>NC_049250.1:10078919-14923919 GCF_011100685.1 Canis lupus familiaris | reverse complement strand
AATATGTCTCTTCATACTTGTTGGCAAATAAACCTTTTAAACACTTGGCACACAGTATAAGTTAATCTATAAAACAGAATTTTAGAGGCATTAAAAAAATCTGCACATAAGACCCATGACCTTAACACATGATAAATACTGTTGATGTGGAAGGGTCATTGAAGAATAACAAATAAATACCATGAATTGTTAATACATCATCGCAGAGTGAAAAGTAACAAGGTGCACATAAATATTTTTAAATGCAATTCTTTCAGCCACAGTCAGTTTTTTTTTTTTTTATATCACTCTTGCCAAAACTTTTGAGCATTTTCACAGGATTAAAGTTCAGAGACAATAAAAAATACAAGTCTTTTCATAGCAACGTGTCTCTTTCTGGTTTTTTTCCCCCACTTAAATAAGTCTACATTTCAAGTTTTTTTTTCTCCTGGCTCAGAATCAAAATTTATTTTCAAGTGCCCTTTCTGATTTGTCTGAATGAATATTCTGTCCCACAAGCCACCCAACCCCGGACTCCTCCTCTGCCCCTCAGCACTAGCCAAATCCACAATCATGAGTAGGATTAGTATTTTGCCATTGAATAAATAACGCTCCACGCTTAATAACCAAGCGACTACTTCCCAACTTATTTTTAAGCTTCCTCTCGGTCTGGGCTGCCACCGAAGTCGCCACTTTTCTGAGACAAAAAAAAAAAAAAAGACACCCATACTTCATCCCAACTCCACCTCCCTCCTCCCTCCCTCCCCACCCCGAAGACCGAGATTCCGGGGATGTCAAGGCTAAGAGTCCCGTTTGTCTCTGATACTGCTCCTCAGTTCTCGCCTCTGCTTTGTTTGCTTTGCAAGTGTTTCACAACTACGAGGGGACCAAAATAAAAGGGGGGGCAGCTTTTCACTTTCCTCTAGCTTTTGGGTCGGTCTTGGGTTTTCCGGGGCGGGGGGGTGTTTAAGGCTTCTCCGTGCACTGTTTGCAGAGGCTGGAGGAGACGCTGTTGAACAGGGCGCACTTCTCCGGGCAGGAGGCGGCCGGGGGCAGCCCGGCGCTGAACGGGTAGCCGGCGGCCTGCTCGTAGGCGCCGAGCGCGGGGTGCAGGGCAGCGGCCGCCGCCGCCGCCGCCGCGGAGCTGGGCAGGGAGGCGGCCGAGATGGCCTGGCCCTGGTTGAGGTAGGCGACGAGGCGCCGCATCTCCTCTAGGGCCTGCGCCTGCATGAGGATGTAGTTCTTGGCGAGCAGCAGCGTGGCGATCTTGGAGAGCTTCCGCACCGAGGGGCTGTGCGCGTAGGGGATGACCGCGCGCAGCTCGTCCAGCGCGTCGTTCAGGTCGTGCATCCGCCGGCGCTCCCGGGCGTTGATGTTGAGCCGCAGCGCCTTCTGCTCTTTGGATTTCTTGCTGCTGCCGCCGCCGCCGCCGCCGCCGCCGCCGCCGCTGCCCCCGCCGCCGCCGCCGCCGCCGCCGCCGCCGGGGCCCCCCGGGGGGGCGCTGGCGCCGCCGTGGAGGTGGGCGTTGGAGCAGCCCTCGGCCGCCTTGCCGCCGCCGCCGCCTCCCGCGCCCGGGGAGGCCCGCGGGTCGCCGCCCCCGGCCCGCAGCACCAGCTCGCAGCGGCCGTCGCTGTCGTCGTCGGGGCTCTGCTCGCCGCCACTGCTCTCGGCCACCGAGCCCCGGCCCGCGCCCTCGCCGTACTTGAGGCACAGGGCGGCCCCGGCCGGCAGGCTGCTCAGGCTGGGGTCGCCCCCCACGCCGGCAGAGCCCACGAGCAGCCCGGGGACGCCCACCCCGCCGCCGCCGCCGCCGCCGCCGCCCGCGCCGCCACCGCCTCCCCCAGGCGGAGGCAGCAGCAGCCCTGCCCCCTCGGGGTCAGCCGGCTCGAAGCAGCCCGGGGGCGACGAGGACGACGACGCCGGGCGCTCCCGGGGCGGCGGCGCCAGGGACAGGTCCATGCCCGGGGGCGTGGAGCGGAAAGCCGCCTCCAAGCGCTTGGCGGTGGAGGCGCTCAGGCTCTTGTGCAGAAAGAGGTCGTCTTCGCCCGCGGCGGCCGCGCCGAGGTGCAGCCCGCGCTCCATGGTCCGGCGCCGGCGCGCAGCCCCAGCCCCAGCCCCAGCCCCGGCCCCAGCCCCGGCCCCGGCCCCGGCCCCGGCCCCGGCCCCGGCCCCAGCCCCGGCCCCAGCCCGCCGCGCCGGCCGCCGCCGCCTCGGCTGGGGAGTCAGGCGGCGCCGCGGACGCGCCCGAGCCGGGCTCCCGGGCTGGTGCGCGCGTCGGTCCCGGTGCCGCTGGCAGCCCTCTCCCCTTCTTTTTCTTTTTCGCCTTCCCCCGCGCTCTCCGCCTCCTCTTCTTCTTCTTCTTCGTCTCCAGCCGATGGTGCTGGCTGCTGGGGCTCACCATGGGCCGCGGCCCCGCATGGTGGGAGGGTGGGCGCGGAGGGAGTGGAGCCGCCGCCGCCGCCGCCGCCGCTCTGAGCCCAGCCCCGCGCCGCCTCTCCGCACCGTTTATCTTGCTTGGATTCACCTTCAAGAGATTTCCGGACCCATCAACCAGCCGCCGCCACAGACGGGGGAGTCTTTTACATCATTATCTCTGAGTAGGTTATTATGAAGAAGACTCGCCTGTTGGGACAGCGCTTTCTACCCAATCAGGTTAACGTTTTAATTAATAGGATTAAAACGGTAACAAACAATCGCAGGCGCTATCTGGCCGCGAGTCTGAATAGTTTCATTTCCCAGGTCTGAAGACAGGCAGCAGCTAGAGCTTTATAAAAGGCGCCTGCTCCATTATTCTGCGTGCCATCTGTATACACAGCTTAGCGCATATGTTTGCAAGGCGCTGGGTCCTGTTAGTAACCCAACAACTGCCTTTAGCTTGACATGTGTGGCGACTTTCACTCATCAATGAGCACACTAAAAGCCCTACTTAGAGCCGAGGATGTTCTTTGCTCCTTCAGCAAATTGTAGATCGGCGGCAAAGCCTGGGAGTCCCGGGGAAAGCAGACGCCCCCCCACCCGCCGCACCCCACCCCCACTGCCCTTCCCTCGCCGCTGCTGTCTCATCTTGTGCTAAATTACCCTTGCGGGCGACAATTCCACTCCACCCCTGTTCGTAGGATGACTCTGATCTGGATTTGGTGATGGGAGCTTCGAGGGGAAGTAGAGTCCCGCTGGCTCGCCCCAAATTCACCCAAGGTTCTCAGCTAGTAAGAGAGCAGAGCACCGGTCCCCCTGGAACACACCACACCGCCTTACTGCCACCCGCACGCCCACTGCCCATTTCCTATCCGGATTGGGGGGGGGGGAAGGAAAATGGAGAGCAACTTGATTATGCAGCCCATTAGATTAAAAAAGGAAGAAGAGAGAAAAAGGAAGGGGTGCTTTTGCAGCCGTCTCCAAATAACTGCGACAGTCATGGTGATTGGGAAGCCTACGATTTCCTAAACGGCAGGAAACTGATTTCTCAAACTTTGCTCCAGATTATTACAACCCAGTGGTTTCAGAATAGCCAACTCCACCAGGAGTCGAATCCTCTCACTCACCAAGTGGGGCATTTGTGCCTCTCTATTTACCCGGAAGCAAACCCGACAGCTAGGAAGGGAGTCAGGGACCTCTGGCTCTGCCTCGGTGGTTCCTGGAGGGCTGGGGCTGGGGCTGGGGGTGGGGTGGGGTGGGGTGGGGTGGGGGAGAGCTGGGAGAACGAGTGCTCCTTTAGGGATGGGAAAGGGTGCACGCGGTCCCCTCGCTCCGGAGTTCCATCTGGGAGCACATGGTATTTAGCGGCTGCTTTCCATCCTTATGACATAAGTAAAAACAATATTTCCCAACACCTCCAATAAATCTTTCTTATGTGGCAGAACTACCGAAGCCTATGAAATTTTTGGTTTCTCCGGTTTCATTAAAAACCTTTTAATTGTGGCTTTCAGAGTTGGCCTCAGGTGTTAGGCTCTTTTCATTACATTTTGCTCTAATGTGATGAAATTCTAATTCTCTCCTTACCATATGGTTAAATTTCCCCACTGAGAATTAGTTGAAAAAGGAGAAATAATCTATTAATCTCTGTAATAGATTCACAAATGAGGTTCGCCACAGAACCTGTTTTTGAATGGTAATATCCGAACAGTTGGGCGCCTCGTTTCACAGAGGAGGGGCGAGGGCGACACTGAGGCGTCTGCATTTTCACCTGGAAAGAATGCAAAGGGGGCTCAGCGGAATCTTTCCAAAATAACTGCCTGAGATTCAGTCCCCTGGGGACAGAAATACTCCGCCGCCGTCGGTCACTTTCGCGCCTTCGGGTTTCCTGGAATCCCAAGCCCGGGGAAGAGCCAGCGGGCTGCGGGAGGCCGCGCAGCCCAGGCCCGAGGCCGGGGTCCTGGGAGGCTGCTGCTGGCCCACGTGCCTCGCCCAGGACTTGGTGGCACGTCGACGCGCGCGGCGGCCTGGGGCTCGGCGCTGCCCTCCCCCGCCCTCCCCGGGCCCGCAGCTGTTAACCTCTCCCTTTAGGAAGCTGCAGACACGCTCCTGTTATTGTTTTTCAATTAGCAGCTTCGTTTTCCCTGGGACCGTGAACAAAGGTTCTCTGTAAACGTACGTGGGTCCCGTGCGCCTGCCGGTCACTCCCCAGAGGCCTCGGGCCGCGGGGCGAGGGCTGAGGCTGGCAGCGCGGGGCTCCGGGGCTCCGGGGCGCTCCCGCCCCCTCCCGCCCCCTCCCTCCCCGGGGCTGGCCCGCGCCGCCAGCCTCCCCGAGGGCCCCGAGCTGGGGGCCGGACGGGCGGGGGCTCGGGCTCAGCTCGCGGCCGCACCCCGAGGGTGGCAACGGCGCCGTCCGCCCCGCGGGGATCGCGGCCCCGGGCCACACCCTGGCCCTTCGCGGCCGCCGCGTACCCCTGCACCGCCGAGCACCTGGCCGCGGCCCTTACGACCCCACCTCCACGCCTCTCGTCCACCCGCTGCCCTCCCCGGCCACCCAGACTTCTGGAACAAACTTTTGGCACAACTTTATTTCACTCGGTAGGAGCCCAAAGCCCTCTCTCTCTCTGGTGGTTCTGGGAAGTCCTCCCGGGCTCCCCGGAGGAGGTGCCGCTTCATAGTCCCTGGGGACTTGGCTTTGGGAAGCCGCGGGGGGGATTCATAGAAGCTCTAAATGCGGGCCTTGTAGCAACCGTCGGGGAGCGGTGGCGGCGAAGGTCTGCGCTCTCGCCAGCTTCTGCCGATTGCCTCTGGGAAGTTGTCAGGCTCTGAGCGCTGCACCCATCTGACCGGGCAATGCAAACGCATCTGCCTGGCGGCTGCTTAGCGGGCTTACCCGTCGCCGCCCTCAGGCACGGCCTAGGCTCCCTCTCCTCGCTCGAGTGCGCTCCCGCCGCCTGGTTTCGCCCGGCAAAGGGCCGCCGCCGGCCGCGGGAACTCGGGCTAACTGCGCTGGAACTTTATTCCGCCCCGAGACCGGGAAAGGCCCCGAGCGCCCTTAGCGACTGGCAAGTGAGAAAGGTAGCAGGGAACCAACCAAAATAAACACCCCCTGGCTGCCGGGAAAGAGAGGGCAGGAAATCAGGCCGCGGCGAAAACGCCTGACCCACAGATGACCCCTTGAGGGTGATGCACAGGAAGCCAAAGGCTCGGACTCTGTGCAGTTTCAGAGAATGTCACCGTGAGTTACCAAAGCAGTTGGGGGACAGGAAGGGGGTACTGTCTCCTCCGCCCTCGGGGTGGGGGCGGGAAGGGCGGGTGGGCGTCCTCCACCGACCCCGGGGCGCCCCCGATGCCGCCCGGGTGGGCGCTGCGAGGCCCCTGGTCCTGCACGCACCGGCCGGGGAGCAGGCTCTGCCGAGTGTCGGATACCAAGTCCGCAGACGCCAGGGCGTGCTGTGCAAGGGTGAATACAGTTTTGTTACAGCGGGAGGGGACAGACCTAGGGCCGTGCCAGCACGCCAAAAAATTCAGCGGTGAGAGGAGAGAATTGAACTTCAGACCAAACTAATTTTCTCGGTCACATTTAAAGTTCTTAGTGATCATGATCATCTTTATCAGTAGTTGCTCGAAATTCGAAATAGGAACCTAAAAAAGAAAAAAAAAAAGTAAGAACCGAACACAATCCCATCTACTTTTAAAGAGCAAAGCAAGGAGCTTTTCTTTGTTATTTCTCTAGCCCTGATAAACAGTTTACTTGTCTGGATTAAACAGTGAGGAGAACCCTCGAACACTGGGATTTGGGGATCTGTGTGCGTTTTCTGAAAGGGAAAATCGTCCCGTGCGTGAGGGAGAAGATTCTAAAAAGTAAAAGCAAAGTTTGGCAAAAAGGAAGAAAGAAAGAAAATGCCATGAACTTTCGCCTGGGAGCTGCCCTGGAAAAGCGAATTTCCTGAGAGTGATGAGAACCGTCTCGGGGCTGGGGCTGCGCTTCCCTGGAGGAGTCCTCTGCCTGCCAGGTGGCAGGTGGCGGGGCCCGCCGGGGTGGGGGGGGGGGCTGTCCCCGAGCCCTCCGGGACCCAGGCCAGCGCCGGCAGGGCGTGTCCCCAGCGCCAGCCGGAGGCGGGCTGACCTGGGGGCTAACCTGCCTGCCCCTGCGCCTCGCCCGCCGCGTGCTGCCTGGTGGCACTTGGGTCAGCCTGAAGCCCGCACAGCCGAGCTTCGTCGCCCCGCACCTCCCGGCGTCGGGCAAAGCGGGATCCCATCGGGGGCGGAAAGAGCGAAGCCCATCCGTCGAGCGCGAGTCAGGCCTTTGGGTGTGTGGTCGTCATCAGCATCTTCCCACCGTCTTCGCCAGGTCCTGCACAGCTCACTTGCAGACAGACTGTGGTTCAGGTGTGTCTTGGGGACCGGCGGGGCCAACGCAGGGGGCAGCGGGGGTGCTTGGGGCCACGGGAGCTGGAGCCCTGCTGGCAGCGCGCCAAGGGCCCCAGCGTTGCAATCGCTCCGAAGTGCGTGGCAAATTCCAAGGACTTCGACCGTGGAAAAGTTGAAACCTGTTGATCTAAAGTTCTTTCGGGAAGACTTTCCTTTTTTCTTTATCTTAAAGAAAAAAAAAATAAAAAAGGTTGGCCCTCAAGACAGTTTGGACACACAGAGAAGAGAAAGCCTCAGAGAACCCGGAGAAACAGCTGATCGGCACAACCGTGCGCCCCACCTGGGCGCGCAGGTGGTTCCCTAACCCGCCACGGAGGGCTCATTTGGCTCCCGCGGGCACTTTCCGATTATGGGGGCTGCTAAGGGGAGGGGCGCAGACGGCCAGCGTAAAAGCGGGCTTGCCTACCGATGCCGAGACTGCCGAGAACCAGGGGACGTGCGCACGGAGGTCGAGGAAGACGAGTCACTCCCTTCTTGGTTACCTGGGACTTACTCCTGCATTCAGTTGCCCTCCCTAAGGGCTGAAACACTTATTCGTGTTACACGTGTTTCCTCCCTGGAACCTCACCTTCCGCGAATATTGAAAAACATTTTTAAAAGAAAAATTGTTCGCACACACGGAAACAAAAAAAAAAAAAGGTGAACAATTTTAAGGCTCGCCTTGTGGCCACCAATTAAGAGACACCGCCGAGGGTTCAGTTTGGCTTTAGGATTTTAGCGCAGCGATTTAAAACCCACAGCGCCATCTCCTGGCTGTAAGGCGAATAGCGCGGTGGATGGCAGTAACACTTGAATGCTGAAAATGAAATATTCAAGTATGAGACACTTTATTTTACGCCTCCAAAATTATTCAGTGATAAATTGATTATAACTACAAAACGTGAGCTGGAAATTTATGATCATTAAAAGTTTTCAGACAGTCCTGGAAGCTAGTTATTTGTAAATAGAAGTTTGTATATTTACACACACATAGTTTTGACAGAGTCAGGTATAAATCTTGTTCTAAGGACTTCTGATAAAATTTGATTATTTAATTTGTCATAAATACATAATTTGAAGGAAGGGGATAACCAGAGCTTAATTTTTAAATCGGGATTTTAATTAGTCATTTTATGCAAAAGATACTGTAACTTTATAAACACCTCAGTGCTCTCAGGAATTAATTGCCTAGTGAAACCCAAGTGCTGAATACTATTGAGATATTTTAATCACCAAAGGATTTATTTTCCAAGTGTGGATATTGTCTGTAAAAACAGTTCTCTTCTTTTGCTTTCTGTGGGCACTACTTATCATATATGGTAGAAAGGAGACTAATGGGAGATGATGGTGTGTTGAAATATGAATTCTCCTAATAATTCATTGAATTTTACCATCAACATTAGTAAATAATATTCCCCCATTTTTCTTCGTAGCCCTTTGCTTCCTCTACTTAATAGCCTTCTTACCACACAGTCTTTCAGAATGTCTTATTTAGATTTTCTGAGCTTGACATATTATCCGAAGTCAAATTTTTTCCTCAAGTTTAACGCATATAATAGAATTATGGATACCTAACGCTTTTATGAATTAAAATGTTTCTGCGGTGTATTTTCACGAGCTTTTATCCCTTTTATAATTACAATTACAATCCAGTAAAACTTTGAGATGATATCCTAATTAAAAACATTTCTCATCTACGATTATATACACAGGCCAGCTGCTTGTAATACAAATAAAAGTAGATATGCTTTGGATAGTGTACAAAATATTATGAATATCCTTCAAAAATATTGTAGATCAAACAGACAAATGTAAACTTTACTTCAGTTGAAAGATTAATTTTACTTGATTCATTAAAGTGAAAAATCTATTAAGCCAAATATTTGGACTCATTTACTCTGTCAATGTAAGAGTTCCTGTTTGAAAGAAATTTGATTATGTATAGGAGAAACTAGATAAACAGATGGTTAGCTAGAGAGCTTTTCACAGTTAAATTTTGAAATTTAACATGGATAAGTTTGACACCTTCTCAAACATTTTTGATGAGGTCATTTGATCTACTGTAGCGTTGCAGGATTATTGCACATAATCAATTTAACTTATGTTGAAGAAACATTAACTGGGCTTTTCTAGTAATGTGTTTGGCTGACAACTGTACTGACTGAGTTGTCCATTTGGACATACACACACACACACACACAAGCGCACACACACATTTGTGCTATATGTACACAGTGGTAAGCAAGTATTATAAAAAGGAAACCAACAGTGCTGATCATGTCAAAAGTGCCTTAACATAAAAATAACATTCAGACTTCCTGAAGGAGACCATCATTTGCAAACAACCGTGTTGGCAGACAATTCAGATAGTATGTCTATGGTAGAACAATGCGATATTGCTATCGCAATGGATATTGATATCCATGGAGAGAATGGATATTACTATGTGGGTGGCATGGGGACATTAAAGTTAATTCCCAATGTGATTTAAGAACCTCCTGGCCTCAGGTACTTAGGAAAGAAATCTCTTCCATTATGGATGGGAAATCAAGATTTTCCCAGAAAGATTATTTTGTAATCCATGTACTCACACATTCTTACTCCCTTGTGTCACTTCCCATATTTATTTTTAAAGATTTTTATTTATTTATTCATGCAAGACACAGAGAGAGAGGCAGAGACATAGGCAGAGGGAGAAGAAGGCTACCCGTGAGGAGCCCGATGCAGGACTTGGTCCCGGGACCCCAGGATCATGACCTGAGCCAAGGACAGACGCTCAACCATTGAGACACCCAGGCACCCCTGTCACTTCCCAATATTCCCATTGTTTTTCAGAACAAGGATCATAGGGAGACAAAAAGGAAGAAAAAAGGAAGGAAGGAAGGAAGGAAGGGAGGGAGGGAGGGAGGGAGGGAGGGAGGAATATTTGAAGCCAAAGAATGCATTTAGTACATTCAGTGTTTGTGGAAGGTCCTTGTCTCATGAAGATGCCATCAGCTCTCCTTTTGAAAAGACATTTTTGAATGATGATTTTTACCTATGTGCAAACCTGATTGCACTTCTCTGTAAATTGCTTTAAAAGGTATGAGTAGGTATAGTAGAAATAGCAGATCCTCTGCAGTGTAACTATGTACTCTTTGGCAATTTTTTTGATACTGCTCAGCTTCAGGAGGAATATGGATCCACTCATCATGCCTTTCCTGACTGGCTCAAATGAGATGATGTGGAAGTGTTTTGTAAACGTTAAAATGTTTTGTGAATTTAATGTTAACACTTTACTATGTTTCTTTGCCTGTTCCATCTAAACCAGTTCAGTCACCTTTAATTATCATTATTGGTTTGTCTTTTGTTTACTTTTTCTATCACAACGTTCAGATGCTGGCAGACTTGAGAGCATCTTCCACTGCTTCCGCATGCTGGAGGGTCATGGGAGTAGGAGCCATGGCTGTTGGACACTTTACATTCCCACATCTTCAGTGCCCATATCTCCATTCCCCATCCCTTCTAAATATCCCTAACTGCCCTGCTTGTGGAGTGTTTGCTCTCTTTCTGCTCTCTTGAACTGAATGGATTTGTCTCTAATCAGTTACAAAGTAGTCACCATAGTGTGATTTGATTGAACTGGTATATGGATAGAGAAATGGCCATGGATTTAGCTCAAAGTCAATTCTTACTTAAATATCCCACCGTATTTCTATCCTTCACAACCATCTTCTATTATAATGTTTCCAAATGTGTGGAGCACACTTTTCAGTTCAATGACATTTGTTAAATTAATGATTACATCATTTTCTTCCTTCCTTCTAGATCATTGATATAAAAGCTTTGCGAATCCAGATCTATCACTGATCTTAGTATGGTATTTGTTTCTTCCTCACCGCTCTATTATTTTTCTGTTGTTTATGGTCCATCAGGCAGTATTCAATTCAGTTGACAGTATTCATCTCCAAGCCAATTTGAATTAATTTTTTATGAAAGATTTATGGAGACAATGTATATCAAAGGTCTAAATTTATCACACACCTTGCCTTCCATTACTCACTAATTTAGTTATTTTTATCAAGAAAGGAAATCAGCTCAGCTGATTTCTTGCCCCCATGTTTTAATATTCTGTAAGTGTTTGAGGAAAATGTCTACTTAAAATCTGTTTTATTATTTTATTAGAACAGAGTTAAATCAATTCTATGTAGATTGAGAGTACATTTAAAGTAACACAATGGTAACATACTATATTTATAGAGATAGATGGTTTTTATAAACAGGGTAGAAAGGCTTTCCTAGGCAAGGCAACAATCCAAGGACTCACACAAGAAAAGGGTGACACTTTTAACTACACACACACAAAAATTAAATTCCCATTCTGCAAGGAAAGACACCATAAACAAAGTTAAAAGACAAATGGCAGACTAGGAGGAGAAAATAAATACGTCCAGTATACAAAGAGCGTCTACAAAACAACAAGAAGCTATCTAGTGGGAAAAAAAAAAGGAAAATAATTTAATCTGGCAACTAGCAGAAGAAATTTAAATGTCCAAAGCATGATATTAAAAAATGTTCAGGATCATTAATAAAAAGAAAATACAAATTAGAAGAATTTTTAAAATAGGCCTAAGTTTTGAAGAATTTAACAATGTACAGAGTTGTCAGGAAAACAGTTTTAGTCAAAATCAGTACAGTTTTTTGGGAAGGTGATTTGCAATCTGATACCTAAGAATGTGTCCTATAGAAAAAATGGACTGAGCACCATACATATATGTATAAAGATTTTCTAAGGATGCCTGGGTGGCTCAGTGACTGAGTGTCTGCCATTGGCTTAGGTGGTGATCCCGGAGCCCCAGGATAGAGTCCCGCATCGGGCTCCCTGCAGAGAACCTGCTTCTCCCTCTGCTTTTGTCTCTGCCTCTCTCTGTGTTTCTCTCATGAATAAATAAAATCTTTAAAAAAAGATTTTCTAAAATGACAGAAAATATGAAACAACCTAAGTGCTCTTCAGTAAGCAAATAATTACATAAATGATGCCTCCATTCTACAAAACAGTATGCTTTTATACAAAGTAAATGAACTGACCTGAAAAGACATTCCTGATGCATAATTAAGTTCAAAAAGAAAGATGCAGAATATAATATGGTTATTTTTGGTATTATGAAAGGTATGTGGGTAGGTACATGCAGGAAAAAGTCTGTAAGAAGTTTACTTACAGTAAACCCCGGTTCCCTTGAATCAGAGAGCCAAGGGTGGGGTTTCTTATGAGTTACTTTAAATATTTTGATAAAAATTATGGGTGATGGGTATTTGCTGTCATTTGTATAGTTTTTTTTTTAACAATTATAAAATCTTAAGAATAAAAGATTAAATAAGGTGCTTATATTTTCCCTAGGTTCTTTGCATCATTATTCTTTTTTCCTTTTAAAATATTAAAGATAGGGCAGCCCGGGTGGCTCAGTGGTTTAGTGCCGCCTTCAGTCCAGGACCTGATCCTGGAGACCCTGGATCAAGTCCCACATCTGGCTCCCTGCATGGAGCCTGCTTCTCCCTCTGCCTGTCTCTGCCTCTCTCCCTCTCTCTCTGTGTCTCTCATGAATAAATAAATAAAATCTTTAAAAAATATATTAATGATAGCTTTCTTAATTTTAACCATTTGCTCTCCATATTTTTGTTCCTCAGATTTCATTACCTAAAACCATTTTCTCTCATGTCATTCGGATCAAAAATGCATTTCAAAATAATAATGACAAAAAAACCCCAAAATAATAATGACACTTACGAAACAATATATATTTTCACTTACTCACAGTTATCTGCCATTTATCAGCAATTACATTCGTGAAAAAAAAATCGATGGCATTAAAAACAGACAGTGATTGTACCACATCAGTGACTTTATTGCATTTCAATAAAGAATAACATAGTTTTACTTTGTAAATTGAGCCATTTTATGATTTAGCACGACCACAGAGCTGGCTTTTAAATATCAGAAGAAATACAGATTTTCGTGGAACAAGAATTGTCACTTTCAGTGATTCTGGGGTCCAGCTTCACCCTTTCAGTCTCTTTCCATGCATTTGTATTATCATTTGCCCATTCTGTCTACAGGTTCAAGAGCGAAAGAACAATGGCTTTTGCCTTAGAGGTTACTAAAATTCCCGCTCTAATCTTTCAGGGAGTGGTATTTTCCAGTTCCACTCAGATGTCTGATTGTCAGCTTTATGTCTCAGGAAGTATTCCTCGCAATTCAGGTACAGTAAAGTATCTAGCTCCCGCTAGCCTCTGTGTACTATATAACTTTTATAGTCATTATAAAAAATAATTTATTGAAAAAACTTAAACCTTATCCAACTCAGGTGACTTTTGATTTAAATGTCTGTGAGCCTGGCTATGGTAATCAGTGATGGCAGGGTTTTTTTTTTTTTTTTTTTTTTTTCCTGAATTAAGTTTGCTGTTTATATCACAAAGTTAGAAGGTATGAAAATAAAGTCATCTCAAAGATAACCAGTTAGAAGAAATGGAGAGTCCATAGCCCCCATTTTACCATTACTGGCTTTGGAATCACATTTAATACAAGGCCTGGAGAAATTTCCTATTCTTTGTGCCATATTTTTTCTCTTCTATATATTTTTACTTTATTTGCGCTGCTACATAGTAAAGCCTAAAATACAGCAAGCCTCACTCCCTATGACTATTTATTGGAAATACTTTGTTAGATGAAATTATGAGGAACAACGTAAGCTATTAACAGTAATATTAGAGGTTCAGAATAAGAATTAATTATTAAAATATTTTTAGGAGGTTATTTAAAGGTGATGGTATAGGCAACAAATCTCTATGAATGCTTAACTGCTTAACCTCTAAAGACATAAACTCTCGGTATATTGTGATCTGAATTTGAAGGTGCTGTGCTGACAGCAGTATTTCCTATGCACACGGATGGAGCTGACAAGATCAATGTGTCCTCTGCACCCCTTACACACTCCGGTTAGCGATTGTATCCACTGCTTACAAGGTGTGTTTCACTACCTGTGGGTCGCTTTGTTACTTAGACGTTAAACATCAGAATGAAATCACTCCTTACTGAAATGCAAATGCAAATAGCACCAAGCTATTTTTATATTTGCCAACTGAGCTCTTCTGACTCGGACTGTGGTCAAAGCAATTAAGTCATCTTTCATCTGTGGGTAGTTTGATGTGCCAAGACCCAGAAATATCATTTGTGTTGATCATGCTACCATTTAAAAGAAAGCAATTTGCATACTACTTAAGGTCAGAGCGGCTCTTCACTCTGTGCATGTGTGTGTGTGTGTGTGTGTGTGTGTGTGGTTTTTGTTGTTGTTGTTTTTGACACTCTCAAACTCCTTATATTTTCTAGTTACCCATGCTGATGTTACAGCTTTTTTTTTCCTTTTAAGTGCATGGGCTTATTTGTTAATTTCAAAAAGATCTTATGATACAGAAATAGACCTGTCGAAAGCAATCTCAGACTACAGTTAAGAGGATGAACGTAATGAATACAGGCATCTTTGGTAGAACCCGATGCCGGATAAGGTATGAAGACATAATTGTTATCTACAGAAGCTTTAAAATCAGTATCTTCAGTCTACCTCAAATTATGTTGAAGGATAATGAAAGACAAGAGAACAAAACTTTAAGGAGACACAAAGAGATCTGAGAACTGCTAACTTAATAGAACATCGTAAATGAATATTCAGAAAAAAAGAGCTTCTCACATTAAAAGAAGCTTCAGAAGAGGAAATGTATCAGAGAGGCTTACAGATGACAATGTATCCAGGAAAGCACTGATTCTTAGTGAGTGGGACTCATGACAGAGGTGACAGTTTTGAACCATGGGTAGGTTCGAGAGGGAAGAGAAAAAGCAGAGGGCTCCAGCAAGAATTTCATCAGCCTATTTTTGAAAAGTAACAGTCCTGCAAGGAGAAACTGTGCTTCAAAGCTCATTAGCAGGATAAAATTTGATCTTCATCTTGAGAAGAGTAAGCAGACAGTGTAAAACTCACCTGAAGGAGCAGAATCAGGAAAGCTCCTGCCTCTACCAAACATGTCAGAGTAATTTTGTAACCTAAATTAAGGTAAGTGGTGACAAAACCTATTTAAGCATTCCAGCAATGCATCTATCTATATTAACGTGATTCAGTTCATGCAGCACAATTCAACTCAATTGGATGCAGAGCAATGCAGCAAATATTCAGTCGTCACGTACAGAGCTTTTTTTAAATCTTGAGTCTCAGATTTCTGCTCCTGGAAATAGATATCTAATTAATCCTTTTTGGCTAATGTGGTTGTATTTTAGTAATAACCAAAAAAATTCTCAATGAGACATGTGTTAACTGTCCAGAAGCTCCAGAGAGAAGGTGTTGCACAATTAAGATGAAGCTGTCTTATGAGGTCAATGCTACCCTAGATGGTGCCACTGCCACCTAGTGGCACGAATTTATAGACGTGGTACATGTAGTACATAGAGAATCTCGTTAGTTAATTCGATACAATTCCAGTAGCTGCGACCGTTATACCAGACATCATAAAAAGAAAATTTCTATTAGAGATTGAAAATATCAAATTGTAGCTTTTTCTTTACCTCAAGGATAGACATCCCCTTTATCACAGTCTCCCCTTCTTCTTAACTATATACACTCCATTGCCCTTATAATTGCATATACATAGTTTACTTTGGGAAAGATATAGAAAATAATCACAGTCTGCAAGGCTTGTGAATTTATTTGGAGGTTACAAAGACACTTATTGCAAAATGGGCCATTAGATAGACAAACAGATACTTCTTAAAATCTCATTTTATAATATAAAAATGGATTTTATGGATTTTACATTTGCTCAAGTGCATAACATAATTTCAACACTTCACATCCTTGTAATTATTTAAGGTTTTTGAGAGTGCCTGGTGAATGCCTTCATATATCTTAGTTTTTTTTTCTGTTTCACTTATTCTCATCTTTATTTGTTTATAACACATCTGTAAACACACATTTGATATTTTATATTCATCATATTCAGGTTTCATCTTATTTTTATTGTGATCTTACTTTAATTTGTGACTGTGAATAATTACACATTTTATCTTATGTCTTAAAGAGAAAAAAAATACTTGCAGCCTTTTTCTATAGTTTTTACATAGAGATGCAGATTGCTCCATTACTTGTCCTTTTACATTCTACAGCCCTGTTTAAAATAAGTAAGGAACGGCCATCTTCGGGAGCACATTGAAACACGATATTCATAGGGATAGAAGAAAACAACGTGAATGTTTGCCACAGTAAGCACTTTCTTGATTTTCTATTATGAACTTCAGGAAGTCCTGGTACCTGGAGTCTTCTTGTTAAATTATATGACCATTAACAAGTCTTTTTTTCCTGACCCACAGTTTCTAAATCTATATAATGAGTATAGTGTTTTCCTATATGGCATGTATCAGAGGGAGGAGTGGGCTGGCTTCAGATTTCTTCATGGCAATATTCAGTGCCCAAAGACAATGGAGTAAAAAAAGAAAGCTAATTCAGAGGCAGAGGTGATCCAAGTATGTAACATGCATCAAAGCTGTCCATTAAGTCTGAAGGCAAAGAGACAGCTGTTCCCTAACAAGAATAAACTCAACGCTGTTGAGTCCATCCTGGAAGCACCACTTGATATTGAAATTTGGCCAGCCATGCAATTAATTAAAAGAACTCAGGAATTCCGAAGATTTGATAAAAGGAATGGAGGTGAGTATTTTATTCCAATGGAAACTAAGACAAAATATCTATGGGGATCATTAGAATTGGGACAGAAAGTAAAACATGGTAGCCCAAAGAAAATATTTAATTAATAAAAAATGAAATGAAAGTAGGTAAACGTATTAGTGTAGCAATTTCCTCATCTTTCGACATGAATCAATACTATTTAAAAGTGAAATATTGTTTTAAAGTAGCCATAATAATTCCAATTGCTCAGTTTTTTTCTGTGATTTTGATTAATTTTTGTGGTAAGTTGAATAATTTTGAAATATGCAGAAAACAATTCCTATTTTATAGCCATTTATATATTTTTAATTTATAAATTATCAATATTTATGCATATGGAGATGTCTAGGCATATGCTCACTTGTTTAATAAGTTCCAGCTAGTCAAATTGAAAGTCGTTACTTCTTTGTTTCTTGGCTTAAAAAAAATATATCCCATTTAGAAAAGTAAATTTTAAATAACAGAATAAAGTTAGTTTTAATAAAATAGAATAAAATAAAGTTTTAACTTTAGCTCCTACCATTTCCTTTTCTTACGATTTTTGGTTTGAGGCTTTGTTGGTCATAGACTTGGAATGAAGCATTTAAATGTTTTGTTAATTTGGGTGACTGAAATAACTGGTACTATTTGACATGCTGAGTGCGTACCACAAAGATAGTATTCAAATTAAATATTATACCAGATGTACCCACGCTCCATACGGGTAGTTTGCAAATGTTGCTTATTGTGCATTATGCATATCATGATTTCCTTTGATACCTAAAACTGTGAACTTTTGTTAGAATATGCATTATTTTGCTTCCAAACTCTTAACTCTATGTTGTTAAAATTGTATATGTTAAAATGCAGTCTGTAATAGAAAGGCTCTTTGGGCTTCTCAAATGGAGTCAGAAAAAGGGTTAAAATCAACTTAAGCAAAAGTTATTTGTAGTGTGAACATGGAAATGTATTTTAAAATTCAATATAGGTTTTGAGAAAAACAAAGCATTTGGAAATCTTTGATAGTGATTAATTGACAATATGATGTTTAGACTTTTTGAGTGCACCCACTTAAAAAAAATATTAGGATGTGGCACAGAGCAAGAATGTGCTATCCTTGTCCACTGACAGTGACAGAGCTTCCACTATCATCAGCATGTGCAAATCACTCAAATAACCCTTGCAATTATGTATGCTGTTCTGCACAATCTATGCCATCAATTGCTTTTTCATCTTGGTTATTTCTTGATTATCTTATTATAAGTTTTCCTTTAAAATTCTGTTCTTTCTTTCATTTATCTTCCTTTGTAATATTTTTATTTTATCCTCCTGTGAATATTAAAATAGCCATAAGGAAATTAAACCTATAATCACTGTTGGATGTCTTCAATATACTTAAATGCTGTGCAATGCCTAGTGAGATAAAGGTAAAAAAAAGATGTATATAATATACTGATTCTGGTTTATTTGTCACCAAAGTGAATATTGTCTCATTCCCTAAAGTGGTAACAGTTTTCAAGTATAATGAGATGAGTTTTTAAGTCACACAGACATGAGTCTGAACCCTAGTTCTGTTACTTAGTAACTGTGAATTGAATTCCAGTTTGTTCAAGTTAAAATAAAAAAAGGAAATGATACCGTATGCAATTATGATGTGGAATAAATGAGAAAATATTTGTAAAACCAGTCCACTCTGTGACACATTGGGTTCCCTTGATAGTAATTAGTTTTCTTCTTTCTCACTTTACTCAAAATGCAAGGCAACTATCAACTACATTCCCTGTATCTATGAAAAAAACTATCTTTTCCTGCTATGTTTTGTCTCACTATATTTCACACCTGTGTTCTTATATATGTCTCTATCTCTGTATCTATCTCTATCTCTATCCTTGCCAATTTCCACTTTACTTGGCTTTATACATTTTCATTCTTATTTGATTTTACATTGTCTTGACATTATTCCCATTTTTAATTTTTTTCATTATTCATCAAAACATTATTGCCCATGGTAAAGTCCCCATAATGAGAGCATGCAGCCATTCCTCCCATAACCAAGTCCGAACTAGTTCTGCTCGTCCTAGGACAAGCCTGTAAGTTGTGAGGCAAGACGTTGAGATAAGGAAAGTGATTTTATTCAGAAAGCCAGCAAACTGAGAAGACAAGGACTATTGTCCTAAAGAACCATCTTTGCCCAACTTGAAATTTGAGCTTGAACATTAGGAAGAGGGGGAAAGCGGGAAGGGGCTGGAGTCAAGATGTGACTGATGCCTATAGACTTGCAGGTACCCACAAGGATCAGAGGAAGGTTGTGATATTTTCTGTCCCCTCCCAATTCAGCTGATCTTTGCCCACAGCATTCCAGTGATGATGCTCCTATAAATCTTAGACATGGCAAATGCTATTCCTGTACATACTTCCTTATCTCCTCAGTGGAATGTGGGTTTCAGATAGGAGAGGTTGGCATAAATGTTAACATGTCTATGTGTAGAGTGAAGCAGAAGTTTTGAAGCGATCCATCACAGCAGCAAAAGAAATCAAAACAATATCGAATCAAATATGCACACGTCATTTCTATTCACACTGCATCAGCCAAACTAGCCACATGGCTTCCCATAGACTCGAGGCAGCCCGGTGGCAACACAACCTCTAGAAGGGGAGTGCGGATCTTCAATGTTAGCCAGCCCCAATTTATTACATTTTTCAACTTTTATATGACTTCAACAATTCTCAGTAATGATTACATTACTCTCCCAAAGGGTAATTAAGTGCTCTTTTGTGTCTCACCAATGATCACCATTAACATTCATTGTTATTTGAGATGCTGATGCATTTAATGTTATAATGAGGTCCCAGGGAATGTAGCAGATTGTCTAAGGAGAGACCTTGTCTGTAGCTTCTCTCAAGTAAAACAGCTTTCTAGTGCCTCTCTGCCTCATTGATTCACCCTCTCTTTTAAAATCTCATCTGGAAACATGCCCTTATCCCTGGACTATGCCTCTTGATTTATTTCTTCCCCTGGTCTTTATTATTTAACTTTGTACAGTTTAATTAAATTAGGTTACATTATTGAGTATTGAAGATGCTATTCAAAGGAAAGCTGTTATGCAATGTTCAGCATTTTTATTTCACTTGATGTTTACAAAGCCCCTTACAATATTAATTAGCCAATATTCACAACATTCTGGGGGGCTAAATTGATTATATCTTTTTTTTTCCTTTGAGAAATAGCCCATCTCAGTAAAGAGATATACTTGGCTTCACAGATATATCTATATTAAATAGCTTTCCTTGGTTTAGACCAATGAACATTTATAATGATCGAAGTACTAGCAATGATTTCTTGAAGTCCTATAGTACATCAGAAACCATGGCAAATACCTTGTGCAGGCTAAATCTTCAAATCTCCACATGATCCTAACTGGGTACTTGAGGTATTGTGCCTGAGATCACCCACCTCACAACCTGAGTTGTCCCATTCACATTTTTTTAAAAGATTTTATTTATTTATTCATGAGAGAGAGAGAGAGAGAGAGAGAGAGAGAGACAGGCAGAGACACAGGCAGAGGGAGAAGCAGGCTTCATGCAGGGAGATTGAATCCCGGGTCTCCAGGAATCACGCCCTGGGCTGAAAAGGCAGCGCTAAACCGCTGAGCCACCCCAGGCCACCCGGGCTGCCCCCAGTCACATTGTTTAAAGCTGCTCATCTAGTGCAGCACTAGGTGGGTACCTTGCAGTTCATTCTAGGCTTGTGACATCAACATGTTTTAAAACTCTTCAGTAGTTATCCAAAACTTCCCTACCAAGGTCTTCTGAGGAAAAGGCCTCTGTGTTGATAGGTTTCTCTGTGGCATAGAGCAATTTAAGTAGAATTTAATCCAGACTGTATTTTATATTCCCAAGAATAATTAGGGTTTAAGACTTGGCAAGCTAGCAATCTAGACTATCCAATGGGCAGCTTCAAATTGGATCATAGGGTGTTTTACTTTGGGTATCTTAAGGCCATTTTAGTAAGAAATCTCACACTAATGAAGTCAAACCCGTGCAAAATTTTGAAGTATCATTTTGATGCCACCTTTCTGCCTATTCTTTTCTGTACTCTTTTCCCCTGATGGTGAGCCCATTCCATTTAGAAAGTCCCTTTTCTGAATGTGTTCATTCTTTCTTGTCCTGTTGAACTAGGTAGGGATGGATTAAAGAATCTCCAGCCAGTTGAGATGACTTCATTATACCAACCCCTTCTGAGAACTTTGGAGGACTTTGCACATTCACACACACACATTCCCAGGAGTTCCTCCCTTAAATCTTGCCTTGCTTGGTCCCACATGACCCTACATTTTTTAAGCTAATTTTAACACTTTACATAGTAGAAAACCAACAGAATATCCTTCTCCTATAGGGGTGACTAGGTAATTATGTAAAGGTATTAGTGTAAATGTAAGGAGTGGAACAAATACGGGCAGCCCGGGTGGCTCAGCAGTTTAGCGCCACCTTTGGTCCAGGGCCTGATCCTAGAGACCTGGGATTGAGTCCCACGTCGGGCTTCCTGAGTGGAGCCTGTTCTCCCTCTGCCTGTGTCTCTGCCTCTCTGTCTCTCATGAATAAAAAAATTTAAAAAAATAAAAAAAAAGCTTGAAAAAAAAGGAGTGGAACAAATATACAAACTTTCCTAAAGCTAACTAAATAAGTATGTGGATAAATGAATGAATGAATGAATGAGTAAACAAAATGAAAAGAGACCACATGATACATAGTAAATGTAACACACAATAACATGGTATTATCAGTAGCAAATATATCAGTAATATCAATAAAATGAATGGCTTATCTCAATTACCAAAAAAAGGTGATTCTTCTATCAACTAGCAAAGCTAACCCAACTCTATGCTACACCCATGACACACAATTAAAATAAACAAATTCGAAAGGTTAAAATTAAAAGGATGGGAAAAGATATAACAGACAAATGTAAGTAAAAATAAAGCAGGGTTCGCAATTTTGTTTTCAGAAAAGATAGAATTCTGGCCAAAAAACATTAACCAAGTTAATGAAGTACAGTTTCATGAAGCTGAGCCCTGCAATTAACAACAAATAGCATAATAGCAGCATCTACAAATCAGATGTTGCAGGAGGAGGGAAAGGAAAAATAAAGACCAACTAATAAATAGGAGGCATTAACATACCTCTTACAGAACAGACAAAACAAGTAGACAAAACTTAGTAAGTATATAGAAAATGCAAAGAAGAAAATTAATGAATAACTTGATAGGTATATTTTTTCCCTCAAAATTAAAGAATATCCCTTTTCCAGCGCACATGAATCATTTATAAAATATTGACCAGACTAGACCACAAGGAAAACCTCAATAAATTCCAAAGTTTAAAACTCTGTATTAAACAATTTTGAATCAAGGGGAAAATTAAAACAAAGTTGCAAAATATCTAGAAAATAATGGCAAAGAACACATGACACATAAAAATCTGTGGAAAGCTGCTGTGCCTGGCTCCGTCAGTTGGTGGAGCATGCAACTCTTGATCTTGGGGTTGCAAGTTCAAGCCCCACATTTGGTATAGAAATTACTTTTTAAAAAATCTATGGAAAACTGATAAAATTTTTTTTCTGAGGAATATTCACAGCATTTAATATTTGTATCATAAAAATGAGTAAAGAAAGTAACTTAAAATTTTAATCCCAAAGCTAAAAGTGCTCAGCATAGCAAACCAAAAGAAAAGTAAAAAGAAGAATTAACAAGATAAAAGTAAAGATAAACAAATTAAAAAAGAAAAACAATATGAACACAATGAAAGAAACGAATATATTGGTTCTTTGGAAAAACGAAAATTTGAAATCTAGCCAACTAAATTTAATGAAATGAAAATGAGAATGGAGGAATTTTACAATGAAGCAGAAAAAATTTTTGAAAATCACTATTGTACAACTACATATGAATAACTAATATTGATAACTTAGATGAAATGGAAAACTTTTTAGGATCATATAATGACCAAAACTGACCCGGCAGACAAAAATCTAAACATATCAATTATTGCAGACAAAACAGAAAAAATTGAGCATTTTCCTTTAGAAAAAGACCAAGATTACTAGAGGATTGTAATAGGGAATTCTACCAAACTTTTAAAATTTAGATATCAATTTTTCTTAAATTGCTCCAGACAATAGAAAAAAAAAGGTAAACTCCCGATTTTTTATTATGTAAATATGACATTCGTATCAAACTGATAATGATTGCACAAAACGTAAATTGATGAGCAAATCACACTTAATTTTAAATTTACTCTTATTATTGATTTTAAAATTCTTAAAATAGCAGCAAATGATATCGCTCAGCACATTAAAATCAACATAATTTTCAAGTGGAGTTCATTGAAGAAATGCAAAGATGTTCAATATAATCATCTTCATCGAGACAGAAACGACAAACTTGAACATTCATTCCTCAAAAAAGTTCAATAAAATGGGAAAGGACAAATCCTTTCTCTCTTTTTTTTTTTTAAATTTTATTATTTATTCATGAGAGACACAGAGAGAGAGACAGAGACACAGGCAGAGGGAGAAGCAGGCTCCATGCAGGGAGCCTGATGTGGGACTTGATCCTGGGACTCCAGGATCACGCTCTGGGCTAAAGGCAGGCACTCAACCCCTGAGCCACCCAGGTGTTCCTGAATCCTTTCTTAATATAAAATATATACTCCTCAGCATGAAAGACAGCTTCACACTAAACGAGAAATTATATCCTGCTGAAGTCAAATATTGTCATGGAATTAAAGTTCAAGAAGAAAACATGATTAATAACTTCATAATCTGAAAGTGGGAAGAAACCCAACTGTGATTCAAAGTTCAGAAGCAATAAAAATAATAAAAAATAAGAAAGATGATATGACATGATATGTTAGAAAGCTTTTGTAGGGCAAAAAAAAATCAAAGCAAATAACAAAAGGGAAACATATATTTACAATTTTTATAAAAAATGCTGCCAAAATATTAAAAAGTTTCCTACAGCAGAAAAAAAAGATCAACCATTTTATGGCTAAGTAAGCAAATGATATAAACAAATATTTCAAAAACATGAAAATCATTCCTAAATACACAAAAAATTTGCTTAAATAGATCCAATATAAGACTGAAGAATTTTAAAATGACCCAAGAGGGGATCCCTGGGTGGCTCAGGGGTTTGGCGCCTGCCTTCGGCCTAGGGTGTGATCCTGGAGTCCTGGGATCAAGTCCCACATCAGGCTCCCTGCATGGAGCTTGCTTCTTGTCTGTGTCTCTGCCTCTCTCTCCCTCTCTCTCTCTCTCTCTGTCTCTCATGAATAAATAAATAAAATCTTAAAAAAATAAAATAACCCAAGATACACTAATCACATTGCAGACTGACAAAATCCAAAGTTTAGTAAATTCTCTTTTAACAAGGCTGTAAGGAAACAAACACTCTCACAAGTTTCTGGTGGGAATGTAAAATGAAATAACTTCTAAGGAAAAGAATTTAAAATCATTACATAAACATTTTTCCTTGATTTAGCAATTCCATTTTTAGGAATCTGAACCAACATAAATAGGTAAAAATATTAATTGATTTATGCATAATATTATTCACTATGACTTTATTTGAAATAGCAAAATATGAGAAACAATCCTAATGTCTATCAAGAGGGGACTGGTTGAATAAATTATTGCTCATCTGTACAGTTGAATACTATGCAGATGTAAAAGGCAAATAAAAAAATACAGTAAGTAGATTAATGGTACCTGGGCTTGAGGTTAACAATATGGATTATCTGTAAAAGGGTCTGAAGTATCTTATTGGGCTGATGAAAGTGTCCCCAAACTGGATTATGAGGTCGGTTGCACAACTCAGTGAATTCACTGAAAAATCATTGAATTGTGTACTAAAGAGTGGATAAAGTTTATAGTGTGTAAATTATATCTTAATAATATATTTATAGCCTAAGACACAGCAAATTCTTGTATAAATTAACTAAAAAAAGCATGATACAGAACAGTATATAAAGTATATAGATTTTCATTGCTTTCAGACAGTTTTAGTGAACATAGCCAGAAAATACATATTTTTGAAATAGGAAAGCAATCATGAATTCACAATGATAATTCCAATGAAAATTTAACATTACAGAATTTATTTTATTAAATACTTAATGAAAATATTATTTTATTTTGAGCTTTTAAAAATATTTTACTCCTTTATATGTTTTATTTTTTATCGAATACATATAGAAAAGTTTATGCATTAGTCTATGTGTACGTAAGTATATATGTAAGTGTTTTCATAAAGTAAACACATGGAAGTAACTACCACCCAGATAAAGAAATAGTACAGTTTTGGAACTCCAGAAATCTTGCCTATGTCCCTGCCAGTTGCTACTCCTTCCCCTCAAAATTACTCATCCTGACTTCAAACACAATAAACCAGTTTTGCCTGTTTTTATTCTCCATATAAACAGAATTATACACTGTGTCCATACACTTGTCGGACTTCTTTCACTGGACATTACATTTATGAGATTTCACCCATATTGCTGCATGTAGCACTTGTTTGTTCATGTTCTTTGCTGAATTGTATACCACTGAATGAATAAAACACCATCAAGTCTGTGTTTATAGATTCGGATTGTTCCCAGTTTTCACTATTATGAATGCTTAAGAATGTGCACATTCACGTACTTGACTTCTGTTTTTCATGTACCTACTATATGTATACCTAAGAGTGGAATCGCTAAGTACTTGGCTGTGCATTTGCTCAGTTTCTTTTTTTTTTAATTTAAATTCAATTAGCCAACATATAGTACATCATTAGTTTCAGATGTAGAGTTTATTTTGAGCTTTTAGCTTTTTTATTGTACACTAAAGTTCTTTATTCTTATCATTACCATAGACTTATTTATATTATCCTGCAATAATATATTATCCTGCAATATGCACATGTCTATATACATATATATACACACAAAAATATACATTGTTTATATTGGCTAAAAGGAACACCTGGAATAATAAAGAAAATTAAGTTAAGATGGTTTTCTACTGGGGGAAGAAAGGAATAGAATAGGGGAGCAGGAAGGGATATGAGACTCTTCTAAATAACGTTCTTTATTTTACCTATAAGTAAATATAGAAAATATCCTGCATTCCATATATTTAACAATATTTTTAAATAATCAAAAATACATTTTGCAGATAGCTTTGGAAGCATAAATATTTTGCATAATTGAAAAAAATTATATGTGAAACCAGCGGTCTGTAAAAATAGGGAGTAAAAGGAAATAGATGTACCTAAATACATCAGATTGCAGACAGAAACATTATTTCAAATGAGTCTAGAATAAACTATTTTGATTATATATATTCAAAGAAGAAAGAAAGCTTTTTTTTTTTTTAAGATTTTATTTATTTATTTCTGAGAATACACAGAGAGGAGAGAGAGAAGCAGAGACACAGGCAGAGGAAGAAGCAGGCACCATGCAAGGAGCCTGACGTGCGACTCGATCCTGGGTCTCCAGGGTCAGGCCCTGGGCCAAAGGCAGTGCTAAACTGCTTGTGCCACCTGGGCTGCCCAAAAGAAAGCTTTTTTAATTAAAGATTTATTTATTTACTCTAAAGCAAGCAAGCAAGCAAGCAAGCAAGAGAGCACAAATGTGGGGAGAGGCAGAGACAGAGAAAGAATCTCAAGCCAACTTTGCTGCTGAGTGCAGAGTGGGACACAGGCCTAGATCCCACGACTCTGAGATCATGATCTGAGCCAAAGTCTAGAGTGGACCCCATCCGACTGAGCCACCCAGGCAACTCCTCCCAAGAAGTCTTAAATTATATTTAGTAGTCTAATTATCAGTTAAGTTATTGGTATTATTATTTTGAAACTATTTTTTATACAATGTAAAATCATATATTAAGTAACAATAACTATAGAGAAGGAGCCAAGGTTTTCAGTGTAAGAGAAAAGAGATAAAAGTATAAAATAGCATAATTAAAGTGAAAATCCTATACTATTAACTTTCCTTTGGAAATATCCATATGAATTCATTTTTCTTCCCCAAAATGTATTTTCTAGCTGTATTTACTGAAAAAGCCTAAGGGCAATGACAGTGTGATAGCACTGAGCATACTCACTCCTCAGTTTGTTGTCTTTAAATATGATTTCACCTTCAGAAAAACAAAGTTCTTTGAGGCAGGGCTGATTACAGATCTGGGATGGGAAATATACAAGATGACTTCAGATATTAAAACTATTAATAATCAAGACAAGTCTGAGAAACTATCACAAGTTCTTAGCTGAGAAGTCTAGGGAGACATGACAACAAAATATAATATGGTATTCTGGATGGAATCTTATAGGCAGACATAGAGCATTAGGTAAAAACTAAGGAATTCTGAATAAAGTATGAACTTTAGTTAATAACAATGTATCAGGATTGACCCACTAATTGTGGTGATCTTACTATACTAATGTAAGACGGTAATAATAGGGAAAAATGGATTGAGGTATATGGGAATTCTTTGTACTATCTTTGCAATTTTTCGAATGTAAAACTTCTAATTTTCTAATGTAAAACTTCTAAAATTAAGTTTATTTTTTAAAAACTATTAATTTTATCCCAAAGGACACAGAAGCCAGTGTAAAAGTTCTCCCAATGGCAAAAAATGGGGCAATCTGTAAATGCAAATGACGGTACACATTGAATATACAAAAACTCCTAGGTTTGTGATGAATTCACAAAAACAGAATTCAGGGCAACTACACACCTATAGCTATTGTGAAAGCAAAATTAATTCACTGATCAAACTTAACATCAGTGGAACAATTAGATATTGTTTGACTTATGATATGATGTTGTATGAAGCTTAAAGTAACCACCTATTAAGTATTCTTGCTAAAAAAAAAAAAAAAAAAAATCTAAGCCCAAGTCTAATGTCTCTAGAGCAAGCTTCTATTGATAGGAATTATAAGAAGAAAAAATGAGTTAAATGAAACCACAAGAAAGTAGATAACGACTGAAAAGTGGAAATACTGTTTAGGACAATAGATCTAGGGTCTCCCACAATTCAGTGATACCAACTCATTTCAGCAAGAAAAAAAAAAGAAAGAAAAAAAAATAGGCGAGAACTTCTTAGGTTAAAAGAGATCTACAAGATGAGAAATTCACCAAGTCCTTTTGGGCTTTATTTAGACACAATTAAAACCAACCAGCTATAAAAAGATACTTTTAGGTCAATTAGGGACATTTAATAATGGTTGAAATATACCATCCCAAGGAATCATTGTTAATTTTGTTATTTGTAAATATTACTGTGGATTTGTAACAAAGTTGTTTTTAGAGATGTATAGTGAATGATACAGAAGTAATAGGCTGCTAGGAATCTGCGTTTTGCAATACTGTGGCAAAAAACAAACAAACAGAAAACCCCCAAAACCAAAAAAATCAAAAACTGGAAAAACAAAAACACCTGGTAAAACAGATCTAGGGATAAATACAGCAAGAGTTGAAAAGGCTTGATAATTGTTGACTTTGTAATGGGCTTTTGTAATGGGCCTCCATTTTTACATACATTTGAAATTTTTCATAATGAAACATTTTTTAAAAAGTAAATATATATATTAAAAAAAGTAAATATAGTAAATATTTCTAATACTTGTGCCAGATGGGAAAGACTTTTTGAAAATGACACCAAGTATAGGAGCTATAAAGGAGAAATATAAAGGTATGATCATGTAGAAATTAGTTTTTATAATGAAAAAATTAACATAAACAAAGGTCAAACACAACTATATTTGGAGAAACTATTTGCAACACATATGCAAAGTTAATATTTTTAATATCACAAGGATTTTCTTTAAATAGGAAGAGTATAAAATAGAAAAAATTAGAATAGAAAAATCAGCAAATTTATGTTCCATATGTTAAAAAAGAATTACCAAATAAAGCGATGGGAGTTATATATATTTTTTACCTATAAGAAAGACATTGTTCAAAAAGATTTTTAACATTCTCTTAAGGATATGGAAAAAATAGTACCTGTAAATTACTTGTAGGAATAAATTGCTACAGCTTTTTAAACCTATACATTTATATTTTAAATGGGTACACTTTGACTTAGTAATTCTACATATGGGAATTAATGTTAAGGAAATAGTTGGAGACATAAACAAAGATGTGATTAGTAGGATGCTCTCTGAAACATTTTTAAGAAAAATTAAGTCTTGAAAGGTACTCAATGCCTATCATCATGGAAATGGATATTTAAATAATTATACATTCCCACAATGCAATATTATAAAGCCATTAAAATTGATTATGTAGATCTGTATTTATTGACAGAAATATGCCACATGGGAGATGGCGTGGAGGTGAATGAGCCAATCTGCTTTGTGATTCTCAGAATTTTTGTTTTAAAGATTTATTTATTTATTCATGAGAGACAGAGAGAGAGAGAGAGAGGCAGAGACACAGGCAGAGGGAGAAGCAGGCTCCCCGCAGGGAGCCCAATGCAGGACCCATCCAGGATCCCAGGATCACGCCCTGAGCCAAAGGCAGACGCTCAACCACTGAGCCACCCAGGCGTCCCAAGTGATTCTCAGAATTTTGAATTAAATTGCCATTTGTGCTTACTACATAAGAAATATTTCCAGGAGTGAGAACCTTGGGAGAAGGGGCAAGAACAATTCGAGTTCTTTTCATCATATTGCTTGAATGATTTCAGAAGATGTATATTAATTTATGCTTCTCAGAAGTATCATTTTTCCACACACTTGCTAATCCCTGAATTTTAGCTTTAAGAAATCTTTGGTAATCTGATGGATGAAAAATAGCATCTCATTATTGTTTTAATTGAATTTCCTTAATTGCTAGTACTTTGTACATCTTTTTCATGTGCTTACAACTGGTTGATTTCATCTTTTGTGAAGTCCTTTTTCATCTCATTGGTCATTTTTTTTTTATTTTATTTATGATAGTCATACAGAGAGAGAGAGAGAGAGAGGCAGAGACACAGGCAGAGGGAGAAGCAGGCTCCATGCACCGGGAGCCCGACGTGGGATTCGATCCCGGGTCTCCAGGATCGCGCCCTGGGCCAAAGGCAGGCGCCAAACCGCTGCGCCACCCAGGGATCCCGTCATTTTTTTTTCTACTGGTGTTTTCACTTTTCTAATTTGTGAGAGAATTTTAATACCTCAATTCTTTCCTCATCGTATATTGCAACTATTTTTTTCAACTGTTTATGTTGCTTTAATTTTTTTCAGAATGGATCTTTGATATACATAAGTTCTAATTTTTATGTGATTAAATTTAATGATATCTTTTCTTTGGAAAAAGAAAAGGTTTTTGCTTTTGGCACAATCCTTATAGACCCTTCTCCACACCATGATTATATAAATCATTGCTCCTACTTTCTGTTAACATTTTATGATTTTATTTTTATATTTAAATCTGTAATCCATGTGGAATTTACTTTGGTGCTGTATAATATATGAACTACTGTAATTTGTCATACAAATGACTGGTAATGTGTTTCAACACCATTTAGTGAATAATACATCATTTCCTCAGTGATCATAAGTTCTGGCTTTATCACAAAGTGTTATTTTTTAATGTAGTGTTTATAATCAATAGTTAATAATTTATAAAATTTATTTCTTCTTCACTCTTAATAATATGGCTTCCTACCCCTACTTTTAGTCTAGTGATTTTGGCTACCTGGGAAAGAAAAAATAGGATATTAATGGGGGGGGGGATGTTATGTCAGTGCTCTGAAGAAGAGTTGTATAACTAATATTGTATGTCACCCACAGCACCATGAAAGATACCACTGTAGACATAACTTAACTCTGGGTAGAACCATACAATTGCTAGAAAAAACTTGGGCCAACTTAAGCTTGAATGCTACTTTGAGTTTTGGTGATGACTGTTTTTCTTTTGGGGAGAGAGGGAATAATTTGTATTAAATTCTACTGGGAGTAACTTGGAGTACTCATGTTGTCTTTCCTTTAGTTGTGAGACATGTACTGTTGATCTCTAACAGGGTACATCTTTTCTGGAAGGAATTAAATATTTGCACAATCTGAGAAAGGGAAATGAAAAACATTTACAAAGTACTAATGGAGAAGTTTGAAGATCACCCAAGTAGAAATAGTAAATACAAATTTGGAGGAATACAAGAATCTTATAGCAAGTAATTTCTCCCTGGCGCCATAATTTTGCCCAGGATAGAACTATGTCCAGACTTGGAAAGTTCTGCTTTTGAGATAGAAGAGGGCATTTTTATTTTTCTGCTGTAAGTGAAGCTAGTTTCTACCACCCCTCTCTTTCACTTAATCAAGAAAGTTCGCAGGCATGATTCACTCCATGATGCTGATCCCAGAGCTGGCTCTGGAAGATGCTTTCTCAGCTGAAACTAAATGATACTTTATGTGTCTACCCCAAATAGAGAGATTAGAAAGTTATATATATATATAAAAGTGGTAGGGGAGCACATTAAATATGTGATAAAGTAAGTGGTTTTGTAACTGATTTTATTACTTAAGTTCAAACACTTTTTTCTTAGTAGTCTTTGTCAACTATAAATTAAGATAGAAGAAGTTGGACAAGGGACAACCAGAGCAGTGCAGAATGCTTCAGAGATCACGTCTTTAAGGGTTATTAAACACAATTTGTTTTTGTCAGATTCCAATTTATCTGTATCTTAGCAAATCCAGGGAACGTGAGTTCTGACATCTTGTACATCCTTATTAATTATTCATGCTTGAGATTCTGTACTTGCTTGACCTTAAGGAATATGTGCTGTTTACTCCAATGAGAATGGAATAGAATACTCTGCCCACTTTGAATGAACAGTGGCTGACTTCCTCCCCACCCACTTTGCTGATTTCAGACATAACAAATATCTGGTACCCACCCCCCTCATCCTAGTCCTTCCTTCAGAGAAAAAACAGATAAAAAATAAAAAATAAGGATAATATAAACACCCGGGGAATTTTTTAAAGTTATAAAGTTCTGAAAATTCAATGTTACAGGCCCCAGAGAATTTTATTGTCAGAAATAATCACTACACATCTGAATTTTGTGATTATGCTTTTTAACCCTCTATTTCCAAGAATCCTTCTGATGTGCAAAAAATAATGTAACTTCCTTCGTGGCTTATAACTGATGCTATCTGGCACCAGAGCTCTCCTTCTCTTTGATGAAGTAGGGAGAGGGGAGGGGTAAACTAAAGTCTTCTATAAAAACATAATTCATTATCCTATCCTCTAGTTTGCAGTATATCCCTTGGTAAATATTTAACCAATTCAAAGATCCAGTCCCTTTTGGGAGTGATTCCTTTTTGTTACATACTCCTCTTTCTCCCTTCACCTTCCCAAATTGGTTCATCAGTGCTCTGGGAAAATCATAGACAGCTTTGTTGACAGGGAGGGCTGATAAGAGCAGGTGGCTCTGGCCTGTGTGCTATTCTCCAAGTATTGGCTACACCTTTGAAATCTCATTCCCTGGGATCCATTGGGTATTTGGTGCTGGTGCCTGCTGGGATCTGGCCCTGTCCTGGTCTTTCTGCTGACAGCCCAAGACGAAGGCTATTGTCCTTCTTGCCATAGCCAAGTTATCAATGTCCTGTACCATTGGAAATTCTCATCTCTGAGAATCTTCTGATGCCCCCATCCTCTCAGAATTGTTCACCTCACCACTCATCCGTCTGCTCCCAACTCAGCAGGGAGCCTGCTTCTCCCTCTCCCAATCCCCCTGGTTGTGCTCTCTATCTCTCTTTCTCTCTGTGTGTCAAATAAGTGAATAAAATATTTTTTATTTTTAAAGATTTTATTTATTTATTCATGACACACACACACACACACAGAGAGAGAGAGAGAGAGGCAGAGACATAGGCAGAGGGAGAAGCAGGCTCCATGCAGGGAACCTGATGCAGGACTTGATCCCAGGACTCTAGGATCACTCCCTAAGCCAAAGGCAGATGCTCAACTGCTGAGCCACCCAGGTGTCCCAAATCTTCTTTAAAAAAGAAAATCATAAGGAAGAGAAATATATTTACAGTACTATACTGTGCTTAGAAGAAAACAATCCCGACATAAGTGGACTTATGCAGTTCAAACCTGTTATTCAAGGGTCAACTTCAGTCAGCCATTGTTTCCCTAGTTTTGTTTCTATGGAGATAGTGAAAATACAGCCATCACCCCTATAGTTCATGCTCCCTGTCCCTCTCATCCCCTACTTTGGAGGACAAACTCTGTACATAGTTGTGTACCACCAACCAGGAGAAGAAATATTGGGTAATGTCTGCAAATGGCCCTTCATTTCCCCTGAACTCCAGGAGCGCTCTTTACATCTTGTCTTCAGTTCATGGTTGGGTAATTATTTATAGTCTTTCTTCCAACTAGACTAGTTGGATAGGGACTGGCTGTTCCTCATTGTTTAATCCTCTCATCACAGCACAGTTCCTGGCACATAGGTCCTCAATGATATTTGCTAAACTAATGACTGCAGGGATCTCATATTCCTCTATAAAGTGGACCCTCTGACTCTCTTCTTTTTCTCCCTCTTCTGACATCTTCTCTTCCCCTTCAGCATATGCTCTCCCCCAGGCACAATCCTTTTCCCCAGAGAGAGACTTCCACAGTGTGTGATGGTGGGGTGTTCATCTGACATGCTCCCCGGAGCTAGAGTTCTCTGCAACTTCAATTCTTCCTAGTCCTAACGATAAATTATTTCTCCCAGATGATTAGAAGGCATAAGAAGTCCTCGGTACCTGTTTTTCCTGAAATTATTTTTAACCATCTCAGTCTCAGTATCGTTTCACTGGCTTTCATGATTTTAAGACCTCTATTCATTTATAACTACCTGTTAGTTTGGTTAATTATATTGCCCTAAGTAATGGGTATGATGTTAAACCAAATAGGAGGAGAGAGTAGTTACAAAATAATGCATGATTGCCAAGGTAGCTACAAAATCTACTAGACATGCCTGTGCTTGATCACCTGGAAGGTTGTGTTTCACTCAATCTAAGCCACCACTGGTGGCAAGAATTTTTGCCATTATTTTATATACCACTAAAGAAGAAAAATTGCTGCCAAATAAACTATAGCATAATAACTCCTTATCAGGTGGAATATTCATTTTATCCTTGTTGAAAAGAATTCCTTTAGCTTCAATTAGACTTTGATTGGATGTCTTTTATCACATGTCACTATGCATACCTAAAAAGGAAGCCAGAAGCAGAATAAATTGGTCACATGTCACTAAAACTAGGTTGCACTACAGAGTCTAATTCTTCAGTATTACTACGTCAAAGTTGCCTATGATTATTGATGATGCAGCAGTTTGAGGGGAGCTTTGCTATTGTTTATGGAATTTTCCTCAAACTACTGAACTCTGTTCTACAAGTTTCAGGGAACAGAGTGGGTAGTGGCAACAGCAGCATGACTGCAGACAGGCTCGATTTGAGCTCAGTAAAGTGTGCCTATGCACTCTTTTTTAAGTTGATGGATTTTTTTAAAAGATTATTTATTTATTTGTTTGTTTGTTTATTTATTTCACACACACACAGAGCACAAGCAGACCGAGTGGCAGAGGGAAACAGAGAAGCAGGCTCCCTGCCAAGCAAGGAGCCCAATGCAGGACTCAATCCCAGACCCTGAGGATCATGATCTGAGCTGAAAGCAGACGCTTAACTGACTGAGCCACCCAGGTGCCCCCCAAATTGATGGATTTTAAGTGGATTTATATTTTCACATTTTTATGAGTAATTTAATAATATTACAGAAAGTTTTGAAGGCAGAGAAGGGGGAAAAATGTTCTAGATGTAGCTGGACTGCTGGCAGTTTCATGTAGATCTTAACATACATGCAGATATAATCATTGATTGAATGAAATCATGCATATGCATTTCCTCCTGTATGTGATATTATGTAACAATAGTTTTATTATTTTAAAGTTGCTGTAATATTTTTATAACCATCATTTAACATTTTCCTGGAGAAATTCTGAAATGGGATTCAGTCTTTTCCATCCAGTGTACCTAAAAGCATTGATGCTCCTTCTTCTTGGGTTTCATGTTTCTTCCTTCTCAGAAGCTTGATGTAACTCATTACTATGGACCCTAACTTAGCATTATTTATAGAATTTTTAATTATCTTTTCTTTTTCTCAAACTTGATTAGAAATTGATCCTTTTTCCTATAGCAACCTTCTTTTTCAAGCCATCTCAGTTTTTTCTTTTTAAATCCAGCTGCCTCAGTCATTAATTACAAACTTAAATCTATTAGCCAGAAAGTAAAATATAATCAGTCCAATTATTTGTCAACATGCACCTGACAGGACCTTTGGAGAGGTGGAATGTTCTGGCTGTTTGAGCCTCACATAGCTTGCACCAGGCAGTAGGCTGGGCTGTACCATGATTCTGTTATCTGCAAGGCTTCAGAGTTGCTTCCTTGGCTGGCACGAAAATGGCTGTCTTGTTTCACTCTAGGTACTTGGGTTCAAAGTCCTGGCCAAGAAGGACATCTGTCAAAATAAAGATCATTTGTTGTTTGAAAGATGATTAAACATTCAGATTTGATTCATTAGAACAGGAAAACAACACAAACACTTTCCTTCTAAATATATAATATGAAGCAGTTGGGAAGATTCATTTTAGGATCACTGTGTCAATACTTTCCTGAAAATAGTTTCTTATAGCTATTTTGGGCCTATAGACACTCAAGCAGAAGGATGCACTAACTCTGAGAGTTCAGATTTTTATTTATTTTTTCTCTGCTGTGGCTTGAACAAATAAGCCAAACTGAAATTACCGTATTGTGAAATATATCTGGCTGATCAAAAGATTAATCCTTCTGCTCTTCAGAGATTTTATTTTTCACTTAGGAATTTCATATTTCATTTCCTTCACACCCCAACAATCCTGTCCAACTCATGATAAGAGAGTCAAAGAGAGGGACCAGGTATCATGGAATTATATTTCTAGCCCCCTATTTGCCACTCAAAAGAGAATAAGAGCAGACAAAAGAGAGGAGGGCAGGTGTGGCTTTTGGGAATCTTCATTCCCAAAATTTTGGCCAGTGAAAACCAATGAGTAAAAAGCAAATCAGCAATAAACAAAAACTAAAAAAATCAATGTGGTATGGAGTAGTATGATGTAATAATATATTGGGAATGTTCATTAGGATCTCCCCCATTAATTTCTCCTCTTTCCCCCTTCCTCCCATCTCCTATGTGGCCTCAGGAAGAGATGTGGCATGGTACCAAGCAAATGGCACAGTCTACTCCTAGCCTGCCTCCACCCTCAACTTCTGTTTTCATCAGCTGAAAGGCAAGGATGGAAGGGTAAGAGCAGGTTGAGTCTAGAACCTTTCACCACCTTCAACTAGAGAGTGACACTGAGCTTGGGCAGAAGGAAGGACAAAGGCAAGTAATGAGAGTGTCCATGTTAGTGGGTCCTGGACAGTTGGGTATTATTCTCAGACTTTGTGGCAAAAATCTAGAGGTTAGTTTCCTCAGGAGCAGATATTAAGTGGAAGATTACTGTAAAAGTACTTTATTAAGGAAGGGCTCCCGGGAGATACTAGTGGGGAAGTGAGCAGGATGGGACAGGAAAGGGGAAAAAAGCCATGCAAAAGTACAATCTCAGACTAACTTCTAGAGCCCCAATCTTGCAGAGATGCTCTGCAGAGTAGCTTATGCCTTAGTTGTCCTGACCTGAGCAGGTGAGCTGTCCTTTCTCACTTCCTCAATGTGAGCTTTTGGACAAAGGCCTCCCTCCCTTCATGCACATGAATGTCTGAAGCAGCAGCAGCTTCAGTTGTCCCAGGCCAGCCCTCAGAAGGGCCACAGGGGCTGGTTGTTGGTATGGGAAGTGAGGTTTGCAAAAAACAGCAAAAACAAGATCTAGGTTATTCTAGATAGAGCCCTGAAGTCTGATTCAGCCAGGGAATAAGGAAAATAATACTATAGTGATAAATGTATGATAAGTGTGTATATAGCACTCCCTCTCCTTGCAACATTCTCTTTTCTGATCTCCATTACAACCCTGGAAGATACTAGAATATATTGGGGTATGTATTATGATACCTATCTTAGATAGGTAAAGTTGACATACACCACCATTAAGTGACTTATTTAAATGATAAAAGCTCCAAACCCAGCAGTCTGTGTGTGAGTTTCCATAACTCACTGAAGTTCTCTAAGTCTTACTTTGGTTATCTGCAAAACTGGGCAGTGTTAGTAGTAACCATAAAGGGTTAAGTTGATTCGACAAGATGGTATTGGTAAAGTGCTAAGCTCAGGGCTCAGCAAAGAGTAAGTTCCCAATAAGCATTATCTATTATAATTTCAATATTATTAATCCTCAGACTTTCCCTCAAATTACTCAAACTCAGATCCTTTTTCTAAAAGGATGTTTTCCCCCCCACACCACACTGAATGTCAGTGTGGACCACTTTTCAGGAGTTGAAATTGATTCAGCAAAGTGAACCTTTTGGTTAATGTTGTTTACTGAAGTGGGATTTGAGCTGTAGCAATTTAGACACTTGGCTGGCAGATGGTGGATGGCCTTGGGAGGCTATACCATTTGCTTAGAATACAGGGTTTGTAGTCTCTCTTCACCAGTCATTTCAGAAATGAGTCTCACTCAGTATTTTGCAGAAGCAAATGAGCCTGTAGTTAAAATCCTGGTGAAACAGCTCCTAGTTTAGTATTTATTTACAACCTAGAAACCCAGCAGGTACAGCCCCAGGTGTACTTAATCTTAAAAGCAAATTCTATAGTTCCCTTAGAATTCCTGTTTTCTGGGGCATCCAGAAAGATACATTTGAAAACCAGCTTCCTTTCAGCCCTCAGCCCCATGACAGAGATTTAAAAAAAAGAAAAAAACAGGAAAGAATTTTTCTCTCTAATTTGTAAAGCAAACAAGAGAAATAAAAAGAACAGGAGGAAGCCAGCTGCTAGAATGACACCCAAATAGAACAGTTTTGAATAGGTGAGAAATCACAGCATGAATGAAGCCAGAACAAGGGTGGTCTCCAGGCTTTCAGACCTTTCATCACATACATAAGAGGCAAGAAGCACCAAGTGATGATTGAGGGACCCTGATGACAGAATTGAGATGAAAAATAATGGTTCATCTGTGTAAACAGAGCACAAGAGCAAAGCCTGCTGTGAAGGCTCTTCCATCAATCACGGAGGCCTAACGGGATAATCCCAGAACTGCAGGACATAGAGGGGATTCAGGGCAGCCCCTCATTCAGATCGTGGCCAGAGACCCAAGGGAGTGGTCTTTGCCCTGCCAGCGAGACCAATGCACAGGACACATGCGTTTCCACATTGCCACAGGCCAGCCGCCTTCCCAGAGTGCTAGCGGGCGTGAAACAACCTGCTGGGAGCTTTAGTAGGAAAGGGGGGATAGTGGAGAACATAGTTAATGAGGGAGATCTCGTCTGTACTGTGCTTTCCTGTGTGCTCGGAGCTGCTGGGGTCTTAATATACTTTATCTCAGCAATCTTCAAAATGACCCTATCAGGGGCACCTGGGCAGCTCAGTTAGGCTCTGCCTTCAGCTCCAAGTCATGGTCCTAGGGTCGAGCCCCAAGTTGGGCTCTCTGCTCAGCGGAGAGTCTGCTTCTCCCTCTCCTGCTGCTGCTTCTCTTGGTTGTGCGTGCTCTCTCTATCAAATAAATAAATAAAATATTTTTAAAAAAATGATCCTATCAAAACTGCACTTTTCCTGTTTTATAGGGAAAGGCACTAACTTTCCAAAACTAGTAAGTATAAGTAACTTACTAGTGACTAGTAAGTGGCAAAACTCACCTCTCATCCCAGGAATTCTGTTTCCAGAGAGCCTGTGACCTATACTGTCTGGCTATGCTAGCTTACAGCAAAGGAAACTCCTTCACTACAGATAATTTAATGAAGCCTCCCAATGTCATGAGAGGCAAAGAAGAAAGAAATGTGCACAACTCAAGTGCTTCTCTGGTGAGATTTGCTTTATTCTTTTAGGGTTATACCACAAGACATTGAAAAACAGGGGTTGCTCTTGTATGGAAAAGAGGAATGAATAGGCCCGTGTTCACACAGTGGAAGTGGAGTTGGGGGCTGGGTAGGACAGGAAATAGGGCCTAGCTGTCCAGACCCTTACAGAGATCCCCTTCTCAAGTCCCTACTATGCGCCAAACACTGTAGAGATGGGAGCAACGGAGGATGGATAATAAACAATGGTTTCTTCTCATGAGAATCTCACCATACCAGGAGAAAGTCAGACAAACAGATCATTACAAAGCAGTATGTAAATGTTACAATAGTGTAACAGTGGTAGCAGTGTAATTGTGCTAAATTTTAACCCAGTCCTTAAAGATCACAAAACAGATATGGAGCAAAGAAGATTTTAGCTCAAATATGTGGATGAAAATGGCATTCTAAGTTGAAAGCAATGATAGAGAAAAAAAAAATTAGGTTTTAACTTAATAAGTTCCAGAGAAATTTAAGTTCTTGTTTTTTCAAGGAAATTAGTAAAATAGATAAAAAGGTAGAAATCCAAGGGATTCTACAATCTCTGTAACACAAAAAAATAAAATGAAATAAAATAAAAAATAAAAGCTATATAAAAATAACTTAAGAAAAGATAGGAAAAAGCCATATAACTATGTTCTTGTGACACCACTTATAATAAACTACTGACATGTCCAACAATAGGGAAATGATTAAATTAAGCAAGACAAATTTTTTTGGTGGAATATTTTGCATGATTTACGAGAGACTTTTCAAGTTATTAGCATTTATTAAGTACACTGTGCTAGGCATACAGAACTCAGGCAAGAGTTTCTATCCCTGAACATCTTACTTGAATATGTACTTAGTTCTCATGTATCATGGTTTGATTTCTTTGGTCAGAAAATGCATTTTATCAGACATATTCCCCATGGATTAATTTTAGACCTGTAAGATGCTTTTGGTTTTGGCAAATATATACAGTCATGTAATAATTACCCCAATTTCCTTCATCCCCCTTTGCAATCTCCCCTTTACTAATTCCAGCCCCCCATGACCACTGATCTGATGTCTGTCTCTATAGTTTTGCTTTTTTTTTTTTTTTTTTTTTTACCAAATGTCAGATAAATTGAGTATATAGTTTTCTTTGTCTTTCCCCTTTCATATAACATAATGTGTTTGAGATTCATCTATGCTGTTGCATATATTGGTAATTTGTTCCTTTTTATTGTTCTATTCTATGCTATTCTATTCTATTCTATTCTATTCTATTCTATTCTATGGATGTTCCCCAATTCATCTGTCCATCTACCAGGCATTGAATATTTGACATTTTTGGCAATTATGGATAAGGCTGACAAAGACACTGGCATTCATGTCTTTGTGTGGACATATACTTTCATGTCTTTGTTAATATATCTAGGAATAGGATTGCTGGGTCATATGATAAGTGTATTTCACTTTATGAAAAACTGCCAAGTTGTTTCCAAAGAAGCTGTATAATTTTGCATCCCCACGAGCAATCTAGAAAGTTCCAGGTGCTTTCAATCCTTGCCAAATTGTAGATTGTCAATTGACATGTCAATCTTTTTCATTTCATCCATTCAAGTCGGTATGTAATATTGTTTCATTGCATCAGCCAGCGGTGAGTGGGAGGGGTGGCGATACCACCCTTAGGCTTGGTGTTTTGCAAGAGGAACTTTATAGGACTCAAAAAAAGCTGTTATATTCATGGTTATAACTTATTACAGTGAAAGAATGTACACTAAAGTTAGCAAAGGGAAAAAGTACATGGGGTTAAGTACAGGGGATAGCAAGTGTAAGCTTCCAGGTGCACACTCCAGGGAACATGCCTTAATTCTTCCAGCAATGACATATGACATGTGCGAAATGTTGCCAGCTAAGCTTACTGGAGCCTTGGTGCCTAGACTTTTACTGGGGATTCAGTAATGTAGGTAGGCTGCACTTGTGTGACCTCAGATACCCTCATTCAGGGCCTCCCTCTCCCTCCAGCAAAACCAGGTGTTCCCTACAAATTGCTTTGTCAGGATAAGCTTGCCTGGTCAAATTGGAACAGTGTGATCCAAGGCCTTGGGCGTAAAAAATAGGTTTCCAACATAAATGTAGCATGACTCAAGGGCTCAGACATACAAAAACACTGTCAGGAGGCAGGAAGAATATCCATGGAATATTCCAGGGGTCAGTCGAAAACACAGGACTTTCTTTGGAATATCCAAGGTTTGGGCAACCCAGGCCCACCCTGTCCCAAGCACTTGGGATCTTAATTTGCCTTCCCAAATGACTACTAATGTTGAACTTCTTTGCATGTGCCTATTTGTCAGTCATGCATTTTCTTCAGTAAAGTGTCCAAATCTGTTGTCATTTTTTTAATGATTTGTTTTCTTTTTATTGAGTTGTAGGAGTTCTTTGTATATTCTGGATAGAAATCACTTATCAGATTATTTTGCAAATAGATTCTCCCAGTTTGTGATTTGTCTTTTCTGTTACTTAATAGTACTTTAAGAGAGCGAAAGTTCTTGATTTTGATAAAGTCCAATTTATTAATATTTTGCTTTATGATTTGTGCTTTTGTATCTTTTCCAAGAAATCTTTCTATATCAAGGTCACAGACTTTGTCTCATATATTCTTTCTGGAAGTTTTATAGTTTTAATATTTTCGTGTAGTTCTATGACCCATTTTGAGTTAATTTATATATATGATGCAATGGAAGAGTTGAAGTTCTTTTCTTTTTTTAATTATAACATGCAGTTCTTTCAGAACTATTTCTTGAAAAGAAGATCTTTTCTCTCCATTAAATTATCTTGGTACCTTTGTCAAAAATCATTTGATATATGTTATCCATTTATATTATTATGTATATTTCATATTCATATACAATTATATTAACATATATTATATATTTATAGGATTATATATTAACATATATTATATTATATATAGATATTTATTTATATAACTATATATTAATATATTATATAAATATTTATTATATATTTATAAATAAATATTTATAATTGTATATAATATATATTTGATATATAAATATATATTACCATTTATATATTTTATATAAATACCATTATATATTTTATTTTATTTTACTTTATTTTTTTAAATATTTTTTTTAATTTATTCATGAGAGACACAGAGAGAGAGAGAGGCAGAGACACAGGCAGGCAGAGGGAGAAGCAGGCTCCATTCAGGGAGCCCGACGTGGCACTCGATCCCAGGTCTCCAGGATCAGGCCCTGGGCTGAAGGCAGGCGCTAAACCACTGAGCCACCGGGGCTGCCCCCCATTATATATTTTATAAAAACTTTGAACATATTCTGCTGGGTTTATCCCTGAATATTTCATGCTTTTTGACCCTTTTGGAAGTGACAGGCTTTTTTCAATTTCCAATTGTTTACTGCTAATATATAGAAATGCAATTTTTTTGTATATTTACTTTGCGTGTCTTGTAATGATGCTAAATTTACTTATCAGATATAGCAGTTTTTTGGTTTTATTGAGGTTCTTTGGGATTGTTTCTGTAGATGAAACCAATGTATATGCTAATAAAGACAGCTTTATTGCTTCATTTCCATTCTCTGTGTATTTTATTTATATTTTTCCTGCAGTGGCCAGGACCTCCAGTCCACTATTAAGCAGAAGTTTTATCTTTGTCTTGTTTGATTTATTTATTTATTTATTTATTTATTTATTTATTTATTTTAGAGAAAGAGAGATGAGTGGAGGGCCAAGGGAGAGATAGAATCTTAGGTGGGTTCCATGTTCAGCATGGAGCCCGTTTTTGGGCTTGATCTCATGACTCTGAGACCATGACCTGAGCCAAAATGAAGAGTTAGATGCTTAACCGACTGAGCCACCCAGGCACCCAATCCTTGTATTGTTTTTGCTCTTTGTAGGGAGGCATTCAGTTTTTCACCATAAGTGTGATGTTAATGATATTTTTGTTATTGCTATTTTTCTTTTAAAAGCTACCTGCCTGTATTAACTTCCTAGGGCCACCATAATGTACCACAAATTGGATGACTTCAAATAACAGAAATTTATGGTCTCACTACTCTGATGGCTAGAAGTCTGAAATCAAGGTGCAGGCAATGTTGGCTCCTTCTGAGAACTGTGAATGAGAATCTGTTCCATGCCCCTCTCTTAGCCTCTAAGGGTTGCCAGCAATCTTTGGCATTTCCTGGCTTATAAGTACATTTTTTCAATCCTTTACATGGCACTTTCTGCATCTCTTCACACAGTCTTCTTTCTATTCATATCTGTTTCTGTGTCTGAATTTCTCAATTTTATGAAGACACAAGTCATATTGAATTAAGGGCTACTCTAAAGACCTCAGCTTTACTCAACTACATGTGCAAACACCCTATTTCCAAATGAGGTCTCATTCTGAGGCACTAGGTATATAGGTATATTCAACATGTTTTTTTGGGGGGGGGTTATAATTCAACCCATAATTATGCCCCTTATCAAAATGAAAAAGTTCTCTTCTATTACTAGTTTGCTAAAAGATGCTTTTCAAGAATTGTTGTTAAACTTTGGCAAATACTTTCTCTGCATCTCCTGAGATGATCATTTGCTTTTGTTTTAGTCTTTTGATATAGTGATATAGTGAATTATGTTGATTGGTTTCCAAATGTTGAAAAACTTTCAGATCCAGGGTAAATGATGGTTGTGATATCTATCTGTCTATCTATGTATCTATCTATGTATCTATCTTACTAAATTATTACTAAATTAAGTTTGCTAATTCTTTTTAAGGATTTTTGTGTCTGTGTTTGTTACGGATTTTCATCTGAGCTTTGTGTTTTTGTTGTTGTTTTGTTTTGTGGTTTTTGTTTGTTTCTGCAAAAAGCTTTATAGTTTCCATTTGGTCCACAGCTTGGGAGAGGGCTCCAAGGTGTTAAAAAGCTGCGCAGTGGCTGCAGGGAGAGGCTCAGGCATAAGCCCCTAGCACCAGGGGGAATCCCAGAGGAGCGCTCCAAGGCTGCTAGCCTTCAGAGGCTCCTAGTCATGATTGAGGATTGAGGGTGAGTCTTTCTTTTTTTCTTTCTTTCTTTCTTTCTTTCTTTCTTTCTTTCTTTCTTTCTTTCTTCTTTCTTTCTTTCTTTCTTTCTTTCTTTCTTTCTTTCTCTCTTCTTATTTCTTTCTTATTTCTTTCTTTTTAAGATTTTATTTATTTATTCATGAGAGACACACAGAGAGGCAGAGACACAAGCAAAGGGAGAAGCAGGCTCCCTGCAGGCAGCCCAAGGTGGGACTGGATCCCAGGACCCTGGGGACCACAACCTGAGCTGAAGGCAGATGCTCAACCACTGAGCCACCAGGCGTCCTGAGGGTGAGCCTTTGGAAGAGATCCTTACCCAACCCAGCCTGGGAGCCAGCCACCTTGGAGAGGTTTGTAAGGTAGTTACCCCTCTTCTTGATGAGTTTCACCTCCTCATTCCGGAAGTGGATCTCCAGGATGTCTGAGAGCTGGTAGTCTGTGGCGCAGAACCCAGGGCATGCACATCCAAAAGGCGTGGGTTCAGAATCTTCTCCTGAACCATGGCAGCTTCCATGGTGTCCAGGGTTTTATGCCATTCATCTTGGGAGGGTTTCTGCATGCCCTGGAAGAGGGTGTCCATGCTGTGCTGGTTTTGCACCTTCAGGAGTGCAAAGTGCCCTTACACTTTTCCTTAGCCAATTTGAGGAGGAAGTGGCCCACGCCCTCCAGAGCCACACCATTGCAATGGAAATAGAAGCCCAGAGAGAGATAGGTGTAGGAGACCCACAGATGGATGTGGACCAGGTGCTGGACGGCTGCCTCCACCTCTGTGGAATAATTCTGATGTATCTGGGAGCTTATGGTTGATGGATAATAAGGAGCTAAGCCCAGAATAGGGTGTTGGCTGGTCCTGGAGGCAGAAGGTGGCTGGGAAGATGGCTCTGAAGGTTAAGATTAGGAAAAAGGTTGGAGATACCCTAGATGGGGTGTCTCTCGGTCTGTTCTGTCCAAACACTGTTGAAGCAAGAGACAGATCTGGGGGGACTCCCAGGTGCATTGGCTGAGCTTTGTTCTTTTAATGTTTTTTTTTTTAATTTTGAAATCAAAGTAATAAATGCTTCATTAAATTAAGTTGGAAAGTATTTTCTCCTTACCTAGTTTCTGTAAAAGTTTGGAATGATTGGTATTATTTCTTACTTAAATATTTGGTAATTCACCAGTGAAGTCAAATTGTCTTGGGATTTTCTTTGTGGGAAAGTGTTGAACCACTACTCAGGTTATTTCTTATTGAATAAGTTTTGCTTATTTGTGCCTTTCCTGGATTTTGTACCTTTCACCTAGATTCTTAAACTTATTGGCATACCATTATTTGTGATATTCCTTATCCTTTAAAATGTAGGGAGTGTAGTGATGCCCTCCTTTTTCTTTATGATATTGCTAATTCAAGTCTTTTCCTCAGCCCAACAAAACCATCTCCCCTCATTTTCCAATATTCATTCTTTCTGATCAAGTTTGGTGGGAGATGTATCAAATTTATTGATCTTTTCAAAGAATTAGCCTTGGAGTACATTGATCTTTATTGTTTTTTCAGTTTTCCATTTCATTAGAAATTACCTTTATCATTTTTTTTGATCTGCTTACTGCAGGTTTCATTTTAATTTTTTTTCTTTTTCTAATTTCTTAAGGTAAAACCTTAGGTCATTTCTTTCTTTCTTCTTTTTTAATGCAAGTGTTTAATGATATAAGTTTTCCTCTAAGTACCATTTTATTGCATCTGATAAATATTGATATGTTGTGTTTTCCTTGCATTCAAGTTAAAATATTTTATAATTTTATTTTTTCCCCTTAAACTTGTGGGCTATTTAGAAATGTATCATTTACTCTTAAATATGTGAGGAGATTTCACAGATTTCTGGTGAATTCCACTGTGGTCAGATAACACATATTTTATGATTTCATTCCTTTCATATTATTTTTTAAATATTTTATTAATTTATTCATGAGAGAGACAGAAAGAGAGAGAGAGAGAGAGAGGCAGAGACACAGGCAGAGGGAGAAGCAGGTTCCCTGTGGGGAGCCCAATGCGGGACTCCATCTGGATCCCAGGATCACACCCTGAGCCAAAGGCAGATGCTTAACCTCTGAGCCATCCAGGCGTCCCTCCCTTCATATTATTGAGGTTTGTTTTTATCTGATAACATGGCCTGTCTAGGTAAATGTTTCATGTGCCCTTAGAATGTATTGTTTGGGGATGAATAGAGTGTTCTATAAATGTCAATTAAGTCAGTTTCTTTGGTAATGTTCAAGTCTCCAATATCTTTACTGATTTTCTACTTGTTCTATTTATTGACTACTGAGAGGGAAGTATTGAAATCTCTAATTTTAATTATAAATTTGTTTATTTCTCTGTTCAGTTCTATCCATTTTTTTTCTGTATGTATGCCAAAGTTCTATTGTGGCATAATCTTTGTTTATAGCAGTTCCTTTTGATTTTTAATTATTGTTTCCATTTCCCTGCAGAATTCCCCATGTGTTCACACATGTTGTCCATATTTTCCATTTGGCTCTTGAACATATTAATAATCATAGTTATATAGTGTCCTTGTGTGTTATCTGGGGCATCTCTGGGTTTCTTTTATTTGTTTTATCTTCTGACAATACACTGATTTTCCTCCCCCCGTGATTTTATATGTGTCTCATAATTTTTTATAGAATGCTGGATACTGCATGTATAAGAGCAGAGAGTAGATAAGTATTGTTCTTGCGTAGAAATGGGCAAGCCTCTTTTCCTTTCAAGTTGCTAGTAAGGTCTTTGATTCGATCTGGTCTGTACTTGAGTTGGGTTTGAGATCTGCTGCTATCACTGCCTTCAGTGGGTATAGCCTTTCTTTTCCTTCATCAGTGAGCTACTTCTCTGCTGTGCTTGGTGTGGAGTTGTGTATTTTTCTCAGTATTCCTATCCTGCCCTTACCTTTCAGCAGATCGTGTATATCTGCAGCATATAGATGTCTCTCTCTCTCTCTCTCTTTTTTTTTTTTCTCTTCATTCCCTGGAAAATTGACTCTACTTGTAACCTAATGTGAGGCTTGTGGTGGGCATCCTGGTGCCAGCTCCTGCATCAGTCTTAACCAATTGTAGCACAGCTTTGTATCTGAGCAAGATCCTGCACTCAAAAGTATTTCCTCCCCTTCAGAAGCGAAGTTTCGCTGTTACTTTTTTTTTTTTTTTTGAGGTCAAGATTTTTTCTTTTTTTCTTTTTTTTTTATGATAGACATAGAGAGAGAGAGGCAGAGACACAGGAGGAGGGAGAAGCAGGCTCCACGCCAGGAGCCCGATGTGGGACTCGATTCCAGGACTCCAGGATCGCGCCCTGGGCCAAAGGCAGGCGCTAAACCGCTGAGCCACCCAGGGATCCCCTTTTTGCTGTTACTCTTAGCAACAGTCTATCTTGTGATCTCAGCCTGCTGATGAGCTTAAGAAAATTTATGGTTTTGTAGACTAGCTAGATATTTCTTGTGTTTAAGGTAGAGTGATAGAGTGATAGTCTCTTGTATCTTTCTACATCCTACACTGAAATGGAACTCTCATGAGCAACAGTTTAAAATGTGAGAAAAATGATAGGATTTTAACAACAGTTTCCCAAACTGGAAAATACTGAATACGCAAAACTCTGTGTACAATATAATTCCAATATTAATTCATCTTCTATTATGCATTAGGCCTTTTGGTAGATACTGATGAGCAAGATTAATGTTGTCCCTTCTTTTCAAAGAAATTATAATTAAAAATTAAAATTCTTCTACATAAACACTGAATAGATTTGTACATCAAGAAATAACAAAACCAGAATTAAAAATCCAATGGTGGGATGCCAATGGTGGCTCAGTGGTTGAGCGTCTGCCTTTGGCTCAGGTCATGATCCCAGGATTCTGGGATCAAGCCCCGCATTGGGCTCCCAGCGGGAAGCCTGCTTCTCCCTCTTTGTATGTCTCTGCCTCTCTCTCTGTGTCTCTCATGAGTAAATAAAATCTTTAAAAAAAAAAATCCAATGGTGTTCTTGGGAAGATATATATTCTAATAAGTATGACACAAGTTAACATCATTAATGTATGAAGTACACATGCAGTAACTTATAGCAAATACTGTTGGTGCTTTACTCATATTCCCTAGGATCCTTTACTGTTTTTGTCCCACTGGCTTCTGGTACGCTTTCCCTTCTAAATACTGGTACCTGCAGTTCTTGTTTGGAGACTTCTCTTAGCCCACTTGCCTGTCGCCCCACTCCCCGGGCCCGCCCCTACTCTGAGATAGTCTTTAGCCAAGGATGGAGGGTAAAATTTCTCTTGTCCCCTAATCAGGACAATTTAGAGGTATGATCTCTATTGTCCCCAGAGTTTTCCTGGGGAGTTATGCCAAAGTTTTCCTCCATGGGACTTTATCTGATACCACATAGTTCTTTGGTTGCCCTCCCCTTCCTGTCTTATAACTTTTTCCTAGGAATATTTCCTAAGAAGTCACTTTGGTACAACTCCTCATCTCAGAGATGTCTAGAGACCTGAACTATGGCATATATCAAAGTAAAAGTACTAAAAGTACAACAGGAAAAAAAATGAGCTAAGGGCATAGACTGGGAATTCACATGTAAAATTAAAATATATCCTTTCCAAGGGTAACCTTTCTTTAGTGTATTTTGGAGGGAAAGGAGAATTTTGTCTCATCTGCTCTCTAGTCCTTCCATGGTTCATTATGTATCTACAATACTTCCAATCTCTCATTCCTCTCAGCTCTGCTTCAGATGTCTTCTTACTTTGATGCTGCCCCCCAAAACCCTGGGCCTACTTTCCTCCTTCAATTGGTGGCTTACCTTGTGATGTTGGCCACTGTGGATGGGTGACGGTACTCTCAGGGTTCAGGAATAGGTATAAATATTTCACGTAGAAAAAACCCTTAAATCAAATGACTAAAAATGACTATTCCCAAAACCTAAGAGGGAAAACTTCAAAATCTTTCTTAGTCATCATGGTCGATTATTTCTTTGTCTTGAAGCCCACCTTACCCTCTACCTTTTCTTGAGAGTCTCTTCTTTGGTTCCTATTGTGACCACCTGCCACTCAGTTTAGGAAAATTCTGTTCTCTGTCATAGGGGTTAGCTATCTTCTGGTTCTGATTCTCCATATCAGGATACTTCCTGGGATGAAATTTTCCGAAGTCTAATTTATCAGTCTAACTGATAATAGTTAGACTAATAAATAGCTTGATGTGTATGTAGTATACGAAGCATTTATAGAGTGGGATTGGAGATTTAGCAGGACAATTTTTATGGGATCTGGTACTTTTGCTTGGGAATTCTTTTTTGGGCCAGTGACAGGGAGAGAGAGGTAACTGTGTGTACTTCCTCCCACTATTCCTTCAGAGATGTCTTATTGGTAGCTTGTAACCAGTCATGGGGGAGCGTTTACACAGTAGAAATCAGGAATTGCTACAAGTGGGCTTTTCTCTTACCTTAGAGAGTCAGTTGTTAAACATCTCCTAATATACACTGTCCCAACATTTGAGGGGACCATAATCCTTCCATTCATAGCCTAGATGGTTCAGCTATTCCCTAGCTCCTGGCTTTGATGATTGGTGCAAAAATGAGTAAATATTCTCAGATGGGCTGATCAAAGTCTTCTCTGATTTTTGCTGAAATGATTGGGGAAAAGACATGCTCTATTTTTGATACCTTGGATACTAAGCGTCCATAATGTCTGGAGCTGGTGAAGGTTATGTGGGCCAGTGCATAAAGATAGCCTGTGTGAGAATAAAGCCAGTCTAGAGGAAAATAAAGCCTAAACAAAGAGTGAATAAATGACAGGGCTTGTGCTCATCATTTTATTTCCTGTATGGAACTTCTAAATTTCAATTACTGATAGCAACCAATGCCTATTATTGTTTTAGCTATTTTGAGTTCAGTTTCTGTCACATGCAACCATGTGAATTCTGACTTATATAATTATGAAGAGTGCTCTCTCTCTCTCTCTCTCTCTCTCTCTCACACACACACACACACCAAAGGCAGTAGTACCTGCCAGAAAACGGGAGGAAATTTTCCCTACAGACAATGTAGAGCATTACATTATTATGCAGAGCAATGTCAATTCTCCTTTTCTCATCCTTCTACTTCCAGATCACGCACAGGAACTTACCAAACAACAGAGGCAGCAACTGTTAGTTATTCCAACACTAGGTGGGGGTTCTGAAATTAAGGGCTCTCATCCTCCATCCTCCCCCTCTCCTCCAGTTAAACCAGGTCAAAATGTTAGGCAGTACTCCTTCCACTCCCTAGATTATGTAGATGGAAGCAATATAGAAATTGATATTCTCCCTGTCAGAGCAATTTTTCCAAAAGAAGAGGGTGGTACTATGCACAGAGAACAAATGATGATTTTGCTTTAGGATGAAATTGTTCAAAGAAATATAAATTCAAACAATGACACTAGTTTACCTCAAGTCTTGATGAAATTAATAGCCCTTAGTGGAAGTGATTTGGTGAAATAAGCACTGTCTTATATAGCTGGATGGAAAGTCAGATGACACAACTTTTCTGGAAAACAGTTTGTCAGTATATATCTAGAATGGAAGTATTTCCATTCCCTTTTGCTGAACATTTCTACTTCTGGGAATATATACTAACTATATTATCAGAAAATCAGATGGAAATTCATACACTGATATTCTTTATAGCCTTGCTTATGATATAAAAAGGTTGGAAAAAAACCTAAATGCCCAAGAGTAAATGAATGCTTAAATAAAGTGGGACCTATCTATATAATAAAATATCACTTCCAAAATAGCCTTTTTAAGAATTTAAAACATAATCCTGATTATAACATTTAAGAAAAAGCCCTACACAAACTGGTAAATGGCGTGATCTCTCATAAAAATGCATGTGTACCTCATGACTCATCTTGATACAGGCTGAGAATATTCCAATCCCTTAATGTTTTTGCATCTGCTAAGCCCTCACCCACTTTCCCACCTGGTGAATTCTTATTTTTCCTTAAAAATCCAGCTCACATATTATACCTTTCATGGAAATTTTTTGGGAGGATGGTTCATAAAGGGGGTCGATCATTCTGTCCTAAAGAACACTAAAGAATAGACTGTATTTCCTGAGAATCTCTAAGTCCCTCCCCTCCATCTAGACTATTGTTCTCTGCAGCTTCTCCCATCCACTGGCACTGGTACCTAAGGTGAGATGAGATCATTTGCCATTCTGCCTCTGTAATGTCCTGGGGACCTCTGTGAGGCTGTGGCCAGCAAGGGCCAATAAGGCTGTCCTGGTTCCCATCAGCAACAGGAGCCTACAGATGGGTACTCTGAGCAGGAATGCTGTAGATGCATATCATTTTTAAAAGACCTTTCTACTCTAGAATGTAATACTTCATAACTGTGAGATGTTGATATACATTACAAAATATGGACTTATGCCACTTGTAATGAGTCAACTATTGGGTGGATTCCATGAATAAAATCAGCCAAGCTTTAAAAATATATATAATTGTCTCTAGAAACCATAAGGGAACCATGGAAATGACTCTTCTGTTACTAACACAAACAGCAACCGAGGGCTGCTGCCTCAGGCGATATGAAACCACAGCATGGTGTGACAAGTATACTGAAGGTGAATCCTTACCCTATTCTTAGTAGTCTGTGAAATGGATGAAGGATGCTAGAAGTAAAGTCCCTGCACTTGCCTTTGACAATGTGTCTTCACCAAAGATCATTCTTCTTACTGCCCAGGCTGTCCCATTTTCTGGCACTATGCTGTTATTATTGTTATCACTACTGTTTTGCCAATAATTGATTGCTAATGACACCAAAACTTACTTTTACTATCATAATATTTTCCTAAAGGATTGGTAGCTTTCAGATAGGCATACCTCTGTCTTTTCTGGTTCTGTATTCTTGGGCAGTTTTTTAAACATACTTGAGGACCAATTGGAGAAATATTGGGGGTAATAAGGTGACCTGATATTTTATAGATAGACTGCAAAGATTATGAGAAATCTGCAAATGTTTATTGCCAACTCATCAGATTAAGTGACAAGATTCTGATATAACATGGGATAAATAAGGGGAGTACCTTGAAGGGATTTCTGGGCTTGCATTCCCATAGCCCTTTATTTCTGTGACCAGTGTCACTTATCAAAGAGTTGTTGTGTCTTTCTGTGCTTTTAAGGGTAGAAATAGAGTCCATTATTGTCTTATTCAGCAAATAATCTACTAAGTGATCACAATGCCTTTTGTATTTCTAGTGCCTAGCAGAGTAGCTGGCACATAATTGGTTTGTAACACATGTTTGAGAAGTAAATTGGAAAACGTATGTAGCTTTATGACATGTGGAAAAGAGGATTGCTATGACCATAGTGAGAGAGCCCAATGTATAGAGAAGGAGGTCAGTTAGAAAACTCCTCAAGAATGTAGACATACTACAACCAAATAGTTAAAGTTGTGGTTTAGCAAGTGAATATAGCCTCATTGAGCAAAAATAGTGGTGACAGTAGACAAGGAAAGGGATAAAAGGAATAGGAAAAAGAGAATACTAAATTTAGTATTGGATTGGATAAATACTAAATTTAGGAGTTAGCCTCTTGGCAGGAGGGAAGAATTGGGTTTTGGGAAGAGCATATTATGGATTTTATTTATATTTGTAGCATTTTCTTTCTTTTTTTTTTTTTTTTAAAGATTCTCTTTATTTATTCATGAGAGACACACACAGAGAGGCAGAGACCTAGGAAGAGGAAGAAGCAGTCTTCCCTCAAGGAGCCCAATATGGGACTTGATTCCAGGACTCCCACATCACAACCTGAGCCGAAGGCAGACACTCAACTACTGAGCCACCAAGGCATCCTTGTAGCATTTTATTTCTAAAGCTGGTATTAGGTGAAAATACTCACAGTATTTTCTCTATATTTTTCATATTTTATTAAAAAATAAAATGCTCATTATTGATGCTTCATCACCTCTAGGTATTTTAATAATTTTATTAGAATTTACAGAATTATAAAATCAGTCACCAAGTTTAATCAGGTTGAGGTCAGTAATATTCCTTCTACACTTAGACCCACCTACTCAGGACCTTGGTAAGTTCTTTTCAAGGGCTCAGTCATTATTTTCTAACTGTTCTGACCTCCAGGGTTGGCTCTTTCTGAGCCATTCCTCATTCTGCTCCAAAGAGTTCTCCCTAAAATGTAGATAGTGTCATTTTTTTTTTTTTTTGCTTCTAAAAAGTTTGTGAAGCAAAATCTAAACTTGCCAACCTAGCATTGAAAGAATCCCACAGCTTAGGTCCTATTTAACTCTTTGGCCTGTTGTTTTCCGCTATAGGACACTTGCCACGAACTCACCTACTATGCTCTCATCATTCTTTACTCTGTCCATTACACTTATTTTTTCAAAAAAATATTTATTTATTTATTTATTTATTTATTTATTTATTTATTTATTCATGAGAGACACACAGAGAGAGGCAGAGACATAGGCAGAGGGAGAAGCAGGCTACCTGCGGGGAACCTGATACGGGACTCGATCCCAGGACCCTGGGATCATGCCCTGAGCCAAAGGCTCAACCACTGTGCCATCCAGGCACCCCCTGTCCATTACACCTTTAAAGATGAGTGCAAAAACCAGATGACTTTACTTTTCTTGTTCAATTTGGGAAGATGCCTTCGAATAAATGAGAGTCTTAGGTAAGGTGGAGACTAATTTTAGACATTGGGTAATATATTGGTGTCCATAGGATCTAGAAAAGTCCATTTCCTTTTAAAATCATCAGCTTTCAATATAATACCTACTTAGTGAGAAAGAAATGTAAGCAAATATTGAGATAATAATAATAAGTCCACACAATATTTAAAAAAATATTGTGCAAGAGCTGAGGATTTGATTGGTGTGTTTTGTTTTCAGGATTTCTTGCATATGGCTGTGTGTGATTGGTAGGTAGGTTGAAGATATAAGAGATAAAACACTAGTTTGCAAACTTTGATTTCAATTCTAATTTTGCAAGAACCTTATTTTATTCAAATGCTTAAATTCTTAGAGTTTCAATTACCTTCTCTATTAATCAGAAATAGTCACACAACTTTAATTCCAGAATCTAATCTGTCATGGGTTTGCAAGTCTTGTGTCCTGTTTTACTGAAACCTAGTAGAGAGTCCTTATCCAGTTCCTACTGCAGAACAGCTTGTCCATGAGGGATGAGTTTGCTTCTAGTGTTTTATGAATCCCTTGTAGTTATATGAGTTCAAGGAAATAGACTTAATTTGTTACAAAAGCTGTTGACTTAACAGTCATGGTTTGAGCAAATAAGATCATAGCATACTCTCCAAACTAAATTAAACTCATTCTTCACCATGCTGTCTTTAATAATACCTGCTGCTGTAGTAGAGTCCAAATGGCGGCAGATGTGTTAAGAGGAATGACATTTACTACCTCTCTAGTTTGGTTTTAGAGAACCCCTGGAGGTCCCAGCAGCTTCTTTACACTCAACTCCAGCCCTGAAATGCCATTCTAAGAGTTTTCTCTTTATTTTTAAGACTTTCATAAATACTACCTATATTAAAAACTCCAGCTGGTGTTAAGATCTAAGAAAAGACTTTGATGGGAGAAGGGAGAAGTAATAAGAAAATCTTTAAAATAGAGAAGGAAAGGTTATGTGTCCATAAGAAATAGAAAAGGATAAACACTACAGAGGTGGGAAACCATTGGTATTTTTACTTGTTTCTCAATCCTACTAAGATTCAGCACTTGTGTATTATTATTATTTAAATAAAATCCATGTATCCTAAATGAGAAGACGTGATATTTTATACAATGGTAGATATGGTTCATTGGGTTGTTGCTCAGCAAATATTCCCTTCCTACCTTCCCTTCTGCACCATCTCCATGGGAGAGTTATACTTTCTCTCCCCATAGATATTGGGTTTGGCTATGTGACTTGCTTTGCTTCTAATGGTTAGAAACTATAAAAAGGTCAGACAGATATTTTACCTCATTTGCAAAGTAACAAATTATTCTGCTGAAGTTTCATGGATGCTGCCAGGAGACATGAAACTTCTATGTCAGAGACAAAGAACTTTATTACACCATTAACAGTAACAAAGGTCTGTGTTTTCTTGGGTTGGTTCCCCAAGCCCTAGTTTCCGTGGGCTGATATGAAGATGGTCAGCTGACATCTGCACTCACAGTGAGTTGCATTGCATGTGAAAAGCCTGAGCTTAAGGAACTCAAATTTTTTGTAAAGGACAATGAGCATGTGTGCTTTTTATTCCAGAGGGAGACCCTATTTCTATTTTATTTTTTAGATTTTATTTATTTATTTGAGAGAGAGAGAGAGAGAGAGGGCACAAGCAGAGGGAATAGCAGGCAGGGGAAGAGGGAGAAGCAGGTTTCCTGCTCAGCAGGGAGCCAGATGTGGAGCTTGATTCCAGGACCCTGAGATCATGACCTGAGCTGAAGGCAGACACCTAACCAACTGGGCCAGGTGCCCCGACCCTATTTCTATCTTTGAAGGCTGTTTGCTATCCATCTTTGAAAGAAAAGTGCAGAATAAAGGCAATCAGTGTCTCTAAGTACAAGATGCACAGAAATGTGAGTGATCTGTAGAACTCCTTTCCTGACACTAGCCTCTTCCACTTCCTATGGATCTGTTGCCATGTGGGAATAAGGCCAGCTAAGTTACAGCCTGACATAGAGACACCACTCTAAACTGAACTTGAATCAGTTGAACAGTAGTCAGCATGAAAATACATAAACATGGGGAAAAAATGTTTATGATTGGGATGGATTGTTATGTAGTATTGTTGTAACAATAATTGAGTATATATAAATTGGTAAGGGAAAGGAGAGCCTCCCACATAAAAACCTCAAATATTTTGCATGGCTTTGGCTTTGGGATCACTCAGTGAGTGGTAAGGAAGCTGTTTTAGGAAGTTGAAAAATGGTGATTTGTGTTATAGAATGACAAAATATTATGTAAAACTATTGCTTGCAAAATGCTACAGGAAAAAGGTAAGCTCAGTAAAAACTGGTTAGTTTGGAAGGATTTGGAAGAAATTCAGAGAGCCCAGAAATCTCAGGTTTGGAAAATAAAAGGTGGGGTTTTTTTGTTTTTTGTTTTTTTTATTTGTTTGTTTAAATAAAAACTGAGTGTGGTCATTACAAAGACCAGATCAACAATGGATCTAACATCCTTTCTTAAGATATATCAACAGAAAAAAATGATATATCAACAGATTAAAATGTGGCTTGATAGATCCTCTGAGCTGGACAAAAGGGCTTCTAGAAAAATTAAGGTCTCACAGAATGCTAATATATCCAAAGTATCTATAATTCAGTTGGTCTAGGGAGACATGCCTTGGAAAGAATTTGGGGTGTGGCTCTTCGCACTTGGATTTAACTTGAATTAAGTACATAGAAGATAAACCAAGCTTTTGAGAGACCTATATTGGCAAACCTAGACTGAAAGACACTGAGACTGTTACAGATATAAAAAGTCTCCTTGTGGGGTGCCTTGGTTAAACATCTGCATTTGGCTCGGGTCATGATCCCAGGGTCCTAGGATCTAGCCCCACGTGTGTGTGTGTGTGTGTGTGTGTGTGTGTGTGTGTGTGTTTAGGTCCCTGCTCAGTGGGGAGTCCGCCTCTCCCTCTTCCTCTGCCATTCCAACTCCTTGTTCTTTCTCTCTCTCTCTCTCTCTCTCTCTCTCTCTAACAAATAAATAAGATCTTAAAAAATAAAAAGACCCTTTGATTTCCAGTTTTATACAGTCAGGAATTGAGCTAAAATCAAACCAAATCAAACCACTTCCTTCAAAAAATCATGACACTGCTCAGCCACCAAGAAAAGCTTATTTTCAAGTGCTTTCTTTAAAAAAAAAAAACAAAGATTTTATTTATTTATTCATGAGAGACAGAGAGAGTGAGGCAGAGACACAGGCAGAGGGAGAAGCAGGCTCCATGCAGGGAGCCTGACGTGGGACTCAATACCGGGTCTCCAGGATCAGGCCCTGGGCCAAAGGCGGTGCTAAACCGCTGAGCCACCTGGGCTGCCCTCAAATGCCTTCTTTAGAATAACTCAAGCAGGATTATGGCAGAGGAAGGACCTCTAGGAGAGCCAACTCAAAGTTTGTGGAGAACGGTGGACTGAGAGCTTCTACCAGGGAGCAGTGCCAAGGTCTTATCAAGTACCATGACCATGATTCTGTTATTTGTGGGTTCCAGATTAGCCGAAGATGAAGCAAATCACCTTTTCTTGATGCACATGATTGTACAGACACAGGATTGCAATGAGTAGGCTTGTGCAGGAAGGCTCATCTGCCTCCTAAGGGGAGAGCACAGACATCATTCATTATTGTTCCTAGTCCTTCTAGTTGCATTATAGTATGTATCAATTTTGGCCCCTCTTTGGGGCCAGGGCAGTTAGCAAGCGATCATTTAAGTTTCCTACCCAGTTTGAAGACTGAACAATATTTGCTCTTCAGGGTTCCAGAATTGCTATGGACAGTGACTATCATATATTACTTTAAAAAAACAGGAGTTGTTTGTTGTGAATATCTTACCCAAGTTTCATCATTGTATAATGCGTGTTTGAGGACAGACAACTTGTGTTTTTAGTTCATAGGTCAGTGGGTCAAAAGGAGTCACATTCAGACCACATGTAGATTTTTTGGATTTTGACCCTTCATTCTGACCAGATGTAGTCCTGGATTTTGACTCTGATAGTGATTTTTAGTAGTGTAATGGGATGAGTTTGTTTTGCATGTGGGAAGAGAGTGACTACTTGAGAACCAAAGGGTGGATTGCGTTGGTTGGTTGACTAAGTTGGTTGATTGTTAAGTAAATATTCATTTCCTCATCCTCCCTCCATGGGAAACCATATCTTCCTTCTCCTTGACATTGGGCTTGACTCTGTAATTTACTTGGCCAATGAGATATTAGCAGATGTGATGCAAGGAGAGGCTTAAAATGTGTTTGCATGGCTGGATGTCCTCCCCTGGGTATTGCCATAAAAGGCATGCTGGAGAAGCTGCTGGCCCTCCAACCTTGCTCCAGTGTTAAATGCTTATAGCAGAGCTGCTCCCCAACCCACAGACCTACGGCCAAAGCAGAACTGCCTCAGCAGTTTCTCATGGGTGCATGAGAAAATAATATATGCCCCTTGTTATGCCACGGAGATTTTGTGATCATTTTCTTTACACAAAAAGCTGACTTACATTTAAAGACACAGAAAATGCTCACGTTTAGAAGACAATACTAGCAATAGTATGGATCATGGATGGTGGAAGGAGGGCAAGTCCTGAATCTCAGGCCAGGTTAGAGCTCCAGAGAGATGATCTGCAGTGAGTTTTGAAAGAGGTCTATGGCCTTCTGAAATTACCCATTTCTCTACTTCCCAAATTGGCCTTAATGAATTTCCATCCTATCCCATGCATCTCTCTCTGAGGGTTCTTAAAATTAAATACTAGGTGTTACTTGTTTGTTTGTAGTATGCAAAGTGTTGGCATCCGCTATCCCTGGGGACAGTGAGCAGGAGTGGAATTTGGGCTCACTTGAAGTGCAGTGGCTTAGTTGATCATGTTTTGCAGAATTCTATTTGCAAGTTTAGAAAATTACCACACACAGTTCACCATATGGCACAACCGAGCTAGCTAAGGGGACTATTGTATTTGAAAAATCAAAAACACTCACTAAATTCCCAAATCTCCCTTTTTTTCTCTACTGTCATGGTTTCCATGACTACATTTCACAGCTCCATTTTACATCTTAAATGTAAATGATTTCTACTGAGAAACACTATATAGAATTTTCAGATGGAAGAAAGTGAAAGAGGTTTACTCGTCCAGGCAAATGGTATGTGCTGATTTCCACAACTCTGTCTGGGATTGGGTACAACACAAATGAAAAGCGTGATTTTTAAAGCATGATTTCTCAAGTTCTTAAGATGGATCATGTGACAGGCTAGAGATGTCAGAGATACAGAACTTCCAGTGGCAGATAGGGGTTGGTAACATTACACTTGCCTGTAGTGAGTTGGGTTCTCGTACCTCCTAGCAGCCCTTAAATATTCCATTAGTCTTTTATTTTTGCAGTTTAAAGAATGCTCTCACCATTACTTTTTGAGTGGGAAAATGGAGAGTCACATACATTTTCCCCTCATGAATTTCTTGGAATAATAATAAAAAAAAAAGCAGATAAAATTTGCTGTTTTTTTCTTTTTTTTTTTTTGTATTAGGAAAGGACATGTTAAATTTAATTCTATCCCCACTTCTTAAAAATATTCTTCAGATCTGGCCTTTCCTAGTGTACCTTTCATTTTATTGAAGACCATATGTTGTTTTCAGTTGCATGAATACTGTCTAGTCCACAAAGTTATTATTGTATTTAAAATGAATACTACTCAGCTTCTGGCAAGCTGCATCCAGAGCCAGGGATCTTCACTGGTGTGTATTATAAACTCTGGTAAGGACCTTCCAGAGTTGCTACTTGAAAAGAGAAATCCAAATGTGCGTCATCTTGCAAAGAGACAACACTGCATACAAGTTTCCCACTTGTAGAATAACATCATGCTGCTTCCAGAGGAGTAACACTTGCAAGGTAGGCTTAATGCAAATAGACATTACTTTTATTCATTTGCGTATTTCAAGGTTTCATGCCATTTCTTGTTAGTAATTAGCACAACTAAAATTGGCCCAACATTAGCCGTGCAATCTCTACCTAAGTTTTCTTAGGTTTTCAGTGAAGTCTACAGGTTGATTCTCCACATTGGGCAGATTGAGAACTGGGTGTCTTGAAAAATGCATGGGCCACATCAGAAGATAATCTTAAAGTATCTTAAAGTCCTAGATCTTTGTCTTCTATTTCATAGCAAAGAGTGGGTAGTAATGTGAAGAGAGACTTATTGCATTTCCAGTTTCTTTGCTCATTAACTTTTGAAGGCCCTTCTGATGAAGGTTGAATGGTAGTGGCATAAGGTGGTAGGGTCACTATCCTTGTTGAAATTGCTGCCTCTGCCATATTCTGGCTCCTACTTGTTTCTCTCCTATGTAACTAGAGGTAAGTCAAATGATAAGCATGAAGAACAGAAATTAGTGCACACAGGGGGCACAATAAGAGTTGTATGAAGGGGTGGATTGCATTTGTGTGTGTATACGTGACTCTTAGGATATTTTGTGAATAAGATACCTCCTTTTATGACTGTAGGAAACTGCAAATATGCATAAGTGTAAATGGAAATTTTATTAGTAACATATGTTAAATGAGGTCCCAAGGAGAACTTAGAATTCCAAAACTGGCAAAAGTCTCCATATCAGATGAATAAAAAGGATGTGCATTGAATCAGGGGTTGGGGAGGGTTGTTGGTTGTGGACTTGATCAACCCTACATGGCGAGTTGACTTGGATGTTTAGACTGATGATGCCACATACTCAGCAAAAAAGCATGAAAATATTTAATGCTCACATAATGGGAAAGCAGGGAAAATGCCCAAGCTGGTCCAGGATGACATGAGCAAGAGATAGACTAAAGGCTCCAGTTTTTATTGAGGTTGGGGGTAGAGCCAAGGTGAATGTTTCCGTGGTCTGGAGTCTGCGTGCTTTGAACATTCTTCCCTCCAGTGCCAAAGGAAGGGGTGCCCATGCTTTGTTATTGGCTTGCTCAGATATGGGCAAAAGGGAGAGAGGGAAAGGGAGGGTTGGAAGTTATCAAAACATCAAAAATCATGGTAAAACATCAAAATGTTGTCAGTCTCCTTATTCCATATGTTTTCATTTCTTTAGGGTAAATATCTAGGAGTAGAAATGGGTCATAAGGATCCTATATCTAACCTCATAGGAAACTATGTTTTCCAAAGTCACTGCATCATTTTATAATCCTATAAACCATATATGAGAGATCTAATTGCTTTGTATCTTGTCCAAAACTGACTGTTCATAGTCTTTTTAATTGTAGCTATTCTAGTAGATGTGAATGAGATGGTGTCTCATTGTGATTTCTATTTTTATTTTGCTGATGACAGTAAAGTTAAGAATTTTCATGGGCTTATTGGTCATTTTTATACCTCTTTTGTGAAGTGTCTGAATCTTCTCACTCTTTAAAAGTTGAATTTTTTTCATTACTGAGTTCTTTATATATTCTGTCATATATATTCCTTTCTTTTTTAATTCTTTTTAAAAAGATTTTTAAAAAGTAATCTCTACAACTAGCATGGGACTCAAACTGTAACTCTGAGATCAAGAGTTGTGTACTCTATCAACTGAGCCAGCCAGGTACATCTGTGTCATATATGTTTCTAATGGTTTCTTCTGTCTTTAGACTATTCAAAAATTTTTTTTATAATGTCCTTTAAATAACAGAATATTTTAGTTTTGACAAAGCCCAATTCATCAATTTTTCCTTTAAGATTAGTGGGTTTTTTTTGAACACTAAGAAATATTTTCCTCAAGGTCTCAAATATTTTCTCCTATGTTCTCATAGATGTTTTATATCTTTAGCTCTTACATTTAGGTCTGTGATTCATTTTGAGTTAATTTTCGTTTATGGTGTGAGATAAAGTTGGCAAAGTTTAAAGTTCTTTCTTTTTAAAAATGCCGATAATGTAGTTTTCCCAATGCCACTGGTTTAAAGAAGAAAGCAATTCTTTTGTCACTAAATAACTTTAGCACTTTTGTGAAAGACTAATTGACCATATACACGTGAGTCTATTTCTGGTATGTTTATTCATTTTAATAATGTATATGTCAATCTTTACATCAATACTATACCAGCTTGATTAATGTAGCTGTAGAGCAAGATTGGAAATCAGCGCCTAAATGTTCTCAAACTTTGATCTTTTTAGGCTTTGTTTTATTGTTCTATCATTGACATTTCCATATACATTTTAAGCTTAGCTTGTCATATTCTACAAGAAATGCTGCTGTGGTGTGAGTAGAGCTGACATTGAGTCTGTAGATTATAATGGTTTGATTGTCATGTGCCTTGGCATAGTTTTCTTCATGTTTGCTGTGTCCTTTGCGGTTGGAATTTGTGAGTTTTCTGTATCTGTGAGTTTATAGTTTTCTTCAAATTTGGAAAAAATTTTGGCCATTTTTTCCTACAGCATTTTTTAAGTCTTTCTCTTTCTTACAACTCCTTCAGAGGTTCCAATTGCAGGTGTATTTGACTAGTTGAAGCTATCCTACAATTAGCTGATGCTAAGTTTTATTCATTCTTTTATCTTCTTGAGTTTTTTTTTTTTTTAAATAGGACCTGTTATGTCTTCAAGCTTGCTAACTCTTTCTTCCATAATATTTTATCTTCAATAAATCCCATCCAGTATATTTTTTATCCCAGACATTTTAGTTTTCAACTCTAGGAGTTCAATTTGAGTTTTTGTTGTATCTTTCACAACTTTTCTTAATATATTCAGTATTTCCTATAGTTTCTTGAACATATGGAATGCAGTGATGTCTACTATTTTAATGTCCTTGTTTACTAGTTCTAACATTTGTGTCATTTCTGAATCAGTTTTAATTGATTGATTTTTGTCTTCATTGTAGTTTGTATTTTTGTTTGTATTTTTGTTTCTTTTCATGATCAAAAATTTTGATTGGATGACAGACATTGTGAATTTTACCTTGTTAGGTATTAGATATTTTTGTATTCTTACAATTATTACTAAATTTTGTTTTGGGGTGTGATTAGGTTACTTTGCAACTAGCAGGTCTTGCTTTTAAGCTTTGTTGGGTAGGACTAGAACTGTATTTAGTCCAGGATTAATTTTCCCCTCCACTGATCCAAAACTCTCCTTAGTGCTCTGACAAATAACTCCCAAAATATTAGGTTTTCCATTCTAGCTGTTGGAAATAAGCCCTATTTCTTGACTTGACTTTGGTCTGAACACTTTTCCTTCTATTCCCTTAGCATGGCTCTTTCCCCGGGCTTTCCTCTCATGTAGGCACTGACTTGTGCTCAGCTCAAGATTTGAAGGGATCATATGCAGATCTCCAGAGTTTTCTTTTTATGTAGCTCTTGCTTCTTTGGTACTCGACTTCATGAACTCTGGCTTCCCAGACATCTAGTTCCTATTCTTCAATTCAGGGAGACTTCTGAGCTCTGCTTGGGCTCCTCCTCCCTGTGCTGTCACCCAGACACTTCCTCAAGACAGTTATCTGGCCAGTCATAGTGCTCACCTCATTTGTTTCCCATTTCTCAAGGAGCACTATTCTTTGCTGCCTGATGTCCCATGTCCTGGATATCGTTGTTTCACCTACTTTGTCTGGTATTTTAATTATTTTACGTCAGAATGTAAATTCCATCTGGGGAGACGTAAGATATAGAGCTTGGTAATTAAGCCTGAATGCTCCTGAAACATGTCCTCAATAATTTTAACATATTAATGGGGGATATTAGAAGAACAAAGCCAGCAATTTCAAACTGCAAGAATTTTCCCTTCTGTGTTACAGGATGTGGGACTTAGGGCAGTCTCTTCCTTTGAAATGGAAGAGCCCCATAAAAGGAATCATTTAACTCTTTAACCATAGAGCCCAATTGCTACTAGGAAAGCTGCATTGGTGTCACTCTAAATGACTAAATTGCTACTACAGATAATCTAAAAATTTTTTTGTGTGGTAAGCAGAATTGTACTTCTTCTGTGTTTGAGTCTCGTGAGATAAATTGTTTTGTTTCTTCCTGAAAAATTCAGGAGGAATGTGTTTCTTTCCCCATCTCGCAGAGGCGAGATGTCTGTTTTTTTGGATCGGGTGCTGGGAGCCAGATGCTGAAGGAACTGACTTCTTGAGACACGTGGTGAGACACTAGGCATGGCAGCTTTCCTCAAGGACTCAGGGGTGATACTTTGAGGAGAAGTCAGTACTTCAGACCAAGACATGGGACCTTGGGAGAATCTGGCACTGCTGGAAGCAAAAGCTGAGGAAACTAGGTAGAGAGTCCACGTTAGGTGTACATGGGGGAGCTGCATACTTACAGAAAGTGCTTGCAGCAGCAGTGGACACAAATGAGCTTGAGATAACACCTGGGTATCCTCAAAAGTAACCCAAGACCCCCTGAAGGAGGCTAAGCCCCTGTAGAGAAAGGTAGAGCTCCAAGTCTTGATAATTGCAGCACTAAGGTAATGGCAACCTTAATTGGATCTCCTAGCTGGTGAAATCCACCCCACCCATGGTTTTATATGGCACTGCCCTCTATGAAGTTGGCAAGAAAAACACTGATCTTACCTTAAGTTCTAGAAAACAAGAAACAATGAGACACCAAAGATAATCAAAAGGCTTAATAAATACTGCAGTAAGATCATCTCATGGAATTATCCTGCCATTTTGTCCCACTTTATGCAGTGTGATGATCAAATGTATCTCTTTTTAAAGGGGTCACTCTAGCACATACTCATTGTCCTGGTTGTTGGACTGATTTTCTTTAAAAGAAAAGCATTAAATGCGCTAGTTAGTAATCCATTACTTCATGGCAAGAACCACATTTGGAAGCAGCAAGCCCTCCTGGAGTTAGCTGGGTTGAATTTTTGGCTTCTACATTTTTTCAAGGCCTATATTTTAAAATAAAAAGATTTGTTATCATGAAGTTTAGTACACACAGAGTACTGTTGCATTAAGATTAGTCTCTGTACATGTATTATCTAATTGGAAAGATGACAAGTGAAAGATAATGCAGCCTCTGTTATGGTGACAGTTATGCTTTCAATAGTTTATAGTTCTCAAAATGAAGGGTGAGTCAGATCAGTAAATTAAGTGTATAAAAATATAAAGCAATATGAATAAAACATTTTAGAAATGAAAGGCTTTTAAACTATTCTTGCTTCATTTTTCTACTTGCTGAATCCCCTTATTAATAAGAATTATGTTTTTACTAACAGTCAAAGGAACCAAAAAGCTATTATCCACCAGCAAACTGTTATTAGTGCAATGCATAAACCTTCAAGTGTATATACAAGAAGTTCCTTTGAATACAGAAAAAAACAAAACCAGGAATTGGATTTATTTTATTTTATTTTATTTTATTTTATTTATTTAGAGATTTTATTTATTTATTTATTAATGAGAGACACACAGAGAGAGAGGCAAAGACATCAGCGGAGGGAGAAGCAGGCTCCCCATGGGGAGCCTGATACGGGACTCAATTCCAGAACCCTGGGATCGAGACCTGAGTCAAAGGCAGACACTCAACCACTGAGGCACCCAGGTGTCTCCAGGAATTGGATTTTTGTATACAGTATTTCAATAGTAAGTTTAGGCAAATAGGGGAAGAGTTTCCTTGAGGTATTGCCATATTGATCCTTGATGTAAGGGTTATGATCAATCAGTCAAGGGAAGTAAAAGCCAAGTAATGTCATGTGGTGATTATAACTCTACGGGATGGGATATGAAGACCCTTGGAAAACATTGTATGTCCACATGGTTTGTTGACTGAACTTTTTTTGGTTCCCAAATCTTTGCATTAAATAGGTTGTTATATTGCAGATGTGTTAGAGATGTTTACTTCCTACAACAGAAAATGTTACTATAATTCTTAATATTATGATCAAGATTCTGCTTGAAATTCCTGCATACTGGGAAAATCCAGTAGCATCTGTGACATAGAAGTTAAGAATCAACCTAAAGGTAAACTCATGTAGTTTTTTTCTACATGTTGTGTGTGTGTGTGTGTGTGTGTGTGTGTGTGTGTGTGATTTATTACTCTTTTTTCTAACCACTTTCGGAGATGTTGTAAGTGACAGAATCAAAAAACTAGGGATCTTTTGGTTTGGAGTCCTGCCAAAACCAGATCCTAAAATGAGTATCTAACTACATGGTTCATTTGGGAGGAGTTCACAGAAAGTGCAAGTGAAAGAATGGGAAAAGTGATACAGGGAAAGGAGGAAAGAAATAAACCCTCTGTTAATGAGCAGGTTATTGCTGGACAGCAGGGTCTAGATGGGTCTGAAGAATCTCTGAAAAGCCAAGAGGGAATCCTCCTCAGTTCTCCAGCGAAGCATGAGGGGACTGGATGTATAGCCACCTATTTCTAATCCTCTTTGGTTGAGAGCTACCACAAACACATCACTTCCTCTGCCTTTCTGGGTTGCCCAGAGGGAGATGCAGTGAGCTCCCATGATACCAGAGAAAGCCCTCAAGCAGAGACCACTAGTGATGTGGGTACTGAGGCTCAGAGACATGCTGGGAATTGTCTGAGGCATCTACAGGGGAATGCATGTGGACCAAGGGCCCCTGACAATGGATGCCATAGGGACTGTCCTGACACGTCACTTTTGTATCTGGAATAAGGTTGTGAGATAGTTTGTGTGCTGGCATGTTCCTACCCCTGACATGGTAATCAATGCAAATAGAGTGGCATAGTGTTAGTCTTCTTGAAAAGAAGAGAGATGATATCTTAAAATATGTTTGGCTTCTGTGAAAGAGACTGAAAATAGGAGTAGCTTATAAAGGGAGATGTTTGTTCTCTACTCACGTATGTAATTTCAAGCTCATAAGCTGAATAATCAAGGGTCCAAGTACCTTCTATCTTGTTCTGCTATCCCTAGGGGATTGTTCTTTTCACCCAGACTAATATGGCCTGCACCACTTCCTCTACATTCTGGCCATCAGGAGGTGAGAAAGGGAAGTGGAGGGCACACACTTTCCCTTCAAGGGTCCAGCTCCGAAACTGCACACAGAAATTTCCCTCTTACACCATTGGCCAGAACTTAATCCTTACTCCAAGAGGGCTTGGAAATGTTGTTTTTATTTTGGACATCATTTGCCCAATGATTACTCCACCAGGAAGAAGGGGAAACAGATACTTAAGGGCAAATAGCAAGTTCTGTCACACACCCCACCTTGATTATGGTGCGTCTTACAGGGAAGATATGCCTGGATTTCCCTAGTCTCAAAACAGAATCTTTGAATTATATACAATCATTATTTAAAGTTCTTTAATGCCATTGTGAAAGTTTTAAAACACTGTAAATATGTGTGCTTTGATTGTGTTGGTATTCATAAAGTTACACATCGTTTTTACTCTGTTGGGAGATTTTATCGTTATGGGAGTGATTTCATGTTACTGTGGGAAGTTATATCTGTATATTTTATCTACCATAGTTTACTGCTTCTATCCTGTGGTTCTAATCTCCCTCCCTCCCTCCTTTCCTTCCTCTCTCTCTTTCATACACACACACACACACACACACACACTTAGATGCCTTCATGTTTATTGGTATTTGACTAATAATTAGCCTGCAGGATAAGGAAATTAATCTTGATGGAACTTTGTTTCCTTTTTTAAAAAGTATTACAATTAGACTTTTAACTTATTTTTTTCTGCTCAGTTGGTGCACCTAATCAGTCAGATTTTCTCTGTTTTCCAGCTTTCCATTTCTCCGTCTTTGCCCATATTTCCAGAAAAGGGACATTCCCATCTTCATTCCTTAGGACTGGAATAATCTTCCATTATTGACTGAAAGGCTATGGATGCCTGCTTCAAAAGTTGGGAAAAAATTTCCTCATTTGTAAGTTAAAACTCCACACTCCGTGAAACTGGACGTTAGGATGTTCTTGGTGATTGTTGGAAAGAGTGTAGTGGAGTCAAGGCCAAGTGCTATGCTCCTAAGGGTGTAAAATATATCTATATCTACATGTACATCTACATCTGTGCCCAACATGTCTGTATGCTACGAATTGACTACGATCCTTAATATTGTGACAGTGATTTTCTTTGAAAATCTTTGTAGACCTGGAAAATTGATGACTCTTAGTAAGTGGCAGAGCTGGGATTTGAGTGCAGGCCCACATTACAAGCATATGCTGCTGGTTTTAGATTGAAGACAATCAAGGAAAACTAGGTGTGTGACAGTAGGGTGAGTCTCAGGCAAAGCTTTAGGGCTGAGCTTCTGGAGACCCTGGCTTAGGTTCCTACGTTGGGAGTGTTTCCAGTGAATTTAAAGCCTGTCATCACTCAGATCCCTGGACAGCTCCCACACTTGATGGGTAATAGCACCTTCCCTTTGGAGAAGAAGATGCTATGGGTTTTTGCATGGGAGCAGCACACGTACTGCAACACAGAAGGCCTGCAGCCCTAGAGCAGTTGCAGAAGCAAGGAACTCCCTTAGGATACAGGGAAAGGCAGTCACCCCTTCACCCACTTCCCTACCCTCACCTCCGGGCTCCCATGAGGTGGAGTCAGAGAATGCTCTGGGCAGCATAGAACTGCAAATGTTCTAAACATGTCTCAGTTGACTTTGGTGAATTTGCAGAGTGAACTTTTTGAGAAGGATTATTGTTTATCCTAAGTTGGGAGATCTGACCTCATAATAGAACTGTGTGGGTGCCAGAAGATGGCAACTTAAAAAAAATGACATTTCTATAGAGCTTAAAGCTGGCCAAGTACTCCCTTCACATATGGCTTCTCTTTTGATCTATTCTACATCTCATTTTCTTATCTTCATGATTACTGTTCCCATTTTATGGATGAGAAGCTGAGGTCTACAGAGTTCAAATGACTTACTGACACCCAGCTAGGAAATTCTGAAACTTTTGGAAGGATTGGGCTGTTTTTCCTGAATACATTCTATCTTTGAAACTCAGGGCAGAAATGGGCTGGGTGCAAGTGTAGCACAAATTGTAACAAGTAGGAAAATTAGAAGGATTCAATTATCTATTCCTAGGTCCTTTCATTTTCTCTCTGATTTATCTTCCTGATTATTTTTAAAGATTTTATTTATTTATTCATGAGAGACAGACAGGCAGAAACTAGACAGAGGGAGAAGTAGGCTCCCTGGGATCCCGACATGTGCCAAAGGCAGACGCTCAACCACTGAGCTACCCAGGTGCCCCTATCTTCCTGATTCTTAATTGCAAAGCCTAATCTGCTGCTCAACACTCTTGATACTGCAGATACACAACACTTTCTGTTGAGTTCAGAAAGCACTCCCCGGTGACTCAGGCTCATCTAGAATGCCAGGGGTCCTTACTATCCCAGTGCGGGCATTTCCTGAGGACCTCTGACCTCCACGGTCAGCCTATTCTGTCCTCTCAAGATGATGAGAGCAGTCCACATGAGCCCATAAAAAGCACCAGCACTTGGATAAGATTTTTTAAATGTATTATTGTGTTTAATCCTCACATATGCATTTAGGATATTGGTGATATCATTGTCCCATTTCATAGTTGAGAGACTTGAGCTTAGGATTTTTATCTCACCTGCCCAAAGTCATGGGGTTAATGCAGAGTCAAGATGCAGACCCAGATCATTTCTGTCCCCAGAGCACCCACTCTTGGATACCTGGACAGGTTCTGTCTCCCTTACTGAGGACCTTGGGTCATTGGACTGCCTTCCACTCCAACTGAATGATTTACATAAGCTTCATGTAAGAGAATACCATGAGTGTACCAAATACATGATGATACCCACATTCCTTGTTACCTCTGCTGCCATCAGCCGACAAAGGTGATTTCTCCTTCTAGAACTGAGTCCTTCTTCTCAATCAATGCTATTTCCCTACATAGGCATTTACAGTCTCATAATTTGTCTCCCTTGCTCCACAGGTTCCTAGTCATAATTCATCCTGTCCTTAAATTTCTCCTTGCCTCTACTACATCCTTACTTTTCCTCTGAAATTCACAAATGGCACCTCGCTCAGGGTGGAATTCCAAGCCGACAGCAACCTATTGTATGTTTCATGAATCAATCTTTATAATACCTTTAAATTAATATGGAACCCTGTAAAGGTAACACAAAATATGCAATTGAAAGCAGAATTATTCCACAAACAATTAAGTAATGGCTAGTGCTTTTTATGCTAGGAATCTCATCAAAATTCCTGAACTTGGTGACAAAATACATTTTTTGAGTTTTGTTCTCTATTCTGGCTACATGTCTGCATTTCATTTTGTCTGACATCTATCACATTTTAGATACTCAAAAATTGCTAAACGATGAAGTCATAAATGGGTAACTAGAATTCTTTATGAAAACACTTTCCCTGTAAAACCCAAACTTATTAACAGGTAGGGCTAATATATATGTATATGTATGTGTATATTTTGTACACACACATATTTATATTTTTTATATCATTTATATATGATTTTACATATAAATTATATAAAATTATGTAAAATGTATGAAATAAAATGTTAACATGTAAACATGTATGTAAAAGCCATATATATGGGGTAACTATATTCTATATAAAATAATATGTGTATACAATATATGTATAAAATAGTAAATATGACATGGATTTTATATGGGCATGATTATATATATGTTTCTCTCATACATATGATTTTATATGTACATATGATTTTAACATTTTAAACAAAGCCTAGGGTTTTCTTGTAGACTAAAAGTGTCATCTCTGAAGGAATAATGACAGTATTCTGTGGTCTTCCCTCCTAACACTCCTGGGAATTCTCCGGCTGCCTAAGCCAAGAGTGGAACCAGGAGGGGTTCAGAGTGGATTCAGGGTGGTGAGATCTGGCCACAGCTATGAAGGTATTTAATGAGCATGTAATGAGTGTTCCCATTGGCATGCCAGACTGAGTCTAAATGATTTGGGATAGTGCTCACTCCTTGAGGGCTATGGAAGTGTACCTCGTTTGTGTCCTGGCTCCTAAGCTTCTATGCACATGCCCAGACTGACCCCATTTGCTCCTTAGGGGGACCTGCTCAGGCATCATCAGAGGCATCACTGGCTTTATTGTAAGGAAGGGGATGCCGATGTCTCCTTATGTAAATTGTAAACGAACTCGTCATGGTGCGGCTAATAAATGCCAGAAACGAGGTTAGAGCTTAGTTGTTCTGTTTCTCAGTGTATAGCTTCTCTTCATCCACCTTGCTCCTCCTTGCTTCCCCTCCAGTTGTTAAATAGGCCTCCTACCACTCACGGGCAGGGCAGGCAAGCTCGTTAGCTTAGATAAGGTATGTGTTACACTATTTTAAATAGTGTAAGTATGGACCACAAATAAATTCTTTCTCCTTTAGAAGTCATGGTTTAAAAGTCCTACCCTGGTTGGCAACCTGCTTTCAGCCTCATGTCATTTTACACGGTTGACATATGAGCCCGTCTCTCCTTCCTGTCCTCTCCCCACCCCCCTTCAGTAAATTGGGTTTATAATAGAAACACTAACTCAACGTTAACTAAAGTGATACTGTCAGGTGATATGATAAGACTGCTGGGTGATGTTTTATGGCAATAGATTCTCTTTGGGCTTCGTTTCCAAGATCATGAGATGTTGCCTCATCCCTTAAAGGGCAAATAGAAAGCATGGAAGGTACTACAGAAGGCAATCTACGGCAGGTATGTCTCCACTGTATTTTCATTCCTGGCTCAGTAAAACAACAGTAACAACCCCCAAACCAAAAAACCAACAAAAGAAAAACACCAAGCACAAACTGATGTTTTGTGAAAACAAAACACAGACAGGATTATTTTTTTTAAGAAAAAGAATCTCTATGTAAGATGAGGCCTATAAAATGAATCATAATATTGTCCAGATGTCCAATCTTGCCTTCCCATGAGGTTGTTTAACATAGTTCATCTGGTCACATTCCTATGAACATCTTTATTTTAATTCCTTAGTGCTTGAAGTATTAATCCTTTCATTGGTTTCTTTTACCTGGTTTAAGACAGACAGTTTTCAAAGGGGAAAAAAAAAGGAAACCAATGCACAGAGAATGTAAAGAAATGTAAAGAGTATTAGAACAGTGAGGCTTGAGGGGCACCTGGGTGGTTCAGTGCTTGAGCATCTGCCTTTGGCTCTGGTTGTGATCCTGGGGTCCTGGGGTGGAGTCTTGCATTGGACTCCCTGTGGGGAGCTTGCCTCTCCCTCTGCCTATGTCTCTGCCCTTTTCTCTCTCTCGGTGTCTCTCATGAATAAATAAATAAAAAGAACAGTGAGCCTTGAAAAGATTTCTGCTCCTATCTTAGTAACTTCTGGTGCCAGGATTGATAGAATTCTGTAGCTACCTGGCTAGGGTTTGGTCTTTCCAAATCTGTTCCTTATGCCAGGCATCAACTTAAAACTTGGCTTTGGCACTTATGATCTGTGTGATACGTTGCAAGTTACAAAACCTCAATTATTTAGTTTGACAAATGGAAATAATAAGAAACATCTACTCTACTGGATTGTTAGAAAGATTAAATATTGCTAAGTACTTGCATAGGCCTGACATAGAATTAATACTCATTAAATATTACCTATAATTATTGTCATATATCTTGGTGGATAAGACCAAGTGCCTGAGAATTTAGTCATCTTCTGTGATAACATAAAAAGAGAGAGAGGATTCCAGATTTTTAACCCCCCAAGACCAACCCATTTGGCTTTTGCTTCTGGTCAGAGGGATGTATTCTTTTCTTAGGACCCTAGTGATGCAATGAAAGATTCTACCCATTAGTTGAAGTCTCTCCTTCTAGATATGGGGGCATGGAAGCTTGTCATACTCTGTATAATTCTCTAAGAAGCCAAAGGCCACAGAAGCCAAGCAGAATAGAATTGCACAAATTTAACAAACCAAGGGTAACTTGCTCAACCTCTACAAGCCAGCAGGCCTTGTTTCAAATACGGAAAGCAACCCTTTATTTTTAAAACTATATATTTGTGTTATGATACATAGCATAGAGAAACTTTTAAATTTGGAGGAAGATTTTTAAGAATAAGGTAGGAAGCTTATTGGGTTACTAACTGATGAAGGATTTGGGGGAAGAGGATAGCTATCATAAGGTTCGACTGAACCCTAAAGTTATACTGTTACAGTGTTAGATATTGGGTCCAACAGCCTTGCACATTTTTACAGTCCCATATTTTGAAGACCCAAAGACCTATCCAGAAAATAAAGCTGTCTTTACAAACTTGCCGAATTTTAGAAAACCATGAGTCTATGACCCAAACCACTGCTATCTAGATACTCAAGCTACGGACTCACTGGTTGTGCCTACCATGTGTACTTGCTGCATGGAGGTTCTTGAGAATTATTTTTCTGGTCTGAGGATTTTTGGACAATTATACCATTTCTGGGCAAGAAGCAGAAAAATACTTCAAATTCCTTGTTTTGTTTATTTTTGTGGTGGGCGCAGAATAGATGCCACTGTAGGAGACAGCAGGGTGGCCTGAAAATTGTGTTTGGCGAGTTCAATAAGTATAATGCTTGTATATCCATTCTTGAGCCAAAAATCACTCTATTTGCACATGTTAGGTCTGGGAAATAAGGGTCAGTGCGTTGTGTTAGAAAGAGGGCAGATGGCTGGATTTTTCCCGGCAAGCAGATTGCTCGACCCGCAAACCCTTGCATCTGATTGCCCTGCTGCCTGGAAGTCTGGAAGTCTCTTGGATGACTTGGTCACTCCTACTCCACAAAGATAGGTATGCATATGTGCACTGTATTTTTTCAGTCTGGAAAAGGATGTAGGTATTTCCAGTGGATTTGCATCTAATCTGAGGAGAAACCTGATTCTTAAGAGCAAAATGCTACTGAGCAGGTGTGTGTACTTCTTTATACAATCCAAATGGCCAAGATTCTTCTCCAAATTTTCAAAAGAAAATGTGACTGCTGCTAAGCAGAGCCACCTTTAAATTAATTGTATTAGAGATCTGTTTCCTTTTTTTCTCTGCAGAGATTCTTTACAAAGTAAAACAATACCCTAAGGGTATCGCCCACGCAGGGCAACGTGGAACTCAATTTAGACAAAGCCACTGTGATCAAATTCACCTTCACAAACTGCTCTGGTTGCAACTATATTACCAGGGCTTAAGCCTGGAACATTCTTTCTTTGCTCAGCTGCTCATGACAGCCTCTCAAAGGAGCAGGTAGTCTGGCAGGAATTATTGATGGGGAGAAGAGATGGATTTAAGAACCAAAATTGTGTAGCTTTGTGGTTCTGTGCCTTTCATGGAAGCAGAACAAGGAGGCTTAAAGATGAAGTCCAAAGTGTGAAGTCTGTGATATAACAACTTGTCCCAGTATAAAATAAGTCTGGGCATCACTCTAATCTGTCTGGGACCGCAACTGAATTAGAATATCACAGTGGGATGGCACCTTGGAGGTGCTCGGACTATGCAACTCTGAATGAGCCACACTGATCTTTGATACCACGGTATTGGAGAAGGGGTTGGGAGTGAAGGTGGGCTGGGGGCCAAGCACAGAGATTCAGGTGCCTGTTCCTGCCTTGATGCCACAGACAAGAAATCTCATTCTGGCTAAGGTTGCCTGGCAAGTAATTGCCAGGATGGAGTGCTAAGCAAGCAGCCGCAGTGTCAGAGAATCTGACCTTGGGAAGATAATGAGACAAGGAGAATTCAGAACAGATGAAAGCCAGGAGCACCTACTTTATCTACTGACAGCCAGAGAACACCTTCATGCTCAATCAGTTCCCGCTAATGAGACAAGATGGGGCAAGATGGTAAAACAGCAGTAACAGGCAAACTTTTTTTTTTCAGCTTAATGATCTATAACTTAGTTAGATAAAATTGTCTTTTAGGTCAGACAGCAACATAAGTCTGAGTATAAAAAAATACAAAAGCAACACCTGAATCATTTGGGTTTTGTTTACTTAGTAAGGGGAGTGCCAAGGTTGAAGGCAATAATGAAATCCCCGTACACTTTGGCCATGCCATTTCCCGATCGACTCTACTAGAAGGACAGCGTTTTAATATGGTGGTGCCATGGCCAGTGAATGCCTTAAATCATCCTCTTTTACAAATCCTGTCACTAGCTGTTTTAACGTTCAACAGGAATTTTAACATGCACCTGACACTTTTAATTAATCACTGCTTTAGTCTTCCTCTGCTGTGCTCTAAGTTATTACATGCCTCCTGGAGATGACAGTGCAATTCCCATAAAGATTTGAATACCTATCGACAGGGGAGTTTTGGATACCTCCTGCTTTTGTTGCAGTTGCAGAGATGGTGCCCGGGTCCCTGGAGAAGGGACCATTTGCTGTGTAACTTTCATGCGGTTGACATTTGCTAGGTGCTATATGCATAGTATCATTTGGCCTGCCCCTCCGGCCCTGGGTTGCAGTTCTTACTTAGCTTTGTTTATTGAAGAGCAGCTGAGAGCTCACAGAAATTATGAAATTTCTCCAGAATCTGATGATTAGTTTGTTATCATTTGTCTTCTTATTGCCAACGTCCCGTCCTTTTCACCGCACCTTGATGCTAATAGACGATTTTTCAAGATAGATAGATACATGGGAAGGGATGAAAGGTATAACCCAGAAAACCAGAATCAACATCTTTAGCACATGAGAAAAATGTTTCTGTTTCTGAATTGACTTTCTAGGAGAAATGTTTTTAAAGTAGTCTGATAAGACATTAGTATATTGTCTTTGGCAATACCAGTGACAGCTCGTCTGGGTCAGAAGCAGGTTGGTGGCTTCTTAAGCGGCGGAAGACAGTGTTTTTATTTGATGCTACTGATGTCTGCATGAGGGTTTCCTTGCCTTGTGAAGAGGGGAAAGGCCACATCATGGCCTTTATTCTCTCTCCCCGCACAACTCCTCCTTCAATACAGGCACACATGGATGCACATACGCGCGTGCGCACACACACACGCACACACACACATGCACACATGTGAGATCACAAGCACATTGAAGGCTTCTCTCAGGAGTGATAGATGAAGGAAATTAGGGCTCCTGTGGAGACTTTGGAAGTGGACCTACCTTTTGCATATGACCTACTAAGATACAAACTGGGCCTCATCTCAGCAAACCTCAGACAGAGGGAGCCTTTGGAAGCAGTTAGTCGTTTCTTTCTGTCAGTGAAAAATATCTGAGGAAGTATTTCTAATGACGGGAAGGTGGCTGCTTTCTCAGTGTGGCTCATGCTGACTCTGCTCAGTGGTGTCACAGGGTTCGCTTTCATAATAGAGTGACACCATGACATGGCCTTGAGGACCATGTTCAAGCCACTGCTTATTTTTCTCTATTGCTTACAGAATCTGCCCAAGCAGCCCATGCATGGGTGGAGGAGATGGTTGGGTTAGTGGAAGGAAAGGGTCAGAAAAGAGAATGCTTTTACTGTTTATTTTGTAACCTCAGTAAAACAAAACAAAACAAAACAAAACAAACCCGCAAAACGGTCCCTCTTCCTGTAGGCAAATGCCACATATCCATATGCCTCTGTATCAATGATCAACCTTTTTTTTCTGCATCAAATTGCTCATCCTGATATATTAGGGTTTTTGTCTGTCTCTCCTTTTGTTAAAATGAAATCATTTTTTTTACAACATTCATATTTGTTATAGAAAAAAATAGAAAATACGAAGAGGCAAAAAGACAACTATTTGACCATATTTACTCTTCTAGCGATAATCATTTTTAAAGGTGTTAAAATGTGTAGTATAGTCCCCTATTCCTATTTCTATTCACATACTTTTCTCCACACACATATGTACACAAAGTAAAACAGTAACACGAAGTCCTTTTCTGTAAACTGTTTCACCACTTGATATATGCGAACCTCTTCCATATTAAGAAATGTATTTTCACATAACACATTCCACCCGACATTCCACAGTATGGAAATCTCATACTTTATTTAATCAGTTATTGAAATTTCAGGCTGTTGGAAAATTTCTCATATTTTTCAACAAGGCAGAGTTTATGTTTTTACACTGCTCTCATTTACTACTTGTCCAATCAATTTCTCAGAACAAATGTCTTTAAATGGAATTTCTAGGTCAAAGATTATGCACCTTAAAAAGCAATTTCCCTGTTTCTTGAAAAACTACAGAAAAATGGGTTTCCCATTGTTGTTTCGATTTGTAAATCCTGGGAAGTGCTACCACATGGGCATTTGGCTCTTGCAGTAGCAGTGCCCACTTCTCTTCCTTTGAAGAAATAGCCTTGGTCCAAGTCGATACTCTGCACAGTAGGAATACCACAGGGGAGCGGTTCTCTGAAGGAGACAGGGTCTTCGCGACACACGACACCTGAAGATACAGATGCACATGCGTGTGGCAGGGAGGTGAAGGGATGGTGTGGAAGAGAAGTGCTAAATCCTACAATGTGCCAAACAAAGCAAAAATAAATAAAAAATAAAAACTTCAGTTTGGTTACAGACCAACTTTAGGCAATTTATATTCCCAATAGCTGAGAAAGCTTGCAAAGATGCTCATCAAAGCATTGATGATTTTAATACTCAAATGATTAAAAATTGCTAGGAGGTTGATGATGGGAAAATTATTTTTTCCTTAATTTTAAGTAGTTGTTCATTGGTTTCTGGTTGTTTTGTAGACCCATTGTTCCTTGTTTCTAATTTTGCCATCTTTTTTTGTATTTAATGTCTTCTGGTATCAATATGCTTATATTTGTTTTTTTTTTAAGATTTTATTTATTTATTCATGAGAGACACAGAGAGAGAGGCAGAGACCTCGGCAGAGGGAGAAAGAAGCGGGCTTCCCTCAGGAAGCCCGATGTGGGACTCGATCCCTGAACTCCAAGATCATGCCCTGAGCCAAAAGCAGAGCTCAACCGCTGAGCCATCCAGGTGTCCCATATGCTTATATTTGCAGCATTGAATTCTTTTGTGTAATTCCGTGAGATCTTCCCTTGTAGTTACCATTACTACATAAATTATCTTAAGACTTTAATACTCTATTTTAAACTGATAACAATTTGACTTCAATAGAATTCATATACTTTACACGTCTGCTTCTTCTCCTCCTCACATTTTGGATTGGATAGGGCTGCCAGCTTGGTTTCCTCCCCGAGTGAAGCTGTAGGATGGGCTTTGCAGTCTGAATTCTCTGGTCAGGCTCACTAGACGATGACAGGGACTGGGATCTGTATTCAGTCATATATGGGGCCCCGAATCAGCTTCCCTGCCCTAGCAGGGTCTATACAGGCTGTTGTTTGGGGGCCCACATCAGGCCTGAGCTGCACTGAATTCCCCATTTAGATGAGGCCACCAATTTTGCTCTACAGATGGATGAAGCCGTGGGCTGGGCTCAAGTGCTGTGGACCAGGCTATCTAGCTTCCTGGGGACCCTGGTCGGGTTCCTGGCTGGAGGGGCTGAAGGCTATATTCTGTGATGAGTGGGGCTACGGAGTAGATTCTCTGCCCCAGTGCAGAGGGAGAAGCAGCTCTAAAATCAGTAAAATTCTTTGTTGTCCTAACTCAAACTGACTTGCACCCCAAATTCTCTGAGTGAAGAGGACCCCTGGCTTTGCTATGAAAACTACTGGCTCTGTCTGCCTTTCTCTTGGTTTACGTATGCTGGGTGTCTTCACCGGCCCTTCTAGTTATATGGGACCTGAAGACTCTCCACAGAGAGTGGGGCCATTCTCAGGCCCCTTGCCTGGGCCTGGGGGAGGGGGCTCTCTAGTTGGGAGGGGCCAGGAGCTTCCTCAGCCTGGAGAGGACTGAATGCCCCCACCTGTGCTTAGCATAGGAAGCCTCTGTGACTGATACTAGCTTTGCTCTGGGTGTGATGGCTCTGCTTGCCCTCTTGGCTCGAGCACCTTTGGGCTGCACAGCTTCCAGATGGCGCCAGGAGGCTCTCTCCTCCACAGCAGCAGGTGGGGCTGTGACTCAGCACCTTGCCAGGGGTATGGGCAAACCAGCCTCTAGGGCTGGCAAAACTCATTTGAGGTTCTGAATCAGGCATATCTGTACCCTGCCAAGTTCCCTGGTCAGAGTGCACTTTTAACCTAGCTCTGCAGATGAACAGAGCTGCTGGGTGGGATTACTACTTGGACACCACAGGTATGAACTCTTGTCTGCCAAGATCTACGTGCTGCCTTTTGCAATTCCCTCTCCCCTTCTCCTTCATAGACTCCCAATGGTTGAGCCCCCACAGATTCCCATGCAATCCCCATGGTACAGAATCAGAGTAGGGTCTCCTGCAAAGTGACCCACGATGCTGAAGTGTACTGGTTGTTCCTCCTGGGTTCTCTTTTCCCACTTGAGGAAACAGAGGCTCAAGGAAGACCTTTCTACTTGGTGCTGTGCTGCTCTGGGGGAGGGGCAATGAGGTCAATGTGTAGGTGATCCTTTTAGACTTCTAATGCAGTCTGTCTTGATCTGAGGTGCCTGGGGGTGCGTCAGCCTCACGACCATGCTCTAGGATTCTCTCCATGATGTCTTGTTCTTGAATAGTTTTTGTTTGTCTTGATGCGAAGTGATGTCAGAAATGCCATATGTCACCATATTTCCTCTTAACAGAAATAACTTTTAAAACATCTGCAGCGTTCTGAAAATGGCATCCATTGACTAGGGGTAGTGAGTTAATTGCCACTCTTTATTGAAATCCTATATTCTGAGAGATTATGGAAAATATTTCTGCATTTGGTGAGGGATTGTTCTAGATTACCATTAAAGTTCTGTCCAAATTAAGGTTCTATGGCTTGTTGGTAATGTTGTATGAATGCCATATATCTATTTCTCCATCATAGAATGATATAAAAGGGGTCCATGCTTATTTTTATTTCCTCAAATAATAAAAGTTTTACATTTTCTCATATCTACATAAGTGTTCTTGAGTATCAATAAGATGCTGTCTTTCTGACTCATTTATCCATTTATTATAGTATGAATTTTCCCCAGATTTTTAAAATATTTGCTGGCGAAACAAAAACAGAAACAAAACCCAAATGAGTTAAACAAAAGTTGAAGTCAGCAGTGCATCGGGTCAGCATCAAGTGAAAGGCATGACCAATTATTAGTAAACTGTGGGGCAGAGTGGGGACCAGAAGGAGGGCCAGTATACAATATTCAAGATTTATAACGTGGAACCAAAAATTTTGCCATGGAGGTTCCAAAACTCTGCTACAGAATGGAGACAAGTACAGGAATCAAGGAACACAACCAAATACCTGGGTAAGCAGCAGAGTAAAGGAGAGCGGTTTAATTCTGTTGTACATCTTCCCAATGCCCTTAAGATATCGTTATATTATATCATATTATATTATAAAATATAGTGGATTTTGTCCTTGTGGCAGATGGACTAATTCACTCAGTCTCTAGTAATTTCATATTTCAACTGTTTTCCTCTAAACACGTTATCTATCTTATTATACCTTGAAGTATCCCTACTCCTTATATAGGCACCTATTTAGCCATGTGTGTCCTTTTGTAGCTTGGTTGAAGGAATCTTAGACATTTTTGCATTGTAATGAAATCTACTTTTCCAGTTGTTCTTTTGAGTGTTATTTCTTGGACAATCTAACCACAAACTGCAATGAAAGGATTGATGGTCTTAGCCTTTGTCCTACTTTCCTCTAGGTTGTCAGAAATGGAAAAGCATCTTGGAGTGTTTACTTCCTAGAACTCTACTGAAGCTCAAACTCTCAGCTTAGCTCTCCTTGGACTTTACCATGGGGGAAATCTACAGAACAAGAGCTGAGAGGTTGAATCTTCTTTGTACACGTGAGTCACACATTCACACACTTCCTCCCCCTCCTCCCCCTGATTCTACCTGTCCAATGGTACCACCTTTACATTCCATGCTCCATCCCCTATTCCATCCCTCCAAAGCCTACAAGTCTCATAATCAGAATGTAGATGGGGGAAAAAAGCTAAATGTGTTTCCTGCTTCAATTACTGGGAACATTTTTTCATTTGAAAAAATGTTATGTGGATAATCTATTTTTAAAGAAGATTTTATTTATTTATTTGAGAGAGAGAGAGAGAGAGAGAGAGAGAGAGAGAGAATCAGACTCCTGGCTGAACAGGGAGCCTGATTCAGGGCTTGATCCAGGACTCTGGGATCATGACCTGAGCTGAAGGCAGATGCTTAATCAACTGAGCCACCCAGGTGCCCTGGAGAGCCAATTCTTTCAATCATGATGACATAAGTTTGAGATCACACATTTCTACATACCAGCCCTGCACTGTGTCTAAATTTTACTTCCTGCCCTATTCACAATTAGTGTTGGATTTGAAGGGACTTAGCATTCAGGCATGCAGCATTAGTGATGAATTGAGAGGATATGGGGAAGTCTAGGCTTCCTGTAAACTATGCCAAGTCCCCTTTTTTTATGTCCTTTAAGAGACATTTCTCTTAATTTTTAAGTAATTAGAAATAGAAGATCTTTCTTAAACCAATCAAAAGCTGTTTTTATCCCCTTACTCTATTATCTTTGGAAGCACTTTAAAATTTATTGTAGCTCTTAATCGTATCATATACTGCTATTGTTCCTTTAGACTATAGGTGTTTTGAAGGTAAAGTCTGTGTTTTGCCAAACTCCTGGCATCATAGGCCCTTTATACAAATATTTTATTTATTTATTTGAGAGAAAAGAGAGAGAGAAAGTAGAGGGAAGGGGAGGAGAGAGGGAGAGAGAGAAGACAAAGCCCAATGTGGGGCTTGATCCCATGACCCTGGGATCAGGACCTGAGCTGAAATCAAGATCGGACACTCAACCCACTGGGCTAACCAGGTACCCAGCATTGTAGGCTCTTAATAAGGGTTTATTAAATGAATAAATATTGTTAACCCAGTTGTGCTCTATGTGGCAGAATGGACCTTAGACTGGGAGGCAGTGAATCTATGCTATAGATTGGATGCTGCCAGGAACTAGCTGTAGAGTCCTCAAGGAATTTAACTTTTCTCATCAGTTTCCTCACTGGTATAATAAAGGAGTTGGAGTAGCTATTCTCTTCTAGAGCTCTTCGATGGCCTATTTTTCTTAGTGACATTTAAAGTCATTCTCCATCACCTATGATAAATGACTCTTTAACAGAGAAAAAAGACAGGTAGGAGGAGGTAGGGCTGTGAAGTGGCTCCGATAAATCTGGGGCAGTGGACAATCTCCAAATCCTATTCCTTGCTTTTATAATTCAGCAGATGACTTTGCCCCCGTCCCCAAGTTTTCTTTACCTAATTGCTTATAAAAATGTTTAAAAGATTGTATTTTTCATTCTTTGAGTACCTGTCACTGATGTCAGGGGAAGGTGACTCAGAGTCATGCTGGGTAGCCCGCAGAAGGAAGCTGGGTGAGGATTAAAATGTGACCACTACTCAGACATTGATTCCTAAGCCTTTGTTTTAGTCAAGTGATTTTAGCCACCTGGCTGGGAGCTATTTTTTTTTTTTTTAATCTCTCTTTGTAATTGCACCTTCTTAGAGGCATGATGGATGGTCAGGGTGACAGGCAACATCTGCCCCTGACGGCATGTTATGTTGTCCTGCAGAGAGGCAGTGTGGCCCAGTGGACCTCTCAGGGTGGGACGAGTCAGAGAGTACAAGTTCTAACCCCAGCTCTGTCCTTCAAACTCGTGGGATGACCTTATAGAAGACACTTAACTAATCTGTAGCTTTTTTTTTTTTTTAATCATCCATAAACATGGAGGAAATAACAACTTTTCAGCCTTTAGTGGAGGACTAGCTAATAAATCATTAGAACGTGCTTGGCAATAAAATGCTCGGCAGCAAAGCCAAGGACTAACAGCATGCAAATGGAGTAGAAATTGCATTTGTCCGGGAAAAGTAAACCCTTGCTCAAATCTGTATGAGGGGAAGTGAACATATTCTCAGCAGAACACCTGTGAAACAAAAGTTTGACTTGATCTGTCTGGTTCCAGGAGGGAAGGGGCTGGCCCAGGGTGGGTTTCAACGCAGCTTGAATTGAAGAATGTGGTCCCTTACGTAGTATTACGTGCTGTTGGGGTTCTAATTCTGCTATGAGAGAAGAATCTGAACTGAGATGCCAGTTCCCAAAAATCAGTGCAGAGCCTGGGAGCAGATAGTCAGGGAAGGAGCAGGAGACAGGAGGCCTTTGAAGGAGAGAGCATCCAGTTACATGGATCTTTTTTATGTATTCATCCTCATGCTAGTATGTCTGTGCCCTGAAGGCTAAAGCCCAGAGTTCCTCAGACTGAAGAGACTGCTACCTTGGTAGTTTTTTTAATCCAACTAATATCCCCCCATGAACTTTGTTATTTAAATTTCTTTCTATGGTTATGTAAAATTGCTTCCTCTCTCCCCGCTTCTCCAATAAGAATCCCATTCATCCTCAAAGGCCCTTCCTCCAGTTGTTTCTCCCAACTATGCCAACTTTGGTCTTTATCTTCAATGATTTTGGACTCCAAAGGGCTTCCATATTTGGCCTCAGCTCATGTTGCTAATCTTGACTGCCGCTAACACGTGTGGTACCTTTGTGCAAATGACATAAATGTTCCCTACCTGGCAGATGAGTAAACTACAAAACATTCCACCTCTTTTATTCCAGCCCCCCTTCTTCCCTGACCTTCTCACCTCCTCTCCTCGTCTTCTTCAGTCCTTACTTTTAGTGCACAAACTGCTGGTTTCTATGTGGGGCTCTGGGTGCAGTATTCTTACCATCTCTGGTCCTGTCAATATGTGGCTTTCCAGTGTTTTTGGGGAGCAAATACTGAAGATCATTTCTCTGCAAGCCCAGCTTCCTCAGTGCATGGGCCGGGCCTGACCAAGCCTGGTGGACTTGCTGAGGAGCATGTAGCTGAAGGGCTGATCTGGCATTAAGCCCACATTCATGCCATCATCCCTGTCAGCCCATGTCTCAAATCCCCATTAGTCTTTAGTCTTTATGGTTATGATGTGGTCTTTTTATTCTCCCCAAATAATTTTGGTCTTGCTCTGGAAACAATGCATGCTCTTGCAGAAATAGTTGAAAAGTAGAGGGTACAAAATAGAAAATATAATTCATAAGTGTCCCAACAACCACACCATTTTGTGTTACTTTCTAGATCTTTTAGTGTTGCACACACGCACACACACACATTTATCAGAAGATCATCTAAAATGTTTATTCTTATACTTATGTTTTTCATTTAGCATGATCTCAGTTAAGAATGGATGGTACCTTTTGTGCTTATTATTAAATAGGATTGGGAAAAGTGGTTTTGAGTAGCTACATGGTATTACTTTATGTAAACGTGTTATAATTTATTATCCATCCCCTAATGTTGAACATTAACATTGTTTCTCACTTTCTGCGCTGGTAGATAAATATAAACACAAATGTATCCTCAGTCTGTCAGCTTCTGTCCATGACCACTGCCACCCCCTATTCCCAGTGACCACTGTTTCCTGCACGCATGACTTCAGTCCAGCTCAGTGGTTCAGGGTGGGCTAGGGTCAGAATGCTTAAGAATGGATTCTGGCTCTGCATCTTATAACTGTGGCCGTGGGGAAGTGATTTGGTCTCCCTTTACCTCGGTTCCCTCATCTGTTCTATGGAGGTATCACTGGTAATGGCACTTGCTTAAAGAGGTATTAAGAGAAACAATGAAATACCATAGGGACGCCTGGGTGGCTCAGTGGTTGAGCATCTGCCTTTGGCTCAGGGTATTATCCTGGGGTCCGGCTCCTTGCGGGGCGCCTGCTGCTCCCTCTGCCTGTGTCTCTGCCTCTCTCTCTCTCTCTCTCTCTGTCTCTCATGAATAAATAAATAAATCTAAAAAGAAAAAGAAAAAGAAATACCGCATATGAGGCACTTGGAATAGTGACTAGAACGTAAGAAATTTTCAACAAATACTATTTCTTCAAGAATTCAGTCATCACTCTCATACATTCTTGCCTGGATGTGCTCCTTTCTCCACGTGGTGGCTAACATCTCATCCATGCACTTATCCAACCAAACTTCACAAATATGTGCATGTCCACTGAATATATGCAATATAACTTCTCTTTAGATGGAATGGGGGAGCTCAAGTATATGTATTATGGAAAAGGAGGTTATTCATCTCCTTTCAGAGAAAAACATGTTATGATTTGAAGCACTTTTTTTGGCATTCATTAGGCCTTAGAGTAAAGCAATAGGCTTTTGTTCTCTGCATTTTCCAAACATTATGCCACATATCACCATAATTTGTCCCTCAGTTCATCCCCACCTCAGACAGAAGTTTCATATTGAGGTCATTAGGAGTCTGTAGTGATTCATGGAGAACTTTGTGGGAGAAGGCAGCCCAGATTTTATTTGATAAATTCTTCAGAACATTAATTTAACATCTTGTTCTCTAAAATATGTTCTCTTTGGTGGTGATAATTATTGCGGATGTGAGTGAAGCTGAGTTTGAATCATTTAAGACCTCAACATTCACAAATAATGCCCAGTGGAGCTTATTTCTGAGATTGATATTTAGGCAGTAATTCAAATAATGAAGTCTCGTTGCGTTTCAAGAAAATCAGCAACCAAGTAAACAGTTTGTACCATGGAGATGATTAAGTATAGGGGGTTCTGTAAAGACAGACATTCTCTCATTCAGTTATAGAAACATTTTGGGGTTTATAAAGTGTGCCATCTTTGAAGAAACATTTGCTTGGGATTAGGAGGATCATAGGAGAAGTTTTAGTCAAATTATAAAATTTATCAACAATGATAAACTCGTGAAATTAGTCAAATGAAAGGGTCCATGTAATTGCCAATTGATACTGAGAGATGCCCCCAATTCATACTTTTAACACAGCCATTTCTACCAGGAGTGATTTTTGTCTAACTCATGGCAAGTTTCTTTACAACAACTTAATCTCTTGTAGGTTATTTCTTTGGGTTTTGAAGAGTTGACAGTTTTCTAAAAATGAATCAAACTAATAGAAAAATAGGGCAATTATGAATATTAAGCATAGCATATACTTTTTGTCAGGAGCTGTGTGTGTGTGTGCGTGTGCGTGTGTGTGTGTGTGTGTGTGTGTGTGTGTGGTAGTGAGGCTATCTTTTGGGTGGGCACTCCAGGCAAGGTGGCCTGAAGCTATTTGGGTGAAGTGCAAATTAGATCATTTTGAGCAGGATGGGATAAACTTTGGATCAGTGGAGTCATTGCTTTCATTTTACAAGTAGAAAAACAGCTACAAAGAATTTAAAGACTATCCCAAAGTCACACCACATTTGTGACTTAGGGCAAATGGAAAAACAGCTTGGCCCACCAAATTTAGGAATAGTCAGTAAGATCACAATTTCTGATTTATTTTTTTGTAAAATTAAAAAAAAGAAAGGAACCATGGTAAAACTGTTTCTAGTATGAGCTGTTTTGATTAAATTCAGGCCTGTCAAATTTCATGTTTTCCGAGATAGCAATAGCCTCTATTCAAACCACTAGGGCAGGGATTGTATCCCTGACTTGCCTTGGCAAGGAAGATGAATCATATTTCCAGAAAGCAAAATGGAAGGGAAGGCTGTAAGCATGTAGCTGGATATGAATGTTCAGACATATTTTCATACAAAAAGCTTTTTCTCTTTTCTTTGCTGCATTAGAGGAAATTGAAGTTTAAATCTCTCCTTACCTTTGAGGAAAAGAGAACCAGTTTCAGGCTGTTTTGGGGTGTTTAGATTAAAGGGCCATTAGGGCCTGCCAGGAAAAAATAAAGAGGTGGTGCACTGAGGAGCAGGTGGCTGAGAAGGAAGGGAAATAAGTGGCACAGACAACATGTCTTAGAGAAGCAGTGAGAGAACAGGCTTTCCCCCTCACGCCCTGGACTAAAAAGCTCTCCCCAGACCTAGGAGAAGGCAATGTTAGAGAGAAGCCTGTGAGTCTGTGGTGTTGGGAGCACTGAAGCCCTGTGTCCCAGCAGCACCTTTCCAGAGGTAAGGAGTTCTGAGAGAAAAGGAGAGTGGTAGGGTTCAGCTGGGGTGATTAGGCCAGAGTCTTTGCAAAGCTTCTTAGAGACCTGAGTGATAAGCAAGTGTGGAGGCCTGCAAGGCTTTCCAGCAGAGTCCCCATTGTCTGCACTGGGTTCTTTGCTAGTGCTCCCTTCTCTCAGAGGCCAACAAGGAGCCCAGCTCATCAACAGTGTTTTACCAGACAGACTTTATATGATTTGGGTGCCAAGCCCAAGCAGAGTTGGGTGGATGCTGGACACCTAGTGGAGTTAGGGTGGGGTCTGAAGGTTCAGAAGCCTTTCCTTTTGTCTTTGGAGAGACTTGAGCTGAATTAGCTCAGACCTCCTCAGGTGGAAGTATGGTTAGTGACATCCCTCCAAACAGAGGAACCCCAACTCAGAATATCTCAAAAAGCCTGAGACAGGTACTGACAGCTTTTGTAAGTCACTTTTCTATCTCTTAAATTCACAGACTCTTAGGACCTGGAAAAATGGCATTTCTTAAATAATGAATAAAGATGAAAATCTCATTATTGCATATCAATGAGGCAAGCTTTCTCCCAAATCTCCAGCTCAGACTCTTTGAGCAAACCTCTTTGCAACATTTACACTAAAAAGATAGAACTGGGGAATGGAGACTCAAGTATAAACAAAATAGACCCTGGGCTGGCTTGGAGTTCCATCTACCCTATACTTGATCTTGGCCAAAAGGCTGAGAAGCAATAGTTCCATCTACTTCCTTTCTTGACCTTTTACCACTCATCCACTTGGGACTTGCCTGAGACTTGCACCATTGACAGTTTCTAATCTTGTGCGCTTCCATCACAGTTGGACTTTGGTACGATCATTTATTAGCTTTCTTGGCATGATGTTTCTTTTACCTGCAGCAGAAACAGGGAGGTTGAGATTATGCAGACCCCTCGGACGCACCTGACTGAGTGTCCTTTGGCTTAATCAAGTAGCCAAAATGACAAACCTAGGTCAGTGGGTGTCTCTCCGAATAGTAATAAGAGGTAAAAATACATTGATACACTGTACTCAGAATTTGAGCTATTCCACACATTCTACAGGGCAACTGATCTGGCCTTCTAAATAAAGCAATGACATGAAAAGGAGGACTGTTATGAATTTAAGATAACTTTAAAAACATAACAGACAAATGCGGTGTGTGGGTCTTTTTTTTCTGATATTAATTCAAACAAACCAGCTGGAGAGAGATAGTTGTCGGACAGTTGGAGGAGTTAGAATATGGCTTGGTAGTAGGTGATATTAAGGAATTGTTGATTTTATTAGTTATAATAATGATACTGTGTTCATACAAGAAAATGCCTCTTTAAGAGCTGTTTATAGAAGTACTTATAGATAAAATGTCATGTTTAAGGATTTGCTTTAATCTGCTTCAGCAGATAAAAAGATGCAAATATGGAAAATGTTGATCATTGCTCATTGTGGATCATCAGTTTATGGAGATGAACTCTACCATTCTCTCAATTATTATTTCTATTTTTAAGTTTTCAAATTAAAAAGTTAAAAAAATGTACAGACACTGGTTTTTCAAAGCTGGTTAATGTGAAAACCCGGTGAGGCACTTGATTGCTTCAGTTGTTCCTGCCTAATGAATTAATTGATAAATAAATGTTATTTTGTCTGATGCACTTTAGTGCTATCACTGTTTACTTCTCTAAACATTTAGTACCGATTACTCATTTGTTCATTTATTCAGCCAACCCAAAAGGACTTGCTGCCAGCTGTAAGCATGAACAGAATGCTCTTTCTTTTCCTCCCTCAGGTTCTGGAACTCAGAGAATGATATTCTTCCCTCTGCTATCAGCCATTTCCCCTCCCAGCTTTGCTCCCGTTCAAATTAACCACATCATGGGGTTTATTCCTTCAGCATATTCCATTTGAGTGGGGAAGGAAGCATGGCAAAATAAAAAAGACGATGAACTTTAGAGTTGGATCTGAATTCAGTTTCTCTCTGCCACTTCCGTGCTCTGTGGCTCTTGGGTCCATGTCATACTTTCTGAGACCCCCAACAGTAATATAAAGGTGATGCCTGCTTACTGCTGGTGGGGCAGATGCTGCAGGTGCCCCACCCCTGTCCTGCTGGTGTTCACGTTCCCATGTATACCAACAGCATCCCTGCAAGTGTCTCTGAGTCTGCCTGAAGGCTCTTTCTGGACACAGAGGCCTTTCTTTCTTGTGCTTCAGTTTCCCTTGTGTTCTCAAAATACAAAGTAAAATTTTATTAATTACTTGGGGTCCAAATGTATGGTTAAGTGAGAAAGTGGGAAGAAGAGCTTGGGAAAGAAAATGCAGCAATGGTCCAGAGCAAGGGGTGATAACTGACAACTAGGATTTGTAGATACTAGCTAGCCCTTAGAATTCTTAGAAGTATCTGGGGAAGTACTCTAAACTTTCTGCAGTTATCTAAGAGAGGGCTATGATTATTTTCCTTTGGGATAAGTGACTCTGTAATTCTGGAAAACTTGGGATCATAAGTCATACCAAGCTTCCAAAATTAACACATTTGTCATCATTCAGATGATCTAATTGTAGAAATTCTGAAACCTCTCCAGTGGGTCAGTGAGGCACAAGCCTATTGGGAGAAAAAATTCTCAACTGTTGGGTGGCCAGCAATCCAAATCAGAGTCTAACATTGCTGGGAATACCCATGTGGTTCCAGGCAGTACATACAGTCTGAAACAGAACTCCAATAAGAACAACACTCTTCCTATGTATATCAATGGTTTAATTAATTCTTCCTTTGTAATTTAATAATAAATCAGAGATAATAATAGTACCACCTCAAAATATTGTACTAACAATTAAATGAATTTATATATATGAAATACTTATAGCAACGTGTAACATATAGCATATGCAATGTAAGCTTTGGATAGTTACTGTATTATCATACATCCTGCTAGGAGATAGATGTGGGAAAAGGAGGAAGTTTCTCAACTCAAGGTCAGAGTCTGGTCCCAGTGGGGAGACTGATAAATTTATCGGGGAACAGAGATAATCCTAGTGCATAAACTAGGCAAATTGGCCAGAGCTGGGAGAAAAATCAGTAACACTATGATTCCCAACCACATGGCAAGTATTGTCATACAGACACTGTCTTCCTAACTTTATCCTTAACCTAGTACAGAGTCTGGCACATAGTGGATACTCAGTACATGATTGCTGAATGAATGACTGAACGAAATGAGAGTGTAGGTGGAATGAATCTTATATAAACATAGCAAAATGTTTCCAGATCTTGTTCCTAGTGTATTTACTTCTATTTCCTAGGACTGTTTGGAGGATGGCACCTAATTGCTACAGTTCAAGGCAACATGGCCTCCAGGTGATGGGACTTAATGGAAAGTGGGAAAACAAAAATTCTCTCCTTTCTGACTTTCTTGCATGTCACCACTCTCTACAATTTTGGAAATCTCTGATATAAATCTTACTTAGGAAAAAGGACTTAATTTCTCTTCTCTCAAATCCCCCAACTCAACAGTGCTTGGATTAGGTGTCATATTGAGCTGCCCAGAGCAGTCTCAGTTAATTTGTTTGGGGTTTGGCAGTGTATCTGGTACATCTAGAAAAATCTCTTTACATATATGGATATATGCTTAGTCACCTGTTTTAGTGAAGAGGGCCCATTCATTTGGGCCCCCCAAATTTAGTGTTTTTGCACACACACACACACACGGAAGCTCCTTGGGTTTCCGTGAACTTTCAAGTGATATCAACTAAGAAGCCTTCCTTCCAGCTGGAAATTGGTTTCCTCCTCAGGGATTCCTGACAGACTTCCTTTTTTTTGTGTGTGGTTTTAATATACCTCTGCTTCAAGACGTTTGCTTCCAGCTATAACTAAGTGGCTATATCAGTCTAATCTTCCCACTGGAAACAATTATAAAAGCTAGAGAAGATAAATAAAGTACAAATTTAAAGACATTGGGGAGTAACCAACACAGGATAGGACATGAAGCTATGATTTCTGAGAGGAGGAAGCAATGGGGGAAGTGTTGTATTCACACCATAGTCCCCTCCCGTCCCGATCCCTCGAAGCATTTTCCAGTTTCAGCACAGGAGGATTGAGTCTCAGCAGAAACCAATGGGCTGAGCAATAGAGGTGTGAATTCAAAACTTCTAAAGCAGATACGACCAGAAGAACAAAATCTTTAAGAGGAGAAAACCATAGAGAACTGAGCTAAAAAATCTGTTCACTGTTTCCCCTGGAAATCTGTAGAGGGAGACTCCAAGCAACCCAGCAGAAAATAGCAACTAAAAAGCTGAACTGCTGAGTAGATAGATACTTCAATAGCCATGTAGTGCTAGAGACAGAGGTCGCTGTCCAATTTTTGCCCTGGTGGGTGGGCTCTGGGCAAACATGTCAGACTTTCACTGGAGATCTCACAAGGGCCATGCTGTAGGAATAAGGGCAAAATCGAAGTAGACTAGCTACTAACAAAGCCAAAAACAGCTCTTGACAAGATCTGAATGATCTGGTACTCCACATACCTGCCAAAGAAACTGTAAGTCTCTTTGTAGGAAGAGGACATCATTTAGTACCTCCATACTCTTTCATATGGAATGTGTGGAATATATATAACATTATTTCTCACGCTAATAAAACAACAGGACCAAGTGACCAAGTGACTCTATATTAAAAGAAAAAATACAAGGTAAATATAATACCGTGGTGATTTAGATGTTAGAGTTATCATATGGGAACTTTAAAATTACTGATTAACATGACCATGAAAGTAGAAAAGATAAAAAATTACAGATGATGCATGGAATCTATAAAAGTGAAATGGAAATTCTAGAATTAAAATGTACAACAACTAAAATTGAGAATTCAATAAATCAGTTTAATTAGAAAATTAGAGCAGAACTGAGGATTAGAAAACTAGAAGTCAGGTTATTAGATAGAAAAGAGATGGAAAATACAGGACAGAGCAGAAAATACATATATGATATTGTTAAAAAGGTCACCATGCTTGTAATTGGAATCCCACGAGCAAAGAAGGAGAACTGTTCAGAAGTAACAGTTGAAGAAATATAAAAACCAACCAAAAGAAACAAAACAAAACAAACAAAAAACTACACACACTTAATTACATCAAACTATTAAAAACCAAAGACAAAGATAGGATGTCTTAAAATCAGACAGGGAATGGGAAAAATATTATTTTCAAGAGTGACAATAATAAAATTCATAGCTAACTTTTTCATAGAAGTTGTGGAAGCTAGAAGACAGTGGAATACCTATATTAAGAGAAAAAAAACTTAGTAAATATAAGTGAAACAGAGACATTTACAGACATAAAAACTGAGAATTAGTTGCCAGTAGACTCACACTGAAAGAAATATTTAAACAACTTTTTCAAGTGGAGAAATGTAATCCCATAGGGAAGCAGGGGTGTACGAGAAGCAATGAAGGACACTAGGAGAGTAAATACATAGATAAATATAAATAAAGATTGACCATTTAAAACAATAGTGATGTCTTCTGGCATTCAGATCTATGAAGAGATATCAAAAATAATGCAAAAGGCACAGGGGTGATAAATAAGGGTAACCTGTGGTAGGTCATTGGGTGTTTTTTGGAGGGACTGGTAAATGTGTTAATTAAAGTAGACCTACTAGATATTCATGTGGTAATCTCCAAGGTAATAATATAAATGTTCAACTAATAAGCCAATAAAATTTGTGTTTGGGAGGATGTCCACCATATTGTGGGGACTTATTAAAGGTAGACCTAGGGGAGCCCTGAGTTATTAAAGGTAGACCTAGGGGAGCCCTGAGTGGCTCGGCAGTTTAGTGCCTGCCTTTGGCCCAGGGTGTGATTCTGGAGTCCTGGGATCGAGTCCCACATCGGGCTCCCTGCATGGGGCCTGCTTCTCCCTCTGCCTGTGTCTCTGCCTCTCTCTCTCTCTCTCTCTGTGTCTCTCATGAATAAATAAATAAAATCTTAAAAAAAAATAAATAAAGGTAGACCTAAAGTCAATTCTCAGTGACCTTCACTGGGTAAGAGATGGAATGCTGACTCAGGCACACTTAGCTTAAGGTTGTAAGGAAGCACAGTACTCCCATAACTCCCCAAATAAGCCTTCTCCCATTCTGTCAGTGAATTTTGTTTTTTCCTAGCATGGTGGTGGGGGAGGGGCTAAGATTGCATAATTTATTGACAAGCCCTGCACAAATGGCCTAGGACTTCTCTCTAGATTGAGGAACCAGAGCACCCACTCTTCAGCCTTTCAGCCTAACTGAGAAAGCAGGTGAAATCTCATGTAATAGCCTGCTCCAGCATGGTGCTCTTGCTTGTTCTCTTATTCAGGCATGTTTGCACAGCACAGCAGGAACACAACCAAGTCCCTGGATTTTCCTACTTGATCATCTATACTAAGGTCAAGTGAAAATGAAGAGGCCACATTATCATCTTTCATTTAGATAGGAATTTAAAGTTTATGATGCATGTTTCACTTTTATGAACCTCATCATAACCCTATGAGGTAGTCAGAGAAGTTGTGATTAGTTCCTATATTCCAGATTTATTAAAAAGTTTCTGAAGATCTAAGAAACTTGTCCCAGCTTGCTTTCTGGCCTCTTCTTATAAGGGCACTAATCCCATTCCTAGGTTACCTGTTCGGAGTTCCAGTAAAGACCAATGGGAGAAGGAATTTAAGCGGTCGATCTGGTTGAAACAACATCTCACATGTCCCCATGTTTCATGTTTCCTCGTAGGCCTTCCAAATTGGGAGTTCTTTCCACATTTGAATTCAGAACTCCTCTGGATTCATAGTTTCATGTTTTAATAACAGGTTTGTCTTGTCAATGCAATTATCACTTTGATAGTGACTCTTCTACTTTAAAGTTCCTCTGTTTTCACAAAATATTTTCTATTGGATACTTTTTCCTATTTACAAAAGAAGTTCTATTATTATGGCAATTTTCAAATCTCACTCCCTAAAAACGACCATTTCTAATATTTGATTTATATCAAAAATATTAGAAAAAATTCTTTTTTCTCTTTGTATTATACAATACATATTCCGTTACAAGACTTTGATCAGAGTTTCTGTAAACACTTTTTTGTTAAAAATATGTGAGGGGTGTCTGGGTGGCTCAGTCAGTAAAATGTCTAATACTTGGTCCCAGCTCAGGTCTTGATTGCGGTGGTGAGTTCAAGTCCATTTTTGCTCCATGCTATGCATGGAGCCTACTTAAATATATATATATATATATATATATATATATATATATATATATATGCAATATTATTTAAATAACAATGATAAAATTGCCTTATTTCTTATTTCTATTATTGGACATATTTGCTTTTTTCTCATTTTCTGTTAATAAATACTGAAGTGATGAATGTCTTTCTATACAAATCTTTAAAGCTTTAAATAGATGAATAATTACTTCCTCAGAATAAATTCATAGAAGTGTAATTTCTGAGTGAGCAATACCTTAGCATGGACTGCTCTGACAAAGTACCACAGACTGGGTAGGTTATAAACAGCAAAAATTTATCTCTCATAGTCCTAAGGCTGGAGTTTGAGATCAGAGTTCTGCTGGGGACTCTCTTATAGATTGCAGACTACCATTTTTCCACTGTGGCCTCACATGGCAGAAAGAGAGTGAGCTAACTTTCTGGCCTCTTCTTATAAGGGCACTAATCCCATTCCTGAGGGCTCTTCCCTCATGAACTTCTCCATAATCACCATAATCACCTCCCAGAGCACCCCCCCCCCCCCCGCCACCATACTTTAATATCAAGGCATTAGGGATTAGGACTCAACATGTGAATTTGTGGCTGAGGGGGCAGGGTAAGGGTGGAGTCACAAACATTCAGGCAATTCTTTAAAAAAAATTTTATACAGATTGCCAAATAAGCATCCAGAAAGGTGGCACCAGTATATAGTCATGTCTAGTTTTTTGTGTGTTTAGTTGTTTTTAAGTTCTTCCCATGATTTTTTCTTCATTGCAAAGCTCTACCTTGATTTTCATTGTTTTCCTCTATAAAATAATTAGATGAGAAAAATAAAATGATATTGGAAAAGCAAATATGAAAACCTATTTTTCTACTGTTGGATGTCTCTGTGAAGTGTTGGAGGGGCTCAGACATGTTCCAAGCTGTCACCATAGTCTGCCTTTCAACTTTCTAGGGTCAGTTCTCAGCGATCTATCATGGTTCTTGAAAAAACTGAGGGCTCATGTGAATACAGAGAACAATAACTCCGAAGACTCATTTCCCCTTCCTATGGTTTTCCCACAGATCTCCCATAGGTCAAAAGCTGCAGTTCTCCCAACTTACCACTAAGTGTCAGGCAGGGAATAGTCAATCGCACATTTTTTGCTTATTTTTCCACACTTGCAGCCTCTTTCATATGGACGTGTTCAATGAGAAAGCACATTATGTAAGCACACAGTGAACTTTCTCTTCCACTTCTCTTTAGATCCTGAGAAGAAAATAATAATGTGCTGCTCTTCTCTCAAAATTTTTTTTAAAAATTACCTTTCTATTCACAAAAATGTTCTTAAACTTCTTTTCCTCTTTTCAGTTCCTTGGTATTTTAAACACTTTTCAGTGATAAATCTTCATTGTAGTGTTTATATTTGCAAGAAACACAATCCTGACTGAATGCAAATCATGCCCAAACAGTCCAAATTAATAAACTCTCTAAAAATAAAATACTTATTCGACTCCAAGTATATATTTGAAAAGACTAAGCTAAACCATCCCCCATCTTTACCACTCAGGATTTTCCTACTGGATTATATCAAGAAGACAGTCTTGTCAGGTGGTCCATAAAAAGAGCCATGATTCAAGTAAAAAAACATATGGCTCAGCACAGCATTGTAGTCAACAATTTCATAAATAACTTTTTCTGAGATGTGAGAGCCCCAAAGTTATTTCCTGCTGCTTAGAAATTTTTTTTACCCACATCAACTCCTGATTCCAGATTGGAGACATTGACAATTATTGTGGAGAATTCATACCTTAAAGAAACATCCAGAGAAATTTAAACACTTTCATCAAATAACCAAACAGCCTGTAGAGTTAAAGATATTTTATTATTTTGATTTGACTTTACCACACATTTAGATCTATTTCAAGGTTTACTTTTGTTGTGGGTTGAACTGTGTTCACCCAAAAAAGATCCACTGATGTCCTAATCCCCAGTAGCTCAGAATGGGACATTATTTGGAAAGAAGGTCATTGTAGATGTAATTATAATTAAAGATGAGGTCACATTAGAATAGGATGATTCCATCTTCTGGTGTGACTGGTGTCTGTAAGATGATTATATAAGGGCAACTGATTGGTTCAGTGTGTTAAGCAGCCAGCTCTTAATTTTGGCTCAGGTCATGATCTCAGAATCTAGGGATAGAGCCTTTCAGTAGGCTCCCTGCTCAGCACTGAATCTGCTGGAGGATTCTCCTTCCTCTCCTCTGTCCCTCACTCCCCCACCGCTCACATGCACTCTTTCTCACTCAAATAAATAAATAAATCTTAAAAAAAAAAAAAAAAAAAAGGTGACCATATGAAGACAGACCCACAGGGAGAATGAATGTCACAAAATGACAAAGGAAGGAGATTGAAGACTGGTGCAGCTGCAAGTCATGGAATGCCAAAGATTACTTGCAAAGGATTCCTTTAAAGGAAGGATTCTGCTACAGGTTTCAGAGGGAGCATGAACATGTCAGCACTTTAATTTTGAACTTTAAGACCCCAGAACAGAGATATAATACATTTCTGTTGTTTTAAGCTACCCATTTTGTGGTACTTTGGTAAGGGAGCCCCAGGAAACTCATTAAACTGTCTTTAAAACAATACAGATTCATTAAAACTGCTTAACATTATACCTATTTGTGAGTTAGGGAACTAGTTCAAGAATTTGCTAGAGTTAATGATTAACCATGTATAACATACAAATAAATATATATCCAGCATTTTGCAAATAGTACTAAAGGGCATTCTTCTCAATTTGTTAATGAATTTGTTTTATAATGATACAACTTTGTAGCTCGCGCTTGGGCAGCCCCGGTGGTGCAGCGGTTTAGCGCCGCCTGCAGTCCAGGGCGTGATCCTGGAGACCCGGGATTGAGTCCTGTGCCGGGCTCCCGCATGGAGCCTGCTTCTCCCTCTGCCTGTGTCTCTGCCTTTTTCTCTCTCTGTGCGTCTCTATGAATAAATAAATAAAATCTTAAAAAAAAATGATATAACTTTGTAATCTGACAGACTGCCATCTGATGGTGGTAGGAATCGATAACCTTATAGCATGCCTTCAAAAGGTGGGATGTTCATTTGGTATCTCTTTAGGTTTGCTTGTCCACGTGCTAACATGTCTCTGAAGACAACGGTCCTTCAGAAGACCTTTCAAGGCCAATTTTCAAGACTGGTGGGAAGAGCACAGATCAAGTGTGCTCCTGGGAGCATGCTATTCCATTCACAATGTCTCAAGTAGAGCTTTAGACTTCCAAGACGGCCCATAAATATCTGTTGAATGTAATTGAAAAAGGAACGAATTAGAAAAATATTTCATCAAGGTAAAATGTATTTATTAATTTATTCACTATGTATTTATTGAGTACTATGACAATGTTTTTGGCAAAAAAAAAATATATATATATATATATCTCCAAAGAAGCACGATACTATTGTAGAACAACAGGAGAAAGCATGGACCAGCCACACTTTGTAATTCATCTCCCTTGCCAGTAAAGGCCGGATTCGCTCAATAAATAATTGATGATTTACTGCCTAAAATGAATTGTGAGAGGCGTGTCTGGGTAGCATAATCTGTTAAGTGTCTGACTCTTGATTTTGGCTCAGGTCATGATTACAAGGTCGTGAGATAGAGCCTTGTGTCAAGGACCATGCTCAGCTCTCAGTCTGCTTGAGATTCTCTCCTTCACCGTCTGCCACTCTCCCCTCTTTCTCTCTCTAAATTAAATAAACAAAACTTTTTAAAAGTCAAATTAATTGTGAAGTATAATTTAAAGATGAGTTAGCACAATTATTTTAGGAGAATAGACATTACTGATATTGATCATTTCATAGTATCATTGTTGTCTATGAGTTTTCAGAGTGTGGAAGTTCAAGGAAAATTCATCAGACTCCATTTTCTGAACCTCCAAATGGCTATTTCTTAACCCCCCTAAAAGAAGATACCTTAACTCTATGCTGTGAAAATGAAATAAAACTCTCAATTTTTCCCTTAGTGGGAAGGCCGCATATGTGAACCATTGGAAATTCGTTCCAAGAACCCAGACAAATCCAAATTATTACCCTAATCAGAAAAGCAACTGTTTATTGAGGGTTTGCACTGTCCCAAACACAAAGGTGGACTACTCTTTCTTACCACAGCCCTGTGGGAAGGGTGCTGATATGAAAAGCCAAGTGTGAGAGTTAGTAACTCAGTGGAGTCTAACGACTGGTCATTGGTGGAGACTGAGCAGGAATTCTGACTTCAAAGCCTGAGAGCACTTGTGGTGCACCTACTGCATGCTGGAAGTACCACAGTGAACAAGACAGGGGACACATGTGGAGCTGGAGCTGACATTGTAGCAAGTCGAACCCCCACGGTACAGATCGTCACTTTCTCCTCCAGGGATTTTTTTCTTCCTCTTATTGAGTAAGCTGTCTCACGTTACTGGTGCGCAATCAGCCATTGTACTGATGTGGGTGGTTTTGCTGTTAAGATGTCAGGTGCTCTGGGAGTGTAATTGTTTGCGGGTCCCTGCCTACAAAGTTGATGGCACCAAACCTTGGATCTAACTTGTTCAGACTACAACAGTTCATTCACAAAGCAAGAAGCACCATCTGACTAATGTTTTGCACATATCATTTCACTTCCAAATGTCAAGTACTATTTTTTTTAAACTGTAAAGTAGTTAACAACACACTAAAAATCCTTTAAATGTGTTACAGTTGAGGTATTCACATGCACATAAGTTGTGGCTGCAGCTTACTCACTTTTCACATGTTTGACAAACATAGTTTTACTACCAAGCTGCAACTCCCTGAAACTGACCTTAATTTCAAAAGGGTCCCATGCCCGTTTTTAACAATGGGTCTTTGTACGGTGTACACAAAGTTTTGTTATTGCTTTTTTTTAAATTCACAATTGACAGGCAGAAATTCTGTTCTTGTGTAGGTCACTTTTTTTTTAAGGGTTTTATTTATGTATTCATGAGAGACACAGAGAGAGAGGCAGAGACATAGGCAGAGAGAGAAGCAGGCTCCCTGCCAGGAGCCTGATGTGGGGCTTGAACCCAGGACCCCAGGATCACAACCCAAGCCTAAGGCAGACACTCAACCACTGAGCCACCCAGGTGCCCCATTTAGGTCACTTTTAACCCTGAACTTCCCTCCACATTTTTACTTCCTGTGCTTCCTTTTGCATTATGAGTTCAAATTAAACTGAGCAAGTCAATCTCCTACTCTTAGAAAACATTTCAAACCAATGTACATTTTACTTATGGGAGCAAAATCATTCACCAAACCCTAAAGAAGGCTTTTGTTTCAGCCAAGACATACTTGCATTTTTATTGGAATACCAAAAATTCGATACTTTTTGTTTTCTATTTTGACTTTGGTCCATAATTGGTCTGCCAGACACTTCTGATGGCACTTACTTTCCTTCACCCAGGCTCACTTCTTTCCCTAGTTCTGGCGTCTTTCTCCTTTCTAAGGTTTCGTTCTCATTGGAGATGTTTGCGTTGGTAACGTGATGGTTATGCATGGTCAGTAGGAAGAGACCCAGGTAATTACATGTAAGTCTGTAGAAATGTGCCAGAAACCTGGGTGAGTCTCCTGGAAAATCCAAATTGTGAATGATATCACCACTCCTTTCTCAGATATGTCCTCTTCCCATTAAGCATTCCACCTGTACTTGTTTACCTGTGTTTAGACAGAGCAGCACCTGATTCTTGAAAGTTTTGGTGAAGTCACAGAAAGGAGTCATTTTTTTCATCGCAGAGCATAATAAGAGGTAGGTTAATGAAATCGTTTTGTTCTTAGCATTACCAAATTTAGTACTAAGAACAGTCAATTTCCTCACAATTTAGCACCTTTATTCTTCCAAGTCAAAGAGCACATCTGAACTGTCTTTAATGCAAAGTTCTTAATGTAGGGCCGAGCACACTCTGGCACTCGATAGCTGTGACTGACCACCCTACAACTGTTTGTCTGAGGTTGCCAAGAAGGTTTGGCACACATGTCCTCAATTAACAGATTGGATAGTTGCTAATTATCTGGATGAAGGATTTGGCTCTCAGAGCTTGCCTTTTCCTGCAAACAGGAAGAAAGATTCCACCATAGTGTTCTGAATTGTTGGAGTTCTCCCGTGTGGCCTACAATGATGTCACACTGACATTTTCTCACCAGAAATTTTTGAGGTGCATTTGGAGTTTAGCAAATTAACCCAAATGGATTAAATAAATGACTAAGGTTTTAAAGAACACTAACCTGAATGCTTTAATTGCAATGAAGACTTTAGAAATGCAGGTTTGGGGAAAATGTCATTTTCAGGAAATTTAATTATTTCTGTGGTTAACTACTAACAATCCCTTGGGAGACAACCCGCTAAGTGGGTTGTCCATGACAAGTTGTCTAAACTGGCTTCTTTTGCCACCCAGTGTACTTCTGATGCTTCCCAAATTGCAGCCCACCCTTATCTGCAATACAAACTCATTTCACATCAGCACAACAAAATTGCACTGCAAAAGGGAAAGTTTTAGATCAAATACAGAATATGTTGCACATGCATAAGCATTTTATGAAAGTTAGTTAGAAATTCCTTTCACTTTTAGTTATTATAGATTATTTTTATAAACATATAGTGTATTTCAAGTATAGTGAATATCTGTCTTTGATGACTGAGAATCTTACTGAATTCCAGGGAGTTCAATTTCAACATCAATTTTCATCATAGACTACAACAACTGTGTTAGAAGACAAATTAGATTGAGTACACCAATTTCAATCTTTGAAAGCTTTTCATGTTGTAAAACATGCCAAAAGAAAGTGAGACTAACAACAAAAACAAAACAACAACTACACCAATTAAACCTAGATAGAATATTAATTCTTAAGCCAAACTTCCTAGAATTGAAAATGGCTCTCCCACTTCCTAGCTTTGTGACCAAAAGCAATTACTTAAGCCTTCTGTGCATTAATAGCCTCATCTGTAAAGTGGGGATGATAATAATTATACCTACCTCATAGGGCTGTTAGAAGATTAAATGAGTCCATTAATATAAAGGACTTAGTGCAGTGGCTGATACATCATGTATGCTAACATTAATAAATACTATTTTTAATTTGAAATTTTTAATTTTATTTGTTTATTATCATGTTATTTGAAAAAGCTGACATCATGCTTTTATATATATATTTTTAGAATTTTAATTCCAGAGACACCTGGGTGGCTCAATTGATTAAGCGTCTGCCTATCTATCTCAGGGTCCTGGAATCAAGCCCCATGTTAAGCTCCCTGCCCAGTGTAAATTCTGCTTCTCCTTCTCCTTCTGCCTCCTCCCCTCTACTTATGCTCTGTCTCTCCCAAATAAATAAATAAATAAATAAATAAATAAATAAATAAATAAAATCTTTTAAAAATTAATTCCACTGTAGTTAATATATACTGTCATATTAGCTTCAGGTGTACAATATAGTGATTTGACAGTTCCATACATCATTCAGTACTCATCAATATTTACTTAAGTTTTAAGCATAACACATATAGCAAATTGCCCAATATAAAGTAACTTACAAAAATTTTCTAAAAGCTATACATGTCCTATATTTATCACAGTGTTATATACAATAGTCAAGATATGGAATCAACCTATGTGTCCATCAATAGATGAATAGATAAGGAATATGTGATATTATAATGTGTCTGTGTATTATGTGCATGTGTAACAGATACATATATAAACTATATAAAGTATTCTGTAACCATAAAAAAGGATGAGATCTTACCCTTTATGACAACATGGATGGACTTAGAGGGTATTATGTTAAGTGAAATAAGTCAGACTGAGAAAGGCAAATACCATATGATATCACTTATATTTGGAATCTAAAAAACAAAACGGATGAATAAACAAACAAACAAAAAACAGAATCAGACTTATAAATACAGAGAACAAACTGATGGTTTCCAGAGGAAAAGACATGAAGGGATTGACAAAGTGGGTGAACAGGAGTGAGAGATACAGGCTTCCAGTGATGGAATGAATAAATCATGAGAATAAAAGGCACATGAAATAATGGAATTTGAGGTGAATTTGTAGTTTAGAAAATTAACACTAATGGATTAAATAAATGACTAAGGTTTGGAATATGGATCAATGGGGAATATAATCAATGATATTGTAATACTATTGCATGGTTATGGTGACATATTGTAGCTACTCTTGTGGTGTGGGTAGTATAATATATAGGGAAATTGAATTACTATGTTGTACACTTGAAACTAATGTAACACTGTGGGTCAACTATACTTAAATTAAAAAAAAAAAAACAACTTTTAATTTACAAAGTCTTGGGGCACCTGGGTGGCCCAGTCAGTTGAGTATCTGACATGTGATTGTGGCTCAGGCCATGATCTTAGGGTCATGAAATCAAGCCCCGCATCGGGCTCCAGGCTAGGTGTGGAGTCTGCTTGGGATTCTCTCTCCCTCTCCCCCACCCCTCCTCCTTCTTAGTGCGTGCACTCTCTCTCTTAAAAAAATATTTAAAAACTCTTTTTAAAGAAACTACATTGTATAAAGTTGTTGGCAATTTCAGTTTCTAGAAGTGAAAATATTATTAACTCATGTTGATAAACTCTCCAAGATAAATAAGCCTCTTAGTCAAACATTTGAGACTTTCTGGAATGCACAGAGAAGCTATGCCTAGGTTAATGTTTGTGGCGCTTAGGGAAGTAAATGGTATGCATCATTGCCTAGTTTTCAAGGCAGAAGAAAAATGTTGTCCTGAAAAAATTTAAGGTTTAAAGTTCTAGTGCCCCATACAAGCTAAAAATCCTAGATCTGGAAAATGGGTTGGAACTGTTATTGTTGCCTTCTATAGACTGTTCAGGCTGCCTTCAGCCAGCCGAGGAAGAGTGGTTCTGGGGAAAGGACAGTGTCAAGGCAGGGGGTAAGCAAGGTGGGAGCTCTGCTGCTGACATAAATGCTGGTCTTTCTTGACTTGACACCCAGGGAAATCAGTGCCTGGTATAGGGGAAGTAACTTTGAATAGATGTTGGTTCCAGATATTCCTAGTTTTCAGGTCCAAGGTAACAACCTGCAGAGATAGAAGTGGGGAATGAGACCCTTTAGTAGACCAACTAGACCAACAGGTGACAACCCAGGTCCAGAGGAGTTAAGTGGCTTGCAAAGTTTGCTCCGGTAGCCTGTGATAAAGGTAGAGCAAAGCTCTGGTTTCATACCTTCTCATCAAATGCCCTGTCAGTTTCCTTCTAAGTCATTTTAGAAATTTAAAGATTGGATTAGAGCTGTAATGATGCCTGTAACTCTTAGATGCTAATGTTGCAAACCTTGTCAGTGTACTGTCTTATTCTTCAAGGGGATGTGCATGTGTCTGGGTAGAAACTACCTGGTAGAGTGTTGCTTCAGATAAACACATCAAGAGCCGTGCTTGACAATGTGTGGAATATGAAATATGCTTTGGTCCACTCCTGCTCTCTAGTTATACCACTTCTATTTCTGTGTACTGACAAAAGCAGAGGACACCAAATGAAGCTTCCTACATATAATATACAGGAGGGTGGTTTGGAGCCTGTCCTCCTATAATTAGGGCAGGCAAAGGTGTTCTCAATGTTTCTTCCTGAGTTATGAGAATGAATATCTTGAGCTTTCCCCTCCAGCAAAGACTGTCTGTTAATATCCAAAGTACTTTCAGATTTATTGTGACAAGTGATACAGTACCATGTTCAAGGAAGAATTTTGGGATGCGTGCCTTGGAAACTTTTTTTTTTTTGTTGCCCATCTGTTTTGCTTGTCGCAATTCCTGTTTGTTTAAGATGTATGTGTGCCAGAAATGTGGAAAGAATGTGTGTAGCGACAAGTGCTATCGAGCCATTTTCACACTGGACTTATGGGAAGCATGTGCTGCCCATCTGTGAAGTTCTCATTTTATGCAAATTTAGAAAATATATTCTTATGTCATGTTGCCTTAATGCCCAGGGGTAAATTGGAACATACATAAGGAGGAGAGAGACAGGGAGGAAATAACCTCGTGCCCAGTGACAGGGTGGCCTTGCTATGACTAAAGGAAAGTCTGAGATGCAAGTTATTTGTCAAAAAAGTGGAAGGCCGAAGGGAAATTTTCTCCTTAAGAGTGTTGCATGCAGTAAAGCAGTATGTCTTTAAGAAGATTGATTTTTAATCTATGAATGAGATTATAGGAGCCCCTATCTCAACAAGCTTTGAATTGGAGAGAGAGAGAGAGAACACGCTTCTCTGTGGGTCTTGCCTATCTTTTGGAACATTCTGTGATCATGGCCTCAGATATATTCTGAGTTCTAAAGCAGAGTATTTTTAAGGAGGACATCAGTGGATTGACAGGTCAGTAAATATTTCTGAGAAGTTATTCTCTCTGCACCTTTAGGACTATGATTGGAGTTCTGTTTATTCCATGCACCAACCTAGTCGATAACATGCTAAAGTCACCAGAAGTAAATGAGGACAGGAATGGCTTTAGAACAAAGCGCTGCAGACCTAATGTGCATTAGAGAAGCTGTCTGAAACTCTGACTGCTTGTGGATCATCCTGAGACAAGATCAAGTGAAAGATCTCCTATATCAAGAGTACACTTCGGGGTGTCGGGTGGAAGTAACTCTTCATGTTTCCTACCAGCATGAATATAACTACTTACAATTTATCAGAACCAATTCTCAGTCTTCAAGACAATAGTACAGTAAGAAACTGAATAGAAATGAATTTTTTATACAACTAAGAGAGTAAGGACTCTGAGAAACAGATGGTGAAGGGGTCTCGGAGAAGCAGCTGAAATGATGAGTGCAGTTAGTGGTGTTCAGGCTGCCCAGAGCATGTGCTCTAAACCCAGAGCAGGACTGAGCCAACCAGGGCAGGCTTCAAGGATGTGTGACCTGTGTAGTCCCATGACATCCCATCCTTAGAAGGGGCCTCAACTTGGTTTAATGCCCTGCTGTTGCCATCTTGAAGTTATTAATTATTAATTATTTTTAAATGGAGGGCCCCTCATTTTCTGTTTGCACTGGACTTTGCAAATTATCTTGCTTGTCCCACTGAACAAGCAAATATTAGCAAACCCAAGCAGAGTTTGAAAAGGAAAATTGAGATGACGGGTCAAACCTGATGAACAAGAGGGCCAAGTGTAGCCACAGGTCTGCTTCTCCCTCACTTTGTCCTCAGTATTTGGCATCCGCCTATATGTAGTGGGAACCTGGAGATTGAGGCTAAGTCCCTCGGTGTAGGCTTGTCGGTGCTCATCCTCACAGCCACGGACTCCTCTTCGTTACTTGCACCCTGGCCTTGGTTCAACAACTGTTTTGCTTCTGGTAATTTTCTGGAACTCCTCAACAAAATGCTTTCTTAAATGTTGTGCCACTTACCTGGTGGTGATGAGGAGGGTATTAAATGCAAGAGTTCTGTTTAAGTGGTTAAACTTGAGGTAAACACTATTCTAAGGTAGTGCAGGTAAGGGTATAATGTGGACAGTTGGATGTCCCTCAGGTAAGTTCAGACGGGCCCCATAATTGAACTTCTTAGTATCCATTTCCTTTTGTTCACGGTGACCCAAATACCAGTTAAAGATCACCTCTCCTAAGGACTCAATGAAATACTTATTCTGGGCTTTTTGTTGTTGTTTTTGTTTTGCTTGTCTAGGGAAGAAGGCAAAGGATCACTTTAATCCTCCATTTATGTACTTATTCTGTGTTTATATAATGATAAACAGGTCACTAGGTGACAACAGTGAGTTGAGGATGGCATGAGATAGAAGTGAATATTAAGATGCAAAGGAGCAGCTGGAGATAGCCACACTTGGCTGAATATTTTTAATTGCCATGACCTGACTCTTTTACCAGCCCACTGAGTTTGCCTTATGATGGACTTGCTGCCTGAGAGTAGGTCAACTAGCTCAGAGCCTGGCACATACCAGGAGCTCAATAAACATCTGTTAAATCAATGGCATGCCCTCAAAAAAGAAAAGACTTTCTTTAAATTGAATATAGGGTAAGTTACCTAGGGTCACACAGACCCTGGGGAGACCTACTCAGATTCAGAGCTTTTGCCTCTGTAAGTGGAAATATGTTGCTATTATAGCTGATATCATCCATTATTGATTTACCTCATGTGTTGTGCATGCTGGAGACACACACACACACACACACACACACACACACACAGAATGAAAGAATACTAGTAAAGAAGAAGAAACACTTTTTTTTTTTCATTTCTTTTGTACTTCTCAGTAAGGCTTCATACTTAAAAATGCATCTGTAGTAAGTTCCAGGAGATTCTCTACCACCTGCCCCCCACCAAGGACCTAGTTGAGTGTACCTCTTTTTAAATACAAAACAGAAAAAGGATAAGAAAAAGAATGGTACATTTTTTATTCACAGCATAAATAGAACATGTTGGTAAAACCAAGTTTGGAGTCTCTACAGCACACCATTTCTAAAGCCAACCTCCAATTTTATCTTATATAACAATATATGACCTCAGGGTGGCACTACATTCTACCCATTTAAGCCAATGCCCTGGAAATAATCCCTGATTCTCTCATTTTCTAAAATTTAGTCCATTAGCAGCAAGTCCCATTGGCTTTACTTCTAAAATATCTCAATTGTGTTCACTGAACTTTATGTTTGTTTTCATACTCTTGGTCCAAGCTACCATCACCTCCTGCCTGTAATTTTGAAAAATCTTGCTAACTGGTCTCCCTTCAACCACTTTGTCCATAACCTAATCCATTTTCCATACAATAGTCACAGTAATCATAGTCATCTGTGCCCCAGTTTTCTCTTGTGTAAAATGGGAAGCGTAAATACCTACCTTACAGGATTTTTGTAAGGATTGTGCAAGACCTGGTATAAATATAAATAAACAAACAAACAAATAAATAAGTGTAAAGCACCTAGTACAGTGCCTGACACAATCAATCGTTGTTGTTGCCATAATTAAGCCCTTAAACAGCCTTCTTTTATCTTGCTAACTCTAATCTCCTTATCACATATAACCAGAGAAATTTTTCTGAAATGTACATCTGATCCAGTCATTTCAAAATCTTCCTATTGCCTTCAGGATAAACTCAAGTTTCTTACCCTGACATGTGTGGTCCTAAGATCTATTCCCTGCCTACTACTTCTCTTTCTTCACCTTCTGTCATAGATCCTTGCATTTGTTTCCCCTCCCAATTCCAAAAAGGCAAGGTGTACTCTCTCCATCCAGGTCTTTGCAAATGTTTTTTTTTTTTTTTTAAATCTGCCTTAATTCTTTCCTCCCCTTTCTCTCCTTTCCATCCCCCACCATACATGGGTGTACCCATTCACATGGATAACTCCTACTCAGAATTCAGAACTTCATTGAGATAGTAACTTTCAGGTCACAACAGTTTTCCCTGAGCCCAAGAAGGCTGAGTTGGGTTTGTCTCTCCTGTGTTCCCATAATAGCCTTTATATACATCTTTGTATAGATACATTCTGTATACATAGATATAAAATTATAATAGGAAGTTAAAGTGTAAGTTGTAGTTGAGGCCAAAGAAAAGAGCTCTGTGTCCCATAGGAGATCTAGAAGATGCACAAAATTTACAAAGAGGTAGTTGAAAAATGGCTATTTAACTTTTGAACCCCTTCACTTATATTAAAGATCTAAAAGAGTTAAGAAGTGGAAATTAGAGAAGGATTGGGGGAATATTCCTGTGTAGAGGGTGTTATGCTGTAAATACAACCTCCTCTAAATAAAAGAGGAGAGGGAGAGGATGGGAGGAAGAGTTGCCAACAAAAAAGCATATAATAAAGAAGGCCCTGCAGTTCTAGAAGCCAGACTCCATGGTCTCATGTCATTACTCACTGTATGACCTTGAAAAAGTCAGTAGGGTTTATGCAGGGAGCCTGATGTGGGACTCGATCCTGGGTCTCCAGGATCATGCTCTGGGCTGAAGGTGGTGCTAAACTGCTGAGCCACCCAGGCTGTCCAAGTCAGTAGTTTAAAAGGACAAAGTGAACGTAGATCATTTCAAGGGGCTTTCAAGCTCTAATATCCATAATTTATAGTTTAGGTGAGAAGAAATTCACATCAATAGGTACTCTAAATCAGAGGATTAAATGACACAGAATAACTTACTGAATTTTTTCTTCTTGTGAGAGAGAGAGAGAGAGAGAGAGAGAGAGAGCACGCACTTGAGTTTCCTAGAAGAAAGAGCTTTGAGAACTGACCCTTCAGTTCTGAATATATTGTAGCCAGATGCCAACTTGTCCCGTTGTTTAACATGGCTTTTCTATCTTGAATGGCTCTTGTCCTCAAGCTTTTATTGCCAGGAGCCTCCTTGTAGTGAGTTGAATGATGTCCCCTAAATGATATGTCCATATCCTAATTCCCAGAACTTGTAAATGTGACCTTATTTAGAAAGGGGACCTTTGCTGATGTAATTTAGTTAAGGAACTCAAGATGAGATCATCCTGGATTATTTGGGTGAGCCCTAAATCCAATGACAAGTGTCCTTATAAAAGATACATTAGCAGAGGAGAAGGAGGCCATGTGAAGACAGAGAAGAGGTTAGAGTTAACAGGGCACACATGAAGGAAAGCCTGAGGTCACAAGAAATTGGAATCGGCAAGGGAAAATCCTCCCCTAAGCGCCGTTGGAGATAGCACGGCCCTGCTGTCCCTTTGATTTTGGCCTCCTGACCCTAAGATCTATGAGAGAATACGTTTTGGTTGTTTTCAGCCTCACTGGTGTGTGATGATTTGTTATAGCAGGCTTGGGAGACTAATACACCTCCTGTGACATTCGTCTGAGCAGAGCTTGCATTCTAGAATCTTCTTCACTGTACCTCAGCAAAGCTCAACTCTCTGGTGATATGGTGATATACCAAAAGGAGCCAGCATGAATAGCCATGCCATCCGATAAACCAAGGCTTATCTACATGTCGATAATTGTGGATAGCACTTGCATTTCTTTAGAGATTTTTCTGCCTGAATGAAAAAAAATATAATATTTGCATAATATTTTGTATTTCAAAGTATTTTCAGGAACATTATCTCATTCTCTGAAGTGCCATTAGACAAATTAGAGATATCACCATCCCCATTTTGCATGTGAGGAAACTAAGCAACAATAGGACAATAGCCACAATAATTGACTCACCCAAGGACACCCAAACAGTAATGATCCAGGTAAGGCTGGAACCCAAGCCTTTGGATCAAAGGATACTAATCTACTTGGTATCAAATGACCAATGGAGAGATATCCTGAGGGCAATAACATCTGAATGCTTCTTAAATTATAACAAAGAGGTAACTGCCTAGGCAAAGCTGCTAACTAATACATCACTAACCCTGTACCCATATTATGAAAGTAATTCCCATCTCACTTAGAGGGGAAAGTCGGATTCTTAACCATAGTCCACAGGATCTGGCCCCACCTCTTACCACAATCTCCCCTTTCTCACTTCAACCTCTGTAACCCTTCCATTGTCCTGAGCTCCAACAATCCCTTCCAAAGTACTGCGGCTGCCATGCTGCCTAGATGGGCTCTCTGCAGACGTTTGCCTGCCCTCAACCTGAACTATCACCCTCCAGGTTAACCTTATTGCCAGTTCCCTGGCTTCCATATCATCTTTGCAGTGAGGTCCACCTCAACCCAATCTAATTAGAATTAAATCCTACGCCCCTCCCCCCTTCCCCACTACCCATTGTGTTTTGCTCTCCCGCTTTATTTGCCTCCATATCCCCATGTAGTCTACTGACCCCAGAAGGATGAGTGAGACTACAAAAGGTAACATTAAAAATAAGAAAGAAAGGACAGTTTTAGCCATGAAAACATCCTGAACAAAGGAATGCGGGAATAAAAGTCGAGGGTTGTCCTGGAGTCAACATAAAAGGCCAGCTGTGCACTTTAAAGTTTCTATGTCACAGGATGTGTGCTGCCCGTGGCCAGGGCTTTGCTTCCTACCCTTAGACAGCCAGTCAGGTGGAATGCTCTGGGCCCTGCTCTGGCTGCCTCCAAAGCAGAGCATCAACGGTCCCCTGGGAATATCAAAATAGCATCCCCGAATGAGGAGTAAATAATGATTTGAGAAGTTTTCTTTCTTTCTTTTTATAATTTACAAGGAAAAAATAAAATGTATCAGCAAGATAATCGCAGATGAACTTACAGGATATTCTGATATAAACAGGAAGCTTGTCCCAGGGACTACTGAAGGATTCTTTCTACTGCAAGGGCGACTGTCACACCTGCCTGTGGCAACTGGTTGCAACATGGGAGCCAGAATTGCCCCTCACCCACTCCGTAGGACTCGTAGCTCTCTCTCAAAGAGAGGAAAGACATGGGGTTTGGATTTGGTAAAACAAAATCAAGTCTTAATCGAAGAGGGATGTGCATGTCTGTACCAAATGACTGCGAAGTTCAAAATGTTATTGGGAAGACTTTGATAGAGAAGTTTAAGGCTGACAGTTAAAATGAAAATAAATGAGTTTCCGCCACCTCTAATAAGGATTTGGAAAGAGACCATTAACTCTCCCTGACCATGTGGATTGGGGGATAATGAACTGAGTCCTGCTTTTTGCCCTCCCGTCCCTCCATTTTACCCTGTGAAGAAGAATCTAACCATGGTGGAGAGAAAAAGCACACCAGTGGCACCAAGCAAACCACTGTCCCAAGGTGGAGTCACTTATTCCTAGGACAGCAAACCAAGACTTAATTGCAGTTGCAATCTCTCCAGGACTGGAATTTTAAACCAATGAACCAGGAATTTTCTGATTGGCCTCAATGAAGTCATTTGTCACTTGGGCTCCCTCCATGCTCAAAAGGAAGAAGAGATAATTCACCTAATGGGACCTCCCACCTTTCTGCCCCTAAAGGAAGGTGACCTGTCCTGAAGCAAACCTTTCTTCTCCTTGGCTAATAACTTCCTGCCCCACCCCTTTCCTGATAAAACCTTCCATTTTTGCACAACTCCTCAGATAATCCCCTCTACTTGCTAGGTGGGACACTGCCCGACCTCATGAATCGCTTAATAAAGCCAATTAAATCTTCAGATTTACTCGATTGAATTTTGTTTTTCTAACACTAGACTGGAGTGCGACAAAGCACATGGGGCTGGCTCACAGCCCTGCATTTTTACTTTCCAAGCAAGTGAGTTTGTACAAGCCCCGAGCCTCTCCTGGCCCGTTTCCTCATCTCAAAATACTACTGATCTCACCTGCCTCAAAGACTTGTAGTAAGAATCCAATTTTACCATAAATATTAAGAAGGGTCATATTTGAACAGGAGACATGCCAGAGTACCTCAGGCCAAGCATGCAAATTTCTGCAAGTTGTTTAAAATCCACAAAACTCTGTTTTCTCCTCTGCAAAATGGGAATAATAATAGTACCATCTTCACCAAGTTGTGAAGATTAAAGGGACCCATGAAGACCGCTTAGAACATGCTTAGGTAAAACCCAATACATATTATAATCACTGTATCAATAGTGGTTCTAATTGTTGGTCAATTAAATAATTGTTATAACTATCTAGTATAGGGCTTGGCATGCAGAGAGTGCCCAGGAGATAATAGTGGATAAACTAAGTTTTGCAACTAGTCATTTCCAGCAAAAAAGTGCTTCTTTTCTCCCTTGAGTATTCCAGCCAGAACAAAGTCTACTCACATTCATTGAGTTTCAATCTAGACAGTAACATGTCAGATGCCAGAACAAGCAGGAGCACTGTGCTGCTCCAGGATTTGTGTTGCAGAATCAATATGTTTACTTATGTTGAGGAAGCAATGCTTTGATAAGGATCAATAGTTCTATAAATGAAAGTCCCAGAGAACTATATACATTTCCTTAAACATGAGGGATAAAGGTACTAATCTAGAGGCAGTTACTCTGTTTGACCCTTCTAGTAATTATAGATTGGCACAGTTACATATTTACATGTGAGGAAACCATATCTTAGTGCAGAAAGGCACCTTGCTCTGGATTCAAATTCAGACTTGTCTGATTCCAGAATCCATATAACTATCCACATAGCAGGATAAAGCCCTGGGCAAGACCAAGGCCCCTGCATTTAGAAGTGCTTATCAGAGTAACTTTGGAAGTTAGGACAACTTCATAAATGGTGGAAGTGGAGACAAAAATGTAAATGTTTCAGGTGAGAGTCTGATTATGAATGGAGGAAGTTCCTGCATTCAGAGGTTCAAAGGAGAGAGGTTCAAAAGAGAGACGTCACATGGGGATGGGGATCAGCTTTTTTGTGACCTAGTCCTGGAAGGGACATTGAGTTTTCTTGGGCAGAGCTAAGGGCCAGAGAAGAGAGATTGAGAGAGAAAGAGAGACAGAGAGAGACAGAGATAAAGAGCCTTTCAGGGAGAGGTAAACAGAATGCCATGATACCAAGAGGCAGTGAAACCTGTGTTTTCTCCGAGCTGCCACTTGGTGGCTCTGTTACTAGCAAATTACTGATCTCAGACCTTCTGGCTCCCAAGGGTTGTGAAAATTAGGGATAAACATGCCCAGTGCCTCAATCAATGATGCTATTACTATGATTTTCCCAGGTAGTTCAGGGTAAGACACACAAAGAAGAAAAATATGTGCCCTAGTTAGGCACATAAGAACATGAATAAGAACAGAAATAACATAAGAAAACATGAAATAGTTAAACAAGAAAGAAAATTTGTCTCTACAAATACACACTTGCGAGTGTGTGAACATGAACTCAGACACATAACAAAAACACAGGAATATATCATTGGTGTCTCTGGAGTTGGGAGGGCTGGAGACCATTTTTACTTTTAGGACTAGAAATGATGGTTACTTTGCTAACTGCCTTCTTTTTCGTATCTGGAGACCTATCAGGACAAGAAAAAGAAGTCCCTTCCTCTGTCTTCAAATTCTTTAGTCAGACACTCGCCAACTCCGATGAAACGTGGGGTCTAGTCAAGGGGGCTGATCCCAGAAATGTGGCATATTTCTCACGACCACAGGACTAAAAAAAAGCACTCCAAAACAAGCAGCAACCCAAAAAAACAACATATTGCCATCCTGCAAAAAAATCCAAGTGTGCTGAAAAAACAACAACATATGGCTGGGCGGGGTGTGACCAAAAGGAATATAGTTATCACGTTTTGAACATTCCTTTTACAGACTTGAGTGAAAAGAAATTTTCTAGGACAGAACATGGAGTAGTCCCAATGCCTGTCTTTTTTTTTTTTTTTTTTTTTTTTTGAAAGCACAATTGGGGCAGTAAAAGCAAAGAAGGGCTCGTTCCAGGTGAGTTACAGCTGAGAGCCAGGAATGGAATCTCACCCTTGACCCAAGAATATGCTGAAAAGAACCAAAGCAGACAGAAGAGGAAGAGATAAGGCCGGCTCACTGCTTTGTAACCAGAGGGCTGTTGAGATTAAAACAGAATGAGGAATGGAATGTACTTGAACATGCTCATTATCAACACCAAAGCCACAATATACACTGATAATAGCTCTGGGGTGCCATCATTATGTACCTGGAATCTGGGTTTCATTTGAACAAAACAGAATCAGCTTCAAGTGCAGTGCTCTGCTGGGGATTTCTATTATATAACTGTTTCATAACTCAAGGTGAAGTCACACAGCAAGGCTGGAAGAGTACGGCGAAATGAGTTTTCAAACTTTGGGACTTTTGCTATTTATCTAAACCTGGTCTGTTTACCCACTAGTTATACAAACTGAGAGTAACCTACAACTGAGCCGCTCTCTGTAGCTTGGTACCCCAACAGGTCATTTGTTCATCAGGAAGTTATACAACACCTCCTTTGTACCAGGCCTTGAGAGGGAAAGACACACGAGACAGATTCCTGACCCCAGTGAGCTTGAAGTCTAGGAGAGAAAGAGTGTTGTGAACAGATGATGACAATGTACTGCTTGTAGTGTGATCGCAAATATCCACTACAATTCCAATGCTTTCTATTTTTAAACTGACTTCACCCAGTTCTTGCCTCCTTTCTTCTGTTCTACACCAGCTCTTGGTTGGTAGTCGAATAAATTAATTGCATTTGTCCATTCAAGGTATCTCATTATCTTTTGGAATAAACAGTGTCTTCAGGATAAACTCAGTCTGTTCTAAATGAATATCAACTCGGGAAAGTTGTCCTAGTCCGTTTGGGCTGCAGAAACAAAATACCACAGACAGAGTAGTTTGTTAACAACAGAAATTTATTCCTCACAGTTCTGGAGTCTGGGAAATCCAAGATCAAGGTAGCAGCACGGTTGGCTTCTGATGAAAGCCCTCTTCTTGGTTCACTGTGTCCTCACAAGATGGAAGGGGCCAGGTTGCTTTCCCAGTCTGCTTTTATAAGGGCTCCAATCCCATTAGATCGTGAGGGTTCTGCCCTCATGATCTAATCATTCCCCAAAGGTCCTGCCACCTAATACCATCATCTTGGATGTTAGATTTCAACATAGGACACCAACATTCAGACCATAGCAGAAGCTAAATATAGTAAGTTCTGGATTCCCTGCACTGGACTCCCAGCCCTTTTGTCTTCCTTTCCAGGGGACTGATGAGTTTGAAGTGGGGAGGAGGCAGGTAGTTGTGAGAGGCAGTATTCAAGTACCGTTTTGTTCTATCAGAGGAGGAATACTTGATACCTACTTGTGATGTCTCTACAAAGGAAGCCTGACTGGTCACTGAGTGTCCTACCCAGGATCACTGGGTGCTCACCCTATGGACATGACAGACATGGCTGTGGCAGAAGACTAGAGTTCCTAGGTCTCTAAGTCTCATCACGAGTCTTTTCCAGTCACCAGGTCTCTTAGTATTTTAGCATTCTCTGTAGGGATACTAGAAGTACTCGTGCCACGAATATGAATGAGGCTGAGCCTGTGCCCAGGCCCTCTTGGGGGATGCCTTCCTCAGTCATTCTGAACTACCTCCTAGGTGGCATCATCTTTCTCTGAACACAGGAATCCCCTAAGAGACTTGAAATTTTCCTAGGCTTCTATAATGAAAGGAAAAGCCTCTCTTCTGTGGATTTTCCCAAAACTCTCTGGTTATTTTTAACTATACACCTCCACAGATTCAGCACCAAGGCTAGGGAAAGCTCACATTTACCAATTATTGCCCTTCCTTCCTTCATCTCAGTGGAAGGGTTTTCAATTGTAGGGCAGGAACTCCTTTTCTGTTGCATCCTGACTTAGATGCCATTTGTATTCTATTTTCGTGAGGCAACATGTAGGGATGGTTACAAAGCAAACAAACAAAAATACCAAGTTACTAAAGCAATAAGATATATTAGGAAGTTTTTTTTTTTTAAAAAAATAAGGCCTCTACAACAGTGCTGTGATAGATCAGACTTTTTGAGGCAGATGCCCTAGTAATTCTGATAATACACTTTTTCTATCCTTGATTTCTGCCCCAAAGTGGTGTTTGCAGGAAACTCGAACTGAAACCATTTACTATTACTACACAACTTTTCCCCAAGATAATTAGAAAGCACACTGCATCTCCAGAAGCCCAGTACCCTCAGCTGTGAAAAGATTCTGAGAATTTGAATTTCACAACTTATGATATTATTAAAAATTTCAATGTTTGAGAAAGGAAATTTTATTCCAGTTATATTAAATTATAATAACTGTCACATCACAATTTCCAAAGGTATCTCCCATCAGCCACACTCTTCCATATGACCCTGTCTCCATCAAGATGTGAAATCTAATTCTCCTGTTCTTGAATCTGGGGAGGGTTGTGATTGCTTCTACTAATGGGGTACTGTAGAAGGAACAGTATGTGATTTCTCAGACAAGGGCATAAGAGGTCATGCATCCTCTGCTTTGCCCGTCATATCACTTATGTTTCCTGAGTTCCACGTATGACATCCAACTACCCTTGGGTTGCCATACTCTCTAGAATTCAAGATAACATGGAGATGCTAGGGGAGGAACTGTGGTCAGCAGCCTTAGTCTGAGTCATCCCAGCCCAGGCACCAGACACATGAGTGAGCATGCCTTCATGTAACCTAGCCCCCTGTCTGGCCAACCCCATCCTTTGGGTCTTTCCACCTGCTCTTTGAACTATTCTCACCGTTCCCTATCCTAATTCTTGACCCAAAAAATCATGTAGCATTAAAAAATGGTTGTTTTAGGCAACCAAATTTTGGATAATATGTTAGGTGGATTTAGCAACTGGAACAATGACTTAAATTATATGTTGCATATTTGCATATTTTTAAAACTTGTCTCAGTCAAGGACTAGGAACCAGACTCTATTTATTGAATCCAATATCCAAATGTGAGAATGAACCACTGAATTATGTTTCATATATTGAAGAAAACAGGAAATACCTTGGGTTTCTGTGAAGTACATAAATCAGTTTGGTGTGTGAACATTATGTAGAATTTTGGACAATTTGGTTTTGGGATAACCCTTGTAAAATTTTCTACAATAATGAAAACTGGATGATTCTTGGTGGGGGAAGGGAGACTATAAATAGCATGTATTTTTTCTCTCAAATAGAGATCTGCAGAAATTATTAAATTATTAAAAATAACTCTATATTATGAAGCTTACAATGGGGAGTGCAAAATTTACAGAACAAAGTTTTACTCCATTAATTTGGCCAAGTAACCTGCATGAAACTTTAATGTTTTTTGTTCTTTTTTTAAGATTTCGTTTATTTATTCATGAGAGACACAGAGAGAGAGGCAGAAACAAAGGCAGAGGGATAAGCAGGCTCCCTGCAGTGAGCCTGATGCAAGACTTGATCCCAGGATCACAACCCATGCTGAAGGCAGACTGAGCCACCTAGGCATCCCTAATGTTTCAATTACACTGAAACTATATTTTCTTAGGGGTAAGGGTAGAAGGAAAGGCTTTATCTCAACCTGGGTGGAGCTTGCTCTCCAACGAGAGAGTGGAAACTTTATATTCTGAAATCATTGATTCTAATGGAAGTGAGAGAGTTTCTCGAGTTGATCAGGCTCTGCTCCTCCTTCCTTGCTGTATTACATTGGGCATTTCTATATACATAAACTAATGAACTATGATAGGCCAAGAATATATGCAGTCTTGGGGTTAGGATATACCATACATTCTCTGATAGATATGAGCCTATAAGACTCCTGGGGAACCAATTTTGATCTTAACAGAATGTTCCAAGGATTCAACCCAATTCAGTACTTAACCCCTGCTATATGACAGACAATGGCCATGACACCTGAAGACTCAAAAATGAAGAAGAAATGCTGCAGGTAGTATAAATGAATAATTACACTAGAAAGTGATTCATGTGCATATCTTTATGATAACATTTATTACATTGTGTTGAAATTGTCTGCATATGTGTCTGTCTCCTTAACTAGGGAAAACATTCTGTCTCACTCATCTTTCTTTCCACAGCATCTAGCATAGATTTTGGCTCAGAGAAGGCACTCAATAAATACCCTATAAAAATAATTGAGCCAGAAGTAAATAGAAAAAGAGGCATCTATATTGTGTAGAAATTCTGTAAGTCAGAAACCTAAGAATTGTGCTTAACTCCCCCTCCCTTTCTTCCAAAACCCACATCCACCTGTCCACAAGGCTCTGATGTTCCTCCCTTCTAAGTCTCTCCAGAATCTCTACTTTGCTGTTTTTTTCTTCTGTTACTGCCTTAAGTAACAGCCTGATCATCTTTTCCTTGGGCTGCTGTAATAGTCTCCTAACTCTTCCCCCGCTTTCTATCTTGCCTACTCCAATTCATTCACCACATTGCCAAGTTTTTAAAAGGTAAATCTGCTTATGTTATTTCCCTGTTTAAAAATCTTCAAGATCTTTTCTTTGTCTATATGCTCCAGTCCAAACCACCTTGAATAACATACAGGACTCTTCATGATCTGATCTAGAGCCACTTTTTCAGGTTCATTTCCCACACATATCCAAATTCTTCTCTAAAGTTGGTCAAAATGATTGTTAGTCTCACCATGGTTGTTGGAAATGACATGGTTTGTACATCCTGTTCTCCTGACTATGAATCCACTTTCATCTTCTTCCTCTCTACCCCCATTGTTATTATGTCTGGCAAAGTTCTACGTATCCTTCAGGGATCACTCTAGCAGAGTTCTTACCTTCTTTGTACTGTCATTATGCTTTTACTCTGTCACAGGGGAGGGCAGAGCTTCTAGTCTGAAGTTGCCTGGGTTCATATTCTACCTTCAAGACGTACCAGCAGTGATCTTGGCCATGTGCTTAACATCTCGGTGCCTTCATTTTTTCATTGGAAAAGTGAATCTTCTGGGTCTCTGCAGGCTGACTTTCATGGACAGCCCCAGAAGACTGTATTGCCTTCTGCTAGGATTTAGCCAATAATAATTATCACTTGAGCATGAAGCAAATGGGGCTCCTACACAAGCTTTGTTTGGTGAGAATGATTCTGCTGCTGTTAAAATGTTTGAATTCACTGTCTTAGCCAAGTTCCTCACTGTATAGATAGGGAAAATAATAGCTGGTAAAGGATAAATGTAGTAAAGAATAAAGGATAAATCTAGTAAAAGGATTATCCAAATTCACTATAAGCCCTTTGAAACATTTTCATTTATGACAGGGAAGTTCAGGTCTCCATTCCATCTGTTACCTTGAGTGTAATAAGCCCTGGAAAATCGAAGAATTTGAGCCCATAGAGTACAAGGAGGAACACTACAGACCTTGAGGCAAACACTGTAATGAGGCCAAGCTCATTGCTTTGTTAGAGGCATTGCTTGCCAAATGGAATTGGCTGTGGAGGGAATGCTCTGGGGCAGAGCCCTTGGGAGACTAAGGACAGTGCATTACAACAAGCAGACACAATTAGGCCACGATCCATTCTGCATGGTTTCCTTCACCAGAGAGCTGGCGCTGGAGACCAGATTTCCAAGGAGTCGGTCAGATGGCAGGCATATGAGATGCAATTGTGAGGTTCAGTCTTGTAGATCCACTTCATTGCTGAAATAGAGACACAAAAACTGAGGAGTCTATAGTCCAAATGGCAGGAGAGAGCTCCCTGTAGGAAACCACACACTTATTCTTTCTAACTACTTTCCTCTGTGTTCTTGCTAGTAGGAACTTGGAGAAAAAGGAAGCAGGCTTGATGTCATTAGCAATATGGTAGTAGTGGCCATCTCTGCCTCCCTCAACCTTTAATAAGTAGTAGTACGTGGGCTAGCAGGTGCTCAACTGAAAGTATTCATGAATAAATCAATGAAGGAAGGAATGAATAAAAAATATCGTGTACCGTGTCTGAGCCATTTGGATAACTGGCTGCCAGGGACTGAATATTGTGTCCTCCGTAAATTCATATGTTGAACCCTAAACCCCCAAGTGATGGTGTTTGGAAAGGGGGTTTTCAGGAGATAATTAGGATTAGATGAGGTCATGTGGATATGACCCACATGATGGATTAGTGTCCTTATAAAAAGGGATACTGAAGTGTTTGCTTCCTCTCTCTCATGACACACACTCAAAGAAGAGTTCATGTGAGCACACAGTGAGAGGTGGCTTCTCTGCAAGCCAGGAGGAGTCTCACCAGAACCTGCCCATGCTGAGGAGTCTCACCAGAACCTGCCATGCTGGACTTCCAGCCTCCAGAACTGAGAAAATAAGCCACCCGGTCTATGATATTTTGTTATGGCAGCTGAAGCTGACTAATACACTGGCTATAGTTGCATTGTTTTTGTTGCTGTTGTTAAAGAAATAGAATGACTTTCACTTGCCAAGAGAGAACAGAATTATTTTGAGACTGAGATGCAGTGAAGAAGTTTGCTATGCCAGTGATGTTCAAATATTGACTCTAACACTCAATACATATTGCCATCTAAAGGGCTGGGCCTTATATTAAACTCTTTAGTAGTAGTAAAACAAGCCCCTAATCTCTTATTCAAAACTATAGGGACCAGATCTGTTTCACAATTTGGAATTTTTGAATTTTAGAAAGATTAGGTGCATATGCCATATATTTTCTCTTATCCGCAGTGGGTTCTGAGCAGCACATCATAACCATTCATGCTATTATTTCTGTAGGAAGGCATATACATATTCATACTAAGTGGAATTAACTTTGATTGTATCAACTCAATTCATGTCATGTTTAAACACAAAATAATTTTGCTAGAAACTTACAAAAGCTTTTGATGTTGAGAGTTTGGGGATTTAAATTAAGGGTAAGAGCTCGTGTGGACCTGTAGTAATAATAGCTATATTTAATGCTTACTGTATGTTAGGGCTGTACTAAACACTTTACATGTATTAGCTTATTTAATCTTTAAAGAAGAAAGACAACTATGAATAGACTCATTCTATGTTGAAAACTACTCTTAGAGACTTTATACCTGCCTTTCACCACATAGCTGGTCACCTTGTTGCTACCAGTCCCCACTGCCTCCGGCTGTCTGAACAGAGAGGTAAAGAAGGTTGGTCTGCCACAAGGTAGAGAAGATTGAAGAAGATCCAGAGACAAGAGATAGAGAATGAGGAAATATTTTTTATTGTCAATTCCTGGTTTTAGTCCTCCTTGAGGTTTTACTTCTTTTCTGGGTTGTAAGACATTCTTGTTTTTGGAATAGACTCTGAATTTTTACTTAATCTAGCTTTTATTTTTTAAAGATTTTATTTATTTATTCATGGGAGACACAGAGACACAGGCAGAGAGAGAAGCAGGCTCCATGCAGGAAGCCTGACGTGGGACTCGATCCTGGGATTCCAGGATCACACCCTGAACCAAAGGCAGACACTCAACTGCTGAGCCACCCAGGCGTCCCTACTTAATCTAGCTTAAGAAGGTTTCTATTACTCGCACATAATTAGTGGCTAACTGATACCATGTGTGTCAGATATTTATTATGCAGTTTTGATAGGGAAAACATTGAATGTTATTGAACACTGAAAAATTAGGGGACCCTACACTAAAAAACAGCAAAGTCAAACAAAGCTCCTCTGATTAGTAGTCAAGGTAGTTCTCACACTGAGGTTGTCTACCTGATAAGCCATTTCTACTACATGATGTTGCCTTTTACCATGAAGAACTGAAGTTTTCCAGATAACTAGCTGAATATTACATTTGGTTAAAGGTTTCACGGTGCAGCATCTGAAGCTTAGAAAGAATACTTTCAATGCAGAACCACTACACATGGAAGAATGACAGGTAGGAATGTTGAAAAGTTTCATTATACATTGAACAATAAAAAAATTGACCAAGGTGAGTGGGTTGTAATTCTCAGGGTTTGAATGTGTTGGACAGAGGTGGAGGGGGTGAAGAGAACAGCAAAAGCACAGCTCTTTGTCAGTGTGAACAATATCCTCTGAGTTGGCCATTAGCTCAAGGCCATTTCCATAATGAATGGTGACAATATTGCCAATTGCTCCTGGGGTGACCGTAGATCTTCTGTGGATGCTGTAGGTCTTAGCTCCTCTTTGGCAGCATAGATGTTTCTTTTATTTATCTGGGCTATCTTATACAATATACTACCTAATTTACTACTTGAGAGCATAACATTTAGCAGGCAAGCCACAAAACACACATTTCACTGTAGCAGCTGTTCTACAGCCAGAAGAGGTGAACTGCAATGCCAAATTCAATACTCTGACGCAGGTAGGTTCTGGTTTTCTTTGTCTTTGAAAATGGCTATGGGGTTTATGGGCATCCTTAGAATGGACATTTTTGCTTTAAAGACTTTAGTTATTTATTCATGAGAGACATACAGAGAGAGAGGCAGAGACATGTAGGCAGAGGGAGAAGCAGGCTCCACGCAGGGAGCCCGACACGGCACTCGATCCCAGGACTCCAGGATCATGCCCTCAGTCAAAGGCTGGCACCAAACCACTGAGCCACCCAGGTGGCTAGACACCTGGTGTCCCTAGAATGGACATTTTAGCCAAACTGCATACCTGTGTTCTACAGACAAAGCTTGACTAAAGACTGGTTTAATTCTTCAGGTATTATCTTCTTAGTGAAATTTGGCAAGGGAGTATACTTGTGGCACAACATGGTATATGAGAAAGAAGTATGTTTGTTAAGAGACCCTGGTCTAGGTGAGACTCAGGGTTCAGTCCAGACATGGCTAGGACTTTGAGTGTTACTTAAGTTCTCTGAGACTGTTTCCTCACCTTGAGAATGAACAGATTAGATAGATGATTTTAAAGATCCTTCCAATTTTTAAGCTTGAACATTTTAGAGTTCTTGGAAATCTTTTAGTGTAAAGAATTTAGGGGGCAGCTGAGTGGCTCAGTGGTTGAGCATCTGCCTTTGGCTCAGGTGGTGATCCTGGGATCCTGGGATCGAGGCCTTCATCGGGCTCCCTGAGGGGAACATGCTTCTCCCTCTGCCTGTGTCTCTGCCTCTCTCTCTCTGTGTCTCATGAATAAATAAGTAACATCTTTAAAGAAAAAAAAAAGAATTTAGTAAGGTTGGTAAATAAGGCACAGAAGGTAGACTAAATTAATTAATTATTAAAATCTGGGCATAGGTGTGGTGTGTATTTCTCTGAGAATTGGTTTTACCAAATAGAGACTCTTGGGAAAATGGTTTCAAAATTGCAGAACTATTGTGTGAATGAAGCTAATTAGAAAACAAATTTGTTATTTTATTTTATTTTTTAATAATAAATTTGTTTTTTATTGGTGTTCAATTTGCCAACATACAGAAAACACCCAGTGCTCATCCTGTCAAGTGCCCTCCTCAGTGCCCGTCACCCATTCACCCCCACCCCCTGCCCTCCTCCCCTTCCACCACCCCTAGTTCGAGAAAACAAATTTAAAAATGCTTACCATTTTGGGAGATTCTGCTATTGATTTATTTTTAAGGAATGCCTAGCCCTTATGACTGCCATCTAGTGGACACAATAATAATTACACGATGCAAAGGATAAATTACACGATGCAAAGGGGCTCCAGCAACCCCTCACAAACGGGATTCTAGAATGTGATTTCAGTCAGTTCTCCCACCAGTACATGCCATTCTAACTTAAATTATTTAATTTACATTTTTTAAGGAGAACTATCTCATTAGAGACATTAGAAGTATTTGTTGGCTTTTTAGCTAGTCAGCCTTCTTTAAGTAATAGAGCAAGATTTCTTTGTGGGAAATACTTTTTCCCACTGGGAATGTGATCCAGGCTTGAATGTGGATCTTGAACAGAACAGTCATTCTGACTATGAGATGGAAAGTGGTAAAGTGTCTTCACAGGCCTGCCAAAAAATTGCTTTTGCTACTTCGACCCACAACCTTACCTGTTACTTCTCATTTGTCTCATTTAACGCTCCAGTTTTCCCATTAAGTTTTTAAAACCTCCATATATTTTTAATAAAGTCTCCATTGTATGTACAGGAGGCGGATTTTATTTTGTTCTTTGTAACTTGAAGGCCTTAACTTATATATTAGGAGGTAAAGCATATGAGGCAGTTATGGTAATATTTGCAGCAAAACAATGGCCCTAAGAGCTGCCATTTATTGCTTTAACTTATGTGCCATGGCCAGGCTAAATTTTTGCCATGTACTCTTTATTTAATCAGCAGAACTATCCTTTGCACCGTTACTATAAATCCCTATTTTGAAGGTAACACAAGTTCTACCTTAATGAAAGGTAGAGCCTCGGTAAGCTGCAGCCATTTCTGGTGATCAGCAGAAAGCACAGTGAGGCTACTTTCCCCCCATAATCTGTAATACAGACATTGCATTTCTTTGGCTGCAGCCTGGGAATGTTAGTAGCCACATTACCTTGTGAGCTTATTTGTATTTGTTAGCCAAAACCCTACCTTATCTTTCATTTGAGTTGCTATCAAGCACTTCCAGGTCACATAGCTTTGCATGGTCCTGCCTTCTCAAGAGAACACAGAACAATCTGACAGAGACGAGGAGGAAGGAAGCATTCCCCTCTGTCCCCTGATTTTCAATTTGTCCTTGGAGTCATTCTGATTCATACTGTCCCAGCCAATTCTGGTCCCCAGGAGTGATTGTGAAGCCAAATTTAAATGCTCTAATGGAGCACAGCCACACTCCCCTTCCTTTATTTTTTCTTACCACATGTAAAACAGGGTGAAATTTTAAAGAAGAATTTAATTATCTACTGATAGCAAAACAAAACAAAGACAAGAAATCCCCAGGAGGCAATATAAGAAGTCTGAGTCAGAAACATTATAGAGTTACTTGATCCATTGCTAACTTTATTATAACAGATCCTGTTGTACTCTTTATCCTGTCTGAGAGTCTATGAAAAAAAACGATACCTTTAATTCTTTTTTTTTAAAGATTTTGTTTATTTATTCATGAGAGATGCTGAGAGAGAGGCAGAGATATAGGCAGAGGGAAAAGCAGGCTCCCTGCAGGGAGCCCAACTCGGGACTCCATCCCAGGACCCCGGGATCACAACCTGAGCCTAAGGCAGAAGCTCAACCATTGAACCACCCAGATGTCCCCATACCTTTCATTCTGAGGCTTTCCCCTCTTCTCTTCTCATCAGAACAGAGATCATGGCCACAAAGATATTTACGGGAAAATAATAAATTTATCCACTTATCAAACGAATATTGATTGAGCTATAATAAATGCCTGAATAAATAAATGGAGACTTCAAGTCATTTTTAGAACCAGCTAATTTTTAGAGCATGTCCTTTACTTCCATCCATAGAGACCCCTTTGTCTTCAGTTCTCACTGCTTCTCTGAGCCACTCGAAGTGCCCGGAAAGACTGCCTGCATGCCATCCCACAGGAAAGGCTCTGACTAGGGGAGCTTAGAATCAGCAGCACAGAATTTTCTCTAAGTAAAGCCAATTGATTTCTAAAGGAATTGAAATCTGATGCCATACTCATTAGCACAGGCCTATGAATAACTGAGCCAACCGGGCATTCCAACATTAGTGCTCCACTGAATGAAGTGATTCTCTTGTGGCCTGAGAGACCTGACCATGCCTGTATCAAGGACCTGCTTACCCACAGGGGCAGGCCCGTATGGCAGCCACCATCTTAGATCCAGAGCCATCCCAGGCCAGCAAGGAATATTGTCACCATTCATTTAGAGCCAGCAAGGAGTAGATGACAAACCCAGAGGCCTGCTTCACATTGACAACATCTCCATACCCTAAAACCTAAAATTGGCTTGACCTCTGTGTACTTATCAGCAGCAGCACTGGTGTGGCACTGATGAACTTGGGGCCCAGGGAGGTTGTACCCCTCTTGGTTGTCTGACTCACTGCCAAGCCTGTAAGAGGAGACATGCTTTTCTCCATCTAGTTATTAGAAAATAGCCACTGAAAATAAAATCAGCAGTGAAGACAAAAATGCCTTTGCTTATGACTTAAATGTTTCCTTTTCTCCTACAGCCTTGCACACTTCAAACAATGTAATCCTCTCTTTTTGTGCATATTCTATCTTGAATAGTCTACTGGTTAAGAGCCTGAGCTTCAGTCAGATGGACTCTTTTCTAACTGCACGGTGGTGAGCAAATTACTTAAATTCCCTGAGGCCAGATTTCTCATCACAAAGTGGAAATACCAATAGCTCTACCTGTAAGGTGGTCGAGAATGCTTAAATAAGATTATACACACACACACACACACACACACGTATAGTGCTTAGCACAAAATCTAACCTAGTATAATGCTTAGCACAAAGTCTAACCTAGTAAGTGCTCAATAAATTTAAATATTACTATCACTAAATGAACTTATACATATGCCTAGTCCAGAGTAGGTTATTAACAAATGTTAGGAGAGTGTTTGTAAACTATGGAGCGCTATTCACGTGTAATATCTGAATGTTGTTAGCACTCTCTTAATGATGAAGCATTCAGTTCAGTCATGGTCCAGTAAGAGATGAGTCAGAAGGAAAATTAGGGCACACAGCAGATGGCTTTCCCAAGCATATGACCTGCTAGATCTTGAAAATCAGCCTAGCCACTGGTCACCTAAAATCCTGGGGTATTTTTCAGTTGAATTTCTATCACATATTTTCCTCTCTTGTTGTCCTTGCTAAAAGGTATGACCTTTCTTCTTTAAAACATGAAACACTCCAAGAGAAGTGTTAACAGGAAAAAGTTCAACTCTGGTCTTTTACCCTCCCCTAGAGTCCTTTTTATTCCTGCTGCCTGCATTTTAATCTGGTCCATAAGTGTGGATTAGAACTCAAGTCTGGGTATGGCCAATGGCCCCTTTCTTTAGGTTCTCTTTGGACATCTAAAAGCAGCTGAGCTATTTAAGAAAAAGTTGACAGCAAACTGATGATTCTGGAACCCATTGACAATGAAACGGTGTGTTTCAGAATGGCAAAATAACCTCTGCTTCTCTTTCTTGATTGTTTTCATGTGTTGTTTTAAGTCCCTCTGGTTGGATACTATATATGTCAGATAATGAGCAGAGCTTCTGACAGGTCTGGGGTACAGCTAAATAGGCCAGGATTGATGAAGAAGCACTGCTAGCTTGAGCTAAGTAATTAGGTGGTGTTAGAACATGATTTTGATCCTGTTTAGTGTGTCTAATTTAATAAACTCTTGAAATTCTTTTCAAGGTTGCGAATAATTTATGGCACACTAGAACTTCACTTCAGCAGTTCCCAAAGCATGGTTTGTGCATCTCTAGGGGTCCCTGAGACTCTAGAGTTCCCTCAGGCAAAAACAACTGTCATAATAATGCCAAGATATTAGGGGACCTTTTTTTACTGGGTTGACATTTGCACTAATTGTGCAAGAGCAATAGTAGGCAAAACTGTGTGAGTCGCGATCATGGTATCTATTTTTTATTTAACATTGCATTCTTCAACACCGTATGCTGACAGTAAAAAAAAGGAAATGCCAGTTTCACTTAACAATACCATTAAAGAAGTAAAAAAAAGTATTAGTTTTATTAAATCTAGACTTTTGAGTACATGAAACACCATGCTTACTTAGAAGAAGGACTGACACACTATGGTTACTCAGACTTGGACATTTGGCAGATAATTTCTTAAAAAGCTGAAGACAATGGATCTTTCACCTGAAGGAAAACAATTTACAGTATTTGTTGCCAGTGGTAAAATTTGAATTTTCAAATTCAAAATCAAATTCTTGAAAACTTGAATCTATCACTGTGGGTGTGGAAACTTTTTAATATTTAGCGATGTTGCTGATGATATAGGTGGTGATATCAACAAATATGGCTTTTTGATTTTGTATAATAACATCTGTGAACATTTGGAAAACTTGCATGACTCAGTGAAGCAATACTTTCTAAGTGACCAAAGCATGATGTTAAAATGGTTTTGGATTCTACATTGTAGCTTTTTCAATGAGTTTTAGTGTAGTTTCAAAGAATACTTAAATTACCTAAAAAGGCTATTAACATACACCTTCCTTTCCCAACTGCACACATCTGGGTGATGTATACACATTTCTGACTCAAGGCTTTTTCTGATCCCTTTAGAATTTCTTTGGCTTGTTCTTGAATTAGTGACCATGGGGTATAGGAGCAGGTGTACTCCAGCATCCTGCCCTGCAGGTGCACAATTCGGGGAGACCTTCTGTATGCTTCTCACAGATGTTGGTGGATGTAAAGCCTCACTGCCTAAGATGGACACTTTAGTAATGCACCCTTCTCTTGATTTTTCCTCCTGGCTTGCCCCTCTCTCACTCTTGCTTCCTGAGATCACCTCCCAAATAAACTGCCTGCACCCATATCATAGTCCCAGGCTCTGAGACAACCTAAATCTGTAGGCCTGCTATGTTTAGGTAGTACAAGTAACTGAGGATGTAATGCTAGAAAAAGCCATGTTGTAACAAGCAGGTGAGTCTCACTGTGTTGGTGATAAGGAACTATTGTGTGATTTGAGACAAGATAATAAGATTTCTTCATTTTACAGTGCATTATCCATCCCATTGGATATAATCTTTATATACAGAAAACTAACACTCATGTACCTTCTACCCACAGAAAGAAATAGAAGAGTAGCAGTGCCTCAGAAGACCTGTGTGTCCCTCTCTAGCATGATCAGATTTTAATTTTTAAAAGAACGCCATGGTGGCTGCATAACCAATGGATAGGAGGAGGATCAATGGAACAATAAACACCCACCCATATTTCAAGTCTTGACCATATTATCACTTTTATATAAAGTCTTTCTTGATATTTAGGTTGAATACTCTCCTTGCTAATCTTGATGAACTCCAGAGCTTTTTGGCGGCAATTAAAATCCTTTACAGCACATACGTAACTCTGCTTTAAAACACACACACACACACACACACACAAACACCAGTTTTATTGAAGTATAATGAACATACTATATAATTCACCCACAGAACATGTACGATTTCAGTGTCTTTTAGTATATTCAGAGTTTTGCAATCCTCACTATAAGCAATTTTAGAACACTTCCATCACCTTAAAAAGAACCCCCATGGCCTTTAGCTATCACCCTCTTCTATCTCCCTGATCCCATTCCCACTCTCAGCCCTGAGCAAGCACTAGTCTACTTTATTGGTTTATTTTTTTAAATTTATTTATTTATTCATGAGAGACACAGAGAGAGAAAAAGAGAGAGAGAGAGAGAGAGAGAGAGAGAGAGAGAGAGAGGCAGAGACACAGGCAGAGGGAGAAGCAGGCTCCATGCAGGGAGCCTGATGTGGTACTGGATCCCAGGTCTCCAGGATCAGGTCCTGGGCTGAAGGTGGTGCTAAACGGCTGAGACACCCCGGCTGTCCATACTTTATTGGTTTCTATTGGTTTTTCTATTCTGGACTTTTAAAAAATATTTTATTTATTTATTCATGGGAGAAACAGAGAGAGAGAGAGGCAGAGACTCAGGCAGAGGGAGAAGCAGGCTCCATGCAGGGAGCCCGATGTGGGACTCGATCCCGGGTCTCCAGGATCACACCCTGCGCTGCAGGTGGCGCCAAACCGCTGCGCCACCGGGGCTGCCCCTATTCTGGACTTTCATATGAAGGAAATAATACAATTTGTGGCTGGCTTCTTTAGTATGTTTTCAAAGTGCATCCATGTTATAGCATGTATCGGTACTTCCTTTCTTTTAATGGCTGAAAAATATTCCATTGAATGGACATAATATATTTTGTTTATCCATTAGTCCATGATAGGCATTTGGGAAAGAACCCAACCTATCACTTGACATTTGGCTATTATGAATTCTATCATAAACATTTATGTACAAGTTTTTGTGTGGACATGTATTTTTAATTCTTTTGAGAAGACATTTAGGAGTGGAATTGCTTGCTTATATGGTACCCCTATGTTTAATCATTTGAGGAACTTCCAGACTGTTTTCCAAAATGGCTGCACCATTTTAATTCCCAATAGTAGTGTATGAGTCTTCCAGGTTCTCTACATCTTCACCAACATTTCCATAATCTGGCTTTTTTTTTAATTTTTATTTATTTATGATAGTCACACAGAGAGAGAGAGAGAGAGAGACAGAGGCAGAGACACAGGCATTGGGAGAAGCAGGCTCCATGCACCAGGAGCCCGATATGGGATTCGATCCGGGATCTCCAGGATCGCGCCCCTGGGCCAAAGGCAGGTGCCAAACCTCTGCGCCACCCAGGGATCCCATAATCTGGCTTTTTGATTCTAGTTATCCTGATAGATGTAAGACTGCCTTAAAAAAAGAAAAAGACCATGAGCTTTTGGAAAACTGGAATCAGATTTCATTCATCTGTACATTTCCAGTGTCTAAGATTGTGCCACTGGAAGTCCATTTATTTAGTGACTGAGTGAGCAAGCAGATAGAAGTTTGAAGAAATGAATGGGCTTAAAAAGTAAATTGACTTTAACTCTTTCCTCATCTTCTCTTTTTCTTTTATCCCCAAGTCCAAGTGGTTGCTAAGTTCTCCTAATTCTCTCTGTAATATCTTATTTGTCTCCTCTTTTCCATTCTTAATTTGTTCCTAAAAGGATAGCCACCATACTGGTCACCCTAATTCTAGGCTTTCTCTTTTTCGCTCCATCCTATTCATGAAATGGGTATATATGGCCACTCTATTCACTTTCTTAAGACACTGTTTTACAAAACTCATTTCTTATTCACAACTTTCATCAGTTCCATTGATTAGCAAATAAAATCTTTCTTTTAGAGCCTGTTATCCCTTATCCAACACTTATTCATGATGTAGGGAATCTGGTCACTTATTAGTGCACCATACTGCCAGTTTCACAATGGAATGCCCATAACTCTCATTTCTCTCCATTGTAATCTTTTATCCCTTCTTCAATGTATAGGTTAATAGCAATGTTTTATTTATTTTAAATTTTATTTATTTGACAGGGGAAGAGAGAGAGAGAGAGAGAGAACGCAAACAGGAAAGTGGCAGAGGGAGAGGGAGAAGCAAGCTCTCTGCTGAGCTGGCAGCCTGATGCATGGCTCAACCCCCGGACCCTGGGATCATGATCTGAGCTGAAGTCAACAGCTCAACTGAGGGGCCCCAATGGCAACGCTTTAAAATGTTTCCACTCCTTTCCTGACTTCTCAGTTTGCTGGGATTTTTGCCTGTACATTCTACAATCCTTATTTATATTTCTACTACTTAGCCTTCTATTGGCAAACACTATTCTTGCTTTCTTTCAGAGGGAGTTCCTTGAGAACAAGGACAATGATTTCATCAACCTGAGTATAATGGCTTATGTACAATAATTGATAAATATTTAGGAAGCTAATCACTAAACAAGCAAACAAATATGCAGATAATTTTAACTATGAATCAACTTTATAAAAATAGTATGAGAAGGGAGTATAGTCTGGTGGGGGCTCCTTACTTTCCATAGATGACTCCAACCATTACTTAATTAGCTGTTTGGAAAAGCCATTGCTCATAAGATGAATGTGACGGAAAGGTGGCAATGACTCAGGATAAGCTCACCCACAGAAACAAAGGAACTGAACTTTTTCTGAAAACTTTTCAGGAGCATAATCCTCTTGTGTTAGAGAGGCTCATCAAAACCTCACCAAGTTGTCTGTTGGACAACTTGTGTTATTACTTACCCTGACTTCCCTTCTTTATAACAGCAACAGCAGTAACAACAAAAGCAATCGACTGACTCAAAATTTACTTGGGCAAGAAACTTGTGTTCTCTTACAGGAGGCTAGAGGTTAGACAGCATCTTAAACTATGGGCCTTTTGTGGAAGGTGGATCCTCTAACAAAGTCTTTTGTGGAAGGTGGATCTTCTAACAAAGCCATCACAGATTATTGCATCTGTCTTCCCACAAAAACCCCAGGTATGTTTAAATAGCAATCTTGTGTATTTAACCCTTGTTCTTTGTGCACTTAGTGCCAACCAGACAGACTGTGTTGATGTGGGATTAACATTAATGCAAAGTAGCAAGATAGAGTGAGAGAAACTTGTTCAGAGAAATCTTTATGTAAATACAAACATGTTTTCATTCAAAGGCCTGGTGGGGGGAAATGTCTGCAAAGAAGGAAGTCATAGGGTTTCAAATTTGGAAGTTTAACCATTCTGATTCCAAATGATGATGATGATAATGAAGAAGAGGAAATATTTTGTGTGCCAGATAAGGCGTGGATTTCTATCCCCCTCTAACTTTTGATTTAAAAATATAGTACCACTTCATTTTACATGATATTCCAAGGGGAGTGAGAACTTTTGCCAAATTGCCAATTATTTCTATGTTTAATCTTTAGTATAAGAAGGATAGGTCCAAAATCTTTGCTAGCTTGTTTCATAAATCACTATTCAATGTCAATGTGAAATTTTTCCTTTAAATGTATTTGCTATGAAATACATTAGGCTTTTTTTCTATCTCTTATCTTTGATAAATTACAGCATAAATACTATGAATATCCAGTTTTCTTTTCTGTAGTATCATTAAAGAAGAGATTGTGTCATTCTGAGTACATTTTCTCAACCCATCTTTGTTTATCAATGGGATTGGTCACTAGATGGCACCAGCAGCTAAGCTGGTGAATTGAAAAATGTCTTTGTTAAATCTGCACTGCCAACCCCTGGCAAGGATTGTCATTATCATCACTTTGATGTTTTTATTTTTCAAGAAAAGCCAATAGGTAGAAAGACAATGTTGCTTTCTAAATTTGTTGCAATTATAAGCATATATTTTAAAACAAAATATCCCCCAGTTTTAATATTCATTCTACTGCTTAGGGGTGATTTGAAAATGATTAGCTGAATCTCCAGCTATGAAAGACTCTATGATCTTTGAAAAAGTAGTAGATGCAAGTTGCCAAAATAATTCAAGCCGAAAAGTATTTTATGTGTTGAATTTGTCAGGTAGCTCAGTCTTCCCCTTCCTCCTGAATTGATTCCTCCATCCTGGAGATTATTTGAATTTTACTTCCTCTGCAGTCGTCTGGTTGATTATAGAAGAAGAACTGAAATTGGCAGGCTGTGTTGACATGCACATTTAGATGATAGCACTGTGTGCATATACTATGACCCTTCTATTTCCATACAATCTTTGCTCACTGTGGACTAAAGGAATCTCATTCATCTTAGAGCCGTAGGCTAGAATTAATTACTTCTAGAAATCTATATAAGGTGAAGTTTTTACATATTTATAAATGAGTTCTCATTTCCCCAAGAGTTCCTGTAACTGCCACCTAAGATTTCTTTCTTAGGGAACTGTGTCCACAGGTGAGGTTAATCGCCCATGCACTATTCATATTCAGAATATAGTTTACTACTATTTCCCACCAGTCTCCTTTCTGAGAACTTTAGTTCAATTAATCTGATATACTCAGTCTTTCTTCTTTGCCTTTTGCCTTTGCTTGAGCTCTTCTCTACCTGTATACCTCATCTCTTCTCTTCACCAATGCAACACTGTTTCAAAGGTATATCTTCAAGATCAACCTCCTCCATGAGACCTGCCCTGTCCCCCTCAAACTGATATTTTTTCCTTTGTCTTGACTCTCATAAGACTTATATTCTGTAGTAAAATACACAGCCTATTGCACTGGTCAAAAATTCAACACATTTTACCATACCACTATTTCTAAGTGCCATTCTCAGTGATGAGGACAGAACAATGAATGAGAGAAATACCTCCATCCTCACAAGGTCTGTCTAATGAGAAAAACAGATCATAAAATATAATTTAATGGAATAGAATAAAGGGGCTGGAAATATGCTCTTATAGTCAGCTAATCTTTGACAAAGAGAAAAGGCAATACAATGGAGTAAACAGATCATAAAAATGTAGTTTACATGGAATAGAACAGAGAGGCTAGGAATATAGTCAACTGATTTTTGACAAGTAGAAAAGCAATAAGATTAATAAATGGTCCTAGAACAACTGAACATCCACATGTAAAATAATGAATCTAGACACAGACCTTACACCCATCACAAAAATCAACTCAAAATGGATCATAGATTAAACATAAAATGCAAAATTATAAAACCCTTAGAAGATAGCATAAGAAACAACTTAGATGATCTTGAGTACGTTGATGCCTTTTTAAGAAACAACTCCATGAAAGAAATATGATTAATAGTTGGGCTTCATTAAAATTAAAAGTTTCTTCTCTGAAGAAAAAAAAACTACTCTGAGAAAGACAATGTCAAAAGAATGAGAAGACAAGCCACAGACTGGAAGAACATATTTGCAAAAGCCACATCTGAAAAAAATACTGTTACCCAAAATATACAAGGAACTCTTAAAACTCAACAATAAGAAAGCAAACAACCTGCTTAAAAATTGAGCCAAAGACCTTTACAGGCATCTCACCAAGGAAGATATACAGATGACAAGTAAACATGAAAAGGTGCTCCATATCACATATCAGAGAAATGCTAATCAAAACAATAAGATGCCACTACACGTGTATTAGAATGGCCAAACTTTATAACACTACCAACACCAAGTGCTGCTGAGGATGCGGAGCAACAGGAACTCTCATTTATTATTGGTGATAATGCAAAATGGTACAGACACTTTGGAAGACAGTTTGACATTTTCTTTTAAAAAAGTTTTTGCCCTAGGATCCAGTAATCACACTCCTCGGTATTTACTCAAAGGAGGTGAATACTTATGTCTGCACAAAAATCTTCACAAAAATGTTTATAGAAGCTTTATTCATAAATACCAAATTTGGAAACCATCATGGTGTTCTTAAGCAGGTGAATGGTTAAATAAACTGTGGTACATTTAAACATTGTAATATTATTTAGCACAGAAAAGAAATGAGCTATGAAGCTATGAAAAGACATGGAGGAAGCTTAAATGCATACTAATAAGTGAAAGAAGCCAATCTGAAGAGACAATATACTGTAGGACTCCAATATGTTACATTCTGGAGAAGGTGAAACTATGGAGAAAATCAAAAGATCAGTGGTTGCCTGAGGTGGGAGGATGAATAGGCAGGGCACAGAGGATTTGTAGCGTGGTGGAAGTACTCTTTATATAATAATAATGGATCCATGTCATTATACTTCTGTCCAAACCCATAGAATGTGCAACAGCAAGATTGAACCTTAATGTAAACTATGGGCTTGGGATGATTATGATGTGTCAAAGTAGGTTTATCCTTAAACTGTACCATGCTGGTATGTGGTGTTGATAATGGGGGAAGCTTTACTTCTGAAAGGGGAGGGAATATATGGGAAATCTCTATACCTTCCTCCTCATTTTGTTGTAAACCTAAAATTGCTCTAAAAATAAAGTTTTGTAGTAGTTTATACACAAAGGGTATGTTAGGAGAAATCAAGCCTGCCATGTCTGATCTAGCCTGGAGATTATAAAAGGCCTCTCTGGGGAAGGCATACTAGACAGGCTCTTGGAAGAGGGGTAGAAGGTAGTCAGATGACTGGGAATTGTAAAGAGAATTCAAGGGAGAAGAAACTAAGGGATCCAGGATTTGAACCTAGACAGTCCTCAGATTCTGTCTACATTGTCACCACCACACCATGCTCTATTAGTTCAGTGTTGCCTGTCAACTCAGTGATACTTGCTACCCAGGCTTGGCATGCAAACCACCATTGTTCTAGAGTGTACATGGTTCTTCTACTTGGCTTCCCTTGAGTTTTACATTGAAATTTCACTCCAATTCTGAGACAAGCTTTTGTTCTAGTTCTCTGAGGAAACTAGCTGGTAATTCATTCATTCATTCATTCACTTAATCATTCATTCATTCAACAAATACTTAAAGAGAGCCTGCTATGTTCCCACTTCCAGAGATCAGATAGTCATTCCAAATAGATAAAGCACTTTCCTCTTATTATTTTATAATGTCGGGAGAGAAACAGACATCAATCACAGTGATCTCTTAAATAAATATAAAGCCACAATGTGATAATTGATATGAGGGAAAAGCACATCATGCTCTCAAAGCCTCTGGCAGAAGGATTGGATTCAGTCTGAGGAAAGGCTACCTGAAAAAGGGACTTTTGAGTTGACTAATCACCCCCTGGTGAATTGGTATTGATTGGTGAAAGGGAGAAAGGGCCAGAGAATCCTTGGCAGAGAAAGCAGCGTTACAAAGAGGTTCTAGCTATGGGAGTGAAGGAAAGCCATGGAGGCTGGTTCACTTGGGTGAGGCATATGGTCCAAGAACAACGAGGAGACAGTCAGGCCATTCAGTACTGTAGGGCTGGGTTAAAGGACTGAAGAGTGATAAATAGGGAGAAGATGAGATCTGGAGTCCATTTTAAAATTCACCCCGTGTAGAGAGACCAGACTGCAAGGATGTAGAGCCCAGCTAGGAGGCTCCAGTAACAATTCAGGGTAAATGATGCTAGTGTGAGACAGGGAACTAAGGAGGGAAAGAAGACAACAGATTTGAGAGATGTCCTAGCATTAGGAGGAGACAGGAAACAACATAAGGAAAAGGGACTTTGAATAGTGTGGAGCATTTTGAGGCAACATTCAGCTTAGAATATACGAATTTTCTTCTCAAAGCCAGGGAGATTTATATAAACCATTCCACCCTGGTGATAGAAGGCCTTCATAGTGGGCATTTTGTCCAAAAGTTTACAGACACATTATGGAATGTTCTTCCATGGGAATGCAAGCATACCTCAGCATTTCCCATGTGGTATAGATGTGTATGGCACTAAACAAAATGGAAATCACTACAGCAATAAATTTCCATTTGATGGATTCTTTATAGTCAAGAAGGAAAACCCAGTAAAGATCAGATTTTGAGAATATTTTTTTTATTTTATTTATTATTTATTTATTTAAGTCACAGACAGAGAGAGAGAGAGAGGCAGAGTCACAGGCAGAGAGAGAAGCAGGCTCCATGCACCAGGAGCCCGACGTGGGATTCGATCCCGGGTCTCCAGGATCGCGCCCTGGGCCAAAGGCAGGTGCCAAACCACTGCGCCACCTGGAGAATATTGTTTATCCACTCAGAACTCTGCAATTTGTAGACTAATTTAGCTATCAGGAGTCAATCGGTCTTGTGTGAACCAGAATGGGAAAATGATAAATGTGTCATGGAAAGTAAATGATTCAGAACTAAAGACACCTGAATATAAGGATTCAAGACTCAACTAATAGAACTTCCTGTAAAGATGGGAATATTTTGTATTTGCACTGTCCAGTATAGTTGTCATTAGCTGCATGTAGCTATGGAGTAATTTAAAAGTGGCTAGTGTGACTGAGAAACTGAATTTTAAAATTTTGATTGAATTAATTTAAATTTAAATAACCACACATATGGCAATAGTAGTGTTTTGAGTGAACACACATCTTAGCTAACACCAAAACAAGAACACTACACAAGATTCTTTTGGCTAAAACTTTCACTAATAACCTAGTTAATGGCAGAACTGCTCTCTACATTATTTGTTATTTGACACATATAATTGCATTTGAGTTGACTGTTGATTATTTCACATGACTGCAAAGTTCTAGCACCTACCTACCACATTGTAATTTTTTAGTAAATGTTGAATGAATTCTAATAAATGAAATAATGCTACAAAGCAACCATCATAGTATTTTTTACATACTAAGAGCCCAATAAATATTAGCTATTATCATCATCATCATTTATAATGTCCAAATAAACTTTTAATCTCTTCTGAGAAGTTGTGAGTAAAGAGCATCTTTTTAAAAAGAGGACTGAATTGGCTAGGTGACCTTACCAACCTTTTGGCTTCAGACTCTGCTTCTTTTCTCTTGAAAAACTCCAGAAAAAACTTCTTTCCTGAAGAGACCAGTCCTGGATTCCCACTTAATTGAGAATAGTTTCACCAAAAAGAGGAGTCTCAATGCCTGCTGTCTTTGTGTTCTCTCTCTCTCTCTTTTTAAAAAGATTTTATTTATTTATTCATGACACACACACACACACACACACACACACACACACAGTGGCAGAGACACAGGCAGAGGGAGAAGCAGGCTCCATGCAGGGAGCCCGACATGGGACTTGATCCCTGGTCTCCAGGATCAGACCCTGGGCCAAAGGTGGCACTAAACCACTGAGCCACCTGGCTGCCCTGTCTTTGTGTTCTCTAATTTAAATAGAATGTTGAGTGTATAAGCAGTACACCCATAATTTTACTGGCCAGAGGAAAACGAGAATGATAGTAAGATAAAACCAACACCAGCCCCTTTATTTTATCCATTCAGCATCATGTAAGTACCAGTAATATGGTATTTAGCATATGAGAGAGCATTCTTAACAGTGGTCAGAAAGTACAGCTTTCTTTTCTGTGTTTCTAATCTTACTATTTTTCAAGTCATAAAATAAATTTCCAAAGTCCGCCAGTACCCTCCCGTTATGGCAGAAGAGCGGGTTCCAGGCAAGCATGGCGAAGGAGCAGATGTTGTCTTCTTTGCTGGGCTGTGCACATTAGACTGGACTTACCTTAAGTGAGGTTAGTTGGTAAAGAACAGAGAAGAGACCATCACTTTCTGAGCACTGGCCTCTGTGCTAGGAGGGGTACTAGAGGCTAGAAGTTTGCTACAGTTGGAGAAACTGAGGACTCACCATTCTGAGTTTGAAGAATGAACATGGAAATAGAAAGTTCACTTGAGAAAAATGAGGAAGAGAAACCAAATAATCCTGCTTCCTTGGTTTGATTGAGGGTTCTCAAGAATGACTCTATTAACATTTGGATTGGATACTGCTTTGTGGTGGGAGGAAGGTAGAGGTGCTACTGTCTCATTCATTGTGGGATGTTTACCAATATCCCTGTCCTCTATGCATTAAATTCCAGTAGTAGTACCTCCTCCTCCAATCAGGATAATCAAAAATGTTTCCACACATTACCAAATGTCTCCTGTGGAACGGGGTGGGAGGCAGTAAAATTGCCCCCAGTTGGCAATCACTGATTTGATTGAAGTTTCACTCTGTGCTTTTCATCTTGTGATTTGTCTGGTCACTTGCTGAGTGACCCAGAATAATAAGGGTAGTGGTCAAGAAAACATAATTATCTGTAGTCCTTACTTATAATTAAAGAAAAATAAAGACTGAGAGACAGGGACACCTGGGTGGCTCAGTGGTTGAGTGTCTACCTTTGGCTCAGTGCATGATCCCCAGGTCCCGGGATGGAGTCCCACATCAGGCTCCTCGCAGGGAGCCTGCTTCTTCCCCAGCCTATGTCTCTGCCTCTCTCTCTCTGTTTCTCTCATGAATAAATATATAAAACCTTAAAAAAAAAAAAGACTGAGAGGCATAATGAATACTAAGCTGGAAAGGACATCTTGGAGGCAATTTACAACATTGGAGATTTCTTCTTTCATAGAAGAGAGAAAGCAGCCCCACAGAAGTCTGACTGTTACGCCAAGAACAGGGCTGGGACTTAAAAGGGAAAAGCCCAACTCAATGCTGAAACCCACATGTGTTTTATACTCCCATCTATAAGGTTTATTCTTCTAAGAAAAATAAATCCCTAGGAGATTTATAGATCAATCCAGTATCGATTCTTCACAACACTATATCTTACCATATAATGGGTAACCATCCCAAAGCTGTAGCTATTTAACTTAAAATAAAGCATGGAAAAGCCATAGTTCTTTTTTTAAAATCAAAATGTCAAATGATAGGATATCAAAAATATTGGGAAGAAATCTACTATATTTTAAAAATGCAAATATGTATTTAATTTTATATGCAGATATGTTTTAACTTAACAAGTTACTACTGAAAACACTGACAAACAATAGATAAAGTTATTATCCCTTATTTCCCTTCTCTTCATCACTGGTCCTGATAATCCTCTCAAAATGTCCAGTAAGGAAAAGGCAGTTATACACAGCCTGGCATGAAAGGATGAGGGAAACTGAGGCCATTAGACACCTTTGCCTGATGGTCAAGGGCTACCAGACAGAACTTGGAAAGGTAAGTGCCTGGACCACTGAGGCATGGAAGAAGCCATGTTTTTGCTTAGTAATTGCTTCTTTTTGAAAAGAACCACTGTTTTTGAATAAATTGAAATCAGTGTTTCAAACTTGTATCAAAATATATCTGAAAATAACAGAGAGGAAATGAAAAAGAATTTCTTTGTTACTCACAGAGGGACATTCTATGATTTCCTTCCCTCAATGTCTTTAAATGTAGGGCAGGCAATCAGTTTTCAAGGATGGTATGAATGGGGACCTGCCTGGTAAAGGGGAAATGGTCAGTCAATCTGTTGACTCCTCTAGCTCTCTGGTTTTAGAAATTCCTGTCTTCTCTGAGTGAGAATGAAGAAGAGTATGGGGAAGAATACTCAAGGCCAAGTAAACTCTCATCCTGTGTGCTCCTAAAGAGAAATAGTAAAGACCTTTAAAACATAAACACATAAAAAAACTGTTCTGAAAATCCATATTAAATTCTTACTTATAGACATAATAGATGTAGAGGCATGGTGCTGGGGAAAAACTAAAGATGTTTAGCAATGGTCTGGTCCTATCAAAAAAAAGGGTGTTATCTAAAATATAATAATTTAATCTAATGCCTTTCCATTAAATCCCTTCTGCTGCCTTCTCTAAATTTAGAAAGCCCATGTATAAATATTTTTCTGGGCTTGTTTCATTAAAATTTGATCTCAGACCTCCAAGTCTCCACTGGCTTAGAGCACAATGAGGCCATTGTTAATGGTAAAGATATAGTCACCTCTTGGGATGCCTGGGTTGCTTAGCGGTTGAGTGTCTGCCTTTGGCTCAGGGCATGATCCTGGAGTCCCGGGATCGAGTCCCACACTGGAGTTCCTGCAGGGAGCCTGCTTCTCCCTCTGCCTATGTCTCTGCCTCTCTCTCTCTCTCTCTCTCTCTCTGTGTCTCTCATGAATAAATAAATTTAAAAAATCTTAAAAACAGAAAGATATAGTCACCTCTTCTCTCTCAAGAACCTTCACTCCTCTAACCCCAACCTGTCTGGTTAAGGGGGCTTGAAGAGTTTCCTCCATGTCATGGTCCCATGCCACTGCAACATGAACAGCATGAAGCTCTCTGCATTTTCCTTATGAGATGTATTATTATCTCTTCCCCTTCTGATATAGTGCTACTTGATCTCCCTGTTGACTTCCTTGAGCTCTAACTTGCCTTTAATAGAGCTTTTTCATTTTTTATTTCTTTAACCTAATGTTTATGAGAGATTCTGATTCTAGATTGAGGGCTATGATATCAATTGCCAGATTTAACAAATAAAAATACAGGATACTTAGTTAAAGATACATTTCAGATAAACAAGAACTAATGTTTTAGTTTAATTATGCCCCAAGTATTGCTTGGGACATAATTCACTAAATGGTTATGTCTTGTTTATCTGAAATAAAAATGGAACTGGGCATCCTGCATTTTTTTCTGGCAGTGCTAATCCCAATAGCCCAGCTGCATTCAAAGTAGCCTTTTTTTTCCCCCTCCAAGGAACATTCTCAACATGTTTTTCTGGATAAGTACATTCCTATCAGGTCCAGTATTCGTGAGTTATGGCATAGTCTTCACTCTCATATTGCTTCCAGAGTCTTTGTCATTGGTAAACATCCTTCCCTGTACATATACCAGTCATCTGGCATGGAAACAGAACCCCAGATCCTATTCTTATTGCCTTTTCAGATATCTTCACTCGTGTTTTAATTCAATGGGACTAACGTTCTTAGGCTGGAATCGTTGCTATAGAAATAAATGTAAATTCTAAATAGAGGGCAGCCCAGGTGGCTCAGTGGCTTAACGCCACCTTCAGTCCCAGGTGTGGTCCTGGAGACCCGGGATCGAGTCCTACGTCACACTCCCTGCATGGAATGGAGCCTGCTTCTCCCTCTGCCTGTGTCTGTGCCTCTCTCTGTGTGTGTGTGTCTCTCATGAATAAATAAATAAAATTTAAAAAATTCTAAATAGAGCCATGATCTTTTATCTAAAAGTAAGGATTATTTAATTCATTATTTCAAAATCCTAACTGCAGGTTCTTACCTAATTTGTATCTTAATATGTTTTTTAAAATTCTCCTTTTGACATATCAGGTAAAGGGCTCATATCCAAGATCTATAAAGAACTTATCAAACTCAACACCCAAAAAGCAAACAATCCAGTTAAGAGATGGGCAGAAGACATGAACAGACATTTCTCCAAAGAAGACCTAGAAATGGCCAACAGGCACATGGAAAAAAATGCCCCACATCACTTGTCATCAGGGAAATGCAAATCAAAACAACAATCAGATATCACTTTACACCAGTGAGAATGCTAAAATTAACCAAACAGGAAACAACAAATGTTGGCAAGGATGTGGAGAAAGGGGAACCATCTTACACTGTTGGTGGGAATGTAAGCTGGCACAGCCACCTTGGAAAACAATATAGAGATTCTTCAAGAAGTTAAAAATAAAAAATAATAAAAAATAATAATTAAAAAAAGAAGTTAAAAAAATAGAACTACCTATGACTCAGCAATTGTGCTACTGGGTGTTTACCCCAAAAATACAAAGGTAGTGAAACGAAGAGGCAACTGTACCCCAATGTTCATAGTAGCAATGTCCACAAGAGCCAAACTATGTAAGGAGCCAAGATGTCTTTTAATGGAAGAATGGATTAAGAGGGTGTGGAATATATATATATACAATTTAATATTACTCAGCCATCAAAAAGGATGAATACTAATTACATTGACATGGATGGAACTGGAAGATATTATGCCAAGTGAAGTAAGCTAATCGGAGAAAGACAAGTATCAGATGGTTTCACTCATATGTAGAATATAGTGCAAGGGACTATAAGGGAAGGAAAGGAAACTGAATGGGGAAAAATCAGAGAGGAAGACAAACCATGAGAGACTCAACTCTGGGAAGCAAACTGAAGGTTGCTGAAGGGGAGGTGGGTGGAGGGATGGGGAATTGGGTGACATGTGCTAATAAGGGCACATGATGTGATGGGCACTGGGTGTTATACTGTATGTTGGCAAATTGAATTTAAGTTTAAAAAATCTAAATGTAAGACAAATTTTAAAAAGGTAAAATTCTCCTTTTGGGGCACCTGAGTGGCTCAGTTAGTTAAGTGTGTGCTTTCAGTTCAAGTCATGATCTCGGAGTCCTGGAATTGAGCCTTGAGTGGGCCTCCCTGTTCAGCAAGGAGTGTGCTTCTCTCTCTCCTTCTGTTCCTCCCCTTGGTCATGTTCTCTCTCTCACATAAATAAATAAATAATCTTAAAAAAATTATTCTTATTTTAATAGTGATATAATAGCATAATGAATATAGGATTCTCCAAAATTATGGCTAGTGAATGACTATATTAGGAAAGTAGCATAGAGGTAATATACAATTTTATGAAAATTTTCTATCAACTTAATTGCTTTAAACAACTCAAAGAAGGTAATCCTTTATTCTGTAAGAGTTCGTATATTTGATTAGCCTGCATGCTGGGTTTTTTTTTTCCATATAAAAAAGTCTGGAATATCTTATAGTGGGAAGTTTTTGGATAAAGGTAACTGATTGAACACCTACACCTTCTTTTACTCTTTCTGAACATCTCTAGTAATAGAGTGAAGAGTTTTTTTTTAATGGCATAAACCCATAAGGATGAGAAAAACAGGAGATATTGCAATAACAACAAAACTATTGGGAGCGAGAAAATGGAAAGAAAAGTGGTAACTGACTCAGCAGAGACCAGAAAGTTGAATCTTAAGCTAACAGTAGAGAAAATTGGAGACCAATCTAATTTTACCATAGAATTCACAAAAACTTGTGAACTTGTCAATTCCAGCTATCTAGAGACAATGAAATGAGAGGCTTACATAAGAAGACAGAGTAAAAGACTAGTAGATTCCTGAAAGCCCATCTCCACTCTAAGCCGCTGAGAAACTGCATCTCAGCGCAGGTTTGCAAATTAATTCTGTGGAGCAGTAAAGAGTGGGTTGGGTATGTCCCTGCCCTGGAGACGTTAAGGCTGCATGCTCTATCAAAAATAAAGAAATCAACTCTTTGTATACTGAATACAAATGCAACCCAACACAAATTCAACTCTTTTGCTCCACTCAGGTGCCAGGACACTAGTAGCCTTTTATCTATGCAAGAGATTGAAAAACTCTCTTCTCTGGTTACCAGCCTAAGAGAAAGACTTAAAGCTATAAAATCAAGAGGTTTTCCAAAAGCAGCCCACATTGAACACACTATACCTAACGTCAAAGGCAGCACACTCCTTGTGCTCAGATATTCCAGACACTTTTTAAATCTCTCACCCTTGATAGGGAGCTGACTAGCAAGGATGACCAGACATTTCAGAAAAACCTTTACATAAAAGAGAACCAAACACACTCACTGAAGAAAAACAAAATAACTGCAATTCAGAAGAATTGCTATAAATTATTTTAGGGATAAAAAAGTAAAAGGCTATTATTAGAGAGATATAAATCTACTTTATAGCAAAAGAAAACAGATCAGTGGTTGCCTGGGGCTGGAGAGGTGGGTGAGAAATTGATGGAAATAAAACACAAGGGAACTTTTGGAGGATGATGGAAATGTTCTGTATTTTGATAAAGTTAATGGCTACACTGGTGTATATATTCACTTAACAGTATATTTAAAATGAGCGCATTCACTGTATGTAAATTATACTTCAGTAAAGTTGATTTTTAAAAATCCCTAATATTTATAACCCACATCCTCAAAATATTAATTATTGTATCCATGAAACAAGAACAAGGTGCTATATGATGATGGAGGAGAGGCATTTAAAGAAAAAAAACCCTTTGAAATTCAAAAGTCAAAAATAGAAAAATAAAGTTAAAATCTCCCAGAAAGTTGCACAAGAAGTAATGGAACAGAAAATAAGAGATGAAAAAATCATATTGCTAAAAGAACCCCTACGATTTGCATACCCCAATAGTAGGAATCTCAAAAAAGAGAAAATAGAAAATAGAGGTGAGAAAATCATTAATAATTCATGAAGACATCCTAAACATGAGTTGACAGTTTGAAAGGGTCTGCTAGATCCCCAAAACAATGACATTTGAATAAAAATTGATCTACACAAAGGATCATCATCATGAAATTTCAGAATGCTAGAGGGTAGAAAGAAGCTTGTAAGTTTTTAGAGAGAAAAGAAATCAAATCTTATCAACAGCATAGGAAGCAAGAAATCAACGGAGCAATACCTACAGAATTTTGTTGGAGCCTTAATTGCAACCAACAGTCTATATCCAGCTATACAATCAGCATAAAGGCAACCTATAGACATTTTCAACCATGAAAGATCTGATTAAAAACTCCCATCAACCATCTCCCAAAAAACAATAGGAGGTAATGCCCCACTAAGTAAGAGAGAGACCAAGAAAAGGAGTATGAGGGATACAGAAAACAGGATTTCAAACAAGGGACTTAGTGGAAAGACAATCACTAGGAGAATGGAGAAGAGATAATTCAGAACTCAAGGTGTGCATGATAGGGAGGGTCGGACAGGGTGCATGTGAGAACCACATGGTTACAAAGCACTCTGTCCTTAATATGAGGACAGAATGCCTAGTGAGCTTGGCCAAGGTTCTTATGTACACTAGGCTTCCTTAGACCATATGCTCATGAAGTTTCTGCTCTTGTCTACTTGTCTTGCTGCCCAACTTGTGGACCTTCACATGACTAGGAAAAAAAGGCACTTTGACCATCTCCTGAGAGATAGACTCTGGTCAGCTTACAAACAAAAAACAGAGCTGCTTGTTTTCTCTGACCAGAGTCTTGTCTGATACTTAAATTTGGTCTGCACTTCAGCCCTTCCAAGTGTCCCCACTGTGGTGAGCCCTGTACCTCCCAGGACTCAGTTGTGACCTTGCTTACTGACTTCCTTAGAAGAAGTTCTTACGAATTGCCAAAACCTGAAACGAGACTCACAGACTCAGGACAGTTTTTCTTTTTCCTGGAAGCTTCTTTCTGACACTGGCAATATTACCTTTTCCTTACATAGCTATATTTGAGCTTACTACTCAGTTTTTCAAAACTTAATCATTTAGGGACTTCTAGGTGGCTCAGTTGGTTGAGCATCTGACTACTGGATTAGGTTCAGGTCATGATTTCAGGATCGTGGGACCAAGCCCATGTCCTGCTCTGTACTCAGCATGGAGCCTGCTTGAGTTTCTTTTTTTTCCCCTCCTCCTCTGCTCCTCCCCATGTTCTCTCTCTCTTTCTCATAGATAGATAGATAGATAGATAGATAGATAGATAGATAGATAGATCATGGCTACCTTTGAGGAAAAAAGAAGAAAATGGTATCAAAGAGTGATATGCAGAAAGCTTAAGGTAGGGTGGTGTTTTACCACTTAATCTAGATAGTAGATACACAGTAGCCTAACATTTTATATATTGTTTAAATTGTACATAAGTACTCTTTTGTGTATATCATACATTTCACAATTAATAACACATCCTGTGGCAAATATATTATGCTTTGAGAACTGAGATTAAAAATGTTCAGCTCTGGTTCTCATCTTTCCAGATACCCTATGGGCTTCTATACATGGTGAAGTCTTGATTAGCAGGATCTCTACAAATCAGGTTTCAGACATTTTATTATCAAATATGTTGACTTGCAACATTCCAAGGTTGCTAAAGATTCATAATTTGATTTCAAATGATAAATATTCAAGAATATCTTTATTTCTTTTTAGAGGCTATCAGTTATTTTGTGACTATAAACAAACAACATAGTAATCTAATTTTAATTGACCAAGCTACTTTATGTTTCAGATTATAAAACTGCCATTTATAACTTCCAATAGTATTTTTTCCCCAGAACATCTTTATTGATTGGTCAGACCCAGAAATGTCTCTAGCAGTCTTCCCTATGTGTGGGAAGTAAAAGAGAAGAGACTTCAGAGGCTATAGGAGAACCTCGATTAAACTGATGACATGTGAAATAGGAGAGACACATGAAATATTATTAAATGATTAGATAAAATATTGAAAGACTAATGTAGCCTGGAGAATTATGAGAAGATGGAGTTCCACATCTCTGTTGAGAAATCAGGATTTATTGGTTTGATTGAGGGACTCATTCAAGTCCTATATTTGTTAAATTTGGAAAATATTTCTCATAGGACTTCAGGAATATTCCAAGGCCAGGGACTATAAACATTTCACACATTTCTATTTTGATTAAAATGCTTTCCCACATTGCCAAAAGAACTAAGTCCTCACTGAGAGAAAGTGTGTAATAGGGTGCTAGCTCTCTTTCCTACTCTGGAGGATGGAGAGCCAAAAACAATGTAATATGAGAATATTCTAACATAGGTGTTCATTGTGGACTTCTTGCATAAAAATGCATTGTTAAGATATTAAGTAATAAAGTTATTTGAAAGCTCATCTCAAGTCCTTCATAGCATTTCTGTAATTACAACTCATCAGGAAGATGACAAGTATTTAACTCTAAATGAATGCTATAATCTAATATGCCTTATATTGCTAACAGATTCTTACTCAGTGCTCACTTGTATTTAGATGGACCAAAAGCTAAAGCATTCTTCTTATATCCAAATTAGAAAAATACTTCTCCAGTTAACCTGGGACCAAAGACTTATTTTGAAAAGAGAATATAAACAAAAAGCAAAATAAATCTCTGAGCTAAATTTCTCACCACAAAACACATACTGGCATTAAGAAGACTAAAATTAGCTAGAGCTAATTTTCAAGCAAAAGAAGTTCTTTTATGCTTCTCTGGACAATTTGTTTCATGCTTCTTTTTGTGAGCTCCTCCCAAATTTTAAGTTGCCATTGTGTAAGAATGTCGAGTCAAAGAAATGGCTATCTCAACAATTGCATGTGTGTGGCCTACAATCTGCATGCAATATTGTCAAGGGCATTTTCGGGACCCAAATATAAAATTCAGCTTCTAGTTGAATATATTATTGGTTGCAATATTTATTCCATATTTCTTTACTGAGGTTTCTTTTCCTCCTCCTTATGATATGCTATGCCCATGCTGTTTATTTAAAAAACTTAGTATCTTTCATTGATTTTTTAAAATATTGAGAATGCTACCTTTTTAGTGCCTTTTACCATGAGAAAAATTTATTTAAAGTATTCAAAAGATACAAAAAGTTAATACAATTAATGCCAATATACTTAAATAAAAAGCACAGTTTGTGCCTTTTCTAAATTACATCTCCTTTTCCTTCTTTCGCTAAAGATGATCACTCTCCAAGATTGCTTTCTGTCATTCCCATGGATTTATTTATACTTTTACTATATATTCATAAACAATATACTATGATTCCACAATGTTTTCACTTTCATATAAATATTGTATGTACTCTTCTGCAACTTGCTTTTCACCCAATATTATGTTTTTGAGATTCATGAGTCTTGATATGTGTAGCCATAGTTTATTTTCAGGATTGTATAAATACTTCACAGTGTATTTATCTATGCTCCTATTGATGGACATTTAGCTAATTTCCAACATTTCTCGCACAATCAATGCTATATGAATACTCTTATATATGTTTCTTCGTGCTTATATAAGAGAATAGGGCTTAAGCCTACAACTGGTCACAGATATGCACATCTTCACCATAATTAGAGATTGGAAAAACGTTCTCTGCAGTGGTTCTAGCAATTTCTAATCTGTCAATTGTGGATTAGCAGTTCTTTTCTTAACATCCTTGACAACATTTTTACAGTAAGACTTTGTAAATTTTACCAATCTGATGAGTAAGCGATGGTACGTACTGTACACATAAGATTTTCCAGAAAATGTGGACTATGTTGTGTGAGATTCTCCAAGTGATGATAATTTTGGCATATTTGTGATTGCCACACATTTTCTCTAACCATGAGTTATCAGTATTTCTTTGACACAGCTAAAGATCAATCCTAGAGAAACCGAAAAAAAAAAAAAACCCATAAGATAACATCTCTGTTATTTTTACAACTCTGTCTCTGTCCCCAAGTCCCAATCCTCAAACCTTGGGAGCAGGAGTAGGAGAAGGTGTTGCATGGTCATTCTAGAGCATTCTAGATGAGGTCAAAGCACCAGGCAATGGTATCAGGGATATTTAGAATGCTGTTATTGCTTCTTTTCCATCTATACCAGGCAAATCATTTGCCTATTGTTTTTTAAGATTTTTTATTTATTCATTCATGAGAGACACATACACACACAAAGGCAGAGACACAGGCAGAGGAGAAGCAGGCTCCATGCAGGTAGACCGACATGGGACTTGATCCCAGGTCTCCAGGATCAAGCCCTGGGTTGAAGGCAGCGCTAAACGGCTGAGTCACCTGGGCTGCCCTCATTTGCCTATATTTAACAAGGGTTAGAAGGATGTAGATATATGCTTGCACATTAAATCAGATCTTGTCTTTGGATACTGAAAGAATAGATATAAATAGGATTTTTTTTTTTTTTTTTACAATTCACTGCAACTATGGCAACTTTAAATATAAGTGTGGCTTTTATTTTAAGTGGGATTAGACATGTAGAAATATCACGTAGTCTGATCATACATCCATTCAATAAGTATTTTAGAATTAAATACATACAAGCTACTTGTGGTATATTACCAACTTTATAGGATGGAGAGATATACAAACAAATAATTATGATGCCACAAATCTTTACAAAAGAGACAATGTGTTACAAAAAAAAAAAAAAAAGAAAGAAAGAAATGGAGAACCAGCACACTAATACATAAAATGATTTTAGGCCATGCTCAAATGAAAGCTGAAGCAAAGCCAAGAACAAAATAAAATCCAAGTTTGTCCATCAAGTTTAAAATTTTGTAGCTAACTAGATGCCTGAGTTCAAATCCCAGTTCCACCACTTACTAGAGATGTGACCTTGGACATAAATTAAGTATATTCTCTAAGTCTCGGTTTCCTAACTAACAAAATAGAAAAAAAAATTACTTGGGTTGTTGTAAATATACTGTTGATATATGTAAAGTGCTGAAAGAATTCACTGGCATTCACATAGCACTTAATAAATATTTGTTGTTCTAGGGTTGCTCAATAATATTTTATGGAGGGATGTTCCTCTTCATCCCCAATGTGAAGACTTATCTCTATATTTCCTAATTTCATCTGAATAATATCACCTACAAAATCATAGATGCAGTCACTTTCAGACTCCATGGTTTTTGTACCTATTTAAGACTTTGACTTCCGCTGCATACTTGAATCAGATCTCAAGCCACATTAAACTTCTAATTTTGTTCCTTTTATAGGATGTCAGAACATTTGTCCACTGTGCATCATAGATGCTTTAATCTCTGCTCTACTTTCTGAGTCTTTTATATCTCACTCTGCCTTTGGGAATGGCATATTCTCGCTTTCCTTTACAATATCATTGTTGAAGCTTTGTGTCTAACTGTTCTAAAAACTTTATATCTTCACACTGGCTTCTTTGGTTGGAATGCCATGATTGGGAGGATGAAGGAGATAAATATAGAATCTCTATTTCCCTTTCATGTGGAAGTCTTGAGAGCCTCAACCTTATGGCAGTTGCCAGCAGTAGGCTTTTTGTAAAGCCTTCTCTGTGCTTTTATCAAACCCAGACCGTGCTGGCACGTGAGTGAAACAGCCACTGGCAGAGCTTCTGTGCAATCTTTCTGTAATCCTCCCTACTCTTTCCCCTTCTTAGGCATGCCATTACCCTATATGCGTGGGCTCTTGGATAAGGGAAGACAGCACAAGAATAATCTAAACTGTGAAAAAGAAGGGAAAGGCTTAGAAAGAAGTGTGTTGGAAAAGGAAGGACCGAGGGTGGAAAAAGAAGTCAACATTTATTTAGGATTCATTGCATGCTAGGCATGACGATAAAGACTTCAGATGTGATGTCATTCATTCTATGTGGGTATGCATGTATACACGTGTTGGGGAAAAGCTCAGCTGCAGTATGAGGACTCTAGTGGGCTCTATCTGAAAAGTAAATAGATATTTTGGAGGTGGGGAAGATGCACTCGCAAATAGCTATTTTGTAATATTGTTTCCAGTGGATGGCAGGAACATTTAATGAAACTCTTGATCCCAAAATATTTGTATAATAATAATAATAATAATCGATATTTGTTTTCACTACAGATTGAACAATAAGTGAAAGAATGACTGAGAACTATCCATACCCATTAACTCAGTGTTGGTCTCTGAAAGAATTCAGCAAGTGCTACCACATGTGAAGAAGGGTGCTAGGCACTGCTCTAGGTACACACAGTTATGATCTGCATAGTGCCAGAATCCATTTTACTAGTCCCAAATTCTGTAGTTCTGAAAGTAAAGTTAACTACCGGGTGGAAAGTGCACCACCGAGGAAAGAGATTTGATCTAGGCATTGATTGTACAACACAGGAAGGCAGAAGGAAAGAAAAGAGACATTCCAGGTAGACAGAGAAAAAAAATACTGAAGTAAGTGGAGCATGCTTTGGAGAGGCTAGTTGGGAATCACTTGGGAAGGATGGCTCTGTATTATAACTTATCTTTAAATATATATCAAGTCTCACCAGAATTATCAAAAAGAATTAGAGAAAGGACCCCAATAGATAAAATCACAAATGAAAGAGAAGAAATAACTAATAATACAAAAATACAAACAATTATAAGAGACTATCATGAAAAAGTATATGCCAACAAATTAGACAACCTAGAAGAAATGGATAAATTCCTAGAAACACATAAACTACTAACACCAAAACAGGAAGAAGTAGAAAATTTGAACAGACTAATAACTAAGAAAGAAATAGAATCAGTAATCAAAAAACTCTCAAAAAGCCAAAGTCCAGGGCCAGATACCTTCACAAGCAAATTCTACCAAATTTTTAAGGAAGAGTTAATATGTATTCTTCTCAAACTAATAGAAAGGGAAGGAAAACTTCCAAATTCATTCTATGAAGCCAGCATTACCCTGATACCAAAACCTGATAAAGATTCCACTAAAGAAGAGAACTAGACCAATATTCCTGATGAACATGGATGCAGAAGTTCTCAATAAAATAGCAGCAAACTAAACGCAACAATACATTTTAAAAAATCATTCACTGCAATCAAGTGGGATTTAATTCTGGTTTGCAAGGGTGGTTCAGTATTCACAAATGAATCATCATGATACACTACATTAATAAAAGGAAGGATAAGAACCATCTGATCATTTCTATAGATGCAGAAAAAGCATTTGATAAGTATAACCTCCATTTATGCTTTAAGAAAACCCTCAACAAAGTAGGTTTAGAAGGAACATAGCTTGCCATAATAAAATCCACACATGAAAAACCCACAGGTAACATCATCCTTAATGGGAGAAAAAACAGAGCTTTTCCTCGGTCAGGAAAAGACAGGGATGTCCACTGTCACCACTGTTATTTAACATAGTACTGGAAGTCCTAGTGACAGCAATCAGACAACAAAAAGAAATAAAATGCATCCAAATCAGCAAGGGAGAACCAAAACTTTCACTATTTGCAGGTGACATGATATTCTATATAGAAAACCCAAAAGTCTACACCAAAAAACCACTAGACTAGAACTGATAATGGCGTCAGTAAAGTCACAGGATACAAAACCAATGTACAGAAGTCCATTGCATTTCTATACACCAATAATGTAGCAGTAGAAAGGGAGATTAAGGAATCAATCCCCTTTTAAACTGCACCAAAAAGAATAAGATGTCTAGGAATAAATCTAACCAAAGAGGTGAAAGACCTGTACTCTGAAAAATATTAAACACTGATGACAGAAATTGAATTGACGAGGAAACAATGAAATGGAAAGACATCCCATACTCATGGATCAGAAGAACAAATATTGTAAGAATGTCTATACTAAGGGAGCCTAGGTGACTCAGTCAGTTAAGCATCTGCCTTTGGCTCAGGTTATGATCTCTCATCCTGGGATGGAGTCCCCAGTCAAGATCCCTGGTCTATGGGGAGCCTGCTTCTCCCCACTCCTGCACCCATTCCCTTTGCTTGTGCTCTCTCTATATCTCATAAATGAATGAATGAATGAATGAATGAAATCTTAAAAAAATAAAATGTCTATACTACCCAAAGCAATCTACACATTTAATACAATCCCTATGATAATACCAACAGCATTCTTTCACAGAGCTAAAACAAGCAATCTTGCAATTTGAAACTACAAAAGACTCTGAAAAACCAAAGCAACCTTCCAAAAGCAAAGCTAGAAGCATCCCAATTCTGGACTTCAAGTTGTATTACAAAGCTGTGGTAATCAAAACTGTGGTAGTAACACAAAAATGGATGCATAGATCAATAGAACAAAATAGAAAAACCAGAAATGAACCCACACCTATATGGTCAAGTAATCTTGGACAAAGCAGGAAAGAATATACCATGGGAAAAAGACGGTCTCTTCAAAAATGGTGTTGAAGCTGGACAGCCACATGCAAAAGAAAGAAACTAGACAACTTTCTTATACCATACACAAAAACAAACTAAAAATGGATTAAAGACCTAAATGTGAGACCTGAAGCCATCAAAATTCTAGAGGTGAACATAGGCAGTGGTTACTGTCAAAGTGGTTACTTTGACATTTGGCAGTAGCAACTTCTTTCTAGATATGTCTCCTAAGACATGAGAAATAAAAGCAAAAATAAAGTATTGGGACATCATCAAAATAAAAGCTTCTTCACAGCAAAGGAAACATTCAACGAAACTAAAAGGCAACCTATGGAATGGGAGAAGACATTTGCAAATTACATACCTGTTAAAGGGTTAGTATCCAAAATATATAAAGAACTTCTAAAACTCAGCACCCAAAAAATGAACAATCCAATTAAAAAAAAAAAAAGGTCAAAGCCATGAATAGACATTTTTCCAAATAAGACATACATATGAAAAGATGCTCAACATCACTGATCACTAGGGAAATACAAATCAAAACTACAATGAAATATCACCTCACACCTGTCAGCATGCCTAAAATCAACAACACAAGAAATGGCAGGTGTTTGCAAGGATGTGGAGAAGGGGGAGTCTTCTTGCTCTGTTGGTGGGAACGCAAACTAGTGCATCCACTGTGTAAAGCAGTATGGACCTTCCTCAAAAAAGTAAAAATTAGAACTATCCTATGATCTAGCAATCGCACTACTATTTACCCAAAGAGTACAAAAATACTAATTCAAAGGGGTACATGAATTCCCATGTTTGTAGTAGCATTATTTACAACTGCCAAAGTGTGGAAACAGCCCAAGTGTTCACCAACTGATGAATGGATAAAGAAGATGTAGGGATGCCTGGGTGGCTCAGCAGTTGAACGTCTGCCTTCGGCTCAAGGCATGATCCTGGGGCCTGGGATTGAGTCCCACATTGGGCTCCTTATGGGGAGCCTGCTTCTCTTTCTGCCTATGTCTCTGCCTCTCTCTGTGTCACTCATGAATAAATAAAATCTTTAAAAAAAGATGTAGTTTATATATGCACAATGGAATATTACTTAGTAATAAAAAGAATGAAATCTCACCATTTCCAATGATGTGGATGGAGCTAGAGAGTATTACACCAAGTTAAGTAAGTCAGAGAAAGACAAATACCATGACTTAATTCATATATGGAATTTAAAAAAACAAAAAAAAAATGAGTAAAGGGGAAAAAAGGGAGAGGGAGGCAAAATAAGAAACAGACTCTTACTCTATAGAACAAACTGATGGTTACCAGAGGGGAGGTGGGTGGAGGATGGGTTAAATAGGTTAAGGATTAAGAAGGGTACTTGTGGTGAGCACCAGGTATTGTATGTAAGTGTTGAATCACTATATTGTACACCTGAAACTGATATTGCACTGCATGTTAGCTAAGAAATTTAAATAAAAAACTTAAAAAGTAGATCAAGTCTCAGACACAGCAACCCTCATTATTATTCTCTAAATGTGACCATATGATAGTGAATCCAGTATATGCAGTTTTTTTATTTGCTCTTTATAGAAAAAATATCATCCTGAACCAAAGGGTAGTAAGTCATGGGTCAAGCTGTTGAGCTTCCTATGAGTAAGATTGAGTATAACACCTTAATCCAGTAGAAACTAAAGAGCACAAGGGACACCTGGATGGCTCTGTCAGTTAAGTATCCAATTCTTGGCTCAGGCCACAATCTCAGGGTCATGAGATTGAGCCCCGAGTCAGGCTCCAGGCTCAGTTGGGAATCTGCTTCAGATTCTCTCTTTTCCCTCTCCGCTTGCACTCCTCACCACACTGTCTCTCAAAAAAATAAAATGAATAAAAATTAAAGAGCATGACTACTGAAATACAGTGATTGGGTGTTTATTTGATTCTGACTTGAGGGGTGAGGGAGATGATCAAGAGATCATGAAGAGAAATCAAGCAGAGTGTCTAAATCTAAAAGGTAACATTTGGTAGAAGCCACTGCCCATAGTATGGAACTCCTCTCTGCCTACCTTCCCAAGAGAAGGTGAGGATAAGGAGGAGAAGAGTCTTGAGGGACGTGTAAGAAGTGTCAGGGTCATAGAAGCAACAGCAGCAGCCACAGTGGGGCAAATCACTTGAGGGAACCCGGAGGCTGCTTTACTTTATTGCACAAAGATTCTATGGCTTTTTATTGTTGGCTACAGTTCTTGGGCCTACTGTTTGATGCCTCTGTAATGAAGTTAAATGAGGAGTCCAAGTACTTACTGCCTGGATGTTTCTGAGTCTTTCTTTTGCTCCATCTCAATTTCCTATGACCCAACACTGGTCCTTAAAAAAACAAAGGAAATCTATAGTCTGGTTGTAGGGCATTCTTATGCTACTCATCAATATTCCTTTGGGAGAAATATTGACAGAAGTTTCTAAAGTGTAATTGTGCCCCAAGGGAACTCAATTATATTCTTGAGACTTTCTTATGAAGATTCGTTTCCATGTCAAACATACCATCCAGCACGTGATCAGAACTAAGGGTAATATCATACCTCACAAACACAAAAGCTGAGATGCAAGGATGGTAAAGAATATTGCTACTTGAGGTTCATATGCAGCCTGGACACCAGCCACGTTGGTGTGGTACCGGGAGAGGAAAGATCAGTGGGTTTTGCATCAGAAGACAATAAGCCCTTGTTCCAGCTCTGCCACTATCCTGTCCTTTGGCTTCTCACCACTTCTCTAAGCCACAATTTCCTGTTTTGCACAATGGGAGAATGGGAGAATGGGAGAATGGGAGAATGGGAGAATGATACTTTCCTCACAGCACAGTTGTGATGCTTACAAGTCACATGTGTGAAAATGCTGTGAAAACTATTAAGTGCTAGACAATTGAAGTTTAATGTCATTGTGATTAAAAGGGACTCAAGTGAACTGTACTCAAATTAGCACTTACAGCAATCCTGGCAACTATAAAATTTCTAGCATCTTTAGCCTCCATCTGATGGACAAACTGCTGAGGGCTGAGTATTGAAACAGCAGGGTTGAAAACTATTAATGGATTTTGCTACTTTGTAGAGTTTTAAAAATGACACTTGTTAGAGGATGCAGATTATCAATAACCACACCATATCATTATTAATTGCTTTGTGAAACATATAGTAGTTATTGGTATGAGTGATTTTCATTCTGAGAGATAATGTGCTCCTACCCACATTGCTTAGACCCTGGGACTACTCAGAGAGAATGTCTCACAAGCATATGTGAGTTGTCACCAGCTCTTTATGCTTTTGAGCATTGTGAAAAAGTGATGAATCCAAAAGGCAGAAACATGTACGAATATACAGTTATCAGTCACTTGGAAGCTGGTTTCCTAGTTGTTGAATTAATTACCATGTATCATTGAATTAAATATGTTAATGGATTTGGATCACATTCTCCCTTAGTAGTCTCATATCTTAGTAGAAGTAGGAAAATGAATAGCAGCAGAAAAGATTATTTTATAAGACAATAAAATATCATTGGACTGTGGGTTTTTGTTGTTGTTGCTGTTGTGTGTGAGAGAATGAGGACAAACTCATGTACCACAGGGCTTGCACAGCCTTCTGAAGAATCCACAGCTTCATTAGCGTCCACAAACTGTCTGTTGGGTTAATTAATTCTGAGCAATTACTGAAAAATTTAAATAAAATACAGCTATTTCAATAAGGAATTATTGTGTACTAGCCCTTTATAACAAAGGCCAATAAAAGCTTTTCCTGAAACTTGAAGCCCATTGTGAGAGTTTGCTATATATAGACATTTTATTATGCATTAAATGATATAACATTTATACTATGCTTCATAATTAAATGTAAATCAAATGCTAAAGAAGGATATATACCATTCCAACAAGATCCAATTAATCTTAAATATGCTGATTATAGCCTCGTTTATTAAGAACATATTCCCACTGCATTAAATAAATGCATTGTTAAAGAATGTCTCCCCAGATAGATCAAAAATCATTTATTAAGTTTCATGCACATCTATCTAAATGGAAGTTAATGCACTTGGAGTCAGTGTCAGATTTCCTCCCCTTTCTCAGCCCTTGGTGGCTAGTACGTCTCTTTGTGTGCCACCTGAATGGTTACAGTTTTTTTTCATAACTCAGTATAGTGTGGATACTCTCAGTGCAGCCCAGATACTCTCTCCTGAGCTATTGGTTCAGCAGCAGCTTGTGACCAGTTTCTGTATAAGGGTGACTGATCAGAGGGAGCACGGAAAAAGAAGTCCACAACTTTTGTGTTTGACAGTGCCCCTGCTTGCTCAGGAAGAACCATATAGTATATATATGCTATACTTTAGGACTATTAGTTATTTCCCTTTTTGCTACCATTGGAGTTTAGAGGTGCCTGTATTTCTTGGGGGGGGGGGTGTTATTCCCTTCTTCGCTGATGCACATTACCAGTTACCAAATTAATACATGAAAAGTGCAGAATTGCATTACAGAATTGCAGGAACCCTGATGGCTTTCAGTACTCCTTCTTCCCCCACTCTCCTCTAGCAACATCCAAAGAGATGGAAAACTGGATCAGAACTTTGTAGTTTGTCAGACTACTTAATTGGAGACTTCTTGACTGTACTTAACTCTCCACATTCTCATGGAACTAGCTTCTTACTTCACCTATGCTGTAGCTGGAGAAAGTCCAGATATTCCTCTGAAGAATTCTTTCTAATTTTCAAAAAGTAGAGAGACTGCCTCAACAGAGAAGTCACTGACTGGCTAAACTTGACCCTAAATGGATTTGAGTCCCTTGCTATCTTTGATCCCAAATGTATTTATCTGTTTGAGATTATTGTGCAGCTTTCGCCCAGGTTCTTCTCAGGAAGCCCTGAGGCAAGGGCTAAGGGATTTTGTGGGCAGTTAACTTATTTTGAGAGTAAAACCAGGAAATAGAGTGGAAGCGGGAACAAAAAGGGAAGGAGAAAATATCCACCCCATAGTGTCTGTGAGTTGGTTATGCTGTAAGTTTGAATCCTGGTAGAATCCTGTGAAAAGGCTGTGCAGATGGTGGCTCAGAACTATCCATAGGAAGCTGCAATGCAGGAATGGTGGGCATATTCCCCTAGGCAAACACAGAGAACTATCTTGAGAGAAACTGATGATCCTCAACAGTCAGTCTCCGAGCAATACTCCTGGTTTCCCATATTAAAGTAAAAACGAAGGACTTTTCTCAGCAGTTTGTTACGTATATTAGATTATATCATATTCCTTTTGCTATTTGTGTTGCTGCTATCAGAACTAGTTAAATTCTGAAATATATCTTAGATAACTAATTCCATCCTTTCACTTTTTAAAAAGGTTTTATTTATTCATTTTGAGACAGGTGGGGGAGGGGAAGAGGCAGAAGGAGAGAGAAAATCTCAAGCAGACTCCCTGCTGAGCACAGAGCCCGACTCTAGGCTCCATCTCATGGTCCCCAGATCACGACCTGAGCTGAAAATCAAGAGTTGGACACTTAACCAACTCAGCTGCCCAGGTGCCCCCATCATTTCACTTTTTCAAATGAGAAAAAAAGGAGCCAAAAAGGCAAGATGAATATTTAAAATTGCATAGCAATTCAGAGAAAGAGCCTATTTGTATACCAAGAGTTTACTTGACCCCCCCTTTAATCCTTGTTGACCACAACCCACTGCCTTTGAAAATGCAAGAAGCATATGGACACAGGTTCTATTTCAGCCACATTAGATTGCTGAATTCTAGGACCCTTAGAGATGAGGTAGTCACCCACTGTTTATGAGTGATAATACTATTTGCAAGAAGTCTTTGTTTTGTTAAGTATTACTATTCACTAATAATTTGTTATGTTCAAATCCCAGGTATATGGAAGCCTTGAATTCTCTCCATGGCCCTACGACCAGTTCTACCAATAAAATACGAATGGAAGTGAGATCTGTGATTTCTGCGTCCAGGTGTTTGTCTGTACTTGAATTTCTAGCCTTCTCTGTCCTCAAAATATTGTTGAGGAAGGTCATACTTTTGAAATAATGGCAACTTTAGATGGTGAAGTTTCCACTAGCTGAACTTCTTGGGACACCAATATGAGCAGAGTCCCCCTTCCAATCTATATGGACATATAGCAATATACCAACCTATACCCCCCCCTCAAAAATATACCAACCTACGTTGTTTTAAACCAGTGAGATTTGGGGGGTGTTCACTATAATAGCATAACCTAGCTCATTCTAAGGAATACATTTTAGAAACAAGGTAATTATTCTATAGTTCTTGAATTACCCTCATCTTTTATTGATTATTGATTCTGCTCATATCCCATCTGGGTTTTCTTTAATGTGATGGTAGAAAAATGTCAGTTAAATTTCCTAGCAATTGATTTTTTTTTTTACTAACAATGATTTTTGCCTCTCTGTGACATCCACAAGAATATACCTTACAGATCTCCAACTACAGAGAATGGAATTAACAAAGAGCCCCAGACTCTGTGCTCTAAAATCTATCATTGTGTTATTCAGAAGCCATGTTTCCCATGGACTGCTCACTACCTCTTCCTATGGTAAGGATACTGGAGCGGCAGGTTCTTGAAAGACCTAGGATTCCTCTGAGATCCAACTTTGGCTCAAGTGCCTCCTGGTGACCCTGCCAAACCTTCCTTAGATTGCATGTTATTTTAAGACACTTGCATCCTACTTACTCTGCTTCTCTTATGAAGATCAGACCAGCACTGTAGTCTGAGAGGTCAGTTTACCTGCCCTCCTCCTATTTTCTCTCACACTGGCCTTTTTCCTAATAAAAACATTGCACATTCAATTCTGTCTTGGCATTTGCTTTTTAATGAGCCCAGACATGCATACTCTCCATTTAAAACTAAGATTTCTTCAAAACACTGATTCTTTCTGGATCTGCTTATCAGATTCACTATCTTAGAATTATTAGTTTCTTTTAATTCATAGCCAGAAAATTCAGAGCTAGAGAGACACTTGGAGAACGGGTCTAGAGTTTCTCAAAATGTAGACCAATTGCATCACAACCAGCTGCAGTGTTTGTTTAAATGTGTCCAAGACCTGCTCAAACTGAATCTCTGAGGATGGGACCTAAAAACCTAAATTTATAGCAGCTCCCAAGGTAGTTCTTATTGCATATTATGGAGAATCACTGATCAAGTTCACATAAAATTGAGGTCCAGTGAAAAAGAAAGAAAGAAAGAAAGAAAGAAAGAAAGAAAGAAAGAAAGAAAGAAAGAAAGAAAAAGAAAGAAAGAAAGAAAGAAAGAAAGAAAGAAAGAAAGAAAGAAAGAAATTAACTTGACTCAACCAATTAAAATAAGAGTTCCATCTAAAATGTAGGTCTCCAGATTCCAATGTCAGCACATTAATTACTTACATGGTATACTCTGTTATACCAACTACGTTTTAAAGCTGGAGAAGTCGTACCCTTTTGATGAGTTCAGCAATCACAACTTACAGGAAAAAAATCTTTGACCCTTTGGTATTCATGATACCTGTCATTGTAAAAAAAAAAAAAAAAAATCTGACAAACATTTGACATTTTCCAAGACTTAGACAAGGTGATCAGCCAACAGTTGTGAACAATAAAGTGAAGAGGGAATCATGACCATTTTTTTTTTGAGCCATAAATCTAAAAACTTCATAGCTAATGACATGGATTAATGAAGAGCTTGAAAATTACATATGTGGGAATATTTTGAATGACCAATTGAGTTGATGTTTATCTTAAACATTTGAAATAATGAGGTCATGAAAAAATTAGTCTGGTTATTATGACCAGTTTAATAACTAAATTAGATTTGGTATGCACTTTTAATCAATCCAATAAAACCAATCAACGATTTGGTTGATCTGAGCTTGTTACATTTACAAGCTCTATAGAAAAACAACATATAAATTGAAAAGAATCTTGATAATTAAAGAAATAACTCATCAAAATGAAAGAAAACAAACAGAAGGAAAAAATGAATAGGAACAAAGCTATAGCTTATCAGAAACATGTATAAATAAGGGATAATGACCAAAGCACAGAGTTCAGATGAACATACATGGCAAAAAAAGTTACATGGGAAGTCAGAATCCGTGACGAACTGGAAATAAATATAATGAATAAACACAAAACTCAAATGTTGGCTAGAAAAACCACAAGTAAAATAGAAATTAATAATTTATCATCAACATTGGGTCAGCTTATACTAATATTTTGCTCAGTTTATCACCAAATTTGAAAGGGAATAGTAAAAAACATTCATTGTTACCAATGCAGAGGGAAGCAGCTCTACAGCAAAAATGTGCATGTATTGATTTCATTTATCCTAGAAAAGTCAAATACAAATCTGCTTTTATTATGAAGAATAATTATTGGAATAGAAGGGGTTAAAAGGATTTAAATTATAGAGAGTATGTTAGTTTGTGGGAGCATAATTTTTAACACTGGGCTAAGTTTCTGGATAAGACCATAAGCTCTGTCTGGGTAGATCATATTTGTTTCATTCACCACTGGATGGTCAACACATAGTGCAGGGCCTGGCACCTAGTAAGCATCCATTGATGAAATGAATGAAGACATTTGTTTTTATAGTTGGCAGTTTGGGAGAGTTTAGGTGTTTACCATGGCAAGGAGAGGTTAAAGAAAAATCAGTTAATGTCTTTTTATATATATGATTTTTTGGTATTAATTTGGATTTTATGACTGATGGGTGTGTTCAATGTTATTAGTCTAAAAACTTACTTTACTGGGTTCCATTATTCAAGTTAGATAAGAGGAAGCAGAGAGAGGAGGGAAGATACTGTAGACAAATTTTATTCACTGAAAGGACATTATAGATTGAGAAAATGTTAATTACTGCAGCAAGTTATTACAATAACAACAGCAGGAGTATGGAGAATAGAAAGAACTGGCCAACTTTTTAATGTTTCTTTATTAATAATTATCTTGTATCATGGGGTTTTACTGTGTTGATGAGCTGATAGTAAGAAGATTACTACAGGAGAGATGTGTCCAGGCCATAGCTAAAATTGATTTTAGTTTTTTCACAACCATATTTTAAAATGTTAACTGTATTGTCTAATATAGCTTTTCTCTCTATACATATGTATGTATATACACACTCAGCCTAACCCTCCTTCTATAGTTCAACTGACACAACTTGCTGGGCATTTGTAAATATTCATGTTTTCTGAATTAAAAGAAATAAATAGAAATAGTCCTTCGATAGAATCAGAATCTCTTTCTTTTCAATACGTCCAGGTTGTAAAAATTATTTATTGAAGAATGTATTCACAGAGTGCTTACAGCCAGTCTCTATTTGATTATCTGATATTGTCAGGACAAATAAAATGGACAACCACTGTAGCCTAGTTCTGAGAACTGAGAGAGTAAAGTCAGGTCAAGACATCCAGAGAAGAGAGAAGTCCTTCTGACCTAGAAAATTGACACTGTACAGCTCTGGGCAAGACAACACCTCTTTCCACTTAATGTTTTCATAGCAGCTCAAACTTCATAACCATTGAGTTGACCTTGGCCAAGGTTCTCAGTGTTCAGCATGTCAGCAGGGGGCTCACTCCTCACACTAACATTGCCTACTGGGAACTCCTAGAAGGTTCCAATTAAGTAAACTGGCTGTCCAAATATATTGTGACTACTGCTTAGAACATTGAAATCAGTAAGGGACAATTTGCTAAACCAAGTTTCTTTTTTACGTATCACTGTTTTATACTTAAACGAATTGACAGAGGAAGATATTTTTGCCCAACATATGCTATATTGTAATAATTCTATTATTTATACCATGCATACAATTACACTCAAATTAAGGTTTTCTTAATAATTAAAAAAGTTTGACCAACTACTAGAAAAGGAAAAACACAATTCTGCCTTTCAATCCATGGGATAAGAGTTGAATAATTAAGTAATATTTTGCTAATTTGATTTCTAATTTTTTTCTTTAACACAGTAAGATCAAAATTGCAATGTATTCCAGTGAAGAAACCTGAGATGATACGTAATAATCTTTTCTAAGGTAATATCTATCTAAAAGAAATATCTTCTGCTGAAATATTATAAACAAAATGGAAGTCAAACTCTTAGTTCTTTTTACATGTACCTCAAAGAGCATTTTTTCCCATTTTACCCTATTTTGCCTTGGTAATATCTGCTTCCAATACTCAGCTGTTTTACTTTCCTGGTTATTTGGTCTTTAGTGTAAATATTTTCCCTGCACTCTGCAACTACTGATGTTCTAAAAGATAATTAATTCCAATTTCTTGACATTCCAATTTTATTCCATCTTAAATAAGGCATCGTATTTTCTATTCCTACCCAGCCATATTTCTATATTGTTAAGAAATATAGTTAAGAGTAGCTGGTGGAAATTGCAGTGACAGCTGAGTCTGAACACGGTGTAAAGAAATACCAAGTGCACTGATGCCTGTTCTTTCTAATATGAAGTCTGGGATTAGGGTTTTGATTTTTGTGGTCAGCAAGTATTAAATTGTATACTAATTTCATCCAAGAATGGGTATAAAGAAGGGCACAATTATTGTTGTGGTTAATTCCTGAATAAAAGTATCAGTAATAAGTTGCTTTTATGGTATTAATGCTCCTCATAAATATCTTGTTTAGATGAATAGTACTTCCATAGAAGTGAATGTTTCCATGGATTCTAAATAGCCAGAAGTTAGGAGTGTTTTAGTTACAATGTTATCCTTGTACGGATATCAAATAAAAAGAGGTTAAAAAACATTACATACAAATTTGAACAGCAAACATTGGTGCATGCTTTTTGTCTTGGGCAGCATCTCTTAGACATCTCAAAAGCTCTTTTACTTTGTTCTCTTGTATTTCTTTTTAAAGAATAGAACAGATGAGTTTTAAGATAGAAAGAAAATGTTTTGATATGTATTATGCATCTTATTTACTTAAAAATTGGTTTTAAACTTATTATAACTATTAAGAATATAGCAAAATTATGTCACTGTGTAAATTCTCTCCTAAGTAAAATATGAATTTATTTAGAAAGAAATGTAAATTAAGCAAAAAGAAATTTAATATTTAACTTTTTATGAGAAGGCTTAGAATGAAAATATAAAAATTCTAAAAATTTATTTCAATTATTACACCATAAATTTATAAATACATTCTTTGCAGAAGTAGTTTTCAGGAGACAAATGTGCCTGTAGTTATATGGAATTTTACATAATTGGCCAAATATTTAACTTAGTTTAACATTTAGCCAACACTTTTTTCTATCATAGCAGTTATAAAATCATATAAAGTTTTAAGCTTAATACTGTCAGCAACTTTATAACTTAATATTCTTGTAAGAATTTTCATTTATAGTGGGATTAAATAAGTGATATTAGATAGCTATTTCATTCTGACACCATAAAATAAGTAGAACTTTATTTTACAAGATTTATTTAACAACCACATAATAGAAACACTTCATTACATTAGCACTGATATATTCAACAATAGTCTTCATGGCAAAGATGTGTGTGTGTTTAGAAATAGGCTGTAATCTTGAAATTCACAATTAATACAGCTGTACATTTTAAAAATCAATACAAACCCTATAACACATAAAAATGAAAAGATTTTTAACCTTTAAAGAAAATGTCCACCATTTCACTTGATTGTTCCATACTAAAAAACTCAATTTTAATGCAAGTGTCCCTTATGAGTTTACCTCTGTTGCAACTATATCAGACAACTCTTAGAGTACATTCTTTTCTAAAGAAATCTTTGTAAACTATGTATGAATATAAATTCATTTCAAAAATTTCAAGGGTAAAAAGAGTATACATATTAGGGTGAAGCAAAATTTTCAACTTCTTCCTCAAACATAACTCACTTTCTTATTCCCAAACTTAAGGCCTGAGAAAAATCTGGGTTAATTATCAAAACAAGAAAATGATTCTTTACCTCTTTCTTTAGTTTTTAAAAATGTAACAACCCGTGCTTGATACTGTTAATTAATTTTTTTCCTTTATTAGATTTTTGTTATCTGGAGAAACTAGGAAAGGTCTCTTTACTCATATATTCAGCACAAAGGCTTTTAACTCTGATCTGCAATTTCATATTTCAATATAAAATTAGAGAAAGTGTGCAGAAATTGAACTACAGAAATAATTTGACTGAAAACTTTGAAACATTTGACTCTGTATATATAATAAGAAAAATATTCAAGAAGTTCTCAAGGTCAAAATCAGGTAGCCCCCTTCAAAAGTACAATATGATGAGAGCTTTTTAAATTTCACAGATTAAATGTTTCTAAGAACTTAATGTTTTCACTGCTGATAGAGACTCGGCCATCTGGATATTATAGCTTGTGTCCTGCCTCTTTGTGGCAGCAGAGGGCGCTCTGGCATTGTTGACAGCGTTTAAGTCCCTGGTGCACTGCGCTAGCATCTCCTTCCTAGGAAGGAAACGTATATTTCCCTGGAGGGTTGTCATTGAGTATCTCAAAGGGTCAAGCTGTTCCTAAGTTATTCCGAGAAGCTTTAATTTCAGACCACTAAATGAAAGTTGTGATTGTCAAAGGGCCTCCGTGGCATACTATGCCGAAATCCTCCGATTGCGAAGCGTAAACTGTTTCATTGGCAAAAAAATGCTGAGCATAGGATTTAATAGCAAATTGGCAATAGACATCAAACTAGATGATTATTTTATAAATAAATGGAAATGAAAATAATCTTAAAAATCTAGAAATATTATGGATCGATAGCCACTCTGGATTTAATTCTCTTAACCAGAACACAAAATTGTGTGTTCCCTTATTTAAATGGTATTTTACCTTCTTTCATATCACGTACCTCATTTCTATTTAGAAAGTAATTTTAAAACTTATTAAGCTTTCTGGAGGACAAGTTTAGATTGTGCTAAACAGGAAGGATTGGAGTGAGGGAGATTAGGTGTGTTTCTATTATGTAATATGAATTATAACACGAGTAAGGCAGAAGTACTTTGCAACCTTGGACCCTTGTTGCTTCATGAAACATACGAGGGAATGTGGGTACAGGAGATTGGCACAGTTGCGTGAACTCTGGAATGAAATCAAGCTTCCATGATAACATGTAATGCTTTAAACCCATTTCAATTTCCAGTCACTACTCTTAACTGGCACATGAGGAATGTTTCCCAACACTTTCCTTTTATTATTTGAGAAGCACCCTTCTTTAGTATGTTTTACCTATTCCCTCCTAAATTACATAAAATGAAATATAAATCTAAGTCATCAATGGACATGAAAGACCTCACTTACAGAGTTCTAAAATCAGAGAACAAATAAAATCCACCCTGAGGGAAGGAAATGTGATTCTGTCCTGAGCATATTGTGCTTCACCACTTGACTCATTTGATATATCTCCATCATTAAGGTGTAAAAGAATGAATCTGATGAAATGTATGATCCATTTGTGTCCCACTTCTAGATCTGGATCAAAGTGGGTCTTGCTGTCTCTATTGCCCAATCTGGATTGTTTTATCTATTTCTAATTTTAATGTCTTTCATGCTTGTGGGTTTATAAACAAATGCAAGTCAATATGTAGCAATTTCTTTTGAGACCTCAGGCTAGCTACAAATTGGATGATTTCCTGTTTCTCGGTCTCTCTCCTCTCTTTGATTCATTATTTAGTTAAGATATTTAAAGTTTTATCATTTATATTTAATGTTCTCAATATCTAGGCTAGGACAATGAAATATGCGGTGAGATTTAAAGATTTATTGAATATACGAATACTGACCCATACGACCCTCGAGTCCTAAAGCGAATCTTCATTGCCTGCGATTTAGTAAGCCACCCTGCCCTTTTCCAGGAGCTTTGAGGAAGAAGATGCTGTAGTCGGTTTTTCCGCAGTGCGGGTTTCAGGTCTTCTGGCCTGCAGTGCCTCCCGCCGGCCAGGAAGCGCTGAGCAAGCTCCGCGCATCAGAGAGATCTGCAGAGTTTGGGTCTCTGGACCTGCTTAAGAAGGCTGCCCTTGCTGCCTGAGGAGGCAGGGGCTGGGTGAGCTCCCGCTTGGTCTCACTTAGGGCCCACCCCATCTCGTCCTGGTAAGTCTCGAGGTCCTCACGTGAGTCCGTCACGAGTCCCTTTACTGGCCACCTTAGCACTGTTCAAGTATGCAGCTGAGGACCTTACATTTTGTATGTTTTAAGGAAGATGACTTAAGGAAAAAAAAAAAGAAGAATAAGAAGAAGAACCTTCATTCTCCTTGCAAGTCCCGCCCATTGCTTAGATTCGGGTTTCAGTCTAAATAAAGTGAAACTGTTTCCCAATGTACATACACTAGCTGCATAATTACGGGAAGACCGAAAAGGGCAAGTCAAGTGTGGCAACAGCTAGAGCGGACTATTTTGGTAAAATATTAGGTTTTTCTGTATGCAGCATTTCTCTGCTTTTATTTTATTTTTTATTTTTCTTTCTCAAATTACCTAATACTCTGGTATTCTTTGGGATGGGAGCGGGAGGGTCCTATTGCTTTTTGGTTCAATTACGGAGACGGGGGAGCCGAGGTCAGCACCGCGGACAGCACCAGGCGCAAAGGGCGCGGCCACTTTGGTGAATCCTCTCTTAGCTCCCCTCCTTTGTTCCCAGCCCCTGCAGGCCAAGGCAGAACAAAGACATCTATCAAGGCTCGCTTTCTTAGCCTGGGTTTGTTTTTGGCTCCAAGGCCGTGGTGCGGAACTACTACCTCAAGAAAGTCCACTTCATTGGCTTCCAAATAAATTAATTTGCTGAGTCCTTCTAAACTTTCAGGCCTGGCCTTTTCCCCCTGTCCTACTCCTTTGACTGATTTGGCCATTGAGACTATGTCGATACAAGGAAACTACCTTGGCTTTCTAAAGCCAGGCAAGGCCCACTGGATACTAGGAAGAGAAAAGAGAGGGGATGATGGAGGGGTAGAGGGCTGTGGTGGTAGTTGTTGGGGGCTTCCCAAAGGAGTTGAGCCATTTGAGGTTTCTTGTGCAATGTGATGAGGGCGCCATTTAACATCTTTATCCTCTCTCTTCTGTTTTGTTTCCGCAGCTTGGCCCAGAATTGCAATCACCCTACTCGCTCTTTAAAGAACCACTGCTTTCTAAACAGTTCCACTCTAGAATATTTGCACAAATGGGAGCTCCCGCTCTCCTGATGGCTGAAGCTCCTGTCTTTATGCGGCAAATGACGGGTTTGTGCTACTACCCCTCAAACCCCCTTGTGATTGCCTTTTCCTTTTTTCTCGTCCTGAGACGCTCTGGTGTCCTTCAAGTGCAGCCATAGGCTCCGCTCTTGGCATTCACCGCGTGCCTTAATTGTATGACATTAAATCAAGGTCCGCTGTGAACACGGAGGGCAGAGTCTGATCTTGATCCGGAAAGTAACTGACCCACTGCGGATACACCACTTCTCCTCATGCTCTTCCCCCTCCCCCGAGCTCTGAGTCTCTACGACTCCCCCAGAGTCGTAACTCATAAGCCCGGCTCCTGTCTCAGCTCGCCTCCTGCCACAGCTGCCAGAGCCGCTGCTAATTAGTCTGTTCGGTGGAAGTGTAGACGATGCATGTGTCTGCGTATACATATGCATATATCTGCATGCCATTTACAGCACACCTAAAAACATACATACGCCTATAAATCTAGTTTTCAAATGACGGCGTGGATCGAAGTTAATTACCCCTCTGGTACAGATCTAATTTCGTAATCGTGTTATTTTCCTGAAGGCAATTAACCGAGTTGGTTCGCCCTGCATCTCTTCTAAGTCACTTGTAAGGAATGGCAGGTTTTAAGGACCGCGCCACTGGTGTTCTGCAGAAAGCTTTGTCAATCATTTCTTGCTGTCGGGAATGAGATCTAGCACATAGACGGGAAAATCATCATGCGTGTGTGTGTGTGTAAGATAAACACGCAGATATGCCTAGTCTCTGTGTCCTCTGATAACATTACCGCGGTTTCGGTTGGGAGATTTGGGGAAGAGATGAGAGTCCAAGGGCGGGCTGGGTCGTCTTTCTTTGTAATGCGGAAAAATTAACTCAACCGCACCTGCCTAGTCCCGAGAGAGCTGGGCGGCCCATCTGGTCTGGCTACAGCTTTGGTGCGGAGAGAAAAGGCAGCTCGAGCGCTAAGGCTTCCCCACCGCCGGGGAGCGCGGACCTCGGGTCTGGGCCCGGCTGGGGGTTATGGCTCAGAACAGCGCAGCCAAAGCGCTCTCCTCAGACTGCGGCAAGAGTCAGGAGGCTGGAGGAACCTGGGCCGGGCGGAGGGAGGGCGAGCAGGAGAGAGGAAGGGGTGAGGGGAGTTGACCTCTACGGGCGGAGCCCTCTGCGCAGCGGGCAGGAGCAGGCGGGCGCAGCGGCTCTTTTCGCGGCGTCCCCTACGGCGCGGCGCGGCGCGGCGCGGTCGGCCCCCAAGGCCCGCTGCGGCTCCTGCGTCCGAGGAAGGAAGGATCCTCAACCACCGCGGTCTCCGGGCGGCGTAGATCCCACCTGCGGCTGGAGAGAGCGCGGAGAGCCAGTCCAGCGCGGATTCCCCAGCACGCGCCCCTGAAAAACAGAATCACAGCGCAGAATTAGAGAGGGCGGCAGGAGGGGGGAGGGGGCTCTGGGGCGAGGGGAGTAGGAGGCGGGAGGGAGCAGGCGAGGGAGATGGGGTGACGGGACCCCAGACGGCGGCTGCGACCTCCATCCCCAGGCTTCGGCCGCGCGCGGAGCCCCGGGCGCGCAACCCGGGGGGCGGCGCGGTGGCAGTGCGCGCAGGTCCCGGCTGCGGACGCCGAGAGGTGGGGGCCAGACGCTGCGGCACAGCAGCCGCCCGGGAAGAGACGTCGGGAGCTGTTAACTGTCAAGACGCGTCCACAGGAGATCCTCCGGCGGCGCAGTCCAGCCGTTCCCGCAGTCTGTGCCCCCTTTCCCCTTCCTCACCCCTTCCCTCAGACCACACTCCGCATCCGTACTCTCCAATCCCCACCCCTTCTTGGGTTAGGACCCTGCAAACTGCAAGACCCGCGAGTCCCAGCAAGAAAATCGAAACGATCGATGAGAGAAAGAATTACATATACACATAGCCCTAGAAATCCGAAGGAGAAAGACCTGCAAGCCCTGATCAAACCTGGAGAGGACCAAAGCGTTTTCAATCGCTGTTGAGCGCCTTCGCGGAGGAAAGAGGAGGCTGAGAGGCTTCCGTGGTATAAGGTGCTTTAGGGTGGGAGGTGGGGGTGGGTGGGGGTGGGTCGGAGCGGTCCGGTCTTTCCCCCTCGCTTGCTGATCCAGAATTAGGGATTAATGGCTCGCTCCAGCCAAACAAATAAGGCATCTGCCTTCAGCACAAGAGGATTACACGGGCTGCTGACGTCACCAGTCAGACAGATGTTGGCTCCCAAAGTCCTGAGCAGCTCGCTGTGTCCTTGAAACCAAAGAGCCGCAGAAGGCGCTCAGCCCCCAAGAGCTGCGCCTGGGTACAGCAAAGGGCGAGTGCCCTGCCCTTGCCTATACCCCCTGGCGCCCACGCAGTGGTCCAAAGGCAGCCCCCCTAGGACGTCGTGCCCCCAGTCTCTCTGGCTCTTCCCCACAGCCCTACCGTCAATGCTCAGACTTGCTCAAGGCAAGCCAAAGTCACCATTTTCGGTTGCCTCTCCCTAAAATGGAGACAAGAGTCGACACCCCCTGGGCCATCTCATCTAGATCCCTAATTCTAAGCTCTTGGGCTCTTACTCACTCACACATGACTGGCCAAGTAACTACAAAATAAGCACCTTGGGCCGGACAGAGCCCACGCTCCAGATGAGGGGCGGCCTTTTAATTATGTGCGCAAGCAGCAGAATCAGGGCTTATCTGCATCTCCTCTTCTCGCCCCCGCCGCCATCCATTCCCCAGGCCGAGGTTTAGGTTTATGCTTAATCTTATCATGAATGCCATTCCGGGCGAAGGTACCTTTCTAAACAATGACCTGTTCCCAATCAAAATGTGTGTCCCCACCAGAACCCTGAGCCACCACTCAGTGAGCCACGAGGACCTCACCATGGTCCTGATCACTGCATTTTCTTTGCAGATACTTTGAAGAAGGCTTTCAAAAACAAATAAACAAAAAGGTGTGTGTGTATGTATGCATGTCCAAAACCTTTGTGGCATCTGATTTTAAGAATCTGTATATTCAGGTAACTGCAGTTTTATACTATAGCTAAATCGAATTCATAATTCATAAACCCTAAACTCTGTTTAATTTGATGCCGTTTCAAAATTAAAATTTAAGTATAAACTCTTTTAATTTCTTAAACCTGCATATTATTTTTGCTTTATATGATTTCCCAGTCCTATAGAAGTCACCCTAAAGTCAGATTATGAAATCAGCCAAAAGATAACATAAAATTGGAAATTTAAAGGAACAATTTTGAATGTGTTATGTAATTCACAAATGAAATGGTTTTAAGTGAAGTTCAATTTTGTAAAGAAATAAAGGCAATTCAAATAACGTGTGAAACAAAATAAATTGATCTCTGACACAGAGCTTCACTGAATCAATCCTGTGCCCCAAATCAAATCAGTATATATTAAAAATCTGTGACTTTCTTGGAAAAAAAAAATGTTTGCCCACAACACTGCACTGTTGGTTATAGACTACAATGCCTAAACAGGAGTAGAAGATGTAGCTGGGTTATATCTCCATTCATATTATTCCTGTCTATCAAAGTGGCATTTAATTTTTCCAATTTTATGCACTTAGAAATTCAGCCACTGATAAAAATCAACTTAATTTGCTTTAGTGTTATTCAGGTAATGCCAGCCTAAAATAGTTAAATTTCTCTATCCTCGCTTAGCTTTAAGGCCTTATAAGAAACAGCCCATATCTTAAAGGGGTGGATTTAAATTTGTTATTTACCAGTAACAAAAGGCAGACTTCATTTCATTTTAATTGGGTAAAGAACACACACTATTTGAGACAGCGTATATAAATCATTTTTTTTGAAACTTGGTAGAATAAGTTTGAAATCCCAAACTTTAAAGAAGTCTAATTCTTCATAAAAATCAAAAAGATTGTTTTGCCTCTCAACATATTTGAATGTAAACCTCCATTCTGCTCTCACAAAATTTTACTAGAGTCCTTTTTGCTCAGTGATTTAATATTAGTTCGCTGTCCATGGTCTTGATCCACATGAAGGGAGATGCTAGTGGTGCATTTTGAAAAATGTAAATCACAGTGCTTCTGCACCAATTTAATGCCATAACATTTTAAGGTAATGTCAAAGGGGGGAACATCCAAAGGCTTTGAGTTCTCTCCCCCATTCCAGTTGTTTTCATTTTTCCATATTTGCCACCAAATTGTGAGTACAGGAAGCAGATGGGAAAAGTTTGCATTTCATTATTTTTGAGCTGACAAAATCACCATCCCATTTAGGGGTCCAAAGAACTGTAGTAAATAGAAAATAGTATTTTTTTTTTCAACCTGAGTTTTTTTTCTTCCAAAAAAGTGACAGAGACATCCTTGTCTAGGCTGCCTTGTTCACTTTTACAAATGGTTTAACAAGTGCAGAAATTTTTACAAAATGACAAATTGAGGGAGGAAAAAGCCAAACAACAACTTCTTCAGCCCTCTCTTTGTAGATAGCTAGATAGATAAAGATATATCACACGCATAGGCAGCTCTAAGAACATTAAATTAAATCCCTTCTCTAACACGCTCTAATTTTTTTTTTTTTTTTTCCTAGTGGAGCAAAGAAAGCATTCGCCCTAGCAGTTAAGGCTACTCAGTAATTCCTTCTTTCCAAAATAACGTTTCACCTTCCTTGCAAAAAACAAAAGACTGACCTGGCAGTGTAACATTTAACCTCCCCTGGGGTTTCCTCCAGGGGGGGTGAAAGAATAAAGGAAAAACTTTCCTCTTTTCTCCAAACACTGCATTGTCTTTCGTCTTTTATTTTTCTCTTCAGATTATCAAGAAAAGTACATTATTTATCTATATGCATATAAACACACAGAAACAGATGCTTCTCTTCCGAATCCCTAAAAGCCGCTGCGGCTCTTTGAAGGACACCGACCTGAGCAAAGCGGTCCCAGTTTTGTTTTGATGCAAGTATCCCAACGGCGAGAAAACAGGCTCTTGCCCAAACTGAGGTCGGTACCCACGCCAGGCCAAGGGGCCGAACTTCAGCGATTCACACTTTTCCGGGCACGAGAAGACCACTCTCCGGAGAAGTATTTGGAACTTGGGAAAATCCTTGTACCGGAAGAAAATGGCCTAAACACAATAGGACTCGCCATTTTCTCCTTGTGAAGCACAAAGCGCTTGGCGCTGCCCGGCACACAAAGGAAGCGTGGGCCCGCGGAATTCTTGCACATTTTCAAGAGGCCAAAAAAAAATACCTCCCCCAGAACCACCATTTCTCCCGCTTGGGCGCTCCGAGACACACTCAGCTCCCCTCACTCGGCCCTTGTCGCAAGAAGATCCTTTGTATCATATAAGCTAAAAGAGCCACCAAAGGCGCGAGGCTAGCAAGCGGCCAGACCCGGGCCGACCGAGTCCCGCCAGCCGAGGGGGCCCGGCCAGCGGCGGCCCAGGACTGCGTTCTAGGCCGGGGGCGCGCTCATCCCCTCCCTCCTCCTCGGATCTCTCCCTCCAGTTCCATCCCGTCTCCCCTGCGCGTCTGGTAGTGCGGGAGCTTAGGGATCTCCGTGACCTGATTTCCACCCAGTGCCAGGAACCAACCTTGCAGCCCGGGGCCGGGCGGGAGGCTCCAAAGGATGCTCGCAACGCGGGAACCCCTCGACTCCGCGCCTCCCGACGCCCCCCGCCCGCCGCTCCGAGTCTCCGCATCCAAGACTGCCGGTGCCTTGTTCTGCACGCCCACAGCGGGCGAAACACTTCACTCGCTCACGTGCGGAAAGTGCAAGCTTCGAGGGAGCCCCTGTGAATAAAAACACCGACACACAACCCGCGCGCTCCGACTCACAAAGCGAACACTCCCAACTCAGCCAGCGACGCAGAGCACTGCCAACGTAGGAAAAGATAGTACTTACAGCCGGTGCGCGTGTGGGTAATCCGCGTCTCAGCCCATTGGGTTTGTTTGTTTAAAAAATGTATATATGCACATCTCTATAGGTTTGATTTTGCACATCTTCCACCGTTGAGAAGGAACAACAAAAATCTTGTAGCCTAGCGGGGATGGGGGAGGGGGATGGAGATTTTCATTGTCTACGCTCTGCACACGCAGCCCAAGGAAAGACGCTCATTGCCGTGTGGGGCTCCTTCTACTTTCTGCTTGAAATTCAGAAGCGTTCAACGCAGTAAAGCGGGGGTTTGGTCTCCCTCCCAGCCTCCCACCCTCTGCGTTCTCTCTTCTCTCTCTCCCTCCCTCTCCCTTCTCTCTCTCTTTCCCTCTCTCTCCTTCTTTTCTCTCCTGTCCCCTCCCTCTCTCTTCCCCAGCTCGAAGTCTCTCTCTCTCTCTCTCTCTCTCTCTCCCTCGCTTTTTTTCAAAAGAGGGCAGGTCGCTTCCTGCATCCCAATGAGTTAAATCAGTCACTTACTTCTCATGCATCAGCAGCCTCTATAACAACCCGAGGGCTGCAGGCACAAAAGAGCATTTAGCTGCCTCCAATTTGTGTAGAAGGCCTGTCCTTAATTTGTTTTTGGAGTATAATTAAATCATGTATTTCACGTAATATGAAAATACCAAGTTCCCAACTTTAAGGAATGAGCCGCTAATGGAAACCTTTGAAAATATACCTCCCTTCTTGTTGGTGTCCTTAGAAAGGGCCTAGGACGCCCCAGAACGGAGAGACCAAGGGTTTGGGCCCAAATCTACCCGCCCCTCCCCCCTTTACACGTCAAGGTCACAGTCATATGATTCCTCCATTGCTTTAAAACGGAGCCCTTTTATCAACTCTTCGCCTTGGAAAGGAATTAAATCTCTTTGTGGTATGGGAAGATCTGAAGGATTAAATAAATAAATAAATGCATCCTTAATCTGAAATACACACGTAAGCAGAATCAACAGTGATCAGACGATATGGTGGTAGGGGGTGTGGGAAGGCTGACACGCCATGTGAGAGTGTGTGGTTTTCATCTCCCCCCACACACCCCACCCCTCCTTGCCAGGCAAATTCTGAGGTCTCTGGGTTTTGCTAGGGTTTCCTCCTGAGGCTGAGTGGGCCTTACTGGGCGGGCGACAGAGCCAGCACTCCCCCACCCCTTTTTTTTAAGCTCTTAGAGAATCTCTGAGGGGTCCAGATCTTGAAGACACTGCCCAATGGTCAGGAGGGTCCTGTGTATGGTCTGGGTCACAGAGAGCAACTCTGCCTTCCCGCAGTTTCTCTTTCAGAAAAACAAAAAACAAAAAACAAAAAACAAAAAACAAGGCCAGGCCATTGTTCTTCCTCAATGAAGAGGGAGAGGGTGATAAGAGAAAGACCTCCTCTTCCCCGCACTCATCACCCACCTCCACCCAAAGCCACTGCTGGGGAGATAATTTGGGGAGCATTTTTTTGCTCCTGAGGTCATGGGAGCCAATATCCCATTAACATCTTCGGTATCTTCCCTGTATTTTCTTCAGCAATATTCCGTTAAGTCGTCAGCACCCCACTCCTCATTTTCTGGTTCTAACAGGGCTTGTTCAGAAACACTGCATTCAGATACCAGAGAGGTTAGGACTACAGATAACCACATTTAGTTCTATCGAAAGGGAATAAAACAATATCACTCACCACCTCCTGCCTCTGAACATTCGCTCTTATACGGTAAAGCACCCTGGGGTTCTGAGTAAGGCCATGTTTCACCTTGAACATTTATCAAACCGGACTCTGCTGCCTCTGCTGCCGCGGGAGGACACGCAGGCCGCCAGCACCCAGCTGCTATCTGCTTGAAAAATCCAACAATACCTCCAACGGGGTCGTTTGCAAAAAGTGAAAACCATAAATGGAAGAGGGATTTTTTAAAAAAATTATATATATATATATATGTGTGTATATATATATATACACGCACACACACATACGTGTGTGTTTCCCCAAAATGCTGGGCTTGGGGTCTCGAGTGACCTAAAACAAAACATTATCTCTGCAGTTAAGTCCAGACGGAAGGCCTCACTGAACCGGTGTTTTATTAACGGCGAGAGACAACGTCCTGTTAGGAAGCACTAGAAGGAATGAGCATTGTCCCCCTGCCCTTTATCTTTCACCAGATGATGCTCATTCTATCTGTTTCCAGTGTATTGACCTGGGATGTGGAACTGTTAAGGATCGGCAACGTCTTGCCAAAGCCTGAGGGAGGCAGGGTCACGCGGTGCGCACCGGTCGCGCTGCCGCGAAGCTGCGCCTCTGTGCTCTGATTAGCCAGAAGGGTCTGCTCTGTTGGGTGACGACTGCAGACGACCCCAGGTGGGCCCTTAACACAGCAAACACCACCACCACCCCACACACACACACACACATACACACACATCCTGGCTTTGGTAATGCCAGCTTTGCCTCTTCTTCCTGGGTCCTGGAATTTCAGACAAGCTGATGGGGAGGCCTTTGGAAGAAAACTAGGCGGCGGGTGCCTGTCCTACCTATGGGCAGCTTCCTCGCCCGCGGTTTATTCTAGGTTCAAGCTGCAAAGAAAAACGCTAGAGAGGTCAGAGGCGAATGCTGGAACATTCGCCTGGGCCTTTTTACCCCTCCTCCCCCAACAGATGGCCGGGCCAGGACACCTGCAAGGCAGCCGGCAGCCGTCGCCTCCGCGCAGCTCTCCGGACAGGGTCCAGTGTTGGATCAGATAAGGTCACCTAACATCCTGGGCCCGGTTCGTTCATTCCCCCGCCGCCCCCCGTCCGCCCCAACACCTTTTTCTGGACACCTTTCAGTCCTTTCGGAGAACAGAGCTTCCGATCTCCGCCTCCCACCCTTGGCCCAGGAACCTGAGCGGGCGACTACTTTCCAGCCTCCGGTTTTTTCAGGTTTGCCAAGCGCGCAAATCTCCTGCCCTGCGCACCTCAGCACCCGGGCTCGGAGCTTATGAAAATGTAACCCAACTCATTGCCAGAAGTTGTTGCTAATTAGTGGATAATAAACTTCTGTAGCCAGGGCACAAAAGTCTTTTAAAAGTGCAAAGGTGTTCTTTGTTATGGCATCAGAAAAGGGATTAGCATATCAATTGGACTGGGGGGACCGGACAATGAGCCCTCCTCCCCCTTCTCTGCCCTTAGTATGCCGCCCGCCGCCGCCACCTCCTCCACCTCCTCCTCCTCCTCCTGCCCTTCCTCCTCCTCCTCTTCCTCCTCTCCCGGCTGCGAGAGCTGTCAAAGAGCGGCTGGGGAACTAGCTGCAGGGCCGAAGGCTGGGGCCGCGCGGGCAGGCGCAGTGCAAGCTTCCCGCCGCCCACCAGGCCGCGCGGCCTGCGCGGCGCCCTCGCCCCGCGCCCCGCGCCCTCGCCCCGCGCCCCGCACCCCGAGCCCCGCGCCCTCGCCCCGCTCCCCGCGCCCAGGCGCGCGCTGCGGGAAGGTGGAGGAGGCGCGCGGCGGGGCGTGCGGGGACGCGGAACCCGGGCACGGGTGGCCTCGAGGGCGGGGACGCGGCCTGTCCGGGGAGGGCGGCCCCACGCGGCCCCTCGCGGCGTCCCGTCCCCGCGCCCGGGCTGCGCCAGCTCGCGCCCTTCGCCTCTCCCGGGCCGCGCGAAGCCCCAGCGGACGCCGCGCCCCTCGGGCAGTGGGGAGCCCTCCTCGCCGCCGTCCGGCCTCTCGGGGCCCCCGATGACCTCCGGGGACCCGCACGTGCACGGGTCGGGCGGGTGGCGAGCGCTCCCGGGAGCCGAGCCCTGCGTTCTCGAGGCCTGGGTCCCCGGGGGCGGCGGGGCGCGGCGGCCCCCAAGTGCGCGCTCGGTGGTGGCCGAGCGGCGCAGGCCTCAGCAGGCCCCCCCGCCCCGAGCTGGCCCCGAGGGAGCCGGCTCCCCGGGCCGACGGAAAAACTGGAAAGCCTTCCCCGCCCGGGTGCAGTAAAGCACAGCAGAAGTAAGTCTCTCGGAGAGGGAGACGCGGCCCGGGCCTGCGGGGCCTGCGGGCCTGCGGGGCCTGCGGGGCCCTGGCTCCGGCTCCCCGCGCCGCCCGGAGCGCGCCGGGGCCGGGGCGCGGGGCCTGCGGGGCCGCCCCGGGCTCGGGGGAGGAGGAGCCGACGGCGGCGCGGGCGGGCGGGCGGGCGGAGCGGGAGGCCCGCAGCGACGGCGCGCTCGGCCCCTGGCTGCGGCCTTGGGGAGCGCGGCCCGGGCGGCTCGCCCCTCCGCCCCGAAGCCCCCGCGGGCCCTGCAGCCCCCGCGAAGGAGACGTTTGCTTTGCTTGTTCTTCTCCCCTCCCCCACCCCCCTCTCCCCTCGCTCCCCGGAGGCAGCTTCCGTCCTCTAAATGCATTTCAAAAAAAAAAAAGGAACTCTCCGGGGCTCTCCTTTTTCCCCCCCCCCCAACGTCTCGCCTCCTTCTAACACTGGGGTTTGGCGACCAAGCACCAAACTCACACAAGTTCCCCCGAAAACGAGCCGCTTTTACTGCCGAGAGGGAAAATGTCGGGGGGAAAAAAGTGGAGGTCGGTGTTTCCCTAAATGCAAAACATCAGAGAGGAATCTGAAAAGAGCTTTACTTTCCCTGCGAAATCTCCATTGTTGCTTGGCAAACAATGGGAGCCTGGGCGACTGTGGGGCGGTGAGAATGAATAGGCGATCCGCGGGATGTGTGCGGGTCAGTGCTTGGGGTCCCGGGCCTAAAGCCCCTTTCTCAGCTTGCCACAATAAACCAGAGCAAGGTTTAGTCTTTACTGGGTCACCGGCCATCCTCTATTATTCAACACTTCACAACAAAAAACACTTATTAATCAGCGCTGACCAGAGGCCCCTTTTGAAACAAGAGAAGAGGGGAGAGAGGGGGAGAGAGAGAGGTGAAAAGAAGATTGAGAAGCCCCGGACAGAGCTTTCTAAAGCCAGAGCAACCATAGGGTACCTTCCTCCAGTGGCCAAAGTTTATTTGACACAACAAAGTTTCTAATCAGGCCACGGAGACCTGGATTTCTCCTCATTTGCCTTACTCCCCTTCTCTTCCTCTGAAGATGTTGGAGACTTTGTTGCGAGGAAGGATGGCTTTAGGTCAAATTGCTAAGGCCTGATCTTAAAGATCTAATTGCTATTGGAAGAGAAGCCTGTTTCCCAGCTGGGCCTCCACTCTGGAGATGGCGCAAGGAAGACTGTCCAGCTCTGCTCTGGGCACCCTGCTGATGGATGAGGTGTCAGGCCAGTAGTCATGTGAGGACTGGTTTCCAAATGGTATGAGCAGTAGTCAAATGTGGTACTTATTGGTGATACTGAATGCAATCTGTAGATTTTCTACTTCATGATGTTTCAGTCCGGATATATCAGAGGACTAAACTTGCTTGCTAGAATGAAGAGGAACTGCTGATTCTTATGCTTTGACAAGGATTTAAGGGAAAGAATGTGATGAATAGTTTTTGAGAAGAAAGCGGTTCAAAATGTTCCATACCACTAAAATCAGCGGGTTCCTTGCTCAACTTTGATAATTTTTGCAGAGCTTATTTGATGTTTGTAACCTAATTGTATTTCTTTCATTCATCTGGTTACATGATAATTATGAACACATGCTAAGACATATATGGACACTCATATACATCAAAGTGAAGTGCTACATACATCAGCTTTATGGATGATTTGCAACTCAGCTAGATATTTTTGATGGCGAAGTTTTGTTGCATTTTGATTTGGGGTTGGAAGCCAATATTTCTTGGTTAGTCTGTCTGTTTTACATTACTCAGGTTGTAATTTAGCCAAGTGAGCAAAACTCTTTTGTAATGGCTGATGTGTACAAGTGAACAGAGGCGGCAGATAGTGAATCTTGGTTGTCAAAAGCTATAGAACAATTATTTTCCTAAAGAAATAGAAGTGAATGTCAAAGCAGTAGTCTTTTAAGTTTAAAATTTCGTTTGTGTGCACTTTTGAATTCCTGTGTAACATAACTAACCATTTCACTTGTTATGATTCAAAGAAGCCTTTTAAGCCCAGAAAATGTATGGAGGGGGATTGTGACTTCAGCAAATTAAGCTGTAGAACTAGATGGCTTGGTAATGAAAGCAAGAATGCAGAATTACTTGGTAGTAAACTGCACTGGTATTTACCAGACTTTATGTAGTAAATGCAAAAATGAGTTGCATGGTTTGGTCTCAGGAAGTGTTTTACTTAGATGCCTACTATTTGCGATTGGCTTTTTTATGTTGAAAATATTGTGTTACTCAGATTTTGCAGAGCTCAACGCTTCTTGCAATGGAGTAATCAACTGTTATCTGAATTATTTAAAGCCTGGGATTAAAAGGCCTTAGAGTTGATGCTGACAAGCTCTCACATGTAGGCAGGGGAAAGTTTAGTATTCTTTTCTTTCTGTATATACTTTGAAAAAAATTTGGTCAAGTGTGGTGAATTATTTTTAAAATTTATGCATAGGAACAATGAATAATTCTTTTACAAATTGTTTTCCAAATGAGCAAATAAGATATTCAGGAAAAGAGTAGGAATCTCTTTCATGCACAACAGTGTGTCACCTAAAATTCATTGTTTTTAAAGGACTAATCTTTACCAAAAAACAAAACACGTTTGCTGTAGAAATCTCTACTGTTTCAGAAGAGTGTTTAGGGTGTGGATACACGCAATATATTCACTCAACAAATCCATTTGTGGGACATGACAATTTTATGTCATGTTTTTTCTTTTAGTATTTTGGTTAGCTTCCTAAGTTGCTTAAAGGAAGCAATCCTCTATTTGTGTGGGTAGTTTTACTTGTAAACTGAAGGTATGTACTAAATGGGACTAATCAGTGACAGATTATCTTCTGAGTTCTACTGAAGAAGCAAATAGTCGAGAAAAGCCTTAATCATGATATATAATACATTGAATGTGTACATATATCATCACACAGCACATTATTTTAATACATATTTATAGACTCCAAATACTTATCTTTACATTATTTTTCTCTTATTTTTTTTTTTTTTTTTTGCTAAGGAATTAACTAAATAGCATTGTAATGACATTCCCTTAAACATACCAGTGAATTTGTATGAAAATTGGAATAGCTTCCACATTTGTCAAAGGAGAAAAGAATAATACATAAATATATATTCAGCAAATGTTTAAAATAGAGAAATGCTATTTGTTTATGTTATTTGCCATGGACACAGTATTTATTAAATTTGATATATCTTTATGAAATCATTGTTGTTCCAAAGTACATTTATTCAGTACTATATACATACTATTGCACTTTTTAAAAGAAAGTACTGAAATCTGTAACAAAAACCTAAAAATCACATGATAAATTTAGCACATCATGAAAATTACTTAATAGGTAGCTAAGTCATTTATGTCCTGGAAAAAAAAATTTTTTTTTTGCCTTAAAAAAAATCCAGCTGGACTTTTTTTTTTTTAAATGACACATTTAAATAAATCTCAGTTACAGAAGGAAACAAATATCTTGGTAGACCTCGTGCATCTTTATCCAAATGAAGGTTAGATGGCAAAGCCTATGGCTATAAAATGAAAAGTATATGTAGTCTGGTGAGCTTATTTTAAAACATATTTCAATTTTTACATTTGCTTTTCTTCTTGGCAGCTGCATATAATTCAGACGTTTTTTCTATCTTGACAGAATTTGTCAAATTCAGTTCAATTTATATCCACATGATCTGACAAAGTATAATATCAATAGGTTATCATGAAGTATAAATGTAAACTCTATCAAATGTTGCTTTAATACCTAGTACTTTTTCTTTTATCTAAAAATAAATCAATGTAGTTTTTCATGATAGAAGGTAAAAAGAAACTGATAGAAATTTGACTTGCCCCCTATGATTTACCCTGTTGCCAGAGAATTCTGGTTAGCTGTATAGATCTGAGACTTCTGTGAAGAGACTCAACCTGGTACTTATTTATTTATAAACTTCCGGCTCACTAGAGAGTCAAAGTTATATTTAGGAAACTAGAACTTCCTACGATATGTGTTTATTTGAGTCTTCGATTTAAATACTTTATGAGTACACCGAAAGTAATTTTTAATGGAAAATTTTGATTTGGTTTACCTGCATTACATCTAAACAACGCTGATGTATTTCTGTATATACCATGATATGACATCTCATTTTTTGGAAACAAAAGAAAATGAAGCTTCTGAATTAAATCCCCCCCTCCAAATTTCCACAGTTCTTAGTTTAATATTTCCTTCGACTAATTGCATTTTGATACATATATCGTAAACTCCATTTTGGCTTACACAACAGTTTTTTACCCAGAAATCTATCTGCTTATATAACCATTTGTGACAAAGCAGAGTGTTCTAGAGAATTGCATAAAAGTCTCCAAAGATGTATGTGTGTGTATTTAAATGCTTTAAATTTCAATGGTTTGTGGCTGTTTAGTATAAGTTTAAAACAGATTATTTGGCAGGCTCTTTCTTTATGGTAGTTTTTTTTTTTTTCTTTTAATGAGAGCTAAGTTTTAGAAATGCCTAAAAATTAAAATGTACAAAGTGGAACACTTCTTTATTTGGATTTTTTTTTAGTTTGGTAATCAGAGACTCAGTTGATAAAGTTGCCACAAGCTTGCTTCCCTCCTCTTCCCCCCCCCCCCCTCCCAATTAAGGAGATACTGTAAGAAGTTAGCTGTGTTGAAGCTATGGCAAAGAACTAAGGTGTTTTGGTTTGGTTTGGCTTGGTTTTGTGCTTTTATGGAATAGAATGTAGCTGAAAGTCCTTGAACTCCTATAGTGCCCCTTACATGTTTTATTGCCTTTTGTAGGACTATTACTGGGGGCAGGGGTGTTAGAGAGGAGGAGGAGGGGTGGGCAGCAGAGTCCATGGATCAAGTAGAGTTTGTGTGGTAATGCTAACGATACTGAACTAGTCTCCCTCTGCCAGGAAAAGAGCCATTTTTCAAGCTTTTCATTCTCTGTTGTTCTCTTCTCTCTCCACTCAAAGTGCCTAGGAAATCCCATGAAAATTAAACTCTGGTAAAAATCATTTGTTCCATACCTGATGACAAAGGTATCAAGAGGCAGGAGAATGACTCAGGTTTCACGTCAAGATTGGCCCTTTGGAGTTTGTGCTAATCTGCTGCAATATAATGTTATGTTTTATGTATGTGCACAGTGTTTTATTTCCCAGTAGTTGCATGTACATTGTAGATGCATGGATCCCATATTTAAAATTAAAACCCTAAAAATGAGAACATTTACTTGAACATATTTTGTAGGGAAAAAGCATAGAGGGGAAAAGGTCTTTGCTATTGGAGAAAAAAATACATGGCCATGAAAATATATAATTACATATCTTGGAACTATCCTTAATCAGACTCCAGTTTTCTGAAGACCACACTTAACTGAAGATTATGAATATCCCAAGAGGTTTTCTAGATACTCCAGCTTATGAAGAAAGGAAGCTTTTTTATAAAACCAGCAAGGTGAGACCCTGCTCTATCTCAACTGCCTTTATCCCAAGGTGGTTCAATGATCCCCAAAGACCTAGAAATAAACAGGTTTGTTTGCACATATACATCACCACAGAGCCTAGTCAGGACAGGTCATTTGGGGGCCATCTGGGAGGAATTTAGATTGGGGCTGTGGGCCTGGTTCAGGAAGGCCTGCTAAGTTTGATATGACAGGTTCCCTGGAATTTTGTGAAGGGCTTTGCACTCAGAAGCAGAGACACAGTTTCTCCAAAGTGGTAGAGTAATACCATTTCATGCTTTGGGGAGGATCTGGGTTTGCTAGCGTCAATCCTAATGATTCCCACAGCTTTAAAGAAAATGTACTTTATGAGTAAGCTTTCCTTTTTTCTTCCTTTACCTTCTCTGCTTTCTCTATTCTTCCTTCTTCCTCTCCTTCCCTTCTCTTCCCTGTTTCTCTTCTCGGACTACAGTAGCATTGAATCAGCTCAATGGACAGATGCATACACTGCCATAGATTTACTTGCTTGGTTAATTATGCTTTAAAACTGGTCTGTTGAGGGCTTAAATGAAATGTCTGTACTTAATTTTTTTTTTCTGTTTCATTCTTCTGAGTGTTCCACTCTTCAAAGGAGCCTAATGTCTTAGACCGGTGTACTTGCTGAACACAAGCCTCACTGTGGAGTCTGGAGGTCAGGTGTGGTTTTCTTCTAGGGTGGGCTTACAGTAGGCCTGAGGTTTACTGATGTGAGGCATATCTCTGAGACTACCCAAAGGGTCTCAAACTTTTAGGAACTCTCCTGGTTTTTGAAGTTCTTCTGGATCTGAAAAGAAAAACAATGAGTTGCCCTTTCGGGTAATTCTATTTTGATTATGTCCACATTCCCTCTGAAGTGTGTGTGTGTGTGTATAAGGAGAGAGAGAGAGACAGAGAGAGAGAGAGAGAGAGAGAGAAGTGATAGATTATGGTAGGGATAGTTGTTGAGATACGGAAATGGCCTTAAAATTTGGAATACAGACATAGATAAACATGGTTATCAAGGACTTTTCAGAACATCAACAACCTAGGACAAATAACTATACAGTTTTACAATGCCTCTAGTTTGGAAGTGTACTTCTATAGATGGATTAAGAGATTAAGGAGACTCAAAAATCTGAACTGCCCGGGAGCCAGTAGAATTGGTAGGCTGTAAGAGAGGTGGTCTGTTGTATTCCCTTATCTTTAAGTAAGGCTGAGGGCATGTGGGAAGGAAAGAGAACTGACATTGGCTAGGTTTACTGTTCATATCCAGAGTTCTACAAGGCTCTTTTCACAGCATGTTATTTTATATATTCTTACCCAAACCATTCAAGGTAAGAATTAATTTTTATTCATGTTAGAGATGAGAAAACAGAAGCTCTGGAGGGTTATATAACCTGACTAGGGTCACACAGCTAACACATTTTGGAATCTAGATTAGAATTGAAGGAAGCTTCTCTCTAGAATCTATATTCTTTTTCTTAAACCAGAAATATCTCACATGATTTATTTTCCTCATAATCATTCATGACAGAAGTAACTATTTAATCACTACATATCTTCCCTGACTAATCTTTCTCTATACTCTCCTTCCTGTGGTTATTTTATACTTCTGTCATAGGGGCAGACACCTTATGCTTTTCCATACACTCCTAACCCAGAGCCTGTTATTTGACTCAAACCAGTTCTGTTTGCCTACAGTGCCTTCACCAGGACATTGATTTGAGTTGCCTTTTATTCACATGGGTGTGTGGACTGAAGAATTTGGACTGAACTGATACATATACATAGGTGTACGTGGATTGGTATTTTATGTTGTATTATATTATATCGTGAAACGGAAATTCGACGCCAGCAGTAGCAATTTTGCTTTTCAGAAATTTAATTTTAGTATGTGAAAATTCTTTTTTCTTTTTCCAGTTCTTTAATATTTATTTTAAGAATTTTTTTTTGCTATTCTATTTCATATCCTAGCACCCAATCTAGCCAATTAAATTATGAATCTGAAACTTTGAGGACTTACGCTAGTTCCTTATTGAAGTTAGGCATTATTTAGTATCAGAATTAACTCTTTCAAGCCCTTGATTACACTTCTTATTGCACTTATTAAACATTTAATATTTTATTCTTAATTCTCAAAGGAAAGAAATATAAGGTTAGTAATATGTTAGTAATATATGTTAGTAATATGCCTATATTACATGGAATTTTCTAGCTATGAGTATACTTTTAGTACGTTGAATATAATTCTCTGTCTCAATATTCTTAATCATGAGAGTAGTAGTCCCTATTTTAGTGAGAACTTTAATAATTTATTAATATTGACAGAGCATCTTGAGAATGATAAATATTATCAGGTATAAAAGTGAAAATATAAATGCTGCTAGAAAAAATTTAACTTCAAGTTAAATTAATGCTTTTTATTTTGTTATTTTTTGTTGGAACATTTATTTTCTTTCAAGATTTTCATGTTGAAATCTTTAAATGGCTATTACTCATATGTAAAGACTGTTTCTGAAGAAAACCAAGATCCTAACATAAATAAGAATTCTTTTTCTTGGGTGTTAACCAATTATAACTTAGGGAAAATTAGGTCAAAAAAGATGGAGTAGTACTTTTTAAAGTATTTTGGTAATTAGAATAACTTAGTAAACAACGATAAAAGTATGAAAGATAAAATATTAAAATTTAATATAGTAGTTTGGGGATAAGAACTAAACATTGGGGATCCCTGGGTGGCGCAGCGGTTTGGCGCCTGCCTTTGGCCCAGGGCGCGATCCTGGAGACCCGGGATCGAATCCCACATCGGGCTCCCGGTGCATGGAGCCTGCTTCTCCCTCTGCCTGTGTCTCTGCGCCTCTCTCTCTCTCTCTCTGTGGCTGTCATAAATAAATAAAAATTAAAAAAAAAAAAAAGAACTAAACATTGGAGATTACACCAAATATTTGCTTCCAAGATACAAATAACCTTGGAAGTTATGCCTTTGGGTATGAGTTACTATTTGTAGTACTGCTCAAAATCAAAGATTGAGGGTTACTATGGGAAAGAAGCAATGAGAGTACATACTCATTTGGATTCTTTCAGAATAGTACTGTAATATCAGTGACCAAAATACTAGACCAAAAACCATTAAATCCTGAGTTTTATTTGGAGTTAAATCTCAGGTAAGCCAGTAAAGCTCTTTGACTTTGATTTAGTTTCCTTATCCTCAAAATGGAGATAAAATTGCTTACTTACAGAAGAGATATTGAATACTAATTAATTAATGAGTTCGAACATTGCTAATAAATTCCCCTTTTTTTAAATTCCCTTTTCTTAATTCAGTTTTCAAGACTACAAACTCAGACATGCTGAAGATGCCGAAGTTCTATGTCTTAATATAATGTATCTCAATATTTGGGTTGTTCAACTGTGTACCTAGCAGACTCAAAACACAGATGTGTTTTCTTGGATAGCTTAAAGCTGGCTTTAAACTAACCAAATCACAATGAAACTTTTGGTAGAAAGTACCAAATTCTGCTGGTTTCACCTACACAGCTTAAGATTTATATGTGTGTCTGTGAGTGTATGTGTATGTGTGTGTGTGTACATGTTTTATATATTTAAATATATGCAATTCTTTTGCCTTTTAGGTAGAAATGTAGAAAAATATATTTAGGAAAATAAGCCACCAAATCACAAAGATTCCAAACTAGTCCTTATCTCTAGTTACTAATATGTTCGCTGTGACCAAGGCACGGCAGCATGGGTTTAAGTTGAACTGGTTGTATCTGACATGCTTAACTTAAAGGAATGGTTTTATGTTTGGAGGAATTAACTTAGCATTATAGTACCCTCTATGCAGGGAAGTAAGTTAGACCACATGGTGGCCTTCCAGGGTGAATGGGTCTCACATGTATTTAGTGTCTTGGAGAAGTCACTGGACAAGGAATCAGGAACCCCCATTTTTAGGCTTGGCTGCATCTTTAACCAACTAATGAGGCAGTAAGAAGTATCAGTTTTCTCAAATGTGAATGAGTGCACTAGGTTAACATTATACTCCCCTTGTGCTACAACCGTAATCTCTTGATTCCTAGGCTGATAGCCTTCCTATTGTTTTTACACTATCTTCCAAAGAGTGTTTCTGAAGGCTGGAAATCAACTCCAGGCAAACTAGATGACAGGGAGTATTGCCTGCCGAGAGCTGTGCACATATTCAATAAATACATATTGCTTGAAATACTTGATGATTAATTAACCATCTAGAGAAAGCCTTTGATCAATGTTGATGACTAAGCCTTAATGGCAAAATAGTTAAAATTTATTGAGTACCTCCAAAGTGTCAGGCACCCCATTTGCAGTTTGCATATGATATCTTATTTAAGCAATCATCCAGGAAACACATCTCAATCTTCCTGGAGAGTTTTGACATTTTGGAATTATTGGCCATTCTTTTCAGGAAAAGTATTTTCTGCTGGACTTGTTTGGAACCTCCCTCTTGATGTCATTTGAAGAAATTCAATAAAGGCAAATGGATTTGCATTGGAAGAAAGCAGGATGAAATATCCATAGAAAATTCCAGCTAAAGCATTGGATTTATAAATTGCATCTTGAAAACTGTAGCCAAGATCACGTTTAAGCCAAAATCTTCCTCATCATCCATAGTTCCTCCCATTCTTTGAATATGTAAATAGGCAGGAATATAGGCAGGGAGTGGTTTTATTTATTTATTTTTTAAATTTTTATTTTACCATGTAAATATCTCAAGAATCCATCTTCTGCTCTCCATCCCTGGGATAATTATTTTAGTTCAGATATCATCATTTCTATGGTGGAATGTTACAGTAACTTCCTCACTAGTCTCCCTTCTCACCGTTTCCTAATCTGTTCTCTTTCCTTACTACCATGGTGTTTCCTAACACTCAAACTTTCTAGGTTTTAAATTCTTCAACAGCTCTTCTTGACATCCTCTATGAGACCTTGCTTCTTTGTTGCCTCCTTCCCAGGAGGAGGGAACTGCCCCATCCTCTGAGTTTCTGTGCACTTTGGTATATGCTTCTTTTAGCAAGTATATTTTATGAATGTCTCTCCTGTTGGTTTCTGAACTTTCTATAATACAATGTCTTTGAATCATGTCAGTGACTGGCACATAGTTCATAATTATTGAAGGAATAAAGAATTTGGGAACCTGAGCTATTCTGGGTTTAGTAGAGGAGATATAATGTCACAGTTCATTAAAATTATTTTTCTAATCCATTATCTTGTTTGATTCTCACAAAAAACCCAACCCTGTAATTTTGATCCATGAAAAGGGCTTGGTTCATCTCCTCAGAATGTCTGATAGGCAATCTATTTGATCAGGTGACAGTTGGGCAGGGCCTAGAGATAACTATTTCAGGGTTATTTCTCAAAGGTCTGAACCTCCTTTATAACAGTAGGCCCTAAAGTTTTAGGGCCAAGTTTACCCTGACAGCCAAAGCAGAATCCAGTTTCCAAAAAGGAAATGTTTCTAGTTCTTAGCCTAGGATGGTATAGGACGGCTGCAGGACGTAAGGTAGCAAACACATTTTTAGAATGACCTGAATGAAGAGAGTAGAAAAGGGAACAGAGAAGAAACCTTATTAGAGGCCCTGCAGAAGCTTAGATCTGTAAAACCTAGCACTCTGGGACTTAGAATTGTCCTGTTCTGGCAAACATAGCTAATGGCTAGGGAATTTAGGAGCCTTTTATATTTAGGAGAAGAGAGAGCCAGAGGCCTTTTGCATCAAGATATTCCTTTAACTTTCTTACCAAATTCTTTCACTTTGTCGTGCGTCCTGACATCCCATGAAAAAGAAACTTGTCTTTGTCAGTAAGCCTGTTTAATAGACAAATGTGCAATAGACAAATGTGCATCTCATTTTAGGGATGTGACTTACCTAACAGAAAGAAAAAAACAGCATCTCCAATTTAACATGTCCCAAACAGAGTTCTTTGTTTTCTACACTCCCCAGATGTCCCCCAAGTCAGATCTTCCCAGTTTTCCCTATCTGTAAATGACACACCCATCCAAGGGAAAAACTTCAGAAGCCATTTGGATTCCTTTATCTCTCTCACCTCCTACTCATCCATCAGCAAACCCTATCAGCTTTTTTATCTTCAAATATTTCATAAGTCTGATCACGTTTTTCTGCCTTTACCACTACCTTCTTATGCTGAGCCTACCATCACTTCCCTCATGAGCTAGGGCAATAGCTTTCAAACTGGTCTCCCTCCTTTGCTCTTGACCTTCTTGCTCCCCAACTATAGACCATTCTCCACAGAGCTGCCAGAGTGATCTATTAAAATGTAAATCAAATCACTTTGCCCCACTGCTCAAAACCACACAAAGCTTTCTGTCACACTCAGAATAAATCCAGAGTCCTTGCAATGACCCACAAGACCCTACATGATCTACCTACCACCTGTCCATTCTAGTTCCTTTCTTCTTTCTTCTCCCCACTCATTCCTTTCAAGACATTCTGGCCTTCTTACTCATGGACCTGGTGTACTATGAAACTAATGGAGTTTCCCTTTTAATTATTTTCTAATAAGTTTAGAGTTAAATTCCTAGTCAATCTCTAGTAACACTATAACAATGCTCAATAAAAAAAATACCAACCTTACTTCTGGCTTAGCTTTATTTTTTGCTATTATTTTTCTTTCTCTTACCTTTATTACTTACAAATTAAATATATGTTCCTTACATCTTTGTTACTACAACAGGGAAATCAGAAAACACAATAAAAACAGAATATTTTTACCACATTGCTCCCTACCCCAATCCTCCAGTGACTTCCCATTATTTCTATTGTAAAGTTTAAACACCTTAGCATAAGTTAAAAATTCTGGTTTCTTTTTACTTCTAGTCTCATATCTCAACTCTCCCTCTTCACTTGGCTTCCTTGTATTTATTCTTCAGATATCAGTGGCAATGTTAGGTTTTTCTCAGTTATCTCATTGGTGAGCTCTCTGTCTGCACTGAACCCTACCACTCTATTGTAAGGTGATGTGTTGCCCCAATGGAAGGCAGGGACAGTGTTTTTCTTTTTTTTTCATTATATCCACAGCTTTAGTCAGTATCTAGCCCATAGAAAATTCCTTTTTTTTAAAAAAAAATTAAATTCAAGTACAGTTAACTAGAAAGCTCTTAATACTGATGAGTGAGTGAAAAAATGAATGATAAGAGGCTTTTGTTAGGAGATGGTTTTTTAAAAGTATCTGTCCAGAGTTTACTTCATACACAAATAAATTATTAGAGGTGGGCAGGGAGTATGTGTAAATAATAAAACACTTCAAACAGGTGCACTTTAGGGGATAATGTTGTCAGAATCCTTTCTCTTGGAGTACACCCAACAAGACTAAAGACTGCCAACGTTCTTCCTTTGGTAGGGGATCTCTTCCATCCCCTTAGTGCTACTTGTGGAGACTATTGAATTTGAATGCATAAACATGGTACAGTCAAACAAAAAATTGGAGAAGAATGTAACCTTTGTCATCATTTTAATTTTATTGACTTGCAGTATTCATTTTATTGATTTATAAAATCAATGGTGTTTTTTTGTGTCCATAGCTGGGTAGCAAGCACTGTGAGCTTGTAGCAGATTTGTGGCTATATTCTCAAGCTCAGTCTCTCATCAGGATGGCAGAGATTTGGCTCAAATGTAATCTATTTTCTGAATTAATGAAATAGCTTTCATTTGGCCCTGCCATCTTTATGGAGCAGTTAAATCTTTGCTCTAGGCAGAAGTGATGGCAACACCACGATTTACAGAAACACAGCAATGCACAGGGATGGGAAATGTGGACAGTTCCAGTAGATAGTTTATTCTGGACTTTCTGGTCTTTTATAAAATGGTCCAAATGGTCTCTTCATATGCAGATGATTTTTTTTAATAAAAATGAAAACGCAGATCATATCTAGACAAATAATATATAGGGTGTTGGATTTGAGGTCACTATGATGAAATTGACTTTAAAGGTCATCTTTTTCTCAGTTGGACTTCCTAGGGACATGAATTGAGTATCCTCATCTAATAAGTAGGGAATTACTTTCTTTTTCTTTACTCTAAATAGTTACCATTTATTCAGTGCTTACCAAGTGTCCTGTAATCTTAAACCATCAACACAATATGATAGTTGGGTGTTTTTACCCCTAATTTACTGAGAGTAAATGAAGGTACAGCAAGAGTAAATAACAAAAGTGGGAGCCACTCAAGTTTCTTTGACACAAGTCCCTGCTTTTACCATGACAAGGATCAGAAAGAATGGTAGACCTGTCAATGTAGGATCTAAAGTATTTTAAAATGCTTAAAGGAAGCATAGATTTATTTTTTCTCCAACATACAAGTTTACATTATAAATCCATGAATAAAGCCGTTGTGCAGATAGGAGAATGTTCTCTTGGCAGTGAGGGCAGATGCTCTAGAAAAAGTAAAGTGGGATAAAGTTGTGAAATGTTCACTGACTCTTAGTAGAAGTTTATAAGTATAATAAAAAAGGAGTTGAAAGAAGTGAAAGAGAACTCTCGAGTCCTGTGGTTGATTAAGGAGGCAAGGAAAGACAGGAAGCAAAAACTTGTGTATCCTAGAGGACAGACCCTAAAAACAGGCTTGGAAATAGACTTTGGTGAAACAGCCAAAAGATACAGGATGGAGAAGCAACAAAGATCTCTGACTGGTTTGCTCAGGAGAGTGTGGCCCCATGTCAGAAAAAATATGCCAATCATGATGCTTAAGAAGGAGATATGAGGGGGTGCCTGGGTGGCATAATTGGTTGGGTGTCCAGTTCTTAGTTTCAGCTCAGGTTGTGATTTTGAGGTTATGACCCTGAGCCCAGCATCACGCTTCTTGTGGAGTCTGCTTTAGTTTCTCTCTCCCTCTCGCTCTACCCCTCCCACTCACACTCTCTAAAATAAATAAATAAATAAATAAATAAATAAATAAATAAATAATTTTTTTTTTGAAAAAAGAAAGAGATATGAAGGATGATACTTAAAAGTGGCTGTAGATTCTGCTCCATACCAGAAGTAAGGGGCATTTCTCTCCAAAGACCATGGAGAAAAGAACAAAGGCAATGAATAGTGAAGTTAGATCTAGGACTGGTTAGCAGAAGTCAGGTGGGCTAGAGGAAGGCTGGGGCCCCATTGACTGGCCTTCCAGCTTAAGGGCAGTGATGACATTTAGTCTCTTAAAAGGTTTGCTGACAAAATTACAGACTCACAGAGACATTGGCTGCAGTCTCTGTCCAGATATCAAGATCACCCTGTGAGGGGAGATGGAGAAGGGAGGGAAAGAGACAGATGTGTAAGCAGATAAATTAGACAGCATAGTGGGTTATATAATATCTACCTATATATAGAAGGCACTTTGAAAGTGCAGAAGCAGTCATGACTAACTGAATAGAAACACACAGAAACTATTATATAAAGTCATAAGTGTTTTTGTGTCATGAGAAAAGTACGATTTACTAGCACAGTTACAGAAGAATTAATTCTTCCTTGTGGCTGTAAAGAAAACTTCATTGAACAGGGAATATTTGCGTGATCTTGAAGGATGAGATTTTCTTCAGGCAGAGAATGAAATTAACTGCCAAGAAAAAGAAGGAGGATTCTGTACTCATGTTCTTTAACAGAAAGATTCTAGGGAGAGAACTATAATCTATTCAATCAGCCAGGGAGAGGCACTCAAACTGTAGATTCAACTATATCCTTCTCTTTCAATTATCATTAAAATGATCCAATGTAAGCAGTTGCCCAGCTTCTGTGCAGTCAAGCTTATAATGACGGGTTTCTTTGTTGTGGAGGTGTGTTTTGTAGTGTCTGTCGACAGGAAAACCATTGGAGTTCTAGCTTCCACAGTGGTTGTTGGGGAGAATTCTGTATGTATCTGGTAGATGAAGGGTCAAACATGGTGTGTGTGAATGTGTGAGTCTGTATGGAGGGAAGAGGCTGTGGTTCCGCCTGTCTGCCTTTGGGCTTCGTTAGCCATCTCTCTCTTTTTTTTTTTTTTTTTTTTTTTGTATCCCCGGAGGAATTCTCTGCTCTCCTGGCATTTAGCTGGTGGCATTTGTAGAGATCTGGCCTCAGCCATGTCCACCTCTCATCATTAAAAGCCCACGTTTTGTCTGTGCTGCCGTTCTGCCTCCTGTAGAAAGGGATTTAAATGAGATAGTCTCTTTTTTCCAGAGACCAGTTTTTAGTTTTCAAATTATTTTCTTTGGTCTAGATATAGTATAGAACGTGTCTAGGTAGTTTACTATTGCTTCTTAACAGCTGCCCTTTGGTGGGAAAAGTCAGGCACAGTGTGTACCCAAAACTATAGAAATGTCAGCATGTGCTATGATGATAAGTTAATTCCAATAGTGGTGATTCAGAAACACATACTGCATATACACCATATGGGCCTTAAATATTTATGAAACCTAAAAGTCACAAAAACAATTCTTTAATGTAAAAGTTAAAAAAAATCTATTACTATGATTTTTCATGAACTGAGTTTTAAGCATTTAATATTTTAATTTGCAGATTAACTTATTACTGAAAGGACACTTGTAATTTAAAAATATCATTCTCATTGATTACCTGTTCTTCAAAAGACACTATGTTAGAAGGAATTAAAAGAATGCCCAGGATTTGTCAGATTCTTAACTTGTTCTATTTTCTATTTTTACCATCCATTGAGTGAATTTTTCACTGTAGGAAAAGAATTAAAAAAGAGAATAGGGAAATCTCTAATCAGTCCTTTTCCAAATGAAATGGCATATAGGGAAAAGCAGAGCTTGGGAGGAAATTGCAAAGCAGTAAGTATAAAGAAGGTGTCTTAGAATTATGAAAACAACACTTTTTTCTTAGCGTAGTCTTCGAAGAAGCTTGGTGCAATGCTAGAGTGATTTGATATAATTTAATCTAAAAGCTCTGGGCTAGTAACCCAGACACCTGGCTTCTAGCTGTGACTCTGATGCTAATTATTTGTACCTTAGTTTCTTAATTTATAAATGAGAGACTGATTAGCTTATCCTTAAATTTGATCCTATTAAATATCATCCAGACTTTTACATGTTTACAGCAAAGAACTTAGGCTACTGAGAACTAGAACCATCTCTGTTTTGATCACTGTTGTATATACCATATACCTCGTACAGTGTTTTTAAGGAATATTTAGAATGAAGGAAGGAATAAGATAATGTGAAAGGTTTATGGAAGCTGCCTTCACTGTGCTCTGAGAGCCTGGTCCAATTATCTGTGGATCTGAAAAGTCATAAAATCGCCTGTAATTCGCTTGAGTGTAGCTATCCATCTCGCTATGCTATAATCAAAATCTAATCTTAATCAAAAATTTCCTGATACCATCATATCCCTTTTTAGGAGATTCAACTTCTACCTTTATTGCTTACTTATTGGAATAGGAAGAGATTTTGCATTGAGACTTGCTTTGTCACATAATTTGTATATAAATGACCTTATACTATATTTTGAACACCTTTTATGCATTGTACTCTCTTTTTTCTAGCCTCAGTGTTATTCATTGACCAATGTCCATGACTCTCATCCATCTTGATAATTTCAGTTTATTGTTTGCCTTTTTACTTTACCTCCTATGAACGTCCTTCAAAATTTTTAATTATTGGACACTTGATTTTTTTTCTTAACTTCCTCATTTCTTCACCTTTACTTTATCACCATAATTATTCCAATGGGATCTCATCCCTGCCTAGAGTGGTTTACTTCTAATATCTTAAGATCGGTTATAATAATAATTATAGCAGTAGTATTTTCAGTGTTTCCATTTCTCATCAATTTTTTTAAAGTTGCAACTTAAACATTTCCTTACACCAAATAACCTAATATTTACTTTTTATTTTTAAAGTTCCTCCCCTCCCCATCGATTTACTTTTGAATTGTTTTGAATTCATATCTCCTCTGAGTCTCATGATCAGTGACTAAACTTTGACATTTTGAGAGTGCAATACTCTTGCAGTTTCATTTTGCTGTGGATCTGGTGTGTCAATTCCAGCATCGAATGCAACTCGACTACTTGTATTCTCAGTTCTCATCCTGCCAGTTATAGAAGGTCATAAAAGCATACTAGTTGGATCCTATAGAAATTTATGCAATCTGTCCTGTTCTCTGGGATGTGACATCACATTTTGATGTGTCAGTTCCAGTCCATTTCTATATGTCTTGTGTCCTCACTCTTAATCTTTTACACTCAACCATTAAGCTTTCTTGATTTACTGAGAATATTGAGAAATAATCCTGTGGCCATCAACAGGATTATTATACCATCAACTTCTTTTTCCTTAATCAGAAAATTTTTTTTTTGTACCTCCTCTCATTGTTTTTCTTAGTGGGGTCCCCTTTTTCCATGGTTAATCTGAGCAACTTGTGCTTGACGTTACTGCCACCTGATTCCTCCAGGAGTCTATTTATTGTGAGTTTAAGTTCCCAGGCCTACTACTTTTTGGATGTTTTTTGAGTTGATCATTGGACTTACAGGCTCAGTTTTCTCATCTGTACAATAGGAAAACTATACTTATATGATTGGATTGCCTATGTGTCTTGCCAACTACTTTGTTGTGGTGACATAGCCTTAGCCATTTGTAGTGAAGTTGTTATATTTTCCCCCTCCTAAATCATTAATCTTTGCTCTGAGTATGACCAGAATCACAGCAAACAGCATACCCTAACTGCAGAATGTATAAACATATTTTTGATTTTAAAAAATCAGACTAGGGCAGCCCTGGTGGCACAGCGGTTTAGCGCTGCCTGCAGCCCGAGGTGTGATCCTGGAGACCCGGAATCGAGTCCCGCGTCGGGCTCCTTGCATGGAGCCTGCTTCTCCCACTGCCTGTGTCTCTGCCTGTGTGTCTCTCTGTGTGTCTTTCATGAATAAATAAATAAAATCTTTAAAAAAAAACAAATAAAAAAATCAGACTAGACCTAGAAATATGCTGGTATCCCAACGGAATGCTTTTTTCACCTTAGAACTGTGGAGACTCACTTGTTAAGAAAAATGAGAATATTCAATTTTGAAAATAAAACTTACAGCTGACTTGGGTATTAATGTGGCTTTTAAGAGCTGAGCTGTTTTACCTGCAAAACCGTAGGGTTTGACAGAATGATCTTGAAGATCCCTTGTAGCTTCAGGGATATTATGGCCTAGAGTCTGAGCTCTGCTTCTGAGTATGAAATTCATAGACCAAACTCCTGAGTCTCCTGAAATACAAGGCAGAAGCTCAGGGATGGTACTATCACATCAGACAAAGAAGAATTTCTTGTTGCAAATGATTGTACTATTAGTTTTTGAGAGAAAACTCAATGATCTGCTGAGTGTACAAGGAGCAGTATTGAGTGTTTCCTAGCAGATAGATAGCTGGCAGGCTTAAAATGAGTATTGATGTGTTTATGTGGAGATAAGGACACACGTTAGCTTTTCTCAGAATTCCATTTTCAATTACTCTTGAACTAGTTTGAAAATTCATCGTCTTCACGCCAAATATCTTTTAGTGTGCCACGTATGCCGAGTAGCAGACCCTGACATCTCAACAGGGCTCACATAAGTATACTCAGGCAAAAATTAAGCAGAATCAGGGGAGTGCAGATTTCTGGTGCTGCTCTGGTAGTCAGGATTCAAGAATCTTTGTCCATTAGATGATATACCTATATCTCTTCTTTGTCTCTTCTTGTTTTGCTTCTCATTCCTTCCCTCTCACACCCCTCTTCCTTTCTCTTTTTCTCTTTCCTTTCCTTTCACATAAAATCCATTTTTTTTTTTTTTAAGAAAAGAATGAGCAAATGCCTGGATACAGGTTTTTCTACCATAAGCCGATCCTGCTAGTTAAAAGCAGAGACAATATCATAGGGACTTAGGACTGGAGGGGATCTTGGGAAGTCATTCAGTCCACTTCTCTCACTTTAGGCCACACCACACTATACATAGACAACCTTTCTAAATGAGAAGATTCCATCACCTCTCCTAGTCTCATTTCTAACATTGACCAATTTTCACTGTCAGAAATGCTGCAGTATTGAACCTGCTGCTAAATTGTCTTTAATGCTGGTCAGAGTGAATATGTTCATAAGTTACAAAAAAAAAAAAAAAAAAAAGGCTATTTGGGCATGATCTTAGAACAGTTCCATGTTTCTAAATATGATGCTTTATAAGATGGCTGTACGTATATGCAGCCTAGAATCGGATTGATCCCCTTGAGATATAATAAGCCTATAATTCTCAGCTACTTTAAATCCTGTCTTGGTCCCATATGCAGCCACAGCTGTGAGGTCCTCACTATGGTTATTTTAAATCAAACAAACTGTTTGTCTAAAGATAGACAATTAATAATGTTAGTAAAATTGTGAGAATCAAGTCTCTACAAATTGAAATTTTACTTATTTTACAGTGTTTCATGGATTGTTGGATTTGAGAAGAGATCTTACTACTCCATCAGGTGCTTAAATCCCCTTTAGAATATCCAAATGACCATCAGTCCTCTACCTGAATATATTTTGAAGATGTAGAGTAGTTATTAAGGCTCTTCCATTTTTAAAGCACTCAAATTATTAAAAACTTCTGCCTGTATGAGAAGATTTGGACATAATCTAAGTATTTTTCTATCCATTCCTTCATTCAGGATTTATAGCTTGCTTGCAATAAACCACTTACTCCTTTCCCAATAAAACAAAGCAAAGCCAAAATCAACCTGAACATAATTTACAAAGCTACGTAGATCAGTAAGAAACTACTACATTTATTCAATTATGTAGATTTTTGGTAGTAATACAAAGAAGTAATTTGTTAAAGCAGGAACACATACAAAAGAGAACACCTAATTGTATATTTTTTCCCTTTGGGGCATCTAACCTTTTATTGGCTGAACTATTGATAACTTCAGCTGTTACATTTTTTTCATAAGACTTAGGATCTGCCCTTTAGTTTTTAATTGTCAAAAACATGGCCTTAAATACATATTAACTTATTTTCATTTCATAAAAGCAAAATCTTTGCTATAAAATTAGCTCAAAGCACAGTACAAAAGTAAAACATTCTAAGCTAAAAACAAGAGTCAGCTGAACTAAAAATGGAATCTATTAAGAATACTGTATTTTAAAACTACAAAATTATTCCTTTTAGTTTGCTGTTGACATGAAAAACAGGCAAGTGCAAGGGAAGAAAGAGCCACTTGAATAAATTGTGGGGGACAAGGGTGGGTGTGTTGAAACTCAGAGGTGTGGTGGGTGAAACATACTACACTCTGTCTCTGGCTCTTGGTTCCTTCACATGCAAAAATAGAATGGTTATAATATTTGATACAGAGGGTTGTTGAAAGGATTAGAAATAAAACACATGAAGTATCTGATAATCAATAAAATGGCCATTTTATGACTCATATGCCTAATTTCCAGGTTTATAATGAATCTAGAAATTGAGAAGGATCTTAAGGGAGTTCCAGAGTTAGTGACTAACTTGTTACTCCATGAGTTTGGGAGGCAGCTATAGTAGAAAGATCACAGATGTGGGAATCTGAAAGGCTTGGTTTTGAATTCTAAGTGCACCACTTGCCAGAAGAGTGACTTCAGGCAAGATATTCATCAGTCTAAATATGCGTCTCTTAATTATGAGTACCAAATGAATAAGGCACATGCCAATTGTTTAATAAGGAGATAATGCTTTTTTTTTCCCCCTTTTCCTAATATTGCCAATCTATCGCAGACCATAGATTACATTAGAGTAGATTACTCTACTCCTATAGAGTCCAGAGTAATCATAACTATGGGAGGGAGCGGGCAATATACAATTACTTTCAGAGATTTCAAGGTTTCAGATTGCCAAGCAAGGTGTGAAGTTTTGGCATCATAACATGCTAACAAAGTCCCTACTGCTTGTCAAATGCATACTGTTATTGTTCTGTGTAGAAGGATGAGACATTCCTGAACATCTCCTGTCCTAAGATACAACCCCTGCCACTCCTCTGAGGCAATGTTACTGTCATAAGCTCAATGTCATCATTCTAATTTATGGTTCTGCCAAATAGTATTTATCCAAAAATCAGGTGGGTTCTTTTTTTAAACCTTTCCTTTTTCTCAGGAAAGAGAGTGGTGGAAGTTTCTGAAATATGGGCATTACAGTAAAAATAGAGACCTGGAATCTGAATGCTTGGGTCTGGCTTTAGTTCTGTTACTTGCAAGACATGTGAATTTGGGCAAGTCACATACCTAATTTTAGTCTTAGTTGAGAAGAATAATAATAGGTTGATATCCTCACAGAATTGTTTTGAGAATCAAATGAGATGATAAAGTTGCTGAAAACTGATATGTGCCATATCAGTGTGAAGCTTATTATCTTACCAGACTTGACTGAGCAAAAATACCAATCCCTTTGAAATCCCCTGTAAGATGGAGAGAGGCTGAGATACTGCACTTCTCTACACCAGATGATCCTCTTGGAGTCAAAGCCTGGGAGCATTGTGCTGAGGACATAAATGCAGTAGAGCTCCAAAAAGCAAAACAGATTGGCAATTTTAGGCCATACGGAACATATTTTTAAGTATATGTTTCAAGACATAAGGGTCCTATAGCTGTAACCGTTTTGTGTAGTATGTTTGTAGCAGTATAAGTCAATGAATTAGTAGTTGGTGAAATATCTTTGTGAACTCCAATGAACTAACAAATGGTAGTTATCTTTTGTTGTGACAGCTGTTAGTATATATTCAACCCCATAACTGCCCCCCTACACTCCCTACCTCCAGACTTACTTCCCTAGATAATTCTAAAAGGCTTTAAACAAACACACTAACAAACATGTAAAAAATAGATTAACCATAACCTTGATTCTAATCATTGGTCCTATACACGGTGTTTTATTTTTAACTAATAATTAATTAAGAAAATTTTAAAGTCATACCGTAAACATGGGAAACTCATCATCTAACATACTGACATGATTTACATGTGTGAATGTTACTTTACCTCCTATAACTCTACCTCTTCTCTTGGACATAATAGTATCTTAAATTTTTTATCATTCATGCTCTTGCCTATTTTAAAATATGATTTTATCTTAAACATCTGTATCCCTAAAAACTTGCAATTTTAGCTATTTTTAGTTTATAACAAAATATTATGCTTATTCTGCACGTAAATTTGTATTTCATTTTTCACCCAATTATATATTGCTGAGTCATTTATGTTACTTTAACTATAGTTTATTTGTTTTGACTTTTGTATAATAATATTCCATTGTGTGAATCTACTATAGGTCTTTCTTTCATAAATTTTCTTGTAGATAGACATTTGTGTTGCTCCTCCACATCCCTCTTATAGTGAACATTCTTATATGTGTCTCTTCATGTACATGTGCAAAAGTAGAATTGCTAGATTTGGTGGACATGTTTTGTTTTAATATTACAAAGCTGTGTTTAACTGTTTTCCAAAGTGATACTATGCAAGCAATGTCAATTTCAATGTGCTACACCTTGTCGACACCTGGTAATGTTAAATTTCTTAGTTTTTGCCAATTGCTTGGATGTGAAATGATATATCATTATGGTCTTGATGTGCTATGCTGTTCCTTAATAATAAGATTGAACATTTCTTTATTGGCCATATATGTTTTCTCTTTTGTGAAATGTCTACTGGTGTTTTTTGCCCATTTTTCTATCAGATGTTCTATACTTATTGTTGTGCAAAATTTCTTTATATATCTTGATGCTCATCATTTGTTGATAATACAAATAGCAGATATCTTCTCTGTCATTGCCTTGTCTCTTTCCTTAAGTTACTTTTGGTTGAACAGAAATTCTTTAACATCTTATATATAATTTATTTATATGCACTTGATATTTGTTATTGTAATGGTGTGTTCTTATTTTCTCTTGTTTTTAAACTCAGACATTTTTAGTAGATTCCAGAAAATCATTTGATAAAGTTCAACATCCATTACTCTAAAAAAACATAGAGATTGAAGGATGACTACAGATTTCCTTGTGATAAAGATATTCAGTCAGTAGAGACTTCATCCCTAGTAGTGAAACAGCATTTTCCAAACTATGTTTGAGGAACACAGGAGCTTATTTGGTATTGTCCAAAAAAGAATTTTGGGACCAAGTAACATCTAGAAAACACTGCTCTAAGAGACAGCCCCTTTAAAGTCAGTTGCAAGACAAGATGTCTTCTCTTATTACTATTAATTATTATTCTAGAAATTCAAGCCAATGATTAGGCTAGGAAATGGAAGTGGCACAGACTCTTAGAAAGGAAGTTGCAAAATTAATGTTTGGATACAATGGTTGTCTTAGGTTTTCAAAGTAGACAAACTGAAAGATAATTATAAATAGTTAAGACAGTGTGACGGCCAGTTGCACAATAAATATGCAGACATTATCACTTTCCTATGTATCACAGGATAACCAGTTGCTATATTTTATGTTAAGAAATATAGCCAGAGGAGGAATAGCTCTACCACCTGTTTGCTTGGGTGAAAATGAGCCAGTGGCCTTATTTTCTGGGTTAGAAAAAAGAGTGACACCCAGGCAGTCTCCGGCACATGCCAGTGTCTTCTTTGCCTTCCAAGAGTCCAGAATCCTAAGAAATGTAGGAACAATGGTATAGATGGTGTAATGTAGAACATTCTGGTTCTCTCCTGGGGTCATGTAAAAGCTCTTTCTTGAGGCTAAGTCTCCCATTTAGTGTTGTAGATGTGAATATGTGATTTAGTCAGGAGACATGGATTCTGATTCTGGTTATTCTGCTTGCAGGCAATAGGGGTTAAGATGTGTTATTTGACCTTCCTGAGGCAGAATGTCCTTATCTGTGAAAGGGAGAGAATGCCATCCTCACAGTGTTATTCTGAGGTGTCTCCAAAGATGTTTGGAACACATTTGTACATTGTCAGTTGTTATTACGAAGACTGGAAATCCATTATTTTAAGCTTAGCACCAATCACAGATGATGAATGCAACTTCTTGAAGAGAAATGGACCGTCCTATATTCTCTGAGATAGGGGCTCCCATCCCTGGAATCCCCAAAACTGTCATGTTGAGTGGGAGTGAGGGTGGTGTTTTCACAAGCCCTGGGTGACAAGAGCCTCATTGTTGGGAGTTAATTCATGTGTTCTGGAGGCTGACATTCTGAGATCAGGGAGCCAATATGATCAAATTCTGGTGTGAACCATCTTCCTGGCTTGAGAACTGCTGCCTTCTCATTGTCCTCAGATGGAGGAGACTGTCTTTCAACTTATGTTTTCTACTATATATTGCTTATGTATGGAAATACAGTTGACTTGTATATATTGGTTTTATATCCAGTCATCTTGTTAAACTATTACATATTTTGAATAACTAATTTGTATGTATGTTTTTGAGGATTATTTTATAGATAATCCTGTCTTATAAATCATAAAGTCCTGTCATATAAATAATAAAATATGTTATTTCTTTTAAAATTCTTATGCCTTTACTTTCTTATTGTTTTTTTAATAAAGTTATCCAGTAGATGAAATGAAAGACAGCTTTGTTTATATTCTTCAGTATCCTATTTCTTGTAGAATCTGTGCCAGAAACTTAGTTACATCTTTTATTCCACTTAGATTTGAAAGATTATTTATTTATTTATCCATGAGAGATACAGAGAGGAGCAGAGACATAGGCAGAGGGAGAAGCAGGCTCCCCATGGGGAGCCCAATGTGGGATTCGATCCCAGGACCCTGAGCCAAAGACAGATAGATGCTCAACCTCTGAGCCACCCAAGTGTCCCTGTTTTCTTATTGTACTGGCTAAAACCTTCAGTACATTTGGGTAGAAGTGGAAATGGAGGGTATTTTTGTCTTTTTTTCTGATACTAACATACATTCTTTTAAATTTTCCTTCTTTAGGATGATATTTAGTATAGGTTTTTATTGATATACTTATCAGGCTAAGGCTATCCTTTCTGTTCCTACTTTACTCAGATTTTTTGTATTGCTGTTATCTTGATTTTATTAAATGCTTACTTTGCATTGATTGTGATAATCGTATTTTTTCCCTTTTAATTTGTTAACGTGGTGAATTACATTTATAGGTTTTTAAAGATCCAATCATCTTTGAATTCCTGGGATTCACTCAACTTGGTCATAGTATATTATCTTTTTATATACTCTGTTTTAGTTTGCTAATATTGTAGTTAGGATTTCTTTTTTAAAAAGATTTTTTGTATATTTATTTGAGAGATAGAAGGGTGGAGAGAGAGAGAGGACTAAGCACTCACTTGTGGGGGGAGAGGCAGAAAGACAAGCAGACTCTCTGCTGAATGGGGAGCCTGACGCAGAGCTCGATCCTAGGACCCTGAAATGATGATATGAGCTGAAGTCCAATGTTTGACCAACTGAGTTACCCAGGTGCCTCTTAGTTAGGATTTCTACATGTATTCATGAATGAATGAGCCTATAATTTTAAAAATTCTTTTCCTAGTTTGGAACCAATATTTATTGGATCTATAAAATAGGAAGAATTTTCTCTTTTTCCATTTTCTGGAAGATTGTATACAGTCGGGATGATATTTTTTTCTTTCAAATGTTGGCAAACCTTGCCTATCAAACCATTTGGACTTGGCATAGAGTTTCTAGTTTTATAGTCAACCCTATAAGTTATTATTATTTTTTGCATTTTTCCCAATTGTAAACATAGTGTACCTTCTTTATGGAGAATAAGGAAAAACATTAAAAACCCAAACAATCATTCCTAAATTACCCATTAAGAAGAAGAAAGAAAGAAAGAAAGAAAGAAAGAAAGAAAGAAAGAAAGAAAGAACCACCATCAACATTTTATTGAAGAATGAGATACAGGAATTAACTCCACCAGCCTCCTGAATGCTCAGTTTCTCAGTAAGGTCTCCTGTAAGCACCCATTTTCCATTGTACCTCCCAAACTCTGTTCCCTGTTACTCGACTTTTTCCCATGATACTTTTCATATTCTAACATTGTATATAATTTATTTATGTTTCTTATAGTATAGAATGTGAGCTCTCAGGGATTAGAGATTCTTATGCTTTGTTTTGTTAACTGCTACATTGCTATCACCTAGAACAGTGCCTCACACAAAGCACTCATAATATTTCTTTAATAAATATAATTTTTGCACAGAATTCTTCTGTATTTTTATACAATTGAGTATCTACCTTTGTTTGTTTTGCTTTGATACTGTTTTAGAAACATTTTCCTGTATCACTAATATATCTTTTTAAGATCATGCTCAATGTACTATCCTGCAAATATATATCTTTACACATCAGTGTATCTATATATCAGTACATAGATATATCTCACATCAGTATATCTCTCTTTATCTATGTATACGTCTTGGTCCAGGCAAGTCACACTTGAGTATATTACAACCATAGATTAAAATGCCTAGCATATTTAAAAGTCATATGACTAGCTAGACCAAGAGGTATTTGTGTCTTACGTTCACTATCTAATTTTCTGACTTCCTGGATAGCTAAAAGAGCCTGAAGAAATTGCTTTTAGTGATTCCTTTGTCTCAGCCACATCAGTCCTTTACTAGTGGAGGTTTTACCTCCCAAGGTATAAAGTGGCACCTGCTTAGTCCCCTCTTGTTGCCATTTGCTTCCTGAGAGATACATGAAATACATAGGTATAAATGGAGAGGTACTGATGAAGGTCAGGGAATGGGGCAAACAGCACTCTGGCTATGTTTGTATCAAGGGGCTTATATTTCCCACTACAAGATAAGATCCTTAAAGTTAAAGACCTTATATATCTTGCTTTCCATGACATCACCAATGTCTGGTATAGTCTAGTATAGTCATTTTATAGTTGTAGAATAAACACTTGGTGACATTTTTTTTCTTTTCCTATGTCCTCAGAGACTTCAAGTATTTTTCATTTATTTTATTTTTTAAAAGATTTCATTTATTTGAGAGAGAGAAGACAAGCGGGGGGTGGGGCACAGAGGGAGACGGACAAGCAGACTCTTTCCTCAGTAGGGAGCCCAACTTTGGACTCAATCCCAGGACCCTGAGAACATGACTTGAACTGAAGTCAGACACTTAACTGACTGAGCTACCCAGGCATCCCAAGGATTTGTCATTTTAAACCACCAGAAGCATGAATAAAGGAGGGAGTACATAGTACAGTGATAAAGAGTTCAGACTCTGAGACCAGTGTTTGAAAGCCAGTGTTTGAAAGCCTGTTCCAACATTTATTGTATGACTTCAAGCAAATTATTTGACTTCTCTTTCTCAGTTTCCACACTTGTTAAATGGAGATAATAATAATTCATACCTCACAGGGTTGTTGTGAGGATTAAATAAGTTAACCTCTGTAGAGCTTTTAGAATATGGCACATAGCAAACATAAACAAATAGTTCCTCCAGTAGCCTTTTGAACTGAGAGTTATAAAATACTCAAAGCATATTTTCAACTGACTTTCAGGTCGATTAGCATACCTCAAAGTGTGGCTGCCTAAACTAACTTCAAAACACACACACACACACACACACATACACACACATTGGTATTTTATTGCATTGGCAATAAGGAATGAGTGGCTCATAGAACTATTTTTATTCATTATAATCAACTGTAATATTTTTGGAACATCCTTATGTTCTTCAAAAACTTACTTCATGAACTAAACCTCTTTAATATCTGCCAGCACCATAATGTGAAGATACTGGTTGGGGTCCTTTGATTTTCTTAGCACTTCCTTCACTGCAAACTTATGGCTGTTGCCTTAGATTATATCCTAATATTATGATTTTGGATAATTCTTAATAGTAACCTAGTCAGGTGTACTATGGGATGATACTGCAGAGTACTTACTTGCAGAGAACTTTGGCAGCCACTTTGCCTCTAATATGAATCGCCAAGGTGGCTTCCTCTATTAGATGTGTTCATATCCCACCAGTTTTCATTGCAGCACGAGCAAAAGCAAAGAGGTCAAGCACTACTGGCACCATCAGATTTGTAGGCATTCTTTACATTCCCTGCATCACTAAGTACTGAAATTCTTTAGTATAGGAGGCCCTAGCACTACTCTGAAACCATAAATTTAAACTAGGACATGTTAGGAGACTCAGGAAGAACAGGGAAAATATTCCACAGAAATATCTAAATTTGGGATAATGAAAAACAAGTAAGTTTTAGAATCGTGTTGAATAGTATTTCAATTAATTAGCAACACTGAGGAAGGATGTAAACTGGACATTGTAAATGCATTTTAAGAACTCATTAAATTTGTTCATCAATATGTATTGAATAATTACTATCAAGTTTGGTGGTAAAATGTTCTAGGACTTCATAAGAGTGTCAGTAGAGGAGGATCTTAGTTAGGATTTATTTTGGCCACTCATGAAGGGGTAAAAATATTATGTTGTAGTGTTGTAAGCTAAAATGAGATAATGCATGTAAAGCACCTGGCTCATACCAAACTGTTATTGTTGGTTTGGGTTCAATTTTCCAAAGACAATAAAACCAGCTGTGAACATCCAGTACAGATATTAGGGACAAATTTTATCTATGGCTTTATTCCTTTCTGGGATGAAAGCTTCCAATGTGATACTGATGAAAATGACTCTGATTTGTGGCTTTCTGCATTGTGAGGCACACAGCCAGTGGATTACTCTGAATAATAAAAAGTGGCAGAGGAATTCAAAGTTGAATTAAAGGAAAGAGAGCATTTACACAATTTGTTACCTTCTGTATGAGTTTCTGGGCAGTACTCTCAGCTCTGAGTCTTTACTCTATGATCTAGGCCAGTATACTTGCCTTGGAAAGATGCTTAGTATAGCTGGAGTGGGAGAACTTCTACGATATTTATGATATATATTGATTTTACTAGTGGGTGGGTATGAGACATAATCCCTGAAGAGTCCTAACCACCGATTCTAGAGACTCATATTTTTTTCAAGAAACTGTCTCTATAAGGCATGAGATCAGAACTGGATCTGGGATTTCCATTTCAAGGTACTGGAGAAAGCCTGGGGGGAATTATCCATATCCTCTAGGATTTCTAACAATATCTTGGAATATCCATTTCAACTTAGTTGACTTTAGTTGAAAATGGGAGGTATCATATGATCATAATCATATAAGTTTAACAACCTTAGAGTCCTCTATCTTCATCTCCTCTTCTTTTTGGCAAAGGAATTTAGAGCCTATTTTCAAGCAACTTCTATGATAAGTTTATATATTATAATAATATATAATTTATTATATATAGTATATAATTAGCCTGGCCTACTACTTAAGGGTTCTTTAATGATCCAGTATATGTAATCTACAATGTCTAGATTACATGTCTAGGCATAGGATAAAAAGTACATGGAGAAAGAAAGAATGAAAATGCAATAAAGGGGGGATGGCAGATGGAACAAATCTCAGATAAGGAGATATGGGCAAACATAGAGGGCACTGGGGTGGAAGAGTAAACACGTTTCTTGGGATGGGGTTAGGTAGAGTGGATGATGAGATTGTGGAAAACCTTTAATTGGATAGTGTACACCTTTATAGTAAAGTGACAATGTCATCATCCCACGATGGAATCTTGAAATGATTGAAGAGGGCTTAATACAGTTGCAATATAATAGAAGATAAGGAGACAAAAAATAAAATGATTTCTGAGCCAGAGTGGAGGATGTGTGGTTGACGCTAGATCATAATTTGTCTTGAGTCCAACTGGCATGATTTTGTGGCTTTCTCTGGTGATGCTAAATAGCCTGGGGTTATAAACAGAAAATAATGGAATTGAATGCCTTGTCCACCACAGTATCAATCTCTTAAGTTAGGACTACTTTTCCCCAAGGAAAGAAGTTTTCCTTCTTTTGCTTAATTTGATGTAGTTTTGTTTCCTACCAACTCCTCAGCATTCTTTTTTTTGGGGGGGGGGGCGCATACAAACCATGATGAAGTGCAACAATTGGTCCCATAATCTTTTGCAAAGATAATGTAAAATTTTAAAAATAAACTTACTGATCATATGTTGTTAATGGTTGTCTGGTATATGGAACATGCCTACTCACTTCATACTTTCCTCTTGTCTTTTCAGATAGATTTTCCCATATATGTTGCTATAATACTGCCATATGTCATTTAAAAATTTTCTTCATCTCTTAGGAGACTGATTTTGCACAATATCCCTTGGGAAGCATTATATTATACATTGGGTTCTGCTAACCAAGTTTTAGAACTTTGGAGTCTATTAAATGATATGTTTAATTCTTGATATCACACTTAGCTATAGTAGGCAAAATATTTTATTTTTTATAAAGATTTATTTTAGAGATATTTATTTTAGAGATAAAGTGAGAGAGACAGTGGGGGTCAGAGCAAAGGGAGAGAATCTTCAAGCAGACTCCCTGCTGGGTGCAGAGCCCGACATGGGGCTCCATCTCACAATACACGAGATCTTGACCTAAACCGAAACCAAGAGTTGGGCGCTCAACTAACTGAGCCACCCAGGTACCCCTCTTTCTTATTTCTAACAGGGGTACATCCAAAGATCTCGGATTCATTCATCATCTTTTCCTACTTGAGCAGGCCAAAGATAGTATTATTATGACCTTGGCAGTTTTTCCAGCAAAAGTTGGAGTAGGTATTGACCTTCCCAGTATTTTGAATTCTGTTGAGTTTTCTTCATTACTTTATAAAGTTTCAACAAACAAGTTATCTGCTTGGGTGTAATGTTATCACTCATGCTAAACTAATAGCCATCTGAGAGAAGCAGAAACCTCCATTAAAATATGCAGGCTTAGAGGTGTTTAGCGCTTTGAAGCTCTTTTGCATGGTACTGTAATGGTGGATACATGCCATTATATATTTGTCAAAACTCATGGTATGCAAAATAAAGAGTGAACCTTAATTTAAACTGTGGACTTTAGTTAATGATAATGTAACAATATTGGCTCTTCAGTTGTAGCAAATTACCACACTAATGCAAAGTGTTAGTAACAGGGGAATGGTGTGTATGGAGGTGGTGGGGTGAGATGATATAAAGGAACTCTGTGCTTTCTGCTCAGTTTTTCTGTAATCATAAAACTGCTCTAAAAAAAATGTCTATGGGGCGCCTGGGTGGCTCAATTGGTTAAGCATCTGTCTTCGGCTCAGGTCATGATCCCAGGGTCCTGGGATCCAGTCCCATGTTGGGCTCCCTGCTCAGCAGGGAGTCTGCTTCTCCTTCTCCCTCTGCCCCTCCCCCCTCATGCTGTCTCTCTTGGGCTCTCTTTCATGCTCTCTCTCAAATGATACATAAAATCTTTAAAAAAATAATGCCTAGAAATTAAAACATTATGTAGGCTTCCAGAGAGGAGATGAAGATTCATACTTAAATAATTGACATTTTAAAGAATGCTATGTCAAACAATACAAAAGGAACAGAATGTGGTAATTTAAAGGTTTATAGGTGACAAGTAAAGCTTTCTGCTTACCTGGTTACACATGCATTTCAAACAGCATAGTAATGCTGACTTAATTACATATTTAAAAGTAAATTCCTACATATATATGAACTACTAGTAACTGTATACTCAGAGGCATAAATGAACATGAAAACTGCTGCACTTGTCCTGAGCTACGCTCACCAGTTATCTTTCTTTCTTTCTTTCTTCTTTCTTTCTTTCTTTCTTTCTTTCTTTCTTTCTTTCTTTCTTTCTTTCTTTCTTCTTTCTTTCTTTCTTTCTTTTTTTAGATTTTATTTATTTATTCATGAGAGACACAGAGAGAGAGGCAGAGACACAGGCAGAGGCAGGCTCCATGCAGGGAGCCTGACACGGGACTTGATCCTGGATCTCCAGGATCACACCCCAGGCTGCAGGCGGCACCAAACCGCTGCGCCACCAGGGCTGCCCACCAGTTATGTTTCTAAACAACAGCATCAAACTTTGTTTCATGGGAAGATGTGGCTGCCTTAACTTTTGAGATCCAAAATTCTTCCAAAGTTTTCTCATTTTACCCTTAACCTGATATGTAATTATCTACTATCTCATCATAGATTTTTTTTATATTTGACTCATTTCCAAATAGATAACAAGTTTCAAATACTTATACTTACCACTAGTAGTTTTAAGACTTAAAATCAGCCCTTAAAATTTTCCCAGGGATAATCTATTATTCTAGTGTTGAGGCAAATGAGCTTGTTCTCATTTTTCTCTAATCCTCCTTAATTTTAAAAGTTTAAAAATGTACCTCTCAATTCATATTTTTCCCATGATCACAGCATTATAAGTTATTTTCTTATCTCTTAAAAAGAGAACTTTGACATCACATATTATTCCAAGGTAGAGTATGAGGCTACCTCATACTCTTACGAGTATTGGGATTATACGAGTTCAGGAATTCCAATAGTTTACTTCCCTTTAATACCTTGCCAATCAATTGGTTGCTGCCTAAGATTTCAGTGTGTTAAAAAAGAGACAGCAGACCCAAAATAGACTCACTTGTGCTAAGCCCACATCATCAAACTGAGACTTAATACCTCACCTAATTGCAGTTTCAGCCTCCCTGGGAATATAATCTTAACCAGCCAGACTGGAATTACATCATCAACAGTCAGTGAGATAATCTGTCTGATAGACCCTTGCCATTCTTCAAAGGAAGGTGATCTTGCCTGAAACAATACACTCTTTGTTGCTAACTTCCTTGTCCCACCTTCTGTCTATAAATGTTTTCCATTTTGTACAGCTTTACAGAGATCCTTTCTACTTACTGGGTAGGATACTGCCAATTCATGAATTATTGAATAAAGCCCGTTAGGTTTTTAAATTTACCTGGTTAAAGTGTGTTTTGTAAAAAGATTTTGTGGCAGTGTCACAACCTGAAGGAAAACTTCTGGTGGTTTTGGGGATGGCAAGAAACAGAGAGAGACACCTAACTCTGGGAAATGAACAAGGGGTGGTAGAAGGGGAAGTGAGTTGGGGGGTTGGGGTGACTGGGTGATGGGCACTGAGGGGGGCACTTGGGATGAGCACTGGGTGTTATGCTATATGTTGGCAAATTGAACTCCAATAAAAAAAAATTTAAAAAGATAAAGAAACAGAGATATGGGAGTTGTGAATCCCATAAGTTCTCTGTCTTCCTTGACATTTCTGAAGGCTGTGGGTAAGGTCCACTTAGTTCTGAGATATGCCTTTTTGAGTTGAGCTCCTGATCTATTTGGCTTTACACAGTTCCATGTTGGGAACAGTGGTAGTTTAGATTACAATTCCCTGTTGATTGGGAAACCCCAACCCTTGGATCAGTCCCCAGATTCCCTGTTGGGAACTACTGGCAGTTTAGTTCACAGTTCTCCATTTGTTTGGAAACCCAGTCTGCAGTCCCATTTTGTTGGGTCTGCTCTTGGTTCTTTTCATAGTCCCAGGGTCCATGTTGGGAATCGTTGCTTGGCCAGGCTGCACCAACATCTCTTGGTGACTACTGGTGTGTTTAGGCGCACATGTTTACTTTGTTTTGTGTAGATAAAGTTATTGTTAATGCAATTCGTTGAGGCCAAAAGCTGCAATATTGGTGGGCATAAGAGCTTAAAAGCTGTTCGAATGGTTTCTACCTAACTCTGAGATTCCTGTGTTAAGATAAGTTGGTCATGAAACAGGTTAGATTGACACTGAACCTCAAGAAAATGTGCAGTGAGGTACACTGTGAAACACCATACAATATCCAACTTAGAAGCACATCCCCTTTAGATATTAGTTTGGCTTGGAGATACCCAGAGGCTTTGCTAAAAAAAGGATGAGATCCTTAAATTCCAGAGTTGAGTGGGTCACCTTTCAGCACATCCACTTATTTTATATCTATGAACTATGGTCCCAGAAGCTATAGATAGCTACAAAAATGGCAAAATCTAAATAAAATCAGTTTAGGATTACAATGGCCATTATGGGGAACATTCTAATTAAACAAGATTGTTCATTTAAGAAGTGTACTTGAAAGCAAGGTTTCCTGCATTAGAAAGAATAGGATGCTTATTTTAATTTTATGAAAATATAGTTATTTCTTTGCATAAGTTCAGTAAGAATTTATACTCCTTGTAATGGGACACAATTGGACACATTGGATATAGGACCAAGGCTTTGACTGGAATGTCATGTTTGAGAGAAATGTATATGGACTCACAAATGACCAGACAGGAATTTTTTAAGAAGCTGCTTGGAAAAATTTGGCCTGGTATCTTAATTTCTAACAGTCTTACCAGGTGAGTAAGGAAGGTTACTTTCTGGCAGGCCCAGGTACCTTAGGACATTTGAGGGGACTACAAGAAGAGAGGAATTCACCCAACTATAGCTATTGCAATAAAATCTTATGATGAGTCCCTGGCTTGGCCTCTTGGCCTCAGAGACTTTTAAGTGTTCGATCTGAGATTCATTATGAAAAATTCTAGCAAAACATTCTTTTAAAAAATTTACATGGTCAATCACAGTTTTTTTTTTTTTAAGATTTTATTTATTTGTTCATGAAAGACACACACACACAGAGGCAGAGACACAGGCAGAGGGAGAAGCAGGCTCCATGCAGGGAGCCCAATGCAGGACTTGATCCCAGGACTCTGGGATCACGACTTGAGCCGAAGGTAAATGCTCAACTACTGATCCACCCAGGCGTCCCTCAATCACAATTTTGGCTGTACTTATGTAAATATTCTGGCCAAGTTTAATAGAAACAATTTAGTTTTAGTGTGATTATATTGGTAAAAAATGGGGGTGATTGTAGAAAGAAAAATTATATTTGAACTTTTGTAAACATTAGACCTTAGTCCTGTTAATTGTTTTTGAGGGTTTTTTATATACCTATAAACTGGATTATGAATTCTTCTTGTTTTCTCAAATATCTGGTTATGTCTCTCTAAACTTTTAACATTTTCTCGTACCCTTCTATTTTGGCATCATTAAGAACACAGACTGCCCTTGGACCTCCTTCAAAGGGACTTTATGAGATCCTTCTAACTACCCAGGTGGCCACAGATGTCAGGGGCTTGAATGCTGGGACCACATCTCCCAATTATAAAGGGAGTGCAGTTGTAGGGCCTCAGAATAAAATTGACAAAGAGGAGAAGTAGGTGACATTAATGTAGACTGCTTCCTCCCTAGATGTCAGATCAAGAACATTTTTTTTTCATTTTTCCTTCTCTGTCTAATATTTCTCCTAACTCTTACACAATGAAAGTCTTTATGATTCTTTTGTCAATTTTGCCTTTCTCTGGCTTAGAAAGATAATGATATCTCAAGCCATTGCCAAGGGGGTAACCTTTCAGATTTCGGGATTTGTCATCAAAAACTCTGATCTGTCCACAATGCTAGGATTCATTGACAGTGCCATTTTAGCAGGAGTAGTTTGTGCCCTAACAGAATACATGTTTGTTATGTTGGTTATCATTCTTCTTGGTCCAATTAATGCTTATATGGCTGTTGTAAAACTAGAGAATGCCTCTTAGGTTATCTAAGTATGTGCCTAACTGTTCAGAAACAAACTGAGATACCTCATTGGTAAACTCCCTGGAATTTACATCATTGAGTTAGAAAGGACCTATGAAGAGGCATTTATGCCTCTTATAGAGGAATTCACTTCCTTCTATAAGTCCCTATTTCCCTGCTATTTTCCCTATTACCATTTAGCTGAACAAGGAGGTGTCTCTACTGTGACCAATACCACTTATTGCACCTGAATCAATATTCTGGACAACTGGAAACTCAGCTACATAAGATCACTGAGCAAACCCCTTGGCTTCAGGAAGTTACTCCTTTAGTGTGGTTTTTCTTTGATTTATTTGATTTTGCTTGATTTGGATCTTGGGGACCGTGGCTCCGAAGTATATTCCAGACATTGGGAATCATCCTGCTTCTAATAATCACAGTAATCTCCCCAGTGCACTGTATTTTCTCAAAAGCTTTAAATGCATGTTTGCAGCCACTAACCACCAAGGAAATGATCTCCTTAAAACAGAAACATCAAAAAAGGAATGAAAGGAATGACTGACCAAAAAGCAAACAAACAAAAAATGTGGACCTGAATTCATGACACATATTCAACAAAAAAATGTTAATCTGTGAATACCACACAGAAGATCAGAAAAAAATTTTGAGAACTTTAGAGCAGTAACAGGGAATGACACTTATGCCTTAAATTTTGATCACATCTCTTGGTTAAGCTGAGAGGCTGATCAAAAATGGGATATTATTTAAAAAGAGACAACAGGCCCAAAATGGAGTTACTTGTGCTAAGCCCACAGTCACCAGACCAGAACTTAATACTTAACTTAATTACAATTTCAGCCTCTTCAGGAATGTAATCTTAGCCAGTCAAACTGGAATTTTCTGGTCAGCACTTGTGAGGTAACCTGCTTGATATGCTTCTGCTGTCACTCAGAGGAAGGTGACTTGCCTGAAACAATTCACTTTTGCTACTAACTTTCTTGTTAGCCTCTTTCATGCTTATAAAAGTCTTCCATTTTGTATAGCTCCTCAGAACTTCTTTCTGTTTACTGGGTAGATTCATGGATTGATGAATAAAGTCAATTAAGTCTTTAAACTTACTCAGTTGAATTTTTTTTTAACACTATTAAATACTCCTTTGACATGATTGTTTGACCACTGTTAAAATTTTACTACTCAGGGTAAAAGAGAGTGAAATAGAGAAAATAGAGAAAGAAAAAAAAAGTCCTCAAAACTTACCTCAGTGCCTAGAAAAGCTAGACATTTGTCAGTGGTTTCCATCAGTGGACAATCAATGGCATGAAATGGTCTAGTCCATGGGAAACCAGAAATGGTGGCTTTAACATCACGTTAGGCCAATGCTCAGCATGTAGGCTAGAGTGACTCCAGATACTGTTGTTGGTTTGTACCTGGTTGGTTGGTGCAGAGAGTTTGAAATGATTGAAGTTGGAATATTTCCTCTAAAATGATACCCTTCTGGGAGATAGTCTATTATAATGCAAAGAATATGAACAGGAGAAGGAGAAAGATTTGAATTCAAATTCTAGACCTACCAATAAGATCTGTGTGACTTTAAGCAAATTTCTTATTTTCTCTTTTGCTTCAACTTATTCCTCTAGAAAACAGGGAGAAATAAACTCACAGGATTGTTTCAAGTAATGAGGCAATGAAAGTAAACGATATGTTCAGTGTCTGGTACATTGTTGGCACCTAATACAGGGTAATGATTATTGTGGCCTCAAATGAAGTTTCTCTACTACTTTCAGGTGCTTTTAAAATCTTATAACTTATCCTCACTATTAGGAAAAGCTGAGTTTCTTCAACTAATAGAGACTTCCCTATACACTCTTCCTTTCAGATCATTTGGAGTTTTGGAATAGTACAACTAGGAAGAACTTGGAGAGAACCTATTTCCAAAGCTTTATAATGCACATTAAAAATCTAACATGAAGGGCTTTGATATGACTAGCTGGTGAACCTACTCAGTACTGATCCCTTCCAAATAGTAAGACTAAGTGTGATCTTGCGGTTACTTTAATAAAGAAATGGCATGGAGGGACACCTGGGTGGCTCAGGTTGAGCATCTGCCTTCAGCTCAGGGCGTAATCCCAGTCCAGGGATCGAGTCCTGCATCGGCTCCCTGCGAGAAGCCTGCTTTTCCCTCTGTTTCTCTGCCTTTCTATGTCTCTCATGAATAAATAAATAAAATCTTAAAAAAAAAAAAAGAAATGGCATGGAAATGTAGGAAACATAAAAGGCACATAGTTTTTTTCCATATTGCCCTTGCAAAACTAACGTTTTCTTTCTAGCTGTTGTCCATATAGCATAAGTTCTACAAAATTGTAATAAGTGTAAATTGTAATTCTGAATCTTTCTTTTTATGCTTAATCACATGCCTATCATTTTTTCAGTATTGTTATATAATTTTTAAAATTATACTTTTTAATGGCTGTTTAATATTTAACTCACTGGAAGTATTATCTGAAAACATTAGCCTATAATTAGAAATTTTATGTTGTTCCTGGTCTATCAATGAATGCCAGCTTTTTCTTTATCATTTCATTAGACACTTCCTGAAATTTCAGATTTTTAGATCAAAGAATAAGGAAATTGAATGGATTTTAATATGTATTGCCAAGTAACTGCCAAAAATGTTATGCTAATTTATAATACTTTAGATGTACTTTACTTTACAATGTACTTTAGATTCACTGTAGCCACACCAATATTGAGTATTGTTTTAAAAAATATTTGCTAATTTGATAGGTATGAAATGGTACCTCATTGTTTTAATGTAAATTTATTTAATAATTAGTGTGGTTGAACATTTTTGCTATGTGTTTACATACATGTTAGTTTTTTTTTCTTGTGTCCATTGACTGCTAGACTTTGTCTGTTTATCTATGAAAACAGTCACTTTCTAAGAAATGTTTCCTTCAGTAGCTTAAATTATTTTTAAGTTTCTATTTTAAAAGGAAATACACATTTCTGATAGAGATTTCACTGTAAAGTTCCAAGACTATCATAATCATCTGTCACTGTTGTCAAATGAATTTATATAAAAAGATATACTAGAAAATCCCTTTACATGTCAAAAGTATGCATATGCACTATATTTACTTCAGGTCCTAAGTGTGTGATATGCAGAGTCAAGTGAGGTAAAACTACTTTAAGTTGATATTGCAGTCCTTAGCATTGTTGTTGTATTATGAAAGATGATAATATAATAGAAGAAAAAGCCTTTCACAGATTTTATAAAGCACTTAAGAAGTAATTTTTGAAGTGGATATTTAAGGAATAGCAAGGCTATTATTTATATATTTATATTATTTATATTAAAGGAGCAAGGTATTATTTATAAAACAGTATTGTTAAATTTTTTTGAAGAATGAAGATCTAGGTCTTTTTTTTTTTTTAATTTTTATTTATTTATGATAGTCACACACACAGAGAGAGAGAGAGGCAGAGACATAGGCAGAGGGAGAAGCAGGCTCCATGCACCGGGAGCCTGACCCCACGTCGATCCTGGGTCTCCAGGATCACGCCCCGGGCCAAAGGCAGGTGCTAAACCACTGCGCCACCCAGGGATCCCTAGGTCTTTTTTATTGGTTTCACTCTCAACTTTATAAGTTTGCTATCTGGATGAATTCTTTTTATTCTGATGTTGGGAAGTTGAGCAGTAGTAGATTTCAAGAAAAGTAATAGTAGATTCAACATTCTAGTATATGACAAGATTATATCTAAGTTGGGTTTCTGATGTGCAGTTAGAAACATAAAATTAAAAATATATATCACTGGCTTGTAAGGTACTGTTACTGACCATCCAGTCTAATTCATTTTTTTCTACTACATTTGTGAAAAGCAGTTTTTAATTCTATACTTGAACATCACGATGACAAGGAATGTACTCTTTTCAGAGGCAACCCAATACTAGGACAACTCTGAATGTCAGAAATTTTTTTCTTATGTAGAACTAAAAGCTGTTTTTTGTATCTCTTAGTCATTAGTCCTGGTTTTACTCTTGAGATTTGTGGAACAAGTTTAATCTCTCTTCCCCATGACAGGCTCTCAAATATTTGAAGCCAGTTCATGAACAAAAAACTATAATACAAAGCACAGAAGAAATCCCATAACTGTGGTATAGAGATATACTTCTTGAGGGCCTTCAAAGTAGGTAGAGATCAAATAATTTAGGGAATCAAAAGTATGTGACAATTAAGATAGAGGTGAGTGGATAAAATCATAACAAGGGGATTAAGAGAGGTATATTTTTCAAGTAGAGTGGACTGCAGAAGCAGAGACATGAATTAAAAGGAAGACTATGTTCCAGAAAGTTAAGTTTGGCTGGTTCATAGAAGAAATGTAAATTCTTAGATGGAAGATGGGAAAGGTATTATGGAAAGTCTTGCATACAAACAATTATTGAAGGTTTTAGAAGTAGGAGGTATCACGTTTGGATCAGAGCTTTGGGAAAATTCATTGACCGTAGGACTAACAGGATTAATAGAAATGTGGAAAAATAGGATCAAGGACTATCTCTTAAAAAAGGGTAGTGAGCAAGTAATGAAAGCCTGAATGTGTAATGGAGGTTGGAATGGAAAGGAGGAGATGGATACAGAATACAATGTACAACTTTGAAACAAATTTGAAACTAATGTAATAGGGTGGGGAGAGGAGGAAAGAAAAGGTGACTCTATAAAGTTTCACATTATAGTTCTAGAGGGATAGAGGTGCTACAAATAGAAGCAGCAAAATGAGCATTAATGATGGTAGGAAGACAATGAGCTGCTTCTGAACAAGTAACCAAGAGCACATGTAGGCTATGGCCTATAGGCATTTGAAAATGCAACTATGGACTCCTATTTGACTCTCTAAAAGGGCCAAAATCAGATCTCTGGCTCTACCCAGGTCCAGCAGACACTGCCAATCAGGCAGGCAAGAGTACGAGCAGAGAAGGAACCAAGTGAGATGGAAGAGTGGGAGAGGATCCCATAAGTGTTGTGCACAGTCAGCTGGTATGGAAAGGACTGAAAAGTGAAAAATGAACAATCAAACAAAATATGTTGGTGAGGATTTAAGTCTGTGTGAGTCTACAAAGTCAGAGAGAATGGAGCAGATTTAGGCAGGCAGGAATAGAAACTGGGTTGGTGACTCAGTTTGCTTATCCATGAGAGAAGGATAACACTGTGCCTACCTTGGTGGATTGTTGTGTCAATAAAGGAAAATGTGTGTAGAAATCATCACACTATCTAAGAGAGGTAAACATGTCATAAATACTTCTTAATAGGGGGAAGCCTGGATGGCTCAGCAGTTTAGCGCCACCTTCAGCCCAGGACATGATCCTGGAGACCCTGGCTGGAGTCCAATGTCAGGCTCCCTGCATGGAGCCTGCTTCTCCCTCTGCCTGTGTCTCTGCCTCTCTCTCTCTCTCTCTCTCTCTCTCTCTCTGTGTGTCTCTCATGAATAAATAAATAAAATATTTTAAAAAATACTTCTTAATATTATATGATATTATCAATTGAGAGATAAACTCATTGTTCTTTATACTATGTAAACATTTCAAAATATCTTTTGAAATAGCTAATTACTTTCATTGTTAAAATTGTAACCTTCCAAGATCATAATATTGAATAAGATAAATAACATTTGATCAGGGATAAAGTCATTAGATTCCTGATGCCGGTTGTCTATAATGAACTTTGTGATCTTACCAAACTTCTGTATTGCCTCTTGAGATCTTCATCTTTCTATTCGAAAGGAGTAGGGCTTCATGATCTCTAGAATATCTTTTATCTATAAGTGTAGATTCTGAGATAAGGATTTGGAAGTCTGAGTTTCTCACAGCACTACTTTGTGCTCTGGAAGCAAGAAATTGGAGTTTGGATTTTCTGTGTAAGATAGTTGCTCTCCTAAAGGGAAAAAGGGTTTGGGTACATGTTTGGCCCTATCAGGAATCTTTCTTTCTTGCTCGCCAGTCCCCTCCCTTATTCTACTCACCACTGCCCAGCACCTTGAGAGGATCAGAACCAGTTACATTGTGGACTTTAATCCTGTTTAAATAGGTCACTCTAGGGTGGTCTGGGTGGCTCAGTTGGTTAAGCTTAAGCATCCTACTCTGGATTTCGGCTCTAGTCATGATCTCAGGGTCATGATCTCAGAGTTATGAGATTGAGCCCCATGTCAGCCTCTGCACTCAGCATGGAGTCTGCTTGAGACTCTCTATCCCATTCCCTCTGCCTCTCCCCTGTCACACTCTCTCTCTATCTCTAACATAAATAAATAAATAATAAAATAGATCATTCTAGGAAAATCCAGACTCTGGGATCATCTTATCCTACAGATCTCATCGCTCATGAGATCAGTCTCTCACTTTCCTATTTCTCTCTTTTTTAACCACATCTGTTACCCACCCCCTTTCTAGTGGAATTCACAGCCAATGTTGAGCAATCCTGTTCCTTCACCCTCTTGCTTTGTTTGGCCCTGGCTTTTCCCATAGACTCTGCTTTATGAGCTCTCAGATTTTGATTATTTTTCTCCCATAACTTTTTACCATGAGGCATGTAGGTAAGGAGAGCATTCTCATTGCTTGTCAATGCTACTTCCAGGCCATTCTTCCTGTTTCCTTCTCAAGCTTCCCTAGCTTTAAATCCTATGTCATCAAACCATCCACCACTCCTTGCCATTGTCATTGGCAAACCCTAAAGTAATCTCTAATCATTCAATTCCTGGCTCACTGTTGCTTTTCCCAATACTATTTCTTAATTCTTGGTGATTTTAATAACCCTGAAATGATCCTTCTAATATCCTGCGTTTTTTCCCCCAGTTCATTTAGCTTCTTTTCTCCAGGGATTTTGTCCTCCACCTCATTTTAGTCACTCTCTCATGTGGTTAAACCCTTGTTGGGGTCAAATACCTTGTATTTGCCAACATCTGGCACCTGTCCATAATCTCAATTTCAGTAATTGTACTCTGCAAGTCTCAGCTCTAATTTTCTGGTTTACTCCTTCACATACCCAACTCCAACAATTTATTTGTTCAATGGGAACCTGTATCCATCGACCCTTGTACGTTTTTTCCACGACTCCCTCCATTCAGGGCCTCAAACTTTCTTCCTTGCCCATAGTAATTTCTCATACCAATCATTATAATCACTCCCTTGCATATTCCTTAAACCCCCTTGTTACTATATTACTTTGTACAGATACCTAACAAAAACATCAGTTTTAGTTACATCCAAATATCCACCTATCCCATGCTTGTATCTGCAAAACTGAATAAGCCAAAGAAAAAAATGAATAATTAGTGAGCTCTAACATCAAATGCAATCCTGGTCCTAATATTAGTTCTTTCCCTTTATCCTCAAGCTTCCAAGACATCTTTCCATATTCTCACTCTTAGCAGTATCTGCTCTAATACACTAAGAAAACAGCAGCAAATGGAAGATAATATCCATAAGCTCCTAATACCCAACTTTTCACCTACCCACACTCATACTCAATATATTCAGCCTTCCAGCTTGTTGCTGGGAATGAACCATTTGTGCTCCAGTCCATGGCCAAATCCTCCACCTGGTTTCATCTCCTCTTCCTGACTCAGATTTTGCTTGAAAGTTATTATCAGTCAGCCCCTCACTGACAACCCTCTTTAAAATTTCCCTCCCCTCCCCTTGGTATTCTTTAGTCTCTTTCCAAGATTCATAAATTTCTTTATTTTGCTTGCAACCATCCAACATAGTATATACTGTCATTATGTATTCTAGGTATTGCCTTGCCACCCCGGGTAATGGAATCCCCCATAGGCTCAGAGGATCTTGTCTGTTTTATTCACTTATGTGTCTAGAAGAGTTCCTAGAACATAGTAACTGCTCAATAATTATTGTCGTATGGAAGGATGAATGAGTTCTGTTTTGGGCCATGGGTCAGATGGTGCCATGGAATAAACATGTGGAAATTTTCAACAGGAAATTATAAGGAGATTTTAGGGCAACTATGTAGATTTGAAGTTTATTTTTACATAAAACTGAAATCACAAAAATGAAAAAGGATGTAAAGAAAACAGATTAGAGAGAGGAAGCACATTTCATGAGATGATCATGTAGAATTATGAAAACACCTGTGTCTAAAATAGCAGTCTTGTTCCCATTATAGTACTATATTTAATAGGTTGTGGATTTTTTTATTAAATTCTATTAATATATAAATATTATTTTCTAAACCCAGAGCATGCTGATTACGTTTGACCTTAAAAACCAGAAAGATATAGCCACTTTAGGTAGCAAAGGTAAAAACAAGTTGATAGTAAGGTCCACAAAGCCAGTCAACTTCAAATCCTGCAAAATCACTTTGGTTATGCTTTTTACAGGGAAATGGTCTTTTGAACCCTGATGTCCTTGAGATTAGAAGTTTATTGCATTAAATTCTGTAAGATAAAACATATTTAATTACCAAAATATTTTAATGTGTACATAATGCATTATAATATATGTATATGTATATATAAATATATATGTGTTCATCCCATATTTTTAATAAATTTGAGTTATCTCAAAGCCACTGAACCTTTGTATCTGAGTACAAAGCACAATAGAATCAGCTAGTATTTTTTATTTCAGGTGGTGGTACTGATCTGATCCTTTAAGTGACATTTTAGCAAAAGATTTTCATCAAACCAGTGTATTTGGCTTTTTAAGATTTTCCTCATTTGTAAATGCCTGTTTAAAAAATATTTTTATAGGTAAATGATTATGACTTGACCCCCTTGCATACTGTCTGGGATTGGTGTGGCGATGGTAACATTATACATCAATGTAAGAGATTCCCTAATAACCAGCTAAGTGACAATCCAGAGTCAATCTTCTATGACTGGCCCCAAACCAGCCAATCTCTGCTTGTCTACCTCCACAATCTCAGATGAGACAAAGATTTTGGGTAGAAACATTATTTTCTAGTTTCTTGGTTCTAGTCACCTCAAAATTAAGTAAATTCATTTGGAAAAGTTTCATGAGAGAGCAAGGTTTAGCTAACTGCCCTTGAGAGAGCAGGGTTTAGCTAACTGCTCTTGTCTTGACTCTTTCATTGTCTTAATTCATTTTAAGCCATCATCTTGTTTTAGGATGACGGTGAAAATCCTCAGAGTTCTTGAAGCCTTATGACAACTTCTATAGTTGGACACAACTATAGTTCACAGTTCTAAATATTTTCATCTCATGCTCTAAACAATAAAGCAAAACAATATTTTGGTTTTCTAAAATTCACTATAGATGTTTGCTTGTGTTATAAAGATAAATATCAATTTTTTATTTTTTAAAAAAGATTTTATTTATTTATTCATGAGACACACACACACACACACACACATGCACAGAGGGAGAGAGGCAGAGACACAGGCAGAGGGAGAAGCAGGCTCCATGCAGGGAACCTGATGTGGGACTGACTCAATCCCAGGTGTCCAGGATCACGCCCTGGGCTGAGGCGGCGCTAAACCTGCTGAGCCACCTGGGCTGTCCTCAATTTTAGATTTTTAAGTAAAAAAAGAATTACTAATGATATATGATAAAATATAAACACTAATCTAGTTTGTGATTATTTTTTTCTTTAACAAAACAGAGCAGAAATTCACACTGTAAAACAAAATAGATAGGAATATAAAGAGATGAAAGTTTTACAACCATAGAAACCATAGATTCTTGGTGACTTATCCTAATAAGTAAAGTAGAACTTTATTCAGTATTAATCAAAACTTGTTTGCTTTTTCATGTTTAAGAATTAAAATATCACTTAGCTGATGTCTTCGAATACTTAGTGGTATTAGCGTCCTTATATTTTGAGTTGGTACCACAATTTTAACTACGTTAAATGGATTTTCTTTTCATATAATGTTTTTCAGGCTTTAATATACATACAAATCACTTGGGGATCTTGTTAAATTAAAGATTCTGATTCTGTAGATCTTTGGTGTGGCCTGAGATTCTAATAAACTCCCTGGTGAGAAAAAGGCATAGATCATGCTTTGAGTAGTAAGGATTTAGGGGACAATTAGGGTAATCTTATTTAGGTTATTCATTTTGCTATCATTTTATTAAATAAAGTTCTTTCATTACTTAACAGCTAATGCTATATTTCTTTGTGAAAAATAATTTAAATAGTTTATTGCCACAAAATTATTGTCATCTACAATGCCTTACTATTAAGTCTAATTTTTCAGTTATGTAACTTGTTTCATTTTTTTACATTAGTTACAACACAAGGTAATAAGTAATCTAAAGTAAGATTGTCATCTATCTTTACGAGTTGATATCATATCAATGTTTCAGGGAAAAACAAGTTTAATTTCTTCAGTTAAGAAAAGTAACATTGTTATTTTGGTTGAGACTGTCAAAATTTGGTATTAACACTTGAGTGGGTAGGTCTATTAAGTTTTTATGTGTTAAATCTCTTTGATGGTATATCAGTGGGATATGATTAATTAGGGAAAAACTAAAAAGAATCAAAATCGAAGATAAAGATATGCAGAATTGTATTTGGAAGAACCACAGTTAGCAGAAATATTACTTCTTGACATTATTTGTCTGAATCAAATTTAAAGACTATTTTTAGTTAGGGAAATGTCACAGTATTGTTTGTATCATGCTTAAGAACCCTATCTAATCTTGGTGGCGCACTTACTAGGTTTTGTTTTCCTATGCACAATGCACTAAAGACCCAAATTAGAGATCTCCTAGGGGATTTACTCATCCAAAGTAAAATGCAAACCAGTGATCCAGGCTGACTTGAAGAAATGCCTGATGTTATAAATACTTGGAAACAAGAAGGAAAACTGTGAGCTCATTTAATAGAAAGGCATATCCTATAGATGTCCTGTGATATTTCAGGACTATCTATATTTGGGCACTATATATCCTCAAATTTATGAAATCCACAGAACTTTTATCTTCTCTTGGGATTGATTTTGGCCTGATGGAAGATATATTGTGCTACAAGGCATTGGTGATTAGAGCAAGAAGGCAGAAAATGTTACTGAAGCAGGGAACACCTGCTGGGAGCAGGAATGAAAAGCACTGAATGGAATAAGTATACATGTGGTCTGCAAGGAAAAGAGTGTGATGTGGACAGTTTCAGAGTCAACAGGATATACACTGAACAAATAAGCTGTTTTTGTAAAGCTAATCTTAATTACAAGGTGATTATCATCTAGTCACAGTATCCTACAGGATGTCAGTGTGAAAAGCATTACAGGTATAGTGGGAACAGAATCAATCCAAAAACTGAATGTATGCTGATTATATTCATAAACTGAGATATAACATCTGTATGAATCTAAAGTGTATATATTTTCATTTTCTAAGGAGGATGTTTTTATTTTTGACTAAACAAATACACAAACATCTATATTGGTTAGCCCAGTTACAAATATTAAAAATAGTAACTGAATTATGTGTCAGGTATGGTGCTGATCTTGGCAACAAATGTATATGTAAGGATTACTGCAGCTTGGCTAAGATTACAGTTCATTAAAAAAAATAATAAGTGGTAGAGCAAAATTCAGTATCCCCCCCTTTTTTAAAGAGGGTGTAGAGACATTTATTGGATGTTTATGGGGCTGGTCCATATGGGTCTAGATTTGGGACAGAGGCCTTCTCAGGGCTTCCTGGGATGTCACTGGCAGTCACTTTGGCCATGAAGCAGTGCTGAATCCAAAAATTCATTTTTTTAACCATTGATTAAAAATGTATAAATTTTTACCATGCACAAAGTAGAGGTAAATGATTCTATCCATTCCAGTTTGTGCATGTACCTAGAAATTTGTTTAAGTTGAAATGAAGCTTATTCCTAGTGGTTTGTTTGAATTCTAGCTTGATTTTAGGCTCTAAGTGAGAATATGCATGTTTGAGTTGGAGGAAAAAGAGAAAGAACATTCGGTTGAAATGAACTGAGATGTTAGCTCTTATTTAATCCTGGGCTGTCGAGAATTTTTAGAAGTCTTTTTTTTTTTTTTCCTTCTGAGGGCGATACGTGGGTTCATGGCCAGTAGCCTGCCTTCATATAAACTTTTAAAGTGAATTTCATATTTGTGCTAGGAAAGGAACAAACTTTCCTTGGCTATTTAGTACAATAGATTGGGAGGTAACAGCTATTTTAGTCTGTACTTCCAGATATCTCTCAATGCATGCAAAGATTCTAAAATAAATAGCATAGGTATTTCTTTGGTAAAGTGGTGGTAAAATTATGAAATTGTATTCTATTTATTATGATTCTATTTATGATGGATTCTACTTATGATGATTCTATTTACTGATTAAAAAATAGTCAAATGCTAAAGTATTAAGGTTTTCAGTGGGAACTATATCCTAGGAATAGCAAATCAAGTGATAATTCCCCTAGAACTAGCACTATTGCTAACGTCTTAGTAGTTTACTATTATATTTTAGAAATTAACTTCAGTGTTTAAAAATATCTGAACCAAAATGTTATTTCAGTCTTTTAAAAGGAATGGCATTTGAAAAATCATAAGCATTAATTGTGAAAGCAAAATCGACATTAAGACCACAATCTGGAGATAGTCACTGAAAATATTTTGTTCTACTTTAATTTTTTTCTTATCAGAAAAATTGAGTATTTTAATTGTTTTACTCTTGCTTGCAGTTTTATTACATATATGTTTTTTTCTCAATTTTTCTCAAAGAAGAAACATCTCTGGAATTCAGTGGGAACATACCATACTCTTTAATGCAAATTTTTCTGGAGGACATTTCTTATATTTGAGTAAAGAATGTTTTATGTATTTTTTATATTCTGTAATATGTGAGCCATGCCAGGATAGATCTTGAATCTGTCCACTTCTTTCCTTCTCCATTAATGTCATTCTAGTTCAACCCACACTATCTCTTGCCTGAAGTACTGAAATAATTCCTTTTTCTTCAATCAGCTTTCTTTCAATTTTGTATCTCCAGAATTCATTGTTTTCACAGCAGTGGTGATACTTAAAAACTGAAATAAGATTGTACCACTGCTCTTTAAAATCTCTCAATGGCCTCTTTACACTGAAATTTATTTTTTTTATTTTATTTTTTTACACTGAAATTTAAATCTAAACTCTAATCTTGTTCTACAGAACTCTACATTACCTCATCTGTATCTTCTTCTCTGACTACATCTGGTACTACTCTCTCCTTTACTTACTGCCCTGCATCCATTTACATTTCCAACTTCTGTGTCCATTTTTGTAATTTGTATCTTTCAAGGAATTGTTCCTTTTTATTTAAGTTGAATTTATTAGCATAAAATTATTCATAATGTTTCCTTCCTTCTTCCTCAAATGTTTTTAGGATCTGTGGTGATATTTCCATTTTCATTCCTGATAGAGGTAATTTCTGTTTTCTCTCTTTATCAGTGTAATTAGACGTTTATCAGTTTTATTGTTTTTCCCCTTAAGACCAGCTTTTATTTATGGATTTTCTCTATTATATTTCCATTTTCTATTTCATAGATTCCCTTTCTTATTTTTATTATTTCTTTCCTTCTTTTTTTTTTTTAAAAAGCTTATTTATTTATTTATTTGAGAGAGAGAAAGAGAGAGAGAGAGAGCAAAAGCAGGGGGAGGGACAGAGGGAGAGAGAGAAGCAGACTCCTTGCTGAGCAGAGAGCCTGGTGCAGGACTCCATCCCAGGACCTTGAGATCATGACCTGAGTCAAAGACATGATTAACTGACTGAGCCACTCAGGTGCCCCTATTTCCTTCCTTCTACGTATTTTAAGTTTAATTTGCTCTTTCTAACTTCCTTAAGTGGAAATATAAAGCTTTTTTCTTTTCTAACATAAGTATTTAAAGGTATAACTATCCCTCTAAGCACTACCTTAGCTCCACCCTGCAAATTTTAACATATTGTGTTTTTGTTATTGTTTATTTTAGTTCAAATACTTTAAAATTTTCTTTTTGATGTCTTCTTTGATTCATGGGTTATTTATAAGTATTTTATTTAATTTCCAAATATTGGTAGGGTTATCCAGATATCTTTCCAATATTAATTTCTATTTTAATTCTGTTGCTGTCAGAGGATACACTATGTATAATTTTATCTTCTTAAATTTATTGAGACTTATTTTATGGTTCAGCATGTGATTTATCTTGGTGAATGTCCTGTGTGCATATGAGAAGAATGTATATTCTGTTATTTTTTAGTGTGTTGTGCTATAAATGCCAATTAGGTAAAGTTGGTTGATAATGCTATGTAAATTTTATTTTTTTTGTATGCATGTTCTATGATTCATTGAGAAGGGAGTTGAAATCTTCACCTGTAGGTATGGATTTGTCTTTCTCCTTTGAATTCTGTCAGTTTTAGCTTCATGTATTTTGAAGTGTTATTATTAGCCACATATAAGATTTTTATGTATTTTTGATTAATTGACCTTTTTATCATTATGAAATGTCCTTTGTCTCTAATAATATCACTTGTCTTAAAGCCTGATCATATCTTTGTCTGATAGTAATATAGCTATTCCAGCTTTTATATGTTTAGTGTTTACTTGGCATATTCTTTTCCAACCTTCTACTTTTAGCCTATCTTTGTCTTTATAATTTAAAGTGGTTTTATTGCAGTCAGCATATAGTTGGGTCTTGCTTTTATACAATCTGAAAATCTACCTTTAATTATATGTTTAGACTATTTAATAATGTAATTATTGATATAGTTAGGTTAAAGGCTGCTATCTTACTATTTATTTTCTATTTATTTCATTTTCCTTTGTTCCTTCTTCATTTCTCATGTAATTTTGAATTAATGTTGTTATTCTTAGTATTCCATTTTATTCCTAGTATTTGTTTATTAGCTACATTTTTTATTCTTTTAGTGGTTGTTCTGTGGTTTACAATATGTATATACTTATTACAGTTTATATTCATCTAATATGCTATTTCATGTATAATGTCATCCTTATGACAGCATTCATTTTCTCCATGTTGACTTTATGTGTTTTTTACATATATTTTCCTTCTACACGAGTTATATACCTGACAATATATTGTTGCTTTAAATAGCCATTTCTCAGGACGCCTCAGTGGCTCAGCGGTTGCGCATCCGCCTTCCGCTCAGATCCTGATCCCGGGGTCTGGGGATTGAGTCCCACATCAGGCTCCCTGCCAGGGCCTGCTTCTCCCTCTCCCTATGTCTCTGCCTCTCTCTGTGTCTCTCATGAGTGAATAAATAAAATCTTTAAAAAAATAGTCAATTCTCTTTTTAAAAAGATTTTATTTATTTATTTATTTATTTATTTATTTATTTATTTATTATTTTTAAATGTATTTGATAGAGAGCACAAGAGAGAGAGCACATGAGTTGGGGGCAGGGAGCAGAAGGAGAAGGAGAAGTAGATTCCTCACTGAGCATGGGACCTACCGAGGGGCTAGATCCCAGACCTTGAGATCATGACCTGAGCTGAAGGCAGATGCTTAATTGACTAAGCCATCCAGGTGCCCCAATATTCAATTGTCTTTTGGATAAATTTTTAAAAATAAGAAAAACTGACTTTTTCAAGTCCCAACATATTACCCTTGCTTACACATTCATTTGTGTAGATCCCAGTTTCCTTCTCATATTATTTTCCTTCGACCCAAATGATTTTCTTTCTTTATTTTATTTTAGAGCAAATCTGCTAGTTTCAAATTTTTTCAGCTTTTGTTTGTCTGAAAATGTCTTTATTTCATTTCCTCTCTTGCAAGATATTTTGGCTGACATATTTTCTTTCAGCACATTAAAGATGGCACTCAGTAGTCTTCTTGCTTGCAATGTTTCTTGTTAAAAATTGGCAAATATTCTTATCTTTGTTCTCCTCTATGCAATGTCTACACTTCCTCCACTTGCTTTTAAGGTTTTGTCCTTATTACTGGATTATAATAATTTAATTATGATTTTTTCCTGTGGGTTCCTTCCTGTTATATTGGAATTTGATGACCTTGTTGCATCTGTATTTTTGGTTTTCATCAAATTTGGAAAATTTTCAGCAAATATCTTGAGATTTTTCTGCTTCCTTTTTTATGTGTGTCTAATTATGTGGATTTTATTGTATTAATTTTTTAACTTGGAATTTTAATTATGTAAATAAATAACAACACGAGAACAAGGAGTTCTGAGGCTAGCCATTATCTCTAGATGAGAGGATTTCTGATTAGTCTACTTATAGTATGGCATCACCCAAAGCAACAAAGAAGCCTAGAATAGTTTTTCCTGAAGAAGAAAACCAATATTTTAAATTCATTATGGACTTGTGCCATTTTTCTATAGAAATATTGGTTTACAATATGGAGTTTCCAATGTTTACCTATAACAGATTAAAATGGCAAAGCACCTGGGTGGCTCAGTGGTTGAGTGTCTGCCTTCAGCTCAGGGCGTGATCCCAGGGTCCTGCGATGAGCCCTGCATGAGGCTCCCTGCTGGAAGCCTGCTTCTCCCTCTGCCTATGTCTCTGCCTTGCCCTCTGTATCTCTCATGAATAAATAAATAAAATCTTTAGAAATAGAATAAAATAAAATAAAATGGACAGAGCATGGAACATTCTCCTTATTTCTGGGTGAATGCTTCACATTTCCTGGCTTTTGAAAATTGTCCTACAAATCTTCTATGACTATATATCCTCATGAACCACAGGCATATAATTTCTTCCCACTGACCTAGACAAATACGATGGCTTGTTGTGGATAATAGAGAGGCAGGTAATCCCATGAACCCAGATGGATACACCAGCTTCTTTGTTTTTGAAACTCTTAGCCAAAAGAAGTCCAACAATGCCAGCAAAACCAACACTAGCTCTTGGAAAAAAATCCAAGAGGTGCATTTTGGAGATATTCATTGCTATCTAACCCCCACTGAACCAAGCTCTGCATCTTAGGCTTAGTTTGTGGGTGTATTTCTGGACAGCAACTCGTATATGGCTCACAGTAATGTTGGAGATGTGAGATGCTTTCAAGTTGGGTCTTTGGCTTCTCTACATATTTAGATTGACCCTCAGGAATGGAGTACAGTGAAAACTTACTAACCTTGATGAAAGTTTTGTGAGGTGAGTACTTTTTAGGTGATGTGTAGACTTGGAAGGCGAGCAGACTCAGACTGCCTGGCCCCATAGATCTCTGAATTACTTTGAACATATTGCTGGCACAGGTCACTTCTGCCTAATTACAGGGATTTTAGACCATTTGATATTGTCATAAAGATCATTGAGACTGTTACTTTTATTCTCTGGGAATTATTCTTAGCATTTTATTGCTGTACGCTTTGGATTTGGTAATTTTTTTAAAGATTTTATTTATTTGACACAGAAAGAGAGAGAGTGAGAAAAAGCAGGGGGAGGGGGAGAGGGTAGGCTCCCCCTGAGTTGAAGGCAGTTAACTGAGCCACCCAGGTGCCCCAGATTTGATAATTTCTAATGCTATGCTTTCAAATGTAATGATCTTTTTTTTCTACGCTGTCTAATCTGTCTACTGAATTTTTATTTCAGATAATGTTCTTCAGTTTTTGAAGTTCAATAATAGTTTCTGTTCCTTTCCTCATTGTGCTCCTATATTTCTTTAACATCTTAAGCATATCTATAATAGCTATTTTAAGGTTCTTGATTGCTCTAAAATAAAATAAAGAAAGAAAATCATTTGGGTTGAAGGAAAATAATATGGGAAGGAAACTGGGATCTACACAAATGAATGTGTAAGCAAGGGTAATATGTTGGGACTTGAAAAAAGTCAGTTTTTCTTATTTTTAAAAATTTATCCAAAAGACAATTGAATATTGGGGCACCTGGATGGCTTAGTCAATTAAGCATCTGCCTTCAGCTCAGGTCATGATCTCAAGTAATATAAATATCAATAAATATCTATGATATTTATGGGCCTCCTTCTATTGACTGATTTTACTTCTGGCTGTGGTTTACAGTTTGCTGTTTCTTCATCTGTCTTGAGTGTCTGGATTTTGTCTTGAGTGTTTTCTTTAACAATTTTTTGCTTTGACAGGTAGTTAATTTACTTGCAGTGCAACCTAATCCTTTGTGGATCTGAAGAAACCTTTACTGTAGAACTATTTCTGAGGCATGACTTTAGTTAGCCCTGTTTCTAATGCATGACTCTTCTCTACTGAATCGTTCTATTGAATGCCCCAGGTATTCAACAAACTCTCCCTGCTTGGCTTATGGGAATTCGAATGTCTCCCTGCTCTGCTTGAGCTCTGGAAATCATTTAGCTTCCCCAAGTTCTTTGTTTAGCATTACGAGGTTTTACCTTGGACATAATGCAATTTTGTATTCAAACAAAAACACAAGGAGAACCCTCTTCAGTTTTTGGAGCTATTTTTGCATATAGTTTCCTTCTCTCTGACTGTCTTTTGCCAGTCCAGCTATCTCAGCCTCACTGTGCTTAGCTTTTATTCTTTCTTCCTCTAAAAAATGGTCTGTTAACTTTAAGCAGAAAATGAAGCAATGGTAGAAGTCATTTCGTGTGTTTCTTTTCTCTTAGGAGTCACAATATTGCCTGTTTTTAAATGTCTGAAAACAAGTTTTTCTCTAATATTTTGTCCAGTTTTCTGATTGTTTGCCATAGGAAGTCAAGTAGCTTGCTGAAAGCACAAATTAGGAGCAGAGTTTTCCTTCAGCTATTCTGGCCTTTTATTCAGTCCTTCAAAAGGAAAAACGATCAAGTTAATATTTGCCTTAAAACCATTACACTTGTTCTTTCTGCTTAGAAAAGTCTTCCCTTGCATCTCTACAGGCTGCCTCCTTCTCATTTCTTATTTTCCAAAAGAAGCTTTTCTTGAGCACACTAGTTATTTAATTTTATTTAAATTCAGTTTGCCAACATATAGTATAACACACAGTGCTCATCTTATCATCTACCTTCCTTAATGCCTGTCACCCAGTTGCCCTATCCCTCTACCCACCTCCTCTTCTGTAACCCTTTGTTTCCCAGAGTTAGGAGTCTCTCATGGTTTATCTTTCTATTTTTTCCCCACTCAGTTTCCCCCACTTCCCTCTCTATTTCTTATATTCTACATATAAGTGAAACCATAAGATAATTGTCTTTCTGTACCTGATTTATTTCATTCAGCATAATACCCTCCAGTTCCATCTATGTCAATGTAAATGGTAGGTATTCATCCTTTTTGATGGCTGAGTAATATTTCACTGTATATACGACCACATCTTCTTTATCCATTCATCTATTGAAAGATATCTCATCTCCTTCCACAGTTTGACTGTTGTGGAGTTGATGCTATGAACATTGAGGTGCAGGTCTTCTATTGTTTCACTGCATCAGTATCTTTGGGGTAAATACCCAGTAGTGCAACTGCTGGGTCATAGGGTAGCTCTATTTTTAATTTCTTGAGGAACCGCCACACTGTTTTCCAGAGTGGCTGCAATACCTTGCATTACCACCAACAGTGCAAGATGATTCCCCTTTCTCCACATGCTTGCCAACATTTGTTGTTTTTTGTCTTGTTAATTTTAGCCTTCTTACTGGTGTAAAGTGGTATCTGTGGTTTTGATTTGTATGATTTGTATTTCCCTGATGGTAAGTGATGCGAAGCATTTTTTCATGTGCTCGTTGGCCATGTGTAGGTCTTCTTTGGAGAAATGTCTTTTCCAGCCTTTTGCCCATTTCTTGATTGGATTGCTTGTTTTTTGGGTGTTGAGTTTAAGTTTCTAAGTTCTCTAGATCTTGGATACTAGCCCTCTATCTGATATATCATTTGCAAATATCTTCTCCCATTCTGTAGGTTGCCTTTTAGTTTTGTTGACTGTTTCCTTTGCTGTGCAGAAGCTTTTTATCTTGATGAAGTCCCAATAGTTCATTATTGTCTTTGTTTCCCTTGCCTTTGGAGATGTGTCTAGCAATAATTTGCTGTGGCCAAGGTCGAAGAAGTTGCTGCCTGTATTCTCCTCTAGGATTTTGATTGATTCTTGTCTCACATTTAGATCTTTCAACCATTTTGAGTTTATCTTTGTGTATGGTATAAAAGAATGTTCCAGTTTCATTCTTCTGGATGTGGCTGTCCAACTTTCCCAACACTATATATTGAAGAGACTGTCTTTTTTCCATGGATATTCTTTCCTGCTTTGTTGAAGATTAGTTGACCATAGAGTCGAGGGCCCATTTCTGGGTTCCCTATTCTGTTCCTTTGATATATGTGTTTGTCTTTGTGCCAGTACCATATTCTCTAGATGATTACAGTTTTGTAATACAGCTTGAAGTCAGGCATTGTGATGCCCCCTGCGTTGGTTTTCTTTTTCAACATTCCTCTGGCTATTCAGGGTCTTTTCTGATTCCACACAAATCTTGGGGTTATTTGTTCCAACTCTGTGAAGAAAGTTCATGATATTTTGATAGGGATTGCATTAAATGTGTAAATTGCTCTAGGTAGCATAGACATTGTAACAATATTTATTCTTTCAATTCATGAACATGGAATGTTTTTACATCTCTTTGGGTCTTCCTCAATTTCATTCATAAGTTCTGTAGTTTTTACTGTAGTTTTTAGAATATAGATCCTTTACCTCTTTTTTAGGTGTATTCCTAAGAATCTTATGGTTTTGAGTGCAATTGTAAATGGGATTGATTTCCTTAATTTCTCTTTCTTCAGTCTCGTTAGTGAATAGAAATGCAACTGATTTCTGTGCATTGATTTTATATCCTGCCACATTGTTCAATTGCTGTATGAATTCTAGCAATTTTGGTGTGGAGTCTTTGGGTTCTTTATATACAGTTTCATGTCATCTGCAAAGAGGGAGAGTTTGACTTCTTCTTTGCCAAATTGAATGCCTTTTATTTCTTTTAGTTGTCTGATTAGTGAGGCTAGGACTTCTAGTACTATGTTGAACAACAGTGGTGAAAGTGGGCATTCCTGTCATGTTCTTGGCCTTAGGGAAAAAGCTCTCAGTTTTCCCCCATTGAGAATGAGATTTGCTGTGGGCTTTTCATAGATTTGACCACACTATTTAAAAACATGATTTATCATTTTAATTCTTCCCTCTTTTCTTTCATCCAATCTATCACAGTCTGTAATTATCTTTAAATTTTTTTTACATGTATATTATCGCTTCTCCCTTGGTATGTAAATTGCACAAGGAAAGAAACTTGCACTCCCATATTCCTTAGCCTCTTGAATCATACCTGGCCCACAGGTAGGAACCATGAAACATTTCCTAAATGTAAGTATGAATAAAGATAGCATCTAGCCATATATTCTGAAATTGTAAGGTAGGGAGATGCTAAGCAACATAGCAGTGAAGACCTACACATTAGAGTAGGTTATGCTTATGTATTCCTGTAGAATCTTAATTGTCGTGCACAGAAAAGATAATTATTTTCACAAGAAAAAAATGTGACTTTAAATTTTAGATATTTAGCTCTATTTGATATTGGTCTCTACTACTCCATATGCAACCTAAATGTGCTGTACTCTTATTAGCTGCCTATCAATCTTATTTGTCATGCACAGTAAAGTTAATTTCTTTCTTTAATTTTTAATTGTTCCCAGAGCTTTGTTATTATGATTATGTTTGTGGACTGTTCTTCATCATCAAGTATTGGTGGCTTTCAGTGTGTCATGTAGCATCATGAATATATTTTGATATAAACTAAAAGATTTAATTTTTAAAAGTTATACCTCATCATAATGTCACTTTAATCATAAACCTTCTTAAATTCATCTGTGCTATATTGTCATAATTCAGTATAAAGCTACAAACTTAAGCAATAATTTATTCAGGTTAACCAAGGATATAATTTATAGTATATACAATTTTTTAGATTTTTTCAAAATATCTAGAGAGTATGACTTCTCTGCCTAGATGATAACAGCCCAGCATAAATATTTAAAGGCATAAAAAAATTGCTGTGATGTGGTTAGAGGAAGGAATTTGTTTATTTAATGTGCTTTGTACATAATTTTTCAGATATGAAAGAGAAGGATCAGCTTTAATCCTTTCAATGTTTCCTGAACATTATGACTTTTAGGCTCGTAAATACTGCCAAGGTGATAATGGATTCTACTAGTAGCTTTTACGTGTAAGTGGGAGTGGCTTTCATGGTCTCAGGTAACCATGGTTCAAGAATAACTTATTTTTCAGTCTCTAATTTTCTTGGCTCCACTTAGCTTTTTCCTTCATTGAGAATACTTGCTCTTAGGCCCACTTTTCCTGGAGTCCTAAAGATGTCCAATGATAAATTGGAAGCCTCATCCTCACAAGTAAGTGAAATACGGAAATAACTTTGTTGTATTAAGTACGGTATCTAGTGTTTTAGCTTTTTGCTTGTTCAAAATACCATGCATATCCACCAGTCTTCTTTCCCAGGTTGACTTTCCTAATGTATTAAGATTTATTTCTGTTGTTGATTATTCTTTTTCTTTTTTTTTTTAAGATTTATTTTATTTGAGAAAGAGAGCGTGCACATGCATGCACAAGTGTGGGGAGGGGCAGAGGGAGAGAATCTTAAGCAGACTCCCTGCTGAGTGTGGAGCCCGCCTTGGGCTTGATCTCATGACCCATGACCTGAGCTGAAACCAAGAGTCAGACACTCAACTGATTGAGTAGCCCCAGTGCTCCTGTTGTTGATTATTCTTTCCTATTATATTGTTTGGACTGGTTTCTCCATTTTCTCATAAGTAAGTAGAGAAAGAGAGAGAATAAGAGAGAGAGAGATTAAGAGAGAGAGATGGTAGTTAATCTCCTTTTGGGGAAGAAAATAATTTTGTAAGATTGAGCAGAAAGGAATAATATAATGAATATAATACCGATCATCCTTTGTAGATATCTCTGCCTTTCTGTGTTCCATACATATTTATTAAATAAATGAGTGGATTAGTGAATAAATGAACCATATTAAGATATTTTTAAAATTCTTGTAGAAAGAGGAATATTTTTTCCAGATAGTCTAAATTCCCAAGCCTGGAAGAATTAGCTATTTAAATCTATGTTTGACAAATAATGAAAACTACTTTTTGTGATTAATGCAGTTCACCCAAACCAATCACTGATGGCTCACTTCTGTTCAATAGTCATTGTAAAGGGAGTAAGAAGGTCTCTGATGAGAGAACCCTGTGCGTCTATATACATAGAGCTGTAATATTTGTCATTTTATTCTGTAATTTGTAAATGAAAGAAGGTCAGTTTGTTGTTAATACATTGCAGATAGTTTATTTTTACTCAACAGTTTTTATGTTCAGAAGTTGGGATAGAAATTTTTTGATAATAAGGCAATTCTTAAGCATCACCATATCGTCTGACCTTTTTATAAGTTGTCCTAGTTCAGACACCTACTTTCTTGCGAAGTTTCAAATTCCCCATTTGCTTTTTTGTATTCAATTTCTTTTTCTCCATGAGTTTAAGATGTTTTTCTAAGAGGGAAAAGTGTATCAATAAGTTCCTCAGCACTGCTAAAATTATCAGTGAACATCTTGTCAGACAGTGATGTGTGAATCTGTTTTGTATGCCTCTATCCAAGGCCAGGTTTGTTGATGGAGGGAAACACTTTCTCGTTTTTAAACCCGAATCCCACCCCATGTAGAACATATTAGTTATAATGCAGAGACTTCTGTGGGAGAAGAAGCCATTTTAATTTGCTTCCTAGCTTGTTATTTGTATGTTTTCCTAAACATTAAGTTTAAAACAATGGACTCTGCTAATTGCTGTTCATATCCATTGGTTGCTTTCAGAGCTACTTTATTACTTTTAGTTTAAGCAGAATTCCATCCCGGTTCTAAGAATCTGTGAGTTAGGAGTGGAGCCTCTTTGTCATGTTCTTTAATGTCCTTTGGTGCAGGTCCAGCATGCATCAGCTGCTGCAATGATCTTAGAATAATTTACTTATCCCCTAATGCCATCTATGAAAGAGGAAGTCAACCAGGTTTGTATAAATGCAGGATTCTAATGTGACCACTAACATTAAGTCACTAATGCGACCCTCTCATTAGCTATTACTTTCAATTAGGTGTTCTCAAACAATTAGCTTTTGAGCTACACGATCTTATTTATAGCATATACATTCCCTGATGAGAGAAGAAATTACTTCTGGGAAAGCTGAGTCTCCAACTTTTAATTTAGGTACTAAATCCAGATACATTACCTCAGTTGGACTTTCTTCTTGTGGAATTACTAAGCTCAATTCTCTTGATCATGTGACTCTAGGCATCATGAGCCTCTTAAGAAGAGAACCGCTAAACTCCATGGGTGCTTAGAGCACACAGGGAGATTAATGCAGCAGAGACCTGCTCTTTGCAAATAGCATTAAAAGTTTTCAGATTTCAAAGCATTCTCAGGAAAAAAATCCTTACATTTTTTTTTTTAAGATTTTATTTATTCATGAGAGACAGAGAGAGAGAGGCGCAGAGACCCAGGCAGAGGGAGAAGCAGGCTCCACGCGGGGAGCCTGACATGGGACTCCATCCTGGAACTCCAGGGTCACACCCTGGGGGGAAGGTGGCGCTATACTGCTGAGCCACCTGGGCTGCCCCTTACATCTTATTAATATCATTTGAAGCCATTTATTTGTAGGTTCCTATTATTATACATGGCTTTGTCAGAAGTTCTTGTTTTTGCTTCTTTGATTCTGTTTTCCACCATGAAAGCTGAGACCCTGGAGTCACTTTAAGTGATAGTCCTGATGGAGTTTTCAAAATCCATAGTAATATTTATTGCATCAATCTTGTGGTACTTTACAGTCTGTATTAGACATGTTGGTTTTTATAATATCTTACTTCTACCTTAAGATTTAGGTTTTTAAAATGTATTTTTGCCCATAATTGTAAATTTTATGGAAACTCTCCTTTTAAAACCATCACTTACTAGGTTCTAATAAATTAAAATTAAACTTGTAAAAAAATTAGTCACAGACAAACAATAGTCATGTGGTACTTTCTGGGGTGCCATGTCAAATTTTCTCCAAAGAAGACATGGTCTTTGCCCAAAAAGAGTTTACTATAAATGTAAATTCATACAACAAACATTAAATACATATATCCATCTATTTTTTCAAATCCATATGGGCACTTAATATTTTCTAGATTCTGTAGAAACAGTCAATGTACAAAAATAGACAAAGTCCTACTCTCACACTTCTTTATCATATGTGGAGGATTGGGGTGGAAAAGGACAGATAGTTCCAAGAAAACCAATAAACAAGATAATTGCAGATTATAGCAAGTGCTATGGGGTAAACAAGGTGAAGTGATAACTCAGTAGGGAATACTTCCAAGCTCCTCTCAGTAGAGATGCCATTTCATCTGAGTGCTGAAGGATGGAAAGAAGCTAGCAATGGAGGAACACAGAGGCAGAGTGAGAGTGAGTGCAAAGGCCCAAGAAGCTTGACCTTTTGAGAAAGAAAAAGGTCAGTAAGACTGGAGCAGAGAGAATGAATGAGAGAGATGTGGAAGCAAGAATCAGATCATAGAGGCCAGGATGAATTTTATTTTAAAGGCTGTTGGAAAGTCATTGAGGCATTTTAAGAAAGATAATGTCTTATTAAATTTTAAACAGGATGTCTCTAGCTGCTGTATGGAGACTAGATTATAAAGGCAAGGGTAAAAACAAGGAAACATATTAGGAATCTGTTTAAGTGTCCCTAATATCACATAGGACTAGATGGGGTCAGGATGGAGAGGAATGATAGATAGAGATATATTTGATATATTTTGATGATGGAATGATGGATTGGCTATAGGGGATAAGGGAAATAGAGAAAAAAAGGATGATTTATTGAGTTTTGGCATGAACAACAGAGTATCATTTGCTGAAAAATAGAGAATAACGGAAATATATAAACTGGAAGATTGTAAACTATGTAGAGGAAGAAACTTGTAACAAGTCATGGGATCATGGGGGTTATTTTTTATTTGTTTATGTGTTTTGCATATGTTATATTAAGCAAATATAATGATATTCAAAGTTCTGTGTTAAGTGCTATATGCAAGAATAGAACAAATAGAATGTTTTAATCAGTCAATCACATTTATTGAAGGATTATTATGTCCTAAGCACTACATTAAATCCATCATATTTTTAATCCTTGATCTTCTAGGCATGCCAAAAGCAATTAAAATATGATGCTATGAGTGCTGTAATGGAGGCATATATAAAGTACTCTGGAAACAGAGAGCAGGAGACATAGTCATCCCTGAAGGTGGGGCAATGGCATCTGGTAACAGTGATTATTCCAGCATTCTTAAATGTGAGGGACTGAGGCTTGTAGGAGGACTGTAGGGGTTAGGACAGAGGGCCCAGTGACCTTGTCTTAATACTTTGTTTGAGAGGGAGTCTGAGGGTGATTGTGGGGACCCCACATTCTCATGGCACTGTCAAAACCTCAATGACTACCTCTATACTGGCCTTTCAAAATGAGACAGAAACTTTGCCAAGTAGAAATGGAGGCAGATGGGAGCTTTCTAGGGAGAGGGGGAAGAAAACCTAAGGTCTAGATTTAATATGGAAGAATGATAAGAATTGTGGTTGGAGATGTAGACTGAAAATAGCTGTGAAAACCTTGGAAACTGAACTCCAGAGTCCTATTCTTGTCCTCAAGGAGCTTTCCATCCAGCAAATTTTACCACTATGTGCACGCTGATTGACATACTAGCCTTACATTTGACATGATAGATTGAGGGCATAATTGATTCTCAATAAAGCCTTGATGATCATGAAGCTAGTGTCTTCGCTGAGTTAATTAAGGGTGTTGAAATTTGTGTTTCCATCAGTCAGAAAGGAATCAGTGGCATCATGTTAGGATCCAGGAGGGAAATAGTGTGAGGCTTGACTATTGAGAAGTTTGGAGGTCAATTTTTAGGACTAGCTCCTTTTCTCAAGTTCTATTTTCCTTTGCTATCATAGGTTTCAAGGAATGACCCTACCAGTCTTTCCCCTTGTGTCTTGGATTTCTTGTACTATTGAAATGGCTTCTGAGTATATGACATTTCTGCCAGTTCCCAGTTTCCAGAACTTATCTGGCAATAAAGTGGTTGAGAGTTTGGCCAGAGTGACAAGATTAGAATTTTGATTCTAATTCTAATCTATTCATGTATTATTAGCTCTGTAAACTTGGACAGATTTCTTAAACTCTCTAAACTTGTTTTCCCTTTTTAGATTTTCCTTATTTTTAATTTAAGCCAAAGGTAGTACTAATGCTTACCTCACAGGGTTGTTGTAAGGGAAAATGAGATAATGCATATGAACTTAGTATAATGCCCAAAGTACAATGAAAAGTTCTCGATAATGGGCAGCTATACCTCAGTGACTGAAAACAACCCTTCTGTAGGTACTCTGTAAATATTAGCTGTTATAACCATTAATCCTCAGCAAGAGTCACCAAAACAACAATGGCAAACCTTAAGTAAATCATGTAACCTATGTTTCCAATGGCCATACCACCATGGAAGCAAAGATAATGCTTTAAGCAAAGCATGCTCAAACAAATTAATTTCTCTACTTCTTTTTACTCTGTGAAAATAGCATCTTTCATCCATTCCTCCCACCTGGCTCAGGAATACTCAGAGGTAGCTCTTGTGCCCTGGAAAACTGGTCCTTTTGGTCACTGCTTACTTGCATGCACCTCCTTGACTCCTTATGGCCATAGCTCTTTCTGCAGCTTCTCCTGTTCCTCCTGCCATAATTGCTCCTGTTGTGTAGCTCTTACTGAAACCTACGGCCTTTCCCAGTAGAGAAAGAGTTCTGGGATAGTCTGGCTCCTGGCTTCACTACTGTTTCCACTCTGAGCTCAAGCTTGAATACAAATGGAGAAAGAACCCTGTCCCCCTTGGTGGGACCCTCTATGACATAGGCTATTTTTGTAATGCTGCCTAATGCTCTTACTGTATAATTGAGTGCGCTTGTAACAGGTATTTGAACTTTTACCAGGTACTTCTCAGTACCTGAATCTTCTTAAAATGCAAACATGATTTCTTGGGAATTAGTTTGGAAAACATTGAGTGTATGGATATCATGGTGGTCTTATAAAGCATGCTTGCTGGTTCTGACTCTGCTACTGAGATAGTTATTGGAAGCCACTCTAGACTTTTACTCTTTTCTTTTATTCAAAAAAAAAAAAGTCTATACATTCTTTTAACATTACTTAGGAAAAGCATATGCTGACTGTGTTTCTCTGGGAAGGTCCTTTTTTAAATTTCTGCAGAGATTGGGCTTAGCCTTGGCTTGCCAGATATCAATACTATTACAGAAGAGGATTCCTTTCCAATTTCCAATAGTTATGTAAGGAGAAAAAAATATCTGTAAGAAAGCTCTATAATCACAGATAACGTAAAATACAACAAAAAATGTTTTGCACATATCCCCAAATTTCAATTTTCTTTTTATATCAGTTAATCTTATTTTAAGGATCGGGGGGAAATGGGAAGAAAAGCAGGATATTAAGAATGATCAGGGAAAATCACTGAGAGGAATGCAAAAAGATAGTAAAGATAAGACAGAAGAGCAAATGCACCAAAAGAAAAGCTGATAGTTCTTGCTCTTAATTTAAATATTATCATCTTTCACATCAAACTCTAAACAGTTATAGAATCTAATAATTCAGAAGTTGAACAATTGCATTTTAATGGTTTAAAAAAGTGACTTCATGATAAAAGTTACTTTTTTTTGGTCTAATGGCTACTAAAAGCACCATAAATAATACATTGAGTTAAAACTTCCAGATAACTATGTCACCTTTCTATTGGCAAGTAACTTGGTACCAGATGGGATTCCCTAAATACATATTCTGGTTTATCGTCTCAAAAGAAAATTTTTATTTCAAATAATAAAATATGTAGACATAAAAATATAGGCAGAAGGAATCCTTTATTTCATAAAGACAGGTTTAAAAAATGCCAATGTATTATCAACTATTAAATTTTGGAAAGAAATCTAAAGAAAGTACTATTTAGTGTCCTATGGTGTCTCAGGGCCAGATGACAAAAATTTGAGGTCACTGAAGAGAAAATATGGTTAATTTATTTGAATTCCGTAACTTTTTAAAATAGGTGTTAGAAATAATAGAAAAAAAGCAGTTAGAGTGCGGGACATGGGTGGTCCACTCATCTCTGTTGTTCCTTTATTGGAGTACCTATGACCTTTGCCTAGCAACTGGCCTCACAAAAGCCCACTCAGTTCTCAGCAAGTGGAGACCAATCCTTTGGAATTCAGAGATAAACAGAGATGGTTGAGGGAGAAATAGTCTCTTTATTTATGTACAAAAACATTAAGCTTTACTATCAAATATTGTTATAATACTAAGTGGAAGCAGTTTCTTCTTTCATCCTTAAACCACATAGATGGAAGTGAGTGTTAATATTCACTTTTCCTTTTGCTGTTTTTGCTTGTAAATACTTCTTAGAATCCCCTCGATTTTGAGATTTTGCCATTTAATTATATAAGATTCTTCCATCTTTTGATTGCTGTCATCTCTAATTGTCCCAATTCACTACACTTTGGGGGAAGCCCTCCTTGACCTTCATGATTGGAATAGTTCTTGTGTGTACATATCCAATTTCAATAGATTATAATACTTCTACACTATTTTCTGGAGTTAATTCCCATGTGTAAAGGGGCCATATAGGTAACATGAATGAGTGTCTAAGCTTTCGAGTATAAGAAAATAAGGATAAAATCGCTTGTAGTGCAACAAAGCTAAATTTATCCCCTGGTCTCAGTACATTAAATTCTACAAAGTTAGGAGACATTTCTGTTTTGTTTACTGTTGTGTCTCCATGAACAAGCACAGGCACTGGTGCTTAGTGGACTTTCACTGAGGAGTGTTTGAATACATGAGTTTATTCATTCTAGACTTTCCTCCTATCACTTTGTGAAAGTGTATGTCTCCTTTTTAGGTAGGCAGTGACCCTTAGAATTGCACTATAATATGACATATATTTGTACCTTGCTACTTAACTTTTTTAAAGGTAAAAAAAGTATTTCATATCACAATCTTTTTATTAAAAAGTTTTCTTACCTTGACAACCTGTTGTCATTTTTTCCAGTTTTCTCCCCACCTCTCTGGCTGCTCCTGTTAGGTCTCATTTTTCTATTTTCTCTCTTCCCATTTATTCCTCTTTTTGGCTTACTTTATTGATTCCCATAGCTTTAAGTACTCTTTACTTACTAATTACTCTTAGATGTGTGTTCTGATCAGAACTTGTACTTGAATACTTTTTAAAAAAAATATTTTATTTATTTATTCATGAGAGACACAGAGAGAGAGAGAGAGAGAGAAGGGCAGAGACGCAGGGAGAGGGAGAAGCAGGCTCCATGCAGGAAGCCCGATGCAGGACTCCATCCCGGGTCTCCAGGATTAGACCCTGGGCTGAAGGTGGCGCTAAACTGCTAACACCGAGGGATCCCCTGTACTTGAATACTTAAACAAAATATCTAAAAAGAAAATTGCTTTATGAGTGTTTCTATATGGATATTCCACAAATATTTTACACTTGTTTCATCTAAAACTCTCTTCCTATCACAAAACTCCTTCTATTTTCTTTTCAGAATCCACCACTCCATGTATTTATGGGGTCCTCATAAATGAATGCTTTTGGGTTAAACAATATGCATAAAGAGTGACCAAAATAACCACACTATTTTGACAGAGACCAGTATGGAGTATATATTAATCAAAGTAACTATATAATTGTGGTTGTAGTAAGAATTATGAAACTAAAGTTGAAGGTGTCATGAGATGTACTCTGGTAACATAATCCAATCTAGAGTCTAGAGACAGCTTTCCTGAGTAAGTAACATTTGGATTGAAGGGATGGGTGTGAAAAGGTAGAGAGAGATTGTTCCAAGGAAGAGGACGAATAGGTGTTAAATCCTAGCCTGGGCAGAAATGATTTTACTTCGTACATACAGGAGCATCATGGAGGAGGAGGCTAGTGATGTTGGCACATGTTTTATAGGTCACATTAAGATTTAGGCTTATTCTAATAGTAAACTAAGTCATTAAAGAGTTTTTAGTGGAGTTATAACATCATCAATTTGGGGATCCAAAAAATGATACCATGATCTAGCCAGTGATCAAACCAACACTGTGGTTTGGTTGTCTGAGATTTTATGTCTCTCCTTGTCCCCATCTTTATTTCCAAGTCATCCGATTGACAGTCCTGTAGTGGTCTGTAGTACTTACCACCTTAGTACTTACCATATGGTATTGAAATTATTTGTTTGCTTTCCTTCTACTCCTTTAGACTATAAGCTTTTTAAAGTCTATGACTGCTTTCATTCCTTTATTTCCAGAGACTAGCACAGTGCAAATGATAACTGCAAAACAGATAGGTATTAAATAAAGAACTGTATGAATAAAGAAGACTAACCTATTATTTTGGCAGTTCTAGATAATTTATTTTTTAATAAGTATTATTTATGTATGTTTGTTGTATATCCATGTGGATACATAAGTTGGATATACACTGGAATCATGTGTAGGTATACATAAAACACAGTTTTATGGAAATAGCATGGAGTGTACAAAAAGAGCTGGAATTATACTTTGACTTCTATCACTCCCTAACCATGTCATTTGTGGGAAGTTAGTTCATTTTTTCCAGGCTTCAGTTTCCTTACCTACCAAATGGAGATGCTAAGTTAGTTTTGTGAATTAAATAAAATAACTGAATCAACACAGAATCTAACTTATGGTAAGCTGTTAATAAATGGTAATTCTTTCCTATTTCTTTTTTCTTCCCTTTCCTGCCCTTCACCCACATGCTCACACTGCCTTTCTTTACTTACCCTGCAATTGAGTACTCAAGAAACTTGGCTTCAGTGTTTATAACAATTGATGAGTTCTTTTGAGAAAGGTTATACAAAGTGATAGAGGACTGCGTATCTCTGATACTAGAATTCAGGAAACAGTTTCAAATATTTGAAGATAGAAAGTACAGTCAGGGAAACTGATATTTAGTCATTATCTTTGCACATCATAATTTGCCTTATATACCATGGAAAATAATTTATACTAAATTATTCAATACAATTTACTCTTTCTACTATTTATGTTATTTTGTGATTTTTTAAAAACTAGATCAGATCTTTTGTGTTCAACAAAGTCCAATATATCATTTGACAATATGTCAATTGACAATCCATTGTTAACTAAGGGATACATATATATATACATAACTATATATATTATTATATAGTACTATAATATATTACTATATTATTGATAGAGAAAAAATGTCAGAAGTGTTAGACTAGTTTTAACTATGTATACACATATAACCATTTCATTTATATGTATTCATACATTGAAGTAAAATTGTTTTATTTTTTAAAGGTTTTATTTATTTATTTAATTTGAGAGTGAGAGAGCACGGGCAAGACACAAGCAGAGGGAGGAGCAAAGGGGGAGGGAGAAGAGCATGGAGACCAACCCTGGATCTCCATTGCAGGAGTGTGAGATCATGACCTTGAGCTAAAACCAAGAGTCAGATGCTTAAACAACTGAGAAACCTAGGTACCCTGTCCAATTGTTTTAAATAGCACTCTTCGTCATTGATGAATACTTATCCCTATTTTAGAAACTGTTTGTTATTTTTATATTCCTAACAAGTACAAAATATAAAGCACCAAATAATAATTAAGAAGAATTAAATAGGCTTACAAGTAGAAAAAGTCAAATATTTGATTCATGTTTTGAACTGTGGACTGCACTCAGCAAACTGTCATACTTTATACAATATGAACTAAATTACTGACATCGCTTAAAGTTTCTGAAGATATGCTCACTTAAAAGGTTTGGGCTGACATTTTGTGTTAAAATAAGTTATCTAACTCCTGGGGATTGGATAGATACAGGCTCCCAAATTACATTTCACATTCATTATAGACTGGAAGGGGCAGACAATGAGTTAGATTTTGGCAGAGATGTGGGTCTGGTAGAGTATCCATTTTGATAGAGAGAAATGCCATCAAGGAAACCCTCCGGACATATTTGGAAATAATGTTTAACCAAATATCTGGGCATCCCATGGCCTAGTCAAGTTGACACATAAAATTAACTGTCGGGATCCCTGGGTGGCGCAGCGGTTTGGCGCCTGCCTTTGGCCCAGGGCGCGATCCTGGAGACCCGGGATCGAATCCCACATCAGGCTCCCGGCGTATGGAGCCTGCTTCTCCCTCTGCCTGTGTCTCTGCCTCTCTCTCTCTCTCTCTCTCTCTCTGTAACTATCATAAATAAATAAAAATTAAAAAAAATAAAATAAAATTAACTGTCAAAAAATGTATGAGTCAGACCACAACTTCAGATATCAAAACTGGGACCCAGGATTCAAGTCAAAGAAGTAACAAAGGTAATTGCCTGTGGAAGGTGAAGGTCTGGCTTGGTCTTAGGACAACTAAGGACAAACTGAAGAATGGGACTTATCCTGGCTGCTGGAGCAAGAAAGGGGCTGCCAGGCTGGATATGTCACAGTTAATATAGTCTCTAAATGGTTCTGACTTATCAGAGTGCAGCTGATTGCAGAGGACTAGGGCATATTTGATGTCAAGTGCCGACTTTCACTATGACTCATATATTCAAATTGAAATATGTATTGAAAATGTCCTTCTTCAGAATTTGAATAGAGATTGAGAATTTCTCTCAGTAGGAATATTCATAGTATTATTTTGGTTTGAGAATATTTGTCCTATTTGGAACTCCTGTGCCAGGCAGACTATGTGATAGTGATGGTTTTCCTGGAGTACAGCAACTTTGCACTTGGAGTTGGCAAGTGATAGGAAAAACTGGAGTAGATTGAGGAGGAAATTAGAAATGAGTGAGGAAGCTGGAAATAGGACCACTGAAATGGGGTGAAGAAATGTCCATGCTGGTGGTGAATATCTGGAAAACTATGGAAGAGGAGAGAATATGGAGTCTGGAAGCATCTGGGTAGCACTTTGGGAAGAGGAATTAGATATTTGAGTAGAAAATGAGTGGTAGGAAAAGTATCACCAAGTGGAATTGAGTGACAGTGAAATTCTAATCTGAAGCTAAGATTCTAGGGAGCTTGAGGGCTTATAAAGAACAGTATAACTTGAAGAGCGGGGATCAAGTAATGAGCTGCCTGACTAGGAAGTGAAACCTGAATGAATAGCATTTTTAATGCTTAAGTATTATGTCAAACTGCATCAAGTCAATATGAACATCTATCTTTATTTATTTTTATTTTTTTGAACATCTTTATAACTATCTGCTCCAGTAAATAACTCTCTAGCCTACAGTTTCAGATATAAATATAAGTAAATGTCCTGCCTGAAAGTAAAGTTGTTGTGTATTATGTGTATTTGACTAAAGCCTGTGTTTTTCAGTTATGCATTTTCTAATGTTAGATACTTTCTAATATGAAAATATAAAATGTATATTTGTTTACAATATATGAAAATATATTTTAGATAGCTTGTAGTTTTATAGAATGAGTCTGTGGTCAATAAGATCAATTACATATCTCTATTTATTAAGGTTTTCCTTCCCCACACTTTTATATGTAACTGCTATCATACTGGATGCTGGTTATAGAGAAGTAAAGAGTAGAATAAGAGGGTGCCTGGGTAGCTCAATTGGCTAAGTGCCCAACTCTTGATTTCAGCTCAAGTCATGATCTCAGGATTGTAAGATTGGGACCTGTATCAGGCTCCCCACTGGGCATAGAGTCTGTTTAAGATTCTCTCTCTCTCTCTCTCTCAAAACAAAAACAAAAACAAAAGCAAAAGGTGGAATGTGTGCTCTCTAGAAGACTATGTCTAATAGAGTACCAGGCAAGTAAATGCTGAATATCATAGAGATGTAGGAGAGGAAAAGCCACAGAAGCTTGCAAGGGAACACCTAATCCAGGATAAGAAGAATCAGTTCCAATTGAGAGACAATAACCTCTGTTTTGAGATTTGAAGAACAAAACTAGTAGCCAAGATAACACTATAGAGAGTAACACAAAATCAAAAAGCCTTACTATAGCAAGCTGTATTTGACAAATTACAAATAATTCACTACAGAGTACAAAGTTTAGGTGGTAAAATGTTGGGAAAAAAGAGGAAGTGTAGAGAAAAGTTAGAGAGGCATGTAGTAAATAAGTCAATGGAAGAGTCTTATTGGTCATGTTGAGGACTTTTGGTTTATCCTGATGCCAATGATAGTCTGAAATCTTTGAAGAATGTTAACATGTAAGTAATATTTCCAGGTTGTCTTATGAAAGTATTATCATGACAGTAGAATGGAACATGGTTAGAAGGAGGTGAGCTTGAACAAGATACAATACAACCGAAGTGGAACTTTTGAAGTAAGGCCATCATAGTAGAAATAAAGAGATAGAAGCATATTCTGAAGATATTAAGGAGACAAACTTGGTAAGACTTAGCAAGCAATTGGATGTAGGTGGTAATTGAGACGCATGAGGGTAAAAAATGACTTCCATAGTTTCTGGTAGATAGATTGGATGAAAGGTGGTGTTATTTACTGAGAACATGGACTCTGGAAACCTGATGTGGAGGGGATAGATAATAAGGTTTAATTTTGAACATATTAAGACAAGTGTAGATATAAATTCCAAGTAGGAATATTTAGTGGAGATTTAGGTAAATGGGTTGGGGGCCAGCAGGATGGAGATTTGGACTTGGTAGTAGTCAAGAGTTGACATAATGGGAAAGGATAAAGTAAATTTGTGTTATGGTTTGAAATGTGTTTCTGCAAAATTCACATTTTGAAGCCTTAACATCTAGATATGTGACTGTTTGGAGGTAATTAATGTTAAATGATGTAATAAAGGTGGAGCCCTAATCTAGTAGTACTAATGTCCTTATAAGAAGAAGAAGAAGGGGTAGCCCCAGTGGCCCAGCGGTTTAGCGCCGCCTTCAGCCTGGGGTATGATCCTGGAGACCTGGGATCAAGTCCTACGTCAGGCTCCCTGCATGGAGCCTGCTTCTCCCTCTGCCTCTCTCTCTCTCTCTCTCCATGTCTGCCATGAATAAATAAAATCAAAGAAGAAGAAGAAAGAAGAAGAAGAAGAAGAAGAAGAAGAAGAAGAAGAAGAAGAAGAAGAAGAAGAAGAAGAAGAAGAAAGACGCCTGGGTGGCTCAGAGGTTGAGCATCTGCCTTGGGTTCAGGGCATGATCCTAGGATCTGGGATTGAGTCCCGCATCTGGCTCCCTGTGGGGATCCTGCTTCTCCCTCTGCCTGTGTCTCTGCTTCCCTTTCTCTCTGTGTCTCTCATGAATAAATAGATAAATATTGAAGGAGGAGGAGGAGGAGGAGAAGAAGAAAAAGAAGAAGAAGAAGGGACACAAGAAGAGTGTGCACAAGGAAAGATGCATGCATGCATCTCACCTGGTGAGAAGGTGGCTATCGAAAAGCCAAGATGAAAGGCCTTGTCAGAAATTCACCTTGCCAGCACCTTGATTTTGAACTTCTAGCTTTTAGAACTATGAGAATAAATTCCTGTTGATGAAGCTACCCAATCTGTGGTACTGTTAAGTAGCCTGAGTAGACCAATACAGCTAGGAAGATTCTATAAATGACTAAAGACAAACTCTGGGGAATTAATATCATTTAAAGAAGATGAACTACATTTGAGAAAGGACAGCCAAGGGAAAGGAGTGAGAACAGAGGGAGATGCTGATGATACAAAGTGAAGATGTTAAGTGGAGACTTGCCCCTGTTGGGTTTAAGGGGAAGGAAGGAAGGAATTAAAAAGTGCTTATAGATTTAGGTAAACTGTAGAGTATTTGAGACAGATAGTTAACAAGTTATACACAGGCTTTGAGTAAGGTTGTTTTTGAAACAGGCATTGGAAGAAAGATGGGTAGGAAACTTGAAAATGCTAAAAATTTAATACATTTATTGTGGACTTCTGCTTCTGATTAAGATGAGGTTATAGGGGTTTGATTGAACTTTCTGCTTTAAAAAGTATATATCTGGACAAAATATAAGAAATATGGTCTTAGGACAGTGGATATCAGATAAAGAAGGACAGTAATCCCTTCCCTGAGAGAGGGGGGAAAGTGAGGTAATCCTATGGTTGCCCAGCTAGCTGCCTGGAGACTTTCTGGCCATAAGGCAAGAAAGGGGTATCCATATGGAGCTTAAAATCTTTGAGTTGAGGATACAAAAGTGGGACTTCAGAGAGGCCAAAGTAGCTACAGTTTACAGAGGGGATATATATATATATATATAGTGAGAGAGAAAGAGGGAAGGGAGTGGAGACCCTCAGAGTGCCTTCAGTTCTTCAGCTGAGTATTGATCATCATATGCATGTGAAGGAACTATCCACTTAAAAGTAACAGAGGAAACAATCACTGGAATTCACCCAGGATCGGGCAGCCCTGGTGGCGCAGCGGTTTGGCGCCGCCTGCAGCCTTGGGTGTGATCCTGGAGACTCGGGATCGAGTCCCACATCGCACTCCCTGCATGGAGCCTGCTTCCCCCTCTCCCTGTGTCTCTGCCTCTCTCTGTGTGTGTGTCTATGAATAAATAAATAAAATCTTAAAAAAAAAAAAAGGAATTCACCCAGGATCAGGAAAAATACCTCTTTCTACTAGCATTAGTGGAAAAACTTGTAATTGATGGGGCATCAGATAGATTACTATTTGCTGTAGTAGTAAGGCAAAATTTACTCTAGACTAAAGGCTGCTGTAGTCTTGCCTAAAATATCAAGCTTCAAAAGAATCAGATTGTTTTTAACTAACTTGCCTAAGGCTCAGAAAAATGTTCAAGACTATATATAGGGATACAAAAATATTCAGCACTCAGGAATATTTATAGGAATATAAAATATTCCTGTACCCAAAAAGGTAAAATTTACAAAGTCTGGCATCCAATCAAAAATTGTCAGACATGCAGAGAGGCAGAAAAATGTGACACACAATAAAGAGAAAAGTCAATCAACAGAAACAGACACAGTGATCACACAAATGATAGATCTTCTAGTGAAATACATTAAGACAGTTATTATAACTATATTCTATATGTTCAAGAAGGTAGAGGAAGGATTGAACATATTAAGTAGAGACATGGAATATGTATATGAAAAAGACTCACAAACTTTTCTAGAAAAAAGAAAAAGACTGTCTGACATGAAAAACATACCAGATGGTATTAATAGCAGATTAGAAATCACAGAAAAGAGCAATGAACTTGAAGACAAAGTAAAATTGACTAAGATAATACATACACAGAAAGAAAAATGACTGAAGGGTAAATCTTAATGAGTGTGGAACAATATAAAGCTGCCTAACATATGTGAAATTGGAGTTCCTGAAGGGAGGGTTATAAAAATATTTGAAGAAATAATGGTTGAAATTTTTCAAACTTTGAGAAAAATTATATCAACTCAGGTACAAGGCATTTGAAGAAAGCTTCAGCAAAGCACATCACAATAAAGTGTTAAAGAGATGTTAACCAGAGTTACAAAAGTCTTTAAGAATTCAGAGAAAAATGACATATTAGATATGGAAGAACAAAGATAAGAATGACAGACTTCTCACTGAAAACAATGCTGTGGCACATTCCACTGCAAATCAGTGGAGCAGCATCTTTAAAGTACTAAAAGAGAGAAAAATCATCACCAGAAATATCTTTCATAATTAAAGCTAACTAAGACCTTTTTCAGAGAAATAAAAGCTGGAAGAGTTAATAACCAGCAGACCTGCCTGACAAGAAATGTTAAAAGGCCTTCAGTTTGAAGGCAGATGATAGCAGATGGAACTCTAGATTTACATAAAAGAATGCAGGGCACCAGAAATGGAAAAAAATAGGAATCAATATAAATCTCATTTTAAAAATCTCTTTAAAAGACAATAGACTATTGAAAGCAAAAGTAGTGACAAAATAGTGTGAGCTTTGTAACATACTTAGCAGTGTTGAAACAATAGCACAATGGTTGTGAGGACAGCAGTGAAAGTATACTATTTTAAGGTTCTTACACCATATGTAAAGTTTTGGAGTATTAGTTGAAGGTAGACTGATTCGTTAAGGATATATACTAAAAACAAAAGCAATTGCTACACACACACACACACACACACCAGAGAGAGAGAGAGATATGAGAGAGAGAGAGAGAGAGAGAGAATAATAGCCAACAAAGGGGGTAAAGTGTAATGAAAAAAATACTGCATCAATCTAAAAGAATGCAGAAAAAGAGGAAAAGATGAACAATGAATACATGAGATAGATAGAAAACCTGTAACAAGATGGCAGACTTTGACAGGACCATATCAATAATCACATTAAATGTAAATTATGTAAGCACCCCCAACTGAAAGGCAGAGATTCTCAGACTAGGTAAATAGGAAAGACTCAACTATATGCTGTCTACAAGAAATTCACTTTAAATATATAGACATAAATAGTTTAAAAATTAAAAAAAAAGATGGAAAAAGATATACTATGCTAACACTAATCAAAAGAAAGCTGGTGGGAATTTAAAATGATACAACTACTTTGGAAAACAGTTTGACAGTTTCTTAAAAAGCTAAATATACACTTACCATATGATCCAGACATTCCACTCCTAGGTATTTATGCAAGAGAATGAAAGCATATGCCTATACAAAGACTTGTACATGAATATTCATAGCAGCTATATTTGCCATAACCAAAACCTTGAAAAAATCCAAATGTCCATCAGTAGGTTAAGAGATAAATAAGTTGTGGCCTATTCACAAAATTAAATACTCCTCAGCAATAAAACGGAACGAACCACTGATACAAAGAATAGCATAGTTGAATTTTGTAATTATTATGCTGAGTGAAAGAAGCCAGACACAAAAGTATACATACTGTATGAGTCTTTTTATATAAAATTTGAAAGTGTAATCTGTAATGGAGTAAAGCAGGTCAGTGCTTGCCTGGGGATGACAGGTTAGGAGAGAGGGGTGGCTAAGGGTCCCAAGGAAACCTTTGGCAGTGTGGGATGTCTCTGTTATCTTGATGTGTCGATGATTTCTTACGTGTTTAACTATATCAAAAGTTATGAAGCTCTACACGTTAAATGTGTATCAGTTATTACATGTCAAATATGTCTAATAAAAATAGTTGTTGAGTTATAAGAGCAGAGAGTGTGAAATCTTTAAGGAATCGGTTAGGTATTTTCCAGGAATCATAACCCACAGCCAAAAGAGTAGCATGTACTGTGAGGTGGGAGGATTCCAGTCTCAGGATAAATGAAGCCCATTTGGTGATGTGTGTTCACTAAGGCACATGAGCAGAGGAAAGAACTCACTAAATGTTACCATGAAAGAGTTAATGTGCTACATCAAGTGTCAAATTTTCTACTGGTGCTTAGACACTCAAGAGAATCTGACTTAATGTATTTGCAACTATCTTGATAACATGCTGTATTTAATAAATGTTTTCCAATATAATATTTGCTCTACCAGCTCATTTCATATCTCCCTCGTACTTTTTAATAATCTGGTTAGAGATGAGCTTAAAAGCACTGAATAACAATGGACAGAGAATTATATATTTAGTACTTTCCTTGACCTACAGCATTAGAACATAAGCTTTCAAATAAAGATTGCAAAAAAAAAATCCCATTTAATTGTTCTTAGTTCTGCCATTTGCATTGTTCGTGTGTGCCGCACCTTGCAATCCTAGCATATAGTGTTCTGCAAGGGTAGATTTGCTATGGATTCTGCTGCTCCTGGCAACACTACTATCGACTATAACTCAGAAATACCAGATGGCTGACTGTAATCAAACAATAATGTAACAGAGAAAGATTAATCCTTATTTTTGAATATGATGTTAAGCTTTTGCAAACCTATTTCAGGTTAAGCTCAGGTGATTGATTTATAGTACCATAGACATGTAAAAAAGTAGAATTTGGGGATATTGGAATTACAGGTCTAATTTGCCAGTATTTACTGTGGTGAGAATCTCAGAATATGATCTCAACTCACCCCTATAATGTGTCCATATCTATGTATAACTAAAAGAAAAGTAAGTTTAAGTATGCATTGCATTTACAACCACAATGAAAGCCTTCTTTCATTTCATGAATGAGGCAGAGTCAGGCTCTCCTTTGTTCTACTTGTACCTCATTCCTAGCATAGCACTTGTTGGAATTATTAGTTTATCTTTGTCCCTTCATAAGTTCTGTGAGAATAGGAACTGTGCTTTCATCTTTGTGTTCCCAGCAACAAGACACACACTTTTGTTTAATTAATGAATATATAAAATTGGTATCATGGAATCTGGCAATTATAATTTTCCTCAAGGTCTTTAGTATTAACTGGCATCCCTAGTTATAAGTCTAATAAATGATTTTAAAATACAGTTTTGTTTCTATAATACAACCCAGCGCTAAGCAGGTGGTACTTTTAAAGGCCTGTGGAAGTGCATTTGATTAACTGGTTCCATGCATTAAGAGAAAATTGATCATTGAATTTTCTTTATTGTCCATTTCCTTAAAAATTGAGCTAAATTTTTACTGTCATAGAGGTGTCATTTATTTAGGTAATGTGTCCCAGAAGGCAACTTTTATTTCTTAAAAATAAATGCCCTTGCAATTTTAAAGTTGTTTCCAAATGAATAGTGTGTGGCATCAGAGAGATCTTGGCATCAGCCCCTTCCTGCTCTCCTTGAAGCCTCTTGAAGGCCAGGTGCTTGGATGTCTTGTTCCACTGAGACATCACCACTCATCACCTTATTTTCTTGCCAAGATCCTAAAAATAAATTGGGTAGAGTAGCACACACATTTATGTTCTCCACCTCACTTGTGTTTTTGGTGTTGCTATCTAGCACTCCTTTCTTTCTAGTCAGTTCCTACCTATTCTCCACAAATGTTATTTCAAGATAGCGTTGCTTTAAAATTTGACCCCGCCAAAACGTGTGTTCTCTCTCCATTGCTGTCCCTCATGTCAGGAGGATCCCTGGTTCCTGGTCCACAGAAAGGTTAGAAGTCATTAGGCAGGAATGCCACATCTCTTCTGCCCCACATCCTGTTACTTTACTAAGGATTTCTTCTTTTCCTAGAACAGTACTTGCGTCGTTTCCTGCCTACATAAGAGAATATGTGTAGTACTGACCATCTTTCTCTTACATCTTCCTTCTCTAGTAGTTCTTTTCTCTCAGCAGTTAAGCAGGCTCAAATATCTCATGTATTAAAAATCCTCATATTTCCTTAGCTTATGCTGTACTTATTATAGCTAAATTTTATGTACTCCTGTTATATTTTCCATCTTCTTCTTCCTTTCATTCCTTCATATGCTGAATTGATTTCCAGCTTATTGAACTTTGTCCCTGAAACTCCTTCAGAAAGGTCAGAAATGCTTTTTTTGTAGAAAAATCTGTGAATACCTTTCAAAATTTATCCTACTGACAAGTGGCAGTTCTTCTCGAAGCTAGTCTCGAGCCCTGTCTTCTACTCACTGTCACATGTTCCCTGGATGATCTTATTCATTCTTTGGCCTTGAAGTTCAGTCTTTTTTTTTTTTTTTTTGAGTCAATTTGTTTATAGCTTTCAACTTTATATCCCAGATCTCTCTCCTGAGCTTCCCTTGGTGCCCAGTGTTTTTCTGGAGATCTCCACTTAGAGTTTCATATAAATATCAAACTCTATGTGTCTCCACAAAAGCTATTATTTCCCTCCCCCCCACACCCTGATATTTTCTTTACTTGTGATTTATATATAACAGTGAGGGGCAGCACCCAGTTGCCCAACCTTGTGTGTTTTCCTGGACAACTCTCTCTATTTCCATGTTCATATTCAGTTAACCACCCCGTATAGTGAATATTATCTCTAAATATCCCTAAGTAGTTTAAATCCTCTGTATGCACATGATCCCTTTCCTACTTCAATCATCACTCTCTCACTGGGAATGCTAATTCATCCAACTGGTTTCTCCACCTCCAGGCTGCCTTGCTATAATCCTGTCTCTATGCTGCTGCCAGAATGATCATTCTTGAGGATCTAACCAATGTATTACTTGCACTAAGAACTGTTTAGTGACTCCACGTTGCTTCAGCGTAAAGCACAAGCTCCTTAACATGGCTTACAAGTCCTTCATGATTTGTTCCCTATATATCACCCCACCCTCATCCTTTGTCAATTTAAGCTCTCTCTCGAGGCTCCAGCCTTTCAACACTACTTTCAAATGCTCAACATGCCAGGCTCCCTCTCATTTCTGGGATTTCACATATGCTGTTTCCTGTGCCTGGAATATTGCTACCAATCTCTCAACTGGAACTTTTAATTTTCAGCTTAGACATTAATTACTAAAAGTCCTTCCCAATAACTTGAGTCAGGTTGAGGTGCACTTCTAAATACCTCCATAATATTCTACATCTTCATCTATTATACTGTCAGAGGTCATCTGTATTTCCCCTATACTGTAAGTTTTATAAGGCATGATCCATACCTGTTTTGCAGTTTTATTTCTAGAAACTGAGATACCTTGGTGCTTAATGAAAGTTACCTGAATAAATGGATGTTTGTGTGAATAAATGAATCAAATTCCTCTTTTTGTAATTTATATTGCTTGGTTTCATTCATTCTGTCATTAGGAAGCTTTTCATGTCAGTTCAGATGTCTTATCTCCTTAAAATCTATATAAGACTAGCTTGAGCCCACATTTCTGTGTTTCTAGAAATTCAAGTTCATTTCCGAATTTTGTCATATTTCTGATAGACTTTTGCTGTCATGAGTAACTGGATCCTCAACTCTGGTGACTATGATTTGTTTCCTCATTGTTAGTCCAGATATGAAACTCAGGTCTTTTCACAATTTTCAAAAAATACTATGTATAATACTTGTGAGTATGGGAAATTTTATTCAAACAAGGGGTGGGATAATATAAGAGGAGATATGGTGGGTTTTATATTTCAGCAGTGCAGACAGCTTCGGATGGATCCTACCACCACCAGGGGTCTCCAACTTGTCCATTTCAGAGATTCCTTTCATCATCTTTATGTGGTCTTTTTCTTTATTTGCTCTTTCTCAACTCTCTAGCAAAGACCAAATTCCTCTTCATCTTGTACAAAATGATTTAGCTGTTCTTCTTCCCCTGCTGCCTGTGCTCTCACTTTCCAATCCATGCCTTCAGCTCTCGTTGTTTATCTCAAATAGCTTATTGAGATATTTTTCCAATCAAAGGCAATTCCTTTCTTAAAATAATGCCTTTTTAGTCTCATTATGATTCTTTTATTCATTCCTTCATTCAACAAATATTTATTGAGGTGTGTGCTATGCTTACCGCTATGCTAGGTATTGTGGATACAGAAGTTAAGAGGATGGAGTCCTTTATCTTAAAGAACTCAGTCTTGTGGGAAAAACAGATGTGTCATGTATGGAGATATGCATAGTGCTGAGGGAACACAGAGAAGGGATTGCTACACTAGTCTAGGATTGCAGACTTGTGTCAGCCTGAGGGAGCTTGAGGAATGACCAGCCTAGAGAAAAGAGATAGTATGCTTGAACTTCATTTTCCAAATTTTAGTTATGAAAGGCAGGAAGTGGTGGCACTTGAATGAGAAGAGGGCTCTGGATGATATCCATTTGCTCACTTTATAGCCAGCTTAAAGATTTTTCTGAAGAAACAAATGAATAGCTCAAAACACTGAGCATTCTAGATTTGTCAGTTGTGAATCTACTTCCCTCACTAATCAGAAGGTAACCTTGAGCAAACTGTATAACTTCCGCCACTCCATCTCTTTGCTTTTTAAATGAGAGGGAAGCACTTACACTCTTTTGCAAGTTATTGTAAGGATCAAGTGAGATAATGTATGTGTGTGTTATTTAAAAGAAATATTAAAAATACATGAATGTAAGCTATTCGTCAAGAGCTAGGATAAAAACTTAATGTTCAGAAATTAAAAGCTGTTGTATTTACGAACAAAAAGTTCCAAGCCTTAAAAAGATTCCATAAATATGGGTACAGTGATTCACAAAGTAGATAAATAAATACAAAATCTTTTATAGCCAAGTTCATTTTATTTCGTATTTACATGTACTTGGCAACATTTCTAAATCAATGATGCAACAGAAAGATGAGCCACAGTAAACCTGACTCTGATTTTTTTTTTTTTTTAAGTTGAGCAGATTGAAGATGATGAGTCCAGGATTCTTAATACTGATGGTGGTTCCAAGTTTTTGTCCATTCAATCTGATGGTGCATTCTGCCTGGAGAGAGTCCCCCTTTTCATGTGTGTTTAATGACAAAAGAATGCTTTCAAACTGTGAGTCAATTTACTAAACAGCAAACTGTAACATCCCTGAAGGCCACACACATACAAAAAGGCAAACCAAGATCTATAGAAATGATCCCAAGCCATTAGCTGGCTCTGGGCTGAAATTGTTTCAGGAAACATTGCCAGAGGTACAGTGTAACTTTAAAACAGAAAAGGCTGCAGGATAAATAATGGGAAAAAATTACTATGATTGATATAGATCAGTATATAACTCTCAAAAGAAACATTTTATAACAATACACTAGGCTCAGAAATTATTTGCTGATAAGCTTCTTTTCTCAAATACAGAATGAACTATTATTTGCAATTTAACCTTTCAAGTTATGAAAAAAAGAGCAATGTACAAAAAAGAAATCTAAGTCATTATCTCCCATCCATTTAAAGTTAAAAACTTCTAACAAAGTATCTTTTTAATGAGCAAAATCATAGTGAGTGGAATTTAATTATTACTATTTCTTTAATTAAATGTTCCATATGTCTTATACTTACAATCATAATTTGGGAAATAAGGTTGCTTAAAATTGATTTATTTAGTATATTTTGGTGTGTCTTAATTAACATTCATCTACTTTATTTAAGGACTTGAAGCTTAAAATTCAGTGGTTCAGTTCTGGGATAAAAACAAATGGATAAAATCAACAATAAACTTGATTCAGTCTTCTATTTGATATTAATCTTTAAAATAGAAACTATTCTTCTATTTTAATTCAAAGTGAACCAAGGAGTGTTAGTATAAACTATAATTTCCACCTGAAAAACAAATATTTAATAGAATTTCAAAGCTATTACAAAATAATGCAATAGCAACCAGCCTTCTTTCTTCAGGATTTGATAAAGTATTTGGCTAATTTTATATAATAATACTATATAAAACTTTCATTTGACCAAATGAAATTTTAGTTTATGATTTCATGTGAATAGAAATTGAAATGTGAGCTAATGTTGTATTATTTTGCCCATGTTGAATGTAACTAATCGTATGTTAGGCCAACTTCATTCAAGATTAGTGCAATTATGAAATTATTAAGTTCTATAAAAGTGGCTTTGGTCACTTGATCTACTATTGATTGACTCAACTAAAAGTAAACTCACCTATTTATAGAAATTTTTCTCTTCCAAAAGAATATTTTTTGAAAAGTTAAAAGTTTCATAATTAAACCTTCTATCTTCAACCTTTAGAAAAGGGAGAATACATCCAAATAAGAATTGTACAACAACCCTATAGCAATAGAAATTCTCATATAAACACAGTATTCTCAAGAGAGTATGAAAGGAAAGATGTCTTAAAAATTATGGTGATTTAATTTTATTTTGCCCTAGAATGACATTCTCTTGAGTATTTGTGAAAATGAAGATGAATATGCAGGGATACATTCGGTTGATTTTGTGCCAGATGGCCAGTTGCAGAGGCTGAACTAAGCTGAACTGATTGATTCGTTTTTGCCATATTGCATGCTGGCGTTTACCACCGTCACATCATTCAAGTAGTAACATATTTGGTAGGTTGGGTTTTTTTTAACCATTTTTAAAAACTTTCTTGTGATGACCTCTGCTTTCAAACACATCTTTTCCTTTGTTATGTCAAATGGTCAGCTCTGCTAAATAGTTCTTTAAATTTAACTTTCAACATACTCTTTTGTCTTCATAGGATAAATTATTTATATTGATATTAAATATGTGAGTTAAAGTAAATAAAAATAATTACCTATTTAATGCTTGGAATAAATCTGTAGTAAGTGATAATTATGATTCAAATTAGTAAGTCCACAATAACTTTAAAGAAATATAGAAGACACAGTTCCTACCTTCAAGATGCTTGCATACTAACAGGGCAAAGAAGACAAACAAGTCTGTTTTAATATTGCTGTTTTAAGTACTTTGGTGTCTACATTAGACATAACTACCTAGCAATCTATAGAAAAGCCAAGTGCTTAAAAAGTGAAAATATACATGTTCAGAGTCCAGAGTAGGCTATTCCATTATAACAATACCTTAATAGCCTTGTGGAGTATTTTGACAAGTCCTCATTTATTATGATTATTCTCTGTTTTGTTCATAAGTACTCTACTTTTTTGAAGGTAAAGAGAAACAAAGTGTGAGATGTTCCAATGCTGGAGTGCATGAGAGATGCAATCACATATACACAAATTCTCTTTCATTTACTATTTATTCTCTTCTATAGGCTTCTTCCATCATCTAACATGAGTAGGTTTTGAATATAAGCTGTTGTCTAGAGACTGATAATTTAAGAGGAAAACAGTGGCAAAACAATTACCAGAACTCTGAAGAAGGAAAAGAATCACTAAGGATTACTGTATTTTTCACTCATATGCATTAAACTCAAAGGAGAAATTTTATTTTCAAAATTTTAGTGTCTCTCATTTTTAATATATTTTACATGGATCACTATACAATGAGACAATTGTTTAAAGAATTGTATATTTAGCATAGTCTTCAAATGTTTTCCAAGAGTAAGATGTTCTTGGTACTAACCTCAAACAAGCTTATAAAAAGAGAGAACAATCATCATAACCCTAACAAATCATAAAAAAAGGATTTTGTATTCATTACTGGCAGAAAATTTCACAATATTAGGAGAGAAACAGAGCCTGGAAAACACTTTTCAGGGAAAAAAAACCAAATTATCTCTGTGCATGAGATATCAAGTTTTGAATTTTTAGTTATTTATCCTCCATAGAAATTTTAGAGAAAAATGTAGGAAAACAAAAAGGATTATCTCAAGGTGCATAAGGCCAAATTCTAATCTGTTTAGGTTCTCATTTATATGTTTATCAAGATTGTGTAATATCTTCTGTGAATGATGGGTGGGTGAAAAATTTAATAACGAAACAGATTTTATTGTGAAAAGAGGACTAAAAATAGCATTACCTAGAAATGAAATTTGGCCTTTATTATTTGAGTTGAGAGAGAAAAACTTGTCAAATTATTCTGAGACATTAGTGGGTTTTTTTTTTTATCTTGTGAAACTTGAGACTGACTGCAAATACATATTTCCACTCTGCCAAAAATTCCCATGCCATCCATGTTACCTATAGTGATTTGTTGAGTCAAGCAGAGCAGTCAGCCCCGCAGACTATAGGATTGAAAGAGATTAAAGCCGTGAACCTACAGTACTTTATTGACCTAGGTCCGCACATTAACCTGATCTGATCCTGTAATTACTATGAATAGAATAGGGCTTACAGTTCTCCTTAATAACACCCCATGCTTTTTTATTCTATAAAGAGATTTTCTATTCATGTTCTTTACTCCTTTTCAGATTTACAGATTTGTAGCAAGAAAGAATGTGTGTGGCTTTGCTGACACACCAGGAGAGAAAGATACCTAATGTTCATGGGCAGTAAGTGACATAGTTCATTATGTCCAAGTTTTTTTTTTTTAACTTAACTTACTTGAAAGTTTTGTCCCATATTTCCAATTAGCCAGATATTCTCCTGCACTTTAGGAGTAATAAAAATTGAGTTACAAACATTGGTTAATTATGAAGAAAGATTGGCTTTAAATTTAGAGAAAGGTTAAAATACCATAATTTCAGAGCATTATTCTGATTTTAACTTTTAGAGTGCATACATTTAAAATTATATGGAAAGCCATCACCTATTTTAACTGATTCAAAATGATATATAGTCAGAGAGATCATGTATGAAAGTGATACACAATGGCATAATTAATAATCAGTATTGTCTTTCAATTTAGAAAAACAGCTGCAGCTAGCTGATAAGGTCTATTTTGAGAATAAAGTAATATCTGACTATTAATAATTATGATTTACGGTAATAAAAAATAGTGATGTAATCATTGCACTCTTAAAAATAAAGTCTGTAGTAGTTGGCTTAATCATTAAAATGTAAACAATAGCCGATATTAAGAGTTGGCAATTTAGGTTATCACAAAGTCTTTGAAAATACAAAATAAGTATTTTAATAATACAAAATAAATTACAAAATATATAATAATAATTACTTGTACACTATAGCTTATAATTTTCATTACAATTGTGCAAATTTCAAAAGCACATTCAGAAATGATGAATGTCCTTGTGAGTAACTGAGTGAGTGAAAACAAAATGCCTGTTATGAGTCTAGGTGAGAGAATTTAACATATTAGAGAACCATCTTTACAAGTGTTACATTCAACACCTCAAGTAAAAATACGTTTTGTTAGATTTCTATGAATATTATATTTGTCAAAATAATTATCTTTTAAAAGTGTCAGCATGAGTCATTCTTTTCCACAAGAATAAATAAAATAAGCCCATTAAGAGAATAAATTATGTTAGTTAAATTTTTTGAACAAATATTTAAAAATCAAGTATGTTCAAGAAAAAATGTGAGCCATAAAATAGAGTAATACTTTGACAGTTATGGGATATTGGGTGGATAATATAATTTCATTTCTTTTTAAAGTTCCTGTTTAGAGCAATTAATACAAGTAGAATATAGCATTTAATATCAGAACTTTGTTTTAAAATCTTTTATCATAATTTTCTCATCCTCCCAAATAGAGGGATTATTATAAGTCAATTTGATTAGTCTGTCAAAAGCCTCTTTCTCTGTTGCACTTTACTAAGTGTATGAATAATCTATATCATGGCTTTTAAGAAGTAAGAATTTGAAATTAGGCAGGTTAAGAGTTTGCCAAACAAATGCAGTTTGCTGGTATTGGTTGTGAGAACTATATTGCTCTAAAAGTATTGTGTGCATAAAATCTATTTAATAGTGTGATTCTTTGATGCTATTTTGGTATTTGAAGTTATACTATTGAGAGAGTATTGATACTCTAATTAATGAAATTGTTAAAATATTTCGGGCTTAAAATACAAGTTAGCAATTAGTGACTTTAAAATAAAGTGTGTATATATTTTATACTTTGCAGTAGTATGTAGGGGTAAGAGATTCACAGTGAAATCCCATCTTTTTGGTAGCTATTTTTACCATTAAAATGAAAAAGCATTTGGAAACAGTAGGGTAGTTTTTATCTCTAGGATTAAAAAGAATCTGAAGAGAAAAATGGATTCATATCATGTTCTTTTTGGGTACTAAACCTAGAGAAATATATAGCAGTTGATTTATTGTAAGTGGGTTGAATTTTCTCTCCTGGTGGGCTTTTCAAACCTTTAGTTGCTGTTCTTATCCTTGCTGTGTGAATATCATTTTTATATCACTTTTTGTTAAAAGGAATTTCCCATGAAAGCCCACAAAAGTAGCCTGGAATGTGATTATCCTCTTTCCATGAAAATTTTGATGGGTTTGGGTCAGTATTACATTTCTGTTCACTGATTTACTTTGCACCAGTCTCTATAATAAGGGAATTGTTCATGAATGAGGGTTGGCATTATAGCCTTTAGGACCAGAGAGGATTTCCTCTGTAAAACACAAAAGGACTAAAATGACAGTAATAGGAAACCATGCTATTAGAAAAGCATACGAGATTTTGGTAAATTTTTATGGCTATAGTAGATGATAATGTAAACATTTTCCCTCCCCATCTTGGAAAAAAATTGGTTACTAGAGAGGGTAGAGGAGAAAAAGTGTTTTTCGAAGAAAAAAAAAAAAACACCTCCCAAGTACTTATTTTAGGCTGTTCAGTTTTAAAATTTGTTACATCACTTGAATTGTCTCTAGCCCAAACCTATTTATCTTATTAAGAAAGAAGCTAGAATGCGATTAGGGCCTTTAAGTTAAAGATCAGGATAAATAAGTAGTATATTTTAAAATGTAACTACTATTGTGTCTTACTGCCATAAATGTAGATTTGTAAATAATAAATCATATTTTGTATAATCATTTACAGAGTTAATTACAATAATGTTGCATTGGAATATAGACTGAGAGTCCTGATAAGCTTGCTCTCAGACCTTAGAAGTGATATTCACTGTAGGCAGAGGTTTTGCAATTTTGTTTTAGAAAAAAATGCGGCTTTTAAATGCTTGCTGCTTTACAGCTATAAATAAACAAATATTTATTTTGAGTTAGTAATATACATATATATAACGCAATATTTTGCCTTAAAATATAAAACCTTTGTGCTATTATAATTTTGTGCCATTGTAAATTGGCCTATATTTTCCTATTGCTAAGAATCATACTAATATTAATTTATAACATTGCACTTTTAGCAGTAACTTTAGCGGATCTGACATTAAAGACTATAAAAGAGGGCTATCAGTTGAGTAATTTTCTTTCCAAATATAAACTAAAGCAGTGACATTCATAAGTGTATATTCAGAGAGCTAAATCTTATAAGTGATTTAGCTTTTTATTAAAAATTATTATATAAGATGAATTTTTGAATCTTTTCTGTGCAAGAATACATTTTAATTTTATTATACATTAGTATTTTCGAGTTGGCTGTATGGGAATTATGAGAAGGCTCACAAATGCCTATGGAGGTTTTTCTTTTTTCTTTTTTTAAACTAGCTTTTGTTTTCTTTTTTTTTCTATTATTTTTGGGACACATATATTTATTATACAAGTTGCACTACATAAGGTTTATATACTTAGTGTCGCTATTTTTATTCATTCAAATGTAGGTCTGTTGGGCAGGGAAGCATTTAAACACACTTTTTTCCTCTTTAGTAGAAAATATGTTTCCATTTAAAAGAAAAATATCAAAACAGATTAGATGGCGAAACAGAATACTGGCTGAGTGTTCTGAATGATGCAAATAAAAGTAAAAATTGAATTAAAAATGAGGATACCCAGCAAAACAAAAACTTCACTGAATTCAAGAAAGCCCTTCTTAAACATTAGTATTGGTTGTAGCTTTGAATCACTTATGCAGAATTAATGGTGGGCATTGCTACATTCTAGATAATTGATCTCTTTTGGTTTGATAAGCATGTTAACAGCATGAGTAATACATGTGTTTTTGGGCAAAATTCTTGGCTATAGGGACATAAGCAGGATTTCCATTTTCTAGCTTTCTAGGATGTATTTCTTTTATAGGTCCTCAAACACAGGTATGCCGGGGTTCTGGAAAACAAAGTATGTGGCTATTTCCCCCCCATCCACTGAAGTTGATTACATTCATTATATCATTGCAATACTTTAGTCACACCAAATTTTACCATTGATACATGTGTAATTGTGTGAGCATGAGTGTGTGTCTATGTGTATGCGCATATGTATGTCTAAATTAGCCATAGATTTCCAGGGAGGAGGACCTTTACCTAAAGAAAGGTTACATAAATGTATGTCACATACCTATTTAAACAAGTCTGTTATTAGTAGTGTAGTATATGAAATTAGGGCTATGATCATGATTTTACAAGATTACAAATAGTTACAACTTACTGAGCACCAACTTCATGTCATGTACTTTTCATACATTTACTCCTAAATGGTAGCTATTATCATTCTAATTTTATAAGGAAAATTAAGGATCAGAGAGGTTAAGTGACTTGCCAGATGTAATGCCACCAGTACATGTGAGATTTTATCAATGTCCATTTAAATCTACTTGGCCTTTTTATTCCACCATTTGTAAAAGATTTAAAATTTACAAAGCATCCTGATATAAAGGATTCTAATATCATGAGTTCTAATAAAAAAAATTCTAAAATGCTTGAAAGGCAAATGAATTTGTTGGCATTTGGGGTAGCTCCACACTTGATAAGGTTGACAAGGATAAATACATATTATTTTACATTTTATAGAAAGGCTTTTTAAAGGGGCTGTAGGATCTACATACTTTATCCAATATAAGTGGCCTATTGGGCATAGGTGTTTCAAATGTAGTCTTCTATTTGCAAATCAGAACCAAGCACTAGATAATGCAGGAATGAATGAGATTAGAAAAGAGATATGAAAGATCTCTTCTTGAATTTTGCTCTAAAAAAATGACAAAACTTCATTTATACATCTAAATTGCCAGGTGGATTGAAAGCAGGTAGATACTGGATGTTGTCAACATTTTTTAGAATTCCTTTATTTTCTATCTATTTGAGAGAGAAGCGTATTTTTTTTTTTGCTTTTTGATATTATTATTAAATTATAGACTTATTTAAAATTTTAAATGTGAACAATATTTTTAGGCTTTTCATATGCTTTCTGAAATAGATTGGGGAAATGATTTTGTTTTTGCAGTTAATTTCCATTTTTTGCTGTTTTTCTATGTATTCTAAAGATATAATGATGATATAATAAATATATATTTAACAGTATTGGGAGAAAAATGCATTGTGCTAGCCTTAGAATACCAAAACGCTATGAAACTCCTTTACTTCCAATCTGGCCATTCTATCAACTGTAAGGAGGTGGAGGGATTGGGAGAAGGAAATTTAATCACGAAGTATTTCAGGCACCCCAAATTGTCATTATAAGTCACATGAGTAAAATGGCTGGGAGATCCAGGTCCAAGGTGTAATCAACCAAATTATTTTAAATGAATTGTAGGATTTCATACTTTCAGTGACAGTGGCAAATGACTGTGCTTTCTTAGCAATTCATTCAAATTAGTGATAGAAAAATGAACAAACCCAGAATAGGGGCTAGGTACAGTCCTTTAAAGAGGGTAATCTTTTATAGCCAGACATAATGTTACTTTTGTTGTACTCTTGGCCAAAAAATTTAACCTAAACCTAATTGTTAAAAAAAGAAGAAGAAATTTAAGTTGTGGGACATTTAAATGACCGACATGAGTTCTTTAAAAAAATTAATGCATGCAAGACAAATGCTGAGCAACTATTCTAAATTAAAGGTGGTTACAGAGATCTATATAACTAAATGCAATGTATACTCCATAATTCTTGATTGGATTCCAGATTCCTTCTCCCACCACCAAATAAACTGTAAAGGGTATTACAAGAGAAGTGGATAAATTTTACATATGGATTTTAAAATAGATAATACTATTATCGTAACACGTTAATTTGATTGGGTGTGGTAATGATATGGTGGTTTAAGTAGCAGAATGCCATTGCTCTTTGGAGGCACAAGCTGAAGTATTTAGAGGAGAGATGTCATGATGTTTTTAAGCTAAAGTTCAAATGGTACAGCATAAGAAGATATGTTTCAGGTTGAAACACAATATTGCCAACATTCAACAATTTTTGACTAAGAGAAAGCAAATGTGGCAAAAATGTTAGCAATTGTTGAGTTAACTGAAGGATATATGGGTATTTGTTATACTATTCAAATCTTCTGTAACTATAAAACTTTTCAAATAAGTTGGAAAAAAATTACTTTTTGTTTTATTTTAGTGAGCCATGAAAACACAATTTAGTTGAAACTGGCATCCTACATTCAATGTACACAAGCTAATTCCTATTATTCAAGCGAAATAAAACCTTCTCATTCTCAGTCACGGGAAGTAGTATTCAAATTGTCTAAATAATTAGCTTCATGGATTCATGTCACTTTTACAGAAAATAGCACAATGGTTCATTCACCAGAAAACCATTTTGAAGTGTATTTTGTATCTACAACTATAGGTGTATCCTTTACTATATTAATTGGGATGTATTCTATTATTATAGAACTCAAAGACTCCAGTGCTTGATCAGTTTGGGAATGGGAAATATAGATCCTAATGTTAGTTTGATATTGTGCAAACTAAAATTTTTGTTGTTAAAGCATCTTTATTATATGATTTGAAATATCTTTCAGATTAATGTAAAATGTGTTGGGAAATGATCACTATATTTTTAAAAATCCAATATGATTTTTACCTTTCTTATTATCTAGTAGACCCGGTTTTATATCCTGATGGGTAAATTTGTATTTACTTGAGTGTGAGTTCTCTGCCCTATATTCTGGTAAAATGCAAACTGTAATGACTAGGCCATAAGTACCAGTCTACAGAACTGCAAAGAGACCCCTTTTGTATACATCAGGTTGGGGATTTGTTTTGTGGTGATCACCCTTTCTGATTTAAAGATTGCATGACAAGGAACTATTAAAGTAAAGGGCAAAGAATTCAATTTCTTGATGTCGCTTTTCTTGGACAGGCTTTAAAAATAGGTCACTCAGTGTTATCTGGATTTGTGTATTACAGCAGCACCTGCTAACGCTGCTGTGCTTAAGGGTATATCAGTGTTTTCATTTTCAGGGTTTGTAGACTGTATTTTGATTCTCTAAACCTAAATAAGCTTCCATCCAAATGGTAGTGAACGAGGTCTGTGGGAGGATGCATGTTTTTATAGTCTACTGCAATTAAAAAATGAATGTTTGCTTTAATATACGCTAAGAGGTAAAAAATGAAAACATCAGATTAACAAAATCATCCTAACATTGGATAACTCAACATTTGGTTCTTTTTGAAAAGGTCTATGAATTGTGCAATTAGGTATCTACTTAAAGATCCATTAAAATGGTAATTATAAGTTTCTGAAATTTGTGTGTGTTATATTTTAATCATGAACATATTAATGTACTACCTTTTAGCTATTGTTAAATTTCACCTTTTAAATGTGTCTAAGTAAGGCTTTTTAGAATGGGCAATTATGCTTTATTATCATATACTATTCTACTAATGTAAAGATAATACCACTAATACTTTCTATGAACATATATATGTATATATATGTAGGTATGTATGTATATACACATATATACACAGAAAGATTTTTATATGCTACTATTTAATTCAAGAAATATCTTTTCTGACATGTCTGGGGTATAAGTTTCTAAGTGATAGATAATAAAAAATAGTAATGGTTGTTTTCTACATAAATATTAAAACTAGAGAACTGTCTTTAACACTTGATACCACCTATATCTAAAAGTTTTATGAAGGGCTTTATTTTAACACAGCTCCATTTCAGCAATTTATATATAAGGACAGAAATGTATTTGAGAAATCTTTTATTTAGTGGATTAATAATTATTTTTAAAAATCCAAAAGCGAAAAATAAAAAGTTGGCCGTTCTATATTGTAGAGCAAAAATACTATGCTGCCACTAAGATCTAATTAAATACAATAAAAGCTACTTACTTTCTTGTCTGCTAGTATTACATCATATAAATTAGAAAGCAAATGGTTAAATTGCCTTAAGTAAAATATTGATTTTTTACTGATAATTCTTAGCTTTCAGTGAAGAAGCGTTGTATCTCCAAATGAGACATTGAAATATCAGGATAAGAGTGGTAAATGATTACTTTTTGGTGATGTTTTAAACCTACAGTTGTAAAAATATGGTCACCTAATGCTATGTTGTAAATGATTTCTAAGTTAGTATTGTGCTCATGTCTTTTATATAATAAACATATCAGATATTGTGGTATCGAAGATTCTTGCAATATTCAGGTTTACCAGGGTTAGATTAAAAATTGTTTGAAAGAAGTATCAGTGATGATTTTCTTACCATCTTTGCTCTTGAGTTTTCTTTTTAAGGACTGACATTGGGATCACATGCAGCAATCTTTAAGGATGATGGGATGGGTTAAGGATAGAGACTTAAGATGGCTTAACTGGCATTTCTGCTTACATTTTAAAGGCTCGGATCAGTGTCATCAGAGGCATCCTTGTGGTCTATCCTGCCCGACACAACTGAAAATATTAGAAATACAAATGGAACTTCGGGACAGAGGCCACATTTTACATGTTAGGTTAATTTATATTTGGGCTAAGTTGCTTGTTTCATACAAAGGTTTCTATGGGCATTGATTTTTTTTCCCTGTTGACATTAAATGAGAAAGCAAAAAAAAATTTTTCCAGAAAGCCAACAGTTTTCAACGTAAATGGGTTCAGACTTAATTTTAATGGAAGTGAAACATAGTCAATAGAGGCAAATTAAAACCATATAATTTTGTAATCTTAGTTTAGCTATAATTGCAGCAATAAAACAGTGGAAAGAATAATTGTGGAACATATGTTTGTGAGTGACATTATCTAGGTGACTTCCCCTTTACGGCAATGTGCTGTCCTATTTGTTTCCCCCTCCCTATGTATTGGAATGACAAACCTGCAAGCCTGGAGTTAATGCTGATTGCAGCAGCTGCTTACACATGGAGTCTCCATAGCAACTGTGAAGGTTGCCATGCAACCATATTCTTTTAGGGACAGTGAAAATGCCCAAAGGCTTACTAAAAATACATGGGGAAAAAATCTGAAATTTTCTTACTACTTTTAGTGGTTATAAAGAACTATGATACAAGTTGAAAGCACAGGTCAAGCAAATAAAAACCCAGCCCTGACCTTTCAAAAATTGCTTGCTGTTGCCTGAAATCTCAAGCTTTATTCACAGAGATGACTTTTGATCGATTGTAAAATTGGTAGCTTATGCTAGGCAGCCCTTGAAGACGGGAAGATTCAGTATGGTGCTATTGGTATTCCTCATGGGGTTAAAGGTCAGTAGAAAGTCATCAATGCAATATTGATTGGTGGGCCTGAAAAATGCCCATGTTTACACCTTCTCACTGCTTAGGGTTGTACACCAAACCTTAAGGAGACTCATGCAGTCTCTGAGCGTGCTCTAGAACGAGCCATTCCACCAGCAAATGTGACATCACTTCAGTCAGCTCAGCTGTTTCTGCAGCTTTCTATAAATAGCTAGATAAAAAATTGAAGACTACTTGCAGAGCATTTAGTCAACCAATCTGCTTATCCAAATCATTGAAGATACGTTAAGATTCTGGTTTTTAAAAATCTTATTATTGTCTATGTTTTTCATTGTAAATTGATATTTTAATAGCAGAATCTTTTGGTAGACATGTAAAATTTGCTAGTGTATATATACCTTTATTATAACTTGATTCTTTTAAAAGGTGACTTTTTAAAAAACCTGATTAGATGTTGGCCAACATCTAATGGGGTAGGCTATGTCCTAGCATCTCACTATATGTCTTCATGGACATATAGATTTTTTTATCTAATTTATTTTATATACAAAAACTTAGTAAAAAATAACATATCAGACAAGATGACTATCATCAAATGATTGTCAGGTTTTAAAAAATCAGCTGAGGTAATAACAAAGACATGAATATTTGCAAATGATAAAGAACCTATATGCATTCCGACTCATCATATTTCGGATTAATCAGTCATATTCTAACATTTTTTTCTGTGCAATTTTCTCAAGATAGTTACAGATTATATTTTTCAAATGAATCAGTTTCTCTACAAATACTCTGAAATTGCAAACTGTTTCCACCAGGCTAACATTGTAATGCTTTGTGATGAGGTATTCCTCAATTTTCCTGGTTTTGTACCAGGAAAGATGATAGCAAGTTACCTGGGTCACAGTAACAGAGAATTTCACTACTTCAAATCAGGAAGACAGACTTCCTTGAAACCTTGTAGATAACCTGTGCCTACAGTTTACCAAAATATGTGGTTATCGCACTCAATCTAGTTAGAGGGTCAAATGAACGCTTTATTTCTAAGATGTCATATATCCAGACTGATCTAAGATATGAATATGTAGGTATACCTGAAATACAGAACAAAGTTCTGTCATTTGAAGCATCCTAAGGGAGAATAAAGGACAATCATCTAGAAAGAAAGCTCTATCTACGTACCAGCTCATTTCTTACTGTTTTTAGGGTTTTTTTTCTTTTGCTTTGCTGCCAGCAGTTTGGGTTTTTATAATACCTTCATCCCCTCCTGTAGGAAAGATTATGGTAGGCAACATAAATTTTATCCAGATCTACTCTTTTCTTAAAATAATGAACACAGATATCTTGGATTATTGACATCCTTTTTGTTTTCATATTCCTCTTTAATTGACAATAAAGGCTATCTAGCACATGATGTTAAATTACCGACTAAATTGAGATGAGGTCTAGATTTTTTTAAAATATGGATTTACCTTATTATGTAAGCAGATAATACCTAGAACCAGACATAAAATTAGCCTTTAGTACAGTGATCTGAAATGAAAAATGTTTTTTGAAAATCATTATAAAGTTAAATGTGTAAAAAATTTAATAACTAGTAGGTTTGATACCAAATTATCTGAACATAGCTAATATTTTTAAAAATTTGGAAGTAGTTGAATTGACATTACTAAGCAAACTGTAAACATGTATACATAAACTATGCAATAAGCTGAATAAACGATCTATAAGAGCATGGCTTTAGGTTTATACTTCACACTGCTGCTTTTTCTTAAACTGAATATATTATGATAAAAATGGAAATATGACATAGCATGTAAGCTTGAAAAAAATTAAATTAGTATTGTTACATCACTATCTGTCCCATCCTAGTATTTAAACGCATGAGAAAAAAGTGTGCTAATTTTAAGATTATTTTCTTTCTTACAGTGATTTGCTGTGTATGCCAACTACACATTTATACTTTATTTTACTCTGGTCTGGTTTTAAATTTGAATCTTTTTCAGGGAGCAATTTTTAGTATGCATTCCATTGCCTCATTTATGTTCTCAAACAAATTTACGAATATAGGTGGACTGTTTTCACTTGATTTGATAGACAAGCCTCTTCCCAAATATGCACAAATCTCCAAAATGTTCTGGCTTTTTAAGATTATTGTAATTTAAATTGTTTTTTTTCAAAGAGCCATACTAAAATAGTGAGAAAAATTTTATATAGATATTATTTGGAAATTGAATGAAATAAGAATGTAAAATTTTGGTTACAATTCTTTTTATCTCAGAATACCCTTACATGTTCTTCTATGCCTAAATGTAATACCAGAGCCAAAATTACACTTAATTTTTGAGCATCTGTTCTATATGCTCTCACAATTTTTTTAAGTAAGCATTTAATAGCTTGGAAAGAGAACTTATTAATATAAAAAAGATGACTGTTTATTAAAACATAATAAAAATGCATTTAGAAAGTAGTTATGTGATCCTATTTTAGATCAGTATGTCTCTGGGCATTATCAACACCCTAAAAAATTTGAAATTAAAAAAAATCTTTTTAGCTTTTTTTTTTTTTATAACAGTGAACCATTAAATCTCATGAGTAATATTGAAAAAAAAAAACGGATTGTGCATAGATTGCTCTTTACCCAGGATGCACTTCTGTCTGCAAGATTCTGAATAGAGACACACCTGCTAGCTAGCTGATAACACTCTGGGGTCATTTCATTGAAGAAACTGTCAGCCAGGAGGTACTTAAAATAAAGCCACAGACAAAATCATGACCTGCACTGTTGAGACTAAAAAGGTGTAAAGGCAGAAAGGAAATGTAGATAAACGCACATTCCTTTGTAGCACAACAAAACTTTTACATGTAAATTCAACTGAATAGGAAAGAATGGGAAAGAATGTTTCCCTCTACAGTAGAAACAAATTAGATTGTTCAGCTGCACATTTGGCTTTCAGCCAAAGGAGTCGTGTGCCATGCTTGTTTGCCTACCAGTGCTGCTTAGATTGGCAAATGCCCATGCAGTTTGAAGAGGGCAGGCGGATGACTGGATGCCTGCCAGGAAGTGTGTGGGACTGATGCCACTGCTGGACTCCATAGCCTGGTAGGAATGAGGAGTACAAAGGCATTCAATAATCTGAATGTCCCTTTGCTTCAAGAGAGTGGTGCCAGGCAGCATTTAATGAGAGATTGCTTTGTTACAAAGTCCTCAACATCAAGTGGGCTGGTGAGCTCATTAACCTGACTGCAGCAAATAAAAAAGGCACACTCAGAAGACTCCCATGATAGCCTACTCAATGGTGTAAGAGCCCTTTTGCTTCCTTTATGGTGATCCATTAGCACGCAGCAGTGTAAACACCATAAAGCAAGCCAGGTTTCTGATTGTTCAACTAAAGTCTGTTTCCCCTTGGGGATTATACCACCAGTTGATATAGGCTTTTTCCTCTTAAGATTTCTATCTACTATATAATGACCTTCTTTGCAATGAAGGATTTTGGGGTTTGCTCTTAAGAGCGTAGCTCCAGTTAAGGAAACATGAATAGTTCAGGTGTCTGAAAGAAGGTAATGATGTAGGACATACAGAGAAACAAACTACAAAGTGGAGTGATCCCAAGGGGAAATCTTGCCGTGCACTTCTGAAGCCCAAAATGGTGAACACATTACATTACTTTTCTATGTTCCCTTTATTTTTAGCTTTCATGGGGCTTTACACTTATATAGGAGGTAGGCCACCCCTGCAGTTAGGAGACAGTTAGTTCACTGAGCATCTGTCTCTGAGTGCTGCTCTGGCTCTCTGGGGATTGCATTACTCTGCAAAGGCTCTCCAGCAAGGATTCGTCTCTCCTCCATTTGAAACATATTTGATGGTCGGTTGTGCAAAAATTCAACCTAGAGCATCTAAACAGAATGCTATAAACTTTTTTTTTTTAACTGTCAACTAGAAAGGCAAGGCAAAGGAAGACCAAAATGAAAACACCAAACATTTCAACATTTCATCTTTAGCTATCTAAAGGCCATCTGTTGCTTTGTTACGTGTCCAATTACTCATCTGGGGATGTCCAACTAGGGGAAGGATATGATTTAAGGGATTGGTTTGAGAAGTGGGAAGTAAAAAGCCTGTTATTTTCAGGTCATCAGTTCAAATCCAAGACTAGGCACCAACGAGTGGCAGTCATTGTTTTTTGGCTGATAGTTGGTGGTCAAGATAAAATGAGTTAATTGTCTTGGCCTTATTTTTAGTTGACATATGTCTTTAGTAATTAAAATTACTCTCTATATTTGCAACATAATCTGGACATAGAAGGTGTTATTTTTGTTTTCTCCGTAGTCATTTTGGAAAAAGAATCAAGTCTAAAATGTGATGGAATCATGAGTGAGACTATTCTGGCCCTTCGTTAATTTGCAAAAAATAGGATATATCAAATTGACTTGTGCATATTTCTTTTTTCTTTGTTTTTTAAAGATTTTGTTTATTTATTTGAGAGAAAGGGCACGAACTGGGGGAGGAGCAGAGGGAGAGGGACAAGTAGACTCCACACTGAGTGCAGAGGTGGGGCTCGATCTCACAACCCTGAAATCATGAACTGAGCCAAAATCAAGAGTCCAACGCTTAACTGACTGAACCATCTAGGCCTCCCAAATTGTGTATATTTCTGAGTGAAATATGATGCAATGACTAGAGAATTCAATGAAGAGTAATGAAATGCTGAAAGTAACTTATATATTAATAACATTGAATCCACTCATCTGAATATATAAAACAAAAGTAGCTGTGTACCTCAGTTTCCCAATTTGTTTAAATAATAGATATTTTTAAAGAAGGTAATTATCTTCATATATGAATTCCTTGAAAATTAATTAGTTTGTATCTGATCTATATATCTATATTTATATCTAGGACATATAGATACATAAATATAAATGTAGATAAACATAAATGTCTCTATATCTATACAAAGACATGTGGATAGAAAGGTCAAGTTAAAAATATTGATGACTTTATTTTGAACTGATGACTTATTCAACTTAAAATGGAAAGCACATAAAGAGAAAAGTACCCTTCATTGGCATATGGGAAATAGATTTTTAAAGGTATGGTTAGACCACTAAAGTATCAGAAAGGCTTAATAAATATTTTAGAGGCCTTTTACTGGATGGTGAGCTTTTGAAGGGGAGACACCATAATTTATTTTTATTTTATCCATCTTTGTTTTCACTATACTTCTCATAGTACTTTACATAAATACATCTTAAAAATTATTTAATTTATTGCATACAGATTTCTAAGCAGAGAGAATTGCATAGGAGGCAAATCAAGGATTTTGAAGTAAGTCAACCCTGAGCTATAAATCCAGCTTCTTCACTCATGAGCTCTGCATCCTTGGACAGATTACTTAACTTCTCTAAGCCTCAGGTGTAAAATAGATTTAAGAATGTCTAGTTCATAGGAGACTAAAGGACTCAATATCTGAATGGTAACTTGAATACTGCTGACATATACAAGGTACTATTATTATTGTTATTTCAGTAATATTGTTATTTTGAGCTCTTGTTTATTCTTCCATCCTGGATTTATTGAATATCCACCATCCCATGTTCATTTCATTAAGCCATGTCCAGTGATCTCCATATGATATGTTATATTTCTTGCTGCAATCACCAGAAGTAATAAAGTCCTTTAGAATTATTAAAACACACACACACACACACACACACACACACACCAAAAAACCTATTTCCCACAGAAACCATAAGACTTGATGTATACAGCTTATTGATCAACCAACAGTTGGCAGTGGTGAATACTTGAAAATCTAAGGAAAAAGTAAATCCTCTTTTAAGCTCCACAGTATGCCCTAAACAAGGAACTGGATATCAATCTTTTTATTTGCAAAGCAGTTCAAGCATAATATTCTCATTTGGTATTGTGAACTATAAAAGTAGGCCAAAGGCAGATGTTCCACTAGGAGGCAGCACAACGTTGTGAGAAGGTCCAGGACTTTGAGATCAGTGAAGACCTGGATTCAAATCAGTCCAATCATAGACCTTCTGTATGTAACTTGAACCAGACCTTCTCACTCCATCCAAGTCTCCTTTTCTTCATCCAGGGAGTGGGCATAGGTTTTCTTTGGAGCGTTATAATGAGAATGCCTGAAGCAGCAATGTACCATGCAAGGTGCCCACAGGCATTTTATAATTGCTCCTAGCTTGCCACCTATGTGAAGCTGCCCATTAAGCTGAAGCCTTAATGACTGGCAGAGGAGCTAGAGAGTGCTAGGCAGCCCTGTAAGTGTATAATAAAATGGTGGTAGAGAGTGTGAGTCTGTAGAGGGTGACAGGGAGGAAGAGTGTGGAGTGGGGAAAAGAAGTCTCTTCTTGATCTGAAGCTGAAACAAGAAGAAATTGAACCAGTTTGGTTGTGCAGTGCAATCTCAAAATGAAGGGTCAGGACAACAGAATAAGCCTAGAACTCCTTAAGACATGAAATGATCTAGTCAGAGAAACCATTTCCTCTTGTTTAGGCTGCTGCCTCAATCTCTCTCTTGGTCTCCTTTTATCTACCCCTGCCCTCTCTTAAGTCTCTTTTCCCATACTGAGGCTCAGCGTTGTTTTGTTTTTTCTAAAACACATATCCTTTCCTTGACTCTCTTATACTAATTCTCCTCACCTGGCTTGGACTTCTGTGAGTATCAGTGGGTAAGGGGAACATTCAAAGGAGAAAAATGCTACAGTCTCAACCAGTTAACAAAACCCACTGAGTGGATGAATTCCATTGTTTTTCTGTCTGGAATTTGTTTCTGTAGTGAAAATGAACAAGCAAGCTAGTGTTCTGCATAAAAAACAAAGTCCTCTACATCCCAGGCTCCGTGGATTCATTTACATTTATCACTCAAATCATTCCCTGTTCTGTAATCTCACTTTTTGTCCTCTTCTCAATTCACAGCCCTTATATCTTAACCCCCCTCCCCCAACAAAGTGAATCTCACAAGACCACATGTTACTCTGCCTCTGATTATTAGTTACTATATTTGCATATTGTGTCTGCTCATTATAATGTTATTAGCTTGAAGAGCAGATCTTGCAGCAGAAGTTATCAGGAGTGACACTATACAGTTCTTTTTAGCGAGGACCTTTTCTCAACTTGGAGCTGTCATTTTTATGACTGCAATCATATAGTCTCTTCCTTTTTTTACAGATTTTATTTATTCATTTATTTATTAGAGAAAAAGCGAGAGAGCCTGAGCAGGGGGAGGAGCAGAGGGAGAGAGAGAATCTCAAGCAGACTTTGTGCTGATCCCAGAGCCTGACTAGGGGCTCATTCTCAGGACCCTGAGATCACGACCATAATAAAGAGTGCCATAATCAAGAGTCCACCTTAATCAACTGAACCACCCAGGCACCCACTCCTGTAGTATCTGCCTTTTTGAGATTATTTTAATAATGCCTTTGTGTATTTTATGCACTAAAAATATCCTCCTAAATGCACTAAATTTATTATTATAGTTCTATTAACATTATATAAAAATATTGCCAATCATAATAAAGTGATTATATCTTACAAACTATTTATCCAAATATATATAAGCTCAATTTAGTGCCCCAATTTGTTATAAGGACCTGACATGTTATTATTCTATTTGTCTCTAAATCTTTTCTTCTAAGAATAACCTATATGCATACCTACTCATTTATAATAAACCATAAGCTGTCTGGATATAGCTCTCCAGGCTTTGTCTGCTGGCAGAGTCTCTCAGCCAATAAGAGCTAGTGTGACAGTCTGAGCTAGACTTGGCCTCTCAGCCAATGACTGTCAGTGTACTATACTGCAAGTGCTCTCAATTTCAGTCTCTTCTCGCCATTATTATATATTCCTGTGAATAATTTTGACTCAGGATGGCTGCCAGAAAATGTAATGGACCTACTCATCCCCCCAAAATCAAGCAAAGAATGTACTACCAAATATAAAGATTAATTTTGCAAGTGGCTGAAGGAGCTTAATGAAATGGTACTCAGAGGCAGATAAAGATCACAGGCAATTAAGGACTAGTGCTTTGACTTTATAAAGGGCATCAAAAGCATTAGTGCAGCATGGAAGTACTGACCAACCATTATATGAACTGCAATTGCAGGCATATAGAGCTGGAGGTATGCCATGATTTCAGGAGTTTTGAAGAGGTTGAAAGAGGAATTCTATCCCTTTATCCAGATGACGCGGTAAGGACATCATCTCCCTAAGGATGACTGAATTATTGCTGATCCCATTTTCTTCGTTCTACAAATGTGTTAAATGGGATACCCTTTATATGCCAAGTTCTTAGTATAAGAGACTTCTCTGATCCAGGGAAAAGTTTCTTTTTCAAATCAACACTGTACATCACTTTCAAGGATTCCCCAGTCTTTTCTGCTGGCAGACTTTGGGCCCTGCACCTCTTATTTCCTCTTTACCTCTTCACATTTAGCTCTCAATTTTCATCCTCACACTGTGAACTTTTGAATGTGCCATTTCTTATATCTAGAATGTTTGTGTCTTCTTGCTTCTTTTCATAGTGAAATATAATCTTTGGGATATTCACCCTAGTATTCTTCTTTAAGGAAGCCTTCAATGAACCTTCAGGTAGGCCAGTCCCCATGCCAGGTTCCCATGCAATATGCCACCACCCTGCAAACCTCTCCATATACCTGTTACAGTTTATAATTCTTATTTATTTATGCCACTGTGATATGGTATAATCACATGAAAGCAGGAATTATGTGTGTACTTTTACTCACCATATACTCCCAGCACCTAACATAGTATGGCATACTGTAGATTCCTAATTATCATTTGTTGAATGACTGAATGGACTCAAAGTCACTTTCCAATTTCATTTTCCACCATCCTCCCATTTCCCTGTGCTCTTTATTATCCAGTTATCTTAATGTCAGTATGATACTCCCCAAACATATAATGTGCTTTCACATTTATCTACCTACGTTTATCATCTCTCTCCAGTCAGAAATGCATTTTATGCTTATTGAAATTATGCTTCTAGCTTAAATGCCTTGTTCTCAGATATTCATTTCCTAGTCCCCCACCCCCACCCCAAATTTCTTTTTTTTTTTCTCAGCACTTTTACAACATTTAATTATACCTTTAGTACTCTTCTCTTAGTCAGTCTGTGCTGCTCTAACAAAACAGCATAGAGTGGGTTGCTTAAACAACAAACATTTATTTCTCACACTTCTAGAGGCTGAAAGTCTGTGATCAGGATGCCAGCATGGTCGGATTGTTGATGAGGGTCCTCTTCCTGGTTTACAGATGGATGCTTTTTCACTCTATCGTTACATGACTGAGACAGAGAGCTCCAGTGTGTTTCTCTCCTTACGAGGACACTAATTTTATCATGGATGCTCTACCCTTCTGACCTATAAACTTAATTCATCTCCCAAAGGATCCATATCCAAAATCCATCCCCTTGGAGATTGGGGTTTTGACATATGAATTTTGGGTAAATACAAACATGCAGTCCATTACACTCTTAGAGGCCCCAAATTATGCACATTTTTTTTGTTCCTCAACTGATTTTCCTAGCTCTTAGACACTGACTTTGAACACAGATTATACGTATGTTTATAAATGTTTCTTGAATTAGATTAAAATGTTCCAAAAAGTTTATTATCCAGCTCTTCAGAAGGTTGGTCCTTGATAGGGAAGAGTTAAAGACATGGCTTCACTTTGCAGAAGGTGATAATGGCAGACAGGATCATGCGCAAGGTCATGATGGACAGAGAAGAGAGACAAAGCAGTGTGGAGGCTGTGTGAAGAGGGTGTGCTTATGGAAGTAGAGTGATTTCTGAGCAGCCATTGTGGGGACCTTAGGGGTTGGACTGATGAAGCACTCAACATGTTTGGCTTAGCACAGCATGATGCTTTGTGTAACCCTGCTTTCCCCTTTAGAAAAATCTACAATACAGGTCTACACTATTCTTCAGATTTCTGGAATTGAATCTGTGGGATTTGAGGGGTGGTTGATGATGGGAAGATATAGGCCCCAAGACAGTTTGTTTCTTGTAGATTATATATACATTCTGAAAATAAGAGGTAAGATAGAGGTTAGGAAGGTGGAGACAGGCTTCACAGGCAGAAGGAGAAACTTTTTTTAACCCTTTTTTAAAGCAATTACTCCCCCCTCCCATCTTTTTGTTATTTTATATTACTACAATGGACCTCAAATTTTCAGTCATTAAAAAACTCAACATAACGTTTGATGCAGTCACTGGTACATTTGTTAAAGGTCATTTACAGTTTATAGGGATTAATTGTGTGAAATGACATATGAAGCCCTGACGGGCTAAAGGGAAGATGTCCTGATTTGGGGTTAAGGATATGCCTAGGACAATAGACTTGACATGAACTCTCACAGTTCATGGAATCTAGTAAACTCTTAAAGAATAAGGATGAAGTTAATTGCTGATGTGAATTGAATAGGGACATGAAAACAAAGAGAGCCAGCTTATTTACTTGTTCTAAGGTGTCTTATTTGTATGTTTTAAAGTGTCTGCAGCTCAAGTCTTGCTAGCATACAGAATCACAGGATTCTAGGGTTGAAAGGCCAAAAGAAATAATTTACCTCTTCTCAGCAAATCTGGATCTGTCAAAGTGAGTCCCATTAGCAAAGATCCTGAAGAAAGAAAATATTATAACTTTCACTGTGACCTATTTTTTAAACAACTCTTATTTAAAAAAATTGTTACATATAATATGGGCTTATCATCATTCAACTATTTTGAATTTAATCTGAAGAATTAGATGGCAAAGATTAGGAAACATTTTAAAATTCTTTTTCCCACTGAGTTAGGCTTGGCTGTCTTGGTATGTTGGAAATGGTTATTCTCCTAAGGAAATTTCTACTGGAGAAAAGCAAATCTCTCGCATTTCCTCTTGACCTTATAGGTAACTTCAACTTTACTCCATCTCTCACAGTTACATTTGGGTACCTGAAAATGGGACGAGAAGCAGTATGATACTTTTAGGCTGCTGTGACTATATTTTTGTGTGTATCGTCTTTTCTTTAAAATAAACGATGGCATTATGGATACAGTAGTCCAAAATATGTACATAGTTCTTTCATGTGCATCATGAAAAATGGTAATTTCTTCTCTATTTAATAAGTCCATGTTAGAATTCAGTTACATGTGTTGTCCCAGGCTTTTCTTTTCCAGACTAAGGAATCTATAATTTCTAAACCTTTTTTATATGTGTTATGTTGCAATGACTTTATCTAACAATCATCATTCACTATAAAGCCTTTTCCCTCACAATATATTCTTAATGAGCACATTCTAGTTGGGCATACATTGATCAACAAGCAGCTGAGCTTCCTGCCTTCCAATGGGTCCCTTACACTGCCAAGAGTCATTGAGGAACCTAAAAAATGTGTAAGACATAATTCTTCCACCTAAGAAATTTCACTTCAATAGGAAGGGAAGAAAAACATAAAATCGGCTTTTTTAAAACTTATGTACCAGGTCCTGTGCAATGCATTTTGAGAAAGTGATGCCATTCAATCCTCAAATACCCCTTCAAGTTATGTATTATTTCTTCATTTTTGCAAATCTGAGGTTCAGTGAAATTAAGTTACTTCCTGATATAACACAGATAGGCAGAGTTGGAACTGAAACTAGTTTTTTGTGGACTCCAGGACCCTAACTTTTCTTGCTAAAATTACGTACACAAAGTAATGCAATGCACTAGCAACCACATAGGAGTTGTCCTATAACAATGCATTCAAATGTTAGTGACCATGTGAACCACCTAGGGATTTTTTTTTCAATTCAGAATCTTGTTCAGTAGGTTTGGGATGGGGCCTGAGATATTGCAATTCTAACAAGCCCCAAAGTGATGTTGATTGCCACTTTCAAGGACCACACTTTGAGTAGCAAGATGATATAGGGAAATAAAAGGGAGAAGAAGAGTCCAGATGTGGAGAGTGCCTTAAAAAAGAGGTGACATTTGGAAGGGCCCTTGAATAATAGGAAGAATGAGAAAGAAGCAGACATGAGAAGGAGGAGGTAAATGGTAGCAGAAAAGCATGAGTAAGAGTGTGAAGGTGAGAAAAATAAATGCAAAATATGTGTGTGATGGTTAAAAGTATGATGATGAAGGTATAGGTACTATGTAGGTTCATGGTAGATAATTACAAACTGGTATATAGGTGTTAAGTGGATTACAGAATTCCTTGATGTGAGGCAAAAGATTATGAAATTAATTTTTTAAGATTTATTTATTTATTTCTGTGTGTGAGAGAGAGGAGTGTGGGGTTGGGAAAGAGAGAATCTCAAGCAGACTCCCTGCTGAGCATGGAGCCTGAGTTAGTGCTCAATTTCAAGACCTTGAGATCATGACCTATGCTGAAATCAAGAGTCAGAGGGCTAACTGACTGAGTTACCCGGGCACTCCAGATTATGAAATTAATTCTAAATGCAAAAGGAATCCACTGGAGAATATTATAGAAATTAGAATATTATAGAAATATGAAGAAAGTATTGCTTTAAGAAATTTAATCTGGCAATGTTAGGTTGAAGGCAAGGAAAAAGCAATGAATTATGATAGATATCAATGATTTAGATAGGAAATGATAGAAACTTAAATTTCAGTGATAACAGGAAAAACACAAAGTGTAAATATCAACCAGTGTAAATATGAACTATACTTTGAAACCACTTAGTTTAATAAGTGAGAGTATGGAGTCAAGAATGAATCTGAGTTTACCATCTGTTATTAACAGAATGATGCTATGATCGACAAACTTGGGCACAGAGAGATTAGTTGATTAGAGAAAACAATAATATGCCCGCTATATCATTCGTTCCCTAAATCTGCTGCCTCTCTTACTGGGTCCATTCTTATAGAGACTGTCTTTAGGTGCCATCCCTAGGTAGATGGTTAGATTGATTCTTGAGTGAGGATTTGTGGTGAATGTGGCAAAATGACATCTGGTGATAAAGATTTTATGATGGAGTGTGATGTCTCTGCTAGATAGGAGAATACATAAAACTAGAGGTTGAGAAGGGTGAGAGACTGAGAAAAATAGAGGATCTAAATTTAGTTTATGTCTTAGTGAATTGTGAGCAGATGAAGTGAAAGTGAGAGATTGAGAAAATGGGAAGATATAAGTTGTGGCCAGAGTATAGGATATTGGAGTGAAATATTTCAGAGGTGGGACAGACATAAGTGATAACAATTCTGGAGTTACCACAGAAGTGTACAGCTAAACTGAGATGGTAGAAGAAGGCCTTTTGAGTTGTGGATCCAGAAATTTTGATCATAGTCTATTGAATATATATTATTTGCATAGATGATAAAATCTACCAGGTTGATGTTAGAAGATAGTGGATAAAGAATGTGAGCCAGTACCAAATTTGAAGATGTGATTTGGTAATTGGTAAATGATAGGGAGATAGAAGAATAGAATATAGTACTGCAGGATAGCATTAGACTTCAAGGAGAGGAAAATTTGGTGAAGCCTGTAAAAGTAGAAACCTGGGCGTGCCTGGATGGCTCAGTAGATTGAGCATGTGACTCTTGGTTTTGGTTGGGGTCATGATCTCAAGGTCCTGCGATCAAGCCCTGTGTAAGGCTCTGCTCTCAGCATGGTGTCTGCTTGAGATATTCTTCCTCTTCTTTTGCCTCTCACTCCCCCCTACCCATTCATGCACACATGCAGGCACTCTCTCATAAATAAATAAATAAATAAATAAATAAATAAATAAATATTTTAAAAAAGAAAACCCAGAAACTTAAACATGACAATGTGATTTGGAAAACTCCAGTATAACTTCCTGTTTCATGTATATGCTTTTATGTTTTTAAGTATTATTTTTTTGTATTTTTTGGTGGGGTTTCGGGTTGGATAAACAGCAAAAGAGGGGTTAAGTGATAGCTCCACATCAGAAAGAAATTTAAGAACTAAATGGGACTGAGGTGGAGAGAGAAAGGGAACTAGTTTTCATTGAGGTAAGTTAGACAACTAACAGGTGTCTGGAAGCTTACCATGTGTACCAAGATAAGGTGGAGTATGAAAACACAGTAGAATAGTAAGGGGAAGAACTGAAAGAGACAATGTGCCATACTCCTATTCTTGAGCCCTCCTATTTTGATGCTTTTAAATTACCATGTGGCAAAATCTATTATCTTATAATAGCTTATCTCATCGATTCTCACAAAAATCTTAGGTAATATCTACTAGTAACTATTTTGTAAATGAGCAAAAATTCTGAAAGAAGGTGAGCAAGAGTTTTTAGAAATAAGTAGCCAAGGAATTTGGAATAATGTCGAGTATGTCATAGATATAAAGGCTGGGGTTAACCAGGATAATGACAAGAATTAGAAAAGAGAGAATCCAACTAAAGATCATTCAACTAGTGAGTAACAGAACTCACCATGAAGTTAATGCTGTTGGCATGGTAAGACATATTGTGTTTGAGATGTATGGAGGAGAAAATCTGAAACTCAAAAAGGAAGAATGAAATACCAAAAATAATAAAGTGCTTCTGTAGACAGAATGTTGTCATTGGAATAATTTGGAAGATTTACCAATCCTGTTATTCTGAAAGTAATGTTAGTATGTAGGCATTGTCTAGACAAGGATCAGTAAACTTCTACCATACAGTGCGAGGTTATAAATAAATGCTTTACAAACCATATAGATGATCACAATTGCTCAACTCTGCTGTTTTGACATGAAAGTAATCAAAGACAATACAGAAATAAGTGAACATGACTGAATTCCAATAAAACTTCATTTACTTACAAAAACAGGCAGTAAAAAAAAAAAAAGAAAAAAAAAACAGACAGTAGACTAGATTTGGCCTACAGTTTGACAATGCTTGGTCTAGAACATTTCTCCTAAAGGATGGACTTTCCAATATCATCTTGACATGGAAAGACCAACCCTGTCTAGATGCAATAAGAGAACTACTCAAGGATTCATTCATTATTCTGATTATCTAATTTATAATTCTCTAGTTCCATAGATGAAGTTCTACCACAATCCTTTCCTATTTTCTTTCTTGAACTTTATGCCCACACTTAGTTCTCTGACACTGTGTTTGCCTTTTTTGTTTTGTTTCTGATTTCTACAAAATATTAAGATCATTTGAAATGATAACAGTGTTTCTCAAAGTTTAGATAGTATGCCTAACTTGGCACCATAAATTGAATGAACATGCATTTTATTATCAGGGCTCTTGGCTAGAGAACTGTGGAAATATAGGAAATTAAAAATTTCCTGAAAGATATCAGAAAAATGTTTCTTGATTCAAAAGAGGAATTATCAAACTATGATTTAAAAGTTTGAGGTAGGGATGGGTGTGGAAATTAAAATATTTTCATAGATACTTAATACATATTTCTTCATGACGAAGAATCATGTTGATGTGAAACAATATCACATATTTAAATATCACTATTCCTCTGGAGAATGTGTAGCTTAATACAATGCCTCAGATAAAAAAACAAAGCTTTGTAATTTGAAGAAACTTTTTGGACAGTTCCATTATACTTCACTTTAACAAGATATGTCGCTATAGGGGTATTAAATATCAATCTGGCATTAAACAAAATAGGCCGCCAAGGCATGCTCACCAACTGAGAAATATAGTTACAATAATTATGAATAACTTTTGTCAATTGTTTTCAGTTACTTAAAGTGAGCTTTGTGCCTTTGTGATGCTCATAATTTTTCTTTTGCTTTTTTCTGCTGTAGTGTAAACTAATATATTGCAATGTGTATTTGAATTCCCTTTGCTACATAATGTTCATTAGGTGTAACATTTCGTTTTAATGTTCTTCTATAATTTTGGATTACATAAATCTAGAAATAGAACTATCATTTATTTTTATTTAAATTTTTTGTCATGTATTTCACATCATTGTTCTGGCACCACCTTTAGTATTTGTAATGTTTTGTTACTGTCTTATTTACCTCATCTGTGTATTTCGGATAAGATTGTCTCAATGTGAGAGATGGGTAGCTAAAAGGATTGAAAATAATTATTTTTATTAGCGATCATAAACTATTTACCTAAAAGATGCAGTCCAGTTAAATGTAAGTTATAGCTGATTCCAAGTAGGAAAAATGGATTGGGGGTAGATAATAAACCACATTTATTTATCTTTTTTATTTGTTATTTATATTATTTTGAAATCTGAGATGTGTTAACTGTGAATAGTATATCTAATTTACTTTAGATTGATTTGAGTTATGTGTTTTTATGATGATGTTCTTGTTCTTTAAAGCATGCAAAAAAATTTTGGGGTGAATTTTTAGTTTCTTGGTAGGTCTTCTTTACTTAGGGAAATGAAGTTACTTAGCTCAGGCTAATGAGATTAAAGTCCAAGGTCCAATATCTCAGCATGAGTCATATAGCTTCTCTTTGTTCTATAGACACCAAGTGCATCTGTCATCCAGCCAAATACATTACAAAGGTCCATCAGTAGGTGAGTCCGGTGTTAAAATAGAGATGAGATTGTGCATATCCATTTCAACTAGGAATACAGCAGAATGTGCATGTTTTAGACAGCAGTTCATAAAAGCAGTCTGTTATACAAAATCTGAAGCATATAATAACATATAAAGACATGTAATTTGGATGAGGTCAGGTGTGTTCAGGGTGGTATGGCTATAGATGACAAGTAATTTGGGAAGAGAGTTTCCTATTCATTTTATTTATTATCCTAACAAAATAACCACATTGAAATAGTGAATGCTAAATACTTGTTGAATTCAATCAAACATCTGGTTAAAAGTTGCTGAATTAGAAAGAAATTTTCTAGATAATATGTTGATATGTGTACATCTGGTATTTGCTTACCTTTTAGTTATTTTTATGGATATTATTATTATTTCCCTCCCAAAGATAAGTTATTTCTCTCATTCTGATCCCCATCTCCACCCTCAGCTTGCTTTTCAGATTTCATTTCATTATTCTCCATTCAATTTGCAATGCAAGCAATACTCCCAATATTTCTTTTATTTTTTTTGGAGGCTTTCTCTTTCTTTTCCCATTAAATTGAAACTTTGGATCTCATATTCTACATTTGTTGTATTTCTTTTTTCTTGTTACCTCTCCTAGGACTTGGAGTAAGTCTAAGAATATATGCTGTTGGTATGATGTTTCCATGATGTGTTTTCAGTAAATGAGATCCTTGCAATGTGCTGTGAGGAAGTAGAAGATAGAATCTCTTGGTTATACCCCAGAGATTACAATATTGAAAAAAAAAATCCCTGTATGTATCATCACCGCAAACCTTAAAACTCCTTAACACTTATAAGGCACTGATCTAGGCTTTGTGACTCAAACTGCTGGGATGACTTGAGAACCCACTGAAACAGAGCTTCTGATTTTGCTGTAAAGTATTTATGAGTGCCCAACGCATGACTTAACTTTGTTAGTCTCCATTTCCTTATATAAAAATGTGGGGGAATGAGCCAAATTTCATTTTTCTGACTTTTTTTTTTTCAGTAACAGCATTTTAGAATTACAGTCTTTTCTTGGTACTGCAAGGTATAAAACAGTGAAAAGCAAAGCATCTCCTACTGGCAAGGGAAAGGAGCTCAGTCAGAACCTCTTTGGCCCCCCTTCCTGTTACCTCTCTTGGGTTGCTTCAGGTATTGCCCTGGAACACAGCTTGAAGCCCAGCGACCAGATGATTTCCAACGTTTTATCCAAATGGGGATTTCTAAACATTACATGTGGTCTACCATCTTGGCCCCTACAAACAAGAGGTATTGAGAGTGTGTTGAATTGAACTAAACAGAATCAAATTAAGCTAGCACCACTCAGTATCTCTAGGATTCCTTCGAACTAGTCTCTATAAGCAAAGAATGGATATTCTTTGCTTTCTATATTCACCTGGCTTCTAGCAGTTTGTAAGAGAAACTCACTTGTTTGGTCTCATTTGCATGATGTTAGAGAGGGTACATATTTGAGTCTCAGATGACAAGAAGTTTAATTTTTATTTAGCCCTATTCATATAAAAATGCTTTGGTTGATGATACTTAACAAAAATAAACAAGTGTATTGATAAAATATGGGAAAAAGGATTAGCTGACTTAAAAGCATTGGTCAGTAGATTATTTAGACAATGGATCATTGAATAGGAATTTAAATTTATTTTATTTAATAATATTCCCTCAAAAACTAATTGTGATACTTTAAGAATTATATCCAGAGATATATTATTTCCAGAGATAAATTGGTGCCTGAATAAATTGGTTTTTTTTTTCTGGGCCAAATAAGACTTTAGTATTGTTAAAACTTTAACAATTTAGAATAACTCAGGACAATAGTTACTATACATGAATGAAAAATTTTTAACTAGAACACTGGTTGTTGGGGGGAAAAAGCGTTTCTCTGGGGGTAGAAAAGAGGTTTCTTTTTTTACTTCATTTTGAGTTTATGCCTGCTAGAATGCTATATTTTAAAAGATACTTATAAAGGTTTTAGAAGGTTATTCAATTTTTTTGAGGTTTAAGCACAAATGTGCTTTTCTCTTCTCCTCCCTCAATAGGAAGAAATGGATAATCAAAGAAATTTTTAAAAAATTGTGTAGCCTTGGTAACCAGGAGTAGGAAAAGCATGGACAATTAAATTTTACCACTAATTACTAAGACTCATTTTTAAGGCAAGTAATCTTAACTTCCTCCCCCCACTGAAATCCAGAGCTACTAACCAATTGAAAATCTGAGTGGGTATAATTTAATTTCTATTATTTTTCTTGTGCACTCTCTGAAGTAGTGTCTAAATAAAGATAGAGTAGTCCTAAAAAGGACTACTGTGAAAGGGAAATGGTATGTGGAAGAGTGAAGAAATAATTCTCGGGGATCAAAAGGAAGATGGCTGAGATTGAATTGATCTTCTCCTATAGCTAATTTGACTGGATTGTTCCTAAATGAATTCTTGTTGGTTTATTTCTCTTCGTATCTCAAATGCACATAACCCTTTCCAGGCATTGTCTCATGGAGAAAATGCCATGTATAAGGTTTAGAGTTAAAACCCTGAGAAATCTGGACCCATCCAATTGTGGAATCGGTTTTCCAAGTATTTATTTTTCTCGAGATCTGGCCATGATGGAACTCAGCAGTCATCAAAACTTTGAAATAGTCCCCCATTTATAGTGGTCAGATACTATTGTGAAGATACTAGAAAGAATTCTTAAAAAAAAAAGAGAGAGAGATTTATTTATTCATGAGATAGAGAGAGGTAGAGGGAGAAGCAGGCTCTTCATGGAACAGGGAGTCTGATGCAGGACGCTATCCCAGGACCCCAGGATCATGACCTGAGCTCAAGGCAGCCACTTAACCAACTGAGCTACCCCACATGCCATTAAAAATAGTTCGAATGCACCACTTTTAATATGTAAATATTTTTCATGAAAGCATTTATTTGGAATCAGTGCCATAGTATGCTGTATCCACTTATTACTTTATTTAGTCTACATGGTCTAGGAATATGAAAGTCAAAATAATGGCTGAGTTTGTTTTAATGCCTTGAGTATAAAGTTGATAATCCTGACCTTAAAGGTCTTACATTTAAAATTTTGTTTTGTCAGGTTTGGGTCTAATATTAGATCATAGAAGTACTAAATATATCCAGAAGCTGTAATGAGGAGGCCTTTACAAACTTGAACATGAGGAAACATTAATTGACCTTTGAAAGAGTCTAGTGAAGGGCTGACTTTTTAAAAATTCTATTTGAATTTCTACAATCATCACACAGTGACTTGTAGCTTTTGGAGAGCAATGGGACACCTATACAAGATGCTTCTCTGAACTCAGATGCTTTCTGGGACCTATGAACCCAGAAAACCAAGCTGACCCAAGTCAGGGAATGGGCTCCTCAGACTGGCCACAGGAACACCAGATTTTGCAAAGTAAGAGGACGTTAATGTGGATGCATATTAGCTTTTCTGCATCTCTTCATCTATCTTTCTTAGTTTTCAATACTGAGATTACTGCTCTTTGCTACTTACCTCTAAATCTATCAAAGTGATTACACAAAATGGTAAGAGAATGTCCATTAATTTATCATTTCTTTAATAAAATAAGAAAGCAAAGTTTAAGTCTCCTTAAGTTTGTAGAAATTGTGGGTAAGTACCAATAAAAACATGGAATATAGCAAGATTTTGTTACAATTTAAATGGCTGAGGATTATTCAACCACCCCTAGGTTGACGTGGCTGAAATGATCATTCTGGAATATTGGTAGGTGATGAGAGAGTGGTCCTAAAAATACACTAGCCCTAGGAAAATGATCAAGTATATGATGTAAACCTCAGTTATTTGATTAAATCCTATTTTCCCTGTTACAATGAGGGTTGTGTTCTTAACGGATTTTTTTCCCTGTTAAATTCTCAGTAGCCAAAAAGTGCCTGGCACATAGTATGTGCTTTGTAAATATTGGCTGAATTGTATCTATTTAATCTGTAGCCCTGTTCCAAGTACAAGTGAGAAATTTAAATGTACTTATTGCTGGCAGTTGGATGGGGGACAGACTTTAATCATGAGACTCTTCCTACTTCTCATCTTCTTTTCTAAGCAGCATAGTGAGGGAGGTGGGGCCCTGTTAGGCTCTCACAAACTTTATTACTGACTGGCTACCACAAGCATTTTATCAAGATCCATCTCTATCTTTTCTTAGATGGGTTTTCTAAGAGAAACTTGGTAAGTTTCAGCTTTATTATAGATAGAAAAGCAAATCATGATTTTTCTTTCCTTTGGCTTTGGGGGACCTAGGTGGCTCAGTCAGTTGAACCTCCAACTCCTGGTTTCAGCTCAGGTCATGATCTCATGGGTCATGGGATAGAGCCCCAAGTCAGGATCCCTAGTTGGCAGGGAGTCTGCTTGAAATTCTCTCCCTCTGCTCCTCCCCAAATATCCGCCCACTCTCTCTTTCTCAAATTAAATAAATAAATAAATAAATACATAAATAAATATTTTTTAAAAAAGCTTTGGCCTCACTTACTTATAGGTATGAACTATTATCAAATCCTGTGGTATACTTTTGTTGAAGCAACATGATGAAGTACAAAATTTAAACATCTTAAATAAATCTTATATTATCTTCATTCTAATCCACATGTCAAAATACAGGTGATCAGCACATTTTAATTTTAAAGTCTTTAGAATCACAGATTTGTTTATTGAATTGGATGTCAATCACTGATATGAGTAGTAATTAATTACCTTGGTGAATGCAATATACTCAGAGTTACTGGGTTTTTAGAGAGCTTTATTCCTATATCTTAAGACAGAGTATATAGGCTCATATCTTCATTCATTCAATAAACACCTGGTGAGGCTTTTCCAGGGTGCAGTTTCTATTCTAGGTGAGGCTGCAGTCTAATGCTACACATTCCCTGCCCCAAGGAGATCTCAGTTTAGGAGTGGAGGAAGGAAATTGGAGAACCCGGATTACTGTGGTAAAATTATATTGAAAGTGTTGTAGAAGCATGTAGAAGAAGGGCATTAAAAAAAGGCACTGGAGGGATATTCAGGAAGAGTTCTCAGGTGAATATATATTGATTAGACATAGAACAGGACAAAGGGACAAACAAATATTTGAAAAAGAAGGACATCTTTGGGTAAATATTTGCAGATGGTAAAGCTAGACAGGTCAGTGAGACATAGTTCATTTTGGATCTAAGGTGATAAGCTAAGGATTGTATTCTGAAAAATATGGGAAGCTCCTGATGGGTTTTCAGAAATGAAGTTATCATGATCAGCCTACTAGTCTTAAAAATCATTTTGAAACATTGTAAGAGAAAGACAATGGGGAAGGGGCTGATGATGAACCCTCCAGGAGGCAAGTAGTGTTGAAGCTTGAATGAGACACTGGAAATTGAATTATTGGAAAAAGTACATGTGGAGATATGGAATTCTTATTTCTTGGGTTTAAAGGTATTTCAAACTGGAGGTATGGGAGAAGTTAGAGGGAGGAGTTTATGATAAATATAAGGTTTCTGGAATATGGGAGGGAAAGATGAAAAGGATGAATTTGATATATTTGAGATCCTGTGGCGTATCAAGATGGAAATTTCTATTAACTAAGAGTATGTGAGAGAGCACACTGGATTATAAAGGGAAAGGTTTAAGAATGAATTCACTGGGATAAAACACATTTCAGAGGAAAGTAGAGTAGGAGGAAAAGAAAACAGGAAAGCCAGGAAAGAATGATGCCACACAAGTTTAGGAGGCAAAGAGTTTCACAAAAGAGAGTGTGGTCAACAATGCACAATATCAGGGATTTAAGGGGGAAAAAAAGTTGTTTATGGGATTTGATAAAATTGGGTAATCATTGGTGACCTTAGAGAAATAATTTCAGTGAGGTAATCGGTACTTAATCAAGATTTTAATGAGGTATGGGATGACTGAGAAGGGAGTTGAGGAAGCACAATTACTGATAGTATGCTATGAGTTACACCTTACACAGTTACACCTTACACAGAAGTTTGCCTTAACCTGGGAATTCAGAAGAGGGACCACAGAGCAGAACTGGTAACTAGATGCTACTAGAAGAGCACAGAAGATTTCAGAGAGAAGACAACATTTGATTTAAGCTTTGTAATAGAAGAGTAATATTTTTCATAGAATGGAAAGTAGAGGAGATATTTCAAGTGGGAAAAAATGACATTAACATACATGTGATGCTAAAAACATAATCTCCAACTTTGGCTTGCATCCAAATCACATGGAAGGTTTGTTAAAACACACCCAGCATTTCTGACTCAACAGGTTTGTGGCGGGACCTCCGAAATTTCATTTCTAACAAGTGTCCAAGGTGATACTGATGTTGCTGGTCTGTAGACCATAGTTTGAGAACCACTCTGAGTGGAAATGAATTATGAATAAAGGAGTAGCAGGAGAAGAGGCTAGAAGAAAGTTTGGAGTCAGATGAAAGAGGAGTTTGAATATTTGACTAAAGGACATTTTTGTTCCTCAGAAAGTGGAAACAACAAAGTTTTGTACAAAAACATGATTCAAGTTTTACTCTTAGAGGCTTCATTTGCTAGTTCTAGGAAGGATTCATTCATTTATCATACATGAATTTGCTTTACAAATATCTGCTGAATATTGTGGATATCATGGTGCCAGATATGGACAACTTTTAGGAGTTTTCTATAATAATTTCTCTCGAGGTCAATGTTGGTAGAAACCAGGAGAAATGATAAGATGGGTTCAAGAGGGTTTTTTTGTAAAAATAAAAATAATTTATTCAATGAACTTCTACAGAATTATTAGATATTAGCCATTGCTTCTTTTTTAAAAAAGTTTTTAATTCCAATATAGTTAACATACTGTGCTATGTTAGTTTCAAGTGTACGATACAGTGATTTACCAATTCTATACATCACCAGGTGCTCATCACAAGGGCCCTCCTTAATGATGACCATCTATTTCACCTGTATCCCCACTTACCAAGAGTTATTTTGAAGGAAGAATGGATGAACCAATGATGAATGTAAAGTTTTGTAACTGAGAGAATGGGTATGCCATTAAGAGAAACATGAATATCCCCAAGAGGAGGGCTGACTTCTGGAAATAATTCATTCTTTCAACTATTGTACCACATAGTCTTTCATTAGAGACCTGCTAAATTTGAAGTACAGGTTAAAATGTCCCCAAGGCAGAAGAACTTAAGGAGGGGAGAAATTAAGCCTAGCTCATAGTTGAAGCCAGAGGAATGGAGATGCTCACCAGATCTTGAAGAGCTTAAAGTATGAGGGTTGTGGAGTTACATACCACAGCTTAAGATTTCAGGCCCAAAGCAGTCCAGGTGTTGACAAGTTCTAGGATAAGGCCATGTGGAATAGAGGCTGAAATGGAATAAGACTAAGGCATTTAACTTGAAGAAATCAAGGAATTCAAACTAGGTTTTTGGTTAATCTGATAGGCACTAAACTTGTCCAAGAGAGCTGAAGAGAGAGATTGAGTGAATTGTTCAAGTGCTGAATGTACTCTGGACAGTGACCAAGGAGATAACATATGATAATGACATGAAGGAATAGTGTGTCATATATTCACAGGAGTTTGAGCATCACATAAGACATATTTATTTAAGAGGGAGGCAAAGCTGGAGGCAGCAAGAAAAATTCTGACCATTCTCTCCCAAGCTGCCCTCATTCTTCAAATGCTATGGAACATGAGGAGAAGGAGAAAAAGCAGCTCTTATTTGAAAGGCCACATAGAGAGCAAGATTGAGAGTCCATGTGGATGATCAAGCAACCTAGGAATGCTGGGAAGGTGTTTTGTGAAAAATCCATGGCTGGGGGTTTAGGGAAGATTCCCTGAGACAAGGATTTAGTTAAAGAATAGGCAAAAAGGGCAGGGCTGGGAGGATAACTACAGAATTTGAATTAATGACTGGTAGAAGACAGGTGAGTGGAGAAGCATGTATGCATTTTGAGGGCTGGCCCAATATAACCATTCCTGGTAATTCAGACATGGGAATTTATTTAAACTCACCTGTCCATTTCATTTTTCTGCTAGATCCACAACAATATTTATTCTGTGCTTTTCAAATAATACAAGATGGCACCATTTTTTAAAAGTGCATATTCAAATTGTTTTTAAGATTTTGAGTTTTGTGGGATGTCATTGCAAAATCTGTGAGAATACAGTGGATTCAGGGTGCTCATTTGTAATTGAAGAAATTTTAATGTGATGTTAGTGACATGGAATTCTACTGTAGTTTGATTGATATTTACTTATTTTTCCATTCTACTTAAAAATAAGCAATTGGAGGGGTGCCTGGGTGTCTCAGTCGGTTAGCATCTGCCTTAGGCTCAGGTTATGATCCCAGGGTCCTGGGATCGAGCCCTGCGTCAGGTTCCCTGCTTAGCGGGGACCTTGCTTCTCCCTCTCCCTCTGCCTGCTGCTCCCCCTGCTTGCGCTCACGTGTGCTCTGTCTCTCTGTCAAATAATTTTTTTTTAATGTTAAAAAAAAAAAAAAAAAAACAATGAGAGAGGCACCTGAATGGCTCAGTTGGTAAGCGTCCAACTCTTGGTTTTGGCTCAGATCACTATCTCAGGTCGTGAGCTTGAGTCCTACATTGGATTGGGCTCATGCTGAGTGTGGAGCCTGCTTAAGATTCTCTCTCTCTCTCTCTCCCCCTCTCCAGCTTGTGTGCACTCTGTCTCTCTCTCTCAAAAAAAAAAAAAATGCAATTGGAAAGATCCAGTTGGTTGACCGGCTGCTCTGAATATGTTACAGGGAAATATTCCAATTACTAAGGTGATTTTATACAATCCTTTGAAATGATAGTACATTATTTTAATTTTATTTTCCCTTAGTTTATCATCAGTATTTCTTTATGAACCTTACTCCATTTCTTAGCCCATCTGCCAGATCTCTTTTGTGGAGTAGTTGCAACCACAAGTTAGGTTTACAAAATTTCACTGGTTTTAAAGGTCAACATGTAAATGAACTAATTAGGTCAATGCAAATCACCGTAGCACTTTCCGTTACAAACCTCACACCTTTTAAATTCTTTCTGAATTAAATAATGAGCCATATTGTTAACAGAGCTGGCATAACATAAAAAAAGATATTAAATACTTAAGACTCCTAGATAAACAGAAAACTCATTTGCAGATATTTTACAATGATAAAATAATGCATAAAATTATAAGTATAAGATTTACACAGTACAATATTTACAAAATGGAAATGTAACCTTAGTGCTGAGAAGAACAGGAAATTATAAAATGGAATTGAAAGGACTCAAGGAAATGGAACCAACTCTCCATTTGTCTAAAAAGAAATTCCCTTTCTGCTCTCTAAAAAAAAAGTTTCTTAAAACAACAAATGAACAGACAATAAACTGAAGTAACCCAATCTCAAACAGTATAAAAATTTCTATCATCTTAAGTATCTCTATTATTTAGAAATAGTTGAGGTTTTGTTGCATTAATTACTTTTGCTCTTAGTAATTTTGCATGCCATAAAGCAGAACATATAAGTATATACATGTATGTAAATATATGTGTAGATATAGCTGAGCTATATATTGACTTAAGAACAGGTGGTATAAAAAACAACTCTTCAACCCTTTTAGCTGCAGTATGGATAACTGTTAAACAGGCCTATCTTAGCTATGGTTTTGCTTTCCACAGTTTTAGTTGTCTGTGGTCAACCAAAGGCCAGAAGGAGATGATTCAGTAGTAGCCTAATGCTATATAACAATGCCTAAATGGTTTACCTCACTTCGTCTTATCACATAGGCCTTTTATCATCTCACATCACCACAGGAAGTGAGTATATTACAATATCTTGAAAGAGAGAGAGACCACATTCACTAAACTTGTATTACAATGTTATAATTATTCTATTATTAGCTATTGTTCTTAACCTTTATTGTGACTTACTTATAAATTAAGTTTTATGTACATATGGGAAAAACATGGTATGTATAGGGTTTAGTACTATCCATGGTTTCAGGTATCCACTGGGGTTCTAAGAAGGTATACTCCGAGTCAAGAATCCTGAATTACTTTATTTCTTAGAATATTTCCAAGGATGGATATTAAATTTAACTATTTGCAACTCATGGGTAGCTTATAAATCGATTTTAATACCTGCAAAATGGTTTTTTTTAATGTTGAGAAAGTTGAGTGAATAAAATACTAATGGTCATTTCTATTTCTGATATTATATATAAGCTATTGAATAAGTTCCATTCTTAGTCTTGTATCAGAACTAGAAGTAGGAAACCCCTTTTCCTTTCTTTTCCTACTTTGAGCATTTCAAAGACACCAGATGCCTTTTATTTTGATATACAAGTGAATTCATCCCTAAAAATATAGTGAAATGGACGTAATTTTCCTCATGGTATCTACTAATCTATGAGTTCTCTATAGAAGTTCCATTTTTTTTAAGTCTTGAGTGTTTTTATTTTTAAAATATAGTGAGATTTTAAAAAGAATAACAAATGAGAGAGTAACTTATAATATATTAATTCATGCAACAGCAGCTGCCTCTTTTGCTATTAGAGTGTGCTTATGTTCTCAGTTTGGGTGAGAGAGCTCATGTGAGCACACTTCTCTTGTAAAAGAGACAGCTGCTGCTGCATGTATTAATACATATCAAATGGCTCCAGAGTAAACAAAATGCTATAAATTACTTGAAGCTTTCTGCTGACGTCATGAACCCTGAGACGACAGGAGGGCCGATGAGGTTCTTCTCCTTCTATGTGACATCACTGCAATAACAGAGCTAGGGAATGGATTTCAACATTTTGTTTTTATTTGCTGACCTTAAACAGGTCATCCATAAAACTGTTCACGTGCTTCTTAGTTGATTCACAGAAAGCATAGAGCTGCCTTATTTTAAGAAGTTCAGTTTGTAATCTTTAGCCCTTCATTTTTTTGGTCCTTCACTGATACATTCTCAGGTCCTTGCTAAACGGTGGTGCCAATAGAATTCCCAGTGCACAATCAGAGCTGACCCGTTCTTTCAGAAACTGTGATGTGGAAGGGAGACAATGAACAAACAAACAAGTGAAAAATGCAGCAAATGGCAAAGCAGCTGGTGTACCTCAGGAAAACCTTTAAGTTTACTTACCCAGACCCTTCTATGTCAGGCTCTGGAATGCAGGTTGGTCAGTGGATGTCCTGTTGCTAAGTTCATCATCTTGCTTATTTGTGAAGGTATTCTTGAAAGCATGGTGGGTTTAACTATATTACTAACTTACATTTATATTGTTTACTATATGAAATATGCTATTTTTGACAATCACACAAAACCAGGCAAGTAGATCATAATATTTACATTCACAGGTAATTTAAGAATGTATTTAAGCCTTGTAAAAGAACATTTCCCATTTCTATTATATTAAGAACAAACACATTAAATCTTCGAGGAACAAAGAAATATTTTTCAGACACTTTGCATTTCTATTATATATTTTGATAAGGGAAAACCTCTTTTTTCTGTCCTTTTCTTATGGGTATTTCAATAAATTCACTTAATAAAACAAGTAAATTCATGGTTCTGTAAAGGTAAACACATATATTTGTTAATCTTAAGATGCCTGTAGAAATAGATAAAGAAGGTTGTTAGTATCTGACCACTTTTTGTTAATCAGGATTGGGAGTTCTAATGGCTTAGAGGAAATTTTGTATCCTGGTAACCTCTGGACATTCTAGATACACTAAAGCTTATAGTTCAAGGAGAAACCATTATTAAAGATAAAAAGAAGTACCTGATTTGAAATAATTCCTAGATTTCTTTACTATCTAAAGGTTGGTTTTCTCTCTCTTCTTTCCACCTTTCTTTCTTTCTTTCTCTCTTTCTATCTTTTACTATCTAAAGGTTGGTTTTCTCTCTCTTCTTTCCACCTTTCTTTTCTTTCTTTCTTTCTTTCTTTCTTTCTTTCTTTCTTTCTTTCTTTCTTTCTTTCTTTCTTTCTTTCTTTTTCTTTTCTTTTTTTTTTTAAAGCAATGAATAAATTAGAAACCATACCTTTGTTCTAAGAGCCTAATTCCAAAGACATCCTAATAGAATGTCATAGGTCATGTGTAAGGCATTGTAATGCAGATCTGCAAATCTATATCTCACATAGACGTGAGCCTCCACTGCTACAGATGAGTGCAGACCCATCCCTTTAATGGCCAGGGAAAGCAACAAATCCCCTACCTTAATTTCTTCTTGGAAATACTCTGCAGAAGCTTCCTCTAAGCTGCAAACTTTTCCAAATTCTCCTAAATTGAAAATATCTCTACAATTTTATTATATTATCCTTCAATTGTTGCAAAAGACCATTTCAAATGCTATATTAATTACATATGGAGACACATTTCCTTATTCATATTGAGTCAAGGCCAAATAACAAAAGGAATCATTTCTAATGCTTGCAATGAGATCTGTCTCCTAATCAGAAATGGATGTTAGAAATCATTTCATTCAATCTCCTTATTTCTCATACAAGGAAACTGAGGTCCAGTGTGGTAAAAATAATTTAATCAAGGTCAGGCTTTTATTATTGGATATTCTCTTCACTTGTAGTTTTTCTTGGACTCCCAATACTTTTTTTTTTAGAAAAAAAATAATAAAATGATATGATGAGCTTTGCCCTAGTATTGGCTAAAGAAGGGCTATCATTTTGAGTACTGATTGCTTTTAGTTTTGTTTCTTCATCATTGCTATGCTAAAAAACCCTTGAAAAGAGATGTCCCATCTGCGCTGAAAGATCCTGCATAAATAAATAACAGCTCTCACCCTAAAGGATAATGTAATACTATTAGAAAGGTCTATTAAATAGATACTGATTTTTAATAAAATATTTGGCTAGTAAATGATTCACTAGTAAGACCAGTGATGATGTGTGACCCTACCTCATGTAAAATAAGAAAGATTCACAAAACTTTGTTTTCAAAAAGTTTTCAGAGTGAATTGTATTAGAAAATAGAAAAAAAAATAATGATTTTCAAATGAACTGCTTTAAGTAGTGCCTCTTTTCTGTTAATTAATTACTGAATTAATATAGAATGATTTCCCCAAAAGAAAAGATTTCTTAAAGAAAAAGAAACATACGTTTATCCATCATTTTTATTTTCTAAATTCCATATTTATCTATCTGGAAATTTTAAGGGTAAATGAAATGGACAAAGGGATAGATTGGAAACAGCGGGTGGAACCTACTTAAAGGCTATTAGAATCATCAGGATAGTGCATGGCAATTTGGGTGCATAAACTTCAAAGTGCTTACATTATTTTTTTTTTTAACAAGGTGGAAGCACAAAGTTCTTGGCTCCTGTTGGTGCTTATGGTGGGCTAGAAAAGTTCTGTCCCACCAAGGAGGCGGGCATTATGAAGAGGATTAGAAAGGATTTCAAGAAAAGGGTGATGTGGGGGAGGGGAATGTCACCCTGCACAGAAAAAAAAAAAAAAATCAACAAAGGGGAAGAGAGAGCCTGCCAGCTGCCCAGCTCCATTTCATGTTGAGAGGCTCCCCAGCTGTTCCCTAAAGGCTCCAGTGAGAATCCCTAGACACCGTTTTGCTCTTTTCCAAGGATTCCCATCACCAAGTGCCTGTTCCCCCCAAGAAGGGATAACATTTGGAGGGAAACATGGGCACAAAGATGTAGCATGTATTTCAGGTGGGATTTATATAGATTCACTAAGATGTTTGGGAGATTAAAATGAACTGAGAACTATGTGACATACCCGGTGCCCTTGGAAATTCTGTAAGTTGGGAAAATTACCTGAATCTCAATTTCTCACTACTGTGCATGGTTCTGTTTTATTAAAAAATTTACAAATATATTTGAAAATATTCTGTTTGAGAATGGAATATTTCCATTGATGATCTGATTGTCTTGTCACTCAGTAGCAATGACAATTTAGTAGGTAGCCCCAAGGACACTAAAATTACTATATCTAGTAGTTTGTAGACAAAAGCAATTGGTGAATATGCCCATAGCAGGGTGTGTGTGTGGTGGGGAGGAATAGGAGAGAAGCTCCCTTCTCTCAACATAAAAGGACTTGGATGGATGATAAACTTAATTTACTAAGGGTAGATATATATATGTAGATATATATCTATATATATCTCTACATTGCTCTTCTGGGACCACCTACACATTAGGAGTCCTTTTGTTAGCTCTGAGATTATTTATTATTGATTCAGTTTCTACAGAAACCAATACTATAAACTACTGAGTCCATCAGAAATTGAATACTACTAACCATTATTTTTTATACCTTATATTAAAAGTTGTTTCTATTACAGATTTTAAACTTCAAAATTCATATCTTTAAGTGTGATATAACATTTTAAGAAATAGTTACTTTGTTGTTCAAAGAATGATAAATGTATGCTATTGTTAGTTAAAATTTTTATTTTCTTCTTGTTATTTTAACTATATAAAATATGTCATTGTTTTAATTTGGGTTAGAAGAACAAAGCAGCTTCATTCAATTGAGAAATTAATTATAACACTCCAGAACAGAGTCCTTACCTTTATTTTTATTTTTTTTTGAGTCCTTACCTTTAAGCCAAATTTTAAAATGCTGTCCTTCTCCAATATTAATCTGCTTTTTGGTGCCTTGTATTTCTCTTTATAATTTTTACAGGTACTTATGAAATTTCATAGAGAGAAGCTTCTCTGATTACCTACTGAAGGTTTGAAGGTCCAAATTTTTCATTTGGTAATTCTTATTTCATAGTTGGGAAAACTGCAGCACCCAAAAGTTAAGTGAGTTCATCCAAGACATTCAATTACTGAACTTGGAACAAGAGGCCAGGTCTTTAACTCTCCTAAGAATTCTGTAATCTATCCTTGACAATCCTCAGGGGATTCTTTTCCTTGCTCTAGGAAGAATTAGTTATATACCCTTATTGAAGTTACCCAACTGTGACTTCAGGTTGGCTTTGATTTTGGAGAACTATGGGTAAACTTAGAAAGTTACCCCATTAGTTCCCTAAAGAGTCTTATGGAAGGATTAATTGAAGAACAGCATGGTGGAGTAGAAAGACCATAAGATTTAGCATCAGGCAGAGCTGTGTGGGTTAGGATCCTGGTTGGTTTTGTTTTGTTTTTAAAAATTTTTTTTTTTTTTTTTTATGGCTTGTAGTCACTGATGAAAAACAACTGAAATCTGCTAAGATTGTTTCCCCATAGCCATGTCTGATTAGATCATAAAAGGTATATAATCCACTTCTATGGTGAATATCTAATTGAAATGTGTGTTTCCTTCCTGATTGAGCTGCTTGGTCAATCCTCAGGTATCCTCTAGGATGTGCGTCATTTGGGGGACATAAGTGAAAATGTTTAACCCAAATCCCAGGATAAGTGCCGTATTCTGGCCTCATTTTAGGCTTCACTTTGCCAGCCTAGCTGGCTTGTGAACTCTTAAATCCCCTCCTGGTACATTAAGAATTGATATTTGGTGATTAAATACAGCATCCCAAACTACCTTTTTGCTTGCGCTATTTCAAGGGTAATTGCTTATGGTGTCCCAAATAAAGCAGACCAAACCCTAAACAGCAGTCAGATTATTAGTTCTGCAGCATGAAGAGTAAGTAGATGGTGAAAAATCATGAGAGAATTCTGAAGAGAGTTTTGAATGGACTCTAGCCATGCTGGCCAAGTCTGCTCATTAATTGCATAAGTTGTTATTTTTTTCAAATATATATAGATACTGATGGGCTGGTTGCAATGTAATTAATTTAAAAGTGCTACTAAGTTTATATAGCACTTTGTCTTCATCTCAACAGGTACTAGAAGGACAATTACCATCATGTGGTGGGTGATCCATGAAACTGGATCGGTTTTATTTTTTAATTTTTGTTTATTTATCTTTTTTATGGTTTTATTTTCACTTCTTTCATTGAAAAAGTGTGAGATCCAATAGTATAGTAGAAAGAAATTTGGCCTAGAATTTTAGAGATGCTGGTTTGAGTCTTGGCCGTGCCACTTACAAACCACACGACCTTCATCAACTTTCTTTTTCTTCGGTATTTTTTCTTCATTAGGGAAAATAGCTAAATAAAAGTTTTTTACCCATATCATTAATATTTAGTATATGAGAAAATTTTGTAATAAGTAAATTATCAAAGTAGTCTTATCCAAATAGAATGACAAGCTCTATTTGGGACTGAAAATTGAACAAGTGGTTTTGAAAAATTATTTGTGCATTACTCTTTAACATTTCAAAGACATTTTTATTGAGTACTCTACTTATGATGAGCTAGGCAGTTAACATCAAAGGCTAAATTGTTACTTTAGGAAAATTCTTATATTTTTTAAAAGAGATTTTATTTATTTATTCATGAGAGACACAGAAAGAGAGACAGAGACACAGACAGAGGGAGGAGAAGCAGGCTCCATGCAAGGAGCCCAATGTGGGACTCAATTCTGGGAATCTGGGATCATGCCCTGGGCCAAAGGCAGATTCTCAACTGCTGAGCCATACAGGCATCCCCCAAATTCTGATATTTTAACCATAATTACAAAATAAAATTTTCAATTCAAATTGATTTTGAATGCCTGAATCAAACTTTCCCCTAGCCTTGTCCAGAGGCCTCTTGCTATTTTCCATATGACCATATCATCCATAGATGGTCCAGACTTTGTCAGTGACTTACATCTTAACATAAATATCACACGTTTACATATGTATATGTGCAGTAAATATAACTTTCTAATGTTTCCATTTAAAAGTCTTCAGGCTGAGTATAAACACTGCAATCTAATAATTCTTGTCTGTAATTCACAGTGCGAGGGTAACTGGTGTAGAAATTTGAGAAAATATTATTCATTTTGCATTCAGATACTGTTGTCTTAAATATCTCAAATGCTCCCAGCACATTACTTATATTAACTCAATTAGGACTCATGACAACTCAGATGAGGTGGGTACTATTATTTTTCCCCTTCTTACATTTAAGATAATAATAACACAGAGAGATTAATAATTTGGCCAAAACAGCTTCTAAGTGGTACAGCCAGAGTTTCACTCAGTTTGGTTGCTGAGTCTGTCCTCTTAATTGCAATGTTCTGACTTATTGAATACTTACAACCGGCCAGATCCTGGGGGTTCTAAATTCATTACTGATAAAAAGCCACAATCCCCAAAGTAACCCAGCTGAGGAGTGGAAGAGCGGAGTCCAATCAATTTCTGTCTAACTTCGATTAAGCCTCTGTTTGTGTGCAGGTATAATTAATAAAATCTTTATTGAGATATCCTTCACATACCATAAAATCCATCCTTTTATAAATCTACAATTCAGTGATTTTTAGGATATCCACAGTTGTTCAATTGTTACAGTACTATAATTTTAGAGTATTTTTATTACTCCCAAAAGAAACTTGTATGCATTAGCAGTCACTCCTATTTCTCTGTCTGTCTAGGCCCTGGAAAGCACTAATTTGCTTTCTGCCTGTATGGATTTTCCTATTATGGAAATTTCATATAAATGGAATACAGTATGTGGGGTGTGTGTGTGTGTGTGTGTGTGTGTGTGTGCATGACTAGCTGTATTCATTTTAGCATAATGCGTTGAGGGTTGATCCATGTTGTAGCATGCTTCATTCTTTTTTTATTGTTAAGTAATATTCCATAATATAGATATAAAACATTTTGTTATCCACTCATCGGTTGATGGACATTTAGATTATTTCCACTTTTTGGTGATTTTGAATAATGTGGCTATGAGCATTTGTGTATACATTTTTGTGTGGACACGTGTTTTCATTTGTCTTGGTTATATACCTAAAAGTATAATTTCTGGATCATACTGTTACTCTATGATTAACTTTTTGAGGAATTTTCAGAAAGTCCACAGAATCTGCACCACTTTACATTCCTACCAGCAGTGGATGTGGTGCTCTACTTTCTCTATATTCTTGCCAAAACTTATCACTATTTTTTAAATTATAGCCAAACTAATGAGAATGAAGGAGCATTGCATGATGGTTTTGTGCATTTCCCTATCACCAAATGATGTTGAGGATACTTTCATGTGCTTCTCAGCCATGTGTGTACTTTCTTTGGAGAAATGTCTATTTAGATCTTTTACCCATGTTTTAAATGGGTTATTTACCTTTTTTATTGTTGACTTGTAAAAATTACTTATGTATTCTGGTTACAAGTCCCTTATCAGACATATAGTTTGTAAATATTTTCTTCCATTCTATGGTATTGTCTTTTCATTTTCTTTTCTTTAAGTTTTATTTATTTTTCTTTTCATTTTCTTACTGGTGCCCTTTGACATTCAAAGGTTTTTAATTTGATAAAGAAAAAATTATTTTTTTCTGGCTTGTGCTTTTGTTGCCATATCTAAAAAACTGTCACTAACAAAGTCACAAAAATGTTATGTTTTTAAGAGCTTTATGGTTTTAGCTCTTATATTTAAAACCTGTGGTGTTTGGGGTTTTTTAGACAATGTGAAGTCTTAGAACTTTTGACAGAAACACACGTCCTTTTGGTCACTTTCATTCTCAATAATGGAGGATCAGGATATTTCTAACAACTATTTTGTTCCTTATTAAGGCTTACCATGGCTTTCTGGGTTACTTTACTGTAGCTTTGAATAGAGCTTCAAAGTTTGTGTTCTGGTGAGTATTGTTGCATCCATTTTCCTTCTCCAAAAGGTAAGAAAGACATAATAGGAGCAAGGCCTAAACTTTTGATGAGCTTGTAACCTTTCTCCATTTTAAGTTTTTGGGTCTGCATCTACATTTACTCTTCAACTTTGAGTAAGATAAATAGTGGCAGATGTTCCTCTGCTGCCTGGTGCTTGCAATAGGCTCTTGATGCCTGGAGTATCGAATGCAACTGAATGCTCGGTGGTGTACATAGGAATTGGGAGCAGAGGGAGACAGAAAGGTTAACAAATTAGAACACAAATAATTTTCTCATGTTTATATCTTTCTTAATATGCCATTTAAAGAAGTCTTTACTAAAAATATAATAAATTAAAAAAATAAAGAAGTCTTTACCAATGATTAGCTGTAGGAAAGCGTGAACATTTCAAAGGGTCAAAATGACTCTGTGGAAAGTGTGAATATTTCAAAGGGTCAAAATGACTCTGTGGATTTGTCTATGCATGCTCAGCCTTATTTATTAATTAATTTATTTATTTATTTGTATGTTTGTTTGTTTGTTTATTTGTTTCAGCCTATTTCAGTCACATCTTTGAATGTCCATTTGGCATGTGAGCTCGGAAATGACATGGGAAATGACCTGGTACTTTGAATACTGGTTCTTGGGTGTAATTCTTGGGTGTAGTTCTGACTAATCCAAATTTTCCATCTATAAAACATGATTACTTTTCTTTTTCATTCCAATGACATTATATCAAGAATATATAAATTAAAAATGGCTTCAATTCTGATGCTATTCTGGAAGAATAGCTTCCTTCTTCAAGTAAATCTTTATAATATTATTCGTTTTGTTCCCATGCTAAACACTTTGAAATTCCTATAAAATAGCATTATTTATTTTTATAGTGTTAAATGGCATTAATTTTGACTCTAAGTGAGTGTTCTAGTATGGACCTCTAAAATACAATGTATTTAGGATACAGAACATGATATTAAACTTGGATTTAAGAAAAATATCCCAGAGCACCCTAAAATACAATACACGAATATGGTCTTATGTTCTTTCTTACAGATTTATCTAAAGATATGTCTTAATATTTTGTTTAGTCTTTTTAAAGCACTTTTAAAATAATAGCCATTTACTTTGTAAAGTAAGTATTCTGTAGAATAATAGAAGTGAATGTCAGGGAATTATTAAACCCGTTATTCACAATCTACATAAAAATGCTTATTTTTAGAAAAAGGAATTTTATAAATTTAAGATATTAAGTATGAAAGTCAATGATTATCTTAATTTCTATAATTATTTCAGAATTCCTTAAATAATAACAATTTTCAGTGAGATACAAAAATAATGATATACATAATATCAAATCAAGTAGTTTTCTTCATCATCATTTCAGAATAAAGATTTCTACTTTTTTTCATCTAAAGTCAGAAAATTCAAATGAGCTACATACAACTTGGTTGCCTCATAATTTGCAATGGAAAGCAGGATTATCTTGATATATTTTTAACCAGAGTGGTAGCAGACATATGAATTCCAGTCTAGAAACCTGCTGTACATTCCACTATATTCAGTCCAAAATGTATAAAAATAAGCCTTTTTTAAGTGCACACACACACACACAATGGTAATTGCAATGTACATAAAATCTGTCAAAGCTCCAATTTCCAATATTCCAATGAATATCAAAAGAGTCCAGTATTTCTGACTTTGACAAATTGCAGATGAGGTTTTATTCATTAAGAGGGGCTGCTAATGTTTATTTAAATGCAATTTACTGTTGCATTATTGATTAGCTACTGCAAAATTATCTTACAAGGAGCACGTGTGGCAAGAAGATTTCAGGTTGAGAGCGGATTTATCTAGGGAAGGCCTGTAGGCTTGATTTAGGCCCCAGGACATGAGAGTTTTAATTTATCTGGAAAGAAAGGCCTGGTGGAAGGTTTGCTTTGTTTGCATTTAGACAGCAGATGAAAGGGGTTTTGATGTTGAGCTGGGAGAAAATGGCTGCCACTCTTGTTATTCACGCAGAGAATTCAGCAAAAGAGAAAAAAAATCTATTACTAGGCAAGATAAAACAAGCCTTTTCTTACCCTCAAATCATTTTTTTGAATCGAATATATGGCTCTAGTTATCTTCCAAAGAAGAAATAAAAATTTTAAATGTTGGCTGTTATCTTAAATCTTAAAGAAATTTCCATATTGCATTTATTACTAAACTTTCACTTTATATTATGGTTCTATATACTTTGGTGGAGTCCTTGTGTCTTAAGTGTCTTAAAATGGGAACTTAATTTAATAAAGGAAGCAATTCTAAACTTAAATATTTTAATAAAAAATGAAGAAACGGACGTTTTATATGTTCTTTTTGAAAAGAGATAGTAGAACCAGTATTTAGGTAGAAAGTCTGTTAGAAATACAAATAATACATTATTGATTCTGCGAGATAGACACATCTGTCCTAAGAAGTAAAGCTTTTTCGTGCTGATTTATTTTAGCTTAATCACTATGAATATATTAACGGTAAGACAAAGCCATAAGGATTGTAGTAGTAATCCTAATGTAACTAATAGTATTTCTATGCATGTATATGTAAGGATCACAAATGGATCAAAAAGTTATAAAATGAAGAAAATGAGTTCCAAAAAAATTCATGAAGTCTATAAAGCAAAATGTTCATCTCACAGCCTGATTGTATTAAGAAAACAGCATAAACATCTTATATTTCTTGCCCAGATAACTGGTATCTATTTCCAGCAAGTAGTGAGATTTCATTTATTCAACCCTCTCTATACCCAGGGTGGAGAACTAGTTTATAAGGATAATTTGGGGATTCTTTTTTTTTTTTTTTAATCATTTGAAGCTGTGAAATACATATGGTGAGAGCTAATGCTCAAAACTCCTAACTCCTCTATGTGGAGGTTAGTTATCAGTTTGCTATTCCTAAGAATCCCATGATAACTATTTTGAATATATGTCAACTAACCACAAGAATTTAGAAGATGTCTCATCTGATCAGTAAAATGTATGAATTGGATTTCAATATGCAATGATGTGATACCTAAATCTAGACTCTGAAATGTTATCATTCAGAAGACATTTCAGCTGGCTTATTATTCTACAGGAATCAATTTCATAGGCAGCATTCTGCATTGAGAAAGAAGCAGAAAAAAACTTTCTCTGTGTGATTTGGGGCCACAAATGAGAGTGACAGCAACAAGAATTATGTTTTCCTTTGGGGGTTATACCATTGAAGACACACTGATGACGACTGAGTATCAATTCTGACAACCTGAAGGTTAATTACTTACCCCATATTTCGGGTCTGCCAGAATAGGATACTGCTCTGCATTTATTTACAGAAACTTGAAGTACTCACTTTTTTTTAATGTTGCTTATAGTAAAGCAACACTAATGACTTCATAATTGTTTTTTTTCCCTATGTAATTCTTAGTTTTGATTTCCCTTTTAGTTAATTTTCTCTTCTGTTCTTGCTCAAGGAGGCTCTTGCTATTTTTCCTCTTCACCTTCAGTTCTTGGCAAACAGCATAACACTTCAGAAGAACACTTAGCTCAGAATAAGAGCAATTAAAAAATAAAGCACACTAGATGTTATGTGGTCCACTTCCAGATACACTAGTACATTGCTCCATTTGTCTTTCCAACATGAAACTGGGTACAGATTTGGACTACAAAATAAAACCATTGGGAACAAGAGATTAAGCAAGGTAATTCTAAAAGAGAGATTTATTTAAGATGCTGTTAATGAAACATAATCTATTAAATTGTACTAGTTTTATTTAAAAAGAAGAAATGTGGTGGTTGCATGACTATGCTGCTTGGGTCGATATTTAACTTTTTTAAGCTCTCTGAAATTTTTTACACACCAAAGTGCTCTAAGGAAAAAAAAAGAAAAAAAAAGAATTAAGAATTAAGGGAAAAAAAAAAAAGAATTAAGGGAGAAAACTAAGCTTTAAGAAACATTAGTTAATGTGCTGATATCCTAAAATAAATAAAAGGATGACAAATAACAACCAGCAAGATAACCCATTAAGAAAATATGTTTGCTCATTCATTCATTCAACAAATATTTACCACTGAGCACCTCGCACATGTCAGGACTATTCCTTATGTGGGTCTCCAGAATATTAAAACTTCTATTCTAGGTGAGAAGCTGGATGATAAGTGGATGTAGAATACTGGGTTTTGAATAGTTGATTTTTATAAATCCTGTCCAATGCTAAAACATCTATGATGACTTCCCCTTTGTTTTCTCTTGAGTTTATTTTGGCAGAAGCTCAGGGACCTTTGCCATATTTTTCCATTTGTTTGTACTTGGATCTCATGGCTTTTCGACTGAGTGAGGACTTTCATATTCTTAGAATTTGGAGAATGGTTCTGCAGGATGATTTTTTTTTTCTGTCAAATAATCCAAGATTTAGAATGGACATTGGGGATGGTTAAACAAATTCACACTGAACATAGTCATCCTGTATGACTATCAAAAAATAGGCCCCTGAATCAAAAACTATAGTAGAAGGAAACTTCTTCCACAAAAAGTAATGGGGTTGTTGAAAAGAAAGAAATGGTCACCCTTTCTAAGCCAAATAGAATTTTTGTAAATCGTAAGATTTTGAAAATTAAAAAAAATAATAAAAATAAAAAATGGTGAAACAGATGCTGAATTTCTTTCTTAACTCTATTCTACAATATTTGATTTAAGTTAGTGGCCCGTATTTTTTATACCTTAAAATTGAATATAAAGATATTTCAACATAATGTCTAATATATAATAAAACTCAACAGATAATATACAGCGCTTATTTTCATATGTAATTATTCAGCTATGTCTGGTATCTCAACATTTTTGATAAAAAAGTTTGGGAAGGTACCCAGAGAGATGAAAGCATTTGGATTTCTCAAGATGATAATGCTGTGACCATTATTTCTACTACTACTTCTACTATTATTTTTCTATTATCTCTATTTCTATTCATTTCATTAATGTGGTCACTATTTTGTATCGTACAGAATGATTTATAATTCTCCATTGAAGTATGTCTTTTTGTTTTCTACCATCAGGCCTGTTGCTGTCTTTGCATGGCCAGAGAAAGAGTACAGATAGAGTTCTGTATACTGTATGACTGAATATTTGAAATTTATAAATCAAGCTAATAAACTCTTCTTTTTTTTAATTTTATTTATTTATTATATATATATATATATATAGAGAGAGAGAGAGAGAGAGAGAGAGAGACAGAGACAGAGACACAGACAGAGGGAGAGGCAGGCTCCATGCCAGGAGCCCAACGTGGGACTCAATCCCGGGGATCCAGGATCACACCCTGGGCCAAAGACAGGCGCTAAACCACTGAGCCACCCAGGGATCCCCTAATAAACTCTTCTTTAAAACTTTTTATTCTACTTTCTGGGCAAATACACCTTCATAGGAACCTAGAAGGTTAGGTTTAAATTTAGAATTTTCAGACTCCTTTACTCTGAACACCAAGACATGGAGAGACTGGCCCTTGGTCCCCCACAGCCTGACCCCTTATTACTCTCACTGTGTCCCAACTACAGGAATGTGTACACACCAGTCTGAACTTCCAAGCTCTATTCATGCCCATTATCCAGGCCTTCAGCTACAGCCACTCTTTGACCATTCCTCAGGCTTATCAGTAGTGTGGTTTGCCTTAATTCAGACCAATAGTAGTACAGACCATGCAAGCAGACATGGGGATATTGTGGAGTGCCAATTCCCTTGAACATGATACAGAGGTGGAGTAAATTCTCTAGCTTGATGTATTCCTTTGGTCCCATGGACCTGTCACCCTGTTAGGAGGGCTAGAGTGGGTCTTCTAAAACCTTGCCCACATAGAAGCATGTTACTTTGCAGCATCTAATTTGCAGACTGCCAAATGACATCATTTTTCAATTTTTAGTTATTTGTATTATAATTTGTGTTGCAATGAACATTCTGGAACATGTGTCTTGATGCTCACGTGCAAGGATTTATACCTAAGAACAGAATTGCTGAATCTAAAGGTATGAATATCTTTGACTTTACCAAATAGTGCAAAATTGTTTTCCAGGGTGATGTACCAATTTACACTTTTACAGTGGTGCTCTAATTCTGACATAACCTTACAAGGTTTCTCAGGGTATATGAAACTATACTCCCCAAAAATTGAAGTAATGTCTTTACAAATTTGTCCAAAGGTGCCATATGAATTGCTAGTGACTGACCAGGATTGTTTATGTAGTCTTATCTCACATTGTGGCTTATATGTTGACTTTTATCTTGTTGTGAGGACAGAAGTTCTCAATTTTAATGTAGTCAAATTGATTGATCATTCCATTTATGGCTTGAGGTTTTTCCCCTTATTTAAGAAACTCTTCTTCATTGTGAGATCATAGTTATTTTTTATATTATTTTCTATAAGTTTTATTACCTTGTTTATTACATTTAAGTCTTTAATGTGTCTGGAATTGATTTTTGTGTGAGATATGAGTTAAAGGTCTATTTTAATAAAAAAAATAAACAAAAATATTGAAAGTACCATTTATAAACCAATTTATAAACCAATTTAAAGAGATCCTTAGATTACAGTCTTCCAATAAATGAGCATGATGTATATCTTTCTAATTATTTAAGTCTTCTTTAATGCTTATAAAATATAAAAATATTTTTTAAAATTCTCCAAGAATTTATTGCATAAATTTTGTTAAATGTATTTCTTGATACTTCATAGTTTTGATAGTATTATAACTGTTGCATTTTTAAGATTACATTTTCTAACTGTATGATTCTGACATACAGAAATGCAATTGACTTTTTAAAAATTTTACTTGAGAAAGAGAGTGTGGGGGAAGGGCAGAGGGAGGAGTCAGAGGGAATCTCTAGCAGACTCTCTGCTGAAGGTGGAGCCCCTGAATGGGGCTCAATCCCATGGCCCTGAGGTCATGACCTGAGCCAAAGCAAGAGTCAGATACTCAACTGACTTAGTCATTCAGGTGTCCCACAATTGATTTTTGTATTTTAGATTTCTTTTATTAATCTAGAGAGGCTGATAATTCTTCCCGTTGATTCTATTTATCTTAAGAAGTGTATCATCTGTATGTTAAAGAAAAGACAGTCTTGATTCTTCCTTTTTAATTCTTATATATTTCTTTTCTTGTCCTACTGCACTGTATGTTGTTGGATAGAAGTGGCAAAGGATTAGGCATTATGTGTTCTTGATCTTTACCACTCAAGTTTTACTAGTAAGTATGATATTTGATGCAAGTTTTGGGTAGATAATACTTATCAAACTAATGAAATTTTCTTCTATTCTCAAGTATTTTTTTGTAAGTGTTTTTGTCATGAAATGAATGTTAAATTTTATCAAATGCTTTTTCTGTAAATATTAAGATTAATATGTTATTTCCATTAATTGATTAATATGATGAACTAAATCAATTGACATCTAATATTAAATAACTTTGCATTGCTGGGATAAACCTAGCATAATAATGATGCTTTCCCTTTTTAAAAAAATCTGTTGTATACTTGCTTTCCATTTTATTATTTTTGCATTTATCTTCATTATTTTCTTCCTTCTTTATTTTTTGGTTTTATTTGTTTTTTCTTTCTATAACACAGAGATTCTTAGCTCATTTACTTTCAGTTTTCTCTATAAATATTTGAAAGTATAGCTGTGCCCTGAGGTACCATTTTAGTAGTATCCCACAGATTTTCATTATCAAATAACTTCTAAATTTTCATTTGTTTATTTGATCCATTCATTAATTAGAAGTGTGTTTCTCGGGGCACCTGGGGGGCTTGGTTGGTTAAGTGTCTGACTCTTCATTTCACCTCAGGTCATGATCTCAGGGTTCAGCAATTGAGCCCCATCTTCAGCCTTTAACCAAGATATTTAGTTTGTTTTTTTTGGTTTAATTTATTTGGTTTTATTTCTATCATTTTTTGCTTTCAATTTGATCATCCTATATGTTTCCCTCTTATTTTGCCTCCTTTTAAGTTTATTATATAGTTTTCTCATCTAAAATTTCTTCTCTAATATTAGTTCTAATTTATACATTGTTTTTATTTTTTTAGGTATTCTCCTAGAAACTTTACATTTATTATTTTTTTAATTTATATTTTTACATTTTTTAAAATTTAAATTCAATTGGCCAACATATAGTACATCATTAGTTTCAGATGTATAATTTAATAATTCATCAGTTGCATGTAACACAGTGCATATCACATAATGTGCCCTCCTTAATGCCCATCACCCATTTACTCTACCCACCCACCCACCTCCCCTCCTCAACCCTCAGTTTGTTCTCTGTCATTAAGAGTTTATCATGGTTTGTCGTCTTCCTTGATTTCTTTTTAAATCAAATTATAAAAATACTGGCTTAACTGTTATTATCATTTTTCTGAATTATATATTAATGTTATATATTTTAATTCTATAATTTTTAATTTTGTTTTATTTTCTACAGTCAATATCAGGTTAAATATATTTGCAAATTTATTACTTTGTTTTTTATATTATCTTATATCGCGTATCAGTGTTTGTGTCCTTTTCTATCAATATATGAAAAGTATATCTTTTATAATTTTTATTAGCAAGAGTGTGTTCATTAAAAACTCTTTCAGGGATATCATTTTCTGTTTAAAAGTGACTCTTTGGCCCTAATTTTGGAAATATATTTTTGCTGGATTCAGAATTTTAGGTTTACAGTAATTTTGCTGCAGTACATTTAAGTATCATCTGTATTAGTTTTCTATTGCTGTGTAACAAATTACCATAAACATAGCAGCTTAGACAATAATCATTCGTTAAGTCCCATTCTTTAGGTCAAAAGTCTGGCATGGTCAGTCAGATGTGTAAAAACTGAAATCAATGTACAGACTAGTCTGACTTCTTTTGGACACTGGGGAAAATTCTGCTTCCAAGCTTCTTTTTGTTATTGGCATAATTCAGTTGCTTGTGGTTGTAGAACTGAGGTTCTTTCTGATTCTTTGTAAGCTGCTGGGGGCTGCTCTCACTGATTAGAGGCTGCCCCCAGTCCAAGTGGCTACCTCTACCTATAACCAGCTATATGGTGTCCCTTGCTTCAAATCTTTAAATTCTCCTCTCTCTGATCTCTATACCAGATTTAGAATGTTCATATTACTAGGTGAGGCAGATCTTAAATAATTTCCCTATCTTAAGGTCAACTAATTTATGATCTGAGTCACATTTGCAAAATGTAAGTTACATTTCACCTCAATGTTTGATTAGTTGGGAGAAGATATGTGTCTACCTTGGACAAAGAATATTAGAATTCTGGCTACCATATTGTTATACTGACTTCTGTCTACCAATTTTCAGTTCAATTCTTATTCCTTTGAAGGTGATCTATTATCATTCTCTGACTATTGTTAAATCTTATTTTTGCTTTAGCATTTTCCTTGTCTAGAACTGAGTTTCTTATCAAATGAACTGTTTGGAATTTGTTAGATTTCCTGTGTCTGTAATCTGGTGTCTTTCCAGCTTTGGAAAATGTTCTGCCATTATCTGTTCAAATATTACTTTTCCCGCATCCCCTTTCTTATCTCCTTAAGTGCATGAAGTATTTAAGACCTGTCTATTTATCCTCCCTGACTCTTTTATTTTATAGTCTTTATCTCAAAATTTCTCTGTGGTACATTCTAGTATTTTCAGCTCCATATTCCAAGAAATATTCCCCTCTCTGCCTATGTCTAATTTGTTATTATAACTTTCCACTGAGTTTCTAATTTTAATTGATAAACTTTTATTTCTAGGACTTGACTTTTGTTTTTATGTTTATTTTTTTGTCTAACAACTCCAAATTTTAAGGTATTTATATTTATAATTGTTTCTCTTCTTCCTGCTGGCTTTCTCTTTTGATGCTTTGTTTCCTTGTGTATTTGTAATTATTATGATTTTTTTAACTCAAATACTCATATTCCTTGATGTGATGAGCATTCTTTGAAACCTGCATTGAAGGTTAATTTATTCAGAGAAAATTTACTTTTTCTTTTACTAGTTATTTGTGGGTATGGTCTTCATTCTGTAGGCTCCCTGCTTTCACTTAATTTTTACATCTGATTATGCCTTATTTTCTCACTAACTCATCAATGCATTCAACAAATGTTGAAACTATGTTTTATTCAGAATTTATTATTATTTTTTCCAGGATAAGGGTTAAACAAATTATTTAAATTGTCATACTGCCAGAAATTGAAATTCTTCAAAATGTGGTATGTGTGTATGTGTGTGTGTGTAGTATGTGTGTGTGTGTATTTACTGGCTAAAAGCTGAGAGGATAAAAAATTTTATTGAGCTTTTACTATGTTTCAAGCACTAGGGGTACAATGCTTCTTAAGCAAAATAGATACAATTCTTCTTACATGTTCATTAACTTTAAAGGCCAGTCTAGTGAGAAAAACAGACCAATCAAACAAGCAAACAAATAACTGTCAATTTGCTTCCTTCACTTCCACAGGCTATTCTGATAAAGCTTCTATCTTCCCCTGTGTTACATTTACTGTTTTTCATATTTGTTTTCCTATCTTATATATAATTCTAAATGTTTCCAGAACTTGGGGCAAATAATATCATGTTTTCCACCTACCATTTAGGATCTGCCTTATTTCCTTCTCTAAAAAAGGATAAAATAAACTTCAGGGGGACTCTGGAAATATAAAATAAATCCAGGTTATGATAAGCTTTTTGATGGTGAGAGACTGAGTCAAAGTAAGGGAGGCCCTTTTCATCCTAAGAGCTGTGTTCAGGAATTGATTATAGGACTGATATTCAAGAGGTATGCACTGTACCCTGGTATTGTTTTTCATAGGTGGTATCCCGATTTTGGAGTGTCTGTTCTAATTGGTACATGCTTGTGCTGTTATAGCCGTTGAGTATTTTGAATATTATCTCTGACTGATTGTGAATCTGAGATCCTTTTTAGTACCAATTTACACCTCACCAGCTACCTCCAGAGTCCAAAATCAACAGGAAAGGAGACACTCTACTCTTCCCTGCCCAAGTGTGGAGCCTATAGCATATATCAACATTTGAGTTGACCATGGCATCTTCCCTTCCCTTTTGGTGAAGAGTAGAATTCACTGATAGGCTTGAAACAGCCTGTGCTCAACATCTTTCTAGCTTGCTGTAGGAAACAAGATAGAGAGCATTATTTACAAGTGTGTCCTTATGTAAAGCTAGCTTACCTCCAGGCTTCTAGATCTGACTCAGACTGTGTCAATCTGGTCCTCTATGTTTTAATTCACCTCTTGGGTGACTCCTGGGTGGCTCAGTTGGTTAAGCATCTACCTTCCACTCAGGTCATAATTTCAAGGTCCTGGGATTGAGCCCTGCACCAGGCTCTCTGCTCAGTGGGGAGTTTGCTTCTCCCCCTCCTTCTCTCCCTCCCTGAGCTCATGCTCTCTCTCTTATTCTCTCTCTCATGCTTTCTCTCTCTCTCTCAAATGAATAAATAAAATCTTTTAAAAATTTACCTCTTGGAACTGACCCACACATCTGCAGGACGCTTCTGCTTCACTGCTCTTATTCTAGTTCTTCATGTGATAATCCCTTAGCCATTACTCTTCCCACCGTAGTGAGTCAAAAACATGTTGTACACATCCTTTTGTTTGGAGCTTTTGGAATCTGCTTTTTGAAACAAGGTATTTATTTTGCCCTCCAACTTCGTTTTAAAATATATGCTTTTATTTAGGCCATCGTTTTTTCACCCTGCTCTAGACTTAAATTGCTCTATTTCTCTATTCATATACCAAGAATTGAAGTGGAAAGATCTCTCTAAGTTTAGAGTATGTCTACTTTAGAATCCAAGTGGACAAGATATTTTTTTATTGGAAAGCATGTCTTTCAGCTTCTAGTTCAGTGTTTTATGCACTACCCCAGTGATGTAATGTTTCATTTATCTAAACTTCTCAAAGCTTCTAATTCTTTGCTGAGTATGATGAAGGACACGGTTTAGAAAATCCTTTTTAGAAGACAATTCTCCTAAAAAAGTCAAGCTTGCAAACTATAGATTTCTATCTGTTGAGGTTTTTAAATTGTTATTAAGCTCATTTAAGTTGCTCATATCATCAAGAAATCAAATTCAGACATTGAGGGCAACAATTTTTTTTCACAATTATATATTTAACAGTTGTTCATTTTTCATAGTCTGATATATACTCTATTGCTACAATTTTATCTTTAGGTAGTTCTGGAATGTTTTGCCCTTCCTTCTATCTTTTTTCTTTTGTGGAAGAATAAACAATTTGGGAAGATGTAAAGAATAATGGGTAAAAAAACACATTTAGAAAATTTCAGCATGAATGGCAGGGAGGGAAATGCAATACACTGTCAACAAACAGTGTTTGCAAAAATGACAAAGCTTTAGTGTTGTCCATTCCAGTAGTTTTCTCACATAACCCTGTACCTAAACTAGGACTTCCTATCTATACCTTCTTTGTTATGTAGCTACTGATCAAAGACAGGATTTGCTCAACTTCTACTCTTATGACACAACAAAATTTTAGTTTTCTGCTCCATGTTGAGTCAAATCTGCCTCCTTGTAACTAATCTACCATTTGACTAAATTTCTTCCTTCTGTTATAAGATTTATTGAGTGCCAACATATATTAGGTTGTATGTTCAGACATATGGATACAAAAATGAATAAAACACAGCCCCTTTTCTGGAAAATCTCACAGTCTAGATGGGGAGACAGACATATAAACAAATAATTAGAGTAGAGGAAGAAGTGCTAATAGAGGGATTCACAATAGCATTATGTGAGTAGAGTTCTTTGAGCTGTTCATCATATGATGTGGTTTTCAGGCCCTTTATCATCATAATAAAAGACTCTTCAAGTAAAGGTTGAAGAGATCTTACAAATTGCCTTCTTATGTGAGGTGACTGTTCTGAAGCATTCAGTTACAGTAAGTATGGCAATAATTAGGACTCGGCTACAAGGTGGTTTTGGATAGAAATAAGTAGTAAAGGTTCAGTCAATCATGAATTATCCATGCACAAATCAGAATACATATTTGAATGTATAAATGTAATTTGTAAACAGTAACGTGATTCATTGGGTCTCAGAATTAAGTCAGTAATGATGTTTGTGTATTCAATAGAAGACATTTCCAAGTTTTAACTTGTATTAAAATTAATTAATGCATCACACATGCTCAGTGTTTTAGAATTTTCAAAATGCTTCTAGTTACATTGATTTCTTTTAATTACAATTACTTCTCTTTATTCTTTGATCTATTATTTCTAGTTCAGAAGTTTACAGGGATTTATATTGTCTGTTTTATTAATTTTGTTTTCCATGTTAAATTGATCTGGAATCATCATATACATTCCATTATTCCTTTCATTTTAAATAGATGGAGGTGAATTAATATTTGGGACCTGAATTCAACGTGACTTTTAGAATGCTGTTTGGTTTATGGTGTGCAGTGCCTTATAAACAAAAAGAAAAAGAAAAAGAAAGAAAAGAAAGGAGTTCCAAATTGTGCAGATGATTCTCTTTTCATAGAGTTTTGTTTTGTACAATGTATTTAACTTGATTTTTGTGGGGTCAGTACTTGGAATTTTATATAAAGTCTTGTGTTTATGTGTATATTATGTGCATTTTCCTGGGAATGTCATCCAGAGGGTTTATCAAACACTCAAGAGAGGCTGTGTACCTATAAATATTTGTACATTTCTGCAGTAGATTCTTCTTGCTAGATATTCATGCAGCCACACCAAATGACAGTATTTCCAAAGCTATCAACATGCTTTATGTTTTATGTCCTTCATTATGCCCTGTCATCTTTGCCATAAATAGCATTATATATTACTTTAAAAATGGATTCTCCCAGAAGGGATTAGGCAATAAAGTTCGTGTGTTTGTGCATCAATTTATGGTTTCAAAATACTTTCAAATGTAATCTATCATTTAATCCTTAAAATTTATGAAAACATCTTATCCCCATTTTACAGAAAAAGGAATAGAGATTCAAATACACAAAGCTCAGAACTCACAGAACATGAACTCAGATCAGCTATTCAGAGAGAAATAGTCTTTCCACATCAAATATTTATCACAATTTTCCTTTCGATCGGTTTCTGTGTTCTTTATTTAAATAGTGTTTAGGCCTATGAACTCAATGAAACCATGCAAACTCTTTTCTCACATGTAAAATGAGGTAATAAACCCAAGCCACATGAAGATAACTTCTAGCTCCCATATTCCATGTGTCTCTGTCAAAGTTTGGCCCAAAGCTTCTTCTCAGAAGAGCAGGTCCATCCATTATGCTTGCATGCCAGTTGAGTTGGCCTTTTTCCCACCAAATGCAGTTATGCTACCAGTCCCAGTTTCTAGGCTGAACAACGCGGATCCTTAATGAGTTTCTTCCTGTTGTGAGGAACCCACCTTGGTTAATCCTACAAAGACAATGCCTTAGCTGGCTTTTGTTAGTCTTTTCTTCACCTAATTCTTGCCTAGAGGAATTATGTTAATCATTGCTTTAATGCTGTTAAACTGGCTATGTTCTAGCTGTTGTTTTAGTTTTCTTGTATATCACATGATATAGAGGTGAATCAGTGTTTAGAGTGTGGTGCTTGGGTGATGTTAAGCCTCAAAACAAAAGATACTTATTTAAGAAACAATATCAAGAATTAACTTGATTAAAGTTCCAGATCCTTAGAAAGTTTGAGTCTAAGTATTATTATTGCCAGATTTGTTTCTGTTTTGGAAGCTGTATATCCTGGTTGAAAGATGATTGAATTGAGGATTCGTGCTATAGGTTTGTTATTGGAGAGCTCACTCATTTGAGCCTTAGCCTTGCCCTTTATCAATGAGAAGTTGAACCACATCATCTCAAGGAGCTATACCAGGTAGAGAATTGACTACTTTTTGAATACTTTAATTAATGATCCTTAATAAGCTACTTTTCCCCATTCTTCTTATATTTTGTAGCATGATTTAATCTTCTGACATTGTCACTTCAGATTTTTAAAGAAGACCTAAAGTTTTATCTGATAATTACATGATTTCAAGTATGTGATAAGTGTCCCCCCCCACCTTTCCCCAGCTTGACCCCTGAAAGTTTTTTCCTGATTTGTTTGACTTTTTAATTCTTCTTTAACTTGGAAATTGGTTGCATTAATGGAAATTGGTTATGTTAATGGAATTTGAAGCCACTGTACAAGCCCAAAACACAGTATGTCAATATCAGCTCATTTTACCGCAGGACTATATATGTAGGTTGGATAGTTTTTCCCAGGCTCAGGAGTGAGTACTTTCTTGATGTAGATCCCTTCATGGATTATGTTCAGCACTCCACACCACCTGATGCAAAACCCACTCCAGAGCTGAAATCACAGGCTAGATTTTTATTATGATGGGATCACCCACTATTGAAATAGGATTTTGCTGTTCCATTTGCAGCCTGCCACCTGATAAATGCTAGATTATGAGTCAGAATAATAAACATAGAGGTGTTGTAGTAGGCCAGAAAGCTTCCCATTGTCTAATGTTACATCTGTCTTTTTAGCGTATTCTCAAAGGAAAACAAAATTTGAATGTGTGCCTGTATACTAACAGTTTCTGGAAATGACAGTGCCTATCTATTTTCTTTTTAAATAAAGGCTTTCTGTAAACGGTTCACATAACCAGTTATTTGGCTTGAAATGGCCTCCCCATGAAAATGCCTGCTTTAATGTCAAGTCAGGGAATAGCGAAGCTTTGCTGGAGTCCCCGTGTCTAGCAGATATACTATAAATTTAATTTCATAGCAAAGTGAAGTCTATTACAGAAAATCAGAAAGAACTACCTTCTCAGCAAGGCCATCTCTCTTTTTTTATTGAGTCCTTTTTGTGTAGCGTTTGCAAGCTTTGTCTGCACCTGTCAATAAAAAGGAGCTCTTTGTTTGAGGACAATACTGACAAATTAACCAGAAAACATATTTCCAGTGGTGGGTGGGGGCAAAAGTTCAGGAGAGGGCCAGGGCTGCTACCTGTTTTATTATACCTGTAATTGAGGATCTCAGTCTTGTTAACAATTTTTATTCTACTCAATTTGAATAGTCTTATTCTCCTGTTGTCTTAAATATTTGTCAGTGAAGCCAGGGCATTTTTATAAATTTTCATGTTGCAGTGTAAGCCAAGGAGAGAGGGTGATGAGGCGGATGTTGAAAGAATCATGATATCTTATAGGAATCCTGAAGTTTCTCAAAGACAGGAAAAAACTTCCAAACCACACTTTAGCTGTTTCTTAATTGGTGTTTACTATTGTAACACATTAATTAAAGATATCCTGGGTACTCTGAAAAATAGCTGGTGACTTTTAAATGGCTGGCTTGGCCAGTGATGACTTTTTTATAAGGTCAATGTAAAATTTTTTTCTTGGGCATTTGAAAAAGAATTACATTCACATGTAATGTGAAAGTGATGACTGATATTATCATTATTAAAACCTTCAGAAATGGGACCCCTGGGTGGCTCAGTGGTTGAGCATCTGCCTTTGGCTCAGGGTGTAGTCCCGCGATCCTGGGATTGAGTCCCATATTGGGCTTCCTGCATGGAGCCTGCTTTTCCCTCTGCCTCTGTCTCTGCCTTTCTCTCTGCGTCTCTCATGAATAAATAAATAAAATCTTAAAGAATAAAAACACAAACCTCTGGAACTGAAGTAGGTTTTTTTTTTTTTTAAGATTTATTTTAGAGAAAGAAAGAGAAAGAGAGAGAGCAAGGGGGAGGGGCTAAAGAGAGAGAGAGAGAATTCTCAAGCAGATGCCCTACTGAGTGTGGAGCCTGACATGAAGCTCCATCCCAGGAGCTGAGATCATGACCTGAGCTGAAACCAAGACTAAACTGCTAAATCAACTTACCACCCAGGCACCTCTGGAATTGAAGTTTTGAGGGATTTTCTTTTGAAAATTACCATGAGATACAAATATCAGATTTATATAATATTTGTAGATATGAACTAGACAGTATGTATATTAAATATAAAAAGAAGTAAACACCACCATCACCATAATTTTCATGTAACTAGATGCATGAATTACAGGATTCTCACTAGATGTTACTTCACTGTAGTCTGGTGGTTAAGTTTCAACCCAGATCAATTTTTTGTGAATTCTTTAGCAATTAATTTTATATTAATTCCGATGATGCTATTGGCATTTTTCTAAGATTTGTGAAGGACAAAAATAATAAATATAGCCCCTTTCCTCAACCAACTACTGGCCCATTCAGTGGCCTGTATAGATTGTTTTTAAAGCAATTAATTGGGCAGCCCAGGTGGCTCAGCAGTTTAGCTCTGCCTTTAGCCCACATCAGGCTCCATGCATGGAATGGAGCCTGCTTCTCCCTCTGCCTGTGTCTGTCTGTCTGTCTGTCTCTCTCTCTCTCTCATGAATAAATAAATTAAATTTTTTTTTTTAAAAAGCAATTAATTCTTCTAGGAGTTTTACATTTTCATGTCTAATGTTTAAGTCTTTAATCCATTTTGAGTTGATTTTCTCTGTGTATGGTAAGAGATAATGATCTAATTTTATTTTGTATGTAGATATTCAGTTTTCCCAACATCATTTGTTGAAGATACTGTCCTTTCCTCATTGTATGGTCTTGGTACCCTTATCAAAGATGATTTGACCAAACACAGAAAGATTTATTCTGGGCTCTCTATTCTGTTCCATTGGTCTGGATGTGTGTCTTTATGTTAATGTCACACTGTTTCGATTACTGTAGTTTTGTAACATAGTTTGAAATCAAGAACTATCAATGCATCCAGTTTTGATCCTTCTCAAGATCATTTTGGCTATTTGGGGTCTTTGTGACATTATACACAAAAATAGGCTCAAAATGGATAAAAGACTTAACTGTAAGAATCAAAACTAAAATTCCTAGTAGAAAACATAAAAGAAAATCCTCATGACATTGGTCCTGGAAGTGAATTCATGGGTGTAACACCAAAGCCACAAGCAACAAAAGCAAAGTAGAGAAGAAGAACTACTTCAAGCTAAAAAGTTTCTGTACAGCAAAGGAAATATCAGCAGAATGAAAAAGCAACCTATGGAATGGGAGAAAATATTTGCAAACCATGTGTCAGATAAGGGATAAATTTCCAAAATATATAAAGAATTCCTATAATTCAATAGCAAAACCAAAGCCAAAACCAAAACCCAATACATCAATTAAAAAATAACAGTTTTAAAAAGCACTTGAATAGACATATCTCCAAAGAAGATATACAAATGGTGAATGAGTGTATGAAAGGATGCCAAAATCACTCATCATCAGAAAAATGCAAATCAAAACTACAAAGAGATATCACCTCAGACCTATTAGGATGGTTACTATTGGAAGGAAAAACATGACAAGCATTGGCAAGAATGTAAAGAAATTGATGGGATTGCAAGTATTGTGGCTGCTATAGAAAGCAATATGGAGATTCCTCAGGAAGTTAAAACCAGAATTACTGTATGATCCAGCAAACCCACTTCTGAGTATTTATCCAAAATAATCAAAATCAGGATCTCTAAGAGATATTAGCTCTCCCATATTCATTATAGCACTATTCACAATAGCCAAGATTTGGAAACAACCTAAATATCCATCAGTGGATGAATGTGAGCTAGATATAGATATATAATTATTCAGTCTTTAAAAAAGAAATCCTATAATCTGTGACAATATGGATGAACCTTGAGGACATTATACTAAATGAAATAAGTTAGTTACAGAAGGAAAAATACTGTACAATTCAACTTATATCACGTGTCTGAAATAGTCAAGTGGTGGTTTTCAGGCACAAGGAGAAAAGGGAAATAAAACAGTTGCCAATTAGTGGGTATAAAGTTTCAATAATGTAAGTTGGATAAGTTCTGGAGATATGCACATGTGCCTATAGTTAACGATATTGTATTACACACTAAAAAAAAATCTGTTAAGACGGTAGATATATTGTGTTTTTACCACAATAAAATTTTCTAAAAATTTAGACAGTAATGTAGTAATAATACAAATAATATTTATTAAATGTTTGCCAAGTATCAAACACACACTATATGTTGTGCTTTTCCTTGGGTGTCTCATATAATCTTATAAGATCATTCATGGAAGATTTCATCGTGTCCACTGGTTTTTGGTTATATAACATGGTCAAGGTTGCACAATTAATATTGGGTCCCAAACCTTTTTAACTTTATAGTCTGTGTAGTTGATTATACTACTCTATTCTATATTCCTAATGAAGACACTATTTGATATCTTATCAGATATTTTAAAGTCTTCATGTAAAACAATCCAAGTTAGGAACAAATGAAACACATTTTATTTCTGTGCTGAGGTAGCATCTCCCTCATTTCATTAATGTACTTAGTGAATATTTGTTGAATGAATTATTGTGTGGATCCATTTTTTTTAGTTAAAGGAATTACACTAAAATTTTGAATTTAGAAAATTATTTTATGTCATTTTCTCATATGTTAAGAGATTGGGGGGACAAAAACATAATTTTCATAATGTTCCACTCACTTTATTAAATTTTGGTAAAGTTTACATAATATAAATTTATCATTTTAGCCATTTTTAAGTGTATAGTTCAATGGCATTAAGTACATTCACATTGCTGTGCACCCATCCCCACCATCCATCTCTAGGACTACATTATCTTCCCAAACTGAAATTCTGTATCCATTAATCTATTTACTTCTAAAGAAAACCACATTTGGAAGTATTTACATTCTGTTTCAGTATTTTTCAAGCACCCATTTAGCATGTCATTACTAAGAAATTTGTTAGAATTTGTCTTATAAAAGGACAGAAAAAGTTTATCCTTAAAATGTCTTTAACTTTTTTGCCAGCTGATAAACTGAACTTAATTCTCAAACTTGGCATCATTGGAAGTGCAAATTAATCAGCTGAATGAAGTAGCCACAAACTGAAAAATTTGACAATGCCGGATAATGAATGTTGAACATCAAAGTTTGGTTTTATAGAGATAGAAAAACTGAGATCCAGAGAGCTGGAGAGACTACCCCCAATTTGATAGCTGATGAGCAAAACTAAATCTCATATTCTAGAACTAGAATGCAGAGCTAAAAAAAAAAAGATGATGGGCACAATTTACAAATTATTGTGTTAGGGACAGAACCTAGATGATTACAAGTGTGAGAAGGACCTTTCCAAAGTAGTCTATTCATCAGGGGAACCTGATCCATCTGTGACTTCCTATATTCTTATATCCAGATATAACAAAAGATTTAGGAGGCCAATATCTGGGAGAAAAGTGTACATATGTTTGTGTGTTGGTAGTAAACATTATGGGGCATCCACTTGTTCAAAATCTGCCCTCAAAAACCTTTCAGTAGATCAGTGGTGTGTTGCATGGACCTTTTGTCCTGCAGCAATAGTACAACTAGCAAACACAACTAGTGAGTGTCTCTAATTGTAGATTATTGGAAATAGGTAAATGCTATTAGCCAGGATTTGGGGATCTGAAAAATTTGGAGAAATTATCATGCAAATAAAATTGATTTGTTTGTTTGTTTTTTTTTAAAGATTTTATTTATTTGTTCATGAGAGACACAGAAAGAGAGAAGCAGAGACATAGGCAGAGGGAGAAGCAGGCCCCTGAAGGGAGAGCCTGATGTGGGACTTGATCCTGGTACCACAGAACTATGCCCTGAGCTGAAGGCAGATGCTCAACAACTGAGCCACCCAGGCGCCACTGTTTGTTTTTAACTGTTGAGCTTCTCAATATCTTTCATGTTATTATGTACTGGAAACTTTATAACAGGTATAATAAGAAACATTTCCTAAACATGCATGACCATGAAGCCAGCTTTCTTTGGGAGCATCTTTAGGAACTAATCTTCCAAGAAATACTTTGGGAAATCCTAATCTATTCTAATAACTATGTCATAAAAGGAGCCATGATAAACTTATTTATCACACTACCACTTAGTTTTATGTCTATAACCACTTTAACTACATTAAATATTTAATCCAAGATAAGTAGAAATCACTGCTTATCTTGAGACAAAAATACAGTAACAGCAAATAAGATGTTATTGCTTGTTAGAATTTGACATTTTGATAACTGGCCTGCCTGCATATTTTGATTAATTAGTAGGTAGGCTACCTTGGCTACCTAGCGTAAGAAAATATCTGAACTTCAAGGGACTTAAGCAGGAAGGATGTATTACTCTGTATAATAAGAAGCAAGTGGTGGGGGGATCCCTGGGTGGCCCAGCAGTTTGGCGCCTGCCTTTGGCCCAGGGCACAATCCTGGAGACCTGGGATCGAGTCCCACGTCGGGCTCCCGGTGCATGGAGCCTGCTTCTCCCTCTGCCTGTGTCTCTGCGCCTCTCTCTCTCTCTGTGACTATCATAAATAAATAAAAATTAAAAAAAAAAATTTAAAAAATAAAAAAATAAAAAAAAAAAAAGAAGCAAGTGGTGGAGTGGCTCTGTGGCTCACTAAACAGAAAGGACTAAGTCTCTCACCATCCTTCAGGTCCACCATCCTTAGTGTGACAGTGATGTTGCTACTGATTCAAATTTATATCACATCTTCACAGCCATGTCAAATATGGAGCTAAATTTCTCTCGGAACTCTGCACTCTATCCACACCCCCCTCACTCAGCAGACCTCCCTTGCAGGTCCTTTGGGCCAGAATGGGCCACATAGCCAGGCCCTAACTACAGGGGAAATAGAAAAAGTGAGTATCTGGACTTTTAGGCTCCATCCTAGGTGCTACCTCTGCCAGAAAGAAAGGTTAAGAAGATGATTGTGTCCTGCATGTGTTTTTCACTTTCATATTTAACTATTATTTTGCTGCGGCTATGTGGCTAGGTTTCTACTGGCCAAAAATTCTTTGTTCAGTAATTTAAAATGAAATTAAATGCTGAAATACTTCGGAGCAACTGTGAATACAGATTTATTTCAGAAAATGTGAGTATTGTAGAAGGATTCTCTTGATATGCCTGAATCCTTTAATTATCACCAGAGTTTTTTTTCTTTTTATTCTTCACTAGTCTACTTTAAATTAAAGGCTTTCTAGCACGATTATAGATCTCAATTTCAAAGACTATTGTTTATAGAAAAAAAATGAGGACTCATCAAGTATTGGCTCTTTCTTCCCTTGTCCTGTTCCAGTTTTTGATTCACATATCCTTTGCATTTTATATTCCTAGCTAGGCTCCTGGATTCTATTTTACTCATGATAGTCCAGAAGATTGCTGCCTTCTCTTCTCCTCAATCATAGGAGATCAATGGAGACAGGGAGGACTGATCATAGGTGTCAGCAATCATGTGACTAGTTTTGTTGCTGTGTGTTTGCTTGCTTGCTTTTTTTTAGCCCAGCTTGGAATACATAGATGAAAAATGTGGGGATTGCAGGATAGAAGCCAGTTCCTGGGTCTCCCCCACTCTCAATTTCATTTACTTTTCTTCATATCTCCTGGCAGTTAAGCCAGAGTAGAAAAGGCAGCATAGCAAGAAGATTAGGTTAAGTGTATTTGGAGTATGATCAGATTGGTTTGTGAATCTGATAGGAGGTAAAACCCATGCATGTGGCATGTGTGAAATTGCCATTGACTAAGTGCCATGGGAGACTAAGCTATTTGAGGTGTCAGTGGAAGAAATACTGACGATCCCTGAAGACCCACGACTCATTTTCAAGTATTTTAATTAGTAACTTGGAAGGGGGGAGAAAGCACATTTGACAGCAAGTTGTGTGTAGAATAATATGGCACTTTAATGTATGAATGAAATGAAATTTTATTATAAAAATCCCATTTATTCAGGCAGTATTTATAGAATGTGTACTTGTGAGAAGCATTCTGTTTCAGTGAAATAAGTCAGAGTCCCTACCCTCTGGTTCATGGTATAACAGAGGCAAAATATTTTTTAGCAAAAAAATTATAAAGCAGATGGTGAAAATTACTTGTTGAACTGAAATTTATTGAGCACCTGCTATGTGTCAGGTACTGGCTTAGGCCTTAAAGATAGAGAAGTGATAAAGACCTTGCTCTCATGAAGCTAATATTCAAGAAGGCTATATAAAAAATATTAACGAAGAGCCTAAAGGTTAGAGTGATCACATCATCTGCTTGGGGGAATCCAAGCAGGTTACCTATAGATAGGAGGTGATGTATGATCTGGATCTTAAAGAATTTGGAAGAATTTCCAAGTAGAGAAGTAGGGAAGAGTCATTCTACACAGGGTAGTAATGATCATATGTCAAATAAAATGACTTCATTAATTCATTTGTTCATTTTTCAATAACATTTATTAAATATCTATCATATCCTAGCAAATGTGAGTTTGGTGATGACTAGATAATTTATAGTTAAATAGTTTACTAGAGGAATTCACAGAACAATTTGATGTGGCTGAAATATATGAAAATGTGGACCAGATAGATCCTGGCCCTTGCCTGATGAAGGAATTTGAATTATATTCTATAGATGTTGTAAGGCTGTAAAAGGCTGAATATGGGAACAAGACACCAAGATTTACCCTTAGGAGGGTAACTCTGGCAGTACAAAAAGTGAACTAAGGATGGAGGAATGTCTCATGGGAGTTAGGGCACTCTCCTAAGAGGGGAGATGAGGGCTTGAAATAGAGCAGTGATACTATTAATTCCGTACATTTAAAAAACTCTCTCTTCATTCAACAAATATTTATCCAAGGCTTTATTCCTAGTACTCTCCTAGGCACTAGAAATCTAGCAGTGACTAAAACACATTCCTTGCCCTCCAGGAGCTTACATTCTAGTTGAGGGAAAATAACATAAAGAAATGAAAATAAATAAGGAAATGTATAATATGTCAGACAGTGATGGGAAAATAATAAAGCAGGATAAGGATTATATGGAAAATCAGTGCTGGGTTAAGGTAGTGGTTCATTATTTTGTAAGAAGAGACAGGGGAAGCTTGTTGATAAGGTGACTTTTTAGCAGAGACCTAAAATAATTTATAGAGGTGTTTGGAGTGAACATGCCAAATAAAGGAAACATAAAAGGCAAAAGCCATGAGATAGATGCATGCCTCGGAATTCTGAAGAAAATCAAATAGATTATTGTGGCTAGGGAAAAGTGAGTGATGTAAGAGGGTGGTAGTGGAGAGGCAGACTGTGTTTGGCTCATTGTAAGGACTTTGGTTTTTGGTGAGAGTGGGAAGGGGAGCCATGGAGATATTTTATCAGATGACCTAAAACTTTCCTGGATGCATAATATAGACTAGAATGTAGAAGCAAGGAAATAATGAATAGTTCAATGCAATCCCAGTGATAGATGGTAGTGGCTTTGACCAGGTGGTCAGATTCTGGATCTAGTCTGATATGACTGGGTATAAAACAGACATACTATACTAATGGATTTGATTTGGATGTGAAAGCAACAAAGGAATTAAGGGTAGCTGCAAGGTTTTGCATCTGAGAAATTAGAATTTCCATTTGAAGAATGGAATTTGCTTGATGGAAACTATGGAGGAACAGGTCTACAGCCACATCAGGAATTCTGCTTTAGACATACTGAGTTTGAGATGCCTACTAGATGCCCAAATGGAGATGTTAAACAAGCAATTGAATATAGAATGCTGGTGGCAAGTAAGAGGTGAGAAAATGGAAATTTAGAAGTTACTAGCATATAGATCGTATTTTAAAACAGAAGACTAGATAATGTCACCGAGGTAGTGGTGTAGGTAGGGAAGTAAGAAGGTTCAAAGTCACAGAACTGGAGTAATCAAATGTTCAGAAGTTGGAGAGATTAGTAGTGATGATACTGGAGAGATTGAGGAGTGTCTTGAGAGCATGGTATCTTAATAGCCACGTGCAGAGTGTTCAGAGAAATAGGGAATGTGATGAAGCTACAGATGGGTTGAGAAGGATTAAGACTGAAAATGGGCCATTAGATTTAGCATCAGAAAGGTGACCTCAATAAGAACTATTTTAGTGGAATGTATCATTCTACCAAACATGAGAGTCATTTGTTCAAGACAAATTTGAAGGTTGATAGCAGAGTCTGTGATTATAGATGACATTTTGAGGACATTTACTATAAAGAGAAGCAGAAATATAGTTTGACAGTTGGAAGGTCAAGGGTGAGATTTTTTGTTGTTTATTTGCTTATTTTTAAAGACTGGGAATCATGTAATATCCAGAGTAAAGACAAATAGTGTAGTAAGACTCACAAATCATTCGAAGATAGATTCAATAAGATTTGGTGACTTCTTTGCATATGGTTGGGAATAAAGAAGTAATTAAAGAATATGCCTGTATTTCCACTTTGGGAAACATAAATAGTAATATTTTAAGCTTTGTAATTTGAGAACATATATTTTCTGATTTGTCCTGAACCTTTATGTTTTGACAGAAATGTCTGATGATAATATTCCATGAGAGTTAAGGATGGTAACAATAACAGGCATAAGAGTAATGGTAGTGTACTTAACGTTCATTGAATTCCCCTCTCCAACAATACAATATGTACTATTATTAACCCTATTTTACAGACGGAGAGACTGACTCCTATGAGGATGAAACTTTCCAAAGGTGTCCAAGCTTGCTAATGTCAAATCCAGCTGTGCTAGTAAGAAAGTACAATTCCAGGGCCTGATCCTGGAGACCCGGGATCCAGTCCCACATCGGGTTCCCTGCATGGAACCTGCTTCTCCCTCTGCCTGTGTCTCTGCCCCTCTCTCTCTCTCTCTCTCTGTCTCTCATGAATAAGTAAATAAAATCTTAAAAAAAAAAAAAAGAATCATTCTAGTTTTCTTCTATCACTTTTATGTCTTCATTAGAAAAACGGCAATTCTTACTGGGGCTTAACTGGAGATCCTTGGAATGACTTCAGGTCTGTGTGGTCATACTGATATTTCCCTACATCCCACTACCAAGAAGATATCTGTGTTTCTAACTGGAAAAGAAAGGTAAAATATTAATTTGAGCCTGCATTTTAAGGTATACTTGAATATGTGTGCAAGCATGCACACACACACACACACACACACACACACATTTCATGTCACTGGAACCCATTATCAACCAAAATATCTTTCATGGTTATATACCTAGTTCTTTCCACGTTCTGTAGATGTTTAGGTTTGCAGCTTTCCATTCTCCATGTGTTCCCAATTCTCTTCCTTAATGCCGTTCCGGGAATGAGGTGAACTCAAGTAGTTTGTGGAGATTTTAAGTTATATTTCCCATCCCTGCATATATGCCTCAATTCTATTGCCGTTTTCAGATATTACACACATGTGTCTGCATTGGAAATTGGATAAGAAGGTAGTTCATATACTTTTACACATGGATTCCTTCCTTTATCTGGGTTTTTCACCTTAGGGGTGTGAGCACAAAGAGCCTGTGCAAGAAGTGACAGTAGTTATTGAAGACATGACTGTTAGTTCTAATGATAACCCCATTACTCATTGTCTATGTGACTTTGACCAACTTAATTAACCTTTCCCGAGTGGAAGCACACAATTATACTATTATTTTCCTATACCTGCTGAAATCTTTTGATTTAGAGTTTAAGAATAATGTAGTATATTTTGTCAATTTGTTATTTTCATCAATTATTTTTAATGTGTTAATTACATATAAATACATTGTAAACAGATGTGAAATATTCTACTGCTGCCCAGCTGTCATTTTTAAGTGGTAAGTCATCTGGGATGACATCTGCACTGGCAGGATTTTTTGCAGGGGAGTAACAAACAGATATCAGTGCAAATCTAGTAGAATTAGTATTTTCTCCTACATGTATTTTGTATTTTGTTAAAGTTAACTCTTGAGACTAAGTATGTGCTTAATAGACATTCAGACTTTCAACTGCATGTAAATATTTGAAAGGGGAAGAAACGAAGAAAAGAAGAGAGCTGAGCAAGCAGTCATGCTTGATATATCAGGGTTATCATTCTGTTTTGGGGAGACGCAATTATATGGAAAGCAAATCGAGAAGTTGTCAGGAAATGCTAAAGGACATTGAAGTTCACATATACACATATTCATACTTGTTCATAATCATCTCATGTATATGAAAGAAAAAAAATCCCCATTCCTGCAGCCTCAGCCCCTAAGATACATTTTCTTTTTGTGATTCTGTCCCCCATCAAGCTACTCTTGCTGTTCATTTTGACAAAATTGCATTTGTATGAAAAAGTGTAGCCCTTGGGGAAAGGAAGTAAGGAAAAAAGCACAGAGTATGATGTGCTTCATGTGCTACCTACCTCTAAGATTTTCTTGGGCCACAGAAAATAATTAGCTTCATCTCGTCTTAATTCATTAGAAAAGAAACCACGTACCGAAGTAGTGTCAAATCTTCTTATAGGCCAGATTACTATAAAACAATAGTTAAGGAGACCTTTAGGGTTTATCTAACACTCTTAATAATACATCCTTTTGAAAGTTTCTCCTCCTTAGTTATTTCTAGGCCACCCAGTCTGCTCTTTGGAGTCTTTTTCTTCCATTCAACTATGAATTATGTCTTCCCTCAAGGACTGTGTCCCCTAGCACTCTGTTCTTTTACATTCTTTATGCTTTCTCTGGTGACCTTTTCCAACCCCTAGTAAGGTATATCCATCCAGCCCAAATCTCAGCTAAGATTTATTTATCTATCTACCTGCTTAGCAACCAAAACTTAGAGTTAATTATATTGTTCAAAAAGCTGCTTTTCCTATGAGATTTATTTTGTGGATATCCCCCAACAACCACCCTGTCACTCAAGGCTAGAAGTTGAGGAGGCATCTTTAACTCTTCTCTCTTCCACATCTAATCAGTCATGATGCTCTTTAGGTTCTGCCTTCATGATATCTGCCCCTCTTTTATTTTCCATGCCCTTCCCTACTGCCTTAGTTTTGGCTCAAATAATTAATTTCTTGCCTTGGTCATTCCACTATTGTCCTCTGATCCATTCGTTGTGATACCACAGGAGTAATCTTTCCAACATGTGAGACAGTATCACGTTACCCTCTGGTTAAATCCTTCATTTGTTTCCTTGACCATCCAAGAAAAAAAACAAAATTAAGACATTTTGCTTAGCATACTAGATAGTGAATAATCTGCCTTCTGATCTTACTTTCTTCTACCCATCCACACCCTTTCTTTAGTCTAGCCATATCTGTTTGTGAACTGTCCTCTGAATGTATCATGCCATACTGTCTTCTAGAAATGCTTCTCCTCTTCCTTTTTTACTCAACTTAACTCTAGATCACATTTAAAATTTCAGATTAGGGGGATCCTTGGGTGGCTCAGCGGTTTAAAACCTGCCTCCGGCCCAGGGCATAATCCTGGAGTCCTGGGATCGAGTCCCACATCAGGCTCCTTGCGTAGAGCCTGCTTCTCCCTCTGCCTGTGTCTCTGTCTCAGTCTCTGTCTCTGTGTGTGTGTGTGTGTCTCTTGCGAATAAATAAATAAAATCTTTAAAAATAAATAAAATTTCAGATTAGGGCAGCCCTGGTGGCTCAGCAGTTTAGCGCTGCCTTCAGCCCTGGGTGTGATCCTGGAGACTCAGGATCGAGTCCCATGTCAGGCTCCCAGCATTGAGCCTGTTTCTCCCTCTGCCTGTGCCTCTCTACCTCTCTCTCTCTCCCTGTGTCTCAAATGAATAAATAAAACCTTAAAAATAAATAAATAAATAAATAAATAAATATAAAATTTCAGCTTATATCATATGTTCTTGAAAGCTTCTAATGGTTAAGAGTTTTTCTCAAGATTGGATAGAAAATCTAGCAAAAGAAGATATGCTTGGAAGCAGTTTTCTGTTAATTCAGCAAACATGTATTGAGCATCTATTGTGAGGTCTTAAAATTGAATGATATATGCTTCATGCCTTCAAACAATTGACAGCTTAGTGAAGCAGACAGAGAAGAAAATCAACAGGAAGCATTGTAGTCCAGTGTTTAAGAGCATGATCTATGGAGACAGAAGACTTAAAATCAAAAGCTGGGTATACCTCTCCAAGCTTTGTGAACTTGGAAAAGTCACCTAAACTGTCAACTATGTTTTCTTCTGTGTTTATATCAGAATAAAAATTATCTATCAGGGTTCCCTGGGTGGCTCAGCGGTTTGGTGCCTGCCTTTGGCCCAGGGCGTGATCCTGGAGTCCCGGGATTGAGTCCTGCATCGGGCTCCTGGCATGGAGCCTGCTTCTCCCTCTGCCTGTGTCTCTGCCTCTCTCTCTCTATGTCTATCATGAATAAATAAATAAATAAATAAATAAATAAATAAATATTTAAAAAATAATTTATCAGAAAGTGCTATTGTGAACATTAGATTAAAAGAGATTATGAATCTAACTCATAATACATGATCTCCCTATATGATGGTAGGGAAGATGTTGATCATGACAAACTGTAGTGCTCTAGGATAAGAGTGTTAACCAAATATGAAAGAGGATCTAATGAAAGTACGGATAACAGGCACCTTATTTTTGAAGGCTAAGGAAAGCTTTTAGTTACTTAAATCTCATCACTGTTAAAAATCTAATTGAGTCATGAGAATTAAGTGAAACAATGTGTGTGAAAGTACCTTCAAAGAACCCGGCACATTTTATATTTTGAGTGAATATTAATTAAATTTGGAGTTTACTTTTTGATTTTTTTTCCCCTCTCCATATTGTTCTATTACATAACTTGCTGGGATTCCCAATGACAGTCAACTAGGGTATTAAAAGTCACTCATGAAATATTTAGCACTCAAAAACACTAGAAACCCTTAACTGATATGAAATCAGAAAAGTTTCCACATTCACAGGAATTCAATATGTACATATCTTATCCATGCCACAAACAAACTTGTGAATTCCTTCATGCAATCAACACTTACTGAGAGCCAAGTGCCTGGCATGATGTTGGATATTTGTCACAGGACTGAGGTGTCATCATAGAGAAGGATGTCTACAAAGACCTGGAATAATTACATGTCTGTCTTTGACTCTATAACTTTTATATACGTTATATGTAAGTGTATATATATATATATATATATATATATATATATATATATATAATCTTTATCTAACATATATCTACAACTTTGCATCTATAACTGTCACTGAGAGAAACCCTATATAAGGTCTTTACACAAACTTTGAAATTTCAAGTATTCTTACACTGATGAGCCTGTGTACTGAACAATATTACTACAGGAGTCCTGGGCAATACCACATAGCATTGTCACTCCATAGAACACTGAAGAAATGTAGACATTCAAAGAAAGGGCTGTTGCTGCAGCCTTAAGTCCCTGTGCATTAGAGGGATTTAATCAATATATCCTGAAATAAAGGAAACCAACACTATTTAGATCAATCATCCTAGCACTTCCTCACTTCCCCTTATTTTTCAAAAAAATTACACTTGAACAACATTATAATACATTCTTGAACTGTTGTATAGCTCTGGATCACAATGTGATCCCTATTCTGGGTATGATACTCTGTCTCAGATATGGTTGCATTAAAACTGCAAATTTTGTTGCACATTATTTCAACACAGGCTTGCATTAATTTATTAATTGAACCACTTCTTGTGAAGCAGTTATCCTATATCTTTTCCTGTGTTCAAGTTTAGGAATATGTTGATGTAAATACTCTCCCTATTTGTGCTCTCAAGTGCCTCACAGCCTAGTGGAACAATCAAGTTAGTAGAAATACTGCAAATTACATAGTGATCCCAGTAATAAAGGGTTAACAAAGTACTAAGGAATCCCAAAGGTTGAAGGCAGTAACTCTGCTTAGGGCAAATTCCAAGATGCCATCCTGTATCTTGGAGGTTGATTTGAAGGATTAATGGAAATACATCACGTAAATATGTGTGATAGGACATTCCTAGCATTGGAAATAAGAAATACCAAGGTTTGAGATCATAGAACAGCCTGCTATGTTTGGAGAAGTTTATTTGGGCTGGAGAGCAGTCTATACCTGGGAGGATGGTTTAAAAATTGAGTCTAGAGATCAGAGGCAAGGGCTAGATTATGGAGAGCTCTGGATACAGTTTAGGGTTTGGATTACACTCATTCTCTACAGGCTGTGGAAGACTGAAAGAGCAGACAGTGGTGTTTGAGAGACCTATGATCATGATCTTAATGGTGTACTATAGAGTCTGAACTGGAGAGAACAGAGGGAGGGACATGGGAGATATATAACCCAGATTTCATCTGCAGATCTTTTTGCCTTAGATTTTAATTGAAATTACTTTGTTCCACACTCAATCCCATTTTTACCTCTGGTGGAAGTTCAAATCCCTCCCCAAGACTTTGAGGGGATGGAAAGGAGTCTTATGCCTCCCTGACTTTCCTATCTCTTTAGACTGCATGACCAAATTTTTTTCAGGCCCAAGTATTCACAAATATAATGAGCTTAATTCAAGTTTTTTTCTTAAGGGTGCTATCTTAATCACTTTACTCGCTGCTCTTCTCTCTCTTCTTTCTATTGCCATTTTTCATTCCTTATGTCTGGCTTGTCCAAGCAGTGATGTAAGTTTCTTATTCAGAGTCAGTCAGCTCTCTCCATTTACTCAAAATTCTTTCATCAAATATTTGTTAAGCTGCTTTCAGTGCTGTGGTTTGAAATCTGTGCTGGGCAAAGAATAGTGAATAAAAGTATACTCTATCTCCGCCCTTGTGGAGCTTACAATCTGTGAAGAGGAGAGTTTAATAAAATAATCACATAGCTACTTGGATTATTGTAAGTGAAAAGCGCAGCTAAGGAAAAAGACACTGTCCTATGAGCAGGGCCAGAAGAAGTTCCCCTGGGGACATTAGAGCTGAAATCTAAGGGGTGAGGAGAGAACTAGGTAATGGGTTCATCAGGCAAGAAGCACCTTTTTCAGAGGATGGATCAGCCACATACAACCTAAGCCCCGTGGTGGAAGGTGCTTGCTGAAAAGGAAAAAGCCAACACAGAACTAGCATCTACTTGCAAATTGCTAACCCTCAAATCAAGCTGTTCATTAAACAAGTGACTTAGTGTGCCCAGCTTTGCAGTGCTTATTGAAAGGTTTGATATCAATCTCTTCTCAAAGGGATTCCCTAGGCTTCTTAGAAAAAATAGCTCATTCTTCCCCTTAGGAAGGGCTGGCCTGGATAAGATACACCAAACTCAAAAGGATTTTTCAACATATATTTACTAAGCACCCTTTGTGTGCTGAGTCTATCTTTCTAGATGTTGGGGGTGTTGGAGAGGACACAACAGATAAATATCTTGCCTTTATGGAACTCACGTTCTCCTAGGAAAGAAAGAAACTAGGCAAGATGAATAAAAAAAATGTTCAGTTTTCTGGATGGTAATAAGTACTAAGGAAAAGAAAAAATACAAGAAAAAGTGTGTGGAGTTTCAAGGTAAGGAGTTAGGTATTACAAAGGGTAGTCAGAAGAGGACTCTACAAAGGTAACTTTTGAATAAAGACTTGAAAGAAACATTGGAGCCAGCTAGCCATGTGTCCATCTGAGGAGAAAGTAGTTTAGACAGGGAAGGGAACAGGTACACAGGCCTGGAGGCAGGAGGGTACCTGGGGAAAAGAGAGTTGCTAAGAGAACCGAGGTGTTAGGGGGATCCAGTTGAGAGGGGTGTCAACTGTCCATAGTGCCTGGTTTGTTGTCTTACAAACTGTGGCTCTTCTCTAGGAAAGATGGAGATCCTGGAAGGTTCTGAACCTGAGGAGAGACTTGATCTGAATTACATTTCAAGAGGACCTCTTTGTCTATGTCCCTCTGGAGGACCACAACTGTACACAATATATAACTGAGAAGGGTCCCTTGAAGTATACTCCAGTGGGACTTTCTGTCTTCATTTGCACTGAGAACAATTAGATTCCTTTTCACTAAATAAGAAGAAAAATCAATCTCTGGAAGGGACCTGGCTGCTTCATAATGTGGCAGGACTAAGAGCCCCTCAGAACATTTTGAGGCAGGAGTGGCTGGTATTTATAGTAAACTCCTTTCTCAGGGATTGATTTTGCCAATGCCCATATAAACAGTTAGTGAATGAATGAATGAAAAAGTAAAAGAATGAAGACAAAGCAAGCTCATTGAATAGGTTTGCCCAAAGCTAAAAGATTTGTCCAAACTACAGAAGCTAAACTAGAAGGAACTAGGTTCCTGGTTCTTTCTGTTATCAGTCATTTCCCATCCCATCCCATCCCATGGTTGTTTCTGTGATGGAGCTTGAGCAGTGAATACTAACCATTAATTCCATAAATCAGTAACACTGGTAATTTCCTACTTAGCTAATTATCAGTGTTAGTGATTCTTTTGCTTCTAAGATGGAGAAAGGGAGAGATATTTTCTGATGAGGCACTTAACATGATGGAAAAATGGCAGAAGGTAGTTGAATGGAAGGAAAGGCTTCATTAAATTCTGGCTCAGAAATCTGCATCCTTATAAGGCACCATTTCTTGGGTTCACTTGTGCTAAAGGAAAACATGCTCCTAAATTTGTGTCTGGTGACTCTTAATCATTCTAGATAAATCCATCACAGTGGACCTCCCTCTTCTGACTCTGTCCAGCATAGAGCCTCAAAAGTTTTCATCCTTGTTTTATAATATTTTGAATATGCCTGAACGCAGGGGATACATTTGAGCACTGGAGGTGGATTGAATTTTCAACATAGAGAATCATCTCCTGAATTATGTATTATATAATGAAGTGCACTCTTGGTGTAATTAAAGTTCCTTAATTCACAGATATATGTCACTTTTCACGTCATTGAACACTCAAGGGTCTCTAAATGAACTAAAAGTAGGAGGTTGTGATTTTCTTTACAACTGTAGTTTTCATTGGCCTTTATGAGAAAGCTAGTCTGACAAGGTATTCAAGGGACTCCTGCAAATGTGAAAAGTTGCCTATTGTTGATAAAGAAATTTCAGAAATCACATTAGGCATGTCATGAGGCTGAGAAAAGGAAAACCAGTGTATTAAATCAATGCTTAATAAAAATTACCTTCTAATTCAGTTGATAAAACTCTCGACCTTCATAATAGGAGATAACATTTTTAATCTTCAAAAAGTGAATAGATAACCAAAGTTTTAATCCTTCCTAAAACAGTGACATATTAATTTTACTATCAAAATGTATATTCAACATTATAATTAAATGTTTGTTTTTAGTTATGTGTCACATAAATAAATTTTGTTTGCTCTTTTAATTAATGATTGATTATTTTTATATCAGCATGATTGATTTTTAAAACCACTGTGAATAATAAGGTAGTTTCATGATAAAAATGAAGGTGAAGTATGAAGATAAGAAAAAGTAATTTATCCCAAACAGATACTTATACTTTTAAGCATAGTAATCCTCAAAAGTGACCATTGTGGGGTCTGATAAAGCTTTGGATCACCAAAGTTCCAATGGATTCATATCTAATTCTAAATTTTGCCATAATATTGGAAAAACTCTTTTGATAGACCTCCCAGTTGTCAAAAGAATAGCATTATTATTGCCTTCCACTGTGTTCTTTTTTGTGTATAGGGGTGTAGAAAAGATTTTTTTCTTGAAATGTTTTTTTGAGAGTTCTTAAAATCATGCATTTATTTATTCAAGATTTATGGAACCCCTACTATATGCCAGATGTGGACAGATGCTAGGGACATCAAGATAAATATAACTCAGTCATTGCCCCAGTTAGCTCACCATCTAGTTAGAGAAGTAGACAAAAAAAGAATCCTGCAAAATGACAGGAATGCTGGTAAGGGAGGAGAGAGCAGCTCTTGCTGGAATCATGGAGGACTTCAAAAAGAGCTTCAAGAAGGAGCTTTAAGATGTCTTGAGTTGGGATCCCTGGGTGGCGCAGCGGTTTGGCGCCTGCCTTTGGCCCAGGGCGCGATCCTGGAGACCCGGGATCGAATCCCACATCAGGCTCCCGGTGCATGGAGCCTGCTTCTCCCTCTGCCTGTGTCTCTGCCTCTCTCTCTCTCTCTCTGTGACTATCATAAATAAATAAAAATTAAAAAAAAAAAAAGATGTCTTGAGTTGTCTTTAAGGGCATATAGGAATTAACCAGGCAATCCAGGGGAAGAAGGATACTAGGCGGAAGGGCATTTTGGGTATAAGGAAGAACTCGTTAAATTAGGGCATTGGGTTTTATACCTGCAAAAAGCACGTGAGGTCTGTGTTCCCTAATTCACAGGTGATGAAACTGAGGGTCAGAGAGGTGAAGTGCTTTGCTCCACTTCCTCTCTCCTCTTTTCCCTGGACAGCTCCTATTCATTCTTCTGGCCTCAATTTAAATGTCACTTTGCTACTGGCAACATTCCAGAATACCTCTGAGCTAAGTAGCTGCCCCTGCTCTGGGCCCTGTGGCATTTTTGTCTGGCCCCCCACCCCCACCCCACCCATAAGTACATCTCCTTCGTTGAAATTGATTTTGGGTACGTTAGTCTTTCTGCTGCACTGAAAACTCTGTGAAGGCAGAAGTATTGTTCGCCATTGGCACTCTAGGATTTAGCAGATATCTGCTTAATTAATTGATTAATTAAAATCACACACCAGTCTCTGTTATCTCGACCTTCATCCTGAAAATTCCTGGAATGCCCTTTTTCTGCTTATCACTGAAATAAAATATCTAGAAAAGTTGGATTGAGTCACCACCAGGCATGGTTGTACTGTTAAATAGACCACAAAGTACCGATTAGCATAACTTCTTCAAATGGCGGAAATAATATGTATCATTTACATGTAATTCCATATAAGGCAATTTTCATTAACTGAATGGTAGCTCTAATATTGAAGTCAAAATCCTAATGGATGGCAGAAGACCTGTTTTACGATTGATTATGCAGGTCCCTTTCTATCTGCCAAGTCTACAATTCTCTTGCAAACCGAGTTTTAATTGTTGTGAATCATTCCTCTCACAATATCCTATGGGTGGCAAAAAGAACCAAGGGCATTAAGAAAATAAATGCAGGATTCCTGGAGTTAAGTAAACTGGAAAACTTGTCTAGGGCCATTTGGAGAATTATTCCTATATGAAGTAAATAAAGCTTCTGAAAAGGGAGTTTTAAACAATTAATAAGTAGTTGTGTTGAAAATAAAAGTAATCAGTAGTTTTTTAAAAATCTCCTGTCATACAAATGTGAAGCCATAAATACACATTTAAATAAAATCGAAGGCATAGTCTTAAGTGATTATGGTACTAGGACAATTTTATTTTGGTAAAATAGACAAGTTTATCTTCTTTTCTTGCCTCTGAAAGATGAATGTCCCTGAGGCCCTATCTTTAATCCTTCATGAAGTCTTTTTAAAATTTCTATTGAAATGATGGTCAAAAAACATCTTTGGCCCCAATCTCTGACTCTTTCCTGGATAAATTCCTGATACCTCAAATGCATCAAGTTCAAAACCGAATTAAAATGCTTAACAGTTTTTTGTTAAACAAATAGTTTCCTTTTCCAAAACAGTTTCTCCTGTTGACATCTCTGCTTTTGTAAAGGGAATAATTATTCTAATAATTACCAAACTTTGAATTAATTCTAGAACATTTTGTCATCCTTTCATCACCTCACCATATTATCAAGCTTTGTTGATTGCTCTCTTGAAATGTCTCTTGACCTGTTCCTTCCATTAATACTTCTACCATTATTTAAACACTCTTGCTTCCTGGGTAATGTGCACACCTCTTGTCAGGTTTCCTCCCATCCTGAATAGAAGTGCTACATTAATCCTCTGAAAGCGAAGTTCTAATCATGTCTCTCTTTCTTTTGTGTTGCAACCTTCGTTTGCTTCACCTTGCACGGTGGATGTAATAAAATCTCCTCAATAGCTTTTTCAGGGACTTTCACATACTGACCACAGTCTACTTTGCAACATCATCTGCCACGTTCTGCTGTTATGGATCTTAAACACCAGTTAAACTAGCTTATCCACTATTCTCAAATATACATGACCCTGCCACAGTGCTTGCTAAGTTATCCCAGTCTACTCTGGCATATCAGAATCCTGCTATGTTCGATGTTATTTCCTCTGGGATGTTTTTCTTGGATGTCTCTCCCTTCCATGATAATTGCTATTAAATATCAAGTGTGTGCATCACTGAGAAGGTGTTTTACAGAAACTACTTTAATTCTTAGAGTAATACCGTACTATACTTACAACTTTGCTATTTCACAGTTTATTTAGCTAATGGGGAAACAGTTGCTGGGTATTTAATATAGGACATTCACAATGTTACTTACAGGGAATGGAAAACCTTTGCAATCATGGTATTTGCCCTAAACTAAAACTTAGATTGAATGTCTTGGCTAAAATCAGTAAGTGTCAGAACTCAGCATTTCCCTACTTGCTTGGTTGTCTCTCTACTTGATTGACACATTTTAGAATGTATGGATGTAGTAGGGAGTGGGGTGGATATTGAGGGGTAGTTGGGATAGTTGAAGGAGTTAAAAAAAAAAGCTTCCCAGGTGTTTCTGATAGTTCACTCTCCTAGTTGGCAGCCACTATATTTAAAAACTTAGAGCAAAGTTCCCACATTATTCTCTAGGTAATTGATTTATATATTTAGCACATATTACCTGATTATAGTTTTTGTTGTTGTTGTTGTTTCTTTAAGGAGTAAGGAAAGTCACACTGATTAATTGAATACGAATATTTCTCTAGGTACTTTATGTACATTATCTCCTCATTCTCAGAACAGTTACCTCAGAGAGGCATTTTTATCATGATTTTACATGCAAAAAGACAGATACCCGGCTGGCAAGGGCCAGAGATGGAATCTGAATGCAGTCTGTGTGTTCCCAGAGTCCTTTTCTCTCTACTGTACCATGCAGTCTCTCTGTCTGTATTAGAACATAGCCTCCTTAAGGAGAAAGACCCTATTTTTCCTCTTATCCCCTACAGCACTTAACACAATGCCTTACACAGAACATGCTCTCTACATATATTTGTCTAAGGAATGAAGAACCAAAGCAAACCAGGAAACATTTCTTTGTTCAGGGAAATCAAATGAGCATCAATGTATAAAGCCCTTGAAGAATAAATAAGCCATCAGAAATTATAATGTCAGACACATTATTACATTTCACAGTTTTTCACAATTTGCACATTCCTATTGATCCATGAAATAATTTAATTACATAGATTATTGCATTATGATATAGTTTGGTATTGCCATTTTCCCCAGCATGTTGTTGGAGGGAGATAAATTCTTTCTCAGAAAAGAAATATATTACAGAAGAGTCTAAATAAAGATGAAAGGACTTACATTCAACTCTTCCATCCCCAGGATAGTACAGGCTAGTTCCCTCCAGCATATTTTAATGATTTTCCCTACCAGTATTCCAAGCAAAGGAGCTTCAATTATTTCTCAAGGAACAGTATGGAGAAATTAAGATATTTTAATGGAAAACTATTCTGACTCTTTTTTTTTTTTTTGAGGGGGAAAACATATCCTGACAGTTGTCCTCATTAGAACTCTGAAGGAAATCAGAAACTTAAAAATGATTGTCAAACACATTCATATTCACCTTTCAGTAAATGTAAATAGTATAATTAGTTTTTTTAAAAGACATTCTAAATCTTTACTAAATTAGGTCTCTTCAGACACATACAGTTGTTACATCCCTTTACTATCAAAATATCCTGTTTTGTTTAGTTTTTAATATTTAAAGCCTTTTCATATTTAATTTTATTCTTATTTGAGGCTCATAGGGCTGCTTGTCAGTCTTCCTGGTTTCAATTTACAGAAACATGATCAGGTTACTTCAGCTAATGGGCATTGTAGAGATCAACAGGGAAATGAAAAAGAAACCATCTTAACAATCTTGTAGACAGAAGTCAGAGAACCTAGATTTCAAAATCTCCATAGTTGATTTAATGTACTTTTGACAATAAACTGAAAGCAAGTTTTTTCTCCCTTCTTGATAGTAGTGGTTGGGGTTGGTAGACATCTATTTATGCTTATCTCAATGTCTCTGCCTCTGGAAGATGTACTCTCTTCTCTATTTTAAACTTCATGGTTCCTGCTGACTCATGATTTCTATTGATTCATGGATTTAGCTTACAGGCTTTTCTCTCTCTCTCTCTCTCTCTCTCTCTCTCTCTGTGTGTGTGTTTGTTTTGTTTTTTATATCAGTCAGTCCTATTACCTGCATGTATTTCTGTGTCCATGAATGTTGGACCAATCTATTTGTGTTGATTTCATGTCAGGCCTTCATGTCTAGCACAAAGTCCCAAGGGTAAAGAAATTGTTTCTAGCTCTTTGTGCAGAAAGGGGTTATTGGTATGTCTAGTGCTGTGTGTGCACTCTCCAGTAGAGACTGGTATTATTTGGATATGACAAGTATAGAAATGAAATCTCAGAAAAGTTGCATGATTTGTTTATATCCATGCACCTACTGGAGGCGGACTCAGAATCAGAGCACAATTTTCCTGAATCTTTTTTTTTAGAGGGGGGGAGAGGTACAGGGAGAGAGGGAGAGAGAGAATCTTAAGCAGACTCTTAGGGTTGTTGCAAGATGAAATGAAACAATATACTACTGTTAGCACAGTAGTAAGGGGCTAATGACATAACTATTGTTATTAGGTTCTGTAGTATCTAAAGTATTTGAGCATTTGCATCTTGTAATTTACTTGCCTTTTTGCAAAAATTATCCTCCATATTCTTCTTTTCAGTTTCTCATGTATGTTCCTCTTAAAAATTCTTCTCCCATTTCTAAAACTTCTTTCTGATTATTCATCAGTGATGATAATAAGGATGAAGTTGAGGAGGATGATGATAGCTAAGATTTATTGAGCAGTAATATGCTAAGCACCTATATTATATCATTGCATTTTTAAATAACATCCCTTTATTAGGTATACTTTTATTACTCCATTTATAGATGACAAAACGTAGCCTCAGGAAGATTAAGTCAAAAGCACTATAAGGCCTAGGTCTGTCTGACTTCCAACAAATAGGTTTTAATCAGGACACTTGCTGAGACCTTCCTTTATTCTTTTTGTTAATGGAATCTGTTCTTTATGAGGCCCATAATCACCCAATCATTGTATAACATCACCACAGATACACAGTGCTTATTCCAAGAGGGTGTATTTGACTGCTGCCTGGCCAATTAATCCTTCTCTTGTTTTATTATTTATTTATCTATTCATTCATTTTTTTAACACAGACCCAGGAGGCAATAGTCCTTATTTTTCTGATTACTGTAAGCTTTGAGGATATTAAACCCAAAAGGTGCAAATGGATATGTTTCTAGTATTGAGGATAAACCAGAGAATGAATTGACAGCAGAAGAAGTAGAGTAGAATGAGGGAGGATGTCCTAATGGTTTCATATACCTGGTTTCTGTTGTTCCTAAGGTAACTGTGCCCTACTTTTAACTACTTTGAGTAGGACTATATTTGGTTAGACAAAGCATTCAGCATTTTTTTTTAAAAGCTAGTTCAACTTGTTAGCAAAGCATGTGACTAATAAAATACTATGCCTGCTAAAGTAAGGAGAACCAGAGTATGGGACTATCTAATTAATAAAATGAGAAAAATAATTACAATAAAAAAGAATCAAGAAGAGATTAAAATTAGAGATATAGAAAAGATTTCAAGAAAAATTTTAAACTGTACTATAGAAAATGATTATTAAATAATAATGAATTTTAGGAATTAAAACTGTATGATTTTATAAATGGATGGGATAAATTCATAACAAGGTTATGAGTTCATTTCCAGATTTCACATCTGGCTGATCCTAAGCTTCAGATTTTATTTATCCATTTGTTCATTCACTAATTCATTTATTTACATTTAATTATGTTTATTTACTTATCATTTACCAGCTAGTATTTATATGTAATGGCATTTTGGCTTTTCTGCTAACTAAACTACAAAAACAAATATGACAGTGTCATGTTCTGCTTGGAATCAACAATCTAGTGAAGGGAACAGATAATTATAATACAACCTGCTAGTCCTGTAGAAAAGGTAGTACAATGGGAGCAACAAGGACCAAGCGATTCTATTGAAATACCATGTCAAGCATTACCATTGTGAGCATGACATGAAAAATAAAAATCATAAATGCAATTAGAGTTAATAAATTTGACTCTATAAAAATAACAAGGTTGAAGGCAAACAACATTCTGAAAAAATGTTTACCACACAAATGGCTAGTTTACATGACATACAAAGAGTTTTCACATGATAAGAAACTAACAATAAAATAGGCAAAAGGTCTAAATAAGGCTCTTCAAAGAAAAAGGAAATATAAATGCCAATAAACACATACAAAAAAGACTGATGCTACACATAATAGAAAAACACAAATTAAGACAACAATAGTTTTCAAATATTAGGTTGGCAAAGATTAAAATATTTGAATATCAATTCTTTCTTGATGAAGATATGAATGTGAAAGAGAAAGTTTCACATAATTTGGGCCACTAATTCAAGCTTTTTGGAGGATAATTGGGAAAAAAGATATTAAACTCAGAGATACAACCCAACAAATATTTTACATTTGACTCAGCATGTATTTAAATTCAAAGACTATAATTACAATGCCATAAGTAATAGTAAATTATTGGAACCAACATAAATGTATCTATTAGCAAAGAATTGATAAATTCCAGGTAAAAAGTAGTATACAACACTCATATATACATGGGAATGTCTGCATGAACATCAAATACGTACAGAAATATTTTTAGTAGCCACTTTTAAGGAGTGGATGGTGATATGGGCAGAATGGAAAATCTTAATTTCTACTTAGACAAAGGTGCACAATTTTGTACCAAATATACCACTTTAAATAAAAATTCTTCAAAAAAAAGGAGGCAAAATATGATTTTCCATGAAGATTGTGTCACTTTGGCTTTCTTTCAGCAAAAATCAAAGTTATTTAAATAGAAAAAGTCAATCTTCCAAGTGAACAAGAAGTTGGTTTTAAGATAGAAGTGGGGAGATTGTGTACAGAGAATGGATGATGAAGAACAAAAACAACCCAGGAAACAGAAGAGAAATAGAGGAAAACAATCACCTTAGATCCCAGGGCTTTGAAATTCCAGAGTGCTATTGATGGTTTAAGCCTTCATCATTTGCAAATCTCTTGTGGTTTTTGATCTATGTATTTTTTTCCTAGGATCTTTTCTCCAAAGATTGCTTTAATATTTAAACAGAAAAAAATGTTATCTTTATCAAATCTCACATAAAAATTCTTCTGCCTTGATTTTCTACACTACAAAAGAGAGTGTTTGGAATTACAGAGAGAACCAATTTACCAGTTCATCTAATCATTCCCTTCTTCCCTCTTCTATACCACAGTCCTTATCATTTGGGGTCCTCTATTTCTAAATGACTTAAACAATGAAGCTCCTATTTCTCTTGTAGGAACAAACTACCAGATAATAGATCTAATTTTCTGGAAATGTTCGTGATGTCAGGCTAAAATACATGGGTCTGATTCATTCCACTTTTCTTCATAATATTTGTAACTTCTCTGACCATAATTCTTTTCATGTTCTTCGGATATTTTTGAATGGATGTTTCATTTTTCTTCTGCTTGTGCCATCATTTCTTGCTTTAACTAATATTTTTTGCTAATTGAATTGAGACTGTAACATTATATAAACCATAATGCATTTTTTAGAAAAACTAAATGCTAAATTAATTAATTTTATCGCGCATAACAACATCAGAAAAAAATGTTTGATTCTAAAGCCAATTCCTACACTAGCATTTTTCCTAGTAATACCTTGCTTTTGATTCAGGGTAGTTGAGAAGGAAAGGTTCTCTGCATTCTGACACAAGCTTTAAAATTCATGGCCATTTCTCATACCTAAAAAGCATTTTGTGGGCTGTACAAGAGAGAAGGGGGGATGGGAGGCTGTCTCAATAGGTTCTGCATTAGCTCATTAAATACTAAAATACCATTTCTATTTTACATAATTTAACATGGCAAACTATAAAAAAGGTGAAACTAGCAACCCCTAGGCATGCGTTTTAAAACATCCTCATTTAGATGCTAATTTTGATTCTAAGTGTATGACTGGCTTAAAAAAAGCCATTAACAACGGGCCAGATTACTTAAAAGGGATTATTAGGCAAATATGTGAGGGTGTTCTGATACCAAGTGGCCCCTTTTATGACCGACTACAACTACCCTAAATAAAAAGGATTAAAGTATTTGTTTTAAAATAAAAGAGAAAAATCATACAATAGATTTGAAAAAAAAAGGAAAGTAGATAATAATCATCCCAAACATAAATCATGCAGCTAAAAAATAAGCTTACCTTTCCCCTAGTGCTAGAGGTAGTTAGGTTACTGTGACGTCTATAACGTTTAGAAATACCAGGCACGGGTTGACTGGACATAATGGCGAAGTGAACTAAAAAAAAAAAGAAAAATCTGTTTAATAACAATCTCCTACCCTGACTTTTGTGTTATTAAAATCCACCATGACAGAAAAACTGAAACAAGGAAAATAATAGACAAGAGGGAGAGCATGCTATCTCCAGCTGAGACTTAACTCATGACTGGCCAAAATGGTTCAATAATGACATTAAAATGAAACCTCTCAGACAAAAGAGATATATGCCCATCTATTATACTCCATAAACCAATGAGTGGTAGAGGATAGGTGGGTGGTTCTGTAAGTCCATCACGACGGAAGAGTGCTGGACTGGCCGAACTCATACAAATTTCACAGTGAAAGGAGGACAGAGGAAGTTTGAATGGCAGAGCTAAAACATGCAAACTTAGAGCAACAGTTGCATTTCACCTTTGAACTTATTAGACAATTAGTCTTTTCCATTTCATAATTGGCTTTCCTGCTTTTAATCTCTTATATAGTTCAACGTTCTTCTCCAAGTGGTTGCCAAATTAATTTTCTTAAATGGCTTCTTCTTGTGTTATTGCTAATTGTTTAATAGTTTTATAGTTCTTTCAAGAATGTAAACAATAAAGGGGCTGGGATGTTTGCTCACTCATTTTCTCCAGTAGCTTGTAGAGGGTCTTGCCTATTGCTACTTAATAAATTCTTGTTGGGTGGATAGATGGATGGATGGATGGGCAGTTTTACATTTTCCTTCATTGCCTACTAAACTTTAAAATAATATTCACTCTGACATCAAAGAGTCCTTTTATCTTTCCAACATTCTTCTCTATTACTTTAGATTACACACTATTCTCCAGCCAAAATGGGTGACTCACTGTTTCCTAAATCCTTTTCCTATTCATCTGTGTGCCTTGGCCCATGCTGTGAATTCCATCTGCAATATCATTTCTACTCTTCTATATATCTGACTCTCAAAATCCTACCTGCTTTCAAGTTAGATCATATACATCAGATTCTTCATTAAACCTTCCTTTGACTGCATATGATCTATCTCTTTTTTCAACTCTTATGATGTTGCAATATTCTTTTATTATATTCTCTCCTTTAATTAAAGTCTCAGGCTGCTTTCTTTTCCTCCTCTTCTTCTTCTTACCTCTTTTTGTTTTTTGTTTTATTTTTCCTATTTGACCATAAGCTCCTAAAGGGCAGGAAATGGAGTATTATTTGCCTTGCTATCTCTTCAATATTGTTTTCAAACTACAGATTTCAATCCATTAGTGGGTTTTTAAGTTAATTCAGTGGGTTTATCATCATTTTTATTAGGTAGATTATAATAATACATTATTAATTAGAATACAATTGAAAATATCAGGATATATCACACATATTAAGGTTAAATATTGTCTCAGAAGTATTAAGTCATATAAATATATTTGTAAGTGTATACTGCATCATAATATATGTTTCTTACAATCTCTTACAACCAAAATTTCCCAGATCACAGTCCTACAGCATTTAGTTCAGTTATTTGTACATAATAGGCAATCAATAAGTATTTTCTAACAAAAGAATGGATTTTCATGAATTTCTTCATTTTCTTTAAAACACCTCTATGTACCATTCAGTTATACGTATATCTACAGGTATATTTTAATGTCAGAACAAAAATGATAACCCCTGTTTCAGTTCGGGAATGTGGGATGACTTAACACTGACAATGTAATTTGAGAACAGGAGAACAAAATTTCTGCTAAAGTGGAAAATATTGTTACTTTTTAGAAGCACTTTAATTCTTAGCTTTTGAGGTTTTTCTGTTTGAATAGTGTGGTCCATTTCTATTCATTCCTAATGCTTTTTGTTTCTTAATTCTAGTCTCATGAAAAGGCTCTAAATAAATGTAGATTTCAATTAAAAGAGGCTAGACTGTTATTTATAATTAACCATCCTAATAGTGTGAGATTGTTTACTAGCCAAATGAAATAGAAATGGTGGCTTTTACAATAAATTCAGGGTTGGAGCTTGTTGCAGCACATTTGACTTTCTGTTATGCCAACACAGCTGGAGGCAGATGGTGGAAGTGGTTCTGAGCAGCCTGCCCATGAATAATGGTAGGCAAGGGGAGCCCAGCCCTGCGGGAGGGCTCTGGCTCTGCCACTTTTAGGAGAGACTCGGAAATACCTCTTTGTGTTTAGAGTATTGTTACTTCTGAACAGGCTAGAGACCTCCTGCTAAAGAGTAGGAAATAGGGAGCAGTGCAGTTTGAAATTAAAGTGATTTCTTCACACACAAACACTCACACCTCTTAGCATGCTGCACGTGAGCTGTGGAGTCTGCCTTCTCTTTCTGGTCAGGCTCACTGGAAGCACTAAGGCTCTTTTGACCTCAATGAGAATCATAATATTTTATCCCTATTATTAATATTGACCCATCTCCAGGACTGCATAATTATGTTAAAAGAACAAGCAAGCATGGCAATTTTAGGGCTTAATGTTAATAAACTTCAAGTTGATAAGAAGTTTAAAAATTTTATTTTTGAGAGTTGTCAACATTGCACATACATTCATGGTGTTATGACTAGTATGGCTGCCCACACCTCTGTTTTGTATACCTTCACCTGTCCTGTTCCCATTTATCACTTGTATTTCCTCACTTCCTCTCAACTTTCACTGCTAATTCATGCAGTGGAATTGGCAGGATACTGGTGTAACACGTGGTCATCTACAACTCTGGATATCTCTGCCATGCCATTGTCATAGGCAACAACACCCTTCCTTCCCCATGCCTCCTGTGAGACTGTGTCGGACAGGAAGTGTTTTCCTTGACCTTTTTATGGTCCTTGACTGGCTTGAAAATTAAGCTGACAAAGATTAATAGGAGAAAAGCATACACATTACTTAATATAAGTTTTACATGACACAGGAGGCTTCATAAGGAAATGAAGAGCCCCCCGCCCCCAAATGGTTAAGCCTATTTTGTAGTAGGCTTGATAAGAGTGAAGAGTCATGGAAAAAATGATAGGACAAAAAGATATGAGCTATGGATAGTAACCTGGGGGAGAAATTAGAAAGCCCTTTTTGTTATAGATGCCTGTGGGCATCATTCTGTCTTCATAGATTTTAGGGAAGACATCTCTCACGTGAAGGCACCTCTCACCTTTCCACCTGGTTCAGGGGAGAAGAGAGATCACAGTGTCCTTCCTGCACCTACCATTTTTCAGAATCCTTCAACTTAAAATATTCAATATGCCAGGGCTTCATATTTTAGAGAAGCATGTTCTGAGTTCCATCACTGACATGACAACCAGATGACAACAGATAGAACTGTGCTGGCCTTTAAGAAATTAAAGGGACTTAAAAAAGAAGAAGAAATTAAGGAAGTTTGAATTATTTAGCTTGGAGGTTATTGTTAATTAGTTAAAGGCTTGAATTCAATAAGAGTTATTTTTCAGAAGATAGTATTTTTCTTCAGTCACAATAGAATAAAAATAATTTTGTTAACATGCTAGCATATGATTTTCCTTAGTCTTATGTCCAAAGTATTTGTTTGGGATGAGTGTAGATTGTTCTTTGGCATCAAAGGCGTCCCTAAATGTCAGCATGTGAAATAATGCCAGTTTTTTTTAACCTAGAACTGTTTTGTATAAAATAATAGCCACAGGTCACATGTGGTAATTTTAATCTTAATTTAAATGAAGGAAAATGAAATAAATTCATTTCCTTAATTGAACTAGTCATATGTCAAGCGATCAATAGCTACATCCTTAGTGTCTACCCTACCAAACAGCGCAGGTATAGAACATTTATGTCACTGGAGAAACTTTTATGGATAGCACTCTTCTAGAGACTTCAAAACTTAGTTTTACATTACAGGATTCCAGGATACTATATAGAAGCTAAGTGGCTGTTTTGAAGAGTTGTATACTAGCTATGTTTTGTTTTATTGTCGATTTAATGTCAACACATTTTTCTCTCTCCCTTTTTTCCCCTTAGGAGTCAGAAATATCTAAGGGTACTTTGTTGAGATTATTGCATGGGTGGGGTAGAAAGTGACACTTTTTTCTGTAAAGATTTATTAAGTATTTACTATATAACCATACAATTTGCTAGATATTGCAGTTAGCATAGTTATAAAGAGACATGATCCTCACCCTCGTGCTATTAAAATTATAATTAGAGACACAAATAGAAACTAAATGCAGACATCTTCAAGTGATACAATCCCAGATTCCTTCCTTCTCTAACAGAGAATGAAATGGGAAAATGTAGGAGTGCTAAACATGAACCAAATCATTTAAATTAGGCAACCAACTTCTGGTAATTCATTTAGTTTCAGGAGTACCTAGTAGTTAAGGTCAAACTGAAGACAGTCCTTAAAACCTAAATGCATTTCAGCCTATGGTCAGAGAAAGGACAGAGTAAGTAAGAATAGATGAAGCTGACAAAGGGTAGGGAATGAACAAGGTGGTATGCCCATTTTAGAGTTGACCCTTGGAATGGAACTTGGAAAAAGTATTCAGAATTTTGACTCATCTCAGAAATATGTGAGCCATGCATGCATTCATAATTTGCTTGTTCATTTACCTATTTAGTGTTATGTGTATGTGTGTGTGTGTGTGTGTGTGTGTGTGTATTCGGCAACGTACTAAAAATCTTAAGAGTCAAAGAACTTTAGGATCTATATAATTTCAGCCTATAGTTATGATACAGCTGGAATACCCTGGAACTGGATCCAAAATTTTAATTCCATGTAGTTAATGAAAAAGAGAAAATGTCTGCTCCATTATGCTTTTATGATGCCTATTTAATATTTGAAAACTTTGAAAGAAGGCTTGTATACTCCCCAAACCAAATGAATTTGGTTTTAGCCTGCCTTTGCTTGATTCAGGTGAGTTTGATTTTAACACAGGTGCTTACTTGGCCATAGGGTGAAGTGTGGGGAATAGATTTGAAAGAACATGTTGAGTATCTCCAGGACTTTGTCTAAATAGATATTTGGATCATTAGATTGCTATGTTTTTTTCTGGTAACCTAGAGGTAAATTGCCCATTTGTGGTCAGATACAATTGAGTGTCCATGATACCTCTCCCTAGATTGCTCCTCAAACAACTTCTAAATATCTTCTTGAACTTTGGTGTTTCTGTCTTCTTGCTAAAAAATATCTCTGTCTAATTATCACATGCTTTACTGGTTTTTTGTGCTTCTAATCCCATTATATTGTATGGCCTCCTTTACAAAATTAATATAGTTCATTAATTTTTGTGATTCATACATAATGCACACTTATTGATTCTTAACTATCCTATTACCACACTTCAAGTAGCAAGGCGTTGAAGCCTCATCTAAATAATACTTGATTTTTACTTGTATAATTACTTAAGTGTTCAACTCATAAGCTCTATGAGGACAGGAATTGAATTTGTCTGGTACCGTGATGATTTTCCATCACCAAGAACATGATGGTATGACTGACACAATAATTTGCCATACTTACACACACACACACACAGCATACACGCAATTTTCGAAAGGATGAACATGCATGAGTTTGTCAGTATGTAATCATGGCCTTTTCTTTTACATACAGCTCTTCAGAATTTTAGCAGAAATTATTGGAATGGTGCTCTAGTGTGTATGGTATATTTCATAGACTGCATGTGAATAATTACTTCCCTGATATTTGTAAAGAAATTACTCTGTGCTTATTTTCTTTTCTCACAAAAAATATGGATAAGGCTGGTGCCAGATCCTGGACACAGAAACAGGCTAATGGTTTGAGTAAAGACTTGGGGTTGTTTTAGATGAGTGTACAACTGATGATTGAAGCTGAATTTCTGAGCTTCAATCCTGACTCCACTGTTTATTAGAGTGAAGTTCTATAGACTTCAAGTTACTTCATTTCTCTGTGCCTCACTGTTCTTATTTGCAAAATGAGAATGATAATTGCACATACCTTACATACATTGTAAAATACTTAAAATTGAACCTGGCACACAGTGCTCAATTAATTTAGCTGTTATTCTTTTATTTCCCTAAGATTGCGAACATGTTGTCAAATGTAATAAATGCTTAACATTTAAAAGAACGAGTGCGTGGTAAACACTTTCTTCTATGTAGAACAGAGTTCTGTGAGAATTTTTTTTTATTCCTGCTATAATAGAAGGGTATAGGGAACTGATATACATCCATCCAGCATTCAGGACTCTTTACTGGTATGGAAGAACAAGGTGAGATCCACATGTGAATAGCCTTTTGCTTGTGTCATTTTACTGCAGTTCATTAATTGATTCCATGCTGCCAGATTTAGCATTAGATTGCATACAAGGCATTATTCTTATACTTACTGATAAAAATTATGGGAATTCCCTGCAAACATAGATGGAATGCAGAAGTTTATTTTATTAAAAATTAAAATAATAAGAAGAAATAATACTAACATCAACAGTAATATCAATTGGCATTTATTGAGTGCTGTGTACCTTCATATATTTATATGAATCATCTCATTTAGTTCTCTCAAGACCCCTATGACGTAGGAGCCAGTATTAACTCCATTACTATGAGACCAGTGTTTGGAAAGTTAAGTATCTTGACTCATTCATGTCACATAGTAAGTTGGGTCTTGGAACCCAGGTAACCTGATTTAAGAACATGGCAATGTAACAAGAACTGTCATTGCTTGTGTGAGACGTGTCAGTTAGCAAAGCTCTGGTGGACCATCTGAAAAGAGAAATGAAAGTCTGAGTTGCGTGGTTGTTGATTTCCATTGTGAAAATTCTCCTACTAGGGTTAGCTTCGAGGTGCCAGTGTGACATCATGAAGCTCCCAGAATCCTGAATCTTGACAACCAGGTCAAGGCCCCCCCACTCTGCCCTCCCACCCCAACACTGGTGGGGATTACTAAGTCCATCACAGTGGCTCAGGACCTTCCTTTACAAGATGTTTGGCAGTGGCAGTCATATGAGTCAGCAGGTTAGTATGATGCCCAGCAGGGATAGCATTTACTCTCTACACATGAAAGAAAGAGAAAGAATCTGGACTAAGCAAAGAATGTGGTCTTAGGAAAGAAGAATTTGAACTTAGGATTGTTTGGTGGAGGAAACCAGGAGCCAGTTGCTGGAAAGGATTTGGCCTTGGTCTAGGGAATTATGACAATAAGAAGAAAAAACAAAACAAAATAATTTTAAAAAACCCAAAACTTCTTGTTAATTTAGATAAAGATTTGATGGCAGAAATGCTTGCTATTTTCCTTACTTGTGAGAGAAAACAGATAAAAGAATAATCATATTTTCTATTTCTGTAAATTCATAGGAATTTTCCCACAGAAATATGTCTCAGCATTGTCTAAAGATGCGTTAGACTATGAAAGTAAAAAGGGGAATTCCTTGCTCATTTAGCTGTCTTAAATCATTTCTAGAAGAAGATCTGATATTGTAAAAGTATGCATGTAGTTAGACGTGTGTGTGAATTTACATATACAGATATAGTTCATCGATCTGTGGGTATCTGACAAAGTACCTTTCCATATATTGAAGCATCTAGCTTTACATTTATGGACTGCCTGCTAGCTCACTCTTGCTCATGTTCGCCTTCTGGAACCATGCAGGTTGTAAAGTGAATAGAAATTAGTTGTATATGGGTGCTCATCAGACGCTGAAGGACACAGTTGGGTTGAAGCAGCTGTTATTTTCTGGCAGAGACCAAATCATTTCTAATGCTGCAGAATGAGAAGCTTCCTGTCAACTGGTGGCACTTACCACAAGGGAGCAGAGGCCTTTCTACACCTGCTTTCATCTGCAACTCTAGGAATTCATTCATTTTTCTCACGTGGCAATGTCTGATTTTCTCATTCACAACAACAAAAATCTATGAACAGACTACGGTATTGCTCCTGCAATGCCTGTGGAGACAAGTGTTTGTATATATGGATAGTGGGATGGGAAGAAATAGTTCCCTTTTTAAGATTTTCCTGTCATTCTTCTGTTTAATCTAAACTAAGCCATTGGAATGTAGAAAAAATACTAGCCTGTGCTAGAGGAACTGACATTTTCCCCTGGATGTCTAGGAATGCGATCAGACTCTAGGGATGGTGAAAGAAAGGTCAAAGTTAAAGGAAATCATACTTGTTTCAATTACTTTGGATCTCATAATGTCAGTTGTGATACTTCGTTGCTCAACAAGTAGAATTGATTTCTAGCCCTAAACAAGAAGATCTTAAACAAATATCAAATGGTTTTACATAGGTCTTTTGCCTCTGGATTGCTTTTTTAATTCACACACACACACACACACACACACACACACACACACACACACATTCTCTAATCAAATGATAGTTGAATTCTGCTCTTGGTTTAGTCATTAAAGTTAATGGACTTCCAAAAAACTCAGTGCCTATTTTTATTGTCTTTTCAAGAGTGTCAGCAAAGCTAGCTTCTGAATTTATTCCATTAGCTTTATTATACAGGTTGGGTAGCTTGTCCTTCCTTCTGGCCAGTTGGAAGGATTCTTGTATTAGGCCAAAGTACTGTTATGTATTTAGGTATTTATTTTTCAAAAGACAGTTACAAAATGGAGGAAGGAGATGGAATTCTGTCCTGTTCAGAGAATAGTGCCTCATAGTCTACAATCAGACAGCTATTTTCCAAGAAGCCATAAAATTCAACTCAATTTAATTACATTTTACTGAGCACCTACAAGGTAATGTAGCATTATACTAAATACTATCAAATACCCAGAATGTAAGCAATGTGAAAAACTATTGCTGCCCTATTTTAAGCCTTCTTAGTATTTAAAGTATAAACAGGAGACCAAATAAATAAATAAATAAATAAAAAGAAAGAATGAAAGAAAAAAATCAATCTTTTTTATAAAACTTCATTATTTTTTTCTAACCATACAGTACTTCAAATCTCTTTACAGGTAGCTCCTTTAATGAATATTTAGCTAGCTAATTTGCCACTTTTTAAAAAGATTTATTTATTTATTTTAGAGAGAGAGCAGAGGGAGAGGGGCAGAGGGAGAGGGAGAAAGAGAATCACAAGCAGATTCCCCATTGAAAGTGCTCAGAGCCTAACAGGACCCAATCTCATGACGCTGAGATCATGACCTGAGCTGAAATCAAGAGTTGGATGCTTAACTGACTGAGCTACCCAAGCATCCTCTAATTTGCCATTTTTAAAAAACAATATTTGAAGATACTCACTTTTCCTGTTTCTTTTTCATTTTGTTTAATAAAATGAGTAGCAAGATTTTAAAATGATTTTTTTAAAGATTACTGAGTAACCTCATGTATTGTGATATGTAAAAAAACCAGAGCCAATGTCTTCACCCTATATAAATTTAAAAATTGCTGAAAATTTTTCTTTTAATGCAAGTGTGAATTTCATAGTTTTCTTCTTCTTTTTTTTTTTTTTTGCATTCAGTTTTGGAACTTAATATTTTGGTTGAAGACCTTAACATTTTCAGTTTTCATGTAAATAATAAATTAAAGAGTGCTATAGACAGACATATCACTAGAGTATAAATGTCATTGTAAATTAAAAAGGATCAGCAGGATCAATTTTAATATAATCACTTAAAGAATTTTTTCAAATCTCATTAAAGTTATTTCTAGTCATTACAGTAATGGAAACTAGTAAAGCAAAATGTGTCCACTTGAGTTGACATTTAGACAAATTCAAAAGATTGTAAACTTCCATCCTGTTTGACCCAAATGATATAAAAGTGGGGGGAAGGGCTTAAGGTGGTCACATTTTGCCACAATCAGAAGTCTTCCTGATTGAGTATGGGGGCTGAAAACAATAGGCTAGATTCCCAACTTATGAAAAATCATCTCATAATTATATGATTTAGGGCATGAATATGAGGCTTTAACCAAATCTATGGAAAATTTAGATTTTTCAGTTCAAGAGCTCCATGAGTTTATTTTGTTGTTGTGTTTTGCATTAGTTATGTGTGCTGGCTTTTAAGTTTAGTTTAAGGTTTAGCTAATTCAAAAAGAAAGTTACCAATTTACTGAAACTTTATTTTGGTGAGTAAAACATGCCCAAATCACTTGTCTTTGTAGTTTTATGTTTTCAGTTTTCCAGAATATTTTCAAAAGATTAGTAAAAGTTCACTAATAAAAGCTTTATATTCCAATTTTTATAGTTTAGAGATAATATATATACATTTGTAATCATTTTTAAATATGCATTGCAGTTCAGAATTGCTCAACTGAAAACTTTTTTCCTATTGAAAATAGTATTTCCTTATATTTACATTGGGCTTTCTACATTTACAAAATGCTTTCGCATTGATACCTGGAACAATGCCTGTTGCACTTGAATGAAAATGTGATTGAATTCATCATCTGATTTTATTCTCACAACTACCCTGAGAAATTTAGTTTTATTACTATTATTACTTTTATATTTCAAACACAAATGGAAGTTTAGAAGCCACAGGGGTTTTACTGGCAGAACTGCCTAAAAAACAAAATAAACTTATCCCCAATCTAGTCCTATTTCCTCTACACTTTTAATTAATAAGAAATTATAACACCATTTTGCCTATTATTTTATCTAAATATTATTGCAACATAAATCTCACTGGCAAACATATTTCAATTTGAAGAAATACCCATTTTACTAAACTTTAAGTAAATAAACTTTCAACAAACATTTATTAGGTACCTACTAAGTAGGAAACACTGAACAAAATGCACAAATTCTGCCCTTTTGAAGTTTACAATGTAAAGGGAGAGAATACCAATAAACACAGTAGGTCAATGATGCAATATGTTAGCAGGTGTTAAATACTGTGGAGAAGTAAGCAGTGGGGATATAGGAGTGGTGCCCTGGGACAGGGCAGTCTGTCTGGTAGGAGAATCATGAGGAGATCAGGATAATTGAAGTGGTTGGGGGTCAGAGGTAAATGATCAGGTCAGAGGACAGAGGTAGGGAGTATGGCAAAGATCGTGTCATAGGCTGTTGAATGATTTGTGTTTTTTATGTTCATTGAGGTGGTAAGTCATTGGAAGGCTTTGAGCAGAGCAAAGACATAATTTGACTTATGTTCTAGCAGGACTGGTCTAGTGCTATGTCAAGAATAGGCTTCAGGGAGTGTGATGGAAACAAAAAGACCTATTCAGTAGCTATTGGAATAATCCAAGTGAGAAATGATGGTAGTCTGGAAAAGAGTGATAGCAGTGTAGATGGCAAAAGATTGATACATCTTGAATGCGCCACTGGCAGGATTTGCTATTGAATTGGTGTGAAGGATAGGGGAAAACAACAAATTAAAGATAACTCTCTAAGCTGTCTGGACTTAGGAACTAATAATATTGGATTTCCATCAACTGATATAGAAAAGACTAGGAAAATCAGGTTTGAGGGTGGAGCAGGTTTGTTTTTTAACATGTTTATTTGAGATGCCATTTAACCATCAAAAGCAAATATATGAGCAAGATAGAAGAGTATAGAAATTCAGGGGAGTCTAGGTAGGATATATAAATTTGTTAGTTTTTAAGATATACATATGGTACATAAAGTCTTGACATTGGATGGATAAGCTAATGTGTGAGTCTAGATAGAGAAGAAAGAACAACCAAGAACAGTGCCTTGATCCACTCCAATGTTCAGAAGTTGGGAGATGAAAGAATAAGAAAAAGAGGTGGAAAAGAAGTGACAGTGAGTGAGTTAGGAGATGAGGTTGGAGCCCAGGAAGCCAAGTGAAGAAAGTGTTTCAAAGAGGAGAGGTCAAGTATGGCATTACATTATGGAGTTTCAGAAGAGAGTTGGACATAAAAGTCTCATAGAGTGGGTTTAAGTAAGAGTGGAGAGAAAATTGTGATGGTTGAGATATAAAAATCTTTCAAAGAATTTTGCTATTTAGGGTGGTAGAAAAGTAGGTCTTAGGTGATTGGAGAAATAGGACTAAGTAGCTTTTTTTGTTTTGTTTTGTTTTGAAAAGGGAAGAACTACAGCATATTTATGTACTGATGGAAATAATTCAGTAGAGAGGGAAAAATGTTAACACAAGAGAGGAGAATTTCTGGAGCAATGTTCTTGATTGGCAAAAGAAATAGGATTGTTTGATGTGCAGACAACTTATCCATAGTAACAGGAAAGAAAGCAGAATTGAGGGCACAGCTGTAGGTGGATGGAGGATGTAGTAATGAAAATGCGGAATGCCTCCGTTTTCTCAGTGAAATAGAGAGCAAGGACTGATACTGAGCATGAGAAGAGTGGAGGCTGTAGCTGTTGGAAATTTGAGAAGAGAAAGCATGAAATTAATATGTGGGGGAGCAGAATAAACTTGAGAAAGTACAATTACTCACCGGCCATAAGTGCCTATTAAGTTCTCATGGACATAATAAAAAACAAATCATTAAATCATCCAGTTGATATTTATTCTTTTTATGATGTTAGCTACTATCAGACACAAAGAAGTAACAGAATAGTTGTTGCTCATTGGGAAATGATGATTCATTTGTGAAAATGAGATATGTACAACATCTTTATTTTTTTGTACAACATCTTAATACTATTTTTATATGCAAATTATAAGCAATTTAAATGGGATTCAACAATTTTTTTTAACCTATCTACTTTTTGCCCAATGGTAAGTACAGTGGGAGAACAACAGTATGTAGTCTCTGTCTTTAGGGTTATACAAACTCAGAATTTAATGAAAGAGATAACCACATCATAATAATAGAAAGCCTGATGCAATGGAATTCCATGAGAGAAAGAGACAACAGTCCCAACTGGGGGAATTTAAGAAAGCCTCAAGAAAAATACAGGGCTTGATATTGACCCTCAAGGATGTGTAGGACTTTAACAAATGGAGCAAATGGATGAAAGTAGCAAATTGTGCAGCCTGTGAAATGATACATACGGCATATAATTAGGCATTAACTTAAGAGCATTCAAAATAAATACAAAAGCTTGGAGGAAACAAATATTTTTATGTTGTACACAGTGGAACAGGTAGAAATCAAACTGGGGAAAATAGATTGGAGCTTTTTAAATTTAATCAAATTTTAATTATCTACTCTGGAATAATCCTTTCACCCAAGAGGAATTCTAATAATAGCAACTGTAAACATTTGTTTATTAGTTAGATGCCCTGTACAAACTGAACACTAGGGCAGCTCCGGTGGCTCAGCGGTTTAGCGCAGCCTTCTGCCCAGGGCGTGATCCTGGAGAACCAGGATCGAGTCCCACGTCGGGCTCCCTGCACAGAGTCTGCTTCTCCCTCTGCCTGTCTCTCTCTCTCTCTCTCTCTCTCTCTCTCTCTCTGTGTCTCTAGTAAATTAAAACAAAACAAAACAAAACAAAAAACTGAATACTAATGCAACATCTCATTTAATGCCTAAGCATGAAAAAAAAGGCTTGGAGGAAGTTGCCCAGAGTCGCATAGCTCTTTTTTTTTTTTTCTTTTGGAGTTCGATTTGCCAACATATCATAGCTCTTTAACTTCACACGACCTGCCATATCCCTTGGGTTCTGGAAGCATTTTACTTAGAACAATTCTTCATCAAATGACTTATTTGGCCTCATATATTTCTTAAAAAAAAGATTTTATGCATTTATTCATGAGAGAGAGAGAGAGAGAGAAGCAGAGACATAGGCAGAGGAAGAAGCAGCCTCCCCATGGGGAGCCCAATGCGGGACTTGATCCAGGGACTCCAGGATCATGCCCTGAGCGGGAGGCAGACACTCAGCTACTGAGCCACCCAGGCGTCCCTGGCCTCATATATTCCTAAACTGAATTGGTGAATTAAAGAAGAAAGGTTGGGTACCCGTATAGCCCAATTGGATCCCATTTCTTGGTTGATTCTGCTTCTGATTAGCTATTTGGTCACCTTATTTCTACTTTTAGTTTTCCCACCTGTCAAATGAGAATTATATTACAATTTTAGAGGACTGAATCTATGATTAAATGAAAAAAAAAAAAGTAGTATTTGATAGCTTTTTCTGGACTATTATTGCCTATCTACAATTAATTATTAGATGTAAGTAAAACATAAGACTCAACTTTGATTCAGTAGCTCTTCATGTTTGGGACAATAATATTTCATGTTATTTCCCAAACTGGCAGCATTGACTGATTTTAAAGATATTAATCGCCTCAAGTGAAACAGTCCAAAGTGGTATAATGATTAGATACAATAGATCCATGTATAAAATGAGATTTATTTGATTTAAGGAATAACTTTCAAATAGAATTCTCAGATGGTATATAGAGTTTATGATAAGCTTTTCTTGTTATATATCTATCTTTGGATCACTGAAATTCATTCACTTTTGTTTTATTTTTATTCTCTTTCATAACAAGGAACTATGACTATTGTATTATGACTGTATCTATATCTAATGGGAGTGTAAAAACTATATGTATATGTATTATTAGTCACAGTGCCACCAATTCCAGACACTTAATTCTATTAGTTTGTCTTTTTTTGTTTTGAATGAATCTTAGGAAAAAATTTACAAAAAAATTCATTTTGTGGTACAACGTAAGAGTGAAAACAAACAAACAATGAACATTAAAAAGGATGATTTTAGTTTTAAAATGTTAGCAAGTTTTGTACTACAAAAAAAAACGTATTTATTTTGCCAATATTCATTATGGCTTTGGTGTAATAAAACATGTGACTTTGTAAAATGTTTCATGGCTCACAGCAGAATGTATACTTTAAATTCCATATGAAAATAGACACAAAAAAGCAAATATGGCTTTTGAAAATACAAGAAGGAAATTAATTTTCTTTATTTTGGGACAGTTTGGGGAGAAGAAGAGAAAAGAAGACTCTTTTATACTATGAAACAGATTAAAGTTTTATTTTAAAAATACAATTTTCTGGGCGGCCCGGGTGGCTCAGCAGTTTAGTGCTGCCTTCAGCCCAGAGCCTGATCCTGGAGACCCAGGATCAAGTCCCATGTCAGGTTCCCTGCACAGAGCCTGCTTCTCCCTCTGCCTGTGTTTCTGCCTCTCTCTCTCTCTCTCTGTGTCTTTCATGAATAAATAAATGAAATCTTAACCAAAAAAAAAATACAATTTTCACAAATAAAGGCTTCCAACTTTTTTACATGCATTGTGTTATGCTTCTCAGTACTGCACTTATAGGGAGCACTCAGTCTTTTATAAAATAATGAGTAATGCAAATTACTCATATAAAATAATTGGAGTAATGCAAATCATGGTCTTGATTCTATAAGTTTCAGCATTTTTTTAATCCAATAATTTAAAAGTATGACAAGCTAGATAGCATTTCCCAAAGTAGTCTTCCTTGGAGTATATACATCAGAAGTGTTATCAGAAAGAGGGTTCTACAGTAGATTATGTTTGAAGGACCTTGCATTAAACAATATTAATTACTGAGAACTTTTTTTTTAAAGGATTTATTTATTTATTTATTTATTTATTTATTTATTTATTTATTTATGAGACCATGAGAAAATGCGCAAGCATGGGCAGGGTGAGGGGCGTAGGCAGAAGGAGAGGGAGAAGCAGACTCCTTGTTAAGAAAGGAGGCCTAGATGTGGTGCTTGATCCCAGATTCCCTAAATGATGACCTGAGGCAAAGTCAGATGCTTAACAGACTGAACCACCAAGGCACCCCACTAAGAGCTTTTAATGTGTAAACGTGATGCTTTGTGAATTTTCCAGGATATGCAACACTTCATAGGTTGTTAACATTATTTCTCGTGGAATTCCTGATGTAAACCTTAGGAAAGCTGACCTATATCAAATTAAATCCACTTCTCTTCTAGAAGTTCCCAGATGCAGTTCCAATCTGGGGGGTTCTCAGTCCCAGAACACCAATTATAGGACACCAGGTATCAGGGAATTCAACTCAATTCTGACACTATCTATCTGGAGACAGCATCAGTTTCCAGAGGTTAAGGGTTCAGTCCTACAAGACTGCCCTCTACCCTCCTAGTTCAGATGCCAGTGGCAAGCCCCAGGCTGTGTGACTTGTGCTTTCAGCCAACAGGCTACAACCTGGAAGTTCCAATGTCCTCCCTTTAGGTTTGATTAATTTGCTAGAGCAGCTCAGAGAACTCAGGGAAGCACTTATTTGCATTTACCAGTTTATTAAAGGATGTGATAAAGGATATGAATCCACGTCCAAATGAAGAGATACACTAGGTAAGATATAGGGAAAGGGCACAGAACTTCCCTGCTCTCTCCAGGAGTGCTCCTCCCCCTGTGACACCACACCTTTACCAACAAGGAAGATCTCCTTTTGAGATTTTATGGGGACTTCATTGTATATTAACAATCAACTGGTCATTGGCCATTGGCTGACTCAACCTCCAGCCCCTCTCTTCTCCCCGGAGGAAGGGTCCAAAAGCCATCTTCATTAACAAAAGACATGTGAATCACCCTTATCACAAAGGATTCCAAACATTTTAGGAGCTGTGAACTCCTTCCTTTGGAGGAAGACAAATATGTATGAAGAATATATTTTGGTCATCAGAACGATGAAAATATATATTTTTTAGAAGTCACAATACTGCAACTTCCAAAATATTAGCACTGTTATGCTTCATTCTTACCTGTGGCTTTCCTCAGTAGCAATGCTTTTATTAATATTAGCAAGGCTAGAGCAGTCCTTTCTGCCTTCTTGGTCCTCTCAGTCTGCCTCTGGCATCATCACTTCATTTACTACTAATGACACTGCCTAGACTAGTCTCTGTTAATTCAGAACTTCAGAAACCAACTGATGATTCACTCCTTAGATAAGCAGAACCTGTCAGTACAAATGGCTTTATTGGATGGTGGGACTGTTTCATGAAATAGTAGCATGTAAAGGAGAAGAACAAATCTGTAGCTGATGGATGGTTAAACCAAGAGAGTATTTAAGAGAAGAGAATTGGGTCTGCTTTTGCTCCTGGGAGAGAGACCACTAGACCTGTCATGGGGTTTTAGAAACCAGAAGGCAAGAATTAGTAAGAAAAAGCAAAGCAGGTTTTTAACATTTGGTTTTAGATGCAGCTGACATTATGTGGAACTGAAAATGTATTATGCATGTTTTAAAATTTTTTTTAAGATTTTATTTATTTATTCATGTCTCTCACACACACACATTTTATTTATTTATTCATGTCTCTCACACACACACAGAGGCAGAGACACAGGCAGAGGGAGAAGCAGGCTCCATGCAGGGAGCCCGATGTGGGACTTGATCCCGGGACTCCAGGGGAAGGCAGGCGCTAAACCCTGAGCCACCCAGGGATCCCCTAAAATTTTAAAAAAGTTCATGTTATTATAGCTATCTGATTTCATAAGAAATATTTCTTCAATTATTCTTAAGGTTGGTAGAAATTCCTCATATCCACAGATAGACTGATTGACTATCCTAATCACTTTGAAAATTACTTCAAAGTTACTCCATTTATTGAGAAATATTACAGATTTACAAAAGACTGAGTGGGGATCCCTGGGTGGCGCAGCGGTTTGGCGCCTGCCTTTGGCCCAGGGCGCGATCCTGGAGACCCGGGATCGAATCCCACATCAGGCTCCCGGTGCATGGAGCCTGCTTCTCCCTCTGCCTGTGTCTCTGCCTCTCTCTCTCTCTCTCTCTCTGTGACTATCATAAATAAATTAAAAAAAAAATTAAAAAAAAAAAACAAAAAAAAAAAAAACAAAAGACTGAGTGAAAGAGAGTCCTCTAGTATAGAATGATTAGGCAAGTCAGATATCGTGGTGATTATTCCCCTGGACAAATTATTTAATGTCCATTGACCTGATTTTCTTTATTTGTGAATGGAGATGCTGAGGAGGAAGGAAGAGACACGACACACACATACATAAACAGGGAAAGCTTCTTAGGTGATTAACAGCCAGACCGTGATGGGGCAGAGTCAAGAATGAAAAATACATGATTCCTGTCCTCAAAAGTCATAGTAAAACAGGAAGCATCAAATGCGACACGAAAGTAAAGACAGCATGCTATGAAAATTCAGAGGAAGGAATGATAGCTTTTGTGGGAGATATTGGGAAGGCTTCTTGGTGGTAACATGTGCTAAAAGTTATGACTAATAGGCATGATGTCAATGGCAAGAAATTGGAATGATTAAAAAAGGAAAAGTTCAGACTACAGAAGGCAGCAGCCGTGTTAACATCTTTCTTCCCACCCGGGCTCGAGATCAAAGGAACTGACAAGAGTCCTAGGATGTGACTTGGGGGAATTTCTCCAGGTTTTAACCCTCCACCCTCCACTTCGGTTATTTATTCTCTTCTCACCTAGGTTGCTATCCCATTTATATCTACAAGGATTTTCTGTTTCCACCTAAGCCATTCAAATTGCTAATATCCCCTCCAAACATTTGGTGACCTTTATTCTCAAAACTTTGCCTCCCCTACTCTGCCCTGCCTCTGCCTCTGCTTCTAAAGGCCTGAAACATAAGATTTCCCAACTCTCATTTGCCTGAAGGTATAATCAGACAGGTGGGCATCAACCTGATAAACGAGACAGGGGCCAGAATATAAGAGTCTTGTTTATAGGAGAACTTCTGTTCCCTTTCAGTTGAAAATTATGGTAGGTGAAAAGGAGTAAGTGTGAAATAAAGCCCTGAAAACAGATGGAAGTCCTCTCATTGAAATCCTTGAACGCTCATTTAGCTAAAAATGTCATGCTGGCTTTTTTTTGTAAGGAGTGGAAAAGTATTTAATATATTTAATCAAGTAAGTAACATACTCTAGATTTTTCATTATGAAAGTTAAATCGGTGGCTACGAATAAAATGGATTGGCTGGGGCAGAGACTCATATGGTAGTTAATAGAACTTGGTCTGGAGTCATGGACTTGGAAAGGCAAAAGAGAAAGAAAAATGAAAGAACAATTTGGAAGTGAAATTGATAGGATATTACAATTGACTAAAAATGGGGCTGAGGAAAGAATGCCGATGATATAATCATATCTTCAAGAAGTGCTAGATAACAACAGGTGTCTTTAAAACTCAGCAGATGGGATTATTAACAAGAAAGAGGAAAGTGGAGAGAATCTGAGATTAGTATTGGGTTGATCTGTGGGTAGCAAAGGAATTTGTGTTTTAAAGAGTTTTCAAGTGATTCTGACGAGATTCTTCACCCACATGTTTTATTTTGATCACTAAGTACTATATAGAATAAATCCATTATGATTTAAGAAAACTGCTGTTGGTTTTCCAATGACTGTCTTCACCAAATGTAATATGAAAATATATGAGTAAAAGTGCTTTGGAAAATCAAAGATCCATATAAAATAACTTTAAACATAATCTTGAAATGAGAGAATGTTTTCTTAAGAAAATAGTAAAATTAAAATAGCGATTTTCATTGTAATAACAGCTAATATTTACCAAAGACTTCCATATGCTATTTATATTGTATGTATTATTCTGTCTAATATTTATATTTTATTATTTCTCCACTCTAGAGTTGAGGCTTAGAAAGGTTAAGTATCTTTCCCAGGGTTAAAAAGTGGCACGGCCAAATTTCAAACACTATGTTTTATTGCCCTATTTAAAAACTAAAGAGATTTTTTTTTCCTTCATAGCCAAGATAATCTTCAAGGAAACTTCTGGATGAAGTACCACAAGAGACACATATGTCCACATTTAAAAGTAAGCACAAATATTTAATCTCGTAATGTGTTTTTATTCATTGTACTCCTATTTGTTTGCACTGTTATTGCCATAATGTTATCGGGCGTGCAATAAACAATAAATATTTGACTCCAAAGGAGTCATTTTTGTTTTTCTTCTGGAAATCTTTCATGGGACCTTAGCTCTCTAGAGAAGCCTTGTATGATGAGTCTAGTCTTGAGAACTAAGAGGGAAGGCAAATATGGAGGTGAAGACAGAAGGGAGTAGGCACTAAAGACTTGCTTTGTCAGTTTTACAGTTTTGTTTGGAGCTATCTATGATAGGTCTCAACATATTAGTTCTATACGAATTCATTCTGAATCTACTGAAAGTTCTTTTACATACTGAAAATTTTATAATAATATTTTAGTATTTCTTTTTTTATAGTGGTATATTTCTTTTCAGTTATGTGTTCTTTAAGGCTTATACAAGTTAGTGACCTGAGTTCTAATTTTTCTAGACTAAAATACTTTTATGGTGATTATTATCAGAAGGAAAAAAGGAACCTCCAGACTTTGCTTTATTTAACCAGTGTTTCTCAATCCTAGGTGCAATCTGAAATCATTTAAAGAAGCTCAAGAACTATTGGTACCCAGATTTTATTGGAAATCAATTATAATTACAGAATCTTTGGGATGGGACCTGAGTATCGTGTATTTTAAAGCTCCTAGATGATTCTAGTGTGCACCAGGGTTGAGAACTATGACTTAACTCCTTGTTTCAAATCAAGAACAAAATTGGAGGCTCTTACCACAGTTGTTATCAAAAACAAGAACAATAACAACAAAACAAAACTGAGCTCTTACCATCTATAATTACTAAGAGAAGTACTAACTGTTGAAGGGTAAGCTGAAATCTTTGCATGGTTCAACATAATACATTTATAAAATTTATATGAGGAGAAAAAGATTTTTAGGTAGAAATGTGAATGATTCTCAGAGAAATAGAAATGGTACCCAGATAAACCTTGAAAATCTGAGGATAACATTACAATTCAAATATCATTTGGCAAAATTTATCTTTTTAATATCTTCATATTAATGAATATGAGTTTTTTAATCCTGATTCTTAAAAAGTTAAAATTTTATTTAATGTTCCAATTTGATCAAAGATCTATTTCCAAACAGAATAATTTCTCATTATGAAGTTTGCAAATTTCCTGAAAAAATAGTGTTGTGGACATTTTTACTAAAATAGCAGCATAGTTATCATCTTAACTCCCTTTCAAAACTAAAGAAAGCTGGAAAATGGAAGCGAAAAAATTATATTTTTGACTCATTCCTTCAATTCACATTTTCCTTGACATGTGGAATTCTGGTTACAACATAGTACTCATTTAGCTTTACTTAAAAGGAGAATACTTTGATTTGTCAAGTAGTGATTTGTCTAGAAGTGATAGATTGTTTGTGGAAGTTGCTTTTAGAGTGTCGGTTGAATGTTATTAGATCCTTTCCAAATGTCATCGAGGTTCACTTGGATTGAACTTAAGTATACTAGCTCTTAGCCAACTGTTTGTGTTGCAAACAGAGCTTAACTATCTCAACATGCCGGTGGTATATCATAATGGCCACTGTAAAGACAGCCAGCCTGGAATTACTTTGATTATGGGGGTTCTAAGGAGTACCTATGATTGATTCCCACAAGGCTAAGGGCCATTTCAATTGCCGAGGGCATTTATCGTGATGTACTCTTTAAGTGGTCTTAACAGGACACCATGAGACTAAAAGTGGAGTTACTTAGACATTCTCTTGGTGAGAGTGATTTCTGGTTTTGGTGTCATGATGAGAGCCCTTTATTGTTCCCACTCTATTTTCCTCACATAAATTCTTACCTTTGTGATCCACTTTAACTTTATTCATTTTCAAGGACAGTTGGTTGGGTGCCATTTGATTTCCTAATCATTAAGCTGTTTCCTTTTTGCCATGGGTTAGCTCCTTCCCTTTCCCTTTCCTCCCCTCCGCTCTTTCATTTTTTCTTTTACCTTTCATTTATTCCCCAGTCTTCCTTCCCTGTCCCCTTTCCTTCCTAATTACAATTGCTAACCATAATCAGAATATGGCTTAGTCAAGAAATATCTGTTGAATGCCATCAGTCCACAGGACTGGCAGTTCCCAATTGCTGGGGATTGTTTTGAAGGACATACATTGAGCTATGAGTTCAGAGTATTAGCTTCTTTCTTTTTCTCTAGTGCTTTTATCTCGTTTCTGACTCTTAGATCCTTTTGCATTCTTTTGCAAGGATTTTATAAAGTCATCCCTTTGTGAAAATGTACTGCTTTGTTGAATCACATGGAATTTTTATTGATTTGCAGTTCCTTCATCTTGGGACAAATCCTAACTTACCTCAGATGATATATTTTTGTGTTTGCATTCCTTTTATTGTTTTCTATATACGTTCTCTTTGACTGACGTTTTGATTTTCCAGTCTCAGGTGAAGGTTTTATCTTGAGTGCTCAATGCAGAGTTTCCAATACATTATATTCAAATACTTCCTTGGTGCATTTTTTAAAAACAAAATTATTAATTGTATTGCCCTTTTCTTAGTTGGTACTACCTAGTAGTGCATACAAAGCATGTGACTGACAGTTGTAGTTCTCTTTACATGACTAATGATCTGGATTTTCCCCCTCCTATGATACTACTATAAACTGCATCTTGACTCCTGAGCTGTTACTGAAGTAAAATGTCTTTTCTATCTATTTCATAAGTTTGTTTTGAGTCTTGAATGGTACAATGGATGATAACCTTTTGTTAACTATAAACCACTGTGAAGTAAAAGGGTACAGTTGCCTGAAAAAGAAGGTGCATATGTTAAATTTAAGCTTTTAAAAATATCAAACTGTGATATAGTGATGATAGTATTTGATGGAACAAAGGAAAAGGAGGGGAAAGGGGGAAAAGGAAAATATCTTTAAAAAGTCTGAATATAGAGGAAAAAAGGGTGAATAGTACAATTTGAGACAGCATGTAAGAAAGAAAAAGGAATTTGGAAGTTACTCAGTGGTATGGTCTGTGATGAAAAAATTCATCATGAAAAACAAAGAAGAAATTTATATGTTATTTTAATGAATATTTCTTAACTGTGGAGAGATTATGGAAGAGATGATTATAGATGGGACAGCTATGAATATAGGAGTTAGTAACAAGTTGATGACACATCTAAACACACACATCCAGGATGGTAAATAAGCTTTCTTCTAAAATGAAATCTTTCATTTCAACTCTAATTTCATCTTGTTGAAGATGTATCTCTTAGTACATGTATGAAATAAGCAAATACATTGTTTAGGAATAAGTGACAATTCCTTATTCCCTCTTAACTGTTATCTTCTACTCAACTGTATTTGGGAAAGCTAGGGGAGGACAAGAAAGGTATGAGGGGAAGTTGTTTCATTTTAACCTTTAATGAGAGTCTGCTTGGTGTAGTAGAAGGACACTGACTCTAAAATGTTAAAGTGTGGGTTTTAAAATTTAGCATTTATGTAGTAACAATGAGGAACATTGATCTAGAGCAGAGTTTATGTGCATGTGAATCATCTGGAAATCTTGTTAAAATGTAGATTCTGATTCAGCAGGTCTAAAGTATGGCCCATGAGTGTCCTAGGTGGTGCTTGGTGCTGTTTTGCCATGGACCACACTTTGATTGGCAAGGATACTCCATTTATTTGCATCTTATCACACAGGGGACAAGACTTAGAATTCAAATTCAGTGTTTTTCTTATCAGAGCTCACACAGTAGGCATTAGCTAAACATAAAATTCCTTCTCTTTTTCCTGAAGCATGGATTTTCACTGATAAAGATCAACAAGCACTTCTCTTTCATCATTTACATTTCATGCATGTGCTGAAATTTGATTTGTACAGTGTACATCTATGATTTTATCTACTCTAAAGTAACATATATGCTACACATAAGAAAATGACCCTTTTGTCTTTCATCCCCCTTCAGTTCATTAACATTAAAAACATTAATTGGACAGGGATATTGGCAGTAGCTTCATTCTGTTTTCACCCACTTTTCTATATAGAGGTAAAATTCACATAAGATAAAATTCATTTTTTATCATTTAAAAATGTACAATTAAGTGGCTTTTAGTACATTCACAGTGTTATGCAACCATCATCACTAATTTCAGAACATTTTTATTACCCCAGAAAGAAACCCTCAGTGTACTCACTAAGCTGTAACTCACCATTCCCTCTTCCCCCAGTATGTGGAAACCACTAGTCTCTTTCTGTCTGTATTTTCTTATTCTGAACATTTCATAAAAATGGGATTATATGATATGTGGCCTTTTGTTTTGGCTTCTTTCACTTAGTGCAATATTTTCAAGATTCATCGATGTTGCGTAGTGTGTATCAGTACTTTTTATGGCTGCATACTATTTTATTTAATGAATGTACCATATTTTATTTATCTATTCAACGATTGATAGACATTTGGGTTGTTCCACTTTTTGGCTGTTTGAATTGCACTATTAGAACACTGGGTGTAAGTTTTGTGTGGATATTTGTTTTCATTTCTTTTGGGTATGTATCTAGGAGTTAATTGCTGCATCATCTGGAAATTCTATATTTAACTTTCTGAGGTACCACCAAATGGTTTCCAAAGTGTCTCATTTATGTTCCAACCAATGATGCATGAATGTTCTAATTTCTCCACATCCTACCAGCATTTGTTTTCTGTAATTTTTTTAGTTTTGTGTTTAATGATACCTTTCCTAGGGTTGTGCAATGGTGTATCACCGTGTTTTGATGTGTATTTCCCTAATGACTAATGATGCTGAACAGCCTTTTGTATACTTATTACTCATTTGTATATTATTTTTGGAAATATACTTATTCAAATCCTTTGTCCATTTTTAAATTGACTTCTTTGCTTTTTTGTTATTGAGTTGGAAGAGATCTTTATATATTCTGAATACTAGGTCCTTATCAGTTACATGAATTGCAAATATGTTTCTCTATTCTATGGATTGCATTTTCACTTCCTTGATTGTGTCCTTTCATGGATAAGAGTTTCTAATTTTGATATAATACAACTTATTAAACTTTGTATTTCATGTGCTTCAACTATCATATGCAAGAATTCATTCTCAAAAAACATCATAAAGATTTGTGTCTATTTTCTTTTAAGAGTTTTATACTTTTAGATCTCATATGCAGGCTCTTGATCTACTTAGAATTAATTTTTGTATATGGTGTATCCAGCTTCAATCTTTTTCAGGTGGCTATCCAGTTGTCTCAGTACCATTTGTTAAAAAGACTATTATTTCCCCCACTGAATGGTCTTAGAACAATTTTTTAAGATCAATTGACAACAGGTATATAAATTTATTTCTAGACTCTGGATTCTATTCCATTGATCCATTTATTAATCTTCATGCCAGTACCAATTATGTTAATACTGTAGCTTTATAGTAAGTTTTGAAATTGAGAAGTGTGTTGCCCAACCCTCTTCTTTTTTTTATGATTGCTTTGGCTCTTTAGAGGTCCTTGAGCTTCTATATAAATTTTGAATCAACTTGTTTATTTCTGCAAAAAAAAAAAACCCACTGTGATATTGATAAGGATTGAGCTGAATTTGTAGATCACTTTGAGTTACTCATTGCCGTGTAAACAATATTAAGTCTTTTCAACCCATGAAAATAATCTTCAATTTAGTTAGATCTTCTTTAATTTTTTAAATAATGTTTTATAGCTTTCAGTGTACAAATGTCACCCATCCTTGGTTAAATTTATTCTTAAGTATTTTATTTTCTTTGATGCCATCATAAATGAAGTTGTTTTCTTAATTTCACTTTTAGATTGTTCATCACTATTGTATAGAAATATAACTGATTTTGTATCCTACCACACTGCTTATTTTTTTTTATTCACTCTCATTGTATTTTTGTAGATTATTTAAGATTTACTCTATATAAGATCGTGTCATCAGCCAATAAAGATAGTTATAGTTTGCCTTACCTATCTCGATGCCTTTTATTTCCTTTCTTTGCCTATTTTTCCTGGCTAGTATTTCCAGTGTAATGTTGAATAGAGGTGACAAGAAAGGACATATTGTCTTACTCTTGATCAATGAGGGAAAGAATTCAGTCTTCCATCACCAAGTGTAAGGTTAGCTGTGGATTTTCATAGATACTCTTTATTATGTTGAAGAAATTCCTTTCCATTTCTAGTTTTCTGGGTGTTTCTTTTTTTAATCATGAAAGGGTATTAGATTTTGTCAAATGCTTCTTTTATGTCATTTGAGATGATCATGTATTTTTTCGCCTTTATTGTATTAATGTGGTATATCATATTGACTGAATAATGTGGTATATCATATCATTTGTTACTAACTTATAACTGGCCTTGCAAATTTTTCAAAATTAGAGGCATACTTGGTGTTTTCAAATGATATTCCCAAATAATGGGCATTATTTTATGCTCCTTTGTGAAAAATTTGATTTACTAGAAGGGTAACTGTTTTCTTTGAAAATAGCATGAAATGATCACGCCACTAATTGTCAGAGTTTTATAACAGACAGTAGTCTAGCTATCAGAGGTAAAACAAGGAATTCTTAGGTATTTATTATCTTATTTTTCTAGTTGCACTTTTACTTTTTGGGTGCATGTATGACATAATCATATTTTCAGATTCACATTTTATATCTTCCCTGGATTTCTGTTTACTATTATAAACATTAATCTGAGTAACTATATTTACATTGCAACTTCATTAATACTTTTAAATGCTTTGATGAATCAATTTTGAACCACTAATCTAGTTTTGGGAATGAAGAATTTAAAGGAACCTAATAATAACAAGGAAAATAAAAAGTTAAAATCATTGTCATGCAAATGATGAGAATATACATGTTTTCCAAGATAAAAAATAACTGCCTAATCTTTAGTAAATGATTATTAAATAATTTTGGCAATTTTTGTGAACATCATAATTTTATATTTCAAATTTGTTAAATATATATTAGCAGAATTGGTTCATTGTTTCTTTTCTGGAAACTTGCCAACTATTTGCAGATTCCTTTGTACTCTATCTAGGTGATTGCTAATTGTCTGTGCATCTCACCTTGAGGAATTTTGCACTGACCACATTTTTAAAATGACTATAATGATAATAATGAAAGTTAAGTCTCTGCTGCGGAGTTTTGGATGCTTGCTGACTTTGCCTTAAGCAGTGTGTGTGTGTGTGTGTGTGTGTGTGTGTGCATGTTTAGTTTTACTTTTATTTCACCTATATTAGACTAGTACAGATATTAGAGTGATGTTAGAATTAACATGAAATGAAGTTTTCTTGAAGATAATGTCTCTGAAATCATACTTTCAGAATCTTCAGGTTTCATACTGTAAAGCTTCTCCCCTCCCAGGATGATAAAATCTCCAATTATGGAAGTTCATAAATTGGATTTCTGTATTATACATTCTGTATTTATATGTCAAAACAATAGCTACTAGATATTATGCTGTCTCTTCCCCACAATTTAATTGCTCATGTTTTCACAGTTCTTCTCTCTTTGGCCCTCTACTCCTCTAACTCTATCTGACCTTTGTGGACAATTTCATATTATAGTGATGCAGACTCTATAGTCACAGAATTCCAAATGTGTATTTCTAGTCTTGACTTCTTTCATGAGATTCTAACAACATTTCTTATTGGACATTTACAAATACCTCCAACTCATCTTATTTCAAAAACAATGACTTACACTCCCATGTATTAGTCATCAATAGGAGACTAGAACCAGTAGGAGACTGTATGTGTGTGTTTGTGTGCATGTGTGTGTGTGTGTGTGTGTGTATAATCCAGACTAAGAAGTCCCACAATCTTCTATCTGCAAACTCTAGACCTAAGAAAGCCAGTGGAATGATCCAGACTAAATCTGAAGGCCTGAGAATCAGAGGAACTGATGATCCAAGGGCAGGAGAAGAGATGAGATGTCCCAATTATTTCAGTGAGGCAGGAAGAAAGGGGTGAATTCCTTAAATTCCTCCTTCCTCTGCCTTATGTTCTATCTAGACCCTCAGGGGATTGGATGATGCCCACCACACTGGGGAGGGCAAACTATTACACTGAGTCCATTGATTTAAATGCTAATCTTGTCCAATAACACCTTCACAGACACACCCAGAAATAAAGGTTAATCTGGGCACTGTGTCTAGTCCAGTTGACACATAAAATTAACCATCACACATAGCCACCCTTACATGGCTCTTAGGCTCTCTCTTTTTCCTTTCCTTTCTACTCTAGTTGGTGGCATTATCTCGTATTCCATCACTCACACTAGAAACCTGGCAACTGGTCACTGGGTGAGAAATAGCGTTTCAATGTTTTCTTCCTCTTTACCTGTACAACCTGCCTTAGTTCAATCCCTTCTTGGTTGTGTCTCCTTGCCCCACTCTGCTGGCACAACTTTCTCACTGGCCTCCCTGCTGTCAGTATTTCCATTTTCCTCTCACTCCTCCACAGCTTCCAGAAAAGTCCATGTCAAATGTGAATCTGACCATATCATTCACCTGTGTTTCAGGGTCCCCCTGTCTCCTGCAACATAAAGGATTGCTATTCCTTCAGTGGACCTGTAACCACTTTCCTACAGATTAAAACTTATTCAGAATTCAGGAGAAAATTAAAATGAGATGCTAAGGAAAATGTATATGAGCATCACTATCTAGTTTTTAAATATGGAACAGCCTTATATAATGCTTTAATGGCATAAACTTTTATAAGCTTGATGGTACCTCAAATGGCTATTTTGCATCAGATTTTATTAAAGCCCATTGCATTCTATAGAAGAGGATCATTGTATATTTAATTTTTACATACACAATTAAACTCGTATATGTGATGCATTTATCTAAACAAACCTAGTTTCTATTCCTGAAACTTTATTTTGAACAGTGTGATCTAAAACTGACTTTTCCACGGGAACAAAGTTACATATGGGAATTATGCCTCTGGAAAACCACCAGAAGATTGTGCATATCATGGAATAAAAGAAATAGGGAAGAACAGTTAAAATGAGACTTGGACTGAAATAACATTTATCGAAGGCAACCATCAATAATACATCTCATCGTTCAAGAACTAGATGTTTGCTAAAAGAGGAAACAAAGCAACAACAAAACCACTTGTGATTTGGTGAGCTGAGTCACTGAGGAGTATTTACAAATGCTATTCTTTCACCCTTTCCATCAAATCTATTCCTCCTTTGTCCTCCTCATCACAGTAAAATACTCCTATTTCCATCCAAATGCTCAGGGCAAAAACCTATGTAGAATCTGTGCATCTATCCTTTCCTTCATCTCTAATATTGGATCTATCAGCAAGTTCTAGGCCACTTCCTCCAAAAGATATCTTAAATCTATCTATTTCTTCTTATCTCTGTCCTTCCTCCCAGTCCATTATCTGTCATATACATTCTTTCCATCTTTTCTTTTTTTTTAAATATTTTATTTATTTATTCATGAGACACACACACACACACACACACACACACAGAGAGAGAGAGAGAGAGAGAGAGAGAGGCAGAGACACAGGCAGAGGGAGAAGCAGGCTCCATGCAGAAAGCCTGACGTGGGACTTGATCCTGGGTCCCCAGGATCACGCTCTGGGCTGAAGGCAGTGCTAAACCACAGAGCCATTCAGGTTGCCCCTTTTCATCTTTTCCTAACTGTTCTTGGCACTTTCATTTTAGCTTATCTACAATCCATTCTACATATCAAGAAGTAGGTGATCTTTTACAAGTAAACATCAGATCATGTCACTCATCTGCTGAAAGCCATCCAAGGTTGCCCCTCTTCAATGAGATGGAAACTTCTTACCATATCCTTCATGGTCCTACATGATCTGGCCATGCTTTATCATTGGTCTTTGTCACCTAATAACCCTCTCCCCTGACTTATTTTGCTCCAGGCATCCAACACTTCTAAATGAACCATTCTGACTTTGAGGGCAACTCACTTGTGCCTTCAGAGCTTTTGTTCACTGCTTGGTATACTTAGAATTCTTTGCCAGCCTGGCTTTGTCTCCTCATTAGACCATATGTAACTACCTGATATGTTATGAATTTTGTTTCCTCCAAATTCATATCTTGAAGTCCTAACCCCCGGTATTTCAGAATGTGACTCTATTAGTTTAGTAGGGCTGCCATGACAAAATGCCATGGATTAGGTGGCTTAAACAACATAAATTTATGTTCTCATAGTTACAAAAGCTGGAAGTCCAAGATCAAGGTGTTGGTTGGTATGGTTTATCCTAAGGCATTTCTCCTTGGCTTGTAGATGGCCATTTTCTCACCATGTTTTCACATGTTTTCTCTCTGTATGTACATGCCTAGTATCTCTTTCTTCTAAGGACACAAATTTTATTAGATTATGATTTTTGATTTCACCTTTATGATTTCACTAAACCTTAATTATCTCCTTAAAGCCCCAATCTCCAAGTACAGTTACATTGTGGATTTGGTCTTCAACATACAAACTTTGGGGGAGTACAATTTGATCCATAACATTGACTGTATTTGTAGATAAGGCCCTTAAAAATGTAATTAAGTTAAAGGAGGTCAGGAGGTGGGCCCTAATTCAATAGGACTTCTGTTTTTATGAGAAGAGAAGTTTAGGACACAGACATATACAGAGGGAAGACAATGTACATACAAACCAGAGAGAGAGAAACCACAGAAGAGACCAACTCTGCCAACATCTTGATCTTAGATATCTAGCTTCCAGAATCATGAGAAAGTTCATTCATGATATTTGTGCCACCCTCTCTGTGGTACCCTCATATAGTGCCCTAGAAAGCTAATAAACCACCTCAATAAGGCCTTTCCTGAGTCCTCAAGCTAGGCAGCCCTTTGCTATCTCTATTTTATCGTCCTGTCAATAGAAGGTAACCCATGACAACAAGAGGGAACAACAGTTTCTGTTGTTCTCTGTAGGTCTTCAGCACTCAAGGAGGTGGCTCGCTCATTGTACTATGCTCTGTTAATTGAATCATGGCTAGATGAGAGACTAGCTGAATTGTTGAGTGGATGGACCTTCTTACACACAACAAACTGGGAAGAAGAGGGATACGAAATGGGCAAATTTTGAAGAAAGTCACTTTATAGGGCTTTGCCTAGGAAAGAACAAGATTGTAGAGATGGGATGATTTTAGGTTAAAGGGTTAGTGGGAACCTGAAGAGCCTAGTGGAGAATGCATGACAAGAAAAGTGGAAACAGAACAGCTATAATCACTATGACTAGGGCTGGAAATATAGTGTAGTTGTCCTCCCATGAGATGGCAGCAAATGAGACAGGCTCTTAGCTTAGTGACCCAATAGGAAGGGGAAGTAAGGCTTTGCACTGACTTTCCAGAAAGCTGGGCCTTCAGTTCTGACTGTAATGGAAGTCACATCTCCCTTTTTAATGTGAATGCACCTACCTACCTGTCACATTCCGGGGGCTCAGGCCCTCTTTTCTTGTGTATGACCTGAGGATGTGCAGTTCTTGCTTAATTCTGACATCTTCCTTCTCTACCTGCTGCACAACCCTTTCCATGTTTCCCTGGTGCCTGGCAGTGTTTGCTGTATCTGTGTTTGTGTTTCTTCACTATTATGCCTAGCTGCCTGATCCTTGACTGAGATGACTTACACCCTGCTTTTCACAGATCCTAATACCAAGAGCTAATGTTCTATTAAAATTATAGAGATCATGGTCTTTGCCCAAATCCTAAAGAAATGCCAGCGAGAAGAGAGGATAACCATAAATGCTACCAACCAGCATGCCAGCATCTAGGAAAACAGCCCTAGAGATTAAATTAAAAGAAAACAGATAAAAATAAAATCAAATAAAAGAAAAAAGCATTTGAAGAGCACATATTTGATATTTTATAACTATTAAAACACATTAACTCTATATCAAGTTTATGTATTTATGTGTTATTAGATTTCTAATCCAGTGTAATTCATTGTCCACATGAGCAATAAGTGTTAATATGAGCTGTCAGCCTAAACCTGAAAATTAGCTTGTAGGATGGAATTGGATGCTATTATGGCATTATTAAAACCTGATTGAACGTGTATAAATACAGACTGATTTGAGGACCCAGGTTGTAAATGCTTTTTAAAAATCATTATTTAGGGATTAAAATGAGGTAAAATTATCAAATTCAGTTTTGAGGGTACTATCGTGATATATTCATCTATGGAATTCAAGCTTTCTGAGGCAGATACTATTTCTAAACCTTTTCAATTAATTCTATTTTCTGAAAAGTGATAATGAATGTATGACTTTTAAGCATTAGCTCATTAAATTTTTACAACTATCTGAAACAGGCATTATTATTATCTTAATTTTACTCATGAGAAAACTGTTTTACTATCCTGTCCTAACTCCAGTAGGAGAGTCAGGAATTAGACCTAGCCTGTCTAATTCCAGAAAAGGTTCCTTTAACCACTATATATGCTGAATTAGAGTGAAAACTTTTGCTTACTCCTAATTACATAAGCAATTTTAAATCAAAATTTATTTTGTTTGTAATTTCTTTTATATCTATTTTATTTGTAGTTTATTTATAATTATGCATTTAGGTGGCTCTCTTTTTTTTTTTTTTTTTAAATATTTTATTTACTTATTCATGAGAAGCTGAGACACAGGCAGAGGGAGAAGCAGGCTCCATGCAGGGAGCCTGATGTGGGACTCAAACCCGGGTCTCCAGGATCATGCCCTGGACCAAAGGCAGGCAGGCACTAAACCCCTGAGCCACCCAGGGATCCCAGGTGGCTCTCTTATAGATATTTATAATCCATGTGCTTTAGGCAAAATTTTATGTAGATAATGTATTCAGCATAAGCAAAAAATTCATATATAGTTGTATACGTGTTAATGACATTTGATTGATTGATAGATTGATATTTACCACATACCTGCTTTGATTTCGTGAGTCAAACTTTTCCCTGGTCAGGGGCTTGACAAAGATAAATTGAGAATGGCTTTGAAGTTCCTGCCTTTAATTGCTGCATGTGTAATGAGATGTTATTTGTTTGTAGAGTTGATATTCAGACACAGTTCCATTTCTCTTTTGTTCACATTATTCTGCTTTCCAGCGACAGTCCAAGCCTCATAGTCATGTTTTGATTAAGGGACTAATGCTTTATTAAATTTTGAATAGAGTCTGTTATCAGTATAGTGTTATTCTTATTGAAATAGCAACATAATATTCTTCAGCTGCTTTGTGAAAGGAGAGCAAAATGTGATTTCTATCCTTACTCTGATTCCTAGTTGTTTACAGTGGTTTAAATAATTCTTTTTGTGAAAGGCTCCCAATTTTAGTTTGAGATGATACTGGGCTGTATCGCTGATTCTATTATCATCAAATACATTGGAGGTGTGGTCCACCTATTCCAATTTTATTACTTCTTGAGAGGTGAAGCTACATTTACATGAAATACTGATTTCTCCCCCAGAATTCTGCTTAGTGGGCCTAAGATATGCAGTTCATTTCTGAGAGTCAGATGACTTCCAAGTTCTTGTGTTTTCTGATTCTTTCAATATTACCTAGTCAGCAGAATGTAGGATCTACGAAGACTTTTTTGTATAAAAGATGCATGAAGAAGGCCAGAGTTTGGACTTCATGGCCCTCTCAGGTATGCAGACTCTTTTTTTTTTTTTTTAAATTTTATTCTTAGAGACACACAGAGAGAGAAAGGCAGAAGGAGAAGCAGGCTCCATGCAGGGAGCCCGACGTGGGACTCGATTCCGGGTCTCCAGGATCACACCCCGGGCTGCAGGCGGCGCTAAACCGCTGCGCCACCAGGGTTGCATAGATATGCAGACTCTTCAGGAAGAATTCCCTCTTACAAGTCTTGGTCTCAGCTTCAGCATCTGAGAAAGAAAGAAATGAAAGTAGATAATTTTTAATCCTTTCAACACAATTTTATGCTGAGAGATTTTATTACTCTAGTCTTCTGTGTTGTAGTAGCTTTTGTAAATATATTGACAACACGTTCATGCATTTATTGACTACCTAGTAGGATAAAAATGGTTGATTTGAGTTCATCACTCTTTTAGGGCAAATGTTGCACATGTATGAAAAATATTTATTCATTCAACAAATGCTATTCACTGATTGTTATGTGCAAAGCACTGTGCTAAGTGGATGCAAGCAGGAAAAAATAATAGGCAGTAAATATTCTTACTGCCTTTTGATTCTTGGGAATTTGGAGTTGCTTATATTCATAGAAACTCTCAGATGCAAATGGACAGAAGTAAGATTCAAACTTAATTGTCTTAACTTCAATATTGGAAGCTGACATGGGTTGGTAAGGATGCATTACTTCTGGAGGTGTGAGGGAAGACTTCTTTTCCTTGCTCTTTCCAGCTTCTAGAATCTGCCCGCATACCATGGCTTGGCTAATGGACACCTCACTCCAACCTCTGCCTTGTCATCACATCTCTGACTTAGACATACCTGCCTCCTTTTCCTAAGGATCTTCATGATTACATTGGGCTCATCTCGATTATCCAGAATAATCTTTCTGTCTTAAGATCTCTAGCTTAATCATATCTTCAAAGTCCCTTTTGCCATGTGAGATAACATATTCATAGGTTCTGTAGATTTGAACATGGACATCTTTGGGAAGCCATTATTCTGCCTATCACAATTTTTTGTGGAAATGTATAGATTAATAATAAAAATACATAGAGAATTTCTACTATGCACTATATCCTTGAAATAATACTATACTTTTTAAACAATTATACTAATTGATGTTACAGTTATGATAATGTGGTCAACTTGGCTCAAAAGTTTTTAAGATGTCCACTTGGCAACTGCTATTTGGGTCTAGAACATAGTCTTGACAGATCTTCATCTTCTGAAAGTGAAATGTATTTATGTAATATTTGTGATACATGGAGCCTAAAACTGATGAACAAAATTGTTGTATCCAATGGATATTTTGGATTCTAACCAAAGAAAACAATTAACTACTGCTACAAAGAAATGAGGCTGATTTTTATTATTAATAATAATAATAATAATAATAATACATATTATTACTGGCACTTACTAAGTTAAACTTTTTTTCTGGGCACATGGTCACAAGTGTGTCTATAAGGTAATATGACTAATTTTTAGCAAACATAGTAGACCTTATCTATTCAAATTAGTAACTTTCCTAGTATGATCACACAGTTTGTCATTAGAATTGGTTTAGAATGCCATTTAACTGTTACCTTCTCAAATTCAGTTTACCTTCAAAAGAAAATATTGTCTAATCACAAAAGTCAAAAAACATGTGTCAGGGACAATGAAAGCAATTCCAGAAGAGATCTTTCTCCAGTGCCTTGGGCACTGCCATAGTTCTTCAAAGCAGTACGTATCCTCCCAAGATGACTACTCTGGAGACAATTCACACAGCTGCAGGTGTAACGGGTAGCATGTTGGCACAGTTGGTTTGGTTGTCATGGGTACTGCTTATTTGTCTACAGAAAATGGGTATCAAAATCTTGACTGTGGTGGTCTATTTACAATCTTACTAGGAGGAATCTTTATCTTCAAACATTAACAAAACGATTAGTTTTGAGTGAGTGTATCCACAGTCTGAAATGATGATTAGGTATAGTTGATTTGAATACAATGTACAATAAGCCATAAGTGATATCTAAAGGTTTTGAGGTCATTTCCAATATTCCCTCATTAGAAGTTGGTGAAAAATATTCCTTAGTCAAACCTAGATAAGAAAATATCTTTGTCTGTTGCACACTTCTCTTCTTCAATTGTTTACATCCTGTGAAAAGTGTTCTGGGTGACTGTTTCTAACCATCCTGTTTTGGTCTGGTTCCTTCCTTTCATCATTGAGCTTGTTCTTTTCTAATTATGGACTTCTTCAAAGCTCATCTCAAGTGCAGGATGTCATCAATAGGATTGTTGCAGAGGCTTTGCTTACCTCTACTCCACTCTTCAAAATGCTTGCTCCTGTGTGCCTATTATTGCGCAACGGCTTCTGTTTATATTTGTGTGGCCCTGCAGCTTTAATCTCTGTATCTGTGTTCACCCCTGTGGGCTGTGGTCAGCCTCTGTGATGGTGATGAAAGGAGTGTTTTTAATCCACTTATTTCAGTAGGAAAAGTAAGTTACTAACTAGACTCTAAGCTGAAAATGGATTTTTCCCCATTGGGAAAAATACAGCACACATTACACACACATATGCATGCATACATACATGTACAAGAGCTTTAATGCCACCAAACTTTTTGTATAATCCATTAAGCATTTCTCCTGGCCTCTGCTTATGAGGAATGTTGCCTTTTATCCAATTAATGTCTAGTGTCATCTGGGCTAAATCTGCATTTTAGAGGGTGCCTTCACTCTAACTCTTTGCTGGAGGACAATGATGCAGTTCCCCGTTGCATTTAAATCCATCTTAAATCACTTAGCTTAACTTGATATAAACTAAAGACTTAGGTAGCAATATGTCTCTGAATATCCAGAAGTCCCTTAGCTTTAAGCTGTGATACAGAAATTCTTATAAATCCAGAGATAGCTATGGAAGTTTGTCAGGAGGCTGAGCTTGGCTATGCCATCCTCGGAAGATTCTGCTTTCTCACAGGGTGTATGGAGGAACTTTCCTCAAGGGAAAAATGGCTCAATAGCTTTCAAAACAGAAAATGAGATATATGTAAATATTGTATCTTGTAAAGCATTTTTAAACTAGTCTTCTTGTTTAGTTTTTTTGCATGTAGGCAATAATAAATGTAGATGCAAAGGCTAGGAAAATTGGATTAATAAAACAATAAATTATAGAGCCAAATATATAAAAATTGGTAGGAATGTGTATTTGGAAGCCCATAAAGTAATGTACATGAATAAAAATATAGATTATTTATTAAACCAACAAATGTTTAAATTCCTAATAATCCTGAACTCTATTAGAACATAAATATAATATCTAAATAAAATACATTGATTTTCCAAATATTGAGTGAAAATCTCTGAATTATTTAATACTATAATAACTATTCCTTATTTGCATGCAGCTAATTTTGTATAATACCCTATTCTTAGACTTATTAAACAAAAAAATCTAAAATAAGGGAGCTTGGTCAGTATTCGTTAGAATGGACCATAAATACTCATCTACTGACATTTTAAAATATGCCAGCTTATTTATTTTAGATTAGATATTTGGCCTTCTAAAAGCGCTGAATATTTTATATCTGTTTAAAATATTACCTTAATTTAGTTTAAGCAATTCAAGCATCAACTTTTTACCATCCTACTAATTATTTAATCACATGACATAATTACAATGTTAGAAATATGCCTGTGTTAACCAAGGAATAAAAAATATGAAGACATGAAAAGTATCATTCTTAGATGTATTTAATAAACCTGGAAAAGAAAAGTGTGCTGTTAACCCAGAGCCCATACTATAAGGGCTGCTCAAACATTGTTTTATAATGCTAAGTATACAATAAAACTGCTTTAACAATGCACTCAACTTACATTTACATTCTCAGAGAAATAGACCAGCAATTTCTTCGTACATTTTAAATGTACTTAATAAATTCTTGTTGGGTAGACTAAACATGTGTTGACTAGACATTAGCCATTTGAAAGAGATCTAACATGCTGTAATGAAAGACTTTATAACACCTACAGCAGCAGTTTTCCCAAGGATCAAGACAATTACTTTGACATTATGTAAAGAGAATGACCAGATCAGTATAGCTGCTTCAGCAATAAGTTTTTGGATCAAACAGCTGTTTACAAAGGCATTGCAAAACTTTATCAGATGTTTTATTTATATTAGAGGTTAAATGAAACATCTGGTCATACCTGATAGCAAAGTTACAAATGAGTATCACAAGTGACCTGATTATGTAATTAAGGCAACAGCTGGGTCTTGAGGGGATGCTTGGAAAGGTAGTATTAAGTAGCTCTAACTTTGGCTAATGAGTTATTTCTCTTCAAAAAGCTGCTTTATAATTTGATGTGTACTTATCTCAAACTTGGCCTATGGCAGTTCTCTCCCATATATCATAATATGCTCAAAGGATCCCAAATAAATCTATTAACTTGAATCAGTGCTAGTAATATTTTGCATTTGCTTCTATATTTTCCTGGACATTAGCCCACTTAATAAGCTTCTTGACTTAAGAAATTGCCAGCAAGAATGCAAAATTTATAACTTACTAAGCCTCAAAAAGTTACTATATATATAAAGTTTAAATTCTTGAAAAAAATATTAAATGGATACAAATTCCATGTCTAAACTCATAAGAAACTCATTTCTGAATAGCAGAAATGGTGTTTTAGGAGCTGTGAAGGTTCAATTTTTAGGTGGTTAATGAAAGAGTAAACTTCCTTTACTTTACTACTTTACTAGGGTAAAGATTCTCTATCTCCCTCCCAGTGTGGAATTTTATTACATAAGGCTCCTTTGTATTACACCAGCTCTGGAAGGTCTGAGTGTGTTTGGGTGTGAGTGCATGGGGGAGGTGAGTGCATGATGAGGAGTAGGAATTGAGAAGAAAAACCCATCCTCATTATGAAACCATATAAAATACACTATAAGAACAAAACTCCAAATAATCTTGGTCAGTTTTGATTCATAAAAAAGATCATTGTTTGTTATGAGTTGCCAGGTCTTTATATGAAAATGCTTCCTTTTTACTAGGAAAAGTACCATAGAATAAAATTTTTGGCAGCATTTGCACATCACTTAACAAAGATGCTGCTCTCTTTTCACTCAGTAATAAATACCAAGAAGCCATGCTTCCCGGTAAACTGGAAACTATTTCCTCATCAGAATGTTGTAAAGCATAGTTTTATCCCTAATCAAACACTCAGCACCAAACAAATTTTATATGTAATATGTCATAAAAGCAACTGTTAAACAACTATAAACATCTATAATAAGGCAATCATAAAAATAAGCTACTAATTCTATAAAAAATAAATATCCAGTACACATTATTTACAAAATGGGCCACAATGTCCAATAAAATGTGCACATGAGATTTAAAAAACAAAAAGGCTCTAATATTTGGTAATTTGACTCATAACCAATAGTATTGATAAAATAAATAATAAACATTAATAAACAGACACAACAGACTATGAAAACCATTTTGCTGATTTTAAAATTTGGAAGATACTTTAGGAAATAATTTTAATTTTAATCCATGTTTCTTTAAAAATATGTTAAAGGAGATTTGAGAGGATCCTTTTTTTCTTTATTCTCAAATATCTTGGAAGCTAGAGAAACATTTCAAATTATTTTAATTTTAGAATTGTTGAAAAGCAATATACTGAACATGTTATAATTGATAATTTTAGTTTATTCTACTTAGAGCATTATGTTAAGCCAATAATAACATCGACAATAATAATGGATACCATTTTTTTATAGCACTTGCATTGTGCCATGTAGAGTTATTTGTTTTCTCTATGATCTCATTTTGCTCTTCCATTGTCTTCTATATTTGCAAATTACTTGTGACCAAATAATTTTAGATCACAGCAGAATTCTTAAGAATATAAGTGGTAGCTATAAAAGTACTTCATTTTAAAGAATAAGAAAATGTTTCTGGTCATCAGGAAACTTTACAGTTCCAAAACCTCTCTTGCATGCTGTCAAAGGCAGGCATTAGACTGCACCCTCCCTCCATGTGTGTATTACAAGACTAGTTGAAGTCATCCACTGAAAAGGAAAGTATTAGTTTATTTGGAAGTGAGCTCTGGTGTGTTTTAAAATGCTTCCAGTCTCATATTCTCTACACATAATAAATAACCTATCAAAACAACACTTAAATGCACCACCATTTAGTAGAACCATGCTATATTAAGGGAATTGTACCTTACAGAAAATATTTAGTAATGAGCATAAGTATCTCTTATTTATCTATGTGTCATATAGTGAGTTATTTACTTAAGCAAACGCAGTCATCCTTCTGAGAAAAGCAATCCCCTACCCATTTCACTGTCTCTACTAACAGACTAATTTACTTTACTGAATTGGAAAAATTGATTTCCATTAAGAATTTTATATTTACTATATTAGAATATGTTGCATGAACAGTGATGATTGGTATGCTTTCTATCAGCTCTTAGATAAAAGAAGGCCTCAAATACTCTTACCAATGTCTAGCACCAGTGCCTTCCTGCTAAAGACAGTGTTTTCATATAAATTCCCTCCACTTGGAGACAAGTTCCTTTTTCTTGTGGGGTTTCAAGAGCATCTTGATTCTTGAATATTTGTTCTTGTTTTTCCAAAGATGGAGGCTGTGAGTCCTAAATATTCAGAAATATAAATCAGTGAGAAAAAGAGATGGAAAATTAAAGCTGATATTTCTAGTGAGCAAATTGTTCTCTGAAAATTAGTCTTTCAGAAAACATTTAGTCTTCACCTCCATTATGCTATATAAATAGTATTTTAAAATATAAATGAAATAGATATTTTCTTCATTGTATTTAGCATCATACCTGTATAGCTGCAGGTTGTGTTTGTGTGTATGTGTGTTTTAAGCTGGGAAATAAGATTAAGTGCTTTTGTCCTTTGTTTTTCCCCCACATGTTTCCATCCACCTTGTTTTATAAGTATATATATATACTTATAAAGAAATATATGTCAGAAGTAAATATATAGTAAATATTTATAGTCTATATATTTAGAAATATATATACATATATATATTTTTACATAATCTTCACAAACTTGGTTCATATATAGAAATTGGTATTGCAATGATAGCTTTAGTAGTAATAGTTTTGTTGATGTGAGTTTATGTATAAAAACAATGTTTTACAGTTTGGTAAGTGACCCCAAAATATGGATATAGCTCACAGAATAGTGAGGCAATCAAGCTTGATGATTTGACTAAAGGAGCAAAGATCAAAGACCAGTATTCTGCAGAGGACATACACCATACACAGGCACCAGGTATTGCAGATATTTTTACTAAGTAAATATTTATTATGATTTGTATCTACTTTGTCCTTTGTTTTCTAATGACCAATTCTACTATTTTATATAGTTAGCTATCATACTTTGAAATGAAACAAGTAACAGGTGTTAGTAAGTCAATAAAAATATTTAAGCTATGTCAAAAGTATCATAAGTCATGTAAAGCTTGCAGTTTCAGTTCTTAAGGGATTCCTAGAATTGTAATAATATCATAATGGCATGTACTAGCAATATAAATATACTAATTATTATAATTGATGACATTAGGCAATCATGTGCTATATTAAACATTTTACACGTATTGTCTTAATCCCCTTCTAGACTTCTAGACTTAAAGAAATTAGGAAACTTAAATGATCTGTTCAATGTCAGTCAATTAGAAGGATGGACACTGTGAGCTGGGGCCAAACATAGAGCACTTTGGTGATATTGGAAAACATTGCCAATTCACTAGGAAAAAAAATTAATGATAGCTTTTAAATTATATGTAGATCATCCCATTTGATTCTTAAAACCAATATGTGAGATTAACTGGTTTGTTATAGAAATTCCATTTTGCAGATGAGAAAACTGACACTCAGGAGATTGTGATTTGTCTCAAGTTACAGAACCAAGTGCTCATGTACTCTGATTTCTAATTTAGTGCTTTTCCATTACACATTACTCTTTTTAGGAATTAACAAAATGATTGATAAGATAATAAATAAATAAATTAAACATAAAGTGAGCTCTAGTATGAATAGATTGTGATTTTCTTAAGTGATACAGAAATTGAGAGTCTGAAAGACGAATGTAGAATTATAATAAGGAAAATTTGTTCCTTGCTTTCTTGGCTTCTCAAATCATGGTGATCTCCATATTCTTCCATTTTTAGATATTTTCCCAATTTGATTTTCTATAGATCTAGATTAGAGAGAAGATCTTTACCGAGTAAAGGATATTTCGTGTGCTTTATTAATCACTTAATCAATTAATTCTTTTTGTTTCCAGTTAGTAATCGAGTAGTCTATATGAAAAGTATAGAGGATATACAGTTAAATAAAGTATAGTCTTCAAAAAAGTCCACAGACAAAAAAAAAAAGTAGTTATAAACAAGTAATTAAAGTGCTGTTCTAGAGGTATAAATGAGACTTATATAGCATTTGCACAAGGAAAGATATGATCAGGTTAGGGGAAGACTCTAGTCTGAATTATTGAGGATGAGTAGCAGTTTGCTGGTTGGTCTGGGAAAGGGGTCATCCGTGAAGGGCAACCTATGTTCCATGAATCAGCATGACAATTTAGGAGAACTGCAGGTGGTTGAGTTTGTCTTTCTAGAGTATTGGCTGTTTGCCTATGTTTGGCAGAAAATGACACTGGAGAGACAAGCAGGGACCATAGTGTCCTGTGTGTCATGCCAGGTACTTTGAATGTTATCCAGTAGACAGGATGAGAATTGAAATGTTTTGAGCTCGGGAGAAAATTTACCTGTTTACTTTCAGGAAGATGGGCCTGTAAGCACTGTGGATAAGCTCTCAGAGAGGGGTGAGATGAAAGTCAGGGAGACTATTTTGGAGTTCTATTTGTCTGCTTTGCGTGCCATAACAGAATAGCAGAGACTGGGAGCTTAAACAACATACATTTTTTTTTTAAATAGTTTTGGAAGCTGGAAGGCCAAGATCAAGGTGTCAGCAGGTTTGGTTTCTCTTGAGACTTCTCTCCTTGGCTTGAAAATGGCTGTCTTCATTCTGTGCCCTCATGTGCCTTTTTCCTTGTGCATAAATATTCCTCTTTTTTCTTATTATTATTATGACACCAATTCTATTGGATTGGGGCCCCAGCCTTATGATCTCATGTAACCTTACTTATCTCCTTAAAGACCTTATCTCCAAATATGGTCACCTTCGGAGTTAGGCCTTCAACATACGAATTTTGGACAGATACAGTTCATTCCATAGTATTCCACCCTGTGGACCTCCAAAATTAATGTTCTTCTTCCATGCAAAGTACACTCACCCTATCCCAAACATCTCCAGTCTTGACTCATAAAGTCTTATCTACATATCTCTGAATCAGATATGGGAGAGCCTTCAGGTATAATCACTCCTAAGGCAAAATTCTTCTCTAGCTGTGAGCACATGAAACCAATCAATCTATGTGCTTTAAAAATACAATGGTGGGAATTGCATAGGATAGTCATTTTCATTGCAAAGTGGAGAAATTGGAAAGAAAGAGGTTATGTGTTCTAAGCAACTCCAAAATCTAGTATGGCAAATTCCATTAGCTTTTAAGTTTTAAGAAATATATACTTCATGCTATGTTCTTTTGGCCCACTAGGAAAGCAGTGATGTCTCCACAGTCCTAGAAAGCAGCCCTACTTCCATGGCTATGAGTGGCAGGTCTGTGTCGGAGGATTGGGGTACCTGCAGCCTGGCCCACTAAATGTTGGGGGTGATAGCCTTGCCCCTGGACACTGGCACCATCATGGTTATTCTTTCCTTTTCTTGAAAGATAAGGCATGTTTATGTCTGGATAACTCTAATGTCCTTTCTTCAAGAATCTCAGAAGTCTAAAAGCCTTCTTTTATTTTGTTTCATCTCTTAGTCCAGACTAGAAATGTCTTTGCTGGTATGATTCTATCTCTAGTCCTAGCTTCTGCTGAGATGCTTGATTAAATCCAAGGGTAATCTCTTATTGGGGTGATTGCACAGCCCTACCCTTGACATTCTCTTTGAAATGCACTTTCTCACTTTTTGCAAGATTAATAGGCTGAGACTATTCCAAATCTTCAAATTCTAGTTCCTTTCTGCTTGACAATTTCTTCAACTGAACTCACCCCTCATGTTTTTGCTATTTGCAGCAAGAAGAAACCAAGCCATGCCTTTAATATTGCTAGAAATCTCAACTAAATATCCAAGTTCATCATTTTTTTTTTAAACTGGGTAGGTTTAACATTTTTTTAATTTTACTTTTTAAATCAAGTATAAATAACATATATAATAAAGTGTTATATTAGTTTCAGATGTACAATATAATGATTCAACAATTTTATACATTACTCAGTGCTCATCAAGATAAATGTACTCTTAATCCCCTTTATATTTAACCCATCCCCCCTCCCACTTCTTCTCTGGCAAACACCAGTTTCTTCTTTGTTTTTAAGATTGTGGTTTTTTGTTTCTTTTTTTCCCCTTTTATTGTTCTTTTGTTTTGTTTCTTAAATTCCACATACGAGTGAAATCATATGGCATTTGTCTTTCTCTGACTGACTTAGTTCACTTAGCATTATACCTTCTTGGATCACTCATGTCATTACAAATGACAAGATTTCATTCTTTTTTATGGCTCAATAATATTTTATAATATATATATATAAAGAAATATTACATTTTCTTTATTCACTCATCTATTGATAGATGCTTGTATTGCTTCCATATTTTGGCTATTATAAATAATGCTGCCAATAACCATAGGGATGCACATATCTCTTTGAATTACTGTGTTCATTTTCTTTGGGTAAATAACCAGTAGTAGAATCACTGGATCATGTGGTAATGCTATTTTTAACTTTTTGAGGAACCTCCATACCCCAAGTTTGTCACTTTTAACTTCTACTTTCCACAAACAGACACTTCAGCCAAATATTTTTTTCAGCCAAATTTTTTGCTGCTTTATGACAAAGATCAGTTTTCCTCCAGTTTCCAACAACATGTTCCTCATTTCTGTCTGAAATCTCACCAGAATCAACTTTATGTCCATATGTCTCCCAGTAGTCCCTTCAAAGCATTCTAAACTTTTTTTAACATGTTCTCCCAAACGCATCCAACCTCCACCCAATATTCAATTACAAAGCCAATTCTACATTTTTAGACATTTTATTTTTTAAGATACAAAATAAATCAAGCTTGTTTATATTCAGTTAAGAAGGAGAGGGAAAGATTGATTGAATATACTCTAACACATAATTAATGGGAAAGGATTCATGAGAAGAATGGGATAAAGAACAGTACTTCTCAAACTTTAATGTGCATAGGAATTACCTTAGGATTTTTAAAATTAGGTTCTAATGCATTAGGACAAGGAAGGAACCTGAGATTCTGTACTTCTTTTCTTTCTTTCTCCCTTTCTTTCTTTCTTTCTTTTGGAGGGAGAGAGAGAAATGGACAGAGGGGCAGAGGGAGAGGGAGATAATCTTAAGCACACTCACACTCAGCACAGAACCCAACCCAACACAAGGCTTGATCTCACAACCCTGAGATGGGTTGTATGCTTTAACCAAGTAAGCCACCCAGGCATCCCAAGATTCTGTACTTCTAACAAGAGCTCAGGTATTGGTAGTGCTATTGGTCCACAAGGATTAGGGCACTGTTGCAGGACTTTTCAATAGGATGTGTACACCTCTTTTTTAAAAACATGAAGGATTACTCAAGGAAAAATCATGCTTAAAATCTGATCAACCTCATTCTCAATCTCGTGGTAGATAAGATTCAAAGATGCCTCTAGTTGGAAAATAAATTATTATTTTTTTAAATATGCTTTAATATGAAAGTGTTTAAACATACAGATGAAACCCCATATACTCTTTTGCAATATTGCTTCATCATCTCTTGCCTGTACCTTCTCCCTTACTTTACCTCTACCACTGGAGTATTTAAAGAAAATCTCACACATATATCATTTTGTTTATAAATACTTCAATATATATCTCTAACAACTAAGAATAAAAATGAACAGTACCATGATTACAAGGTCAGAAATGTTAATGTCTCAAAAATGTATTTTCATAATTAATTCGTTTGAATCAAGGTTCTATAAGGTTTCTACATCAATTTTTGTTGACTATTCTCTTATGTATGTTTTAATATAGAGCAGTTACTCCTCCCCCTTTATCTTTCAAGGCATTTATTTGTTGAATAAACTGGATTATTTTATTTTCTGTAACATTTCCCATATCCTGGACATGCTCATGGCATCTTTATATGATGTTATTTAACATGCTCCACTATCCTGCTTATTTCCTGTAAAAGGATAGTGGATCTAGTGACTTGATTCAATCTGTTTAATTATTTATTGACTAGAATACTTCATGGATGGTGCTGTGTAATTCTTTGCATCACATCACAAGGCATGAAATTTCTTGTCCCAGTTTGGTGATGTTAATATTAATTGTGGGTTCAGGTGTTGTCGGCCTCCTCTATCCATTTAAAGTTCCCTATTAACTTCTCATGTAATGATTTTAATGGCCATTGATGATTGTAACTTTAGATACATGATTTCAACAGAGGTTTCAAAATGGCCTTTTTCTGACATTTCTTTTGTATTAACTGTAATCCTTCTTTGGAGAAGAGTTTTCCATGATCAAATGTTCCATGCCAGAAAGTCTAGAAAAATAGATGATTTTTATACTTATTTAATCATCTTCAGAATGGCGATTAGTACCCTAGCAATTTCCAAAAGTGATCACAAAGATGCAATTACCAAAAATCAGATTATGGGGAAAATCTGCAGAATGAAATTTCCATTATCTTCAGCTTCAAACTGAAGAGGTAAAGAAGAAGACAGAGGAGCAATGAACCTATAGATTAAAAGAAACAGGGTGCTTACCTACCACATTCACTGTGTGAGTCTTATTTGGTCCTTTTTAAAATAAATTTTAAATATGACATGTGAAAATCAATTTAATATGGACCCTGATTAGATATCTGATATTAATAAATTATTGCTAATTTTCAGCTTAATAATAATATTGTGGTTATCTTTAAAGATAAAGACTGAAATATTTATGAATGGAATAATATGGTATAATAATATGGAATAATATGGAATACATGAAAGAGGATATGAATAAACAAGATTGCCTGTGAATTGATAATTGGTGAAGTTGGTGATATAAACATGCAAATCCATTATACTATTCTTTTTTGTGTATGTATGAAATTTATCCTAATGATAATTTTGATGGTCTATCCAGGACAGAAAAACTAAAGTCACAGAGTACATTTTCTCTTTCATTTGAAAGCCATACACATTTGCACATATTATTTTGATATTCAGAAATAGTTCTCATTATATACTTAATTCTGTTTCGTTGTTTCATTCTTTAACCATTTAGTGACAAGAAGGCAAAAGCTTTTTTTCTTTCTTTCTGTTGCTTTATATTTTCAGGATCTAGCAAATTTTCTGGTACATAGAGAGTTCTCACCAAATGTTTGCTTGGAGAAATGGTTAATGTTTTCAGTACCAGCCTCATATATAATAGGAATTCTAAGAAGGAATTTCCATTTGAAAGACAACATGCATACAGTCAAAATGATCATCAAAAAGGCTAAAGCAAAAGAAAATTAGGCAATATAATAATTTCTAAAATGTAGATCTATTTAAAATTTCTGGAGCTATTGTAACTGTCCCATATCCTAACATGATAACTTTATCTGTCCTATCATGTTTTTTTTTGGAAATTGTTCACAGGAAATTTTAGGTTTTCAAATTGTGATGGGAAGTGATTATATTTTATTAAGAAATCATTGGATTCTTGCAATATCAGAAGTTGAGAATGAGAACTGATTATTAGTTTCTCTAATGCTCAACTTATTCCATATTTGTTCACTCTGCAATGTGACTCTCAGGGCAGATTGGAACTCTAATTAGGGGTCTAGTTTCCCTTTGATGTTGACGGCAACTCTTATTAGTATTAATGTATATGGAAGAGAGAATAGATCTTTAAATAATTTAAAAACAGCTTTGTGTATTATGAATACAGACATATAAAAGATTTAATGATCTGACTTTTACATATTTATACTATGGTGCACATAAACACACACTCCATGTATTGTATATAACTATGTCTTGGGAACTAAATGAAGTTCATAAAATCTTGCCATTAATTATATTGAGGGAGAGAATATCCTTTTGTGTTTATTCATTCATTCCCAGAAATGGCTGGAGCTTCTTTTAACAATAATCTGCCTAATTTTTAAACCTCAGTCTCTTAAAAGAGAGTCCTAGCTTCGATTTCCCTAAATTGAGGAATACACATTTTACAGCGTTGGGAAATTAACAAAAAGGGAAGACTTTATGTCTTTATATGTCAGGCATATGAGAGTATACATTTCTCAGGAAAAATGTTTTACAATAGTTGACATTTTCTCTTTTTTTTTTTGTGCATTTCTTTCATAAATATTGTGAGCTACAGCTGTAATCCTTCTTTGGGCACAAGTGACCTACAGTGTGATTGTACTGTATTGTATTTATAAGTCATAAGTGGTGCTTGACATGGCAGTAAGAATAGCTTGTCTGTGACTTCCACTGTGAGAGGCACCAGGGTTTTGTTGGTCAGGAGGTGGGTTTTTCACTTATTATGATACAGCCTCTGTATTTGAGTGGTCTAGTTATGTTTAACCTAATACACTCTGGGTTTATATATGGATTGCTTAACACCTAAATTGTATCTTAAAGAAATTTCCAAAAACAGAAAGGAAAAACATAATGCTAAGTTGGTTTTCATTCAGGGATCACAGAAACAAAGCTAGAACAAACTTCTTCTAGGGTGTATTCTATTGGCTTAGATCTAAGACCAGAGCATCTCAGATTTCCTATATGCATAATAATTTTTTTTCTTTTGAAAACCCTGCCCCTGAAAAGAAGCCCTGAAATGGTTGCAGTAAAGCCCCTTTTGAAGGACTCTCAGCACCGGTCAAGGAATGAACAATGCCAAGGGGCAAGGTCTTTGTTATGCAGGAGGCTGCTGGCCATTTCAGAGCAGCTCTGGGTGTCAGGGAACCCAGTTGATGACAGATGGTGTGACTGTCCTTGCAAATTTTTCACCTTAAAATGACAGCCTATGTGGAAATACCCTGTCATCATTGGGGAAGGATACTCTAAAAAGCCTCTTGAAAATTACATAAAGGGAAACAGTTTTTATTTCAGATATAGTTCTGGGTTTTTGATATTTAGGAAAGCTTGGATGTTTACAATAGAGGGAAAAAAAGAAAGAAGGAAAATGTTTCAGTTCAAAGGGCTCTTCCTCTACACGCAAAGCAATAAATGGCAAAAAGAAAAATAAAATATAATCAATATCTTTTCAGATGCGACCTTTTAAGTGCATATATTGTTTGGTTTGATATACTAGGTCGGTTAACCATATATTCTCCATTTTGGATAAAAGACAGTCTTTTGCTTACTGCATAAACCGGTAGAAATAGGGAGATTTCCCAGTTATACCCCAGGCCAGATATATAATATAAAATTAAGCAATAAACTGCTTTAAGCAGCCTGTTTTAAAAATTGTTGTCAATATATGACTGGAAGATTAAAAAAATTCTTACTCCTTTCTCCTTTTGTTCTTCCTTAATCTGCAAAGGAAGATGAAGATGGAAAAATAATTCTATAACTTCAGCAGCAGTTTTATATTTCCTATGCATCTTTTAAATTTTTAATTATGTGTGTTTGTTCAGAATCTTCAAGGAAATATTGCTAAAATTCTGAATGACAGTGAGGGGTTTCTAGCTTATATACTCTATAGATTTCCAGTGATACTCAGTGTCATAAAATTAAGATATATTAAAAAGACTTGGTTAATTCTGAATGCAAACATTGTTTTAGGTTGGTTTTAATGAGAAAATCATAGCTGTCATTTCTGCTTCATTTTCTCCTTCATGTACCATAATTTGTGCATATAATACAGTGTGGTCTCAAAATGTATGTCAAGGAGCAGAATGAGTTCCCAACAAAAAAAATCAATAGTTCATTATTTTTGATTTAATTATTTGCATGTTCCTTTAGTCACTTCGTTAAAATTAGAAGACTGAAAATTAAAACAATATCAGGATCAATTCATTAAATTGTTGGTTTATGTTCTTAAATGGGATTTTGCTTTAAGCTTTGTGTAAGAAAAGTATTAATTTTCTTTCTATAAAATGTGAGATAGTAGCAGTTACTAAGGGAGGTGCATTCTTGATGGGGATGAGTAGCTTCCCCAATATATCCCAGACTGGCCAACTTTAAAAAATACATTCTCCCTTTGTTCTTTAGTCACTTGTGTTATAAATCCCCAGGATACCTGAAGCCTCCTGTGGTTCACTATCTGCATTATGATTCTTGAAGTTTGGATGGAGTTCAGTTATATTTTGTAGTTTACTATCTTATTTTTAAGGAATGCCAACATGACCAAATCTGGGGGACTTGTTTTTGATTGACAACTATACTATGACAATGTAAAGTAAAGAAGGAGAAAGAAGAAAAAAAAGAAAGAGCAGAGGGATGAGAGAAAAAGGAAGAAAAGGAAAAAAAAAATAAAAGCCTTTCACACAGATATGGCCAATTCCACTTGACTGTATAGGAATATAAATTATGGTTTTCTAATATGGCCACTTGCAATATTAAAATTTACATATGCCATAAAATAATAAAACTGCCCCCCAAAAGCCTAAAAATTATCTTCAGAAATGGTCACATCATCTCTTTTCCCTACATGGAGCTCAGGTGACAAAAAGGCATTGAGAGCTCAAAGCTCTGCTGTAGCTCACTCACTTTACTGTGTGTTGCTTGCTCCCATTCCATTTGCAGTGATTTTGTTCTTTCCCATCATTCTCCAACCTTCTTTATCCACAATGTAGTACATTGTTCCACATGTTGTCAATTGGCTTTAATGTGTTAAAAATGTTCTGAAATTTGCTAAGGTTGAAGTGTGCTATTTACATAAGTTTAAACAGATTTCTTGCATATAGTACTTCTCAGAACTTATATGCTGAAGTAGATTGTCAAAACTGAAGCAATACTGTGTAGAAGGTTTTAAATTTAATTGACCATTGAGAGGAACTTTCCCCCATTCTGAAAACAGCTCACAGGATTTCTGGTCCAGAGGATACTCTGGGGGGAAATTCTGACATGTGTCATAATGCCCTGAAGTTATACAACTGAGGTCAGTGAATAAGGAGGTCTTAAAAGAGAGTGATGGAAACAAGCTTCATCTCAGTCTTGGTCTGCAAACCTAGTCTGACTGCATTCTCTAAAAGAACATCCAGCACACAGAAGTCACGTGAGTTTGTCACGTGAGAAGCACAAGAGTGGGCACCCACTTAAAACCTAGTTACTTAAATAGTCTCAGCTGTAAGATCAGCTAACTTTGTCAGGTTTACTTTACAGGGTTACAAAAAAGTACATTATGCTCACAAAAGCACTTTGAAAGTAGCAAAGCACCAATACCAACTGAAATTATTATTGTTGGATGCAGTCATAGAGTGAAAAAAGCACAGGATCTGACTTCATGAATCTATGATCCAGTTTTGTAATTTTTACCATATATAAACTTGGGCAAGTTGTGTGACCCCTTTGAGTCTCAATTTCATCATCCATAAAATGGGGCATAATCATGCCTCCTTCGAAAGCTATTAAGAGATCCAAATGAACAATGTGTTTCAAAGCTAGCATCATGCAAATATGATACACACAATTCTATTAGGATTTCTTGCTGAGAAATACTCTTTTGGTCCTGACAATTCCTGGGACACTGAGAATATGCTTGAAATTCCTTCTTATCCAGGGCTCAATGTTTTAGCCCCCTTGCATTCATGAAAGAATATTCCAAAAAGTAATACGGCCTGGATAAGGAACCAATATATTGGAAGTAAGGGAATAAAGAAGTAGCATAAATGTGAGCCATCCAAATAACCTTGACTCTCCATTAACCACTTTGTAAAATGCTTGAAAATGGCCAAATATTCTTATCTGGGTTGATTTAAGTCCTGTGTAGTTATTTGAGAAAAAAGCTCTGTCTCATTCTTTTGGTATTCCCTGTGTTGCTTGTCTGACTTCACCAAAGGATTGAGGAAGATGAATAAATGTTATTTACATCAATTACTTGATATCATCATGTGATATCATGTATTATGGGCTTTTATATTTAGACGTGATGGCATTTCTTTTCTGTAAGCTTACAGCAAAACATAGAATGCATACTTCATTAGCACATTTGTTATAAACTGGGGAAGGAAGAGCCTCCTTTTCTGCTCCAGATTCACATCTTTCTCCATACTTGCACAAAAATGTACCGGAAGATGCAGACGTGGCTCCAAGCACATAAAGTGCACACAGGAGAGGGAATGTAAGACTTGTTAACAATCCCACAGACATGGTTTTTCCATTTTAATTTTTTTTGATGTTCTATTTAAGTTAAAAATGTATACCTTCACAAGTGCTGATTAAGCATTGGATGTACAACTGAAAAGAAACAATGTATCAGACTTTTCCCCTTCAGAGATTGTACCCTTTTTCCCCCCTCCTGAGAACACTCCTTTAGATCTCTGGATGCTTTAGCCTGCTCCTTTTTTAGATCTCAGAGCAGAAGTCACCACTTCAGAAGGGCTTTCCTTGGCTACCCTCTCTAATCAGCTCCCGACTGCCTTCTAGGTTTTATTTATTGATTATGTGTTTACTTATTGATTATTTGTTGTTTCTCTACCAAGCACATTTTTCTTCCCCTTGAAACTTGGCAAGTATTTAAAAAATTGTGGAATAAAAATGTGTATAAATTTGGACTAACAAACATAGTTTTTGTGTTTTGCAATATGATAATAATTATTAAATATGTGTTAATGTATTAAGGATTCTATGTCACATTGTTCTGAGCCTTTTGTATGTATAGTTTAATTTAATCATAATAATAACACTGTGAGGTGGATACCGCTGTTACTCCCATTAAAGATGCATTTTCAGTAAAGATAAAGAACTCAAGAAGGTTCAAAACATTGAATAATGATTTTCCCACTCAAAAGTAGTATAATCTTGGACAAGCAACTTAATTTTACTGTTTTGGTTTCCTCATCTGTTAAAGTAAGATGCTAATATATCCCACCTGGGACTTTGCTGAAGATTGGCTAGACAAAGCCATAGGACTGCATCATCAGGGACAAATTGCTATGCAAAAAAAAAAAAAAAAAAAAAAAAAAAATTCATAATATCATTGGAATTTGTTTAGTCTCCAGACAGGTCAAGCCTGGTTATAATCCTATTTAAAATCTGAGATGGTAGGTAAGATTTGTCTTGTTCGGATATTTCTAAATACAAAGCACTCCAAGCTCTGAATGAGTCCTGCCTGGAGTTGACATTCATAACACAAATGGGGAGCTAAGTTAAGGAGGAAGCTTCCTACTCTGGAGGGATTTCCCTGAGAATAGAACTTCTAGACTCTGAGCATGACAAATATCCATGAACTGATAGACAGCATACATGGAAAGGCCAGAAAGAGCCAGGTAGCCAGGCCCTTAAGGCCTCTTGCTTCTCGCTCAGATTTCCTAATGTCTTATGTATTGAGATTCTGGCTACAAATTTAGCAACTAAGCAATACTGCAGTTAAAACTGTGGGGTGCCTGGGTGGCTCAGTCAGTTAAGCCTCTGCTTTCAGCTCAAGTCATGATCCCAGGGTCCTGGATGGAAGGTCCTGGGATCAAGCCCTGAGTCAGGTTCCCAGCTCAGCAGGGTGTCTGCTTCTCCTTCTTCCTCTCACTCTGACCCTCGCTTCCACTCAACTCATGCTTTCTCTCTCTCAAATAAACAAATAAAATCTTAAAAAGAAAAATTAAAAACCGTGAGGTGATAAAGTATATATACCTAAATATATTTATATATCTTAATATATATGTATATGTATTATGTTGTATATGTGTGTAGATATATGCATGTACATATAAGCATACACATGCACACATATTTAGAAAAAGCATAATTAAGAAAAAAAAAACGAAATTGCCCAGGATTGTAATGTTAGTTTGTGGCAGACATGGGATTATTATCTGTGTATAACTCAAATGCATGTTCTAGAATATCATACTAGTATTTGAAGTTAATTATACATATACATAGATTGATAGTCACTGTTTTTTAAGCATTTACTAATTGTTATGTGCTATGCTTGCTTATACTGTCTTATGTAAGCCTTCTAATTAGTTAGTTTACAATGTACATATTTTGAGGTTCACTTTACAAATGAAAAAGTGACTTTGAGAAGTTTATCCAAGATTGCATAGTTGGTAAAAATCCCAATCTTGAGGCCAAACCATGTTCTTTCTTATCCCAAGTCTTAACCAGGCTTTCTTTTTCTTTTTCTTTTTCTTTTTTTTTTTCCTTTTCACTATGCTGCAGTTTCTAATTTACTAAGTGTATGGTAGATCTGAACTGAAAACATGTCTTTTTTCATAATATTCCTTCTAACATGATAGAGCTTACATAGTAGTATTAATCACTTATGTTGTTTTCTTTCTAACCGCATACAAGTATTTGATTTAATGTCATAGCAGAGAAATGTTAAAAGAAAAAATAAAGGTCAAGCAGTTTCTATATAAACTCCACTGTCTCTTTACTATTTGGCTGCTTTATAGTAAATCAAATCCATTTTATGTAATGAAGCTTATCTTTATTATCCCATTATGGCTGCCTTAGAAAAGAAATCATGTATGTGCTTCAGTTTAGGGTCATTTGTAATTATAAAAAGATATGCAGGAAAGCTCTGTAGTCCTTGTATGCTTTTAAAATCTTCTCCTTTGGTTGTTCTGCACGTTTTTACTGTTTTATAAAGAAAGTGTTGGAAAGCTGTGTTTTTATTGCCTTGATGCCTTTAATAGTACATACTGTGAAACTAAGCTGGATACCTGATTGATGCCATTCCTACCTGTCTAGGAAGATAATGATCAAACATCGAGGGGTCTGTTCTCCAGGTGATGTGTGCATGGAACTCCCATTAATGTTAATGGGAATCCTGCAGCTAAGCACAGTGACTGGAGACAAGAGGCTGAAGGTGTGGTAGGTCCATTAATACTTCGTTCTTTCATAGCAGCTGGTTGGAATATAAGTGGTAGGCAGTCCTTTTGAAGCTAACAATCAGCTATATTTAAAAAGTGCTGCTTGTGGAAGATATGTAGATGTATTGTCAATAAACTCTTTGTATAAAGTATACTTATGCGATATTTTTTGATACAAAAGCGTCCATCTGAAATGCTTGCTTTTTTGAGTATTGTTTCATCTTCCTCAAAGTGGTTGATTAGAAGTTGATAAAGAATTTTGATAATTGGTGGCTATTTGAGAAATACAGATACAAAATTTAAGAGCCAAAAAAAGTACTTTAATAAGTTGATGACATACAATGATTAAAATCTAGACAAGAGAAGAAAAATATGATACATAGAAAATATGAAATTTCATACTTAGGCTGAATTATTTAAAAATATGACTTTTTATATGCTTGCTGTAAAAGTCATTTTAATGGTTGTATAATGTTATATGGAGTAAATCTTCCAAAATGTCTGTTTACTATTTAGGTTCCTACACATTCATAATTTTTATGCCTTTCAGATGGATTACTCTTGTTAGTAGTGACTCTTTTAATCCCTAATAAATTTCTTCTGCATTTAAGTCTATTATGTATACATAAATATATATGAGCTTTCTTTTTCTTTTAGTAATTGCCAAGTGTGTTGTTTTCATCCTTTTAGAAATTTCTTATGATGATATGTTTTAGGTTCATCTTTTTGTACCTAAGACCGAATGTTAGTTAAATCTGAAAATATCTTTTTTTAAAGATTTATTGATTTATTCATGATAGACAGAGAGAGAGAGAGAGACAGAGACACAGGCAGAAGGAGAAGCAGGCTCCATGCAGGAAGCCAGATGAGGGACTCGATCCTGGGTCTCCAGGATCACACCCTGGGCCAAAGGCAGGCACCAAACCGCTGAGCCACCCATGGATCTTCTGAAAATATCTTTTTAAAATAAATTTATTAGGGATTCCTGGGTGGCTCAGTGGTTGAGCGACTGCCTTCGGCCCAGGGCATGATCCTGGAGTTCTGGGATGAAGTCCCGCATTGGGCTCCCTGCATGGAGACTGCTTCTCCCTCTGCCTGTGTCTCTGCCTGTCTCCTTCTGTGTCTCTCAGGAATAAATAAATAAAATCTTTAAATAAAATAAAATAAATTTATTATATAATATTTGATAAATGCAGAATAATATATTACACATATTTGTGATATATATAAGTGTAAGTGTTACACTTATATATTTGTGTATTACACATAATAATATATTACACATATTAGTGATATATATATATATATATATATATATATATATATGGGTTTACTTTTCCAAGAATAATGATAAAATGAATACTCATGAACTCAGTGACCAAATTAAGAATTTGGGTATTACCAATTCATAATAAATGAATAAGTAAATAAATAGCAGGTACAAAGTCTATAGCCAAGGAAGAAATGATGGAGAGGGCCTGTTGGAGGTCAAGTCTCAAAAGATAGTCTAACATTAGAGGCATTGAACACAATGTAAGGAATGTAGGCTCAATCATAAAGCACTGAGGGCACATTATAAGTTGTAAACAGAGGCAACGTGATCAGATTAATGTATTTCAGGTGATATTTTGATGGTTGTAGGAGATGGACTGAATCAAAAGAGACATTTGTCAGTCATCAATATGGTAGTATGAGTGATCTTTGATGTAGGAGATATTAAGGGCTGAAAAATGTAGAAATAGAAGTAAAGACAAATTTTAATTGAGAAATATTTGATGGTGGATTTACAGGCATTGGTGACCACTTACATGGGAGAGGGAGGAAGATTTGAGAAATAGGTTTTTTTTTTTTTTTTTTTTTTTTTTTTTTTTTTTTTTAAGATTTTATTTACTCATGAGAGACAGAGAGAGGGAAGCAGAGGGAGAGGCAGGCTCCTCATGGAGCAGGGAGTCGGACGGATGTGGGACTCAATCCTAGCACCCTGGGATCAGGACCCAGGCCCAAAGCAGACATTCAACTGACTGAGCCACCCAGGTGCCCCTTGAGAAATAGTCTTAAGAGAGAATGGAGTCTTGTGACTTGTCAAACCCAGGGGATTGGTGAAGTACCACAGGGAAAGTGAAGAGATCTGAGGACATGGTGCTGATAAACACAGGTGTTCATCAGGCTACTGAATAAGGGGAAAGGGCATGTGAAAATGGATGAGAATGAGTTGGTATCTGAGGTCTTTTGATTATTTACTTCCTGTGATGAAAACATTTAATCATTATGGATCTAAAAGTAATGTTCAAAATGTAAAGATTACTCTCTATCATTGTAGTAAACTGTTGTGTTTATTGGAGCTTTGGGCTTCAAGGTATCTGAATTTAATTGAACTTGCTAAATAATTAAGATTGTTAATAGTCATAATCAGAGATAATGTATCTCAGATTGGATTTAAAAATCCTTTGAGGAGTGTATACTTGTAGGAATCAGGCTGATATTGTGATGAACCCAATTTTACCTTTCATAAGAAGTCATACAATAAACTTCTTTTATGTCATCCACTAGCCTTAGAATGGTGCTAGACTTAGTAAACACACACACACACACACACACACACACACACACACACTATATATATATATATATATATATGTGTATATATATATATCTGTATATATATAGTCTAAATTAGCTTAGATATTTGGAGTATATTAGGCTATAAAGATTAGCTACATATTAATCCAATGGTATGGAAACTTCAATTTGATTGTACTTGTTTAAATTCAGATATCATAATATGGGATATAGTTTTTAATTGTCCTACCCACTTTTAAATGCATCTGTCATAAAGTCTTGCCTCATCACAAGCTAGAAATTATGGTGACAGAGTGGTATTTTTATGGTCTAGTTAAAAAAAGGAAATTACTAATGGAACCCTTTTCTGATGATGCAGTTAGCTGCCTACAGTCTCAGTAGCTTCACTTCATTTAACATGAAGAAATAGGAAACTGACATATAAAAATTCCCCAAGGGGGTCCATTCATAATTGTTATTTTTTTAAAGTTAATAAAAGTTTTTGCTCTAGATATAAGGCCTTTAATATATACATATTATTTTCTAAGTAAACACACTAATTTATGTCTCATTGTATAGTATAAATTTAATTTACATTTTCTTCTATATGTACATTTGGTTTTTGACAGTCCTAAAGAAACCAGAGTATCATTTTATCTAGTCATTATCAAAGATTTTATATGATAAAAATATTAATAAAGCATTCATTGGATTCTTTAAATTGATGTTCTTATACTATAATTCATATAAAATAAACTGAAGGCACCCATTTTTTAGTTAAAAGTTTGGAGCCTTTTGATACATTCATATACCCATATAACCACCACCCTAATCAAGATATCATACATATGATTATCTTAAAAAGTTTTTTCATGCCTTCTGTGCCCCTTCTTGGGCAGTCCCTCTGAGAGTCTTCCCTAGGCACTTTTGATCTGATTTCTATCTCTATAAATTATATTGCTTTTTTAGAACTTCATATAAATGGAAACATACAGTGTATATGCTTTTATGCCTGGCTTCTTTCACTCAGCATTTTTTAAAATTCATCCATATTGTTTGTGTGTCAATAGCTTGTTTCTTCCTATTGCTGACTAGCATCTTATTGTATGAATATGTCACAATTTGGACATTTGGTTTCCACTTTGTGACAATTGTGAATATTCACATACTAGTCTTTTTGTGGTTAGGTTTCCCTTTCTTAGGCAAATACATAGATGTGTGATTTTGCTGAGTCCTGTAGCAAGTGTATATTTAACTGTATAAGACACTGTCAAACTATTTTCTAAAGAGGTTTAAAAATAATAAAATCTAAGGAGCAAATTTTCTCAGAGCATTCTGGGAATTCTGCTCCTTGCCAACTCTTGGTGCTATCAATTAAAAAACATTTAGCCATTCTAGATTTAGATTTATTTCCTTTTTTTATGATTTTTAATGATGTTGAGCCCTTTCTCATAAGCTTATCAGTTATTTCTATCTCTTTTGTGAAGTATCTGTTTTACACTTTTGTCCATTTTCTAATTCAGTTGTACTGAGTTCTTTTTGTTATTGAGTTATTGAGTTCTACATGTGTTCTGGAGCAAAGTTTTTGTGTTTTGCTTTTACATTTTCTCAATAGTATCTTTCTTCAATAGTACATTTCTTCAATAGTATCTTTTGAAGAACAGGTCTCCAGTTTATCTTTAGTTTCCTTTGTGGTTTGTGGTTTTATTATGTCCTGTTGAAGAAATTCTTGCTTATCTCAAGGTTGCAAGGATTTTTTTCTGGTTTTCCTCTTAGAAACTTTAATTCTTTAGTTTTACGTTTTATTTATTTATTTTTTTACTTTTTTTTTTTAGTTTTATGTTTTATTCTATGATCTATTTTGAATTTAATTTTTTGTATGATGTGAGGTAGGATTTGATCTTCTTGGATATTTCATGTCAGTGGTTTCAGAACCATTTGTTGAATAGATTAATTGCTTACACATTATATTGCCTTGAATTTTTTTTTTTTAATTTTTTAATTTATTTATGATAGTCACAGAGAGAGAGAGAGGCAGAGACATAGGCAGAGGGAGAAGCAGGCTCCATGCACCGGGAGCCTGATGTGGGATTCGATCCTGGGTCTCCAGGATCGCGCCCTGGGCCAAAGGCAGGCGCCAAACCGCTGCGCCACCCAGGGATCCCCGCCTTGAATTTTTTATTCAAAATCAATGGACCTTATATATTTGCGTCTAGTTTGACTTTCCATTTGTTCTATTGATACATATGTCTATTTTTATGCCAAGTCCACATTGTCTTGATAATTTTAGTTTTATATTAAATATTGAAAGTCCTTCAAATTTTCCTTCTTTTTTCAAAATTGTTTTAGCTATTCATAGACTTTTACATTTCCATATATATTTTATTTGTATTTATATATTTTAGAGAAAGAGAGTGCACACACACTTGTTGGTGGGAGCAGGAGGTGGGATAGAGGGGAAAGGGAGAGAATCTCCAGCAGACTATCCATTAAGCATAAGAGCTCGATCTGGGGCGATCTCACAACCCTGAGATCATGACCTGAGCTAAAATCAAGTGTCAGATGCTTAGCTGACTGAGTCATCACCTGCGTATATATTTTAGAATCAGCTTTTAATATCTACAAAGAAACTGCTGGCATTTTGATTGAAATTACACTGAATTTGTACATCAATTTGGGGTGAATCAACACTTTATCAATGTTAGTCTTCCAAACCACAAGCAAGGTATATCTCTCCATTTATTTAGGCTTTCTTTAAATTTTATATGACACTGTTTTGTATTTTTCAGTGCATTTTTGGTGCTCAAATTTGCCATTAGGTATTTTATACTTTTAATGCTATTGTAAATGTTTGTGTTCTTGTTTGTTTCTTTTTGTTTTTAAATATAGTTCTATTGTCCATTGTCATTGGGTTTAGAAAACTTTGGTCCAGGTGCCTGGTGAGCTTAGTTTAAGTGTCTGCCTTGGCTCAGGTCATGATCCCAGGGTCCTGGGATCAAACTCCATGTTAGGGTCCTTGCTCAGTGCCGGAGCCTACTTCTCCCTCTCTCTCTATTGCTCAAAAATAAATAAATAAAGTCTTAAAAAAAAAAAAAAAAAACTTTGGTCAGAACATGTCACTCCTCTGCTCAGAAATTTCTACTAGTTTCTGAGTTCCCTTAATAAGATCTAAAGTCTTTCAATGAACTAAAAGATTTAGCCCCATATAATCTTGCCTTTGCTACTCTACTAACCCCTTGTCATTCACTTACTCAGCACTAGATACATTGGCATTCTTATTCTTATTTAAATATGCCAAACACTTGGGATCCCTGGGTGGCGCAGCGGTTTAGTGCCTGCCTTTGGCCCAGGGCACGATCCTGGAGACCTGGGATCGAATCCCACGTCAGGCTCCTGGTGCATGGAGCCTGCTTCTCCCTCTGCCTGTGTCTCTACCTCTCTCTCTCTCTGTGACTATCATAAATAATAAAAAAAAAAAATTAAAAAAAAAATATACCAAACACTCTTACACCCTAGAGACTTACTCTGCTTTTTCCTTGAAATCTTCTGCATATATTCACACAGCACGGATGCTTACTATCTGTAAGGCCTTCTTCTTCTTCTTCTTCTTTTTTTTTTTTGTAAGGCCTTCTTCAACTGTAGTATATAAAGTAGAGCCTTCTCCTCTGCAAGCTCCAGATACTGCCTGTCTCCTTACCTTAGACTAATTTTTTTCCACAACCTCATACTCTATATTTATGTGATTATTTTTCCATTTCTTGTCACTCCCACCATAAGCTTATGAGGGAAAGAACTTTGTTTTGTTCACTGCTGGAATTATAACAGTGCCTGCATTTTGTAGTTGGCACTCAATAAACAGTAGAATGAATGAATGACCTGATAATTAAAATTATTTCAAATCTGAGGGCAGAGATCAGATTGCTATGGTTTACAGGGTGCTATGGTAGAGGAGAGATGGCTAGTGAATCATAGTATTCCTCAGGGAAACTTATTTGAGGGAAGTACCTGGGTAAAATGGAAGCCACTTGGGGAGTAGGTGGCAAAAGGAAGATTTTCTTGTTTATTGTTTTAACTATAGAAGACACTTGAGAATATTTATTTAGGGAATCCAGGAAGTTCTCTTAATAAAAGCAAATGAAATTCTCAAGTTTCCAAATGAAGGAGGGATTTTCACATAAGTTGGACCAATGGATCCTGCAACTTTGGTACCTAATTCTTGTCATTCTTCTTCCCACTGGAGCTTGCTAATCTGCTGGCCCTGAGTTGGAGGGGTGTGTGTATGTGTCAGTGCTCTTGCCCGTTTACACTGTCCAAAGCTTAACCCCATAATTGTTATTTCATTGTCACCAACAACAGAGATAACATAGCAAAGCCATGGGAATGGGACAACCTCAAACTCTTGGAACCAGTACAACTTTTGATAGAATCCTAATTCTGTCGTCTTAGTTGGGCTTCTTAATTCTCTGAACCTCAGTCCCTTTGGGCTTTCTGTAGGCTTTCTCCACAGAACTATTAAGAGAATAAATTTAGATTCTATATGTAAAACATAAAGTTTCTGGCATGTGATAAAATTCATTAATTAGTGTCCATATATATAAGCCTTTTTGAGCAGCATTAAATTCTGATAGTTTTACCATTCATACATATTTTGACTTAGCACACAGTGATTTGTTACTTAAAGTTTAAATTTCTTTAACACATTAATATGATTTTTTAAATAAAAATCTGAAGCACAATATAATATCTGGAGCACAATATTAAATCTGTAAACTGAAGTACAATATAAAATCAAAAGCAATGTTTCCACTAAGAAAGTAAGTTTCTGAATTTAGTAGGGCCAGATATTTGGAGTTTGTGATGATTAATATTTTTAAAAGTATGTTTCATTTGTTTTGTTCCCCGTTAATGACACTAACGTGTAAGCAGGAATAGGTATGAAAACATTAAAATAAGAATTAAAGTCAGCCGAACTTAAAATCTAGAAAGTCCTATTCATCATGTAATTTATTTATCAATTTAAAATAGAATATCATCATTCTTTTTTCTCTTTTTTTTAGATTCCAGCACAAAGCACATGAGTGTATTATAGTAGAGTAGTTCAGTAGTCCCCACATCTTTGTGTGCATCAGAATTACCTGGAGGGTTTCATAAAACATTACTGAATCCCACAGTAGAGTTTCTGATTCTGTAGGTGGGGAGTGGGAAGCACAAATTTTCACTGCTAACATGTTCTCAAGTAATGATGCTGGTACTGGTTTGGAGACATTTAGAACCATTAGACTTAAAGCAATGGTTCTCAAATTTGGCTGCACATCAGACTCATCTGTGAGGATTTTCTTATTGTCTGTTAGTACAGATTTCCCAACTGTACTTAAGATTTACTATGCCATAATCTCTGGGATTGGTACTTTGGAATCTATATATTTCTTCACTACTTAGATGTTACTGATGATCACTTTTGTTTGGAAACTATTACTTTATAGCACTGGTTCTCAAATCTGGTTGCATAATGGAATTAACTGAGAAGACTTTAGAACTGCAAATACCTAGGTCTCACACCCACAATTTTTGACTGAATGGGTTCTACAGTTTGCTCTGAGCTATAAAATTTTTAAAAGGTAATTTTCTTTATTTCTAATTTTGAAAACTTTTGCTTTTTACTTTGTTCTTTAATGTTAAGCTGTTTTCTTGCCATATGCCTGTTTCTGATGTCCTACACATATTTATTAAAAATCTACTATGAATAAAGTGTTATGTTAGCTGCAATATAAAATAAGAAAGGATAGAAGGTAAGTCTTTTTCCTCAAGTAGAATACAGTCTGATTGAGGAGATTAAGGGATGTGCACATGAAAAGTTAACTAGAAATATAAGGGATTACTTCTGCCTGGGAAGATTAGAAAAGACTCACAAAAAAAAAAAAAAAAGAAAAGAAAAGACTCACAAAATACAAGTGAATTTGGTACTTCAGTCCTAGCTAAGTTTTGAGTGTACTTGATTTCCAGATTTCAGGACTATAATACTTAAAGTAAAGAGAGGTACCACTAAGAGAAAATAATTGTTTAGTCACTTAAATATATTAAAATATAATGAATTGACTTTAGTGATAATAGTAATTATGATTTAGTTTCTGGCAAAGACATCAATAATTGAAAGAATATTTTTGAAAAGTGTATAAGACAATTCTCATCTTTATTGTTATTTTCAGAATATTCATTTGTATTTTGTCCTACAAAATGTCAATATGACTCCTTTTTCCTGTGTAATCTGGAGTTAAATTAGCACATTTCATTGGAGGTGTGCTAATGATGCCAATCTAATTAGTTTGTTTCTCCATATAAACTAGGTAGCTTTGCTTTGTTTTTTTTTTATCCCAAATTGCACCCCAGTGGCCATTTTGAAATTGTATGACATTTTTATAGAAGATGTCTTAACAAGGAAATGTGGATTTATTAGTGAAATCCATAACCTTTATTTCAAATAGTAAATGTGCTTTGCTTGATTGATGCTGAGTCATGTAATCTTCACATGTTAATTTTATCTAGTTACCTGCCTGCCTCCTCGTGTGACATCATTTTGTGGGCACCTGGTGATGTGAAACATATCTGGGTGACCCTCTAGTCAGCTGGCAACATCTCTGTGTTCTATTTTTAAAAACTCTTGTGAAAACTTTGTCTCTTGAGAAATGTCATGACCTATTTACATTCAGAACTCACAGGTCCTGAGTTTTACAGTATGTTAGTGGACTTAAAACATAGAAAATCCATTATTCATTTATACATTTCCCAATATATGTATCTAAATGCTTTTTTAGAAAGTAGTGAATGTCTAGTTTATGTCTCTTAGGTTGAACATTGTACTCCTTGTATTCTGTGATCATTTCAGGCTTCATTTCAACAAATTAAAAAGAGTGGCAGTACTTTAAGTAATCTCACCATGCCATAGTAACAAACCATTGTGCTCTTAAACAGAATAGACAAGAAAATAGCTTAGTTAAGACACTAAGTTGTTATAAACAACAGGAAAAAAGAAAGAGGGAGGGACTGCTTTAAAATAGCCCTTGTTTAAAGGCTAATGTTAAAAGCTTAGAAAAGGAGAGAATAAACCACTTAACAGCCTTGATTCTGACAATCTTGAATGAAAATAACCCTCTCTCAATATTTTTAACATACCACATATGAGTTTTTGATATTTCATGGAAACAGAAATTTTTGGATAGCAGTAGCATGCCAAGAAGTGGGTAAATATGGGATTCATGCTGGAGCCTGAAAACAGAGGACTTAGTGAGTGACTGAATGTCACAGCATCAAGAATGATCCCCCAGGATTCTGTCTAAGTAAGAGCATGAGTGGAGGTGCTGTTTACTGAGATGTAAAACTGGAATTGGGCAATGATAGATGATCAAGGATTGTTTTTGATACATTTGAGAGCTTGTGAAACATATTGGCAGTTGGACTAAACATTGAGAATAGATCTGAGCTAGTTATATACACTGAGGATTTATTGGGAAATGGAGAGTGTTTCAAGGTATAAGAGTAAATGAAATAATCTCTAGAATGTGCTATGGGTTGAATTTTCAAACCCTCAGATTCACAAGTGTCCGAACCCCTCACCTCTCACAGCCCCCAGAAAAGAATTGTTGAAGTCTTAGCTTTCAGTATCCTACAATGTGGCCTTATTTGGAGTCAAGGATCTATAAAGGTCATCACGTTAAAACAGGCTATTAGGATTTAATCCAATATGACTGATGTCTTTACGAAAAGGGGACATTTCAACACAAATACATGCAAAGAGAGAATGTGATATGAAGATGAAACCAGAGATTGGGGTCATGCTTCTCAAGCCAAAGAATGCCAAAGATTGCCAGCAAACCATTGGAAGTGAGAAGAGAGGGATGAAATAAATTCTCCTTCGTGGCTCTCAGAAGGCCACCTTGATCTTGGACTTCTGACCTCCAGAACTCATGAGAGAATACATTTCTATTGTTTAAACCACTCAATATATGGTACTCTAGCAGCCCTAGCAAACTAATATAGAATGCATGCTCACTGAGAATATAAGAAATTTCAAAACTGAGGGTAGCCCAGATGGCTCAGTAGTTTAGCGCCACCTTTGGCCAGGGCGTGATCCTGAGGTCCCGGGATTGAGTCCTGTGTCGGGCTCCTTGCATGGATCCTGATTCTCTCTCTGTCTGTGTCTGATGTCTCTCATCAATAAATAAATAAAATCTTTAAAAAAGAAAAAAAAAAAAGAAAAGAAATTTCAAAACTGAGCCATGCAGTGCTCCAATACAGAAAGAGAAGGAAAAAATCTTAAATGAGGCTGATATTGAGAGGTCAGAGAATTAGGAGAAATGATAATGGTGTGATATCATGAAAGCCAAGAATAAGGAGAAAACCTCAAGGAGGGATTGGTCAACTGTCCTACATGTTACTATGAGACAGGCACTGTGGCTTTAATGTGGTATTTGGTTCTAAAATGCTATGATTCTCTTATTTGTTTTAGGGTACAGATTGATTGTTTTTTTCTAAGTTATAGTTCTAACAGCAAGTTCACAGGGTACCTGTTGGGTTCAGAGTTAATCTGTCTTCTCTAGAGACCCTGAATGAAGTTTTCAAAATTTTATCAGTAGATAACTCCAATTCTGACACCAATTCCAATGTGTGGGTTTTCTAACACCACCAAGCAATTCTTTGACACCAGCTCGAGGTCCTATAATTCAATTCAATTCTAACACCATCTACCTATAGATAGCCTCTGATCCCACATGCTAAAGACTCACTTCAGTTCAACAAGACTGTCCCCTCCCCCCTTCAGATGCCAATTGCAAGTTCAGTGCTTCTGACAAACTGCCTGTAAATCAGAGATTTCTGCAACCCTCTCCTTGGGGTCAATTAATTTGCTATAGCAGCTTACAGAACTCTGAGAAACATTTTACATATTAGATTACCAGTTTATATTATAAAATAATATAACTCATAAGCAGCCAGTTGGAAAAGATGTATAAGGCAAGGTATGGGGATGGGGCACAGAGCTTCTGGGCTCTCTGAACACACCACTCTCCCCAAATCTCTACATGTTAACTAACCCTGAAAGCTCTCCAAAAGTCATCCTTTAGGGTTTTTTGAAGGCTTTATTACACAGCATGCTTGATAAAATCATTGACCGCTGGAAATTAAACTCCATCTTCAGCCCTTCTTCCCCTCTCTGGAGGATAGGACTGAAGGTTCCAACCCTCTAATCATATGGTTGGTCTCTTAGACAACCAGTCCCCATCCTTAGGTTTCCTAGGGGCTTTCCAGAAGTCATCTTATTAGCAAAACAAAAGGTATCTTTTTGGCTCTTATCACTTAGGAAATTTCAAGGATTTTAGAGGTGTTCTGTGACAGAGACAAAAAACAAATATAGATTCCTTACTACAAATCACAATAGCACAGTAACATAGTTACTTAGTTCAAAATTAAAAAGTGAAAAGTTCCCTTCCTGTTCCTCCTCAAATCATCCAGTTCCCCTCCACAGGGATATCTACTCTTATTTTGTGTCTCTCTTGAGATAGGCATATACAAGTATTTGTATATCTCTTAGGCATATACAAGTATTTCTAAGAAAATGTGAGCATATAGGCTCCCCTCTTAATCATACAAAGTGGCATGTTATAACCATAGTTTTAGACCTTACTTTTCCGGTTGTTATTTTTAAAAAAAATATACTTTTTTTTTTTTTTAAACGTGAGATACTAGGCTAAGCACAAACTACAGACAAATAAGTTCATTAGATCTCTGTGGGCCTAATTCACTAAAAGTTTGAATAGATCAATGTCCTTCTTGTAAAAGGTCTTTAAAACTCTATTTAGTCTTGGAAGCCCATCCTGATGAGTTACAGATTCCATTGAATGTATGGCAGAAGGGGGTAAGCCTGTCCACTGACTTATTGCCTGACCTTGTCCAAGTCATTCCACTGACTATAATTCTGGCCATTTGCAGAATTGACACAAAGGGACATATTCCATTTAAGGGAGAATTTTGTAGAGCCAGTCTTAAAATTAGTTTAAATTAGTTTAAAATACTTAGCACACATTTTTCATCATAGTTATACATCTGCTGACAGGATCCGTTTAACTTTATCCATTTTGTGTTTGTGGATACAACGTATTTTACTATATTTAAATTCATTATTTATTTTTTTCCTGGTAGGTTGATAGGTTACTGTGAATAAAAAATATAGTTTCTTTCCCTTCAACAAAATCTCAGTCAAGATAAAAAGAATTCCCCTTTGTTAAGAATGATTCCATATAAACATCATTCATTAACTCCGTGCAATTGATAGAGTTTAACACTTTATTTGCTACTCCAGCCACATTTTTTTTTCCATAGGAGAGCAAAAAACGAATGAATATTCACACTTAACTTTTAGCTTCAGGCTAAAATGTATTATGCACCGTATTTTGGTTTTTAAAAATAATCACCTTGTCATAGTTCAATGGCAAAGTGAAGTCAACTCTGTCAATAGAGACAATTTGAAGAGGAAAAAACACTCTTCACCCCCTTGAGTATCATTTCATTTGAATGTTCCTGATTTTTTACCTGCTACTTTTTTTGGGAATGCTCCATGGAACAATATAATGAAGTCTAAAATACCATCCACTGAAAGCTCATCTTTGCTGACAGCACATAGCTGACAAGTCCTGGTGTTCTCATACATTGTCCCTATTTGAACACTATATTTTATGTACCTAAAATGCATGTCTAGAAGGTTCCTTTTAAACTCCACAAGCACAGAAAAAACCTGGATGCCCATATGTCTAACAATGTACTGCATGAATATATTAACACCATCATAGCACCAACTGCTTTTATTGTTTTGCTATAAATGGGATCATAGGATATACATTACTTCAAGTGTATTTTTCAACATATCCCAGAAGAAAGCAAGATCATTTGTTAAAAAAATATTTAGATGATAGAATAAAATAAAAGTAGTAGACATTATCTATAATAGAAGATACTAGCAATTGAATGTAGCTGACATGATTTTTTTTTTTTTTTTTTGAGGAGAGGGGTGATAGGGTTGTAGAGAAGGTTTGTGTTCTATTATTTTAGAATTTGCTCTCCAAGAAAGACTAGCATGATTTTCACAATTTTGTCTAGATATTTTAAAGGCCGGAGACTCCTAAATTTGCCTTTGTTTGAGGTAGATTCTGAGTAAATTAAGATTATTCCTTAAGAAAACCAAGATCTCTTTAATGACTTGAGTGGTTCAATTTTCCTATGCTTCATTGCTATTATTATTATTTTAATAGGGATCAACACTTTTAAAGAATTGATACTACTCTGCCATATTTTCAGATAATGCACAGAAAATATGAATACTTAAATTAATGAATTAACACCATAAGAACAAATAGAAGAATTCTAGGGTCCTTCTATAAATTGCAGGGGAAAAAAGATTATTCCTCATTTGAATATGGCTATAATTAATACAAGTTTTGCTTTAATATTTTATTTTTTGCCCTGGTGTTGGCACTTGTGAAAATCACTTAAGCTCTCAGTGTTTGGGATGAAAGTGACCACAGGGCTAATGGCATCCAGCTTCACCTTCTGATAGTGATATTCTGAAGTCAAAAGAGATTCATAGAGACTTTGAGGTCCCCAGAAGAAAAGCTGCATATGAATTCAAGTGGCAGTTACTGCCAGGACTTAAATATACTGCATCTAAGAAAATCTTTGGTTTACTCTTTTCTTAAATTTCAGGAGAAAAAGTTAAGAAAACTCTTATTATGACAGGCGGCAAAAAGCCAGAAGTAGTTCAAAATGGTTGATCCAAGAAAGAAATTGTATTGAGCTGCGGTAAATGAGCAGAGTAAGAATAACTTCAGTCAAAGTGATAAAAGTCAAAGACAACTTTGAAGACAAAAGTCCCAAGCTGTGTTCTGTAGCTCCTCATGATTTTTTTGGGGGGTAGAATTCCATGTATGTGGACCTATTTTTCTAGGGGATTATAACAAAAGCCACCAAAGCAAGTGTGGGCCACTCTACAAATTAGTAGGCATATCTAGAGATGGATAGCTCCATAAATACCAAATAAATGCACATGTGAGAGACAGGTAGAGTTTGTGATTATTTTAAATTCTATTCTCCAGGTATGCCTGTGTGGGTCAGTGGTTGAGCATCTGCCTTTAGCTCATGGTGTCATCTCAGGGTCCTGGGATCGAGTCCCACATCAGGATCCCTGCGAGGAGCCTGCTTCTCCCTCTGCCTATGTCTCTGCCTCTCTCTGTGTCTCTCATGAATAAATAAGTAAAATTGTTTAAAAAAATAAATTACATTTTACAAACTTGTAAGCTCTCTGGACAAAGTGAGAAAGATATGCAAATAGTATGAGATTGTCAGTGTGAGAAAGATATAATGAACTAAGAATATTTTTGTCATGGTTTAAAATGATCATCGGTTACATGCCATTTAACAAAATCCAGTTAGTAGTCAATTATAGACTTCACTCATTTCTTCACATCGTTGTCTCCTTTTTATTCTAAGCTAGTTTATTAACAAGATAAACTCCTTGTGCTATTTGAGAATAAAGGAGCTGAAAATCATATCTCTGTGTGCCTTGAGTCTCTGCTTGATGTCACTAATGCTTGTACACAGGATTTGGGGATTAAGTCATTTTTATTAAATTGAACTGAGTGCTGTCCATATGCTCAAGAGATACCACTAAGATGGTGTCTCAGAGGGGAGGTTATGCAACTTTAGTAGCAGTTTAAGAGGGGCATGGACATCCTTTAAACTATTAGGGTAACTATAGTCTGCATTAATCAATATATAGCAATGAAAGGTAATGGTATAACTGTTCTGGGAAGACCACATTTGGAGTAATGCATCTATTTCTCAATAATGCATTTTGGAAGGTCATTAGTGTACAATATAGTTGGAGAAAGATTTTAGAAAACTAGAAAAGTTCAACCTGGAGAAGGCTTTTGGGAGCATTTTCTGTTTTGATTTTCTCAGTATCTTAGGGAGCATGAGTATATATATTTTTTGTGGCTCCATAGGAAAGAATTAAATGAGTAGCTATAGTTAGAGAGAAGCACATTTAGTTGTATGTAAGAAGGAAATTTTAATTTTTCAATGCCTTTAGTACTCTAAATAAAAATAAGTACATAATTCTGTCTAACATTACCACGTTATAAATGTAACTATATATTCACACTGAGGTAGAATAAACATAATCTCATAGTAGAAGATATTCTGTTAATAAGAATAAATTTAGTTTTAAGAAAAAGTCAGGGCATTCTTCTTATTTCTCTCCATTTGACATGGGCCAATGAAAACATCATGAATTGGCCCTGATCTAAGGACAAATTTTGGGAGCCATTGGCCTTAATTGTGTGATTCATTTGAATCGAAGTCTCCACCCCAAGATTGCTAGAACTCATACAGCAATTCGGTAGCGTGGCAGGATACAAAATCAATGCCCAGAAGTCAGTGGCATTTCTATACACTAACAATGAGACCGAAGAAAGAGAAATTAAGGAGTCAATCCCATTTACAATTGCACCCAAAAGCATAAGATACCTAGGAATAAACCTAACCAAAGATGTAAAGGATCTATACCCTCAAAACTATAGAACACGTCTGAAAGAAATTGAGGAAGACACAAGAGATGGAAAAATATTCCATGCTCATGGATTGGCAGAATTAATATTGTGAAAATGTCAATGTTACCCAGGGCAATATACACGTTTAATGCAATCCCTATCAAAATACCATGGACTTTCTTCAGAGAGTTGGAATCGAATACAATGTAAGGGTGAAGGACAACTATAGGTGGTAGCTTTATTTATTTATTTATTTATTTATTTATTTATTTATTTATTGGAAGATTTTATTTATTTATTTGAGAGAGAGAAGGCATGATCAGCAGGGAGGGGCAGAGGGAAAGTGACAAGCAGACTTCCCTGAACAGGGAACCCACCGCAGGGGTGGATCCCAGGACCTTGAGATCATGATCTGAGCTGAATGCAGACACTTAACCTACTGAGCCACCCAGGCACCTCAATAGTAGTTTTATATCAAAGATTTTAATGTTATTTTAGAGAATGAAAGCATCTTTCTTTGTTTATAAATGGCTAAACAAAATATTAATCCTTATAGCTTGGGAAGGGAAAGATAGGGTTAAAAAATAGACTTCACTTGCTTAAAGCTCTCTAAAATATATCTGGCTATTTCTTCTCCTTGCATTAGGCTCTATTTAGATGTTGGTGCAAATTGGTTAGTGAAATGGACTTTTCTGCTTCCTCATTTTCTCTTCATTCTTTTGATGGGCCGACTGGTTTCAAATATCATGAACTATAATGATAGGCCATAATTTATTATGTCAGAGTTAGCAAACTCTAGATGAATTGTCGTAAGAATGGAAGAATGTAGTCGGTATTTTTCAAATGTCCTACAGCTTTTTGCAGCTTAAGAAAGAAATGTGAAGCTATACAGAGAGCTAATAACTTCTTCCACTGGAAAGTAGCCACCTTTCTATCCAATTGTAACTAAAAGAAAATGTATTTAATTTATTATTTCAATTTACAGAAGTGCATCCACAGCCCAGACCTCAGTGTAACACAGAGTATATATTTCATTTCAGTAAAGAAAGCCTGAACTGAATCAATATTTGAAGGACCTGGAACTGAATGGAGGTCAACAGATTCTGGATCACTCAGACAACCCAGCAAATCTGTCCGTGTGTTTGAATGCCTGAGTGTCTGTACCTTACTCATTGCCCTACATATTTAAAAATGACACACCTAGGGGATTGTTTTCTGAGTGTATAGGAGTCCCTATGAAATCTGATGCATAATCAGTTCCTAGTCCTTGCCTCCATCATCACACATGTAGCTTAAAGCAGAATCATTTATTTCTAGACTGAACAATTCCCATATTCAGAACAATTCATTTAATTCTGAATTGCTGGTTAAAACGGTCTATTGGAACATTGTAAATAAGGTGTTATGTTTCTTTAAAACCTTCTTTTAGAAGAGTTCATGCCTTCCCCTCCCCATTTTTTGAAGTGAGTTTCCATGAAGTTCTAGAACTTTAAATAGCAGCAATATCATTCAAAGTGATATTTTGTTTAAGCATCCCCAAAACCTTATTTAAGCATCCTCAAAATCTTGGTTTCTGTTATGCACTAGGTTAATCTTATTTCTATGTTCAAAGTAATATGTACTTTTTCCCATAGTCATCACAAAAGTAACATAGTGATTCCAGCAGAAAAAGATAATCAGTGTTACAGAGAATCATCCCAAAGCCACGGCTGATATGAATCTCCTTGCCTAGTTAAGCAAAAGGAAATAGCACAACATGGGTCTTCCATAACCAGACATTATGAGATCTAACTTAGAAACCCAACTTAACTTCAAGATCAGTTCTCCATCACAGTATCCTGTGTATGTGTGCGTGTGTGTTTCTGTCACTCCATCCCCTGTTCTTCTTAAAACTCTCCATATTCTCAGCAGTGTTGTGTGTGTGTGTGTGTGTGTGTGTGTGTGTGTGTGTATGTGTTTTCTCCATTCTTAGACCCAGAATAAGTTATACCATAGCACTCTGAAGGGTAGACTAAAATATCTCATTGCAGTTCAGGGATATGATCAAAGTCGTCTATATAAAGGTTAGTGAAAAGCGTGAGGTAGTCTGAAGGAAGCATTCCATGATTTTTCATGGTTTGGCACTGGAGCTCTGTGATAGGCATCCAGAATAGGATTAACAAGAATGAAATTGTCTCCAACTGAAGGGTGTATACACTTACTTTCATCTTTATCTTAAGACTCATTACTTTCTGATATTGGCTAAGGTGTAGCCAAGCTGTTGTTTGAATGCTAACCAAAATAATGTGCTACCCCCTCACTAACTAAAAACGCCCCAAACACATCATGTCTAGAATAGAATTTTGTTGTAAAGTCATTTCTAGGCATTTATTTGGAATGAAAAACGAATATTCTAATAATGAATTGTTAAAGATATTTTAAATTGATATTTCCCTTTTGAGAATATTTTGGTATTCTGGACATATTAACTAATCTATGTCCTTTTCTCTTCAGTTAAGGAAATTTTCTAAGATTTGAGGCACAAATTTTTATAGCAAATACTAATCTTTGTTTTCAAGTAAGGTGTTTTGCTATTTCAGGAAAATTTTTTATTATGCTTAATCACTTCGATGCTCATTTGATTCTAGACCCTAAATAGACTCTAGTTTAATCAATGAGCCTTAGGCCATAAGAATAAATGGAATATTAAATCTGCACAGACAGAGAGGAATGGAGAGACTGATTAAGGAGATATGAGAAATTCACATATTAGCAGAAAAGATGAAGAATGGATTAAAGCACTATCTGGAGAAAGTACTAGAAAATTACCATTGTGGGGTCAGTAGAAACATTTTTATATGTTTTGTATTCTAGAAGTGCTTTTGTTCTAGTAAGAAAATAAGATTCCATATGGAAGAATCACTTCTGTGGCCTTTACTTGCATGCAAAAATTAAAATTCCAGGGGTAATTTACCTTATTTATATTATTTCTAGATTATAATTTTGCTGGGAGATAAATACAAATGTTTTATTTAATTTTAACTATTTTACAAACATTCAACAAATGTCTAACTTTTTCTTTCCCAAAGACTATCTTTTTATATATGGTAATATTTAAATAGTTTATAAATTTTCTTTTACTTATGAAATGATTACCAGTGGTTGTTAATTTCTTCAGAGTTGAAAATCTATTTGAGAAGCCCAACAAAAGCTTTGGACCCTGCCCCAGATAAATAGTTACATACTTATACAATCTTAGAAAAAAAAATTATGGTCTTTACAAAATACTTAAGGTTTATCCGTGAATGCTTAAGAAGCCCTAGATTAGAATAAGGTAAGATTGCAGGTTAGTTGACAGCTTACCATGACTGAAAAAAAGTTTGTTGGTGCCTTAGAAGTAAAAATAGCTGACAAGGCACAAAATTCTGGTTGTAATCTTTAGAAATGATGTCGTTTATTAGCATGTAATGAATGTTCAGGATTTTTGGAGTTTCACCAACTTCAGTTTTAAAGTGAAACTTCATTGCTATCCTATGCTGCGTTTATTTGAGAAGTGAGAATAATTACCACTGTGCATTCCAAAGAGAGTCCAAGTTAATTTCTATTAGTGACAGGATATGCAATATCATATGTAAACAACAACAACAAAAGACTACCTAATTAAAAGATTTCAGAAGGAGATTTCAATTTTCTAAATGTTGGTGCTCATACTAAATAATATGTCTCAATTGAGCCAGCTTATATCTTTGCCAAGTTTCTGTCATTTGGCAGGTTGTTCCAACATTTAAATTCAAATATTCAATGAAAAGAGCTCTGCAGAAAGGAATTTTTTTCTGAATGAACAGTTTTACCTGCCATCCATGTATGCAACAAACTATTGCCCCATCCCAGTTATCATTGGACAGCCAGTCATTAAAAATTTATTGAGTGCTTACTATATGCTAGGTTTTGAAGTACAGTATATAGTCTTTATCTTAAAAAGCTGTGATCTACAAAAAGAAAAGGCATTCAAATTGGCAAAGAAGAAGTCAAACTCTCTCTCTTTGCAGATGGCGTGCTACTTTATGTGGAAAATCCAAAAGACTCTACCCTAAAATTGCTAGAACTTATACAGGAATTCAACAAAGTGGCAGGATATAAAGTCAATGCACAGAAATTAATTGCATTTCTATACACTAACAATGAGAAGAAAGAGAAATTAAGGAATCAATCTCATTTACAATTGCACCCAAAATCATAAGATACCTAGGAATAAACCTAACCAAAGAGGTAAAGGTTCTGTACTAAAAAAAACTATAGAACACTTTTGAAAGATATTGATAAAGACACAAGGAAATGGAAAAACATTCCATGCTCATGGATTGGAAGAGCAAATATTGTTTAAATGTCTATGCTACCCAGAGCAATGTATACATTCAGTGCAATCTCTATCAAAATGCCATCAATGTTTTTCATAGAGCTGGAACAAATAATCCTAAAATTTGATGGAACCAGAAAAGACCCTAAATAGCTAGAGTAATGTAAAAAAACAAAACAAAACAAAACAAAAAAACAAAACAAAAAAAAAACCCTGGTGGCTTCACAATTCTGGACTTCAAGCTCTATTACAAAGCTGTAATCATCAAGACAGTATGGTACTGGCACAAAAATAAACACATAGATCAATGGAACAGAATAGAGAATGCAGAAATGGACCCTCAACTCTATGGTCAACTAGTCTTTGACAAAGCAGAAAAGAATATCTAATGGAAAAAAAGTCTCTTCAATAAACGGTATTGGGAAAATTGGGCAGCCACATGTAGGAGAAAGAAACTGGACCATTTTCTTACACCATACACAGAGATAAACTCAAAATGTATGAAAGACCTAAATGTGAGACAGGAATCCATCAAAATCTTGGAGGAGAACACAGGCAGCCACCTCTTTGACCGTGGCCACGGTAAATTCTTGCTAGATACATCTCCAAAGACAAAGGAAACAAAAGCAAAAATGAACTATTGGGAGTTCATCAAGATAAAAAGCTTTTGCATAGCAAGGGAAACACTCAGCTAACTAAAAGGCAACCTACAGAATGGGAGAAGATATTTGCAAATAACATATCAGATAGAGGGCTAGTATCCAAGATATATAAAGAATTTATCAAACTCCACACCCAAAAAACAACAATCTAGTCAAGAAATGGGCAGAAGACAAACAGACATTTCTCCAAAGAAGACATGCAAATGATCTACAGACACATGAAAAAATGCTTCACATCACTTGTCATAATGGAAGTACAAATCAAAACCACAATGAGATACCTCCTCACATCAGTCAGCTGTAATCTGACTTAATTAATTAATTACTTTTAGCCAGGAAAAAACAAATGTTTGCAAGTATGCAGAGAAAGAGGAACCCTCTTACACTGTTGATGGGAATACAAGCTGGTACAGCCACTCTGGAAAACTGTGTGGAGGTTCCTCAAGAAGTTAAGAATAGAGCTACCCTATGACCCAGCAATTTCACTACTAAGGATTTACCCCAAATATACAAATGTAGTGATCTGACGGGCACCTGCATCCCAGTGTTCATAGCAGTAATGTCCACAATAGCCAGTGTGGATGTCCATCAACCGATGAATGGATGAGGAAGATGTGTGTATATACACAATAGAATATTACTCAGACATCAAAAAGGATGAATGCTTACCATTTACATTGACATGGATGGAACTGGAGGGTATAATGCTGAGCAAAATAAGTCAACCAGAGAAAGACAATTATCATATGATTTCACTCATATGTGGAATATAAGATATAGCACAGAGGATCATAGGTGAAGGGAGGGAAAACTGAATGGGAAGAAACCAGAGACGGAGACAAACCATGAGAGACTCTTAACTATAGGAAACAAACTGAGGATTGCTGGAGGGGAGGTAGTTGGGGGGGATGGAGTAACTAGGTGATGGGCATTAAGGAGGGCACATGATGTGATATGCAACTGATGCAATACTGAACTCTACATCTGAAACTAATGATGTATTATGTTGGCTAATTGAATTTAGATTTTTCTAAAAAGATATGGTCAACTGAAAAAGGAACTAGGATTTGATGTGATAAATGTTATCATGGGGACAATATGGGGCACTCTAGCTCCTCATTGAGGCTTAGTTGTTATGGAAGATTTATCGATCCTATGCATGTCTAAATTTAAACATAAAGATGAGTGGAACATAATGTGAGCAATGCAAAGATATTTGGGAAAATGAAGATGGGTGGAAAAAGTTACTTTGGGACCTAAGAGGAAGAAACAACAGGTTTAGAGTATAGAAAGCTAAGGATTTTGATCCCAAGAGCAATGTGAAAGTAATACAGAATTTTAAGCAGAAGAATGACATGCATTATTTTGAAATTTAGAAACATCACTCTGGCTGCAGTAGAAAATAGTTAGAAAGTTGGATACCACTGAGAAATTGTAGGTAAAGATATTGGTGACCTCAGTAAATGTAACTAATAGAAAGGAGTGGAGCATTAAACAATTCATCAGAATTAACACGTGAATGACTGGGGGAAAGCAAGGAGTAAAAAATGATGCCCTCATTTATGTTTTATGTAATTCGGTAGTTTTAACTTCTGTTTTTATGTAAATGGTAGAACAATTTACAGTGAGCGATAGAAGAGTTTTTGGAAGGAAAGAAGAGGAGTTCAGTTGAAATACGTTGCATTGTAGTTGAATATGGAAAATCCATAGTTCGCTCACTTAGTAGTTAGATATGCGGGCTTAATATTTTAAGACCTAGGATATATATACCTATATAGGTATGGATGTTATTCACATATACAAAAATGACAGAGGTGTCAAATCCTAATTAAGGAAGAATGAAAATGAAACATTGAATTTGTTGACAGCTGTCAGAATGTGCCCAACAAAGATGAGCTTTTGAGAACAATCTTAAGGGGAATGTAAAAGCCAAAATATCATCGGTTGAGAAATAGGAAGTGAGGAAGTGAAATCAGTGAATGAAAGCTACTCTCTTAAGTAGATGGCTGCTAAGTGGAGGGCAGATACCACTGAACAATGCTCGCTTAAAAACAAATCTATCTTGCTCGAAAGAGCCTTATTTTTTCATGTACGTAGAGCTAAATTATACCAACTATGTATTATTGCCAAACTAGAATTAAACCACCAAACATAGGTCTGAGATTTATTAGGCTCCGTATATTTTGTTTTCCTTTCCTTGCTAGGAAAATCAGGATGTTTACAATTACGGAATACAATTTGGCTTTTATTTTCATGTGTAATGTCAAGATTGGGTATAAGAGTCAGAGACAGATAAAAAGAAGAGAAACCCAAGCATATTTCTCTTGGATTTGGATCAGCTGAGTTTCTCCCTGAAGGATGGAAGTAAGCTTATTAAAATGAAAGTGCCTGCTCTCTTTTAATTATTATTTCAAAATGTCAAATCTCTGGCTTGAAGGCCTGACTAGCTGAGCATTAGCCCTTGAAACAGTCAAAAGGCACAGTGTAAGAAAGTGAGTTTGAGTGTGATGAAATCTCCCTGTTCCATTGATTCTAGTGATCAGAGCCATGGGAGGTTAGGGCAGCTGTCCAAGATAAAGGTCAGTAGAATCTGGGTGCCAGTGTATTTCTGCAGAGCCCACCGTTAGCTTAGTGTGCAGATATTGCATACTAAATTTACACAGCACAAAGATTCTGATCATAAGTCTTTAATCTTTGTTAGTGAGACAATGAACTAAATTTTGCATCCAACGTTGACCCGATGCTATAAATCTGTAAGTCAATAGCTAAGAAATTTGTCAAACCCATGATAATTATTTTTTCAGTTTATAGCAATTCTAGTTCATTGGTCACCTTGTTGAGTGGGCCATACCATGCTGTGACAGCTATGTACTGATAAGATAATTGGGTAAAAATTATTTGATCATTTGAGTTCAAATAAGGGAAGGGATCTAAAATATTTTAAAAATGATTTTCAGTATAATTAGTTGAATTCGCATCTAAATCACATTTTATTATCCTTTTTATTTAGCAACCTCTTCTAATACACATCATTATAATGGCATTTACTGTCTTTATTTAGCTAGCAATTTTTTTCCCCAAGTAATATGGGATGAAGCTGTAGTACAGGAGTTGAGAGCTTGGGATCTAGAATCAGCAAGCCTGTTTAGAATTTCAGATCTACTATTGACTAGCTGGGTAATCTTGAGTGAGCTATTGCTTTCTTCTGTGTCTCAGTATCCTCATCTATAAAGAGATGGCAGGAATGGTACTTCTTGCCTTGAGATGTGAAGATTAAATGAGATAACTCAAATATTGCTATAATAAGCATTCAGTAAGTATTACTGGGTCTGAATTTGATATTTATTGCGTGCTCTGATCCCTAACAATTCATAAATAAATTACCTTGCATATCTCACAGGCTGAGCTAGGGGAGCAAGCAACATAGCCATAGCCTCTGAAAGAAGGAGCAGGGCAGCTTAGCACTGGCAGGGACCATAGGAGAGCACAGTCTGCCTTGACAACTCTCCCTAGCTATGTGTCCAGATGTGGCTCCTCTCTCCTGCTGTGACAAGGCTCACACTGGTGCAGGCTGGACTGCTTGTTGCTGTATATACTTCTCTCGTTCAAGTTGCTGGGCTAGCTCCAAGTTGCTAAAGCCCAACGTACCTTGTTGCTACTCCCACCTTTTGCCAATCTACCCAGGGAATGACTGAAGTACAAGTCAGAGTCACAAGGGCCCCTGTCTCCATCCACAATGCGTAGTTTTCCCATACTATTTGCTCCTTCTGGAGAAGGTCCTGGTGCTGACCATTAGGTACAAGGGGCTTTGATGCTTAGTCATAGTACTAAAATGCTTATTTTAGAAGAAGACACTAAGTTCACTTTTCATGGCAGCTGCCATTAGCTCACACAGACCATGGTAAATCCTAGCTCTCTCAATAGTCTCCTGGAACTGCTCTGCAACTGGGGCCTGTTCTGTTATGAGGTTGGTGTTCCTGGAGTGTTTGCAGGTGAAAATCTTCTCTACCAGCTGGTTATAACTCAGTTTCCCAACTGCACTCCCAGCCTCATAAGTCTGGGGATCAACAAGCCAGCCATAGTATAGAGTTATGCTTAGCGGGCCAAAGATCCTGCACTCAGATGCACACTTAGAATCTGAGACACCTGTGAATTGCACATTGATATTAAGACTTACAGCCAGTTTAGGCAGCGTTGTCATTGCATCATGCACATTCTGCTGAAAATGAAGCTGAAGTCCCTCCGATTTCGGGGAACTGACGGACAGGAGGTAATCTCTCCAAGGTGGGCCATGAGATCATCTAATGTGATCACTTCCTTCTGAGAGAGCAGCATACACACACACAGAAATATGACATATAGATACACATATGACATATAGATGGCATCTTTATATAAAATTGTTAGTTTGGGTTTTATTGGCTCCTATGGTGTGCTCAAAGTGTTCCTTTAAAGTAATGTTCTTAGTGTTTTTTAAATAATTGTCTAAAAAATGTTTAAATGTTGTTAGTTCACATAACATTTTGATTTCTACCCTCATCATCTTTCACATTACCTTTAAAGTATAGTGAAATGAAAATATTTAACATTGGAAAGAGAGAGAGAAAATAGAGAACATCTCATCTTCTGTTATAGAACCCAAAATAGAGGGGTACCCGGGTGGCTTAGTGGTTAAGCATCTGCCTTTGGCTTAGGTCATGATCCCCGGGTCCTGGGACTGAGTCCCACATTGGGCCTGCTTCTCCCTCTGCTTATGTCTCTGCCTCTCTCTGGGTCTCTTGAATAAATAAATTAAAAAAAAAAAGAACCTAAAATACGTGTGTGTATGTGTGTATACAGACACACATACATACATATACACATGATGTATATACACATATGATATGCATAAATAGATATATGTGTATATATTTATGCATACATATGTATGCATATATATGTGTGTAAACACATTACCATAATAGGCACACTTTATGCTATGTAAAATACATGTGCTTGTTTTTCCTTATATTGTAACAATAGAAATGTATAAATTTTAAAACAACAAAACATAAAAAGACAAAATGACTTACTTAAAAGGTAATTATTACCTTGGACAACACTTTCCCCTTCTTCTAACACCAAATGGTAAGAGATTTCAAATCCATCTTGAGATGTCACATAGGTAATATATGTGACTAACAAGTTCTGTGTTTCTCCTGAAAGAAAAATAGAAGAAGCTCCACATCTTCTGATACTAACTTCATAATGGGCTCAATTAAAGGACATGTGAGAATTAGCAATTCTGAATTTCATTGTTATGAAGTTTGGTTACTCTTCTAAGCCCCATTTAGTTATATTTGACTATCAAATGTTATAAACAATTTTGATAGGAATGATGGAAATGACTGTGCCTATAAAAATATTGCTCAAAATTTGTAATCAGAACAACAAAAATTGTTTCCAAATGTACATGAGATTATCATCAACAGAATTTCAGTGAATAAAATACTTTCTGTGTGTGTGTGTGTGTGTGTGTGTTAATCCATTAGAAGATTTAGTCTGGTCTCCCTGACATAAGGGTGATAGGTTTCTATCTCTTAGTCTAATTAACACCTTTAATCTTTTTTAATGGTTAGGCATTCTCTCTTTGGTTTTGAGGCATGCTAGAGATAAAAGCACAGGAGGCTGGAGGTTAATCCTTCCTGTACTTTATTTCGTAATTTCTGCCACAGGGATTCCCTTTCTATCATGACTATTTATTCAGGAACCCTGATGATATGCTTTGAGTAAGAGACAACAGATAGTTGGTTTAGAACTATCATTCAATATTACTTAGATATCAAATTACAGGGTTGTAATTAATAGCTGTTAAATGAACACAATTCCAATTTCTTATATGTCGTTTTTATTATTATGCATCAGAAATGAATCAAATTAGGGCTTTTAGAATTGATATTGAAACTAGATAGCCCCACTTTAACTTACTCTACAAGATGGGAACAATGGTGGCAAACAACCCCAGATTTAGTGAATCAAGGATGTTATAGATGAATACTAGTGCATTGATGGTGGTTTGCTTTTTCTCACTAAAATGAAGAATAATTGAATTTCCTGGGATTGATAATAGAAATATATTGATTAAAATTTGGCAATCAGTAGATTATAGAGGTTTGATTTTTCACTTTAGAATTAGGAATTTTTTTTAGTGAGTATGAGTTACATGTGTTTTGACAATTTGCCCCCAAAGTCTTAACATATTTTTAAGACAAATTTGTTTTCAGAATTTTGGAAAATATATTGAGATTTTATTTGTAAAAATTCTCTCTTCTTCAAAATCCTCCATTAGGAATTTTAAGCCAACTTAGGTTTTTAAGTATTTTGAAATTAATAAAACCTCTTCAATAGATTTGTATGACTTGAGATTTCAGTTCAAATATTATATATTTGGTATATATATATTTATATTTCTTCAACCAATTTTGCTTTAATTGAACCAATATGCTATCTCTTCAGAATTATAACTGAAGAAGAGCTTTTCAAAATGGACTTGTTTTCTTTTAAAAAAAAAGGAGAGAATTAAAATAGTCTCAATTTTACAAGGATTATTAAAATAAATGTTTCTGAATATTACATACACACATGCACATGCACATTCTAAAGATCTCTACATAATTTTAAGGTAGAAAAACTCAGGAGTTAAGGATGCTAATTAAATATTTTAAAATGGGACAAATTCCCTGGAGAAAGTACACATATAGGCAAATTATAAATTAAAGCACTTTCAGAATTTTTTATTATGAGCTTTTTAGAATGTTTGGTAAAATATATATGTGAAACACATTTGCAAAGAAAAATATAATAATCAGCTCTACCTTTACTTCGTGCTATGGGCACTACATTTATTCTGAATATATAACTACATAAGTAAAATATATTGGTTTAAAAGAGATTTATTTTCTTTTAAAAATATTCTCTTTAGTGATTTGTGAAGGGAAAAAAAGAATAATGAATAATATAATAGCAGTCGAGTGAATTTGAGTATTACCTGCTTTGTGTCTTCATAAACCTAACTTCCCAATACAAACAGATGATTATTATTCATTCTAACTTTTCTTTACATTTTTTGGACTTTGCAATTTTTATGTGCTTAGTGAGGGATATCTACATACAAAATACATTTTTTTTTCTGTCCTGCCTCATCTCCTGCCATTATATTGACTAGCTACTTGTTTTTGACCAGAATAATAATTGACCTAGAATAACTGTTAGATTCCATGTCTTTAACTGAGAAATGAGGATAATGTCTGCTTTAGATTGTGTGTGTGGGTGTGTGTGTGTGAAAACCAAATATAATGTTTACAAAGTTCCTAGCACACAGACTGCACTCAACAAATATTAAGGATGCCTTCTCTTTGAGACATTTCCCATCTTGTAAGTAGCTTCCCATTACACTATCAAGTTGTGGTAGTTAAATGGATATAATATGTCATCTTTTGAAAAGCCAGAAAGCCATGATTCAAATAAGTATTACTTTTCCCAGGAAGATTGTCTTTGTTCTTCTCTTTTTCTCTCTCCTTCATTATTTTTATGTTAAGTGTCTGAACCAAATGCTTTGCTATCTTTCCAGCTTCTCTTCCTTTTCTTTTACAGTCATTGGCTTATAGCAACTACAGCAAGTTCATCTGCAGTAGAAATTGGAAACCAAAGCACATGACAAGTCTGTACAGAGATTAGACAGTGCAGTTAGAAGTGTTGTAGTGATGTGGGCCAGCCAGTAGAAAGAACTCCTGTGATCCATTCCTCAACTCTATCTCTCACAGTCCTGTCAGGAGCCAGAAGGTCTAGCTCCTGGCTTTGTTTTCCTTTGGAAGTCTGTTCCCAGGCCATCTTCATGGACCTGTTACCAGAGTGGTCACACATATTAAGAAAAGTTTCACTGTTGGAGTATAATGCTTGACTCTCCAGTCTTGAAATTCATAAGAATTTTATCTGTAAATTTACATCTTGTGAGTGAAGTGATATGGGACAATGGAGCATGTGGCCAGGACTTGGAGCCTGGTTCACACACTCTCCTCCTCCTCAAGATGGTTTCTCCAGCCAACTCCCAACTCCCTGCTCCCTCATGCCCTGGGCCCTCCTCACTCTCCTGCTCCATGATTGCTGATGCCCTCTGCCTGGTGTGGCCACCCATATGAGACTCTCATCTTTCCATCCCCCTTTGACCTCTGTGGGGCCTTGGCAAGGACTTGGGATGGATAGAGGTCAAGGACACATGCCCAGTGGTCTTTCAGGGCAGGAAATGGCAGCAGTATCTCTCTCTCAGTAGGCAACTCTGTGGTGTTGATCCTGTCACTCATCCTTTGGGGTCCAGGAGGGCAGCATGTCCAGTTACAGGAACTCCAATCTTTAAGGAGGCATGCTGTCAGGTCCACAATGTACTGGGCATCATTAGTGGGAAGGGGAGGTTGACTTCCCCTTGCACCCAGGTCTGTGGATCTGTCAGGGGGCTTCAGGTAGGTGTCTTGGCAGTGGTGGCCTCATGTCTACTAGGGTGTAGATGGAGTCCCTGGGCTCCTACAAGGGTCTGCACTTTCTGAGTATTTCCATGGCAGGTGAGGGTGTCATTAAATAGCAAATAAAAGTGATATGACAGGTCAAGAAAGAAACCACAGAGAAAGGAATGAGTTTTATTTTATTACCTTTAATGACTCTTATCCTTTTCTTTTTGAAAAAGGGACCTTGCATTTTAATTTTTTGTTCAGTTAAAATTATAGGCCCTGCTTGTTGGTTTGTTCTCTGAATCTTCTGCATTGGATACCAAAGACTATATTCACCTTCCCATCCTGTTCTCTCTTTCAGCCTAACCAGTCACTGTGAACTCTAACCAGAGAGTTGGTTTGCTGAGGGTCATGGACAGCCACATTGTCCTTTAACTTCACATACCCTCCTGGAGCTTGAGTATTTGCTCCCTAAGAAACATTGTCATAAGTCAAATGTTAACTACAAAATTTATAGTAATAGTGCTAAGGGGTCCTTAAAATGATATTGAAAATATTCACACATATTCCTAATATTACCTTACTATGCTATTCCTTAATATTTGTCATTTAGTATTTTTTCCATTTAATCAATATTTCTTGATTGCTTACTAAACATCATGCACTCTGCTAAGTACTGGGAATACATTCATTTATTCAACAGATATTTATTGAATGTTTACTAGACTCTGAGCTCTATTCTAGAGATTAAGGTTATAGTGGTAAACAAGAGAGCCAAGATGTTTGCTCTTGTAGAGTTTATACATTAGTGCAATGAGGAGCAGTAGATAGACAATAAACAAGTAAATAAATAATGTCCAACTTTCGTAAAGCTTAACAATATTTAGAGGTTCCTGAAATTGTTTGAAGTTTTACATTACCTTTATAGAACAGTGCATACAGACACACACACACACACACACACACACACACCTGTTCTTTTAGTCACTAGAAATATGGATTGGTTTTTCTAGCAGAGGGAACTATTTTTTCTAGGTATCCTATTTTATCAATAGCCAATGGAAGTTAATGGTAGATATAATCAATAAGTCTCATGTGCCTAAGAGAACATAGGCAAAGGAAGACTAAAATTCTTGGGAAAATTATGAAAAAGCATAGGTATTAGGCAAATATTTTTTTTTGGTAGAACTAGGGTTTATTAAGTTATGCTTTAGTACAAGCTCTGGGGGTAACCCATGGTGCTCTTTCTTGAGCAATGATACCAGGAAATTGACAGCTAACTGAATGTTGTACACAAGTTCATCATCTGTCATCTTCACATGGCCAACAGCCACTGGCAGACACAGCACCTTCTTTATCTGTAATTTGATCATAAACTTCACGTCATCCATTTTGGCCACGATGTTCTTAACATGGGTCTTTGAGGAAGGGAACTTGCCAGCCTTATTCAGGTCTGGGCCCAGGATTTGTAGCACCAGAGATTCCAAAGCCAAAAAGGCATCAAACTTCTTGGCCAGCTTCTTGAATAATTTTTTATTCTTGTTGAGTTTCTTCAGTGCCTCAGTGTTCATGCGGGGAATAACTACAGCCTTGGCCTCATCACAATGCTGCTGGTCACCTAAAACACATATGGAGAACTTCAGGCGAGGAGTGAACTTAAGCCTGATGGTGCCTGAGAAGCGTCTGTCTGTCTGAGAGTCAGAATTCTGCAAGCTGATCTGCAGCAACACCGCAAAATATCCTGCACACCTCTTGGAAGGTGTCATGGGAGACTTTGCTGCTCATGGTGCCTCATGCCACAATAATTGGAAAAGAGTAGGCAAATAATTGTGGACATTAGTTTGTAGATCACGTAAGACATTAAAGTTCTGGGGGAGACATGATTGGAAATGAGACTTTTTAAAAGATTAAGGTAGTGCTGGGCACCTGGTGGCTCAGTTGGTTAAGCATCTGCCTTGGGCTCAGGTCATGATCGAGTCCTGCATAGGGCTCTCTGCTCAATGAGGAGTCTGTTGCTCTCTCCACTCCTTTCCCTGGCTTGTGCTCTCTCTCTCTCAAATAAATAAATAAAATCTTTTCTTTTATTTTTTTTAAAGATGAACATAGTGTTAATCTATTTGGTGATGTGGCTCACACAGAAAGTACAGGTGAGACTAATTATGATGCCGTAGAAAACTACACAATTGGGAAGTGACAAATGTTTGAATTAGCACCAGGACATTTGGATTAGATGTGAAATGTGGATTGACATGATTTGGGATGGGTGCTATGGAGGACAGAAGAATCAAAGTGACTGAAGTTTTGACTCTACATGATAAAGAGAGGAATGGATACTTTCACAGGATCAAAAATAGATGATGAATTTAGAAAATGAACAACAGAAACTAACTAAAAAGCAACGTGTATCCATGGTGTCCCACCACACAATGTTGTTAAAAGCTGGACCCCACTGTTCTCCCTCTTCACTAGCTTCTTTACTGTGTCAACTCAAAACTTGACAATGTGGCTGACAGTCCCATTTGCCCTTACAGGCCAAATAGCATTCACTGTCATTGCAAATAACAGCATTTCCTCAGTGAAGGTTGAACTAAATTACTTTAACAAGGCTAAATTAAAAATCAAACATGTTGATGCATTTAATGTGAGGCACAGAGGACACAAAAGATCATCAAAAATGAGTGGCAATATTGATTGTCATAAACAACCCTTCATGGAATAAAATAGATTCAGTGCTGACCCCTTGAAATGCAGTTACCCTATTCCTAGTATATTTACTTACAGGTTATGTAATTTAGGAGAATGATTTCTTTTTTACTTTTAATGTGTTATCTTAACCTTTCTTTCCTCACCACAATCTATTTTTTCTCATAAATGAGGATAATGGTGATAATAGTGACTCCATATTAAAGTTTAGAATTTTATGAAAGTCTTCCCTTCTTTTATATTAAATGTATAAAATAGATCAAGTATATCTAATTATACTTGCTTTGCAGAAAAAAATCTTATAGACTTTAAAGATGTTCTGACAAATAACTTGGATATTATGAAGCAGGAAAATTTTTATTGACTCTGCTGAACTTTTACTTTATTTCCATCCATTTCCTAATGGAAGTCTGTGCCCTACCTGAGCCTTACTATTTTGGAAGTTTGAATTCTATAAAATAGCAGAGGATGATCTTTTAATTTGATTGTGTTATAAAATGTTAGAAACATCATGAGATTATCTGAAATTTGTTTAGATTAAATCTTTACAGAATACTTTAGATTTAATCTTACAACTCATATCTAAGAAAACTTGAGATTAAATTTAAAAAATTCTGGCAGAAATTCCTGGCATTAATATTATAATTCATTGTTGAAAATTCATGGATCTTCTTTTACTATTTTAGAAAATAATTATATTTTTTAATATTTATTCTTTATTTTCATGGACAGTTTCACCAAATCCTAGAATAACATGTGTCAAATGTGGAAAGTACTGCTCTAAGATTTTTAATATAAACAAGTACAACTTGGTAATTTCTATATGCTTATGTAAATATAAATATAAATTTCTAGGAATTTATGATTGATCCAGCCACAATAAGGTATTATAAGAAGTTAAAAGTATTTCTGGAATAAATGTGTAAGTCCTATATTTGTTTAATTATTGTAAAGTATGGTAATCATGCTTTCCTGCCTAGTATCTGTTATCAGAATTGCAGTACTGGGTAGGATATGTCATGGATATGAAGCAGATTAAAAATTCTTATTTTTTTTCTTACTTTATATTCAGAATGTAATTCAGCCCTGACATATAACATTGCATGAATCATATTCCCATTCTTCAACCTAATATCCAAATAAATCCATAATAGTGTCTCCAGACATTTCTGCCAATCCTATAATATTTCCCATCTTTAGCCCATCCATTACTCTACCGAAGTTTTCTCTCTAACATATAGATTTGATTATATCCCTCCTATACTTCAGAGCTATGTCTATAGAATAAAATTCCTTTTTGTGATATGCAAAGACCTTCAGAATCTGGCTGTCACAAACATTTTATTCTCTCAATAAATAATTACTAAATCCTTGCTCATTGTAGAACCTTTGTGGTAGCAGGGGTTCCTGGGAATGGGAAAGAATACTGGTCTTTGTCCTCAAGTAGCACATAGCGAACAAGCAATTACAATGCAGTGTGGTCAGTGCTTTATCTTTACACATGTGTAAAGATTAGTTCAAATTGCAATAGTGTCTGAGACTTGTTTAATGGCTAGTTAATCAGATGCAAATGTGAAAAGATCTTCTGGAAAAGGAAAATGACTTACACAAAGTCTCAAAGTCATTACCAAATGTAATATGCCCTACAAAAGGCAAATAGTTCCCTACACTGGTGTATACAGTTTCAGGAGTCTTGGACAGGTAGGATGTCAGACGTAATTACAAGTAGCTTTCTGGTCACCTGGGTGGCTCAGTGATTGAGCATCTACCTTTGGCTCAGGGTGTGATCCCAGGGTCCTGGGGTCAAGTCCTGCATTGGGCTCCCTGCAAAGAGCTTGCTCTTCCCTCTGCCTACGTCTCTGCCTCTCTTTGTGTGTTTCTCATGAATAAATAAATAAAATCTAAAAAAAAAAATTACAAGTAGCTTTCTGTTCAAAGGGATGTAGTCTTTATCAACCTATAGAAGGAATCATTAAACGGTTTTTGAAAAGGTGCATGAAAGATTATCTGTGGGGAAAAAGAACAAAGGAGAACAGAGGAAAGCAGATAGTTGAGCTAGAGGGAAGCAGATGACATGATATGAAGGCAGGGGAGACTGGTGAAATGTAATAAAAGCAGCATTACCATAATTTCGTGATGAGCTAGATAGAGAGGAAAAGGAGGAATGCAAGATGACCTCTATGTTTCCAACTTGTGCAAATAGGAAAATGCTGTCTTAGCAGTCCAAGAAAGAGAATGCAGAACTAGGAGACAATCTGAATCAAAGTAGGGCAGAGAAGCGATAATAAGGTTGGTTTGGATCCTGTTGAGTCTGAAATCCCATTAGGGATCTGAGTAGAAATGTTGGACCCTAGGCAATTGGGTAGAGATGCCTCTCGTTCAGGAGATCATTATGAACTTAATTATTGCTCTGGGAATCACTGGGAGTCACCTGAATAGAGGCAAAAGGTGGCCAGTGTTTGTTCAAAAGTCTGTATTCAAGACAAGTTTGTTCTGGGTCAGACTTATAGGTAAATCCTGTGCACCTTTTCTCTGCTCCTGATTTTTTCTTTTTCTTTTTCTTTTTATAAAAGCCTCCGTGAATTTATTCACTTTTCCTTTTACACACATTCTCCACTGGCAAATATATGACTGTTACTATATGATGCATCAATGAAGTTTACAGGTATTGGGTTAAAAAAAAAAAAACTCTTGTGATAAGATATTATCATAACTTTTATACATGATAGTATGTTTTTGTTCTTGTTTAATTTTTTAGGCACCCATCCGATGATTATGTTTTCCATTTGAGTTGCAGTATACAATACATCGAAGGTGTACTAATTTTACAAAACTGACCTTACCTTCAATACACTAAAGCCTTCAATTTTTCACTAAAGTGAGAAATTTACTTCAAAGTCATGCGATTTTTTTTCTTGGATAATCTGCCTGAATTTTTCATGTGTTTATTGTTACTATATATTAATTCTTTGTTCCTTCCTTTAATGTTCACTATCATGTAGTAGTCTCTATTTGACCCATTTCCACAATTACTTTGTTTGGAAGTGCCAAATCATACACAATGTAAAAAGAGAAAAACATTCCATGGGATTAAGCCAAAAGTGACTTAAAAAAATAGGTAATTATGTATCAAATTCTAGTTCATAGAAGCTAAAACTGTAGTCAATTGTTCTAAGGATGTAGAAAAAATTTAAATCTCACTGGTATTCAATGAAGAGCAAAAAAAATCAACATTTTCTAAAGATAAGGAAAATTCTGATACATATTCTAACGTTTTGCACAAAAACAACATTTAATAAATAATAACATTATAAAAATAGTATCCAGATACAAGGAACCAAAAATGTAAGATGTATAACTGTAAGTAAACTGTATTTCTTCCTTCTCTAAAACTATCTAATAAATCAGACAAAGAAGGAAACATTTCAGTGTTTCCTACATGTGTTGCTTCTTTTGGCCACGAATCAAAATGTTATTCCAGTTCTATATTTTTAAGTAAAAGAGCAGTATTAGGCTTATGGATAAATTGAACAAAAAATACAGAAACTTAAAGCTGTGGTGAAAGATGATACTTTCATTGAGTTTTTAATTCTTCCCGAAGACCTATAGGAAGTCTATTAATTTGTATGGGCCTCAATATCAAGAGGATTTGGGGCATTGTAGGGCTTTGCTCTTCCTGTGTTTGTTTTGCCCACAATAACAGAATACAACTCCCTATGATCACAGTTAACCAGTTTTCCACAGACAAACACTACCATGCAACTTAGAAGGAAGACAAATGATACTATAGAAGTAAAGCCAGAGCTTGAGTCTAAGGAATAAAGCAGAGAAATCAAGAACTTACATAGGAACTTTCTCTACAAAATGAGAGCATTATCCCTGTAGGAGAGAAATGACTAGACTCGGGGAAATAGGACTAAACTTGTCTCTTACACTTACCGTAAATCCTTTATATATGTGATGATTATTTGCCTTTCAGAATTTATTTTGAATTTTTAGGGCAGTGAAATTATTCTGTGTGATAATGTAATGATGATACATGACATTATTCATTTGTCAAAACCCACAGAATGTACAACGCAAAGAGTGAACACTAATGTAAACTCTAGAATTTAGTTAATAATAGTGTGTCAATATTGGCTCATCAATTATAAGAAATGTACCATACTAGCGCAAGGTTTTCATAATAGAGAAAAATGTGTGAGGGAGGAGAGAGGTATACTGGAATTCTGTAGTTTTTGCTTAGTTTATCTGTAAACTGAAAACTGATCTTTTGAAAAAGTCTATTAATTAAAAAAAAAACATCAAATTGCTCTCCGTAAAAATACAAACTCAGAAAAATAGAAAGAAGGAAAAAATTACTCAAAATCTTACAACTCAGAGATAACTACTCTTCAGATTTTTTGGTCATCATTATTCATTCCCTGTTTCTGTCTCTCTTTCTCCCTCCTTGTTTCTCTCACTCCTTTTCCTTGTCCTCTCCTACTCCTTGCCTCCCGTTTCCCCTTGTATTTTATTGCTTTTCAGAATTCAGGTTAGAAACACAGATTGGTTTATACTGCCTCTGCATGGGTTTTAATCCTGTCTCTGCTTCTAAACAAACGTGTGGACCAAGGGAGGTTGTCTACCCATTTGTGCTTTAGTCTTCTCTTTTGTAAAATATGAACAATTGCAGTTTTTACCTCATTGCATTGTTGAGAAATTCAGATGTAAAAATACTTGATAAGAGTTGATCTCACTGCTTGCTGCATAGTGAATACTATGCTACTTCTCTTACTCCTCCTTCATATTCTTATTCTTAATACAGTGCTATTCCATGTCAATGAAATGGAATGAGGATCATCATTTTTAAGGTGGCCAACCATCAATTATTTTTATCAATCCCCTTTTCATGAGCACTGAGTTTGTTTCTGTGGGGGAGGGAACATGGATGGATTTTATATTATGCTGTAGTAAATATCCTTGTTCATGAATCTATATTGATTTATCTCCTTAGAAGAAATTCCTATTCATCGAATTGATGGACTCCAAATTACTTTTAGGATTAATTACCTTTAGGTGGTATATGCGACTCTCCATGAACTTTCACTTACCTTTCCAGCCTCACCTCTTAGTAGGTGCTTTCATTCCTCTTTCACATTCCAATTATATCAGGATACTTGCAGGTGCTCCAATGCACTACACGCTTTTTCTTCTTTGGGCACTTGCATAAATTGCTCCCTTTGCCTAGGACATATTCAACACACTTTCTCCTTATCAGCTATTTCCTTATGTATATTTCATACTAGACTGTAAGCCTCATGAAAACAAGAAGCATCTATTTCTGTCTTTACAGGTTGTCTCATCTCACTTTTGACATCATTATTCTGGTGTTCTAGACCAGAAACCCCTTCTTACCCTGAAGTAAATTAAGATTCTGATTTAATTATCTATATAAATGAAATTTTATAAAAATTTACGTGGCTGTATGTGTATATATCACTTACCAATGTACCTTCCCATGGCTCACAGAGACATTAAAGCAGCACATCATTTCTGGTAACACTTTTGACCAAGAGCAGGATCTTGGATTTGGGAAGCTCCATTCCTTAAGAATTTACACTAATAATCTACATGTCTTTCTTTATATTTACCATATCAATTTCTCTTGTTCTTTAAACCAAAGTCAGCACCAGAAATACTATGGTGGGGATTACCTTCAAAATTTTCTTTCTTCTATATATGAACCCTGAATAATCCCCAGAACTGTGAATATGATGAATTTTACTTCTGCAATGAGCTTGTGTTAAATGGCACAGTTGACCTTAAAGAGATTATCTGTGTGAGATTTAGTTAATCACAAGTCCTTTAAAAGCTGAGAGTTGTCTCCATCTGGTTGTAGAAGAGGAAGTCAGAGATTTGATGCATAAGATTTGACACAACATTACTGACTTAAAGATGAAGAAGGCATGTTGCAAGGAATTTTGATGATGTCTAGGATTTTAGAACAGTCCCAGGCAGCTGAGAGCCATCAAGGAGACAGAAACTCAGTCCTATAACTCCAAGAACTAAATTCTGCTAATAACAGGAATGATCTTGGAATTGGATTTTTCTTCAGGCCTCTTCCATGAGAACTCAGTTTATCCAACACCTTAATTTTAGCCTTGTGATATCATAAGGGAAAGTGCTAGACTTCCAACCAACAGGATTGTACAGTGACAAATGAGTGTTGTATTAAGTTACTAATTTTGTGGTTATTGTGAAGCACTAGCAAACTAATAGAGTGGAGGTGAGGAGCAGGAGTGGAAAAGCAGAATGAGATCCAGGTGTCCTTGCATAATATCTCTGCTTCCTGTTTTGAGCATTCCTGAGAATCCACAAGTATTCGTCCAGCTAATGAAAGTGACTCAGATCAGTGGGGGACATAATAAAGAAGGCACACACTGGGAAAGAACTGTGGCCTGCGGTGGTTGGAACCCAGGCTCCGCACCACTACGGACACCTTATTTCCTCTCCACTGATGATAAATGACCAGGTTCTATTCACGTAGCTAAGCATTGGGAATTTGAGACTTTTACCCTTTTTTTATTTTTTAGCTTTTACACTTACTGATTGTTAAATGTTTTTTTTCTTGACTAAAAACATTTCTACTACTGTGTAAAAGATGTGGTAGGGAGTGGGACATAAGAAGAAATCCCCTCTCCAATAGTGTAAAGTATTATCATGAATTCCAATGTAAGTTAATGGGGGGGGAAAAGACCTGCCCACCGATGAGTCCTCACCTAGTAAATGATTGAATTCAAAGACTCAGAAATAGTTATTAAATCCCATTAGGCATTTAATTAAAAAATAGTCATATTTCTGTAGTTGAGAACGCATTTATAACCATAAGCTGGAAAGAAAGAACTAAGGGAAGGATCTGATGGGTTTGAGACAGAGACATAAACTAGCTCACTAAAGACATTATTCAATATTCAAGGATTTTGTGACCAGGTGGTCAAACCATTGGTAGCTTGAAATCAGTCTTTTATTTTTTTTTCCAGCTTTATTGAGATATAGTTGACATATAACATTGTGTAAGTATAAGGTATGTGATAGGATGATTGAAATCAGTCTTCTTGGGAGTATTTAAACAGTAAACAATAAATCAGGGCTTTTTGGGAAAAAGTTGGTTCATCATCAGCACACTAACACTACACTACATTGTTTCCATACGATGTGCCAAGAGCCTTCTGGGTCTAACTTAAAATCAATGACGTTCCCTAGGTAAAGCATGTGTTAGTTATTAGTAGATGATGTAAATCCATTCTGAAGAAATCTCTAGTTAGAATTAAAGTTACATGGAGGTAGAGTTAGGAGCAAGAAACTTCTTAAGGGTATTTGTATTTAGGCAGGCCTTGCTGTGCAGCAGTAAGGAAAAGAAAGGAGTTTCCAGATAAGTGGAGAAGGGTTATTCAAATTGGGAGATGTGGAAAGAGCTGAAAGCATCAAGTAAGATGGCTGCAGTGGGGTTATTCATTTCCTGTCACAGTTACAACACATTGCCACATGTAGTGGCTTAAAATGATACAAATTTATTATCTTACTGTTCTGAATGTCAGAGTGAAAAAGAAATGGGCCAGCAGGGTCTCATTCTTTCTGGAGGTTCCAAGGGAGAACTGTTTCCTTGCCTCTTTTGCTTCTGGAGGCTGCCCACATTCCTTAGGTGGTGGTGCACATCTCTCTGACCTCTGCTCCCTTTGTGACATTTTTTTTCTCTGACTCTTGCTTCCCTCTTTCACTTAGAAGGACGCTTGTGATTATGTGGGGCCAGACTAGATAATCCTGGATAATGTCTCCATCTCAAGAATTTTAATTTAATCATGTCTGTGCAGTCTCTTTTGCCATGTAAAGTAACATATTTAAAGGTTTTGGGAATTAGGATACAGACATCTTTGAGAGGCTGTTATTCTGCCTAAAACAATGGGTAACACCGGCCAGTTGATTATAGGTCTTAAATGGCAGACTGCAGAGATTAGAGATTTATTGATTTTGAGCAAGGGAGTGATTTAATGAAAATAGTATTTTAATAAAATTAATACTGCAACAGATGGCTCATCAAAACTGGAAACAGTTTCTGTAGTAGATTACTCATAGTAATCTATGTAAGAGTGATTAGAGTGTGCACGAGGGAATGGCATTGAGATCCCTGCTAGCACTAGGTCTTGTCAGACTTTGACATGGATGGATATAAAAAAAGTATCTGATTTTAAAAATATATACTTAACAGCTTTTTTGAGACATAATTCACACCTCATACACCTAGCACATTTAAGGGATACGATCCAATGGTTTTTATATTCAGGGTTTTACAACCATCATCAAAAACCAACTGTAAACCATTTAATCACCCCTAAATAAACACCTGTTCTCGTTAGCAGGAACTTCTTATTTCTCTCCAGTACCTCAGCTAGAGACAACTGCTGACCTCTCTATCCCTATAGATTTGTGTATTCTGGGCATTTTACGTAAATCATAAAATATGTGGTCTTTTGTGACTAATTTCCTTCATTTTAGCATGTTTTCAATGTTCATCCATTGTGCAGCATGAATCTGTATTTCACTCATTTATTGCGAAATAATATTCCATTGCATGGAGATGACATATTTATTTATCCAGTCATCAGTTGATAGACATTTGGGTTTTTTCCTTTTTTTTTTCTCAAATGAGTACTGCTTTTAGGAATGTTCGTGTACAAGTTTTTGCATGGACATATGTTTTCATTTCTTTTGGTATATACCTGGGAGTTGAAATGCTAGGTCATATGGTAACTATGTTTAGAAGAACATTTTGAAGAATCTCCAAACTAATTCCCAACACGATACAATCCAAACAGCAGTGTACAAGGGTTCCAATGTTTCATTCCCTTGCCAAATTTGTTAAAATATGTCTTTATGTCTTTTTATTTTAGCCATACTAGTGTATGTGAGGTGGTATCATATTGTGGCCTTGATCTGTATTTTTCTAATGACTAATGGTGTTGAATAACTATCATTCATTGTGTTTATTGATCATTCATATCCCTTTTTTGGAGAAATAACTATTCAGATCTTTTGCTCATTTTGAAATTGTGTTATCTTTTTACTACTGAGTTGTAAATTTCTTTACATACTCTGGATACAAATCCCCTATCAATTGTGTGTATATATATATATAATTAATTTCATTTTTAGATAATTCATTTCTAGTGTATTGATTTTCGTATATGAACTCTGCAGAAATATGGAATTCATTTATTAGTTCTAATGATATTTTATGTATATATATTCTCTTGTTCTGTGAACTGCCTTTTATTTTTTGATGATATATCCTTTGAAACACAAACTGTTTTAATTTTGATGAAGTCTAGTTTAGGTTTTTTTCTCTTCTCACATTGGCTTTAATGTCATATGTAAAAAGACTTTGGCTAGCCCATGTTCATGAAGATTACTCCTATCTTTTCTTCTAAATATTGTATACTTTTAACTCCTATACTGAGGTTTATGATCCATTTGTATGTTGTGAGGCAGTGGCCCAGCTTTATTATCTCACGTGTGAATATTCAGTTATCCCAACACCATTTGCCAAAAATGACTATTCTTTCACAGTTGAATTGCCTTGGTAGCTTTGTCCAAAACTAACTGTTTATGTGAGGGCTTATTTTTGGACTTTCAATTCTATGGCATTGATTTTTACATCTGCCCTTATTCCAGTACCACACTCTCTCAATAACTATAGCTTTGTTGTAAGTGTTGAAGTTGTGAAGTGTATCTTCCAACTTTGTTCTTCGATTTCAAGACTTTTGGCTATTTTAGGTACCAGGAATTTTTGTTTTTTATGAATTTTAAGATAGATTGTCAGTTTCTAAAAAGAATCATGCTAGGACTTTTTGGTAGTACATTGAATCTTTAAAACAATTTGAGGAGTATCACCATCTTACCAATATTAGGTTTTCTGATCCAGGAACTCAGAATATCTTTGAATTTCTTTACCTCTTCTTTAATTTCTGTCAACAGTGTTTTGTACATTCAGAGTATATATTCTGTATTTTAGAATTTTATTCTAAGTATTTCGCTCATTTTGATGACATAATAAATGGAATTGTTTTTCTTAATTTCATTTTTAGATAATTCATTTCTAGTGTATTGATTTTCGTATATGAAGTGAACTCTGCAGATATATAGAATTCATTTATTAGTTCTAATGATATTTTAATTGATTCCTTATGAGTTTCTATGTATAAGATCATGTCACCTGTAAAAATAGTTAATCTTATTTTTCTTTTCCAATCTGGATGCCTTTTATTTCATTTTCCTGCCTAATTGATCTGACTAGAAATTTCAGTACAATATTGAATGAATGTAATAAGAGAGGACATACTTTTCTTGTTGCTAATCTTGGGGAGAATTATTTAATATTTCATCATTAAGTATAATGGTAGCTTTTCATAGATGTTTTTATTAGGCTAAAGAAACTCCTTCCCATTTTCAATGTGTTGAATGTTTCTATCATGGATGGGTATTGGGTTTTGTCAAATGATTTTTCTAAAACTATTGAGATTGTTTATCTGGCTTTTGTCCTATTTTCCATTGATATACTGTATTATATTAATTGATTTTCAGATGTTAAACCAACTTGCATTCCTGAGATAAATCCCACTTACTCATGTTGTATAATCCTTTTTATATGTTGCTAGAATCTAATTGCCATTACAATCAATCCTCATTATTTGCAGTTTCCATATTTGCGAATTCACTTACTCACTAAAATCTACTTGTAATCCCCAAATCAATATTTGTGGCACTTTTGTGGTCATTTGTGAATGTGCACAGAACAGTGAAAAATTTGTTACTCAAAGTACACATCTCAAGCTGAAATTGAAAAAGACAATATTCTGCTATCTTATTTCATCTTTCGCACTTTAAGCAAGTATCCTTTTTGTGGCCTATGTGGTGTCATATTTTCCATGTATTTGTGCCATTTGTTGATGATTTGGTGTTTAAAATGGCTTCCAACATTAGTTCTCAAGTGCTGTCTAATGCTTCTAAGTGCAAGAAGGCTACGTTGTGCCTTACATACAAAATGCTTGTTAGATAAGCTGTATTCAGGCATGAGTTATAGTGCTGTTGGCCATGAGTTCAATGTTAATGAGTCAGCAATATATATTAAATAAAGTGCCTTTAAATAGAAACACACATAAAACAAAGCTATTATTGATCAGTTGATGAAAATGTTATGACCAGAGGCTTTTGAGAACCTAACCCTGTATTTCTCTTATGACCAATGGCTCAGTATTCACTAATTCAGAGTTCTGAGTGAGTTTTTAGAACGTATCTTCTGCAAATAATAAGACTCAACCACAAGGGCCTTTTAGTTAATTTTTGCATATGTATTCACTAGAGAATTAGTTGGTGATTTTCTATTCTTGTGATGTGTTTTTTGACTTTGGTATAGAGTAATACTGGCCTTATATAATGAGTTGGAACATATTCTTTCTTCTTTTTTTGGTGAAGGATTTGTGAAAATTTGATATTAATGCTTTGTTTGTTTGTTTTTAATGCTTGGTAGAATTTACCAGTGGGGGGAAAATGGATCTTGGCTTTGCTTTGTGAAAAGTTTTACATGTTTTAATTGTGCAGAAATTAGAAATTTTCTAATTGTCAAAAGAAAGTTAACTTACAGTTGACTAGTATCTGGGTACTTGAATTTTGGTAGGGTTTCCATCATTCCCAGAGAAGAGTGACTCACTGTCTTACCTATTGGCACAATGTGGTTTATGGTGAACACTTGCTTTCCTCCTGGGGGTCTATAATGTTGTTACGTACTATGCAGATGCTGTGTATATGACCAGCTTCAGGATGCTGAGTCTCTCATGACCTCTCATTAATCAACATTTCATATGTGTTGTCATAACTTTTTGTTGGGGAATTAAGTGTGCACTCCATGACTTCAGTGAGAGGTGACCTTTGGAAACTTATGCCTTGTTTTCCTTGGGCTTTGCCGCATGAACCTTTTACCTTCACTGATTATGTTTGGCATCCTCTCACTAGCCATGGTGTCCTCCTAGCCATGAATACAACTAAATACAACTAAATCCTGTAAGTCCCCCTAGTGAGTCACTTATCCTCAGGTGGCATTGGGGATCCCAAATATATTAATTCAATTTATTTACCTACTAAAGTCCCTTTCAGATTTCCTATTTCTTCTTGAGTAAATTTCAAAACTTTGTTTCTTTTCAATAATCTTTTTTAATTTCATCAGTGTTAACTACTTTGTTGGCATGTAATTATTCATAGTATTCCTTTATAATCCCTTTATTTCTAGAAGGTCAGTGGTAATGTTCTTCTCCTTGAAGCCTCTGCTCAGTCCAATTAAAGATTTGTCAATTTTGTTGATCTTTTCAAAGAGCCACTTTTTTATTTCATTGATTTCTCTATTATACTTCTATTCTCCATTTCATTAATTTATACTCTAATCTTTATTATTTTTCCCTTCTGCTTGCTTTAGGTTTAATTTGTTCTTTTTCTAGTGTTTTAAGGTGGACAGTTAGCTTACTGGTTTGAGATCTTTCTTTTATAATTATTTTTATTGTGAAAAGGCCTCTGTATGCTATAATTGGATACCTATAGTTAATATTTCTATTCCTATCAGATGACAAATTCTATACACCAGCAATGAAATATCCCTTAAATTAGTTTTTTACCAGTTACCAACATTCAGGCCCAGCCATGCTATTTTTTTAATGGAAATATAATTGACATATATTATTTTATTTATATATCAATGATTTTATATATGTATATATTATGAAATAATCACCACAATAAGTCTAGTTAATGTCCATCACTATACATAGGCAAAAAAATTTTTCTCATGATGATGAGAACCTTTAAGATCTACTCTCTTAGCAACTTTCAAATACATAATACAGTATTAGCTGTAGTTACCATGCTATGCAATATGTCCCCAGGACTTACTTATTTTATAACTGAAACTTTGTACCTTTTGACCACTTTCCCTTTTTTTCCCCACTCCCAACCTCCACCTCTGGAAACCAGGAACTAATCTCTATAACTATGAGATTTTAATTTTTTTCTCCAGATTCCACATTTAAGTTAGATCACACAGTATTTGTTTTTGTGTGTCTAACTTCTTTCACTTAGCATAATGCCCTTTGAGGTAGCATCTTCAAGCTAATTGATTGTCTGTTTAAATCTACCACTGGACTCTTTTGAGAATTTTTTGTTTCCATAGTCTTGTCTATTCCAGAATTTTCATTTAGTTCTTTTTAAGTTTCTTTCTCTTTGTTGATATTCTCCATTTGATGAGACATTGTAATTATGTCTTCATTTACTTCTTTTCTTTTAAGTTCTTTGAACATATTTATGATGACTACTTTGAAGTCTTTGTTAAGTCTGATAACTAGACCCTCTCACAATTAGTTTCTATTGCCTGCTTTTGTTTCCATGTGTGGGTCACACTTCCCTAATTCTTTGCATGTCTCATAATTTTCAGTAATATACTGTAGCAGCTCCAGATACTATCTCTCCCACCTCTTAAGAGCTTTTTACTATTGTTGTTTGCTTGCTTATTTGTTTGTTGACCTCCCTGGACTACTTTAGTGAAGTTTGTTTCCCCACAGTGTGAAGTCACTCTTCATGGGTACAAAGTTGGGGATGTTCACAGTCACCCTGAGATGACAGTGGTTTTATCAGGCCCTCTTAGACTTTCTTTTCTCTGGTCATCCATTGCTAGGCTACTAATTGCCAGCTAATTGTCCTACTGTTTTTTACTCTGGAACATAGTGCCCCCACAGGCCAACTTAATTCGATCCCCTTTACAGGGAGAGTTTTGAGACCATTGAGGTTTATTCTCATCTCAGGAGAGTTCTTAGTTTTTTTGTATCCTGCTTCTCTTTTGTAAACTAGCTGGTGTTAGATCTTGCTTGTTGATCTCATGGACTTCTGAGCCTCTTTTTACTGCTTACAACCAAAATCTCCATTTTTTTTGAGAGCAACCTTAGACTTGAACTGTGTTCCTTTCAGAGACGTCCTTGGAGTCTCCATCATAACCTACCTCTTCCCTTGGGAAAAATCTCTGAGCCACTGCTCTAGAGCTGGGGATGGAGACAGTAGCCTATATCTTCAGAGTGACATCTTTGCTTCATGAATCGGGTACTAAGGAGGGGAAGTTGCCTCTTGTCTTTCCCACTCACCTCTCCCCATGTGGAATCTCCTCCAACCTGAAGTGTTACAAGGACATTATTCTTGGTCTGCTGTATCTGTGGCAAAGCATCTGAACTACAGGTAGGGGCTGGTGGAGAAAGGGAGTCCTTGAACTCTTAGATGCAGCCATCTAGAATTTAGTCTCTGCAACATGGACCTGGGAGAAATAGGAAATGCTAATGGACTGGAGAAATAATAACTCTTGACTAGGAGCATGAGGGAGTGGGAGTCCTATTTTTTAGACATACCTGCACAGGGTGGATCTTCTGTCATGCTTAGCTGGGAGGTGGAGGAGACAGAAAGGGGTCAGGTCATGGCTCAATGGCTACAGATTCTCAGTATTTTTTTGTTTTTGTCTTTTGTTTTCCAAATCTACAAATCTACTGTTTCAGGAAATTTTCTCAAAGAAGAAATGTTTCTTAATTTGTTGTAAGCCCTGGAACAACTTCCAGATATTTAAAGCTTTTTTTGTATGTGTATAATTTTCATCGGTTGTTTCCTTAAGGAGTGAGTCTGCGGAGCTTCTCTCACCTCCACGGCCAAAGTGCTCATCCCTCTGTGTTAAGAAACTTGCACTGGTATTACTTTGGAATGTAAGAAACACAATATAAGAGAGAGTAAACAATAGCTGCATAACCTTGAGTAAATTATTTAACCTCAGTTTGCTCAACTATAAAAATACAGACGATAATAATCCCTACATCAAAATGTTATTACATGCATCAAAGTTAGACACAGAGTGTAAACATTTAGCATAGTGCCTGCCACACTCCACAAACCTCAAAAATGTGGTTGAGCAACTGAATGAATACACATTTGCAAAGGAATAGGTGTCTTCCTTGTTAATCACTCCTGCTTATGGCTTACTTTCCTTTTTTCTTTCCTAATTGTCATAAACTTTCGCACAGTATGGCTACTCAGTTCCTTGACCTTTTTTTCCACCATATGATGGTGTTTCCCTCCCTAATTGAGCCTTACTTCCGTCCTCATTTCTTTGGCTTTTTTTCCCAATTGCAATGACCCTGCCATCAAACTCAATTTCAAATATCCAACAGTCTGATTCTCAACGCCTATCTTTTGAGTTGCTACCTTTACTACTCCAACTACAACATTCCTCAACTCCACTCAGATCTACTTAGCATCAATCCTACCAGCTCTATACTTCTCCTCAACTTCTAATAGTCTTTTATTTCCTCCATACCCAACTTAAATTTTGTGTTCAATCACTATAATCACTCCCTTACATATATCATCAACTCCCATGCCTCTCTTGCTTCATCATATTTTCCTGATGAGACTATAACTCAAGTAAAGTAAAACTTTCTTTCTGCAATGCACTCATTCATTTGGGGAATATAAAAAAAAATAGTGAAAGGGAATAAAGGGGAAAGGAGAAAAAATGAGTGGGAAATATCAGAAAGGGAGACAGAACATGAAAGACTCCTAACTCTGGGAAACGAACTAGGGGTGGTGGAAGGGGAGGTGGGCGAGGGGTGGGGGTGACTGGGTGGCGGGCACTGAGGTGGGCACTTGATGGGATGAGCACTGGGTGTTATTCTGTATATTGACAAATTGAACACCAATAAAAAATAAATTAAAAAAAAACTGCACCTATACAGTTCAATGTAATTGGAAAAACAAAACAAAACAAAACAAAGGAAAATACACAGCTATGATAACTGGTCTTACTGTATTTATTTTACATTTGTTTTTATTTAAGTTCAATTTGCCAACATATAATATAATACCCAGTGCTGGTCTTACATTAAATTCATTATCAATCGCATCAAGGGAGTCTCAATGCAAGCATAGTATATTTTCTTTATCCATTTTCCCTTCCAACCTCCTGGGTGATTTTTCATTTCTTCTATTTCTTCAAACCCCCAGTATCTCATCCTTGATCTTTACTCTCAGTTGATGTCTTAGTTTCCTCTTTCACTGAAAAAATTGAAGCATTTAAAAGAGAACTTCTTTAAATTCCTAGTAATCTATCACCCACCAAAGAGTATCTATACTCTTATATTCTACAATCTCTCCTGTTATTGTGTTCATTCATGTCTCTAGCCAGGTGGTGTCCCCATCTGTAGCATAAATCCCATCCATTTTTGCCTGTTCTCCATTTCTCCATACATTCAGTAGCATCATATTTTTTCTATCTCATTTCCATATAAGCATGCTATTAATTCACTCATAATAAAAACCATCTCTTGATATCACTTTGTTCTACAGCTGTGTTCCCAAGTTTTTCTATCCTTTGTAGCAAAACTTATTGAGGAAGTTCTCTGTCTACTGTTACCAATTTCTTTCTTACCATTCTCTCTTGTATTTACTGCAGTCAGGTTTTTCTTCCGTAGTCCATTGGAATTGCTTTTGTCAAGGTCACCAAAGACATTCACATTCATAATTTTAATTACCAGTTCTCATACGTGCACTATCTGTTGCATTGAACTCAATTGATACTCTTCTAGAATTGCTTTTTTTCCTTAATGGCCATCATTTCTCTGACATCTCTGACCCCTCCTTCTCAGTTACTTTTGCTGCTTCCTCCTTATTTTCCTGAATTCTAATTCTTAGATGTTTCTTCTTTTTTTACCTATATTCACTTCCAAGGTCACGTAATTTTCCTTTCATGGTTTTAAGTACCATTTTTATGTTGATGACAACAAAATTTGTATTGTGCAGGTAGGATCCTCCTCTTAACTTCAGATCTGTATACCCAACTGCCCATTCAACACAGATTTATCTCTCAGACAACTCCCACTTAAAGTGCTTCAAACTATGATGCTGGTGTTCACCTTCTGTTTGCTATCCTATATTGGTTATTGAGGCTACATTCTTCCAGTTACTTGGGTCAAAAACTTTAGTGTTAATCTTGGTTCCTTCTTCTTATATATGGTCCATGTTACTATTATCTCTCTCCTGGATTATTGCAGTACTTTTTAAGTGATATCTTAGCTTCTGCATTTGTCCCTGTAGTCTATACTTGACAGTCCATTTAAAATTTTAAATCCACCCCTGATATTTCACATATTCCTTCTTTGCTTTATATTTTCTCTTTAACATTCATCTCCATGATGTAAATATTTTACTGTTATCATGTTTATTATCCTTCTCCCTCCACAGCATGCATATTGCATGAGTTCAGGTACTTTTTATTTTTATTTTTTTCACTACTCTATTTTTGGTGTCTATAAAAATGCCTGACATATAGGTAGAAGCATGAAGACCCCCCCCTTTTTTTAATAACTAACTAAAGGCCTATAATAAATTTTGGTAATTGGGACAAGAAGGATAGTAGAAGATAAGATATGAGATGACCAGGAGGTAAGAATGTTAGTATAGAGGAGATAATTAAAACACTTGAATGTAAAAAAAATGTGTAAGTGTAGAGGAAAGTCAGCAGATAGAAAACAAAGAGAATCTCTAAATTGAGGAGTAGAAAGAAGAAAAAGCCCAGTTGGTCAGAGATACAGAAAAAAGAAATCACAGCATCATGGAAACTAAAAATGAGATAAGCTGCGTAAAGTGTAGTGGAGAATTTGAAGAGGGTCAGAATAAATAAATTTAATTCCATTAGAAAAATGATTTAATTGAGCAGTTTCATGATATTGATGGATCCATAAATCATATGGGAGGAGATTAAGGAAGTAAGGGATGGCAGTGAAAGTAGTGGGGTCTGGAGGTAGGCTGCTTGTTTGAGGATCTTAATGCTATAAAATCATGTCAAAGAATAGGACAGTGATTAAAGTGGAGCAGTGGTTTCAAAGAGGAATAATTTTCAAGGTTTTGGAAATTCAAACACATTTCAAGGAGAAATAGAGTTAAAGAAAAAAAAAAAAACTAAAGTAGAAAGAGTGACCACTAGTATAGGAATGGTGATCTCTTTGGAAGGATGGATCTCATCCAAAACAAAGAAGGTCAGGTTTTAACTTGAGAACATTGTGTGTGTGTGTGTGTGTGTGTGAAGGGGCATTACAAGAAGAGAACTGCTGCGTGAAAGTGAAAATAGTGAACCAATAGCCAAAAAAAATATTTCACTATTAGAGGAACATAGTTTTAGGTATCTAACATTAAACTGATATTGTGGATTACCTTTCAACTTTGGTGGAGGCCTCTCAAAAATACAGTAACTGACTCTGAAATAACCTAGAGAGGTGCTTAACTGTGCAAGCATGGAGAATGATTTTGTGTTCGGTACACACCATAATCCAAAGACTTTGAAAGTTCTCAGGCTGTGAGTAGATGTTAGTCTGAGGCAACCACAATCAGTGGTTGGTTAATAAAGTGTGGGACTCTCCCTCCAGACCAGCTGCTCCAGGCAATCTCCTCCTTTGACTCTGCCCGAGGCAGGCCTCGGGTCTGAAGTTAACCTGGGTGGAGAGGAACTGCTTGAAATCCCTGATTCCACCACTTTTCATTCTCTGATCTTGCCCCCTTAACCTATCAATGCCCTAGGTTTTTGTAATCTGTACCTTAATTTCCTCATTGCCCATCCTAAGAGCTTAATATGCAATTTTTATAATATCTAAGAAACATGAACTTTAAGCACTGCTGATGTTGTGGGTTAAGATGGAAGATTACTCAGTTTATGAAGAAAAAAATAGCGGTGATGATTGTGATGTTGAATGTGCTGATTTACTTCCAAAAATATATTTGTTCATTTGTGAGTTCTGTCGCAGTGGTTATTTTAATACAAAATTGAATGTTATTCCTGGCTGGGTAGGCAAAAGGATGCTCTTTGAAGGGGTCAGGAATAATATTTTGTGGTTAAGACTGATGTTGGTTTAGTGCAACTCATTCATTGTTATTACAATTGTTATGTTATGTAAATAAAACTGGCCTTTCTCTTCAGTGTGGTTGTGTTGTGGATTTAATTAAATTTGAAATTAGGGAAGGGCAGGGAGGCTTATCAGTTTTAAAGAAATTAAAAAAGGGTTATAACAATTTAGAGTTCTAAAGCATTGTAGTCTGTTTAAAGTTAAGATATTAAAATAGGTTTTTTAATCAACCACTGTTATATTAACAGATTCAATCCATTAAAAGCATTCAATAGAACCATATTTCCTACCTAAAATTATCCCACATCAGCATTACTGTATGGTATGGAACTGACCAATGAGATGACTTTTACTTAATTGAAGGTCAAAAAATTCAGATTTTTGAGGAGGATACAGAAATAGTTTCTGGTCAGCTATAGTACCTGGAATAATCTCAAGTAGCATAATGAGATAATGACCATTTTGCTATTAAAAATCTTTCTATTAAAGGCATTTTGATTTTCAGCTAGTTAAAATTCCTCCTTTCTTTGGCAGAGGTGGGGTGGGGTGGTGGGTGGTGGTGGTACTTTTCTGAGTTGAGTGCTTTACCTTCCTAGAACATGGAATATCTGCCCAGGAGAGGAGATAAATATAGTTTTTTGTTTTGTTTTGTTTTGATTTTTCACTTGAGCACTAGTATAGAGGCATCTGTGTTCAATATTTAGTACTTACACATTAAATACAGTTCATTCATTACAGATTATTTGCCTCCCTTTCTAATTACAGAAGATTTGTACCTAGTGAAAAGTCATTATTTATAATCTTTGGCCAATTTATTTAGGGCATTAGTTAAATCTTTATTCTTTCATAATATGAGGAAGTAATTATGATAGAAGAAAGAAATGCTGATTTAAAAATAGAGGCATTCTTATGTGTTTTTAATATGAACAAAAGGGTTTTAAAAATAGTTTTAGTTTAGATTAATTCATATTGCAGGATACAGCTAAGAAAGGAGTTCACATTTGGTCTTAAAATGAGAAAAATTCATAAGCACTAACAGTGAAATTATGATGCCCAGTTGATCATGCAAATTTGACTTAATCAGAACTTTTGTCTTTTCCTATAAAACTAAAAAGACAGTTGATCATATCAATTATAGTATAAATAACGATCAGTATCAGCATAGTACAGCCAATGAAATCTATTGTTTTCAGTTAAAAGAGCTAGAGATTTTTAATCCACATGATGAGAACTAGCTTTCTTTCATTATAGTTCAATATCTACCACTTTTTCTTTTTAAAAAGCAGCCTACGTTTATTTTTTCACAATAAAAAAAAAAACATTTTTAACATTATTTAAAGTAAAAGAACAAAATCTGGGATTAAAAAAAGAAACAGCTGCCCATCTGTCCCATCCCCACACAATTGTTCAAACTGACAAGCATTTATTCTGAGACCTTATTTCAGCGAATGTGGGAAATTGTGCATTTGCGACTGACTAAAAAAAATCATACTAATATTTTAGCAGCATTTTATATTGCCTCTTTCATAGATGAAATATGGTATTCTTTTCTTAAAAAGAGAGATAGAGAGAGAGAGAGACCTTACTATGTCACGTGATTGATTGCTATAGAGTTTTCCTTTAAAAGACATATCTGACAACACAGAATAGCAGATTGCATAAGTGGTATTCACAGTGTTCTGCTCTATAACATAAAACTTGTTTAGTAAAGTACATTTTAAAAATGGGAATTATGTGTTGTGAGCCAAACAATGTTACAAAGGCAGCTAGAAAATAGGCAATGTACAGTTGTCTTTTGAAGAAAGCAATAATATGGCTACTAGAAGATTTCTGAGAATGTCTGGTATAAATTCCAGCCTCTGACCACGTGACTCAGTCTAAAAAACGAGCCTAGGGAAAATTCCTTCCATGTTAACATATTTCCGCTTCAAACATTCTGAACAGACATAGACAAACTCACCTTTCTGGGGTATCTCATGTATGCAATTTTATAAACAGAGGAAAATTATAGAGTCCAAGCCCCAACTTGAAGATAAAGTGCAGAGGATATAATTCCAATATCTTGCAGGTACATGTGCATGTTTTGCTTTCAACATGCATATAAAATGGCTACATGTAGAAAGGCGTTAAAACCATGGTAATTGTCGGGATAAATGAATACTGAATGTAAGAATTGTCACTATGACATGTTTTACACTACCTACATGTTAAAAATCCTTTTATGCCAATAATTTGCATAACATGCTTAGACAAGCATATGTTGTCCCTCACTTCTTAAAAGAAATGACCCAAGTTAACAGTGCAGTAAGAAATGTCTTCATATTTCATTATACACAGTTAGTGTGAGCTATAGACGATCCCACACTAACTAGAAGAAAAAAGATAGAAATAGGAATTTAGAGAACTGTTAAAGAGATAGTTGGACAACAATATATATATATATATATATATATATATATATATACACACACACACACGTATATGTATCTTGTGTGCATATATGCATGTGTGTATATGTGTGTGTGTTGGTGTGTGTGTATATATATATGTTATATATATATATACTACAATTTTAGGAATTTAGAATAAGGATGTAAGGTCCTTCATGTTCTATTTCTTCTGAGGATAATTCCAGCTTAGATGATCAAAACATATGTTGAATATTTATATTTACAATACTGTGATAGTACCCACTTGATGTTTATTTTTTTTTCCCCACTTGATGTTTAATCTAAAAGATTTAAATCTATTCATTCAACTATTCATAATCAGTACAATAGTTTCAATAGTTTTTGAACACATACATTAAAACCAGCTGTCAAATCTGAAGAAAGACCAGGCTCTGGAGATCCTTGCATATGTATTTTTTTAACAACTGATAATCAATTTCTTAAAATAATTGATTTAAGCATCTGCAATGGTGACTTTAAACTGGACTCCTGACTACATCACCTATCATGTACTTTTATTCCAAACATCATCTACTAAAAAGTAAGCATGTTGCTTTAATAGACCAACTCCAATAATATAAAATGTGTTCCAGAGAGACTTTCTGCACAGCAGCCCTGACTAGCTGAGCTGCACTGAAGTCATCAGAGTTCTGCAAAATAACACAGCCGGCTTACGTGCTAGGAGAATCCATGCCCAATGGAACTGCTGCATTTACCTTCTTCTGACTTTCACTGTTTACCTGAGCTGTCATATGAAAGTGCCATTTATCAGCTTTAATTTGAAGTTGTACATCACTTTAGTAGAAGAAAGGTGGTACACACAAATAAAGACTTTTATCAGAAATAAAATCAGTGTCGTTACTTAACAGAATGAGATATCATGATGACGAGAAGATTGGCCTGCATACCATATTTTTTCCAGAGATTTTCTATATAATCACCTGAGAAATAACTAATGAAATAAAGGTAGATAGTTTTGTGTTTGGTAATTTTTGTTCTCAGATATTTCAAGCTGGCTTCTTACCTACACAGGTTTCAGTATACAAAGGACCTAGTTGCATACAACACAGTGAGTTTTTTAAAAATAGTAAGTTCTTTCCCCCTTCACCATTTTAGATTTATTTTGAATCTTGTAATTGTGACACCTGTAATATTTGGATTTAATTCAACAGTTCTAGATTGTGCAGATTCCCCTTTTCTTTTAATGAAGCTTCTAACTGAACTAAACCTCTTTGTAAGCTATCCCTTTCTTAAATAAGAAGAGTCATCTGGATAGAAGCTAATGAGTGATCCTGCTTTTCTTTGCCATTTTGGATATAAGCAGCACCCCCTGCCTCCGGCATGTTTTTCCCACTCTACCTAGATCCTCTGTATGAATCAAGCTTATCTTTGGGGAAGAGGGGCGGGAGGCAGAGGTGAGATTCATGGAATTAAATCACAAACTGGGAAAGAAACATCTTTTCAGTAGTAGCTGTCTCAAAGAGCTGAGGTAGATGTTGCCTGTTTCATGCGTCCTAAGCTATGCTCCATTCATCTTATACACCTATATTAAACCAACAGATGTCAGCGTCGGGAAGCACACTAGCAGTGTTAACTCCTAGGCAAGGCTGCAGATAAATCAGTAGAAGGTACTTTATTTAGTACCTATTTTAGTACTTTACTATTAGTTTTTATACCAGGAAAAAAAAAGGAAGAAAGAAATAATTTTTATAGTATCTACACTAGTAGATCAATCCCAGTTATTTTCTTTCTTCACTTTAGTAGAGAGAGATAGAAATTGGTTGGATTGATATGATTATCTACTCTTTAGGATCAGCTATCATGTGGTGGATCTAACACTGGACTTAGGATAAAGTTCCTGGGTTCTGATGTTATCACTGCCTTACCTTCTTATTTAAAGGCAAGTTGCTCACATTTTCTGAGACTGTTCCCAGCCTATAAATTGGGTTAAAATAGTATTTTTTAATTGCCCAGAATACTGCCTGTCACATAAAATATGTTAAAGGTAGAGGGTGAGATGGTATATGAACTCAATAATCCAGGTTCTTTCAATCTTCCTATTGTAGGAATTCACATATATCTTTATATGTACCTATACATACACACATACATACTGATTTAATATTATAATACTGTACTGTACCCTCCTTTTGTTTCATTGACAATAATAGGTTGTGACTATCTTCCAATATCATATATATTACAATTCCATTTTAATTTTAGTGTAGTATTTCATAATAGGTATATACTGTAATTTAATTAATTAGTCCCATATGGGGGAATTTATAGACCATTCTTAATTCTTCATTATTACAAATAATGCTGCAATAACATAATTGCACCATCTTGGTTTTGTGTTTTGTTTGTTTTATATTTGTCTTTTATTTTTCAAAACAGAATTTTAATGTAATCAAACTTGTCCACATTTTAATTTTTGTTTGCAGTTTTTATGATATGGTTAGAAGGCTTTTTCTAAAGCCAATTTATAAATATTTTAGTCACTTTCTGTGAGCAAATTGGTGATTTCATTGATGCAAGATGAGTTATTACTATTTATATTCCTATTATTGTTAGGTGGAAGAAATGAGGAAGAAATCCTATTTATTTATTTATTTTCCAAATGACTAGCCAGTTGTTCCAAATGGCTAGCCAGTTGTTCCAATATTATTGCCAAATAATCTATTTCCTCATTAATTTGAGTATTTTCTTATATATTATTGCACTTATTTCTGGATTGTCTATTATATTCATTTGGTTTGCTAATGTTTGCACTGTCACGATGCTTTTCAACATACTACGGGTATTGTGAAAAAAATCATTATTTATCAATTATTAACATAAAGATTTAGTAGGGAAAATTCCCAGCCAGAAGTAGGATTTGGGACAGCCTGGGTGGCTCAGTGGTTTAGCGCCACCTTCGGCCCAGGGTGTGATCCTGGAGACCCGGGATCAAGTCCCACGTTGGGCTCCCTGTATGGAGCCTGCTTCTCCCTCTGCCTGTGTTTCTGTCTCTGTCTCTGTCTCTGTCTCTGTCTCTCTCTGTCTCTCTGTCTCTCTCTCTCTGTGTGTCTCACATGGATAAATAAATAAAATCTTAAAAAAAATAAAATAAAAGTAGGATTTGAAGTGTTGGTTCTGTGATTTCAGAACTTTGAATAAAGTCTAGAAAAGATTGGTGAGAGCAATAAGAAAAGTAAAAGATGAGGGAGTGAGGGAAAATATAGATGAATAGCATTGCCATTCCAAAGGGAATTGTATGTATATGGAAGTACTGACTCATACTCTCCCATATAGCAGTGTGTATTTGTATCAGAGTGAAGAAGGGATATGATTGGATTGTTCCAGCACCAATATGGGCTCAAAGGCACCAACAAAAGGCTAAGTAAAGTGATGATCTAGGAGGCTGATGCTGGTTGCAGAAGGACATAAAACCAGGAGAACACTGATAGACTGAGAGATGAAGTAGGAATCGTCATGATATTGTAGATGTCAATGAAATTCAAGAACATGTTAAATGTAACTTAGTGTAACAGAGCTGAGTGGGTAAAGTTGTAGTCAGAGACAAGAATGTTGAAGCTTATGTGACTGTGACCAGCATAAGGAATCCATTGCTCTTTCCTTTGTGTTGCCTGTTTCTATACAAGAAATATATCAGAGAGGTGAGATATGAGCTGGATAAAATGAGAGAATAAAAGCCTTATGGACAGAGAAAGTACAGAATGCTTCTGCTGTAATGAGGCAGGCCAGGTTTAGGAGAAAAAGAGAACAAACTATTTTTTTAAAAAATGAAGCCTTATTTGGATTCAGGGTATTAGCAATATATTTAATAGAAAAAGAGGAATGGCAAGCATTTTGGAAAAAATGAAAGTGAGACTGATCTGAAATGTGGTGCAGAATTATAGATGATACGGCAGGAGAAGAAAGAGAAAGTGGGTATAAATATTTGAAAGGAGTTCTCCAAGTTCAATTAAATGCTTAGGCAAGTCCCCAAATTAAATGAGATGCCAAGAAATAGTTGGCAAGCAAAGAGTAGTAATTAAGTGCCATAGGGCTAGAAGTGCTGAGCCTTACCACATTATGCCACCTTCTCGTGGCCCCGCTCACCATCCCATAATGGAAACCTTAGAAAATACAACAAACAGACCACAGTCCAAAAATGGCACAAAAAAAGGTAACTGAAACTAGGTACGAAGGATAAACACAACCGTGGCCAGAGATGTGGATTCCAAGGGCAGCTCTGCATGGCCAAATGGGAATTTACTCTCTCATGTGAATAATGTGCCAGGCTCCTGGGGTCCAGCCTGAATGAAAGAAGATGCAGTGTTCACAGATGAAAGAAGAGCAGACTGTAAATTAATAAGCTGTAAGTGTTCTTCAAATAAAGATATCCTTGGGTTTGTAGCGCTGGTAATAACCAGAATTTTAAACTTACAATATAAGTTCTAGTAGACAACTACCGGGCTCATGTTGCGGCCTGGGTGGAAGCTTGAAAGTACGGACAGTATAGGCCCATTCTCAGATCAGAATGTAAGTAGCAGAATCTTGAAATATCTAAGAGCTCCTACCAAAGTTCCAAGGTTAATTCATTATTTGTAAGCTATGTAAATGTGTATATGCTACTTGTGGTTTGGTTTTATTTTGATTTGGTTGTTTTAATGGTGTTTAATGCAAGTAATCCCACCTCCAAATCATTTATTTTGGTATTTTCTGTAGTTGTTTTTGTATAGGAGAGAAGTCTTTCTGGTGGAGTTGAAGAGACACTATAAAAGATTGCAATCGGCAGAGGGAAGTAACTTGGGGCTTATTTGTGCCTTAGATCAGAGTATGTAACAGACACAGTTAATTACTTTACTTCTAATGGACAGCATTACTTTTGCTGTATATGAACACAAAGGGACAGAAGCTGAATGAAAGAAGGTTCTGTGGCTACCTAAGCATTTTGCAAGGATCAGAAACCGGTTCATCCAATGAATTAGAGATGTAAGTTATTGTAAAAAGTAGAGATTCAGAAATCACTTATTAAAAACCCGTGGAGTATCTACAGTAAAAGAAACCCTCTGCATCATGATTATAAAATAGGTGGTTTTCTTTCATTCATTTTCTGAAGACAAATAATTGCACACATTCATACAGCTTCCTTTGAATGAAGTAGATCCAGGGACCATGATCTCCAATTTAGAGATGTGCAGATGGGTGCAGACAGCTCTCAATGAACTGCCCAAAGCAGTACAACCAGTGGCAGCGTGGAGAGTAGAGCCCTGCTACTGATTTAAATGTCCTCCTAACTGGCCCACATTCTCCTTTATACTTAGATTCTTAAAGCCTAAATGGTCACTTGAATATAATCATTCAACATAGCAGACTGGACTATTACAATATCATAGAAATTGTAATAAGAGGCTGCTCTACTCTTGATAAATGTAACTAAATCACCAACAATATACTAAATTTCAGGTTATAGCCTCAAGTGTTTTTAACTGAGTTGAAGAAAAGCATAGAAAGCAGAAAAGTTTTCCACTTTTATAACTGACAGCCAAGAATGCATGTAATACGTTTTGTATAAAAATTACTTCTGAATGGCATTATGTGTTAGAGAATTTTGCCTAAATAAATAAATTATCTGTGAAATGGGAATAAAGCCTATGACTGCTTTGCTTTATATAGAATGAGGATTAATGAATAACCCTGACAGACTGCTCCAAAATGATTGGAAAAGACTTGAAAGAGGGATTCAGGGTATTGTCAAAACACTAGGATTAATGGGGAAAGAGATTGTGTCCAAGAGGTAATGTTAATTTATTTATAATTTGAGTGGTAAATCCAGAAGACATTTAATGTGTGCTCCCCATTAGAACCACATCCTAAATATAAAGTTAAAGCAAGTTTTATTTTATCTCCTAAGAGAAACAAATATGAAAGAAAGTTAAATTTAAGCAATAGAGATTACAACTAGATATTTTTAAATCCCATTACTTTACAATCTGCTAATTTATCATTTGTAACAGCTCAACCAGGAATGGACTGAGCTTTAATGTAACACTTGTCCTTTTTTTTTTTTTTTTTTTAAAGAAAAGACTTCCTAATTAAGTTAATAAACAAAATTGTTCTGTTCCTCTGAAAAGAAATATTTATCTTAAACATTCAGGCTGGATTTAAGTAGCTTAATTTTATCTACCGGCTACAAATATTTTTTCAAATGTTCATTCTAACAATTCCAAATATTTTGTAGAATGTCTACCTCTCAATTCTTTATCTACTATTATTTTTATGTATTTTATGATTTAAAGTCATTCAACTGCCTTTCAGTTTTTAATCATAAACTTCAAGGTTTCTAGCATTCAAATTGACCTGTTACCTGAGAATCAAGCTTTTCTGTAATAAGTCTCATACCCTTTCCTTTTCTTCCAACTTTTCCTAATGGTCTTAGTTTAGGCCACATGATTTCTCAAGTAGATTACTGCAGGACTTCTCTATGTCATTGTTCTTCTGGCACAGACACTGTTAACTCACTGGTCTCTCTCAGTGTTCATCTGAATACACTGTTGCCATTATAATATTTGCAAATGGCAGCCATTATTGCCACCTTTAAGAAAATTCTTAAATTTTCTATTGCTTAGAGAATAATCTGAAACCAGAATCATGTCATACCTGAGGTCCCATGCCTCACCCAAGTGTTCTTTCACAGCTTCATCTCCTAGCTCTAGAGTCCATTCACAGAGCTTACTCGAGGGGTTATTTGCTTTTCCCGGATCCCTAATCTTTCACTTTTCATGCTTCTGTATCTTTTTTTCCAAACTGGCTATTCTTCTAGAAATGCCTTGGATTAGTCTCCTAGTCTTTTCTACAAATAGGTAAACAGCTCATGTATCCGTATATATTCAAGTTTTACCATTTTGGTGTTGACTTTCTCAATCATTGCTTTTATTATGCACACCTACAAATAGGTGAACAGCTCATGTATCCATATATATTCAAGTTTTACCATTTTGGTGTTGACTTTCTCAATCATTGTTTTTATGCACACCTAAATAGGTGAACAGCTCATGTATCCAAATATATTCATGCTTTGCCATTTCAGCATTGACTTACTCAACCATTGTTTTTATGCACACCTACTGAACTTTATAAACACATTGATAAATAATAAGGATGGCTAATGTATATTGGACACTTTTGCTAATCACTTTATGGATTATCAATTTAAAATTCACCATAATTATATGAGAATGATACATATTAGTTCCCCTCACTGATGCAGATCTTAAGGCTTAGAGAGTTTAGGTAGTTTATTCAAGGTAATTTGGTAAGTACATGAAGTTGCTCTGCTATCATGTATTCCAATGACATTCATTTGTTTTAGGTCTATCTTTTCATACTACAAAGCAAACTCTGAGAATAGAAACAATACCTCTTCAATATCTCCCACATCCAGTAGAGATTGTAGAGTGAAATGTAAGAATATAACAATAATCAAATTGTGACAGAAACAATTCAAAGATGTAGTGAAATCGTTAGTAATAAAATTGTAAGATTTAAGATTATGTTCATCCTTGGTTTCCTCTTGCATCTGTAGTTTCATTTTATTAAATGCCACTTCTGATTTTCTATCCAACAATTATACCTTGCCTTTACTTTGCTAAAAAAAAAAAAAAAAAGTCTGTTTTTGGGAAAGATGTGAAGGACTACGTAGTTTTGGAGAGATGTCAGGAGTCAATACTAACTAATCTAAGCCAATCAATTATTTCTTCTTCGCTGGTCATTAGTTTAGGAATGTGCATGTGGTACCATTTTAGCTGGAAGAATTAGTTTTCCAGGAAGTTTCTGGGAAGTGTTTCTTAAGAGGATATATAAGAAAGAAACCAAACCCTCTCTCTCTTTTGGCATTTGGATGTGTGCAGTGCTGTGCTTCCTGGCCCTTCTGTAAGCATCTTTGATCACAAGAGGAACAGTCTCTTTGCTAAATAAGACCAAAAAAAAGGAAAGGTGGAAAGAATATGTATGAGTTTTTGTCTTGGGTGAGTTGCTGAACTGGTCAATTCTCATACTACTTAATTTCCAGACATTTCATGTGTGGTAATACATTTTCTTTTCTGCATATGTTACTTTTTTTTTTTTTTTTTTATTGTTACCTTGTAGTAGTTCCATTATAAAGTGCCTCAGTGTGGTTTTCCTGGTATTTATGCAACTTGGTTGGGATTTCTAGGTGGATATATTTGTTGCAGATTATGGTGGATGTGTTTTATCAACTTCGGCAAATTCTTGTCTATTATCTCTTCATATATTCTTTCTAGCTGGTTTTCTTTCTTCTCTTCTGCAACTCCAATTATGCATATGTTACATTAATTGCTGTTGTCTCACAGACCTCAAAAACTCTGTTTTACTTTTTTTTTTCCCTCTCTGTGTTTCAGTTTGGATTATTTCTGCTGAAACTGTCTTCAATTTCACTTATTCTTTCTATTCTGTGTTCCATCTACTGATAAAACCAAATGAACCCCAACTTCTGTTATCTGATAACATTGATTTTATTTCTACTTTTTCCATTTGGCTCTTTTTAAAAATGATTTCCATGGCTCTGATAAAATTTCCTTTCTGTTTACTTATATTGTCCACTTTTCCATTTTCCTTTAACATATTCATCATAATTATTTAAAAGTCCTTGTCTGATAATTCCAAAATCGATTCCATTTCTGGATCTGCTTCTATTGATGGGCACATTTCCTTGCTTCTATATATGTGTCATCTTTTTATTGTGTGCAGGGAATTGTATCTAAAAAAACAGTAAAAATAATAAGTAAATAATAATAAAACTCAGAAGAGAACAGGCTCATTTTTCTCTTAGGCCTACTAGAGAGAGGAGTTGAATCAATCTAATCAATCTATAGGTGAGCTGAGACTGTCCTTACCATAGTTTAATCCAAATCACCATTGGCTTCAAATGACTAGAGATTGAAATCAAGATGTTCCCTTCAGCAGGACTGGAGATCTAAATAAAGGAGACTTTTGATATCTTTTGTGCTTTATAACCCACCATCAGCTTTTAAGCCATGGGACATATCATGTTCTCAGCAGGCTGCCACTTGGTTGAGTTCTTGTTTGTATGCTTAACTCTCCAGTGTTGAGGTTTTTGTTCTTTAGGACACTGTCCCCTCATCCCCTGCTGCTGCCATGTACCCAGGTTTGGAAAGCTGGAGGGGCAAATTTGGGGAAGGCCTAAATTACCCTTCAGGAATTTTCCTCAGTTCTTTGGCTCTACCCCCAGCTTTGGCTGGCCCTGCCTGCCTGATCATCCAAATGGTCCCTCTTCAGCTCTTCTGCTCTCCCCCAGCCTTGGACAGTCACTGATTCCCACTTGTGGGGGATGGGATTGTTTTCCCTGCCCTCAACCTCCATCAGGCTCTTGGCTCTACCCAGTCTTCTATGTGAGTATCCAGGAAAGGCCCATGGGAAAGAGTTGGTGGGTAGGTGCAGATTCTGCATATGGCTGCTGCCCCCTTAATTATAACCTGTCATGCCTGTCCATATTGGCCCTAAAAGTTTCTGAATATCACAGTGACTTCTCTTTACCTTCGTCCTTCCCTCACTGTTCCTTCAAGAATGAACGTGGTTGTAGGAAGAGCTTGTCACTCTCTAGATTTCAGTTATTTAGGTTTCTTTGCATCATCAGGTCTGTGATGATTAAAAAAATCCATATGCATCTATGACTGTATAGGTTATTTGGGTTATTCCCATTGTTAGGATGGAAGGACATTATCCTCTGTCTCTAACCTCAGTGGAAGTGGAAGTCTCTTTAAGCACTTTTAATTGAGTTTTCTGGTACTTGCTGCCTAATTTATCCTAATCAGATCTATACTATATTTGAAATTGTTCTTCAGGATGAGAAAATCATTTTAATTACTTTTTTCCTGATTATAAAATTAACCTATTTTTGTTATAGAGAATACAAAAAATACTGAAAAATCACAAAGAGAAAAATAAAAATTACCCATAGTCACTACTCATAGATATTAAGCATTAATGCCATTTTGTTATATACCGTTTCAACTTTTTTCAGTAAAATGTATTTATTCATAGTTTAAAACAAAGCATGAAATTTTATAAACTACTTTCTATTTATGTAGGACTATATTATGCACATTTTCTGTATTATTAAATATTCTAAAAGCATGACTTTTAATGCAGTATTATATTTTATGATTTTTAAAGAACTTATATTTAATCAATCACATATTGGGCATTCTGAGTGTTTGGGCATTCTGAATGTTTCAGATTTCTCACAATGACAAATAGCCCTGTCATGAAAACTCTTATATACTGGAAAGGTTGAAACTTGTTGAAGGTCACATAGCTGGTTGGTGGCTGATCCTGCATCAGTTGTGGGGTCTACACCACTGTTCTTTCCTCTGCCTCTGCCCTTGACTCTACCACATGCTACTTGTAATGAAGCAATTGGAAGTGTACACTTAAAGTAATTCAAATTAAAAATAAAGATCAAGGAGTTTATTATGGCAAAAATCACAACCTAGTCTAAGATCCCAGAGTGTAAGAGGTCAGCAACTCAAGAAGAATCCAAGTAAGGAAATCTAGGGCTAGGCACAGTATCTGATTAAGTGTAATGAATGGACTTCTTTTAAGATTGCTGGGTCAGGCATAAAATGGATCTTAAGTGTAATCTGCTTGCACTCTCAATACCCACTGATTGATATCATCTACTTCTCTTATAGAGCACTCACCTTGCATTGCTTACTTTTCTTAACTGAGTGGAAACTTCATCTCTCTTTTCCCAATCCTTGCTTTCAGTGCCTTGTTTTAGGATCTCACTATTTCTATTTTTGATTATTGCAACAGCATCCTTATTGCATTTTTCAACAGTGGCCCGGTCTCCATCTAATTGATCTAATCATAGTATTTTCTCTGATTTAAATCCTGTAGTGTCTTTTTATAGATTTTAGTAAAAATCAAACTCCTAGCTTGCTACACAAGACTCTTCATGATCTTGTCCTTGCCTACCATGTTAGCAACATCATTTGCCAATACCCAACGTCGACCCTTCATCCAGTGAGTTTCCAGTTTCCCAAATAAATGTGTTTAGTTTCTCTAAGCATTTACCCGTACTCTACTAAATGCTTCGACCCTCCCTCCATCTCTCATGCCGTTGTTATTCTTGTTAATTTGCACTCCCCTTTTGAAACACAGCTCCAGGTTCATCTTTATTAGAAACAGTTTATAATCCCTGAAAATAATATAGATTCTTTACTCTCTGCTGCTCAAATATCCTTTTCGTACACTTATCCTAGTATCAATTGTACCATACTACAATTTCTAGGGTTTTTTTTGCATATGCAATAGTTTTGTTTTGACTTTATATTCTCAGCACTTAGCAAAGAGCCTGGATCCTAGGTATTTCTTACTCAATATTTATTGGAATACTATAATAATGGTAATATATTAATCCGAAAAAAAAGTGAAAGCGCCTAATTACCCAATCATCTACCCCCTACCCTCTCTACTCAAGCCTTTGACACATCAATAAGACAACCTGTCCATTATTTTCAGAATTATTAGGGCCAAAAATAAAAAAAATCATCCTTGATATATCTCTGTCTTCCATACTCATAACTTACTCCATCAGCAGGTCATGTTGGGAAAAATGTAGCATGATTCTATTTCTCATCCTTCTGTCATTCCAGCCTACACCAAGCTATTGTCAACTAGTCTTGGCTTCATACTAATCTCCCTGTCTCTCTCTCTCTTTTTTTTCCCAAACGCTAATATTTTCACCATAGTCTATCTATTCTTTACATAATATCTGGATATAGCGTTTTTAGAAATGGAAATCATTCCGTAGTTATCCAAGCAGTTTTACCACCATATTTCAAACTTTTTTTTTAATTTTTATTTATTTATGATAGTCACAGAGAGAGAGAGAGAGAGAGAGAGGCAGAGACATAGGCAGAGGGAGAAGCAGGCTCCATGCACCGAGAGCCCGATGTGGGATTCGATCCCGGGTCTCCAGGATCACGCCCTGGGCCAAAGGCAGGCGCTAAATCACTGCGCTGCGCCACCCAGGGATCCCTACCACCATATTTCAGATGAAATCCATAGTTCTCTGTAAACCTGACAAGGTCCTATGTAATTAGCAATTGCCTCTCCCTCTCAATCTCTGGTCATTTCAGCCACTCCAGACCTGGATCATTCCCGTCCAATTGTAGTGATTTTCTTGAAGTTCCTCAGTACATGCTGATCTTGATCTTACCTCAGGGACTTTGCATTTGTTGTGCCCTTGGCTGAAATGCTCTTCTTCATATCATTCAGGTTCCAGATCAGTGTATCGCTATAGGTCCCATCCTATCTGTGGTCTCATTCTCTAATCCTCTTATCTTCCTTTTATTTTTCTTTTCATAGCAACTTATCACTAGAGATTACACAATGTATACATTTTGTTTACTTTACTTGTTTATTTTCTGACTTTTCACTATAAGTTCCATGATTCCACAAACTTTGTCTTGTTGTACTAGTGATAAATATTTATCAAACATATAAATTAAGGATGCATTCAAGTCTAGGTTCTACTTTTTCTATACTTTTTATATGCTGTTTTATTGGAAGATCTTCTCAATTTTATGAACATGATTCCCTGTAAAAAATATGTAATACATCACAATATAGACACTCAGAGACATACACATAACTGATAAGTGTGTTTCACAAAACAGTACTTATCTTTACTATATGAAATGCATTCTCTTTTTTCTGTTCTGTTCTATTCCTCATAAAATTGATTTTACTTCGTAGTTATGGATTATAATCAGGGTTACTTCTTATGGCTTTGTAGGCAGCATCCTGCCAAAGAGGTTATAGCCAGATTTATGTATATATGTTTGTATCTACATAAAAGTAAGAGTGCAACATAGGCACATATTTGAAAGTACTTATTACATTAAATTTATTTTCAGAATAACAGAGTTATAAGAAAACATAAATTTAGTAAAGTTTTTCCTGCAAAATAGGATCTTGCTTTTTTATTCAACTAGAAATTTATTTTGAAATATTGGCTTAGCTTTGAGATAATATTCATTTTTTTAAAAATTGAATTAACTATAAAGTTAGTTCAAGCAACAGTTACACAAAATATTTTGTATGTAAGGAAAATAATTATAAAAAACAGGAAAAAAGTTGGTATTTTTGCTAAGAAAATGTACATGACAAAAACCTAAACATAAACCTAAGAATAAATGAAAGCCATTCTCTTGAGTTCTGATCTTGGCTTCTTTAGCCAGGAGTCCAACTCAGGGAGTAAGAAGATAGGTTTACCTTCTTTTTGAACTTGTCTTTAGAGGTAAGTCTGGCAGCATGGGGAGTGTACATTTAGGGGCTCTGTGGAAAAAATGACACTGATGAAGGAGGGTCAGAAAAGTTGAAATAAGGTCAAGGGATTATTTCTGTATCCCCCCCTTTTCTTAAGCCTGTAAATTTCACTTTGATTTGTCATGTTCATTCATCTTGTTGCATTTCTCAGACAGAACACTGGGGAACAGCAAAGAGAATTTTATTTATATAAATTAATGTGCTAATTAGCAGCAGTCTCACAGGTCTTGGAAAATCGCCCATTTCATTTTATTGCATATTAAAGATTGGGTGTCCCAACCCTTGTATGCCATTGGAAATGAAGAAATAACCCTACCAAATATTTTTGCCACTCCAAAGGGAAATGTTAAATATAGTGGCCTCACGCTCATTTTCTGAGTGCTTTTTAGTAGCCTTTTTTTTTTTTCTATTTGTGCCTTTAGTCTAGAATCTCTCTTTTTCTTTTTTTTTGGGGAGGGGGGGGAGAGACTAAAGTCCTGTAACATTTTAGCTCTTGAGTCTTATTATATCAATCAACAATTGTGTTTATGTTTAAAATAGCATGTGTGTATGTATGTGTGTATATATATATATATATATTCTGATATTCTGATATTTATATATATATTCTGATGTGTGTGTATATATATATATATATATATATATATATATATATATATATTCTGACATATCCAGAAAAAAGTATTATGCTAAGAAACAAATAAACCACATAAAAATGCATAAATATGAAACTCAAAGGCTGGAAAATTTTAATTAGTATTTTAAATTTTTGGATGCCATCCCTTTAAGAGATGAATTCCAAAAGGTTGTATTCTCATCTGGGATCTATCAGTATTGAGCGAACAATCTTCATCAGCTAACTGAACTTTTCTTCATTTTGATGATTGCACAATGAGTGAAATATTTGTCTTTTTCATATGTCAGAATCATATTTTGGAAAGAAATAAAAAGTGCTTTAGTTCTATTGGAAAAGCTCTGAACTTCCGTAATTCAATGATACACTCATGTGATATTCACTACCACCACACACACAAACTCCAACTAAATGAATACATATGAATGTTAGTTATTATTTAATACCACATCAAATACTAAATTGATACAAACATACAATTTGTTTCTGCCCTTCCCTCTTTAAGATTTAGAACAACTGGCCTGGTTCATTTTTCAATTTTGTTTCCTTCAACTACTGCCCAAGAGGAGGATTTTTTTCTACATCTCTTAATGACTCCTTTCTACCAAAATAAGCACAAGACTCTTTTTAACAGATAGGTGGTTTGTGAAGTTGGTTTGTGAAGTTGAATCACAAAATAGCCTAGGCCTTCTGGAAAACTCAATTCCTGATTTTTCTTCCCACAGGTAAGTCTTAGTGACCACTGATGAGAAGGATGTCCTATCCTCTCTATCTCCTCTATGTCTTTGAAGTTGAAGGAATGTTTTTGTGTTGAACTATCTTAAATAGTTCTTGTGTATCCCAGAAAAAGAAACACAGCATTTTAATGATCCTTTTTATCTTTTGTGAAATAGAAAGAACACCAAAGAAAATGTCACGCAAAGGGTAGGAGATGAAAGCAATGATTATGGCACATAGAAGTGTTACGTTTCCATAGGTCTATAGGATCATGAGTGACACAGCACAATGCAAAAGGGGTAGGTACACTTCTGAGATGGTCTCATTCCTCTTCCTGCCAATCAATCAATCAATCAATCAATCAATATCCAGAAGGAAAAAGGTAAAAGAATACTATAGAATAAAGAGCACTACACCAATCATTGTGTTATGTGACCTTGGTGCTGGTCTTGGCTCTACCACAAAAGACTTACTTCAATTCAGGCCAAATTGTTTCAGTTCACTGGCACATGTCCTTTCACCTGTAGAGTGAAATGGCTGGCTTCAGTAAGTCCTCAAGTCCATTTTAGTTCCATGATTCTGTAGCTGTATGTTTATGTCTCAGAGACTATATAAACTGTTAACAAATTTCTACATATTGGCTATTGCAAACCATTAAATAAACCATGAAAAACAGTAGTGGAGAACTTTGCCTTCAATGCTAGGGTAGACAGAGTTCTCTAAAAAATATTATATAATAAAACTGGCAAGATAAACAAGCAGCTTGGTAACTCTTTCAATTTTTGTGTTTAAAATATTCTAGAGTTGAAATAAAGTAGTTCTCCTCTGTTAATAGCTATGTGCAGTAGACAGCATGATTTAATATAAATACTGTCCAGGGAGGAAAAAAACAAAGGAGATCCTATAGAAATGATAAGCAATAGGCTCGCAGCTTTTTAAAAGCTATTGCATACTTTGTTCTGTTTTAAGTCTTTTTTTCTAAAAGCCAATCGAATGAGGACTATTTGGAAACATCAGCGTTAGCCTACCAGACAATGGCATTTGCTTCTTGAATTATTCTATTAGATTCTAACCTTGGCACAGTATAACCCTTTTGCTGAAATATTTATAATTGCCTAGTAACATGGGAAATAAACAATTTATTCCTATTATCTGTGTGCATGTTTTGATACAGAAGAAGCAAACTGTGAATGACTAGATACTAATAAGATCATGGAATGTCCCCAGCTTGTCATAATGGCTAGTAACAAATATTTGCATGAAGCCTTGGTTATCCAAATATTCCTTGTGAAGAGTGTGGCTGAGTGGGTTTGATTTCTCTAACCTTGCAGAATCATTTTATTCTATTGTTCCTGTGATAGATATGTAGGGTAATGTAGTCCAAAGCCTCCAGGCAATGCATGAATTGAATATTTGCTATTTATGTAGCATGTTGTTTCTGAAGCGTCTAATTTGGGAGTGATTTAGTAAATACAATCATCAAGAATGTGGTCATGTTTTCCCTTTAGTTTTGCATAGGGGATTTTGAAAGAGTCTCCCTTCCCCCAATCATCTGTAAGAAAATGGGAAAAATAGTCTAACTTAACACTTGTATTTTGAAAAATGGGATGAAAAATAAGACATATATATTTTTGGCAGTAGGGTCATGGAGTTTGAGGGAAGAAAATGGTTTCAACTATATGCAGAGATCCACATTATGGAATAGCTGCATTTCTATGCTTAGCTTTATTCCACCATCAGAAAAACTCAAATTATCACACAAGAGTGCTAACACTAACTTACCTTGATTAAAAAGATCATTTTTGCAGGGCACACATGTATTGCTATGGACATTATCTGCAAACTGATCGTAACACCAAAAGCAAAAGGCCTCATTGCAAGTCAGAACTATTTTAATTTAATGAACTAATATTAAAAAGAGGCACATAATCTATTTCTCACCGTCTTTTAGCAGGAAAAATATTCATTAAGGAAAATCTATGCTATTGTTAGCAACATAAACAGAATTCCAAATAAGGAAGAACACAATGACCATACCGAAAGACCTTTGGTTTCCTTAAAGAATTCCCTGGGAGCTTGTCCCTGTGGCAGGGGGCCACCCCCCATCACAGCTGTCCCAGCCCCCTCCCTGGCATTGCTACAGTGCTGGTGAGGGCTCCAGAGACAAGTTTGCTGCTAGCTACCATCACTGCTGATAGTGAAGGGGCACTAACTGTTCTGGAAAAGTTTTGAGTCAGCTCCAGTTTGGTGGTTTCAAAACTTGACCTAATTTAGTCTTGATTTCTTTTTTATTTCCTCTCGAAAAATGTATCTTTTCATTGTCAAGGAAAAAAAAAACTCCACCATAGCCTAACTGAGTTCTAAATCTCAGTTGTGAATTGCATTGAACGAGCTAAATACTACGATATCAAGAAAAAGAGACAATATTTTTTCTTCTACCCCTCTATGGAGTAGGGGGTATGTCCTAAGACATATTAGAAAAATTCTTCACGTTTTACTGAACGTGTAAAGGTCACCAGTAAACTAAGTGACCTTGAGCAAAGTCATCTTCTACTTCTGGGTCTTGGTTTTCTCATATACAGAATATGGGATTAGAGGAAATTATTGAATCCTCTCTTGCTCTGAAAATAACCTACTGATCCATCACATTTTTATAACTTTGCCTGATAATGTTTGGTGTTATAGGAAATGTATAGGAAATCTGAAGGAGTGGAGGCAGCTTGGCCTAAAAGGTTCAGAAAATTCTTGAGCCTTAACTATAGAGGTGGTTCTTAGAGTTGGTTTTTAAGCTCTAATGGCTAAGGGACGAAACAACATATTAACAAATTACAAAGATTTTTCAAGGCACATTTACAAAGATTATCTCCGAATGAAATTTTAGATTCCTCCATTTAAGCCAAATAAAGCAACAGAGAATTAAAAAGAGGAATTAAAATATTCCACATAGTTACCTTTTAAAATACCCAAACCTACACATAAGAAATTGGCCCAGAGGAATATATTAACGGGTTTGATGGCTTCCTTGCCAAGACAGTGTCTTATATAATCTATGGACATTTACCTAATTTAAGTAAGTCAGTAGATAAAATGTTAATAATTGTATATTGATAAATCTAATATTACCAAGTTTTTGTTTTGTTTGTTACTTCTTTTCCATGATACATTGAAATATATTTGTTCTTTCATATTCCAAACTTTTGTGGTCAAAAGTAACAATTTCTCCCAGCAAAATATTTCCCTGGAATAGGGAGAGAGTCACAGAAAATAAGATACTACATCTGAAAATGATTTTATTTTACAATTAAAATTAGTTTAGTATACCCTTTAATCCAACTTTTATTCTACATTGATTTTAACCCCTAAGTTAAAGATTATTCATAGAGAGAAAGCACTAATGTGACTTATAGTCACTACATCTAAAATTTTGTAATCGTATGTTTTGCAATAAATAGATGTGTGATAATTAATTTTGTGGAAATGTTTTAGATGCACAAATCTGAAATTGGAGACTCAGAAGGCTGTCCCCTTCAAATAGTAGAGCTCTTAAGCCAAGAGTAGCCTTGATCAAAATATTACTAAAAGGAATTTTTGAAATTTTTTTCACAATCTGTAACATATTCTTTAAAGTACACAGACTGCCATTAAAGTCTGAGAATCCTTTTTTCTTTAAGAATTATTTTGGTTCAAGAAACAATGATAATTTATTCTGAGTCAAGTCTAATGTATAAACTGGGTATTCCAAACAAGATAATGCCATTTTAGGGGTCAAAAATAATGATGGTAAGGTAAAAAGAGTGACGTTCTTGTGTGACTAATGGAAGAAATGCCCAAATAAAAGACTCTGTAGGCAAAACCCAATGAGTTGGAACCAAGTGTAAAAGCTCTCTATTTATAAATGGCAAATCTGGAAGAAAATAACCAACTGGTCGGGACCCAAGCTACAGAATATACTGTTAGCTTCAGTTTCTAACTACTCTGGTTATAATTTTTTTTCTCTTTCAAGATGTAAATGCAGCAAAAATCATATAAAGTGTTGCCATAAAGTAATGAGTATGTATATTAAAAAAGTAGCAAATTAGTGTGCATAGACCCAAGTGTATATTGTCTTTCGAATGAGGTATATTGGAGCCCATCCTTCCAGTTCACCAAAACTACTCTTTGTTCAAAATTTATTTTGAAATTCATCTTTCAGAATAATCTTCTGAATATGTTCCTGATTCACACAAGAAGACTGGCCACATGATTATATCACCCAGGCTCCTATAACCTTTCTCTTCTTTTTCTTTCTCTTCTTTACCTAAAACAAGCTAGGTCACCTATCTGTTCACCAATACTGTCCCTGAATGATAATACAAATTCTCTCAATATATGATAATTGGAACTCATTACAGATTTGTAAACAGGATGTCCATCAAGAGAGTAATTTTAAAGAGAAGAATGGCCATACAAATGGAATGGGTACAGACTCTGGAGGTGATGCCTCTGAATGAAAAGATTGATTTGAAAATGTAAGTTTGGGTCTGTTTGTAAGATTGGTGCCTCATTACTTTATACTCAAACCTCATATGTTTTCTATCATTTTGGTATCCCAAATCAGGAAACAATTATATGGTACATGAATGGGGATCTGCCAGTGGAATTGCTTGTAGCATCTTAGAAGGAAGTAACTAAATGAGGAAAAAGAGAGAGAGAAAGAGAGAATTTAGTGAGTATTTTAAAAGGACTGGATATATTCTACAAGATTAAGATATGAATTTGTAATTCACACATATGTTCCCTTAGAAAGACAAAGATTATATTCTCAAGGAATTAGCCTCATGTGAAAACACTAGCATTTCAAAGAGTTCTATCACATATCATATATGAGGTATGGGGGAAAAGTGGGAAGTGGAAACATTCCTTGAAATGTTCTAAATCCATGAGGTATAGAAGGTAATTAAATTATCCACAAAATAAAATTTAACTTCCTGGTACAAAATAAATTGGAAAAGAACAATCTCCTTTTACACCCCCAAGGAAAACAGGAAAGAACATCTTTAGTTTTCACTTTCCTTCAAATTTAGTAGTGCTCATTCTTCAATTTGATGATTTGCTGGGGAAAAAAAAAGGAAACTATTACTTTTTTCATTAACTGAAGAATGAGCACTGTGTAACTTTACAAAATGAGGGTTGAAATAAAATGGATACTCAAGCTTAGACCCTTCCTTTGTATTTGGGCTCATAATTTTGTCTTTCCTTTGCATGTCTGGAACTCACATGATATCAAGTGTATCCTAATTTCAGATAAATTAATATATTATGCAATCTTCTTAACAAGCAGAGATTTGATTATTTTTTCATATTAAAATAAACCAGCAGAAACAACTCAGAAGGCACAGCTTAGGACATACTTGTTTTTATAGAATCATTTAAATTAACCCTGTTCCCCTTTGCAAGCATGGATATATCAAACCATGTTTCTAAGTATATCCTGAGCACTTTGCTTTGAAAATAAACTCCAATGAGAAAGAGCACAATTAATACTCCATCTAGATCTTCAACATGCAAATACTATATGTTTTGGCTCTCTAAAGTAATGGAGTCAGGATCATTTTATAGTTGAAACATGTGAGAAACATTTGACACTTGTAATCAAGACTTCAGAGATGCCTGCGTGCATTATTTTAAATACTTTCTGCATCTGTGATAATTTCTACTTCTCCATAGACATTGATGCTTTCCTGCCCACCGTTCCCTGTCAACACACACACACTACACCTCCCAAAGTAAATAAGATGATCAATTAAGCAAAATAACTGTTCAATTAAATACCAGAAAAATCAATCAACTTGTTAAATTGATCATCACACTTATTTCAAGATATTCCACCATATCTTTAGCATTAAGTCATTTCAGTCAATTAGGACAATCAGTGAAAGAGGAGAAAAAAATATTTGCCCATATGTCAGAAATCCTGTGTAATAATGACTGGGGATTTGTTGGTTTTTCGGCAAGGTGTTCCTAAATAACTCCAAAACTCCTATTGATATAAATCGAACCATTGCTTTCTTTGGGGGAATTTTTTTTTTTTCAGTGAAAAAGTTGGCCAGGAAAAGAGATCTTTATGTTAACCTGAAATGTTAAGTCTACCAAAATGGGCACCTTGTTTACACACCTCATGCACATTTTCCTCATTATTTCATTTAGCCATTCTTGTGACTTTGCTTCTCACTACATTTTAAGGTGACTATACATATATCACACACACAAATATCATCTCAGCATACAAAACAACAAGGTCATCTGAAACAAATATGGAATTCATAGCTATGTGTCCTTTTCAAATGATATTTGCAATGGTTGCACTACATATCTGTGGTTTCCTCTAAATAAATTTAAGATTATAGCATTACCTTTTTAAACCTGCAGATTCTTCTTTCTGTAAGCTTTGGCTCCAGCAAATCTCAGCTATTCTTATTACAGCCCTTTCTCACATGCTCCCAAGTGAGGAACGATTTGCAAAGCTTTTTGGCAAGGCGTGTTGTTAAAGCTGAGCTCTTCATCTGATAAACATTTTCACTATAATACAGTGTTTTTTATTTTTATCTTTTGTTTCAAATAACTGACCAAATTCTAAACTGTAAAAAGAAAAAGAGAGAAAAAGCCAAAGGTGATTATTATTTTCACCAAAGTAGTCACCATAATATTGTTCAAATAACAAATTTCCTTTCTTGCTTCCATACAAGAGATCTAGCTAACATTTTCATATGATTGGCTATCATATAACCTTTACAGTTTTGTTTACAAAGGGCATACAGTGATGTGGGAATGTTCTAATAACATGCTTTGGAACAAAAGAGCTGGCTATTATATTAAATAAAATTTGTAATATAAATTTTTATAAAAAGCAAAATCCTGCAGAAAAAAAAAAAAGACTGGAAGGAAATATTCTAAAATATATCCAGTAATTGCCTATGGTTGTTAGCATTGTAGACAATTTATTTTCTATTTTACATTTTTCCTATTTTTCCAGATTTTATAAAAAGGGTTAAAAAAGAAAAAAAAAAGAATTACAAACATGTTTATCTTTGAACAAAAAAGGACTCAGTGAAAAACTTTTAAAATGCTATTTCTCTGTTAAAGGCAAGAGAGACATAAATGCTTTTTTTTAAAGACATGAGAAAAAAATTTCCTAACAGATTCAAATGATTTGAGACTAGATAATGTGTGTGACTTAGAGTCTCTGAGAGTAGATTCCTAATTATAGGGAAAATTATATTGACCAAATACTACCTAGAGAGTGTGTTGATATTTTAGAGTTCTTGTTTGACAATGCTATTATTATCCTGTGATAGTTTTGTTTCTTTCATGTGGATTTTTAGGGTAGCATTTAACTAAAGAATTTATTTACTTGTGTCACAAATAAAAAATTTTACATAAAGCTAAAGATAATTTTTAAAATACCAAAGTCTTTTCCAGATATATTTTTAAAAAATTCTTCGCTCATCAGCAGAATTCTTTTTCTTGAATTACATTCTATAGTTTTCTAGTTTTGAGATATCACCCATATATTTGGTAAGAAAATTGTTAAAGGATTTTCTTTTCAAGTGAAGATAATAGTATTCAGGTTTTAATATGATTAGCAATTCTGTATTACTTTCATTAAGAGAAATCAAGGTTTTACAACAATTTAATTTTTTACAGAAAAAAATTATATATCTTCCTTATACATGCTTCTTGTTCTTTTACATAGATTAAAATGGAATTTATAAAGAATGTTCAGTATTGATCATATTGTTTAAAGGCATACATAATAATTTAAAACTCTTTTCTGAAATTGTATGCAGAAAATAGAGGAAACAGAGAGAGAAAAGGCAAGTAAAAATGTTCCTGAGTTCAGTTGTGCAGTGTGTACTCAGCAATTTAAAAATACTAATTTTGTTCCATTTAATGGTAAAGAAATATTTCTTTTCCCTCCCTTGCCTAAAGGTCATCTATAATTGAGGACAAGTTAGCAAGAGTCCAGAGGCTGAGTATGGCTTTGATCTAGGTGTCCAGCCTTTCTAAGTGCAAATCATTCTGGGCAGAATGGGAGGAGTCACATCAATGAATTGGTTGCCTTATTAAAGGTTATCAAGATCCCCTCTTTCCTCTTCCCTAGCCTCTTCCCTCCGCCCACTCTTTGTGAGCACCTCTGCATTTCTGTAGCACTTTTACTTTGTCTTGCAGAAATTGTATTCAGATATAATATTAAGCCTTACACCTGTTCTTCATTATTTTCTCTTGGTTCCTCCAATTTTACTCTGAGATTCATGTCATGTGTTTTCATCTCTGACCACCTTTATCAAATCATTTAAAAACATATATAGCGCATGTTATTTGATTTTGGATCAGCAGAATATTCTCATTCTCAAAAAGGAGTATGATACAATTTGTGATTCATTATAATGCTTTCATTCAAGATTTAGGGCAATAATATTGGTAATATGGATTTTCTTTTAGAATATAAAGAATAGCACTAAATGTTCCAAATTGGAATATATCCTGGAAAAATGTTAGACAGATACATGTAGGGCCTAGTACATTTATGGACTTCTTTGGTAATATTTTTATGTTTTTACTTATAAAAATTAATAAAAAGATGAAAATTATTCTAAATAGCCTTTTACCAATTATTTAGACTGCCTTGTACAATTTGAAAACTTGGCAGTAATTTTATCAAACATCTTATAAATCATTGTCAGAGTAATGTTAAACAGTCATTTTGAATTACACTATAACCAATTATTTTTATAATCAAATATTTCATCAATTATAAAATGCATTAATTTTTTATTCCATTTAGGTAAAAATAAGTGAGCTATTTCCAAAAGCCATGCTTCTTGTAGGTGCTTTTGCATGACCAATTTATGGTCACAAAATTTTGCACTTTTTTTCTAGTAAACAAAAGTCTTTTTCATTGAAGTATTGACAGTCTTAAGTTCAATTTCCATTACCATTTAATCAACTGAACAGATTTACAAAAACACTTTAAATATTGTTCTGGAGTTAAAGAGATGATAATGATAGCTATACATTTCTTTCAAGTGATGTCTTAAAGTTATACAGCAAATTCTTTTGGAAAAGAATAAATCCTTGTGACAAACTATAGTTACTTCCATTTTATTTCTTCAGTGATTCCGTCATCTTAAAGAGTCTACTAAATTTTGCATTTAAAATGACTATAGATTTTTTGTGGTATAAAGTGAGTGCTTACTATTGCCTACTAAAATTACAATATGTATTTTTTGTATTACGTACCTTTCTTTTGGGATAATTCTATTTCATTTAACACACTGTTTCTACAATATGTTTAATAATAACAAACCTCTAATTGCTCATATGTCTGTACTATGTGGTTACAATAAAATATAATTTAATGTAACACTGTGTGAACCATACTTCAATGAAAAAAGCTAAAATACAATTTGAGTATATGTTGAATGATTTAGTTTATAGGTTTATAATTTTTTCACTATTTACTGCCAATGTGAATATTTTTATATCATGTGCCATGATCATTTTTGTGGTAACATCATGAAGCATCAAAATAAATTTATTGCCCTTAATCAGTTATGTAAAAGCAAACCTCAGGGTACATAGAAAATAATTATATTTATAAATGACTCTGTACATTATTATATTTATATATAATTTTTATTCTTAACATTTTGAATAACAAATTCTTTAACCTTTAAAAAAATCTATCAACATAAAACGTCTATTTACTTTTTTAATCATGGCAGGACTATTTTCTAGAGCACTCTATCTTAAAATTGAACGCAATATTGCTATTGAATAATATTAAACTTAATTGAAAATAAGTTTTCATTTTAAAAAATTCCTGGCACTTTTCTATTTTCTAATAAAATATTGTTTCATTTTTATGGCACAATAATTAATCACTTTTGCTCGTGTAGCCTGATCATACGTTATATCATTTAGTCTTAACACTTGCTTTCCTGTAAATATCCAATTCTAATGCTAACAAGTAGAAAGAGCTTTTGAATATAATACTTTATCCACAAGAAAAATTATTCTTGGCTTTGTCTGACTGTCATTTATAAAGCAAGAGATGGTTATTTTTCCAAACATGTGATCAATAAGTGTCCATTTTCATATCATTGTTAGTAATAGATGCAATCTCATTTAGGAGCAAGGCCATTTTAACATAAGTGTATCCTAGTATAAAAAGAAGCTTGTCACACTCCTCCCTAATAGTGAAGGATTTCAGTTCCCCTTTATGCAGACATTTGCACCTAGTATTTTCCAATTCTGTAATGCAAACATTCACGGAGAGGTTAAATACAATGTTGGCTTTGCAATATGTATGCAGAAGAGCTGCACGCATTTTGCACAGGCTTCGCTGAATTTAACCCTGGGTCAACAGACATGTTTAAATGTGGACTTGGACATAAATGGTGCCTACCAAAAGAAAGTTAAATGAGTGTAAGTTTTTATAAAATGTTACAATTGATAATAAGAACAAGATCTCAAAGGGGGGGGGGAGGATAAAAGATGGGAACTGATGTTCCAGAATCACTTGGTTGCACATGTATTTCATCTTTTTAATTTGGTTACTACACCAAATCACAAGTGGCCAAACTGGAGTTACAACTATCCACTAACATTTTCTTTCCTACGTTCCTGATATGTTCTCTCACTTTCCAACTCTTCTATTTCCAGGCAGTTGTACCATATGAAACTGACAGCAATTGTTCTGATTCATGGTTTAGGAGGAGTAGCTGATTAATCCCATGTCAGCAGTCTTGACCCTATGTGGAAAATAGAACCTCAGACGGCCCACTCAACAATATATCAGGGAGTAGAGTGGTGTGGCTTGCCTTGCTCTCAAATGTAATGAAAGTTTAGGGCAATACTGAACGGTGATTTGATCCCCCCCCCCCCTTTTAACCTACATTTCAAAGGAACATTCTGGCTTGGGGTGGTGATGTAATGAGGGAAGGGAATGAACAATTAAGATTCTGAGACAAAATCTTATATTTCTAAATATTTCATTTGCATTTTCCATGAAATGCTTTGGACCATGTTTTTTCCTTAAGCATAATTATTGATTAAAAAAAAATTAGCTGGTCGTATGTGTTTATTTTAAACCTTTAAATTTCAACCTTGGCATTTTATCCCCTCTTTAATGACTATAAAATGCTCTTCCACCTTCTGTGCAGAGATCTAATTGTACTTATTATAAAATAATTGCAAATAACTCCAAATTTTAGAATCATGTTTAATATGCTCAATTTTAAAGAAAAATGTACATGTTATATTTTAAGCACAGAAGACAAGCTTTGAGGAACCCATTTAATGTTTAAGATCTCATTTTTTTTTCCACAAAAGCCCTAACCTGGGCATGTATTTCTGCCATGAATTAGGAGAAAAACCTCGTACTCTGTATTATGTCCTTGGAACTTATGATTAAAATAAAGGGATAAAGTGGAATTACATTTTTTTAAAGGGGACCATGTGGATGAAGGCACTAATGTGTGAATTTTATTTACAACTATAAAGCAGATTGAAATGCCAAAGCAACTTGAAAATCTGTCAAATAATGCTAAATCTTAAAGCACAGGGTGCTGTAAATGGTGGTCACACAGTACAAGTCGGATTTTAGTACTGGAAGCCATGCACAACTAGTAAAAGGAAAGGAAAAAAACACCACAACTACCTAGCATAACTAGATAAAGCTGAAATGTGCTGAAATCTTCCCGTGCAAACTGCATAATAGCACTTCCAACGGCCCCTCTTCTGTCACCCACCGTAACCATCAAGCCTCGATTCTGCTGCAGTCAGGTGAACGGCCGCAGAGCTCTTATGGTTGGCTGCATAGAATTCTGAGGAAAAACACATTCGTACAATTTTTCCTTGGACAATAATAAACAGTAATTTTTGGTACATTTAGATTTTTTTTCCTAAAGAAACTTGAAACGAATTATGCAAGATTTCCTTATGCATCTTCCTAAAGTGAAGGTTTTATTTTGACCGAATCCTTCACTGGGAACGTGCAGCCCTTTGATCAAATAACATTTGCATTTCTGTATGGGGTAGGGTTTTATGTTCTTTTCATACATACTGTCTACTACGTGTATCATGTTGGTTTATGCTAGTCACCATTTAAAACACTAGGTACCAAGTGTTGCCTTGTGAACAGAATCCATATGTATAAGCAGAAGACAATAGAATCGTGTATTTTAAAATTCAAAATTAATAGGTCTTTTGAATGAGACATATTTTTAGTGTGGGTATTCTAAACATTATATGCTCAGACACAAAATGCAATAGTTTGGTTTTTCAACGCTTTATCTTCAGATTAGCCCTGTCTCATATATTAAAAAAAAAAAAAAAATGCTTCTCAAGGCTTTTCTTCAGAGCCAAGCACTCTGCACATACCATCAAGGTGGGTAGAATTAAAAAATAATCATAAAACAAGCCGTAGGTTACATCATGCTGTCCAAAGAGTGCTTAAACATGAGGCTCCGGTTTTGTGAAAAAGTGTCTTTTGAGGGATCAGCAAGCACCTGCATTGTCTACAAAAATGAAAGAATTACTAAGTGCATGTGTGTGAAGTGATTTTTATCTTCACCTTTTTTTTTAAAGAAGGCCACAATTTTTTTTTTTTTTTATTGCTGCAAGGAGAAATGTTCTTCTACCTTCCCTCAAAAAGCTGGTAGAAAACAGTTTTCCCTTTTTCTCTGATTTCGAAGGCATCTTTCCATAAAGAAACAGCAAAACCTTGTCTGCTTCATTTATCCACGTGTGGCTATTAAAACTGCGTGAATCTCAAAGGCATACAAATACCTTGTCAATAAAGTAGTAAATTAAACAACCGGCATTAAAAAAAAAAAAATCTTCCAGAGAATTTTCTCATTAGCAGCCAACTATTTTGGGTGCTTTCAGTCTTAGAGCTTTAACATTTGGTAAAATTTAAATAATACAGGCTTTGGGTTTATGGAGAAGTATAACAGACATTGAGTGAACTCATTCATTTTGTCATTTTTCAGAACATTTCAATTTAACTTAGTTTCTCTTAAAAGAACAACAGCTTTATTTACTAGGTTTCACATAGCACATTCTTCTCAAAAATATGATTTAAGTTTGCGTTTTGAAGCACTGTGATAGTGTTCATCAAAAATAAAAGCTAAGCAGAATACAAATTACATATCTCTCAATCAGAGAGAGTTTAGGCTCTAATGTCAAGAATATATTACGGGAGGAGAGCCTTTTTGTGTCTTCCCTAATCGGATGGTTCTTTCTGCTTTTCCTCACCTACTGAGCGAGGCAGCATGTAGTATCTATGAAGAAGCTTGATGTTTCTTAGATAATATGGTTTGGAAGATGCTGTTTGCAAGCTTATTTGCTTCTGTGTTGTGTTCATAAGCAGGAGAATATAATTCATTTCTGCATATCTGCTAGACTGGACAAATCAAGGTGACAATCCGTGGTTAGCTCTGTCAGGCCCTTTGTCCTACTGCTGCTGTGAATGGAAGTACAATGGGAGCAAAGTGGAATATATAAGAGTCCAGCTGCCTTGTTGTGACAGCCCAGTCCTCCCATTGCAGTGTGTCAGCTCATGTTTGTGTACCGGTAGCCAATCCATAAGATGACAATGCAAATTGTGTGAAAAGTCTTCTATAAGATAACAAATCATGTTGGGGGTTGAGGTACAGGAGGAGAGGGAAAGGGGAGGTTGGACACATGTCTTGGAAAAATAATGACCCGTAAAAGGTTATATTTTTGGTACAGTGATTACATTCAAATGCAAGGCCCTTATCCCAATTCTGGCATGTGTCTCAAAGACGCAGGTAGGCGCTTACACTTAAATCTATCATAGCATTTCTGCGCGCAAGGTTCTGCATTAATGTTACTTTTAGGGCTGTTTATATTTCATTTACGCATGCAATTAATCATCTTTACTGTGTTGATGCTACTGGCGTCAGCAGTGTGACTTAATTAAATTTGAAATTATAGTACAGTAAATATAGGCTTCCAACTAGCCAGTCCAAATTAAATGCTGTGGTCTATTTCTTACCCATGGTGTTTTCCAATTTAAGTGTTCATTTGAAAGGTTACATTTCAGACTCAAATCAGTGTGTGTGTGTGTGTGTGTGTGTGTGTGTGTGTGTGTTTGGACTTAACTGTTGCTAAACTAGAAAAGCTCCCCTTCAGATGGGTCCTTTATTCCCATCTATCGATGATCGCTGTGCTTGGTACATTTGCTCTCTGTATTCCCTACACTACCTGGAATATTTATCTGCTCAGACGCCCACTGTTCTTTAGGGAACGTCTTCACCCCCTCCAGCCATTTGCTGCGACGCCTCAGCCCTGAGCTGCTGAGAAGGCCTCGCCTCCATTTTGTGTCCGGCTGGCGATCAGGTGATCAGCCCACAAGATGGACGTTCTCAGCTCTGCCGGCCCCACGGCTCTCCGATGGGCCGTTTCACCTGTTTGGAAGCCCAGGCAGATCGGTTTACTGTTGATCGTGTTAAACTGGCCCCGGAAGACTGTTCTTATGATGTCAAATAAGTGACTCTTGCTCAGGAGCAACCTTGGCTGCCTGAGCCCTTTGTGGTGTTATCACCTGGGACTCAGCCCACCTGCCAGACGTGCGGCTCGGCTCTGCCCACCCGACAGGGCGAACCCTCGAACCCATTCATTCACGGTTCCAACGGGAGAGCCAAGCTCTAAAAGCCTGCTACCCAGATCTCTTTGGGTGTCTACATATCATGCATTACAGCCCTCTCCAGACAGCTCGGACGGTGTCTGGCCAGGTGTCTGACCCGAGAGGCAGTCGCTGTCCCGGCATGTGCACAACGCAGGGCTTGAACGCCGGCGGGTCTGCCGTCCGTAAAGTGCAGCACAGGACTCGTGTGTGAGAAGCACAAGCCCCCGCCCCCCCCCCCTTTTTTTAATGCAGTGCTGCCTTGTCTGCACTTTTTGAAATTGCATATTTATCAGTTCATGAATTATTTATGAGATTGGAAAAGTGGGGGGGGGGTGAGGCAAGAGGATGAGGAAGAAGAGCATACAAAAAAAAAAACGTATGCTTGCAATACTTGGGCTAGGAGGTGCTTTCAATGTGCGTGCTAGCAATTCTGCTCAAGGATAGCTGTGCTTTGATTTTTTTTTTTTTCTGTATGTCATGTTTAGATTCGGTGTTGTGTATTTTGGTGTTTAAAGATTGTGGTGCTGCGTTGTCTACTTCTTCCTGGGTGAATTCAGAGAAGTGCCGTTTATTTGAAATTAGGTGAAAATAGGGACTGAAATGAACAGAGCGTCTCAAAAACTTGGAAAGTGTGGAGTATTTAATAAATTTTAATCTTTTGTCTGTCAGCCTCTATTGTCAAGAAGAGCTGACAGATTGAGGATTAATGAAATGTTTCATAAATTAGAAATGAAACTATCAGCAGAATGTCCAGAGTAGGACTTAAACATTGCCCGGACAAGAGCTTTGGGCCAGTAGAATAGTCCATTCTTAAATCCAATCCTTTTTTCAGTCACATGGGGCAAAAATAAACCTCTCATATGCACTGGCTGAAAACGTATCCTCAGCTTCTTTCATTAAATAAATCAGTGTTGTCTACACATTTCCAACATGTTGGGATTTTTCGCTCTTATTTCTCAGAAGCAAACTGAAAACAAAAGGAACAAGGAAAAAGGCTCAGAAGTGACTTTAAAACCAGGAAACTCAATGTGAAGAGTTTCGCTAGAGAGTATAAACATTTCACAGGTATAATGTGGGATTTTAAGTGTCCTATTCCCAGAGCTCTTCACGGGGGCCCGTGTGTACTGGGGTGGGAGGTGTGTGTGGGTGTGTTGGGACAGGAAGGGGTGGCCCTATTTAGGACTGTGCTGTAACTTCCTATTATCTTCCACAATATAACATCACGATGAGTCAGTCATCAATCCCCGCATCTAACACTCACTGTTAAAGATAAATGAATAGTCTAATATTAAATGGTAAAAACACTGTCTTGTTCTTAATTCCCACAGATTTTTTTTTTTTTTTTTAATTTGAGCATGCAACACAGGAAACGTGCTAGCCTAAAATAAATAAAGAACGTGCGATATGTTGAGGCCTGGAGATAGCTGTGCTGAAAAAAAAATATTTTGTGCGTGTGTTAGGTGACAAACTCTCCGGTTTGGGTTCAGAGAAGCCCGATTTAGGTATCAGCAGGTTAAAGTTGAAGCAGGGGGCCTTCTCATTCTTTCTCCTACCATTCTATTCATTTGGATTTCTGCATGGTTGTTCCGAGGAACACTCACCTGAAGTACCTTTCCTCCTACCGGCCAGAGATATAGAATTTGAAAGTGGGCTAGGAGAGTGTATAAAAATGTTTAGCCTAATCACTCCCTAATGACAGCGACTTATGTCCTTAGTGCAGTCGATTTGTTTCCTGGGTTTTAAAAGTAGATTATTTCCATGGTGCAGGCTTAGTGTAAGCTGTTGAGAAACTACAAGCACTGCACTTCAGCCTGAGTTTGGGACGTTCGCCAAGGGTAATCTGATTAAAAGGGCATTTTTTACAACACTGCGCTGCTTTGAAAATTCTGTGCTGCCCGATAGAGTGGGGGCCAAAAAATTGCTTTTTTGAAGACTAGTTTTCTTGAACAAAATTAAAAGCCCGGTGATTCTCTTCAACCTAAGTGCAATGGATGAACAAAAGTCCTGGGTGACACATCTGTTACCCACCGCAAGTCACTCCGTGATCTATTTAATGCAGCTGTTTCGCCGGTTTTGCTTTTAGCCGCATGGACTTCAGACACAGATGCACCACTCCTTAGCCGCGTTCCGTGGAGAGGTACCAAGAAAAGAAGTTTCCGGCTCTAGTTTTTGTGGTTGTGTGATCCGCACTGCAGTCCGCACTGAGTAACAGTTACGGTTCCCTGGAAGTTTAGCAGCTTTAAGTTGTTAAAAAGTAATTATCATATCTCAAATCTTGCGTGTCTTTTAAAAGATGGAATATAATACTAATTAAATATGTCATGTTTGCACACATCAGAATACACTCAAAAGAACCTTTCTTGCATCACTTACTTTATTGAAGTATTTTCATAGTCTTCCATGGGATCTAAATAGGCAAGTAAGATAGATCACTGAATCTGTTCCTATTTTCCAAACATCCCTAGGGTAGGATGAATAGTGAATTCATGGGAGAATCCATCCTTTCAAATAGCACAGGGTAGTTTGCATCCGAGTATTTGTATACATAGCCTGCAGATGAGGGTTGGTTTCTGTTGCTTTTTTAAACTCGCTCTGCTAATGGAACTTGATGGCATCTGGTCTTTGTTGGAGTGGCCTTTCCTAGTTTCCTGCTTTTCTCCCCACAAATCAAAACTCTTCAATATAACTGAAATATGGGGCACCTGGGTGCCTCAGTGGTTGAGTGTCTGCCTTTGGCTCAGGTCATGATCCCTGGGTCCCGAGATTAAGTCCCACATCGGGCTCGGGGGGGGGGGGGGGTGCTGCTTCTGCCTCTGCCTATGTCTCTGCTTCTCTTTCTGTGTCTCTCATGAATAAATACATAAAATCTTTTAAAAAAATAACTGAAATGTAATGAGATGCCATGACACAGTTTGGAACAGAAAAATAAAATACACTTTAATTCCATGTAGAGTTGGCTCAGCGAATGTGCCAGGCATGGCATCCGTGCTATATAGGAATCAGTTCCTGCCCACAAGCTGATCATACTCTACTGAGGCAGAGATAGCAAGATGCAAAAGGGGTAAGCATTATACTTAATCCGGACGCCAATTGCCGAGGGACAAGCGAGGAGGGAACAGTATTACTTCTTGAAAGAGATTGGCACTAGTGTACGATAGTTTTTAAAAAAAAAGTATTCCTTTCAAGAGTGGAATGCTTTATAATCCTCAAGTTTTCCTAACACAATAAAAACTAATGTCAGTGAAAAGACACAGACAATTTCATGTACATACTTCACAACATTAAGATCTCCTATTGTCTGGCAAAAGCTTCCCTACATTTTAGTGGTATCCTAAAACGCGTTGGATCCTTCTACATTACATGTTTCTAAATTGTGCAGTCTGCATTTTCATGGAAATAAATCCCTGCGCATGTTGTTCTCAGTAAATATAAAAAATGGTGGCATTTCTTAAAATACACTTTCTAACTTTTGGTAACGTGGAGAGAATGTGCTGAAAACAACTTGAGTCAAAATAGAAACCCAGAGACACTGCAAATTGAATTAGGCCTTCCCCCACGACAAACATCTAGTGCAGTTCTTTGTTAAAGATGACAGTTTTTCTTCTGAGCCATCTTTAACTTCCGGGGAACATCTCTATAGAATGGTTTAGGAGTGTGCACTATGGTAAAGATGGGTCAATGATAAAATATGGTGTTTCCAAAGAAACTCTTTGCAGTTACTAGTTCATGTTCCAGGAAAGCAGTGCTGTCACTTCAGAGCAAAATTCCCATCTGTGCCAACGGAGTTGTCCTTATGGATTCAGAGAGCATTTTATGGTCTTTCTTCCCCCTGCAGAATAGAAAGGGTAATTTGACTCAGGCACATTAATATGAATGGCTTGGAGTTATATGATTGAAGATTTTTTAATACTAGCACTAACGTCAGCGTGTAGGGTAGAAACAGTGCTCCAGGGTGCCAATGAGCCAAAGTACATATTCCTGTGACCAGAGAGACAAAGAGAAATTATTTTATTCTGTAGAGGCATAGGTAAGAACGAAGAGGTGTTTTCCTGCTTTCTCTGTATTTGGCATGTTATTTGAGAAGCAGTCCTTTGAAACCTTCTAGGAACAATTGGCCATGAGAGGTCATAGCTCTACTTATCTGCCTGTATAACCCTTTTGTAGTACCAGTAATGTTTGTTAACCAATTTTTCCCTTTGAAGTTCAGTGGTAGATTTGGTGTGTGTGTGTGTGTGTGTGTGTGTGTGTGTGTTTTCGAATTTAGGTTTTGGATATCTCTTTAAGATTTTTGAATTTTGTGCCACTTAAAATGAGATATTCATGTCAGGGAGATGTCCTGCTGTTCTAGGAAAGGGAGGGGGACACCATTAAAAAAAATCTTGATAATCAAGGCCACCTGTGATCCTACGCTGCTTTCTGGAGCACAAAGGCACGGAGGAAAGCTGTTCTCCAAACCAAAGCAAAATTTCTGTGATCCACAAGACACTTCAGCCTCTTCCTACTAAGAAAGAAAGAAAATCATACTACAGCAGGATCAGCTGCTCTCTGTTCCTTCTTTAAAAAAGAAAAATCGAGGTGGTTGCTATTTAACACAAAGCCCTGTGACCTTAGTACTGTGCCTGCTTTGAAACACCGAACTATTTAATGATGCAAATTACAAACAGAGGGAAAACATCAGAAGAGTCTGTCTGGAAATTAGCTTGTTGGACTGAAAATTAGCTAGCTTAATCGAACTTGCTGGACTCAGATTTTCTCTGTGGAAAGCCTGGCTTGGAACTGTGGTCCATTTGCATTGTCTCACTACTCAGTAGAACCCTAGGAATTGTTGAAAATTAGAGACAGAACAAATCTATCTTCTATTTACACAGTTGAAATGACCAAACGACCTCTTGGATTTTTAGTAAGGGCCTTAATGTTTTCAAAGAAACATGGCATTAGATGCTCGCAAAAAGCCATCCTAGAAAAATCGAATTAAATTATGACTATATTTCAACAATTCCTAAAATGCTGAGTCAAATTGTGTTTTTCATTCTGAAGAACTAGGGATAAATCATGTATGTGTTGATACATAATTACATTTTTCTTTGGTGTGAGGACATGGTAACAACATGACCCAATTCATGCAGAGAGAATCCTTGTAAACATTGAGTCTAGTCAAAGACTTCAAAGACATGCTTAAAACATAGGACTGTGTTTGAGGCTTATGAATAATTCCAAAGGTCAAAAAATTGTACCATGTAGAGATAACAGCATCAGGTCATGAAGATCTATATTAAGAACATCAATTCTTAAATTAAGGGAAGTACTCAACAACTTTAAAATCATAATTTTATTTTCTAAGAGCTATTTCTTTGAACAGCTTCAGAAATATTTGTGCTTTCATATATTTTTGATAGATGGAATGATCATTTTTTTTATAATACCAAAGGGGCAAAACTCCTAAACCATTTGCAAAGCAAATCTGCTTCATGTCCAGCCTAGCAATCAAACGTTTCTGTCTGATTGAAAAAAATAACATATATAAATGATGATACCCAGTACAGTGTATCCCTTAATTTAAAAAATAATTTGTAAGTGGTGAAGTGTAACTCATTATAAAGTAGCCTCATACTCCCCCCAAAAAACTGTAAATAAGTTTAACTTGAGAAATGTAGTAGTTCAGAATATAGTTGGAAGCAATATAACACCACAGAAATGGTGAAATTTACTGTTATCATAATAAAATAATATTGATGACTTTAGACAGAATTCATCAAAAGGAAATGATAAATATTTTTATCATTTTTCTATTTTAAAAAGTAAAATATGACATTATTTGTTATTTATAGACTTTAAATTTTAATGAAAATCTCTGGTAATAGTTTCTGAGTTTCTATTGAGGCTACTGACAGTTCATAAATATGTCAAATTTAGTATTAGGAACATATTGTAATTCGTAACTTTTTATAGGACAGTAACTTATTATTTTTGCAACTATTTTAAAATAGCTGAGGTTATTTGAAACCTCAGTCCCTGCTAAATGTTTTAAATTAGATGTTTTTCACTGATGAAATAAATAGCCTATAGGCTTTCACAGAATGCCAGTATCAATAGCACCAGGTAGCCAACATATTTAACTGTGATATTCTAGTCTATCTTAGCTAGAGTAACGGAATTCTATTTCTAAGCAGTTTTTGCAAACTAAAAAATAAATATTATTGGTTAACATTTTGGCAAGTGTTGAATAAAATTTATTAGCTATTATTAAATGCTAATAAAATCCTACTTTACAAACTAATGCACAAATCTTACCTGCAAAAAAAATGATGCTATGAACATCTGCAGTCTAGGTATAACTAGCACTTAATATTTTGAGTGTTTTATTTACTTTGGTGTCTTTAAAGTGATAGACAAAAGAGCAAAAGTCTTCAAAGAAAAAAGACTGTACAACTGGCTTGTTAAGTCTGAATTTCTTTGATATGTACAATCTACTGTTTGTTGATTGCATATCCATGATTTCTGCTTTCATTCTCTTATAACTATGATAAACAGCCAGTTAAAGAAAATTACTTAAAAAATATTTTTTCTTTATGTCATTATGAAACATATTCAGGGAATGATAAAATGCCATCTCTCATTACCATTTAGGGTCAATTTTTGCAGTGCTACTCAAATTTGGGTGCTTGGTTCGAAATAACTCTCATTTTGTAATCTGAACAATTTTCTGAAAATATTTCACCTCTAGAAGGAAATTACCCAAGATCCTCTCCCTTTACTTTCCCCACTGCCTCTCCTTTGCTCTACCTCTCCAATTTTCTAAACAGGTGAATACATTATCATATCACCTGACTCACTCTCGAAAGCCATTGCCCTCATCTAACTATTCTAATAGATCAGCCTTAAGCTTTCTCATCCCTGGGGAATCCTTAGGCTGATAACATAGTGGTCATGCCAACAGAGGGACTGTGAAGCACAGAGCCATTATCTTTATTCTATGAGATATGATTCACACTGTGAAATTCACATTGGTTCATACATTTTTGTTATTATTATATTTGGTTGGCCTTGATTCTTCAGCATTTGGTGAGTGAAGACCCCTCATGAGTTAAAACCATTGAATATGTTTAGTGACTAAGCTAATTCTGAAGCCTAACTCGTTTACACAAAGAACGAGTTACAATAGCATATATATAATACATATTATGATGTATTAGACCAGATTATTGTATGTGTGTATATATACCACTGTAGGTGGCAAGTAATTTTATTTAGTTCGTGTTATTTCAAAAAAAGGTCCCGCGTGCATTAAAACTGCAAATGTTTTTTTAGGCAGAGTATGTATACATTTTACAATGGTGAAAAAAAAAAATCTTTCCGTAAAGGATCATAATAGTGGTGAGCTTTTAGCATTCATGTTGATAGATCCTGAGCGAATCATCCCCCGAAAGTGGGAGCTGAGGAGAAGGGGTCAGGATGCCCTCCCTTCCTCTCTGTGCAGAGCCGCAGGCTGCCCTACGTGGGGCTGTGGGGCTGTGGGGCGGCTCTGCAGAAACAGCCCCTCCGCAGCACAAGCACATCCATCCTGAGCCCTGGCTGTGGACAGCTCCTCCGTGGAGAAATAGCTGAGGACCGCACAGTCCTCTTTTCCTCCTCCAACCCTTCATCCCCTGGCTCCTGTTCATAGCAATCTGAGCTCTAGATGTGAGCTGCGACGTCTGACATTCTTGCAGCAGAGCCTGCGGGAAGAAACAATATTGGGTGTGTGTGTGCGGGGTGGGAGGGCACAGGGAGATGAGAAGGAGAGATGGGGTGGAGGAGAAGCAGCACAGGCAGGAAGGGAGATGGGGCACCCATGAGGCTTATCTCTTTCCCCTAGATCCCCCCTGATCTCAAGGCCAAGAATAGAACCGCCTATTAATAAAAGCAAATCCTATTTCAACACATTGCCTCCTCCACCGACTAGGACTATAGTTTTCAGGTATCAGACTACACTTATCATCGCCTTAGGTGGATTTCAAAGGCCAGGAGCCCACCAACATTTTTTTCTTTTATTTCCCCTCACAGAATTGCATTTTCTAGAAAGCTTCCGCATGTTTACTTATTCTACTACCACCAACAGGTCATTTGTGTTTCTGGCATACTATGGTCATTACATAAGAGTAAATATTATTAACAACAAGCATAGGAATTCGGAATTACTTTGCCCACATGTAAAATTAATGCTTTCCTTCCGGCAGGAACAATAAGAGCTTGAGAAGCTTATATAAAAAGTGACACAGAATTGTAAAACTAAGCATTGCTGTGATTAGCATCCTCTTCTTTAAAAAAACAAAAAACAAAAACAAAAACAAAAAAAAACAAAAGCATTGAAAATGTAATTAGCAAAGAAAATATTGCTTACTAAAAAGATAGGTCGATGACACTTTAGTCAAATAAACTCTGTATATTCTAACTTTTAACTTTTCATCATGTGATATCCCAAGAAATAACTCTCACTGAGTGTTTTCTCATTTTCTCAGCGTAGGCATCGCTCAGACTAATTCAGCGGCAGCGAATGCATTGAGTGTACACTTACACCCTTCATAAAAAGATCTGATGGGAGGCAGACAGCCAGAGAGAACTTCAAGGATTTGGCAAAGGCAGGGACATATCTTAACCTATCCCAAATTCTCATTTTGAACATGTAGAATTTCAGTCACTTAAAAAAATAAATTTAATTATGTGTAGCTCAGTACTTTCTTCACAGTACTGATACTAGAAATAGTTTAAGAACAAACTGTTCTGGGTTTTATTTTTACTGGATCTGTAGGTAAGACTGCCAAAACTGTCACTTAAAAAATGTTGTTTGCAACCAGATTTTGGAGTCCTCGTTTCTGGTTCAGAACTTTGAAAATAGCAGCCAAATGTTTGGATACTTGTTCAGTTGTGGATATAAAAATTCCAGGACAGTCCAAAGCATTCCTATCTCTAAATGGAAATAATAATAATAATAATAACAATAATAATAATAAAGAAAAAGGAGGGGAGAAAGACAGGAAGAATAGGCAAAAAGGCACCCTTAATAAGAAAAGTTACAAACAGTGTGCTTTGACCTACTTTGGAACTTTTCCTTTCTACCAGACTCTATTTTCAAAGACAGAGTCAGCTTCCTCACAGAGTAACATGATTATTCTTTCATGGCACCTTAGAATTCCAGAAAGAAAAGACCTCTGGGGTCACCTTGACATATCCTGCCACTGCAGGCTGGAGTCGGGCCTCATGGATTGCACGGTGTGATGCATTACGGCGGGTTCAGATGTTAATGTAGCTCCCATGATTAGAAGGGGGAAAGATCTTTTTTATAAATGAGGTTTTGCAGCCACCATTTCCAAATTACTTAGCCACCGGCACCCGTTCTACCTTTCTCCTGCTCTTGCCTCCCTCCCACTGCAAACAAAAGGAACAGTACTCTGAACATTTTTTGTTGTTCCCTGGGTTTCTCTGCTTGGGCAAAGATCATCATGCTCTGATTTAGTGTTTTCAAGTAAGTGTGCCCTCTGCTGCAGCAGTCTATTGAGAGACAACACAGCCCAAGCGGGAGAGTTCAGCATGGCCACTAATAAAACACAAGCACGGCTTTGTCAGGCCACGAGTGATTACTTGAACAAGTGCCAACGAAGAAACCAAACATTAGAGCTCAGCGCTTCAGACCCTCAAGACAAAGGGCCAATTGACTTTCCTCATTAGTTTTTGTGCCAAACATGTAAACACAGTTTCCTCTCTATCTTTGATGCTCAAAACATGCCAGCTTGTTAACATCTTGGGTGGTACTGTGGTTTATGAGGCTATAAAGACGATTATGTTGGATTGGGTATTCTTTTTCTCTTCTTATTGGAAAAGATAGGCTTATCCTATTTAATTTTTTTTTTTTAATGAAAGTAGAGTCTTTGGGACAGTTTTCACTTATCACTGGTCCCATTGATTCATATATAATAATCCAGTAATGAAATAAAAGAAGAAAGAAGAAGAAAAGGAAGGAAGGAAAGGAAGGAAGGAAGGAAGGAAGGAAGGAAGGAAGGAAGGAAGGAAGGAAGAAGGAAGGAAGGAAGGAAGGAAGGAAGGAAGGAAGGAAGGAAGGAAGAAGGAAGGAAGGAAGGGAAGGAAGGAAGGAAGGAGGAAGGAAGGAAGGAAGGAAGGAGGAAGGAAGGAAGGAAGGAAGGAAGGAAGGAAGGAAGGAAGAAGGAAGGAAGGAAGGAAGGAAGGAAGGAAGGAAGGAAGGAAGGAAGGAAGAAGGAAGGAAGGAAGGAAGGGAGGGAGGGAGGAAGGAAGGGAAGGAGGGAGGAAGGAAGGGAGGAAAGAAGGAGGAAGAAAGGAAGAAAGAAAGACTTGATCCTTATTAATTCCTGCCAAATGTGTAGGGTAAAAGGTCTGTCACAAATGTTTCAAAAGCAAAACCTGTAAATATGTGATTACAAGAATGAGAATAAAGAATCCTAAGGACTGATGGACAAGAAGTAATAATAGTTATTGAACCAAGTCAGAGCTCCATCTTGGGATGATTGATATCACACCTCCTCACCACTCACTTTTTTAGTCTTATATAGGTATCTCAAACTCTCGTTGTGTTATTTCAGCTGTAAATTTATTTCTCCTCTCTTCCTGTTGTCTATGTTGGTTATTCTTTTATACTTGTGCTTATCAATACTTCATACCCCTCTACCTCTTACTCCTGACTTCTCAAGCCAGACCAAGTACATGTCTACATTTCTTGTCACTGGGGGTGGTTCTACAGAAAACATATTTCCAAAATTTGTCTTCATAACCAGGCTAACAGGAGCAAAAAAGCATTGACTTAATGTTAATTAGTCATAATTGTGAATCCTCACTCCATGAGTCAGTTGTATTAACCTCTTCAATGGGAGATAATTTTTCACTTATTAAATTGACCAACACCAAAATATGGTAACACAATATATTGTTGAGGTCATGTCAATTGTTACAGATTCTGTGGATGGTTATTTAATCATATTTATCAATATTAAAAATGCATATATCCTTTGTTTCAGCAATTCCACTTCTAGGAATTATTATACAGATATACACATGTATAAAGCTATACATATATGGTTGATAACATATATAGTATTTGGTTTGTAACAGAAGGTTGGGGGGGGGGGTACTGTAAATGTCCCTTAGTAAGGGACTAGATAAATGACCTAAGTAGGGTTAGATAATTTATGGTGCATCCATATAATGGAAAACACACAGATCTGTTAAAAATAATAACATCCTAATAATCAGGGAAATGCAAATAAAAATCACGATGAGATATTACCTCAGGTCTGCTAGAATGGCTAAAATCAAGAAGTCAAGAAACAACAAGTGTTGGTGAGGATGTGAAGAAAAAAGAACCCTAGTGCATTGGTGATGGGAATGGAAACTGGTGTAGCCACTGTGGAATGGTATAGAGATTCCTCAAAAAAATTAAAAAGAGAAATGCCATATTATCCAATAATTCCACTATTGGGTATTCACCCAGGGAAAATTTAAACATTAACTCAAAGAATATATGCTTCCCTATGTTTAGTGCAGCTATTTACAATAGTCCAGACATTGAAGCAATCTAAATGTTCATCAATAAACTAATAGATAAGGAAACTGTGATCTATATATCATCTATATATCTATATATCATATATATATCTATATAGATAGATAGATATGTAATGGAATATTACATGGCCATAAAAAAGGATGAGATTGTACCATTTGAAATAATATGGGTAAACCTAGAGGGTATTATGCTAAGTGAAATAAGTCAGAAGTCAGGCAGAAAAAGACCACCATCATATGATTCCACTCACAAATGTAATCTTAAAAAATGAATAAAGTAAAGAGCAGAATCAGGAGCATCTGGGTGAAATAGTTAAGTGTTGGACTCTTGGGTGTTGCTTAGATGGTAATTTGTGATATTGAGCCCCACATCAGCCTCTATGCTCAGCAAGGAGTCTGCTTAAGACTCTCTCCCTACCTCTGCTGTCCTCCACTGCATGCTTTCTCTCTCTCAAATAAATAAATAAACCTTTTTTTTTTTTTTTTTTTTAAAGCAGATTCAGAGCTACAAATGCAGGGAACAAACTGATGATTGCCAGAGGGGAAGGGTGAAGGTTGGGTGAAATAAGTGGAGAGTTGCAGATAGAGGACTTCAGTTATGGAATGAGTAAATCAAGAGAATAAAAAGCAGAGCATAGGGAATACAGTTGGTGATATTATAATAGCAATATCACGGGACAGATGGTAGTTATACTTGTGGGTGAACATAGCATAATGTATAAACTTGTCAAATCACTATGTTATACACCTGAAACTCTTGTAACATTGAGCATCAAGTATACTCAAGTTAAAAAGATAATGATGCTGCTACTCTGCATATATTAAAACAGAATTATCCCCAATTTGTATTTTTTAAGTGAAAAATCAAAGTAGGGACAGCCCCGGTGGCACAGCGGTTTAGCACGACCTTCAGCCCGAGGTGTGATCCTGGAGACCCTGGATCGAGTCCCATGTCAGGCTCCCTGCATAGAGACTGTTCCCTCTGCCTGTGTCCCCCACCCCCCTCTCTGTGTGTCTGTCATGAATAAATAAAATCTTAAAAAAAAAAAGAAAAATCAAAGTAGAATGATGTATATAATTAGCTAACATTTGTGAAAAAGCAATATATATACATACATACACATGTGTTCACATATTTATGAACATGGATAACCGTTAAGAGATGTTCCCCTAAAAAGGGGGAAACTGATCTCAGGATTAGATCAGGGAGGGAGATTTACTATATAATTTTTTGTACCTTTTGAATCTCTTATAATATTAATGTATTCCTTGGTCTAATGAATTAAAATACACAATTCTTTAAAGTCCATGATTTTAAAGCATATCTTAGAGGCAATACATAATTTCACTATTAGCTATTAAGAACGTTATTAAATGACTTGATTTTATGGAATGGCTTAATGGTTAATAATTAAGCCATTGTTAAATAACTCACATTATGAAAACCTTAATGTAAGTTATTTTACCCATTAACAGAAACTAGCTAGTGTAGACCTCTCTGGAAACGGGACTGAATTTTGATATATTTTGTCATGGAAGAAGGATCACACATAAAAAGTGATCACAAGTCTTGATAGCATGGCGAAATGAGTACCTGGAGGCAATAGGAGGACTCTGGGCCCCGGATGAATTAGATACTGGGTGAAGGGAGATACTTGATGAATTAGATACTTGATGGAGGGAGAATAAATGAAAGCAGAAGTAACACTCCTGAAGTAAAAATAAACCCAAAGACACAATCTGATACGGCGCCAGCCTTGGCCAGAAAGGCTTAATAAATGTCTAAATGCTCTATGAAGGGAAGGGGTTTTAGGAGCATCCCTAAGCTTTGCAGCAAGTTTAGCACTCAGGAAGGTGCATTAGGTCTTCTGGGCCACTAGGGTACCATTTAGAGGAGTGTACTATCATTGTAGCCAATGGCCTAGAAACAAATGATTTCAAAGTAATGACACCCCAGTGGCCTGGAAGAGTTAATGTGCCTCCTAAGTGACTAATTTACCATTAGGGAGTTATTTAGCCTCTGGGGAAGATAGAATGTGTTCTCACAAAGGCAGAGTAGTTTACTAGATAACATTGAGAAGTAGAACACAATAGAGGCGTGTTCTATTTTGACACCTTTGTAGATTTGTTCTGCTACCTTGGCCCAAAACTTAACATCTCTTTGTTTGGGCACATCTATGAAACAGGGCTATGGCTCTTTATTCCACCCAAATCTCAGGCCTGCTGCAAGGATTGCTAAATTAGCACCTCCAAAGGACTTGAAGGAGAGTGACAGCCTGTAACAGAGCCCAGAGTTCTATCCTGGGAGTCAGAGGACCAGATCTCAGTCCTCGGAATGATATCTAGAATATGCTTCTTAACGTCTCTAAGCCCAAGAAGTCCTGTCCTTACTCGTAAAATAAGATCAGACTCGATGACCTCTAATACCTGTTCCAACTCTCACTTTCATGAATTGTAGCCAAATACCTAAGAAATAGTCAATCAAATGGAAGAGTTTATAAAATTATAAAATTTTACCATGTTCACTTCCTCTAAAATTCTTTTATCATTGGTTGAGCAATAACAAATATCAGGAATGTAAATTTTAGAGACTAAAAAAAAAAAATTTAGAGACTACATCTAGGCAAAGGAGATACATATGAATGAGAAAAAAGATGGTGCCTATCCATGATAGATTCCTTACACTATTTTGAAAGATGGGGCATGTACTCATGAAAAGGCAAAAGAAAACTTTTAAGGAAACATACCCAATGAGATAAATAAAGTAAATAATCCAGGGCACCTGGATGGCTCAGTGGGTTAAGCATCTGCCTTCAACTCAGGTCATGATCTGATGGTCCTGGGATGGAGTCCCACAACTGGCACCTCTGCTTCTCTCTCTCCCTCTGCCTGCCATTCCCTCTGCTCATGCTCTCTCGCTGTCTGTCACGTAAATAAATAAAATCTTTAAAAAATTAAAAATAAAAATAATATAAATAATCCATAAGCACATTAAAAAAAATCAGGTGTGGCTACACCAAGAAGGCTTCCAGGTAGATAAAAATAAAACAAGATATTTGGGTTAGCAGAGTAAAGGAAAGAATATATTATAGTGGGGGAATAATTAACATGCAAAGGCAAGAATTTGAGAAGAACAAGTAATATAAGCAGAATGGTGAGCAAATTGGCAATATTAAAGATTTTGCATGAAAGATTAATAAAATATTGGAACGAGGAAGTTAAATATGTTATAGAGGTAAAAGTTTATTGATAAAAAGTCTTAACAGTGATTACAGGGAGGAGTTTTTATATGAAAACATAAAAAATTTAAGGTTCATAAATGTTTTGGGACAGAACCATGCCATGATAAAAGCTCTGTGTAAAAGAAAATTATTCATGGAAGAAAGTCATCAAGGCTGAAAGCAAATTTGGGGAGACCACCAGACAAATGCAGATTAATTATTGTAATTAATATTTCAATATGTCATATTACATTTTCTTCTATCTAGAATATTAATAAACAAAAATCTGAAAAGGCTATTAGATGAAATAAGAACAATATGAAGTTAAAAGAGAAGAAACATTGTCCCAAATTTTCCACAACTTGATAAATTTTAGAATCTCCTCAGTGACTAAATAGATTGAAATTGGCATTAAGATATTTAAAAATAGAGTTTAGAGGAATTAGGTCACCATTTCTCTTCTAATTAAGGATTAGATTGCATTGCAAGAAAAATAATATTTTATTGTATGTATTACATTCTATGCATTACAGTGAGCATCCTTCATGAGATTATCTCCTTATAAGTGGCTGTCTGAAATATTTATTTCAGCTTTCCAGTGAGCCTATGGAGGATGCAAAAAACCACAGGTAAAATTTCTGCAAATATATCTAAATAACAAACTTCTTATTCAATGTCTTGTCAGCACACAACTTTGCAGAACACCACAGTGCAGAAGGTTCTACTCCACTGCTATGGTTTATGAAGTCTTCTTGCTTCAAAATAATTTTTTATATAAATCTCCATGTGGGAACTTCAATATTCCAAGTCAACCTTGTTCTGAAATTGAATGAGTTAACTGGGTACATTAATACGGACCCTGTTGAACACATAATGGGCACAAGTTAGTGTGCAAATGACCTGTACAGAGCCAAAATAAGATGCTAGAATGCCCACGTGTAAAGCAGATGGGTTTTACTTACATTGTCCTTCGGGCCTCACTTGGATTGTGCTTATTCTGATTTCACGTTTATAATCATAATCTGTCTGGTCATATACCTATTGCTATCAACTCCACAGAACATGTAGAATTAAAAATTAGCACGAAAAGAGGCTGCTGTTGGCAGGCACACTGCCAGCAGAGGCCTCTGAAGGCTCTAGCCCAGGACGGACGAAGAGACAATAAAACTATAGAGTGACAGATCCTTGAACTTGAATGGACGCAAGCAAGGGCCATTAGGTGAAGGAGCAAATTTCTCTACAGAACTCACTAGCTCAGGGCACCTGGGTGGCTCAGTTGGTTAAGTGTCTACCTTCAGCTCAGGTCATGATCTCAGGGTCTTTGGGATTGAGCCCTGTGTCAGGCTCCCTGCTTCTGTTTCTCCTTTTCCCTCTGCCCCTCCCCCTGTTTCTCCTTTCTTTATTTTTCTCTCTCTCTCAAATAAATAAATACAATCTTAAAAAAGCAAAGAACTCACTAGCTCTTCAGGGCATGATAACATGGGCTGTCATAGCTCTGTACAATAATTGATAGAAATCATAATGAGCCTGAATTACAAAGAATAAAATAAATTAAGTACATGTTCTCTTGACCAACTTTATGTTAGTTAAAACCAAAAGAATGTTGTGTTTATTAAGATTCAGCTATCCAGAAAATTTTCCTATTTTGAAAAGCTTTGTTCCTTGGTATTTTAGGTGTCAAAGTTTAAATATAATATGCCTTTTTTTCCTGTTCTGTAAAAACATTGTTTGTGATATATGAGCAAAATCTCTGTAACTTGGGTTTGTTGGATGTGAGTTTTACTATTGTAATGCATGACAAGTTTTAGATCTTTTCAGATGTAAAATAGTGGTAGCAATTCCTAGCTCAAAGGAATGATGTAACAGTTAACTAATGGAAATAAAAAAAAATTTAAATCGTACTTAGAAAGTGTTTAATATGTGCCAGTCTCTGTGCTAAGGCTTTTTACATATTAACTCAATTCTCAAAACCATGCTCCCAGGTAGGTCTGTTAATATCATCTCCAGATTACAGTTGATAAAATTAAGGGATAAAGACATCACATAATTTGTCCAGAGTCACAAAATTACACAGTGGCAGAGCCAGGATTCAAATTCACATATTTATGTTCTGATATTTACTCATCACTAATCTAATATGAAGTAAGTACTACATATAAAAATCATAGTGCCTCACATATATGTGGCTCCAAATAGCTTCTTCTGACTTTCCATTTCCGTTCTATAAAAAGTAAATACTAAAACAGAGCAATAACTTTATTTTTCTAATCACTGTTCTCTTATTGGTGCTGTGGCTGTTTCTACTGCTATATATCACCAAGGTAAGATATGATATGACTCTGCATCCATTACTTACACCACTGTTACTGTGCTGACTATGCAACTTCCATGTGCTAGAGTAGAAATGCTTTATATATATCCTGGTCTTTGAATTGTGTGCGACCTGGGAGTGAGAGGGCACAATTTGGAACTCTCAAGCTTCCCAGTCAACACTGTGTTCATGGAAAGGAAAGAAATTTTGTCCATAGATTTTTTTTTGAGGTTTTGTCTAATACAGGGGATACACAATCAGTAGAAGTATGAAGCTCTAGGTCTCATCTTGACCATGATTTTCAAATGTGTACTTGACTTATTGGCTACCTGTTGAATTGCATAGAAGCAATGAAAATACATTATTATAGAATAAGGGACTGCTCTGAAGAAAATTTTAAGGAAAAACTAGTGGGAAATATTGGGGAAGGGGAAGCTTTAAAAAAGATGATTAGTTTTGGATAGTTCTTGGAATGTTTGGGGATGGCATAGAGAGAGATGAGATAGCAATAACTTGACTTTGGAGGCTGGTATAATTGAGTTAGTATAGCTTTGCCCAAACTCCTGACCATTTTTCAATCAGTCTTCATGAGGAAGCACTTCTTAGGATTACGTATTCAAGTGATTTTGAAAGAAATTATACACATAAAACCAGATATACCATTGAGAATCATATAACCATCTGTCTTCTAAAATAAATATATATAGTTATATATAAATACATATAGTTATAAAAGAAATTTGAACATTTGACAGACATTTGGAAAAGAAAGGAGAGGAGAGGTGGAGAGAGAGAGAATGAGAATCACTTCAAATGTTAATATCCTAATGAAAAAGCTTTACAAATTTGTGTATATCCTCTTTCAGTTTTTATCCTAAGTACATATGTTTCATAAAGTTATATTCATAATATATATAATTTTGTGTCTTGCTTTATTAATAGTTTTTATATCTCATACCATAAAATCTATATGAATAGTTTTATAATATTTTATTTATGGTTTTATTCACTTATTCCTTTTTTTTAAAAGATTTTATTTATTTATTTTAGAGAGAGAGTGTGCAAGTCAGGGGAGGAATAGAGAGGGAGAGGGAGATGGAGAATCTCAAGTAGACTCCGCACTGAATGCAGAGCCAGACAAGGGGCTGATCTCATGACCTGGTGATCATGACCTGAGTAGAAATCAAGAGTTGTTCACTTAACGGACTGAGCCACCCAGACACCCTCATTTATTCCTTTTAAAGACTGAACAACAAATATTTGCAAGGTACTACATTACACTCTGAGAATGCAAAAATTAATAAAATCAGTTCTTGATCTCAAATAGATTATAGTTTTCTTTGGAGGAACATAGGTACATAGTCAAGGAAGTACAATAGAATTTCATAGGTAAAATGGTAGATTTATTTAAAAAGTAATTTGAGGGGCACTGGGGTAGCTCAGATGATTAAGCATCTGACCGTTGTCATGATCTCATGGATTGTGGGGTCCAACCCCGTGTTAGGCTCCTCACTCAGTGTGGCATCTACTTGAACTATTCTCTCCTTCTACCCCACCTCCCCCCACCCTTTTCTCTCTCTCTCTCTGCCTCTATCTAAAAATAAATAAATAAATCCCCCCCAAAAAAAACCAAAACCCAAAAAAAACAGAAAGCAATTTGAAAAAAAAAAAAAAGGAAAATGGCCAATCGTTGTTTGGAAAAATGGTCACAACATGCTCTATTTTCAAAAATTATTTTTAAAGGACAGTTATAAGCTCTTTAGGCTGAAATGCCGGGGAGGAGAAGAGAATTTGAACTTTCAGGCAAAAAGGTAGTGTGAACAGGGACACTGAACACATGGCATGTGCAGGGCACTACAGTCATGTAGTTTCTGGTGTGAGAGGACTTGCAAAGAGAGGTGAGGCATAGTTGTAGGCAGAGCTTGACAAGGAGGTCTTATGAAGTCACCAAAAGGTCCAAAAGTAGCACAATCACCTTTAAATGTGAATAACACCCCTGGTGAAATGTAGCAAGTAGTCGAAGAGAAGCCCAAGGAAAGGAAAACTGGTAGTGAACTACAGTCAAATTGAGCTGCAGATGATGAGAGTATAAACTATGAAGGTGGCTGGATGTGCTCACATAGAAGAAGCTTGAGAACTACATGGGGAAGAAGGGAGTAGGTCTGATATTACTGTGTGTGTGATAGGTATTGAATATTGGATTAGAGCTCAGAGATAAAGATGTAAGAATCATCCGAGTGTATGAGAAGTGTTAAAATTGGGCTCTTTTTGATTCAAGTTTGGATTGAGGTTCAGAAGTGAGAAGAGTAGGTGCTCAAAGGCTCACAGATTCTGATAGCAAACCCAGCTCCAAACTGATTAGAACAAGTTTATTCTTAAACCACTTCTAGACTATATGATAGCAGACTAAGTGTTTATTCCATGAAGATTAGGCAATGTAGGATTTCTTTGAGGGAAACCCTAAGCTGAACAAGAGGAATTTGGAAGGTCTACCACATGGGTTTTCAGTCGTGGCTAGTATCTGACCCTCACTAGAAAATCCACCAACAGGAATCTTCTGGCTGGCAGGATCATTGATTATCTTAAAAGGAACACTTCCCCATTCTAGAACATGGGCGAACTCTGAGGACATTATACTAAGTGAAATAAGCTAATCACAAGAGGATAAATACTATGATTTCATTTATATGAAATACTCATAGTACTAACATTTATATAGACAGAAAGTAGAATGGTGATTGCCAGGGACTGCAGGAAAAAGGATGTGGAATCCTGTTTAATGGGTATAGAGTTTCAGTTTTGCAAAATGAAAATAATTCTATAGATGGATGGTGGTGATGGTTGCATAACAATGTGGATGTTTTTATTGTCATTGAATCATGCATCTAAAAATGGCTAAGGTGGTAAAATTTCTGTCATCTGAATTTTTGCCACAGTTAAAGAATGAATTAGTTGGCTTTTAAAAAGGAACCTTCTCCCAATAAAAACAGGGCCTGGCACAATATAGGTTTGAACTTCCCAGAGGCGGAAGCTAGGAATAAGTGAAGAGGCCTTGGAAGCCCATTCATATGGCTTCATAGTAATTGTTAATTTTTCAGGAGTTTTGTGAGCTAATTGTTAAACAGGGCTATTATGAAAACTGATATAAACTTAAATAAATTATATTAATTGGTTTAAATTAAATTAATTTTATTAAAAAGAAAGCTAAAGCATATTCAAAACTCATTACTTCTTTTTCATTTCATTACATTTTTACTATTACCTATTCTCTTGTGTTTATGATGGAAGCACTGTAAAATTCTGTGCTACCTTGCATTTAGTGACATCAAGTTGATAGCTTAAAATCAGCCATGATGGGAGTATACACATCCTGGAAATCAGAATTTTTCTCCCCAGAGAGCCAATTGTTAAACTTTTCACCAACATACCCCTGGGCATAGGGCATCTCAGAGAACTTGTAGATTTCTAGCAATTAGAGGTGGTATCTCCAAGAGTTAGTATTCGAGCATCAGCCCCACCCAGAGGGCACCATCAAATCTGCTTTCTGAGGAAGATTTTATCTGTCCTTTACCTTTGGGCCCTTCCTTAGCTCTATTCCTCCTCGGTAGCTTAGAGAATTTTAACATAATTTATCTATTTCCCTATACTATAAATATAGGATGCTTCAATGATTTGCTATTTTAAATAAGGATGCAGTATATATTTTTATGAACATAGCTTTTTTTCTATAGTTTGAATTTTGTAAGGAGATTTTTTAGAAATTGCTTTAGAGATTATAGATGTTTCAAAATTAACATTTTTATAATATTAAGTTATACATGTTTCTAAATATCTTATACAAAATTGGGTTATACTACACATTGATCTTTTGTCTTGTTAGTTTAATGAAATTTGTGTTGTATTATCTAATATCATTTCATATTTTGGGGAATACTAATATGTGATAGGGAAAGTCGCTCCTTAAAATACCAGTTCCCTTTTATCTTTCCTGAGATTTGCAAACTATATATTTCATTTAAAATTCTCTGAGTGGTTAACTTATCTTTTAAAAAAAATATTTTTATCATAAAAGTAAAACATGTGCACTATGAAAACAGAATTCACAAGGTATAAGTGAAAAGAAAAGCTTCAATCCTATACCTCCAATGTCCCCTTCCAAAACCATCAATCTCAATCACTTTTGTGTTTTCAGTTTCTCTGGGGGCCACCACCATAATTTTAAATAATATTATTTTAACTCTATGTCTCACCTTTTCAACTTCAAAGTATAAATATACTCTTTCAATCCACCAAAACTATCCTGATTGTTAGTTATGTAATTATTTTTTGCTGTTTCTAAATTATTTCATTCATGGTGTTAAATGATGTTTAAAAGTTTTCTATCTTATTTTATAGACCAATATAATTATATAAATATTATTTTTGCACAGATCAAGGCACCTGCTGGGCCTGTATAGAAGGAATGTGATTCCATGTTTTTATATCTTTGCTGCTAGAGAAGGAATGTATTCCAAGCATCAGATTCAAGTGGAATCCTTTTATTTCTGATCACCAATTGCTCACTGTTTTGCTACACGTTCATTCACTTCTTATTTGCATTATGACCTTACTGAACAACTTTTCTTCCTGGCATTTCTAATTTACTTTTTTTTTTTTAATTGACAGAAGAAATATATGCTTTCTTCACTATCTTATGGAGATCTTCCCACTTCTTTTCCATAAACTTTTTTTTAATAAAATCCATTTTCTTCTCAAAAGAATATTCTTTAGAAGCCTTTGACGTTTCTTCCTATTTGGATTGACTGCTTTTCAATCCTGTTGTACAGCTGATATCTTGAGAATTGTTTTCATCAGAGAGTAGTTGGATTTTTTTTTCTTTGAGCTCTTGTCTAATAGCTATTTAGTAAACACATAGCAACCTACATAATTATAAACTATAATTTCTTTCTGGAATTCATCTTATTTGTAACACATTGGCATTCTAACTTGATTCATATTCTTTAATATGTGTTCTTAAATTTCTATCATATTTTCCATTTTCTTGTCTTTTTGTTCTATTTCAAAAGTCATTAAATTAGATTATAATGCTGGATCCAGTGTACAGATGTTTTGGGGTTGTATGGATTTTTTTTTAATTTGCTAATTACAAACATCTAAAACAGGAGATTTCACATCAAAACCTGCAATTCTGGCTTCCTCTTGAACAATCGCAGGCTTGATGGTCCACACGGATTTATTTGGACATGAATAGTTATGTTAGATGATATAGTGGCTGCCATGGATTTCTTTTTCACGAATGTAGGTAAATTGTGTTTTCTCAGAGGAGCAGAGCTGAGTTTGAGGTCTGTGTTATTTGCCTGGGGTATGCCTACTTGCAGGTTTCGTGATTGGTATGTGGACAGGAACAATGGACAATGTCAAAAACAGGCATTTGTTTTAGGATACCGAAACCCACAGCTAGCTCATACCTTTCCCCAGGCAGGTTTTTCCACTTCTTTTACCATGTGGCTCTCAAATGCAAACCCTGTTATAGCCAGTCTGAACTTCAGAAGCCAGGAAAAGAGATATGCCTAGTTATTTAACATTGGTTGCTCCTGTCACCTGGGTCCCCTACTTAAGTCCTTTAGTCCAGAGAGGCTTTTGAGATGATATGACTGCTCCCTTGTTTTGGTGTCTTTTCTTTAAAGGGCTGCTAATTTTGTTTGTTTATTTGTTGTTTGATGCTTTTTTCTTTCTTAAGTGGGAAGGAATTAATCCCAACATAGTGCTTATCTCAGTCCCATTTTGTGTTCATCTTGGTGCTCATTAAATTTCCTTGTCATAATGTTAGCCAGAGGGCAGCTTGGTATACTCTGCTCCTAGATCAATTTCCAGCATCAGCACACATTTATCGTGTGGATTCTACAGCACTGAGGTATAATTTTCTCCTATATCCATTACCTGGATATCTTACTCTGATGCAATGGAATTTATGAGAAACTATAGTCTCAGGGATGCCCAACTACCCGGGCTTCTCCTATTGCTATTCAGCTTCTAGTGACTTACTCATCTGGGATGAGGCCTCTTAATGTGCAACCCTGCTCTGGCCACTGCTCTCAACCCTATCATTTTGCAGGAATAGATGTGGGAAGAACATTTCTAAAAGGGAAAGGCAACAATAATACACTGATCTCAAATAATAGTAGAGGGATGGGTGGCCAGGTTTTATTACTATGAAAAACGAGTGTCTTGAGTAGAAGTTGGGTTGGGAGCATCTCAGAAAAGGAAAGACACTAGGTTTCATCATGTTCCCTTAGGCTTTATTTCTTTTGAGGTGGAATATTATAAATGAGTCACTGAGTTTCATTTTAAAACTATACAGATATATAATTCATAAAAATCTTTCCTGTTCACGTCCACCAGTTGGCTGGCAGTAGTTTTTGGTTTCTTTTTTCTGTTTTGTTTTTGTTTTTGTGTTTTGATTGTCCCCTACACATTTTTTAGTTATGAGATGAAAAAAACTGAACTTAGTGCCATTTTTTAACACATGTCAATTGAAATCTATTGTGGACACAGTCATGAACTTTGAACATAACCAAATAGTTTCCCATAGCAATGTAAGGAATATCAGTTTCACAATGCCCACAAAGAAGTAATGATTATATTTACATCTGTTGATGTAATAAATGAAAAATATTTTGCTCTTTAAAAAAAATCTGTTAAGTAAGTTTCTTGCAAAATAAAGCTACTACCTTTTCCTCATCTTTTCTGCTGTATAAATATATATTTTTAGTGGATATCTTTACCTTTGTTACATCAGAAATCATTAAGATATAAAATATTTCTGTACAGTGTAGTAGTGAAGTACACAGATTTGGAACCAGCAGAGGTTACTATGGGCTCTGATATTAACTAGCTAACTTTGGACTCATTACTGAACCTTTCTTAGCATTTCTTATCTCGTCTGTCAAACGAGGATAATAATATTACTTTTGTCACAAGAGATGTGGATATTAAAGGAGGTAACACAGGAAAGTCCATAAGACCAAAAAAACACCAAAGCATGCCAATTATTGGCATTATTATTTTTTTTTACTTTCTAATTTCTTCCGTATATTTTTAGTTTGCAATTAACTTTTCAGCAGTTTCATAATATCTCAACTGCTTCTTAATCTTTTCTATAATATATTTTTTTCCTATTTAATTATTTAATATATAGAGAGTTTATTTTAGGATGAGGTTAGAATCTTTAATACATCCTCTCCTCAATCTTGTAAGTATGTAGCTTTTAAATACTTTATAGAATATTATTATTCATATTGATGTATTATGTTAATTTCATTAAGCATGAAATTCTTACAAAAATAGTATCATCTATGTGGTCTAATTATTATGAACTATTGAAATGTCTATTCTTACCTCAGGGTCAAATTTTTCAATTATGGTAGCTTTATAATATGTTTGATTACTTAATAAGACAAATTCTGTTCAATCTCACTTATAAAGTCCTGAATTCTGGGTCCAATCTAGAGTGTCTCCTACTTTTAGTTGAATTGCATGGAGTAACCAACAATTAATTCAAGAAGCCTCATCTTGGATAGAGACTTTAAAACGAAAGACAAAACAAAGACAAGCTATTCCAGTTTGGCAAAACCCATGGGCTTAGGTGGAGAAAAGCAGTTAAATCGATAAGAAAGAGAAAGGAGTCAAGGCTAAAAATCAGAGGTATATCCAGGATAAATTACAAGCGTCAAAAAGAGTAGCTTAACACGCTTTTCATAACCCAATATTAGAGACTAAAGAGTGGTTAAAAGTGCCAATGAAACTGGACATTGCCTTTCTCCCATGCTGCTTCTTTTTAGAAAGTTCAGTTTTATTTGTACCTGTTCATTTTTCCAAGTGAACATTAGAATCTCAGCTTTTCCATTTGTTGGCTGAATGGCATTCCCAGTCACCTACCTCTCTAACTGCATTCTCATCTACAAGGTAGAGATAGTGAAGTCTACCTGTAGGGATGCTTAGAAGTTAACAACATACAGCTTGGACAGTGGACATTTAAAAACACAACAAAATAACAGCTCTACCACAATAGTTCATCTTTTTTGCTTTTACCACTTTTTTTTTTTTGTATCCAGATAAATGGACTTGAATCTGAAACCAAATGATGTAAATAACCTGATTGATGAAAAAGAGGGAAATGGGAATGTTTTTTTCTTCCTCAATTTGCTCTTTGGGATTGCAAATTCTTTCTGCTCTCCTATACCCAAAACTTACTGCCAGTTCATATTTCAGTGACCAGATCTAGACCTACTCTACTGCCCATTATTGACTGTTGCTCATTGTTTGCTAGACCTGGGAAGAGCAATGGTTTCACATGCTTGAACGTCTCAATGAATAATTGGCTGAGGGATTTTCTGACTACAATTTTTTCTGGAATGTCAAAACTATGAAAGTGCGTCTCTTTAATTGTTGGAGCTGTCAGAATCGGGACCCCTAAATCCTAATCACTTTATTGTCATCATATCATAAGCTTCAGGGTCCCTTTCATTGGCTTCTCTCCATGGGTCAGAGGCAGGACTATCCAGTTCCAGTCAGTCAAGTAAGAAGCACATGCTTAGAATCTAGCTTGTCCAGTGTTTATGGCATTCCATTTTTAACAACATCACTTTGGTTAAAAATAACCAAACAGTAATTTTAAATTTGCTTCCAGCAAATCTATAAGAAGAAACATCTACCTGCATAATTTATAGGGGAAAGGAGAGATCAATGGGCTGTGAACAGCTGCATGATCTCACAATATTAGTGTGATAAGACACTGGTTTGTCCTGTTGTTTGTACAGGTGATGGCATTGCACTTACTGAACATGGACAACCAGATTTTATTGAAATTTACTGAATTTATTGGTCACAATGAATAATCACTAAATCCTTGAGTGGGTCCTGGCCAATGTGAAAATTGAACTGCAAAGCACAAGTGCTTAGCTGTAGCGTTCATTATTGTAACTTCTGGGCTTGCTGCAGACCATGTTCTTATCATTTAAAGTCTGATGGAAAAGACAAGCCAAAGACCCACTTTTCTCTGTTTAGAAAACAATGCTGCATAGCATATTTTATAAATAGATTAGAATGGTTACCAATATGCAACAAATGCTGTTCTTCATGTGTTCATGATTTTTTTCTAATACAAGCTTAGAACTGTGCCAGATCAACACACCAAATGTTTTACCAACTGCTCAAAGGGAGTGATGCTGTCTCATTCTGGATCACTTAGTTTGGAACCCTTATCTTAACTTTACCTCTTCAAGTAACATCTCAGGGGTACTATGACTGTATTTTCTTATCCAAGAGTCAGTGAATTGGTAAGAACTTGTATAAATTAGAGAACAAAATGACACATTTTTATTGATGTAGACTATAAGTGACAACTGTGTTGTCATTTTTACTCTGTGTCTAAGTTTCTCCATGTGTAATGGGAAGACTATAATGCCATTCTCATTACCTTAATGAAGCATTTACCAGATTAGCCAGTTTATTACTGATAATGAACACGAAATCACTTTATAGGAAAAACGGAGAAAAATGACTAACTGAACAAACATGGGAAAACATAATCAAAGTAATCTAACAGTTTAGAAAAGAACACTGAAAATCTATTGATTTGATTATTGATTACATTGATCACGATGTTGAAGTATATCAGTATGATTATACACTGAGGATTGAATCATCGGATCATGTTGTGACATGTATGCATTTTTTAGCAGTTAAGTTTTGTATAACAAACATTGGAATTTTGTTGAAATTCAGTTTTCTTTCTACGAAGGGTACACTACGCTGAAACCCTTCTATGACAAGGGTATTGAGCTCTAACAGAGAAAACATCTGAATAAAATAATAGTATACAGAAAATTTTATGAGATTATGTGCTTTTTAAACATTTGTGTATACAATTGTCATGGCAGTCGGATATTGCTTTGTTACCTCTTTATAGAAACTTTTTTTTTAATTTAAACACTATAATAAAAATAAATAAAAATAAATAAACACTATAATATTAATTGAGTACCTACTATGTGGTATTCAGCATGATAAATGTTTTCACTTACTCCATTTGATTTGAATGAACAATAGGACATGTTTACAAGTGAAAAGACATGGACAAATGTGTCTAATTGTGCCTTTTCAAAGATGCAATGGGGCAGTAATATATTTGAGTTCTGAACTAATCAATCACCTTAGAACACAAGGCGAATTTTGATTAGTCTCATGCTTAGAAACCTCTTTCAAAATTTGCAAGCTTTACTATATATTGGAATTCCAAATATCACGCTGTTCTTCCTACCTTTGTTCTTCTGCACTGATAGTTTTTAAAATGAAAGCCCTAATCTGTATTATATAGGATCATTAATTTCTGCATTTTACACTTGAGCAACAGCACTCTGATTATCTGCTGCAATGAAAAGTAAGCAGCCCTGCTTTTGCAGACTTAATTACCTACTGCAGGGCCTTTCTTTTACCCGTTACCACAAACAGTCTGGAAATGGGGTCAAAAGCATGATTAGAAACCAAATTAGCCACTGAATCCAGAAAACAAACAGGGAAACAGATCCAATAAGCCACTCTGATACAGAAATCAGTTTCCTATCACACCTGGGTTTATCCAGAGAGTTTCTTAATCTCATGTTCTTTACGAGAACAAAGCCACATAACAAAGGCTGTCCAATGACTTTTATGTCTGAGAAAATAAAATGAACTAAATAATAAGCAAGAGATCAGTATTATGGGGGATCAGAGTCATTCCAGGTAACAGGATCTTTTAAAGAATTTGATTTATAGGTTATATAAATGCCTCAAATGTGCCCACATAGTTTTAAAAATTGATCCTTAGATTTTACCTTAAAAAGTCATAAGTAGGCAAAAAAAAAAAAAAAAGTCATAAGTAGGCAATTTGTTGATTTATAAACTAATTTTATAGTAGCTTAAAATAATTAGCATTAGTCTTGATTTTTGTGTTTTGTATATCTGTCCTTTATTTGAAAATCACATTATATACAATTATAAGAGTATTTTTTAAGCCTTGTCAATTGATATGGCAAATCTTATCCATTTAGTGTTTTCCTTCAATCACACCCAGGTTCTAAACACAACACTAAAGTGACAAGAGAATTTGAAAGTATTTCCTAGCCACATGGAAAAGAAAGATGTCTCATAGATTAAGGTCTTCTTTTTCTGAGAATTTAATGGACAGTAATAGAATTTTATAGCATAAATGAAATGCTGATCAATTTATATTAACAGATAATAGTGTTTACTTCCAATATTGATAGGTACAGTAACATGATGATCTAATTTAAAAGATTGTGTGATGGGAAGACTATTGTTTGAAAATATGCATAAAAAGCAACAGGAAACAAAATGATAAACTATTTAAGGAACATAGAGGGAAATGAGTCAATAAAAAACATAGTTAATATTAAGACATCATTCAGTTCCATTTGGTATTTGCTTACTTGAATATATCGTACACGATTAAATGCAACTAGCCACAGTAGCTAAAGCTTAAAATGTCAAGGCTAATCCTGTTTTATTTATAGGATGGATGCTCAGAAAAGCAATAGTTTAACAAGATTTACTTATCAGTAAAAAGTCTTGACTAAAAATTGGCTATATTTGGAAGTCATTGTTTATATATTTCAGGTGGCTACATACCTGGTAACATACAAACAAGAGTTCACATAGTCACTTACAGTTTTATAGCAGTTATCTATAAATCCCGATGTCCCTTGCAAAAATGAAAAAAAACACATAATTTTCCTTAGGATAGCTATTCGTCCTCTGAATTTAGTCCATTTCACTTCTATTTTTGTGTAATCTCTTTAGTCCAGTCACAGCCAGAGATGAAAAAGCTTACACTTCATAATGAATATAGTACATTTCCTTAATCAAAGTAAAGGAAAAGTTTTAATAGTTATATAGTGAATATATGGGAAATACACTGAACTGAAGCAACGAACTAGGTCACAAATCTTTTCCTTTAATCAAGTTCTTTATTCATTTTCTTTTGGGGAGTGTATATAGGGTTAGGGGAAGGTTCTTTCAGTCTGCTTTGTCTAATAATTTGATGGATGCTTCCATTTTGTGACTGCAGCCTTGTCTAAAGTGAAGACTGAAAGCTCACTGAATTAGTTTTGAAACAACCTTAGAGATGGTCTACTATTTCCTGACTTTTCAGAAGATATCAGTAAAATATAATGTCCAGGCATTATTGAACTCAGGACATTTTTCAAGGAGAAAATGATCTCATTGTGACTAACTCATTTTTCTAGAGCTATTTTCTCTCATCAGGGGACCATTGTCCAGTGAGTATAATTTTGGAGCAGAAGAGCCTTACAGACTATCCACTTGAGCACGTTGAACGCACCTCTGCTACCTGCCTATTCTTATTTTAAGGAGTTCTGTCACAAAAATTCAACCAATTGATCAATATTTATTGTGTGCTGAGGCAATTTGTGCTTGAATGATACAAAAGAACTAAAAGACCTCAAAAAGCTTACAGTCCAGTTGAAAAGATGTAAAAAATAACAACATTCATAACATAAAACACATTCTATAGAGGTGAGCTATGGTACCTCAGAGAATATACGTTTTGGAGCTAGGCAGATGTGAACTAGATTCACTCTATCCTCAGATGAAGCCTGAGATCTTACACAAATGAGAGGTTTTTGAGACTCAGTCTTTTCACCTATGAAATGAGAATAGAATTATCCAATTATCCAATTCAAAGAGATTTTGTGAATATTAGAAATACTACATATTTAGCACCTGGCATATAACATGTGCCAAGTGCATAGTTGATAATTATGACTATGATTGATTACTCCTAGGAATTTTGTGTATAAACACATTATACACATGCATGTGTTCTAGCAGCTATGTATAAGGTGGTTAAGAAGCAAAGCTATTGAGGCAAAAAACACACAGAAACTGCAGAAACCTAAACAAGTGGTGATAAAGAAGTGAACTGAAAATTCACAGAATCAAAAAGCAGGGTAATTTGGAAACAATTGAAAAGTAGGATTTAGTAGACAATACAAAAAAAAAAAAATCAGAGAACCTTAGTGGTAACTTAGATACAGGTACAAAAAGCAAAATAAGCAACAATGTAAAATTAAAATACAAAATAAACAACAATGTAAAATTCACAGTGTTTGTCATTCAAGCCAAGATTACCAGGCATACAAAGAAGTAGGAAAACATAGCACACAATAAGGAAAATAATCTATCAAATGAAACCTCCCCAGAACTGACCTTTGTTATACTGAGAAAGATTCCGGTTGTTATTTATATTGAAAATAAATTGTATTTCCAAATACAATGAGAAAATTAGGGGAAAAATTAAGAGACAATATCACTTAAAATATCAGTATTTTAAATACATTGAGATAAGTCTAATCTATTAAAGGTAGCACTATGAGTGTGCTGTCATACTGTCATGTAATGAAATAATCTGATTATGCTGGGCCAATTAGATTTCCGTATGGAATAAGCATTAATTCTGATCCCTATCTCACACCACATACAAAAATTAATTGCAATTGGACTGTAGATCTATACATGAAAGTCAAAAAAATTAAGCTTCTTAAATATAGCATATCTCGTCATAATCTAGAGTAGGAAAATATTCCTCAGAACATTATTTATAAAAGAAAAAACTTGATAAATCAGATTAAATTGAAATTAAGAATGTTCTTCAAAAGATAGTGAAAAAGCAAATCACAAAGTAAAAAATATTTTCCTACATATAACTATTAAGAGATTCATATCCAAGATATATAAAGAATCTCTTTCAAGTTCTTAATAAAATATCACCAAAATAAAATCATATGCAAAAAACTTAAACTGATATTTCACAAAGAGGTTATCCAAATAACTAATTAATACATAAAGAGTTTTCAACCATATTAATCATCAGGGAATACAGATTAGTACTAAAATGAGATGTAACTATATACCTACCAAAATAGGTCAAGTTAGAGAGTTGACACTAGAGTGTTTGAAGAAGTAGAGCAATTATTGCTCTTATACACTGGTAGAGGGAACTATGAACTGGTACAATAACTTTGGAAGACCTTTTAAAATTATCTGTTAAAATTTAACATATGCATAGCTTAGTACTCAGCAAGTCCAATCCTTATCATATATACAACACAAATATGTGAAAGTTTTACCAAGAGATATGCACAAGCATATTCATAGCAGTATAATTGGTGATATAGAACTGGAAACAACCAAATATCCCTCCACAGTAGAACAGATAAATAAATTATAATATATTTATATAAGGGAATATGACAAAGTAATGAAATAGATGAACTGCTATCATACACAACAACATGGGTGAATCTCACAAACATAATATCAAGTGAAGGAAGCAGGCAGGAAAAATGTATAATATAATATCAATTATATGATGTCCAAAATATATTAAAAAATTATGTGTGTGCAAAGAAACTATTACTCAAGGCCAGAGAAAGAATCATTTGAACAGAACTCAACAGAACTCACAGAAGGCTATGAAAAGTGACCACTCATATCAGTCAGATTGTAGAAACTCCTAACTCACAGAGAAATTTGGTAGAGTACTAAGAAGATTATGTATAAGTGTTTGGGAATAATTATCTTATATGGAATACTGCTCTGAAAGTGCTTCCTCAATCAGAAAAGAAAACTGAAAGGATAAAACTGTTTCTAAGTAACACAACTATATCCCACGTGGGGAGGTGGGTAGCAAATCAAGAAAACAGAGATATACAAAAATCCCAGCACTTAATAATGAGAAATTCACAATGTCTCGTATCCAATTAAAGAGTATCAGGCATGTTAAAGATAGGAAAACAGAACCAATAATAAGGAGAATGATCAATGAATCAAAACTGTCCCAAAACTGACACAGATGCTCAAATTACCAGTTATATTAAGAGTTATTATAACTGCATTCCCTGTGTTCAAATAGTTATGTAGCAAACATAGATCTTTAGGAAATATTTTAAGGAAAGTGATATAATCAACACTGGGAGGAATTAATTGCAGAGTAGACATTGCATAAGGAATGATTAGTGAACTTGAATAACAATTATTATTTTATATATAAAATTATATATGTATATAACACATATATATACATAATTTTTATTGAGATAAAATCCGCATAGTGTAAAAGTCATCATTTTAACTCTTTAATGGCTCTTAGTATATCACAATGTTATGCACCCATCACCACTGCCTAATTTCAAAACTTTTCTATCACCCGAAAGGATCTCCCATATTTTCAAATTTTCCCTCCCTCTTCTCACTAGTCTTCTGTCTGTCTCTATAGATTTGCCTGTTCTGAACATTTTATATAAATAAAACTCATACAATATGTGGCTTTTTGTGTCTGGCTTTATACACTTAGCATAACGTTTTCAAGGTTCATCTATGTTGTAGCATATATTATTCTTTCTTTTTTATGGCTGAATAATCTTCCATTATATGGATATACCACATTTATTTATGCATTTATCAACTGATGGACATTTGTGTTGTTGCCACTTTTTGATGGTTATTAATAATACGGTTAACATTTGTGTACAGATTTTTTTATATGATACAAATTTCAGTTCTCTTAGTTGCACAGCTAAGAATGGAACTGCTAGATCATAGGGTAACTCTAAGTTTATTTTTTCAGGAATGGCCAAATTATTTTCTGTGGCAGCTACACCATTTTATACCTTCACCAGTAATTTATAGGATTCTAATTTCTTCACAGTTTGCCAATTCTTGCAAATTTTGCAAAGAATTCTTGCAAATTCTTGCAAAAAAAAATTCTTGCGAATTTTCTATTTCATTGGTTATAGCCAACCTAGTGCATATGAAATGGTATCTCATTGTAGTTTTTATTTACATTTCTTTAATAACTAATGATGTTTGCCATTTTTATATGCTTATTGGCCATAAGTGTATATTGTTAGAGAAGTATCTATTCAAATCTTTTCCCTAATTTTAAGTTGGGTTGTTAGCCTTTTTAATATTGAGTTGTAAGAGTTCCTTATGTATTTTTGTTACTATAAACTTATCAGATATATGATTTACAAATATATTCTCTCATCTGGACATTGTCTTTTTACTTGTTGATAGTGTCCTTCGATGCACAAAAGTTTTTAATTTTTATGAATTCCAATTTATCTATATTTTCCTTTTGTTGATTGGGCTTCAACCTAAAATTCTTTACTCAGTGAAAATAACTTTTAAAATTAGGATAAAATGAAGATATTTTCGGACAAAAATGTTGAAAGAATTTATCATCAGTAGACCTGCCCTCCAAAAATGTTAAGGAAAATCCTTCAGACAAAAGAAAAATGACATCTGATGGAAATAATGGATTTAGACAAAGGAACAAAGAATGCCAGAAATGGTCCCTGCATATATAAATATAACAAGATTTTTTTTCAAATCTAAATTCTATAAAATTAATTGACTATAAATAATAGTGATAACAATGTATTATGGGATGTAAAACGTGAATAAACTGCATATATGAAAACATTGGGATAAAGATCAATAGGAGAAAAACAGAGGTATAATATTTATATACAACATGGTGTATTATCACTTGAAGATAGATTCTGATAAATTAAAAATTTATACCATAAACCTAAAGCTAAATACTATAAAAAAAAATCCAGGTGTATAGTGATTGACAACCAAAGATAATAAAATTGAATCATAAAAAAGAAACAATTGAAAAAAACAGGAGAAAAGAAATAAAGACCGGACAAACAAAAATATATGAAGTTGATATACTTGATCAAGCCATATGAGCAGTTACTTTAAATGTAAATGACCTAAACTCTATAATTAAAGTCAGAGATTGTCAGCTTGGGGTTATCAAGCCCAAGTATGTGCTGCTGCCTACAAGAAATAAATATGAAGCATGAAGACACTTACAGGTTAGTAAAAGGATAGAAAAAGATATATGATGTTAGTGCTATTCAAAAGAAAACTTTAGTGGCTATAAGTATCTAAAAAGAAAGTAAATATCAAAGCAAAAATATTGTTTGGGATAAAAAATACTTTATTATGCTATTTTAAAGGGGTCCAATAATCAAAAATACATAAAAATCTAAATATGTATGTTACTAAGAATGGTTTTAAGATACATGAAACCAAAATGGACAGAATTGAGAGAAGAAACAGACAAATTCACAAGTATTACCAAATATTTAAATATCTCAATAATCTGTAGAACAAATAAACAGAAGATTCATAAAGATATAGAAGATTTTAATGACACTATCAACTAATTTAACCTAAATAACATTTATGGAACAATCCACACAACAAAAACAGAAAATACATTATTTTCAAGTGTGCATAGTGTATTCATCAAGAAGAAAAATTTCTGGACCATAAGACAAGTTTCTATAAATTTAAAAAGTGGAAATCACACAAAGTATGTTCTCAATGAAATGATACTAGAAATCAATGACAGAAGGAAATTTGAGAAATTCGCAAATATGTGGAAATTAAATAACAGACTCCTAAATAACATTTAATTCAAGGAGAAAGCAAGAATGATAATTAGAAACTTTTTTGAACTGAAAGAAAAGGAAAGCACACCACATCAAAATTTTTGAGATTCCACTAAAGAGATAATTAGAAAGAAATGTATAGCAATAAATGCCCATATTATAAAAGAATAATAATCAAATCAAAATCAAAGAATAATCAAATCATAGTGTGGCCCTGAGAAACTAGAAAGAAGAACCCGATCATCTTAAAACAAGCAGTGAAAAGGAAATATTAAGAGTAGAGTGGGTTTAATGAAATAAAAAGCAGAAAAACAATAGTGAAATAAATGAAGCCAAAAATTGGTTCTTTGAGAAGATAAGTAAATTGATAAATTTTTAGTCAGACTAGTCAGGAAAACAGAGACGAATGACACAGGTGACATCATTGAGGTTTTGCAGAAGGAAGGTTAATAAGGTAATGTTATAAACAACTTACTGCCTATAAATTCAATAACTTGGATGAAGTGGCTATTTCTTTAGAGACAAAAACTCTCCACAGCTCACTCAAGAAGAAATAGATAACCTGAATAGCCCTATATCTATTAAAGAAATCAAATTTATTGTTTAAAATCTTGCCACAAAGAAAATTGGAGGTTGTGAGAGCTTTACTAGTAAATCTCCATCACATTAAAATAAGAAATCATATAAATTTTACAGAATTTCTTCTAGAAAATTGAAGAGGATGAAATATTTTCCAACTCACTCTAAGAAGTGTTGGCTAAGAAGCCAACATTATCCTGATTCTTTAACCAGAAAAGACATTATAAGAAAAGATAACTAAAGACCAATATTCCTCATGCACATGTATGAAAAAATAAAATAAAATAAAATTTTAGTAAATCAAATCCAACAATAAATCAAAAAGATAATACATCAGATAAACTAGCATTTATCCTTGGAATGCATGCTTGGATTTACATTTGCAAATCAGTCAATGTAATCCACCATGTTAAAAATGAAAAAAGATAAAAATATAATCCTCTCAATATATGTAGAAAAATCATTTCAAAAAATCTAACATCTGTTTCTAATGAAAGCCCTTAGAAAACTAGGAATAGAGGAAAATTTCTTCAACTCATAAAAAAAAAACAATCCTACAGCTAACCTTACACTTAATGGTGAATGACTGAATGATTTCCCCTTGAGATAAAGCACAAGATAAAGATGTCTACTCTCACCAGTTCTGTTCAACATTGTACAACTGTTCTAGCCAGTACAGTCAAGAAAAGAAAATAAATGCATCTCAATTGCAGCGCAGAAGTCAAACAGCCTTTATTGGCAGATATTACTGTCTTTGTAAAAAATCTGATAGTATTTACAAAAAAGTTACTGGACTAAATGAGCATAGGAGATTTGCAGGATATAAAATCAATATGCAAATATCAACTGTATTTTATGTACTAAAAAACTTGAAATTAAATTTTAAAAATAACCTTTACCATAATTTGGAAAATATGATTGGCAATAAATCTAACAAAAGCTGTACAAGGTTCGTACACTGAAAAATCATTGCTGAGAGAAGTTAAAGAAGATATATCTATGTGTCCATTGATCATAAGATGCAGTATTGTTAAGATGTCAATTCTCTTCAAATGGATCTTTAAACTCAGTGAAAAACCAGTCAAAATCCCTGCATGTTCCTTTGTAGACAGAAAAAAATCTTATTTTAGAATTCATATGGAAATGCAAGGCACCTAAAATAGCCAAAACAACTTTCAAAAAGAAGAAAAAATTAGAGGGTTCACATTACCTGAAGCCACAGTGTGGTATTGGCACAAAGACAGACAAATACATCAATGAAACAACATAGAGAAGCCCAGAAATATATCCACCTATATATGTACAGATAATTTTTAACAAAGTCACAAAGCCAATTCAGTAGAGAATGGACTTTTCAACCAATGTTGCTGGCATGATTCAATGTTCATTCGCAAAAAAATATTGACTCTATCCATACCTCATACAGTATACAACAGTTAAGACAAAATGGATCTAAAAATAAAATCTAAACACATAAGAACTATAGGCAAAAATAGGAGAACATTTTTATGATCTTAGGATGGGCAATATTTTCTTAGACATGGCACCAAAATTACAATCCTTAACATAAGAAATTGATAAATTGAACTTGGCCAAAATTAAAAACTTATATTCTTTGAAGGACAATTACAGAGAAAATATACAAATGGCTGACTGGGAGAATATATGTAGACTATCATCAGGTATTTATTTTAAAAACTCTCAAAACTCAAGAAAAAAAATTAAAATAAGCAAAAATATCACCAAAAGAAAATATATGGCAAAGAATACGCAGACTATGATCAACATACTTAGTCATTAGGGAAATTCAACACAATCAGATACCACTATGCATTTATCAGTATGACTAAAATTAAAAAGCCCAACCATACCAACCGTTAGTGAGAATGTGGGGGTAACTGGAGCTCTCTTACAATGCTGATGGAAATGTAAAATTATACAACTATTTTGGAAAATAGGTCAGCCATTTCTAAAAGTTAAACATATACTTACTATATGATCTAGCCATTCCATTTCTAGGTATTCACACAAGACAATACGTGCAAAGATTTGCATACAAATGTTCTTAATCAGCTTTATCCAAAACCTAAAAACAACCTAAATGACATGAGAACAGATACAAATAAAAAGATGGAATTATTTGTGAATGCTGTAAACCTACTAATCTCAAAATAACTGTTCTAGCTGAAAGAAGCCAGACAAAAATGAATACATATTATATGAATTCATTTTTACAAAATTCTAGAAAATATAGATTAATTAGAGTTACTGAAAGCAGATCGTGGGTTGCCTGAGAAAGGATAAGAAGAGGCATAAGTAAGGAATTATAAAGGGTCATGATGGGATCCCTGGGTGGCGCAGCGGTTTGGCGCCTGCCTTTGGCTCAGGGCGTGATCCTGGAGACCCGGGATTGAATCCCACATCGGGCTCCTGGTGCATGGAGCCTGCTTCTCCCTCTGCCTGTGTCTCTGCCTCTCTTTCTCTCTGTGACTATCATAAATAAATAAAAATTAAAAAAAAAAAGGGTCATGTCCCCATTTTGGGGACAGTGGATATATTTATTCCTTGATTTTGGTTATTGTTTGACAGAAGTATACTTATGTGAAAATTTATCATCAAACTGTGTATCAATGTGCAGCTTAACAATGTCCACATTTAAACGTGTGCAGTTAGTTTTGTATCAAATATACCTCAATAACTTGACTGAGTTTTACAAGGTGGTTGGAGAAATAGAACAGAATAAAACAGAATAGAACAGAATAAAATGTGAGACAATTCTAAAAGAAAGCAAATTTAAAAGTTTGAAAGTATAAAACTGTGTAATTTTATGTCAAATACATATAATTATATAAAAACATTTAATTTAATTTAAAAAGAGGAACTCAACTGGTTATCATTGAACAAATTAAAGGCATTGCATGGAACTGAATGATTACTGAAAACTTTAAAATACATGATTCACAATAAAATATAACTTTCATAACACTATCTGTCAAATCATTTAACATTAAATAAATGAAGCTGCATTGGTTGGAAATGCAAGAAGTGAATGATAAATAATCACAATAGTAGATGTTTATACTCATTTTGCAGTCATTGACAGTTTAATTAAATTATAACAAACACAAGATAGGGAATTTCAAGTAAGTAATTAATAATGCTGATCTAATAAGCATATTTCCAATTCTGTAATCTGCTAAAAAAAAATGTGCCTTCTATTTAAATGCGATATAACTTGATTACATATTATACCCAAGAAAATTTCAATAAATTACAAAACCGATACAAAATATAAACTATATTTTCCCATGGCAATTTAGCAAAACTAATACTGGCTTGTGAGAACCAACAGTTGAATTTTCAGGAATTTTACAGCCATTTGAGTCAAATCAAGAGCCTGAACTCAGCCACAGAATTTACACCACAGAAATCAGCACATGCTACATATCAAGGCTTTCCCCACCTTGAAAGCCACTTATTTTAAACAAATAAATGATAAATAAATACAGGAACTTAGAGGAAATAGGGATGATACCAAGAAAAAAAAAACTTCTCAAAATTATTTTGATAAAATTCTCAAAAAGAAAGGTGAAGAGATATCCAGAAAAAGTTAAGAGTACAAAAAGAATTAAAGAACACACACACACACACACACACACACACACACACAAAGAATTAAAGAACACTCAGAAAGCAAGAAAGGGCTTTTGGAAATATTCTAGTTGAAATAAAGAACAATCAACAATCAATGGAAGGGTTGTTACATATAGTTGAAAGAATTTTCCCAGGTAGTACATCTAAATGACACGTAATTGAAGCATTACCCCAAGTATGTGTCACATAACTTACTGAGAAAACAGTAAATGTGAAAATATGAAGAAGTGACACAGAAAAATTCTTAGAACTCTAGAACATGACTTTTTTAAAAAAAGACTTATTTATTTATTTATGATAGATATAGAGAGAGGGAGAGAGAGAGGCAGAGACACAAGAGGAGGGAGAAGCAGGCTCCATGCCGGGAGCCCTACGTGAGACTCGATCCCGAGCCTCCAGGATCGTGCCCTGGGCCAAAGGCAGGCGCTCAACCGCTGAGCCACCCAGAACATGACTTTTCATTCAAAGAGTTTGCCTACGGACACCTGGATAGCTCAGTGGTTGAGCGTCTGCCTTTGGCTCAGGGAGTGATCCTAGAGCCCCAGGATCAAGTCCCACATCAGGTTTCCTGGGGGAGCCTATCTCTCCCTCTGCCTGTGTCTCTGCCTCTCTCATGAATAAATAAATGAATTCTTTTTTAATTTAAAGAAAGAGTTTGTCCAATGTTCAAAACAATAAATGAAATGCATGCACGCTAAGGCATAGCACCAAAAGCTTTCAGTATAATTGAAAGTAAAGGAAGAGAAACCTTCAACTTTGAGGAGTAGGGGGGATTAGTTGTAGGAAGAAGGAGGAAATGAAGAGGCATTGCATTTCTTAATTACATCACTGGAAATTAGAAGAGTCAAGTGATGCCATCACAACTCTAAAGAAAATTTGTGTTTTATGCTATTCTGGACTCCACACTACTAAGTGTGATCAAAGAACAATTACACAGTTTTTCTTTTTCTTTTTTTTTTAAGATTTTATTTATTTATTTATTTATTTGAGAGACAGAGAGAGGAACAGAGAGCATGAGTGGGGGGAGAGGCAAATGGAGAGGGAGAGGCAGATTCCCCACTGGCCAGGGAGCCTGATGTGGGGCTCAATCCCAGGACCCTGAGATTATGACCTGAGCTGAAAGCAGATGCTTAACCAACTGAGCCACCCAGGTGCCCCTAGACACTTTCGATAGATGTCTAAGAAGAATATTTCTACAAACTCACAGGAAGCTTCTACAGCATGAGCTAAAACATGAGAAAGCAAACCAAGGACAAGGGAAACATCAGGTCTAGGAAAGAAAGTATCTCACAGAGAGAAGAATGGGAAGAAACTCCTAGAATGAGTGCCATACAGACGAAGCAGCTAATCTCAAATAAAAGAGAGGACAGAAACTTCTGGCAGGTATGAGGTCAAAATTTATTAAATCAAATAAAGTTATAAATGATATTATTTACAAATAAAGTTATACTATTATAAGTAGCTTCATTATTTATAAATGATGTTATACTATTTAGAATTATGGAGTAAATACCAGAAGATAGGGCTAACAGGGTGGAAAATGTTTGCCTCTCTCATGTGATAGTGGGACAAAGCAGAGGAAAATATGCTATTTTTTATTAGAATACTTTAGCATTTAATGCTATTTTAAAATAGATATATGTATTACTTTCAAAAACAAACAAAGCTAATGTCAGAACCCACATAGCCATTTCTAACTAATAAAACCTATATTCCATTAATGGCTTATGTATTACTGGGGAAATATCAGAGACACGGTGCTGTATTAATAGAAATCTGTGCATCTCTGAATCATGTCCTTGTTCAGCACAACAGTTGCCATGGAGTCAAGCAAAGCAAGTACACAGCTCCAACCAACATGAGTTATCATTAACCTGGTACCATGCAAATCAGATCGCCAGTGCCAGTTTTAATAAGTCCCATTTGGAAATTGATCCTTTATTACTATTTAGCTAGTATCCCAGAAAGATTTGATTTTTCCTTAATCCATGGATACAACAATTTTAGAAATTTTATTGGAAATAAACTCCTTTAAGAATATATAGGTCTTTGGGTAAAATATATATATATATGTCACATGTATTTTGGAAGATATTTCTAGAATATTCCTGCCTTGTCACAGGTAGTATAGTATCTTTCCTTGAGGAATCTTCTGCTTACAGTTCTCAGTGAAAATAGGGTACTTGGAAGTGCACTGATGTGTGAAAATCAATTAAAAGCACAACTAAAGTTTTAGGATTTTGTTTAATTTAGTTTTAGTTTTAGATGAGGGTTCAGGTCAGTTCTTACTTGATCCCTATCATTTCATCCATCAGAAATTATAATTACCTTTTTTCTAGTCCTTAATTACTTTTACCAATAATCTGTCTAATATTCAAGATGGTTTAAATTGTATTTCCAAAAGAAAATGTTTAATTCAGAGTGATTAGTCTGTACAGTTGATAACTACATTGTTTTCCCTACAGGGAAGGGGCATTTGTTCAGGATAAAGAGTTTTAGCACAAGCAACAAAGTAAATCCATCCTACATAATATGAAAGTGTGAAAAAAACCTCAAATCTTATTAAATAGAGTATATATATATGTATATATATATATATACACATATATATGTAAAGAAATTGATACACTGAGTTTAGATGTGTTTAAAAATTACAATCTTATATAATATCATGGTTTATAAATGCAGTTTATAAGTTTTTATTGTTCCTTGCTACTTTTTAAAATTCAACTTAAGGAGACGCCTCGGTGTCTCAGCGGTTGGGCGTCTGCCTTCAGTTCAGGGCCTGACTCCAGGAGTCCTGGGATCGAGTCCCACATCAGGCTCCCTGCATAGAGCCTGCTTCTCCCTCTGCCTGTATCTCTGCCTCTCTCTGTGTGCTTCTCATGAATAAATAAATAAAATCTTAGAAAAAAAATAAATACAACTTAAGTGAAGTATTATTTAAGAATAGAGTTAAAAGAGTTTTTGCCCATGTATACAGCTCTGGTGCCAGCACCACAGTTGAGATGTGGAATATTTTTTACCCCCATCATTTATCATATATCAAACTGTAGTCAACCACACTTGCTCCCACCCCAAGCAACCACTGTTCTACTTCCCGTCACTACACATTAGTTTTCCTAATCTAGAATTTCGTACAAATGGAATCATGCAATATGTATTCTATTTAACTCCTTTTGTTCAGCATGATGCTTCTGAGACTCATCCAAGTGGTTGCATACATCTAGTTTCCTCCTTTTTTTATTTTATTTTTTTGAATATTGCTGAGCAGGATTCTCTTGTTGATGGACATTTGAGTCCTTCTGAATTTGGGCTATTATACATAAAATTCCAATGGACATCTGTATATGACTTTGTGTGGGACAAATGTCTATTTCTTTTAGATCCCAAGAAGTAATATTACTAGATTATATGCTAAGTGGGTATTTAAATTTCTAAGAAACTGCTGATCTGTCTTCTAAAGCATGTGCACTGTTTGATACTCCCACCAAGAACACATGGGAGTTCTAGTAGCTCCCCATCCTTGCCAGTACTTATTATTATTGGTCTTTTTAATTGTAGCCTTTAGTGTGTCTAGTGGTCAATCACTGAGGTTTCAGTTTCCTTAATGACTACTAATGACATTATATTCAGCATCATGTTATGTGCTTATTGGCCATTTATGTATTCTTTCTTTGCAGAGCCTGTCCCAATCTTTTGCAAATTTAGGAACTTGAGTTGTTTATGTTCCTACTGCATTGTAAGACTGCTTCACAGGTTTTCTGGATACAAGTCTTTTGTCAGATATCTGTGCCGTTAACAGTTTCTTCTTGTCTGCAACATGCCTTTTTATTTTCATAAAGGTGATTTTTTTAAAGAGACTATTTTAATTTTAAGAAGTCAATTAATATATCCATGTTTTTCTTATATGGCTGATGCTTTCCATGTCCTCCCATGTAATCTGCCTACCCCAAGGTAGCAAAGATTTTCTCTTAAGTCTTTTTACCTCTAAGTGTTATAGTTTGTCTTTTCTCTGTAGGTTTTTCTCTAGATAACTTCATGTTATGTACAGGCAGCTTAGTATTCAGCTAAAAATGCATTTAGAAGCCCCCTATGCTGATGTCTGGAGCTCTTTTCCCACATCTCTCCATGCTCTCAGCACTCCACTGCTCATCGTCCAGCCACCTCTGACTCCTTGAACTTCAGCCTGTCTCTTCAACTTAACACTCTCGTGTTTGCCCTCCCTGTGCCACAATCTTTAAGTGCCCAAAGGCAGAAAGCTCAGGACTCAGTTCTTGTTATTCTCTTTTCTTTGAGATCACAGTCTGAAAACTGTTGTTTAGGATATCTTGTCCACTTTTTTAATTGTCCACAGTGGGAAGCCAGGTCTGCTGTCAGTAACTTGGTCATAGCCACAAATGGAGGCCCTCTTCTGATTTTTCACCAGCCAGACAGGTGGGCTCATAAATAAAAATATATAAAACAGACCATAGGATGAACAACAAATATTCAAAATCACTCGGTGTTCTTCAATTTTTACATTTGTTAGCGACACCTGAGTGGCACAGTGTTTGAGCATCTGCCTGTGGCTCAGGGTGTGATCCCAGGGTCATGAGATCAAATCCCACATTGGGTTTCCCGAGAGAGCCTGCTTCTCCCTCTGCCTATGTCTCTGACTCTCTCTCCGTGTCTCTCATGAATAAATAAATAAAATCTTTTAAAAAAAATTTACATTCCTTAATGATAACTAGATCAGAAGGAAACAATATGAATGTAGTGATGATTTCAGGATGTTTTCCAAATAAATAAGAATATTAAAAGATGAGACATTCATATTTCAAAAAAGATCTGAGGCCATTATGTTAAAAATAATAAAGCCCTGGGAATTATAATATGTGCAATAATATCAGGGTCCAGTTTATTTATTCTCCAGATAATATTAATATTTTTTATAAACTTTCATCAGTCAACATTGTGATAATAGGTATGTTAGAGCTGAAGGTAACTATTAGTTTTCCTTTCCATGAGGTAAGAAGATACCCTGTGGTTACCTTAAGATTTGAGTTGGATAGTTGCTTCTGATTAAAAGAAATAAAAAAGTCTGAAATGCAGAGAATTGATGTTAGTGAGGGAAAAAAAGAGAATATTGTACGATTTTCCATGTATGTACTTGTGGCTGCCTGCTTATTCAAGTGATTTGGATGAATTAATCAGTTTCTTTAAATTTACCAGCCAATTTAATCTAACATCTGTTTTGACTACCTTTTTATCACTAAAATTTGACTGTGAGCATCCAAGTATAGTTTTTAACATTATGCAGAAATGGTTGGATGTCTTTTCAACCTTAGATAGCATATAATCTATTTCTCTGTCTCATTTGCATTCCCCAATCCACTCAGTTAATTTAGTCTCTTTGCAAGCGTGTGAACTTTTTCAGGCCATTATTATACCATGGAATAAGAGTGATGAAATATTTAGCAAATTCTCTACTAAATACTCATTTTTCTAAGTTCAATGACATTAAAAAGAATTGCTATTAATTATAATGACCTTCATTAGCAAACAATCAACATGGTGAAATCATAGCAATAACTAGTTTGTATTGGACACCTGCTAATGCTGCATGCTTTGCCTATATTTCCTATCTTGTGTTAATTCATTATTTCACATTTATAGCTGAGTACCTGGAGCTCAGAAAAGTTAAATAACTTATCCCAAGTCTCATGTAGCATAAGTGACTGAAGTTGCACAAGATTCATTCCTAGGTGTATATGACTTCAAAACCAATGGCTTTTGTTTGTTCCATTTGTTTGTTTTTAATGCCACAATGTTATTTTATCTTTGTTCTTGAGGGTATATGTTTTAGTGAATCATCTTAAAGGTCATAAGAAGTTCACATGAAGAAAGCTCTCGAATGTTGGTATTTTCTAGGAAATTTCTTCAAGGCTTGAAGTGGAAGTCCTTAGGAACATAGAGATGCCTCTTCATCTTACCCAGTACAGGAAAGGAGAAAGTATGGCAAGGCCCCATTTCAAATACTCTGCTGTATCTGACACTTGTCCTCAGTTCTTTCCACACTGTCAGTACTTGCTTTCCAGTTTCATTTACACTCAGGATTATATACTCCCAGTTATGTCTTGAAATTGCCAGGTGGTGAAGTTTCTTCCACTTAGCTAAAATAGACCATATTATTCACTGTGCTTGTGCCTAAGATAAAAGGTGACTTTAATGCCATTCTGCTATCTGAAAATAGAAGAAACATTAGAATATCAACACAATTTATTTCATTGCCAGATTGGCTACCATGATTTTGGACAAGTCACTAAATATTCTGCTTCAGGTCCCTTATTTTGAATATAAAAATAATAATTCTCCCATTCCAGTCAAATCATATGGCTGAGTAAATGTGATTCAAAGGACCAGGGATGCCTTCAATAGAGCTTTCAAGAGTCCTAAAACGTGCAGGATCTGGAGTCCTGCCTATTAAATAGTTTGAGTGAAAAAATATATTACAGAACTGATGGGCCCATGAAAGGTATGATAGTTTATGAAAGAAGATTTAGAATAATAAGTGGGGAAGAAGGACATAAGTACTTTATCATCCAATGAGTGTATGTGAAGATTCTTGGAGGTACCCAGGCATCATTTTTTTTTTTTTTTCTTGTTCGTTGCAGTCACAGACACTGTCTCTGGCTCATTTCCTATTTCTCACATGGAGTAAAAGGTAGAAACACTGCTATTATCTGAAATGCTATGTCCTTTGAAACATGTTTTTTATTGAAACAGTATAGATCCTCTTACCTCTGTATTTTCCTGGTACCATATATTCAGTACTGGTAACATCATTACTCATGATAGTTCTGCAGCCTTGAACAGAGGCTTCCAGTGATTCTTTCAAAGGTTGTTACAATGACCACAAATACAGGGAAATATACAAATGGTACTTTCTTTTCTGGACATTTTAAATTTACCACTCAAGATTTTATACCATAACATTAAATCTCTTATTTTAGGTATATCTCTTTTTTGATAAAATATGGCTGTTTTTTACTTAATTTTATAGTTGAATAATCTTTTGTGTTTCACCTAGAGCTGAATTGATCACTTATCTCACTAGTGGTTACTGACACATTTGGACATATTTCTATTTTGTAATTTGGTGATTTTTTATTTTTTTTTATTACTTTCCCTCCCTATTGTTATTTTTTATTCCTTCCTTCTCTGCCTCTTTTGGATTGAGTTAGCGAGTATGTTTTCATTAATTATTTTTCTCTCTATTCCAGTTCTTTATTCCTGCTAGATGAAAACTTATGTATTGTTTGCCTTTTTATGGCAAAACTTATGTATTGTATGCCTTTTACCCTCCAAATTTATACAGGCACATTTATCTCAACAAGATCTATATTTCATTACTATCTTTTCTTCCAAATAATACTTAGAACACTAGAACTCCAATTATTCCTCTTCTAACTCACATGCCATCATTTTTTAGGATTTCAGTTCTATATTGTTATGTTTTTGTACACAATTTTTTTATTAACCTCTCATTTCTTCTCACATCTCAGATATTCTGTCATTGTTTTCTTCATCCTATATTACATGATTTAGACAAAATTTGGCAGTTGTTATGGGTTGCACTGTGCCCCCCAAGGAGATATGCTGAAGACCTAACCATGGAACCTCAGAATGTGATCTTATTTAGAAATAGCATCATTGCAGATGTAGTTTGTTCAAACAAATTCTAATTGTAGTAAAATAAGCTCTTAATCCAATGTGACTGATGTCCTCATAAAAAAAGGAGGCACTGGGATGCCTCAGTGGCTCAGTGGTTGAGCATCTGCCTTTGGCTCAGGGCGTGATCCCAGAGTCCCAGGATCGAGTCTCACATTGAGCTCCTTGCATGGAGCTTGCTTATCCTCCCTGTACCTCTCTCTGCCTCTCTCTGTGTCTCTCTTGAATAAATTTAAAAAAAAAAAAAAAAGGAGGCCCCGAAAGACACAGAAGAGGAAAACACCATGAGAAGATGGAGGCAGAGATGGAAGTTTTGTAGCTAAGAAACCGAAGAATGGTGAGGATTGCCAACAAACCATCAGTTGCTAGGAAAGGCAAGAAAGTCTTTGCTCCTACAGGTTTCAGAGGGAGCATGATCCTGTTGACACTCCAATTTTGGACTTCTATCCTTAAAAACTGTGAGACAAAACCTGTGTACTATTTTATTATATTCTATTTTAGTTATTTTATTTTGAGAGAGAAAGAGAAAGAAAGAAAGAAAGAAAGAAAGAAAGAAAGAAAGAAAGAAAGAAAGAAAGAAAGAAAGAAAGAGAGCAGAGGGAGAGGAAGAGAGAGAATCCCAGGCAGACTCCATGCTCAACACAGAGCCCAATATGGGGCTTGATCCCAAGACCCTGAGATTATGACCTAAGCCAAAATGGAGTCAGATACCCAACCAACTGAGCCACCCAGGCACCTCTACATGTCTGTTATGTTAAAGTACCCAGTCTGCAGAACTTTGTTATGCGGAACTTTGTTATACTATGAGAAACTAATATAGTAAACTATCTCAGTTACTGTATATCTGAAATATCTCCTATTGTGTCTATAATCTAAATAAAGATTGCTTTATTGGGTACAGAATTATATTCATTGCTATTTTTATCATATTAGAGATACTCAAGAAAGAAATAAAAGGGAAAATCCCATGTCTTCCATGGAGCTTACAGGCCAATGAGGAGAGATAGATAATAAATAATTGTATGTTAGCAAGCAATAAGTTCTATGGAAGAAAGAAAAGAAAACAGCAAAGGAAGGTGGATTAGGAGAGCATTTAAGGACTGGGCTGGCCTGTAATTTCAGGTAAGGTGGTGAGAGAGGTCTTAGTGGAAGGAGATGAGGAGACTATGACAATTGATATCTGGAGAAAGACAGATCAAGGTAAAAGGAACAGTCAGTGAAAGGCCCTACATCATGTTTGAGGAACAAAAGAAGGCCAGTATGACTAAAGTGTAGGAAGCAAGAGAATACAGTAATATGAGACAAAGTTACTCAGAAAAGGAACAGATTCAGGTCATGTTGAATCTTATAATTCATTGAAGTGATTTCAGTTTTCATTCTGAGTCAAAAAGGAGCCACTGGAGGGTTTTGAATGCAGTAAAAGCATGATCTGATGCATGTTTTGATAATATCTTTAATATTGGTGAAAGAAAAGACAAATAGATCAATGGAGCAGAAGGGAGCCAGAAATAGATCCACATAAATATAGTCAATTGATTTCTGTTTAAGTTTTTATTTTAATTTCAGTTAGTTAACGTAAAATGTTATACTAGTTTCAGGTATACAATAATTCAACAATTCCATACATCATCTAGTACTCATTACAAGTGCACTCCTTAATCCCTTATTTCTTCCATCCTCAACCTCCCTGAAACCGTCAGTTAATTCTTGATAATTAAGAGTCTATTTATTGATCTCTCTCTCTCTCTCTCTTTCCCTTTGTTCATTTGTTTTTTTTTAATGCCACCTATGAGTGAAATCCTTTGATATTTTTCTTTTTCTGACTGACTTATTTTGCTTAGCATTATATACTCTCTCAATGCATCCATGTCATTGCAAATGGAAAGATTTCATTCCTTTTTATGACTGAATAATATTCCATTGCATTCCACATCTTCTTGATCTATTCTTCAATAGATGGACAGTTGGGCTGCTTCCATATCTTGGCTATTGTAAATAATGCTGCTATAAACATAGGGGTATATGTATCTCTTTGAATTAATGTTTTTGTATGCTTTGGGTAAATACTAATAAGTGCTGGGTTTTCTATTCTGTTCTATTGATCTGTCCATTTTTTGTTCCAGTATCATATTGTTTTGATTGCTACAGCTTTGTAATATAACTTGAAGTCCAGAATTGGAATGCCTCCAGCTTTGCTTCTTTTACAAGATTGCTTTGGCTATTCACAGTCTTTTGTGGTTTCATACAAATTTTATACAAATTTTAGAATTGTTTGTTCTAGTTCTGTGAAAAATGCTGCTGATATTTTGATAGGGATTGCATTAAATATGTGGACTGCTTTGTGTAGTATAAGCATTTTAACAGTATTTTTTCTTCCAATCCATGAGTATGGAATGTCTTTCCATTTCATTGTGTTCTCTTCAATTTCTTTTGTCAGTGTTTAATAGTTTTCAGAGTACAAATCAGTCACCTTTTTGGTTAAGTTTATTACTAGGTATCTTATTCTTTTCAGTACAATTTCAAATGGGATTGATTCTTTAATTTCTCTTTCAGCCGCTTTCATTATTGGTGTATAGAAATGCAACATATTTCTGTACATTGGTTTCATATCATGTGACTTTACTAACAGTTCTAGTGTTTTTTTTTGTGGAGTCTTTTGGATTTTCTATATAGTGCATCATGTCATCTGCAAATATTGAAAGCTTTACTTCTTCCTTGCTTATTTGGATATCTTTTATTTCTTTTTGTTGTCTGAGAACTGTGGCTAGGACTTCCAGTACTATATCAAAAAACAATGGTTAGAGTGGATATTCCTGTCTTGTTCCTGATCATAGAGGAAAACCTCATTTTTCCACATTGAGGGTGATATTAGCTGTGAATTTTTCATGTATGGACTTTATTGTGTTGAGTATGTTCCTCTAAGCCTACTTTGTTGAAGGTTTTCCTATCATAAATGGATATTGGACTTTGTCAAATGCTTTTTCTGCATTTATTGAAAAGATCATATAGCTTTTTATTTATTTTTTATTTATTTGCTTTCCTACCTTGTTAGAAGTGAAAATTTTTCTGTCTGTAGAATTTCAGCTCTTCTCTCTTTACATCTCAGGTTGAATTCATAGATGTTTAGAATGTTTTGAAAATAATCTAGGTAAGTTTGTGGGACCAGATCAGTTGAGGACCCCTATTCTTCCACCATCTTGGGAGAGTCCTCGATCATATAGTTCTTATCCTTCCTTTTATTAATGTAGTATATCATGATGATTGATTTGTGAATATTGAACCCCACCTTAGCAACCCAGAAATAAATCCCACTTGATCACGTTGAGGGATTTTTCTTTTTTAATGTATTGCTGCATTCGGTGTGCTAGTATTTTATTGAGAATTTTTGCATCCATGTTCATCAGGGATATTGGCCAGCAGTTCTCTTTTTTAGTGGAGACTTTATCTGGTTTTGGTATCAGGGTAATGCCGAACTCATAGAATGAATTTGGAAGTTTTTCTTCTTTTTCTATTTTTTGGAATAGTTTGAGAAGAATAGGAACTAACTCTTCTTTAAATGTTTGCTAGAATTTCCTGAGAAGCTATCTGGTTCTGGACTTTTGTTTATTGGGAGGTTTTTGGTTGTTGATTCAGTTTCTTTTTTCGGTTAGCAGTCTCTTCAAATTTTCTATTTCTTCCTGTTTCAGTTTGGTTTGTATGTTTCTAGGAATTTGTCCACTTCTAGGTTGTCCAATTTGTTGGCATGTAGTTTTCATATTCTCATAATTGTTTATATTTCTGTAGTATTGGTTGTTATTTCTCCTCTCTCATTGTGATTTTATTTATTTGAGTTTTCTCTTTCTCTTTCTTTTTGTTATTGTGCCTAGAAATTATCAATTTTATTTTATTTTTTTTTAAGAATCAGCTCCTATTTTCATTGATCTGTTGAATTGTTCTGTTTTTAGTTTCTATATCACTTATTTCTGCTCTACATTATTTCCTTCCTTCTGCTGGTTTTGATTTTGTTTGTTGTTCTTTTTCCATCTCCTTTAGATGTAAAGTTAGGTTGTCTATTTTAAATTTTTCTTGTTTCCTAGATAGGTCTATATTGCTATAAACTTCCCTCTTAGAACACTTTTCCTGTACCCCAAAGGGTTTTGAACTGTCGAGTTTTCATTTTCCTTTGTATCTATGTAATTTTTATTTATTATTTTATTTCCTGGTTGACCCATTCATTTTTTAGCAGTATGTTATTTAACCTCCATGTATTTTTGGTCTTTCCAGGCTTTTTCTTGTGGTTGACTCCTGGTTTCAATACATTGTAGTCAGAAAAGATGCATGGTATGACTTTGAGCTTGAATTTATTGCAACTTGTTTTGTGAGCTAATATGTGATCTGTTTTAGAGAATGTTTCATAAGCACTTAAAAATATGGATTTTGGTGTTTTAAGATAGAATATTCTGAATACATTTGTTAAATCTATCTGTTTCAGTGTGTCATTCAAAGCCATTGTTTCCTTGTTGATTTTCTGTTTAAACGATCCATCCTTTGATGTAAGCGGGGTGTTAAATTGCCCTATTATTATTGTAGTATTATCAGTTGGCTCCTTTATGTTTGTAATTGACTGTTTTATGTATTTGGGGGCTCCCTTGTTGGGTACATAAATATTTACAATTATTATATCTTCTTCTTGGATTTTCCCTATTATTATTAAATAGTGTCCTTCTTTTTCTATTGATAGTCTTTATTTCAAAGACTGGTTTGTCCAATATAAATATTGTTACTCCAGCTTTCTTTTGACTTCCATTTGCATGATAGATGTTTCTCAGTCCCCTCACTTTCAATCTTCAGGTATCTTTAACTCTAAAATGTGTCTCTTGTAGGTAGCATATATATGGGCCTTGTTTTTGTATTCATTCTGTCATCTGTGTCTTTCGATTGGAGCATTTAGTCCATTTACATTCAGAGTAATCCTTGATAGATATGTATTTATTGCCATTTAATTTTTCATTGTGATTGTTTCTGAAAATTCTCTCTGATTCTTTCTTGTCTTTCTCTCTTTGACGATTTGCTGATTTTCTTTAGTGATGTATTTCAATTTCTTTCTCTTTATTCTTTGCATATTTATTAATGGGTTTTGATATATGGTTACCATTTTGTTTGTATATAACCTCTTCTGCATAAAGCAGTTTACATTAATTTGATGGTCATTTAAATTTGAGGCCATTCTTTATTCCTGTCCTCCCCACATCAGGTATGTGCTGTTGTATTTTAAGTCCTTTTATTTTGTGAGTCCTTGACGGATTTTTTTTTTTAAAGAAATGTTCATTTTTACTGATTTTGTGTTTCTTACTTTTACACTGTTACTTTTGGTCTCTCCTTTCTTTCTTCAATGGGGGTTTGGCTGATTCAGTGGTCATGTGCTCCTTTAGTTTTTGTTTGTTTGGAAAACTCTTTATTTCTCCTTCTATTCTGAATGATAGCTTTGCTTGGTAGAATATTCTTGGCTGCAGATATTTCTCATTTAGCACTTAAATATATTATGCCACTTTCTTCTGGCTTTGAAAGTTTCTGCTGAAAAATCTCCTCCTGGCCTTATGAGTTTTCCCTTGTAAACTACTGTCTTCTTTTGTCTTGCTGCTTTTAATTTTTTTTTTCTTTATCCCCATATTTTGCCAATTTAATTATGACCAATATGTCTTAGTATGGATCTGCTGTTGTTGATTTTGATGGGAGTTCCCTGGGCATCCTAGATATAGATATCCATCTCCTTCCCCGGAATAAGGAAGTTTTCAGCTATTATTTCTTCAAATAAATTTCTGGCCCTCTTTTCTCTCTCTTCTTCTTCTGAGACTCCTATAATATAAGTGTTATTATGTTTGATGGAGTCACTGAGTTCCCTAAGTCTATTGTCATTTTGCATAGTTCTTTTTTTTTTTTTTTCTATTTTATTCAGCTTAATTACTTTCTATTACTCTGTCTTCTAGGTCACAAATTCATTCCTTTGCTACTTCCGGTCTACTCTTCATTCCATCAAATGTTTTTTTCTCATTTCATTTATTGAGCCCTTTATCTCCACTATGTTATTCCTTATCTTTGTGTAAAGAGACTCATTCATGTCTTCCACTCTTTTCTCTAGTCCAGTGAGTATCCTTATGATCATTGTTTTGAACTTTCTATTTGGCATGCTACTTTAAACTATCTCATTTAGATCTCTGGCTGTGACCTTTTCTTGTTCTTTCATTTGTGATAAATTTCTCTGTCATCTCATTTTGTCTAAGTCTCTGTGCCTGTGTCTCTGTGTTAGGAATGTTAGCTACATTTCATGTTTGTAAGCATAATGGCCTGATAAAGAAGAGGTCCCTCAGTGTCCTGCTATATAGTGTCCTCTTTCTCAGGGCCTGGTGCTGCTGAGAGTATCTCCAAAACGAGGGGTGTATGCTCTGCTATTTCATCCTGGCCAATTTACCCTTCAGGCCACTCCTCTGTGGAGGCTCTCTTTGCCTATTGTGCATAGTTTCATGTCCCTGGACTGAATGTAGCTCATTTTAACTAGATGTGCTCAGGTCTCTTTGTGAAATTAGGTCAGTCATCACTGCCACTGGAACTGGAGGCTAATCTGCCACAAAACTCTGGGATTGGGAGAAGAGATGTGAATAGAAGTTTGGGCTGCTCTTCTGGGGTAGGAGGACATCCATGCTGGGACTAAGGTAAGTGCTTCTAGGAGGGGTGGTTCTACCACAGTGTGGGGGCACAAAGCTTGGTATAAGCAAGTTAATTAGCGAGTGTCAGCACTGGTTCCCAAAGGTGGTCCTGTGCTTATGCTGAGGGGCAGGGGAGGGAAATGGTGCTAGCCAGTTATTTTGTTACTAGAGAGGTCTTTTCATTAATATTGACTCTCTAGGACACACCTGAGATGAGCAACTAACATCCCCACCATTATCCCCAGATGTTTTTCAGATTACTGTTTTCGTGTCCATGGGTTGTTTTGCTTGACTTTTCTCTAAGAGTAGCCCAGTGTCTTCTGAGTTCCCCAAAGCCAAGTCTGCTGGCCTTTAAAATTCAGGCTTTAGGTCCTGTTGATTGCAAGAACTCATGAAATTCAGCCTTTCTTGCTTCCCAAGCCAATTGCTAGGGGGATTTATTTTCTCTGTGTTCCCTGTGTGCTAGTCTGTCCATTGCCTTTCTCTGCGACCACAGCTCCCTCCTCACCATGGTGGCCACAATCCCTTTCTCTTCCACACTACATCTCTGCACTTCCTACCTTCTTCAATGTAGTCTTTTCTCTACCTTTAGTTTTGGATTTTTTTCTGCCAGTCTTCAGGTCAATTTCTGAGATGTTTAGGATTATTTGATAGCTATCTAGTTGTATTCATAGGATAAGGTGAGCCACCATCTTCCAATCACTAGTCAAATGACATTTGACAAAGAGCAAAGCAATACAATGAAGATGAGATAGTCTTTTCAACAAATGGTTCAACACTGGACATTTATGTGCAAAAACATGAATCTAAACATGGGTCTTAAGCCTTCCACCCAAATTAACTCAAAAAAAGATTACATATGTATATGTAAAATGCAAAACTATAAAACCCCTAGGAAATAACCTAAGAGATAATCTAGATGAACTTGAATATGGTGAGGACCTTCTAGATAGAATACCAAAGACATGGTTCATGAAAGAAAGAATAAATAAGCTGGACTTCATTAAAAATAAAAAAATTCTACTCAATAAAAGACACTGTCAAGAGAATGAAAAGAAAATTGCAATTCACAGTTGCCAAATCTTACAACCAACCAGGGTGTCATTCCATAGGGGAATAGATAAATATACTACGGTACATTGAGACAATGAAATATTATCATTCAGCACTAATGAAGAGACATGGGCATCAAAAGATATTATTATTCAAGCCATGAAAATACATGGAGTAAACTTAAATGCATATTACTAATTGAAAGAGGCCAATCTGATAAGGCTACATACTCTATGCTTCCAACTATGTGACATTCTGGAAAAGGCAGAATTTGGAAATAGTAAAAAGATCAATGGTTGCCAGGGGTTGTGGGGAATGGGGAGATGGATGAATAGGCACAGCACAGAGGATTTTTATGGCAGTAAAAATACTCTGTGTGATACCATAATAATGGATACATATCACTATAAATTTGTCCAAATCCATAGAATGTACAAAGCCAAGAGTGAATCCTAATGTAAATGCTGGACTTTTGGTAAAGTGATGTACCAATGTAGGTTCATAAAATATAACAAATGTACTACTCTGATGGGGAATATTAACAGAAGAGGCTATGCATGTATGAAGGCAGGAGGTATATGGCAAATATCTACACTTTCTACTCAATACTGCTGTGAACCTAAAACTGCTCTGAAAAACAAAGTTTATTGGGGCACCTGGGTGCCTCAGTCAGTTAAATGTCCAACTCTTGATTTCAGCTCAGGTCACGATCTCAGATTTGTGAGATAGAACCTTGTGTTGGGCTCCATGCTGGGCATGGAACCTGCTTGAAATTCTCTTTTCCTTTCCCTAAGCCCCTCTCCCCACACTTGTGTACTCTGTTTCTAAACAAAACAAAACAAAACCAACAACAAACTCCCAAAGTTTATTTTTTAAAAAATGCGGGGTACAGGTAATGTGTAGAGAGTCACCTAATGAGGAACTGAGGAACAAGGATGGAACCAAGAAGACATTCTAAGGATTCTAAGAATAATTCAAGTAAGAATTAATAGTAGCTTGAAATTGGGAGTGCTAAGAAGTCTTTGGATTCTGGTATTTGTGGACTAACAGATGAAGGCTCTGACAGAGCAATAAGAATAAAAGATAATTCTAAGATTTGGGGGTCTGAACCCCTAGAAGGATGGGGAGAAGGTGCAGAGAGGACTTGGAGCACAGAGAGCAGGGATGGAGATAAATGATTCAGATCAAACTTTGGGGCTTGTTCCTTTTGACATTTTTACTGGGCCAAGTGCAGAGAACATATCTAAAAGTAGAGAGTGATAAACTATCAAATGTCAGTATTTAGAAAGAAAAAGATTTTTCATTGGATTTTATGATGTGGCGCTCATTGGGAACTTGACGAGCATTTTGCATGGAATAGCTGAAGACAACCTGATTGAAACAGATATTAAAGAGAATTGAAGGGGTGTGTGTCCGCGCACGTGTGTGTGTGTGTGTGTGTGTGTGTGTGTGTGTGTGTTTGAAGAACAAGAAAATAACTAGAATAGGCAACTCATTAGAAGAGGTTTTTTTCTCTAAAGGGGACAGAGAAATGGAGCAGTGTCTAGCAAGGAAAATAGGGTCAAGAGAAGTTAATTTTTGTTTTATTTTTAAGATGGAATAAATGAGAGCATCTTTGTTATGCTAAATAGGGAAAGAGCAAAAAGGAAGCTGTGGGGAAAGGAGGGAGGAGCATTGCAGGAGCTCTGTCTTTGTAGAGGAAAGAAGAGAAGGGAGTTAGTATTCTATTGCAACAGGGGGTAGGAGCAACTTCAATTACAAGCAAGATTAGTTCACCTAAGACAGAGGATATCCATGCAGGTACAGTTGTGTGGGAGCATGTGGCTGTGGATACTTGGAAAAGTTCTCTTTTGATTGCAACATTTTTTAAAAACTCGGGTATATATACATATATATGTATGTATACATATTATATATATACACACAAGTATAAAGTATATAGTCTGATAAAATAAAAATTAAGGAAGAGATAAAAATACTGATTCAGAAGGAGCTATGAGGAGTAAGGGAAGCACCCTCAGTACCTCTAGGGTACCAAGATTTTTGAGGAGAGAAAAACAAAAACAACTAGATGAGAGGACTCTGGGGAAGGAGTATCCTCAAGATTTTTTCTGTTGGAGCAAGATTTTGGAGAGAAAGGTCAAGGAAGCATTGATGAAAGAGCAGATGTTGTTAATGATGGATCATGCTTTGCAAAAGGTACAGAATTGAAACAGGATGGTGAGGAGGGCAGTACAGGGGATGCACAGAGCCTGATAGAGGTTACAGTGGAGACAAGGGAGCCTGAGAGTCTGAAGCTTCTGGACATGCCTGAGATGACTTGAGATGACAGCTTAGTTCTGGTGCCCTTAAGGCATGCTGTGCTGGCATGACTCCATACCCTGGCAGGAACGGTGAGTGTGTTTGGGGGCCCCCCTCTTGACTCCTGTTAATGTGGCCCAGGGAAGCCCAGTATCACCAGAGAGTGTGGGTAGCAGAGGTGCTCTTGCCTCCCTTGGATAGCAGCTCAGAGGCCCACGAGCTCTCTCTTGACCCTTGCTAGGGAAGGGTTTTGTTTCCTCATCTGTTTCAGTGACTTTTATTTATTTATTTTTTAAGATTTTATTTATTTATTCATGAGAGAGACAGAGAGAGAAAGAGAGAGAGAGAGAGAGAGAGGCAGAGACACAGGCAGAGGGAGAAGCAGGCTCCATACAGGGAGCCTGACGTGGGACTTGATCCCAGGTCTCCAGGATCAGGCCCCAGGCTGAAGGCGGTGCTAAACCACTGAGCCACCTGGGCTGCCCTGTTTCAGGGACTTTTAAATATGAGCTCATGGTACTTGGAGTCTTCTTTATAGGGGTTATTTGAGGTCTTTATTTAAGTTGCATTTCTCTAGAGAGGATATTATGATACAAACAACTTGGGAACAACATTATTTAAAACATTGGATTATGGTCATTGTGACCCACACTTACTATGAATTCATACCACAAATCCTCATGAGTCAAGATTTGTGGTTAGAAAACTTCAAAGGATTTTTTTCCCTTTTTTTTCTTTTTTCTGTTCTTTATTGGCCAAATTTGATACATGGAGTGATGCATACTCTCACTCCTTGTTGGACAGTTTTCTCTTGATTCTTCCTTGAGTGTTACCCTTCAGGAATTTTCTTTTCACGCAGTGATGGGCAGTCCACCCTCTCACAGTGCTCAGACTCCACAGTCTGTCTCCTGCCCATCCGTGGCCTTCTGCATGCAGCTTCTGGTTTCACCTGTGTGCATCTGCAGACACAACCCAGACATTGCTCCACTTCTTCTTTGCCCCTGTGGGTTCTTGTCTTCTTTTTGTTTCTGGTCTCTAAGGAAATTTCTTTCCTTTGTGCCAGCTCAGCTATAAATGTAATATATAACATATGATACTATTATTTTAGTGCTTTTGTGTGCTATACCTAAAGATATTGCTTTAAACATGTATTTTAGTGTGTTGCTAGTAACATAAGTCCCATTTTCTTAAAAAAAAAATAAGTCCCATTTTCTTTGTTACAATAAATATTTTAAACATTTTTTTTTTTAAAGATTTTATTTATTTATTCATGATAGTCACAGAGAGAGAGAGAGAGGCAGAGACACAGGCAGAGGGAGAAGCAGGCTCCATGCACCGGGAGCCCGATGTGGGATTCGATCCCGGGTCTCCAGGATCGCGCCCCGGGCCAAAGGCAGGCGCCAAACCGCTGCGCCACCCAGGGATCCCATATTTTAAACATTTTAAAAAGTGGTGTAATCAACAACAATGTGCACTCATGGACTGACCAAACAGTTTAAGAGAAGGATGTATTACAAATACAGATGATTGTCTCTGATTCCATTTCTCCCCATTTCCTTTTCAGAGTTGACTCCTATCCTGAGTGTGTTCTTTATATCCATGAATGTTTTTCCACTTGTATGCTATGTGTATGTTCCATAAACAATATATTAATTTTATACATTAAAATTCATGTAAAAATTTACATGAATGCTATGGTATGTAGCCTTCCACAGCTTTTTCATTTCACTCAGTGTTGTATTTTTACAATATATCTCTATTGCATCTCTATGTATTTTTTATTGTCAGAGGTTTGTAGTATTCCACTGTAGGTTGATTCCACAATTTGTATATTCATTCTTCTGTTAATGGACATTTCAGCAGTTTCCAAATTCTTGCTATTACCAACAGTACCAAGAAACCACAAAGTTTCTTGTATGTTCACTGTATTAATTAGTCAGAGTTTTCCAGGGAAACAGAGTCAATAGTTTGTGTGTGTGTGTGTGCGTGTGTATAGTGTATGTGTGCACAGATTCTTTGGCACCATATATATACAAATATATATACATTTTATACTTATATGTACACAACAGGATGTATATATGCATCTCTGTATGGGAAGGGAAGAGGGAGAAAGGGAAATAAATTTATTGGAAGGATTTGGCTCCTCAAACTATGCAGACTAAGCAGATCTGAGATCTGTAGTCAGCAAGCTAGAGACCCAGGAAAGCCAAGGGTGTAGTTCCACTCTGAATACCCAAACCAGAAGAGTTGATGGTGCATGTTCCCATCTGAAAGCCATCAGGCTCAAGAAAAGCTGATGCTTGGATTTACATCTAAACACAAGAGAAGACTGATGCCACAGCTCATACAGTTAAGCAAAGAGTCCCTCCACCCCCACTCATTACTTATAGGAATGTCAGCCTTTTTGTTTTATTCAGGCCTTAAATTGATTAAATACGGGCCACCTACATGAGGAAGAATAATATGTTTTGCTCAGTCTACTAGTTCAAATACTAATCTCATACAAAAACACCCTCACAGACATACCCACAATAATGTTTGACCAAATATCTGAGCACCCTGTAGCCTAGTCAAGTTGACACATAAAATTAACCATCACACTTTCCATGGTGATTTGGTTCAAACTTCCCTGGTATATACATAAAAATGAAATTGTACATGCACACTCTACTAGATATTGTCAAATTGCTCTCTAAAGGGATTTCCCTATTTCCTAGCACTTTTTCACAAGTTTATTTGATAGCCTTCCCCTTTGTGAAGTGCTGTTTAAATTTTAATTTTCAAGTTTGATTGGATTGAACATGTGCATTTTGCATTTTAATAAGAATTGTCTAAATTCTTGGGAAAGGTGTAGCAATTCACATTCTGATCAGCAGTGCATGATAAAACTGCTTCCATGCATCTTTATGAGCAATTGATATTGTCCTTTTTAAAAATTTTTCCTAACCTAGTGAGTAAAAAGTGGTTTCTCATTGTTGCATTATTCTCATATTTTTATTCTTGGAGAGGGTTACCTTTCTTTTGTATTTATTAGACAAATTGATTTTTTTCTCTTGAGAATGAGCTGTTTATATATAATAAATATTTATCTAATTTCACTTATCTAAACACTAATACTCAGAAAATACATGCCGAGTTATTAGGGATAGCAATCTACTTTTAAAAAATGAACTAGAGATATAAATAGGCTAAATCAAAAAAATGAAGACTGAACCATCCTTGAATTTCCATTTGATCATGTTACATTAGCTTTTCAGGGCATTGTGTGTGTGTGTACATATATATATATATATCTTATATATACATACACATATATATACATTTATAATATATATAAAATATATAGATATAAGATATATAAGATATATATTTATAAAGATATATGTGTGTGTGTGTGTGTATACAGTTTTTTTATTTGCAACTGAAATCTACCGAACCTGGTAGTTCAGTGTTGGCAATATTATAAGGAGATATTTCTCAAGCATTAGAACTATATATTCATTGGAATTCTTTTTTGTATATATATTTTTTAGTGCAAATAAGAATTCCAAACATCAGTTTGAACTGAAATAAATCTGATCTGAATGAACATAATCTTTCCACAATATTCTGAAATCTATGGTTAATTTACAATATATTTTTCTCCTGAACTTTGCAACGTTGAAATACAGTTTTGAAAAACTACACAAAGAGATTTTTTAAATGTCCGGCTTGGCCAAAAGGATTTATTTGTAGTTTTAGGCTAAAAGTGAAAACTACTCTCTGTCATTATTGACTTATACATTTGCAGCTCTAAGTAATTAGCCTTTACATATTGCTTAAATCCCCTTTGATTTAAATATCAAATTAAAAAGAGGATGAAGTGTTGGTATATATAGTTCTTCCATAGTCAATATTGTGCAGGGCATCTCACTATCCGTGATCAGAGATTAAAGCTCATTTCTAGAGGTTAATTATAAATTTTACACCTATAGTTAAAGTGTCAAAATCTGCCTTTTTCAGTATTGAAGAAAACGAGTCTCTTCCCCAAGGGTACTTTGGTCAGCTTTGTCTCTACAAAGACTGCTTTTCCCTCCACATCCTGTAAGAGCTGAAGAAAAACCAAAAATAGGAGATTAAAAATGAACTATGAAGTTTCTGTAGGTCTCTCATCTTTACTCAAGTTTCCTTTGTTGTAATACAGAGACCTTGATGATGGTCATGGGAGAATATGTGGGTTCGTAGAGGAAATATTAAAGGAGGTAAAATCAATAGACACACCTAAACCCTCATTTCCAATTTATGTAGTTCTGTCTAATTATGGCACACTGGTCGGCAACAATGAAAACAATAAGTTTTAGAGAAAGGCAGTTCACAAATGAAGAGGGGAATGCATTCAAGAAAGCAAAGTGTTCAAAAGCTAACACCAAAAATATATTTTTTAGATATCAATCTTTCGAAATCTAAACGTATTGTGAAGAATTGACTTACTGATCGATAGACAAAATAGTTGCATTATCTTTATACATTTCCAAAGAATATCTCTTGGGGATTAGACCTTTAAAACCCTATTAAAAATTCTACCTAATATGTCTTGGTACATAATTTTTCTGAAGGTAGGAATTTGTTTCTATTTGAGATTACATTGATCTTCAGGGGAAAAAAATCCTAGAATACCATATGTCATGGCTTTTTCTTGGTGCCTACTTTCAAATTTTATCTTGAAAAATATGCATTTCCTAAGTAAAGTGTCAGTTGATATTCTGGCAAAGTAAAACTATATTTATATGATTTATATTAGAGGAATTACAGGTATTTGTTTTCATTTTTAAAGAGAAGTTACTGGGGCACCTGGGTGCACAGTCGGTTGAACATGCAATGGGGCTTCTGCTCAGCTCATGATCTTAGGGTCCTGGGACAGAGTCTGTGTCAGGCTACCTACTCAGCAGAGAGTCTGCTTTTCTCCCACTGCCCCCCACCCCAAACCCCCGCTCTCTCTCTCTCTCTCAAGTGAATAAATAATCTTTAAAAAAAAAAAGGAAAAAAAAAAAGGAAAAAGAAAAGTTACTAAATTATATACATTAGGAATGTATTGCTGGATAATTGGCTCTGAGACATTCCAATAAGAATTCTTGACTCGCTGTTTTTGAAATGAATCTTTTAAAGATTCATTTAAACAGAGGGGCACCCAGGTGGCTCAGTCAGTTAAATGTCTGGCTTCAGCTCAGTTTATGATCTTGGGGTCCTTGGTTCCAGTCCAGTGTTGGGCTCCCTGCTTGGCGGGGAGTCTGCTTCCCCCTTACCCTCTGCCCCAACTGCTCATGCAGTCTCTCTCGCTCTCTCTCTCTCTCTCTCTCGCTCATTCTCCCTCAGTAAATAAATAAAACATTTTTTAAAAATTAAAAATAAACAGAATATGTATGTGAAAAATCTTTGAAAATATTTTAAGTGGAAATTTAGTTAATGTTAAGAAAACCATCTGTTAACATCTACTTATTAATATTTAGTGTTTATTTAAACACCAAAATATTATATTTGTTAAGATATTAGAATCAGGATACCTGGGTAGCTAAGTGGTTGAGCGTTTGCCTTTGGCTCAGGGCATGATCCCAGGATCCTCGGGTTGAGTCATCCATCAGGCTTTTCTCAAGGAGCCTGCCTCTCCCTCTGCCTGTATCTCTGCCTTTCTTTCTGTGTCTTTCATGAGTAAACAAATAAAATCTTTAAAAAAAAGATACTAGAATCATAGTTTTGGTTTTTTTGGAAAAGAACAATTATTCTATCTTTAAGATCTTTAAAAATGTTCCCATAAAAGTGTATTATAAAGTGAAATAGCCAACTAGCTGTAATCATTAACATTTTGTGAATTAAAAAAAATTTAATTAGCAGAAAAAAATAGTAAAGAGAATCTGAGGCTGAAGGAAACCTTGAAATGTATAGACTTTGCTCTATAAAACAACAACAACGACAACAAAAAACCAACTCACGTTCTTGGTATCTTTTGGATTTTCAGGAGACCAGTCAGAACATTGTCAAGAACTGGTTCCATGCTAGGGCTTGACACTTAACATCAGTATTTACCCCCTCTTCTAGTCCAGGTCTTTACTAATGAACCCTATGCTGTCTATGTGCTGAGGAGTCTCTGGGAATGCTCTCCATCTCTGCCTCTTTGCTAGTATCCACCATCAAGGACTTGAACTCCAGTTGTGTCAAAATGGTTAGCATTGTTTCCTACAGCTGAGAATACCCTGGAAGCCCACTAAAGGCACAGAATTATTCTGCCTCTGGGGTGTATGTGGAAGGGCTGCTGCAGTTGCCTGGGAAGTTGGGCTGTTCCTGCTGAGAGTCCAGATGTGCCAGCCATAAATTAACCTTGAGGGTCCTCAGTGTTCTATTCCTCACCCTTTCAAAGCAGAAAGAATTCCTTTCTTTGGCCTTGTGTTATATCCCAGAACATTGGTCACAAAGTAGTCCTCCAATTCCCTAGGACCTAAGTGTGTGTGTGTGTGTGTGTGTGTGTGTGTATGACATTCCTTTAAGGTTTGTTTGTTTTTCAGTCTCATTCCCTAGTATTTGGATATATATTCTTACATTCTAGGCTACAAAATAACTCTGATTAGCAAAAATAGTGTCTATTCTGACAATTAGGGCATTAGTAGTTTGATCATGCAATAGTTGCAGCTTTCTATTGTGTATCTTTTTTTCTTTTTTAAAGATTTTATTTATTTATTCCTGAGAGACAGAGAGAGAGAGAGGCAAAGACATAGGCAGAGGAAGAAGCCGACTCCCTGTGGGGACCCTGATGCTGGACTCAATTCCCGAACCCCAGGATCATGCCTTTAGCCCAAGGCAAACGCTCAACCTCTGAACCACCCATGCACCCCTATTGTGTATCTTATTAAGACAGGTTCTTTTCCAGGTTCTTTTTCAATAACTCTGTTGGCACAATCCTGCACCATTCCTGCAGAAATGCATATATATTTCACGATGCAGAAAGCCCTGATTCATTATGTTATTGAGGCAGTTCCCACAAAAGAGTTTCTAAATCAACTTCTGTATATCATTGTCAAACAGTTACCCAACTTCTGCTTCACAATAGAAATTATTATTGTGAACCTTATGATTTTCTATAGAAACATTGTACATATGTGGGTATTTTTCAATACTAATCCAACATCAAGGAGTATGGTAGGAATGATGAAGCCCACCAAGATGTATGGTAGGCACTTGGGAGAGGTCATTATGAGACCTCATTATAACAAATGCCAAAATCAGAGTGTTTGTTTAAACAAGGGTCTTTGGAAAAATAAGATGGTTTCTCTTTCTGTGGGAAGCATTATATATACTGAATTAAGAATAGAAGTTCTATACTCAAAGAATCTCTAGAGATAGGTTGAAATCCCAGCTCTATCATTTACTGGGTAGAAATTCCAGCTTGATTATATTCTTCCTCTATAAACCTTTAACACTTTACCTAGTTTTCATTTCTCACCTATAAAATAAGGACAGTATTAGTTCCGTCTCTACAGCTTTGTGATGAGGATTAAATGCCTTAGTTTGAAAAAGATGCTGGGGCGAAAATTGAAAACACAAGTCCCGCTTGTTAGCAAGATTCTGCCATTTTGGTGCCACCTTGTATGGAACTGTCGAGCTGAACAGCCACTGAAATTAATGATGGGATCTGCTACTGTCGTATCTACATGTTTCCCCCTAAGGGAAAAAATAAAAAGTGAACCAATTTCAACAGATAAATGTACTGTGGACTTGACTCCTTTTTTACAAGTATCTTCAATATGTTCTGACTCCTTTTACCTTAGACTTCCCACTTCATCAAATGCACATTTCCTTCTTGCATATTCACATATAGTGAATGTGTTAAGATTTTAGAGAACATGAAAAAAATCACAGTGTCAATCAGAGATTTTTATATTTCAAATATACATCAATTTGACCATATGCAAACATGATTTAATTTTTGGCAATATGTACCATATATATATATATATATGTATATATATATACGTATATATATATTTTTTTTTAATTTTAGTTACTTAACATACAGTGCTATATTGGTTTCAGGAGTAGAATTCACTGATTCAATACTTACATATAATTCCCAGTTCTCATCATAACAATCCATCCTCCATCTAGCCCATCCCCCACTCCTCGCCCTCCATTAATCCTCAGTTTGTTCAGTTTGTTCTCTGTTGTTAAGAATATCTTATGGTTTGGTTCCCTCTCTCCTTTTTTCCTCCTTTCCCATATGTTCAGCTGTTTTTGTTTCTTAAATTCTACATATGAGAGAGGTCATATGATATTTGCCTTTCTCTGACTGACTTATTTCACTTAGCATAATACACTTTAGCCTCATCCACATCATTAAAAATGGCAAAATTTCTTTCTTTTTTCATGGCTGAGTAATATTCAATTATATATATATATATACACACACGCATATATATGTATATGTATGTATATGTATATACATGTGTGTGTGTATATATATTTATATATATATATATTCTTTATTCATTCATCAGTTGAGGGAGATTTGGGCTCTTTCCATAGTTTGGTTATTATTGATAATGCTGCTATAAACATCAGGTGCATACATCTTTGTATCCTTTGGATAAATACCTAGTGGTGCAAATGCAGGATTATAGGGTAATTCTATTTTTACCTTTTTGAGGAACCTCTATATTGTTCTCCAGAGTGGCTGCGCCAGTGCATATTCCCACCAACAGTGCAAGAGGGTTCCCCTTTCTCTGGATCCTTGCCAATACTTGTATTTTGTGTTGTTAATTTTAGCCATTCTGACAGGTGTGAAGTGATATCTCATCATGGTTTTGATCTGTATTTCCCTGATAAGTGATGTTGAGCATCTTTTCATGTTTTTTAGTCCTCTGGATGTCTTCTTTGGAAAAGTGTTTATTCATGCCCTCTGCCCATTTCTTAACTAGATTATTTGTTTAGGGGTGTTGAGTTTGATAAGTTCTTTATGGATTTTGGATACTAACCCTTTATCAGAAATGTCATTTGCAAATATCTTCCATAGGATACCTTTTAGTTTTGTTTATTGTTTCCTTCTCTGTGCAGAAGCTTTTTATCTTGATGAAGTCTCAATAGTTCATTTTTGCTTTTGTTTCCCTTGCCTCCAGAGGTATGTCTAGTAAGAAGTTGCTATGGCTGAGGTCAAACAAAGTTGCTATTTGCTGCCTGTGTTCTCCTCTAGAATTTTGATGATTTCCTGTCTCACATTTAGGTCTTTTACCCATTTTGAATCGACTTTTGTGTATGGTGTAAGGAAGTGGTCCAGTTACATTCTTCTGCATGTCACTGTCCAATTTTCCTAACACCATTTGTTGAAGGTAATGGAAGATAGTAGAAAGGCAGATAGGGGCAAGGGTCCCATCCTGAGAGGAAACTATCCTTAAAAGGAAAAAAGATTCTACACCACCCTGGAAGGAGTCCTTCACCCTTTCCATGTGAACAACTAACTACCTAGTAGGTAAATGAGCACGTGGACAAAAACCTGATTGTGTGACAGGCCCAAGGAGAATGAATCAGATTAAAATAGCCCACCAACAGTCTCATAAAAAGCTCTAGACTTAGGAACTCCAATGGCAACCCTCTCAGGTTCCCTCTGTCTTCATGAGCTTTGTACTATTACCCAGTAAACTTTGCTTTGCTGCCCATTAGTCTTTGGCTGGTCTATATTTTCATTCTTTGAAGCCAAGTGGCCAAGAACTGTAGGCAGTAAAGGAAAAGAAATCCTGAAACAAAGAGACTGGCTTTTTCCCATAGGATTTTAGTTCCTGCTTTGTCAAAGATTAGTTGACCTAGGTACAATACTTCAGCATTAATCCTGAACATTGAAATTTTAATAGAAACTGAGGTTGCCCCCCAAAAAAGTGGTGGGAAACTGTCTCTGGGAGTCTCTGGGAAACTGTCTCTGGGAAACTGTCTATTAGTTTCTGGTTTAAGTTTGACTTTATAACATTATAAGGAAATTGGTTGGTCATAGTAGCATCTCAGTTTATATCTACCTGATGTTTTTTAATAATACTATATACTATAACTAGCATTACCTTCTTGAGAGCCATCAAGAACTGGTAAGAGAAACTGCCAGATTTCTTTACCACACACACATGATTAGAATGCCAGTTCTTCCATCCATCAACATTGCCATAGCAAAGGCAACAGTGTGGCTATTTCTTATTAACCTGTCTTCCCACATACTTCTCACTCAATTTTATGACTTTAAGCAATTGGATTCTATGTGTCTCTTCTTACTCTATCAGGTCAAACCACAAGCCACTTGGAGATGACTTGAATTACTCTGAATCCCTCAGCTTATTTGAGTTCTTATAAACACCCATGCTTTTATACTTATGTTTTGAAAATAAATTTAATTTTGAATATTCATACTTTGCATCTAAAATATGTTATTTGTCTCTATGTCAAACCCACTGCATTCTTCTTGACCTGTTACCCATAAAGATGATCTTTTTTAAAAACAAAATTCTATTTCACTTATGCAATGGCCCTCTCATAAATTGAGATAGTAGACTATCATTTTGAGCTGCTAAGAACTTTATTCTGACTTTTACTGAGTTGTATGCTAGGAGATGAAGAAAGAAATATTTTGACCAAAAACCGAACTAGAATTTCCATACTCTGTACATTCAGTTCCAGACCACATGGGAAAATACTTGATTGCATTTCTCACATTAAGGCTAAAACTTTGTTATGTATAAAAATCCCTTGATGTTATACCAATTCAAGCCTCTGATTTTGGATAATTGAGAAATTGATAATAACTGGGAATTGAAGATTTCCTTTGAGGTTCTTTATTTCTCCTAGAAAAAAGAAAGAGGGTGTGGCAAACTATAATTCACAAAGTTTTGCCTTTTCTACTTCAACAGTTCTACTTCTTGTAGAGGTTTATGGCAGAAAATACATAAAGATTGTTTTGGAATTGCAAAGTGATGGTTACCACAAAGCAATGATTTCCACTTCCCATCATCAGCCATACCCACCCTCCCATTGACATTAGTGACATGTCTACCCTCCAACTGACAGAATTTTGCGATAGGAGCATCAGTGATTCTGTTCCAATTCTTCACTAATTCTACAGATGACCTTCAGGAGAACATTTGTACCAGTTGAGTCTTGAACAATTTGGTGCCTCTCTTTTTCAAAATGAGGAAGGTAGAACTTCCTTAGAAGCTAAGTAGGATTTAATGAGACCTCAGTAGTAAAGTACTTCAAGCCTAAAGATAAAACATCTCCTCTGAGGGCAAATAATTATCTTCCCAAACTAAGCCACCCATCATATGAAAGCTTCCACATTTATCAGTTGATTCAGATCTATCTAAATTAAAAAGGTCATCTGAAGATGAAGGGTTTTCATTTTTTAATTTCTTGATGGTAAAGAAATAAATGAAAAGTTTAAGTCCTTTAAGTACATAGCCACTTATCTCAGTATAAATTAAATGGTTCCCATTGGAAGTAAATGAAAGAGTAAGATTTTTATCACAACTGTTTTAAAACAGGATGATATTTTTGTCAGGGAAAGTAGCAAAGAGATCTTAAACTCCTTGCCCTTCGTGAAGAAATGTGAAGTTGCTTTCATTTCTATTGGCATTTTACTGAGCAGACTCTCTCTTCATTCTAAACTAGAGGTCACAATTTGTTTTGAATTTGAGCTGGAAATAAGATAACAAATATTGCCTAAGGCTTTATGGGATGCCTTTTATCTCTGAATTAGATTAGACAGTCAGAAACTATTGCAAATCCTTTATTATTTTGTTTTTAAGCCCTAAAAACCAAAAGCAATGCACACAGGCAAAGTACATTTAAAAAGTTAGCATTATATCACAAGAGCTGCATATATATTATTTCTTATACTACTCAATTTATATGGGGAATAAACAGAAATCATCCTATTAAACCCTGATTTTTAAAAATCATAGGTCTTTGCTATCATAGGTTATCATTTTTAATGCAGGATGAGTAAGGGTGTAAACTTCAGTGTTACTAGAGGAAAATAAGTTTTTTTTTTCCTTTTCATTGGAAAAATTCATGTTAATTATTCCTCTGCACCTGCCTAATGGGGCTGAAGTAATTCGATTGTCATATTGTTGTAGATTGTTGCTTTGTGTAATGTATCACCCCTGCTGTTCCATTAAAAAAATTCTATACTCTTCCATTATTCAGCAAGGCCTAATGATTATTCCAGCATTTGTACATGCTGCACTGTTATTTTAATTTTAATTGACTTCACTTTTTTAATTAAGCACATTGGTTTTAACACTATTGTTGACAAGCTTGGTTTTGTCCTCATCAGCTTTTGCTCCCATATACATTCCATACCCATTGACACTATAAATGATAAGAGCAATATATACATTGAAGTTTATCATCAACTCTAACATTAATTCATGTCATATATTATTGATATATAATGGTGTGCAGGATATTTTAAAGACTCAGTTATTCTGTTTAAAGTATCTTTTAAAATTAAGTTATTAAGTCTTTACTTTGTAAATTAGAGGAAAAAAGATTTGATTGTTTTTGAATGTGTAAAAATCTGTCAATGAAAAGGACACGTTTTACCCTATCAGTTAAATATAATCAGGTAACAAGCACACAGTAATATAATGTTGTTGTCTATGTTTGGTGCAACATACAAAATCATAGTTTGTATACATTTCAAGATTATCTATGGTAATCTATTTTTAGAGTATAATTGTTTCATTTTTTAAATTATTTAAAGATTGATTTTAAAATTCTTTAAAAATATTGACTTATTATAGATAAGATGTTCTTTTAAGCATAGCATGTAACCTGAAAGAAAACAATACCTTGGCAAACTCATTGAAATGTCTCCTTTTTGAATGATATCTCAGTCATTTATCACAACACAAGATAATGAAAAATGGGTCATAGACAAAATGAGTCAAGCTTTGTGTTCTCAGATGTTAGAAATTGCTGAACTGAAAGGAGGAACTGGAAAGAGAACAAAATAATGGCAAATTTTAATATGAATGACTGTTCAAGTGTTTTTTTTTTTTTTTAAAGCTATATGATACAGTTTCATGGTTTTCACATTTCTCTGAACACAAATCTGGCACAAATAAGGCTTGTAAAACTGTATCAATGGACTGGACCTACCTTATTTTGGAAAGGCTTGACATGAGAACGCTTGTTTCCACTTTGCCATTTTTGTTTTGTTTGTGGACGTAAATGAATGAATGAATGGGAGGGTGAATGAATAGGTCACATGGGATTTGCCTGCCATTTGGTCATCTGAGGGACAGAGGACAAAGATTTCAAAGTGGGCCCTTCTGCTCTTGTTTGGTGCAGCTTCATTGCCGCAGTCCTGACTGCTGATGAGCCTGCTGCCTGGGATTTATGTTCAACCTCTCCTTATGCCTCGATGTGCCTGACCCAGCTCTATTAGCATAACTTCCATTCCCAGTGACAACATGAATAAAAGATGACTTGTGTGACCTCAAAAAGTGCCAAGATAGTATTGATGTAATGAGCCCAATATCCACTGTTTTATGCATTGCCATACAATGGCAATCTTAATAAAAGGTTAAACAGCATTCTAATATGTGTTTCTTTGATGTCCCTCTGACTCACTGACTTCACTTTTTCATTCACCGTTGTTTCTTTGAGGACCATCGATAATCAAAATTGTTTTTCCTTTATTTTGGTGAGCTTAAACCAAAGTAAGACAAACAAGAAAAGTTTTGCTCTCAGAGTCTTCTCCATTTCAGAAAGATAATTTTTCTCCTGCTTGGCATTGCTTTCTGTTCAGCAGCAACTGTTAATGTTAATAGACTAGAGAAATTACTGCATACATTTTGACTTCAACATCTTTTAATTCTCAGAATTCTGTACTGCCACTTCATCTTCTTGGTTTTCCACATTTTTTTTTTTGATTGTGAAAAATCTAAAATACAGTGTTATTACTGGAATACCAGCCTTGTTTTGCACATTCTTCTTTGCACCTTGATCTATTTAAAGACCTGTTAAATATGGAATTCTTAAAGGCAGATACTCTGATTACCTTGCCCTGAAAAACCCTATGAAAAGAATTGCAAATGTGCATAGGAACAGATCAAGGAATTTCCTCTTTCTTCTGGAGCTCCTTGACCAAAAACAACACCAGTCAGTTAAAGTTTTCATCATCCTTCTCCTTAGCTGTGTAAATAGGCAGGACGTAAAGGAGCGATGAAAACATAGCGGCACCCGTCTAAAGTAATATCACGCCTTGCCAACAGCATCCTTTATTATATTTTTCTTTAAAAGCAAAAGCACAACACACTAATATTCACCCTTTTAACAACAAAGAGAAAATGGTGTGCTTTTTATAACTTCTTTTAGATAGCAAATCGCAGGTGCTCTTGTAATATTACTCTCTGCTTTCTTGCAAGGTCTTTTACTTAGCGGATCTGGAAATATAACAGTATGTTAACAACTAACACTCTGCATCTCTGAGCCTTATAGGTAGATTAAAAATCATTTAGAAGGAAGCAATGGCTAAAACATCCTACCACTTCAAACCTCAAATCTCCTGCTTGACACATTGGTTGTGTCATTCAGCATTTTGAAAGGGTGGTGGTAAAGCAACAAACAGGATACAAATTGTTCAAATATCGACCATGTTGCCTTGATCATATCATGTTTTATTGGAGCACTGCATAGCTAACATAGCAGAGAGTGATCAGATATGATGTGACATGACATTATGCAGGTAGGTACTACTGTCAAAGATGTGAAATGGCAGTTTGGGTATATCAAGGTGTAAAGTTAATTAGACCACAGTCAGTGGGTCTCTGTCTTGGAAGAAAACAAACCACTCATATCTATAGCTTCTGTAGGACCCTTGAATAATGAGAAAATCATGTAGTATTCCTATATTTACTGAAGATGTGTGGATAATTATTTATTTAAGGAAATTTCAACAATACTTCTTCACTTGTCTCCCTTTTAATTTGATAGTGACTCCAGCAAATGATACTTCATGCAGTTTCTTATATGGAGAAAAGTTGTAGGAAAATGGAAAGTCTCCTAATCACACTTGATGTTTTTGCATTTGATGTTAGAAAGGAGTTAGAAAGGGGGATTTTTTAGCACATGGGTAGCGATGTGGATTATTACACTACTTAGAGAGGGATACTTGATGAGGGCTAAGTAGATAGGAACATAGCCCTACAAAACTCAACCTTGAGATTGCCAGGAAATTTAAAAAAAAAAAAACTGGCTGCTCAAAAAATTGAAACAGATGTCAGATGCAAGCAGCTGTGGCCTGGGAAATTCAACAAAATTCCAATATTTAAATTGCTTCTCTGGATAAAAATTGCTTGATAGCACAGTTTCAGATGTGATCTGGATTGCCAGTGAACCATCTGCGTAAAATGAAAGTAATCTGCTGACACTGTCGATACAGGTAGGCATCAGCATCATTTGGTTGGAAAAAGAACACTGCTAAGATGTTTTCTGGTAAGCTCGTCAGGAAAGTATGATAATAGTGAAGTGCAGTTTTTAGAATAGTGGGATACACCAGGGTAGAGATAAAAAGTGTGTTTGTCTCACTGTTTAAGGACTATTTGCAAAAAAACCCAACAAGCTTCACTCTAATTTTAGGCTCAAAATGGAATGCTCTGGTTAGGATTGAAAATGGGAGAGAATATTGGGAAAATCACACTCTGAGGACCAAGGGGAAATGATGTCCAATCTGTTAAATCTGACCCTGTGAGAATGATGGAAATGTATGGTGGGTTAACAAGCAAATAGGCAAATTGTGAGCTTTAAAAATTCAGTATCACAGGCAAAGGAATAATTCCCTATAGGGTTAGAGAATACACTTTTTCTTCTATCTGGCTATGTGTTGGATAAAATAAACATATGTAGATGCTGAAAGGTTGCTCACAAATAGGTCAGCTTGTGGCGGAAGTCTTTCATAATTCAAGATACATCAGCTTTAACGGTAGCTGAGAATAAGAGCGAGTAATCAAAAGTGACCCAAACAATGACACCAGAGTTTCCAGATGGTATAGAAAAAAGTCCATGATTTATGATTGCCGGTGCAGTAAATAAATCTAAAACAATAGGCGTGGATGGGGAAGCAGTCACAGCTGACCAAAAGAGCAGTTGTAATGCAACCCACAGAAAGCTTGGTGCCAGAAGTAATTGACATAGTCGTCAAATCAATTTCCTAGGGTGCAGACACTCAAGCACTCAATCTGATTCTGTATGCTGCACGACACTTGGATTATACAGCTGCCTCTAATTCAGATAGCCTTAGCTCAATATGAATCCAATTCGAGGAACTGTCTGGAAGTGAGCAATAATTATTTAGGCTTCCTTTCTGCAGGTTTACTTTTTTCTAGTCAAATTGCTCTATTTCAGAATTACATACATTTTGTATTAATTATTTAACACTTATATATTTTTCTTTTTTTTCTTTTGGCCTCCAGTATCACCAAACTCAATGACACCTCTGAAATCCATGGCCTTATCTTCCAGGGCACAGTGGGATATTTTTCAGGACAGGGAAGGCCTATACAGAGTATGATGTTCTTTATGCTGACTATAGAATCAGCCACTTGATTGCAAATGTGCAATATCCATGTGGAGGAGGACCTATTTATTTATTTATCTTTCTGTATTTCAATTTAATGCAATTCAAAGATAAGATTAAATAATCTTTTGCTGCAAATAATTTTATTGGCATCCACTCATTTTTCACTCATCCGATGTTTATAGAATGTTTACAGCACATCAGATACTTAATTAGACACTGGAGCATCGAGATAAGAGACAAAGACTGTGCCTTCAAAGAACTCACAGCTCAGCAAACTGATGAAACAGGTAAAGAATCATGTGAGAAGAGTTATAGAGAAAATGCAAAGGGCAGGGGGGGAGGCACAGAGGGAACCTCTAACCCAGCTATGATAGACTGAGATTGGGAGAGAAGTAAAGGAAGGATTTTAGAGATGCCAACATTTCCATTGAAATGTGAAGGACGAGGAAAACTTTGCCAGGTTGAAAGAGGATTGATACTATTCCAGACAAGCTCAACACCAAAAAGCACATGGCTTTTTAAAGTAGTCACATACTCTTCAGTGCAGCAGGGGAACATGGGGTTTGGCAGCAAAGAGAGTGGGCAGTGCGTTGAGGAAAGAAGAAGGGACAGGTGTGAATTAGATGGCAGAAAGCAAGGCTGGGGAGTACCTTAGAGCTTACAGAGCACTTATCTTTCCTTAGTGCCCACTGTAGCTTATGAGAACATGATTGTCTCTATTTGAACATAAGCAATGATCAGGGTTGAGAGAAGTTTGGTTTTCTACCAAAGTCACATAGTTGGGAATTAGGCCCAGGCCTGTCTGCTTTAAGGGCCACATTCCAAAGGCAGCATTCATTATTTGACCTTACAGTGAAGGGGTTCCCTTAGCATCATGCTCAGCTACTTATCACAATTTTCAAACTTTTGGACAACAGAAGAATGAGATGATAGGGCTGACAGCTATATGAAAGATAGTGAAGGAGAAGAGTACGCAAAATAGAAAGTAGGAGAAAAAGAGGAAGAGAAAAAGAATGCATATTAATTTCAAAGGTCTCTAGAGACAAAACAAGCTGGCCAGTACCCCCTGGGGTACCGGCAAGGAAGGTAATCCCACAGGGGCTATGGAGTCAACAGAATTTCTATTGTTGCGAAAGATCTTTGAGAGAGCAGATTAGAAGATGATAAATCACATCGTTAACAAGCTATTTGTTTGCTATTAATTTAACATTCTATCTTTAGAAGTAGGGGAGTCTGAAGGGTCAGGAAAAAGAGATAACAAGTTGATTATAGTGCAAACTGGCTGAGCCATCATCAAGTGCAAAGATGAAACAAAGAATCAGGCCCTGGCAAAAGCGACCAGTGATAAAGGAGCAAGGAGTGAAGACAAAAGACAATGACAGGAGTGGAGATCCAGGAAAAAATCTGAGAAGCAAATGAAGGAAAGAAAGAAAGGAAGGGAGGGAGGAAGGAAGAAATGAAGGAAGGAAAAATAGAAGGGAGGGAGGGATGAAGGTAGAAAGGAAGGAAGAACCATCATTCACAAAAGCAAAAGGATCAAAACAGGAAAAAATGTTACACTGAGAAGAAATTTAAAGTGGAAAAAAAAAGACAGCTAAAGAACTAAACCTAGATTTTGTAAATGAAAGTTTTTGTATATGTATTTCTACCAAATAATACTGTGAATTGTAGAAAAATTTGGTAAGAAATAATAGTATAAAAGAAAAAAATACTTCTATTTTGCTAATGCGAACAATCATAATTTGTATTTTGACATCCTTCCTTTCAATCATTTTTCTCCACTCTCACATAATTGTGATCATAATGAAGGAAATTTCAGTTTCCTTTTAAATCTTCTGGTATTTTAAAATAAATATTTATAATTCTGTATAATCAATCTTATTTTCCAGTTTAATTGAGGAATAATTGACATATATGACTGTATAACCTGAAGTTGTACAGTATGATGGTTTGATTTACATACATTGTGAAATGATTACAAAAGGTTCAGCTAACATCCATCTTCTCATATAGCTACAATAAAAGGAGAAGAAAGGAAAAAAAGTTTCTTTGTGATAAGAACTCTTAAGATTTGCTCTCTTGACACTCTTTCTACAAACATTCTACAACACTGTTAGCTGTAGTTGTCAGGTGGTACGTTATCCCTAGTGCTTATTTATATTCTAACTGGAAGTTTGCACCTTTTGACCACCTTCTTCCAATTCCTCCTCCCAACCCCCACTTTCCACCTCTGATAGCTGCAAGTCTGATGTCTTCTTCTGAGAGTTTGGGTTTTGTTTTGTTTTGTTTTGTTTTGTTTTTAAGATTCCACATATAAATGGGATCATACAGTTTTTGTCTTTCTCTGTCTGACTTATTTCACTTAGCATAATGTCTTCGTGTTCCATCCATGTTCCTGTAAGTGATAAGACTTCTTCATTTTTTTTAATGGCTGAGTAGTATCTATTTGTATAAATATACCACAACTTCTTTGCACTGATCCACATTCCCAGCAGCCGGTGCACAACGGTTTCTTTTTCTCAACATCTGTGCCAGCATTTGTTATCTTTTATCTTTTTAATGGTGAACATTATAAGATGTATGAGGAGGTATCTCACTCAGGTTTTAGTTTGTATCTCCCTAATGACTAGTGATGGTGAGCACTTTTTCATCATTTGGGTACCTGTTGGCCTTTCATATATCTTCTTTGGAGAAATGTGCTTTCAGGCCCCTTTCCCATTTTTTAATTAAGTTGTTTGTTTGTTTGGTTTTGCTATTCAGTTGTAGAAGTTCTTTATATATTTTGGATATTAACCTCATATCAGACATAGGGCTGCAAATGTTTTTCCATTCCATAGGTTGTCTTTTCACTTTGTCGATGATTTCTTTTGCTGTGCAGAAGCTTTTTAGTTTGATATAGTCCCACTTATTTTCTATATTGTCACTTTTGCTTCAGGTGTCATAGTCAAACAATTATTACCAAGATGCATATCAAGGAATTTTGTTCCTATGTTTTCTTTTAGGTGTTTCATGGTTTTAGGTCTTACATTAAAATTTTTAATCAATTTTGAGTTTTTTTCTGAGTGGTATAATAATATATGGATCCAGTTTCATTCTTTAGCATGTGCATATCCAATTTTGAGAGAGTTGTTATATTTCTTATGGTTCATGCCCATCACAAATATGGAGGCATCAGAAGGGGCAAAGATGATGACCCACTTCACTTCCATCCTTCAAATGAGCCCCAGCTTTCTCCATGGTAATGAAGACACCAGTGGACTCCACAATACATTCAGCAACAACATTGCCCCATTTGATATTGGTGGGATCTTGCTCCTGGAAGATGGAGATGAGCTCTCCACTGATGACAAGTTTCCCATTTTCACCTTTCAGTATGCCATTGAATTTGCCATGGGTGAAATCGTACTGGACCATGTAGACCATGTAGATCATGGAGTCAAGGCAATGAAGGGGTCATTGATGGCAACAATATCCACTTTGCCAGAGTTAAAAGCAGCCTGGCAAGCAGGCACCCAATATGGCCAAATCCATTTACTCTGACCTTCACCATTGTTTCTCAGGGATCTGACAGTCAATGGATAAGAAGTGTGGCTGTCTGTCAAATGAGGAGGTTCTGAGAGCCTGACTCATTTATGTTTAAAGTAATTATTAAGGTAAGAATTTAAATATTGCATTTTGTAAACTATTTCTGGTTGCTTTGTAGATCTGTTCTTTGTTTCTTGTCCTACCACCTTCAGTTTTGATGTCTTTTGGTATTAGTATGTTTTGACTTCTTTATTGTGTTCTCTTTTGAAATTACTACAGGATTTTCCTTTGTGGTTACTATGAGGCTTATATAAAATATCTTAAACTTCTAACGCCCTATTTTAAACTGATGACTTCAATAGAATTTATATACTTCACACTTTTCCTTCTCCCCTTATGTTTTGGGTTGTTGCTATTACAACTCACATGTTTTTTTATATTGTGAAAGTAATCACAGATTATTGTAGCTATAGTATTTTTACTAGATTACTATTTTTCTTTACATTTTTGAGTTGAAAATGAAATATGCACCACTATTACTGTATCACAGAAGCTATGACTATATATTTTTTATTATTGTCACCCTTTTATGTTTTTGTAATGTTAATTAGTGTTCACTTCCACTGAAAGAATGCCCTTTTAGCACTCCTGTAAGGATAGTAATAGTCTTCCTTAACTTTTGTTTGTTTGGGGCTCCTTTGTCCTTCCCCCGGCTCTGAAGAACAACTTTGCTGGGTATAGAATTCTTGCTTTGACAGTTATATTCTTTCAATATTTTGAATATGTAATGCTATTTTATCTCAGCCTGAAAAGTTTCTGTTGAAAAATCTGCTGATAGTCTTATGGGTGTGTGTGTTTGGGGGGGGGGAATCCCTCTTATGTAACTTTTTCTTTTGCTGTTCTTAAAATTTTTTCTTTGTCTTTCACTTTTGACAATGTAATTATAATGTGCTTTGGTGTAACCCTATTGAAGTTCAACCTATTTTGGATCCCATGCACCTCATGAATCTGGATGTATAATTAATCTTTATAAATATGTCCTTTCAAGCAGAATTCAATGACATTGGAAAATAGTATACTGTTATTTCTTTGAGAATAAACATTTTATTTAATGAATAATTTCCATATGCATAAGATTACCTGCTTGATATATTTTAATTTAATATTTTTATGGCTACAGAAACAACTCTATCTCAAAGTTAAGAAATATTCAAACATAACTGTTTGATGGAGTTTGATGAATAAAGGAAATAAACATGAACAAGATGCATATGTATCTTCTGTTTTGCTAAGTAATTCGAATAATGAAGGAAACCAATTTTTTCCCTACCCTTTTTCAATTTTATGAAGATAATTCAGGAAGGTTGGAACACAGGCCCATGTTATTCATACACATGATTTATGCTTGACATCAAGCTGCCTAGAAAGTGAAAAAGATGTGTCTTAAGGGAATTCATGGACTTATTAATACAGAAATGCAAGAACACACAAGGCAGATAGTATTTAAAGCCCTTAATTCACTATTCTGCCTAATAAAATATGTAGGATTACTGTAGGCCTTTGGCTTATCTCAATGGCTATCATATTCAAATATACTGAGGCTCTGATTGTACAGGAATTTGTAAATCTCTGGTAGATTCATTTGGTCAAATTAATTTTGTCTCATCCTAAAATAAGTTTCACTTACTATGATAATAAACTATTGCCAAATTTAACTAAATGTTATCTTAGTCTCTATATCAATTAAATTATTATTTCAAGTTAAGTTTTCCAATGCAATATATCAGATTATTTTTTTATTTAGCATAAAGCTAATTAATTTATCAGGAAAATGACAACACTAGCATTTTGAAAAAGTGTAGATGAGATGATCTTCTGAAATTCCCCAAAGGGGACAACTTATTAGCAAGATAATCCATTCACAGTGTTTGCAACAAAATACACTACAAAGAGTAAGGCTATTTAAAAACCACAGTGGCATACCTTTTGAAAAACAACCAGTAAAAAAGAAATATGGAACTATTTGGATTATTTGGATCATTAGATTTAAGGTATGAGGTGAAGAGTCTCATTTGATAAAAGATGCCTTAGGGTCCCTGGGTGGCTCCCTTGGTTAAGCATCTGCCTTCAACACAGGTTATGATCTCAGTATCCTGGGATACAGCCCTGCATTGGACTCACTGCTAAGTGGGGAGCCTGCTTCTCCTTCTCCCTCTCTTGCTACCCCTGCTTTCTCTCTCTGTCAAATAAACAAATAAATAAATAAATCTTAAAAAAAAAATGCCTTTAAAATGTCCCTCTGTCTCAGTAAAATTCCAATGACACAAAATGGCCACTACAGTACTTCATTTAACAAATTTATTTTCCATTACATGTCCACCACTGAGAAAACAAAAGTGAAGAAAATAAACATAGTCTCTGCTCTTGTGGTGATAAAATTGATATGATAAAATTTCATATGATAAAATTTCAAAATATTTTGAAAAAATTCGACAAAAACAGTTGAATTCATCACCTGCTAAGAAATCACACGAACTACAATTTTTTCATGTATATGTATAACAATTTGCTGGATTGGTTGTGAAAGAGTGAAGACTATCAATATGTAGATGTTTATGTGAAAATAATGACAAACAAGAGTTCTAAACCTGAAAACATTTCAACCTTTTAAATTACACGTCTTAATTGCCCTAATTTCATTTTTTGATATCAAAAAGCATTGGACAATCTTGGAAGGGAGAATTTATCTTCAACCTATAGCATTTCCTATAATATTTGATAATTCTATTTTATATCCATCTTCTCTTTCTCATTTTCAAGATATCGATTTAACTCAAAGAATACATTTTTAAACTAGTGAACTACATAAAGATGTTTGAAAATATCATTTTATTAATTTTAATTCATATTACCTATTCCTTTCAAATGAATATCTTAAATTCTAAAGCCTTAGGAGCAATGAAACATCTTTGATGTAAATGAGAATAATCTAATAATTAACCCCAGATTTTTTTCAGCACTAAATGTAAAAGCAAAACGAATCAGTGTTAATGATGAAGGAAATTTCAGACCTTATGGCCTTAAGGTATCAAGTTTTTTTTTATTAGTCAAGAAATGTATCAATTGTATTTAGTTTTTCAATGATGTTTGTTTTGAAGGAAACTCTCTAAATAGTTTTTCATGAGCAATGATAATGATGGAGTTACTTTCAAAGCTCATGCTGAGAAATTATTTTTTGTAATTTTTTTTCTGTCCAGCTGACATATTACATTTATTTATGCGAGGTAGAAAACTAACCTCTAACTCCTACTGCCAGTATTTGGTTTCAGCGAGCATTGCTCACCATGCAGTAGTTATTAAACACTTTCTATTGATGCAACTACCAGGTCTAATTGTCAAACCAGTTCATAATCTTCTTGTTGCTAATGGAGTCTGCTACAAAATAAAGATGTGAGAAACAGTGCTTCATCTATTTTACTCCCTTTGTTTACTCCCTATGGAGTACCTCAAGATGTCACCACCATTCAGTAATTCAATTTCATTAAACATAGGATTAATTCAATTGTACAATTATTCAAATATAAAATTCAAAAAAAGGGTGACATTTTTCCTTCTTATGGGACAAATATAGATGTGTCATTTGGCATTTTAAAGATTTTTTCCTCTATGATTATGAAATTAACATTTTCCAGGAGAAAATGTGTTTTTTATAAGAACCTAAGTGAACATGCTTATATATAGATGTGCATGTTTATAATATATGTAGAGTGAGACAATTCCTTTTAAATAAGAAGTCTACCATGTATTTCCTTGCTGCCCAGGGTACAAAAGGTTATACAGTGAGTCTAAAAGAAGCCAAGTGATTAGTTGAAATATCAACTAAATCAGGAAAAGATTAGTACACTAATAAAATGCCACACTTTATGAAAATGGCAGGCTAACTTGTTAGGTACAAATAGGATAAAATTTCTGACCCTCCACAGTCTTGGCACTTTGCTATAGAATTTTTCTTATGGCTTATGCAAGTATGATTTTTCAGTCTGCTGCTGAAACAGTTTACTTATATTATCTTAGTATTTTGGATTTGTCCCCATTCTTTTTCCCTTACACCTTTTCATTCTTTGAATGTGTTCCGCAGGGCCCTCATCAAGAACCCGAGTGGTAAAGACAGGAAGAATAACTGGGTGGGATTATAACTGTTCAAACAGGTACTTCATTGCTACAGATGGGCCATGTGTCTCTCAGAATGCTGGAGCCAACTTATTTCCTTTCAATATAATGACCAGGAACAACTAAATATTTTGTAGAATATGAATATGTGGTAATCAGATATTAGAAGAAAAGTCACTTATGGTGGAAAATCTCTGCATAGGTTGCACAGCTAACCAACCACAAGAACCACATGCCAAGCCACATTTAAGGATTTCGATCCCTAAAGAATGTTAAGACATCTTCCCAAGGTAATCGACATGTGATTCTGCATACAAAAAAATATTTTTCACATTTTCTAAAAGTGACCATAAAAATATAAGAAATGTGTCAACTCTGAAAAACACTAGATACTAGTCCTTTAGCATCCTGCACAGGCACCATAAAGGAGTTTCAGACATCATGCTTCTCAGTGTGGCTGGCATATTACATTTAGTCAATGTGTGAAATTTCTGCAGAAAATAGGTAGAGGAGTGAATGCAATTGTATTGTGCCAAATAAGTTTTTGAGCCATGGCCATAAGCACTCATCATGTGTCTGAATAAATCCAGGGTGATACTAATCAGAACATTCCATGAAGTAATTTTATATGCTTTGGCAATTTTTTGGCTTTCTTCTGGTTTTACTTTCTGGAGGCTCTGTTGGATTTCCCCACAGACAAGTGTTGTACGCTCATAGCCTTTTCGAATTTATTGATTCAAGAAGCCTAAAGGAAGGTAAAGATGACACGACTATAGGAGAATATAGAAGCCCATCAGGGCCTTTCTACAATACTGTTCGTGAAGGCTATGCCCTAAGACTAGAGCAAAGAGGCCTTATATAAGGTTATTTGGATGGTCGCCAAACTGATGCCCATTGGGTAGGTTTTCATTTGATTATTGTATATTCCATTCTAAAGCAAAAGATCATCACATTAATAAGCTCCAAGAGGTTTAAAAATGGAAGTAGTTAGTAAAAAATAAAAAACAAATAAATATGAAAGAAGGGAATAAAAAGGGAAGGAGAGAAAGAGAAAGAAAGAAAAACAAAGAAATAAAGAAGAAGGAAAGAAGGAAGGAAGCAAATCTTAAACAAGTTCAATAATTTTCTTGACTTTTCTTCAAGGTCAAATTAATTGAGATCTTTTTACAAACACATCTTCCCCTTATCCAAAACAGGTCTCTCTCAGTATATGATCCTAGCATAGGAGCAAAGAGTTTTGACCACAGAACAACAAATGACTTCAGGGTTCCCTCTCAATTTAGGCTGAGAATTCTAAGAACTTACCCACAGAACAGAACATGCCCTTCTGAATTAGATGTGCTATGTGTTCAATGTGACCCTGAAGAATTTCACATCTATAATTTCTCCTTCAAAAACGACAGTTAATAATCAAGGTCACGACATTTCCTCCCAACGACACACAATTGATTCTTCACTTCTGTTTTGTTTTGAAAATGCAGAACAGGCATTTGGGGGCTAAATATCAATACCATGAAAAATGGAAAGATGTCAGAAAGAACAATTTGCAGCCAACCATGTGCCTGCTCCGAGAGCTGGTTACACAACTCAGCAAATACATGGCATGCACTTGTCTAGAGGAAGATGGACTGCAAATAAATTATTAAGCTTTTCCTACTGGCGGATGAGACATTTTCACATAGACTGCAATGCGTGTCATCACATACGACAAAAGGATAAACAGGCATAGACCAGCTTGAAGAAAATTGATAGTGACTTGTACATCCTTATTCATAACCACTTTTTTCCAGATTAAGAAAGCTTCAAACAGCAATTTCTATATTAATCCTATAGAACTCTTTACCGATCTCCAAAATCTCTCTCTCTCTCTTTCACACACACACACACACACACACACACACACACACAAACCCAAAACACCAAAAACAAAAACAAAACACTGATCAAAAACAGAGAATTTTAATTTGCTAGGTCAGAATTGCTGAATAGTCAAACTAGATTGTATTATAAGGAAAGTGAGTGAGGCAGAGTATATAGTTGGCTGGAAGGTTAAAGTTGAAATCTTATTTTCTTACTACTCTATGCTAGGAACATCTGAATAGCTCTTTTCATTCTTATGAGCAATTCTATTTCCTCCTCAGTCACAGATCTCTATTTGCCCCTGCCTATGTTAATAAAAGGAGATTATTTGAGGCAATAGGTGATCGACAACTTTAATTTAGAACAAGGAAACCAGAGAGGCTAGCATAGAAGTAAGACCTAAGCAAATGTATTTTTTTCTCTGTTTTGAAGAAATCAAATAAAGACTGTTAAGAGACAGGTCCAGGAGACAACAAACAAACAAACAAATAGCCACTGTATTTCAATGTGGAAAATGTGCCAGGGATTAGAAGTGGTGGAATATAAAGAAATAAAATGTTAGGAGTTCATCCTTTCGATGAATAGCAGGGAAAGCCAGTGAGAAGAATTTGGGGGGGCAGCCTAAGCCTCAACTCAAAGCAAGACCACTGAGTTGAATTTATGTCTTACCCTCTGCATTCTTGTTTCAGTAAGGGAGCATCGTAAGAAGACTTTTGTGAGTATCTTGTTGTCTGCAGTGGTGATCCAACAGATCTTACTTGAATCTGTATACACATGAGGGATTAAGAAGTCTTTGTTGTTTGCTCTTTAATTCTTACCTAACGATGAAGACCTACTTTCAATTTGAATTGCATAATTATTCAAAGCAATGGAGCCTCTTGAATTTAACATTTCAAGGGATGAGAAGAGCGGTATATATGCCTTTGCAGGTATAGAATCTAGAATCTAGAAACACCAAGATGAATCCTAAACTGAACTAAATTTCTCAATGTGACCAGACCGTAGCCACTTACCAATTAGACAAATACATTAAGGAAGTGATGGGATTTTACTTACAGAACTTCCTACCCTCACTAGCACCTAATTCTGTGGGGAGGACACATAAAGAATGTGAAATCATAACCCTTGAAGCCCATTTCCCCCTTTCTCAATGGTTCAGTCAAAAGCTGGCACTAGAGGCTGAGCTCAGGAAGCTTCCATTTCTAAGACTGTTTCTTAGACGAGGATGTTTCCACTGTATTCTTGGCCCCTCTGGAAGCTGGGTCCCTCTTCTGGAACCCTGCCGCGGTGCATTCTGTCCAGCTCTCTCTCGCTTATGCATTCTGAGATAATCAGAGCTACATGACCTTGTGTGTTTTTCTGCTTCTCAGCCAATACATTTTTATCCCTAAACCCAATATTATATTCACACCTTGTAATATTGGTGAGGGTTATGTGTGTGTGTGTGTGTGTGTTTGCGTGTGTGTGTGGGGGGGTGTATGCGAGTGTGCATGTCTGGTTCCTTTTGGAACAGCAACTGCAAGACCAAGTTGGCCAAAACTAAGTCAATAAACATCTAAATTCTCTTCCTCTGAAGTTCAGTGGCTGTCCCAGACACTAAATTCTGGTCTTGAATCCAACGTGGCTGTGATCTCTTTTTCTAAGATATCCTAATACTCGGAGTCCTGTCAGCCCTGCTTTATTACAGATGCCTGATGTGTCTGCATCGCTGTGTGTTTTACTCTTACTATTTTAATGAGAAAACACTAATAAAGCACTTTTCTATGTCAAATACTCTGATTGTCATCCATGCATTCGTTAGTTTAGTCTTTATAATAGATTTATAGGGGTACATGTGATTATTATACACATTTTAAAGATGGGGAAAATAGGTCACATAGAATTTAAATACTTTGCCCAAAGTCACCCAATCAGGAAGTGGCAATTTGGGTGGCTCTATGTGGTCTGGATCCTAATTACCGAGTAATGTTATGTTTACTATTCTGTGCTGCTCCTACTGCTAGTCTTACCTTTTAAAAATAAGTAGATAAATACATAAAATCAACCAATGGTCTAAAATTCAAAATGCATAAAATACCCTGTAAAAGGAAATTTCTTCTATTACCCTGCTTCCCAGGCTTCGTGTTTTTTTCTCCAGATGTAACCACTGCTGTTATATCCTTGAGTGTTCAGAAATATTCTGTGTAAATATGAGTAAATACAGCATATATATATTTTTTCCTTGTTTAAATGCAAATTTCAGCTTACTAAATATATCATTTAATATGGAGGGGTTTTCCACTTAATTTTGCAGCTTTTTAAATCTCAGTTTATAAATATTGCTCCATTCTTTCTAAATGGCCAAACATTTCTCTAATATATAGAGGTAACAAATTTATTTGATCAATCTTTAAGTTGTACAATTAAGTGATTGCAAGTCATTTGCCACGCAGAATATCTTGCATATCAAGCTGCAAATCTGTGAGTTTTGAATTGTATAAATTTTTTTAAATGAAATACTGGTATTTAAAAATATCTGTCATTTTATTTTATTTCTTTAGATTTATTTATTTTTGAGAGGGGGGATGGGCAGAGAGAGAAAATTCAAGCAGACTCCTTGCTGAGCATAGAGCCCACACATGGGACCCAATCCGGTGACCCTGAGATTGTGACCTGCGCCGAAACCAAGAGTTGGACACTTAACTACAGGCACCACAGTGGTGCCCTGTAAAATATGTCATTTTAATTGTTACTGTCAAATTGCCCATTATAGAGAGTTGCCTTAATTTACATTCTCAACAGCAATGTGTGAGAATGTCTGTTTCCTCCATATCCTCGCCAACATGGTGCATCATCAGATTTTGCCAACATTTATTTGATTTTTTGCCAATCTACGAGGTGAAAACGGTGTTTCATTGTAGTTTCAGTCTGAATTTTTATTTGTTTTCCTTTTCCATGAAGTGTTTTTTCATATCTTTTTGCACATTTTTCTATTGTATTGCCAGACTTCGGCTTATGGATCTGTAGGAAACTTTTTCATGTTAAAATCTGGCCCTTCGATAGTCTAAAAATTGTTAATTATTCTTTCTCAGATTAGCATTTGTCTTCTGACATTCTTTATTTTGAATCATGAAGACATTATTTTTATGCAGTGGATTTAATCAATTATTTATTTTAATGACTTCAAAGAATTATTTCATACTTTAAAAAGACATAACTTTCCTGGAATAAAAAAATGTCCACTTTTTCTAATAATTTATTATTGCATTTTTATTTTTACATTTATATCTTTGACTTATCCAAGATTCATTTGGAATAAAAAGTAGAGTTTTAAGATTGAGATTTTGATTATTTTACTAAACAACTTTTCTATTCTGTTATCTTATAGATATTTTACAAATAATATTGCCTTCTTATACTAAAATATTGATAGTTTCGGGGCACCTGGGTGGCTCAGTAGTTGAGTGTTTGCCCGGGATCCTGGGATCGAGCTCAGCATCCGACTCCCCAGAAGGAGCCTGCTTCTCCTTCTGCCTGTGTCTCTGCCTCGATTTGTGCCTCTCATGAATAAATAAAATCTTAAAAAAATGTTGATAGTATCCATTTTTTATATATTTGTGTACTATGGTGTGTTTTTTATTCTGTTTTATTGATTTGTATATTCATGTGCCAGTGTAAAACTATTTTAATTCTTATCACTTTATAATGCATTCTGATACCTGGTAAGGCAAGTCAATTCTCATGACTCTTCAGAGTATTTTGGTTACTATTGCTAGTTTATGTTTCCTGTATGAATTTAAGAATTAGATTGTCTCAATAAATTTTTTGGGAGGGAGTAACACTAGCTTTATATGTTAACTCAGGCAGAATTGACATCTATATGTCGATGAGAGCATGAGATATGATAGTGAGTATATTTCCAAAAAAATATGACTTTCCATTTTTTTAAGTTGCCTTTTGGATCTTATAGTAACATTTTATGGATTATTTTTTTTTACGGATCATGAATATTTCTTTTTACATTTTGTCCTAAATATTTCATACATGGCATACATGTATAATGTATTTCATACATTAACATACATGTTTGTTACCATTGAAATTGTGGACTTTTTTTCCATCACATGTTCAAAGAGGCTGCTTTGGAGTATGAAGACTTTTGACTTTTGCATTAATTTTTCTTTTACTTTCTGTATTAATTTTTCTTATATTTCTTTCCTGACGTGTACTAATGAATATTTTCTTTAATTCCTGGGAAGATGTTTGATCACAACTTTCATGTGTTTCACGGCAAGATTTTTCTGTTAAATATGTATAATTTGCCATTTGTTTTTTCTTCCTCGCCTCTCTTGCTTTCTATAAATTCTATTATTTTTTACAATATTGCTTTCTATAAATTCTACTTATATTTTTCTATATATTCTATTGCATGTGTCTTTCTATAAATTCTATTTTTTTTACAATATTGCTAATTATTGAGGGATATCATTTCTTCCTGATGAGCTATCTTTAGATTTGTGTCAGAGAAGGGCAGGATCATATTTTAACCAGCAGAGATTCTTCTGATGACCTAGAATGATGATGTAAATAATATTTCTTTTAGTCTTTACATTATGGTAGCCCCTAATTTAGCATGATTAGGTTGGTCACAATGTGGAGATTCTGTAGCCCAAGCTCTTTGACTGATAGCTTTTTACAAATATGACCCATGTGGCAATACTGAACTTCTCCTCAGTATCAAACCAAATTCAGATATGCTTACCAGCTCCTGTAGGTCATTTCTCCTGTCATAATAAGGTCTCTGGTTTTGAGCATCTTCCTGGAGAAGTATGCTGTATCAGCTTTTTCTGTGATCTGCTGCAGTGGCTATCTTCCTTCTGTATGTTCTTCGACCTTCGTGTAATTTTAACCCTTATTCTGATTTTATGGTTCAAATGTTAGCTTTCTCCTGGTTTTATTGGAGATCAGACTCGCATTTCTGCCTCATGTTTTCTTTGTAACTTTAGACATTTTTGCTGAGGAGAGATCAATGCTAAATTTACTCCACCCCATCCAAAACCTTTATATTGATTGGAAGTTTAGGACATTTTGTGAAATTGCACAAAACACAAAACAAGACATATCCTATCGATGGATAAATAATTCCATTTTGTCTAAGAAACAATATTATCTTTATTACTAAAATATACTATCAGGTTTAAATATGGACATAACTATGTGCAAAGTAGAATTGTAATTTCTTTTTTAAGCATTCAACAATAGTAATAAAATGTCTACTGTGTTCCAAAGACTAGAAGAGACACAAGAGAAACAAAAATTATTAGTTTTCTTGAAGCTTTCACAAGTTATTGGAAAGAGACAAAAACTCATTCAAGTGTACAGAAAGAGAACCATTTAACTTAGCCTGAACAATAAGGTGAAAGTTAAACTGTTGAACTGAGTCTTGAATAAGAAATAACAGTTAACCAGGCAAAGAATTGAGGGAAACACTCTTAGATCAAAAAGAAGTCTATGAAAAGGCACAAAAGCAAAAAACATATAGAATGGTAAATAGTAGTTTTATGTCTATAGCTATACCAATTTGAAAATCCCAGATGTTTGCCTTAGAAATCATATAACATATTAGCATCTCTAAAACCTTTCTTTTCCTCCTGCTTTAAATTTAAGATCTTCTCAGCATAGAGATTTCTTACTGCTACTTTGTCCCCTTCCCTACTGGCCAAGATAATAATAATAATAATAATAATAATAATAATAATAATAATAATAAAAGTTATATGATTTTGATCCGAATTCAGATTATTTCAATTAGCCTTTACTGAAAAGCCATTATTTGTCTAACAACATGCAAAATTTGTGGAGGAGCCTGGGGAGAGCAAGACATTGTGTCCATAAAGACTAAAATGTTGGGGATCCCTGGGTGGTGCAGCGGTTTGGCACCTGCCTTTGGCCCAGGGCGCGATCCTGGAGACCCGGGATCGAATCCCACATCGGGCTCCCGGTGCATGGAGCCTGCTTCTCCCTCTGCCTGTGTCTCTGCCTCTCTCTCTCTCTGTGACTATCATAAATAAATAAAAAATTAAAAAATAAAAAGACTAAAATGTTTATACTTGGAGTAAGTATTAGGAAAAGTAACCTCTCCTATTGTCACTGGCAAAGACCACAATTCGTCTGCTCACACTGCTTATCATATCATTTTTATTGGTAAAGAAATAATTTGTATATGGTAAAGAAATAATTTGTACAAATATTCTTTGTATATTTATAGCACTTATGGCTGACTTTCCACATAGCAAGGTATTTTTTTGATATAAATATTAATGTGCGTTTCTTAATGCTCTTTTATCCATGACCTAATTTGCTTTGACATTTTACTTCACAAACTTGCAAAATTCGAAAATGCTTCATGTGCATTATTTTAATGTTTATTCTGCTTATTTATCTATGGAAATCAAAGCAATTCTTTATCTTTAACCCAATCAGCTAATGATCTTTCTGAATTTCTCTCATTTATTGTTAACTTTTTCAGTCAGTAAGGAAAATCAAGCTTAACTACATTGTCCTTAAAAGTTTTTGTTGTTTGGTACAGAAAAATATAAAATTAGAGATTCGTTTTCCTATGTTTTTCCATATAACCCAAATAAATTTCTTTTAATATGTACTTTTGCCACAAGCAAGACTTAAAATGCAAAGTAAACTAGAGAAAACACATATTAGAGTTAGGATCTATCAGATTTCTGAATCCAGTCTTATTTTAGGAGGCTCTTTGTGACACTAAACCTGAGATAATCACTTGTCTGACATGTGGATTAGAAACAAGCTACCTCTCAAAGTGTTTGCCAACATTTACATCTCATAGTAGTTTGTAGCAAATATTAGTGAACAGAGTTGCTATGTTGGGTCCATGTTGATCCCAGGTCTCAAAATGGAAAGTAGTCCCCCAAAAAGATTCTCATAAATTAGGATAATGCAGTGGAGGTCTGAAGGGAAAAAGAAGAACACTTTAACCCAAATATAAATGCTAGTTACCTATAGATCATCCAAAAAATGTTTAATTTCCCTGAGAGTAGGTGAACTGACAATGTGTTCAGTTAGCTCTGAATTTCTGAGGGTTGAAATAGTTAATTGACACTATAGCATTCCTGAACATGCTAGACAGAAATATGAATGTTTAGCAGATCGAATGCCATGCTTTCAAGAAATTAACTAGCTATTCATTCAGTCTTTAAGCATTATTGGAACAAGAATTACATTTGAATTTTTAAAATGATTATGAACTGGATAAAGGCTAAGAATAAACCTGCATTTTTTTTTTACCACTGCCGTGGGAAAAGGAAACTCTTAATTACAATGCTTGTCTTTGAATAATATTTCAGTTGTAACAGCACGTTTTTTCCAATTTTGCATGATAAGTGCATTAATATTTATTCATATTCTATGACCTTTACATAATTCTCCTGGGCACTATTTTCCAAACTATGATGTTTGCTCTTTTTCTCTCTTTAATACTTATCATTTATGTACTTCTTATTACTCACATTTTATGAGCATGTTAGGATTATTATGAAATGAGTTGGAATGAGACCTGACTCTAACTCCTTTTCATCACATTTATCTTATGGTGGTGGGCACACAATTTATACACTTGTCAAAAATGATCAAATTGAGTGATGTCAGCAAAAATGGCAGAGGTGAGAACTCAAAGAAAGTTCATTCCTCTGCAAAAGCAGCAAATAAACTAGCAAAAACTATCAGAACCAAGTTTTTTGGAACTCTGGAAATTAACCAAAGCTTGAAGCAACCAGGGAAGCACTTTATTAAGGAAAACAAGAAAGTTGAATCTTGGTACACAACTTTCTGACATTTTAACTTTTCCTGGTCACATCCCTTGCCCCACTGCTTGGCAGTGGCCATGAACAATAGCCCATAGCCAACACAGATTCTTGTGCCAGAGAATAGTGGAATGAGCTATATTCTCAAAGAATTGTGATAGTTCATTCTGACTTGTGGTGGTTCTCTGGAGGACTGGTTCAAAGGGTTTGCTTTATCTCACCTAACTCTGAAGTCTCCCAGTGCTGAGGTGTGGCATTTGTCAAAAACATTTAAAGAAAAATGTATTAGTTTCTCTTGCCTTGGGCAATGGATGAGAGTAGAGATGAACAATGGAGTAACCAGGTGCCTAGGACGAAAGGCTGGATAATGAGAAGCTTAGAGAAAAAGGAATCTGAAAAACTCTGACATATTCCTAAAAATCTAGAAGGCTATGTGCATGCTCAGAAAAGATGTGAGAAGGCCCTAACTTTCATGCCCATCTGACCTTCAAGTTCAGTGAAAGCAGACCTGATATTAAAGGTGTGCCCCAACACATACACAAATCTCAAAGATTGAATCATTTTCTTTTTGTTTTTTATGCAAGTGTTAAAATCTCTGTCTAATTACTAGCTAACCACTGAGCTAATAAAATACAGACTTCAGTGGCCACACATGACAAAGACTATAGACTTTACAAAATTAGACTGGGATGATCCTTAAACAAATATACAACAATTTAACAGAAACAAGAAACCCTTTCAAGGGGAAAATCTGACTTTCAGAGTTGCCACGTTAAAACATTCCAAGTGTACAGGTTTCAGTAACACCAAAAATATGAGGCCTACAAAGGAACAAGAAAGTATAATCAACTCACAGAAAATAAAGACATTAATAGAAATTGTCCTTGATGGAGCCTAGAGATTGGACTTAATAGACAAAGATATTAATTCAACTGTCTTAAATATACTTGAAGAGTTAAATGAATCCAAAACTTAGAGGACGCAATGAGAGCAGTGCTCAGAGAGAAACTTTTACCTATAAATGTCTACATTAGAAAAGAAGAGAGATTGTAAATCAGTAACTTACACTTCCACCTTTAAGACATGGAAGAAGGGCAAGCTAACCCCAAAGCAAGCCAACAGAAGGAGATAATTAGGATTTTAGTGAAGTGAATTAAATTGAAATTGAAACAAATTGATGAAACCAAAGGTTGGTTCTTCGAAAGGATTAACAAAATTGACAAACATTTAGTGAGATTTAAGAAGAAAAAAAGAGAAAATCTGAATGGACCTATAAAAAGTAAATAGATCTCGTCAATATACAAAAGACTTCCAACAACAACAAAAGTTTAGGACCAGATGGCTTCACTGGTGCATTGTATCAAACATTTAAAAAATCAGGGGATCCCTGGGTGGCGCAGCGGTTTGGCGCCTGTCTTTGGCCCAGGGCGCGATCCTGGAGACCCAGGATCGAATCCCACGTCAGGGCTCCCAGTGCATGGAGCCCGCTTCTCCCTCTGCCTATGTCTCTGCCTCTCTCTCTCCCTCTCCATGTGACTATCATAAATAAATAAAAATTAAAAAAAAAAAAAAACACATTTAAAAAATCAAAACCAATCTTTCTCAAACTCCTCCCAAAAATAAAGAAAAGGTAAAATTTACCAACTCAATTAGATCAGTATTACCATGATGTTGAAAACATTATAAGAAAACTATGAAAGACTATCCCTTATGAATATACATGCAAAAATCCCTAATAACATATTAACAGACTGAGGCAAGCAGCACATTAAACGGATTATACATTATGATTAAATTCTATTTATATTGCATTAAGAAAAAAGTACCTACTAATAAATTTAACTGAAGAAGTGCAAGGCATGTGCATTGAAAACTAGAAAATATTTTGGAAAGAAACTAAAGAAGACCTAAGTAAGTAGAAAGTCATCCTGTGCTCATGAATGAAAGGTTTAATACTGTTAAGATGGGGACGGCCCCAGTGGCTCGGCAGTTTAGTGCTGCCTTCAGCCCAGGGCATGATCCTGGAGACCTGAGATCGAGTCCCATGTCAGGGTCCCTGCATGGGGCCTGCTTCTCTGTCTGCCTGTGTCTTTGCCTGTGTGTGTGTGTGTGTGTGTGTGTGTGTGTGTGTGTGTCTCATGAATAAATAAATAAAATCTTTTTTAAAAAATACTGTTAAGATGGCAATACTCACAAAATTGATCTGTGGATTCAATACAATCTCTATCAAAATTCCAATGGCCATTTTGCAGAAATGGACAAGCTGATTCCAAAATTCATGTCTAAATTGCAAGATATCCTGAATAATAATTTTTTAAGAAAGGAAAAATTAGAACAAAATAGGAGCCACTTTCTGGCTTCAAAACTCAAAGCAAAATTAGTGTAGTCAAAATAGTGTGGTATTGATGTAGGGATTGATACATAGAGTAATGGAATTGGATTGAGAGTCCAAAAATAAATCCATATATCTTTGGTCAGTTGATTTTTGACAAAGGTGCCAAGGCTATTCAATGAGAAAAAAGAATAATCTTTCCAGCAAATGGTGTTAATTGTTTATCACATTCAAAAGAATAAATTTGGACACCTATTTCACACCATATACAAAAAGTTAATTCAATGTATCAAAGATGTTAATGTTAAGAGCTAAAATTACAAAACTCTAGAAGAAAATATAGGTGAAAATAGTCATGATTTTGGGTTAGGAAACCATTTTTTAACTGTAATGTAAAATAAAATATAAACAGTTTCTTAAAAAGCAACTAAGGGAAAATAAAATGGACTTCATAAAAATTAAAAACTTTTGTACATTAATTAATAATACCAAGAACATAAAGACAATCCACAGAATGGGAGAAAATACATGCAAGTCATATATCTTATCAGGTCTTTTACCCAGAATATAGAAACTATCTTTAAACTTGACAACAAAAATGCAAACAACCCAATTAAAAAACAGACAGGGATTTGAGTAGACATTTATCCAACAGATAGAGATGGTCATTATATACATAGGAAGATATTCACAACCATTAATTATTAGAGAAATGCAAATTAAAACTACAATGAGGTATCACGTATGATGCTATTCTCAACAAAATGGAAAATAGCAAATATTAGGAAGGATGTGAAGAAATTGGAACCTTTACGCATTGCCCTTCGTAATGTAAAATGGTGCAGTAGCTATGGAAAACAGTTTAGTGGTTTCTTAAAAAGTTAAATATAGAATTACCATGGGGCCTAGCAATTCTACTATACCTCCTATATATACCCAAGAGAAATGAAAACAACGGTCCACACAAAAACTTGTATGCAAATGTTCATAGCAGCACTATTTATATTCATGACACGCAAAAGTAGAAAGAAAACAAATGCCCATCACCTGAAGAATGGATAAATAAAATGTTTTATATCTACCAGTGGACTATTATTCACCAATAAAAAAGAATGAAGTAGGGATCCCTGGGAGGCGCAGCGGTTTAGTGCCTGCCATTGGCCCAGGGTGCGATCCTGGAGACCCGGGATCGAATCCCACATCGGGCTCCCGGTGCGTGGAGCCTGCTTCTCCCTCTGCCTGTGTCTCTGCCTCTCTCTCTCTCTCTCTCTGTGACTATCATAAATAAATAAAAATTAAAAAAAAAAAAAAAAAGAATGAAGTACTGATGACACATGCCATAGCATGAGTGATCCTGAAAAGAGCCAGCACAAAAGGTCACATATTATAGGATTCTATTTATATGAAATGCCTAAAATAGGTAAATTCATAGAGAGCAGGACGTAGATTAGTAGTTACCAGTATAGCTTCTTTTTGGGTAATGAAAATATTCTGGAATTAGATAGAGGTTATAGTTGTATAATATTGTGAATCTAATAAAAAAACACTGATTTTTGAACATTAAAATGATTAAATTGATAAAGTTTATGTTATGTGAATTTTATCTCAATTTAAAAATCATCTAATTGTGGACTTAAAATTAGTGATTTTTTAAATTATGAATTATGCTTTGATGAAATTAATAGTTGTGCTATAAAATAAAAGTAAGTACATACATAAAATGCCCAGAATTTCAGTTTAACAGAAAATAGCTCTTATTTCAAATATAAAATAAGGTTTTCCTTATCTATTTGGTGTAGATATTTTATAGTAGAAAATGTAAGATTTATATAAATTTCTTTGGAAGAGATGGCCTCGTTTTCTTATTTAAAAAATTTTGATCCATTTTTTTTAATTAATAATTTAACTTTTTTGTGCCATAAAATTAACTTTCATCCTACTTTCCACTTACTATTTTGAAGCTATCTGTTACATAGCAATACAGGGTGTTTCAGACTCTCAGTCTGATATGTTGTAACTGGAATTAACTGTCTACTTTTTAGTCTAGAATTTTTTACCTTAAAAAGACCTAGAGTTGGCCCATTGCAACCAGAAAAAATAGGGTACCAGATGTACCAAAATGCTTTCCTTAGGTGATATAGCTTAAATCAGACCCTGGGCTCACTATATTTACTTAAATTAGTTGTTTACAATATAGTCTGGACTTTTTTTTTTTTTTTTAAGCTAATTTGCTGCCTGTTCTATGGCAGAAAGTATGGTAACCTATATATACATTAACACAAAGAAAATCCAATAAGAAACCATACTATAATTGATACAGAAGAATCTGAGAGCAAACATGGCCTTAGAAGACTTTCTAACTCTAATGGAATCTGGTCATTTTGAAAAACAAGAAATAATGAGAGTGCTAAATTCAGTGAGATTATTAATTTATGATTTTAAAAGATAACTGAATTTTGGTTTTGCAATATTAAATAGGAATCTGATTATGAGACGATAACAAAAATGTTGAGAATTCTCATAACAAACATCGAGACATTTTGAGAATGTCTCAACATTCAAAGAATCTAGAAAATTAGACTTAGAGGAGAAGAAAAAACTACATAAAACTAAATAAGAGAATGCTATCTTTCTTTGATGTTAGTATTTTTTCTTTTTTTCTCTATTTTTCCTATTTTGTGTTGTATGCTTTATCTGTTTGACTCATTAATTTCTAATTATGATTTAAAAACATAACTTATGTAAATACTAATTGTTGTAGACATGTACTTAGAGTTTGCATTTTTCAAAAATAAATCTTATTACTCTGCATAATTAGCAACATAGAGAGCTCTGAGAAATAATTATGTGGAGTATTAAGAAATTTACTTAAAACTCAAATAATAATCAAACTGTAGTTTTTCTATATGGGAGTGAAACTTACTATATTATGGTATTCTATTTGGATTTACAATAATATAGTATCCTCTGGAAAATAGAGTAGTCAAATTCTTTATCTATTGCCATCCTTAATGCAACTGAAGTAGGAGAAGAACAGGATCAAGATTCTAGAACATGAAGAACACACTGCTAATCAGATTACGCCTTGCATTGAATTATCCCTATGCTAGACTGTCTACCAATCAAAGTTTTCTTCAGTGGCCTGATGCTTCTTTATCTACATATTTTTAACAATTCTTTCTCCTCTTTTGTTGGGTGAAAAATATCTTTTTGACCTACCATGAATTAAAACATTCTGACTTTCATAAGGGAAATGTAAATCCTTTTGTGTTCATTCATTTCAAATGAATACATTTTAAAATATATCTCTTCCTGGAGATATTTGCATTTTATCAGGTAACAGAAGACTTGCAAAAGGTTGGATCTCTATAGATGACATTTCACACACTTCATGTAGAGTGCTTTTAGATTTACGGATGTTTCCAGGACTCCTAAGATTTACCACATGGTGTGCACCTGCTCTGACCACCTGCAAGGTGAACCCTGTGTCTATTTGGTGCTCAGATCTCCCCTCACCACCTGGAATCCTCCCTCCAGCAAAGCCAAGTAATTGAAAATATTCTCATTCTGTGCTTCTGCTCTGTTTCTCAGTACAATAGGGGGATTTGAGAAAGGCATTGTTGTGGGTTCTGTTGGTATGAAATGAATCTTGCCCTTCTGGAGTGTCTGTTTCCATGCCATAAGGACTTGTGGGTGCAGGATGTACAGACAGACATATTGCCAAGCCTAGGCTCTTGTAGCTAGCTCTCTGGCAGACACCGCAGGCCACTTCCACTTGGGGCCTAGAACTTGGCAGTGCCAACAGAAACACAGCAGGGACACGCTGATGGGCAAAAGAAGCAACTGCCCTTGTCACAGGTAAGAAGGCCTTCCTTGCTCTTTATGCGGAGGAAAGTAGGGCAAGCGGGGTGGGGGAGGCAATAGCCAAAATGTTCTCTGTGATAGGCAACCTCTAGGGACACTTTGCGCTTCTTGTAAAGGTTGATATGAACAGGGTTTTACTCTTTAACATGAAATAGCCAAAAGAAAATGTTTTCTTAGCCAGTATTATCGACATGGATTACCAGGAGGGAAAGATGATTATGGTTTCTAGCGGCACCTGGGTGGCTCAGCGGTTGAGCGACTGCCTTTGGCTCAGGTCGTGATCATGGGGTCCTGGGATCAAGTCCCGCATTAGGCTCCCAACAGGAAGCCTGCTTCTCCCTCTGCCTGTGTTTCTGCTTCTCTCTCTGTGTCTCGCATGAATAAACAAAATCTTAAAAAAAAAAAAAAATTATGGTTTCTTTGGGAAGAGAATGATGAAGGGAGAGGCTTCACTTTCAGGCTGGCAGGAATGTGAACAAAGTAGATGGAAGTGTAAGAAAGAATGGGAAGAGAAGAGGAGCAGCCCAGCAAGGGGCAATAGAGCAACTAGTTAACAAACAGGGACAAAAAAAAAATAGGACTGACATTTCGGGAAACAGACTGGCCTTGAAATTGGGAAAATTACGTCACAGGAAAGGATTTTCCAAAACTGAACCAAATATATTGACTGGAATTTTCATTTAAATTTGAATATTTCATTGAGGCTTTTTAATTTTTTTTTTCAGTTCCTCTAACTTGCAAACTCTCACAGGTCCACCCAGAGAGGACTTTCTATCAGTATTTGAAGAGAGTGAATTTCCTTTTGTGTAAGAAAATGGAGCTTATCTAATTTTCTTATTTCCTAAGGGTACTATCTAATATCTGATATTTATTCTTTAGGAAACAAAGTTCCTCTGTCTTTTTTCTTTTCTTTTTCTTCTTCTTCTTCTTCTTCTTTTTTTTTTTTTTTTTCTTTTAGGTTCAGTATTCCCAGAGTGGCAGAAAGATATTTAGGCAGCTTGGTGCTGGCTAAATAATACCCGATTTTTATCTGCATATCAACAAATCAGCCCGTTACTTCTGCTCTGGATAATTTAGAAAAACAAAGCAGCATTTCTTTCAAAAACTGTCCCTCTAGATAAGCCCCTATCTCAGTGCTGTGTTAAAGACTGTTCCATAATGTAGAGAATCAAATTAGTATCTAATCTTGTAGTCAAACCTGCACAAAAGGTTTTTGTAGAAAAGAGGAAGAACAATGTTGGAGAAAACTATATTTTCTGAGCTTTTCAGTCTTTATCACAACATAGCTGAAATGCTGCTTTCTTTTTCTTTCTTCTTTTTTTAAGATTTTTTTTTAAGATTTTATTTATTTATTCATGAGAGACAGAGAGAGAGGCAGAGACACAGGCAGAGGGAGAAACAGGCTCCATGCAGGGAGCCTGACATGGGACTCGATCCCGGGTCTCCAGGATCAGGCCCTGAGCTGAAGGCAGCGCTAAACCGCTGAGCCACTCAGGCTGCCCAAGATTTTATTTTTATGTAATTTCTATACCCAATGTGGGGCTTAACCCTGAGATCACTCTACTGAGTCCGTTTGGTGCCCGTGAAGCACTACTTTCTGAGTAATGTCCTTTGTTTCAAACAATCACTATGCTATTTTCTTTAATCATAAGATTTTTAAATACATATGAAACATAAGTGTTAGTATTTTTGCTTTATAATCAATGTAAATTTCAAGCTAAAATATCTATTACATAAATCAGAATATAACATCTAACACAATTTTAGAGTATATAAGTTAATTTGCATATGCAGACATTTACTATACTTGTTTTACTGTAAGTTCCATAATAAAATAAATGGAAACAAAAACCTATGTTGAAGAAGCTGGTTAGCTACAAATTCTCTTGACCACTTGGATGCTTTCAATTTTGCCCTGGTGAACATACAGGAAATATAGTTTAGGCACTTAGACTTGCTAAGAAGCCTTGAGGGCATGAGTCCCACCCTCTTATTTTGCAAAAGAGTAGTTAGGAGTGCGGAGCCAGTTACATGTACTAGTGTGATTTAGGTCTCACGATTATTTTCCTCCAGATCAACTGTCCTCTTTTTTACTCCTTGGATATCCTTTCCCCACTGAAAATGCTTGGCATGTGGTTGTATAAATGTACATTTAATTGTCTCTCTTTTCCATTAGGCAGGGATCTCCAAGAAGGTAAGAAACAAAGATGCTGGTTCAACTTTGTATACCTCTAGCCCAGTCTCTGGCAGAGAGAAGGGATCCTTCAACAGCATTCGATTTTTTTGAATTACATTGAAATTCATATACATATCAGTGCAAGGGGCTCTCCTTATTGTTTACACTCTTCCTTGCCTCTGTCCCCCCGGGAATAATGTATATTCTTTATTTCCCTCAGATTCTCCACTTAGTCTGTAAGCTCAGTCTAAGCAATTATGTGTGTAGTCATGTCCTCTCTGCCTTCTGATATTCCCCTTCCCACTTGGGTTCAGTCCTGATCAACCCCCAAAGCCACCACGCCAACACTGCAGTGCTTTCTCCTCCATCTCCTGCTTCCATAATTTGCTACTTAAGAATTGTAGATAAAGCTCATATAAAAAGTATTCTCCTAGCCTTCTCTCCTTGAATTTGCATTTACACATTCCCTAACACACACACACCACAGAGTCTCCAACAAACTTGCTTCTTGTTTATGAATACTGACGTGTGCTTTTTTGACTATGGTTTGCTTTGTATCTGGCCTTCTTTGTTGGTTGCATCTCAGGGAAATAGCTCAGAGCATGATGTCAGTGAAGCCAAGGTCCTGGCTTGATCTACTGCCCTAGTCTGGCCATCTTCAGCACTAGCCTGTTTTATTCTAACAGCCTCCTCACTGCTTTTGCCTTTCCCTTCCTCTGGATCTCTTCTCCACTCAGAGCCTTCTCACTTACAAACAGCAAGTCAAAGTCCCTGTGGTAACCTGCAAGGCCCCTGGTGCTGGTGTACTGGCTTACATGCTCTTCTCCTTTGCTTGCCACCAGCCTCTGATAATCCAACTCTGTACCCTCTGCAGGGCCTTTGCACTTGCCTTCTCCCTTTTCTGGAGTACAATTCACAGAGAGATCCCCAGGGCTTACTCACTCACCTGCTTTAGGTTTTGACTCAAATATTTCCTGTTTATTGAGGCTGCCCTGACTACTCTATTTAAAATTGCCTATACTTCTTCCCAACACTCTGTCTCTTCCTGATCACTCCTGATAACCTCCTGAAAATTCTCTCTATAGAATTGTTCTGAAATTTAACTAGTATATGCAGGAGTTATAAATTCTTCCTAAGAATAGGAAGGCAATATCGAAGCCTGGCAACTGTTAGTATATTTTCTTTGGTGGAAGCATTTAACATTTTCTGAACTCTACTGTAGTTAATTATTAAAAAAAAAAAAAAGTTTTATTTATTTATTTGACAGAGAGAGAGAAAGAAAGCACAAGAAAGGGGAGCTTGAGAGGGAGAAGGAGATTGAGCAATATGTGGGGCTTGATCCCAGAACCCTGGGATCATGACCTGAGCCGAAGGTAGACACTAAACTGACTGAGCCACCCAGGGGCACCTACTATAGTTAATAAAGTCTATAAAGGCTCTCTCTCTCCTCTCCTTGACCTGAAGCTCCCTAGAGGAAACCTATCTCTTCCATTCCTCTCACTTATCTGCATTACATCCCCAGTTTCTAGAAAGATGTCTTATACATGATAGATATAAATATTTACAGATGAAGGAAAAATCATTCCCCACAGCCAGTGAACAAAGTGAGAACGCTCCCTATTTTTCATCCTCTTTCAGAGAATTATAACAAACTATGATTTTTCTTTTCATTCCTTTTTTTCTCTAAAATTTCAAATCATCAGTATGAACAAAAAGCCAACTCCTTACCTTGCCAAATCACTAAACAGAAACAATAAAAGAACCACCTGGAAGCTTCGAGGATTGATTCACGGTCCTGTTGTTCTGAGTCCCAAGGAAAATTAAAACAGTTCCTACAGCCTAGTGTGGAGTCTTGGTGGTACCATCAGAAACCTTTCCATTCTGCTCTGTCTCTACTAATTTATCTTTCTCAGTCTTGGAACCTAGAGCAGTCCTGGAATGCAAAGTGGCTATTGTCATCGAGGCAAGGCCTGACTTTGTTGTTCAGACAGCTTGTTGCATTCCACCTTAAAGAACTACATGTCTGACAGACTCTCTCCTTGGCCAAATTTTTGTCAGACTCCTCTGACTCTTCTTTGTGACTAGAATTCAATCTTCATGTATAGAACTGCAAACTCTCAGCACAAGTGATAGCATCCACATACTTCCGGATGCACCACCACACCTCTCACTCTCAACCCACACCACACGTACTAAGAGATATGACTAGCATAATTGCTAACAGCTCATAGTTTCCAACATCCCTGTAGGTATCCAGTCTTCCTTTTTAAGTTCCTCCCTGGACTGACTAGACTGCTATAAGAATTTACCTTTGAGATACATATGCACATCCAACATCTGCCTTGTCAGACACTTCTTAGAATACAGCGCCCCTACCTGGTTTTTATAAATTTCCAGGTCTCTGACTGCTCCAGTCCCTGTTTATTCCTTCTCCCTACTCCCCCATTCTCCCTTTGAAACATCCACTCATCTCCACACAGTTTGAAGTGGAACTCCATTTCTACTAGAGTTTCTCTCCTGCTGCAGTAGTCTAAATAAAATCTGTCTTGCCTTTTAACAAATGGCTAACACTGCTTCTATTTGACAAATCTAAACTCTGAGGCTGAGAAAAGGAAACAATGAGTGTCTGAGTGACTTCCGGGCTGCCTCATGCCCATGGAAATTTCTCTAGTGCAGTTTCTGCAAGAAGTGTGTATGTGGTTTTTGAAACAGAAAATTTATGAGATCTTTCAGTATCTTTTTTAGAAGGGCTATGTGGAAATCATGGATTTTTCCATTAAATAGTTTGGAAAGAAAAGGCATTATTAGTGAGTAGGACTTAAAGAGCCACTATAATGAATAAATACATATTTTTTCAAAACCAAAAATTTTGAAAACCACTCATCTCAAAAATTCAAGATTGTTGCCCTCAGGCTTTAGTTCAATAAATGCAGCTACAGGACATGATGCTGTCACCTACTTCTGTTTAATAAGACTGTCTTATAATTCTTTTAATTTATCTGGATTTTCAAAGCATTTGCTTGACAGATTTTAGATGAGCAGCTAATCTGTCATTTACAGAAGGGACAGTGATGAGAGGGAGCAATGCCTAATTCATCCATATGCTCTTTTATCTGTTGATTTAATTTATTTAGTTCATTCTTTACTAAAAGTATTGACAGAGGAGAAAAATATTTAATCACAATCTTGCAGGTTAAAAAAAAAGATGCTGATATCAGGCTCAGGGCAGCAGGAGAAAACTGGGATGTTGATGATCCCAGGAGGAAAGGAAAATGTGATTGAGTGATGTTTATCTGACCTATTTTATTCTGAATTGTTATGGATGCAGCAGTAGTGGTGGAGAGCTTCATGCATGTGACAGGTATTCACCAAAGAATTTTTTCTGCACTGTGTATAATCATGAACATGATTTCTTACCCACATCCCACTGTAGAATTTTTGTTAGGGTTGTGATTGCAACAAATCAGAAGCCCAGACTTGTTATTATATTTTATAGAGAAGGAACGGTCATTTTGTGTTGCTCAGATTTGAAGGCTCTTTTTTAAGTTAGTGTTTGTTCTATTTTAATTTACTTAATTTTTTTTGTTGTTGTTGTTAAGCTCTCAAATTTCTTGATCATCTGGCTGAGGAGCTATCCAATAGTTACAAAACTATTTTTATTTTTATTTTTTACTTTGTTGCTCTTGATGGTTCTAAAACTAGGGATAAAAATATTTGAAATGGTAGGAATGGGATTTAATTTTTACTCTTAGAAAAAAAATTTTTGCTCCTCAGTAAAATTGAGAAAAACATCCCTACTAATGATAAAGCAGTTTCTTTTTAGGTGGGGGGTGGTTCTGGTTGACTTTTGCTCCATTTGACTCTGTAGAGTGGAAATTTAGAAATCATAAGAAATGTGCTGTGTAGAAATAATGGAAAAGTAGAGAAACCAATTTAGAGATTGCTTGAGTAGAGGTAATCTAAGGTCTTATGACTTTTCTAAAGACTGGTATAAGACTTTGGCTTCTTTTGCATGAAATTCTTAAATCTTATATCTATCTTCTAGTGGAGATTTCTCCCTCTGAGATGTCTGTCTATATGATCATTCACAAGGCAAAGTAGCTTTCTAAAAAGTGTCAAGTATCTCGGAAAGACTAACCCAAAGGATAAATTATATTTATTCTACAAATGTAGTGAGCACCTACTATGCTCTGAAAACTACTAAATTCTTTGTGTTCATTGGTGAACAAATGAGACTTGTCTCCACGACAACAGAGCTAGGGGCTGAAATAGCTGGACTCCCTTGGCTTGTCTCTGTCTAGAAAATTTTGTCAGCATACAGACTTCTCATGTGGCAGCCCAGGGCTCCAAAAATATGTGTCCCAAGAAGGAGAAAGTTAGCTTTTTATGACTGGACTTGGAAGTCACATTGGTAGTGTCATATCTGCTTTACTCTAAAGTTAGTGGTGAGTCACTAAGTCCAGCCCAAATATGAAGGGAGGGGATTTAGATTTCATCTGTGGAAGAGATGAATGTCAAGGAAGTCAAGCTAAGGTTTACAACCCACACAATAACTTAGAAAAAGAGGAGAATGTGGCTTTTCAGGAGCCAAAGGGAGATGTGGTTTAAGATGTCCTTTGCAAGGCTTTTATTTTGGCAATCTAGAATCTTCCCACTCCTCTTTCTGACCTTCTCTTTTGTCGTTTTATAGAGAAATTGATTCATAGCAAATGACCTGTGTTACCTACTTTAATCCATGATTGATTATGTAAAAAGAAAGAGAGTAACATTTGCTTTCAAGAAAAGTCAGTCAGAGGCAGAAGTAATTCAATTTATGAATTTAATATTGCAAGCTATTGAGCCAGATCAGGGAGAGACAACTCTGCTTTGAAGATTGTTTGTCCTCAACTGAATCAACTTGGGGGTGTCAATCATATTTTTTTCAAAGCATTTTGATGAAAAGATAATGGCACCAGAGTAAAACATTTGATTATATGTCAGTGTGTGAGTGAGCACAACAGAACCAATCTTCAAGAGGTGCTTCATGCTCTCACTAAACTGAACAAGCCAGAAAGAATGTTAGCTTCTGAGTGGGTGAGTTGGGAGACAGTCAACAATCACTTATTGCTCCCACCCAACTCTCTCCTCCATCCCATATATAGGCACTGGATAAAAGCAGTGAGTAAATCATTAATCACTGTCACAGCCCAGGAGTCTCTTACCCAAGTTCTAACTATGTTTAGTGCTCCATCCTCCATCTTTGTTTGTTTGTTTTAAGAGAGGGATAGGGGAGTAATAAAGGACAGGGAGAGAGAGAATCTTAAGCAGGGTCCACATCCAATGCGGAGCTGATCTCATGACCCAAGCCAAAATCAAGAGTCCAACACTTTATCCAAGTGACACACCCAAGTGCCTGTGTTTGTTTGATTTTTAGTTCAAGGACATGCTGGAGCACTTTTAGTAGGTTATTGACATGAAATAATCACATAAGAGTCACAAAAATGCTAGTGATTGTGCTCTATTTCTTCTATCTTGATTCACTCCTTACCATTCTCCACTCTGACCTGTGTCCTGAGAAGCTCACACTCTAGGGTTCCATCAATAGTCACATTTTATTTTGTTTTCTTGACAGTGCTTCAGGAACAGTGATGGGTGCCCATGGTGCAGAGCAGAGTAATATTGAGGTATTGTTTCCAACCTTCCCCACCACGCTGTGCTAAGAGCTGCCCACATCCATTGACTATAAAGATAAAGATCCTGTCAAAACCTTTTCACAGTCCTCTCTGCCTCAGGTTTCAGTATACTCTTCTTTTCTGTTGCCCCATTCAGGCCTAAGAGTGGGTTCTGGGTTGTCATTGTCATCATTTCAGAGATACTGCAATGTTACCTGATGTTTTCTTTAAACTCCACCCTTGCCTTTCTAAATAGTTCTTCATCAAACCCTCTTTAAAGTAAATAATTTGAGTATGGCTCAAATGACTTTCAGCTTATTGCTTGAGCAACTGGTTAGATACAGATGTCATTTTCTTAAAACAAGGGAGACTAGATATTGGCTTTGGGATGTATCAAGTTACTGTTGTCCATAATACTTGAGTAGAAGTGCAAACAATAAGTTGCAATCAGAAAAGAAATCTGTGTTGAAGTTAAAAAATTGAGAGATGACGTATAGTTGCTGTATGCCAGAACCCTGTCTCATACATTTGGATGTCAGTGGCCAGACTGAGTGGCAGGCGCAGATTATAGATAGGAGAGTTAGTTGAACCACCAACGAGCCGACACCAGTGCAAACACACGAGGGTTTATTTACAAGCTCCAGCTTGGGTCCAAGTGAACCCGACACAGCGGAGCAGGGACTTGGACCCCGAAGTGGGTCGAAGTGGGTTTCAGCTTAGTTTTTTTAAGATTTTTTTTTTTTTTTTTTTTTTTTTATGATAGTCACACACACAGAGAGAGAGAGAGGCAGAGACACAGGCAGAAGGAGAAGCAGGCTCCATGCACCGGGAGCCCGACGTGGGATTCGATCCCAGGTCTCCAGGATCGCGCCCTGGGCCAAAGGCAGGTGCCAAACCGCAGCACCACCCAGGGATCCCCTCAGCTTAGTTTTTTATAGGCTGGTCTAGGGATTTTCAGAAGGGCTGGAGGAATTTCTCAAGTTCTGTTTACATTCTGATATGGGGCTTTCAAGGGCATTGAGCTCTGTTCTTATTCTAATAGGGGCTTTCTAGGACGTTCAGCTGTAAGCTGTTTTCTTCCTGTAACTGAAGTAATGTAAAGTTCAGCTCTTATTCACAGGGGCCTGGGATGGCTGTACTTGTGCTAACGCTAACTAAACTTGAGGTGGAATGGCCTTGATTTTTCTCGGCCTCCACAGAGTGAGGTACTGAATATTGCAGGGTAAACTCTATAGGCACCAGAAATGCCATGTCCAAGTCCCTGAGCAAAAGAAAGAAGAGATGCCAGTTCCTGTTAAGACTGCTACATGGAGTGACCTGTGAGCTCTGATTTAGTTCTGGACCCTTCTGGGCCCTAGAACAAGATCTGTCTTGGGATCCTTTATTATCTCCAGCCTCTGAGCTGTGCCTGAGCTTTCCCTTGTTTGCCACTCTCCCTCCCACCTGCCCCTAATCTCCCAGGCTTCTTTTCTGTAAACCTTATCCTTCCCTGGCCCCCTGCCCTAGACTCCCCTATAGTCCCAGGGAAATCCTTTCCTTATTCTCATTGATCCCCATTTACCTTCCTTTAGAACCCTCTTTTCTTCTCCTTATTACTTAATAAACTTCAATGGACCATTAAACCCAGAGTACAAATCATTAGCTGCAGAAAAACTCATTCTCCTTCCCAAAGCCTCCCTGGAGGGAAAATATTTGCATTCCATCCTTTTAGTGTAACAAAGAAAGAAAAGAATAGCAGAGGCTATGCCCCTTTTCCCCCCAAGCACATTAAAAATTTTTTTCAAGAAAAATGGAAGAAATTTTACAATCTGACAGGAGGCAGAAATTGGATGGAGAAATGAAAATGTAAAGTTTGCAATGAAATTGTAGCATAAGTAAATCAATGCATAAAAAATTCACCTGAAGAGGAAATCAACAATCAGATATTGAACACTCAAAGTAGGAAAGTTTAAAGGGAAAAAGGAAATTTGGGACAGCCAATGAAGAGTAAAAATGTGAAGCATAAGAAAAGAGGTTATCCCTGGTGAAAGAAAAAAAAAAAAAAGGAGTGTTTGAATGCATAGGCAGAAACAAGAAGTGTATTTTGAATATCTAAGTATATTTTCTTTATATGACTGATGGTGAGGAGCAGCAGAACCAAGCAATGAAGAGAGTTCATTTATGAATTGAGTTTTACATCTCTGGCCCAGAATTGAGGATGAACCAATAGAATGCTCTGTTCTTACCATCAGTAGCTGTTGTGTAGATTAAATGAGGCTTGTACCTTCCCTGTGCCTCCCTTCTATGCCCTGGATATGTAGATAACTGATACATCTGACTTCCTTCCTTAGGTCTGAGGGGAATACCATCTCCCTAAGAATAAAGGTGAGAAAATACAGCAATTCTTGGGTGAACCTCCAGACACCTGAGGCATTCAATCAGGTTCATGCCTAGGCAATAAGGGAAGAGTTCATTCTACCCAGAAAAGTACCAGCCAGCAATAACTTATGGAACTTTGGTAAACACATACCAGAGAACACATCTATTATAGAAAGATGAAGTTCTTGATTAATCAACAGTGTTCAGGGCAAGACAGGTTCTGGATTCAAGGTAGCCTATCTGGGTTGGGAAGATTGTTGGACTGGGAATTGCATAGAAAGATACTTTACCCTGAAGATATCAATATTACACTGTATTACCTAATTCTCTCAAATTTTAATTTCAAAATGTTGTTTTACACCTTCATAAAACTTAAGCATCTGGGGATCCCTGGGTGGCGCAGCGGTTTGGCGCCTGCCTTTGGCCCAGGGCGCGATCCTGGAGACCCGGGATCGAATCCCACGTCGGGCTCCCGGTGCACGGAGCCTGCTTCTCCCTCTGCCTGTGTCTCTGAGCCTCTCTCTCTCTCTCTGTGACTATCATGAATAAATAAATAAAATCTTTAAAAAAAAAAAAAAAAAAAAAAAAACTTAAGCATCTGTCAAATCAACAACCAGCTGAGGGAGAAAAATACAATTGGACAAGCTCTCTATTTGAGTGAATTGACCTATGTCCCAGTGCTAGGAATAGTGACTAAAATCAAATAGAGGGATCTGGGATTGACCTTGTGTTGATCTAGGCTCCTATGATTATCAGGAAAATGCCACCATTATTATCTTTGAAATTTGGGTTCTTATATATCCCCTTGTAAGTAAGTCACCTAGGAAGTATTATGTTTTCTTTGAACTCAGAAATAAAATGCAGCTTGAAGAAAACATTTTTCCTTTGAAAATGTGGTACCAACTATTTTCTAATTTCTCTATTGAATTATATATATTAGCAAAGGAAACAGGTACAGGAGAAATAAGCTCATCTGTTGGTCAGAGAAAAATGGGAGCACAAGTAAAGGATTTAATAAAAATACAAAGGAAAAATTACAAATACATTAAATTTAAAGTACCATGTACTACAAACATATTGAGTGACAGGTACACCATTCCTTGAGTATCAAATTCAAATGTCCAAGGGCTACATGAATTCGAATATGTATCCCAAGTTCTGGCTGTATGTAAAAAATATTAAGAATTATTAAATACACAATAATAAAAATTGACTTATAAATGCCACAATATCCAAATGAAATGTAATCAACTAGTTCACTTAAGACAGTAAATAAATAAGCTCACAGGAAGGTATGCCAAGACTCAGAAAAATGAGCCATGATACTCTTTTTTCAAATATTCTTAATAATTGTTATGCTTTATAGTATCATACATTCCTTTAGTGTCTCTTGTATAAAGAGTATTTTAAAAATCTTATTAAGAATCAACCAGAATGATGATGTCTCAAGTCTTTAAAGGAAGAATTAACAAAGGAGAATCTAAAAAAATTTCAAACCCTACTCACTTAAGGACTAGTGTAGATTGTCTTATGTGTAGAGACTCATAGTTGCTAGCCTTCAGTGGCTTTAGTGAAGAACATGATTTTTCAAGTATGAACCAAGGACCACAACGGCCATGAGACACTGCAACTAAAAATTGTTGGTCAAATAATTTGAGGCAAATCTACATTAAATCCATAATGTAAACAAATTTTGTTTGTTGTTAAATACAGATCATCATGAGTCTCCTAATATACCACAGCACATCATGATATCCAAGAGGGGACAATGCAACATTTTCTGACCATATTTAAACATGAGATTTTTTTTTCTTGGTTGTTTCACTATTCTTTGGTATTCTTTTGTTTATCAAAATGCCTCATTATCTTTCATGGAAAATACTTTGGAAAGTTACAGTGTGGAGGCAATCTGATTATCAGTGACAGAACACTAGAATTAAATACCAACTTGTGGTCTGGAGTCTACTCTGTTATAAGTCAAGGATCTGGCTCAAATACAAATACAAGAAAATTAAGAAAAAAAAATATTTTTTCTGCCTATGTGTGCAGTGACTCTACCGCTCTTTGTGAATAAGTAAAGAAGGTAAAGACTGAGAAGGAAAAAGAGAAGTAGGGTAGTTAAAAAAAAAAAAAAAAAAAATTGTTCCTGTAGACTATTCTAGTCCTTCACTCCTAGTCTCTTCAGTAGTTATCTGTTGTAAAGTGTAGTACTCAACCGTAGAAGATACAGATCCTGCCCCAAGGAGTTAATATATTTAGGGAGAAATGTAAGAGGTTCGGCAAATACGTCCAGTGGGATAATTTCGTTAAATACAGGATTCTTAGGAAGCAATTAAAGAGAAAATATAACCCAATCTTGGAACAACTGGGAGTTGAGAGTTCGCTCAAGAAAGTTTTCTTCAAAATAAGGAGTCATAGAACAAGCTGAATCCTGAAGGATGAGAATGAAGCAGCCAGAACAATTTTGAGAGGAAGAATACTTAATGTAGAAGGATTTAAAGAAGTACATGTAAAATTATAGGCAAGGGCCCCAAATGATTAAGAACCTGGTTCTCAGATAAGTGGAAAAACGTTGAGTAAAAGAAAAAGATCTTGCCTGAGAATGAAAGGATTCTATTTTAGTTCTAATGTATCTGTTGATGAGACTCTGACTTAGGAAGTGAAAACCCTTGGAACCTTAGTTTTCCTGTCTCTCTATTGAGAGTTAATTGTGAGACTAGAGGCTCTAGAAGGTTGCTGTCATCTTTAACAACGATATGAAATCAAATAATAATAATAGTTAATGCTGAATATAGTTAACCAGACACTTTGTTAACTCTTTGCATGTGGCAACACTTAGGAAACTGAGACGGAGAGGATTTAAGTGACTTTCTCAAGGTTTCAGAGCTAGTAGGTTGGAAGTGGGATTCAAAATGCGGCAAGCAGATTCAGAGTCTGCACTCTTAACCATAGGGTAAGTTGCCTTTCAATATAGAAAATATAGGTAACTGAAAATTATCAGATTTTATTATTTTGTTCCTCTTTTTCCAAGCCGTATAAATACCATCTTTGTAAGACAGGGGAACAACATAGGCAAACTCCTTCAAGTATACTATATTTGGTCCAAGTTTTTCAAACATTAAAGATTTATGAAGTTTAATGGTACCAAATAAATGGATGAGTATCTTAAATACATTCTAATCATTTAGAAAAAAATGATGCTATGTGGTAATCCCAGGCCTGCTATTTCTAGAGATTCATACTAACATGCCTGGTAATTTCCATGTAAAAGATGTGGAATTGGTCAGAGTTTTTAGAAGCACTGCAACAAAGACAGAGAAAAATAAGCAAGTCCCAAACTAACTTGTGATGTAAATGTTAAAAATAATCTACCCTATAGCTTTGGTGCTATGCTGTCTTCCAGGTTGTGCTAGGGGACATCGTTAAGAGAATCTAAGATGGACAAGTGTGTCTGAGAGTCATAGACTCCACAGTTATGGTCAAATTGTATTATTTCTAAAACAGATATAACAACAAATGAGTGAATATCTTTAACCAATTTTCCTAAATATTTCTTTAAATTAACTTTATTTTTTATTAGAGGTCTATACATAAACACACACACACACATAGTATGTATACATTATATATATAGCATGTATACATATGTATACATATGTAGTATATATGCATGTATTATGTTTGCAATGTATATGTATTGTATGTGTGTATATATAATATATTGTGTATGAATATATATACCATATATTGAAATGGTTAAATATATAAACAATAACACCAAACAACAACCTTACAAATAATGAACTTTCAATTACTCATGAAAATCATCCATCTTTAAAACAGTATTTTTTAGCAAATTTATAGCAATAGGAATATATATTTCTTTTTCAGAGAAGACATTCTATGAAGACTAGCTAGCAGGGTGGAAAGAACGTGAGTGTTGAATGTTGCATATTTTTTACTTTCTTAGGGGAAATTATTTAACTCTGCTGTGCCTCAATTTCTTCCTCTGTTAAATGGAAGCAATAATACCTACTTGGCAAAATTGAAAGACATTTAAATGGAAACATTAGATATGACAAAGTTACAAAAATCTGGTAACATATTTTCTTACCCAGAAATAGCATTTATTAAAAATTATTATATTGCCATTGACCTTATCTACACCATTATTAGAATTAATTCCCCAATCATAAAGTCATCTATAAAATCTGCATTTTGATTTTTAGTATTTTATCCAATCATTAAAAAAAAAAAACTTTTGCAAGAAATTCAGGAAAATTTTTTTTTAATTTTTATTTATTTATGATAGTCACAGAGAGAGAGAGAGAGAGAGAGGCAGAGACACAGGCAGAGGGAGAAGCAGGCTCCATGCAGGGAGCCTGACATGGGATTCCATCCCGGGTCTCCAGGATCGCGCCCTGGGCCAAAGGCAGGCGCTAAACCGCTGCGCCACCCAGGGTTCCCAAATTCAGGAAAATTTGAAACCAATACAATTTATCTAATTCTGTTAGACATCCATGTAGGTGGACAGACTATTCAGCACACAGAATTAATGCTGAGTATCACTAACAGTAAAGAAAAAAAAACTATTTAAACAAAACAGAAAAAAAGAATAAAGATGTTGATAAGAGCCATTTGAGGATTTTTAGTTCACCACTGACAGTAAATATGTTGCAGTTTCTTTGTTCTAGATGAAATAAAATAGTCCCTATTGAGTAATGGAACTTAGTTTCTGTCTTGAAGGAATAATTACAGAATAATAATGGGATCACTAAGAAATTTATGAGCGTAGAATAAGTGTCTTTACTATAATACCAAGATATGATGAAGTAAAGAAATTCAACAGACCCATCTCATCAAAGCCACTTGAAAGTGTTAATGTCTTCCAAATGTCAAAACAACACGACAATTTAGGTAAAAAAGAGTCAAATTCCTTGAGCGTGTGTTAACAAAACACATGAAATCTATGTTTAAAGAATAAAGTTTTAAATTTTAAACCAGTTTCTTTGAAGTTTTAAAAAGAATTTTAAGGCATTGGTCTACTGTGTCCCTAGCAGAGCTAGCTTCACAGCCCCAGACCAGTGCTGTCACATGGGGTACTGTGCTATAAAGGGCCCTATGCTTGAAGTCTAATGCTTTGTGGTTGCTGTATTAAAGTTCTTAAGAATTTTATCTTTGAATTTATTTGTGTTTTGTAAGTGAAGTCCTATATGACAAAGGAACATGCACCACAGGCTTGAAACTACATGATCCTGCCTCATGCCTGCCTCCCTAACATGGGTTCTCAACTGCCTAGTCTCCTATCCCTGGCATGCTGGGTGCTATTTAACCCCTGCTCAATGATATTTACTGCCTTCACCCCTGGTGGGCACTTGTATGCAGGGATTAGATGTATGGCACCTAATAGTGTCTTAGGGCAGGACCTGGTGGCAACTGTGCCTGTCCAAGACTAGAAGCATCATGGCACACTCATACATGACTACCAAACCTCTCATCCAGACCTGAAGAAGTACCAAGCCAAGAGTGCCCTCATACAGAAACTGTTATCCCTTGGAGTGGCCTGTCCACTGCGGATTCTAGCATGAGCCTATGGGAAGGAATATGCCCAGAAAGTGGAGTATCCCATTGCCTGAGGGATCACAATATTAAATAGCAAATAACAGAGGTGCCTGGGTGTCTCAGTGGTTGAGTGTCTGCCTTTGGCTCAAGTCATGATCCTGAGGTCCTGGGATCAAGTCCCTGTATCAGGCTCCCCTTGGGGAGCCTGCTTCTCCCTCTGCCTATGTCTCTGCCCCTCTGTGTGTGTGTCTCATGAATAAATAAATAAAATCTTAAAAAAAAAAAAACACAGCAAATATACCAGGACAGATCAAGAAAGAGTAAAAGAAAATAAAAGGATTATATGTTAATACCTTTAATGATATTGTTCCTGCTTTTTGAATAAGAAGCTCCAGAGTTTGATTTTTCACTTGCATTCACAAATTATGTGACCAGCCCTACCTAGTTCCTAATGTACGAGGCCCATAGTAGGCACTCAATATATTTCTTCAGTGGATGGCGAACGTGATCTTCATTGAAGAGACTGTCATTGTCAGTCTTGACAGTTTCACTTATCAAGTACTGAGAAGTCACTTCATATAGTTCACTATCAAGATGTGTCTTACTAGATAGAAGGAGAGGAGAGTAATAGTAGCTAGTGTCTCCATTTTGGAGGATTAGAAAAAATTGTTAGGGTTCTTATTCTTGTCCTTGTATTAGCTATAGGAAGAAAACAAGACTCAAGACTGTAATATGCCTAAATCTAGCTCCTTTTACTATTGTTTCATTGCAAGAGTATTAAGGAGCTGAACTTCTGGGTCTCAAAGCACCTTTTCTTCAATAATTCAAATAATTCTCCCAATTTAAGGAGCTCAAAGCATTGTTTTCTTCAGATAATTCCAGTTTTATACTCATTCTAAGTTTGTCTTTTGTATAAGATTTCCCCTGGAGGAAAAAATGTTTGAAACTGCCAGAAGAGGCATCTTTAAAAAAAAAAAAAAAAATTCTGGAGACTTAATCTTCTGGGAAGATGAAGAGAACACAATTTTCTCTATTCCTTTTACTAAGTATAACTAAAAACCATGAGAATATATAACAAGTCAAAGAGGACCGTGAAAGGCGACAGTAAGACAGCAGACCAATCAGGGAGCTTAGGACCTGAGGAACAATATGGCAGCAAGTTCTCTGGATTTTCTTTTTGCCTCAGAGGAGGAACTAAAGAATCCGGCAGCCCAGAAATGCCAATATGTACAGACACAAAAAAGTCCTAAGAAAAACTTGCTTTCTCTAGCCAAAGGAAAGGGGCAGCAAACCAATATAGAAACTTTCTAAACAGTAACTACTACTCCAACCAAACACTATAGGAAAAACAAAAAGTAACCCCAACTCCCTTCCAGGCCAGTTCAGGCTAACTCAGGAGTTCTAGACTTCCATGGTTATGAGGCTATAATGAGGAGCTCCAAACCTTTGCCAGAAGGATGCCAAAAAAGGCCAAGTAGGAAGCCAAGACTTTCACTTATCTGGTAATAGTACCCCCGTTTAACCCCTCCAATGCCACTGGGGACAAAATAGGAATCCTAAACTTCCACTCTCATCTAGCATTAATGAGAAATGCCAAACCCCTCACCACTGGGGTGGTATCAGAGGAAGCCCTGTAAAATTTCACCTTCACAGTCACTAAACAATAATGAGGTCATTCCATCATGGTATCAGTGGAGCTAGAAATCCTACCAATGCCCAAAAGTAACAAGTCCTCTTCCCTTGGGTGTCAACAGAAGCCAAATGTCAGTACTGGGATGGCACCCCACCTCCCTTGCCAGAGGAGAGTCATAGAAGTTCAGCTAAAACAGAAAATCTACATAAGATCTAAAATGTCATAATATAAAAATGCCCAGATCTCAATAGAAATTTAGTTGTCAAACTAAGAACTACAAAATTCTAAAAATGTATGCAAAAAGATAATGAATAGAGGCCAACACTAAGATGCCAGACATCTCACAGTTATCTCCTCAAAATTTTAAAGCAGCCATGATAAAAATGGTTCAGTGAGGAATCAAAAACTTGCTTGAAACAAATTTAAAAAATAGAAAACCTCAGCACAGACACAGAAAACTTCAGCAAAGAATAGAAGATATAAAGAAAAACCAAATCAATATTTCAGAACTGAAAAATGTAATAACCAAGATAAAAAGTGCAATAGATGGACCAAAAGCAGAACGTAAGGTACAGAGGAAAGAATCAATGAAATGGAAGATTGAATAACACATATAACCCAATCTAAGCAGCAGTGAGAAAATAGACTAAAAAAAATAGAGACCAAGAAACTTGTGGATTACAACAATAGGCATACTGTTCATATCATCAGAGTTTCATAAAGAAAGAATACAGGTGGGACAGAAAAATACTCAAAAGAATATTGGCTAAAATTATTTAACAAATTTGTGAAATTAGCAAGTGACATAAATCTACATATTTAAGAAGCTCAACAAATCCCAAGCAGGATTAACCCCAAAATATTCCTGATGGGACACATCAGTTTTATACTTCTGAGAACTAAAACAGAAAAGGGAAAAAATTGAAAGCAGCTAGAGAAAAGGACACATAACAGATCTGAATAACAGCATCATTCATCAGAAACCTTGGAGACCATAAGAAAATGGCAAAATGTATTTCCAGTGCTGAAAAGAAAAGACCTGTCAAACTAGAACCATATACCCAGTGAAGATGCCCTCCAGCAATTAAAGGGAAATCAAGACATTCTCAGATAAAGGAAAACCAAGAAAATTTGTTGCCGGCACATCTATTCTAAAAGTATACTTTAAGGAAGGTTTCTAAACAAAATGGAAATTATAAAAGAGAAAGAAAAAAGCAAACCTTAGGACATCAAAAAGGAAAAAAGAACATGACAAATAAAAATATGAGTAAACTCAATTTGTTTTCTTTCTTTTGAGTTTTAAAAATTATGTTTGATAATTAAAGCAACAGTTATAATGATGTCTGATATGGTTCTAAATGTATGTACAGGAAATATTTAAGATAATTATATTGTAAATGGAAGCAGGGTAAAGGGAGGTAAAGTTTCTATATTTCACTTGAACTGGTAAAATTATGACACTGGTAAGACCTAGAGAATACTAAAAATGTATGTATAGAAATAATCTCAAAAACAGGATAGATAAATCAAAATGAAATTCTAATAAATATATAAGTAATCCACAGGAATGGAAGAAGAAAGTGAGAAGAATCAGTCTATCTGATTTAAAGACTTCCTACATAACTAGAGTGATCAAGACTGTGTGGGTTTTGTGGAGAGAAATATACATTAATCAGTGGAACAAAGGAGAAAACACAGTAATATACCCACACAAATGTGCCCAACTGAGTTTTGATGGAAAGGCAATTCAATGCAGGGAAGAGCCTTTTCAACACACAACACTGGAGCAACTGGGCATCAGTAGAGAAAAATGAACTTCAACCTAACTCATACATATTAGGTGAAAATTCTCTCAATATGAATTACAGACTTACCTGTAAAACATAAAGCGATAAAACTTTTAGAAAAAACTAACAGAAAATTTGGGGAATCCAGTCCTAGGCAAAGAGCCCTTAGGCTTCACATCAAAAGCTTAAAAGAAAGGAAAAAAATGGTAAAATAGATTTTGTCAACATTAAAAATATTTGCCATGCAAAATACCCTGTGAAGAGGATTAAAAAACAAGCTACAAATCACAAATCAAATCATATGATAAACTAGAATCTAGAATATATAAAGAACTCTCAATTTCTACGATAAGAAAAAAATCAAATGATCCAATTAGAATGCAGACAAAAAAGATAATTTGCTGAAGAAGACATATGGATGGGGATAAGTAGATGACAAGGTGTTCACATTATTAGCCATTAGGAAGTTGCAAATTAAAACTGCAAATAGATACCACTACACATCAATCAGAATGGCTAAAATAAAATAAAAAATAGTGGCAGCAGTGGATCTGGCAAGGATGCAGAGAAAATAGATTACCCATATTTTACTGGTAGGAATTTAAAATGGTACAGTTATTACAGAAAACAGTTTGGCAAGCTCTTTAAAAACTAAACATGCAGCTACTATACAACACAGAAATTATTCTCCTGGCGAATATTTGAAGAGAGAAATGAAGACTGATAAACACAAAAACCCATATGCAAATGTTATAGGGGCTTTATCACAATAGCCTCAAACTAGAAACAACCCACATGTCCTTCAACAGGTAAATGGTTAAAGCTCAGTACATCTACACCATGGGATGCTACTAAGATGTAAAAGGGAATGATGTATTGATACATGCATCAACCTGGATGAATCTTTACGGAGTTATCCCAAGTGAAAAAAAAAATCCAATATCAAATAGTTAGATAGTATATGATTTGAATTATATTACATTCTTTTTTAAAAAGATTTATTTATTTATTTGAGAGGGAGAGAGCATGAGTGCGTGAGTGCTGGAGGGGCAGAGGGAAAAGGAGAGAATCTCAAGCAGGCTCCCCACTGAGCTGGAGCCTCATGTGGGGCTCAAAGCCTGGCACCATCTCACAACCCAGAGATCATGACCTGAGCCAAAATCGATAGTTGGATGCTTAACCCACTGATCCATCCAGATGTTCATGAATTATATAATATTCTTAAAAGACAAAATGCTAGAAATGAAAAATATTGTTGACCAAAGTTAAGGAAAGGATAAGGGTTGGAGGGAAGAGAATGTGGCTGTAAAAGTACAATGTGCACAATCCTTGTGATGGAAATGTTCTGGATTGTGTCCATGTAAATATTCTGGTTGTGATACTGGGTCATAGTATCGCAAAATGTTATCATGAGAAGCATCAGGTTCATGGTTACGTGGGTGCTCTTGGTATTGTTTCATACAGCTGCATGTAAATCCTCAATTACCTCTACATAAAATGTTTAAACAACTGAAAATATTAAATCTTAGAGTTACCAACATCAAAGAAGAAATCATAATTACTGCATTAAATAGATTATACTTTTTGGTCGCCAGGGTGGCTCAGTCAATTAGACATCCAACTCTTGGTCCAACCAGGGTCATGATTTCAGAGTCCTCGGATCAAGCCTTGCATCTGGCTCTGCACTCAGTACAGAGTCTGTTTGTCTCTCTCCCTCTCTCTGGGCTCCTCTCCCCTGCCCATGTGCTCTCTCTCTTTGTTTCTCCTTCTCAAATAAATAAACAAATAAATAATCTTAAAAAAAATAGAGTATACTTTTGAACAATTAGGTTCATTAATATCTTAAGAATTTTAAAAAGTAAAACCTACTACCTATGCCTTTTATAGACCTTTCTGTCTTCAAGTGCTGTGAATAGACTGAAATGAACTCTGGAGTAACATAATTCAAAACAGCCTCGACAAAATTACAAATGATCATTTAGTATTTCCTAACAAAGCAAAGAGACTAGAGAACTTTGGTTCTGTCAAAATCATTGCAAAATTGCCACAAATTAAAATAGAGTGAAAATTTGAGTGATAAGCAAACCTAGAAGAAGAATTTAAAAAGCACTACAGTCATGTAAGTGTTAATGTACATTTCTAAAAACCCCAGTTCACATGTTTATGTACTTCCCAAAGACCTTCGTGTTCTAGTATTTTAATATATGCCTTGGGTGTTTATTAATAGGCACTTTGGAAAATCATTCAGGCCACTGGCTTTCTTCCTTTTAGTGCTGGGAAATAGTAATTTACTAAATAGCAACTCATTAATGTGAAAGAGTTAATGGAAAAACTGTGTTATGCATTTTGATAATCTACTTCAATAAATATAACCACATAATGATGATTATTTAGAAATATAAGTAGCAACAGTAAATCTAAATAAAGACATTATTTATAAAATTGGGACTAGTAATATTTTCCCACATATTGGTAGGATAAAAGTTATTATTATTATTTTTTGGTCTCTTTATTCTAGATTGTTGGTAATTTGGAAATAAGAAGAAAAATAAATTATGTCTGGGGAAGTCCAGAGAAAAGAATCTGGATTCAGGGTGATTACTGCATGTTCTTTATCCTTGAAATTGTTCTGGGTATTATCAAGTAATATATATTTCCTCCCCTTTTACTTCACAGGGTGAAGCATTCCAGTCATCACTGTGCTGGTGAGTCTCCTCTGCTTTTTCTGTGTCACTGTTTCTCACTGAAAAGGATCTGAAATGATGCAGGGATGAGGGATACATACTGTAAGATCAGTCCTTTCTTTTCCTTTCCTTCGCTATAGCCAATATGAATGAAGACCCAGAGGGAAAAGGAGGCAGAGGAGCTGCCAAAAACAGGCAATGGAAGAAAGTAAGTGAGATGGGAAGAAGAGTCACCAGACGCATCCTGGGATGAAAATGAAAAGATGTTGAAGATTTGTCATTTTCATTGTTACCATTTTATGTTATATTTTGAATACAAGAGCTTTTGTGGAGGAAGTGTGTGTGGTTTTAAATAATGGTTTACAGAAAATTCATCTTTAATTTAATGTACCTGTTCCTCATAGGATTTTTAAATCTGTTTATTCCTGAGCACTAAAGAGATTCATAAGCAAAAACAAAACAAAGCAAACAAAAAAAGCTCTCTATAAGTGAAAGGGTGGAATTCTAATTATTTATCAAATTTGTTCAGTTATTATCATCATGGGATAGCTACATATTTGCATTCATTTTTTTCCTAAATACATACTGTTTAATTGAATATTCACTAATCTGCATAATTCACTTTTTTTAAAGCTTTCTATACTTCTTGTTTGCACTTTTGAGGTCCAGAATTTTATTTTATTTTATTTTATTTTATTTTATTTTATTTTATTTTATTTTATTTTATTTTATTTTATTTTATTAATTAATTAATTAATTAATTTATTTATTTATTTATTTATTTTTTGTGAAAGAAGGAGCAAGGGGAGGGGCAGAGGGACAGAGAGAAAATCTCAAGTAGACTTCACACTGAGTGAAGAGCCAGCCTTAGGGCTTGATCTCACAACCCTGAGATCATGACCAGAGCCAAAACCAAGTGTCAGACACTTAACCAACTAGGCCACTCAAGCACCCTGAGGCCTGGAATTTTAGAAAACGCTTCTGACAAGAGTATATTTCAACCTGGTAGGAATTACCCTTGCTTGATAACCTTGACTGGTCAATAACCATGGATGAGCCATGGATTGATTTGTTTTTAATAACGAGGTCTTAGCCCCTATGATAGTCATTTCTATCTAATGTGGAGTTTGGAACAGCATCCCATTTTCTTCTGATGCTCTGTGAACTGCCCTCCTCTACTTGCTAAAAAGTATGCCAGTCCCAGCCTAGTGGTAACTAACTTGTAGCATTATTCAGCGTGAGACTAGCCCATAAAAGGATAATGTATTTGGATATTTTGATGATGCTTCACAGAGACTGGATCTCCAAAGCCTGTGTTCCACTTGCCCCTAGGATAAGGAAACTGGTGGAGGTACTCTGCAAGGAAAAGGAAATAATGTATTTACTCGCCCCCCCCCCCCCCCCCCGAGTCTTTGAAGAGGCAGAAAGTCTGGTGGGGAATTACAGCACTGTGTAATCTGCTCTTTGCCTCTCTTTTAAAGAGGGCCTAGGACATAGCCCATGCCAGATACATACAGCATCTGCTCTTCTTTCTTTGGCACCCTATTCTCAGTGTCAGGAGGCTGGACCTCATGGACCACATCAGCTAGCTCCTCACAGGCTAATAGCTGGATTTAGCAAATGAGGAATCTTGGCAAGAGAAGGAGGGGGAAAATGAAGTCATGGCACATTTCCTCCTGGCTCCCTCTACTTAAGAGCTTGCCTCAGACTGATGGTATCTCTTGATGGAAGGTCACTTCTCTCCAATACTCCTTTTGTACATAACTATTCTGTTTCAGCAATTCCTCCCATGCACCATCCCTCAGGAATAGAAGTAGTAACAGCCCACTCCTTTAGCCCCAGAGTCTTCTCTCATGTTTTCCCCACTCTCTACACACATTTTTGTGAATAATCCTTTTGAAAATAGGTCCTCCTTGAGTTATGATAATTTGTATGTGTTATCTGTTTCCTGTTGGAATCCTAGTTGACAAATACAGTCAATAATGAATAGTTTATTAAATATTTACTATTCCAAGAGATTTATGGGTATTGAATCATTAAATCCACTTATGAGGACAAATCAGGAGATACTATGATTATCCCCATTTTACAGCCGAGGAGAGATTAAACCATACGCACAAGGCACACAGCAAGAAAGCGGTGAGATGTGATTTGCACCAGAGTGTTCTGTCTCCGGAGCTTGGGCCCTGCGCAAATACCCATTCAATGAATGAATGCAGCTAGAAATGCATGAGGGGTGCAGTTTTCCTGTTCCTTCAGAAGTACTGGGTATGATAATTTACATTTTTAGCTAATTTAATCTATAAAGAGTTACTTCATTTTAATTTGCATTTTGTTGATTAATGATGAATATTTATTTCCGTATGTTATCCCTAGCCACTTGTCCTCAAAAGAGATTGTCTTTTTGTGGTCTTTGACTATTTCTCTATTAAAATCATTGAGTTTTCCTATTTTATGGGTTCTTTATATAATCAAATTTCCCAGTTTTTTACATTTTTATTTTTATTATATTTTTGACACAAAATTACATTTTTTGTAACTTCACTTAGAAAAGGTGATTTTATTATTTAAGAAAGACATGGCCATTGAAATATGTTTATTAAACACATAGAAGGAAAGGAAATAAAATAAAACTCCTTTAGAATCATGCTAGTCAGAGATATTTGTTGTTCCCAATTTGAGCTATTTTCATGTAGGTTTTATTTAATGTTTGTAAATGATGTTTTACAATATATCGTGTTTTGAAACTTTTAAATTTAAAACACTGTGAATATCTTTGCATGTCTTCACATTTTTGTGTATGGTATCTGATTTTATTTCCATATATAACATTTGTAATTAAAATAAAATGCATGCTTACTGTAAAATATTCAACTAATAAAAAATTTCCCTCTGTCATCACTGCCCATACGCTGCATGGGGAGACACTCATAGCAATTTGTTGTATAGCCTCAGGATTTCTTTTTACATACATACAAACACATACATAGATGTGTTATCACATGGGCACATGGTTGGTTTAATTAATCTTCTATTTTTGAATATTTATGTTGTTTCCAGATTTTTACGTTATATTGAAATCCAAGACTCTCAATAGCTGACATACTCAAAGATACATAGACACTGTCTTTGAGATAAACACTGACCAACAGCTCAAACAAACTGTACATTTTTGTAGACCGTATTTTCTTCCAGGACTCCTCAAAAAGAAAATGGTAAAATAATGAACCACATCTTACAATGTATTAATAATAAACATAAAAAATTGCTTCAAAAGGGAGATTTCTTTTTGAAATAGTTATATTGCATTATAAAAAATAACACATATTTATTGTAGAAAACTTGAAAACTACACATAAAAAATCTAAATAAAAATTCCCCCAAATCTCAGTACCCCAAAATAGTCATATTTTAATGTAAATTCATTTATAGTGCTTTCTTTTTGTGATATGATCACACTTTACTATTATCAAATATTCAAGAGCAGGAACAAAGGATTGGAGTGAACAGTTTCTGATAGGGTGCCACATGCGCAAGGAGACTGGTTTCCCTGCATCCTACTTTATGGCATTTAAAAAGCTCTGACCGCCTCCCTATCTCCATTTGATACCAGTGCTTCCTATTGATTATGATCACCAATACCCTCCCAGTAAAATCCAGAATGGTTTCCATGATTTGATGCCAAGAGCCTTAAATGATACGCTGTGTAAGGAGGATTTCCATATTATTTTTCCAAATTACTTTTTAGCTTTCACAACACCATCTGTTGAATAATTCTTATCTTTGTCCTTTCTCACTCAAAACATTCTGTTAAATAACTAAGTCTCTTTCTAGGCCGTATTCTTCTTTTAATCTATCTGCATAATTTTCAACTATATGATTTTGTTGTTTGCACCTTCATTCATTCAACAAATATTTATTGAGCAGTTATGTTATTTGTGTTAGCATAACAGTGATCAAAACTAACAAAGAGGGGCAAAGACAAAGAGTATAGTGGGCTATGCTATTTTATGGTGAGTGATAGAGAAGATTTCCTGGATAAAGTGACAATTGAGCAAGAAACCAAGTAAGGAGGTTAAGAGCTATGTGACTATTTAAAGAACAAGAATTCCAGTTGGGAGTTGAAAGGGAAACATGAGAGTGGAAATCTTGAGCTCAGGCAGGACTGGCATATTTCAGGAAGTGCAAAAGAGTCAATATGGTTGAAATGAAGTGATTGGGAGTAAGAAGTATGAAAAGAGATCAGGGAGGGGCTGGGGTCTGGTGACTCTGAGCATGTGGGCCCCTAGAAGACCTTTCCCTTTTATTCTAAGAGAGATGAGAAGACATGAGAATCTGAGCCAGGGAGTGAAATTCATGACATTGCTGGCTCTTGTTTTGAAAATAGAACATGGTGGGCAATAGACAGGGCAAGAATGAAAGCCTGGCCACTAATTAGGAGGCCATTGCAATAATTTAGGTGAAAGCTTTATGATGTATCAGAAATGGAGTAATAACATTTGGAAGGGCTGGGGAAGATTAGTTGTGAGCCTCCAGAAAACTAGAGTCACAATCTAATAATCTTTATATTCTGATTATCAGCTAGCCTAGCCATTCCACACATCCCACACATCCCACAAATATTTCTTGAATGAACTCCCTTATGGGACGTCCAAGGCCACAGCCTGCTGGACTTCCAGGCCAGAGGTTTTGCCTTTTTGCTAATGTCTCTCTACTTTTGGTCTCTTCCTCTCAGAGAAAGGGTTCCACAGAGTCACCTTGTTTTCTGCTCTTCAGAGCTTTTCTTAAATACTCCATCTTCTTCTGGCATGTCTTTTCCATAGACAACTTTTACCCTTTTAAAATTTGGTGAAGGGATGCCTGGGTGGCTCAGCGATTGGGCATCTGCCTTTGTCTCAGGGCGTGAAACCAGGGTCCAGGATCGAGTCCCACAATCAGGCTTTTTGCAGAGAGCCTCCTTCTCCCTCTGCCTATGTCTCTGCTTCTCTCTGTGTGTCTCTCATGAATAAATAAATAAAGATCTTTAAAAAAACTTGGTGAATATTGTACCATTCATTCATTTCTCAAACAGATATTTACTGAGCACCTCATATCCATTGGGCACTCTGTTAGGCTCTTATAGTAAATGTATCAGGAAGTAAAATAGACAAAATGCCTGCCTACAGGGAGATTCTATTCCAGCAGAGGAAGAGAGAAAGCAAAAAATAAACACAAAATGGAAGTAAATGGTGGGGTACACTAGAAGGCGGGACATGCATGCTATCAGCAGATGCCAGGAATGCACTTGAGATCAGGGCTCAGGGTTGGGGGCAGAGGCAGGTACAGGACTAATTTGGAGGGCAATTCAGATTCACAGTGAGCAGCTACATGGGCTCTGTCTAACATTGCACCAATGATTCTTGCTTAATCCTCAAAATAGGGCTTCCGAGTTTCCTATTATTTCTTTTCAGTTCATTTTTTTCATAGGTATCCCTGATATTCACTTTCTAACAGGATGTTAAAATACATTTACTAATTTTAAGAATCATAACAACATACATATATGGAACATTTTATAGTTTCTGTTGATTTTTAATGCAATGATTTTTTTTTGGCTTTGAGCCATGATGCCAGAAAATTGTGTAGTTAAATGCATACTAACATGAATTAAAACCAAGGGAAGCAGAACTCACAAAGAGTTTATCATTTGTCCCCAGCTACATATATTGAATCAAAAAATCTTAGGGTTCACAAAGTCCAATTTGTTAAATGAGATTTGTGATTTTGTTTTATATGTACATAAAATTTTCTCTTATAAGCCTATTTATTGATAGAGTCTGTGAGAATTTTGAACTCATAATAATGACAGAAAATGTGGGGGAAAAAAGTCAAGAAGGAAGAATATTGTATAAGAGGCAAATGGGGAGGAAATCTAATCAATTTTCATGAGACCATATGACCAGACCTTGAAAGGGTCTACTTACTCACCACAGGTCATCTATACAAGTCGCATTTTAGACACCCACCCCTCTTCACACAAAGTAAGTTAGCTTCCTCCTAGAGAAGAAGGCACCCTCCAGAGTCTCAAATCAGTCATTGTTAGGAAATCTAATGTTAACCGAATGCCTCCTTTTCTCTGCACCATTCCTCCTATTTTGCTCTAATATTTTAAACCTGGTTCTCAGTAAGTTGCTTTTGTCTCTTAATACAGAACCATGTGCCTTAAGCTTGCTCAATGTGATGATGTAAATGAGGCTTTGCTTGATAAATTAATAGGATGGGGAACAATGTTTCATCTGATTTGAACAGCAAAGAATAAATCCCTAACCTCTCACTTTCATTTTTCACAGAAAGATTATATAATGCTGTGAGGAAGGAATCCAAATTAGCCTGGTCTATGTAGTCTTCTAACACAGTAGTTGTTGCAGGATCTGTTCTGGGAGGATATCAAGAAGGACGGTTACAGAGTGGTCAGTCCAAGAAAAATCAGAGATAACCTCCTTCTGATACCACCGTGGTCTCCTGCACTTTCTATGGTAATCTTACTGCCAATAAATCTCTCTTTCTTCAAATTATAATACCATCCTACTGGGTCATTTATTGGAATGACTACCCCATCTCTTCCTACTGTGATATTATAGGAAAATACTTAGTTTCCAATAATCACATTTTCTATGCTGTATCCTATCAAAGTATGAGTTAATACTCCCTTTTGGCTAGTGTTTTTATTTAAGAAGCAAAATTACCACTTTAGGAAGAATTAAAGAGTATAATTTCTTTAAAAAAAGATCTAAACATTCCATGCCAAATGCCATACAAAATACAATATAAAACAGATCACCAAACTCTCTGATTCATTTGTGGCGGTTAGCCCTGCTGGTTATCCACAAAGTGTGCATAACTGATGTCTTCAACTGAATTGTATTGCATGGTTTCATATGACAGCAGAGGGAAATGACTTGGAAAATACAAAAAAAAAAAAAAGTATAAAACTTTAGAACAACAGCTTAAAGTGTTTAATGAACTATAAACAGCTTCCACTGTTTAAATGTCTATGAGCAGTGCAATGACAAAGAACAGCAAGGAAGGAATAGAACACTGTGCAGTTTATAATTAGAGCTATTAAGAGTACTAAAGTGAATATAGAAAGCAGCTACTAAAAGCGAGCTGCTCACCAAACCTTATACAAAACACACACTCGAGGGTGCGTCTACACTAGCCCTTTAAAAGGAAACACATTAAAGCACATTTATATCTGCTTGGTGTCAGCATGTAGGCAACAAAAATGCATTACTCCCAAAGAATGCTTTCTATTATGTGCAATAACATCTATATTATACATCACAATGATGGGCATTATTGTGGTGTCATTGCCATAGCTTTCAACATTAACACTATGGGAAAATGGACTCTTTCCGAGCACCGTAAGCGAAAAAAATGCTTGGTGGAAAACATAATGTTCATCAGTGAATTCATGTTACTCCCAAATGAATTTTATTTGTCAATAATGCATAAATGTGCCTCATGCAGGTATGTCCAAGATTTTTCCGTTTTACTTTTTATACTTGGAGGATTTTGAGCAACTCATTTATTATGAATGAGCTGTTTTAGAGTTATAGTGAGCTACTTGGTGCTGTTAATTACAGTGTGACTTGGAGTCTAAGAAGAGCCATGTGTGAAAAAGGGACAGAGAGGCTGTGCCAGGAACGTGTCATATTCCTTAGAGTGCCTATAACTCATAGTGCCCACGATAAAACAAAACACAACAGAACAAACAAACAGAAACCACTGCTCTACAAGGTTCAGTGCACTGTCTTTGTTCATACCCTAGTTATCTTAACTGCTTGAAATGACTTCTTTGCCATCGTCTGTTATAGCACAAGGTGTCTGCAAATGTCAGTGGCACAATTCAAATACGGGTAAGTTCAAGGAAAGGCTGGTGATCACCCATTTTCATATGATTGATTGATTGATTACGCTGAGTCCCCTAAGGCCTTTGTCTGTAAAAGATGCAGGCTTGAGAGTATGAATGTTGGCCCACATCTTCTTCTATTACTAACAAGCAGGCTGGCTTTGCATTTTGACTCAAGCTCAGTATCTCGGTGTCCTCTTTTAAATAATGCACATTTTGTCACCAAGTTCATAGGCTTTTGTTAGACTAACTAGACTGCATACATACATTTGTACAAAATTCATACATGTAGCATCTGGTTCAATAAATAGGACTTCAACACCTCAGTCCTGGTTCTTATGGCTAATAATTCCTAAAGATAATAATGCTTTTCTGTTGTTGTCTTTACTGATCTGAGAGGCAGAATCAGAAATTTTCTGTTTGAAATACCTCTTTACCCACACTCAAAATGGAGAAAGTAGATGTTTGAATGGGTTGTGTAATTGCGACTATTTGGTTTCCCATTTGAACTTTCATGTTAGACAGCATGTAACTTTATAGAGTGGTTAATACAATGAGGAAATGGTGCTCCAGGGGCCCTTTCAGGGTCCAGGGACCCTCCTCCAGAAACCAATGGTTCTATCAGGTCTCACCCTGCAGCTGACGCAGAGATAGTCTGCATGTACCCTCCTCCTGCTATAGGCAAAACCCTTGGGACTAGATATTGCTGAGGGGCTGGTCATGTGCCATATGATACAGACACCTAAGCAGAACAAAGAATACACCTTTAATTACATATGCAAAGATCTTTTTTCCCAAATTATCATACGTTCTAAAAATTAAGACATGGATATAACCTTTTTAAGGGCCACCATTCAACTCAGTATACTAGCTTATAAAGAAAATAATTAAACTCCTTCATGTAGCATCAGAAGGCCTTCATCTAAATCTGGACTCTACTGAATCCCTTGGATATTATGCTCAGCCATGCTAAACTGCTTGCCATTTCCTGAATGCCTCTTCCCATTCACCTCTCAGGGCCTTTGCTCACTGCTTTATCTGCCAAGCATTAGCTTCATTATTTTTCTGCCTACCAAATGCAATGCATCTTTTAAGACTCAGTTCAAGCATTACTTCCTTTATGAACTGTGTCCTGAGTCCTGAGCCTGCTTTACTCTCTATTATCACGGAGTTCACAAAGAAGTATTGTGACACTATTGTAATCACATGTACTTTTATTACATTAACATTTTGAAGCTCGTTTGTCACTGTCTGGTTCCTCCTACCCTCAATCACCTGCCTTCATCCTCATCAGCCTATGTTTTTTATCTTTAAATTTACATCTCATAGAATTTTCATCTCCAGAGTCTGGTATGACACTTGGCATATGGTAGGCTTTTATAAAAGGTTGCTAAATAACATTGACAACTGAGTACCTATTATATACTAGTCACCTCACAGGGAATTTATGTATGAGACAATATTGGCTATAATCTTCAAAACAAGACTGGAAGGCAAGTATTCCTAGTCCTATTTTAGCAATGCAAAACTAAGACTTAGAGTAGTAAATAGCTTGCTCAAGGCCATAGAGAAAATAATTGGAAAAATTAGTATTTGAACCAAACTTATCCAACTTGAGCCAATGTTATTTTCATTTTAAAATATTGATCACCTAAATGTTGTTATTATAACGTAAGGGGTGCTTGAGTGGCTCAGTCAGTTAAACATCTGCCTTCAACTCAGGTCATGATCCCAGGGTCCTGGGATTGAGCCCACATCGACTCTGTTCAGCAGAGTGTCTGCTTCTTCTTCTCTCTTTCCTTCTCCCCCTGGCTCATGCATGCTCTCTCTCTCTCTCTGTCTCTCTCTCTCAAAACAAATAAAATCTAAAAAAAAAAAAAAAAAAAAAAAGATATTTGTGTGAGTAATTAGAGTTGGTAGAATAGGATTTTGGAACTATAGACATCTGAATTGTAGATAAAAACTTTATTAAAATAATGTTTTTGGATTACCTACTATGTGCCAGGTATTATTCTAGCACCAGGGATATAGCTGTGAATAAATAAGTCCAAGTCCCTGCTCTTACAGAGTTTACATTTAGAGTTTAGTCCCTGCTGATACAGAGTTTACACAGTGGAAAGGAGGGGAGCAAATGAATAAAGCTTAGGCAGTGATGAGTCTAAAGAGAAGAAAGTGAATCAGAGTAAGAAAACAGAGTGATGCAGAGGTCTTTTTATAGAGGATTATCAGTCCTTTTTTTAAGGGTCTGCCATTTGAGCCAAGATCTCAATGAAGTAATGGCAAAGAACAGCCATGAGGCAACTGGGAAATGACCATTATGGGCAGGGAACAACTAGCATAAAAGCTTTGCATTGGGAAGCTCTGGAGAGCATTAGGAAGCCAAGGACAGCAAGGAGGCCAGTGTGGACAGAATGGAACAGTCAATGGGAAGAAAGAATGAGATCCATCCCAGAGGGAGTGAGGGAACCACATGTGTAGGTCTTATCAGATACTGAATTTTTCTGTGAGATGGAAAGCCTTGGAGGTTTCTGAGCACAAGTATGAATATGATCTGACTTAGGTTTTAAAGGGTCATTCAGGGTGTGAAAAGAGTCAAGAGGTCTTCAGATTGTTGGAAACAATCATGGTAGTGGCTTCCTCAGCAAGGAGGCAGAGGGGTTAGGAGGAATTAGTGGATATATATATATACCAAAGTTAGACCCAAGAGAAGATGCCCTAGATGTGGGATGTTAATAGAAAGCAGATTGGAGGGTGACCCCCATGTTTGGAGAGTCTTTAGTCTCTACATGTTATCTCAAGTCATGAAAATGAGAGAGGTAACCTGTGGTAAGTAACAAGTGCTGTGAAACACTTACATTTATAACAGCATTTATAAACTCCTACATTTATAACCAACAGAAAAATAATGAGAGCCAATGTGAGCCACATATGCATTCTTAAACACTCCTGCAGCAACATTAAGTCAAAAGTAACAAGAGAAATGCATTTAAATATGCACTTTGCTTATCCCAGTACATCTAAAATTCTACCAACATGTAATTATTATAAAATACAGTTGATCTTCATTATTTGTGGATTTGGTATTTGTAAATTTACCTAAGAGCCAATATTTACTGTAACCCCCAAATCAAAATATTCAGCACTTTTACAATCATTCATCGACATGCACAGAGTGGTAAAAAGTCGGGTAACTGGACACACACATTCCCTGAAGTCAAACTAGGTGACGCTCTATCTCCCTGTTTCAGCTCTCACACTTTTTTTTTTTTTTTTTCAGCTCTCACACTTTAAAACAAGTGTTCTTTTCAAGGTATATTCAGTGCCATATTCACCACAACTTTTTGTCCTTTTTGATGGTGATTTTGCTATTTAAAATGGTCCCCAAGCATAGCTCTGAAGCTCTGAAGTTCTGTCTAGCATTCCTAAGTACAAGAAGGCTGGGTTGTGTCTTAAGGCGAAAACAAAGTGTATTAGACTAAGCTTTGTTCAGGCAGGAATTATAATGCTATTGGCCATGAGTTCAATGTTATGAATCAACAATATAGATTAAATAAGAAGTCTTTAATGAGAAACACACATAACACAAGGTTACATATTGATTGGTAGCTGAAAGTATTGTGACCAAAGGATTACAGGAACATACCCCTGTGTTCCTCCTGGAAGCAATGGTTCAGTATTCACTAATTTGTGTTCCCAGAATATTATAGAACATAACTACTGCAAATAATGAGTTGATTGTTTATTAATGAGATAATTTACATGAGATTTTCATACTAAGTGTTCAAATTCTGGTGTGCATAATAACATCCTCATATCTTAATTTGAACTAGCCACATTTGAGAAGTCTAATAGTCACATGTGACTACTGACTGCCATTTTGGACACCAGAGAATTAGAACTAAGATAGAGGTGAAGGAAACAGCAGAGAAGACTAAAAAGGAATGGCTGGAGAGTCAGAGAAGAAAAACCAGAGAAGTTCAATGGTGTGGAAGAGGGCATGAAGTGCGAAGTTGCGCAAAGAGAAAGTTCCATTCATTTGGAAAGTTCCTGAGACAGCAAGGACAGTGAGTGCTTTATTTCTGGCTGCATAGACTTTATCATTTATCTTAGCAAGTGATACGTGGTTCAAAAATGATGACTGAGAGCAGGTGAAATCATTATGACTAGGGGGTAAAAAGTGGAGAAATTGGGTCGAAAATCCTTTAAAGAAGCTTGGCTATGAAAAAGAGCTTGGATGTTGATTGCATATGTGAAAAGATATTAATGAATGCTAATTGTGAGCACAAACACCCAAAAGTATAGGGAATTGCCGGCCTATTTGTGAAGCCTACTAAGAAGGAATCGCTAGAACTTTCGGTATTTTTCCTGAACAGTAAGTACCAACTGCTCATTTTTTTCCCTGGGGAGGAACACAGAACGCATAGCAACAGATTTGACAGTTGTGCAATTTGCAACATGGAAAATGAAATCAAATAAAGTCAGCAGCCTTGTGGCAGGGCTTCACTGGTAAGGAAAAGAGCTCTCATTTTTCTTTTCTAGGCATGTGATTGCGAAATACCTCTCCCATGGTATTAGAATTGGACTGATTTTCAACTTAACAATTTTGCTCTGCAGGGTGATTGGAGGTAAACAATTAAAAAAAAAGTGTTGCCTCATGTTTTTGCTGATTTTTTAGTTTGTATTAAGTTTCAGGTCAGTCTGTGCGTACAAGCCTTATGGCACTATGGACCTGTGTACATGGAATGTCTCACAAGTACTGTGTTGGCCAATGTTTGTTACTCCTGGTTCTGAGGTAGTTTAGAGAGCAGGAAGCCTCCTGGAGTCACAGGTTTCTAGAGGGTCACTGGCACCTAAGAGAGCACTAAAAACTCCATGTCCTCATCTTACTAACTACTCTGCAAAGTGATATGTTGTCCAAAATGTTTTCAAATGGGAAACCAAATAGTTGCAACTACACTTATGCAACCCACTCAGACTTCTACTTTCTTCATTTTGAGTGTGGGTAAAACAATATTTCAAGAAAGGACCTATTTTCTGCATGATAAATTATCATGTTAATTATTTGAAGAAAGCTTATAAACATAAATTCTGATTATGTTTCAGAAGTGGTGCTTATAAACCAAAGCATAAGAGATAGTATATTTTTTAATAGATCGTGACCACAAAAGAGTGCTCCTAAAATATAGGTATTTGTTTCTTTATTTATTTGACAGTAGTAATATTATTCTTTTATGGTGGATAGGAGACTCCCTTCTGTGAGACACTGTAACCTGTCCCCAGTCTTTGTTGGTGAGGTTTGAGAAATCTGCTTTGGGCAGAGGATGACTTTTCTGGGCACAGTGTAACAGTGTATAGCCTCCTCTTGAAAATATCCCTTATCTCCAATAAAAATTTGAACCTACCAATCATTAGTAAATGCCTTATATAAACCCGAGAAGGATCTAGTTTCAACATATCAGGGTCAAAATAGAGTCATGTTGGAAACAGTGATACTTGACATCAGGGTTTACAAATAAATGTATTCACTTATACCTCACACTTCTTTATATAATAAGATTTGGGGTACCTTATAATAACAGGGCCACAGAAAGCTATTAATGACTTCTGATGGACACAATTCACTAGGCTTCTGAATTATTTGCCAATAACACTCTTCTGCAAAGGCACTGTGCCAACACAAAATAGATGGTGTCAATTGCAACTCTGCTCCCTCTTGCGATAAGATAAAGTAGGAGAGGGCACCAAGAAGGTCCATAAAATTGGCTCTATTATCATAGAACAAAAAAATCTGAAAAAATGAATTGTGCACTCAGTAGACCAAACCCATTGTAACACATGCAGAGTAGCACCTACCAGCAATCTAATGCTGGAAGAAAATACATAGTGAGTGATGGAAAACAGATGGAGAAGGGTGGAGACGTGAAAGGATGAAACCATTAGCAACATTCGAAGGGTCACTGGACATAGCTGGAAGTCAGTTGCATCACACCACACACCCACTGAAATAGTTCACATGGAGATCATCAGATTCTTTTCATATGTATCTGAATTTATAGCAGTGTATTTTCTCTTTCACAAACACTTAGACTCTTTCAGATCACTTGAGGTTTAATTTTACACACCGAAGGCAAATTTATTAAACCGCTAACTGTTCTGAACATCACCTGGTTATTTAGAAGCAGTTTGCATTGTTCCACAGTGTGTACTGGATTTAAAAGAGCTCCATACCCAGTGCTGTATGAGTTTATTTTATTTAGTTGCATTAGCTTTTGATGAAAACTCAGCTTTCAATTTCAGGTGCAGCCATATGTGAATTAAATGAGTATTATGTATGTCACAGCACCTTGAAATTTAATGTGCATGCTTTAGTCACAAGTTTACCATCTCCTTTTTGTCTTAAAACCAGGTCTTTGTGTGTTCCACGAGAGCAGGTAAGAGTGTGTTGATGCGTTTCAGTGGCTACAAGAAAAACAATTGAATTGGGGGGTAAAACACTCAATCTTTCTTACTTTGTCCAAAGCTAATCATCCTTTAACAGTAACTAAAATATTAGTCTTTGTAACGTGTTAATGATGTTTGGGCCATATTTTAAGAAAGTCAATAAAATGTGAAACTTTTTCAACATTTCTTTAGAGCCTATAGTTTCCTCTTTAATGCCTCGTCATTCTGAAGAGGCTGGCTGTCTTATTGCCAAATTTCCACCTCTTTTTGCCTTTGCTGGATTTAGTCAGTACAAGCCAGACCTCTAATGTTATTTTAATGTTGGGGAGGGGGTTCATTTAATTCAAATATATTTTCATTTTAAAGTTATAATGACTAAGTACACCTGCTCACTTAAAAATTAGCACCTAGTTAGGCAGTTTTCAATAGCCTAATCATCTTTTGATTGTCTCCACTTGTATCATAGACAGTTCACCTGCTCTTCATCTAAACTTAAATGTTTCCTGTTTACACGTCTGAAAACACTGAAAGATGATAATATTTAGAAAACAAAGAAAACTGAAACCTACATTCAAATGCATTATTTATATAATTATCCTGTAATTAAAGTAATTATAGTTTGTGAAAAATGAGACTTTTTTTAAATTTTCATTTAGATTTCTCATGGGATAAACTGTGAACATGTAAAAAGCACACACACACATAAGTTATCAATGATGCTATCTGAACAATAAATAAAATGTTACCTCCAGATTTAGGGATTTGAAATCTGCTTTTTTTCTTTCTGAAACAAATACACACAGAAAGCCATTCAGTGAGTTAATCCTACAGAAGGGATTACCTAGATTGAACTTTGGGAAATCTTTAATCCTCTATAGTTTCAACAGCAACAATAAGAAAACGTCCCAGTTACACCTTGCTGAGCGATGCACTGGTGCTAAGGATAGTTGGTCATGTCATATAAATGATGAGTCTCCAGCATTTCCTACAAGATTTGGACAGTGTCAGATAAGGCCATGAGACACGAGTGTGCTTGAGGGTGTGCAGAGGAAATGCAGAATTTTCAAAGAGTCCCTGACAAGCACTCACAGTTGGATTTTCATTATCTTCAATGAGAAGGCATATCAGTCAGGTTTTTGCTATACAGTGCCATCCGCATTACTGCTTTTTATATGATTTCAAAGTGGACAGCACAGTTTGTGTCCAGTTTTTCATTCTAAATATCCTATTCAATAGTTATTCTTCTTTTCTATACCTTTAAACAGATTTTTTTTTTAAACCACAGTAAGATCACATCACACTTTGGAAGCATTAGTTTGAAAGTGAGCTAATAGATCTGGCTCTGAGACCATCTTCAGAGGCTCCTTTAAAAAAAAATACTTGGAATTGAACCACATAAGTTTTATTTTCTCTATGCTTTTGATCAAGTTTTATGGGAGGAAGTGAAAAGTGCTCAGAATATCCTCATGCAATTTTTACAGAGAGATTCTATATTCTTGTATATACCCCCACAACACTTTCCAAATACCTGGCTCCAATCCTCATGTAAGGACTCAGGTTGTCCAATTGTTGGTTCTAAGACTAGATCATCACCACTAAAGTTAAAGGGAAAGTGGATGACAAAAAATATATATATATCTGTGGCCTCGATACTTTTGCTTTCAGGATGCATTAGTGACAGCATGCCGGTGACATCCATCTCTGATTGTCCACAGGTCCTCAACACCTGAAGCTGCTGCCTTTGCTGTCACTCATTCCTTTGTGTACTGACTTCAACAATCCTTAAATACCCAGAACAAGAGAGTAGGAGAGATGAAGCAGTCAACAATGCTACATTCCCAAACATTGACATTTTCTCAGATCGTGACCACAAGGCCTGGACTATGAAGCAGAGATGAATATCCTTTGCCAGAGGGTCAAGCTCACAGTAAATAGGAGGGCAGGAGCCTGAACATCATGAACACTTCTCCACAGAGAATCCATCCTGGATCCCTGGAATCTTGCCACTTGGAAGTCATACCTACACACACGACCTTCAAATCATCTACTTACACTGCCTGGACTCCTCCTCAGGTTAAATTATTGAACTCACAATACCTAAAAGTGACTTTCTGTGAAAATGACCTTTACCAGGAAGCATTAGTACTGTCATCGGTAGAAAAATGGCAGGTATACAAAACTATGTCATCTGAAAGAACAAATAAAGAGAAAATCAGATACTAAGGATGCTGATAAAGTTGAAGTGAAAATTTAATATATTAAACTGTGATAGGTGATCTCTAAGGAGTTTGATTTCAATTGCAGTATTATGTGCTTTTGTAAACAGCTTTTTAAAAGAGACAGAGTAGCACATAATGTTTAACACACTCAGACTACCAGTTAGTTGGTATAATCTTGGCAAAGAAAAAAGAAAATCAGTATATCAAAAACTCCTTTTCTAAAAATACAGGTACTCTGTCAGGAAGGAAAAAATGAGAAAGTCTGGTGAATGCACATTGCCAGTAAAACAGGATAACTGTCTTCAGAAGAGAAAATATAATATGTGCTGTATTATTTTCTATAATTCAGAATAAAAACTTAGAAAACAGCTATTTTGTTTTTGTAACATATGTGTCCACTCATTCATTTATTCATAACAAAATATTTGGAGCAACTTTTATGCATCAGACACTGTTAATGTCCTTGGAAAACAAAACAAAGTCCCTACCCTCAAGGAACTTACATTCTAGTAAAGATACATTAACACAAAGTGATGAAGAGAGATTTTATAGGTTTTATGCCAGGTAGATTATATTATGGGGATACTGCTTACCAAATTCATGCCTCAAAAAGTTTCAGCGAAATAGTTTTTTAAGTTTATTTTTATGTTATGATATATTTATATTGATGCACATTTGACATCTTCCATGACATAAGGGATAGTAATGGAATGAAAAGCCATGGAAGCATAAACTACATCTAGACATGCAGTGGTCAAAATATCTGTCTAGTGTTTAATGAGATCAGATTTTATAGTCAATCTTTTATAATTTCCATGAAAACAGGACTGGCTGTCATCCTGACCCTCCACTTATTAGCTTCAAGAGCTGGTACAGCTCTTGCTACAGAGTTGGTTATTGATAAATATTTGTTAAATGAATAAATGGATGGATGGATGGATGGATAGATAAGCCACTAGGAAGCATAAAATTAAAGTAGAAGGTCACCTCACTTTCCAATTCTAAACAAAGGATTAGTGAAGTGATTCCCTTGTCCTCAAATAATAAATGCAAGGAGAGTTCCACTGATTGGCTGAATAGTATTCATGACAATAATGTCTTGGAAGTAACAAAAGTAGGAAACAATAGTCCAATTTCAGTGACCAGGATAAGACTGCAGAGATCTTAAAAGGGGTAAATTTCAGGAAAAGCCCAAGTTGAAAACAGAAGCAACACTGCTTATAAAATTAAATGTGAGAGTTGTTTCAGATGTGGTAGATGGGCTTCGCAGTGGGCCCCAAAAGAGAAGCTAAAAATAAATGTTAAGTGTCTGTTTGGAGCTTGCATCTTCTTGATGATTTTCCCAATCCTCCAACCCAAGAGCATTCTTTTCAATTCATCATCACTGAGGTCTTCATTGCATGGAATATATCTATCTCAGTCCGTGATCTTTGTAGGCTATTGGTTTCTCTGAAGTTTGGGAACAAAGCCATAGTCTGAAAGACCTTTTTCCAATAGTTCTCAATTAGTGGGAATTTACTCTGTGTTACCGTGCTGCTTTAGGTACATTGCCTCACTTAATCATCACAACAGGTAGGGATTATATTTTACATTTTATATTTTTCTCATTTTACAGATGAGAAAACTAAATCTCAGAGAAATTAGGTAAATTGCCCAAGATGACACAGGTAGAAGTTAGAGAAGGCAAGATTCAAACCCAGGTCCACCTGACTCTGAAGTCTGCTCTTTGTCTCCATTGCTTTTCTGCTATCTCCTGAGAGCTCAGTTCCACTTTGTAGTACATTTGACCAGGACATACCGATACCCACTGGCTCTGCTCTAAACTATCTTCCCCAAATATATGAAGAGATTATTATTCATCGAAGAACAAAAAAGTAAAATCCTGGCCAAGGCCAGAACAACTTATTCCCTAAACAAGATTCTGACTTCGCTCTTGGAAGGAACTGGAGGAGAAAGAGATTTTTCTTTCCTAGTTTATCAGAAACTCCATATTCCCTGGCCAAGATAAGAGAGTGAACAGTCTCTCTTTTCACATTCCATGCACTTAAAAAGGCTTGATTTTGCATGGGACTTAGCCTGGCAAACCTACTTGAAAAAAAAAATATCTAAATGAATGTCTAAATTTAAAATCTACTTGCTCTTCCCTGATTGCTTCTGCCTAACAGAAGTCAGTGCTGGTGAATTATTCTTGCTACCTGAAATTGACATCTTCATCTCGATTTGCACATATGCGTGCATATTAATTTAGCCATTTTGCCATTTTGGGATTGTACCCAGCACACAGAGTCTTGAATCTTTCCTCCTTGGGGGTTTGGATGTGATGACAATACTGGGTGTGGAGCCCATTCATCACAAAGCACACATCAGTGTCAGTTCCATGCAGTGTGCAGGTATTTTTTTAATTAGCTTTTTCAGCTCAGAAAGAACTAATTAGGGGTGTGTACTAGAACAACGATCATCCTGAAGACAACAGATATTTCATCACGTTTCTTCCAGGGTGGCTTTGGATAAGAAGTTTGCACTTGGTGTTCTTTCTTGATTTTAGACAGCCCAGAAGAATCATATAAATTTCCACTATATATATATATATACACACACACACACATATATATGTATATATATATAGTATATATATGTATATATGTTTTGTAATACATTTAAATTTCCACTATATTTAAATTTCCACTATATTTAAATTTCCACTATATATATATACATATATATGTATATATGTATTGTATCTCTATCTATGTACATATACTGGGTACTAAAATACATAAATATAGATAGCATATCCATTTCTGTTTCTTACCCAGGCTTTTCTTTGTCTATTTATTCTCTGTGATGGCTAAACACTTTGTGTATCTTCACGTCTGGCTGAGCCACTTAGAAGTCAGTCTCAAAGTCTATTTAATCAATCTGACAACAATTCGTCACCACGTATTCATCAAACGCTTACAAAATTGTCAATAGCACTACACTCAGCTGTGGGGAAAATAAATAGATGCAAAGTAAAAGTAAAAGACAAAGCTTCTGTCCAACAAGGAAGTTATTGTCTGTAATTCATGTGTTTGTATGTTCCAATTACAAAACATTACCTATGTAATTGGCCCTATTCAACTGCTTTTTACCTAACAAATGGCAAATTTGTGGTTCAATGTAACATATTCACGTATGTCATAAATATAAACTTTTTTCAATATAGATAATTTGAGACTAGGATAGAATAAAACATTAGTTGTAGGTAGAAAAAATAAGTGTGAATTAGGAATTGAAGAGTTCTGGTTAAATTGGAAATCATATTACTTCAAAAGAAGTTAACTTTATGGTGGAAAAAAAACCTTTCTTTTCTTTTTTAAAGGTTTATTATTGAGAGAGAGAATGAGAGAGAGCACACATAAGTCCAGGGGAGGGGCAGAAGGAGAGAAACTCTAGCAGACTCCACACTGAGCGCAGGGCCTGACACAGGGCTCCATCTCACAATCCTGAGATCATGGCCTGAGCTGAAATCAAGAGTCAGAGGCCTAAGGACCTGAGCCACCCAGGTACCCCTGGTTTTAAATCTGTTTTTTATCTGCTACCCTGTTATGTCACATGCAATCAAAGGATTCGAAAGGAAAAAATGCTGAGCTACAATTAGTGGACATCAGAGAACAATAGCGACAAATTGATGAGTCCTAATATCACAGCACATCCATGGGTATTAAAGGACAGCTTTAGAAGTTCACATTATAGTCAGGAAATGGACATTGTAATTTGAAGGAATTCTATCAGTTGTCCACACTTATCAGCAATATCCAAATAGTTGGTTTTGTTACAAATTAGATTATACTAAATATTTGAGGATAATAACATCTACTTCTGTGCATGGTGTTCATGACACCATACTAATAAACAAATTTCTCAACATTTCTCCTGGTTATTTCCTCTTGCTATTGGGTCACAATTGCCTGGCCTAAGGCTAACAGATTATTTTACTGGGCTTCCACATTTAAAACTTGATGGCCCATCTGTTTTCCTGTTTTACTGAGCCATTTGTCTGATTAAACCCATTGTTAAACAAAACAACCCAGTATAGCAATTCAGAATGGCAGTTGTGTCAGATTGCAATTTACACCTTTAGAAAGGGATTTAGGAGAACAATATTGTTTTGACACATTCCTTTCAGTTTTAAATCTTCATTCAGATTTATGGCTTTGCTTCTTTGTTTTAATCTTGACAATATGGAGCAGTTTTAAACTGGGGGGGAAAAGTTTAATGCTCATTTCATTGTTTTAAAAAGATATAGCTTCAAAATAGTGGAAAGGACCTGAGAGACCACCATTTTATACTAACTGAAGTACAGAGTTGTTAGGACCCTTGTCCAAAAGTATATAGCCAGTGGGTGGCAAAGTCAAGGTTCCCTGACCCATGGACCTGTGATTGCTCTGCACAGAACTCCCTGTTGAAGACATTATTCTAGTTTCACTGTCACTGAGCTACCATTTTAAGTAGCAAATTGCAAGACTCACAGATTCTTCTACTTTACTTTTATAAATTCTTTATCTGATCAAAGTATTTTATGATTGGCATTTAAGTGTCTCATAAAAGGTTGCACTCTTTTTTATGGTTTTTTTCAACATGTTAATGCTAGTCAAATATTACAAATTATGACAATAATAATAATATATATCATGCCTTTAGTCATTCCATGCTGAATTCGAAGGATACTTAAATGACATATGGAGAAGAACTTTCCATCACTCTGTTCTTGCAAAATATGTTAATTTTTTTTCTTCATAAGAAAGTTGTGGGAAGTTCTTTCTCCATTTGTCATTTAAGCAGAGTAAACTTTAGGTACTATCCACTCTAAAGGCAAGAAGATGGAAGGGTTGATTTCTGGAAGTGCTAAACCCCTTGTATTTATAGAACTGTGCTTGTCTCAAAATAACACTTGTGTTGGTAAATGTTTCTTGGTTTATGGATGTTGGATTCCAGCTTCTTTCAATTTGGTCCAATAAGCAACTACTTTATGTACAGAGCAGGATTAGGCACAGAAGAAACCAACACATCATTAACATTAGTTTTCTGCTGGTTCTTTAACATGCTTCAAACTTCCTCAGTTCCAAGACATTTGTCCCTTCTGCTCCTTTCCCTGGCAAGCCCTCCTCCGTGTTGCTTATGACAAAATTCTGCTTGGCTTTCAAGGTAGACCTTAAATTGTCACTATTCTTATGAATTTTTCCCTCATATTTGTACCTTCCTAAATTTATCTGCGTTTCATTACACATCTTTTAACTTCTGCCATAATGTATAACATATTATCTTTCACTAAAATTGTATATGTGAATATATCTCCACAACTACATTTGAAGTGCCTTGAGGAAAAAAAAAAACATATCTCATTCTGTCTCCTTACAGCACCAGCTACAATGTCCTGCAGAGAAGAAAATTGTGACATATACTGGCTAAGTAAACAGACATTTATAATTATTCAAACGTCTGAGCCTAGAAAATTTTCATGTTTGTGTAGATCTAGGCTGCTTAGAAGCAATAGGCTTAAGCGATGAAGACTTGATCACAGCAAGAGAGCCCCCGGTAACCCCCTGGCTGAACACAGACAGGCCCATCAGGTGACCCATCCTGAAATATCCATAGGCCCTAACTAACCAATGGGCTACCTTACAACCAGACACAAGTACCAAAAAAGGAAAACACTATAAGATCCCATACCTCCTCACCTTCTCCCTTTAAATGCAGCCCCCACCCACTGCCTTCTAGACAGTCTCCACTTTCCAGTCCTGTCCAAGTCTCACTTGTGGTGTATTGCATAAACTTCTATCTCCTTTGTTGTGCCTCAAGTGAATCCTTTCCCAGCCTTGGCCAAGGGGTTCCACCCTACCAGGTTGCCCTACATGCTATCAGGAGAGACACCACAGCTTCCAAGTGAAAATATCCCTCAACATCATTATTCATTCTCTGCTTAGACATCCGTAGGGGTGAGGTGAACAAAATTTTCTGCTACTTTTAACTTTTATTTATAACTTACCATCTTCATTTAAAACAGTACACATTGCACCATGAATGTACAACAATAAGCAAATATCAAAAAGAAACATTTTATTCAGAAATAAATTAACTGATTCTCTATAAGCAGGAAGGAAATATATGATTTTTTTTAACACTCTAGGAAAAGTAAAGTATCTAGTTAAAAGATTTTATTCCATGAGTGCCTTCAGCTTCAGCAGATGCATCTCCTAAAACTGGAAATGTTTGATTCACCAATATTTACTGGATTGATTGTACTTGGCAAGTGTAGCAGAGCTACAGCCATTGTAAAATGATTCAGGGAGTAAATTTTACTCAGAAATTACTTTCCAGAAAAAGTCACAAAATTCTTCTGCCACATGATAACAACGTTTTCCCCTCCCTATCAAACCTTATAATGTGAAGTCTCACCTCAATAGTTCAAAGCTACCTTCCATAAATTCACATGTATCTGTCAACTGTATTTATATATACACACTGTTTAACTTTGTAACGAAGACTGAAAAGGAAATATTTTTATATTTTCATTTAAAGGAAAACTATATAGAATGTAGTTTCAATTCTCAAATTTAGGCACACTCATGAAAGAAAATACTCAATAATTTTAATTGGCTTTAGATTTCCAAGGTACTTAACTTGTCATCCTTTGTCGGCTCTGAAGATGTTACCAATTTATTGAGTGCTTGTTTTGAATCGGGCCACACTATTTCATGAGTGTTTTTGCTAGAACCAAAATGATGCTGATCCTTTCACCTCTAAAACACTTACCCTTTGCAAATAATGCTAAGAATGGCATGTTTTCTTTATCGAGAATCTCAAGGCCTTTATACTCTTTACTACTTTTCTTTTACTACCATACATGACCGACTGGATTCTCAGAAATATTTAGTTCAGTCTTCTATATTTTGTTTTAATTTGTATCAGTGCTACAGTGAAGACTTCCCTTTCAAAGAGAATCTCTTTGTCTATCCTATTCTCTGTGTATTTCCAGGATCTAGTAGTAATTCAAATATATTAGAGAGGAGATTGACTTAGTGATTTCGAGAAGGCATGTGTGTAGCAGGATACCACCATTTACAATGATATTTTTTAAGGTATTGGGTAAGCACACAATTTACCCTCTTGGTAAATAGCTGTGGTCCCCTGTGTGTTTTTTCCTTCCTATATCTCCAGTTACTATATCTGCCCCTAGAATGAAGAGTTGAAGAGCTATCCTGTGGAAGGCCCACCTATTGGTATAGCACAGAGAACCTTACTGAAATTACTTTGTGTCCATCCTGATATGCAGAGATGTTTTAATAATCTCCAATGACAATCATGTTGTCTGGAAATTAACTAGTAATAGCAATAGTAATTATAATAAAATTCATCGAGTTCCTCTTACATGTTCCCTATGCTGTTAATTAATGTTCATCACTATAATTCTGTAAATTGGATACTATTATTATCCACATTTTACAGGTGAGGAGACTGCAACATACCTCAAGTTGAGGAAAAAAACATTAAGCAAGTCTTTATATATATACACAAAACACACGCACACATACATACATACACATAATTACAGCTGTGCTACCAAGAAAGTAAAGAATGTAGTAAAGAGGTATAACAGGGATTTGAGATCAGGAAAAATCCTCTCCAAGGAATGTTGAACAAGAGTTTTAATGAGAAAAATTGGTGTGAAAGGCAAACATGAATAAGATATTGTCTTTGTACTTAAGGATCATCTGGATTAGTCAAGGAGATATACAGTAGTGAATTAATGCATGTGACTTAAGTATTCTAATAAAAGTAGGAAGAGCAAGCTATGTATGGACAGTGGAGAAAACAATTAGTTACTTAATTCCCTGGACTTCAGCTGTAATCTCTTGTGATTTCCCAACCCTCCTATGAAGTAGGAAGCGTATTATCATTCCTGTTGTCAGTATGAATGCACAAAGAAGCATAATGAAAGCCAGGGACTTGCCCAAAAATGCACAATAAGTTCATGGAAGGTTGAGTATGCCTTCTCATTGATTTCTGTTTTCTAAATATTATACTATTCCCTATATTAATCAAATATTGATTTTTCAAAAAGTAGGTGTGCCTTTTTGGCTAGCACAGATTTAAGAACACTTCTTACAATAAAAATTGAACAAAGTAATAGGGTTTATTTTATTCAAACTCTTCAAAATATTTACCAGTACAAGAAGTAAGTAAGAGAGGCAGTCAGTGGCTCAGTCAGTTAAGTGTCTGCCTTTGGCTCAGGTCATGATCCCAAGATCCAGGGATCAAGACCCACATCAGGCTCCCAGCTCCTTCTCCCTCTCTCTCTGCTGCTCCCCCTGCTTGTACTCTGTCTCTATTATTTTTTTAAATAAATAAATAAATTATAAAAAGAAGTAAGTAAGAGTTGGGCATTTTTTTTTTAGCTCTAGATGAGATCATTTCATCTTCCCATGATCCAGAAATTTTCAAATGCAAGTTTGCAAGAGTTAAATAAAATGATCCTTCACCATTTAGAAATAGTCACAAAATCCATACATTGGTAGATTGAGAATCCTTATTGTGTCTTCTTCATAATAAACCAATTTATTTATTTATTTATTTTGGTGGTAGGTCTACCAATATATGAGCTATATAGAACCAGTGACCACATGTGGCTCTCATTCCATTCATTGCCTCCTGCCTCCTTTTCCCTACATTCCACGGTGCTTCTCACAATAACTGCAAATATCTGTGTATTACCTAAGAAAGAAAATCTAATCTTCTCTCTCTCTCTCACACACACAAAAGGAAAGATGATGTCACCAGCTAGAATGGAAGAGTAGGCCAGTTATCCGATAGTGCTTTATGGACAGCAAGTGCTCAATAGCAGTCACAAAACCACACCGAATTTATCTGTGTTCCATTTAATGAAATTCTCTGAATAAAAATAAATCCATATTTTAAAAGCATTATACAATATATCATGTTTCAAGAAGAAGGAATACATTTCTGAGTGTAATTCCTGATAGAACATTGGAGTATCCTGTAAAAAGCCCTTTAAAAGTTAACAGAATTTGTATTAATATGTGCTATGTGCCACTTGAATATGTACCACGGAATTAATTAATTTCAAGACTCTGTGAGACTTACAGAGATAGAATTTCAAGACACAACCGAGTAGCTGAAAGTATGTTAAAAAGAAAGGATATGGGCAGCCTGGGTGGCTCATCAATTTAAGCACCTGCCTTGGGCAGAGGCCATGATCCTGGAGTCCCGGGATCGAGTCCCACGTCGGGCTCCCTGCATGGAGCCTGCTTCTCCCTCTGCCTGTGTCTCTGCCTCTCTCTCTCTCTCTCTCTCTCTCTCTCTCTGTGTGTGTGTATCTATCATGAATAAATAAATAAAATCTTTTTTAAAAAGGAAAGGATATTATAAGCAGGAAATATGAACAATAAACAAGCGAAGGTCTTCAACTCTAATAAAATATTTCTCATTGAAGATTGTATCTCTTTAAATAGAAAACATAATTGTTGCTACTACATAAATGTTTTATTTGGTGGAATGTGTTTGCTAGAAAATTATTTTGCTTCAGTACATCTATAATGGCTAGTTTAGAAGGTTTTTAAAATTATATCAAAAATTGTATTTTGAAGCATATAGAGTTTATTTTTATGTAATTCTTTACCACACTAATAAAATTTTAGCTACTATGCAATTTTCTTTATTTCTATAAGAGGAAATTGCAAATTATTCAGAGGAAATAATCTAAATATTAAAAATTTAGAAATACCAAAAGCTTTAAGTCATATAAAACCTTCATCTTCTAAGTATCTTAGGAAAGATAACTGTGTCAGAAACATTTCTACCTTACAAAGAAATCCTCTTTTTATCTACCTGCCATATAAACAGCCAGGGAAACATCTTAGATTACTGCTTGCTATAGTCGAAGAGGTTTTGGCTGTGAGAAACAGATCAATTTCAAATTAGTTCAAGAAAATGGAGAGCATGTGTGTATGGGCTCGTGTGCGCCTATGCATGTGTGTGCACTGGGGATGAAGGAGATGAGAAGTGGTTGTCAGAGATTCAGGGTTTGGACAGCATCCAAGAACAGTGAATGCAGTACAAATGGGTCTCATGGGCATCAGAAAGCTACCAAGAACCCGGGTCATCCTCCATCCTCTCTTTTACTTCCTGGCCTTGATTTTGCTCCTATGTGTTATGTTATTCATTATTTTTCTCTGTGCATTTCTCTATTCTTCATTCTGTCTACCAAACACCTCCCTTTGCTTCTTCCTCTTTAGTTTATGCATGATCCAAAATTGTCCATTCCATCTCTCAAGACCAAATGGATTTCTAATTCTAGAATACGCTACCAACTGACTTGAATTTAAAATTTCTTCTGTTTCAAACTCCCAAGGAAGGAATCCAACTGATCTTTATATCTTTGTTCAAACTAGGTCTTGCATAGGTTATTAGGACATGTCTACCTCTGGTCCAATCAGACATGCTAAAGAAGAGTGTCTCATTTCAAAAGGGCTCTGGGTGGGGCCATTTAAAGAAGATTCTTCAAAAGAAAACCCTTTAAAAACGAAACCCATGTTACAGAAAATCTTTTAAAAGAAAATCTTTTAAAGGAAGCCCTTTAAAAATGAAACATGGAACCCATATATGGATTTCAGGAGAACATGGCGTTTATATAACAAGCTGTAAGGAATCTGTGGACCATCTTGGAGAAAGCCCATGGCTGTCATCAGATTGTCAAAATGCCCTATTTCTCCTCCCCATCACCCCTACCAGATTAAGAATCACTTCTTTAAAGAAACTTTTAGGCTTATCCCCACAGATTTATTCCTCTGATTGCACCTTAAATTACTGGTATCAATTATTAAGGGCCATGGAGCAAATTACCAGGATAGATAATTATCATATACAGATACCGTAGAGTCATTTCTATTGTGTTGTTTTTATTTTCTTTTTCTCTATTAATTTCTTGGATAATTTTTTTTAAAGATTTTATTTATTTATTCATAGAGACAGAGAGAGAGGCAGAGACACAGGCAGAGGGAGAAGCAGGCATCATACAGAGAGCCCGATGTGGGACTAGATCCAGGGTCTCCAGGATCACGCCCTGGGCTGCAGGCGGCGCTAAACCGCTGCGCCACTGGGGCTGCCCTCTTGGATAATTACTTTATATATATATATACCCCTTAACACTAACTATATTGTTGGTAATAATAATGTAAAATAAAATCTGCCCAAAAGGGCTCCAGTAAACTAATCAATGAATCTTTATTGAATATCTATAGTATCTTTAGATTGCTAGAAGTTATAGGGCACAATAGAAAAATAAGTCACAGTGTATCTTCCTGGAAATCTTAATCTGATTAGAGAGATGTAGCATCCAGATGTGAAACTGCTGCTGAGCAAGAAACATTATGAAAATGCTAAACTATTTGTGTGAAAAGGATCCTACAAAGTTGGGAACTTGAAGGTCCTGGTAAGCTCCTCCCTACTTTACACATCAGGGAACTGAGACCCAGATATTAAGAGATTTACCTTAGTAATAGAAAAATATAAAAAGTCCAAGCCAGGGCTCTTTCTAGGGCATTTCTAATGTCAATACCAAGATTGACATTAGTCATTGCATAAAGAGTTAAAGAACCAAAGCATTAATATGGATAGGCAATGAGGAAAGAAATGAACTGGACTTTAAGAAATAGGTGACTCATAGAGATGAGCAAAAAGGTAGTAGGATGCAGTCAAAAGGGCAGTAGGTTTTAGCAATGGTTGGAAGTAAGAGTCAGTATGGATCAGGATGATGGAATGTCAAGACAGGGGAAAGAAAAAAGGGAAAATTCAGTAGAGAAAGCTGCTCAAAAGAAGGTGAGGTCCATGTTGGGGCAGGGTGTGAAATAATTTGTGATGAATCATTCATCTGCTTTGAGATTTATAGCTCAAAGGCTATTAGCATTGTCATGCATGCTTTTTGTATAGTTTTGGGTTTAGTTTATGTGCACTCACATGTGTGCATGCATTGAGATAGACGATAAGGTTGTTCAGTGTTGAAGGGAAAGATATGTAGCTTTCCCATTTTGTTGTGTCCACATGTGAATTTCGTGCAACTAATTCAACTGTTGGTACCTGATGTCAAATCACATAATCCCCTTATTCCATTCAACCATATTGTTTTCCAGCTTTATTTCATAAAACAGTGAAATTTTCTTCACACATCTTAGATTCAATTTCTTCACATCTAAAAACTTATTTTTCCAATCATATCTTCAAAACAGTATCACTAATATTTTATAACAGGATAGCTAATCAAAGCATTACATTTTTCAAAACATCTGACTCTTGGAACTGAAGTTGTGTTTTTAACTAGAAAAAAAATTTAAAGGGTTGTACCTATAAATAAGTTAAATGCTTTGAGAAAAGATTATAAAAATGGCTTTTCCTTGGGAGTAAATTTTATAATGAAACTAACCAAAAATATGATTGATATAAAACATCCACAAAAAACACCTATTTCAGCAACACCATACTCCACCTTCAAAATACATTTTAAAACCATTTTAGGAGTACCTGGGTGTTCAGTCGGTTGGGTGTCTGCCTTCAGCTTGGGTCATGGTCCCTGGGGTCCTGGGATAGAGCCCCGCATCAGGCTCCCTGTTCAGTGAGGAGTCTGCTTCTCCTTCTCCCTCTATCTCTTCTCCTGGCTCATGCTCTTTCCATCTCATACTCTCTCTCTCTCTCAAATAAATAATCTTAAAAAAATTTAAAAACCTTTTTAAAAATGGAATTTTGTGTTAGTTTGTATTCTAGTATATAGATAGTGCTTTTTTCTTTCTCTAAGATTAGTAATCTACAGAGAGATATATGATGGGATATACATTGGGTATTCAAGACAAGACACTCCTGCCCACTCCTCAAATGCACTGAAATAAGAGACTGTGTGAATAATAAACTTATCTTCTGCATTTTACTGATCACTTTATGGAAAAGAAAGAAATAGATTTCAAATACCTAAAATTCTTGATTATCCCTTCATATATACATTTTCTGTTACCTCAGAGCTAATTGGCTGAAATATAATTATTATTCATCATCTCTACTGAAAAATTTAAACAGAAGGGGCAAGAGGGTTTGCCCCACGTATCCCTCCCAACACAAATTACTGCCTGATTCTAATTACAATTTTAACCACTAGCTGCTGATTCTTTTATGGGTGGTGAGGTAATCCAATCAGGTGGATTGGAAGCTCATGTTAAACACCCCACACATAGATATTAAAGTATGACTGATGGACTATAAAGCTGTTAATCAATATGTAGAGATAACTAATTCAATTCCTTTGTATTTCTCCTCTTCTAAATCATTGCCCAAAGCTTATTTGTAGTTCTCATTCTTCCATGTAAGGAAATATAAGTGTCAGGCTCACTTTTACCTCTCTTCCAACTTTTTAGACTGGTAGTTGGCTGAATTAAGTCTGCCTAACTTGTATTTTTTTTTTAATTAGAGGATTCGAGGTAATAGTATATTCACTAGGTATATTCACAGGTCAAGGCATTCCAGGTTTCATTAATGTGCAGGTCTACACGACAGTTAATCTGCATCCATAAGATATTCACTCTAAGATACACTGGGTTTATTTCTTGAAGTACCTTTTTAACTGATTCATTTAGAAGCATGCAAATAGCCAATTATCTTTACCTCGAAAGCCATTAAGAGTCTACCTGCATCAGGGACAGGCAACTGTGGCTAAACCATGATTATAAATTGGCAGCTTACTCCTTAGTGCTTATAAGCACTAAGGCTGAGATGAGGCACATAAGCAATTAAAAACATTCCCAAAATCTAAAGTGTATTTTCCTTTGAGAAATGTTCTTGGTTTTGGATGATGATGCTATATATGGGGTTTTCAGCTGCACATTCTCTTGTGCATGAAAGCAAGCCTTATAATTTGGAGACATCTTAAAAGAGCTCCAGTAGAAACAAATGGGCTTTTATTTTTTGATCAGCATACTCTCATTTTTCTTAGGACTCAAAATTAATGGGAGTTGGGAGGTGGGGACCAGATGGCTGTGTGATATAGTAAGAAGAATTTTGGTTTAGAAACTTATTTACTTTGTGATGAATTATTAATGTCTTTAAAAGATACAGGGTAAGAAGGAACCTCAGAAGGAAAGAAAAATTAGCCATTTTAAGCAATGATTTTTCTCCTAAGATTGATTTAGAACACCAATTTCAGTCTAGTGGGTTTTTATTAGAATATAGAGTCTGCCAGAGGCACCTTGGGTGGCTTAGTCAGTTGATTTCAGCTCAGGTCTTGATCTCAGGGGCTTCAAGTAGGGCTCCACACTTAGTGTGGAGCCTACTTTAAAAAAAAATAAAATAAAGGATATAGAATCTGTTATATTGTAGCAATGTCTGGTTTCCAAAACCTCATGGGATTCTCCATGATCTCTTTCAAAAAAAAAGTGAACATATACAGATTTACTTAAATACAAATCTGTTTTAATTAATGCTTTGTGATCTGTAATTAAAGTATATAATCATAAGATGTTTTATTTGTGATCATAAGTTCATGCATGTAAACTAAATTTTTAGACTTCTGATTTGGTCTCCATCTCTTAATTATCACCACATGCTTGGATTGAAGCATGAACTTTTACCATTGCCTAGATGCATGAACTTCTCACTGCTCTACTGGCTTGACCTGTTTGAACTTCCAGATCCAACTCCATCCTTGCCATTGAACATTTCAAATGTCTATTTGTTTGCCTTCAATTTTTCTTTATTTCTTTTTTTTTTTTAAGTTGTATTTATTTATTTTGGAGAAAGAAAGAGCTCGGGTGAATGGGCAAGAGTTAGAGGACGGGCAAAAGGAGAGGGAGACAGAGAATCTCAAGCCAGCTTCCTGCTGAGCATGGAGCCTGGCATTGGGCTCAATCTCACTACACTGAGATCAGGACCTAAACTGAGATCCAGAGTCAGATGCTTAACTGACTGAGCCACCCAAATACCCTGCCAATCTTTATCTCTGCCCTTAGCTTCCTCACTGGGTATTATTAAAAAAATCAGACAACTTTTGTATTGGAATTGAATGTGACACTCATACTCTGTCATAGATCCTGTGTAGGTTATGGTACCTACAGCCTGGCACAGACAGACTTGAATTATTTTCCTGTTTTCAGGACAATGGGAGGGGTTACAGTTGCTATGACTTTATGAAATATTAAGATATTATTACTCAGAACTATCATGTATGAGAAAATAAGCACATCTGCGGATGAAAAAAGATATCTCACAGATGATGGAGGGTTGGAGTAAAGAAGCACTTCTCTAAGATGGAGGTCTTACATTTACTGTTACCAGTGGCCTCAAATTCTTTCCTACAAAATGAGGGATTTCCAAGCTGATAAGAGCTTCTATTTGTTCAGTGTTTACTATGTACATTGTTTTTTTCTCCCAGTTTATAATCAAACAACTATCTAAGATATGTGCCATTTTACAGATAAGGAAAATAAAGTTTAACAAGTAAGCAATAGAGCCCTGATCCAATCCTCAGCCTCATGTGCATTTTTAGGCAGTGGATGGACTCTTGCTTTATCATTTCCTATCAGAAGTGACTCTATGAAAATCCACCTTCCAGGTCTGTCTGATTGTCCACTGAATGTCCTCTGTGGGACTCTGGAACTAGTGTTCACAATGACTTGAAAGCTAATTTAATATGAATTCAGAAGGCCTCGTTATACCTGTAGTGGGATGGCTTAGCTGGACCTAAAGTAAGATCAGTCAAATTATGATAGATAGGGGTGAAAGGAAAGGCAAGCAGTTAGTACATGATATTTCAGGCAGATTTAAGGAGATTATGAAAAAAATGAAGAATTATGCAGCGGTTCTCAACCGGTCTGATGAACCACCTCTAAGCCCTGATAGAGAGATAAAAGGATCATTTGGATGAGGAATCTTGTGAGATTTGGGATGCAAGCAATGGTGTTTCAGAGTCCCAGTGACTCAAAAAGTATCAAAAATGGGAGATGGAATTCTTCTATTTCTACATGGAATTCAATGGCTTCCCATGGAGGATCTGCCAAGAGCCCCTCCTGGGACAGCAGCAAGGTCAGTATGGAAGCATTTCTTCAAAGGACTTTTATTCAATGGGCTTCAGTGAGGACAAGTGAAGGGAAAAGAGCAGGCATTTCTGAATACATGTGACATACCCCTGGGTACCACCAAAAATAACTGGTGTGAATTTAATAGGAGTGCTGATGCACTACAGACATGTAGATAGGGGCCATAAGCAAGCCAGAGTTGGTAATTATGTTAATATGACCTTGCTGATACTCAGACTGGGAATGGGAAGCCTAGGGATATTCTTTTTTCTCTCTCTCTACATATAAATATATATACTATATGCTGTGCATTAGTATATACAGTGTATATATGTACATATAATATATTTTTTTCCTCTGATCTTACTTTTCAGAGGTGGATGGAATTCCTAACACAATGCAAATTCCAGTGCTGTGAATACCACTTCCTTCTGCATTGTACTGAGAGAAATGTTATAAACACTAACAGTTTATTAATTCCATTGAATGGTGATAATATATGCCTGCTAAGTGGCTCTTTTTAGGATTGAATCATTTCCTTGAGGTGACCTGATTTTGTTCTCCTATCACAAATGATTCACAAGGAAAATTAAAGATGCTAAATAAGGTCCTTATGTTGCCTAGTTCCTATGATAAGGAAAGCTGCCACCTTGAAGTTAACACAGTGCATGAAGGGTTTGGTCCTCTCAGTACATCACTTGGATTCCTAAATTATTAAGTGGTACACACAAGGGCTGAGAAATACTGTTCAATTTCCCAAAGTAACTGATATATTTGAGAACTAGTGAATGCTACTGCATCTGTATTGATATGAGGGCCTCCTTATCCTTCTACTTCTCCTATTTCTGCTCTACCAGAGTCAGACTGGCCACCATCTCTTTCTATTCCATATTCCACCTGTACTCTGCATATCAAATACTCATGGGAGTGATAGTTAGGCAAAAGGTAGATAGCCTCTGCCTTAAGATCAGAGATTCTTTCCATATTTCCCTTTGGTTTTGCCAATTCCTCAAAATCCCCTAGTCCCCTGTACTCTGAGTATTCTTGCTTGCCTTTCTGCTCAGCATGGTGCTTGAGGCTTGCTAGACTCTTAAAGGTAAACTAACTGTCGGATCATCAAACAACTGTCTCATCTTTTCTGCTGACAAATGAGCTTGGGTTTTCCTTTGCCTACTCTCACTAATGGAGAACTGCCGGATTTCTCAACCTGAGACTCCCACTTCGAGCCCTATCAAATGGCCTCTCTTTATTTCTTCCCAAAGTACTCAGAAAAGAAGTTGACTATAAATAAAAAGACATTACTAATTTTAAGTTGAGTCAACAATATGAATTTAACACTTAAAAAACATTAAAAGCAGAAGATTAAATAACCTCAAGGAATAGTTCACAATGCCTTCCGGTGCTCGCTTCCTTTTATTAGCTAATAAGAGTAATGATAACAGCTATCATATTTTGAGTGCGCACATGTACCAGTAACATCTGGCATTACTCATACAGAATCTTATGTAATCCTCTCCCCGTCGTGCTAGGTAGGTATCTATAACGTCATTTTGCAGATGGCAAATTAAAAAGTCCTATAGATTTCTTGCCCCCCTGTAGGGTAAGCAATTTGATTCAATAAATTCTTATAACAATGTGTCCTTTTAGTTACTGTAATAATTATTGCTTGCTAATTCAAATAAATCCTCAAATTTTGGAGTTTCATTTTGGGAAAGAAGTTTGGGGATGCCACAAGTTTCTCCTTAAACCATAGCAGTTCTTGCCAGTGCCGTCAGTGGCAAAGGTCAGCTAGCATATACAGGCAGAACTAAAGGCATGTTTTTCTTTTATTTTGTTTTGTTTTTAAGATTTTATTTATTTATTGGAGACGAGAGACAGAGAGAGAGAGAGAGACAAAGGCAGAGACAGAAGCAGGCTCCATGCAGGGAGCCCGATGTGGGACTCGATCCGGATTCTCCAAGATCACACCCTGGGCTGAAGGCGGCGCTAAACCGCTGAGCCACCAGGGCTGCCCTAAAGGCATGTTTATGGACCTCCTCCTTGATCCCTTTCACCAGGGAAGAGGGAAGAGTGGAGGTCTGGAAGATAACTGATAGTCCTGTGACCACCCTGGACCAAAATAGTCCCTGAGCAATTTTAGAAGATTTAACCCAAAGGGCTGAGTATGTTTATAAAGCTGGTGGGAGAAGGTGAGCTTTTGCTGTTCAGTCGCTAGTGCCTGAGACTGAACTGAGAGTTTAGCCTTTGCTTTTGCTTGTCACTCAGGCTTAGCTGATGCCCTTTGAGTTTCTCTCCCCTGCAATGTGGTCAAGTGTCCTTTCAAGTCACAGCGGAGGGATCCCATTTTACCCTAAACACATCCAGTCACACACTAAGTCACACACTTAATCACTTATAATGCAAACCACACTTATGAGGGCTACCTTCAATCCCAACAATGGGTGGAGCCTGAGACTGGGTGCTGGGGAATTCAGAGGACTCAGTATGGGCTGCAACAGAGCAAAATATCCTCCCGGTATTCCCTTCTCCTAGAATTTTTTTTTTTTAATTACTCTGTAAAATTCACAATAACTTACAATAACACAAATCTCATCTGCCTTTAGCATAATAATGAATAAATGTTATATCAAACATTTACCAGAATTTATTGCACATTTATTAGATTACATCCTTTCAAGATATTTCTACTTTAAAGCCTGTTGCTCATCTTGCAAAGGCAACTGTTGAAAGGCTTTATTCATTTATTTATTTTAATGTAAAGGAATGAGGACCATGACATCACACTTAACACTCAAGGGGAAAAAGCCAAGCTAATATGCTCAGGGTGTAGTAAATGGAAAGAGTGATCAGCTCTAGGAAGAAGATTAACAGCATTAGGTGATTCTAGAAACACCTACCTGACTCCTCTCTTTATGGAAAGATCTAGATTTTGTTATCTTTATCCTCCAGGTCTCTCTCTCTCTCTCTCTCTCTCTTTTTAAGATTTTATTTACTTATTCATGAGAGACACAGAGAGAGACAGAGAGAAAAGCAGGCTCCATGCAGGGAGCCTGACGTGGGACTGGATCCCAGGTTTCTAGGATCACGCCCTGGGCTGGAGGCGGGGCTAAACTGCTGAGCCACCCGAGCTGCCCATCCTCCGCGTCTCTTTAGGCAATACAATTTTCCATCTGTGAGTCCTGAAGCCCAGGAGCAGATTAGGGAAAATAAGTGAGCTGGGCAAGTGCCCAAACCTTCCAATATAAGTCAGATTCTACCCAGCATATGCCTTCCAACTACACAAATCTTTTTAATTAATTAAAGCACATGCACGTGTGGCCATGCTGAGAAAGAGGGAAAGAGAATCCCAAGCAGGCTCTAGGTTCAGTAAGAGCCCAACCGGGGCTCAATCTCAAGAACCTGAGATCACAACCTGAGCCAAAATCAAGAGTCTGGGACGCCTGGGTGGCTCAGCGGTTGAGCATCTGCCTTCGGCTCAGGGCGTGATCCTGGGGTCCTGGGTTCGAGTCCCGTATCGGGCTCCCTGTGTGGGTCCTGCTTCTCCCTCTGCCTGTGTCTCTGCCTCTCTCTGTGTGTCTCTCATAAATAAATAAGTAAATATCTTAAAAAAAAAAAAAAAAAGCCACCCAGATGCCCTCCCCAGCGGCACCCCCGCCCTCCACCTCCCACTGAAATCTTGGATCCATGGTGCTCTAACCAATAAGGAAAAACCAACTACTACAAAAAGAAAATAAGAAAAGTAGCCTTCTATATTGTGGTCTCTTGATTTCTTATATGTTTACTGTTTATTGCCTTCAGTTTGAATTGAAGTTATTTCTAACCTGCCTAATACCCAACGACATAAGTCATACCCCTTGCATTTTTCTTTCTTGGGGTTCAGAGACTTTAAGAAGAGTTTGGGAGGTGAAGGAGAAAGTGAGTCAGATTGGCTGAAACAGCCACCAATCAAAATGTCAGCTTCTTTGCTTGTCAAGAAACAGAAAGTAGTTAACTCACACATGACTTTCAGATTGGGTAAGAAAACAATTCTATCGCCTAAGACTGAATCCGCAGAGACGGATTGTGCAATGCTATAAAATGGGAGATAGCTCCTTTCCACTCGAGCAATCATAGGCGATGCACATGCTCAGGTGACCTGCGATGGCAATGATGAATTCCCGATTGGCTGGAGAGACAGCTACCGAAAAGCCTGAAGCCAAATGTAATGAATATCATTAGGGACATGCCAATGCTGCACACAGACAGAGAAGTTATGGCTGCAACCTGAGATTTACCACCACTGGAACTTTCCTCTCATCGCAATAAACTTTAGGGAGTAACAGCTACTATCTAGTAATCAAAGTTTCAAGGATATTGTGCTTGACACCCTTTTGCAAATGACCCCTTTTCAGGCATAAGCATAGTCTGTACCCCCAGAGGTACTCAGTTTTTATTGAAAGAATAAATAAATATCTCCTTTATTATTTTATCAATAAATTGGGAAGTCTAATGCCTTAAAGGGTGCTTAGAAAAGTTTCCCATAAGTAACTTTCATTATGTATGAGATTAAAATGAAGGTGCAGTTGAACCTTAAAAGAGTTCTCTGTAACTTCTAATGTGAGCTGAAATTTTTTCAAACCAATGCAAAGGTTTAGCCCAGTAATCTAGTATCCTAAGGGCTTATGTCCCTGGTAGATTATAGATATTTTTCATAGTCAAATGAAATCTGGCTTATATTCAAGAAAGGCATTTAATGATTCTAAACATTTCACAAAATGTATGGGTTGTATTTCATTTCAACTCATTTTTGTAACTCTTAATATGCAGTCTGGTTTCATTCTTATTTTTAATGTCATATTTCTATTTAAAAAGTATTGAAATCATAGATGTTTCCTTCCTTTATCCTTGAAAACTATTGAGATTATCTGTAAATGACTCAAAACAATAGTACATACATTTACAATGTTATACAAAATGTGAAACCTGGATATTTAACCAGAAGGTATTTATGTTTCTGAAGAGCCATATTCCTCCATGCAAGTTATACACTTTGAACTCTTAAAATATAATGTGTGGTGACATCCGCAACAATGGCAAAGTTTAGTGGTTTTTTTTGAACAAGACCATCAACTTCAATTTTCTAGTGGAGAGCTGTTTATACTTGTTTGGTTAAGCAGCAGAGAGTAGCACACTGATTTTGAAGGGCCTGGCTTATGGGTTGGAAAGGATGACATCTTCAAAAATTGTTTGTCTCTCTCAATCTTTTAAATAATAAATACTTAAAATGCTTTGACCGCATAAAAGAAAACGTGTTTGGTAACTTCTATAATGGACAGAAAGTGGAATAGCAGTGGCATGCGTCTCTGTTCTAGATGGGCATTACAGTACTTTTTTAAAAAAGATTTTATCTATTTATTTGAGAGAGAGAGAGTAGGGAGCCTGATGTGGTACTTGATGCTGGGATTATAGTCTGAGCCAAAGGCAAATGTTTAATCCAGGGCGGCACCCTGGACACCTGGGCAGCCTGGACAACACAATATTAAGAAAAGTAGAGGAACAAGAGAACACCTAGGACAGAAGTTCTGGAACTTCGCTCTGTAAAGTGATTGACAGAAAAGGAGATGCAGAAGAAAAGGGAGGGCAATAGAAATTGATGGAGAAGAGAAGAAAAGCAAAGCCAAGACAATTTTTTTTTCCTAGCCAAAAGAGTAATAAAAACATCAACAATGAGTAGGAAGAGCTCTTCCCTGGATCTGACGGGAGACAACTATGGCCCTAATAATTTAAGCTTCAGCTCCAGCTCTAAAAGTCTATGACTATTCTAAGCCATTCATGCTTAAGAGAAATCCCCCTCACCCCTTTTGCCACAGTAATCTGTAGCTGGATTCCTCCAAGACTTCTAAAATAAGAACAGGAGTCTACAGGAAATGCTAACTAGCTGTATTTTGATTAAACTTTTATGATGAAATGCATTCCTCAATTGATTGAAAGCCACTTGATGATATTAATGTTGCATTTTCAGATTTGGAGATAATTTGAAATATGTAAATATGGTGAGTGTTATTTGTAAATAACAAGGAACAATCAATAACCTTTGTACAATAAACCTTGTATTGTAAGTAAGGAGGAGTTAGCAAAGAATCTGTTGTTTTCCCTGCAATTGGGAAATTTACAACATTAGTTGCATGAAAGTTGAAAGAAGAACTTTACAAAGAAATTCATACATTAGATAACTTTATAAAAGGCTTAGATAACATAATTAAAAGAGCATAGGAAAATGTGCTTATTGAGAGATTGGCCTCTCCTATCATAAGTAGTGGACTAGCTTTTGAGGAAAAAAGAACCAGGGATAATGTGTCAATCAGAGTTAAATCAAGGAAACAAAAATAGTTCTTAGTCTTTAAAACAGAATTTAACACCAAAAATTAGTTATGTCAATGATATAAGTTAAGAAGCCAAGCCTGAGGATGGGGACTTCCATGATATAAATCAGAGTAGCTGCCGTAGGAGGCTGCTATCCCCCCTAAGCTAGAGGGATGAAAGAGAAGAGGAAATACCTTTAGGCTCCTTGAGTAAGGACCAGAAGACAAGCAGTCTAGCCCTGACTCTAAAGGGACCTTAAGCTCCTAAGGCACCCAGGAAAACCTTTTGGTAGTTATGCACCCTGGAAACACTGGTTAATGGAATAAGAGTAAAGTCCTTCCAGGCTTGCAGAGTCAGGAAAATTATGGACCACGGGAATAGCAGGGTGGGAGTAGATAATGTTATTTTTTCAATTCCACCTTAAGAAATAAGTTGTAATAACAGTTTACATAGGCTAAAGCCTGTCATACTCCATGTGTTATGCCATCTTTTCAGAATTAATTTGAATGAGATACAGGAAGTGTGAACCTGAAAATCTGACCTTCAATTTCTGATTTGGAGATGGTTCTCAAGACCTCTCGTCGGTAATCTTCACCATCTTTTGGTGAACTCTAGGTAGCTATGGCATTTGTCATCCACCTATTAGCACAAGAGAGATCTCTAGTTCCATTTGGGATCACTTAATAATTTGCCACTATAGTCAGATCATGTTTAGATCCATTCCTTCTTTCAGCATCAGAATCAAGTCAAATATGCACTTAGGGACATCTCTGTGGTTAGGTGTAAATCCTAATAGAAGTCCAGAAAACAAAAGACTAAGTATCTACAAGCCACTTTTACCCTCCATTCAAGGTTAGACAAACTGAAAGAGCAATGCTATCTAAGAGGAAAGCAGAACACTTTTGGTCTTTGTGGCCACCAGAGTCTGGAGACCTTAGAAATGCATTTTACCTGGATGGTAGGGGTTCTGGGGTGGCATGGGGGATATGTGGGAACCGGAGAAATAGGTCAAGATCAGAGCCTGGAGCACAGCAAGTAAATGATAAACTATTGAGGCATTTTGAACTTGGGAGTGTTCATTACTAAGGTTCTAGGGGAAAAAATAAACTAAAATGGTTTTAAGTGACTGGCATTTCACACTGACAAAATTCTCAGGATTATTATTCAACTTTGCATTTTCACCATACAGCTATTATTTAATTATACTGAATTGTATAAAATCATATTTTAACCCTTAACATTATTCCAAAACAACCAGAGTAAAAATGTAACTGAAAGATGAAGACTCGCTTTCATTTTTTTTTTCTTAAACAAAAATAATGTCACCCATACTCATTGCTTTAGAACTTGTTGGATATGTAAACTTATTTCTGTAACTATCCTAAGCATGTTACTGATGACAATTTCCTTAGCTTGTCTGCTAAGATCTGTGAAATTCTAAACTAAGTAATCACCGTTTAAATATGCCTTATTTCCAAAAAGAGTGTAAGGGAGCTTAAATCGGAATATAGCTTAGCAAAATAACAGGTAAAATATTATTTCTTCATGGTATTACTAACACAAAAGCTTTCTGAACTATTTGTAACACAAGGGACACATCCACAATGCTTAGATACTAGAACCATAGGGGGAAAAAATCCATCTCTTATTAGCTAGATATGAATTGGGTCAAAGAAAACATGCTTTATGTTTTCATTTCAGCTTAGATTTCATTTTATAAAAAAAAATTAGGAATCAAAACCATGTGTGACATATCTGGGACAAACACATACGCAAACAATGATTTTATTATGCTGCATTATTTCCCCAGGAATAGTCACAGAACATATTACATATCTTTCAAAGAATGAAGCTATTCAGAATTGATCTCTTTAGGCTAATATGGATTGGCATAGTATGTCAGCACAAATCCTATCATTTGGGGAAATCTCAAGATAATAAAATAATTTCACTGAGTGCTCTGCAAAATTTGGAATGCCGTTTTCCCAATCTTTGAGCATTGTCAAGCTCCTTTCAAGTCCTCCTCTTCTTATCTTCCGATCTTTAGCTCTCACTTTCTCATACTTTCAATCCATCCTTCTGTTCCTCCCTCCCTCTGCAATCTTTTTAGTCTTTTCATCTTTGAAACGAGATTGGAAAGCAGAAGCAGCCAGAGGAAAATACATGGTTCATTTTCTTCTAAATATACTCAAATTTCTATTCAAAATAATAGCTTCCTTCTATAATTGTTTTAGAAGCAGTAAGCTGACTCACAAACCACAGCTAATAACTAAAGCAACTCAATTTAGCCCTTTCTAGCAACCGCCTAAGGCACTGGCTAATGGTGAGAGAAAGCCACAAAGAACGTTCCAAAGGGGAAAAAACAGCTACAATTAAATAGCTTTTGTTAAACTAATGTTTTAAAAGGCATATACTACAAATTTAAATGGGCCAAAGTTAGCAAGAGTTTCTAGAAGAAAGGAATGAGGAAGATCATTCTCCTTTCTTCCTCACACCCTGCACACAAAAGAGCACTGATTTGAACTGATCAAAGCTAGGAAGATGGATTGGGTTTCAGTCACTGAGGATAGAGCTCTGAAAGGATTACACTGTTAGCAGTATTTGCTTGTAACTTCACAGACTGTCTCTAGGACACACAAGAAACTGACAACCTCCAAGGAATAGAACTGGGGTTTCCAGGGAGGTTTTGATATATTTTGAATTTTGTAACATGAATGTATGGCCAACATGACTTTAAATATATGTCTACAAATTCTTTGATATTCCTCTCCTCAAGAAGTAGTACTTAATTCAACTCTCTGTGAGTGTGAGCTGGACTTACTGATTCGCTTTTATCAATTAAAATATGACAGAAGAATGGGATACCACTTCTAATGTTGGGTTATAACAAGCCTGCAGCTTCTGTCTGGAGGACTCTGTCCGAAATCACTCACTGGGGAGTAAGCCAGATGCCATAAGGTATGAGTAGGATCATAAGAGGCCCACATGGAGTCACCTGAACTGTCTTCTCTCCACAGTGAAGAGAGTTTAAAGGATTCTCCATTTCTTCAAAACACTGAAGCCCCAAGTCAACAAATTGACTCCAACCTACTAAGAAACCCAGAATGAGAATCGTTCAGCTAGCCTCTTCCAGTTTCACAACCTTGAGAAACCTAGAGAAAAATTTGAACTAATAGTCCGTTGTGTTAAACTAAATCTTGGAGTAATTTGTTATACAGCAATAGATGACTAATACAATTACCAGACTAAAAATATAAGCAAACAAATTAGTTAGTTAATTAATTAAATGGAAATGGGAAGTCATTGTAAAGCTTGTGCTCTCTTTGGTCTACTTGCTTGTACTGTGCTTGAGTGGTAACAATGTGGAAGCTGCTCCAGAAGGGGAAGTAATCTGCCTGCTTTTTCTCTAAGCCACTGGTTGGGTCTGTCTGCATTTAAAGAATAAAAGGCTGCTCTGAAACTGATTTCCCTGCCCCCATCAAGTTACTTTGTTCTTTGGCTCTTCCTGTGCTTCCCATTTGGCTTATGCTTACACTTAGGTTTCCTGGCAGAAGATATTTTTCGGACATCTGAAAGACCTGATGACACTGTAATGGGTTTTTTCTACTCCATGAAATTGGGAGGAAAATATATATACTTTCTCTCTCACCTTTGCTAATGCTTCTCCCTAATATCTGACCCCAGTTGGAGAAGGGAAGCAGTTTTACAGGTCTTTAGGTCAAAGTGGAAGTTGTGACCACCAGAATATGTCCCTCATATCTCCTACTTCAGGGAAGGTAATTAATGGATAACCCTAGTTGCTGTGTCCTGAATCCATCACTGAGCCCAAACTTCTCAAGGCTACTACTCTCAATGAAAGACAGAACATGGTAGGGATGTGAAGGCAGGTCCATTCCTGCAAAATGGGGATCTGCCTGACAGGAGACTTCTCTGACAGGGCACTTTGGGCTCAAGAACTTCCCATTGGCCTGGCCAAAAGATTCTTAAAACTTGGTGGAGTCTGCCAATCTGTCTATCCCACTTTCTTATCTTCTCTTTCTCCTCCACAGAGGTAAGTACCCTCTTGTCCTCCTCCAGATCCCTCCCCTCTTTTCTATGATGTGTATTTTTCCCAGTAAATCTTTTTTGCAGCTATCCTTGGACTGTCCTTCTCAGAAAAGCCAACTAATGCACCCTCTTTCCACTCTAAGGCACTCAGGATAACTAAGCCTTGATGTACAAAGGAGCTCTCTCCTGAGTAATGTACTATATCACTAGAATTCTGGATCATGGTTTAGGGGCCAGTCCCCTAAATAGTGATTAAGTATTAATTTACCTTACTTTGTTACCTTACTAGGTTACTTTGTTACCCTGTGCACATATGTCAATCACAGTTTTGATAGCAAAAGTAGTTGACCAAAGAAGATGGACACAGATGGCTGGATTCCTACTCATTCTCCTTTATCTAAGATCCATTATATATCAGGTCAATGGTACCCCCCCCCGGCCAAAAATAAAATCACTTTTTTCATGTCTGTCTTGCAGTTATAGTAGCCAATGAGGTGTAAGAAGAAATTATTGTGTAGGGCTTTTAGGAACTTTCTATAGGGGGAGACATAACCTTCCTTTTCTCCCTTGTTTCTTTCTTCCTGTCTAAAATGAGGATGTAAGGGCTGACATTTGAGAAGCCACCTAGTGAACACATGAGAATAGAACTCACCCCCGAAATATAGTGGAGATTTCTTTTGTGTGAAAGTGAACAAGTATCTTCTTGTTAAAGACACAATTAATTGAGATCACTGTTATCATCAATAGTACCCAATTCTAACTGGTGAACAGACTCAATTATTTATTAGTCTCTGACCAATTACCATCTCTGTCTGCTAACTCATTAATTGCCTCACACTGACCCCAAAGGCTAATATAGTTAAAACAGTACCCCATTTCAGAAAGGCTTACATTTTACTTTAAGCAAAACCAGGGTAGAACAATTTGACATTGTGAGTATTCCATATTAGAGAGTGGTTAGTCACATTATAAAAGATTTTATATCCCAAAGGGATTTACTTTAACATTCTATTAAGTAAAGTCTACTGTATTTCAATATTAGTTCCTATATCATTAAATTCATGACAGATACTGCTGTTGGGGAAAGGGAGAGGAAGCCTGTCAGAGAAAGTTACAACTAAATTCTTTAAAGTTTTTCCCATTGAAGAGGAATGAGAGAGGGAGATGAAGGCACTGCTAATGGGAGACTGTTTTTGCCACCATTAACTCTATCAATTTTTCACCCCAACCCATGGTAGTTTGTTAGATAGCTGCTGACTATATTATTCACAAACTTAATAGAATCTTTTAGTTGTCTACCAAAATCTGCTTTGCCTTCACCCATTCATCCATAGTTGATAGAGTTAAAACACAGCAGTAATGATCCAGATAGAAGCCTTTCTCGCAGTCAGGGTTGGGCCTGAAATTAATTTATTGGTTTTATTTGCTTAAAAGAAAATAGTTTTCACTGAACTTCCACTCTTTCCTTTTCCTGTAAGCTGAAAGAGGAAGGTGACCACCACACTCAGCATTATCCATGTAGAGGAGAACAAAAATTATTCATTAGAATGCAGCTGCCTCACAAGCCTAGATTGCTCACCTCATGGCTCTTAGAGGAAAAAAAAAATTGTGTGTCTTAAAATAGTATCTCTAGGGAAGTGGATTTATTATTTGGAAAATCTTTGAATTAAGTAGCTATCAATAGACATGATTTTCTGAATACAAGCCATCATTATTGTTTTTAAAACCAAATAGCCTCTTGGTTTTTTGTTTAAGGTTTCACTTGTAAGTGATCTCTACACCCAACTTGGTCTGGAACTTAACCTCAAGCCTCCAATGCTCCCCCTACCAAGCCAGCCAGGGGCCCGCAGCCTCTTATTTTTAAAGAATTCTTACTATAAGTTTACCACCTTGCCTTATATTTTAATATTTCCCCATTTTAAGCATTTCCCTCTAATTTAAGTATTTACATTACAGCAGAGGTAAAACTTTCCAAAATTATCTTCTAGCAGTAATAAGACTATGACTTCTATGAATCAGTTTTGACCTCTACAAAATGTGGAGAGTGGAAATGTACCTGTGAAATCTGAAGTCTCTTTGTTTTAACAATTTCATCCTTTTCCTAAAAATAAGCCTAACAATATGGCTTTGCTTATTACCATGGAATATTTTTTTTTAATGTGTGTGTGTGTGTGTGTGTGTAGGCTAAGATGCTTTCAGGACCTCTAAGAACCACAGATTCATCCATACTTTATTTCTCATAACACAAATACATTAATTCCTTAGCAATTCAAATTAGATTAAATAAACAGAACATGAGAATGTATTAAAGAATATTACCATAAAAATAACTTCTTCCCTTTCATTAACAATCTTTTAATCAGCAAACATAGTCTATTGTAGGTTTATTTCTGCATCACACAAGTTCAGAGTTTCTCAAAGGGGGTAGGTTATGGAAACCATCATGAATAAGAATCATGTTGTTTGAGAATTGTGATCCTAGTGGATGTTGGATTACCATGGCCCTATTTCAATGATGGCCAGGGTGGGTGAAGTGACACTATCTTTGACATTGGTGCTCTTATGACTTCCAAGAGGATAGAGTTGCTCATCAAAATCAGATTGGCTGTGGATTTGTGGTTCTCAGTCTCATCAAACCGAAGAGTGGTCTGCAACCATCTCTACTAAAAACATATTCTAAGAGATACGGTTGTGGTAAAATAGTTCTGAGTAGAATGCTTTTACCATTAGTCAACATGGTGAGGACACACTGATCCATCTCAATGCTTGTCCATACCAGTATAATTTTGGTTATTTCAATTATATTGGTAATAATTTATTTTGATATTTAGTTAAAATACATCAGATTCTCCTTGTATATGATTATACATTAAAATCCAAATTTATTTATTTTTTATGAACATTAAAATAGGGTTTTTTTTTTAGTAAAACCCAACTTTTTGAACAATCCTTTTTGGATGCAGCAACAGGATTTCTTGGGTACAATAACAATGTACAGAATTTTAATGTAATTTTTATTGAAGACTTTTATTTACTTGAGAGAGAATGAGAGAGAGAGAGAGAGAGAGAGAGAGCATGAGCAGGGGGAAGGGCAGAGGGAGAGGGGGAAGCAGACTCCCCACTGAGCAAGAGCCTGATACAGGGCTCGATCCCAGGACCCTAAGATCATGACCTGAGCTGAAGGCAGATGCTTAACCAACTGAGCCACCCTAGGTGCCTCAATATAATTTTATGTGATTATAGAAGTAGTATGTTTTAATTGGAGAAATCAGAAAAAATTAAAGAATAAGACAAAAGTTACCATAAATTTAGCTACCCAGAAATGTCTACTCTTAACAGTTTGGTATTCAGTAAATTATAATAGAAGCTCTGAGATGAGTATGTACAGGACCCAGTAGATGCACAGAAGACAAGTGAGAGAAAGGGGGACCCTAAAAATTCAATCCTGAGAAATTAGTAGGATGCTCTGGGTGGGAGTGAATAAGTATCCCATTCCAGATAGAGGCAGGGGTCTAAGCTAAGTAAGAAATGTGTGTGAAGGAGAGAAACTGCAAGTTAAGTAACTTCAAGAAATTTTCTAGAGATGAAGCATGTTATGAAAAAAATAGGAAAAGCATACTTTAGGGAATAACTTTATTACAGGTCATAGCAGGTGGCAAAGATTGAAATATGCCACTCACTGTGCTAGTCATTGTACCTAGAGGGTATATGCTTACAAAAACCCTGTGAGGTAGACTTACCATAGCTCCTATTTCATAAAAGTGAAAACTGAAATCAGAGAGGTGAGGTGACATGTACAAAGTAATAAGTGGTAAAAATAAAGCTAAAATTGAAAATGATGTTCACTGTATGGTGACAGATGGTAAGTATACATACTTACATGATGAGCATTGAGTAATGTAGAGAATTGTCAAATTCCTATGTTGTACACCTGAAACTAACATAAATATTGTAAGTCACTATATGTCAGTAACAATAATTTAAAAACATAAGTAAGTAAGTAAGTAGATAAATAAGTAAGTAAGTAAGTAAATAAATAAATAAATAAATAAATATTTAAATCCTAGGGTTGCCTGGGTGGCTTAGTTGGATTACACAACCAACTCTTGGTTTCAGCTCGGGTCATCATCTCAGGGTCATGAGATGGAGCCTTGCATTGAGCTCCATGCTCAGCATGAAGTCTGTCTGAGATTCTTTCTCTCTCCCTTTCCCTCCCCCTCTGTGCTTCCCTCAACTCATGTGCACATGCTCTTTCTCTCCTAAGTAAATAAATAAATAAATAAATTAATTAATTAATTAATTAATTAAATCTTTTTAAAAAGTGTTACAAAGAGGGGGAAAGAAAATGATGTCTACTTGGCTAAAATTTTAACTCAAGGTTAAGTTGTAGAGATAGGCCACATACAAGGTATATAAGGTATACATCTGAGAGTTGGAGCTTTATAAGAAATGGGAAACTATTAGACAGATTTTGAAGAAGTTCATATAATTCAATTTGTTTTAAATGTCTGGCTAGGATCAGTAAAATTGAAGATAAGGGGAACAGTCAGTACTGTTGCAGCAATGGGTACTGGAAGGAAGAGAGCCAGGGCCACAGGAATAGAAGCATGAGGCCCGTACAAGCCACGGTAGATGAAATAATCCACTGGAGCTTGTATTGTAACTGATGAGCTGGGGGTAATGAAAGAAAAAAGGAATAGTCTTAGGTCAATGGCTATCAGACTTTAACTAAGCATCAGAATTCCCAGGAGAGCTTGTTAAAACAAACATTGTGTAACCATTCCCGGCGTCTGGTTCATACATCTGGGGTGGGACCTGAGAATTTGCATTTCTAACAAGTTCCCAGGTGATGCTGATTGCATTAGTATCAGAACTACATTTTCAGAACCCTGCATCAGGAAAAAAATATTTTGTACTTTGTACTATGCTAAGATATCCAGGTGTGAGCTGTATATATCTTTCCAGAGCCCAGAAATGTGGTTAGAACTAAAGATATGGAGTTAGGAGTTGTCAACATCTAATGACAGTCCAAGGTAAGTATCCAGAATTTAACTGGCATAGGTGCTCAATAAATATGTGTTAACTAAATTAATAAAAAGACAAAAGAAAAGAGGTAAATATAAAAGAGAGGACTAACACTTAAATGCCTAACAGAGGAAGAGAACACCTAGAGGATAAAACAGGTGAGAACAGATGAAGGAGGGTCAGAGTGCTGGAAGAGACAAAAAGGGTGGTGTCATGGTCAACAAGGAAAGTCCCAGGAGAAGAGGTATGAAATATTTAGAAGAGATTGGAGTGGGGGAGGATTTGGACTCTGGCAATTAATAGATGACTCAATACCTTTCCCAGGATATGATGGGGGTTTGAAGAATTAATTATATAGGAGAAAATAGAAAAATTGTTTTTAGACCAGGACAGTCCAATAGCACTATGAAATGAGCCACATATGTCATTGTAAGTGTTCTAATAGCCACATTCCAAAGGTAAAAACAAACAAGTGAAACTGGTTTTAATAATATATTTTATGTATCCCAGTGTATCCAAAATACTATCATTTCAATATTAAAAGTATTTATAGGAAATTTTACATTCTTTTTATTTGAATTATTTAAAACCTAGTGTATATTTTACATGCACAGCACATCACAGTTCAGACCTCACCACACATCAAGCCCTGTGTAGCCACATCTAGCTAGTGGTTACTGTCCTGGGTGCACAGTAATAGCCTGTTCTTTTATGGATTTGACTGTCAAGGAAAAGGAAAAAAGATACTAGTTAGGGCAAAACAGAGTTGAGAGTCTTAATCATCTCCCATTCTCTCTCTCTCTCTCTCTCTCCCTGTCCCTTCTTTCCTGCCTCCTCATTCTGTCGTAAATTTGCATGTTTATATCCTATGAAAACAAGGTACTCTGTGATTTGTTATTTTATTTTCAAACAGTATTATAAAATATTGCATACATATGAAATGACATATAATAAAAACATAACAACAGAACATAGTATTTATCAACCACACAACTTAAGAAACAAAAATCTCTTGACATCCTCTCATATTACAGCATAAGTGATTAACCCACCCTATTCTCCCAGAGTAATCATGATCCTAAATTTAATTGTTCCTGCACTTTTGTTTATGTGCTACATTGTTTTTAGGTATCTCTAAATAAGATATAATTTTTGTGTGTTTTTAATCTTTATATATAAAATATCATATGTATATTTTTCACATATTTTTGTTCAAAATATGTTTTTGAAAATGATAATGCAAATTACTAGTTTATTTTTATAGTATCCTATGTTTTTTTTTAAGATTTTATTATTTATTCATGAGAGACAGAGAGAGAGAGAGAGGCAGAGACACAGGCAGAGGGAGAAGCAGGCTCCATGCAGGGAGCCCGATGTGGGACTCGATCCCGGGTCTCCAGGATCAGGCCCTGGGCTGAAGGTGGTGCTAAACCACTAAGCCACCCGGGCTGCCCAGTATCCTATGTTTTAAGTATATCACAGCATATGTATTAATTTCTCTATTGATGGATATTTGAGTTATTATTTCATGCTCTTATGAATCTTATCATTAATCATCAGTTTTCTTATACTTACCATCTGGTTAGTGAGACAGAGAGAGAGAGACCCTCAGTTCTGATATCTCTAAGTTATATAAGAATTAAATCATACATTCTCACCTTTATTAAATAATGTCAAATTATTTCCAAAGTACTCATATTAATTTTTATTTTCCACTAATAGTTACCATTGATCCACATCCTTAACAATATTTGATATCGTCAGACCACAATTTTTGTGAGTCTGGTAAATGTAATGATACCTCAGTGTGATTTTAATTCTCTTTTTCTTGACTACTAGAGAAGACTTTCATATATTTAATTGTCTTTTCAGTTTCCTTCTCTGTGAAAAACATGTAAATTTTTTTTTACTCTCTTTTGTTTCATTTTTTTCTTTGTTTGCTTTTTGATTTGTAAGAGTTATCTATATGGCCTACATACTAATCATTTGTCAGTTTTATGTGTTGGCAAACACCTTGTCCCATTTGAGTCTTGTTTTTCTGCCCTTTTTTTTTTTTTTGTAAACTTCTTTTAATTAAAGAAAATTAAGCTGAAGGGCACCTAGGTGGTTCAGTCAGTTAAGTGCCAGACTCTTGATTTCAGCCCAGGTCATGGTCTCAGGGTCGTGAGTTGGAACCTCATGTATAGAGCCAGCTCTCTCTCTCATTCCTTCTCCCCCTTCCCCCATCTCTCCCTGGGTAAAAACAAAACAAAACAAAAAAACAAAACAAAACAAAACAAGAACAAAAAATCCCCATAAAAACCTAAAGATATGCACAAATCATAAGAGCCCAGCTTGATGAATGATGATTTTTAAAAGTAAGCACTTCTGGGGATCCCTGGGTGGCTCAGCACTTTAGTGCCTACCTTTGACCCAGGCATGATCCTGGAGACCCGGGATCAAGTCCTCCTTGCAGAGGAGGGAGCCTGCTTCTCTCTCTGCCTGTGTCTCTGCCTCTCTCTCTTTCTGTCTCATGAATAAATAAATAAAATATTCTTAAAAATAAATAAAGTAAGCACTTCTATATGGAACCAACCAAATACTGCTACAACCTAAATCCTTCCAAAAAGTCTGAAGTCATTATTCAGTACAAAATGTAACCAATATTCTGACTTCTTCAACAGTAGTTGAGATTTGCCTGACTACTTTTGCATAAATGAAATACAACAGAGTGAACTCTTTTGTACTTGGATTCTTTTATTTAAAATAGCACTTGAATTCATTCATGCTGTTGCATATATTAAGAATTTGTTATTTTTCAATACTGGATAATGTCCTATTGTATAAACATGCTACAACTTATATAGCCATTTGCTGGAGAGTGTTGGAGTAATTTTCTGTTTGGAACTTTTGAAAATAATGTTATGGACATTCTTGCACATGTCTTTCAATATATACATCATGGAGAGTTCGTACATCTATAATTTTAGTAGCTACTGCCAAACAGATTTTGAAGTTCTTAAATTAGTTTTTACTCTCACTAGTAATGTACAGTATATCTTGCTCCATATCCTCAACATGATATTGCTACTAAGTCTTTCTAACTTCAGACATTTCAATGGATTTATATTAGTACCATATTTTGACATTAATCAGCATGTTCTTGCTGACTAATTGTGGTTGAATACCTTTTCATATTTTTCTACTTTGATATGGCTACTTTTTGTGAAGTGACTGTTCCAATGCTATTTTATTTATTTAGTTATTTCCTATTAATTTGCTTCTGGATAGGAGAACTTTGGGGACACATGCCTTCCAAACCCTACTTCGCACTCTGTGGTTTGCATTTTCAGTTTCCTAATAATGTTCTTTTGGTGAATAAATGTTCTTGATTTTATCAAAGTAGAATTTTCCCATCTTTTCCTTAATGGGCAAGTATTTTTTTGTTCAGTTTAAGAAATCTTGCCCACCCCAAGTCATGAACATATTCTCCTAAGTTACCTTCTAGTAGTTTTATTACTTTAGATTTTATAATTAGATCTATAATTCATTCAGAATTTATGTTACTTTTGCAGTAAAGTAAGGCTAAAGTTCAATTTCCTTACAGATAGCAAACCCAGCATCATTTATTGAAATGACAATCCTTTCTTCCCTGTATTGTAGTGGTAACTAGCAAAACTCAAGTGACTTTATGCACATTTTGGGGCTGTTATTCTATTATATTAGTCGTCAGTTTGCCCAGTGTGCCTACCATACCGTTTTAATTAAAATGGCTTTTTAGTAAGGCTCCATATCGAGTAGTGTAAGTCCTCCAAATGTGTTCTTTTTTTATTCAAATGCATTTTGAATATTCCTGAAACTTTTCATTTTCATATTAATTTTGAATCTTAATTTCAAAGCTTATTTTCCACACCAAAAAATCACTTGAAATTTTTATTGGAATTGCAATGCATTTTTAGATCAGTTTGGAGAAAATTGGCATCTTTACAATATCAAATCTTCTAATACAAAAATATGGCATACCTTTGCATTCATTTAGAATTTGTGTGATTTCTCTCAATAATGGTTGGTCGGTTTCAGTGCAGAGAATATTTTTCCTAGTTTTCTCCTAAGTATTATTTTAAAATTCCATGTTTACTATCACTTGTCACTAGTACATAGAAATAGTTTTAATTTTTTGTATATTAAGTGTGCATCCAACCATTCTGCTAACTTCATTTATTAATTCTAATAGCTTATCTGTAGAGTCTTCAGATTATCTACATACATTATCTTGTTTTCCTGAATCATGACATCTTAACTTTCTTTCCTTTCAGCTCTTGCACGTTATTTATTTGCCTTATCTTATTGCAATTGTTAAAACATCCTGTCTTAACATAGACCATAGGACCATAAAGAATAGAAGCAGTTTAAAGAATTCCTTGTCATACTTCAGCATGTATAGGAAACACCTGAGCTTTTATTTTTTTTTAATATTTTATTTATTTTTTGAGAGAGATTGAGCACGAGCATTGGGAGAGACAGAGGGAAAGGAAGAAGCAGGTTCCCCGTTGAACAGGAAGCCTGACATGGGGCTTGATCTTGGGACCTTGGGATCATGACCTGAGCCAAAGGTAGATGCTTAACTGACTGAGCCCCCAAGAGCCCCAAAACACCTGGAGATTTCAAAATACAAATTCTGAGTTTGTCTTGAGTGAGGCCTAGGATTCTGCATTTCCAACAATCTCCCAGGGGAGACAGGTGCTATCCCTCTAGAAACCTTTCTTTAAGTAGCAAAGTTGTATGGAATCTCCTTGTCTGTTTCTCACTACAAGGGATGAAGCATTTAACATTTGAGCTCCAAGTCCTATGTGTACCAGAGGTTTTGCTTGTTTTGTAGATATCATGTAACAGATTAATAAATTATTTCTACTTTATTTGTTAAAATTACTAGCAAGTATTGAATTTTATAAAATTATTTTGCTTTTAATGAAATCATCACATAATTGTTCTACAGCATTCTGTTAATGTGGTGAATTGCATTGATTGATTTTCAGACTTTAATCAACCTTCATTCTTGAAATCATTTCAACTAGGTCATGAAGTATTAGTCTATTTATTTATTGCTGGATTCAATTTGCTAATATGTTCTGTAGGACTTTTATATCTATGTTCATAAGTGATACTGAAATGCAATTTTCATTTCTTTTGATATACCTGTCAGGTTATGATATTATTACAACTTTGATCTCATAATGAATGCAGTTTGAGAATGGTCCCTCTACTTTTGCCTTCTGAAAGAATTTGTGCAAGAATGGTTTTATTTCTTCCTTAAACGTTTGAAGAAATTTAGTGATAAAATCACCTAGGCCTGGAATTTTCTTTGTAAGGTCTTTAATTAGGATTCAATTGATTAGAGAGTTTTCAATGTGTTTTCTTTTTTCTTTTCTTTTTTTTTTTTTAAGATTTTATTTATTTATTCATGAGAGACAGAGAGTGAGAGGCAGACATAGGCAGAGAGAGAAGCAGGCTCTCCACAGGAGCCTGATGCAGGACTGGATCCAGGACCCTGGGATCACGCCCTGAGTCAAAGGCAGACAGTCAACCGCTCAGCCACCCAGGTGTCCCTTATTTTTTCTTGTATCAGTCTTGGCTAACACTGTTTTCCTAAGATTTTTTCCATTTATTTAAAATTTCAAATTAAAATTTTATGTAATATAGCCTTACAATCTGAAGAATCTATAGTGTTTCTTTTTTCACTCCCGAGATCAGGAATCTGTACCATCTTTTTTGGATAAATCTTGCCAAATACTTATCAATAATGCTATATTTTCAAAGAAACTGACTTGTGGTACAGGTAATTCTCCATTTATTTACTATTTTCATTGGTTTTTCTATTCTTTATCCTTTTTATTTTCTTGGGATTTCTATTGCTACCCTTTCTCTAACTTTTTGAGACAAAATTTAAATGATTGAGTTTTCATCCTATCAACTCTTCAAATAAAATGCATTTAAAACTACAAACTTTAGGGGCACCTGGGTAGCTGAGTCAATTAATTAGGTGGCTAACTCTCCGTTTTGGCTCAGGTCATGATTTCAGAGTGCTACTTTGGGCTCCATCCTGGAGCCACACACTCCTATGTGGAGTCTGCTTGAGATTTTTTTCTCTCACCCTTCCTCTGTTCCTACTACTACCACACACACACACATATCCACACACACACGTATGTGCACTCTCTCTGAACCTCTCCCTAAAAAAAAAAAAAAAAAAAAAACTACAAATTTTATTCTAATTACCAGTTTAGTTGTATCTTACAAATTTTGACATATCTATGTTTATTATACAACAAAAAATAGTTTTTTTTATCCATTGAGAGGTTTTCTTTGATACTTTGGTCAGTTGCTACTTCTATTTCCTCTAATTTCCATTTGGGGATTTTTAGGCTAGCTTTTTGCTATTACTTTTAAGATTGACCCTATTGTGATCAGAAAACATATTCTAAATTATTTTCAAACTTTGAAAATTTGTGGAATTGGTTTTATGCACAGAAGATGATCAGTTTTGATAAATAGTTCATATGCTCATTTATCACACTCTTACCAGCACATTTTTGATTGTTATCATGTCTTTTAGTTCTGTATATATTTTAGGTCTAATATTTGGTTTAGTCAATATTTATTTTTACCCACATATTTACCTTTGCCTTGTTTCTTTGTTACTTTCCTGCAGTTTTGTGTTTTTGTCTAGAGTAATTTTTCTTCTACCTGAAAATTTCCTGTATTTTTCCCCCTAATTCAGATTACTGGCAATAAATAAAATTGTATCAGTGTTTCCTTATCTGAAAATGCCTATATTTTACTGGTACTGCTGAAAGATAATTTCCTAGAGTATAAAATTTTAGGTTGCCATCTATTTTTTTCTCTTTAAAATTGTCATTCTATTGCCACTAGCATCTACTGTCTCTGATTTTAAAAAATTAGTTATTTTCCTTATTGTTTCTTCCTTGATGGTAATGTGTTTTATTCTTGTCTGGCTTTTTTTTTTTTTTTTTTTTTTTTTTAACTTTCTAGTTTATCTCTTTCTTTCAGTAATCATGTTCTAATGGATGCAGAGGTGGTGTGTTTGTGTTTTTTCTACTAGGGGTTTGTAATTTTTTCTTGAGTTTGTGAGTTGACATCATCTCTCAGTTTTGATGATACATTTTTCTGTCATTATTTATTTCAAATACTGCATCTGTCATGCTTTCTCTCTCCTGACTTTCTGAGACTTCAGATGTACATATATTAGACCTTTTCACATTTCTGATGTATCTTATGCTCTTTTACAAAATTTCCATCATTCTTGATCTTCATATTTAAGTCAAATATTTTCTACTATTCTATCTTCTAGCTTACAAAAACATTCTTCTGCTATGTCCAGTCTGGGTCAAACCCAGTTACTAGTTTTAAACTTTCATTATTGCATTCTGTGATTTTATAATTTCCATTTGATCTTTTTTATGGATGTCAGTTTTCTAGTGGAATATATCATTTTGAACATATGAAATACATTGGAATATTCCATAAATAATTCATATATTTTCTCAAACATGGTAATCACCTTTATTTTAAAGTTTGTGTCTGGTAACTCCAGTGAGTCATCTGGGAATTTTGAATTGGTTTTCATTCTCTTGACTTTTTGGTATATATGTAATTTTTTTACACTTATGATCAATACTGGACAAGAAAAATGGAAAAGACTCTAGAGGATATGTACCTCATCTTCTGGTAGGCAACTTGAGTTAGAACTGATCACCTTAATATAATCAGGAAATGGACTAACTGAACTGAAGTTTTATAAGTTAGTTTCTACCTCTGGTTCTCTCCTGTTCCCAGGCTTGACTCTCCTGGGTTTTCACTGACTGTCTGGGATTCTCCCTACTTACAAGTCTTGAACTCTACTGAGGACTACTGAAAACTCAGCTCCTGTGCAATAGTTTCTGCTTGACTGTGTTGCCTATCACCTTGCGTAATATTAGAATTTGTTAAATATCCATAGAGGGAAATGAAACTATCTTTTCTCTGTGCATTCTTCCACTCAAAGATCTTTTTCTTATGCTTCAGAACCATCGTTATCTATCTCTGTCTCTACACAATATTATTTATATATAGATAGTCAAATATTGATAATGTGTAGAAATTCAGACTCTATGCTGGAAAATAAGGAGAGAGTTTTTGATGGCCTGATATACCATAAGAACTTGGACATGCTTTAGTTTAAACGTTCTGTTTTTATAGAAATCTACTTAAATATTGTCACAAATATGTATATAGTTCCAGTTATCAACAAATAGAATCTAAGTAATATTTTATGCTAAACTTAATTACATCTAGGATATACATAACTGCACACACTTCTTAACTGGACATAAAAAGAAACCAAATGACCAGGCAATAGCAAAATTCAAAATGAAAAACAAACACACTAAGAAAAGAGTAACTATTCTCTGGCATACGCAATACCTGGTACTGAGATTTTCAAAATGACTGATTTTGACTCACTGACAGATAGCATTTTTAAAGATGGTTGTTTTTATTAGCTGAAGAGTAAAGTTGGCATCCTGTTGAGATGAGTTTCAGTGAGGTTTATGGTTGTTCTTTCCATTTCTGGGCTCTTGTCCTATGAGATATTATCCATTTCAAAAAGTTGTGCTATTTCAGCAATTTCTTGTTCAACATTGACAGTTGCCATTTCACAAATATTAGAGAGATTGAAAAGGCCTATAAGATCATTAAATCCATCCCCCTGGCACTGTAGGCGAAGGAAGTGAAGCAAAACTATTTTTTTGTGTGTGTGGGTTATATTTGGTCCGGTCGTTTCTAGTAAAATAATATGGAGTGAATTAGGTGGGGGAGTCTAACTAAGTGAAAACTTTGCACAGGAATCTGCCTGTGTTTCCTTTCTTTCTTATCAGTCTGAATATCATTAATCATTAGGTGCCTATTTTATATCTCAAATACATATTTTAAAACTATTTCTGAGGTTTGACTTCTACTTTTCATTTAAATTCCATGTTTGGCTTAATTTCAGCATTGACCAGATAATCTACAACTGAGTGGAATCCCACAACTAATAGTCTTGGAAACCTATTACCTCAATATGTAAAGTGATGAAAAATATACATACAGCATCATTTTTAACTTAAGGATAGTAGTTTCACAGATGTTTGTATTTTTACTAAGGTCTAAAGATGAAAAAAGTGTTCTGTTCTGGTTAATATTTAAATAGTCAAATATTAGTGATTTTAGTAGAATTTACTCTTTCATATTAATGTTCCACATGGGAATATAATTAAAGGAGCATCCATGAATAGTTGCTCAAACATCAGTGCTGTCTATTCATTATTCTTAGTTAACATTAACTAAATTTATTTTTAGGTTTAAGCATCTTACAAACATGTACTTTATTATAAGATTTCAATGGACCTATCCTGAGTACAAAAAAATAGTTAAAATATTAAATTTCATAGTTAAACATAAGAAATTCTTTATAATCATATTATCACCAAAATGCTTTCTGACCTTGCTTGTTATTAAATACTATTTAATTAAATCACCAAAATTATTTAATAGCAGAAGCTTTGTAATACAAATTTGCCACATATAAATGAATAACAATCTCCCTCAGGCAATATCAAAACATTACTCCTAATGAATAAATTAAAAGAAAAAAATTGCAAGAAAATAAAAGAGATATCAACTATTAAACTGTCATTAAAGTCAGCTAGTTCTAAAAGTTTTGGCTTCTAAACTCTTCAACTAGGTAATAAAACAATAAAAGCTTATGTCTGTTTTGTTTGTTTGTTTTAAAGACTTATTTGTTTATTTGAGACACAACATGCACAAGTGAGGGGAGGGCAGAGGGAGAGAAAGGATCTTAAGCAGGCTCCATGCCCAGCTGTCCAATGCAGAGCCCAACACGGGGCTTACCCTGAGATCATGATCTGAGCTCAAATCAGGAGTTGGATGCTTAACCGACTAAGCCACCCAGACACCCCTAAAGCTGATTCTTTAGAGCTACTATATCATTTAAAATTTTTTTGATTACATTGTTTGGAAAGCACAGAGAGCCAAACATTTTATAAAAACCCTTTAGCAGGGCAACCCAGATGGCTCAGTGGTTTAGCGCCACTTTCAGCCCAGGGTGTGGTCCTGGAGACCCGGGTCAGGCTCCCTGCATGGAATGGAGCCTGCTTCTCCCTCTCCCTGTGTCTCTGCCTCTGTCTCTGTGTCTCTCATAAATAAATACATAAAATCTTAAGAAAAAAATCCTGTAGCAGCTCTCAAAATGTTACAGAATAAATTGTGGAACCACCATCACATGCTCATTACTACACTTTTGTCACAAAATAATTCAATATTATAGAACAATATACTTAGATCACACTCAGTAAGTAGGTATCCCAAGCAGTATCAACTCCAAAGGAGGCCTTGTGATAACAACATGAAGTTCAGTCAGGTATAGGTTGTGGCTGCTCCCATTCCAGTTCTAGTACCAAATAATGAAACGCCACTTGCAAGACTCCTCTCCTCTCACCCTGCTTTGAACATGTAACCCCATATGTTATTCGAATAATTGAACAGATCTTCATTAGTAAAAGCAAAGTTCTCCTGGCATAACATTTAAGGAATACGCATGAAAAAAAATTTTATAGGTATAATCCTTTTGTTGTAAGAATAACTATGAAAATCCACATCTGATACCATGTTATGCTGACATTAATACTTAAGAGTTTTCAACAAGATAGAGGCTCTTTGGCAGGAGACAATGACAAATTAATAGTTAAGCAGCTTAAAGTAAAACTGTTGGGTGAAAGAACATCATTCTGGAAGGATGAAGAAAACCTTCCCTAAATAAGAGTTGTACAAATATTTCACCCTCTGTAAGGTGAAATTGGATTCTATACTTCCACTTCCTAGGTTCTGAGAGCAGGATATGAGATATATCCCCCCAACTGTACTTAGGAGCATCACTTTTCTCATAAGGTGAGGATCCTGCTATACAAAGCACAACTGAATTTTAAATGCCTCGATACATATTTTTCACATATCATCACCCCTAAATAAGAAGCATCTTTTTATGTGATACCTCCCAATAGGTAGTCCGCTTCAGAAAGACAAACTTGTAGTGCTGGGTTTATTAAGAAGCTGCATGTTGATTCCCAACATGATGCCTTCCTAAAGAACTTTCAACTGTAAATTCGATCACACACCAAATTCATCTTCACTATATTCTCTACCGTCTGCACTTCACTTCTCTACTTTCTACACTTCTCCACTTTTTCCCTTCACTATATCTCTTCACCTCCTCATCCTCCAATTAAGAAGCATCTTTACTGTGAGCACGTGTTAAAATCTTAAAATCTTAAATCTTTAGGGACTTTGTAGATCATCTGCTCCTACCTCTCACTTTAGGAGAAAAAGATATAAGAAGAACAATCGGTTGTCCCGAGTTTCATTAGGTAGTGGTAAAGCTGGCATCACTGGATGCAAAACAATTTTGACTCCCAAGTCAACATTGTCCCCTATGGCCTGCAGTTTTTTGTGAAGGACTGTGACTTCTTGAGGGCTGGTATGCCCATTCCCAGGGGTCACTTTTGTTGTCCTAGAGATAATGTGTACCTCTTGACCTTTGTATTGCTGCCCAACTCCCTTCTATACTGTAATGCTGCAAGAATTCTAGATTTCCTTACTTTGAAAGAACCATTTTAAAAAAAGACATAGACATAATTGCAGAAATTCAGGGTAATATTTTAATTTGCGTTTATAAACTTAAGAGAACACAACTTTGAATGTTAGAATGCTGGATTAGGAATCAAGAATCTAGTTTTTGGTTTGCTTCTTTGAAAGTTTGGGTAAATTTCTTAATCCTTCTGTTTCTCATTTCCCTTATCTGTAATTTAAGAGGATTGTACTAGATGACTCTTAAGGTCCCTTCTAACTAGAAATTTCTGTGATTCTTTACCATGCAAAGTAAAGTGGAAAACTGAGATAACCACACAGTTGTATCAAAGGGTAAACAAGGCCCAATATTTAGCTTTATTTGTCTGCATATTTTAGATGAAAATAATTTTTAAATCCTGAATCACCAGTAAAATTGCTTCTGCTTTGACTTTACTCTGTGTGCCGATACAGCCAGAACTCCATGCCTCATTCATACATAGAGTCTGGTAGACCATGTTAAACAGAATGCTAGATTGAGCTATGTGAAGTTGGCATACACTGTACTTATATTAAAATGGATCCACATTCCCTGTGGCAGAATCAGAAAGGCAATGCACACAAATATAAATAAATGGAAAACTTCAAGGCTTGTTTATGTAACTACATTCTAGTATATGTATGAAGACATTGCAATTAGGAAAACTTTGCTTGTCAAAACTGGTCATTTAAAATTTGTTCTCACTTCCTTTTCTCTGTGATTTTTTTTAGCAATGATTTTTAATCACCTCCTTCACCAAAAATAAGTTTAAGTGTCTCTTCAATTCATTTGCACTTTTACTTTCCCAGCTTTTCCTGACAGCTTTTCCTTGTACATAGCATTAAATAGTTCTGCTCTGGTTCCCCTGTATTAACCCTGGGGCTGAATTTTGCCTTTACACACATACCAACACATTGCTAGTACAGTAAACTTTTCGTTGAGTCCTTTAAATAAGATTTGAGCCTATTATTAGAACAGTGCACGCATTTAAACAATAATTTGTCTGCCATTTTCTGTATTTCAAAAATTTCCCTGACAATATTCAACTTTTAAAACCTCAACTCTTAAATCTCCTATTTCCAATGAGGCTAAAATGTAAATAGGTTCCCAATTAAATGTTCCCCTTTACTACAACCCCATCCTCAGGCCTGGTTTCTTTCATTTTCTGTTCAGTCCAGCAGTGGACACCGTATTCAAAGTAGGAATCAAGCGAATGCCTTACAAAGGTGCAGTATCTCTTTCTTCTCTCATCTCCTCCCTCTTTGATGAGATAACCTAGTAAATCCGGGTTGCTTTTTCTAATGCAGCTCTTCTCTATGCTGATGGTTTTGCAGATTTTCCCACAATATCCTCCAAATCCTTTTCTGGGTGTATGTTCTGCATAATTGGCTCCTTGATCCTGTACTTCTTAGTTGGTATCTTTGTACCTGAACTGCATTTAGCATCCTCTGCTTTAATCACCCACAATTCAAATCCTTTCCAATCTGATAATATTGCACCTTATTATTTGCTAAGACTTCAATTTTAGTATCACTAGCAAATTCAATGATCTTTTCTCCTCTGAGCATGTCCCCAAATATGTAGGCCTTATTCCCAGAGCTCTGGGAAGCTTGCTATTTCTAACCCCCTTCGAAGCCGAACTTGTCATCTATGACTGCCTTTCGACTACTACTCTTAAATTAGTTTTCCACTGCAATATGCTATTTTACCTCCTGTTCCCTGGGTCTGCCTTAGATATAAATCTCTGATGTGAAATCTTGTCAAACGTTTTTTGAAAACAATTTTTTCTTATCTATTGAGGCAGTGGTGCTGTCCAGGAACTGCAGACAATTAGAGAAATATGGCCTCCCATGCATGAGTCCATCTTGACGATCTCAAAGCAATCTTGCTAGGATTCTCTATTTGCAGTCAGAGAAATCCAAGGCAGTCTCTTCAAGTAGACAGACAGATAAAGCAAGCCATAAGCATTTCCTGTGTTATTTTCTTAAACTTATAGGGACAGAAGACAAAAGTCCAATTTTTCTGTGTCTGTTCTGTAGAGTACTACGTGTTGGTAACAGGGGCTTTGTCACGTAGGCTCAAATTTGGGGCAGAGTGTAGGTATGTGCAGTGTAGAAGTTTGTGCACATGCCAGGTGTGGTCTGGCAAGGTGGTCTGGACTGCCTGAAGCTACAGTGTCATTGGTGATGACTGGCTAGACTTTGTTAAGTATTTACTATATATCAGGCCCTGTTCTAAGCCATTTCCATTCTTTTAACCTAAGAATATTTTTCTGAACTAAATATAGACTTTCTGAAAAGAGGTGAAGGTAATACAGAGAATTCTTGTATATCTTTCACCCAGCTTCCCCTAGCATCAGCATCTTGCATAATCAGAGCATGATCATGGAGACTTGGATAGTAACATGGGTGTAATAATATTAACTAAACTACAGGCTATGGACATTTTTACAAGTCTGCCCTCTAATGTCCTTTTTTCTGCACTTAGTTGTGCCTTCAGAGTCTTCTTACATCTGTGACAATTCCTTGCCTCACCCTGTCTGGTCTGTGACAATCTTTTCTTGTCTGTCATGATTTGACATTTTCGAAGAGTACTAGTCAGGCATTTTGTAGAATATCCTTTAATTATTTTCTTTTCCTCATTTTTTCTTATGACTACCTTAAGATTATGCATTTTTTGGGCAATGACACCGCAGAAACGATGTGCCCTTCTCAAAGAGTCTTATCAGGGGATGATGCTAGCTTTGATCATCTGATAAGATAGCATCTGCCAGTTTTCTCCACAGTAAAGTTACTATTTTTCCTTTTATAATTAATAAACACTGGGGGGAGACATTTGGAGGATTATGCAAATACAATGTTTCTCCTCAAACTTCAGCCCACCAATTTTAGCATACATTGGAATAACTTACCTATAATAACTATTATCCTCATGGTTGCCCACTGGTGATTTCAACTTCCCTCTTTAATTCCATATTTATTCATTGGAATTCTTCTGTTAGCGGGAGACTTCCTTTCTCCTCTCTATTTATTTCCTTATTCAATTTTATAACTACATTTGTAGGAAGCCATGGATATTTATTTCAAGGATGATGTGTAAAAGGGCCTCTGAAGAATTCACCAACATAAAAAATATGTTGCTAATTATGTGTGGAAACATTGGCAATGTCCATTTAGAAGAAAATAAGTCTAAAAAAATATGCATAGATGGTTTTCAGCATGAATAGATTGATGGATAAAATGGCTTCCCAGAACTGTCCCAACAATCACCAGATTTGCCTCATTGGATTTAAAACAAAAGAGCATCATTACTCCTGTATCTTACCTCATGAAATGTCGGATTGGAGAAAGGTGAAACAGATATGTATAGATTCAGTATTGGAGATGATCGAGTGGCTGATAACTCTAATAATTCAGGAACAGAGCAGGTAGCAGGATGTGATAATGGAAAGAAACAAAAAATTGCCTACAAGCTGTCTTTGGAGGAAGTCAAGTCTGGAAAGTGGGATGTACCAGCATAGAACAGAGGAAATTGAAACTGATAGAGGAATGATGAAATAACCCTGCCAAAAGCGCCTTGCTCACCCAAGGCTGTCATTAATAAGTTGCTGACACAGTCCCAGAACTTATTCCTGATGCGCCAGAGCTTGGTAATCAACAAAACTGAATCCCAGGAGTGTAGGACTGAGGCTCCTGGTATAATTCCTGTCCCTGTCACACCCAGCTCAGAACTGGCACAGGCCTGGGCCTGCAGGGCTGTCTGCCAACATACCCAGTTGCAGGGAGTAGAAGAAGATAAAGGCAGGAGAAATGAAAAAAATGGCAGAACAACATTTTATTGCAATCTTTTCATCGACAGCATCTATTCATTCATTATTCTATATATCCCTTCATTTCTTTGATAAATATTTATGGAAGACATACCATATTCCAAGCATTGTGTTAAGCTCTGAGAGCCCAAAGGTAAACAAGTGATGATCCCTGCTCTCAAGAGGTATTTATAATCTTCAGCTTCTCTCTGAGCCCCTGTTTGAGAATTGCTGCCTCCAATTTATGCATTCATCAACAACAAAAATGTATGTAATGAAGATCTACAATGATTCCTGCTCTGTGTTACACTATGGCGATATACAGATAAAAGTCACTGTACTTGTTCAAAAAGAGCTCATAGGTGGATCTGATAAATAAACACCATTGTGATACGGTGTGATAAGTAGTACAATGGAGATATGCACAAGACCTGTGGCAACAAATGGAAGAGGCTCCTGCCTTAGACTAGAAGTGTCAAAGTTTTTTTCACAGCAAAGGCACTGGCCTGAGTCATAAAGGGAGGTGAAGATTTGCAAGATAAGTAGGTATCAAGAGGATGGCAATTCTGTATGCAAGAGGCAGTAGAGCTTGTTTATTTTAGAAATGCAAGTCACAGAGTGAGGCTGAATTACAAAGTTCAAGGAGGAAAGACATAAAATATGAGAGTGGAGAAGCAGGCAGAAACCAGATAACAAAGCACCTTGGAAAGTATTCTACAGTTTAAATTCTATCCTGAAGGCCACAAAAAGCTATTTAAGCAAAAGAGGTGACTAAATTAGGTTTAGATTTTGAACAATCATTTTGGAAGCGATGTACAGAATAGATTTGAGAGACATAAAACAATAGAGAAGAAGGTAACAAAAGATGTCATTAAAATAAATCAGGCAAGACTTCTGGGTATATATTCAAAGGAAATGAAAACAGGATATTGAAGAGATATCTGCACCCTCATGTTCATTGCAGCATTATTCACAATACCCGAGACATGGAAACAACCTAAAGGTCTGTCAGTGGATGAGTGTATGAGTGGGTAAAGAAGATGTGTGTATATGCATATACACACAATTGTATATTATTCAGCCATGAAAAAGAAGGGAATCTTGTCATTTCTAACAACATGGATGGAACCTGAGGGCATTATGCTAAGTGAAATAAGCCAGACAAAGAAAGATAAGTACAGCATGGTATCACTTAAAATATGGAATCTAAATAAAGAGCCAAACTCAGAAATAGAGAGTAAAAAAAGTGGTTGCCAAGGGCTAAAAGGTGGGGAAAATAAGAAGAAGCTTGTGAAAGAGTACTAACTTTCAGCTATAAAATGGACAAAGTCTAAGGATCTAATGCATAACAGTGACTATAGCCAGTTGATAACATTGATTATGTAATTTAAATTTGCTCAGAGAGTAGAACTTGCGTGTTCTCTCTCACACACACACAAAGTTAAATATGTGAAATAATGGATATATTAATTAAATTAGATTGGTAGAGGAATCCTTTCATAATGTAAGCATATATTAAATTATCATATGTACATTTAAAATATTTTATAATGTTACTTTTCCATTTAACCTTAATAAAGCTTAAAAAATTAATAAACAAATTACATATGGTACTAATATACTGATAGGGAATACATATATAGTAAATTAATAACATTTTTAAATTAAAAATAAATAAATATATCAGGCAAGAAATGACTAAACCAAAAAAGGAATAAATTAATAGCCAAGACCTTAGAAAGAATGGAATAGATTCCATTATTATTAAGGAGTCAAGGTACAATGATTGTACAGTTGGGGACAGTTTGATTTAAGAAACAAGGTACTATTCTCGTAGAGAAGGAAAATAAGAGATGTAGCATATTTAAGTGAGAAATCAGTTTGTACCTATCAAATTAGAGAGGTGTAAAAAAAAAAAAAAAAAAAAAATCAGGACGTGTCCAGGTAGGAGTCATGACTAAGAGTTAGGAGAAACAAGCTTCATGTGGAGATTTCTGGAGTCTTTCTGGTACTCGAATGCATATATGAATCACCTGGGGATTTTGGTAAGGTGAAGTTTCTGATTCCACAGTAGGCCTGAGGTAAGATCTGAGGTTTTCCATTTCTGCCTGTCACGTTATGAGAAAGAGGCTGGTTTGTGCACCGTAGTGTGACTACTACTGTTCTCTTCTTCAGGGGTGAAGAGTCATCATCACAGTGAAATGTGTCAGAAAAGTCAAGTAAAGGAGGGTCTGATAGCTGGGAAAAAAATAGAGAGAGGAGGTGGGAAGCCAACTCTTCCTTAAAGATGACCAGTGAGTATTGGGCATCCTCATTCAGCAGGTAAGACTTACTAGATTCCCATGAGTCTGCTCAGGGTCAAGCACATCGGATAGTGACTCTGTTAATAAGTGAGATGAATTCCAATAATGCCTTTTCTTTTTCCAAATTAAAAAAAAAATTAATAGGAGAAGCCTATGAAAGGGCCCATGTGAAGTGCTCTCCATGGTGGAAAGTGCTAGAAAGAGTCAGAGTTTCTTGGACCTCAGGCCTTTAGCTTTGTTGGGTTACTTGGATGGTGTTTTTTTTTTTTTTTTTTTTTCTCTCTCTGGAATCTGGTTTCTTATACTGCCAAAACCTGGATAGCGCTTCCTTTCTTACAGAGTGCTGCAAAGATGACATGGACAATAAGTTGCCTACTGCAGGCCCTGGAAGACAGTGTTCGCTACTTCTCTTTATTTAATTTATTCTTTCCTTGCTTTGGAGAAAGCATTTTTTCCATGTCCTAAAATGATTCCCCAATGCTCTTGGCACATGAAATCATGTGCTCACTCTTCAGAAATACGGAGTCTCTCAGAGTGGTATTCTTAGACCACAGCACTAATGTCACCATGAGCTTACTAGAAAAGGGATTTCATGGGCTAACCCTAGCCATAGAATCAGAATCAATGGGGAGGGGGCTCGGGAAAATATGTTATAGCAAGTTCTCCAAGTGATCCTCTCCTGTACACCAAAGTCTAAGAACATGATCTACATGATCCCAAACCAACAAGCTTCCCTTACTCCAGTATTTGTGGGTTATAGGATCTCTTAGAGTATTGTCTTCTCAGCTAAAAAAAGATCTGAGACCTGAACAGGACTGTGACACAGCCCTTGCCAGCCTTCATATCCTGTGAGCAAGGGCCAATGGGACCAGAGCTTCCCCAAATTCTATCACCCAGGGAAATGTTATTAAATCAAACTTTATTCTCAGGGGATCTGACAATCACAGTTTATACACTTACATATAAAAGATTCTCCTTCATCTTTGTGAGATTTAATCAGAGGTTTCAGAGAAGAGAAGTAACTCTGCTAAGTGGCTGACCTGTGGTCTGAACCAATGCTCTGACTCCAGTTCCTTTTCCTGCTACTTGGCAAAGATTCTTGATAATAGCTTCCAAAGTCGGATTCTTCCCTTTTCCCCCTAAAACATCTCTTACAAAATCAATACATTTTGTGGACCAGACTGCATCTGGTGTTTGTTTTGAGAGGTTGCACAATCTGGACTGCCTTCAGAAAAATCTTTTAGCTTTATAGAAATTATCGTACACACATTGCCTTTTTTCTCTCAATGAGCAAAAGACATGCTCATGGCTCAGTCATACACACATAAAATAATAATAACAATATATGTCAGAAAAATGAAAAACTGTTGTCCTCCCTCTGCCATGGCAGTACTGCATAGTAAGTATAGGGACAATAGAGAATTTTGCAGAAAGCCCTGCTGATTCTAGCATAGAGACAGACCAAAATCATTATATTGTATTAAGACCATAATCCTAGATGACCTTTAAAATATATTTTACCTTCACAGCTGTGATAACCAAAATTCTGTTTTAAATAAGCCATCAAAACTTCTCATGCCTAGTAGGGAAAGTGTTTTAAGGAAAGAAGCTATAAGACATGTTATGATTTTCTCTCTCTTTCACATACACTGTCTCTCACACATTATCTTTCACTCATACACACATACTCTCTCATACACACTCACATTTATAAGTGCACTCTCACACACAGACTATCACTAAAAGGAAAAATTACCAATTATTTTCTCCTCACAAGACCAAATTCAATTCCAAACAGTCTTAGGCCAATGGAAAAGGGTGGAAAACTTCCTCAAATATCAGTGAAAGCTTTCAAGATTTCTTGTGATTGAGGAATTGATTGCTTTTAGGGCTAATGAATTCTCAATTTTGCAAGCCTATGAAAGCAGAGAACACCTGGGGTGGTTTGCATATTTGTGAAAAAATGGTAGTGATCTCTCTCAAGACTTTATATCATAGACAATGAATATTGTATGCATGAAATAATATTTTACATTGTTATTAAGTTTCTAGAAGATAAGTGATAATCTTTACATAATAACATATGTTTCAAATTATAAATTTTAACCTTGTGTTCTAGTAACCAACTTCTATGAAATCTTGACAATTAAAATAATTAACATTTATATAGTGTTTTTACTTTGAGAGTAGTTTTTATATATATATTTCATTTCATTTCATACCTCAAAGCTAACTTACTTTTAGACAGTCAAATCATCAACACTTTATGTATAAACAAACTAAAGCAAAAAGGGATTAGGTGAATGTTCTAACTTTAGAAAAGAAGTTAGTGCCAGAACAGGACTATAGGCCAGATTGCCTGGTTCCCATTTTCAACATCATTATCCAAATGAGCTGTCAAATTGTATGCAGACTTTTGGTATGGATGCTGCTGTACAAACCAGCCAGAATTATTTTTGATTGTAACTTTATAGTTTCAGGCAATCTTTAATTCTTGAAGTCAACTGCACCCTATAATGGTAAGTAAGAATCAAATTCTAAAATTCAGGCAAATAAAATACACTTGAAGAAGGAGGAGGAGGAGGAAGAAGAGAACCCTAAGGTTGCCTGAATATGACCCTCAAACTGCATAGTAAGAACAAAAACTGAGAAATCACTATCTCATATATCATGTATTCATTCAATTTCACTTAAACTACAAATATGGTATATCAGCCACTGCCAAATACAGGAAATGGAATAGTTCCAGATTGTAAGGTGCTTATAATATGAAATGAATATCAGATAAAATTAAAAGTGTGGAATATGTCTATACACAACTGATGAATCATTAAATTCTACCCCTGAAACTAATAATATGCTATACGTTAGCTAAATTAAATTTAAATTAAAAAAATTTTAAGTGTGGAATATGAATATTTTAAAAAAGCTATAATCAATATAATATGGTGACAACAGTTTCTGTGGTGGTTATCAGTCCATAGTGATAGCAACTAGATTACTGTGAAGTACTTCTAATATGTTGTTAATGTTTTTAATGTTTCAAGTTGAAATAAACGAGTTATTAATAGGATACTACAAATAGAGAAGTTTGTGGATAAATCAAATAGATGTATTTAATATGAAAGATTTAAATGATATAAAAAGTATATTTGAACATTTTAATTCTTTTGGGAATCAAAAGATTAAATAACTAAAACCATAAGAAAAAAATAATGGGCTTCACATGGCATTCTCTCATGCCCAATACGCTGCTGTGCTTTTTATGGGAAATTACAGCTGCCAGAGTTAATTTAATTTAATATAATTTAATTGTTGAATTTGTATTTTGTACACATCATTGGAGGCCCTAAAGCAATGATATGTTTTTCTTTAAATAAATAATTTCCTCTAACAGTTTAAAAAAATGATTGGCTTAGAAGACATTAGTAGACTGTAGAGAACAACGAAAATATGCAAAATATCTCACAGAAAGATTTCCCTGACACCAATTCACCAATGAAGGCACCAAAATAATTAAGTAGTCTGTTTTCCTCCTTTTACAAAAATGTAATTTACTCTTAAATTCTTATCAAACACAAATGCCGTGGTTACAGAGCTTGGAATAGATGTTATGTGCCCCTGACAACTAGCCTTTCTTTGCCCTGCTTCCCATTACGTACTTCATGCTTCACCATCTTGCATTGACACCATGAATAAGAGTTCACTGACACTTGTGTAGAAGCATGTGCCTTACATCTAATTTATTCATTCTATAAATTGTCATTAATGTCAATAAAAACACAGTAGTCCTTAATTCCAAATAGGTTAATGGACTTACTTAAGGACACTAAAATTTAATGAAAAGAAGAATCAAAAATGAAGAAAAATTACCTTATATTTGGCTTGAGTTATGAACAAAGGATATTTTATTCTTCTGGGTATCATCTATTTTCAAGTCACACCTTTTCTTTCCTCTCTTCCTGACTCTAGGAAGCCCTCATCCTAACAGGGCTCCTCATCTGAATCTCTAGGAGTCCAGAGAAAAAAGGATATGCCTGCCCTTGAAAATTCTTACTTGCTTTCCTTTTTTAATTTTTATTTATTTATGATAGTCACACAGAGAGAGAGAGAGAGAGAGGCACAGACATAGGCAGAGGGAGAAGCAGGCTCCATGCACCGGGAGCCCGATGTGGGACTCGATCTCGGGTCTCCAGGATTGCACCCTGGGCCAACGGCAGGTGCCAAACTGCTGCGCCACCCAGGGATCCCTTTCCTTTCCTTTTTGAAGGCAGAAGAATATACCTAAAAGAAAATGATTCAGTAACGAGATGGAATATATATATATATATATATATATATATATATATATATATATTCCATCTTACATATTTTCAAATTCTTAGTATGTTTTGAGAACTACATACTTATTTAATCATCATTACATGCTAGTGTAGGCAACATATTATTCACATTTTACCAATGGGAAAACCAAGGCAAGTAAAGTTATTAACTTACTCAAAGTTGCACAGCAAGTAAAGGCACAATTTGAATTTCTTCCTTGTTTTGATTAACCCTGAGCTGGTTTTCAGTGAGATGTTCAATTGCCATACCTTGGTCTTTGTGCTGCCTGAACTTCATGCATGCATTCATTGAGCCATCCATGACCACACTTGATTATATGCACGCTTGTATACAAAACTCATGCCAAATTCTGCCCTCATGCTTCCTCTCATGACAGTGAGATTACTCTGATATCCAGACTTTCCCATGCAGCTAAATGCTCCCCCCTTCTCAGAAGCAGGATACTGCATTTCTTCTCCTCTATCTCTACCTCTGAAGTGACTCAGTGTAAGTTCCTCAATTATGTCTGATACTGACCCACACACCCATTTTTAACTCTTACATGTTGTTATGGTTGTAGAATAGAGTCCCCAAAAGTCCCTATTGAAGCTAAATAGTAGAGGTGGTCAGTGAGGTCTCTTCTCAAAGATCTTCAACAGTCACTATCACTTATGATGGTCTGTAAGGAGTTGGCACACACCACCTTGTGAGGGTCAATTGCCAGCATCTCCTCTCAATTCTGCATTGAGTGATGGCACTTCAGTAGCTTGAAAATAGCCACACCAAGAGTATTTATAGCATAGAAGTTGGAAAACATTACAATTCACAGTCTTTACCCCCTCAAAAGCAAGTTATCAAACATTTACCAGCATTGCTTATGCTTCTCTTCAAATTCCTTTGGTTTTCCTCAATCCAGAAGGTTTATTTATTTATTTTTCCCCTCTTTTTCCTCTGGATGAAGGTGAACAAAACTGGATTTACATGCATTCTTTCAAATCTTTTAGTCTTACACTCATTCTAATCCTTCTTTGACTATCAGAAACCTTATTATCTAATAGCCAAAATGAGGAAGTGTAATAGGTTAAAAGAAAGTAGGGAAGACAGTAGGGAAGATTTGGTTCATACTTCACAAAATATACTCACAGAAATAATGTGATGCAATCACACATGTCGTAACAGTTTCAGGTGGGTACAGTGTTTTCAGAAAAGAGTAGTAGTTCTGAGGGTCTTGAAACTCATAGAGTGGTCTTCTTCATGGCCTCCAGGGGCTGACACATGCTTGCTGCTTTTGGATGCTTCTTATTCTTAATCAAGATCCTGGTGACAAAAAAAAAAAAAAGAAAAGAAAAGAAAAGAAAAAGAAAAAGAAATCAGAGACACTAATTGGTCCAGGGATATGGAGTAGGTGTATCTTCCCTATTCATCCCACCGAATATAACTACAGATTATGAATTACATGTAAGGCAAGATAAAAAAGACTTAAAGAAAAAAAAAAACCAGCAAAAAATCTGAGTCATGAGAAAAGACATAGAAAAGTTCCTTGGGTTTTTTTTTTTTTTCCTTATATATTGTAGAGATGGGGCTGAGGAAGTCAGCAGCCCAAGGCAGAGACAAAAGAACCCCTAATAAAAGCCTATCTGCCAAACCAAAGGACCAGGAAAAGGGCAACCTAGAAAGAGAAAGCATTTAGATAATTATTGTTCTACTGTAGCCAAACACCATAAACAAACAAACAAACAAACAAAAAACAAAAGGAGTCCTCACCCCCAACCATGACAGAAAAGTCCAGGTGGGCAGCCCAAACTTGAGGCAGCGCCCTGAGGCTGAAACAAGTGGCTCAACATTTTTGCTGGGGTGGTGTCAGAGAAGGCCAAGTGAGGATCTGAAACTTTTCAGGTGATAATGAAAGCCCCCTTTCCCCTCATGCTTCAGGGGAGATGATGAAAAAAACAATATGAGGATCCTGAACCCAAACTTCCACCCCCTCAACCCCTGCCAACTGAGGCCACCCTCAATGTGGTACTGGTAGAGACCACCTGGGAAGTCAAATTTTTGTTCTCACCTAGTAGTAGCAGAGTAAAGCCATTATGTAAAATGGGGGCCATTGGGAAGCCTAAATTTTTACCTCCACTCAGCAGTAGCAAGGTGACACCCTCTTCCCCATGCTAAAGCAGTATCAAAAAACAAGCTGAAAGAGAAGATGAAAATAAGATCAAAAAACAAGCTGAAAGAGAAGATGAAAATAAGATCAAAAAGCAAGCTGAACGAGAAGATGAAAATGAGATAAAAAATCTCTTAAAAAAATACAAAAATGTCCAAGTTTTAACAAAAAATTACTCATCATGCCAAGCACCAGAAGATCTCAAACTGAATAAGAAAAAGGTGATCAATGAGTTAAACACCTGAAAAACCTGAATATGCAAATGTAAAAGAATGAAACAGGCCCCTATTTACCTTTCAAAAAAAATTAACTGAAAATGAATTAAAGATTTAAATGTAAGACCTCTAATAAATCTCCTAGAAGAAAACAGGGAAGAAGACCCTTGACATTGGTCATGGCAGTGATTTTTTTTTTTTTTGACTTAACACCAAAAACAAAGGCAACAAAAACAAAAATAAATAAATGAGATGACATCAAACTAAAAGCTTCTGCACAGAAAAGGAAGCCATCATCAAAATGCAAAAGGAGCCTATGGAATGGGAGAAAATATTTGCAGACTATCTATCTGAAAAGGAATTAGTATCTAAAATATGTAAGGAACCCAAACTACTCAATAGCAAAAAAAAAAAAAAAAAAAAAATCAAATTATAAAATGGGCAGAGGACCTGAATAGACATTTTCCAAAGAAGACATACAAATGGCCAGCAGGTACTGGAAAAAAATACTCAACATCACTAATTACCAAGGAAATGTCAATCAAAACCACAGAGATAGTACTTTCCCCTGTTAGAATGGCTACTATCAAAAGCAAAAGAGACAGCAAGTGTTTCAGAGAACAAGGACAAAAGGGAACCCTTGTAGATGGTATGATTGTAAACTAGAGTAGCCACTATGGAAAATAGTACAGAGGTTCCCCCCCTAAATTAAAAGTGGAACTACCGTATGACCCAGAAATCTCGTTTCCAGGTATATATCTGAAGGAAATATAATTATTATCTTCAAGAGACATCAATTATTATCTTCAAGAGGCACCTCCGTGTTCATTGAAGCATTATTCACAATAGCCAAGACATGGAAACAACCTAAGTGTCCATGATAAGAAAAATGTGATATAGAAATAAAACAGAATATTATTTAACCATAAAAAAGATAGAAATTCTGCCTTTTGCAGCAATGTAAATGGATCTTGAGGGCAATTATGTTAAATAAAATAAATCAGAGTAAGACAGATGCTATATGATCTCACTTATATGTAAAAATTAAAAAAAAAAAAAAGAAAAGAAAAAACATGAACTCATAGAAACAAAGAGAAGAATGGCAGTTGCCAGGGCAGGAAGATAGGGGAAAGGGGAGCATTGGTCAAAGGGTACAGACTTTCAGCTGTAAAATAGGTTCTAGGTACAATACAGTGACTATCTGAGGTACAATACAGTGACTATAGTTAACAATACTGTGATGTAAACTTGTATTATATACTGTATTGTATACTTATATTGCTAAGAGAGTAGACATTAAATGTACTCACCACACACACAAAAGGTAATACATAAAATGTGCAGATGATAGATGTGCATAAGATGATAAAACTGTTAACTAACCTTATTGCAATATTCATTTTGCAGTATATATGTACATCAAATCATCACATTGTACACTTTAAACTTATCAATATTATATGTCAATTATATCTCAATAAATCTGGGAAAAAATACATGTAAGAAAATAGGATGCCAACATTGAATACATAGAGATGTTAGAACACTGACAAAATTTTAAAGCAGCAATGATAAAATTGATTCAGTGAGCAATTACAAAAACACTTGAAAGAGATAAAAAGGAGAGATAAACACATCTACAGTTGTTGCTGGATAATTCAGCATTCCTCACTCAAAAAGTGCTACAACAACCAGAAAGAACATCAGCAAGGATTCAGAACTCAAGAACACCATCCACCAACAGGAGCCAATTGACATTTATTGAACACTCCACTCAACAACATTAGAATACATGCACTTTTCAAGTGCCCATAGAACATAAACAAAAATAGACCACTTCTTATGTTATGAAACAAACCTCAATAGTTTTAAATAAATTGAAATCATACACAACATGTTCTCTGACCCAATGAAATCAAACTAGAAGCCTGCAATAGGAAGATAATAGGAAATTGTCCAAACATCTGGAAACTAAACAACACCCTTTCAAATAGTCCATTGGCCAAAGAAATTGGTCCAGGGGGAAATGAAAACAAAACAAAACACTTTAAGCTGAATGAAACTAAAAACACAACATAGTTTGATTTCTTGGACAAAGTCTCCTGTTTCCTAACTGTGGCCATTAGTGTTCCTATGGCCATGGGGAGAAAAGAAGAGAGGAGAGGAGAGGAGAGGAGAGGAGAGGAGAGGAGAGGAGAGGAGGAGGAGGGGAGGGGAGGGGAGGGGAGGGGAGGGGAGGGGAGGGGAGGGGAGAGAAGAGGGCGTAAGGGGGAACTTTGACCTAAGTCTCAGGTCTACAAAAAAATTCAAAATATTAGCATTCTAAAACTTTTTGAGAAAAAAAAACAGGAGAAAACGTTCAGGATCCAGGACTAAATATGGAACTTGTAACCTTGACAATGAAAACATGATCCCTAAAAGGAAACATTGACAAGTTGAAAAATTTTGCTCTGTGAAAGACCTTGTTAAGAGGATTAAAAAGACAAACTATATATCAGGAGAAAATATTTGCAAACCCTGTATCTGATAAAGGGCTAGTACCAATAATACATAAAAAACTCTCAAAACTCAACGGTAAAAACAAATAATCCAATTAGAAAACGAACAAAAGATTTGAAGAGACATTTCACTGAAAACAAGCACATGAAAAGATAATCAGCATCATTAGCCAGTAATGAAATGCAAATTAAAACCACAATGAGCTATCACTACACACCCACAGGTATGGTGAAAATTAAAAAAAAAAAAATAGTGACAACACCAAAAGCTGGTAAGGATGCACAGAAACTGGATCACTCATACATTATTGGTGGGAGGGTATGATGCTCCCCCTCTGGAAAACAATTTATCAGGTTCTTGAAAAACTCAACAAGCAACTACCATACAGCCTGGCATATATCCTGGAGGAAAGATTATTTAGGTTCACACTAATAAATACCTGTGCATCAATGTTTATAGACGCTTCATTCAAAAGAGTCAAAACCTGGAAACAATTCAGATGTCCTTCAATGAGTGAAGGCTTAAAGAATCTGTGGTATGTTCATACCATGAATATTATTTGGAGATAAGAAGGAACAAACTATTATGTACAACCATCTGGATGAAATTCCAGAAAATTGTGTTGGGAGGAAAAAAGCCAATCCCCAAAGGTTATATATGGCACAATTCCATTATATAACATACTTGAAATGGCAAAGTTATAGAAATAGGTTAGTGGTCACTAACGGGTAAGGGGGGTGGGGAGGGCATGGGAAGAATGAGTGCGGTTGTAAAATGGCCACCGAAAGCCTCTAGTGAGGGTGGAATCTTCTGCATCTTGACTGTCAATGCCACCATCTTGGTTATGATACCATTTTATAGGTCTTCAAGGTGTTATTACTAGGAGAAGCTGCATAAGAGATATGTGAACCCTTTCTGTAAAACTCTGCATGAAACCAGTTACCCCAAAAGGTAAAAGTTTCATTAAAAAGAAAGCCAGATACCCAAGTTGTGAGGACACCCGAGGACTGAGACACAGCCTGACCCTATCAACCTGCCAGTCTTGAGCCAGGTCCTCCCCTGTGATGCCCTGTAAACACCCATCTAAAGCAGCTCTGACACCCTTGTGGTGCTCCAGGCGTGTGACTCAGACATCTGGTCATCACCCTTCTCATCCTATGCTTCCCAGACCTGCCTGGCTCCTGGCCTTATGACTTCCCTTTCCGTTTATAATTTCAAAGCATTTCCTTATTTCTGCCAATTAAACCCCTTCTTCTCTGTCCTCAGTCATTCACTGATTTCCTGGACCGACAAGTTCTTTCTCCTGTTTCCTGGCTGTGGCCATCAGTGTCCCTCTGGCCATGGGGAGGGAAAGGTCTCCAGCGCTCCAGCTAGAAGGGAGGCTGCACGTCCTAGGGCAGGCTGTAGAACACTGAAGCTGACTGATTAGGCGGAGGGTCACTAGGATGCCCTAACCAAAGATTTGAAACCGAGGCCTTTTCTCCCTGCTTGCTCTTTGTGAACCTTCCTATTTCTGTGGTTAAAAGGATCTTTTTTCTTTTTTTTTTTAATTTTATCTTATATTTATGATAGGCACACAGTGAGTGAGAGAGAGGCAGAGACATAGGCAGAGGGAGAAGTAGGCTCCATGTACCAGGATGCCCGACGTGGGATTCGATCCCGGGTCTCCAGGATCACGCCCTGGGCCAAAGGCAGGCGCTAAACCGCTGCGCCACCCAGGGATCCCAGTTAAAAGGATTTTTGAATAAGGTGGTGGTGGCCTCTGTGCTGCACCGGATCCAGGCAACTGAATGTTTCCATGGCCTCAAATCATCCACCTTTTTCCTCCATCCAAAGCCAAAGCTGAACAAACAATAAGCATAAGGATGGAACTTGAGATTTTTCCAATTTAACCTGTTAAGTGTCATACTGTTGAAAACGTGAAAGATTCTCAAAAAAACAAAAAACAAAACCCTCTATATTCTCTCTTTTGTTAACTTTCTCTGGTGACTGCAGATATTCCCTAAATTGACACCCTGATCTTTGGCCTAATGTACTTTGTATTCGATGCGGCTGAGGTGGGGCACGAGCAACCTGTTTCCATTGGCTTTATTTGAAACAATAAAAACAGAGTCAGGGTACCTGTACTCTGACGTCAGCCACTACTAACAAAGGTTCTCACTGAACATATCTGAAGGAATGTCATTTCTCCACCCCGCCCCGCCCCCCCATGTGTTTTCAGAGAGGAGAGCTCTTGGTTGCACGGGAACAGGCTTCTCAGGAAGAATAGGGTGGCAGAGGCCTCAAATCACCTAAGAGCTGAGCTCAGAGGAAGAAGAGGCGGTTTCCTCTGTTCAGCCCTCGCCCTCATCAGGCTGCTCCCCTCTGTGCACAAGCCTCAGGCCTTTGCTGGCAGGCGCTCGCTGCTCCTGGCCTGATGGGGAAGCAGGCCCTGTCCCAACCTGCTCTCTGGCCGCCTCCTGTTTCCTACTGCTCCTGCCAACCTATCCCTGAGTCTACTCTGGTCAGAAGCCATTGTAAAAAACTCACGTGGTACAAATGGAGCCGGGAGAGATGGTGGTGATCCTTTAAACACCCCGTCTCAGGGCACCCGGCTGGCTCAGCGGTTGAGCGTCTGCCTTTGGCCCAGGTCATGATCCTGTGGTCCCGGGATCGAGTCCCACGTCGGGCTCTCTGCATGGAGCCTGCTTTTCCCTCTGCCTATGACTGCCTCTCTCTCTCTCTCTCTCTCTCTCTCTGTGTGTGTGTGTGTCTCTCATGAATAAATAAATAAAATCTTTAAATAAATAAATAAACAAACATTATGTCTCTGGGTAGAAGGGAGCAAAGGAGAGACAAAATAGCAGACACCTCCAGTAGTCCAGTAGTCAGGGTCCAGAATGACTTGTTGGGATTTCTGTTGAAGTCAGAGGAACTTTTTAAAATAAGTCCAACAACAGTGCTGGGCTTTCTTCCATCCCCTTCCTCCAGGTTTCTCCCACGGTCTTGACTGGCACCGAGTTCCATTCTCTAATTTTTCATGTGAATTTTATAAAAATCTCCAAACCATCTTTGGGAATGTTTACTTTAAAATTTCTTCCCTTTTTTAAGCTGAAGAATCTTTGTCTCAAAGGATCATAAAATATTAAACATTTCCCAAAATCTAAAAAGGGAATGAGATCACACAGTATTTCAAAGGTCCAGTAAGCATCTGACCATGTTCTGCAAGAGGACAAGATAGAAGAATACCATGAGGAAATAGTTTAAGAATGGTTGTTTTTCAAAGATGTCAGCTGAGCTGTGATTTCTATGTTCATAAAAATTAACATAGGGTGCTCTTTCAGGAAAATAAAAAAAATCAAAATATTCAGCCTCCCTGGTTGTTTTGCATCTGTGTTTGGAGCCAGCCACACTTTTCATGATGGTTCTAACTCCTCTCCCTAACGGCTCCCCCTCGCACCTGCATTCAGTGTTTCCATTTTATTCCCAGCTCTCCCTTCATACTTAAGAGGTGACTCATTTTGGTGGTAAATGAACAAGAATATACCCACGGCTTGAAAATTTTCAAATCAGTGTTAAGTGAATGCAGAAGATTATCCTTAAAATACCTGTCACAACTCAGGTGGCATCTGTTTCAGGAGCACAAATAATCCAATATTTTGTCGTCTCATCGTTCGTGGCTTTTGAGAGAAAACACCAGAACAAGCAAGCTATAAGTGAAACCAAATAAATGAATTTTGGTTTTGACAAGGGACAAACTAGTCTATTTTAAACCTGAAAATGTAATCACCTTACTTGCCTGGGTGGAATGCACGTATTTTGACAAACTTTTAAAACCTGTTTTTTTCTGAGTTAATATGTTTGTCCAAATACCAGTTGATTTAAAGTGAGAATGAAGATGGCATCAGTGCTCCACTATATATATAAGCTATCTGTAAGAAATTACACATTTACATACACACACACACACACACATATATATAAACTTTATAAATGATCAGATAGGGCTTCTTAATTTGTATAATTAAAGCAACCTTAAGTTTTATGTTAGAGACCAGTTAATGCCTTTGGAGAATTTAAAATAGATAAAAACCATGAATAGCATATTTAGCATCTTTTGTATTTCATTTTCTATTTGTACAAACAAAACAAAATAGAAATGTATATCCTAAAGGCTGCCGTGCAAGTTGCCACGATGCATGATTCTATATAATTCTATCACTCCCATACTCATATCAATATTTAGAAATTTGCTCTTGAGAGAGATTGATTTACCATATGTGGTGATAACAACCATTACAAACTCCCAATATTTCACAAACCATGATATAAATTGACTTTACTTCACACTCCTGGATGCCATTAGACTCCTCCCCTACCAGGGAAATTGTCTCCATGGTAACCGAAAGGGAAAAAGCACAAGGAGGGGGAAAAAGGCTCAGAAAGCTAATGAAATGAGATATCTATGGAATAAACAAAATATGGGCAAGTGTTGGATGTCATAACACTTTTATTGTTTCTAGATCCACATGCTTCTAGAGACACTGAGGCCCTACTGTCTGACAGAGCAGACTGTGCCTGAGGATGGTCTTGTTAAAATGTCCAACAACCGGCAGGGCTGCCCTGCTATTTCCCAGTGTAGATGATGCCTTGTAAATGGAGCTGCTGAATCCAGCCACACCAAGTCTGCAGAATGCGTGTGGGCATGGCTGGGCTGCTTCAGAGCACAGCACATAGTTAGCTTGGAAGCAGAGCTGTTCACACGAGCACCGAATCGCCCTTCCTAAGGTAGCTGCAGTTCTTCTTCTAGCCACACACAGAATTCTCCAGTGGGTCGAGCACTAAAATCCATTCAGACCATTTGGGGCATTCCGGAAGTTCTCTAGAATGAAACATGAGGTAGCACCTGCTTTTATCTTTTTCTTCATGTTGCCGAAGTAAAATATGCAGCTAATGTAATTTAATTTTTATTAGATTCTGCATATATGTGGCTTTTAGAATGAACTCAGGGGAACACACATTACTCATAAACATATACTTTTTAATTAATTTTTCTTTGTAATTCAAAGTAGATGTCTAATGCATTCATGGAACGATATGCACTCCCTCTGGGGGGCAATTTTAATACCTGCAATTCCCCAGCTTGTTAATCAAAGACTTTTTAGCCTTGTAGATAATTTATATCTGCTTAATGTTCAGAAGGTTGAAATTGCAGCCATATAAAAAAAAAATTCTTACCTCTGACAAAATCAGAGAAGATAAAAACCTCATGCAAATTCTACAGAAATGGGAAATGGTGGAAATATCCTTTCTTTTTGAGCTGCTTTTTGTGAAAATATTTTGCGGCTTTATAAAAAAAAAAAAGCAGCTTTTTTTTTTTTTTTTTTCTGGAAAACACAGTGAAACTGCTTCGCTAAAAATGCAGCAATGGCCAGAAATCTCCATCTCAGAACATGCCTATTTCTAGTAGTTTTATATTTTGGAAGGATACTTTTTTTTTTTTTTGCTTCTTAAGAAAAATATTATTGGCAAAAATATTCACATAGGAAAAATTTAGATCTTGTAGGGGTTCAATTTAGGTTTAAGTCCACTTTTGCCAGCTCTGAGGTCCACGTGTTTCTCTCCTGTGATGTTACTGTGTCACCTGTCATTAAGCTTAGTGTTCTCCAGCACAGAGTCAGACAAGATGAGAAGAATGGCTCCTGCTACACCTTGGGCTGTGGCCTTAGAGCCAGAACTGTGAAGAAGTGCCATCCATAAGTCAGAACAGGGACCAGAGCACCACGTGCTCTCCATCTGGAATCCTTCTCCTTGGTGTGGCATTGCTCCTTGAGATGTATGCCTGCTGGTATGAGCATGCGCACTTATACAAACATGTTCCGATGGACACACACACACACACACACACACACACACACACTTTGCCTTGTAGGTACATAGCTATATATCACCTGAAAGTGACATTTCTGCAGTGGGGCAAGGAATAGAATGGTGGACCCTTAGAGGTGGAAGGAAGGCTTGAGAACTCTGTGTCTGATCTCCCACCTGGGGTGGGGGGGTTCCCTTTGAGCAGCACTGAATGCGGACAATTCAACTTAGGCTTATGCATTCCAGGGATCAGGCACTCACCACTATATGAGCCAAGCTAGAGCACTGTGAGACAGCATGAACTTATTAGAAAGGTGCCTTTTATATAATCTTATATCTACCTTTAAAAATATTCTCCTGGTATTGTACTCTGGAACCAAATAGAATAAGATGATCTTTTTTTCTAAGTCTTCAAACCTGTTTAACACAATTACCTCCCCCCTTTTCTTGAGCTAAACAGCCCCCTTTGACTCATTTATTTCTCCCATCATATGGCTTTGGGAACCCTACTATCTCTTGACCTACTTGAGCCAATTTGAAACCCAGACTGGATACAGTATTCTAGATATAGTTATTATTTACATAGTTGAGAGTGTAGTTGACTCTGTTTTTATTTATTAGCAATTGGCTTTTCTAGGTGAGTAGAAAATCAGATGTGGCCTCATTTTCACAGCCAGGTCATGCTGCTATCAGCTCACATGGACTTACAGTTATCTTTACACTCAGATCTTTTTACTGCTGAAGTCTGGCCTTCCCATTCTACACTGGGCAGCTGACTTTCTGAGGCTAACTTCAGAATATTATGTTTATCGCTGTTGCAATTTATTTCACAGGTTAAGCCTTCCTTTTAGCCTGTTCATATCATTTTCGATCCTTAGCTCTATTATTTTAGTATTTGCTATTAAACTGGAATTTTGAGTCAGTCACAAAGTTGAACAGCATGTGATTCATGACTCAATCTAAGTTCTCAGTAAAATTTTACACAGGCCCAGGTGAAGAAAGGAAGTCTGGGCTGCTACTACAGACTTCTCTTGGAGTAACAAGAATATACATTCTCTGATGTTTATTCAACTGCGAATCCACCTAGCTGTGCTATCAGATCACATTTCTAAACTTCACTCAGTAAGGGAAACTATGAAGGAGTTTATATACCTCTTGAAATCAAGGAGTACTCTATCGCTCATTTACTGTTTCATTTGTGTGTCAAAAGAAAAAAATGTGATGAATTTTATGTGATCAATATACCATGTCCTGCTTCCAACATTCTTTCCTTTTGTTTACTCCTTAGCTTTATTGGGCATTTCTTCTTAGTGGTATTTTTCTGATACAATTATCTTCCTCAGTAGAGATTATTTTAATAGTTTTATCTTAATATTTTTCTCTTTTTATCTAGAAACCTCCCACTATTGTAAGAAAACTTCTTGCCAGAGGTATTTTTCCTGATCATCCTATTGCCAGTCCCTTATCAAGAACTCAGGCCTTAGTGTCACAACCTCTAATCCAAAAAGCCAAATTCTATTGTTTAACATCATCACTCTGGTCTGCTGAAAAGTCACAACATTCAGTAAGAATGAGCTGATGACATCACTCACAACTTCAAATCCTTTAAAATGTGGCTTTTTGTTTTTGTTTATGTTTTAAATATCCATATTATTTATTTGTATGTATCTGCAGAGATGAGAAAGAGCCAGCAGATTTGATGACTCTGGATAAGTCCTCTATCCTTGAGGACATAATTTGCAGGAAAGAACTTCATGCTTCCATCATGTCAAGATGTCGGTTGTTTGCTTGCCTCTTCTCTCCGCCATAGGAACGCTGCTCCAGTTGGGCAGCAGCTCAACTGGGTTGAAGAGATACGAATAGAAGAAAAAGTAGGATGAAGTAAGAAAGCCAGAGACTAATTATGTGTCTTGACTGAGCTGCCCATTCATTAACCTCTGCACAATCACTAGTGCCAAACAAGAAATCTCATGACTCTGCCTCAGAGTCTCTGAAGATCCCTTCTGGGTCCATATTGCACCCCCACATCCAATTTAGCACCCTTGTTTCTGTTCTGGTGTTCCCAATCTCCAACCTAATACTATATGCCTCAGTCTTGGTCCATCTAATTTCCCACCTTGTATTGAAGCTTTCCTTGAACTATCAGGTTTTATTTTTTTAAAGAGTTTATTTATTTATTCATGAGAGATACAGAGAGAGTGGCAGAAACATAGGCAGAGGGAGAAACAGGCTCCCTGTGAAGAGCCCAGCTGAATCCCTGGACTCCAGGATCATGCCCTGAACCAAAGGCTCAACCACTGAGCCACCCAGGCGTCCCAAACAATCACGTTTTAATGTCAACCTCACCCTAAAAGTTATTTCTTAGATCTGTTAGATGATATTTTGAGAGGCCATTTTGATGCTATGGACATTTTGTGGCTCTGGGAATGAGAGATAAAGTGAGGAGCAGAGATGGAGCTCTTATTACTTGGTAATTATTTGTTTACACAAACATTTTCCTTTTAGAACCAGAAAATGCCCATGATACCAAAGTCTGGATCAAAACAGTCACTTCAGTACCTTTCTCCTGGCTCTCTCAGGTTTAGCTTCTGATCTCAGATCTGTTGAAGTGGATCCTATGCTGTATCACTCCACACACCTCACACCCAGACCTGGTCCTAGGATCTTGACACTCGATCCTGACTCTTACTTGCCAAGGCAAAGAATTCAGATAATTGTGGGAATCAATTGAGCTACTTTTAGACAATTCTGACCAGTCCTAGTTTCTTCATACTTCTTATGAAAAGGGGGAAAAAAAAACCCTTCTTTATGCTGCTCACCGTTTCTTAGCCAGCCTACACAAAACAGAATCTGGGACAAGCAGCAGAGAGTAAAATGATTTGAGAGAGAATGAGAGTTCAAATATGGAGCCTGGTAATACAAATATGGTAGTAGCTAGAGTTTGGAACATGAGCATATTCCACAGATTTTATACAGTTATTTTTGTATAATGGGACAACAAGCTTTTAGATGGCTAAAGAAAGATATAGAACACTACCAGAAATCAGTGATGGACCACTGCAAGGGAAGGAGGGACTGTTTCTTTTAAGGATTACTGTGAGTTTGAAGGCAAAGGAAGTGGGACAGTAGAAAGAGATTTGATTCAGTTCTTGAGAGATGTTAAAATTTTCCAACGTGCTGACCTTTTAGAGTCTTCTTTCAAACTGCACAAGGCACCAAATTGACTATACTATCAGGGAAGATTTTATCCATTGCCCCTTGATGACTCAGAACCATGTATGTCCATCCCTGGCCTCTTCTCTGAGCTGCAAGGTGATAAATCTAACTCCCATCAATATCTCAAAGGAACCTAAAATGTAACCAGTCCAAACAAGGATGCTTGATTTACCTTCTTTTCCAAGCCTGTTTCCTATATCAGTATATAAGTACTTCCTATTTCCCTCTTTGAGTAAGTAGCACCACTGCCCATTTACACACAAAGTCGAAAACACAGAAGTCCTCCTAACAGGTGTATGTGTTGCCTTCTAGATCAATTTATATTTTTCCTTTGTTCAAAATCCATTGATGGATTTCTTTTGCAGAGAAACAAAATAATATGCAAATTCTTGCAAAGCCTATTTAGTCTCATATGACCTATTCTTGCCAACCTCTATATCATCCTCTCCTATCTACCACCTACCCTCACTGTGCTGTCCTTTCCACTGTTCACTCTCCCAAAACTTTGCACACCTCCATCTCCTTTGCACTGCACTTTTGACTACACAGAGTTTTTTTTCCTTCAGATCTGTACATGACAAGTTCTTTCTTATTCAGGTCTCAGCTCAAATGTCCTTCTGTGAGGGTGGCTTCCAATCACCCTCCTTAACATTTCTGAAGGTCACACTTGATCTCATTCCCCTGTAGTATTCTCTTCATTGTACTTGCTACCTAAAGTCTTACTGATTACTTACTTATCTACTCATTTATTATCTATTTCTCCCACTAAAATATAAGTTCTATGAGAACAGAAACCTAAAATGTCTATTTCACCACATCTCTTGCACCTGAAACATGAAGTGTAATGCAATGAAAATCCACCTCTCCCTTAATTTCTAAATTCTCTTCATTTAAATGACTTTAGTGATACTTTCTGAATATAAATAAAATGCATAAAATCTTAGCTCACAATGACAGTATAGAACATTATTGATTCAAACAAAATTTATTTAGCTACTGAAACTAATGAACCAATAATTATTGATATATAACAGGAAACTGTTTCTAGCAAATGTTTTCACTAGAAACCATTAATATTTTTTAAAGATTTTTTTTTAATTTGAGAGAGAGAAAAAAAGAGAGAGAACAGGGAGAGGGGCAGAAAGAGAGGGAGGAAAAAAAAGGAAAGAAAGAGAGGGAGACAGAGAATCTCAAGCAGACTTTTTGCTTGTAATGGATGCAGGGCTCAATCCCATGACCCTAAGATTATGACCTGAGCCAAAATCATGAGTCAGACATGTAAGCAACTGAGCCATCCAGGCACCCCTAGAAACCATCAGTTTTTTTAGTCTTTTGTAAGAAAGTATGATGTGAGGTTACAACTTGATACAAAGTAGAGTGAATGGCCAGAGAAATAAACTTTTTCCTTGGTAGTCTTACCTTATGAATGCAGATATCCTTGAAAGCATGTTATTAAAAATCAATATGAAATATTTTTATTTTCTTTTTTTTATGAAATATTTTTAAATTATAATTTATAACTTGGGAGATAAGATTTAGCTGGGAACAATCACAAAATCTATATTTGAACGCCAGTATGCACAAGATTAAATAAAAAACTATTCATATTTCATTAAAGACATACCAGAAAAAAAAGTTTGAACATATATACTAAATTTGTACATAGACACATCAGTTAGCAAAAGCTCATTCAAATAGGATAAATAGTAGACAAAAAGCCAGAAGGCCTGGATTCTAGCAAGGTGACCATCAACCAACTTACTAGGCCTATAAAAAGCAATTCAATTAAAGAATAATAGCTAGTATCTACTGAGCAATTACTATAGGCCAGGAACTCTGTCCTAAGCACTTTATAAGCAATGGTTCCATATCTTAAATCCCTTTTTCAGTATGACCTGAGCATTAATAAGCATTTTTATAATGCATCTAATGAAGAAACCTATAATCTATTAATTCTTCCAACTTAAGAAAACCAAAAGTTAAGTAGTTGTGTGTGTGCGGAGGGGGGAAGATCATGTTAGTAAAAACAAAACAAAACTTCAGAATCAGGAGTAGAATTTGAGTGGTATGAGGCATATCATTCAAATATCTGAGTCTTATGAGAAAAGGCAAACCTTGGACCAGATCAGTAGCTGGTTTTCAGAAACTGGAAATCTACAGGACAAACAGCAGAAATAGATATTGAGAAATGAGAAAGAGTCAGGTATACAGGAAGTCCTTTACAACCTTGCAATGTTCCAAGTCTTTACTTGGTCTACGAGGCTCCACATAGGCTGGCCTATCATGCCTCTGACTCATCTCTTACTATTCTTATCCACCTTGGCTTCTTGCTGTGCCTCCAACGCTCCTGGCATGCTCTGTTTCAGAGACTTTAGACTTCTCTCATCTCTGCCTGGAATGCTATCCTCAGCTATCCTTATGAAGAACTCCGTCACCTCTTAAGTGTTCACTCATTTGTTACCTTCTCAATGCTTACCCTGACCATCCAATTAATACAGAAACCCTCTATCTTCAATATTACTGATCCCTTAACCCCGTTTAACCTTAAAGTTTTTCCATAGCATTTACATCTTTTCGTATGTCATTTACTATTTTTATTATGTATATTATCCATTTCTCTATTCTGCAATTTAGGATCTAAGTGGGTATGGATTTTTACCTGTTGTAATGGATTCCCCCAGTATGGCCCCTAGTTTTCATCCCTCCCTGTATTAATTTGCTAGGGTTACCATAACAAAATATCATGCCCTGGGTGTCTGAAGCAACACAAATTAATTTTCTTATAATTCTAGGGGTTAGAAGCCAAAGATCAAGGTAGTGGCAGGTTTGTTTTATTTCCAGGCATCTCTCTTTGGCTTGCAGATGGCTGCCTTCTCATTGTTCCTCACATGGTCTTTCCTCTGTGTGCATGAATTGCTAGTGTGTCTGCATTGCCCTTTCTTATAAGGATACCAGTCAGATTGAATTGGGCCAGCCCTAACAGTCTCATTTTAAATTCATTACTTCTCTAAAGGTGCTATCCCCGAAAAGATAGTCACATCACAGGAAGTGGAGGCGGGGACTTCGATATATGAATTTTGCAGGGGAAATAGTTCAGACCATCATACACTGTATATCCATATATTTTGCACATAACTTTGTAGCACTCTCCCACTCTATCTCGGGGCTTGGCCTTGAGATTTGCTTTGGCCAACAGCATGTTAGGAAATGTGACATAAACAAAGGCTTGAGAAGCACATATATGATTGAATTTGTTCACCCTTGCTCTTCTGCCATGGCTCTGAGAACATGTCTAGACTGGCCAATCTAAAAATAAATGAGACCTATAGAACAAAAGTAAATTTCCAAGTTGTGCCAGCTAAAGCCATCTAAGATCAGCTGCAGCCAACTGACCCCTAGCTTTGTGGGGAAAACTCAAACAAGATCAACAGAGCCACTGAGTGAACATAGGAGTGTCCCAGGCATAACTAGCCAAGCTTATTATTTCTTCTTCAATACCAACATCACCTCTGTTGAGTGATAGGCAGAAAGGGGCTGAGCAACCTCTCCACACCCCTTCCAGCCTTTCCCCTGGGACTTCTTATGTCCTCTCAAACAATTTATGTTTTTCTTTGCAGTATTTTCCACAGTGTGTGTTTACAAATCTGTGTGATTAATACTCTGCACATATCTCTTGTGCTAGATTCTGACTCAACCAGGGTAACATGTCTAGCTTGGTATTATATTCTTAGAATCTAGGATAATGTTCTGTACAAAGTTAGTATATAATAAACACTTGTTGAAAATTAGAGCCATGACCAAGTATTATTCATTATGTGTCCTTCCCATTTATTAGTAGATGTCACTGACGGAAAGAAATCACAAATGAAACTAAACACTGCTGAAATAAAACATCTAAAACAAGTCTGGTCATTACCAAAGAATTTCTGAATTTTCTTACTTAAGGAAGGTTTTCAATACATATTTGTTAAATTAAATTGATAGATTTAATTTAAAAATGATATTTATGTTCTGAAACCCAGTGTTTTGGATTAATATGCTATTAAAGCTTTTGCAGGCTTTCTCTACTGAATAAAATTCCAGTAACATTGAACACACGTTATTGGTCAGCCTTTGGCAATCCTGTCATGCCACTCACAGTATCAAGCCACGGAAAGAAATGTAAAATGAAAGGATTTGGAAGCAGAATGTTTCTATAGATGTTGAGGTAACGCTTAGATTCTCAGCTACTTCAGAATGAATACAAGGCAAATTGTAAAAATGTCGTTTCATGAACTTCAGAAGGCCTGTATACAAGCTTAGAAGGTTTGATTCTAATGGGGAATTCAAGGTAGAAGGAACAGCATCTGGAACAGCCCTGCCACATAGGAATAACTGTGATAAAGTGAGGGTAGCTGGAGGACATCGTGCCTGAGATGAAGCTGCAGGGTGCACAGAGACTGGATTATGCCCATTTTGGAGAACCACATTAAAGATATTCATCTTTGTCCTAAGTAGAGTAAGAAGCTATCAAATATTTCTTGAGCTGTAATCACTCTAGCCAGTAAGGGGAGAATGAACTGGAAAGCAGAGTGAGTGAGGCTATTGTGATGATCCAGTCCTACTTGACACAGCTTGTGGGAGAGCCTGGCTACAGCTCTCTGCTATTTCTTTTTCACAGGAATAAATAGAAATGTGTTTTGAAATTGGCAAAGTCTTATTTTAGAGAGAATAATAGACTAGACGTGTTGAGACTTTTGCTTGGGGCTCTGAACATCTATTAACAGAGCCTCATCAATGAACTGCAATTCCTATTAAATCAGGGTGTAAGCATCAGCAAAACTTTAGTACCTACTACTACACCTGGCAATAGCACCATTAATAGATATTTGCTGAACAAATGACCAAATGAACCAAGAATTACAAAAAAAAAAAAAAAAAGTTACAAACAATGACTGAGTCTAAGAAGCATGGTGAAAGTAGCAGAGAAAACAATTTTTTTTTCTACATTTCAAGTTTCGATACTTGGAAGAATCCAATAATTCCTTTCATTTTTTAAGCATCTGTACATATATATGCTGAGCCATCAATTAAAATAAACTGTACAACATGCCCACTCTGCAAAGTGTGCCTGCCTCTGGCACATGCTCCATTTCAATACTGGCATAACCAAAATAACTAATGTGGTTGTTCGATGCTAGGGTCAGCAACCTGTTCTCTCTCAATTTCTAAATCCCAAGGCAAACAGCTTTGAGATACTAGAATGCGAAGAGCTAAAAAGAAATTGCCAGTTCTTTTGTTGCCTTATTAAGTCTGGAGTATTCTATTTAATCATATCTTCCTCTAAGAGAAATCAACTATTTGAAGAAAAATACATTCCTGGTATCTGAATGCTGTCTTTCAGTAAGGAGCAAAGATCAAAGAGGGTGCATTTTCTAATCTTTGAACATTACCAATGTCCCTTGTACTGCAAAATGGAATTACTTAGGGCTGTTACAGAGACCCCTGTAGTTTTGAGCATATAAATGGAATGTCTTAATACAGCATATGAAATTAATTGTAACATATTTAATATCCCTCAAATAAATTTGAAAGAACAAGGTATTTGGCGGTTAGATATTTATTTTAAACATTTCACCAACTGCATGAAGCTCTGTAGTAAGTCTGAAATATTTAATACAGATGAGATATCTTACCCAAGCTCAGCATTTTTTCCTAATGTTTGTAATTTTTGCTGTAAGAAAATTGGACAGTTTTATCACCAGGTAATATTTGTTAACCAGGGTCTGACAAAGGGAAAAAGATGGATGACTGCTAGATCAGCATGTGGCCTGCCAAGAAAATAAAAGGACACTCATAGTAAGTGATTTTAATCTGTTGGTCAGTGCCCTATTCAGGATGTCCGATTTTTTTATGAAAATGCAAAAGAAAAAGTTCATAACACACAGTGGTGACATATATGACTTCTGTTTCATGATTTGCAAAGACTAGGCACCTCATTGACTGGTTGGATTCATTCTCTATATTTGAAAGCCCTTGGATTACCCAAAGAGAATCTTCTCATTTTTGTAATTGCTTTATCATTCCAAGGGGATTGTGGTGCATGGCTCATCCATCCCCTCTTTGTAGTGCCCCCTATATTCTGCTTCTTAATCAAAGGACACTTTGCCCAAGAATGCATTTACAGAAAATTGAGATACACATTCTGTATGGATGAAGGCAACTGTGTCATCTACATTTTCCACGATTCAGCCATGCCCTTTGTTCTTGGACATGATAGAAAATCTGTTTTCACTCTCAATTGGAAAGCCAGCATGAGTTAGACCAGATGGCTGTTGACCTTCAGGCAATAGAGAATGGGAGAGATTCCCAACTGTTCTCATTACTCTGGGCAGTGACCTCCTTTGGAGCAACAGCCGCAAGAAGCTGACACCTAGAAAACTTACTTTCTCCTTGAACACTAGACACATTTCCAGTTGTGTATTGAGATCTCTAGCTACCTAATCTTCATGGTGTCAATGTCTTATGTCAGTGTTTATATATATTACTCTTTATTCATTGAAGTCAAGCTGCTGGTGTTCCAAATGTCTTGATAAGAGAAGAGAGCTGAGTTCAGATGTCTGATGATGTTAGAAATGTTTTCCTCATTTTTATATATCTGTGAACAACACAGTAAATAGATCATAATATATATTCAATCTGTCTCTGTGTGTTATTGAGTGATTAAAAGATAAATGAATGCTAGTCACCATACTTTACATTATCTATAAGACTTTTTCAGAAAATGTACATACATGTATAGAAACATGATACATTGCAAGCCCCTATCCTTATTGTTTCCCAGTAGCACAATTAGATAGGCTCTGTTATTATTCATTTTTGCCAGATGAAAATTTTGGTATTATGTAACTAATAAGTGGAAAAAATGAGACTGGGTCAAGATTGTCTGATCAATCTGACGCTCAAATGTTTAACTACAGTGTTCTCTTATTTCTTTTTTTTTGTTACCATAGGGAGATGACTAGTGAGGGTTAAAATCATATCCCCCAAACCATGGAATAGTTTACATGTAAGTTTTCTTTCAGAGCCCATGGCTGCTTATTATTTGTTTATTTACATAGTTTAAAATAATATATGGCTATATGTGAGATATAACAGTATTTATGCTACATGACTAAAAGAGCTGATGAATGCTGGACAGAGGTTGGGAGAAAGTATTTTCCTCTTCTATTTCTATCAGATTGCCTTTTAGATCTGATGTGATCTGACATCTCCCCCCAGGACATCTGAGTGTGCCGAGTTATCAGTTCTATGTCTATTTCCTACTGTCTAGCCAAGAGAAAACTGACATCTTGCTGGGCTGGGTCTCTAGCTATCTGTACTGCATATATTAAATAAATAAAACTGAAAGAACTAGGTCATTGGAGCAAATGTATGCATTTATTGACCTATAGATGAAGGGATATCTAGAATGTGTCCCCCATTATGGAATGTATCTGAATCCAGTGTTATGTCACATATTGGTTGAAACCACAGACAGAACAGCCCTTGTCACCCACACAGCCATACAAATATAGCTTCTTGGCAAACTGCATTCACACACAAGATGGCAGTAAGTAGAATTTTGTTTCTATGTTGATCTTAAAACCATCCCCTTTCTTTACATTTTAGTGCCATAATTCTGTCACCTGGCTCAGCACAAGAAACCATCCCTTAGAAGGTAGAGCAGAGTGGGATGGACCTCTACTATGAAGAGAGAGAAAATCCCATGAGGCCAGGTCTAGTGGGACTGTGGGAGTGAGGGAGCAATATTGCTCCCCATCACTCAAAATGATTAACACCACAGTTTGCTCACTGAGTACATTTGTGCTGGTCTCACAGAAAGGTGGCCTCAATTCAGAATGAGTAAAAGTGTCCATTTTACTCCCATGTTCACCTTTATCCCCCCTATAGCAGCACCTCTACACAAAGCTAAGAACTTTCCTCTTCATGCTGTATCTTCTTTCCCCTGGTACCACTTATCCACTCCAAGAATGTCAATTAGCAAGTATTTACCAGTGAAAAGGAAAGATTTTTTTTTTAAATTTTGCAACACATTCAGAAGAAAACCATTATAAATCTTTAAAGGCTTAGTTTTTTAATCTTAGGAAAAGTGTAATTGGGCAGAAGGTTATTTAATAGGTACTTTTGAAAAGACCAAATAATAGCTTTTCAGCATATCCTACATTAAGTAGCATCAAAATGATGCATGAAAATAGTATCTGACAATGACTTGGTAACTATGTGTATACATGGTTATAGCATTTTAAAGCATCTGCCTTCATTCTAGACCCCATTCACAAAATCATTCTGACATACCTAGGGATATTTTTACTTGAATTTATATTTATTATTTGGCACAAACCTAGTCATTCCATAATCATCACTTTAAAACTAACACAATTGATATGAAACCATGTTTGATTTGAAAGAAATTAATCAGTATCTGAAATACTAAAAGCAACCCGATTTTTAAGAGAATTCCTCTTGTAACATGCTAAGAAAACTCACTTCAGATTCATACATCTCATATTCTCATTCCTAAAAATGTATAAAGACAGAGCTTTTTGTCTCTAAAATAAAATAGTTGTTTGCAATGATGGCTTACAGGGAAGAAAATGCCCCCTTTCGGCTCAATCCAGTCAAAGTTATAGTAGATTTCAAGAGGTCAACTTGTAAATATTGGTTTGAGCTGCTTGGAATGTTGAGAAGAACTTTAAGGCTCCATCCAGCCATAGAGTAAAAAGTGTTATTACCAATTAGTGGTGTTTCCTTGGGAGCACAAATCAGGAAGTAGATCCATATGCCATATATTTGTCATCTCTGCTTTAAGGCTTTCTCAAATATAATCACTTTTATTGAGTTGAACTGTATGAAAAAATAGTTGCACACAGTGATACTCAATGATTTGTGTCTTTTGGATATCACATTTGGAAGATATTTGAATTTTGTTTTTGCTATACAGTACAAAATATAAGCCATGACAGAAATCTCATCAGCTTAATAATAACTTTTATATTGTGCTTTTCAAGTTACAAAGCACAAGCACTTTTCATGGATAAAATCTCATATGTGCTTGAACAAACCTGTGACGTAGGCCTTCCATTTACCCTATTTATACATGTTTACACTAAGACACAAAGAGTTTTAATAACTTTGCTAAATTGAACCCAGGATGAAAATGCTTGCCTCAGAATAGTAGCATGGTGAGGTTTTGGGGAATATCCAAATAATTCTGAGAGGGGTATATTTTCTCATCATGAGGGTTCTAAAATCAGTCTGAGAGGATGCACTCTGAACCATCCGGGACACAGCTAGTACATGATTGCTCCACTCTATGGCCTAGCCATACTTCTTCAAACTTCTTATAATTCTATAACAAAAAGTGAATAGCTTTCTACACCTGTCCCTTTGCTCTTAAATGTCCCCTTTTCATTTTTATCATCTGGCTATGTCCTACCTGTCTTTCAAGACCATCAAGCATTAACTTCTGTTGAATGTCTTACCCTTACTTCCCCGAACTGGAATAAAGTGCCATTTTCTACACATCAATCACCTAGAAGATGTTCTACTACAACCTCACACCAGGACGTTTTGACTCTGAGTTTTCTTTTGAAAGAGAAAAAGGAGTTTATACTTAATTATTCTGAATTCCAGAATATTCATTGGTCCCTATGGTATCACCACACCTTAAAATACACAAAAATATACCTGATGCACCCTTTCTTTTTACCTATCTTGAAAATTCCTTTTTTCCTACCTCTATGTAGTAAGTGGACTCTGGAAGGACCTAGTTCCTAGAGGCCATTCAGAAAATCTCTCTTTGTTCCGCTACACAGAGTGGGATGGGTTCTTAGACAGAAGGTATTTTTTTCTCTTTCTTTTCTTCTCCCTCACACTCCTTCTCTGCTTCCAGAGATTAGTTCCAAGATTCAGAACGTGGAAATAAGATCTCTTTATTAAAAATCCCCACATGAATCAGGCTCAAGAAACACCCTCCAATCCAATTTTCATGAAAACTCTTTGTTAAATTATTAGACACATACAAAGCCATGAAAAGTTACCTTGATACTTATTATGCTATGTTTCTTGTGGGTGGGGGTAATTCCTCAAAGAGGGATTATTGATGTGGATGGATTTAGGCATTCCAGATTCCTTGGCTATCATAGCATCTAATAACATTAAATCCCACAATTGTAATACTCCTTATATAGATTTCTATTATTATATTTACAAATTAATATGAATAAAGTATGCCTTGTAACTCAAAACCCACTAAATACTTTTTCCTTAGTATTATTTTATAGGATTTCAGTCACTTTTTTGATTCAATTATTTGATTCACTAATTTCCCATATGCCACCTCGATCAATACAAAGGCATATCAAAGTCTTTGAACTCATTCACTGGAATGTATAAAGATAGTTCCTCTGTAGTTTTGAAGCAGTAAAATAATAATCACATGTTTATTGGAAGGATCACTATGGGCAACTACTATTAGTTATTGTCATAAATTTTGTCATGAATTTTGTTTTACTGCTATTATCATGATGTATAGTAAAACATTGGAGCTTACATTCAAGCCAACAGGCCAAGATATCAAGTCATTATCATTATATCCTTTGCTTTTATTAAATGTTTCAGAATCATCTGCCTTCACAATATATATATGTATGTGCGTGCCTATATATATACATTTAGATATATGTGTATATGGGTACATGTATATATGTGTATATATAAATATGTTATATAAATGTATAAATATATATGTGTATATATGTATATATACATATAAATGTACATATATATAAAGAGAGAAACTAGATAGGATTTGCCACACTTTTACACTGCTTGTTTGCAGATTACTTTTAAATGACTAGAAAAGCAAGGAAGAGTAATATTGTGAGGGATATATCAAGATTGAGAACATTTAAGTATCTGTGCTAATACACGACAATCATAGTTCACTATAGGTAAATGCAAAATAATGAGCTTTCGAGTAAAGAATATAAAATTGGAAATATCTGCTTAATGGAAAGGTGTTGTGGCATACTGATTAGAAACACATTTGAGTCGTTGCTACAAAATTGTATCCATTTAGCCTTTAGCCCAACATAGAATTGCAGAGAAATATAGAGTAAAAAAAAAAAAGTATTATAAATCAAAAATAGAATTACTATAATAAAAAGTAAGTACACGTTTGCTCATAGAAAATACAGAGCATGGGTCACCTTGTTTTAAAATCAAGATATCAAAAAGCTGAAATGGGCCACTTGCTGAGTCCAAAATAAGTCTGAAGTTCAATACAAGTTCTATGAAACTGAAAGATAATGTTGTCTCTGGGAATAATAAGGTAATTACAATAGAAACAAACTGTAAAGTAAAGAGACTTGGTGTTTACCGGTCAGAAAAAAGAGAAAAGAAATGTAAAATTTATTCCACAAAATTTTGTAAATGTGAATGTTTTAAAAATATGGGGCACCTGGGTGATGTAGTCGGTTAAGCATCTGACTGTTGGTTTTGCTCAGGTCCTGATCATGAAATCGAACTTCAAATCAGGCTCTGTGCACACTCAGCACAGAGTCTGCTTAAGATGTCTCTCTTCCTTTCTCTGCCCTTTCCCACTACACGCACACACTTGCTTTCTCTCTCTCAAATAAATAAATCTTTCTAAAAAATAAAAATAAAAGTGAAAATATCTGGAACTGAGATGGTCGATGAAGCAAAGATACAATTAAATATTTTCCCAGCTATGACTAGAGAATCCTGAACGAAATAAGTAAGAATGTGGTCAGAAAATCAATGGAATCAAGTTAACCATCAGTTTTTCAGTTTTTAAAATGACACTGGTATTTTTTTTTTAAGATTTTATTTATTTATTCACAAAAGACACAGAGGCAGAGACATAGGCAGAGAGAGAAGCAGGCTCCTCATAGGGAGCCAGATATGGAACTCGATCCCCGGGATTCTGGGATCAGCTTTGAGCCAAAGGCAGATGCTCAACTTCTGAGCCACTCAGGCGTACCGACACGGATATCTTTAGTGATATAATTTATATATATATATATATTTTTTTTACATTATAATTAATGTAAATTAATTCCACGGATGAAGTGAGCTGTTTTGCTCACCCCAAGACTACCAGTTGTATACTGGTTTATTGAGAAAATCCTTACCCAAAATACAAATGCATTACCTCAAGTATGGAGTCTAAAATATTGCAAATTTTACTTAATCTGCATCCAAAGAGTGAAAATATAAGAGTTTTGTAAGACTTCTGTCTGAAGGAGAAAAGCCTAATGTCTTATTATGTGACTAGAAGCATTGAGCAAATTTGCCTTTTGATTCACAAAATAAATATAAATAATAAATATAAATAAATAAATAAATAAATAAATAAATAAATAAACAAATAAATAAAATGTATGGATGTTTGAAGAAAGATGCAGGACTTCAGTTTCACTTAAATTGATTCAGTGATTATTTTTACAGCATCTATTCTGTGCAAAGCACTCTGATTTCTAAAATGTGACCCTAAAAGTCCACAAAATGGGTAATTCTAACTCAAATCATCAAAAGTGGGCAGCTTCGTGTTGCTATTAGGGTTATTGTGGCCTCTTCAGTGTAAGAAACATTTGTCTAGAGAAGCTTCTGGGATTGCCTATCTGGCTTGTGTAACTATGAGGTTTAAGGGGGTTGATGCTCAGAATGCCATTGGCTGGAATAACCTGCAGAAATTGGTCATGCTATGGTAGGCCCAGCCTGAAAATAACGTCCCAGAGCTTGCACCCCACTTCTTCCATCTGCCCTTTAGAGTCTGCACATTCAGAACGTGGTCTGGAGAGAAGGAGCATTTGCAGAGCATCTCCGTCTGCTTCTCAGACTGAATCCTAAAGCAGCTGCTCAGTGCTCTTTTATGTTTATTATCTCTGTGAGCTCCTTAATCCTCCCATCATCTCTATGAGGCAGGCTATACTATTATCCTCAGCGTACAAATGGGTAAAGTTTGAGAAAATGAATCATCTGTCCCTGAAAAGCTGTGCTTATCTCCTCATGGGCTTCATCAAGGCCACCTGGTATTTGGTTTAATCTCGGGGGTGGGCTAGCCGATGCCTCAGGGAGAAGGAAGAATTAGGAAAACTAAATCTACGCTTTGCTGAAAGGGAGACTGGTAGGGACTTCACTCCAGAGTTATCTCTTCCCCCAAGAAGTATATGACCTTGACTAACTCTCAAGGCATCTTTCTAACCTAAGATAGAGGAGTAGAACGAGAACCCCCACTGAATCTCCTCCTGACATTTTTTTTTCTAAATCCTCTCTACAAAAGGAATATTGTGTTTACTTTCTAAACCTCCAAATAATTAACTACGGATTTGAACAAACTCAACCTGGCCAATATCAATCCCCCCAAAGAATCTGTATCAATGTCTGGGTTTGGTTAACATCCATTGCCTTTATTCATTCATTCAATAAATGTTTACCCAGTGCCTAGTGTGTTTCCTACATTGTGTTTGACATCAAGGATCTATAGAAAGGATAAACTGTCTGCACACAGGACATTTATTTCCTATTAGATAAAATAGCTAATAAATGTGATATGATAAGATAAATTGCATGATCAAGATAAGCACAAGATGTAATGGGAATGTAGAGGAATGAAACTTACTCAAACAGAAAAAGGTCAGGGAAGGACTTTCACAGTTTTGAAGGGTGAGGAAGGGTTGATAGAGAGAAGCATGTGTAAAGGAACAAAGCTGTGGGTAAGGTGCTGGTATGCTATTATGACTAGAGGAACATTAATAGAATCCCAAGAGAAGATGAAAGTAGAAAGGAAGACAGGAGTCCTGATATGAAATATGAATTTTATCCTGAGGGCAGTGGAAAGCCATTGAAGGATTTAAAAAGAGTATACATTTGATAAAGATCACTCTGACAAGCAGTGTGGAGAATGGGTGGGAAGAAGGATGATCTCACACATGAAGGAGTAACTGACTTAGCTATGATGGAATTAGAAACTTGCAGTCCCCACTACTGCCCATGAAAATTATTTGTAAGCTGGAGAAAAGGTGATTTTCCTGTCTCTTTTAGAACCATGCAAACCAGTCTTGATAACTGTGTTATGTATTAGCCATATCTGATTATAGTTCATGTCATATCTTTCCTCCAGGTCAAATGCTAGTTCAAAGTTAAAATGTGCTCTGGCTTCTGAATGCCCCTGTATCCAATTCTAATAGTATTTTTATGTTTACCAAGAAGAAATATACGTTTCTTTTTTAAAAAAGTTACTTGTAACAAGAGACAAAACCCATCAACCTTTGTAAGAGAAATCTAATAGGAAGGTCATTATATACTTTGTGCATACTCAGCCAGATATTGTATCTTTATTTGCATATAATTGCACATTTAAAAAATACCTAGTGGCCATAGCATTCTAGCCAATTTGATCTGAATGAAAATGTGTTTTAGTCAGTAAGAAAGCCCAGGGCATTGTGGAAGATATCTTGTTCCTTGTTCTTCCAGGTTAAAATTTAACATTTATAAATGGAAAAATAGATTCTACACATGGTCTGATATTTTGAACTCCAGTTTATTAAGACAATGTCTGACATAATGTGTTCTCTGCATTTTGCAGATGAGCAGTTAAGACTCAGAGACTTTAAATAATTTGCTAAGGTAGTACAATAAGGACATTTGTGCATAGGAAGATTTGACTCTATAGCTATGTGCTTTCTTCCATATCAGACACTTTATTTGCAAATGGCTTTATATTTTACAAAATGATTCCAATACATTTTATAGGATCCATTTTGTAGATGTAAAAACTGAGTACAAGAGCAATAAAAATATTAGAGCCCTTACAGGTATAGGCTAAGAAGTTCTCAGCACAGCCCTGAAAACCATCTTCATAATAGTTTGCCTCCTTCCCCCAACATCTTGTTCCTCTCAAATATATTCCATAGAAAATAAAGCTGGGAAATGCCTTGAAAGTGAGTTAAGAAAAGAAGGACAAAGAGCTCAAACATTTTGACTTTTCTCCCTTTGTGATTCATTCTTGAGACTCACACCCACACACAAAATCTTTCTCCTATAGGTAGCCAATGAAGAGACCTCTTGTATTAAACTCTACCAGAAAATGAGGTTGAGACATCGAATACAGATAGAAAATTTTAGCAGTGGCTCTTGATATTTGTGTTTTATATAAACAATTAGAGTCCCATGTATCTATGAGAATTCACACAAAGCACACACAGACACATACACCAAGTATATACTATGTTATTATTACCAAAAATCAAAAAAGGTGAAAAGAACTAAGATTCCTATAAATTCCATTAGCTAACTATTTATACACTGAAAACACAAACTGTGCAACATTATGAAATGAAAGTCTTAGTATTCTTGGATTTTTCCCTAATGGTTAAATAAATTTAATTATCTATTTGATGACTTTGAATAACTAAATTTTCTAGTTAGCATTAATGGGAAAATGCACACTAAGTTAAAATGATAATCATAAAACAAAAAACTATAGCATTAAAGGCATCTGCAGTAACTTTATCAATTTATAAAGTGCCTAAAATATTAAAAATAAAATAGAGGTACAAGGGCGCTAGGGCTGCCTCTGGCACTTATTAACTTGTTACCTCAGGCTAGTCTCCTCATGCTCTTTATCTATTAAAAGTAGATGATAATTTCTTCCCATTTCTACCTCATGAGTTGTTTTAATATGTGATATGGTTTATGTAAAAAGTGTTTTTGAAAACTATGGAATGCCACAGTATGATATGTTGTTATTATAGCTATCATTCATTTATTTAGACTGAACCACTCTGCACAGTGTGATCTTTTCAAGGTATAAAAATTTGATTAAAAAAGGGATAAAAATGCAAAGTATTTTCATCAAATTGATAACAACTATGAGTCAGAGTACATTAATGCAATAGCAGGGATAATCCATTAAAAAAAGGAGAAACCACTTCTTGTTTCTGATATTTATATATGGAAATTTGTTTATGCCACAACTGTAGTGTACCTTGCTTTTACAGTTCCTTGGTCTTCTCAATTCTAAAAACCTTCAAGTACTCCATTTCAGCAACCTACTGAAATATCATTACCCTAAACAACTTAGTTTCTGACATCTTAATGTCCAAAAGTCCTCCTTTTACCATAACTTTCATTCATCATTTTCTCTCAGGCCTACCCACCTGTTTTCAAATGTCACCAAGGCCCCCAGATCCTTGACATTTTCATTCCTAGTCAGTCAGCTTCTTCTTACTTCACTATTAAGCAAGGAACCAGGGTCTATCTCTAAAATCATTCACCATTGCTCTCAATCCTTTTGCTCCCTTTTTTTTCTGTCCTAATGATCCAGTAAATTCCCAATGTTGGATAAAAACCATTATCCAGCTCCATAGCTACAGGTGAACAGCACTTACCTATATTGCTGTTGGACAGCATAGTTACATAGTTACAGCTTATTACCACAAATAATATTGACCTAAGTGGTTCACTAAAGGAGCCAAGACTATTCTCAGCCTCTGGAGTTGATTGAACCTCATTTTACAGACACTGTATATTATTTCAGTATAACATTTATCACATTATGATCTACACCAAGATAGCACTTTTATACCCTCCCTCTGTGCTAATACCAAAAGCTTCCTTTCAAATACAGCAACCTTCATGTACCTCAAAAGAGCTGCTTCAGGCCCTGCTCCTCATGATCCTCTTCTAAAACTTCCCACTGTCCTCTGGTTTCACCATCTTTGTCCCCTTTGGCTTTGCACCTCTCTTTCTGTCTAATTCTAGTGATGAATCGTTGAATAGCTATCCTGTTTAGCAAGACAATGCCTTGACCAACATCCAAAAGCTCAATATCTCACTCTTGACTCAGACTAGAGACCTTCACAATGATGGGAACTTCAGGCCTCAACTTGTGTGGGAGAAATGATCAGACATATTTATTATGACTACTTCTTTTGACTTCTGTCTCATCTAGCAGACAGTGAGGCACTTAAGACCAAGAAATGTAGTTGAAGGAGTTCAAAATTTAAGAGTTGAAGAAATGCCCTAAAAGAGTGTCTTTCACGGACAACTTGCAGTAGAGTCCCCTGGGATTTTAAAAAATATATCTTTTCACAGACCTGACCCAATACTCATCACATTGCCAGATGATTCTTTTGCACCATTTGAGAAGCTCTGCTCTAAAGAGACATGTATAACTGCAATGAGAAATTTAGGTGCCCTAGGGCAACAAGCAGGCTGTAAAAAATAGAACAAAATGTGGGTCCTGTGTTAGGCTAAAAAACTCCTAATATTCACTTCTGGAAAATTGTTGTTCCCTCAACAAGGTGTATCCAGGGTTAACAAACTTAAATTTTCTGATACCAGAAACCTGGATTTTTATGTAAGACCTGCCGATTTTTATACAATGGCAAATAACTCACAATTTGCTAAAACAACAACAACAACAAAACATGCTTTGAACTATAGAACATGTGTCTATAGTCATTTGTAATTCTTTAAAGCAACTTGAACAAGCATAACTAGAAGACACATATTTGAGGGCCAAAAAACTAGAACATAAGCATTTGAGGCTCAAGTGAGGAAGGAGGGACATAGTTGAAACTGTCTACAAAGAAAGAGAAGAATGAGGAAGAGGTCAAGAGAAGAGAGGATTACAAATGAGGTCTGGGCAGCAGTGTCAGAAGGCATGGAGAGGCCAAGCAGGACAAGGCTGATAATAGACAATCAGCAATTAAGAGGTCAGTGGTGACTTGGGTGAAAGCACTTTCAGGGTAGTAGAGCAGAAACCAGATCATAATGAGTTGAGAATGAGTGGGATTCAAAGGGGGTGCTGAAGGGGAGGGAGGGAGATGAGGAAGAGAGGGAGACAGAGGAAGAGAGAGAGGGAGATCAAGTGGAGATTATTCTTTGCAGACATGTAACAATAAGGTTAGGGACAGAGATAACATAGTACATCAAGAGAGGAAGAGTGTAAAGAAAACTGCTTTGAACTCATTTTTATGGAAATACAACACATACCAAAGCATGCTCAAATCTTAAATGAATTTTCCTAAGGCACACACTCTGAGGCCATCACCAGGGTGTAGACCCAGAACATTAGAACATTACCAGCCCCACAGAATCCTTCCCTATGCCCTCTCAACCATGTCTCTTTTTTTTGTTACCAAGAGTAAAGGCTGTCCTGTGACATCTGATACTGTAAATTAGTATGGCCTTTTTCGAACTTTGTATACATGGAATTATAGAGTATAATCTTAAGAGTTTGCTTATTCAGGGGCACCTGTGTGGCTCAATTGGTTAAGCATCTGCCTTCAGCTCAGGTCACGATCCCAGGGTCCTGGGATGGAGCCCTTCACTGAGCCCGTGGTAGGGCTTCCTGCTCCCTTGCTCAGCAGGGAGACTGCTGCTCCCTCTCCCTTTGGCCCTCCCCACCCCACTCCCAGTTGTGCTCTCTTTCTCTCTCTCAAATAAATAAGACCTTTAAAATAAATAAATCTAAAAAATAAGTGCACCACTGATTATTCATTAAAAATAATATTAATAAAAATTTTCCTTGTTAATGCATATATCCAGAGTTCATTATTCTCATTGCTGTATAGTGTGGATAAATGGTAATGTATTTGATTTCTAGTTTTGACAATTTTGAATAATGCTGCTGTAAATACTTTGCATATGTTTTTATGTGCATGCACATATTGGTTATATGTCCATGATTAGAATTGCTGGGAGGCCTGTGCTCAAATTAATAGATGCTATTCTATCAGTCGAGGTAGTTGTACTATTCATATTTATGTTCAACTTCTTACCACCAACATATGAGAGTCTTATCACTCTGCATACTTGCAGCATTTAGTACTGTCCTTTAAATTTTAGCTATTTGGTGTTTTGTAGTGGTATCTTATTATGACTTTAATTCACATTTCCTTAATAGTTAATAAATTAATAAAAACCAGGCCAATTTTTTCAAGTATCTACTCAAGTTTGCTGACTTTTTCCTTTTGAGCGATCCCTGTTGTTTATTGTTGAATTGAAGAAGAATCCTTTTTATATATTTTGTACAGGAGAGTCTTTTTAGTTATTGTTCAAACATTTTCTCCCACCTAAACAATCATTTTTACTTTCTTTTTTTTTTTTTTTTAATGACCAGAAGATCTCATTTTACACAAATTTATCTGTCTTTCTCCCTTTTGTTAGTGCCTTAGAATCCCATTAGTAAGTCTTGATAGCTAGTAGAGTATGGTCTTCCACTCTGCTTTTCTTTTTCAAATATATCTTAATCGTTCGTGGCCATTGAACTTCCATATAAATTTTAGAACTAGGTTGTCAATTTACACATGCACAATGGACAAGAGTGCACACAAATAAAACCTGCTGTCGTTTTGATGAGGATTTCACAGAATTTATAGATCAATTTGAAAATTCTCCTCTCTTTAATGCAGAGTTTTCCAATTTATAAACATAATACATATTTCCATCTATTTAGGTTTCTTACTTTCTTAATGAAGTTTTATAGCTTTCTGTGTAGAACTCTTTCAAAGTTTTTGTTAGATTTATTCTTAGGAATCTGATGTATATTGACGCTCCTGTAAATTGTAGAACTTTTTCTATTTTCTAATTATCTTTTTTAAGATTTTATTTATTTATTCATAAGATACACACAGAGAAAGAGGGGCAGAGACACAGGCCGAGGGAGAAGCAGGCTCCACGCAGGGAGCCGGATGCGGGGCTCGATCCTCGGACTCCAGGATCAAGCCCTCGGCCGAAGGCAGGCGCTAAACCACTGAGCCACCCAGGGATCCCCAATTTTCTCATTATTTGTTAATGAAGACCTTGCTAAGGGGTTCCTGGGTGGCTCAATTAGTTAACCATCTGCCTTCCGCTCAGGCTGTGATCCCAGGGTCCTGGGATGGAGCCCTGCACATTCGGATCCCTGCTCAGTGGGAAGCCTGCTTCTCCCTCTCCCTCCGCTTCATACCCATCCCTGTTCGCGCTCTCTCTCTTTCAAATAAATAAATAAAATCCTTTAAAAAAATGGAGACCATGCTAAAATCATAAATTCTAATAATTTATCTATGGACTTTAAAGTTTTCTACATAAACAATCAGGTTTTTTCAGAATCATGAGAGTTTTATTTCTTTGTTTCTAATCCTTGTCCTAATAGGTCTTTTCCTTTGTCTTCAAACTAAAGCTTCCATACAATGTTGAAAAGAAGGATGATAACGATCATTCTCCCTTGGTTCTGATTTTGCTGGGAATACCTTTTCAACATTTCATCATTGATTATGTTTAGATTATTGATTTTTAAGTTCTCCTTTTTCGTAAGTAAATTTAAGGTTTTAGCTCCATCTGGTATGCTGTGACATAAAATAATTCAAAATATTTTAAAAATTTCTATTCTATTTTCTCTTGTAACTCACTGGTAATATAGAAGCATTTAACATTTCCAAAATATAAGGATTTTCTAGTTATTTATTTTTTAATTTCACTGTGATCAGAGGGCATATTATTACAATTTTTGAAATATGTTGAGATTTACTTTATGGTGCAGCATATGGCTAATTTTTGTAAAACTTTTATGTACATTTGGAAAAAAATAAATTCTTCAGTTTTAGAATGTAGTATCCTATATATCATATAGGTCAACTTTGTCAGTCATGCTATTTAAATCTATATACATAAAACATTTATGTGACTATTTTATGAGTTACAAAAAGAAGTATATTAAAATCTTCCTCTGTGATTATCTATATGTTTATTTCCTTTTGTATTTCTCTTAATTTGGGGATCATATGACTTTAAGCCACATTATTAGCTGCATGTTAACTTAGAATTATTATATGTTTCCAATGAATCAAATCTTTTGGGATTTTTTGGTTATTTTTGATTGAGGGCTGTCCATGCTATATGAAAAATAATAGAGATAATTTAAAACCCAAACTTATTTTATCATCGACCAGAGCAGATTTACCTGTATCTCTAGTAGGTGGCCAGGGACATTAGCAACTCAGATCATCTTAAAACAATCAAGGTATTAGGTTATCCAAAGATGATTTTTGGTTCTTGTAAGAGTAGATTTATTTCTAGCTTAACCTTACTCGTAGAATATTGAACTTTGATTTTCAATCTAAAGCCTGGGAAGTATTGCAGTGGTTTAAGTAAGAAATGATGGTAGTTTGGATAGGTGTGGTAATAGTAGACTTCATTAATAGTGGTCAGATTCAAACTATATTTTGTAGATTGAGACAATAGAATGTTCTGGTGATTTAGATATGGAAAGAGATTTCTAACTCTCTGACATGAGTGATCAGACATAATGTACTGAGATAAATAAGAATGACAAAAGTATTTTTGGTAGATAAATATACAGAATTTTATTTCCACACAGAGAGCACACAATCCTTTCTTCTGCAAGCTACCTCTGGAGCACAAGTCTAGAATACCATTGAGATGGTGGCTACAGAATTAGCTGCAGTTTTAAAGCTTGAAAACTCATAAGAAGCCACAATATTGTCTTTCCCACATAAAATTCCTGCTAATTCAATCGAATTTGTTGACAAAGGGAAGAGACATCCCATTTTGTATGCTTATTATGTAACAGGTCACAACTCTAAGAAGTTTATGATGCATTATTTCACTATGAGTTGCTTTGTAGTATTCTCACAATAATATACAATCATCCCATTTTAGAGAACAGATAAACAACAAAGACACAGAAAGGTGTGTGAAGTAATTTGTCCAAAGTCACAGAGTATATTGGTGGCAGAGGCAGATTTGCAATTAGGTCTATAGGGCTCCAAAGTTCACACACCTTTCCAGGTCATTATACCAGCTCTGATACTCTGTAAACCAGGGAAAATGTAAACTAAAGAGCCTGAAAAAATGATGAGGAAAGACTGTGGAAAAGAGTTTATTTGCATTCACCAAAATCTAAGAGAGTCTCTCCTAAAATATTTCCTGCATTTTTCTCTCTGTTTGTATAGTTGGAACCATCTTGCAGATATTGGTGATCTGAACCTAAACTAATGTGATCCTGTTGAATGGCAGAGCTCCAGGGCATCCATGACCTCTCTCTTCTGTGATCCCATGATGGGCAATCTTAGATTTACTATAGGACCAAATACAGTTCTGGGCACAGGGGTGACACTAACAGAATATTTGCAGAGGGATATAAAGAAAAGTGAACAAAACATGGTCCCTAATGTGGCTCTAAATGCCTGTGCCCTCACTCTCTCCCTGCCTCCAGCTTTCATCCATCTTCTTTTTTTTTTTTTTAAGATTTTATTTATTTATGAGACAGAGAGAGGCAGAGACACAGGCAGAGGGAGAAGCAGGCTCCATGCAGGGAGCCTGATGTGGGATTTGATCCTCGGGACTCCAGGATCACGCCCTGAGCCTAAGGCAGAAGCCCAACCGCTGAGCCACCCAGGGATCCCTCATCCATCTTCTTGACCTCCTCAGCCAGTCCATTCCAAACCTCTCTCTTCCATGGAAAAAAAAAAAGTGTTTTATTTTGAACATGTTAGTTTGAGATGCTTATGATCTGTTACTTACCATGCAAATACACTGGGACAATAGGATGTCTTTATCATCATATCTACTCCCGGGTATATCTGTTCACAATCCAGTCATGAGAGAACCATTTCTAAGTTAGGTTTCTGAGAGTCCTTCTTTCTCTAGTGATCACTAAGACTTGAATCATGGCACCACTGGCATGGCCTGATGTATATATTCCTCTCTGAAAAGACTATTCATTCTTTTCAGGGTAACTTCTATTGCATTAGTTGTTATACATTGGATACTAGAAAAAGGACGGAAATATGGTTGACTCTTGAACCATACTGGTTTGACTGCTTGGTCCACTTACATACAGATTTTTCTCATAAATATAGTACAGCCCTGTAAATGTACCTTCTCTTCCTTATGATGTTCTTAACAACATTTTCTCTTCTCTAACTTGCTCTATTGTAAAAATAATACACATACCATACAAAATATGTTAATCGACTGTTGATGTTATCAGTATGTCTTCCGGTCAACAGTAAGCTATTAGTAGTTAAGTCTTTGGTGAGTCATAAGTTATGTGAGGATTTTCAACTGCACAGGAGTTGGCATACCTATCTCTGATTATTCATGAGTCAACTGTACATTCAAGACTGGAATAGAAGGAAAAAGATTGTGACATAGACTTTAATCTATAGGTGCTCAAAATATAAAATAGAGGGTGAAGAAGTGCCAAGCTGGATATCCAAGCAGCATCTACCATGAAGCCCTGGAAATGCACCTTGCCTAGAGGTACCATCACAAGGAGCATCAGGGGGTAATGAATGACTGCACATTTGAATTGACAGAACCGCAAAGTTATTTGTATGTTTTTATTTTTACAAACACAAATCCACAGGGTCTTGTATAACATTTCCTCTTAGAGTAACCTTTAAAAAGGTTATATTATTCCATTGTGGAGAATTATCTGAATAGACTTTTACCTGCCTTTAGGGACTGAGAGGAATACTTTGTCCATTTTAAATCAGTAGTACAAGTGTATGTGTTACATTTTTGAGATACATTTCTCACCCGCAACTAGTTCAGACAACTAGAGGGTTCAAAATGTACAAAATTTAGTTTTCCAAAGCATCTGGAATATTCGTAGCATTGTCAGGAAAAAAAATCCTACTGAAGTCCCACATTAAGTACTGATTGACATTTAGAGTAATGTTATCTTTCAGTATTTCAGTTTCTATAGGCATCATTAAGAAAATAAAGGGTTTGAAAGACTAGAGAAATAGTGGTCAATGTCTTTATTACTATTACTTCTTCTCCAAAAAGGGTAGAGCTAAGAGGACAACTGATACCTACAGGAGAACATGGTAAAATTGAGTCTTAGGAAGGAATAATAGAAAAATATCATGAATTTGACCAACTTTATGAGTAGACATGTTTGCAGATCATTCAAGTTACAAAATAACCCTTTTAAAATATAGTGTTATGCTATATTTTTCCATATTTTAATGGAAATATCTATAATTATATATTGGATTAAAATGTTTGTTTTTTTTTTTAATTTATGATAGTCATCACAGAGAGAGAGAGAGAGGCAGAGGGAGAAGCAGGCTCCATGCACCGGGAGCCCGACGTGGGATTCAATCCTGTGTTTCCAGGATCGCGCGGTGGGCCAAAGGCAGGCGCTAAACCGCTGTGCCACCCAGGGATCCTGGATTAAAATGTTCTAAATTCAATTATAATGTTATTTGTGACAACATATGACAAAGTCACATAGTAAACTTTCAAGGATTGCCTCTCCCCAAGTCACTTTTCACTACTTAGTAGAATTGATCTCATTGTTCTTTGTTTAGGGTCAAATAATATGTTTTCTATTTTGCTGTCTTTGCTCATTGTTTGTTGTTGTTGTTTTTTTTTTTTTTTTTTTGCTTTAAAAAAGTTCAAAATCTATTTATTGGATGACTATTAAGTGTAACTTAAAAGAATCATGGGGGAGTTGGATTTTCATGGGGCTTGCAAACAGGTAAATTAAGCTACTGTTCAGATTTGATCAGTAGTTGGAAAAATCTAAAAATTATTGATATTTAATTGCTTGTTGGTGACATGAGTTAGGATTCTTAATTCAGCATCAATGGGCATTTGTTGGTGACATAATATAATCACACTTATTGAATGTCTTCTTAGAAAAAAAATAATAAATCTCCTTCCACCTTAACACCCTCTCTAATTTAGGGAAGAAGCTAAAAATGGGTGGCATAGCAATGATAAACCTTTCCTAACCAATTTCTATCTGTTTAAATTTAAAAACAAACAAAAACAATGGATGATGACTCCCTGAGAAACAAATTCACTGGAGCAGAGAGCAGATAAACAAAACTAGATGTTACATTAGCAATTAGGCTTAGAAATCCTTAACTAGCATGATCAATTCAATACTAAAATTCTGTAAGACAAAGATTTTAATGAATGTGGATTGACTTATGTTTTATTTAAATCTATTACTATCAAATCTGTTACTGAAGATGTCACTACTGAATATCTCTGCTAGTTGTATGCTTTAAAACTGTACCCTTTCTTGTCAACAATACAGAAAATTTCCCTGTTGATTTTTTCTTTCTAAGCAATCATAAAGAAATTATAGAAAATTTATAAAGATCACAATTATTCCTGTCCCAAAGATCACATTATAGGACATTTACAAAGTAACTTTCAATTCCTTCTTTCATGAGCTTCTATAAGTTAGTGAGAACATATTAGAACAAGAGATAATCTTACACAAGGCAATACTGGCGATAGAATGAAACAATGGCTTTTGTTCAAGGACATCTGGAATGAGAGGGTAAAGAAGTTATATGAGATGAAATGAATTTTACCCATGCAGTAACATTCAATCTGAATCTTCTCTGGATGTTTTGATGAGAAAGGGTAAAACGTATTGGATTATTTTACTACATAAATGTAATTTAAGGGAGAGAGTAAGGGCAACAGACTAAGTAACAATCATACTTCTATCATTTGTTATAGATGTTGTATAATTTAACTCCCAGGCTTCTAGATGAACAATTTTCTCCCTGCAATACACTTGGAACAATTACTTCCTCATTCCATTGGTCGAAGGCCAGAGGAAAATTTTGTCGCAGTAATTTGGGTTCATTTTTTTAAAAGAATACACACAAATTTTGGAACCAGAAAAACCCAATGTTTTACATATAAAGTGCAAAAAAGAAAATAACGGATTTCATGCCTACATATGGGCACCACATGCACATATCCTGTGCTTGATGCAAATATGGCACAGAACCCTGAACTTTTCACTGCAAAAACTTCCTGGGCAGCTCAGAGCTCATACCTCCCTCACAGAGGCATGAAACACACAACTCTTACTCTGTAAAGTTCATTTTAGATTGTGTTTTTACAGTTATCCAATTAACCAAAATGCACTTTTAGGATTTTTTCAAATACCTCCAGCACTCAAAATAAGAAGTGAAGGACAATCAAATAGAGTAGAAAACTATCAATTATATTCCTGTCAATAAAATAGCACAGAGCTTTTTTTTTTTTTTTAATTTTATTTATTTATGATAGTCACACACAGAGAGAGAGAGAGGCAGAGACATAGGCAGAGGGAGAAGCAGGCCCCATGCACCGGGAGCCCGACGTGGGATTCGATCCCGGGTCTCCAGGATCGCGCCCTGGGCCAAAGGCAGGCGCTAAACTGCTGCACCACCCAGGGATCCCGCACAGAGCTTTCTAATAGAAATATAATGCAGGCCACATATATAATTTTGAATTTTAGTGTTATATTTAAAAAAACCCTACAAACTAAAAACAAAACAAAACAGGTAAAACATTAATAATATATTATATTTAACCCAAGAGAGCCAAAATATTTTCATTTCAACATATCATCAATTAAAAAATTATTGAGATATTTTACATGTTTTTTTTTTCTTATTAGGTCTTCAAAATTCAGTGTGGATATTATGCTTACAGAACCTTGACTTTGGACCTGGTCCATTTTAAATGCTCCATAGCCACATGAAGCTGTACAAAGATGATTGCTGATTTTCAATCTCTTTCCTAAACTCCTAACTCTTATCTCCAATCGCTACCATTCATTTCTAACTATATATAATATACCATGACTGACAGTAATATTTTTGTCCTTCTCAAATTTCATGGCTTCACTGCTTAGATTCTCTATTTTAGTGGATAGCTTTATTATCCACACTCCCATCATTGTTCAAATTAGAAATCTGAAGGATATGCTCTACTTTTCCCTCTTCCTCATTCATCTTCAATTGAATAAGGTCAAAAACATCCTGAGTTTGCACTCTTTTGTTTCTCTACTGTCTCAACATCATTTGAAGCCTTAAATATCATGTGCCTAGATTATTAAGGACTTCCTAACTCATCTCTCTACCATCCATCAATCCCCACTACTTCAATCCACCCTCTACACTGAAGGGAAACTGGTCTCTTGAGCACATGTACTATTAATTAACTTTTTAAAAAATTAAAATTGAATTACATTGCTCTTTTAAATAAGGGTATCATAGAGATTCATTTGGCTATATTTTTATTTTAAAAAACAACACTTGTCACATTTTCTCTGTGTACTAATTATTAGAAATATAGCAGGAAACAGGATAAATTGTCTTCCTGTTTTCAAGGAGCTTAAGTGTAGTGGCCATAAAATGCCCACTAGGACAAAAGGTAAGTTTTCAAAAATATGACTCCATGCTATGTGTCCAGTTTTCCCGGAGCTAGCAAATACATGACTAAGTGAACTGCAATCTCCCCTACCACAAAGTTTTCAAAAAATAGTTCCATTGGAATTATTGGAAGACTAATCAAACATTATTTTTTCTTATGAGCATCCTAGTTTATCATTACACAAAGACAAAATTTTATATAAACCTTTAAAGAGAAGAGAAGTGACTCTAACTTTAAACAAGAGTGTTATATACCATTTTCTGATTATATTTTGCCTGTATATTATAATAGTATGAATCTGTGATCTCTTTTACTTTGTGTATTTGATTCAGTTCCCTCATTTCTGCCTAGTTCTAATCCCTATTCATTGAACTGTTTCTTGTCTGTTTTCATTCTTAAGGAAATCTAAAAATCACTTTTGGGTTATGAGAAATAAGATGTCTTTTAGGGGCCATATTCCACTCTATAAAATCCATATGAATCATACTACAAAGTTAGATTATTGTTATGACACTGAGTTATAGAGCTTCAAGTCCTTACTTTGGATCCTTTGGAGTGGACTGGAGCACAAAGAAATAAGGAGTGTGAAGGATTGTCCAGAAAGTTTTATGGGACAGACCTGAAAATGGCAAACTTCATTTCTGTCAAATTCATCATTGAGCAGAATGCAGTCACGTGGTCTGGAAAATATAGTCTTCCTAGGTGCCAAGGAGAAAAAAGAAACGGTTTTTGCATACTTGCACTTATTTGCTCCATTTCTTTTCTGTGAGGAAGTGACTATTTCTATCTTCGCTTCATAAATGAAGATAGGAGACACTAAGTAGCTTGCTTAAGATGGCATAGTAAACAAGAGGGATGGATAAAATTCAGACCTAAGTAGCCTGACTCTAAAACCACGTAGCTTTCAGGCTTCTTGTTCCTTTCTCGGGCCTTTCCAAAATAATGGAGAGGCTGTTGTCTTATTTTCACTTCATGACTCTTTGTAGTAATATATTTGATTGATAAATTTGAAAGAAGCACCCTAACATGCCTGATTCAGTCCCCTAATCTACATAAAACAGGCTATCTTCAGAATGTTCCTGTTCATCTTCCTGCTGTATTTGAAGTGCCTGCCTAGTCAGGGACACTTTCAGGCTCTGCCTGAGACTAGTGTTGGGGAGCGGAGAGAAGGTTATTTAGGATGTGAATTTTAGAAGTACTTGGGCATGGATCCAAACCACTTCCCTAATAAAATTTTTCACTAATATAGCTGATATCTTCATCTTTCTCCATCTCCATCTTTTCTCCCTGGTGATTCCAAATTTGTTGGAAAGTATAGCTGGTCTTATAATAATCTACTATTTAATTTGTTTTCCCAGAGTAGAAAATTTATTAGTATGCAAAAGAAAAAAATCAATGTACCCTAAGGTGACTAACTCACTCCCAGAAGGAAATGCAGCCATTGGGAAGTCTAAGACAATTAAAGCATTAACTTTTTTTTTTATATTGCATAATACTTGACACTTATTTTTAATCATGGTATTTAACTAGCATTGGTTATAACCAGTAAAATGGAGTAGTACCTTGAAATGGGTGGTTAGTAACATAAATGATCTCAAAGATAGCTTTGTCTTTCTTTAGAATGCATAGGAGGTTAACATCTCAGGATGGCCTGGTGATTAATGCAGATATTCACATGAGACGGGAAACTGAGCTCAGAGAGATGACACAAGACAAAAAGTTTGTGGTAAAGGAAGAATGAGGGGCATCCTGGGTGGCTCAGCGGTTTAGCGCCACCTTCAGTCCAGAGCGTGATCCAGGATCAAGACCCATGTCGGGCTCCCTGCATGGAGCCTGCTCCTCCCTCTGCCTGTGTCTCTGCCTCTCTCTCTCTCTCTCATGAATAAATAAATAAAATTTAAAAAAAAAAAGAAGAAGAAGAATGAGGACAAAGGACTCCTGGGACTTGGTCCAGTTTTTATTATTTAGTTTTTAAGAGCAAATATATTCTTCATTATGAGTAACTTAAATTCACTTGTAGCAAAGGAAAGTATCCCAACATATACTCAATAGCAGAAGGTTAATATTTCATTTCAGTTAATCCATGAAGTGATTCTAACTGCAATTAATGAGGACTGGATCTTAGATTATATTTTCTAATACGATTTTTTTTATGAATATCTCTTTTTCCACAGTGGAAAACAAATACGAAGGAAACTCAAGTAAACATACTCTAAGTCGTAACATAAGTGCAAAGCCAAGCTAGAAATAAGCTAAAGTCCCTCTCTACCACTTAGAAGTACAACGTAATAAAATTCATTATAATAGCATTCTAGTTTTGTCATGAAACCATAACAAACCATAGTTATTACATGAAAAATAGAGTAACTAATATTTTGCCTAGTAAAACTATAGTAAATTGGTTCTAGTAATAGCAACACTATAATAATTATACTAAAAAATAGCTGCAAGTTACGATCTGTATATTTACTAGGCTATTATAATAATTATAGTTCTACCATAGATTTCTTCTATACAAAAGCTAAATTTACTCTAGTAATTGCATTCTCTTTTCTCTTCTACATAATTATAAGAATATAAAAGTGTAACTTTTGATTTGAAGTATGAAAGCTTCAAATTTGTTATTTTTTTATCATTATTAGATGATTGGGAATTAGAGGAGATTATGTAAAGAAGAAAAATACAAAATTTTTCTAAGAACAAAGACATCTACCTGTGTGAGACCAGTGAATAGTAAGATAGCAAAGTCAAAAGGCAAGTTATTACCAAAACTAAAGTGTAAAAATAATTGTCTTAATATGTAGGATATAGAATAACCCAAAATAACTCAACCAAAAAGAAGCTCTTTAATTTATTCTATATCATCTCCAAGAAAAGTCTCTCCTCCTTTTCCTTGAGTGGTGATATGGACCAGTCAGTGCACCTGGATTCGTTCTGCTTCTCCAGCCTTCAGACAAGGGTAAGGGCTCATCACCTCTCAAAGGTAAGAAATTTCTATGGAAAAAAAAAAAAAAATGACCTACAGGGGCTTGCTGACATTCATCAGGAAATGCAATATACTCTTGAATGGTAAAGAGCCTAGGAAGAAGTCAAAGCAGTTCCTTGGCCGTGGCTAATCTTAAATGATTAGATATGGACATTTTTATAAAGAGGATTCAAGTCCAAAAATTTTAATAAAAGAAACTTCAGGGGATCCCTGGGTGGCTCAGCGGTTTAGCGCCTGCCTTTGGCCCAGGGCACGATCCTGGAGTCCCGGAATCGAGTCCCACGTCGGGCTCTCGGCATGGAGCCTGCTTCTCCCTCCTCCTGTGTCTCTGCCTCTCTCTCTCTCTCTCGCTCTCTCTCTCTATCATAAATAAATAAATAAATAAATAAATAAATAAATAAATAAATAAACTTCAGCTTCTATAGAAAGTAAAACTCTCCCCCTCTATCATCTGCTTCTACCTGTCCTTAAACTGATGTGACCATATTGTAACAGACTAGCTAGATGTTCACCAAATCTGTTTTCCATTTCCAGGACATAGAGTTAAACTATGTTTCCCAGCTGGTTTTTAATTAGGTGGGGGCCCTCAGACTCTGTTTTGACTGAGGGAACATTTGCCACTTCTAGGATCCCCTTTGTGAGATCCTCACTGTGCTGTTTCTCCTACAGCTTGTAGCGATGACAGCAACACAAGATGAAAAGAACCCAAGTCCTTGTGTCTCCTGCTCATAGGAGAGCTTCCCAACCCACACGGTATATAACGTGGGCAAGCAAGTTACCTTTGCTGTATCAAGCCGTTAAGAATTTGGGGTTGTTCCTCACCTGATGTAAGCTCAAGTTCCACTGGTCTCTCTGCATTCTGCTTTCACATGATTTTAGAAGCAATCACAGAAAGCAACTCTGTGTTATTTTTTCTTTCTCTTTCCACCTTCTTTCCCTCCTGGACTGCCTTCCTTCCTTCCTTCTTCCTTCCTTCCTTCCTTCCTTCCTTCCTTCCTTCCTTCCTTCCTTCCTTCCTTCCTCTCTTCCCTTTCTCTCGTCCTGCTAATGGAGATGAGTTGGTAGAAGGTTGTAACTCTCCTTTACCCCTTATTTCTTTGTTTTTCCTTTTCTTTCATTCCACAGTACCATCTCTTTGCTTGTGTTTTGAATTCTATTTAGAATAATATTGTAAACTCAAATGTGTAATGTTTTGACTGTAACCTCTTAAGAACCTCTGCAGAATATCTATACAAATCTAGCACTGAGATTTACTCAATAAAAGGTTTACGTATAAACTGTCTAAATAGCTTGAGGATGTACTACAACAGTGAATTTCCTGTTATTTAACACTACTTAAAGTAAGGCTGAAAAACACCAATGATTTTAATTTTGAGCTCTATAATTCCTAAGGCAGAAAAAGAATTACATTTCATTATATTTACAGTTTTTTTTTTCCTGTATCTATTGCCTATTGCTTGTTTTCCAAACTTGCATCATATTTTCTGCTTCAACCCAGCTTCTTGTACACACACCTCTGCTGTGAGGTTCCGGACAATTGCTTTCACTTCCTGCAAAAGAAGCTGCATATCCAGCTTCCCAACCCCACAATTGCCACGTTTTCTAAAACTCATTTCTGAAGGTTTCCCAAATTGAAATGGATCACCTCACTGTGTTCCCAATGCCTTTGTTTTCTTAAATGGAATTCATCTTACTGTACCTCTTACAGCCTATTACAAGGTATTATCCAGAACACACACGTATCTGTCAGGGTCTTTCTGCCTTTAGCAAATTTCCCTTTCAACAAAAAACTTGAGAGAAGAAAAGGCAGTAAAGCCTCAAGTGCAATATATGCGTGTGTATTAGACTGGCCCTATTATTTTTTAATTGCCTAGAAGTGAACACTTTTTTTTTTTTTTTTTTGTAGAAACTGTCAGAAGCAAGTTTTTCTCTAAATGACATTTGGATTTCATTTTTTTATACCTTGCTAACATGAGATAATCTGGTTAATTTGTTTGGAAGACAGCCAGCATGGGAACACTTTGCTGCTACTGATCTGTTGGTTTGGGTTGGAAAGGCTCCAACAGCATTGCTGAGGGGATGTCCAACCCAAGTACCTCAGTTCTATCCTCCCCAGTCTCTGGCAAACATCCGGAGTCATCCTGGAAGTAGCCCCTGAGAATACCAGAATCCTTAACATAGTGTTAAATGTAGTTAAGCTGCTGTTTGATCAGAATTAAACCTTGAGTTAGAACCTACTTGCTGTCTCTTTACTACCACGTTTCTGAACATGAGTTTTAACATCAGAAAAGCGTATGTTCACATCTCTGCCACTAACTTGTCATTAATCAAAAGGACATTTGGGGAACTGGTAATTACTGGTGGAGAGTAATGATTGGCCTCTAAAAGTGAGCCGGGCACCCACTTTTCTTCTTATTTTACACAGCTCTCTTTGGGCTGAGGAACATGGCCTCAGAGGGTAAGGCCATAGCTGGGTCAGGCACCTGTCATCTCATGGATCCAGAGTTCTGACAACTTCCCTTTATCAAACTCTGTTTGGATTTGCTGGCTTCTTTTAAATGTAAAAAAGGTCTGACTTTTCCCCTCCCTTAATCAGAGCACACTAATCAAAGGGTGGCTACATTTATGTCCCATTTATACCTGCCTCTCTTAAATAGTAACCATTTCTTTTCAGGGCTATAGCAAAAACATAAACACATATATTTCCTATGGGCATGTACATACACAACTTCAGAGCCAGGTAGGGCATCTTGCTATATATGTCAATTACCCAAAACAATATCCTACACATGATTAGGTATGACATACATATTCTCTTTCTGGGTGCCTGTATTGTTTGTTGCTCTTTCAATTATTTTATACTTTATCAAAGGGACTGGGGGTGGAGGGGTGTCTTACTCAAATAGAATTCAAATGAACTCCATCTAAGGTGGGTAGTTGAAATGCTAAGTACTCTTAGATTTTATAAATAGAAATCCCTTGATCACTAGGAACAGGCAGGCCTATCAGGAAGGGTTTTCTTTAAATTTTTTTCTTAAGTATGTAAATATAAAGGATAAATAGCTAGCTACCCCTGGTATTGAGAGAGCAATGGAATAAGAATGTTCAGGAATGTGTTTGTTTTTTAGAATTCCATACCAAAATTTCCATACCTCCTTGGGTATACAGAGAACTGGGAGACTATGACCAATTTACGGACAATACTCAGAAGGTTTCAGATTTAAAGAGATCACAAGGGTAAATGTGGATGCTCTATTTAAGGTCCAATGGCAAGAAAGAGCAATAATGCTTGTAAAATTCAATTATCTGGAGAAAAGGAAGAATCTAGGTTAATGTTCTGCTCTCTCAACAAGGGATTAAGTGTTCTTTAGACTGACTTTTTGTATGTTTGTTCATTTGTCACTGTTCATGACAGATTCTGGAAGCTTCTACTGACCTAGCCACGCTGGCCCAGTAGTTGGTGCTTGGGGAATGATGGCCAAACCCTTGAGTGTGAATTAGAGAGAGCTGGAATGTGGGCAGTCTTGCAACACTGGCAGAGATTTGATGGCGGGCAACTTGGTGGAGATCAGCATCTCTGACACTGAAGTCTACAAAAGTGACACCACGTGGAAGCAGTAGGCAATGATAGTGCTGTGATTCCAGGTCCTCCCAGACCAGGGGAGGTGCTAAAGTGGGGACAGGTTCTGCTTCAGAAAGAGAGACCCATGCTCCCCACAGGAGTTCTTGGACCTTTGGTGCAGGGGAACTCAAGAACATCCAGGATTTCGCTGCTCATATGATCTCCTTGTTCAAGTGATTAATTGAAAAAAATTTAAAATGGATGTTTATAAACTGAACTAGTAAAGCAAGATATTGGGTAGGTTTACATTTGGATTCCCCTTATTTCTTGCTCTGTGATATAGAAAACAGGTGAAGCTAATTTATGCTTCCATAAATGGCAAAAGTCTTATTTCCCACTGTGGGTAAAAAAAGAGGCCAACAAAAGCACTCCAAACTCAAATATGTAAATGACAATTCAGAACTATACATATAAGGATCCTTGATATTTATCATTATAAGTCCTGAGATTTTATAATACTGTGGGTAATTTGATCCAATCCACTGCTGTTAAGCAGTAATTCTACAGAAGGCACTAGGTTTGAGACTTTAACCTTGAAAGGTGGTGTAGAGTCATGGAAAGTATTGATTCAAGAGCTTGACTGCCAAGCTGCTATTGTAGCTCTGCCACTTACTAGCTTTGTGCCTTAACTTCTCCAGCCCTCAGTGTCCACAGTAGGAAGCTGGGGGTAATAATAGGACCTATCTTACAGATCTGATGTCAGAATTGAATGACTATGTAATTTAAAGTTCTTAAAAGAATGCCTGGCACATTATAATAATTACATACTGTTATAGTTATTATTGTCATAGTATTACCAGTAGAAATGGCACTAGTATTGTTACTTGACTTGGACAAGAAGGAACTCTAGGCCGTTCCTTCCCAGATAAAAGAAATTGTAGCCTAAGATGAAAATGGAGAAAGGGAAGGAAAAACATTTAAAATGGGACAAATAGTTGAAAGTACCAAAATACTAACTTTTTTTAAAAAAAGATTTTATTTGTTTATTCATGAGAGACACAGAGAGAGAGAGAGAGAGAGAGAGAGAGGCAGAGACACAGGCAGAGGGAGAAGCAGGCTCCATGCAGGAAGTCTGATGTGGGACTTGATCCCAGGTTTCCATGATCACACCCTGGACCAAAGGCAGACAGATGCTCAACCGCTGAGCCACCCAGGCGTCCCCCAAAATACTCACTTGAGACAATTGGGAAGAGACAAAAATTTCAAGCAGTTTTATGCAGTCAATATGCAAAATAAAATCCCGCATCAATACTTAAAAACAATAACAACAACAAAATTTTGTAAAATGCAAGTCTTAGATTCATTGCATCACTACTGGATTCCCCTCCCAGTATATTAATGCTTTTTTTGGTAGTCAGATATAAATTATCCACCAAATAACACACTCCCCACTCCTCTGCAGCCACAGGGTCCCAGGGATACAAGAAGTTAGTTTATAGCCACCAGTTGTTAATGAGTGAGTAAGCTGATAATTAGTAATGTTTATCATATTTTAAAAAATTAAATATAATACAGTTATCTATTTCATTTTATTAAGGAGTCATGATCTCTGGTCTGAGCACAAGTAGAAACTACAATCACAAAAAATTACTTGTAACGCTGAAAGAGATGGTGTTTTTTTTGTGCCTTGTCATTAACTTCCTCTCTGGACTCATTTTCCTTCTCCATACAATGAGTTGTATCAAAAGTTACAGTAAAAAAGGGGGGATGCAAAAAATAGTTTTGTCATATCATATAAGGGGAAAACGAGCAGAAAATTGGCTTTTTTATAGAATAGAGACCGACATAGTTCTTAGAAAAATATTTTTTTTTAAGATTTTATTTATTTATTCATGAGAGACACAGAGAGAGAGAGAGAGGCAGAGACAGAGGCAGAGGGAGAAGTAGGCTCCCTATAGGGACCCCGGATCATAACCTGAGTCAAAGGCAGATGCTCAACCACTGAGCCACCCAGGTACCCCAAAAAAGATTATTTTTAGGTTGTGTCTACACAGTCTATATGTGTGCTAATTTAATCGTTGCTATATTATTACCAAACTACAAATTAATTTTGGTAGTCCTTTTCTTTTAAGTGTTTTATTTATTATTATTTTTTCTTTTTGGTCTATGAGAAGAGGTCCAAATATCAAAAATTGATGTTTCAAAAAACTGATTCGTTACTTGATTTTTATTTCTTTTTTTAAAAAAAGATTTTATTTATTTATGAGAGACATAGAGAGAGAGAGGCATAGACACAGGCAGAGGAGGAGCAGGCTCCATGCAGGGAGCCCCATGTGGGACTCAATCCCGGGACTCCAGGATCAGGCCCTGGGCCGAAGGCAGGCACCAAACTGCTGAGCCACGCAGGGATCCCCTCTTTCTTTAAATCATATCAAAAACTGATAGAAAGAGTTAGTGTATCCCAACTTAGAAGGCAAAAAGTGATCTGACCACATGGAAAATAGTGAGATTAATTAATGAATGATTCATTATTCTCTGACTTGCTTAGACTCTAAAAGTGGACCCATTTTTCCCCTTCATTTTTCAATTGGCTCTGTCTGCTAATTTTAAGTTTGTACTTTTTTTTTTTTTTTGTATGAGGAAAATGATCTTCATATAGCCCTTCAATGGCCCAAAGGAGAAACTGGAGTTGGCAATTTGGAAAAGTTAGTGCTTCAAATTGGTAACTGCATCTAACATTAGCAGCTATGATTAGAAGCAAACTCCTGCCAAAATGACCAATGGAACCAACAAAAGGCAGAGGGAAGCAGAAGCACCTGTGAAGAAAGACACCCTGTTCTAGGGGAGAGAAGAGTCCTGACAGTATTGGAGAACATGAAATTGCTATATCATGATTTTTATTTTTATTTTTTAAAAGATTTTACTTATTTATTCATGAGAGTCATAGAGAAAGAGGCAGAGACATAGGCAGAGGGAGAAGCAGGCTCCCTGCGTGGAGCCTGATTTGAGACTCGATCCCAGGACCCTGGGATCCTGCCCTGAGCCGACAGCAGACTCTCAATCACTGATCCACCCAGGTGCTCCTATATCATGATTTTTTTTAAATAGGAAAAATATTCATTCATACAAATGCAACTGCCAACAGGATTAAGGGACTATACAAAATTGCTTTCTGACCCAATGGTAATACATGATTCAACACATGAATATCACAGGGTCTTCTACTGGAAGCTCAGTCTGTGGGTCATTATATTCTGGGACATTTACTGATACAAATGGCTGCTTTTAAAATTGCACTTTAATATAAAAATAATAGGTGTTTATTGTAGAACATTTTAAAACTTGGAAGGAAATTTCAAAAAAAGAAAAATTCATAATTATACTTCCCTTATATTTAGGTATCTTGGTCCAGATATTTTTTTCTTATTTTTTTATTTTATACACATATGTGTTAATACTCTACATCCTATTTTAACCTACTCTTTTTATTCAACAACATATCAGGGACAGCTTACTAAGTCATCAACAGTGTTTTTATAACATGTCTCTTTTCATTCCACTGAATGGCTCTACCATTGGTTAGCCAACATATAATAGGATATTTGAATTATATGAATAGCCATTTTCTAACACTTTTTCAATTACAGATTTTTGTAAACTGAAAGCCATGTTTCTGAGAGTTTGGGAGTAGCATGTGGTAGTAATAACTAACTCATCTGCAATTTGAAAACCAAGAGACCCATTATGATGTTTGCATCTAACAGCATCAACAATACTAAACCTGCCTAGTGGCCATCGACTGAATTATTAAAAGTAGAATTTACCAAAAGAAGCCTGACAAAATAGCAGCAGTTTTGATCCAGAGTAGCCAACCTTGGCCCAAACAGAAAAATCTGTATAACCTCTTTCCTATACAACGGTGCTGTTATTTTCTAATTTGCCAAAGAGAATAATAAGAGGGATACTTGGCATTTTATAATTAAACATCATTCCACAAATGTCCATCTGCAAATTCATACTAATCATTGGAATTAATTGCTATCTACAGCAACTGTATGAAAGAGCTTTTTTGTTCCTGGGTTCTGTAAATGGAAAAAATAAAAAGATAAGACAATGCGACTTTCATACAACAACAGAGGAAATCACAAGCAAACAAAGCAGAAATCCTTACTTTTCCCCTTATTTCCCCATTTAGAAAAGAATTAACACTCAAAGCAGGAAACCACATTAAGAATGTTTTCTTGAATAAGACTTTTTCTTGTTTATATAGACTGAATGCTCTCCATTCTTATAGAGGAGTTTATGCTTTTTCTAAAGCATCTAGATGGTCAGGGTATCAAACTAAACAACGTATCTAGTGAACTTTACCAAAATATTAGCTAATTTTAACTGGATCATCAAACTAGCCATTAGTGATGATTAGAAGAAACTTCACAGAAAGAGGATGTATGTATGTTTATGTATTTACATTTTATTGAATTTTTTATTAAACCATTCAATATTTTTTAATGGAGCAAACCAAAAATATCAGTTAAATCTAGCAGTATTATCAGATGGTCATAGGTGCCGATTAGGTAAAGTCCCCAGTAATGAGGATTACTATGTGCAAGTATGAGTCTGTGCTATATGTATATAGTATAATTGCTTTATCCACTTTAAATGCACATATATCTTCATGTTTGGAAGAAAAATGCTGATCTATCTATAGTGTTGCAGCAGACTATCCTCTTTCGTTTCCAAAATCCTTATGAACAAACTTCAGGCTCTTCTCCAGAGAATTCTTGATGAATAGTATTGCTAATACTGACCATTCAATTAAACCGGACAACTAGTAAACAAGTAGTAAATGTGTTAAAAAAAATCAAATTCCTTTTCTTTGATCAACATCATTGGTAAATTCAATTAAATCAATTGAGCCAAGATCCTCAAATAGACAATACCCTAAAAGTCTTCATAGGTTTTACAGAATGGAAACAATTTCATTTTAAAAGCATAATACACAGTGTAACTGAAAATATAAAAGTATCTTCACAACAACAACATTCTACTAAAAATAAGCAGCAGAGATTCAACCATGTGGAAGAGTTTCTACCTTACAAATTCCCAAAGGTTTAAATAAGAAAGCCTAGAATAATAGCTATGTGTGGTATAGTGGGAGAAAGCAGCCCTTCAGTAAAGCAGTGTGTGGTTGGATTAGGATATACCCAGTGAAGTTATTATTCCTTTCTTCTTTCAGAGAAACAGAATTTTTGAGCTATAAAAAGAATAAAGAAAGCTACATACATATCTGTGTAGTGCTTAATGTGCTAATTATTTTTTTGTTCTTAATATATGGAAGCACAATGTTTCTAAGCTTGGACTTTGGGATGAGATGCTCTGGGTGCAAATCTCAGCTTGTCAGCTGTGTGACCTTGGACTAGCAACTGAATTTCCCCCTCCTTTCTTCCTTCTCTGTAAAATACAGATAGTAATACCTGCCAACCTCTCAGGGCAAATATAAGCAGAAAATGACCCACTGAGAGGGAGAGAAAAATAACTTAGCATAGTACCAAGCACCATATTCAGCAAATGTTAGTTTTGCTTCTTCCTTTTATAATAATCTGCTGTAAATACTAACACTAGGGTATCTATATATAATATACTTCAGGATTTGGACATTTACAGTTTTACAAGGCAAGTTCAAAGTTTTCCTTTAGTTTATCTATTTTTTCTCATAGTTTTCCCTGTTTTATTTTACTTGATAGTGCTTATCATCATTTGATAAGATTTTATCTATTTTTTTTCTATTTTCTGTCATTAAACTACCAGCTATAGAAGGGCAGGAATTTTGTTCACTGGTGGATCTCCACCACCCAAAAATATTCCTTATATAATGGACATTTAACAAATATTTGTCAAAATAAAAAAAAATAATGGTTTATAAATTTACTTTATTAGAAGCTGTTTCCAGCATTTCTTACTGAAAGAGTTGGCAACAATACATAAATAATACATAAATAGTTATTTGTAAATAACTACGTACATGAATAAATAGTATCATAATTATAATTATATATTATAATTATATATTTTTACAGCTCCATATAAGATTAATAGTGCCCTGGTTATAGTCAACATTTAATCAATATTTGTTGAGCGTGTTAATATGAGCCTCTTACTCAACCAATATATATGCGTGAGTATGTCTTCTGATAGCAGAAAGGTATGATTTCTTATTTTTGTAACAGAGAAATCTGTGGGGGTTTTTTGGAGATAAAATACCATAATCAGGGGATCCCTGAGTGGCTCAGCAGTTTAGCACCGCCTTCGGCCCAGGGCATGATCCTGGAGTCCCGGGATCGAGTCCCGCTTGGGGCTCCCTGAAGGGAGTCTGCTTCTCCCTCTCTCCCTCTGCCTGTGTCTCTGCCTCTCTCTCTCTCTCTCTCATGAATAAATAAATAAGATCTTTTTAAAAACCCATAATCATATATTTCATAGATATATATATTTATAATTTGCCATAGCAAGTACTTTAGGAGTTTTATAAAAAAAAACAATAATCATTCATTAAAAAAAGAAATAACAGTCTCAAAATAGAGTCACTTGTGCTAAGCTCCATGTCAGGCAAAGATGTAATACCTAATATAATTGCAGTTTCAACCTCTAGGAATGCAACTTTTAACCAATCTATCTGGAATTATTTGGTCAGCACCAGTGAGGTTCTCTGGCTGATAGAACCCTGTCTTCCTCCAAAGGGAGGTGACCTTGCCTGAGACAATCCAATCTCTGCTAGAAGATTCTTAAACGTTTCTGCAACTCCCCCCTTCTGCCTACAAAAAACTTTCATTTTGTACAGCCCTTCAGAGCTCCTTCCTATTTACTAGATGGGATCCTGTCTGATTTATGAATCAGTAACTAAATTTAAAAAAGACAATTGAATATTCATATTTACTCATATGAATTTTGTTTTTTTTTTAGGATTTTATTTATTTATTCATGAGAGACAGAGAAAGAGGCAGAGACATAAGCAGAGGGAGAAGCAGGCTCCCCATGAGGAGCCTGATGAGGGACTCCATCCCAGGACCCCGGGATCACAACCTAAGCCAAAGGCAGACGCTCAATCACTGAGGCACCCAGGCACCCTGAATTTTGTTTTTTAACAGAACTTAGTGGTAGCAGCAAGACCAAAGGAGACTTTCAACAGCTTTTGGGACCATGAAAAACACAGGCATGATACCTGCCAAACATTTCTATTTCTGAAGGCCTTGAGTAAATCCTTCTTAGTTCTTGGTTTTTTGTCAGGCTCTCAATCTGCCTGACTTTCCTGTCTCAGGCAGGTCAACTTGAGCTAGCAGACAATTCTACATGGAATCCAAGTCTCTAAGCCAGTAGTTGAGGTCAGAATTCCCATTTAATTGTAAACTCCAATTCTTTTTCTGCTCCCAGATTTCACACTGGAGATTGCTGGTGGTTGTCTTTAGTCTCCAGTTCTCCATTTGCTTGTAATCAGTCCATAGTACCCATTCTGTGGGGTCTCTTGGTTTAGTCTTTCTTACAATCCCCCATTCTATGTTGGGAACTGCTGATAGTGCACCTAAGGTAGCAACGTCTCTTTGGTTGCTGCTGGCATCCATAGTACCATTTCTTCATTTACTGCTGGTTTCTGTTAACATACACATGAGGGATAATTTTTGCTAATAGGAATCTCAGGAGCCAAAAAGCCACAAAAATTGATAGACATGAAATGAACATTTAAAATCTGGGCAACCTGGGTGGCTCAGCAGTTTAGCGCCGCCTTCACCCCAGGGCCCTGGGGACCCAGGATAGAGTCCCACATCGGGCTTCCTGCATGGAGCCTGCTTCTCCCTCTGCCTGTGTCTGTGCCTCTGTGTGTGTGTGTGTGTGTGTGTGTGTGTGTGTCTGTCATGAATAAATAAATAAAATATTTTAAAAAAATAAAAAATAAAATAAAATCTGTTAGAGCACCTGCCACCTAACCCAAAGTCTCCCCTGTAAGAATAAGTTGGTTACAGAATCAATTACATCAACACTAGGACACACTGGCCAACCTCAAGAAAATTTCCTTATACTGATGTGCATTGTAAAACATCACACAATTCCCAACCCAGTGAGTGGAACATACCTTTTAGGAATTAGTTTGGCTAATGAGAAATCCAAACTCTTAGCAAATAAATAAATACATACATACATACATACATAAATACCTTTAAATTCCAAAGAGCTGAGCAAGTCATACCTTCTGCCACACCTGCTTATTTTATGGCTAAGAACTGCAAAAACAGAATCTGTAGATATCTACAAAAATGGCAAAGTCTCATAAAAAAAACAAAAACAAACCTAGAGCTATAATGACCATTATGGAGAATGTTCCAATTTGATAAAATCACTTTTTTAAGAACTGCACTTGAAAGTAAGTGTTCCAAAATCAAACAAACCAAATAGGACACATATTTTTATTAGTATACAGTAGTTTCCAAAAGTCTTCAAAATTCCAAAATAGCTTAATTTAAAAATTTGTTGTAAAACACTAATGAAAATTTAAAGATACAATTTATAAACAAAAGTCGGCCAAATCATTAGCTTTATACCTATGACAACTCCAATTCTAGGCACTTAAAATAACATCTGGGCCTCCACAACACACTCCTCTAGGAGTCCACCATAAAACACTGACCGCTGGGTTGATGTCTCAGTTGTAATAAACTAGGACACTGGAAAAGATTGTCTTCAAAGGGCCTATACACATTTTTCAACATTAACTTGAATGCTTTCATATCTGCACCCAAAGGAGAGCCCCTCTATAGAGTTCATGGGAATCTAAGCACTTCTCCAGGAAACTGCTACCAATTACTCCTTTAAAACAGCAAGTGGGAAACTAAAATTAAAATTAATAATAAAACAGGGGCAGCCCGGGTGGCTCAGTGGTTTAGCGCCACCTTCAGCCCAGGGCCTGATCCTGGAGATGTAGGATCCAGTCCCATGTCGGGCTCCCTGCATGGAGCCTGCTTCTTCCTCTGCCTGTGTCTCTGCCTCTCTCTCTGTGTCTCTCATGAATAAATGAATAAAATCCTTTAAAAAATTTAATAATAAAACAAAAACTGGCCAAATTGTATTAAATCCTGAAGCTACACTCTACTTTAAACCTCTCAGAACCTATAGATGAAATCTTAGGAAAAACTGTCAGAAGCTAGCTGAAGGTAAATTCTCACCAGTCAGTTTTCCGAGATCTATTTCTATAGTACCTGGTCGAGAGAGAAAAATAAAATTTCACATTGTTCATTCCTTTCCCAATCTAGGCCATTGGTCGGGGCTTTAGATCTTAAGAAGACAGTAGATTTTGCATCCTCTTTGTGCATGCCTCATAGGGTCGTTCAATACTACAAGAAATATTTACTGTTTTCCGGGCTGAAGAAAAATAACAAAATGGTATTTGAAAGGATTTAATTACTGTATGATCAGACACTTGGCCAAATTGGAAGCTGATATTCAGAGCCCAATAGGAAATTTTATTAAAACTTCTCCCCTAAGCTAAATGTATCCAGAGAGAAAGAAAACATTCTAGTATAAGTAGATGGATGTATCAGTCCTTTGATACCATCCAAGCTGCAATCAAATTCTTTGAGGAACTAGAAGCAATTATCCTTATCCCACCTAAAATGCAGCTCTAGAAACAAGTCAAAATCTACCTAACCCTTTATAACAATGAACTTCACTTATTCATCTTGAACTTCTAGCCTTAGGGAACAAAGGTCCTTCTTAGAGAAATCTGTGTTCTTTCCCTGTGCCTTTAAGATGTAAATGTGCTACCTGGTCTTCCCCAAGAACTCTAATCTCCTCTGGCCATCTCCTTAAAAAGTCAGCTTCAGGGAGGCAATTCCTAAGAAAGAAAAACAAAAACAAAAACAAAAACAAAGGCAGGAGGTAAGAGGCTTTTTTAAAATAGCACCCTGGGAAAGTTGAAATCCAATTACATAAGATCACTGAGCAAGCCACTTGGCTTAAAAAGGTGAGTTCTTCAATATGGTTTTTCTTTGACTTACTTGATTTTGATTGGCTTAGGTTTTGGGGACCATGGCTCCAAAGTACCCTCCAGACATTGGGAATTACCCTGCTTATAATTATCTTAGTACTCTCCCAGTTGCACTGCATTTTTTCATAAGCTTTAAATGGATGTTCGCCATCACTAACCACCAAGCAGATGGTCCCCTTAAGACTGAAATGTCAAAAAAGGAATGAAGAGAATGATTGACCAAGGGAAAAAAAAAGAGTAAACTTGAAGTCATGGCTGGTGAATATCACAGAGATTCAGAAAAAAAAAATATATTGAGACCTATGATTAACACATAGTGGATCAGTAAAGGCTACAAGAACTACAGGTGGGAATGATGTTAACTCCTTAGATTTTGATCACATCTCTCTGTTAAGCTGAGAGCCTGATCAAAGGGGAGGATTATGAAAGAAAGAAAGAAAGAAAGAAAGAAAGAAAGAAAGAAAGAAAGAAAGAAAGAAAGAAAAAAAAAAAAAAAAAAAGTCCAAAATGGAGTCACTTGTGCTAATCCTCATGTCAAACAAAGACTTAATGCCTAATCTAATTGCAGTTTCAACCACTCTCAGGAATGTAATCTTTAACCCATCAATCTGGAATTACCTGATCAGCCCTAGTAAGGTAATCTGCCTGTTAGACTCCTGCTTTCCCCCAAATAAAGTGACTTGGCCTGAAACAACCCATTCTCCCCTAGAAACTTCTTAAACTTTTTGCCACATCCTCCCAAACCACCCCCCCAATGGCCACCCACCAAAGTCTTCCATTTTGAACAGCTCCTTAGAGCTCCTTTCTATCTGCTAAGATGGGGTGCTGCCTGATTCATGAATCATTAAATAAAGTCAATTAGATCTTCAAATTTACTTTATCGAATTTTGCTTTTTAACAGATTGAGTTGTCATTCATACATGAACAAACCCACAAATATAATGTCATAAATGTTTAGGTGTGTTATGTGTGCATATGTGTATGTGCTTGTTAAGTAGATCCTGCCTATTTGTTGAATAATTCATTAATATATTCACATATGTGTATATAAAACAAGCTATAAAAAATGTTTAGACATTGGGGAATGATACCATAAATGTTGGGATAAATGGTAATTGCCAAATGTCACCGAATTGAATTGTGAAGGAAGAGGAATGCTGAAATTTGATTAAAATAAAAGATAAATGGTGTGATGTGAACTCGAGGGAAGAAGGGTTGTACATCATGTTTTTATTTACCATCCTATTAATGTATATATTTTTTTGCTGTAGGTGAGGGAGAGAGAAATGAAAATGTTTTCCATGGGTCTTTGGAAGAGAAGGGCACTGGAAATAAGGGAGTGAAAAGTTATGCTTGTACAAAGAATGTGGCCAACCTCCCTCCCCCACACCCTCCACACTTCAATTCCTGCCAGGCAGGCACTGGAATCTTTTGTAGAGCACCATTATAGTATCAGAAAGTAACACAATCACAAAGGAGAGAAGAAAGGCTTGATCTGCACGCGGTGACTCTAAAAAGCCCCCCTGTGAGGATGACTGTGGCAGCACTAAGTCAGAAGAAAAGACCTACCCAGCTAAACTGTCATGTCTAAGAGAAGCTCTGAAGCTGGCGAGGAAAAACATTTCTCCCCCGAATGGCTTTCATTTATTTTATTTTTTATAGTTAGTACAAGAGATAATGCAGCACATTTGTGTAATTTCGTCCTGAAGCTTGCCTCTTGAGCAAGGACTCTCAGATCTCACGCAAGCCTATCTGGCTTCTCATCCCACCCACTTCAGGGAAAACTCTCACGTTTCTCTTGTGAAATACGCTTGAGAGGTTATCATGAGCATTGGCAGGGGACGGCAGTATTGATAGATAATCCAGACCACGCGCGCAGATGCGCACACGCACATACACAAGCTTAGAAGCTTCTCTCTTCATTCACTTTATGGGTCGGAATATTCTCATATTGCTCCCATAACACATCACCTCATCCCAGCCCCTTTATTCCTCCAAGAATAGCATGGGATCTCCCAAATTGGCGTGTTACTTTCTCAGTAAGGAAATAGGAAAAATCCAATAAAATATTATTTAACGGCCTCTAACACAGCCTCCCCCGCAGGCACCCCTATCCCCTCCACATCCCACTCCACACTTACACATACACAATGCGCACACGATTATTTCCCTCATCTTACAATGTAATTCTGGCGGTTTCATGGGCCTTTGCTGGTGCTAAGGCCTAGTATGTTTGGAATCTGAAAGCTGAAGGAAAAAATAAAAGCTAGGTGGGACCAGAGGAATTATTACCTTTTCCTGGATCAACATTCTCTTATGTGATTTCCTCTCTCCAGGGCTGCGAAAAGTATCCCTAAAATGGAGAGGTAGAAGAAGGAAAAGAAAAGGTTAAAGAAAAATGGACAACCATAAAAAGATTTATAATTTACTTTTCAAATAAATCAGCAAAGGGAGGCCCAATCTGCCATTTGCTCGGAGGGCTCTGGGATCCCACACTGAATAATGTGCCATGGCCCATTTTGATCGGCACTGAAATTAACAATCAGTCAGCCACTTTATGAAATATTATCTTTGTTAGCTTTACCACTAACAAAAATACACTTCCAATTTTTCACATCCACACACTACATCTATTAAAGCAATCTGGGAAATTAGTTTGAGATAAACTGTACAGCAATTTTATTCATAGCTTCCCTGTATCTCACACTGTTAATCTGCATCACAGCTCACTAAATAGTGCCTAATGTTTATTGCATTTAACTGAATGTATACGATTCTGAGGGTACGCCAGGGACCGATTATCATAATTATACATGTTTCTATGGTAACCCACAAGTCTATCAGTTTTGATTCATTATATTGTTATACCTTCTAGCACTTTCTAATTATTAGGTGCCCATAAAAAGTCTCAGTCTTGCTGTTACTATAGAAATGAGCTATAGACAGGCCTCAATTGTTAACCCTTAGAGGACCAAAATATATAGACGCAGACAGCTGGTAGCTACTCACGTAACTGAATAGCTAATAATTTCATCTATTACTTAAATTCATAATTGATTTGCTGTTATTAATTTCTGAAAATATTTCACTTAGACAACTCAAGAATGATCATCTCAGATTTTATAAAATTGCCCTGACTTTGAGATTCTCTATCCCTGTTGTGTACCTTCAAGGTGGGATAAAAGATACAAAAACACTAATGCAGCACTGAATTAGCGAGCATAAAGTGCAAAATCAAAAGTCTTTCAGGACCGATTTCTTATTTCATATATAAAGACACAGTTGTTGGTGTAAACATAGAATTATATGTTAAGGGATAACTTAGATAAATCAGAAAATAATGGCGAAAACTGAAATGCACTGAGAGCCTTTAAATCAAGCGTCTAAAATTGCTTCACTGCAATATGGCTATTTAGGTATAATTTAATATTGCTACTTAAATTGCAATTTGTAATTTAATATTTTCATTTTACTTTTTCTTCTGTATTCACTAACAGAATCCTGTGAAAATTGAAAGGGACTGAGCAGTTTCATTGTCTCTCTAACCCTCCTGCTATTATAGTTTTCAATTAGAAGTGCCTTTTAATTTAGATCAGGAAAGCTCTCCTAAAGTGACAGCTCGCCCTTCACACTGCATATCTATTTATTTCGGAAGTCAACACACCATTCAATAACCTGAGAACAGCCCTGATTGCTATGCTAATAGTATTCAGAAATATGTCGACACCGATCGAAACAAGTAAACTAAGGCTAATTCATAAAGTGAATAATAAAAGGCAGAGGGAAGCCTTTCATACCTTCTACTACTTCAGCTGGAATCCTAAGCTTACAAATTTAATTTTTTCCCCTCCCTCAGGGAAATGAACACTATATGATAACCAAACTGAAATTAGATTTTACCTAATATTACAGCCTTGCCTATTTGACGCGGCTTGTTTTATTATATAAAGCTGCAGTGGGAAGCAGCGGAGACAATGACCGTGGATGTTAATGCTTGTGTGATCTAGGAGATGCTTGCTTCAGCCGCAGCTTTCTTCAGCTAAGAGCTAAATGCATTTTGCTTTTCGAGGTGGGGGGAGGAGAGGGAAAGCCATAAGAATTTTAAATGTATGCCCACATTAAAAAACAACAGCACATGTTGGGTAACCATTTTCTTCATATTACAAGCCCAAACCACCAATGTCCATAGGAGCTCCCCACCAATTAGGCATAAATCAGATTGTATAAGCAACAAAAGATATGGTCATTTGCATGTTGAAGTTCAAACTCTTTTAAAAAGACAGAGAACCGACCAAAGGCTTTTGTTCGCAATTCTTACATTGCCATTAGCATCAGAGAAAAGTAGATTTACCACTAAATAGAAATTTTAAAATAGACTAAGAATAAATTAAATCAGATAGTTTAAAAATCTATTCATCAATATACGCATATATTACTGCCTGTATGTATAGAGTCTGAAATTGATTATATCGAATTCACATTAAAATACGTCTCCTCCTATACCTAGGAATTGGTTATCTAGAATAATTGCACTATATCTGCATGATATTTATACTTACCCATAGAAATTAAACTAACCTTTGATAATAAACATCTTATTTTTCCTCTTGTTTATACTTCCATTCCCATGATAATCAATTAGTCACTCCAAGACCCAATTCACTAGCGCCCTCCAAAAATCTACAGATCTTTTTCAGACATTTTAAACTAAGCAAATATTTACATACCTTCATAAAATCTAACAAAATATACAAACATGCAGAAAAATGTTACTATTTCTAGATGAGTCACAGAACTGTATGGGAAAAACAGTGATACAAGGGCCAAGATTTCATACACTTGATTAATAAGACTTAGAGCATCACTAAAAGCTTCTGAAAACAAGCATGATCTGGTGTGTGCTTCTTGAGAACACCTAAAAATCACTGTTAAATTAGCGAATCCTGGTTGTGGGGGTAGGGGGGGTGGGGGGGGCTGGGGGTCAGATGCCGAGGTCACCAGGGCGATTAGGCAAAGAACACAGAGAAAGTAAGTCGTTCAAGCAGCAAGCATATTACCACCTGGGATGTCATTTATTTCCTAGAGATAGAGTTGAGTTAGGTCTCTGCATGGTAAAACCATGAATTAATTATACTCTGCCCACCCCCAGTGAGCATAAAGTGCTCAAATTTTCTTTTTGGGTGATAGGGGGAAAGATGACTTATCATTCACGGTTGGATGTTAAAATCCCAGAGGAGAGAGCCAATAAAAGCAGCTCCCAGTGACAAAAATCCAGGAGCTGTACCATCACTATCCATCAAACTGAAATGTTTTAGGATTCATATTTATTTGCACCACTTTGCCACAGAGGAAAATGTCTAGTCAACTAGAGAATGTATAAATTCTTGTTTTTTGATGCTTCATAGAAAAGTGAAAAGACATTAGCGAGTTGTGATTTCCTTCAGCAGAGAACAGGTTCGTTTTGAGAAGGCTGGTCGGTGGTGAAGGGAGGCTCACAGACCCACACAGCGGGCCTCAGGCATTGTTCCCAACCCCCAAGTGGAGTGTCAGTTCCCCAGCAGAGCATCAGCCAGGCCCTTGACAGAGGGCCAGGCCAGGCTCCCCTCCTTGGAGTGTCAAGGGTGAAGTAGAAAGATAACGTCGTTTCTGTGGGTTTTCATTCAGGGGCCCCGGGGCGGTGGATCTTTTTCCAGTTTAATTACAAGAAATCAGAAAAGGATATAGATGGCTTGCTCCCAGATTAGGAAACAGCCAGGAAGGGTAACAGAGTGGGGCGAGATAAAAGAAAATGAATTCTGATCCAAGGGAAGGAAGATGTTCTGGGGAGAAAAGTGGAGGAAGAGAAAGAAGACCAGGGGAGACTCCGCTAAGCAGCTGCCATAAGCAAAAAGTACTCACCGACTCTATTCATACTAATACCCTTCCTTGCTGATTTTCTTTTATGGACATTTAACATAGGTAAATGTGTGCCTTTTAACTGTCAATTGCCTAACAAGCACTATGGTATATAATTGTCAACGCCTGTAGAAGCACTGTGGTTCTAGGCAGGACTGGGCTACAAAAATAAAGTGATAAAGGAGTCTCTCCTCCAGTAGATACAATGTGATCTCAAAATAAGAGGACAAAGTATTTTACTGTGTTTATTTTTCTCTGGGCCTATGTGTTATTTCAGTAAAATACTACATTGCTTATGCTTAAGGAACACACAAAAAAATTAAGTACTTTAGCTTCTCCTTTTAAGCATGTGAAGAAAGGAAAATCAAAGAATATAGTCCTCTCTCTCTCTCTCTCTCTCTCTCCTGTTTTTCTCTTTTTCCCTACAGTTTTCTCTCTTTCTTTTATTTTATCAGTGTATCAGCAAAACAGTCATTATTATTCACTCAGGAAAACAGTCATTTCAAGAGGCTAATCAGGAATACTCACAATTTATGTTTAGTTTTTACACTACTTGGAGTTTAAAAATGAAAAATCACCAGGATCAACAAATATCTGTTCGAGACTCACCATCTGGCTAATAGAAAGAACTAGGATATTTTACTCATAGCATATCTGGGCTCCCATGTGTTCCTTACCAGCAAGTAGCTTATATTCTATTCCATAGGCAAGACATATATATACTAAACCATTAAATAGACACCATGCTTACTGAAAACCAGTAAGTATCAACCAATAAGTACTCTGTGGCTCAGGTAAGGCTGGGGCGACTAGTGAGGGATGGGATGACCAAGGACTTGAACCTGGACTACAAGGAAGGGTGGGTATAACTCATGGACGGGAGGTGCAGAAATATATTTGGCAAACCTGGAAATAGGATCTCCTGAAGTGGATAGTTTATGAAGATAGAGAAAAAGCAGGTAGATTAGAGAATATTAACTGATTGGTTAACCAAGTATGAGTATTATGACATTGTAACAGAAAAATCATTAACAGTGTTTTTGAATGGAAGATATAGCTGTGTTTTGAGGAGGAATAAGTTGGAAATCATGTGCTGGAAGACTAAAATGAGCAAAGACTTTGACTAAAAAGCCAGTTAGAGGCTCTTATACTACTCAGACAGATGTTTTACCAAAAAACTTATTGGGAGAGGAAAAAGAAGTGAAGATGATGAAAGAGAAATAAGATATACACATTATGTAAGGAGAGGAAGAGATCAAGAGTGAGTCCAAGTAACAAAGCAAGGAAACCAAGAGTATGTTGATGCAGTGGTATACATAGGTTGGGGGGGGGCAAGAGAACCAGCTTGATGGTTAACATATTGTTGGAAACTGTGATGAAGTCCAGCAGTTCAGAAAATTACCTTAAGAAAGAGGTCATTAATTATCATTCTCAAGATCATGCATGTGTCTACACTTTTGTGTTTCAAATGAGCTGGTAGGCAAATAGATATCAGTAAATGAAAGAAATTGAGCTGTACGTGTGATATGACATTTGGTATCATAAGAATGAATCAAATCTACAAGATGTGGAAAGAGAAAAATAAATAAGAATTGAATTATATGATTTTATTCCATCTGTGAACAAAAGAAGTAAGATAAGGAAGAGAGGAAATAGAAGGAATCACAAAGAGAAAGGAGTACAAAGACAATAAGATGTCAAGAAGAGTGAAAAATACAATAGCCTAAGGTGGGTGTTAAGGCTAAGAGAAGTTTTAGTGATCTTGAGTTCGTGTGTGTGTGTGTGTGTGTGTGTGTGTGTGTAAAGTAAGAAAAAAAGAAATACATCTGAAGGCACACACGAGGAGATGTTCATGAAAAAGGAGATGAGATGTTCCACTGTGAAAAGCATTAGTTGCTTCCAGAGGTGAAGGCACAGGGGGCAAAGGTGAAAAAGGCCCAGAACTTTCCATTTAGACCTGGAAATGGGAACAGGGGACGTGCTCTTCTTCTGAAAAAGAAAGAAGAGAAAAAAGATGGTGATCCAGGAATATTCTGAGGTTTAAAGAGAATATGTACACCAGGATATAAGTAGAGAAGAAGAAGAATACATGCCAGATGGTTTCAAACTAGGAACAAAACTGGTGGGTAAACCAGGCTTTAAAAGAATGAACTGAATTAGGCCAAAAAGTACAATTAATATTGGAGAGTGAAGGGGCAGGGAGCTAGTATTGCTAATGTGAACAATAGCCACCTGGATTTTTACTGCTAAGTAAAGCTTTCATCTGCAAATCTTGGAAGACTACCAGGTGGGAACAGTGAGACAAACAAAACTGTCAGCAAAAAAGGACCATCTTAAAACTCAGTTCAATTAGACATATATTTCTTGAGCATTGATTACATGCCAGGCACGATATTAGCTATTAGCAGGGGAATTTTAATGGTATTCTGGGACCTGGAAGCATGCAAAAAGATGAAAATAAAATTTGTGCTAGTTTCCTAAAACTCTAAAAATGAGCATTCTTTAGCCAGGGAGACTCAAGATGACATGCAACAGGAATTCAGATGCTCTCTCCATTCTTTTCAATCTTCACTGATAAGAACTCTGCATTTCCAGCAAAGAAAATGAAACAAAATTTAAAAACTGAGGATTGGACAAACTAAGATCCTACTGATAATGCTATGGTGCCACCAAAAGCCAGGAAGAAACCATGTGAGCCCATTATTGTCCAACTTCCCACTCATCAATCCCAAGGCTGCCGGTTTCCTTATGACCTGCAACAAAGCGTGACCAGGGAACACATGGAAAGGATGCCTTGCAATTATTAAGTATTAAATGACCACTCTGTTAAGAATGGCGTCTCTGTCATCTCATAAAATCTTCACATCTTTATGAAGCAGATATTATCATCCCCATTCTACAGGTAAGGAAACTGACGCTAATAGACAATAAGTAACTGCCAAGGTGAGTAAATCAGTAGCAAGCAATTGCTGATTCAAACGTAGTGGCATCTTTTGTCAAAGGCTGTATCTTTTTCCCCCTTTGCCAGTGACACTCAAGCCTGGCTGCTTATCAGAATAATGTGAAGTTTCAAAACATATCAGACGCCTGGGCCTCATCACAGACCAATTAAATCGGAATGTGTGTGGGCGTGGAACTGGCATCTGTGTGCTGAACAGTCTTCCTGGGTGATGCTAACGAGCAGTCACCACTGAGAACCACTCTTCCCCACCAAGCTGCCGTAATTCAGGTGTCTTTCATCCTTCCGCCTTTCCCTGACTTCCTCAAAGTCAGTCTACCTTTTTATTAGTGTTTACGTTGGACAGTGAGAGCCAACAATATGTCAGTTAGCTTAGGTTTTCAAATTCCTGGTTTTCTCACCTGTAACTGGCTCTGCTAGCCAAGAGTTTATGATTCTGTGATTGTTACGTACAACATGGCTGTTTTTATTTTTTTAAATCTAAATTTAGTTGCATATGTATCTATTTTACACATGATATTCACAATTTTTAGAAAACTGTTTTCCACTCTTTTTAGATTTTACTAATATATACCTACCATTTCTCAAGCACTATCCCGGGGGCTAGGAATATGGTAAGGAAAAGGTAAAGACAGCTAATTAGTAGAGGCAGGATTTGAATCCAGCCTTTCAACTCTGGGTTCAGTTCTCTTTCTGCTCCTTGCACTCCTACAGAGTATATTTATGTAGCTATAATTATTAGGGGGAAAGCTATTATAAACTGTGGGTTGGGCAGCCAGAGTGGCTCAGCGGTTTAGTGTTGCCTTCAGCCCAGGGTGTGATCCTGGAGTCCCGGGATCAAGTTCCACATTGGGCTCCCTGCATGGAGCCTGCTTCTCCCTCTGCCTGTGCCTCTGCCTCTCTCTCTCTGTCTCTCATGATTAAATAAATAAAATCTTAAAAAAAAAATAAAGTAAAAATAAACCGTGGGTTGCCTAGGCAAACATGAAGTTTATACTTTATATGCTCTGTGTATGACTCAATCTGCCCCCAAACAGTTTCCTACTATTCTATCCTAATTCTCCTTCCAAAATAAAGTCTGAATTTCTCCATCTCTTTTTTTTAATTTTTTTTAATTTTTATTTATTTATGATAGTCACAGAAAGAGAGAGAGAGCAAGAGAGAGAGAGACGCAGAGACACAGGCAGAGGGAGAAGCAGGCTCCATGCACCGGGAGCCCGACGTGGGATTCGATCCCGGGTCTCCAGGATCGCGCCCTGGGCCAAAGGCAGGCGCCAAACCGCTGCGCCACCCAGGGATCCTTCTCCATCTCTTTTGAACTAGACGGTAAAGATAAAAAGATGAGGCTTCAGGAATTATTATTATTACCTGCCACTTACAGAGCACCTGATTAAGAGAAGCTTAAACAAATCACTTCTTTCCCACCAAGAAGTCTGAACACTAGCGGCTATTAATACTGGTTCAATGGCTCACAGATGTCAAACCTAGTACATCTGTTATTCTCATGACCAGAGTGACAAGATGGTGATAAGATGGATGCCACAGTGCCATCTCTCACATCTACATCCAAGGCAGACTAAAAAAGAAAGGGACTGTGTCAGTTTGTCTGCCCCTCCCATCAAGAAAGCAAAAACATACCCTGATTTGCAGCTCCTTTGAGCTCACTACCCATGTCAACTGTGTTACCTGATCATCCCTAAGTACAAGGGAGACTTAGAAAATGTGTTCTTAGCTTTTCTTGCCTCTTTGGAAATAGTCTCTAGTCACACAGTCTTTAGAAGCCATATTTAAAACGTACTGCATTTGTGAGGAGATGTGAACCATAAGGAGCGCTAGCCTTTTCTCTTCTGTTCATTCAGATCTATTAACTAAGCTGAATGTTTTCTTGGAAAGCGCAGAGCTTCAAACCAAGGAAACCAGGCAGTTTTAGACAAGAAGGGGTCGAACGCCAATGATAGCTGTCTGCATCTGGAAACACCAAAGGGACTAAAGCCCTGGTGATGGGTAGTGGGTAAGGCAGCTGCTCATAAACAACAGAGCTCCAAAGAAGAGGTCTGGGAAAGATCGTAGAAACATGAAGACACAGTTTCGATGAGAGTTGGCCCTCTCTCCAAGTAAACTGATTCTAATATTGTAAAAGTCATTTCATTTTTTAACAGCTTTATTGAGATATAATTTAAATATCATAAAATTCACACATTTAAAATGTACATTTCAATGGTTTTTAGCATATTCATAGATATGTGCAAACATCACCACAGCCAATTTTAGAACATTTTTATCCTCTCCAAAGAAATGCTATCACATCACCTTTCTATCCTCCAACCCTTCCAGCCCTAAGCAACCACTAATCTGCTTTGTATCTTCATAGAGGTGCTTATTCTGGACATCCATTCAAATAGAAGCATATGATATGTAAGTAGTCTTTTGTGACTGGCTTCTTTCACTTGGCACTATGGTTTCAAGATTCATCCATGCTGTAGAATACATCAAGTACCCCATGCCTTTTTATGACTGGATGATATCCCATTGCATGGATATACTACATTTTGTTTATCCATTCATTACTTGATGGACATCTGGATTGTTTCCACCTTCAGGCTGCTTCTGAATAATGCTGCCATAGACATTTGTGTGCAAGTTTTTGTGTAGACATATATATTTCCTTTTCTCTTGGGAATATACATGGGAATCAAATTTCTGGGTCATATGATAACTCTGTAATAACCATTTAAGGAATGCCGGAATGTCTTCCAAAATATCTGTATCATTTCAGATTTCCACAAATAGCATATAAAGTTTCTGATTTCTACACATTCTCACTGACATTTGTTATCTGATTTATTATTATTATTATTATTATTATTATTAATTCTAACCCTCCTGGTTGGTGTGAAGCGATATCTCATTGCCATTTTGATTTGCATTTCCCTTATTACTAATGCTGCCAAGCATCTCTTTCTGTGTGTATTCTCTATTTTTATATCTTCTTTGGAGAAGTATCTATTCAAGTCCTTTGCCCATTATTGATTGGGTTATGTCTTTATTGAGTTGTAGTTACTTGTATATTCTACACATAAGCCTAATGTTAGCTGTACGATTTGTAAATATTTCCTCCCATTTTTTGGATTCCCTTTTCATTTTGTTGATAATGTCATTTGAAGCACAAATGATTTTCATTTGGATGTTGTCCAATTTATCTTTTTTTCTTTTGTTGTTCATGCTTTTAGTATCATGAATATTTAGTCCTATATTTCATTCTAAGATTTTTATAGTTTTAGTTCTTACATTTGGGTTTTTGATCTTTTATGAATTAATTTGAGCATATGGTGTGAGGTAAGGGTCTAACTTCATTCTTTCTCATGTAGCTATCCGTTTGTTCAAAAGATTATATTTTGGCCATTATTTGATTTTGATGCCTTCGTTGAAAATCAGTTGACAATTGATGCATGAGTTACTTCTGGTCTCTCAACTATTCTATCAATTTATATGTCTGTCCTTGTAACAGCACACTATCTCTATTACTATTGCTTTGGAGTTAAGTTTGGAAATCAGGAAGTGAGAGTCCTTCCATTTCACTAATTTTCAATATTGTTTTAGCTACTTTGAATCTTTTACAATTGTAAATCTCTTACAATTTAGAATCAGCTTGCCAATTTCTACAAAGAAGCCAACTGGGATTCCAATAGGGATGGCATTCTATCTATAAATCCAATTAGGGACCATTGCCATCTTAACAATATTAAGTTTTCTGATCCATAAACTGCTTCTAATATTGTAAAAGACATTTCCTACTATCACTTTGTTTGCCTTTGTTCCGTTTTTTTTTTTTTTTTTCAGTTTATTGGTCATGTGTAAAGGAGCATATAATAGGGAAACAGAGAATCAAAATACAGTGGTATGGACAAGGAACCATAATTAAGGAATAGAACATGGTTCCTGTGAATACACCCAGGTAGAACAGTTCCCTCCAAGGTCAATCTTTTCTGTTTGAGGGGAAATCCTAGGCATTCCATTCCAGAGCCTCATTTGGGTCATCTCTTTCTTCTACATGCTGCAGCCCCTGGGCTCCCTTCTTTTTTGTTTCTGTGGCTGCCATGGCAACAGTTCATATGGGCTGGAAAAGAAAAGCTGAGGCCTCTCTGGTGCCATCATTAGTGCTACTCTGGCCAGCAGGGGGTGCCAAGAAGAGCAGCCACTCCCACTTTCTGTTTGTAACAGTTCATACCCACCCCAAGAAAGCTGAGGACCTGGAAGTGAAAAGGTGGCATGTGTACTTCTACAAAAAGAGATTGTGAACTCTCTGGAGAGGTTTTTAAGAATTTGTGAGGATTTAACTAAGAATTCATGTCAGAACAAAATTTATGAGTGATTAACTAGATCAGAAAATTGAAACTTTTAAATTCTAACTGCAAAATACGATCTTTCCAGAAATCAGAGATCATCTTATTTTTATTTACTGAATTTGCCACACAGATTTAATTTTTACATTTCCTGCTCTTGAAAGATTCACACACACGTTAGCCTCTCTTCTTTTTATGCACAGTGCATTGAACATCCTAGGGAATTAATAAATGTTTATTAAGTTAAACTCAAAATGCCTGGTCTCCAGATACTGAAGCAAATTCTATTTCCATTTAACATATAGCAGTGGATCACCCACCAATGCTTTCCCAGCACCATAGTGCGAATTTCAAGGGGACACAGGGTTTTTATTTTACAATTCCATTTCATGTATGCATCAGAATATTTTACCTCACACACATGGGCAGGCGAGCTGCTATTAAATTAAAATGTGATGCCAAATACACTTTAAAAGAACTGTGGAGAGCAAGGTAATGGCCTCCTCTCACCCTCCCAGAGTAGCATCATGTGGATAGTCATGGATTAATATTTCTGGATTTGTATTATGTGGAATAATTTCCACATCTCTGACCTGTGAGCTAGAAGTCTGGACATCTTTGATGCCTATGACCGGCAGTTTTTACCTTTGCAAATCTTTTGGTATGCAACCAGTGCTGCATGATACACGTAGTTGACTAAATATTTATCAAATATTCATACAGTTACTCAGTGGATTAATTATTGAACAAGCTTCCACTGAACTATCTTTCTTTTTGCTACAGCTAATTCTCTGTTGCTCAGTTGACATATGTTCTGGGGAAGCAGGGAAATAGCCAACTCAGCAAGTTTTATTACTTTCAAGGTTATGCATTTAAGTGTGGGAAAGCAAGACACACATGAAAGCCCACATCACTGATTTGGCTTGCTTAAAAGATTATTTAAAGATACACATGAACCTCCTAATGGGTTTGGCTTCTTTTTTCTTTTTGAACAAATTTAATTTTTAAAGTAAATTTTTTATAACCTATTAACTGACAAGGAAAGGGAACTCTTTAAATAGGTCAGAATAATTTTTATTTTTGTGGGGACTTATTACAAAATATTGTCTGGTGCATTGTTTCATTTACTTTTCCATAGGAAACCCAAGATGTCTTCTCTAGTCCCATTTTACAGAGGAGGCAGATCAGGTTCTGGGTTATCCATTGATTTCCCCAAATTCCCACAGCTAATAAGTGGCCAAATTGGCACTGGAACTTGTGTCTTATTTTATCCAATATAGCATAATTGTATATAACAAAGGGAAAAAATGGAAATAGTTGCTATTTGGATAAATAGATTTTTGTTTTAGCAATTTTTTAATTGTTCTCTGTATTTAGAATTGGAATTACATTATGCACAATTCTTCTCTTGTTCTTGATAAGCAATACCACAAAGCAGTTACTGTTCCCATAAACCAGAGAAGAAACAGGGGAGGAAATAGCCCTGGGATCTTGGCTGCTCACAGAGCAGCTGCTTTAGAGCCTTAGGATAGGTAGAAACACGATGAGCAGGTGTTTGGTGACAAAGCATTCATGTCATGACTCTTTTTTTTTTTTTTTTTTTTGGTATGTTTAACTTAGAATTTGTACTCTTCAGGGGAATATCAATTTCTTTATGGAGTTTGGTTTCTACTTTCAGTTAGATCTAGAGGAGGAATAGATCTCAAACTACCATGTATCACGAATCTCAGTATTTCTAGGTTTAAATCCAATGCAGTGTTCTCATTTCCATTTTTTAAAAATTGTGTCATCAAGCTTTTTTCCCCATTAAACATTCTTAGCAAAACATAGTTTACTTCTAAATGCTACATTTCTTGATTTTTCTCTAAGGATATTACCATAATCTACCCATTTTGGCAGTCTGCTCAAAATCTTAACAATAGGAATTTAAACAATATTTTTGGCATCATGGTAAATAAATATGGTGAAATAAAACACTTGAACATGCCTTCAAATTATCCTTTTGTAAGAAATGTTTAAAAGAAAACTATTTTCTATACACATGACCATTAATATCTATTATAGATAGGCCAGGATTTCAAGGTTACTGACCAACCATTAATTTCTAATGTATTATCTCAAGTAAATAATAATACAAGTTACAACATTATCAGCAGATGTGTTCATGTTGTAAAACACGGATGGTATATTTAATTAGTGGTAAGTAATACAAATGCTTGACATAAACTCTTGAGACTTCAGATATGGAGATGTTTTGTGAAAAGCTTTGAAATCCACTGGCATACGCCATTCTTTCATTCAAGACAAATATGTGGGCGAATCAGCAGGAGTCCATTCTGGCTTCCAGAGAGTGCCCTGGAGCTGTCCACAGGAAGGTGCTGGAAAAGGCAGCCGCAGATGGTCCAGGTACACAATTATTTCAGCCCGAAATGCAGCAGAATAATCAGACTCATGTTAGAGTATTGGTACAATGTACATGACCTGGAAACTGCTTCATGAAGGTTGCAGGGCCATCTCCAATCTCCTTTGATAATTATTTTTAAAAAGATGATTTCTCTAAAAAATAGGGAGAAGAGTCAAATAAGACAAGGAATAGCTTATGTAGTCTCATAGATGTAAATGACATTACTAATATGTACCTGGCTGAATTGCTAAATAATTGGCATTTTATCCCAGAACATTTAAAGTTCTTTATTAAATAATATAAGTTCAGATTGTATAGATTTTCTTAGTGTTTCCAACTCCATGTTGGAAAATCGAACGTCATTTTAAAAATCGGCTATTTACCCCCAGTAGAATTGCCCTTCTAGTAAACTGAAAGGGAAGGGGACAAAAGGATTTGTAGTTCTAGCAATATACAAGGACTGACTTTCAGATCCATGGTAAAGGTCAGGTGTAATATTCAAAAACAAATTAAAAGGCAGCCATTCTATTGGACTCAGAAGATTCCAGCAAGAATTGGGCACCCATGGGCATTGGCTCAAAATGTGTTTATTGTGATCACACCCCAGATGATGCTGCAAGCACTATTAAGGACCCTATTCACCACCATCCTTCTTGCATTATGTATGCAGTTATTGTTTTGCATTATGCACTATCTAAAATGATACAAAAACATTTTGCTGAAAAATAAACCACTGGTTTTATGCTTAACACCAGGATTACAAAATGTGATGTCATGAATTATTCATATCATTCGATTTAATGTAATCATTTTCTCCCCAGCGCTAAGCCTCTGTGAATGGTGTCCTATGCAGCCACTGTTTTGAAGAACTTAATACTAGGGGGAGAAACACCTGGCATTAACTGACAGTGAATTAGGCTCATTGTCACTTTGGAAAAAAAATTGCAATTTAATCTTTGATCTTCTGTACATCCTAATTCCAAGGAGCATTTATCAACACCACAAAATGAACCAACCTTAGGAATTTATAGAAATATTGACCTCAACATTTAGGCATAGGCATATATAAAAGTACTCACATACATTTAAAATTTGAACTACAGAATGGAATTCACCTTTGTTTTTTTCGAAGCAATGATGGAATGTATTTGGAATGTGTTTATGCTAATATCAAATAGATTTTGATACACATTTATAATTTATTTAGATCAAATCTTTCAAAGGAGTATGGACCTTAGGACAAAGCATGTTGAGAAAGATAAATACATCAATGCAACTTAGCCTACAGATTAAAGTAATTTATCTTTAAGGCAGTCCAAAAAAAAAAAATCAAAACCAAGAGTAGAGAGTGCTTCTAAATGCTTGAAACTTTATAGAGAAAGGACAGACATTGGCTTAAAACTGGTAGGAGCAACTTTTAAGAATCAGAATCCCCTTCTGGTAGCTTATCTTTGACTTTTAATCCATGCTTCAATATGGTGAAGTTATCCCAAAATATTTCCATTATCCTTAAATGAGCAGATGCTTCATTCTGGGATTGAATATAGAAACGTGTTATAGTGAGAAGAGTACAGAGCCAACAAACCTGACTCCTATTCCCAGCCTGTTTCCCTGCCCAACTCGTGAGCTTCTAAAAGTGCTAATATCACCTGCCCTACCACCCTCGGAATGATGGAGGAAGACCCAAATGACATAATGAGTGGTAAAACACACGAGGTGATTCACAAATATGAGGAGCTATTATCTAAAACCAAAAATGTCTATAATTTGTACACATTTGCAATATACATAAGTGTTCAAATGGATAAGTAAAGATACTTTATGGGCATCAGTAACAAAGAAAGATAAGTTTAAAAGAAAGGAATTCACTCAATAAGAAAAAAAGAACACCATACCAATTTAAGAATTAAATGGTACGCAAATCTATATAGAATAACTTACCCATATAATTAGCAAGAGGAAGAAAAGTTTGTACATAGTGTCAGGAAAGATCTCAATTACTATTCCAGAACAATTTTTATCTCTCACAGCACCTAGCATAGCATCTTGCACACAGTTGGGACTCAGCACTGTTGCCTGATTGATAATGAAGACAGTTACCGTGGTCAATCCAACAGTAATTGAACATTCGTTTTTTTATAAGGTCAATGTAAAATCTGTCAACTGCTCCTCTGTGATAACAAATGCCTGGAAAACTTGAAACTCGGTCTTTACCAAATAATAACAAATTGACAATATTTGCTACTTTCCAAAAAAAGCAGTGGGACATTTAAGGTGTTAAGGGAGGTAGTAAGGGAGGCAGAGCAGTGAATGGAAAACATTTCTTAAGCTAATGGCTTCTTCAATTTGCTTCTACAACATAGTTTCTTTTCTACTTAATAGCCTAGGTAAAGAAAAAATTTCTCTTTCCCCCAAATACAAACTATTAGGCATTTGTCTATTAATCTTAGAAGCATACTTCAACTAGTCTCATTAACATTGTGAACTGGGCCAGGAAGAAACCATGTCACATTATAAGAACTGCCTTCCTTTCATTTCAAGAGCACCTTGACCTTCTCCAGGAGTCACGTCATATGCTCCTATCATAGTTCTCACTGCTTCCCAGGGCAGCCACCCAGTCTCCCAAGAGCCCATCTCGGCACAGGGTGGTCCTCAGAGACGGTCTGCACAGGAAGCCTCTAAGGTTGGCTTTTCATTTGCTCACTCACACATTCACTCACAGTTTAAAAAAATTATCATGTACTCAAATCCAAAAAAATGTTTGTGCTTAAAAAAAAAAAATCTGGAGAACTGAGAACCAGAGCCAGTGCTTTAAGCCTCTCGGTGAAGCTACAGCCTAATTACTGCCTGCTGCGTGGCGCAGTTAAACACAATCAGTCAGAAAGCCTTAAAGATACAATATCCCTTTTCACAAACTGTCTGCTTGTCAATTCCAAGTCACCCCCCTGCTTTAAATCAACCAACCACAGAGCTGTTATGAACAGCAACTGATTTTCCATGCAGTGCTGCAAAACAAAATCACACCGTATCCTATTTTTAATGGCCACAGTTTTTCAACTGCATAACAAGAGTTAGCTGGCACTGCTGAGCTGAACGGTATCAAAAAAATGGGTTCAAGTAGAAATAGCATGGAACCCTTGAAGTGAACAAGTACAGACCCAATTACAAGTGCATTGTGATGCTCAGTACCAATTACATCCAAATAACAGTGGAGCAAATTTCCCCTTAATAGTTATATTGTAGACATCAACTTCTTTTATTTTTGTTCCTCCAGGATATAGCTTGATACTTAAAAGTGGGGAAAAAAGGCTGAATCATAAATATTGTTTTATTAGCATACAGTTTATTTATGCACAAAGGCTCTTCTATGGTGTCAGCTTGTAGGGACATGATATCTTGGTCATCACAGAGAGATGTTCTTTCCATAGAGTTCATGGTTTGTCAGGAATTTCACTTGGGAAAACCAGATTTTCTTTCTTGTGTATTGCTCACTAGAAACTATCTTTCCTCAAACAATATGCTTTTTAATTATTTGAGCCTTAGGGATATAAACAGGCAGTAACAGGGATTCTTTTTTTCTTTTTTAAAGAATCCTAGCCCCATCTCCAAAGAGGCGGGCAAAATTAGGCATTCCATGAATTGAAGGAGCTGCCACTTGGGCCTTTGGGGGCTGACATATGACAGATTCCTTAATAGCTAGAAGACGAAAGAAAGAGAAATGGGAAAACAAATGAGCTGAATGGAAGTTGAAAAGATGGAAAAGAAGGTGCATACAACAAATTGATCCTTAAAACACAGAGCCAAGATAAGGGAACAGAAGAGGCAAGGGAGACCAGACTAAACAAAGCAAACAAGAAAATGTCACTATCAAGTGTGTGTTGTGTTTTGTTGACAATCAGAGAATCACAGAGACAAGGGCTCTTCAATGTCAGCCTGTCTAACCTTGGCCCACAGACTATCCCAGCAGTCACCCTTGCTCTGCTGGAACATTCTGCCACAGACAGGCAGCTTTCATTTGTTCCTTGGGTATTAACTTCACTTTCAATTTCTTGTAGGCCAATATGGGCCCTAGAGTAGTAACAGAGTGCCACATCTTTTCAAGGCTGGCCACTCAGGCTTGAGGAAAGTAGCAAGAGAAATTAATGATGTCTCCAGGGCTTTATCAACATGTTTCAGAGGATGGGAGTACAATGTGAGCAAATAGATCTTTCGTTATTTGCCCCTTTGCTCTGCCCATTTTCTCTTTATTTGGAACTGGGAACTAGAGCATGTGGCCCAGGATTTCCCGCCAGCTTTGTATCCTTTGCTCTTTCCTCATTTCTGATTTAGCATGAGCTTCAACCTGAAACAAAATAAAGCAAAATGGGTTATCTATGGTGTGAGCTAAAATTTAAGTTCTTTAAAAGTTCTCACTTTGCATAAAAAGTAAGCTAAAGACATGCCACAGATTACAAGTAAGTGTTAGAAAACTACCAACCCATCTCTCATTCTAGAGATGAGGAAACTGAGGCCTCAGAAGAACATGATTCTAGAATACAGTCGTCATCAGCAGGCAGGGCATCAACGGCCGCCACACCTGGCACTGATTCCAAGACACGCAGTAGCAGTGGGAATGCTATTTATTGTACATAGTGACTCACAAATCTAGGTTATGTGAACTATAAAAAGCCTGACTCAGAGCTCCAGAGGAAGGAGCTAATACTATTGAAATATAGGACACAGATTGCAGTATTAGGATGCTTGTAGGATTATTTTCCAAGGCAGCTTTATCCAAAGCAGAACTGAATAGAGTCATACGTCCACTAACGAATATACGTCCAATTTCATAAGATAACCCAAAATACCTTTAATGACAATCAGCATACGTACTTCTGGGCATTTTTGGTGAGAGGGAGGGGGAATCAGAGGGATGGCTGAGGTGGGGGTGGAAGGGAGCCGGGAAAGGAGGCTGGGCTCTGTGAAGGGAGAAGGCCTGGGGGAAGCAGGAGAAGGCAGGAGCACCTGAGGTCCCAGGCCCACCAGCAACTGAGGACCATGACCAAGTCTTTGTCAACCTTTGCTCACTGTCTCTTTTTACCCTAGGGGAAGGCCTCCTCAGGAGACCAGGGAGAAAGGTTATAAACCTTTCCACTACCTAATCCAGACATCACCCAAAAATGTTAAGTCAAGTTTACCTTCAGGACCTTTGAATGATTTCAGTCCTTCCTGCCTTGGATCAGATTTCCCCACCCTCTGTCAATAGCTGACATTAGCTTTAGTCACTGAGAGCCGAAATGACCCAAAATGCAAATGCTTGGATGAGGTAACGGTTAATCAGTGAATTAAGAAATAGAACCTATCCATCAAATGGAAAAGACTGATGTGTGATCTTTTCCTGTTTTGACGGAGGAGAGAGTCTGAAAACAGAAGGAGGGTACCAGCCACATCATGGCGAGGGAAGTGAGTTTTAAAGAACAGGGAGCCGAAGACACAGAAAGATAACTTGAGCGACATCACAACCCAGCGGGGGCGTGGAAAGAGGCTTAGCATCAAGTGTATTTTAATCTGCAGCTAGGAAAATGGAGTTTTATCCTCAAATGATTTAGGAATATTTTTGTGGGGGTGTTTGGTGGATGTTATTGAGAGTCTTATTGTTTGTTGCTTCTGTTGTTTTTAACATCTCTTGCTTCCTATAAAGAAATTTTTCCCCCAGGGGATCCTATCCCTGTAACTATACAGACTTAATTCTGGAGCACCAGTGCAATTAAAAGACGGTTCTAATTAATAGGCAATAGAATGGTTGTATGTAAAAGATTTAAGCAGTTTATGCTTGGTGTACTAAACGAATCCAAGCAAAGTCACAAAAGGCATCAGAGCCCCATTAGAATTTATCAGCTGAGATGCTTGGAATATTTTTCACACTGGATAGTCACATTGCTCTCTGCAATTGGGATTGTACTAAGAGGGGGGGAAAGAGGGTCAACGTATTTTTCTTTACTGGTGGCAGTAAAATGGCTTCTCATTTCAGCTAAGTGGCAACCACCAGAGCAAAAGCACCCTTACTGCAGGAATGCTACTTCTGATCCACCTTAGAGAAACCGGAGAGAAACACCGTGTCCAATTTTCTAACAGGCGGCTGCGCTGAGTGGGTCAGACTGTGGGCTTTGGAGTCAGTCGCCCTGGCTTCCAGCCTGGCCTTGGCCATGTATGAAATGGGGAATCCTGGGTAGGTAACTACTCTTTCTTGTTTCAATGTCCTCACGTGTCAAATGTGCTAACATCCCCTTCTCCGAGGGCAGTTGCAAAGATTGCTTGAGTTAATTCACATAAAGTGCTCAGAATGTTGCCTTGAAACCCACTGAGCACTAGATGAATTTTGCATTATGACTGTTATCTGGGTCTATCATTACAAATCTGTGATGCTGTTGTAGAGAAACAGCACGACCAGGTATATCCCATATTTCTTATGATTATTTTGGCCAGTGGGTCTCATCATGCATGTTCAGGAGATGAGAAGAAGTTTGGAACTCTGGCATCCGAAATAAATACAGTTCTGCAATGTAATGCTGGGCAAACCATTATAAATCCACCTTCTCTTTTGTTAATGCCAATGATTTCTGAGCACTTGGGGGGAAAAAAAAGGTTGACTTCCAGTTCTTCACAGAGGCTAAACACAGTCAGTCTCAAATACTGTGTTGCTGTTGTCACTTTCTCATTTTTGAAAATTATGTCCTTGATATTCTTACTCCTACTCCTAACTCCCTACCCATCATAGAGCACCTTGGAAAAGTAACAGATTTAGAGGACTGGGCTTTGCTTGAGTTTAAGAGTGAGAAGGCAGGGAGTAAGGAGTTAAGGGGGACGCCAGTGATCACTTTGCTACTCTTGTCAACTCCCCAATTTCTGAACTCTCTGCCTACAGTTTGAGAATCATCCCTTGGTTGGCACAGTGTGCCGTCCTCACAGCCACAGCACAGATGGTGCACTGGCCATACTCAGGGCTTGAATGGGGGGAATTGGGTAGCCACCATGCAGCATCCAGGCAGTGGTGGTTGTGTTTTAGGGGCAGCTTCGGGCTCCCAGTTCTGTGCTATCAGAAGTAAGTCTCAGGATTTAGTGCCCAGTGGCAGTGATCTCTCCACCAGGCTCCATTCCTGGCTATATAAGCAGCTAAGCGTAGTTCTCTGGCTGGTGAAGTTTTTGTAAGTTACCTCATATCTTCTTTCCATACATCAGTCACAGTGTCTGAGAACACTGACTGACTAGTACAGTGGACACACCACGGGGTTTTTGAGCCAGACATTTTCATAAATGTTAAAAAGGCTTCCATAATCCAATATAATCCTCATAAGCATTAACTTTCCTGAAGGAACTACTTTCAGGGATTTCAGCATGGTTTACGTCTAAGATTCCTTCCCACTACAAGATGTTATTCATGCATGGGAAGACCTAAGTTGCGAAGCACTAACATCCATCAATGATGACTTGTGGTCATCAGTACCACTAACTAAAATTAAAAAAACAGAATATTTGATACCACAGGTAAAATTTCATGTGTATTCACCAATTTTTCTTTCTCTGTTTTTCAAAGTTATGGATGGACTACATTCAACACCTAGTAGGAACTCAATCAATACTGCACCGAATTGAACTGAATTATGTCCATGGCTCCATTCAGCCAAGGACACCTTTTCCAATTTCTCAGCTTATCACCCACACTGGTCCCCTAACTGTGTTCACCTTCTTCCTGACCCCAAGTTCACTGGCATTGCTTTAATCACTTATCACTCCGTCTTCTTGGTCTATTCCCTGCAGACAAGCTCATTTCAGCTTCATCCTGACCCTAGATCACCAGTTTCTTTGCCAACTTTGTTTTCTTCCTTTTCAATCCATCTATTCCAACAAGCCTGTAGTCTCCTATAGCTGCCCAATCACCTTTCTCAGGATAGAGGCTCAGGAAATGTTTGATGGAAGAAATGAATAATTCGCTATCTCATAATGACTTTTTAAAACACCCTTGGCTTAATTAAGAAAAAAAAGTTTATCATTTTTCTGGTATTTCCTGTAGGCTAATAAGTACATATATTACACTTTTCTTTAAAAAGAGAAAAAAATTACAATTAAAAGCTTTCAAACATCACTTACACGTGTGCATATTTTTATTTTTGGTTTAAAAACTTGTTTCGAAATAAGGCTTTTAAGGCTACCTGTGGTAAACGTTCTGTAAACTTTGAAAAGGGTGGCTCATTTTCAAAGCTCTTGCTCGTATCATCTCATACGGCCAAAATTATGTGATATAATGGCAATAATTAGCATTGCTATAGGCAAAGCTCGTGAAGAAATGCCCCTTTTCATAACACTAAATAAATGTAGAGGAGTGTGCCCTTTATTTAGCAAGACAGGGCCACTTTGACCTCACAGAAAAAGGTACTGGTATTAAGTGATTCGGTCTGAGACTTTCCCAGTTTGCACTGGAACACTGGAAGTACTAGTTAAGTGTTGCATAAGTCTTTCATTTTAAACATTCCATCACAACATTTGCAAATACAATGCTACTTCTGCCTTCCTCACAACTGCCCAGTTGTTTGCTAGGACACAAAGAGCTGGATTCATCAAAAGGATGACAGCAGGTAGCCGCTAAAAATTTCAGCCACTAAAAAAGCATTTCTATTAATTTTTATCTTCCTTTAAATATTAATGAATAGTTCCAGTGATAATTAGCAATTTTCTCTAATTACAGAAAATTGGCACTTCACAAATAACAAACTCTGATATTATCTAGTATTGTGCCAGTTTTCCTATTAATTTGGAAATTCAGCAATTATCACCAGAACTATGTAGGTTAAAGTGTGTCAGATTCTAGATAAACAACTTAAAATACCCTGCAATATGAGGTTCAATGTCAAGGAAGTTCAATCTTGGCATTTAAAGGAAAAAAAAAATGCTAGTGACTACCACTGGCTATTGCAGCATTGTGGGAAGACTTTCCAAGTTTTGTTTTATTTCAGCCTGGCCCTAACAGATGACATGGATTGCAGGACCCTGGACAGCATGCCTCATTATTGATTTGAAGAAGACAAAACAAAAATGCAAATTCTCAAATTGGAAACCAGCATATACAAAAATGCTGTATCAGATCCTAAGTGGATGCTATTATTAATTTTCTTCTAAACCCAACAAAATTTAGAGAGACAGAAATTCTCCAGTCTCTTTGTTGGGTGAGAAATAACTGACACTTTCATGCACTTATCAATCCCTGACATGCAAACGCCTCCCCGAATGCAAACCAATCCATATACGGACTGTGTTCTTGAGGATTACCTTGATGTTAAGAAGTCAGGAGTTGGAGGAATGCATTATAACTCAGTTCACTTTGGAAGAGCTTGTTTAATGCTGACCAATCACAAGCCCATAATTAACTGTGGTAACAGCAGGAATCATAAGATTGACGATTATTTTTCATCTTAATGCGTGTCAGGATCACTCTCAACACAATGTCACTTAGTTTTATCTGGAACAGATCCTCATAAGTGCAACAGCTAAAAGCAAATGCTTGACTAGGTCTTTCAGAAGTCTTTCCCAAACTCAGCAGTTCTGAGACCAAAATTCAGACTGCATTTGCATGTCACCAAAATAACTGGTTTCTGAAATGTATAAAATTCAGCCAACTGAATCAATCCACAGGAAGCTTAATCAGTTTGACAGATTTTTTTTTCATTAAAATGATACGTGGTGTGTTTGTTGCTCAACCCCCCCTCAAAAAGGAAAGTGTGGTAAGGTGACAGGGGTGGTTAGATTTCTATTACAAGATAAATAAAACTAGTTTCCAATGATACCATTCAGAAATTAAGAATAGATTAAAATATCGAACTAGGACTGTATTGAAAAATAGTGAAATTGATTTTCCACCTTCTTGGAGGAAAGACAAGAGAGCAAATGGACTGGAATTCCAATAAAAGAGATTGAAGTCAAAGAAAAACAAAATCTTGTCTTCAGGGGTTAGGAAACAAAGAAATGTATTAGGGTGAGATGGCAGAGAATGTTCTTTTTCAGTGATGCTGTTTCCAGTACAGAATTTAGAGGCCAGGGAGATTATTGTTTCTATTATTCCCATAGGGGTGAAAGAAAACCATGACAGTTCTCCATCTTTCCTCAGAACAAATCGGAACCAAGACTATGACGCCCCCTAACCTATTCAAATGTCCTTCCCTTAGCACTCACTACCTCATCCGATCTCCTTCCCATTCCACAGATGCCCTAGTTATTCCTACCATTGCCCCTTTAGCCTAAGGATGGTCGTCACATTTTTTCTCTACTTTGGCAGATCCTGCCATGTTTCAGCCTACCGGCTAAAGTTATACAGGATATAAGTAGCAATGCTTCATTCAGCTGGACAGTCCAGCTGAACGTATTTCCTCTATTTATCTGAATCCTATCAGTATTTACAGTTTTATTTCAAATCTCACATCTTTCTAGAAACTTTTTTCTAATAGCTGCAGATAGCCATGACTTTTCCTCTTTGACAGTCTTGCAATATCACATGCTTTGTACCAGATATTTTGACATATGAATTTCAGGTTGGAATTTTATTATTTCACTAAGTAGTACCATTTTCTAATTATTTTAGTACATGAAACATATGTCCCTAATGAAATTACAATATCCTTGAAAGCAAGAACAAATCTCACCTTTCTTTTGTGTCATCTGCAGAGTCTAGCAAGGACTTGACAGAAAAGGCTCCTCAGAATTAGGTGCAATTCTAAGCCTTTATCACTGACCAGGTAGGTGATGTTATACAAGTTGTTAAGTCTCATCTATAAAAGGGATATAATAATTCCTACCTCACTTATTTGTTAAGAGGACTGAATACTCTTTTTTTAAAGGATGTATTTATTTATTTTGGAGACAGAGCATTTGAGCAGGGGGTGGGGCAAGGGGAGAGAGACAAGCAAACTCCCTGCTGAACAGGGAGCCCTGGGGCTTGGTCTCAGGATTCTGAGATTATGACCTGAGCCAAAATCAAGTCTGCCACTCAGGACGCCTGGGTGGCTCAGCAGTTGAGTGTCTGCCTTTGGCTCAGGGTGTGATCATGGGGCCCTGGGATGGAGTCCCATATCGGGCTCCCTGCAGGGGGCCTGGTCCTCTGCCTGTGTCTCTGCCTCTCATGAATAAATAAATAAAATTTTAAAAAAACGAGTCTGCTGCTCAACTGACTATGCCATCTAGGTACCCCTTGAATACAATAATCTTCAGAAGTTCTTACATTCAACGGAATATGATGTATATTAGGAAGCGATTATTATTTTTTCATAGTCTATGTCATACATTATCACTTACATTTATATTATAAATATTTGTGGTCTTATCCGAAAGCAGAGGACTCTACTTGAAGCCTATTTTTATTGTTTGTAAAAAATACTAGAAGTTCTATTTTATTGCATTTTTTAGAAATAAACAGTTGATTCTTCTCTTTCCCCATAAGTCACCTTTTTCCTCTAGTCAGCCTCTGGTTTTCCTTCCTCAGGCTGTCTGATCACCCTGCTTTGTCTGGAGTAGTGGGATATGTCAACATCATTAACAAGTTTGGTCTACCTATACTCAACAAGTAAGGAATTCATATTTCCTCAAGAAAACTTGACACATTTATAAAAATTAATTACTAAGACTATAAACCAATATCCAAAAATCAAAGAATCATTAATACTCCAATCATATATTCCAATCACAATTCTATTAAGTCAATAACAAAAAGATAGATTTTTAAAAAACCATATATTCTGAAATTAAAAAAAAAATCACTGTATTAAATAACTTAAGGGTCAAAGTGAAAAATAATGATGAAATATAAATTAAATTATAGTAAATTTCATAACTGAAAGGTAATAAATTTTGATATAATAATAAACATATCAAAAATTATGCCATATAGTAAAAGAAGTTTCTACAGGAAAATTTAGAATTTTAAAATTCTCACATAAGAAAAGAGAAAAGGCTGAAAATGATGTAAGTATCCAATTTTAGAAGTCTTAAGTATTATAAAATATGCTCAGATAAAAGAAGAAAAAATAACGTTAAAGTATCAATCAGTAAAAAAAAATAAATCAGTGAATATACAAAAACAAAGATTCAAGAGAGAGAATCAAAACGATATTTTAAAAAAAGACTGATAAAGTACAAAAAGCTTTAGTGAGGTTGTTTAAGTGGGAAAAAAAGAAAAAATAATGATATAAATTAGGGTTGCAATAGTATATGTAGAACAGGAATTACAAAAGTAGCAATCCATCAGAGAAAATTCAAAGTTTGGTGTTTTGTTTTCCTGGTAAATTTGAAACTTTCTGTACAAAGAACAGAGTTCTAGACATATATGATATGTAACTGATTTAGGAAGAATCAGAAAACCTGAAAAATCCCATAACTATTAAAGAAGTTGAAATAGTTGTTTAAAATCTTCATACAAAAAAGTAAAGACAGTTTTATAGATTAATTCTACCAAAGTTTAAAGGTGAATAGCCTTCATATTGTGTTTACTCTCCCAGAACATAGCAAAGAGGAATATGTCCCACTCCATTAATGAAGTGACTGTAACCTTAACATCAGCATGAGAAATGCAAATTACCTGCCAACCTCCCAATGCCATCTAGGTAGTTTATGTGAGTTAAGTCTTTATCTTGCAGAGTGTGGCATCATAGGGGAGTGTAATATTTAAGCTCAAGAAATAAAAATATAACAATATTATTTTTAATTATAAACATCACAACCAATAAAATTACTAACGGACACAAAAGAAGATCACCTCTGAGAATAAGAAAGTTGGTGAATGGGAAATGTTTTCAGAAGTACTTTTGAACTGTTTGACCTGCAACCAAGTGATAAATTAAAATGTGTATTTTCCCAAAAACAAAAGTAGAGCAGGATGTGCGAATTAGAAGTAAAGATAAGCAATTGGAATATAACAGATGTTCAAAAAGAGGAACAGGTCAAGAAGCGTTTGAAAGTTTAGGTCTTATTTTCTTCCTCCATCACCAGACAGCCTGTTTCACAGTTGGCAGGGACTGAACTGACCACAGAGCCAGGGCCCATAGTCAAAGCATCATGTTGGTCAGTATTCAGATCTATCATCTTTTTTTCAAAAAGCTATCAAGGCTCTGTCTTGAATTACATTATCTCCTTTCCCCATTTTGTTTCGTGGTTCTTTTTTTTTTTTTTTAATAAAATAATTTTTATTGGTGTTCAATTTACCAACATACAGAACAACACCCAGTGCTCATCCCGTCAAGTGTCCCCCTCAGTGCCCGTCACCCACTCACCCCCACCCCTCGCCTTCCTCCCCTTCCACCACCCCCAGTTCGTTTCCCAGAGTTAGGAGTCTTTATGTTCTGTCTCCCTTTCTGATATTTCCCACACACTTCTTCTCCCTTCCCTTATATTCCCTTTCACTATTATTTATATTCCCCAAATGAATGAGAACATATAATGTTTGTCCTTCTCCGACTGACTTATTTCACTCAGCATAATACCCTCCAGTTCCATCCACATTGAAGCAAATGGTGGGTATTTGTCATTTCTAATGGCTGAGGAATATTCCATTGTATACATAGACCACATCTTCTTTATCCATTCATCTTTTGATGGACACCGAGGCTCCTTCCACAGTTTGGCTATTGTGGACATTGCTGCTATAGACATCGGGGTGCAGGTGTCCCAGTGTTTCATTGCATCTGAATCTTTGGGGTAAATCCCCAGCAGTGCAATTGCTGGGTCATAGGGCAGGTCTATTTTTAACTGTTTGAGGAACCTCCACACAGTTTTCCAGAGTGGCTGCACCAGTTCACATTCCCACCAACAGTGTAAGAGGGTTCCCTTTTCTCCGCATCCTCTCCAACATTTGTGGTTTCCTGCCTTGTTAATTTTCCCCATTCTCACTGGTGTGAGGTGGTATCTCATTGTGGTTTTGATTTGTATTTCCCTGATGGCAAGTGATGCGGAGTATTTTCTCATGTGCATATTGGCCATGTCTATGTCTTCCTCTGTGAGATTTCTCTTCATGTCTTTTGTCCATTTCATGATTGGATCGTTTGTTTCTTTGGTGTTGAGTTTAATAAGTTCTTTATAGATCTTGGAAACTAGCCCTTTATCTGATATGTCATTTGCAAATATCTTCTCCCATTCTGTAGGTTGTCTTTTAGTTTTCTTGATTGTATCCTTTGCTGTGCAAAAGCTTCTTATCTTGATGAAGTCCCAATAGTTCATTTTTGCTTTTGTTTCTTTTGCCTTCGTGGATGTATCTTCCAAGAAGTTACTGTGGCCGAGTTCAAAAAGGGTGTTGCCTGTGTTCTCCTCTAGGATTTTGATGGAATCTTGTCTCACACTTAGATCTTTCATCCATTTTGAGTTTATCTTTGTGTATGGTGAAAGAGAGTGGTCTAGTTTCATTCTTCTGCATGTGGATGTCCAATTTTCCCAGCACCATTTATTGAGGAGACTGTCTTTCTTCCAGTGGATAGTCTTTCCTCCTTTATCGAATATTAGTTGCTCATAAAGTTCAGAGTCCACTTCTGGATTCTCTATTCTGTTCCATTGATCTATGTGTCTGCTTTTGTGCCAGTACCACACTGTCTTGATGACCACAGCTTTGTAGTACAACCTGAAATCTGGCATTGTGATGCCCCCAGATACGGTTTTCTTTTTTAAAATTCCCCTGGCTATTCAGGGTCTTTTCTGATTCCACACAAATCTTAAAATAATTTGTTCTAACTCTCTGAAGAAAGTCCATGGTATTTTGATAGGGATTGCATTAAATGTGTAAATTGCCCTGGGTAACGTTGACATTTTCACAATATTAATTCTGCCAATCCATGAGCATGGAATATTTTTCCATCTCTTTGTGTCTTCCTCAATTTCTTTCAGAAGTGTTCTATAGTTTTTAGCATATAGATCCTTTACCTCTTTGGTGAGGTTTATTCCTAGGTATCTTATGCTTTTGGGTGCAATTGTAAATGGGATTGACTCCTTAATTTCTCTTTCTTCAGTCTCATTGTTAGTGTATAGAAATGCCGTTGATTTCTGGGCATTGATTTTGAATCCTGCCACGCTACCAAATTGCTGTATGAGTTCTAGCAATCTTGGCGTGGAGGCTTTTGGGTTTTCTATGTAGAGTATCATGTCATCGGGAAAGAGGGAGAGTTTGACTTCTTCTTTGCCAATTTGAATGCCTTTAATGTCTTTTTGTTGCCTGATTACTGAGGCTAGGACTTCTAGTACTATATTGAATAGCAGTGGTGAGAGTGGACATCCCTGTCTTGTTCCTGATCTTAGGGGAAAGGCTCCCAGTGCTTCCCCATTGAGAATGATATTTGCTGTGGGCTTTTCGTAGATGGCTTTTAAGATGTCGAGGAAAGTTCCCTCTATCCCTACACTCTGAAGAGTTTTGATCAGGAATGGATGCTGTATTTTGTCAAATGCTTTCTCTGCATCTAATGAGAGGATCATATGGTTCTTGGTTTTTCTCTTGTTGATATGATGAATCACATTGATTGTTTTACGAGTGTTGAACCAGCCTTGTGTCCCGGGGATAAATCCTACTTGGTCGTGGTGAATAATTTTCTTAATGTGCTGTTGGATCCTATTGGCTAGTATCGTGTTGAGAATTTTTGCATCCATGTTCATCAGGGATATTGGTCTGTAATTCTCCTTTTTGGTGGGGTCTTTGTCTGGTTTTGGAATTAAGGTGATGCTGACCTCATAGAACGATTTTGGAAGTACTCCATCTCTTTCTATCTTTCCAAACAGCTTTAGGAGAATAGGTATGGTTCCTTCTTTAAACGTTTGATAGAATTCCCCTGGCAAGCCATCTGGCCCTGGACTCTTGTGTCTTGGGAGGTTTTTGATGACTGCTTCAATTTCCTCCCTGGTTATTGGCCTGTTCAGGTTTTCTATTTCTTCCTGTTCCAGTTTTGGTAGTTTGTGGCTTTCCAGGAATGCGTCCATTTCTCCTAGATTGCCTAATTTATTGGCGTACAGCTGTTCATTATATGTTTTTAAAATCTTTTGTATTTCCACCAGTTGGTACTGATCTCTCCTTTCTCATTCATGATTTTATTAATTTGAGTCTCCTCTCTTTTCTTTTTAATAAAGTTGGCTAATGGTTTATCTATCTTATTAATTCTTTCAAAGAACCAACTCCTGGTTCTGTTGATCTGTTCCACAGTTCTTCTGGTCTTGATTTCATTGAGTTCTGCTCGAATTTTAATTAATTCTTTTCTTCTGCTGGGCGTGGGGTCCATCTGCTGTTTTTTCTCTAGCTCCTTTATGCGTAAGGTTAGCTTTTGTATTTGAGTTCTTTCCAGTTTTTGAATGGATGCTTGTATTGCGATGTATTTCCCCGTTAGGACTGCTTTTGCTGCATCTCAAAGATTTTGAATGGTTGTATCTTCATTCTCATTAGTTTCCATGAATCTTTTTAATTCTTCCTTAATTTCCTGATTGACCCTTTCATCTTTTAGCAGGATGGTCCTTAACCTCCACGTGTTTGAGGTCCTTCCAAACTTCTTGTTGAGATTTAGTTCTAATTTCAAGGCATTATGGTCTGAGAATATGCAGGGTATGATCCCAATCTTTTGGTATCGGTTCAGACCCAATTTTTGACCCAGTATGTGGTCTATTCTGGAGAAAGTTCCATGTGCACTTGAGAAGAATGTGTATTCAGTTGAGTCTGGATATAAAGTTCTGTAGATATCTGTGAAATCCATCTGGTCCAGTGCATCATTTAAAGCTCTCGTTTCTTTGGAGATGTTGGGCTTAGAAGACCTATCGAGGGTAGAAAGAGCTAGATTGAAGTCACCAAGTATAAGTGTATTATTATCTAAGTATTTCTTCACTTTGGTTATTAATTGGTTTAAATATTTGGCAGCTCCCACATTCGGGGCATATATATTGAGGATTGTTAAGTCCTCTTGTTGGATAGATCCTTTAAGTATGATATAGTGTCCCTCTTCATCTCTTACTACAGTCTTCGGGGTAAATTTTAGTTTATCTGATATGAGGATGGCTACCCCTGCTTTCTTTTGAGGACCATTCGAATGGTAAATGGTTCTCCAACCTTTTATTTTCAGGCTGTAGGTGTCCTTCTGTCTAAAATGAGTCTCTTGTAGACAGCAAATAGATGGGTCCTGCTTTTTTATCCAGTCTGAAACCCTGCGCCTTTTGATGGGGTCATTAAGCCCGTTCACGTTCAGAGTTACTATTGAAAGATATGAGTTTAGTGTCATCATGGTATCTATTCAGTCCTTGTTTTTGTGGATTGTTCCACTGAACTTCTTCTTAAAGGGGAATTTTAAGAGTCCCCCTTAAAATTTCTTGCAGAGCTGGTTTGGAGGTCACATATTCTTTCAGTTCCTGCCTGTCTTGGAAGCTCTTTATCTCTCCTTCCATTTTGAATGAGAGCCTTGCTGGATAAAGTATTCTTGGTTGCATGTTCTTCTCATTTAGGACCCTGAATATATCCTGCCAGCCCTTTCTGGCCTGCCAGGTCTCTGTGGAGAGGTCTGCTGTTACCCTAATACTCTTCCCCATAAAGGTCAGGGATTTCTTGTCTCTTGCTGCTTTGAGGATCTTCTCTTTATCTTTGGAATTTGCAAGCTTAACTATTAGATGTCGAGGTGTTGAACGGTTTTTGTTGATTTTAGGGGGGGATCTCTCTATTTCCTGGATCTGAATGCCTGTTTCCCTTCCCAGATTAGGAAAGTTTTCAGCTATGATTTGTTCAAATACATATTCTGGCCCTCTGTCCCTTTTGGCGCCCTCGGGAGCCCCAATTACACGTAGGTTTTTCTTCCTCAGGCTGTCGTTTATTTCCCTTAATCTAACCTCATGGTCTTTTAATTGTTTGTCTCTTTTTTCCTCAGTTTCCCTCTTTGCCATCAACTTGTCTTCTATGTCACTCACTCATTCTTCCACCTCGTTAACCCCCCGTCGTTAGGACTTTTAGTTTGGATTGCATCTCATTCAATTGATTTTTAATTTCTAGTTGGTTGGATCTAAATTCTGCAGTCATGAAGTCTCTTGAGTCCTTTATGCTTTTTTCTAGAGCCATCAGTAGCTGTATAATAGTGCTTCTGAATTGGTTTTCTGACATTGAATTGTAATCCAGATTTTGTAACTCTGTGGGAGAGAGGACTGTTTCTGATTCTTTCTTTTGAGGTGAGGTTTTCCTTCTAGTCATTTTGCTCAGTGCAGAGTGGCCAAAAACAAGTTGTATTGGGAAAGGAGAAAAAGAGAGAGAGAGAAGGAAAGAAAAGAGAAAAAGAAAAAAGAAAAAAGGAAGAAAAAAAGGAAAAAAAGAGAAGAAAAAGAGAAAGAAAAAGAAAGAAAGGTGAAAAAAAAGGGTGGGGGAAGCAATCAGAAATCAAAAAGAAAAAAAGACAAAAAAAAAACAAACACGGGGGAGTATCTTCTGATTCTGTATACTTAAGTCCCTTGACTTCCCCTGGAACTGGTCCGTCTAGCTGGTCTTCTGTGGGAGGGGCCTGTTGTGCTGATTTTCAGGTGTTAGCACTTGGGGGAGCTACTCTGCCCCTGCCTGGTGCAGGGCTCAGTGGGGGTTGTTGACCCCGTGAGGCCCCAGGAGGAACAACCGCAGTGGCGGGGCCAGCTCTGGAGCCCTGGAGTCAGCTCCCGCAGTCACCACGGAGCTCTCGGTCTGCAGGGCCTGGAGTCTCCGGGGCGGGGTCGCTGCTCTGCTCAGCTGGGGCAGGAGCGTCCTCGCTGTCCTGGGCCCTCCCGGCCTCTGCCTGTCCCGGGGGGAGGCCAGGTCCTGGGCTGTGTCCCGGCGCCCTGGGCTCCGGAGCCTGCGCTGTTGGATCCGCGCTCCCGCCCTGCAGCCCCTCCGCGGAGCCGCCCCCGAGCCCCTCTGAGCTGCTCCCACCCCGCATCCCCCTCCGCGGAGCCGCCCCCGAGCCCCCACGAGCTGCTCCGGGTCCCGCCGTGCGCGCTGCAGCCCTTAGGGAGCTAGGCGCACTCTCCCGGGGCGCAGGTGTCTGTTAATGTCCCCGGGAGCCCGAGGCATCCCCGCCCTCCTGGGTCCTGCTCGAACTCCCTGCGGGCCCCTTTCTGCCCGGGAAGGTTGGTGCAGCTCCTGCTTCTCCGGGACGGGGCTCTCCTGTCCTGGGGACACTCGCCCCGGCCTTAGCCCAGCTCCTCGTGGGGCCCCTCCCCCTTGGAGGCCTTTTGTTTTTTTATTTCTTTTTCCCGGTCTTCCTACCTTGATAGAAGCGCAAACTCTTCCACTGTAGCGTTTCAGCTGTTCTCTCTTTAAATCTCAGGCCGAATTCGTAGATTTTCAGGATGATTTGAAGGTTATCTAGGCAATCTGGTGGGGACAGGTGACTTGGGGACCCTACTCTTCCACCGTCTTGCCCCTCCTCCTGTTTCGTGTTTCTTGAATTACTAGATTTATTTGGATTAATGCACACAGTTCCCTCATTGGGTTTTATAGTGATAAATAGAAATAGAAATGCCATAATATATGCAAAGTATTCGGAACATGATAGACATTCAATTAAATATAGATTTTCCTTTCTCTGCTTGAGATCCTGAACCCACATGCTACTTTTCAATGGAAGGTTTAAAGAGGTACCTATTTTGTAGACTATAATTATGCACTGCCATTTTCTTAAAACTGTTGCCTTTTTTTGATAGAGCACACATGCAGTGGAAGGAAAAGGGAGTGCAGAGAGAGAGAATCTTAAGCAGTCTCCCCACTCAGCACAGAGAGAAGGAAGGATTCCATCTCAACCCTGAGATCATGACCTGAGCCAAAATCATGAGTTGGTCACCTAACTGACTAAGCCACCCAGGCATCCCAAAGGACATCCCTGATGTCCTTTTATTAATACAGCCCATGACTAAAATTTGTCATTCCAGAATTTTTATTAACACATAATGAATATCCCATTTTGTTTGTATGTCATGAAGCAACCTATATGTTGAAATAATTTTCAACTGGAATGTGCATTCAGTAGTTTTTGTGGAGTATTTAAGTGAATACCAAGACTGAGGAGGATCTAAATAGTTTCCATCTACCAAGTATGAAAGTTATCATTAGTATTTTAGGGCAATTTGAGAAAATAAGGGGTAGGAATTCAGAGTTCTTCAATAACTTCATTCAATTGCTTTCACTGTATGCAGTGAAAAAAAAAATCCTCTTGTGACCCAAACTTAATAAAACATTCTATATAGCTTTCAATGTCTTTAATTATGTATATTCCTGAAAATATTAAGTTATCATCACTATTTTTCTAGCTATAGGCAACTCATCTTTAGCTATCACAACTAACAATACTTTATTTTTTTCCTTAAGTGGTAAAGTAAGTCCAAATGGGTCCTAGGGCTTAAATGATTCCATCAAATATTTCCTAAAATCAGAAATATACCTCTCTTGCTCATTTATCCTTATAGTAGCAAAGTAATCTTAATTTTCTTTCCTTTGCTTGGAAAGGAAGAAAGAGAAAGAAGAAAGAAGAAAGAAAGAAAGAAAGAAAGAAAGAAAGAAAGAAAGAAAGAAAGAAAGAAGAAAGAAAGAAGAAAAGAAAGAAAGAAAAGAAAGAAGGAAAGAAAGAAAGAAAGAAAGAAAGAAAGAAAGAAAGAAAGAAGAAAGAAAGAAAGAGAAGAAAGAAGGAAAGAAAGAAAGAAAGAAAAGAAAGAAAGAAGAAAGAAAGAAAGAAAGAAAGAAAGAAAGAAAGAAAGAAAGAAACCCAAGTAGAGGCTCAATCAAGGAAGAAAAAGAAGTATGTCCAAATGTAATACTGTATCTCAAAATAAATATAAAAGTGAGAATCTTGGAGCCAATACCCATTAGGTCATATTAATGAGAGCTGAAGAGCAAGAGTGATACTCTCCTTTTTTGCTAAAATATTGCTATGGCACAAAGCTTGGAATTGGGATATTAAATTATTGCTATATCTGTGGCTGCTCTATTGCATTCTAGATATCCCCTTGTGAAGAAAGCTCATGAAAATAAAATAGGGAGAGAGAGGTAGAAATGTTTAAACTCTTCACTTGAAGTGTTTAGATCAGTGGCCAGAGAAGAGATTACAAACTATCTAAAGATCATTCCAGCCTTATGATTCAATGAGTAAAGACATACAGACAAAAATCTATATGTTACTAAGGTATTAGCTGACAAGTGAACAAGACATCAAGACACTTGACTGAATCTTTTTCATCTTATCAGGATTTCTGGAATCATGCAGATGTTGAAATAACCACTTTGAATCAAATTTATTCTATTCTCTGATAAATGGTGGGTGAACACCTGATTAAGAAGTTTACTTGAAATGAATATAACAAAAGATTGGAAGTCTTGATCATCTCCTACCTCATTCACCCTATGTACATTTGGCAATTGATAGTAAAGTAGGCTCTTCACAGAGCATGAATCAAACATCTGTACTTTTTTTTCACACTTACCTAAAATCTGAGCCCTCTGAAAGATAGGAGTTTAAACTAACTGCATGAAAAACTTAACTCAGTAGTCCAGAATATAAAATATATTGGGCTGTAGATATAATATATAAAATATAATAAAAAAAAGAAAGAAAGAAAGAAAGAGAAGAAAGAGGGAGGGAGGGAAGGAAGAAAGGAAAGAAAGGAAAGAAAGGAAAGAAGGAAAGGAAAGGAAAGGAAAGGAAAGGAAAGGAAAGGAAAGGAAAGGAAAGGAAAGGAAAGGAAAGGAAAGGAAAGGAAAGGAAAGGAAAGGAAAAAGAAACAAAATGAAATGAAAAGACACTCCCCAGAGATATGAACATTGTACTTGATTTTCTTCAATGTCATATGTCATAATTTATAGTGTGGAGTATCTCTGCTTTCACAGAGCAGAGATAAAATCATTGAAATTCAGAGTGTGAACCTCACTGGTGACTACCTTATGGAATTTTTATATTTATATATTCCTCCACAAAGGAGCTTTATCTGTGGATTGAATGAGTGCTGCCTATTTGTCAAGTCCCAAATGGGTCTTCCAGTGCCAATCCCTATTATGCTACCATTACAATTCCATGTCTTTGAGTCCTGAAAACTTTTTGTATTCAGAAGTTCCCTATTATACTTGGATACACAGCTCCTCAAGCTTGTGTTTCTAAAATTGTGGTAGATGTACCACCTGGCACATGCAGAATTATGTCAAGAGAATGAGAAACTATATAACAAATATGACATCTCTGCCTGGAAAATAAATTTTACTTGAAAGTTTTGAGGCAGAAATTTAAGTAATTTAAATAAAAATTTAAACATGTTTTGTATTTTTAAATTATATATTTATATTATGGAATAGAATGCAAAGTGTGTGTGTGAAACTGAAAACTTCAAATTAATTTAAGGAGATAGGGTTGGTGTTAGCAAATCAGTAAGAATTTTTTTATTTGTATCAAATAGCAGAAAGAACTCCATGTGACTTTAACATGAAAGGTATATATTTGCTTGTATAAATGAAAAGTTGATGGGTGGAACTGGCTTTGGATATAGCCTGCCCAGAAGCTCAAGAGATGCTTCTTAGATTTTGTCTTTTAATCCATCTTACAATCTTCTCTCTTCCATACTGACTTCACTCTTATACCCAAAAGATGAGAGCCAAAGCTTCAGTTTTTATATTTTCTCTTTTTCAAATCACAGGGGGGAAAAGCAGTAGCGTCTCTTCTAAAAAGTCCCAGGAAAAGAAAAAGTCTTTGCTGGCTTCAACTGTGTCCCTAGAGAATCACTGTAGCCAGCTACAGAATGTTCTGATTGGCTAAATTTCACACCCCCTCAGGAACTTCAACAAAACTCTATAACTTGAGAGTGGAAGAATCCATTCCCTCCTCACTATGTAAATTGTGGTATGTTTTCTAGAATAAAAGTGAATAATTCCAGGTGGCATGCTTTATACACACAAAGGCTGGTGGAAAAAAATCTGAGAAACACTGATTTAACTTATTCACTAGAACTTTACAAGGGATTAAAAGTTAGTAGAATCTAGCAATGTTCACTGACAATAAGGAGAAAGTCCCTAGAAGAGAGGTTTCAGTGGTGGGCAAGTGCTTCAAGGATGATAGCAGGCGTACCAGAGATTCTTGTCTATATTTCCCTGATTCCTGATTTCATTTAGAACCTACCTCACCTAATGAGTTACTGAATGGAGGTAAACCTAGCTGACTTAATCAGCGCAGACAGAGCTGGAGAAGTGTTTGTAGGTTGGGAGGGTTTTTGAAATCATCTTCAAGGTTGGCCAAGACAGTTGCAAACAGTATAATGAACCATTGTAATGACACTGCGGAGACCCATAAAATGCAGGATGATCAGTGCTGAGCCTGGAAAGCATCTGATCTTCTGAGCAAACCACACAACTGGGAAATTCCTTGCCAATGGGAGGAACTTTGTTTCTCTTTCAACTTCAACAGCATTGGGTTTTGTTCCTCACACTATAGTTTTGCATTGTTTTTTTCCCATACTCCTTCTTTCCAGAGAGCTGAAATCCTGTTTACCTCAAGAGATTATATTGAGAATTGTTTATTCAATTCATTAGTTATTATGTAAGTATTAGCCAGGTGGTAGATTTTGCCAGTTGCCTATCCATTTGCCTCTTCTTCCTTAGAGAGAATCCAGATTTTTGTTTAAGGTGACAATGTGTCCCCCAAAATAAACCCTTAATATGCCAAACTTGATCACAGACAAGGGTGGGTTTTGGACACATCTGGATAATGATATATATTATTCATTAGAAGTCTTCTGTAGATTTGTGGAAATAGTTTTGATTTTTTTAATAGCACCACCTCTACATTTCTCCATGTCCATGACCCGGCCACAACAACATGAAGGTGAGGTGAAGGAGCTACTCTCTGACCATGCAGTGATGAACATAAGGATGATACAGGGGATGGAGAGAACCTGGAATAGTAACAGAATGTGCTGGACCACCTTAGTTTCAAGGTGCCTGCAAGGCAGCCAAACAGACTCTTAACCAATAAAGAACCAGTTTTTCAAAATTATGCAGTCTATTGATTTCTCATAACAACAGCAGAAAATTAGTCCAAAATAATTTATTCCACTGGAAGGTTAGCCTGGAAAATTCTATACATTTTTCAGGGCTATATAAACAGTGGTATCTTGGACAAGTCACTTAACCATTCTAATACTCACTTTCTCCATCTCTAAAGTGAGATTAACATATCATCTACTTCATAAAATTGTTATGAGGATTAACTAAGACATTCTGTAAATAGTTCCTGGCAAAAGATAAGCACTAAAAATTGAATCCATTATTACTAATTATCATTTAAATTATATAATCTTGACTGGAAAGGAACATTTCAAAGAGCACATAGTAAAATCCTAATAGACATTAATGAATGAGTAGTTAACAGTGGTTGCCCAGTTGTTGGGAGTAAGAGTTGGTAGTTTTTTTTTCCTATTTTTCTGCATTTTCTAGTTTGTATTGACTAAATATATATGGTATTCATAATGAAAATCACTTTTATAAAAAAAAAAAAGAAATACCTGAGTGAGAGCTGGTGCTATACGTTTAATATGAGAAAACTCTTATAATTAAAAGCCAAATCCTATAAGGCACATCTTCCCAGGTGTTTCCTGACACTTGACACTTGTATATTGCTTGCTTTTTTGCAAGTACTATTACCAGTACTTCACATGTAATTAGCTTCTTTAACTCACACAACACCATTATGATGTGGATACTATTAAAGCCCCTTTTAATAGTTAAGGAGACTGAGGCCTTATGAGGTAAGATAACTTGTGCATGGCTTTGTAATAGCTGAGATCTTGACAATTTTTAACTCTATGTTTTAAACTCTTCACATGTGAGCTGTAAATAATAATAGTACCTACCTCATGGAACCACTGGAAGAATTAAACAAGTAGAACTGTATATAGAACTTAATAATAGTTTATTATTCTTATTATCTTCCCTGAAATAGTACCCAAAATTTTACACCATTTTAAGCTTTACCTATTTTAAGCCTAATTAAGAAACAGCTGGGTGCCTGGTTGGCTCGGTCAGTCAGGCATCTGCCTTCGACTCAGGTCATGTCCTGATTCCAAGGTTCTAGGATCAGCCACATAGGGCTCCTTGCTCAACGGGAGCCTGCTTCTCCCTCTCCCTCTGCCTGCCACTCCTGCTGTTTGTGCTCAGTCTCTGTCTCAAATAAATTAATTAATTAAATATTTCTTTAAAAAAGAAATATTCGACTTTAATCTGTTTGTAGCACTTGACCAACAACTAATTGAGAGTATAATAGGTATTAGAGAAAAGGTTAAACAGTGCGGCTTCAGTAAAAGGGCAAGTGCTCTCCCAAACTGAAAATTTACCACTAGAAATATTTACCACTATTCTCTGCCACCTACTTTCCCTACTCAAAAAAAGCATTTCTTTTCATTTTTTAATTTATAGAAGAAACATTGAATATCATTTTTATTTTTTTCCATCTCTTATAGACTGATAGTGGTATTTCTAGTAATATATTTATTTCATTACACAATTATTTTTCCTATGCATATGAATGGCCATGCATCTAATTATTAGTATAAATATCCATTTTTAAGATCATTGAACTCTTAACTATGATTTTTTAAACATTGCTTATAGTTTAATCTTGTTATTCAAACTATTTCAGTATGTTGGTTTTTTTTTTAATATATATATAAAGATTTATTTATTTACTTTAGGAGAGAAGGGTTAGAGGGGGAGGGAGAGGAAGAGGGAAAGAATCCCAAGCCAAGCCAATTCCTTGCTGAGTGTGGAGTCTGACAAGGACTCCATTGAGGATTCCATCACAAAGCTAGATCTCAGGACCCCGAACTGAAACCAAGAGTCAGATGATCTCAGGGTCCTGGGATCAAGCCCCTAATTGAGCTCCCCACTCAGTGGGAAGTCTGCTTGTCTTCTTCTCCCTCTGCCTCACCATCCCTGCTAGCTCGCTCTCTCTCTCTCCTAAATAAATCGATCTTTAAAAAAGTAAATAAAAAGTGAGAATGTTAGAAATGCAATTGTGTCTATGTGGAAACAAACACATATGTGCTCTCTATTAGAGACATACAAAATTTTAAGGATAAACTATTTTAAAAAGACACATCTAAACCATAGCACCAAAAGTTTAAATATAAAGATGTGTTCTATAAATAAAGAAAGCAACTGTAACAATAGTATTATCTGACATAAAAAATCAAGATGACAAACATTAAACAGGAAAAAGATGAATATTTCATATTGTCAAATTGCATCATCCATTATAAATAAATCACAGTTTTGAACTTTTATAAACCTCATAGCACAGCTTTGAAATAGAAAATAGAAAAACAATATAAAAGAGCATGGAAAATTTTACAATCATAGTTGAAGATTTACTGCACCTCTTTCAAAAGTTAACAAATCAACTAAGGATACAAAAAGCTTGAATTATATAATTAATAATGAGATACATTTTATGTAGTAGAATATAACAAACATGGAATTTTGGCTATTAGAAGGAGTTAAGAATGACAGTATATAAAATAAGGTATAAAAACAAAATGAAATAGCAAACGCTTGTAATATTAAATTTGAATTGCAAATAACATTAAATTATGACCTTTTCTTTTAAAACATGTATTTCCTAGTTATGTCCATTTAAAGGGCCTAAAAGCAATGACTGCTCAGCAGCAGTGAGCACTCCTATATGCAGACTGTACTCCATAAATACCAAGGTTCATTGGGGAAGCATCTGGTTACAAGTCTGAAGTATAAAATATAGATTTGTCTGAGACATCTTGTTCCAGAACTCGAGGACTCTATCACAAACTAATGGAGTTAGGTCCAAATGACAGGAACCATCATGGAGAAGGATGGAACACATAAACACCAAAGAGAACAAAGTCCACAACTTTTGAAATCTATTGACTAGAAAAACCATGAGTTAAAAGAAAAGAAGATGAAAACAGTAATTTATAATAATATTTAATAAAGAGAAAGCTAAAATTAAAAAAAACCTCAAGTTTTGAAATTGAAAAGAATTATTACAACAAAAGAAAGCTAGTTAATAAATGTGAAGGAAAAGATAGAACTTAAAAAAGAAGTAGACTCTTATTTCCAGTTTTATATGTATAAGATGGAAATCACCATTACATACTAACAGAGTGATAAATTTATTTATTTATTTATTTATTTATTTATTTATTTATTTATTTATTTTCTTATTCAGCTAAAATGCTGAACAGACTGAAAAATCAACAATTCTTCATGGATCTATAAGGTTACAGGACAAACCACTGCCTCAAAGTTAAAGAGGCAGAAAGCTGAATACAGGGAGTCACAGCATACTGAAACAGAGTGAAGAACAGAAACTGCCACAGAACCAGGGCAGGGTAGGAAAACCTAAGCTATTCATTAACAAATGGCTGGAAGTCCATTGTGGACAAGTCTGAGAGTTAAAAACTCCAGTGTGACCCAGTTATAGAGGAACCCCCACACTTTTATGAATTTTACCTCCAGGAGCTTGACCAAAGTCTTACAGTAAATATCGGAGAAAAATCTCACGTCTCTAGCAGAGGGAAGAGAGGAAACACCAACTGAAGATACACCATAGCACTCTTCTTTCTAACAAGGCCTGCCTTGAAGAGAAACTACTTACCCAGAGCTTAACCTGCTGCAGTATCATTAGAGCCTAACTGACCTGGGGAAGGAAATAATCAAGTTCAGCCTTCCATGTAGGGAAAAGGGAAACACCCAAATCCAGCCTTTTCTAGTCATCCTGTCCCATCTAAAGAGAGAGAAACACTGTAAAACACTTGTGAATTTCACAGCCTAGGCTCACTAAACACTGAGACCTAATCATAGGACTGTATAACTATTGTCTTCCTCCCAGGCATTACCACAACATCACTAAAGACCTATTTATAGCAGTTACTTTTACCCAGTACATGTCTATCAAGAAAATAAATTGTAAGGCATACTAAAAGATGAAAATGAAAATTGAAGAGAAAGAGCAAGCATCAGAACCAGATGTGGTAGGGAAGCTGAAATTATCAGACCAGGACAAATAGAATTAATATACTAAACGCTCTAATGAATAAAGTAGGCAGCATGCAAGAATAGATAGGCAATGAAAACAGAGAGAGCTAGAAATCCTAAAAAAGAGCCAAAAAGAAATGCTAAAGATAAAAATACTTTAATAGAAATAATGTATTTGATGGAAGTATAGTAGACTGGACAAGCTAAGGAAAGAATCACTGAGCTTGAGAATATCTCCATGGAAACCTCCATTACCGAAAATAAAAAAGAACAAAAAGTAAAAGCCAACAACAACAACAAAATCCCACCAAATCTAGTGACTGTGAGACAACTACAAAGGATGTAACATACACATAATGAGAATACCAGGAGAAGAAAGAGAAAAAGGAACAGAAAAAAAAACCCAAAAAACGAAAAACATTTGAAACAGTAATGACTTAGAATTTTCCCGAATTAATGTCGAACACCAAAGCATAAATCCAGGAAGCTCTGAGAACACCAAATGAGATAAATGCCAAAACCCCTCAACATAGGTATATCATTTTCATATTACAAGAAATCAAAGAAAACTATGAAAGAAGCCAGAGGAAAAAAATACTTTACCCATAGAAAAATTAAGAAAAGAATTACATTCCACTTCGGCTCAGGAAACATGCACACAAGAAGAGAGTGGAATAAAATATTTAAAGTGTTGAGAGGGGAAAAAACCACACCCATCTAGAATTCTGTACCCTTAAAAATATTTTCAGAAAAGTGAAAGAGAAATAAAGACCTTATTAGGCAAACAAAAAATGATGATTTTTTTTTTGCCAGTAGACCTGTCTTGCAAGAAATTTTAAAAGAAGTTCTTTACAAGGAAGAAAAATAATACAGGTAATAAAATTCAGATCTACATAAAAAAGGAAGAGTATTGAAGAGATAAGTGAAGGTAAAATAAAAACTTTTATTTTTCTTATTTTTAATTGATCTAATTAATAGCATTTTTCAAAATGATAATAGCAACAATGTATTCAATAGTGTGTGTGTGTATATACACACACACACATATATGCTTATATATAAGTGAAATGAATGAAAACAACAATATAGGGGATTAGAGGGAGGAGGAATTAGGATTATTTTGTTATTGTAAGTGTTTGACAATACCAATGAAATGGCGTAATGTTATTTGAAAGCAAATTTGGATTAGTTGTAAATATATATTGCAAACTCTAGAGTTTGCAAACTAAATAGGGAAAAGTGAATTATAACTGATATGCTAAAAAGGGATAGAAAATGGAATGCTCAATTAAAATCAAAGGCAGAAAAAGAACAGAAGACAAAAATAGAAACAAAACATAAAAGCAACAAATAGATAACAGTAATAAATATGGTAGATATTAATCTAAATATATCAAGAATCACTCTGAACATTAATGGTCTAAAACCACCAATTAAAAAACAGAGATTATCAAAATGGATCAAAAAACAGGATCTAGGTATGTGTTGTCTACGAGGAACACACTACATAGACAAAGAAATATACAGATTAAAAGTAAGTGGATTGAAAAAATACCATATTAATAATAATCAAAAGGAAACAGAAGTAGCTGTATTAATTCCTGACAGAGCAGACTTCAAAGAAAGGAAAGTTATAAGGGATGAAGAAGAACATTATATGATGATAAAGAGGTTGATTCTCCAAGAAGATATAACAATCCTTAATGTACATATACCCAATAGCAGAGTATCAAAGTATGTGAGACAAAATAGACATATTGCAAGAAGAAATAGAAGAATCCACTGCCATAGTTGGAGATTTCAACATCCCCCATTACAAATGGAAAGATTTAGCAGAAAAAAATCAATGAGGACTTAGTTGAACCAACACCATCAATCAAGCAGATATAATTGACATCTATTGACTACTTCATCCAACAACAGCAGAATATACATTATTCTCAAGCTCACATAGAACAATCACCAAGAGAAACCACATTATGCGTCAAAAAACACCTTTTAACAAATTTAAAAAAATAGAAATCATACAGTGTCTATTCTCAGACCACAATGAAATTAAGCTAGAAGTCAGTAACAAAAAGATAACCCAAAGGATATGGAGATTAAATAACACACTTCTAAATAACATGTGGATCAAAGAATAAATCTCAAGAGAATTTAAAAATATTTTGGATTAAATAAAAATGAACACAACATATAAAAATTAGTGGGATGCAGTGAATGCAGTGCTTAGAGGAAAGTTTATAGCATTGAATGCATATATTGGAAAGGAAGAGATGAGGGATGGAGGAGTGGGTATTGGAGGAAGGTGGTTGAAGGTACAAACATCCACTTATGAGATAAACAAGTAATGGAGATGTGATGTACAACATGATGACTATAGTTACCACTCCATATGATATATCAGAAAGTTGTTAACAGTATATCCTAAGAGTTCTCATTACAGAGAACAAATTTTTTTAACTTTTCTATTTATTTTTTTGTAACTGTATCAGATGGTGGATGTTTACTAAATTTATTGTGACAATCATTTCACAACATATGTAAGTCAAGGCATTATGCTGTACACCTTATATGGTGCTTTAAGGCAATTGCATCTCAATAACACTGGGACGAAAGATGAAAGATCTTATATCAATTACCTAAATAATTCCAAGTAAGCAGAAGAAAATTAATAATAATAATTAAGTCAGAAACCAATCAAATTGAAAACAGGGGTGCCTGGATGGTTCAGTGGTTGAGAGTCTGCCTTTGGCTCAGGGTGTGATCTCAGAATCCCGGGATCGAGTGCCATATTGGGCTCCCTCAGGGAGCCTACCTCTCCCTCTGCCTCTCTCTCTCTCTGTCGCTCATGAATAAAGAAATAAAGAAATAATTGAAAACAGGTAATCAATACAGAAGAATTAATGAAACCAAAAGTTGGTTCTTTGAAAAGATCAATAAAATATATAAATCTCTAACCAGGATGACTAATGAAAAAAGAGAGTAGATACAAGTTACTTATATCAGAAATGAAAGAAAGAACATCATTACATATCCCTTCAATGGACATTACAAGGTTAATAAAGGAATGCTCTGAACATCTCTATCCTCATAAATATGATAACCTAGATGAAATGGACCAATTCTTTGGAAAATACAATCTGACAAAACCCACACAAAAAGAAATAAACTATCTGAATAGATATATGTCTATTAAGGAAATTGAATCAACAATTAACAAACTTCCCAAACAGAAAGCACCAAGCCCAGATGGATTCATTGGTGAATTCTACCATTTATTTAAGAAAAAAATTATAACAATTCTCCACAATTTCTTTCAGAGGGCAAATGCAGAGGGAATGCTTCCTAACTCATTCTATGAGGCCAGAATTACCCTAATAACAAAACCAGACAAAGATATAATAAGAAAAGAAAACTACAGACCTATATTTCTAATGAACATAGATGCAAAAATTCTCAACAAAATGTTGAATTGAATCTAATAATTTATTTATGAGAACTATATACCATACTCAAGAATTATACACCATACTTGGGATTTTCCCCAGGTATGCAAGGCTAGCTCTACATTTGAAAGCAATTAATGTAACCCATCACATTAGCAGTCTACAGAAGTTTATATGGAGAGGCAACGACCCAGAATCGTCAACACAATATTGAAGGATAAGAACAAAATTAAAGAACTGACATTACCTGACTTCCAAAAAGCTACAGTATGCAAGACTGTGAGTTAGGGAAAAAAAATAAACAAATGGATCAGTGAAACAAAAATGGTTTAATAGAACGGAGACCAGAAATAGACCTACATAAATAGAGCCAACTGATTTTTGACAAAGGAACAAAAAATAATACAGTGGAACAAAGTTTATTAATTGTGTTAAGTGAGATAATGTCACTGTGATTATGTAAAAAAAGTCTATATATTTTAGACATAATCTCTGAAGTATGTGGAAATTAACATTTTATATATTATTTCCTTTTTTAAAAAATCAGCATAAGAAAGGTGCTTGGATGGCTCAGTCAGTTAAACATCTGACTCTTGGTTTCAACTAAGGGCATGATCTCATATGTCTTGAGATTGGGCCTCAAGTCAGGCTCTGCACTCAGCAGGGAGTCTGCTTAAAGATTCTCTCCCTCTGTCTCTCCCCCTGCTCATACACACACACTCTCACAAACAAATATATAACCCCTTTTAAACAATTCTGCAAAGAAAAAATGGCATAAAATGGAAGAATGGAAGGAAGGAAAAAGGAATAAATAAAACACATTTGGCAAATCTTTATTCAGAATATGATGATGACTTTTCTGAGGTTCATTTTACTATCTTTTTTGTGTATAACTGAACATGTTCTCAGATCTAGCAGCCATCTTGTGAGAGGAGTGTCAAGTAGTTCTGTGCCTGTATTAGGGCTTCTAGTGGTCCAGCAATTGGCTGAGATCTGATGCATCTGCTTTTGTTCTAAGTAGCCACTTCTTTTCTATGAAGTTAATTAATGTTTGGCTAAATAGAAGTGTGATAAAGTTTGCATCAGGAGTGAGGGTGCAGTCAGTAGAGAGAATCATGTCTATAACTAAATCTATAATACATTCAAAACACTGTCAAAGCCCAATAAATCCGGACTAAATTATGTCTTTACATACACAGATTAGAAACTAAGAAAGAGTGAACATAAATGACTTAAATGTACAACTTGAGAATCTATTTTGTTTAATTAATAAACAAGCTTGAAAAAGAATGTAAATTCTTACAAGTTTGGTGAAGAAAAAAATGGAAAGAGAATATAAACAGGCAACATTAAAAACTTAAAAGGGGACATGAGACACGGGAAATTTTTAAAATTATAAAAGAATACTATAAATATATGCCAATCTTTGATGTTAGAAAATAATGATTTTTAAAAATATGTATATTACAAAATTGACATACAAAGAGGTAGAAAGCCATAATAGTCCAATGATATTACATAAGTTTTAAAAACTAGTGTAACATCTTACTTTTAAAAAGGCAAATGGCTCATGTATTTTTACATAATGACCAGGTACAATTTAACCAAGAATACAAGGTTATTTTATGAACTGGTTAGCTGGAGTTGCCTTATAGCAGCACATGAAAAATGTGCTGTAACATAATCAGTAATTCCGTGAGCCAATTGATAGCTTGAAACCAGCTATTAAGGAAGTATGCACAACACAGAAATTGGCAAATGCAACAAATCAAGGAATTTTTTTTTTCATACAGAGGGTCAGTTTACTAGCACACCAGTGTTGTGTTAAAAAAAAAAAAAACTGTCAAAGGCATTCATTTCTTAGAATAAAGAAAAATATTTATTATCTCAACAGATGCCAAAAATGATGAAGATCAATACTCATCTTTCCCAAAGGTCCTTAGTAAGTGTAAATTAGAAAAGCCTCCCCAACTTTTTAAAGGATTTCTTTCATAAACTTTCAGAAAATTATGTTTAATAAATCTTACTGAAAATTAGAAGACAATATGTTTATCTATTACCACTACCCTCTAATATTTATTAGCAGTCTTAGACAATGTGTTCAAAAAAGTAAAGAAGGAAGATAAAGAAAAGAACGTGTATAATCTTCAGACAATTAGGAAATTAACTGATAGCACATTACTATAAGTAATGGAGTTCAGCAAGGTGGCAAATATAAAGTCATCATAGATTTTAGCTAGAAAATGTAGTTGACAAAAGTTTCAATAAGATTTTAATAATGAGATACTACAAATAAATTTAATAAAAGTACTCAAGCTCTAAATAAAGAAATTATAATATTTTTGTGAAACTAAAACAGTGAAGTTATATACTATGTTCTGAGTAGGAAGACAATCTAAATAAATGAGGGCATTAATGCAAAGCATTGCTCTCAAGCATCATTTGCTTTCTCTGTATTACTAAGGAAAGGCAAAGCTAAAAATGGAAAAGGCTATTCAATTCTCCTCATTTTCCAACTAAGTATCTCTGTGAGGCCAGATTTTCTTCAGGTACTTCAACACAACATATTACAATAGGTTAAATGCAGAAGCAGATATGCAAATCTAGTTGTCTTTTATTAATCCAAACATATAAGAGATTTGCAAAAATGCAGAGAAAAAAAGAACCATTCTTCTCAACGTTTTTTGAAAAGAAATTTATTATACATATTTATACACACACACAAAGATGTAATGTTGTTCTTATTATTTTAAATGTAGCAATAAATATATTTAAATTTTTTCTTTTTAGATTTTAATAGACTAAATATCAATAGATGTAAATCCACATAAACAAAATCATGATAAGAATACAAGTCGGTCATGTGACCAGAAAGCTTGAGAACTACTAGTCTAAACACTCAAGTTAAAAGGGAGGTAATATAAAAAAAAGGGGGGGGGGAGGTAATAGCAAATACAAGTAGAACCTACCTCTATGTTGTCTATAAGAAACTCCCTTTAAATGCAAAGACCTAAGGACACCTGGGAGACTCAGTGGTTGAGCATCTGCCTTCGGCTCAGGTGGTGATCCTGGGGTCATGGAATTGAGTCCCACATTGGGCTCCCTGCATGGAGCCTGCTTCTCCCTCTGCCTCTCTCTCTCTCTCATGAATAAATAAATAAAATCTTTAAAAATAAACAAAGACATAAATAAACAGTAGGATTATAGAGAAAGGTATACATGAAAAAATTAAAGAAAGCTAGAGTTGCTATGTTAATATCGGATAGTCTAGATTTCAGAACAAGGAATATTATCACAGAGACAAATGTTTTATAATTAATAAAGTAATTGTTGCATCATGAAGACACACAGTACTAAATGTGTTTGTACCTACCAACGAAGCTTCAAAATATAAGAAGCAAAGCTGGTAGAATTGAAAGGCAAAATAGAAAAATCCAAATTATAATTGAATATTTAAACATTAATCTCTCAGTAATTGATAGAATGTATATAAATCAGTAAGAATGGGAAACTTGAAAAACATTATCAACCAATCTTACCCAAGAAAAGAATACCTATTCTTTTCAAATGCACATGAAACACTAAGAGCATATTCTGAGCACAATAAATTTAAAAGAATTAAAATCATATAAAAAAATTTCTGCAAACACACCAAAAATTTCTGTAAAATCATGAAAAGAATTAACCTAGAAATAAGTAATAGTGAAATATCTGGAATACTTCCAAATATTTAGAAATTAAACAACATGATCTAAATAACACATAAGTTAACAAATCATACAAGAAATTAGAAAATATTTGAATTGCTTGAAAACTTAAACATCACAAATTTTTGTGGATGTAGCTAAAGCATTGTTTAGTGGTTACTTTATAGAATTAAACATTCATATTAGAAAAGAAAAAAGACCTCAAATTGATGACCTAAGATTCCACCCTAAGGTATTAGGAAAACAGAATTAAACCTAAACTAACCTGAAGAAATTAATAAACATAGGGCAGAAATTAATGTGATAAAGGTCAAAACAAAATATGGAAAATCAAAAGTTGCTTCACTGAAAAGATCAACAAAATTGATAAAACTCAATAGTTAAAAAAATCCCAAACAGCAACACAAAACAGTCTGGTTAAAAAATGAGCAGATCTGAATAAAAATTTTTCCAAAGAAGACATACAAATGTTCAGCAGGTACACGAAAAGATGTTCAACATCATTAATCATCAGGGAAATGCAAATCAATCACAATGAGATATGACTTTACACCTTTCAAAATGGCTATTATCTAAAAGTCAAAAAATAACAAGTGTTGCCAAGGTAGCAGGAAAAAAGGAACCCTTGTACAGTGGTGGTAGGAAAGTAAATTGGTGCTGCCATTATGGAAAACATTATGGAAGTTCCTCAAGAAATTAGAAATAGTACCACTGTATGATCCAGTACTTGTAAGTCTTTATTATTTCCACTTGTGAGTCTTTATTTAAAAAAAAAGAAAAAAAACTTATTCAAACAGATATATGTGCCCCCATGTTTATTTCAACACCATTTACAATAGCCATGATATAGAAAAAGACCTAAGTGTCCATTGATGAATAAATGGACAAATGGAATATTATTCAGTCATAAAAAGGATGAAATCTTGCCATTTGCAACAATACAAGCAGACCTTGAGGGCATTACACTAACTAAAATAACAGACAAAGAAAGACAAATACCATGTGATCTTCTTACACCTGGAATTTTAAAAAAAAGCTAGCAGATACAGGAAACATATTGGTGATTGCCAGTGGTAGGAGTTGGGTGTGGGAGAAAGGATTTTTTATATGTATGTATGTATGTATGTATATTTTTTAGGTAGGGGGAGGGTGAGAGGAACAGAAGGAGGTGAAGAGAGAATCCCAAGCAGGCTCCATACCCAATGTAGAGTCCAATGCAGGGCCCTGTCCCACGACCCTGAGATCATGACCTGAGCTGAAATCAAGGGTCAGACACTTAACCAACTGAGCCACTTGGCATCCCTCGGTTTTTGTTTTTGTTTTTGTTTTTGTTTTTGTTTTTGTTTTCAGTTTAAATAAATAGAATAGAAAAAATTTGAAAAAAAAAAAAAAAAGACCCAGGAAGCAGGAGAAGGAAGGACCTCTCACATTTAGCCCAAGTCACACTCTCTCCTCCTTGTCCAACACCTTACAGAGTCTTGATTTGGGTGTTATTACTGCTTTCTTGGAGCCCAAGAGTCTTTGCTCAAGAGCTAGTGTTCAGGGTCAGGCATGCCCAATGCACAGTGTAGCCATTTCCCTTCAAGATACCAGGGTTAGAGTCTTGAGACCTCATGACCCCACAAGGAAGCTTTCCCACAGAACTATCTTGTGCCAGGTGCAGGTTACATCTCTGTTCACTCTCCCCTGTTTTCCTTCCTCTCTTTCTCTTTCCTTCCTCTCTCCACTGAAGAGAGGAAGGAAGCACCTCAGAGATACCTGACATCATCTCTCCAAAGAGCTAAGCCATTGATAGAAGACAGAAAAGAGAAAGAAAGAGAACAAAGGAAAGGAAGGAAGTGATAAAATTATGCTATGAGTAAAATCGAATCCTCTTGACTGTTCATCCAGTGCTCTATCTGCTAAGGTGATTTCTGCCTGAGCAGGAAATGCAAGTTACTGACTTATGAGACAGATGCCTTTAGTATCCAGTAGCTGGAATGCAGGGTCTGCCCCTTTACCATGGCCTTTGCACATCATTATAAAATCTATAGGTTTCCAGGCATCTGTATATAGGACATGTCCCATATTTAATGCTGTTTGTCCTCAGATACTGTATTAACTTTGTCAAGATACCCTAAATGTCAATATTCAGCCTTCTTTTTATCAATAAATTATAAAAATTCAAAAAACAAAATTCTAATGAAACTGTTCAAGAGAAAAGAAAATGCAATTGGTAATTTCAAGAATGAAGGAGAAGATATCACTACAGGATCAGCCTTACATTAAGGAGATAATAAGGAAATACTATGAATAACTATATGGCAATAGATTTGGCCATTTGGGTGAAATGGACAAACTTTTTGAAAGATGTGAATTACAGACGCTAACTCAAGAAGTAATAGATCATCTGAATAGTCTTTTATCTTTTAAGGAAATTGAATTTGCAGCTAATAGAAATCCTTTTCCACAGTAAAAACTCCATACTCAAAGACTTTACTACTGAAGTTTGCTGCCTCCACAAAATAGAAAAGAAAGGCACTCACCCCAACTCATCTTATGAGGTCAATATTTCCATTATAGAAAAACTGAAACAAAAAAAAAAAGAAAGAAAAACAAAAACAAAACCACAGGCCCATATCCTCCTATTTTATATGCCAAAACCCTTAACAAAAATTATAAAAAGTACATCTAGCAATGTAGATATACAAAGCACAAAATATTATGACCTATTTGGGCTTATCCAAAGAAGGCAAAGTTGGTTTTATGTCTAAACCCAATGTCAATCAATTAATTAATATGCTAAAACAAGTCAGATAATCATCTCAATATGTGCTTAGAAAACATTTGACAAAATTCAGCAACGATCCATGGTAAAAACTCACAGCAAAGCCCGAATAGAAAAGAAATTCTTCAAACTGACAAAGGGTATTTATAAAAAACCTACTGCCAACAACATATTTAATGTTGAAAATCTGAAAGCTTTCCTAAGATTGAGAGCAAAGAAAAAATGTTTATTCTTACCATCTCTATTAATCATTATCCTAGTGGCCCTAGACCATGCAATAAAGAAAAAATAATTAAAAAAAAAGACATAGAGATAGATAGGAAGCAGTATAACTGTTTTTATGTGCATGTGACATGGCCATCTATATAGGAAATCCTAAAGAATCTACACAAAGCAAGTAAACAAATAAGTTGATAAGGAATAACAATAATAAGGAATGTATTAGAGTTCTCCAGAGAAACATGATGAATAGAAAATATAGAGATTTGTAGAAGGTGGATAATGGTTAATATACAAAAATCATTTATATTTCTATCTGCTAGTATAAACAACTAAAAATTGAAGTATTAATAAAAATATCACTTATAATAGAATTTTTTTAAAGATTTTATTTATTTATTCATGAGAGACACAGAAAGAGAGAGGCAGAGACACAGGCAGAGGGTGAAGCAAGCTCCATGTAAGGAGCCCGATGTGGGACTCAATCCCAGAACTCCAAGATCATCCCCTGAGCCGAAGGCAGTTGCTCAACCGCTGAGCCACCCAGGCATCCCATTTAAATAGAATTTAAAGACATAAAATACGTAGGGGCAAATTTAACGAAGGATATGCAAAACTTGTACTGAAAACTATTACTGAGAAAAATTAAAGAATGTCTGAATAAATGGGGAAAAGTGGCATATTCATGGATTGGATTCTGTTCTGTTTTGTCAAAACATTCAAATTTGTATTGTGATTCAACAAAATATAAGTCAAAATCCCACCAGATTTTGGGAATAGAATTTATAAAGTGATTCTAAAATGTATTAAGTTGTGAAAGTTTAGACTACTAAAGAAGCATTTTTGAAGAACAAAGTTGGATAACTTATGCTACCTGACTCTAGGATTTACAATAAAGCTAGTACAGTAAAGATAAAGAGGTGTTGGCAAAGGATAATGGATCATATGGATCAATTAACTAGAATAGAGAGTCTAGCCTTGGACGATTTTTTACAATGTGCCAATGTAATCCAGTGAGGATAAAATAATCATTTAAATAGTGTTAGAACAATTTCATATACACTCAAGAAAAAGTTAACCTTGACTCTTATTTAATATAAAATCCAGAAATTAGCTCAAACAGATTATAAATCAAAGTGCAAAGACATGGAGAAAATCTTTGTAACTTTGCAACAAAAAGCACAAAAACACATACCATTTAAAATTTATGAATTTATTCAAATTAAAAATGTTTGCTATTCAAATAAACATTAAAAAAAATAAAAGGCAAGCCATAGACTGGAAAAAATATTTAAAAATATATATCTGAGAGGTGCCTGGGTGGCTCAGTGGGTTAAACGTTTGCTCAGGTCATGATCCCAGGGTTTTAAGACTGAGCTCCACTTCAGGCTTCCTGCTCAGCAGGGAGTCTACTTCTCCCTCTCCCACCTCACGACTATTCTCATTCTCTCTCTCTTTCTCTTTCTACTCTTCCTCTCAAATAAATTTAAAAAAATTTTTTAAAAAGAAAACACATATCTGATAAAGAACCAGAATACAAAAATATATGAGACTATATAAGGAATATTTATGGACACAGATCAATTGTTAAAGATGAGCAAAATAGTTGAGCAGATACTTCACTAAAGATGGTATATGAATAGCAAATGATGACATGACAAGTATATTTAACATTCCTAGTAATTAGAAGAGTGCAAATTCAAGCCATAATGAGATACCATTGCACACTCACTATAATAGCTAAAATTTAAGATTGAATGAGTGATGGGCATTAAGTAGGGCATATGATGTGATGAGTACTGGAGTTATACGCAACTGATAAATTATTGAACACTAGATCTGAAACTAATGATATACTATACGTTGGCTAATTGAATTTAAATTTAAAAAATAAAATAAGAAATTTAAGACTGACAATATCAAGTATTGGAAAGGATAAGGAATGTATCCGAATTTTTCCAGAGAAACATAACCAATAGGTTACATATAGGCATATCGAAAGAGAGATTATGCATCATTGGCTCTCTAAATTATGGAGGATAAATTCCACAATCTGCCATCTGCAAACTGGAGGCCCAGCAAAGTCATGGTGTAGTTCTAGTCCAAGTCCAAAGACCTAAGAATCAAAAGCAGTGATATCTGAGGGCATGAGAAAGTGAATGTCCCAGCTGAAACAGAGAGTAAATTTGCCCTTCCCCTTCTTTTTTCTACTTAGGCCCTCAAGGGATGATACTCACCAGATTTTGTGAGGGTGATTTTCTTTACTTAGTCTACTAATTGAAATGTTAACCTCTTCCAGAAACACTCTCATAGACATGCCCCAAAATAATAGTTTACCTTAGCCAAGTCAAGTTGACATGTGAAATTAAATATCACATGGAACAACTAAAACTCTCATATGTTGCTGGTGGAAATGAAAAATGCTATAGCTTTTTTAGAAATATGTTTGGCAATTTTTTACAGTTAAACCTACACTTTGCATTCAACTCAGAAACTCCACTGCTAGAAATTTAAAGAAGAAAAATGAAAACATATGTCCACAAAAAAGACCTGCCAGATGTCCATTAACTAGTGAACCCATTTACAGTTGTGGTATATCCATACAATGGATTAGTCCCCAACTATATATAATAAACAAAAAAGGAATTAGTGTCACATGTAACAATATAGATATTGGAGGCATTTTTTTAAATGGAAAATTCATACACAAAAGACTACATATTTTATGATACCACTTGAATGGCATTCTGTAACAGTCACAGTTGTCCCCCAGCACTTTTCCAATCTTCATTAGGAAATGCACCAGTTTTCCTCCTACCCTTGCAAGTTCTACTCATTATCCATTGTACAAGCTTCCACCAAAGTGTATCAATCATTTGTTTCCTGTGCAACTTTTCTGAAGCTTAGGAAGTACTGTATTTTAGAGGGTTGTCTTCCTCTGTTTTTCCAAGTAAATGGGAAGTCTTCAAGGACAAAGTCTCTATCTCCTTTGTATCTGTAGTATTTGACAATGACTGATACATGGTAAGACTTCAATACATGTTGAACAATACTTTCAGTTTTCTGTGTCTCAGATCTCCTTTTAGCTAGCATGTCTATAATGAAAAATAATTTGACTACAATTAACTTATTGCTATTTTAATTTATTGGTATTGTTTAATTATACAGATTAATCAAAAGAACCAGAGAACATCTTAGCTTAAAGATGTACACTAGAGTTTTATTATAACCAAATGTTATTTTTCATATAAAAATGTAGTTTTTAATAGATTTTCTGTTGGTCATTTGATAGCAGAAATGAACAGCCCTGTCTTCCTCTTTTTACTTCTTTCCTTCATTTTTTTTCCTTTGTCAGTGTTTCCAGCTAAGGAAATAAAATGAAGTCACATTTAAATAGAGATGGAAGAGATATAAAAATCTATTTAGTGGACGCTGAGATTCCACTCATGTATGATGAGGCTGTTGATAATTATATTTTCACAGACACATTGCCACTGATATTTAAGCAAAACACACGGAGAGGAAATGCATATAGAAACATGGCATTTGGGGGATCCCTGGGTGGCTCAGCGGTTTAGCGCCTGCCTTTGGCCCAGGGCGCGATCCTGGAGTCCCGCGACGGGCTCCCTGCATGGAGCCAGCTTCTCCTTCCTCCTGTGTCTCTGCCTCTCTCTCTCTCTCTCTCTCATAAATAAATAAATAAATTTTTAAAAAAAAGAAAGAAGAAGAAACATGGTATTTCATTCCCATTTCCAAGCAAATTCCAAAAACCTCCGGAATAGATCAACATGAATTCTTATTCATTTGCATTCTCATTGCTCCTGAGAAAACAGTTAAAGGTTCTTGTTTTATTTTTTAAAATATAAACATGAGAAAAAAATAAAATAAAATATGAACATGTGTCTACCTATACAGACATAATTAAGAGAGTATACATAGTTAAAATGACTTTTATGGCTTAATAAAAGATACTTTTATTTAAGGGCCTTAAGGTAGAAGTACAATAAAACATAGAGCTAATGACAACGTTTAAAATAACCAAGAGCAACAACAACAAAAAAGGAAAAACAGAGTAAGAAGATCAAATAAATATGCAAGCAATACATACACACACGTATACACACACACACTTTCAGGGGAAATCTATTTTAAAGATGAATTTAAAAAAACTAAATAGCACACATTTAACAAAATAATATTTTCATGGTAAGAATAAGGAAGGAGATCCTAAAATATGGGCTGTCCATAAGTTTTGTTTTGTTTAAACTAGTCTCCATTCAATCCATTTGCAGAGTCTTGGACAGTAGTCTCATGGTAAGAATGGCAAGGCCCCTTACATGAAGAAGAGATTGATTGAAAAATCTACGAACTTCAGATCATCAATCTAGCATTGCTATCCTTTTGCCAGGACTCTCCCTGTTTTCAAGGACCTCCTCTTCAGATTGCTCTTTACTTCCTGCCCGAAACACATCTAAAATATCACTGAGTTTTTCTTCTATGCTTTAGAATGGGCTATTTTTATCTGTTTTGTTTAACTTAACTCAAAATCCGGAATCCCTGTGTGGGACAACCTTGAAGGGAAGGCAAATCAGACAGAAAGTCTGTAATACTTGACTCAACAGCAAGAGTTAGACTTCATATTTCTCTAGGAAGTAGGAAGTGCACATCCCCTACTTTATTCATCCAGCTTTCCCAGGAAGAAATCCTAAGGAACACATTGGCCAAAATCAGCAAAAATCAACACATTGGCATTCTATAGGAAGGCTGAGGAGGGCAAAACAAATGCCGTACATAATGATAGGAAAAAATCCAAAGGAGGTAGAAATACTGGCAGGGATAGTCACAAACATCCCTGCATGTCTTAGAACATACTCTTTCTCCATTTTAACTTCCTGCAAAAAAATATTTTTCGATGTGAAGACATTTCACAGTAGCCCAAAGGGGCCCTTGAGATGTTTGTGTGCTTGAAAGATTTGAACTTCGAAGGTTTATGGAAGGAGTTTCTACTCTTGGGGTTTCTGAGTCTCCTGAGACCATTGTGTTAAGGGGATGGGGAGGCTTTTCTATGGCACTGAATTCCAGTCAACATAGTCCATACTGGACAAGGAAAAGCTGCAGCTAACTACTTAGGTTTTACTCCACGAAAGGTATAGAAGATATCTGAGTTCTTTTTTATGCTGTTCCTGCTTATCAGGAGCCATAATTTCAAGGCAATAGTCATGTCTTGAAGACTTGAGGAGGAGCATGTAAGATTTTAAATGAGATAATACAGTCCCTGGCACATAAAGAATGCCAAATAAATGGTTTTTGTTTTTCTATTAATGTCTATTCTCCATCACCCTGACTTCTTTTTGTACATGCTGCCTTAACGTCCCCCTAAATTCCTGTTTCCATCACAAACCAATGTCAGAAAGACTCACCACTGGGTCTTTAGAGATGGTGGCTTCTACATTGCCCTTAATGTTGTGGATGTGGGATGTAAATCAGCTGCAGTTACATTTTAATAGAAATGGAGATTCAGAGCACAGATTTAATAGCAAGTCAAGGAACGTCTACAAGAGCAGCTCGCTAATTACATGTACCAAACACTATAATAACATAGCATCTATCCATCCGGGAAACGTTCCTTTACTTGCTGTTTGAAAGCAATGATTTCCATAGTTGACTTGTGTACAATTATTCCTTCAGTGACTTGAATGTCTGCTTAAAGTAGTTCAAGAGCTCAAAAGATTCTCTCTGATGTGACTATAAGGCAGGCATAGTACTTAGGATATTATAAAATTGCCTCTAGAATTCAGGTTAGCAAATATTTAACAAGTGCCCTATACAGTATCAGGCACCTGGGTACTAAAAAAGTAAAGACAAATGAAACAGTGTTGAGTCCTCCTTCAAGGAGCTCAGTGAGACAGACAAATAGGCAGATGACTTCAGTACCTGGGAAATCCAGTGTTATGATGGAGAAAGGGTACCTGCTCCAGCCATCCTGGAAGCAAGAGGCTAGAGAGAGGACTGTCTGTAGAGGGCAATGAATGAGGAGAGACTTAGACAGTGAGAAACATGACCCAAGCAGAACAGTCTGGAGTGGAGTGTTTGGGATGAAAGCAGGGAAGAATGGAAATCAGCGAGGTCCGGGAGTGAGTGTCAGGGCATGGAGAACCTTGCTTAGAACTCACACTAGGATGGGGAGGAAGCTGCTGAGGAGCTCATTCAGAGGAACGTCACGGTTAAACTGGTCTTTTAGATAAATGTCCAGTAATCCATCCAAACAGATTTGGCACTATGGTTAGAAGGTTATTGCAGTGGCCCAGACAAAGGATAATGAAGGCCAAATCTAGCATAGCAGATAAGACTTGAGGGAGAGAAGCTGAGTTCAAATCATATAGAAGTAAAATCTACAATACTGGCTATGCATTATACATGGAAGGGGAGGTAGAGAATAAGTCAGGTTCTTTACTTCAGTGAATAATGATACCAACAAACATGACAGGAGTAGATGACAATTCTCTCAACCAATAGCAGCCACATAGTACTGAGGGACACTTCACCACACTGATGAAGACAATGAACTTTTTTTTTTTTTTTTTGACTATGAACTTTTGAGCCAGAGAGGCTGGGTTCAAATTCTATCTTCATTTTTCAGAATTTAGGTTAACTTAGGAGAGTGTATGAATTTTTCTAGTTTTCTCATCTATAGAAAGAAGATGATAATGATAGTACCAATTTCATAAGGCTATCATGAGGATTATATAAGTAATTATATTTAATATGCTTAGAATAGTTTCTGGGTTACAACAAGAGACAGATGACAACTGTACAATATGTATATGTATACACACACACACACACACATACACTCAAGGTGAGGAGATAAGTGGTACAGAACCCAAATGGCAGGAACACCCACCCTCAAGAATTAGAGCTTAAGTGGAGCATGAAATAGATCAAGAAAGAGAAAAGAATGAAACGTAATGTGGGATCAGAAAACCCAAAGGAGTAGTGAATAAGTGTTAGATGCAGTTGAGAGATCAAGCAAAATAAAGACTATAAAGGATTTTAAGGTAGCAGGTAGGTGTACAGTAAAATATCACTTCTCATACTCTTCTTCAGATGAGGCTCTACTGTGTTTGGAGCCAAAAATTATGACTACTTCTCCCTCAGATGTTGTCAGTTCCATTTCACCAAATAAACAAAAGGCATAAGAGTATACACAACTAAACTGGATCCCTCCAACATTCCTAACATCAGAATAAATCCCAGATGTGTCAAAGATAGGTATGTAAAATATGAGGCCAAAATATACAAGAAATAAATTCATGAACATTTTGTAATCTAGGTGTAAAGAAAGTACTATCTTTAAACATGACAAATTATTCAGACAGTGTGGGGAAAGTAACTTACAACAACTTATCTATAGAAAAAAAAAAACATTAAAACACTGAAAAAACCCCACGATGATATAAATATTTGTTAAGATTTTTGGAGCAATCCTAAGGCCAAGAGCTCTAATACGTGAAGAATTTAACAAATTTATCAGAGAAGTTCAATATCCTAGTAGAAAAATGGACAAAGAACATGAATGATCAATTCATAAGAAATGAAAAACAAATGATAAGTCTTTGAAAATATTCTCAATCTACACATCAATTAAATCCATGAAATAATTCTATTTATCACCAGCCAGGAAGCAAAGTTTAACAAGAGATAAATATCTTCCAATGTCAAGGTTATTAGAAAAAAATAGTCACTAACATTCACTGGTATAATAGATTAATAAAACATCTTGGGGATTAAATTTTAAGTGCAAATATCAATCAATCCCTCCTACAAAATACCTGGCCAGTACTCTTCAGAACTGTCAGGGTGATGGGCAACATGTGAAGAGTGAAAATAATCACAGCCCCAAAGAAACAGAAAACATAACTGAATGCATTTATTCTGGATTGGATCCTCAAACAATAACAAAATACATTAGTAAAAACATCCTACTGAAATCTGGAGTCCGGTGAATAGTAATGTACCAATATTGGCTTCTTAGTTTTCACAGCGAAACATAGTTTATGATATTATCATGGTAATATAAGATGTTAATTTTAGAGGAAACTGGATGAGGCGTGTATTATCTTCCCAACTAGTTTATAAATCTAAAATAATTTCAAAATAAAGGGTTTGTTAGAAAAAATTTCACTTAACCTGCTGGTTAATTCTGTTTTTGAGAAATGTATCCTATAGAAATATTTTAAGTACGAAAAAAATGTATATAAGGATATTCATTACATATTAACTATAATTGGAAAAAATCCAAATGTAGTACAAAAGGAGATTTGATAATTAAGTGAGGCTATAACTATAAGATGGAATGTTATGCATCCATTAGAAAGGATGTTTATTAGACTTATAAACACTGGCCAGAAAGTCATTTATGGTATATCATATTTTTATTTTTTTTAAGATTTTATTTATTTATTCATGAGAATACACAGAGGAGAGAGAGGGAGGCAGAGACAAAGGCAGAGGGAGAAGCAGGCTCCATGCAGGGAGCCTGATGTGGGACTCGATCCTGGGTCTCCAGGATCACGCCCTGGGCCAAAGGTGGCGCTAAACCCCTGAGCCACCAGGGCTGCCCACAAATTATCTTTTAGCTGATGGAGGAGGACCTATGGGATTAAAAAAAAATGAGATATATTAACTCACTCACGGAAGTTTATGAAAGCATTGTGGGATTCTTGTATCCAACTCACAATGAACACAGCTGGTTTGTTGGAAATACATTAGGCTACTTGGTACATTCATCTTTTAGAAACTGGTTTTGACCAAATTACTGGACAACATCAGCCTGAGAAACTATATACGCTCTCAGAGGTTAATGGACGTTTCAAAGACACCATGATTTCAAACTTTCTTTAAACTCTTTTATGCACTTTAATGAGTTGCTCCTAGTCAACCCTGGGCGCACTCATTACTAAGAGAATTCAAACACAGTCTTTCCATTCCTTACAATTATATATTTTTCTAAAATCTATTCAGTTATTGTAGGCAGGGTAGGTTTATCAATTACCTCTCCAAGCTGTCCATTATCTATTTTGAGAGTATAATTTGTTTCCCGCATAGAGTATGTGTTAACAGCATGATGCGTTTTACATTTGTAATTAATTTTGAACTGACAAAGAAGGTAGGAAAAATTCTCCCATAAATAAAAGTAATGAATGCAAGTATTTAAACAAAAGGTCCTAGTAATTTCCAGCAACTTAAAAGAAAAGAAAAAGACGCAACTTGCTCTATCTCTTAAACTAAAAATACCAAGATATCTTTTGTTCCTCCTTCATGATACTCTAGAGATTCTGAAATTTCAATATTAAATAGGATAATAAATAACAGATAGGCACACTACATTGAAACTGTGAATGAGAAATTGTTTACTTCTCAATAGCATTAACGACATCAGTTTTACTGTACGTGACTAATTGGCTAGAGCACAAAGTTTTATCAAAAAATCAGTGTTGTAGACATAAATTCCTACCCATGATGAAACTAAATATTTTGCTACTCATAGCACTTTTAAAATGATAGAGAGCTTGAAATTAAATTACACTAAATGCCTTTATATTTATTCGACATTAAACCTTATTTTCCTTACTGTCATTCTGCCAGCGTGATATCATCGGAGTTGAAGAGGGATGCTAATGCTATTTATATTACACTGCACTGTCCTCTAATTGACCTTGTTTGTGCAACGGAATGGCTGCTTTTCTCAAGCTGCCAGCCCTTTATTGCAGCATTTTGACCATGCACTAGTGGCTCTTTGTGCTGCTGCTGAGTTCAAGAATCAATACTGCATTCCCCACAGCCAATAAAGGCAGCTGACAGCATGAATTAACTGAGTGTGGCCAGTTGCATGGAGGGCCATTGTCTTTAAGGAAAATCTGGATGTGATTACCAGCCTCCATCTCCGAGTGAAGGTTTTAATGCAAAGTGCGAGGTTGCTGTAATTTAATTTTGGCCTGCTGCTCTGACACACTCCCCTTTGCCACTGCTTCATGGAATCTAAGCTATTAATGGCCGCAAACCAAAACACATACAGAGACAAAGGCAAATACTCACAGTCATACGATAGCGGTTTCACCTGACTTGGCCATTCTTTTCTGATAGTACTTCTATAACAGGTTCTATTTCTTTGAGCTGGGCCTTCTGCCATAGTAATAAGTCAAGTCAAAGTTAAAAATCAAACTTGTTATGATGTCTGTATCTAAACGAAGTTTTCATATGTGGTAGGGTTAAAAATTCCCCATAGAGAATTCACTGCCTTTGATTCAACTGTCAAAATTATGGAAAACTTTGTCTATGCTCCTCAACGTCCACCCATCGCAAGATGATTTCCATCCCCTCTATTGCACTGAACCTATTTTCCCTTACAACAAAATCAAATGAATTCTTTTCCGTCTTTATCTTCTCAGTAGAATTTACTGTCAACTACTTCCTCCTTCATAAAACATCCTCACCTCTGGGGTTCTACTCCCTTTGATCCTATCTTCTCAGTGTGGGTGTTCCTCTCATTTTATCCTGGGCTTCCTCTTCTCACTTTAATGTGGGGCCCTCCATGCAAGTCCCCATCTTTCTTTATGCCCACAAATACTTTTCTCTACCAAGTATTGATTCCCAAATAATCTGCACTCCACACCTCTTAATAAATTTGGTTGTCCCATCTGTATTTTGAAATTCACATATCTCAACATGAATGTATCATCTCCTGCTGGGTTTTCCCAATAAATGACCATCTGTTACGTATGCAAGAATATGGACCTCATCTTTGAATCCTTTATTTCCTTCACTCCCTACCCGCAATCAGTTAGCAAGTTCTCCTACTCAACTCCTTAATTTCTCAACCTAGCCACCCCCCAATCTGACATTTCCCTTACCCTTCTACCACTCAGGCTGCACTCCAAGGTTTTTCTAACCACTCTCCTCCCACCCAGAATGGTCCCCACCCCTCGGCCCCCCAGCTGAAATCCCTACTCTGCAACTAATCTTATCTTCCCCCAAACTAAATCTGTTCACATTACTTCACCACTTAAAATATTTCAGAGATTTCCCACTAAGACTTTATTTATCTCTTTAGCTTCGAGTTTTACAGTATTTTGTCTTTTGCTTCTCCCCAATGGCATCTATTGTGGCTCGAGCACTACTAAGTCAGTGATTTAAATACAAGGACATGGACCATGGCAGAGACTTAGTTTGAAACCAGAACAAAGGAAAACACCTATTAGACACTTGACTGCAATCATTATGCTCCATGGCTGCAGGTATTGCCTAAGCTCCTACAAGTGTGTTAGACAAAGGAAAAATCCACAGAATAACAAAGTGGGATTTATGTAAGCCTTTAAAAAGGGAAATGACATGTCATTTTTTTTGCTTTATCAAAAGACCTATATTTCTGAGAGAATTTTGGTATTGAAAACATCAGTTCTGTTTATAACAGGCAATGCTCTTGGTTGAAATTAATTCAAGCAGAGTTATTCAAGGGACAGTGTATTATATACAAACCATTTAACTTGAGCTTTAAAACGATTTTTCATGTCTGAGAATTATTAAGAAGATACCAGTTTGGATCAACACTTTCCAGAAACTGGAATAAAACCTGTGGTTTCAAAGCCTTTTATTTTCAACGCAAACATTTGTGAGACTCTTAAAGGCACAGTATCTGTTCTATTCCTACTCAAAATTTTTGTTGCCGTCATTAATTTTTTCAGGAGAGTTTTATTTTACCAGCATTGTCCCCAAACCGCCTAACCATCACACACACACACACACACACACACACACACACACATTAAAGTATATAATTCCTACATCCCCCCTTCCAAGGCTGAAATGAAGAAGGTGATGCCACATTTGCCTCTGCTGCCTCATTCTCCCTGAATAGGTAGCAATGAAGTAAGAAATAGGCATATTGAGGGGGGTTGGGTGGCTCAGAAGGTTAAGCATCAGACTTGATTTTGGCTTGAGTCATGATCCCAGGGTTGTGGTATGGTGCCCCACATAAGGCTCAGTGCTCATTGCAGAGTCTGCTTGAGATTCTCTCTCCCTCTGCCCCCATAAATAAATAAATACATAAGTGAATGAATGAATGAATGAATGAAGAATAGAAATAGGTGTATTGAACTTCAGATCAGTACGTGATGCTCTGCCCAAGACAGCTGAAGGAAAGATGTTTGCTGTTTCCCTACCCTTCCACCTATCAGTTTTCATCTTCAATATTATGCACTTCCCTAGCCAAGGAATAAATCTTCAAGGGTTTTTGGGTTGGCAGCTCAACACCATTTGATTGTGTGTGAGAAAACAAGAGGCAGATAAAAGGAAATCATGAAGAACTCTCTACCCTACTCCATGTCTCTCAAGGTTATATCATGGAAAGAGACACAGGCTACCTCCACAGAGACAAGGTTGCTGCTCTTTGTAATATATGATGAGCTCTTGGGCAGGAGTGGGAGGGACGTTTTGTGATACATAGATACATTCACTCTGCCATTAAGAGAAGAGGAAAAATGGTCCAAGGTGCTCAAGGAGGAATGAAAAAGTACACATCTCTTGCTCATTCTCCTTTAAAATATTTCATCAGGAGCTTCCTGGCATAGAAGCATAGGTACTAGCTTTCTTGAAAAGAAAGTGGACACAAAGAAGGAGAGAATGTCTGGTCCCCTCTATACTTGGGAAAGTACACTTGTATAGCTGCTCCCATGACTTCAACGTGACTAATTGAACCCATTAAATATCTTTGCTCTTGATTTATTTTACCTAAAATGATTTTTCTGAGCAGCAAGATGATTTTTACCAAGTTTCCTTAATCAAAGGCATCATTCTCCAGATTAGATCTGTCTAAAAATATATTTCATAGGATTTAGCATACTTTACACCTTCCTGAAATAGCCCTACATTTTTAACGATGATTGTGGTTGCCTGGCCTCTCAACCTGACAGAAGAACGATAGCAGGCCTGTTCTTCAACAGCATGCAAGTCTGGATGAGGAGTGGGAAGGTGGGGAGCTATCCATCAAAGTCCTTGCTACGGGCATGTCCACACAAATGGCTGTACGTCAAAGCCTGAAAACATAAGGACTTTTGCTCTCTCTTTGGTAACATGCAAAAGCCAAGTTTTACGTGTTATTCTCTTTCCTGTTCCTCATCCTCAACCAAAAAGTTATGTTTCCATTAATAGGAAAATGTGGCCACTTTTTGTTTTTCAATCCAAGCCTCTGAATGAATTATCTGGCCAAAGCAAAAGGCCAGGGGGCCTTCTGCATGCTCTTGATGATATACGGGAAGGCTATATGGCATCAGCTGGGAAAACCGCAGCCAACATTGGAATAATCAAAAGTGACCTACATGCAATAATAGCCTGTGTGACAGTCAAGACGGGACACCAGGAAGCAGGTGGTCTATATGACAGAGGATCGATACTCCCGTAGCAGGGATAAAATAGATTCCAAATGGAAAATAAACTCGTGGAGAATACGTACAGGAAGACAAGAGAAGGGGAGGGAAAAATAAGCCAAACCTGCAGGAAACAACACAACAAAGAGAATGTGAGGGTGAGTGCAGGGGCCCACAGCTGATGTGATGATGAAAACTGAATGAGAAAGGGGAGAAGACAGTCAATATGAATTTGCTTCCATCGCAAAGAAAGGGCGCAACACAAGCCCTCAGAAGCTTGAGCTACCCAAATTAGCCAGGATCTTCTCTATTCTAATTTAACATGCTTACAAAAAAATGTCATCATTTGTAAGAAGTGTTGACAGCCTCAAAAACTTGGTTTTGTTTAGGGAGGCCTAGTTTTTAGCAAGAAAACAAGGACAACCCATATTTCATTTCTTTGAAAATATATTCCAATGAAAAGGGAGATGGATCGAGGTAAACCTAATTTGCATTATTTAGTTCAAAAGAAATGTTGCTTTGATGCCACTGTGTATATTTGCAGTGCTTCCTTGCTCTCTTGGGAGCTGGTGTGTATTAACATTCCATTCCTCTTTTTCATTATTGCTATCACATATATTAAAACATGCGCGTGCACACATACACGTGCAGTATTAGCTGATAAAGCTGTAATGGCAACCTCCAATATGAGAACTTTCTCCAGAATTCAATCCCAGACATCAATAAAACTAAATATTCTGACAAATGTTAGCAAAATTCCCTTACATTAAAAAACAACAACAACATTGGAATTTCATGACTCTGAGTTCCTACTGTGGGTTGTGTGAATCTGTGCTTTTAGGGAGTCACACTAGGCTTGTAGACAGGCCTGAAGAATATTTCAAATTTCATCCAAATGGTGGAACGTGGCATTATCTACTGCATCATCTTGATTTCTTCCTTTTATTTTTTATAACTGAAACTTGCGATGCATTATTGCTCCTGTGCCAGGGGAGTAAGCAGGGCATCTCATTTCCTGACTGCTTGCTGACACACCAGGAGGATTTTGCTCCCAATGCTGAAAGTCTATGTGGAAATCAGAAGTCAAGGACTGTGATCTTCCTAAAGAAACAGCTTTAGAAATCTCAAGCTCTTCCTGCAATGCAGCAGATGTGCTGGTTGCTGCCAAGCTCCGGCTAGCTCTCAAAAATGCTGACACCAAGCCTGAGACTCTGCAAGGAACCAAAGTGATGTTTACACAATGCTGTCAGGGTCCATGAGACGCCCTTCTTGGAGTGCCCTTCAAGCACACCATTTTGTTCCTGCATCCCCCACGGGGCTTAAATTGGTCTTGCTTTCCCCGTGCCTCTGCTTACTCAGCCTGGGCCAGAAGCTCCTTGAGGGCAGCTCTGTGTGCACCCCTCGCCTCCAGCATAGAGCCTGGCACACAGCAGGTGCTCTACAGTTACTTCCTGGGTGAATATACAAATAGCATAGCCTCAAAGAAGCCTCCTAAAAGCTGAGTCACTTCTGAATCTGGCAGGTAGCTCTATGTTCCTAAGGGAAGATATGTAATTGAGGACAGCCGACTCCCCTTCCACCTGGAAGGGAAGAGAAGCCAAATGTGCCCCTGAGGCGGACAGCATACCTCTTCTTTCCCCTCTCTATGAAGTGGTTTCTCAACACAGCCCTCAGTTCGATGCTGCCCTGTGCTGGTCTTTGTTCCCTGACTAGAATTCCTTTGCTCCTAGGGATGAAGCTCAGCAGTGGTCTGAGGCACTTCCCTGTGTCTGACCCAACAAGTGAGTGAGATGCTGCTTACCAAGTCAAAATTGGGATTGAGCTTTTTCCTCTTGACCCTCACTCATATTTTCATTTTGGGTAAGTAATAAAAAGTAGAGATACCTGGATTATGACAGCTCCCCCTCAGCTCCAGCTCCAGCTCCAAGCTTATTGCAGAGCTACCCCCCATGCCTGATTTAAGGAGAGAAAGAAAAAAAAAAAAAAAGGCCCAGAGAGACTGGAGAGCCGGTGAGCCCCTCCTGCTCCTGCCTTCTTCCCGAGTGCCCAGCCCTGCTGGCCAAGCCGCCCTGCTGAAGTGTGACAGTGCGTGATTCATGGCTGTCTGCGTTCAAGCGAGCAGGGCTTTCGCTGGAGTCTGCACATCTGCTGTATCCTAAGAAGAGCCCACGTTTTATCAAGTCTTTCCCTTAGGAAGATCACAAACCACTTTATGCACAATCATCTCTTCATCCAGCCCTGTCACTTGGGAAGTGAAGACTACAGGGAGCCGTAGATAAAGAGGCTGTAATAACTCTAACTAAAATTTGGCTGGGATGTTGAGGGTTACTCTGTCCTCCAACAGAACGTGCCATATGTTCTTCTGTAAGCACAAGTGACTGAATCTTTGAATTTATTCTTTATCTGAAAGATAGTTAAAATGAGTTGTCAAACACTCCAGTTCAGTACCATATTCAAGAATCCTTTTTTTTTTTTTCCACATGGCTCTTTGGGTAATTAGGACATTCTTAAATATATTTTAAAAGGTCTTTAGTCTATGTACCTATTTAATAATTTTCAAATTTGACTGTCAGAGCCAAGCAAGGAAGATATTTAATATAGAAATGGTTTCCATATTATTAAACCATGCATTTCATCTCCAGCACATTTAGATTAAGATAAAGATTTTAGTCTAAAGTGAGTGGCCAGTGATAGCAACCCTCCCCACAATACACAGACATACATGCATGTAGATGTATATGTGCACACCTACACATGCACACACACAAACACACATACACTTTTATCTTTCTGAGAACTGCTACACCTCTTCTTTTATGCCACAGGATACATATAAGTGAGAATTAAAGTCCTTTGTGGCTTAATAAGGAGTTAAATGAAAAGAATCAGAGTTTTCATTTTGCACGAACTCCAACCTCTATTTGTTCATCCTCTATGAGTTTTAAATGACCCCACTTCCCTAAGATTTAATTATGTTATCTCATTCTCCGTGAACCCCCTGTGAGGACCTCACTGTGGGGACTCGAAGACTTTGTGGGAAGTGTCAAACGTGTTTCATAAGGAAAACTATGTTTTACTCTTTTGAGGCTAGTGAAGATAGAAAGGAGTATTTCTCTGTGTCTCTTTAATGTATGAACTTAGGGATAATTCACTTAGCCAAATAAGGGAGCTCTTCTGCCTTAATTTGTGTGCATGTTTGATGTTCATTTGAACCCATCCACTTGCTGCTGTATACGAATAGGTAACTTGGAAGATGCTTTCTGCCCTTTAATTAGTTGAACTCCAATCTGGTACCTGAAAAAAAATAAATATTCTAAGGAAAAATTTTGGAGCATACCTGCTTATCTCCTCTTTTTCAATAGAGACCAACAAAGACTTCGCATGAACAAGGAACTTACAAAATAAAAATGTGGCTTTATAACAAGTTATTCACAGTCTGAGTAACAAAACTCATCCCAGGTGAAATCTGTTCATTGGAGAAGTGGATGATTTCACTGACGCCTTGAACTCAAATTGTATGAAAACATTCAGGCTCTTTGTCTAGCCACCAGGGCTGCCTTTTGGATTCTGCAAAATTCACTTTTTTTCCCTCCTAAAATATAATTTATTTTCTCCAGTTAGATATTTAAAGGGAAAAAAGAAAGAGATAAAAATAAAAATTACTGAAGAGGGAACATAACAAATCATTCCCTACACAGTGGTGGCTATGGAAAGCAGCCTTTCACAACCACTAACTTTTCATTCTCTGAGTGAAAAACAAAAACAAATTGGAGACATGTTCCCTTGAAAGCTGCAAAATGATTTGTCTTCTTAGAATTATCAAAGCGATGTCGTGTTCTCAGAAGTATCAAACAATTGAGGAAAACCACAGTAGGAAAAACCATAACTACTCACCTACTAGTAATGATATCTTAAAAAGTAAAGTAGAGACAACTAAGGAGAGAGTTTTTCTAAAAATGTCAGTGTGAGAGAAGCAGGAGATTCAAAATGACCTGTCAATCTTAGAGCAAGATCTTTGAAATAATAACTTAGTAACCCTGATCTCTAGAGTTTTACCTCTTCAATGCTAAATGTATTGTGTCTATTTTCACTTAATCTTCCTTTTTCATATGGTTTAAAAGATAAATTTTCTGATATAAAATTGCTGAATTAGACAAATGCCATTTGTTTGATTAATGTCTCTCATAAGCAAGAACTGCATGACCTCTGCATATTTCTGTCAGGTGTCATTTGGGCTACATTTAAATTTGAGCAGGATCAAGGAAGAACTAATTTCACTGTGATGATGTGCCTTTCTTGAATGCAGATAATTAGCGTGAAAATTTTTTTCATATATATAAAATGCCATGATAAAAAAAAAGAGGGAAGGAACAGTGTCAACTCAGAGCATATTTAATTTCAAAAAATAAAAGAATAAATTTGAAATGAGTTTCCCAAGACTTGGTAGTAGCTTTCACTCACCTATTTGTTATCTATTTACTTGCATTTAGTTATCATATTTTTATCACTGTGTGACCCATATTAAACCCATTTAGGTTTGGGGGTGGATGAACTGTTCATTTAGATTAGCGCAAATATTAATACTTTTAATCATTTGCTCGTTTAAACGGCTGTAGTTGATATTATAGGTATAATCTCTCCTTTACCAGTTAGGAATGTACTTAGCTGCAAGTAACGAAGTAGTAAAATATAGTATCTTAACAGAATAGTGTTGAGTTTTTTCCACAAACAAAAGAAAACAAAAAACAAGTTGAAAGGCAGGCTATTTCTGATGTGTGTTCAACAGCAGCACAATCGCAGGCTGGACATTTCTGTACTTTTATAGTTAAGATGGCTACACATCTGCATTCAAAAGAGGAAAAGAGGTGAAAAGTGGTGTCAATGATGTCTGTCTTTATTTTTTTTGAAGAAAAGGAAAACCTTTCCAGGAACAATCTGAACAGATTTTTCTTAGATTCCATTGGCAGAACTGACTCTCGGGGCTGCCCCGTATGCTGCAGACACTGGGAAAGCAAGGAAGATGATGGTTATGATTGGTTCTGATGGATTATAGTCTACATCAGATTCAGGGTAGCAAAATACATCGCCATGCTGAACAAATGTGGAGTTCTGTTAGAAAGGAGGAAAGGAGGAGGGATGTTAAGCAGGTGATAACATTGTCCATCCTACATCCATAAATATAGATCAATGGTTCTCTTGTTTATTGCCAAAATATGCCACCCGCTATGTGAGCTTCGATCTTCAAACTCAAAGTCGTCGTTGTCAACTGCAAGTCACTCACATTATCTTGGTATGGAAAGAAGCATACTTCCTCCTGATGTCCATAGGGTCCTTAATCTCTATGATTAGAACTGATCCTATGACAGCAGAACTTCACTGAAGTATGAATAAAATTTTTCATTTCCCTATCATTATTTGGAAAGGGAAATGGGCCCATCTGTTTTCACATCCATTTTCTCCACATTTGCTCTCTCAGCAGTAAGGAGCAGGTTGTTTGGTTTATTGTATGGCACTCAGATCCTCATTAATGGTTATTGATTTGAAAGAACTTAAGGTTCATAGACATTGGCATAAGACAGATCTGGGCTTACATCTAAGTTTTTTCTCTAACTTGCCACCCAAGCTTTAATATGTTACCTACTCTCTTCAGACCTCAGTTTCCTCATCGGTCCACGAGCATAACCATCCCTAGTTCATGGGTGGCCACAAGGATGGGATGGATGTTGACAGATGTAGAGGACACACTCTGGTGTGCTTCTCTCTCTCTCTTAAAAGTGAACCTATCATGGAAGCCAACCCAGTACTAAGGAAGAAAACCTTAAAGGTTTCAGTATGGGTTTTCAATTTTGTCCTTAAGAGCACACAGAAAATCTTTCAGTCACTCCTGGTTAGTAGAGCACAGACTACAATTCATGGAGGTTGGAGTGTGGAGTCCTATGAAGACAGATATCCAGGTTGCCAGGAGTGAGGGAGGAGAACTGAGCTGCCGTAGGACTGTGAGTGGGCTTGAGAGTTGCAGTCATCGGTCAAGGCTTGCTTAAAATCTCTTTCCTGACATCTTCAACCCTCATTAAAGAAGTTGTTCTTCCCCTGTCGAAAGTCTTTCTTTCTCTCAGTTTGTTTCATATTCAACCTAACTCATCAATTTTATAATTATTTTATGCTGTTATCTGCCCTCTCAACTGTAAAAATAGGATAACAATAATGATACCTTTTTCAGTGGAATAATGTGGAGATTAAATGAGATACTTACTGTAGGTGAAAGCGCCTAGCACAATGCCTGACTCATTTTTCCTCCTGCAGATACAGTCTTTGGGTGCATGTTCATCTGTGTGTGTCTGTGTGTACTTTTTAGCTACTTACTCATCAGAACTTTACGAAAGTAATTTTCATCATTCTTGTAATAGTTTTGGGGTTTCCATAAATTTCCGACTTTCTCCATTTTGTTCATCGTAGTCTTTCGGAAATCTTCCCGAGGGATAGAAGGTACTAACAGATGCTTTGCCTACACTGAATAAACATTTCCAAACCATTAAATTTATATGAAAAACCCTTTCTCATCTATTTGGAAAATCTTGTCTACAGCAAAGATTGCTAAAGCTACATCAGTGGAGAATGGACTTGATGTGACTTTTGTCTGGAAATATTCTCTAAAAACAGCAAAAACCACTTCTCTAAAGGAAAGTTTTGATGAAGAGGCTTGCAGGGCCAAAACGAATTCTCCTATTAAAAAACTAACACCCTGCATGCACCAGTAATTCCTTCCCAAACATTCATTTTATGATGGGTAGACATAGCCTTAATGGAAGTTAAAACTGTATTTGAGGGATTGTTTGTGAAAATTGGAGGCACATTAGGCATGAATCTCATTTATGGAGAACTAGAGAGAGCAGCCATGCTACTTACAAAGCATTAGAACAAAATCCTTATCATAAATAAAATAAAAAGTCAGACATAGTGTTTTATAGCTAAATTGATTATGTTGATTTGGGTACCTTTCCTTTCCTGGTCCCCAAACTATTTAAGTAATAAAGTTTTAATTGCTATATGTAACAATTAAGAGTCCTTGGCAAAATGTTTGCAAGCAAATAATAAATGATTCAAACCTATAAATAAAATGAAAATATGCTAAAACAGTAATGATAGACTGTACATACAAATGAACACACTGGGGGCTTCCCTGCAGGAGAAAAGAAAAACCTCCCTCTTGTCAGCATTGCCTTTTTTTTTTAATGTAGCAAGGGAAAAGGCAACGTTAGCAAACAAAAATTGCCTTTCACTTTGCCAACAAGATAAATAGAATGAAATTTCAATGAAAATGACTGGAAAATGTACATGATTGATGCTAAATTTGCAAAAATTCCAAAGATATGGGTGCAGTTTGTCATCAAAAATGATGTAGAAATCTTTTTGTTTTGTCAGAAAAATTATGCAAAGAAAAAATTGCCAATTTTCCTCCTCCAGCTCTTGTCCTTGCCTATTCTAGAATCTGTTTGCTTTTTGAAGAAAAGAGACAGGAATATTTTTACTTTTAAATCTTTTATTTGGCTAATCACTAAGAATATGTGGCAGACATGTTTCCGTGGGAGCTTTCATGAAGATAATGGGCCCACATCTGTCCCTCAGAGCGTCAGAGGAGGACCAAAGGAGGAGCTGTACATGAAAGGCCTTTGCAAACTTCAAAATGCCCCCAAAATGTTCATTTTCCTTATTAGCTAAATGCCAACTTAGATACATTTAAATACTGCTTGTAGGGGGAAAAATTAGATTCTAAACTCTAAATCAAAGGGAAATTAGATAGCCTTAAAAGTGGAGATAGAACAAACAAAACATACTTTTACTAAGATTTAGAGATCAGGCTTATATCAATCCTCATCTTTTGTAACAACAGCAACTCACTTGTTTTTCCCCTACAGATCAGTAGAGCATAGACTCTTGTATAGCTGAGTCTTCTCTTAATGTCTAGCCCTTAAAGCATAGGAGGTCCATAAACATATACTCAGCGAATGAATGAAAGGTCACTAGTGAACTAGGTACAGAGTTGAGTGTTTTTACTTGCAATAGTTTGTTTAATCCTTATATTATACATATGAAATAGGCTTATCCTCAATTTTTGATAAGAAAAATGAAACTTGAAAAGTTACTTGTCATTTATATGTACTGTGGTAAAAATTTCACATAATTAAATTGTTTAAACTTTATTGCAAGCCTGTGGGGTAAGCTCTGTTATCCCCACTTAAAGATAAAAAAACTGACACAGAAAGAAGTCAAGTTGCTTGCCCAACAAAGTGGTCCCACTAAACATGATTCTAATCCTAGAAGTCTGACCCCAGAGATAATACATTTGTTTTTTAAAGATTGATTGATTGATTTTTTTAAGATTTTATTTATTTATTCATGAGAGACACAGAGAGAGAGAGAGGCAGAGACACAGGCAGAGGGAGAAGCAGGCTCCACGCAGGGATCCTGATGTGGGACTTGATCCTGGGATTCTAGGATCACACTCTGAGCTGAAAGCAGACACTTAACCACTTAGCCACCCAGGCGTCCCAGATTGATTTTGGAGAGAGAGAGAGAGAGAGAGAGAGAGAGAATGAGAGCATGAGTGGGAGGGGCAGAAAGCCAGGGAGACAGAATCTCAGGCAGACTCCTCCCTAAGTGATCCACACAGGGCTGGATCTCACAAGAGATCATGACCTGAACCAAAACCAAGAGTCAGCTGTTTAACCAGCTCCACCATCCAGGTGCACCCCACCCCCCACCCCCAGAGATGCACTTTTAATGTGAATACTATTCTGTCTTTCCTGAGGGCACACAGGAAGAATGTGGTACAGAGCAGATTTTGTATCCATCTCTGCTTGACTCCAAAATTCCAAAATGATCTCTTTCCATTCCATATTCAGAAAAGAATTTTCAAAGTTGCCAAAACAGAAAGTTGAAGCAAAAAAAGAGTTGGAAGATTGGGAAGATTTTGGTAGTAAAAAGCTGAAGTTGGTTTTGGCAGTTTTGCTGAAGGTGCTCAGGAGCCAAAGAGGAAGAAATCACTAACATCAAGGCAATTCACCAGACCCAGGAGAGAGTCTGAATTCCATCATTTATAAGTGGGTGACATTGAACTCTTTCATCCAATTGACCTAAGACTTGGTCTCTCAGATGAGAAAACCAAGTAAAGTGGTAAAACAGGGGCTATGCAACTCCAATTTCATGTCAATGTGGCTAGACATATGAACTTAGCATCATTATTAGTGGCAGCATGATTTCACTCTTTTATAGGAACTATTGACTGAATTTGGACAGAAATAAATCATGTCTGGTTTGGTGGGAAGGAGCATGTGATATTCAATTTTGTTTCATTTGAAGGCTTTTCTGAAAATCAGCCATACTCTTCAGTTAGACCAGAGGGTCAGCTTCTTATACTTTTTTTTTTTTTTAAATAAATACAGACTGCTCTAGAGTAAAGATCATTAAAAATTCAATCCTTTGCTTTCTAAATCAAATACAAGGAATTATTTAAATAACCAAAAGATTATAACAATTAAAGAGATTTCAGAAGCATATTTAGTCCAATCCTGTGTCTTTTTTCTAAATGTCTTTGAGCTGGTTCAACCATGAATCCTTTCGATCAACTAGCATCTACTGAATACTCATTGTATCCCAATAACACTTACTGAACGATATCATTTGTCATGTACATTGCTAAACTTCATTTGGACTACCTCATCAAATCTATATAATAACACTTAGGACGCATGCTTTTATTATGACCATTTCACAGATAAAGAGATAGAATCATAAAAATGTTAAGGGACTATCCAAGAACACAGAAGTCATTAGTAATCAGGCCAAGCTTAGAAGCAGGTGAATATAATTCCAGAGCCCATGAGGCTAATCCCAAGCCAAACAAAAGCTATCCCTAGTGCTATGTTAACTTGTAAAAATTCATTATTTAGACATAATATTAATTTTATAGAAAACTTGAAAGAATAAGAATAGTACAAAGAATACCATTATACCATATATGTGATTCATCTATTAAAATTTGACTCAATTGCTTTGTTATTTGCACAACAGACAGAGGAATAGATGACATATTGTTGAATCAACTAATCTATAGATTGATCAAGAATAGATACAATAGGTAGGGAGATGCGTAAGTAATGGATAGATGGGTGGGTTGATGGATGGATATAAATTTATATATATGGATATATATCATTTTTTTCTGACTCTAGAGGATAAGCTGAATACATTAGGGCCCATTATCCCCATATATTTCAGCATCTAATTCTTAAGAAGAGGATATTTTCTCATACAAACTATAGTATAGTTATGAACCTCAGTAAAATTAACATTGATAGGATACTTTTTTCTAATCTACTGTCTGTACTTCAATTTTTTCAAGTGACCCAATAATGTCCTTCATAGCATTTTTCCCCTCCAGTGCAAGATTCAGTCTAGAGTCAAGTAATGCATTTTATTATTATGTCTCTTTAGCTTATTTTAATCTAAAACATTTCCATAACCTTTCTTTGTCTTTTATGACATTGACAAGTTTGAAGGAAACAGTCCTTTTTTTTACAATGAGATATTCTTCATTTTGGGTTTATGTTTCCTTATGATTAAATTCACAAATGCATTCCAGGCTGGAATAATACATAAGTGATGCTGTGTCCTTCTCAAGTTATCACATCTAGAGGCACACGATGTCCATCTGCCCTTTCTTGATGTTAATTTGCATCATCCAATCAAGGTTTGTCTGATTTCACCATTATATTATATATTGCTACTATGTAGTTACTTATTATATAGAAACTAAGTTGTGTGTGTGTGTGTGTGTGTGTGTGTGTGTGTAGCTATAATATAGTTAGTATTGTGTTGGTACTGTTTTTCCCCTTACAACTACAAGCAATCTGTGCAGAAATACTTAATACCATACAAACATCTTGCTTCATCAAAATTTCCCTCTGCATCAATGACTCTTGTGATCTGATCTTTAGCCAGTTGGTTGTAAAATAGTGATTATCTAACTCCAGCACTTCCTCCATTTTTGAGTAGACACTTGACATTCTCCTGTAAGAACGCTGCCTTTTCCTCTATTTGTTTATTTACTTTTATTTTTGACATGGACTTATAATTTTTTTCATTTCCCAATGATTTATTACTATACTAATTGTTTTGGTGCTCTGATTGTCTTAGGAGTCAGTAGTAGGGATCACTTAGAGTTGTTCCCATGTCCTTGTAATATGCCCTACCAGTTTATTTATTTGGAGCAGGGGGTGGGCACTTTCTTATTTTATAGATAACAAGATAGTCCCAATTCATCCTGTAGCTACTGTGTCCCAGCCCTGAAAAGAGTCATTTCTTTCAGGAATCGCAATTCCTTTTCATAGAGAATGGTACAGGGCACAAGACACTAGTATGATAGGCTTTTTTGTTTACTCTTTCATCATTCTTTCAGGTAGAATTTCTAAAAAAAAAAAATTTAAACTATCAGGCATCTCCCACTAGTTAGAACTCTTCTTCACGTATGCAGGTCTTGAAGGAGTCCTAGGACAATAGTGGAGAAAAGAAAGTAATGAAGAGCTTTCTTATTTCCATTCCTAAAATTTTCAAGTGTGAAATCCTCAACCCTGAACATCAAGAAGTTATGTTTTAGAATTCTTAAGCTAAATGTATCATGAAGAAATTTCAAAATTTGTTGAGTGGAAACTAGTTTTATAAGATATTTGAAAAAGGCACAGTGGTCAAGTTTAGGTAATGATGCTTACCAACCTCTCCACCCCAATTAACAACACATATTAGTAAGTTAAAGACACCATTAAGTACCGCATTAGACGCAACTTGTTAATATTAAGCCAGTATTGCCACATTCACTTGAGGCCCCCAGTTACACCTGTTATCATCATTCAAAACATTATTTGAGAATGTTAATTTGCATATTTGAAGTGGATATTAAGTTGCCTTTAAGGTCTGTCTGCTTCTCCTCCATAGTCTTCTATATAGCTCTTAGAAATTGCTTTGCAGGGACCTGGGTGACTCAGTGGTTAAGTGTCTGCCTTTGGCTCAGGTCATGACCCTAGGGTCCTGGGACTGAGTCTTGCATCAGGCTTCCTGTAGGGAGTCTGCTTCTCCTTCCGCCTATGTCTCTGCCTCTCTCTCTGTGTCTCTCTGAATAAATAAATAAAATCTTTAAAAAAAAAAAAAAGAAAGGAAAAAAAGAAATTGCTTTGCAACCAGTTATTTGCTTATCAGACAGTTCCTTCTGACAAATAGGTCCTAGAGGACAGAAAATTGTTTTCAATATTTGCCATTTCTGCTACAGTACCTGGTACTTAACAGGTATTAAAAAGGTGTTAAATTGAAGTATTGAATTGCCTGAGAGATATCAAATTCACTTGAAATTTTATCTTAGTTCAGAAGCTGTTCTTCCCTCACCTCTATCCCCATTCAGTGAATTATTTTTAAATTAATTTTACCTTGGAACCATGACAATTACTCTCCTTTATCCTAGAATAGATGCCCAGGTGAAAAACAAAGCAAAGCATGAACAGTGCGTGTTGAGAGTACTTTAGATGCTTGAAACAGTGAAGTTTTAAGTAAGGTGGGTGGACTCCTAGGGCATCTCCCCAGTGACTAAGTTGAGCCTGTGTGCAGAGCAATTTGTCCCTCACTTCCGAGTCTTCTCACCTTCTTCTGGGTGTTGGGAGTTTCCTGGTAAACAAGACAGGCAACCCCCTTCTCTCCTGGAGCTAGTATTCTAGTGGATGAAGACAAATGAAAACAAAGTGAGCAAATAAACAAATAAGAAAAACTCCTCGAGCCTTAAGCACTTTGAAGACAATAAAACAACATAAGATATAGGGTAAAGCAAGTAGGGTTAAAACTTCAAGGAGGAGAAGCAGCCAACCCTTTGAAAATCCAGGAGCTGAGAATCTTAGGAAGAGGGGGACCAGCAAGCGCAAAGGCCTTGAGACAGGAAGTGGTTTGAAGGGCTGAGCACCAGAAGTGGCCTGGTGACAATGAAGCCCAGGCATCACGTGACACTCCACTGCTGTGGCAGGAGACTATTCTTAGCAGCATCTTGTGAAGGAGGAGTGCGATGAGGGAGTAAATGATAAAGAAAGGTCTGAGAGCTGTGAACAGCAATAAATAAAGGAGGCAAGGTTTTAAAGTTAAGTGATGGATGATAATGTACAGAATCTAAGTGAGCAACATGATGGGAAAATAGTGCTGCTGCCTTAGCTGCTTATACCTCAAATCTCCTGGCTTCCTCTCCTTTGGCTTCTCGCTTTCTTTGTCTTCTGCTATCAATGCTGTACCTTATGTGGCTGTCTCCCCCAGCCTGCCAGCTGATCGGGTCTCTCTCCTCTGATTTTTGCTCTCCCTCTTCTCCCTTCGCCTTTGCTTATCCCTCCTGTGTGTCATAGCTTCCCCTCTCTGCTCACGTTTCTCATTCATACTAATTTATTTGACAAGCCTTCACCAAATCACTTCTATAGCCAGTCACTCTCCTTGGTACCTGGAGGAGATACTAAAATGAATTAGCTTCAGTGCTCCCTGCCCTCAAGGAACTTGTGGGCTTCTAGGGGAGGCAGATGAACACATTGTTCCAATGCAGTGTGTGCTATATAAAGGAAGAGACATAGATGGCCCTGCACTGCCTTAGTCCTTCTCTGCCTTAAGCAATGGTAATATAGCAAGAGTCTCCTGACATTCCTGCTTTTAGCTCTCTGCCCTAAAATCTATTTCACATGCTGCCTTACAATTAATCTCCCTGAAACACTGCTCTTGTGAATTTTGTAGTAAGACAGAAATGGGTTCAAAATATGTCTCCCCAAATAAAACTAAGTGCATTGTGGGATCCTGGATAAGATCCTGGAACAGAAAAAGGACATCATTGAAGAAACTGATGAAAGCCAAAAAGGCCCACAGATTAGTTAATAATAACCTACCAACGTTAATTTCCTGGTTGATAATTGTGGTATGATAAAGTAAGATGCTAATGCCAGGAGAAGCCATGTGAGACGTCTGTGGGAATTCTATGATTTTTGCAACTCTCCTGTAAGCTTAATGCTTATTAAAACTATTAGTTCAATATTAGTTAACATTAGTTAGCTAATATGAGTTAATATTAGTTTTTTTTTTTTCTTAAAGAAAGAATACACATCACTGAAAATGTCTAGGGACAGGAAAAAACAATAGAGTATTTTTAGTGACTTGTCTTGATAGCCACTAGATGATAACCACAAAAGTCAGGGCATGCTGCCTCGGATGAAGAAAGGGGAAACATGATCAGAGAGGAGCCATGCTCTCCACCTGGTTATGTGCACATGTGTGTTTGTTTCGTGATAATTCTTAAATTGTGCATATACATTCTATTGTCTTTCTGAATGAGTATTGTACCTGATAGTGTTAAGCAAACATACAAATCATGTATCATTCAAAAATAAATATATGCCCCCATACTAGCAAGCTGTGTGACTCTGGGCAAATTACTTTGTCACTCAATTGCTGGTCATAAGGATTCAATGAGATAATGTGTAAAACACTTAACATGAGCTTGGCCAATAATAAACAATAAATGCTAGTTTGCATATAGAGATATATATTTTATTATATTACACAATAGTAACAAAACTAAGTATAAAAAGAGAAGAAATGTTCTTCTCAAACCAGAAGTAAACCACTTAATTATCATCATTACTGTTGTTGTTATTATAGTGTTAAAGTAATAATAACTAAGAATTATTGAACTAATACTATGCTTTAGAAGCAGAGATAATTCTAAGGGGTCCCAGGAATCTGGGTGTTTAATTTTGTAAGTGATTCTCCACATTTTTAAGTGATCAGTGGATCACACTTGGAGAAAACAGAGTTCTCGCAGCACTAGCCCATAGAAATAATATGCAAGTGTTTTCACATGTAGGTTTTATTATTATTCCAGTATGGCAAGGCCAACAAATCAGAAAATTACTGCCATTGAAAAGGTAGTTTGTTGTAGTCACAGATCCCAAGAAGATGAGACATTCCATTTGCGAGAGGGCCACATGGGAAGTACCAAGGTCAGTTAGGAGGCTGAGAGAAGGGTGCAAAACATGGGCAAGGGCCTTTATTGTGGTTTGCACAGAGAAATAGGAGAAGCAGTCTTAAATTCGACTAATTTGAACAATTTCCGTGGGCTCTGGGCCATAGGGTCTATCTTAGCTATCTGGTATCTGGCCCTGGGATGATTAGAACAGGTGAATAGTGGCTTAGAGTATGAAAGCCCAATACAAAAGGTGGCTGGAGGTATGGGCTCTGGATTGGTTGCTTTGCATGTGGCTGGGGCTCTCATATGCAAGTCCTTTTGCTATCTCTAGAAATTAGCTAGCCCTGGAGGAGGCAGTCCCTTTAGAGTCAGCAAGGCGCAGATGTCCAGCATCAAACACAGAAACTAGATAATGTGATTATTAAAGTGAGTCATATGTAATTTTAAATTTCCTAGTAGCCATTTTTAAAGTATATTTTAAAAAAGGAAAGAAATGCCTTAAATGCTATCATTTCAACATATAATTGATACAAAAATTATCAATGATATCTTACGTTTTTAGTATTAGATCATGAAATCCAGTATGTATGCTGAATTTAAGGCATGTGTCGATTTTGACTAGACACATTTCAAGTGCTCAATAGCCACACATGGTTAGTGGCTACTCTATTGGACAGTGCAGCTCTAGACAATTCATCGAAGAATTCATTGAGGTTGATGGAGACTTAAGAGAATTTCTGAGCATCTGTTTGGCAGTGGCAGCCATGTGACTCTTTAAAGTGACCTCTACCCTCTGACCCCCGACCCCGCATATTATCAACACTGCTCTTGTCTTTTGCTAGCCCACTCCCCTGTCCCCCCTCCCTTATTACCATGTGCCCCATCACCGCTGTCACTTCCTCACTCCCTGTCTCTCCCTATTAGTGCTCTGTACTGGGCTAGACAAAGGAAAAATACTACTATTTCTTTTTTCAGGTTACTAGCATAGAAATCACTGCTCTTTGGGGAAGGGGCTGGGAGCGATCTTGGTGGAGAGATGGGTGCCAGCAGAGCTTCCTGAACAGGTTTAAGGTGCCAAAAAATAAAAATAAAAGAAAGGCAACCACAAGTCCTGTATTCACTGCTGTAAGGACAAACAACACTTACCCAACAATAAAACTTCTTATTTGGTGATTTGAATAGAAAGAAAATGGGTGGGAGGATTGTTTTTGTTATTTGAATCTATATGTCAGTTAAACGATCACAATAGAAAAGACGTGAAAAATAACAATTGATATTATTTAAAGAGTAAAAATGTTTAAAAGCAAATAAACAAGTAGTTTGTTAGTCTAGAAAAGCCATAACTTTATCATCATGTCTGCTTTTTATTTTCATGAGATACTTTTGCCCATGATCATTTGGAAGTTTTATCAGTTCTCTTTAGAAAATCTAATACAGTTCTAATACAGTTCTAGCAGTTTTAATGCCCAAATCAGCAAAGTCCATGTAGCATTTCCCAACCTAGACACCATATGACAAACTAAGTTCTCCTAGACAATATTCCCTGGTTTCAAGCTCACTCATCCTTGATCTCTATTTTTAAGGTGTAAATCTGGCACACAGGAAAGCGAGAAATATGTAGCTTTGTCCTGAGCCAGGAATCCTGCGAATATGCCTCAGGCAAGATAATCCACAGAGCTCAGCACACGCCCTGCGACCTGAGAGATGCTCCTGTCTTCACCGTTTCCTATAAATAGTGGTTGACTACTGAACTTCACAGAAAATGTCAGCTACAGCGACATTTTCCAGGGCAAGAATTTAGGTCTATCTATTTCTTCTTGAAGTTTCCTAAAAGATTACTTAAAATAAAGCTACACATGGTAATGGGCCCTATAACTTTGGTTAGCACGTTGCAAAAAAAAAAAAAAAATCTGGTTTACATTGTTATTTTCAATCAAGTTATTCCTCATGAAACCCTCTGGCACAATTCCCCGAAAGGATAGAATGAACTTGTATTTTAAATGGTCCTCAAAAACACACATTGCTTCTTCTCATAGAATATTAACGGAAGTGCACTTTGTTAATATGACAGTGGGAAACAAAAAAAGTCCAGCTAGGTTCTCATTCTCAATTACTCAAGTGGTAAAGAAGGACAGGATGTTTCAAAAGATTTCCCAGAAATTCTGCACATCCATGATTTCAACTAAAATTGCTAATTTGTCTTCAAAACACCAGTTTGCACTGATGGAATATCTGTCTAATAAAAGGCCACAACCCCGTACAAGGTAATCATTAGGGAGACATTATTATTATTTTGCTAATTAGTCAAAAATCATTGGCTTTCCCGTGGCTTCTTCCTGCTGAGCAATCATTTGATCTTGCTTATGTTGACAAACACACACGTCACCAATTCTGCCTCATTTATCGTTTGACAGGGACAGTGTTTGCTTCTTCGTGTGTAAAGAAAGGAAAACTAAGTGTAAGCAGATACCTCAGACTCATTTTCTTGCAAATAAATAAATAAATAAATAAATAAATAAAATACTGCAACGTGTTGTTTTCTAACAAACTGGCTTTTGTGTGCGCTGGTAAATGACAACATGGATTTTATATCCCTTATGAACAAACCAAATCGGAACGTAAGCAAAATTGGTATACTTCATAATGAGAGAGGAAGCAACTGATAACCTAGCAAAAGACTGAAAAATCTTATTAAATAGTCAGAGACGTGGAATGTTCTTTTTTCTATTTGAATTAATAATATTGAACATACATTTGGCTAGAAAAAGAGAAAAAGGACTTTCTTGTCTCTATTTGGTTAAAATATAAGAAAAATGTTACATTCTGTGTAAGACAGACTTTCAAATTCAGTGTGACGATCATTTGAAATTCCAATCAGGCTGCTTAGATTCTGTTGCTAAAAAAAAAGAAGAAGAAGAAGGCAGTATCTAAAATAAAGTATCTAATAACTACTTGGGGAAAAATATATTTGCTTCTATAGAAGAATGCATCAGATAGAGCTTAGCAAAATTTTGTGGTTTTGGTAGCCCTGGCCAGTTAATAGGATCAAATGCTTGGTTGACTGATTGATTATTTATGCAGAAATCACCATTATGATAAGAAAAAAGAAGTCGCCTCAAAGGTTCCAAGTAAGAGGGTGTCTGTATGTGACTAAGGGGGGAGGACAAGTCAAGAGTGGGGCAGAGGGGGTAACTGAGTACATTCTGGTTAGTATAAACTGGTGAGATAGCTGGATTTTTCAAGGGAAGAGCTGCAATGGGAGCCTGGTATTCCCAAACGGTTTTTCTGTTCTATGTTGTCTGTAATCTCAGGGGCATTAAAAATTACTGTCTTCCCATGCAAATGAAGTAACATTGCCATCCACCCACATATTGTGACTTTAGCTTTAGGCAGACCCCCAAATTCTTATAAATGCCTGGGCAGTGGCTTCTACATGAATACTGAAAAAATCCTAGATTAAGTTGCTGAGATGTGAGAAACACAAGTCAAGGAAAACTCATTCTGTGTCTTTAAGTTTGTTTTTAAGGTATAGTTCAGTGATATGGATGCTATGCATCCATGAAATTCTCTGGTATTTTTTATTAGCCATGAAAACCCTACTTATGGAAATTCCTTTTAATTTTTCCTGAATTTTGCTCATGATTTTCATTTGTGAATGTCATTGTATTATGGAAACAGTACCAAACTCCATTTTAAAACACCTTTCCTCCTATTCAGAATTAATATTTTACAGCTCACTGTGTGTATTTATTAAGAAGCATTCAAAATTCAATAGCTTAGCCCCCCTTTTTTTACTAGCACCCCAGCATTTATTAGATTTTTCATCAAATAAAAAAACATTATAAAAGAAAAAATAATGATAGCCCACTTGTAAATGGTTTGGCAACTTTCAAGAGGTTAAGTCTGCTGCCTTTTTATACAGGAATTATAAAAGGTAAGACCATTTTCTAATTCATACGGTGTTGACATCCGTGGAATCAAGGTGGCCTGCATGTCATGTTTGAAGTCAGAGAACAGTTATTAGCTAGAAGGGAAAAAAAAGTTAAATTATGGTGCTATATTAACTTTATCTCAAGTACTTCTCTAAGCTGTTTTAATAAACAAAGGCAAAGTAATGTAAGATTAAGCAAAAAAAAAAAAAAAAAGAAAGAAAGAAAAAAAATCTTCCTTTTGTTCACACATCTCCAGAAGATACGAAGTATAAGTTGTTTAGGTACAATTTAAGTGCTATCTCAAACGTTTTCGATTCTTGTTAAATAATCAAGGTTGGCTTACTATCCGGTTTGTTTATATATTTATTCCCATCCAAAAAATTTTGCGAGAAAACCAAATCCCAGGCCCTTATCTCCCTAATTGACCCTGCAGGACACATTTTATTTTACCATGCTTTTAGAGATAAAATTAACTCTTCAAAAATAAAATGCTTTCTTCAGAATGTTTGACAACTTTACAAAGAAAAAAATCAGTATTTTATTCATTATTTGCAAATAAAATATTACAATAAAAGGCTTGTCCTCATTTTAAATGGATGCACTATATTAACAAACAGAATATTCAAGGCTTAACTCAAATGATTAAAAACTGTAGCTGTCTCATTAATATAGGATTTTAAGGTAATGGCGTACGGCTCATTGGTTCTTTGTGTGAATAATGTGATCAAATGAAGGGGGGAGGGGTGGATGGCTAAAAGAACATGGAATCATAAGAGCTTATTTCCATTGCCCATGAGGAAAATATATAGAATAGCATCCCTACCCCCTTTCCCCCCACCAAAGACAATTTTGAAATGTTGAAATACACCTTTTTGGGCTAGTGTTTTTCAGCGCTCATGGCTAAGATGTACCTGGAGGAAAAAGACAATGTGCTTATTGATTTGGATTATTAACAACTGACTACCTAAATTTCTCTTCCACTAGAATTATAAGGGTTATATTTTGATTTTGATTGTAACTCTTGTATGAGTCTCCTGGTATGACGAGACAGGGCACACACACACATATACACACACACATATACACACTTCTGACCTACCACCTTTGGTCTGCTACCCATTATCAACATATCATACATTTGCCCATTTGAACAGCATCTTTGTTCCAGATCTGTGAAATTTTATTTCACAAATTAGAGTAAGTCCCATAACAATCATTATTTTATTAGGATATAGTCCATTTCCAGATCCAAAAGTAAAATCACAGCGAAAAATGAATATTCCAAACAAGAACTAAAAGTGATTTATAAAATCTAACTCCTTATTCAAATTATTTTCTTAAGTTTTTAGACCTTTTCTTCTCTCTCTCAAGAGTGCTGAACATCTACACACATGCAATAAAGCCTTTAAACCATGTTCCATAAACACTGTGTCTACTATGTGAAAAAAATAGAAATCTCACACCACATTCATTTACAGTAATAATTTCATGCTTTGTCAGCGTGTCATCTATTATCAAAATTGTGGACAAATATCCAGATTAATTTGTTCAACAACAGGGTACCACTGCATTACAATAGAAGGATTTTCTTTTCTTTCTTTGTATTCCAAACCCTATAAGACAGAGCAAAAATAAACAAAAGAAACACACATGATATGTATACACAGTGTGCAATCTATGCATTTAAAGAGACAGAATTTTTATCACATAAAGGTAAACCAGTGCTTTCCCAGAAAAATTGACTCAAAGAAAAGTCAAATCAATCTTCAGTAGACAATGGAACAATTAAAAGGAGTAATTTCTGAACAAGTCTCTTGCACAGCAGCTTAGGTTGTATCTTTAGGGTTAAGGGGGCAGCAGTAGAGCCTCCTATAATCTCTGCATTCTGGAAGGCAGTTTTTGCTTCAGGGCCTCCACCGGCTCTTCCCTACGCTTGGTCTCTGCCACTGCTTTGCCCTGCCTCCCTGTGTCCAACGTCAAAATCACACACAGGCAATAAGAAGAAAGCCCTCTGCTTCTGCAGTCATTGTGAGTGATGGCAACGCACCAGCACGATGGCGAAAGTGCCCGGGCCACAGTGCTGCCTCCAATCACTGGCAATTATCAGAGGCTCCCTGAATTCCTCCCTCAGTCCCAGGTCCTGGGAGGGAGCTGCAGTGGGCAATGGAGGCATTCTCAAGTAACCATTTCATCTTAAGATTTCTATATCTTGCATTTTTAGCCTCTTTTTTCTTGAGGATTAGAAAAACACCACCTCACATCTATTCCCAGTGAATGTCACAAATCTGTTCTCAGACTAAAGAATATCCTTTTCAAGAGAAGATGCTAAAAATCCCAAAGCTGACAGCTAATATTTTTGTTCCGTTTTAATTAAATGCCTAAAACCCTAAAGGCATCCACAGTATTCATTCTAAGAGTTATTTATCTAGATAAACTGTGTATTAGTGTAGGTGAGAGATTATCATTTTATCACATTTTATAAATTACACGTGGCTACATGCCTGAGTATCTCGGTCTCTGCTTCCAGTAGACACTGTATTTCTTTAAAAACCAAAAACAACATTTTATTTTTATACCACAGTTTTCAGAAATATGCATTATCACATTTTATTTACAATATAGGTTATGTACATAATTCTGCTGTATAGATGCATAGTTGGATAATTGTGCTATATCTAACTTACCTAAACAGTCTTAAAATGGCAAAAAGATGGACTTATGCTCAAAGTTCTTGATAAGGAACTAAATATATTTTCACAGCCTCCACACATTCCTAAAGACAGATCCTGCTGTGGCCTCCTGTATAAGCAATGCAGCAGGTGTTTGCATATCTGCATAAGATGCTGCAGTGTGGCGAAGTGCTTGAATCATTTCCAGAACGAGGGCGCATTCATGATTGGTCCAATTGATCACTGCAGTCACTTGATATTACATAAAAGGTTGGTGTTGAAGCATATGGATTGGATAATAATCAGAGTTGTTCTGACATGGTCTATTTAATAATTCAAAAAGGAAAATTTGAAAATGATTCTGCACAAAGCTGCAGCACCCGGTTGACACTTTATTTATATCAAATGTTCTTTGTGTAGTTTGTGAGCTGTGCGGATTGCCTGTTCGATGTAGTTCTTTTTTCTAAAGCATCAATATTCCAAATCACCGTCAGCAAACAATCACGCACATCAACTGTCACTATGGAAGGGTTGAAGTGTTCAGCTTCTCTGTACATGTAGGTAGCAGAAACCAACCCAAAGGAAAAAAAAAATCACCATTTGTGAATGTACCCAAAATGCAACGCAGGACAGGGTTAAAGACTCGGTGAACTTGATTAGACAACCTGGAGAGAAAATACTTATTGGTAACGTTCCCAGCTGATCAAAGTGTTTCTATTTCATGTAGTCTTTTCATCATTTTGCTTGAGAGATACAGCAGGAATGCAGCTGGATTAGTGATGCTCACCTCCTCTCAGGTGAGCATGGACTGGAGCTTTTCCAGAGGGTGGAAAAAAAGCCAGATGTTCATGGTTCCATAAGCTAAGCTCAAACCCTTAAAAAGGCTCTGAGCATGATGAGGGATAGGTAGGCAGATTTTCACACTCTGGAGGAGTGGCTCCCACCACAATCTTCTAAGACCCCCATAAGCCAGTGCCCTTGCTGGTCACCCTTTTGGCCCTCAGGGCACATCTGCTCCCTCACCATCTGTGGCCCTCATCTCCCACACCTGTGACATGGGAAGAGCACTGTGACGTATCCGGGGCTTTCCTTCTGACTACTCTAACCAAAGAGAGGCTTCAGATGGCCCTGTGGAACTTCTTAAAATCTGCTTTGTAAATACTAAATGGTGACAACTGAAGTTATCAAAAGCAAAGCGAATTGTTACTGAAGTTCAGGAAATGTCTTCCTGTCTTATGTTATATTTATGGTCTCAAAAGCTAATCCAGTGTATAGCTTCTTCACAAATATGCAGGTTCATAATACACAACAGCAACCCTGGCAAAAAAGGTTTCAACACCATAAACAAGTATGGATCACATGCTGCAATAATCACATGCTATTTTAAATGCTAGACTTGCCTCCTAATGTTTTTTCTCATTAAAAAATTATTGGAAAGATTTTAATCATGAAGAAAAGCTGAATCTTTAGTATGCCTTCTAATCTTTTGTATTTCATCCTAGTAAGAATTAACTCATGAAATGCTGACATCTATCCAGCCTCAGGATCAACTAATTTAATAGCCATGGCCCATACTTCTTAGCAGCAAATCAAAACGCACACATAAGACACCTGGATGTCAAAGGTAATATTTTCCAATATATAAAACAATTTTTAAAACATATTCTCTTTTCTGTAAAGAAACACAGATGACAATCAATATGAAAGAGACTTCTAAACTGAAAAGAAAACACTAAGCTGATATAGAAAGACAGTAAACGGTGATCACCCACAATTTAAAGGTCTATCTTTCTTGGCCTACATGTCCTTGATATCAATCCCCAAACTATTTATAATTCATCACCATTGTTCTCTGCTACAGTTGATATTTAAGATAAGATAATATGAGGCGGGATGCCATATAACATTTCCTAAAATTATCATCATTGGAAATGAATCAGTATATCAGTAGCTTCAGATCATCCTAGAGAGCTTCCAGGAAGAGGAGGTGAAATCTGTGCTCTTTAATAAAAACATTCACTTTTTCTTGCAAGTATTTCTTATCATGATGAAGCAGTTACATTGTGTTCACATGCAAAGTTGTACTCGTGGACTTTAATTTTCTGAAGAACACTCTCAGTGAATTTAATAAACAAAAAGGACACATGGTATTAAGATAAATTAAGAAGGCCTCGACTGAAATCATTGGTTCAATCTTCCATTTCTGGATCAAAACTTTTAACTCCTGCTAAAGAGAATGTAACCAAGTGGCAATGTGGGAAGCTCACAGATGAGGAGAAGCTCAGGACATCTGTATGCACGTGAATTTCATCCTGTGATCTGAGTCCAAATATCTAAATGCTAACCAAAGGAGCTGATCGCATTCTTTCTTGGTCTAACCTCATCCATACCATTCCCTGGTCACTGATACCACCCCTGGTCTGCTCTATTCATCTCCCATATGAATAAAACTAAGAGGCAAAAAGAAAAAAAAAAGAAAACAAAAACCTGCATTACTTTATTTCATATTTATAATCTAATTTCATCCTGAAAAGTATTTTATAAACATCATTAACCCCATTTTCTTGATGATGAGCCTGAAGCCTTAGAAAGTTTAAATAACTGGTGTCAGGCCCCTGATAAAGTGGTGAAGCTGGGTTTTTAACTTTGAGCTTAGAGTCCGAGTTCAATGACTTGTCCCTGAATTAAACTACAAATAATCAATGATAATAAATGAGCAATGCACATGTCATAAACTTGGATAATCAGCATCTTCTACTTATATAAGGGGCAGTCCTCCACTCGATTATCTGTTATCTAATAATTGATTTAAATAATGATTAATAAGTACAATCATGCTGTCGATTGTTATTCATAGAACTGAGCCTCTGTCATAAAATATTAATCACAGAAATATGACGGAAGAGACAGAGGATTAGTCAAAGGCTTTCTAAACCACCCTCCCTCAAGACAAAAGTCAACAACATGATTATTTAATGACACCATAGTATTTCTCTGTAGGAGCGTGTCTCGGGGCAGGCTTTTGTCACTTTCCCCTATAATGCTGCTGCTATTTTTAGCCTGGCTTCTAAAGGCAGAAATTTAGAGATCCCCTGCCAATAAAGAGCCATCCCATCACTTGCTTCTTCCGGGCCAATAAGAAGTGTATGGGACAGTCGATCTGAAACCCTCTCCTATTCTCTAACAGCCATGAGTACAGTCTCTAGAAGTAAACCACAACGTAGTATATATATATTTCTAGGAATATATATATATTCCTAGAAATTTAAATAAAATCTATGTTTTTTTAAAAAAAATTGAACACTTTTCTACTTATTGGTATCAACAACAATTTAAAGAAAAACCAACTGGCGAATGCTTTTACAACTTCAAATACTGTATTACAAAGTTAGTGGACAGAGCACAGTGTTTATAGGGAGAAGATACGGATTCAAGTTCTACCTTTGCCACTTACTATCCGTTACCTTTAGCAAGTCACTGTCTGAATGTTGGTGGTCTCACATAAGCTTTTTCACAAGATTGCTTTACAGGTTTATTGAAACAATTGAAACTATGAATTTCCTATGCAATCTAAATTATTATCAATATTTCCTAATTTAAGGGGCCCCTGGGTGGCTCAGTTGGTTAAGCATCTGCCTTCAGCTGGGGTCATGATCTCAGGGTCCTGGGGTCAAGTCTTGCATCATCTGGCTCTCTGCTCTTTGGAAAGTCTGCTTCTCTCTCTCCCTCTCCTGCTTCCCCTGCTTGTGCTCTCTCTCTCTGTAAAATAAATAAATAAAATCTTTTTTTAAAAAATTCCAAATTTAATATTTCTGTAAACTCGGAAAATTTTGCAATTATTTTCTCACAGAGAGATCTAACTCTTCCTAAATGAAATTAAGTATCCCCAAGATCTGAAAAAATCAAAAGGTCTTGTTTTGTCTTACCACTCTGCTCCAATCTAAACTAAAACTCCTTTTGTATTCTTTCATGCTCTCTGTAATTTATCTTCACAGCACTTACTGAAGACTCTTTAAAAAAAAAAAAAAAAAGGCTATGGACTATTGGCTTGAACCTCCAAATTCTTAGTATATAGGAATACAGAATATCCCCATACTTTCTGTGAATTGCAGAACATTTAATAAGCCACAGCTTGCTTTCTCTTTTTTGGTTCTCCCTCTACTAAGCATCTTCTTCCTCTCCTTCTATAGGATAATTAGTCAATCATTCCCTTGGTGTTCAGTGAATGGATCCATCCGTACCTAGGACCGTCAATATCCTCACTCCTCTCCACCAAACTCCTTTCAGTATGTTTCCAAATAATTAGATTCCATTCATAGAACAATTTCTTATGTCAGCTATTAATATAAACTGTTCCCTTCTTTTTATATTCACCATTATTTGTATTCTTTGTTGACTGTCTCTCCATTTGAACTATCAGCACCATGAGGCACTGTATCTGTTTTTCTCATTACTGAATTTCTAGCACCTATATATAAGTTTTCAGTAAACATTTGTTGATCGAAATTAATAAAGAAGAATAGAAACTAAAGGGAAGATAGGAAAGCAGAACACAATACAAATAATTATAGATTTCCATCAATTTCTAATGAAGTTTTCTTTAGGTGTCTATACTTCAGAAGTTTCCCCCCTTTTTCACTCTACTTGAAGGAGGGGGATAGGGAAGAAAAGAAAGGGAAAGGGGAGGGGGAGGAGAAACAAAATAAGATAACAGTCAATATTTAAATTGCATTGGGTTTTTTAATGAAATATCTACTATTTTCCTCAGAAAATTATTAAATGTCTTTTCTATTTAACATATTTAGGTAGATGGTCTCTAAAGAGGCTTCATTATGGGTATAGGTTAGTACGAAAACCCTGAAAAAAAAAAAAAACAATAATTTTTTAAAGCACTAGAATTGCTGAAAAAAATATTCAGACGGTTTCAGCATTCTGTGTTAAGCTTTAACAAATAGGAATGTTATTTATTGATCTGAATGTGGAAATCAATAAAATCCCTTTGATCCCTGCTATGATTTAAAGAATTTCTCAATTTCTGGTTGGAATTAAATCAGAATCTGGAGTGGGTGATGTATGCCCTTTTTCTATATATGATTAAAAAAAAACCACCAAATGGCACAATAGACTTTAATATTATGGGGAAACGCATCTGCCATTTGGGCTACTTTCATTCTGATGAAATGGTTTGGGGTCAGCGCGCAGTTACAGCTCCTAAATGCAAATCACTGCGTGATCCTAGCACATGGAATTACATCAGCGCTTTTGATGAGAGGACAGAATCAATACAGAGGTCAAAAGTGCACAATTGGGAGGAGAGCCGCAATCAGGCACAGGGATTCCCCAAGATTACAATTCCCCTGACGAGACAGTGCCGTTGCAAGAGCGTTCCTAATGTAGGGAGGCTACCTACCGACCATGCAAAGGACTCGCTCGTTAGGGTTTATCTCTACCCGCATTCATCTCTGCACCGACTTGATTGGATTATGTTGCAAAGTTTGCCAACAAAATGCTGACATATAAGACCAAACTTTCAGAAAATCAATACCAAATAATTGCCCAGGCCATGCTGGAAGATAAACTTATCCTGCACATTATGTACCTTCAGTTCTAGAGTGTGGTAAGCCACGGAGCCGAGAGAGCTAAGCTGTTCTTATTGTGCATAATATACCTTTATACATCAGCAGGCAGCACAAATCATCTCCTTCCCCGCTGCTCAATACCCAGTGATTCCATCTCTTCTATATTCATTTTTTTGTACCAGACTGATGCCCTTAAATGCTATGCTGCTGTCAGTTCTTGGATAACCCTTACCTGGCAGCCAAAGGGAATGCTTAGGAATGAATCTCTTGTCCCCATGGTGAATGTCTTCCGGTAGTGGGCTAGTTTGATAAGTTTAAGAAATAGACCACAATATCAACCATACTGTATTTTCCATAAGTTCTGTCCTACAGAATACACTTCTCAATTTATTTTTATACTGAATGGATAAGGGATGAGGTGAAACACGTACGTAAGGCCTTTGTTACTGCAATGTTTCAGTGAAATGATTTCTGTATCAAACAATATTAAAAGCCAAGATATAAAACCAATTATAAATGTACCGTATATATTTGTTTATGCTTCAGTGGCCAGAGCTGCTCTGTTACATAGATTAGAGCAGGAACTATACAATCCCTCTCATTCCTAAACTGAATTTTCCTTTCCCCCAATAAAAAGGAAAAAAAAAAAAAGATTTATCTTTTGGGTCATAGCTATGAGTATTCCATATTATTGGTTCCAAAATGTGATTTCAAGCTTAGACAACAAAGCAATGACCTGGGAAAAAGCAGCTCAGTTGCCAAATGTATGAACTGGTAATTCCTACTCCAGACACTGTCTTTTTTATTATTGTGTTAAGAAAAATAGATAGCTGAAAATATTTCAATAAAAATAACAGACATGCCTATTCAAAACTCCTCGGATGCTAAATTTCTGCCAACCTTGTTCATCTCAAAGATATCATATTCCCATTTATAGAAAAATCTACCACATAATATAATTTGGAGATGCAGGCATAGAACAGGAAGAAGCGCCTGGAATAAAAAGAAACTATGTCAAGGTATTTTAGCATGAAATTGGCTTGAACAGGAGGGGGGAAAAATAGGAGGGAGTTTATAATAACTGACACTGGGATGCATAGTCACCTCCTTAGAAATATATTAATTTTACATGATTGTTCCTTTGCACTTTATGACAGAAAGAAAGACCCTGCTAACATTAGTCCAGCTTTGTCTTTAATCACATTAATTCAGTAACATGTTATAATTGGAAGATGAAAGACTAGTGCTTTATTTACATAAATATAAACGATAAATGAGCAATTTCTGAATTGAAGCAAATCAATACACACTGCATTGTCATGTTGACCTCGCCAGCATTGAGGTCAATACATGTGTGAATCCTCAGAATAATATCCCATCAAAACCAGAGGCGAATCTCCAAGTCTCCAGGGATGTTTCCATCACTCCTTGATCCTCTAGTCTGAGGTTAGCTGATGAACATGTGACAATGTTAGATAGATGGAATGTAATATTTGAAGTGGAGGGAAAAAAGACCAGGCTTGGTGATCCACTGGCTGATAAGTAGCACACATTGTTGGCTGCAGCAGGTAAGGGGTAGTTAGCTTGCTCTTACTCACCAAGTGAGGGAACCACAGATGGGAGTTCTCACGCTCATGTTTCAGCTGAGCATCTTGACTTGAGGACCAACGATGCAATTTATTGACAACTGGAAACCTGGCACAAAGATGCCATATCTACAGCAACTCACCAAAATTTACAGTTTTGTTCCTACATTGTTCCTTTCTGCCAGGGTATTACAACCATGAAGAATACATGTTTCTTGTCCTTAGTAACAACTCGCAACACAATCAATTGCTTAACATTATCTATAACTGCTTTAAGAAATTGGACGAGCCTAAGGTTATAAAGAGGGGGAAAAATTACAATAATTCTAGCAGCTTGTTGGAAAAGAAAGGCAAGATAACTCTTACATAGCTAAACCAAAATTAATCTTGTATAGCAACTCACAAATTACTATTGAAACTATGCTATCCCTAATAACCAAATATCAGAATAAAATAAAATCAACAAATACTTATTGACTATCTATAAGTTCAGACTATTCATTAGGAAAGAGTTTCAGGATCATTTACTCTTTGAAGGCAATTTATCATCTGATGGCAGATTAACAAAATGAGAAGATCGAGAAAGATAAAAAGATTCATGAGAACCCCCCACCACAACCACCACCAAATGATAATGCATTAAAAAAAAAAAACTGGCTATTTTATCCCTGAGTCAACTTGAAAAAGAGTTTACTTTAGAAAGCTAAAATATTATCCAAGTAAAAGGGAAAAAATGTTATCTATTTCTGACCACATGGAACTTAAGAATTAAATGCTAATTTTTTTTAAAAAATGGGATGTGAAAGAGTATTCAAGAACAAATGTTTCAGATGAAAAAGATTTTTAACATACATTTTTGAAAACACCAGATATTTAAAATATTAAAGAATTATTGTTAATTTTAGGTGCAATAATGAAATTATGGTTGTTTTAATTTTTTTAAGTACACATTAAAACTACAGAAAAAAATGTCTAGAATCTGCTTTAAGATATTTCAGACAGAGAGAGAAGTGAGGGGTTCTGTTTATAAACAAGATTAACCATGAGTTGATGACTGTTAAAGGTGGTTGATGGACCCACAGAAGGTATTGATTACCATCTTCTCTCTACTTTGAAAAGAATTGAAATTTTGTTTAATATTTACATGTATATATAAATATATACACACAGTTTTTAAATATGTGTAGATTATAAATGTGTATGTATGTGTATACATTTATAAATTTATAGGTATGTATCTATAGTTTATGTATATATAAAAATTTATATTTAGATAATAAACAATATTATTAGGGTCTTGACATTAGTTTATCTCCACCTAACACTGGATACTGGTTCTCCAGCTTTTTTTGATGAAAGTTGTAATGTCTGTTTTCTTGCTAAAATGTTCATGAGTAATTCATTCTATATTCACTAAAGACCAGGCCTTCGGCTAGGTTTTGAAGGTCCAACAATCATGGAAAGCTCTCTGCCTTCATGGAGCTTACATTCCAGAGAAGTCAGGCACTTATCTAGTGGACACATGAATAAGAAAGAAAACTACAGATTGTCATCAGTGCTCTGAGGGAAATAAACAGAAACAAGAGAGGGAGACATTGGGCAAAGACACTTGAAGGAGGGGAGTCAGAGAATTTCACTTTATGAATGTGATATCAGAGCCAAATCTTGAAAGATGAGAAGAAGCCAACCATGGAGATGCTGGAAAACATTCAAGGCAGAGGGATTAGCTCAGCAATGATCCTAAAATGGGAATAAGCAGGGTGTGTTTAAAGAACCAAAAAAGATCATTTGATTAGAACATAGGACTGACCATGTCTGGTCTTGGATTACTTGTGGGGCATGAAAGAAAGAGAGGCTCTGTCTTTATTTCAAGTATATATCTTTATATGATTTTTATCCCTTACATATACATACATAAAATATCCTAAAAGAAATATTTCCATCTTAAATAAAAAATATATATGCTTTTAAATTTAATATACATTTTTATCATTACAAAGGCAATATGATTTCACAGAGAAAAAAATTAGACAATAAGCAAATGGGAGAAAATTAAAATAAAAGACCTATAATTTCCACATCCAGAGTGAGCCACAATTACCATAATATTCTTTCAATTCTTTTCCTTCCATATTTTTGGATAAAATAATGCAAAAAATAATATGCATACAAATTTTAATCTGATTTATTTCAGTTAACAATATAGTATGAATGGCTTCCCATCTCAACTATTCATTATACATTGCATTGGGTGGAGTGTTTAACCTGTTCTCCAACATTTGGTATGTGTGATATTTCTATTTTTTCACTGTTATCAGTAACACTGAGATGAACACTTACAGAAAACTCTGTGTAAATCTTTAATGATTTCCGTATAGTGCAATTCTAAAAGTGGAACGGCCAAGCAAAAAATCATGCACACTGTTCAAGGTAAAATGCTTACTTTTGCTGAAAGAAATACGCATCAAAAGAAAGGTAATTGTCTTCACAGTCCTCCAAACTCCTTCATTCTATTCCAATTCTAGATCTTCAAACTTCTACTGTCTATTGGCTTAAATCATGGAAATGATTCCTGCAAGATGGCATTTAGGTGCAAACTCATACAGACAGACCTTGATAACTCTTTCAATAAGGTCTATGGAATCCATCCTTCACACAAAGAGATATAGTGGAGTAGAGAGAGAAGGTGTTTGTTTTCTTTTCTTTTACTTAGGGACTATATTTAACCCATAGGATAAATACTAAATTAACTTAGACCTCAACAATTAGAATTGGAAGGAAACTTAGATCTTCCTTATTCTTATACTTCCCCTCTCTCTATTTAGTGGAATTTGTCAATGTCCCAGTTAAAAAATGGTGCTCAGCAATGAAGATGACTTTATTTCCCATGACCTGAATATTGTATTTCAATTAATGCTGCCTACAATTGGAATCTTTGTCTTCATTCTGCCCTCAAAAAATGAAAAATGATTTTTTTTAACTGGTTGGCCTACAGTTTTCTCCTAGCAATTTCATTTTCTTAAGATTTCTACCTCTGGGTCTGTAGTACACACACACTAAGCTTACTGCCTTTTAAAAAATTTGAAACATTTTGAATCTCTTTCTACTGTTTTGTTCCTTTTTTCCCCCCTCTTTCTTTATTTCTTTTCCTTTTCTGCAGCTACTGTTTTCTTTCACTTGTGTTAGATAGATAGACTGGGGGCCATCCTCTTCTGGAAAGGCAGCATTGATATAATATTGGGCAGGAGGATGGGCAGCCTGGGTGGCTCAGCGATTTAGCGCTGCCTTCAGCCCAGGGCATGATCCTGGAGACCCGGGATCGAGTCCCACGTCGGGCTCCCGGTGCATGGAGCCTGCTTCTCCCTCTGCCTGTGTCTCTGCCTCTCTCTCTCTCTCTCTCTCTCTCTCTCTGTGTGTGTGTGTGTGTCTCATGAATAAATAAATAAAATCTTTAAAAAAAATATATATTGGGCAGGAGGAGAGGGAGCCATCCATTCCCAAGGCTTCTTCAGAAACCTTTTCTAGGACTTGCCTAGAGAAACTTGACCTTGTTCATCATGGGTGAAGTAGCCCTAGTACTCACTTAAAAGTAGGGTACACAAGGTTTGAACAAACCTTGGAAATGGATGGCTCACTCTCTTCCTGCCGAATTTCATATCGCCAGTGCCTTTCCAGAAGAGTGTAGCCCTAAATGCATCTATTTAACAAGTAAAACAAGAGAGTAGCTGCAGAAAAGGAAAAGAAACAAAGAAAGGGGGAAAAAAAAAAGGAGAGAGAAACAAAGGAGTAACTACAGAAAGAGTTCCAAAATATTTCAAAATAGTTAAATGGTGGTAAATTTAGGACCTCTAAAACAAAATGTAACATTTTGTTAGGACCAAATTATCCTAATGTTTGTCATTTGAAACAAAGTTAATTGAACTCCTCAGGCATGGATGAAGGATTTAATTATGTATTTACACGTTCCCACTCTCAATAGACTGAGTTCCCCAAATCAGGGGCTGTATTTTATTGATTCTTCTTTCCCCGGCACTCTGAAAAGTGCCTGACACAGAGGGTTTACTAGAAATATTTGTTAAATGGATGATTAATACATAAATGGATGAGTACATTTTGTGGCACCAATCATTTGTAGTATTTATAGAGTATGAAGATTGGTTTTCAAATTTGTGATTTCAAATTACATGAATATATGTAAAAACTGCCCAACTCTACTTTTGTCACAGTGAGCAGATGACTTATTGGCACAAAAACATCCCCTCCCCCCCATAATTATACACTTACTTTTTTGAGACTCTCTAAAGTTCTCTATGAAATTATTAACCGTTGTTATACAAAATTAACATGTTCACAGTTGTCGCCTTATTCAACAATTTACTTTCCAAAAGCATCTCCTCAGTACCATTGCTATAAACCATTTGACCTTTTAAGCCTGAAGTAATTCTGATTTCTTATTTTCAAGTTGAAATTTTTTTGAATAGGTAGAAGCATTCTCTCTTAGCTTATTTTTTCCCCAAAAAACTCTAGGTCATATTCAAAATGAAAATGAAAACAATCCAATTTGCTTTTGCAATTATTGTACTTTTAAGGACATTCTAATAATTCCATTTTTTCTTAGGTAAAATTGTCCATTTTGTTCATTGGGATGCCCTCTGCACTTTGAAAAAGTTTCACTTTGGTAGGTCCATCTGCCCACTCTCTGATCTTTCTTCCATATGCAGAAATTTGGTCTCTTATAAATTTAAAGCAAACTACTGATCCCTCTACCCTCTACCCTTCTCAGCTTATGAGAAGTGCTCCCCAAACAAATCTGCTGAGAATGTGATACTGCTTTTTCTGTTTCCCAACTGTGAAAGCTTACCTAGGTTTGCTCTTCCAAAATCAGTGCATTTCCCCATACCCACCCTCTTTTTAAAATTATAAAATCATCTCATTTTTAGTTCATATTCTCGAAGCTTCACAGCCCAATAATGAAGGATACAAAAGGGTATGTGGTATCATTCTTTGTAGTTACAGGTGTTATGATTATTTATTATTGTTTATTATTTTATTGTTATCTTCATAAATTTGGCTACAATTTGAAGCTTGGCCTTCTATCTCTTCCTTATTGAGCACAAGATGATAGGTTTACAGTTCAGTTATATCACTCTCACCAGGTATGTCACAATTCCAAATACTGCTTTAGGAGCTTAGTGAAATCCTACTCAACCTCTACGGTCCAGCTCATCATGAAGGTTCCTTCCATGGAACCTTCAGTTCCTGACTTCAAAGGAAATATTGGTTACTGATTCCTTGTGGCAATCAGGTGTGCATCTTTATAGCACTGCTTCTTTCTTATGAAGACGGCATCCTGGATGAGCATTCTCTTCCCCCTGTTTCCAGTCTACGTGGTTCTGCTGAACTCATCATATTCCCTTAGTAGTTTGTGACCTGGGCCCAAGCAATCAGTGTAGTCTCTCCCCATAGCCTCAGAGATTGTTTCAGAAAGGGGCACAAGATCGAAACCAGGCCAATGTGAATTATTTCAGGAAATTTTATTAGACATGGTGGGAAAGATGTGCATTTTCCAAGGGGATTGCTAAATTGAGGATGATCATACCCTGGAGCTGCCCAGAACTATGTTATGAAGAGTGCCAGCTGGATAAAGAAGCCAAGACAGAGGGAAGATGAGAGACAGAGACAGAGAAAAATAGAGAGTGAGACAGAGACCAGAAGTGACTTGTTCAGCAGCCCTGATGCTGTTACACTTACCTATTTTATTGTTAATGCTATTTGTTAGCAGGTCTGTATTAGACACAGCTCTGTGAGCTTCTCAGGACTATCAGGGAAGTCCTGATAGTCAGGGCTTTGAATTTGGGTTTCCTTTCACATTCATCCTAAGTAGGGTTTTTTATATGAATCACAAAACCCACACACCAAATGAGTTGACTCGTTTTTCAGTTCACCTAAAGTTGGCATGATGGTTAATTTTACATGTCAACTTGACTGGATTATGGGATGCTCAAACATTTGGCTAAACATTATTTCTGGGTGTTATCTGGGAGGATGTTTTTGAATGAAATTAGCATTTGAATTGGTGGATGCAGTGAAGCAGCTTTCCCTTCCCAGTGTGGGTGGGCATCATCCAATCCATTGAGGGACTGAATGGAACAACAAGGCAAAGAAAATTCATCCCTTCCAGCCTGATTCCTTGAGTTGGAACATCAATCTTCTCCTGCACTTAACACTCCTCGTTCTCAGGTTTTGGGACTCAGTTTGAGTTACACTACTGGCTTTCTTGGGTCTCCCACATACAGATGGCAGATCATGGGACTTCTCTGACTCCATAATGATGTGAGCCAATTCCTTATAATAAACCCTCCCCATATATATATCTTATTGGTTCTGTTTCTCTGGAGAATCTTGACTAATACAGGTTTTATATAACTAATACCGTTCTAGATGCAAAGGAATAAAATTAATTCATTACATACAATGAATGCCTGAGGGCATTCAGGCTTAATTACCTCACAGACCCTTCCCCCTTGAAAAGGTCTTAATTTTTTTGCTATGGTTTCTAGTGACTTCTATTTTCATACATGAAAATGTTCGTTTTTCTCTGTATTACCCAGATCTTGTTTCTATACTGCAGACCTCAGTAAATATGTCCAGTTGTCTTTCAAACCCTATATGTGCAATGTGAAATCATCATTCTTTTCCTCAGAAGGGCTCCTCTCCCTGGATTTTCTCTTCAGTCAATGTCTTCAGAAAGCGGGCAGTCTTGACTACTTCTTCATCCCACAAACCTCAACAATTCCTATGGATTCTAACTCTCTAAATGTATTTTTTTTTAAATCTGCACTCCCAATTCAATCTCTATTGTCAGTGCCTGAGTTGGGCTCATTATTTTATATTCAGATGATTTCAAAAATCTCCTAAATGTTGTTTTTCTTGCTTCCAGACTTTATTCCTTTCAACCCATCCTTCATAACAAAAGACTATCTTTCTAAAATATTACTTTTCGCATACCTTCCTTGTCTTCGCCTACTCTCTCAGAGCCAGAGCTGGGATTCAAACTAGGTTTGCTTGTTTCAAAATTTATCTTCCTTTATATGTTTTATTACACTTCCTGAGTTCATCAGAACAAGAGGTTCTCTGCTTGTTGTTTTAGCTATCTATGGTGTGCCTTTGGTTTAAAAAACAAATCACATGCAAATCACAAATTAGAAAACACAAATTGGAGTTATTCTGGTTAAAGCAAGGGAGAAAATACCTAGGACCCATGCCTATCATCCTTTTCATGGCATCCTCACATTGCCAGAATGTTTTTTGCAAGTTACTGACCCGTTTTATAGATGAGCAAACTAAGTCCTGCTCTCTTCCCACTCTACCAATCTGCTTCCCTGAAAGATAACATATAAACTATTATTTTGAAGAGCTCATATGTTGATAAACAAGGGTAACTAACTTTTTTATTGAAGCTACTGAAAGCCCTTTAATAAAGTACATCATTCTTTGGTAATCCCAAATAGTCATCCTTTTGATTCATTTGTTTTGGAAGTTTGGTTGGCACTTATCAAATTTTCCCAAGTCCTAGATTTCATTATCACTTGATCTACCTAGAGCTTGCTGCTATATTACACCCTTCTGTGACAGCCTGCTTATTTGCGATGAGCTTATTGGGCCTCTGTCTATATTATTTCTTATGGATAAGTACCTCTGAAAAAGTAGAATTTGTTGTTGGCCTTTATCCCTAAATCTCCTTTGAATAATTGTGATTTTATTGTTGTTGTTGTTGTTGAGATAGAATTGACATATAACATTATATTAGTTTTAGGTGTACAACATAATGATATAATATTTGTGTATATTGTAAAATAATCTCCAAAACCAATCTGTAATTGTGATGATTTTTAGAGCTTTCCAGACCTTTCAGTACACTCAATTAATTCTGCCTGATGGTTATATTCTATCGCACATGCCTTTAAGACCAAAAGTCTGAATCAAGTATAGTAGCTTATAAGACTTGGAATAGATTATGATTGTGTAGAAGGATCTACTTCCTACCACGCTCCCTCTGCTCCCCAAATCCATTTTATATACAGAGCTCTTCTATGTTTAAAATGATCCTTGTGGTGCAGCCTGGGTGGCTCAGCAGTTTAGCGCTGCCTTCGGCCCAGAGCATGATCCTGGGGATGCAGGATCAAGTCCCACGTTGGGCTCCCTGCCTGGGGCCTGCTTCTCTCTCTCTGCCTCTCTCTCTCGCTGTGTCTCTTGTGAATAAATAAATAAAATCTTTAAAAAAATAAAATAAATAAAATGATCCTTGTGAAGTAAAAATATAGAGCCCAAAAAAAAGCAGATAGTCATAGATTGTTTGGAGGACTGAAGAATGGAAGACAAGCTCCCAGACACACAGGACCCAGGAGTGGAAGAAGAAGATGAAGACAGTAGGCCAGGAAGATTAGGGGCAGACTGCCTAGAAGGCAGGGAAGGTGTCCAGGAACCTTCAATCTAAAGGGACAGAGCAAATGAGGACTATAGAATGTAGAGTCAGATGAAGGTGAAGACAGGAGAAGGACCTTGGCAATGAGGACATGATTGCGAGTGGTCTCTGCTGTGTATTAAGTACTCTCTGCTGGGTCACCTGAGCAGGTTTTGCACAGTATGAATGGCTAAGCATTTGTATCCTCGTCTGCCTTATTCCTCTAGGGCTATCCCTCAAAAGCTGTGGGCTGGGTCAGGTAGGACCATTCCCTCAGACTTGGCTACGATCGCAGTAATAACATTCTTAGGTGAAATGATTACATTTTTAGATAGACTCTAAAGCAGCCTTCCATTAAAATGATGCTTCATTCCAATCCTGGGTTCTAAAGAAATTTTGCGGAGTTCCTTTTCTGACAAAAAAAAAAAAAAAAAGAACAATTTGGCAAATATTTTTTGTTCCTGTCAAAAAAGTGCTATATATGACCTTATTATTTTTTCCTTCCCATGGTGAGCAATATAGATCTTCTTTTTATAATGTGAGGTAGAAGATTATCATAACACATTTTCCTCCATTATCAATATTAGCCATAAAACCCCTGAAGTTAAGCGTGTGGGAGGTGCCAAGGTAAACAATTCAAAAAACTAGATATAAAAAAATAAGTAAATAAAAAAAATTTAAAATGCAAAACAAACAAAAAAAAAATCTCACACACAAAAAAGAAAACAGTTCAAACACTTTATTTTAGTAACTACCCAGCCACAGTCCTGGAGAAATAGCTTGTCATCTCACCTATTCTAAACCTCCAGGGGGTGGGTGAGGGGTCAATACAGAATAATGAGGGGAGAGGAATTCATGATAACGCTGGATAGCATACTGTCCTGTATTTCCTATACGAAGCTCTCACGCCCAAAATTAAACTGAAAACCCATTGAAGGAAAGCCAAGTCTTCACAGACTTTGCACAGCACAAGAAATCAATATATACTTTTCATACCAAAATTTAAATTAATTCACCTTTTTTTTTAGAGACCTAGCAAAATCAAATGAGAGAGAAACCCAAGCTATAATTTAATCCAAGAGGAAGTATTCAACTTTTTTAAACCAACAAAAAGAGCATTTCAGAAAGAGGCTTGTTACTAATTATATTTTGCTGACATATGCCAATTATATTCAGCAATATTGTTCTCCCAGCCTGTTGGGTCACGTAACAGCCTGAGAGAACAATGATGCTGAATTAACAATTGCAGTGAAAGCTTTCAAGAATCTCTTACTCAATTAGATGCTGACAAATTTACCTGTAAGTCATAAAAATTTTATGAAATTTAAATAGTTTCATAAAGTGCATGTACTTCACACAGTTAACACAATAGCTCTGAGATATGGAGTCCATTTTTATATATTTATAATGTTCCTTTCTTACATTTAAGTGACTTAGTAATTATGTATTTTTTAGCCATTTTATCACATAATGTATATATTAAGTTGTCTCTGCAAGTCATTTGAAACTAACTAAGGAAATGTAATCCAATGATTCAATGACTTTCCAGTAATGTCCGGCTGTTTTATGGTTACGAACAAATCATTTAACCTTTAGAGGTTCAGTGCTGATAGATACTGAAGCAAAGGTTAGTCACAAATACCAAAATGAAGCCAAAAGATAGATATTTTTAAACATTCACAACTCATAGATATGTTAATAGTCTTATTGAGGTACTAGAAATACTACCAAATGCATTATGGTTTCATTAAGAATAAGTTTGCTTAAATGTGTGACAAAACTACTTTTAATTATATTATTTTAGAAAAATAGGAGAATGTTTCCAAAGCCATTGTACAGACAGAAAAGTAGAGGTACAGAAAAAGGATTGCCGGGCATCTGGGTGGCTCAGCGGTTTAGCATCTGCCTTTGGCTCAGGGCGTGATCCCAGGTCCGGGGATCTAGTCCCATATCGGGCTCCCTGCGAGGATCCTGCTTCTCCCTGTCTGTGTCTCTGCCTCTCTCTCTCTCTTTCTCTCTGTGTCTCTCATGAATAAATAAATCCTTGAAAAAAAAAAAAAGAACTAGGATTACATGATGGAAATATCAAACAGAAAGTCTCACGCAGACTGAAATGGGTTCCAAGAGTTTCTGTGGCTTCTATATTGATCTCCGCCCCCTTCAGTGAGGAGTTCAAAGATTACTCAGACTTTGAGAACACACAGTGACAAACATCGTAAAGAATATAAGATCGAGATCTTATTATGTATTCCAACCTATTCCTTTGATTGACTGAATAATCTAAGTATATATGTGTACATATATACACACACATATATATACCCACATATATAAATGACAAACTTCTTGAGAACAAGAATTGCATTTGGCTTCCTTTAAGTTACAGCAAAAATAGATCATCTCTAATTAAGCAAGCTTTACTAATTCCAAGTGAAAATGATGTTGGCAAACTTATAGGTACTCAGCCTGTAGGCTAACTTCACTTAACGTGAAAACTATGTTGAGCAAGACAAATTCTGACCTTCCTTAAATCTTATCTTTTCATTATTTGTATTTAATGTTATCAAAATTAGCCACCTTCAAATAATTTTCATATAGTATAAGATATTATGTTCCCAACAAGAATTATTAGAATTATATTAGAAAGTCTTGAGAGTAGCATGGGTTTCCTTTCTAAAGCATTCTTGGGCTATACCAGGAGGAATAACTTAAGAGGAAGTTTGGGTAAATCCAAGATAGTGATATTGTTTCTCTTTAAAATAAGCATATCTGTACATCCCCCGTTTTATAAGCCCTTGTAAGTTTTCCTTGATACTTTCAGTTTATATACTTTCAGTTTACATATACATATATATACACACAATATATATATAAATATATACACACAAATATATGTATGTATATATGTATGTATACATATACGTGTATATCAGGATCAACAGATTTTCCTTCTATAATCATTTCTCAAAACACAGATTCTGGCTACTGGTTCAGAAGTCAATTAGAACATTTATTTATGTGGGTTGTGGGTACCCTATGCTTAGTCTCATTTACACAATCTCTTAGCACTCTGTTAGGTGGAGATGGCTGATGGAGCCTTTACTTGATTTTGCATATTGACCTTGACCACTGAGGTTTTAGAAAAATGCTCCTTGTGCTTGTGTAAGGCAGCTACTGTTCCAGCAGTTCTTCCTTTCAGCTTGAGAAGGCTTAAGGTCATGAGATATGGCCCCTTCTTTGACCCAATATCTTTGTTTGGCTTTTTCTCTTGAAATGATCCTGTGCTGACTTCCATATTTGCACTATCATTCATTCTTTTCTTTTCTTTTCTTTTTTTTTTTTTTTTTTTGCTTTTTCTTCTCTCATTCCCTCCCTCTTCCCCTTACTTGCACATACACGCGCACACATACGCACACAGAGGAAAATCTATATGTGTCAGACATTCAGCAAGGGAAAGACAAAGGCACTGAGTTAATTACCCATCATTTACTGCTGCTGAGAAGAGCAGATGGCAGCAGACGATATGTAAATGGCAAGGGGCAGTGAATTATTCGATTTTTTTAGATTAATCGTCGATGACAAAGGAAGTGATTACAGGCTGTGACATTTATACAAATGTATAAAGTACATCACACTAAAAAATAGAGCTTAATATTATTATGAGGATGTCAGGCATATGAACACTATTGTCACAATACAAAGCAACAAATTTTACAATAACCCAAGAATATGTTCTCCCTTTACCTTAAAACTTTAGGGAGTCCTAGACTGAAAAAAAGGAACTCGGGTCTGACAATTATGAAGTACTCACCCCCAGCCAAACCAAACGAAATAAGCACAAAATATAAGGAATGCATTACAGAGTAGAATAATATTTATTGGAACATGAAACAAAACCGTATTGTTTGCTCACAACAGATCTGGTGCCATATCAGTGAGTAGACTGTAAAACAGAAAAGGTGCTAATAAAATACAAGCTAGAAATAGACATTAAAATTAAGGGTGATGTTTGGCTGTGAGGCCCATTTATGTGGTGTGGAGAAAGAACAAATTAAAAGAGAAAAGAAAAAAACGAGGATTGTGTCCTATTATATCCAAATATTACTCTAACAGACACACAGACAGAGAAAATCTCCCAATAATTTTCAAGGTCAAAATGCGGAAATTTCTGGCCAAGTTTCTTTTCTAAGTAATATACACATATGTATAAACATGAGCCCAAGAGCACAGACACACACACACACACACACACACGCACACACACACACTACCGCCTCTTGCAAGAGGGAAGCACACATAGTAGCCTGTACTTTCTGTTGCTTCAATAATTAATTGGTACACGAACAAATCAGATGCTTTCCTCTGCAGATCAGAGAAACTGCCCCATCATCGAAATGTTTTCGAACACCCCATTATTAAATCTATGTGGTGCTAATATTATTGAAAAGGGGGGAAGCCATCAAGCCACACATTTGCTCCCTGAAAGCATTCTGGTCACTGTGGTTCTGAGGCTGCCCCTTTGGATGAGAGCTTAGCTCCACACCTCGACATAGAGAAAGGGGGAGACTTTAGGGCACATTTATTTATACTCTTCAGAAATACTTTCAAAACATGCAAGGCGAAACATCACCAAAATTACTGCTGAGTACTTCACCATTATGCATTCTTTGTTGACAATAGGGCCACTGGTGCCTGAGTGTGTGTGTGTGTGTGTGTGTGTGTGAGAGAGAGAGAGAGAGAGAGAGAGAGAGGGAGAGATGGAGGGAGAGGGAGAGAGAATCATCCGAGTATGATGGGTGGGAGCCGGCTTGGGGGAGGGGCATTATTAGTCAGCAGCAGCAGCACTAGATAGACCATTTAAGTCTGCCAATCCATTCTGAATGAACGTGGGTTCAGGAATAAAATGCAGGCAGAACCAATCTGCCCTGAAGAAAAGAAAAGCATAAAATATTGCACAAAGAAAGGAGAATTTCCAGGGTGGCTTTAATAGCAACCCAAACTGGCAGGTGCGCGAAGCGAACCATTAGTTGTGCATTCGGGTTTTAGAAAAATATTCTTGTTTTTGGTTATTTTTTTTCATTTAGCCATACAAAGCAATACTCACACATGCAAATAACGCGGATTTATGCCTTGCTGTAAACACGGTGGGGCACACTACTCCTCCACTTCCTTATTAAATTTTACCTATATGCACGTGTTATTGACATTATATAGAGAATGCTTAAACGTGATTGTTACCTTTAGCTGAAATTGAGCCTAAGATGTAGCCACATTACCCTTACTCAGCATTTCATATGTGTTTTGAGATGATCATGTTTTAAATAAAAAGATTGAAATATTAGCAAAGGTTAACCACCACCTGGAAAAGTTATGTAAATATCTGGACCCATGACAAAAAAGGAAAATTATTTTAGCAAATAATTCTAGATGCGCTCCATATTCACTCTGCCCTCTACACTTTCAGGGCATAGTACCTATGATGTTAAGTTCACTCTTGACAAGTAAAAATAAGCCAAACCAAATAATTCTCCCTACATGTAAGGAGGGAAATATTCTGGAAGAATTTATATGTAGGAAAGAATTCTGGAGATAAAGGTAAAATCCTACAATATTAAAATAGCAGCCCTATGAAGCCAAAGTTCTTTGCTGTTACTGAATCTTTATTAGGAAATCTCTTGAAAGTCGTCATTCATGCTCCTGACAGGCTCATTTTAAACAAAACAAAGCAAAAATTAGAAAACATACTTATCCACAGTGAAAATTATATCAAAAAAGCATCTCTACTTTTAAAAATACCTGAAACAACAATAAGTAATTTGGTTTGAATCTTCTTTGTATTTTATTAGAAGTCTCTGTTCCTCAATTCATAGGGAAAAAAAGACAAATGGAAATATAATTGCTAATCAAACTCTTCTAGATGAACAGTTAGGTTGCAATTGTATTTATTCTGTTTCAGCGAAATATTTTGTAAATTTAAAAAAAAAGCATTGAAAGTCCTTTTATAGAAAATCAAACTAAATTTTATTTGCTTGATAACAGACTATAGTAAGAATATAGGTTATGAACATATTATTCAAAATAAATGAGGATTTGTTTCTTAATATTATAGATCCAAGTATCACACATAGCAAAATCTTAGCAGGTCAAAGCCATTACAGTAAAAATAACCATATGTCTTTTGAAGAAATATAGATATAAAAATACAGGATATATTGAGAGAGTATCACGTAAGAATATAAATATAAAATAAATTCTTTTTACATACTTTATATACTAATGGTTTACCCAGAATATTAAATTATAATCTGCATGTGTATTCAAGGTCTAGAAGGAAACATTTTGGAAGTGAATATAGGCATTTATTAAGATGCTAGTATTTCTAAATGACATTTACAGAATATTTTAAAACAGCAATTTGGGAATTTGAGGTAGATATATTTTAGGAAATGTATCCAAACTTCAAAATTATTTCATTAAATTGAATATTAGTTTGCCATCAAAGCATCCCTATACCAAATGAAATAAACATTTTCAACGAGACATAATAAGATGAGTTAAAATTTTTTAAAGCTGTCTGCTCATAGAACATAATGAGCCTATGCATCTATGCATCTCAAAGAACACTGAAGGAGATCAGACAAAAATAAAATATTCCCTAAAATCAGAAGACAAGGATCTGTGGTCCAAAAGTAATTTGCTTTAGTTTATTCTTTTCTCCACTTTAATGCACATCTTGTAAGCTTCTCCGACCTGAAAATAGAATAAGAAGCTAGGCCTAACGTGAAAAAGTAGACTGCATAGTATGTATGCTTACGTAAAGAAATATATTTCACAGGCGCTTATTTTTATGCCTTTGTACTTCACCTTTCTAAACAGTATCACTTGTTTTTGTAAAACATTTTAGTAACATTGTGCATTTTGCGTGCATACAAACACATATTTTGTGTATTAAATATTTACAATGCATTTTACGTACATAATACATCGCCTTACGCCAACACTAAATTATTTGACAACAGTAAAGATAAAATGTCTCCAAAGAGAAAATGAATGCAGTAGCTCCTTTTTTCTTTTAAAATGTAACTGAAATAAGGTAATATTAATAGTATTTCAAAGCATCGAATATCTCTAATTTGCCTACTTTCTTATTTAGAGACGGTAAAATGTATTTTGCCTTTTGAAAAGAACATCAATTCAAAGAATTACGAAATTCTGCCTTGTAAGAGTAGACCTTACATTTAATCTTTGGATGATTCTTCCAGTTCAACTCAACTGACTCCATTTTTATCAGTTCTATTTTTAAGGATAATACAGAATTTACTATAGCAACCTAAACCCAAGTAGTTTTCTCTCACTTTCTTTCTTGATCTAAATCAAACCCATAGAGCCCTCTATTGGAAGGATTTCAGATTGCATGGCATAGCTTTCCTTTGGAGCACAGGAAATGTTTGGAATGCTAATCTTTTTTATTTTATGCTAACAATTTTTATTTTAGAAGGCATCGGACACGAGTTTACATGTGGCTTCCCAACACAACAAAAACCACTTTGTGCCAAAATAATAAAATACATAAACACGAGATACCTTTACTCCAGAAACTCCAATCTGTGCTGCATTAGTTCGGGGAATGATGCTAAACTAGCAGGTTCTATCTACTTCACTACATTCATCAGTCAGTAAAACACTTGGATGCTGTCTTCGCAAAAGGGAATTAATACAGGCATCCTTTGGTTTAGCCTGTAGGACGATCTAGAGACAAAAGATATACCCATTTGACATGTAATCATTTAAATGGAGCTTTTAAAGTATTGAAATATTTATACACTCATTTGCAGCAACAAGATTTTCCTATATTTAAAAAAGATGTCATCCAAAGAGAAGATTCCTGAACTTTCAGGGATTTTTTTAAAATATGAGGCTTTTTGTTTAGCACATTTTTAACTATCAAATTGAGGAAGGGTGTTGGCATACCAGGGCACCACCTTTCCTGGACAGCTCTGGGCTCCTATATGTGGTAAACATCCCTTTGGGTCTCCTGCAGTTTTCTTCAACTTATCCAGACTCCCATTTGGTTGCAACAGTGGCAGATCTCTTATCACTTCCCACCATCCTTCTGGCTGCTACCCTGAGCTTCAGCCTCATCTCCTCGGAGAGCTATCCCTGCTAATCCAACACAGCACAGCTTCCTCTAACGGGAGCATAAGACATTAACTTCATCTCTTATAAAAATCAGTGTTGCTCTACATGCTAATGGAATGATTTCATGGATAACGTGGCTGACTTCTTGGCTGGGTCAAGAAGCATCTTAGTTGGCATCGAGTAACTAATTTTTTAATGCATTGTCTTCATGAGACTGCCCTCAGTGCATGTGGCAGACTGCCAGAGTTGGAGAACCCTAAAAGGTTACCCAACAATTTCTAGAATTCTCAATCATGCGAAAATGCATATGTTAATAATATTTTGGGTAAATTTTGGTGGGTCATTCATCTTTAAAAAAAGAAGAGAAAAGAAAGAAAAAAAGCATGTGTATATCAGCCTGTCTTCTCCCAAAGACCCTTGGCTTATATAATACAGATTTTTTTTAAAAAGGCAAACTACCTCATCTCCAAAAAAGGCTTTTTGCTAGCCTTAGGCAAAGGGCACTAGGTCTATTTTTTGAAAGACTCAATTATCCCAAATTATTTAAGAAGATCTCAAAAAGTAGGCTTTAGAAGCCTTCTCTACATGAAAGGAAATGTTGATCTTCTTACCCCTAAGCCAAATGGAAGCTTTTCTCTAATACTTATCTGAGCATACCTAGTCTGCAATAAAACTACTTGAAAGTTTATATAATACATATTTGTTTACATAATATATACAATATATATCAAATATACATACAATATATATACACACAAATATATATACGTATATATTTGAAAGCATGAAAAACGGAATATAAGCCAGGGGAGCACAATCTAGGTAGTCATAAAAGTAAGCAATGGCCCATAAGTCAAAATTTGGGAAGAACTTTGGAATGAGCTCAAAAAAATCAAGACTACTGCTCTGTTTATCCTTCTTGCTTTAGCTTTCATGAGAATCTGCATGGAGTAACTCTTGTGTGCATTTGCTAGAGGCATTTACGTACATTATCTCATTCTGTAAAGGGAAGGAGAATCAGGATTCAACATTGGTAATATGAGTAAAACCAATCCGAAGTTTTGAAACGATTAAATTGGGGTGAAGAAGGTCAAAAGAGTTAAGCAGCATTTCAAAAATAACTCCAAAACTAATCTATGGAATTTGAAACAGGATTTGAAGGGAAGGCCAGTTTTCCTAAACTCGAGTTCATTTGCATGATTCTCTAGAATATTCTTTAGTAACTGCAAGATAAGGATTCTAGCCATACAGAGAATGGTACTCACAATTCTAACCAAATGAAGGAGCAAAATCTTCAACCAAAATGAAACTCAAAGGATTAGTTTCTATCCAGCAGATGGTTCTGGCCACTTGGTCTCAAATTCCTGAGTTCCGAGCACAGCAACTGGGAAAGGTGTGTTTCCCTGGTGAGCAGATTCAACCCTGCTGTCACCTGGGTGATGAGAGGTGCATGTCCATAGCCAGCATTCAGCACGGGCAAGCCACTGCAGCAATTAGACCTGCATCAGCATCTTCACACACTTGGCTATCACTGTGATCTAGAGCTCATATTCTGAACTGATGGACCTAGATTAATCCTAGAAGATGAGTCTACATAGTCTGTATGCATTTTTTACTGATTAGATTTCTTGGTGGACTTTTAGCCTAAGAATTAAATAGAGATGCATTTCTGTCATCTGCATCTTTGCACCTGAACATCCTCATTTTGAGAAACAACACTGCCTTTGGAAGATAAAGTAAGCAGTTAAAGAATAATGTCTCTTTTGGGACACGCATTAAGTGTCTCTATGTGAGAAAACATCACATGCTAAAAACAATTTGCTTAATGCCACCCCAAACTTCGGATTCTAGGGAGCAAAGACTGCTTATCAATTACTAAAATAAGAGTCACCAGGTCATCTAAAAAAAAAAAAAAAGTGATTGCGAGGCATATGCACCCGATATCCTTATTAAAAAGTCTTGAGAATAAGATCTCAACTGACCATAGGATCAGAGCATCTGATATTAATATCTACTTTTCTTTGTGCCGGGTGACAAAGGTGAGCATTTGGATGATTATATAATTAATAGAATTCTGCAAATACATATTTTAACTTCTCACTTAATCAATGGAAAATGAAAGATTTTCATACACATGCATTATTTTCAGAATCTTCTAAATCAATTTCAGGGTTGGAAGAGTTACCTGGGTCTCTTCTCTTTCAGTGAAAATATTTAGTTAAATTGTTTGAGCAAATAATCAAACCATCAACAAGCTATATAATACTATTATTTTCAACAGGCTGAATTTCAGCAAATTAGATCAAATTTGATAAATTTTATAAAAGTGGATAAAAAGCAAAAAATCCATTTTGAAAATTGTCTTAGAATCATAACCTTAGAAATTCCGTTATCTCAAAACAAAAACCCTAAAGATTTGTTTACTCTGAGAGAGTAAAAAGGCTTTCAATATGAACACCTAATTTTTCATGGCAACCAGATAAATCTCTAAAAATGAAAAAATATTATGTGCTAGTGTTTTCTAAGTTTGTCTATAGAAATATCCGAGGCAAGCATTACAGTTTAAACTTCTTCCTTCTCTTCGTGGACTCGAAATCAAAACAAAGCAGTAGTGTTCCAGGAAACATGCTCATCACTAATAGTCACAGACAGAATTCTAGAAAGAGCTGGGGATGATGCCCCTCCACGGATGATATATGAGGAGTTCCTGTTGCCAGCTCTCTGTGGGTCGCATTAATAGTCCTTGGAGACTGGATTGATGTTAATTAGAAACCTCTCCCATGTTTAGCACTAAACTCTCATCCAGCATCCTCACCTTGCATAATTTTCTAAATTTCAGAAAAAAAAAAAAACGTCTTTGACTGTTAAGCTATTAGGAGAACTATGTGTATGTGTATGGGAGCAAGGGTTTAAAATGGCGAAGGATGCATAGGGCCAATCTTCCTGCATCTAAGCTCTCCCTCTCTTTCTCTTTTTCTCTCTCTCTCCCTCCAAGCCATTCTGGCATTTTATCAAGTTTATTTCTGTTAAAATGCCTTTTTTATCCATTTACTCCTCTCTTTAAAACCTTCGGTGATGTGAGGTCAAGGGCAGGATCCTTGGCTTGGTGTTTGACATCGAATTGCCAGATAAAATGTGGGATGCCTAGATAAATTTGAATTTCAGATAAACAACAAACATCTTTTTTATAAGTGTGCAGTATCTGGGACATAGTTAGACTAAAAAAATATTTGTTGTCTATCTGAAATTCCCATTTAACTGGGGATCCTAAATTTATATTTGCTAAATCAGGCACAGCCCCGGCCCCAACACTTCTTGTCAGCTAATTTTCCCACCGTAGCAGAGCTAACTCTATGCTCCAACCCAAATAGGAACTCTATGTTCCCCACACACCTGCGCTTCCCCAACTCCCCACATTTGCTCAGCGTTGTTTCTACCCATCATGCCCTTCTCTCTCCTATTCAAACTCTACTTGAAGACCCGGTTCAGGTTGCCTCATTCCCATAAACTCTTACTTGATTATTACACAGTGCATTCTGACAACACCTCACCTTTCACATTAACTCATCAGTTCTCTCTACCTTGTGGTTTTTCTCTCATCGCAACATTTCAAACGTCATTTAAACCCTGGATGGGGTCGTAACTTTTCTCACACTTAGGCTCAAACCCTCAAATGGTTTATAAGCAGAGGCAGGGTTGCTGTTTATCTTGTACATTTGTGCACTGGTCCCAGAGCATTTACCTTGAGCAGAGTGTACTTTCAGGAAGGGAAGCAGAGCTGAATACTGATGCTAAGAGGGGCTTATTATGAGCTAGGAGTTGCACACATTATTGCAATTCATCCTTACAACAGACTGGCATCATCTTCTCTTTGAAGAAACCAAGGCTACCAGCAGAGTTTAAGCATCTTGCGTTAAGGTAACAATGAGAGGCAGAATTTGAACCCAGGTCTGACTCCTGAGTCAACGCCACACCACTGTTTCCATTAATCCCGTCGTCGTTTGCTGCTGCTGCTACTGCTGCAGCTGCCAGCACTAAGTTATCAGTGCTGGTGTGGAAGGCTCAGGAAATGAAAACTCTAGGCAGGGAAGCTGAGGTCAAGGAGGCGGCTAAGGAACTTTGCAGGAAGCACAGATTGCAGCTGGGGCGGACTCTGCCACCCTGGGAAAAGCCAGAACAGCTGGGGCAGCAGAAGAGAAAAGCCCACTGCATGGGGTGAAGAAAATTGAGTGGAACAGAAGCAGAGCTGACTCCACGTTTGCTGGTAACTGAATGTTTGCAAGCAAACAGCAGTACGGAGCCAGCCCAGGCAGAGAGGCGAGTCCCATGCTCTCCCTGTAGGCTGAAGCCCTTGCCATCTTGCTGCAGAACGTGGCTGCTTGGAGAAAGGGGGAAAGGAGAGAAACAGCAGGCAAAAGCCCAAAGTTGAATTCCCAGCAGAAACTAGGCATTTATGTGCAGTAATTGCCTGTAGGTCAGTAGATTCTTAAAAAGCATGAAAGCTCCCTAAAGGTCAGTGAACATTTTTAAAAATTTCAGTGCACATTTGTGCACCATTGCATGCTTTGCTATTTTTCAGCTCCAAGCTCAGCAAGGGAGAAATGTGGTGATTCTAGGGTCTGGGAGCCTCACCCTGCCCTCTGGAAAATACCATCTACTAGATATACCATCGCCCTTATCTCGGAAGGCTTATCTAGTGATAAATTTCATTTCTGCCTCCCTGCTGTTCAGAGGCCTCTGCAGTCAGCATGTGTGAGATAAGAAGAGAGGAGCTGGATTCTCTTCCTCTTGCTTTTGTGGGTTTCTGACACGGAGGCCTAGCATTTTAACATATTTTGTGTAGTTAAATGTGAATCATTTGGAAGAAGAACACATTCCAGAGAACATTCACCTGCCCACTTAATAGCCTCTGTAGCTAAAACTAAAAGCAAACTGTGCTTGTCAGGATAAGCAACGATTCCCCCACAATGCCAAAGACATTATTATAAACTCAGGATCAATAGACATTACAAAGCAGTGTTGCTTTTATTTTCAGCTTTAACCTTTGAAAAAAATCAAGGCTTCAGAATATCAAATCGGATCAGCACATCAGTGATTGCAGACACAGATACAATTAGGGCATACAATTATGGTGCAGCCAAACAATTATAAATCTTCTTTGTAAGATGCCTTGGTTTCCTATCGTGTGGATTATCCACACAAATAAAGCATCTCATTGCGCAGACCTTATTTTTCTTAACGTATATCAAAGTGCATTTCCAGTTCACAGTTATGGGATACTCCATTTTACATATGGAAAAACTAAAGTCAGACAGTTTATAAACCCTGGATGTTGATTAACCTATCACTGGGCTAGCCAAGATGAGTGGCCAAAACAGAATTAAGTGCGTGGGGTATAATTAATGTCAGAGGATGTATAATATGTGAAATCTCAACCGGCTGAACAACCCTCTGTGATTGACAAAAGCTTGGTGAGCTACGGAACCTTGCTCAGCCATAATACTGCAATATTCCTACCGAAGACCACTGGATTTCTGAAGCATCTAAGATCTGGAGTACTTTCCTTCTTTTTTTTAAAGATTTTATTTATTTATTCATGAGAGACACTGAGAAAGAGACACAGAGACATAGGCAGAAGGAGAAGCAGCCCCTCTGGGGAGTCTGATGTGCGACTTAATCCCAGGACCCCAGGATCATGACCTGAGCCAAAGAGAGATGCTCAACCACTGAGGCACCCAGGTGCCCTGGAGTATTTTCCTTCTAAGGTTGTTTCTGCCCACTTGTCACTGTTTGTGATGGTCCAAAGGTTCAGGCTTGGGGGATGGACACGGTGTTTTGGGAGCAAGACAAACTGAATAACAGTTATAGGAAGCCGAGCTCCTCCAATAAAGCTCCAGTTTGTTATCTGGTTAAGAAGCAAGACAAATCCTTCAGCCATTTCAAGGGCATACAGGTATACTGAATTATGAAATCGTGCTAACAAATGACTACAACCAGCCAACCACACTGGCTGGCGAGCAGCCACCAGGAGGGAAGTGATTCTCTTTGAGCTAAAGTGGGAGTCAGGTGCTTTCTTGTCTTCTCTCTCTCTCTCTCTTTCTCTCTCCTTTTCTCTCTCTCTGCCCCCTGCCTCCCTCTCTTCTCACTGCTAGCACGTGCTAGTGCACACACATACCCACACTAAGGTCAGGTCTATGACAGAACCTAAGAGCCAGAGAAATTCATTCTTTTGCCCCTTCTAGGTCAAGGTATGCCAGTGGATTATAAATGGTATAAAAAATATATCTGCCCGACTAGGGGGTAAGAAGACCTAGAGAGGCCCATACTTACTTAATATGCTATCTTCATACACGTGAAAAAGGTAAAATAGGGCCTTTAAGTGAAGATGAAAGGCAATAGCATTGTTCATCCTAAAGAAAACCAGGTTAAGAGGTGATCAGATTACTAGTTCCAAGTCCACAAAGGGCATTCTTATGAAAGTGATAGTGATTGATTGCTCTCCACATTGGCCAAGGACCTGACAGGACAAAATGGGCCTAAAGGTAGAGTCCAGTTAAACATGAAAAACGTGTCCGCCTTCAGGTTGATCAAACACAGGAACGGATGGCAGGGGGTATAGAGAGCTCATTCCTGGAGCTCTTCAGAAGAAAATAAGCCCTATCTTCCTGGTGTCTACAATTATGCCTGCCTGAAAGAACCTGTCCAATGGCCCTTGATTACTAATTCTAAGTGAATGGTTAGGAGACTAGAATGGGCTGGGGAAATTAAATAGTATGAGAAATTATATCAGTGTGCCTGTAGTATTTAGCATATAGTTGGCACTCATTTCACGACGCCAAAACCAATCCTGTGAAGGAACTCCACATTGTCACTCACCTGCCTTATCTGTTGCATTGGACACAGCTTTTCACTCCCTCCTTGATGTCTATCCCTCACTTGGCCGCTAGAACACCACCATCTTGGTCCTCCTTCCTACTGGTTCCTCTTTTTCACGCCGGGCCCTGAGGCGGGTTTATTCAGGCTCAGTGCTTGAACCCTTTCTCTTCCCTAACTATACTCAACCCATAGCTGTTCTCATCAAGACCCATCTCTCTAAACACCACTTACCTTATGAAGACTGCCAAATTTATATCCTCAGCTGAACTTCTTCTGAATTCTAAACTCATATAACCCAACTGCCTTATCACAGAATTTTGTACTCCTGCCTCTTTACCATACTTTTATTTTTTATTTTTTGTTAGTTTTTTCTTTCTCAAGCTTCTATTTAAATTCTAGTTAGTTAGCATATAGTGCACTATTGGTTTCAGGAATAGAATTCAGTGGGTCAGGGGATCCCTGGGTGGCTCAGCGGTTTAGCGCCTGCCTTCGGCCCAGGGCGTGATCCTGGAGTCCCCGGATCAAGTCCCACATCAGGCTCCCTGCATGGAGCCTGCTTCTCCCTCTGCCTGTGTCTCTGCCTCTGTGTGCGTGTGTGTCTCATTAATAAATAAATAAAATCTTTGAAAAAAAAATCTGTGATTCATCACTTACATACAACACTCAGTGCTCATCACAATAAGCACCCTCCTTAATGCCCATCACCCATATAGCCCATCCCCCACTCACTTCCCTCCATCAACCCTCCATTTGTTATCAATCATTAAAAGTCTCTTATGGTTTGCTTCTCTCTCCTTTGTTGTTTCTTTCTTTCCATATGTTCATTTTTTTTTCTTAAATTCTACATATGAGTGAAATCATGTGGCATTTGTCTTTCTCTGACTGACTTGTTTCCTTTAGTATTATATTCTCTAGCTCCATCCATGTTATTACAAATGGCAAGGTTTAATTCTTTTTGATGGTTGAGTAATATTCCAGTGTGTGTGTGTGTGTGTGTGTGTGTGTGTGTGTGTGTACATCTCATCTTTATCCATTCATTGGTATACGGACTCTTGGGCTCTTTCCATAGTTTGGCTATTGTTGATAATACTTCTATAAAAATCAGGGCACATTTATCCCTTCAAATCAGTATTTTTGTATTCTTTCTCTCATCTCTTTAAATTTTTTTTTTTTTTTTGTGATAGTCACACAGAGAGAGAGAGAGAGGCAGAGACATAGGCAGAGGGAGAAGCAGGCTCCATGCACTGGGAGCCCGACGTGGGATTCGATCCCGGGTCTCCAGGATCACACCCTGGGCCAAAGGCAGGCACTAAACCGCTGCGCCACCCAGGGATCTCCTTCTCCCATCTCTTTAAATGGCAATTCTATTCTTCCAGTTGCTCAAGAGAAGAATCATGGAGTCTTTCTTACGTCTTCTCTCTTCTCCCTCCACAATCAACCCATAGCAAATTTTGCCAGTTATATTCTCAAAATATGTGCATGTCTAACCATTTCCACTGCTACCACCCTACTTCCAACAACCATCATCTCTTCTCTCAAGTATTGCCACATTGTCCCAATTCACATCTTTGCTTCCACCTTTGCCATCCCATGCAGCACAGGTGATCCTTTAAAAATGAGTTAGTTCATGTGACTCTTCTGGTCAAATTTTGAAATGGCATCCAATCCACTCAGATGAAAGCCAAAGTCCTGAATGTATTTACTGTAGCCCACAAGGACACAGGCAATTGGGCCTCTGACCTCACTCATCTCCAGCCTTGCCAGCCTCCTTACTAGTCCTTGGTGATTCCAAGCATGCTTTCATTTCAGAGTCTTTGCCTCTGCCTGGAAATTTATTTTCTCAGGTATATACATGCTGCACTTCTTCCTTTCAGATCCCTGCTCAAAAGACACCAAAATAGTAAGACCCTCCCTGGCTAATTTTTTAAAAATGGTAATCCCCCAGACCTGTACCAGCATTCCCTCTCCCCTTTGCTCTGCTTAGTTATTTATTCTGTCTGAAATGACCATATAATTTACTAGCTAAAGAGATGTTTATGCAGCTGAAAGGAGGTACTTTTTAAAACTTTTTTAAATTGAATTATGATTGACATATAACATTAAATCAGTTTTGAGTGTACAGAATAATGATTCAGTATATGTATATACTGCAAAATAATTACCACAATAAATCCAGTTACCACGCATCACCTTACAAAACATTTTTTTCTTGTGAGGTGAACTTTCAAGATCTACTCTCTTAGCAGTTTTCAAATAGGCGTTATTGACTACAGTCACGATGCTGTACATAACATCCTCATGACTTACTTATTTTATAAATGGAAGTTTGTACCTATTGATCATTTTTACCCATTTTATACATACTCCTACCCCCTTCCCTCTGGCAACCACCAAAATGGACTCAGCATCTAAGTTTTGTTTTGTTTGAAAGGAGGCACTATTAATGACAAGTACAGGTGACATATAAACCATTTTTCCAGGCAAAGCAGGATATATGGTCCATAGTAACTCTCACCACCCAACATAGTATTTATTCATTCACCTGTTTATTGTTTGACTCTGCAGTGGAACATAACCTCTAAGAAGTCAGGAACTTTTTGTTCATGATTATATCTAAAGTAGGTGCTGAATAATTTATTGATTGGCTAGATGGCTAGATGAATAAATATTTCTTGTACTGAACTGAGCCTATCAAAACCTGTAGGTATACCACTAATGACAACAATTCTAGCTAAAATTTTAGAATGCCGGCCACTATAATGACTACTGTCTATGCATTCTCATTGAAAATTTATAGCCATTCTCTTAGAGGCTGAAGGAAGACACTCAGAGAGGTTAAGGACCTGCATCTATTCACACAGCTAGGAAGTACTAGTGGGGATTTTACACTCAACTCTCTTCTTCTCTGAAATGACCTGTTGACCAGTCTCTTTGCCTATAGTCTGTCTCAAATCCATCCTTCCCTCTGTCCTCAGACATCTTCCTAACACACACACACACACACACACACACACCTACTTAACTTTCCATGTCTTTCCATTGCATTCCAAATGAAGCCCAACCTCTTCCACCTGGCACTTAAAACCTTCTGAGGGAGAGCGAGCCCCACCTGCCATTTGCACCTCATCTGATGTTACTTCACTCCCCGTCTCCTCCCACCCTGCCTGAGAACCCCCCAAGTCTCCACAGCAGCTGCAACTCTTGTCTTTCTCAGGGTTCCCTGGACAGGGCTGGTTTTTCAGCCTCGTTCCTAATGCTAAAGCTCCTCCCCATCTTTCCTGTATCTGTCAAAGTCTGACCCCATTCTATCCTATTCATCCCATAGTATTTCCCAAATCCCCCTAGTAAACGTCAAGTTCTCTCTTCCCAGATCTGAGAATGCTTAGTTAAACTCATTCATTGTTTATTCCAATGTGCCTTATTGAAGATATCTATTTATATGTGGTTATTAGAGATTCACAAAGACAGGAGCTGTGCCTAATTCCTCATTGTATCCGAGCAGGGCCTAGCAGAGTGCTTGGCTCAGAGGAGGAGCTAAAATGGTATTGATTTTGCTGGATGTGCTGTGCGTGAATTGTTTAAGAAGCAGTTGGAGATGCAGAGCTGAAGCTCAAGATAGAAATTGCAGAACATTCACGTGTAAATGAAAAATACATGTGTAAGTGAAAATGAAAATTTTAAGAAAACAAGTGACGAGTGAGAAGCCTAAAGAAATGCCACATTTAAGGTAGAAGTATAAGAAGCATGAGTAATTTTTAAGAGTGATTTGCTATTCATAATCTTATATAATATGTAAATATATACAATATTACAGAGAATCGAATGAATAAGTTGCATAATGACAGAAATCTCTTCCCTTTTCCTGGCATACCTGGGACTGATTTCTTGGCCTTGATCATTTGGTCTCCCTGTGGAGTTAGATTTCAGAGCATACCCCATGCAGCATCTGAATTCATATGTAAGAACTATGTATGCTATTATATGTAACTCTATACCAGTGACTTCAGGGGAGATACTACATACTTGCTTAAGAGAGATCATTCCTTTAAGCTACTGTTCAAATTTGCTTGACCCACAGATCTGTTTTGGGGGAGAGGAAAAAGGCGGAGTCTAACATAAATTAAAAAATGAAAATGTAAATAAATTTGAAATGCAGCGCCACACCAAATAAATTGATTTCTGTGGTAAATTAGTAGTCATTGACACAACATGTCACATTATATACAGGTTTGAGATAAGTCATAAAAATCTTGTAAGTGAATATATCTTATTTGCCATTTATTTGCAGATCAAAAATAAGAATGATTTTCAGATTTTTGAAAACAGACCACACAAATCTCCATTACGCCCGGACACTAAGGCAAAATTTCCAAGGATGATAAACCACTTTTAGCCTGACTTGCACCAATACCTAAGCTATAAATTACTTCACAGGCAATTATATCACTGAGTTAGTCTGTCCTCCTGCAAGGTTACCAGGAAAGTATTGTCCCAGTGATCAAGCAAAGGTTTAGAGTGAGAAATGTGTGTGTTAGACCAGGTTGCTAAAAGGTATGTTCAGGTACGAGCGGCCTTCTCGCCATTATCATCACAAGCACAGCCGGTGCTTTTCTGGTGTCTCTATGAAGACCCCATAGCCTGCCTTTTGTTCTATGCACTGCTTTCATTAGGGAGCGTATGGCAGCATTTCCCAGGTGTGTTGCCTGTACAAAGGGCATTCATTCTACCGCTGCCCAGGCATTAAAGATAAAGGACCCAAATTACAGTCAGAGCTGTGTTCATGGATAAATGAGGCAGGAAAAAGATGATTTTACTGTGCTTCTTGGGTAATCCTACCATTAATTCCTGAGATGCTCCTATAGAAGTTTTAGCCAAGAGAGAAATAGATCGTTGTGTTTCTATGCCTTGGAGACAATGAGCGGCCCCATGAATGTTCTGCTTCCTTCTTTATATAGGAGAGCCCTTTAAAATGCTAATTTCCCAAGCCAAGGCAGCAGTGATACTATTTAGAAATATAAGTATATGGTGGGTGTTATGGGGCAGGATGATCTACACTTTCCCACCCTGGAACATTCACTATCGTCCTTCCATTACAGCTTTGAAAGTAAGAGAGGCAAATTAACCAAAGCCAGGCTGTAGTGAAAGCTTTCAATCGTTCATGCACTGTTTGGAACACTTTGTATTTATTAATACACTGAGATCTAACTCAGCTATTATCTCCCATTTTATAGAAGATGAAACTGAGATACATCACACCGTAAATGACCCAGAATTATATAGAGAATGAGCGCAGAGATTTAAAATGCAGGTAGTGATGCCTGGGTGGTGCAGTTGGTTAAGTATTTAACCCTTGGTTTGGGCTCAGGTCGTGATCTCAGGGTCGTGGGATCGAGCCCTGCATCGGGCTCCACACCCAGTGTAGAGGCTGCTTAAACTCTCTCTCCCTCTGCACCTCCCCATGCTCTGTCTGTCTGTCTGTCTGTCTCTCTCTCTCTCTCTCAAATAAATATTCTAAAAAACAAAAAATAAAATGCAGGTAGTCTAACTCCAGAATGTACCTCCTTAGCAATTACGCTCCGAAGATAGCATGTCTCCCTACTTAATAAAGTTTCAATTAAAATGCAATATGTTAATCTATGGTAATAGTTATTGTCCCTTCCTTTAATAACCCATTTGAGCCTTCCTCCTTCCAAATAGGTTACTTGAACTCTTACCTGGATCTGTAGTGAGGCAACCTGATATTTTTAAAACCTATTTTACTCTTGAAAAAGGTGAAAGGACACAAAATTGGTCAGCAGTTTTCCAGATTATAGGATAATGGGTGGAAAAGGTGAAGGGAGAGGAGAACGAATAGATGTTAGTCTTTACTGAATGACTCTACAAATTTAAGTAAGATGTTCAACGCTGTAGTCATTCCCAAGGACCGCCATAACACCGTACCACAGGCTGGGTGGCTTCAACAACAGAAATGTGCTATCTCTAAGATTGGAGGCTAGGAATCTGAGTTAGTTCCTTCTGAAGGCTGAAATGGTGAGATCTATTCCTGGCCTCCTTGCCTTGGAGATGGCCATCTGTCCCTGTGTGTCTTTTACATCATCTTCCCTTTTAGTAAGTCTTCACATTCAAATTTCCCCTTTTTATAAGGATGCTAATCAACTGGATTAGGGCCTACCCCAATGACCTCATTTTAATTGTATTGCTTCTGTAAAGACCCAATCTTCAAATAAGGTCCTAGCATGTGGTTCTGGAGGTCAGACTTCAATGTATCAATTTGAAGTAACACAATTCGGCCCATTACAAAGTCCATAGAGTGGCAGAGATAAGGCTGAGATTCTAATTCAGATTTATCTGATGCCAGGAGATGTTTTTCTGTTCTTTATCACACTACTTCGCATTTGTGGTCCATAAAGGAACTTTCAACACCAATTTCTGGGGCCCTCAGTAATTTGCATGAGGCTCTATACTGGTAAAAAATATCCAGAATATTTTCTTTTTGAAATTAGACATCTTCAATTTCTGTCTTTGCATCCATTTTCTCCCGCTGGAAAGAGCACCTTGGTACCTTCCATTGGAGAACTGATCTTCCTGCATCACCTGTCCTGGTTGGCTGCAAATCTTGCACCTTCTCCCACACCCAGACATACAGCAGACTCATAAACTCTCAGCAAATACCTCTTTCTCTTGGGTCCAAGAGTTGGAAAGATCTGATCCCTGATTTCCCAGAGTTACTATCTCTCACTCCACAGAGAAGCCTGAAATTTGTTACTTTGAGGTGCATGATAAAAGCAAGGTAAAGAGATTGAGAGATGAAAAAGCAGAACAAACCAACATATATATATATATATATATATATATATATATATATATATATATATATATAGACAGGCTGAGGTCAGAAGCTCCTTCAGGCTCTGTTTTTTACCTTGAGACTAGATCCACTCCAGTCTGTACATGGACTGGTTATATGATTAAATTAATGATCCCCCCCTTTTCTTATTCTCAAGATAGTTTAGAGAATATTTCATTCACTTGCCACCAATCGTGGTTGGAAGTGAGTAAATCCTGAGTCTCATTTTTATATAAGCAATTGCAGCACAGAATTTATAATGTATGAGATACCATGATATGAAGAAACATTTCAGAAGTAGAATTCATATAGTTCTATATCAGAAACTAGTTTAAGTGTTTGGAAAGGCCATAAACTCTGTTTTCCACTTGTACCATAATCATTTTGACTTATAATTTCACACAGTAACCCCTAGAGCAAACCATCAAGATGGTTAATTCATTTTAAGATGAAAAAGTGAAAATTAATAAAAGTAAATATGTGGCCTCCTATCAAACTGCTGTTACTAATGGATACATTTTTCATCTCATCATTATAAACCATCTTTTAGACCAGAGATTCAAACTATTCTATATAACATTTTAAATTAAACTATATTGCATTCTCTGGAATAAAAAAATTTCAGAACACGTTGCCAAATACAATAAAACAACTGTTCATTACATAAACATCTTTATTACCTAGTCATATTTTTCTACATTAATCTTGAGCTTATTTACCAGATTCAGGCTTTAAAAATTAGTTGTATAATCTGCATCTTAGCAAGTAAAATCAACAATGTTTTCTAGAGGAATAACACCTTCCTCGATAATGAAAAGAAAACCAATGGCTAAAAACATCAATGGAAAAAAAAATTGAAAAGATTTCAGGTAAGAAATTTTATATCTTCAATACAAAATCACTTCCAATTATACAAAGTGTAATGTATCTTCTTCCAGGAGTATTCCTCCTGCTAATGTCATATAAAGAAAAAGTCATCAAATAATATGTGTGTACCACGTGGAAGATGTTATAAAGATATTTTACATACTTTGAAGCAGCATATATTCTAATGGATGAGAGAAGAATAAGAGATAAAGGACAAGGATCATTTTAACTTGATTTTTTTATATTCCTATGACTGTGCACACTGTTGGAGTTCAAAAAATAGGTATCCAGTGGCTACATTCACCTAATGGATCATCCTTAACAGAAACATATTTTGAAGCGCTATAGAATAAATTACTCCTATACACATCAGTGAAGATACAGATAGAGACATGGTCAAATGTTGGAAACACAGTCAGGGACATTGACATTTGTAGAAATGCAAAGATGAAGATATTGGCATAAACAGAGATAGAGACCTACTTATAGATAAGTAGGTAAGATATAGGTACAGACATAGAGATATGGACATAGACATATAATGTACTAGGTATTTCTAGTTTTCTGCTCAGAGTAGACATCTGTTATTTCTATCTCTCCAGCATTCTCTTCCTCCCACTGGAAATAGCACCTCATTACCTTCCATTGGGGAACTGATCCTCCCCCACTTCATGTTCTGGTTGGCTGCAAATCTCAGCACTTCCTCCCACACACCAACAAATCGTAGACTCATAAACTCTCTTCAGCTCCTCTTTCCCTTAGGTCTGTGAGTTGTAAAGACGTGATCCTAGATTTCCCAAAGTTAATATCCCTACCCACCCTGCCCCCCTAAAGAGAAGCCTGAAGGCTGAGATTTTGAGCACAACCCACAAAAGCCATATGGAGAGATTGAGAGATGGACAAACAGGCAGACCAAGGGACAGAAATACTTGAGTATTTCTTAAGTGTGACTTGAGTTCCATGGCATTCATTTGTTACACCTCCCACATTGTAGCAAAAGATAGGAAAGGCAAGGGAGAGGTGATGTTTGCAGTTGCCAAAAAGGAACCTGGGTCTTATACGAGAGAAAAGATGTTTTTCCCAAAATTTGGATTCAGGAGTCTGCTATGAAGCATGAAGTGTGTTAAACATTGAAATGGGAGACCATGGAATTTTTTTACCAAGAAGTCTTTAAAAATACACTCTCTTTTGTCTAGATGATTTATGTCTCAGTTTTCTCACGATTTATCTTTCTCAATCAGACTTTAGATAAAATAAAGAACAAGATGTGAAAACAGAACTTAAAGCTGTAATGACGGACTAGTAGGCTAGATATAGAGATCCCATCCACAATTTTTCCTTCAACGTGCTTGCTCTGAGATTCCATATCCACACCTACCACTCATGAATGCTGTTTCTCCTACAAGACACTAAGATATATACACAACTAATTTAAAAACCGGATAAATGGCCATGTGGGTATCTACCTTGCAAGACACAGAAGGCAGAACTGCTTTTTTAAACAAAGAATTGTCAGCATTTTATGTTGGCTAGATCTAAACAAAGAACAAGAAAAGAACCTACCTAATTCACATAAATTCTCTGGGTTAACCCAAGTATTCAAGCAATTCAGAGGGAACTCTAGTCTGGGGGCAGGGGAATCCAGATGCTCTCTGAGCCTCTTCAAATAGTACTCTTAGGGAGACTATGAGCCTTCATTTTAAGATTTAAGGGAATTCAAGAATGATGCTTGTGCCTATGCCTTTTCTATCAGAGTTTGTTTACATAAGTGCTTTCTCACCCCCAACTCTCTAACACTAAGTAAATTGACCAAGAGGGCAATCAGAACACAATTTAATTTTGCCAATAATTGCTGTACTTTGCTAAAGCCTCAAAGAGTTGGACATATTAAGGAAAACCAGAGATATGTATCTTCAAAATATTTAATTATGAGGCATAATTATCATATATATATATATATATATACACACACACACACAATGATTAGTATTTTTTAAAAATGTCTCTGCATGCTACATGGTTTAGAAAGGGAGCCATTTACTTATGTCCCTCTACAGCCGTGTCTATTGATTTATTCACTCAAAGGAGAGACCTCTAACCTATAAAGGTGAGTGCCAGGGATAACCACTCCTTAAACTCCCGACTTTTTTTTCCAATCACAATACAAAAATTACTGTCAAGTATAGATTTACATTGAAGGAGACACCAAAAGTATCAGTATGGGTAAAATACTCATTTATACCGGAAACCAATAACACTATTTTCATATGCTAAATTGCATTATCAAAAATTGGGACATTCTCCATAACCAAGATTATTTAGACTAGAACTTTAAGAACCTTGTCTGTATATGAGAAACACACACAAATTCATGAGTATTTTGTTACCCTTCAAACTGCAGATGCCATGGAAATATCATTTTTAATGCCACCATATATTTTATAGTCTGATATGACACACAATGATCCTAGTCCCACTAATATTTTAGACACACTTTTGCTTATTTATATCACTATATTCTTTAAGATAAAAATATATGGAAAGATAAAATGAAATAATCTGTTAGATTTAAAGAGGTAGTACAAAATAGTCCCATCAAAGAGATAACCAAAGTCCCTTAAGAAATTGTCATAAAGTTGTTCCACCATGTTAATAAGCTTTCTTTCTAAACAATTTTTAAATCCCCTTCTAAAAGTCATGCCATCAGAATCATTTCCAAGCCTCCACTGAATTTTAATAAGATGCTTAAGTGTTTAAGAACACTTGGATGTTCTTAGGTAATTATTAGGATTTGAGGGAAGGTTTATCTTTGCTTTGGGGTCAAATGGAGACATATTTAAGCTCAAAATATGAATATCACATGTTGATGGCTAGAAATCTGGGAGTAACTTCTCCCTTGAAACAACCTCACTATCCCTGAGAGAGATGTCAAAAGCAGCATGCTGAATCTGCCTGTATACAATATGCCTGAGGAGAGTAACTGACAACACTGGAATGACTCCTGAAGTGACACCCAGGATCCTCAGACTTCACACAAGTCCCAGAGTATAGATCCCAGTCATGAATCCAACTCCAAAATTTCTGCAAGGACAAACCATTTAACAACACAACTTTGAACAATTGTGAAGGTCTCATTAAATCCAGTCTAGCTCTTTATAGAGTTTGAGATAAAGCTTAGCTAATGACCAAACTATCTGAGGCAAACCAAGTCCAGCAGAGGGTAGTTCAAGGCTGGTAGGTGAAAGTCCCATCTATCTTATTACTCTGCTGTTTGTCATCAGCATGTGATTTCACCTTATTGACTTCTAACCTGGGAGATGCAAGAAAGTAAAAAAAAGAAAATTAGTTTGACCCTTACTGACAAGACCGTTTGTAGAAGTCATATGAGACTTCTGCTTATATCTTATTGGCCAACATGTAGTCCTTTGGCCACACCTGCCAAGTAGTCCTTCGAAGTGTAGTCTTTACAGAAGTTAGCCAACAAAAACTCAGGGGATCCCATTGCTAAATAGGAAGAAAAGAGCCAATATTGAGAGACGATTAGCTGTCTCTGTCTCCTTCTCTTAAAACCCTTTAGAACTAAAAAGAAATTAAAGGATATTATTACAAAATCAGAAAACCAGAACCAACTTAGAAAATACAAGGATGGGGATCCCTGGGTGGCGCAGCGGTTTAGCGCCTGCCTTTGGCCCAGGGCGTGATCCTGGAGACCCAGGATCAAATCCCATATCGGACTCCTGGTGCATGGAGCCTGCTTCTCCCTCTGCCTATGTCTCCGCCTCTCTCTCTCTCTCTCTCTGTGTGACTATCATAAATAAATAAAAATTTAAAAAAAAAAAAGAAAGAAAATACAAGGATGGAGGAAGATCCCAAGTACAACCATTTCAAGTTTCTCACTTGGACATCACACTACACTGTAAAATTATCTCTAACTCAACAAACAAAACCTGTAATATTCTATTATGACTGATAACTTTAAAAAACAAGGAAGTCTTTGTGGAAAAAAAAACTCCACTGGGACTATGTGAGTAGGATAGATTTCTAAAAACTATATACTAGAAAATTATAAATTACATACCATTAGGAAAAAACCACAAGCACAAATAATTCTTTAACTGGGAACAAGAAATTTCTACAGACTCCTTAATGTTAGGAATTACATTTCTGTGAAAATAAGTACATTTGAATTTTATCTGTCTGGAGATCAATTTAAGATCTGAAGCAGAGAGCAGTATTGTGTTTAAATAGTGACTGTTTGACTTTCATTAAAAAAAAAAAAAAAGACTCTTCAGAAGTGAATCACCTGAGCAGAAATCTTCAAGGCCTATGACATAGTGAAATGGAACACAGTGTTGATAGTTTCACGAAAATTAATTTTGTCAATCCAGGTGCATTCTCAAACTCAGACTTTAAAAGCCAGAAATCAAAATACACATAAAGCAAAGCAAATAAATATTAATATGCTAGTATGGTTTAAATATTAATAGCATCTGAAGTTAGGATCTTTCAAGATAAAACTTTCACTGAATATTCCCTAATTGATTTACCTCTACTAGATGTCCCAGTGAAATACACCCTCTCCCATTCTCCCTTCTATATCCCAACCCTCAATCCAACAAATAAACAAACACTCTTGGAAGCATGAATATAAGAACCCATAGAGAGAGTTAATCTGGAGATTTTGATCAAGAAGAGAAAAATGTGTGTGTGTGCACGCACACACACGTGTGTGTGTGATCATCTCTAATTTCTACACTTTCCTTTTTCTAAAAAGTAAAAGCAAAATTCATGGCGGCACCATAAATATCCAACCTCAAACCAGATCCAGGTCAGAGCAGGTCAAGGTCCTGCAAAAACCCTCAATAGAAGAGCTAACAAGCAAGAATCAGAAACCACAGTAACCACTCTATGAGCCCTTCTAAATGAAAGAAGAAAATGTGTAGGGACTCTGCTGTTGACATCAGTCCTTCAAGTGCTAGGATAACTGTGTTGAGGAGATTTTAATAACTGGCTGTCTAGCTAAGGCGATGCATTTTGTTTCTAAATTCCTATTCATCAATGAACATGTCTGGGTGACTGCTGCTAATGTTGATTCACTCACTCATTTATTCCTCCAACAAATATCTGCCATTGCAACATTTACAATTCAAGTCCCCAGAGAAACAACATGAATGAAACACACCATCCTCGCCTCGATGGAAATTACAGCGTGTGTGTGTGTGTGTGTGTGTGTGTGTGTGTGTGTGTGTACCAGAGTCTTAGAAAACTGACATGAATACTACCAATCCTATATAAGAGGACAATGTGGAAGCTCCACAGCCCAGCAAAGGAATTTCTGCTTCTATCTTGGCGGTGGTAGTGGAGCAGGGCAGCGGGATAGGAAAGACTTTGCAATGCCAGTGACATATAAGCTGGTATCAGGAAGGTGAATAGGAATAGTTAAGGAAAAGAAGAGTGTTTCAGGGACTCCTGGGTGGTTTGGTGGTTGATCATCGGCCTTTGGCTCAGGATGTGATCCCACGGTCCTGGGACCGAGTCCCACATCCAGGTCCTGCAGGGAGCCTGCTTCTCCCTCTGCCTGTGTCTCTGCTTCTCTCTGTGTCTCTCATGAATAAATAAATAAAATCTTTTTTTTTTTTTTTTTGTAAAGAGTGTTTCAGTTTAAGTACGGAGGAGTTTGAAATAAATTTTTGGCCTGATGTTCCAGCCAGTCAATAGGATTATTTTTTTCCGCCACTGGTAATTAAACACCAGGAGGCATTATTTTCGTTCGTTCAACAAATATTTTCCCGGACCTTCATTTGTACCAGGCACTGTTCCGGGCAGTGGGGTGTATGTAGAAGGGAGAAGAGAGGGTGAGATCCGAGAGGCGGTGGATTCTGTGTCTGAAACGTTTTTGTTGATTTTGAAAGTCTTAAATTAAAAAACATTAAACATTTATTTAAGGATGAAAGCATTCCATTACTATTCATTAGAGTCACTGCTTCATATTGGCACCACATTCCCCAAGAGGCAGTCGACTACGGTGGTTATGAATATGGACCTGGGAGCCAGATTGCCTCAGTTTAAATCTTCGCTCTGTCATTTATCAGTTATGTGAGCAAGACCAGGATAATTAACCTCTCTGGAATTCAGTTTCCCCATCTGTAAAATGAGGGTAATAATAATCGTTCCTACCGCATGCCGTGGTTTGAGGATTAAATGAGTTAATACATGTAAAGCACTTAGAACAGTGTCTGCTCCATTGTAAGCAGTTAGTAAGGGTTGCATATTATTAGAGGAAAAAAAAATTCCGGTATAATCATCCCGGAGTTCAATTCACTCTAGGTTACTCTGAATAAATAACATTCTGTCAGTCTTGGTGCTTTTATATATAACCTTAGACAAGTCACTTAAACATCATTAGCCTGAGTTTCCTCCTCTGCAAAGTGAGGGCAATAATACCAGCCTCACAAGATTGTCTTGAGGGTTAAATGAGATAGCGGATTGAAGGGCTCGCGGGCTGCAAATTGCTATGCGCTTGTTGCTTGTTGTTATTATCCTGCTCTTTTTAACCCTCGTCCCCAAATTGGTAAGTGCTTCTCTCCTTAGGAGGGAGACAAAAATGAACACACGCGCGTGCCTTTGACATAATGCTTCCTGCTCTCCAGATAGGCGAGCGTGGATAAAAACGAATGCCTCCAAATTGAGCCTGGAAACCAACTTGACATCAATTTGTAAATTCAAACACCGATACCGCGTCAGAGAGGAAGGCTTCTTCGGTTCTGCTTCTGGCAAACGCCGCAGGTCGCCTGACCTACGTGGAGTTCTACGTCGTTCTACCTTCGGACGAGTCCATGCTCAGGCAGGCCCTGACCTGACCCCGCTCCCCGATCTGGGCGCCCCCCGCATGCGGGTACCCCGCGAGGCAGCCTCCCGCCTTTCCTCTGACACCTGGTTCCAGAGGGACCCGGGAGGAGAGAAGGGGGTGGGCCTGGCGGGAATCGCTCAGGGTCACCTCACTGCCCCCTGCGTTTGCTGAACGCCAGCAACGTACCAGCCTCCGCCGAGCTGGCAGAGATGAAGCGGGTGTAACTCCAGGCCCCAAGGGCCTCTGGTGGGAAAGATGGGCAAAAACCCAAAACATCAGTCAGCATGTGGGAGAGATGCTAAAAATAAAAGAATAAATGACCAAGTGAAAAGGCTCAGATGATAGGCAAGTAGTGATTTAATCTGACTGGATGGGTGAAGATGAGGCATTACAACTTGTTTCGGGCTTCCCAGGAGAAATGGCACCTCAGAGGGGACTTGGAGAAGGAGGAGGTTTCTCAAGCAGAGGAAGAGATAAGGGACGAGGTCAGGTTGAGGAGCAAGATAAGGTGGCGCAGAAACATGCCAGAGGACCTTGGGTCCCTAAAACAGAGCGTAGAATAGGGGCCTGGCACTAGAAACGACAAATACCTACTATTTGCTTCGACATGGAGGGGCCTGGAGGGTATTATGCTGAGTGAAGTAAGTCAATCGGAGAAGAACAAATATTATATGGTCTCATTCATTTGGGGAATATAAAAATTAGTGAAAGGGAATAAAGGAAAGGAGAGAAAATGAGTGAAAATATCAGTGAGGGTGACAGAACATGAGAGACCCCTAACTCTGGGAAATGAACAAGGGGTAGTGGAAGGGGAGGTGGGCAGGGGGTTGGGGTGACTGGGTGATGGGCACTGAGGAGGGCACTTGGCAGGATGAGCACTGGGTGTTATGCTATATGTTGGCAAATTGAACTCTAATAAAAAAAAATTTTTTTTAAATAGAAGAATAGGGGCCTGGGACAGGATGTCTGTGGAAAGGGCGAGAAGGAAGAAGCATATATTGAGGTAAGGAAGTGTTAGGCCCAAATGGAGAAGAAACAGGTGCACTGTTTTCTGGGCAAATTTGGGGCAGCTGAATGGATCACACCCACATAAACAGAGGTCTGCATTTTATTTATTTATTTTTTTGAAGTTTTATTTGTTTATTTGAGAGAGAGAGTCAGTGAGAGAACGCGACCAGGGGGAGGGGCAGAGGGAGAAGCAGACTCCTGCTGAGCACGCAGCCCTACACGGGGCTCCTTCCCAGGACCCTGGGATCATGACCTGAGCCAAAGGCAGACGTTTAACTGACTGAGCCACCCAGGCACCCCTCGGGTCTGCATTTTAAAAGCTAAGTCCCTCCACTGTGGACAAGGGGCACCAGAGATTCTTTTGCTTTTAGAGACGAGTTACCAAGAGCAGATAAGATGCTTAAGCACATGGGCTTGTCGGTCACCTCCAGACAGGCTGCACCCGAATGCTATACCGTATAGTGCCCAGTATAGAGACGCTACAGGACTGGGGAACTGGGGTACACACAAGAGCATCCTGTTCACTCACCCATGACGGTGCCACTTCCTAGAAACACCTGTCAGTCATTCGACTAAACGCTGATATTGCTTGATTTCTCTGGTATGTACATATACGTGTTTCCATTCACATTCATATTTATAAGGAGGCCTAAGGTTACATTAGAGTATTTTATTCCTTTCATTTCAGATGAACTATTTGTATAAAATGGAAACAATTAATTTCAAATGCCTCAGTTCCCTAGGAGGAAGGCCAGCTTCCTCCAATTAGCCCCAAGGGAGTAGCTGGCTGCACTTTTGCATTTTATAGTTTCTATTGTGCTTTCCCGGCCTGTTCCCACCCCCTAAGAAGTTCTAGAATTTGCCTGTGATTTCCTGCCATCTATTCCCCAGGATTCCTTCCCAGAGGAACACACAGAGAGTGAGGCAAGATGATAGGCAAGAAACAGATTGCTGAACTGGCTCATTCCACAGCTGTCCTATTTTTTTTAAGTAGTTTAGACAAGGGAAAAGGAAGACAGTTACAAACTAAACCACCACACAGCTTTTTATAATCCTCTGTCACACTCTCTTCAAAAGCAGGCGAAAATTAAGGTCCCAGTGATTTCAGTTGAGCCCGAGTTAGATAGGCAGATGTTGCATGATCAATGTGGTTTAAGGATTCTGCTTTGAAGTTAGAGCCTCAGAATGAGGGCTGCCTCTCCCAATAATCGATGTTGTTTTCAAGCTTATCCTATTCATTTTTGAAATTTGGAGAGTAGAAATTGTCTTAATGCCTGTTTTAAAGACCAGAAAATTGTGGCCCTAGAAGATGGAGCCAGTCAGTAGAACAACAGGGACAATTGGTTTCTTCCTTTGCCCAAGAAATTGGCACAGATCCAGAGAAATAAAGATGTTGGCTTGGTCATAATCTGCTACGAGATCAATAAATATTTACTGAGTACCTATTATTAGGAATTCAGGAAGACATAAACCAGTATATTTAAAAGCCACTGTATTTCATGAACTTTTATTCTAGATCAAGAAACAACATAAATTTATGAAAACGTAAAAGTTAAATAGCATGTGAGCCAAAATGCCCATAGGGCCTTCGTTCAGGCTTTCCTCATCACTCACATGGAATATTTGAGAAGTCTCCAGAGTGGTCCCTCTGCTATCGATATGCCTCCAATGCATAATGCTGCCACACTGATACGGAGGGGTGGTCCCATAAAACAAATTGGACCATGCTGCTCCCACGGTCTTTCCCTTCCCCTACTCCCAGCCCTTCCCCTACTTCCTTAAGTATGGAGGCCAGACTGCTCAGCTTTGTGATAGGGCTCGTCACTCTGACTTCAGTTTACATCCATAACTTCATTTCTGTATTAGTTTTCTACTGCTGCTGTAAAATTACCAGACACAGTGACTTAAAACAACACAAATTCATGATCTCAGCATTCTTTCTTGAGGTCAGAAGTCTGAAATGGGTCTTGCTGGGATAAAATCAAGGTGTCAGCAGGGTTGCATTCCTTTCTGGATGCTCTAGGGGAGAATATATTTTCTTTCCAGCTTCTAGAAGCTGCCTGCATTCCTTGGTTCACAGCCCCCTTCCATGGTCAAAGCCAACAACAGTGGCCATGTCTTTCTCACATCACATCACCCTGACACTGACCCTTCTACCTCCTGCTTCCATACTCAAAGACCTTTAAAATTATTGGGTGAAAATGTTCCCCAATTTTATCAGGCAAGTTCTCTTTGAACAGTAATTCATCCCTACCACTTTTCATTCAGTCAACAAATATTTACTTTGCTCCTGCCATGTGGCAATAGATCTATTATATATTGAATAAACCATTTTGAACAAAAAAACAGACAAGATTTCTTTTTTGATGGAGTGGGGTGGAAGATACAGAAATTAAGCAAGGAATCACATATGTGAATATAGATTATAAGTTATAAGGATGCTCTAAGGAACAAGAAGAAGAGTATATGAAAAGAGAAGCTGAGGGGGTTCAGGGACACCCTCTGAGAAAGCAGCATCTGACCTGAAACAGGAAAGGGAGTGAGCTAGGCAAAGGGAAAGCAGCAAGTATGGCAGCCAGAAGCAGTGGACCTGGCTAGAGAGGAGCTAGGCTGTGAGCTAGACATATAGTCAGAGCCAGACCACACTGAGGAGTTTGCACTTTGTTCCAGTACAATGGGAACGTTGGCTTAGTGGTTTCAGTGGGGACAAATGGGATCCATTGGGGATTTTTTAAAACTCACCTTGAATGCTGTGTGAGCAGTAAGTTGGATGGGTCCAGATAGGGAGCAGGAATACTGGGGAAGAAATATTAGGGGAAGAAGATGTAGATAAGATTGAAGAAAGAGGAAGAGATAAATGTGACCTTTTAGGGCAAGCTTACTAGACTAACATAGATTTCTGGACCATGTTACGTTCTCCTGTGAAATAGTATCAACACATTTGAAGGAACACCCGTCTTCCCAGTTTATAATTTTCACCACTGACAATCAACTGCTCAGATGTAGCCATGGGGGAGACAGATGGTTGGATTTATCCCGGTTTGGGATTTTGCCAAGAAATATTGTGGATGGAAAATATGGTGGATGAAAACAGGGGCACGGCAGTGGAGGGCTTTTGCAAGGAAGTGATTACAATGATGTACCACTGAATCCTCACTGGATGAGAAGGCAAGTGTAGCTGGAAGAAAATGAGAGGAAAATAGAAGGTAGAAATCCATGGAATGATGCTGCCAGGGTAGACTTCAACAAGTGAATTAAGAGGAGGTTGATGGGGGGAGATGGGCCATTTTGTTTTGTGATTTTCAATGTAGTGGGAGTCCTGATATGTCAACATCCAGAATGCAACTATGGGAGAAGATGGCTGAGATTGAAATCAGGAAAGAATCACTAAAGATAAATGAGGAAGGAATGGAGAGGTCATCTCTGCGGCTGTCCGTGGGATCCAGAACTCAGTGACAAACAAGGAGCTGGTTACCAGGAGATTACTGGCACACTGCACACTGAGGAGAGACAGGTGGTTTTGGCAGATGGCATAAGATTCAGAGGAGTAGGATGGACTTGGATTTTGTATAAGGTGGAGCATAAATAATAACCAGAATTGGCAATGGGGACTGAGAAGGACACTGATCCAAACCTCTGTGGTGAGTTATTGTCATTTGAGAAAATAAGCAATGAGCCCTTCCTAAGAAAATGATGTCCTTATGGACCAACTAGGTGCCAAAGAAGGATTCAGGAGATGGAGGCAGCTTTCAGAGGAGAGTTTGGGAATATAGAGAAGGTGGCTGAGTGTGGACAAGAACTCCCGAGAACAAGTGGTAAGATTTGGGGATAAAGGCGGAGACGACCCATTCAGATGAGAGAAGTTTAGGGTAGATGGGGAAACCCTTGAATGACGAGGTTTATCTGTTTCTATTACTTCCTTTCCCATGAGATAGTAGTGCTTACAGACCAAGGATTTTGTCTTACGTATTTTTATATTTTAGAATACTTGTAATGTTGGATGTTGAGTAAATGTTGAGAGAGTAAGGAGCAATTGCTAAATAAGAACAGAGTATATCTTCGCTGATAATCAGAGGACATCATCCTGTGGCTTAGAAAAGCTATAGAGGTCGTACATACATACTGCATGATTTTGAGCAAGAATGCAACTAACTGAAACACTATGAGAAAAACATTTGAGGGAGGAGCATCTAGAATCAAAGAGAGCAGAAGTATTCTCTGGTCATCTAGAGCTAATTTCAGAAGCAAAGTTATTCAACAGTTATGCTAAAATTTCCACATATTTGATGAGAGGGGAAAAAAAAGACACTCAGCAAATGCCAAATCTAAAATCAAGTGAAATCATCTCTCACTCTGAAGAGACTGGGTGGGAAAGGCCTGGGGATTTATTTCCTTTTCTATCCTGGAAAGGCTGAGTGCAATTCCCTCTAGTTTATATCAGCATTACTTCTCAGATCATCACAGGGTTTAGGTGGAGGGGTGGGTGTTCTGCACTCCCAATGGCATATAGTTTGGCCAATGCCTTCCGGTCGTAGGCTGTAGTTTTCTCTCTCTCGTAAGACCTAACACAACATTTTGCTCTTGATGACTGCTTCACAGTGACTCGCTGGCCTCAGGGATGAGTCATGCAAAAGATGAAAAAGAAAATATCACTTGTAGGTTAGTGCCAAGAAATTGGTGCCAACTGATAATTTGGTAAAAATGATACATGTTGTGGAGATTACAAAAGGGATTGGCTTTAACACCACAACCTGCAACCATCCATCCCAGTGCCCATTGACCTTTGCAGAGCCTCAAAGGGAAGAGGCACTGTTTCTCCCCTCAAGGAGTATGTGCTCCATTGTGGAATAGAACAAATGACAACAACAAGCTCTTCTATAGAGAGGTGAGGGGACTGGGCTATGTGCTAGAGTGGAAAAAGAAAAGCAAAATCTAGAATCAAAAGACCTGGGTACTGGTCTTGCTACCATATAAGCTCTTTGACCTTGGCTTTGACCAAGGCAGACTTGACTATCTCACCTTGAAAATGAAGTGATTGCATGGAATACTTTCTAAGCTCTCTGTTATTTTGAATGTATACTAAGGAAATACCTTATTTATCAGGAATATTCAGAGAATCAGGGGTTATCAGAGCTGTGTGGAGGTCTTCAAGTGACAATTTTCAAGAATAGGAACTGATTAGAAGAAGCATCAGAGAATTTCACATGGGAGATAAGGCATGAGGAAAGACTGGAAGCCAAAAAAAAAAAAAAAAAAAAAATTCACGTACAGAAACAGGTAGATAGATTGATGTCTGAAGAGTTATATGTGGCCCCCAGAACTCGTGGAAACAGAATGAGAAGAGAAAAAGAGTCACTTGCCTAGCAATTAATGCCACTGATGTGATTTAGAGTTTAAGTTGATTTCTCAAGCGATTGGGAGCCACGGGTCATTTCTGAGAAAGGGAGTGACATCATGTGGAAACAAATCCCTGAGGATGAGAAATATGAGCCCAATGGATAAGCCCTGGGGCCGGACAGCGAATCCTTCATGTGTCTGGCCTCATGTATGTCTCTCACCTCCTGCAGCCAGGCCACCTTCCTGGACGAGTAAGCAGAGGAAGGAGCAGTGACTTTGCACAAGGTCACAGGCTAGAATCCTAGCTTCCTGCCACCTGGACTGTAGCTCTTTTCCAGTAAACCCTGCCCCCTGCCACTTTCCTCACTGAGGCTTTTCCCCCCTTTGTTTCCATGTCTCCGAGAATAGAATGTGTCTAAATTTCATGGGTGCTGCATCGTAAGTGATCCAAATAAAGGGTTTGAAAACGGGTGCGTATCACAGCTGAAAAGTGTTGTGTGTCGCCGGAAATAATAAAGGAGAGAGGCAAGAAAGGTCCTATCTTCCCTCTTTCCCCCCGGAGCCTAACAGAAAACTAACAGGGATTTGGGGGAGGAGTGAGGGTGAAGTCTGCAGTCGTCTTGCTGTGCTCAATTAGTATTCTAGCCACACACTGTCCCATCAGGGGAAAATGCTTCCCGCACACACACGTGTTCAGGATATCAGTGTGATGGATCTGAGCGAGGGCCCCTCCAAACACAGTGACCATCTGCTAGGCAAAACATAGGGGTTTGACAAGCAGAAGCCATTCAGACCCGTTGTTGGGCCACATTATTACATATTTGACAAGGGTAATGAGGGGCTGTCATTAACCTTACATGACAGTCGCTACAATGACACACTAAAGCAAGGACAAAGAGCCGAACTCAGTAAAAAGGCACCTACTTCTCATTTAACCCTGGAATTATGTGACGCCATTATTCCTGACGGAGGCTGGCAGGCCTGGGGTTAATTTCCATTTCTGTGTCTGCTTGTTCTCTTTTTAAAATGTACCCCTCGTATGGCTAAGGCAACTGTTGGGAAGGCACTGCATTATTTATCACAACACACTGAGTTAGATGCAAGAACAGAAAGGGTCTCATGGAGAAATGAACAAACAGACAGATTGCGCGAACCCCAGCAATGGCCTGAAATAAACCTTCTGAACTCTGGGATATTTAAGGTAACTCCTACCTAAGTATGACATCGCTTGGAATCTTTTTTCCTGGACATTTATCACATTTAAAGGGAAAAGATTGTCTGAGACTATGAGTACATAGTCACAACACCTTTTCTGAGCCACTGACAAGCCCAGGGGGCAGAGGCTTAGTCAAGATAATAATTTTGACGGTTAACCACGTAATTTTGGGATCTAATTTCACAGAACTTGTCATTAGAAGTATTCGAAGGAGCGCCCCATGCCTTTGTTTTATTTCACAGAAGGGGCAACCAAAGTCATGAGATGTTCAGGTACTTCTGTTCGCCACCAAACCCTGAGGCTGGAGAGGCGGTAATCACACAGTCCCTCCCGTTGTCCTGCTCTTCAGAGCCATGCTCTTCCCAGCTTCTTCTTTGAGGATTCAACTTTTATTATTAAAATGGATTTTTTTTCCGCTTTATTAGTTAAAGCTAGTTCTTCTCTGAAAGCATGCCTGCAGAGGTGCCAGTTTGTAGTGCTGCTGTTTGTGACAGTCCTACTTCATCATTTCAAAAGCTGGTTGTGCATAGTTTGGCCACCTGAAATGTGTCTCCCTAGTGCCTGACATCACAGAGCCTGACGTCACAGAGCCACCAGAGTGATGACAATTGAGAAGCGTTAAATTAAGAAACTGTAATCAAGATGGCCCCAGCCACGAAGAAGAAAACATTTAGTAGAAAACAAAAAGATCTAGTTTGGGTAAAAGGTCACATAGACTACATCTATTTGCACTTAGGTACCACCTGCCTGAATGACACCAACCTGTAACTGTCTCAGAGTCTGTGATACCCAGAGAGTCCAAATATATCTAATTATTTTGGTGTAAATTTCAATTTCTCCTTTCTGTCACCTGTGCAAAGTAGAAAGATTGATGATCTACTTTATATGCAAGGTGCCTGACTTTTATCTGGCTTGAACCTGAGGCAGTGCAATCATGTGGGCCTATGGCTATGACCAAGGGGTCTGGGGCCTTGCTCTGCCACTCAATAGCACATGGAATACCAGAAAAGTGTTGAATCTCTCTTGACCTAATTTCCTCAGCTGTGGAGTAAGGAGATTAGATCTGATAGTACCAAAGGTCATAGTTCTGTTTTGACCAAAAACTTCCAAGTCCATAGCAAAGAAAAGGTTTTTGCTGATTTTCCAGAAAGTACTATCAGTTCCTTCTGAATATAATGAATTCAACACATAAATGAGTTTAGGTGATTTGGGACCTAGGAACAAAAGATAATGGAAAAAATAAAAGATGTCCAACACCTCTGAGATTCGTGTGCATCTGACATAAGAACATAAAAGCTCCTGAAAATTCAGGGGCACATGGGTAGCTTATTTGATCAGTTAAGCATCTGCCTTCGGCTCAGGTCATGAGCTCGGGTCCTGGGATTGGGTCCTGGGATCAAGCCCTGCTTCAGGCACCCTGCTCAGCGGGGAGTTTGCTTCTCCCTGTCCACCTGCCCCTCCCTCCACTCATTCTCTCTTTCTCTGCTCTCTCTCCCTCTCTCTCTCTCAAATAAATAAATATAATCTTTTTAAAAAGCTCCTGAAAATTCATAAATAGACCAAGTTAGTCAAATGCAAGGGCAGTGGGAATGAATGGTTGCGGAAGTGTCACATCCTGGCTGAGATAGGACTGGAGTGGGAATAAGAAGAAGAAATCAATGCAGTGCTAAGGTAAAGGACATTCCTACATAGAGCCATGTCACAATCTTCATTATCCCCCACATAGAACTCAATAAATGGGTGAATGAATGTATGAAAATTTTAGCATAAAAATTACAAGGCCATAAAAAACAGAAACTTTCTCATTTTGATAGCAGTTCATCATCTCTTCCTTAAAAATTACCACTTAAAAGTAGGAAGATGTCTGAAAAAGGACAAGAGAAAGAAAAATCCCAAATGAGCCAATCTTCACAACAATAAAATAAAATATTTAGATTTGACCTGAAAAGTCTGTTGCCCTTGTCTTCTGAAAGTAAGTTGTTGGTGATGTCTTGGTAAGAATGTTGGCTCAGTTAATTAACATGGTTACTGGCTTATCAGAATACCCATATGTGGGATCCTAACATACAACCACAATTTAAAAACCAAAAGGAAATTATTTGAAAACACCGTGAATCTAAAATCAGAACACTTTGAACATGTACTAGTTATAGTAAAAAAAAAAAATGTTAATTTTTACTATGAAGAACACTTGTTTATACTCTTGAGTATAATTTCACAGAGTCAATATAAAGAGGTGGCAACTTAAGAATGCACAGAGATAAAATCTCACATAGGAAACCGAACCAGTTAAGCATAACTTTTTTGTCATTTATGTAGGTGTTTAAGTGTCCACAATTTAATGTTTTCCAGAATGAAACTGCCAGCTTAAAAGTGTTACCTGACAGCTTGTAAAACAAAGTAATTGTTTTCCAAGTAGCAGATTTATAAAGAAAAATTATAATACCCTAGGACAACATTATAATAAAGTTTAGCTGGCACACTTAAAGCATGTCTACACATATACTACACAATTAGACTCATATATTCCAATTATATGTGTATTACCTATGGTATAGAAGCAATTCATACATCAAATATCTTTTCACTGTATTTCACATGTTTAAATGGGACAAATGTCATTCTCATATTTAAAGAGTGTCAAATAAAAACAAATCCAGGCTTAGGTAAGGGGAGACTATTCTATTACAAGAGGTATTGAAAGGAGTTTGGGGAACTATTACAATAGTAAGAGCATCCCAACTTTAAGATCTAGAAGTCTCTCAAAGTTAAGGCAGAAAGAGTTTTTCTTATATAAGGGGGAATGAGCAAGGCTAGATCGAAATGGACATGGGGTAGGGGGACATGGAGAGCTGAGCAGGAAATATCTTTGTGGTCAGTCAATTTGGAGGAAGAGTCATTAAGGAGGCACTGCTTCCCATTTCCAATGTTTGTTTAAGCTCAAGAGTACATCAAGATCTGAAACCTGTGAAGGGGGGTGGGGCGGGGGGGGGGGGTGGCTACAGTTTGATCCAGTCAAGTTGTTAGGTATTTTGTCCAAATTGATGAGTGGGGACAGACAGTTAGCTAATCAATATGAGGCTAAGAATAGAAATTTGGAAGATCTGTCTGGCCTTGTCATTGGTAAACTAGGGTGTCATCCCTTAGCTTCTTTAAGTCATATGAGAAAGGAGGGAATTCTTCGAAGTAACCCTGGAACACAAAAGAATAGAGGTGTTTCTTTTTCATCTTTTTAAAAAAATTTTTCATTGTGGTAAAATACACATAAAACTTACCATCTTAACCAATTTTATATGCACAATTCAGTAGTGTTATTGGCATTGTTGTGCAACCAGCCTCCAAAACATTTTCATTGGGCAAAATGAAAACTTTATACCCATTAGACAACTTTCATTACCCCATTTCTCCAACCCCCTGGCAGTCATCATCCCACTTTTCTATCTCTGTGAATTTGACTACTCTAGGTATTTTAATGAGTGGAATTGTATAGTATTTGTTTGTTTGTAATTAGCTAATTTCACTTAGCAAAATGTCCTCAAGATTTATGCATGCTGTCGCATGTGTCAGAAATTTCTTAACTATGTAAGGCCAAATAATTTCCCATTGTATGTATGTATCACTTTTTGTTCAATGGACTTTTGTGTTGCAACTACCTTTTAACTATTGCAAATAACGCTGCTATGAACTTAGCTCTACGAATGTCTCTTTGAGACCCTGCCGTCATTTCCTTTGGCTATATACCCAGAAGTGAAATTCTTGGATCATATGGTAATTCTATTTTTAATTTTTTGAGGAACTGCCATATGTTTTCCACAACGGCTGCACCATTTTACATTCCCACCAACAGTGCACACAAGGGTTCTGTTAGAGAAAACCAGAATCTAATAGTTAACGTGGTAAAAACAGATTTTATTTGAGAACTTTTGCAATAGGGAAAAGAGACCTCAGTATAGAAGCAGGCTCAACTCCAAAAACAGCCTGGGCAAATAGATACTGATAGCTAAGAGGCAAGGTCATGGTCAGTGAATGGAAGATTACTAAAAGGAAACATCAGGGCAAGGAAGATTCTAACTAATATGACTTGACAAAATTCTCACTGAGATCAGGACAGGGTGATCAGATGTCATCTGAGGCGAACATCGGGGATGAGAAACTCAGATATCAAGGGTGAGGAATTTTAGCTAAACTGATTAGAAGGGATTCTTGCTGATACTGAGCAATACAAAGACATACACAGAAGTTCAAAGGTCAGGGCTTAGTTGAGTAGAGGATTCAGAAAATCCACCCAAGGCTTATTAGTCAAGGAGAGACTCTGTCAGTTACAATTTCTCCATATTCTCACCAATACTTATTATTTTCTGGTTTTTTATAGTAGCCTTCTTAATGGGTGTGATGTGGTATCTCACTGTGGTTTGGATTTCCATTTTACAAATGTTTAATGATGTTGAGCATCTTTTCACATGCTTATTGGTCATTTGTATTTCTTCTTTGGACAAATATCTATTCAGTCTTTAATTCATTTCTTAATTGGGCTGTATTTTCATTGCTGAATTGTAGTTCTTTATATATTTTAGCTATTAACCTCATATCACGTATATGATTTGCAAATAATTTCTCTCATTCCATAGGTTTCCCTTTCAATATGTGGATTGTATCCTCTGATACAGGAAGTTTTAATTTTGATAGTCCAATTTATCTACTTTTACTTTTGCTGTCTGTGCTTTTGGTGTCATAAGGGATAAGAGGATTTCTTAACTATTGCTTCTTTCCAGGAGCACGGGATGGAGGTAAGGTTCAACACTATCAAAAATAATGCTCAATTTTAACCGTTATCATTTACCATGGGAAAAGATGTAGTAGAGAATCTGCAATCCCTTGCTATAACCTTAATATTCAAAGAGGAGGGTAACATGGTCTACTGCAATCCAACATGAAGAATCTAGCAGATTATGAAGGACGGTTCCGTTCAAATCCAGTTCAAGCACCTAATGCAAACCAAGAAGAGGACAAAATCCATGCGTCCTCTTCCTGCTACTCGTGTCCATACGTTAACTTTAGTTTATCCTTCTTCTCAGGATCCTCACTTCTCCAGAGAGTCTTTGCCTTGCTTTCCTCACCCATCTCCCACCCCAAGAACCCACCCATCCTCTCTTCTCTTTCCCAGTTTTTAAGCATTCTGTTTCACATGTCCCTGTCCTTCCCACACCTGGGGACTCTAGTGTGCTTTCTACACTTTCAGCAAAGCTCAAGAAAGAATGAATAAAAGCCCCTCTAACCCACTGGTCCTGAGGTTAAGGAAAACAATCAGACTTTTATATACTCTAAAGATTGACACCCTCTCCCTCCACTTTCTATTACCTGCTAAAAGTCTTTCTTTTATTGCCTGACTTTCTTTACACAACACTTCCTTTTATTATTCAAATTCCATCTATGTTCAACCCTAGGAGAAAGAATGCCATGTCCAGGAATAAGATGAGAGAATATGAGAATGAGAGAGCCAGAAAGAAACCAGTGAGTAAGCATTCCACATAAATCCACCAAAGAGAAAGAAAACATGTGATCAAGAACCGTGCAAGAGGTCAAGATAGAGATAAAATCTAGGTGGGAAGCCAGGAGGTCACAAAAATTGAAGAGCAAAAGAAGGCAGATGATATGGGACATTGTCCTATGGGTGGGAGCAAAATGAGTAAACCAAAGGAGAGCTTCTCAAATCTCCACTAGTTAGTTCATGTTTGAAGGAGACACCCAGAGAACCTCAAGGAGCTCTATACCCATAAAGTCATCTCTAGAGTCCCATCATCAAAGAGATGCCCAAATCTTTTCCCTTTTATTTTTCTATAATATCTTTCAAAATATTTACTTTTTCATCTAGAGAATTTAGTAATACAAAAATATGACTTTTTGAAAGGTTAGGTAGTACTAAAGATACTATACAAAGTAAATCAGTTTTCCATCTCTAATCCAATTTCTCTTTGTTGATTCAATCACTAGTAATAGAGTCTTGTGACTTCTTTCAGAAAAAATCTGGACTAAATATATCAGTATTTATACAAAGGATATATTTGATGTATTATCTTACATCTTGTTTTGCTCATTTAATAAAATTTCTTGGGGAATTTTTCTTCATCATCATAATAAATCTATCTCCTCCTTTAATCGGTTTCTCTGTATTCCATTACATTTATCTTATTTGTTCAGCCAGTCACTTACTGATCGATCATTACATTTTATCCACTCTTTCCTTACTGCTCCTGCTACTTGATACATAGTTTCTTAAAATTTGTCCCTAAAATTTAGTCTTAGAAATGAGATTTTCTTGTCAAAAATTTGGATAGTTCCAAATTGCTCTCACAAAAACCTTATATCAGGGGCACCTGGGTGGTTCAGTCAGTTAAGTACCTGTTAGGCTCAGGTCATGATCTCAGCGTCCTGAGATGGAGCCCTAGGTCAGGCTCTGGCTCTCTGTCCAGTGGGGAGCCTGCTTCTCCCTCTCCCTTGCTCCTCCCTTGCTTGTATGCATGTGCACCCTCTCTCTCTCTCTTTCTCTCTTTCTTTATCTCTCTCTTTCAAATAAATCAAGAAAATCTTAAAAAAAAAAAAAAAAAGAAAACCTTACATCAGTTTACAGTTCCACTATAACTATGTGAGAGTGATCACTGCCTACCCTTTGTCCACACTGTGCAGTACTAATTTTGATCTTTGTATCAAAAAACAAAAATGCTTTGCATAAAAAGCATCTCCTAGATTTATTTTATTATGAATGATATATTTTCTGCCCATTTTGAAATTAGGTTTTGTATTATTAATTTGCAGGAATTATCACATATTAAGAAAGTCAAGCTTCAGAGTCTTATACGTGTTACAAATATATTTTCTAATCTGACTTTGTCTTGTCTAGAAAGAGAAAGCTTTTGATTCCACTGTTAAAGCATTCTTCCATTTTCTTCTAGTATTTTTACAGAATTGCTTTAGGGGATGCAGGGAGGAAAATGGGTTTAATTTTAACATTTGAATTCTTGACAAATCTGGAATTCATTTTAAGAATAAGTATTCAGATTTTTTCCCCCTCAATGGCACCTGATTGAAATTTCAGTAGTATCAGACTAACTTATCTTGTATATTTTTACCAATTCTGGACTCCAATACTATTCCTTGGGCCTGACTATTTTGTACACCAGTACAAAAAATATTGCACTAATACATTCTTGTATTTGGCAGATTTAATGTAGCCCCATTAATTTTGATTTTCTATTTTAAAATCCGATATTTTTTATTTATTTAATGGAGTTTAGAACTAGCTTAACCAGCTCCAACAATAGTCCAAAATTAATAAGTTTTATTAGTGTGATTCTATTAAATTTATAAATTAATTTAGGGAAGATTTACATCTTTATGATACTGAATCTTCTTATTCAAGAAACAGTTGCAGCTTTTTGTTTATTAAAGTTTTCATTTATATGCCTAAATAGGGTTTTTAAAAAATGTATATAGGTCCTATGTATTTCTTATTAAGCTTGTGACTAGGTATTTAGCTTTGTGCATGATATTATAAATGCAACATTTTCTTTATATTGTCTTACTCAGTGGCTTGATTCTGGAAAGCTATTGGTTTTTATGTTAGAGAGTAGGTCACATTAGTAATTTCCCTCATTTTTTCTAATTGAATTTTGGATGACTAACCCAGGCTGTCCAGAATTACAGTAACATCACCTGTAGATAATTATAATTTCTCCTTGTTTACAATTTTTGTGCCTCTGATTCTTTCACCTCTACAACTTGTGTTGGTTGGTACTTCATTTTTTTTTTTTAAAGATTTTATTTATTTATTTATGAGAGACACACAGAGAGAGGCAGAGACATAGCAGAGGGAGAAGCAGGCTCCCTGTGGGGAGCCCAATGTGGGACTCGATCCCAGGACTGCAGGATTATGCCCTGAGGCAAAGGCAGCCGCTCAACCACTGAGCCACCCAGGTATCCCTTGGTTGGCACTTCTGAGAAATTTTAAATAAAAGCAATAATAGTGGGCACTAACCTATTAATGTGTTTCTGGATTCTATTTGCTAATATATTTTTTAAAGATTTTATTTATTTATTCATGAGAGACACAGAGAGAGAGAGTCAGAGACACAGGCAGAGGGAGAAGCAGGCTCCTTGCAGGGAGCCTGACACGGGACTCAATCCAAGGACTCCAGGATCACACCTTGAGCCGAAGGCAGGTGCTGAACCGCTGAGCCACCCAGGGATCCCCTATCTACTAACATTTTATATTAGACTTTTATATCAATACTTCTTTATAAGTGAGACTGGTGTGTTTTCCTTTCCTTCTCTATTTCTGCCAGTTTTTGTTTTACTCTTTGTTTTGGTGTTGTTGGGTTTTTTTGTTTGTTTTTGTTTTTTTTCCTAAATAGATCACATTCTTTATGGTGGCTTAATAAACAGTCATATTTTAATGTAATTAATCTATCAATTCTTTTCTTTTGAGATTAGTGCTATCTGTGTCTACTTCTGAAATATTTCTTTGCCCCCCAAACATAAAAATAGTCTCCAACATTCTTTCCTAAAAGTTTTAGTTTCATCTTTCAGATTACATTTTTACTCTACCTAGGTTTGATTCTAGTGTATAGTTGAGACAGCTACGCAGGTTCTTTTTTTCCAAAAAAGATTTCCAAAAAGATAATTACTGATCATCTCACCATCCTTTATTAAGTGGTCTATCTTTTCCTTACTTCTGCTTTTGTCACATGTCCAAGATCTATGTATGTGCCTAGCTAGGTGTTCCAATACAATATTGAATAGAATCAGTGATAATAGGGAATCTTTGCCTTGTTCCTGATTTTAAAGGGAATGTTTTTAGTATCATATCATTAAAAATGATATCAGTCAACAGAATTTCTTAAAAGTAGAAGATTTGAATAAACATTTTACCAAAGAAGATATATGAGTGACAAATAATCACATGATAAGGCTACACCATCACAGATCATCAAGGAAAAACAAATTAATTCAAAATAAGATACCTTGTGTATCCACTAGAATGGCAAATATTTGTTATTCAAATTTGCTACATGATTGTATGGAACACTTAGCTTCTGTTATTATTTGTATTATTCTTGGACTTATTCTGAAAACAAGAGGGATCCAATAGAAGCTTCAGCTGAGATGTAACATGACCATAATTGTATTTTTAAAAGATAACCCTGACAGCAATGTGAAGCATTCTGGAATAAGTTTATCTTAGGGTTACAGAGGCTCCAGAGAAGGAAGCTATTAGAAAAACTGCAAAGAGGAGAAAGGAAAGCTTGAACCATGGCATTAAGAAGTAGGGGAACAGATTAAAAAGTCATTACTGAGAGAAAAATTAATAGCATCTGGTGTATAATTAGATATAATCAGTATTCCAGAATCAACCTATTGGTAGCATTGTCTTAAAATATCAGATATTGAAATATATATCTCAAAATGGCAAAATTGTATAAATCACAACAGTCTCATATTAGGAAAAAATATTAATGACTTTTAGCTCCAATCAGTTTGGAAAATCCTTAAAAGATCATCTTAAAGGTGTTTTGTTTTGTTTTATCCAATGTTCAGATAAACATAATTAAATCTATCAGCACTTTTTTTCCCATTTGTGGTACAGACACAATACACTTACAATCAAAATTGACATGTTGGCTCAGAATAAAATACATGAAGAATAAGAAATTACAAGTAGCAATTTTTCAGTTCAAACAGATATGTCAGCTGTGTGCAGATACCCTAAAAATGGAATAGAAATTTCATACATTTTGAGCAGGAGGACTGGGTTTGTTTAATGTGTTTAGCATATCTTGGCAAGTTGAAAAAATATATATATAACGTCTCTCCTTAAATTTAGTCTAAAAGACTAAGCATGTGTTTTCATGATGGGTAGCAGGGAATCATTTTTTTTTCCCTTTATCTTGGTCTTCATCTTTGGTTCAAAGTGTTTGTTTCTGCTGTTGAGGAGGATCTTCTAAACTGAAACAAACCTCCCCAAATGACTGGGTTTTGCTTTTTTCCTAGTGTCTTCTTTGGTTCTATAAAGACAAATATCAAAGTGAGGGGAAAAGTTAGGGCTAATATAGCTTAGCACATATTAAAAATGTTTACTTGTACAGCCTAACTTGAAATACCGTTGCCCTGATTTATGCACATAGGGAAAGGTATATTGAATTACAACTAGGATCACTCAACAAACTGCACATTAGATAAGTTTACCTTAATGGTAGCTATCTAGTGCCATTACCTAGAGATCATCAGCAAATTTGTCTCCAGTTTGTGTTTTTATTACTAGATAGCACCTGAGTCCTTTGGACCACTGTACTCCTTTCACCAGAATTAAGAAGCTTGGGGCACAGAACACCCTAGGTCAGCTTCTGGAAACCAGACAGACTTCCATCATCCTGGAGGGGTCAAACCTGAGAACCATATCCCTATAAAAATACTTTCTAAGTGAGGATGCTGCTACCAGGCCCCAAAGTCAGCTATTACAGTGAGTGGTGTGTCACATATACTTTTGGCTATCCCGTTGACTCACTTCTTACTCTTTGATGCATAATTAATGCTGAAATCAGAGTTATCACATTCTCTTACTTCCTGTTTTGCAATTACCAGCTTTCCCAGTGGCAATTTAAAACTACTCCAGTGCAAAGTCCTAGCACCTAATTTGGAGGGAAGGGGAGATTTCTGTATCTAAAGAAAATGGGCCTAGAGGGCTAAGAGCTGAATTTCCAATACCAAGACCTGAATTTCAGCTGATTTTGACCTTAGGTTTCATAGTTATCTTTCCTGAGTCAAAGTTTCCTCTTTTAAATGAGAATTGTTTTACCCCCTTCCACCACACAGAGTACTTTTGTGAAAAACAAACAAATTAAAAATTGTGAAAGCATTTTGAAACTTGTAAACCTTACATAAAAGCAAGAAATCAGGAGCTTCTCCAAAAGCAGTGGTGCCTCTTCCACTTTCAGACTGCAAATGAGCAACTAGACTGGCTATCAGCATTTGATTCAAATGGATCTCCTCACTTTAGGAGAACCCTCGAAGGCTTATTTTCTGAGGGCTTTTGTTTCTAATTTCATCCTGTAAAATCATGTGACAAGATAGAATAATTTCACAAATAACCAGTCTGTACACATCCTGTATGTATACATCTTTAAACATGGGTTAAATTCACACCCACAAAATTCCAGATGGTCGTATTAGAATGAAAAAAGTCATTGTCGATAAAAAATTGGTCTAGATCATTTCCATGGAGAGTTCTACTTAGAAATCCAAAGGCTTTTTGTGTATGTGCTTGTGTCAAATGTCCTCAGGAGCTGGTGCTGTTGACCACCATCCCCAGATAAACAACAACTCCTTTTGCAAAACTTTCAGGTACAATATTATATTGCCCCATATGTACCACCCGATATAGAGCCCATACCGGGTGAATGGAGTTCTCCATCCAGGGTTATGAGATCCAAAGAAAGTACTGTCCAGTACTGATTTTATTTTCTAAAGAATTAACTTTGTCCATTTGAAAATTGCTAATATATGAATGTTGGCTTTGGAATTTAGCCAGGATAATGGTTTTTGCAATTTATCATCCTCCTCTTATGAAATCTGACACCTACTCTGGTAATGAATGAAATAGGTCAGAACCTAGGCATTAGCTCAGATCCAAATGCCGGAACTTCCAGTAACTCAGTGTGTTCTATATATTACTCAGGACTCTCCTGGAATTCTCACCATCAGGACATCAGAATATCCATCAAATCAGCACATGCCACTTTAACTGTAATAATTTGAGAAAGTAAAATCTCCAGGGATCATGGTCCCATGCCAAACCAGCAAAACCCATGAAGAGTGTAATATCAAGGTGCCCACGAAATCAATGTTCATGAATTGCTTGAAGATGTGAGTCTCAGTCTGAATTATGTAACTTACTTACTGTGTGACACTTGAAAACCCACTGACACCTCAGTCTCCAGATTTGTAAAGTGGAGATAACATTCTCCAACCATTCCACAGAATGAGGAATGTATCCAAAAGCCCTTTGTAAACAGTAAAGCCCTATGTCTCCACAAGGATAGCCTTATCATTAATGAAAAATCATGGTAAGAGGTGTTTTTGGCATCTATTCATGATCGTTGCAATGTTATTGCTTTGTAAAAAGCACATTAGGAAGTGGTTTTTGTCTCCAAATTTCTAGATGTGATAATTTATCCACATCCTCATTCTTCACACTCTGTATGAACATTGCTCAATGTTTCTTCACATGCTTTGCAAGACAAACTTTAAGCTATAAATGTGAAAAAGAGTATAGGCTGGGGAGGTGGAGCACTCTCCTGACTAGCTTCCTCTGCTATAGGAAGTGCTCATATTAGGCGTATCAAACAACTGAATGCATGACCATTTCGCCACCAGCTCCAGGTTTTGTACACTGTTGTGTCTCCAGAATCTAGAACACTGCCTGGCACAGAGAAAGTAATAAAACTTTTCCAAGTTAGGAGGATCTGGGTGGCTCAGTCGGTTAAGTGTCTACCATCATCTCAGGTCATGATCCCAGGGTCCTGGGATGAAGCGCCTCAATGGACTCCTTGCTCAGCAGGGAGCCTGCTTCAACCTCTCCCTCTGCCCCCTCCCTCTGCTTGTGCTCCCCCTCTGTCCAATAAATAAAATCTTTAAAAGAAAAAAAAACTTTCCCAGATCAATTAGTTAATGTTCCTTTAACTGGTGCCATTGATACACCCACCTCTAAAGGTCAACTATTTTTTACAAGCACCATCTTACAACAGTAACAATTACAAATAGATGCAACAAGCACAAAAACACCTCTTTCCATGATCGTCCATTAATCATAAGGCTGTCCTTGCGGAGAGATAGGGCTTTACTGTTTATGAAGGGTTCTTGGATATATTCCTCATTCTGTGGAGCTATTGGAAGATGTTATCTCCATTTTACAAATCTGGAGACTGAGGTTTCAGTGAGTTGACTTCAAAGGTCACCCAGTAGGCGAGTTGTATAATTAGGGCTTCTCAAGGGTGTTGAATATGTAATATTTCAAGTCTGCTGAAATTCAGGGTCTCCAAAGCAAGAGCACTGATCACCAATTGGTTTAATAAATGTTATATATGATATGTACACATTTTTATATAATCATATGTATTTTATGTATAGTCATGTTATCATTTGGTACTTAGTGGTACTTCGCAATAAAAATGTTCCTGGCATAGAATGTTGAGGTATCTGGCAGGTCTTTCTAACAATTACTAGACAAGAAGACCTGTTAATTTCAAGCTTTATTGAGATCTTCCTGATCTGAATTTTAGTTTATTTCTTCCATCTTTTTAAGGACATTATGCTATAAATATAATGAGATCTTTTGTGTTTGAAAAATCATACACTGCCTGAATATTGTCATCTTGAATATTACCTTTTATTGTGCAGCAGAATAAATAAGAATTCAGGTTGATTTTGTTTTGATCCCAGAATGTACACTACACTACACTTGCTTTTCAGAATAAATGCCTTTTACTAGCTTGTTTCATGGTATTTTTATTTGGTTTTAATACTAAAGCTGTATGATACAAGAAAGAAAAACAAAAACCTTTCTTCATTATAGAGACTTCACTGAAATTATTTTAAGTACACATTCTACTCATTGCATTTTTTATGGCCCCGTAACAATTTTTGATTTCTCTGTACTCCATCTCCTCAGATTACAAACTACAGGGTGAAAAGATAGACCTCAAATCTCCCATCCTGTTACCACCTAACTGTTTAGAAGCTTCAGGTGTCTCTTACCAAATTAGTATTATTGTGGCATATTCACTGCACTGGGACAATCAGGATTCTTTATGAACATTCAGAAAAGACAATACAGTTTAGCAATGAAGTAAAAATTTGGAATATTAGCTTAAGGATTGCTGCACTTGAAGTAAAGGAGAGCAGAGTATGCCACCCCAAAATACGTTACTTTGGCATATTGATTATTTTGAATTAAAGTAATATAAGAAACAGCTAGTACAGAAGGATACACTGACTCTCTTTTGTCTCCCCAAAAGCAGGAAATCACCTTTCATGTGAGGGTGCCTTCCTGTACCAGAAAGGTAGAAGGCATTCTTGTCACCACAGATGGGAATTTAAGGCTCTAGGTCATTTATACTGCTAAGACTGTGGAGCCTCTAATGAGTGTGAGGGACCATAGGGACCCCAAAATCGTCAGACATAGTCATTGCTTCATGCCAACCATTGAACTAGAGGGAGAGGCCCAAGTATTTTTTGAACTGGATCTTGGAGAGAGAGAAGGTAGGACAGGAATTCCAGAGGAAGGATGCAAAATAAGCCAAAGTATTAAGGCAGGAAAGATGGGCTATGTTTGTAAACACTGTGGCCATGAGGACTTAACACCATCTCCAGTGATGGAGAAACCTTGCTTCTATCTGAAAATACCCAGCCATGCCTAGGGCTGGTGCCTTGCTACACAGAAAATCTTGCATAGGGATGCCTGGGTGGCTCAGTGGTTGAGTTCTGCCTTTGGTTCAGGTTGTGATCCCGGGGTCTTGGGATCAAATTCCACATCAGGCTCCACCTGCAGGGACCCTGCTTCTCCCTCTGCCGGTCTCTCTGCCTCTGTGTGTGTGTGTGTGTCTCTCATGAATAAAAAAATAAAATCTTTTTTTTAAAAATCTTGCATATAAAGAACCCAGAGCACTTGCTCAAAACTGAGTCATAGTAATCCAAATGCTCAGAACTATCTATGTCATCTATAATATTGGCTTTTTAATAAAATAAAGGTCGAGTTACCCAGCTGGGATGTGGGGAATGTCTTCCACCTGTCCCGTGAAGCCATTTCTTGGGATGCGTGGGAAGTTTCATTTGCTGGGGAAAAGAGGAATAGCTCCACACTAGCTCCCCAGCTTTGGTCATGATTCTAGGACTCCTCAATCTTCTTGCTCCTTCTTTTATATAAAACATCTCCCTTTGCAGTGATTTTTTTTTTTTTTGGAATTGTATTTATGGCCTCATGACAAACATGAGCTGTCTAGATCAATTGTATTTCTTCCCATCCACCTTCTATCCCAGCAAAATTAACAGCTGTATCTTTTTCCTTTCTCTAACAGTTTAGTTAATGCTTAACAACCAAGATTATTAATTTGTTTATGAGTCTCTTGCCCTCTGATAAAATTTTGAGTGCTTCCAAACCAGGAGCCATGTCTCTTCATGTCTTTATCCCCAGAGAACAGTGCCTAGTCTGTGCGCAACACATTATTTAGTGTGACTAGTGTGTGGAACACATACTGGAATTTGGGGGTGGGAGGTTGGAAATCGGGCTTTATAAGGAATCAGATCCTGCAGGAACCTATAGGCTGTGCTAAGGATTTGTGTACCCAAGGAAAGTGACCTCAACTGTCTTTACACACATCACCTTATTTTATGTTTCAGTAACACTTTTAAGGAAAGTATCATTATTATTCCTTTGTTATAAATGAAGAAGCTGAGCTTCATCAAAATTAACTTGCCCACGTTCTCACATTAAGTAAAAAGGGCTGGGATGTAGTTTTTTCAGACACCAAGTCCATGCCTTTTGATGATTACTTTATACTTCAACTCCAAGAATTTTAATGCACACCATGATGATGGCAAGCAGGTGAGTTAACTATCTTCACGTGTCAACATGGACATCATTTTAGATCACACCAAGCACCAGAATTAAGGGCTCCAGTTATCAATCAGTAAGTTTTGTTATGCACTTGTTTCCAATTGAATGCTGAAAGCAAAATCATTAGACAGACTCTAAATACCTCTTTCTACAAATTGGTCCCAGGGCAGCAGAGGAAGCTCAATTTGTTGCTGCCTCTTTGCACATTTCCCACTGAAAACAGTACTTCCGACAGAGCCCTGCATTATATGTCTATGAGGAGTCATAGCATCTTGCCTGACAGGAACAAAGATATAAAAGTACAAGTTTCCAAAGCCTTTCTCCTTACCCACCTTCTTTTTTCTTTTCTCTCTTTTTTTAAGATTTTATTTATTTATTCACAAGAGACACAGAGAGAGAGGCAGAGTCACAGGCAGAGGGAGGTGCAGGCTCCTTGCAGGGAGCCCGATGCAGGACTCCATCTGAGGACTCCAGGACTACAGGCTGAGCTGAAGGCAGACGTTCAACCACCCAGACATCCCACCTTCTAAAGAAGTTCCTGTTTGTGCTGCCATGCTGACAGGTTGGGAGAAGGGGAAAAAAGTGAGAGGAATTTGATTCACTAAAGAAGAAACTGCCTGATACCAGAAGGAGAGGAAAGCAGAGGAGGGGGTGTGTATGAATAACCAAGAGTTTTGAGGGAGACATGGAAGAAGAGAGATTTGGGGAGAACAATTACTACAGCAAGTGAGTTTTTAGCAGTAGAGACGTCTAAAGAGTATATTGGAAAAATTTTGGTATTGTATTGAGAAGCATAATCCATCTCTTAGCCCCTCAAGGAGAAATTTACCATCTTTTGCAATATTTTGAAGGTGGAATATGTGTCCTTCATATGTATCACCACAGCAATATGGGACTTAAGACAGATGCAAGAATCCATGGTCTCCCTGGACCTCACTTATATCTGGCAGGAACTTAGGAATCTCTCATATTTTACATTTAAGGAACCAAGTATGGATAGGTTAAAAAAAAATAAAAAGCAAAAACTAGTCCGAAGTCATGCATATGGCCTGTTGTATTAGTTAGATATAAATATATGCATAAACAACTTCATTTCAAAAGGGAAGTAAGAAAACACACAAAATAATGTAGAAGACAGAATATAAAAGATAAGCCCATTTCCATTTCAGCATGGTGGATTAAGTACACTCCACAATCCCTCCCTCCCCAGACAAATCCTTAGAAGTAGTAGAAGAGATTTTAAAGCAAAAGTTAATTATGGGCAACAAAACTTAAATATGTATTTATTTATTTTTCTAAATTATAAATAAACTAAATATACGTGTGTTTGAAAGAAGAGCTCATAATGAGTAAGAAATTGAGAGGAAAAAAAAAAAGAAATTGAGAGGAATTCTGAAAAACAGGAAGATATAAAGCTGCAAAAAGACACAGCCACGCAGGAAAACTGCCATCCAGGATATGCCACAAAACAAAACAAAACAAAACAAAGTGAAACAAAGCAAATGTATCTACTACAAAGAGATAGGAAAAGCCCTAAGAATATTCTGTACTCAGGAGATATAAAAGCTCAAAGCAGGAAAGGTACCAGATGCGGGATTTGTTGGATTACTCTAGAGAACACAGTCATATAAGTCAACTTCAGGACACACATCACAAGACTGGCTGCCTCCAAGAAGAAACTGAGTGTTGGAGCTTGCGTTCAAGAGTCAGGGCAAAGTGTGCGTGGCACGGCCACATAAGGGAGAAATGGGAACACATGGTCAGAAGATCATCACAAGCCTAGAGTCATAACCCATGACTCTCTCCAGGTCCTGGAAGAGTACAAGAGCTCCAGCCCATCTTTCCAAGCCAGCTATGCAGCAAAGCCAGTAGGCAGCCCATAGGAATGCCAAACACCATATGGTGTACCCAGTAAGTATGGTAGCAGCAGGAGAGATGAAAAGGAGTAAATAAGGAAACAGGTAAAGAGCAAATAAGAAAAGGAAAAAGTAGAAAAAGTCAGAAGTAAGGGTAATACATAAAAAGACTGAGATTCAATCCTCTGCATTTATAGATGTGGTTCATGAGTAAAGCTTTGCAACAGCCAGTACAAAAGGTACTGAATTTGCTAGGCCTACCATAACAAGGTACTACAGATTGGGTGACTTAAACAACAGACATGCATTTCTTCACAATTCTGGTGGCTAAAGGTCCCAGCAGGAGTGATTTCTTCTGGGTTCCTCTTTTGGCTTGTAACTGGCTGTCTTCTCCCTCTGTCTTCATATAGTATTCCCTCTGTGCTTTCCTATGTCCTAATTTCCTCTTCTTATAAGGATACGAGTCATAATGGATTAAGGCCCATGCTAATTATCTCATTTTAACCTAATAATCTCTTTTAAGACCCTGTCTCCAAATATAGTCACATCCTAAGGTACTGAGAATTAGAACTTCAATATATGTTTCAGGGTGGGGAGAAGACAGAGCTGAGACCATAATACAAAGGCAGAAGTGTGATTATATAGTTTTCCATGTCCACAAGACAAAAAGAAATCAGATGCTCAGGAAAAGCAAGCTTATTCCTGCTACCAATGACTGAAAAAAAAAAAAAATCCTCATTCAGATTCTCAAAAAGAGGTTACCGAGTACCAGGGTGGGACATTTCTTTAGCAATATTCTTACAGTAAATACAGTGCATTTTGTAACACTGTTTCTTGTAACATTCGTCAATGTAGGTCAATGGCATAATGCTAAAATGCAGTTTATAAAAGTGTATCTACAAGCATGCAAATTCACATGATGCTCTGGCTTAATCCCAGAATAGATTTCAGAGTATCTAGCAGAATGAATAAATGGCTTTCTTTATGGAAAACCACTATAAATGTGTTTCTCATCCAACCTTTCAGAAGTCTTGAGAGAAAGGAGTTTTAAGGTTTTACTTCCAGAAAAGAACCGGTGGTGTATGTTGCTATTTCAGTGTGGACCCAAATACAGCTAGGTCACCAGGACTGTGGTGACTCATCCTTCTAAGAGGATAGTTTTGCTTAGTAGCTCTGATCTGCTATTTACTGGAACATGGAGCAGATATCCACACTGCCCCATCTGGGTTTTTCTATGCTATGAAATGGGGACAATAGCACATGAAGGCTAAAGGAGTTATTGTATCTAAACCACTTAGAACAGTATCTGCCCCATAGTAGCACTTTATTCAATATGAGTTTCCCTCATTAAGAAACCTAAAGATCTTTCAACAATAGACAGCTACCCGAAACACAGGCTTGATAGAACTTCTGTGCTTTTCTATATATAAGTAATGCCAAAACAAAGATTAGAATTCAATCTTCCACCACTATATGTACTGTGGTGGTTCTCAAAGGTGAGCATTGTTGGTAGCGTCACACTACAACTCATATCATAGGGTCTCTTCCCAGAGTTTCTGGTATAGTAGGTCTGGGATGGATTCAAGATTGGACATTTCTAAAAATTCATATGCTCTACTCATGCCATGTTCCAAATTCAACCCTACTCAATAGCTGCTAGACCTTGTGGAAGTTATGCTGTTCCTTTAAGCTTTGTTTCCTTGTCTGTAAGATAGGGATAAAGACAGTTTGTACCTAACAGCATCCCTGGGAAGGTTATAGAGCACACAACCCAGCATGGCCACTTCTAGATTATTTCAGACAGCTCCAGCACACCACGCTGCTGACCTCAGTGTTTGTGTGAAACAGAATATTTTTAATAGGATGTTCTTTCTCCCTCAGTTTTGATTCAAGCTTAGCAAACTGAGCAGAGTGATAGATGCCAAGGACACCCGTCATTACAAAAGGGGTGAGGGATTAACGACTCACAATTCCTGAAAGAGATGATCAAGCACTCTGTCTCAGGTGACTCTGCACATCAACCCCCTGAAGGGTGTTAATAGCCTTGAGTCGAAAGACCAAAAGGCCCTGTGGCTGTGGGGGTATTTCTGAGGATTCCACAAAGCGACCTATGCAAGAAGGTAGGCATACCCATACTTCTCCCATTTAAGTATTCAAGAAGCTAAGAGAATGTCAACTGCAGATCACGGCAATACAAGTCAAGGAGGCCCTATCTCCACTCTCTCCAACTCTGGAAGAACCAGAGTCAGTCCCAAGTGGGGCTGGTTGCCACGGAGAAGGCCAGACAGAAATCAAGAAGACGCCAGCCCAACCCACACGTCCTCACTGTAGCTTTCCTTCTGCAACACCTCACGCTGGAGGATGAAACAGCTTTAATCTCCAGTCAAATTCTGAGTTGTCATTATCACAATAGACTAGGTAATTCTGCTACTAAAATAAGGCTTCTTTTATGATGAGAAGTACCAGAGAACTTGCTATTATTTTAAAGAACCAGGAAAACTAATGGGCCTTCGCTGAATTTCATCAGGGGTTGCGGGGGTCAGAAAGGGTATGTTGGGCTGGGCCAAGGGAATGAAAAACAAGCTGCTTGGGAGTTGCACCCCTAAAGTTTCAGTATCTTAATATACCAAGTACATGCATACACCTATACATCCCAAGTCACTAAAGCATAGTTCTTAGTTCTGAGATTTTTGCTTCCTCTCAACATATACCAGATGAGGGAATATCTTTATTTAATGCCACTTTCAAAGAAAAGAGACATGATCATTTGGAGCAGCTCTCAGAAGCCCAAAAATAGTGTCTTTAAAAATACATATTCTTCAGTGGCTATTTGAAATATTATGCAGACATAAGGAAATAAGCAAAATATGTTCTGTGTATAGTCAATAAATATAAAAAGCCCTAGTTTTTTTTCAAGCTCTAAGAACTTAGCATAGTCCAGATCAGTCAACTACTGTTTTCAAGAAAAATGTTTTGCTGCCATTGGCTTGTTTCCCAGCCCAAATCATTACTTGTTTCTATTCGCAATCCTAGAAGATGCACATCTGCCAGAAAACATCTGAACTTTTCAATATACAGAGCAAGATTTATATTCTCCTTATGCTTTACAATCACTTTTCCTGCCCATGTGTGACATAGTATAGGTAGTATCATGAAGGATTAAGCTATGAGAAGCTAGAATTTAGGCAGTAGGATGTTCTTGGGAACTGATTGCTACCACATTTTTTCCTGCTTAAGAGCATTCTGCATTTTTTCACTTGTTTCTCAGACAATTTTGATTAAAAATCAAATGTTGGGCAGCCCGGGTGGCTCAGCAGTTTAGCACCACCTTCAGCCCAGGGCATGATCCTGGAGACCCGGGATCGAGTCCTACCTCAAGCTTCTTGCATGGAGCCTGCTTCTCCCTCTGCCTGTGTCTCTGCCTCTCTCTCTGTGTCTCTCATGAATAAATAAATAAAATCCATAAAAAAAATCAAATGCTATTTGTTATTTTTAACAAAAACCATCCATTGTAGTTCCAATTCACCCCCAAACTAAGACACATCTGTGTGAAACAGCACATTTGTCTAATTTCATAATTAAAATAATAGTTTTTCCAGTGAAAAGTAGTTCACTTGGACTTCCAAAAGTAGTCCAATTAAATTAAAAAAAAAAAAAAAAACAAGACAAAAAAGTTATTCCTAAGCTCAATGTGTGATTTTGGCAAATAGATTTAATAAATACTTTATCACCTCGAGGAGACTATCACAGCTCTACATCAGGAGTTATCTGCTCATGAAAAAAATTCAAAAAATTTCTACTGCCTCTACATAAGTAAGACTCTTCCATCCTTCATCCTTTCTTTTTAACTTGGACCTAACACAATGCTCTCCGTCTACCTTGCCGTTGAAGCTCAATAAATATCACAGCCTCTTTACTTTATAAACAGCTAGAATAGAGGTTATGGGATAGAGATAAAAGTAAGGGAATTAAGACTAGAATTCTAGTCACTGCTAATGAATTTCAACTGCATAAATTTACTTTCATAATTATTGAATAGCATAAAATATACACAAATATTCTGTAACTGTATCTAGATTTCATTATAAAATTTTATGATATATGGTATATCAGGCCAAGTCCTAACCCTGACCCTACTGTCATCACCTGTAATACCTAAGATAGACTGCTTATCTCTGCTAAGCTTTAGAGTTAATAATAATAGCTTACCCACCAAGCAAAACCATTGAAAGAATCCAGCCAATTTAATTATGGAGTGGTTTAAAAACAAAACAAAAATCTGTCCTCAGAAACCAGGCTGTGACACTTCCAGGTCAGGACCTTGGGCAAGTCTTTTGACTGCCCTGTATTTTTATATCCTACTCTAAAAAACAGATCTGGTAGTAATTTAAAGTTTAGAGGGTACTTAAAGCGATTGAATGTCACAATATATGCTAAAGATATAATATATGACAGGTGCTCAATAAATGGCAGTTGAATTTATTACTCATCTATGTGAAAATGTTTGGGAAATAGGAAGGGACTTTATATGCAAGCCATTATTACCACATAATATATTCATGTAATTACACACCGAAGGACTCCACTCAGAGTAGCCACACTCCAGTACTACTTCTACTCTTATCTTTTCCCATAAACTCTTCCTAGAAGGGCCACTTCTTACAACCTATAAAAATCTGTGATTCCACTTAGTGTTGACCACTAAAACAATACTGTCTTCCACTAGCTTAACACCTCCTCTTACAAACAAGATAAGTATTAATTTAATACAGTGCATCATTATAGGCAAACATTTCCTCTACCGAACTGCTTTCCTCACGTTTCCAATTGAGGGAAACCTCATTTTCAGGCCACAGCGTTGCTCATACTGAACTATGTCTACATCTATATTGTGGGTAACATAGTTTCACAATCAAATGCTTCATTTCAAAGTGAATCAGAGACTTCTAGCCTCTAAACCAATCCTAAATAAGAGGATGAGGGCAGCCAGGTGGCTCAGCGGTTTAGCGCTGCCTTCAGCCCAGGGCATGATCCTGGAGACCCGGGATCGAGTCCCACGTCGGGCTCCCTGTATGGAGCCTGTTTCTCCCTCTGCCTGTGTCTCTGCCTCTCTCTCGCTCTCTGTCTCTGTCTCTGTCTCTCTCTCTCTCCCTCTCTCTCTCTATGTCTCTCGTGCATAAATAAATAAAATCTTTAAAAAAAAGAGGAAAAAAGGATGAATGATGATAAAACTCCTCCAAACATGCAAGAATTCTTTGCTGCCACTGATGTTTAGCAGGGACTGGAAAACACAGCCCCAGCCAGTATCCCTCTCTGTATCGCCTGTTACAGTACAGAGCATTTGCAGGTTTCCCTGTGCCGGTAAAACGTTGGAAGGAGGCAGCTTTTGTAATAGGATCATTGGCTAAAATGAAATGAGTCAATCTGATCAATAGAAATTGCACATGCAGCAAAGAGCTCTTAATGGATCTTAATCTCCATTAGGCTGAGTTGGAGGAAGTTGAAGGGGAAACTGCATCACATTTCAGCCATTGATAGTAGCATCATGGTCCATGAGCAGCTTTCAGGGAATGGAAGTATTCATCCTGGGGTGCTCTGGGACAACCATCAATGGGATGGGAAACTCTTGCATCATCGGTGTCCAGGAAATGCTCTGGGGGATACTCTGGAGAATAGTCTCCAAGGCTTATGAAAATTTTAGCAGGAATTCATGGTGGGTCAACCAAAAGAACATTAGCACATGAAGCTTTTCTGTCATGTGTAATTAAATGTGGTTTAGAATCCCTGAGACATGATTTATAAAACCAAAAGGAACAGTTCCAAGTTTATTACCAGAGGCCTATAACGTCTGTGCTGTGGAGAGAACAAGAAGGATCAAGTTTTTCAGGAGTAGGCATACTTTGCACATGATACATAGAAATATAAAAAAGCCTAATGTTTGGATGCCCAGAATGTGAAACTAACTGCCTCTCAATTTAATATATAATAGGGAAAGCTCCATGTGGAAATTCGAAAGAAAAGGAAAATTGCACACAATTTAGAAGACTACCCATTGTACATGCACTTGGAAATTACAGCACAATATCTCCTAATTAATGCTGATTGAGTACTTTGATTTCAAAAATTGAAAAGCATAATACATGGACACTGCATTACGCATTCACACATTCTCCTCACAAAGTCCTCGATGTCAGAGACCAAAATAGAAAAGCCAATAGCAGATTGCTTCATGCTTTTTTTCATACTCTAAGTAAAACTTCATGATTATAAATTCAAAAGTCTAGAATTAATAAAAATTAAACTGTTTTGTGCTATGGTACTAATAATGTATCCCAAACGTTTGGGCTACTTAATTGGAAAAGTGAGGGTTGTTTTCTATACCATATCAATAATCTCAAATGTAGATGCTTTCTTCCTCTGTGATTCTGTGACATGTCACTATTTATTCTATTATTATAGCACTTCATCACTGTAGACCATGCTCATTTTCATGTCTGACTCTCAACCTGTTTGTGCCTAGATGAATTGTGAATCCCTCGAAAACCAGAATGCATCCTTTTATCACGTTATGCTCTCTGCCTAAAACAATGCTAATATAAATGAACACAGTAGATTTTTATTAAATAAATGCAAAAATGGTAAGATTTTATATACCATAATCTTTCTGTGAGGCATTTAGAAAATACTACCTATTTCATAAAGGTCTGAGAGACCTTTGGAAATGTGTCAAGAGATTATCTTGACAAAATAGGAAAATAGCCAGATTTGTATATTTATCTGGGTACTTCAACAATAGAGAATACAATGACATCTGTGAACTTTTCAGGTATGCTCTTTCATTGTCTTCAGTTATGAATTTTAAAAACTGTGTCACAGAGTTTTAATGTCTTAGATTTTCCCATTTGTAAATATGCTGAGAATGATTTTTTAAAAACCCACTAAGTAGCCAAATATGTTTCATTCTATTTTTGATTGAACACAGACAGGAAAGAAAGGTGCATTATGTAAATCAATTATTGATACCATAAAGATGAACAAATAATTTATACTCTTAATTATCTTATTATTACCTATTAATTGCTTCTACCCATGGCACTTTTAAAACAGACAATCTTGTATGAAGCACCTAGCACACACAGTAGGGACTCAATATATATTGTTAAAATAATAATGAGTGAATTTTGTTCCAAGAAAATAATAGAAGTATCCAGCTTCCCTATGGCACCATACCATAGTCTCCCAACACTTGAGACAACTTTCCTGTTTCAAAAATATCACTCTGACCTCCTTGGACTATCAGAATGCCTTTACCTGCCTCTAGCAACTTGAAAACATGTTTAATCATCTGGGAGTTGAGAGCAGACAGGAGAGAATGTGCTTTTAATAATGAAATTATTGATGCTATAATAATTTCTAATAATTTTCATTTTAAATTATCTTATTATTTATTACAAAAATATGAAGGCTGAGTCAAGTGAGAATTTTCCAACTCTTTAATTAATCTACTCTACTTGATTTGATAGTACTTAACTCATCCTGTCTTTTGGGAGAAGTTTCTTCTCTATATATAATCTCCATCATAGATAGGCTTAAATCAGCTTTATTATACCATTACTTGGAAGAAGGGAAGAGAGAATTTGCCAATGTATGTCTTGGTTTAATAAATATTGATTGTCTAAAACCTAGTAAATGTACATTCTATTTGGTATAGCCAAATGATTCTTTAACCAACAAATTCTTTCAGTTTAAAAAAAAAAAAAAAAAAAAAAAAAGGTCCTAGAGTGCAATAATTACAATAGACCCCAGTGGGAGGTTTTGGGCTCAGCTGTAAGGAGCAATTAAGTGCAGGTTCTGAGACATTGCGTGACTTGTGAAAGGAGTCTGGAAATGCCTGTCTCTGTCGATGACTGGACAAGTCACTTCACTCAGCCATCATTGTCTCTGCATTTTGTAGGTTCCAGGAACTGGCCCAGCTGGGAGCCTGGAACTCCATCTACTCTGAAATATCTGATCAATCACTTACTATTAGAAAAGATGACCCCAGGAGAAGGTCTCTTATCAAAGAATCTTTTAAGAATTTATCTCAAGTAAACCCAATGTTTAAAAATTATGTACTCTAATTAGCTCCGGGGGCATAATCCCCTTAGGAAGAGTATAAAATTGAGTTTGCCTTGTTTTCCAAAAGAAAAATGCTTCATCTGTTTCAAACAATAGACTTATTGGGAAACTAGACACTCTTTTCAAATAACATGACAGATTGATTCTAAACAAACTTTAGGACCACATTTTTTTTTCCAAAGGGAATAACTTTATGAGGAATAAGAGAGTTTTATCCATAATTTTCTCACCATGATCAATTTTATAGAATGTTTTATCTCCATGAAATATCAGATCAAAGCAATTTAAAACCATTTATGAAATTCACCAATCTATGACTGCAGCAATATTATCTAGTGGTTATGAGCAGAGATTCAGAAGTCAGAGTGCCCTGGTTTGAATCCAGGATTCTTCAGTTACTAACTGTGTTAATATCTCCGTTTTTCAGTTTCCCACCTGTAATATGAGGATAACAGTAAAATATATACCTCCCAGGTTTAGGGTACATCAAATCAAGTAAATTCATATGTGCAAATCCCTTAACATGGTGCCTGGCAAATTACAACTATTATTCAAAATTAATTGCTATTGTTATTGTGAACAATAATGCCAATGTATACAAAATTTAGGATAGTTGTGATATTAGACTCTACTATATCTTGATATTAAAGCTAAAACCAGAATTAGCAGAAATATTTTCATAGTATATATAAATGTCCATGTAAATGATGTTAACCAAGTGATGTTAATTAACAAATGATGTCCTAATTCCCTTCTTGTTTTATTGATTTCCATCAAACAACTTGTTACTATAGATAACAGATACACTGGGTATATGGCCCACCCCTCCCCTGCCACACACATACACTACAGGACAATATACTTCTTTTTTTTAAACTCTGGTGATATGTTTTAATTATCGTGTAAAATCAATTCACTTCCTGGTTACTTTCAGGAAATGCAAATCAGTATCAAACATCGAGCCTAAAAGCAAACTCAGTGAATTGGAAGGTATTTCCCAACATTAATTACATTTCAATTAACTCCACCAGTTTCAAGTAACTCCACACAATGCATCAATTCTTTCAACTATAAGGAAATGCCTTTTACAATTGATTTCACTCTGTCTAGTTTATCAGGATGTAGTTCCTTCTCAGGCAAGACGGTCTGTTGATAACAAATGCCTTTAAAATTATTTCATGCTAAAATGACTTACTTCATGTATATCGAACTGCCCTCTAGGACCCCTGACAACTGATGGTATAAGTGTTTGAGAAGATTTAAAGCTCTTCTTTGAGAAAACCACTACCTTTACTGCAGGTAGCCCTGGAATCCTTGCCCATATTCAAGTGGGTAGGCCTTCTGCATAGGAGAAAACAAGAATTGGATTTTAAACCAAAAGAGAATACCCAGTTTCCTGCCAACATGTTTGGTACCTAACATATATGGCCCTAGGTTAGCCACAGAAGCACAGAACACCTGCTTTATGTTTAAAGAAATGGATCATGATCTAACTATAAGCTAGAAACTTAAGCAGTGGCTTATTCAAGACATCTGATGTTAGAGAGAATGTTCAAATGGGCATGCCAATCCTCCGCTCTACAGTCCCTGAACTCTACCCCTATATTAACATGGATTATCAGAAAAGAAAATTACTCAGCCCCTCATGATGAACTCATTATTCTGCTAAATCACAATTTCATGTCACTACTTAAGCTTTTATAGGTCAAAACAAGAAGCACTCTTTTGAAAAGTGTTCGTGGCTTTTGCAACACCATAATTGAAAAAAGTTTTCTGTATGTTATCAAAGGCTACAGAAAAGTACAACATAATAAAACCATCCCTCTAATTTAGCTCAGGAAAATGTTGCTTTCTACAAATCAATGTATATATTTTCCTTGATCAGACAATCAATGAGAGTTATGTGCCTCAAGTGTTTCTCTGTGTGCCGTTAGGAAACAATGACATAATTCATGAAAAATGCCGGCTGGACATAGTAAGCACTCCATTACAGTTAACCCCTATTACTAGCTGTTATTAATAATTCTAATCTTATTTTAAATGCCAAGTGACATCTCCTTTGTCTATTGCTTTAAATGGTCTCTGTTCTAATTTTATTTTTTTATTTTTTTTAAAGATTTTATTTATTTATTCATGATAGACACAGAGAGAGAGAGGCAGAGACACAGGCAAGGGGAGAAGCAGGCTCCATGCCGGGAGCCCGACACAGGACCCGATCCCGGGACTCCAGCCAGGATCGCTCCCTGGGCCAAAGGCAGGCGCTAAACCACTGAGCCACCCAGGGATCCCCTCTAATTTTATGCTTAAATTGTAAAAGCTACCTTAAAATAGAAAAAGTATAAGTTCAGATTAAAAATTTTAAAACAAGTAGGACTTCAACACGGTATGTGTGTTTCCAGTTATGACAGAGGGGTTAGTTTAAATTTACAAATTAGGGCTGATGCTAGAAGTATAAATAAGACTGTGATCAAGAAGTATGTTAGTTTTTCTACCACAAAGAGAACATTTGCCCAAATTCAGCATGTAACTATAATTTTTGATTTATAGTTAAGCATGGTAAAGCCTCAGTAGGTCAAATTAATTGGGACTTGTGGAGAAAGGCTAATGTAATGAATGAAAAGTTTAAACCATGGAATATATAAATAACCTAGTTCTATTATTTTAGGAAACATGAAAGCAGAAGCCAAATAGGTCCAAGGAGAAGCTGATGGCAGGCTGAACCAAGGTTATGGCGTGTGAGAGAGCGCCGAGTGCAGAAGACAGTTCCAATAAGCAGGGCAGGGTGCGTGGGTACAGGAGGCTGAATGTCCTTGCTTTGAACTCTAGGAGACTGCAGGAAGACGCATGAGCACGGGCTGCTTGCAACAGAGATGAAGGCACTTCCAGGTTTCCAGCCTGGGCAAGATGAAATACAACCTTTAAGACATTTATAGGTAAAACAAAAAAGAACTCTTTTTTTGTTTGTTTTACTTCCATTCTAGACCTTGTAAATAGTCCTGAAATCATGGGCCATTGAAGCCAGAAGGAACCCCATGGACCATCCAGCCAGAGCTTTCCTTTCACAGTAACCGACTGTCCTGGAGAAAGGTTACTCAGGGCCATACATCTGGTCAATTAACAGTCCAATCTTAATATCAGGTCTTCTGCTTCTCAGTTCAGCTCTCTATATTCTTCTGTCTTCCTGTGATAGGATGATATTTGTCTGGTATTATTGTGGTTCTTTGTTTTTTTTTTTTTTAAGATTTTATTTATTTATTTACTTACTTATTTCAGAGAGAGTGGGAGTGTGGGAAATAGTGGGGGGAGAGGGAGAGAGAGATCTCAAGCCGACTCCACTCTGCGCGCAGAGTCCCACACCAGGCTCAATCTCAAAACACTGAGATCACAACCTGAGTCAAAATCAAGAGTAGGCAGCTAAACCGACTGAGCCACCTGGGCACCCCTGATATTGTGGTGGTTTTAAAACGGAACATCTCTTATCCAAGAAAACCTCTCAGTCCCAAGCAAATGAGGATGGTCAGTCACCCTAATGAAGATAGGAATTATTATTCATAGTCCCATAATCTTAAAGAATAGTTTTCATGGCTCATCACGGCAAAAATTCATCATCCATTGGTGGGCCAAAACCACTCCAGAATAAAAGGGTGGCCTTAACATTGAGGAGTAGTGACTTTATGTCAACAGGTAGATGAGATGAGTAAGAACCTCTTCACTTTCCAATCTCACTTGTGACAAGAATACCATCATCAATTCCAAGTCATACGATCAAGACTCTATCTCCACCTCCTTACCCAATTATATTAGGACTAGCAGATCATCGGTAAAATTTGCAGAGGGTCTCTTGTTTCCAACACCAATTATAATCTAGAAAAATATTCCAAAAGTTAAAGACAGAGTGGAGTTTGGTACCAGCCAATTTTGCTCCCCACCATTACTCTGGAAAAACATGGATTGACCTAGAAGGCATCGAGCAAAGAGACATACAGGATTCAGAGAAATTAAACTCTGCTTCCTTGAGCATTCCAGCTGGAGCAAAATGGAAAGCCAACTGCAAGGTCAATTGGGGCTTTCTTTGGGGAGAAACAGCACAGACATCTACAAGAGGAAGCCTGTGTCACCTAGCAGCAAGAGGTATTCAAGCAAAGGACTGTGATTTCCACCCCAAAGGTCTTTCAGGGCCACTCTGCTTCAATTTGGCTATGCTCTTCCCCATGAGCCCTGATGGCAGGCACTGTCCCCAGGCCTCCCAGCCTCTTCTTCCTCAAAGTCACTACATCCATCAGAAACGCAGCCATGGCAACCTCATCCAGGGCAACCTCAAGGGCCTGAGCCCCCACTTCCAACCTTCATGCAGAAAGTATCGGGAATTTTAATTTCAGATTAAACTTCCCTGACTTTGTGAAAAAGAAATACCTACTGAGAAGATAGACAGTAAGAGAAATAGCATATTGTCCTTGCCCTTGGACTCATCATCTAATACAAATACCTCCCTCCTTTGGGGAGATGGATAGGTTGTTTTTCCTTTGCCCCTGTGTCCTCTTTGATTTTTAAAGGGAGCTTGTGAAAAAAGGGTGTGTTTTTTTTAAGATTTTATTTATTCATGAGAGACAGAGAGAGAGAGAGAGAGAGAGAGAGAGAGAGGCAGAGAAAAAGGCAGAGGGAGAAGCAGGCTCCATGCAGGGAACCTGACGTGGGATTTGATCTTGGGTCTCCAGGATCCTGGGCTGAAGGTGGCACCAAACCACTGAGCCACCCAGGCTGCCCCAAAAGGATGTTTTCTGAATCAATTCCGTTCACACTAATGAAACTTCAGTACCTTACTTTTTAACTTCATTTAAGAAAAAAAAAAAAAACTCTTTTACTTAGTCTACATGAAGCTAAAGGGTATGGAATTGAGCCTTTTATGTAAAAGTTCCTTTTCTTAGAGAAGTTTGTAGTTCCTGGCCGTGTGTCAGTAAAGGTGCAGCACATACTATGTAGATACCTTTAAATTTCCTTTTCTGAAAGTCAGTGGGAGCCTGCAAAACACCAAAGGTGTGGATGAGCCTGGCTCAAAGTAACATAAATTATAGCTAATGCACTTTCTGTGGATTGGAAAAATGAAATTATAATTTCAATTGGAAGCAGCCTCTGGCTTCATACCCCCAGATCATAGTAAATCTCCCATTTGAACACTTGCACCTCTGAGGCTTCCTGATTGAATCAGAGCCCCAGAGGCTGCCTGCCTTCCCCTGCTTTTGCAGACTGACTTTTCCACTAAACACATACTGTGATACACTAACATATTCTCACCCCTATTGGTTTAGTTTTGTATAGTTGTTGGGTTTTTTGTTTCATTCTGTTTTGTTTTAGGAAGTCTCCCTGGAAACAATGCTTGACTTAGAATTTGAATTTGAACCCAGCATACTACTAATTGCCTTGAACTTGGTGCATCTAGAAAAATGGCAATAATGACTCAATTATATGGGTTTCTGGGACAATTGCCACAGCATAGGTAAAAGTGCCTACACACAGGACCTCAGATATTTATGCAATGCAGCAGAGGAACTATCACCTGAATAGTAAATATTCTGTGTGCCTAGCACCATCACAGATCAGTAGAGCAGGGCTGAGAAACAAGACTTTGACTTTAAATAAATCACAATCTCTTGATAACTACCATCTATTGAGCACCTATTATATGCCACATGCTATGCTAGGTATTTTAATATGCATTGTCTTACTTACTTTTCATAACAACACTCTGAAGCAAATATTATTATAGCCATTTTGCAGATGAGAAAATGAAGCTTGGAAACATTAAATTTCCCAAAGTCACAAGATTAATACATGGCAGTGCTGGGATTAGAATGCAGGCCTGTTTGTCTCCTTACAGTCCTCCAATGCAAGCTAAGAGAGCATTAAACACACACACACACACACACACACACACACACACTCACACAAAGAGAGCTAATAATATTCCAGAATGTTCCTCACTCTCATTCAGGACTCAGAGGGTTAAAAAGAAGATGACAAAATAGCATAAACATCTGGTTCCAAGGTGCTAGTTGCTCTTCTGTGATACCATTTTGTTTGTGCTTTTGCAGCTGTACCAGAAAGTTTTTGTTCTCTGAAGAAAATACTGAACTGAAAAGATAATTGGTATTCAAGACACACATGTTTTCTACCAGCAAATAAGAAGAAAGCACAACAGTATTCTTGAAGGATGCTGATTTTTTTGTGTTTTGCAATTCTGCATTTTCAAAAATGACATCTGTTTTGTGAGTGACTAGAAACTCTGGAGGAAGAATTTGTAAAAGGAAATAAAATTGTGTTTCTGAGCATTTTCCTCCTTACTGCCTTCAAATGATGTTTAGTTGGCCCATTTTCCCAAAAACATTGTCAAGGCAGAAGTTTTCTATTTCCTGCCCACATTTCTGACAGGTTTGAAATGATGTTCCAGTGGCAAATGTTTTAAAAGTTTCTTTTAGCACTTTTTCCCCATGTATCAAATCATTCTTTCTTTTGAGCACTCGAAAAAAAAAATTGTGCCTTCTAGGAGCATAAATGAATATAATGCATCCCATTTATATCATGCATCTCTAGAAGGAACTCAAAAGTATTTTACTGTCTTCACTTTTCCAGGCTGTTTATTTTTTGCTGGTGCATCAACAAATACAAAAGTTTAAGAGAGCCATTTCTTATTCATTCCCATCTCTTTGATTTATCACTTCCTATTCCATAAATTTCCCATCTCTACTTCACACAAATAAAAAGATGCAGTAACTCATGTAGTTTGTCAGCCAAATCCAGTTTTATAAAAGAATGAATATTAACTAAGGTCATCTGAGGCCGTCCCCACTGTAAATGGTACAGTGTCAGGCTGAACCCCCATTCTCCCAAACCCATACACGGCCACTCTGCAAGAATCCACTTCCTCTTCCAAAAACGCATGGCCTCCAAGTGATAACTGGCAGAATCAGCACCCCTCAAGGTGGGCAGGAACTCCTGGAATGCAGGTGCAAGTCTTTCTCCTTCTCCCTTTGCCCAGAATTTATGGAGCTATACATCACAGAGAAATGAAATATAAATGAATCTTTGGGAACTCTCATGCAGCAAAAATTTTCCAAGTTGTCCTGACGATTTAGTTCACATTTATCTGGCCCCATAATTCACAAACCGTAAACCCTGTTTGTACAATGCTACTTTCTCAAAGCTTATCTGTGTCATTTTTGTTGTGATATCTTAGTCATATGCACTTCAACTTTCTCTGGATTTTAGGCATTGACTAGGCAAGCACATCTGCCTCAGTGTTTGCTTTCTGGCACCATCCATCTGGCTCTTTGGAAGTACTTCTGCAGAAAGTCCAAGGCTGCTTCACATATAAGATGGCTCTATCATTACAAGCCTGGACAGCCCAAAGCTACAGATGAGTCTGCCAAGGGAAAAATCATATACCTCATCCATAGTGTCAAAGTTTTCATCAGCAAAAGCCAACCAGAATGAGACTCACAGGTAGAGAAATTTTTATACAAATAATAGAAGTAGCATATTGGTCGGGAAATTCATGTGGAACAAGAGTTCTACTATGCCTGGTTATTTGTGATTGGACCCTCGATTAGGCCTCATTCTCTGACTTTTGAATAGCTTCTGGTGTCACCAGTGAGACCCTTCACGTTATAGGATAAACTTCACCAGCTCCCCACCACCAAAACATGCCTCCTCACAGAGTTGCTCTGTGGGAGGAACTCCTGAGACTGGAAGCCCGGGTACAACCTGAAAGACAGTCCCCACATGTCCAGCGTGGGGCAGATTTATAGGTCCCAGATTCATTTTTAAGTCACAGTAAAGCTTAAGAAAGGGTAAAATGGACAAAGTGGCCTTATTCATTGTGCAAACATGTCACGTTTTGCATGGCTTCCTTCCTTAGACAAGATGTGCTCGGGTTATTTAGACAAATTCATGATTTGGAATATTTTCATTTGGTTTTTATGGTTCCCGCTATTTACATCATATTTTTTCCATTTTGTATAACAAATGATTTTCTTAGATGTTGCCAGAGGTTTTCTTTATTTTCCTCCAATAATTACCTATCTATCTGTTCTTCCATACTTATAGATTGCTGCTCTTCAATTCACTCATCTTTTTTTTACCCTCAATTCTTATTTTGAAGTTGACTTCTTCCATATACATGTCTACTTCAGCATTGACTGTGAATAGCATGGTTTTTACTCATCCTTCTAAACTTTATTGGACACTCAAGGTCCATTTCAAATCCCAAATTCTTCACCTAGCTGTCTGAGATACTAACCAATGCTGATCTCTTCCACAGCATCACAAAATGAACCACAGCACATGCATTTCAACTCGATGTGTTATATTCCCCCAGCCAGAAACCTATGACCTTCCACTGGCAGTAAACAGATACTTAGGCACCAAAAAAGCATTCAATAAACACTTAAACACAAATAGCTAGGGAAAAATTAGAAATGTGGATGCATTCAAAAAACTTTCATCTATTTGTATATTTATCCAACAATGTTTACAAAGCCCCTAAACATCTATGGTAGGCAGAGAGAAAACAGAGACACATATGTCATAATCACTGTTCTCTAAAGATCTAGTGGGAAGAATACAAATATGAATAAAGATGTGCCTTAATGTGCCAGTATATTCTGTGTAAAAATAATTAAAGGGAATATTAGGAACACAATGGAAGGAATGGTCAACTCTATCCTGACTCAAGATTGAAGTGATCATTTAGCTGGATTTTGAAAAAAAATGACTGAGATGGAAAGGGAGAAATCAAGTGTGTTCTGGATAAAGGAAACAGTTTGAACAAAATCAGGATAAAATATTAAATAATCTACAAGGATGTTAATTCGGCAAATATGAGATAGGATCTAGGTATTAGCTTCTTTAACAAGCATCCCTGGGTAGTTCTGATGCAGAACTACCATATATGGACCTGGAGAAACAACGGTCCACATTCTAGTAATTGGCAAACTTGGTAAGAAACATTTGATGGTAGGTAAAACCCCTTATTTGAGTTGGTGAGAGAGAAGATCCACTCTGGTGTGGACAAATCTTTCCTCCAAACCCCTAATTGAGTGAACCATCCAAGATATGAACCTGGATATTAACTCTCAGTTTCTAATCCTTCAGTGATATCCCACTGACCAAAGAATGCCCAAGGCTTTAGCAGAGCATCCCTGGCCTCACATGAATTGGCCCTCTTCCCTGGCCTCGCCTCTAGTCTCACTTCTCAAACTCTGCCCTACAATTATATCAAACATTATGCCTTCTACTGCTGCTTATCATTGTTATGAAGTTACTAAAATTTAAAACACATATAGAAGGATTTCCACTGAGAATATCCAATTAAATAAGGTTATTGTTCTTACAGAAACATAGGATCAATTTAAGTGTTAAGAGTGAAAGGACTAGAGCACTTTCCTTTTGTCTGTGGAATGTTAAATTATCTCATAAATATAGTGACCAAAGGAGTTCAAAATTCTGAGAGAATGCTACTCTATCCCATGAAATAAGGAGAACATAGAAGCAAAAAGTATCCTAATCCCCTACTTCTAATAAGTCTATGTACACACACATACATATATGCACGCACACACACACAGATGTCTCATACCACTGGAGGGCATCCTGGAATCTGTGCATCACCAAAATATTCAGTGATAAAGACATTTTCTTCCTGGCACATTAGAGAGAGAAACTGAGACCAGACAGCTAGTAAGATAAGACACACTCTCCCTTCAGGAGCACATGCTGCTTTGGCAAACACAAATATCACTCACTCACACACACATGTACTCAAGCCTGTGCATAATTCTCTTGACAACTCCAACTTATAACATTAGCATATGAATGCCGAGGCTTACAGTGATATTCACCCACCAAATGGAATTTATAATATAAATGCAATAAAAAGTATCTGAAAGATTACTCCCCGGTCTGAATTGAGTCTGTCAGAACTTGTATGTAAAATACATGTAATATCTGTATAGAACCCAGTGTAAATATATTCTTCCTGCGTGCTTCCATGGAGAACAGCTGAGATGGTTAGGACAATACTAATTTCATACCTCCTTCCCAAATAATGCATAAAATAAATGGCTCCGATTCCCCAGCTTTATGTCTCTGTGTTTCCGCATTTTCAATATTTCACATGTATTAGGCCAAATGTGAGGTTTTTTTCAAGGCCTCTCTGTCTTCATTTTATTTTTGTTAGATGTCCTTTTCTCAGCTGCCAAGAATTATTCACAACTCCAGGAGAAAGATTTTGCAATTGTATCCATAATCTACTCAAACAAGAACCAGAGATTATTAGTATATGTGACATGTCTTTCCCAGTAGATTATAAGCTCCTTAAAGGGAATGACATTGACTTGTTTATTTTTAAAGTCATGTCATCTTTTAAGTCATGTGCCTGCAAAAGTAACAATTTATCATTTCATGTGATTCTGCATGTTGACTGGTGGTTCCTGTCATGCCTTTACCTGGGCTCACTCAACCATTCATCTAGAATGGTTGGCTGAGCTGAAAGTCTCTGGCTTCACTCACAGGTATGGCAGTAAGTGCCACCTGTCAGCTGGGCTTCCTTTGTCCTCTTCCATGTGCCCTCCTCCTGTCCTCTAGTTGACTCAACTTGCTCCTTATACTCTGCCTCTGGGCAATGCTGCAAGGCCTCATACAGCTTCCCACAGAGGTCACACAGCATAACTTCCACCAAGTTTTATTGGTCAAAACAAGTCAGAAGGTAGCCCAGGTACAGATGGGGGGAAATAGACACCACCTTGTGGTAAGAGGACTGGCAAAGTCACCTGGCCAAGGGGCAGGCGCCCAGGATCAGGGAAGCTTTGTAGCCACCCTTATAAACAATTCCCCACACCAACAGAGACCTAAGACACAAATAGTAGTCAAAATTTTTTTTGTTTAAATCATTCATTTATGTATTCATTCACCCACTTAACAAATATCAAGTGCCTGCAATGAGCTTTGGTGACTCTGGAAATAGAGTTGGAAGTAAGGAAGAACCAGTTCCTGATCTTGTGGAATTTATGAAGAGTAAATGAATGAGTGACAGAAAAGTGATAGACAGCTAGGTGGCGCTTGTAGAGGTAATGCCTTCGAATTCTAGGCTCCCTTCATAGTTAAAGGTTTATAAATGTTAAAGTGCCTGAATACCTTATTGGAAGTGGGGGCCTCAAGCCAGGATACTATCAAGGGACTAAAGTCAGAGTTGGATTCCAAAGGGTAGGGATTGGAGGAACACATCTCTATTGAAGGCAGAATAGGTTGCAAGAGCCAGAGGACCTGCCTGGTTTTCAATGTGAAAGACTCTAAGACCACTGATCAATAAAGGTCTGGTAGAAAACAGAAAGGAAACTCAGAGGGAATTTGGGGAGAATTAACAAAGGGACTATACATAGTCATAGGGTCAAAGTTGAAGGAAACAACAGGAGATACTTAGATATCCAAAGACAAGCAATGGGACGAAGATATTACCTAGCCCTGAAACAACAGAAAGAGGAAACATTTTGATTTGGGGGCAATTTGGGGAGGGCTTTTTTTCTTTTTTTAGTGGGGGGGGGGGTAGATGCATTTCAATTGACCACTTCAAAAATACCTTGCAGATATTTGCACTATCAGCATCTTAAGAAATTCCACATTTTGCACATTTGTGTCAATTGCCAGACTTTTTAAATCTTATTTGTATCTCTTTGGAGATTTAGTTTTTATTTCTTCCACATTATGTATGTGCATGTGTGTGTCTATATATACATTTGTTTATGTAGATGCTCACCATCTACTGGTGAGCATCCTGAAATCAAAGTACATTTTCCAAAAGTTAATCTGTCTCTTCACAAAGCTTAGCTCAGTAGGTACTAACACTAATTATATATTTACTTAAAGAAACGTGATTAGAAAAAGGTTGACCTTATCTTCACTTGTTCACTTTAAGAAGAAAAAAAGATTATCTTTTGAGGAAACGCTTTTACCAAAACCAGGTGAGAGCTGGAGGTGTGGAAGAGAGTACCCTCAGCAAGAATAGCCATGGAAGAAGCCACTGCCAGAAGAGCAATTCCAAAACACAAATACAGCAGAGTAATCCAACCTTCACTCTACTGCCGGCTCCTCATTGGCCAGATCCAACCATATTCCAAGGGTATGGAGTCCTCCACCCCACTACATCTAATAAATCATGGGTAGGCCATGGTACCACTACACAAAACAGAGTACAATATAGGAAGGAATTGGAACTTGAGAGTTATGGAAGTGATAAATTTATTATTGAAGTTGTGAGTTTAAGATGTCTGCAGCCAAAAAAAAAAAAAAAAAAAAAAAAAAAAAAAAAAAAAAAAAAGATGTCTGCAGCCCATCTGATTATGGAACTCCTATAGGTAGTGAAAACACGAACCTGGAATTAAAGGGGACACAATATAGCTTAAGATCAAGATTTGAAAATAATTGGCTTAAAATAGTTGCTAAATCCATATGAATGTGTAACATGGCCTAGGCAAAGTAAATAGATAAAGTTAAAATTTCATCTCTAACATAGTAGGGACATTTAAATACAGGGAGAATGGCAATAGAGAAAAGACAATGAGGTAGGTTAGAAGAGAACCAGAGAAGAGTGAAATCTAGAAATTCAAGTGAAAAGAGTGTTTCAAGAAGTTAATCACCAAACTCAAATGTAATAGATTAACCAGAAAAGAAATTACTGAATCTGGTAATTAGAAAGTCATTGGTAATCTGCACACATACAAAATGATGTCCTCCAAAAGGCTCCTGCAGCTGGTATTATTTGAATAAATAAAGTTTAGATTTGTGTTCATTATATCTGTAGATGACTCCATGTTGAACAGAATTACTAATAATTTAAATGATAGCTCATAAAATGAAAGTAAAGAGGTTTTAAAATGACCAGCTTAAGGAGCACCTGGGTGGTTCAGTGGGTTAAAGTGTCTGACTTCGACTCAGATCATGATCTCAGGGTCCTGGGACCAAGCCCTCTGTGGAGCTTCATGCTTAATGGGGAATCTACTTGTTCCTTTCCCTCCCTTTTGCCCCTCCCTCTACTCAAGTTTTCTCTGTCTCTCTCCTAAATAAATAAATAAAAAGCTTTAAAAAAATAAAATCAAATGGCCAGCTTAAAAATATATGCATGCATACATACATATGAGACAGGTGCAAGATAAATATACATCTACCAGAAATAAATAAACATAAGCAAGGAAGAAAACTATTTGGATAACGTATCATTTCATATCAAAAAGATTGTTTTGATCATAGCTACTGCTATCATATTTTATACTATATAGAATGATTTAGTAGGATACCAACATATGCCCCCCAAATCGAAATTTTTCTATGTTAATCAATGCACAGTGCATAAGGGAAAATAAAGTGGTTTAGCATCAGGGAACTGCTATTACTGTCTATGCAGATTCCTGCCTCACGTAGAGCACATTGGACCTTCCAGTTATGTCACTCCCTCCAGCTGTATATAATCTATTTCAGATTTTCCAAAAATTTCAAGTTTAAATCTCTTCTTTGAATTTCCCTCAAAGTAACTTGATCTTTACAAACTTTGAGAGCTGTTTTTCTCATACATTCTGAAGACTCTGCTGGAAAGGACAACGAGAATAGAGAAATGAAAAAGAAAAGAGGAGATGCCACAGAAATGTACTGGAAGTGTCAGATGTAGCCCCTTGCCTCTTGGAGACCGAGGCTTTACTTGGCTGGAAATCCAGCTTACTCCTCGACTGCTGGAAGTCTGACAATTATCCCATAATTCCTGCCCAACTCTAGGGATCAAACCAGCATCATTCTCATAGTCTGTCTTATTTCCTTTCCTATATTCCTCTGGGCATGCAGCTCAGGACTTGCACCAGTTTCCAGTGACATCTACTCACTTCTAAGCACTTCATCAGTTTTGGAAGAATTCATTCAAGCTGCATATGGTTGTCAGGATGGATCACATCACAACCTCCTGCCACCCTCTCCTTGCATGTTCTTGCTCCCTACCTTCTCACTCAGAAGCATGTACTTACCCCAACATCACCCTCTACATTCCTCCAGGCAAAGTTAGCTTTCCCTTTCTTCGGAAATCTTAATACTAAAAAAGGGGTAGTGATCAGCTTCTATCAAACTTGGTTACACAGACTCACTGAGGCTCTTAGCAGAACCCAGGCCTGGGCACTAACAGGACCAGAGAAGATAGAGATAACTTTTACATCCCACACAGCTTTTCACCATTACAGTACCTCACAGTTGTGTGGTTACACAGCTAGCTTCAGATCAAACTCTGTCCCCTGAAATGGAACAAACTCCCCCAGTGAAAATCTAGCAAAAAGCAAGTTAGTCTTTATAAAAAAGCTTTAGACATATTCTCAACAAGCATCTTATATAAACATTCCAGTGCAATTTCTCCAAGAAAGAATACCTGAACTAGCAGGAAATGTTAGAAATCCAGGAAGGGAAATTAAAAAGCCATGTGTTTAATAAATTTATTTCCCTGAACCCTCCAGTATGTTAATGAGGCAAGAAGTGAAACACAGCAGGTCAGGTTCCCACTTCTTCTATTGAAATGTTATCACAATTTTATATACTAGAAAAGGGGCAGCCTGTGATATGCTAATGACTTCAAACTGGGAAACATGTGAGTTTCTAGACTTTGGGAAAAGCTCATTAAGCCTTTAGCCTAAGAAAAAAGTTCATCTTGGTCTCTCCTGAAAACTAGACCTTTCCTTATCCTTATCCATGTTCTGTTCTTATATGCTCCAAGAATCCTCCTTGCAGTTTATTATTTTCTCCTCTAAGCCAGGCTTGGTTTTGCTTCCCTGCTGGGCTTTTTTTTTTTTTTTTTCTAACTTTTGTCTGTTCAAATAGAGAGAACTGACTTCCAAGGTCACCTTGAATTCCTTATATTCTAACACTCTACCTATTAGGATTTGGGGAGAACTATGACATAAGATATGATTTTGTAAAGGCTTCTATAAAGTTAGAAATTGCTGCTTCAGCCACATTTTTTTAAACATCCCAGTATTATGGGGAAGAGTGAAATTATAACAGCTAATAAGTATCTATTTGCACAAAGGCCTATACTGTTTTTTGCAGCCCTAATCTCTTAGCTTTGTGGAAATAAAAAGTTCTTTCTTCGAATCTTTCATTGTGTTCTTAGTTGGATCCCTTTCTTCTTCCTAAACATTGGTGTTCCTAAGATTGCAACTATGGATAAGTGGGCTTCTCACACTATGCTCTATTCCTCTATAATCTTATCTAAAACTGTGTGTGTGTGTGTGTGTGTGAGAGAGAGAGAGAGAGAGAGACAGAGAGACAGAGAGAGAGAATGAGAGAGAAAGAGAGATAAAGTCTAAAGCTCTAAGGAAGTAAAAAGCTTGAGAAATAAATTTAAAGAAAAAAATTATATTACAAATCAGTAACAATATATAATTTAAAAGTCTTCAAATTTTTGAAAAAATAAAACCATAAATCAAAGAAAAAATAAACAAATTCCTTGAAAATAAAACTTACTAAGATTTTCAGCAAAAAGGGGATGGAGAAATCTGCATAGTACTGCTCTTATTTTAAAAAATCAAATCTATAATTTGAAATCTTTCTACAAAGAAAACTTCAAGCCTAGGGACGCCTGGGTGGCTCAGCAGTCGAGCACCTGCCTTCGGCTCAGGATGTGATCCCAGTCCAGGGATCGAGTCCCACATCAGATTCCCTGCGAGAACCTGCCTCTCCTTCTTCCTATGTCTCTGCCTCTCTCTGTGTGTCTCTCATGAATAAATAAATAAAACCTAAAAGAGGAAGAAGAAGAAGAAGAAGAGAAGAAGAAGAAGAAGAAGAAGAAGAAGAAGAAGAAGAAGAAGAAGAAGAAGGAGGAGGAGGAGGAGGAAGAGGAGGAGGAGGAGGAGGAGGAGGAGGAGGAAACTTCAAGTCTAGATGGAGTAACTGGTACATTCTTCAAGATCTAAGGTAAAAAGCATCATCCTACACTGACCCAGAAGATAAAAAAATGAGGAAACACTATCAACTACAATATACAAAACCAGCATAAATTTAATACCATATTCTTCCAAAGATATTTTTAAAAAGGAATATTATAGACCAATCTCTCTTCTGAACACATGTGTAAAAATAATTTATATTAGCAAATAAACCACAGCTGTATTAAAAAAAAGATAATATATCATGGCAAAGTGGTACTTAAACCAATATTGCAAGGTTATTTTAACAGCATAAAATCAAGTAATTAGTTACTTCATTCTCAACAGAATAAAGAAAAAAAATTACAGTTATCTAAAAATGTGCATTAAAAACATATGGCAAAATTAAATTTCTCAGTAATTATATTAAATTTAAAAATGAATTGAAGTAAATCAAAAGAAGTCCTAGAAACTAATGATAATATAATAATATAATAGAAACTAGTGATAATGTTATAATGTAATATATATAATATAATAGAAAACTGGTGAAACATTACTGTATTACATGTAAAGTACATTTCAAAAAAAAACAAAGATCATAATAATGGTAAAATATTGAAAGTGTTCTCAATGCAATAAAAATGAGACAATTATACCTTCTATCACTTCAGTTCAATCATTTGCTGGAAGAATTAACTAATGCAATATGACAAATATATATATACAAATAATGCTTTTATTTTTTATACAAATAATGACTTTAAAAGTAATAATAATGCACTAATTGTTTAAAGGCAAATTATTATATATGTGGATTATCCAAAAGAATATGCAGATAAACTATAAGAATTAATAAGTAAATTTAACAAGGTCATTGGATAGAAGTTCAATAAACAAAATACAATAATATGTCTAAATATAAATAATAGAAAATTATATTTTAAAAGTGATATCGTTTACATCAGCACCAAAAACATCAAGTACTTAGCAATAATTTCAGTAAAAGGTGTGTCAAAAACCTTCCCCGGAAACTAAACTTCACTGAGATAAATTGAAGAAAACTAGTAATGGTAGAACATACATAGATTAAAAGGTTCATTTTGGTAGAAATAGCAATTTCCTCAAATTAACCTATAGGTGTTATGTAGTCCATCAAAATCCCAAAAGAATTTCTGTGTGGAAATTGACAAGATGATTACAAATCTACATGAAAACCCAAATGGCTAACAACAGCAAAACCAATGTTGAATAAGAACAAAATTGGAGGACTTACCATATATTAAGACTCATTAAAAAGCTACCATAACTAAAATATTTGTGGTAATAACACAGAGATAAACAAACAGACCAACAGAAAAAACAGAAAATGTAGAATCCTATCCACATAGATATGGTCACTTGATTTATAATAAGCCCAATAAGTAACTCTAAATAAAATTAAAAGGATTGAAATCATACATAATGTGTCTCTGACCACAATTGGTATGAAATGTAAAATCCAAAAGAGTAGAAAATTTGGCAAATTAACAAATATATGAAAATTAAACAGCACATGCCTAAATAATCAGTGGATCAGAGAAGAAATCATAAGGAAGATGAGGAAATACTTTGAGATGAATGAAAGCAATAAAACAACCTGCCAGAATTTATGAGATGCAGGTGAAGTAGTTATTAGAGGGAAATCTATAGCTGTAAATGCCTATATTTAAAAAAAAAAAAAGAAAAGAAAAAGAAAAAGAGAAAAGATCTCAGGGCACCTAAGTGGCACAGTTAGTTAAGCCTCCAACTTTGATTTCTACTTAGGTCATGATCTCGGGACTGGGAAATCGAGCCCTGAGTCAAGACCCTCATGGAGCCCTGCATCAGACTCAGCACTGGGCATGGAGCCTACTTAAGATTCTCTCTCTCTCTCTCCTTCTGCCCCTACCCTACCCCCTCTCCCTCTCTCTAAAAAAAAAAAAAAAAAAAAAAAAGATCTCAAATCAATAAACTAATTTTAACCTAGAGAAACTAGAAGAAGAAAAGCAACTAAACCAAAATCAAGCAAAAGAAATACGTAATAGAGCATCAAAATAATGTAATAATACAAAAACAATTGAGACAATTAGAAAAGCCAAAAGTTGATTCTTTAAAACAATCAACAAAATTGACAAAATATGAAATAGGAATCAAGATAAACAATAGTAGATTAATAAGATTAATAATCTACTAATCACAGAATAAAAAGGACAATATGGGTCTGTTATAAGCAATTGTATGTCAGCAAGTTAGATAATCTAGATGAAATGTAAGTAATCTTAGAAAGATGCAAACTGCTGAAAGTGAAAACAGGATAGAAAATCTGAATAGACCTATAACAAGCAAATACACTAAATTAGTAATTTTTTAAAAATCCACAAAGGAAAGCCAAAACAAAAAGTCTTTGCAGGTGAATTCTACCAAACATGTAAAGAATTAATACCATCCTTTAAGAAACCTCCAAAATATAGAAAAGGAGTCCTTACTCATCTTGGGAGGCCAGTATGACCCTGACACTCAAACCAAAGACATCACAAGAAAAGAGAACTACAGAATATCTTTTCATGAGTATAAATCCTCTATAAAATCTAAAGCCAGCAACATATAAATAGGATTATACACCATGACTCAGTGGGATTTATCCCAGGAATGCAAAGTTGGTTGAACATATGAAAATCAAGCAATGTATTACACTATATTAATAGAATAACGGGCCAAAATTACAGAAGCATCTCAGCAGACACATGTATGTGTGTGTGTCTGTGCGTGTATAACCTAAGGAATCTATAGGAAAAAAAGAAAAACAGCAGAAGTAATAAATGAGTTCAGCAAGGTTTCAGGATACAAAGATCAATATAGAAAAAATGTATTTTATTTCTATACATTAGCACTGAACAATTAAAAATATATTAAGAGGGCAGCCCAGGTGGCTCAGGGGTTTAAGCGCCACCTTTGGCCCATGGAGTGATCCTGGAAGTCCCAGGATGGAGTCCCACATCCGGCTCCCTGCCTGGAGCCTGCTTCTCCCTCTGCCTGTGTCTCTGCCTCTTTCTCTTTGTCAGTCATGAATAAATAAATAAAATCTTTAAAAAAATAAAATTATATTAAGAAAACAATTTCATTTACAGTTGCATCAAGCATCGAACATACCCAGGAATAAATTTAACAAAAGAAGTACAAGGTTTACACAATGAAAACTACAAACATTGAAAGAAAAGGTTGTTTTGAGAAAAATAATGAGATAGTGCATTAGGGAAGCTTCTGGGTTGCTTGCAAGTTTTTATAGTTTGCTATTAATGATTGTTACACAGGTATACTTAATTTGTAAAATTTCATTGAATTGTGCATGTAAGATCTGGGTACTTTACCATATGTATGTTATATTCAATTTTTAAAGGGTGCCAGAAAAACGTAATCAAATCATATCATACTTGGTTTCTATTCTCATTATTCAGCATAATACAGGCAACACAAGAAAGAAAGCTGCATTGTAATGAAGATATTGAGCTTGAAAACAGGGCTAATAAAAAAGTGTCCAATAGGGACACCTGGGTGGCTCAGTGGTTGAGCGTCGGCCTTTGGCTCAGGGCATGATCCCGGAGCCCGGGGATCGAGTCCTGTATCCGGCTCCCTGCATGGATCTCCTGCTCCATCTCTCTGTCTGCTTTTCCCTCTGCCTGTGCCTCTGCCTCTCTCTGTGTGTCTCTCATGATTAATAAATAAAATCTTTAAAAAAGAAAAAGTATCCAACAATAGAAAATGAGTTCAAGTCACTGGATCAAAGTGAAACACATCTTCCAGTATAAAGGATCCTGTTAATATAATCTCTAAGAGAACAACAGTGATTATGAAGAAGTTGTAGGAGAACTGGATAAGGGAGATATTCTTGTTTTCAAAAGGAAAAGAGGTAGATTCCAGGAATAATTCATTTAGAAAAATGATATTGATCTCTATCAAAAATAAATAACATCTTGCTCTCTAATACTATTCTGTGCCAAATAGAAATAGTTCTTTTCAGAGTAATGACTGGCAGACCTGTACCATGAAGGGAACAAAATGAACCCAGGATATTTTATTATTCCCTCAAATAAGTAAATGTTAAAACAACTTGTAACAACAACAAACCAGTGAGTATTTGTCCCAAAGATATGAAGGAGCTCCTACCAGCCAAAACAGGGACAATTTAAATATCAAAATAATTAAGGTTGGTAATTAATTATAGACATTGCAAAAATAGGAATTCATGATTCCAAATTAATAATTAATTAATTAATTAATTAATAGGAAGAGAAAGCTCTTGCTTGCAGTATAATTTTGAGAGCCAAAGGGTAAATGTGATGGGAAAGGCAGAGTTAGAAAAATCACCATTTAGCACCTGTGGAGTAAAGATTGTTTCAGGTAAGAATTATCTATGGATTCTAAACACAGGGGAAATTTCGATGAGGACCATCAAATTTGCATCATCTTAGAGTGTCTGCTTATAGATTTCTAGCAGTTGCAATAAAAAAATAATAACTATACATTTTACCCAGTAATCAAAATCAATATACCAATGAGGAGCAGATAGCCATGATGTTCTTCCAGAAATGATACACGAAGACTATAACATCTCTTCTGGTCCATCCTGGAATGTATAAACTGATTTTAACCATGAGAAAACATTAGGCAATCTCAAAATAAGGAAAGTCACATTTTGAAAACAGGAAAAAAATGCTAAATTCTTCAAAAATACCAATGTCATAAAAACCAGTGGAAAAATTTTCAGAGTAAAGTCAAATAAGAAACATATCGATTAAATGAAATACCTGATCCTAAACTGGATTCTTTAATGATAGGGAAAAAATCATCAAAGGACATTATTGGGAGTGCCTGGGTGGCTCAGTCGGTTAAGCATCTGCCTTCAACCCAAATCATGATCTCTGAGTCCTGGAACCAAGCCCTATGTGGGCTCCCTGCTCAGCAGGGAGTCTGCTTCTCCCTCTCCCTTTGCCTCTCCCCCTGTTTGTACTCTCTCTCTCTCTCTCTCTCTTTCTATTTTGGTTGAAGAAATCAATTACATGTCTAAGATCAGAGAAACAAGTTGAAATTATACCTTTTTGAAAACAAAGAAACCTTACTTAACTATAAGCATATTAGGTGCTCATGATGTTCATTAAACCAATAATACCCATATCTACCATAAAATAATGATATAATCTTACATAGTATTTATAAAGTATTGCAGCAAGATCTAGAGAAGTATAAATTCTCACTGTTACATGCCAGTTGTTGATTTCTGGGAGCCACATTTCAAGAAAGGCAATGCCAAGCTCTGGAGTGTACACAGGATAGGAGATGTCTAAAAACCATTTTCCTTTTAATTTTACAAATACCAAGTATTTACCCAGTGCTCAACATTTTTCTAGGAAGATTCAAGTGAACCCACAGTTCCTGCCATCAAAGAACATCACAAACAATTATCTGGCCTACTCCTCAATCATAGTGCCCTTCTCAGGGCTCTGACCACTCCACCCCTATTAGCAGAGTCAGTGCTCTCTGGTTATGCTCTTACCCATTCTAGCGTATGCAGAATGCAAAGTATCCAGATGGTAATCAAGTTAGCCCACTTGGTGCAGTAGCTGTAACTCATTGCTCTTCTGTTAGAAATTAGTGTTCTTCTGGGTACAGTGACTAAAACCCTAAGATTGTTGCTCGCTATGCATTTCTCTAAGGTTGATATCTGGCCTTGCATACTTTTGTCTTTTGGGAGATTGATTCTTGCCTCTAACTTTGAATTCTACTGGAGCCTTCATGAGTAGTGTTAAAAATCGACTTGATAAAGACCATCAGCTTGCTGTTTACGATAAGCCAAAGAGCTTCAGAGCTTCAGTGTCCCTGTGATTCACCTACCATCTAGCCTCTTTGACACCAGCAGCATTGTCTACCTGAAACCGTGCTCCTGGGTCTGTTCCTGGAAACCCAATGGGCTGCATCAATTTCCAGATCCCAGTGCCTTCCCTGCCAACCTTTTCTGCTTAAGACTTACATTTCTCCAACAATGAAGACAGGTGATAATACAAATAATGCAGGACACTCAGAAAAAAAAAAAAAATGAAGCACATTTTAATAATGATTTTAAGGTGTTCAAACAAATCACTGTACAATTCTAAAGTAGCTCTTACCTAATTAGGGATTCAGGAAATAGTTTATAAAGGAAGTGACATTTGATCTAGGTTTTGAGTGATGAATAATTTTTATTAGCAGGATTGCTGAAAGCAAGAGTGGATTCAGATTTTGTGTGGCCTGAAACCTGTAGAAATGACAGAAGGAGGGACTCTTATAGAATGCAAAGTGACAACACAAAATTAAGTATTCACCATTCATTAAATATTGATTATTCATTAAGCAATCATTTAATGAGAATGAAAAAAGAAATGTCAATGAACTTTTAAAAACTGATAAGTACCAAAACATCACAACAACTAGAAAAATAACATAATATTTATATTAACTTACTACCTGACATTTTTGGCTACATGCTCTTTAAATCAGTTCTTCATATGACACTAATTTTATAATATTTTTCTACAGAGACAAGAAAGATACTTTAATCTTTTATTGATTTGGTTGACCAAATTTTTTTTATTATTTATAGTATAAAAGGGTTCCTTTGATTTCATAACTCATTACACTTAATGTCACATAAATTTTTAGGAGTATTGTCAAATTTGGGGAAATACCTGCCAAGTTATTTTCTTATAAAAGACCTATTTTGTAGTACTGCTATAAATTTGCATCCTAAAAGCACAGAAGTCTGATAAATTCTATTTTGTGTAAGCCCATCAAAAAAATATATAGTGATAATTTTACATATTATATTGCCATGTATACATCTGCCAAAAGAGAGTTTTTGTTTTAACTATGTCAATAAGGATACCTTTGTTCTTATTTATTACATTTGTACATTTACTTCAATTGTACATGGATGATTAAAAGTTCTTGGGCAGCCCGGGTAGCTCAGCGGTTTAGTGTGACCTTCAGCCCAGGGCCTGATTCTGGAGACCCGGGATCGAGTCCCACGTCAGGCTCCCTGCATGGAGCCTGCTTCTTCCTCTACCTGTGTCTCTGCCTCTGTGTGTGTGTGTGTGTGTCTCTCATGAATAAATAAATAAAATCTTTTAAAAAAATAAAAAATAAAAGAACTTCTCACAGATTAGCTTCTATAGGATACACTAGGGTCTCTAGGATATAGTTATATTGATATAGAACCTCTGACCCTGCCATTGTATTTATTTTATTTTATTATTTTTAATATATATATTTTTTTATTGAAGTTCAATTTGCCAACAAATAGTATACCACCCAGTGCTCATCCCGTCAAGTGCCCTCCTCAGTGCCTGTCACCCAGTCATCCCATCCTTCCACCCACCTCCCTTTCCACTACCCCATTTTTTCCCCAGAGTTAGGAGTCTCTCATGTTGTGTCACCCTCTCTGATTTTTCCCACTCATTTTCCCTCTTTTCCATTATAATCCCTTTCACTATTTCTTATATTCCCTGTATGAGTGAAACCTATAATGATTGTCCTTCTCTGATTGATTTACTTCACCTAGTATAATATCCTCCAGTTCCATCCACATCAAAGCAAATGGTGGGTATTTGTCGTTTCTAATAGCTGAGTAGTATTCCACTGTATGTATAGACCACATCTTTTTTTATCCATTCATCTTTCAAAGGACACTGAGGCTCCTTCCACACTTTGGCTATTGTGGACATTGCTGCTATAAACATTGGGGTGCAGGTGTCCTGCCATTTCACTGCATCTGTATCTTTGGGGTAAATTCCCAGCAGTGCAATTGCTGGGTCATGGGGAAGTTGTATTTTTAACTCTTTGAGGAACCCCCACAGAGTTTTCCAGAGTGGCTGCTCCAGTTCACATTCCCACCAACAATGCAAGAAGGTTCCCCTTTCTCCACATCCTCTCCAACATTTGTTGTTTCCTGTGTTGTTAATTTTCACCATTCTCACTGGTCTGAGGTGGCATCTCATTGTGGTTTTGATTTGTATTTCCCTGATGGCAAGTGATGCGGAGCATTTTCTCATGTGCTTGTTGGCCATGTCTATGTCTTCTTTGGTGAAATTTCTGTTCATGCTTTCTGCCAATTTTATGATTGGATTGTTGGTTTTTTGCTGTTGAGTTTAATAAGTTCTTTATAGATCTTGGATACTAGCCCTTTATCTGATACGTCATTTGCAAATATCTTCTCCCATTCTGTAGGTTGTCTTTTAGTTTTATTGACTGTTTCTTTTACTGTGCAGAAGCTTTTTATCCTGATTAAGTTCCAATAGTTCATTTTTGCTTTTGTTTCCCTTGCCTGCCGTTGTATTTTGATGCTGGTGAGTAGGCCTAGGGGAAAGGAGGAAGATTTCTGGAACCCATTCCTACACTGGGTCAGCTTGAAACGACTACACATAAATGTGTCCAGTTGTAATAATTATACATGAAATGATCGCAAATTACATAGTTATCCTACTGTACCAGTTTAAATAAATGTATTCCCAATTCAGCCCCTCCTTAGCTCAATTCCAAAACTATCCACAGCCTTTCCAAACATGGGGAAGAAAGCAAGGTTAAATCAGAGTGGTAAAAGATAATAGGATATGTTACTTTTGTAAAATTTACAAAAAATATATATATATGACTATATGAAGGTATGGCTAAGGCCCAGAGGCTTGATGGGGACCAATCAAGAGAAGATCCTAAAACTAAAATTTCATCACTTCACAGTAAATACACCCTGGCTTCAATGTATTTTCAGGCAAAAGAAATTGACAGTTTCACCCTGAACCCTTTAACTGAGTCTACTATCTCAGCTAGTAAACTAGCAGTTTTATCTAATATTTTGTTGCACTAATAGAGGCATAAATTCAGAATAAGGAGGGGTGATGTCCAACATACTCATAAGACCAGTTTTGAGAATCAAACTTTATAAAGCCAATATTAAAATTGGAAGATGTCCAGAGGACAGTGATCAAGAAGATGTGAAGACTCAAAAGAAGAGTTACTAGAACTTGAATATTTAGAATGTCAAAAAGATGTCTGTCTTAGGGAGAAAATAGGATCTTTTGCAAAACATAGAAGAGATTGTCCTATGGATAAGTAATTCAATTTGCCCTACATTCTTTGGGGCAGAAGAAGGACCAGGAGTGGTTTGAAGACTTAGCACAAAAAATATATAAAATATATTATTAATAATGTTTCTATTGATTACATGTTAAAATTATAATATTTTGGATAACTTGGGGTTAAATAACATGAATCAATTTTACATGAATTTTTACTGTTTTAATTTGGCCACTAGAAATTTTTAAAGTACATGTATAGCTTTCATATATGTGGCTAACATTATATATTACAGTTTGGTAGCACTGGTCTGCTTCAGCCCGCTGAGATACTACCTAAGCCCTCAAAGCTATTGCAATTGTACCAAGAGCTGAGACATTGTACATTTAGGTAGTTTTTATTTGAAAATTTTTTTAATTTAATGTATTTACCTGTTTTATTGGTATCATTTGGCTTTTAATTTTTTTTATTGAGGTATAACTATAACTGACATACATTATATTGTTTTCAGGTATACCACATAATGACTTATATTTTTATATATTATGAAATGATCACCCCAATCAGTCTAGTTGACAGTCATCACCACACATAGTTATAGAATATTCTCCACATCCTTGCCAACACTTGTTATTTCTTACCATTTTGATAGTAGCCAATCTAACAGGTGTGAGGCAATATCTTGCTTGTTTTGTTTTCTGTTTGGTTTTGGTTTTTGTAAAAGATTTTATTTATTTACTTGAGAGAGAGAGAGAGCATGCACATGAGCAGAGGGGAGGGGTTGGGGAGAAAGAAGCAGGCTCCCTGCTGAGCAGGGAGCCTAATGTGGGACTGGATCCCAGGACCCTGACTGAGCCACACAAGCACCCCAATATCTTACTGCTTTAATTTGCATTTCCCTTATGGTTAGTGATGCCAAGCATCTTTTCATATTCCTGTTGACCATCTGTATGTTATTTTTTAGAAAAATGTCTATTCAGATCCTCTGTCATTTTTTAATTGGATTTGTTTGCTATTAAGTTGCATGAGTTCTTTACGTATATTGGATATTAACTCTTTATCAGATATATGCTTTGCAAATATTGTCTTCCATTCAGTAGGTCACCTTTTCATTTCTTTAATGATTTCCTAATAACTAAAGCTGTGCAGAAACTTTTAGTTTGTTGGTGTCCTACTTGTTTATTATTGCTTTTTATTGTCTTCACTTTTGCTATCAAATCCAAAACATCATCTCCAAGACCTGTGTCAAAAAGCTTATTGCTTATGTTTTCTTCTAGGAGTTTTATGGTTTCAAGTCTTACTTCAAGTCTTTAATCCATTTTGAGTTCATTTTGGTGAACAGAGTAAGACACTGGTCTGTTTCATTCTTTTGCACGTGCCTGTCCAGCATCCCCAACATTTATTAAATAGATTTTCATTTCCCCTTTGTATATTATTGGCTCCCTTGTCACAAACCAATCAGACATACATGCATGGGTTTATTTCTGGGCTCTCTATTCTATCCTATCTATCTATGTGTCTGTTTTTATGTTAATACCACATTGTCTTGATTACTATAGCTTTCTGACATCATTTGAAATTAGGGAGCATGATACCTCCAGCTTTGCCCTTCTTTCTCAAGATTGCCTTGACTTGACTATTCAGGATCTCTTGTAGTTCCAGACAAATTTTAGGATTGCTTGTTCTATCTCTCTGAAAAATGCCAATGGAATTTTAGTAGGGTTTGCTTTGAACCTCTAGATTGCTTTGGATAGTAAGGACATGTTAATAATATTAATTCTTCTAATCCATGAGCACAGAATATCTTTTCATTCATCTGTATCTTCTTTCATGTCTTTCACCATCTTCTTTTCGAAGCTTTTGTAAATGGGACTATTTTCTTTATTTCTCTTTCTGATAGTTCATTATTAGGGTATCAAAACAAAACAGATTTCTGTATATTGAGTTTGTATCCTGAAATTTTACTGAATTTGTTAATTAGTTCTATGAGTGTTTTGGGGGAGTCTTTGGAGTTTTCAATATATACTATCCCATCATCTACAAGCAGTGACAATTTTATTTCTTTCTTCCAAACTGGGTGCCTTTCATTTCTTTTTCTTGTCTATTTATTCTGGCTAGAACTTCTGGTACTTTGTTGAATAAAAGTGGTAAAGTGGGCAGTCTTGTCTTAGAGGAAAAGATTTCAGTTTTTCATCATTGAGTGTGTGAGCTGTAGCCTTGTCGTTTATAGCCTTTAATGTGGTGCAGCATATTCTCTCTATACCCACTTTGCTGAGACTTTTTATCATAAATGGATGTTGAATTTTGTCATGTGCCTTTTCTACATCCATTGATATTACCATATGATTGTTTTTCTTCATTTTGTTAATGTAATGTGTCACATGGGTTGATTTTCAGATGTCAAACTATCTTTACATCCCTGGAATAAATTTCACTGGAACATGGTATATGATCCTTTGAATATATTGTTGAATTCAGTTTGCTAGTATTTTCTTGAGGATTTTTGCATCTGTGTTCATCAGGGATATTGACTGGCCTGTAAATTTCTTTTCTTGTGGTGCCCTTGTCTGGTTTGGGCATCAGGTAACACTGGCCTCATAAAATGAGTTTGGAAGTGTTCTAGTCTCTCTAGTTTTTGGAATAGTTTGAGAAGGATTGGTATTAATTCTTATTTGAATGTTTAGTAGAATTTCCTAGTGTAGTATCTTACGTACTGATTCAATCTCCTTACTCATCACCAGTTTGTTCAGATTTTCTATTTCTTCATGATTCAGTCTTGGAAAGTTGTATGTTCCTAGGAATTCATCTATTTCTTCTGAGTTGTCCACTTTGTTGGTATGTAATAATTCTGGTAGTTTCTTATGATTCTTTGTATTTCTATGGTGTCAGTTGCAATGTCTTCTCATTTCTGACATTACTTATTTGAGCCTTCTCTCTTTTCTTATGAGTTGAGTCTAGCTAAAGGTTTATCATTTTGTTTATTTTTTCAAAGAACCAGCTCTCAATTTTATTCCTTTTTATTGTCTTTTTAGTCTCTATTTTATTTATTTCTGCTCCACTCTTTGTTATTCTTCTGTTTACATTGAGCTTTGTTTGTTCTTCTTTTCTAGTCCCTTGAAGTGTAAAGTTAGGTCATTTGAAATGTTTCTTATTTCTTGAGGTAGCCATTTATCACTATAAACTTCCCTCACAGAACTGCTTTTTCTATATCCCATAAATTTTGGAATATTGTATTTCCATTTTTGTCTCAAGAAATTTCTTGCTTTTACTTTCAATTTCTTGACTTATTGGTTGTTCAGTAGCATGTTGTTTAGTCTACATAATTTGTTCATTTTCCAGTTTTCTTTTTGCGATTGATTTCTAGTTTCATCCCATTGTGGTGGGAAAAGATGCTTGATATAATTTCATTTATCTTAAATTTGTTAAGACTTGTTTTGTGGCCTAACATATGATCTACCCTGGAGAATGTTCCATGTACACTTGAGAAGAATGTATATTCTATTGCATTTGGAAAGAATATTTTGTATATATCTATTAAGATAGTGCCTGCTCTATGAGGTCTCAGGACAGGTTTACAAGCAGCCCTTAGATGTGTGTTTAATTGGAAGCCTGCCCTTCAGGCTGCAGCTATGATGATAAGCTAATAGGCTTTTTTCCAGAAAGATTGAGCTCCTGAGTCTATTGTCTTTTGCTCCCTGCCTAGGGCAAGGGAGGGGGAAGAAGCCGCTGTTTAAGGACTATTTTTCCATTGGTTACAGCCCTGAGGGACCCACAAGCATAAGCCTCTCTGGTCACCAGAGCTAGATGATATAGAGGTGTCCCCTGACAGCAGCCACAAAAATCAGCACACTGGAGGAAAGCATAAGCTCCTTTCTGAAGATACTGGTGATCTGGAGTGAGGCAGAGAGGAGTACAAAGATTCCATTACTAGTTTCCATTTCTGGAGAGCCCCTACACAGGTCCCTACAAGTGTGCCAAACTGGAGCCTGCCCCTCAGAAAAACTGGGAGTGCTTTGGTCTTATGTCTGTGCAGTGAGCTGGGAGTGGCAGCCTGCCAAATACTGTCTCTCCAACTGTTACAGTCCCACGGGACCCAGGAACACAAACGCCCCCGGCCTCCAGAGGCAGGTGATCGAGGAGCATTCCTTAGTTGGCAACTTCAAAAACTGGGTCACCAAATACACACACTGGGGCCCAGTTTGTGTAAAAGATTGCCTCTAGGAGATAATGACATTTGGGAGCAATGAAAGGGACAGAGCATGAAGATGTCACCCACTGGCTAGAGTGAAGCAGAGGGGGGATGCAAAGATGGTACTTGCCACCAAAAAAAAAAAAAAAAAAAGAGTGAAAAGAAAACAAATAAAGAAAAAAGAAAAGAAAGGGGGGGGAGAGAAAAAGAAAAAAGACTAAAAAGAAGAAATGGTGATGCTATTAGCTTTAACAAGATAGAGGGAGAGCAGGAAGATGGTGCTCACCACCCTCCATCCCGGGATACTATCCCACCAGGCTCCCGCCCATACACCAATGCTTTAAAATTAGGAAATGAGTCTCTTTCACATAAAGTCTGGGCACTTTTCAAAGGCCTGCTTCTGTGCTGGGCCCTGGGTGGGGTGAGTCATATGCCCTTTGGTTTGCCACAGCCTGTGGGTCTCTTGTGCATGAGCCTCATGGGTCTCCACACTTGGCTTTTTCTTAAATAAGGAAAATGAGCTCCTATGGTGTTCAAAGAATAGTCCAATAAAGATATTTTACTGGCCCTTTATTCAATAGGAATTGATGGGTCATAACAGTATGTCTGACACTGGCAGGTTTATACTGTAATTTTTTTCTTATCAGCTACTTAATGAAATGAATTTCTATCATAGCATCTTTTAAATGTTAATACTCTTACAGCTGTCTTCAAAGACCTATTTTGAACTAAATATGTTATCAATCAAAATACTCATTAAAATTCGATGCAAGCTTATGTGGAGAGAGAGATTAAATCATTGAGGCATCTGGGCCTCTTATTCCACTAATGTGACCTCATTATATCGTAATTTGTTATTACAGAAATTTAATATTCTGATGCCATAGAATTACTAAGGGTCTTCACATTTCCCTGGTTTTCATCTACCCTAATTGCAAACTTTTGATCATTTACTGGTTGGGTTCTTGGATATTTCCAAGATTTGTATTTCTGGCAGACTACAATATGTAACCTAAGAAATCAGTACTCTCTGACACTGGAGATAGATGATGGCTCCAGTCCCTAAGGGAACTTGGAGACAGTGTTGTCTCTGATGAGATGAAGAAATATTTTTGAATCAGTGTTTCTCATTAGCCATTATTAATACAGGTAGACTCCTTCACATGTTGTATCTTTTCACTGAATGGCATCGCCTTTCCTAGATGTATGATGGAGTAAGAGCACAGAGGGTACTCCTTAGAGCATAAGCATTTTCTCTATCCACCTCACGAAGAGTCCTGAAAACCAAAGAAAATAATGTACAAAGCCCTAGTAAGTGACTCGCCAAATTCTTTTCCCAACCCACCACTTTAACCTAGCCATTCAACCAAACATGTTACTTGGCTCTCTCCTGCCATTACGTAGAACCCAAGAAAAGCCAAAGGAGGAGATAGAACATTCCAAGCGTCAGGAACCAAGAATAGAATATTTAAAATTTTAGTCCATTTTTCATATAAAGACAATTACCAAAATGCCATAATTTAGAAACAAACTCAGAATTAAATCTAAAAACCTTGTCATCTCTAACTCATACGTCTGTATCTAACACTTTACTCAATTACAACAAAATGATCATTCTTCCCATCTCTGATATTTTTTCCCCATTAATCAATCTCCTTAAAAAAAAGAAAAAGTCAACCTTTGTGGACCTAGTTGGCATGGGTGGGAATAAATTCTAACCATTTCCTAGAACCCAGAGATGCAGAATTAGTTCCATGTAGATTGTGATAGCAATAATTACGTAGCTTAATTCCTAGTGATCACAGAGGAAGAATCTATAAGAAGGACATGAGTTGCCCATCAGATCAACAGCTCCTAGTCTCAAGTTATTGTAACACTTATTTCTTATGACAGATGTGAGATGTCAGGAACTAGGTATTTTCATTAAATAAGCCCCAATTAGACCAGCTATCTCTTCTACTATTATTCTTCCCTTGCACCATATGCAGCTACACTGGCCTCTTTCTCCTGCTTCCACAGCCACCCACCCTAGGAGAGCCTTTGCCCATTCTGTTCCCAGAGACTACAGTGCTCTCCTCCCAGATTCCCACATGGCTGTCTCCCTCTTATTCTTTGTTCAGTGATCACCTTTTCAATGTGGCTTTTCTCGTGACCTAATTGCAAACAGAAACTCTTTCTCTGCCCAGCTCCCCCATCTACTCTTCTGCTTGATCTTCCTGAATGGTGTCTACCACCACCTGACACAACACACCTCATACTTCACATGTTTGTCCATTACAGCCAGTCTCCCTGGCTCAAGTATGATGTCCACAGATAAGGATTTTGGATGGCTTCTTTGTTGCCACATCTCAAGCACCTATAAGAACATCTGGTACAAAGGATAATGAGTGAGTAAATGAAGAGAGCATATAGTAATGGATTTTTGTCATTTTGTTGGAGTGTTTCAAATAAGAGTTAGTCACCCAATGGAACATTATTTTAAAATCCATGCACTGCATAATTTTGGTGACTTGATTTATATGTATATGTCTATTTGTAAATATGAATACACTGCAGTCTAAATTGTTGGGGTTGTTGCTGTATGCATTCTTTAGTCACTGGAATAACAAATGGCTGTGAATTCACATAACCTTCAGCACGACTCTCAGTAACAGATGACAGACTACTTTCCCATTGTTTTATGTGAAATAATGAAAGAGAAATATGTAGGAGAAAAAGCCATTTTAGAGTGAAAAGAAATGCCCGAGTTGGCTTGGCACAACCACTATTCACAGCAGCAGGACCCCAGGAAAACAGAAACTTTAGATTGCTGCATGATGAACAGCTTTAAGTGCTTCCCAAGCATCAATGCCTGGCTCTAGTTTCCCAAAACTTCATTTTTGGGAGATTCTACAGCCAACAGGCAACCGGCTTCAACACTACATAAAGAAAATTAAATCCCTTAAACCAAAAGCATGACATTTCTTCTCCACACCCTCTCGTTTGTCCTCTATTATTATTTGAGAGTAAGCCTTAGTGCAAAATGAAAAAAAAAAATAGCCAATTCTTTGCAGATAACTTGCAGTTCAATAACCTGATAATTATTCATTTCAGCTTAAAGCATGCTTGTAAATATCATTTCAAATGAAGCACTGACTTGATTTTTAATCAATGAAAACTGACATTTGTTGAAAAGCCTTTCTGAATAATTACCTTGCATTCTTATTACTAAAGCGGATTTAACGGAAAATCAAAACAAACGATATTAATTACATCGTATCCTCATTATATATTAATAGGTTCAGAAACCAAATGCTGAGTGTCTTATAGAACTGGGTGTAATATTTATATGAAGCTTTCTGATGGAAGCCAGCTTAATTCTAATGCATCCATTTTAGTGTTCTGACCTGTTCTCCGGAACCATGAGTTTTGGTCTTAGTTAGGAGCACACATATCTGGAATCCAGGTTTTAGGATCATCCCTGAGAACCCAGAATGTCATTGGATGTTGACTTTCTCATGCCAAGGGACATGAGTTAACTGATTGATCATACATCATCCACTTTTAACCTTATTATTGAAATACTTCACTGGGTGATGGATTGAGAATATCAAGTGAGGGGATCTCACTATGTAATTCTGGATGTATCATCTGTATGTTCAGCGAGCAACGGTGCAAGAACAAGCAGGAGCATGGAAACAAGAAGAATATCACAGGAGAAGGGATTTCCTTAGATCTTCCTCTCCTGGACTGGCCCCTGCACCATCAGGTCTTTTACACTCCTGTTCAGCTCTAGTTCTGGCTCCCTACTTGTAATTAGAAACCAGCAGGGGGGTTCCTATCTGTGGAAACTTTTTAAGTCATACAACACTTCTGAGCTTCGGGCTCCTCATTGGTAAATTAGAAATAAAAATAATATTTGGTTGTTGTTAGGGTTAAATTTTAAAGAGTGGTTATGAAGATTAAATGAATAATCCACATAAAGTACTAAGCAGAGTTTCTTATGTGTACTAGACTCTCAATAAATATTAGTTACTCAAATTGTTATGAAAGGCCCCTTCTCCTCCTGACATTATAGGACTATCTGAGGTACTGTGAATGTCTGATCAGACTTCTTACTTCTTTAACCTTTTACTCTGGCACACTTCTAGCCTCCAAACTTTTTGCAAAAGCAGAATGCGCAAGTACAAAGAATTAATTAAACTATAGGCACAGAAGTGCTCCCTACTGGAATACAGACCACACACAAAGCAGCAAAATTTCACCAAAGCAGGTAGTGTCCAGATAATACCATCATCCTTGGAGATGACATTTGCAAAATTGGAGTGATTCATTGAAACAAAAATTGACTGTGCCAGGAAGTGTTTTAGGTATGAAGACTCAGTGAGAACAAAAAGACAAGTGCATCTTGGGAAGAATATGTTCCAGTTGGAGGGAAAATGAGTGGATCAGAAGGGAAGTGAGTTGGTGATGCAGTGCCCTCCATCCTTTGCACAGGCTCCTGAGAGATTTCCTTGACTTCCCCATGACTCCACTGTACATATGAGTCAACGTTAAACTGCCATTGATTTAATTTCCTCATGTAAATCCTCAATCTCCCCCTTCTCTCCAATCTCATTGACCCTTCCCTCAGCCAGGTCTTAATTTTCTCTCACTTTGGTTACAACTGTATTCCATATATTCAAAAACCTAGAGGAATGGAGGGGTGGATGAAATAAAAACCATCCAATTAAAATTTCTAAAGATTAAAATGACAGTGACTGAGATGAAGAGTATAACTGGTGGGATTCACAGCAGGTTTGAAAATATTGGGAAAAGTGAATTGGAAGACACACCAATAGAAACAACCTAGAGTGAACACAGAGAGAAAAAAGACTGACCAAAATATGAGCAGAGTACAGTGAGGTGTGGAATACCTTCAAATGGCCTAATAGATGTGTAATTGGAGTTTTCAAGGGATAGGAAAGAGTGCAAAAAATATCTTTGAAGAGATGTTTAAAATTGTTGTACACTTGATGAAAATTATATACCCACTTTTGCAAGAAACTTAATGGAACCCAAGGGTAAGAAGCATGAAGAATACTAATGATAAGAAAGCTAAAGCTCAGAGCATTTACCTAATTTTCTCTTTATTATATAACAAGCACTAGGTCCATCACAATGGGGATGGACTTTATGCATATCTTAAAGAAGTCACAGATATGGATCGGTAAGGACTAGATCAGAGGTGAAAGCAAGAAGAAAAAATATTACTGAGGCATGAAGGCAGAGATGCCGCCGAAGAATCTTTAATAAAATATATTAACATTTCATGCACGAAGCCAAGGTCAACAAGACCATGTCTCCTGGCAAGCAACGAGCTCTACCAACCACACTGAGCATGAAGCCAGTACCGAGGACCACAGTTTGTATTCCCTCTTCCTTATTCTGTGGCCTGACTTCTACATCTGCCTTCTTCCTCTCGGGCCTTAATATTCTGCTTCATGGGAGTATTGCCTCATTCTGTGTGGATTTTTATGTTTGCTTGTTTGTGTCACTAGATTTTCTCCTGTTCTAAATAATAATAATAATAATAAAAAGCTTGAGAACTGGGCTATGTATCATTTCCAAAGCTTGTAAGAAAAAGAGGTTTATCAATTATCTTTCCTTTTGCACTTTTTGTGCTTATAAAGTAGAAATTCCAGGTAGTCCTTCAGGACTAATCATTCATACACTTGAAAATGCTAGGGGGTTTTCATTATTTGCTAGATGAGCAGTCTTATTAATTTATTTTTCTTAAACAGTCTTTTACTTTCCTAATTTGACTTTGCCATTTTGTGATTTCATATATTTTCTCTGCTAGGTAATAATCAATAAATGGAACTACTGGTAAAAATCTGAAATTAAATTTATTATTGAGCTAAGCACACTTTTGGTCTTCCTATCTTCCCTCCCCACTCCACAACTTCTCAATATGGTTTTTTACTCAAGTCATTTATAATATGCTTGAGAGTTTATTCAACTAACAGTCATTCCACCGTATTGTGCACACACCATCTAGGCCTACTAGGGGGTGTAAAGATGAATGGCATTGGCAGGTCCCACAGGAGGTCTGTAACATAGGGACAGGGAGGCAAGATTACACTAAAAATCCAAGCCAAACAATGACAAGTGCTTTCATTATCAATGGGTATTCTTCTGAAGAGTTTGTTCAGATATAAAACACACGCACATACAGACACTGCAAGTTACAAAATCCTTGCTCTAAAGCAACTCAACATTAGTTGGAGCAGAATCCAGGCCTGGCCTCATGAAATCACGCATGTATGTACGTGCTTTCAAACAGTGTTTCTGAAGCTTTAGCTTTACCTAGCACTGCTGCATCTCAACTCTGTGACCATACACCAAAAGCCTAACACCCCAAAACACAAACAGCGAAACTTTCATCAGCACCACATTAAACCCACAAACATCAGAAAACTGGCAAAAGGCAGCAGGCCAAGAAAAACAAACAACTCATAGCCAAAAAGCTTCTAAAATTCTGGAAATAAACCTGATTTTAAGCAATACAGGTGATACTCATGCGTTTCTGTTTCTAAAAAAATTCGAAAGAATGGTGGTCTTTAAAAATACTCTAATCCTTGCCCCTAAATCTCTTACCATGTTTTGTGGCATTGAGATAGATGTAGCACTGAAGCAGGCCATCCAGGGAAAGCCAGGACAGCTTGCCTTAAAACCCCTTCTTGACCACCCCTCACACTCCTGAAAATTGCACCGACCAAATAAATAGAGTGTGCATGAACCGAGCGTAGAAAAAGAGGCAGGTGCCAAGCAGGACTACTAAATTTATTTCCTGACTATTCATCCTTCCCATTTTTCTAGACAGTCCACAGGCAGATTGATCATGCAGCTAGGATGGCTGAACAATCAGGGCAGCACGGCTGCCTTTCCATTTGTCAGATGGAGCCAGAAAAAGACAAAGCCCGGAGAAGCAGGGGCAGAAGAGGGTGCATGAGTTCTGTGCTCTGGCCCTGGAATGGGAGACGTAATATCAGGGGGCAAATGGATGTCTGGGGGCAAAATGAGAGAGAAGGAGCCTGAGCCAGAGAAAAAGCCATGAACAATGGGGTAACTAGGAGGTGCCTGGGGGGAATGTACTAGTTATTCCCAGAAGTAAGGAGCAAACTGGTTGCAGGAAAACAGCTTTATTTCAGCTCCTGAATTGTCTTATGGGTGATTTCCCTAGAAAGATTTTCCTTTTCCTCTGAACAGGTGAGCATACACACTCCCCCAGGAGCATCTCATTTCTAGCCTAACGGGAGGGCTCGGATCCTAACACTCCTGCAGTTAAAAGCTCTCTCCTCTCCGCTCCAGCATCTAGGTCTGCTCTCTCTCCTTTGTTACAAATGCTCTGCCAGCCAGAGAAGGATTCTTTCTAGAAATAGCAAAGGGATGGAGATGGAGGGAGGGAGACATGGGAATCGAGACAGAGAGACAGAGACAGAGAGAGACAGACAGACAGAGACAGGAGAAGGTGGAAGGAGAGAGAAAGCAGAGCAGGAAAGCCCAGTCTGTTGTCGCCGTCCTGTTCGCCTGTTCAGGTGACAGCCTGCTGCTTTGGGCCGCTGCCACTGCTCTCTCTGCCCTTCAGACTCCCTTCACCATTGTGATGCAGTAATGAAGTAGAGCTGCCCTGTCAGACCTCATCAGCAGTCCCGGGAAGGCAGAATGAAATCACTTCTATTGACCCCCTGGCATATTTACAGGCTGTGTCTTTCTGCTGAGGCTGGTGGTTATCACCTTCCTGGCCCGTGATGCGTTTATTCAGCAGCACGCTACCTCACGCCCGGGTGCAGGGGAAGCACTCATCAGGAACCACAAACCCCTCTTTCAGGCTGCCAAACCTCTCCAATTACTGCAGCTGGAGGGGCCTCTAAAAACCCCTTGGGCCAGGCAAGTTCTCTTGTTTGTACCCTCTAAAAATAATACCTTCTGAGCTCTGCACGTTTCCTCTGTCCAGCCTGCACGTTGACTTTGAACTAGCAGAGGCTCATTTATCCTTCATTGGCTGTGTCTCCAAGTTCCCCCCTTTGCTCCTGAAACAATGAGAAAGAGGCACTGCATTTCTTTCTGGAGAGGTAGGGGGGAGAGGATGCGGGGTGTGCCCGCTACTTCTCTCTCTGTCTTGGCTATCTCTTCAGATGTGCAAGTTATGCAGTCCTGTTCTCCTGAAGGGCAGCTAGCACTCTGGTCCCATGCTGCCCTCTATCTTTCCGTTTCTTGCTAAACAACTGATTTGGAAGAAACTATTAAAATAAGGGAAATTGTGTCATTTGGGTTTAAAGTCATGGAAACCAGATTTAGATATCCCTCTAAAATGTTGATAGATGAAGATGGTAAATTGTTTAAAGTACATGGCTCTTAACACAAATTAATTTAATTAGAGCTTTGGTTTGGGTTTTGGTGTTTTGTTTTGTTTTGTTTTTTACCAATACTTGTACATTTTCAATTTCTTTTATTGTATCTTATTTTTCAGGTTAGAAAGAGAAGCAAAGGTTAATATTATTAGACCTAGTATTTTTATCCTGTACCTGGCTATCTTTTCTGAATCTCATTACAATGGAACATTTATGACTTAGGATTTTTTACATTATGAGAGGCAGAGTTGAAGAACAGCAACAAAACCTACCTGGGACTTAGAAAACCTGGATTCTCTTCTAACTAGAATTTTAATCTTGTAAGTCATTAATCACTCTGAGCATTCGCTCCCTTATCTATAGTTCTGTCTAGAGCTAACATTTCCATACTTGCAAGCATGGCATTAAACAAAGGGAACGAAGCTAAATGACCACTTGATTAATAACCAAGCCATTTGTGAAACCTGGGGCAAAGGTTGATTGCTTCTCTTATCCACATTAGGCTAACGCATAATAGCGGTTGAGGGTGCAGCAGTAACATAAAAACATAATAAGAAAGACACCTAAACCAAGCATCAACCTTCTAGGGTGTGCTGGTAGAAACCTAACAACTAGTTCTTAAAACAAACAAACCAAACCACCGATAGGTAGCCTTTGCCAATTTCTGTGGTATAAATAACTCCTGCCATGGTCAATTTCAAGCTACCAACTTGATTTCACTGATAGAAGAGTCAGAAAGAAATGCTAAAAATTGGCTCTCCAGAGCCCTTCCAATGGTGCTCCAGCACACACAGCAAACTACTGTATGTTCAGCCCATCTACCTCCATCCACCACCTACTTCCATACCTCTCCACAGGTCAGCTGGGTTTTGAGGAGGGAATGGTGAGATTCCGAGAGCCTGAGACACACAAAATGAAAGTGGTAAGATTGTAAAGAAAAGCTTGCATTAACAGAGGGGTTTTGAATACTTCTCAAAAATGTCACAGAAGGGGCTCCTGGGCGGCTCAGTTGGTTATGTATTCCACTCTTGATTTTGTCTCAGGTCATGATCTGAGGGTTGTGGGATTGATTCTGGCATCATGGAACCTGCTTGAGATTCATTCTCTCTCTCTCTCTCTCTCTCTCTCTCTCTCTCTCTCCCCCTCCCATTCTTCCTCTCTCAAAAAAAAAAAAAAAAGTTACAGAAATATCCCTAATGTCGTAAAAAACAAAAGGAAGGGAGAGAGATCTTATACCTCTAGTCTTTCTGATATATAGTCCAAAGATAACTTAGAAGAAGATTTCTTTAAGGTTTCATGTGAATTTTGCATTCAATTTTGGAGCTAAAACTATTTTAATACAAAAACAAGGAAATAATATGAACACTTTAAAACTAAAAAAAAGGGATCCCTGGGTGGCGCAGCGGTTTAGCGCCTGCCTTTGGCCCAGGGCGCGATCCTGGAGACCCGGGATCGAATCCCACGTCGGGCTCCCGGTGCATGGAGCCTGCTTCTCCCTCTGCCTGTGTCTCTGCCTCTCTCTCTCTCTCTCTGTGTGTGTGACTATCATAAATAAATAAAAATAAAAATAAAAATAAAAATAAATAAAACTAAAAAAAAAAAAAAGATTTTAAATAACCCCTAACATACTAAAATGTAAGTCAATAAAAGATGCTAAAAAGAAATCACAACTTGAAGGATTTTGAATGGTTTTCTCCATGAAGGAAAGAAGAGAAGGATAAAAAGAGGGAAGAAAGAAAGGAAGAGAAAAAAGAAGGGAGAAAGGAAAAGACGGAGGCACGCAAAACAAGCTATACCAAAGCTCTACAACACGGAAGAAGATTTTTGAAAAGAGATACCACAGTTGTGACATCCTTCTCATGAATCAGCTCATCACCACTCTCCACAACAAGAGCTTTGGGTATACCACCAGAGCTCCAAATTTCTCTTCTCTTTAGCTCACTAGAAAAATGAACACTTTCTTATTTAGATGAATGCCTACTTAAGCAAAATGTGAATCAACAGAGGTGATGCTATAAAGACCACCAAGATGGAGGTGTCAAACAGGAATAAGTAGAAAGATATCACAATGATAGTGGTAATCAATGACAGACACATGGAATTATGAAGAGGTAAGCCTTGGTCTTCACATCCTTAGAGGCAAAAAGTGAACAACAATCCAGAAGCTTCACTACCTCAATGGGAAATGGAATGTTTTGAAGAATTTGTGCCTATGGGTCAAAAAATTCCCAAATTGGTATCAGACCATTCAATTTAATTATGGTGCATCTGTGAGCACAAAATCCCAAGTGGAGCAGAAATTGGTGCAGGAAATTGGGGCAGGGCATAAAGAGTGTTCAAAGGTAAATAAAGACGTGATAAGCACCCTAAAGAAGCTAAGACTATAGCAGAGGTTGATGAACAGCTATATAAAGTACAAGGAAGGATGACAGGTATTATAAAGAGAGGTAAAACACAAGGTTGGGGTATTAACTCCCAGTGTGGAATAAGAAAATGCACCATAACCTGATTCTATGTCTATTCGTAAATCCGTAACTTTTTCCCCTACAAGTGGTATATTGTGCTTATGCAGAAATAAGGAAGTCATTTTTATTCCAACTGGATATACCCAGATTTGCCACGTTTCCTTTTCTCAAGTATCATTTAGCCATGAAAAAGGGACTTTTTACATATTGCCAGCTAAGACAAAGGAAGTTTACAAATAGCCTGCCCTTCTAAAGACCTTCCAGACCAAATCTCGGTGATGAGCTCATAGAGTTGTGCGCTTGGAAAACTGTTTCATGTACCTCACAGTGCTAAGGTGGAGGCTTTGCTTTCGGGTTCAGGCCATGAATCTAGAAATATCTAAGAGACATAATTCTGAACTTAACTTTAAAAAATCTGTTAATATCCTATAAAATTATCTGTCATTTTAACATTTATTAGGGCCACTTCATGTTTATTATGCAGGAATTAAGGAGCATATGGAGATTGTTAAAGAGAATACCATCTGGTCCACATACTGGATGACCTGGGAATTTTACATCCATTGTATATAACCATCTATGTCACTCAAAGCCCGCCACCTCATAGAAATCTAAAATATCCAGTCAGTGACATGTGCAGCAAGACATCTAGATATTTTGAAATTTCAGGTAGCTGAATTTTAATTTTCTTCATTTATAACATTTTAGGGGGAACCACCGCTAAGGGCCAAATTCCAACCACCCATAGCAGATGATTTAGCAAATTCATTAATTGTTCATCAAAACATATGTTTTAAACCAGCCTAGAAAGCTATCATAACAAAAAACATAGGCTGCAGGGCCAGACTTCTTGGATCCAAATTCTGGTTTCCCTCTTCTCAGACTAGAAAGCTTACTAACCTTCTCTGAACATTCCTACATGGTGAGGTTGTGATGATTAATAAGAAAACATCTGTAATACACAGAAACCACCCTTCAGCACTATGAAAGTATGAACTGTTACTATTGCCATAACTTTCTACTCCCCCAGTTGTATACATCCCTAAACATGGACTCTGCTATACTTAGGGTATTAATGAAAGATTTGCTTATGTTTGCAGGCCTTGCAAAATTCCTAAAAAACAAAATTTAACCAATATTTTAGATAATGACAACTGTGATGACCTTTAAATAAGTTTTCCATGTTAACCCTCGGGCCCCAGGAAAAGGTGACAGAAGGGGGTCACTGGTGAAGTTTAGGGAATCCGTGACCCCCTCAAAAAATGTTTATGGCAAAATGATTATGTCTCAAAGGACATTTTTAGGAGGACATTGCCATGGCTTTCATCAGAATGGAGAAGAGATGCAAAAGTTGACTTAACCCCCTGCATTTAAGCCACAATACCACTGACCCTAGAATTCAAATAGAACCTAATTTAGGTATTCTCTAATTTTTCTTCTTTGCTCAGACCTAACCCCTAATCTTTATGTGCTGGCCAACATTTTATGGCAAGTGGCAATTATTACATTTATACCACTTGTTTCCTTTAATTTTCAGTTAAAACACAGACATGCAAACTATCATCAAGCCCCATTGTAAAATTTGGTTTTATTTATACTATTTTGAACTTAACATTTCCTTTCATTTTCATTTTGAATTCGTATTACTCCCCTTTCTCCATCAAATTTTATTTAGAGAAGCATCCCATAAAGATATAGAGGATAGTAAGATAAACAGGCTTTGGGGGATCCCTGGGTGGCGCAGCGGTTTGGCGCCTGCCTTTGGCCCAGGGCGCGATCCTGGAGACCCGGGATCGAATCCCACATCGGGCTCCCGGTGCATGGAGCCTGCTTCTCCCTCTGCCTGTGTCTCTGCGCCTCTCTCTCTCTCTGTGACTATCATAAATAAATAAAAAAATTAAAAAAAAATATTTAAAAAAAAAAAAAAAAAAAAAAAAAAAAAAAAAAAAACAGGCTTTGGTGCCTGGATTCCAACTTTCCGTCCAAGGGAAGATGAGAAACTGCTCCCAAAGAATGGCTCTGAGGAAGGTTGCAGAGGACACAACATGCAAAGTACATGCTTTGGAAACAGCAGACATGCCAAGATGGCTTTCTCCCCTTTTCTTCCTCTTCTAGCCCACTATCCCTTAAGAGGAAGAATTAAAACTTTGAAAATGGCACTTACTGACTCCACAGACATCATCAAAATTTGCATAATCACCTCTAGTTTTATTCATTATATTCAGAAGCATATTTTCCACAGAAGAAGGAGAACTGGTAAAAAATAAATAAATAGCTTTTAATGTTTAACTGCAGCAATTTGTTCTATAATGAATTCATGTTAATAAAAAATTTAAAGTGTACATGGTATAGTAAGTTAGAAATTATTAGTGTAATATTACTGAAAATGACCACATTCTCAGCCAATTATTTTGTGGGCCCTTGGTGAAAAGTTTATATTTATTTCCAAATTCTCTCTACATAAATTTCCCATGTTTCCCATCGGTGCCAATTCTTTTAGAAATAGACCTTTATTACACAATCATTTTCAAAAATATTTCTAATACTCCAGTGTTGGAAAAGACACGTGGAAAAGAATGCCAGTAGCTCAAAGACTTATTTCTTGTTTGAAACACAACTCCCGTCTCCATTGGAACACACTTTTAAAGTTGCCTCAAAACTTAACTCCAGAAAGAAAAACCAAATGAAAGATTTTCCAACTATTAACAGAATTTACTGTAATAAGACAAAGCATAAAAACCAGGTTCTAAATATCACGCTGACAACAATTTTGAGTTAGCCAAAAGGTAGGGTTCAGATAGTATCAGCAATTCAAGAGGAAGCATACAGGTTCAGAATGTCCAGGAATGATTCTCTGAAATCCAAAGCAGAATACACCTAATGCAGACAAATAAATGATTGTTGAAGCAAAACACGGGGGAAAAAAATGTCATTTGTTAGGACATAAGTAAACATGTAATAATGTTAGTTAGTTAGTGAGAAATCCAGCTCCTAATTTACACAGACATTAGATTTACCGTGGTTAAGAAAGAGCTTTCCTGTGTCATTTACATTTAGGGATCAGCAGTAATAGCATTTTATGGGTACCTAAGACAAGACCTGCACGTGCATGACTCTCTCATCTCACAATAAATACGGTTCTGAGTTAAGGCACCTGCGGAGCAAAGGAAAGGATGATAATGAGTCTTATGGGGGTCCTCAAGGGACTCATAACTCCAGGTGGTCTTAGAAATCATGGAGAATATCCCATCAGGAGCTCTTGGGAGGACGCCAGGGATATGCAGCTGGTACGGCGTTCAAGACCTCTTCACAAACTGCTTCAGTATGGGCCCTTGGCACTCCTCAGGGCAGCCCTTCAGCGAGCAATAATTACATCACATTCCATAGATTATCACCCCACGTATAATTTCTCAAAGGTTCTCACTAAGTGCTGTCTTGAAAGCAGCAGCTACCAGCTAGGAGGAGGGGATGCGAGGGGCGACTGGCATCAACAGAGGGCGCTGTCGGCCCCCCTCCCTGCCCTCGCAGTCCTTCCCTCCCCACTCCTGGCCTCCAAGGGAGGATTTAAAAAAAAAAAAGGGGGGGGTGGGAGTGAATGGGTGACGGGCACTGGGTGTTATTCTGTATGTTAGTAAATTGAACACCAATAAAAAAATAAATTAAAAAAAAAAAAAAAGCCAGTGGCTGCTCTTAAAAACTCAGGTGCAGGAGGAATGCCAAGCCAGAGTTCTTTCAACTTCTTTGAATTCTGGTTCTGTCGCGTAACAATGATATGGCCTTTAATTGTTCTTCCTTCCGTCTCAGTTTTACCCTCTGTGAAATGGGGAGAGGAAGACCTGACTTCCTAAAGTTCTTGAGCCACTAAAGGCCCTCATGTGTATTAGGTGCCTGGGGCCAAATTCCTGTTCCTGGTACTCACTCAAGGAATGGTGGAAATGTGAGTATTTATAATTGATTAACTTCTCCAGGCTGGGCCTTCTGTTAACTTTCTCAGCCCGCTCACCGGGAGTTGGAGGACCTTTTGGTTAATGGCAGTGTCCTACATTCAGACTTCAGAACTCAAAAAATAAATATGCCAGCCCAGTCTTTCACTTATTCTCGAACAGATAATTAGTGAGAACTTTCTATGTGATGGGCTGCCTGTTGGTGGTGGGGATACAGAATTTTTAAAAAGAAATCCTTGTTCTCATATTTCATAATCTATTGTGGGAGGGGGGAATCTATATACTGATTGCCAAGAGAAATCATATGAATAGGAGAGGAAATTATTAAATAGGAATCTCATAAAAATTATCTCACATGTGATTGTTTTTTGTTTCTAAATGGATTTCCTCTCCATTTAGAAACTGTTTCTGTTCATTACTCTGCTGTTTACCACACGTTGTAAGTGGCTGCATCTTGCCAGCCCCATACATGGCATGAGCTTTGGAGCAAAGTGGGGGAAAAAAAAAAAAAAGCCATATCTATGCAGTTTTGACCAGTCCCTGACGCAGTGATGCATCCATTTCCAGCATTTCAAAAGACTGATAAGGTTCCTCAGTTTTTCTGTTGGACTAATGATGTGGGACTTGTAATGAGCAAGAAGAAGGAAAAGCCCCCCACCACACAGAGTGGTGTCTGTGGGAGATGTACTGCCCAGGACCCACTGCCCAGGGAGTGGAAAGGGAAGGGAAAAATTGGGAGTAGCTTAGCTGTGAGTATAGGAGATGAATGGGAAAGAGACCCCTGCAAGCCACATCCTCCTGGAGCACAGTCTAAGGAGCCTGCCTGAGATCTCACCTAGGGCTTCCCCAACTCTCCTCCAACCAGACTAAGGGCTTAGCCCAGAAGTTCTGCTGCAACCTCAAGCCCGTGCTTCTCTGAATGGCTTTGTAATGAGATACAGATCTAATGAGTAGCCATCTTTTAAAATCAAAAAGCACTTCAGCCTCATTAAACGCTTACAATTGTGTGTTATAAATGTTTACTCAGCACACAACTTTGGGTTGATCCTCAGGACAAGGCAATGACTTGCCAAGAATCACACGATTTACACTCTTTCTCAGTCCCGAGTACTGTTTGCAAAATGTTTTAGAGACTTCCTTATAAATATAAGCTGGAAAGCCAAGATAAGCCCTTGTTTATAGCATCCAAAATCTTTGCAAATATTCCAGCCTGTGAATTATGAATTAGCAACATTTCATTATTTTTCTGCAAGGAAAGGAGAAGCATGAGGTTCTGCAGAAAACCCAAACAAGTCCTTGGAACTGTGGCATTCAAAAGCCTCTCAGGAATTCTAGGGCTATATATGGAGAAAGGTCAAGGTCTTGAGGAAGCAATTTTCTCTGAAAAGTCTGATACTTGTTCTACACTTTGCCCCCTACCCCGCCCCCCCCGCCCCATGAAGGAGCAATTATCTCCATCACATACAAGGTAGCAGTGTCCTACTTGCCCTTCTAGATAGAGGGAGAAAAGGTGCTTAAATATGAGGTTTTTCTTCAGCATCCTTTCCCGGCCCTATTTAGCACCCTTCTATCGCCTCTTGGAACCCTCTGAGTCTCTAGAACTACTTTGGTGCTCTATGACCAGATCTTTTTTCTCACCTCCCTCATCCCCACATCTTCTCCTGTCTCCTTCGGCTGAAGGAGCTTACGATACAGAGGAAGAGAAGCCTGGGACTCATGATCAGAGGTCCTGAGTTTGAGTGGTTTAACCAAAGATGGGGTCCAAGCATCAATATTTTTGAATGCTTCCCATGAACGTTGATATGCAGCTAGGATTGAGAATTAGCCTGATGTTAACTGATGGTGATAATACTCAGCTAGGACTTCAGCTAGAAAACAAGTACATAAACCCAATTTTCCCTCAATATGAGTTAACTGTGGTACCCAGTCTAAGGAATAAGTGTCCAAGGATGAATGTTAGTGCTTCATGGCAGGTCTTTGGGAAAGCTTCCTACACATTAGTGAGTCTTGTGAACATTCTCAAATCTGCTACTCCATCTACCCGGCAACTGGTCCTAATTTAGAAAACACTTGTACTACTCATCTCACCTATAGAAAGCTCAAAGCACCATTCGAGAAGTAACTAGTCACTATATAAATTTGCTGGTATTGTGTCTTAACAATAGGAACCAATCCAGGCAAATATATTACTGAGCCTCTCCTGGAGAACAACTGCTTTTTCCAAATAAAGGGTAAGCTTCCAGCCAATCATTTGGGTCATGTTCTTTAAGAAAAACAAAATTTTCTCACCTTCATCTGCAGACTGAGCCTCCTTGTTATAATTTAAAAATACGGCTGTACATCCCAATGGCCTAGGCCTTTCTTTTGGTGCCTCACCAAAATTTACTAAATTCTATTAAGAAATAATATTAATACTGATGTCTGAGTATGGCTTCTGGAAATCTATATTATTGAATAGTTATTTGTGCAAAAATGTATCATTCAGTAAATAGAATTTGGATAACTGAGAAACTCTGAGGAGAAAAAAAGTAAGTTGAGTCCATACTTCACATATTGAAACAGGTTGAAGTCAAATGGATCACAAACTAAAAAGTAAATAAATACAACCACAAATGCACAAGAAATAAGCTATGTAAGAATTCTTTTACCGTGTTAGAATTGAAACAGCTATTGATGGGATCCCTGGGTGGCACAGCGGTTTGGTGCCTGCCTTTGGCCCAGGGCGCGATCCTGGAGACCCGGGATCGAATCCCGCATCGGACTCCCAGTGTATGGAGCCTGCTTCTCCCTCTGCCTGTGTCTGCCTCTCTCTCTCTCTCTCTCTCTCTCTCTGTGTGACTATCATGAATAAATAAATAAAATCTTAAAAAAAAAGAAACAGCTATTGATTCAGCAATATGAAATATTTAAATATTATCATAAAAGCTGTTGAGAGAGAGAGAGAGAGAGAGAGAGAGATAAACAGACCATAAGAAAAGTCAAAGGATAACAAACTGGGGGAAAATGTTAATAGATGACATTTAAAAATCTGATCTTCCTAATAATGTAAAGTATTCCAAAAAATTATGAAGAAAAAGACCAACAACCCAATAGAAAAACAAGCAAAATATTAGAATAGATAGTTTATAGGACAATAGTCAATGGCTCATAAATCAAACATATGAACATATTTTTATTTTTCATAACAAAAACATAAATTAAAACTACACTGAAATGTCTTTTCACAGTTCAGAATGGAAAACATTCCAAAGTTTAATAGCACACTTTTATTGAACAAGGTGTTGTGAACTACCTTGTTCACTCATGTAAAGTGTAAATTACATATCTGTGGAAGACAAAGTAGCAATGCTATCAAAATTGCAAGTGACCATGTCATTTGACCTAACCACTCTCTACTTTTCTATAGACATACCTCCATGCATATGAAAAGACATGTACAATTATTTATCCAACATTGTTATAGTAAAATATTTTAAAATAATGTCTATCAAAAGAGGTTTGTTTAATTAAATTATGGCTTATCCACTCAGAAGAGTGCTTGGTTGCCATAAAATAAGGCCTAGGAAATTTCTTTCAGTACTGAAATTTATTGATGTCTAAGGGAACAAATGAAAACAGCACGGTCTGTTTTCATATTATATTATCGTACTATTTGACTTTTTTATAGGCCAGGGGCAGGAGCACTGATTGTCTTGCTATCTGATCTCTCAGTTTCATAAGAGTCACTGTAATGACTGCCAAAAAATTTATCCAATATTCCCTATCTAAATTGAAACCTTTCTAATGAATCCACATGCAAGTACCAATAAACATGGTGCCTGATTCCAGGCAAGACCAGAGGGAACTTCCATCATTTCTCAGGTGTTCTCCATATAAAACTGAGTCTCTGCCAATGTCCAATCGACTTCTGCATTATTATCATCATCTTCCCCAAACCTTAAGTAAAAATATCTCCTAAAATTGGAAAAGGAGAAAATAGGTGAACCCGACATAGGGAAATGCCCATACAGAAGAAAAAAGTTTGAGGTAAGCTTGATACCTGATAAAGTAAATTGAGAGAGGGTAACTCAGCCACAGGCAGATTCTGATTGACTAGATTTGGGTTTGGGTACGAGATTTGGCATTTCAAACAAGCTCTCAGGCTATGTGATGCTGCTAGTTCATGGATCATTTTTTTTTTAAGATTACTTATTTGAGAGAGAGCATGCACGCAAGTGAACTTGAGGTGGGAGGAGGGGCAGAGGAAGACACAGACTCCCCGATGAGTAGAGAGCCCAATGCAGGACTTGATCCCAGGACCCTGGGGTCATGACCTGAGCCCAAGGCAGACTCTCAACCAACTGAGCCACCCAGGCACCCTGCATCATATTTTGAGTAAACGTTATCACTGCGTAGTACACAGAAATATACTCATTAATGTGTTCATTGAGTATTAAACGTTTAGTTTCTTGTATGTTATTGTGCAGATATATTTGGGGAATTACTGTATAACAACTGGAGAAATTAGTTGGGAGTTTCTGATTGCCTGGGAACATATTGTTTTTTTCCTTTTTAAATAATAGATTATAAGTTCCAACGATGCAAAACTTGTAATCAAGCAGATTTTCAGAAATTCATATGTGTACTCATGCATATGTGAGTATCGGCTTCTATGTGCATAAAATAATTCTGAATGCCTCTGAAAGAATAAGAATTTTAACATTGAGTAGATTGGGAACATAAATAATGTTCATCAGTTCAATAGTGCTCAGACTTCATTATATCTGCTTTTGTGCCCTTTGAATTTGAATCAGATAAATACATTATTTATTATCAAATAATTTTTTTAATTCTCGTCCTAAAACTGATGACCTCTTGAAGTTGTATGGAAAGAAAGGAGAATTTATGCAGGTCTAAATACGCAGAAAGCTTTTCCAGGAAAGACATGGTGCTGAGCTCACCCTAACCAGCTTGAAAGAGCTTAAATCTACCCACAGAAGCAAATAAATGTGCAATGGTTATATCATCAGTGAATCAGAGTTTTCCATTCTTCTGATACCTTTTTAAAAATACTTACTAAAATTATACATAGACATGATTTTAAAACCACTTCATTTAGTAGGACATAATTTAAAAAAAAAAATAGTATCCTGATTTACTACTTACTCATCTAGTAGGGATCAACAGGGAAAAGTGTTTTTTTTTTTTTTAAGATTTTAATTATTTATTCATGAGAGACACAGAGAGAGAGAGAGAGACAGAGACACAGGCAGAGGGAGAAGCAAGCTTCATGCACGGGAGCTCCACTTGGGACTCCGATCTCAGGTCCCCAGCATCACCCCCGTGAGCTGAAGGCGGCGCTAAACCGCTGAGTCACCCGAGCTGCCCAGAAAAGTGTTTTTGATATTTTCATGATTGATGATTATGTTCATGCTGACAAATAGTATGTTTGTCACCTATTTATAAATTCTGGAATTTTATGCATTAACCATTCACTCTCTGCTATAATGGATAAAGATTTAGCTCACTGCCAACCCCGATCTTCACCTATCATCCATTGAAAATAGTTTTATCACTATCTGTTTAGGCTTTTCATAACTGTAAATAATTTCTTCTTTATTTCTTACATATCAACTAATAGGTGTCTCTTGACTCGTCACTCTGTATTATGAGAACATTCCTGTCCTTTCCCATCCTTTTAGTTCTCTATCCACTTTTGTCCTTTCAAACACTATAATACTGCCAAGGTGACAACATTTACATTTTGTTTTCTTTTTTTTTTTTTTTTTTTTTTTTTTTACATTTTGTTTTCAATCACAAATACATGGGTCATATCCTACATGTTGAAAATTTAAGGCAGTGTATATGTAATAATGACCACAATAAAACTATTGTTCATCCTACCCAAATAGTATGATATGATTCTTTTTCTTATGCAGCTTATTACTTTTTCTGGAGGTCCTAATTGGTTTCTTATTTTCTTTCCATTATTTAACTTTTTCATCATTTTAAGAACTCAAGATTTTTCCCTAATATATTCATTTTTCCTTTGTAATATCAAGTCATATTTTTCCACTGTCTCTCCCTTCCCCAAGCATTCCATTTTCTGCTGCCATTTGTGTGGCAGTCTGGGCTTGCTAACAGAACTATCTTCCTAATCTTCCCTTCTTTACTGTCCTAGGTTGTATCCCTGCCACATTATTGGTCCTCTGACTGAGAAGCTCTTGGCCAACATACCCCTGCAGCAACCACCACAGTCTTCAGCTCAACAAGGAAATCATGAGGAAAAGGACTAATAGCAAAAGTCAAAACACTATATTCTACACTCCTCTTTTGCATGCCTCCAGAGTAGCAATCTGCCTTTTCAAGAAGTTCCCTAGACTGATGAATCAAATAAGGCAATTTGGAAGTTGATTTTAATTTGGTTTTTTAATTCATGCCAGTTATGATTCATTCTGTTTCATACTGAAATATTGTACTTTATTTTTCTTTCAAGAACTATTTGACAGACACTAAATAGAACCTCTTTTTTATAACAAAGAATGCTTAATTGTCAAAGGAGTTAAAATGCCATACATGGACTAATGATTAAGATTTTACTATATTTTACTAAGGTGCTCTGATTCTGTTTCCTTAATAATGACCTCTTCTTTTATAGTCTACTTGTGAGCCTATGAGATGGGATATGGAAGGAGGTCTATGATTACTCACCAACCTGATTAACTTTGTTCTCTTTTTGACAAAGTATTGTGTCATGGTTATGTACAGCTCCGATTCCATTTAAATATCTGTGTGACAAATATTCTGCAGAGGAAAAAGAATAGGACTTGAGTAATGTGACTAATTCAGCATACATAATTTGTTAATGCAGTTAGTGCTGAATCAGAACTATAAAATTCTTAGTGGAATGCATAAAAGATGGACAGTCTAACTTTTACTTTTCTTACGAGGGTTCAATTTACAAAAAATCCTAAACTTTTATACAGAGGTCAATATCTTGAAGACATGTGATGTGCAATTGACTTATTTTATTCATTTCCATTTTTCAAATCTGACCTAGGAAGTTTAATTTGTTTATCAAGCTCACTGCTGTTTCTTGTGCTTTTGAGCAAACATTTGCTCAATGTTTAGTATTTGTAGTTTCTTCCTATTTACCTGGCTCAGTGCTAGGCTCTTGAAGGAATCAGAATAATTAAAATACCAATACCTCACTCCAAGTATCTGGTAATATAGATACAGACATAAGAAACATATATATGAAGCAAAGAAGTATTCAAAACAGTATTCAAAAGCTATATCATGTGGCACAAAGAATTGGGTGGTATTTAGAGACATCTGAAGAGAAACAAAGATTGGAGCACCCATAGAAGGCTTAGTAAATAGAGATAGGATTATACAGTTGCCTATGGGCTATTTTGATGCAACCATTTCAAGCCAATTTGTTGACTATGAAACAGAAATTTTCTGCTGCATCTGGAACATTATATAACTTCTTGGGTATGTTTTCTTTCTCTCTGTGTGATAGGAATAAGATAAAAAGATTAATGCTTGCTTGTGAAAGTTGACTCTAAATGTCAACATTTGTGCGTGTTTGAATAGAGCCTACCATTCTAACTAAAATTCATGCAAGGAAGATTCTTTATTCTTTGCAAGTAACTTGAACTCAGAATGTATTATCATTTTAGAAGATGTGTTAATACTACCCTATGACCAACCTTAATGCAATGGAGAAAACATCACCCACCTCAGTCTGGGCAAGTTTACTTTAAACACTAATTCTGTGGCCAAGAATATATGATACAGGGATACTTCATTTAAGGAAAGAGATATTTCCTTAAAACCATGGAAACTGAAAAGCAGAAATATTAAGTTAAACCATATGAAACTGCCAGTTGTGTAGATCAAAATAACAATAATTTTGTATGATTCGTTGTAGAGATGAGACTCTTTTCCATCCGGTTCTTCTGGTTGCCATTACCTATAACTAGCTCCCCCACCCCCAAATTAAACTTATAAAGGAAAGATTACTTTCAGGATTTCTAAAATCCTAATATTTAAAGTTGGAGGTAGATAAATCATCTCCAGCACAGTCAAAACAGATAACTGAGCTTCTCTAAATTCCAAGAAGTTTCTTTGAAGATTCCTTGGTTGATGTCTTAGAGCAGCTAAGAATAACTAGCATAACAATATGTGTATTTGGTTTTCAATAAATCAAATGATAATGCTTATTCTGGAACCCTTTTAGACTTTCATGTAGGAAATAAGGAAGAGAGGACAGAGAGAAATGCTTGTCAGCCTTGACCCAGAGCTCTTAAGACAAAGAGGGATAATATACTGAAGTCTATTCAAGGTTTGGCCTCTCCACAGATCATTACAACCAAGATGCCAATTAACACTAAATGTGACAGTGGCTTTTGTGACGTGGACAGCTGGCCACTCAAAGATACACAAGGACCACCTGCTCATATAACATAGGCCACCAAACAGGCACCAGATGGTAACAACATTTGAATGTTATTACTATAGTCACTTTCACCTCAGATCTATTTGAACTGGACATTAGGAGGCAGGGCTGTAAAATTCACATCTGATTTTTAGAACAATATGGTTCTCTATAAATCTCACATGTATGACTTACTTGAGGCCAAAGAATCATTCCTGGGCATTGGTGGCTCAGCAGAAGTTCTGCATCATGTGGCAACTAGAAGTAATTGGCTTAACCAAGATATACTACACCTGCTGAGATGCCCTTATGGAAAGCTTGGAGAGGAGAAATGTAGAAAAATCAACTACAGAAAAAGACTTGAATGAGGTGATGGGGTTGGGGGTTGGTAAAAAAAATAAAAAAAGAGTAAAAAATGGTTGTCAGAAGAGGCAAGTGCCAAAGTAGCAAGAGGAGCCAAGACATGCACATTTTTGGCTACATATACCAAGCCTTTGGAAATTGCTTCTGGCTATACAGATTTTTAAGAAAAAGCATTCTAAAAACTTTCAGACAGGCCTCTTGCCCATAAAAAAAGGTACAAATACAAAGGTATCAATAAATGTGCACCAGGAGGTTGAGAGAACATTCAAGAGTTTAAATCACTTCCTAAAACTGAGGTAATTGTTCTGTTAAATTGGCTGATGCCCCAAGCATGGCAAAAGAATTATAAAGTAGCTTAGTTAACAATTCTGAAAACATAGTTTGTACTTTGGACAAAGAGCCACCCATGGTTGTGTTTCATGGGGAGGAATGGACCTGAGATAACGCCTCCCAATCTTTAGTAAAGAAAATACATTGTCTAAGGAACTAGGGAGCATATGTAAATTGCCTAGCAAATTACACAATAATCAAAAGACCATACATATTTCACTAATGTTATTTATTCTGCATTATAAACTACCTATCTATAAAAAAAAAAATCCAATTTCCATTTCCCTAACAACTTAGATGAACCTTGTTGAAACAGCAGCCAGATGTCCAATATAATTTCCTGAATTTCAAAATGCAACTAACTTAGCAGGTGGTCCTAAGTCTCTAAATCAAACTGTTAGGGCTTTGAGGGGGAGGCTCCTAGCTTAGGAAAATGGGGTCAGTCTGAAAAGATTTAAAAAAAAAAAAAAGCTAGAAAAAAGGAAAGAGCAAAGAAAAATATTAGTAAAATTTGACAAATGTATTTCTTAGTATTATGTCAAACATGTTTACTGAGCTGCACAATTAATAAAAAATATTCTGTACTAGAGTCCCTAATTATTATTCCACACAGGACAGAACACCTCTTCATTATCCCTTTTTGAATTGATTGTGTACATCAAACAGTCGAGATATAAATAAAATATGCCTGCATGCATAATACCCTCACATTAAAGCTGGAGGCAATTAACCTATGATTTCTCATTAATTAAATTAAAATAACCTTCTAAAAAATGTCTAGAATCAAAACAGATTTCTTTTAGTGTAGATTTTCCTCACAATGATGCAGAGAGCTTGTTTACTAAATTTATCACACCAATAAAAAAATGCTATTTCTGTTTTTATCCCAGGCTGGTCTTGGATTTTCTCCTGAGGTTCCAGTCTCATTTAGCTAAATCCGATTACAGTGTCAGGGTTTTTTGGGGTTTTGTTTTTGTTTTTCTCTCTGTCTTTAAAAATACTTTTCATCAAGGCTTCTTTTCTGTTAAATTGTCCAAGTACCTTCTTTCTGAGATGGATCACTATCATGTAGCGGAAAGCTGAAAACTATTTGGTGAGTTCACTGAATTTAGACAGTTGAAGCACATACACATGAGATACCAGGGGGTGTAATGGGCCTAAATATGGGGCTGCCCTCAGCATGGATGAAAAATCCTCATGACCTCCTGCTCAGGCTCTTCCCAATTTTTCCTCTCCTTCCCAGACTCCCCATTACACCAAGTTGTTAGTTACTTCAGATTTCCAAAGTCTCCCCTCTACAGAGTATTTTCATTCTAAGATAGACATAAAAGGATACATATCACTGAGGAATATATCCTTAATAATAGAATTCTTTGTTTTTTCTCTAAAGTCCTTTGCAGATCCCCTAAAATCTCACTATATTAAGAGAGCACATAGCCACAGATTGCCCCCACCTAAAACCTGCCTACCTTAGTACATGATCAGGCGCTAAAAATGTTCTTAAATATCATGCATCGATTGATCGATCTCTTCTCCAATGGGAAAGTCATATATATTCACCCTTTCTTTCATATCCTGAAAATCTGTATGACACACTACTTTCACACGGTAAATCCTCAATAAATGAGGTTATGTTGAATTGAGTGTTAAGCCTGGATTCATTCCTTTACACCAAATCAGCTCCTCATCTCAACCACCACAGGCTGTTAGTGACAACACTTGTCTTCTAGACACCTGGATAAGAGCTTTGGGACATCTTCTACTCTTTAAGAACCATTTCTTAACCCTTTTATTGATTTCCTCATGAGGTGCTATCATTTCTTCCTTCAAAAGATGGGATTACTTCCTTTTCCTTGATTCTGACCACCACAGCCCAATACAGATAGATAATTATTACTTTGCTCTTAAAAACCCAAACTTTCCCTAATTCTACTCACTGCCTCTAAATTATCCCTCTACAATGTCCATACCTATACTCTTTACAACAAACCTTACCTCAGCTTAATTTTGCCCTTGACCAGTTCTTCATATGCCTATGTCAAATGCACAACGCACATTGTCTATTGCCTATCCAACAAATACCATCACCTTTCCTATCTCTTCCCTGCTAGTAGAGCCCTGGATTTTGGCCCCTCCTCTGCTCTAGGATTGGTCCATACCAGCCAATGGTGTAAGGGTAGGCTTTTGTTCCCATTTTGACCAATGAGGTTCAAGAGAAAGTCAGGGCAAGGGGATGGAGGGGTGGGTTGGTGGGAGACTTCCATTCCTGAATAAAATGGCCAAACTTCATAAGGACAAAACAGGATACCTCTGTCACTTTCTTACTGCTTAGACTATTTACGGAAGGTTGTGGTGCTTAGAGCTATACCAACAGATAATAATAGTAGATCAAAAGAAGATAAAAACGTCAGGTCTTTGATGACATCCCTGAAGTACTGAACTAACACTTCAAGACTTTTTGTTAAAGAATAAGAAATTTAGTACATTGAATTGAAAATGAGCAAAAGAAATTATTTTTCTTATACAAGATGAATCTTCAAATGCACAATGTAAAGCTTTGTTACTCAATGCCCCAGTTTGGGAAACCACTGGCACAGAAGACCATGAATACCCCAAATACCATGTAACTTCATGATAAATTCTTGTAAGAGATTGATAACATATTACACAGGATTTAATGTCAGGGTACACACAATCTCGATGCAACAAAGGCATCTGAGAAATTCACTAAGCACGTATTTAAACAATTGAATCTGTCATGTGCATTCGGAGAAGTCCCTGAAGAAGAATTTGCCTGACAGGATACAATGGCATTGGAGAAGCTATTATAGTCAATTCTATGAATCAGGTACCCTGATTCCCCAAGGCAATTTTTACAAGAGCAGGTCAATGGCTTATGTATAAAGCTTTGTTTTAAAATGATAAGAGGGATTTGAGAAAGAGTTTCCTTTTAGTTACAATACCTTTTAATACTACATTAAAATAAGATAGGTGCTATTTATACAAAATACCTTTTGACAAAGGAGGATTTTATGACAAATAAATCTCAAAGTGATGTATTAATCCAATTTTTACTGCAGACCATCATAAATAGAACACGGTATACTATGCATAAAGAAATGATAAAGCATAAAAAGTGCAAAATATTAAAGTAGTACGACTGAATTTTACAAATCATATAGATGATTTTTAGCCACTTCACCTTGTAAAGCTGTGCCCTTATTGTAATAATGCTCAAAATGTACTCTGCATATATGTCCTTGATAATGACAAGTCCTTAACCTTTGAAAATGGAATTGTGCTTTGGAAACAAGACAATCATTAAGCTGAATGAAATTAAACTCAACTTGCCAAAAGCCCTGTGCTCCTCAAAAACCAATGAAACTCAAGTCTCTCTCATTCTCATGTCCTGGGTCATGCAAAGCAGGCCTCACCGATGTCATACAGGTGGATGAATGCAGATCCTCTCCCATGGTTCTTGCACATCAAAGGCCTCATTCCTTCAAAATAGTTTCCCAGTATCCAAGGACCCAATTTCACCAAAGGCTATATATTGAAGATCATTCCCACTATGTCATTTAATTCATGAGCTTAAATCCTCCTCAAATTCATGAGAAAAACTCACTTCTCTTTCCTTCATTTCTCAAAGGTTCATCTAATCCTAATTCTATCTAGTACATCAAACCACTCATTACCACTTCAGTGCTTTTACCTCAGGATCTATAAGGTTCATGCCTACACTTCCCCAGTGTCCTTAAGGATTCGGGTCCAGTATCCTCAATTCACTGTTTTCACATAGTCTTTCCCTTTGCATACCATCTCACCAAGAGGATGTCAACTCAAACCCTTTCAGCACCTCCTTTGCAGGAACCATGGAAGAAAGTTATGTCCCATATTATGCCAGCCCTCTGAGTCATTCCACCTCCTTCATCTCAAAGCTCCATAGCTTTCTCTACCAATGACGCTCAGACCTTAATCACACCATTAACAACTGAACATCAACTGAACATCAACTGAAGCTTCTGTTGATACTACTCAATGGTTTAAGAGCTTGAAAATGAGGGAACTATGATAGTTCTTTGATGCTAAACTGAGAGGTAAACATGCCAGCTCTCTTGTTTTAAACATGTACTATCTTGAATATACCAAATAAAATTTTGGAGTTAAAGTTGGTGTCTTTCCCTCTCTAGATTCTGATTTCTACTACTCATTATCCAAAACTTGGGAATGCAATAGATTCAGACTAGCTATGAGATCCCACTATCTGAGTTCTTGCCATAAACACCCCAAGAACCTAATATACTAGGAGACAAGGGAAATTTATTGGACCAGAATTGTGGAGCTGCACGGAAAGAACAAAATGGGTCACAAGGAGTGCAAGACTGGAGTAAAACCTGATTTGCCATATTAACATATTTTAAGAATGTTTAGATGAAAGGAGGATTGGTCAGCTATGAAAACATACATTAGAGTGATACACAGAGAAATAAGCATACACAGTGAGCTCCTCCTAGGGGAGAGGAAGCTTTAGTCAGAGTTTTAAGTACTTCAATTCTATAACAAACAAAAATTATGCTTAAATGGAAAGTGTACATGTCTACATAAAGCACATTCTTCTGCATTGTCAGATTCTAGCTATTCACTTTCTTTGGTCTATTTTACAGCTCTTTCCATATTGATAAGCATTCTGATTCTGTCTTGTCCAGTAGTGCTTCCATGAATTTCCTCACCCTCCTCCCCTTCCCCCCATGGGGGAGAAAGCCACTTCATCTCCACTTGCAATTAAATTCCTTTATTCCAGATACATTGGTTAACTTTTTACTTTCCCTTTAAAACAGTTTTAACACTGGCTGGATTGTTTCACTGAATAAGTATGAACTCTTTAATATAAATTCATTTGATATCTGTATGAGAGTCATCACTTTATCTTTAAAAAATTATCGTTAACACTAGTTAACAAAAGTATCCCTTGTTTATAGATAGATGTAAAATGCTAGATATCAATTGACTGAATATTTCCAATTCTATAGGTGAGTCTATCTCCCATTAGTAAAAGAATATGTCAAGCTATCTTAATGTCATACAAATGAATACTTATCTTACCTAATTTCTCTTGTTATGACTTGATATTTATCAATTGCCCATTTGATTTTTCCAGACTTATTAAGATATTGATATATAACATTGTTCAAGAGGTATAAAACATTGAGCTGATCCATTTATATATTGTGAAATAATTACTACCATAGTTATTAGCTAGCATCTCCATAACTTCCCATAATTTCCATTTATTTCAAGTAGTGATTTTTTAAAAGATTTTATTCATTTATTCATGAGAGACACACAGAGAGAGACAGAGACATAGGCAGAGGGAGAAGCAGGCTCCCTGCAGGGAGCCTGATGCGGGACTTGATCCCAGGACCCCAGGACCATGACCTGAACCAAAGGCAGATGCTCAACCACTAAGCCACCGAGACACACATCTAGTAGTGATATTTAAGGTCTACTCTCTTAGCAACTTCCAAGTATGAAATACAGTTTTATTAACTATAATCTCCATGCTGTCCATTAGATTCCCCAGTGCCTCATCTATCCCATATCTGGAAGCTTATACTCTTTAACCAACATCTCACCATTTCCTCCATTCACTAGCCCCTCAAAGTCTATCCATGTCATCACAAATGGCAGGATTTCCTTTTTTCTCATGGCTGAATAAAGTTGCACTTTACATATATATATATTCTTTATATAGTCATCTGTTGAAGAACACTTAGGTTGTTTCCATATCCTGGCTATTACGAAAAATGCTGCAATGAACAAAGGGGTACAGATATCTTTTGGAGATCCTTTTTTTATTTCCTTTAAATACATACCCAGAAGTAGGATTGCTGGATCACATGGTAGTTTTCATTTAATTTTCTGAGAAATCTCTATTACGGCTGCACCAGTTTGCATTCCCACCAACAGTGCACAATGGTTTCCTTTTCTCCGTATCTTCACTAAAACTTGTCATCTCTTACCTTCTTGATTTTAGTCATTCTAACAAGTGTGAGGTGATATTGTGGTTTTGTTTTGCATTTCCCTCGTGATGACTGATATCAAGCAACATTTCTGTACCTGTTGGTGATTTGTATGTCTTCCTTGGGAAAATGTCTAATCAGTTCCTCTACCCATTTTTTAATCAGATTGTTTTTGTTGTTGTTGTTGTTTTTATTGACTTGTAGGAGTTCTTTATATATTTCAGATACTGATCCCTTACTAGATATGTGATTTGCAAACATTTTCTCCCATTCTGTGGGTTGCTTTTTCACTTGCTAATTATTTCTTTCACTGTGCAAAAGATGTATTCCCACTAATTTAGTTAGTTGTCCTACTAATTAATTTTTGCTTTTATTGTTTGTGCTTTTGATGTCACATCCAGAAAAGTTGCTGTGAAGACCAATATCAAGAAGCATTTTCCCATCTTCTTCATAGTTCCAGGTCTTATGATTAAGTCAAATCTTAATCTTAGTTTGAGTTCATTTTTGTGAGTGATACAAGTCTAATTTTATTCTTCTGTATGTGGTTATTCAGTTTTCCCAACATCACTTATTGAGGAGACCACCATCTTCCCATTTCCCATATTCTTAGCTCCCTTGTCAAATATGAGTTGACTATATATGTAAAGGATTATCTCTGGGCTCCTTAATCTATTCCATTTGTCTTGTGTGTATTTTTACAACAGTATTCTACTGCTTTGATGACTAAAGCTGTTTTATTTCAGTCTCAGCCTGTTGATAGTCGTGCTATAGGTAGGAATGCCTGGTGTCCTCACCTAGGCCCATATTACTTGTGAAAACCCTCATAACATTTCCCTGACCAGAACTAGTGTTGTGGCTGATTCATCCCTTGTGGTTCTAATTATAATTGCAAGATGTATGTCAACAACCACCGGAGAACTTTGAAAAAACAAGGTTTATTTCTCACAAGTCCTGTAGGCTACAGGGCACACTTGAGGCCACACAGTAAAGTTATGAGGTGAGAGAGAGAGACAAAGAGACAGAGAGAGAGCACAGACCTGGGGTTCTATGTCTATTGGAGTCAAGGGTAAGGTGCCTAGTGTTTCAAGGGTTCACTCTTTATTGGTTAATTTAAAACATAAAAGCAGTAATTAAAATGCAGACAGGGAAAAGCAAGCAATTTTCTAGGCCACCCAGGACTTTCTAAAAAGGAAAATTCATGGATGGGGCATCCTGGTTCTTTATCTAGTAGTGTAGCTGGCAGTGTGTTTATTCAAGATGGATGTCTTTGAAATAGATGCCTTAGCAATCAAAAGTTTAATGTCAGTCACTTAAATTATAATTTAAAAACCTATTGCCCTGCACTTGGCACTAGGGCAGTTTAGTATATAGTTTGAAATCAGGAAGTGTAATGCCTTCATTTTTGTTATTTTTGTTATTTTTGTTGTTATTTTTGTTATTTCTCAGAATTGCTTTGGTTATTTGAGGTCCTCTTTGGTTCCACACTAATTTTAGGATAGTTTTTTATATTTCTGTGAAAAATGCCCTTGGAATTTTGAGAAGCGTTGCATTACATCTCTAGATGGCTTTGTGTAGTGTGAACATTATAAGAATATTAATTCTATTCATCCATTGGCATGGGATATCTTTCCATTTGTTGGTGTTGTCTTCAATTTCTTTCATCAAAGTCTGATAGTTTTCAGTATACAAAAATTTCTCCGGGGATCCCTGGGTGGCACAGCGGTTTGGTTTAGCGCCTGCCTTTGGCCCAGGGCACGATCCTGGAGACCCTGGATCGAATCCCACATCAGGCTCCCGGTGCATGGAGCCTGCTTCTCCCTCTGCCTGTGTCTCTGCCTCTGTGTGTATGTGTGTGTGACTATCATAAATAAAAAAATAAAAAAATATAAAAAAAGATTTCTCCTCCTTGGATAAATTTGTTTCTATTGTTTTTGATGTTATTATAAATGGAATTGTACTCTTTATTTCTTTTTCAGGTTTTTCCTTGTTAGTGTATAGAAATGCAACAGATTTTTGAATAGTGATTTTGTATCCTCCAACTTTACTGAATTCATTTATTAGTTTTAAGTTTTTTGGTGGGGTTTTTAGGGTTTTCCATATATGATATTATGTCATCTCCAAATACTGACAATTTTGCCTTTTCTTTTTCCATTTGGATGCCTTTATTTTATTTTATTTTATTTTATTTTATTTTATTTTACTTTATTTATTTTATTTTATTTTTGCCTGGTTGTTCTGTCTAGGATTTCTAATACTATGTTGAACAAAAGTGAGCATCCTTGTCTTATTCCTGATTTTAGAGGAAAACTTTGATTTTCACAACTGAATATGATGTTAGCTTAAATAAATAAAATCAGAAATGAAAGAGGAGACATTGCAACTGATAGCACAGAAATACAAAGGATCATAAAACTATTACAAACAATTATACACCAACAAATTGTATCAGAAGAAATGGATAAATTTCTAGAAATATACAATTTGCCAAGACTGAATCATGAAGAAATAAAAAATTTAAACAGACTAATAATAAGTGATTGGCATTATTATTGACAACCTCACTTGTCATATATGGCCTTTATCCTGCTCTAGTATATTCCTTCTACACTCAATTTGTTGAGAGTTTTTTATCGTGAAGGGATATTTGGTCAAGTGGTGGGTTTTTGTTTTTTGTTTTGTTTTTTTTTTTGCATCTGTTGAGATGATCATAGGATTTTTATCTTTAGTCCTATTAATCTGGTATATCACATTTATTCATTTGCATATATGAAACATCCTTGCATCGTAGGGATGAATCTCACTAGATTATGGTGCACGATCCTTTTAATGTGTTTTTATATTTGGTTTGCTAATATTTTATTGAGAATTTTTGTATCTGTATTCATCAGGGATATGGGCCTGTAATTTTTTTTCTTGCAGTGCCCTTATCTGACTTTGGTATCAAAGTAATGCTGGCCTTATAAAATTAGTTTGGGAGTATTTGCTCCTCTTCAACTTTTTGAAAGAGTTTGAGAAAGATTAGCATTAATTCTTCTTTAAATATTTGATAGAATTCACCATTGAATTCATCAGAAACCATCTGATCCTGGGCTTTTCTTTTTGGGAGGTTTTCGATCGTCCATCACTCATTATTAGTCTGTTTAAATTTTTTATTTCTTCATGATTCAGTCTTGGCAAATTGTATATTTCTAGAAACATATCCATTTATTCTGATACAATTTGTTGGTGTATAATTGTTTATAATAGTCTTATGATCCTTTGTATTTCTGTGCTATCAGTTGCAATGTCTCCTCTTTCGTTTCTAATTTTATTTATTTAAGTCTTCTCTTTTTTTCCCTAGATAATTTTGTTTATCATTTTAAAAAATCTCTTAGTTTCATGGATTGTTCTACTGTTTTTCTGGTCTCTATTTCCTTTTTTTCTGTTCTGATCTTTATTTCCATCTTTCTGCTAACTTTGGGTTTAATTTGTTCTTTTTCTAATCTCTATGGCATAGTTATCTGAAATCTTAATATAGGCATTTATCACTACAAACTTCTCTTTTAAAACTGCTTTTGCAGCATCCCATTGGTTTTGTTATATTGAATTTCCATTTTCATTTGTTTCCAGGTACTTTTTATTCCTATTTGATTCCTTCTTTGGCCCATTGGTTGTTCAAAAATGTGTTGCTTAATTTTCATATATTTGTCAGTTATTCTGCTTTTATCCTGTAATTGATTTCTAGTTCCATACCATCATGGTCAGAAAAGATACTTGATATTATCTCAGGCTTTTAAATTTTCCACAACTTGTGTTATGGCCTGACATATGATCTATACTGGAGAATATTTTGTGTGTGTATGAGAAAAATGTGTATTCTGCTGCTTTTAGATGGAATGCTCTATCTATGTGTATTAGGTTCTTTTGGTCTGAAGTATGGTTCATGCTCAATGTTTCCTTGTTGATCTTCTGTCTGGATGATCTGTCTGTTGTTGGAAGTGAGTTATTAATGTTCCCTTCTATTCTTGTTTTGTTGTGTATTTCTCTCCCTTCTGACCTTTAATATTTGCTTACTATATTTAGGTGCTCTGATGTTGGATTCCTATATATTACAACTGTTATATCTTCTGGATGAATTAATCCTTTTACCATTATGTAATTACCTCCTTGTCTCTTGCTACCACTTTTGGCCCAAAGTCTATTTTGTCTGGTATAACTATAGCTACCCCTATTCTCTTTTGTTTCCACTTGTATGGAATATCTTCTTTCATTTCCTCACTTTAAGCCTATGTCTCTCCCCAAAGCTAAAGTGAGTCTCTGGGAGGCAACATATAGTTGGATCTTTTTTTAGTCATCTAGCCACTCTGTCTTTTGATTGGAGAATTCAATCCATTTAAGTTGGAGTAAATATTAATAGGTAAAGACTTAACTAATGCCATCCTATTGTTTTCTGGTCTTTTGTGGTTTCCTTGTTTCTTTCTTGTCTTTCTGCCTTCCTTTGTGAATTGATGATTTTCCATAGTGATATTATTTGATTCCCTGCTATTTCTGTTTTGTGAATCCCCTGTAGATTTTTGCTCTGTGATTACTATAAGGCTTACATAAAGCATCTTAGAGATATAGCAGTCTCTTTTACATTGATAACAACGTAACTGTGATCACATACAAAAATTCTACCCTTCTTCTTCCCCCCTTAATTTTATGGTTTTAATATTACAATTTACCTCTTTTTATATCATGTTTATTAACAAGTTATTGTAGCTATAGTTATTTTTAATACTTTTGTCCTTTCACCTTTTTACTGGGGTAAGTGGTTAACATTCCACCACATTACAGAATTAGAGAATTCTGAATTTGCCTATATATTTACCTTTACCAGTATGTTTTATACATTCATAGGCTTTCATGTTACTAATTAATATCTTATCATTTCAGCTTGAAGAATTCCCTGTCAGCATTTCTTTTAATGCAAGTTTAGTGGTTTCAGCCTTGTTTGCCTGAGAATGTCTTTATCTCTCCTTCCTTTCTGAAGAATAGCTTTGCTGAGTAAAGTATTCTTGATTGGCAATATTTTTTCTTTCATCACTTTAAATATATCATTCCATTCTCTCCTGCCTTATAAATTTTCTGCTGAGAAATCCATAATAGCCTTGTGCAAGGTTACTTGTAAAGTATAAGGTTTTATGTAGGGTTTTGGTTTTATTTTGGTTTGAGTTTTTTGCTGCTTTTAAGATTTTCTCTTTGTCTTTGATTTTTGTGAGTTTCATTATAATGTGTCTTAGAGAGAACCCTTTCAAACTGATTTTGTTTGGTGACCTCTGAGCTTCTTTAACATGGATACCCAAATCACATATAATATTAAATTGACATATAATATTAAATTAGTTTCAAGTGTACAGCATTATTTCTTTAAATAGCTTTCTGTCTCTCCTCTTCTCCTCTGGAACTCTAGTTATTCACAAATTAGTCCTTTTGATGCTATCCCTTAGATCACATGGACTTTCTACACTCTTTTTCATGTTTTTGTTTTCCTTTCTACTCTTCTGACTGTCCACAGGACGGAGAGGTGGAAGGGGTGGGTGAGGCATGTAGGGCACTAGGTGTGCTCATAGGCCAATTGAGAGGCTCTGCAGGCAATACATTCTCAGTGGCACATGTACAGGCTTCTCTAATGTGATCCATGATGCAGTTAGGATCTGTATCCCTTTAGTATACTCTGAGATTTCTATTTGACACTCTCTTTGCCTCTTCTTGCCTGCCAATCATGTAGCTCATGACTCAGTACTCTGGATGGAGTAACAGAGAAATAGGCCCCTTTGGCAGCCTCCATACAGCTGGGAAGGTGGGTACTCACCCACTCTTTCTCTTTCCCATGGGAGATATCATGAGCCAAAGAAGATTTTTCTCGGCCTTTAGCTGTGTCACCTTGGGAGAGGGATGACATAGATAAAGTCAAATTGTCCCTCTTATACACTCTAGTTCCTCCAAATTTGTAAATATTTTCTCCAGTAGAGTGCTGGAAGCTCTCTGGAAACTGGGATTTACACAAAGGCTCTCTCGTCTGTGAGTGATTGTCTACGAGTGTTCTCCAGGGGTTCCCAGAACATGGCCAATAGAAGCTGAGAAGTTCATAGGCCACTGCACATTCTACAGCTAGGCTTGAGGTCTGTTTGCCTATCACCCAATGCGTGACTTATCTCAGATCTCTGGGCATATGGTGCTGGATCCTACAACTCTCTCTCAAAGGTATTTTTGTTCATAAATGAATGATGAATTTTTACTATTGTGGGGAAAAGACATGAGGTATCTTATGTCTATGCTGAAGTCACTCTTGACCATTAAATTTTGGCTTTCTGTATTAATCCTCCTTTAGGAAGAGAAGGTACTGACCATGCAAATATGAGTGTTTTAGTTCAGTGGCAGTTATATATCAGTTACTAATAACTGATAATTCTTAAGTCAAATTTAAATAGTGACCATACAAAACAGTTGTGAACAAAAATGAAATAAAGACAAGTAGTATAGTATAAAGGAAAATCAGGGCATGGGCTTTAAAAATCAGACCTGAGATTAAATTCTACCCATTCTAATTTATAAACTGTGTGACCTTGGGCAAGTCACTTGATCCTTCAGAGTCCTAGCTTCCTCATCAGCAAATGTGGATTGTGACACAAGATTCTTGGGAAAGCAAAAATGGTGTATTTCTAATTCAGATGTCAGTCTATGCTTCCTTTCCTTTTCATGATATGACACCAGCCCCCAAGTTCTTGTCAGTCCCACTGGGGCTGAAATCCCATGGTCCTCTTCCTAAATTCTTGTTTCTACTCAACATTTTATCTCTTGTGCATCCTGCCTCCTGTACCATTTTCTTTTCTTGAACAGTGCCACCCCATAAGAAGCACAGCACTTTTCCTCTCATTTCTTCAAAGCACCACCACTCACACAGGGCTCTGTACCTAGGAGACACGAGCAGAATAATAGCAGAACTTAAAAATAAATATTAAAAATGTGGTGAGTTATTTTCTGTTCCCAATCAACTTTCCTATTAAAATTGCTTCCTCTTACTCCCAACATTTTCCTCATGTCTCCTTCTCTAACTCCCAACTACCAAAGTTTCTGCTATATTTCTTTTGAAAATCAGTGTAATTACCTTTTCTTCTCACTCCCAAGGACATTCTTGTTATGTCCGGAGAGGCTGATTCTGAGAAGAATTTGGTGGTCAGCGATTAAAGTAATGTTGTTTTCTCTTAGCTACATTCCTAAAGTTCCTGTAAGAACAGACATTCAATTAGTAGTAGTTATTATCATTATGTGGATAGATCCCCAAGGTAATGACCTTGAAATACTATTCTCATCTGAATATATAAATTCTTCTACATTTCTTAAAAAGCCAGTCCCTGTACTTTATGGTTGCCCTTCCAAATTACCATTCCAGAGATCACAGAGAGTAATTCAATGCTTTTGTTTTTTAGAGTACTGAAAAGTAACTCACTAACATTATTACATTTTTACTTATGTCCTAACAAATGACATTTTTTTTCCCATGTTTTGCTTCAACAATCATTTATTTGTCTGCATTAGGTGTATTCTGCTTTGGATTTCAGAGAATCATTCCTGGACATTCTGAACCTGTATGCTTCCTCTTGAATTGCTGATACTATCCCAATGGCCAGGGTATGTTATGGGATCTGGGCCTGGGAAATAGTACATTCCACTCCCTAGCCACAGACACTGGTCAAGGAATAGACATAATAGACATGTCAGTATCAAGTGAACCAGACCAAATGAGACTTAATTCTAGATACTTTCAAGGAAAACCTGTGACTTACCCCTAGCTTCAGGAAAAGTTGTTGAGTCACAGTTCCTAGATGTCAGCTCTCACTGGTGAACTGTCTCAATTGAAAAGACACACCTGCTTTAGGGCTTCCCAGGATAGCCTGCATTTGATAACTCATTCATGAAGTGGTATAAAGCCACCTTGCTTCCATATGGGACAACCCTGAAGGTCATCTCAGATTCTTCTTTCTGTTCTTTTTTTTTGTTGTTTTGTTTTGTTTTGTTTTGTTTTGTTTTGTTTTGTTTTTGGTGATTGGTACCAACATAAAACTGAAAGTCATCTTCTAAATCTTCCTGTACCCAACTCACAATATCCAATAAGTGCTTCCTATGCATCAAAACCTATATTAAGTGCTTTTTTTGTATTGCTTTCTTTAGACCTCACCACTGACCTCTAAGATAATGACTGTTCTTATCTCCACTTTACAAATAAGAAAAATTCAGTTTAGAGATACTAAGTACATTTTCAAGGTCACACAGTGAGTAAATGAAGAAAACTGATTGAGACTGACTTCTATCTTCTCTAGGACCCACACCCTGAGCCAATTCTTTATAGTGCTTTTGCATCAGAAAAGCCAACACATTCTGCTTTTTTTTTTTTTTTAAAACACATTCCTATTTTTAACTTTGCAACTTTATCCAGTCACTTTTGGAGAGGAATATTAATTATCTGGAGGCAATTTGTAAGAAAATGTTCTTGTTTGCCATAGGAATGGAGATTCATTCAAGTTACCTCATGCATAGTTAACATGATACATATGCTAACTAATAATGGACTCAAGGTCTCTTAGAATCTAGAAATAGACATACAGTCAGGCCTCTTTGAAAGACAAAATGGATATTTAGGAACCAAGAAACTCCAATCTCCAGCTTATGTTTTTGCTTTTTTTTTTTTTCTTTTTTTTCTTTAAAGATTTTATTTATTCATGAGACAGAGAGAGAGAGGCAGAGACAGGCAGAGGGAGAAGCAGGCTCCATGCAGGGAGCCTGACGTGGGACTTGATCCAGGGTCTCCAGGATCAGGCCCTGGGCTGAAGGCGGCGCTAAACCGCTGAGCCACCCAGGCTGCCCCATGTTTTTGCTTTTTATCTAAGGTTTGTTGATGTTCACTCTAGTTCTCATTGATTGACATGGCTCAATTCTTTCTCTGTCATTTCTTTTTCTGTGTATATCTTTCCATTTATACTTCTGCTAACTCTTGTATTCCCTCTCTATATCTATAAGTCAAATTCCTGAAGGATAAAAATGGTATATTGTTTAGAGCCTTCCAGTCAGATCTTCTCAAATACTGTTGACTGCCTGTGATTGTTGCCCTTGGGTAAATTCCAGTTCAATAAGCTGTGGCTGAGAATATGAGGGTAGGGAAGACTGGACACTAAAGGTAAAGGAAATGGCCACCTATGCCTAAAGACACTCTGGGAAAGGTGCCCTCAACCAGCAATGACAGTAGAGACATTTTCCGTTGAAGAAGACTGAGAAGAGGCAGGCATCCACAGGTTTGACTTGCCCAGTATGATGTGGAACAATTAATTGGGATTAAGTGCATATTTTACTCTTTATTGCTAGGGTAAGACTTCCCACACATTAGAAGAAATGATCTAGTTCACTTTTTTATAATCACTACTTTATACAGTAGTTTCAAAGTGTGATATAGGTCATGATTTCAAATGTGTTTCTTATATAGGCTTATAGGATATGATCATTGAAAGGGACCCTAAAAGCCATCTACTCCAGGATTTTCCTCTACGGTAAATATGACATTATGAAATAGTCTGCATTGTTAACAGATTTACTTAATGTAATCAATGTCAGAGGAATAATATGATCCCATCATTGTTTTAGGAAGATAATCTAGACAATGAGGTTAATGAGATATCAAAGGAAAAGAGACTGAAAGAGAGCAGTTAATATGCTTTGCAGTAGTTTGGATAAAAGATATTAAGAGTCTTACTAAGAAAGAGGCAATGAGAATGGAAAGAAGCACAAACCAGAGGTATTTGTAATAGGTAAAAATCAAGGTGCTAATGACAATGAGATAATGACATGGAGTGGAAGGAGTGGCAGGAGTGACAGATACTATGACATGAAGATAAGTGTTGATTTTAGGGACTATGGTGCATGTAGTTAAGGAAAGAAATACAGGTGGAGCACAGGATTTTTCTGTAGGAAAAGGATGGCATCTGACACATGATTTTGAACATGTTGCATTTGAGTTTTCTTCAAGTGATCCATGTGGAACTTTCCAGAAGGAAGTATAAATCTGGGTTTGGAGCTTAGAATAGAGATTGGAACTGGTCATATACATTTGGCAGCATATGGTCTATTCTAGCCTTTCCACTTTGAATATTACTTCCAATAAACAAAACATGCCAAAAATAACGTGCATTTATTTCTTCTTCTGATCTCTCAAATACAGGTTAACTCTTCTTTTTAATTCCTTAAAATATGCCAAATTGTTGAAAAAGAAAAAAATATCCCAAAAGATTACATACTAAATGATTTCATTTTTATAATATTTTTGAAAAAACAAGATAATATAAAATTTTAGAAATGGAGAACAGATTAATTGTTGCCAGGGTTTGAGCAGGGGCACTGGAGGGCAGTAAATGTAGCTATAAAGTTTTATGGTGATGGAACTATTATGTATCTTGATTGGTGATCTGTCAACATACACCTGTGATAAAATTACATAAAGCTAAACATATACACATTAGTACAAGCAAAACTGGGGAAATTAGAATTAACATTGATGGATTGACCAACATTAATATCCTGGTTGTGATATTGTACTACAGTTTTCAAGATGTTATCACTGGGGGGAAACTTGGTAAAGTGTACATGGGATCTCTGTATCATTTGTTGTCACCGCATATGAATCTACAACTATCTTAAAATAAAAAGGTTAATTTTTTAAAATAGATAACTATAGATAACTTTGAAAAAATTCCCCTTATCTTTCCTCCATTTGCTTCCTTGATTCAGGAAAGATTTGTGTCAAGCTCCTGGAAATAATTGGGTTTAAGGAGAAAGGAATGCCCCCTGAGTCTAAGAATAATTTGACCTGATTGAGAAGGAGTGGGGTGAGGAAATTTGGAGGAAAAAAAAAAAAAGAAAGAAAGAGAACAAAGGAGCAATTGAAGAGTCCTTAGACATCACCAGATAATTGGGACAGGAATAAGGGATGGTTCATCTTCTTAGAAGGAAAGATGATGCTTGAGGAACCAAAAGTTACATGGTACCTAAGCCATGGTCCACAGACTACCCAACCCTCTCTAAGGTGTTCACAACCTACCTCTAGCCTATGCTAGCTGTCATAACCACCAGGGACTTAGGAGAGCACCCCTTGGTTAGCATCTAGCACTTTGTTCAGTGAATGTACAAAGTAATGCTTATCCCTAACCCAATATCTTTTGGCCTTGTCCAAATTACCCCCCAGTAATGTTCCAACATATCTGTAAAGCCAAAGAAAGGAGAGTGGAACCTAGACATCCAGTGAAGAGAGATATTTGAAGGAGGTGCTCTTCCATCTATATTTAGGGAATGATGTTAAACAGGGCCAATTTGAGACTACCACCCTTCACTCTCAGAAAGATTCAACCCAGCCAGGTACCCAACAGTACCTTTCTGTTTCTTTAGCATTTATCTTAAGCCTATAGAAAGTCTGTATTCCAGTTTTGTATCATTCTTTATGTCTTTTGTTATGTAAGTCTCCTTCCAATACTAGTGAATTTCTTATCAAATTGGAACTCAGCAAAGAGATTTTTTTATGTAGTCACATTAGTTTATTTATATACCTCTACCTTTTATAGTGCATTAGGACTATGTGTATTTTGTTTTCTGAATTTCCATTTGGGGAGACTTCTACCTATCTTAAGCCACATTCTTCTCTACAAACACCTGCCAATGAACTACACTTTCCTCTGATTTTGTTTTAATTTGATTTCCTCCATGTTAATCCATTTGTCAGATTAACCTAGGAATTACCTTACTTTTTCTTATTATGAAATCTGTTATGTCTTCTATTACTTCTGCATCACCAGTGAGTTCTTCCTTCCTGGTAAGCTTTAGCTCCAAAGTTCTACATGTTACTTCTATCTTCTTGAAGAACAAAGTCTCATCAAGGCAATTGAAGAGTTTATCAAAGCCCTGGTTTCAGCAGAATGAGGCTTTCAGCAGATGTCTGGGTAGTTCAAGTTTTTTATCACAACCAGATCATATTCCTGCACCTGTTTTATAGTTTGTATGAGGAGTGCGTCATTCCCTTCCTCTAACTGCCCAGCCATCCATAGTAGTGATATCACATCTGTTTCCTTCCAGTTTACCCTTAACCAGATGTTCTCAGCTGTGTTTCCAAAATCAGATTTATTAACTTTCTTCTGTAAAAAACTTCTTGAGAAACAATGATAACCTCCAGCCATTTCTATTAGTTACATTTCTCTTGTAAATGTTTAATGTCACTTTTATCGCTCCTTATGATATTGGTGATTCTTATGAGCACGTGTGTATCAATTCGTGGTGAAATCTTTGGTTATTTTATTGCTCTATGCAACAGTATGTAGGTACATGTACCCATAGAGTCAATCATGACCTTCTTATTCACTTTTCCCTGTGACAGTTAACACATCCTCCTTCCTCTATGGATAAAGCTACACCACAACAGTAATTCTTGATGATATCAAAATTTTACAGAGTTCTTTGGGGACATTTCCTTTCTCTCCCCTCAATTTTCACTTTTTAGAGGACTTTTTTAACAGGTTGCTGATACTCCTGTTTAAATATGTTCTTTTCAGGCAATTGCCCAATGAGTCAGAATGACGGAGTTTATGGAATGCTAAGAATAATCATTCTCATCTAAATCATTGTTCAACTTGTTTGATAGCAAGCATACAAATTTAAATGGGAGAGAAAAAATCCAATTCTTCTTATAGCTTCAAGTAATTTTGAGAGGACAAATTGCATTATATAGATGAAGCATGAATGTTTAAATAAAAATATTTTCTTTATTTTTAGCTACCCTTCTTTTTTTTTTACCATTTTGATATATGCTTTATGAGTGACAACATCATTGCACAAGCTTCTCACAAATGTTAATGATTCAGAATAAGTTTTATTATAATCTCCTCTCATAACTTCTTCATATCTTTTCAAAAGTTACCTCATAATTGCTTATATAACATAAAGTGATTTGTAGAGTTTGGGTTTGGGTTATTTGTACACTGTTTGGGTTATTTGTACACTTGTCTTAATGTTCAAAAGAAAAAAAAATTTCTGTTAATACAATACCATGACAGGTGTTTCCTTTAATCCTGCTATGTAGCAGTAGGGATGGATGTTCTAAAATGAGAACATTGGTGATATTCAGATAAAAGGGATCATTTGTTTCCAATTCCCTTTGACAGCCAATTTCTCCCTAAAAAAGTCATAGTGACAAATAGATAACAGGAAAGTCAGTACTCCAGGTAATTAGGTGGCTAGTGTATAACACCTTAGTGGGCCAAGTTACTCACCTGTTTTCACATGTGGCCAAAGCATAAGCAGAGACCAACAGAAAATAGCAAAGTACAAAGAACAGAAATATGAACACTACCTAACTTGCAATGAATGAATTTCAGCAAAAGTATCAAAAGCAACAGTGCAGAGAAAGGTTAAGAGATGTAATCACAGAAGACGAAAAGGTTGCAAAAGAAGGGGAAAAAAGGAAATATAAAAGTACAAAAATACCAAGGAGGGGCAACAAAGCCATAGCCAAAGAAATCATAATATGTTTTCAATCTTTAATAGTCCAGGATAGTAAGAAATAGGCCAAATCAAGATAAGCAGTTCCATTGAGGGAGGGGCAAGTACCCAGTGTTCCAAACCACAGAGTCCAAAGAAGTATAGTACACATCAGCTTGGTTCAGAAGAACTCCAGTGGCTGTGGAAATTTATTCTCTGAGGAAAGGCCAAGCAACAGAAGGTTCCAAGAAGAAATAATATCATGGTTTCAAGAATTCAATTCACTCACTGTATGACCCCAGGTATCAAGTAAGAGTTGAAGGGACAGGGTCTATCCCTACCTAGAGAGAGCTAGTCAAGAGATTCCTGTTGTCAAAGTGAGAAAAACAGCTTCAACAGAGAAATACAGTGTAAGACAGGAATCAAGGGATGGGCAACTAGATGTCAGCATTAGACAAACACCTAGATAAAGAATACATTCCTAGAGCTCTTCTTCTAGGCTTACTAGCAACAAGATAACCTGAAAAGTGACTGCTTACAAACTCTACCAATAGGAGATGCAAACGTTGCTTAAGGCTTGGTCAGTATTTATACAATCTATACAAATTGAACATGTAAAATGAAGGGAAGAAAAAAGAAGTTAGGATGAGTCAACTAACTGTGTGAAGCCCTTACAACAAAAGAATGAAGATAATAAAAAAAGGACAGAAAAGGAACAAACTGGGTAAAAGAAAAACAATTAGTTGGGATGTAAGACCAAACCAGTGACAAAACTTTATAACTAGTGAAGATTTATCATAAGGTTTTTCTTACATAATATTTTTCTGGTTACTTCAACTCATCTTTCATACAATTTAATTAATATAGATATGAAAAATGATAAAATTAGGAATAATTACTCATAGGTAATTAATCCATTTATAAGCAAGTCACTATTTGTTTAAATGTTCCAGTTAAGAAGCCAAGTAAAATATTGTTTATATCATAAAAAGGGTAAATAAAAGTACTTCTGTTTTTAGTAATGATGTACTGGGTGACAATGACCACTCCTCCCTGCAAGAAAATAAAAAACTTTCAAGAGCTATAACACAATATTAAGTAATTATGAGTTGGTGATCCAGAATACGAAGGTGAGATAATACTCAAGGCTACTTTTACTAATTAAAAAGAGAAGACTGAGAAATTAAGATGAACTTTTGGTGGATTTCCAGGGCTAGAGGGGAAAACTCAAGGTTTTGGTCTCCCAGGATGGAAATCTTGGTACATAACTTCATTTGAGCCAAGTCCGTTAAAGACTGTATCTGAATAGTTAATGGTAGCCATATTAAATTACCATTGGAAATGTCTTTTTTCATCTCGATATCTCAAGATATTTTATCCCATAAATTTGGGTTAAGGTTATCTTGAAATATCATCACACCCAGGCACGTTGCAAGCAAATATCATCTGTTAAAAAGATAACATTATCTTAGCCCTCAAATTATTTATATAAGTAATTTTTCAAACACAATGTCCAGTACAAAAAAAAGGCACCTACAAAGCCAGTACAAATACTAAGATACAGGACAAACTACAAAATACCAGAAGAAACAAATAGAAAATAAAAAGGTCAATAAGAAATTAAGATATTAGAAATAACAGGCACATTCTGTAAAATAAGTAGGTTTTCTGTGTTGTAAGAGATGAGCTTGAAAATTTTAGAAGGAAAAGGAAATCATAAAAAGTGACAGAATATTTTTTTTTCTTTTTTTAAAGATTTTATTTATTTATTCATGAGAGAAACACAGAGAGAAAGAGAGAGGCAGAGACACAGGCAGAGGGAGAAGCAGGCTCCATGCAAGGGAGCCCGACGTGGGACTCGATCCCAGGTCTCCAGGACCAGGCCCAGGGCTGAAGGCAGAGCTAAACTGCTGAGCCACCCGGGCTGCCCAGATATTTTCATTAGTAGATAAATTTAACAGCAGACTAGACATAGCTGAAAAGAGAATTAGTACATTTAAAAATATATCAGAAAAAAATCCACAATTTAATAATGAGAAAAAGGATAAAAACTACAAAAGACATGACAAGATACATTGAATATGCCAAAATGTCTAATAAATGTTTAATTGGAGTCTCCAGTGATTAGTTTTATCTGTCAATCTCAACCTGGCTAAGCTATTGTACCCACTTACTCAATCAAACAGTGATGAAGGTATTGCTATGAACATATTTTGTAAATATGGTAGACATCTCAATCAGTTGACTAAAAGATTATTGTCAATAATATAGGTGGACTTCAACAAATATATTGAGAGGACTTAAATCAATACTAAGGTTTCCCTGCCAAAGAAATTCTGTTTCAAGACAGCATTATCAATTCTTACCTGACAGTTGCCAGCTTGCCAGCCTGCCCTGTGGACTTCAGACTTGACAGCTCTCACAATTGCATAAGCCAATTCCTTGAAATAAATCTTTCTGTTGCTCTTGCTTTCTCTCAGCATGTGTGGATAGACAGATAGATGATGAGAGATGATAGATAGATAGATAGATAGATAGATAGATAGATAGATAGATATAGATAATACATATATGCATATATATATACATGCATACCTACACATATATGTGGATATTTAATTAACATTGAAAAGCTTTGTTAATTTTGACTACGTAAAACAATAATATTGCTTTGACTATAAAAATTTTGTTTCATTCTATGTAAAAAAATAATAATGACATATAATGTCAGTGGAATTTAAAGTATATTTTGAAGGAAAATGAAATATACAAAAAATATAACAAAGTTTACATAAATTTTAAATGGCATGTAGGTGATCTAATATTCTTATATTATCTAGAAGAGTAAAAGTTTTGACTAGCATTAGACTTTGATAAGCCAAGAAGGCTTCTAATTTCTAGGAGTAATTACTAAAAGAATAGAAAACAAATATATAGGCTTCCAAATTTATAAGGTAAAGTTAAGAAAATGAACTATGTTTTTAAAAAAATATTCAATTCAAGTGATAGAAAAAGAATAAAATGAAAGAAAAGGCATGACCAAAAAAATGCATAGACAGATGGTAGTTTTAAACTCAAATATATAAATAAGTGCATTAAATGTAACTGGATTAAAAAGCTTTTTTAAAAGACAACACCTGTTACCTTAGATTAAGGGGGAAAATGTATACTGTTTAAAAGAGACTTCTAAATTATAAGGCTACAGAAATGCTTAAAGGATGTAACAAGATATACCAAGCAAACATGAACCAAAAGAAAGCTTGTGTAGCACATAAGTACTGCACAAAATAAAACTTAAGGCAAAAGGCACTGGTAAAGATAAAGAAGTTCCTGTGTAATGATAAAATGTTCAATTTGCCAGGAAGACATAACAATTCTAAATCATACACATCTAATAATATAACCCCAAAATAAAACAAAAAGCAGCAGAAATGCAAATAAAATGGTTAATTCACCAGCATATTAGTGAATCTTAATATACCTCACTCAGTATTTGAGAAAAGAAGCAGACAAAAATCAATAAGAAAATGGCAAATTTGAAGAACATGATTATCAAACCTGAATTAGTGGGTAATATAGAACAACCAAATTCAGTAATTGCAGAATGTATTTCCTTTTCAAAATATATGAAACAGCTTTAGAGAATGAATAAACTAGACCAGAAATACCATCTCAACAAATCAAAATCTCAGAGTATATTCTCTGAGCACAATGTAATTATGTTAGAAATTAATAAGCAGAAGATGCTCTAAAAATCTTCCCATATGGTTTAATATAAGAAATATACTTCTAATTAACCAATGAGTCACAAAAGAAATCACAAAGTTAATTAGAAAATCTGAATTCATGGATAACACAACTAGTATGTATTCAAACTCATGGAACTCAGAAAAGACAGAATTCAGATGGAAAATACATATGTCAATATTAGAAAAGCCTAAAATTTAGTGAGCTAAGCTTTCAGATCCATAGATAGAAAGATTACATTAAACCTGAAGGAAGTAAAAAGAAGGAAATAATAAAGGCATGACCATAAATGATTGTAACAGAAAACAAATAAGTAGAGGGACCCAAGAAAAGCTCAATTTATAAACACCTTGAAACACTGATTATGGGTGAAAAAGGAAAACACAAAGAATATCAGGAAAGAAGAGGAAAATGCTGCAGATACCAAAAATGATAATAGGAGGAAAACATAATCTTACACCAAGAGTTCTGAAAATTTAGGTGAAATTGACCAATTATAAGAAAAACACAACTTAGAAAACTGACATAAAAATAATAGAGTTCAAAACATTCCCATAGAGAAAACTTCAGGCCTACATGGCTTCACTAGCAAGTTATTCTAAATATTTAGGAAAGAAATAACTCTAATCTTTCAAAAAATCTTCTAGAGATCAGAAAAAGAGGACACACTTTTCAAATAATTTCAAGAGGTCAAGATAACCTTCCTCTAAAAACTGGACAGAAAAGAAAAATTGCAGGCCAATCTCACTTGTGAACAGAGATTCAAATATTCTAAATAAAATATTAGCTAATTGAATCTAGCTATACAAAGAAATAATACAATATGACCAGCTTTGATTTGCCCCAGGAATTCAAAGTTGTTTTCACATTAGAAAATCAATGTAATTCAGTTCATTTACTGAGTATTATGATGATTTGCAGAGAGGCAGGAAAAGTATGTGATAAAATTCAACATCTTGTCAAGATAAATATTAGCAAGTGACAAAAAATATCAAGCATTATATTTAATGGTGAAATATTAAACATTTCTTTCTGAGATTGAGGAAGGATGAAAATGCTATTGTTCTCTCTATTCAACATTATGCTAGAGATTTTAGCCCGTACAGGAAGGCAAAGAAAGAATAAAAGGTAAAAGGATTAGGAAGAAACCAAACTTCCACTTTTCATGGATAATATGTGTGTACAGAAAAAATCCAAAAGATTTCACTGATTATTAGGATTCATAAAGATGTAGTAAGTTCACCTGATTAAAAATCGATGTACAAAAATAACTGTGCTGGCAGTGTTCTGCTTCTTTACCTGGATAGTTGCTGTATGTTCATTTGCTTTGTAATAATTTGTCAAGCTGTATGTTCATCTTTTGTGCACATTTTCTTTTTTTTTAAGATTATTTATTTATTTATTCATGAGAGACACAGAGAAAGGGAGAGAGAGGCAGAGACACAGGCAGAGGGAGAAGCAGGCTCCATGCAGGGAGCCCGATGCAAGGACTCGATCCTGGGACTCCAGGACCACGCCCTGAGCCAAAAGCAGGCGCTAAACCGCTGAGCCACCCAGGGATTCCCCTGTGCACATTTTTATTAATCCTTACCCATTACCAGGACCTTAAAGATATGCTACTGTTCCTAATAGGATCTATCAACTTAGGAGAGACAAAAAAAGAAAAAAGTATGTAGCTCTTATACCTGAAAAGCAGCAGTACACATAAATGAAAACATTTAGAGCCTTCTTTAATGGACACCCTTGATGCTCACAATTTGGATTAATTTCATTTGTATTTTAATGTTTGAGTTTCTCCTTAAAGCAACAATTTCCTTTATATCATTTACAATAGACCCTGTAAAAGTATGACAGAAGCTATTTATCCACCAAAGCATACTACTTCCCTTTAGATATTTTCCCTCAAAATAGACTTTTGCTTAACAATTCTATGTACCTAGCTTTCAACCAAATTATCTGAATGTTTCACTTGGCACTCAAAGCACTGATCTATACATTACCCTTTACCCAAAGGAAAGGGTCACTTAGAAGCAAAGAATGATTTGATAAACCTATACAGCAAGACCATTGTCAATAGAACTGAGATGTTCTCTTAAAGACAAAGTATAACAATTTCTTTTCATTCACTGATCAATAGATAAAAATAAGTTGGATATTTATGGAACAAACAAGCACTATTTGATTCACTTATTGCTAGTTGCATTGAACATTGTTAAAATCCATTGGAAGCCCAAAGAGCCATTAGCAGAGGGTGGCAGTCACAGCATCCACGTCATTGGGCCTAAAAGCAGAATAGAAAAGCAATACCAGACCTCATGTAGGGATACAGTTTAGAACTCTGGCAAAACTCCCATGCTCCTAGGGTACCTGCTTCCTTTTACAAAAACATCATGTGCTTTAAATGCCTGAACCACTTTTCATCTAAAAAATACCATCCACTATTGCACAGTTATTGTAATAACCTATATTATATGTTCATTAGACATTAAAAATACAAACACTGACATTCTTTGCCTTACCTGTTATGGCACAAGAAAGCATAAACGAGTCTGTCAAGTAACAAAAGGATTTTGTTAAACATCCCAAAACTAATCTGTTATTATTCTGCCTGTCAGGGAAAAAAAAAACCAGAAAACACAAATTCATATCATTTTCTATTAACCAACTAAAAATAGAGGACAAAATGTAATACCACTAGAAAAATGAATAAGTACTTGAAAACCATCACATTCTATAAAGGTCTAGCTTTTGGAAACTGTAACCCTGTCATTAAATTATTTCCCCAAATCCATTCACACAGTCATGTGCTGAGTCTAAGAGGAGGAGGAAAGATCATTTTTTTCCCCAAATTTGGTATCCAGCTTTCTAAAAAAAGACAAAGGCACATTTTATCATCCTGGAAAAAGTGACTTCAGTGAAGCAGATAAAGTGTCTAATAAGGCCTAATTATCTCATGTTGTGATTCTTTTTAAATCACTTTTAACCTCAGGAAGAATTTTAATTATCTTGTATAATAAAGTCTTTCCTTATTTCACCCCCTCTAGGAGAAAAGGCATATTAAACCTTATTTTTGTCAAAAGATAAGAGCAGTATTAAGTTTAAATTGATGTCATTATGAAATATTCGATATCAGGATTACAAATTTCAACTTTAGTAATTATTCGATTGGTCACAAAAAGAGTATCATTTCACCACCAACTCCTAGAAAGAGGCCATCACTGCTCTCAGCATGCATGTGATACACCAGGGACAGTGGGAGAGAGAAAAATGTATTCTTTCTATTCCAGTAGAGTCTTGTGATTCCAAGGTTAAATTATTGAAGCAGTTTGGGAGGTACTTTTTAATATGATTTTCAAAAAGTTTTCTCCTCATTATCAACTCTTTAATAAACACTTCAAAGTTTCTGTGAGCTTCTCTATTGGGAAAAATATTAATTCATGAGTCTTCTTCCCAAACATACGCTCAGTTCTCTCGTTGGGATTCAAGAACTCAAGAAGGAAATATTATGCAAGTGTCTGCATATGGAAAGACAAAGTTTCCCTTCGTCTTTTTTCTATTTCTCCTACAAATGCACTCCCTTCATGCTTGGCACATAACCTCTATCCTGCAATATGATTCTGGCATGAGGCACAAACTTTCCAACTCGGGGAAGGGGTGTTGGGGGGGGGGGGGCGTCAGGGAGGCGCTTCTGAAACAGGATGTTAATCTCTTTTTCTCCTCTTGACTCCGAATCTATATAAAGGAATAGCAATAGTTAGCACTGACTACCTGCTAGGCATTGTGATGAGCACTTCCAACACATTTATCTCATTTATCATCACAACACTGTCCCCAACTACAAATGAAGTAATTGATCCTTAGAAATGTTCAGTGGCTTTCCCGAGGTTAGGAGACTAAGTAACTGGTGGAATTTGCATGCCTCTCTGTTCCAATACAGAATCCATTCATTTAACCACCATACCAATTGTACACAACCCTTTATTTTGACAGAGAGGAAATAGCTGCAATGTGGATATTCACGATGCCCTGGAAAAGCATGGATTTTTTCATATTTTTACATCTATGTAGTCATCTTTGAGCCTTGCCACAGAAATACATTTGGGTAAAACATTAAAGCAGACCATCCTAGCATTAAAACTCATGCTGGAGAATTACACAGATGCAGAACTCAATTATGTGATATTTTACTCAAAGGAATTCAAGTTCTCTTTGGCTTACTCAGTAGAAGTCTATGTTTTATTCTGGTCAAATCCCATTGGGCAGCATGCAGGGAGAGGTCATTTGTGCACTTAGGGGCCCAAATGGTCAGGGGCTCTGACATCTCACAAAAGCACCTTAGGTGCCAACCTCTAGCCTGGGGCCTTGGAAAGAAAGAGTAGGGCATTATTCTGTGTCAGGCACTAGTCTCACTAGTTTACACATATCAACCCATTTAATAAAACCACTTATGATTAGTCATTTATTATGATTTTGTAAATAATGTTGCCTTAAACTGTGCTACTCAGTTTTGTACTGGGAAGTTTTAACCACCACCTCGTATCTTTCTTGAACTATTCATTTGATTAGGAAGCCCATGTTTTATTTCAGTCAACACAAAGGTAAACTTCAGATAAGTTGACCTATCTAATCTGTTAAAACATAGACCACAGGGCTCCATTCCCAGAGAGTATGATTCAATAGATCTGGGATGATGTCCAAGAATTTTCAGTTTCCCTAGGTGACATTGAGGCTGTTGATATAGATAAACCAAAAGGGCTTAGCTTGCAAAGGTGTGGTAAAACCCCACGTAAAGAATATAGACCCTCAGAATCTCTGGGGTACAAGAGAATGCCTTATAAGAATGGGTACAACTGATTTTGATTAGAATCATAGAAAAAAAAGTCCCTCTGGGTTCCTGTGTGGCTCAGTCAGTTAAGCATCCGACTCTTGATTTTGGCTCAGGTCATGATCTCAGAGTCATGAAATCGAGCCCCATGTTGGGCTCCACTCTGGATGTGGAGCCTGCTTAAGATTCTCTGTCTCTCCTCCCTCTGCCCCTTTCCACTTTCTCTCTAAAAACAAAACAAAAAAAAAATCAAAAAAAGAAAAAAGAAAAGAAACCAGTGCCCCTGGATATTTATTATAATAAAATTTCCAAAAGTCATGTAAGCAGACGAGGCTTCAGGTGAAATTATGTCGTATTGAGTTTTCACATCTCCATGGAGGAAGGAGATGCTGTGTTCTGCTGTGTTCTTTACACTTGGCAGGACTTCCCAAACTCCTTCTAAAAAGAAAACTTCAGAGATTGTAGAGTAACCTGATTTAGAGCCACCTTGACATAGAGAAATGAGAAGGCATACAGGAAGAAATCTCACAGGCCATCCATCTCTCTGGCCAGGAGGAAGGGATGCTGAGATCATCATGAGAGATGGGCTCTCTGAAAAGAAGCCCTAGGAAGGCACTGCCTAGCCCACCCTCATAACCCACGCAGGGTGGATACCAGCAGAGTAAGGACACCATTCCTCAACTCTGGACTGCTTCTGACTTTGTAATTTGAGAAGAAGGCAGAACATGACATTGTGATCGATACCCCATTCCTCTTCCTCCATGGGTAATATTGCTTAGAATCCCTTCAGTGCCATAGTCAATTTCAAGGGCCTCTATAGAACATGATTGTATCTGGGCCCTTTCAAGTTCCAATTGTGAGATTGCTTTGTAGGACATTTTTCTAAAATAAATTGTTACATGTTTTGGTTTCTGATTCTCAGTGCCTTTGCTAGATTGGTTATTTTAAAAGTCCTGTTTTAACCACAAATGAGCAACTCAATTCTGTCTTCCATGCAGTGAAAGAGATTGTTATCGTTATACCAAGAGCTGGTCTTTTCCTATTCTTCTAAGATTATGGAGGATTGGGAAGGGTGATCAGTTAGTCTGTCCTCTCCATTTTTTCCATCTGAGAAGGTCCTGGAACAGACAGAGAGAGCCAGAGTGTTACCAGCAGTCACAGGGCCTTCTCACTAAGCTCAAATATGTAACAAAGCTCTTTAAGAAAAAGAAGTTGCTCCCTGAGAGTCTCTCTGAGGGTGTCCTTATATCAAGTATTTCTATATGAAAAGGGGACAACGGGTTACAAGCTGTCAGGTCTCAAGGAAGAAATAGTCCATGTTAGCAATTCTACCATTAGCATTTCACTTATTCACTCAGCATATCATTATCAAAGGCCACTGTGTATATATCAGTGTATAAACCAGTATACCAGCAGAATGCTGGACTCTGGAAGTACACGAGGGAAAAGAGACACACATATAGTCCTTGCATATACCTTATATTACAACAGGAAAGCCAGATATTAAACAACTATGCATATTGTTAACTAATTGTGATTGCAGTAAGGCTTGGGGAACACTGCTAAAGGCTGAGGAGCTGAGCTGGTCCTGGGAATGGGAAATGCTTTCCTGAAGAACTGACACCTATGCTAAGTCCTAAAAAGAGGAATGGAGTTCTCTGCTAAGAGAACTTGTATCAAGCAAGGCAAAGACCCAAAGGCCCAAATGTGGGAGCAGATTGGGATATTTGAGGAACTAGCAGAGAGCTGTGTGAATGGGTTAAAGACAACAAGCATCCAACAGGAGATGGGGTTCCTGGGAGGTCAGGTGGGGCAATTGTGGGACCACAATCAAACGTGAAGCCTCTCCAAGCATCAAGGATATTGTCCAGAATAATCAAAGTGCTGTCCTCTGATCCACTTTTTTAATCCACAACATCTAGTGTAGTGCTTGGCAGAAGAAGATGTTCAATGAATGTCAGTTGAATAATGAATAAATTAATCAGAAATGTAAGCATGTGTGTAAAATCTATCTTTCACATATTGGAATCTGTGCTCTGGTCCATTTGCTGCAATATTGCAAAATCATATAAGTGTCTGGGTTTCTTGAATTTGAAAAGGCAGCCTAAAATAATTATTGAATTCTAAGCCACTATTCTCTCCAGTTAATTCCCAATGTAGCATATGCACTCTTATCCAGCATCTTTGGTTCTCGGTCCAAATGAAATAAGAATATTTTCAAAAGACATATTGGAGCATTTATATCATATCAGATACCAGAAAATCCTAAAATGTTTATTTATAAGAGCCAGAAGAGATAATAGTATCAGAAGCAGCTGAAAACAATATGGATGATGAAATGAAAGACCTCCTTCCTACAAAATTTTCCACCCTTTACACACATTTTTTTCATATCTATCCTCATCTCTGAATACATTCATCCAAAAACTTTATTTTTTTTTCAAAAACTTTAAAATTTAAAAGCAAGAGGTAGTTGATGATGAGGTAGTTGATGATGTTTTCTCATTCACTTTATTCCTGTTTTTATATGTCTGGAGGTTTTTTTGTATATTTTTTATTGGAGTTTGATTTGTCAACATATAGTATAACACCCAGTGCTCATCCCATCATCTGTTTATATATACTGAACTGTTATCATCTACCAGGTACCATGCTAAATGCAAGAAAATAAAAAATGGCTGTAACATATTTTTTACTGTCAACAGTGTTAGAAGGAGTCAATAGACAAAAAGTATTGAAAATTTGGGTCTAGGGCAGTGGAGACGTCCAAGAAGGAATGGTCAGTTCTATCTGTAGTAGGGTAGACAGGGAACATGGAGGTCCAGACAGGAAAGGTTCATAGGGGAGCTGACATTTTCCTTTCAACTAGTGTTGAAAATGTTCACCATACAACCAAGCGACATAGACAGGTAGCATTCCAGGCAGAAGGAACAACCAGAGCAAATACAGGAGGATCTGGAATAGCTTGCAGCTCTCCAAGGACTGCATGGCTTGGTACAGAAGAGCACAGGGCTTAAGGTAAGAATACACTTCGTGTTGAAGAGAGAGCAGCCACCAAAGATACTTACAGAGGAATGACAAAGCTAAGAATTTTATTTCCAAAAAATCTCTCTGGTAGCAGCATAAAGGTGGGTTGTGTGGAAATTAAGAATAAAGGCGATTGGCCAGGCAAGAAATATTACAGAGCTAGAACTGATAGAATTAAGATGGCTTTGTGAAAATGTTGATGTAAAACAAAAGGATAGTTAATGCAACTTTCATAACATTAATACATTGGTACCTTTGTATAGAATTATTCAAGGCTGTAGTTGGCTAGACTTAGAGGTCATCTAAAACTGGTGCCCTAATTTGCTGGAATCTGAGACCCAGAGAAGTAATGATCCCATAGCTAAGCAACGCAGAGTAGGCTCAGGTATCCTCAGTGTGGGCCAGCTCTCCTGAAGGCACCTGTCTCTTCATCTCTCCCTCCTTTATTAATCAGTTAGCAAGCAGCTGTCAAATAGCACTACTAGGATTCTATTCTAAGGAGCTATGCAATAAATTGTTTACAATACAAACCAAGACTTCATTTTATATTTGTACACTCACTTGTTCATATTGCATCATGCAATGCCTAAAATTATTTTTTAGGCTGTTGAAAGTGCTCCTTCATGTAAGACCCAGAGAACAAGGACCATACAAAAAGTGGTCTTTATTAACATTTATAATGTTCACTCATATTCACCTTTCATTCCTTGGATTGTGGTGATCTAAGGGAGTCTTTTGCTTTACAAAAATTATAAACCTGGGGTGCCTGGGTGGCTCAGTCAGTTAAGCAACCAACTCTTGATCTAGATTCAGCTCATGATCTCAGGGTTGTGAGATCAAGGCCCCGTGATGGGCTGCATGCTCAGCACAGGGTCTGCTTGGGTTTCTCTCTCCCTCTACCTTTGCCATTCCTCCACTCTCTAAAATAAACAAACAAACAAACAAACAAATAAAATCTTTTTTTAAAAAAATATAGGCCTGTGTTTGAAATCTAGTTCTGCCACTTGCTAGCTGTGCTATCTATCTTCAATAAGTCACTTAATTTCTCTGTGCTTCAATAAAATAGGCATAATAATAGAACCTCTCTGATAGAGTTGTGGAACCCTTAAATGAGTTAATGTACTCGAACACTGTTTGACATATGACATATAACATATAAGTGGTAGTATTTATCGACATAGATAAAAAGGGTTGCTAACCATGAGGTGGTCCAAAATGGGACCCTAACAGAGACAAAGCCTGGCTTTGTATTTCACCAGAGGTTTATCTCTGGCTATTTTCAACCTTACATGAGTCTATTAGGATATTTCATGTGATCAAGTTAAATTTGGATGAAGTGATTCTTCCACTCTCTTTGTTTGTGATTATTTTCTTCTGACTTCCTGACTCTTCAAGTATTATCTTTTCTCACTAAGGAAATAGTGTTGTACTACTTTGCAAGAATTATGCTAAACTTACCTGAAAATATCACAAACTCTGCCAGATATTTGCTAATGATGGAGTCGAGTCTCTTCAAATAATGAGAAATGCATTCTCATATTTCTCCTGTCTATAGCCAAATGCTAATGTTTATTGTTCTAATAGGAGATACCCATTTGTTCAACAACAATCAGGTACTGAGACATATTATGTGGTGCCAATGCAGCTAGGAATGCACAGACATTATCTATACTCAAGGGAATCACCATTTTATAGATAATTTGTTCATTGCACTCCTAGCCATAGAGTATCTACTGGGACCCAAGCCCTCTTCTTGGGAATGGTGTATAGTGCAAGAATGGGCTCAATGTAGCCTCTGTCTTCATGGAGCATCAGGTCTAATGAAGGATACAGACAAACATAGGGAAACAAAAAGGTTTATAATTACAAACTGAGAAAAGGCTACATGGGCAAAGAACAACTTCTCCCACCCCTCCAAGAGAGCGGGTCTATGAAAATAAGGTGAGAAGAGAAAGCCACCATGAAAAAGCAATTACAAGAGGGACAATAGCACAGGAGGCTGCCATAAAGGAACAGAGGAAAAGATGGTTGAAGTAGAAGGAGTAGTATAAGCGAAGGCCCCGTGATAGGAATAATTTAACTCTTTTCAAGCAGCAGAGGTAACCCAACATGGCTGGAGCAAAGGCAGCATGGGACCATCTCACAGATGAGACCACAGAGATAAGCAGGGACACAACCTGCAGAACTTTGCAAGCCATGAAACCATGGCCAAGGGTATGTGTATGTTAGTCTTAGTGCAACAGAAAGTCATTAAAATATTTTAAGAAGTGATGTTCAATTTACATTTAATTAATCTTCTACTGGATGCTTTAAGAATGGATTGAAGGGCTGAACAGTAAGATAGATGGAAAGGGCTGAGATCATGAGGCAGCCCATATAACTGCCCACTCTAGAGCTAACACTGGGAAAGTAGAGCACAGTTGAAAAGAAGCAGAGGAATTCTGATTCATTTGCAAGTAGAATGTGTGATCTCACTGATGAATTAGAACTGCAGGATGAGGAATAGGGCAAAATCAAGGACAATGCCTATGTCTGTGGCTCAGGCAACTAAGTAGACAGGAATGAGAAAGATTAAGGAGGAACTAGTTTTATGAGAAAAAAAAAATCTGTCCTTTTTTTTTTTTTTTTTTTTGGTCTTACACAGAAAGACCCTTTTGTAAATAATTACCTTGTAGTAGTTAAGTTCTAATAGATTTTCATATCAATAATCCAGAAGATTGTTTTACATACTCTGACTCATACTGAATTAAATGCAAGGGAGGGTTGCGCTCATCCCTGGATCACCTTCTTCTCTGGACAGTGGGCATCCATTAGTAAATGTCTGGTAAAGTGACTCTTAGAGTTGATAATATCCCAAAAAAGCTTCACCTCCCCTCCTACCAGCCTGACCTTTGCTTGGTACTAGTATAAGCTGCCTGAAAATATGCTGAATCCTAAACAAATCTGACATTAGAGGATGAAATGAATAACCATCTTAGAATACCATGTTACACTGAAATTTTAGTGTGTCTTCACAGCTATGTGGCCACCCCAAACGATTAGCCTGACTGAGGGTAAATGAAATGAGAAATCTGGAAGAAGGGTCAAGGCCTCCAAAATGATTAGCCTAACCCAACCATGGCATTAAATTCCCTTTGCCAATAATTGGGTCAGGGGTGAGCATGTGATTCTAACCTAGTCAATTCCAGTGAAGGAAAAACTATTTGTGGGCTTTTGCAAAAGTGTTTTACTTGGTCCTAAGGAGGAGACACAAGGAGACACAGCCCTTTCTTGGTCCCCTGGACACTGCCATATCCAGAGCTTGCTCACAACCTGAGAATGAAGCCAAAGCACAGGTGAAGGCAGATCCAACAGAAGATACATGAATTAAACAGGAGCCCCTCCTCCTTCCCAGGATGCTGTGCTATTCCTCTGCTTCTTGTGTGTGACACAGGACAATCAAGTTCCTCATTGTTAAACCAGTTTGAGTAAGGGCTTTCTCTTGCCGATGCTAAGCGTATCTTTACTAATATATAAGCCCTATCACTTAGGGAAATGATCAAATCATTGTGTGTTCTACTTGAGGGGGTGATACTGTATTTTTTTAATGCTACACCTACCTATTTTTGAGAAACATGTCTATTCTCTCAAGAGTTTATAAATCAAGGTGACTAGATTAAGTTTAACGACAGAGGCAAGCTGTCAAAGAATTAAAATACTTTTCAATAATGTTTCTTCACAATTATAGAATCACTTTCAAAAGAGAAATAAGTGAAAGAAATTCACAAAATGTGAAATATAAAAGTAAGAACATATTAAGACCATATTTGAGTAAATAACCCCTGAAAAATGAAAAAAATAAAAGAATCGACAATAAAGGAGGTTTTCTTTCTCTCTCTTCTGTCTCTTGATTTATTAGCTACCAAGTCAGATGAAAAGTAGAAATGGTACTATTGAAGTTAAGAGGGGAAAATTATTTGGAGGACACCTCTGATGTTGTAAACAGCAGGGAATTGTCTGAGCATCAAAAATGTCTTTGGATGGCAGGTTATACAGAGAAAGGACTTACTGGCCTTTGTGGTCCTTAAATCCTGAAACAGGTAAGTCACTAGAGCAGGGAGAGATTAGTATGGATCACAAGATAAACAGAGGGTATAAAAAACTATATTTTTTTGTGCAGCTGAGCACTGAGGGCCCTGAGGACAGAGAGACCTAGGCCAGAAACAATGAGAAAAGGGAGAAGGCTGCCCCTGCTCCATACCCTTCCATTGGGCCATGTCATAGCACAGGCTGGGCTCCAATCTTCGAGGGTTACCTCTATGGGAGGAAATTTCAGCTCTCACTGTGTTAAGTCTGTACATTTCAGATTTGGGCCACTCTAGAGTTAGTTTATTTCCCTGTTTTTTTCTTGAAAATCTCACCATAGGTATAAAAGTGATAGTGGTTAGAATATTTTTGAAATATTTAACCTCTCAAAAGCATAAAGTCAAACTCTTCATCTTCTAGAAAGTGAATGAAACAGGCTACTGTTTTTTTTCTTCTTGAGATTAAGTGAAAATTCAACTCATTCTCCTATTTCATACTACTTGTAGGAACTACAGTTTATTCTAAGTTTCCCACTAAACTTAGTCAAATGCACCCAGATAAGTGCTCATGTGTGTGTGAATACATGAAAATATAATTTATTGTAAGCAAAAATGTGAAAAGAACAGATTCACCTAGCAAATAAATTAAGGGATTTTTAATCGCTTTACAAAATTCACCATTATGGGAGCTCTTTAAATACTGAGTTTCTATGATGAATTTTTATAAAATTATTAATTCATAAGCATTTATTTACATAACATGTCACTGCTTTCTCAACTGCACCCCCTTCACAGTACCAGGCCTTTTATGATATGGAATATATAATAAAACCTCAATTACCTATGTAACTGATTATTGTCCTTTAAAAATAGCTGAACACATTTTATTTCCCACCCCCCACAGGTAAAATAGTAACTGAAAATATGACCAAATAATCTAGACTTTGAGAAATGATCCAATGCCAGACTTTCTTGATTTTTTTTCTTTGGAGTCATAACAAAACCACAGCCTGTTCTCTCCTGGAAAAAGTGATGACAATCAATATGCCAAGTGGTTGTTCCCAGAGTGGAAATGAGATGAAACTTGGCTGGGGGCTTCTCCTCTCTCTAGAAAGACATTTTATTTCCTGTGACAGGCACCACCTGCCCCTAACTTCCATCTAGGAGGGGATGAGTGGGGATGGGAGTTTCTACTGCTTTTCCAGAGTTAGAGGTACAATGTCAGTGAGCATTGATGGGGAGGCCACCACTGGATGATAGTTATCAGGTCCTGTATCAACACAGGAGCAAGACAAGAGCAACAACACTGATCCTCTGGACCTAAGATGGGAAGACAATGGGATATCTGATACCACCACAGGAAAGCCAACTGTCCCCAACAGAGCACAGACTTCTTGGGTCCTCAGCAGCAGAGGGCTTGAAAGCCAGAGCAAAAGCAAGTGAAGATTCATTAAGGAGCTCTTGTGAGGACACCTGTGAGGACATCTGTAAGGACACCTGTGAGGCCTCCCCTGAGAGGAAACCACACAAATACTGGGAAACATTTGAAAGGAGGCCTATTTATATCAAAGGAGTTAATAGGAGATCTTAGGCCAATTACATGGACTTAGGGCCTTTGTACTGAACTACTCACTCTCCCTTTCTGAAATGTCCTTCCAGACAGATACATAGCTTATCTCAACTGCTTTGAGCCTTTGGTTGAATATCATCTTATCAAGAAGTACATCTCATGGAGTGCCTAGATGGCTCAGTCTGTTAACCATCTGCCTTCAGCTCAAGTCATGATCCTGGGTCCTGGAGTCGAGCCCCACATCAGGATCTCCCTCCTCCTTGCTTGTGCACTCTCTCTCTCAAATAAATAAATAAAATCTTAAAAAAAAAAAGAAGTACATCCTATCTTTCTTAAAATAGTAATACACACACATAAACAGTACCTAACTTGTGTCATTACTTTAGTTTTTCTAATGCACAATTACAACCTGACATATCTAACATATAGACATATATAGATATGTATGTAGATATATCTAGATAAAGAGACACATAGAGATACATATTTTATATATTAGATATTTATTTATTTATTTATTTATTATTTACTTTTATTTATTACTTGGCTATTTCCCCTGAAAACTCTGCAAAGCAGAAATCTGTATTTACTTTACCTACTATTTTATTCCCAGAACATAGATTGGTGCCTGGCAGAGAGTAAGCACTCAATTATTATTTGTTAAATAAGCAAACAAATCCACCCCGCACTGTGGTGCAATTGTCTCACAGTTCTTTGTTCCGGTCTAGCTACACTAACTGTCAAATCTTGAACCTTATCATCACCCATAATCAATTGTCCCACTTCCACGTCTCTCTCTTCTATTAGTTAATTCAACATTTCCCACCACAAACATTATTCAGACTTGGTAAGACTCTTACTTTCTTCAAACCATTGACTCTATCCCTCAAACCCGGTTCTTTACTTCTCTCAGCTCAGCCTCCATAGAATATTAGTCAGTAACATTTCTCGATGCTCTATATTTCAGTTGTCCTGTCCTGCTGGGCCCCCAGCCCTGGGTGGCCCAGTCTCCACTTCTTTGTGACTGCACCCTACAGCTCAGCATTACTGAAGACAGTCCCATAACAGAGCCAATTAGCTGATGGGATTAAACTCTACTGCCAACTTCACATGGATCCTCAAAACTCCCATTTTATTCTTTTACTTTCACCACATTATATATCCTCCTAGTTTCCAGAGAAAATAAAAGCCATCATATGGGAAACCCATCATCTTTTCAATGACAAACACACAGGTCTACTCATATCTCATATATTCTATCAACTTCCTTATCAACTTGGATCCCATTTCACTTATTTTCTGAGGAACTTACACTACCAACTATCCTTTGTATATTCATCTTCTTCCTGTGATCTTATATTAGTTTTCTAGGGTCGCCATAACAAATCACCACAGACTGGGTGACTTCAACAACAGAAATCTGTTGTCTCACAGTCTGGAGGCTAAAAGTCTGAGATCAAGGTGTCAGCAGAGCTGGGTTCTTCTAAGGAATATAGATTATGTTCCATGTCTCTCTCCTAGCTTCTGGTGGTTTACTGGCAATCTTTGGCAATCCTTGGTGCACTCCTGAAGCATCACCCTGATTTCTGTCTTCATCTTCACATGGCATTCTACTGTGTGTGTCTCTGGATCCAAATTTCCACTTTTAATAAGGACACCAGTCATTTGGATTAGGACCCACCCTACTCCAGTATAATCTTGTCTTAACTAATTACATTTGCAATGAGTCTGTTTCTGAATAAGGTCACATTCTGAGACACTGTGGGTTAGAACTTAAATCTAAGAATTTTGGGGGGCCCCACTCAACCTGTCACAAATCTGTATCCTCCCCAGTGGCTTTCAAATATGCTTAAATCTCTCCCCTTAAAAAAAATTTAACACATTTCACTCTATATTCTGCCCCTACCTCTGTTCTTTTCCTAACAGTTACTTTTAAAAAAAATTGTTTTCTTTACTTGATGTCTCTATTTCTTCATTTCCCATTCTCTCCTTGATCTACTCCAAACAACCCTCCAGCAGCTCCCACAAAGGTCAACAGTGGCCTCCTGTAGATAACATAATGCTTATTTTTAGTCCTCTGAGTACTTGCCCCCCAGAAGCATTTGACAACACCAAACATGCCCACCTTCTTGAAATAGTCTCCTCCACTGGAGATACCACTGGCATTGTTTTGTTTTTATCTTTCTACTCACTTTTCCACTTTCTTTGCAAATGAATCATCATCTATGCAGGCTATAAGCAAGCCTATAGTCCTTGGTCATGGATCCACTCCATTTTGCACTCTGTACTCTCTTCCTAGGTGACCCTGTACATAACTCTGGCTTCATTTACCTCCCAGACACAAGTAACTGAATCCCACTGACTACTTGCTTCTTCTTAAATTTCCTAAACTTTTGTCAACTTCACATTTTTAAAACTGAACATAAAATCCTCACTCCATCACCACCAATACTATAACATTCCTCTGCTTAAGTTCATGACACCAATGAATTGAAGCATTATGCAGGCTTGACTAAAGGATCATATACCAAAACTGTTATTTCTTCCTTTACCTTCTGTCCTCCAATTCAATCAGGTTTAAAATACTTAAGCATCTAGAATTAGGATTTTTCAAGATGAAACATCTTACATGCAAAAGTTCATTAACTCTCATCACCATTCTATAAGGTCATTTTATCTATTCACATTTTGTAGATGAGGAAACCGGGCTTGGAAAAGTAATAATTCCCTTAGAATCACCTAGATAGCAAATAAATGAAGTCTTGTGTTGACCTAAATCTGACCTGAGAATCTGAACCCTTAGCCACCCTACTAAGCTATGATCACAATCATAGTTCATGTTGAAGTCATCAGGAAAAAGTAAAAAGCTGCATTTAATCCTGGTTTTAAGAAATCAGAGAAAATATGGGTAGAGAAAGAAGTGAGAGTTGTGCTGTCTGAGAAAAGGGAAGATTAAAGTGATGCTGACATATGAGAGGGACAGCAGAATCCATTCCATGGACCAGAGTCCCTGTTGCAGACTATTCTATAAAGCTGAACATAGAAGCGAGGGTCATAAAATGGAATTTCTTGAACACCAGGCTGAGAAGTTAAAACCTGAACCTCTAAGCAATAGGAAATCAAGAGCGAAAGCACAGTGATTTTGAAAAGCATGAGATAATATGGGCTGTTTTAGTTTCCACTGTTCTTCCTGGCAGCACCCAAATCTCTCATAGCCACTTTGGGTTCAGAGGGACAGTGAGGACATAAACACCTCCTTTCTGAGTTATAACTGATAACTCGTAGATAGGCACACTCCTGCAATCCCATTCACAAACATGCATTCAAGGTGGTTAGGCTTTCAATACTAAATTTCTAGGTATTTCATAGGAATATACAAATTATTTATAAAATGTACCTTCCTTGACCTGGTTATCTCTTCTTTTGTATAGTAATGCATCTTTTTCTCCATCAAAGATCTATGCCAGAAATCAATCTGAAGAATGGAAGGTAGAGATGCGCACCATTGTTCTGGGAGATGGTAATGCATTTCTTATGGTGACCACACTCAACTTCCAAAATGCCTTATTCTTACAGGGGGTTGATGTATCAGAAGATGAACTTGTTGACTCACCAGAAGACTAAGACCATTCCTGGATAGGTTTACCTAAATTAGACCAGGCAATTTGCTAGGGACTGGAGATAGATGGAACCAAATGGCTCCTATCTTCATAGAGCTTACCATCTTTGGGGGAAGACAGACTAATCATATAGACACAAACACACCAATTGATATTGATGAAGACTCATATTACATCATTCACTTTAATGTGACAGATTAAAATTTGTTTTGCATTTTATGTGCCATCATCCCTGAAATGCAATCGTGGAAGTCCTATAGTACATGATCCATTTGCATGAGTCCTCAAGCAAGTTACTTAATTTCACTAAGGTTCAGTTTCCTCATATATAAAATGGGAGCAATAATAACAATTGGGGAGTTTCATGAGGATAAGTGAGATAATTTACGTGAAAATGCTTAGCATTGTGCCTAATATAGACTAAATACTGGAATATGTTAGCTATTGTTACTTTCAGAGCAGTGCTTCTTAGAAATCTGCATCTTTCATTCTACAGGATACAGAATCTGATTAGTCAAATAGTTTTTAACTGAAACATCAACAATGTTTTGTTCTACCAATAAATGTTGACTAAAAATCTCTTATATGCAAATCATTATATATAACATTTTGGAAGTAGGGAAAGAAGATGGTAGCTTATTATCTAGTAAGAGAAGCAGATATGAATATAGATCAATATGGACACAAATATATATACCATGTGGGAGCTGGACATGCTAAGCGTGAGATGGAGATGGAAAAAGCCAGACTGGAGATGATTCAAATTGGAACACTGGAGTGATCCTCATATCAACAGTAGCAAGCCTTGCTTGGATCTGGAGGCGGGACAGAAGCCCAGATGGAGGCAAAAGAGAAGAGTGATCAAAAGGGAAAAATTTCAATTTCACCCCAACTCCCTGCTGGGGAAAGCCTCTTAACCAATGTCACCGGGCATGGGGTGGGGAGCAGGGGCACATATTTCAGGGAATGTTTCTATTAAAAGCACTATGGCCATGATCATCCTAAGTGCTCAATGCCAACATCCACACAGGATGCAGGTAAGAGATACAAAAGAGTCCTAATCGCAAGTGGTTAAGATTTCTTAACCTAAAGCAACAACTTTAAAAGTTTACAAAAACGTGCACCTAAATGTTTCTAATGGCTTTATATGCAACTGCCAAAACTTGGAAGCAACCAAGATGCCCTTCAAAAGGTGAATACAAATAGATGAAGATGAACATCCAGATGAGTGGATGAAGACATGGAAAATTTAAATGCATATTAATATTAGGAAGATGCCAGAATCTGAGAAGGTTATGTACGGTGTGACTGCCAGTAGGTGACATGCTGAGAAAGGCAAAACTATGAAGACAGTAAAGACCAGTGGTTGCCAGGGGTTTGGTGGGAGGCAGAGATGAACAGATACTGGAGCATAGGCAGTGAAACTATTCCTTATGATGCAGTAATGGTGGATATATGCCTTTACGTATTTGTTGAAACTCACAGAACTTACAATGCCAGGAGTCAACCTTGACATCAGCTGTGGACTTTGGATGAGGATGGTGCGTCCCTGATGGTTCATGAATTATAACAAATGTTAACTCTGGTGGGTGATGTTGACAGTGGAGAAAGCAATGCATGTATGGAAGGTGGGGCATAACAAGACATAACCAGCTTTGTTGTAAAACCAAAACTCAAAAAAATAATCCAATGATTTTTTTAAATGTCACTAGGGGGGTGCCTGAGTGGCTCAGTCAGTTAGGCATCTGACTCGGTTTTTGGCTCAGATCATGATCCCTGGGTCCTGGGATCCAGCCCAGTATCAGGCTCCATGCTCAGCGGGGAGGTCTGCTTTTCCCTCTCTCTCCCCCTGTGCCCTCCCTCTATTCTCACACATGCACTTTCTCTCTCTCTCTCTCTCTCTCTCTCTCAAATAAATAAATAAATAAAATCTTTTAAAAACACTTTAAAATCTCAGTGGATGGACACTGCAGATTGATGACAGGTATGGAAGGGAAGCTTATCTTTCCTTGTTCATCCTTTTTAGCTTTTTCAATTTTCCTCATGACAATATATTATCTATTCGGTGAATAATTTCTTTAAATAAAGAGGTAAAAATAAATATCCACACCAATGAAATTTACTTGAAGTCTACAAGTAGTTAAATAGTACTTAGTCATATATCATATCTGAGAATGTGCAGAAAGCACGATTGGTGATTCTGAGGCAGCTTTGAATCATCATACCCATTTTACCACTCGAGGAAGCCATACAGACACATGAAGTACTTCGCTCCATGTCGCACAGCAGCGTGCCAGGACTACTTTTATTATATTTATACTTTGTCTTCCTGCTATTTTGCTGCTTCTTCATATTGCAAGGCACAAAGAATGGCAGTTCCACGGGATCTGCTAATGTATCATGAAGATAATCGAGTTAGCACAACAGATTGTTCAAAATTAATAAGCTTTAAACCAGTTATATGGTTTGAATACCTTTACCACTTAGAAATTACAATCGACCTTCATATCTGACCTCTGACCTCTACAGCCTGGCTAAGCCATGTCATTCAGCCAGGTGAGGGGTTTAAAGATAACATTATAAATCTTCCAGCCTCCCAATAACACTGCAAGAGGGCACACTCCCAGGAGCTGAGAGGCTTCTTAGTTCAAGTTTCCATATAAGGAGACAGACATTAAAAGCAAAGGTGAGGGATATGGCACAGCAGATATTTAAGTCATTAAATCACTGTTCTAAGCACTGTTCAGGTATTAACTCACGTAACCCATACAGCCACCCAGTGAAGTAGGTATAGCCCTTGTTCCTACTTCATAGATAAGAAAATAAATGTATTCATGGGGTAAGCAACTTGTTGAGGTCACTCAGAGATGGAATCAATCTATAAATTCTGCAAAACAGTGTCTAGTTGGTATAGAATATGTTTGCTCATTCTTTCCCCATGCATTAAGATCTGAAAACAGAGGCCACAGCTGTCAGCAGGACTATGGAGTTTCTTTCAGCTCAGAGGCCTGAGGTATTCTTGAGGAAGAGAGGAAGCAAGCTAAAAGTTTCATTTCATTCAGAAGAGTCGCCTTTTGGAGCAAGGAGTCTGCAGGGAGGTCTATGTGTGGTATAGTCTTAGGACCTTAATAACCAGGCTGGAATCTCAGGTCCTAACCACATCCAATACTGGGACTGGTGTGCTGTAGATGCCCAGGTCTAACCTCAGGAGTAATTTAGATGACTTAGTTACCTCAAGGTGTGGTCCCCAACCAACATCAGCATCACCTGAGAATTTGCTAGAAATGCAAATTCTCAGGCCCCATCTCAGACCTCTTGAATCAGAATCTCACAGTGAGTCCCAAAAGTCTGCATTTGAACAAGTATTTGGGGATAATTATGATGTATGCCCAAGTTTGAGAACCTCCACCCTATAGGATCCCCATAACTGATCCCTGTCCTCTATCCCCAGAGCACCTCATCTGACAGCAATTTTCTCTCCGTATCCTTGGAAGCAACCTGAGCCCTTCTAATTCTGTGGGACACTCACCTGTGACAGTAGCACAAAATGGGTGGGACTCTGACTTCCTATTCTTTTTTTCTTACTATTCTAAAGAAAAGATGATTTCTCTTCTGAAAATGCCGAAGGCAAACTAAATCATCAAGTTGGGTTGTTTTTTTTGTATGTGTGTTTGTTTTGACAGAAATGAATCACTGCAGGAAAATCTTTCAAGCTTGGAGTGATTTATTCTACTCAAACCCCAAGTCATTTCAGTAGCCTTGGCCATTTCTGGCGTGGTGAAAAGTTCCAACTAAATCAAATGGAGTGCAAATCCTGCATGAATTGGTTTTCCTGACTCTCTTCCAGATTGTGGGGAAATCCAGGAGAGACTATCTCACACCACCTTCGGAACCTTCCCTTTTCCCCCTTTCTGTGTAGACAGCATGTTAAAAAGATGTGTAAGTGACTGTTTTAAAGATCTGTTCCACCTGCTTGGGGAGACAGGAAACTACAGATGCTGCTGCCTAATCAAGGAAATGGCTTCTGGAATCCCAGTTCCAAAGAGGATTATGTTCTTCACACGCCCTCTTGTGGCGACTGTGAGATAATGCAAGCAGGTAAGGCCTTGGCCTATGCTCCCTGTACAGGGCACACTTAGAGAATTAGAAAGCTAGGAATTCGGGATTTGGGGAGCTTGTCTTACCCTACATTATGCTTGTTTGGAGCCTTTTTGAAATCTATAGACTATTCTTCCTAAGAGGATTGTGATGACATGTCCCAATTAAAGCCGTTTTGCAAAGAACAGTGAATCAATACTAGCTTTTCATTTAAAGAATTTCTAACAGTGCAGGAAGCTGCAAGCTTAGAGGCAATAACTGGACAGCTCGTAGCTGTGTTTACATGGGCAAAGCAAAGTCCGAGGAGAGTTTCTTTTTTTTTTTTTAATTGAAGTTCGATTTGCCAACATATAGTATAACACCCAGTGCTCATCTCATCAAGTGCCCCTCTCCGTGTCCGTCACCCAGTTACCCCATCCCCCTGCCCGTTTCCCCTTCCTTTGTTCATTTCCCAAAGTTAGGAGTCCGAGCAAGAGTTTCTATCATTTTCTGGATTATTCATCAGTTAAACCAAAAACAAGGTATAAAAGAAATAAGGATGTCTGTAGGTATGTAGGTATTGACATACACACTTAGTGTGCATCGTACACAATCCTCAGAACAAAGCCCTTCCTCTTCTTGGCAGTAGGGTTCTGAAATCCAGCATTCTCCACATGGCTATGCTGCTTTGAGCAGGGAGGAGGTGATGACCTTCCTCAGCTTCCCCAGGGAAACATGGCACTGCCCCTCCCTTAGCCCTCCTTCACCTGAAAAACATCTTTCTGCCCAATTAACCTCTGAGAATGAAAAGCCTTTCCTGTTGACACACATGAGTTTGGCAGTATTGTACTCTTGCTGTTCCTCTTCTAGATTTAAGAAAGACATCTGCCTCAGGTTAGGAGCTCCCAATAGATACAAGAGATCCAATGCACTGGTGTCTAGCTAATCACCTCCACAAATAGATATTAATGAAAGTTTGATCATGGGAAGATTACATTAATTATTCAGTTTTTCTAATCGCCTAGAAATAAAAATGGGTTTGTCAGAAGCTAGACAAAGATTTCCAATATCAAGAAACACAGGGATGAGTGTGGGGATTAGGAAGCATGGAGGATTTCAGACAGGGCTCTGGACTCAGTTTTGTCTCTTCAATTCGACAAGCCTTTGTTGTGGGGGCCATCGTGTGCATTGTGGGATACACAGCAGCGTTCCTGGAGCTTCCCTACTAGCTGTCAGTAGCCTCTCCCCCAATTGTGACAACAAAAAAAATGTGTCCAGGCATTGCCAAATGTCTCCTGGGGCAAAAAACAACCCCCGTGGAGAACCACTGACTCATGAGGGTGCTGTGTGTAGCAAAATTGTTACATATTGTAATGGGTGAACTGAGATGGCACAGGAGATGTCTGACTGTAGGCACTGGGGGATACAGCCTTACAGAGAGGTCAGGAGACAGAAGGCGCTTTGGAGTTAGTGAGACCAAGTCTCAAATTAAATGATGTGAATTTAGGCCTCTTTTTTACCCATTAAGCCTCAGTTTTTACATATGTAAAACTTACATATAAGATCAATAACAATATGACAACAGTAATAAAGTAAGAAGGTTATTGAGAGGTTAAATGGAATAAAGCAAAGAATCTGGTATATTGTCACATATGACAATGTCAGTAGATAGTGTTCATGCTTCCTCTCCAGAAATTTCGAGAAATAAAAGGTAGCTTTCGGGATATAGTCTAAAAGAGTCCCAGGAGACTGATCTGGGAGGGGTAGAAAGAGCCCTATGCTTGGGACCCTTTGTGAATAATGTCACCCTGGCTTCCTTCTGAAGAATTATTCCTGCAACGAAGGCTATGCCCGTTCAGAACAAAGTGCAGTGCAGATGTGTTAGCTCTCCAGATAAATAATCACTCTAGGGCAGCAAAGCATATAAAATCATTCCAGAAACGGAAATATTTATAGTCCTTAAATGTCCACTTTGGTCTCTATTTTTCAATCAGAAAAGTGCAAAATCACCCTTTTAACATGCGGAGCAAAATCATTACACTTTTGTATCAAGGAAACATTCTTGGAGCAATTTAAAGCAGAAGGAATGTTTGCAATGTTATTTGTGTCTGATAAATGCCCCTTTCTGAAATAATGAAAGCTAAGTTTCCAGATGATTCCTATAATGTTTCAAGGAAACCTTAAGTGACTCGGTGAAAGCATCTTCATTGCCCTTGCTGCTCCCTACAGCTTTAATTATATCATTTGTTTTTATCTTATAGAAATTGCCAAAAAATAGAAAGATGTTCAAAATGATTTAAAATTCCCACACATTAACAACCATGGCATCAGTAATTTCTTTGTGAACTTCATCCCATTGGAGATTAATTCTCTTTTTCTCAGGATCCCTATTCCCTGATCTATACACATTTTTTATTGTCTCCTTTCTCTCCAACACCCAGGAGTCCTCATTGAAAAACTGGGAGAGGATTCAAATTCTTCATATTTTAAACTTTGCCCATGCCATTACCACTGTCACAAATTATTCTAGGTTGAACTACATGAAAATAACAATAATCAACTTTTTTTTTCCTACAAAAATGATGAGTTCATATGGGTTCAGACCAGAACTCTATCCCTATTTCTCTCTCTGTTAAAATTCTGCTCATCTAGTGTCATTTTCCCTGTGGAATCCTCTACAATGACCCTACCTTGAAGCAATCTCCCCTTTCTAAAGACATCTGCTCTGCAGTAGTACTGTTGTTGCTCGCTCATTACTTCACTTTTGGAGGTGTTTCTTTAAGAGAGAACATAAATTACAGAAATCAGCCAGGAGCACCGTGTCTGACTCCCAACTCCTCCAAGTGCTTGCTGGGTGACCTTGGGGAAGTTGCATGGCCTCCTAAGTCTCAGTTTTCCACTTACAAAAGAGTTGTCTTAAGTATTGACCAAACAGATTCAATATTTGGTATAATGTCTATTAGGTAAGGGCTCAGTAAATGGCCATTTATAAAAATGATTAGAGGTTGTTATCTGTGAATTCCTGAAGCTGGGCCTTATCTATTGCACCCTGGCCATAGTTCTTTGCATACCATGGGTATTCAACAAATAACAGTAAAAACAACAACAACCATGTAATAACTTACTTTTATAAGGCACTCACTCTACCTGGAACTATGCTAAATACTTTCTTTGCATTATCTCATGTAATCCTCACCACAGTCTTGGGATGTAGATATTGTCATTATACCATTTTAAAGATAAGAGATTTGAGGCAATGAGAGGTTAAATAAATGGAACATAGGGGCACTTGGGTTGCTCAGTGGTTGAGTGTCTGCCTTTGGCTCAGGTTGTGATCCTGGGGTCCCAGGATTCATTCCCGCATCAGGCTCTCCCTTTGCCTATGTCTATGCCTTTCTCTCTGTCTCTCATGAATAAATAAATAAAATCTTTTTTACAACAATGGAACATGGCCACCCAAGGGGGAGCCAGAGCTGGAATGAGGGTTGTCTGGCATCAGAGTTCATAATCTGTTGGGTGTCTCCCCAAGAATGCCCTAGATGTATTGGAAAGGCCTCAAAAATCTCTTTCTATTTTAAAGTGTCCATGATTCAAATGTAATATTCTTTTGGCACTGGTTGATATTTGTATTCCCTTAACTAATCGATTGTCTCATTTTTTTTCTTTGTCTCATTAAGTATTTGATATTTGGGTTGTAAGTAGCTGTAGATTTTGTCAACACAGCTGAGCAATACTAAGTCATGGTTAAAATTTAGAGTTCAGTTCATTTCTACAATTTACCTTCTGGATGTGGGGTAGCCTGTGAGGCACATCACAAATGTATATGAATACTTTAAGGTCCTTAGCTCAAAGTATTTATAGCTGTATCATATTGAAAGACTAAACTTAGCATCTGTAGAGGAGGTGCCATTGAAATCTCAAACATAACTGAACTTTGAGAATCATTTCAACAAACATCACATATATACCCCTGTGTGCCTAGCCATGGGAGCCCGTGGTGCCATGGGAGCATTGGGAGGTGCCATGGGAGTTCAGCAAGAACACATGACCCTTGACTGCAAGGAACTTATAATTAAGATATCTTACTTATGAAGACAATAACATTCTCATAAGCAATTAGATGATTATTTAAATCAACACATTCATTCCATCAACAAATACAGATTAAGAACCAGCTACCTGCCAAGCCTGTGCTAGGAGCTGGAACAAGGATAACCAAGTTGGGCCTGGCCTTGCCCGCCGCCCCCCCCACCCGAGCCATACTGTCTGGGAGAGTACATGACCAATATGCAGGAAAGGTAAAAAATAATATCACAGTTTAGAGATTTCATGGAAGACTAGGGTAATTAGAAAAGGTCTCTGGAGCGAGAGCAGGCTTTTGAGTCTGCTCTTCAACAAAATATGGTAAAATGCCACTTGGTGACTTAATTCCCAAACACGGCAATCAATACAAATGCATAATGTCGTCTCATCAATTTCACACTGGTGGTAGAAGACATCCGATGAAACATGATTACACTTCCAAAATCTGCATTCCTGTTCACATCAAACTTAATAGCATTTTAAGCTTAGTATTCTTATTTCATTTACTGAAAGAACTAAGGCAAAAATAACCTCAAATTTGAAAACGTTCCCTGCAAGGATTCTTATAGAACTATGCTAAAAAGACAAAGTTCTGCACCATGGTTAAAATTGAGGTGTTTTCCTTTCAATTCAAAACCTCAATTTTCAGACCTTAATATCTTAGGCTTTTCAATCACAGGAAGTTGGTTACAGAGAGTAGTTACAGGGGAACAGGAGACGGCTGATAGCATACTTCTGCCGTACAACCACTGCCTGTCATCTTTAAAATGGTTAAGTAACCAATCCAAAGAAAAAGATGTTGAGGGTTAAATTGCTAACTCAATCGAGATGAAAGACCTGGGTAGGTCAAACTGTATTTTTTTTTTCCATTTCCTTTAATACTAGCGGAGAGTGTAAGAAGCCCCGCTATTTCCTTCCCCATATGATGGTTTAGAGGAGCTTTCTACAGTGTAATTCACCTGGTATCAGGGATTATCTTTTTATCTGCAAACTAAACAAGATGAAATTATGTCAGCACAAGTCTCTGCAGACAAGATATGTCAAAAAGATAAATTACATAATTTATATTTGCATGCCTCTGCATTTTTAATATTGTTATATTCTTTGCATTTCTAATTATATTTGCATTTTAAGTATTGAATTCATTTTTAATTTCAGGGGTAAAATGATACGAGATAATTAGGAATGGATGGACAAGGGACACTTTCAGATCCTTTTCTTTGCCACAGCTACAATCAAAGGCTTCTTTCCTTCCCGTGATACACCCAGAGACCCCAAAGACCAGTATAATAAAACTTAAGGCCTAGCTTATTATTAATATGGTGCCTCTTGCTATTGTCCAAATTATTCTTTCCCTGTCATGTGAGCAGATTATATACCTCTGCCCTTGTGATGCCTCCTGGTAGGAGGTAGAGTTTGCATCTCTGCCCCACCATTTAGCCTGCGTATGTCAGCATATGAGGAAGTTTTCAATATGCCACCACAGCCTCTGTGCCCTTGCTCTCTGCCACAAGAACACCATGTCCCAGACAGGGGCCGCTCCTTCAGCCTGGATCCAGGAATGAAGAGATATGGGGAGTGGAATTACAGATGGCCTACAACACTGAGCAGAGCTGCAGCCAACTCACAGCCTTTATGCAATGAGAGAGAAATGAATGCTTATTTTGGAGACCACTAAAATTCTGAAATCTTTACACAGAAAACCTGACTGATACAACAAGCAGTGGTTATTATTCTATCGTAGTATTTGTATACAGCAAAAGAAACAAGCAAAATGAAAATGCAGCCTATGTACGGAAGGCAGCAGAAATGTACAAAACGCAACCTACAGAAAATGCAAACCATGACAAAAATGTTTCAAACCACCTGTTAAGGGGTTAATATCCAAAATATATAGGAAACTCATACAGTTCAAGAGCAAAACAAACAAACAATCCAATTATAAAAATGGACAGAAGACATAAATAGCCCTTCCTTTAAAAGAAGACAGCCAAGTGGTACATGAAAAGATGCTCAACATCACTAATCATCAGGGAATGCACATCAAAACCGCAATGAGCTATCACCTCACACCTGTTAAAATGACTGTCATCAAGAAGACAAGAGATTGCAAGTGTTGGTGAGGGTGTAGAAAAAAGGGAACCCTTGTGCACTGTTGGTGGGAATATAAATTGGTGCAGCTACTATGGAAAACAGTATGGAGATTGCTCAAAAAATCAAAAATAGAACTACTATATGATTCAGCAATCCCATTCCTGGGTATATATCCAAAGGAAATGACAGCAGGATATCAGAGATCTGTACTCCCATGTTCATTGCAGCGTTATTCACAATAGCCAAGACATGGAAACAACCTAAATACACACACACGCATGCGTGTGCGCGTGCACACACACACAATATAATATGATATAATATTACCCAGCCATAAAAAAAGAAGGAAACCGTGCCTCTTGTGACAATATGGTTGGACCTTGAGAATTTATGCTAAGTGAAATAAGTCAGAGAAAGACAAATACCATAGGCTCTTACTTATACATGGAATCTAAAAATGCCAAACTTATAGAACTAGAGAATAGGGGCAAGGTGTCAGAGGAATTGGGGAGGTGTTGGTCAAAGGGTATAAACTTCTAGGGATGGAGGTGTTAACTAACCTTACTGAGGTAATTATTGTGTAATTTAAGTGCATCAAATCATTACATCATACACAGGAAACATGTATGTTGTAAGCCAACAATGCTTCAGTAAATCTGGGGACAGGGACAATGTGCTACAGAGTTATCTTCTGCCTCTAAGAGCACGCACAGAAATCAGTAATGGCTCCTCTGTCTGCACCCACCACGCACACAAATGCTCTGAGGCACCAGGCCCATCTTCATGTCTGTCTGTCAGCCTGTAATGTGGACTCACATTCAAAGCAGTCTCAAAATCATGACTATCAAATTTTAAAATAACATATATTTCACAGATACTGCCGAATTGTTAGGACACATTGCATTTTCAAATCTTAAGCTCCTGGGGCACCTGGGTGGCTCAGTCAGTTAAGCGTCTGCCTTCAGCTCAGGTCATGATCCAGGGTCCTGGGATCGAGCCCCACATCAGGCTCCCTGCTCCAAGGACACTCTCCTCTCCCTCCCTCTGCTCATGCTCACTCATGCATGCTCTTTCACTCTCTCTCTAAAATAAATATCTTAAATAATAAATTAATTAATTAAATAAAATCTTAAGCTCCTTTTCTCTCTAGCTTTCATCTACTTTATTTGGCCCCTTGAGAGTGTTCCCTTCTATCAACTTTCCTGTTCACAAGGCCATTTTTATTTTTGCCTTTCTCCATACGGATGCTCTCAACTCTTCTCAGGCAGTTCTTTCCCCTCTATGATGTCTATTTCAAGATTCCTGAGAGATTGACAACTCCTAGAAATACCATCACCCATCTGCTTTCTTTCCCGTCTTTCATAGTGGCGCCTAAATTTTCCTCTCTTAAACACGGCTTCCTAAATGCTGCATGACTATGACAAACCTGACATGCTTCTAGCTAGCTGACTGACTCTCGTCTAAGTTTTGTGCACCTGCCAATTTTCGGAAAAGTGCTGAAGTTGCTATGTGTGTGCATTTGTGTGTCTGCGCCTACACCAAAATGTGAACTCCACTTCTCTCTGGATGCTGAGCTAAGGGTGATTATTTATCGCTCCTTCCCCTCTTCCTCGGCTTCCACCTCTTCTCTTTCTACTTCTTCTTTTACTCCTCCTTCATCTTACTCTTCTTATTCTTCTCCTCCTCCTTTCCCTTCCTCTTCCTCTTCCTCTTCCACTAATTGGAACCTCACTCCGAGTTACAATTCTACCCACACTTCCAATGTTGCTTTTATCTTCTCCATCTGGTGGGAGGGGTTCATTCTTTGTTACCATCCCAAGTTCTAGAAAGTCCATCACTGTCAACACTTGAAAGTTTTTATTTTCATTTTTCTTTGACTTTTCTTTTTTTTCCCCCAGCTTTATGGAGGCATACCTGACAAATAAAACTGTATATGTTTAGGATATACAACATGGTGTTTTGATATGTGTAAACCTTGTGAAGTGATTGCCACAATCAAGCTAATTAACACACCCGTCACCTCACATAGCTATGCCTTTTGGTGTTAGTGGTAAGAACATTTAAGATCAACTCTCTTAAACAACTTCAAGTTTGTACTACAGTATTATTAATAACAGTCACTATGCTGTACATTAAATCTCCAGAATTTATTTATCCCACATAGCTCACCCTTTGTACCCTTTGATCAATATCTCATTGCCCCTTCCCCTTAGCCCTTGGTAACCACCATTCTACTCTTTATTTTTATCAGTTAAAATGTTGGGATTCCACATATAAGTAAGATCATAAAATATTCATCTTTCTGTGTCTGGCTTATTTCACTTGGCACAATCTCCTTCAGGTCCATCCATTTTGTCATAAATGACAAGATTTTATTCTTTTATAAGATTGAATAATATTACGTGTGTGTGTGTGTATATATATATATATATATATACACACACACACACACATCACATTTTTTATCCATTCATTCATCAACACTTAGGTTGTGTCCATATCTTGGCTGTTGCAAATAATACTGCAATGAACCTAGGGATACAGATATCCTTTGAGATAGTTATTTCCTTTCCTTTGATATATACCCAGAAGTGAGATTGCTAGATCATCTATTTGAATATTTTTAGGAATTTCCATAGTGTTTCCATAACAGATGTACCAATTTACACCCCCTCTAACTCAGGTGCAAGAGTTCTCTTGGCTCTATAACCTCACCACTTGTTAACCATTGTCTTTTTGTTAGACATTTTAATAGGTGTAACGTGACATCTTATTGTTGTTTTGATTTGCATTGCCCTGATTAGTGATGCTGAGCACTTTTTTATATACCTGTTGACCATTTGTATGGCTTCTTTTGAGAAATGTCTACTCAGGTTTAGCCTTTTTTTTTTTTTTTTTTCTGAGAGGGGGATAAAGTGGGGAGGAGTAGAGGAGGAGGAAGAGAGAGAGAGAGAGAGAATATCGAGCAATGAGGGGCTTGATCTCACTACCCTGAGATCATTACCTGAGCCAAAGTTAAGAGTCATCAGCTTAACTGACTGAGCCACCTAGGTGCCCCCAGGTAAGCCCATTTTTAAATCAGGTTATTTGACTTTTGCTATTGAGGTGTAGGATTTCCTTATATAGTTTGGATATTATCTCCTTATCAGATAGATGGTTTGCAAATATTTCTCCCATTCTGTCAGTTGCCTTTTTACTTTGATTATTTCCTTAGCTGTGCAGAAGCTCTTAGTATGATGCAATCCTACTTTATTTTTGTTTTTCTTGCCTATGTTTCTGGTGTCATGTCCAAAAACTTGTTGCCTAGAACAATTTCAAGATTTTTCCTTATGTTGTCTTCTAGTCATTTCACAGTGTTAGGTCTTACAGCCATTTTAAGTTGATTTTTATATATGGTGCACATGAGATAAGGATCTATTTTCATTCTTTTGAATGTAGATATCCAGATTTCCCAAAACCATTTACTGAAAAGACTCTCCTTTCCTCACTGTGTGTTCATGGCATTCTTGTTAAAGATCAGTTGACCATATACATGTGGATTTATTTCTGGGCTCTAGAGTAGAGAGCTCAGACACACAGGATAATTTTACACCTAACAACTCTGCTACTCACTGTAATCTTCCATGACAGCTTTGTGCCGTGTTTACCACAGGACTAAAAATCCCAAGGTTCAAATCTTGAATTGGTATTTCTGGAGACCAAACCCCATCCAGGAGCCCACCCAGAGTCACCTCCCTAGAACAAAAGATACTCCTGGTGCTCCTGGTACTTAACACTTTACAAAGGTTTTAGGAACAGGCAGCTTGGATGGCTCAGCAGTTTAGCGCTGCCATCAGCCCAGGGCCTGGTCCTGGAGACCCAGGATTGAGTCCCATGTCAGGCTCCCTGTGTGGAGCCTGCTTGTGTATGTATGTCTCTCTCTCTCTCTCTCTGTGTGTCTCTCATGAATAAATAAATAAAATCTTTAAAAAAAAAAAAAAAGGTTTTAGGAGCTCTTTGCAGAGACCAACATATGTATTTTCTATTATCTTACAATCTCCCTCATACAACTTGACCTCCCTGTGTATGAATTTCTGCATCCATATATGGACTGCTCCTGCACTAAGTGAATATAGTGTTAGAGACGCTATAATAAATTTCTATCTCCAAATATAAAACACAGTTATAAAGATAAATAATTGATGTCATTTAACTTTTCAGATGTAACCCAACTTTTCACTGGATAACTGATGAGATGGATTTGACAACTGACATCCCGCTAAAAGTGACATGTGAAAGTGTGTCAACTAACACCATGTGGTCATTCATTCAATATATTTATTGAACGCTTACCATGTGCTAGGTAGGCTTGAAACTGTTTGCTTTTCTTTTCTTTTAGATATAATCAATCCCTTTTATTTTATTTACTTTTCTTTCTTATACATACTTATTTTTTAACTATATTGAAGCACAATTGAAATATAAAATTTTGAGATATTTAAAGTGTACATTGTGGTGATTTAATATATGTATATATTATGAAAGGATTTCCCCCATGTAGTTCACTAAAACACACATCACCTCACATATTTATCTTTTTTTTTTTTTTTTTAGAATCACATATAAGTGAAAGTGTCCAGCATTTGTCTTTCTATCTTATTTCATTTAGCTTAATGCTTTCAGTTCCAGGGGTGTTTTTGCGAATTGGCAAGATCTCCTTCTTTCTGATGGCTAAATAATGTCATGTTATATATACTATATATATATATATATACACACACACACATATACATATAAGTCTACCACGATTTCTTCATAAATTTATCTCTTCATGGACACTTAGGTTGTTTCCATATCTTGGCTAAATGAATAATGCTGCACTGAATATGGGAATATAGTTATATCTTCAATATCCTGCTTGCATTTTCTTTGGATATATGCCCAGAAGTGGGATTTCTGGGCCAAATGGTAGTTCTAGTTTTAATTTTTTGAGGAACCTCCATAGCATTTTCCACAGTGGTTGCACCAATTTACATTCTTACCAAGAGTGCACATAGGTTCCCTTTTCTCCACATCCTCACCAACACTTGGTATATCTTGTCTTTTTCATGATAGTCAATTAATATTCTGCAGAATAAAACTTTTGGCCACTGATAAAAAGTATTTAAAAAGGAAAATTGGGGCATATCCACATGTCAGGGCAACACCAATTGCGACCAAGCAAAAGAGTATTCTGGTTGCAAACCACAACTGACCTGGTCCACCTAGAAAGGGCAGGCCAAATAGGTACTCTTTATTGTGATTATATCCAGAAGGACATTTTTTCATAGTGGATGTATCTGTATTCAAGTGTTTCTTTCTTCTAATTATACAAGATCTTAAAAAAAAAAATCCAACATAGAGAAAGTGGAAGTCCTCTTATTTATAATGCCAACCTCCACCTGTAACTACTGTTAACAATTTGGTATATACCTTGCAGACTGACTTTCTAAACTTATCTAAATACACAGTCTTTTTTAACAAATACAATTCAGTAACTTAGCAAATAAATTGATGATTTCTAAGTTTATTTGTGAAGCAAGCTTACCTCTTATGAAGAAACAATATTTTGAACCACGGACAATCATTTTTCTTGATGTAAACAAATACTTTTTCATTGTGATCTAAAAGATAAAGGAAATTCAGGATCAAGGGTCAGATCACCCTAGGGGGAACTGATAAAAATCAAAGTCAATAGAGTTACAAATGGCATGGTCTGATGACCCTATATCTGATAGAATAATAAAATCAAATTTTCTAAATCCACAATATTAAGAACCAAAGAAATTAATCTTCAGAGGAAACGGGAGAATTCTGAGCTGTTAGAACTCTATTGGAGAGACCTGATGTTAAAAACTGAAGACTTCTGAGGTGCCTGGCTGGCTTAGTCAGTAAAGCACATGGCTTTTGATCTCTGGGTTATAAGTTCAAGCCCCACTTTGGGTGTAGAGACTACTTAAAAAATAATAATAAAATCTTTAAAATAAAAATGAAGACTTCCTTCCCATCAAAACTACACTTAAGGAGGAGGGGAAGAAATAACAATGATTTTGAAGCTTTTGCAGAAGAAATCCTACTTACAAGCAGTTTCAAACAGATGTTAAGTCTTAAACAATACAAGAAGTGAATATATCAATAAAAACATGAAGTGAGATGACCATTTTCAGATTGGAAATATAAGGCATTGATCTCCTTTCCTCCTATTCATAACAATCTTAGGTTTCATAAACCTATACTCCCATAGAGAAAGTTTGGTTTACTGATTGTACTTTAAATAGTATCGAAAGTAGTTTTCTTACTACTTTGAATCTATTTTTCATCCTAAAGAGAAAGTGGCTGTCTTTTTAGGCCTGCTTTAATCAATTTTAAAACCTAAAATGTCAAGTGACTGGTATGATTTTTCTTTTTCTTTTTTTCTTTTTCTTTTTTTTTTTTTTTTGAAGATTTTATTTATTTATTCACAAGAGACGCACAGAGAGAGAGAGGCAGAGACACAGGCAGAGGGAGAAGTAGGCTCCATGCAGGGACCCCGACGTGGGACTTGATCCCAGGACTCCAGGATCACGCCCTGGGCCAAAGGCAGGCTCTAAACCACTGAGCCACCCAGGGATCCCCTGGTATGATTTTTCTTTAATTTTTCCAATTTTATGGTCTCCCAGAATTCTTTGAATGTGTAATATGATAGTTGAGAAAACAAATTATGGAATCAGATGGACTCTATTAAATTCCAGTCCCATCAATTAATATAAACAACTCATGCTTCTTTGTGCCTAGCTTGGTCTTTTAACTTACTAAATAGATATAAAATAGTATATTCCATGGAAGAGAATTAAATGAGATATTGTCTATGTAATACTTAGAATAATGCCTGATATGATAAGCTAAAGATTCTTGAATTTTGTGGAAATGTTTATTGGGTAAAAATTAACGTGTTTCAGCTATGGGCAGAGTGTGCAACATATCATTAGATATGCAATAAATTCTGTTGATTGAATGTTAAGAAAACACCTGCATTGTCAAATGAAATGTTACACAGTATTGTGGTCTTCTTTGGCAAGTTAGAGCTCTCTCCTCAGGATTATCTCAGCGTTACAAGCATGCTTTTATTACAAGAGTTTTTAACTATGGGGTTCTCTGGGGCAAGGTCTGTCTTGTTTAGTTCTGTAACCTCAGAACCTGTTTCAGGAACCTCTGAGGTTTAATAACCTCTCAATAAATGTACTTTGAATGACTGAATTTCAGTTACTTAAACAAAGGGTAAGACTCACTTGAAACAATATTTGTCAGAACAATCCCTGGCCGAAATTTGACTCTTCCTAGAAGAGGAAGGATGGTTCTGAGGAATGTTAAAATGGGTATATTTAAAATAAGGAAGGTTCCTGAGCTCTGGCCTCAGTTTTTCACTCAATAGTAATAGTACAAGACACAAAAATAAAATAACATTTCCTGTTCTCTCCTGTCCTAGGAGAGCTTATATTAGAGAGAATAACATTTTTACATAGGATCACCTGGACGATTCAATCAGTTAAGCAGCAGACTCTTGATTTTGGCTCAGGTCATGACCTCAGAGTCATAAGATCAAGCCCTGTGTCCCGCTCTGCACTGGGCAAGGAGCCTGCTTAAGATCCTCTTTCTCCCTCTCCCTCTACCCCTCACCCTGGCTCATGCTTGCGCTCTCTCTCTCTTTCTCTCTCTCTCTCAAACAAAAGAAATTACATAAATCACTATAAGTAGCATGTGATAAATTTGGTATAATGAAGTTTCTTTTGAAAAGGATGGATTTCCAGCTAATATAATAAGGTTGTACATCTGAAGGAATGAGGTATTTAGGCTGGTAATTGAAGGTAGGTAAGCACTCAGTGCTGGAGGTAGATGGATAAGAAAGAAGATGGAAAAATAGCATGGCAGAAGCAGGAAGGGGAAAGCTGCAGATTGATGAGAATGTAAGATGTGTTTAGAAAAGCTCTAGCTTCTCAACTATGCTTGTAGTGTTTGTTAAATGAATGAGGGAGGAAAGCCAGGTTCAGGGTATATTGTTGAGGAAATTGAATGCCAGCTTGGACTGAGTTCCAGTGATTTAAGAAGATACATGTGGTGTAGCATGCAATGGTTTGGGAGGTAGGGAGACATCTAATGTGAAAGCTCAAGCTAAGATAATTAGTGCCAGAACAAGGAATTAAAAGGAAGAAAGAGAGATGAGAATCATCTCTGAGGTCAAATTACTAAAACTTGGCAATTGACTGGATATGAGAAATCAGTGGAGAGAAGGCAAAGATGAATTTTCATCATTAGACAGTCAACCTTTGGTCAGAAGATGAAGTATTCCTTCCCTGTGACTCACACATTACTGGAAGCTTTTGACTTCCTGGAATTTTTGATGAGATGTCTAAGTCTCTCAAGAATCAATTTTTAACCACAATTTTACCATTTTGTTCATGTTGTAGTATCTCTACAACAGTTTTTGAAGCAGAGACTATCTTTTCCAACTCCTGATGTGAATTGGATCCAAAGTGACCACTTCTGACTAATGGTCTGCAAGTCCATTATCTCAGGACAATCTGTTGCCTGGATGGCAATGAATGAATGGTTGGATGAGTGGTGTTCTGATAAATAAGAAAACTTTCAGATATATTCACACTAGGAAAAAAACAAGATCTGCTAGCTCATCATACTGATTACAGGTTTTCCAGTGTTCAGTCCATGTACATACTATTCACTGTGCCCCTGGAAGTGGATTCAGACACATAGCCCCTGAGAAATTACAGTCACACAGCCGAAAGCCATGACTCTGGGTTAGACTTCTCTTCTTAGCTATTCTCTTCAAGATCCAGATATAATACCTATTTAAAAATCTCCACCTAGATGTCCGATAGCTATCTCAAATTCAGCATGTCCAGAAGATAATTGACCATCCTTTATGCCAAACATACTTATTCTCTTGTATCCTTTGGCACTTAAGACTCAGAGCCATACTTCCTCTCTTTCTCTCCTTTCCTTTCCTTCCTCTCTCCTCTTTAGTCTTATCTTACTGTTTTTGTTCCTCAACTAGGACCCTAGTCACCCTCCAGTCTGCCTCCTTGGATCCATTCACTGTATTATGACCAGAGTTATTTCTCTAAGATGGACATTTGAAATCGGAAGATTTTCCTTGAAACTTGTCAATGGCTTCTAATTTCCAAACAAATTAAAAAGTAAAGTCTGAACTCTTAAATCTAGTTTTCTGTGCAGCACTCACTACATCACTTTGTGGCAGCTCCTTTATCTCAATTCTCTAACATACTAAAAGCTACTAAATGTTTGTGGGATGAGAAAATGAAACAGTACTTTGTATGGTTTTATGATATTATTTAATTCTCAAAGAACCCTGTGAAATAAAATTGTTCTTCCTGTTCCCTGGAGAAAGAAAGAAAGACTCAAAGAAGATATTTGCCCTGTTGAGGAAACAGAGAGAGTAACTGACAATGACTGGCTTGAAGAGTAAGTCTATCAAATCCTAAAACATCACAGCTCACCACACTCCATAATGCCCTTTATTTGTATTTGTTGTCTTCTGATTTTTGTAGTTGCTCTAAGTGAACTTAAAATACACCTTTCATTACCATCTGTATGTGTGCATATATGTGTGTATCATTAGATTATGAACCCCCAAAATTCAAAGCCATATTCACTTCCACAACCCCAGGACCCAGCACAATACCTTTTATACATGTCTTTTGTTGGTTCTTAATGAATTATTTATTAAATTTAATTAAATAATGCAATGGTGAAGATGATTTTATTTTAGGAAATAATAAACCTTAAACCAATTATAAAACGTAATTTTTAAAGTACCATGTAAGTACCATTATAGATGAGATAAACAGTATATAAAGAAAAAATATTTACTGTATGCATTTACTATCTGTAGCTCATGAATTTTAACTACTAAAGGAGACAATATGTCTCTAAAAGCTTGGTATAAGTAATAGGCCAATGTTCTCAGGGCAAAACTTTCCAGTTATATTATTAATAGGATTTCATTTTGCTTTGGATTCAGATTGTCCTTGGCCAATGTCATTATTCAGTCTTTCATTCTGAATTCTCTGTACAGAAAAATTTCTTTGGGATCATAACTGCTACCAATAATGGAAACTTTCAGGTCAAGTGAAATAGTAAGTTCTAAGGGAAAATATCTCTTAGGAGGCCTCCAACTTTCGATAAGGTGACCTTAATTCTATATTGATCAAATATGTCTGTTGTTCTTCCCATATTTTCATGATAAATTTTTTAAGAGTAAAGAAAGCCAGATGGTGAAGGTATCTTTATGGAAACTGAGTTACCTGAGAAAATATTGGAGAAATTGGATTTATACAGTGTGGTGATAAGATTTAAGAGAAATATTTGCAAATATGTGGTGTTTGTAGAATGTGCAAAATTACCTACCCCATGCTTTTCTTCTAGAAATGGGCCCTATTCTGATCCTTCCTCCACGTAGGTGCAGCAGGAACAGCCATGTTCCTATGTGACACAACCTTTAAAACATGGTAGATATGGGGAGCCTGGATGGTCCAGTCAGTTAAATGTCCAAATCTTTTTTTTTTTTTTTTAGGGGGGTGGTGAGGAGCAGAGAGACAGGGAAAGAGAATCTTAAGCAGGCTGCATGCCCAGCACAGAGCCTGATGCAGTGCTGAATCTTAAACTCTAAAATCATGACCTGAGCCAAAATCAAGAGTCAGGCACTTAATTGACTGAGCCACCCAGGTGCCCAAGCATCCAACTCTTGATCTCAGCTCCAATCTTGATCTAAGGTCATGAGTTCAGTCTCCATGTTGGGCTCCACACTGAGTGTGGAGCCTACATAAAAACAAAATAAAACAAAAAAAACAAGGTAGATTTGTTCAGGGGTGGAACTTGATCCAACCATAGCAATAACTCTCCTCTCCAGGAATTATGAGAGAGAGTACAAGTGCAAGAGGGGCACAGGTTAAACCACAGATGAGAATCAAGGAGAGAATCTTGGTGCTTTTGAGCCTCTGATTCCAGATTATTTCTGAAGCTTAATGCATTTGCATTTCTGTTCTTAGTTCCCATAGGAAAACTCTGCATCCTTCTTATATTCCCTTTTTCGCTTAGAGTAGTTAAAGTAGGGTTTTGCTTATCTACAAATTAAAAAGTCCACCTTAATACAGTTGTGACATGAAAAAAGGAATTGGACATTCTTCCTGTTTCCACAAGGAGATAAAAACAAGGACCAATGTGTTGAGATTATGAAAAGGCAGATATCAGTGAAAATACGTGGAAGAACTTGATAATCGTTAGAAGAATCTGTAAACATGTTGCTGAATGAACTTTCTGTCCCTGGAAGCATTTAAGAAGAGGCTGGATCTTGCCCTGATATAGACATAGTAGAAAAGACTTCTGATTCCCAAGAAATTGGATGAGATAAACTGTTAAGTTCTTCCCAACTGTGGTATTCCATGAGGTCTTATGAAAATAAATCATCAGTCATCTTCAAGTCCCCTGGTACCTACCTCAAATATATAACTGTGTTCTATCAAGTGCCACTATCCCAATGTCCCTGTCCCCATCTCGAGTAGTTGAACTCTACTCTGTCACATTTCTAAAAGCTTGGTGCTTGGCTGAAGAGAATGTAGCAGGGATAAATGTCAAGGTGGTTATGGGACCTAGATAGGAATTGCTAACTTGACACTGGGAGACTAGTCTTACAGAGGTGGTACAGGAATTAACCAACAAAGGGGCCAGTATATGAATAAAAAGGATGGAGGAATCACAACTTGGAGATGGCTTCAAGGATGGCTGACAAGCTCCATGACAGTATACCTAATATTCCCAGCATCTAGGCAGTGTCTGGATCATAACAGAAGCTCAATAAAGTCACTGAGTAAATGAATGGATGGATGGATGGATGGATGGATGGATGGATGGATGGATGGTGAATGGACAGATAAATTAGGCAAGAAGTTTAGGCAAGAAAATATGAGAGGAACATGAGTATAGAAATTAGAGTTAACTTACAGTGCTTGGCATAATCAGTTGAAAAACCACTTCTTTTTTTAAAGATTTATTTATTTATTTGAGACAGAGAGAAAGAAAATGTGTGTGAGGGGGAGGGGCAGAAGGAGAGCAAGAGAGTTCTCAAGCTGACTCCACATGAGCACTAAGCCCAAAACAGGGCTCCATCCCACAACCCTGAGATCAAGGGTCAGAGGCTTAACTGACTGCACCACCCAGGCGCCCTGAGAAATCACCTCTTTAAAGCCAAACTGTATGCATTAGTCTCATTTGCAGTTTCAAGGTTCCATTCACTTGATTTCAGAAGTAATTGTTAAATTTGACCACTAAGCACAGAGCCCATTCTGGCTTTCTGGATTCCAGACATATAAACCAAAGTATTCCCATCACAGCCATAATCACAGATTCTTGACCATCATAGTTCAGACTCACTCTCTCAAAGCATCAGACTCAAGTTAACCAATGTTACTTCTCTATCCTTCAATCTAAAGCAAATTTTAAGTGAGGGAGTAATCTCTGAACAAAACAAGAGGTTTGAAAACAATTTTGATGGTTGGAAATAAATTAAGGTGCTTAAAATGCCCATTAAAGTCAGTGAAGAGCTTGAGTCATGCTGGCAACAATATAGAAATCAGGCACTTTGGAATCTGAAAACTCTTGAGTTACATAAGTGACCTGAGAGTACTGGGAAGAACAGTCTCTGAGTGCCTTGTTCAAATCCCTAACCGGAGCGCAGGTGCTCTGAAGATTGGAGGATAACAAGCTGCTCCTTTCCCCAACACCCCCTTTACCCCTCACATGTTCAACCTCTGTTTAAGGGATTAAATTTTTTCTTTCTTTCTACTTTCAAACCCTTGTCTTTCACCTGCCCTATTTTTTTTATTTATTTTTTTTACCAGTGCGCTGAATTCCACTTTAACCATGTGCATCAAGCACTGAAGGCCAAGGAGAATAGGGCAGAGTAATGCCTTCAACCATGGACAGCAGCGTGCTAATCCTAGAAGCCAAGTCTTCCATATACTGACTATGCTTCTTACTTATTTCTTCCTTAATTGTTTTTCCTGATAAGCCATTCCTGTGATTTTTAAATATTATACCAAGTCTTAGGCGAATCAGGAAAAATATTGGCCCCAGTCTTGTGAAGGGTGGTTGGTGACGCTGGGGGGTGTCGTATTTTGTTTTGCTGGATCCAGTTCACAAAAGGAATTCTACCCAGAAGTCATATAAAAGGGAACCCATGTCTTTCATTTTTGCTCTTGGTGCTAGTAAGATTAACTCACACAGTCCCTTAGAGCATTAACTGTGTAACACTTGTTTGTATCACCAAATTGAACCAGCATGACTCAGGGAAGGACTAATTTTTTCTTTAAGCTCCTAATGTGGCCATGTAAGTGTTTCTGTCTCAGTCCTAGATTAGTCCCAATTCTGATTATTTCTATATAATACCACATCATTTTTCTTCCATCCACTTCACCATGTGGCAATTTATTTATTAAATACATAACCAATTCTGTGTCAAAATTAAAATAAGAACTTTTTCAAATATGGATTTCCAGGTTATTACCACATGCTCTGACGTGTACATGGGATCCTGTGTTGTAAGGTGAAACTCACTAGTACTGAACACAGTAATTCAAAAATCTCCATGACTTCATATAGTCAAATTTGTCTCTAACTCAAATTCAGTTGGTGACCGAGGTAGAGAGGGAGGGTGCTCATCTCCACACAGTCATCCAGGAACTAAGGCTACTTCCTACTTCTTGCTCCACTATCCCTTGTTACTTTGGGCTCTCCTGCTGTGTCTTGGCTTCCTCCACCAGATGGAGGAAGAGAGAGAACATGGGGGTTCACAGGAGGCTCTTATGGGCCAGACCTGGAAGGGGTGTACTCGCCTCTGCCTGGTAAATGGCCTCAGCTAATGCAAGGAAGGTTGGGACATGTCATAGCTAAGGTTCCAGGAGGAAAGGAAAATGGGATTGGAAAATAAGTAGCTAGACTCTGGCACATTTAGTGACTGAAGAATAATAGCAATTCAATTATTATTCAACATTTATTGATCACATACTGTGTACCAGTCACTGTACCCAGTACTTTACATTCATTACTTCATTAATCCTCTCAAAATACCTAAGAACTAAGTCTCATTATTACTATCTTATAAATGAAGATTCTGAGGCTTAGGAATTAAGTATTTGATCAAAGTCCCACCATTATCTGAGATGGGATTGGAGTCCAGACGGTGTTTCTGGAGTACCATTCTGCATCCACAGTCAAGACAGCCGATTCTTCAGCCACCTGCCCTCCAGCCCTCTTCTACAGAGCTCCACATTTCAGCACCATGATGACAGCATCCGTCACTTCCTGGGCCACATCTTCCCATCTGCTCTTGCTCTTGCTGACCAATGTAGCTGAACTGACTAGACCTTGTTTCACATCAAAAGACAGTAACAGGTTTTTAGTACAAACAGCCCCTGTCTAAATATGCTCAGAAGCTCAGTTGGTCCTGCTCTGCTTCACGGAGCAGGTATGATATATATAGAGAGATAGATAGCCTGTGATTTAAACTGAGGGTAAAAAGTGGTTCGGAGCAATTAGGAAACCACAGACATCATCCTCCACAGATGCATCCTGTTTCCTACCTCCTGGATGCCCTTCTGCAAAGAATATGTGTATCTTCTGCACTTCTGGTGGTCAGAGATCAAAGTCCTCTCTGTGTCAAATTAAAGTCCTCTCTGTGTCTATATTCTTTCTCCCTCTCTCCTCTTCCCTCTCCTCACCTCCTCAGCATACACAGGCACACACCTCAAAAACCCCAAACCAAAACAAATAAACACTCTGTGGCTGGAGGAAAGAAAGATCTGCAGTACATTTTCCATCCTCCAAATTTCCAAGGCCCAAACCACCTACATATGGATTACATAGGTACAAACATGAAAAATAATAGAAAAGGTGATAGAATGATATTAATTCTAACTGCTATGACCTACGTCCTCTGGAATGGGTCTTAAAAATATTGCAAATAGTGAGGAACCAAGGCCGAACAACAGAAATTAGAGAGGAAAGGGAAAAAGTGGTTGCAGCTTTTGAACTAATTCCCCGGCTTCCATCCTCCTCCAAATAAAGACAGAGGAGCCTGAGGCCATACGATTTCAAACCAGTTAAGTGAGCCTGGAGCGTCCTCCCAGGAGCACTGAAATTCGTGTCAGGCTCAAGAGAGATCTTTAATGAATTCAGTTTTTGGACTCAAATGCAAAAGGTGAACCCACATAGGCTTCTCTAAACCTTAAGCTGTTAAACAGGCAAGAACAAAAGCTCACCAAAAGCCTCTTTCAAACTGGTTTCAGCTGCAAAACATTTTTTCCCCCAGACAAACCTGCTTTTGGAGTAATAGCCAAGTTTTCTCTGTTTAAACTCAAGACATGATTTTTAGAAGCTGCATGTTGTTGTGGAAAAACCCTAGTCTCATAAAGTAGGTTTTTTGTGTGTATGATTCTTTGTATACCATTAAAGGGAAAATGCACAGGGTCACAAAAGCAGAATTTTAGATGGATATATTTCAGGAAGAAATCATCATAACTGATTTAAGGAGACAATACCTTATTAAGACATTAGGCAACACCACACACTGAAGGGAGGAGAGAGAAAGAGAAAGGCAAATCTTTGGCAGCCTAGATCTTTAGTAGAGATACACACCCTATGAGCCTAAACTACTGCCACAGAAAAACTGAAGGGATTTTGTTTATATAAGGATGATCAAAATGTAAATTAAGCCTCCTCGAATGGGCTTCTAATGTGTATGTAAGGATCCCAGCAGTGGCTGGTTGGGCTCTGTCTCTGTGCACCAAAGCCAGCTCACCCTAAGACTCCCCAGGGACCAGTGATGCAGTGGTTAAGGACCCAGGTGGGAATCCACTGACCTGAGTTGGAATCTCAGCTCTGCCACTCACTAGCTAAGTGACCTTCGGCTCCACTTTATGTTGGAGTCCCCATCTGCAACATGAGGATAATAATAGTAGCTAAATCATAAGTCAGTGGTAGCAAAAGAGATGTTTGTGTGTCTTTTGTGTGTCCACTTCTTAGCAAATGGAATTTAGCAGCAAAAACTTAAAGCCAAATGGCATGAAACAGCATGGGCCAGACCAGAACACACTGCTGTATTGAAGCCAGCCCGGGGTGCCAGGGAGCAGGGACTTCTAGACACCCACGAGAACTGCAATTTGGTGAGGATTAATATGCAACCATGGCAGCTGATGATTTGGATCTTGTTTATTGCATTTCCAGTGTCTAGAATATGGTAGAAATAGTCATTCAGTGAATGGAGAGTACATGCATGAGGGTATCCATGCATGAACATCATTATCTTATAAATGCTCCTCTACATTTTGCTCAGCTTGCAATAAGCCTTTCTCTGACCAGTCTGTTAATGGCTGAGACATGGAATGTCCATCTGCTGTGGTTATGCAGAGCCTATGGGGATGGCCAAAATATATCTGGCATCTTGGATCTGTTCCATAAATTCTCCAGAATACCAAAGAGCGTCTGACTACTTGAGGAAAATGTACTGTCTGACAAACACCCAATATTTTTTTTTACGTGAATAAATGAAGATAACAAACCTGATTTAATTAGTACCTGTGTATCTAACCTTCTTTCCCCAGCCTCCCTTGCCCTCAAGCTTGCTGAGGACACTTTTCTCATTATATTCTGGAGCTAAGGGATCTGCTGAGTTGAGCTGGAAAACAGGCTGCCTTTGCAGTGGCCTCTCCTCTGCCAGCTACAGGCCAACAGAGATTCTCTGCAAAAACAGGAGAACTGCAATGCAGTATTTTCCTCTGGAACTTTGAAGCTGTATTAAAGATTTCAGACATACAATGAAAGCATATTTGTTTTCAGTGTTCAAATGCAATTTAAATGGTAGCTGTTAAAGAAAGCAGATGAATTATTGCCAGCTCAGCAGCACTTTTTTGAGCTAGCCGATCATAATGGTATTTTGCTGAACTAAATTATTTTGGTTCCCCTTGAAAATTATGTAGCTCTTCCCCAGAAAGAGTCTGCTGTTAATAACTGTAACCCTTTAGTACCATTGCAGGGACGAAAGCTGGGGAAAAAAAGCTGTCCACTAAAAACAACCAGCCCTGAACCTTCCAGAAGCAGAAAAAGAAAACATAAAGGACCAGCAGCAGGGAACTCATTGCAAAACAATGGCAAATTACAAGCTACTTCTTCCCTCTAAAGGTCATTTTTCTTACTGCTACTGATGCTAATCACAGGGATTCGGATTTCTCACTGGAGACTTGTATTATTCCGCGCAACATTACTCCTGAGTCCTATCTCGCTTCTGCACATTGTGTAGTCCAGGGAATGCATTCCTGTCTCACACTCCAGCACATTCTTCTTCTTCTTTCTTGCCTGTGTGCTCAGAGGCTGGCCACTCAATTCTCTGGTCTCAATATAACTAAAATCTGTCAACACCCATGAATAGAATACACCCCAGTCCCAATTCCAAAGTCCAATTTAATCTGAGAAATCAAAAGAGAGTTCTGGCTCAGCAGAAGACCCACAGGATCAGAGCTCAATGCCCTGGGTGGAGCGTGAGAGTGCAGGGGAAGAAAAGCCAGTGCTCCTTATCCACTCCTCCGTTTAGGAGGTTGGTATGATTTGCTATGGAAAATGGAGTTTACTTCTGCACTTTGGAAGGCCGATATTCAGAGCCAGTGCAAGATTCCATTAACCCACCTAACCCGCAGTGAGACAGAAAGCCAGCAATAGGAACTTGGCTTTATAAATATAAAAATGAAACACTAACAGGTTAAGAAACATGGCCAGATTAATACCAAAAAAGACACTGTGCTCATGCATACGTGTGTGCGCATGTACGTGTGTGAGAGAGAAAGGGGCAGAGAGACAGAGGGACAGAGAGAGACACAGAGAGATTTAGATCTACTATTCTGTTACTTTTCCTTTTATCCTAGATGATTTATTTTCTCTTTCCTTCTTTTTCTTGCCCTTTTATTTGAACATGTATTTTTGGCTCTCTCTCTTTGGATTTTACAAATTTACATACACACATATAAAAACTTTGGATAAGGCCTTTGACTCTTACCAACATCTGCCCATTTCCAGAAATTCGTGCAATCTTATCAGAGAGTGAGAATGAGTTAAAATGTCTTCCAGAGATAGCCAGCCTTTGTTTTCTTCATTTCCGGCTAACTTCGTTTCCCCTCTTCCGTCATCTCATAACTGGTAAAACCCCAGGATGGTTCGTCATCAAGTCATTAAGCCCAGTCTATGAAATTGCCACTTGGTTAGCTAACATTATCCTGCACTCAGGGGTGAAAATGTTGAATCTTTAATTAACCTGCGCCTTTTCTGCAAGCAACTAGCCTCTTTCATTCCTGAATGTTAGATTCTAACTCCTCTTCCCATAACTAATATCTAAAGAGAGGATTTCACAAAAACCAAAGAGCTTGCTAACTAAGCTCTCTGTTTTCTTTTAGTGAAATTGCTTCTGCGGTGGGGACTTTGCATGTCCTTCCCATTTACCGTACCTGAATTAATTCGTTGATGCCTTGTGAGAGCAGCCGTATAAGGGTATGAGACAGAGGGAATACAGCCCTTCACCCAGAGCACCCCTGAAATGCAGCGATGGTTCAAACTAACTAGCCTGTAATAATATTGGCAAGTTTATAGGGTTCTTTTATGAGCAAGGTAATGACAATCTGCAATGGTCACCTTGACTTCTTCCCTGTCCCTTAACTCTTTAAGCCTATTATTATGAGGCAAAAGACATGAAATATCTTCTCCTGAGAGGCATATAAATCATTTGTACAGAGATCATAACAGAGTTCTGACCGAAGCAGCACTGGCCGTCCACTCACAGTGGTGTGGTGACAAAGCCACTGGCCCCATGGATGATGAGACCTGTGCCCTTTGCTCCATTGTGCATCAGGCTTCCTTTACCTGGTGACACTCACTCTTTCATTGCCTTGGCTAAGCTCCGACACCGCTAGGTAGATTTTCCACAAGAATTACTCAGCAGAGCCAGGTCTCTGGCCCCTGCAAGTTCTCATTCAATATATAGTTTTTGTCTACCTCACAAAGAACATGAACTACATGAATGACATACTCTGATTTCCCATCAGAATCCAGATTTAAATTTCCTATCCTGTTGTCAGCAGCACCTTTCCTGTTATATAGGTTGCGTACTGGCATCTGTGCAGCAAGTTCGATGCTGTGACTACACCATGCTTGTGCATTAACCTTAGACAGGTTTCTCTCTCCCCACACCCTTCCAGCCATTTTGGCCAAACAGAAGAGGGCAAGGCAAGTGCACATCAAGAAGACCGGCTTTACGGGAAGTACTTGCCAAACAAGAAAAGGCTGGGCAATCATGGCCCTTCTTGCCCACATGAATATCTTGCATGACAGAAAAGGAGAAAGTTGAGAAATCAAATAAGAGCCTTCACATCCCCACCCCACCCCCGAGATGGAACCCCAAACGAAGACATAATAGAAGCATCCAGACAGTGAGCAAAAGCCACAGAAGCAAGGTGATAGCACACCGACCTGTGTGTTGTGGGAGGGTGTGGAGCCCAGGAGGCTGCACAGCCACAGCCAGCCTAAAGCAGAAGCAGTGTCACAGCACAGAGGCATGATGATTCCATGAGCTGCACGGGCAGTACTCCTGGCTCCTTAACAGCCTGTCCAGTTCCTGCAAAAGCCCCAGTCTCCATTTGTCTCGCCTAAGGGTGGGTACTGCTGGGGAAACAGCAGAGGACTGAGAAAAAGATACAACAGCTTCAATATGTGGCGATTTCAAAACCAGTAAAAACAATCAGGACCACGGTCCCTAGTAGTGAATGCCAAACCAGAGAAAAGGCCCGGCAGTCAGCAAGGTTCCTTAGGAAAGCAAAAGGAACTGGCCCTCCTCACCTCCTCCTGCTGCTGCAAGATCACGGAGCCCTGCCCATCCTGTAAACCTGGAAGCCACCTTAGCTACCTTAGGGAGATGAGGCAAAAATATGAAAATTTAGCATCTACTCAAAGATATGAGTCATCCAAAATAGACTACTTAAACCAAAGGGACGGGATTATCCTTATTCAGAAACCTTAACTCCTCCACTGTCTAGAGAAATTAATGTGTTTTAGGGAAGGGTAGGGATTGGGAAGCTAAATTGTGAATGCATTTATTCAATTTATTTAATTGAACAAACAAAACCTAAACCTAGAAATCTATTGTTGTGTATAAGAAAATCTTGCTCCTGGGGAGCCTGGGTGGCTTAGTCAGTTAAGTGTCTGGCTTTGGCTCAGGTCATGATCTCAAGGCCCTGGAATCTAGCCCCACATCAAGCCCCTCATCAAGCTTAGTGCTCAGTGGAGAGTCTGGTTGTCGCTCTGCCCCTCCCCCAGTGTGTATGCCCTTGCTCTCGCTCGCTCTCTCTCTCTCTAATAAATAAGGTCTTTAAAAATTTAAAAAAAGGAAAAAGAAAATCTTGCTCCTAGGTGTAGGGAGACAGAGACAGAAACATTCATAATAGAATTACTTGTTATTGAAAACAAAAACAAAAACTGAGAATGACCCAAATGCCTTTCAACAGAAGAATCAATAAATAAATTGGGATAACTTCACACAATGAAATACTATAAAAGACAGTTATGTGTATCAATATGGATAAATATTAGGTCACAGATAATATCAAGCAAGTAATGAATGTTGCAAAAGGGTACATATACATAGCATTTATAAAAAGCATCACAAACATGCAAAATTATTGGTTCAACATAGTAATAATTGCAAACATTTACTATGGAGATTCCTTTTTTACATATACTAAATGAATTACCTCTACCCCCACTTTACAGATAGGAAAACTAAGGCATATATATAAAGAAGTAAAATAACTTTTACTCTGCTTAGCTAGTAAATGGGGGCCACAGGATCAAATCTAGGCAGTTCATTTCCAGAGTGCATGCTGTTAACCACTATGCTTGACTACCTCTCATATTCTATACATATGAAGTAAAAATATAAAGAAATGCATAGAATGATAAAGTCAAAATTCAAAATGAGTGTTTACCTATAGGGCAGAGAGAGCAATGAAAGGAGGCCAAGTACACAGGCCAGGGAAAAGGGAAGCTTTGGGGCACCTGGGTGGCTCAGTGGTTGAGCATCTGCCTTTGGGTCAGGTCATGATCCTGGGGTCCTGGGATCGAGTCCCACATTGGGCTCCCTGTAGGGAGCCTGCTTCTCCCTCTGCCTATGTCTCTGCCTCGCTCTGGGTATCTCTCATGAATAAATAAATAAAATCTTAAAAAAAAAAAAAAGGAAGGGAAGCTTTAATTTTTTAGGCTTAATGATATTCGTTATATTACCATTTATACCTTTATTTCAATATATCTGGCATATTTTGCTATAAGTTGTTAGATAGCTATATTTTCTTTGCATACTAAGTATCATGTACATTAACTTGACATGCTATTACACTGAGGTAAACTACAGACTCTGGGTAATAATGATGTATCAATATAGTGCATCACTTATAACAAATGTACCACTCTGGTGGGGTTGCTGATCATGGAGAAGGCCATGCATATGTAAGGCAGGGCATTTAAGGAAAATCTCTACCTTCCACTTGATGTTTCTGTAAACCTAAAAATGTTCTAAAAAACTTAAGCCTATTTTTAAAAATAGTTACATATAGCAGCAGCATCTGGAATAATACTGGCGTATGAATTGGGGTACACATCAGGTGACAGTGTCTGCAGCTTCTCCACATCAGTTGAGTCTAGACAACTATGAGAACAGTACTTGGGGATTTAAATTAAACTATCCTTCAGTCACCTTTAGTAACTATAGAGAAGAGAGGACAGAGTCAGAAAGCAAGCCTGAGTAACCTCATCAACACTCCCCAAAGGCCTGGGGGATGGGGAGGGGACACTGGGAGACCTAGTGCAGAAAGAGTGGCCTGGAAGAAAGTCAGATGCGGGAAGTGTCTGGGAGTATGGACACTATATCATCCAGGGGCTAAATAGACCTCCTGTGAGAAAATGAGTGAAACTATCAGTGAGGGTGACAAAACATGAGAGACACCTAATTCTGGGAAATGAACAAGGGGTAGTGGAAAGGGAAGTGGGCAGGGGGTTCGGGTGACTGGGTGATGGGCACTGAGAGAGGCACTTGGCGGAATGAGCACTGGGTGTTATGCTATATGCTGGCAAATTGAACACCAATAAAAAAAATTTTTTAAATAAAATAATAAAATAAATAAATAGGCCTCCTGACCTGTTGTGGATGAGGAAAAGGAAAATTCATGGTTTTCAGCCTTGGAAGCCCTGCCAGGGATTTTTCCATCTCGATTTATAAATGAATCTCAATCCTGCCCCAGCCTTCACATTGATTTTAAAAGGTTTTTTGTTTTTGCTTTTGTTTTTGTTTTTTTAATGTTCTAAGAAATTCTAGTAGCCACCTCTCCCATGGCAAAGTGTTTCCACTAAGGTATGTATTGCTCCCCACAGCCTGCTCCCTCACCTATGGAAATAAGCCAAAGCTCCTGTGTTTGTGAGCAGTGTTTGCTTACAAGCCAAATAATACAGGCAAAATGAATTTGAAAAAAGAATGAAAGAAAGAATCAGATCATTGTATTGGCATTGTAAGTTTTTTAATGTTCTATTTCGTACTTTACAATAAATGGTTTGGGGGTTCCATCCAAACACGTACAATTTTTGTTTTGCTCTTGGAAAATGGGCATAACTCCCAGTTTCTACCTTCTCTGAATCCATAGAGATATAGGATAGCTAAAATTCCCATTCTTTCTCATATATCTGGGTTTGCCAGGCTTATAGATGCCTTTGGAGCAGAAGCAGAAGAGGAAGACACAAGAAAGAAGAAAAGAAGAGAGAATACAGGAAAGGAGAAGTACTAGAGAACAGAAAAATCAGTAAGAGAGGATAGATGATTACATTTTCCCCATACTGGGCACTGACAAGAAAACCAGGGCTTTGTGTCCTGCAAGTGTGGTTCTTTTCCCAGATAATTAAGAATTGTTCTCAAAACTAATTTCATAACGGTATCAAAAAAGTTTTCACTAAGTTTTTAATTTTTTTTCCTTTTTTAAAAAAAGATCTGATTTATTTCTCTGATGGAGGCACACAGGCAGGGGGCAGGGACAGAGGCAGAGGGAGAAGCAGGCTCCCCACTAAGCAGGGGAGTTTTTAATTTTAATTCCAGTATAGTTAACATACAGTGTTATAGTAGTTTCAGGTGTACAGGAATCATTCAACACTTCCATACATCTCCTGATACTCATCAGGACAAGTGCACTCCTTCATCCCCATCACCTGTTTCACCCGGTCTACCCACCCCCACCCCACCCCGCCACGTCCCCTATGGTAACCATATCAGTGTGTTCTCTAGAGTTAAAAGTGTGTTTCTTGGTTTGTCTCTCTCTCTCTCTTTTTTCCCTTTGCTTGTTTGTTTTGTTTCTTAAATTCCACATGAGTGAAATCATATGGCGTTTGTCTTATTCTAACTGACTTGAGTAACATTTTTTTAAGATGAGAAGAAGTGTAGACATGAAGAAATAAAAAGACCTGAACTCAGAAACAGCTAGATCCCCTAAGAGTGGAAGACAGGGTCTCCCACGAAGGACTCTACCATATGTGCACAGCACTTCTGGGCCTTGTAATAACTAAGAATCATTGTATGTGCACCTAAAAAGCCTAAGCAATAAGCTTGAAAGCCTTGGCAGAGATCATTATGATTCAGCAAAAGGGAAGTGAATGCACAAGCCTTCAGACCCTGAGGGGCAGGCATTGTCAGAGACAAAGGTTAGTAACAGCAAGGAAATGTAGAACTAAAACTAAGCTTCTTCACAGTTGTTCTAGACCAGTGGTCCTCAATCAGGGATGATTAGCCCTCAATGGGATAAATGTCACTGCCTGAAGGTATTTCAGTTGTCCCAGTTGAAGCAGGGAGTGGGAAGTTGGAGAATAGTTCTACTTTTCCCAGATAAGCACCCAAATCTGGCATCTAATGGGTATGAGGCTGAGGATGCTGCTAAACACCCTCTAGTCCCTCAGCAAGAAAGTAGCTGCTCCAAAACGTTGGTAGTGTCAAGATTGAGAAACTGAGCTCTAGACTAAGCACATTCTGCAGCTCCTTTATCATTTTGAAGGAATAGGAAAAAGTGGGCCCCAAATGACCAAGACTGAATTTCATGACAGCTCCGATGAGTAAACATCAAGCCAGATTTTCACTTTTTTATATAAAGATGTGACATATTTGAAGCAAATGTATTATATTGCATAATGGGAATCTCTCTCCACATTACTAAGAATTTTTCTAAACATAATGTTCCCCAACATATATTATAGCTGCTACAGTTGGAGCAAAGTGATTTTGAGAAAATGATCATGGTTACTTTGTAGCTTTGGAGAATACTCAGAACTGCCTGTAGAGTGGAAAGACTAGACCCTGTCTAACCAGTCACTTGGGTATGTTCTTTGGTGGGCCAACATGCAGACACCATGACCAGACAGGATTGAAATCTCTAGAAAAGTGAAAAATATATTTGCTTTGCCAAGGTACAGACATCAACCAACTTCTAAGGAAGTATTTCAGACATCAACCAACTTCTAAGGAAGCAGAAGTGTTCTTTCGTACTCTGCTGTAAAAATGATGGACACGTCTTAGCAAACATTTCATGGTACCTAAAGGAGTTCTACACCAAATTCCAATGTAGGGAGGTTTCCCTAAACTCCACCAAGCAATTTTTCAGGATACCAGTTGGGTGTCCTACCATTCAATTCAATTCTGACACTATCTACCTGGAAATAGCATCAGATTCTGCAGGGAAAGGGCTCAGTCCCACAAGACCACACTCCACTTTGGATACCAACCACAAGTCCAGGTTATTACCTGTGCTTCTTGATGTGGGAAACAAAGAAGAAACAGTATTAAATTTCCTTACTACCTATACCCATTGGCAAGTCCTTGAAACAGGCAAAGTGACATTCCTCTAGGGACTCAACTGTTTCAAAGTTGATAATTTGCTAAGGGCAAAAAGTAATCTTAGCCCAACCGCCAGGACTCTAAATCTACTCAATGTATAAAAATTCTTTTGGGAAAAAAAAATTCCTTTGGAAACTTCCTTTATCTCTACCCCCCAAGATATATGTTGGCAATCATTCTCCAGACCTATGACCCACTGATATATACCTGAAGAGTCTTAAGACTGAGGGTTTACGAAACAATAATAAATGACCTTTCCCAACAATAGCTATGCCCTCAGGGTCCTGGAAAACTTGTTTCCAAAATACCTGAGAGACTTCTGCTCTCTATAACCCCATCCCAACTTGAAAGTATATAATAGGCCACTCCTCAGGATCCCAGTGCAGCTCGTTCTTGTCCCCATGGGCAGAACCTTTAATAAAGGTTTAATAACCCTTTAATAAATAGTCCTTTAATAATAACCCTTTAATAATACCACTTTTTTGCACCAAAGACGTCTCAAGAATTCTTTCTTGGCCATCGGCTTAGAACCCCAACATCTTTCTTACATCACTTCTAACCAATTGACTGTAAATTGGAGGTTCCAATGATCCCTTCCAACTCAGGATGCCAATTGTAAGTCCAGGTTTTACTTGCCCTTCTGACTGACTGGCTATAAATCAGAGGTGCCCATGACCTCCTCCTTGGGTTTGACTAACTTGCTAGAGTGGCACACGGAATTCAGAAAACTTGTTTACTCACTAGATTACCAATTTGTTATAAAAGAACATAATTCATGAACAGCCAGATGGAAGATATGCAGAGAGCAAGGTATGGGAAAGGGCACAGAATTCCCATACCCACTCTGAGTATGCCATTCTCTCCAAATCTCCATGTGTTCACCAGCCAGGAAGCTCTCCAAACCTTGTCCTTTTGAGGTTTTATGGTGACTGTTGTGCCCAAGATTGCGAATCCGAGAAACCACCAAGCAGCCGACACCAATGCAAGCGCACGAGGGTTTATTAGCAAGCTCCAGCTTGGGTCCAAGTATACCTGACACAGCAGAGCAGGGACTTGGACCCCGAACTGGGTGACAGCTGGGTTTTTTATAGGCTGGTCTAGGGGATTTTCAGAAGGGCTGGAGGAATTTCTCAAGTTCTGTTTACATTCTGATATGGGGCTTTCAAGGGCATTGAGCTCTGTTCTCATTCTAATATGGGACTTTCTACCACGGGTGTGGGCTCTGTTGTCTTTCTGATATGGGATTCTCTGCCCAGGGCAATTCTGAGCTCTGTTGTCTTTCTGATATGGGATTCCCTGCCAAGGACATTCTGCAGTTTTTCCTGTAAAGTTCAGCTCTTATTCACAGGGGCCTAAGATGGCTGTACTTGTGCTAATGCTAAACTTTAGGTGGAATGGCCTTAATTTTTCGTGGCCTCCACAGTGACTTCATTACAGAAGCAAGATTGATTAAATCATTAGCCATTGGTGATTGAACTCAATACCTAGCCCCTCTTCCCTCCAGGGATTTGGTGGGGTGAGACTGAATTTCAAACTCCCTAATCACATGGTTGTTTCTCCCAACAATCAGCCACCATCTTTAGGTGCAAGCCAAAACTCACCTCATTAACATAGCAAAAGACACCTTCTGCTCTTATCACTTAGGAAATTCCAAAGATTTTAGGAGATCTGTGCCAGAAATGGAACCAATGACCAAACATATATTTCTTATAAATCACAATATCATAGAATCCATGAAAATAATCCACCACAAATAATGTGAAATCTAAAAGTAAGTTTGGGGAGTCTTGAAAAAAATCAGGGGGCTCTGGAGGGGAGGCTCTCCTGATCCAACAAGAAAAAGTTTCCTAAAACGCATCTCCATTGATATCACAGATAGCTACAACTCCTTGGGTGGAGAGAAAGGGGAAAAAGTCTAAATATCCATTTGCCAATGGACAGCAGATCAAGGTAAAATTGATCATGGTCATAAGAGCAACTGCTTCACGGTAACAATCCACTGCAGATAGCCAGAAAGACATCACAATGGACTCTCAAACTGAAGCTAAGATCCAATGTGAGAAACTCAAGCTCAGGAGAAGAATATCATTCTAAGGATTGAAAATATTACCATTAAATGGGGCCTGAGCCAAATTTTATTTGAAAATTTGAAAACACAAAGATGTGGCTTTTTTTATGCTTAAATGCCATGGAGCAAATTTATTCCACACCTGTGGAAATACAGACATACAAAACACAAAAAATACATACAAAAAAAAAAAAAAACGTAGCACAGGGGATCCCTGGGTGGCTCAGCAGTTTGGCGCCTGCCTTTGGCCCAGGGCGCGATCCTGGAGTCCCGGGATCGAGTCCCACATCAGGCTCCTGGGCATGGAGCCTGCTTCTGTGGAGGCCGAGAAAAATTAAGGCCATCCCACCTAAAGTTTAGCATTAGCACAAGTACAGCCATCCCAGGCCCCTTTGAATAAGAGCTGAACTTTATAGGAGAAACTGCAGAATGTCCTCAATGTCCCTCGGCAGGGAATCCCATATCAGAAAGACAACAGAGCCCACACCTGTGGTAGAAAGTCCCATATTAGAATGAGAACAGAGCTCAATGCCCTTGAAAGCCCCATATCAGAATGTAAACAGAACTTGAGAAATTCCTCCAGCCCTTCTGAAAATCCCCTAGACCAGCCTATAAAAAACCCAGCTGTCACCCAGTTCGGGGTCCAAGTCCCTGCTCTGCTGTGTCAGGTATACTTGGACCCAAGCTGGAGCTTGCTAATAAACCCTCGTGTGCTTGCATCAGTGTCGGCTGCTTGGTGGTTTCTCGGATTCATGATCTTGGGCACAACACTTCTCCCTCTGCCTGTGTTTCTGCCTCTCTCTCTCTATGTCTATCATAAATAAATCTTAAAAAAACAACAACAACAACAACAAAGTAACACAAATTCTCTGATCTGGAGAAATAAAGGACTTCTCAGGTATGAAGAATAAAACAAAAACTCAACTGAATTAAAGACTCTGGTTTGGGGCAGCCCAGGTGGCTCAGCGGTTTTAGCACCACCTTCAGCCCAGGGCCTGATCCTAGAGACCCAGGATGAGTCCCTCGTCGGGCTCCCTGCATGGAGCCTGCTTCTCCCTCTGCCTGTGTCACTGCCTTTCTCTCTCTCTCTCTCTCTCTCTCTCTCTCATCTCTCTCTCTCATGAATAAATAAATAAAATCTTTAAAAAAAAAGAAAAAGACTCTGGTTTTACAGGATAATCCTTTCATTTCTCTGTGATTTAATTTCTTCACTTCCCTTTGGGAGAAATAATAGTTTCTATTAAAAGAAGGAAGTATTGGGATCCCTGGGTGGCGCAGCGGTTTAGCGCCTGCCTTTGGCCCAGGGCGCGATCCTGGAGACCCGGGATCGAATCCCACGTCGGGCTCCCAGTGCATGGAGCCTGCTTCTCCCTCTGCCTCTGTCTCTGCCTCTCTCTCTCTCTGTATGACTATCATAAATAAATAAAAGTTAAAAAAATAAAATCGGAGGGTCCTATGAGTTTAAAAAAAAAAAAAAAGAAGGAAGTATTATGAGAAAAGTTTCTGTACCTATGGTGCTTTTACATAGAAAGCATGACATGAAAAACTTCCCTTTCACCTGAGTTCTCTAAAATGCCTACATACCATTTCTCCAGGAAACTTACTGGACAGAGAAGGTAAACTATAATTTAAACACCAAATAATGTCTGGTAAAAGACCCATCCATTTATACCATTTATTTTATTTGAATGATTTAAACTCTAACTTATTTGGGACCATTAGTCAAGTTTTAATTCCTCCTCTCTAGTCTAACATGTCAAGTATCTGACATAAAAAAGAACAATAGCTTAGGTAAGAAATAGGAAAAGTGTATCTAATTATTAAAGGTAATAGTATAATAATTTTTTTACAAGGATGCAAGTTAATTGATTCTTACATTTTATTCTCTCCTTAGATTTTAGTTCATCTTTATTCTTTTATGTTTTTATAACTATAGATTGTGAATTAATCTATTTAAATGGGATAGTATTTCACAGAAAATGGACATTCTCATGAATCCCAGAACTCCTTACCAAGATGAAAGACCATGTTAATAAAACACTATTAAATTACTCTGCAATAGTAATTGTTCTGCTTCCTTCCACCATAGTGAATGGTAATAAAGGAAGATTTCCCCATACAAGTGCCCACTGCCATTTCAAAAAATGAGACCATTGGCTTGATTTAAAATTTGGCTGTAGGGTCTACCAGTTCTAATTAAGATGACTAAATCTTGATTTAGAAAAGAAAGAGAAAGAGGTTAAAAAAATACAGAATGTCCTGATCAAGTAAGAAGATAATTCAAAGGTCTTTATTTTGCCCATGGAAATGACTGCCAGTTGGGATATATAAAAGAAAATTTAATCAAGTTGATATAATCTAATACATAGGAACTGACTTGAGCTGCAAAATATGAAAAAGAAGTTTTCTGTGATTCAAGAATTCAACATATAATGCATACTAGGTCAACAGAATCAATATCAGCAACTCCATTCCTAAATGAATATTTTTAATTGTCTTTAATTTTGTAGCTATTTATATTAATCAAATAAACAAATAAATGGTAAATTACCAGCATGACAATGACTTCTTTTTTAGAAGCCAGGGACTTATAAAGCATAGCCACTGAGGAGAAAGACATATAGAAAGCCAAGGATACTTGGCAGTACATAGATATACACCTTAGATATATTTAAATATAAATTTACCATATATGTGCTATATTAGTCCACTGAAAATTATAAAACATTGCTGAGAAGACTAGGAAACACTAAATAAATGCAGAGAAAAACCCTGTTTATGAATAACAAAATTAAATATTAAAATATCAAATCTACTCAAATTGATCAACACAATACCAATCAAAATCCCAGCAGATTTTTGTAGAAATTTACCCTCTGATTCTGAAAATGTATATGGAAATGCAAAGGATCGAGAGTTGCCAAGTGATTTTGTTTTGTTTGTTTGTTTGTTTTATTTGTTAAGAGTAGCCAAGTGATTTTGTGGAGGAAGAACAACATTGAAGGCTTACACAATACTTCAAGATTTGCTGTAGAACTACAATACTTACAACCGTTATAATATTGGCATAAAGGACACTCAAAAAAATCAATGAAACAGGATAGAGTCCATAATAGTCCCAAGTATCAGTACTAAAATGATTTTAACAAAGTTACCAAAATAATTGTATGGAGAAATGATCAGTTTTTTCAACAAATGGTGCTAGTACAATTTGATAATCATATGCAAATTTTTTAAAAACTTGGATCTTCACCTAATACATACATATATATATATATATATATATGTATGTATAACTTGAAATGGAAAACTGTAAAACTTCTTAAAGGACAAAAATCTTGCTGATCTTGACTTAGCCAAAATTTCTTGACTATCAGAAAGCTTCAACTATAAAAACAAATTTAGAATTCATCATACTTAAAATCTTCCACTCTTCAAAATTCACAGTTAGGAAAGTGAAAACATAGGCCACACACTGGGAGAAAATATTTCCAAATTCATATCCTATAAGGAACATGTCTCGAATTATATAAAGAACACTTAAAACTCAATAATAAAAGGACAGACAGCTCAGTTTTTTAAATGAGCAAAGATTTAGACATATTTCACAAAAGATGGTATACAAATGACAAGCGAGCATATAAAAAGATGTTGATTATAATTAGTCATTAAAGCACATATTAAGATACCCCTAACACTCACCAGAATATCTAAAATTTAAAGAATTGATATAATCAAGTACTCGTGAGGATGTAGAGCAACTGGAACTCTCATTTATGGCTGGTAGGAATGCAAAATGGCACACAATTTCATAAACTTAAATATACATTACCATTTAGCCCAAAATCCCATTTCTAGAGAGTTAGCAAAGAGAAATGGAAAAAAATGTCCACCCAGTTGTTCATAACAGCTTTATGCAGACTAGCCAAAAAACTAGAAATAACCAAAATGCCTATCAGTTACAGAATGGGAAACTTCAGTATATCACACAATGGAACACTAATCAAGAAGAAAAAGTAAAAGAATACTGATAGGTTGAACAACATGAATGACTCTCAAAGCACTATGCTAAGTTAGAGAAGCCAATCACAAAACAGTGCCTACCTCATGATTCCATTCATATGAAATTTTAGAAAACACAAAACTATACAGAAAGAAAAAAACTCAGTGTTTTACCGGGGCTTTTCAAGAGGAAAAGAATTGACTACAAAGAGCTATTAGAAAATTTTAGGGTGATAGAATGTTCTATATCATGATTCTGGTGGTTGCCATATGATTGTATCCATTTGTCAAATCTCACATAATTATCCACTTAACAATGAAGAGTTTTATTGTATATAATTTACACTTAGATAAAAAAATTTTAAACCTAGAAGTAATAAAATTGTATAAATCTAAAACATGGAATAAATATAGCAAAATACTAATAAATGTTAATAAATTGTTATATGTAGGTAATAGACATATATCTATTCGAATATTATGCCCTTTCTACTTCTCTGTATTTTGCAAATTTTCTCTGTGAAAATATGTTTAAGGAAGATGGTAATGTGATAGGGAAAGGTACCTAGGTGAACACCAAAAGTAAAAAAAAAAAAAAATCTTCCAAGATTGTCTTACCATCAGTTATAACCACCTCCACATACAGTGGCTCTGAAATGAGTTTATGACCCAACCAAGACTGAACTGTCATATTTCTTGATGATACTTCCACTGCCTTTAAAAACAAAGTCTCAGGAACAAAGAGAAAACCAAGCAGTGAGACTAGTGGTGCTATTTTAACAGAGTGAATAATTTCTTACTGGCTTAGACTCCTTTACTCTTTCTCTTTTTTCCAAGTGCAATATTTGCTAAAAAGAAAATTTTTTTTGGTGTTTTATTTGGTCTTGGTGTGTTTCTTTTTAGCATGACTATTCAAAGATTTTCTTTTTTTATTTTCTTTGTAATTGATCTGTTGGTCAACGTATTTTTAGAAAATGAAGAGGTAAAAAAGGACATGTTTCACTTCTCTCACTCTCTAAAACAGTTCTAAGAAACCAGGTAGAGAAAATACTAAGCAGAAAATATTGCCATTTAGCAATTATTAGGAGACTTCGTTTAAAAAGAGAAAATATTCCCTGAAACTCTGTGATGTATTAAATGCTCATTAAAATTAATGAGAATGCTTTTATTCTTACCTGTGAGAATTTTTTTTTTTTTAAAGCACGGTTTAGATAGAAAAATTTTTAGTCTTGCAAGTGTTCTATAAGTGTTAAGAAGTCTGGAGGGACCATATGAGAGAAAGTGAGAATGTGTAATGCTGTGTGAAAAAAAATAAAATTGTTAAGAGTTTGATGGGTAAGAAGAAAAAAAAGATATCACAGTTTTTCTGCTTCTGCCTTTCTACCACAGGATTTCACTAATGTTCTCAAGTGAAACACTCTTCTGAAAGTTTAAACAAGATCAATATTTTCCTTCATGTCAAATACATAAAAACATATTTTGAAAGGCAGAATGTTTTAGTTATCTATTTGTCATGGTGGAAATGATCAATAGTTGATGTTGAGGGAAAAATCATTTTGTCCATGTTTTCAAATAAACAACTTTTCTTTATAATAAGAAGGAAGCCATGTTATATATAAAAAATTATCATTTTGTCCTCTTTCCCTGATCTAATTAATAAAAGGAAGGAAGGGAAGCTCTTCTAACTTATTAACCACAGACAGAGGTAACTATTACATTTTCAAGAGAAGAGAAAAAATAAATGCTATTATCTAAAGAGCAAGGAGGATTAAGAGCAGCTAAAACTGGTCTGTAAGTTCCCATTCAATGTCACTGGATCCTGTTAGCAAATGGTTTTACTCTTGTGTAACACACAGTGGAAGCCCTCATGAGTTCTCTTTAGAAGTCCTTCACTTAGACAACTGAGACTGTCAATATTGAACAAATTAGAAATTCAAGGGGCCAATCAGATCATTTTTTCCCTTAACAGTAACCAACACTGCTTTTACTTGCCTCCTTTTACCAAACACTGCATCACCAAGAGAAATATGGAAATTCCAACATCAGAGATTTCTTTTTTGTTTGTTTTTTACAGATTTTATTAATCTTTTCATGAGAGACAGAGAGAGAGGCAGAGACAGAGGGAGAAGCAGGCTCCCTGCGGGAAGCCTGATGTGCAACTCGATCCCAGGACCCCGGGATCATAACCTGAGCCAAAGGCAGACACTCAACCACTGAGCCACCCAAGCACCCCAACATCAAGATTTCATATGTGTGTATATGTGCCTTCTTTTTATTAGGAAGGCATTCATCACATGCTAGCACTATCCAGGAAATTAGGGGAAAATTACATGCAAGATGTAAATTTTAAAAGTGTGCTTTGGGGCAAGCTGACTCTTGATTTCACCTCAGGTCATGATCTCAGGGTCATAAGATGGAATCCCCACCCCACACCGTCGGGCTCTGAGCTATGCCTGGAGGCTGCCTGTGCTTGTGATTCTCTCTCTCTTTCTCTCCCCCTGCCCCTCCCCTGAAACTGGTACTATCTCAAAAAAAAAAAAAAAAAAAAAAAAAGATGCTATCTAGGTATAACTTACTAGATAACAAGATAACTTATAAGGTAAGACAGTTCCATCTAACACCATGATAGAAAAAAATAATTACTTAGACCATTATACAGATGGCATTGGGTTACATACTACGTAACTTACAGGAATGTATATGACATGATTTGTACCCTTTACCAAAGCACTAGTTTATTAAAGAGAAAAATCTATAGACATAAATCTTCAGGCAGCAGTGTAAGAGGATCCATGGGGCAAACCTATGACTAGATGCCAAAAGGATGGTACTGATAAAGTGCAATGCTCCCTTGGAGGCAGTGATCACTAATCTGTGGAAAATTCTGTGAAGTACTCAGCATAAGTCATCACTGATTGAATGTCTATGCTTTTTGAGTAGTTTCTCATACTGGGAAGGACACAGAATGCAAATTAGTCCCACTTTGGTGTGAAATCAGACTTTACCATCCATAATCTCAGCATTAGTAAAATGAAAATAATAATAGTTTTTAATTCATTTTTTGACGAAATTTATCAAATAAGGTGCTCCAAGGACTCAGAGGTCATCTCCCTGGGGGCCAGGTCAACAACCAGTTCTGAAGATCTTGGGAATGTACCGGGTTTGAGCAAATCAGGCCTGCTAAATTAACCCTTTCCTATACAACTGACCAATAGCCCCCAGTAGGTCCAGGCCCTAATTCCTGGAACCTAGAGATGTTATATAACAAAAAGGACTTTACAAATATGAGTAAGTTATTGAGATGGAGGGAATATGCTGAATTATCTGGGTGGGTCTTAAATGTAACCACAGGGATTTTGTAAGATGGAGACAAGCATATTTAACTATGAAGAGAAAGAGGACAATATGAAGACTAAAAGCAAGATACTAAAATGCTGGCTTTGAAATTAGAGAAAGAGCCACAATTCTTTACATAATACAAAGAATTCAACCAGAAAAGCAAGGAAAAGGAGTTTCCAGAGGGAGCATGGCCCAGCCAACACCTTGATTCTAGTCCAGTGAAACTGATTTCAAACTTCTAAGCTCCAGAATTGTAAGCCACCAAGTTTGTGGCACTTTGTTACAGCAGCTGTAAGAAACTGATACACTTGGGGATAAAACTTTGTAAGGAGATCACTTTGGCATTTTAATTACTGAATCTTCTTGGAAGTCATTTTTTCATTTCATTCAGCTCTAAAAGAGTGAAATATTATAGCAAGATGTCAGTATATCCATGAACATGCATGCGCACATTTAAAATGCAAATGATCATAAGTACAAAACATTTCAAGAATTTGAAAGCCTTAAGAAATAGCAGGCAAGCTACCCTAAACCAGATGGCCAACTAATGGATTCAGCAGTTGTCCTATAAGGATATTAAATTCAAATATCAAAAGCTGTAATATCCTGAGTACTGTGACTTGAATATAAAAAATAATTGCTAACACGGAAATTAAAGAAAAAAAAAACTGGCATCACATGAAGGGTAAGGGTAATCAAATGACATTGGAAATATCAATGAACTTTACTGTGTCCTGGTCTGAATTTCCATATTCTACAACAAACCTTAAATCTACTCAAAGTCTCTTATTTCCTGTTTTTGAAGATGATAACATGACCATATTCTGCCATTGGTGATTTCCCCAGCTTCAATTAACATACATGTTTACCCTTCTGTGAATGTAGTCTAGGTACTTTCCAGTTCTAATTCACACTCACACATTTTACCCATTAGATCAGATTTCTGGGGGAGGGAGGGTTTCCCTCTAGGTACACTGGTAAATCTCTAGTCTTTTTCTTACTAATCAGATTTACCTATATACAATCACATTCATTTTTACAACTCATTAATTTCTTTTTTAGTCATAAGCTAAGCCAGTGGAAGAGTCGAGTAACCAGAATGATTTTCCTGAACACTATTTTTATGGCAAAGATAAAATTGTCAAATAATAATTTTTAATTAAGTTAAAATAATTTTAAAGAGTTAGGAGGGACGTTTATCCAATCTCTCCCATTTTTTAATGTTTATGGTATCATACTCTATAAATCAATTTTCATAATATACAATGCACGCAACACAATTAGTGACTTCTGAATCATCAAATATTCTAATGTCAAGAATGACTTTAGAATCTATCATATTGTATCAAATTGTTTGAAAATTGCTAAGCCATATGTGAACTATATGTCAACAACGAATAAAACAGAAACTTCTTTTCCAAAACAGTCCAATTTGTGGCCATTTATAGCTGTTCAATAAATGTTAGTTACATTTGCATGCCCATTTACTTTAGTAGCATACACTCTGTCAGGAAACTTATAGCCATTTCTGTAAGAGTAGGTCTCAGTCTTCATTACTCCCACTTTGTTGAAACTTTATGTAATAAATTAGTAAACAAAGGCAACAAGAGATTGGTAGGTTGGCCAATTCTCCCAGCAAGGTATTAGCAGAGCCTACACATGGTTACAAAATTTAATAAAAACACACATACTCCCAGTTTATCATGAAATACTTGAGAACACATTTCCCATTGAATACTCTTAAGATACACAATATTCAGGTTTTCTTTTTCTCTAAATAAAAGACTGCAGAATTTTTAATAATCTGGACAAATTCATATTTATAAAAGTCATTCATCAACTACTACAAAAGAAATGTGAGTCCAAATTAAATTGAAGTGTTAATATTTGATCCAGTTAACTGGAGACCAAAGAAGATATCCAATTAAAGGATTTTGGTTTCTGTAAAAGTTCTTTAATTAATTACCAAAACTGTTGGCCAAAATATCAGATTTCCTCAGGCATCTGAGTCACTACAGCTTTGGGGCCCCAGTCAGAGGTTGTGGCATCCCGCAATGATTTCTATGCTGATGACCGGCTCTGAGTATCAAGGGAAATATCAACAGTATCTCAGAGCTCAGCTGGCAGCTCTAACTCAGACACATTGAGCCATTTCTACTGTGATTTCCATGGAAACCACTAGGAACATAACTTGGTAAACCAAGAACCAGTTATAAAGCTTCTCAGCTAAATGCACTGCAAGTTCAATGTTTAAAGGTCAAAATGAGGGTCATGCAGTTACTTGAAAACACATAACCTATATAGTGACCAAGATGCAGATAAGATTTTATAAAATTGAATTAGTGTGAAGGTAACCCCAAACCTCTGTTTCCCTATTGACTGCCTGTGTGCTTGTTACTGCCCATCCCCAAGCGGATACTTTACAATAGCTAAACAGGTAATGGCCATGGTTTCTGTGTGACTACAGTTTGCCTTTGCATACTACTTTGTTTCAAGGAAACCAAGTAATAGTACAAATTCTTACTTCAGTTCTGAGTGCTATTATTTGTAAAATTATTTAACATTTAAAAAATAATTTTCCATTTACATTAATATTTCTCACTTTAAGTCAACAAAGATAGAATTCACAGTTTGTCATAATGAAGCCTTTAAAGCAATTCTTAGTCCCTAAGTTTATTTGCTCTGACGAATGCAAAGTGGGCCAGGAAAATTCACACCTACATCATGGTTATTGGACATGACTATTTTATTTTAAAAGTATTTATTGACCACCTACCGTGTGCCATGCACTGTGCTGAGTGCTAAGGATATAGTAGGAGTGAGATGGGCATCATCCATATATTCAGGAACTTCTAGCCTATGGTATTCCATGTTTCGGGTGACCCAGGCAGACTGATGACTTGTTGGACAAAAATTCAAGGAAGTAACTACGTAGATTGAAAAACTTATCTCGGCCAGCTGGAGCTGAAAATTATCCAAGATACTTATCCTTCCAGTTAGTCCATAAAACATGTATTACTTGGAGTAAATAATCCTAGCTGTTATAATAAATAAAAGAACCCTGAAATCTCATTTCTGGTTTATCTCAGTGGGGAGGAATGAAGGTGCTCTGTTTCATAATATTCCATGGGATCTAGGCTACTTCAATCTTGCGGCTCCACACTCCTCTCTGGCCTTGGAGTTATGATCCATCCAGTGAGTGAAGAAAGTGGGAGGATTTGACAGGCCAGACGTAGAATTTGAGCATGTGACTTCTGGAATATTTTGTTGGCCAGAATTCAATCTCACAGTCATACCAATTGCTCTGAACTCTAGGAAATAGTGTCCAAGAAGAAAAGAATATTCTCTACCTGTCTGCACCCACACCAGACCAAAGTTCTCTCTGTTGTGCCCAAGATTGCGAATCCGGGAAACCACCAAGGAGCCGACACCAATGCAAACTCACGAGGGTTTATTAGCAAGCTCCAGCTTGGGTCCAAGTATACCCGACACAGCAGAGCAGGGACTTGGACCTCGAAGTAGGTTACAGCTGGGTTTTTTATAGGCTGGTTTAGGGGATTTTCAGAAGGGGTGGAGGAATTTCTCAAGTTCTGTTTACATTCTGATATGGGGCTTTCAAGGGCATTGAGCTCTGTTCTCATTCTACTATGGGACTTTCTACCACAGGCATGGGCTCTGTTGTCTTTCTGATATGGGATTCTCTGCCGAGGGCAATTCTGAGCTCTCTTGTCTTTCTGATATGGGATTCCCTGCCGAGGACATTGAGGACATTCTGCCGTTTTTCCCATAAAGTTCAGCTCTTATTCACAGGGGCCTGGGATGGCTGTACTTGTGCTAACGCTAAACTTTAGGTGGGATGGCCTTAATTTTTCTTGGCCTCCACATTTCCCCCTCCAGAGGAACCTAAGGAAGGACCCAATCATGGGTCCAGGCTGGTCTCAGAGTGAGCCAGTGGGATGAGTAAATCATGATTCAAACCAACCTTGTTGCTGTTCTCACTCCTGTTTACATGTAGTCAAACCTTTTCTGACTTTTGCCATAGACTCCCGGACTATTCCTGAGTGGTCAGTAAAGAAGCAACACTCCTCATTTGGGGTAACACATAACCCCCCCACCCTTGCTTGCAAAAGCCTCTCCACAGTTAAGACGCTCCCATCTTTTTAAACCTTAAAAGACTTTAAAAGCAAGGCTGAATTGGGTCCACATTTTTAAATGGCTAAAGGGGATTGGTTCTGGCATGAAGAGGGCAGAGCATAAGCAACATTAGTGGTGTAAGTGAGAACGGCACAGTCTTAAAGTCCTTGAGAATGGCGTGTGGGTCAGCTGGCCGGATGTGGGTGTAGTGGACCCAGGGAGTAATCCCGTCGACCTTGAGAGCAGTGGGAGTGGTCAGGATCACAATGTAGGGTCCCTTCGAGCGAGGTTGAAGTGTCTGTTGTTGTTATCTCTGCATGTACACCCAGTCACCTGGCCGGTATTGATGGGGGCCCGGGGGTGGCCCAGTCTCGTAGAGGGCCCTCAGCTTAGGCCACACCTGCTCATGGGTTCATTTTAACATTTGGAGGGAGAAAAGGAGTTGGTGATCAAATTCAGCAAGTACCTCGGGTGTTAAATTGGGAATAATAGGTGGAGGAAAACCATACATGATCTCGTAGGAAGTCAGTCCCATCTTATATGGGGAGTTCCTCACCCTATATAGGATGAAGGGGAGGAGAGTCACCCAGTCCCCACCAGTCTCCAGGGCTAATTTAGTTAAGGTCTCCTTTAATGTTCTGTTCATCCTCTACCTGTCCTGAGCTTTGGGGCCTATATGCACAATGTAATTTCCAGTCTGCCCCAAGTACTAGTGCCACTCCCCGTGTTACCTTAGAGATGAATCCTGGGCCATTGTCTGATCCAATCTTAAGGAAAACCATACCTTGGTAAGATGTCTTCCAGCAGTTTCTTGGTCATGGTCTATGCTGTTTCATGTTTCATGATGGACAGGGAAAAGCCTCTGTCCATCCTAGCGGACAGTTTGCAGTTGTGGGATCCTCTGCTCTGCAGATCTGGGCTTTTTTAGCTGAGGCCCGGTATCCTAGAGCCACTATGGTTTGGAGCAAGTCCCTGGTGCTTTGCAGGCATGTGTCCTGGTCCTCCACCGCCAACAGGATATCAAATGAGTGTGCTCAGAATGGAACTCACCCAAGTCTTTGTGTAAGACCTCATCGAAGATGGTTGGTGAATTTTTGAATCCTTGTGGTAGTCGAGTCCAGGTGAACTGGCCATTGATGCCTTTCTCAGGGTCTGTCCATTCAAAGGCAAAGAGGTCATGGTTCTTGGGTGCTAAAGGCAAGCTGTCCCTGAAGCCAGCTTCTTGAGGTGCCTCCATCTTTCCTGTGGGTCATCCATGGTTGTGGCCAGGATCTTGGCCAGGTTTCAGGTCTGCTGGTCACTTAGTTTGGTTTGTTGCTCTTCCAAACTTTCTTTATTATTATTGACTCTTTCTGCTACTATAAGTCCTGCAAACTCTTCTGTCCTAGTATTCTCTCTAAGAAGGCTGCTGGACTCTTGTCTTTACCCTGTCTTACATAACCATACTTCTGCCAGATTGGTAGGCTTGCGAGCGGCAGCCTGGAAACCTGCCCCTAGAGTCTGGCGGTGGACCCGGAATCTCTCCTTACCTTCAGCTGAGTTGTGTGCTTTGGGGAGTAAAAATGGTTTTAGCCAAGGAGGGGACTTCTCGCTCATGTCCTGATGTAGGGCACCTGGTCAGGGTGGCCGTCAGGTTTGTCCCTGAAGATCACAGCCTTAACCTGTAAGATAGTAGGTAGGTGGAAAGTTCCTTCTCGGGGCCATCCCACGCCAAAGGGTGGCCATTCTGACATGCAGTAAGTTTGAAATTTCCCTCTCCTTATGTAAACAGTGATGACAGTTAACAAAGACACAGTAACACAGACAAATGAACAGTTAACAAGGGCATAGTAACACAAACGTTCCAGTGCGGCCACAGAGACAAGACAGAAAGTAATCCGAAGGGCTGGCAGCCGGCCCTCCTTACAGGTGAGGACCCCCGTCCCCCTTACAGATGAGGACACTGTCCCCCTTACAGATGAGGACCCCCATCCTCCTCACAGATGAGGACTTCATCCTCCTTACAGATGAGGACCTCTGTCCCCCTTACAGATGAGGACCCCCATCCTCCTTACAGATGAGGACTTCCATCTTCCAGGCAGGGGCAAGGGACGTCTCCTCAAGACCCCCGGTGGGCAGTCTGCCAGCACGTCCACCTAAGCCAATGCCGACCCAATACAGATTGGAATTCCTACAGGTAAAAGTACAGTTTAGAGCTCTCAGAGAATATGTGCACAAAAGGTAGAAAAAGTTGAGTGCACTCACCAGGCCTGAAACCCTCCGGATGGGGTCCTGGAGGTCTCTCGGATCTCGGACGAGCCCCCATATTTTGTGCCCAAGATTGCGAATCCGAGAAACCACCAAGCAGCCGACACCAATGCAAACTCACGAGGGTTTATTAGCAAGCTCCAGCTTGGGTCCAAGTATACCTGACACAGCAGAGCAGGGACTTGGACCCCGAACTGGGTGACAGCTGGGTTTTTTATAGGCTGGTCTAGGGGATTTTCAGAAGGGGTGGAGGAATTTCTCAAGTTCTGCTTACATTCTGATATGGGGCTTTCAAGGGCATTGAGCTCTGTTCTCATTCTACTATGGGACTTTCTACCACAGGCGTGGGCTCTGTTGTCTTTCTGATATGGGATTCTCTGCCCAGGGCAATTCTGAGCTCTGTTGTCTTTCTGATATGAGATTACCTGCCGAGGACATTGAGGACATTCTGCAGTTTTTCCTGTAAAGTTCAGCTCTTATTCACAGGGGCCTAAGATGGCTGTACTTGTGCTAATGCTAAACTTTAGGTGGGATGGCCTTAATTTTGCTCGGCCTCAACACTCTCCATTCCACCAGCACACAGGGGAAAAGAGCAAAGAACCTATGAGAATTTATCAACTCAGCCTGGCAGTGAAACACACAATCCACTTACATTCCATTGGCCAGAACTCAGTTTTGTGGCCACATTTAACTGTAAGGGAACCTGAAAGTTTTAAGGTAGGTGTGTGCCCAGGGGTAGAATAGGGATTACTGGTCTGCTCTAACAGGCAATTTCTCTCAATCATTTCCAAGAGAAAAAAGAAAAGTATGCCCTCATTTGTTCAAATTCCTCTGACTGCCCCTACATGATTCTTCTTTTCGGAAAGTCCTAAGCGTTCCTATTTTAATTTCTCTATTTTAAATTAGAGGACTCAAAAGGAAAAGTCTTGATTAGAGCAAAGCAAGATAGTTAGCCAAAAACAATCTTGTAAGTGAATTTCAGTTTTCCTAATTCATGGTCTATGTAGTTTACTTTTATTCAACATGTACTGTGCACTTTGTGCCATGTTAAATATTTGGAGAATAAAAAATAGAGACTTAACACTTCCCCTCAACAAAATAAGCTTTTATTTATTCTTAAGCAATAAAGCATTTGCACAAAAGGAAACCATATACATAATTATGATTTAGAGAAATAAACGTGCAATTATACATACTGTGACTGGGACCACAACCTACACTCCAAGAAGGTTGTAGAGAAGAAAAAAATGAGCAGTGTAACACCTTGGAAGAATTGCACTGAGTTTAAACTTGAAAACTGTAGGATGTAGAAGAATAGAGAGAGAGAGAAAAGAGTTTTTAGAGATGGTATTTGATGTAGAAGAAAAGTAGGAGCAAAATTCTGTTGTGAATACGTCCAGGAGACAGGTGTGGCTGAGGTGGAGAGCGGGTATGGGGATAATGGAAGTGGCCCCACTAAGATGATTCTGAAATCATCACCAGAGAACTGCTGTGGGGACTTGATGTGGCCAGAGGGGGCCTGTTCAGGTGTTTAAGGAATACTGTTCTGGCGACAATGTGTAGAGCAGAAGGTGAGAGGGTGACAGCAGCACTCAGTGGGCCTTTGCAAAAACTGAGGAACGCAAGGATAAGAGACAGGACTAGAGTAGTGTTATTTAAAAAAAAAAATATATATATATATTTTATTTATCTATTTGTGAGAGAAAGAACAAATAGGGGGAAGCAGAAGGAGAGGAGGAGCAAGCTCCCTACTGAGCAGGGAGTCAGACGCAGGGCTCCATCCCAGGACCCCGAGATCATGACCTGAGCCACCCAGGAACCCTTGGACTAGAGTAAGTGTTAGAGAAACCATAAGAAAGAGTAAGTGTGGAAAAAACATCCCTTGACCAAAGAATATTGCATTTATGAAACAACATATTAAGAAAAGACTTTAGGAGTGCCTGGGTAGTCAACTAAACATCTGACTCTTGATTTTTGGCTCACTTCATGATCTCATGGGTCATGAGATCAAAGCTGGATGTGAGACTCTAAGTGTGGATCCTGCTTGAGATTCTCTCTCTCCCTCTCCCTCTGCCCATCCCCTGCCACTCACATTCTCTGTCTTTCTCTCACACACTCTAAAAAAAAAAAAAAAAAAAATTAAAAATTAAAATAAAGAAGACTAAGATTTTACAGAAAAAAAAAATGCCCAAAGCAATAATTTAAGCTGACATCCCCTAATGGTGGCCCACTTCTAGCAAATCCATGCATTCATATCCTGTTTACATTTCTGTTGTGAGGAGAAACTATAGAACCACCAAAAAAGACCCCATGTTCTCCCCTTAAAACAATAGTTTTTTTGGCAAAAAAAGAGTAAGCAGCTACAAGCCTACTAAGAAATGCAGGATTACGCACATTATCTCTTACAGACAGGCAGTGATGTTTGTTATACACTAAGGAGATATCTTCTCAAAAAAAGCAGATCTCCTCAGTTGACAATAGAAATGTAAACAGAACCTTACAGAATTTTCTCTTCATTTGGCCTATTTATTTATTTATATACTGCCTTTGCTAAAAAACAAATTAGGCTCACAGAGACAAAATAAAACAAGATAAAGTAAAAATAGGTGATGGAATCAGGGCAAAAGAATAATAAAAGCGGAAAAAATAAGAGCCATGAGTAGTGTTAGTACATTTAAAAATAATAATAAAAGTGTTACAAAACTCTATCCACCGGCTAGAAGTGAACCCAGAATTTGGTTCTGAACTTTCTGCCCAAATCAGAATTGCTTGTATGACACAGTGTTCTTAAAACAAAGCATTTATTCAGAAGGGAAAAAGCCATTCCTTGGTCTAAGACCATCCCCTGCCCCAAAAATGAAGTAATGATTACTAAAATTTTGTGTTGGTCAGAACATTCTCCACTGCAAATGATAGAAGGCCCAACTCAAACTGACTGAAGCAAAGAATTTACTAATAGTACAACTAAAAATCCAAGGGGTTAATCTATGATTTCAGGCATTGCCAAATTAGGGGAACTCGAATAATGCTGTGAAGACTCTTCCTTCATACATCTCAGTCCTACCAACAGTGTACAAAGGTCCTTCCTTTTCTTGGCATGCATGCCAGCATTTGCTAGCTCTTCTCTTCTTGAGGATGGCCTTTCTCACAGGTGTGTGGTGATATCTCGTTGTGGTTTTAATTTGCATTTCCCTGATGACTAGTGATGTTGAGCCTCTCTTCATGTATCAGTTGGCCTTTCATGTCTTCTTTTTTTTAATTGAAGTTTGATTTGCCAAGATATAGTATAATACCTGATGCTCATCCCATCAAGTGCCCTCCTCAGTTACCCCATCCCCCCTACCTGCCTCCCCTTCCACTACCCTTTGTTTGTTTCCCAGAATTAATTAGGAGTCTTTCATGTTTTGTCACCCTCTCTAATTTTTCCCACTCATTTTCCCTCCTTTCCCTTATAATCCTTTTCACTATTTCTCATATTCCCCGTATGAGTGAAACCATATGATGATTGTCCTTCTCCGATTGACTTACTTCACTCAGCATAATATGTCTTCTCTGGAAAAATATCTATTCAGGTCCTTTGCCCACTTTTAAATTGGTTTATTTGAAGTTTGTTTTTTTGTTTGTTTGTTTTTATTTTTTGTTTTTGTTTGCTATTAATTTGGCAGGGAGGGTTCTTTGTATATTTTGGAGATTAGCCAGTATCTGTTAAGGACCAGATAGATGGTTTGCAAGTATTTTTCCCATTCCATAGATTGTCTTTTCACCTTATTCTTTTTCTGTGCCGAAGCCTTTTAGTTTGGTGTAGTCCCACTTGCTTATTTTTTATTTTGTTGCTTGTGCCTTACGTGTCATATCCAAAAATATCATTACAAAAACCCATGTCAAGGATTTTTATTACCATGTTTTCTTCTAGGAGTTTCATGGTTTCCATTTTGAGTTAATTTTTATGAGAGGTAGGTATATGGGTCCAATTTCATTCTTTTACATGTGAATATCCAATTATCCAAGCACCATTTGTTAAAAAGACTATTTTCTTCATTGAGTATTTTTGGCTCTCTTGTCAAATATTAGGACCATTCATGTTTGGGTTTATTTCTGGGCCCTCAATTCTGTTCCTATTGGTCTATTTGTCTGTTTTTATTCTGGCACCATACTGTTTTGATGACCATAAATTTCCTTGGTTAATCTAAGAGTTTTTCATTTGTGTGTCTCTTTAAAGAATCAACTCTTGGTTTAATTTATCTATTTATCTATTGTTTTTCATTTCTCTATTTCATTTATTTCTGCTCTAATCTTTACTATTTTCTTTGTTTTGCTAACTTTGGGGTCAGTTTGCTCCTCTTCCTCTAGTTCCTAAGGCACAGAGTTAGATTGTTTATATAGGGACCTTTCTTGCTTCTGAATGTATGTTTATTGTTATGAGCTTCCCTCCCCTCTTGGAACTGCTTTTGTTGCATCCCACAAGCACTGATATTTGTGTGTCCATTTTTGTTTGTCTCAAATAACTTTATTTCTATTTTAATTCTTCTTTGATCCACTGATTGTTCATGAGAGTATTAAATTGCCCTATGTTTGTGAATTTTCCAGTTTTCCTCTTGTTATTGATTTCTAGTTTCATGTCATTGTGCTCAGAAAAGATACTTGGTATCATTTCAGTCTCCTTGAATTTGTTATACTTGTCTCATGGCCTACCATATGGTCTATCCTAGAAAATGTTCCATATGCACTTGAGAAGAATATGTATTCTGCTATTGTTGGATTGAATGTTCTATATATGTCTGTTAGGTCCATTTGGTCTGTAGTGTTGTTCAAATCTGCTGTTTCCTCATTGATTCACTGTTTGGATGATCTATCCATAGTTAGGAGGGGTTATTAAAGTTCCTAACTATTATTGTATTAGTATTTATTTCTCCTTTTAGCTGTTTGTTTCTGCTTTGTATGTTTAGGTGCTCCAATGTTGAGTGCATAAATACTTATAATTGTTATATCTTCTTAAATGTATTGACCACTTTATCATTATATAATAACTTCTTTTGTCTATTTTTACCATTTTTAGTTTAAATTCTATTTTGTCTGATATAAGTATAGCTACCCCTACTTCTTGTTTTGGTTATCATTTGCTTGAAATATCTTTTTTTTATTCCTTCCCTCTCAGTCTATGTGTGTCTATAAGGCTAAAGTGAGTACCTTGCAGGCAACGTATCATTGGCTCTTGTGCTTTTTCAGTCTATTCAGCCATTCTCTGTCTTTTAATTAGAAAATTTAATCCATTTACATGTAAAGTAATTATGGATAGGTAAGGTCTTACTATTGTCATCTTTTACTTGCTTTCCTATTGTTTTGTAGATCTGTTGTTCCTCATTTCTTATCCTGCTGCCTTTTTGTGTTTTCATGTCTTTTGGTATCAGTATGCTTTGACTTCTTTATCATGCTCTTTCATGTAATTACCACAGGGCTACCCCATGTAGTTACCATGAACCTTACATAAAATATCTTAAACTTATAATATCCTATTTAAACTGACAATAACTCAACTTCAACAGAATTTATAAAGTTTACACTTTTACTTCTCCTCCTCACTCAGATTTTAGGTTACACTGTTATAATTTACATGTTTTGTTATATTGTGGGCTAAATAACAGTGGGACAACTGGGATAAGGAGTAGGAACTTGCTTCATGGAGAGTATATCTAACATTTATTAAAGCTAGCTCATTAAGGAGTGTGAAGGTATATTTTAATGGGAGGATTATCTTATAGCTTATTAGAACACAAGAGGGGAATAGATAAATGTGACTTAGGAAAAGTAGAAAAGTCTTCCAGGGATAACCTGAGATCAGTTTTCATCCCCATATAGAAATCCAGGAATATTCCAACTCAAGAAAATTGAGGGGCAGTGCTTCAGAACAACACCCTCCACGGATTACATCCATCTACCAGTTGGCATCTTTACTTTCTATTCCCACAAACTTCAGAAACAATAATGGTTAACCAACTAAATGAGGCCCTCTGGGAACATCTGAAGAAGAATCCCTAATGGTGATATTGCTAAATCTTCTAGAGATGAACATGGTTTTATTCAGCCATTTAAAAAAGAAAAAGGAAAAAAAAAAAAAAAAAAAAAGCCCTAAGCATCTTGTTACCATCCTCTTGATTTACATTATTATTCTCTGCATCATCTGTGACCTACAGCATTACACTTCAAATTTTGTCAGTGCCTTGAAGCCAGACATGGACCAACAATTCTCCTATGACTCACACCATGGGGAAAAACACCTGGCACAACCCCTCAAGGCAGGCTATGTATGGTGAAATTTTAAATGGAAACCAGATGGTTTTGAACACTGACTCAACCCCCTACACAGCTCCCAGATGCCAGCAGTAGACAGCATTCTCCAATGGTTAGTGAGTGAGTATCTCAAGATGTGAACTCCATCTCTATAAGATGACACCACCACCACCACCCCCTCACTCTATTCTTTTTCCTTTCTAATGCCTTCTCCATCCCTTTCCATTTCCCCAGGCAGGGAAATCCTTTCAAGTCCCAGAAGCTGAAAGCTTCATTTTTATGTCTAGCTCAGAGGTATCTAATTTCAGCCATGGTAGACATGATCTGTAATTCTGAGTTATACATACAGTAGCCTTCATAGCCACACCTGACTATTGAGCACTTGAAATGTGCAAATGAAAAACTGACTTTTTCATCTTATTTAATTCTAATTAACTTAAATTTAAATAGATACATGGGGGATGCCTGGGTGGCTCAGTGGTTGAGTGTCTGCCTTTGGCTCAGGTTGTGATCCCCAGGTCCTAGGATTGAGTCTTGCATCAGGTTCCCCATGGGGAGCCTGCTTCTTCCTCTGCCTATGTCTCTGCCTCTCTCTCTCTCTGTGGGTCTCATGAATAAATAAATATAATCTTAATAAATAAATAAATAGGTACATGGCCACGGGCTAGGTCGGGGATACCATACTGGACAGGACAAGTGCAACTCTTGCCACTCAGAAACTAAGAACCAACCAATTTCCATCTATTTTTCTGGCTGATTCTTTCTAATTTCCTTTTGAAATAGTCTGCTGAATAATTGGAAAAGAGAGGACATTAAGTAACATTTCAAAAATATAAGTTTATCACATTTATCCCTTTGTAATGCCCAAAATGAAAGTTACTCTAATCCAGGGCATAGGTGTAATTTGCCCCAGGCTATCTAAGGTAGACTTGATAAGCTTCACTACAGGGGGAACATTCTGGTCTCTCACACGTGGCACTTCCTAGTTCTTACAGGAGGGCCTCTCATAATAGAAATGAAGAACTTATCAGAGTCAAAGAAGGCAGAGAGTTAACATCATACCCATGACTGCACCCCTCTCTTCCTGTTTGTGTGCAAGGAAGTGTTTGAAACCCATATGATTTGATGGGGTCTGGGTGGCCTAGTCCCCCTATTATTGCCTGACCTCTTGAATGGTGTGGAAGTTGACAATTCTGTGCCCTCAAGAGTGGTACTGAAGGAACAGTAACAAAAGTCTGAATCTGAAAAGGCCCATATGGCAGGAACAAAAGATGACTCAGCAATGACCTTCATGGACCACCCACCAGGACCAAGTAGTTTAACAGATGCCTCAGTAGATACAAATGTAGACAGATGACAGCCAAAGACCAGATGTCTCCTCTCCTTCTAGTTCCTTGGCATCATTTAAGTTTGCAAGAAGTATGATGGAACCAAAGAGAAAAGGAGAAGTTTGAATAGGTAAAAATTAGGTTTTAACAAACCCCAAAAGACTAGCACACATTAAAATTTAGTTTTAGTTCTAGGAAAATGAGTTTATACTTATTCCTTATCTAAGTTTGTAAACTGTTATATTAGAATGTTGTTGATATTATTATTATTGTGATATCTAAATGTCTGTGTATATATACTATATGTATATATTTCCCGCAAAAGTACTCAGTGAGAGTGGACTAAAAAGTCTATTCACTATAACCCAACTCCTCTTCATAAACACCTCTTCATAAACATAAAACTCCTCTTCATATACATAAAAACATAAAGAAACATAAACATAATGTAACATAAGGTTACATTAGTATATTTGGTCCCCGCTGTAGCCATGAGTTCCTAAAGTTCTCCAATGAAAAGAGGTAAATTAAACTCATCCTGAAGGCCATCAAATACTTAATTCTACAAATACTTAAAATTTTATTTGACTTGATGGAAGGGGGAGCAAATACTTTTTTAATTAAATTTGAATTTGAATTAGCTTTGATCTGTTTAAATAGAAATACAGTCTATGCTTACTATTGATATTGAATTATGTTCATGTTGCTGCCTTGGTTTAAGCATCCAGCAAAAAAAAAAAAAAAAAAAGCATCCAGCAAGTGGTCTCTAACATACATTGTTTTCTCCCTGTCTACCTGCTTTTACTATTGTGACCAAACACATTAGAGGAAAAGTTAAAAAATTAATGAGATTTGTCTTCTAGTCCTCACAATAGTGTATGTACCAGTGCCCTGGTGCCGCTTATCTAAACCTGGCACCAACTCCACACCTCCCAGCATAACTGGAGGAGTCTATCATGAGCTAACATGTGACCATGACACTTTGCCCAGGGAACATGCATGCAGGATCCATTGTACCTAGTGCCTTAGTTATGAGGAGTGGCTCAGAAGGTGGAAGCATCAAGTATATCCAAAGGATACAAGAAGTTGTAGAAGCTCAGTATAGACAAAAGACTTGGATAAGAAGTCAAAACACATCACTTCTAACCGGACACAGCCACCCACTAGCCAGGAAAACTTAAGCCAGCCACTTAATCTTCCCAGTCCTCCATTTCCTCATTTGTGAGGTGCTAGATGAACTCTAAGATCCCTTCCAGTGAAAATGCTAGATGATTCTGATTTCATCTCCTTATATGTATGCATATATGTAAATAAATTAAAATAATTTACTTCCATAATATCCTGGGCCATTTTTAAGATTTGTCCTATCAAATATCTTATAAAGCCATAGGTAATAAAGAGTTTGGCGCTAATGTAAAAACAGGCAAGCAAAATTGAACAGAAAACACAGACATAAATTGAAGGATACAAACTAAAAGCTAAATATTGTTTAATCACTCAACATGTGCAGATACTATGCTTTGTGTATCATCATTATTCAATTTATCACTTAATCCCTGAAACATGATAAATGACATAAGATGGTGATTTATTGAGAAAGTAATGGGTGTCTTGTTATTTGTTTTTTCTACTTGCATCTACTTTCTCTACTCTTTGGAACAAAATAAAAAAGACTTTTTCTCTTTTCTACACCAAGAGAATAAGTAGGACCTGTATTGCTAAATCCTAGTGAGAAGTTATAAACCAGTGACCCACAGGGCAAATCTGGCTTTCAAATGTAAAACCCATTTTGTGTTTTTTTTTTAAATAAAAGTTAGTTGCCAGTACTTTAAAATAGGAATATCTCACATTTGGAAAAAAAAAAATGCAAATTTTTGTCTTCTGAAAAATCACAAGATTGAGTAACACTGGGCATTTTTGTCCAAAGAAGATTAACAGTACATCAGTAGCAACTGCCCCTTTTAGGCAGTTTACCAGGCCATTTCCTCCCCCTTTTGGTCCACCTCTGTATTTCCACCTAACTGGGCCCTGTGGGCATTTTATTTTGCACTTTCTGATCTCCCTACCTCCAGGTGTAAATTACCAGCTTTTGTAGTTTAGGCTTTGAAAGAAATCAATATGGATCTCCTCAGATGCAGAAGATATGGAAACTTCTGTGCAGGGCACCCCAGGTGGCTCAGCGGTTTAGCACTGCCTTCCACCAGGGTGTGATCCTGGAGACCTGGGATCGAATCCCACATCGGGCTCCCTGCGTGGAGCCTACTTCTCCCTCTGCCTGTGTCTCTGCCTCTCTCTCTCTCTCTCTCTCTGTGTCTCTCATAACAAATAAAATCTAAAAAAAAAAAAAGAGAGAGAGAGAGAAAGAAAGAAAGAAAGAAAGAAAGAAAGAAAGAAAGAAAGAAAGAAAGAAAAAGAAAGAAAGAAAGAAAAAAAGAAAAAAAGAAAGAAAGAAAGAAAGAAAAAGAAAAAAAGAAAGAAACTTCTGTGCACCAAGGGTAAGATAAAAAGTTATGGGAACCTACCCTGGGCAATCATGAGATGTAGAACACTGGAGAATAGACAATTACAGCTTCTATAGGATTATGAGATCCAGACCACTCTGGGAGAGCATATCCAAATACCAAAACCTCCTGAAAGGATCAGGGATAACTAGCCTCAAGGCCTCAAGCCTAGGCAAAGTCCCAAGGTGCTGCCATCCTCAGAAGTTCCTTGCTTCTAAAGGAATTAGACTAGCCTGAGCAAATAGGATGATAAGCCATAATGATCCATTTGAAGATATAGCAAATGATCAACACCCAAGAGCAGCATCATTGGCTATGAGGGAAAATGGCACATTCCCCTCCAAAAGACTCCTTTACAAAGCGTTTATGAGCAACGAGGACTTCTTTACCCTCCTGAGAACTGGAAAGTATCCACAAAGAGCAACTAATATGGAAATTCCCACCAAACTGAATGAGTAGGGCCAATATGGGGGTCAAGGTAGGGCAGGAGTTTACATGTTCAAAAAGCTTCCCTGGAGATTGTGTAAGACAGACTGGTTTGGATCCCATGGACTAGCTCTTTACTCACTAAAGTCATGTAAAGCTCAAAAAATCCATGATGCAGAATTCTTTTGCATAAAAAGCTGTCCATAGATGGGAAAAAGATAAAGGATGTAAAAACTAGTGCACAGCACATTGGTTGATAGAGGAATCCATAAACAAGAAACTTACTGCCAGGATACAAGTCCAAAATAGGAATTCTAACTTGCCAATATATTAGTGCCATCTAAAGGGCCAAATTAAGTCTTTAATTCACAGTATGGTATATACCTAATAAGCCACTCAGTGGCATTAGACATAGAGGGCATTGGCCATTTTGGCCCTCCAGCCTGTGTTCTCCAACCTGGTGGTATCCTGCTTAATTTTTAGGGCCTTACTTTTCCTCCAAATGGCCATTGCCTCAGAACACAGATTAATCTGCAGCAGTGAGAGTTTGTTTAAATAAGATAAAAGTTTATTTTTATTGTATACCATTTGATTCTTATATAACAGAAGTTATATAGCACAGAAGTTGTTTGGAATGCCCAGGTGGCTCAGCAGTTTACAGCCTGCCTTCGGCCCAGGGTGTGATCCTGGAGTCCTGGGATCAAGTCCCACATCAGGCTCCCTGCATAGAGTCTCTGTCTCTCTGTCTCTCTCTGTCTCTGTCTTTGTCTCTCTCTCTCTCTCTCTCATGAATAAATAAATTAAAAATCTTTAAAAATATATATATAGAAATTGTTTCTGTATAAGATAGATAACATACAAGCTATTTCTCACTTCTGTGTTCAAAATGGTGGTGCAGGCCTGTGTGCCAGCTCAGTAGTGTTGAGCACACAGGCTCCTTCCAGTTTTTTTGCTTTGCTGTCTCTAGGGTATGGCCTTTGTTCACAGAAGACTTACTCCTGGTTCATTCATGTAGTTGTTAGCAAGCCTCAGTCTCTCTTCACATGGAGCTTTTCACACAGCTGTTCACAACATGGCAGCTGGCTTTCCCTGGTGGGAGTTCTAAGAGAGAGCAAGAGAAAACACCCAAGATGGAAGTTACAATCTTTTACAACCTAATCTTAGAAGTGGCATCCCGCTATTTTTGTCATATCCTACTTGGTAGAAGTAAGTCACTAAGTCTAACCTGTACTCTGGAGGAGTAACTGACATAAGGCAGGAACACCAGCCGACAGAGATCACTGGGGCCATGTTACAGTGTGCCTGCCACCCCATAACCATCAATCCCTACATATAAATGAATCACTATCAGAAAAGGACAACGGGTAAAGCTTAGCTAAAAGTATTATTTCCTCTTTTTTTCCATGAAATGGCCTAAAAATATTTAAGTGACTATTTTGCTTTCAAAATATCAGGCAGCAATTGTCAAGCAGAATCCACCATTACCAATTTTTTTTACTATACTATAATTTACATTGCACTGCTACAACTGCTATTTCCTATGACATTCCCAAGGATATTTTAAACGATGATAAAAAAGACAGTTATATCAATTTTTTTGTATTTTATTATTATTATTATTAACAATAATAACAACCAGATGAGCAAAAAAGAGGTAATGTGTCCTTTTTTCCACTTATCTTCTTTTAGTCCTCTATTATGATTTCTTTAGCTGCCATTGTAGTTTTCAAAAAGCTAGTTCAATTACTGAAATACTACCCGTTAAATTAGAAATGATGGGTTTGCCAAAGAAATCAGCTATTATTTCGAAATAAAAAGCATAGGCGATGTTGCTAACCCTCAATGAATTTTCAGAAGTCTCAAACCTTTTCAAAGCCATTGTGAACAACAGAACTAAGTTGATGCTTTTGAAATCTAACAAATTGTTAAAGGCACAAAAGTGACAATACCTGTAAATAGCTGGGTTTTCTCAATTATCTAATAAAAGAGCTCATGTGCAAACAAAGTAATGTTTAAGCATCTATATGCCAATTGTTCAAGTGTTGGAGTTCCTGTTACTTTCTGTAGCTTTCCTCTGAACAAGAAAGGTGATATCTCCTGCCTAACGAGATCTATACACACTACCTGGAAGTCTACCTGTTGGGGTGGCCAAGAGGTCATTCAGCATCAAGAAAAAAAAAAAAAATGTTCTTTAATTTTATTTCAATATATAAAAAAAGAAAAAAGAAAAAATCTTGGCAAGGTGCCCAGATTTTCTGCTAACAAATGCATTATCTCATTTAATCCAAACTTAAATGTCACTTTCTCAGAAAACTCCCCTGATCACTACCTCTGAAGGATCTCTAACATCACTTCTGCATTGTTCTCTGCTACATACTGTATTGTTTTCCTTCATAGCACTTATTTGAATTTTAATATGAATTTCTTTGTTTCTTTGGATGTGTACAACACTAAATTGTAAGCTCCATGGTGATAGACTCTTCACTCACCCCACCATGAAGCATGCAGCATAGAAGCTAAGCACCAGCACCTGGAACCAGGTTGCCTGGATTCCACTCCTGGATATGTCAGTCACCAACTATACGACCTGTACATGTTTATAAACCTCTTTGGGCCTCACTCTTGCCATCTGTAAGATGAGAATAAAAGTAGAACCCTCCACCCTTTACTGTAAGGATTAAGTGAGCTAATATATATTAGCACTTTGAAGACTGCATGCCAAACAGCAAAAAGCTATTTCAATACTGGTTGTCAATGAAGGCCTAGCTTGGGGTTCAATAAATGTAGGTTTAAGGAAGAAATTCAATTCTCACAATAGTTTCACATTGTCTCTGACACTACCGACAAGTAGCTCAAGCAGTAGAGGACAGCCAAGATCATACACTAGTTAGTAGTCCTAGAACATGTCTATGTACTCCAGGCAAGCTAGATTTACCAGCCCAAATCGTTTAGTTTTGTGTTACCTTTCATGTGTGCTTTATTTTCAAATGTTCCCAGCTTTCCAGCCTTAGATTAACTGTACTATGGGGTATAAAAGGGAAAAATCACTTCTACTTGAGCTTTAGTGAAAACCAGGAGAGTGGTGCCCCCTGCTGGAAGCCTGCAATGGGCTCCCAAGGTGAGGGGATCCTGGAGGCAATAGTTGGAGTTAACAGAATCCAGGCACTTTTCCTCAGTTTAAGGCTCTTCTCCCTTCACGGCTATCTTGGAGGAGCTGTACCTTATTTATTAAGGACTCAACAATTTCCTTTCAATATTTTTGCCAATTTTCACAAGAGTACTGCTAGCAGGCACCATTCTCATTTTACAGAATAGTATTGTAGAGAGGCTGAATAACTGCCCCCTTTCCTCACGCCCCCCCATCACACATGTAGAACAGGACTGCCATGCAAAAACTGATGACTCATTTGATCCCAAGTTATTTAATATGTCTGAGTTTAGCTTCCTTATCTGGAAAAGGAAATAATAACTACCTCACTGGTTGTTGTGTAATTTAAACACAGTCTGTACATGGGAAGTGCCTAGCACACTCCTGAAAGCATTAAGGTGCTTTTGGTGAGGAGGGGTGGGGGAGATGGGGGAGGGAGGGGGGAGGTGCTGGCATCTCAACAGCATATGCACTGATTCTTAACAGGTAAGGTGAGTTGCCCAGACCGACGATAAGAAAGCACTCAAGGTACCAAGGAGGATCCTGTGAAGGCATGGCACAGGAGGTTTGTTTGAGCAACACAGCTGAAAGAGAAGGTAGCAAAGATTAGAATTGTCCTGAAAAAAAAAAAAAAAGTTTTAGGTGGAAGAGAGACATAGGCAGTTTTATATTTAAAAATATTGTCCTGGAGCACTGAGTTCCAAGGGTTGCATCAGAGGAGACGATTACAAAGACCAGGCCACAGGGGCACCTGAGTAGCTTAGTCAGTTAAGTGTTCTACTCTTGATCTCAGCTCAGATCTTGATCTCAGGTCATAAGAGCAAGCTCTACACTGAGCTCCACACTGAATGTGGAGCCTACATTTAAAAAGAGAGAGAGAGGAGAGAGAGAGAGGCCAGGCCACAGTGCATAGTGAACACCTGAATTATAGCTGGGCTTCAAACAGAGAGAAGGAATAGAATATAAAATTTGGAGGAACATACTTGACAAGATTTGACTGTGCTTTGGGGACACTAAAGGGAAAGAAGGCTAGGATCCTGTGTGTCAAGCATGGGTAACCAAGCAGATGGACCAGCCATTAACAGAAATATGACAGGCAGAAGGAGAACCAGGTTTCTGAAGCGGGACAGAAAATGAAGAATTTTATCAGTGACGTAAAGCCCTTCAAGGGCAGACTTATCAGACAGATAAATCCTGCAAGGACAAAAAGATAAAACTTGGACGGACAGATCTCCTCTTTTGTTTGTATCAGATAACCTGACTATGTGCTCCTCCAGAGCAGAACTATGGTATCCTGGTCCCTGGGCACAGTGCCTGGCCCCCAGCATCCCCTACAGGAGCTAGGTTCTCAACTACGTGCTGTTTCTTCATCTGAGCACCAGAGAAGCAAGGTGGCTTGTTTTTATGACCATGATGTGAGAACAGCGTGTATGTTTAAACACTGGAATAAAATTCAGCATGAAGAAGTACCCACACCATGAGAGATAGCAGGACTTGAGGTGCCATCTCACTCCCACTCAGGACATACCTACATTGGATCAAAAGCAGGCAGACCTCTCTAGTCAATTCAAGTTATTATTTCTCTCCTCTATTTCTTGTCTTTTTAATTTGTTGGGTGAATACAGTTGGATTCACTCATAATGTGAGTCCTTGATAGAGGTCCAATTGATCTTTAATGGGCAAACTAGTAAATGAGTAAGTAAATCCTCAAAGCTGGGGCCTCTGGGTGGCTCAGTGCCTTCAGCTCAGGGCATGATCACAGGGTCCTGGGATGGAGTCCCACATGGGCTCCCTGCAGGCACCTGCTTCTCCCTCTGCCTATGTCTCTGCCTCTGTGTGTGTGTGAGAGAGAGAGAGAGAAAGAGTCTCATGAATAAATAAATAAAATGTTTTTAAAAAATAAAAAATAAATCCTCAAAGCTTCAGGTGCTTTCTCAAATTTACCCCAATGAGAAGGTTGGAAAAATGGAATCCTACACACCAATGGGCTTCAGAGTCTCTTACTTGTCTGCTCCTTGGAGGAATTTCAGAAAACTATGTGCCTGCTTGCTTATTTTTAAGTTTTTGTGGATTTTTTGTTTTGTTTTGTTCTGTTTTATGATAGTCACACACAGAGAGAGAGAGGCAGAGACACAGGCAGAGGGAGAAGCAGGCTCCATGCACCGGGAGCCCGACGTGGTATTCGATCCTGGGTCTCCAGGATTGCGACCCGGGCCAAAGGCAGTCACCAAACCACTGCGCCACCCAGGGATCCCTATTTTTAAGTTGATATAAAAAAATCTTCATCATTATTTAAATAGTTGCAAGATATTATTTCCAGCATAGTGTAAATAATGATTATTTTAAATAAAGCATAAGGTCACTGTTAAATATATCCAGTGGAATATACTACATGACTTTGATACTCATCCTCATCCATTTCTAGAATATACACTAGCAAAGTCTCCTTTAAAGGTGAAAATTTTTACATTATATTACTTATATTCTTTTCTCCTTATATGCTTATTTCCATTCCACAGCCTTTTTAGAATTTTATTCTAATGTAGTATATTTTAGGGGATCCCTAGGTGGCTCAGGGGTTTAGCTCTGCCTTCAGTCCAGGGCCTGATCCCAGAGACCCAGGATCCAGTCCCATGTCGTTCTCCCTGCATGGAGCCTGCTTCTCCCTCTACCTGTGTCTCTGCCTCTCTCTGTGTGTGTCTGCCATGAACAAATAAAATCTTAAAAAAAAAAATTGTATAAAAAAAATGTGGTATATTTTATTCTTAATATTTTTGTGCTTTGATCATAAGAATAGTAGGAAAAGGTATGTAAATTGATATTAAACTTATTTTCTGCAACTATATAGTTCTAAATATTAAAGATATTTTTCATTAAGAATGTTATCAAATTAAATATTATTTTTTATTTATTTATTCATAGAGACACATAGAGAGAGAGAGAGAGGCAGAGACACAGGCAGAGGAAGAAGGCTCCATGCAGGGAGCCTGACGTCGGACCCGGGTCTCCAGGATCAGGGCCTGGGCTGAAGGCGGCGCTAAACCACTGAGCCACCCGGGCTGCCCTGGGCTGCATTTCCTTCTGGGGGTTCTCAAGGAGAATTCCTTTCCAGGCTCATTCAGGTTGTTGGCAGAATTTAGGTCTATGCTGCAGCTGTAGGGTTGAGGTCTTATTTCCTTGCTGACTGTCAGCTAGAAATCATCCCTAACTCCTAGAGGCTTCTCTCTGGGTAGCTCCCGGCCTCAAAACCAGCACCTGTACAATACACCCCACATCCCTCTGCCTCCTCTTCTTCTGCTGTATCTCTCTGATACTTCTACCTTCTGCTGCTGCTTTTATTGTTCTTTTTTTTTTTTTAAGATTTTATTTATTTATTCATGAGGGACACCAAGAGAGAGGCAGAGACACAGGCAGAGGGAGAAGCAGGCTCCATGCAGGAAGCCCGTCGTGGGACTCCATCCCGGGTCTCCAGGATCAGGCCCTGGGCTGAAGGTGCCGCTAAACCCCTGAGTCACCGGAGCTGCCCCTTCTGCTGCTTTTAAAGGTTCAAGTGATTATACTGGGACCACCAGAAAATCCAGGATAATCTCTTCTATTTTAAGGTCAATGATTAGTAAATTTAATTCTACAAAGTCCCTTCACAGAGTACCTAGTTTAGTGCTTGGTTAACTAACCAGGGGTCACGAATCCTGGCACATTTTAAGAAAACTACCTACTTCAGTAACATCTTATTAGAAAAACATCTCTATTGCGATGCTTGAGGCTGTTTTACTTTTTCAATTAGTCCATGTGTTTGTGGATGAATATCACCCACCAGTAGGATGAGATATATTCAACAAAAATTGTATTTGTTTTTCATTTTCAAATATGCAAGTACTAAGAAACATTGTCCATATAAATAAGTAAATGGGAATGGAAGGAATTTTGTCATAGCAATGTAACTGAATTCTTTAAACTCCTAAATTATTCTCCAAAAATATCATCAAGTGATATATCATTTGAAGTCTTTTTTTTTTTTTAATCATCCTTCAACCATAAAGCGACTGAGGATCTCCTTCAATTCTGTAGAAAACAGAGAATTGCAAATCATCTGTCTTGCAATAGGATTCTTTACTCAATCATCCTTATTCTCAATTTCTGGGACTTAAACCAAAAAGTATTTACAAGACTTACCGATTAACTTTACCATGCCTATTACTCTTTCACTTATAAATATAATGGAAATAATTTTTGGCTCGAATTAGTTTGGGGAGAAAGAAATGTTTTATTCTCCAGCTCTGTCTCGCTATGTAACCAATATTTTTAAATGCAAGTACCCAAGTTTCAGAGTTTGGGTGGTCTCTCCAAATAAGCAAAAATCCACCTGGACAGAGCAAAGAGCAAGGTTTATTTTATTATACATTAAGTACCAAGAAAAGATTGTGATCTTTAACTTATAACCTATAATAAAAAGTATTTTCTCTCAGATTGACAACACTACCGATAATATATAGATTTCTTCAACACTCTTCAAATCTGAAAAAGGATATCTAGCCCAATGGGCTAACAAGCTATTTCAAGAGCAACATAAGCCCAGTAGAGAACAACAGGGAGAACCAGAACAGACTGTTAGGAATTGAACGGGATCTATGTCACATCACCCAACCTCCTCACTGCACCCTAGAACCAAAGGCAGAAATCTTCCCTTAACCCACCTTCCAACTTACCTTTTACTTTCTCAAAAATATCCCTGTGCCAGATACCAATTTATTACCTGCCTTATTTGCAAAAATCACCCTTCATTGCCTGCTTAGGAAAAATTGACAGGGATACTTTAAGCAGTTTTTCTCTGCCAAGTGGCATGTAAGCTTTGCCAGGAGGTGGCACTGGAGGGACTTTAGGAAGAAGGGGCTTTCTTTCCTGGTTTAGAGTGGCTTTTTCAGACTGCTTCTAAATCCCAGGGGACTTCCACACCCAGCTGCTGTGGTGCTTACTGCATCTTCCGAGCACACCTCCTACAGCACTCACAGCTTTTCCTGTAGCCAGCTCCTGCAGCACCCAGCAGCCCATGGCTCCTCTTGCCACTCCTCCAGAAGGCTTTGTAGCAGAGTGCCTATAATAAAGTACCTCCTTATCCAAAAAATGTCCTTGGTATCCTACAGATTCTTTTTTCTTTTTTTCTTTTTAAGATTTTATTTATTCATGAGACACAGAGAGAGAGAGAGAGAGAGAGAGAGAGAGAGAGGCAGAGACACAGGCAGAGGGAGAAGCAGGCTCCATGCAGGGAGCCCGACATGGGACTCCATCCCTGGTCTCCAGGATCAGGCCCTGGGCTGCAGGCAGGTGCTAATCTGCCAAGCCACCCGGGCTGCCCCAGAACAGATTTCTAACAAGTTCCAGAGGGTGGGTTTCCAGCAACTTCTATGGGAGCAACACCACAGTGACTTCTCTGTCAATCACTACCCCACAGGCATGCCTTCCCCAATAAGGACTAACTGTCCACTTGGGGACCAGGGGGCAGCCTCTTCCCTGGGTACCCCATCTCTGCCCAGGGGTAGTAGCTTGCTCCTTATACCTGCTACTCCTGTATTCTTGGAGGTTCTCTTTACTTGTTACTAGCCAATCATTTTAACCCCAATTTCCTGTTATAATTAATATATATAATTAATTCTTTACATTAAACTTTCCCTGTTCAAATTCCTGTGTGTTCCCTCTCCTGATTGGACCCTGATAAAACTCTAAAATCAGACACCTCCAGAACTTCCCTCAGTTCAGCTAAAATAGGTATGTCTCTTTAAGACTCACAGAGGAAAAAAAGGTTTTAAAATATGTTATACTTTCTCTTTTTAACAGATCTCATTGTCTGAGACAAATTAATATTATTTTTAGCAAATTCCCTTATTATACAGAATGAATAATCCCAATCCATTTAACCTTTCCTCACAAGCTCTCATTCAATTCATTCAGCACTTTTCATTGGTCTTTGGGGATCTCCAAGATGTGAAGAGGGATTCTGGAATCTCAGACAGACTTCCAGACAGGCTGCTGTGTGCTTCTGTTACACTAGTTACATGTTCACAAATTAGAAAAAGTGAGAAACATGCTGATGCAAAGGTAAAATTATTTTAACGAGTAGAAAAGGCACCCTTTCTTTTATCCTTCTTTATTAAAAATGGAAGTGTGGAAAGCAGAGGAGAAAAGAAGAGAGACTACAAAACGTTAAGCAACGCAATCAAAAATAGAAAATATAAAAAAAAAATAGAAAATAAGCTGGTAATGCTTCAGTAATAAAATGACAACATGGAAGTGAAAATAAGGGACCTATAGAGCTTTTACATCTAAATTCAGACTTTAAGAAAGACTTCTAGCTGCCCTTGGAATTATCTGAACGACCTTTAAAATATAGAACCCATCATTTGCATTAATCCTGCTTTTGCTATTGTCTTCTGAAACAAGCCCAGAGAATTTTTCAATACTTCAAGGTCATATTCTATGGCAAGGGCAAGAGAATTCTGCAGCCAATATAAGTCGATTCAGCAGCTGTAGTAACAGGAAGCCATCTGCAGCCCTACATTTAGTATGTAAATGAGAGAAAGCAAAGGTCTAGCATTGGATGCAAGATCTTAAATTGGGTACTTCTCTCTAGCTTTCTGTTTTCCTCTGATAAGATCTGATTCATTCACTTCTTTATCAAATAGTTATTGAGTATCTGGGGATACCAGACAATAATTTGAATGATAGGAGCAATCTTCTTTAGCCACTGGATTCTTTCTTATTCCTTTAGATTACTAACTCCTTTTTGGATTTACTGACCTCCCTGAAAAACCAGACCAGCCGGTCATTTACTTCCTCAGTTCCTACTTTCAGGTGTCTAAGCACTCGACCGTCTCAATGTTTTTTATGGCCCTCTAGCCCCCAGCTCATTGCTATGCCAAGCAGCTCACAGCAAATGACCTTATCTGGTTTTGTGGAAACTTGAAGCCATACAGTCCTAAGATCTTTAATTTCCTTTCTTTTCTCTTCAACATTTATTCTGACTTGTTCCCCTCATTTTCTGAACCTCCTCTTTCAGATTTAATCAATGACATCTATAAAAGAGAACTCCTCTAACGTCTCTTAAATCAGTGTTGTGCATCCATCTCTAAGCTCTCCCCCTGATGCAAGTTCTAATCAGCTCTCACGGGAACAAAGGCAGTATATAAGTTGGTATCATCTTGTATTGATCAGTGTTCTTAGTTGCAAGTAACAGAATCTCTACACACTCAATAGCTCATAGAATCTCCAGAAGGGCTAGAGATCCAGATTGAGCTGTGCACCCAGGAACAATATCCAACACACAACCAAGGCTGTCCTAGTAAAAGCACCAATGCCACCATCACCTGGCACCTGGGAGGATTGAGGCTGAGGGCCAGAGACTCAGCAATTGCTGCTTCCAAATAGCCAGAGATATGTCTGTTTCCTTACTTGTCACAATACTAGTTTCCCCACAACTAACCAGCAACTCAACATTGCTCAGATCCAAATCCAAGTGTCTCCCAATTGCATCTGAATAATGACACCAGGTTCACATGCCTGTACTCTAGCTTCACGGGAGCCTAGGAAGGTGGGCTAGAATTGAAGTTTTGAAAGGTAAAATTTACAATATGGGACATTACTAAAATGTAAGAGAGCATTCAACAATTCAGGCTGCCACAGAGGCAGATGACCACCAAACATTACTTTTTAATCCATATTTTAATATGGAATACAATTATTTCATTCCTTCTTTTAAAAGAAATAACTTCATGGGTTCCCTATCACCTAAAGATTAAGTATAAGCTGCAAATGTAGCATATTACCCCCTTGCATGCTTCCATCTTCTTCCCCTCTATTCATTCCTGCTATTATTTTATATTCCTAGAAAACTAAAATCCTGTAAGACGTTTTTGAAAAACCCACACTTGTAGTTCCTAACTTTCTCTCCTTCCATGTGCTTCTCCCTCTGTCTAGAATGCTCCTTCCCTTTTCTGCCTTCAAATCCCTGCTGAGGGATCCCTGGGTGGCATAGCAGTTTAGCGCCTGCCTTTGGCCCAGGGCGTGATCCTGGAGACCCGGGATCGAATCCCACATCAGGCTCCCGGTGCATGGAGCCTGCTTCTCCCTCTGCCTGTGTCTCTGCCTCTCTCTCTCTCTCTCTCTATCATAAATAAATAAATAAAAATTAAAAAAAATCCCTGCTCAGAGTACTTATTACATGCCAAGCTGTGGGCTATGCACTAGAAAAATAAAAATTATTAGTGGACTTCCCATCTCAAGGGATTTAGCATGTGCTACAGACTAAATGCTTGTGTCTCCCTCAAAATTCATGTTAGACCCTAATCCCCAGTGTGATGATATTTGGAGGTAGGGCCTTTCAGAGGCGATTAGGTCATGAATGTGGAACCCTCATGAATGGGATTGATGCCCTTATAGAAGAGCCTCCAGAGAGTTCCCTTGCCCCTCTGCCATGTCAGGACACAAGAAGAAGATGGTCATCTATGAACTAGAAAATTAATCCTCACCAGATACCAAATCTTCAGATGCCTTGATCTTGAACTTCTGGCATGAGAAATAAATTTCTATCACTTATAAGCCCCAGTCCACGGTATTTTTGTTATAAAAGCCGGAATAGACTAAGACACGTGATGAGAGAGATATATAAACAAACACGATGAAAACATAAAGCTACTACTAGAGTAGACCAGTACCACTGGATGTTCTGATAGTTCTCTGTCGAGAAAAGCATGTGAAGCCAAAGGATGTGGTTAATCATTCTGTTTAGGTGGCAGGGGTGAAGATTGTCAGGAAAGGCATGGCAATATAACATTTTCAAATATTAACATGTGGGGATTTTTTGCTCCCTGCTATTTCTCTCCTAACCTTTTCCCATATAAGAACTACTTTCTAATCTTTATGGCCTTTACTGTTCAAAAGTCTAAGCTCTGAGGACTGAGATCACAAACCAGAAATCCATGGAGAATATGCAGCCTATGAACACAATTTGTTTGGTTCAAACAATATTTTTATAGATTTAGAATTAGTTGCCAGCATAAACAAATTTGGCAACTTCATATAAAACTTTAAGTTTCCAGCTTCTCTTGAAAATCTGGAACTAGTGTCAACTTCAGGCCTGTGTATATTGTGGCATCAGTGAGCTGCAGCTAAGTAGTGGCTGCCCCTTTAAATAGACCCCATCCCTACCACTCATTATTATATCTTATGTACACCTGCTTCACTCTCATATTACCAACCTTATCCTGTCAGATTTGGGTTTTAAACACAGGCCCTAGAATAACTGAGAGGATTTTTGGAGGACATAAATGGAAAAAGACTCTAGAATATAAATAAATATGAACAAGACTAGAACTTCCCACCCAGTCCACATCCCATCCTAGAAAGAAGTATCACCTGATGAGAGTAGAAGAGCAGAGTAATGAGAAGGCAGCCCACCTTCATGGTCATACTGCTAAAGAGATGCCGAGAAGCCCCACAAAGACAAATGACTGGCTATGCGTCTGTATTCAGGAAGCACTGAGAACCTGCCCATAACCTCTCTGTCCCAAATATGGCATGGAAGTAACAGAGAGCTGCTAGAGATGCCAGGGCTATATGGTAAGAGACAAGGAGGTTTGTCAACATCCTATAGTAATTAGATTATATCCCAAAATGGTGATTCAACTTTGGACAAGAAAAGGAACACCAAGAAGAACTGAGATTGAGTTTCCCAGTAGTGTATTTAAAAAGAGGGCATACAGGGATGCCTGGGTGGCTCAGTGGCTGAGCATCTGCTTTTGGCTCAGGTCATGATCCTGGGATCCTGGGATGGAGTCCCGCATCAGGCTCCCTGCAGGGAGCCTGCTTCTCCCTCTGCCTATGTCTCTGCTTCTGTGTGTGTGTCTCTCACGAATAAATATATCAAATTTTTAAAGGGAGGGTCATACAGATAGAAATTGGCTTGAGGTGTGGAATAAATTTAAGCACATTTGCACGGTTGAGTTTGTGGACAGTTACAGAAACATCACAGAGGATCTAAAGATAGCCACGTATTCACCTTGAAGCCAGGAAGGTAAGTAACTATGGGAACAGAGCATGGAAACATGAGCTTTTTATATTCAGAGCAGAGCAATTAGTTCATTTGGGCTGTAATCCGGAGGTCAAGATGGGGCCTGACAATATTGGAGAGGCTGCCAAGAGCCTGATGATGGAAGATCTAGAAGAGAATGAAGTTCATTCCGCAAGCAAGGAAAATAATTGAACAGAACTCTAGATGTTGAGCAAGTTGGAATAGACGGAGAAGAACTTATAAGTTCAGTTTTAGACATGCTGACTTTGAGATATCTCTAGAACATCCGAGTGGTAATGTAGACAATATAATCTGGGGCTTGAAAGAGAAATCTGGGTTATCAATACATATGTGAGCATCAAAACCATGTGGAAGAAAGTGAGAGAGAACCTTCAGGAAAATCCACATTTAATTGATAACCAGAGAAAGAGGACCCTGCAAAGGACATGGAAAAGGTGCTTCTATAGAAGAAGGAGGAAATACAAGAAGGCATCATCATGGAAAACATGGGAAAAGAGATTTTCAAGATGTGACCAAAAATCACAAGTGCAGAGGAAAGATCAAATCAGAGTCAAATATAGACACATGTGTGTATGTTGGATTTGGTGACATGAATGCGTGTATTTTCACGGCAAGGTCAATTTCAGCAGGTAGTAGGTTAGACAGCGTATTGTTGTGAGTTGAGGAACAGGGTGTCAGTGAGGAAGTAGAGCCTGTGTGTGCAGATAACAACAAGGAAATTGAGCTATGGAGGGAGGAAGGAAACAGAGCTATAATTGGAAGAAAACTGGCAATCAAAAAGTATCATTTTTAAGGTGGGGAGAACTGAGTAGGCTAAAAGGAGTCAAGGAAAGAATAGTTTAGAGATGAAAAAGAGGACTTTTTTCTTTGATTTCACTAAATAAACAGGTCTATAACACTCATGTGCCAATCCACTTCTCGTCACTTTACCAATATTAACTTATTTGGCCTTCACAACAACAAAGTGAAATAAGTACTATTATTAACCCAATTTTCAGATAGGTAAACTGAGGCTCGGGCAGGCAAGTAAGAGGTTTGTCCAAAGTCACACAAGTACTAAGTGTAAATGCTCGGTCCCCTGGCTGTGTCTCCAGAGTTCATGCTCTCCCACTGCTCCATGCTACCTCTGGAGGGGGCAGGGATAATCAGGCTCACTTCTGGGGGTGGGGGTAGAACACAGGGTGCAGCTGAGGGATAAACATCAGGTAAGAAGAATCACCTCTGTCCCATGTAACAAGAAATAAAGAAGGAGTGGGAGAAACTCAGGCTAAGATCATGAGATTTTCATCTGGTGACTTCTATTCCTTTTTCTCTAAAGTGAGAGATAATGCTGTGTGCTGAGAGAAAGGTAGAGGCAGAAGGCGCCTATACATTTGGGAAGAGTGGAAAATGGCTAGCCTTGGGAACAATAGGGAGACAGCTGGCTGGAGGAACGCATAGGGTCTGCTGGCTGGCTGTGCTGAGAAAGCAGCTGGGATCAGTAACCATGAATATATGGTGGTTGCAATCAAAGCGAGCTGCGTTGTTTGCAGAGCCAAGGGCAAAATGAAAAATAAGGGGCCCCTTTTTCAAAGGCTTAGAAAGGGACTATGAAAGATAACTTATTTTCTTTCTTTCAGTCTGTCTCTTGGCCATTCAAGGTGTTTTTATTTGTTCCTGGGCAAGGGGATCCTCTCTGGAGGAGTGCAGAATCTTATGGGGCCCAGGGGCCCCACCCCGTGACTTGGTGCATGTGCATGTGCATGTGTGACTCACTGATCCTCTCACTGGCCTCCAGTCCAACATCCCTTCCCACAGGCCCACCTTGACTTATCGCAGACTGATGACTTCCAAGAGATTCAACCTGTACTCAGGATGCTCCTGGTACCTGGATGGAGGGTTGGGGAGAGGCTCCCACCCACCTAATCACTTGCCAAATATGCTGTGGCCCTGTCAGCCTGGGGTAAGGACAGCCATGACATGGTCACACAAGATACAGCCAGGTTGGAGCATTTACCAAACCTCTCAGGACAGAGGCCCGAAGGTGCCTGAGGTGGGGAGTTTGCAACCCAGAGCCTCTCCAGGAGGCAGGAAGGCTGAGAAAGGAATGCATGTAAACCAAGATTCCAAATCCCAGACACAACAAGGTGCAGAAGGGTGGGATTAGCATGTTTCTATTATGTTCTTTCTTAATACAGACAATGGGGGTGGAGGGAAAGGGGACGTATATACTTGCCAACACACAGAATATTTCTGGAAGATGGAGATCTTCCTAATATAGCTGCCTTTTGTGGGTGGGATTAGGAGACCAAATATATAGAGTGAGAGGAAAATTAGTTTTTATTTATCCCCCCTTTAAAAAAACTTTTATTTTTTTAAGATTTTTGTATTTATTTATTTATTTGAGAGATAGAGAGAGAGTGAGTTGAGCATGAGTGGGGAGAGGGACAGAGGGAGAAACAGACTCTCCATTGAGCAGGGAGCCCCATGGGGTGCTTGATCGCAGGATTCCAGGATCATGACCTGAGCCAAGGCAAGTGCCCCTGTTAGTGGTTCAGCCCATTAATCCTCTGACTCTTGATTTTGGCTCAAGGTCATAAGATGGAGCCCAGCATCAGGCTCCAAGCTGAGCATGGAAGCTACTTAAGATTTTCTCTCCCTCTCCTTCTGCCCCTGCCCACCCCACCACACCCCCACCTCTGCTCACTCTCTTTTTTTTTTTTTTTTTTTAAGATTTTATTTATTCATGAGAGACACAGAGAAAAAGAAAGGCAGAGACACAGGCAGAGGGAGAAGCAAGTTCCACTCAGGGAGCCCAATGTGGGACTGGATCCCGGGACTCCAGGATCACACCCCGGGGCTGAAAGCAGTGCTAAATTGCTGAGCCACTAGGGCTGCCCCTCACTCTCTTGCATGTACACTCTCTCTCATAAATGAATGAATGAAGTCATTAAAAAGTGTGAGTGAATGAGAGTTGAGAAAAGTAGAGCCAATGACTCTAGATTTGCTGTGTTGGGAAGAGGTGAGCACCAGAGGGCAAAGCATGATGGAGACATGCCTCAGGATGGACACCCACATTTCTAACCAACGATGAAGAGCCACAGTGGGAAGGATGCTAAACAGCCAGAGGAAGGCAAGATGGAATGGCAGGGCAGTAAATGGGGATCACCAAGAGGGAGGCATCAGAAGCACAGCGAAGAATTAAGCCTTGAAAAAAGACCTAAACCTTCTGAAACTGGAGGAAGAAATATGCCCATAAGTGTAGGCTGATGTGGGAGAAATCAAGTCCTAATTGTGTCCTGTGTTTTGTGAAGGAAGTGACAGGGGCATCTTCTGAAAGAGGGGTGGAAGGAGGAGAGTTATCTATGTACAAACATTTAGAAAAAAATTTAAAGAAATATATCAAATACTTAACATGGGTGGACTTGAAGGATATTTTAATTGCTTCTTTTTTCTAGATTCTCTAAAAGATTTTTTCTGTTTTTCAATAATTTTGTTCCAACTGTGGGTGAAGAAGTCCATCAGAAATGTGGAAGTGATGATACATGTCTCATTCAGACCCTCACTTCACATCCAACTTGCCAACTCATCCTAGGAGAAAGAGGGACTGGTCCTGGAAGCCACAGGGCAGGTAATGATGCATGCTTCATCTTCACCCTCCTCTGCTGGCAGCCATGTTCCTGCTCCAGAGCCTACTTCTGCTCCAGGGCACTGCTGGATTCTGGGCAGAAGAAAACTTGTGAACCCATTGGAAGTGTTTGGTGCTTTGGGTCCTCAGCCCAGGTTGAACAATGCTACATATCAAAGCAGCCTCTCAGGAGAAAGGCTGTTGGCTTCTAGACTCAGACCAAAAGCCTCTGCTGTGTCCACTGCTCCAGGAATGTGCAGCACCCAGGCCAGTGCTCCTTCCACCATGCTGGCCTCCTCAAAAGGAATCCTATATTCCAAAACCAAAAAAACATTTAACAACACATTTTTCAACTATAACATATACACAGATAAGCCAAAACCCATACACGACATAGTTTTCTCAGCAACCTGAAAAAAGTGGCGATTGCAAAACCAGAGAAAAGACAATGTATGTAGGTTTAGGGCCTAAGCAACTGTAGCCCTTCGGAGATACATGGAGGGAACATTCTCGAGCTCAACTCTAACTCCTTCATTCCCACACCCAACAGCTTCACATATCAATACATAGGTACCTCATCTCAGGTTCATCTTGTCCCGTGCAGAGCAAACACATTGCTTCCAAAACCTAAGGTGGAAAATAAGCTTATAAATTCTCTTCTAGGGATCCCTGGGTGGCTCAGCAGTTTAGTGCCTGCTTTCAGCCTAGGGGATCGAGTCCCACGTGGGGCTCCTTGAGTGGGGCCTGCTTCTTCCTCTGCCTGTGTCTCTGCCTCTCTCTCTCTCTCTCTCTCTGTCTGTGTGTGTGTGTCTCTCTCATGAATAAATAAATAAAATCTTTAAAAAAATTCTCTTCTAGATGGTAACTAATCTGATCTTGCTCATCTGCGTCTCAAGTATCTACTTGTGAAATTCCTATCCTACTCAACAGTGATCACTTCAAATTTGCTCCACAGCATTTTAACCATAAAATTACCTTTCATTCTCAGACAATTTTGATAAATGTAATCCACTACTAGCTTCAAGAGTGAAGAAAATCCCTTTAATGAGGCAACCTTCTGGAACATTCCAAAAGAAAGATTGCAGTTGACAATATACTGATAATAAATAGTTGTTGAGGAGGAAATTTCTGATCTAAAATTCTCAGAGATTCTGCCCAATTTTTAAATCCCTTTAGAAACATTAGAAAAGAATTGAAAAGTGAAAGATTTCTCCAGGGTCATATCATCTCTGTGGAGTCCTGACATAGTTATGGAAGGATTTGGATTGTAGGATCTCTCTTTGAAATTGGCAGTGAAAAATTAGTAGATATGCAATTTAAACAAAAAAAATAGCTTTAAAACTTATAGGCCCTTCCAAAATTGATTGAATTTGAAGAAAACTGTGTATCTTTTTATTACCTCTGAACTCAAGGAAACTGAACTGAGTGAATGCCTATATCGAACCAAGAATAGCAGTCTATTTAAACTATATGAAATTGTGCTGATTTTCATGGCTCTTAACTAAAAAATTCATTTCCTTCACTCTTAAGCCTAAATCACATTCAATTCTATTACTCTATGGGATGATTGTGACTGGAAGACTTTTATAATCTAACTTTACTGATGCCCTCTATGCTCTAAAAAGCCGAGCTGCCTTTTCCCTAAGAGAAATGGCAGTGGGGTTAATCCAGCTTATTTGAACAAGGGCTGCCAACTCCCAACCCCCATCCAACTTGGTTTAAAATACAAACCACTGGTATAAGTATTATTCTTAGAATCTTTGAACTGGGTGAGGCTTTAGAGATCATCTAGTACAATGTTCTTTTGCTTCATGGACTTCGCACATTTGAAAATGGATAATTCCTTTTTCAAATATACAAGGTACAAAAAATAACCTTAGAGGACCAGAAGTACGTGATTGGTTATGTATAAATAGTGAGCATCTTCTGTATCTAGCAGGTAGATGGAAAGAAACCACTTGTATTTTTTCAAATTTTAAAGGGTATGTTCACAGTTGGTTATTAAATTTTAAATACTGCATTGTGACTCAAGTCAAATAAATCACTATTTATTACATAAGTATAGTTTGCCCCAAATTGTATCAAGCAGTAGCATACAGTCCAGAATATCAATACACAAACTAATATGAGTTCACTCTGATATTTTTCCCAAAAGGGAATTTAAGAAAGAATATCATTCTGCCTTCTTAGAGGAAAAATTCTTGATTCCAAATAATGTTTGTGTTATAGTAATTTTCCTCTTTTTAATCTTTTAGATGATAAATATTAGAGAACCTCTAAAAGCTCAAGATAGAATGTCAATAGATCATATTCTAAAACAGTCAACAGTTTGGGCACAGTTCATCACTCTGGTCCCTAAAACACTGTCTTCAGGGGCACATGAGTGGCTCAGTCAGTTAAACGACTGGCTCTTGGTTTGGACTCAGGTCATGATCTTGTGGGTCATGAGATGGAGCTCTTTCTGGGGCTCAAAGGCCAATGGGGAGTCTGCTCTCTCTTTGCCCCTCCTAAGGCTCGTGTACATGTGCTCTCTCTCAAAATAAATAAATAAATACTTAAAAAAATACGAAACAAAATACAATGCCTTTCCTTGCCCTCCAGATACAACACTCCTTTGTTGTTCCTGCTACCCACTGGGCGCCCCTTCTCACAGCCTTTTGCTAGTCTTCCTTCTTCTTCTCATCTTCTCAACACTGTAGTTCCTCAGGATTCTCTTATGTTGCTTCTCATCTCCATTTGTTCTCACAGTGATCACATCCAATCTCATGGCTTTGAATGACATTTCTTCAAATTCATATCTGTAGCCCAGAACTCTGCCCTGAACTTCAGACTCATATATCTAACTAGCAACTTAATATCTCCATTTGAATATCTGATAGACATCTCAAATCTAACATACACAGAACTGAGCCTCAAAACCTCCTCTTCTGGAATCATCCCTATCTCTATTATTGGCAATTCCATTCTTCAAGATACAAGGAAAAGACCTTGTCTCCACCTCTTTTCTTTCTCTAATACGCCACATCCATTCTATCTGCAAATTCTGTTTTCCTTCTCAATAAACACAGAATTCAACCCTACCTTGCCATGTCCACCACTCCCATCCTGGTCCAAGCCACCATCCTCTCTGCCTGGACTATTGCAGGATCTTCCAAACTAGTCTCTCTGCTTCTACCTATTCTCAACACTGCAAGCCAAATGTTCCTTTTAAACGTAACTAGTTTTGCTAATCTGTGTCTTAGTATCTACCCATGAAGTTCCTATCCTACTTCCAAGACTGAATATATCAAACTTATTTAAGTCAGATATTTCACGTCTGCCTAAAACCTCCCAATCACTTCTCAGCCTACTCAGAGTAAGCTACACTTTACAATGGTCCATAAAACCTCACACAATCTACCTGTCCATGTGAGTGCACATGTGCACACACACACACACTATACACACACACACACACACACACACATTACTTCTCTGATCTTATCTTCTACTGCTCTCCTTCCTGTTTTATTCTGCTCTTATGTATGCTGGCCCCTTGACTGAGTCTCAAACATTTCAAGACATGTTCCAGTTACAGGAATCTTTTCACTGTTGTTTCTATTCTTCCCCCAAATTGACACATACTCCCTCACTTCCCTTGCTCAAAATTTGCTTCATTTTTTTCTCTCATCACATATCAGTTTCAAATATATTTTATAATATATAAAGACTGCATATTGAGTTTATTTATTTTCTTTCTAGCCCACTAGAATATAAGCTTTGGGAGAGCAGGAATTACCTGTTTTGTTCACTAGTATATCTGTAATTCTAAAGACAGGACCTAACAGTACTCAATAAATTATTGTCAAAGTGAATTCAAACATATACTTTAAACAGCTGACATGATATTACACAACTTTTTGTACAGTTTTGTTTTCTTAAAATTAGATCCTTTAAAATTAAAATCCTTGATTTTTGTCACACATATTCTAAAGATTTTCCTTTCAGCTACACACTACAAAAAAAAAAGATAAAGACCAGAGTTATAAATGGTGAATACATTTTTAACTTGTTTCAATTCAATTTTATATGTCTATAGAGGTCGATAAATTGATTTTTTTTTCTGACCTTGGACAGAATTTCACATGCCCGTTACAAGTCTTTTTCAGCTTTAAAAAGTTTTATTTCCCATTAAACAAAAGACTCCAATTTCATAAAAGACAGTCATAAAGATTGATATGGTTAATATGGATTTTGTTCACTTACAAACTGTGTTCCAGAAATCTTTCTGCCAATCAGTCTAATGGGATTATTATTTTATTGACCATATATTAACTATTTGATCTTAAAAACTCACAAATTATGCTGTGGTAGTATCTAAAAATCAATTATCTAATTAATTATCTAATAAAATATTTGCTTATTATATTTACTGCCTGCTATAATGGAACCAAGGGCAACAGATTTGTACTGTCTCTCACCTATACACACGCATGTATACACAGGCCACAAACACAAATAGGCACAAGAACTTTTGTCACAAAAGGAAAACCTTTAGCTCTATTTCTGCAGATAGTAAGGATCAGAAAATAAATTATCCATTCATATTCCGAAAGGTAATTAGACTAGAAGTAGGATAAGACCTCTATCTGACTTTTGGGCTACTGCTCAATCCATGACTAGAAAAAGCATTTTTCTTTCAGGAAGAATACAAAGAATGGATAATGTCGGTTATTCCAAAGACAACAACACTGTTATGACTATTTGTCATCTACCTAGAGCTCACAAACGCAGTGGTCATAAAATTGTAAAACAATAAAAATCCAGGTGCTGCAGTAAGAGGAGAATTTTTGGAGAATTCAGAAGTGAGAATGCAAAGAATTCGTATTTTCTTCAGAGTTGAAGAGAATTTTTCCAGGTAACATTCAGTCTAGAAATTGGTCTCTTGTATCCCTACAAAAAGAAGAGATTTACGTAGACTAGACTTCTGAAGCACAGGAGGTAAAGTGTAACAATCCTTAGGGAAAACACTGGTGTTGCTACTACAAGTAGGCGTCACTGAGAAAAAACACTGAAGGAAATCAAATTTTATTTCCTGTATCATAGATGAGCTAACCCAAAGGATGAGGTGCCACGTCACTCACAGGAATGAAGGATCTTACCCAGTATCAAGCTTTACTGATTTCAGGATTACAATAGCCAAGGTACACAGACACAGAGTTCTGATGCCCCAGTTACACTTTCTAGGTTCTTACTTTTTGCACTAGTGGTACCCTCTGGGTCCAAGTAGTGAGTGTATTTTCCACATAAAGTATTGTTTTCCCTCCTGGCAGAGAACATTCCAGGTTATATCTCTGAATAATACTCAGAATGTCAAATCTGTGACATTTTCTAGGAGGGCATATCCCATAAATCCATCGATTCTATGTTTGTTTGTCATTAGCATTCTAAATCGGAGACATCTTGCTAAAATACTCCATGGATAAGGACACCCCTCCTAAACACCATTAAGGGCGTTGGCTATTAGTATTCTTCCCAGGATATTATACCCCCTCAGCTGTCTTCTCTCTTTCTTGGGCTTTGACGATTCTTTCTTGGGCTTTGACAATTCTCTCTTTGACTGACTCTAGTCAGCTTCCTCTGAGCTCTTTTTACAAGCAGGTCTTTGTGGGACCCAGGAAATTTAACCAAAATCCCCTACCCCTGGACAAGCAGAGCAGGACTGATTCCATTTTGTGCTACACCCGCCACCTCCCGTATGACCCCCACATGACCTGCTTATTGCTTAAGGCGCTGCCCCACCCTAGTCAGGCCCCTGGGCACACCCTAATGGGAAATCGGCTCCTAACAATGTAACCCTGCTTTGTGCCCGCCAAAACTGCGCCCCGATTCTGACCAAAGTAATAGGCCAGCTCAAGTGGATCCTATAGGGTAAGGTGTAATTCAATCAGCCACCTGCGTGTGGACCGACATGACTGTGCAACTTTCTGCGTATCCCATTGGCCACTGGCCCCTATAAAGCTGCACCGCCTCTTAGTCTCGGGGTCCAAGTCCCTGCTCCGCTGTGTCGGGTTTACTTGGACCCAAGTTCGAGCTTATAAATAAACCCTCGTGTGTTTGCATTGGTGTCGGCTCCTTGGTGGTTTCTCGGATTCGCAATCTTGGGTACAACAGTCTTGACTTTTGGACTTCTGTATTTATCTTTGAATTGTCCAATTTTAGCAAGAATCCTGCTAAGTCAGTTTAACCAGAAACACATCCTCTCCTCTCCATCCTCCTCATGTGATTTCTCTAGCTGGTTTTCAGCTAGAATCCTGTGAGCTCAGTTTAACCAGAATCCCCTCTTATTCCTGATGTTTCCTTTTAGCAATTTTCTATCCACTGACACCCACCTCCTCCTTGGCTATAAAGTCTCACTTTTCCTTGTATTTGAAGTTGAACCTGATCTCTCTCCTCTTTTGCAAAATCCTCTTGTAGGAGTCCCCTCAAATAAAGTCTTCCTTACTGCCTTTAACAACTCTCATGTTTTGTTTTTTTTTTCCTTAACAGTATGTGCTCCTATCTCCCCATAAAGGAAGAGAACTACATTACAGGCCATCTTTTTTCCCTCATGCTAATCTACACAGTAGCAAATTAGAAATAGCAGTGACTATTACTATGGAAATATGGTTAATAATCACCCAGTACTTAAAGTTTTGACCTTAAACAAATCTAGACAAACTGTCTGGCAATTCTTCACAATTAATACAAAAATTTTGATGTAAGGGAGGAACTTTCCAAAGCCAATTACTGCAAATTTGAAATACCATCACAGATCAGTAAACAACTTCCCAAAAGACAACCAAACACATGATTTTGAAAAGACCAACACAGAGCAAATGCCCTTAACCTATCCACTCTATAATCTTCGTAATTTGTTGTCTGGAAAACTATGCTTAAATATTTATTAAATTGTCTCTATTATATGGGTTTTATTTTTCTCAAGAAGTCTTCTCATTGTTGTTAATATGGTTCAAATTTAATGACTCCCTTCTGGAATTGTTAAACTGAACCAGATGATTCACCAAAATATTTGCAGTGTCAAGATTATGGTACCCAAAGTTGGTTTTAAAAAAATTATGCTGTGTTGCTGCTGGAGTGCAATGCACATTATATGCTCTCATTATTTTTTATAAAGTTCTCCCAGGTACCATAAGGAGCAAATTAAACACATAAGGACTTTGCCCTCAAGGAAATTGCAGTTTAAAAGGGTCAACAAACTGAGAAATCAGCAGAATGATTGTTCCTACACTGACCCTGTTGAACTGACAGATGTCATTGAAACAAATGATGACACTACAGAAGGACATGCTGTCCATGAATAATGGAGACCTAAACCTGGCTCTTGCATCAACTATCTGTTGAACCCTAACACAACACTTCCTTCTTCTGGATCTCAGTTTTATCATTCATGAAATAAACAAAATTTGGATCAGATCATGTAGAGGCTCCTTCAAAGTCTAAATTCATAGAGGAAATACATACAATAAATAGATGAATAGAATTAGCATTCATGATGTCGCTCTTATGGAATGCATTATAAGTCCCAAGAACTGAGTGCAACACAGTATGTATTTCATTTGGAAAATTCACATGAAATGCTGTATGCAGAAATGATTTGAAGTGTCTCGCCCTTAGTGCCTCTACAAAAATAATACAAGTGTGGCCCATATCTTGGCCCCCAGTTATTTGAATCTCATCAGTACTGGCCTCAGCTTTGTACTCAAAAGTCTATTTAGGTAAAAAGTCCTATGAAGCTTTACACCTTTAGTTAAGTCACATACAAAAACTTTCATAAGAAGCTGAATTATTTCTGTGAACATTTGAAAGTTCACCGTTAGTGTATCCTCAGGGGAAGGGCAACCTGAAGACAGGGGTCTTCAGGCTCTAATCACAGGAGGCTCCTTCCCAACCCTGACCAAAGTGAAAGAAGTTATTATAAGTGACCAAGCCTGGCACTGAAAGATAAATGCAGTGTGGTCTCACTTATATGTGGAATCTAAGAAAGTCAAACTCGCAGAATCAGAGAGTAGCATGGTGACTACCAGGGACTGGGAAATGGGGAGAGGAAGAGTTGTTGCTCAAAGGGTGCAAACTTTCAGTTAGGAGATGAAGAAGTTCTGGAGAGTTAATGTACAGCATGGTGACTACAGTTAATAATACTGAATTTTATACCTGAAATTTGCTAAAAGAGTAGATTTCGAGTCTTCTTTCTCCACACACACACACACACACACACACACATCACACAAAAAGATCACTGTGAGGTGATGGATGTGTTAATTAATTTGATGTAGTAATGATTTCATAATGTACATGTATATCAAACTAGCACCTTACACACCTTAAAAATATACAATTTTTATAATGCAAGGTGGGGAAAAGAAATTATTCCTGAGGAGCTTAGATGCTAAACCTTGAAACTGGCAAAGCCTAAGCTGACTGCAGAAGTTATGTAATTTTTTTCTGAGTCTTCCATAACTCTAAAAATAAAGAGAAGGGGGGGAATCCAGTTTGAGTCTTTTTTTTTAAACACCTCATAATGGCAGAAACATTTGAATTTCTTAACTGGTACACAAGAGAGAAGAAGAAACGAGATGGGTAGAGATTTAAATTCAATTCTTTTCTTCTATTGTGTGAGACAACAGCATCAACAACTGGCAATTGAGAGAAGAGATACATCATTATACTTATTTATAGCATTAACTACTTTACATTCAGCCACACAAGTGAAACTGTAAAAAAAAATTATAAAGGGAGTATGTGGTTCTTTCATTAGCTTGTCTGTAATACTGGATTGGTCCATAAATTAATGTGTATAAGAGAACAGGGAAAAAAAAGAATTCAAAGCTCTGCCATTGTAATTACAGCTCTTTAAATATCAAAAGGCACAAAGAAAGATTCCTTTTGAAAAGCCTACCGACTCTCTTGGCAAGACACTATTAATTACTTGCATAAATCTGCAGTTTGTACACCCAGAGCTATGGGTGACATTATTACATTATCCAAGTTTTTACCAGTCCCCATTGGTCTCAGCATGTGTTTCTGTAAATTCTTGTTTACCAAGCTATCCCTCTGTAAACTTCAGCTTCCTTGCTCAGAGGGAATGAGCAGAGCTCTGGGATAACAGGTAGCTTGGAGTCCCCCATCACTGTCTATAACTCACGCAATTCAATTAGAGAAACCGTACCATGTGAATTATTAAATTAGGCTGGAGATTGCCATGAGCAGTAATAATATCACAATCTTATTTAAAAACAAGACATTTAGCTTCCATAAACAAACTGCTCATAAACAAACCACATGGGCAAATGGAAAATACAGAGTGGGCCTGGGATCTAAATTAATAGTTGAAGCCCTAGAGAAAGGACATCTAGAGAAGCAGTTATATCTTAGAAAATATTTGCCTCCAAATTTCAAGCTTTTATATATAAACTTAATCAACATTTCTCTTTTGAGCATCCGTTGCATAGGAAGTTTAACAGAATTAAAACCTGGCCCATGGCTCTATATTTTTGCAATAAATACAGACTCTAGGGAACATCCTCCAAACTGCTTTTGGGGGAGAGAGGGGGAGTGTGTTACTTGATAAAATGAAAACCTAAATTCAAAGCAGCAAATGTGTCCTCTGCTGTGCCCAAGTACCAGTTCTCAGCTTTAACCATGAATAAGAACCTTTGGGATCCCTGGGTGGCTCAGTAGTTTAGCGCCTGCGTTCAGCCCAGGGTGTGATCCTGAAGACCCGGGATCGAATCCCACATCGGGCTCCCTGCATGGAGCCTGTTTGTCCCTCTGCCTGTGTCTCTGTCCCTCTCTCTGTGTGTGTCTCTCATGAATAAATAAATAAAATCTTTTAAAAAAATGAATAAGAACCTTTTGCAAATTTTTTTAAAAGGAAAATGGATTTATGACCACTTATGAATTGATCCAAATCAACTATTTGGGGAGAGAGAAGCAGGAAAAGCAGACAGCACGTCAAAATCTAAACTGTCTAAAGGACCTCATGCTGAGGAGAAAGCAGTAGATGTTCTTCCTCACGGTCTAGTCAAGGCAAAGCCAAAGTGGCAAGAGATTAGGCTCACCTCAGGTCAGACCCTTGTAATGACTGTGAGTATCAAAGATGCAAGGATTGAACTTAGAGGTGACCCCACTCTCACAGCCATTATACCCTAACGTGACATCACTTAATAATACAAGTTGTTGTGTTCCTCCTAATTACCAACAAGCCAATTAATTATAAGACTTGGCCAACAGCCAATTCTATTGATATCATGAAGCTTGATCATGTAACAGAATGGAAGAGTTCCTTTACATCTTTTCCATCCCTTATGCTTCTGCTCACATGGATGAGCACAGGAATATTTTATAGTTTGGAAGTATGGGGGAAAGTCAAGAGTACACAAGTATGTGTATCAGTAGATAAATTCATGTGAGTAGACTGACCCAGTAATATAGACTATAAAGTAAAAATGGGTGTCATTCTTAAAGATGTCTATATATTTATTAAGAACTTACTTGTAGTATCCCAATATGTCCTAGATGAAGGCTACAAAACTTTTTCAATGTTCTGTAGATGTTCTAATACAACTCTTTTGATTTTACAGACAAGGAAACAGAGATAGAGAAGGTATGTGATTTTTTTTCAAATTTTAAAATAATCAGTGGTAAAGTTAGGATCAAACATGGATTTATCTGCTACACAAGGATTCTTTTGCTATTATGCGGAGAGTAGAAAGTATGAATTGGTGAATATTCATTTTACTTAAGTCTAGGAACTGCTTTTTGCTGTGGTAGCCATGATCTAGCTAAATAAATATAAAAAGAAAAGAAGAAATTTTTAAAAATGTAAAAACAAACATTGTATGGGAGTTCTTTTAAAGAATACTTGTCTTTTTTTTTTTTAAAGATTTTATTTATTTATTCATGATAGTCACAGAGAGAGAGAGAGAGAGAGGCAGAGACACAGGCAGAGAGAGAAGCGGGCTCCATGCAGGGAGCCCGATGTGGGATTCGATCCCGGGTCTCCAGGATCGTGCCCTGGGCCAAAGGCAGGCGCCAAACCGCTGTGCCACCCAGGGATCCCAGAATACTTGTCTTGAAGGAGGATTGAGTCACACAATGGATCATGTCACTTTCTTACTCAGAAGTATGACCTTGAAGCATCTGCCCCTACTCTTTCTCCAACTTTCTCACATGCCCTTTTCCTCCACCACTACATTTCTAAGTCATCAGACTCTCTTTGTCCATAGCAAGCTATTGTCGTCTTCCTCCCTAGATCATAAGTCTCATATCTGTCCCTGTGGTCCATCATTTTATTCATGGTGTCCAGCACAGAGATGAGCATACAGTTGACATTCAATAGATATACACTGAATAAATGAATGAAGTTACACATATAAGAATACTTGGAAATTTTCCAGGATGTAAAACACGATGAAAATATTACATTTTTTTTGTTTAATTCTTAATGCATTTGGAAACTGATTCTTACACACAATTTCCAAAGGACATATTTGTGGCCTATAGTGCATGTGTTACATTGTATGATGACATCTGGATGAGCCAGATTAATTAAATTATCTATCACCCAACTCCTTGCACTAACCAGCCTGAGCATCTTACCTCTACCTCTTATTAAAGAAAAAGAGAGCTCTTTCATGTCCAGTAAACAGAAAGAAAAGGGCATGACCATTCACTTCATCTATTCTCCTGTCCCGGTTGCAGGGCAGGATACTCTCAGGTCATACACAATCATCCTTTAGGGATAGATATGTGTGATGGCAAATATGATGCTTTTGGTCCCTCTCTAACCATAACTTGCTTTATTGATCTGAATTTCTGTCAAGGGTCCTCTCCAGGAAACATAGAAGGGGCCTCAGGACATTATCCAAACAGAAAGCATAGGCCAACCAAGTCTTCAGTCCTGATGGAGCTTCAGGATTTGTACAGCAATCGCACTTACACCTCACCTTCAGAGCAACAGAAGCTCGCTATTGGATCATCTCCCCAAAGCCCAGGAGCTGGGCTTATCTATCTTATGTATGTGTGTTTATAAGAGTATAATATGTGGAGAAAAAGTCAACTACCTTTTCTCACTGGAGATGTCATATGAATTAAAATGTTTTAAGAGTCATGTCATGCTGCCTGGTGTGACATTATTTCTGGTCCAGTTTTTCAAAATAAAACACAATCAGTATCTTAAACTAATCATTTCACTGATTCAGGTCTAAAGGATGGATATATATCTGGATGTGTGTGTATATTGATAGATACAGATACAGATATGGAGGTAGATATAAATATAGATATGTACAGCAAAATCTCTCTTTCTCTGTAGGTAGATCAGTAGGTAGATTATTATATTATATATAATACATAACATTATATATATCAGATTTTATATATATCAGATAACATATGCATATATGTCAGATAAAGTCTCTAAATTCTATTTGTGGGAGATAAATAATAAAGTAAGTAGATATGCCAAAAAGTGTTAAGTGCTAAAGAGAACAGAAAAGCATAAAACAGGATAGGAGAAAGGAGATAATGGGTTAAGGTAAGGGAGAGCCAGATTGCATAGAGAAGCCTGTACAATAGGGTAATATTGAGTAAAGACTCTATGGGGAGGGCAGCCCAGTGGCTCAGTGGTTTAGTGCCGCCTTCAGCCCGGGATGTCATCCTGGAGACCCGGGATCGAGTCTCACATCGGGCTCCTTGCATGGAGTCTGCTTCTCCCTCTGCCTGTGTCTCTGCCTCTCTCTCTGTGTGTGTCTCTTAATAATAAATAAATAAAATCTTAAAAAAAAAAAAAAAGACTCTATGGGGAACCAATCCATGCAAATATCTGTGGAAATGACAATTCACATAGAGAACAAAAATTACAATTGTACTTAGGTGAGAAGCATGATATATTAACTAATATATTTCTTGTTTTCTGTATTGATGTGTCTGGCACCTGGGCCCTTGCTGTTTCTGGGGAGACTGGCCCTCCCAGGGTTAGCTAATTCCTAGAGATAGCAAACAACTCATCCTGGGAGCACATCTATTTCATATGCAAATGAACCTATCCAAACTCCTTACTCCCAGTCACTTTCTTTATTGGGCTTTTACACACAAGGCCAATATTCCCCTGTACTAATTATCCCAGGAGCAGGGATCAGACAACTAGAGACAACCCCTATTCCCCAGATACCACTGAAATTATTCAAACTAGCGAATCCTAAACCTGCTTAATCTGTTTTGCTTTGCCTTTTCCTGCAGATCCCAGAATAAAAGCATTTCCCCATGCTTTCCCCTCACTCTGCATCCTGGCTGACCCTGGTGCTTCCTTGTGTGGTCCCCACATGACACACCAAGCCTTCTGCTTCTAGAGAACTGTGAATTAAAACCTCTTCCTCCATGACAGTCATTTCTGTGGATGCATGTCTTACTATATCTGATTAAAATAAATCCGGGGTACATTTTAAAATGCACGCTTAGTGTGTTCAAGGAGCAGTTAGAAGCCCAATGCAGCTGGAGCCAAGTGTCTGGTGGGGATGGGAAGCAGGAAAGATAAGATGAAAAAGGGAAACAGCCACCTTCTATGCAGCCTTAGAGACGATTACAAGAATGCTAGCTCTTCTGCTGAGTGAAATAAAGAGCCATGGAGAGATTCAGAACAAAATGACATGATTTGACTTACATTTCAACAGGACCAATCTGGCTGCTATGTTCATAACAGACTGAAGGGTAGCAATGGCAGGAGCAGGGAAATAATTTATTTATAACAACAATCTAGGTTAGAGATTCTGGTGGCCTGGACCAGGATGGTAGCAGGAGATAGCAAACAGGCAGTTGAGTTCCAGATATGTCTTTTTTTTCTTTTTTAAGATTTTATTAATTTATTGGGCAGCCCAGGTGGCTCAGCGGTTTGGCGCTGCCTTCGGCCCAGGGCATATCCTGGAGACGTGGGATCGAGTCCCACATCGGGCTCCCTGCGTAATTTATTTAAGAGAGAGAAAGAAAGCAGGAAGGGAGAGGGGCAGAGAGAGATGAAGAAGCAGGCTCCCCACCAAGCAGGGAGCCCAGTCCTAGGACTCTGAGATCATGACCTGAGCTGAAGGCAGACATTTAACCAATTGAGCCACCCAGGTGCCCCTTGCATATAAGTATTTTAAACAGTCAGTAGGATTTGCTGATGGTTTGGTGTAGGCTGTGGGAGAGAAAGAAGTCCGTAGATGACTATAAGGTTTTTTGACATGTGAAACTATAAAAATGTGGTTATCATTGCCTGAAATGGTGAGAACTTCAGGCGAAGTATGTTTAGGGATTGGGCAGGGGGCTACGAATCATGAATTTGGTTTTGGATACATTTGATTCGAGATGGCTATTACGCATCATTAATTTTATGATTAACTTCAGCAAACAGGAATAGGAAAAAATATATCCTATTTAAAGGATAATGTGAGGGCAGCCCGGGTGGCTCAGCGGTTTAGCGCACCCAGGGCCTGATCCTGGAGACCTGGGATCGAGTCCCATGTCAGGCTCCCTGCATGGAGCCTGCTTCTCCCTCTGCCTGTATCTCTGCCTCTCTCTCTCTCTTTCTCTCTCTCTCTGTTTCTCATAAATAAATAAATAAAATCTTTAAAAATAAAAATAAATAAAGGATAATATGGGGGGAGCACTTGATGGGATGAGCACTGAGTGATGTGCTATATGTTGGCAAATTGAACTCCAATTAAAAAATAAATAAATAAATAAATAAATAAATAAATGCAGAAATGATCACTGAGTTTAAAAAATAAAGGATAATGAAGTAATCTTCTATGTTGAAGAGGCTCATGTGGCAGTAACTGTGGATGACCCTCAGCCAAAAGCCAGCTAGGAACTGAGGTCTTAATCAGGGCAGTCCAAAGGAACTTAAGCCTGCCACCAACCCTGTGAGCTTGGATACCCATCCTGGCTCCTTAGTCAAGGCTTCAGATGAGACCCTGGTATCCACTGACACCTTTATTGCAACCTTGTGAGAAATCCTAATTCATGCTGTGCCCAGATTCCTGACCCACAGAAACTATCAGATAATAAATGTGTATTATTTTAAGCTGCTAATTAGGGGGTTATTTGTTATGCAGCAATAGAGAGCTAATACAAGATCATTAGAATGAATGTAGATAGAAGAGAGAACTGGGGTTGGCCCTGGGCACACCACTGTTTAGAAAACAATAAGATAAAGAGGAAGGCACAGGGAGACCAGTAGCCTATGAAGGGAAGCAAGGTGGCTGACTATATGACTATAGGATCAACAAGGAGGAGGAAATCATAACTGGTCAAAGACTATCAGTAAGTTAGAGAAGATGCAGTCTGAGAATTTGTCTTTGGGGCTAGCAATGTGGAGATTATTACTACAGTAAACACTATATGAACAGTAGGGCAAAAAACAATTGTAAACTTTAACTTCTTGAATAAAGATAGCCAAAATTTCATAAATGAGGTTTCCTTGAAGGAAGATACAGCTATTTCTATTCCTGCCTGCCACAGTTGATCATAAAATTTTAATATTGGAAAATAATTCAGGGATTTTCAACCTCAAATATCTCCTTCATAGATGAGGACAATGAGCCAAGTGAATCTCAAGGTCACAGATTCAGCTAGTCAGGAATCAAAGTAAGACTAAAGAAGTCTTCGCCTACTGCTCTTTCTGCTGAGAAACACAACCTCTTTGATTTCCTACTTCAAGGTGATGATTAAAACTCCTAATGCTGTATAGCAGTATTAAGTATCACTAACCTCTCTTACCTGAAGTCTAATTTATTTGTGCTTTCTCATATTTAAAATTTTGTAAATGTATTATTAAGAAAAAGTCTGTGGGGCATTTTTTTAAGATTTTTTTTATTGATATATAGTTGGGATACAATATTATATTAGTTTCAGGTGTACATGGGATATTTTTTAAGCAATTGAGACAATCAGCATGTAAAAGATACAAAAATATTGTCATGGGAAATCCCAGAATTTAATTTAAAAGCTCAGTAAAGCCAATAAGATTTCAACGAAAACAAGTGTCAATAGTTACACCATTCTAAAGAACACACTACAGAGGTATTCCTTAATACACAAAATCATTCGCTTCGCAACATTTTTCAGAAATAGTGAATTATCTTGTTCATGTAATCATTATTGTTGTTTTCATTGCACTGAAATGTAGGCTCCCTGAGAGTGGGGATTTATAGGTCTTATTCACCTCTGTATCTCGGTGCATATAATAGTCCCTGGAAACTAGCAGAATGGAAAATATACCTGTAGGACGAATGAATGTTCACACTGGGCATTGAACAACCTAAGTGAAGGCATTTAAGCAGAGGTTTTCCTCTGCATAGACACAGGCCAGGAAGTATAAGACATTTTTTTTAAGATGGTGAGGGGCATGAGTTCCCTGGGCAAAGGTGATTAAGAGAGAGGGGAGGAAATACAGACTGTGGGGTGGAGGGAAGTAAGTACATGTGGTCCTCAAATGGCAGGTGAATGGTTCTGGTCTCCATTTTAAGTCCTTAGGGAGCCACTGGAGATTAATGACAGGAAGAATAACAAACATTAGTAAGACTTGGATTTTGTTGGTTTTTTTTTTAATTTAAATTCAACTAATTAACATATAAGGTATCATCATTAGTTTCAGAGGTAGAGGTCAGTGATTCATCAGTCTTATATAACACCCGGTGCTCATTGATCATGCGCCCTTCTTAATGCCCATCGCCCAATTACCCCGTCCCCCCACCCCCTCTCCTCTAGCGATGTTGTTTATATCCTATGTTTAAGAGTCTCTTATGGTTTGTCTCCCTCTCTGATTTCATTTTATTTTTCTTTCTCTTTGCCTATGATCCTGTTTTGTTTCTTAATTCCAGATATGAGTGAGATCATATGATAATTGCTTTTCTCTGATTGACTTATTTCGCTTAGCCTAATACCCTCTAGTTCCAACCACACCATTGCAAACGCCAAGATTTCTTTTTTTGACTGTTGAGTAGTATTCCGTTATATCTACATCTATATCTGTATCTATATCTATACTTAGAAAGGACTTGGAATGAAAAGGAGACAAAATGTTGAGACAGGAAGCAGGAAAATTTATTAGAATGCTTTGAACTGTTTTTTTTTTTTTTTTTAAATATGGCTTGAGCTACACCAACGATCAAGACTTTTGCTCCCAAGGAAATGACAGTCCAGTGGGAGGCAGACATGTAAACAGTATGCCCCAGCACAGCATAATAAATGCAATAAATAGAGAAAACCGGAATGTGGTAGACACAAATAAAGAGGTTCTGAGCTCAGTTTTAGTTGCAACATCTGCCATGAGACATGGCAGAGATATGGAAGCACTGCCTATCAGCACTGCAGTCAATGGTTCAGGAAGTGGGAAGAGTACTGTCCTAGAACAGCAGGGCTGCTGTCCCAGAGCAGAGAAAGGATGTACAATGGGAACAGAAAGCAAGGATTGGGGTGCCTGGGTGGCTCATTTGGTTAAGCATCAAACTCTTGGTTTGGGCTCAGTCATGATCTCAGAGTCATGATTTCAGGCCCTGAAATCTCACTCCTCATGCATCGGCACCCTCCCTACCCCAGCCGAAGCTGAGGAATCTCTTTGTCTCTTTCCCTCTCCTCCTTACCCCACTCACGCTCTATTTCTCTTTCTCTCTCTCTCTGTCTCTCACTCTCCCTCTCATATATAAATAAATTGTAAAAAGAGAAAAGAAAATAATATAGCAAAAAGGCATTGAGGGCCATTCAAACTACAGCATCATAAGGGTACCTGGCTGGCTCAGTCAGTGGAGCATGGACTCTTGGTCTTGGATCATGAGTTTGAGCCCCACATTGGGTGTAGAGATTACATACATACATACATACATACATACATACATACATACATACATAAATAAATAAATAAATCTTAAGAAAAAGAATCCACAGCATAATAAAGATTCGGTGAGTGTGAACACAGGTGGGAGGCATAGAGTATTTCCAGAATCCCATTACCTTCTGGCAGGCGTTTCTGAGGCTATACTTGCATCCCCACAGCCTCTCCCACACCCATCCCCAGAGGTGACTACTATTGACTTGCCATTACCATGGATTCATTTTGCCTATTCTTAAATTTCATATAAACAGAACCATACAGTAGGGTCTTTATTTTTGTCTAGATGGTTGCTACCCAGGTGAGCATATACATAAAATCATGTTTATGTTTAATATTTGCGTGTCATGCTATATGTATATTCTACCTCAAATTTTAAAGCAGTAGAAGGAGGAGGAAAGGAAAAATAGAAAATGATTCCTAGGCTGTGTTCCTCAGGTTTCCACCAGACACTAGTTTCAGAGGATGTCAACAAGCATTACATTTAAGAAGGAGCTCCTTGTTCAAATAAGCTTGGAAAAGGCTGGGCTAAATTGAGTTAACGCCATTTTGTTGTGTGAGTCTTCTCTGAGTTTCTACTACATTAGTAAGTACTGTGAATCTTCGAAGGGATGACATATATCCAGAATTTCTCACACATTTCTGAATATCTGAGTACTCTGAGACCTGAGTATCTCTCAGTACTAAGATATTAAGAGACTCGTTTTGGGAAAGCTCTAATCTGTACACTGTGAGAAACGGATTATATGAAATGGGAACTGGTCCAGGAGGGAAAGAACTCTCTCGGGTATATTGCATTTGAGGTGCCGGTGGGTAAATCCATCAGGCACCAAGAGTCCAGGAGGTAGCTGAAATGCAGGAGTGGCATTGGGAGAGCCATCAGGCCTGGGGATATCTTTTGAACTCTGACATAGGACTTCTGTTTGAAAATCTGTGGGTAAATATAGAATACATCCTCTAGAAAAGATATCAGGTGAGATATCCCCAGGACCAGGTGGGTAGCTGGAAAGGGAGAAAGGGACCAGGAAAGTGACAAATAAGAGGAGTAATGGAATAATAGATTGGTTTGAATACAGTTGATGCAGAAGGAGGGTGCCCCTCCTCCCGGCAATAATACACGTTCAATGCCTTCACGCTCATTTCTCTCCCATCCTTAAGCTTTTTGTACAAAGTTCATCCAAGAGCCAGAATTCAGAGCTCCTTAAATGTCTTTAGAGTTCCTATCACAGGGGTCAGATTTTACAAGATTCTTTACCTCATGAGAAGAGAAGCTTAGTATCCACAATACAACATATACTTCTTGAGGTGTTATTTAAACAAACACATGATTCTTGAAGAAAACCACTTATGCCAGTCTAAAAACTGGTGAAATAAAAAGAGGATTGGAACAATATGAGTGTGGCTTATTTACATTTTGTTTTCAAAAAAGACAAAGAAATTTCATTTAAATTAAATATTTTATATGCTTCGTCTACTTAGTTAACTAGTTATACCAGCAGTTTTATATGCTGCTTTCATTATTAGCAGATATATCAAGATTTGCACATAGAATACAGCAAAGATGGGTTTAGATAAGAAGGTAAGTTAAGAGAAAGGGAAAAAACAAAATTAGTCAAGAAGAGGCAGCAGTGAGGTGAAAAACCTTTGCTAATATTTTATGAAAAATTTAGAAAAACAAGATTTTGTAATACCAAAGAGACAACCAATAAAGATCTTGTTTCTTCCATCTGACTAATCTGGAAGCTGCAGAAAATGTCGTTCATTCTAACCATCTTGAAAAAAAATGATCTTATAATATTGCCATCTGTTGGCATATGACAGATACAGCATTTCAACGATGCAGATAATGAAGCAAAAATACAGAAAATTAAAGGGACAGATGTGAAAAACTCACACACTCATTTGGCTTACCATTTCACATCTGTTCTCTCAGACCTTCCCACTAACACAAATCTAACTCCTAGATTCAATATCTTGAAACGCTATGCTGGGTGGCAGCAACATGCCAATTACTGACTGCAGATCAATTCATTCCAACACATCATGTGTTTTCTCATCAATATTGGGAGTCTTTTATCCAAAACTCAGTGGCTGCTATCAAGGGAGAATCCAGGTAAGTACACATAGGTGTATATTACACTAAATTTATTTATCTCTGCCTTTAACAAATTGCTTCACAGGCATCCATATGTTCTACGTACCACTCTAAGATTATTCATGTTTTTGCTTGGCAGAAAGATGAAAAATAATAAGAATATTAACTAATCCCTGCATAATGAATAAATATGTTCATTTAAACACTGAATCTCTTTTATGTACTTTTAACATTTTGGACCCTATATTGTCTACTCAAAAAAATTAGTTAAAAATGCAAAAAACAAAAACAAACTATAGTCTAATCTCTACAAGAGCTCAGTGAAAAGGAAAGAATGTAATGAAATAAATATATAATTGTTTCACAACAGTTGACACACATTTGCTGGAGCAAACATTTTCCATGTACTTTCACTATGGGGACAATGTTGTGAAGAAACATGTTCCCTGGGATGGAGCCCACAGATCACTGAGTCCTCATTGGTATTCTCCCCCCATACATCAGTTTTGTGGAGATAAAATTGACATATAACATTGTGTAAATCTAAGGTCAAGGTGCACACCATGATGATGTGATACAGGCATATATTATGAGATGATTACCACGGTAAGATTAGTTAACGGATCCATCAGCCTCCCAGTTGCCATTCTGTGTGTGTGGTGAGAACACTTAAGACCTACTCTCTCAGCAACTTTCAAGTAGATAATTGCTAACTGTTGTCACTACGCTGTACGTTAGATCTCCAGAACGTATTTACTTATAACCAGAAGTTTGTTCCCTTTGACCACCATCTCCCATTTCCCTCTCTCCCCAGCCCCTGGCAACCTCCCTTCTACCTTCTGTTTCTATGACTTTGTGTGTTTGTTGTTGCTGCTCTTTTTGATTCCGCGTGTAAGTGCAATCACACACTATTTGTCCTCTGTTTCTCTGTCTGAATTATTTTCCTTAGCATCATGCCCTCAAGACCCAGTCCTGTTGTTGCAAATGGCAGGATTTCTTTCTTCTTTTATATATCACATCTTCTTCATCCATTCATCGTTCAACTGACACCTAGGGTGTTCCTTGTACCGTGGCTATTGTGAATAATGTTGCGATGAACGTGGGGGTACAGACACCTCTTCCAGATGGTGTTTTCATTTCCTTAGGATACACGCCCAGAAGTGGGATTGCTGGAAAACATAGTAGTTCTATTTTTCATGTTCTGAGGATCCTCCATAACATTTTCCACAGAAGCTGAGGCAGTTTGCATTCCCACCCACAGAGGACAAAAGTTCCCTTCCCTCCAGATCCTTGCTTAGCTGTATTCTTGATAGCATGAGGCTTCCCAGCAAAATATTTAAATTTTGTACCTCCATTAAACTGAGAGTCTTTCAAAAAGTAATAAAACCGTATTTTGAATCACACAGATAACAACCTTATAACCTAACAGGGCCAACACTGTTTTTCTTTTACAAAGTTCTGTCTGTTACTAAAAGTTGAGCACATCGGTAACGTGCCTATCTTAGCATGTTTTTATGAATGTCAGCACCAAGTTGCTCTACATCAAAGGCTAAAGCAAAATCAACAGAAGTGAACTTAATATGGAAATCCTACTTTTCAGCCAAATGGAGACCAAAGACATCAAAAGCTACAAGACAAAAGGCTTCACAGCAGTTTGGTTGGTCTAGAGAAAGTAGCAGAATTGAACTATCACAGGGCAGGTAGTAGAAGAGCTACACTGATTTCAAAAGCTCTTATACCTTCAGTAATCAGCACCATATTCAGCCCTGAAGGAGCCAGCAATGTCATATACTATCAAACATAAACTTAATTTTCAGCTTATGGAAATTTAGTAACATTTAATAAAATACTTACATCTGTAACAGGGATCCGAGACTCCCCTCTCTCCACCCCTGCCCATTAAAGAGGATAGACGGTCCTTAAGCTTGAGTAAAACTTGTGTCGATGTTATGGCCACAACTTTGGGACATACCAGCCTGGATTCCCCCTCTTACTAATTGTCTGATATAAAGTAAGTTACTCGACCCCTCTAAACCTGTCTTTTCACTTGTGCCATGGCAATAACTATAAGCCTCATAGTGTGTCAGGCAGATGGCATGCTCCTGCATTTGTAGGTGTCATCTGTGTTCATAACAGACAAGCACAGAGTTATCATAGGGCAAGATCTTAATACATGTTTAATTATTTTTTATTATTATTTATTCCTCAAAATAAAGCTTCAAGGAAGAAGTTTGGCGCCGGGACACCTGCACCCCGATGTTTCTAGCAGCAATGGCCACGATAGCCAAACTGTGGAAGGAGCCTCGGTGTCCAACGAAAGATGAATGGATAAAGAAGATGTGGTCTATGTATACAATGGAATATTACTCAGCTATTAGAAATGACAAATACCCACCATTTGCTTCAACGTGGATGGAACTGGAGGGTATTATGCTGAGTGAAGTAAGTCAGTCGGAGAAGGACAAACATTATATGTTCTCATTCATTTGGGGAATATAAATAATAGTGAAAGGGAATATAAGGGAGGGAAAAGAAATGTGTGGGAAATATCAGAAAGGGAGACAGAACGTAAAGACTGCTAACTCTGGGAAACGAACTAAGGGTGGTGGAAGGGGAGGAGGCAGGGGGTGGGAGTGATTGGGTGACGGGCACTGGGGTTATTCTGTATGTTAGTAAATTGAACACCAATAAAAAATAAATTAAAAAAATAAAAAAATAAATAAATAAATAAATAAATAAATAAATAAAATAAAAAAAGGAAGAAGTTTGGGTTTGTTTGGGTTGTTTTTAAGGTTTTATTTATTTATTTGAGAGAGAGGGAGAAAGAGCATGAGCAGTGGGGAGGAATAGAGGGAGAGGGAGAAGCAGGCTCCCTGCTGAGCAGGGAGCCAGATGAGGGGCTTTATCCCAGGACCCTGGGATCATGACCTGAGCTGAAGGCAGACACCTAACTGACTGAGCCACCCAGGTGCCCCAAGGCAGAAGTTATTGAGCCCATTTCCCAGGTGATGAAATTGAGACTCAGAAATTTCTAGTGACCATGACACAACAGAGAGCTGAGAGCTGCAATTCAAGGCCGGGTTTGGCAGGTTCTGAAGCCTGTAATCTTTCCACTGTACTCGACTGCTCCTTAGGAAGTGGCCTGAGAATCCTCATTCTCTGTGACTGTAACCATCAGCCAGCCCCACGTACTAGACTTCTTCTTTACTAGAATCTGGGCCAGCACTTCAGACGGTAGTGTCCTAAGGTAACCAAGACAGACAAGGTACTTGTGATGATCCAAACGACTGTGGCCTCCCTTGACAAGGCAGAAGCGGCCGTGTTCTAATGAGATCGAAGCACTTCTGCTCCATCTCCTCCTCAGCCTCCTTGAGCTACCGGAAACCATGAAGAGAAAACTGTCAATGTCTTATCTCCCTTCAATCGGATGGCCTATGGAGATAAGCAAGCATGAACATTCAATATGTTTCCTTCTTCCTGTCAGAGAATTTCCCTAATTATCTGTTATGATTAGAAGATTTGTTATTTCCATTACCAGAGTAAAGATAAATAGTTGTGGGTTGTTTTTTGTTTCTGGAAAGACCTCTTCTATACCTTGCTGTGCCCTCAAAAGTCAACTGGGGAAGCTAATGGGTGGAAGAATTGGATATATAATGAATGTGGTGGCTCACATTTCAGATGTTACACTGTCTTCTCTACACAACAGGGAAATAAAATTCTCTAGACTATCAAATGTGACAAGTCTGCAGTAACAGTCAATCCTTTTTATTTCTTGTCATTAAATGTGCTCTGCATCAGTATAATATGTAATAATTGTCCATGAAATGGATGCCTTCAGACTGACTTACTTTCAGTGAAGGGGAAATAACAGAGATTTGCAATGTGGAGTTATTAGTGGTGATGATGATGAGGAGGAGGAGGGAGTATTTTTGAAATGTCTTTTTTTTTTTTTTTTTGGAAAAACTAAAGGCAGGCTATGAAAAAAGGCTTGACCATAATCAGCAAGCAAGGACTCTATAGCCATTTTTTTAAATAAACTCTTGAAATCTTAACATTTACCTTTGTCCGATTTCTGTAGGTTTCCTATTAGTGCCATGAGTCACAATATGGATTAGGAGATCTAAATCACAATGTTCATCTTTATTCTCATTGGCACAGGGAGACACTGAGGCATATCGGGGTGATAAGGTCTATGCAATGAACCCTTAGTCTGACAATATCCTACCCTCACCCATAATGTCGGGGTCAGCTTTCTAGAAGTTATGTTACAGCTCTATGACACACACTTAGTATTTATGTCAGCACATGTCTCTGGGACCTATGAAGGGAAAAGCATATGAAAGATACAAATCCCAAGGAGCTCGCAGTGAGTTTCACTGGCCTCTGCAATATAGTGGGAGTTTCTGTGGGGCCCATAAGAGGGAACACTTTCCCCCAAAAGTACCGTCTAAACTATGACCTGAAGGTTGAATGGGAGATGTCCAGGTGAAGAGGAAGTCAACCAAAAGAGTGTCTCTGGCAAAGAGAAAATCGTGCTCAAAGGCAAAAAGGCAAAGGTGAGTGAAACAGCTTGGTGCATTTGACAAAGGTTAGGTGATTCAGGCTGCCTGAAGGGAGGAGCCAGCGGGAAAGGGACAAGTGAGGCCTGAGAGCTAAGGAGATAGCAAAGTAAAAAAATAAAACCTCAGCAGCTGCATTAAGGAATTTGGTGTTTGAACTAAGGGTGATTATCATCACTATCAAGAGATCTTAAGAATGCAAGTCATATAAGTGGACTAGTGACTTAGAAATACCATTCTGCAAGTAAAAATAGAATAGAACAGAATAGAAGAGAAGAGGAAGATAACAATGAAGATTTACTGCAGTTGGTTAGGAGACAACTGCAAAATCTGGGTGGAAAACCATAGCGGTCTGAATTAAAGTCCTTAGCACACCGACTGGTTCATAGGAAATGCTCAGTGAATGGCATATATCACTAACAGCACTAACAATAATGCGATGGCAGGAAAGAACGGATTGAGGTGCACTTAAGATGCAAAAATATATACCACCTCTTACTTGTCAGCTAACCGAGATGAGAAAGCAGGAGAAATCAAGGAGGTAGTATCTGTACCTGTACCTGTGGTAGTCACTATGATGGGGATGTGGGAAAAGGATCTTGGCTTGAGGGTCGTAGAAGAGGTTGAATTTATTTGGGGACCATTTCAGCTTAAAGTTGGCTGTGAACATTTCTCAGCTGATTTTCCCTGTTCTCTTTTCTTTTTCTTCTTTATTTCAACATGTTAACCATTTAAAACTGTACAAGTCAGTGGCTTTCAGCATATTTACAGTGTTGTGTAACTGTCACAGCTTTCTAATTCTAGATCATTATTCCAAAAAGAAACCCTATATCCACCAAACAGTTACTCTCCTCGCTCCTGTCCCCTGAGCCCATGGCAGCACTAATCTGCTTTCTGAGTCTGTAGATTTTGCCTATTCTGGATATTTCATGTAAATGAAATCACAGGGGGCACCTGGGAGGCTCAGTGGCTGAGCATCTGCCTTTGGCTCAAGTCGTGATCCCAGGGTCCTGTGATGAAGTCCCCCATCGGGCTCCCTGCAGGGAGCCTGCTTCTCCCTCTGCCTATGTCTCTGCCTCCCCCTATGTCTCTCATGAATAAATAAATAAAATCTTTTTAAAAAATTAAAAATAAATAAATTAAATCACATCCAATATGTGACCTTTGTGTCTGGCGTACACAAATGTTGCTAAATACTGAAGAGAAATCAAAACAGAATAAAATCGAAAACTGGCTTTTGGATTTGCCAAAATGAGACTTCCAGTCTCTCGAGTAGAAGCAGTTTCAGAGACAGAATCAATGTTGTCCTCATCAGAAGTAGAGAAGACAGATGGAGAAGATACGGAGAAGGATGGTAAAATTAGCACGGTTTTAGTTATTATTCTGTTTCTAACAGTGATTATGCAACTTTGGGAAGGTTGTTTAATCACAATGGGCCTCAGTCTTCTTACTTATAAAACATACAAAAGATAATCTATAATTATAAGCCACAGGCATACCACGCCTTCTCCAGGGAGTTTGATAGTATGAAAATGGACTGACCTGACAGAGGTGGTAAGCCCACCTAAGAACTTCCCAGGAATTCCTCTGAGACTTCCTAAAATCCTTTTTTTGCCTTAGTCCAATTACGCTTCCTAATTAAAAAAAAAAAAAAAAAAAATGACAAGGACTTGGGATCTATGGTCAATTCTGTGAATTTAAGTGATCCCGCACTGCAATGGCCCTACAGCCCTGAAAGGAAGGAGGAGGTGGATTCCTGCTGTAGTGGAGACCTGTGCGGCCCATCAGCCCTCTTTAGAACTGAAACACTCACATCCCATTGCTGAGAGCTTGGGTGGCAGGCAGCGCTCAGCTTCATCCCAACCCTGAAATTGCCCTTAGTCAAAGAGAATCGAGTGGCCAAATCACACCCTTCCCTAGGCAGTCTGCACACAATGACCAGCTGCTGGTTACAAAGGCCAAAGAGCCATCCCTGTGCCAGAGAGCCCCAATAATGGGATCATGGTCTGAGGCTGTACCACCTCATGCCCTATGGTCAGGCCTGCTGCCCTCACTCTGCCACAGAGAGGTTTCTCCCCAGGAGACTCTACCCCAAATCTCTACCCAGAGCCAATTTTGCAGGAAACCTCAACTCAGCTACCAAATATTTGAAACATTTATGGCAGATGAGAAGCAAAGTTTGGCTGACGAGACTTGGGAGTGAGTTAACTTCTACTCTGTCCCCAAATATTTAGGAACCCCGAGAAGAACTCCCAAGTGATATTTTTCAAGTGCACCCTGGACCACTCTCTGGAAACTTAAAACCTAAAAAACCAGCAGCCCTTTGGAGAACCTAAAACAGAATTTGTTTAGAAGAAGGTGGTCAAAAGTTGCAAACTTGCAGATAAAATAAGGCCTGGGAGTGTAATGTGCAACTCGGTTACTATAAGTTAACAACACTGGATTTTATATTTTATATTTGAAAGTTGCTAAAAGAGTAAATCTTAACAACTGTCATCACAAGAAAAAATTGGAACTCTATGTGGTGATGGAAATTAAGTAAGCTTATGGTGGTGATCATTTCACAATATACACATCAATCAAGTCATTATTGTATATCTGCAGCTACCATAATGTTATATGTCCACTGTATCTCTAACAAACAATCTGTAAAGTGCAGCGGAGTCAGCCCCCATCTGGCCCTACGTGGGGCCACAAATCTGTGGAGTCAAGAATTGCACTGGTGGCAACAGTAGAGTCACTTAAGAGCCACCAAGAATAAAAGAGCCACCTAGGGGTCTGCCTGGGATGGTGGGGAGGGCAGGTGAGAGCTGAGGCTTGAGGGGCTCGCCTGACATCTGCGTCCCCCAGGCTAAGGCTAAGGCAGCTTTCCCACACACGGGCGCCAAGACCCCTCCAGGGTAAGAGAAGAGCCGCAATGCACAGCACTAACTTACACAGAATGAAAGTGAATTGCACAAAGCAAGGCAACTTGCTTCTACTTAAAGATTCTTTAAAAAGAAAAAATAAGATTCTTAAAAAAATAAATCAGGGGACCTGGGTGGCTCAGTGCTTGAGCATCTGTATTTGGCTCAGGTCATGATCCTGGGGTCCCCGGATCGAGTCCCACATCAGGCTCCCCGGAGGGAGCCTGCTTCTCCCTCTGCCTGTATCTCTGCCTCTCTCTGTGTCTCTCATGAATAAATAAAATATATTTTTAAGAGTTTTACAAATCTCCTAAGTCCAGAAGTCAGAGAATCATATTAAGACAATAAGCACACTCGAATCTAATATGATGCTATATGTCAATTATACTTTGATTTAAAATTTTGTTTAAAAAAAAGAATATGCAGAGAAAGCACATGAACAGGAAGGAGGCATTTGGGGCTATTAATCTGCAAAAGGCTGATTGTTATCATTTCTGGAAGATGAATGTGAGGAAAGGTTTAAAAGAAAATTAAAAAAAAAGAAGGGAGCAAGAGGGATTAGAAACATCCCAGGCAATAGGTGAGGGCTCTTTGCATACATTTGCCCCCACTATCATAAGTGGGTGTTATCACCTTGATGTTACTGGTGATGAAACAGGTTCAGAGAGCCTAAGGACGTTGCTCAAGACTACTCAGCTGGGAGGTGGCCCCACTGGAAGTGACCTGGGGCCCCCGCAGCAGTGGGAAGTGGGAACAAGAAAGACGTCCTGATTAGCAGCTGGGTTTTAGGGAAGTGGGATTAACAGTTAGGCCCCTAGAACACAGCACATAGGACCCCCAAACAAAGAGCGAGGGGGAAAGCCTGCCCTATCTGTCCTCTAAGGACAAACAGGGACATTCTTCTGAGATCTAAAGCAATTGAAGAGTCTCAGATAGGGAGCCAACCATATAGAGGATTATGATCCTTAACTCACTAAATCACCCATGCCAGCGCGGCGGCACGCATCCATGTGGAGGCTCGTATGAAAATTTAATTCCCTGTCCACCGAGTGCTTCTGCTGTGTTCTCAACCTCAGAACTTTGCCGCAAGTTATCGAAAGCTTTTTCTTTCTTTCTTTCTTTCTTTTTAACTGAGCTAACTCTACCACTGCATCCTGACAGTATAATTAACACTAGCCTGGGGAGGGGAATTGTTCTGCATTAAAAACTAAGTATTGCAGACAGATAGTTTTAGATCTTCTTGCATGGCTGAGAAAGAATCAGTACACTGAGCGTGAAGTCAAGAGAAGTCAAAGAACAAAGGAAAAGAACACTAATGAATTCTCAGATGTGTTGGAAACCTGTTAAGTCCCGGGTTTGACACTAGATGTGGAGTTAAGTGATTTTTAATTTTTTTTAATTGTAATTTTAAATTGAATATAATCCAAGAATGCTGTCTGTCATTTTACAAAACCTCGCTAATGGTTACACACGAGGGACATATTAACTCCTACAGAAAGGATTCCCCCAGGAATCAGTCTTCTAAGAGTTTGGGACAAAGGTGATCTTGCATGAAATTATGCATCTATTCTCCTGCATGCTTTCCCAACTGAGCTGTGTGTTTGTCAGGAGGGCCACGCTGCACACTGCAGGAGGGTCATAGGTTTTTGGAGGCAGAAAGGAGCTTTATACAACCTCACACCCTTGTTTCAAAGGCAAGGAAACAGGCATGTGGCAGCTCTAGGGGGAAACACAAGGCCTTGGCTCTCGGACCAGGACTCCTTCTGTCTCATCCTGGACAGTTCTGTGATTCGAGGGCCCCGTAAGACAATTATCTCAATCCATCATCTTGTAGGCTGTCCTGCCAGGTTTAGTAATAATAAAGTGCTGTCTTTCATAAATCAGCAACTTCCTAATTGAATGCAACAGCATCTTCCCCAAATAATCATCGAGGAGAGTAAGGAAGAGTTAGGAAAGTATTCCCTGAACTAATATTGTGATATCTTTCTGAATTAATATGTAAATCAGCCCTACCAGCTGTTAATCACAAAATGAGATAGAATATAGGAAAATGCTTGGTCAGTTATTCAGAACTCCTTTAAGTGATCTATTGTTATTATCGTCATTATCACTACTTCTACTCTTGTCATGTTTGAACTTGGTGTTGAGATATATAACAAAATAAATGCTAATTCAGACTGAGAGAGAATAGTCTAAGTCATACACTGTTATTAAAATGTAGGGTTATTACCCCGAAGTCCAGAGTCTTCCTTAAGCTACTGCTAACAGAATGCAACTAAATACAGTTTTTGTCTGCTCTACTTCAAGATAAAAAGCATCTGTAGTTGACACTACACATTTACATTCTATAATTAATGTACTAGATACCTTAGAAAAGAATTTATCCTGTTAATTATTGTAAACATGCCTATATATTAAAACCTCATTAATCCAGGCTTCCAATAATTCAGAGTTTAATTTGACATTTTCCTTATGTCAAAATGAAATACACATTCTTTCCCAGATACTGTAAAGGTATATTTCAATAAGGCACAAGCTGAATTAATAAAATTTAAGTATATAGTCTCTGGAAAGATTTTATTTGAAAGGCTTTCAAAATCCTACATTGCTGCCATCTGGTGGCCAAATGTGGTTCTCTACTATAATTTTCAAATTAAATCTGTATAAATATATCACAATTTGAACTCAAACAATATGTGTATTTTGTCGCAAATTTAAATGTCTTGCCATAAAGTAGATGAGAGTAGAGAGTTTATAATTGCACACTTATATTGATAACATGCCCAATGAAATACTTCACTTGAACGTGTTTTAATAGTGGATTATTAATTACTGTATAGAGCAAGGTCCCTGCCTGTGAATACAACCCCAAAACAATGAGGAATAGTCTTTGCTAATGCTACTTCATGCTATTTTGTTAATGTAATATGGAATTTAACAATTCATGGGTTTTTCAATTCTATTGCCGTAGATCCAGGCCTCGAAAGATACTACTATTTATTAGCTAAGCGAATTTTGGTAAATAACCCAACTGCTCTATACTCCTTATTTCTTCATCTAAAAGATGGAGATAATTATGTTTACCTCTTTTGTTGTGAGGATAGACTGTGGATGTGTGTAAATATCTGACACATAGTAAGCCCATGTTTAATGGTAGAAATTACTATCATTTCTGTCCTAACAACATACATGAGACTCAGGGAGAATGTACAGTCCTTATTTGGAATGTAAACCTGAGTTTTCAGCCAGCTTCTACCTAAAGTGCGAATCAATCACCCACTTTCTACCCTTCCCAGGGAAATATTTAAGAGCTTCTTTTTTTTTTTTTTAAGATTTTATTTATTCATAAAATTCCTCGATCCCAGGACCCCAGAATCATGCCCTGAGCCAAAGGCAGACGCTCAACCGCTGAGCCACCCAGGTGCCCCTAAGAAGAGTTTCTTTGTAACAAGTCCTCATTCTGGGAGTTTTGCCTCTTGAAAGGCAAAATAGTTCTTGGTGTTTTCAAAACAGCCACGAATATGAGGAATTCACACTCAAACATGGGGAAAATGGAAAATGTTCACTGAATTAACCCTACACTTTGAAATGACTTCCTTACAGGCAAAGTTCTCAGCCCAAAGATATTCCATCCAGTGATCCAGTTGAGAGGGAAATTCTCATTCTGATGGTTCTCCACCTGTCTGGGCATGCCGAAACAGAAGGGGGTGTCATCTGGACAGCCAGTTGCTACCCCCTGCTATGTCTTAAAAGAGGTAATTTGCTACCCAGGTGCTAACACTGACTCACCAGGAGTTGTTTCATACATTCTGCTTTCCCAAAGGATTTGACTCAGATGTTTAGTCTTAAGTTGTTATGTCTGTATTAGTATGTTTTGTGGCAGAAAAACAGCATGAGAGGTTTTATCTTATTGATGTGGCACGCTCCAGTGGCTACATAACCCCACTCAGGACAGCCTGGCCTGATTTAACCCTCCAAACCTGCGAGTCAATAACATTCATTAAGTGTCAGTTGTACGTTTGTGTGGATCACAGTACTAGGTGATAAAGATTGGTTAAAAATGGATAAATATAGACATATGCTGTATTTTCAAGAAACGTAATGACTAGCTGGGACACCCCAACAGTAACAAGAGAAATACTTACTAAGGAATTGCATGAATATAACACAGAGTGTGTACATGAGTCTTTGCAACATGGAGAAGTAGCAATCAAAGCACACTGACATGATTCTAATCTTTCGGTGCCTCTCACTCCCAGTAAACATGATTATCAGGTACTCAGTACACTCTGTCTACCATGTAGCTCATCACTAGTCTATCTTTGGCCCTCCCCCAAAAGCTTAATAGCTAAATTACTTATAGATCTTTTATTGGTCACAAATTACTACGTACATGGAGCCTCTGAAACAATCCAGTGTAATGTTCTTGTTCTAGGGGCATATAAACAGAAATTGGTTTATAAATTTCAGTTAATAAGCTTGAAAACAAACTAGAGAGGGATTAATGTACAATTCAAGTTTGTCATAATCAACCCCTAGATGCGAAAGTCTAGACAGGCAATAATAAAGATTAACAATCTTATCAGGATTATGAAGCAGCAAATTATTGGAAAAGATATCTTTGATTTATTATAGTCATCAAAGGAATTATTCCAGAGCCATAGAAAATGATGTGAGTCACATTCCAAAAGAGACAGAGTCAATTGTTAATCACTAAAATGACTTGTATCTTGGTATCTCAAAAAGTATTTGAAAACACAACAAAGAAATTAATTTTGTCTATCTCAGAAAGGAGGATATGTAGCCAAGTTATCAGTACACATTTGTAAGAGCCTGAACTACATCAGACCACATCATGTCTTTTGACATAATTGAATGAGTACACAGGAGTATCAGAGTAATGATAATCTATTTACACCTTAACAAAGCCCTCAACACTGTTTTGTGATTAAATCCATGAAAAGTCTGTAGATATGTGGATAAAGGAGCTGAAGGTGACATAGTAACTAATTAATTGGTTTCTAGAAGGGCTTAGATAAATAACAGCACTTTGCCTATTACCTCTTTTCTTAAGTTCCAAATGGCAACACAGATTTTTGATGCATTCCATCTTCATAAATTAAAAGATCTGTCTCAGAGCACTTAAACGCTGAAAACATGTGATGCAGAAAAGAATGGATGTAGTAGGAAAAGAGAGGCATTTGGGGGAAGGGGTATTGAGGGAGTCTCTGAGGATGGTACAGAGAATTCCGAAAATTCAGACAGAGAAAGAGAATCACTATCTTGGTTGACCATCACTTTGCCACAACCTGCATTAAATCATACAAATACTTGAAGTTTGTTCCTTCAGGTTATCGTGTCACTCAATCTCAATGATTAGGACCATATTTTCCACTTTGGTTACTATAAGCATGAGAATGTAAGTTCCATTAGGGCAGAGGTTTTGCATATTTTGTCAAAGCTATACCCCTAGTGCTTGAAAGAGTGCTGAATAAATAGTTGTTGAGTGAATGGTAAGTATGATCAATATGCTCACTGAAATAATCCATCTGCTGCATACAAGGTAAATACTCCTAAATCAATAGCTTCTCTCTGCAGCAATAATGCCACTTACAAATGCAAATGGAAAAATATGCCATTCACAGAAGTGACAAAAACTATAAAGCAGTAATAATACAAGCACAGCATATATATGAAGAACAGTATAAATATTACCAAAAGACATAAAATAGTAACAAATGCAAAGATGCACCATCTTTGGATGGGAAGACAATAATAAAAATGTCAATTCTCCCAAAAGCAATAATGTAAATCAATGTAATTCTAATTAACATCCCCAAAGAATCTTTTATTCCAGTAGGATTATATTTAATTTCATGTGGAAGAATAAATATTCAGAATAGCCAAGGAAACCATTTTAAAATCTAATGACAATGGGAGATATACTATAAAGCCACTATAATAAAAATCAATATGGTATTGACATGAAAATAGATTAAAAATAATAAATCAGTGAAATAAAATAGACAACCCAGAAATAGATACTAATGTATACGAGACAAAGGTACAGTAATTTCATGAGTAATGACTTGACTGCTTTGAGAAACATAATGTCATAGCCAGTGCTCCATAAGGAGAAAATAGTTAGGCGAGCCTTCATTTATCCTACACACAAAACAAACTCCAATGTAGATAAGAGTTAACTGGATAAATAAGTAAAATGAAATAAAATAAATAAAAATTTTAGAAGAAAATGTAAGAGACTGAATATATAATCTAGGTATAGAAGTGAGAAAATCCAAAACCTGACAGAAAGAAAGAAAAAGAGGAAAGAAAAGAGAAAGAAAGAAAGAAAGAAAGAAAGAAAGAAAGAAAGAAAGAAAGAAGAAGAAGAAGAAGAAGAAGAAGAAGAAGAAGAAGAAAGAAGAAGAAGAAGGAAGGAAGAAGGAAGGAGGAAGAGGAAGGCAGGAAGAATAAGCTGAACCCCACGCAAGCAAGAAAAAAGCAAATAAGAAAGAAACGAAGATCAAAAAAGCCTAACCCATCCCTCCCTAGATTCCTAAGCAAAAACAAAAAAAAAAACTACATAACAAACAACTAAAAAGACATAAAGACAAAAAAAAGAAGAAGAAAGAAAGGGGATCCCTGGGTGGCTCAGTGGTTTGGTGCCTGCCTTCAGCCTGGGGCATGATCCTGGAGTCCTGGGATCGAGTACCACATCGGGCTCCCTGCATGGAGCCTTAAAAAGAAAAAAAGAAAGAAAGAAAGAAAAAAGAGAACTAGAAAGAAGGACTTTGTATACTTTTGTGTATACAAGTGTGTCTATCTCTATTTATAGTTTGTCACAACTATAAAGCATAGAGTAAAACACATTTGTAAGAGGTGAGTTCTTCCTGATTTGGAGAGGAGGAAAGGAGAGTAGCAAGAGGCAAACAAAGAAAAGAAAAAAATTATAGCCTTAAAATATTATGTATCCCATTTAAGAGTTTGTGTAAAATTATATACACACACACACACACACATATACATCATGCAGGCATGAATACGGAAAGAAAAATTTTAAATTTAGAAACTTAAAGAGAGAAAGGAAAAGAGAAAGACAGAAGAATGGAGGATGAAAGAAGGGAGAGACAGAAGAAACTGGCTATTAGCAATCATGATACAAGTGATCAACTACCAACTTTATCTGCTAGTAACTTTGATAGTTTTCAACAATATCAGATAAGCAAACTTCAGTCCAAAATGTGAGGGTATTTTTAGTTTTTGTGATTTTTCTTTTCTTATCTTACCCTTCCCACCTTTTCCCCTTTAAAAGGGGGAACAACATATTGCCAATGTCAAATGTCATCTACAAAGCTCAGAATTTTGCCAGGCCACATGCAAACTTTGCAGCTGATATGTCTGTCCTATAGACTGATTCCCTAAGCATTTTGTGGCATGTATGAAGCCAGATAATCTAGTAGGTCAGAGGCTTCTCCTCAAAGCACAACTAACTGTCCAACTCCAAGAAAAGCTTGCTTTTGCAAAATAAGAGCTTCTGTGTCTTCTAAGTTATAAAATACTAGAGAATACATTTTCAACACAGAAGAAACAATTTCTGAAACACCTTAATAAATCTCAGTAATTGTTAGAATACCATGAAGTCAAGCAGAAAACAAAGAAGGATATCAATTTCTCAAAAGATCAAGGTCAATAGAATTGGTTTCAGCAAGCATTCAGCAATTTATAATGAGATCAAACTTGTCACCAAATATCTTGGGAAAGTAATTACAATGGACATACTTTGAGGCTATGGGTTAGCATAAGGTGTCACCAAAGAATTAAGAGTGATGACGATATTACAGGTTTAGAGAACAATGGATGGGGAGTACGAATACCAGGGAAAGAGGTTTTAATACAGACATCAAGTCTGCAGAGCAAAATTACTATAAACTTGAATTGAGGTTAGTATCATTCAAATAATCTATATCCATTAAAATGTTATATTCAATCCCCATTGAGTCATTCATTCGACCTGCCTCCCTCATCTTTTCTCTGCTTTAGCAAGGATAGAGGACTGACCCTGAAATACCTCAATTAATGATAATCCCTACTTCTTTTGGTTGAGTCCCTATTCTATAAGAAGTACCCTGTATATAATATCTCATTTAAGCATAATTGCAATTTTATGAAAGAGGTGTTTATTTCACCATGTCAGATGAAGAGACAGAGGTTTGGAGAAGTGCAATGAATAAGACCAAGGTCAAACAGCTAGTAAATGTCAGAGCAGGTATCTACAGCCAAGGCTAACTCACAACCTGAGCTTTATCTACTCTACTACCATAGGTCCATCCTGTCCTGGAGTCAGCCTACTGTGGAGAACTCACCGTATCCACAGCCATCTAACTTGAAGTCACTGACAGTATCATAGGCATATCTCCTTTTATTGCCCTTTGCAGATATTACATGTTTTATAAATTGAAGTTCTTTAGTATTGAGCAGATATGTTGAGCAAATCCATTGGCACCATTTTTTCAACAGTATTTTTTCACTTTGTGTCTCTGTCGCATTCTGGTCATTTTAGTAACATTTCAAACATTTTTTACTATTTTTATAGTTGTTATAGTGCTCTGTGATCAGTGATTATAACTCACTGAAAGCTCAGAATATGGTTAATATCTTATAGCAATAAAGTAGTTTTAATTAAGGTATATATACATGCATACTTTCAGAAAAGTACAGGTTGTTTTTTGGTTTTTATAGAAATAATGCTATTGTACATTTTATAGACTACAACATAGTGTGAATGTAATTTTATACACATTGGGAAACTTTAAAAACTGCATTTGACTTGTTTTATTGTGATATGCACTTGATTATGATGGTCTGGAACCCAGTGCACAATATCCCTCAGGTGTGCCTATATTCATACAAGGCCGTAGTTGTTAACTAACATCGTGGGACAAATCTGAAGACACAGCTACACATGCCATCAGCTCCTTTTCCTAGACACTTATCTAGTGTGAAGACACTTAGCCCATCTGCCCCAGTCAATGCCTAACCCCCACCTCAGCCACCATCATTATCCTAGGTTCCTTGGACATATAAACAAGAGACCTCAGGAAATCAGTCATGACCCAACCCCATATCCTCTTCTTTAGAAACATACACATCTTCTCTTCCTAAGCTCAGAAAATCTCATAGAAAAAAGAATATTAAAGGCTAATGAGTGATGAAAATAAAGCTTCGGAATCTTATCCCTAAGAACATTGTGGGTGGAAGCAGACGTAGACTCTATGAGTTATGAGTCTCTACACTGACGCTTTAACTTTACAGTGAGGAAAACTGTGCTCAAAGAGGTGACATGGGTTCCCTTCATGATGCAGCCCCTGCCTACCCTTCCAATCTCACCTCATGCCCTTCTCCCATCTTCTATGTCCCCAGTATAACACACAACTCAGCACCAGGCAGCTAGATGCAATGAGCAAGTTACTTAATGTGACTATCTCCATTTCCTCACTTTCAAAATAGGGACAGTTCAACTTTCCATCTTTCAACATATTTTTATTGAGATTTAACAATACCAGGGACTTTCTAGCCAAACCCACAGGGTTTATATGCGATTAATTCATTAGAATTGATTGGTGAGGTTTAAATTCCACATAAAACTCTTAGGCTAGTGAGTGGTAAATAGAAAATTCTCTGTAAATATATTAGCTATCAATAGTATTATTTCCTTATCTCACCTCTATATCTGTATACAAACTTCTCTCTCTGTTTGAAATGCCCTTCCCCAGCTTATTCAACTGTCAGGACTCAAATATATCATCTCTGTAAATCCTTCCCCTCTTTTTCTAGGAACAGATACTGGTTCCCTTTCCCTCTAGGCTTTCTTTGTACATATAACAATTATAGAATTATCCACATAGTATTAGAATACTTCATTCCATATCTAACTTCCCCCCTTTCCTTATGGACCCTGAGTCCCTTGAAGACAAATGGGGATAGTGTCTTGGTCACAGAAGTTCCTACAGTTAGCACAATGGCAAGGACAAAATCAATTCTCCAGATGTGAGTACTGAAGATGTGAACTACCCATTGGTCATAGGACCATAGATCTCAAGTTCCCTGATTCCCTGCCTCTACTGCTTTTTCTATCATGTTGCTTCTCTGAATCAGTGAGAAGAGGGTCACAATGTGCTAGTTAAGACACTACAGAGCAGTGGGTATTTCTTAGGAGGCCTAGGTCAGCCTGCGTCCAGTCAGGAGACAAAATCTATGCAGTGATTTAAACAGAAGAAGTTTAATATGAAGAAATACCATACTGGCTTGTGGATAATTTTAATACCCATAAAGCAATATTTAATACTTATATCATATCCTAGAGCTAAGGGAGCATACCCAAGGAAAAAGAAACAGAAAAAGCAGTCCTCTCCTGACTGGGATTCTGATCTCAGTGGAAAAAGCGTAGTTGCAGCCCACTGGATGGCCAGAGAAGTTTGTTGGTTCCTACTCATAGGGCAGGCAAAAAGCAACCCTCTGTGATAAAGGCAAGCTATAGTTAATGGGCAAGTATGCGAGTGTGCAGAGGAAGTGGGGCACAAGTGTAGGCAGGGGGTCTGGGGTACTCAATGCCTGTACTGGGAGAGGTGCAGGAGAAAATCTGAGGCAAGCAGAGGGGACTGAGGGGTCAGGTGGACAGAGACCTAGAGTATACAATGTCTGTGGCCATCAGCCCACATCAGCGCTGCAAGATCACCAAAGGACCCTGGTCCCTGGAGTCATGGCTGGGGCAGAGCACCACTGAGGACCTCATACCCACCCTGCTGATAGGGCAGCCACAGAAACAACACGAAAAGCTCTTTTCTCCTGCAGTGTCCTTCCAAGTACCCTCTATGAGAAGGCTTGATATGCTCACTGTAAAGAAGAAATATTTAAAGTTAGCCTGTCCATTATTGCAGAGTAGGTATTGAAAGATGAATCTGGAACTGACAGGCAATAAAGGGATAACTGGCACAAAGCCCAAATTGAAGTTTCAGGGTACAATAACTGAGGATGCTAATTCTGTTAAAGTCCATGACACTGCCAATCAAAAGGGAACAACAGGCTTGATCTGAATAATAATGTGATAGTATGGGCAAAGGTGTAGCACAAAATATGCTTTTGATTAATATTTTTACCCAATCCCCTTAATAGTTGTCATAAAAGTTTACTATATTAGTTATCTATTGCTACATATCAAACTATGCCAAACATTAGTGGCTTCAAACAATGTGTATTTAGGGGGGCCTGGGTGGTACAGTTAAGCCTCTGATTCTTGGTTTCAGTTCAGACCACAATCTTAGAGTCAAGAGATTAAGCCCCATGTCAGGCTCCTTGCTCAGTGTGGAGTCTGCTTAAGACTCTTTCTCCCTCTGCCCACCCCCCAGTGCTCTCCCTCTATCTCTCTCTAAAATATATAAATAATCTTTAACAACAACAAAAACAACATGTACTTAATTCCTCATAGTTTCTGTACATTTGGAATCCAGGCTCAGTCTACCCAGGAACTCTGTGTCTCACAAAGAGTCTCTCACAAAGCTTCAGTCAAAGCATTGTCTAAGGCTATGGTCTCATCTGAAGGCTCAACTAGGGAAGGAATTACTTCCAAGTTCACTGAGATGACCATTGGCAGGACTTAGTTCACCAAGAACTGTTGGACTGAGGATCTCAGCCCCATAGTGGTGATTAGCTTGAGCCTTCTCAGGTCCTTCCACATGGGCCACCCCTCCCCTAGCTTGTTTCATCAGAGTGAGTAAATGAGAGGAACCAAAGAGAGTGCAAAAAAAAAAAAAAAAAAAAAAAAAAAGAAGCCAATCTTTTATCACTTAATTTTGGAAATGGTAATACCCTTGCCATATCCTACTCAGTAGAAGCAAATCACCAAGTCCAGCTCACCACAAAAGGGTGGATTGCCCTCGGAGACAAGAATGCCAGGAGATGGGATCATTTCAAGTTCCTGTCAGAAGTTACCTACCACATTGCCTTTGCTTTTCATTTCTTACTATTTTCCCTTAAGAATATAAAACTAATACATGAAATTGCAATTTTTTAAATTTAATTTTTTTAATGTTTTAAAGTCCCTATTAGAAATCTAAATATCCTGGGGTGCCTGGCAGTCTCATCCAGTGGAACATGCAACTCTTGATCTTGAGATTGTGAGTTTGGGGCCCATGTTACAGAGATTAGTTAAAAATAAAATCCTTAAAAAAAAGGAAACCTAAATGTCTTATTCTGGTTAGGTAACATATTTAAGATAGCTTTGATCATGCAGGAAGTGAACACAAAAACAAATGCCAAAAGAAAATGCTTTATAATTGATCCATTGGCTGCCAATCACAAATTTCCCTCAAGTTAAACAAGTGCAACCATTTGAAACAGATTATGAAATGTTTTGAGCATAAATCTAATCCCTAAATTAATAATATATATTGCCCAGTCATGCACACTTGTAAATTCTCTCTCAAAAGTCTAATTAGCCATTCTGTATTTATAGCTACCCAAAATAACTGTGTTGCAGGAGCCTTTATTAAGGATTCAATTATGCCCACTACTCTGTATATACACATGTAAGGGTCTTACATTCTAGCATTCACATTCCAAAAGATTAAACTCTGATATAGCAGCAGTAACAGAATCTTATGTTACACTTTCTTGTCTACTCATAGCACCCTTCCAGGAACAATAGGAATTCAGAAAGTGATATATTAAACAAATGTCAATTCATCTCATATTTGTGGAATGCCTATTACATTCCAGAAACTACATTCGGCACTGAGAATACAGTGATAAATAAGGCAAAAAAATCCCTCCTGATAGTACTTTCTCTGTAGCGAGAGACTAGACAATAAACAATAAATAATAAATAAATAAATAAATAAATAAATAAATAAATAAATAAAAAACAATTACAGATGCAGTAAGTGCTAGAAAGGAAATCAACACAAATTATATAATAACTGAGAGGTTAGCTTCGATCAGGTGGTTAAGAAAAGCCTTTTTGAGCAGGGGCTATTTGACCTGAGATCTAAAGAATGAGAATGAATCTGACTCTTGTAAAAGCTAGAAAAAATATTCCAGGCAGAGGGAAGGGTAAGTAAAGGATGGCAAGGATTTGAGTGACTAAGAAACAGGAAAAGAGACGCTGTGCTTGGTGCGTGAAAGTCGAGGAGAGAGAATATGAGACAAGCTCCCAGAGAGCAGAGGCCCATATTGGCCAGGGAAGGGATTTTAGATTTAAGTATTATAGTGATGTAAACTGATCAATCTATATATCTATATATTTTTTAAGACTTTATTTACTTATTTATTTAGAGAGAGCAAGAAGGGGCAGAGGGAGAGAGAGAATCCCCAGTAGATGCTAAGCATGGAGACACTGGGCTTGATTCCACAACCCTGAGATCACAACACCAAGATCATGACTCAATCTGAAGTCAAGAGTTAGATGCTTAACCAACTGAGCCACTCAGGCACCTCTGCTTCATATTTTTTTCAAATACTTTTAGTTCCCATGTGGTAAGGGAGTGGAGTTAGACCTGGCAAAACCTGTGCAGAAGCTGTTGCAGGGGGACAGGTGCCAGATAATGGTGGCTCAGACCCAACTTGTGGCAGTGGAGTTGGAAAGTGATTGATTTCAAAAAATATGTTTGAGGGGTTCAATGGGAATGGTGCAAAAAAAAAGGAGGACTCAGGCTGGTCCTTAGATTTGGAGTTAGAACATTTACTGAGACCAAGCAGAACAGAGCTCTGGGCTGGGGGGTGGGAGGGTAAGAGGAAGCATGTGGCTTCCGAGGCTGGGGAGCTCTGCTGTAAACATGTTCAATTTGAGATGCCTATTACTCATCCAAGTGGAGATGTTAGCAGTGAGATTTTCAAGGTTATAACTCAAGCAACCAAACTAGGCTGGAAACATCAATTTTAATATAATCAGCAAATAGGTGATATTTCAAACCATGAGAGCAAATGACATACCTGTGGACAGACAGTAGATGGAGAAGAAAAGAGTGGCCAGGAGCAAGCCCTGAGATACTGAGTCATTTGGAGACTGGGTAGTGGAAGATGAGGAGGAAGAAGGACCAACAAAGGAAAGTAAGAAGGAGGAAAACCAGAAGGGCATTCATTGTCAGGGAATCCAGGAGAGGAGAGCATTTTAAGAAACAGATCATAGAATCAAGTGCAGGTGACTAAACCCTGACACCTGCCCTTCACATTCAGCAGGTTAGAGGTTGTCAAGGACCCAGGCACAGGAAGTTTTAGCAGAGTGCTAGAGACGGAAGTAAGATGTTAATAGACTGAAGAGTAAATGAAGGTTAAGAAAGTGGAGACAACTGCTCCGAGAAGTACTGGAAGGAAAAGGAAGTCTTCATAGCTTTTTTTTTTTTTTTTAAGATTTTATTTATTTATAGAGACCCAGAGAGAGAGAGAGAGGCAGAGACACAGGCAGAGGGAGAAGCAGGCTCCATGCAACAAGCCCGATGTGGGACTTGATTCCGGGTCACCAGGATCACACCCCGGGCTGCAGGTGGCGCTAAACTGCTGCGCCACCGGGGCTGCCCAGAAAAGGAAGTCTTCAATTGGTTGTATTGCCTTTAATGTCTTTGAATAATTCAGAACATCCAAGAGGGCTTTTGCAAATACTAAATGGTGACCATAACCAGGGTTCTTCAGAGAAACAGAACCAATAAGATATGCAGAGATGTGTAGAACGTGACACATTATGAGGGATTGGCCAAACGATTATCAAGGGTAGCTCCCAAGATGTGTGGTCTGCAACCTGGAGGCCCAGCAGAGCCAGTGGTGGAGTCCCAGTCCAAATCTGAAAGCCTGAGAACCAGCAGGGCCAAGGGTGTAAGTCTTGGCCTAAGTCTGAAGATCTGAGACCAAGGAACACTGATGTCTGAGGGCAGGAGAAGATGGATGTCCCAACTCAGGGAGAGCACATTCACTCTTCCTTTGCCTTTTCTTATTTTTTATTATTTTATTTTATTTTATTTATTTTATTTTATTTTATTTTATTTTATTTTATTTTTATTTTATTTTTTGCCCTATTCTGGCCCTCAGCAGATGGAGGATGCCCATCCATCATGGTGAGGATGATCTTTTGCTCAATCCACAAGCTCAAAACACCCACACAGATTTATCCACAGATCATGTTTTTGGGGTTTTTTTTAAGATTTTATTTATTTATTCATGAGAGAAAGAGGTAGAGACACAGGCAGAGGGAGAAGCAGGCTCCATTGCAGGGAGCCCGACGTGGGACTCGATTCCGGGACTCCAGGATCACGCCCTGAGCCTAAGGCAGATGCTCAACCGCTGAGCCATCCAGGCATCCCTCCAACAGATCATGTTGTACTTGATCTCCAGACATCCCTTAGTCTGGTCAACACAAGATTAACCACCACAGAGTCCAATCAATATTAGGAATAATAATATTTATTTGTTCAACATATGTTTATTAAATACCTCATTATGTGCGAGTCACTGATGATTTGAAGGTAAATGATGAACAAATGTAGGTTCTGCCATCTAACCATTACCAGGCTCTTTAGACAAGTAGAACCAGCACTTTCCAACACAATATGACACGTTGGAAGGTAAGTGGTGATGTGAACCCAGTGGAAGAACAACAGCTCTACCCGGGGAGGTGAGGGACATGTCATTACTGAAGCAATACTAACAGTAAACAATTACAGAGCACTTACTGCATGCCAGGCCCTCCCCTATACACATTCACTTTTTCCTGACTACTGAGTTGAGTAGGCATGGCTATTATCTCCACTTTACAGATGATAAAGCTGAGGCTTATAAGTTTAAATTAACTTCCCAAAATCATATGCCCAGTAGAGAGTGTAGCCAGGATTCAAAGCCATACCTCAGAGTCCGTGTTTTTAACCATTACATCTGTGGTTTTCAAAGTGTGGTCCCCAGACCCGAAGCATCAGCATCATCTGAGAGTGTGTTGGAAACGCAGTTTTTCAGGCAGCCCCGGTGGCTCAGCGGCTTAGTGCCTGCTTTCAGCCCAGGGTGTGATCCTGTCGACCTTGGATCGAGTCCCACGTTGGGCTCTCCCTGCATGGAGACTGCTTCTCCCTCTGCCTGTGTCTTTGCATGCCCCCTCTCTGTGTCTGTCATGAATAAATAAATAAAATCTTAAAAAAAGAAAAAAGAAATGCAGTTTTTCAGGTTCCACCCTATACCTTTTGAATCAGTAATTGTGGGGAAAAGCCCCTGCAATATTTTTTTTAACAAACCCTACAGGTGATTCTAAGGCACACCAAAGCTTAAGGACCACTGTACTCTATTATGCTTCCTAAAAAAGGTAAACAAGTTCGGCAGATAGACAAAAGTGATTAACTGTTCAGGAGGAGAGAGCAGCAGGTGAGAGGAAGAGGAGAACAGAAGAACATGACATGAGGTAGACTAGGCAGTAGTTCCATGAACTGAATACCCTCTTGCTTCCCTTCACATCTTCCGAGCCCACCCCTTACTTCAGCCACTGGTGCAGCAGCCAATTCTGTGCCCCGCTTGGCATGGGTCAAATTGGTTAGTGGCCTCCCACTTTCTGCATTGGGGTTTCTCTGACACCTAATTGTGGGACATCCATGGGAACCCACTTGACACACATATGTGCTTTGTCTGGACATGTGGGGGCATCAACCACCATGGCACCACCTTTTGCCAGTGGAGGAGAAAGGGTGGAAGTGGATGAAAAAATGCTCTGTCTCAAAATTAAGGAGTCAATCCCATTTACAATTACATCCAAAAGCATAAGATACCTAGGAATAAACCTAACCAAAGAGGTAAAGGATCTATACCCTAAAAACTACAGAACACTTCTGAAAGAAATTGAGGAAGACACGAAGAGATGGAAAAATATTCCATGCTCATGGATTGGAAGAATTAATATTGTGAAAATGTCAATGTTACCCAGGGCAATTTACACGTTTAATGCAATCCCTATCAAAATACCATGGACTTTCTTCAGAGAGTTGAAACAAAATCATCTTAAGATTTGTGTGGAATCAGAAAAGACCCCGAATAGCCAGGGGAATATTGAAAAAGAAAACCAGAGCTGGGGCATCACAATGCCAGATTTCAGGTTGTACTACAAAGCTGTGGTCATCAAGACAGTGTGGTACTGGCACAAAAACAGACACAGAGATCAATGGAACAGAATTGTTCCTCAACTTTATGGTCAACTAATATTCGATAAAGGAGGAAAGACTATCCATTGGAAGAAAGACAGTCTCTTCAATAAATGGTGCTGGGAAAATTGGACATCCACATGCAGAAGAATGAAACTGGACCATTCTCTTACACCATACACAAAGATAAACTCAAAATGGATGAAAGATCTAAATGTGAGACAAGATTCCATCAAAATCCTAGAGGAGAACACAGGCAATATCCTTTTTGAACTCGGCCACAGCAACTTCTTGCAAGATACATCCACGAAGGCAAGAGAAACAAAAGCAAAAATGAATTATTGGGACTTCATCAAGATAAGAAGCTTCTGCACAGCAAAAGAAACAGTCAACAAAACTAAAAGACAACCTACAGAATGGGAGAAGATATTTGCAATGACGTATCAGATAAAGGGCTAATTTCCAAGATCTATAAAGAACTTATTAAACTCAACACCAAAGAAACAAACAATCCAATCATGAAATGGGCAAAAGACATGAACAGAAATCTCACAGAGGAAGACATAGACATGGCCAACACGCACATGAGAAAATGCTCTGCATCACTTGCCATCGGGAAATACAAATCAAAACCACAATGAGATCCCACCTCACACCAGTGAGAATGGGGAAAATTAACAAGGCAGGAAACCACAAATGTTGGAGAGGATGCGGAGAAAAGGGAACCCTCTTGCACTGTCGGTGGGAATGTGAACTGGTGCAGCCACTCTGGAAAACTGTGTGGAGGTTCCTCAAACAGTTAAAAATAGACCTGCCCTACGACCCAGCAATTGCACTGCTGGGGATTTACCCTAAAGACACAGATGCAGTGAAACGCCGGGACACCCTGCACCCCGATGTTTCTAGCAGCAATGGCCACGATAGCCAAACTGTGGAAGGAGCCTCGGTGTCCATCGAAAGATGAATGGATAAAGAAGATGTGGTTTATGTATACAATGGAATATTACTCAGCCTATTAGAAATGACAAATACCCACCATTTGCTTTGACGTGGAGGGACCTGGAGGGTATTATGCTGAGTGAAGTAAGCCAGTCAGAGAAGGACAAACATATGGTCTCATTCATTTGGGGAATATAAAAATTAGTGAAAGGGAATAAAGGGAAAGGAGAGAAAATGAGTGAAAATATCAGTGAGGGTGACAAAACATGAGAGACCCCTAACTCTGGGAAATGAACAAGGGGTAGTGGAAGGGGAGGTAGCCCTTTATCTGGCTCAGGCTCTGTGAGCCCTGCCCCTGCCCCCCCGCGGCACCCCATGTGCTCACTGCAGCTGGAGCGCGCTGCCCGGGAGGAGGCTGCACAGCATGAGGTGCACGGTGGGGGTGGCCTCGTGGGCGCTCCTCCCCAGCGTCTTTGCCAGCTGCTCCAGGTCCCTGTGGATGTGCCGCTGCAGAAAGCTGCTGGGATCCCGCACCGGAGGCTTGATGATGTTCATCACAGCCTGTGAGACACAAGACCTAGCGTGTCGGGGGCCGGCGCTGAGCCAGAGGCGGCTCCTCGGAGGATGCTCGCGAGGTGCCCGGAGCACGCATCAAAGGAGCGGCAGAGCAGAAGGGGCGCGGCCTGGGGACCACTGCCCTCGACATCGTCAGTGCGACACAGACCCTCACGGCTCTGTTCTTAATGCATCAAGACCACGCAGCACAAAACCCGTCTTCCTTCCCCAAGATGCATGTTTGTAAGCTTGCATGGGAATGGCCTCATCCCAAACTCATTGAACCTACTATACTGCGTACAAACCTAAAAAAAAAAAAAAAGAACTCTCAGAGCCCCAACATTTTGCTCTCACGGTTCATCAGAGGAGGCACAGGACGCTTTTTCTTTTCCCAGAAAGGTAAACGTCATGGTTACAGGAGCCTCTCTGCTCCCGGGTGCACCCCGAGTCGTGGAGTGCGCATTTAACATGGATTTTAGGGGCGCCTGGGCGGCTCAGTTAGTTGAGCATCCAACACTCGGTTTCAGCTCAGGTCATGATCTCAGGGTCGTGAGATCGAGCCCTGTGTCGGGCTCTGTGCTCAGTGGAGATTCTCTCTCCCTCCACCCCTCTTCCCTGCATGCTCTCTCCCTGAATAAATAAAATCTTAAAAAAAAAAAAAAAAAGACACAATGAGATGAGCACTGGTTGTTGTTATACTATATGTTGGCAAACTGAATGTAAATAAAATAAAATAAATTTTAAAAAAGGAAAGGGAGGTAGGTGGGGGCTTGGGGTGACTGGGTGACAGGCATTGAGGGGGGCACTTGGCAGGATGAGCACTGGGTGTTATGCTAAATGTTGGCAAATTGAACTCCAATTAAAAAAATAAATTAAATAAATGCTCCGTCTCTCAATCTGTAGGCAAACGTGTCATAAGTTTCCTCCAAAAGTCCCAGGAGGCTGAGGTACCATTTGCCCACGGTGGGAGTCAAATCAGTGGAAGACCCCTGTATTAATTTTCTTTCTGTTCCATCTTCCTAGCCCCTCACTCCTACTCTCCAGGAACTAGTTCCCAAATAAGCTGCCTGCACATATGCCTTTGTCAGTTAGATAAATGAGGCCGAGGTGAGGACCGTTTCAAATAGAGAGCAGGGTGTCTTCAAGAGTTGAAACAAGTCTAGTATGGACACGACATGAAGCACAAAGGAAAATGTGGGTTGAGCTGAACCTGGAGAGGAATCCCAAATCTCTTGTGGCCTTGTGAACCACTTGAGATGTTTGGATTTATCCTCAGAGCAGTGGAAGTCTCTGAGGGCTTGAAGCAGAGACTGGCATGATCTGAATTGCATTTTTAAAAGCGGATTCTGGCTGCATAGATTGGAGATGACCAAGGATGGAGACAGGGAGAACTGGCAGAGGGCAGGAGGGATACTGCTTATCTAGAGGAAGGCAGTGACCATTGAAATGGAGAAAAGTGGACAGAATCTAGAGATATTTAGGCTGAAAACATGAATCGATGATTGATTAGATGTTGGGGATGAAAGGAAAGAAGTGTTCAAGAATGAGCCCAGATTTCAGAGTTGGACACCTGGCAAGAGATGGGGTAGGGAGAGGAGCACGCAGAGAAAAATGATGAGTTCAGCTTTCGATGTGATGAGTTGAGGAATCTGTATAACATTTTAGCTTGGTGTCCAAGATGTCTAGATGTGGACCTCATGAGTAAGGTCAGGGCTGGATGCAGACTGGGGGAACATCAGTATATGTAGATGCTTGAAATCATGAGAGAAAGTAAGACTCCCTCGCAAGAGAAGTTAGAGTGAAAGGAGAGAATAATCTCAAGCACAACTCCAAAGGAAACCAGCATTTAAGGGATGTATAGGAAAGAGGGAAGCAACAAAGGAGCCTGGGAAAAGGCTCCCAAAGAGAACAGAATTAACATCCATAGAGTTCAATGTCCTATCCTAAGCCAGGGGAAAGAATGTTCCTTCCCTAATGTAGTCAACACTAGCAACAGCTGCTGAGTCTTCGAGTAAGATAAAGCAACTGAATGTATTGCATTTGATAACACAATGGTGGTCAGCGGTGACGTCATCGAGAACCCCTTCAGTTGGCTGATAATGGGAAACCACACTGCAGGAGATTGTGTGAGGAATAGGAACTGAGCTCTCTGACAAAGTTTGGCTACGATAGAGGAGAAAAACAGGGAGGTAGTGGAGAGGAAGGAAGTAAGAAGTGGTCGATTTCCTGGATGAGGAAGAACTGAATACCTTCAAGTGCTGTTAGAAAGAGCCAAAGGGAGGGACGGATGAGACCGGGGAGAAGTAACTGGTAGAACAGAGTCCCTGAGTTGGCAGGAAGACAGGGCATCCAGTGCATAGATGGTGGGATTAATGGGATTAACTTTGGCAGGAGAGATTCTCGATGCACTGCACAGAAGAGAAGGAGGAAAGAATAGGTCGGGATCTAGTAAGTGGTGGGGAGGCTGCTGGGAATGTGAGGGGGGGGTCCCCCTGGGATTTTCAAGTTCTGTATAAAACAGAGGCAAAAATCTGCTGCTGCTGGGACGGGAGGTGGGGGCAAGTCTGCCAAAAATGTGAATCAGGAGATAGAAATTAGGGCTTACTTATAGGGACTGGGGTGATGTGAGAAAGAAACAGAGTAGAATCATTCACTAGAACTTGCAGTCTCATTTTCCATTTTAGTCAGTACTTCTCTTACACCCATGACACTAATGGTGGAAATATCATGAGATCCTATAAGTCCTTATTTTCCTCAAATCGCAAAAGCAAGGGAATGCTCATGCCCCATGTCTGCCTGTAGCAAGTCATTTTACTGGGTCCCCTACTTGGGGAAAAAGTAGAACCACATCTGAGCTTCTGCCTTGCCACGTATGCTGGAGTTTTGCACAAAGTGCTTTTTTATCCATGATACTGCTCTGGCCCTCTGGTAGCCAAGCCTATTCCCATCCGGCAAGGAACCCGCCCCTAGACTTCACTCTACACCGCCAGAATAAGATAGTACAGGCTTCTTCCCCTTCATGCGAGGGGCGGCTACTTGTGGGGAGAGGGTTGTGGACAGTTTGGGTTGCAAACTGAGAGAAAAGCCCTGTTGGTGCAGAATAGAGCTGGGGTGCTGGGAAGCCAAAGAAACACTTTGAGTTGTCATCAGCTCTCTGTCCCACCATGCTCTGGTAAGAAACTCTGAGAAGGCCAAGAATTCTAAGCCTTAATTTTCTAGGTCATTATGAATGTATAGTTATCATGGCAGGAGGATAGAAGGGTTTTCTCTTGATTGACGACTTTTAAATACTTGGGCAAATGGTATGTAGATGTCTATTTGTTCTCTGGTCTCAGGCCCCACAAAAGTTGGGTGGGTCCCATAGCCATACAGTCCTCCCAGCTCCGTCCCAGCCAGGTTGACTTGGGTTCTCCTAACTCCCTGAGCACATTGGCATTGCTGCTGCTGTGGCAATAACCTAAAGAATTCAAGTTCTAGTGTTGCCTGGATCCAGAAAATCCCCTCTGAGAAGGTGGCCTCTTTCTTTGGGAACTGTACTCGGTGGAAAGTTGTCTCACCACCTTTGGTGCCTGGCACAGCGATTGATCTTCAGTTCGAGGACCTAGAGTTGTTTCCCAACTCTCACTTGAATGAAGCCTGGAAAATCTAATTCTTTCTCTCCCAGGGAGAGAGGAGGCTCTGCTCTTTGGATTACAGCAAGTTAAAGTAAATCTTCCTCCTGCCCCTCCTGCAACATCAGCTTCCATCTCCCCTTCCTCGGCTGAGCCTGGCTTCCCTCAGAGGATTCATTCCCAAACAGGAGAGGAAAATTCCTTCTTGTTTTTACTGTCATTCTTATTCTCATTTCCTCTCCCTCCCTCTCTCCCCCAACCTCTCCCATTCTCTCCTTCCTTCTCTCTCTCTCTCTCTTTCCCTCTCCCACTTTCTCCCTCCTTCCCTTATTCTTTCCCTCTCCATTCTTTCCAATCTCTCTCTCTCTCTCTCTCTCTCTCTCTGACTTGCACAACTCAAGACTACCAGTCTCTCATTTCCCATACTCTCCATCTCTTCTTCCTTCCCACTTCCCCTCATTGATTTTTCCAGGCCAACTGTGACAGCTGATTTGCCTAATAAGGATTTTGACCACAGGTGACTTACCTCCCGATTTTTGTTATGTATCCCTTAAACCTCTCTACTTACAACTTTGCAAACAAGCTTAAACTTAAAGACTTAGAAGACATGAAAGAGTGTCTTTAGGTTCATTTGTTTGGAAGATTACACACATACACAATAATATGAACTACTCGGGGGCTTCGGTTCAATTTGCTTATTGTTGCACCCAAACTGTTGCTCTTGTTGTCAACTTAGAGCTTCCTTGGTTTTTCCACTCGAAATAAATTCAGCTTTCTTTGCAGAACTGGGGCATGAAGCAGATTATCAAAAATGTATGTAACATTTCACAACTGCAAAAAGATATACCAACATAAAATAGCGGATCGTTTCAATTCAGAGACTGAAGAGGGCTGTCACATGAGAAAATCAGATTTTCACTGTGTCTCCTTTGAGAAACTTGTTAACGACATCTCTAACGAGAGTGATCACAAATGTTTCTTTATGCTTCTTTGAGAAATCGTTGCTAAACTCCCTAGCCAGGAGTGGGGGAGAACGGCTTCAGAAGCTAATTTGATATCTAAGCTATCCTAATTTAGCCTTTTCCTTCAAATATGGGAACTTAAGCCTATTCCAGTAACATGTATTAATGTCACATTTTCTGTCCTTCACTTTTAGTTACATTTAAGCAAAAGTAAACATTCATTTCTTTCTCCGCTGCTGTAGTTATGATAAAGAAATTTTTTCCTTGGATTTGGGGGGGAATATTAAAACTTACTAAGGTTGACAATTTCTGTTTTGGTCACATCACTTTCCATTAACATAGGTTTTGGCTTCATTGTTAAAATTGCTAAAGAAATCTGATTGTCCTAAAATTCTATGACATATACGTGTGTGTGTGTGTGTGTGTGTGCGTGTGTGTAAAGAGAGAGAGGTCTTTATATAGTGTTAATTTAAGTCCCTGATACCCAAATATATAAGTTAAAATCTTCTTTCTACATTATATTCCATAGTTAAGAGAGATGCAGGATACCAAAGAGAACCGTGTCATTAGAATTGGTAGGATTTAAAAAAAAAAAAAAGAAAAAAGAATTGGTAGGATTTGTTCGTGTGTTGTGAACGAAGACTTATCTGTAAGTGGTTCCTCTGCCAAGCAAGCACATAAGGAATGATTTATGAGAGAAATGTGCTCTTTTTGCATTTTATGAATTGTGGAAGGAATCCCAAAGACTGGCCAAGCCTCCACAGAGTAGCTTGACCTCATGGGATTTTCCCCCCGCCTTATTTCAAACAGAAGAGAATCCCAATTGTCTCTTCTTCCCTTTCACTTTTCTATGCTTCTAGATACTGAGAATCTCTTGTTACTTTTCTTTTGTGTTCCCATTGTACAAATTGGAAACACTTCTTCAGTTGTACTATCTTATTTTTTTACATTTCCTCTTCAATCATCAGTCTAAGATGGTACAAATTATTTCACATAATGAGGAACAATGGGAAATACACGTTTTCAGTTTTATTGAGATATAATTGTCATATAATACTGTAGTTGCTTAAGGTGTAGAACATAATGAGTTGATATAGGTATACATTATGATACGAATAAGTTTTATGAACATCCAGCACCTCACACAGTTACACAATTTTCGTGGGGAGAACTCTTAATATCTACTCTCTCTTAGAAACTTTCAGATACATGATATTGTTAACTATAGTCATCATGCTGTATGTTACAACCCAGAACTTATATAGCTTGTAATTGGAAGTTTGTACTTTCTGATCACTTTCACTCATTCCTCTAACCCCTGCCCCCTGCCTCTAGCAACTACTCGTCTATTCTTTATTTCTATGAGTTTGGGTTTTTTAGACTCCACATATAAGTGAGATCATACATTTGTCTTTCTCTATCTGACTCATTTCACTTAGCATAATACTCTCAAGGTCCATCCATGTTGTCACAAATGGCAGGATTTTCTTTGTTATGACTGAATAATATTCCATTGTGTGTGTATGTGGGTGTGGGTGTGTATGTGTGCATTATGCGTAAAGGTCTTCTTTCTTCATTCATCAGGGGACACTTAGGCTGTTTCCATGTCTTGGTTGTTATAAATAATGCTGCAATGAATATAGGGGTACAGATACCTTTTCAAGGTAGTGATTTCTTTTCCTTCAGATACATATCCAGCGTGGAAATGCTGGATCATTTGGTAATTCTATTTTTAATTTTTTGAAGAACCTCCATACATTTTTCTGTAGTGGCTGCACCAATTTACATTCCTGCCAACAGTGTGTGCACAAGGGTTCCCTTCTCCCCATCCTCACCAATACTTGTTATCAGTTGTCTTTGATGACAGCCATTCCAAGAGGTGTGAGCTGATATCTCATTGTGGTTTTGATTTTCATTTCCCTGGTGATGACTGATGTCAAGTAAGTTTTGATATACCTGTTGGTAATCTGTATGTCTTTTTTAGAAAAATGTTAGTCAGTTCCTCTGCCCATATTCAATAAAAATGAGAATTCTTAAACACTACTCTACTTGTAGGAGTATAAATTGTTAAAACAATCTCCAAAAAAATTGACAAAATCTAGTGAAGCTGAAAAAGTTTATACCCTAAAAGCTCAGTAATTCCATTCCCATATATGTGCCCTAAAGAAAGCTCTGATGTATTTACATGGAGACATGCATAAGAATTTTCAAAGTAATCTTATCTCTAATAGAGAAATAATATAAAGAACCCAAGTATTCATTAAGAAGAGAATGGATTTCTTTTTAATTGCTATGTGTTCACATATTGGGATATTATGTAAGAGTAGAAATCAGTGGATTACAACTATCAACTATATGTATCAACGTGGATGAATTTTACAATATAATTTTGCACCTTCTCAAAAAAAGCAAGCTACAGAAGAAAAAATTCAGTGTGATGCTATTTATGTAAAGTTAATCAATATGCAAAACAATACTAATAATGAGAATGAGAACCAGTAATTTCAGGATAGTTATATCCTATTGGAAACAAGAGAATGTGATCAAGAAAGGGTACACAGGGGGAATCAGATATACTGGTAATGTTTTCTTTTTAAGCCAGATTGTAAGTACACGTACATGAATGTTTGTTATATTCTTTTTCTAAAAGTAATGCTACTATTTATTGAGCAGCTACTCTATGAGGGATAAGTGACATCCATGAGGCCATATATTCAAAACCATGCAAAATAAGTATGTTACTTTAAGGGGGAAGGAAATGCCCAGAGAGATGATTGATTTACCTTAGATCACATACCATGTGATAGCAAAGGTGGGGTTTAAACACAAATCCATCTCAAATCAAATGTTACATACTTTCCACTACATATCCATTGTTTTGACTGATTTTTCTTTGTGGAACTAACTGTCCTTCAGTCTAAGTTTTTATGGCTGAGTCTACCCACCTCCCAACAAAGGATACACACATACGCAGCCATTTTCTCAGGCAGAATAATAGATTCAGAGGACAGATGACACAAGCCAGGTCAATGAAACTCAATCTTGGTGCCATTATGCAATTGTTGAGAGAGACATATGTTCATTGGGTTTGCTCAAGTAATAAGAGACAGTTAAGTTAGGTGTTACAAGTTGCTTGGCGATTAGGTTGGAGTTGCTAGGCTTGTAGGATATAAATTCAGACCACCGGTGCCCTCTTTGTCATCACTTGTGGAAAACTCTCTTTTAAGAATTAAAAATAACACACAGAAAAAGGAGACAAGTGAGAAAAAGAGATTTCTAACAATACTAAGACCTGGACTCTCCACTAAATGAGTCATTTCTTATGGTTTGGTTCCACTTCAGTTGGTTTTCTATCACTGGCAGCTAAAGTCTCCTAATATATCAGTTTCTTTTAGTATGTGTTTTCATATAACTATGGGCATTTCCTTATACATCAGTGAGTCATAATTCATTCATTTGAATGTATTTTGATTGTGTCTCCTCTTCTAAACAGTAAGGTTCAGGAGAACAAGAATTATGATTTATTTTGCTTGTCATGGTGGTCTCAATATTTCCTAAAACTTCCAATAAGCATTTATTAAATATTTGTTGAATTAATAAATAAGTGAGCAAGCAAACACAGAGCTCCCATTCAAGAAGCTCAATAGCAGAGAGAAGCCACACCAAGTACCTAAAATAATCTACCTAATCTTGTGTTTGTAAATAGAAACAAACAACCAAGAATCACCAGGTATTTGGGGAAAATACTTCATAGAAGTACTGGGTGAGGAAATCTATCAAAATGTAGAACTTGAGAATGAAAGTTTGATAAAAGAACAAAAGCAAAAGACATGGCTTATTTCAGAAAGTTCAAATCAAAAAAAAAAAAAAAAAGAAAGAAAGTTCAAATCATCTAATATAAATTCCAATAACAGAAACTATGTAAAATAAGGATGGAAGATAATCAAATAAGAACAAGGAGCAAATGCTGCAAAACTAAAGAAAATCTTGGAGGTTTCAATCATAGGATAAATCAGGTATAAACTTCTATCATCAATAAGAAAAAAGATAGCCATTGGGTGGGAAAGGGGAACAAAGGAAGTAAATAGCTGTACAAGAAAATGATAGCACTAAGTCTAAAATTTTGCATGCTTTTAAACTAATTTCCATGTAAGAACACTGGGACAGAATACAAGTGTTAGAAAGCTTGGCTATGTGAAAACCATGGTACACCTGAAAGTGGAAAGGTGAAGGAAAACGGAGGTGTTAGGGAAGTGTAGACATGCTGCCTTCCTCACCTATATAGTGGGAGTCAAGAGGAACTGCCTAAAGATGGTGTCTTGGGTATTCTTTAAATGTTCACAGGTAATCAGTGAGAATTAAGATTAATACTGACAAAACTAAATCATAAAAATCAGAGCTATAAAGGTGGGACAATCTGAGTTAATTCCTCATTTTTCAGAGTAGGAAGACAATGAGTACTGTAGAAATTAATAAATCAGTTTCTAGAGATAAATCTAGGGTTAGAGAGGTAAACACTGAAAAAGCTAAAAACAAAAGAAATTAAAGTGGTTAATTCAGGGGTGCTTGCTTCTCCCTCTGCCTCCCTGCCCCGTTTATGCTCTTTCTTTCTCTCTCTCCCAAATAAATAAATAATAATAAAAAGAAACCCTCAAAAATAAAAGTGGTTAATTCAGGAAGTAGAAATGGAGAGACAGAGGATATAGGAAACTTTTACTTTTCATTTGGTACTCTCCTGAATAGCTTGAGGTGATTTTTTTCCAGTGTGTAGGAATTACTTGTATAACTTGTATTACTTGTATTTTGTCCTAAAAAAGGGTAAAAAATGACCAAAACATAAAGATAAGAAATACATGATCACTGTAGACCTTTCATAAGCTAATATAACATCAGTTTTGGGGCTTTTTGTTTTTTATTTTTTGGGATTTTTAAAAAAGATTTTATTTACTTATTCACGAGACACAGAAGAGAGAGGCAGAGACACAGGCAGAGGGAGAAGCAGACTCCATGCAGGGAGCCTGATGGGGAACTCAATCCCAGGACTCCAGGATCACGCCCTGGGCCGAAGGCTGGTGCTAAACCGCTGAGTCACCCAGGGATCCCCCTGAGGTTTGTTTTTTTTTTTTAAAAAAAAGATTTTATTTATTTATTTCAGAGAGAGAGAGAGAAAGAAAGCATGAGCAGAGGGAGGGGCAAAGGGAGAAGCAGACTCCCCACTGAGCAGGAAGCCGGATGCGGGGGTCTATCCCAGGACCCCGAGACCATGACCTGAGCCGAAGACAGACGCTTATCCAACTGAGCCGCCCAGGCACCCCTTATAATGTTGTTGTTGTTGTTGTTGTTGTTTTAATGTTGTTTTAAGTCAGGTTTACTGTGGTATACTTTATATAAAATTCATCTTTTTTGTATAAAATTTGTTGATTTTGACAAATATATAGTCATATAGCTATCACCACAATTGAGGTATAGAATATTTTGATCAGTCTCAACAATGGACCCTTCCCCAGCCCCAGATCCTAGGAATCAATCATCTTATTTCTGCTCCTAAAGTTTTGCCTTTTTCAGAATGTCATGTGAAATGAAATCTTCAGTATGCAGCCTTTTGGTATTTGTTTTTTTTCATTTAGATTAATGCTTTTGAGATTTATCCAGGATATTGCATATATCATAGGTTGTTCTTTTTATTGCTGAACATCTCATTACATAGCTGTGTAACAATTTATCTATTCTAGCTGATGGGCAGGTGGGTTGATTTTTGACAAAGGTTAAGAAAGTTGCTATAGGGATCCCTGGGTGGCGCAGCGGTTTGGCGCCTGCCTTTGGCCCAGGGCGCGATCCTGGAGACCCGGGATCGAATCCCATGTCAGGCTCCCGGTGCATGGAGCCTGCTTCTCCCTCTGCCTGTGTCTCTGCCTCTCTCTCTCTCTCTCTGTGTGACTATCATAAATAAATAAAATTAAAAAAAAAAAAAAGAAAGTTGCTATAAATACTTGCATATAGGTCTTTTGGTGGATACATGCTTTCATTTCTCTTGCGGTTAAGTCTCATTTCATATATATGAGATTGCAGAGACATATGCTAAATTTGTGGTTACCTTTATAATAAACTTCCAAATTGTTTTCTATACTGATTTTGCCATTTTGTATTCCCACCAAAAATGTATGAGAGTTCCAGTGGTATTATATCCTCATGGATACTTGATATTGTCAATCTTTCTAAATTCAGCCATGCTGCTAAGTATAGAGTAAAATCTTATGATTTTAACTTTTCACTTCCCATGACTAATGATGTTAAGCATATTTTCATGTGCTTCCTTGGCAGCTTTTCTTTAGTACAGTGTCAGTTCTCCTCCCTTTCTGCCCCCCCACCCCCAAATTGTGATTAGGCACTCTAAATTTTTGAAAAAAGAAAAGTTTTATAACTTTCAACACACAAATCTTTCACGTATTTTATTAGATAGATTTTTCCTTAAGCATTTGATGATTTTGGATGCTTTGACTGGAATATAAAACTACAATTGATTTTGTACTTGTATTGAAATTTTATCCTAGGGATCCCTGGGTGGCGCAGCGGTTTGGCGCCTGTCTTTGGCCCAGGGCGTGATCCTGGAGATCCGGGATCGAATCCCACGTCAGGCTCCCGGTGCATGGAGCCTGCTTCTCCCTCTGCCTGTGTCTCTGCCTCTCTCTCTCTCACTGTGTGCCTATCATGAATAAATAAAAATTAAAAAAAAAAAAAAAGAAAGAAATTTTATCCTATAAACCTGTTAATACTCTTACTAGTTCTGGTACTTTTTCTATAAGTTCTTTAGAATATTCTACATAGATATTTACTTCATCTGCAAATACATAGAATTTTGCTTTTTCTTTTTCAGTCTAGAAGGTTTCTATATCTTTTCTTTTTCTTTTTTAACAATCACATCGGTTAAGAGTCAAGCAATGAGAAACAACAAGGAATGAGAGCAGTAGTCTTACCTTGCTCCCAATTTTAGTGAGAAAGCTTTTAGTCTTCCCCCAGTATCTGTATTATATAAAGGTTTATCCTAGATGCCTTTTCAGGAAGTTGACAAAGTTCTTAGTTTGGTAAGAGTTTTTAATAAACAGTAGGTGTTGGATTTTGTCAAGTGTTTTTTACGTATGTTTTGAGAGTATAATATGATTTTCCTCTATTACTGAATGTCATCAAATCTTACATTTCTTGGATAAACCTCACTAGTTCACAACCTATAATATCTACTTATGTATGTATATGATGAGCTCATAAATAAATAAAGAAATATTACCTCCTCCACAATTTGGTGAAAGGAGCTTGACTAAGTAAGACTGGTGTGGGGTGTGTGTGTGTGTGTGTGTGTGTGTGTGTGTCTGTCTGTTTTGTTTTTGGTTTTTTTTTTTTTTTTGGTCTGTCTGTTTTATTGTAAATTTTGACAAAATTAACCAGGAAATCATAAGGCCTAGTTTCACTGTGTATGAATGCTTGGAATTATTAATCTAACTTACTTTGTAAGTATAGGTCCCTTCATGCTTTCTATTCATTCTTAATTCGTTTTTCATAATTTTTGTCTTTCAAATAAGCCATCCATTCCATTCACATTGTCAAATTCATAAGCCTAAAGATGTTAACAATATTTCTTTCTTACCTACTGAATATTTCTAAGATCTGTTGTGATACCTGCTCTTTTTTTTCTGGCTCTGGTTATTTGGGCATTCTCTCTTTATTTCTTGATTAATCCAGCTATATGTTTATTAATTTTATTTAAGAACAACCAGCTCTTGGATTCTTTGATTTTCTCAACTGTTATTACCTATTTCACTAATTTTTACTCTTCCTGTTATTATTTCCTTCCTTCTTTTTACATAATACTGTCTCTTTTCCTAGTTTCCTAAGGTGGAGGTTCAGATAATTGACTTTAAAGCTATCTACTTTTTAAATATAAACATTTAAAACTATAAATTTTCCTCTAAAGCACTCTTCTAGCTGCATTCCATAAATGTTAGATTTTATTTTTTTGTCAAAAAAAAATCAGTTCAAAGTGTTTTCTAGCTTTCTTTTTGATATCATCTTTGACCTATGGGTCATTAGAAGAGTAATACTTTCTAAATATTTGGGGATTTTTCCAGATGTTTTTTGTTCCCTATATGATTTAAATCCCTTCAAATTTGTTGAGATATTTTTATGGTCCAGTATGTGAACTATATTGGTTTCATGTGCATTTGAAAACAAAATGTATATTATAGTGTCATTGAGTGTAGGGTTTTATAAATATAAATTAGATCAAGTTGGTTGATAGTGTTGTTCATATCTTCATATACTTACTGAGTTTTTTTATCTCCTTGTTCTTTCAGTTACTGAGAGAAGAATATTGAAACTCCAACAATAATTATGCATTTGCTTATTTTTCTAGTTCTGTCAGTTATTGCTTTGTGTATTTTCAGGTCTCCATGAGCCAACATTTTTATCATCTAAAATGTCTGTCTTGGGAACACCTGGGTGGCTCAGTTGGTAAACATTCAACTTTGATCTCAGCTGAGGGCTTGATCTCAGAGTTGCAAGTTCAAGTTCTGCATAATATAGGCTCCACACTGGGCATGGATCTTAACATTGAAAAAAAAAAGTAAATAAATAAAATATTTTTTAAAAATATCTCTTTATCTCTGGTACGATTTCTTTCTTGAGTCTACTTTGTCTGATTTTAATATAGGCACTTGATTTTAATATAGGCACTTGAGATTTCTTACAATTAGCTTTTTCATGGTATATCTTCCCCATCCTTTTCATTTAATCTGTCTTGAAATATAGTGTTAAACTAGCTCTAGAATTAAGATTACTCTTGATGTGCCCTAATAAAGCTTAATAACAAACCTCCAAAAAATCAAGCTAACCCCAAGTAACATATCCAACCTGTTAAAACAAAATTCAAAAAAAATGTTTAAAGAAGACAATATAATCCAGGAACTTAACCACTCGAGATTGCAATGTCAGTCAAAAATCATACCAGATATGCCAAGTAGCAGGAAAATGTGACCTATAACTGAATACAAGTCAGTCAGTAAAAACAGTTCCCCAAGATGGCAGTGATAATGAAATGAGCATGTAAGGACATGATGCTGCCTGCCTAGGCTGTGCAGGCCTGATCAGCCACATCATTTCACTGGGTCTTATCTCTGTACAGACTCTTCCCAAGAATGTTCATATGAGATACATAAATGTCTTATCTGGCTTCAGCTATGGCTTTCCAGCCCACAGCCTCATAGAGATATGTCTTTAATATATCCAGTCAGACATCACTCAGGTGCCCAACCAGATAGTTATGTTGTTAGTCATGGCTCAAGAGTCAATAAAAATAAAACATGGCCCTTTGGAGTATCGTCAATAGCAACAGAGGGTGCTTTCAATTTAGGTCATTGTGCTCACCTGCCCTTATTACAATCAGTCTTCCAAAGTTGTCTTCGGTTTAGCCAGCTGCTGTCACCCAGTAGACACAATTAGCTTTACATTTGGCTCAGCCTTCAGGAAGCCAGCTGCTCTTTTCCAGAGGCTCCAGTCAGCCTCTGTTAACATTACCAGGTACCTCTACTGCAAGAACATCCTGGGGCTCGTGGGCCCCAAGGGTAGGGCTGCTGAAAAAACCTGTTGCACTGCCTCTATTTCTGCTTGCTGCTCTCCAGCTAAATTTGGCATCTTTCATGTTGTCTTAGATATTGGGCTCAACAAAATGCCTAAGTGAGACAACATTCTCTCCAACCCCAAAAAAATCAAATAAGGAACTGGGCTCCCATTTTGGTAGTGGGGGCCAGACAGTAGATAACTTTTTCTTTACTGTCTCAGGGATCACACTTTGAGCCTCATAACACATTGCTCCCAAGAATTTGGTTGTTTTTTGTATTTTATCAGAATTAACAATCCACTTCTATACTATCATATAAGTTAGCATGTACTCTAAAGTCACTGCCACCTGTTCTTTATGGAGTCTGTGGTGTGCAAACTCTAAGATGGCCTCCAACAAACCTCACCTCCTGGCATTCACAGCCTTCTATGATCCTGCTTTTGAGTAACTTGCTTCTAAATCAATAGAATACCTCAGGATTGAGGGGATGTCACTTTGTAATTAAATTAAATAACCTTATGTGATGTCCATCTTTCTAGCAGACTCCTTTGCTGGCTTCAAGAAGCAAGCTGCTCTTTGGAGAAACCCACATGACAAGAGCTAAGGTGGCTGGCTTCCAGCAAACAACCAGCAAGGAGTTGAGGCCCTCTGTCCAATAACCCTTGAGGAACTAAATTCAGCCAACAACTCTGTAAATCTGGAAGCAGACACTTCCCCAGTAGATGCTCTAGATGAGAGCCTAGTTTGGGTCAACACCTTGATTGCAGCCTCCTCACAGATTCCGAGGCAGAGGATCCAGGTAAGCGTTGCCAGATTATCAATACAAAGAAACTAAATACTTAATGTCTGTTATTTTAAGCTATTAAAATTGTAGCAATTTGTTACCTAGAAATAGGTCATTAATATAGGGCTTGTCAGCATGACATCATCAATGCAGTGAAACTAAGCCTTTTGAATGGAGAGAGATTTACTTCATGTTTCAGCCCATCCATTGGTGGCAAATAACAGGAGAATTCACATACTCCTGTTGCAGTACCATAAATGTGTATTGAGGCCCCAGCCACATAGAGGCAATGTTCAAGGTGAAATTCCAGGTGCCACCAGATTTTTATATACAATATCTGGAACAGTCAGGGCTGTGATAACTGAATTCAGTGGCAATAATCCACTAGAAGTATCCAGCTTCCACAGGCCTTTTCAATGGACACACTGTACTGTTGTAAAAAAAATTGCATCCTCAGTACCCCTGCTGCCTTTTAAGTCCTTATTCATGGCTTTGAATGCTTTGCTTCTATAATATAATTCCATATTGCTTTTGCTGCATAACATGGAACTAGAAGCCAGCCAGTGCCTTCTTCCCACTGCCATCTGCAGACAAACAACTCCTCTCAACTGGGAAAACCCTCTTGTAATTTATAAGCTTTTACAGTACAAGCATATAAAACATCAATACAGACTATGCATTCATCAATGAGAGCAACACTACCAGTGCTTAACAGAGGTTTCAACAGCCCCATCCAGATGACTACAGTTACTTCTCTCCCATGTTTCACTCCTTCAAATCTAATCAATTGAATATGTGGCTCCCACTGCTCAAAAGAATCCGATAAAAGGTTAGCTTCCACCATGGCATCCCCTGCCAGGGCCAAAATGTGCAGAAGGTGATGGTACAGCTCATCAACCTCATCTTCAGATATTTGCAAAATAAATCTTGGATTCAAGTGTGGCTTTATGAGCAGGTGAACACACAGATAGAGGGCTGTATCATTGGTTTTGATGAGTATGTGAACTTTGTATTAGATGATGCCAAAGAGATTCATTCTAAAACTAAGTCAAGAAAATAGCTGGGCTGGATCATGCTAAAAGGAGATAATATTACCCTGCTCCAAATTGTCTAGATCCAACTAGAAGTGATCAATGAAGTGAGAAGTTCTTGAGAAGACCACATAGCTTGTTTTTTTTGGATGCCCGTTTTGGGGAATGTAGTTCTAAAACAATTGTTCATATTGCTTTGATTACTTTGTTATTACCAGATGACAATAAATGCCTGTGGGATTATTTTCACTAGAAGAAGAAGAAGAAGAAGAAGAAGAAGAAGAAGAAGAAGAAGAAGAAGAAGAAGAAAGAAGAAGAAGAAGAAGAAAGAAGGAGGAGGAGGAGGAGGAGAAGGAGAAGAAGAAGAACCTGATAAGATAGTCCTGTGAACAATGGTATCCAAAAGAGTCATAAAAATTTGTTTCCCCAACCCTTCCAACTCAAATATGCCATTGTACCCTCAATGGAGTGTAAGATCTTTAGTTCTTGCTGGGGTCAGAGTTTCTTCTTCTAGGCACAGTTCCTTTTTGGTCCCACTCTTAATCTGTCTTTTTCTCCTAGGCTGTCAAATCTGGACATAAGAATGGAAGGTAAGAAAGCTCCCTGACTTATTTCCTCTAGTAGCTGGAGGTCGATCACTACAGAGGAATCTGGTTTTAAGGAGGCACTTTCTGTTTCACTTAGGTGGACAACTGCCTCTTGGATTCCACCTCCCCCAGTTGATATATATGCCAAATTTCCCCAGCACTCACTCCATCCATCTCTTCTTTGGGAAATCCCTTTTAATCTATACCCAAGTGGCCTTATTGCTGGGTTCCTTTTGAAGGGGTATTGTTTTTATTCCCATTCTTGGTTTTGTTTCAGATTGCAGAGACACTTATTTTGGGGGGGATGGAAAGTATCTATCCTGGGCAATCATCACAGTCTCCTGCACAGGGACTCCAGGTACCATAAACAAAATTCATAAAGTTCCCCAAATTGAAGGTCAGATTTTAAGAACTCATCAGTCATTCTCTGGGTATGGGACTCATTGTTGGGCTTGCCAATTTTTCCATTGTTCTAACCAGTTTGGAAAAGCTAGCTACACTCTCCTTCTCTGAATATCTTTATTAGCCTTGAAAAAGTCTCCATGAGTTGGCCATATTGTAATCATTGAAACAGAAATCCCATGACTTTCTATGGAGCATGATTCCATCCCAAGTGAATAACTTGCATATTGTGTGACCTGTGAAACAGCCTAGCCCAGTCACCCTCTAACAACAGAACCTTTGCTGTGTTCTCATCAAATAGACCTACCTGCTGAGTCTCTAAGAGTCCCTGCTGGAAAATGTTTCCTTTAGATTCTGCTCAAAAATTCAATAATTTCTTCTCCAGTTCATCTCTATCTATTGATACTTTTTCATATTTAGCTGAAAGAAAACCATAGATACTTTTTACTCTGCCTGGCAATCCCAGGCACTTTTAACTATGTTAAAAGTATGACCCTGCTATTTACCAGCTGTGTGATATTGGGACAAGATCTCCTCTAGTTTGAATTTCCTCACCTCGGTAATAGGGGTATCAAGCACAAAGCTCTAGCCACAAGTTCATTAGATATATTTGCTATTTTCCATACTATCAATTTTCTGCCAAGCCTCTGGTCATCAGTAACATGGTTCATCTTTTCTCTGACCTCCAATGACAATTTCCACTCCATCTTTCCAGGCCTCTTATAGTCTCCTTGAGTCCTTTCCAGCTTCTACCCCAAGGCCAAAGCCAAACTCACATGTTACAAGGTTTTGTGATAGAGCTCTCACGAGGTTATAATTAAGAGGGGGATGAGACTGAATCATTTCGAGGTTCCCCTCAGACATGGGCATGGATCCATCTTTCTCTCTACATAGTGTCATGTGGTCTCTCCAGTAGGGCAGCCAGATTTTTTTATATGGCCCATCAGGGCTCACAAAGATGAAAAACCAAAAGCTTCTAGACCTTCTCCAGGCTTACACCCACTTAGGCAAGTGTCATTTAACACTGCCTCTTGTTGGTTAGGTAGTCACAGAGCAGGGAAGATCCTTAGGGAACATAAAGCCTATCTCCCAATCAGGGGCATGATAAAGGAATTGTGACCAATTTTTGTGACATTCATGACTTTTTTAGGCTTGTTGGAGACATATTTTAAGCAGTGTTTCCTCCCAGGTATACATATAACTCGGCATACTGACTTGTTGGTAAAGGTTTTAGCTGTGGTGATCTAGGAGAATCATCTGACCTCCTTGCTCAGCTCTGGGCTTTTGCTAGAACAATGCATTTCATTAAGAACAGATTTTGCTACAGCTATTTTATGCAGACACATTTTCACTGACTCATTTCCTGGGATAACAATCTTAGCTATCAAGAAGAATAGACCTTTAATTTGTTCTTGGTGGTAGGGGGGAGGTTTAAAACAGAGATTAAAAACAGAAGATAAAACAACACATCTCTGGTTGCTGATATAAAAAACAAAGTGTCAAAAGAAACAGAAAGCTAAAACCAAGAACACTTCCAGCTTTTGTTGTTGGAAGGAGACAGGCAGCACTGAATTTTTATAGGGTCTATTTCTGACATGTATTTCGCTCACCTGGATGTATCACCTTATCACATGAATGCAGCACCAACTTACAGAAGCATCTTCTAAACAAGTGAACTCTGCCAGTAGCATTCAGATTTTTATGGAACAATCAAGTTGATCAGTGGTTCTTGCCATATCTGAATGTTTTTCAAGAAGCAGAAGAAAATGTTTGATTATACCTCATTAAACAAAATGACATAAAATTCGGTGCTTGGGAATATTATCAGACTTGGGCAAAAATCATGGATTAATTAATTCATTCAAAATTTTGTGTTGACAAGACTCTGCTATGGGACATATACTGCTTATGAATTTGGAATAAAACATAATAAAAAGCAGTATGGGAGAAGTGCCTCTAGAAAGATGATCTCAGGGATCCCTGGGTGGCGCAGCAGTTTAGTGCCTGCCTTTGGCCGAGGGCTCGATCCTGGAGACCCGGGATCGAATCCCACGTCAGGCTCCTGGTGCATGGAGCCTGCTTCTCCCTCTGCCTATGCCTCTGCCCGCCCCCCTCTCTCTCTGTGTGACTATCATAAATAAATAAAAATTAAAAAAAAAAAAAGAAAAAAAAAAAGAAAGAAAGATGAGCTCATAAGAGGGGGTGACACTATTAAAATTATAAAACCACCCACTATCTCTGATGCAGACTGGTGATGGAGCAGCAGAACTCTGCTCTGTTCTGGTCAGATAAAACTCACACCAACAATAGTTTAGAGACTACCTATGCAATTGGTTTAAGAATGCCAAATCTTCGTCGTGAATTTTTTTTTTCATCGTGAATTTTTTATAACTGTGCTTTTCCTAATATAGTGTATTGGTGTCACCATTAGTCTCACCTTTTAGGAAAGTCATTAGAGGACAATGGGAAACATGACATCCATTGGTATTACAATCAAGACTGTTCATCCAAAGTGCTAGCTGAGAGCACAGCTTGAAGTGACTGAGACATAATGCAGGTACAATTTGATACGGAAGTCTAGAGAATGAGGTCATGCCACAGAAAAACCTGGTGTAGAAAGCGTTACTGCATTTATTCAGCAAAGTGTCGGGGCTTTAAGAATAGAGAAAATAATTTCCATCCTCGAAAAAATACTTGTTACCTCTTGTAGAGCATCTCCATCTACCTGTCATCATGCTATGAGCCATTGCATAAGTACAGTCTAGCCCAATAACAATCTTGCAATAAAGGCATCAATGTTCCCAATCTTTTGGTGAAGAAACTCAGGCTAAAGGAGGTTAAATATCTTATCTAATATCACATGATTTTGCCCCAGGTATGCCTGACATCAAAGCCTCTACTCGTTCTACTATATGAAGCAGTCTCAAGTAGAGAAGAGGACTAACTAGTCAGTGGCCACAAAGGGACACACATCTAAATCAGACCAAGGACTTATGAATGGTTTCAGGGAAACACTGATGCTGGGATCCAATCTTGGAACACCATAGATTTACTCATTTAAATTTAGTCTGTTAATTATAAGTATAAGCTCTTGGTAGGTGGTTCAAATTAAAGAAAGACATAAGACAAAGGGCAAGATCTCTCCCTTTTCCTCCCTCATATCCAGCAAGTCTAGCACCATAGTTCAGAATTAGCCATTGTTTTGAATGTCACGAGTATATTTCTGGAAGCTTTACAAAATCCTTTTAAAAATTGCCTTACATTTAAATTATGTATTAAAATCCAATGTAAATCTTCAATTGTGTGTTAGATTTTAAAACTAATGGTACAGATCATTCAAATCACATGTGACATGAGTTTTTAATTTAAGAAAATACACCAACATCTCTCTGCATAAGCATTCATGGCTGTAGAGTGTTTCACTGTAAGGAATTCCACAGTTTGTTTTTTAGACAAACAGATTTGTTCCCACTTCCTAATTAATTGCTATCACAAATAGTACTACAAGGAGTATCTCCACATACCCACATATTTTATGCACTTCTGCACAGAGGGAGAAATTCAGAAAAGAAGAATTCAAAGTAGTATAGAAAACATGAAGACAATGGGCTTGGAGTGGGGGGTACTCTGAGGCTGAGGATCCACATAGGAGGCACCTGGAAAGCAGGTGGTTTAGGGAAGACAAAAGCATCAAGAGCAGAAGTAGATCATAAACATGGATGTGACCTAAAAAAGATTGTGGGGATAGCCTGAAACAAAACTTTTGCATGTCCATCTCTTCACCACCACCACCCACCACATACCACACACATGCACCCACACATGCATACGGCCGCTCTAGTCCGGGTGTAACCAACCCTCATTCTAATGAGGGTTTTTCATAAAACGCTGTGAATTTTAACCCTTCCATGTCTCAATGCCACCATATAACTGAAGCAGAGCAGAGCAATAGGGCTCATACGAAGCAATCCCTGGAAGACTTCTGAAACCCAAGAGGTCCCAGGAAGCCGGACAAGAACACAGTGTGGGACAATGGCCCGTTAAGCAGCTGACCCTCATGCCCCAGATTCACACGAAGAGAGCAGACTCATGTCTAAAATTATCTCTGTAAAATCATCATTATTTTTCTTATACCAACTACCTTTAGGGAATCCTGGGAATGGTAAGGGAATTGAAGGCAGAGCACAAATAGAAAAAAGCTTCATTTTTTGCAATCCCCCCAACTGCATTACATCCTCCAATATGATAAGAGTTTTCCTGCATATTGATACTGAGATGAGAAAGCCTGAGTCAAAATATTACAGTTTAAAGAAAAACAAAAAAAAAAAATCTCAACCAGGGAAATGGAAAAATGCAATCAAACCTCAATAGCTCCCTCTGCTGTCATCTTGGGTAATTTTTTACATGTTTTTGTTTTATCTTTATTTTGTAATTTTTCACTTTGCAACCACATTAGATTGGGTAGCAAAAGAGTCAGTTGATAAAATCCTTACCAATTTGTCTACAATCGAAAGCATCCCTCCTGAAGCATGAATAATGATAGTTTTATGATCAAACCTTTTCTATAAGGTAGAAGTGTCAGTGTCATTTAAAGAAGTGATTACACTTCTGAAGTGAAAAGTGATGTATATGCTTCAATCACACGGGAACATTAATCTCTAAAAATAAGACTAATTTTTAAAATTAAAATGTTTAAAAATAAAACGTCTTGGTAGCTCAGTAAGTTAAGTGCTTTCAGCTCAGGTCATGATCTCAGCATCGTGGGTGGAGCCCCGTGTCAGGCTCTCTGTTCAGAGGAGAGTCTGCTTCTCCCTCTGTGTGCACTCTCTCTCACAAATAAACAAAATATTTTTTAAAAATAATAAATAAAATGTTTAGTTTCACTTGTGTAGGCAATTTTTGGTCATGTGGAAGCCGATAAGCCCATGGCTTTGAAGAGAATCTACAGTTGGAAGCAAAGAAGGAAAACAAACACTAGCCAAATTAGGAAAAGAACAAGATTTTCCACGTGAGGACAGTCGTCACTGCCACTGCTGGAGGGACAAGAGGGAGAGAGGAAGAAAAGCCTGACATAGTGAGGGCTTCAAGATGCCAAGCAGTGTGCCTCTTCATTTTCCTTCTCTGACAAATCTGCGTGAGACTATTTCTTATACTACAGGTAAGAAAACGGACAGGTGCATTTCATTGTTTGGTCAGTCAACAACTAAGTGAAAGGTTTGGGTCCAGATTTAGAAGTGTTTGGCTTTGAAGTGGAAACAAGAAATTCTGGGCTTGAAGTCCTAGTTCTCTCCCTCCCTGGGATCTTGGAAAAAGAGCATCCCAGCAAGTTCCTCCATCTGTAAACTGAGTCTACTCCCAGGGTCCCTCCCAGCAGTCTAAATGTCCTCAGGATAAATCACACTGGAGTCCCCACACCTTATCTGACCCCAGAGAAAACCCAATTTAAATTAGAATCAAAGGCAATTTTGAAAAAAAGGAAGGAAGGAAGGAGACAGTTTTCAAAAGTAGTTAAAGAGAATACTCAAGGTAAATGGGGATGTTATTAGGCAGCAAACTTGCTCCCCCGCTAAGGAAAATGAGTGTCACAGGGCTTCCTTTCAAGCAGTAATTAGCAGCACCAACTTTCTCCCAGTTCATAGACTGACTTCTGGTTCCCAAGCAAATGAAGGCCACCTCTGCAAGCAGTGATGGCAATGGTGGCCTTCCTCAATCTAAGAATTGGCCTGGAGGGAGTGAATGACTCATGCAGCCAGCAGCTACTGAGCACTTTCTGTGCCGGCCAGGGTTTACAAATGAAGGAGACAAAGTCCCTTAGCCTCGTGATTGTCACACTTGACAGGACAAAGACTACACAACAAACAATTTTAGATAAGTTCTATGAAGAAAATAGAAGGGAAGAGACTAGAGTGATAGACTAACTACTTCAGATATAGTGATCAGGGACTTACTCTCTGGAAGTTATTTTAGCAGAGAGCAAATATACAATAGGGGCAGGGGACAGAAACCCTGGAGGTAGGAATGAACCTTAGGTTTGTGGGGGAGCAAAAAAGCCACTGTGGCTGGACAGAGTGACAAGGCACAAAGAAGGGGGGAACCCAGGCTGCCTAACAACAGGAATGAAAACAGGGCTGAGGAAAGTGGAGATGGGAATCACTGATTCTTAGGCGATTTCTCCTGCTCTGGTGACCACCACTTTTGCGTGAAGCGTGGTCAGTTAAGTCAGTGACACCCAAAGAAGAGCAGAGGCCAACGGCAGTGAGACACTGCTCAGTGAACGGGAGGGCAGACAAATAAGGAAGACCTCGGACAGAAACATTTCCCTTCAGGTTCAAGCCTCCTCATAAAAACTCCTGACATGTCTGTATCAAAACTAACATTGTGGCACAAATCAAAGCTAATTTTTAGTTAAAGCATTCCCGTTCTTCTGTTTATAGGCCATAATGTATCAGATAAGATGAGGAAGTTAAAGCAAAAAGTTCAGCTATGACCAAAAGCTATGAATCAATAGATTCCTTGTAATGACTATGCTGGGGGGGTTTTGTTTTGGTTTTGGGTTTTTGTTTTTTTGTTTTTGTTTTTTTTTAACTTTATGTTCCTAGATCAAGGAGGAAAAAGACGGGTGTGCGCCTGCAGGAAGGTAAGGGGGCCCAGGAATGTGTATGGTGGGGAGTTGCCAAGACAGAACTCGTCAAGAAGTGATTTGACCCATCTTGTGAAGGATACCCATTCACAAAGTGGAGTATGAACACTCCAGTCCATCAACAAAGAGTGTCCCAGAGGACAGGTGCCCCAAAGGGGTCTGCATGCCAAATGCATATTCATAATCATACTAAGGCTTTTCCTCTCTCAATCTCTCCAGTTTTCTGGAGGATTACATGGGAAGTGATACTGCAAAGATTGAACAGAAGATGAAAATCCAGCTGCTTTAAAATGTTGCAGTTCTAACTTCCAGGATGGTGAATATCAATAGATTATACCCACGTGAACAAACCTCTTTGGGTTCCTCAATAATTTGTGTGTAATGGGGCCCTGAGACTAAAATTTTTTTTTTTTGGTTTGTTTTTTTGTTTATTTATGAGAAACACAGAGGGAGACAGAGGAGAGAGAGAGAGAGAGAGAGAGAGAGAGAGAGGCGCAGAGACACAGGCAGAGGGAGAAGCAGGCTCCATGCAGGGAGCCGAACGTGGGACTTGATCCCAGGTCTCCAGGATCACGCCCTGAACTAAAGGCAGTGCTAAACCGCTGAGCTACATGGGCTGCCCCAACTAAAATGTTTTGAGTACTGCTGCCCCACCTGTTGATAAACTTGACATTATTATAGATTATGAATATTGTGTATTACAAATAGGACGTTTATTGGCGGTAGCTTTATTATTAACAAATTAGGAGAGTCCATTAAGTACTCGGAAGTAGATTCAGGAATCAAAATCATTAAAAAACCACTCTAAGGTAGTAAACAATCTGTGTGTCTACAGTGGGCCTGTGCAAAGCTTCCAAATGGTGTGAAAAACAGATACCCAATAATGAAACATCTGAGGTTTTCCTCCAGAATTGTTTAAGACCTCACTGTGAATGTAAGAGTTTCCTCACCCAGCTATAAACACAAACTAAAGGAGAGAAGATGGGTACCTACATGTGAATAAAATTTGGTACTGATTTGTTTTTTAAAATTTGAACATGAGGAAAAAAAAAATTTGAACCTGAGAACCCTGTTCAAAGGGTCTTCTGTAAAACCATTTTAATCTGGTTGAAAGCAATTACTAATGCAAATAAGTAGTTTATTTCTTCATTTATATACTGTAGGAAAGCATTCCATTGGTTTTTGTTTTTAATGCATGACCTTTCAAATATCACCTGGACAGAAGTAAAGATTAACAAACAAAACCAAAATGAAAAAAACAAGCCTATCTGGAAAGCCTAGGCTCTGTAATTCCAAAATAACTTTAATGGGTGACTTCCTCCTCCTTTTTTTTTTTTTTTCCCCTTTTTAAAAGCGAGTAATGAGGGGAAAAACATCAGTTTATATAAACTCTTAGAAATGAAACATGTGCTTTTCTTTCCAAAAGAGAAATGGTTTACTCAAGGCAATTCCCCAAGACTTGACAAAGTTTCACTGGCTGTATGTGTGGACACCAGTTATTGTTACTGATGTTCTTCTCTCCAACATTCCATACAGAAAACATTTCTTACACTTTAGATATTTGAAATAAATATGTAAGTGCTAGCACATTATATTTTCTAAGTGGTATGAATACTTCTTTCTCTTTATTACATTTATTTGCAAATATATCATAACAGCTTATCATCATACATGTACACATGCAGCCACATGCAGAAACTGGTTAACCTGTTTAATGCAGACGGAGAAAAGATTTGAACTTTAAGAATAATAATTTAGGTCAAAATCTTTAAAATGAACAGTGTTAAATAATGATATTGATGTTAATTAAGGAATAGATTCATAAGAAGTGATACAAACAAACTTTAAACATTTTAATTTAAAACAGACGTATACTTTAGTTCACCAATTATTTCATATACGTCCAAGACCTTTTCTATGAATAGGAATCTGGTGATTCAAGTTTCCTGATATCTTTCTTCTATGAATCATGCTTCACCTCTAATGCATCGCCTAAGATTTCCCACTGGAGTGAGAACTCAAAGTACACTTGTACACTATGTGCAAACTTCCACATTTTTCTGACTTTTCTGACAAGTGTTTACAGTTTTCTGATCTATACCTAATTAGACAACTCACCTCTATCAGGTATTGCCAAAGCCGTCAAATCAGTTTTCATAGAAACAACTCTTTCAGTCACATTTTATCAGTTTACATATTTATAAAAGAATCAAGTACAACTGGAATCAACGAGTTTAGAAAGCAGCAAAGATGACTCTTGGGAAGCATACACACAAGGACAAACTACAGAATAGCCACAAGATGCGCGTACCAACGTGCTCCAAGCACCGGGCGCTTCACGGAGGAATGCAAAAGTCAGTTCATATGGCAAGCCCAAGCAGAAATAACACACGTAATATATTACTTGGAGATCATAGCTTCAATATTAGCATGCAATGATATTATGTTGAAGTTTTATTTGTAAACTTTTTTACCTCAAGATATAATCTTTCTTTCAAATACATCCTAGAAGAGTTAAAACTGCCATCTTGTTTCCTGGATGTCAAATACCTCTTACTTCTAAATTGCACAATATCACTGATGAAATATGGAGGTAACACATCCACATGAGTGTTTTCATTCTGAATTGTTACTATTCATAATAAAGCTCTTACTACTTACTAATGATAACGTTAATTTGTATATTGGCACCCACAAGATGGATGTGCCCCACTGGCCAGGTGGTCAGGAAACTGAACCCAAATCAGCCTGCATTCATACCTGAAACACCTATCAAGGAAACCTAACACACCAATCACAGTCCTCCAGCTCAGCCTTAGCTAGTTCATCTTACCCATTAGAAAAAAGGACCTGCTAACCAGGCATGACCTGTTTCCCCATGGTCTCTTGTAGCATTCTTGCCCAAAATCCCTCAGGAAGCACTGCTTGCAAGGTGCTGTACTTCCCCCTCCCCCCCACACTCTGCTCCGCAATCCGTGGATTTTCCCTTGAATAAAGGACATCAAAATCATTAATAAATTGTTTTAGCTTTGTCATTGGATTCCAATGTACTTAAATGGTATCAATATTAAGGAGAGTTTGTAACAAAGTAAAAAATTTCTTCTTAGGATCTAATTTTCATCTTTGGCTTCAATTTTCTTCTATTGTTTATAGGTTTTATGTTATTCCCCCATATTTGCTTTCCTTTTGGTCTAATTCACCATATTTGCTTTCCTTTTGGTCTAATTCACCTTTGGTTCTGCCATCTGCTCCACTCTACCAGATAAACTAGTTCAATGTTGTTACATTTTACTTATTTAGAAAGAGCATGGCTGACAGTTAAAACTCTGGACACCAAAAGCTGGCAAAATAAAGATAAATGATAATTTAAGCTTTATTCAGGAAGTGACTGTTCTCTAGGAACTCAATGATAGAACATTATGAATTAATCACTTTCTACAACCTCTAAACTTCATGTAAATAGTGAAGATTACCCTGAGAAATCTTCAATGGCAATCAAATAAATTCTAAATTCCCCTAAATGTCTAAATTTTAAATAAAAGATAGAACAGTTAACATCTCTGCCACAGGTCCAGGGATTGGGTTAAATACTTTCTGAATGTTACCTCATTTAATCTTCCTGAAAAAGGATCTCTTCATTCCTTTATTTTTAACTTTTAATTGATGAAATCTAGGCTTGGATCTAGTTAGTGGACCCAGAATTCAAGGACAGGTCTGTGGGCCTCCAAAGTCCATGCTCTTTGCCAAAATATTATGCAGCAGCCTCAGTATTTCAAAAGATTCCAAACTATTTAAATCATCTTTTTTTTTTTTTTTTTTAAGGAAAGAACCACTGTAACCTGTTTAGCTCCTAACTCAGGGCTTTCAACCCAGCCAAATTTCAATTTGTTCAGATTTGAACATCTGTTCTTACCTATGCACATAAGATCAAGATATTTTGCCATCATCTAAATCTCCTTTATTAATACATCTTCTCCAATCTGTTTGTTAAAATTCTCACTCTATACACATATGTAGAACTCGGAGAGTTGGTATGAGTCTCCGTTAGAATTCCTCCAATGCACAACTGTTCTGTTGAAAAAAGGAGAAAGGGGAAAAAGCTCTAAAAAGATACAAGCAAAAAGGAAAATATTGTCACAGCCTGCCGGGATGAGGCTAAGTAATAATAAGACATATTCTTATATTTCTCTTCAAAAATACAAGGATAAGGGGAGTACAACTGCCCATTCAAGTGTGGGCTGTGATTCTTTAGCACAGTACAGCAAGGAGGAAAAGAGTGGCTTTGCAATGGAGAAACCCAAGACTACCTGAGCCAGGTGACCAAGGTCAACATCAACAAGCATATGCTGGGGCTATGCATATTTGATATGATATAATGGAAATTGTAATTTCCCTATTAGGTGCTCCTTCCCAAAACTCATAACCTCAGTCTAATCCTAAGAAAATCACAAGATAAAATTCCAGAGAAACATTCTACAAAATATCTCACCAGTACTTCATACTGTCAAGATCATCAAAAACAAGTCTGAGAAACCACCACAGCCAAGAGGACATGGCAATTTAAAAAGTCATGTGCTATATGCTTGATAGCATCCTGGACTAGAAAATGGACATTACTCAAAAGTGTGATAATAATGTATCATCAAAACTGGCCTATTAATTGTAACAAATGTACCATACTAATGTAAGATTTTAATAGGAAAAGCTGGGTGCAAGGTATATGAGAGCTCTGTACCATCATCCCAATTTTTTGTGAAACTATTCTATATAGTGTTATTAAAAAATCTATAAGGATAATGTAAAATGGCAGTATAATGAAAAAACAAAACTCTTGGATTTCTTTGGAACTCATTCTCGTCTCTTTTAAACAATACTACGGCAAAGATGGGGGATTCCATACCGCTGAACTTTAAAATTCACAGAAGGGAAGCAGTGGTCATATTTCTATCAAACATCATGAATAAAATCTAATTTGGGGTACTCATTACTTATATTCTGAAAATAAAGGATGACTATCAAAAAATTATATTGGTTTCCAAACATCTTCAAAAGATCCTAACACTCACCATTGCTAGAATTAAGTTATAGCCTACAAAGTTACTTAAATCATCAGTTATAAAACTTCAGAATTGCAAAGAACCTTGGATGCATTCTACACCAATCTCTTGGTAAGTGCACTAAAACAGAAAATTTGCTCAATCTGCCACTTAGAAGTAACTCAAAGTCTGGTCTTTTAACTTTCAATTCAAAGAAGTTCCCCTATTCGATAATTCCATTCTGATTACAGATAGGTCAGATAGAGCCAATAATGTTCTTAAATGACATTCAAATATCTACATCCCTGTGTTCTATGTAAGGGGTATTCTTTTGATGAGCAAGGGGGTGGCAGGGATGAGGAAGCCATCAGTGTTATGAATTTCACACTTCTATCTTCTTTTCATCCTAAGTTTTACAAAAAGCTTTTCATTTACATTTAGTCCAATGCTCTACATGTAACTCAAATTACAAAACAAATTCTGAACTTAGTGCAGTATTTATAAACAAATATAAATATGCTGATGAGATGCAAACCCTCCCTTTAGGAAATGACCAGTAAAAAGGAGGTTTTTGACGCTGCCAGTGTGGGACACCTGGGGTGATTCTGTAAAACCGTGCCCTAACCACATGCCAACAATGCCGTATGCATCTGGAAAGTTTTGACAGCACAAAACTAAACTCTGATTTCCCCTGTCAGAACAAGTACCTTAGATAAAGAGCCCAGCCAAGAATCAATGCACCAACCAGATTCATCACGATCTACATAAGCTCTATCTATCCCAAAGGATAAAATACAGACTGTTAGAAAAGCATTCCTTGGTACCAAGATCGGAGGATTAGGGTTATTAGACAGCTGGTACCACCACTTCCTCCTATTACATGAAAACAAATAGGCCTCTTTCTCTTTTGCTCTAAGTTTAGTATTAAGAGCATGTAATTCAATAAGCTCACTGGGGCGGGTAAAGATTAGGATAAACTCTCTTTAATTCCCCCCACTTAATTTAAATGGCCAACTAAAACAAGCAATACAATCTATTTGTATTCGAGAGAAACGTCAATCAGGAAATCCGTAATAGGACAGACAGAAATATTAGATTTTCTGGCAGGCAATACATATTTTTGAAGATAAAATGGAAAAAAACACAGATATGAGTGAACAATTTTTATTGAAACCCTCAAAGATTAAAGAGGACCAAATGGTGAGTTTGGGTACCATAACAGAAAATCTCACCTAACTGTACCATCATTCACAGGAATGAACAAACCCAAACACGACAAAATTCAAATTCTCATGTAATTGCTACAAGTGAATGTAAATGAACTAATCATTTTATCATAACCTTTCTTTAATCATACGAAAAAGAAGGGAATTTACATGGCATAACAAAAGATATGCAAAACTTAATGAAAACACAATTCTCTTAAATTTTTCAAACTTATTTTTATAGGATGCAGAATGCACTTGAAATGATTAAATGACGTAAGCTGACTCTTTTTTATTGCAAACTGTTTTAACATCAGCTTAACCCCCATGCATGGTATTCAAAAAGAACACAGCTTTTGAATTAGAAAGATCACTCGAGTTAAAATGAGGAATTAAGTACTGAAATTAGGAAAAGGCTGGGGTTTCTTCTGAAAGAAATCTTCAAGTACCAATATGTATAGAGAAAGAATACTAATTTTGGTTACATTTTCCCCCTTACTGTTAAATATACAAACTATAATACCTTTCAAAATAAAATACCCACATAAGATAACTTTAATAAGAAACATTCAAACCAGATCTTGGAAAAATATTAAGCAAGAAATTTACTGGGCCAGTAATGTCTTAATTTGTGATTATTCCAACATGTGATGATATGTCTCCTGCTGCAGAGCCCAGGTTCTCTCCCTTTTGGTCCCAAAGTTAAGAAATATTTAGTTAGTTGTGCTATTGAGACAATCTGCAATAATTTCACTTAGAGAAAAAACTTTTTGCCATACATTTACAGACCAAAGAGGAAGAGAAGGTAGGTGCTCTGAAGAAAAATTAAACGAGAAAAAAATTACCAATTTTGAAAAGATAAAGGTTTTTGTGTTTTTTTCTTCCCAAAGGAATGCTGCACCCATTTCACTTAATAGAAATCCAGGTTAAAGGCACTGGGATGTACTCCTCACCATGAATAGACTACTCAATTACATCTAACATTGGAGTCTGCTACTGCAATCAGCCTGCTTGCTGAGTGAGTGACACTTCTTACATAGAAACCTAATGTAAATTAAACAAGTTTGAATCCACTTATAGTGTAACTAGTTTTATAAAAATATTCAGAGTTGCTAATAAAGCACCAAGAAAAAGAGAACCTCAGAGAGAGGACTCAGACCCTTCCTACAAGGTCACCCCTTTACAGTTTTGTCTAATAGGACCTCCAGAGTGACAAGAGTCATCTTTGACATGTCCTACCTATATAATCTCAGGGATATAGAACATTGCGATGGTGACTATATACCCAAATGCCAATTTTCATTATAAATAGTTAAGAGACATGTTACAAGATTTCATGGCTTACTCGTAAAAAGGTAAAATAGGTGCAATTTTCCTTTAAGAAAGTCTTTATTCTGTAATATACCATCAACATTTTGATGTTCCCTTCAGTAAACACTGATATAACTACACTGGGACTACCAAAGAACTGTGAAGTAGCTACGATTATCGACAAATACTGTACCTTTTTTTCCACTTGAATACAGTATTTGTACATTTAAGAAAACATTGTACAAAAAAATTATATAAATGAAAGCCTCAAAGAAATATCTGTCACTAAATTTTTGAATTGAAGTGACCAAAGACCATAGTAAATGAAAACATTTCTAAACATGATGTAAACATAAATGGAGTAATGCAAAACATCAAGGTATTCACATCTACTATATTGCTATTTTCACCCTTAATGTATCTTTCTACATAGTCTTCTCCTTTTGGAACAGTAATATAAGGGGCAGTACATTATCTTCATAACCTTATGCCATCAAATCAGTTAATACAGATGCTTGACACATTTAATTATACAAAATCAATTTGTTTCAAGTTACAAAATTAATGTTGATATGTAATTAATGAAAAAAATAAGATGTTAAAAAGATAACTATAAGAATACCCAGATATATGCTGTATTCCCATTTATATAGATCTGATCAATAAAACATCAACACATTCACTTAGATACTGATTTAATCCATGGATCAAGGCCATATTTTCAAAGTATTTTAAGGATGCCAGGACACTGCAAAAGCTGGAGAAAAGAGTTGAGGAACAGTATATGCTTGCTAAACAAGAACTATGTTTATTTAGCTAGTGAATACCTAGAGTAATAAATTTTTACTTCATGATAGCAATCAGGCTCGCAAACACCCAGAAATAGGAATTAAGGGTTTTAAATGTAGTTATAAAGGTCATAAAAAGTCTGATTAGACTGAGGTACATTTACTCAAAATTTTGAGATTCATTAAGTGGTAGCAAACAAAATAATTCCTCAGACAAATGCACATTTTTCAGTATACATATTATTGGGGGAAGGAGGGGAGAAGAATGTGCATTAATTGGTGAAATCCACCAAGCTGCATATCAATATTCTGTTACACCAAACAGTTTGAAGACAAGGGAAATGTTCTAATATAATTTCAGATTATGTTTCATTTGGCTAAAATAGAGCTTAAGGTTGCTTTGCCATATTAAAAGTTTACTACAATAATTTTTCACATAAACATTTAGACTTGAACTCCAGGACTAAATATGGCATGATTATTTTGCTTTTAATCTGTCAAATAGCTAAAAATTGACAATTTAAAAACTACAACAAAGAAAAAGTTGAAGCAGTGTGACTCTTACATCATTGAACCACTTCTAATGGTTAACTGTTAGTATTTAACAAATTCAAAGAGTTAATGAATCCTTGCATTCATTCAGTCTTCTGTGCCTTAGCTAGGATGCATAATTACAAAAGACAGCAGATACTGGTAAAAGCTTCAGGACAGAAAGTGCTTGACGAAGTTACAGTTCTCAAGTGTGTTTGGTGAGAGTATAAGGGCAGATGCGCTGATGAAAACCATTACAAGAAGAGTCAATTCTGTGTTAGAGTTCAAAGATGTCACCTTAAGCAGAAAAAAAGCTTTAATAACGTCTTCTTTGACTTATTAGGCATTTCCAGAGTCTACATCATTAGTGTTGTAATTCTAACAGGACATCTTCATATGGTTATTGTTTGTTTCTATTTCTCTCCTGAAAGAAAAACACAAAGAATTTTTAATAAAATATTATCATTATTTAAAAATTATATTTGTACTATAATGCAAACCATCTTCATAAAAAGTTCTTTAAATACTAATTTGAGTAATTAAAAAAGATTTACTACTACCTGTAAACACCATAGAGGGATGATTACACAAAACATTTTAAAATAAAGAAATCCAAACACAAAGACCTATTTCAGGAGAGTATGGCCCTCTCCACAGCCCTACCTTCCCATGAGATTTTGTTTAAGGTGAGACTATGAATGTCTCTTTAGTCCTTTCAATCAGTTTTTAATGATGAGGTATCAAATAGAAGAAAAGGCCTCTGTAAGCAATTTGAAAACTACTGGCTAGGTAGGGTTAGGAGGAAAGGAAAAGAGTTGTACTAAATTGCATTAAAGTTGTATTACATTAAGATTCTAGTGTTAATTACAAAATATTTTGAATCACAAACTTCTATACCATATTCTCACATTCATATTATAACTTTTTCAATCCCTTGAACCAAAGTTAACCTGAGTGTTGTTTTCACCATGTTTATTAACCAAATATTCATCTATATTATTTCTGTCTGTGAAAAAATGATGACCAGCATTGGGCATGCCTATCAAAGAAATACATCATGTGAGTTAGTTTGCAACATCTTATTTTAATTTGTAACTCCGTTCTCAAATTTTAGCAAGCATCAGAATCACAGGGAAAACTTATGGAAACACAGACCACCCGGCCCCAAATGTTTCATGAAGCTGAACCTGTAAGTCTGTATTGCTAACAAGTTCAAAGGTGATCCACACACTGCTAGCCCAGAGAATATACTTTGAAAACCACCTGTGTTTAAACAAATTATGAGGCTCTTTTTGTTTACACCACGCCTACTTTATTTTTCCATGAGTAATGCATGTTCTATAATAAATATGAATATACATTGTAAATGGTCAAATTAGTTTCCCATCCTGTGACAGCATCAGACAACTGTATTTTAAATTCCAAAGAGAACTTTTTAAGTTCTTTGTTGCTAAATTCCTGTCTTTTTTATTTTAATTTACTCCTAGAACTTGGAGAACAGTATTTTATATAGAAAGCTAATAAAACAAATGCTCTGCTACAAGATAACTACAAATAAATAATTCATATACACATCAGTGGGATACTCTAAAATTAAATAAAACAAAATGAAAGCAGACACAAAGCTAGCTAATTAATCACATTTCAAAAAGATAAAAAACAAAATCCAACAACATAAGAAAAACAAAAAGAGAATTTGGTACCAGGAAGCTGTACTCTAATTTCATAAAGGCCCTAAAGCTTTTAAAAAAACCAACCTAAACATAAAATTCAGTTCTAAACTGAAAGAAATAGTTCTAAACAAATAAACATTAGAGTTTAAACAAATAAACAATAGAGTTTAAACAAATAAAAATTCTGAAGCCTGCTTTAATTAGCCAGATATAAAAAACTAGAGAAATTCATTAACTCCATGAAGAGCCCCAAAAGTACAAAAGAAAAAAAAAAAGGCTCTATTTAAGTTAAACAAAGAGAAATTTAACACAAAGGGAGATGATCAGCTGGATCAATGAGAATCGTGTTATTTTAACAGAAGTTAGAGATGCTATTTCCGTTTGAATGGTGATCAACTATGCACTTTAACTGAATCAAATTCAAAATATATAAATTACACATGTATTATAATAAATCTATGTATGTAATGCATAACTTCTAACTCAGTGGACAGAAAAAGAGGAAAATAAAAAACATCAATCCAATAGAACAGATGGTGGGGGGATAGCTTGAATGATTTAGATTTAATTAGAAAATACAAAATAAAGACAGATAAAGACAGGAGAAATACACATTTATATCAAGCATCAAAAAATATATGTTCATCAATGAAAACATAACCGTTCAGATGCTTCAAAAATCCAGTTACACATGTTTTGTAAGAAGACAAACTAAAACATAAATAAGGACACAAAGTTAAAAGTAATGAAAAGACACAGGACAACACAAACCAAATAAAAGCTGATACAACTATATTAACACCAGACAAAAATGATGGCAAAAACCATTGTTGGGAGATAAAATGGTCACTACATACTAAGTAACAGACATTTTAAAAATAAGCTGTGACAATATTAAACTAAAAAAACTTTACATTATATTAGAAGTTGTCAGAATTTTATAAAGAAAATTTGACAGGCTTCTCATTATAGCAAAAGAATTTAACACATTTCTCTAAGTAATTGGTAAAGCAGATTATTAATAAAAATACAGACTAAATATATACATAATACAGAAAACTGAGGCAATTATAGCGTATACACTGAATCACCACAAAAGTGGTGACTATACACCACAGCAGAAAGCAAATAAATCTCAATAAATACCAAAAAGTCCATGTCATGAAACATCACATTTTCTGACATCAGTTTTTGAAGCAAAACATAAACAAAACGCTTTACTCATATTTGGAAATTCTAAAAACACACTTCTAAAAGTCTTCCAAAAAATCATAATGGAAATTCAAAAATTTTACATCAGTACAATAATGAAAATGCTTAGTCTAAGCATTGAACACTTAGAAATTCACATATGCAGAATTTAAAAAAAAATTAATGAGTTCATTATCCAACTCAGTATGTTAGGAAATAAGTAATAAGTCCCCAAAAGTAGGAGGAATGAAATATGATAGCAGCAGAAAATAATGAAACAGAAAACAAGAATGAAGAGAACCAAAGAGAATAAAAATTGGTGTTTGGGGGGAAAAGCCAGTGTTTGGAGGAAAAAAAAACCTAACAATAAAAAAATCTCTGGGAAGACTGATTTTAAAATAAGATGCATTTAATATCATGAAGACTAAAAAATAATACTATTCATGTCAATATGCAAAAAAACTTAAACTTCCCAAAAATATAATTTACCTACATACAATTTACCAAACCAAACTCCAGAATAAATAGAAAACCTGAAGAGATCTGTAATAACTAAAGAACATTAACCAACAATTAAAAATCTACCCCCTCCACAAAAATCCACCAGGCTCACTCACATGTTTTTGTTTATGTATCTATCTATGTATGCATGTATGTAATCTCTATACCCAACATGGGGCTCAAACTCAAGACCCCGAGACCAAAAGCCACATGCTCTTCCAATTGAGCCAGCCAAGAGCCCCCAGGCTTACATGGTTTTAGATGTATATTTAATTAACTGCCCTACAAATGATCACTCTAAACCTAACACCAACTATTCCAAAGACTAGAAAACAGGGGAATATTTTCTGAGTATTTTGAGGTTAGCAATACTTTGATATTAACACTGTCAAGAATGAAAAAAACTAACAGTCCAATCTCACATGTCATAAAAGGATCTCTTAGGGGCTGTTTCGCTGGTAACTAAGTGTAGAGAGGAGCAAAGGTGAGAATGGGAAGGCCAGTAAGGGCTAGCACAGTAATAATTCAGTATAATAATAATAGCCCTTAAATGGAGATAACAAATCCACAGCTAGTGAAGAGCTTGGATTCGGGATACATTTTGAAAGCAGAACCAACAATACATACTTACAGATATATTAACTAATTAGATATAGAGTAAGAAAGAGAAGGTTCAAGACCGAGTCCCATAACTGGAAGGGCAGTGGTACTATGTACATAGAGAAGGTTTGGGGCAGGCAAAGAAACAGGGGAATTACATTAGATTTGAGATGCTTATTAGACAGCTGAGAAGATGTCAAATAGGCAATTGGATATAGATAGGAGTTTGGAGATAGAAGGAAAGACCCAGGGTGGGTATACAAATTTGGAAGTCCTCAGCATAGTAAATGTCCATTAACAAAACTCAGGTCTTCCTAAAAATGGTCAATACCTTGGCTTTAAGACAACTTATGTTAACCAGATCTAGAACTGCACCTGACACTATTAATCTTAAATAAATATTTAAATATAATGAGACATCTATGGGCATGCTGTCAACTACAGACCACTAGAAATATGAGACTAAGCAATATGGAGCTATCCTAACTTTTTGTGCTATCTAAAAGGAGATACTCATTACACAGCTGACATCATAAATTACATGTACTGGTGTGTTGTTGGGAAGTTAACACAAGGAGAAAGGAAACTTGAATTATACAAACGGAGCCATGGTCCAGTAACAGCTGAAGGACTTAGTGATATGTCAGAAGAAGGCACTTTAAACATATATACTCTCTAGGGTACAAACTTTCCAAATGGACTCAGAATTCTATAATAATTGACAATTCAAATAATGTACAGTGGGACCCCTCCTTCTCTCATTTTCCATTAACAGAGCTAGGCCTCAACCTGGCAGATTCAGAGATTTGAGGGCTTTTGAGTCTCTGGTATAGGGCTTCTTTCCCACTTTGAACTGAGCAGACACTGGAGACCAAACAAATGATCCTAAGGCCCACACCCAGAACCTGGCCTGTGGAGATGCGCTCCAGGAGGTAGTTTACTTGCCAACCCATGTCTTTTTGACAGAGTATAATGGATGAGCTAAGAGTTCTCTACCTAGAAAACAAAATTTTCTTCAGTGTCCTCAGAGGGGCCAACAGCTTACCCTTAACATTACAAGTAAATAAAAAAAAAAAAAAAAATTACAAGTAAATTACTTACTTCCTTTTAATCACTGGTTGGTTTATTACTATTAGCAGTATTTCAATAACCAGACCTGAGACCAAATAAGCCACAAGGGAAAAAGCAACTATGTATCTAAGAAGCCACACCATCCAGAAAGAAAATGAGAATAAGCACTAGGAATATAAGCACAATAAAACAGAAATGCTGAAGGAGATAATGAGTACCTAGCAGGGAGGGGGGGAGGGAGAGGGGAGAGGGGGAAGAGAGAAGAGAGAGAGAGAAAAGGCAGGCAGTCACTTGGGACCGAAATGCAACAAACACCTTTTGTCTAGTTTAAAAATTTGACCTTTGAATTGAAAATTTCAGAACATGAATTAAAGGGGAAAATGGTCATTGTCTCACCTAAGGAGTAGAGTATTAAGTCCAAGAATTATCTCAAATTACAAAGCAGAAAAAAAAGAGCTGGAAATCACAGATTAAAAAATAAGAGAACTGTAGGATAGATCTAAGACAAAAAGAATATTCTAGAAGTAGGAAAAAGAACAAATATAAGAGCTAAATAAATTAACAACAAAAAAATTTCACAAATTCTTTAATATTCTTTCCTGCATAAGGTGGGGCTTGTTTTTCCTCATCTAAAGTGTGGGGCTGGACATACTGACTTGCTTCTAAGACAGTATGAAAAGAGAGAAAAGGGATATTTACATTAGAAAAACAGACACAACCTTAACGAAGTAATCAAAATTAATATCACAAGTAGTAAGTCACATATAATCAGATGAGAAGGACACACCACTTATGCAGTATTCTTCCCATAACGCAATCTAATCATGAGAAAGCATTAGGCAAACTGACACTGAAAGACACCTTGTAAAATATCTGACCAACAGTCTTCAAAAATATTAAAGCCACGAGAGACAGAGAACTGTCATAGCTTAAAGACTATTAAGACATAAAAAGAAAATCTAAAACCTGTTTTCCAGATCTTGAACAGAAAAGGGCATTTGTGAGAAAAGAGGGAAAATCTGGAAAAATGTCTGAGGTTAACAGTACTGTACCAATGTTAATATCTTAGTTTGGATAGACATGATTATGTAACACAGCAATAATTAGGAAAAACTAGCTATACGGAGACATCCTGTATTATCTTTGCAACATTTATTTAAATCTAAAAATGACTTCAAAATAAAGTTTAAAAAATAATAAAAAGTTAGAAAAATACAACTTCCAAATATATTAAATATCATATTGCCACAGAAATACGAAATACATAGATGTTGTACAGGGTATTGTTGATTTAATGGCTGCCCAGCTTCTCTTTTAATTGTTTATAAGTGTTAAATTCTCCAAAGTTAAAACCAGTAAATTATTTTTTTTAAAAAAAGGGGAGATACACATTTCAAAAAAAGACAAAATTATAGATGAAGAATGACTACAGCTAAAATATATAATAGATTTAATTCCTCAGGAAAATTAATCACTTACCAGGAATAAAATCTACTCAGATTGGCTTACCCAACTGAAAAATTTCACACTAGAGAGTAGAACAAGGACAGTAACAGATGGATAAAACCCCCAGCTGTTCAAAAGCCTGTACATTTGTCCAGATCCATTAAAGTGCTTTAATACTGAGATAAGCTTCTGACCCTCACTGTCCCAAAAACATGACCAGTCATTTTGCATTAAGAAAGCAAAAGACAAAGTATTTTACAGTGCAGATTTGGTCTGTTTCTTTTATATTCAAAAATTTTAAAAAATCATCAAGGGAAAGGACGATGATTATTTGGGAAATGAACTGTTCAATTTTTTTAAACTTACATTTCCATGTAAGTGAGACTTAACATTATTGTTCCTCTGCATGACCACACTATAAAAAAAAAAAAAAAAAATGCTTCAAAAGATTCCAGTCCCCAAGTTTGCATTTATAAGTAAGTATTTCGGGCTTGAAAAAAAGTAGATGCAGTCTGATAATTTATAAATAATTCATCTGTACCAATCAAAGATCAAGTAATCTCAAAGTGTACTACAGAACAGAATTAAGTTCAAAGAGTGAAAAATGGTGGAGAATAGTCATAATATATGTTAGCTTATGCCCAAATAAGAGTAAGAACATGATTTTAAGAAGTCTTAGAATTTAGGATTAATTCATGTTTTGAGCTGTGATTTGATTTCAGCAAAATAACATCACTCATCACACTATAAACTTGTTTATGTGTATCCTTATTTTGGTTTTAGAGTTTCCACTTAATTTCACATCTAAGTCACACTATATGAAAAATAAAATCTTGCACAAAAATGAAACATAAAGATCAAAAAGAAAATGGTCTCAATTTTTAACAGACAATGTGACTATTAGGCAGAAAATCCTATTTGAACTACTAGAACAGATAAATTTATGAAAGTCACGGGATACAAGATATTTCTATAAGCTAGCAACAAACTGAAAAAACTTAAATTACATTTACAATATAGCATTAAAGAATATAAAATACTAAAAAAGATAAAAAATACATATATTACATACTTAGAATTCATCAAGAGACATAAAGATCCCCAATACTGAAAAACATCTAACTTCACCAGGAGAAATTAAATGTCTGTCCAAGTAGATTGAGGTACACAAAGGAAAGGCTATATATCTTTAGTGGCTCAATGGTAACCTTTAATATTTATCTGTTGACTGAATAAAGGAATCACACAGTTAAGTAACATACAGGATCTAAATTTATGGTAATATAGGTTGACCAGAATACAAGATACATGCTAGTTTTCTCACATAAAAAGGCTGATCTGAGGATGCAGGAACAGAGGCTCTTAAAGCCACACAAAGGAATCCATATGCAATTCTATTTTGGATCAATTTTGGTCTATTTACAGTAAAATGAAAATAATAAAATTACTACATTCAGACTTTTTTTTTTTATATTTTATTTATTTATTCATGAGAGACACAGAGAAAGAGAGACAGAGACACAGGCAGAGGGAGAAACAGGCTCCCTGCAGGAAGTCTGACACAGGATTCGATTCCAGGTCTCCAGGATCACGCCCTGGGCTGAAGGCCATGCTAAACTACTGAGCCACGCGGGCTGCCCACAGACTTTCATTCACAAGTGGAATTGCTCACTAGTAGCTTTTTTACTTCTTAGTTCTTTTATCATATATTCTATATTTTCTCATTTCCTTATTTCAAATGCAAAAACACACCAGCACTCAATGTATAATGTGTAAGAGTTGAAATATCTGTCAATAAGTTCACAAAGTTTTCTGCCAAGAAACAGTAAAGTCAGTTACGCTCAGAAATTAGAGTACAATGTAAGTAAATTTCTAAATTAAGAAACGGCACATCAAAATTTTAAAATAAATTACTAAGTAAACAGGAAAGATAATTCAACAATTAAAGTTACTTCCTGAGGGGCAGCTCCAGTGGCTCAGCAGTTTAGCGCCGCCTTCAGCCCAGGACATGACCTGGAAGACCTGGGATTGAGTCCGGGATCAAGTCCCACATTCGGCTGCCTGCAAGGAGCCTGCTTCTCCCTCTGCCTGTATCTCTGCCTCTCTTTCTATGTCTCTCATGAATAAATAAATAAAATCTTTAAAAAAAAAAAAGGAAAAAAAAGTTACTTCCTGAAACTTAAAAAAGATTTCATATTAACACAAATACGTATGTTCCTGTAGTAATTGTTTATTTGCTGCTTAGGAAAAATAAGTAACTGAAATACCATTAAATTTAATGATGACTGTTCATACCACAGCAGGTATGGATAAAGTATCTCTGAAAGTTCTGTAATTAATCCAGTAAACTATAGACAGTTCATTTACTAAACTTGTAAATTCCTTATCATCATTGGAACAAAATACAGCCATTTTTACTCTACTATGGGGCAACAATATTAAATTTAAATATAAATATTTAAATATTAAAAATATTAAATTTTTTTCTGAGAAAAAAATAAAAAAAATCAGTATTATAAAACGTTAAAGCACCTCTTTTCCCACCTCTGGCTTACAAAGAATATTTACCAAGTTCAAAATAATCTTACTACAATTAAAACTGTATCATCTTTTCTTTAAATGATTTCATCTGGGGATCCCTGGATGGCTCAGCAGTTTAGCGCCTGCCTTCAGCCCAGGGCGTAACCCTGGAGACCTGGGATTGAGTCCCACATCAGGCTCCCTGCATGGAGCCTGCTTCTCCCTCTGCCTGTGTCTCTGCCAATAAAATCTTTAAAAAAATAAAAATAAAAAATATATGGTTTCATCTTAAATATTTAAAAGATCACTCAATGTTTTATCAGAAAACATGTCACTTAAATACGCAATATAAAAGTTTATAGAATCAGCACACCTGGCTGGCTTAGTCAGTAGAATATGCAACTCTTACTCTGAGGGTCATGAATTCAAGTCCCATGGTGGGTGTGGAGCCTACCTAAAATTTACTGAAAGGTAGTAGTCAAGCACAGACTTCGACTCATTCCTGATTCTAAGAACTAATTATAACTTGATTAATGGGAACGCATAAAACTAAATGCTCTACTTGAAAAAAAGAAATATAGGAAGAACTGTTAGGGAAATGCTTACTGTTATCACAGGTATAGTTATTGTTAAAATGACTTCTTGTATATTAACAAAAACCTGGTTACTCAGAGACAGACCTATCATCTCACCTCAGAATCAAAATTATTCCAATTAGAAAAATACTGTATGAGGCACTGAAATTTACTTTCAAAATACCTAATAATATAAAATAGTATATGACTAAAATGCATAGAAGATTCTAGAAATTAAAGCTGTTTAGGGATCCCTGGGTGGCGCAGTGGTTTGGCGCCTGCCTTTGGCCCAGGGCACGATCCTGGAGACCCGGGATCGAATCCCACGTCAGGCTCCCGGTGCATGGAGCCTGCTTCTCCCTCTGCCTGTGTCTCTGCCTCTCTCTCTCTCTCTCTCTGTGACTATCATAAATAAATAAAAATTAAAAAAAAAAAAGCTGTTTAATGCAGCTAATTATAATTATTATAATTATGCCTTAATTCTACATAAAATGCAGGTTTTCATCTCTTTCTGAGAGAATAGGTAAATGCCATATTTCGGAAATTCATTTCAATGTTATAGGCAATTAAAAACTCTTATTTTTATGGGGAAATAAAAGTTATTAAACAAAAAATTTCACTTGAGATTATATTCCCTGATCACTAAAGATTTATAAGAATGAAAGAAACAGTAGGATCTAAATGACTCACATTCAAATACAACAAAAGTAAAATTTCAATGAAAGGATTACCTAAATAGTCAAAAGTAAATTTTGCTGTGTAGATTACTTGAATTTATCTGTACACATATACTCAGAACATTATTAGTTCTTTCCTTTCCTTTATTTTACAATTAAACTAGCTTTATCATTAGTAGTAGTATATACAGGGACACCTGGGTGGCTCAGGGTTTGAGCGCTGGCCTTTGGCCCAGGGTGTGATCCTGGAGCCCTGGGATCGAGTCCCATATCAGGCTCCCTGCATGGGACCTGCTTCTCTCTCTGCCTATATCTCTGCCTCTGTGTGTGTGTGTCTCTCGTGAATAAATAAAATCTTTACCAAAAAAAAAAAAAAGTAGTATATACAAATAGCAGGTTGAAGTACAAAGTAAGCTCTAATATCTACCACTAGCCCTTTCTGTTTTAAGTTCCTCCTAATGGGTTGCCACAATAATGGTAAGTAGCAAACTAATATATAAATTCCTTGTTTTTTCAGCGATCCCTGGGTGGCGCAGCGGTTTAGCGCCTGCCTTTGGCCCAGGGCGCGATCCTGGAGACCCGGGATCGAATCCCACATCGGGCTCCCGGTGCATGGAGCCTGCTTCTCCCTCTGCCTGTGTCTCTGCCTCTCTCTCTCTCTCTCTGTATGACTATCATAAATAAAAAAAAAAAAAAAAAAAAAAAAAAAAAAAATTCCTTGTTTTTTCAATGGAGACACTATTGATACCCATTGTATGAGTAACTTATCACAGTGGATGGGTATGTTATATTCTCCTTCTCTTCTCCCTCCTTAGGCTAGAAGCCACACTATTTCTAGTTTTAGTGACTAACTTTATAACTTTAAATAATATGCTAAGATATATCAACTCCTTGATATATCATTTTTAACAATTAATTATGTTACCTTATGCTACTTCATAATTATGAGAAAAATACTGCATTTGTTTATCCTTCCTCAAATCTTTCCTTCCCAGTCCATCTCATGACATTTTAACTATTCATTAAATCTCTTACATACTACTGTCCATTTCTACAGATGAAAAAACCAAAAGGCAGCATTATGTAACTTGAATGATCAAGTACATAGATCCTAATTTTGGTACAGCAATTTAAACCAATAAATAATCAATGGCATTCAAACTTTCCAAAAGAAAGAGATTCATCAAAGCATTTACTCATTTAACAAATATTTAATCTCCTACTATGTGCCAATCATTTAAGCGCTAGAGATTCAGCACAGAACAAAGCAAGCCCTGCTCTCACAGAGCTTATGTTCCAATAAGAACATGATTAGCCAAAAATTTTATTTTCTTTTAGCTTCCTTCAATTCTCCAAGGTCAGTGCTTCTGGTCAGCCTTTCCTATGGCTTCAAAGACCATAGTGCCAATTTAGAAGACTAAGTGGAGATACTTTTAGTCCTGAGATATACCACATAAAATGAAGATCTATCTGATGCAGAGTCCCTGTTAAAAGATATTTTTTCCAATATAACCAGTTACCAGGTGTTACCCTTTTCCATTCTCCTGAAAAACTTCTTCAGGTTACTTTCTTCATGAAGGATATGCAGCTACTCTTGCACACCTGAAATCTTTATTTTGCATTCCCCCTTCAATAATATAATATGACACTTACCTTTAAGAATATAATTCTATATACCCTACTCCCCTCCACTCTGAAATAAGATTTTCCGTGTGAGTATCCAGAATTGTAGATGGAAAAATTCTTGAGGCTAACCTGATTCTCCTTTGTCTGTAGTAGGTAATTTGTCTTTTGCTCAGGAAACAAGATTTTCTCTTTATCCTGCCTTTAGTTCAATTTGAAATAATCCTGCTAGTCACTTGGCTTGAGCCTATTCCTTCTGAAAACATGTATCTTTTGGCCCTAGCCATTTTTCTCTAATCATTCTTCCCTTTGATTTTTTCCTATACTCTTCCTCTTTCCATTGCTTCCTTCAAAACCTTTTATATATATTCTTCATCTCTATCACTTTACATTTGGAAATTTCTTTGACTTGAAATTCCAAATCAGTTGATTTAAAACATCAACATTTGATTATCTGCTTGCTCAATGATTTTTTTTTTTTTATTTTGGCACTCGTGTTTCGCATTTCCAAGAACATTTTCTTGTGTTCTTTTGTTTTTACATACAAATCTTCCCTAACAACAAATTAAATTTTGTTTTATATTTTAAATTATCTTCTCCCTAAATTCTTCTAGTGAGTATGTCTTGGCTATTGTCATTAAGTTTGATTTAATCAAATATATCAAAAGTATGTGTTCAAATCTAAGAATGACCAACTAGGCAAATACTATGATTTTTTTAAAGAGTTTATTTATTTATTAGAGACAGAGAGAGACAGAGAGACAGAGAGGCAGAGACAGAGCAGAGGGAGAAGCAGACATGGGAACCCAAGGTGGGACTCAATCCCGGGATCATGCCCTGAACTAAAGGCAAATGCTCAACCGCTGAGCCACCCAGGCATCCCAGCAAATACTATGATTACTAGCATGGATGTGTCTTCCAGTTTTAAATCTGGGTGGCGCAGCGGTTTAGCGCCTGCCTTTGGCCCAGGGTGTGATCCTGGAGACCCGGGATCGAATCCCACATCGGGCTCCCAGTGCATGGAGCCTGTTTCTCCCTCTGCCTATGTCTCTGCCTCTCTCTCTCTCTCTCTGTGACTATCATAAATAAATAAAAATAAATAAATAAATAAATAAATAAATCTCACCAATATCTCTTAATCTAAAAGAGAGAGCATGACTCTCTACATATTATATAACCTGATAGGATGTCTAGCACTTTTCCATCCATTGGGTGTTTTACTAGCAAGGTAACCTGGGGACTTCCTCCATTGTCAAAATAATCAGAAGAAGGAAAAAAAAAAAGTCAAAGACCCAGTGATGAGAAGATGGAATTAGCTTCTTGGCATCCTTGTCTTCTATCACAAACAGGCCTAAGAATTTAAAGAAAATCATGAACAAAAAAGAAGAAAATCATGAACACACTAAGAGAAATGAAAGTTACAGTAACCAGAGACTCAAATATAAAATTTAAAACTAAAAACTCCATGAAAAAACCATAGGAAAAAAATCTTCCCAAACCAGAGAAAGGCAAGTATTTGCAGTCAGATCAGTATAAGCCTTCTAAAATTGATTACTATTTAAAATCGTTAAAAAAAGAAAAAATTAAACAAATAGTAAAGAAAAGAACTATGATATATGGAACTTCCTCTCAATTGTTCAAAAAAACATACACCAAACAGGAAAGAATGTTAATAAGGTAAATTTGTATAAAAGGCATATAAATGTTTCACATATTTCTTATTCTTCCAAATAAATTAATTATTATTTCCAAATAAAAACATGAAGGAAGTAAAGATTCATGTATATTGTTGCATGCTCAATCATTCCACTGTATTACTAAGGCACCAATGTATCTTGGCTATTTTCCTGCTGATGAACATTTACATTGCCCCCAGTCTTTCTACCATTATCTTCGTTCTTGTGTATCTTCTGGGGCATTTGGGAAGTTTCTCTTAGATATATATCCAGAAAAACTAATGAATTATAAGGCATATGAAATGTATGGCTTTATAAAAGAATGCAAAACTATTTCCTACTCCTATCTGCAATTGCAGAAGAGATTTTGTTGATCTACAGTTGCTCCAATACCTGATACCATCAACTTTCTTAATTTTGCCAAATGAATGGATATAAAGCATTTTCTCATTATAGTCCTGATTTGCATTTCCCTAATTATTGTGACTATCTTTTTAAATATTTATTAGCCATATTTATTTCCTCTCCCATGAAAGGACTATATCCATCTTTTGCCCATCTTTCAATTGGGCTCATCTTTCTCTTAAACTGATTCACAGTAGTTCTTTATATATTCTTGATACTAATTTTTGGTCAGTTATATCCAACATTCTCCCAGTGCCTAACATGTCTTTCTACTTTCTTTAAAGCATCTTTTGATGAACAGATTTTTTTTTTTTTTTAATAGATTCCATGTCCAACGTAGGGCTTGAATTCACAACCCAAGAGTTGAATGCTCTACTGACTGAGCCAACCAGGTGCCCCTTGATGAACAGATTTTAATCTGGTCAAATTTTATCAATCTTTTCTTTTATAATTAGTGCCACTGTATGTCTTAAGAAACTCTACCCAAAAACTGGAAAGTATGCACCTAAGAAAATGTGACCTCCACATATCAGAAGGTTTGAAGAATTTCAGCAAAATATAAGACAGATGGAGTCAAGTTAGAAAAGAACACTGAACGATGACCTGCAAATCCTTTTACTTAAAAAAGAAAAAAGGAATAATAAGTTAAAAAAAAAAAAATCTACCAAAACACCACTAGTTTGTTCTTTTTTGATGGAATCAAGGAGAACCTATGACAGACAGACATCCTTCATCATGGGATGCCAAGAATATTTAAAAGCAGTTATGCTGGAAAGCTAAAGTGCAAGCACAAGCTTATCTAAGAGAAAATCTACAAATAAAAGTCTACACATTCCTCCTGGACAGGGGATATAACAGCACCAGGAAGAAAACAGGGCAAGTATACATAAGACTTCAAATGCTAAACAGTTAACAAACAGGGAAAACTGTTTCTTGACTTGGTGGTCTCAAACTCAAAGCAAAGTTAAATTATACATCTGCTAGCACTATGCATTGTATTGATTCTCCCTTCTTATTTACTCCTCACAGGCTGATAAATCACTCGATTGGTGAAGTCAACAATCAACATGATTCTCTTACGCCCACATGTATAGCAGGAAGAGAATGTGCAACTAACACTAAGCATTAAAAGGAAGAAAGAAAATGACAACCCTGTTTTGGAGCAAATATCTGACCTGGATGATCCTCTTCCTGGTTCAGTGATGATAGAAAAAAAAAAAAAAAAAAGTCAAAACAAGTCGTAAAATAGTATTTCACAACAAAGAATACTAATAAAACTATAATGAATCAAAGCCGCCGTATAATGAATGAAACCATCAACACAACTAAAAGGCAGACTACCGAATGGGAAAAGATATTTACAAATACAAATGACATATCATCCAAATAAGGGGTTAAAGATCTGAATGGATGTTTTCCCAAAGACAGACAGACAGATGGTCAACAGACACAAGAAAAGATGCTAAACATCACTAATCATTAGGGAAATGCAAACACAATGAAATCTCACTTCACACTTCTCAGAATGGCTAGTATCAAAATGACAAGAAATACCAAGTATTGGTGAGGATGTGGAGAAAAGAGAACTATCTCATGCAGAGTTTGTGGGAATGTAAATTGGTACAGCCACTGTGGAAAACACAATGAATGTGCTTCAAAAAATTAAAAACATAAATATCATACAATCCAGTAATTCTACTTCTGGGTATGTTTATCCAAAGAAAACAAAACACTATTTCGAAAAAAAATAGATATATATCCCTATGTTTATTATTGCAATATTTTTAACAGCCAAGATGTGCAAGCAACCCAAGTGTCCATCAATATATAAATGACTAAAAATAGATGTGGCATACACACACACACACACACAATAGAACATTACTCAGCCATAAAAAAGAAACCCGAAATCTTGCCAAATGTTACAACATGATGAATCTAGAAGGTACTATGCTAAGTGAAGTAAGTCAGACAGAGAAAGACAAATACCATATGATTTCACTCACTTATACGTGGAATCTAAAACACAACAAAACAAAAACAGACTCATAAATACAAGGAGTGGGAGAGTGGGGGGGGATGGGTGAACTGATGAGAATTAAGAGGTACAAATTTCCAGTTATAAAATAAATATATTACTGAGATCAAATGTACAGAACAGGAAATAGTCAATAATACTGTAATAACTTTGTATGGTGACAGTAACTACACTTATTGTGAATACTTTGTAATGTATATGTATCAAATCACTAAGTTGTACACCTGAAACACTGTATGTCAACGATAATTTAAAAAAAAAACCAAAAAACTATTTTGAGTCTAAATCACAGCTGCCAGAGGTTAGACATGGAGGAAGAATGTAAATACAAAGGGACAGTAAAGACAGTTTGCCTGATGAAACTACTCTGTATCCTGATAGTGGTAGTGGTTACACATATCTACAAATGTGTTAAAATTCATTAACTGTCCACCCTAAAAAAGTGAATTATACTGCATGATTAAAAAAAAAAAAAAAAAAAAAAAAGTTTTAAAAAGATGTGTACATGAATTTGTCGGAGCTTTATTTTATTTACATTCTCCAAAACCTCGAAACAACCCAGAAGTTCTTCAAAGGATGGACGGGTAAACAAACTGGTAAATCCACACAGTGGAATGATGCTTAGTAATTAAAAGGAACAAAGAATATATAAAACAACACTGATACACTGCAAAGATACATGCTAAGTGAAAGAAGCCAGTCTTAAAAGATTACACACTGTGTAATTTTGTTTATGTGACATTACGGAAAATACCTTACAGAGACAGAAAACAGATTAATCAAAGGGGGAAGAAAGCACTTAACTACAAAAAGCACCAAAAGGGAATTTACAGTTTTACTGTATGTAAATTTTTTTTTAAAAAAAAGAAGTTAAAAAGCATATGAGAGGAAGAAGTTTCTAAAAAAAATATATGAAGCAGAAATAAGCTTTAAACCATCAGCTTTGTGCTCAAATTTCAAGATGGACTCTGGATCAAGTAAAAAAAAAAAACAATCAACATGTAGGCAGGAGCTAGATGTAACAATGTAAACAAACTAATACTATCACTGAACAATTCACAACTTCCTAAATCACAAAATCAACACAAAGTAAACCAAATTAATGACATGGAAATTAAAATTTGAAAGTCTCCAAATTCAGAGAAAAATGATAAAGAACCAATGGCACTCAGAGACAAAGTTCCAACACATTTTTTGACATAACCAGAAAAAAGAAAATATAAGTAAAAACTTGGCTTATAGACAAAGATTAAGGAAAGTTATAATAGAGGTCCATATTAAATTCTACATACATGTTCATAGTCCAAGAATAATCTTTGGTGTACACAAACAGAAATAGCTATTTCCAAAGAAAGAAAATTTAGGCTGGCCTCAGACTTCTCCATAATATAAAGCCATAAATAACGTAATATAAATATAAAACTATAAATCTAAGCCTGAATAAAAAGTTTGTGACCTAAGAATTTCATATCCAGGTAAACTGTTGTTCACATAACATGGCCAAAGACATTTACTTAATCTAGAAGGACTTAATAAATATATTTATGTTATCCATAAACAAAACATACACACCAAATTATTCTTCCTAAAAAAATTGTTATATAAGATTTTTAAGGGATCCCTGGGTGGCGCAGCGGTTTGGCGCCTGCCTTTGGCCCAGGGTGCGATCCTGGAGACCCGGGATCGAATCCCACATCAGGCTCCCGGTGCATGGAGCCTGCTTCTCCCTCTGCCTGCGTCTCTGCCTCTCTCTCTCTCTCTCTCTGTGACTATCATAAAAAAAAAAAAAAAAAAAAATTAGGATTTTAAAAAAATTCTTAAACATCATCAAAAAACGGGAAGTAGGGCAGCCCGAGTGGCTCAGCGGTTTAGCGCTGCCTTCAGTCCAGGGTGTGATCCTGGAGACCCGGGATCCAGTCCACATCAGGCTTCCTGCATGGAGCCTGCTTCTCCCTCTGCTTGTGTCTCTGCCTCTCTATCTCTCGTGAATAAAAAAATTTTAAAAATCTTTAAAAAAAAAAAAAAAAAAGGGCAGTAAACCATGAAATGATTTAAATGTATAATTTCAAAGTTTAAAAATTATTAATTTTAAATCACTGTTGTATATGTAATTGCAAAACAATATTTAACTGTCAAATAATTCCTGAGACAATTATGTAATAAAAAAATAATAAAACTGGGACCAAATTTTTAGACTGGGTAGGGAAGAAATGTAGAAGACGTATAAGGGTGACCTCTCCTTAGTGGTGGGAGAGAAAAGAAAGTTGAGAAATAATTCCTTGCCAGGCATCTTTTTCCCTGAGCAATCTCATCCCACTTTTGTAGAATCAACTATTTAAGAAGAGAAAGCTCCCAAATCTAACTCCTACATCTAACTGCTTAATCAGAGATTTCAGTCTGTATTTCTCAAAGGCATTTTAGAATCAGCACATCCTAAAAGGAAAACCTGCACCCTACTTTTCATAGCCCAAATCCAATTCTCCTGATCCACCATTTATAATGGCAGCTACAATATGACCATTTACTCAACTGCTGAGCTCAAAAATTCAGAAGCCACTTTTGATCCTTTTTCCCCTCATTCTCCCACATTTAACTGGAATCACTAGCACCAGAATCACCTAAGGTGCTCTCATTAAAAATGTACACCACCAGATCCCTTATCAAATACAGTTGATCCTTGAACAACATGTGTGTGAACTGTGTGGGTCCACCTGTATGCGATTTTTTTCTGCTAAATACAGTATGATAAATGTATCATACTGTTCTCTTCCTGATGATTCTCTTAATACCACTTTTTCTCTACCTTATTTTATTGTAAAACTAAAGTATACAATTCATGTAACATACAGAATGTGTTAATCAACTATTTGTGGTATCAGCAAGACTTCCTGTAAACAGTATGCTCTAAGTGGTTACGTTTTGGGTAAGTAAAGTTATACACAAATTTCCAACTGCGCCGGGCAAGTCTGGCATGCTTAACCTGCACATTCTTCAAGGGCCACCTATATATCAGATTTTCCTGCAGTGGTCTCAAGAACCTGCATTTCCAAGAAGCACCCCACTAATTTAAGTGCCCTAAGGTTGGCAAAACCACTGCTCTAGAATCATTCTTTCAATTCACCAGTGAGGAATGTTCACTAAGATAGTTCCCTTGTCTGCACAGACCAAGAAGCTCCAAGATATGTAAGATTACACAAAGAAACAAATTACTGACATTTTCTAAACTTCCTACTTTATCTTTTTTTTTTTTTTTTTTAAGATTTTATTTATTCATGAGAGACACAGAGAGAGAGAGATGCAGAGACACAGGCAGAGGAAGAAACCGGCTCCATGCAGGGAGCTCGACGCGGGACTCGATCCCGGGTCTCCAGGATCAGGCCCTGGACTGAAGGCAGTGCTAAACTGCTGAGCCACCCGGGCTGCCCTTCCTACTTTATCTTATTTTCTACATAAGAGCTTTCCATAGTAACCAACATAATTTATTTAAAAAGTTTCTAACTCTATCCCTGCTGCATTTGAAAAGAAATTTAAATGTACTGTCAATGGAAAAATCTCCTAGTTAGGTCTACTCCGTCCATTCTCTCTTTTCATCCTAAAAATAGGACCCCAATTTTGTTCTGTGCTTTGGAACAGAAAATGTTCCCCAGCCTGTCTTGCTCTGTATGCCCTATGATCAAATTCTGGTCTATATGGTGCAAGCAAAAACAGTGCATAAGTTCAGGAAAGTCTCCCTCAAGAGTCCCACAGAGGGTCAACAACAGAATAAGAAATCAAATTCTGCAGTCAAAATCTAAAAGCTCATGCCTTCACAACTCTAAGCTGCCTTCCTAAAGTCAAATTCCTACTGTATTTTGTACAAGTGCTTCAAGTGTACAAATTATAAAAATGGTTTAGGAAGGAATTTCAAGGAAAAAGTCTACATTACTTCTCATAAATACAAATATTCAAACATTCAAAAGCTGTTTGTTTCAGACTCCTGACACATTTTTACATAAAACTAATGTTTAAAATTAGTGATTAGAATCCCTCACCAGTTCGTGAGTCTGCTTAGTTATAAATGCAGAACTCTGATGACCACCACTCAATGACCTTTATCACCTGAGTATGAAGAACAGGCAAAGTCAGATGAGAATGACCCTTGGGAAGAGAAAATGATGGCCACGTGCCATCAGAGGCCCTAAAGGGAGTTTACAAGGTTCTGTTTCTTAAGCTAGGTTTCCCTCAGAGGAAAGCTCCTAAACCCGGAATGTAGTATTAAAAGGCATTAAAGAATACCCATCCAAAAAAAAAAAAAAGAGAATACCCATCCATACATACCACCCCAAAAAAAAGACCCTGCGGAAAAAAATTACTGTACTCTTACCCTACGCATGGCTTCCTCCTCTTCTTGACGCTTTTCATAATGTGCAAAGTCATCAAAGATTGAGGTGGTATGCTTGAAAGTAGCAATTATTTTAAGCACTTGCTTAGCTTTTTCTAGGGGTACCTCTTGAGTGTCCCTTGAATTGGTAACTGGTTTGTTGTCATTATTTTCTAAGCGAATATGCCGTAATTGGTTATTGGGAACATCTTTGACAAAGATCCATTTAACTTCAAATTTGCCCTTCCACTTATCCTGAGACCAGACACCAGCATATGCATTATAGTCCACAACAGACTTCATTTCAGCCACTCCACAAAAATGTCCACTGCCATTCACACTGAAGAGTAAATAGAGTGGGCCTTTCCCATTCAGGGAACGGTAAGCTGCATCCAAACGCTTATTACCATGCTCAGTACTACACCAGATAGAGTACTTAATTGAACGGTGTATGTCATCCTCAGAATAGCTTTTAATTATAAACACACGTCCATTCTTCAGGTTCCAGTCAAAGTCTTTGGGATTATAATTGTTTATGGCCTTTAGCTTTTCCAGCACTGGATGCACTTCCACATTAGAAGGTGAAGCACTGACAGGAACAACACCTAAACCAAAGTTTTCACCGCCCACTCCATTGTTCTGGTTGAATCCAGCTCCCCTATTCCGAGGGGCTACCCAGCGATTCTGCAGCTGCTGCTGTTGAGGCTGCACTTGGTGAGGCTGGGCCTGTGGCTGAGGTCCTTGTTGCTGCTGTGGTTGCGGTGGCTGAGGCTGCTGTTGAGGCAGTTGGCTTTGCACCAATGGTGGTGGTTGAATTAATGGCTGAGGCTGCTGGATTATAGTTTGAGGAGGCAGAACTGGTTGGGTTGGTGGAGCCTTTACCACTGACCCCTTTTCATCCCAAGTTCCAATATTCATGTTGTGTTTTATAGGAGGTGGTGGCACAGCAGAACCCCCAATTCCCACATTGCCCTTGGGTTTAAGTTTCGGTTGAGGTTTGGCAGGCTTTCTGGCAATGGCAGCCCAGGAGGTTGGTTTAGGCGCTGCACTACTAACTGGGGGCACACTATTAGTTGCAATGCTAGTCATACCACTGCTGCTCAAGGCTGTTCCTACAGTTTTTGTCACTGCAGCTGTCAGGTCACCACCAATTTTCAGTCCGGTCATGCCTTGTTCAATACTGCTAATGCCGGGCACCTTACTCAAAGTATCATTGCCAAATCCAGCCTGTCCATCTGTAATAGCTCTCCCAAGAGAACTAGGTGGATAGCCATAACTGCTACTATAAGCAGAACTTTGTGTTGATTGTCCCTGAGATCCACTTGTCCCCCATGTAGAGAAATCAGCATTACCAGGAAAAAAGTTAAATCCATGTTGACCAAGAAATGGAGGGGTATTTCCTAATGCCCCAGGTTGACTAAACACACCATCTGGTATATAATGATGTTCTCCATTACTCATTTGTCCATAGGTTGTCAGATATGGCATAGGTTGGTCTCCAGCCGTGGACCATGCTGCTTCCCCAAGAGAATATGGAAATCCAATGGATGGAGCATAGTAACTAGGCATGTATGGATCTGACATTGGTGGATAGCTGTTACTCTGGAAAACAAAAGATCATAATCAGGAGCGAAATATCCTCTGAAGAGTAAGGGTAAAAAAGACTGGAAGATTAAAATAGTTTTAAATAAATAAAAAACAGATGCATTTGTCCACATAGAATTAAAATTTCAAATCCAATTGTATCAAGACAAAATTTTGCTGGTATTTCTGTTTTAAAATATTTGTTGTAAAACTGTTCTTTTAGAGGGGGTGAGGAGAGGAGACGGGTAGGATGGGATTATTTTTAAGAGTCAGATCCTCCAGCACAATTTAAAAATACCATCATTTCTACAAAAGTCTGAATTATAAACTTTGCAGACACAAATTGATCTTTTACAGCCAACTTTATTTCAAGCAGCTGATGTATCCAAAAATTTATGCAAAGATTAAACAAATCTGGAAGCTATGCCAAATAATACAGGAATTATAGTATACCTATCTATATAATAGAATCCAATTCAGCAATTAAATTTTATACTTTTATTAAGAAAAAATAAAAGAAATGCTCACACTCTGAGAAGAAAATCATGATTCAAGATTATACCCAGGGCATGATCTGCTTCTTGTTTTGCCTTGCTCGTTTTGAAAAACAATCAAAATCAAATCCTTACTATGATTTCTTAACGGTGGGACAACCAGTACCTTTTTTCTTTGTACTCTAATTTCCAAATTTTCCCCAATTAACTTATCACCTTCCCGCTCAGAATTTTAATTTAGAAAGAGTTCCTGTAATTTTTTTCCCAGAATTACTACAATTAAATCATTCGTTTTGGGATAGTAATTAAACATTCATTTAGTAATTTGCCAAAAATGAAACCACCAAATTCTATTAAAGAAAAAAAAGAAAAAAACAACTTTGTTATTAGCCAATGTAAAAAACAAATTATTTTAAGGATTTATTTTGAAATGGGTTCCTTAGGCCCAATACACATATGAAATAGATTTTCTCACTCTGGTTTAGCTCTGATTTTTAAAGCACTGGACAGACCTTTATAATGTACAGAATTAAGCAAAATTTAAAAATTAAACTAGTATCTAGTCAGGACAACTAGTACTCTCCCTGGAAGAGTGAATGCCATTCTGAAGGCTGATTACTCAATTTATACAGGCGTTTTTATTCTAAATTCCCTGGAATAAAGTATTTTTTTTTTCCTGTTACTCTCTTAGAACTATGCTGCCCACTACTTTTCCATCCAAAAAACTGTGGCAATATAAATGTGTGACAGTAACATCATAGATACTACTTGGGATTCATTAGAAATTTCTTTTAAAGGCCTATCATTGAATATTGAGATGTTATTACTATTAAGTTACTTCGCCACACCTCACAACTGTTGAAATTGTCCACTATGAGAAATTTAATATTTTGTCTTTTGAAATGATTCCAATAAAACTGATTAAAAAAATAAGACAATCAAAGTTTGCATTTAAATTAATAATTGTAGGGATGCCTGGGTGGCTCAGCGGTTGAGCTTCTGCCTTCGACCCAGGGTGTCATCCCGGGGTCCCGTGATCAAGTCCTGCATCGGGCTCCCTGTACGAAGCCTGCTTCTCTCTCTGCCTCTCTCTGTGTCTCTCATGAATAAATAAATAAAATCTTTTTTAAAAAATTAATAATTGTGACATAGATTTACTATTTCCAGCAAAGCTTGGACTTAAAAAATAACTCTGCCACTTCATACTATTTTTTTAAGAAAATGACTTTTTAAATATACTCTATATATTTTACTACATTCAAAATGGGAAATAGATGGGTTACTGCTTACTAATTTAATTGAACATATTCTTTGACTATATTAGATACTATATTTGAAAATATATTCCAAAAAATGTTCACAATATTAGTATGAAGGAAATAACGAAAATCTGACATCATCTCACAGACCAACACTGGAAATACTGACTGCTATATTTAATACAAGAGAAACCTGAGGAAAGTTCACAACCAACAATGGTTTTCAAAGAAAAAATTCTTTTTTTTTTCAAAGAAAAAAATTCTTAAATTAGTAAAGATTAAACTTTCCTAGTCATGAAGATCTCACACATACACACACAGTTATGAAGATCTCACACATACACACACAGATTGTGGTAATCTGATCACAAAATTATTGGCTAAAAATAAAGGTACTTGTAGGGTTTCACACTGACAAGGAGGTCCTTGTGATATAAAACTCTAAAAAGCTTAATAAAAATGAACAGGCCAGCCAGTATAACATATATGTTAGAGTAAAATATCTTTTAAGTTATTTTTTAAGTTGCTAAAAATATCCTTTTATTTATTATTTCAACCAAACACTTATTGAATGTCTACATTGTGAAAAACACTGATACATTCATTCTAAAAGAAAGCCTACAGTTAAAGAGACACAAAACACAGGGAAGTGAATAAATTCCACATGGGGAAAGAGCAAGAGAGCTGTGTTGAAGAAGAAGGTAACCAGTTTCAAAGTTTTAATTTAGAATGTTGGCACTGAAATCTGCACTCAGTAAGTCCATACCTGGATGTGAAAGTGGAAAATCAGACCAGGTAGAAAGTTTTTAAAGTTCATTCCTCATAATCAGGTTTTTGCAAAATAACACTCCTAATTTATGTTGAATATTTTTATTTTACCATCACAAATGCTAAATTTTGCAGTTACCTACTAAGTTCCTAACTTACCTGTATCACAATAATTCAGAGGTTAGCAAACTAAAGGGCAAAGAGTAAACAACTCAAGCTTTGCAAGCCAAACAGTATCGAGTCGTTGTCACTCATCTTGTTTTTTTTTTTTAAACAACTCTTTAAAAAGCTATTAGCTTAGAGGTTCTTTCAAAGAAAACAGGGCATAAACTGGATATGATCTCTGGGCTACAGTACGTCCACCTTGTTTTAACTGGTTATCTAATCTGTACTAAATTCCTAAAAAAAGAAAGCCAATTTTCTCTGGGGAATGGGAAAACAAATCCTGCCAACTGTTACCTATGGGGCTGGACCAGGCCCAAACTCTTCGGTGGGAGACTTTTATTAGGTGTCTTTTCAATTATTTTTTTAAATCGTAAATTTTACTACTTCACATCTGTATTACTGATTTTGTCAAAGTAAGCTTAAATTACATTAAAATGTGTTCCATTAGTCACAACTGCTATCAAACAGACAGCTTTGGCTAATAAGCAGAGATCTTACTAAAGAGCTGTCCACTATTACTGCTACCACCTGTACTTCTTAAATATATTGGATAAGTGGCCAGCTTTCTGCAGTTTATCAAACGGTAACCACTTATTTTTCCAGCAGTTTTAGCTGAATGTTTTTTTCCTTAGCTCCATGAAAGTACTTTAAGCAGCTTCTAAAGGCAAGGCTTCATTTTGGGTCCTAGTAAGAAGAAAGCTATAGGAAACTTTCAGAGTTTCAAAGTAAGATAAGGTCAACACATTTCAAACTAGTAGAGCTTTGATTGTAACTGGAAATATTTAAAAATATGTTCTGCTAAATTTAAGATAGATTCTTAATTGCTAGCTATGTGGAATACCAATCAGGGCAATCTACCTTGGTAGGGAAGAGGAACCAAAGTTCCACTTACTGAGGATGGAAAATAACAACTGAAAACTTACTTTCACATTTTACTTCAAACTGGCTATAATGAGACATAATCTCTTGTCACAGTTTATGTTCAAATAATTGCTTTAACAGTTTATTTATAATTTAGAAACTGGTCAGGTATATAGTGAAATTTTACTATATTCTTTAAAGATATGCAACCTTTGAAACAAATGATGTGAAATGTTTAATGTTTCCCTCATAGTCAAAGAACTTTCCCTTTTTGGAAAGGGAAAAAAATAACATCAATATGTAAATATGTAAAGTGATTTAAAAAAAATCAATGAATATAATGAAGCATACTCTTAACAACAGATCTACAGACTTTTTACCCACAGCATTAACTTAGAAACACAATCTGGGGAGGCCATTTAACATAAGGTTGAAGTGAACCCATGAGGTATCTAAACTTTAATCCGAGCCCAGGCACTTATCAGCTATGTGAAAGTAGCCAAATTACTTATACTCTGAATTGTTTTCTTATCTACTAAAAGGAAATAAAGATACAGTGCCTAAAACACATTAAGTATTCAATCAATGATAGTTACATTAGTCAATACAACTTAACCTGCCTCTTTAAAATGTAAATTAATCACCAAACACATGATATAATTTCAAACCTACCTCAAATCTTAAGAATATAAACTCATCTTCTTTAATCTCTTACTTTGTCAGTGACCTCATGAGATCATGTAATTTCTTTAACCCTGACTCTCTTGGTAAAATGGGGATAATACCTGCTGGTCTTTATCAATTGTCAAGATTTTTTAAAATCTACCAAGTTAATTACAAAGTGCTGTTAGGAAGTATAGGAATAAAGCCTTTTATCTTTAGTTCTCTTTTTTTACTTGAAAACTAAAATACAGAAATAATTTAAAAGATCTTCCTTAGAATTTTAAAATCACTTGTTATTTCTCAGCCTTATGATATAGATCAATTGCTTTTCTAGTACCTCATAGAAAATCTGAACAAGAAATTCATGACTACTACTCTGACTTGAGACATTTTAATACAACCCAATTATAGCCAGTGTTTCACAAAGAAACTTAAGATCCATTTTCACTTTCTTTCAAAGAAAGACTCTATAAATAACCCAGAAGTCCAATTAGAAAGGAAAAGGCATAATTCACCAATAAAAGCACTTTCATACAAAGAAAAACAAAAACTGTTTTCCATTAAGAACCTGAGGTACTTCAAACTCCAGAACTCACTTCTGTATTAAAAAGTCTTTAATGCTTACGTATACTTTCTTCAAATAACTTCAAAAACATTATCGTACTTTTCAAAAAAGTATACCCTACACGTATCTAACCACAAGGGTGTCACAAAATAATATAAGTGGTACCCAGTTAACCTAATTATTTCATCAAATGTAATTCTTTGTTCCCTAATTCTAGCAGATAACCCAATCCGTTAATTCAGTACTTGCAGGTAACCCAATCCACTAATTCAATACTTAATAAATGCCTACTATGTGCCAGACACAGTGCCAGTCACTGGAGACAAAAAGATGAAGAACATGGACTCTGACCTGGAACACTTCCCAGGTCTAGTGTGGAAGACACATATACCCTACCATTTGATAGGTACTGTAAATGGAAGTCCAAACAAAGCAAAACAAGCACTCTAGCACAAAGAGCAAGCAGGGAAGCCAGTAACTGGGGAATCAGAAGAGACTTCACGAAGGGACAGATAGATCCATCTGTGTGTATATATATGTGTCTGTAGATTATACATACAAAGACTGAGATCATGAAAGAAAATATTCAGAAAATATTTATATTCTTAGAAAACAGTGAGTTCTATTTCCTTCCTCAAATTAGGTGGAGAAAGTTGACCAAACAGGAGGCAGAGAAGGAAATGGAGCAATTTTTAAGGGCACTCATATAATAAATGTACCCACTGTTGTGAAGCTGCGCTAATAACTCTTAACATGACAGTGGCACAGACTTGAACTTTAAGAAGACTGCTGAGTGGCAATATAGAATTACTGGTTAGAAAATCATTCCAATAGGAAGAGATAATGAAAACCTTAACGAGGGCAATGATGGCAGGGACAGAAAATAAAATTCAAAATATTTTTTACTTTCCTGTTTCTCTATTCCACTTTTCTAATAAACGTAGCTAAGAATTTATTTCCCTATATATACAAGCAGACAAACTCAAACTTCATTTTTCCAATTTATTTTTCAAATTTATATGCACAACTTACATGGCATCTTTAACAGTACCATTTAAACCTGAATTTTCCAATCAACTTAATCATATTACTCTAAGGAACTTTAGAGAACTAATTTTAATACCTAGAGGATGAACATTTACTTCTCAAATTACTATAAAAATTATCCCTTAAGAAACAGAGCACTAAAAAAAAAAAAAAAAAAAAAAAAAAAAAAAAAAAAAAAAACAGAGCACTAGAAAATAGAATATACTACTACAGAAGGCCAACAACCTGTTTTAAAGTATCCTCAGATTTACTTGAATTAGATTTAAGTATACAAAACAATTTAAATCATTAGCCAAAAAATTAAACACTTTTCCAGACAAAAGATTCATTTTTGTTATTTTATATTAAAGTCAGATGGAGGAATTTAATTTTAAAAATATATTATACAATCAATTAAAAACTTTTTAATTAAACAATTATTTCGGCTAGGTCAGTACACGTAACTATAAATGCTTACATAACTTTAATCTAACTAATTACTTCAGATACTTCACTAATAATTCTAGTTTTCATTAACCTGCTTTAAAAGGTCAATTTTTAAAAATTTTCTCTTCTACCTAGGTTCATGTGATCATGAGTAATTCAAATTCTTGTACAACTCATCTCTAAGATTTCTGATAATTTTCAATTTTTCTCTCCAATAAACCCAGTTTTCAACATTCCATAGTGTTAGCACTCTTCAAAAGGTAAATATGTGCCCTGGTTACAGATAATTATTTTTTATATTATAGAAAAATAATTGGTAAAAACCTACTCATTAGTACTAACAAGGAGGAGGAGGATAATATAGCCTTACTGGCATCAAATTTAAAACTTCTCCTTAAATAGCACATGAATATACATTTAAATATAACAACTTAATTAATACAAAGCATAAGACTTTCTATTTAAACATCACATTAAAATGCATCTTTTATATTTTTGTCCCAACATAAGGAAACTTTTATGATACAATTTAAACACTGGGTTCAATAAATGTTTTTTAAAAAATAATGGTTTTCTGACACTCTCAAAGCTATGTTTTGTTTTTTACAAGTTCAATCTTATGCAGAATTCCAATATATAAAACAGATAAAAAGCATAGCACAGCTCTGGTTGCTGCAGGGGAGGGATCAAGAGTACCCTCCCCTGGTTTTCCCTAGCACCTCTGTGGAATGCCAAAAAAACAATCTTCTAAGCCCCTGTGACAAATAATTATAAAATATCTGTTAACCAAGTAGAACAAGAGGATTCTTACTGGTTGCAATTCTCAAACATTTACGTTCCATTAAAATTCCTTGAAAACAGAGGATGAACAAATTAAGTCAGAGAATCTTCATAACTACATCCTTGTCTTAGGAAGTCATTTTACATTATAATACATAAAATATGAAATCAAGTAGCAAAAAAATTCAATTACTTAAAATTTAAAAGAATTTCCCAAGCTTATCTGATCATGAAGACCTTTCTGGGAAAAGATCTACTATACTTCATAATACCAGAATTCCTAAAAAAAAAAAAAAAAAAAATTGGAAAACTCAAAAAAAGTTGGAAACACAGCCATAAGAGATGTTAACCAAGATTACTGTAAGGGCCCAAATATAACACAATACTATACATTTCTTTTAAAACTTGCACTGCAATTCAAAACAATGATCTTCCTCTATTTTCCATTTATACGTTCTTTCACAACCTTTAGGTGGAAAGTAAATTTGTTACTAAGATCATAAAGTTAGATTACATAAGTATGAAATGAATTTTTTCATTCTTTTATGAACAGCCAAACATTCATGGATTTTATCACCCGTTTTTATTCTTTCTCATTTATTTATTCCCTCCCAAAACAAGCTAGGAATGTAGATCAACAGATAGAGGGGGTGGGTAAGGGGAAATGACCAAGAGGTAGTTCAGGTTGAACATAACCGTGGTTCTCCACACTCCCAAAAACAATTCTGCATACCACAAATTGGGAACTACTTCTCAAATTTTCCCTACAACTCTTAAGGCCTACAATAATATTTGGTTCCTTGCTATTTTACAGTTTAAAAAAAAACCTAGAGGTTAAGATTTTATGGTACATTTTTCATATACTTTTTTTAAAGCAAAACAAAAGCAGTTTCATTGCAGAATATTCTCTCAAGAAACTGGTTAAGAACGAAAGTTCATTTTTAAAAAATTTATAGTAATTTATAGTAATTTATTACTATAATAAATAAATGGATGCAGAAATGGTATCTAGAGACCAAAGACACCAAAGAATACTTTTGTTTTTCAATGTTTAAATTATACCTGTATACCAATTCACAAGATAATCCATGAAGAATCCAAACACAAAAGAACCCAAAGTCACCCCTAACCGGATTTGGTGACATTCTCCAAGCCTACAATATAGAAGGCAAGCAGATTTATAAATCTTCTATTCCCTATGTTACCTGATTATATTAAAACTTTAATTATCAATGAAATTCAAATTGGAATACTTTGTAAAAGAGAAAACACTACATTTAGCCAAAAATTTCAGGCATAAACTAGTCCTCTCCCACAAATGTGTAGCTAATTACACTTGTCATTTGCTTTGGCTATGAAGATACGGCAGCGACATTACAAGATAATCTAACCATGCCACAAACAATGTTCATCTTCAAATCTTTGTATTTCACAATCTAGTTTCAGCCACCTAGAATTTCTAAAGAATACTCCTGTACCACAAACCTGCAACCGTTGTTACTCACTATTATGCAGGCACACTAGATTAATACATGTTATGGTTAGCCTTATTCAATTAAAATATCTATTTGAAAAACCAATTAATACTAATGTAAGTTTAAGTTCCTAAATATGGGACTGTCAGACTTACCTGATTTGTCTGGCTACTTAAGTATGGCTCAAAATCATCATCATTTACAGCATCTTTTTGATGAATCGAACCGTTTTGTACTGAAACTAAAAAATATGTTTATATTAGATGTGTGGTAATTATCTTTATGAAACTGACAGAATAACCTAACATTTTCAATATTTTTCAACCAACTCAGAAAAAGTTATCCTGAGTTGTTGTTCTCATTTAAAAAATCCTCTTAAAAATTTAACTTAATTTAGATACAAATATTTATGTGCCACCAAAAACTTACAAATCTTGTATATACCCAAGAATACATAACCTATATATACACTTTCCATTACCAAAAACATAATGTAAATATCTCAATTTCAACGTTGTAGTAAGCAGTTAAATTGCTGGAAGGGTTCCCTAATGCTATATTTGAATCTAAAATAACCACTTCAAATAGTCTTGTAGATAACAGATTGCTGAATGTTCTCTACCTTTGTTAAATCTCCATTATTTAGTACCAGAAAGGTAAATAAAGAATGAAATAACTTTCCTTGGTAACTAAAGTTGGAGTAAATGTCTTAAATATTTCCAGTTAAAGGAAGTAACTAAGATTCATTGAAGCAGTTGTCACAATGAATAAAGTACAAAAAATCTAAATAAAAAGGCCCCATATTCTAAACCAAAAAATTATGAAGACTTTCACTTGAAAGTACAAACGAAATTAAGACACTAAAGATAACCATGATTATTCTTCCAACACATAAGACCAGAGAATAATTTATAATGCCATATTTGTTCAGAGATCATTTCCAAAAATGCCTTATAAAATTGTTTTTCTCTGAATGCTATCTCAGATTGCTTTTGAGCATAGACAGACTAGCAGTAAGGTCCTGAGTTTGAAACCCAAGTCTACACTGAGAAGCTGGGTGATCTATAGTTAGTGACTTAGCCTCTCTAACTCTACTTCTCTGTTCAAGGAGATTATTAACAGTACCTGCTTCATTTCATCTGAGGATTCAAAGACAGTATTCAATAATCTTGGCTATTATTATTACATAAAATATTATAAGATCCAAAAGAAGACTAAAAATTACTTTAGGACCACATAAACAGAAGTTTAACAAGGCTAAAACTTGATATGATGACACTGTCTAAATACACTATTCTACATTTGAAACACATGTGAGATGAAAAAAGCTCAGAGTTTCTTATCGATGTTGACTAATCCCTGAGGGGGGAAAACAACAACAACAACAACAAAAAAAAAAACCCTTTCAGTATCTGAAAATTTATTGCTTAAAAATACAGTGTCACAAAGTTACTATAAATTAAGGCTGGGAACAATGGATTTAAGTTGTGTGTTCCTCTATAGCATCGTTACACTTTTATTTTCCCGAATTTTCCAAGAGTTTAGATCACCAAAAATGTAACCTTATAAGCGGACAATGGCATGGAAGCAAAGATAGGTGAAATCCCTTAATTCTTTGCCACCTACTGAGTAGCAACCATCACTCAAAGAAATACTACTACTCTGTGAAGCCTTCAAAGTAGACCTCTTACGATACTATATTGCCTTCAAATATCACCGGAGGAACATGAAGGTCACCTTGATCTTGGCTCCACTGAGATGGTTTAACTGTATCTGGTAAGGATTGAAAGAGTCAGGGTTGAGCTAAACTAAATGTGCTTGCTACAAATTTAAATATGTAACACCCACTAGCAACAAAAATAAAGAGGAGGATACCTTAGGTTATTTCTGGTGGGCTAATCATTTCCGCCTAGGAGATTCTAACATACCTGTTGTCCTTTACCACTGGCTTTACCACCCCTTTATCAAAGGTGGTTATGCATGGTCTATACCTCTTGAAAAAAATCTTCACTACACTACTAGACTATGACACTAGTACATATTACTAGAAAACAGCTCTCTATTTCAAAATTATAACTAGCTATTTCTTGTATTCATTAGATTCTCAGAAACTTAGTCCATGCTGCTAATACAGTAAAAAGTACCCACTTAAAATCTATCTAAATCTACATTACAGTGCTATTCTTACTCATTTCCTCTGTTCTATTTTCTCTTCTATTTCTAAGATGCCGAGACTAAGAACAAAATATTCTCATGCACTAAGTATACAGTCTACAGTCTGTGCATAAGTGATGCATAAATATGTCTAAAAAGTCCTAAAAGATTATTCAAGGAGTATGTCAATCTAAGGAAAAAATATTTAATTAAAAGTATTTCATGAATACTGACAAGCAATTTGCATTAAATTAGAATGTAAGAAGCTAGCCCTTGAGTTTCAGAATCATACCTTTCCTTAAGAAATTCAACTGTCTTAAAGACTTCAGTTTTTGAACATTACTTAATGAGAATCTAATGTTTTGGATACTGAACGCTATTAAATAGTAAAGAAATCCAAGCCAGTTCCATAGTCTGTATAAGTTCTTCAGGGAAAAAAGAACAGATGACTTACATGATTCTTCGCCTGTTTCCTCTGCTCTATGAAGCAGAGTCAAATCAAGATAGAACATGGGCCTTAGGAGCCAGGTGATTCTTTGCTCTGGTCCTGACTACATCAAGTTAGGAAAGTCAACAGATCTGTGCATCATGTTTTCCCACCTATAAAAACAGCGACAATACCATATACCCTCTATCTCCTTATAGGAATGTTTTGAGGATTAATAATAAAATGAAGCCTAAAATGACAATAAAGTGCTTTGCAATCATTTCCATAGGGAGTGTGGGGAGAGGATACAAAACTACATTTTTCCACTACTTTTCTGAAACACTAAAATAGAGCCAAATTCAACCTAATTCTTTAAACTGCAGTTTTACCAAACAATTCTGTCCCTCTGTTGGGAAAGGATGGGGGAAGGGGGAGGGGAAAGACAAATTCCTTTCCATATATTTGTCTATTTATACACTTATGGCACAGGAGGAAGCTGGTAGCAAGGCTGCTAGGAGTACAGGATCTGACACTTTTATCTGTGGTGCCTGCAGGGAAAGGAGAGGTACCCTTTTATTCCAGCAAGCAAAAATTCTACTTATTAATAAATAACTGATATAAAGTCAGTTTTAAATTATGAACCAATAAAAACAAATAATTAACTAATAGTTAAATAATTATCCTTAAATTCCTACTGTCCTTCTACTACCCTAGCCAAGATAATAAAGAGTTCTAATATTTAACATAAGGAATATTAATTAAAAAGAACTCAAACTTACAAAGAAAGTAAACCTAGAATTATTATTTATACTATGAAAGCATTTTTGTCTTACAAAGAGATTGATATAGAATCCCCTTCAAATTTTGGCTCTGTTAGTGAACTTAAATCCTTAAGTATATACAGAAAAAAACTTAGAAAATCAAAGACACTAAGACAGGTGTTAGGCTCACTGTCAAATGAAGATAATTCAGAAAAGAAATCCAGCACCTCTGAAATTAAGTCAGCTGAGAAGGATTATGCTTTCAGAACTTTGACAACTCCTCAGCGCCATGTATCTTTCATGTTTGAGAAGTTGAATTCAAGTTTAATACTCATTCTTAGAATACTCAGGATGTAGTTCAGGAAAAATAACTTTGCTTTCTGCTTCACAAAAGTAAACAGTAACTGTAAAACAATTTTACTAGCTTGAAAACCAAGTCAGCTAAGGCACAGTAGTTTTTCTCAAAGACACACATAGCTACTGGTATCAGTTCACTGGAGGTGCTGCCTTCGCCTTGTAATTCTCCCTGCAGGGGCATAAAAATACAAGTGATGTATATGTGTATTTGTGCAGTATCTACCATTTTAAAGCATCTTAAATGATTACCAATACTTTTAGGCCAGCAGAGTTTTTCCCTCCTGCAACAGTCTCCCTGTACCTTAAAAATAGATAAGGTGAGGAAGGTGAAAATAAATCCAGCAAATAAAATGGCAACTAGAGCAGTGGACTACTATAATTGTAATTCCTCATAACATACAATAGGATTTACAGCTAGAATTATCACTTTTATTTTATAGACAGAGGGGAAATTCTGACCAAAAGGTGCAAAGTGTTCAAGCTCACTTGGCAAGTCAGTAGCCACAGAAGTATTAGAACACGGGTCTCCTAGGAATCCCAGTCCATCGTTCTATCCATGGATAAAACTATGAATGGAACAATAAGGGTGAAATAAAGAAAACTCTTGGAATAAAGAGCTATCCAAATAAATACTTTGTGTGTGTCCAAATACATCTAAAAGAGGTTACACTGATGGTTCAATGAAATTTTAATAACCAAAAAAAAAAAAAAACTTATTTACATCAATATGCAATACTGTCACAGATAATTTGTATCTATGATATGCAATACTGTCATAGATAATTCATATCTATAATATCAAAAATATTGCTAGGACATACCTTCATGAAATGACTATATTGCAATCAAACTTACAGTAATGGCTTACAATGCTGTGGATGCTTTATTTTTTTGTTTTGTCAAACAAGTACTTCACTGAACTTGCATACTTACCTTAAAGCAGGTAACACAAAACACTTAGCATTTCAAATAGCCTTGCAAAGTGCCACCTCCCCACAGATCTAGGATAAAATAATTTATGCTAGGCAATAATGACCACAGATTCATATATCTCCAAGTCTATATACTTCCTCATGAGCAGACTAGCGAAAAAAAAAAAATTAATGGATCATTCTTTTCGAATTTACAAATATTTAACACATTTAAATAAACAATATCAAATACTGAAGTTTATGCTTACAACAGAAAAAGAATTCTAAAATTAAACTTTAAACTCTAAAAATTAAAATTCTAAATGTGCATATACTCCGCAAAAATACATCTTTAATCAAAACAAACGAAATAAATTCACGCTACCTGATGCAGTGCCATCTATCTGGTATGTACAAATTCTCAAACTGTACTACAACTCAAAGAAAATTAACTGAGTTGAGTACTCAGAATCTATTCTTTTCAAATTTGCAACAGCAAATAAAAGCCCTAAGAATATAAAGAGCACCAATAAAGACCTTGAACTTCCATCTCAAAAGCTACTGTACATCTTATTTTCTAGGTAATACTTTACTACTGAAATAAAAAACAGGAAGCAAAATTCTATTTAGTCTAATTTCAAGCCCTATTACAAAACGTTATAAATATATAATTCACTGTAATGTTAACTGGCACTATCCCAAGAAAGCAGTTATTGTTCTATACTTACTAATGTCACATGATTAATGCCAACGTTTCAGTCAGTTGACTGTATCGTTCCATGTTAATATAGACACAAAATACACTATTTTTTAAAAATACATTGCTTTCAATAGTTGTGTGTTTTTAGACTAAAGAGTAAAACACATAACCAGAGCAGAAACCTCACAAATTATTTCCTTCCCAGTCCTTTCTAAAATACCAGACTGAGTCACACCTTGCAATCAGGACTACACAGCAAGATGACATGCCTGTTCATTTTTGATCTCTCTCGTGTTCCTGCCTCATTATAACTGACTCCACTAAGTGATTAACAGTACAATTTCCACTAATGTGACATGTAACACAGCTGGAGTTGTATTTCCCAACGTAACCCAGCAGTGTCGAACAAAATGTCCACTTATCTGCAGGCATTTGTAGAAATTTTTGTGGTAGAAGTTACATAATACAGATCAATTGCAAAATTAAAGAAATGTCACCACATTCGTAATACCTCCTCAACTGAAACACACAAACTAACAAAACTGTTTCTTGTACCACTTTGGTTTCTATATAAAAAAAAAAAAAAAAAAAAAAAAGTGCCTTCAAAAGCAAGGAACCACCGAAGTTTAAGATAGCATTTGGCTCTGCTCTGTCCACGATGAAGATTTCTCTAAACATACATTTCAAAACATATTAAAAAAAAAAAAAAAAACTGGAGCAAAAACAAACAAAAAAGCCCTGGCAAAGTTTAAAACTGACATCAAACGAACGTTGGGAAATAAGATTAAAATATTCAAACTCACCTTTATTTCCTTGCCCTTTAGGTCTCTGCGCAGCAAGACGAAAGGTGTGGTAATGAGAAGAGGAAAAAAAAAAAAAAAAAAGGAGGGGGGGAGGAGAGAGAAAGTGTGTTAATCAAAGACATTATCAAAGGCAAGTTATTTTCAACAACCCGCGTAGGAGTAAAACCCCCCACATCCTCCACAGCCTCCAATTTCCCAACCGCCCCCGGTCTTTAAACCTCCTACCCGCCCCTCGAAATCCGTCTGCCGGAGCTCGCCGGGCCTCAGCCCCACGCCCGCCGCCCTCGGAGGCGCCCCAAGGCCCCCGGGAGCGGCCGCTCCCCCACCCTCCGCGGCCCCGCGGCCCCGCGGCCCCGCGGCCCGGCTCGCCCGGCTCGGCCGCAGGCTCCGGGGCAGGGCGCTCGCCCCGGCCCGGGCGGCAGGACCGCAGCAACTTGCGCCCGAGGCACCGTTATGGGGCCGGCAGCGGCGGCGACGGGGAGGAGCCGAAGCCCCACGCGAGGGTGGAGCTCCAGGGCTCGGGCCTTCGCCGAGCCTGAGGCCTCTGCTCCCTCACCTGATCCACGCTAGTGGCTGACATTCTTCACCGCAACCCGAGAGCCGCCGCCGCCGCCGCCGCCGCCGCCGCCGCCGCCTGGGCCTCTCCCCGAGCACTCACAGCAGTCGGCTGCCGCCCTCCGCCGAGTGACTGATCCAGCCGCCGCCGCCGCCGCCGCCGCCGCTCGCCGAGAAGCCAGAAAGAGGGCCTCGCGCTCGGGCGTCCGCGGAACGGGCCCCTCCGGTCGGCGTGCAGGCTCCTCTCCCCCTCTCGCTCTTCGCTCCTCGGGTCCACAATGGCGGACAGACGCCCTGGTCTCACTTCCGCTCCGAGCCTCCCTGACCTTCCGCTCTCCACTCTGACGTCCCTGCTCCCCTCGCTCTTCCTCCCCCGCCCGCTACCGACCTCGGCTCCGCCTGCGCATCGCCACGTCACCGGAGACGGGGCCCGCCGGCCGCCCCGGGCGCATGCGCCGGCGGGGGAGCGCGCCTGGGCCGCGGCGGGCGCCACCCTCCAGGGACGCCTCCGGCGCGGCTCCTTCTGCGCGGCTCGCTGGAGGCCGCGGGAAGCGGGAAGCGGGCCGGAGCGCTCGGGGCAGGAAGTGGGCGCGGGCGCTGGCGCGGGCGGGGGCGGCGGCCGCCCGGGGGCAGAGCGGAGCCCAAGGCGCGGTGCGGGCGGCGCCCTCCTGCTGGCGCAGCGGACGCTGAGCCTCTTCGCAGCGTCTGAGCCGCCGCCGCCGCCGCCGCCAACCCACCCCCCCACCCGCCCCGGGAGAGCGAGCAGCGGCGGCCCGGCCTCCGCCAGAGCCTCCGGGGCCGTCCAGGCAGGGCCACGTGGGCGGCCGGGTGAGTCAGGCGCCCTGGGGACGGAGTTGCTGGGCCTCCCGCACGAGCCAGCACGTGCCCCGAAAGTGGCTGCCTGGGAGCCCTGGCACCGATGGGCAGGGCAGGTGGCCCGCAGGTGTCCTCAGCGACCCCAGGCACGCGGTCGGAATTCCGCAGAGCGCCTGCGTCACCCCCGGAGTGCAGGGATCGCCCAGTTCCCGCGCTGGTGTTCCCGCCCCCGCCCCCGCCCCCGCCCCCGCCCGTCGCGCTCAGTTTGGCGAATAAAGTTCTCCCGAGAAAGACACACATGGTTACAGGACGTTTTTCAGTCGCAGAAGTTAGTTTCAAAAGCACTGGCGAAGTTGCTGTCTTGCAGGTCGGCAGAAACAAAGCAGCCGATTTGCGACATTTCGAAAGTTTTGTGGCAACAACATCCTTGCAATAAAGGCGAAGATTCCTTGCCTAACAGGTGTGACGTGGTCTCTCGGTAATTCAGAAGACTAGATGCTTAAAGCTATCAAATGAGGGAAAATTGAGAAAGTAGGAAATTGTTGAATTATGGGATTCATTTTGTAGGTCACGATGCGGTGGTCCTTTAGAAGGGCCAAGAAATAGGGGATCCCTGGGTGGCGCAGCGGTTTGGCGCCTGCCTTTGGCCCAGGGCGCGATCCTGGAGACCCGGGATCGAATCCCACGTCGGGCTCCCGGTGCGTGGAGCCTTCTTCTCCCTCTGCCTGTGTCTCTGCCTCTCTCTCTCTCTCTCTGTGACTATCATAAATAAATAAATAAATAAATAAATAAATAAATAAATAAATAAAAAGAAGGGCCGAGAAATAGAGCTGGAACTTAACGGGGAGGGTCCACTGCTGTGTATCAATCCTCGATAAGCATTTTTCAGACCAGGTCGGCTTCAGACCTGTCATTCCGCCAGTCTCAGACTCAGCGGGATTTTCGGCTCAGACTGGGCCCTCTTGCCGCCTCCCGGGACCTCTCCCGCCCTCCTGTTCTTACTCTGGGTCTCTCCGTCCTGCGCATCCTCCACTCGAGGACAGAACTTTATTTTTTTTATTTTTTATTTATTTATTTATTTATTTTTGAGGACAGAACTTTATGCTGTGAGAGAGGTTGGTGCTACAGGCTGTGAGGGGGGAAACCGCGTACAGGAGGAAGCTTGTGAAATCTTGCAGGCCTTGTCCTTCATTATCTTTGTTAAAAACCGTGGCTTTGGAATCCCAACCTGAGTCTGAATTCTGGCTGGGCTAGGATTAGTTGCACAACCTTGGGAAAGTTACCGAACTTTTCTAAGCCGTAGTTTCCTGATAACTAAAGTGAGGTCGGATATGTACAATTCCTGGCAACAAAAAAAAAAAAAGAAAGAAAGAAAAGAAAAAAGCTTTCAACAAGCATGGCTAGTTTTGGGTTTCTTTGCTAAATAATTACCAGAATGGTGATAATATCTTAACATTCATTGAGTGAGTGAGTGTTCATTATGTGTCAGATACTGTAATAATTTTTTTTTTTATTTATGATACTCACAGAGAGAGAGGCAGAGACACAGGCAGAGGGAGAAGCAGGCTCCATGCAATGGGAGCCCGACGTGGGATTCGATCCCGGGTCTCCAGGATCGTGCCCTGGGCCAAAGGCAGGTGCCAAACCGCTGCGCCACCCAGGGATCCCATAATTTTTTTGAATGCTCACAGCATCCTTGTATGTTAGTGCTGTTGCAAAAACTGGCACACAGTGAGATTAAGAAACACGCCCAAAATAACACAGCTGGCCGCTGAGAGCCGGGATTTAAACACAGGCATTTTGGCTTCAGAGCTTGTACTCTAGCCACCATAAAACTGCCTAATGACACGATGTTTGATGAGCTTCTGTTCTCTTTCACTCTTGCCCCGTCAACAGTCTCCTCCTTTGCTTATGTAATAATACCCTTCCTAGCATTGAGGTCTGAAATTGCAGAATGCAGTGGTGACTATCATGAAATATCAATGCACTTAATCTAGTATTAAATGTTATTTTTTAAAGTACATCAAGGGAACTACCTAAAAATCATTTTTAATGCCTCCAAGAGCATGTAGACGAAATTTTGGAAGAGGCTGCTCTAGAGTTTAGATTCTAAAGCAAAATTTCACTTTTCTTCCGGGCCACGGGTATATCAGGCTCTTGGTAAACAAAACACTGTTCAAAGCTTGGAAAGGAGTAGGTGGGTTGGGTGTCAGCCCCCATCTACCCACCAGTCATCTTAGTGCCTTATCCGGTGAACTTGTACCCTGTACAAGTCTAAGTGATGGCCCTGCACTTCTGCATGACTTTTTGTATCAGTTCAAATTAGGTTCAGCTGCTGGTGACATCAAGTCCAAAATAACAAGAACTTAAGCTAGAGAGGTCTGTTTTTCTCTCATATAAAGGAAGTCTAGGGCAGCCCAGAGCCTGATCCTGAAGACCCTGGATCGAGTCCCACACTGGGCTCCCTGCATGGAGCCTGCTTCTCCCCCTGCCTGTGTCTCTGACTCCCTCTCTCTGTGTGTCTCTTGTGAATACAAAAATCTTTTAATAATAATAATAAATAATAAAAATTAAAAGATGTCTAGAGGTGGTCAGTCCAGGGCTGGGGCTGTCGTCATGGTGTTAGGTACCCAGACTCCTAGCCTGCCGGTTCCACCATCCTCATGATAACTCTTCCGCTTGTGATCCAAGATGGTTGCTCAACTTCCCAATCACATTCCTACCAGCAGAGGTGAAGGAGGTCCTGTCTCTTTCCTTCACGGACATTTTGAGAAATTGCATTTCCTACTTCTACCCACCTACTACTAACTAGAGCACAATCTCATGAAAATACCTGGTTGAAGGATACTTGGAAACATTCTGGATGGCCATGTGTCAGAAAGTTTACTACTAGGGGAATCCCTGGGTGGCTCAGCAGTTTAGCGCCTGCCTTTGGCCCAGGGCACGATCCTGGAGTCCCGGGATCGAATCCCACGTCGGGCTCCCGGTGCATGCAGCCTGCTTCTCCCTCTGCCTATGTCTCTGCCTGTCTCTCTCTCTGTGTGTGACTATCATAAAAAAAGAAAAAGAAAAAAGAAAGTTTACTACTAGGGGAGAAGGGGATGGCATCATGAGAGATAAACTAGTTAGTACTGAACTGTGTATGCATAATTACACAGATTTCACTTCTTACCACTAGACTATTGATTTGGGGGTTACAAATAAATTTTAACTGAGTAGGCATTTGCAAATACAGAATCTAGGAATAATAGGAAGCAACTAAGAATAGTGATTGAGCGCAGCCCGGGTAACTCCGCGGTTTAGCGCCGCCTTCAGCCCAGGGCATGATCCTGGAGTCCTGGGATCGAGTCCCAAGTCGGGCTCCCTGCGTGGAGCCTGCTTCTCCCTCTGCCTGTGTCTCTGCCTCTCTCTCTCTCTCTCTCTCTGTGTTTCTCAGGAATAAATAAATAAAATCTTAAAAAAAAAAAAAAAAGAATAGTGATTGACACAATGTAAGTAATAATAAGAGTTATTTTCTTGTAGATACATACTATGGTACTGAATTATCAAACAAAATTTTATATAAGTACCGTGATTCTCTGAGGTAAATGTATTAGAAAGTCATGTGCAGATTAAACAAATATGTCATCTGTAGTTGATTAAATGTGATGGTTGGGATCCCTGGGTGGCTCAGTGGTTTAGCACCTGCCTTCTGCCTGGGGTGTGATCCTAGAGTCCCTGGATCGAGTCCCACGTTGGGCTCCCTGCATGGAGCCTGCTTCTCCCTCTGCCTGTGTCTCTGCCTCTCTCTCTGTGTCTCTCAGGAACAAATAAACAAAATCTTAAAAAAAAAAAAAAAACTCATAAAAAAGTGATGGTGAAGTCATAGAGTGTCATGAGAAAATCAGATTCAGCTTACATGTTTTAAAGTGACAACCCTTTTCCCAAAAAACAAACAATTCAATTAAAAGATGGCCAGAGGACCTGAATAGACATTTTTCCAAAGGAGATAAGCAGATGTCCAACAGACACATTAAAAGATGCTCAACATCACTCATCAGGGAATGCCAATCAAAATCACCATGAGCTGTTACCTTACACCTGTCAGAATGGCTAAAATAGAAAAGAGAAGAAATAACAGTTGGCAAGGATATGGAGAAAAAGGAACCCTCGTACACTGTTGATGAAAATATAAATCGGTGCAGCCACTGTTGAAAACAATATGAAGGCTCCTCAAAAAATTAAAAACAGAAATACTGTATGATCAACTACTGGGCATTCACCACCACCCCCACCACCCCCAATGAAAAACGTAATTCAAAAATATATACATATCCCTATATTTATTTTAGCATAATTTACAATAAGCAAGATATGGAACTAACTTAAGCATCCATGGATAGATGAATGGGTAAGGAAGATGTGATACACATACACCCACAGGAATATTACACAACTATAAAAAATGATGAGATCATGCCATTTGCAACCATATGGATGGATCTAGAGAGTACTGTGTTAATAATAAGTCAGACTGAGAAACACAAATATGATTTCACTCACATGTGGAATCTGAAAAATGAGTAAACAAAAAGCAGAACCAGACTTATAAACACAGGGAAAAGGCTGGTGGTTGCCAGAGGGCAGGGGGTGGAGGAATGGGGAAAATAGGTGAAGGGGAGTAGGAGATACAGGCTTCAAGTTATGGAATGAATTAGTCACAGGAAAAAAAAAAAAAGGCACAGCATAAGGAATATAGTCAATGATACTGTAGAAATGTAGTATGATGACAGATGGTAGCTATGCTTGTGGTGAGCATAGCATAATGTATAAACCTGTTAAATCACTATGTTGTACACCCAAAACTAATGTATCATTGCATGTTAACTATGCTCAAAATTTTTTAATATATAAAAATACATTTTGCCAATACTAAATCCACCACAAGTTCAAAGACTGAATATATCTTATTAAATGGAATTTGTACTTACCTGAATTTCACATACATGTCAAATAAAAGATTTTAGAAGGAAAACTATTTATTTTTAACGTGAAAATGTTGAAGAATTCCAGTTTTATTCTGTTTTACAAATTTTTTTTGAAATCAGAAATTTCAAATAGAAAATGATATTTCTGATACATCTAGCAGAAGCAGTAAAATAGGATTTGAATTATAAAAGAGTATGAAAAGACAATACTTATAAATGTCATTCAAAATTCAGAAAAATCCCTGGATTTTTAAAACATTGAATGAATATGTTAAATAAATGTTGTTTAATAATAGAGTGTACAGGGCAGCCCGGGTGGCACAGCGGTTTAGTGCCGCCTTCAGCCCAGGGCCTGATCCTGGAGACCCGGGATCGAGTCCCACATCGAGCTCCCTGTGTGGAACCTGCTTCTCCCTCTGCCTGTGTCTCTGCCTCTCTCTCTCTCTCTCTCTCTCTCTCTCTGTCTCTCATGAATAAATAAATAAAATCTTTAAAATAACAACAATAATAATAATAATAGAGTGTACAAAACTCCCGAAACTGACCAAAAGACCTCTTCTTTAGTAAAAATAATATTGTTTCTTATTAATCAATGAATACTGAATGCTTTCTGTGAGTGTAGCACATCATGAAGCATTTTGAGGGAAATGCAAAAAAGATCCTTATACTCAAAAGAACTTATCTAGTTATGGAGATAAAATATGCCATATTAATCTCAGTTGGACAGTAATTTACAGTTTGTAACTTATGTCCTTATATAAGCATCACCTAGGTCCTCTGAGGTAGGATAAGTGGTATATAGTTCATTTGCAAAAGAAAAAATGTAGACTTAGATCATAATAGTAGGTGATAGAATGCTAGAGCTGGAATTAGAACATAGTATTTCAGATGGTTAGGCCAGTTTTCTGAACAAATTTTAGGCAACATTTTGCAAAGGCCTCTGCTTTTTCCAAAATAATAAAATTAATATGCTCAGTGCCATGGAAGTTTTACAAGATCAGTAGATGTTAGGAAGTGGGCCTTGAAAAGTGGATAACATTTACATGGGCGGTGAAAGAGGAAAAAATCTAGATGGAAGGGGAGTATAAAATATAGCATGGTGAACAGGAGCATGAAAGCAATAAATAAGCAGGAGTATAATGGAGGAGAGGGAGCAAGAATCCTGGAATTGCGGACTTATAAAAAAAAGTGCCAATTCTCTCCAAGTGACCTTAATAGAAATAGCACTCTTACTCCCTCCCCTACCTCACCCCCAATAGTGCAATGGGACTAGACAAGAGCATTCTCTCCCAGGTCAATGAGAAATGAGTTACCACTGATTTCAGCCCAGCAGGGTACAACTCCCAACCAAAGTGCTTCCTCTCCCTTCTGGGTATGGTGACTCACTGGTCTCAGGCTGCAGCTGTGACTGTTTTGGAGAAGAAAGGAATCAGGCACCTCAGGCTGAAGATACAGAGGGCCAGAGGGACCAGTGCACTGACTGCATCTATTTCTGCCACTACAAAGTGACATAAGTAACTAGCAGTGATCCACACGTGTCAATACAAAAGTGTAAACTGTTGATAGTTGTGGAAGGGATGAGTTGGGTTTTTTATTTTGTTTTTTGTTTTTTGTTTTTTTTTTTTTTTGGATTTTATGTATTTATTCTTGGGAGACACAGAGAGAGGCAGAGACATAGGCAGAGGGAGAAACAGCCTCCCCACAGGGTGTCCAATATGGGACTCGATCCCAGACCAGGATCATTCCCTGAGCCAAAGGCAGATGCTCAACCACTGAGCCACCCAGGGGGCCCATGGAAGGGATTTTTTTTTTTTTTTTGAATTTTTACTTATTTATTCATGAGAAAGAGAGAGAGGCAGAGATACAGGCAGAGGGAGAAGCAGGCTCCATGCAGGGAGCCAGCCAGACGCGGAACTCGATCCCAGGTCTCCAGGATCAGGCCCTGGGCTGAAGACGGCACTAAACCGCTGAGCCACCCGGGCTGCCCAGTAAGGGATGTTTTTTGAATTACTCATCAGCCCTGGTGGAATGAATAGATTTGGGGTCACAGTTCCCATAACGTCGTAGGGAAGTAATCAATATTGTGATTGCCGTTGTTCTTCCAGTCAGGGGCAGCTTACAGGATCATCTTTTTATTTCCAGAATATTCTGAGTTCTTTCAGGCTGCTTTAACAAAATGCCACAGACTGAGTGGCAGAAATTTATTCCTCTCAATTCTGGAATCTGGGAAGTCAATCAAGGCTCCAGTTTTGTCACATTCTAGTAAGGGCCCTCTTTCTGCACAAAGCCTGCACATTCTTGCTGTGGCCTCACTAGCAGAAGGGTTGGGGAATCTCTGGGAGTGGGGAGAGGGGTGTTATCTTTTATAACAACACTAATCTCTTTCATGAGACCTCTGACCTCATGACTTAATTACTTCCAAAGGCCTCAGATTTCCTCATACCATCACATTAGGCATGAGGGTTTCAACATAGGAATTTGGGGAGACATGAACATTCAAACCATAGCATGCCCTTCCTCACCTGCTAACATTTTTCCATTCTTCAAGATCCAACTGTTACTTTTCCTGTAACACCTTTTATATTACCAGTCAGAATCAATACCCCCCCAAACTCCAGAGTACCTTTTAAACAATCAACTACCATATGTCTGACTCGTAAATACAATTAATTAAGTGCCTATTACGTAGCCGATGTGTACAGGTCATTTACATATATGATTTAATTTAGCTTCCCAGTAGTGTACTCCATTTCACACTTGAGACAACTGGCATTTGAAGATATTAAGTAACTTGCTTAAAGTCATTTGGGTGTGGTCATACATCGATTTGTAATGTGCCAATAAACCCTCTTAAGTTGGTTTGTAATGGTGTAACAAAAGCCTGAGTGACAAGATCTCTGAAACAGAGACTGTGTAGGAAGGTTTCACAAGGTCAAGGAGGTCACAGAGAAGTGGTTAAGAGGGTAGATGCTGGAGTAGGACCTTTGAGTATGTATCCTGATGTTAGCATTGAGTAGCTTTGTGGCCTTGGGCTATTTTCCTCCATTTCTGTGCTTTGGTGTTGTTCCTGCCTCTTTGAGTTCTTAAAAAGATTAAATGAAAAAAAAAAAAGATTAAATGAGAGATAATTGTGTGCAGTGTTTACCACTGTCCTTCAAAGTTAGTAAACATTCAGTAAGCATTAGCAATCATCATTATTGCCATCTTCTTTATCACCGTTGTTAAATAATTATAATGTACCAAGCAAGATGTGAGAAAGAGCTTCAGAATTTTACTAACAAAACCTGGGTTTATATCCCAAGAATACCTCTTCAGAAGGCATGTCTTAGACAAGTATTTAATACTCTCAATGCCAATTTCTTAATTTCTAAAATGGGGGAAATATATTAGGGTTGTTTACAGTATTAAGTAAGAAATCATGTCCAAAAATATCTTGTGAAACTGTTAAGTGTTTTTGCAACAGCAGTATTTATTAGGAACTGATCTCAGCATTTTATACACTGCTTGCACACTTAAACTTTTAAAAATTGAGAAATTCAAAAGTGTGGCTAATGGTGAAAGATTTGAGATATTTACATATTCACTATTACCTGTTTTTCTTCTCACTTTATGAGATGTTAATGACCAGGTGATTAATATGCTGTATGTAAAATGGTGACTATGTTGCTTAAACTGTGACAATCCAGTCTTTTTTTTTTTTTTTTTTTTAAGTAAACTCTAGGTCCAACCTAGGGCTTGAACTCACAACCCTGGGATCAAGAGTCATACACTCCACTGACTAAGCAGCCATATGCCCCTGTCATGGCTCAATCTTAAAGTACTTAGAACATACTTATTGTAGATCAAATCGTGTTCCTCAAAAGGATATGTTGAAGGCTTAACCCCCAGTATCTTATCCAAATAGGGCCATTATAGGTTTAATTGGTTAAGATGAGGTAGGAGTAGGGTGGACCTTTAAATCCAATATGATTGGTATCCTTATAAGAGAAACACAGTAACACAGGCACACACAAGAGTAGAAGGCAATGTGATGACAGAGACAGCAATTAAGGTGCTGCAGCTGCAAGCCAAAGAATGACAAGGGTTGTCAGCAAACCACCAAAAGCTAAGAAAAGGCAAAGCGATTCCTTCTTACAGATTTCAGAGGGACCACAAACCTGCTGACACCTTGTTTTTTACTTCTAGCCTCCAGAACTTTTAAGACAATAAATTTCTGTTGTTTTAAAGCCACCCAGATTGTGGTACTTTGTGATAGTAGCCCTACAAAATAAGTACAATACTTTATGAATTCCTTTTAAAAATGTCACATGAAGTTAATTCTAAAAAATCAGAATTATTCTAGGGAATTAAAAATTATGAAAAACTGAAAAAATAATAAAATACTATCTTGAACCACTGCTCTTCATGAATCCAGAATTCTGTGAGAGGCAATGAAAAATAAAGAGAACACATGGATTTTTCTAGTTATATATATTTGGCTTCAAATTCTTGCCAAGCCACTGAATAACTGTGTGAACTTAAGTTATTTAACACTTGTTCAATTTCCTCATTTTAAGAATGGGATCACCATGCCTATGTCACAGGGCTGTTGAGAAGCATTTGTCCAGCATCTGGGCCAAGCAGGCATTTAGCCAATGTTCTCTCTGAGAAGATGCCAGGGGATTTTCTATACAGCACCATGGTGAGTGCACTTTAAAACATTCTCAGGTTAAGAAATGAAAATAATCCCAAATTCCCCTTTAGTAACCCATGAGAAATATTTCATTCAGAAGTCAAGATTTTACTTGTGAATCTGAAGCAGAACACTAATTTTGCAATATTTATCAGATTTCATCCAAACCCTCTGTCTTTCATCAGCACTTCCTCCTGGTCTTCTTGGTCCTTTCTCCATATTTAAGCAGCAGCTAGGCTTTTCTGTTTGTACTCAGGGAAGGAATGTGGCTGTGGGGAGTTGGAGGGAGGATTCTCTTCCCAGCCTTTGAGTTTTAAAAGCAGAGGCCTAGAGATAACAAGAAGATCATAAAGAATAGACAAAAGAGTAGAGAGATTGCATCAGCAGGAACACAGCTTCTTCTCTTTCTTCCACAATCTCTCTATACCCTGGCAAACAAGAATCCCCAGGGTTGAAAGGAATTTCAAAAGTTTGGAGATGAGGCATGTATGCTGCGCCCTAGAGAAAAGTGCTGTCCCTGCTGAGTGACAGAGGTAGCACCAGGCCAGAGAGTGTGAGAGGTCCCAGCTCCTCTGGGGCAGGCTCCACGCAGGCAACAGGGCTCAGAGGAAGCCTTAAGTGCCCATTGCAGTACTGAGGAAGCAGAATGAGTCCCACAGGCCCAAGGATGGTGACAGGTAAAGGAGAAAAATCCCTGCTCAAAAGAATCATAAAATAGGAAAGGAAGTCTTCAGAGAAAATTTCTTGGACTAATTCAAAGTGGCCAGAGGGGAATTGATATCTTAAGTGATTGAGGGGGACAGATGATATTGCAGATAAATGAGCTTTCATCTCAATATCCTGGCTTTATGCAAACATTAGAGAAAAAGAGGGAAAGATAATTGAATGGACCAAGATAAAATGTATGCCAGCCTGGTAAAATGGTGCTTTGAACTAGAAATCAAGAGGTAGCTGGGTGGCTCAGTCAGTTAGACATCTGCCTTCAGGCTCAGGTCATGATCCTGGGGTCCTGGGATCAAGCCCCCAAGGTCCTGGGATCAAGTCCCCTGTCAGGCTCCCTGGTCAGTAGAGAGTTTGCTTGTCCCTCTCCCTGTGACCCTTCTCCCCTCTCATGAGCAATCTCTCTCTCTGAAATTAATTAATTAATTAATTAATTAATTTTAAAAATCTTTTAAAAAATTAGAAATCAAGTTGATCAGTAAAAATTCAGTTTTGTTTCTTACACATAGGAGTTTGTAGGTGAAGATTCTGGCCTAATGTACCTGATTTGTAGGGTTTGGCTTATAAAGTTCAATTTCATTCATGTAATATTTATTGAGTGCCAATCATGCAAGTCAGTGTTCCTGCCCACGTGATACCAACAGTCCAGTGCAATGTAGGTACTAAAAACCAGTTGCAGGTCAAATAAACTTCACCAAAAGGGAAGTACATAGGATCATAGATCAAAAGTATTTCAGCTATATAGTGGTACCGTAAATGCCTCCTTGAGGAAATTATGTTTAAGCTGCAACATGAAATATAAGCAGGAATACTCAAATTAAGAACGTAATCAGAAAAAAAAAAAAAAAAGAACGTAATCAGGAGAAAAGCAGTAGAGGGAAAGCAGAGAGAAGAATATGTTTCCGAATGAAGAGTGAAATCCAGTACAGCTAGAGAATAATGGGCATAGGGAAGAATAGCCTTGGGCTTGAAGGAAGTTTTGTTTGTTTTTATTACATTATTTCTTTGCTAGGTAAGTTGGCTGGAAAATAAAGTAATGTAGCATATGTAGGTCTAAAGCGGGAGGGAAAGTTTAGCCATTATTTAAAATAGCATTCTCTCACAATGTGCCAAGTGAACTTCAATGACTGATAGTTTGGAGTAAAAATATTTCACTCCCACACCCTGTGCCTAGACATTATCTGTAGCTTTATATTGTGTCTAGATGGGAACTCTCTGAAGGTTTTAAAGACTATGCTCTTGTAATTATGTCACTATCTTTCACAACATGTTATGGTTTTTACAAGTATAAATGAATTCAGAACTTTAAACCACTTCCACCGGAATGCATTACATTTCAAATGTTTCTTTTGATCAGAATATGATAATGTGTGTTTACTTTTGGGTCGGCAGTCACCAACAGCACATTTATTTTGTCATATCTGTGTGGGCTGGAAATTTAAAACTTAAAATGCTTTCTTGCATTAAACTAATAAACAATGACTTACACCAGGATATGTATCCTGTAATATTGCTGGATCAATTTTTTCTACATTTGACTTTTATTTGGCTCACCTGTTGTCATTGCTTCACACAGCATTCATCCTTTTCTTTCTGTTACTTCTATTCATTTTCCCTCTGCATTGCACAAAGTGTCAGTTTACCAAGCCCTATCTGACTCTGGCCAATCCCACCAAATCCCCCTTTCTAGTTCAGGCTCTCATCATTTCTCACTTTGACTAATGCCTCTGAACTGCCTATATACTCTCACCCATCAACCATCCTCTATCTTGCTGCCAAAGTTTCAGATTTTGTTGCCAGTCCTCCCTCACTGAGCCTAGAAAAACAATTTCAAGCATTTATCCCCAATACAACCAAATTTATTTATATATTAATCCATTCATTCATCCATTAATTCATTCAATCATTCATTGTGAGCTCTATGCCTAACGTGGGGCTTGAATTCATGACCCTGAGATTAAGAGTCTCATGTTCTACCGACTGAGCCAACCAGGCACTCTCCAGCCAAATTTATTTTTAATAATTTGTATTATTGCACTAATATTAGGTCTAATATAAATTACATTGTAAGAATTTTTTAAGATATAAACTAAGCTACACATAAATAAAAATTTCTATCTTATGTTCTTCCGTCTGACTCCCAATTCACACACACATGTGTTCCTACCTGCTAGCCTCAATATACACGTAGAAATCTTTCAATGTGCCACACTCACTCTTGACTCTCTATCTTTGCATAGATTAGATTATTGCTTCTGCCTGGAAATCCTTGCATCCTCCTTTTCTTCCCAGCCCTTTCTTTGAGAAACTCCTACTCATGCTTCAGTGTTCATTTACATTACTATCTTCCAGGATACCCTCCTTGATCCTATTAGGTGCAGTCAGATACCTTTTTTGTGTGCCCTAGCAACCTGAGCATCTCTTATATTGCTCATGTCCCTTACTGGTTCTTTAAGCTCCTTGAGGATAAGGAGCAGGGATTTCATCTTGATGTCATCATTGCCTAGCATACTGCTCATCACATAGTGTAACATTCATAATTTGGCCAAGAGTGGCTTGGTGGAAAGCAAGCTGGACATGTCATTTTGGTCATGGGAGTGGTCTTATAACATTTTCTGCATCTTCTAGAATTGCTGCCTATTTTGCTTTTCTTTTTACCTCCCTGGAGCAAGTTTGTACTTTTTTATACTAATTTATCTGCATCTAATTTTAACTGCTCTGCACTATTCATCATGTCAAAAATTTCATATAGCCTAGATAGCCAATAATTGGTAAATTCCAAAAAGGTATGCAGGATATGAGATTACAGAAAAATCACACTTAACATTTTATATAAAAGAAACTTGGAGGATATCATCTAAGGTATTAGTAAACATTTTATTTCGAAAATAGTTTTGTATTATTAAAACACTTCCTGCTTATTACGGTAAATCAGAAACCACAAACAAGGAAATAAACAAAACAGCAGTAAAATTTCATCATCCTAGAAACAACTGCTTTGGAGAGAATGGGAGGAGAGGAGAACTCAATATGAATCGATTAGTGACTAGTTAGGAAAAGAGTAGTCTTGCTAAGATTTTGGGAGGGAGGGATACCTGGGTGGCTCGACAGTTGAGCATCTGCCTTTGGCTCAGGGCATGATCCTGGATCTGGGATCAAGTCGCACATCAGGGTCCTTGCAGGGAGCCTTTATTTATTATTATTTTATTTTTATTATTTATTTATTTTATTATTATTTATTATTATTATTATTATCCCTCTGCCTGTGTCTCTGCCTCTCTTGTGCGTCTCTCATGAATAAATAAATACATCTTTTTTTTTTTTTTTTTTAAATAAAGCCCTTAGAGTACAAGCAGAGCAACTCAAACTACAGGCACAGACAGTGGTCCTCTGAGTGGCACATTCCAGATACCTGCACTTGCTTCAGAGTATCTGCTGCATGTTCTCTCATGCCTCAGATCATGTTTTGCAGTGCCATCAGAAGCATTTACCCTGCCTTAGTTGTCATAGAAGGCAGGGAATTTCTTCCATGCCAGCATTTCAGATCATCTTATCCCCTATGACCTTTATGGACAGGTGGAGTCCAGCATAAAATGAAAATGCCTGGCTCTCTCATTCTACCGGCTGTTTCTAGACCATCTTGGACTACCAGTCAAACGCCATAAATTTTCATTTTTAAGATGTGAGTTCTTGGGGAGGAGAGGTTGAGACAAATCACCATTAGATACAAAATTATATTGTTAGATTTACTCACCAGAATATTTCCTTCATATATGTACATTCATTTATGCATATGTGCTTACAAAAACATGTTTGCTTCTGCAGAGACCATTCCTTTAGAGCAGCACACATTTGCCATAGTCTTATTTTGTGCCAGGTATCCTACTTGCTCCTGAGAATAATGAATTGAAGCCCTTGTCTTATAGAACTTAGACCACACAGTGAATTGGAGAAATGATTACAGTTCACCATGACACATATGATCGTACATACAAAGTACAAGAGTAGTTCAGAGGAAAGCAACAACACATCAATCTAAGAATCAAGGAAAGTTTCACAAATGTATGAGAGTTTTGAAGGATAAGCAGGGGTTCACTGGGCAAGTGGTGTAAGGGAGGGCATTCCAGGCGCACAGAATACTTTGTACAATGGCCCAAGGGTGTGAAGTTGCATGGTAGGTTTGGGTCACTATAGTATGTAATGTGTGAGTGCCTCAGGGGATGTGCACGTTGAAGCAAGTGGAATATCAGGTAAAAGAGAAACACTAATTAAATCTCTCCTGAGATGCCATTTCCCTGTCAGATTAGCAATAATTCCAAAATTCTACACACTCTTTTGATGAGGTTGTAAGGAAAGAGGTGCACTTTCCTTTGCTGGTGAGAAGTTAAAGTAGTACAGAAAATTTGAAATATCTATCAAAATTACAAAATTGCAGGGGTGCCTAGGTAGCTCAGTTCATTAAGTGCCTGCCTTAGGCTCAGGTCATGATCCCAGGATCCTGTATATATAATCTTCCTTCTGATCATTTTCTGATAATATTATATACATACATACAAATGTATATATACACACACTTGCAAAAAACATATATAATATACGGTATAAGTTATTCATTATTGCATCATATGTAATACTTTTGTGATTCATCTCTTATTACCCGTATTAACTTTTCATTCCTTGCTGAATTGTATTTCATTATATAGATATGTTTATTCATTTATCAATTAATGAACATTTTTTTCCCAAATTTTGCCTCTTACAAATAGACGTTTGCCTACTAAACTTGGCAGTGTTTGCATTTCTCTTGAATAAATATGTAGGAATGGGTTGTATAGTAAGAATATGTTTAAGTTTATTAGAAACACTGAACTATTTCTTTAAAATGGCAGTATCATTTTGCATTCCTAATAGCAACTTTTGAGAGTCCCACTTGCTCTATGTCAGCACTTGTTATTGTCAGCTCATTTATCTTAGACATTATAACAGCTGTGGAGAGGTATTTCATTGTGGTTTAATTTGCTTTTCCTTAGCAATTCATGATGTTGAGCATCTCTTTGTGTGCTTATTTGCCATCCACATTTCTCCCTTTTAGTGATGTGTCCAAATCTTTTGCCTCTTTTTATTAGATTGTTTCCTTACTATTGATAAGTAAGGGTTCTTTATATATTTGGGATGTAAATTCTTTTATTAGACAGGCTTTGGGGAACCATTTTCTCCTAGTCTGTGACTTTTCTTTTTCTGTTCATAGTAGTCTTTCAGAGACCAGAAGGTTTTCATTTTTTTTAGTCTTATTTATTAATTTTGTTTTTTATGGTTCATGTTTATTATGTCTAAAGAAATCTTTATCTAAACCAAGGTCATAAAGCTCTTCTATATTTTCTTATAAAAATTTTATAGTTTCAGTTCTAGTATTTAGGTCTATTATCCTTTTGGAGTTAATTATTTGTACATGGTGTGTATATATTAATCTTCAATAAAAAGTTAAAAAGGAAAGGTTCCAGCTATGCTGACCTTTATTTTGATGTGACTTTTAGTATTACTCCACCTAGTGGTTACTTAAAAATATTCACACATTTAATTTGTCAGTTCATATGATATTTTAAAGTTTATTTATTTATTTATTTATTTATTTATTTATTATTTTTATTTAAATAATCTCTACACCCAACAGGAGCTCAAACTCATGATCCTGAAATCAAGAGTGATGTTCTTCTTACTGAGCCAGCCAAGCATCCTCATGTAACATTTTAAATATAAATAAAAACGCAGTTTTGTTTTGTTTTTCAAAAAAAGAAACAAAAGTATTTTGAAAACAAATGTTTGGAAATAATCATTTAATTTTATTTTGAAATAGATATAAACATATCACCTGTAAAAAAAAAAAGTCTCTTATTGCTGCACACTTGGAAAATTTGAGAACAGATTTTTCTAATTTTTTTAAAATACTTCCACTTTAAAATGAGGCATGCCCATGGGATTCAAGCACTTTTTAAAAATCTGACAGCACAGCACGTTCCAATTACTTGTCAAGAATAGTTAATTGATATTAGAAATGGTGGATTTTTTACTAAAATAAATTTAGTAAAATTTTACTAAAATAAATTTTACTAAAATAAATAAAAACTTCTGAATAAGTGGATCAAATTGAAAAATGAATATTGGATCTACATATCTTTGTGACATATGCTTTAAAAAATAACCAATACCAAAACAAGCCAAACTTAAAACTAGACTTTTCGGTTGCTATATCAAAAATCCATAATCCAAAGGGTGCCTGGGTAGCTCAGTAGGTTAAACGTCTGCCTTCGGTTCAGATCACGATCCCCACTTCTGGCTCCCTGCTCAGCGGGAAGTCTGCTTTTCCCACTCCCTCTGTCTTGGTCTCTCCCCCTGCTCATGCTCTCTCTTTCTCTTAGTCTCTCTTTCAAGTGGATAAAGTCTTAAAATAATTGATAATCCAAGATTTTAAAAACTGATTATGCACTCACCAAAATATTATTAATGGCAAAAAGCATTTTTGTACCATTGACAAAATAAAATAAAATTATTTTTATAGTATTTACTTCCTATTTACATCACACTATAAAATACTTGTGTGCATTTTACAGTATACATAATTTTTAAGTATAAAAACAGAAAATAATTAGATGTATCTTTGAACAAATTCCTCAATCTCTCTGGATTCCTATATTCTCACCTGTAAGATGAATGGTTTTGATTCTGTTCAACTTGCTTTAAAATTCTTTGATTTTGTAATTCTATGCCTGGAGAGACTCTTTTTGGCCTGTATGTCTACATTTTTTAAATGATACCATCATCAGCCTTTTTTCACATGCTTAAAAACCTGTAAGACCTACATTTTTTTGGAATTCAGGCAGCACTTCCCCCTGTTTGAGGTCCATCCCCAAGTTACACAAGTATCCTTTGAGATTAAAAAAAGAAAAGTTTTTCATTGGGCATAATGGAGGCAGGGAGATCAGTTTATAACATTGCTATGATTGAAGCATGAGAAGGGGATTTATGTAAGGCTATGTAAAACAAAAACAAAAACAAAAACAAAAACAGATGTGGGGAATGACAAAGGAATCTGTTTTGAGGAAAGAAAGGACAGACCTGGTGATAGGTTGCAGATATAAGAGACTTTGCAAAAAAGAGTTAAGGATAATTAAAAGATTCTAGCCTGGAGATTAGAAGAAATGTGATATTATGGACAGGCTTATGAACATATTAAAGTGATGCCAGTATATGATAGAAGAATGTTGAGAGTTATTGCAAAAGTTAGATTTAAGTCATCTTGGTATATACAATTATCTTTACTTTTTTATTGGAAAATAAGTTACAGATTAAAGAAAATGGGTTAATATTCCTAATGGATAAAGATCATCTACAAATCAGTAGGGAGAAAAAATACAATTCCAATAGAAAAATGGACAAAGACAATGGCCAGGAATTCATCAAAGAAGACACTCAAATGACCAATAAATGTGAAAAATGTTCAGTCTTACAGTTTAAGAAATGTGAAATTAAAATAATAATAGCCTGTAACATAGGTGATCAGGCGAGGCCTTCACCATAATTATGCTGCTTCTTTGGAGAAACTGTTCTTTTCTCTTATAGAAAAGGACTTGAATGTGGTTAGAATATATTTTGAAGCTATGACTTATGAGCCCTGGTTTATGGTGGAAATGAGAACCTGAGAGGGCAAGAGCGGCAGGAAGCCTGGCTGGAGCACAGCAGGTTGATGTGTCAGAACAGGTGGTCCAGGAATGTGCTGAGAAGAGCTGACAATCGGAGGAATTCTTGATGACTACATCAAGTGAAAAAGATAACCTTTGGCAAATTGAAATGATATGTCTCATTTCTGAAGGTGAAGAAAAAGTGAAATACATCCCCTTAAACCAGCTAACCAGGGATTCATTAACATAGAATTAATCCCAACATAGCTAGAGAAGAGTGGAGAAGGCAACCAGATAAACATTGAAAAGCACCAAAGATGCAGAATCTCAGGTGTATCAGTAGGGAGCATAAACAGAATTATGTTGGAAAATCCAGAGGCTGCTCTAGGGATTCAGAAGAGAAATGTTAAAGGTGCCTGGCTGCCTCGGTCAGTAGAGCACGCTACTTTTGATCTCTGGGTCATGAGTTCAAGCCCCTTGTTGAGGATAGAGCTTGTTTTAAAAAGAGAGAGAGATTGAGAGAGAGAGAGAGAGAATGATGTTAAAATACATCAAGAAAACCGGCAGAACTTCTCCAACTCCATGTGGAATCTATTGAAAAATGAAGGGACAAAACGATGGTGAAGAAACTCCATTTTACCAGCTTCTCAACTATTTTTGGTGTCTTTTATGATGTTTTAATCTTCCCAACAGGAGTTCAATTAATTTTCTAGTCTCCTTCTCTATGGACTATACGGATGACTATTTGTATGTCTTTAGTGACTACCTGCTATTCTAAGTAAATAAAACTTAGAATCCTTGAAGTGCCTTCTCATTTTACAGACTGAAATTTCTTTTTTTTTTCTTTTCTTCCCCCCCCGCCCGGGGCCCCCTTTTTTTTAAAGAAAGAGAGAGAGTAAGCACAAGCAGCGGGGCGGGGGGAGGGGGGCGGCCAGAGGGAAAAAGAGAATCTTAAACAGGTTCCATATCCAGCACAGACCCTGATGCAGGCCTGGATCTCATGACCCTGAGATCACAACCTGAGCTGAACTCGAGTCAGATGCTTACCCAACTGAGACACCCAGGCGCCCCTACAGGCTGAAATTTCTGAAGCCATGTTACCACGCATGCTATGTTGAATGGCATCTCAAGGTCTAAAGCTCTCATTTATATATGCTTTTGGATTATTTTTTAAGATTTTATTTATTTATTTATGAGAAGCACAGAGAGAGAGGCAGAGACATAGGTAGAGGGAGAAGCAGGCTCCCTGTGGGGAGCCCAACGTGGGACTGGATTCCAGGAGCCCGGGATCATGACCTGAGCCAAAGGCAGATGCTCAACCACTGAACCACCCAGGTGCCCCAGGATTTTAAAAAATTCTAAGGAGTATCTGAACGTGACCTTCAGTGTATTTCCTTGGATCATCTATCTCCTTGGAGAGATAGTGGCCTTCATTCATAAGCAATCTTTTCTTAGGCTTCTCAGTGTTTAAAGAGAACATCAGTTTTCTGAATAGTCTGGTAACACACGAGTCTATATTTAAGTGACAATGCAGAAAATCTGTAATTCGGGCATAGTCAACATGAAGTATTAACTCAACTTTTGCTGCAATGCTGTCGATGTTTTAGCTGAGAGAAGTACCGTTTGGGGAAGACTGACCAGAACATGGATAACCCCCGGTGGTGTGCTGCCCAGACCCACCCACAGGACTGAGGCCCATCTCCCCAGCCGTGCCCATCCCCACTCTTGGTTGCTGATGGCTCACAGACCCCCTGCAGGAACTCCACTGTGGGAGTTGTTTTCACTCAAGGTCACACCACCTGCTCAGCAACAGCCTGCAGTTAGTGTTTGGGGAGTGGGACACACAGGTGTCCTTCCCTCATCTCTGAAGGGTGACCCAGCTCCAAAGCTCACTTGGAGATTGACTGAGGCCTCTCTCTCCAGCAGTTGCATCACAGTTCAACTTCTGCCAGCTTTCCATCCATGATCCCCTAGGGGTGTTGCTCCTGAGAGCAATCCCTTGCAATCTGCCCCTCCACCCCTTTGCTCCCAGGAAGCAGATTGCCACTTCAGCGGCTCCTCCCAGAGAGCCCAAACTGAGACATACTCCAAATATTCTTTCAGATATTGTCAGCTCAATCCCTGGATCTAGTTGGGTCATAAGAGAGGTGGCTTCCTTCATGACTTAATGTTGGCCACCCTAGAATTGCTTAGCTTAGTTTGCTTGGAGGTGACTCACACCTGCCTTTGTGGAGTGAGGCTGTACAGAACAGCCGTGTGAGACTTGTCATTATTTCGACTCAAAGATCTTATTATTTCTATGGTTTCTTGTCTAAGGAGTTTATCTTACGGAAATATTCTGACTTGCATGCAAAGATGCAAAAGATGAATAAAGATAATGATTAGAGCAGTTTACAACAAGGGTCTAGTGGAAATTATGTAAATATTCAACATATATACATTTGCCACAATTTAAAAGCTCATGTAACAACATGAACATTTTAACCTCATTTATTAAATGCTGTAAATACGCTCATAGAAGAAGATACCCAAAATTTGACATGACAAGTAGGACAGTAGATATAGATACAGCAATTACCTACATAGAGGTGAAAGTTGAAGTGACATCATCCTTACAATCCCATAAAATGATATATATTGGACACATTTTTACCTAATTTTGGACAGAGTCCAATAAAATGTTATATAAAAACTAACATTTTGGGACACCTCAGTGTCTCAGTGGTTGAGCGTCTGTCTGCCTTGGACTCAGGGCATGATCCCAGAGTCCTGGGATTGAGTCCCACATCAGGCTCCCCAAGGGGAGCCTGCTTCTCCTTCTGCCTGTGTCTGACTCTTTCCGTGTGTTGCCCATGAATAAACAAAATCTTTAAAAAAACTGAACATTTTATTGAGTTGATATAATACAATTTAATTTTTAAACAAATTGTACTAATTTGTAAAAATTCTACTAATTGTAATAAAGGAGTTTTTTGAGATTTATTTATTTATTTTAGAGAGAGAGAGTGCAAGCAGGGGAAGAGGCAGAGGGGGATGGGCAGGAGGAGAGGGAGAAGGAATCTCAAGCAAACTCCTTAGACTCCCTGCTGAGCGGGGAGTGTGAGGTGAGGCTCAATCCCATGACTCTGAGATCATGACCTGAGCTGAAATCAAGAGTCAGATGCTTAACTGAGCCACCCAGGCACCCCCGTAATAAAGGAGTTTAAGGACTTGGTTGTGATAGGTTAATTCTAATAATCATAAAATGAATTTCCATAATTACTGAGTGATTTTTTTGTCTATTTAGTTTGAGTCAATAAACATAGGTATGGTTATTATTTACTGATAATCTCTTTACGTACTAGTTATTTTATTTGAACTATGTGTCATTTATTCTTATCAGAGCTATAGAAGTCAACTCTATTCCCATTTATTTTATTGAGAAGAAACTGATCTTCAATAAATTGAGCAGCTGAGTAGCTACTTCATGGGAATTCATTCAGACTCAAACTGGAGGCAGTATTTTTCAAAGTTTTTGCTCTATTAGAGAAACAATAAAGAGGTAAACCAAATTTTTTGCTCTTGTTAATTAGCCAAAGTATATGTTCAATTTATATCTATTTTTAGTTGATTCATCTATAAAACATTGTTATAAATATTTGATAGCTTAATGTAAACCAAAGAAGTGTTAAATGAAAACAGTACTACAACATAAACTCTACCTTAAAATATAAATGTATACACAGGGACATAGGAAAAATGTTTGAAATAATATGCATTCTTGAATGGTGGAATTGTGAATGGCTTATTTTATTGTACTCTTCCTTATTTTGTAAAATACATAAAATGAATATTTCTCAATTTGTAATTGCAAAGCATGGGACTTTTTTTTACAAATATAAAGTTGCTTCTCGTTTTTAAATAGAGCATATCAGTCTCCTTGATCACTTTAGGAAAGTGCATTTTATATTGAGCTTTTATTTGTTTATTTATTTATTTATTTATTTATTTATTTATTTATTTATTTGAGAGGTAAAGAGAGAGAGAGTGGGAGGAGGGAAAGGGTAGAGGGAGAGAGAGAGAGAATCTTAGGCAGGCTTCATTCCCAGCATGAGGTCCCACAGTGAGGTTCCTGCAGGGCATAATCTCACAACCCTGAGATCATGACCTGAGCAGAAGTTAACGCACTGAGTCATCCAGGGGCTCCTATATTGAATTTACTTTTAAATGAACCCTCATTCAGTTTACATTCTACCTTTCCAAGACTGATAGAAAAACCAATTGATTTGAGGGGGGCACTTGACGGGATGAGCACTGGGTGTTATACTATATGTTGGCAAATCGAACTCCATTAAAAAAAAAAATATATATATATATATATAAAAGATTTCTTCTGAAGTTCCACTAGGTGGTGCTACAGTGGAATGAATTGCCTTTTTCTTTTTTAATCTAGTTCTCAAACTTTTGATCCTGTTTTGTTATTCAGGATGTGATTCCCTTCCCCCAGTCAATCCCTTCATCTATGAAATATAATTTAAAAATTAATTGGTTTATGCTTAAATGACAATACAAACAATGGTCTCTTACAAACATGAAACAGACAAACATCCAACTGATCATGGTGAGGGCCTTGGAGATAACTGAAAGTATCTGGACCATGTTTTGTGAAGCATAATTTACAATATAGTATTTTAAGAAATTTGAGTTAATAATTTTCCAATTATCAGCAGTTCTCAACTTTCAGATATTCAGCTACAGTAATCCAAAATTATGGCATACCAATGATTACATGCATATAATTATGTATGATATTTAGAGTAGTCTGTACAAAAATCCTAATTGTTCTGGCCCAGAGGCTCTTTCTCAGTGAGGCTCAGGAAATTCCCCCTTCATTGTACGTTTGTCCTGCAATGATCTTTCTGGCTCATGGTTTCAGACATCACACAATTAACTCATGTTAATATATGTTCTTCAGCTTTGTTCCTGGTAATACTATCAATAATGTAAATGAACCTTAATGCCATTAGATGTACTATTGTGCCATTAGGTAGATTTGGCAACTAAAAAGTATGTTAGATTTTATTACTTATGAATAAATGTATGTAGTGTCTATAGAAGGCTGATGCACTGGTAGGCTGAATAATGATTTCCAACCACCCACATCCTAATCCCTGGAAACTATGAATGTTATCTTATATGACAAAAGAGACTTTGCAAGTGTGATTAAATTAAGGATCTTGAGATGGGGGAAACTTCTTGATTATCAGAGTGGGCTTGATTTAATTACAGTAGTGCTGATAGGAGACACAGGAGTCAAGGTAAAGAAGGCCATATGACAACGGAAGCAGAGATTGAAGTGATATAATTTGAAGATGAAGGAAGCAGCCACAGCCAAAGAACACAGGCTAGAAGCTGAAAAACCCAAGGGTCTAAGGCTCTTTTAAGAGCTTCTAGAATAAAGCAGCCCTGCAAACACTTCTACTTAGCCCAGTAAAACTGATTTTAGACTTCTGGCCTTCAGAATGATATGAGAATAAATTTGTGCTATTTTAAATTAGAGGCAATTGGTCACAATGGCAATAGGAAACTGATATATTTACATATCTGACTTTTGTTTGGCTACCTACCCTATTAATATAGTATTGCTGTATCAAAATCCTAACCTGCCTATTTTACTGTAACACACAAATTGTAATACATTGGAAAAATATGTGCTACCTCTGGTGCATTTATTAACTAGCTCAATATTTCTGGAAGATTTAGCAACATGTATAAAGATATTTTGAAATTTTCATACTCTTTGGGGCACTTGGGTGTCTAAGTTGGTTGAACACCCAGCTCTTGATTTGGGCTCAGGTCATGATCTCAGGGTCATGACCTCAGAGTGGTGAGATGGAGCCCCAAGGAGGGCTCCACACTCAGCAGGGGGTCTGATTGAGATTTTTTCTCTCTCTCTCTCTCTCTCTCTCTCTCTCCCTCTGTCCCTCCCCCGGCTTGTGCTCGCTCTCAAATAAATTAATTAATTAAAACCGGAAAATTCACAAATATGTGGAGATTAAACAACCCAGGAGCCAAAGAAGAAATCAAAAGAGAAATAAAAAAAAATACCTTGAGACAAATGAAAAGGGAAGTACAACATACCAAAAGTTACGGGATTCAGCCAAAACAGTTCTAAGAGAGCACATCGCTATAAATGTCTGCTTCAAGAAATAAGAATGATTTCAAACTACCTAACTTCACACCTCAAGGAACTACAGAAGAGAAACAAACTAAGCCCAAAGCTAGCAGTGTTTTCTTTTTCTTGCTTTAGATTCCACAGATGAGTGATACCATGCAGAATTTGTCTTTCTCTGTGTGACTTATCTTATTTAGCATAATGGGCTCTAGGTCTTTCCATGTTGTTGCAAATGGCAGGATTTCCTTCTTTTTATGGTTGGATAATATTCCATTACCTCTATTATATATATATTTACACACACACACATATATATAATGTTTATGTAGCACAAACATAAGCAAGTTTTACTCTGGAGTCCTATTTGAACTTGGTTGATTTGCATAGTTGAGCTCCAGAACTAACTCAAAGGGCAAGACTAGGTAAACACATGCTGGAATTGGTCTTTGGATATTTACAACACTGGCTAGTGAACCAAAGGGCACCACTGAATAAACAGACTACAGATGCCTGATTGCCTCACTCCTTCCAAAACCTACACATAGCTATTTATTCCTAATAAGACCATCTTATTCCTGAATAAGATAATCTGTATAAATGATTTTCACATAACATAAAAATTACATATTAACATTTATCTACGAAATGAGACAGACTGACATTGTTCATATTCTTAATCTGATGTTAGGTAATAACTAACATCATATGGCTTCACTCCTATAAAAGTCCTTTCTCAATCATCACTCTGCAGATATCATTCTATTTGTTGGGGATGGGGGGATTCCTTCAAGGAAGGAGTGTTAATTATACATACTATGAGTTATATAGATGTAGCTACTTATGTTCATTTTACTTTTCCACCACACAGAAGGTCTTCCATGCAAAGACTTTTACATTTTCTAATGGATATATTGTTAGCCATGTAAATAGTACCATTTAAGGTACTCCAGGAGAGAACAAAATTTAGGTTGATAGACTCAATTTTTTAGAGCATTAATATTTATACCTAACAAAGAATCTGGTCCAGTTCTTTCCTTTTTTTAGGTAAGGAAGAGAGACTGACTGAGTCTCTGTCACTTAAGTTTTGAAATAAGCTCTTTTGGTTTAGTGTATCTAAAATAAAGTCTCATATGATCTTGCGTGGTTCCCAGCACACAGAAATCGCTTCACAAGTATTTGTAAAAGAAATTACTGCTACCGGAAGATGTCAGAATGATTTCTCTCAAAATCGACTGCCAATGTATTATAGACATAATATATGAAGTGCTTAGAATGATCCCTAGCACATGGCTAGCACATATGTTTGTAACAGATAATCCTGTTCCTCAGTTCAACATTCAATGAGCACTGAAATACACGGCAGTCATCTGTTCTGCATTCCATGTATGCTGAATTGAGGCAAACATGATTTCTCAAGGAGGCAATTGGCTAAAGTTAGGATCTCAGTGTTAATCACCCTTTTACAATCTTTGTTATTTATTGTAGTTATAATTTGCCCCTGAAATTGGAGAGCCAAGTGAGTTAATGTTATGAGTCAGAGTTCCTAAGAGATTTCATAATTCCTTCAATACATTTTGGTTTGCAAGTATTTTCTTGTAGATCTCTCTGATGGAATGAGTTTAGGTTAACTTCAATAGCAAAAAAAAATAAATAAATAAATAAAAAATAAAAAAAAAATTAAAAAAGCCAGTTATGTACCTAAAGCCTTACAGAACAGGTCTGTAGACCTAACTGAATGGAATTCAGGCCACCTGATATTATATTAACAGATGTGGACACAGGCTATTGTTATAATCACTTCCTTAACCAGAGTCTATTTTAACAGGACAGGATTAAAACTGAAGATGTGAATTCCTGCATTTAGGCTAAATGGAACTTAGAAAAGCTAAACTTAGATTTTTTAAAGGTAAGATAATTGAGCAAATCTCTTGAATAGTTCAGACTGCTCCATGATATCCCTTTATCAGTATGACAGCTCCTCAAGATTCAGGGCCGATATCATGCCAATTTTATAGTTATAAAATCCGTAGGTGATAGAGATAAAAGAGACTATCTTCAGCTAGTGATTATCAAATTTGCTTTATCCTAAGAATCCCAAGGATACCTGGGATGTCTGCTACAAATCCATATTTCTAAAACTTCTTCTCTGGTTCTCTGGAGATTCTGATTAATAGGTTTGGGTAGAGCTGGAAATCTCTGTCTTTAACAAAAAACTCCAGGTAAATTGTTCCAATGTTTGGCCCAGCTTGGGAAATACAATCTTGATTATTATTTGTCAAAGGAGAAGAGCTGCATGAAAACTCCTATCTGGGTCAGAAATCATCAGAGCTTGCAACACTTAGTCCACACCTAAAACTCAGCAACAAAATAGAGAACTTCCAGAGCCACCCCAACCACTAGTATCTTAAAAGATTTCATTGGTTCCAGCTGTCAGGACTTGATGTTGTACCTCTTAAATAAAAGACTGCAACAGGCATGATACTGGTAAGCAGGAAGTAGAGTCATGCTTTACCTCAAGACTAGGAAGTGAACAGAATCAAAGTGCAGGTAAAGCTGATATATGATTTTATCAAAGCTAAGATGTCATTGACTGTAAATGGCACCATTATTTTAGTTATCACTTAGAAAAGCATTATGATATGATGCTTTATCAGCCAAATACTTTATAGAAAGAGTTTTTTAGACTGATATTTTTATCATATACATAAACTCAATAACTCCAAGAATACATAAAATGGGAAATACTGTATTTCACTGTCTAAGTCACATTTTTTCCATATTTTTACATATGAAATCCAGAGATATAATCTGTGGTGACATAGCAGTGCATCATAATTTAATGTATCTTTACTTCTTAATATGTATATATAAAATATTATCTTACAATGTATGGCATTTTAGATTCAGTGAAAGTTGGTATTAGCAATATATTTTGGCTAATGCATTCCTAAGCTCTCTTCCCACCCAGGGACTCTAATTCAGAGTCATCCATGTCTGTGGTTTTCCACACAGCTGTTTTCCCTTGTGGTATCAAAATGCAGCATTTGTTAAAAGAATCCATGAAAGAACTAAGTCCCATTGGTTCTGGACTCTAAGCCAGGTTTATAATGAAATAGAACTACCTTATTTTGACATTGGAAATGTTGATAATTACATCTGGTTCACCAACGCCCTCAGCTCTTGCCCATGACCTTTTTGGTCTATGCTCTGAATCGTTTGGTTAACAGAGGATAAAAGATTACTCTGACATTTTTTTTTAAAAGATTTTATTTATTTGTTCATGAGAGACACACACACACAGAGAGGCAGGCAGAGGGAGAAGCAGGCTCCATGCAGGGAGCCTGACATGGGACTTGATCCCAGGTCTCCAGGATCACACCCCAGGCTGAAGGCGGTGCCAAACCACTGAGCCACTGGGGCTACCCTGACTTTTTGAGTTTTGTTACAATTTTTTTTTTTTTTTTTTTTTTTTTTAGATAGGCTCCACACTCAACATGAGGCTTCACCTCATGACCCTGAGATCTGGAGTTGCATGCTCTGCCAATTGAGTCAGCCATGTGCCCCAAGATTACACCAATTGTAGCCTCTATGGAAAAGTTTGGCAGTTTCTCAAAAGGCTAAACAGAGAACTATATATGACTCAGAAAGTCCATACCTACCTATATATCTAGAGGACCTAAAAGCAGGAACTGAAACAGATACTGGTACACCAGGACTCATAGCAATGATAGCCGAAAAATAGAAGCAACCCAAGTGCCCATGGACAGAAAAATGGATAAAGAAAATGTGGTACAGGGACACCTGGGTGGCTCAGAGGTTGAGTGTTTGCCTTTGGCTCAAGTCATGATCCCGGGGTCTCAGGATTGAGTCCTGCATTGGGCTCCCTGCATGGAGTCTGCTTCTCCCTCTGCCTGTGTCTCTGCCTCTCTGTGTTTCTCATGAATAAATAAATAATTTTTTTAAAAAAGAGAGAAAATGGGATCCCTGGGTGGCGCAGCGGTTTGGCGCCTGCCTTTGGCCCAGGGCGCGATCCTGGAGACCCGGGATCGAGTCCCACGTCGGGCTCCCGGTGCATGGAGCCTGCTTCTCCCTCTGCCTGTGTCTCTGCCTCTCTCTCTCTCACTGTGTGCCTATCATAAATAAATAAAAATTTAAAAAAAAAAAAAATAAAAAAAAAATAAAAAAGAGAGAAAATGTGGTACATACAAACAACAGAAAATTATTCATCCATAAAAGGAATGCAATTTTGATATATGCTACAACATGAATGGATCTTGAAAATATTATGTTAAGTAAAATAAATCAGACACAGAGGGACAAATATTATGTGATTCCACTTAGATGAAGTACAAAAATAGGCAAATTGATAATACAGAAAGTAGAACAGAGGTTGCCAAGGGTTGGAAGTAGGGAAGTTTTTGGTTAATGGGTACAGAGTTTAGGTTGAGGATGGTGAAAAAAGGTTTAGGTATAGAGAGTGGTGAATAGCTTGTGAATATATTTAATTCCACTTTATTGTAAACTTAATGATTATCCTGAGTAATATTTCTTTATAAATATTTTACCACAAAAAACAGTTTGCAACACTCTTTTTAAAAAAATATTTTATTTATTTATTCATGAGAGAGGCAGAGACATAGGCAGAGGGAGAAGCAGGCTCCATACAGGGAGCCCCATGCAGGACTCGATCCCAGGATCCTGGGATCACAACCTGAACCAAAGGCAGACGCTCAACCACTGAGCACTCAGGTGCCCCTGCAACACTCTTTTATCTCTGGATTTGCTTCCATGTCACTCACACTCCATCTGGTTAGTTTTCATCCTGGCCCTTTTGATGTATGCAAGCAACATCTACTGTATCACAACTGTGGCCAGACCAAGAACAATTAGAGGAAGCCATTTAGATACATACCAATTTCAGAGATGTAAAATGTGGAGAAATGCATCCTTCAGCAATGAATGAACCAAGGTTCAGGGATTGGGGCTAGAGTTAAGTATCTCTGTTAAGGTCAGAAAGGACAGTAGTAAGAATAGATACTGAATAGATCACTCATGTGATCCTGAGATCCTTCATCTGGGGACATGGAAAGTAAAGTAGCAGACACAAAATTAGCTGATTTATCCTGGAGACCCGGGATCGAGTCCTGTGTCGGGCTCCCTGCATGGAGCCTGCTTGTGTCTCTGCCTCTCTCTCTCTCTATCTGAATAAAAAAAAAAAATTAAAAAAAAAGTTATTTAAAAAAAATTAGCTGATTTAGTTTAGTAGTTAGCTAAATTAGAGCTCAATGCCAGAACCACAAAACAGAAAATGTGTGGAAGCGTTTTACTATATTAAGGTTAGAGTTAGGACTAGGGCCAGGGTTCAGTTAGGGTTGGGGGTCAGGTTAGCAAAATATATATTACAAATCTATATAACAATAAACAGATATTGTGGGATCCCTGGGTGGCGCAGCGGTTTGGCGCCTGCCTTTGGCCCAGGGCGCGATCCTGGAGACCCGGGATCGAATCCCACATCGGGCTTCCGATGCATGGAGCCTGCTTCTCTCTCTGTCTGTGTCTCTGCCCCTCTCTCTCTCTCTCTGTGACTATCATGAATAAATAAATAAAATCTTAAAAAATAAATAAATAAATAAATTCTTCTACTTATAAAAAAAATAAACAGATATTGAAAACAGAAGAATGCTTATTTTTTATCCTAAATTTTTATTTACTTACACTATATTTTCATGTATCTTATCTCCTTGGATTTGAGTCCATGTGTAAAAAAAAAATCCCCAGTAGGGGAGGAGGAAACCTAAGCTTATAGCTTGGCACTTCCTTAGTAGCACATATCTGTTGAGAAGCAGAATCGGATTCCAACTCTTAGGTACCTCCAATGCTCAGGGCTTCTCAGCTCTACCCCAGGAAATACTGTATCATCTGTCATCAATGAATATGAAACCTCTGTGTGGTGTAGGTCTCTGAGTCCAGATGAGCTAAAGAAACATACTTAAGTAAGTAGAGATATTCTAGGATTCATCCTTGGCTGTTGGATTTTCAATTTAATTAGAGTCAATTACCACGTCCCACTAGGAGTGACCTAAATGATCATAGTGTTCCTAATATGCCAATGGTTCAGGTAGGCAGATATGTAATGCCAAGAATTGGCTTTAGTCCTCCTGCTAAGCACTTAAAAGCTGAGCATCATGTTTCATAGCAATAACCTTTGGAGGTCCAACTTTCTCCTTTAAATAGGGATATTACCCACATTGTGGCACAATTTCACCGTTGTGAAATTAGAGATAATGTGTATAAAGTATCTAGCACAGTATCTAGGGAAATGGTAGGAATTTGTAACACTATCTACTCAACGATTTTATTTTTACTCATAATGAGACTACATTGACCCAGTCGATTCTTTTTTTAAATTTTTTAAAAAGATTTTATTTAATTATTCATGAGAGACACAGAGAGAGAATGAGAGAGAGAGAGAGAGAGAGAGAGGCAGAGACACAGGCAGAGGGAGAAGCAGGCTCCATGCAGGGAGCCTGAGGTGGGACTCGTTCCTGGGTCTCCAGGATCATGCCCCGGGCCGAAGGCAGGAGCCAAACCGCCCAGCCACCCGGGCTGCCCAACCCCAGTCAATTCTATATTAAAATAATCTGCTTTCCACAATTTACATTCATACAAAAAATAATTGCACATTTGATTGCAACATAGCATGATGCAACATAGCATAAACAATCTTAACTGGACTAATCACCAGCTGTGTGATGTTAAGCAAGTTACTCAACTTCTCTGTTCCTCAGTTTTCCTCAAAAAATAACTTGGGAGTAACAGAACCTGCCGTGCAGGATTGTGGTGAAAATTAAATGAGTTAACATTTGGCTTTGTTTGTTTGTTTTTAAATTTTTAATTCCAATATACTTTACAATGTTGTATTAGTTTAGTTTCAGTTGTATAATATAGTTTCGACTGATGATTTGAAACATTCCTTAGTGCTCATCATGATGAGTGTGCTCTTTGATCCCCATCACCTATGTCACCCATCCCTCCACCCACCTCCTCTCTGGTAACCATGAGTTTGTTCTCTATACTTAAGAGTCTGATTTTTGGTTTCTCTCTCCTTTTTTTCTTTGCGTATTTGTTTTGTTTCTTAAATTCCACGTATGTGTGACATCAGGTGGTATTTGTCTTTCTCTTACTGACTTATTTTGGTTGGCATTATACTCTATAGCTCCAATTAGGTCATTGCAAATGGCAAGATTCCATTCTTTTTTAAATAGCTGAATAACATTGCAATATATGTTGCAATATATATATCTCACATCTTTACCCATTCATCTATTGATGGGCATTTGGTCTGCTTCTGTAAGTTGGCTATTGTAAATAATGCTGCAATAAACATAGGGGTGCATGTATCCCTTTGAATTAGTGTTTTTGCATTTTGGGGGTAAATGCCCAATAGTACAATTATTGGATTGTAGGGTAGTTCTTGTTTTTTTTTTTTTTTTTTTTTTTTTTAATTTATGATAGTCACACACAAAGAGAGAGAAAGAGGCAGAGACATAGGCAGAGGGAGAAGCAGGCTCCATGCACCGGGAGCCCGATGTGGGATTCGATCCTGGGTCTCCAGGATCGTGCCCTGGGCCAAAGGCAGGTGCCAAACCACTGCGCCACCCAGGGATCCCTGTAGGGTAGTTCTATTTTTATTTTTAACTTTTTGAGGGACCTCCATACTGTTTTCCACAGTGGCCTTACCAGCTTGCATTTCTACCAGCAGTGCCTGAGAGTTCCTATTGCTCCATATCCTCACTGCCAGCACTTGTTGTTTCTTGTGTTGTTGATTTTAGCCATTCTGACAGATGTGAGGTGATACTGCATTGTAGTTTTGATTTGCATTTTGTTGATGATGAGTGATGTTGTGCATCTTTTCATGTGTCTGTTGGTCATCTGGATGTCTTCTTTGGAGAAATGTCTATTCATGTCTTCTGCCCATTTTTAAATTGGATTATTTGGTTTTTGGGTGTTCAGATGTATCTGTTCTTTATAAATTTTGGACCATAACCTTTAATTGGATATGTCATTTGCAAATATCTTCTCCCATTCAGTAGGCTGCCTTTTAGTTTTGTTGATTGTTTCCTTCACTGTGCAAAAAGCTTTTTATTTTAAATGAAGTTTCAGTAGTTTAATTTTGTTTTTATTTCCCTTGCCTCAGGAGACATATCTAGAAAAATGTTGCTACAGCCAATGTCAGAGAAATTACTGCCTATGCTCTCTTCTAGGATATTTATGGTTTCATGTCTCACATTTAGTCTTTAATTCATTTTTGAGTTTATTTTTGTGTAGGGTATAATAAAGTGGTCCACTTTCATTCTTCTGCATATAGCTGTCTAATTTTCCGAACACCATTTGTTGAAGACAGTATCTTTTTCTCATTGCATACTCTTTCCCTAATGAGTTAACACTTGTAAAGAGCTTAGAATATTGCCTGGCATATAATAGGGGCATATAAGTCTTTGTTTAAATAAATAAACAAACTTTTTTATCGGCTTTAACATGTCATTTTCAAATAAATGATTGACAGCAGTGAGATATTCCTTTTTTTAAAAAAAGAATTTAGTTATTTATTCATGAGAGACACAAAAAGAGAGGCAAAAACACTGGCAGAGGAAAGAAGCAGGCTCCTTGCAGGGAGACCAATCAGGACTCAATCCCAGGACTCCAGGATTACTATCTGAGCCAAAGGCAGCCACTTAACCGACTGAGTTACCCAGGTGCTCCGTGAGGTAATATTTCTAACAAGGGGAATAATTTTTACTGTAATAATCCGCATGATTTTTTTAAAAAAGATTTTATTTATTTATTCATGAGAGACATAGAGAGAGAGAGAGAGAGAGAGAGAGAGAGGCATAGACAGAGGCAGAGGGAGAAGCAGGCTCCATGCAGGGAACCCGATGTGGGACTTGATCCCGAGACTGTGGGATCCATGACCTGAGCCGCAGGCAGATGCTCAACTGCTGAGCCACCCAGGCATCCCAATCCACATGATTCTTAATGCACAGCTAAAGAATGGCAGGTATGGCTCAAAAATTTAATTTACACATCTAACCAAGTGCCTAGTTCACAGATGCGGGGATCCTTAGTTGAGGGAGTAGCTAGGTCCTTTAAGGACACTTCCTGTTCTGCAACGGATGTATACAATGAATCTTTTCCCCAAGTCAAGCACACAGGTACCTTCAGCCACTTACCAGAGTAACAGAGCAAGGGGAAAAAGAAACACCTAGTGCGTTGGAGGATTACCAGACATTATGAATCCCCAGAGCCCCAAAATACCACCATGTTCTCCAGTCATGGGACTTGTGGAGATCAGGTGACGGATGATGTCTTCAGCTGAGTTTATTTTACACCAGATCTGATGAGATAGGAGGCTGATCCTATGGTCACTTCCTTACTTCGCAGAATATATAATGCAGTTAGACGTATTAGTATTTGGCGGAATCCACCTGTTGTTCACACCCCACGCAGTAAGTGCGACTGTAATAGAAAAACCAAATAGAAGCCCTTGACACTGACCACCTTGCCCCTCTTCCCCCCACTGCCATTCTTCTACTGTCCGCGAGACAGTTGAGCAAAAGCAGCCCCACATGTCTAGGTAACTGCAGAGGTCTGGGCTATTTAACTTAACTCCTTTAGTCAGCAAAAGCCAAACGAGTATTAGAAGATATCTGTGGATTACTATAAACAATCAGGTGCTGAGGCCAATTTTAGCTAAGGTTCTAGATATGGCATCATAACTGGAGCAGATAAACATTGTGCTATTGACATTAAAGACAGGCTCTCCAATTTTTATCAGTGTAGATAATCAGACCCAGTTTGCCTTTACTCGGCAAGGGAATGTGATCTTCACTGTTGTGCAAACTCTGGTTCTTTCTTATATAAAGTAGTCCAGACATCGCAATCATCTTAATGTGCAAGACTGGCTGAGCAGGCCAGTCTATGATCTGACCAGAAACAGGTGGTGTACTCATATTCGACAATATAGGTCGCTTAATAAAGGGACTGTTTACAACATTGGGGGGGGTGGGGAGGAAGACATCTAGTCATTACTACCCTCAGATTTTGTGCCGGGCTGAATGGTATCTGCCCAAAATTCATGTCCTTCCTGGAATTTCAGAATGTGAACCTATTTAGAAATAGAGCCTTTGTAGATGCAATCAAGTCAAGATGAGGTCATAGTCGGTTAGGGTAGAATCTAACCCAATATGACTGGTATCCTGAGAAGAAAGCATTGAGACGCAAACACCAAGAGGTCAGGGAGTTGGCCATGTAACTCTGAGAGCAGATACCAGAGTGCTGCAGCTACAAACCAGGAATGCCAAAGATTTTTTGCAAGGACCTGACACTAGAAAGAGGCATGAAACAGATTCTCCCTCACAGCCTCCAAAAGAGCCACCATTCCGACCTACACTTGGATTTTGGGCTTCTATTTCCAGAATTGTGATAATAAATTTCTATTATTTCATCCACTTGGTTGTGGTACCTTGTTACAGCAGCCCTAGCAAACTAATACAGACCGGAATGGACAAGGGGTGGGTAGTTGTGGAAACTCAGAGAAGTAGTTATAGGGGTCAGAGAGGGCTGCTTAAAGGCAGAGTGGCCTTCAATAAAGGGCTACAGCCAATCTGCTAGGACACTGTGGGAAGGGAGCTGAGGGAATAAGACTTTGACCTCAAACTCTCCCCATCTCTGGCCAGTGGCTCCCACCGGCTAAACAGAACTAGGAGCCAGAGGGCAAGGGGCATATTGAAGAAATCAATAAGTCAGCCTCTTGCCACACAAATGGGAGAGAAGAGTGGTGGCTGCACATCTGAGGTAGAAATGGAAAATATTCAGCACTGGGTATTAGGTAATATTGTGGAACTCTGGCTAAATTTTTTGGAGTGAAAAAATGGTACTCTAGTAATGAAAAAAAATATTTTGATGCACATTAAAATATTTACCAGCAAACTATGATCTGTAAGTATCCTTTAAATTATTTCAGCTTAGGGGCACCTGGGTGGCTCCGTCAATTAAGTGTCTGCCTTTGGCTCGGGTCACGTGATCTCAGAGTCCTGGGATTGAGCCCTGCTGCTTCTTCTCCCTCTTCCCCTCTCCTCGCTCATGCTCTCTCTCAAATAAGTAAATAAAATCTAAACAAAAATTTCAGCTTATTAAAAAAGTGGGAGAGGCTGACAAAACAAAACTGGCAAAAATGGCACTGATTGCTAAAGCGGGCCGTCCATTAATATTCACTACTATTCTCTCCAACTGCAAAATTTTCCATGATAAATATTACATTGAAAAATTTAAATTAAGGCTTCCCAAGCAATGTAGGAAAAATATTGCTTCAGTGGAAAACTATACACTGTGTGGACTCTAGATGACACCCTCTGGATTATCAGATTCTGATTTTATCTAAGCTATGTTGCAACTTTATAAATTGTACATAACTGATAGCAATGGCAAGTAACTCTTGTCTAAAAACATGCAAATTCTGTCCTACCTAGTAGAGTTTCAGTTGGCCTCCTTCCCTCCCTGTGGAAGAAATCACTCTAGTCCCTGTTTGCACATTCATTTCAACACCTTTTATTCCCTACACATGTATGCTGTGTTGATGTCTCCTTCGAACTTGTTACTCTGCTTATAAGTTACATAAAAGCTTTAACACGTGTTCACTTTTATGTTTGCTGGAGTCCTCATTTTACCCCTTTTTTTTTTTTCATAAAGATTTTATTTACTTATTCATGAGACAGAGAGAGAGAGAGAGAGGCAGAGACAAGGCAGAGGGAGAAGCAGGCTCCATGCAGGGAGCCCGATGTGGGATTCGATCCCGGGTCTCCAGGATCAGGCCCTGGGCTGAAGGCGGCGCTAAACCACTGAGCCACCCGGGCTGCCCATTTTACCCCTTTTTGAAAGTTACCTCGTATCAGTGATAAATAGTATTTATGTCCTTCTCGTGAAGCTGAAAGTAAAATAAACGATTTGATATACTCATGAACGATTGTGTGTGAATGAGTAATTAATTGTAAAATGCTTTTAGAGTAAATTGTAAGCTAGTTGTCCAAATATTTGCTAACTTTCCTCATTTTTGTTTCTCATACCACTGGTTCCCAAAACCCCGTTGGAATCTTTGTGCCGGAGGCCTAGCTGGATTTTCAGTAAACACGAGAGCTCATGGAAGTGAAATATGAGCATGGCAAGTTTGAAAACACTTCAAAACAAAAAGCGAGTATCATCTCCTGAAAATCTGTGTTAAGAAAGTCAAGCAAATGACCCCGCTCTAGCATTCCCAGCTCTCCCATCAGAGACCAGTAGCCTTCCTCTGTGTGCTCACAGCACAGTCCCAGTACCTCTTTCATATCAGTTTTCACATTGGATCCTAAACCCTTATGCCAATAGCTTTGCATCTCACTCCAAGTAAAAATCAAGACTTGGGGTCTCTGTCTCTCATTTATAGTGTTTTCCGTTGGATTCTGATTATTTACTGTAATGGCTTCCCAGCTCCCCCAGACTGGAAGTCACAGCCTGCAGCCCTGCAAACCCAGATATCCCTGGGCCAGCTTCCTCACCTCTTCTGGGTGTTGATCCAAACATCCCTGTAGGTGCTATCCCTCTTCATTGCTTTGTTTCCCCACAGCACTTACCACTCTCTCTCATGCCATATTCTGTCACTTATTTATCTTGTCTATTGCCTGTCTCCCTCCACGAGAATGAAAAGTCCCCAAAGACAGGGGTTTCTCTGTTTTGTTCACAGGTGTAGCCTCTGCACCTTGAACAAAGTCTGGAAACAGTAGCAACTCAGTAATTATTCTTTTAATAAATGAAATGCTTGTCTCATTGCTCTCACCTAAGGGCAAAGATTGGGCTTTATTTTTTTATTTTTAAAAAGATTTTATTTTATTTATTCATGAGAGACACACACACACACAGAGAGAGAGAGAGAGAGAGGCCGAGACACAGGCAGAGGGAGAAACAGGCTCCATGCAGGGCCCCCCAACGTGGGACTTTATCCCAGGTCTCCAGGATCACGTCCTGGGCCAACGGCGGCGCTAAACCACTGAGCCACGCAGGGATCCCCAAGATTGGGCTTTATTTGTGCAATTCTAGCATTTATGTGGCACATGGTATATATTCAGTAAGAGTCTCATGGATTCCCCTGGGAGACCCAGGTCAATTCTAGGGTGGCTGCAATGGTAGATATCAGGGAAAGCCAATTAAACAACCTTTCTGGTTTCCGTGTTATTTCCCTGACTCATCATCACCTGGGATGGCATAGATGAGGTCAGACATTTCTGGACTGTCCACTGAAAGACTAGACATGGTGGTGCAGGGTAATGGGAGAAGTATATGGTGTTTACAACTTAATTTTTTTTTTTTGGCACTTGCTAGACATTCATTTATATGTCACTAATAGGATAAAGTTTGAAGAACAGAGAAGACTGCCTGGATTTGGTGGAAGGGGCAGAGAGTAGTGATTTTTTTTTTAAGATTTTATTTATTTATTCATGAGAGACACAGAGAGAGGCAGAGTCATAGGAGCCCGATGTGGGTGGGACTCCCTCCTAGAACCCAGGATGACACCCTGAGCTGAGCGGCAGGTGCCCCAGCACTGGGACATCCAGGGGCCCGGGGTGGTGAATTCTTAGGGTGGCCTTATGGAGTGTGCAGTTTAGAGGGCACTGTGGGAATACAGTGTGAGGTGGAGAGTGCGTGGAGCACCCGTGAGAGCGAGGAGGAGGGCTCAGCGAGGAGTGCGCCGGTGAGTGGTTAAGGCTCCTTCAAGGTCTGAGGTAAGAAAGAGAAAGAGAAGGAGAGAAAGGAAGAGGAAGGAAGGAGGAAGGAGGAAGGAAGGAAAAGAAGAGAAAGAAAGGAAGGAAGCGAGAAGGAGGGAGGGAGGAAGGACAAGAAGAAAAGGAAAGAAACGAGGAAAGAAGGAAAAAGGGAGGCTTGGGAAGGAAGGAAAAGCAAGGGGAGGAGGAGGGGGAGAGGCAGAGAAAGCGGGAAGGTAGAAGAAGGGAAGGGGGAGAAAAGGCTGCGAAAACTTTTCTATCGGAGTGTGTGAGTGTGTGTGTGAGTGTGAGTGTGTGAGTGTGTAAGGCCGTCCCAACTAGCCGCCAGGCGTGTAGGCACACCGGCTTCCCGACACCTTCGGTCCCGAACACCACCACCTCCCTGACCCGGGAAAGGAAAGGCGGGGTGCGGAGGGGCGGGGGGCGGGGGGCACGAGGGGGGCGGGGGGCGGAGGGACGAGGGGGGCGGGGTGCGGAGGGACGAGGGGGGCGGGGGGCGGGGGGGGCGGCGCCCGGGGCTTCCCTGCGGCGGGGCCGAGCGCGGCGCACTGCGCGGGGCGGGCATGGCCGAGACGCGGCCGGGGCCGGCGGCGGGGCTGGCGCTGAGCGCGCTGCCCGACCACTGCCCGCTGCTGCAGCCCAGCCTGGCGGAGCTGCGGCGCCGGGCCCGGGCGGCGGGGGCCCCGCGGTCGCCGCTGCCGCTCACCGACGCCTTCCTGCTGCGCTTCCTGCGCGCCCGGGACTTCGACCTGGAGCTGGCCTGGCGGGTAAGCGCGCTCCCCTCCCCGCGGCGGGGCCCGACCCCCGGGACCCCCGGGACCCCCGGGACCCCCAGGACCCCCGGGACCCCCGGGACCCCCGGCGCGGCGCGGCGCGGCGGGTCTCGGGCTCAGCCGCGGAATCGCGAAACCCGCCGAAGGGCTCCGGGCTGGGGGTGCCTCTCCCGTCCCCGGTGAGAGAAGACAAAGCAGCGGCGGCGAGGGGGGAACCCGGCCCCGCCACATCCCAGCAGATCTCTCCGCGCGGGGCGGGGAGGATGAAGCTGCCGGGAGCACTGAAGGTCGAGAGCCAAATGCCAGCAAAGTAGCGCCATCATTACTGATAATAATTCCCAAGTGTCGGGGCGGCAAAGCAGTCCAGGACATTTTGGGTGAAAAGATGTGCGATAAGGTGGTTCTCTTGTGTTTCCAGGTACGTTACAGGTGGTTGAGGGCCGGGAGGATAGGAAGGCAGGAACCAAACATTGGGATGGAACCTTGAGCTCCTGTCCCTTCGAAGCTCGGCATCCTCCTCTGTGAAATGTTAGCGAGAGAGCCTACCACCGATTGATTTCCAGGATTGCGCATTAACCAGCCTCACGGAACGATACGTACCCAGCAGAGCCTGACCCAGCAGAGCCTGACATACGTAATGCAATCGGGCCCTGAACCTGGTCTAGCCCTTTCCCTAGCGGAGCGGCGTACTCAGTGCAAGGACGGAGATGGGAGGCAGGCAAAGTACCATGGTGCAGAACAGTGACATGACCCAGTAGGAGTGTTGTTGTTGTCGATAACTGATTTTTTTTTTTTTTTGAAAAAAGACTCTATTTATTTAATCTTGAGAGCCACACAGAGAGAGGCAGAGAGGTAGGCAGAAGGAGAAGCAGGACTCCCTGCGGGGAGCCCTGTGAAGGAGGGACTCGATCTCAGGACCCTGGGATCAGGACCTGAGCCAAACGCAGACACTCAACCACTGAGCCAACCAGGTGTCCCTGATAACTGACTTTTAATGGAAAAAACTAAAGAGCATGGGTGATTTAAAAAAAAAATCATCAGCAGTAAAGAGTGCAAAGTATGTTTCTAAAAGTAACTTTATAAAGGAAAAAAGTTCCCCATCCCAAACCTTCATTTTGCTAGTGATCTACCCAGAAGCAGTTTTACTGTTGTTACCTGTTTGTCTTTCTAGATATTGTCTGTGCTTGTACAAACACATGTATGTGTTTTACAGTTGGCCTTGGTTATTTTTGTTTGCTTTTACCTCATTTATCATAGAGATCAGCCTATTCCCCTCTGTGTGCTACATCTTACTCTTTTGGGGGCTGTATACTATTCCATTGTATGGATTTATTATATCAAAATTTATTAACCAGCCCCCTCTTATTGGATATGAGTTGTCCTCAGCCAATGGCAATGCCCACGCATGCTGTTCTTTCCTTCATTCCAATGATTATTTTTTGAACTCTTCCAATTTGCCTGGCAGTGCACAAAATGCAATAAACAATATCTGTCACCAACTGGATATTGTAGTATCTCCTTATACATTTGTCTTCACATTTTTTTTTAATTTATGATAGTCACACACAGAGAGAGAGAGAGAGAGAGAGAGGCAGAGACACAGGCAGAGGGAGAAGCAGGCTCCATGCACCGGGAGCCCGACGTGGGATTCGATCCCGGGTCTCCAGGATCGCGCCCTGGGCCAAAGGCAGGCGCCAAACCGCTGCGCCACCCAGGGATCCCATACATTTGTCTTCGTGCAAAAATAGGAATATATCTTTGTAAGTTCAACCTATATAGTTGCTGGATGAAGTGAGGTTTGCATTTCAGTGTTGACAAATATAACTGTATTTCAAAGGGTTTGCACTAATTTTATGACTTTTGTTATAAAATGGTGCCTCTTTCTCTGTATTATCACCTGTATTGTACGATAAAACATTATGATCTGTGTCAACCTGCTTGATGAGAAATTGGTTCTTGTTATAATATGCATTTATTTAATTATAAATTAGATTAAACATCTTTCATATATTTAAATTTATAAAATTATTTTCCAGTTAACTGTTCTTACCATTTGTTAATTTTCTTCCATTTTGTTCACATAAAATACACATTTTCTTATTCATAAAATGTCTTTATGTATAAAGAAAATAACCCTTTGCCCTAGTTGTCTTTTGACATTGCTTGGGTATTTTTTTCTATGCCTAATTTAACCATTTTTATGTAATCACATATATCAGTTCTTTGATAAGCTCTTCTCTCCAAAATTTTTTCTAGTAATTTATGACTTTTTATTTTTTTATTTTTATTATTTTATTTATTTTTATTTTTATTTTTTTAAATATTTTATTTATTTATTCATGACAGACAGAGAGAGAGAGAGGCAGAGACACAGGCAGAGGGAGAAGCAGGCTCCATGCAGGGATGGATGGATGCATGGATCTCCATATCACACCCTGGGCTGAAGGCGGCGCTAAACTGCTGGGCTACCGGGACTGCCCTATTATTTATTTTTTAAAAAGATTTTATTCATTTATTCATGAGAGACAGAGGCAGAGGAAGAAGTAGTCTCCATGCTGGGAGCCCGACGTGGCACTCTATCCCGGGACTCCAGGATCATGCCCTGAGCCAAACCAGGGATCCCAATGACTTCTCTTTTTAATGTTGGAGTTGCTAACCTATTGGGATTCATTTTGATGCCAAGAATGAAATAGGAATCTGATTTCATTTTTGTCAGATGGCTACTCAGTTATCCTGACCCACTGGGATTTATTTTGATGTTAGGAATGAAATAGGAATCTGATTTTATTTATGTTTTGTCAGATGGCTACTCAAGTATCCTCATACCCAAGTATGAGTAACAAACTAATATTTACTCAGTAATTACTAAATATAAAGACACTCTTAGGTCCTATGAGAAGTGCAGTTTAAATGAGGCATTAAACATATAAATGCATAGAGGTAACTAATAATAAAAGAAGTGTGCAATTCACTGATTTCATTTTAGCTGCTTTTCAAAAGTAATGTCTAAATACAAGAAGAAATAAAATTTACCTCCAGCATCTGTTATATGTATTATTGTCTGTATTCTTTATTTTCCTGAATTGTTTACATCATGTCCTTGAGGAACTGGTTAGCAAGGCTGTCTAAATCCCCTGGATAGGGATCAAGTTTCTGTCTGTGAACTCTTTGCCTTACTTTTCTGCCAACTGGATAGGAAAAGGAAAGGTTGAGTGTGAAACTTTTTTTTTTTTTTGTCAATTTCCTCCATAAAAGAAGCTAATTCAACTCAAACTCCCTTATTTATAATGTAAAAGCCCTATAATTTTAGTATATGAAGAAGGCCTTGATAAGCTCGTCAATTACAATGAAATTTCTCATTCTAGTTTTTGTATTTGAAGTTATAATGAATTATTGAGGTTTTTATGATTCTAATAGCTTATAGCATACCAGGTATCTTGGTAAATAGTGTTTGTGCAGATTATCTCATTATTTTCTCATTTTAGAAGACATTGTGACGGAGACAGTAATTAGTCCAAAAATCAGTAAGTGGTGGAGTTAGGGATTTGAACTTGGGCTGAACTCTGCAAAGCCTGTGCTCCCAAGTATACTGCACTTGCCCCTTCTGTTTAAAACAGTGAACATAAAATGGCCAACTGTTAACCTGTCTGTTCCACATATTCTAGTGAATTCCTGTGTTTTATAAGTGACTAGTTCAGTTTCTTCTGTTTTTGCTCCGTGTGGCAAGTTTTTTATCCTTTAAATATTTTTATGGTTTCCCCTAAGTCTTCTTTGAGGCTTTCAAAAATCCATTGACTCTTCCTATAGGTTCTTTTGTAAAATTTATCTTATCACATGTCAGTTTCAGTGACTCTGCTCCTGATAGTTACTGTATAACTTCTCTGAGCTTTAGTATTCTTATCTGTAAGCTGGAGTAACAATATTTACCTCTCAGGATGGTTGTGCGAAGGAATTGAAATAATGCCATCAAACCCTGTAGAAGCAGCACAACTATAGTTGTACTTCATTTGAAAGTGCATGAAAAATGTCAGAGGCAAAGCATAGTTAAAATAAACCATAACTTTTTACTTTTATTTTTTCCTAATTGTAGCAAAACAGGTGCCTTCCAGTAATGAAAGTTCACTTGCCAATTTTTTTTGTTGTTGTGGACTTTTGATGATTTGTTTGAGAATTGCTCAGTAGCAGTTTACATCATTTATGTAACTTATTTATGTCAGCCAAGTTTATGTCAGTGGAAGAGTAATGATCAAAGATCCAGGGTTAGATATTTCAATTTGCAAAAGTTAAATGTCAAAGGCATGAGAGTGATTTGTGCAACTTTATGACAGTCAGGTTTTCAAGTATGTGAATTCAGCTGGGTTACTCATGCATTAATTTATTCTTTCATTTACCATTTGTACCTAACTCCTGGGTGCCCAGCACTCTGTAGAGATAAATAAGTTGAGGCCCCTGCCCCTGTTACCTAAAAGATCCCTTTTAATGAAGCTACAACTTCTGTGATTCCATGGGAGACTAAAATTGTTATTTTTACAAGGGAGCTAATATGCCGCTTCTAGCATTTTGCTTGAATCAGAATTAAAAGGACTATTTTATATCTGAGGAACTATCAAACACTCATTCTGATGTCCTCTAAGACAGGAGGAGGAAGAGAAACTCATAGAGTAGAATGCGTATATCAGAATCTACAATGTACCTTTTGTTCTTTCTGCTTTTGGAAATTGCTATTTAGGTCACCAACTATTTTGTTGTTGGCTAATTTATGGACGCTTTTCGTTCTTACCTCTCAGTTTTCTTTAACTCATGTCATTCTCTTTTTAAAAAGAGTTCAGAAAAGTTTATTAAATGAAGAACCGAGAGGGAGAAAGACAGAAAAAGAGAAAGTTAGAAAGACACCATCACTGGAGAGAGAGAGGAGGGGGGCCCGGCGGCACACAGAACTTTTTCCTCCCTTCTGTGCACCATCGTGTCGCTTCTCCTACAGTCCAGCCAGCTTTTCTCTTTCGTCAGTCATTGCCAGCCATTAACATTGCCCAAGGTTGGGATTTTCACCCTTTACTTGGGTTTTAAATTTGTATTTGTAGTTTCTCCTCCAGATCATTAGGATTTTGTGATCAGACCTGTCATGTTTATTCCAATGACTCTCCCTTCCTTTCATCGAAACTTCCATTCCCCAGTGCTAGTAGACCTCTTTAAACTCAAAACAAGCATATTGTTGGGGTGCCTGGGTGGTGCAGTCACTTAAACATCTGATTCTTGGTTTTGGCTCAGATACTGATCTCGGGTTTCTGAGATCCAGCCTTGCACCAGGCTCCATGCTCAACATGGAGTTTGCTTGAGATTCCCTTTCCTTCTCCCTCTGCCCCTCCTGCTTGTACTCTTTTTCTTTCTTTACAACAAAACAAAACAAAAACCCCAAACATATTGCCACTTTACAAAAATTGAGAATGCTGAAAATTGTGAAAAGGAAAATTAAACCATAATAAACTTTAAATGCATAATTTGATTTTAGTATTCTCCACAATATACAGGCAATATCTGTATTACTTGTAAATGCAGAGTAACCATTATTGGTGGTTCTCTTAAAATAAAAAGAAAACAGGATTCCTTCAGGCCATACTTTGCCAAGACCTACTATCCAGACATACTGTTTCACTTGGAAGCATACCACTATTAACAAAGTTGATTTTTGTTGTTTATCTATTAGTAGACAGTATAGCAGTGGTCTAGAGATGTTCCGTTGTACCTTTGGCTTAGCTCTTTTTTGTAAGAAAGAAAATAAAACAAAAAAAATTTAGTTATCTGTACAAAAACCTGCACTAATATACTCAAATGAGCAATGAATACAAATATCTTTCCCTATTACAACAATAGCAGTGGTCACTGCCACTCATTATGCCCATATATGCTTTATGCTTAACCCTACAAGGCAGATATGGAGGAAACAAGACACAAAGGAGTTAAATATTTATCCAAGATCACACAGGTAATAAATGGTAGGGTCAAGGTTTCTCTGATGAAGCAACCTGGGAATTTAACTTTTCACTGCATAGCATGGCACGTATGATCCAGTTGTCACCAGCAGGTCAGTCCCAAGGAGCACAGGCATTTTATTCTGTTCATGGCTGTAACTCAAGTGCCTACCGGGTGTGTAGAATATTGTAGATCCTCTAAAAATATTTGTAGAGCTAATTCATTTAATTGATTTCTAGTATTCCTGTATCTTCCTTATTTCAGAAAGGAGTTATCTATTGTTGAGTAACAAGTCACTCCCAAGCTTAGTGGCTTAAACCACAACTATTTATTGGTCTGTGATTCTCTAATTTGGGCAAGGCTGAGCAGGGATGGCTCATCTCTGCTCCACACTGCATCAGATGGGAAGTTTGCTGAGACCAGACCAAGATGGACCCTGCTTGTCCAGTGCCTCTTTCCACATAGACTTATTCTTATGTATTTTTATGTATTCTTATGTATTATTTCTTAAGTATTCCTATTCTTATGTGGTTTCTGGATCCCCAAAAGCAGACTCAGAAAGTCCCAGCCTTCCTAAACTAGCACAGTGTCACTTCTGCGGAAGCAAAATATAAGGCCAGCCCACATTCTGGGGGGGCAGGAGTCAACTGGATTCCACCTCGAATGGGACAAATGGCATGTGTTTAGCAGGAGGGGAGGTATTACTGATAGCTGTCTTTGGAGACTATCAACCATAGGAGATGAATGAAAATTATTCAACTTTAAGTTTGTGATGAAGTCTTATCACCTGAGATCCTTGAAGAAGGGAACTTTAATTTTTAAAACTAAAAGGAAAACCTAAAAAACAAAAAAACCCAACCCAGATTAAAAGCCTGACATAATGGATGGTAAGGGCCATACATAATGCCAAGGCTTTGCTACCATTTTTACAAAGTGCTTTACCATGTATGCTCTCTGTAGACAATTTTTATTTTGTTTTTCAGTTGCTGAAAAACTATTATAAGTGGAGAGCAGAATGTCCAGAAATAAGCGCAGATCTATGTCCCAGAAGTATTCTTGGTCTTCTGAAGGCTGGTTACCTTGGAGTCCTGAGAGCCAGAGATCCCACTGGCAGCAAAGTTCTTATTTACAGAATTGGTAAGCCATATACAGCACTATTTTCCTTTTTCTCTCTTTTTTCTTGACCGCCATGTTGAAAAGCTTCCATGAGTCCATATTTAAGAATTTTGCTTTTTAGGTTTTAATTGAGGCTTACTTTAGACTGCAATGTCCCTCAACTATAACAAAACTGGCAATCGTGAGAAAATTAGAAACCAAAAAAATCTTACTTCCATTTTTCCACACAGTCAACTGTATAAACTAAGAGAGAAAGAAAACAGATAAATATGAGGAAAAGGTGAAAAAGATCAAGGTAGAGTGTTTAGAGAATGCTTAGTTGGAAATCCACATAAGAACTCTGAACTGTAAGAACACAAGCTCTGCAAGAGCATGGATTTTGTCTGTTCTGTTATTCATTGTAGCTAACACTGAAACCAGGACCTAGTACATGGTAGGTATTTATTGAATATTTTTGGAGTGAATGGCTAGTTGGATACCACTCAGGGCTGAGGAGCTCGTTCCCTGGGAAAGGGGGAGGTCCGGGGGAAAGCAGCATCCCTGGGGTGTTGAAGACACTATATTCCACATACCCCTCTTGTCACAGCATCCCCTTTGCACTGTGAGATCTTCCTAGTCTTTCCTGTAGACTGGCGACTGGCCCTTTCTTAGACCTGTGTATGATTAAAAATGGGGTGTAACAAAGGACTCACACTGCTGCCAGCATCCTCTCGTGGCCCAGGTGAAAGGACAAAGATAACCAACGTTTTACGAGGAGAATCTTATGAATTATAATCTTACATAAACTTTTATACCCATAAATATTCAAGGGAACTTTAGAATAGTTATAGATTTGCTTTTCCTACTTGATTATAGATAAGATACCTGCCTGTAAACTCAGCTGTTTATGATCTTGCAAGAAGGCACTGCATTTAATTCTTTAGGGTATCAGAAGTAGACCGATTCCATTTTTTTTGCTTCAGCTTATGTGTCAAATACAATTGGGCCAGTCATGAAGTCACCGTCCATAAACAGACATCCCAATGTCTGCCTTGTCCTTTTAGGAAGATGAATGAAGGTCCCTGAGTTCTTTAGGGATAGAGGTGCCACAGTGAAGATAGTATCTATGTTTTATGTAGCAAGTAAACATATATTGTATGAAAATATGGTATGTCCAGTTTGAATTTGAATTTCAGATAAACAGGATATAATAAGTGTGCCCCATGCATACTAAAAAGTTATTTGTGGTTTACCTGGAATTCACCTTTAACAGGATGTCTTATATTTTATCTAGCAATGCTACTTAAAGGCACAGGAACATAATACTGAAACCTGTATTAATGGGGGGGGGGGACTCTTTCCTGCAAGTGTCCTGGCTCTGTACTGCCTGGTGGGAGTTTTTTCACGTTTGTTCATAAATTACCTGGGGCAAGTTACGAATTAAAAATGACACCTTCCTAGTGAAAAAGCAAATATGCTACTTTGATCATAAATACCTTAAAACTGGGGACACCTGGCTGGCTCATTTGGTGGAGTGTGCGACTCTTGATCTCGGGGTTGTGAGTTCGAGCCCCACGTTGGGTATAGAGATAGTTTAAAAATAAAAGCTTTATAAATACATACATACATACCATAACACTGAGTTCATACTGTTCTATTGCTTAGAGAGAGGGTTTCTTGTGGTACATTAACATTTAAGTACACTGTTTAGCTAAAAGAGATTTTTTTTAGGAAGTATTTTATTTATTTATCCATGAGAGACAAAAAGAGGCAGAGACATAGGAAGAGGTAGAAGCAGGCTCTGCCTGGGGAGCCCGACGTGGGACTCGATCCCAGGACCCCGGGATCATGACCTGAGCCAAAGGCAGACGCTTAACCACTGAGCCACCCAGGTGCCCCTAAAAGAGATTTTAAAATCAGGAAAACATGAAGATTTAGTGATGGTCAGAATAGAAGAGCATGCAGCAAATTTCCTGTGTGTTATGTAGAATAAGATGTTTTATTCTGCGGTGAAAAGGAAAAACTGAGAAGCAGTTTAGGAGTAAAATGAAAGAAGAGGATAAAGATTTATAAATTACCTAATATAATTGAATTAATGGGAGAAACTAAAAAAGGAAATCTGTGGTAGAGGTTTTCAGTAGAACATTAGCATAATCACTTTTCCCTAGGTACCATCTCTGCAGTGAAAGCAGTGAGAAAATGCAGTCCATCAGGGCAATACAAGGTGAAACTCAGTTTTTGCCATTATTAGCCTACAAACCAGAGGATATAATTGTATGCCTCTTGGGACTACTATCCTGCAGTAGCAAAAATAAAATGTAACAAGCAAGTATTAAGCTTTGACCTACAGGACATCGCCCAGTCTGGAATTGCAGCTCTACTACGTTCTAGCTACATGGGAAGCTACGTACCTGTAACCCCACCTTTTCATCTGTCAGAGGCACAGTAAAAAAGTATCTCACGGGGTTGCTGTGAGCATTAAATCTTGTAATATATGGACGCCTGGGTGGGTCAGTGGTTGAGCATCTGCCTTCAGCTCAGGGCGTGATCCTGGGGTCCTAGGATCGAGTCCCACATCCACGCAGGGAGCCTGATTCTCCCTCTGCCTGTGTCTCTGCCTCTCTCCTTGTCTTTCATGAATAAATAAATAAATAAATAGAATCTTAAAAAAAAAACTCGCAATATATATGAAATATAATTAGGACATTACCTGACATATAAAAACAATAAATGTTAAATAGATGCTGGAAAGGGAATTAAGACATATTTTTCTTTTGCCTTAAAGGAGCTTATTAGTTAGAGTCCAGAGCAGCGCTATCCAGTAGAATTTTCTATGATGATGAAATTGTTCTACAATAGTCACTAGTCACATGTGGCTATTGAGCACTTGAAATGTGGCTTTGGCAACTAAGAAATTGAATTTTTAATTTTACTTAATGTGAATTAGTTTACATTTAAATAGCCACTTGTGGCTAATGGCTACCCTACTGGATGGCACAGGTTTAGACAACTCTGTTGGTGAGCTCAGAAATTTATGCCAGTAACTATTTTCTTAACTGCAGGCTTTTAATCATTCAGCTCACATTTTTTACCATTGTGGCTTTCTGCCAGTGTCTAAAGTAGTATAGTATATTTGAGCTGGGTTATCCATGAAATGATTACTCAAATTCTTACCAGGCAACTGAGACTCTTAAAAAGCAAAGCGCAATCCCATTGTGCCTTTTTGGGAATACTTCTGATTGTCTCTATTTTCAAAAATTTCCTTGCTAGTAGACACTCCCCATCAACATTTAAATCTATTACGTGTCAGCCATCCAAAAACAAAGCAAAAACTCCTCCTCAATCCCACAAGATCCTCCAGCCTCCAGCCTAGCCATCTCTCTACTCCTCATTCTCAGCCAAACATCTCTAATTATTGATATTCACCATCCATATTTTCACAGTTCCTCTTAATCCACGTTGGCCTATTTTCACTCCCTCTTCTATGCTGAAATCATCAGTGACCTTCTTTTCACCAAATCTAATGCACATAGTTAGTTCTGTTTTACTTGATCTCTCAACACAGCAAACCACTTCCCGTTTCTTGAGATATCCTCTTCCCTTGGCTTTTCTGATGCCACATTCTCCTGATGTTTTCCTGACTTTAACTGGCTACTCTTTCTGAGTCTCCTCTGCCGGCACCAGTTGTTTTACTACCTTTTAAATGCTGATTTTCTTTAGAAAATTGGCCTCAGCTTCCTCTTCTTATGCAACTTTCTACATAGACCTAAGATGATCCCCGTCACAGGCTGTCATGAAAGTACAAACTCTCAGATTTCTGTCTTCACTCCACTATCTCCTCCTGTCCCCAGGGGTCCAAACAAGCATCTCCATATTCCAACTGTGTCCAATAGGATGGCTCTCACTCACCATTTTTACATGTCCAAAACTACTTATGATCTTTTCCTCCCAAAACATTTCTCTTCCACTGTTTCCAATCTCAGTAAATGGTACCACCATTCTACCCAGTTGTCCAAGCCAGACACTTTGGTATTTTGAAACTTTACCATTAATCATGAATCTTCCCCCCCACCCCTTTTCATTTGTCTCCTTAGGCACTCCACGGAACCTTCAGTATGAAGACTTGGATTTTTTTTCAGCCTTGGAACATTTTTCTCTACTGTTACTCCTCTTTTCCCTCTTCCCTATTCTCTGCATTATTATCTTCCAGAACTCTAATTAGTTGGATGTTGAAACTTCTGGAGCCAGCTGCATGTCTTTAGCTGCATGAGTCTTTTGATGCATACATTTCAACATGTGGGTCTTTTCAGAGAACTCCTCAGCTTGGTATTCCAAACCATTATCCACCCACTGATTGTCTTTTCTGCCATTTGTCCCATCAACTGAGATTTGCTTTGAATTATCTTTTTGTTGTTTCCAAGATCTCAACTAATTCTTTCAAATAATAAATAACCTGTTCTTATAATAATAACCTTCATTACCCTTTTGTTCCCTCACTGAAACTGTTTTGCTTTTTAACGTTTCTTGCTCTATTAACCGTTGGTTTTAGTGCTTTTGTCTATTGAGTGTGGGTCCCCTCTTCTTTTTATTTTTAGAAATGTTGTAATGCTTAGTGGATGTGTATCTTTCAAGATCACCTGTTTGCCTATCCATTACTGTCATTCTGCTTGCCCTGGCCTGCCCAGGGATGGTGGGGGAGGGGAGGACAAGAATGTTGGTAATTCTTCATTGTTTCCCCTGGGTGTGGGCAGCTACTGGAGTGCTTCCCTGGCTCTTTTCCAAAGCCCACACTTACTCTTCTGGTCTGTACAGACCTGACAGCTATGTGCTGTTGCCACTGAGGCGTGTTTGACACATCAGCCTGTCAGTCTGCTCTTCATCCATTTCCCTTTAGCAACCTCCGGTTAGTGTAAGGCCCTCTTTATAATGCTTTATCATGCAAAAGCCATTGCTTTTCCCATTTCCAAAACCTCGGAGCTGGGAGCATAGCTAGGGGTATTTTCATCTTCAGCCACAACCCCTCTCCTGCTTATTTTGGGCTATAGTTTCATCTGGCACTCAAATCCAGCCTGCATTCATTCTCTTCTCCCCCATGCTTTTAAAAATCTGTTCTTTGCTAGGGATCTGAGGATGGGGGGAAAAACAGGAACATGTTTTTGGACCACCAATTTGATCCTTTATTCAATCCATGATCTTGACATGTTTCTATTTCTACTGATCTTTTAAGTCTCAAAAGAATTAGTTTCCTTTTGTAAATCTTCCTGAGTCTTTACATTATGCTGAGATGTGCTATTTTTAAATTTTTTTTAGCACAATGGGACCCAAAAGTTTTCACAGCTTATGATGTTTTTCGTGTAAGTCTAATCACATCCGAGCTTATTGTACAGGAGGTAGAAACGCAACGGAATGGTATCAAGGCTGTCTTTGATCTAGAAGGCTGGCAGTTTTCTCATGCTTTTCAAATTACCCCATCTGTAGCCAAGAAGATTGCTGCTGTTCTTACAGTAAGTGTATATTTTAAATCCTTGAGATACTAACTCCAAATAATAGATTTGAATTTAGTTAAATGTTCAACAAAGCAACAGGACAGAACATTTATTAGAAAATTAAATAACTTTTAAATGATACATAGAATTCAATAATGCTAAGAGGAAATAAAGTGTTATTAATTCACAAAAGAATGTTGCAAGAAACTGTAAATATGTTCAAAATTAGTAACCATTTGAACAATAATATGATAGCTTTCTCTTTCTGATGTTAAAATTTTCTTCCTAAATCAAAAGATTGTCTCAAAACAATATTTATAGCAATGGTATAACAAAATGTTACATTCTTGGTAGGTATAAGTTGATACAGTTCTTTCAGAAATTAAAAGGTTTTTAAGATGGCCATCATCTTTGATATAGTAATTATACTTTTGGGGACCTAGCCAAGGAATTTTCTGAAATATGGTAAAGACTTCATATATAATAATAATAGTAGTTTACCCTGTATCAGGTACTTTGCTAAGTATCTCAAGTGCATTACCATTTAATGGCCAAACAATCCTATGGCTATTATTTTTCCCATTTTACAGGATAATTAACTATGTCAGAGGGGTGACATAGGAATGCTCAGGCATACACATTTTGTCAGCAGTGAAGTAAGAAGTCCAGTTTAGGTCATCTGAATATGAGTTGTGTTTATAACCACCATTGCCTTCTATAAATATAGTTACTATAGCATCAATTTTCATAAGTGAAAATTAGGAATAGCTTATTTGTCTAGAAACAGGGAAATGGTTAAATTAGGGCAAATCCATTTGATAGATTATTGCAACAATATGATATGTACAAAAACTGTATTATGTCAGTGAAGCAAATGGTGCAAATTACTTAGGGAGCATATTGGCAATTATGTTTAAAATAAAATTATTCATAGAAAGAACCTGGAAGGAAAAGCTCCAAATTGATAACACATCTGTAAAAGCCATGCATGGGGAAAAAAAAAGAATTTTGCATGTGAAGATCTTGGTGGGAGAAATCTCTATGTTAACACATTTTGGGTAGGAAAACTATTGAAGTGTTTTTTTTAAATTCTTAACTTTTTAAATTTTCTAAATAAACCTATCTTACTTTGATATGAAAGATTTACACCTATGTCAAAAGTTTAAAAGTGTGTTTACTATTCCTTCAACTTCACTGAAATTTTGTTTCTCAAAATAAAAATGAGGGTAAAATGGTTAAGTATAAAATATCCAAATGACTCATTGGTTCCTTGAAAGAACATTTATACATAATTGGGGAAAATACTTTCCATGTCTTACTTACAAAAGATGCAGGTCTTTTTTATAAAACTTTGCCTAAGCTATAAGGTGAAACCTTTTTTAGAGATCTTTACTTAATCTAGTGACTATGAACTGTAAAGCAGACTATTTTGTTCTTGGAGTAAATAATTCTGAAAATAAAATCCCACTTTAGGTACTGCGCTAAGTATAGCAGGTGTTCAGAAAAGGAACTGGTCAATAGGAATATTTGTTGATCTATGCTTTGTTCTTAATACTGTCTTTCTTTATTTTCAAAAGGATTCCTTCCCATTAAAAGTTCGTGGTATCCATTTGATAAATGAGCCGATAATTTTCCATGCTGTCTTTTCCATGATTAAACCATTCCTGACTGAAAAAATTAAGGAACGGGTGAGTAAAACCTATTCAAGTCACTATTCTTCTGTCCCAAATGTCCCAATACTTTTTTACTTACGGATTGCATTATTACCTCCTCTCCCCACAATTAACCCAATGTTTTGAGTACCTAACAAACCATTTTTATAAATTAAAATTTCTTTTTAATTTTGAAAAATCAAGATAGGCTGTGGAGAAATAGCCTCTCTCATTCACTGAAGTGGGAGTGAAAACCGGCTATTCCCTATAGAGGGCAGTGTGGTAATAGTTATCAAAATCACAGCCTTTGCACATCTGGGATTTTATCCCACCAATGTACCAGCACATAAACAAAATTACATATACAAGAGGATTCATTGCAGCAAAAGATTGGAAACCACCAAGTGTTCATCATTAGGGAACTGATTAAATAAACAGATACATCAACACAATGGAATACAATAAGATTTTCATGATGTAAAGTGAAATTTAAAAATGAAGAGTAGTTTTTTTTGTCTGACATCTTTTGGGAAAAAAAGGAAAGAAATCAGAATCTCTAGTTATATTTGCATTAAAAGGGTATATAAGAAAGTGACCTAACTATATGTAATAGAATAGAGGTGTATGGATGGGGTGGATGAGGTTTGAATAGGGACCAAGGCATCTCATTATGTATCTTTTATCTTGTTTTGATATCTAGTCATATGAATGTATTCTCTGTGCAAATAAAAATAAATGTATTTAAATTAGACATGCATAAATGAAAACCATAGTCCCAAGGTATGTGACTAATATCATGTTAGTTAAAGCAAAGAAATTTGATGTTTTTTTTTTTTTTAAGATTTTATTTATTCATGAGAGACATAGAGGGAGAGAGAGAGAGGCAGAGACACAGGCAGAGGGAGAAGCAGGCTCCACGCAGGGAGCTGGATGTGGGACTCGATCCCAGGTCTCCAGGATCAGGTCCCGGACCGAAGGTGGTGCCAAACTGCTGAGCCACCCGGGCTGCCCCTGATGGGGTTTTTTGGTTTTTGTTTTTACATATCGTGTGGAGCCTTATCTCCGGTGGATATCTAATATCTCTTAGGATTTTTCGAAGTAAAATCTGAATTCCCAAGAATGGCAGCCCCTCTTCTACATTAATCTGTAAAGGATAATTGGAAGAGGTTATCCAGTAGGAATTTCTATCTGTTTTTAAGAAAAACCACACCTATGAAAATGGCCACTCTTCATTCTAGTGTTTTTGGAAAAGTCAGTTTTTGGGGGGCTTTAGTTTTGTCTCTCTCTGCAGTGTAGCTTGATAATAGCTGACCACATTTTATTTAACTCTGAAAGATCTAAAAATAAGTTATTTCTATTTTGGGTTACATTCTGGACAAATAAAAACAAAAACAAATGGAATCTAAATTAATAGAATATAAGCAGAAAAGAAGGAAAAATAAAAAATTGAGAAGGCAGGTGAAGCGTTTCAGCAAAAGGTAATTGACATGAAAGAGATTTGTCAAAATAAGGGAGCAGGGGAACCAGTCCATTCTCTTCCCTTTCAACATTTTGGCACTATCCTGTGAATGTTCTTTCTGAGGAGATAGTGGAATTTTTTTTTTCAATTAGTTGATGATCTTTTAAACATTTCAGAAGAAATCAAGAATTGGGACTGTGAGGTTCTCGAGAACAGGAACCTTGTTTCATTCATCTTTCAATTGTCATATTCTAGCATATAGTAACTGCTTTTAAATAATCATTGAATATATAGATGAACATTTTGCCCTAGCCGTTGGAAGGAGGGCACTTATTTATTTTTAGCAAGATGTACTTTTAGCTGAAAGTTCTAGGTCTTTATTTTAACCTCTTGGCATTATATGATCAATTTTTATAGATTACAGTATTTGAAAATTTAAGGTTCTCAACCATCATAATTGTCTCTTAATTCTGTACTAGCCAAGAGTATCCATCAGCTGTACTACATAAATTACTCACCATATACATAGCTATATGTGCAGATATATGCTTTTAATTCATACAAATGAATACCAGGTAGTATATTTTTATCATCTCTAGAACAGTCTCAGGATGTTAGATATTTTGCTGAGAATCACCTGTACATTAGGGAATAGAATGTATAAAATAATTTTAGAGTTTTAAAATCTATTTTTGAAAGAGTGTAGAATATCTTTTTATTAAAAAAATATCTTTTTATAAACCCTGTATAGTTATGCAAATACAAATACAAATAAAAACAATATGGTGATTACATTCATAAGCAGCAGAATAGAAATATACATATAATTCTGATATAAGCAGAGAAATAAAAGGCATACTATCTATACATGCTCTGCTATCTTGAAAGTCATTAGAATGCTTTATTTTATGGTACTGATTTTACATTAGAAATGTATCTAATACACTGAACATCTGAGGGAGTATCTTCTAAAACATTTTGGCTATTTCAGATTCACATGCATGGGAACAATTACAAACAAAGCTTACTTCAGCATTTCCCAGACATTCTTCCTCTGGAATATGGTGGAGCTGAATTCTCCATGGAGGACATTTGTCAGGAGTGGACAAATTTTATAATGAAGTCTGAAAATTATCTCAGCAGCATTTCACAGATCAGCGAATGAGAAAAAGTTATTTAATGTGAATGACTTCCTAATTATAAATATGAGTGAGATCCTACCTGGTTATATAAATGAAAGAAAAACAATCGTTTGAACCAATTAATGTTAACGGGTCTGACTGATCTTTTAAAATGTAAAACTCTTCTGACATGAGCAACATGGGTATTTAGGAAACTTCCTGACTTTTTAAACGCATTTTCTTTATCTTTCAAGTAGTTAAATGTAGTACACCTTAAAAGCATAGAAAGGATTCACGATTTTTGTACTTGAAAGTATATCTTTAAGTAGCTGTTTCTGAAGTTTCATTTTCAGCAAGTTATCAGACTACATTGGTTTAGTAATGTATAAGTAATCCAAGAAAATAAGTATTAGTACCAATCAACTGATGATAAAAATCTATTAATGCCCATTTGTTTGGGTGTCTGATTAGATTGTAATTCAGATTAAAATCTGAATATAGTTTTACAGAGTTATTTCTGTGGACCAGCAAGATAGTTCATCTCAGGGAAGTTCTGTTTCAGCATATTTCCACAATAGAAACTTTTGATTGAAGAGTCTGTACACCACAAACTATCATAGATAGCATCTAGAGGTCTTTATATAATTACTCATGTTGATACAACTGACAATCAAAAATAATTTAAGAAATATTCCAGGCATAGCTGATGGCTTCTTAATACTATTTCTGCATTTTCAAATATATCAAGAATGTAATTTTGACTTCAGTTTTTGGTTATTATCATGACATAGAGAATTAGAAATGGAATAATATTTGGAATAATTAGAAATGGAATAATAGTCCTACAGGGACTCTATTTTTAACTGAACAATAACACAACTACACAAAGGAAAGGATATGTTTACATTTTAAAAATCACTGTCAGTTACACCTGGAACTTTTCAGATTATGTATGAAATAATTCTACTTTTACTATATATCAGAGTATTCTAGTCAAATTGTCTAATTTATATTTACTTTAAAAAAACAGTTAAAATGTGCTGTTTGTATGATAGCTTATGTCAAGAATATATCGTTTATTAAGAAAGATACAATGTTAACATAGCTTTCAATTTATGACCATTTTTATAGTGTTTCATAATTTTTTAAATTTTATTTTAAGCTTGAAAATAAAAAAACACAGGGTAAAAATTTGTTTAAACATTTGTTCAGCTTAGTTGAGTTTCAACATTAATCACATAATAGTATCTTTGTGATAAGATGTGTGGAAGGTTTTTTTCTTTATAAGAAAATTATTTTAATCAGATGAGCTGATACTTGTGATTCTCTGTACATATGTCTATGAAAAATTGAGAGCAATTGTGAATGTTCTTTAAAGTACATATTTAATTTTGATTTAGCATTGGGAAGCTAACTTTACATTACATTTTTTTATTAATAAATCAGATCATGCCTGCTTTCTAAAAAATTATAAAATCTTCCTTACAAAATCATATAATTCACAAAATTATATAATTAAAAATAACAGCAGAATAAAATCACTGAAAAAGAATAAACAATAACAACAACAGAAAGCTCTGATTTACTCAGCTTTATTCCTCTGAAGGAGATTTATATCAGAGTTCCATTTCATTTATGTTTGGATAATTAAAACACTTTCTTCTAACTCTGTGAAGCACATGGATCAAGGGTAATATTTAAAAATGTTTTTTAAATGTCATTCACTGGCGAGGACATTAAAAGTAAATAGAATTAAAATATGTCAGTCAACGGAAGTACATTTCAAAAAAAAATGAGACTTTGACTTTTTTTTAATGCAACAATTTACTCTTGAAGAACATTAAAAGAACAATGTGAAATGAGCAGGCAGCTTTATAAGATGGTAAGATTGTCTCTGTTACCTTACTGTGATTGCACCGGAAGTGCCTTTTAGAAGGTTCACTGTAACGTGTTCATTGTGTTACTGAACTGCACAATAACTTTAATACTGCTTAAAAGAAAATAAAGATCTTTCACATAATAGCTGTTTCTTTTTCATTTTTAAATACAAATGTTAGGCATTTGTTTTCAAAAATTGCCTTTCTTTATAGATAAGTTTAAGAAAAACTTACCACATCTGGTTGTACATTACACAAATGCTAATTTTTCCTCTGTAAGTTTTCGTTGCAGGCTGGTTTTGCAGGGCTGCTTAGTTCCACACCATTTTCCGCTAGTGTCTCTCGCTGTGCTTAAAGGGACCACAAAACTAATTTCATGAAACAAAGCCATGTAGATTTAATAAGTTAAAACTTCTAAGTGGAAAAAAATGTACTACTTAATCAGATAATCAAATTTTGAAACAATCTGCTGTTAACCTAGATCATGATTTTATTCGTCAAACTATGTATTTTTCTTACAGAAATAACACTGAAGAGCTAAAGCATATACTGTGCCTTTGCCACTCATCCAAATTAAGTCTGTGGCTCATAAAACAGGTCAAACATACAAACCTACCAAAAACTCAACAAACTAGTAGGACGGTGTTGTAGGATGGTGTTGTCTGAAACTCCTTACTGTTAAATTTTGCCACACTTATTGCCATGGAGGAACTGTGAACTCCACACAGGCAGAACCAGTAATGAGGGTAATAAAATTAGGATTGGCAACAATACATCTCCAGTAATTTTCTTGTTAGCAAGGACGCGTACCATCCTCCTCCTTCCCCCATAGCTAGTATTTGCTTAACTGCTTTCTTCTCTACCCAGGTCAATCATATTAATCTATTAAATGTCTACTTTTGATAATTCTGGACACTGAATCAAATACTACAGTGAATAGAGAAATTAACTAGATGTTACTTAGAAAAGAGAAAATATATATACAATATAGCCAGGTAAAGTGCAGGATAGTGTAAGGGTCATTAGAATGGTTCTAATAAAATGCCTTGGAAGGGAAAAAAAAAATGCCTGGGAAGGAAAGATAATTTCCACATTGGGTAACTGAAGATGTGTTTTTAGACAAGGTACAACTTGAAGCAGAACATTTAAGGTGAATTGACTGCCCTAGCAAACAATGAGAACTGAGGAGAGAAAGGATATTCCAAGAAAAGAAACAGCATGAGCAGAGACAGAGATGAGAAAGAATAGGCCATGTCTAAGAAATAGTAAATAGCCCTATATTTTTGGAGGGAGGGAATGGGGACAGAAGAGTAGGACTTCCCCTAGAAAGATGCACATGAAACAAAACGTGTGAGGCTTTACACACCTGCTCAAGGGCACTCAAATGTACAGATTACTTATTTTGTGCCAGACAAAAATTTAGATTCACACATGTTGTGCCTTGTGATCTTTGCCGGAAAAAAAGGTAAGTGGCATTTTGTCCATTTTTTTACAGGCGAGAACTGAACTTTGAAAGTGTCTGCTCCTGGCTCAGATTCACAGAGCTAGCGAATGCCAGCATCACTGAACTCAGCCGGCTTGGCGCTGAAGTCCACACCCTCCACACCACCACCGTGCTCCTCATAGACCCAGTTCCATAGGCCACCAGACTCTACCAATCCTACTTGGGAATGTCAGGCCCCAACCCATTTCCAAGATTAGTCATCTCTCATCAGACCTGCTATAACAGCCTCCACAATAGAGGAGTATTACCAGTATCTCCTTATTCTTGCCCTTACATACCCCTTCCACTGCTGCCAAAGTTCTCTTCCTGCAAGATTTTATTCCCTGAACTTTGAGAGAAGCAGCACTGGTTGTGCGGTAAACTAATTGGCATCCGGAGCCCTTAACAACCAGGCCCAACCTGTTCTTCCAACTTCACATTGCAAGACTCCAAACCCCACCTGTACTCTAGCACTCAGCCTTCTCACCACTTGGAAAACTATCACCCCCTCCATGCAAAACATCTCAGAAGGTGGCGGGGAGGGAGGTAAAATATGTGTACTGTGTATAGCGTGTACTTTGAACCTTTGCTCTTATTGTTTTCTCGGCTCCATTTTCTTTCCTGCTTTCTCTGCAAAGTCCTGCTCACTTGTCACATCTGTGAAAACCTTAACCCTCCAGAGAATTCTTTGCTCCCACTTGTGGATCCTCTGTGTGGATGTCTAAAACAATCTTTATGACACTGAATTTATAGCTGTTTACCTGTCAACCTGCTGCAAAGTGCTCTTAAAGGCAGACAGTCTTTTTCACTTTAGTATAATCAGTATCTAACTAGCATCTAGCACAGGATCAATACTCATAGGATGCAGACCTTACCGAGGGATATTTATTATTGCAAGGCTGGGGATAGCTACCAGGGAAAGAGTCACAAGTGGGATGAAGGTCTGCCTTGCTAAGTGGAATATTTACTAGGAAGTTGGGCTATCCTCAGCAGCCTCCTTACAAACCCTCTGACGTAACCTCCTCTCCCTACTTTTTTTCTCTCTCTCATCCTAAATGTTAGCAGTATTACAGTGATAAGGTCCTACCCTGTTGGGCTTTATTTATCTCAGACCTCAATCCATTTCTCTGTTTTAAGTATTTTAAGTAATTGGCTTTAATTTTTTCGTTGATTTTAAACTTCACTTCTTTTAATTTTACTCTCACACACATACGAATTACAGGCTGGCCCCCAAGATGTTGTTCCAGAGACTGGTTAACCATAGTTGAGTAAATAAACTCCTCCTCAGGAGTTCTCATCAGGAGCTCCCTCTCCAGTCCATAAGAGCTCTTTTTGCACGTTACCCAGAGCAGAGTTTTACCAGGCACCATGCCCCTCTTTCTCAAAGCACTATGCACATGGGGTGATGTAAAGGTCTGGGATGGGGAATGGTCAGGCACAGCCCCACACTGTACTCCATCTTCCTGCCCCACTGCTCAGTCTTATCCACTCATTAATCAGGAGAACCTCTTTTGAAGAACTTCAGTCCATCCTCTGAGGGTATCTGAGTCTCATTACCGGAATTCAGTATGTAGATGACCTTCTCTGATTAATGATGGTTGTCAATACCCAAAATTCACTCCAAGCTCTTGTCCAAAAGGGACATAACATCTCTAAACATAAAACAGCCTTTAAGTTTTAGCACATGATATTCTCCTTGAAGTAAAGGCTTTATTTCAAAAAAAGAAAAATATTAACACCATTATCAATTTCCCTTTCTGTTAACACCAAAAGACAACTCCAAGGACTTACACGAATAGTTGGCTATTGCCAGAACTGACTTCCTAACTTTTCTGCTATTGCCTCTCCCTTATAAATCGTGACTAAAGAGATGGCCCTGATCTCCTTAATTGGGTTCCATGCCTGCAATTCAAAATCTCAAATCCTCTCTGTCCTCTTCTCCACTGTTCACGTCTCTAATTACTCATACCCTTTCCCTTTTTTTATATATGAAAGGGGTAGATCCAATTTAGGGGTCCTTCTTACCACCCAAACTGCTCCAAAACAAAGATTACAAACTTGGGTTCACAATTCACAACTAAAAAGAAATAAAAGCCTTACTTCAAATAGAAATCCACTTCAACAGGAAACCTTAAATTGAAGGTTTTTGGAGAGGCCCACAGAAGCAGATGATGACATAGGTGACAGACTGTGCTACCCCCAAAATATGCCACTTTGACAAAAGTATTATTTTGAGCTGCAGGGAACTGAGAAGAAGCAGATACAAGAAAAGCTCTCCACTTTCCCCCTATTTACCTAAAAGCAGGACATAAATGTCCCCTTTCTTTTCTCTACCAGGAAAGACAAAAGTTAATCACTGATGACAACTATAGACCCTTATCAGTCCCAAGAAATCTATATAATAAACAATAATTTATTTGCCTTTATCTTCCATTAATTCTCCTTATATTTTATTTGCCTTCCCACAATTTATCACCCGTAGAAACTCAAAGTCTTCTTCCTTTGCTAAGATGTTCTATAAGCCCAAGTTCTAACCAACCCTTTAAGTTACCCTTCATTGAAATTCCTCTGACACAATGTACACTGCATGAATAGTTTTTCTCTTGTTAATCTTTATCTTTTGTCAGAGATCCTAGCAGAGTAGAAGGGAAAAAAAAGGTTGTCCTCCCCTATTATGACATGAAGTAGGCTTTCTCAAGAATAATTGTATGATACCATAAAGTGGTCAGCTTGCAACTAACATACTGGGAAAAGATCATCCACAGGTGTTTTTTTTTTTTTTTTTAAGATTTTATTTATTCATGAGAAACACAGAGAGAGAGAGAATGGCAGAGACACAGGCAGAGAGAGAGGCAGGCTCCATGCAGGGAGCCGGACGTAGGACTCGATCCCGGGACTCCAGGATCACATCCTAGGCTGAAGGCAGGCGCTTAACCCCTGAGCCATCCAGGGATCCCCCTGAGCCACCCAGGGATCCCCATCCACAGGTGTTATATTTAATTCCCTCCATATTTTCCTTTTGTATCCTTCGTGTTATCTGCCTTCTATTTTTCTATTACTGATTAGTATCAAAACTTCCTTGAAACATGTCTTTTTTGCCCTTCTTACTATTCCTTCTTCCCTATTCCTTATTTTACCTATATTCAGGATCCCCAAAACCTCTGGATAGCTTTTGCTAAACTGAGACTACTCAAACTTTTTTTTAATATTTTATTTATTTATTCATGAGAGACACACAGAGAGAGAGAGAGGCACAGACACAGGCACAGGCAGAGGGAGAAGCAGGCTCCACTCAGGGAAGCCCAACTTGGGAATCGATCCCGGGTCTCCAGGATCACACCCTGGGCTGAAGGCAGTGCCAAACCGCTGAGCCCCCCGGGCTGCCCGAGGCTACTCAAACTTAACATCTTTATTAAAATTGTTGCCTTTGTTCACCCTTTCCTTCATTTTCCTCAAAATCTTCCCATCCTTAAAACCACCACAGCTTAGCTGTTTTCCCCACACAATGCTAGGGAATTCTTCCTATATTTTATATCAGTTAAATAAATAATCAAATCCAATCTGGACCACTTTTTAGAAAAGTTATATTTATTTCTCTGGCAATTTCACAGACAAGAATTTTCTAGGTTCCAGTTTTAAAATATATATATATATTTTAAAATTTTTATTTATTTATGATAGTCACACAGAGAGAGAGAGAGAGAGAGAAGCAGAGACATAGGCAGAGGGAGAAGAGGGCTCCATGCACCGGGAGCCCGACGTGGGATTCGATCCCGGGTCTCCAGGACCACACCCTGGGCCAAAGGCAGGCGCCAAACCGCTGTGCCACCCAGGGATCCCTCTAGGTTCCAGTTTTTATCTATATAGTTGACCCTTGAATAACATGGGCTTGAACTGAATGTGTCCACTTGTATGCAGATATTTTACAGTATAATACTGAAAATATATTTTCTCTACCATATGATTTTTGTAATAACATTTCCTTTCCTCTAGCTTACTTTGTTATAAATACACAGTCCATAATACATCTAACACGCAAAATATGCATCAATCAACTGTTTATGTTATTGTCTAAGCTTCTGGTCAGCAGTAGACTATTAGTAACTAAGTTTTGGGGGAGTCTAAATTACATGAAGATTTTCAACTAGGCAGGGCGAGGGTGTTAATGCCTCACAACCCTGTGTTGTTCAAGGGTCAACTATACATCTTTTACTCTGCCAACTCTAATGACAGTACTCGTAACTATTCATCATTTACCTAAAGAAAATGCAACCTTACATCTAACAACTCCAGCATGGATGCTGCCACTTGGGGGCACTACAGTTTCACATACGGAAAATTCCCAATCAGGATAGTCTCCTTATAACCATACCCTTTTCTCAGCTACTATATGTTAGAAAGGATGACATTATGGCGAAAAAATGCCCCATTTTCTTTGGTTATTCCAAAAGACACCTATTTCATTTAAGGAAGCAGACCTATTGCTATCTCCTAGCACTGGAGAGGCTCATATTACCTGGCCAGTCTTGTGAGTCCTTACCAGATATGCAGCCCAACCACTTTCTTAAAGTATTTAAATTCCTCTTTGTCTTCTTTAATGACTATCATTGATCTGGACCATAACTGTTTCCTGAAAATGAAGACTGATGCCAAAATGTTAGTATATTCTTCCTTTTTCTCCTGAGCCTGATAACACCCTTGAAAGGGAAGCTGAGAGCTTGGCAGGAGATCTTGAGGACTTGGATGCTGTATCTCACATTTGAACCATCTTTTTGTCTGGAGCATCTCCACTATGGGCTACTCAAGAATTGAGCCAAAGCTCTCACATCTTCCATGAACAGGAAACAGGAAATAACCATCACTGCAAATGATGCAATAAAGAATACTGAACTTCTTGGTAAACAATTTCAAAACTTAGCACACAGAGCTCCACAACTGACTGGCACTTGATCTAATCTTGTGCCATTTGGAAGTGACTGCCACATATGTATTCCTCCAAATCCTTTATTACATGAATGCTTTACCTAGATACAGAGATGTAACCGGGCCTCCTCTAGCTGACTCAGCCTGCATTCAGTTGCTATGTTGAGACAAATTTCACATCTGGCACAGTTACACAATATAGACAATAAAACATGAATAAAGTATGCAGACTAGAAAAGCTTCCACATAGAAATGGTAAAAAGGACAAAATTGCAGATCATGCAGCCAAACCACAATGTACCTTTGAACAGTCTTTCTCTTTTGCTTGTTGTCCTCTGTCTTCTCTCTCTTGCCCTCTCCTCTACTCCCTCCTCTTTACTTCCCTTCCTTTCCTCTCCTTCTCCCTCATCCCTCATTATGTCCCATTTCTCTGGGCTCCTTTGTGATTTCTCTAAATCCATAACCACCCCTCTTCCCTTAGCAAAACAAAATATCTCATCCAGAATCCATCTTCCTTAGAAAGTATGAAAATAGTGTGGGATGGATTAGTGACAACTCTTTACTTTTTTTTTTTTTTTAAGTTTTAATTTTAGCTTATGTATTTTTATTTTTTTTTAAAGATTTTTAGCTAAACTCTACATCCAGTATGGGGCTTGAACTCACAACCCAAAATCAAGAACTGCATGCTCCACCAACTAAGTCAGCCATGCACCCCTAGTCCCATTTTTTTTTTTTAATTGCGAGGGTGAGGGGTTAGTTCATTTTAAATCTTTTTAAAAATGTTGTATTAATTATATATTTTCAAATTAAAATTAATTCAGTTTTTCCTTTTTCAGTCACTTTTTTTAAAGATTTATTTATTTATTTATGATAGAGAGAGAGGCAGAGACACAGGCAGAGGGAGAAGCAGGCTCCATGCCAGGAGCCCAACGCAGGACTCGATCCCAGGACTCCAGGATCATACCCTGGGCCAAAGGCAGGCGTCAAACTGCTGAGCCACCCAGGGATCCCTTTTTTTTTTTTTTTTAATATTTATTTATTTATTTATGATAGACAGAGAGAGACCTTTTTCAGTCACTTTTATTTATTTATTTTTTTTTCAGTCACTTTTAAACCTTTTGTTCCCACACATGTATTTCCACTGGATTCTGGGCAAGCTATGTTACTTTCCTGTCATCTAGCAGATGTCATGAGTGAAAGGAATTGCAAAAAAAAAAAAAAAATGCCTCTTCCCTACCTTAGTAAACAAACACTTGGTTTCAAACATTGCAGTACACATTCATAGGAGAGGTAGACACTCTGTAGCCAGATTCGGGCCACTCTGATGCTCTCATCTTATTAAGCTCTCGGATAGTTATTTCTCCTTCCCAATAGGGTCATAAGAGAAAACTCTTGAGGTTTGCTCCTATCAGTTTCCCTCTACCCTCCTGTAAACCAAGAACTATCTAGAACAGGGTGTAGCCAAAGAAGGCTATAGTTGTTCTTCTGGTTGGTGGTTCTAAGTCTTTGGGTCCTGTTTTCAGTAAGTAGAGCCCTACCTGGGAAGATACTAGAGAAGTGTCCTTTCTTTTGTGATTAATAAGCCATTGCCTGCCCCCAGAGACGTTTATCCTGTTCAACTGAACTTACTGGTTTCACTAAAAGTAAATGCCTAAGGAGTGACTTGATTCAACTTTGGGATGTATGTCACATTGATAATACTCCTAAATTTATCCAGTTATCCCTTCATCTTTCTTCTCCTCTGCTTTTTCCTCTAGTGGCCTGTTGAGTTCTTAATGGGGCCTCACTAAATGGATTGCTCTCCTTCTTGAAGAGATAAGTCATCTGAGATCTCCTCACTCTTTGAACTAAAGAATGAGACTAGTGCAATTGTAATGAGACTGACTTTTGCCAATTCCCAGTCCTACCCAAGGACTAACACTGGAATATTCCTTTCTATACCATCACTACCATTCTGGATGTCAAGGTGTATAAAGAATGGAGCAGAAGAGAGGAAGTGTTAAAAACAGGGTAGTTCAGAAGAGGCTAGGCAAATTCTAGGGTGCAGCCAGACCACCTTCTGTTGATAGAGAAGTCATGATTGATTGCAGGCAGTTGATGACTGGAGAACTATATACTTTACAGCATTTAGATGAGCAGCATCCAGAACTCTGCTTTGGTGACAGTCAGTGGTATTTCTAACAAGAAGTGGCCCACAAGCATCTGTAGTAAAACACTGGTGATGATTTTCTCTAGAGGCAATTAAAGTGCAAAAGTGGCCAGTGGCAAGGACCTACCCTGACTCAAGTAAAAACTGGCTTGAGAAACTCAGACAGACATGAATGTTTTTTTGTAAATAATTGATGTAAACTTAGGGTGGAATATCCAGTTACTTAATTCATCTATACATAGAAGTAAACAAAGGGTTGTCCCTTTTGAAAGTGGAAAAAAATCCTAGGGCCCAGTTAGATGGGATAATGCTATTATAAATATTTAAGAAAAACATGTTACTAATAATAAACTTTATCAATTCAAATGGTCCTTAAACAGATCTGAGGGTAAAAGGTCATTTTGGATATTTTATTTTTCACAGCTAAATACAAATACAGTGTGTGTGTGGGGGGGGAATAAATACATACATATAAGTACGGTGGGAAAAACAAGATACCAGTTTTGCTTATGTTTTGTTTATTTTTGTGTTAGCTCTAGTGGTCTGTTTTATTCTTTGACATTCCAATGGTGACTTTTGTTTTGCTGTTTTCCTGATTTTGAAGAAAAATTCAATGTGTTTTACTCTAGGTGCCCACTTTTAATTTTTGCTTTGCATTATACTTGTATTAAACTTACTAAGTCTTTTGTTTAGCTGTTTTTGTTAGATAACTTACAACTGTTTACAGTGTTAGGAACATACCTACTAATAAAACAGGATCCTCTGATGATACTATGTCTTGCAGTTAAAATTACTATACAAAACAGGAGACATTATTCTTTAGGCAAAATAAAGAGAATTTAAAATTCCTTCTTATAGATTCCAATTCTTTGTTGAAAACTTCTCATTGATTTTGCCCATATTTTTCTCCATTTAACTTAAAATTGTAACTTAAAATTTTATTTAAAATAAAAACCTTGTTTTCTAATTGCAGTATCAGGATCATCTACCCATCTATCCATGGGTCTTCAGTTTTACTTTTCTTTTTATATTACTATCACTTACTTCGTCTTCTTCATATTTTTAGAAATACTTTATAGTATATTGGACATTGCATTTAACTGTAGAGGCTCCAGATAATATCTTCCATTAGCAATGATTCTTCCTTTCTTTTGTCAGATAGAGTGAAAGGCTAGTCAATCCAATCAGGTCTTATACTGGATTGCTAATTTGGTTAAGATTTAGTCCATCTCTGGTTCATCCCTATTCTTCGTTCCTCCTGGGCTTTTTAATTATTTTATTATTATTATTTTTTTTTTTTGAAAGAGAGCATAAGAGCAAGGAGAGGAGTAAAGGGAGAAGAGGGAGAGAATCCCAAGCAAGCTCCATGCTCAGCATGATGTGGGGCTTCATATCAGGACCCTGAGATCAGGACCCAAGCTGAAATCAAGAGTTGATCCTCCACCGACTGAGGCACCCAGGTGCCCTGGTCCTCTTGGGTTTCCGATTGATAGTCTGCATACTCTTTTCTTTTTTTTTTTTTTTTTTTCAGCCTTGAAAGTTCTACCTTTGGAAGATTTTAAACTTAGTACCCATCTTTTGCAGGTTAAAAAATCTTGTAAATGCCTTGAAGTATCTATTGTGGGTTTGCTGAAAACTCCTTCTCTCTAATAGAACTTTGTTTCCAAAACTCTGCAAGACAAGTGAATGTTTCACTCTGCCTTTCCTACTCAGTCTTCCTCAGTTTCTGGTAACATCCCAGAATTTGGCACATATTCCATGGTAAAATTTAACCATGTACTTTATATTTTCCTTTTTTTTTTTTTTTTTTGTCAGTCCTACATAACTACAAAAAACTCCAGATTTCTCTTTTCCAGCTAGGATCTATTTGTTTTATGTCTATGTGCGTAAGTACAGTTATTTATATAACTTTTACCATGCCCTTTGTTCTTTTCTAACTTTTTCTATTTGGTCAGTTTTAAATGGCACCTTTTGACTCTCACCTATTACCTATACACAACAATTTTATTTTAGTTTTCCCTTCCTCTCTCTCTCCTTTCCTCTTACTTTTTTTTTTTCCTCTTACTTTTTTAACTTGCATTCTTCCTATTGGGCAGAATATATATTTATATTCTACTCTTTGATCCAAATCCCTACTCTTATTTTAGTATTAGTACTACAATTCTATTAAATGCTCACCATCAATTGGTTTGTTTTTTTTTTTTTTTTTTTAAAGATTTTATTTATTCATGAGAGAAACAGAGAGAGAGGCAGAGACATAGGCAGAGGGAGAGGGAGAAGCAGGCTCCACACAGGGAGCCTGATGTGGGATTTGATCCTGGGACTCCAGGATCATGCCCTGGACTGAAGGTGGTGCTAAACCACTGAGCCACCCAGGCTGCCCCCATCAATTGTTTTGATGTATTTTCCGAGTCACCTTTTGTTTACATGAAATTCATCTTCTAGATGGATTTCCAGGAAGGGTGTGAGAACATTTATGTTTATATAGCTTGCATACAGAAATCTAAAAATTTGTTTGAATTTTTCTTAAAATGATGCTCCATTATTGCCTTGATTTTTATGTTCCTCTTGAAAAGTGTGAGATCATACTAATATTCTTACCCACATAAGTAAACTGATTATTTTGCCTCATGGTCTTCAAAATTTCTTATTTTTCCTTAATGTCCAAGAGTTTTGCTAGGGTAAGTCTCAGAGTTGTTCATTCCAGGTCAATTTTACCATTCTTCTCTTCCTTACATAAAGTCTCCTGGATTATGGTAAAAACTTTTGTTCCATTGCTTTATTTTCTTCTTCATCCAGGACTTCAATAATACAGATGTTGAATCTTCTTTGCCTTTCATTTTAAGCATTTTTCTAAGATCTGTTTTACTTTTTCAATCACCATTCCTTTGGTTATTTCTTCTCTTTCTTCACTGATGGTTATTAAAATTCTGCTTGAGTCTTCTCTGCTTTAGACAGATGAAGGTAATTTATTCTTCACTTGTGAGATAGTTTTGTCTTTTCCTTCAAATTTTTCCAGATTAGGTCAACTTTTGAGGCATTCCTTTCTGATTTTGTCCATTTGTGTTCTTAGGTGGTGAACTAGATTTGATGTGTACACATATATACACACATCTAATGCTTGTTTGAGAATATTTAATTTTAGTTTAGAACTTGGTCTTACAGTTTTGTTTTGAGGAATAATTTTCATTAGGTGAAATGTTACAATTTACCTTTTTTGTTTCATCTCAGAGTAGTTTTGCATTGTGTTGGTCTGATTTTTTTAAACAAGCATTTTGTAGACAATTTCCTACTTGAAAAGTATCTTATTGTGTCAATATAGTGAAGTGTAATTCCTTTAAAAGATAATGTTTTTGTGGTGGCAGTTTTATGTATGTAGCAGTGAGGTAGGGTGGCTGGCACGACTTATTTCTTCTGTTTCTGTAGAATCCTTAATTTTTCCCCTTCTTTTGTTCTCTTCATTGCCATGTCGTTAAGGGACATTACCTTCTCATAAATGTAGCTGATTCTTCCTCAAAAGTAACGCTCTCTGTATCTGACACTTCTGGTCTCTTATTTTCAAGCTCCTTCTTGACATCCATTGTTATAACTTACTAAGACCCAGGCTGTATTCAGTATGTTAGCACTTAATGTTTGACATTTTCTTTCAAGGTTTGATTTTGCCTATGCTTTGTTTAATCATCCACTCCCTTTTTTCTTTTTCAAAGATTCTTTGAAGTCCTGCCTCTCCCACCTTTACATTTAGATGTCTTGTAGCAGTGGAGGAAACTTTTTAAAATTTGGAACTAATCCATTTTCTGATAATTGGATGTTTGTGGTATTCTCTGTCTTCTAATATTGCTAAAGGCATGCATCACATGTGATTATATTTGCACTACTTGTACATAATGATGTTTTTTTTGAAAATGTGTGGAGAGATTCTGGTTCAGGTGGTTGACTTATCCTCTAGACCCAAGCATAATTTATCTCTGTTATCTCTTATTAATATGGATGTATCTTTGTTTAAAAGCAGCTCCAATTTATTTTCATGCTTTCTAAAAGTCTATTAATTCTTCAATTTGGGGCACCTGGATGACTCAGTCAGTTGGGTGTCTGACCTTGGCTCAGGTCATGATCTCGGAGTCCTGGGATGGAGCCCCATGTTGGGCTCCATGCTCAGCAGGGAGTCTGTTCCTCCCTCTCCCTCTGTCCCTCTCCCTGTTCATGTGTACTAATAAATAAATAAAATCTTAAAAAAATTATTCAATTTATTATCCATTCTCTTATAGGTCATTTTCATTGCGTTTAATATTTCACTGTTATCCCCCCGCAAAAAAAAAAAAAAAAAAAGAACATACTTGTACCTATTTCCTTGTTCACACATCCAAGCATTACTCTAGGGTATATACATATGTCTGAAAAATATTCGTTTACAGAATATGTGCATTTTTTTAAAGATTTTATTTATTTATTTGAGAAAGAGAGAGAGAGCACGCATGAGGGTCAGGGAGGGTAGCAGCAGAGGAAGAAGGAGAAGCAGACTCCCCAGTGAGCAGGGAGCCCACTGCAGGGCTGGATCCCAGGACCCTGAGATCATGACTTGAGCAGAAGGCAGATGCTTAATCGACTGAGCCCCCCCAGGAGCCTCCAGAATATGTGCATCTTCACCTTTACCAGATATTCTCTAACGTTTTCAACAATGGTTGTAATAATTTATGATTCTACTAGTAGCGTTAAAGAATTTTCATTTTCTACACACTTTGTTATTTTCAAGGCTTACATTTATGCCAATCTGATGGATGTAATGTATTATCTTAATTTACGTTTTCCTGATGACTATTTAAGGTTTAATTTGTCTTTTCATATTCTTTCCCTAGTTTTCTTTTGAGATGTTCTTATTAAGTCCTTTGTATATTCTAGAAATAAACTATTAAAATTCTACATTTTGTAAATATATCCTCCAAGTTTGTGCCTTATCTTTAACTTTCTTAAAGTTATACAGAAGTTTCAAAATTATAACATTGTCAAATTTATTACTTTTCTCCATTAACATTTCCATCTTTCTTTTTTTTAATTAATTTATTTTTTTAAGAGAGTTTATTTATTTATTCATGAGAGACACAGAGAGAGAGGCAGAGACACAGGCAGAGGGAGAAGCTGGCTCCCTGCAGGGAGCCCCACGTGGGACTCAATCCCGGGTCCCCAGGATCACACCCTGGGCTGCAAGCGGCGCTAAACCGCTGCGCCACCGGGGCTGCCCCACTTGCATCTTTCTATACAATGTTTTATAAAATCCTAAGTAAGTGTCATGAACACTTACTACTATGTTTTCTTATTGGAGTATATTTTGTTTTACACATTTACATCTTTATTTAAATGGAGTTTAGGGACGACTGGGTGGCTCAGTGGTTGAGCATCTGCCTTTGGCTCAGGTCATGATCCTAGAGTTTGGGATCGAGTCCTACATCGGGCTCCCCATGGGGAGCCAGCTTCTCTCTCTGCCTGTGTCTCTGCCTCTCTCTCTGTGTCTCTCATGAATAAATAAATAAAATCTTTTAAAAAATAAAAATAAATAAATAAAGTTTACTTTTGTGTAAAAGGCCAGATAATTATTTGTCCTCCGAGGATAGCCACCTGTTCCAACACCACGAATTCATATTTGCCAAGGCTCTTCCTCTGTTCAATTATACTCAAAACCAGCTGAGTACTAAAGGCCTTTCATGATATCTTTAACCACATCCTGTGGGCTTATCTTTCACCACGCCCTTGTACAGTAGCATTATTGTCTTATCAAACCAGGCTACTTACTGCATTCAGTCTTGAAATATACCAAAGCTAATTCTTACTAAGTCATGTTCCCTTCCCGTCTTTTCTCCTTACTGAAAATTGCATACTTCTTCTAAAAAAAAAAAAAAAAAAGACACTGTCCAACCAATTCATCTTTGCATCCTCAATAGTTGGCCCTGATTGAACACACTCCCAATACTCGTCAAAGAATTTTATTCTGAATTCACTTTGGCCCTTGCGAGTGGCCACTTCCACCTAGAAAGAAAATACTTTTTGCCTTTTTACCTACCTTCCCACCAAAATATGCCTAGTGATCCTAAAGCATTTTTTTAATTCTATTTTTTAAAAAGTATTTATTCTTTTTAAATTCCACCCTTGTATTTTTAAAAATCTTAAACAAACCCTCAAAATACTTCTATCGCCCAGGAACCAGAGTCATCGTTTCTGCGCCTGTGTGGAAGGCAGACAAGTGTACGGTCCAAGCTAACAGGAAAGGGCACGTGCTCGGGGGCGGGGGGGGGGGGGGCGATGCCAGCAAGGGGCCCCTCCTAGAGCCGCTTGGCAGGTGAGGCCGCAGGTGCGCCCGCGCCGGGGAGGTGTCCACATCCCCGTCCCCCCCTTGCCCTCGCTTCCTCCAGCTGCCTGCACCCTGAGGACGAAGAGCGCGGTGTGGAAATTACCTCCGAGGCCACAGTCTCTCCTTCCAGGGAACGCTGGAGCGCCCGACTGGGCTGTCACCATTGCTAAGGACACGCAGGGTCTCCCCTTCGGGAGGGAGCTACCCCGCTGGCGGCCTGGGTTCAAGATTCGCTCAGACCCAGGCCCGGGGCCGTCCCCTTCCAGAGCCCGGGCTCGGTCACGGGTGACGGGAGGTCACCGCCATGGACGAGCTGAACGGGGAGATCCCGGCCACCCCGAGCCCACCCGCACGTTTCCGGCCTGTTCCGCACCGGCCGCCCCGCAGCGCTGGCGGCCGCGGGGTCGCGGGTGGCAGCGCGAACGCCGAGCGCGGCCCCGGAAACGCCCGCCCGGGCCCCGCGGCCGCCGCGCGCGCCGGAACTACATCTCCCACAAGGCCCCGCGGCGGAGCGACGCCCCCGCCCGCCGCCGCCGCCCCCGCGCGGCCCGCAGCCCGCCCCCCCGGCCGCCGCCGCAGCCCGGGCCGCGTAGGCCCCCAGCCGTGCCTTTGAAAGGCGGCGGGAGGCGGCGGCGCGATGGCGAGCCTCGGGCGCCTGCTCTGTGTGCTGGGCCTGCTCCTGTGGGCGGCGGCGGGCCCCGGCTCGTGCTCTCCTCGCGCCTCCTCGTCCAGCAAGCCCATCATCGGTAAGAAGGCCGGGCGGGAGCCGCGGGCCTGCGGGCGGGTGTCGGTCCCCGGCGCGCCCCGCCCTGGAAACACCGAGTCGGGGGTACGAGCCGTGCCCTCGTTCGTAGCACGAGGAAGAGCCGAGCCGAGGCGCCCTCCCGACCGTGCCGGAGCGCCGCGAGCGCCGGGCGGTTTCCTCGAATCCGCTTGGCTCTTCGAGCTGGGAGGGAGGAGGGAGCGCTGGGAAGAAGCCTTTGCACATGGCTGGGACTTGCTACGGACTCACCCAGCTCTGTTCATGTGTGGGTTGCAGTTGCAAGGAGCGAGGGCCTGCTTTAAGGTGCAATGCATTATACACGTAAACATGGATTGGCCAGAGAATCCAGATTTTACGGTATACGTTGGGTTCTTGTCATCTTCAGCACAGGAGGGCAGCAGTGGCTGCTCTAATCCCAATGTCAGTTCTCCCTGGTGTGGAAGTGAAGCATGCATTTTTTTCATTTCCAACGCATTCGTGTTTTATTTTATATTTTATAATTTTATTTATTTATTTTATTTTATTTATTATCTTATTTTTAGCGCATTCGTGTTTTAAAGAGTAAAATCAGTTTGCATCGCCAGAACAGACATTCGATGCGGGGAAGGGGAAGGCTGCCCAGCCTAGAATTAAAATTTGCCAAAAGCAGTTTATGTCAGACAATTAAGATTGGCCATACTTTAGAGGTAGTATGATGCTATTGAAAGTCTTTAACCTTCCTAGAAGAGGAACATCATATTCTGTAACGAAATAGAAAGTAAACGAATATATATATTTTTTCCTATATATTGGTAGTGCCCAATTTTCAAGTGCGTTCTGTATCAACATTTGGAACGGAATGCCTTATTTCATAGCTATTTAAAATGGTGGCTAGATTCCCCAAAGAGAATGAACTCAAAATAAAATTCTGTGTAGTGCTTTGAGTATTGTGAGTACCGAGAGGAGGGAAAGGGGGGGGGGGGAAAGGAGGGATTCTTTCCCTTTCCTAGAAGCAGTGGTAGTCCAGGGTCAAATACAGAAAAGGGGAATGTTTTTTCAGTCCCATCAGTTAAGACAAAATAGTTAACTAAGCACCTACTATGTGCAAGGCATTAAATTAAGAAGTGCAGAGGAGTCAAAGACAAGGAAACCATAAAAGTTGTGAGGTGGCCTTAAAGTATGGGTAGAATTTGGGCCACATTTTGAGGGACTTAACAGCCTGAGTTTTTGCCTTCTGGATGGGAAAAGTGAGTATGTGGGTGTAGGGGCAGGGAGGGGGAGAAGTTGGTGGAACTTACATTCTAATATACTTTTCTCCTTCCTGGTACTTATGTTCAGAGGTCCCAGACCTTTTTTGTAGCACCTCACCTTGCCTGCCTTGTACCACTCCATTCTCCATTTTCTGTGGCTCTCCCTAATTCTTTCCTTACCACATTTCATTTTCCTCCGCAAAGACAGTCTTATCCATAGCAAGAAAAACAGTCGTAACAAATTGTGGCATCTGGCAAGTGTTAACCAATGCTTAACAAATGACAACTTTTGTGACAAGCTGGAAATAGAGAAGTGATTGATTTAGACAGCTCTTCCTATTAGGTGGCCTCTAGAGGCAATGAAGGTGTTCCAAATGCTGAAGCAGTAAATGATAAGGGCACAGGTGTATTCTCCGGATAGACTTTTTTTTTTTTTTAAAGATTTTATTTATTTATTCATGAGAGACAGATGAGAGAGAGAGAGAGAGAGAGAGAAAGAGAAAGAGAGGCAGAGACACAGGCAGAGGGAGAAGCAGGCTGCATTCAGGGAGCCCGATGTGGGACTTGCTCCTGGGTCTCCAGAATCACGCCCTGGGCCTAAGGCAGACACTAAACTGCTGAGCCACCCAGGGATTCCCAGATAGACATGTTTTGATGTATATTAGATGAAGTACTGTGCTGGGGCTGAGATTTCAGTGATAAGAGGTAGGTGGGGCCGAGCGCATAGGGTCTTGTAGGGTTTATAAAAGTTTAGGAACCCATTGAAGTACTTACTTAAACAAAGAGGTACCTCCTGTTGATTTGTTGTCTCTGATCTCATTTCCAATTGTTTTCTCCCCTTGCTCACACAGAGCTCTAGTCATATGGACTCCTTGAGATGTGAAAGGCACATGCCTGACTCAGGGCTTTGCACTTGCTGTTCCCACACCCTGAAACCCTCTTCTTCCAGATGCTTGCACATAGTTTACTCCCTCATCCCTCTGAAGTCCTGGCTCAAATGTCATGTTCTACTTTCTCAGAGAGGACTTGCCTGCCTGTTGTATTTAAGGAGACTTTCTTCCCCCGATAGATGGGACCAACTCCTCCCCTTCTCCAACACACACCTTCTTACTCTACTTACTTTTTACTTTTTTCCCTTAGCATTTGCCACCAGCCATCAGACTTTCTGTTTTAACTTTTTATCTTGTTAATTATTTGTCCTCTCTTCTCTCCCTCCCACACACTGGGATTAAAGCCCACAAGGGAGGGATTTTTCTTTTGTTCACTCATGTGTCTCCAGCACCTAGTTCAGTGCCTGGCATATATTATGAGTCAGTAAAATACTGAATGAAGAAATGAGTGAATGAATGAATGGCAATATATTCAGATTTCTTTCCATGTGGAGAACTGGAATTGTGGAGGATTGTTTAAGAAAGGATGCAGAGAGACCTTTTAAGAAGCTATTGTAATAGTCTGCAGAGGAGGCAAGATGTTGATTGCTTAGATTAATGTAGTATTGCTAATGTTGGAGGGATGTGGACAGAAGATATTTCCACTCTTTTGCTTTATTATCAATGAAGCAGTGTGTCTTTGAGTGTGGGACGGGAGAGGCCTCCTTCTAGACTTAAAGATGTGACTGATCCAGCCTGTGTGAAGGAGGCTGGTGCTACTGTAAACCTGCACTGGAGCTTATTTGGTCTCCTTCGTGAGGCGAGAGAGAGGAGGCTACTTAAAACTCAGATTAGTCCCTGCTGCTCTTTTACCAAAGTCTATGGATGTATTTACAGAAGAAGCTTTGTATTTAATTCTGTGAATTAAACAAGCAAAGTACTGATATTTTTACTGTGATGTGTCTCAGTTTCTAAGTAAGAAAAAAGGGAAATTGTTTGAAACTAAATTTCTTTCTTTCTTTGTAATTTAGGAGTATTAATGCAAAAATGCCGTAATAAGGAACTGAAAAGCCTGGGAAAATACTATATTGCTGCATCCTATGTAAAATATCTGGAGTCTGCAGGTGCAAGAGTTGTACCAATAAGGTATGAGCTGATATTTTTTACACTGTATAAATAAAAACTCCTGTTTTATCTTAAATTATTTTTTATCTCAAAAATTAATGTTTTCTTTGCTATGATTGTATCATTTAAATGTGGTAACATTGCTCCTAATTTTTGTCATGCACCTAATGCTTAGAGTCATTAAATTGTTTCAAGTAAGAAGCTGTCTGTATTTACAATGCTATTAGAGGTCTGTCAAGCGTGTTAGGTAAAGAATGAAATGATAGTTTCCAATACCCCAGAAAAGGTGGTATTCATCAGACATTTGGAAAATAATGGAGTAAAAGAATTGACAACTAAACCAGCTTTATTCCATAATATTAGGAAACACTATGGAATTAGGGAACACTTATGGAATAAAACACAGTTTTAGAAGATAACTTTAAAAAAACCTTCACACTCTTCTTTAAAAGTTTATAAATAACTAGCACAGTGGTGTTGCTTCAATATAAATAACAAGAATTGCAATCTTAAAGGAGCTACTTTACTTTTTGTGATATAATGGCATAGTAAGATTAAATGACTTACTTATGTCATGTTTTAGAATCTTCCAGCTCTCCTTGTCTAATCCACTGTAAGTGATTTCACACACAAAACAAACTGCTTGCTTTGGGCAACCTGTTTATGTGATTAATTCCACATTAAAAAGCTATAACAAAGAAAGGTACTGTTCAAATAAAACACTAATAATCAAAATGCAAACATTACAACTGAGAGAATTGTACCACAAAATGGTTTTATGTTTAGCCTCATACGGATCGTCCTCTTGTTTAATCTTTTACGTTTATTTATTTATTTATTTATTTTATGATAGTCACAGAGAGAGAGAGAGAGAGGCAGAGACATAGGCAGAGGGAGAAGCAGGCTCCATGCACTGGGAGCCCGACGTGGGATTCGATCCCGGATCTCCAGGATCGCGCCCTGGACCAAAGGCAGGCGCCAAACCGCTGCGCCACCCAGGGATCCCGATCTTTTACGTTTAATTATCTCTACCCCATTCGCTTTTGACATTCGTCTTTCATTTTTTTTCATAGCAAATCTAATTTTTCAAATGAAACCTTATTTGGAACCCAGATAACACCAGAGTTTTAGAACTGAGGAGGTTTTAAGGCTTCAGAACAGTGTTTCAAAGTTTTGATCATGGGAGCTTTTTTCTGCAAGTGTTCTTTTAGGACATTCGTGCCGATAATCTGGATTCAAGGTAGGAGAGACACAGGCAGGTAGACCAGTTCAGAAACTGTTGAGGGAGGCTAAGTGTGAAGTGATGAGGCTTGACCTACTTGTAGGATCGATGGGTAAATATTCTCTAAAAATATCAGCAAGATTGAATGACTAATAGAATGAAAGGACATAGGGAGGAATAGTTGAGAATGAGGAGTTTTGAAACTGGACAAGTTTTGAAACTCGGAAGTTTTGAAACTGGGGAAGTTTTGAAACTGAGCAAGTTTTGAAACCTGATGACTTAGCAGCAGAATGCTGGCATTTATGGCAGTCACTGAAAACATGACTGTCAGGATGGAGGTTAATTTCCAGCTTGGGTTCCCAAAGTTCATCTTAAGGTATATTGCTCAGAATTAGAATCATATTATCCTACAAAAACTATGTAGTGCGTGGCAGCTAAATTCCCAGAGTAACCTATAAAGGATGACCTAATATAGAATGAGAATGAAGTGGCCATACAATAATGTTGAATTTATTTCTGAGTTTTGGATGCTGGGAGCCAACTTCTGTGATTTAGAAGGGAAAAGGAGGAGGATGGGAGACCTAGGCAAAATTCTGGAATACTTAAAGAAATTTGTCTTTGGTCTCCTGTCTTCTTGGGTCCCTGTTGCCCTGAGGTTATCATAAATCCTCACTGAGGGGCTAGTGGAACCCACGGAGCATCCTTCTGAGAGGTAGCCTGTGACAGCCCATGGGTTGCTTTTGGTTTAAAAATGTAAAACAGAAAAAAAATGTAAAACAGTTTTAAACATTTACAAATCAGAAGACTTCAGAAAAGTCTGATTTTCCAGCCTTCTTTTTTTTTTTTTTTAAGACAGTCTTCAGGGCTGACTTTAAAATGAAGTAAGCGCCCACCATTAGCAACAATGCCTGTTACTCCTTTTCTTGCTGCTGAAACTGTCATCTGCCTTCTTTAACAGGCTCAAGCTGTTTTCTTTTAGATAAAGAGAGAATAAACTTTTTCATGCCCTATTGAGAAGGTCTTTGGTTTCTAGAAAGTCTGACTGCAAATAACATTTGTATTCAAAGAATGTGACCTGGCCTGTCTTTCCTGCCCAGACTCTGAGGCACTGGAGTTCGGGACACTTCTTCCCCACCTCCCCTCAACAATTAAGCCCCTTAAGGGTGATTAGCAGGGTCCAAAGGTTCTGTCATGGACAATAGGGGAGCCATTTATTTAGAATTAATGAAATGATTGAAACCAGGCCACCCGGCTAGCTGGTAGAAGTCCCTGGAATGTAGCTGAGTGATCTAAATCCATTCTGGTGGTGATTGTATGTCCTGGTTTAAATATTCATGGGGAAGATTCTGGGTCCTGACAGTTTGGTTCCCTTTTTATTGACACAGTGTGGGGAGGTTGGGTTGGCCGAATACTGGGAATGTGGACTCAGATTTGAATCTCCGTGTCACTTCCCAAGTCAGGGCTATTTGTCCATTAATCCTCTGTCTAAAATATTGCTAAGCACCACTGCAATATCACCCACTGCTTTATAGCTCTCTCTTGGGAGGAGGATTATTATGAACTTTTTTTTTTAAAGAGCATTTGAGAGAGTGAGAGAGTGAGCACAGGGAGAGGGAGAATTTCCAATAGACTCCCTTGCTGAGCATGAAGCTTGACACACGGGCTCAATCTCACAACCCTGAGATCATGATCTGAGCTGAAATAACAGTCAGATGCTTAACCAACCGAGCCACCCAGGCACCCCTAAATAGCTTGGACTTGCAAAGCTCATTTGTACAGGAAAACCCAGCACGACGAAGCACAGCCCAAGTTCTGGGCATCATAAGTGTATTTAAAAATGGAAGAGGTGTTGTAATGCCCTCCGCCCCCCGCCCCCCCTCCAAAACGGTCCCTGGAGCAGGAATGGACTTTGGTTGACATTGATCATAAGCCTACTTCTTTTATGGCTGATTGAGAGGGTATCATACCTTGTTATTTTCTTATAGAACCAGAAGACTGCTTAATGTAGGAAAGTTCTCACAGGAATTTCATAACCAGGATACTCTCTTTTCTCGTTCTTGCATTTTCTTGAACTGTTGGAAGAGCAAACCCATTTTACTGTGACTTAACTAAATTTTCACGTATCAGTCCCATCACTTTTTTCTGGAGAAGGGTCTAAAATCATCAATAACTTAGTGATGTTAGGAGCCCTTAAGTGGTGTTTGATGAAAGGAGCTTCAGCATAATTACCTGGGCAACTTAGCTTCAGAATAATTATCTGGTGTACAGTGATGTGCATGCAGCCTGTCCCTAGATCTGAACTCATGACTTTTGAATACACAGTTGTGTATTCAAAATCTTTTGCAGTTGGTGGTGGGGATGGAATATAGCAGACTTGACATTTATATGTATTGTTTTTATCTGCCCAAACTGCTTATAGTTAAGGTAGGCACATTAATAAATCTGTTTACTTAGTCTTTATATAAAACTACTGAACATCCTTACATGTTTTTGATGGTTTTCACCTAGCAGAGAAATTACTGGTGCCCAAATCTCATGGTCTTTAATGTTTTACATATTAACACGAACTTCACAATATTAAATTATATGAGACCACATAAAAACATGTTTATTTGTCTGATTAGCAAAACAAGGATATAATTACAGTATGCGATTTTCATGTAGTTTGAAAAAATTCCTCTAGGAAGGGAGAGAAAAATTATCTGGTATTTAACAATTATTTTTTATTTGTCTTTTTAAAATTAATGTGGGGACTTCACCTACAGCCTTACATTTTTCCTTTGGTTTTGGAAATGGATCTTTTGTAACTGTTTTTATTGTTTTCAGGCCTGATCTTACAAATGAAGAGTATAAAAAGCTTTTCCAATCTATTAATGGGTAAGTTGGCAATTGGTTTGTTACAGGGTATGAGGTAGATGTAATCTGCTTTTGCAAAAAGGTACTTACTAATATACATGTTACTGTGTAACTATCATATAGTAGTGTAATGTTAGTTTTCCAAGTTCTTTTATAGGAATTGCTTTGTTGAGAAATTGGAAAAGTCCTGCAGAGAGAAGGCAGTTTAAGAAATAAATGTTGCATAGTGGATCCATTTAGTTTATTTAAACATATGACATAATCTTTGTTTTTTTAATGTGTAAATGCTTACTCTCTTAAATATTTTGAAGCCACTTTGAATGCCATGGCATACTGCTTATTTAGGAGATTTAGAAGTCCTAGTCTGAGGATAATAATCGATTATCTTTCAGAGGATAATTTGAATAGAATTTGGAAAAAAGCTTTCTGTTCTCTGGCTTCACCACAAAAGATATGATTGGTTAGCTTAACAATAAAACTTTTAATCACATGAAAAATGTTCAACATTACTCATAATTAAAGGTTAGATAATTATAACTATTAAAAACTATTTTTAACTATCAAGTTGGCAAAGAAGACAATTTGTTAATACTCTATGGTGAGGCTGTGAGGTAACAAGTATTCTCATACTCTATGAGTCTGTAAGTTATATAGTTTTTTGTAGGATAGGTTTGCAATATCTACTGAAATTGAAATGAAATTAAAAATGCACATACCTTTTGACCCAGGAAATCTGTCAGAAGGAATTTTATTTTATAAATATATTCTTCTTGTTATGTGAAAACTTAGACCCAACACTCATAGTAGAATTGTCTGAAATATCTCCAGTTTGGAAGCCACCCAGTAGTCAGTCAGTTGGGAATTGGGTAAAAAGAGATTAACTACATGCATATAAAAGAGTATTATGGACAGATTAAAAAAAGTGAGGGTATCAGATTCTGGTTTGGATCACTTGTTATATGGACAGTGTGATACTGTTATGTAAAAAATTAAGGCACATAATGGTTTGTATAGGATACTCTCGTTTGCTCTTTTTTTTTTTTAAGGTAGGGGTGAGGAGATTAAGCATAGCATAATCTATCAGGTGAACACACAGATTTTAAAGCTGGTAGTTTTTAAAGATATTTATTTATTTATTTATTTATTTATTCTATCTATCTATCTATCTATCTATCTATTTATGAGAGAGAGAGAGAGAGAGAGAGAACACACACCAGTCTGGGAAGGAGAGGGGGAGTAAGAGGGAGAAACAGACTCTTCCTCACCAAGCAAGGAGCCCAAATGGGACTAGATCCTACAACCTTGAGCCAAAATCAGAGTCCAGTGCTCAACTGACTGAGCCGCCCAGGCGCCCCTAAAGGTGGTTGTTTTTGATTGGGAGTTGAGTAGAAGAAGTCTATTTTATGATAAAGCTTTTATAAAAAGAGCTTCTTTCCCTGCTACCCTGACTTTTAAAAGCTATGTTTATTACTTTTTTTTTTTTTGAAGCTATGAGTAAAACATATACAGTACCCATTATGTGCGGTGTACTTTGGCATAGAAGAGATAAGTAAGCCCAGGTCAGAATATATGATAGAACTTCAAAAATATACAAGAAATATATACCAGAAAATGAGCTGTACTCTCCTGAAACTTCAGAATCACCTTTATTGAGCCCGTGTTACACAGTGAACCCCATACTGCTCTGTGAAGGAACACAGATGCAAAGGCAGAGACTTGCTTTTAAAGGGGTTTCCCAATCTGAAAGAGACAGACCTAAAATTTTACTTTATGAAAGGACTTTGGCATTAAACACACCAGGTTTGAGCAGAGGCAGCTTTTTAGAAATGGAGTAAATGAAAAGGGACACCTGCTAATGAGCCTTCTTTAAGCCACTTTTAATTGTAGGGTTTTCTGCATAGTTTCATGGTAGATGTTCTACCTTATAGTTTGTAAGTTTTCTACTAGACTATGAAAAATTCCTCATCCTTTTCTCTCCAAGCTAATACTAAGAGGTAGAATGTATTTGTTGAATGAGCAATAGTCTCTAAGTGAAACTTTGGGGTGCCTGGGTGGCTTAGTAGGTTAAGCATCCAACTCGGGTTTAGCTCTGGTTGTGATCTCAGGGTCATGAGATCGAGCCATATGTCAGGCTCTGCACCAAGCGTGGAGCCTGCTTGGGATTCTCTTTCTCTCTCTCCCTCTGCCCTCTCCCCACCCCCCGTCACATGTGTTCTCTCTCTCTTTCTTAAAAAATGTGAACTGTCATATATCTCAAATTCATATTTAAGTATTTTAGAATTTTAACACATTTAATCCAGTTTTGTAATCTTTTTTGAATAACTCTAGTTATTTGAAGACTTGTTATATATTTTAAATTTTATTTTTTTAAATTTTTTTTAAAGATTTTATTTATTTATTCATGATAGACACAGAGAGAGAGAGAGAGAGAGAGAGAGAAGCAGAGACACAGGCAGAGAGAGAAGCAGGCTCCATGCTTTGAGCCCGACGCGGGACTCGATCCTGGGACTCCAGGATCGTTCCCTGGGCCAAAGGACAGGCGCTCAACCGCTGAGCCACCCAGGGATCTCCTGTATTTTAAAATTTAATATAAAAAGTTGATATAGGGATGCCTAGGTGTCTCAGCGGTTGAGCGCCGGCCTTTGGTTCAGGGTGTGATCCCAGAGTCCCAGGATCGAGTCCCACATGGGGCTTCCTGCATGGAGCTTGCATCTCCTCTGCCTATGTTTCTGCCCCTCTCTCTCTGTGTCTCTCGTGAATAAATAAATAAAATCTTAAAAAAAGATATAAAAAATAGTAAATATTTTTCTGTATCTCTCCTTTATGGGTAGAATAAAATAAAATCAAACATGACTTCCCCTCTTTTTTCCCAGAATTTTTCTGGATTTTTAATTTTGTCGTTTCAAAATTTTTTAATAGTGTGCGTATTTTAGAAGAAATTTCAGGGTGATAACAAAAATTAAATTCTCATGAATATTTAATTCTAGCCTACATATATTCTTATGACCATTTTGTTCTTTATGATTAAAAATAATTCTCTACGAGCCAAGACTGACTCATGATTGTGGGCCTGTAATTGATTTTGGCATCATTGATTCCATAATTTAAACCTAGCTGTACCTAGAATTTTATCTCGACTTTATTTCTAGCTTTGTACACTCTCCTCCTCTTCCCCACTTACTTATTCTTCATTTATCCACCCTCCGTCTCAAAAATAAACTTGTTTATTGAAGAAGTTTTGGAAGAATATGCACAAAAGTATTAACTATGGTATTTTACAAATGTGTAGGAATGTAAATACTTTATATATTTTTGTCATAATTTTCTTTCTTTAGTGATACTGCTGCTGATAAGGAAAACGTTGTTTTAAAATAAAATAGAGTGTTTATTTTCTGTGGGGCATAGGTTTGAAATGCACCCTATTTGATGTTGTTTCAGGATCCTTTTCCCTGGAGGAAGTGTTGACCTCAAGAAGTCAGGTTATGCTCTCGCGGCCAAAACATTTTACAACTTTGCCAAACAGGTAAATATCAGTTGCATATTATTCCGGGTGGGTTTTGTTAATTTTGCATGAGGACAGTTCTTTCTTTCTTTCTTTTTTTTAAAAAAAAAATTTTTATTGGAGTTCAGTTCGCCAACATTTAGCATAACACCCAGTGTTCATCCCACCAAGTGCCCCACTTAGTGCCCATCACCCAGTCACTCCAACCCCTCGCTTACTTCCCTTTCCACTACCACTTGTTCATTTCCCAGAGTTAGGTGTCTCTCATGTTTAGGACAGTTCTTTTCGTAAGCAATGTGGTAATACTTCCCTCACAATGACCCCAGCTTCATCCGCCTTTAACTTTTGAGCTTCCTGCTGTTTAGCAGCCCTTGGTGGCACTCACCTGTTTCCTGTGTTTTCCATTTAATTCTGGGCTTCCGAGGGAACCAGGGCCTGGCAGACTGGCCGTCTGCACTAGTGCTCATTGATATGAAACAGGTGCTCATGCTAAGCTGTTTTTTTTGTGTGTGTACCAGGCATTGTTCATATGTTACTAGTTCTCATCTCCTCTTGAAACCGCTCTTCGTCCTGACTTCTTCTATCCTATTTGACTTGTCCTCACAGTTACTCTCGACTCCACATTCAGATAGCCGGCAGAGCCTCTTGAATCCTTTTGCAATGTCTCACATTGAGCCTGCCTCTGCACTTTACCTCAGATCCTTACTGTTTCTCTCCTGAACTATAATCTTGATTGCCCTCGTATCTGCCCCTGCCCTTAAATATTTCCCTGAAGAACTGCTTTTAGCCTATGAGATACTTGTTTAGAAACTTTTAATTCTAGGCTAAATAATCTGTAGCCTTTCATAGTCTTGGGATCAAGACATAGAGTGTGTGTCCCCGGCCCACTTTCCTAGCTTTTCCTTATGCACATAATTGAAGCTGGTTTGGTATTTCTAGCATGTATTCTCTGTCCTCCTACTTTTAAACTGGTTTAGTCTGTTTCTTTCCATTCCATCCCTAATTCACAACTTGTCCATCTTTCCAGGAAAAGGTCCTCCTTCCCTTCTGCCCAGATTTCTTTCCCAACTCCACCAGGAATGGCATCCTGCTTCCCTCTTAACAGAGCATTTTGTTGTAGAATAATTCAAACATTTATTTAGCTCCTGCTCAATTATATGACAGGGTCCATGATCTTCAGGAGCCTCTATTTCAGAAGACAGAATATCTTGACGCTAGTTATTCATGTCTCAGCAGATTTCATGGTCCTAACACCCTTTGAGGTGTTCCTCATTTCATATTATACGGTACCATGTACTTAGTACATGCTTAATGGATATTATTTTTTGAAAAAGTGAGCAAAGTGGAAATTTTATAATGTGAATGATTTGAAATGCATTGGAAATATATATTTGAATATTATAAAATAGTCATTTTGCCTTTTGCATAGAAGAACTCGTGTAACTAGCTTGCTCAATTAAAAAAAGACAAAAAGGGGATCCCTGGGTGGCGCAGCGGTTTGGCGCCTGCCTTTGGCCCAGGGCGCGATCCTGGAGACCCGGGATCGAATCCCACATCAGGCTCCCGGTGCATGGAGCCTGCTTCTCCCTCTGCCTATGTCTCTGCCTCTCTCTCTTTCTCTCTCTGTGACTATCATAAATAAATAAAAATTAAAAAAAAAAAAAAAAAAGACAAAAAGGAGCCACCGAACCCCTAAGACCCAAAAGTCTCCTTTTTGAAATGTAATTACCTACTTGAAGATACCAAAAAACAAAACAAAACAAAAAAAGCTCAGCAGCCTCAAACTTATTTAGCCACAGCCGTTTCTTTCCTGACTGTTCCTTTCTTTCCAGATCATGGATTTCCTCTGATTTAAATTTGATTAGCTGAAGGTGGTATGATCCAGCTATTACTAGAAATCCAGCTAATAATCCAGCTTTCCTATAAATCCTGAGATAATGAAGGAAGAACTTCAGAGTGTGTTCAAACCGGGCCATCATCCAGAGCAACAAGATTTGTAGAAGATGTATAAATAGACATCTCTCTAGCATTATCTTTAATATTTGCAGTTCCTAATTGTCACTTGTATTGCTTGGTAGTTGCCTGGCAGTTTCTTTCCCAGCACAGCTGAGATTTGGAGAATTTGATTGACTAAAACTGAATTATTATACAGGAGCTTGATCTGAGGAAAGGTTAAGTGCTAGCCTACTTAATGGATCCTGGAAAATTCTTTAGAAACCCATGCATGATTCAGGTGCCTGCCTTGAAATGACAAATCAAATGTATAATTTTTGTTTTAAAAAGTTTGAATAACCTTTTCTCTTTTACTCTGCAAAGAGTTTTGATGATGGAGACTATTTTCCTGTGTGGGGCACTTGCCTTGGATTCGAAGAGCTTTCATACCTGATTAGTGGACAGTGCTTATTAACTCTTACACATACTGATGGAATTACAATGCCACTGAACTTCACTAAAGGTGAGAATTCTCTTTTCAACCATTTTTTTAAAAAAAGATTTTATTTATTCATGAGAGACACAGAGAAAGAGGCAGAGACATAGGCAGAGGGAGAAGCAGGCTCCTTTTCGGGAGCCTGATGCTGACTCAATCCCAGGATCCCGGGATCACAACCTGAGCCAAAGGCAGCCACTCAACCACTGAGCCACCCAGGTACCCCTCTTTTCGACCATTTTAAAAATATTACTTGGGCTGGATTAGTAAGGAGCAAATATTCAAGTCAGAAATACTCCTAATGTTTACTAATTTTTAAATTATTTGCACAAGCTGCCGATATGAATGATCACTTTTGTTCTGAGCTGTGACGACGGCTTAGGAGTTTTGAGTTTTGACCATTCATTGCCTATAGGGATATCAGGACCATGCATGATTAAGACCTCTAATATTGGACCAGAGCTTTAGTCCTAGCTTTGTCCCTTTTGCGTTGGAGAAAAGTTTAACCTCTCTTGACTTTAATTTCCTGGTTTTAAAGGCTTTTCCTTTTAGAATTGTTTGTGAAGATTAAATAAGATACTCCTTTTCAGCTAATGTGCTAAGTGCTTTAAATACAATTCATAAATGTTAGCCATGATTACAGTACAGCATTTTTCTCTTGACTGTGCACTCTGTTCTAACCCTAGCTATGGTGTGCTGCAATTCGATTCTGGTGTAATCACCTGGAGTTAACGCAGGCTCCATAGTTATAGATTATCTCACCAGTTAGACTGCCCTTAATTCAGATACCATCCACAGGTCACATCCCCAGGCCACCCACACTTCTGACCGACTGGCCACAATTTTAAGGATTCCCATGACCCTTCCTGAGATTTTGTAATTCACCAGAATGACTCACAGAACTCAGAAAAGTGCTGTGTTTGCACTAACAATTTTATTGTGAAGGATACACATAGGATGAGGTCCCACAGGGAATGCAGAGCTTCCACGTCCTCTCCCTGTTGAGTCAGAGCACACCACTCTGCTGGCACGTCAATATGTTCACCAACTGGAAAACTCCCATGAGCTTTATTGTCTAGAATTTGTTACTGGGGTTTCATTGCAAAGGCAAGCTAGATTTAATCATCTGCTGGGTGACTCAACTCAATCTTTATTCCCCTTTCCATCCCTGGAAATCAGGCTGGCTCAAAGTCCTAACCTATTCTAATCCTGTGGTTGATTTCTCTGAGGATCAGCGATCTAGGGGCCCACCGAAGTCACCTCATTAGCATGACGAAGACACTCCTGTTGCTTAGGAAATTCTGAGAGTTTTAGAAGCTCCCTGTCAGGAACTCAGGGCAAAGACCAGGAAAATTCTGTTATATCCCTCTGTGTAACTAGGTAATGATTCTTGTAGGTTACCTATCTCTGAATCCTCAGAGTTGAGTGCTGTCAGCTATTTCTATTCTCATGAGGATTTTGGATGGAAAGCAGTAGTTGTTATACATAGAACCTACAGAATGCTTTATATACTTTTCAAAGTTCTTTCTCACATTATCTTTCTTAATTATTGCAAGACCTCTGTGCGAAGTACATGTATTAGGTCAGACTATTTTGGATATATGTGGTGAAATACCAGTGGGTATAAAAAAAGAAATAAAATTCACCCAAGTACCTTACGTCAGATTTTTATCTGAGGTGTAGGATTCTCATGGAAGCCATCAGCATGCTGCATGAGAGGCTTCATTTAGGGAAAGCTGGTGTTGAGGTAAATTGCTCTTTTTGATCTATATACTGAGTAGGAATCTCTTGGCCTGTTTAATGTTCTTTCCTACATTGTTGGTATTTTAAAACTTTTTAAATTCCAGATACCTTCGAAAATATGTTGAACATTCTGGATCATTTCCTGAGAAAACAAAAGTATATAGTATATTCGTGCGGTAAATTGTACCTGTTTTCAAGAAAACACAAGTTAAAATTTTCTGTTTCTTCTATGGCTAGCCTGATAATTAATCTGCCAGAAGGATTTTAGTTATTCATGTTAAAATTCTAGAAGTACTTAATATGGAACTTATTTGAATTTATATGTTAGACTCATGAATATATGAATACATGTGTGGAAATGATATGTTTTGCTTTCATTTGGTTATCTTATGTCTTAATTATGGCCCTTTTTGGCCATACATCAGTGAGTTCAGTGGATTTTATTTTTTCGGTGTTTAAATTATTTATCTTGTGCTTAAATTATTTCAGATGCATCGCAGAGCAGAATGTTCCAGAATTTTCCTCCTGACTTGTTGAAGTCATTATCAGTGGAACCTCTGACTGCAAACTTCCACAAGTGGAGCCTCTCTGTGACGGTATTACATTAATTAACAATGAAATTAATGCAGGTAGATTAACTACAGAAGTAATTATTTTGTTTTATTTTTATACTCTAGAATTTTACAAAGAATGAAAACTTAAAGGAGTTTTTCAGTGTATTAACTACAAATACAGATGGCAAGACTGAGTTTATTTCAACAATGGAAGGTATCTATCATGGCACATGGACACTTTATTTCACTTATATTTATATTAATTTTGATTTGATGCTTACGAATAAAATCATGTTACTCTGGGGTGTGGGGATAGAAGCTAAGGCATTTTGGGGGATAGGAGGTGTGTTTTTGTCTATGTTCCAAATCAGTTGTGATTTACCTGGGTCATCTGATAGATGGAGTGATGGAGAAGGAAAGTAAAGAGTAAGGGGGGATTAGATAAAGAAATAAATGAAGAAAATGATTTCTGTTTCTAGCAGTGTTGTAGAATGAGTACTGTGATGGATTCTCCTCCCAAAAACAACAAAAAATATGACTCATGTTCAGAAAAACATCTTCCTAAACACAAGGTTTACCCCACTATCCAAAAGTAGAGCCTTTCTATGAAACTCCTAAGCCACAATGGCACAAAACAGAGTATCTCTCCACTTTCCAAGAGTTCAAGTTAAGCCACTTTGGTTTTATGAAACACCTGCACGAGTACCTGTTTCCTCTAACAGAGAAATCTGAAGAGGATTTTCACTTTTGTGAAATAAAGCTGTGACTATACTAGTGTAAGTCTTTCATAACAGGGAAGTGGCATAATGTGGAGTTTTGGAAAGCAGAGGGATACCTGTACATTGATGAAGTGACAGGATACTCAGACCAAAACCTCTGGTAGTTAAGTGGAGTAGTTTTTTCTTTAATAAAGTGTAGTTGACAAACAATGTTAATAGGAGTTTTTGGTGTACAACATAGTGATCCAACAATTCCATTATTATGCAGTGCTCACCACAATAAGTGTACTTTTCTATCACCGTAGAGTTATTACAGTATTATTGACGTATTCCCTGTGCTGTACTTTTCACCCCTGTAACTTATTTATTTTATAGCTGGGAGTTGTAACTTTTAATACCCTTCCCTTATTTTGCCCATCTCCTCATGCCCTTTCCCTCTGGCAACCACCAGTTTGTTTTTGTATTTGTGAGTCTGTTTCTATTTTTTGTTTGTCTTGTTTTTTAGGTTCTACATATAAGCAAGGTCATATAGTATTTGTCTTTCTGTCACTTGTTATACTTAGTGTAATACCCTATTGCTCCACCCATGATGTCCCAAATGGCAGGATTTCATTCTTTTTTATGACAGAGTAATATTCCATTTTATGTATATGCCACATCTTCTTTATATACATTCATCTATTGCTGGACACTTAGGTTGCTTCCATATCTTGGCTCTTGCAAATGATGCAGTAAGCATAGGGGTGCATACATCTTTTTAAATTAGTGTTTCTGTTTTCTTCGTGTAAATACTCAGCAGTGGAATTACTAGGTTATATGGTATTATATTACTAAGTGGAGTATTTAAACCAGCATTATTATTATTGAATCAGGAGGACGTAAGATGAACCCCCCCGCAGTCAAAGTATCCCATGTAGCAGTACCCCCAACAAATCCTGCCTGCGTAACTGTGAGAATTGCCATCTTGTACTTTGACCCTTAAGGGAGACGGGGTGGTAGTAAATAAGCCTTGAGCATTCATAATGACAGGCTGGTCACATGTGGCCTGCATTAAACTGGGAAGTTCAATAAATCTCAAGTCGAAATTTTTGTTTAGAGTTGTCTCAGTCTGGTAGTGTCCCAACATGCATGGAAAAAGTGAATATTAATAATTCTCTCTGGAGAAAACTTCATTTATCCCAGACTTTAAGGGAGTTCCACATTATGAGGCTTTAAGGAAAAATGAGCAGTTCCTAGCCAAAAAATCAAGTACCATGAATGAGAGCTTACAGAAACAATAGACATCTTTGAGTCAGGGAGGCCGGTCAGTGCTACCCGAGAGGCCAGGGTGCTGGAGGGGGAGTAAACTGGAAGAAGGTGGGCATGGTTCATGTTACCCGAAGATTGGCCTTATTACTGGCTTGCTCTTGGGGGAGGCCAAAGGTCGGAGGGTTTACAAACAATATCTGGGGAATTCTGGGGAAGGTTGGTCAGCCCAGCCGGAAGTGAGCTGATCATCTTCTCTTTAAGTCTGTTTCCCGCCTCTGTGTTTTGGTCCAGCAGTAGCACTGCCATTTGCCACATCGGCCTAAGTGAGAAACTTGGATGTTGTCTTTGACTTACTGCCCTCCTTTTCTGCATCTAAAAAATTTGTGCCACTTTTCTGCTCCCCAGATGCATGAAAATGTTACCTCCCATCCGATCCAGCTTAGCCTTGTCCTATAGTAACTACTTTCCTAACCTGCCAATTCCTCAGTAGCCTCCTAACTGTCCACAGAGCCACCTCCCAGGCAGCCTCTGAAACACCAGTCATGACTTTAGGAACCATCCCACAAAGGGACATAGTTTAGGCTGAGGCAAGTTGGCTGGCATAAAAGGACCCCAAAAATGCATGGCATAGTTTGGTCTCCTATGAATACATCATTAACGGAGGGAAACAGACCCTTGGTGGAAGAAACTTGGGTCACTAATCACATGGGACAAGTTTTATCTCTGGGAGAATAAGCACAATTTTACTTTGACATTGTGAGTTATAAAATAATGTTTTACATAGGCTATAAAACATAACTTTATTGTAAATTACATTTTAGATCATTCTTTTTTTTTTTTTTTTTCATTTATTTTATTTGAGAGAGGGAGAGAGCACATGCAATGTGCTGAAGGAGCTAAAGCAGAAGGACAAGCAGACTCTGCACTGAGCAGGGATATGGGGCTTGGTCCCACAACTCTGAGATCATGACCACCAGAGCCGAAATCAAGAGTCAGACGCTTAACCAACTGAGCCAACCAGGTTCCCCTTAGACCATTCTTAATACTTACTCATTTGTGTTCTTCATGCAGGGTACAAGTATCCAGTATATGGTGTCCAGTGGCATCCAGAGAAAGCACCTTATGAGTGGGGTCAATTAAAAGGCATTTCCCATGCACCTAATGCTGTGAAGGCTGCATTCTACTTAGCTGAGTTCTTTGTTGCTGAAGGTAATATGTGGGTATATAATTTTATTAGTCTAGTATATGTAGTTTTGGAGGAAATTGTCCTGATCTGAACTTTGTATACTCTTTTGCTCTATAGATGTTCTGTAGGTTTAACTTTAACAAAAAAATAAATTATGTGAAAGCCCTGAAATTCAGATATTAAGCATTCAAATAAAACCAGGACAGTTATTTCAGTTAACGGTATTGTATGCTCTGAAGTGCGCTAAATTCTTAAACAATAGCATAGATTGCTGAGTTCTTTTCTTTCTTTCTTTCTTTCTTTCTTTCTTTCTTTCTTTCTTTCTTTCTTTCTTCTTTCTTTCTTTCTTTCTCTCTCTTTCTCTCTCTCTCTCTCTTTCTCTCTCTCTTTCTCTCTCTCTCTCTCTTTCTCTTTCTTCTCTTTGTTTCATTCTTTCTTCCTAGATTTCATTTATTTATTAGAGATTTATTAGAGAGAGAGACAGAGAGAAAGCATGAGTGGGGTGGGGAAGGGAGAAGCAGGCTCCCCGCTAAGCAGGGAGCTCAGTGTGGGCTCAATCCCAGGACCTTGAGATCATGACCTGAGCCAAAGACGCTCAACTGACTGAACCACCCAGGTACCCCTTTTGTTTGTTTGTTTGTTTGTTTTTAACTTATTTATTCGTGAGAGAGTGAGTGCATGCAGGTGAGGGGAGAAGCCAAGAGAGAGGGAGTCCTCAGGCAAGCTCTCCACTGAACATGGAATCCCAATGTGGGGCTCTATTCCAGGACCCCAAGACCATGATATGAGCTGATCAAGAGTTGGCCACTCAACCGACTAAGCCACCTAGGTGTCCCTAGATGCTTAAGTTTTAGTTGAGTGATACAAACACAATTGCAAGGGACAGGGCATCATCACTCTGGTGAGGCATGAACTTCGGCCGGCTGGGTTTGCCCCCTCTCCCCAAGCTTGCCTTAAGCTTTTGTCAACCCTCCTTGCTCACACATTAGTAAAGTGCTTCCTCATGAGTTTACTCTGGTTAAGAATTACATTCAGTTGAATGGGTAGTTTCATGACCAAAACCCCAAACTGAAAACAAAATCTTCCCATGTGCAGTATTAATCCCAAGTAACATTTTTGTGTCACGTGTATGGGGATAAATGAGAACAGCAAATAGGTGGAGTTGGTTGCAGTACTATCACATGGCAGGGCTATTCTCTTTATCTCTATTTCCCAACATTCTTCTTCTAAAACTGCCACAAAGCCTGTATTTATTTCCACTTGAGGATAAAGTCTGAGCCTTCACTGCTTCACACTCTGACGTCAGCTGACTTGTGCCTCCTCGTCTGTTACATTTCTGTCTTATCTCCCACTTCTCTGTCTGCCTCAGCTTTGCCAGTTTCTCCATTCCCTTGACTCTGGGAGCATCTCCATGAACACAGACGATGAGAACAACACAGTGTATTATTCTGTGTGGCTACTAGGCAAGGTTCTTTTTTTTTTTTTTTTTTTTTTTTTTTTTTTTATTCAAGAGGGAGACACAGGCAGAGACAGAGGGAGGAGCAGGCTCCTTGCAGAAAGCCTGATGTGGGACTTGATCCCAGGACTCCAGGATCACACCTTGGGCCAAAGGCAACTGCTCAGCCACCCAAGCGTCCCTAGGCTAGGGTTCTTGAGTGCTAGGTCTTTGCCCCATTTCTATTTCCATCTCCGGGTTCTGCATCAAATCTTGTACATAGTAGGCCCTTTGCGAGTGTTTAGATCAGTGGGAGAGTGAGCCCCACACTGGATCTGGTGCAGGGCCGATGCAGATGCTCTTTCAGCAGAGGCAATAAATAAGTTAGGTGCTACTTTATCTGGGAGAAATCTTAGAAGACATTTCTCTTTTTCTGATGGTATTTTTTTTGGTGGTATTTTCCTGCTTGATACTGCTGATTATAGGAAGAAATGTTAGAAGGTAGCCTTTTGAAAATTTTATCCGATCTTTTTAAAATTTAGCTGTCTTTTTCTTGCAGCTCGGAAAAACAGTCATCATTTCGAATCTGCCGTTGAAGAGAATGAAGCACTGATTTATCAGTTCCGTCCAGTTTATACGGGAAATATTTCTTCATTTCAGCAAAGTTATATATTTGATTGACAGCCTGCAATGTGTTAACAGAGAAATTTTGAATCATTCCGTGATTAAACTGTTGCAATAACTTGCTACTCATGGCAATAATGGAAAGCCACACAGAAAAGATCCCTTTTCTATGATATTACTAGCTCTGATTCTTCATTCAGTGTATTTGACAATTTATATCGCCTTTGATAATCAGTGAGATAAATAATCCCAGTGTATTTCATGGAAAAGCTTTTATCTGAAGATTAGAACAAAACAAAAGGATTGAAAATAACAAATATTTTTTTTCTTATTGATTGTGGAAATAAACACCTTCCCCCTACCCATCAACCCCATCCTTACCAAAGACCCTTTTTATATCCTACCTCTAGTTCACTGTGAGTCTTTCTTTGAGTCTTAGGAGTATTGGGGTTGTGTGTGTGTGTGTGTGTGTGTGTGTGTGTGTGTGAGAGAGAGAGAGAATATGTGAGTATGTGTATGTGAGTAAGAGTGTGAGAAAATTTGTATATGTGAAGGTGTGTATATGTACATGAGTGTGAGGGTGTGTATGTATGAGTACGTGTACATGAGGGTGTAAGTGTGAGAATTTGAATATGTGTGAGGTGTATGTGAGAGCATGTAAGTGTGAGGATGTGTACATGAGAGAAGGTGTGTATGTGTGAGAGCATACAAGTGAGAATGTTTACGTGAGTGCGTAAAGGTGTGTATGTGATTGTAAGTGTGAGAATGAGGGTGTTTGAGTATGTGTATATGAGAGTATGAGTATGAGGGTGTGAATGTGTACATAAGAGAGTGTGTAAGAGTGTGCGCATATACCTATATTTCCTTTTCTGCCTTTTCAGCTCCATAGTTAAACTGCATACCTGAAAGCAAAGCATGTCTTGAACTTTTTATCTCTCACGGTGTCTAACACAGTAAGCCCTCCATAAATACTTGTGACCATTGGGGAGTAAACTTCTTTCCATGGAAAATCATTTGAAAGCTGCTGTACATTTATTTGCATACACTTTATTTATTTTTTTTAATTTTTATTTATTTATGATAGTCACACACAGAGAGAGAGAGAGGCAGAGACATAGGCAGAGGGAGAAGCAGGCTCCATGCACCGGGAGCCCGACGTGGGATTCGATCCCGGGTCTCCAGGATCGCGCCCTGGGCCAAAGGCAGGCACCAAACCGCTGCGCCACCCAGGGATACCTGCATACACTTTAATACATTTCTCAATCTGTCTTCCCACTCCCATCCCTCATCATCCCACGCACCCTCACCAACTCTGACATTTAGGAATTCCTCGAGGACAACAAAGCAGAAGAGCAGATAATTTGAGCTGTTTTTGACAGACAAATGTTTATGCATCTGTTCTCTGTCCTTCAGAGCTCCTGCTAGAGAAGCAGAAACCCAGGAAACAGTGACTGGGCAAAGTGTTGTAGGAGATGAGCAATGATTTTATGTACAGAAAGATAACAATAGGGGCACCTGGGGGGCTCAGTGGTTGAGCATCTGCCTTTGGCTCAGGTTGGGATCCTGGGATCGAGTCCTGCGTCAGGCTCCCCCTGCAGGGAGCCTGCTTCTCCCTCTGCCTGTGTCTCTACCTCTCTCTGGGTCTCTTATGAATAAGATCTTTTAGAAGATAATCTGAAGATAATAAAACCATGAGCTTTGGGCAAGAAGTCCAAAGAGAACATAGAAATTGTAACACGTCTAGTCAGTTAATCACGGGCCTTTAACAAGAGTGGCAGACTTAGTTTCTATCTACGAGCAAAAAAGTTCTGTTAAGTCTTGTCCAGTGTGCCATTGCTAACTAACTTCACCACCTTCTTACCGCTAGAAAAAGGTTAGCAATGCTGTTAGACTGCCAGGGCTTTTCCTAACCCATTTGCGTTAAAATCTAAATTTCACTTCTGAAGTTCCCTAATAACCCTCCACCCTGACTTTATCCTTGCTCACGATACCATAGCATCCATCCTTCTGCCATGAATACCAGCTTCTAATTGCTCCCAAAGATTCTCACTATGCTTCATTGATAATGACCGCAAACACAAGAAAATGGAAGCCATCATTTCCTTTTACTTTAAGTTTTCCATTTTTCCAGCCATGTATTTTTTTTTTTTTGAAGTCTTCTATGCTAGACTCACATTATTCCAAGAATGCAATCATTTTCAAAGCTGACAACAGCCTTACTTTTTATTTGGCACCGCCTGCCAGAAGGCTTGGCAAGAGGCCCAAGGGCAAGTGAGAAGAGCAGTCCCATCCAGACAACAACTGTCCCTTTCTTGTCTAGCTTGAGACTGACCGGGGCAGCTTGATGTTGCTACATCAATGGAGGGAAGAGAAGATGGAGTAGAGGTGCCTGTTGAGGTTACTGAGCCAACATTCAGGAAGACCACAGGAGGAGATAGCTGCCCGGAAGGAGTAGAGTGACTGCCCAACTATCATGCAGCCCCTGGAAAGAGTAGAGTGACCACCTTGGGTGCCAGTGACTGGAGACACGAAGGCTAAAAGATGGGGGTTGCCACCCCACTACCTTTGCATTCTATAAACCAGAGGCAACACTGTAGTTGGAAGTTGGATGTGTAAAGGTCAATACACACAGGCCCACACTTGCAGCTCAAGCCCAGGCATCAGCAGTAGACCCCAGTAGCCCACATCCTTGAACTTGCCCTGTGCCCCTCATGAAAGTCACTTAAAAGCAGTGTGTCAGCACCATTCTGGCCAACCAATCTCATGCACTCCTGTGAAAGAAATCCTGTGCCTTCTGTCTGGGTGGCCCTCCTGGAACTGGAGTCTGGCCACAGGACCCGGGACAATTCCAAAAGCTGCTTGGGCATCTTGGTAAGGCACAAATGGAGTAGTGTTGGATAGTATGTTGAAGGGCAGAAGCGGGCCCAAGGGCCCATGCAAGTCTGCCTAGGCTCAGAGTGCCCTACCCACATGGCTCTGCCAAGGCTGGCTCCCCACCACTGTGGAGGCGCATAGGAAATGTTGGAGGGATGTGCTTCCTGTGACCAGGACCCACACAAGACCAGGTCCAGGTGCAGGGTACCCAACCCAGACAGCACTTTGCTCTGACCAGTCCCAGGCACGAGAAAGGGGCTTGGATGGCTTTGAGGAAGGTACTCCAGAGAGGCGGCCTGGCTGGGCAAGGTCTGGAGCAGGACCTCTGCTTGCCTGTGTCTAGGGGTGATGATGCTTCCTGACTCACGAGGGGCCCAGTGACAACTGCTGCATAAAGAGAGAAACTGAGGAAGCATTAGAATCTGAAGTATAGATGCCACACTCCACACCATGCTCATGGAAGACACCCCTCATGGCCCCAGGACCCTCATCAAGCCAGTTCATGACTCCAATCATCTATCTCTAGTGTGAGAGCTGATATGTCAGCTGAAATTTATTTGCTACTGCTTCTGGTTGAAAGCAGTGCTTTTCGAGCTTACATGCATGGGAATCACCTGGGCACCTTACTAAAATGCAGATTCTGATTCGCCAGGTCTGGGGTTAGGCCTGCGTATCTTCTGACCAGCTCCCAGGTGATGCTGATGCTATCCGTCAGCGGGCCACACTGAGGCTCGAGACTTCTCTGTTGGCAGGACAGGAGCAGAGTCTAAAAGACAAAGTGTGAGCAAGTCGATGTGTGGGTGGGGAGAAGAAAAAGGAAGAAAGGACAAAAGGAGGAAGGATTGAGTAAATGGGGCTTTCTGTGCGTAAGAGACAGCTAATGAGGATCCTTCCCCAGCCTACAGCTGATGCAGCGTATAAGGGTTTTGGGGGAACAACTACCAAAGTCATTACCTCACCGTCCCCCATATTTCTCATCCTTTTACCCCTATGAAACATTTCAAATGGAGTGGGAATGTTGGACTCCAAAGCACAGGCTGTCACTCATTTCTACTCAGCCAGATGTTTTTGAGTGCCCACAGATTTATGTAACTTGTGGCCTGACACAAGATGTTCCATGAATAGATGTTAGTGGTCTCATTTCCACACTGCGGAGTGTGCAAATCCTTGTACCTCAGCAGGCTGAGTTTCTGGGGTTAGGATGGTCCTGTGGTTTCTCAAAGTACAGTGATAACTCCCACCAAAGTATTCAAGCCCAGTGAGCACATGGCACACGGTGCCCCTCCTCTCATTTCCCCTGCCTTCTCTGCAATATTGAACAGCCCTCATACATGCTGCGTCTTTCTGCCCTATCAGACTAGCAAGAAAATACAGCACTTTTTTCATATGGGAAGAATTAAGAGAAAAGAGTCTTTTGCTCCTTAGACACAGAAGCTTTATTATTATTTATCTTGTAATTTTACCCCACTTATCAAATTTCTTTCTAAAATGAAATAAGTTTTTATTCCATGTAGCATTTTCATTCTCACAGTTTAAAATTAACTGAGGCATTTTGCAGTAATGAATCAGAAACACTAGATGTCACACAAGAACCACCTAGCCTAAGGTTTAACCTCGTGTTTACATTCGACCACTTAGTAGATTTTAGGTTTCCAGAAATCTTAAGAATGTTTCATTGTACACTTATCATATTGATTTAAATACCAATAGTTTCTTGAATCGTTATGTTGTCTATGTCAGGGATATCTCAGAAAAACTAACGGTTGTGTAAACATAGATTTATGCCTAATTCTAGATATTTTATATTCTGATCTATGAGAAGGCCCTGAAAGACATGATAAGAAGAAAAGGAACAATTTTTATCTTTTAATGGCTAGGTAGTTTCATGTACATAAATTTGTGGTTTACATACAAAATTCCCAAACCCTATTCCCCTTCGACCTTAACCTAGCAACTTTTAGGCTAGAGGAGCTTTTGTTTTGTCTTGTCTTCCTGATGGCTAAACTACCAGAGCTTCATATAATAGAGATGCTTCTGGGGAGACCTACCTTGAAGGCACCAAATCAATCAAGAAGTGTTCCTTGAACGTCAACCATAGCAAGATCCATGTAGGAGAAGCATTTTAAACAAACATTGATGTTGGATTTTTTCCCTATAGAGAAAAGTTTCTTAATATAATGTACTCTAAATCTTGTCTTAATTTCCCTTTCAGATTTAAGGAAAAGTCTTGATCATTAATTTTTCTACTGGACTTGTTCCTTTTTGGATAAATTTAGCATATTTTTAGGCTTCCAATTCTCTGACATTTATTATAATTTCTCATAAACCTAATTTAGAGGCAGTCTGTTTCATCATATAGATTGTCTTTAGAAACTTATAATACCACTTTAATAACTTTTGTGTAGTTCAGCATTCAAGTTAATTCATCCTGGAAAATTTTCAGGGAGAAGCTCGAAAGTTTGAGAGAAGTAGAGACTCTCAGAATGGGAGAGTACTTTGATTGTCATGATGGGCAATGGGTAGATTCCATATTTCCATTAATGAGACTTAAACAATATCTTTCAGTCAATGACACTATCCCTGGACTACATTGATCTGAAGACAAATTAAAAATCACAATTTCTGGGGGACCCAGTTTTTGGGTGGCTCAGATGATTAAGTGTCCACCTTCAGCTCAGGGTCATGATCCTGGGGTCCTGGGATCAAGCCCTGAGTCAGGCTCCCTGCTCAATGGTGAGTCTGCTTCTTCCTCTGCCCCTGCCCCTCCTTGTGCTCTCTTGTGCTCTGTCTCTCCCTCTCAAATAAATAAAATCTTTAAAAAAACAAACAAACAAACACACAATTTCTTCTTCTCTGGCTCATCTGTTGTATCTTCCAACCAGTTTCCCAGCTGGATGAGAATGGAAAGAGTACTGGTGTCAGAGGCCAAGGGTCCAGTTCCATTTTGGTCACTCTTATAATCTTGGGCAAATCATATACCCCCTTAGTCATGAAAATTTCTGCTCATACTCTAAGCACTTCATATTCTGTAAAAGTGTTCTTCACATTTTTAAGCCCAGAGTGATGCTTTTCTTTTTCTTTTATATTCTTTGATAATCTAAAAAAAATCAATTTCATCCATTTTTTATAAAGTTAAATAAGATAATAAAAGTTTTCAACTTGTGAAGGTAGAATGCCAGTTTTACTTTGCCAAAAGTTAACAATTTTTTCTGTTTCTCTTTCGATTTTATAAAATAAATTGAAATAAAGATGAACATTTGTGTTTTTTTCTTCTCTAGTTGGAAGGATCTAAATGGATCTTCCCTACTCTTGATCTAGAGACAAAGGAGCTAATAGATAATATATGCAAATCTTTTGGTATAATTAACAATAATGATTGGCCTTGATGTTGAGAGTGAAAGCCACATAAAACAAAGTCTGAACTAAGAATAGAGTTTATTTTATTTTTTAAGAATAGAATTTAGAACAATAATAATGCAACAATGATAATAGAAAAACATTGAATTAAAAATTCTGTCATTTCCCCTTAGTGTATTATTGTCATGTATTTGCAGATGTAATTTGTGTTCTGCTTATAGTTAACTGGGTCAAAAACATGTTTCTGTGTTGCTGTGTGTGGCCATCCTAGTTGTCTGGGTCCTTGCTCTTTGGGAGGGCAGGATGACCTGACCAGGACCTGGCCTTGGCGGCCAGGATTGGCCAATGTGGGAGGTGTGTCAGGGCTCCAGACAGGACAGGAATCCTGTTTAATGTGGTCCAAAGTGGGGACAGTGAGGTAGAGGCAAGCCAATGTACACAGGCAGAATCAAAGAGTGCAAGAGTAAAAAGGGTAAGAGTAGTATAGTAGCTCAGAAATGGAGTCGGGGACTGTAGGGAAGACAGCCTGCAGTGTGAGCCAGCGACTACAGCCAAGGAGTCCTGGATAAGTGTCCCAGCTCCGGGGGGGATTGTCCTTCACTGGATGGTGTTCTGATTGGGGCATGCCTCATCTGCAAGACAGGGTGCCAAGACTGATTTTCCTGACTGTGAGCTATTCCATATGTAAAAGCTGGCAGTATTTGCCTAAGTTGGGCATGGAGGCCAGTATAGAGTACTACTGTTATCACTTTTTTCCCCAATGCCCAGGTTGCAGACTGTGCTAGAGGCCTCCTGTGTAAGAATTACTCTGGGCCACCAGCCACTCTACATCTCATACTCCATGTTTTCTGCCTTCACTCCAGTCTCTCCCCCAAGAGAGGGTTAGATATTTGGGATGTCTTTATTCACTTGCCCATTCCCTTATGTTTGTGGGTCGTTAGGGTGGTTCACTGAGGGATGTATAACCCCAGGCTCCAGCCCAAGCCTTGGCCTCAGCTGTGTGTATGTCATCTCCCTGTGATCAGTGAACCTGAGCAGAACATCCCCCTGTGCAGTGAAGACCGCCCTGCCCAGCATCTACTGGGTAAGTTAAATTCAGGGGGAAGTGGTAAGAAGCCTCATTTTGGTCCCGTGTATAGGCTGTGATCTCCAATGAAGCTTTATTTATTTTTTCTTTTTAGATTTTATTTTTTTATTCAGTAGAGAGAGCACACATGTAAGCTGGGGAAGGGGCAGAGGGAGAGAGAGGATCTCAAGCAGGTCCATGCTGAGCTGAGCTCGAAGCCTTGAAAGGGCTCGATCTCATGACCCTAAGATCACAACCTGAGCAGAAATCAAGTCAGAAACCTAACCAACTGAGCCGCCCTGGCACCCCCAATGAAGCTTTTCTTTTTTTTTTAAGGCTTTATTTATTCATTTGACTAAGAAAGAGAGAAAATGCACACAAGCAGGGGGAGAAGCAAGCTCCCCACTGAGCAGGGAGCCTGATGTGGAGCTCAATTACAGGACCCTGGGATCATGATCTGAGTCGAAGGCAGATGCTTAACCAAGTGAGCCACTCAAGCATCCCAGCCCAATAAAGCTCTAAATAGTAATGCAGTGATGACTGCATTTCCTAATTTCCTACCTGCCTGGAGAAGGAAAGTTGAAGGATTAGGCTTCTTCAGAACCCTTAGTAACTGCCAGGGTGAATCAGTCAATATCCTTGCTCCCCTTTTCAATGGGCAAGCACTCATAACCATCCTTAGGCCAAGGTGCACTGTGGTGGCCTGATGATGTAGCAGCTGCCTAGGGCTGGACACTACTCTTCCCTGAGGCCACCCATGCATACCCTTAAATGCACCACCAGCTGCCAGAGGTCCCATCTGCACTCATCCGTGGTCTCCAGGATGCTCACCCAGGTCTCTAGTGCAGGAAAGGGGCACAGGTCTGAGTGGGACTCATCACCTCCAGATTGAGGAACAGCCAACCTCAGGGATGCCAGGGAGTGTTTCAGTTAGCTTTTATTGTATAATGACTCCCCTTCCCCCATTTAGAGACAGAAAATAACCACTTTATTTAACTTATGATTCCACGTGTGGCTGGCAATCATTTGGTCTGGCCAGGTAATAATGGGTTACTACCCAGGTGTCCTGTCCAAGACACAAATTCTTCCAGAGCAAGCCCACGAAGTTCTGGATGCATTTGGAGGAGATTAATTCAATTCTGCATTTGTGACTTTGTCTTTATCAAATGCTGGGCCAGGTAGACACTGTGGCCTTTTTGAAACATTGAACTATAACTCTTAAAATTTGTTAGCCTCAAGGCTGACAATCCACCTATCAGCTGCTGTTTTAAACATATATTTTATTTTTTATTCAGGTATGGGGAGGTCAACAGATCAGAAGACAATTGGCATTGAAAAGATAGCTTATTGCTTGTGGTTTCTAAGAGGTAAGAGGCAGGCAGATATCACACCATGCAGGGTCACACAGGGAAGCACTCACGTTGGTCATGGGCAGAGAAAGCAAGGGAACTGTGGGCAAGAGCCTTTATTGCAGCTTTTGTGAGAAGGAACAAAGTGCAAGTTTGGGTAAGAAGGCTAAGCAGGTTTAGCCCTGGCTAGTTTGCATAATTTCATCAGGCTCCAGGTGTAGCGGCTACCCCTACTTATGTAATGTCTGGCTCTGGGGTGATTAGGATTGGGGGCAGTGTCCTGAAGTATAACAGACTGATAAAGCAGGTGAGTGGTGAGTAGGGGCTGTTACCTCTAGGAATGAGCTAGCCCTGATGGGGGCAGGCCTCCCCTGGTCAGGAAAGCCCCAATGTCAAAGCATCAATACAGAAGCTACTAGAAAATGTGGTTACTATACCACCTGTGCCTTCTATGCCTAGGCCAGGTGACCATGTGCCTCATTCAATCTCCAAATGCCCCTAGGAAGTTCTTTCTTAGATTACTTTTCCTATTTCTCTTCCCTTACAGTTGTGAGGCTCGGATGGCATCTTCACAGAAACAGCAGATGTTATCCTCTGGGGTGCACAGTCCCCTAGTCCTTGCCCCTTTGATTGGCAGTGAAAGCTGAAGCATCCCTGGACCACCGAGTCACCCAGCATCTGAGTTCAGCCCTGTTTGCGCTTGGATTTTGGAGCCATTGGAAGTCAGATCTGTCTGTTTACACTCCTCAGTCATAGACCCGAGGCCTAGCAGAGTTTATCAGATTAGGAGACAACAATCTGCATGTGATCAACTATATGACTCGCTTGCCTGCCTTCATTCTACAGGGTAGAAATGGAAGGGCAAGCCCCTTCCACAAGGACTATTGTTTTTAGGCTGACAACTTCCTCATTTCCTCTGATGAAACAGAAACTCTCGCTGCTGGTCAGTGCCTGGTACAGCCAAGGGTCACACACAGGGACCTCCTGGATTCCTCCGACACATCAGGGAATGGATATTGGCCCTACTTTTTAAATCTACGTCTTCCCGAGGTACCATGGCATCTGATGCACAATGTTACCAGTGTCAAGGATGCCCCTCACTGGCTACCGAGATGGCTTCTGGAAGTCATTCAGCCTGGTCTGAGCTCCGGGTCTACTCTCCAGCCTTTGAGATCATGCAAGCCTCTGTCTTTTTCCCTTAGTGGCTCCCAGAAGTTGAGGGTGTGCCAAGACTGTCAATGTATCTACAGGGAGGATGGTGGGTATCAACTAGATGCAGGTTGATTAGCAACTGGACCCTCAGACAGCAGCTGGGAACATATATAATGTAGTTAAGTCCTTTCCAGGAAGAAACTGGGAGGTGGGTATTTTCCCTTGCTCCCTCTCAGCTGAGCCCAAGGGTAGTGCCATGGGACATCCTCCTGCACCTGTTTAAAAACCTCTTCTTTGGGGACGCATGGGTGGCTCAGTGGTTGAGCCTTAGCTCAAGTCATGATCCCGGGATCCCGGGTTCGAGTCCTGCATCAGGTTCCCTGCAAGGAGCCTGCTTCTCCCTCTGCCTATGTCTCTGCCTCTTGCTCTGTGTCTTGCATGAATAAATAAAATCTTTAAAAAAATAAAAACCACTTCTTTGTTTCATATAGCCATTTGGGACTGGTGAACGCAAGCAAGCCTTGTTGGCTATGAGAGGTAGATGACTTAGGGCCCATCCCTCCATTAGTGGCTGTAAACGTTGGAGCACTAGATGTGTGGGCAAACTCCTCCTAGAGAGATACTGTAGACCTGGTTTGAGGGTTGGAGTGAGACAAGAGGGAGGTGGGGGACATGCCTACTGGCTCTTTTGGATCTGGGACAAACAGTATTCGGCACCTAGATGGCTGTTAATTAGAAGCAGGACCCTGAGGCAGCAGCTCATATAAAGTGTGCAGTTAAGTTCCTTCCAGGGAAAGACTGGACAATTTGCATTTTTGCCTGCTTCCTCTACACTGAGCCCTGTGGATGAGCTGAGGCGAGTGAGCGCACATCTGCATCTGCCGGGTAACAACTGCTTCTTTGTTTGCTGTAGTCCTTAGGACTCCCAGTGTAGGCCCCACACGTTTTCAGAGCTTGTGATTTGGGGGCAGATCCTTGGGAGCCCGCCTTAGGAGTTGGGGCTCTAGATGTGTTCTCTAAGGCTCTGGATCTTCAGGGAGAGGCTGGGGGAGAGGTTATTCTCTCACAACCCCCCAGCGCTGTGCCCGGGGTAGGGTCTGTGGCAAGAGTGTGTCTCGGCCTTTCCTACTCACTTTGATGTGGAGATTTTCTCAGTTTCCTGATGTATAGGAAACTGATGAAACTCAGTTTCCGCTAGTCTCTAGCTCTTGAGAGAACTGCTCTGTGTAGAGTTGTAATATTCAATGCGTCCATGGGAGGAGGGAAACTCAGGAGACTCTTACATTGCCATCTTGTTCCAGGCCTAGATTTTTTTTTTTTTTTAATGTTCCTTCACCTTTTTTCTCTAAGCCTCAGAAGTTCTTCCATATTTTTATTTCTATTTTTTCTTTTCTTTTCTTTTCTGATTTTCTGTGATATGGTTTTTTGAGTCTGTAACACAACTGAAGTTCATTTGGGAGTGTGGTGTGAATTTACCAGCTAATTTTTTGTGCCATATACACAATGCTTTTTCTATAAGTTATCAAATAAGCATCTCTTTCCCCTTTTTTACAATGTTGTCTATAAAATGTACCACATCTTTGTAAACACTGTTATCCATTTCATATTATTTTCTTTCCTCAACTTCTGCTTATGCCAGTCATATTAATTTAATTATAAGGTCTTTGTAATATATTTTAATGTAAGGCTAATTTTCTTTTATTGGCTTTCTTTTAAAGAACTTATTTAGATTTATTTATTTTTACAGATTTTATTTATTTATTTATTCATGAGAGACACAGAGAGAGAGGCAGAGACATAGGCAGAGGGAGAAGCAGACTCCCTGTGGGGAGCCCGACATGGGACTCCACCCCAGAACCCTGGGATCACAACCCGAGCCAAAGGTAGACACTCAACCCAGGTGATGCTTAACCCAGCCACCCAGGTGCCCCTTGATATCTTTTTTTAAAGTTTTAATTTAAATTCCAGTTAGTTAACATACAGCATAATATTAGTTTCAGGTGTGCATGATAATTTTTCCTATTTATATGTTAAGATTAAATAGAGGATTATTTTGTTGGGTCCTCAAAACCCCCCCACACCCAACACGAATTTTACTTAATAAACATATAAATTAATTTAAGAAAACTGGCATCTTTATGTTTATCTTTTTCCATATAGCAATTCACAATGTATCTTTTATATCTCTTATTTCCATTAGGTAGTTTCATATACATTTTATACATTTCTCCTTAGGATTTTTCTTATTTTGTTGTCTAAGATTATTTCTCAATGGGATTTATTAATTTACTATCTTAATGAAAAGTTTTAAACACATATCCTTTGAACTCATTAGAATAGAATGTCTTTTACATTTTTTAAGTTTTTTTTTTTTTTTTTTGGTGGTGATGTGGGAGCCTGGAGTACAAGCATTCCACTGGTTTTCATGTGCGAATTTTTCACTTATTCTTATCAATTCTGAAAACTTTTTAACTGATTCCCGAGGGCTTTTATATTTCATTCATTTATATAATGTATTTATACATAAATATGCATAATTATATTTTATACATAATATAGTATATTAGGATTACTAATTCCCCTTTTTCTTTTCATGCCTATATACATTTTCCATATTCTATGTGATGATTCTTTCCCAGAAATAAAGACTTGAATGCACATGTTAAATTAAGGAGGGCTGAATCATTTAGATTTTGAAACGTTGCAATTAAAATAGCAAGGGTAAGGTTTACAGACTTCTACTTTATGTGAATAAAAGCATTCTAAGAAGTGGCATTGTAATCATGGAATATAATTTTCTGGAAGGCATTATACCAAACCAGCCATTTATAGGTAGAGTCAGATGTGTGTGGATTGTTGCTGCTCTGGTACTACAATTAAGCTTTTACCTTTTCTTTGCTTTCAAACAGAAAGTACTGACAAAGGATGTGGTGCCTTCAGGGCCTCTTGGAAACCATACAACGGCGCCCTTGTGTTGAACTGTGTGCTAAAGAAAGGAGCGTAGCCGCACTAATGAACCTGTGTCAAGATACTACCAGTTCAGTTCCCATCACTTCTAATTAGGGCTTCCAGAATTCTCTGAACCTTGCCAGGTCTCTGGCAGGGGTCATTTTAATGTTTCCACTCCAAAGTCTGGCTGCTGATTTTATTTTATTTTTTTTCCCTCTGTAAAATTTCCGGAGTCGTTATGACATAAAAGTCATTTACTTTGCCTTTCATAATAGAAGCTTTCTTTTTAAAACCCTTTTTATTTTGAAATAATTTCAGTCTTACAGAAAAGTCTCAATTATTATACAAAGAATTCCCATCTGTCCTTCATCGAGATTACCCAATTGCTAACATTTTACACGTTTGCATTAACATTCTCTTTCTCTGCATTTGGGTACATGCAGGTATGTAAAAGTGCACGCACACACACGCACACATTCTTTCTTTGAACCGCGTGGAATTAAATTGCAGGTGTGCTGTCTTTTACCACTAAATTCTTCAACGTGTATTTCCTAATAACAAGGATGTTCTCTTACATAATACTGTATAATTATCAACATCAACAGAACTGATTAAAATGTTTCCATTTGCCTTGCTATTATTCTCTATAGCAAAAAAGAAATTTGGGAGTGGGGATCCAGAATCCAACCCAGAATCACACAGGGTATTTAGTTGTTATATCTTAGTGTCCTTTAACCTACTCCTTAGTCTTTGTCTTTTGTGACCTTGAATTTGTGAAGCTATAGGTGAATTATTTTGTGGAAGCTTTTTCCTAATCCTAAATCTTCAACTAATTCCAGAGGTATGACCTTTAACTTGCAATTGAGTCTCTGTTATCTTAATTTGCCTATCTAACCCGGAGACATTTACCTCCTATTTGTGATTAAAGAGCTCAAACGTACAAGGGCAAAAACATCAGGAGGAAATTGGCATTTGCTGAGCACCTGCAAAGTCCCTGTACTGGGCAGTTGATAAACATTTCATTAGCACATCAGTCCTGTAGCATGAATTATTATTATTGCTATTATGCACATTTTGCAAATGAAGTAGCAGATGCTCAGAGATTGTAACCTGCCCAAAGCCACACAGTTGGAGCTGGGACATTCTGCAGCCCAAATCCTCAATTTCATCACACTCCTGAGAGGGCACTGAATCTACCTTGACCTTCATCCACATTTGGCTCTATATAGACCTTGACTTCTACAGGGTCATCTAGCCTTCCATGGAGGATATTAATGTATTACCTTGTTCCTCCACTGGACTATGAACCAACCAGCTCCTGAGGAGGAGAGACCACAGTTATTTACTTTGTAGTCCTATGTCTAACTCAAAGTCTAGAATGTCAACAGTTCTTGAATAAAGACATCTGAGCATATACATAAAGTCTAAGAGAAATAAGAAATGCATCCTGGGGACTCCATTTAAGTCTCCCATATTCAGGACTCTGACCACTGCCTGAGCCCTGGAGCTGGATTATTCTTCTCTCCTCAGTGAAACACTGGCTTCGCTCAGCACCAGGAAGATGTGCTCTTTTGATTCCCTCCTGATCTCACCAGCTGTGAGATTGGCTGTGAGATTGGCTTCTTAGTCTTAGCTGACTTATCCTCACCTCTCTGACTGTTAAGCATGGGATTGGCCAGTGTCTGATCCTTGGACATCTCTCCTCTTTCTGGATTAACCTACTTGGTATTCTCTAGTCTCATGGTTCTAAACACAGCATGGCTACTTTAAAATTTGTATCCTGACCTGGATCTTTCTGGAACTTCATTGTTTACCTGCTTATTCTTCATCTGTACTTGGATGTCTAATAAGCATCTCAAACCTAACACATAAAATTGAAGTCCTAGTTTTCCTTCTACCTCAGTAAATGGAAACTCCATCTTTCTTGTTGCTCAGACTAAACACGGTAGATTTATCCTTGATCTTCTTTTTCTCTTATATCCACGCACAACTCAGCAGAAAATTCTATCAGATTTCAGGGGCTGGGATCATGATACAGTGATAATTTCTTAAGTATCTTTTGAATTTTTACTGAAAATCAAATAGATGGCCAGTCCTGTACTGTGTCCACTCAAAATTCATTTGTTGAAATCCTAGCCCCCAAAGTAGTGGCATTTGGAGATGGAGCTTTGGGAGGCAATTAGGGTTAGATGAGGTCATGAGGGTAGGGCCTTCATAATGGAACTGATGCCTTTATAGAAGAAATATCAGAGAGCTTGCTCTTTTTCTCTCTGCCCTGTGAGCATACAGCGAGAAGCAGTGTCTACAAGCCAGGAAGAGAGCTCTTGCCAGAATCAGACCATGCTGACACTCTGATCTCAGACTTCCGGCCTCCAGAACCGTGAGAAAATAGATTTCTGTTCTGCTGTTTAAAGAGAGTTTTGTTACAGCAGATCAAGCCAGCTAATCACAGACCAATCTGCATAGTGAATGGAAAAAATACCCATGGAAACCACCTTTGAGAAAACTAGATGACAGAAAGCCCCTACAAATCCTCCCTCAGAGGATGGACACATTCAAATAGAATTTAAACGTATTCAGACATAGTCAGAATTCAGAATTCAGACCTATTGTCTCAAACCCTACCAGCAATAGACAGTTGTATAGTGGGAGTAGTGGAAAATGAAAATTGAGATTCTTAGAAATGTTTAGTGAATAATCTCATCTCTAAATTCACAGCATGACATGAAGAAAAATAACTAAAAATAGGGGCACCTGGGTAGCTCAGTGGTTCAGCATCTTCCTTTGAGTCAGGTCATGATCCTAGGTGGGTTGGAGTCCTGTTCTCTCTCTGCCTATGTTTTTGCCTCTCTGTGTCTCTCATGAATAAATAAATAAAATCTTAAAAAGAAATAACTAAAAATAGAAAATGCGTTGAACAGAATAGGAACCTTGGGGCAGGTAGGGGAAGGGAGGGCAATTCAGAGGAAGTGGATTTCAGAAGGTGCTGTCAATGCTGAGTACAACCAGAGCTGGAGGCAGAAAATCTTCCTGAACCAGTTCCTCACCCTTTGATTTTTAATTAAAAAAAATTCCACCACCTTGTTGGAGAAGTTGGCTCAGTTGTTCCATAGACTGTCCTCCTTTCTGATTTTGTCTTTTTACCACCTCCATTTCCTATAAACCAGATGTTGCCTGTACACGTTCAATCGGAAGCAAGATCAATTTTTTTTGGCAGAAATACTGCGTATTCCAGTGATGAGTACTGTGTCCTGCATCACTCCAGGAAGGACATAATATCCCATAATGGTTTTCCCACTTTGCATGGCAGCAGATTAATCAGAAGGTCCGTGGGCAGCCCAGGTGGCTCAGCGGTTTAGCGCCGCCTTCAGCCCAGGGCCGGATCCTGGAGACCCAGGATCGAGTCCCGCTTCGGGCTCCCTGCATGGAGCCTGCTTCTCCCTCTGCCTGTGTCTCTGCCTCTCTCTCTCTCTCTCTCTGTGTCTGTCATGAATAAATAAATAAAATCTTAAAAAAAATAATAATCAGAGGGTCCATTGGTAACAACTAGTGAAGACATCTATCAACTAACTCATCTGACTGGTGACCATGGAGTCCAGCCACTTGTAACCAGCGTGGCCCATACTGCTGTGATCCAGTCCACCCCCATGTCACCTGGAGCACTGCAGCATTTTTCTCACCTGTCCCTGCTTCTTGCTCCCCAGTAGTCTCTTCTCCATGAAGGAGCCAAGGAGCCCGAGTGATTCTTTAGAACCCTGGGTCCCCTCACGTTACTTTTCTGTTCAGAACTCTCCAGCTGCTTCCTAACTCACTCAGAGCTAGAGCCAGTCTTTTGCACTGGCCACCTGGGTCTCAGGGATCTGGGCCCCACCTCCTATCCACCTGCCTCGCCCTTCCTGGCTCCCTGCCAGCCACCGGCCCCACGGGCCTCCACCCTGTGTCTCAAACCTGCTTTGCAGCTTCCCCACCTGGCCTTTGCACCTGCAGCTCCTTTGTCTAAAATACCCTTCCCCGGAGGGCTGCCTTACTCCCACCTTTCCTTGTACCCGGTCTTTCCTTATATGTCCTTCTCAGTGAGGCCTTCCCTGATTGCGCTACATAAAATTATAACTCTTGTCTTGGTGCTCCCTCTACCTTTCCCTGATTTGTCTCCACAGCATATAAAACTATCTGATGTAATTTTATTTGCTCGCTCATATAAGTATTTTCTGCCTCAGCAGCTAGAACATCATATACCCGAAGGCCGGCCTGTATTTTGTCCTACACCACCGCCGGCGTGCGGCTGGCACCACTTACATGACTGATGAGGAGTTGTGCGCTCAGGACTGCAAAACCCCTAATTGAGCCCAACCTGAGTGGGCAGCCGAGGAGTACTCTACCCCAGGGGTGGATCACAGCATTTTTTTTTTTTTAAACAGTGTTTTAAAGGAAATTTCGACTATACTTACCTTTTGCTTTCTGCTCTCACTTTACAACGTAATCCCCTGAGTCGGATTTGACTCCACTGTAGAAGGCGGTGTCCATGTGGCCTCCTTCATAAAGTAAATAACAAAACCTCAGTGACCTTAAGGTCTTTAAAGCCTCTGATCACAATTAGTAAGCAAGTGCTGGTGTCACTGGCCTCGAGCATCAACTATACGGAGTGTTAATATGTTGTATGTTATATGTCTGTATGTTATGTTATATGTCTATATGTTAATAATCCAACCCCCCAAACAGGAAACTTTCTGGCTTCCAACTCAAAATGCTTGTCGGCACGGCACTACACATAGGAAAAACTGTAAATCTGACTCTGAAGCACTGCAGAGGAATGCGGGCCTTCAGTTGAAGTTTTCATTTTATTTTTTTATGAGGCAGCAGAGGAAGGGGCGAGTGCCTTGCCACAAATTCACTGAGATCTCCTGCTGCCTGCTGTCGATGGGGGCACCCCGGTCTCCTTGTCTTTCTGCCTCGCCAGGCTCGCCCCAACTTGTCTTCTCCCTCCTTCTCTCGGCCTTGGCCCCAGACTCCAGTCTTCCACGCCTCTCATGACATTTCTCATGTAGATCAGGGATGGCCTTTGTTTTTCCCAGCAACCAGCCTACTTCCACACCCAGCACAATGCATGGCATGGCCGGAAGGGTGAACAAGGGTCTTCCCTGCCCTCTCAGGTCTAGGCCGGGCAGCCGGGGGGCGCTGGCATGTCCCACCGTGTGGGATCCCACTCCTGTGCTGTCTGGCTTCTTTGCTGTCTCCCGCCCTGGCTCCCACCCTGCAGCCTGCCCCACGTGAATGAGCTCCTAAGAAGTGCAAGGATGAGCATCTGAAAGGTCCACTTCCCACGATTAAGCGTGCAACAGGATATGCCTTTGCCATGCCTACCTAATTGCGGTTTATTTGTTTAATATTAAAATGCTCTCAGATCTACGTAGGCCATCTGCTTTTCCTCCAGATTCACTGAGCCCTGATGCATTAAGCATCTGTAATGTTATTTCTCTTTATGTCATTAAGGATGGGAATGTGCTAATGTAAATACCAATTGGAAAGCTTGAGTCATTTTTCAAACTTTTCAATCATGCTGTTTGCTGCATTATTATTCTGGATTAGTCTACTTTAGGTACAATTTTACAGTATCATCAAAGTCCAACTCCAATATTTAGATCCCAAATGACAGATTTAATGGCCTTCGTTAACACCCCAATGATGTAGGCTTAATTTTATGGTTCACCTGTTTTTGCTGTTTACTTTCTTGAGCTTCAGCCAAGCTGAAGAAAGGGTATGAAAACAGAATCTCATTGTCCATGAAAGAAAATGCCGCTTTCCATAGTAGAAAGAAAACCTGGATTCTCCTACGTTGGTACCTGAAGGGGAGTCTGCATGTGGGGGTGGAGGCAATGTGAACCCCACAGCTCCCATTTCTCCCCAGGCGATGCCTTAGTCACACTGGCTCCAAGGACATGCTCCTGCTTTTGAATGTTCAAGCTCAAATGAGGAGCTGTGGCTCTTTTCTCAGGAGTCTGTGGCACTTTTGGTTTAAGATCAAGACATTCTGTGTATTTACTTTCAACTTGAATTTTACTGAACAGATTATAAAAGGAAAGTCTAAAAAGTCTTCTTCCTTGGTCTATGTGCCCAGGGACATACCAGCCCTCTTTCCTGGAGACGACCAGGGTAACTGATTTCTTTATAACTTCTCAGACATGTTCTATATTTAGACAAATACTGATATAATTCACCTTTTTCCCTTTCCAGACAAAGTAGCACACTGCAGCACTTCTACAAGTGGCCCTTTCCCTTGCTGTCTTGGAAATTCTCCAGCACAGAATTCCCCATTCTTTTCTGATAGAGGCTCCATAATGACCCATTATATGGTTGTACCATAATCTATTTAGCCACTTTGCTACTGATAGGCATTCGGGTTGTTTCTTATCTTTGTTTACTCTCAAAGTGCTTCAATAAAAAAAATTTTGTGAGATCTGTAGGACAACTTTTTAGAAACCGTTGGGTCAAAGAGCAGGTGCACCTTTACTGTTAGTCCCTAATGTCAAATTTATGCTAATAATATTCCAATTTACACCCTCCCCCACCCCTACATACACACAAGGAATGTATGCACTTAACAAGAGTTTACAAAAGTCTGGGGAATAGCGTAGGAAGTAAACAGTAGTGGCCTGAAGTTAGATAGTATGGTTTAGGAGGTGTGGCTCATTCATCTTTCGCTTGTGATCCATTAGAGGAATGCTTTGATTCCTAGCTCCCAACCTGCTGTATAGAGCAGAAGCTCTCAGTGAGGTGGGAGTTGTCTCTTCCTGTCTCACATCCTCCCACCTCACTGAGCCAGAAGGGCACACAGATGCTTTAGGTATTGCAATTCAGGCAATAGAAAACATAGTATTTTCCTCATGTCTCTCGAGCGAGGTCATCAAGAAGATACAACCACCAATTGACTCATAAGCTGGACCCAGGCACTCAGAGACTCCCTCACCCCCTTCCCTGTCCTTGGAATGTGGGTTCCACTTGCATTTCCTGTCCTCAGAGGCTGCTCCAAGGACATGGCCCTGAGATGGTGATGTGGTGTTGAAAACATCTTCATGGTATACACGACTGAGCCCACTTAGGGTCTCTTTATAGACTTAAGATTTGGCAGGCAGGTGCAGGGATCCATTTGTCTTGCTGGCACCTCGATCAAGCCTTGCATGTAAGTTCCCTCACTACTGAAACTGAAAACTGCCACCCACCAACCAGGAGTGGCCTGTGTCCTTCTTCAGTCTCTCCCAGCCCTCTGGTATGGGTGCCGACTTCAGATTTCACCGGAGAAACTCCTGAGAGGTTGCAAACTGGCATCCTTCATCTCCCCAGTACCGACATCTGACTCAACTAGAACTCAACTAGGATGAGCCAAAGACTGAGCCCAAGGAGTTGGCTGGCAGCAGGAAGATTGAGGAGACCAAGGAGTCAAGGATGGTATAAATGGGAGAAGAGAGAGAGATTTCTCTACTGGCAGGAGAGATGGGCCATATGGTGCCCCTTGAGAATGTTATGGGTGGCAGCATTTGCTCTTCTTGACTTTAGGGTTTTTGTAGGATGTGTGGAAAGATTCAGATTAGGACAGGCAATATTCTATGGGAGCTTAAAGTTCAAGGACAATTTGTTTTGCTTCAGTCTTCTAATTTCCTCAAATATTGCTAAAATTCTAACACAAATTCTCACTTACAGTGAAAAAATATACTAAACAAAACTATTTGTAATAAAAGATTTTTGTGGCCTAGTTCGCTATATGCTTGCCATAGCTCGCCATTTTCTTTCTGGCCAGAGCTAGATTCTATTTTTCTGCTTTCCTTACTACTTACTGGGGTCCTGTGACTATGTCCTGGCCCAAGGAATATGGGCAGAAGTGATATGCACTGTTTCTAAGCATGGTCCTTCACACCCTTCCCCTCCAACCCATGAAATTATTTCTACACTCTTTTTTTCTCCTTTTTTTTTAAAAATTTATTTTAGAGAGAAAGAGAAAGGGAGTGCAGAGGGAGGTGCAGAGAGACTCTCAAGTAGAGTCCTCTCTAAGCACAGAACCAAACATGAGACTCGATCTCACAACCGTGAAAATCACTACTTGAGCCAAAACGAAGAGTTGGACATTTAACCAATTTTGCCACTAAGGAGCCTCTTTTTCTCTCCTTTTTTTTTGTGCAGCTGGAAACAAAAGACTCCAAGGCCTTAGGCCATTTCTGGCTTATGTAAAGCCAGACCACAGGATGACCTCAGGGCCCTTAATTCTGCTTGATGAGAGCAAGTCAGAAGAGCCTAAATTTTGTGCTCACATTAGTTAGATATTAGTTCTCTCCTTGGGTTGGTCTCTGCTTGGCAGATTGCTGTCCCATCTAGTTACTTTCAGGTCCTCATAAGCTTCTAAGAAAGCATGAAAGTAGGTGTAGGATTCGACTTCATTACATAGACTTCCCCAATTTTAAATAAAAATGTTGCCCTTAATCAGCAGAAGAGGTCAGATAATTCTTTGTGAAACCTTTTGAAATAAAAAAAAAAAAAAAGATAGAACTTTACTCTGCGTGCTAGAATGTGCTTCTGAATGTGTTAAAATCTAGGCCTGTTGGCCTTCAGCCCTTGGACCCCAAGGGTTACAGCTGAAGCTAGTCCTGGCTGTAGAACAACTTGTTGGCCTTTGACATGGATGATGGGAAGAGGAGGCAGGGGGTTGAGAGGGCCAGAATGGGTGAGGGAAGACTAGCATTTGTAGGGCACTTACTAATATGTCAGGACCTGTGTTACCTGCATTAAATGTATTTTCTCGCTTAACAACCGATTGGGGTAGGTATCAGCCTCCTTTTATAGACAAGGAAGCTCAGACTCTGGAGAAACTTCACTGACTCAGTGACATGGAATTAATGCATGGTGGAAGTGGAGATTAAAGAACATGTGTGTGTGTGTGTGGGGGGGGGCGGTCCTAGGCATCAGAAATGCAGAAAGATTGGAGGTGAGAAGAAGGAGAGTCAGAAAAGAAAAGAGAGGAAAGAGGAGGGGAAGAAGTACCTTCCCACCAGCGACCCACCCTGTTTCCCTTCGAAAGTATTTGCTCTGTAATAATGCCTGCAGCTGAAGGAAATTGCTTTAGCTGTTTTTATTCTCTAGGACACTTTGTCCCTTAAGGAATTTGTTCAAGCAAAGAGCTTTGAAAAGCCTGCATTCAGTGAAGACGTCCAGTCTCTTTTATTTCTTATCACCGAAATGGCAAAGACAGAATCAGGCACCATTAGTTCTGATGTCTCAGTCTACACAAGTCTTCATTAGAGCCCTTAAACATTACCATTTAAGAAGACATCAGCTTTTGGGGAAAATACTTTTTGAAAGCAAACTTAATGAAGTCATTTCTACATAATCTGGAAGCAGAAATGTCTTTTATGATTGAATTTTTATTTCCAACATATTGACTAATGTCAGGATTATTATGTCACAGTGAACTGAATGGGCACATACTTTGCTCTGAGTTGGCACAGGTGTATTCTCAAAGGATTAAAATGGCAAAGATGGGGAGGAATGGAATTAAATTAAGTTTCTGCTTAAGTAAGAGGAATAGCGCAATATTCATGCTCTTTGCCAACAATTTTAGTTTCCAAAGATACATGCCGTTCCTAGTATTTGCTGGTATTTATTACCCAAAGAGGTACCTTTGGAAGTAATTTGACTTGTCCCTGGTCAATCAGGGTCTAAGGCCCTCTAGTGGTGTTTTGTTGAATAAAATGTTGACTTTCATTGATTTGCAAGGCTCTTCATCTGGTTACTACTTACCTTCCACTTCCCAACCGTTTCTCACACCTTCCACACTCACTATATTTCAACCATGGGAGTTCCTTGATTGTGCCCACCTCTTTCCCAACTCATGAACTTGCATTGAAATCAGAAGTGTTACTCTACTGAAGGTAGGATCTCATTTCACATTCATTTACTTTCCATCACAACATTTTTTTGCTTTCATGGCCCTTAAGCACAATCTGAATTTATTATTTTTTTAATTTTAATTTTTAACTTATTATTTTTTTTTGAGAGAGAGAGAAAAAGAGAGAGAGAGAGAGAGAGAGAGAGAATGAGCAGGGAGGAAGGGAGAAGCAGACTCCCTGCTGAGCAGGGAACCAGCCCCCCTACCCCCCACTCCCCATTTGCAGGGCTCAATCCCAGGACCCTGGGATCATGACCTGAGCTTAAGGCATTAGCTGGCTGAAGTACCCAGGTACCCCAGTCTGAATTTATTTTTAATTTGTTTATTGGTTTGCTCCGAATTTACCTATCATGTGATTATTGTATTTGTCTTTGCTCACCAAGATGGGATAAGTTCCATGACAGCTGCTAGAGGCCATGTTCCTGGGAATTTTCTTTAGTCTTTAGGAGATGTTATAATTGCAAGTGACTAATGGTTAGTATTTCTTACCTTCTCTGGTAAGAAGTATAACTCACCAGACAAAATATTGGTAATTATTAATTAGCACCATATAATTGAAGAAAATATCTGTTTCTCCAAACTGCAACCTTTCAAAACACAGAGAAAACTGTGAAATCTTTGAATGGAGGAGTTGCATCTTTTTAGCTCAAGATGAACCCTAGTGTCCAGCACAGTATCAGGCACATTATCGACATTTAATAATAACTTGTTGAAATATTGAATAAATAGAACTGCAGGTAAGACCATTCTTTTTGGTGAGCTTGGAGGATCTTAGAGGATGAGAGAATGGTGAGAACACTGAAAATGGGTAATCAATGTGAGAATTCTCAAAAAGTGGAAGAAGGTAAATTTTAAATGTCATGAAGTGATGAATTTAGTGGAAATGCCAAGCCATGACTTATGATATCTCACAAAAACTGACTTGGTCTTTAAGAACTAATTCTCAAAGAACACATCAGGTCAGATATACTATTTGTTTTTCATAAAATTAATATATTAGACTACACTAGAGAGATTCGGGAAATGATGACTGGATTTCAGAGTGGTACTCTACCGACCATAGTGCATCATCCCAGATTCTTTTTTTTTTTAATATTTTTTTTAAATCTTTATTTATTTATGATAGTCACAGAGAGAGAGAGAGAGAGAGAGAGAGAGAGAGGCAGAGACACAGGCAGAGGGAGAAGCAGGCTCTATGCAGGGAGCCCGACATGGGACTCGATCTCGGGTCTCCAGGATCATGCCCTGGGCCAAAGGCAGGTGCCAAACCGCTGCACCACCCAGGGATCCCTCATCCCAGATTCTAAGGAGGCACCTGAGGCCTGCCCCATGAGAATAATGTGATAATTTGGTTATCATCCCTAACTTGTCTTATTCAACAATTTGTAGTCTCTGAAAAAAAGTTTTGAAAATATGTAGGCCACAGGAATCTGAGAAGAGTAACAAATGTGGTTAAAAAAAATCAGAATTCAAAATGATATTACTAGATTTTAATGATTGACTGAATCTAACAAAATTAAGCTTAAAAAATTCACAGTTAGGAAACTAAAACTGAATCTAATAAACCCATTGCACAGATGCTGGGTGGGGAGTTTTCACTTAATAGTAGTAACATAAGTGGGGAAACCCTAACCTTATGGCTCTAGGTGATGGAAAATGAAGAGGGCAATATGACTGGGTAAAAAAAAAAAGCTAATGTGATTCATATTTATAAAGTACTTAGAAAACTCACAATGTAGTAGGTGTAGCTAGGGTTCAACATGTAACTATGGAAGCAGTACCAAAGTTCTTAGAGTATTGAGAGACCAGAGCTGCTTGATAGATTCAGAACCTTCTACCTAGCAAGGACTCCATAATTATATGTTGATTGGAACAACATTTAACTTAGGTCTTGAAGATTGAGTAAAATATATCCTGCATTCAAGACAATATGAGCATATACAGAAAACTGCTCCCAAATAATAGCACATGAAAAAGCAGGAGGAATGTTTGGAAAAAGCATGAAAGAGACAAAGGTATGGGGTGTGAAAAAGAGAGTAGCAGTAAAGAGGCCAGGCTGACAACGTAGGTTGATCAGATAATGGAAGATCTTAAATAACAAGCTAAGGATTTTGGATCTGATTCTTTATCCTATTTCAAGCAGGGTGATAAAACAAAGCTCAGAGTTGTCATTCTAGAAATCTCTTGAAAACAGAGATTTTAGGGAAAGGTAGGGGTTCTAAACCCCAGTATAGGAGCCGATTTAAATAAGAAATGATGAAAGGCAGGATTAAGACAGAAGCAGTGGGAGAGGTTGAGATGACATTTAGGTTATTCTGACACAGATGAAAAATGGAAGAAAAAGAAAATTTGAAACATGCTTGAGTGAGAGAATATATATGCTAGTCTGTTGTTTAAATTCATAGCCACGATTAGATGATGAAATCTATTAGGAATATCTAATATAATTTCTATTTGCCCAACTAGGCATAGAAAATTCAAATGCCCATTTGAAAGAAAAGGCAATAAGTTTCTCAATTTCCATTTTTCTTTAACGTTGCTTTTAAGTACATGAGTGCTCTGAGACTGTATTTCAATCTTATTGATACATTTGTAAGTTTTTATGTTGTTGGGCTTGTATCACTAAGGGTAGAATCTGGACTATACCACTGGAAGCAGCATCCACTCCAGTTGACTTTTTTTTTTTTTTAAAGATTTTATTTATTTATTCATGAGAGAGAGAGAGAGAGGCAGAGACACAGGCAGAGGGAGAAGCTGGTTCCATGCAGGGAGCCCCATGTGGGACTAGATTCCAGATCTCCAGGATCAGGCCCTGGGCAGAAGGCGGCGCTAATCCTCTGAGCCACCCAGGCTGCCCTCCAGTTGCCTTTTTAATATACTCTGTTTTAGAATTACAAAAAAAAAAAAAAAAAAGGAAAAATTAGAGTTTTCACATACCCAACCATCCCTCTCTCTGTTTCTTCGGGGATGAACCCACTCTGAGGTGCTAGTCAGTTGGTTCAAGACAACTTCTTTCACTGTTCTTGGAGAGCCCAGACCTGGGGACAGGATTCCAGTGTACACGTGTCAGGCCAGATGTTAAGTATTCTGTTAACTAATAGAAATAACTGTATTCACTGGTGGTAGATTCTCCAGTGGAGATTACTCTGATGTTAAGGAGATTTTGCTCCCTGGTTGGGATGTGGTGGAGGGAAGGTATTTCTGGTAACCTGATGAGGAAGCACACAGAAATCAAGAGCGTGCAGGTTCTGTGGGAGCAAGGAGGTAGCAGGCAGGTGTTTAAGAAGAGAGGTGCATTCAGAGGCTGCCCTGTGAAGATGAATTCAGAATAACTCAAGGCCCACTGGTATCTGAGATACACTTTTAAGCTTTTCTCTTCTGGGATATAGCCCCTTTATTGACCATCAAACCTTAATAAAATGTATTAGGTTTAATAAAATGTAAAGGTTTGTTTCAGCTTGCCTTGGGAAATAAAAAGAGAACTCGAGTTCCTGTATGGGAAGAAGTTGCCAGGAGTAAGCTGCAGGAACAGGAGGAAGTTGTGAGAAAGTTTGTCATTGGCAAAGGAGCCTATAGCAGTTGTTTGAAGTGAGCCTACACTAGCAACACGTTGGTGGATTTGTAGAGCATCGGAACCCTCATGGGGATGCTCAGAAATTCCTGGAGAAAAGACTGGGTTTTGGGGCACCTGAGTGGCTCAGTCAGTTCAGCATCTGCCTTCGGTTCAGGTCATGATCTTGGGCCTGGGATTGAGCCTCTGTGTCTGGCTCCCTGCTCAGCAGGACCCTTCTTCTGCCTGTCTCGCCTCTCATTCTCTCCCTGTCTCTCAAATAAATTAATTAAATCTTAAAAAAAAGGAAAGATTGAGTTTCCTATGGTCACATGGCCTGTGACTTAATTTCTCCTTGATATTAGAATGAAGGGACATTCAAGATGTATCCCTTTCCCAATTTTACCAGAATAAATACATAACATAATGGGGAAAATGTTATTAAAAACAGTAGTCATAAAAAAAACAGTAGTCATCTTTTACTTCAATGTACATTTTTATTCATACTTGAAAAGAATAGTCTATTTTACTGCTAACTTATTGTAAATGTACCCAGAATCAAAGGGTCTATAGAGACATAAAAAATGTATGTAGTTTCTATTAAATAACACTTTCTGGTCACTTTAGAATATGAGTATAATATACAGGTATTATATGCACAAAAATGTAAAAAGGAATTGTGAAAACAAGTCTTGTTACCAGTTTATATAAGAAAAAAGACATTCATTTTTCACAGGCTACCAATGTCATCTAGGATTGGTTCCTAACAGGATTCAACTTTTTCAGTTAATTCACCTGGTAGCTCAAAAAGCTGTAGAAAAGAAGTTAATTTACAGTGAAGTCACCACACAGTGTTGGGGGCAGTAGAAATTCATATTGGTACAAAATATCATTCAAGATTTTTACATTAAGTTGCAGTGTCAAGATTGAGACACATCTAGGTTGGCAAGCCATCTAAGAATTGTTCAAGACAGAAACTTCTTTTTTTTAATGACTTCTGCTGGTAAAAATGTTAAAGGTTAAAAATATGTAGAAATAGGAGGTGCAATGTCCTGTCTTCCTGTTTTCTTAACCAGCAGGTCCTGGCCTTTGAAATAGAAGGAAAAGCTTTAGGTACTTCCAATTGTTTTCCACAAGATGGCAGAGTTGGAATTTCAAATGTGAGAGCAAACTTTCTACCATTGGTCACAGCAACAAAGAGACATTCTTATCAATTAAATACTGCTACTGTGCTTTCAATGGTAGTAGTGTAGTAGTAGTAGTAGTAGTAGTAGTAGTAGTAGTAGTAGTAGTCGTAGTAGTAGTAGCAGCAGCAGCAGTAGTTGTAGTAAAATAATAATGACATCTAGCTAGAAACAATAGTTAAGAAAGAGCCATGTGTTGCATAATCTAATTATGCATGGGGACGGCATTTAGCATTGCTTTTGCTCTTTTAGTGACTTCCCTTATCTGTCTGGCCTGGTTTTTATTTAAACACTGACCCATCGAATAAGCCCCTAGGGCACCACTCTCAGATCACCCCAGATGTAACAAGAAAATGTCTGTGGATCTCACTTAAGCAAATAGTGACCACAATTGCTGTTGATAGCTAGGAGCTGTAGACTTGCTACCTTTCATAGAAATCCAGAGGTCCTTCAACTTTGCTTCGGTTTGTGGGACATGAGTGCCTGCAGTTCTGGCATTTGTTATTCAGGTCCTGAGCCATAAGAGGCTCATTTTGTCAATGTGTTCTTTCATAAAGTCACAACAAAAAATATGGTACATGCTTGCCTAAATGAACGAGGACCATCTACGGCCTAGTGAGATCTCAAGATCATAGAGTGAATAGATGTCCCTTCCAGAACCTGGACCCAAGGAAAGCAATTTACTGACCACCTGTAAGCTATTTGGATTTCTTCTGTAAACTTCTCAAGGCAAAGATGTGTATTTGATTTATTGGTGATTCCCAGCTTCCTACACAAAGTAGGTGCTCACTAAGTATTTTTTTGAAACACAGGGAGAGAGAGAGGAAGGTTGTGAATGGGTTCTCCTTCCTCTTGCAATTGCTGGGACTTTCGATTCAGAAGAAGGAAAGCCCCAGCATCTCCCATGAGGGCCCTTCTGTGCCGAGCCCTAGCGGGCATTGATTTAGGACTGTGTGGTTAATACACCTCTTGACAACTGGATTGTAGGCTGCTAGCTGGAAAACTCTCCGTTATGATTTTATGTGCCAGTGGCTAGTGCCTGCACACCTCACATATAGAAAGTGATCAGCTGGGGTGATGTGAAAGAAAGAAGCAGCAGCCATAGGTTGCCATCAGTGGGTACTGGCACGTGGGGCAGAGTGAAGGAGGTCATCTCATCCTGTCTTACCCACGTAGCTGGTGTACCCGATGCTAGTATGGCAACAACCTGCAGAGAAACTTCAAGACCAGTGGTAGCTTTTGAGTCCTGTCAGTTCTACACACCAAAGAGCAGATCGGAATTATCCAAGAAAGAAGAAGAAACTACACACCCCAGTTTGATATATGCTGCCACTATCAAAGAGAGATTTCCTATTTTGGAATGCTGATAGGCCAAGAACGCACCAGGAAGCAAGTTTGTTTTGATGAATGTGGGCAGGAGAACTACTTCCCATGGAAAAAGGGGTGCCACATTCACGCTTTCTTCAAAGACTTCCTTTTTCTCTGAAATATCCCAGGACGTTGAGATCTTTGCAACTGAAAAAGAAATCAAGGCCTTCTACCAGAAGAAATAATTCGGCAACTGTAAGGTGGAGGAAAATTTATCAAAGGGGAACATTCCAGAGAGCTAATACCAAGGCCCACAATCTTGAAAATCTATTCTTTTTTTTTTTCCCCACCAGAGATGTCTTCTTACTAGCACATGGCTCCTACATAGGACATTCAGGGAATGTCTTTGGTATGACAGTTATTTTAACCGTTTTAATACCCAAGCATCTTAATTTTAAGCATTTGAATCATGAGTTTTCTAAAGTGAAATTTACATACCTAATTATTAGAAAAGACTGTATTGACCACCAAGGCCAGCATATAATGTGCAGGTCAGGCAGGGCACAGCAGTGCCAGGTGTCAAGGGCTCCTACTCAAACTGTAGACACTGGAGATTCATATGATTATCTGAAAACTTTTGCAGGAGATGACAGTAAATTGTCATACTTAAATAAAAGTGAATAATATAATTTTAGGACAGATGAAAGTATCTTGAGTAAGGCATTCCCGTTCCTAATTCCCAATAAATATTTTTATTGATAAGATAAAAATATCATATGGATCATTGTATGAATAAAAAGCTGCTCCCTGAAGCAATGCAATGTCAACAGTCCACAGACTCTGCTAAGTGTATTCATTCTCACCTTCAATATCCCCAGACAACTGTGCTATAGATTTTTATATTAGTGTTCTGTGTCTGTTCTTTGAGACAGAGTATATTATATGACTTTCACTACTTCTGCTTATTTTATACATAGCTCCCTTTGTAATTTTAGGCTTACAATTCAGTTGTCGAAATGTGGTCGAAAACTAGGACTTTAAGGTAATTAGACTTGTGTATAAATTAGGAGTAACTAGGATTTAAATAAATGCTTTTTTTTCTACAGAAAAAAAAAAACGCAGGAGTTGTAGAATGTGGATTTTACAACATTTACAGGGATAGAAAGCTTTTTCATTTGTTTCTCGGTTCTCTGTTCTGTTGTGGATAGATGAGGTTGCCTGTTGGCAGAGTTCTTGTCACATAAAGGGAGTCTTAGAAAAATTTGAAAGGTAAGCACAACTGAGAAGCCAGTTTTTTTTTTTTTTTTTTCTGTCTCTTTACCTACAATGGCAGAAATTCCTTAGTGTGTTCAGATGGGAGGTCTCAGTGGGAGTTCTCACCTATACGTTTCTGCCACAGGATAAGAAATAACTTTGTTATTCTGAGGCAGGCATTTTGCTTTAGGAACTGAATTGGAAATTAATACTTTTCACTTTGGATTTTCTCCCTAAGGACTTAAAAGTATTTTGAAGTGTTAACACCCAAATTCCCTTTGAGTCAGGCAGGACGAAATTGAAATATCTATGTCTTTAAATGAGAACACGACCTAGTCTTGCCTACAGTTACCATGCGGGCTAATAGTACTCTGTGCTGCTAGCATTTATCACATGGCATCTTAGATTTGCAGGAAAACTTTAATGAAAACTCTCCATTTTTTTAAGGGGTAGTAATTATCATGCAGCCCCATATTTATACCTATGAAAATGTGAAACTCAGGCAGAATAAAATCAAGGAGGGCTGATGGCCATGGGCCCTGAAACAAATGAAGAAAGAATAAAACAGGATCTGGGGTTGGCCTTTTCAACCCTCCCTCCAAACTTCCTTCTTGACAAAGATTAATGGGACCAATGTGACTCAAGCTCAGAGACTTTAGAGCAAAGCCTGGGAGCATAAAAAAAAAAAAAAAAAATTTACAAAGGGCCAGGAAATTTCGATTTTTGGATGAACTTTAGATATTTGTGTTCTGTAACCGATAGCCTTCCTCTGTGATATTTTAAAAATCCAAAGATCAATTAATTGATTTTTTAAAAAAATTCACTACACTAAACAAGTGGTTTAAAAATAATGAATAAAATGGAATTAATGAGCTTTGCCTGGCTTATAAAAACAACGTAAGTATGCCACACGAATTGTCCTAAATTTCATTCTCTAAAGTTATTGAACTTGGTGCTCCATACATTATATTTTGCCTAAAAATGTCTTGCGCAGGAAACTCTTTTTTTACTTAGAGTGATGGCAAAAGTGAAGAGCCACAGAAGAACCTAAATAAATATTTAGGGTTAAATATTTAACTAACTAATGTAAATTATTGGGTTAATTGTGACAGTTAATAATGGGTTAATAAATGGGTTAAATGTGACAGTTTATAATTATAAAAACACTAGACAGTATAAAGAGAAGGCTCACAGCACAAGGCAAGTTCTGCTGAAGGAATGGGAAGGCTGATTAACAGTCACACTTATAATACTCTATTTGTATCATCATTATCTGAATGCAATAGGAATAATCACCATGACTAGGCTCTTGGTTTCATATTACATAGGGGACCCAAGTAAACTATTTTGTAAAACTGCATTCAATGTCTGCTATTTGAGGTTTGAAATAGATTTAAGAAGCCAGCAGAGAAAGAGAGCAATTCTCTTGTAAGAATGAGGCTTAAAAGAAGTGAAACTATGTGAGGCAGTTAAAAAGCAACTTCAAGCAATTATTTGCAAAATCACTTCCTCATGAACAAAAGTCTTTAGAAGACACTGACACCAGTGGTTTTGCTGGATGACCAAAAATCATGAGAAGACTTGATAAGGTCAGATGTTTAAACCATAAGTAAAGAAAGGAGAAGGCCGGAAATACTGCGCTGTTCTGTTTTTTGGGAAGCAATCAGCAGTGATCTGAGATCTGGGATTTTTTGTTTGTCCTGAGAAGACAAAATGGCAAGATGAAAGCCAATCAGCGGGGGACTTTCTGATGCTCAGATCCAAGCAGAGGGAAGGTGGTGGGGGAGGAGCCAACAGCAGGTGTCTTCCTCAGCTGTCCTGAGCCCTGAAGACAAGGTGAAAAAAATCATCAGACTGCAATCAACAGCCCATGCCTAGTTAGTCAGGACCTGTGACAGCTGGAGTCCACCAACGAGAGAGTAAAGAAGGCTGGGCTGAGAGCTTGCATAGCAGACCCAAAGGGACATGGGACAAGCCACTGCAGCTATCAGCCTGTCTCCTCATCTGTAAACTGAGCAAAGGAGTCACTGGGGTCCTTCTATTCTACAACTGGATCCTGCACCAGGCATCTTGTTTCTTGCTCTAGGCATCTTATTTCTTTTAACGTTCAATCCTTAAAATGACCTTATGTTATTTGTTGTTAAGGGATTTGGGTCACATGGCACATTTTAGCAAAGTGATTGTTTAGAAAAGGATACACTCGGGTGTTCAAGTTTGTGGGTGGATGCGGGTGTACAATGTGCCTAACTCAACTAATCCCTCAATCATTAGTGATGGCTGCCAATTTGCAGTCACTGGATATTAGGAGAATATAACACTTTTCAGTGAGTGAAATCACCTCGTAGTATTAATAAATAGTATGAAGGTTTCTCTGTCTCTGTTTTTCTGTCTCTTTCTGCCCCTACCCCCACCCAGCCTAGGAGAGATGTTTGATAAAATGTAATTACAAAATTTTTATGATTTCCCTCAATTGTAGTTTCTCTTAGAGTAAAAGACTATCAAGTAGTTTAAAATACTCATTCCACGGTAGCCAATATGTTCTTGAAAAACAGATGAAGGGAAAACACAGGCCTAACTTTTACTGAGAGAAAATAACAAGAAAAGGATTATATACTTTCCATCTATATATCCTGCCCCACCTTCCTAAGCATCAATGTCCACACAAATTTGTTGAATTGAATAAAAAGAAAATAATGACACTGCTAATCAATTAGAAGAAAAGATGCTGCTAAAATAAAGTAGTTGAAGAGTTATAACCATAGGAGAAAAAATTTATTTTTGTAGCACAATACTGAGGACCAAGCAAAACATCAGATTGGCTCTTGAATTTTAAATTTAATTTCCAGGAAAGGAAAGCTAAAATTTAATTTCCAGGAAAGGAAAGCTTCACAACTCTGAAGAATTGTGGAAAACATAGAAGGATCTTGGGTCATAGATTTATTTATTTTTTCTTTCTAGGAAGAAAGGTAGAAAGATGAGGTAGAAATTCTCATTTCAAGAGTCAATGATTATTTTCTCACAGAATTGATGTATTTTTTCAATTATGTATTATAGTTAAATGAAAACATTATTCTAAAAAATCATGCAAACTAATATGAATTGTATGGCAGAGACTGCTAAACATTCTTCAATACATATTTCCCTTCCTTAATAAGAAAGAAGCCCCTAAATTTAGATGGGTACTAGGCTACCAAGATTAAAGACTATAATTCCCAGCTTTCCTTGCAGTTAAATTTAGGGTGGACCAAGTTTTAGCTAATGGGATGTAAGCAGAAGTAGTATGTACAGCTTCTGAGACATGTCCTTAAATGAAAGAAGCACCTTTCTCTGTCCCTTTTTTCTTTTTGGCTGGAATACAAAAGCAATGGCTGGCACTTTGGCAGCCATCTTGAATTGTGTTAGAGCTTGAGAATGGCAGGACACATAATGAAAAAGAAGAAAGAACCTGGGTCCTCATCTCTAGGGAATCCAAGTCCAGCTCTTTGCTGACTATTTCTAGAATTTTGAAATATGAAGAGGTCTAGACCTCCATCTTGTTTAAGCCACTGTTCATTCGTTCTTTCTCTTTCTTTCCTTCTTTCCTTCTTTCTTTCTTTCTTTCTTTCTTTCTTTCTTTCTTTTCTTTTCTTTTCTTTTATTTCTTTCTCTCTTCTGTAGGTAAATCTAATCCTAACTATTATAGACTGACAAGTTTACCTGCCAAAGCAAGTTCTATGAGAATAGCTAGAAAGATCATTGGTTTCTTCCAACTGTTTAAAACAAAGCAAAACAAAACAAAAACCTAACTCTGGAGAGGAAAGAAAAAGCATGCCCTTGACAGAAAATGGTTCCATGTTTTTAGTCAAAGAAAGGAGCACAAGAACTCTAAGTGAAGGACTGACATCTCCACATTCAAATTAGGTAGACTTTCAATTTTGGATTCTTCCTTCTTTCCTTTCTCCCTCCCTTTCTTTTCCCCTTTCCTACATCTCTTTTCTCTCTCCTACCTCATTTCTTTTTCTTCTTTTTACTTAATTTAACTCTCAAGTTCAAACCAAAGCATATTTTAGATTCTTTGAATATTTCATAGTTTTAAAATGTTTAGCATTTAACATGATTCTTGTCTTTTATATGCTTGCAGGCCCAAGGAAAATGATTAGTTTTTCATCTGACACCAAATTTTTCTAGAAATATTGATACTTAAGAAAGCTTATCCACTTTCTAGAAATGGCTCCCTGCCTCTCCCCCTTCCCCCCACCTTAGTCCTCAATAAAGAAATTAAGCTTCTTTAGGATGAAAAGAGAGAAGCTGCCTACAAATTTTAAAATTTTTGAGAATTTTGTTTTTTGGAGAATTCTTTATTAATAAATACTTTCCTCTAACAATTAAAATATACCTGCCCCAATTCTGCATTGTACATTATGCAGTCATACGAGCAGTGGTTTCTTTTTTCAGTTCTACTTTTGGACATAACATTCTTAGGTTGTGGGCCTGTTTATCATGAATATTTCAGCAGGTTTAACAGACACTTTCACAAACCTATCCGGCAAAGGTTACAGATGACTCCTAAATGGGAAGGAAACAAGAGAAACAGACATTCAAGGTTTCTAAGTTTAAAAAGATCAATTATTTGTATTTTTTCCTGCTTAATTCAGTTATCCCCTGAAAGCAGCTCCTACCTTGAGCTAAAATGTCAAGTTAGAACATTTGAATTCTAATCAACTGTAAAAGTTCTCCTAGTTACATACTAAGGTGACTCAGAAAGGAGAAGCCAAAATATTCACTCCCTACTGAGTCCACATTTTGGGATAGTATAAATTTTTAAATTAGGTCTAAAACGAAGATGTTTATTTTCGGCAAGCTTCCTTTCTAATTTACGAAGATTGAAAAGTGCAATTTTGGTTTTTATTTGCTTCTCAATTTAGCAGAGTCACGATGGTTTTCCTCAGCTTTGCAACGCACATTTTAGCTGGTGTTCTAGGGAACACAAATTCTTCTCAATCATGAGTGTCCCATTCATTAAGTGAGACAAATGACAGCCTTGCTCTATTTTGTTAGATCCAGCCTCTTGAAGCTGGCTACCTTCCTTAGTGAGGTCTATAGGAAATAGCAGCACTTATTTTGCTGAAGGAAAGAGAGAAAGAAGTCAATATTTTGCTAGGGCAAGGTGTCAAGTTATCTTCAAGAAAAGTAAGTCAAAAGCCTCCGAGTTTTCAAGTGATAGGAACTTAAGTTTTTGTTTTAGGGACACATACCCTCACGTTATAGGGCAGGTTAAAGGTTTAAGATACTTGAGGATATATTAGCTTAGAGCTTTTCCTAAGAGATGTTTGAGATTTGTCTGACGTAGATGGTTCTATGCCTCAAGATGTATTCTGTCTCCTGGGAATTCTCTAACAGGCTACATGCTCTTTAACTCCTCTTTTGCAGTCATGAAATATAGCTGGAAGCTGAAACGAATAGAAGGAAGGCTGGAAAGCATCCCAGGTGCCTGTGGACACACAATGCCAGCAAAAGGATAAGTCATGGACACGATAGAAGATACAGCCTGGGGTAGGGTTCACCAAGGTTTTATATGACACAATACCAAGATTGTTCAAAGAAGAAGAAGAAAAAAAAAACATTGGTTTTAACTCTCCCCTTCTGCATTCCAGTCAGCACTAGGGGCTAATGGGCAGTGGACATCCTATCTTTAGCTTTGCCAGGTCCACTCTTGAACCTAGAGCTGCACCATCTCTCAGGCTGCTGAGACTCCGGCAAATGAGTGCATGCTCAGGGACACATTCATGTTCCCTTACTCTGGACACATGTTGCATATGGAGATGCCAAGATTTGGCACGAATGGAGAACATACTGAACAGGTCTGTTGAAAGCCCCACTGCATAATGCACAGTGCTGGATGGATCTCCTACAACAGGAGGCAAAAACTGCAAGAACTGGAGGCACTCCCTCCTAAGGAGCAGTGACCATGACAGCAGTGTGTGCAAAGACCCAGATCAAGGATGACTGCTGAGTGTTACTGTAAAGCTCAGCACTTCTTTTCATCCCTTTGTCATAGGGGAGCAGGACCTCTAAGGGGCAGCCAGGAGAGGGGTGAGGTAGGGAGAAGAAAAGTGGGAAGGAGAGGAGATCGATCTAAGCTGTCTCTGATGAAAGGTAAATTCTCTGGAACTCTAGAATGATCATTATGGATTGCTGGGATCCCATATTAAGCAGTTACCTATATTGAAAATCTATAGAAAAATCACTAGTGTAATGATCTCCTCCTCAAATCTGTCACTGGCAGTTACACAAGGTCTAGGACTCTCCAGTGCATCTTAGCAGTATGTACACATTTACACCAAGATAATACAGCAAGAAAAGTTAGTATGGTGCTACTTTGTGAAATGTTAACTGCGTTTTGTTTGTGCGCATGTGTGTATGTGTGTGTGGGGGGGCAATGAAATGACAAATTAAAATACTCATGTATTGGTTTTATTCTAGTCTTACTGGCTTTCTGTTTTTGATATTCTATTAGCTTCATCCATAATAATAATATGTATTAACCTTGAAATATAAATGTTATTTTTAAATTAGGAAATGAAATTTTTTAGTATTCATTATTTCTAATTATTTGAACATGGCAATTTTTTTTCAAGCTACTTTTTAGAAAACTTAGAAGAGTTTGGTGTTTTCATAACACTTGGCTGTACAGCAAGAGCTCCAGACAGGGTCCAACTTGTTCTGATATTACGATAATAACTGCCTCTTTCAATTGGTGGAATGCTTCACAGTCGACTGGATACATTTTACATTTTACCTGATTCTCACCTTTCTCTTGGGAGGGATTATAGTTCTGCCTTACAGATGAGTAAAATTCCAAGGCCAAGATGTCCAGCACTGTCAAAAGCCACAGTGGTGGGCCTGGGACACAAACCCTACCATTTGCCCTTTAATTCTCTTTCCTTTGGCCATAGCTCTTGCCACTCTGTATACACACAGGACTCTGGACAAGTCCACCAAATCCCCTAGGTTTCAGATCCCTCAACTGTGCAATGGTGGCTTGGATTTGACCATCTATGAGCTTCCCTATGAACTCCTCTTCTTTTGAATTTGGGTTTTTTCAGTAGAATGAAAAATGATGGGTTTCAGTGTGCATCACCGGACTGAGGGGGCACAATCGAAAGGCTAGGGACTAAAATGAGCCACTAGAATGTCCACGGTGGTTGTCATGAACTGGGAGGAACCAGGGCAGACTTTGTTGTATTAGTTCTGATTCTTCAGAGTCTCATAAAATATACGGACTCCAAAAAAAAAAAATCTCTATACACATAAAAATTTTGCATATGAAAAAAAATTTTGCATATGACTTTCGATAATTTACAGATTGACTTCTTAGAGATGCATGGGCCAAACTAACAACTTTTGGATTATATAGGCACATGTACACAATATCGTGGCCAATGGGTGGGCCTCATGTTGGTTGCTGTACAAAGTGAGCAAGACTTATTTTGATATAGGAAATAGTAATTGAAATATATGAAAGGAAAAACTATAATGTTTTTCCCATGGAAAATTATGTTTCCGATATTACTTTCTTGGTTATTGGGATGGGGCAGGAGAAAGAAAAATTGATATAAAACAAATATAAATATCTTTTTAAGAAGAATTTATAGAAAATTCAATGCCATTTTAAAGCTCCTTTTGGATATCTTTTTTTTTTTTTCAAATTTTTATTTAAATTCTAGTTAGTACTCCTTTTGGATATCTAAGAGCAATATCCCTGACTGCAGAATTGCAGTTGTGATTTCTGTCTCCCCATCCCACATCTGTATGTTTTGATCAGATGCCAATGTCAGAATTGGGATAAAGAATTGAAAATATGAACATCAGAGATACCTATGTACCCTCCAAAAGAGGAAAGGTGTCCTACTAATCATGTTACTTTGCCATGCCCCCTTGATATATACTTTTCAGAATACAGGAAGAACAAGATAATGCGCATGAATGTGAAAATTTAGACTGACATAATGTTATTCTGCATTTTGGAAAGTTGAAAACAAAAGACTCCATGTTTTGTCCTGTGGTGTTGAAACAATGACCCATGGTCAGTCTGAAAGTCAGATCTGTGGTCCATTTGTCAGCTGTCACAGCATCTACCTCACTTTGAGTAGTCCCCTGTAACGTCTGTGAATGCAAACTCCATCAGGCATAGGATAACCGCAGTGGTCAGCAACATTGACTGAACACTTCAATACAAAACCCAGTATTTCTCTTAGAATTGACTGTAGAAGGTTTTCATGACATTTTTTCATTTTGCATGCCTCACATTAAATTTGTTAAAAAATGAAAAACCGATTTTTAAAAATAATTTACAAGTATTCATATAAGAAGAAAATGACTTAAAAAATACCCACCCAATCACCTACAACTCATCTAGCGCACAATGCTAATAATACATAGGCTGTGACCAAAGAACTCCATGATTTGTGGGGAAGTAGGGAGGCGCAGGCCGTCCTCTGGGAGGAAGTGAAACGTGTCAATGTGGAGACATGCTCTCAGTGGTGCTTTGCTTCCTAAGTCAAGTTCAGCAGCCAAGTTTCAGAGTCAGCGCCGTTACTTATTTCGACCTAAAACAGAAAACATGAATTGCTTTAAAAAACTTCAAAATTGAAAACTGAATTTCCTTTCTATTCATCCAGGCTTTTCAAAATGCAAAATAGTTTCTGGGTGTTCCTCATGCAGTCCGTGCCTATGACTGTATCAATAAGAAGGCCAAAAAAAAGCCCCCACTCTTCAGATAGGGCGTGCAATCAGGTAAAAAAATCATAATATAGGATTGCTTTCCTGGGAGAGAAGTGTCAACCCTATTAGCAATTGAGGAATGATGTAAAGGTATGGCTTCTGATTGTCTTGAGATAAAGATGATAGGGTAGTATTATGTCTCCAAATTACTAGATATATCCCTAGCTTGGTCTTCCTACAGCATGCTGTTGGCTGATGGCTCAAGAATCATCCTCATCTGGCTTTCATACCACTGATCTATGTTCCTACATACATCCCACCCTGTGATGATCAATTTTATGTGTCAACTTGAGTAGGTAAGGGTACCCAGATATTTGGTCACACACAACCTAAATATGACTGTGAAGGTGTTTTTTTAGATGAGATTTACATTTAAATCAATAGACTTTAAGTAAAGCAGATTATCCTCCATCCTGTGGGTGGGTCTTACTCAGTCCCTTAAAGGCCTTATGAACAAAGACTAGAAGGAATTCTGCATCTGGACTGCCTTTGGACTCCAGACTGTAACATCAGCTCTTCTGTAGGTTCTCCAGTCTGCAAACTTTCCCTGTACTTGTTGGACTTACTTGGTCTAAGTAATCATATGAATTAATTTCTTAAAATCTCTCTCTGTCTCGCTCTCTCTCTCCACACACACACATACACATACACACCCTATTCGTTCTGTTTTTCTGGAATACACACTCCCATCTCTAGTTACTCTGGTCTACTGGTTCTGAGTCTATACTAGGCAGTAAGTCTTTGGGAGGTGGTTGTTCTAGCTTATGTATCTTCCTACAATATCAACTTCAATACACTGCCTGCCACACTTGGCACTTAAAGTATTTGTGAATACTTTTGCTCTCACTGTTTCTCTCATGAAAAAAGTCTTAGCTGATTCAAATCCTATTCATCCTGAGGGTTCAGTTGACCTTTCTTCTCCTCTTCGAAGACTTGTACTTCCACCTCGGCCATCCTGCTTTCTCACCCGGCTGATAGCGGGTCTTACGATGTCTGTTGTAGCCCCTGTGGAGTTAATGTTATTCAACTTCACAATTTAATTTGGCTTTGTTTCACTCAGGTATGTAAGTTTCCTCCCTCCAACTAAATTGTAAGCATCCTGCCAGTAGAGGCTGTGTTTTGCATTTATTTTATAGCCCATCTAGCAATTCTCTTTCATTAACACAGTTCAATGACTTGCTCTATGGCAAAGAATAGACTTTTTGGGTCATAATTTGAAAAAACCCTCCAACCTCCCAATTTTACTTTTGGGTAACCACTCTTCTCTGTATAAGTGTTGTTCCCTCCTGCACACTTCAAGAAGTTGGAGTCCTTTGGCTCTTTCCCCATCTTCTTATCACATTTTCTCTGCCCCTCTATTTCTCTACACTCTGGAAGACATATAGCCCACATGTCTACCTCTTTTGCCCCACTGTAATTTAACAGGGATTGAGGCTGAAAGATAAAGAGATGAGATTATAATGGGGGAATTTTTACAGTTTTGTATGGAGTCTTAGTTAGGAGGGAGACTCAAGGTCCTAAAATTTATTCATCCATCCAACAGGTGAATCTCTTCTAGAATGAGGATAAGGCAGTAGGGGAAGGTGCTTTTGTTTGTTAGTGGTAGTACTGATGGGAGTTTGGGGGGAACTTCTGGATATACTCACCACATTTAACTCTTGTGGTCAGATTGAACTAATTCTGTTATCTTGTATTTTCTACACTTTCAGTCTAAGTGACTTGACCTTGTGGCAAGATACTTCATATGTGGTCCTGTGTCAGCTTCTTGTATCACATCTGGAGACACATCATGTCTAGTTGTCACTCTTTTAATGGTGTGATGATTGATCAATGAGTCTGTGTAGAACAGTTTGAGTTTTGGAGACCTTAAGATCATATCTTTTTTCTTCAGATGTTCATAGATATGTTAGTAGTTACCCGAGGGTACCTACCCTCAAGGCAGAATAAAATCAAGGAATAATATAGTGATGTTATTTCAAAGTGTGTCTTCTGAGAGACCTGTCATTGTATCTTTTTCTATTGCTTTTCTAAGTCTCTCTGTTATCACTTCTGGTGTGTGTGTGTGTGTTTGTGATTGTGTGTTCACAGACACATGTGCTCTCATCTGTGTATTCTATTTTCTTTCCTATGTCTTGTTTCTTCCTAGGACCTGTCATAACATGGGATTATAAATATTTCTTGATGTGAATATAAAAAGATATGTTTTTAGTATAAAATTTGATTTATGTTCATTGCATTTAAATTTAAAATCAGAAGTTATTTTCTTTTGGAAACAGGCAAAATGAAGTTAGTTTACATATGTTGATTAATTTGGGGGAGGAGGGTGCTCCATGTTTCCACATCACCGAGTAAATCTATTTTCATCCTGTTAATATCTATGACAAGGGCTGAGAAGACTGCTAAGAGTTCTGGGAAAAACAGCAATTGACCATTTCCCTGGAGGTTACCATTCAGATGCTAGTTTTCTTATTTTAGAAAAAGCATCCAATGCTTCACAAGGCTGTGTGAGAACCAGGTTCCACAAGGTTCAGGGGGGCAGTGAATGAGGTCACATGTCAAATTAGAAGGTCTTAGAGATCCCAGTGAGGTACAGGGCAGATCATCGGTCATGGTCATGATGGACCCTCTTTGTGTGTTGCTGGCTGCACTGTTGGTGGCATCATTCCTTCCCAGCAAGAATAGTAGTGCATGAACTGACTGGCCTAGTGACGACTCTGAACCATATAAATACAGCCATTTCACTGCTATGTGGTCAAATGGCTACATATTAGGTTGTATTCTTACATAGTTCCTAAAATTAATTAGTCATTTCGTATGATGGATCAAAAAGTTATTTATATCAGTGACAAAAGTGCTCTGAAGAGAGAAAGAGCAACAAGCCCAAAGCATTGCCCCTTTGTGCTAAGTAAAGGTGGGCATGTGAAGGAGCCCAGCTGTCCTCTGGGACAACTAAGAAGGGGCTGAGTGCCTTACAGTTGTTGTTGAGCTGCATTCTCGAGATCCCTGGGGAAAGTTAAAGCCTGGGCAAGTGCCCACCATTTCCAAGGACTGACGGAAGCCCTCAGGCAGAGGGGTTCAGAACAGAACTCCACACTCAGTAATGGGAAGGGTAAGCAGCCCTCCATTTGAGCAGATTATAGACACCCTGCTCTGTGTACCACAGGGGACAGACAGCTAGAATGAGAAATATGAAAGTGTGAAAGGCAATTGAGGACAAATAAAAACACGATAAAGACAGAGTTATTATTTTATTAGCCTTAAGGTGCTTGGTTGAGAAAGATAGGAGTGATCAAATAAATGCAGCTTGCAGCTTACAGACTCCAAATTCTTCCAGCTTTAGTTTACTAAAGCAGTTGGTGGTTATTGGTTTGTTTGTTTGTTTGTTTGTTTGGGTTTTTAGAGAGAGAGAGACAGAGAGAGAGAGAGAGAGAGAGACAGAAAGAGCTAGCTCACTAGCAGGGGAAAGGAGCAAAGGGAGTGAAAATATCTTAAGAGGCTCCACACTCAGTGCAGAGCCTCACATGAGGCTCCATGGGGCTCCATTTGGGGTTCAGTCTCAGGGCCCTGAAATCATGACCTGAGCCAAAACCAAGAGTGGGAAGCTTAACCCCAGCTGAGCCACCCAGGTTTCCTTGGTATTGGTTTTTAAAGCAAGGTTTGAAAGTGCGTCTTTCTGACCTCCGTACCTCCTACAGGTGTGCACATGTGCTCGTGCGCGTGCGCGCGCGCACACACACATCTGTTTGTCCTCCTAGCTGGTTCTTAATCTAGGTGCTGTAAATGCAAAATGGTCTGGCACCAACTTGCAGGGATACTTATACAAAGCAACTTTTCTCAGGGAAGAGCAGGTGGGCAGGACCACCTCTGGCTCTATCCAGTAGCCCGTCATCAGAGACCAATTTCCTCTGGGCTTGGACCATTAGAGGCTGAGACTAGGTGGTGCAGGTACAGGTGGGTGCTGACTGTGGAGCCCCCCTGAAATGGGAATTAGCCTTGTCTGTCTTCTCATCCTGAGTTGCAATAGCTGACAATCAGTAGTTAGCCACATAGCAGGTGACAATTTTTGTGAAGAAAAATTAGTCTCCAGCTAAGGCAATCAGACAAGTCAAGGTGCCAGAGAAAAGTCAAGTTCTCATTTGGAAACCTTAGAAAAAGATTGGCTGAATGTGGGGGAAGAAGCTTTTTCAACAAGTGTTTCTTAATGGCAGTCATGAGGCATCTTACTCATGGGAATTTCTAACGTCATCAGATCTCTCTGCTGTAGAATACAGTTCTGAAACTCCACTACTGTCTTTTTTTGACAAAGTACTTTGGTCTAATTATTTCTACCTGAAGAATTACTGCCACATAGACCTTAATTTCCCCACTACTCAGTTGCTAACCATTTTGATTTTGACGAACTTTAATTTAGTTGTTCACTAGGATGTTCCCTGAAATTCCGTAGCTCTTTCATAGCTGCATGGGTTTTTTTGCCAAGTGATTTTTCTTCCTGACAGATAAATCTGCTTTTATTAGTGCTTTCCCCTGGTGTTACTGCAGCCTCTGCCATAAGCTGCATGGTAAGTGTCCTCTTCAAAGCCACCACTGCCCACATGGCTCACTGCTCCTATGATGAGAGCGACCCTTGCTCTTTCCCCTCACAAAAGGTGATATCAGTGTGGGGGCAGTGATGGAGGAGGCCTTGGCAGAGACCCAGGCTCTATGTCGAGAATTATAGCTCCCTCACTGATGGCGGTACCAAGATGCTGGACCCCCAACACAGGCTATCCCTGACCTGTGTGCCACATGGCCCAAAGCCAGACCCAGGCAAGGACCACTGAGTGCATCTCTGTAGCATTTTTTAATTCTTTTTTTTTTTAGTGGTATTTCACCAGTGCAAGGCTGATGGACCCAGCCCCGTCCCCCTCACAGTGTGTGTGTGTGTGTGTGTGTGTGTGTGTGATGTGGGGGACACCGAGGGCCTCCCACTTACTCTATACCTCTCTTTGCCATGCCAGACTAGAGTCAAGCTCAAGAGGGTCTTCTTTCCCCACTGACTCTGCCAAGCCTGGTCCTTTGGCTGGGGTTTCGCTGGATAGTAGGAATCTTGGTCACCTACATAGCTTTCTTTTTTTTTTTATTTTTTATTCAAGTATAATTAACATCCAGTGGTATATTCGTTTCAAGTGTTTAATATAGTGATTTAACAAATGTATACATTTTTCAGTGCTCATCATAAGTGTACTCCCTTCACCTATTTCATCCATCCCTCCATCCACCTCCCTGCTGGTAACCATCAGTTTGTTTCTGCATTTGGATCTTTTTTTTTGGGGGGGGGGCTCCTTTTTTCTTTGTTCATTTGTTTTGTTCCTTAAATTCCACATATGAATGAGATCATATGGCATTTGTCTTTCTCTGACTTACTTCACTTTATATAATACAGCATTATACCCTTGAGGCCCATCCATGTGGTTGCAAATAGCAGGATCTCATTCTTTTTTATGGCTGGCATCTCCATAGCTTTGGGTATGAAGAGTGATGCTGTTGAGATGGCAAAGCCAAGGCTGCTGAGGATCTGGGGGCATCCCCACCAGGAGCTTTCAAGATTCCTGCTTTACTTAAATATCTACTTCCTCATAGGCTTGCTCAGTTTGTGTGACAATTATGGCAAATGCTAGATTGGAGAGTCATGAATTTCAACTTCACCCTCTGTAGAATGGCCAAGCAAATTAGCCTCCATGCAGGGGACACTTATTCTCTTCTTCTTTCCATTAACTCTTTATTATCTTTCCTAAGTCAGCTCAGGCATCATCCCTTCACTGAACTCCCACCCCTGCAAGTGAGAAGTAAGCATTCTCCCTTCTGCAAAAAAATGGCCTCGGGAACATTGTTTTGCATCTCCTTATTTCTGTGTAGGTCTTCTCTCCTAGATCATTGGCTGCTGGAGGTCAAAGCTCAAGTATTTTTCATTTTTCTGTCTCTGGCACCTAACCTGGGATCTAGGACACACATTATAAGTAATAGAGAAAGGCTTGTAAATAAAGCTAATCTAATTTACTTAATCAGGCCTTCTTGATAGCTTGGTATCATTTTGAAAAGAGACAAAACATTGAGGACTAACTCCATATGTAAAATGCCTTCTCCTATCTCATCACCCCCAACACACACATTTCACACACAATTTGACTGTGGGCACAGCAAAGGTACATTTTATGATTATGAGTAATGACACAATCAAACATGAGAATGGAGGCTTCCTGTGCAAATCGACAGTGTTACCTGTCAATGGAATGTCTGCTTGTAACTACCCCTCTGGAGTCGAAAGCCACCCTTCTACATACAAGTACTTGAGAGTATGTTCAGGATTCTCCTGATTCACTTTTAAAAAAAATTTTTGATTCCCTTAATAAAGTGGCTTCCTCATAAAATCTGGCTTTGTACTCCATGGAGATTAAAGAGACTTACTGAAAGTTAAAAACCAGCATTCCCTCCCTGTCTGACAATTATACAGATGATTGGCTTTTTCTCCAACTTGTTGCTGACTGGTGATATGGCATCACTGAGCTGGGCACAACAGAATCCAATAAAATGGCCTTATTAAAAGAAATCAAGCAGGATGACTGATGCCAACTGGATAAACTGCAATATTTGCATACCAGTGGGGAGCACACACGCTGACCTCTTAAATTGTTTCATGCACAATGATTTTAATTCAGGTTTGGTTTGATCTTTCAGATTCCTGCTCCCTTCATGGTTGAAAGGCTTTCCATATTCATCTGACAGTAATATGCATAATTTGTCAAAGCAGGAACTTGTCCTATTGCCTTCCACGGCCTGTAGTTTATGCTACATTCAGCTAAAAAAGTGTGAGAGTTCATCAGTGAACAGGGTAGTTGAGAAAACCCTTCGAGGAGGCAGTAGAGTTGATCAAAGCCTTTCGGGTAATCTCACGGGTTTGCTTCATGTATTCTTGATTCACAGAGATGGGAGAGACATTAGGAAACATAGATGGCAGTCACTCGCCTCTGGGCCATGCCAGAGAACACTGTGAGGTACACAGATACACATGCCACTCAAGAAAGGAGATCCCATCAACATTAATCAACTGCAATTTTAATAACCTTCCTTAATAGAAAGATCTTTCTTACATCTGACCAGCATTTTTCATATTGTAATTTCCTCTGCTGAGTTATTTTTTCACAGTGGAGATGAAAGAAATCATTCATCACCTTCTTTATTACATAACGAATGCATATTAGACTCTTCTAGCCACAACTAGGCATTGTTTTCCATTCTTTTCTCACTTCCAATGCACTGATCATCTTTATTATTGTCACAATCTCTGCCAAGTTCCACAGATCCACAAATATCAACTTTTGGAGCACATCATTTATGAGCACTCAGTAGCATGAGTAATGAGGTGGTGACTACTTAGTCCCAGAGTGTTATATAAGGTAAATGATTTTCCAAATTGGATTTGCTTTAAGAAGCCGACATTTATTTAAACATCTATCATGTGACAGGCACAGTGCTGATTTGTGTAGCTTGTGAGCTATGTTTCCTTTTGATCATTCTGCCAGAATAAAATTAATTCAACCTGGAGAGGCTGGAGGAGCCCGTGCAGGCTTCTCAGGGCTGGGGGTGAGGGGCTGTGGCAAAAAGGCAGCAGATGAGGACTTTCATGTATGTTTCCTACACAGGAAATTTACATAATTTCTTCTATAAACAATGGAATTGCAGAACATTGGGCTGAAAGAATAGGAAGGTCATCTGGACAAGTCTACAATATCAGGCATGGTGATAGCTTATCATTCAGAAAAGATCCCAGCTCTACCCCTTACTCCTAGTGGGACTTTGGGAAATTTGTTTAACCTCTATCTACCTCTATTTCCTTTTTTATGAAGTGGGACTGTTAACTAGTACATTGCATTATTTCCATGAGGATTAAGAGAAATAATCCATGCCAAGTGCTTAGCACATGATAGCTATTATTTTATACTAAACATGGATAGATGTTTGTTTCTTAGAGTTTTCAAGGAATGGAGTCACTGTATCTATTTTCTTGCTTTCTAGTATTTTATCAATCAGGTGACCACGATTCCTTCCTTATACTCAATTACAATCTGTCCAGGTTAAGATGTTTTTTGTTGTAGTTGTTGACTTGCTTCCATGTCCTCTAGGAACAGTTAGTCAAATATTGGAGTACTAGACACAATCATAGGTAATTTTACATATACCGTACATACCTTATCCCATTTAATCCACTTCCCTTCTCTGCCTGTGAAACCATAATACAGGTGGGAGAACTAAGTCTCAGAGGCATCAAGGAAGGACCCTGAGATCACACACAAAGATCCTGAATTCTAACCTAATCCTTCTCCACTTTTCTCTCTGTTATGTGGCCTCCAAGTTACATATCTAATTTCTCTTCTATAGATTACATTATCCTTTTTTTTTCCAATTTGGCAATCAACCTTTGATAAGAAAAATAAAAAAAAGTTTTAGAAACATAAACCATGTTATCTATTTCAAATTATTTTTGGAATGAGTAATAATAATGATGATGTTGGGTTACATGTAAAAGGTGTGTTTTAAATATGAGTGGAAAATTAAACCAATGATTAGTAGTAGCAGGTCCAAATTATCTCAGGTTTGGTTAGTTTTGACCAAGTTAGAAGGATTAATATTTTCCATCTCATCACACCTTTACTTACAGGTTAACAGGCTTTAACTCAACATGATCCTGGTAGTAGGATTGTGCATCAAGTCCACCTATGAAGTCAACTGAAAATATAACATAGCCTGATGTGAATAAATGTGTAAATAAAAACACACATAGTACTTGGTGTTTGAAATAGAACACATAAAAATAATATTAACAAAAAAAGCTGTCTACCACAAATGGAAAAAATGTATACTTAATATAAAAGACTGCTAAAAGTATTATCAATGGTCAAAAAACAGGGAAATTTTAAGAAACACATAAAGAACTTGGGATCCTAAAGACTGAAAAATCAAAGTTGTTATTGACTTTGTGAAAAATGAAGTAACATCAAATAATGTTAGATTTTAAATAATATGTTTGTCCTTAGGCATACGGATATGCTCTTTCCCCCTATATATCAGAAGATATACCTTTTCATCTTGTTGCCAGAATCCAATTTTTTTCTTAAGAATATTTATGGCATCATTAGAAAGACCTTTAAGAAGTCATATAATCTATGCCCATGCCTTTTGTCCTCAAGCCATCCTTGACGAATAGGCATTTGCTTTTTGCAAAGAAGGTTTCATCTCTTCTCTGGTAGCATGGTACTGGTTTCACAGTCCGTATAGAATCACTATGCTTGGTGACATTCATTCTAATTTCTTTCTGTTTTCATCATACCTTCTGTCTTTCCTTTATCATAATGCCCGTGGCTAATCTTAGTTCATGTCTCTTTTTTTTTTTTGGTAGTCTATTAAAACTATTAATTATTTTGTAACAAAGTTTGGTTATATTACAGCACTATAACATTAACAGGTACATAGGCATGTAGGGATACTGAACTTTCAGTGAGTCTGTGTTTGTGTACACAAGATGCCAATATTGTATCATATCCCCAGCTCAAGGCAGGAATGTCAGTGACTTGTGATTTAGTGAGGGATGACTTAGCCTAGAAATTGTATTAAAGCCTAGACCTACTCTAGGTCTAGCCACTCTGACCTGCTGTATCCTTTTACCTCGATTGAAGAAGCTAAGGTAAGGCCGGATAAATCAAAGCTTCACCAGATCACTGTGTAGACACAACAAGCAGGTGTCAGGGATCATTTCCAGGCAATCCCCTTGGAGACTAGATGAATCTGAAGCCTATCGTTTTCTTGCCAGGTCACATAAGTTACCTGGACACTATATTAAGGAGAGAAACAGTGAAAGAGGAGCCAATATGAGCCACTGAAAAGACTCCCAGAAAGAATAAGCAGTGCATAGGGACCATTTAAATGGTTGGATAGGACAAAAATTTTATCAGATTAGATATATTTTTAAAAGATTTTATGTATTTATTCATGAGAGACACAGAGAGAGAAAGAGAGGCAGAGACACAGGCAGAGGGAGAAGCAGGCTCCATGCAGGGAGCTCGACGTGGGACTCAATCCCAGGTCTCCAGGACCCCACCTCAGGCTGCAGGCGGCGCTAAGCCACTGCGCCACCGGGGCCGCCCTCAGATTAGATATTTAATCAAACATCCACTCCATCTTGCTGACCAATGGGTGGGAAATTAGAAAAATCAAACTGATTAAAAGTTGAATGGGCGGGGGATCTCTGTGGCTCAGTGGTTTAGCGCCTGCCTTCGGCAGGGCGTGATCCTGGAGTCTCAGGATTGAGTCCCCACATCAGGCTGCCTGCATGGAGCCTGCTTCTCCCTCTGCCTGTGTCTCTGCCTCTCTCTCTCTCTGTGTGTGACTATCATTAAAAAAAAAAAAAAAAAAAAAAAATATATATATATATATATATATGCATTTGTGAATAAAATGATTCCATTGAAATTATATTCAAAGTAAAATTTTTTTTATAAAAATAAAGATGGCATATATTTGTATACTTTATATTTTTTTCCAAAGATTTATTTACTTATTTTTAAGAGAGAGAGAGAGAGAGAGAGAAACTAGGGGAGGGGCAGAGGGAGAGGAAAAGAATCTCAAGTACTCCCTGCTGAGCATAGAGCTGGAGGCAGGACTTGATCCCAGGACCCTGAGATCATGACCTGAGCCAAAACCAAGAGTTGGATGCTTAATCAACTGAGCCACCTGGATGTCCCTTATATCTGTATGCTTTAAAGCAAAACAAGAAGACAACTTTTTATGTTGATCATTTGAACATTAAAATGTAACATTAATACAGTCATCATTTTTGGGATAAATTCATGTACTAGAGTGAATCTGCTCCTTAGCTATCTCTGTAATACATCAGATCACCGGAATATACATATAACATATATTTTTTTCTATATGGTTTTATTATTTTCATGAATTTATTTATAATCTTATTCAAATTTTTTGTGGTTAGTAAAGTTGAAATTGTTGATTGACTCTGTAAATGATACTATTTTTAACTATGGAAATATTCTCCATATAAGGCACGAGTGATCTCTATGTGAGTTTGCTAAAGAGTGGATATGGGTAGAGTTACTCAGCCCAAATACTTTCCCAGGTAATGTTATTTTACCTCTATTTAGTGCATCTTTGCCCAAAATTTTATAATACAAGAAATTATAAATTGTATGTATTTATGACTTTTTAAAATATGAATGTTGCAAAATTCTTAGGCCTTCTCACACTTCAGCTTCTTTTCATTCTGGTGCAGAATATAAATTCATCCAATTAAAAATAGGAGGTCTGTCAAAAGAATCTTCTCAAGTTGAGATATTTCAAGAGGAAATTATAAAATTGAAAAATTAAATCTTATATAACATTTGAGCTTTCATGATTTAATTTGCCCGGTTCTCTTCCTTTGGTGAGCATAAATTTCAATGTTCTCCTTTTTATAACCTCTCAATTACTGCCATTTACTAAAAGCTTCAGAGGATGATTTTTGGGGTGCTTCATTTGTTGAATGATTCAATTTAAATCTTTCAACTGACCTTGAATGCAATGCCACTGAAATGTAGAAGATTCATTTATAAAAATGCTTGCAACTATTGTAGGGAAATTAGATTGATCTATAAAGTACTTCTTTAAAGGCTGAAATGTTCTTAATTCTGATGGATGAAGAGAAGCAAAGATAGAAAATGTATTCCGCTTTCCTGAAGTTCTTTTAGTTTGTTTTCAATATCAAACTCATTACCAAAATGTTTTCAGGTAAATGCAAATCAAAATCACAATGGCATACTACGTTATACCCACTAAGAGAGCTAGAACAAAAATGTCAGATAATAGCAAATGTTGGTGAGGATGTAGACAGATTAGAACCTCCCTACAACAGCTGGTCAGAATGTAAAATGGTGCAGCCACTTTGGAAAACAGTTCCTAAAATGGCTAAACAGAGTTACCATATAACCCAGAAATTCCACTCCTAAGTACATACCCAAGATAAATGAAAACATATGTCCTCACAAAAATTTGTACATAGAAATTTATAACAGCATTCATAATAGTGAAAAAATAGTGAAAAAATTCTCATTTACTTACCCTAATGTGTGTACATGGAAACATATGTAATATATATATAGTTATATACATATATATGTTACGCTATTATATATGTTTATATATACATATACGTCTGAAAACTAGAGTTCCTATTTTCATTGCTGCATTCACTGCAGCTTCATTGGGAGGCAACTATACCTCTGGGTGCCCTCTACTGACCATGCCTGGCAGCTGTGGGCTGGTGCCCTGTGTCCAGCATCCAGCACTTGCCCACCTCCATCTGGCATTGAGAGGAGGTGGCCATCTCTGCTACTCCTGTCCAAGCACCTACTTTTTAAATCACTGACTGATCTACATGCAGTCCTTAAAGATTTGGGGAGAAGATGGAGGTGGTGTTGGTTTTCTTATACATGCAAGCATGTGTCATAAGGAGAATTCTATTCATTGCGCTTGTTTCCCACACATCTTGAGGAGACTATGGCAGAAGCTTGATCTACTTGATCCTAATACAATTATCTTTTTTCTAATACAATTATTAATGGTAATATTGCATTCAATTCAAATATTGCATATTTGAAAACCAAAAAAATGTAGGACAGAGCTTAAGTGGGACAGGATGCCAAAAGAACATGTGTAAACAAAGACTGTTTCAACCAAACTAAGACACATGGTCATCCCAGTGGATGGCATGACAAATGAGCTACATTTTTTCTGTGTATCAGAATTCTAGTGCAAGGTAAATGTTTCATATTTTTAAAATCAAAAATTACATATTGGTAAAACTTAAATTATCAAGCATCCAGAACTCAAGTAGACTCCAAAAAAAGTAACTATTAAGGAAGAATCAGGGGGAGGAGCAAGATGGCGGAAGAGTAGGGTCCCCAAATCACCTGTCTCCACCAAACTACCTAGAAAACCTTCAAATTATCCTGAAAATCTATGAATTCGGCCTGAGATTTAAAGAGAGACCAGCTGGAATGCAACAGTGAGAAGAGTTCGCGCTTCTATCAAGGGAGGAAGACGGGGAAAAACAAATAAAGAAACAAAGGCCTCCAAGGGGGAGGGGCCCGCGAGGAGCCGGGCTGAGGCCGGGGCGAGTGTCCCCAGGACAGGAGAGCCCCGTCCCGGAGGAGCAGGAGCTGCACCGACCTTCCCGGGGGAAAGGGGCTCGCAGGGAGGTGGAGCAGGACCCAGGAGGGCGGGGATGCCCTCGGGCTCCCGGGGACACTAACAGACACCTGCGCCCCGGGAGAGTGCGCCGAGCTCCCTAAGGGCTGCAGCGGGCACGGCGGGACCCGGAGCAGCTCGAGGGGCTCGGGGGCGGCTCCGCGGAGGGGGCTGCGGGGCGGGAGCAGCTCGGGGGGGGCTCGGGCAGAGGAAGAGGCTCCGTGCGGAGGGGGCTGCGCGGCCCGGGAGCGCGAATCCACCAGCGCAGGCTCCGGAGCACAGGGCGCCGGGACACAGCCCAGGATCCCGCCTCCCCCGGGACAGGCAGAGGCCGGGAGGGCCCAGGACAGCGAGGACGCTCCTGCCCCAGCTGAGCAGATCAGCGGCCCCGCCCGGAGCCTCCAGGCCCTGCAGACGGAGTTCCTGCGGGGCTGAATCCAGGTTTCCAGAGCTGCCCCGCCACTGGGGCTGTTCCTCCTGCGGCCTCACGGGGTAAACAACCCCCCTGAGCCCTGCACCAGGCAGGGGCACAGCAGCTCCCCCAACTGCTAACACCTGAAAATCAGCACAGCAGGGCCCTCCCCCAGAACACCAGCTAGACGGACAACTTCCAGGAGAAGCCAAGGGACTTAAAGTACACAGAATCAGAAGATACTCCCCTGTGGTTCTTTTTTTGTTTGTTTTTTTTTTTGTTTGTTTGTTTTTGTTTTTTTGTTTTGTTTTGTTTTGCTTTTTGATTTGTTTCCTTCCCCCACCCCCCCTTTTTTTCTCCTTTCTTTTTCTTTCTCTTTTTCTTCTTTTTTTTCTTTTCTTTCTTTTTTTTTTCTCTTCCCTTTTTTTTCTCTTTCTCTTTTCTTTCCTTCTTTCTCTCCTCTCTTTTTCTCTTTTTCCCAATACAACTTGCTTTTGGCCACTCTGCACTGAGCAAAATGACTAGAAGGAAAACCTCACCTCAAAAGAAAGAATCAGAAACAGTCCTCTCTCCCACAGAGTTACAAAATCTGGATTACAATTCAATGTCAGAAAGCCAATTCAGAAGCACTATTATACAGCTACTGGTGGCTCTAGAAAAAAGTATAAAGGACTCAAGAGACTTCATGACTGCAGAATTTAGAGCTAATCAGGCAGAAATTAAAAATCAATTGAATGAGATGCAATCCAAACTAGAAGTCCTAACGACGAGGGTTAACGAGGTGGAAGAACGAGTGAGTGACATAGAAGACAAGTTGATAGCAAAGAGGGAAACTGAGGAAAAAAGAGACAAACAATTAAAAGACCATGAAGATAGATTAAGGGAAATAAACGACAGCCTGAGAAAGAAAAACCTACGTTTAATTGGGGTTCCCAAAGGCGCCGAAAGGGACAGAGGGCCAGAATATGTATTTGAACAAATTCTAGCTGAAAACTTTCCTAATCTGGGAGGGGAAACAGGCATTCAGATCCAGGAAATAGAGAGATCCCCCCCTAAAATCAATAAAAACCGTTAAACACCTCGACATTTAATTGTGAAGCTTGGAAATTCCAAAGATAAGGAGAAGATCCTTAAAGCAGCAAGAGACAAGAAATCCCTGACTTTTATGGGGAGGAGTATTAGGGTAACAGCAGACCTCTCCACAGACACCTGGCAGGCCAGAAAGGGCTGGCAGGATATATTCAGGGTCCTAAAGGAGAAGAACATGCAACCAAGAATACTTTATCCAGCAAGGCTCTCATTCAAAATGGAAGGAGAGATAAAGAGCTTCCAAGACAGGCAGCAACTGAAAGAATATGTGACCTCCAAACCAGCTCTGCAAGAAATTTTAAGGGGGACTCTTAAAATTCCCCTTTAAGAAGAAGTTCAGTGGAACATTCCACAAAAACAAAGACTGAATAGATATCATGATGACACTAAACTCATATCTCTCAATAGTAACTCTGAATGTGAACGGGCTTAATGACCCCATCAAAAGGCGCAGGGTTTCAGACTGGATAAAAAAGCAGGACCCATCTATTTGCTGTCTACAAGAGACTCATTTTAGACAGAAGGACACCTAGGCCTGAAAATAAAAGGTTGGAGAACCATTTACCATTCGAATGGGCCTCAAAAGAAAGCAGGGGTAGCCATCCTTATATCAGATAAACTAAAATTTACCCCAAAGACTGTAGTGAGAGATGAAGAGGGACACTATATCATACATAAAGGATCTATTCAACAAGAGGACTTAACAATCCTCAATATATATGCTCCGAATGTGGGAGCTGCCAAATATATAAATCAATTATTAACCAAAGTGAAGAAATACTTAGATAATAATACACTTATACTTGGTGACTTCAATCTAGCTCTTTCTATACTCGATAGGTCTTCTAAGCACAACATCTCCAAAGAAACGAGAGCTTTAAATGATATACTGGACCAGATGGATTTCACAGATATCTACAGAACTTTACATCCAAACTCAACTGAATACACATTCTTCTCAAGCGCACATGGAACTTTCTCCAGAATAGACCACATATTGGGACACAAATCGGGTCTGAACCAATACCAAAAGATTGGGATTGTCCCCTGCATATTCTCGGACCATAATGCCTTGAAATTAGAACTAAATCACAACAAGAAGTTTGGAAGGACCTCAAACATGTGGAGGTTAAGGACCATCCTGCTAAAAGATAAAAGGGTCAACCAGGAAATTAAGGAAGAATTAAAAAGATTCATGGAAACTAATGAGAATGAAGATACAACCGTTCAAAATCTTTGGGATGCAGCAAAAGCAGTCCTAAGGGGGAAATACATCGCAATACAAGCATCCATTCAAAAACTGGAAAGAACTCAAATACAAAAGCTAACCTTACACATAAAGGAGCTAGAGAAAAAACAGCAAATAGATCCTACACCCAAGAGAAGAAGGGAGTTAATAAAGATTCGAGCAGAACTCAACTGAAATCGAGACCAGAAGAACTGTGGAACAGATCAACAGAACCAGGAGTTGGTTCTTTGAAAGAATTAATAAGATAGATAAACCATTAGCCAGCCTTATTAAAAAGAAGAGAGAGAAGACTCAAATTAATAAAATCATGAATGAGAAAGGAGAGATCACTACCAACACCAAGGAAATACAAACGATTTTAAAAACATATTATGAACAGCTATACGCCAATAAATTAGGCAATCTAGAAGAAATGGACGCATTCCTGGAAAGCCACAAACTACCAAAACTGGAACAGGAAGAAATAGAAAACCTGAACAGGCCAATAACCAGGGAGGAAATTGAAGCAGTCATCAAAAACCTCCCAAGACACAAGAGTCCAGGGCCAGATGGCTTCCCAGGGGAATTTTATCAAACGTTTAAAGAAGAAATCATACCTATTCTCCTAAAGCTGTTTGGAAAGATAGAAAGAGATGGAGTACTTCCAAATTCGTTCTATGAAGCCAGCATCACCTTAATTCCAAAGCCAGACAAAGACCCCACCAAAAAGGAGAATTACAGACCAATATCCCTGATGAACATGGATGCAAAAATTCTCAACAAGATACTGGCCAATAGGATCCAACAGTACATTAAGAAAATTATCCACCATGACCAAGTAGGATTTATCCCTGGGACACAAGGCTGGTTCAACACCCGTAAAACAATCAATGTGATTCATCATATCAGCAAGAGAAAAACCAAGAACCATATGATCCTCTCATTGGATGCAGAGAAAGCATTTGACAAAATACAGCATCCATTCCTGATCAAAACTCTTCAGAGTGTAGGGATAGAGGGAACATTCCTCGACATCTTAAAAGCCATCTATGAAAAGCCCACAGCAAATATCATTCTCAATGGGGAAGCACTAGGAGCCTTTCCCCTAAGATCAGGAACAAGACAGGGATGTCCACTCTCACCACTGCTGTTCAACATAGTACTGGAAGTCCTAGCCTCAGCAATCAGACAACAAAAAGACATTAAAGGCATTCAAATTGGCAAAGAAGAAGTCAAACTCTCCCTCTTCGCCGATGACATGATACTCTACATAGAAAACCCAAAAGTCTCCACCCCAAGATTGCTAGAACTCATACAGCAATTCGGTAGCGTGGCAGGATACAAAATCAATGCCCAGAAGTCAGTGGCATTTCTATACACTAACAATGAGACTGAAGAAAGAGAAACTAAGGAGTCAGTCCCATTTACAATTGCACCCAAAAGCATAAGATACCTAGGAATAAACCTCACCAAAGATGTAAAGGATCTATACCCTCAAAACTATAGAACACTTCTGAAAGAAATTGAGGAAGACACAAAGAGATGGAAAAATATTCCATGCTCATGGATTGGCAGAATTAATATTGTGAAAATGTCAATGTTACCCAGGGCAATATACACGTTTAATGCAATCCCTATCAAAATACCATGGACTTTCTTCAGAGAGTTAGAACAAATTATTTTAAGATTTGTGTGGAATCAGAAAAGACCCCGAATAGCCAGGGGAATTTTAAAAAAGAAAACCATATCTGGGGGCATCACAATGCCAGATTTCAGGTTGTACTACAAAGCTGTGGTCATCAAGACAGTGTGGTACTGGCACAAAAACAGACACATAGATCAGTGGAACAGAATAGAGAATCCAGAAGTGGACCCTGAACTTTATGGGCAACTAATATTCGATAAAGGAGGAAAGACTATCCATTGGAAGAAGACAGTCTCTTCAATAAATGGTGCTGGGAAAATTGGACATCCACATGCAGAAGAATGAAACTAGACCACTCTCTTTCACCATACACAAAGATAAACTCAAAATGGATGAAAGATCTAAATGTGAGACAAGATTCCATCAAAATCCTAGAGAAGAACACAGGCAACACCCTTTTTGAACTCGGCCATAGTAACTTCTTGCAAGATACATCCACCAAGGCAAAAGAAACAAAAGCAAAAATGAACTATTGGGACTTCATCAAGATAAGAAGCTTTTGCACAGCAAAGGATACAGTCAACAAAACTCAAAGACAACCTACAGAATGGGAGAAGATATTTGCAAATGACGTATCAGATAAAGGGCTAGTTTCCAAGATCTATAAAGAACGTATTAAACTCAACACCAAAGAAACAAACAATCCAATCATGAAATGGGCAAAAGACATGAAGAGAAATCTCACAGAGGAAGACATAGACATGGCCAACATGCATATGAGAAAATGTTCTGCATCACTTGCCATCAGGGAAATACAAATCAAAACTACAATGAGATACCACCTCACACCAGTGAGAATGGGGAAAATTAACAAGGCAGGAAACAACAAATGTTGGAGAGGATGCGGAGAAAAGGGAACCCTCTTACACTGTTGGTGGGAATGTGAACTGGTGCAGCCACTCTGGAAAACTGTGTGGAGGTTCCTCAAACAGTTAAAAATAGACCTGCCCTACGACCCAGCAATTGCACTGTTGGGGATTTACCCCAAAGATACAAATGCAATGAAACGCCGGGACACCTGCACCCCGATGTTTATAGCAGCAATGGCCACGATAGCCAAACTGTGGAAGGAGCCTCGGTGTCCAACGAAAGATGAATGGATAAAGAAGATGTGGTTTATGTATACAATGGAATATTACTCAGCCATTAGAAACGACAAATACCCACCATTTGCTTCAACGTGGATGGAACTGGAGGGTATTATGCTGAGTGAAGTAAGTCAGTCGGAGAAGGACAAACAGTATATGTTCTCATTCATTTGGGGAATATAAATAATAGTGAAAGGGAATATAAGGGAAGGGAGAAGAAATGTGTGGGAAATATCAGAAAGGGAGACAGAACGTAAAGACTGCTAACTCTGGGAAACGAACTAGGGGTGGTAGAAGGGGAGGAGGGCGGGGGCTGGGAGTGAATGGGTGACGGGCACTGGGTGTTATTCTGTATGTTAGTAAATTGAACACCGATAAAAAATAAATTAAAAAAAAAAAAGGAAGAATCACTGAAAACTAAGTAATTAAAAAAAAGGTACGTTCAGAAACTAAAAACATCAAGAATCCTTTATGGTTGGAATGCAATGTGGCTTTTTGGCAACAGAAGCCTGTAAGTCCACGAGATGATGATGTTCCTATATAAAAATGAGTTTTTTATCTATATACCAACACTTGCCATTTATCAGAATGGAACAAGAGTTCAAGTAAAAGAGTGAAATTGGAGCATAAATGGAGGGTAAGTGTACAGATCCTGAAGGCTTTTTTTTTTTTTTTTTTTTTTTTTTTTTTAAATGATGTCAAATGCTTTTAAAAAAGGTAGAGGGCAGCCCGGGTGGCTCAGCGGTTTAGTGCTGCCTTCAGCCCAGGGCCTGATCCTGGAGACTTGGGATCGAGTTCCACGTCAGGCTCCCTGCATGGAGCCTGCTTCTCCCTCTGCCTGTGTCTCTGCCTCTCTCTCTCTCTCTCTCTGTGTCTCTCATGAATAAATAAATAAAATCTTTAAAAAAATAAAATAAAAATAAAAAAGGAAGAAAAAAAATTTTTAAAGATTATTTTATTGGAGAGAGCAGAGAGACAGAGAGAACGAGAGACAGCAAGAGCAGGGAGGAGAAGGAGAAGCAGGCTCCATCCCAGGACTCCGGGATCACACCCTGAGCTGAAGGCAGACACTCAACCCAACCGCTGAGCCAGGTGTCCCCAGTACAGTAAAATGTTGCTTTAAACCTAGAGTAGCTTTGTGATTCCTTCATATCAGGGGGAATCCTCCTCAGGGCTATGGAATGGCTAAAGTAACCGTAAAGATATTTGGTTACAAGTAGCAATTTCCTCTAAGAAGTTGCTTGGCTGTGCCTTAGAAGTTGGCACAGGAAATACATTTGAAAGGACTGCAAACAATGGGGTTTCCTGGCTGCAGGCTCTCCCTGTGCGATCTTTTAGAGTAACACCTCGGTTTCCGATGAGAACGAGAATGGGGAAGAGAGCAGGGCTCTGCATAACAGGTTCTTCTGGACAGTTGCTGCCAACTCTTAATTGCACTGCTTTTTTTGTTCTCCATTTTAAGACTTGTATACAGAGTACACAGAATTCAACATAACTGTTCTTCAGGTCACCCAGCAAGCTGTTCCCCCAACACCCACCCCTTTGCCTCCCCGTGCTTCCTTCTTTCCCACCTCTTCCATCTACTCTGCTGTCAAAGATCCCCATATGGAGTTCTCCCTGTAATAACTACAGATTTCATGGAGGTTTCCTTTCCAATCCTCTTGTTCTAATACCTCTGAAAACTTGTCTGTGACTTTTTTGATTCCTTCTCATGTTTTGTTGAAATTCATCATCTCATTTCCATTGGAAAAATTCCTTAATTCAACATCTTCTTAATCTGTCTCATGAAAATGAATTTTAGAATGCACAGTTGCCTTACTTTCTTAATCATATAATATGTCTCCTTTATGGAAAACTTAAAAGCTGAAGGTCCTCCTTCCTATGGATTTGTTTTCAAGTCTTTTGTTAAGTCATCATTAAAATTGTTTTTTCCTTTTTTGGGGCACCCGGGTGGCTCAGTCAGTTAGGCATCTGCCTTTAGCCTGGGTCTTCATCCCAGGGTCCTGGGATACAGCCCCACATCCAGCTCCTTGCTCAGCTGGGAGTCTGCTTCTCCCTCTCTGGCTACTCCTCCCCCTGCTCATACTCTCTCTCAAAATAAAATAAAATAAAATAAAATAAAATAAAATAAAATAAAATAAAATAATAAAATAAAATAAAATAAAATAAAATAAAATAAATAAAATAAAATAAATAAAATAAAAAAAATAAAATATAAAATAAAATAAAATAAAATAAAGAAATGAAATGAAATGAAATAAAATAAAAATCTTTTTTAAAAAAAATTCTTCCTTGGGCACCTGAGTGGCTCAGCTGGTTAAAACATCTGCCTTTGGCTCAGGTTATGATCCTGGGGTCCTGGGATGGAGCCCATGTAAGGCTCCCTGCTGAGGGGGAAGCCTGCTTCTCCTACTCCTCCCTGCCGACACAGGGAGCCTGTTTGACTCTCTGCCTATGTCTCTGCCTCTCTCTGTGTCTCTCATGAATAAATAAATAAAATCTTAAAAAAAAGCAACATCTTACTGTACAAATCTGCAGTTGTTTTCCACTTATAAAAGATACACAACCAACTGCAACTTTTCTGTTTGGCTACAGGCAACTTTTTGTCATAAACTATAAACTAAGTTTCCAAAAGATAAGTCAGTGCTACTGATTCAGTTCCTTACTCACACATTGCAAACCTGATTGACTTTATACACCTAAAGCAGCAATGACATTTGTATAAATATAAACCCGAGGCAATGCCATTCCCAGTGAGAGCTCAAGCTGTCATCTCTGCCCCAGGCTTAGCTATATTCACCAAATAATTACCAGAATATAGGTGTTTTGTTTCTCATCCAGCTACACTGCACACCACCTTGTCACTGAATTAAGAAACTCCCATGCCCTGGAACATTGCCTTTAGCTCAGAGCAATGAAAAGACCCAGGAAGATGAAGACCAATTAATATATTTATTCAGAACTTACTTCCTGGTCTATCATTGTTTCTGCTATTCAGGTATGAGATCGTTTTAATAAACATTGATGGTACAAGTTGCCAGGAATAATGTCTTAAGAAAGCATTGCTCACTCCCTAAAGAACTCAAATATTGTTGCAACATTTGACTGTGGTTTACTTGTTCTGTGATACGAATTCATAAGAGAAAAGCCAGGGTAGAGGCTTGCCACCAACTGAGTTCATGTAGATAGGATTTTGCAGCACCCCGCGGATAATGAGGGCTTTTAGGAAAGACCAGTTATTTCAGAGGTAGCTGACAACTAAACTCCGCCTGTGCATAAGGGAAAGAGCTATTTTGCAGCATCCCTGATCTGCTGTCTTCTCCCGCGTGAAGAACCTGAGTTTTCCGAGCACATGCTGTGCTGTGCCAAATTGTAGGCCATGGTCTGGCTGGGCAAAGCGCCACGATGGGTGTGTGCTGGGCATAGTAAAGATGGACAGTGCCCTCAAACACTTGCTGATGCCCAGAGGGGGCAGCTGTGCTGTGCTGCTGCCTGCCCCAAATAGGTTTATGAACCTGAAGAGCCCTTCAGGCAGACCCATGACACCCAAATGCAAGCTTGATGTCCATTCCTCATTTTCTTCATGGGGCAAGAAGTTTAACATTTCTTCCACCTTTCAGAAAGCCCATGTAACTCAAAAAGGGAAGCACTTGGGATCACTAGATGCTCAAAGATAAGTCAGCTCCAGACCGGGAGAGCAGAGTCCTCAGTCCTGCAGGTTGGGCTGTCTGGGATCAGAATTCTTCAACATTTTTAATCTTCCTGCTTGGCAATAACCATGCGACATGAGCTCTTATTTCTCTTTGGTCCCCTCTCAGTCTCAGGTACTGACATGGGGAACCAATATCACTGTCATTGTTACTATCGGCAATTTGGTCTGGAGAACATGGGAAGCTGTCACTGGGAGATCCTGGAGAGTTTGGAAGCAACCCCAGATCTGTCCAGGACTTCCAGGCCCTGCTTGTCCTAGGGAGGGGGAGGGGAAGCAATAAGAGAGCAGTAGTCTGCAGCTGGAGAATGCGTACCCAGATGTATAGACTTTGCAAATGGTGTGCAGTGGTCATTCCAAGAGCCTTAATTCCAAAATTTATGTGTCCTGAGAAAGTACCTGAGGCTGTTCGGATTCTTGGTTTCCTCATCCTCCTTCACAATTGTCTTCATTCCACTTTACAATGGAAGGTATTTATCTCAGCCATCTGGACTCTTGGCACATTACCCTGGAGGGTATGTATTATCCTCTCACTAAACAAAATGGCTGTTTTAATTTCACATGATGATAAAATAATAGCTTCTAATGACAAGGTATGTGGCTCTAGTTTTTTGTTTTTAAAATAAATTTTGTAATAAATTTTAGTACATTAAGAACATTTTTTGATACTAGGCCACTGTGTTTTCCCATATACCTTAAGCCACTTTGCCTATAACTTCACTCCTCTCTACTTGTCCTTCCTTTTTTCCTGTCTTATTTTCTCTTTTGTGCTTATCACTATTTGCCATGTTATATTGTATATTTTACTTAAAAAGACCTTACTTGTTGTCTGACTCCCTTACTACAGTTTAAGTTTTATGATACAAGAATTTTTGTCTGATCTTGTGTGATTTTGTTCACCACTATATCCTTAGAACCTAAAACAGTGCTGGGTACAAGGAAGGCCCTCAAAACTACCTGGGGAAATAAGGAATTAAAATAATTGAATGACTTTGCTGTAACTAAATTCCTTCCATTCTCATATTTTTTTCTGTATACAAGGTTTCTATAAATGTAACACTATGACCAAATATTATAAGTATGTGAGGTAGCCTATCTCATCCTAGAAATAACTAATATTCATCCATGAGTACATGGACTAATTGAAAGAAAACATTACATTTCATTAAGAGGTACTCTTCCACTAAATGTTTCATTTTATGTGTTAGTTTTTCTTTGGATAGGGTTATAAGTGAAATTATTGGCTATCAACATGACTGAGCAAATGTAAACATATTACACATATTGATGAATACTTTTATGTTTGCTCAATCACATTGGTAGCCAATAACTGTAAGTATAACACCACCCAAAGACAAACTTTAACACTTAAAATCTGAGTCATGGGAAAAAATTACATTTTTATTTTATTTTTATTTTTTATAAAGATTACATTTTTATTTATAGAAATAAATCTAAAAAATCTGCAAGTCCTTTACACTGAATACAACAAAACACATTGAAAGAAATTGAAGGTGTCTTAAACAAATGGAAGAATAGAAAACATTCATAGATTGTGAAACTCAATGCAATAAAGATATAATTTGATCTGTGGCTTAATCTATGGATTCAAAGCAATCCCAATAAGCCTTTCAGCAGTTTGATCAAAATAGTCATCCTATAAAGAAGATGTAATATATATACAATGGAATATTACTCAGCCATCAGAAAAGATGAGTACCTACCATTTCCATTGACATGGATGGAATTGGAGGGTATTATGCTGCCTGAATCGGAGAAAGACAATTATACAGTTTCACTCATATGTGAAATATAAGAAATAGTGAAAGGGAAACTGAGTGGGGAAAAATTAGTGAGGAAGACAAACCATGAGAGACTCTTGACTCTGGGAGATAAAGGGTTGCAGAAGAGGAGGTGGGTAGAGGGATGGGGTAACTGGGTAACAGGCATTAAGGAGGGCATGTGGTGTGATGAGCACTGGGTGTTATACTCTATATTGGCAAATTGAATTTAAATAAAAAAATAATAAAGTCAGAGAAGGATTCTAAAATAAAATATGAATCCTAAAATGTATATGAAAAGGCAAGGACTTAAGATTAGTTGAGACAATCTGAAAGAACAAACCATGAAATTTCCTAATTTAGGACTTAGACTGGTAATGGGACTATATAAACTAAAAACTTATATTCATCAAAAAATAATATTTATTGAAAATAAAATTTCAATCTAAAAACAATTCTGCATTTCAGAAGTATATGATAGAATAAGAAAATATTTTAAGGATAAACATATGATATTAGGACTATTCTATGAGTCAAGTGGAATGGAGATAACATGTTCCAAGAGGAACTGGAGCAATTTAAAGTTTCAACTCAATTAAAGCTTATTTAGTTACTTTTTATTTTACTTTTTTTAATTAATTTTTTTCTTTTTCTTTTTTTTTTTTTTTTCTTTTAGAGAGAGAGAGAGGAGCAGAGGGAGAGGCAGAGGGAGAGAGAGAGAGAGACTCTCCAGCAGGCACCACACCCAGCGTGGAGCCAGATGCAGGGCTAGATCTTACCCTCTTGAGATCATGACCTGAGCCAATTAAGAGTCAGATGTTTAAAGGACTGACCCCACCCAGGCAGCCCAGGTACTTTTTAAATGGATGATTGTGATATTAAATTGCTACAGTGGGACGCCTGGGTGGCTCAGCAGTTGAGCGTCTGCCTTTCCCTCAGGGCATGATCTGGAGTCTGGAGACTGAGTTCCTGCATTGTGCTCCCTGCGAGGAGCCTGCTTCTCCCTCTGCCTGTGTTTCTGCCTCTCTCTGTGTGTCTCTTGTGAATAAATAAATACAATCTTAAAAAAAGATTGCTATGCCATTTAGATTCCATAGGATACATTCAAAAGAGTAATGCTTCAGTTTTACTATTAAATATTGTGATTTGTAACATGTCAATCTACCTAAGATGGAATTTCTCAAATTCCTCTCTCTCTATGGTTCTGAGTTAGGGTTGGCTACAAGAGACTTTGTGTGAGATATGGAGACATAAGAGAAGCAGCAGTTATTGTGCTCAGGAAGTTGATGTGGGGTCCCAGGCTCCATTATGGCTTATACATGGAGTACTGACAGCCAACAGTGAGATCCTGTTGACAACCGAGACCACAGTGGGATCACTGCACAGTTCAGTGGATGCTCAGCCCTACCCCTCACAGATGGCACCACCACATCAACCTTCACGTCAGAATCAGTGCTGGGAGGACAGCCCTCCCTGAGCTCATATCTGATGCGGCTGAGAAATTACTGAAATGGCTGAGTTTTCTTGGATGTGCCTATCATGAGGAAGAAATGCTAAGTCTGGTTTTGTGAAAATAAGGAAAGTCACATTTTTGTCATATAGTTTGGGGGGGGGATAGGGTAGAAGTATGATTTCACAATTTTGTAATATTTGAATTGGATCTTGAGATTCTTTTATTCTAATGATAAGTTTTGCATATTTACTGTTCTGTACTAAATAAAATAAGACAATTGATTTGGAGCAAGATCATTGGCTGTATTACATTATATATGACTCTATATTCACTTAAATTTTAATAGGGTAGCCCATTATTTTTCTCCACAGTGTGCAAGTAATTTATATTCTCACTCAATATTTAAATATGAATGTTCTGGTTTTAATCTAGTGAATGACCAGTGTCTCTTTCTTTACCTATTTATGAAGAATTTACTTGTTATCCCTGTTGGAAAGAAAAGCACAATTGCGTGTTGGAAAGCATATGGACTTTGGTACTTGAAATATCTAGGTCAGATATTAGTTCCACTCCTTACAGGTTATGTGAGTTGGGAAAAATCTCAGTGTAATGAAGTAAGAACAATGACTGCCTCACAATGTGGTTGCCCTAGATGAGACAGTGGCTATGGAGCGCTGGCACTCAGCAAGCATATGGCAAATGGCAGGCTGTTACTGACATTATTTGCACACTTATCTTATTCTGATGACATGTTCCCATCAACTACTGATTTCTGAAATTCTACAAGCTTTGTGTGTAGCTTAGGATAACAATGATCCATGAGAATTCCAACATTCTTTTGCCCCTATTGTCCAGAACACTGCCTGTCCTTGAGGAACTTGCACTGGATTTGTGTCGAGTTTGATTTTCTCATATTTGGAAAGAAGAGCTAGTTTGGAGGAGGGCAAACTGGTTAGTTTGCCACACATTAAAGCCTGAGGTTTCATCTTCTTTGAACATTTTTTTTTATTCTGGAAAAAGTAGGCTCCCCTGCATAAAGGCATAGTGCAAGAGAGGAAATAACGCTCAGTGGAGGTAGAATTTGTGGAGTTAAGTGTGGGTGCAGTACGCAGGACTCGCCCAGGACACACGTGACCATCTCCATCATCACTCATTTAGCTTTTGACTGGCATTGCTTTTATTCCCTACTCCTTTTTTCCCCCACAGTAGCACAAACCCTGAGGGGCAATCTCTCTTTTTTCTCTCCGTATTTCAAGTCACTCTGTGGGATTCTTTGTATATAATATATCCCCTTGGTGCAAAGTGCACAAAGCGACTTTTTCATAATGTGTTCAGCGTTACTCGTTTAGATGCAGTGATATGCTTATTCTAGGCATTCTGTAAGGATCCTGTGGACCGGTCCTTAGTATTTTTTTTTTTTTTTCCGTCTTTAGTATTTTGTCTTTGATTCTTCTGCAGGGGAACTTGGTTGCAGTGTCCCTACAGGGTGCTTTGATAATAATCATCTATTACTGTGGCTTCTTTCCTTGCTCCTCATTGCAAGAGTTGTACCATCTTTGTAGAGATGCCTGTAACGTATCTCCCTCCACCATCCTACCCCCTCAGCACATGCGTGTGCTTTTTAGCTTTGTTTTTCTCATATTTTGAAAGACGGTAGATACTTTTTTCCCCCTTTTTTACATTGGGCTTCATCTTTCATAACACATTTTCTTTTCTTTTTTTTTTTTTAAAAGATTTTATTTATTTAGTCATGAGAAACAGAGAGGAGAGAGAGACAGAGGCACAGGCAGAGGGAGAAGCAGGCTCCATGCAGGGAGCCTGACATGGGACTCCATCCCGGGTCTCCAGGATCATGCCCTGGGCCGAGGGCGGCACTAAACCGCTGAGCCACCCTGGGCTGCCCCATAACACGTTTTCTATTCTCTTTAAAGTGACTCCGCTCTTTCAAAGCCACAAAAACTGCGCTCCATGTTGCTATAGTATATACACTCTTAACCCTTTAGCTAATCTTAGTTGGGTGGAATGGCTGCTCATTGTTCTCAACTACGGTTTGGCTTTACCAAAGGCCTTTGTAAAGTTTTCTAATTTTCCAATTATTATCATTCAGAATCACTGGTGGCTGAAGGCCTACATTTCAACTGCTGGGCTCGTCTGGAGGTACATTTTACTTTAGAGAAAACAAGATAAAAAAGAAAATCTTGGAAGCACCTCCCTTTTCATTTTATTTGGCTGCCTTTCTAGTATTTCTTGCTTTCCTGGGTTTAGAGCTCTGGAATCAGATGTTCCCATAATCTTGCTGACAGTTGCTTCCCACTTTATGATAATTTTTAAATAATGGAATAATGAATTTCTTTTTTTTTTTAAACTTTTATTTATTTATGATAGTCACAGAGAGAGAGAGAGAGATAGACAGAGACACAGGCAGAGGGAGAAGCAGGCTCCATGCACCGGGAGCCCGATGTGGGACTCAATCCCGGGTCTCCAGGATCGCGCCCTAGGCCAAAGGCAGGTGCTAAACCGCTGCGCCACCCAGGGATCCCTGGAATAATGAATTTCTAAAATCTCTTTGGGGTCAATAAAGCAGCACGGAATGGCCGAGAGGAAAACTGATGCTCAAAAAAGTAAAGACTAAATACAGTTCTAAGAAAAAAAAAATACAGTTCTAAGAACTTGTCTAAACAGTTAGAACTTCTTCCTTATATAATTAATTTTTTCTTAGTTATCCAGTTTTCCCAATAAGTTTTTTTTAAAATAATTTTCATTTAAATCAAGTCACAAATATCTGTTGATTTTAAAGTCTCTCTATAATTCCTTTTTATTGTCTGCTTCTACAGTTCTGGACATTTTCCCTTGAATATCATCATTTTTTTTTTTAATGGCCTCTATTATTACTTTTGGTTCTCCTTGTCCTAGAACAATCTTTATCCAAAAAAAAAAAAAAATGTTTCTTCTGAGATCTTTTTTTTTTTTTTTTAAAGATCTTATTTATTTATTCAGGAGAGACACACACACACACAGAGGCAGAGACACTGGCAGAGGGAGAAGCAGGCTCCATGCAGGTAGCCTGATGTGGGACTTGATCTCAGGATTCTGGGATCACACCCTGAGCCTAAGGCAGAGGCTCAGCTACTGAGTGACCCAGGCATCTCTTCTGAGATCTTTTTTTTTTTTTAATTCTTTTATTTATTCATGACACACACACACACACACACACACACACAGACAGAGAGACAGAGAAAGAGGCAGAGACACAGGCAGAGGGAGAAGCAGGCTCCGTGCAGGGAACATGACGTGGGATTCGATCCCGGGTCTCTAGGGTCACGCCCTGGGCCAAAGGCAGTGCTAAACTGTTGAGCCACCCAGGCTGCCCCTGAGATTTTTTTTTTTAAAATAAATCCTTTTCTCTTTCTTTGAATTACTATTCAAAGAAAATTGATCATATTCTTCCCAAGATTAAACCCATTTATTGACTCCATATCATCTAGCAGAGCACCACAACTGGTGTGATCTGAACTGGTACAGATGTGACAAGATATCAATTCCCTTATTCCCTGATGTGTGTGTGTGTGTGTGTGTGTGTGTGTGTGTGTGTAGCTTGGAGTAGCTAGCCCTCTGGGCCAGTCATTTTTTTGCTGGGAGAAAAGTGATTTATTTACCACAGGGTGCCCTGTAAATGTAGCTTAATCTGGTAGTGCTGAAATATGAATTAGGTTGGGAATCACTGATGTAAGACAGAATTCATGATCCCTCAAAGCTCACCCCACCATTCACGTGATGAACTGAACATACCCAATTACTCATCACTTCTTGTGTAATTCATGTTTTCCCTAGGCCTTCTCGAATATTCTATGGTTTTCCCAAGCTTTTTTTTTTTTTTTTTTTTTGACATATTTTCCCTAGTATTTAGAATTTATTTTCTTTCTTTCTTTCCTGGTGGTGTAATATTCTCCATTTAAGACCATGTTCACATGCTCTGAGTAGCCATGTTTGGTGCTCTGAGACACCATTAGCCTCTGCTTAATTTTTCTGTGCATGTGATTTACTTTAAGGAGATCATTATCTGCACTTGACTGTTCTGTAATTATTTACATGCTTGGCTCACTTATTAGAAGCATAAAATCTCTTAGGAAGAGGACCAAGTCTTATTCACCTATGTATCCTTGTGGCCTAACACACAGAAGTCTTTCCAAAACTGTTTCTGAAATGAATGAATCAATGAAGAATTAGCTATTTAACCTTGATTAAGCTTTAAAATTAAACAATAATGTGCTGAATCTGGACTATAAATACTCTTAGATCTTGATAGGTCAGTGACCTTGGAACAAGAGGAGCTATGAGAGAATTGTAGAATCCAATTAAAGATATTTACATGTCTACAGGAATTGGGAACCTACCTAGAACATAGAATGAACACAGAAGGGGCACAGGAGTGGTTTAGTGGTTGAGCATCTGCCCTAGGCTCAGGTCGTGATTCCAGGTCCTGAGATTGAGTCCTGCACTGGGCTCTCCACAGGGAGCCAGCTTCTTCCTCTGCCTGTCTCTGCCTCTTTCTCTGTGTCTCTCATGAATAGATAAATAAAATCTTAAAAAACAAACAAACAACAACAACAACAACAAAAAAAAACAAAAAGAAACTCTTCATAGGAGCAAAGTCTTCTGTATGCTGAAATCTAATGCCATCTGAGTCCTGGTGTTGTAGGCTGCTAAACTAATCACATTTGAAGGGTATAGAATGAAATCTCCTCTTGTTCTACCAACTATTAAAAAAAGCCCCATAAATCCATTAATGGATTAATGCTTGCCAGCTGAAAATCCCTCAGCAGTGAGCCAACTCAAATTGTTTGAAATGCTTATTTATTGGAGAAGTGCATTTCCAAAACTAGGAATTGACTACATAATTCCATAGCTCTAAAACTTTTTTATGAAGTACAGATTAGGATTTTGTAATCATTGGGATAATCTGTATTTACTTGGTATGTATAATCTTTGTGATTCTTACCATAATCAGATTATGTGTGGTCTGGCAGATTCACCCTGTAAAACCAATTCACACTTTGAATTGGGTAATGAAGTTTACACTTTTTTTTAAAAGATTTTATTTATTTATTCATGACAGACACACACACACACACACACACACACACACACACAGAGGCAGAGACACAGGCAGAGGGAGAAGCAGGCTCCACACAGGGAGCCCTACGCGGGACTCGCGGGACTTGATCCCAGGTCTCCAGGATCACTCCCTGGGCCAAAGGCGGTGCTAAACTGCTGAGCCACCCAGGGATCCCCTGAAGTCTACACTTGTGATTTTAGGTTGAAGGACGTGGGAAAACTTTATTAAATTTGTGTAATAATTAAGAAAAGATGAGATTCAATATATGTATAGGTTTACTTTATCAAATTTATTAGATTTGCTGAAATGGTTTAGAAACTAGTGCTTCCTTTACTTATCAGGGTGAATTATTTGAAGGACTTCAAAAGAATGATAATTACAATGAATTCATGAATGTAGCTTACATGCTTAAAGGGCTTTAGTTTCAATTGTAAATGGAACAGATTATTTGAAGGAATTTAGGCTACTGAATTTAAGGAGATCAAATAGTAATTGAAAGTCCAACAGAATAGTATTTAACCTTACACAAGAATGAAATTCTGATACAGGCTACAATACGGAAAAATCTTGAAAACATGGTAAATGAAATAACTCAGACACAAAGAGACAAATACTATAAGATCCCATCTATATGAGGCACCTAGAACAGGTAAGTATATAGAGACAGAATAAAGGTTACCAGAGGGAGATGAGGAGTTCTTATGGGCACAGAGCTCCTCTTGATATGATGAAAAAGTTCTGGAAACGGATATTGGGGATGACTGCACAATACTGTGAATATATTTAACGCCACTTAATTGTACTCTTAAATATGTCCAAGTAGTTAATTTGTATTATGCATATTCTACTAAAGAGAAATAAAAATAATTCCCCCAAAAAGTCGTTATTAAAATTGACCAGATTTATAAATGGAAGAGTGAAAGTTCTATGTAGCATTTAGAGCTTAGGAAAAACCACGGTTTAAAAATGTTGTCACTTTAATAAATTGCACAGTGATTTTAAACCTTGAATCGACAGAGATAGAACTTCCTGTCCAGAAAAATCTTCCCTCGTGGACATCAGAATGCGCACAGTGACAAAGTCCTAAAGAAACTTTGGCCTTCACCTGTTTTCTTCCACCTTTATTGTCTCAGAAGAAAAAATACAGTCAGTATGACACCTTGGCTTTAACTTTAGGACTAGTAACTAAGAGTCTGAGTTTTCTTTAAATAAGAAAAAAAAAAAAACAGATTGCATTTAGTTTTTCAAATAAACATAGGTGAATAGAAAATGAGGCAAATATAGAAGAAAAGAAAACAAAACTTAAGTCCAAGCCGTGTGTGTTTTTTTCACCCAACATGTAAAAAAAGGCACACTTTTCATCATTTTCAACACAGCCTTCTTGCTCAACACAGGGTTTTAAACAGAGTCTCTGATACAATTTGTCTTTTAATTCACTAGTCTTTTCAGGCTCAGCAAGCCAGGGAAGTCCAGATTGTCTTTCGACCTTTGAGAGCATCCAATATGAAGCTGGTTCTGAAGTCAAAGCCTTTGTGTTGGTTGGGAGCCTCTTCCAGGAAGTGACTCCCTATGCACTTGCTACTCCTTCTGCCAGGAATGCTCTCCTCCTGGCCATTCAGCTCTCAACTTCCTATTTATCCTTTCGGTCTCAGCTTTGGTGCCGTCTCCTCCATGAGACCTTTCCAGGCACACAGGAAGCACTGGCATTTTGCAGGATACCTGAAATGTTCTACTCTCCCTTTGGTAGTAGAACTCCTGCCTGTTTCTCCATCAGGGTCTCCACCTCTGGGAACCCTTCCCTGATCATATGCTCTTGGCTGCTTTTCAGTGCCTCATGCCTCAAAGGCACTTATCACCCTTTTCTCAATTTGTGTGGTCATATTTCCAAGCAAAGACTCAGGGACCCAGGTTCCTTCAACACTGTAGCTGCACCAATTTAAAGATGTGGCTTCCAAAGCTTCTATGCTTGTCTGCATCTAATAGGTGGAAAGGGGGAAAAGCATGTAAAACCACATGCAGTCATTTAGAGGCCAGGCCCAGAAGTGGATATATCCCTTCTGTTCACTTCCCATGAGCTAGAATTCAATTTCATGGGACATCTGACTGCAGGAATGCTGGAAAATGCAGTCCAGCTATGTGCCAAGAGAAGAACAAACAAATGGGGCTAGTGAGTAGCTGGTCAGTCTCAGGCACAAGCTTGTACGTAGCTATAACAAAATCTGTGACGGTGGTATTCAATGAGTAAGGGTTGGGAAATGCTACAGGCTTTGCAGTTGATTGAACTATATGTGGCAAACAAAGGAGTTCTCTGGATATACTATTAACTCTACTCTAGAGATTTTGTTCTCACGATCAGAGAGGGAGAGAGAGAGATCCTGCTTCCTTCTATGAGAAAAAAAATGTGGACAAAACTAAAAGGCTGGTTAGGTATAAATTAGAATTAATTTACTTTTCACCTCATCCAACTCAGAAGGAGAAACAAATTCTTTTACTGCTCTTCTACCTTGTTTTCATGCTGGCATCCAAGTTATGGGAATACTCCTAAATGCCTCACTTAGTTTCCAGTTCCAAATATTGCTCCCAGAAGGAACGCTAAATTACTTTTTTCTTAGTCAATAAAGTACTTAGTAAAAGCACATAAAGATGAGTGTTCCTTATATACCTTTTATTGTTGGTTACTTATATGACATTTCTTTAAAGGAATTATAAAATCAGATTTCCATTTAATATTTGGTCCAAGAATGTAGCTCTAGAGAATATTATGTCCCATTTTGTTACTTAAAAGGGATAAACATCTGTTTTATTGTTTGGTCTCACTTTAAAATGCTTCTGTTTTATTGTCTGATCTTACTTAAAATGCAGTGTAACAGTGGGAGTATAAGCCATTTACTAGAGATGGCAAGTTAACATTTTAAGGACTTAATGATAAGTCATCCCTCCAAAACTAGCCAAGGTAAATACTAACTCGAAATTTGTTACCTGTGTCTGCATTGGAGATCCACTTAATTTGCATAAGGATAGTAGAAATAATTTTTAATTGGTAAAATAAGTGCTGTTCAAGAGACAGAATTACCTGGCAAAACTCAAGAGATGGGAGAGCCAGAAGAGAAAATTTTCAAGGAGGGAGCAGTCAACAGTGACCAAAGCCATCAATTATAATGATGCTTGATGAGATCTAAGTGAATTTGACAATTAAGAGGTCATTGCTGGCTTCTGAGTGAGCGTTTTCAGTAATAATGTAGGACAGAAGGCCTGACAGCAGCAGCCTGACAGTGAATAGGAGATGAGAAAGTGAACACTGTGAGTCTGGACTACTTTGTAAGAAAGTCTGAAGGAGGGAAGAAGGACGAGAGATGGGCAAGCTATCTGTCCAGGTGTATGGTGGGGAGGTCAGAGTAATGTCTCTGCATTTTAAAAAAATTCTGTGACTTTATTCATAAGCTGAGGAAAAAAATTCAGTGGGAGGGAGAAACTGGGCAAAGAGAGAGGAGAAAAAGAGAGTTACAGACGGGGTAGGGTGGGGGAGAATGAGAGGGTGAAAGAGTAAGAGAGAAAGAAGAAATAATTAATGGAATGAGGTGCTTAAATACGTGGAGGGAATGATGCCCTCTTTTTCTGTCAGGAAGAAAATAATCATGGGTAAATACAGACAGTCCTGATGGGAGAGAGACTCCAGGCACTTCTAGGGACCCCTGCCTACTTGGCTTTCAATTTCTTTGTGACAAAGTCTTAGTGGTAGAGTTTTCTTGTCGAGTGTGTTGGGCGGTGGAAGACAAGGGTGCTGAGAATCACATCACCTCTCTGGGTTTCACTTCCTCATCCCTGAAGTGAGGGCAGGGAGCTCGAAGATTGCAGTTGTAAGGGAACCCGAGAAGGTACTGACTCAGAATGAGAGGCAGGCTCACAGGTGACATCGTGAAGATGCACCAGGGCCAGTGGATGTGGCCATGTTCTTCTCTACAGCATCAGGACAGCTTAGGAACAGATGTACAAGTACTCACTGTGGAGCACTGGGGTAAGGACACTGAACTTAGAATTAAAATGGAGACACAGGAAGCCCTGTCAGAATGCTGTCAGTTGCTCTTTCCCCCGGGCTCCTAAATTATCCTACTAATAATCTAGAACAAAAGCATTGCACAGGATCCACATAAAATTCTTACAGCCCATTTTCTTTCTCACTGTGCTCTGAGGGTGCCATGAGGGTGCAGATTTTTTTTTTTTTAATTTCTTACTCTGCTCTTTCATAATCGCATCTGGCTTTCAAATCCCTCATCTTCCATTCTGTACCATCTGGATGGCAGATCCTGCATTCTTCCTTCTTAAGGGCATGCCCCACACAGTAGGCTGCTGGGTAACAGTGAGAATGAAGCTCCAACCTATTTGAAACAGGCATGTAGGGAAATGTGATTATGTCCTTCTGAGTGCGACAGGCATTTGTGTAGAGAGCTTGCTTTAAGGAGTGAGGCCGATGCTTCACACTCTGTCGACTATTAATCTGATGCAGAGAGATAGGGATGTTTTCAACAGCTGCTGATATCTACCATTTGTGAATAAATGTAAAAAAAAAAAAGTGTGATGCATTTGACTGCACCTTGAGATAATCCCTTAGCTCGGACATCTTCCATAGAGTTGCAGTGTTAGAGCTCAGAGTGCCTTTGGGATCCCCTAAAAGGTGATTTGAGTTGTTGATATGAACAGAGGTAGATATTGGCAGAGTTAGGACTGCCTTCATTTAATTTCTAACATCCAGTTTCAATTGGAAACGTGGCACATTAAAACCTGATCTGGGGTAGTAGGTGTTCTTTGTTTGCTGGTATCAGCTTTCTGACAAGTAGCTGATGAAAATTTCCAGGCATATAAGTGCACAAACCATATATACCTTATTGTGAATTAATCAGATATTTTTTCTATTGTGTGGGGAATGGGTAATTTAAATTCTTGTAAGGTGTGAGGAAAGAGATATGAAAGACAACATAAAGACAAAGGGGTGTGTACACACTGGTTTCCTATGATGTTCCAGATACTGAACCAGGTCCTGGGATCCTAGGGTAAGTAAGCTATGATCCCCAGCTACACGTGAGGAATGCAGTTGATTAAAACATAGCACATAGCACAGATTCAGAGATGTGCTTAGGGTCCACTGAGGCATGGGGAAGGTGTCCTTGGGAAGAATGATAAAATATGTGGTTGGGGGGGGTCCTGGGTGGGACAGTCGGTTGAGCATCTGACTCTTGGTTTCTGCTCAGGTAGTGATCTCAGGGTTGTGAGACTGAGCCCTGTGTCAGGCTCCAAGCTGAATGTGGAGTGTGCTTGAGTTTCTTTCTCCCTCTCCCTCTGCCTCTCCTTCCTCTGCAAGTGCACTTGCGTGTGCACACGTGCTCTTTTTCTGCGTAGTAGGTTAGTGGGTCAATAGAGGGAGGAGGCCTCTCCGAAAGAGTTTGGTGGATTTAGGAAAACAGATGTGGCTGGAGATGAGGAGATCAGAAAAGACAGCTATGAACAGTCCCCAGTTAGACTCAATTATAAGTCCTGGTTTAGTGAAATAGGCAATGTCATGGTGAGTTTAGTGCTGACTTTGAGGCTGGTTCTAGTAAAAGGGCTTCTCTATCTTGCCCCTGCGGAGAGTTCCTACTTGATTTACTGGTTTGGGTATTTGGGTATTTATGATATTCTTCTTGAGAGAATACTGTCTTTCTTTTTTCAGCTTTACTGAGGGATAATTGACTAATAAAATGGTGATATATTTAAAATTTAATTCATAGTGATTTTATATAAGTATACATTGAGAAAGGATTCTCACCATTGGGTTAATTTACACATCCATTATGGACAGACACTGTCTTGATAAGCTACTCAAGGACTGGAATTCTGTCTCTGAACCACAGCCCTATAGCTAGGATCCTATTCTATGCCGCCTGACCTTTCTAGGTGTGGTGCTGGCTGAGGTCAGCCAGCTCTTTGATAGGAGTCAGTTCCCTTGGCCAGATTCTGTGGTTGAATTCATTCTGCGAGTACATCTATCTTCCAAGTCCCCATTCCCTCTGGGATATCTTGTCCAGGAATTGACAAACTCAAGCTCTTGCTCTGATGTGATATAGTGGAGGTTTAATCCATCTCCCTGTATCTTGACCTTCAAAATTACTAAAAATCATCCAATTTTGTTAAAGAGATGCAGGACGACTGCCATTTGCCAAACATAGATATTTATAAATGCATCAGGCATCTCACTCAATTCCAAACATAAGACAGTATCATTTCATCAAATTTGAAAATCTTGGGGTTTTGAAATCCATTTTTAAAAATGAGTTGCTAGGTAAAGAGAATTTAACAATTTAAATTCAGCAATCATTTCTATGGGATGTTATGTGCAAGGCATTTTCTAGGCTCTAGGATTAAATCAGGGAGCAAAATAAAGATCCTGAACTCACAGATCATCTATTCTAGTAGGAAGATTAGCTAGTAATTCTGTGACTATTTGACAAAGTCTTCTCATCAGATTAGGGAAGATGCTTCAGGCTCTAAATCTAAACTGTAGTGAGGTTAGTTAGATGTGGACTCACCGTGAAGTTACCAAAAGGAATTTATTCTCTCTGAGAACCAGTAGATTTTTTTTTTTTAAGATTTTATTTATTTATTCATGAGACAGAGAGAGAGACAGAGACAGAGGCAAAGATAGAGGGAGAAGCAGGCTCCATGCAGGGACTCGATCTTGGTCCCGGGATCACGCCCTGAGCCAGAGGCAGACGCTCAAACTGCTGAGCCACCCAGGCATCCCGAGAAGCAGTTGATTCTTGATGGCTTATTGGTCAGATGCTCTGACTCCTTTGAAATTTTGGCTATGACTAAAAGATCATACTCGAATCTCTGTCTTTGACTCACTAAATTCTCCTGTCCCTCTACTTCAAATATCTATGTATTGCAAGGCTCACAAGACAATGGCTAGTTTTCTATTCTGAGGATCATCCATCCATCCTCTGCTGCTTTCTCTCTTTCCCCTGTTGCCCAACCTTTGGGTCACTCTCCTTCTCTAAGGCTTCTGCAAACATTACAGAGCCAAGAAGGGATACTGGGAAGCTAACATTCCAAACTAACCAACTGTCCTCCCATTAGCTTCTTCAGTAAATTCTTAGGAGAAGATAGGGGTTGTGAAAATAAATAAAGGAAACCTTAGTTAAAGTGGCACTGGGCCCTGTGCTCAGCAGGGAGTCTGCTTGAGACTGTCTATCCCTCTCTCTCTGCCCCTCCCTGCCTCCCTTTCTAAAACAAACAAACAAACAAATAAATCTTTTTTTTTTTTTTTTTTAAAGAGGGGTGACTGGGTGGTACAGTTGGTTAAATCTCTGACTCTTGGTTTTGGCTCAGGTCCTCTTCTCAGGGGCATGAGATTGAGCCCTGTGTCGGGCTCCGCACTCAGCCAGGGCGTCTGCTTGAGACTCCCTCTCCTTCTGACATGCCCCCCACCCCCAAAATAAATAAATTAATAAATCTTTAAAATAGAACAGGGAAGCCCTGAAGGAGGAGCTCTCACATATGTACCAGGCTGCATAATCAGCAGAAGAAGGAAGATAAGAATTACCTTGACAGCAGAAGGCATTTTTCACACAGGAAATTTCATGTTCCACTTATAAGAAAAAAAAGATCCCTTCCTGCCCCAGCACTAACCACTGCCTGCAGCTAATGAGAAAGCCTGTAACTTTGTACTCTTTCTTGTTCTTCTCCAATGAATTTTTGTTTAAAATAACCCTCCCTAATTTCTTCCTACAACCTAATAATAGCTGACTTTCCCTTTGTCTCTTTGGACTTACCTGTGGTTCCCCATAGTCTGCTTGTCCCAAATTGCAATTCCTCTGCTATTCCCGAAGAAACTAATTTTGCTGATAACTATTTTATTTTTAAGATTGGTAGGGTTATTTATTTCTGATTCACATCATTGGTATGGTAATATCACCTTCTACTCTTGAAAGGCATTTATGGGCAGAGAGGCAAATACACGAACACTAGCCTGCAGGAAGCCTCAAGGACAGTAGATTATGGAATGCTTTCCCAAGAGTCACACTTCCTTCCAATGAAAAGTTCCCCCAAAGTATACTAACAAGGGTCAAACAGTTGCACCAAGAGTTATTTTGAGCTTTTCAATCTAAATTATTGAACTCACACCTGGGGGAATTCATTTCCTTTTCAAAACCTAACTCTTAGTTTTCAATATACTTTTCTCCAACTATTCAACATATGCAACCCAGACTGGCCTTTGTGAGACCAAACAGATGTCCCAGTTGCAATTTGCAAATTAATATCAGAAGCAGTCATGCTAGCAACAGATCCTCTCAAGAAGCCTGGTAATATTTATATAAGTTAATACTATTTTTCAGCATCTTTTGCCTTGCCTTCTTCTGAATTGCCTTCTTCTGAACACTTCTCTGAATTAAAAACATTCTTTTTCATGTGACAAGATAGTAACAAGCCTACAAGTTCATTTTCAGCAGTAGATGATTCACAAACAAGATGTCAACAGGTTTTTACGATTACAGATTCCAAATATCCTGGTCTCACAGAAGTGTTCACAGAGATTGATAGATATTAAAAAAACGAAATAAAAGTGAAACAAGACATATAAATAGGCTTCTTCATTCGAATGAATGATGGCAAGTTCTGATCCCATCAAACAGCATTATTCCCTTTTTGAGCTTTTTATTTCATTGTCTTTGACCTGCCATCAGAGTCTTTATAAGAGATACAGTCAGCAGAAGAGGCCGAGAGGTAACTAAGGAGATGGGTGGCTGGAAATAAATGTTTCCTCAAGCATTTATTACCCTTCAGAAATGTCCATCAGCTGAAATGTTAGTCCCACAGAACCACTTAGGCAGTGCAGAGGAGAGAGCGGGTAGCTGTTATTAATTTTTAAGGCTGGCAGTTAGCTTTCAGTCCAAGAACAAGGCTTAACTTTGCATTCTGAATAATGCAGAGATTTTCATTAGTTAGAATAGGAATTGAAATGATAAATGATACATTGTCTGCCAAAATACTGTGACATTACATTATATATTTGCAGTTACCTTTCAAAATAAGCTTTCTAGAAGTATACTTAGACAAATTGGAAAGCTACCAGTGTTGGCTTTCTTACTGTATGTTTAAATTTTGGAAAAACAAATCAAAAGACACATCTTTTTGACTGCGGGTTGGTAATGTCATATCCAAAGGGCAGTTCATTATTGCACCTAAAAGCTAAGTGTTGGCACAAATTGTACTAGTCTATGAGATCATTGCAATTGGTTTCCAGACATTTCTTTTTGCTCACATTTGCCTTCTGAAGACTCTGGGACAATTTAATTACAACTGCACTTTTGATTTCTACTTCTTTCAATAAAAAATGTAAAATTACACTCACTTGAGAACTATCAAACTAAAAGGTTTGTGATTGCTTTTCCCTGTCGTCTTTCTTCCAGTAGATCATCATGTCAAGTCTGCCTAGAGCACATTTATTTTGTTTTGAGCACGTAAGATTTTTTTCTGGCTCTAAGTTTTGTTTGAATTGATGGTAACACAACTATTATATCCAGATGCCTCTCGATAACTTAATATATGGCCCCAATAACAAACCCTCGAATTAAACCATTAATAGAATAGGCTTCTAGCAGCTGCTTGAATGCCAGTTTGATGGGCATGAAAATAGCTGATTCGGAGATTTCTATAGAGAAACTTAAGCTAATTAAAGATGCCAAAGTCAATGGAACTACAATATCTGCCAGTAGCAATACACTCCATATCCACTGACATTATTATTTTAAAAGAAGGCTGAAAGAAGGTCAAAATCATTTACCCAATTTAGACGAGCTGTTTCTTTTGCATGTCATTTTGTATTTTCAAGTTTTGCTTAAAATCACAAGCCTCAAGAGAAAGTCCTTTATATATTTATTCTAATAGATACAACACTATTGATTAATTTGCCTTTTCTCACACAATAAGGTAGGATGGAGCAGAAGCATCTTTTGAGACCCTCCAACCAGTTCAGGGAGGAAGACAAGAAACAGGTGCTTTTGGTACCTATTCAAATATACATTATAAGGGATTCAGCTGGGATTTATCAGGCAGTGTATCATTTTTTGGGGAAGTATTTATTCTAATAATTTCCGTTAGGTCTCAATTCCAGTTAAAATTGTTCCTGGTCAGCCGATTGTTTTTGAAGGTGCAGCCTGTCTCAGCTGTGAGTTGGAAGCACACTGCTGATTTTCTGTGCATTAACTTTGTCAGATTGGGGAACTACTAATGGAGCTCCCAAAAACATATTTTCTGAAGTTAACTTCACACTGGGAAGTGTTGTCATTACAAGAGCACTTTCGAAATGTCAGAAACTTTCTGGTTCATCTAGTGTTTTAAAAAATACCCCCAAGCCAGTTTAAAAGATGGGATGCAGTATGTTCACACATTTTCACTACCTGAGAGTTTAATCTCGGGGTCTAATATTTCTTCCAGTTGGTTAAATAAATCCTCGTTGTCAACTGGATTCCAGTTCATATACTGTGCCTGCATCTATTTGGTGGGAAGCATTCATCAGATCTCTTTGGAGTTGTGTTATAGAAAAAAGTTATCATGGTTAGCTGACTCATCTTCATTTTTTTTAAAGGATCAACTTTATAACCCAGACAGTAACTGCAATGATATAACTGAACCTTTGAGATAGGCGGGTGTAATTTTATCTAATAATGATTTATTTTAAAAAAATAAATTAAAAATTTCTTTGGTATCACATGAGCTCATGACAGTTGTGCCAAGAAATGCCTTATTCATTAGCAGGCACTCAATAAATGCCAGCTTTTAGCATATGTTGCTAAATCTCTGCCCACAGAACTTCAGGTCATATATGTCTTTCATTTCTTTGGTGGTATTCTGCTGAAACATGACTACTTAGCTTTTTAGCATCCCCTTAGTTATTTTACAGCATTTCTTTAAAAAAAATTTTTTAATCTCACCTTAAAGTTATCTTTTTTAGTTTTTGTGGAGCATTTTATGTAATATATATTCATATAATTCTTGCTGTAATGGGTTGTGTGGATATTATTGCTACTAATCAGACTTCAAAATTCTGCAGTAGCATACTTACAATGAAACAATCCCCAATTTTCTATTCAATATTATGTTTAGATCTCTGAAGAAAAGTTACTAAGACATGGTATGATACCAATCTATAGACTTCCACATCTCTGGGCATTCTCACACACAGCTTAGATTAAGAATTTCAATACTTAGTGCTACTTACTTGTGTGCAGTTCAGTTTGCAAATGTTTGATTGTAACTTTGCTATGCTTCATTTAGTCATTTTAAGTTCCAAATCTGAAAGCTTTCATAGCCCTGTAATGATTAGCTTTGGAAGCTATATTTCATCTAAAATAAACTAATAGGTAGCTATAATGGTACTTACAGGTGTCCTCTTCTTCCATGAAAATACTGATCACATAACAGGCATACACAAAACCGACCAACTGCAAAGGAAAAAAAAAATACTTTAAGAATCTATGCCAAATGTCCAGAATTGAAGAGCCTACACAATCCAATAAATAAAGATAAAGAATATATAGTAATAATGTCTATGAATCTTAATAGGAAAAAAATTCTATTTTTAAATAATGGCTGTGATTTTAAAGAGCTTTTCAATTTCTACTTAGCTGCAATAGCTTTCTAAAACAGTACACAGGAATGGGAAACTTTTTTTAGATATATGACTTAGATTTTGATTTGGGATTTACAGTTTTTACACGTTAAAATCATCACAGATTATTCAGAACACATATTTTTAAGTTCAGACTATTTAGAGAGCAAATTGTAGCAGCACTCATTATTACTATAACTATTTTAATATTTAATAGCCATAAAAGGAATCAAAATATGCTAATTGTAAATTAAATACCAATCATCAACTTAATTATTTGAAATGCTCAGAGAACATAAATTCTACTTAAATACTAAATTGTTTTGTTAAGTATATCATAAGAAAACACATTCATTTTGAGGTCATTAATCATATAATGACACTGAAGAGATACTTTATACTTTGGATACTAGTGATTAAATAAATGCAGGTGCCAGAGTGTAGGCTTTCTACCTTTTCATATGATTTTCTGTGCTTATTACACTCAGAAGGCAATTTTTATTTTATGGAGCTGGAGACACCACAATTCCTGGAGGACAAAATGGTCAATGCATCTAGTCTAGTCTAAAATTACTCAGAGTACTTTGATGAAAAGTAGATACCTAAATAAAAAGTAGATACAGTCTGTCTTCTTACTCTGTTGTTAACATATATCCTGTCCTACCCCTTATAGAATAACATTTGGCAAGGAAACTTTTCTAATAGTCCCAGTGTCTAAGGATGAAGTTCCCAATGCAGAGAATAATCTCTCTGGTGTTTATGACTACCCTGAAGATTAAGAACCTGATCTTGGAGTTCACCTCCAGACTGTTTAAACTGGGTAGGTTCAGGTGCTAGCTCTTCTTCACTTGCTGAGATGGATTTCTTCTCACTCTTTCAGGAAAATGCAGAAGGACTATGAGCTGAGAGGGCTAGAACCATAGATATTTGAACCAAGATAACTGAAGAGCATCTGTTGCTGCTTGACGGTCCCTTCACGTAGAAGACTGTTGGAATGTTGCTTCTCTAGTTTGCTCAGCACCTCATAGGAACTGTGATTGAGTTTGCTCACGTCCCTGTAGATGTCCCTCAACTTGGAAATGTTTTGGAAGATGGTCACATAACAGCCAGTAAGATTATTATAAAGAATAGTCAGCTCTTTTAGTGGTTCCTGGTTCAGACCTTTAAACACAGTCTGGTGTTGCTGAACTCTTCCTCAGCCTCAGCTGTACTGGCCTCATCTTTCTTCTCAGCCTTCTGCATCACCTCCAGGTAGTGCTGGGCACTGTCACGGTTCATGAGTTTCCAACCCACTTGGTGATTTCTTGCCTTCATCTCACTGAATGGGCCTATGTAGTTTTCCATGGTCCTCAAAGCCTGATCAGTTCATTTCTCTTCATAGTCTTCCCAAAGGACATCATTATTCCCTACAATGGTCACCGGTTTCTTATGAAGGTCTCACTCACTGCTGTGGATAACCTATAGGATTTCCACCATTCCCTTTGAGCTTTCAGGCATCACTTTGCACTAAGGGTATTCCTCATGTCCTTATATAACTTTTGGCTTTCCACTACATTCCCGGTTTATTACAAAAGGATATAACTCGGGAAGAACCAGATGGAAGAGATCCATAGGGCAAGATGTGGGTGAAAAACGCAGAGCTTTCATGCCCCCTTGAGTGCACCACTCTCCCCAAATCCCCAAGTGTTCACCAATCTGGAAGGTCTCACAGATATTTGTTTATAAAGATAAGAGAGAGCAAGTTCATCTGAATACTTTTTTCAGAATTTTTATCTTTTTTTTCTTTCTTTTTTTTTTTACTGAAGTCCTATTATCTTATATTTCTTTCCTGTAGTTTCAGGGCTTTGGGTTATGCTAAAAAATATTGTGTTAACTGTGTTTTCTGGAAATATTTATTGTCTATGTACTGAAGAGAACTGGCCAATATATTTCCTTCTTTTCCAAATGAGTCTTTTGACTGATGGAAAATAAGACCAGGGTTTTAATTATAGTTACAGCCCACTATCTTTCCTCTGTCAGTGAAATTTTTGTTACTGATGAAATGGGAGACACCCAGTTTTAAAAGAACAGATAAATGTATAGCAACAGAAAATCTGTCAAATTCAATTATTCACTAATGGGGCTTAATAATATCTTGATAGATGACAAGAAAGGAATTTTGGCTAGGTAATTGAAATATACAGTACCATTAGCTAGAAACAGTAAGATAAAGACATGCCATACTAGAAATATTAGCTCATTCTCTAGGCCCTCAAATAGAAATTGCCAGCCTTAATCTCAATATTATAACAAATGAATTAATTAACATATATTCTTTTACTTTTGCTTTATTGAAGGGCACACTAATAAAATATTTATTCCAAAAATTTCCTTTGCTATCGTGATTAATGAAACTGCTGCTTAATTAATAATGTTATTCTCATGAGAACCTGTCTAGACATCATGTTAATCACCAATTTGTTGATGGCTGAATGTTTTGTAGCTCTTGGTTTCCCAGAATATGAGTTGAAATAGTCCCTGTGGCTTTCTGCTTATCTCCAAGAAATGGAATAATGTGCATTCTTGCCAACAGCAAAGACACACAAAGTAAATAATACCAGGATAGTCCTGATTATGTCTGCTTTTAATAAAGTTTTGAAGGAGTCAGTAAATTTATTTATTTATTTATTTATTTATTTATTTATTTATTTATTTATTTATTTATTTTGGAGTCAGTAAATTTAAACACACTGCTAATCCATTAAAGCCATCCATCTCTATAGTTACAACTTTTAAATGATTTTCTCATATGTACTGTAAATTCTGACTGCATAAGTTCCATTCCATCTTTTTTGGTATAGTAAATTAATGCAAATGACATAAGACTAGATTCTAACACCACTTCTTGTGTAAGAGGTTGATTAATTTTTGCAAGTAGGATTTGTATATGCGATTGATTTGTTTTGGCCTGCAGGCCTTGTATAAGGATTGGCAGGATTTGGTTTCACCCATGTAGAAATTAGGACGACAGCCACTGGCTGTGTGTCCTGCTAGTTGTGGATCTTAGTAAGAATGAATCAGAGAAATGAGTCACCTCTAAAAGCATGAGCATCTTAAGGGATCTCTTTCAGGTGCAACAGATAGGTGAGAAAAGCTCATCTAAGGAGTTCTGAAAAGCTTGTACAAGTCCTGCCTTACAGAGAAAGAATCAGTGGATTTGAGGGAAGCTAAAAGGATCCTTGATCAAAAATAACTCCCCAACTACTTTCCTAAATTTTCCAGCATTCACACCAACATTTAAACACTAAAGTTTAAGAGATTCCTTAACGAATGACAGAAGTTTCTCTATATAGAACCAGGCTCTAAAATGTTTTTTGTTAGTCGATTTTTCCTCAGATCCAAAATGATTCTATAAAGGTCTTGGCCAAAGCCATCTGTGGGAGGCAGGCAGAAGGTGACACAATTTTTTCTGTGTAGAGAGCTTTACCCTTATGAAAAAAGTCATCAAGTTAAACGTTTGCAAGCAGAAAGCTTCTCTATATGTAATTTATTTATGTTAAGGTGTTAAGTTGCTTATAAAAGAAAGCATAGCTACCTAATATCAAGAACTGTGCAGGGTTTGGGATTTCACTGTGTAAGCTAACAAGTTAGCCTCTTTCTGTTTCATGGATTCTGGGTCAGAGGCAAAGGGCTTTATTACTCATAGCTCAGCAGTCAGCATGAGCTTCATATCTCTGCTGCATTCCTCTTGGGTCACGATGGACCCCTACAGACATAGTGGGTTCTGTTACAGGAGAGGAACATTGAGCTACTTTTACAGCAAGGGAAGCAACCTATTCTGCTGGTGGGATGGAGGAGTGGTTACCACCTTCCTAAAGGTTGTTTGCTGAACAATCCTGAGAAATTGCCCAGGTAAAGAGTGATTATAAATTTGGAGGTTATCAGTTTATAGGTGGTATTTAACTGGGTTGGGACACTAAGGAAATGAGTAGAGTTAGAGAAGGGGGTTAAAGAATGAAGTTCTGGGACATTATGATGTTTAGGGTTTGGAGAGAAGTCAAGAAACCAGAAAGAGACTGAAAAGGCCTGACCAGAGAGGTACAGTGACATAAGAAGGCAAGGGTGTGGTGTCTGAGTGGCTCAGTCAGTTAAGCATCAAACTCTTGATTTCAGCTCAGGTCACTATCTCAGGGTCATGAGATTCAGCCCTGTATCCTGTGTCACACCCAGGGTGGAACCCGCTTAAGAATCCCTCTCCCTTGGCCTCTGCCCACCACCCTCAAAAGAAACCAAGGGCAATCAATTGTGCCAAAGGTCTCTGGTAGGTCAAGGACAATGAGCACTGAGACTTGACCATTGGATTGGATAGTTTGGAACAGATGGGTGACCTCGATGGGAGTTGTTTTGATGGAGGATGGGGCAAAAATGTGACCAGAGTGGGTTCAAGAGAAAACAGCATGTCAACAATTCTTTCAAGGAGTTTTGGAAAAGGAGAATAGAGAAAGGAACAGTAGCTGGAAAAAGATGTGAGGTCAATGAGGTGTTTTTTTGTTTTTTTAGTTTTAGTTTTTTTTTTTAAATATATATATATATATACTTAAGGATTTTATTTATTTATTCATGAGAGACACAGAGAGAGAGAGAGGCAGAGACATAGACAGAGGGAGAAGCAGGCTCCCTGTAGGGGAGCCCAATGTGGGACTTGATCCTGGACCCTGGGATCATGCCCTGAGCCAAAGGCAGACGCTCAACCGCTGAACCTCCCAGGCGTCCCTAGTTTTTCGTTTTGTTTTTTAAAGGTGGACAGTAATACAGCATGTTTGTATTTCAAGGGGATTAAGGTTTTCCTTAAATCATGATTCACAAATTGGGGTAATGCAGAACAAAGATTATTTGCCTGTCCAAGCACACGTCACTTTTATCTGCTTCCATGCCCTCTATAATCCTGCCTCAATTTGGCTTTCAAGGCTTGTCTCCCACTATTCTTGGCCATGAGCTGTGCTCCAACTCCCTGAGCACACCCCATTCTTTGCTTGCCCATGACCCCCTAACCTGTTCTCACATCTCTGCTAGCACAGACCCTCTCATCCTTTGAGCCCTGTTGTAAATGTCACTTTCTTTAATCTCTCCAGTGGATACACCTCTAGTCTGAACCGTCTCACTACTTTGTTCTTATATCTCTAATGGCAGTTCTCAGTATTGCTTTGTGTCAGAGCTATGTATTCATTTGTTATCTTCCCAGTAGGTCCTTGAAGGCAGGACCCCTCTGAGAGAGCTGATGCAAAGTCCATATCCTCAGAGTCCTGTCCTGGTTCCTTCCGGAAGGAAGAGCTACACCTTCCACTACTTTGGCACAGTCCCATGTTCTTTTATGAAGGCCCATTTGATCTCTCTATTTGCATGACTAACTCTACTGCCAGGCTCTTTCAAGGTGAGAACTTTTTCTCAATTTAACTTCACATTTCTGAAATTTAGTATTTTGCCTCATACAAAGAAGGCACTTATTAAATGTGTTTGAACAAGTAAATGATGAGATGCACATATATCGAAGCAAAGTGTGGGAAGAAGCCAAGGTGGCTGGAATGAAGCAGATGAATTTCAGAATTCCAGCACATTAGCAAAGCTGAAATTCCCACATGGGTCACCCTGTCACTTAGCCAAAGTAAAAACAGTGTGCATCAGCACCTGTTACCTTGATTTGATAAGTTCCATAGATTTTTCTGCTTTGCTGTGATAATGTCTGGGTCATGCAAACAACACGAGAACAAGCCAATGATTGTACCATCTTAGACAAATGGATGGAACATGAACATGTAGAAAGGAAAGGTATATTAAGCTCTTTTCACTTATGAGTTAACTATTGGTTGGGTTTACATGAAACCAAACACTTAAAGTATATTGAAAGTAGCTAATGTGTATCTGAATACATACTGCTGCCTTCCCTGGGGAAAGAAATAATATGATGGAACAGGAATTTTTTAGCCACTTGACTGAAGTGATACAGTGGTTTTCATGAAGGATGGTAATGCTTCAACTCTCACAGGAAGCCTGAATGCAGCATGTCCTGGTTTCATGTTAGAGTGATAGACAACAGAATGTCCGGCTACATAACACATGGTTGGTTACTAATCTGAGAATCTTCTGACTTTGTCTTCTGGCGGGGGTGGAGGTTCAACTCTGTGCTATGGGTCACCCTCAATTTTGGACTGGAGAGCAGGTGTATCCTTCCTTCCTAGGGACTGATAAAAAAACCTCAAGACTGAAGACCAGGCAGCTGGTGGACAGGCTCATCTCACAGTGCTGTGTGGACACATTTCTTTTTCTATGACTCCCGGGAGTGCTTTTTCGTGGAACTGTCACCCACGCCCATCTGTTTTCTCTTGCATGCCCAGCAGAACAGAAGTGTAGGATCTTGGGATCCTCAAGGGGAAAGAATCATAGGAGGGACTGGTTTTTTATTTATATGGATCACTCTGGGAAGAGCATGAATCCCAGTGAGTCCTAACCTATTTGTTTTCAGTCAAGCTGCTCATACTTTTCCTTCAGGAGTCCAGAATTAGAGTTATGTCTGTTTATGGAAGTGTCCTATGCCAATTGAAGCCTGAAATTATTTGAAGGCATTTGGTTCAATCTCCTAAGAGTCCCACTGGTACACTGGGCTCTAAATGAATCAATGAATATGGAAATAAGTTGTTTTCTCCACGATGACCATAAAAATGCACAACAGCAACAGCATCGCATTTATTCGGGCTTTGGGGATTTATTGCCCTTACGTGTATGGGAAGCACTTGTGTAGACAGTCAAAATGGAAAACAAATGGGTTGCTGGCTTCTACCAAGGAAGATAAGCCTTTTAATGACATGCTTTTGTGAGGCAGACGCTTTGCACAAGCCAGCTCAGCAATATCATAGAGGACACAAATGTTAGTCTGATTTGCAAAGAGCGTTGTTGTCAGATAGTACATTTCTGGTGGCAAGTTGTTGAGGAATAAGAGCATTGTTAAACAAACAAACAAACAAACAAACAAATGTACCTATTCAAGTAGATCTATTTTATCTAGGACTTTTCCAAGTGTCCACTGCCAAATTCAGTAATTTTTCAGTGGTATCATGTGAATAGCTGGGTACGGTTATAGTACCCGAGGATTACGAGGTAATTTGCAGAAAAATTTTTCTATCAAGGAAAATTTCATCTGGCTTTTAGCTGATTTACAACTCTAAATGTAAACTCAATCAGAATCTTTAAATATGTAAAAATTATCATAAATGTAGTTTGGTGATAGAGATGTTTTTGCAATAGTATCATAATGTGATGGGTGAGGTCTTGGGGAGCATACATGTCTGTGGCTACATGGACTTGTAAATAAGCCAGGGCACATAGAGCTCTGCCTGTTTCACACCTGACCATTTAAATGGAGTCTGGCGCAGGAGATGAGTAAAAGCTAGGTGTGGGCAAGAGCCCTCCCCTCCGCCTATGTCCACCCAGAATGGTCTCAGACTTGCTTGTTTGACCTTCTATCCCTTTTCTCATCTTGAGATACTGACTTCACCCTCTGACAACTCAAACCTCTTATCCTTAGGACTCATTTTGAATCTTCTTTCTGGCTTACTAAAGCACAGTCTTCTTGTCACTAGATGCATAGCCTCAGACCTGCCCATACTTCATCACTGCTGCAGCAGCTCACCAACCCTCCACTTGGGGTCAAGGGTGGGGGAGTATCCCATATCATGGACCACCTGACCTCCACTGATTGTCCCTGTGAAATGAATGCTAAGGACGGCCATGTTGCCATGGTGTTCCTGCATACTCCTTGGTTCTGAGCCTTTGCATCTTTTCTCTCCTGACTGCTGGAATGTCACCTTGGTCCTGGGACCAATGACGCTCTTAGCAGGGATTCAAAGAGTTCCATCTAATACTTGGCGAATCAATGAGGCCACTCTTGCTAGTAGCGTTGCTCTCATGCATCCAGGTCTTTGTATGGGGTTCAGCCTTGTTCCTGGGAGCCAATGCTTACCTTACAGCTGATGGTTATGGTGTCAAGAGTACATCTTCTGGTTGGAGAGATCTCAGTTCAAATTTTGGTTTTGGCATTACTACCTGAGTGACCCTGGGCAAAGTATTTAACCTCTCTGAGCTTCAGTTTCCTCATGTGTAAAATGAGACTAGTGATCAGATTACTTTATTGTTACCACATGTGAAGATTACTAGGATAATTAATATCCATTGCTTAGTACAGGGATTAGTTGGACACTCTTTTGGGCTCTATGTGTTCATTAATTCATTAAGTCTTTACATCTTTAGGAGCTAAGTTCTTTATTAACTCCATCCTATAGATGATAAAATTGAGGCATAGAGATAAATTAACTTGTCCCTAACTCACCTAGGTAGGAATTGACACTCTGGCTCTTTAGCCCATGATATTAACCCCTCTCCTTCCTGCTGTTCTGTATGTAGTTTTTCTATGGCTCAAAAATGCATTTATTTAGCAAAACAGTTACAAACTCTTATATAAGCAAAATTCCCAAGAAGAAAGTATTATTTGTCATAGTAATCCTTACATAGACTAAAGCGCTACCCACCTATCTACTTAACACATTACTCATCACACACTGTGTACTTTTTAAATGATGGTTTCAACTTTTAAAAGCATATATCAAAAATAAATAGAAAGAGGAGTTTTTCACTAATGACACTCATTTTCCTATTGCTCAAACTGAGAGTTCCTTTTGTAATATAATTTTGGAATGCTCTCAGAACTATATAGCAGTGATATTTTCTTTCAAACACTAGTGCATGTATGGGTCCAGGAAAATTCATTGTTATTTTATTTTTTAAAGATTTTATTTATTTATTCATGAGACACACACACATACACACACACACACACAGAGAGAGAGAGAGAGAGACACAGGCAGAGACAGAAGCAGGCTCCATGCAGGGAGCCTGACGTGGGACTCGATCCAGGGTCTCCAGGATCAGGCCCTGGGTTGACGATGGCGCTAAACTGCTGAGCCACCGGGGCTGCCCTGTTATGTTATTTTAGTTGGTTACTAAATGCTTTGTTGAAATTCAGGTGCATTATATACTTGAATCTAAACACAGCCTATAAATCATGACCAATAAAGAAAGCAAGGTTAATTCGCTCTTACGTATCCTTAGTCTATGTTGACTTCCAAAGGTTCTACCATTTTTATTATTTCTAGTCATTAAATAATGTTTTTAATAATTGACTCCATTTTGAGATGGTGGAGTAATGGTATTCAATTTTCTGCATAATTTGTGGCATTAATATTTTGGAAAAGTGGGACAGTTGCCTGAGTCAAAGAAGAAAAACAAAGAAACACCTGGGAACAATCTTGGTTCTCTATCATTGATGAAAACCAGTTGTATGATTTCTGGAAGATGGGGAGAGCTCTGGGTTACATAAACCACCCCCAAGATGTTATAATCTAAATATCTCAGAAAGAGCCACAAACTACCAGTGCAGGGCAGTGCAAATTGGTTGTGGGTTCCGTTAGGAGCAGCTGCATTTCCCTAGTGCCAGAGCCTGCTCTCAGCAACCTTCATTGTTCCAAGTTGGCCTTTCAGGGTAGACATCTCAGGTATAATTACCAACCTCCACTAAAGTGAAGAATATTCCCACCTAAACAAATTCCAGAAAGCAACTCCAGAAGGAATTTGGGAGTTGGAGTGTTACTATAAAAGATATTTGGGCTGGGTAAGGAGGGCCAGATTGAAAGAAAGTAGTTTAAAAAGCTATATTTTCAACTTTTTTTTTTTTTTTTGGTTTAAAATATTTTACTTCAGGAGCCAGTGAAGTTTCTAGATGCTTTAAAGATCTAATTTATACTTTAATTAAACAATCTCTGAGGACCTATTGTACTCACAAAAATCCTTAAAAAATAGATTATACTATTTATGTAGTTGTGAGTGAAGTGAAATGGCACTTCTGCTTCTATCTCAGGTGTTTAAGGATCAGAATAGTTGACATTATGTCTATTGATTTTCTGTTTTAGTTCTGCTTCATCAGTTATCCGGCTGAAACCATTCTGCTGTATGGACAACCCAGAAGGAAGGCATTAGGTTTGGTTCAGCGTAATTAGAGCTGGGTCTCCCTACTCTGCCCTGAATGGTAGCAACTGTGTGAGAAGAATCTCTGGTGCCATGTAAACTCAGTGGGAAAGAATGGTGTTCAATGAGTTTTAAAAATATGGCATTCAAGGTCCCCCAAGGGTATCTCCTTCAGAGTAAGTACAAAAAGCATATGATCCCTACCAAGTTTGACAGCTTTCTACTTTTCTACATGGTAGAAGGTGAGCTGAGAGAATGATCTCATTCATTTTAGAGAATTCTAGGGAATATCTGGATGGGTATATATTATACCTCTCTTTTTACAGTAATAATCAGATACTTCAAGACAGATTATATCCCGTTACATATCATGATGTATGTTTACATCTCATTAGAACAAGAGACCTATGGGACAATTTGTAGCCACATTTTGAGTATTTACCGGGGTCTAGTTACTTAGTGCTGAGTTCTTGGTAACTAATTTTTACAATGTATTTGTGAGGTAAATGAGGAACCCAAGGATCTGAATAACTTGTCTCTGGTTACATAGCTAGTTAGTAGTAGAATCAGGAATCAACCACAAATCTTTTAGTCTACAAAGGCCTATGCCTTTGACACAGTTCAAACTGAGCCAGATCAACACTCACCAGGAAAGATCTGAGATGATGAAGACACTGGTTATCTTGGAGGTTCCCCACTGACAGAGGCAAGTCACTTCATACTGCAATCCCTACAGCCATAGGCCCCCCTTTGTTCTTTTCAATGACAGACCATACTAAGCCCCAGCCCAGTAACACTTTCACGTCTCATTTTTTTTTTTTTTTTTTTTTTTACACCTGCTCTTGGGTCACAAAGTAAAGCAGAACTATAACGCTCAGGCCCTACAAACACATTACATTTAACTGCTTCAGCTTCAACTCTGGCTTTCATCTCCATTCTCAAGTTTACTCTTGGCCTCAGCCTTAGCTTTGGCTTCATTTACTTGGCAAATTCTGTCTTCATCTGTAGCTCACAATCTTTAGGGATTCTTCTAGATGGCATCAAACCCCAACAGCCACTAGACTCCTTTAAACTCATCTTGACAAATAGGCTTATCTTATTCATTCATGGTTTCCCATCTCTTCAGATGAAGAGAGCACTTTAATACATTGTTCCATAAGCTTTTCCTACAATGAAAATTTTCGATTCTATGAAAGTCCCACATTTAACTCAGCACACTCCTTAATCCTGCCTATTACTTTGTTGAGCATGAGACTATTGAAGCAAACCAATTAATCTATCCACAGACACAACTTACTGTATTTTCTTTCTACATTTTTCCATCATACCTTCTTGATGTGCCTGAGGATAAGGAATATTTACTCTTTATGATAACCCCCTTCACTAACGTTGTTTTCTTATCTTGATTTTCAAAGATCTTTCTTTTGCTCTTTTGAGTTTGTCTGCGATATCTTCTTTTCACAGACTCTCCCTTGTGCCTTCAAAAATGTTTAGTTCTCCCTTATCTTACAAAAATGTCACTTGATTCTGTTATGTCTTACAGTTCCTTCGTTCCACCCACAAAGTTCTGAAATGAATGTTTTTATCAGCTGCCTTCTTTCCTTTGCTTTGCGTTCCTTCCTTAATTCACTGCGATTTGGCTTCTGGCCCTACTTTTCTGCTGAGATTGCTCTTTTAAAGGTTAACAGCCTACATTTTGTCAAATCTAATGGCCTTTTTATCCATCCACATTCACATAGTATTGGCACTATGCTCCAACTTGACTGTGAGTGTTAGGTTCTGCCAGGCTCCCACATCTCCATCCCTGCTGGGGCCACTTAATCCACCACTGTTTTTCAGCCTGGCCACAGCATCAACAAGCAATTTTTGCTGTAGCAATAGAGGACCAAAAGATTCTAGGTCAATGGTGGGACTTAGCGACAAGTCACTCTTTGACATTAGCAGCATGGCCCTGGTTGATTTTATGTTGATATAACCTTGAGTAAAAAAGAACAAGCAGGGACAGTCTAGGTTTGGCACAAATTTAGGAATAAGAAAAATCTGCTTGGGATCTGAGGAGAAAGGACAAAAACAAACTTTAGGAGAGTATCAAAGTCATCTCTGATCTTCACTGTTGTCTTCAGCCAAGGGTATCCTTTCTCAAGAAAGCGAAGAAGGCCAGGATCCAGGCTTTGGGATGGTGATATCATCTCAGAGCTCTTGGTTTAAGGGATTAAAAACCAGTAAAACCCATTTAGGAAGAGTTATGGAAACTGGAGGCAAGAACAGCTTCCTGAGAAAAGGGGATCTAGAAACTAGGGAGAGAGGCAACTAGAGTTGAAAGACACCTTTTCTCTAGTTTAGGAGAAAAGGGGTAGGGATTGAAGGAAGGAACCAGAACTGATGATGGATGGTACAATTAGGAACAGATGAGTAAGTACGCAGTTGACACTCACATTGGTCATCATTTCAACAGGATTCTTACAGGTATCCATCTTAGGACATGGAATTGCTTCCAGACCCTAATAGCTAGCTGCGAAAAGGCTCCTAACATACTACCAAGCTTGGCTGCCACTCAGCTGGGACTTCAGAAGGGTGGAAGGTATGCACTGCTTCTCAAACTCAAATGCACATATATATTTTCTGGGATCTTGTTAAGCTGCGAATTCTGAATCTAGTAGTTTTAAGGTGGAACCTCAGATTCTGCATTTCTGGCAAGCTCCAGTGATACTGGTAGTTTGCAGACTGCTCTTTGAGGAGCAAGGAGTGAAAGAAGCAACTGTTATCATGAATAGCTGGGGTTAGGCTGAACCCGTCTTTCAGAAGAATCAGGTCCAGGTTTGGTCCTTTGGCTTTGGTCCTACTACAATCTAATAAGTACAGTGGATAGAATCAAAAGCAATGTGGATATTTATAATATGCCAACATTTGTTTAAAAAATGTGGGGAAAGAGAATACATATGCCTATCAGCTTGTATGTTGTAATAGATTGCTGGTTGCTTATTCCATGTTTATTCTTTATTCTTTAGCAACAGAACCCCAGTGTTTGTGAGTGGCAAAGTGCCCAGCTTAAAATCTATCCCTTCAGAGGGCTAGTCAATTAGTTGTGGTATGGGACTTTTAAACCTCTTTAAAAGGAGCTGGCTGCTGGGAGGCATGCCCTTTTGTTCTTCCTTCTTTTTGGCTGGAATGTTGATGTGATTGATTTCACTCTAGCCACCATATTGTGATCGTGAACTGCCTTTCAGGATGAAAATTGTGTCCCAAGAATAATGAGGAAGAAAGATAAAAAGCCTGAGTCTCTGATGACCATGGAGGCACCATTATAGGCCCATTGTGCCTGTCTCCAGATTCCTCTTGGATGAGAGAAAAATAAAACTCTACCTTCTAAATAGCCGTTACTTGGGCTTCCCTTTATATGTAGCTAAATTCAATTGCTATCTGCTACTGTATGCACATAGTATTTCTCAGAAGGTTATCTGAGAACTGATATCAGCTGTTGCCTCCTGGGAGGGAAACTGATGATTCCCTGGGTTAGGGGCTGAGAGGGAAATTTAAATTTTATAGTATCCCCTTCTGTCCTTTTTGGAGTTTTCATTCCAAGAACACAGCCACAACAAACATTCACAAATAATAAACCAACAATAAATAACAACAAAACACAAACAAAAAAGCAAACCAGTTAAACATGAGTAATATGAGAACCTTGCATTCTTGCGAGTGTTCAAGAAAAACATACTTTGAATTTTCAATGCCTGTTTTCATATCCTTTGAGTGAAATTTTCTTTTCATTAAAGATGAAAGTGGACCCAGCTGTATTATATGAACTTAGTAGATATTTGTACATGAATGAAAATTAGCATGCAGAGTTGACATTCAACTCAACTTGGATTTTCTTTTTCGTTTTTGCAGAATTTTACATCAGGATCGCTATGCAAATCATTAAAGCTCCAGCATTTTTTTACCACTGAAATGAGATCTCCAAGATTCGGAATTCATATTTATGATCAGTAACTAGGGAATCAACATCTGAGGAAGAAATGTATTTTGGAAGTTTGTGTCTCTGTTGGGTCTTCATATAATTGAGTTAATCTATTTAATGAAGTGTTAGATTTTCATTGGTAGTATTTATGGCAAATATCACAGGAGACACAAATCTATGTGTGATCAGAATCCATTTAATCAAGATCATTCAAGAATCTTCTGCTTACACAAACATCTCCATTTGCTTTCTAAGACTTTCAAAAGAAGATTTATTTACTTATTTGAGATAGTGTGTGAGCAAGGGGAGGAGCAGAGTGAGAGGGAGAGAATCTCAAGCAGACTCCCGTTGAGCCCAGAGCCTGACACACAGCTCAGTCCCAGGACGCTGAGGTCATGACTGAGCCAAAATCAAGAGTCAGATGCTTAACCAACTGAGCCACCCAGGTACTCCACTAATGTACATTCTTAAGATGGAATGGAACATACTGAGTATTAGGGTTCCTCTCAACTTTATTTTGTAGGTCAGGAAACTGACCCAAAGAGCTGATTATCCCCACCTGACACATCTCATTACCATTTCTTCAGTATTTTCTGCCTATATGTCTGACCTATCTAAATTAATGACAGGCTCCTGGAGGAAAGAGTATCATCTTATTTATTTCTGGAAGTAAACAGAAGATTATGTAAATATATATATGAATGGATATGTACCCCAATAACATTTTACCAAATCACACCATAGCAGTTTTGACACAAGTTTTAAGTTTTCTTCTTAATCTTTATATTTGAGATTTTCTTTATGTTTTATTTCATTTGAAATGGAGTGACAAACCTGGCTTTATTTCTTTTCTTTGGTAGTATATTTGTATCTATATTTTCAAGTATATGATTTGAGCATTTCACTAGGGGGCTAATCACTATAGCTTAGAAAATGTAAAGATAAATCTTATTCACACTTCATTAGATTAAGAAACATTTTCTCACATCAGTTAACATGACGATTCTTAAAATGTCTGCCTTCTTACCCCCATGGTGCTAATGTGAAGTTAATCTAAGACTAGTATGAAAGCAGATTTAGAAAGAGATTTTGCAGATGTCATATGAAATGGTAACCTTTCTACATTAGGCTCTGACTAGGAGATAGTGTTATTTTGAGTACCATGCTGCATCTTTTCCTTTGTTTTTGTTTTGTTTTGCCTTTAAATTCTGAAAGATTTTGCTTTTTATGATACCTCGAGATGTCTGCTCAGAAAAGTAATTAAACAATTGTGCAACAAAGATGTATTAAAATATACTTAATCCTTGCTAAAAAGGACAAAAGTAACCCACAGCATCTACTGTAACCTCAACCTCACACATATTCATCAGTCCCACTTCTGTTATTTTTGCTTTTACTAGCAGTTTTAATCCTGTGAATAGAAGGAATTTAAGCCTTATGCCACTTAACTGATAGATTCTCAATTTTCAGCAAGGGTTTCTCTGATGTCCTTTCTCTGCTCATTTCATCCAACTAATAATATTTATTGTGTAAAGATGGAAGGGGGAATGGAGAAAGAAGAGGGAGAAGAGGAGGAGGAGGAGAAGAGGAGGAAACACCAGAGTGAGATGCAGAGAAAGAGAAAGGAAAGGAGAGAGGGAGGAATTCACAGTCTTCATTCCTACAAAGGATTTATTAACATTTTAGAAACAGTGAAGTCTCCACATAGATCGCTAAATTAAGGAAAGAATTTTGCCTCTGCTCAAAAAGCTAAATAAGAATCCTATTTCCATAGTTAATAGTGAAATCAAACTAGCTCTTTTTGCCTCCCACTTCCCTCCTCACTCATGCTGTCCGGCCTCCAGGGGAGTCCTCTTCTTCCACATTGCTCCCTTTGGGATGTTCTCAGATGCCTCATTGACATGAAAGCGTAAAATCACAGCCATCTTGTAGTTTTCAAAGGATAAAATATTAAAGGGATAAATCCATCTAACAACTTTAAAGGGATTGTTGTGAAAAGTTGAGAAATAGCACATTAGTCAGTGGGTGGAGAAGGGCTTCTCAGGGATGAGAGGGGTGGCGTGAGTGACAGACATCACACCCAAAGAGGGTGGCACCCATTTCCCTCCTGGGTAAGCAGGCCAGCCGGGCTGGGAGAGGCCCTGAAATCCCATCTCACTTGTTGCCCAGGGGCTGCGGGTGAGTGTGCAAGCTTGCACATGCAGAGAACACAGACATCCAGAGTGTGTTCCAGATACAGTAGAAGAACACTCAGCTAACAAGTTTAAATGATAATTTTTATGTTTGAATACATGTCATACTGGCTTGCTTCTTCAACACTACTGCATAAAGGACACGGGGGAAATTAAACACTTTAATTGTAGGCAGACCAATTACCTTCTGATAAATTAGAAAACAGCTCATGGAACATAAATCAGTTAAAAGGAAAAACTGCCCTGAATAGCAAGTTTTTACCAGTATCCTGCATACAGGAGGTGGGCTTGAATGAGGAAATTACCTACATGATATATCCTTTCATCATTGTTCAAATGATCTAACAAAAGGAAAATCAGAAACAAAGAACTATTCAGTGCTCATTTGCCAAAGATTGCTTTGGTGGTCAGTATACTCATTTGCTGTCACAGCATACAAATGTTTCAGTAATCCTCTCTGAAGGACAGTGTTTTTAGAAGTTTAGTAAATGTTGGCCTGTTATCTTTCCAAGGGGCCTGTTAAAACATTTTAATACTGCTTCAGATCAACTGATGTAAGAAGTGTGCTGTGGATTTCAACAGCTAGAACTGTCAGCTAAGCTGAAGACCTACTTAACTGAAGAGCATGTACAAGATAAATTGTGCTTATAGCCATTGCAATACACCACACTTTAATTGAAAGGGTTTGATTAATTTGCTAGAGTAGTGCTCAGAACTCAGAGAAACATTTTATGAACTAGATTATTGATGTATTATAAAAGGTATAACTCAGGAATGGCCAGATGGAAGAGATCCATAGGGCAAGGTGTGTGGAGAGGGGCTGTAGAACTTCCATGCCCTTTCAGAGTGAGCCACTCTCTCCACTTCTCCATCTGGCTTCTGCTCAGGTCATGAACCGGGTCCTGGGATCAAGTCCCACATCAGACTCCCTGTAGGCAGCCTGTTTCTCTGTCTTGCCTATGTTTCTGCCTCTCTCTGTGTGTCTCATGAATAAACCAAATCTTAAAAAAAGATATTTATATGGAGAACAGATTGGTAGTTGACAGAAGGGAGGTGGATGAGAAGATGGGAAAAATGGGATTAAGAGGTACCCACTTCCAGTTTTAAAATAAACAAGTCCCAGAGATGAAAAGTAAAGCATAGGGAAGACAGTCAATAATATCATAACAATGTTGTATGGTGACATGGTACCTATACTTATTGTGGTGAACACTGAGTAATGTATAGAATATTGAACCCATATGGGGTACATGTGGAACTAATACAACATTATATATCAATTATAGTTTAATAAAAAAGATATTTATACAAAAGTACATGTGAGAACTCCATAATGGTTAGACTTTATCAGTAGGAAATGCTGTCTCTCTCCTAGATAGAACTACAGGATTTATTTACTATTTGCATCTTTAGTTGTCACCACAATATCATGCAGTGTTGGTGGTGTTTTGAAGGACCTCTTCTGGTATTCAACAGAATTTAAAATTTTTATCATGCAGTCACTTTATCTTATTTTTCTTTGGGCCTAGTCCATTGCTGGCACACAGCATTTGTCTAATAAACTTATGCTAAAACATTAAATGTAGTTTTTGGAATCTCTCAAGTAAGAGAAACAAAGATTAAAAGGGCTCATTCAAACCTTGCTCGTTGGGGAAGAAACAGACAAACATCAGTGGAGCAGAATAGACAGCCCAGAAATAGACACACATAAATATGGTTAACTGATGTAAGACAATACGATGGGATAAAGATAGTGTTTTTAACAAATGGTGCTGGAACAACTGGAAATCCACATGCAAAAACACTTAAAAACCATTCAAAAAATTAACTCAAAATAGATCATAGACCTTAGTGTAACACATAAAGCTGCAAAACTCCCAGAAGAAAAAAAAAAAACAGAAAACAAAACAAACAAACAAAAAACCCCCAAAACTCCCAGAAGATAACAGGAAAAAATCTAGGTGACCTTGGATATGGTGATGTCCTTTTAGAAACAACACCAAAGGCGCAGTCCATTAGAGAAATAATTGATAAGATGGACTTCATTAAAATTAAAGATTTCTGCTCTGCAAAAGACACTGTAAAGAGAATGAGTAAACAAGCCACTGACTTGTAAAGAAAATATTTCTTCAGATTTCCTCAGATGAGTGGAGAAAATATTTGCAAAAGACATGTCTGATAAAGGATTGTTATCCAGAGCATACAAAAAATAAAAAATAAAAAAAAACAACAACCTCTTGAAACTTAGCAGTAAGAAAATGAATAACTGGGTTGAAAATAGGCCAAAGAACTGAAAAGAAATCTCACAAGAGAAGATATTCAGATGGCAAATAAGCATATGCAAAGATAGTCAACAGCCTACGTCATTAGAGAATTTCAAGTTAAAGTAAGAATGAGATACCACTACATATCTACTAGAATGGCGGAAGTCCAGAACTCTGACAACACCCAATACTGGCAAGGATATGGAGCCACAGAAATTCTCAGTCATTGACAGGGAGAATGCAAAATGATTCACTCTGGAAACAGTTTGGCAATTTTTTAAAAACCTAAAGGTACTCTATTTGGTTCAGCAGTCATATTCATTGGTATTTACTCAAAGGAGCTGATAACATATGTCCACATAATAATCTATCTGTACATGGAGCAGCCCACGTGGCGCAGCAGTTTAGCGCCTGCCTTTGGCCCAGGGCATGATCCTGGAGACCCGGGCTCGAGTCCCACGTCAGGCTCCCTGCATGGAGCCTGCTTCTCCCTCTGCCTGTGTCTCTGTCTCTGTCTCTCTCTCTAATAAATAAATTAAAAATCTTAAAAAAAAAAAGAACCTGTACACAGACGTTTATAGCAGCTTTATCAATAATTGTCAAAAGCTGGAAGCAACCAAGATGTCCTTCCATAGGTGAAAGGATAAATAAACTGTGGTACATCCAGATGATGAAATATTATTCAGTGCTAAAAAATAAAACATTTTGAAATATAAAAGGATCAGTTAGTAGTTGCTGGGGATTAGTGGGGGAAGGAAGGATGAATAGATGGAACACAGGGGGATTTTAGGATAGTGAAACTTCTACATGGTACTGTAATGATGGATACATGTCATTATATGTTTGTTAAAATTCACGGAATGTACAGCACCAAGAGTAAACTTTAATGTACACTATGAACTTTGTATGACCATGACACGTCAATGTAGGCTTATTGATACAAATGTACCACTTTGGTGTGAGTTTTCTTAATTAATAAATTAATTTTTACAGCATTTTTAGGTTCACAGCAACACTGAGAAGATAGGATAGAGAGTTCTCATATACTGACAGTGGGGCCTTTTGATAGGGAGGATCTGCATATGATTGGCAGGGAATGTATGGGAAATATCTGTACCTTCCATTCAATTTTGCTGTGAACCTGAAAAAGCTTTAAAAAGATAAGATCTATTAAAAAAAAAAAGCTTCATAGAAAAAGAGATCAGATTTGTGGTTACCAAGGCAATAGAGGTTGGGCAGGGGAATATTGGAGGAAAAAACATACAGATTAAACCAAATACAGCAATGATTTTCAGTGTGAAGCTTCTATTGACCTTGAAATTAACAGTCTAGCTGTAACACCTCTACCCGTAGCCATGGCCCCTTCCTTCTAGTATTCAGTAGATTTGGGGCTCTGTCAGGTGACAAGTAGGACAAGGCAGCTAGGAACAGGGGTCTCCCATCAGAAGGCCCTGTGGGGAGGATCTCTGCACCAGCTACATCAGGCTTTGTCTTCATTATAAAATGGAGGAATCTGGGAAATGGGGCATGTGTGCAAAAAACCATAAGTAAATTTTTAAAAATTCCTGATTTGAAGGAAAATAGGTCAGTGTATTTAAATCGAATGTGGTTACTGAAGGACTCTCTTCATCTTTAACTGTGTTCCTTTACCTTCTTTTACCCCAAAACTCTGTTATAAAATAACCAGTCCCTTCGCTCCATGCTAAATTCTGGGCTCAGGTCCTGCAGGAGGATGGGATGATGGATTTTAAATGGATACTCTTTTTGTTGTAGAGCTGATTGTGGGGTTTTTGAGGAAGGATCTCCATCTACTGATGTCTTAGACAATCTGGTTGCAGGAATTGGAAGATCTCAAGGAACCATGTGAATTCAGTTCCTTTGTTTCAGTTAGAAAGGTGATAGAAATGTCCAGACTACTTGGAGTCCTATCCCAACTTGGCACTTATTAGATGTGTGATGTTTGGCAAGTGTCTCCTCTCTGCATCTGGATCCTCCTCTACAGATTGAGAGCAATAATATCTAGTCCCTGAATAGAATTTCTGTATGGATTAAATGGATTTTCACCAGTGAAGTGATTAGGTCATGTTGGGCATGTGGAAAACATTACATATGTGCACGGTAAGGTAGGGACTGGGTAAGGTGGGTTCAGGGCTATGACAAGACTCCAGAATTGAAGGAACCTCTGGGCCTCTATTTGTAGATAAGATTCCTTGTGGGATGGATTTGACCTGAAACCAAAGTGCACTCCTACCAAAGGCCACTGACTCTCCCAAAAACAGTTCTCTCTCTTATGTGGGTGGGACCACTGTCCAGGTGGCGGGGGGGGGGGGGGGGGCACTGTTCACAGGGGCATGCCAAGCACTCAACTCTCTTATCTGGGTCCTCTGTAGATGGTTCCTTTCCTTGATGCCTCCTGTTCAAGGACAACCTTGAACTCTGCAACAGCAGAGATAAAGTTCTTTTACAGAGAAGTTATTAACTCAGGATCTGGTAACTTGAGGTGCTTCTGTGGTTAATGTATCTGCCAGCAGCCACCAGCAAGACTCTCGTGTCAGTGGCAAAATTACACGTTGAGGTTTTGCTTTCTCTGGGAGGATATATTAACTGATAAGAAAAGGATTATTTGATTAATCAAGGAGTTATTTCTGTTGGAGTTTTGTAGGGATGAATTCTCTCACAGAAGGAAATGTAAAACTAACAAAGCAACGTATTCTTCTCTTCAAATGCCCAATTTGTGTATTGCCTTACTAAAAAATCCTCCCAACATCCTAAAACATGGGACAAATCAGAAAAAAATCGGAAGCTTGATATAAAGCCAATTGTTGCACATATCTGATCCTTGGCTGAAATGCAAAGTGTTCTGTTAGACTTCTTTGTTTCTCTCTATATGTTGATACTGTCATTTAACAGAAAAAAGAAGCCTTCAAATTATTCACTGAGAAAATGAAGGATACTGTGTTGTGAATATAAAAGTATCAGATTTTGGTAGGACTAAATAACTTATCATCATTTTAGTATTAGAAATTTTAACGGAGAGTGAAGATTCTGGCTCTAGGTCCAAATTCTGTGTGCAACTTCAGGCCTGACCACAGCCAATTGCTGAGTCCTTGTTTGGCAGGTCTCACGGGAAAGCTGCCCTCTCAAGCTAGACTCTGTGCACACTAAGGCATCCTGTCTCTGAAGGGTGTTGCAGTCAAAGACTCAGACTTGAGATCACATGCACATGCACAACACGGGCCATATTCTCTTGTGTGTCTGCATTCCTACCTTAGGTGCCCTCCCCTCTGGAGGCCTTATTAGGCAGGTCCCAGCAAGAGGCTTTTCTAGGCTGCTTCTGTTGAGACCACATTATGGGGGAGAAGGGGTTTGAAGATGTTTTTCTCTCCTCTGATTCAATATTCAGTACCTTTCACTCCTATTCCCTACCACTTCCTTCCCCCTGGCCCCCAGATCTATAAAATGGCAGGAGTCTTTAATTTGGGGTTCCTTTGGCAGTGAGACGATTCTTCCCATGCCATCTACACCAAATACAACTGACCTTGATGCTGGTCTCATTCTGTGGGGAAAAATGGAACCCTAGGTGGTGCTAGCACCTTCTTTCTGGCTTCTGGCTTAGGCTAATCACAGTAAGTGCAATTGACCATTTAACTGGGTCTCAATCAGTTCAGCTCTCTTCACTGGGAGGACATGTGGCTTCATGGTTTTCACTCCTCCCCTCTCCTCCCCACCCCTCTCTGCTGAGAAATATTTCTTCTGTCCACCAAGCCATTTGACAGCGATATCCCTTTCTTACTCATTTAAAAACCCAATCTTAATGGTGCCACAATGTCCAAACATAGTGGTCAGTTCTGCTCCCTCATGCTTGGGCAGGAAGGGGACCTGTACATGAGTCAACGTGGACATTCTTGTGTTTGCATTTGCAGGTGTGTTGCCAGGAGGAGACCGATGTGTTGTCCATGAAACTTCTATACCATATATATATATATATAGTATACATATATCATATATATCATATATGCCACCATTATACTTATCTGCTGAGCTCTATCTGGCCACTGCTTGAATGAAAGAAAAAAAGTAAATATTAAGCCATTAGGATAAAACGAGTCTTCTGTTGCCTTTAATATCTAGAATCATTCCATAGCAGAGCTATACCAGAAAAATGCTCTCTGAGGAAATGTGTTAAAAAACAAAAGCCAGTCTTTAATTCCAGTTTTCTCAGTATGAATTTTGTTGGGTTAAAGAAGACCAATCAAAAAAGAAACCTCTCCCCTCAACCACTTTTCCAAAGCTAAACGGTAAGAGTAGATGGCTTCATTTAGTGATCTCCATTCTTTTTAATCTCAAATGAATGTCTGTTCCTTTTAAAAATCCTATTTAAATTCTGATCATTTTTTTACCTTGTTATCTTAAAATAAGTCTCTATTCCTCCTTTTATCCCTTTTAAAGTTGACAAATTCTGCTTGATTTCAGTTTCCTAGATGTATTCTACTTAATTTATTCCTCGGGTTAAGTATCATTCATTGTTCTCCTAAATTAATCTGCCTATTGGAAAAACACCACCAACACACAGTAATTTTCCTTTTCTTTCTTAAAAATATTTTTAAGAAATGTTAAAAATATCTTCTCTTCAGAGCAGGCATCTCTTTTCCAAATGTTCTTGGCCAAGGCCATTTCAGAGGACATGTAGACTACTTTCCCAGCCTATCATTTCCACAGTTGGGCTTATATTTCCCTTGTTCTCCATCGCCATCAACAGAGCCTGTGGTCAGAAAGTTGCAGAGTCAAGGAGAAAAGATCTAACCTTTTAGATCTTCTTACTTTTTACTTCTTGCTTCAATCTTTTTACTTTTCATCCACTGTGAGCAGTGGTGGGAACAGTCTGAATATTGATTCAGGAGATGTCTTCGTCCCATGGTAGCTCCATCCTTTGGCATCTATTGGCAGGTTCTAGATATGTTACTTGTGATGCCATCATAAGGTAGGATACCTGATGATAGCCCTCTTGTTCAATACTCAAGTATTTAGAAGCTGAACCTTTTGGGCTTTATACAAAGTGTTGGATGCATGCATTTTCCCCTTACTATGTTTTTCAGAATATGAGAGTTGTGTAGTGGTGTTCACAAGTAAATATCCACATATGTGGTAACAATGCCATTATCACAAAATGATCCCAAAGCTCGGGTAGGATGCAGCACGCTGGAATGATCAAAGTCACAGCACTGTGGTATCATCAATACATTATTTTATGTCTGAAACCAAACCAGGTCTGGGGTTAATTCGAGCAAAAATTCTCTTTTGTCTAAAACATCTTGCTGCTTCAGGTATAAATTATTTCTGCCTGAATTATTGAGATAAATGTCTCTTCGGTCCATTTCCCTTTGCTAGTAGAGTCCTAGCTTCTAATGGAAGCAAGTGCCAGGTCATGAGGAAAAAAATGAAATGAACCAAGAATGAATGAAAAGGAAACATGAAAAGAAAAAAAATACTCTAACACTGGTATGATAAAATGACTTTTGTGCTCGTTAAAGCTTAAAGTTCTTATGTTGCACCATACAGGGTTATTTAAAACTGTTATAAAGCTCAAGTATTTGTAATTTGGCTTTTTATTCTATCGAGAGCATCTGTTTCCTTTTCTACCAGTTACACTTCCCTACTTTTTCCTTTAAAGATATGTTTCAAACTCCAGACACCCTGGTCTCTTAATGCATTCTAGTCAGATCCAGTATATTCTTTTCAGAATGATAGGAGAATAGCATACAAGGTTTCCTGTCAGTTTAATGATTCAGTTGCTGATTTGCTGATATGTCTTAAAGCCATTTCCTACTTACACAGCTGGATGTACTACATTTCTCTGTGCATGTGTTTGTGAATGTATGTACATACTTTCAGTGTAAATATACTTGTACATATACAACCAGGTGATCTATTTCATTCTGGGAAATGGCTCACAGAAAAGCTTTTTATTCTATGTTCTTAGACTGCTAGTGAAGGATAGTTATTAAAAATAGGAAATATGTTACTTTAAATACCCAAATTAAACACCAGGCTATTGGATTTGTCATCATTAACTAATATTTCTTACTACGAGGCAGAGGGCTTTAGTATGAAATTTATTGCGGCAACTCACTATTCCTGGTCTGTAAGGGTTTCCTTCTTAAGGAAGGAAAGGTCACAGGCTACCCGGAGGACAGCTGTCAGGATGTAGGTTTTGTATTAGCTACAGGTTCCCATTTGAGCAAGGCTTTGAGCTAGGACAGGCTCCAATGAGCCTGGTCTCACTTCTCTCCTATCTCCTGCTTTCTTGCTGGACTTTCTGGTATGTGTGTCTTATTTTGGTTAAAGACTTGGTGTGTTTATCAGTAAATAATGATTACAATGACTATCATGTATTGATCATACACTTTGTGCCAGGCACTTATATTGAGGTCTTTATGCATGATCTCACTCAGTTCTTAAAATCATCTTATAAGGAAACTACTGCCGTACTCATTTTGTAAATAAGAAACTGAACCATGGGGTTGATGTGACATGATGTAGAAGTGGTGTATAAGAATTTGAACTCGGGATCCCTGGGTGGCGCAGCGGTTTGGCGCCTGCCTTTGGCCCAGGGCGCGATCCTGGAGACCCGGGATCGAATCCCACGTCAGGCTCCCGGTGCATGGAGCCTGCTTCTCTCTCTGCCTGTGTCTCTGCCTCTCTCTCTCTCTGTGTGACTATCATAAATAAATAAAAATTAAAAAAAAATAAATAAAAATGTCTAATCATCATCAGTTTTAAAAAAAAAGAATTTGAACTCAGATATGTTGGCAAATTGAACACCAATAAAAAATAAATTTATAAAAAAAAGAATTTGAAATCAGATATGTATGACTAAAAAACATGGTTTTAACCATTTAGACTACTCTGCCTCCTTCTCCAAGGGGGGGAGGAGGAGGAGGAGGAGGAGGAGGAGGAGGAGGAGGAGGAGGAGGAGGAGGAGGAGGAGAAGCCCTGCAATTACTCTTTCTTTGCTTTACACCTTTCATTTCACATTGAGATGAATCTACCTTCTTAATTCTTCCATTCAAGTACTTTTAGAATATGGAGATAAGGCTGCTGATTCAAACCTGTCCATGGATCAATCCTAAAATTATTCACAATATCAAACATTGATTAAATGCCAAACTATGGGGCTCCTGGATGGCTCAGTAGTTGTGCATCTGCCTTTGGTTCAGGTTGTGATCCCGGGGCCCTGGGATCAAGTTCTACATCGGGCTTCCTGCATGGAGCCTGCTTCTCCCTCTGCCTATGTCTCTGCCTCTCTCTCTGTCTCTCATGAATAAATAAATAAAATCTAAAAAAATTTTTTTTAATTTAAAAAATCCCAAACTACTACTCAAAATAGCAATATAGTTTATTAGGGATGTGTGAGTGAAGGACTGAAGTGTCCAGATTCTCCAGTGCATTTACACACATACACATATACATATTGCATGCACACATGTGGTTACACATACAAGCATGCACATACACAAAACACATGCACACACAGATACACAAGCACAGACACTTAAATTTAGGACTTATCACTCCTGCATTGTGGGATGAAAAAGCAAACCACTTTTAACCTCTTTTTAGTTTATGAAAATAGTAAGTCCTACTGCTGTTTTTCCTGATTCCCAAAGCTTCGCTTGTATTATCTACCTTCTCTGTGAAAATTTCTTATTCTTTTATGTTATTTCTTGTATCTTCATTCTTTCCATTTCTTTAAGTCATTGATTTGTATCCTCTCTCTCCTAAAAGCTATATATCACTCAATATTATATTTTCCAATTTCAAAATGATTTTCAGTGACCTTTAAAAACTCTCAAGTGCATTTTATTTACAATTAAGCATTTTTCATGGTTTTTGGCACTCTTTGGCATAAAGGAAGGGAAATTCAGATATTATAACAAATGCTAAATATTTCCTTTTTTTTCCTCTGAAAATGTCTTAAATTATTTTTCAATTGCACCATGTATGTCAGGTTTTAAATATTTGATCATCTCTTCAATAAGTCGGCTTTCTTGAATGTCTTTAATTTTCAATTTTAAAATATTTTAATTTTTATTTTGTTTTAACTACAAAGAATCGTTATTTCCTATGTGACTTTGTTATGATCTCATTCATTGGTTTCAGTGTGTGTGTGTGTGTGTATAAATTATTTAACATCTTTTTATTTTTTATTTTATTTTTTCAAGATTTTATTTATTTATTCATGAGAGATACAGAGAGAGTGGTAGAGATATAGGCAGAGGGAGAAGTAGGCTCTCTGCAGGGAGCACAATGTGGGACTTGATCCCAGGACCTCGGGATCATGACCTGAGTCAAAGGTAGATCCTCAATGGCTGAGCTACCCAGGCGTCCCTAACCCTCTTCTTTTAAAACTGAATTGCTTTACACTGTTACTTTCTCTCTCTCTCTCTCTCTTATTTTTAAGATTTATTTATTTATTTATTCGTGATAGAGAGAAAGAGAGAGGCAGAGACACAGGCAGAGGGAGAAGCAGGCTCCATGCCGGGAGCCCGCAGTGGGACTCAATCCCGGGACTCCAGGACTGCGCCCTGGGCCAAAGGCAGGTGCTAAACTGCTGAGCCACCCAGGGATCCCCACTTTCTCTTTTTTTTAAGACTTTATTTATTTAGAGAGCATGCATGTGTGCATGAGAGTGGGGGAGGGGCAGGCGGGGGTTGGGGGGGGTAGAAAGAGAGAGAGACTGAATCTCAAGCTGACTCCACACTGAGTACAGAGCCCGATGCGGGGCTGATCCCAGAACCCTGAGATCATGACCTGAGCCAAAATCAAAAGCTGGACACTCAGCTGATGGAGCCATATAGGGGCCTCTATACTTTTACTTTCATGAAAAGTTCTTCTTCCCTTTGACTATGTTTTACATGATGCATTGGATTTGTCATATAAATGGGAAGCCAAATCATTTTTTTAATTACCTTAAAATACAGGGCAGCTGTCTGGTTTTATTAATATTGTTTTTATAATTGGATTCCTGCTAGTAAATCCACTTTTTTGGCTATTAGTGTCAATAACCAAATTGAACTGCAGATCAAACAGATTGTAGTGAATATAATATGTAGAAATTTAGTTAAGACAAGCACAACTTTACAATGCAAGAAACAATGGGAGCCCGAAATACATCACATGAGCATCAAGAGTTCATTTGCTTCACATGTGACACCAGAGAACAAATCTGCATGTCAGCTCCCTTGTTTCACATGGAGATGAATTGATCTTCTTAAATATTTCATTTATTTAAAGGTATTTTAGGTTATGAAGACAAGGCTGCTGATTCAAACCTATCCATGGATTAATCCCAAAATTATTCACAATATCAAACATTGATTAAATGCCAAACTACTAATCAAAATAGCAGCATAGTTTATTAGTAGCAAACATGCTAATATCCTAGTATAATCACAAATTACAAAATAACATGAAAGTTCTACTATTTGGAAAGAATGAACATGGCATTTCTTTTGCAAGGCAGCCACTAAATTGACCCCCTTAAATAATACAATAAGTTCTCACAATATTTTGAAAATGTTGCAAACTGAAAACATGTATGAGTCTGTTCTCATACTGGTCTAACAGACACCCATGAACTCCTTGTGGGGTCATAACCCAGGGAAATGTCCCTTTCTGTCCCTTACTGTTGGTTCATTTAGGCAGATGCAGTTTGAAACAGAGTTAGAAGGGCAAGGAATTTTGTGGCACCTGGGTGGTTCAGTTGGTTAAGTGGCCAACTCTTGATTTTGGTTGAGTCATGATCTCAGGGTTCTGGGATTGAACCCCACGTAGGGCTCTGCATTCAATGGGGAGTCTGCTTGAGGACTTTCTCTTTCCCTCTCCCTCTCCCTCTGCCCCTCTCCCTGCTTGCACTCTCTCTCTAAAATAAATAAATCTTAAAAAAAAAAAAAAAAGGCAAGGGATTTGAGTTACATAGGGAGGTGAGAGGAACTGCAGTCCCAGCAGATTAATCGTGAAAATGAAGCTCTGACAGTCAACAAAAAATAGTGAGGAGTGGGGAATGCTTATCATGGTTACTGGAGAGGCAAGGGGGAAAGGAACCGTCTACACTGTCAGGGGTCATGGCAGAGTATAGAGGTCTAGCAAAGAAGCAGCTGAGACATTAGCTTTAGTCCAAGGAAGGAGGAGGAGGTAGGAATTAAGTTGCAAGACGGCTGAAGCTCAAGGTAAGCAAGCATCCAGAGAGCTTTCAGGGAGAGAGGAGCTCAGAACATGATCTGAAGCAAGTTTCTTCTAAGGCAGTCCAAAGATTGACCCAACCAAACCTACCCTGGCATCCATCAAAGTTGCTCTAGTTCCCCAGTATCAGGGATATGCTATTATCTGCTCAGGAGACCTCTGTGTGTGGCCAGGTTGTGTCTGACCAAATTTGGGCCTCCCACAAGTGGGGGTGGGGTGTCACAGTGGATAGCATAACAATCTCTGCTATTCCTCAGGGACCTCGAATAACCTGCTTTCTCTGGGCTGTTTTTGTGGATTAAAATATTGAGTGGGTACAATATTGAGTGTATACAATGGAATATTACTCAGCTATTAGAAATGACAAATACCCACCATTTGCTTCAACGTGGATGGAACTGGAGGGTATTATGCTGAGTGAAGTAAGTCAGTCGGAGAAGGACAAACATTATATGTTCTCATTCATTTGGGGAATATAAATAATAGTGAAAGGGAATATAAGGGAAGGGAGAAGAAATGTGTGGGAAATATCAGAAAGGGAGACAGAACGTAAAGACTGCTAACTCTGGGAAACGAACTAGGGGTGGTAGAAGGGGAGGAGGGCGGGGGGTGGGAGTGAATGGGTGACGGGCACTGGGGGTTATTCTGTATGTTAGTAAATTGAACACCAATAAAAAATAAAATAAAATATTGAGTGGGAAGTTCTATATGCAATTCAGTGCCATACAAGAAGAAATGGGAATCCTGAGATGAATCACAGTGTTACCTGGAGCTGAATTTTGTATTCTTGGGACAATTTTTGGAAACCCCCTTCCCCACCCACAAAAAATGTTTGTTGAAGTTGGCTTCCTACCAGTCTTGTAGCCAGGTAGTCCAATGTAGGCATGCAATGGACAGCTGGATCTGGTTTTCTATCTCAAGGACTTCCCTGGTAGTCAGATTGCATCATCTAGACATGTTTGCTCCCTCGCCTTAGAATGGCCTACGGGCAGAGGGCAATTGTTGCTGACAATGAAGATAAAATCGGTGATTAATATGTTAAGAGATATTCTGGGGCAGAAGATAGGTGTATTTGAAGAAGCTGGCCTGATTTTCTCTGATGGATGGTAAAAATTGAAGGTGTGGCCCTAAGCATAGTGCATTCTGCAATCTATAACGCTTGTTTGAAAATGTGAATTTGTCCCAATGTGATTGATGTACTAGGGGAAAATGTGAACGTAATGAAGATTTTGCTTTTGTCTGTACATGACTTTGTCCATGAGAAATAACAAGTGGATGCAGAAAACTGTACCCGGTGGAACTGAGTTGTGCAGGAATACACAAAATGCACACATGAACACACCTCAAAATCTACCAGCTACCTTGGTTTCCTACATGTGTTATAAGCCAAGCTCATCCTCTTGTAGAGTTATAATTTTTCATCAAATTTCAGACAAGTTTTCTTCTACCTCTTCACAGTAATTCGGAAGCTGCAGCCTTTCTGTCATCCACTTCAGCAAATAAACCGCCCATCCTTTACAAGGTAAAAAAGCATATGCATTTCTTAATCATTTAATATGTACAAAACTGCTATCATTTTTAATAGCTTCCCATTTTTCATGATGCTAATAAAGATTCTGAGTTGTTCCCTGGCCCCATTTTCTGTGTAAGCCCTTGTGGTTTTTGTTGTGCAAATTTTAAGGGACACATACGTCCGTTGAGAGCAGAACTGATGGGACATTTGGTTTATCCACTAATATGATTGAGATGGATTACGAAGGCTTGGAACAGATATTTGTGATTGCATCCTGGGATTCTGGTAGAAGATTCCTTCCGGGCCATCATTCTTCTTGATGGCATAAATATAGATTGCTCATTGGCCATGGAATAAGGATATTTTCTAGCACTCTTGCAAGGAACTTGATAGAAACCAATGTGCCCGAAGAGCAATGTAGACACAAGATGGAGGTGATGGAGGGTTTTGATTTGAGATGTGGGGCCCTCATTGATAATGAATGCTTTTCTGGGGCTGGGGTACTCCTACCTACTTTTTGCTGCTACAAGGTGAACAATAGGCAGTCTGGCCAGGGCTGCAAGATGGGGATATCCTGCACAGATAGCAGGCAATTGGATAGCTGGGGGCCTTCAGAAATTAAAATGCAGAGGGTTTAGAATTGGCTTTCTGGCTCTGTGATTTGGGAAGGACCTGGATCTGGCAATGAGAGGAAAGAAGAGGGCCAGTAAATAAATCTGTTCTTGGCTGACTTGTGGAATGTCATGGAGGTTCTGCTGGTTCATGCTAATAGCTAATGGGAGGTTTGGCTCCCATAAGAAAGTGCCATGAGCATTTTGTGAATTGTTAGTGAGGATTTGATGGAAAATACCTCGTTCTCCAAAGTGAGGCAATGAGACTCCACATAAATGATATTCAGACAGAGACAGTTCCATTACAATCTTCCCTGTGGGCTTCATGGCCTTCCCATGCTCCCTCCCAGGAGTTATTCTCTGTAGCAAAAATGAGCCACAGGTCTGGGTACAGACTGACTTAATGTGAAATTGGTATATGCAAACCTTAACTATTTTAACTTTTATTTTTTTCTAGCTTTGTTGAGATATAATCAACACACAATATTGTATAAGTTTAAGGTGTACAATGTGATGATTGCAAAGCTTAACTCTTGCTAGACCTCTGACAGCTACTGAAATGTCTGATTGTTGTATATCCGTTGTGTTGGAACAGTGATTTTCAAACTGTGTTTTATGCAGCTCAGGGCGTTTGGGAGAAAAGAGGGAGGAATGGAAGGGAGAGGAGGGTGTCAGGCATTAAGACCCCCTCCCTCCATTCAAGGTAAGCAGATTCGTCCTTTATGTTGTATAATTGAGATTTCTTATTAGTTGAATTGTGTTCCCCCAAAAGATGTGAAAGTCCTAACCCTTAGTGCCTGTAAGTGTGATGTTACTTGGAAATAGGGTCTTTGCAGTTGATTAAAGTGAATCCTTAATATAATCCCTAATCAATATGACTGGTGCTTTTATAAAACAAAGAAATGTGGATACAAGATAGATGCACACAGGGAGGATCCCACCTGAAGATGAAGGTAGAGATGGGTACCTCTATAAGCCAAGGTAGGCCAAAGACAGTCAGCTAATACCAGAAGCCAGGAGAGAGGCATATAATAATAGATTCTCTCTCACAGCCCTCATCAGTAAACAATCCTGCTAATATCTCAATTTTGAACTTTTAGCCTCTAGAAGTGTGAGATAATAAATTTCGGTTTTATAAGCTACCCATTTTATGGTTATTTTGTTACAGCAGTCCTGGAAAACTAGTACAGGATTCTTGGTGAAATTTCATTTGTAAACAAAAACAAAAAACAAAACAAAAACACAAAGACTTCTCAGGTTAAATTTATTTGAAAATGATTGAGTTAGATGGGCCAAGTGGAGAACTGTGGCCACTTCCAATATCAAGCTGCATCATTCAAAGGACGGAAGAACTCTGAGTGCCAAGACTCTACCAAAGCAAAGTCAAATGCATACTTCTTGCCATGGGCATCTAGTTGGTGTTTTCATAGTATTATACAGTGTGGAGAAGTCATGAGAAGAAAAATAAAAAGGTACCTAAACAATCAGGTTATGCAACGGCCTAATGTAATCATGATAAGAAGAGGCTGAATGGCTTTAATGTATATTCACAATGGTCATAATAAATTCAAAATAGGATCTTTTGTCTTTTTTCATGACTATGCCTAGTTACATGCTCTTCAGAATTCCTATTTGGTATAAACTGTGATTCACCTGTGCTAATACAGCAAGCCAGGAGTCAGTGGGAAGGTATTGATTTTGGATAATGATTTTATTTAACACCTGGTACTCATTGCACAGATGTGCATCCTTGCTTCTCTCCTTGACAAGGAGGAGAGACACTTGATGGGCAGATGGGGCCCTACTGTAGATTTCTTTCATTAAATTCTCCATGGGATGCCATCTTTGACTGATCATGAATGCATGTTCCTGGCAGAAGATCAATAGCTCAGGCAGAGGGGTGGAAAGCAGGCAGGGTTTGGTTTAAAAAGTCTAAGTATATTTTAGAGTTCTAGGATTTCTGTGTTTATGGAGTGGTGCATCTTGTGTTATTTGTACTCTAGTATGTATGCTTGCTGCTGGAAGGGATAATGAAAGCAGTAGAAGCTAGCTGTGGCTTTCAATGATGTCAAGTGATTCTGGATAAGCTCTTGCATCCCTGGAATTATGAGGTCATGAGAAACCAGGTAGTATCCAGAAATGGATATCTTTGATAACATTTAAAATTATTAGTGGGCCCAGAACCTCTTGCAGCACTGACCAGAGACTGAGATTGTCTTTGGATGTTGGGTTTGTGGTGTTGTCACCCAGCCAAAAGGATTACTCAGTTACACACAGTGCTCTCTGTGTGTGAATATGTCCATTTGTAGAATAATGGTCTATGTCCATAGTGAAGTAAAGCACCACTTTGAGGATATCCAGGGGATGAGGTTTCCAGCTCTGTCGTGTATGCCCCAGTTACCCTCTCCAGTAACAAGGCACACATTTATGTTGAATCCAGACGAGGTCTTGGAATTCTTCTACACATAGCTATCTAGGCATTTGCTACCAACGGATGAGTTGCCATGCAAGATGAAACCTATTTGCTTTGTCTATATTAGGTCTTGAGTAGGCATTTGGCATAATGCTTACTGCCTGTTCTAAAATGGGGCCATACTGGTGGTTCAGTTGTAGAAAAGCTCCAATGTCCCCACAGAGAAAAAAATCATCTGAGTGGAAGTATCTAGATTCATGTCTTACACATATGGATTGAGGGCTGTCTACCTGTTGGCTGTGAGCCATCTTAGATAGCCAACCACTCCAAGTCACCTCCTGCAGTCCAAAGTCAAGCATTTGGCTTCAGACCACTCTGCATCAGACAGAGAAATCCACTCGAAGTACTACTGAGTTGTAGACTAGTAGACTCTTGACCTTGGATTCACAGATAAGTAAATGTGGGCAAGATCCACTGACTGTCCCCAGTGCTTGCTCAAACATCCTGAGGGCCTGGCCAGGAACTTGGTTGGTAAGAAGAAGCAAGAACAAACCCACCACAGCTAATTAGAGATTCCCTCTGCTAGATCTCTTAGCCCTGTGGGGCTGGGCCAGGCTCTCAGAAAGGATATCAGCCAAATTCTTGATCCCCTCTGAGTATAAATTATCTGCAACGATAAAGTAGAAACAAGGGAGGAAAGGCAAATTGGCACTTATGGAGTCTGGCACTTTGCAGACACTATCTTATTAATCTTCTCAGCAGCCCCAGGAGGTAGGTAGTTTAATTTCATTGTATGGATAAGGGAAGTAAAGCTCAGAGGGGCTGTGTACCTTTCTGAGGTCACAGGTAGGAAGCAGCACAAGTGAGAGCACCTTCAGGTCTGCCCAGAAGTCTTCTTCCCTCCTTGTGGCACCTGCTCCACCATACACCTCTGGCCAATGCCAGGAAAGAAGCCACATCTCTCATATCACATTATTTTGCTTCTTACAAACTTTGAAAAGCTCATTATTATTGTTTCAGGTGCCTACTCCACAGCCAGCATTTAAACAGATTGATGAAACACTATCGTCCACCTAGCCAAACTTACAGTCGGCTGTTTGTAATACTTCTGACATTTCTGAGGTCATCTCTCTTTCTCCCCTCAACACACAGATGGGTCTGGCTCCGCAATTCAAAATGACAAAGCAAAATGGCAACAAATGTCAAGTGTAACAGTGATTCTTTCAGACAGATCACCAAGAGAGCAAAGCTATTAAAAATTTCATTCTCTTTGCCCTTCCATTTGCCGGGCTGCATCCTCTATGTTACTAAAATCAGCACGCTTGGAAGTAATCTCTAGCACCACTGCCTGGGAAATAGCGCTGTTTCTGCAAATGTGAATCTAAGTGGAGTAAGATCCAAGATAGCTTGTTTAGGATTGGTAATTGGTAAGAAAGATCTAGTAAATACTGTATTATTACTTATAAAGAAAGAGGGCAGGAATAGGAAAAAAAGGAGCTCCTTGTCTTTAAAGGAATTCACATTTTTATGTAAATTTATTTGATTTTCATTACATATAAAGAGTCCTCCCATTAAGTATTATTTTACTGAAAGGAAGGATATGGAAAAAGTTAACTGGAATAGGAAAATCTTGCTAAAGGAACTAAACTTCCTTTTAACTTGGAAAAAAGAAAAATGATACTTTCTTATACAAATCTGACATGTCATCATTGGCATCATCATTTCACAAATGATGCATACTAAAACATAATTAAATCATGCCAATGATTAATGATTTAATTTATCTCAAAAAATAGCATAAGACTGATACTGCTTTTTAAATTTGAATTTAAATATTTGACCCAAATCAACCCTTCATCTTTAAAAATGGAAGAGCTGAACCACTTGTCATATTTCTTATGCTCTGGATAAATCTTACCCTGGTTGTCTAGTCATTGATTTCTAAGAAAATTCATTTGTCAAAACTCTTTTAGTTCATGCTTCCCTCTTCCACAGTATCATTTCCTGGACTGAAATCACACAGGCTTTCTCTCCTTGCCCTTTACATACATCATTTTAGTGTTTTTGATCTTTCTTCTTCTTTGATAGCTTGTGTGATCATGTATGGATTTTTAAAAAGCTCACGTACTGAGATTTTTCTGTCTTCTGGGTTATGGTCAAGTCTTGGAAATCTGACGTCCTGAATCTATGTCTGCTAAAAGGATTGAGGCCCTGGTGAGTTGTGTGTTGATAAGAATCAGAAAGCAGATGTATTTTAATTAAATAAAACAACAGAGCACAGAACACAAGGTGAATGTTATAGTTAGAAAATTAAATCAAATTCGGTAGCCTATTGGGGTGTGTATCAACGAAACCTGTCTTCTTTCCTGGGTGACTCATTTTTGTCTTCTTTAAAAAAAAAAATACTGTTCAATCCTTGTTTAAATAATGCCCCTTTGCCTCTCACTCCCAGGCTGGCCTGCGAGCATACTAAGCCTGATTAGCACACATGTCTGTGTAGCCTACTACATGAATGTCTGCTTAAAACTTTCTTTTCCCTGATTTTATTCTGCATCTTCTGGGGTAACTGTGATAAGCAAAGGTAATAAATACAAATACCACATCATTTACTTAGGAAGTGTTCAATCCTGACCCGATGCTCTTTCATCATTCACTCTGTTTCAGTCCAAGACTTCTCCTATGTAAGACTCAGACTCAGGCCCCAGGGAATGTTTCATGCCAGTGCCCTGCATCTCTTTTGTGGAAATGTCTTGTTTGGGGAAGGTGTGCTGAGGGCCAGGGCAGGGGGTAAAGATACAGGGTAAGAAGTCAGCTCTGTTAGGTACAGGATTGTTTTCATCACTTGAGCATTAGGTCTGTAACAAATCTATATTATGAAGGAGATTTATAGAACACGTAACCAGTGGGGGACAGAGAAAATTGAAAATCTGTAAGCACTGAAGGCAACCCTAACATTGGCCATCTGCCTTTATACTATCAAAAACAAAACAAAAACAAAAACCAAGCACATGACAATATATTCCCTTCTTTATTTCAAATCATATCCAAATATGTTCTAGGTCTGGGCAGCTATTCCTCGATGATATATGATTATGTACAATGTACTTGGTGGGCAAAACAGGCATTATTTCATCTAAATTTCCTTTCAGATGTGGGACATGAAGGTTAACTGGCACTAGAAGGCATAGACTATCAGAAGAGTGGCACAGATAGTGTTTTCTTGCTGGGTGATGACAGTGTAATCCATGGACATTCAGGGCCACCATGATTCCTCAATTGCCCAGGCCCAATACTTCTGTCCCCTGACATACAGGCAGTGGCCAATATTTACAGGCAAGCAGAATGGGGACAGTCTTCAACAAGGGACATGCTCCCTTCACTAGTAATTCCTTGTCAGTTTTGTCTTTTGCCTCAACCTTCCTTTTCCCAGACTTCAAGAAGATCCCATTCAATTCCAAGGCATCAGCATTTAGTACTGATACAACTAATACAGAACAAGAAGATGACATGTTCCCATTCAGGCCTAGCTATGAACACCTGATAATATTAAAGTTGAAGGGAGTTAAAATAGGATCTAGCAAGGGCAATGAAGTGAGGATCTTCTCAGGAAACAAAAATATCCTCCACTCCACTCTTGGATTAAAAATAAACATTTTCTTTTAGCCTGTTGTCGAATTTTCTTGCAAGTGCTGACCTACAGAGTAAGTCAGTCTCCCAAATGTGCATGGCCGATCTGAAGTTTTCTGAAAGGAATCTGGAATCCCTACTATCCCCAGAAATAAATCATCCTTGGGCATGAGACCAGACAGTTTCTACGGAGTTATTTTATTCTGTGGATGCATTCCCTTTCTATCCAGGTTTACGTTCAATAACCCTGGAGAGCTCCCCCATTATGCCTTCTATAAATAATGGAATCCTTTCTTTTAAAAGCTCAAGGCAGAGATGCAAATAAGTTGAGCTGAAAAAAAAATCTTTCAGGCCCCAAATGTCCTGTCATATCAGCCAGGCCAATGATCTGCATGTTTGGGGCACTTACGATCATATTTCAGCTCCTGCCCTGGCAGTTACTGTTACTACACTATGACTTTGGCATACAAATAGCTTTTTATTGTGAAGTTGCAAAGTGCCTCGAATCACTTCTTAGTTATAGCTTTCAGGACTTTTCTCATAAAGCTTTGGACCCCTGATGACAAGTGAGATCATCCTGGAGCTTTCTCACTTCTTGAATGGCATGGAGAGGAGAGGTCAGGAATTAGTGTCAACAGCTGCGGAAGAGAAGGGGTGGCCTCGCGCAGAGTGCACCCTCTTACAAGGAAGCTCCCTACAGGTGACACAGGTTAGAAAAAAATCCTGAAAAAACAATCATTTCTTATTGCTGCCGTAGAAAATTATCAGAAATGTAGGGACTGATAAAGCAACACAATTTGTTATCTTATAGTTCTTGAAGCCCAAAATCCCCCATTCCTTTCTGGGGACACTACAGAAGAATCCCGTTCCTTGCTTTTTCCGGCTTCTGGATACAGCTTGTGTTCCTTGCCTCAGGCCCTCTTCCATCTTCAAGGCTTGCAAGGGCAGGCTGAAATCTCATGTCTCCGATCTCTGACTCACTTTGCTGCTCCCCTTTTCCATTTTTAAACAGCTCCGTGATGATATTGGGCTCATTTGCAGAATCGAGGACAATATCCTCATCTCAAGGTCCTTCATCTTATTCCCTTCTGCGGAGTCCCTTGTGGCACTAAGGTAACATTTTAACAGATTCTGGGAATTAGGATATGCACATCTTTGGGGAGCCATGAGGGCACCTACCAAGAATGCCTGGCTGCAAAAGACACGTGAACTCTTTAGTTGCCTCTTTGGGTTTGAAAGTCACTGGGGGAAATGGGAGAGAGTGACATAAGGAAGAATATACACAGCAGTCCCAGAGGTGCTACAACGATAAGATGCTGCTCACACCTGTTCAGGTGATTGCTTTCACTAAGTCATATATTCAATACAGGCTTCCCTTTTTTTGTCATCATGTATTTTTTACGTGGGTTGAGTTGGCAACTTTCTGGGGATTGAAAAGGTGTGTACTACTATTAAAGTGGTTGGAGAAGTCATGCAGTAGTATTTGCCTTGCTTGGAATTATAAAATTTATTTGTGGAACTTCTTTCATCCTGGAAGGTCAATCAGCTTTGGGACAGCAGAGCTACCATCAATCTGACTCTCTTAGGCAATCTGGCCCTCTGGAGGTCTCCTCATAGGAACATTTTTTAATACTAAAAAATGGAGAAAACACAGTAAAAAGGACAGGAGCCAGAAGAAAGAGTCTTAACTTTCCCTCTCACTGTGTTTTCTGACCGTCCAGATTTAAATAAAGCACACCCTAGAGAAAAAGTAAAAACTGTGCTTTATGAAGAAGAGTTAATTTGTTAGAAAGCCTGGTGGATCTGTCTATGATGGAACTGAGCAAATTATATTTAACAATCGTATATGCATTAGAGATTCTAAGTATGTAACCAGGTCACGAAATAAGTCAACATCCTTTTGAGATCTTTCTTTTTCATTTGAAATTAGCAATTGAAGGATTATGTGGGTTGGGGAAGATATATGTCAGAAATATTTTCCCCCTAGTGATTACCAGTAAGACTTGGCTTATATTTACAAAAGCCGTTCATTCATTCATTCATGCATGCATTCATAAATACTTATTGAATGCCTACTAAGAGCAATGCTATGGAGGAAAGGATGTATGGGGAAGTGTATATATAAGAATGAAAATAAAATCCAGCCCTATTCTCTGTATAGTTTATAATCTTAAGAGAAAACACTGTAATTTGTATGTGATTCCTGGGTACAGTGAAGAGATTTTATAAATGTTTTTGATTTTCTACAATTTGAAACTCACTTGTGATTTCATTTATATGATCTTTACAAAGTCATCCAAAGGAGGTCTCTAAAAAAGATCTATTTCCTTTTATTTATAATTTCAAAAGCCTAAAACATCACCACTTCAGATATCAATGTCTTTTGTTTCTTCAACAAATTTGCAAGAGACTTTTTAAGAAACTCAAGTCCTTATGATACAGTTGTAGGATCATATATATCACTCTGTGTTGGTGTTAAAGCCTATTTTGTTAATATAGGCACAGAACCCTAAAATCTTTAAATATGGTAGTCTGTCAGGCTTAGCATACTTTAGGTTGGTTTAAAAAAAAGGGAAATTGAGAAATAGAGAGTATGCATAAATAAAGGAGCTAAATATAATGAAAGATAAATAATTCTTCTTACTAAGCCTTTGGAAGAAAGAAAGAAGTAGAGGCAAAAAAGGGATGACACATAGACTGCTTCTCTATTGTATTTCTGCCTGTTAGGGAAATGGGAGAAGATATGTTTTAGAAGGAGGATGAGATTATGTCAGAAACATCTGCACTCTGTGGTGCACTCAGGAGCAAGGAGAAGCCCCCGGTTCACACTGAAATGTCTCCCTTAGTTATCCAGAGCTAAGAATGTTAATGAAAAGTCACTCATTTCTTTCCATTAAAAAGGCCTACGTTATCCTGGTGACCTCAGGAATGCCAGTAGCATTGTCTGGTTCCAGCTGAAGGACTTCAACACATGCTTATATTTTACTGGAATGATCAGAAATTAGTGTCTCAAATGTTGAGGAGTTTATTTCCTTGGATATAATTACTGATTATTTGTGTAATTTGAAATATTTATTCTAATTTAACGGGATGGTTTTTCCAGCTCTTACACCTAAGAACTATATCCTATAGATGCAAAATCTTCCATATGTTTAGTCTATAGCTCCCCAACAATCAATATTCCCTTCTGCTAGTCCTAAAGAAGAAATCATCTCTGTTTAAAACTCATGGAGACCGTACTTGAGAACAGAACAACATTTACACATCTAAGACGATGACAATGATGAAATAATTTGAATTCTCCTAGCTATATGATTTAACTTGTTTGCAGCTTCCATTTCTTATTAAGTTTCCTCCAAATCCATAAATCTCTTTCTAAATGTCCCAGCTATCTTTGCTGGTGTTCAAAGAAGCACTCTGAACAGCGCCTTCCCTGCACATTTTGATACCATCACAGACTTCTAAATCCTAGGATTTAACTGCTTCCTCCATCTACATTTTATTTTCCTAACAAGTTTTCAAGAGTCAAGAGGACTTATCCTTACTTTTATTACTCTCATTAGCTCTTAGGATGTACTCTGCACAAAGCAGACATTTAATAAACATGCATTACACAGCCAAAGAAATTTAAATATTAAGTTCAAGGATTCCCTTTGGTGGGGGACATATTGGGTCATGTTAAAGGTAAATTGCTGTTGTAATTCAAATTGTTTTTGGCACTAGAGTCAAACTAAATTAGCTCAATGTCTTTTGTTTCTCATTAACTCCAAAGCACATTGAATTTAGAAAAAAATGTGAATATTGTTTGATAGTACCTCATATTTTGTCATATCTAGCTACTTTGAAAGTTATTCTAAAGCAGTAGACAGATGGAAAAGATATAAATCCTGAGGTACAGAGTTCAAACAGAAATACTCTTCTCTGGTCACCAAAAATACCACTATGTTCGAGTACTATAATGCAATACCATACACATTGTCTTCATATTCAGAATAAAAAATTTTCCAATGAATAATTAAAAATCACTTCAAGATAACTCTAAAATCTTACTATGCTTTTCAGACATGGGGAGGGAATTCTTTCAATTGCCTGATATCAATTGTGGGAGTTTTTCCTATGTACCTCTATTACCAAATGCACATGGCTCAGTTCATCAGTTGTGATCATTATTAAGTCATTAATCACTGACTTTAAAATATCATGAAGAAACATTTTAACCTGAAATGGAGATGGCATCACCCTCCCTACTTCATGAAGATGCATAGAATCAGTCAACTTCACACGTCTTAAATAAATTGTAAGTTTGTGAAGACAAAAAGAAGATCACATTCATTAAAAATAAATGCCAGTTCATTATACACAATGTCATTTACAAGGTCCTAACATTGAAGAGGCTGGCTACTCCTTGCTAGTATTTTCTGAGAAAACAAATAATGGAACCTCACAGGAAGGTCAAATGGAGGCAGGACTCTGAGTCTAGTCTTTTCTGTGAGTGAATTTAACAGAGATTGCATTTACTCCCGTTAGTGATAAATGTACCTATCACACTTCAACTTTCCAGGCAAACTTGTTTTTGTTTATTAAAAGGTTTAGGTTTCACTTTCTGATTGATTCTTCAGACAGATTTTTGTGTCTTTAGCTCCCTGAATTGAGTAAATGCTATTTAAGTTCCCACACTGGCTTCTGAGTCCTATTTTTTATTTCTGGACCCGGCCTCATGCTAGAGTCCTCTTTTCACCATGGACCTTATAACATAGATGTGGAAGCCAATGGAGCCAAAACATACGAGGTAGACCCAGAGAGAGACTTCTGCCCAAGCTCCACTGGTGAGCTAGATCTGCCCATTTCCCAGCCCCTGTTCCACGCCGGTGACTTTGTTTCTTTTCTGATCTCATTGCTGTCTGAAAATTCCTTATAATTTTAGATGGGGTAGCTGCTGCTTTGTCTTGTGGTTTTACCAAAAAGGAATCTTTTTTATTTTACTTTTTTAATTTTCAAATTATTTTTAAAGATTTATCTATTAGAGAGAGGGAGAGAGTGAGTGGGAGGAAGAGAGAATCTGAAGCAGACTTCTCACTGAGTGCAGAGCCTGATGTGGGGTTCCATTCCATGACTGTGAGGTCATGACCTAAGCTGAAACCAAGAGTTGGAGGCTTAACCTACTGAGCCACCCAGGTGCCCTGAATCTTGTTTATTTTCTAAGAAATTCTTTTTCTAGCTTTATTAAGAAATAATTGACATGTATCATCATATGAGTTTAAGGTGGACAGCATGGTGGTGTAATTTTCACATATTGTGTAATGATTACAATACATTTACTTGACATCCATCATCTTACACAGATAAAATAAAGAACAGAAAAATAATTTTCTCCTTGTAATAACTCTTAGGTTTTACTCTCTTAACTTTCATATATCACAGCAGTGTTAGCTATAGTCCTCATATTGTACATTACATCCCTACTACTTACTTCTCACTGGAAGTTGACACCTTTTGACCACCTTCCTCCAATTCCTCCTCCTTCCATCTAAAAGGGAATCTTGAAGATGGTCAGAGGAGGCCAGACTGACTTATGCAATTGAAACTTGTGGATGAAAGGTAAGATTATATATATATATATATTTTAATTAAATTTTATTTTTTTTAATTGGAGTTCAATTTGCCAACATATGGTAAGATTATATTTAATAAATTTGCTGAATTTTCTTATAATTTACTGTTATAGGGCATTATGTATTATATTAGAAATCTAAAATGAAAAAGTATTTCATATTAAAAAATTTATTCCAGACATGGGGATTAAGTGGGGATTTTATACCTTATTTCCTAGCACAATGTTTTTAAATACAATTATTTTATACTTGTATGTACAGCTAATTTTATGGTTGAATCAAGCTATGAAAGTGAGCATACATTCAAAAAAATCAGAAAAAAAGGTAGTAACAGAGACCTTAAGAGGCAAAGGAATTAAGTTAACTTTAGAAAGATTTAAGGTAAATTACATTAATTAAGTCCTTGTTATGTGCTGTGATCTGTATGTAGTGTGTTCACATTTATTATTTGATTATTTAATCCCTTAGTTAATGTTACTTATATTTATATCAATCCTAGAGTTTTAATATTAAAACTCAGATTTAATTCTGGTACATTTCCTTTACTTTCTTGAATACAGAGGGAATATTTCTTGAATACAGAGGGAAAATTCAATTATTTTTAGTGGGAGAAATCAGTAATTAAATAATTAAATATAAATCTTAGACACTACTTGATAAGTAATCTGATAAGTAATCACCAAAAGGACTTTCAAAGAACATTTGACTATGTTGTACTAGATAACTTACAGCCATGGCAAAAGAAAAACTAAAACAAAATACAAGAAAAATATTGATTTGTGAAGGTATATCTAGAAATCTTTTATGTTCTGTTGTGAATCTTAGATCTTTTCCATGTCTGTCTGTATTTTGGAGCCTACTTTGAACACGCTGAAGTTCAAATTTATATCCTGGCTCCTCTTTTGATAGCCTTTGTTTTTAGTGATTGTAACACAATGATGATTTCATCAATTTACTCATTTTTTAATTTCATTTCAAGGTCAACTGGAAGCAGGTGTGGCAATTAAAAAATTTCTCTCATTTTGTGATGGAAGGTGCAAAGCATATCTTTCAGGAGTCTACTTCAGGCACAAATAGCTTTAATGAGCAAAAAGCTAGTAGCTAAAAAATAGGTAATTATAGTTTTTAAAGTGGTTTTTCATATATATTTATTTATAAAGCACCAAATTAAGTTATAGAAGAAGATTTAAAAAATGAGTCATGTTACCTTGCCTCCATATTGTCATTCTTATTTAATTTGATAAAAATCACAAGACTTACACATTCTATGAATATAATGTGGCTACTTAATAAATGTCAGTGTTCCTACCCATTCTGTGCAATACAACTGGTCTTACTATTTTTTATTTTCATATCCATGTAGAATCTATGCTCTGCTGAGCTCCATTTTGTCTGGCAGAATGACTTCTTTTACTTGGTTTGCTTTTAGTAATTTTTCTTTCTTTATTGAATTTCTTTATCTTTTCTAATAGTGACATGTGTCATTACCTCCCTGGTTCAGCTATTTCCAATTAAACTTTTCAGGGTGTCTTAAATGCTGGGGGTCAAACATTAGGATGCACACAAATCATATGGGCAGCTTGTGGAAAAGATGTGTTCCTGAATCCCCACTTCAAGAAATTTTTTCAATAGGCTTGGTGAGAGATGGGGGGGTGGTGCTTTTTTCACAAAACTTCTGACACTTTTGATGCAGGTTGTTGAGGCTGACACACTAATCCTCTGCAATAAGGCAAGGACTCATGATCCTGAGGACTAATTTTTCTGAGGAAATCTTTCAATTATCTATTGTTATATAACAGACCACCCAACACCTAGTAGCCTGAAACAACCATAGTAATTAATTTTGCTCATGAATCTGCAAACTGGGCAGGATTGGTGGTAATGCCTTAAACTGTCCACATGATGTCAGCAGAGGTGGTTTGGTTGCAGCTGGATATCCACTTCCAACATGGCTCACTCATGGTTGGCAAGTTGTGGCTGGCTGTTGCCTGGGAGGTCAACCAGAAGGGTGTTAGTTAAGAGCATTGGTTTCTTTCTACATGGGATTGTCCGTGATTCTCTTTGGGCTTCCTCACAGCATGGTGACTGGGTTCTAAGATTGAGCATTCTATGAGGAAGTAAGCAGAAGCTTTCAGTCTCGTCAGACTTGGCCCCAGAAATGGACACTGAATAATTTCCTCTATTCCATTGGTCAAAGCAATGAAAGAGTGCTCTCAGATTTGAAGAGAGGGTTAAATGTCAAAGAATTTTTGACTGTTTTAAATCTTTTATAGTAACTTCATAATTTCAGAGTGTGATCCTAAAAGTGAATTTAGAGGCAATTTAGTCTACTGGCTTCCAAGTGAAACATGGACAACTAGGCATTGGAGTACAAAGAGAAAATATTAGAACTTCATTATATTTTTCATTACTTATTTTGGTATTTATCATATAATAAAATGGACTTTTTTTGCTTTGGAGGTATAGTTTTATGAATTTTAATACCTGTATATATTTGGATAGCTACCACTATAACCAAGATATAGAACAGTTTTAGCACCTCAAAAAACTCTCTTATGCTATTCTTTATGATCACAAACTTACCCTGCCTGTAACTGCTGGTAAACACTGATTAATTTTCCATGATAACAGTTTTGTCCTTTCTATATGTCAAATAAATGAAATAACAGAGTACTCTACCTTTTGAGATGGGCTTCTCACAATGCTTTTGAGATTCATTTATATTGTTGCATTTACCAATACTTTGTTCTTTTTTTTATTACTGAGTAGCAATGCATTGTATGAATATACAGGTTGGCTTACCTATTCACCCGTTGGAGGACATTTGGATTGGTTCTAGCTTTCAGCTCTCATAAATAAAGCTGCTATGAACATTCATGTATAGAACTTTGTTATGTTCTAACTCATACTTTAAAAATATATATTTGTGAAGTGTGTTTTAAAATGTGAATAATGATACAGTAATGCATGTTTATAATTTACACGTAAGTTGTGTATGAGTTCATATTAACTCAATTATAAGAGTATGTGGTCAAAGAGCTGGGAAAATTTTGCTAATGATCAAAGCTATGTGATGAGTACATGGGCTTTATTATGCTGTGCCTTCTACTTTTATTTGTTTTAAAATTTGCATAATATAAATTTTTAAAAGATTCATAGATCTTTATCTGATGCACCCCACTAATGTAACAGATGTAGAAGTGAATATTGAGGGTATTACTGGACATAGGAGCAAATGGCAAAGACACACCCAGCTCTTCTGCCTCTTTCCAATGCGTCATGAAGCTGATTTAGGTGAAATGACAAATTACATAAAGATTTTAAGTTAACTATGCATAGTCTCATATTCTAGCATTTGCCAACCACATATTTGGAAGTATTGATGAATACTTTTTTTTTAAGATTTTATTTATTTATTCATGATAGACCTAAAGAGAGAGAGAGGCAAAGATACAGGCAGGGGGAGAAGCAGGCTCCATGCCAGAAGCCCCACACGGGACTCGATCCCAGGACTCCAGGATCACGCCCTGGGCCAAAGGCAGGCGCTAAACCGCTGAGCCATCCAGGGATCCCCTGATGAATACTTTTTTAAAAAATCACATTATAAGAACAAATCAAGGTCAGCAGCGCTGTTCTTGTTCGATCTTTGTTCTTTTATTTTCCCCTGGTGCACTAGACAGGTGTATTGCAGAGAAAGCAAATCACTAGGCTTGTGAGAACTGAAAGTCCTTACTCTCTCTGCCTGGTGTGTAAACGTATCCTATTACTGTAGCCACTTGTTACTAATGTCAGCACACAGTAGAAAAACAAGGTATAAAAACTTTAGTATGGTTACAATTCTCCAACACCAATTCAAAGACATTTAATTTGTCAGAAACCAGCAATGAACCATCCTGCTATCTCTTAACTGTCATTGGCCCCTTGGTTGGGTTGGAAAATTTTTTATTTACTATTATTGTTATGCCTTTATCATTATTTTCCTTGTAAAAAGAGAATTAAATTACTGCCTTAACTTGGCTAAAACCTGCCAGACATTAAGAGTTCTTTCCATCCCACACTCCTAGACCTTGATGGCCTATGAAAGAAAAGTCTGACACTAGGAATATAAAGTTGCCTTCAAACCAACCTAGAAATCCAGATTTGAAATAAATGACTACAGTTTGTTACAATTTGGCATGTCTCACCTATGTAAGTCCTCACATCCTCTCTTTTCCTAGCTACAATATAAGGAGAGCATTGCATTTCCAATAAATAATGTATAATTAATTAGCATTTCCAAAAGCATATTACCCTTTGCATATAACTGTCTTCCCTCTACCAAAACAGCAGGTACTAATGAGATCAGGTTTTTGTCTGGGAGCAATCAGTTCCTGTTATTTGGCAATTATGGAGTGCTTAGGGGATGGAACTTAATTTCTCTGGGTTCATCCATTTACAATCAACCTTGTTACAATGGAAAGGATAGAATTCTTCTAGATGGGAAATCTTATTTAACAAAGTCAGAGAAAAAGGATACTTGCCCTAAGGGAATCTTAATATGTACTACCTCAGAGAACTGAATAATTCTGAATTTGAGAGTCTGTTCAACATGATGGTGTGGGAAGATCTTGAACTCACTTCCTCCCACAACACAAAAATCCAGAGCTACACATGAAATAATTCCCTCTGAAAAAGGCCTGAAAAACTCCTCCCCAATAAAGAAGAAAAGAATCACATCAAGGGTATAAGAGGTGGAGACTAGTCTTGCCACCTCCTCCCAGTGCTGTGACCTACAATTGGGAAGAATCTCACATCCAGAGATTCTCCCTGAGAAGTGAGGGGTTTGTGCCCCACATCAGGCACCTCAATTCTTGGGAACTGAACCACAGTGATGAGCCCCCAAAATGTCTGGCTTTGAAAATCAATGGGTCTTAGGCCTAAGAAAAATGCCACTCTTAAGGTGCTCCCATACAGACTCACTTGCCTTGGACTCAGCACAAAAGCAACTATCTGAAAAGTGCCTAGACCATAAGTGAAGATTCATTTGCTAATCTTAAAGCATCTACAAGAGGGCAGGCGCCTATTAGGACTCTCTTCAGGGACAAGGGTGCTAGTGGGTGCCATTTTTGCATTCTTCCTCTAACCTGCTGGATGGTGTGTGCACCTCTCACCTCCAATGCAGACCCCACAGCTCCACCAGAGCCAGGCAGCTGAGCATCCCAACTCTGCAGCCCTGCCACCCATGCTATGCACTTCACATAGAGGATGCTGCTTGACTGTCTTATTCTGGTAGTCAGGAAGAATTGGATTTTTGGGTCCCACAGGTCTAAGATAATTGGAGAGACAGTTCTTGGTATGCTTCAAGACTACCACACATCTAGAAGCTATGGAAGTGCTCTCAGGGAATGTAGGCTAGAGGATGCCATCTTTGTACTCTTCCTTGGCTTTACTAAAGCTCCCCAATATCTCACAGAAAGGAGCTATACACTCACTTTGTGCCTTGATTTTTGCAACGATTGCCCAGTAGAACAACATCAGATTGTCTTGTCTGGAGGCAAGCAAGGTTTATAATCTCCCAGGACTATATATATTTGCACACATTAAAAGCTGCTGCCTGAGAGGCTAGCTTCCAATTAGCCTAAAACTAGGGGCTAGTCCCTTCCTCTGGATCACTCATGGGACTTCGTACTCCCTCAACAACTGGGGAGCATCAAGAACAATTAAAAAAAAAGAATTAATCAGACTGTTTAGACAATCACAGAGATTTGAGAAACAGCCAAGAGGGCAGATTAAAGGATAAAGTTTATCTCCTACAAGAAGTCACCCTTTCAAGACTGAAAGAGGTAGCTCTTTTGCCCAATACATAGAAGCAAACACAGAAAGTCAAGCAACATCACACTCAACAGGGAGAAGCTCGAAGTGTTTCCTTTATGATCAGGAACAAGACAAAGGTGCCTACTCTCACCATTGTTTTTCAACATCGTATTGAAAATCCTAGCTAGAGCGATCAGGCAGGAAAAAAAGAAAGAAAAGCCATCTAAATTTAAAAGGAAAAAGTAAAACCGCCAGTATTTGAGGATGATATGATTTTATATATAAAAAGCCCCAAAGACTTCATCAAAAATACTGTTAGAATTAATAAACAAATTCATTAAAGTCGCAGTGTGCAAAATCAATATATAAAAATCTGTCATATCTTATAAACTAACAATGAACTATCAGAAAGAGAGATTAAAAGGGGCACCTGGGGAGCTCAGTCAGCTGAGTGTCTGACTCTTGATTTCGGCTCAGGTCACGACCTTAGAGTCATGAGATTGAGCCCTGCATTGGGCTTCACACTGGGTGTGGTGCCTGCTTTGGATGCTCTCCATCCCTCCCACTTTGCCTGTCCCCCTGCTCGTGCATGCTCTGTTTCTTTCTCTCTCTCTCAAAAACAAAAAAGAGAAATTAAGAAAATAATCCCATTTACAATTGCATCAAAAAGAATAAAATCCTTATGCACTTTAACCCAGGAGGTGAAACTACATCGAAAACTCTAACACAATGATGAAAGAAATTAAAGAAGACACAAATAAATGGAAGAAATTCCATGCTCATGGATTGGAAGAATTAACATTATTAAAATGTCTACACTTTCTGGGACCTCTGGGTGGCTCAGTGATTGAGTATCTGCCTTCAGCTATGGGCCTGATCCTGGTCCGGGGTTCAAGTGCTGCATTGGGCTCCTTGAGAGGAGCCTGCTTCTCCCTCTGCCTCTCGAGACACAGGCAGAGGGAGAAGGAGGCTCCATGCAGGGAGCCCGACGCGGGACTCAATCCCGGGTCTCCAGGATCACGCCCTGGGCTGCAGGTGGCGCCAAACCACTGCGCCACCGGGGCTGCCCTAAATAAATAAAATCTTTAAAAAAATAAAATGTCTACACTTTCTAAAGCAATCTACAGATTGAATGCGAGGTCTATCAAAATTATAATGACATTTTTCACAGAAATAAACAAACAATCCTAAAATTTGTGTGCAGCCACAAAAGATTCCAGATAGCTAGAGCAATCTTGAGAAAGAAGAACAAAGCTGGAGGCATCATGCTCCCTGACTTTGAATTAGGTTAAAAAGCTATAATAGTCAAAACAGTATGGTATTGGCATAAAAGCATATACATAAAGCAGTGAACAGAATACGGAGGACATAAATGAAGCCATACATATATGGTCAATTAATTTATGATGAAGGATCCAATAATATACAAAGGGCAAAAGGATAGTCTCTTCAATAAATGGTGTTGGAAAAACTGGGCAACCACATATAAAAGAATAAAAATGGATCACTATCTTATACCACACACAAAAATTAACTCAAAATAGATTAAAGACTTGAATGTAAGATCAGAAACTATAAAACTGCTAGGAGAAAACACAGGTAGTAGGCTTTTTGACACTGGTCTTCGCAGCATCTTTGGGATCTGACTCCAAAGGTAGTACCAATAAAAGCAAAAATAAATGGGTGGGACTAAGTCAAACTAGAAAGCTTTTGCATAGTGAAGGGAACCATCATAAGATGAAAAGACAACCTACGAAATGGGAGAATATATATGCAAATCATAATCTACTAAGGGATTAATATCCAAAATATATAAAGAACTCATACAACCCAATAACAACAAACTCCAAAACAATCAGATTTTAAAAATTGTCAAGGGATCTGAATAGACATTTTTCCAAAGAAGACATACAGATGGCCAATAGGCACAGAACAAGATGCTCAATCACTAATTATCAGGGAAATGCAAATCAAAACGATAATGTGGTATCGCCTCACAGCTGTTAGAATGGCTATTATCAAAAGGACAAGAAATAACAAATGTTGGTGGGAATGTGGAGAAAAGGAAATTCTTGTACACTGTTAGTGGAAATGTAAATTGGTATAGCCACTATGGAAAACAGTATGAAGAGTCTTCAAAGATTAAAAATAGAAGCGCCATATGATTTAGCAATTCCAATGTCTAGCAGAGATTTATCTGTAGAAAATGAAAATGCTAATTCAAATAGGTATATGAATCCTTATGTTTATTTTAGTATTACTTACAATTGCCAAGATACGGAAACAACCATTGATAGATGAATGGATAAAGAAGTTTTGTTATATAAACTATGGAATATTGCTCAGCCATAAAAAAGAACAAAATCTTGCCATTTGTGACAACATGGACGGACGTTGAGGGCAAGTGAAATAAATCAGAGAAAGACAAATACTGTATGATTTCACTTGTATGTGAAATCCCAAAACAAAGCAAATAAAACAAAATGAAACTCATAAATACAGAGAATAGATTGGTGGTTGCTAGAAGGGAGGGGGGTTGGAAGGTAGGCAAAATGTGTGAAGGGGGGTCAAGAGATACAATCTTTGAGTTATAAGATAACTCATATGGATGTAATGTATGGCATGGTGACTACTGTCAATAATATTCTATTACAAATTTGAAAGGTGCTAAGAAAGCATATCTTAAAAGTTCCCATCACAAGATAGTTATTTTTTGTGACTCTGTATGGTAACAAATTTTATCTAGACTTATGGTGGTGATCATTTTGCAGTGTATACAAATGTTGAATCATGTTATACATCTGAGACTATTATGATGTGTATCAGTCATACTTTAACAAAAAATATTTTTTTAAAATAATTCAAAGGAGTGAACTATTGGCCTACAGAACTTAAAAATAATGCTTCTGAATTAAAATGAACAGAGAGGTCAGTAAAGCATGCTGATCATATTTTTGAGTATGGTTTTGTCTGCTATTATAATAAATACTTAGTGTTATTAAGTAAGTTTAAATAAATAAAAGTTTCTTCACTTTATTTTTTTGGACTACATTTTTAACTTCACACATATACCCACTTCTTAGAGATAAATAAACTCTTATTGCAAATATCTATTTTATTTATGCTCTTTAGGCTGCAAATAGCTCTAAAGTTCTTTTCAATGATCTATTGTTCTCTTAAGTTAGGAAATGAAACTAAAGTAATACAGATCTTTGAAGTGCAGTATCTATTCAGGCAATTCCTGCATGATGATTAGAGATGAACCACAGGGGGTTAGAATTGGTGGCACAGCAATGAGTGGGGAGGGAGAGACCTGAACTAGGAGCATGCATTTTGATATTGAGTGTAGCATTTATTATAAATCATCCTCAAGGATGTTATTGATATGGTATGTAAAGAATATATTTTTCATTGTTTTCTGAGGCATGGCTGCAGCTGTGTCCTTCATCTCCTACTCCAGACCTTTCTGTGACTGATGGCTCTGCTCGAAATGGACTGGCAGGCAGGGGCCATAAACTGGCGGTCTGGCTACTTCACCCTCTGGGGTAGTACCAAGAAGTGACCGAGCTCACACTTTACAGCAATATGATTTCCAAACCTGGCTACATGTGAGGATTACCTGGGAAGCTCTTCATAAGTAGCTCTCTGGATCTCATTTCACACTCATTTAAAGAAGATCTCCAGAGAGTGGGACTCAGGAATTTTTTAAAACATCCCTGGGTAAATCTGATGGTCAGCCTGTGGAGGGACCATCGTTTCACTCAGTTTGTTTAAGTGGTTCAAATGGAGGTATGTATCAAGAGAACATACATGTGTGTGCTTGCACAGACACACACAAGTTATTATGACTAAATAAACCACTGGTTCATTTAATCTTGTGGATTTTATCATGATAGTATCTGGGCACTTTTGGAGGCTGACTGGAGAGATTACAGAGATCATAAAAATATTCCCAGTTTCTCCATAATAGCTCAATTGGATATAAACATTGTATTATGGATTTTCCCCAACCTCTGTTGAATCTATAATAAGAGACACTTATGGTCTTTACCTGAACATATATCTAGTAACACAGAACCATATATGGTAGTTATAAGTAAAGTGACTTGAAGAGTTGATAAAGTTTGTCTATTATTTTTGGGAAAACTCTAATTCCTAATGTGTTCTTCAATGTTTCCTTAAATTTGCTAACGCTGAGACCCATGAACTGTTTCATTCATTGGAGGACAGAGTGTAAGGCAGGGGATGGTATCTATCAACTTGGTTCTATGCTTAAATCTTTGTTTTGCCAGCTGGAGACCTTAGAAAGTCATAATCTCCTTTCTTGATCCCCTCCCCCCATTTGGGTTCATCTCTACATTCTCTGTGGGCTCTATATTCTATGAAGATAATCATTCTTTCAGCCATTTCTGGTGTTGTTTTAGCCACTATCTTCCTGGTGTTTACCATTTAGGCAGGGTGACATGACTCCTTCACGAAATGATAAGTGACATGCAGCATAGGAAGTAACTGGGATTGTGTAGAGCAGCATTCTTCAAGGTCATAGGGTGGGTTGATGAGGGAAGGCTTGTGGTAGGTAGTTAGAACTGAGGGCTAGAAAGAAGAGGATTTAAATAGGCAAAAAAGAGTGGAGAGAGTATATCAGGTCAAATGGGAAGCATGAAAGTTGGAATATATATGCACTGAACTCAAGCTTTCCATCCCCCAGAACAGACTGAATCTCCCATGAAGTAAAACCCCTTCTTCATTTCCAAAGGTCATTGCAATGACCATTATGATAGTCTATTTATAGACTATTTATAGTTATTTGTAAGTAGTTTTTCCTGTGTTTTTCCCCCTTAGAACACAAGATCATTTTCCATTCACCTTTGTATTGCCTGGATCCAGCAGACATCTTATAGCCAATAGACTGAGCATCTAATATATATCTGTTACATTAAGGAATAGGGGAAACAATAAGAATTTGGAGGTAAGGCTGGTGTAGTGAATGTCATGGCACATCACTCAGGTGTCCCATTAGGACCCATCCCCCAACTGTTGGGAGTATTGATGGTTGTCTATTTAATCAGTTTCTGGAAATTGCTCTTAGCTGAAGGTCAAGTCCTAAGTCTGTCTCACTATAGGTCAAGTTCCCTCCCCACAAAGGGTCCATGCCCAATGTCTGGTCAATGCAGGACGATAAAACCCAAGTCTCTTTCCCTAAAAGTGAACAATTTTGAAAGGCTGTCACAGTGCAGGGGCTCCCTGTGGGATTGGTTGATGTCTTTGTTGAGTCTGCATTGCAGTTCAATTCTCCCATCTGTTCAGCCCTGCTTCCTTCACTTCCTCCTGGTGTTCATCCTAAGGGCACACTCCATTAAATTTCTGGTATGCAAATTTCCACCTCAGAGTCTGTCTCTCACAGAATTCAATCTAAGACAGCTGGTGTGGGAGTTTAATTTTGGATACTATATAGGATAAGGTTGGAACAACCCTGTTTTAAGCCCAAATGACACCATTATGAGAATTAGGAGTCACCCTTACTCATCTGTCAGAAAATTGTCCTAAATATACAAACCTACAGTGATTGTAAAGGTGGAAGGCTCTCAAATAATTGAGCGACACAATGGAAATTGGCAGCCTTGAAATGGAAAGATAGGTTTGTGCCAGATTATGAAAGGCTTTACTAATCAATCTGTGGATTTTATCTTCTCAATACCATACTCCCATTTTGCTTGCATTCCAGGGCCTTACTAGCTTTTAATCCAAATTTAAGTAATGATTCTCTTCATAGTTGCTATATGTGAATTTACTATCAGCCTCCAATTCTGTAACATCCTTGAAATAAATCCCTGTTTCTCTGTTCAGTATTTTATGCAGTTTATCTGTATTTAGCATTACAGTGTCAAGGGTGATATAATCTATGGTTTCTCATGTATTCATATATTTGTTCACTGGGAAACATCTTCAGCAGAAGGGGAAGTCTCCTAAATATGTCCCTGAGATTTCTCAGGTTAAACATTCATTACACAGTTAAGTTGAATACTTGGCAAGTATAATTTAACACCAGCACAGCAACCCCGCTCCCAGCCATATCTGTGCAGAAAATGAGAGCTGAGAACCATTTCCCAAATTTGGTTCCAATGTAAGTCTTCCTAAATTCACCTAGATTAGTTAATTTAGGCATATGGGTATTCTACAATGCTTTGCTTACAGTGCTAAACCACAATCAGCTAGCAGGTATGTTATGGACAAGTCAGATTGTTAAAGTCAAATGCTTTAAAGATTCATTAGCATAGAACTTACCTCATATTCATGCTTTCATTGAAAGCATTTCATTGAAACACTCTTGTCATACTAAAAAAAATCTTTCAACTGCTTTCTTTTTCTGTATTTTTATCGACAGAATTTTCCTTTCATGGCCATTTACTCAGAATCCTTCAAATATTTTGTCCCATTCCAGTGATAGGAAATAAATTATGCCCTACCATCAAGAGATAAAATCAGTAATAGAACAACCACTATAGATCAGCTGGTACCTTTTTCTTTTGACAATATGCTTCATTTTGATAACAGAAGGATTTGGCCACCTTGCTCAACCCAATTTAAACTTCACACAGGGTCATCAACTAGTAATGAGAAACTGGATTTTCACAGTTGCATCCTAGAGAGAATTTTTTTCCAGCCCTAATCTGTAGCTTTGGTCATCAGCCTCTGTATATTGGCTTTTTGATAGCCAGGCTATAGATGCATTGCATCATAAAGTACAGTCCTGGTGGGTTTCCTTCTCTAATGTGCAGTAAATAAGAAGTTCATCATTATATTAACTTTCCCTTTTGAACAACATGAATGCAAAAACTTGGCATAGTGGATTACTTATGAATCTCCCACCGACTGTGTTCTCCAAATGAGATGAATATAGAATCTCAAAGAAGGATATTTTTGGTAAGCGCATGTATTATTTATAATCTCAGCTAATATTTAAATTTACGTGCTGAAGATGTGGGTTAGAACATATAGGTATGCGTCCTTCACTTTAATATATAATTTAGAAATTCAAGACTGCTTCAAAAATAATGACGTTTCAAAATGTGATAGGAAGCAATATTATCTCCCCCAATTCTATTTCTTGCTCAAAAAGTCCTCTTTATTCTTACAATGATGGAAAACAGCAGCCAGTAATCAAGGGCTCTTTCTCCTTCTAAGATTGCAATCTTTCTGGACTGAAACTTTTTCTAGTGATGAGAAAGACGTTTAAGTGTTTGAGTAGCAAAGTTCAACTTTGAACTTGGGTAGAAGCACAAGACTTCAATCTAGTGAAAGTAAAAAAAAATAAACAAAAGAGAAAATGAAATCCACCATTGCCCTGTCTCTCTCATGTGAAGCGTAAAATTTGCGGCAGATTATCACCTGTTTGGCAGTTAGATATTTGAGAGTTGACTCTGCAGGTAAAAAAATAAAGGAAACATTTACTATCAATAAAGAGGGGAAAGATTCTACTGGGCAATAACTGGTATAATTCTTAGCTCAACTATCATTTTGAAGCCAAAAAAGCTCAAACTCTGTAGCTCATTATTACAAAAGATAATTTGGGCTTTGAATTTTGCAGGTGTCTCGGGGTAAAATGCAATCAGCATTAATTAAAGTACTCCTGCTTATAATTATGCCTCTGATAGGTTCAGGAGAACAAAAACTACCAAAAAACAAATGTGGCAAAAAATAACTAAAAATAAGGGCTCTGTAGACTCAGATCCCTTCAAACCATTTAGCTAAATACGCACATTCATGTTTATGTTTGTTTTCAGCATTTCTTCTTCATGGATTGTTAGAGCTCCCTAATATAGGATTCTTCGGTAATCAAGTCTTTCCTCATCTCACCAATACCATGAAGCTTTTTGGAAATTGGCAACCTTTTCCTACTGCTCTCCTCTTCACCTCTGCCTGTTGCTTTTTAACTTGCAGCCCCTTCATTCCCACATTTTTCATGTGGGTTCATCAGGGTTCTGCCTTTGATCTTGTCTTGTTCTGTGTGTTTTCCCTGTGCATACTTTTTACTTCAACAAAGGAGAACTAACATCTAGTCCTAAGCTGTCATCCTCAGCTTTGCTTGGATGTCCCATAGACCTTCAACGTGAACATGTCTAATACCATATTCACGTCCTCCCTCCCCAGACCTGCTCTAAGTTCCGTATTCCAACCTCGGCTGGTGTCATTACTGAACCATTCTTCCTCCTCTCTCTTCTTCCACTGAGTTTCCGAATCTTAATTAAATCTCCTCTTCCTAAATAAATAAATAAATAAATAAATAAATAAATAAAATCTGTCTCCAACAAAGCATTTGCTTCCATTCCTAATGCCCTGGTGTAGTTCCGACTCTCATCATCTCTTGTCTGGACCGTTTCAGAAGTTTCCTCTTTTTGATGTTTCTGTAGCCAGATCATTTTCTCCTATTGCACACTCCACATTACTGTCTGAGGTACTTACAAAACAAATACAACTCTGTTATTCCCCTATTTCAAACCCACATTCATCCTCTTTTGCTTATATGATTAAATACAAATTTATAAGTTAGGAAAAATTTGTTAGTTAGTAAATGCCCAATATTATTTTCCTTGCCTGGAATGACTTTACCTTTTTTCCTTCATCTAGCAGGGCTTTTTTGTTTGTTTTATTTGTTTGTTTTTTAAGAGGGGGACGGGGAGCAGCAGAGGGGAGAGAGAATTCTACCGAGAGAGAATTTTAAGCAGGCTCCATACCCAGTGTGCAGCCTGACGTGAGGCTTGATTCCACAACCTTGAGATCACAACCTGAGCTGAAATCAAGAGTCAGACATTTAACCGAGCCACCCAGGGGCCTCATCATCTAGCAGCTTTTAAAAATAAAATTTGTTGGGACGCCTGGGTGGCTCAGTGGTTGAGCATCTGCCTTTGGCTCAGGGAATGATCGTGGGATCGAGTCCTGCATCAGACTTCTTGCATGGAGCCTGCTTTTCCCTCTGCCTATGTCTCTGCTCTCTCTATCTGTGTCTCTCATGAATAAATAAAACTTAAAAAAGAATGAAAATAAAACTTGTTTAATGAGACTATTTGAAGTTTATTTTTAAAATTATTTTTCATTTTTTGCAAACCTTTGGGTTTAAAATCCTATCAGCTTATTCTTAGAGTCAAAAGTATGGGCTTACAATTTCAGAGCTGATAAAAAAAATCATTTATAAGTCCAATAGCAATGAAGACAAAGAGATCTTTCCCCTACTATTTTTCTCTGAAAAAAAAAAAAAGTCATCTTCATCCAATCCACAGAGGAAATACAAATAGCTCCAATAAATCCTTCTTCTCCCTGATGCAATGGCTGATATGTATTTGGAATACAAGTGATCATGACCCAGAAAAAAATATTACTACTGTGACTGAAAAATTAATCAATGCTATGATTCAGGATAAATTAAAATGAAGATTAGGTGTTAAATGTTCTGAAGCTGTTATGTAAAATGTTGATGATTAAGGTACATATTTTATTTTTTATTATGGAAATTTCCCAAACACAGCAGTAGCATAAGGAGAATAGTATAAATGAATTTCCATTCACAGATCAACTAACTTCAACAGCTGGTAACTTTGTCAATCTTGTGTCATCTATCATTCACAATTTTATTTTCTGGAATATTTTAAGGTAAATTGCAGTCATTATTACCTTTTATTTGTGAACGCTTCAGTTTGTAACTCTGACATATAGCATTATTATAAACAATAACAAATTATTATATTACCTAACAAAATTAGTACTTATTCCTTATGTACCATTATTATTAATATATTTTTATTTATATTAATTTATTATTAAACATTATTAACAATTCCTTGCTGTCTCATCTAAGTCATCTATCATTCACAATTTTATTTTCTGGAATATTTTAAGGTAAATTGCAGTCATTATTACCTTTTATTTGTGAACGCTTCAGTTTGTAACTCTGACATATAGCATTATTATAAACAATAACAAATTATTATATTACCTAACAAAATTAGTACTTATTCCTTATGTACCATTATTATTAATATATTTTTATTTATATTAATTTATTATTAAACATTATTAACAATTCCTTGCTGTCTCATCTAATATGTTTTCATATTTCCTTGTTTTCATATTTCATATTATATTTGGTATGTTTTTTCTTTTTTTTTTAAGATTTATTTATTTATTCATGAGAGACAGGGAAGGAGAGGCAGAGACAGAGGAAGAGGGAGAAGCAGGCTCTTTGCAGGAGCCCAATGTGGGACTTGATCCCAGATCCTGGGATCACGACCTGAGCCAAAGGCAGCCGCCCAACCACTGAGCCACACAGGCCTCCATCTTCTTCTTCTTCTTTTTTTTTTTTTAAGTAGGCTCCACACCCAGTGTGGAGTCTCATGTGGAGCTTGAACTCACAACCTGAGATCAAGCCCTGGGCTGACATCAAGAGTCAGCTGCTTAACTGACTGACATGCCCCCCGCATTAGTATGTTTCTTCAGCATTTTAACCTATAACAATTCACCCAATTCCCTTTTTGTTTATATCACTTATTTGTTGAAGTGTTAGGCCATTTATCCCATTAGAATTTGTCATGTTCTGAAAAATCTCTACTTATTCTTTAAGAGTGAACTCATATGTTTGCTCTGGGGTGCTGTCACTGACTCCCAAAGACAAATTTTCCAACCCCTGAGTTCCTGTAGCACTAAGTGCATGGAGTTGCCAGGTTGTTGTACATTTGTTTACGTCTTTCTTTCCCAATAGATTAGAAAGCCCTTGAACACAGGAACATTATTTTATTCATCTTTGCATTTCCAGGGCTTAAAGTCAAACATGACACACAAATGGTGCTTCATAACTTTTTGCTATGTGAATGAGGAAATGAATAAAGATAAAAGACAGGTCATACTTGAAGAAAAAGTTGGCCTAAGAATACCATCATTAGTAAAGGAAATAAGGTAAAATTTAGTTCATACTATCCATTCTTTGTAGAGTGTATCATTTGTTTCTATCCCAAACTGACTTATTCTTACATGAAAATGATAAAAACCAATCTACCATTTGTATGACTTTATAATCCTAGGAGGGTTTTTTGTTTTGTTTTGTTTTTACTTCTTATTTTGAAATAATTATAGTCCTATAGGAAAATGCAAAAATAGTATATCGAGTCCAAGGAACTCTACATACAGTTCCCCCTACCCCCACTGTGGTATCATCTATAACTACTGTAAATATCAACATAAGAAACATTGTTAATTATTACAGACCATATTCAGTTTTCCCCAGTTTTCTCATGAACTTATCATGTTGGTTGTGTGTGTGTGTGTGTGTGTGTGTGTGTGTGTAACTCTATGTAATTTGATAGAATCCTAGTTTTGATGAAAAATTTACTTCCAAGTTGATAATGATCTGAATCATAAAGTCACACAGAAAAAACAGTATTAGTTCTAGTTATGATTTTGGTGCAATCGGTGCAGTTCAAATCCTGGTATACCTCTTCTGTTTTAAATATTTAACAATAAAATATAAAAAGAGAGAATAAAAAAGAGAAAGTTATGGGTTCCAAAGATGAGTTAAGTACATGCAAAATCAGCAATAGGAAAGAAACAACAATGATGAATGACGATGAAACCTTAGGCCTCCTAGTCTCTGGTGTGGGAGCAAGCACTAATTGTAAATAAGGACTTTTCACACATTACCAAGGACAGGCTCAGTAAGGTTTCCCCCTTTTACATGTGAAACTAGGGTATGACTGAGGACTTGCTGCCTGAAAATGTGGCTTACCAGGAAGCTCCCAGATGCTCTGGGAGGTGAGAAAACAAACACTCATCTTCATAATAAAAACTAACTAAGCTGCTTGTTGCTCAGTGTCTTGATCTGTAATATCCTCAGCATCAGAGAGGAAGAGTGCTGAAATTCACTCTAAGATCTGATCTTCAACTGAATGCCTAGGGTCAGGGATGGCGGTAGGGACAAGGAGTTGCTGACTGAAGACCAGACCTGGGGGAATCTAGGAGAAGAAAGAGACAAAAATAAAAACTTCCCGCTCAAAATGAATTTACCAATGAAATTTCTAGAATATATGGATATATTCATATGAAAAAAATGGACAACAAAATAATTGGAACATGATTTTATTTCAGATTCATAAAAAACTATGAGCCTAACAAACGCTTTAAACCATGTACATTTGAGACTCCAAAGGTAATTAAAAAAACATCCACTGAGGGGCGCCTGAGTGGCTCAGTTAAGCATCTGCCTTCAGCTCAGGTCCTGATCCTGGGCCCCTGGGATCCAGCTCCATTCCGGAAGTCCCTGCTCAGCTCCCTCTACCCCTGCCCCTCACTCCACTTGTGCTCTCTTTCTCTAATTCTCTCTCTCTTTCTAAATAAATAAATAAATAAATAAATAAATAAATAAATAAATAAATCTTTAAAAAATTCCATTGAAAAAGAAGAAAAATTTATAAAAAATAATTATGCAGAGATAAAGGAAGAATAGTTAGATTAGGGAAAAAAACCCAAAGATTAAAAATTGTTTTTAAGGGGCAGCCCGGGTGGCTCAGAGGGTTAGAGCCGCATTCAGCTCAGGGTGTGATCCTGGAGACCCGGGATCGAGTCCCACGTCGGGCTCCTTGCATGGAGCCTCCTTCTCCCTCTGCCTGTGTCTATGCCTCTCTCCCTCTCCCTCTATGTCTCTAATGAATAAATAAATAAAATCTTTAAAAAATTGTTTTTAAAACCCAGCCATTGAAATAATTTTTAACAAATGAGATCGTTTCTACATTGGAAGAAGGGAAAAGAGAAGGAAAGAAGGAGAAAGGAAGAGAAAGAAAGACATAAGACACTTATAGGATAGAACAAAGGCTCCAAAAAACATCTGGTTCCGGTTCTAGAAAAGGAGATTATAGAGTGAATAAGAATAAGTAATATTTGAAGAGATAATGAGAATATTTATAGAACTGAAGAAAAATGAGTTGTCATATCAAAATTCTACTCTAAGTATTGATCAAAATAAATAAAAATAAATCCAGACCTAGAGAAGCTGTAGATAAAGAATCTTAACAGCTATCAGAGGGAAAATGAAAAATTACCTACAAAGTAATTAGACTTATAACAGATCTCTTATTGCCAAATATTGATACCAGAGCCAGTGAAAAATAGCTGAAAATTATTTAGGAAAAAACTTTAAGACCAGAATCTTTAAAACCTTATATTTAAATATTTCAAACATATCCAAAATTAGTCGATCTAAAATTGTGTATTCAGGTAAACAATCATATGAGTGAGTACAAAGAAAAATGTTTTTCTTTTTTTTTTTAAATTTTTATTTATTTATGATAGTCACACACACAGAGAGAGAGAGAGGCAAAGACATAGGCAGAGGGAGAAGCAGGCTCCATGCACCGGGAGCCCGACGTGGGATTCGATCGCAGGTCTCCAGGATCGCGCCCTGGGCCAAAGGCAGGCGCCAAACCGCTGTGCCACCCAGGGATCCCAGAAAAATGTTTTTGAACATAGAAGGACTAAGGAAATTCACCATCCAAGACCCTCACCTCATAAACAAAACAACTCCTGCAGTGCTTCAGCAAAAAGAAAAATGAACTCCGAGAGAAGATGTAAGTTTTAAGGAAAGGTGATAAACACAGAGATTAATAATTTTAATCAACTATTAATATTGTAGAATAAGACCAACCAAGAGGTGCCTGGGATGCCTGGGTGGCTCAGTCTGTTAAGTATCAGATGGACTCTCATCACCATCTCAGGATTGTGAGATGGAGCTCCACATCTTGCTCCTATTGGGCATAGCGACTGCTTAAGATTCTTTCCCTCTCCCCTGCACCACAATCGTGCATACACAAGTGCTTGCTTGTTCGCTTACTCTCAAAATACAAAAACAAAAAACAAAAAACCAAAACTTGTGAGTATACTTGGAACAGGTAAAACAAAAACTCTAGGAATAATAACAAGATGGAGGATACTCATTGTGTGGTTAAAGTTGTGGCATGGTCTTGTCATAAAGGAAGGGAATGCATATAATGAATAAATTCAGACTATATATCCCATACTGGTTAAAAATATATATTTGACATATATGTTAAAATTTGAGGGTAATAAAAGGAGATGTAGATTGGAAAGGAAAAAAAAAACCTGTTCCTTTTTGTATGTTACATAATTGTACATACTAAAAATGAACATGTGGAAATCAAAATTTGAAAACATAATACATTTATTCCAAAGAAAATTAAATACTTAGGTATAAACCTAATAAGACATGCACAGGGATCTGTATGCTGCAAATTACAAAATGTTGAGGAAAGAAATCAATGCAGCTCTAAATAAGTGACAAGACAAATTATATTCAATCAGACATGCCATTGGAGGACTCAACAAAGAAAGATATTTCTCCCCAAACTGATCTATAGATTTCATGTTATTCCTACCAGGATCCTACCAATGATTCTGCAAACATAGACAAACCTATTCTAGAAATTATATAGAAATGTGCAGGCCCCCAAATAGGTAAAATAATCTTGAAAAAGAATAAGGTGGAAGGAATCACTCTAATGTATAGTAAGTTCTTCTATGTAGCTATAATAATCAAGATAGTGTGGTACTGATGAAGAGGTTGATATATAGATTAGTGGAATATGATAGAAAATCCAGAAAAAGAGTCACACAAATATGCCAAACTGATATTTCACAAAGATGCTGAAGCAGTTCAATAGAGGGAGATAGCTTTGGATAAATGGTGCTGAGGCTACTGGACATGGGCAAAATGGGCTACCTTCTACAAAAATTAACTCAACGTGGATTATGTACTTTAATGTAAAATACAAAACTATGAAATTTTTTAAAAAATGTACAGGAAAAAGTCTTTGGAGCCTATGGCTCGGCAAAAACTTAGACTTGACACCAATTATATGATCCATAAAAAGAAAGATTGATAAATTGGACTTCGTGAACATTAAAAGGCTCTGCTCCGTGAAAGACCCCGTTAAGAGGACAAAACTATAATGTTCCAGACTGGGAGAAAATATTTGCAAACCATATAGTCAACAAAGAAGCAGCAACCAGAACATATGAAGAATTGTCAAAATCCAACCATAAAAAAAAGCAAAAAATCCAATTAAAAATGGGCAAAAGACATGAACATTTTACTGAAGAAGATATATGGAAAGCAAATATGCACCTGCAAAATTATTTAACATCATTAGTTATTATAAAAAGCATGCAAAATAAAAATCACAATGATATCCCATCACATAAGAATGGCTAAAATAAAAATGATGACAAAAAAATGATGACAACTCTAAATGTTGGTAAGGATATAGAGAAACTAGATCACATATGCATTGTTGGTGGGAGTGTACAATGATACAGCCACTCTGTATGGTAGTTCCATTTAAAACTATGTATGAAACTACTCTACCACCTCACAATTATACCCTTGAGTATTTATCTCAGAGAAATGAAAACTTACGTTTATACAAACCTGTACATAAATGTTTATAACAGCATTATTTGTAATAGTCCCAAACTGCAAACAATTCAGATGTCTTTCATAGGCAAGTGGTTAAAAAAACAGTGATATACCTTATCAAGAATACCATCAGTATACTAGTAAAACAGAATAATTGTTATATGCAACCACTTGGGTGATGAATCTACAGAGAATTATATCCTGTGAAAAAGAGCCGATCCCAAACCTTTACATACTGGATGAGTCCATTTACATAACATTTTTGGAATGACAATATAGAAATGGAGAATAGATTAGTGATTGCTAGAGATCAGGGATGAAGTGGAAGAGAGAGGTAGGAGAAGGGGAAAAGGGTGTGGGTTATAATAGAAAGAATCCTTGTGATGGAATTGTTCTGTATCTTGACTCTAACAAGTTCAACACCCTGGTTAATACCCTGGTTATGATATATTGTATTATAGTTTTGCAAGATATAGCTATGACTAGGGAAACCAGGTAAAGATACACAGGCTCTCTTTTTATAATTTCTTAAAATTGCATATAAGTCTATTCTTTTTTTTTTAAGTTTTCCAAAGTACAGTAAATATTCATTTTTCTTTTTTTTAAATTTTTATTTATTTATGATAGTCACAGAGAGAGAGAGAGAGAGAGAGAGAGGCAGAGACACAGGCAGAGGGAGAAGCAGGCTCCATGCACCGGGAGCCCGACGTGGGATTCGATCCCGGGTCTCCAGGATCGCGCCCTGGGCCAAAGGCAGGCGCTAAACCATTGCACCCCCCCGGGATCCCCTATAAGTCTATTCTTAAATCAAAAGTTTAGTTAAAAAAAGTAAAAAAAAAAAACAAAAAAAAAAAAACCAACACCTAAGGGTACTCTTTAATGGAAAAAAATATTTGTGCAGTTTCCAAGGGAGCAGCAAATACATACCTGCATACATATATTCATATGTGCACACATACGTAAGACCAAAAATATTTGAAACTATCAATTTTACTGAAGTCAGGAAAGGAGAAAAAAGAAAGCAAAAATGAGTATCTTCCTACCTACTTACATACATATATATCTATATGCATACACATGTCCTATGGTGAATAAAATCATAAAATAGAAAGATCAAAGTTTGTCCAATAAATAAGAATGTATTGAGCTCACATATTAAAAGACAGATATCTCCATCAGGTTTTACATTTTATAAATGAGAAAACTGAAGCCCACAGAGCCTAAATGACTTGTGGATATTCTCAAAGCAAATTGGATACAGGGACCAGAGTGAAACCCAGGCCCCCTAATTCCATGCTCACATACTATAAATAATAAAAAAAATTTACCTCAGAAATGACCAACTCCACCAAATATATCCCATTAGACTTGCTGGTGTGCCTTGTGATATCCTCAAATCATAAAAGAAGCAGAATGTGCCTGAAAACTGAATTACATTTTTCTCCAGAGTGAAGACTCTTCTGTATTTCAAAGGTCATTTATTTTTCAATTTTGCCATTTTTCAATTTCTCAACATGTGGCTCAGGGAACCTACACTGAATCGAAAACTTGTGAGCATGATTACTCAAGCAAGCAGCTGAGTTCCTGCCTTTTAGCTCTCGAAAACAGATTTGCTTCCCCAGCCCTTAGGGCCAGGTCGGGTTTTTTTGATCCTTGAGCTTAGGGGGCTGACTTCCACCTTGGACCGTGTGAGGAAGACAAAATCATAAATTGTGGGATCATTAAATGAGAGTGACCAAGGCGTCTGTATCTTAATTCATATTATTCTATTTCCTTTCACTGTCATAAAAATAAGTACAGGGAAAAAGTAATATTATTAATTCTAGAGGCAACTAGACTGGTTTTGAATTAGAAGAACTATGTTTGCATTCATCATTTTTTAGCTGTGTGATCAAGAGTAAATTATTTGCCCACGTAGACTTTGGTTTCTTCATCTATAAAATGTATAGCTATTAAAATTTCCTGATTGTGAGCCACAGTGAGATGAGAAAGCCTCTGGTTTTCAACAGGCATTTAAATTTGAACTAAAAATAATTTGATTTATTTTGAAAAGACTTAAATGTAGGGGTGGTGGAACTATTTAATTAGTCTAAAATTCTTTTCCTGTGAAAATCTCAAGTCAAGTATTTTCTTCACATACATGTGTTTCTGGGAATGCTTACCCAATAAGTGTGATTAATAACTTCAGACAGTTACAGTAGAGGCCAGAAGACAAAGTGCTGAGGGTAACAGTTGTCGACCTGAACTAAGTATCCAGCCAAACCACTAAATAGAATAAAGCTGAGATAAAGACACTCAGATCAACAAAGCCAGAGTTGACTACTAATGATACTTCCAGAAGGGGGTGATTGAAGCCAGCATAGGGAGTGGTATGTGAGAGGCCACACTGACCAAAGAAATGGGTAAGCATGTGGAAACACCAAAATGAACAGTTGTTATAAAAATATAAGATACTAAGTTGTGGTCATTATAAGTAAGGCGAACCTAAAATACTAGACCAAATGAGAGGGGGATGATGGGAATCAAACTGTAAAGGACTTTATGTCCTTTGTGTGTTCAAAAGGAAGACAAAAATATAAGTTGTTTAGATTTTTACATATCAAGTAGGTAGGTAATACTTTAAGGGTAATCATGGAAAGATCTGGAAATAGATATACTACAGTTATAACTAGCAGAAGAGAAATGAAGAGGATAAAGGATATTGATGAATCTCATGGAAAGCAGGAGAGAAGATAAGCAAGGAAAAAGCATGGTAAACAAGACACAAAACAAGCAATTTAAAAAATATAATCTACATGTAAGTAACTTCATATCCATTAGTTAGATAAGAACATGAGGGGTAGGATACTTATTAACTTTAGGGTAATGGCTATTTCTGAGGAAGGATAGAGAAAGCTGATGCAAAGGTGCTTAAGTGATGATATCAGTAAAGTATTATCTGGACTTCCTGTGGTCACGACTTTGTAATGTATAAACTATTGAATCACTATGTTGTGTACCTGAAACTAATGCAATATTGTTTGTATGTCCATTATTCTCCAATAAAAAACATGTGGAACAAAAACGGCAAAATGTTAATATTTGTTCAATTTGGATACAAGAATATGTTATACTATTTTTTTATTAATTTGAAATATAGGGTAATAAAAAATCTATAAATTATATCTGTGTGTTCAAGTTAACCAAAAAAAAAATCTACCCTTTGTTATAAAAAAGTTTAATAAACAAAATACTAGCTTATATAGAATAGTGAAAGCACAATATGGGATTTGGGGAAAGTTCCAGTGATGATTTTGGTTAGGGTAATCAGTATACCATTCACTTGTCAACTATCCTCCATTCTGCACCATTCCTTCCATCCTTCAGAGGCCGGGCATTAGCTCCTCAGTGCAACTTCTGCTTGGTCTGATGTAGACAACTGGAAATAAGCAAGATATTGGTCTGGTGATCTCTGAAAGATAGGACAGCTTTCCTGAAATCCTCCATAGTGAATTGACGGTGGAGAAAATCCCTGGAAGGCCTAGCGATGTATGTCTTTTGATCTATGTCATGATTTTCAGGTCAGAATACTGGGAATCCTTTTAGGAACAGACCTGAGATTTTATAGTCAAATTTGATACTAAAATAAAATTCCATCACAGGAGGGAAGTGGTGGAGCTTGGTCTTCCCTCAGCGAAATTTGGTCTTACTCCGTAGTCCTAGAGATTTCAAGCACAACATGGCCTCGCAGAGGGCATCACAAAAACTCCATCACACATGTAGATGTATAATTGTCAAAATTAATTACTGGTATATACAAATAATAATAATAATCTAGTTATGTGTACGATAGGAGCCAATTTCACGTTAAGTAGGAAGTATGCCCCAAGCAGATTTATATTCTTCTGGGTCCACCAGTTTCCAATTTTTATAGTCTTCCTTTTTACCACATCCACTCCCCTAAATCCCCACATGCAGTTCTGCTCCATTGATGTGGTCCCCACATCAATTTAACTTGAGGAGAGGAACCTTTAAGCAGCCCTAATTCCAACCTTGAAGCAATTCTGCTAACCAAGCACTTGTGTATGGCTGGATGTCCAGCCTCTTTTGGCAGCTACCTTGGTCTTCTTCCTGAGTCCTCATCTGGTCACCTGCCTCGAACCCTAGGCCAGGGTCCTGTCATCTCTTCCAATGCATTAAAGCTCAGTTCTTGCATTGCAATTAGTGGTTGGGCCACTCCATCTGGTAGATACTTCTTAATGTCTCCTTTCAACAATTTTGAGACTCTTCTTACTTCTGAATTCTCAATTGCTAAGTGTATCAGCTGTCTAGGGATGCTAAAATAGAGGACCACATGGAACAACTTAAACAACAGAAAATTCATTGTCTCATAGCTCTGGAGGCTATGAGTCTGAGATCAAGGATGACCATTTTTTTCCCAAGACTGATTTTATTTTTTAATAATTGATCACGAGTCCCAGATTTTGATAGAATAACTGGTCTAATTAATGTCTCCAAATTTCTTAAAAGTACTCGTTACTAAATTAACCTAGGACCAATGTCTATTCCATTGATTGTCACCATTTGTTATTTGTAAACTGTCATGTTCCTGAACTTTGGGTGGACAAGAGGACTCATGTATTTAAGTTTCAGAGCCTGGGAAATCCCGTTGCTGTGCTATTACTTAGCTATGAGAGTGATTTCTGATAAAGAAAAAAAAACCTATGGGAAAAAGAGCACTAAACTTCTCGAAGAGGGATCCTTCTCTGAAGCAAAATGTTCTGCCTTTTCCAGAGAATAAATTAAAGAGCGAGTCCAGTGAAAATATGGGACAAAAGGCAGTAGATATTTTCATCCAAGTCCTGCTACATCACAACAGCACTTTCAGTCTCTAAACAAACGGCACTGGAGAGCACTCCATGCTCTCCTTAAACAACCCCAGGTGACCTTTATAAACGCTTCCTTACCTGGAGGACCAGCGCATCAGGGCAAAGTCACACTGAAGTGCTAATGGCCTGCTTTCAGAATGACAGGCTCTCCAGCCCAATGGCTTTAAATTCTCATTGGGTTCAGTGTGTGTGTGTGTGTGTGTGTGTGTGTGTGCGTGTACAAGTGTGAAATAAAAAATGGTTTTCTCTCATCATAAAAATGATGCTTCCTTTCTACTAAATTCAATGACACAGTGCTCAGTAACTTGAATATACTTGTCACTCTGCCTAGTACAAGATAGGCTGGGACAGGGGGCCCCTAGCTTGGCTGCTCCCTTGAGATTTAAGTAGTAAGAGAAAATATTCTTCAAGTCCAGATCTCTGGATGCATTTAGACATCATTGGCTTACTTGTGTGGAATTTATGTTGGCTGTCGGCACTCAGGTAAGTGCTGAGCATCATATGCATATTTGCACATATTTGCACAGCATAATCATCTAGTCAAACTGGGCAGCCTTGTTCATTTTGCAGAGCCTAAGGGCAGTATGCGTCATCCACTGTGAACTTTAAAATCACCCATCACATCTAACTTGCTGAGCCTCAAACTGAAGGATGGAGAATTAAAGACATGCTGTTATCCAAGCCAATACACTTTTGAAAGGGTCTTTGATCTGAGCATTTGATGGATTTGTAAGGGATCATAAGTGTTGTCAAGGTTAGGTCATTTTGTAAACACACACATGCACACACACACAGGCATATATTATATATGTCTACATAATTATATATGCATATAAATTTATACATAAATTTAAGAATGCAATTAATAAAAGATAATTCAACCAGAAGTAGCATTTGCTTGTGCACTTAAAGTGCATTCATACAATATTGATTTTCTGTGCCTAAGGATATTTTAGGTGACATATTAACATGGGGTGGAGTGACAAATATACACTCAACATATCTTTTGGAACACTTACAATGTTCCAAGCTACTATCTACATTATCTAATTAAATTTGTGAACATGAAGCATTCAGTAAGTTATTAATTTCCTTTTAACTGCATTTTAGAGTAAAAAAAACCCCTAAAACTTGGAGAAGCTAAGGACTTTCAGCTGAAGGTTCAATAGCTAGTAAATTCTGGCACAGAAATCCAAACTTAAGATCATCTAATTCTAAAATGGATAGGTGCCTTTTCCACTACATAACACTGCTTTAGAATCTCTGTTTATAAGACTTTTCCACATAAGGTCCACAAATACCCAAGAGGTGTGTGGTTGGAGCTCAGGGGCTCATGAGCTAGGAGGGAAAACATTACTTCTCCCTTTTCACCAAACTCGAATGGAATTTTAGCATTTACTTCAATTATAAATGTCAGCAACAAACCTTAGAAGTATTGTTTGTGTTTGCTTGTACTCTTTTTAAAAAGATTTTATTTATTTATTCATGAGAGACACAGAGAGGCAGAGACACAGGCAGAGGGAGAGGCAGGCTCCCTGGGGGAGCCTGATGCAGGACTCCGGGATCATGACTTGAGCCAGGGGCAGACGCTCAACCACTGAGCCATCCAGGTGCCCCATGTTTGGCTGTCCTCTTATGAGGTGGGGAAAGAATGGGAATGTGATTTGAATATCTGACAAGGAAGAGCAAGACCTTCTTGGTGATGGGAACCCAGGTTATACATATGTGTAGCCCCTAAATAAGTGGGGCTCACCCAGTTCTGAGAATCAGAGTTAACTTTAGAGTTTGTTAAATATACAAACTCCTGGGGTGCCGAGGTGGCTCAGATGGTTAAGCCTCTGACTCTTGATTCCAGCTCAGGTCAGGATCTCAGGGTTGTGGAATCCAGCCCTGCCTTGGGCTCCCCATTGGGCAGGGAGCCTGCTTAAGATTCTCTCTCTCCTTTGGCCCCTCCACAACCCCCCCAACTTGTGAGCATGCTCGCTGTCTAAAAAAAAAAAGTTTAAAAAGATGAAATAAATAACATTTCAAAATATGCAAATTCCTGGACCTTGCTCTCCAGGAATTTTGATATAACTGGTCTTGAGGTCAGTTCTGGTCATCTGCACCATGATATACACATAGAAAGTACAAATTCAGTGCCCTGAAGGGGGTGGCTGGGTGGCTGGGTGCATAATTAAATAATTCGCAAGAAGGAAAAATAGTGAAAGAAGCAGCAGGACCAACAGACAGTGAGACTATAGGTTCCTGCTAAGTGTCTGGGGGGTCACACTGGTTTTCTTCATCTCTCCCCCTGCTCTTCCTGTCTCAGGAACATGCCCTGTGTTTCCACCCAGTTGGATTCCTCTTTAATGCTGGGAGACAAATTATATACAGTACCTTAGAGATGCAGGCAACTTATCAGGAAGTCTCCCAGCACTGGCAACCCTCCTCCAAATAAATAAAAATGTAGGGCATGAAGAGGAAAGAAACAAAGGTGAATATTAAAAACCTCCAGTTTCCCTGCTTGCCACCTTTCAATTTCCCTTCCCAACTCCTCACCTCAACAAACACCTTAACAGATTTAAGAACAGTATCGAAGATAGATTTTGTGGGGGAGGAGGGCTACAGATTTTCTCAAGAGTAGCTTTCGGAATTGAGGACTATTTTCTAAGTATCTTTACTGAGCTCTGTTTTTGCCTGATGGCATTTTATTTATTAAAGCATTTATTAGTGACAGTTGAATGGGTTTTTCTTGTACTTATATACCACATAGGAAGTGAAAAAGGGATTTTCTATGACATTTGTCTCATGCTCTATTTGATATTTATTGGAGCCAAACTTGAATCTACACATGTTAAAAATAATCACCTCATTAGGAGGCCATTTATTGCTAGTCAAGCCACCTTACTTCCTGTGGAGAAATAACATGCTACGTGTGTGAAGGCTACTAATGGTGGCAAAAAAAGACATAAAGGATGATGAGAAGGGAGCAAAGTGGTTGCCAGCACTGCAGCCCACTTGTTTTCCTAGTAGCTACTGGCATTGTTGGAAAGGCTTTTTATCCTAAAAACTAGAAAGCCAGAGATTCAAGTATGTCTAATCTGGTAGGTGTAAAAGCTGATGACTGTCAATGATTGCTTAAACACTCAAAAGGATTTAGTTAATAAGGCATCATGCTATTGCTTCTTAATTAGTGATTTTCCTCCCTCCCTTGGGCTCAAATTCTAGCAATGCCAGGAATAATTTAACCTTGAAATCTCAAGAATGAAATGGATATTCTGGGTAATCATATTGAGGGTGCATTCTTAGATATTCAGCAAAATGTTAAGAGAGTAGGTCCTCCTGGACCTGAGGAACTGAGTCCGGGGTTCTCACCCCGACCTCGCTGGGGGATGTGAGCAGTACTGCTAGGCTGGCTAGGCCTGCCTGCCACATCGTCCTCTAGGGTAAGTATCCCTACCCACACTTCCTTCTGCTGAGCAGCATGTACTTCCTTTGGTCATAGATAATTGACCTGGAGAGCGCAGTGGACTTAAAAAGAGACAGCTGGTTGATAACTGGCCTGTGACCTACAGCCCAGCACCAGAAGATGAGCTAGGCCAATGAGATTCATCCTCTCAGAATTTTAAAACACATACACATTATCAGTTGAAGGAGGAAGCTGAGGCCAAACAGTTATAATTTGAAGGAAGGCCGGGGTGCCCTCTCTATCACAAGTTGAAGGCATGAAGATGCTGAAACTACAAGTACACCAAGGAAATCAATCCAGAGAGAAGGAAAAGGGGAAGGAATCAACATAAAGAGCAGCCATGCTATGGTGAGGGCAGAGGGGAGTTTATTTCTGTTCAGTTTCCATGATGCTCAGTTGAGTCTAGTTCTTGTTCTTGGACTCCTGGGAGAGCTGTTCTTGCTTCCCCCCAGTAAATCATCCTTTACCTGAAAAACACTAAGTGGGCCTCCTTTACTCATGAGAAAACATGTCGGTTAGACAAACTCACTTCAAAATGCCAAACTCAAAGCTCCACAGAGGAGTTTTAGAAGTCTGAATCTCCGAAATTCTAATATTTGACTCTTGATCTGTAAAACGTCAATTTCATGTGGTTCAACTCAACATTGTGTTTTATGCAGACCATCCTGGGCCTGTGTGGAGAACGGGGCCGGGCACTTTTACTCTTTCACTGTCCACATATTTTCCTATTGAATCTTAGGTTTTACCAAGTCATTTCGCTTCTCTGAACCATGCTTTTCATGTCTCCATAAAATTGTTTATGGTATTCCCTCTGACTGGAATGCTATTTCCTAGCTTTTTTTTTTTTTTAAAGATTTTTATTTATTTATTCATGATAGTCACACAGAGATAGACAGAGAGGCAGAGACACAGGCAGAGGGAGAAGCAGGCTCCATGCACCGGGAGCCCGACGTGGGATTCGATCCCGGGTCTCCAGGATCGCGCCCTGGGCCAAAGGCAGGCGCCAAACCGCTGCGCCACCCAGGGATCCCTTTTTTTTTTTTTTACCTATAGAACACTTTTCATCTTTTTTTTAAAATTCAAGTATAATTACCAGTCAGTGTTATACTAGTTTCAGGCATACAATGTAGTGATACAACAATTCTACACATTACTCAGAGCTCATCAAGATTAGTGTACTCTTTATCCCCTTCACTTCTTTCATCCACTCCTCTCCCACCTTCCCACTGTGGCAAGTATCAGTTTTTTCTCTTTATTTAAGAGTCTGTTTTTATGCTTGTCTCTTTTTTGTTTTGTTCCTTAAATTCCACATATGAATGAAATCATATGGTATTTGTTATTCTCTTATTTCACTTAGTTTTATAATCCTCTAGCTCTACCCATGTTGTTACAAATGGCAAGATATTATTCTTTTTTTAGGGCTCAGAAATATTCCAGTGTGTGTGTGTGTGTGTGTGTATACATACATATTTTATGGAAGTTCGATTTGCCATCATTTAGTATAACACCCAGTGCTCATCCCGTCAAGTGCTCCCCTCAGTGCCCGCCACTCAGTCACCCCATCCCCCCACCCGCCTCCCCTTCCACTACCTCTTGATCGTTTCCCAGAGTTAGGAGTCTCTCATGTTTTGTCACCCTCTCTAATTTTTCTCACTCATTTTCCCTCCTTTCCCCTACAATACACATTTTAAATGCTAACTCACTTGTGAAAGTTTCCTTGATTTGACTAGATTCAATAGATATCTTTTCATTCTACTCTTCCTTCACACCTGGTACTTTAAATTTGTTAGCAAGTACTATACTACACTACTCGTACCTGTTAAAAGTCTGTCTTAAAGGCCACGTCAAGGGCCATGAGGTCCTTTGGAGCAAGGACTACCTTTTTTTCTTTCTGTCTCTAACACAATCCAATACTTGGTAAATGTGTGATTTTAAATAATCTAAGACATGTGGAATTTTGGAATATAATTCCAAACAATTCAAAAATTCAAAAATCAGAAGGCACTCATCATGTGGTAATATCACATGTATTATCCTCCACCATTTACATGTAGAATGAAATAATCTTGGAAAAAGAACTAAATGCCAATATTTTAGGTATTAGATATACTTAGATCTAATATTTCCACTAAAATAATTGTTAAACATGCGACTTCAATTATAAGTAAGAAAATTTATAGTCTGACTTTTTCCTTGTAAGTGTATCCTTCTTCCATTGGGAGTTTGAAAATAATTTAAATTAACCTGTTAATTTATTCTGAAATCTACTGAAAATACTGGTTTGGAATGAACTCTCTGGTTTAAAGTAGAGACATGAAATTTTTTTAAGGAGAGAAGTTAATAGACTTGCATTTTAGAAACATGTGGAGAATAGCCCAAAGGGCGAAACTATATGCAGGAAGACCAGTTAAGGAATCATTCAGGCAGTGGCTATAGAGACAGAGAAGGAAAAAGAATGAGAGATAAATACAAATATTTACAGTAAAGCCACCAAATTTTTATATACCTAGGCCGATAAACTGAATGATATTTGTTTTCAAAGCCTTTTGGTAAGATAATGCTGTTAATTTTTCTGCAATTTGTGTTCTGAATAGAGACAGTGGTTTTCTCATGACTATCATTGTATGAGTGAAAAATAGAACACTGACTTAGAGTGAGCTAATTCACACACATAAGGAATGGCCATTTATACTCTTGGGAATACTCCATTAAAGGAAAAAGTCACAATTTCCACTGCAATTGCTAGGGAACTAGGGATATATGGAGAATACCAAGAATTATTCCTTTGGATATAGCTTCATTTATCTATTGATAAGTTAGACATTCATGTTTTGCTCAGAAACAACAAAAACAAAATAATTGGAATAAACCAGGGTATCTGTAGAGCTCATTTTAAGGGACTGAGTACACATAATATGCCAGTGTTCACACCAAAGCATTTTTTTTCTAGCCCTTGAGGTACAGAGTCAAAGCAAATTCAACAATATTTAAGTAACATGGAGGATTAAGATTCTCAAAACAACCTAAGTTGTTGGTTAGTATGTTTGAAAAACCCTACATAATAGCACAATTTAAAATTTTAGTTTAAATTGTGGATTGATTCTCAATTCAGTACCAAGTGATTTGCAAAATTATCCACCTAGTTGCTTAGGACAGAAAATTTGCTGTCTGATTGATTCCTTTCTTCTTTCTTCCCTACATCCAAACAAACATTAAGATCTATTCATCTTACACTCTAAGTGGTCTTTTCATACCCACCCTGCCATATGGAAGACTGCAAAAATAGTAACCATACTTTGCAGTTCCTCTCATTAAGAAGTGGAATCAATTTCCCTATCCCTTGGATCTAGATGGGTTTCGTGACTCACTTTGACCAATAGACCAATGCTGCAGAAGTGAGGCTTGAGGAACTCAAAGGTTGGGCCTCAAGAGACCTTTCAGCTTTTGCTAGCATGGTCTTGGAACTATGTGACTCCAGGAAAAGATGTCCCATTTAATCCTCTCAATAGCATAATCATGTAATTGCATAATAGTAGGCACTACTATTATCTCCACTATAAAGATGAGGAACCAAGAGCATACAGAGGCTAAGTAATTTGGCTGAGATTGTAGACCTAATTATTGGTAATATAAGCTAATAATTGTGTAGGATTCAAACCTAGGCACTCTGACCACCACACACTTAGGCAGAGATAATGGCTCTGGTTAACCAGGGACAGTGAAATCTCCTTGCTATCAGTGACAAGAGAAGTAGATACTCATAATTTTGGGTAACATTATCAGACTTGCAATTACTTGTTCAAAAGCATTTCTTTCTTAATAGCTTGTAAGTATAATAAGAGCAGGACCATGTCTGTCTTGTTCTCTTTGTATTGTCAGAAAGGTGTCAGACACATGGCAGATGTTTAAGAGGGAATAATATTATTTTCATTTTAGAATACCTGCATTAAAAACGTGAATCTTTAAATTCATAAGTAGCCCTTGAGCTTCCCCTTCAACTGTCAATAGAAATGTCCATGTACTAGACACACACACACACACACACACACATACACACACACACCCCGGAGACAATGAACCCATTGCTCACTGCCTACATGTACTCATTATTTTTAAAGATTTTATTTATTTATTTATTTGAGAGGGAGAGAGAGAGAGAGAGAGAGAGAGAGAGAGAGAGAGAGGGAGAGAGAATATGAACAAGGGGAGGAGTAGAAGGAGAAGTGAACTCCCTGATAAGTGTGAAGCTCAATGTGGAGACTCAAGGTGGGGCTCAATCCAAGGACCCTGAGATCATGACCTGGACCGAAGTCAGACGCTTAAGCTACTGGGCCACCCAAGTGACTCTAATGTAATAATGTAATAATGTAAAAATGTAATAATGGTGTTCACTATTACACCAAAGCAGCAAGAGAAACAAGTGGTGTCTTGATGTGCAGTTTTGAGAAGGTATCATAACTTTTTCAAAAAAAGAAGATGACAGTATTTATTCATTGTTTTCCTCTTTGTTCTGGCTGCAAAGTTCATAATTAAGTATCAGCTTTGTCATTATAGATTTGTGACTTTTTAAAATAAGAAGATGGTAGTGTTTATTTATTGAGGTTTCCCTTTTGTTCTAGTTACAAAGAAAGTTTACAATTAAGCATCCCACTTATTGATTGTAGATTTTCTCAGCCAGTAGATTTTGATCTCTTTCTCTACTTTCCTCTCTTATTTTTGATTCTTTTCTTTGTTATAGCAATAGCTGTTTTGATCTTTTTATTTTGGGGCTTTGATTATTTGCTGCCTAAATCTTTTAGGGAGTAGACAGGATATGAAAAGATCTGCAAAACGATAAGTGATATATTTTTATTTTTCGTTATTTGACACATACAGCATACAGAACTGGAAATGGGATAGATTTATTACTTAAGTGATGCCATACCTTTTGAAGAAAGGATCAGTTTTTTTTTCCCAAGCTACAGTAGAAGAATAACGTTATGTAACACACAGATACAGAATCAACTCAAGGAAAGCGTGTTTCCCCCTACCCCCACCCGCGTTCTTTCTTCTTTTATTCTTGTATTTAGTCTATTCAGAACGAATTGATCCTTATTCCCAACCATTCAAGGTTAAATCTGTTAATCCATAAATTCCGTATTGTTCTGTTTCAGATCAGAGTAGAGAGCAGCTGCGGGTTTGACAGCTCACCCACTGAAGCATATGCTCACAATTGCCCCCCCCAGGAGCGGGCCTCCAACAACTGCATCCACGGTGTTCACATGTGCCAAGCTCAGTCTAGCCTCGGACATATTAAGAAGTAACCAAATCATCAGGGTTTCATACTCCACTGGCACTGTGCAGGTTACAGACCTTTTTTCAAAGGGTAAAAGCTTATGCTGCTTTCTTTAGTTCAGCAATAAATATTTATAGGATTACCAGCCCATTGTAAGTGGGATAACCAAATGCATTCTAATGCAAAACTGCTGGCTGCTTATCTAGCTGTTTGACAGAATGCAATTACACAACCAATTCTCTTTTTTGGTGCCCTTCTGTTACTGTTCCCTGGATCACCGATGATAGACCCTCGGTAGATGTTTCTGTAATTTTTCCAAGCATTCTCTGTTAACAAGGTTAAATATGTCAGCTATCCCCATAAGTCCTGGGATAAACATTACTCTGCTAATATCCAGATATAAAAATGATTTTTTTACTAACAGAAAAATCTCGCTTAAAATCATTATGGCTACTTATGTCTTTGTTTTCAGTATGAGACAGTGCCTTTGATGATCTATGTACAATAATATTACATGTAATGCCTACTATTTATATGACACTTTTCTCATACGAGTTCTATATATCTTTTGACACTTGAGCTAATTTATTTTTATGAGCATGCTGGTGTTTGTGGCATCATTACCAGCTAAAATTTATTGAATGCATATTATGTGCCAAACACTGTGCATATTAGCTCCTCACATGTATAATCTCCAAGCCTTGCAATAATTCAATAAAAAAGACACCATTACTATCTTTACTTTATAGACGGAGGAGAAGAACTTCAATGTTTACCCAGAATATCGTAGTACTAGAATTTCAGTCCAAGTAGGTGTTTCTCCACCACAGATGAAAAGCTGATGTGATGAGGATTGAATTGATTCTCATAGGATCCAGAAGCCAAGACTATGTATCTGTAAATGAGTAATTCAATGTGCATTCTTCTATATGAGTATGTGCCTAGTAAAGCAGCACTTGGCCTCTCTCTTTGATTTTATTTGATACCCCTTGTCCTGGGAAGCAGGTGGCAATCTCCTGGGAGTATCAGGACAGGCCAGGGTTTTACTGCAAAATTCTAATTACATCCTAGCTGACGATCTCCCAAAAACAAAAATGGAGGGTACTTAAAAGTGGGATAAAAAACAATTTCAGTACCAAACTGTTAAATGTGATTGTTCTTCATTTATTCATTCAAAAAACATTTATTTATAATAATGAAGGTTTACTTATGATTTTCATGTCTAATGTAAGCAGTTCTGCAAAAGTACTTGACTCCATAGCATCTATCTCTATTCCCTGTGTATACATTTGAAGAGACTAAAGTTTCTCTAGTGATTTTGGGAGCATCTCAATTCAGCTGTTTTGTCTCTGGCAGGGGTGAGGGGGTGGGGCGCCTTGGAGTTGGGGTTGAGAGAGACAGCCTGCCTGCAAGAATACATTGTCTCCTCTCTACACTTATTTCAGGACTGGCTCCTGTTATCCACCCATGAGGCTGCCTAACTTGGGAGGTAGAGATTAGAAAGCTCATTTGGTTGCCTAGCAAAAAAAGCCATGCTTTGCAATTGGATTTATAAGGAATAAAGCTCGTACCCTGATTTTCATTTGTTTCCTAAACCTTTTTCCTGCTTAATTTAATTTTAATGTTGGTTTTTGTTTTTTCCTGCTTGATTTTAAATTCAAAAATAGATGTATTGTCTCTTAAAAGTGCTCTAAAAAGATGGTAATATCTCTATTCACTGCACTATTAATTATAGCAGAAAAAAAGCAAGAAAAGACTAGAATTTTAGATGTTAACTAACCTTGCATTTCTGGGATAACCCACCCTTCTTGGTTATAGTGTATGATACTTTTGTAAAATAAATGCCTTTAGTGAGATAGAATTCACATAGCATACAATTCACCCATTTAAAGTGTACAATTCAGTGAATTTTATTATATTCACATAGCTGTGCAACTGTGAGTATAATCTAATTTCAGGACATTCACATGATTCCTAAAAGAAACTCATACCCATTAATAGTCACCTCACATTCTTCCCCTTCTTCCTCCTCCACCAGCCTCAGGTGACCACTAATCTACTTTATGTCTCTATAGATTTGCCTATTATGGATATTTCTTGTAAATGGAATCATATAATAATGTGGTCTTTTGTGACTGGCTTCTATAACTTAGCATAATATTTTTTAGTTTAATCCATATTGTAGCATCTACCAGTACTTCATATTCTGGATAGATATTATGGTTGCTTCTATTTTTTTGGTTATTATAAATAAGACTGCTATGACCATTTGTGTGGATGAATGTTTTCATTTTTCTTGTGTATATACCTAGGAGGGAAATTGTTGGTTAATATGGTAACTCTATATTTAATCTTATGAGGAACTATTAGACTATTTTCCAAAGCAGCTATACATTTTGCATCCCTACAGCAGTGTATGAGGGTTCCAATTTTTCTACATCTTCACTAATGTTTGTTATTGCCTATCTTTTTTATTATAACCATATTAGTAGGTGCAAAGTGATTATCTCATTGTGGTTTTCATTTAAAAATAATATATTTTTATATTTTCTAGATTCAGTATGCCAGTCTCTGATGAAAGGTTTATGTGTCTACATAAGATCTTACTTTGTAATTTTCTTGTGATGCTTCTGTGTGGTTTTGGTCTCTTAAGAGTAGACTAATATAAGGAGTTGAGAGGTGTTCCTCCCTGTTCTATTTTCTGAAAAAGTTTGTGAAAGATTGCTATTATATATTTTTGAAATATTTGACAGAATTCATCAATGAAGCTATCTGGGTTTCAAACCTCCTTTTTTGGGAAAAATGTTCTTTTTCTCATTTTTTTTAGAGGGATGAAGAGACAGAGGAAGTGGAGGGGCAAAGAGAGAGGAAGAGAGAGAATCTTAAGCAGGCTCCATGCCCCACAATGGAGGGGAGGGGCTCCATTTTATAACCCTGAGATCATGACCTGAGCTGAAATCAAGAGCTGGATGCTTAATCAAATGAGCCACCCAGATGCCTTTGGGCAATTTTTATTACTAATTCATCTTCTTTATTCCTTGTGGTTGGCCTATTCAGGTTTTATAAACTCTCCTTGAGTCAGTTTTGGTAATTGTCCATTTTATGTAAGTTATCTAAGTTGTTTCCATGAAGTTGTTCATGGTATTCTCTTACAATCCTTTTACTTTCTATTAGGTCAATAAGGATGTCCCTTTTTTCATTTCTCATTTTGGTCATTGATGCCTTCTTTTATTTTTTTCCTGGTCAATCTGGCTTAAAGTTCATCAGTTTTATAGATCCATGAAAGTGCCAACCTCTGGTTATTTTGATTTGCTTTATTATTTTTCTATTTTTATTTTATTATTTACACTTTGATTTTTGTCATTGCCTTGTTTTTGTTTGTTTGGGCTAGTTTGCTCTTCCTTTTCTATCCTAAGTTGATCATTAAGATTATTTGAAAATATTAATCATTTCTGATGTGCTCAGTTATAGATATAAATTTCTCTCTACTGTTGGCTGTGTTCCATAAATTTTATTGTGTTGTTTTTGTTTCCATTCAGTTCAATTTTCTTATGGCCAGAGAACATACTCTGAATACCTTCAATTCTTTTAAATTTATTGAGACTTGTTTTATGGCCTAGCATATGGTCTACCTTGAAGAATGTTCCATGTGCTGTTAAAAAGAATGTGTATTCTGTTGTTAAGTAAAGTGTTCTATAAATGTCGGTTAGGTCAAGTTGGTTGTTAGTGCTGTGCAGGTGTCCAGATCTTTGCTGATTTTCCATTTACTTAATGATTATTTCTGAGTAGGATATAGAAATATACAATTTGTAAATTTTCTATGTATCCTTTCAATTCTTTTGGTTTTTACATATGTCTTTGGGTTCTGTAGTTAGGTGTGTATATATTATCTTGATGTATGATTCTTTTATCATTATAAATCCTCTCATCTATAATTATATCTCTTTTCTTAAAGTCTGTTTTTTTCTGATATTAGTTATAATTCTATTACTATTTCCATCTGGATGGACTATCTTTTTCTATCTTATTACTTTCAACTAAGTCTTTTAATCTGAAATGTGTCCTTTGTACACAGCATACAGTTGAATGTTACTTTTTTTTTATTAAAGATTTTATTTATTTATTCATGACAGACACAGAGAAAGAGAGGCAGAGACACAAGCAGAGGGAGAAGCAGGCTCCATGCAGGGAACCTCATGTGGGACTCGATCCCCGGTCTCCAGGATCACGTCCTGGGCTGAAGGCGGTGCTAAACTGCTGAGCCACTGGGCTACCGCTGAATGTTACTCTTTTAATAAAAAATCTATCCTGACAATCTGTGCCTTTTCTCTGACACTCACATTTATTAAAATTATCCTCATGCTTGGATTTACATCTGTAATTTTTCCATTTCTTTTCTGTATGTTTCATGTATTTTTGTTTATTTCTTTCCTCCTTAGGACTTTCTTTTGTATTAAACAAATATTTTGTTTATTCTTATTGTATCATCTAAATTTCTCTATTGACTTTTTACTGTATTTTAAAAGTAATTTTGTTTTTATTTATTTATTTTTAGATTTTATCTATTTATTCATGAGAGGCAGAGAGAGAGAGAGAGAGAGAGAGAGAGAGAGAGAGAGAGGCAGAGACACAGGGAGAGGGAGAAGCAGACTCCATGCAGGGAGCCCAATGTGGGACTCGATCCCGGGTCTCCAGGATCACACCCCGGGCCGAAGGCGGCGCTAAACCGCTGTATCTGCGGGATGCCCTGTAATTTTGTTTTTAAAATAGCATTACAGGGATGCCTGGGTGGCTCTGTGGTTGAGCGTCTGCCTTTGGCTCAGGGTGTGATCTCGGGGTCCGGGATGGAGTCCTGCATCGGGCTTCCTGAAGGGAGCCTGCTTCTCCCTCTGCCTGTCTTCGCCTCTCTCTGTCTCTCATGAATAAATTAAAAAAAAAAAAAAAAAGCAGTACAATGTGCATCATTATTTACCATAGTCTAATTAATCTTCAGGATAATATTGGCTTAATTCTGGTAAACTATAGAAACTTTGCTCCAATATAGTTTTCCTTTTCCTATTTTCTGCTATTGTTATGTATTACATGTATATATTAGAAACCTAACAGTACAGTGCTATTATTGTTTTATAGACTCTTTCATTTTTTAAATATATTGTGAGAAGAAGAGAGGAAATACACTCTGGCCATTTTTTATACTTACCCAATTATATATCATTTCTGGTGCTCTTCATTTCTTCCTTTTAATTCGATTTACATTCTGGTGTTTTCTCTCAGCCTGAAATTTTTTCTTTAGTATTTCTTTTAAAACAAGTCTATTACCAACAAATTTTGTCAGTCTTTGTTTATCTGGGAATATATTTTCACTTTTATTTTGTTGAAAATAGAATTTTTGGTTGACCATTTTTTATTTTTGGCACTTTAAATTCATCATTTCATTGTCTTCTGGTCTTCACCGCTTCTCTAACAGTCAGCTGTTAATTTTTATAATCATTTCTTTGTATGTGATGAGTTGTTTTTCTTTTACTACTTTCCAGACTTTGTCTTTGATTATTAACAGTTTGGCTATGATGCATCTAGGTGTGGATCTCCGTATGTTTATTGTTTATCCTACTTCAGGATTCATTCAACTTCTTGGATCTGTATTTATTTTTTCATTAAATTTGAAAAGCTATGTGTTATTATTTCTTCAGAAAAAATTGTTCTTGTCACTCTTTCTCTCATCTATCTTTCTAGGATCCCAATTATGTTTATATTATGTTGTCTCCAGATCTCAGAGGTTAATTCTCCTCATCAACTTTTCCCCCTCTGTTCATTAGATCAGATGATTTCTATTTCTCTTTCTTCAAGTTTAATGATTCTTTCTTCTACTGTTGGAATTGAACCTATTTAGTGAATTTTTAATTTCAGCTACTGTAACTTTTGATTATTAATATCCATTTGTTTCTTTTCATAATTTCTATTTCTTTGTTGAGACTTCCTATTGTTGATTTATTGCCATAATATTTTCATTCTATAATTTCAACACGATTTCCTTTAATTTTGAACATTTTTATAATTAGCGCTTTGAAATATTTGTCTGCTAATGTAATATATGAGCCCACTTACAGACATTTCTATTGACTCTTCTCCCCATGAGGCTTGGGACACACTTTCCTGTTTCTTTCCATGTCTCATTCTTGTTGTTGTTGAAAATCAGACATTTTAGATAATACATTATAGCAAATCTAGATTCTACATTTTATCCCTTGTCGGTTGTTAGTTTATTTTGTTTTATTTTAAACTAACTTGTCTGGGTCTAATCTTGTTGGTATGTAACTTGGTATGTGATTGCTAAAGTCTTCTCTGCTTAGTTAAAAAAAAAAAAAAGCCTATTATATATTTTTTATCCAGGGATCCTAGAGCTCATTACTATGTTTGCAAAGCCTAGTAGTTGATCAATGATTGAGAAGAGGTTTGCTTCAACACCTAATACTAGCAAATCTTCTACCCTCTGCTGATGCATCTATGTGTGGGTTACAGAGTACACTAAACATTTAGGCAATTTTCAGATCTGCCCTGGATTTTATCTACTTCCATGCCCTTTAGGTCTTTCTTTGATATGTGTGCAATCACTCAGTCAGCCAGTGATGTTTGGAGACCTTTGTGCCTGCTTGACTCTATCCTGCACACATACAGCCTCCCACTTTTATATAACATAAAACAATCAACGGGGTGACATCTCATTACTTTGCCATATAATGTAAGGTATCATGAGATGTACATATCATCTCGCCATATTCTGTTGGTTAGAAACAAGTCCCAGGCACTGCCCACACTCGGGGAAAGGCAATCATATAAGGGCATAAATACTAAAAGGAGAAAGTAATTGAGGGTCACCTTAGGATCCATCTATCGCATAAAGTCATTGGGGACATCAGAGATTATCTATTCTGTGGTGGGAGGCTGGAAAAGTACAAATTTAGGAATATTTTCAGAGGATGACTGAATCTCTAAACTGCTTAGAAGAATCATCTTAACTCAACATATTAGGCTATGGACAATGAGATTTTAGAAATTTTGGATTTGATGGCATAGAGAAGGTTCATTGCACTGGGAGAAAAGAGAAACTACATAATATTAAAGAAGACTATCTTTTAAGTGAGAAGAAGCAGTACAATGGGTTATTGAAGGAAAAATGAGATAAGATCAAAGCTCTGGCTTTTTAAGATTATCTTTCTAAAATCTTAGGACTGAGACTGTTTTGATCAACTCTTTTAGAAAAATTAACTTGTCAATTTGTTGGTGAATTTTTTTTTCATATTGAATTAACTGAATTGAATGAATTGAATCAACTGAATGCTTTGGACATTATGTAGACAGAATTTTTATCTGGATGTTGATATGGACTGAAACAGGACAAATATGGATGTTGAAAGGGCACTGAAATGCGTTAGCACCAATTGATATATTGAATTAGATTCATTGCCCCTCAATTTATTACTTCCTAAGTTACTTGTCTGGATAATCAGGGTATATTATTGTGTCTACAAAACCTGGATGCTTTAATTAGTGCCTGGCATGAGCTTGTCTTGCTTAACTTCTCCTTTAGGAAATTTATTTGCAATAAAAAGCTTTCCCTAGACAAGAAAAAAATTCCATCTGATCACTAGATTAAAATGTGGATTTAGAGGATAGTGATGAAATCTACATTGAAATTATATGAAATGAAGTTTTGGGCAGATAAGTTTTTGTTTTCAAGAATGTCAGTATTCTGAAATGTAAGGAATACTAATTAAAAGGACTTATCATGGATGCCCACAACTTTGCAATGATTATGTTAGAACCACAGATGATAAGTATTTTAAACTATGACCCTAACTTGAAAGATGTGAATTTTTTTTTAAGATTATTTATTTATTCATGAGAGACACACAGAGAGAGGCAGAGATATAAGCAGAGGGAGAAGCAGGCTCCCTGCAAGGGGCCCAATGCAGACTCGATCCCAGATCCCAGGATCACTCCCAGAGCTGAAGGCAGATGCTCAACCACTGAGCCACCAAGTGTCCCGAAAGATGTGAATTCTATTTGATCATAAAAGCAAGCATCAAGAACCTGAAACTTGACATCTTCATTACATACTTAAGTAGCAATTTGCAACGTTCTACTTATTTTATTTTTGAATTTAAAAAGGACATTACATTTCTGTGTACTTCTTTAAGGATACTAATGACAAAGAAGCTATTTCATCCAGAGTTACAACCAGTCTGCCTTCATAAAGCCCGGGTTGGAGCAGGTTATACCGGAATAGACTCTTGTTTGCCAAAAATGGACTCAGAACTGCCATTTCCTTTTGACAACTGTCCTCTTCTCAGCTTGAAGTCCATGTCCATTTCTCAAGATTAAACTCAGGGCATAAGAAAACATCCCTGCTGGATGACTTTAACTTCTCTCCAGGTCACACCTTATGGGGGTAGAGAGAGCTTTCTAAGTTCCAAACAGAAATCTATACCTTGCCTATAGCTTTACAAGAAGGGCATGGAGCCAGGTTTTGCATTCAACATAAAAAGATTATAGCTAATAAATCTGCAACAGTTGCTAATGCAAATACTGGATCCTGTCAGCAAAGCACCAGTCAAAATGTCTGTGATGTCCAATGAGATAAGATAGTGAAAGATATGCTGTATGGTAATCTTCCAGTAACAAACCAGAAAAGCTGGATATGAATGAGGAGGAAATACTCTGTCCTACTCAGGAGGCAAAACTAATGCCAATAGTTGGAAGTTTCAGGGTGATGGATCTTGGATCTACAGACAATAATTTTTAACACTTAGAACAGCCTAATAATGGATGGGGCAGCCTAGAGGGGTAATGAGCTGCATGTTCAAGGAAAGTCTGCATTACAATTTGTTAGGGAAGACACAGATCAGCATTGTCCAATAGGAATATAGTGTGAGCTGCATATATGATGTTAAATTGTCTAGTGACCACTTCAAAAAAAAAGAAGATAAATTAATTTTAATTATATATTCTGTTTAACCTAATATATCCTAAATACTTTTTATTTCAACATATAATCAATATAGAAAAATGATCAATGGGATATCTTCACATTTATTATGTACTAGGTGTTCAAAATTCAGTGTGTGTATTACATTTACAGCACATCTCAGTTTGGACATACCGCATTTCATCTGCCTCATGACATTTGCCTGCCACATTGCATAGCACAACTGTAGACCATGAGGAAGACTGGCTTATATGGCTTCAAAGATCCCTTTCAATCAATAATTCTGAACTTTTAAGTAACTATGCAGTAAACAGAAGTTAAGACACTGTTCAGGCATTCAAAAATATTATGGAAAAGTGGTATAGGCAGGAGAAATTCTTCTGAAATTAAGCAGAAAAGAGAATTTATTGTAATTGAAAAGTCCATGCGTAAGACTTGTATTGACTTGTAATTGAAAAGTCCATGCGTAAGACTAGTTTGGGTAGGACTCAATTCAGAACTACTATGCCTGTATTCCTCTGTGTCTGTATGTCCTTTCTTTTTTTACAGATCTGTTTTTCTCTCAGATAGGCCTTGTCTACACAATGGCTGTTTCCATCTACAAATCCAAGCCCTCCCAATTCAGCAACCTTGGAAGGAAAAATTTATATTTCCTAAAAGGTGAGAATTGTACAGCTGAGGGATGCCTGGGTGGCTCGGGAGTTGAGCATCTGCCTTTGGCTCAGGGCGTGATCCTGGAGTCCCGGGATTGGGTCCCATATCAGGCTTCCTGCATGGAGCCTGCTTCTCCCTCTGTCTATGTCTCTGCCTCTCAATCTCTCTCATAAATAAATAAAATGTTTATTTTTTAAAGAGCTAAATTTAAAAAATGGAAAGGCATTATTAAAAAAAAAGAATAGTACAGATGAATCTTAGAAATAAGCTTATAGGACTATTTATGAACCAGTCACTGGGTCCAGGGGAAGGAATATGCTGACTGAAAAATCTTAGGATTCATGTTTTACCCTGGAGCTAGAGGGTAGTGGAGTCAGTCTTGCCCTAACCAGAGCCCACCTTTAACATGCAGAGGGAGAATGGATGTGTGTCTAACTACAAGGCAATTGAAGTCCTGTCATCAAAAGTTAGGGATATGGAAGATGACAGGCAAAGGCAATAGATGTCTGCTGTTCCTTACTGTAGTGTGTACTATTATCCTCTTCTCCCTACTCTGTTAACCCACCTGTGAGTTACCCTGAAATGTCAGTGGACAGTTCTGCACACTGACTTCCATGATTCTTGGCTTGAGAGATTTCTCTGGCCCCAAAACATCCTGCTCACATCTTGGGCAGGGCATCCCGGAATGCCAGGGATTTAATATTCTTAAGGAAGCACTCAAGTTGAGAGGATGGGGACATACACATGGAACTAAGGGATGATCCCCAGGATCTTGAACTCTGAGCTCACAGTAATAACTTGTTCAACAACCCATTCTTCACTAGCTTTTCTCATTCCTTTTTTCCTGTGTTCCTTCGGATCACCTCCTAAGGCAACTATCTGCACTGAAGGCCTTGTTTCACCATCTGGTTCAGGGTAACCAGAACATCTCCCATCTCTGAATTTCAAAGAGGATTTGAAATGTCTGTTTTATCTAATTGGAAGCCAATTCTGAAGGCAATCTCTGTTGGAAGATCAAAAACCAGAGGCTTTAAACAATGTGTGTTTTTGAGCCAGACTACCTGGTTTCAATCTCAGTTCTACTATGTGTTATCTGGGTGACCTTGGGCAAGGTGTATAGCATTTTCTGCCTTACTTTCCTTATTTGAAAAATGGGGATAATAGAATTGCTAAGAAGATTAAATGACTTAATATTTATACAGTGTGTAGAACAAAGCCTATACCTAATAATTATTACATATTTATTCCTTCACTCTTTTCCTCTGTACTATTCTTTCTAATCACCAACAATTATGAGTGTTAGGCTGTGTCAACATGTCTTATATCTGTAGTACCGAGATAGAGAATCTACCTACTTTAGTGCTAGGCCAAAAGTAAATTGTCGATTAGTATCTGTTGCTGATAATTACAAATGAAACAAACAATGAAGATTCAAGTCACTTGCAAAGTAGTGCTGAAGAGTTTAGAAATAAGTATTTTGGTCTGACTCAGTTGTCTTAGTCCATTCAAGCTGCTATAATAAAATACCACAGATGGAGTAACTGATAAGCAACAAAAATTTGATTTCTTACAATTTTAGAGACTGGAAAGTCCCAGATCAAGGTACCAGTGTGGTTGGGTGAGGGTCCTCTTCCTGGTTCATTGACCACACCTTCTCACTATGTCCTCACATGTTGGAAGGGGTAAGGATCTTTCTGGAGCCCCTTTCATACCACACTAATCCCATTTATGAGGGCTCCACTTATACTGCTTAAGCACCTCCCATAAGGCCTCACCTCCTGATACCATTATCTTAGCAGGTTAGGATTTCAGCATAAAAATTTGGGGCGGAGGGCACAAATATTCAGACCATAGCATTAGTAAAATTCTAACTGCTTTTCCAAGTATATTCTAAAAATAAGATCTGGGACGCCTGGGTGGCTCAGCGGTTGGGTGCCTGCCTTCGGCTCAGGTCGTGATCCTGGGATCTGGGATGTAGTCCCACATGGGGCTTGCGAGGAGCCTGCTTCTCCCTCTACCTATGTCTCTGCTTCTCTCTCTCAGTCTGTGTGTCTCATGAATAAATAAATAAATCTTTTAAAAAATAAATAAAAATAAAATCTATTATAATTTGAACATAAACACTAATTTCATAGAAACAAATCCCATGCTGAAATAAAATATAAAATACTGGCTTAATATAAGAGATGAAAAAGTTTCACTTAATGGAAATTATATACATATAGCTATATATTGACAATTAACTTCTTGTCATATAAAAGTCGTTGAATTTTTATTAAGTCCTTTTTTACAGTGTAGCTCCTATACAAATATAAGTTGACTCAATGGCCAGGAAAGAAAATTCAGATTGAATATATCATGTCTCCTCCAAGAAAGAAAGAGTCAAATGAGAACACATGTCTGGATTAGAAGCAGGTGAATTTTGCTTAAGCACGGTCTTTCCATCAGTCTGAAAGTTACAGAGGCTGAAGAAGTATTAACAGGTTGAGAAGGTGTTCTAGGTTAAGAAACTGAAAACTCTTTACAAATTGAATCTTCACTGATTTTCCTCTTTGTTTTTCATGCAGACCCAGAACCCAGCATGATTTAATATTCATAAAGGTCTTCCAAAGCCCCACCTGAAAGCATTACTTGGTAGTTTTGGTTTTGTTCTGATGATTTACTCCACTAACAAGAATAATTGGATATTAATAATAACTGGAATAGAATTTGTTTCCTCTGTCCAGTACATGTAGGACACAAAAATCTCACAATTTAAAGATTTGGACTTACACAAAATTGTGAAATAAATGGACAAGATTTGCAAATTGATATTTTAGAACTTTAATATCTTTCCAAAGCATATGAAAAGATGTATTTAGATCTATATTACCTTTTGTTTTATGTATTAATGAAATATCCTCAATAAGCATAATAGTTTTGGGATACATAAGAACAAAGTTTGATGTCTCCTCCCCAATCACTGACCACAGGATCTTGGACAAGATATTTATTTCATGTCACAGTTTCTTCATATATAACTAGAGATAATACAGCCTACCTTTCATTATTCCTGAGAAGATTATGCAAGATTATGCAAGGTAACACTTCAAAAGGAGATGCCAAGGCACATAGTATATACCCAGTAATGATACCTGTGATTCTTTTTATTATTAACATTGTCTTTAGAATCCTTTTACAGGTGATCCCTGGGGTAGCTCAGGGGTTTAGTGCCTGCCTTTGGCCCAGGGTGTGATCCTGGAGACCCGGGATTGAGTCCCACATCAGGCTCCCTGCATGGAGCCTGCTTCTCCCTTCTGCCTGTGTCTCTGCCTCTCTCTCTCTCTCTCTGTCTCTCATGAATAAATAAAGAAAAAATCTTTAAAAAAAACCTTTTATAGCTAAACATTATAACACAGTTTTCTATTTATTTGGATTAGTTTTGCTTATTATTAAAAACTTTGTGTATCTTAAAGATTTTAATTGTTCATGTTTCATTGTCCACAGGACTTCCTGATTATCTTTGCTACTAAGTAGTAATTATGCACTGCAAATATTTGCTCAAATTTTATATAAATCAATTTTAAATGAAAGAGCTATTTACATTGATTAATTTAAATAAAGAGTATCACCTTCATAGCTCTTTTGCTATCAGCTTAGTCAAATGTGAATGGCCATTATCGCGCTAGTTACTTTAAACCATTATAAAGTGATAATTCTGAACCATTAGAATGGCAAGATTTTTCAGTCTGAGGAGGCATATCTTCTACTTTTAGATGGCTGACTGTGTTTTAAGTTTCATGATAAATCTGGGAATATTCTTTTAATTATTAAACTTAAAAAATAATCTGTGTTTGATTGCTTTTGTTTTACATGTCAAGCAGAGATAAAAGCTACCAGTAAAATAAGATTCCCAGACTCGTCTCAGTAACTAGCAGCATTATCTAGTGCTCAAATCCAAACCCTAAGTTCCATCCTTATTTCTTCCTTTTCCTCACATGCCACTTGCTCTCATCCTGCAAGGACTCCTGTCTAGGCATATCTACTTCCATGGCCACAACTCAAGTCCAAGTCACCATCCTTTCTCAGGTGGTCTATTGGAATAGCCATCAAATTGGCTTATTTTCTTTCATCCTTGTTCTCCAATCCATTCTTCAAACAGCTCCAGAGTTGCTTTCCTAAACATAGATCATATCACTCTCTTGGTTGAAACATAATAGTATCTTGCCAGTGTCTTATAATCCAACTCAAATTCTGTACCATGGCTTCTCTAACTCCTACCTACTTCTCTCATTTCATCTTTCACTACTCACTCACTTGTTCTCTAGGCTCTGGCTGTGCAGATCTTTCTGTTTCCTCTGGAATATTCCTAGCTCTACTCTAATTGACTTCATTTGTATGTCAGCTCAATGCTTCTTCCTAAGAGACATCTTCTCCGGCTACTCTGCTAAGTATTGACTAAACCGATTTGATCATTTATAATCATTAAGTCTTTTTTGGGTAGGTATTTAGAGGAAGTCAAGGAACAAAGTTTTTTTTTTTTTTTTTTTTCTCCCACAATCTTGCTACCAGAAAGCAAGCAGGTCTGGTATAAACTTTGCCACACACGAGACAGTATTTATTAGCAAATAACACAAAACCAGTCATAAAACCTGTCCTGCAAGTTCAGTGAAGTCCCAGCACTCTATCCTTTTGGGCATTCTAAAAGCTGATATTTTGCTTGCCTGCCAATCTTCCCTAATAGACTGAATGATACCTTGGGAAGGACTATGTCAAGTTCTACTTTGGTTTATCCCCATCCTTTCCTCCCCAAAGCTCCTAGCATGGTGCTTTGTATAGAAGAGGGGGCTTACTGAATATATTTTTTCTGAATGAATGATGTACAGCTTGTTTTCATTTAGAAAGAACACAAAAAATGACAAAAGATGTTCTTTAGGGAATTTGTACAAAATTTGGTCTTCTAAAAGGAGAGTGTAAATGTTTTTGCATTAATTCTTATCATTATGAAAGCTACTTTTTCTTTTTAACGAATAATTAATTCTACCTAAGGCTAAAGATGAAATGTCTGCCAACAGCTGAATGACATTAAATTACCCTAAGTAAAGCATCAATAAAATTAGCTTTCTTGCTTCTAACATCTCCATAAGCCCAAGTCACAATGTTTACTTTGATTAATTATTAAACATATCTCAGATTTCCTATATAATGATTTTTGTGCTAGATATGATTTCTAATTAAGCTTTACATTTCTCTGATGAAATTGTATTTAAGTCTACCAAATGTTATAACTCACTTTTGCATTTAATAATCAATGTCTAGCAGATTATTTGAAACCAGTAGGGCAGTAATAATTTATGAAAACTGCAAACATGCCTGGGATAATCATGAATGCTCGGGCCTTATGAGACTTAGTTCTGTTGTTTGGAAATGGTATGGAATTTGTGGTTTGAGACATAAAGGTCTGTGATAACTGGTTAACATACAGAATAAAATCCAATCATACACATACTATTAGGGAGAATGCTATGGTATAAGAAAAATATGAACTTTAAATGTGTACATGCTTTAGGTTGTTAAAACCCCAGATGCTGAGTACAAGTGACAGATATTAATACTGGATTTATGTAAGACGAAGCATCTATGAGCTGAAAATTGCTATCTGTAATCTAAAGGTTTCCAAAACATGGATATATACGTAGACAAAATATATGGTAGATTGTGCCAAATTTCACTTAAGTTTTTATCAGTGAACAGGAATTGCATTTCCTTTTTTTTATTTATTTAGGCTTTGCATTTCTGAAAATTCTGTTAAATACTGTACAAGTGTTAGACAAAAATATTAAAAGTGAATACAGGAAAGAGTATTATTCAGCCATAAAAAGGAATACAGTTCTTCTACAAGATGCATGAGGAAATCTTGCAAACATTCAGAGTGAAAGAAGCCAGACACAAACAGCCACATATTACATGATTTCATTTATATGGAATGACCGGAACAGCCAAGTCCATAAAAACAGAAAGTAGTGTAGTTGATGCTTAGGATTGGGGGAGAAAGAAAGGATAGATGGTAATAGCTAAAGGGTCAAGGTTTCTTTTCAAGGTGATGAATACATTCTGAAATTGACTATGCTGATGGCTGCCGTATCTGTGAACTGAAAACTACTAAACTGTATGATTGAAATGGATGTATTGTAGGCATGTGAATTATATTCCAGTAAAGGCTTTAAAACATGTATGCACATTTCAAAGACAGAGAACATACACTGCAAAGGCATGAATAACAAGAAAGACATTACTTACAATTCTAGTTCACAAGACAATCACTTTCAAACCCAAGCGACTTTACTGACCAGACATATTCCTGGTTCCTGAACACAAATGTCTCTACCAAAACCTTTTTAGTGTTGTCAACATGGCAATGGCAATTCTTCCCCCACAACCATGAACACTTCCCAGTATTCTGATGGTCCGATAAGTCCGATAAATGGTTCCCTTATGGGCCTCTGAATGAACTGTTGACTCAGTTTTCTGAGGATGAAACTGAATACAGAGATCAAAGATGGTGTATAGGGAGTAACTAAAGTAAATACTAATACTTCTAGGTAACACTTAAAAATGGCTCACATTTTGGCACAGACAGAAACCATCTATTTCATGTAAAAATGGATTTAATGGGAAAGAGTGATTCTACGAAGAGTTTAGGTGGTAGGTTGATTATGATTTATTTCCTCTTAGTAGTGCCTAGAAAGGCCCAGCAAGCAAAGCAATGAAAAAAGGAATGTGATATACTTAGCATTTCATGCGTTGAAATCTTCCTTTTTTTTTTTTAAACAACAAAAAGGTAGTTAGACAGTTTCAGGGCACCTAGGTGGCTCAGTCAGTTAATTATCTGACTCTTGGTTTTGGCTCAGGTCATGATCTCAGGGTCCTGGGATTGAGCCCTGTGTCAGCCTTTGGACTCAGTGGGGAGTCTGCTTGAGATTCTCTCCTTCTCCCTCCTCATCTGTACCTCCCCTCATGCTTCCTCTGTCTCAAGTAAACAAATAAATAAATAAAATCTTAAAAACAGATATTTTCAAGGGTGAAAGGAACATTTTGAACTATTCACTTCATAAATCTTTTAGCTATTGGATAATTATTAATTGCTCTCTTTTATTTTAAAATACTGGAGTTGTCAGTAAACCCATCAACACAAGAGGAGATTCACAGCCCCACAACTCGGAGGGAGTTTACCACTGACCTCGGCAAAGGGCTGTCAGGAAATTAGACGCTCTCTTTCCAATGTCATAAGGAAGCACAACAAAGTAGTTAAGACCACGGACTCTGGATTCCATCTGCCTGGGTTTGAGGTCAGCTTCGCTCATTACAAGCCGTGTGACCTTGGGAAAATTGCTGAATTTCTCCATACATCTCAGTTTCCACACTGGAGAAATGAATAAAATAATACTTTCTTCTTGGGCCATTTTAAAGATTAAATGAGTTCATATTTGCAAAGCACTCAGAGAAGCTTCAAAAATATTGGGAGCAGGTTAAATAAATATAAAAGCTAATATACAAAAACAAAACAACAACAACAACAAAAACCCTTCTTTTTGCTGTATTCACATTTTTGGAGGAATATAATTCATAGTAAGTGGAACTTATTTCAAAGCTTATCTTTTGACTTTCATTCTTACACTGTGTGAGCATATGTTAGCGAATTAGCAATAGTATTATCTGCTCCTGTCATGGGGCCGTTTACTCTAAGCAGATGGAACAGATACCCATGCAGCCTTCTGAGGATACAGATTCTGCAGGATACCTTGTGGTCTAATGTTACTTTTCGCTCTATAGAGTTTTAATTTATCTTTAAGCTGAATGTGTCTGATATAAAGGGCAGAGAACAGTGATGAACGCTGACGTGTAAACAGAATGGGGATGTTAGAAAAGCCATTCTCAGAGTGCTCTGGGCCCCAGATCTGACCACGGGGACAGCCTCCAAAGATGTTAAAGAATGAAACACTGTCACCTATCAGATATGAAGGAGAATATGTTGACAGCAAGGATTCAAGACAATATGTGTGTAAAACTATCTCCGGGGAGATAGGTGAGTTTTCAATATCTCTTCCAGGTCTACAGATTAGAATTCGTCTAGTAGTTTTAAAAAATAAGGTCCTTAAAATATTTATCTAATTGTCTATCTAGATGTTGTTTAATGGTTAACATGAGTATATGGATCTGTTTGCCAGCAAATAACTAATGCCAAAAATTGAAAAAGAGCCTTAAGTTACATATTTATTATTACTGACCTCAGAACAGAGCGGTCCACTAAAATGGAATAACTTGTAATAACATAGATTTAAAAGTGTCTCTAAATGATCACGTAAATATTATGAGATTTAGGAATGTTTAATGATCTAAGAAAAACAACCATAATATCTCTTCCACTCTCCTATACAAATTATGTGACAATTAAACAGTATGTTAAACATGTGATACAATATTTAAAAACATTTTGGGAGAAAACACATAATTCCACACCTATCTTTTGCATCTTACTTCTTTTCCTTGACTGCTTATTTAAATCAGAAATCCTTTCCATGTTTTAGTATAAAATTTTATATTAAATTATCATAGTTATTGCTATCTATCCAGTGATCATGTTGATGTACTGTAAATTGTTATACTGTCTTGAACAGGATATGTTTAGACATACCTAGGTTCACTATTATAAATAACAGTGAAAAGAACATCATGCAGGTAGCTCTTTGTTTCCGTTGAATTCTTTTCTTGGGAGAAATTCCACTGAGTGAGCTTACAGGGACAAAAGGTACAGACATTTTAATGGGCCTCACAATAAAGAATGCCTTTACCAATAAGTTAATAAAAATTTACTTCAATACTATGTATTATTGTTTTTAAAGCTGTTAAATTAGTGTAAATTTAATTTGTACATATCAAACTACTATTGAAAATAATCATATTTTACACCTTTGTTTACAATTTGAATCTTCTCTTATGTAATTACATTTGTTCATATCCTTCATTGCCTGAATGATTAAATTTCATTGTTTTTATTATTCATTTAAATATCATGTGTTTTTTTTTTTTAAGATTTTATTTATTTACTCATGAGAGACACAGAGAGAGGGGCAGAGACACAGGCAGAGGGAGAAGCAGGCTCTATGCAGGAAGCCCGATGTGGGACTTGATCCCAAAGTCTGGGATCACGCCCTGAGCCGAAAGCAGACGCTCAACCGCTGAGCCACCCAGGCAATCCTAAATATATGTTATTGATAATGATCCTTAGTTCATTATATGTGATAGAAATATGACTTTTCATTATTTGTTTCATTTTAGTTTTCAAGATTTCATGGTCAGATGTTTGGTAATTAGGTGAGTAAAACATAACATTGTAGAATGAGATTAATTGGTTATAGAGATTCTTTCAATCAGAAATATTTTATCCATATTCTTTAGTGGAAAAAGGAAACACTGCATTCTGGGTTGTAGTATTTAATTTCATATATATGTTTCTTGTTTAAATCTGTGGTGTTAAATTTCCAGAATGGAAATCTGATTTTGAAAATATGTACAGTATAGTGCTTGGAATTTAACTGGACATAATTTTACATTTTCACCAGAAACTGTTTTGATGTTCTCCTTAACGGGAGCAAAGTAACTAGACTAGTGGAGGCCTGCTCAAATACAAAACACACAGATTTGGAAGAACAAATTCACAGGGAGAGTTATGGTCTTGGAGCAGACTGACTTTCCTTTTCTGTGCACCTGGGTATTCTCTCACCAATCCAAACAAATAGCATCTGAATCAGAAATAATTTGGAAGCATGTTGTTTGGATAGGTTTTCTTTACCAAATGGTATGAAACAAAATTAAGACGTAGCCTCAGTAAATTATATTCAATGTTTATACATTATGCACTGTGTTTTATAAAACTAAAATCTAGAAAATTTATATAATTTACTCAACAACTCTGAATGAGTGGCCACTCTGAGTTAGGTATAGCTGTAGACATTAGGGATACAGGGTAAATAAGGAGTCAAAGCCACAGCATTTGGGAGCTTGCTACTGGCCTTTAACTTACTACTTCAATCATGGTTTCACTATGATAAATAATTCTGAAATTTTTCACGAAAATAGGAATTTATTCGGTCAGCCAAATGCTCTCAAGCAGCATGGGTAGGGAAGGACTTTAGGAAACCAGAATGAGGAAAATAAATACATGTTAAATAAATGTTCACTCCTCAGAATAAAAATTTATGATTGAGTGTCCTATGAAGATCATAGAAATGACATTTTTCATGCAGGAAATGGGTGTCAGGTGTGGGATTAAAGACCTAGGAGTTCAGTAGATACAGTCTATCAGGATGGAGCCTTTGGCTTTTGAACAAGGACCAGCTTGCATAGGAAAGGGAAAGGTATGGAGCAATTGTAGTAGGAACTCAGTAATAGCAATACAAAGCTAATATTTACTGAGTGCCTCTGTGTTATGCACTGTGCTGAACATTTTGCATACATGCCCTTCGTTCCCCAGATGAAGTTCAAGTTCATCCTGCCTCTTGCATTTTGTCAGTGCACATTCCTGCCATTTTTGGTCAAGTGGATTCTTCCTTTTGTATTTACCACGTGAGACTTTGAATCTCTTGTTTCTTGGCCATTTGTTCATTCACCAAGTATTCACGTGCCATCACTCAGCTACTCACTGGTACTACAGAAATGAACAAGTGGAAAAGGGCACAATTCTAGTCTTCAAGGGGCTTTCATTCTGGTAGACAGACCAGAGACTCAGTGATTATAAAACTTCTCTCATGATAGGCCATCTACTACACTTGGAGGTGAGTGAGCAGGGCAGGTTTGGGAAATGTTCTTACTGGTGCATGCACACAATTATTTAGTTTAACGCTATGCATAATAGTTAATAACATATAACTATGATAATTGGTATTCTATTATTCATTATATATTATGTTAGCTATGTGATATTATGTTCTATACATCCAACATCATTATATTCAGATGAGGTTAACAATTTAAATTTTCATCAATGGGGGGGGGCATTAAATAAATAACGAACCACTGATGTTCTGATACAGAAATAGCTCCAAAATATATGATAAGTAGAAAAAAGGAAGACATCAGAAGAGTACATGTCATATGCTGTCTTTTGTGGGGGGCAAGGAAGATAATCACATTTTCTTGAATTTCACATAGACACTTTGGAATCATGTGCATAGCATTAAAAAACAAACAAAATGAAAGTGGTTGCCCATTGGGGAGCAGAGATGAGGAAACCAGGCAAAGGGGTGCACAAAAATAAGAGGGAGTACTTTCACTATATACATTTTTATGTTTTTGGACTGAGTGAATGTATTATCTATTTAAAAAATTAACATGTCCTGAAACTTTGGGGGAAAGGGTATCTACTAGTGGACTGTGGCCAGGTGGCTGGAGACCTGAGAGGGAGGAAGGTGGGTGGAGAGGCATTCCAAGCACAGTGTTGCATGCTGGGAGACCTGCCATGCTTGCAAACCTATCATGTTCTGTGAAGATGGCAGGTGGGCTACTTTAGGGGAGTGTTGGGAGATGAGCATGGGAATCCTACAGGGGGGCAGGTCCTGAAGTTCTCATGTAACAAGATATTAATTCAGATTTCATCTTGAAGGTAATGGGAATCTTTGGCTGGTGATCAGAAGAAAAGTGAGTGATCAGATTGGCACTTTGTAATCATTCCCGCCCCCAAGGGAAGCAAGTATCCGTGTGATGGATGAGGCAGAACTGGGGCCAGGAAGACTATTTAGGAAGTTACTGGCCATCCTTCCAGTAGAAATGATGAGCATATGAACCAAAGTCTGTGCTCACAGAGAGGAGGGACTAACAGCTTGAACCATAGCTAGCACACTTGACTTGTCATCTCCTCCATGGATTTGATTTTGTTTCTTTCCTAATATTGTCCAGTTTTCTTTGGATTCTATGTTAAAATTTAACTTGGTGGGGTTAAAAATTTGCAGGAGCCCCAAAGCTACAAGCTTCAGTGAGATCTGGGTGATAGGAACCTCTTCTCTGACTTCCACTTTCTCTCTTCTGCTCATCCTGGGTGCCTGGGAGGGAAGCCCAAGGCAGGGTGCTGCTCTGCAGAGACAGCGGCATTGGCCCAGGGTGGAGGCCAGAGCTCCCGTGCTGGGGCCAGTTGAGCTGGGCACGTGGTCCCACAGGGGATGCCAGGCCATTGCCTTCTTTCCAAATTCTGCTATTTTTTGTTGGTTTGTTTTTGTCAAGCTTGTACATAGTCCCTGTAGATGGTTATGACTGGGATTTCATTTTTTTCAGTTCCAAGCTCTACTCTCAGGTGGGACAATTGTACAGGCAAGATTCGTCAGCAGAGCAGAGCTGTATCATGGGCATATCATTCAAATACTTCCCTCTCACTTGCCAGAGAGCTGCTGCCTTTGAACCCTGAGACAGCTCTCCATAATCCTGCCCACCTCCATTGGCCTCTTTCTAGATCTCTCTGTGCCTCTAATGCCATCTCAAAGCCCTTTATCTGTTTGCAAAGTTGGTGCCCATGCAGCATAGGCTGCAACCATCACCCCCCTTTTCAGGAATAAGACAGACATCTCAGCACATGTTAGGCAACTGCTACAGCAAGTATTCCCATGTCATCACATTAAAAATTGCAATTCAAATAATTATAAACATATTTTTAAGAAATAAGTGGAAAATACAAAAAGCCCATGTAACCACGCAATAATAAATAATTTGACAATTGTGAAACAATTTCAGAGTATATTCTATTTTAATATAAAAAGATAAAATATTGGAAATCTTGTCTCACAGGTGTATTACCCAAGAAAAGTCAGAGATAAGCAACTAATTCTTTTATTGTTGGAAGGCTGACTGGTACAGTCAGGTCTATATATGCAGGTGGACAGTTTTGAATGTTCCCTAAACAAATATGTTAAGGAATTAATGTATAACTGAGGAGTACTTTGAGGTGGCAAAATATATTTTATTTTATTTAGTATTTCTCCTTAGTGTGTGTTTTTATGTGCCAGTTCAGTCTCTTATCAAATAAATACTGTAACTTTGCCATTCATTTGATATGGCAAAATGACTTTCTGATTCCACACTATTCTGTTGCATTCCAAAAAAATTTAAACATTATGCTATCATTCCACAAAGTGGTTAGCAATTTACTATGAATAATTTTTTAAAAGGAGGGAGATCTGTCCAGATATGAAAGATTCTAGAAAAATGCTTCAGAATCAAAAAAGAATAAAAACCTTTAGAATCTAATATATAATAAAAGAGTACTCATTTACCTTAAAAATAGTGTGAAAATTTTTAAGAAAAAATTTGTCTCCATATTTTTTTAAAACAATGGCTTAAACATATATATTTACCACTGTTTCATATGCAACCACTGGGAAATTAAAGAATGACCAGAAAATAGGAAAAGATGATAAGCATCTATTGACAATTGGCAATATATGAAAACCATGAATAATCAGATTTCCTGTTACATCTCAGAAGGAAAATTCCTAAGTCTCATGGCCCAACTTCTTTCTTTTTTATTTAGTGCAGAATTTGTCTTTCATTGAACTAGAATCCTAAACAATCTTCTCTTTGATTTTTTATTCCAATCTTTATTCCTTCTAGAGAATTATATTTCAAATGCTCTAAAACACTTTTTAAAAACTTGAATATGAAGGTTAAAGAACAATATTCATACATTATACAAGTGAGGTAAGACTGCTACATGGGCAGCCCCAAATGAGCCATGGCTCCTGATATTGTCACTTTTCCATAACAACCCCCCTACATTCAACTTGGGCTTGGTCATATGGCTTGCTATAGTCAATGGAACAATAATAAGCATTACTCAAGTAGAAGCTGCATAAACACTTACATGTTGGTCTTCTCTTGGAACCTACCTGCCTTGTTATAAGAAAGCCTGTCAAGTTTCTGCAAAAAAAACAAGCCATATGGAGGAGAATGGTCCAATAGCTAGCACCAGACATATAAGTGAGGTCTTCTTAGAGATTCTAGTACCAGCAGAGCTCCTGGTTAAAAGGTACATATGAGTGACCTTGGACCATATCACGTGTAGCAGAAGAATACTCAGCTGAACCCTGCTCAAATTCCTGATCCATAGAACTCTAAGCAATACATTTATATTGTTCAAAGTAATTCCATTTTGGAGTGGTGTGTTATGCAGCAGTAGATAATCGATATAGTAAGTGCTAGCAAGGGTTTTTCAACCTTCTTTCTAGAAATAATTCCAAGGTACATTCTTAACTGACACACACTTCTTTTTTTTTTAAGATTTTATTTATTTATTCATGAGAGACAGAGAGAGAGAGAGAAAGGCAGAGACAGAGGCAGAGGGGGAAGCAGGCTCCATGCAGGTAGTCCGACGTGGAACTTGATCCCGGGTCTCCAGGATCATTCCCTGGACTGAAGGCAGCGCTAAACCACTGAGCCACCCAGGCTGCCCCTGACACACACCTCTTATATTTCTGTTGTCTATTTATTTACTATTGAGCCTGTATCTTTTTTTTTTCTGACTCGACCTCTAACCATTTGGACAAAGGACTGAGAGAGATGGTTGGTTTAAATGAAAAGTGTGATTAAAAATGGCTTTATTACATATTGATTCAAATAACATTCCAAGTCCTTGTTGGATCTTAAAGGAACATCATTCTTGATAATGGTATATATCCTAAGTTAATTCCACTTTACGCTGTAATCAAATTGTGGGTGGGACAATCTGGTAGAAAAAAAATGAACAGATTCCTAGCACATGAACCTTATGTGGTCCATTCAAGCCATTTCTTCTCTATGCTCCTTTATATGGAAGTGTGTCTTGACACCAGATTTTAGGCAACACAATGTGGAAAACTCTTTGGTGGGATTTGTCTTTTAAGGATTTATTATTTGAAATATGAGGCTTAGGAGATTGAACAGGCCATTGGGTGTGTTTGCATCCTTCTTTCTCTGGAATTAATGTGCATTAGTAAGAATGCTTTGGAAGTAGAAGCAGAAGTGTAAGTAGAAGAGCCCAAAGTAGAGAATGTACAAGGCTATTTCTGGGGGACAGCGATGCTATTTCATTGAATGGTGTGTATTCTGTATTAAGTTAGAAACTATAATCACTAACTAGTTCTAAAACAAAGTACCTGGATACCAAGAGGAAAAGATGTAGCCTCATTAAGTATAGCTGATATTAGCATACTTGCTACTATTTCCATTGTTTAAAGGATGTTCTCCATGTGCTTATTTAAGGCATAATCTACCAGATGGATGTGGACAAAAGGTTTACTTACAAAATGGCCATAAAGGAGAGTCTTGATTAGGCAACAATACAAATATGCTACTTACAGAGAGTAGTATCTGGACAGCACTGTGGATGACCTCTAGGTACTGGAAGTCAACAAAGCAGCCTGTGACGGAGACATATGTGTAGTCATCCATCATGCCGTGGGCTGACGGAGGCAGCACTCTTCGGACACAACCAGGCCCATGCTCCCGCCACCATGACCGGTGTACAGAAATGTTGAATGTCATCAGATCTGTATCCTAGGTGGGCAGAAGACAAGAGAACACAAGAAGACAAGCCTATCATAGCACATCTTTGATTTTCAACCTTAGGAAGAATTTAGGATGAACAAAATTATTGAAATGATTTAAATTTCAAGTGAAAAATAACAAAAGGCAGAACCACAAATGGCTCTTTATACCTTATATCTAAACTATTGGATTATAATAGTTTAATATAGAGATAAAGTCCTTTGAAGAGTAACAATTTAAGATTAGTGCACATCAAAAATCCAGAGACAAGACCACCTATGTATGTTCATTTTAAAAATTACTTTGTTCATTTTGAAACTTTTTGTCTGCATTTTCCTATTCATCATCGTTGGGATCACCATCACGGTCTAACATATAATGAGTGCTTTTTTGCATGTTAGACATAGTTTTAAGCATTTTTCATATATTATATCCTTTAATGTTCATGCAAGTACTATTACTAACCCAATTTATAATAGGCTGAATAATAGTCCTCCCAAAAGACATTCAGGTCCTACTTCCTGGAATCTGTGAATCTGACCTTCTTTGGATTCTCTGAGTGGGCCCTAAATGCAATCACATGTATCCATATGAAAAGGAGTCATAGGGAGATGAGACACACAAAAAAAGAGGAGAAGGCAATGAGACCATGGAGGCCGAGAGTGGAGTGACGTGGCCAAAAGCCCGGGAAAGTTGGCAGCCATTAGAAGGTGGAAGAGACAAGGAAGGATTCTGTTCTAGAGCTCCAGAGGGAGCATGGCCCTGTCAACACCTTGATTTCAGAGCAGTGAAACAGATTTCAGACTCCTGGCCTCCAGATCTGTGAGAATAAGTTTCTATTAAGACCTCAGGTTTATAGTATCTTGTTATACAGCAGCCATAAGAAACTAACACAGGTAAGGAAATAAAGTCACAGAGAGGTAAAATAAATTGTCCAATTTAATGAATAAATTTTAAAAATTGCTTATTTGGTCCGCCTGGGTGCCTGGGTCCTTTCTCCTCAATTGTTTCCAGAAAATACCACTGACAGCTCCAGCAAAAGAACAAAGAAGGCAATCCTTGATATTTACATATCAAAACAGCTTTCAGGAGTTCTTTTTTTTTTTTTTTTTTTTTTTTTAAGGAGTTCTTAGCAGAAACAACAGCCCAGGTGTTTAATCCTCAAAAGATGTCTTTTAGTAATTTGGGGGGAATGTCAGCCTTGTACAACTAAGATCATACTGTTTTCCCCTTAACAATAGATTGAAAAGCATAAGTGAAGAGCCAGGCTCACAAATAGCCTCACAAAAAAACTAAAAATTGCAGCTGCAGGGTGGAGCCAGAAGGAGGAAGTGTGATGATGGAGAGAGGGCAGGAGGGCCCAAGGACTAGGACACTGCACCTGCAGGGAAGCCACAGGAGCAGGGTCAGCCTTTCTGGATTTCCCAGCCACCACCGTGAGCAAGCTCTGGTGTCACTACTGCCAAGGGGTGGTGGTCTTGGCTCAGAAGCCCAGGAGCAGCCTAATACAACACAAATGATGCTCATCCCTACCTCAGTGAGATGAGGACAGTCCCTATCTCAATGGCACAGGGAAATTCTAAGGACCAGAAATTGATTTTTGGAACTGTGAAAACACAGAGGCACCTGGTATGAAATGGAAAGCCCTTCACTTGATGGGATGAGCACTGGGTGTTATACTATGTATTGGCAAATTGCTTTTAAATAAAATATTAAAGGAAAAAGAGATGGAAAGCCCTTCCATATATATGATTGGGGGCTGAAAACAACCAGTGTGAGACCTCTTTGAGTAAGGACAATGGGCAAACTCTCCCCTGTTATTCTCTGCTGTATATGAACATGAACCATGAGGTAAGAAGTGCGTCCAGTTCATCTGAGTAGGCAAAGCCACTCTGCAGTTTTAGGTTCTCCTCAACTCAAGGAATTCAAATTGAGACAGGGCAGCCCTGCCCATGAAATCCAGCATTTCTCAATAGTGGAAACTATACCTCTTGAGTAGCTTATCTGGTAGCAATGAGGAAGCAGGATGTTCACCAAAGGAGGGACTCCACTGGGAGATTGTTGAAGACCAAACCAGTCTGTGGCAAGGTGGGTCCCAGCACTGAACTTTCCCCTCCCCCTTGTAAGATGCTAAAAATCATGTGTGTGTGGAGGGGGTTAACATGCTTATTAGACATATGATGAGTGAAGAAGCATGAGATCATGGCACATGCAAGTGTGCAGGTGCCAAGAAATTCCCATCTCTACATGCCTGAATGTCAGTCTTTTCCTGTCTCAGCTCCTTAAAAAAATTTTCCTGGCCTTTGTTCTGAAACCCAGTCTGAAGGACACTTTCCTTTCTGCAGTCTCCCTTGGGCTGGGGTATAAGCCCCAATATAAAGCCTTGCTTGGAACTTCCTGCTTGGCCTCCCATCAATTTCTATTACTTGGAGAGCCCAAGGATCCTGGTTGGTAACAAAACTACTATTGTAAGTATACCTCAGATTATCTCGCTATTAAAACATTTTACAACTTTTTTTTCTTTTTTGGGTTGTTGGTTTGTTACACATATCATTCAGTTACCTTCACAGTTACAGCACTTTATTGATACTAAAGTATTTTACATCTTTTTTTTTTTTTTTTTTTTTTGTTCTTGGTTTGCCACCTGTATCATTTGCAGTGCCCTCTGAAGGGGAGAATATTATCGAAAAATAATTGCTTTAGCTAGTGAGTTCCGTTTAACACAAGGCAATTTACCTGCAGGCAAACTGCACACTGACTGCTCCCTTTCCTGACCCTCAGATTTAATCTCTTACAGTTAGTCCTGATCACAACCGAAAAACTATTATTTCCTGTTTTAATAGAATTCATTAGGTTCAGGATGAACTAGCATGATCTCAAAAGTCATAGCGATTTCTACTCTTTAAGCATTCTTACCCAGTGGCCTTTTCTGTTGCTGGACTCTAAATTCCTTCCAATATGACTTGGACTAAAATTTATATTACACAAATAAAACAAAAGTAAATTTATGAACTCATGATATTTATTTGTTACACTAATAAAATCCCTCTGCGTAGTTCTCACTTAATTTGTTGGCACTATAATTATTTATAAACTGTACTGTTTTTGCAATGACTGTATTAAAATTTGAATGAGAACATCGGTAATATCAAATTATACTTAAAGTTCAAACTTCCAACTTATAATTGGTATAAAATTGTATTGCAAGTTTGTGTCTGATTTCCATCCCTTTCAATAGCTAGATTTCAAACATTAAAAAAAAAAAAAAACCCAAAAAACCAAACAAACTTTACCACTCGATAATTCAGTTTCCTGTAGGAGGCACATCAGAGGAAATGCAGCACAGAAAACTGTAACAATGTTTTTTTATAAAAAAAATAAATACAGATCACTTACTTTGTTGAAGCTTTTTGTTACCACATCAAAGCCTGTAGTTTTGAAATATATGGGTTAATGCTAAACCATAGATCAACAGCGTGATCTTCAAAATAATTTCAAGTACCTCCAATGTCATTTCCCTTTCACCTCTTGGAGTTAGAATATTATGTTATGATTTAAGCACATCATGGTTAAGAAAATTGGCAACGGGGATTTTTGTCATTTTCTTTAGAATTTAAAAGATAAAAAGACTGATATTTGTATTTATGCAAGTGTCAGTGATTACCAAGGGACAGTTTGGAGAACAAAGAAGAAGAAAGCAAGGAGGGAGAGGAAAACATGAAACCAAAGCAGAAGGGTTTGGGAGGCATGAGGACAGCCTGAAAGAGCACGTCAAAGCCAACAGAAGAGAGAATCAGGTAAGGTGGTAATGCCATAGACTCAAAGCCTGGTAATAAAAAAGGACCACTGAATTTGATGACTGGTTGGGCAGGGGGAGTTTATAAAATGCAATAGCAGGATGGAGCACTCGGGTGGCTTAGTCAATTAAGCATCTGCCTTTGGCTCAGGCCATCATCTCAGGGTCCGGTGGGCTCCTTACTCTGCAGGGAGCCTGCTTCTCCCTCTCCCTCTGCCACTCCCCCTGCTTGTGTTCTCTCTCTCTCTGTCAAATAAATAAATAAATATAATCTTTTTAAAAATGCAATACCAGCAGAGTATTGTGAGTGAAAAACTGGATTACAAGGAATGGACGAGACTGAAAAGAGGGACTTTGGTGTCCTTCTTCATGAAATTTGAAAGTCAAGGTAGTGAGAACACAGGGTGGTAGCTTCAAGGATGAGCAAGGAGAACATTAGCGCATGGAGATCCACACGTTAGCTCTATCTGCTCACACTCACAACATTATGACTTAAAAGAAAATTATTTCAGAATACCTGCTTTCCCCAGGTATCTATTTAAGCAAGTATTAAATGTTTAAAAGTTCTTTGATATCTCTAGTGTAAATTCCAAACTTGTTCCTGTTTTCTTCAAATACTTGAATTAAACAAAAAAGGAATTTCCAAAATTCTTTGAAATATTCTTTTTTAAAAAATTTATTTATTTATTCATGAGAGAGAGAGAGAGAGGCAGAGACACAGGCAGAGGGAGAAGCAGGCTCCATACAAGAAGCCTGACGTGGGACTCGATCCCGGGTCTCCAGGATCACACCCCGGGCTGAAGGCATGCTACACTGCTGAGCCACCAGGGCTGCCCTCTTTGAAATATTCTGAACCGAGTAGGTGGACATGCCTGCCTACATCCCATTCACTGTAAGTATACCCACAGTACTCGAGTCAACTCAATATTCACTTCTTTTATAGTATACCCCAATATAATTTCTGATTAATCAAGGAGTTAGTGTCTGTCTTATTCTTATATGTACTTTCACTCATCTGCTTTTCTTGGTATGTCTGATTAAACTATAGCTAATCCTCTCTACTTCTAGAAATGGATTCTCAACTGCTAATAATATTCTTTTTTTTTTCCTGTTTCCTTAGTTGTGACTCAAAGTCATTGAATCTACTTTTATATGGTTATCCACTTTCTTTGTCTTTTTACTATGTCTTATCATAAGCCAGCCCATCTGGAAGTGGACATTTATTTAACAAAATAGATTTTGCTCAATTTTAAAGAGTTAGCATTGGGCTTATATTTATATGATACAATTCATGTCAGTTGAAACTTCTTTTGAAATATTTGTTCATCTCAGAATATGAATTAGACAAGTTAAAACAACTTTCTCACATTTCTAGTTATTATTTTTTCCATCAAAGCACTAAACATTTCAGAGGGTACTGTAGGTCCATAGAATAAAGGGTAAACACAGTGCTTGGCAGTGAGATATAAGTGTTTGGAGCACATAATACAAAGATTTGGAACCAGTTCAAATATATCAACAATTATATGTTGTTGTCCTTAAAGATAGGTTTAAGAGATATTCATTCAAACTTCCATCAAGAAGCATCTGCCATTTGTTGGTGCTTTCTTAAAGAATCCTTAGTACAAGCCATGGATGAGTCATAATCACTTAGGTTTGTGCCACTGGTTCTGAATGTAAAGAGCAGTCTGCACCTATAAATACAGAGAACAAAGTGATGGTTGGCAGAGAGTGGTGATGAGGGGAGGGCAAAATGAATAAAAAAGAGTGGGAGGTACAGGCTTCCAGTTATGAAATGAGTAAGTCACAGGAATAAAAGGCACCGCATAAGGAATATAATCAATGATATTGCAGTAGTGTTGTATGATGACAACTGCTAGTTACACTTGGGAGCACAACATAATGCATAAATTTGTTCAATCACCATGTTGTACACCTGAAACTAATGTAACATTGTGTATCAACTGCACTCAAATTAAAAAAAACTAAAAGAAAAGAGGAGTCTGTAGAATAAGTGGCTACTGATCATTCTGACTTCCTGTTTCCCATCTCTACATCTAGGTATTCCTGGGATTTTTCAATTCTGTACCATTGGTCATAGGCCAAAGGCAGAACTAAAAGTAATCAAGCCTCTTGTTTTCATTCTGGGGCTTCATTCTCTGGATTGAACAGCTACAGGAAGCAAGGAAGTCTCATCTGTCCATTCAGCAGGTATTTACAGAGTTTCTAATATGAGCTATGCATAAGGATGTAATATTGAATATAAGGGATCTTATCCCTGCCCTCATGGAACATATATTCTGGTGGATAGGATAGGTAATTAAGTAAACAAAGAAGTAGGCAAAAATAAGTATACATTGTAAAAACTAATATAAAGGAGATTATGTGCTGGAGAGTGGCTTGGATGTGGAAAGAAGTTACTGTATGCAAGGTGGCCAGAGAAAGCTTCTCCCACAGTGGATATTTGGGCTAAGATCTGTTAGATGAGAAAGAAGTAGACATGTGAAGATCTGGAGAAAGTGTTGCATGCTGATAGAACTGCAAGTGCAAAGATCGCATGATGGCAAAATGATTTCAAACTCCAGGTGCTGACTGAAGGATCTGACAGCTAGAGGGAAGCTGACGTGAGGGTAAAAGTGGTATGTAGAATGTATGCGTGTGTGAGTGTGATCTCTGTCCACTGAAATGGCCTAGAAGCAATGTCACTCCAGTAGCAACAAACACTGCTGGTTCACACTCCCCAGTAATAAGAACAAAGGTTATTCCTTGAAGAAATGCTAAATCCAGTGTTGGTGCAAGGAGGGAACAAGGAGACTGTGAAATGTATTTTGTGCTAGAAAGTAAGACAATTTTCAAAAATTAGTAAGTCATGTCAAAAGGATGTAGGAACCAATATGAAGGGTCTGTCTGGCTGAAGTTGTAATAATTTGAGCACTAGAAAGAATCATAATTGAGGCCGACCAAACACACTGAATCACTGAAAATCTGTGACTCCACAATGATCAAAAAGGAAAGGCAGAAAAACTCATTGTTAGTATTTAAAGCACCTACTAAACAAGACCTCTGTGCTTTCTGCTCAATTTTGCTGTTAACTGCTCTGAAGAAAGTTTGTTAATTAAAAAAGATAACCACACTTGAAAAATGAGTAATTAAAGAGAAAGAATTAAGCATTTATTTTGCCTTTTTCCAGTAGGAATTCTATATCAAGTTAACCAAGTTTGTAAACTAAAGCTCTACATTACTGAAGAGTGTCAGGCAATAAAGATAGAAGAAACAAAACAGCTTTAAATTTTTCCCCTAATTTTAACAGAATTGTTTGATGCTTATAAGGATTAGCAATTGGTTATTAAAAAAATTAGGTAAACAACAACAAAATTAGGTAAACAGTTAATCCATGTAGTGCCAAAGAACATCATATATAAATTTCATTTGAGTGTCAAAAATACTTACAGAATAATAATAACAATAAATATATCACATTTTGGAACTTATGAAATGTACATAAAATGATATTCAGGGAAAAATTTATAGCATTAAATATTTATAGTAGAAAAAGAAGAAAGGCTGAAAATAAATGACCTAAGTGTCCAGTTTAAAAGTTTGAAAAGAATAACAAGTTAAAGCTAAAAATGTTGGAAGAAAAGATGAATAGATACATATTTAATTAACAAACATTTGTTATATGCCTAAGCTGTTCTGGGTTCTGGATTAATCCATGAACAAAACAGACAAAAATTCCTGCTCCACTGGAGCTAACATTCTTGTATGGAAGATAGAGGTAAATATAACAAAAAATATAGCACATTTCGTGTTTCAAGATGAGTGGTATTTAAAAAGAATAAAATAAGGATACAGAAATATTTAACAGCAGAAATCAATTAAAAAGAAATCAAAGATCCAACAGAGAGGAATAACAAAGCACAAATTATATTTTTTAAAAATCTCTAATAAAATGAACAGTATCCTGGTGAAAATGACCAAGCTTAATATGACTTGTCATTGTCCAGGTGTGGCTTGGTGGCCACTCATATGCAGGATAACTCCGGTCTTTTATAGAATAGTGTGGAAACATCAAGAAGTTTAAAATGGGAATGCCTCTTGATTCTGTGATTTTACCCCTCTGCCTTTATCTTAGCTCACATATCTACCTGTACATATGAGTGTTCTTAGCAGCATTGGTTGCAACAGTAAAACGTTGAGAACAACTTAAATGTCTATCAGAAATTAATAAAGTAATATTCATGCAATCACATGCTTTGTGAAGTAGAAATAAACTAAGTAAGCTTATGTATATTAAAAGTGATGGATCTCCTGAACCTAGTGTTCACAAAAAGACTCAAGTTGTGGACAAAATAGTGTATGACCTCAGTTATATACAGTTTAAAAAGTCACACAATAACACTATGTATTCTTTTAGGAATGTATATATACATGTATAGTAATACTTTAAATAAACATATAAATACAACAAATGCAGAATATAGAGTGAAAAAGGAATCAGGGAACAGTAAACGAAGGGTTTAACTGTGTTGAAAAAGTTTTGTCTTTATTTCATTGGTGATAACATGAGTATTTGGTCATTTTGATTATGTCATTACACTTTATTAAGTATTACATACTGCTTGAAGATACAAATTTTAACAATATTCTATTTCTCTCCATTCCAGTTGCCGCTTTCCTAGACTGGCCAACCACTGTTTTTTTGGGACAACTGCAATGACCTCTAAATACACCTCCTGGCATCTCTTGTTCTCCTCAAATTTATTTTTATTTTCTTTATTATAGCCAGAACAGTATTTTTTAGACCCAAATGTGTCACTAGTTGCTTAAAACACCTCAAGGGTTTCCCACTTCCCAAAGATAAAAGATTAACTTCTTGGGACAACTTGAGCGGTCATTTTTAAAAAAATTCCATTTATTTATCCGTGAGAGATACTGCCAGAGCGGCAGAGAAGCAGGTTCCCTGTGGGGACCCTAATGCAGGACTCAATCCCAGGACTCCTGGATCATGACTTGAGCTGAAGACAGATGCTCAACCACTGAACCACCCAGGTGCCCCATTTGACAGGTCTATATCTCCCCTGCCTCTAATCATTTCTGCAGATTCCTTGTCCTTCCCTTCACAATCGTGCTCTAGCCTTACTGACCTGCTTCCCATTCCCCTTGAACTGTTCTGTCTAACGTGGTCTCTACACACCCTAATCCCCTTTCATAGAATATCATCTTTCACTCTCCCCCTCCATCTGCTTTCCTGTCACTGAAATCTGCCCTTCCCCAACCTGGGTACCTGGCCAAGTCCCATTTATTTTTAGGTTTCAGCAGAGAAAGTCATCCCTGGCCCCTGGAAAGTCTGGGCCAATATAACTCTTCTATGTGTTCCCAAGTGCCTAGTTCTTCCACCTAATTTTATATCTTTATTTGGGTAATGAAGACTCATTCTTTTGTTATAGTCAATTTTCTGACTCACCTACAAGATGATAAACCCAATATAATCAACACTGTTTTCCCATGCCAACAGCTCAATATATATATTTTTAATCAAAAGACTGAACAAATCTAATTGCTAGGTGCTTGAGTCACAATTTCAGCTGAGAATTGAGAAAACTTTAAAAAACCAGAAAGCAACCACATATCCATCAAAGTGTCTCTTATGTTGCTTAGTGGGAGTGTGTATTTGTGCAGCTACTTTGGATAGAGTCTTGTATCCCCAGTAAGCTAGATGTGTGTATGCCTTATGATCTACTGTTTCCACTCCTGAATATGTAGCCAGGAGAGATGAATGCATATACCTACCAACAACCCATATGAAAATCTAGGCATCTCTTTGTAGCCAAAGTCTGAAAGCACCCCAAATATCCATCAGCAATAGAATAGATAAAGAAACGTGGTATGTTCATACAATGGAAGCCACACAACAACAAAAACAAATGAACTGCTGATACTCACAAGGACATAATTTAATCTCACCGACATGATGTCAACTGAAGGAGATCAGGCTCTCAATAGAGCATATATTTCATGATTCCATGTCTGTGGAGTCCTAAGAACGGCAGGACTCAGCTATGTGATGGAGGTTGGGATGGTGAACATGGGTAGAATGGCAGGGGAGAGGGATCGTCTCTATAGTCAGCAATTACAAAGTGTTGGAAAACCACAGAGTTTCTTCTAAAGCTTCATAACCTTTTTTTTCTATACAAGAAAGTTGGAGTTGCAGGATTTTTCAAATTCATACTTCCCTGTTTCATTCATTTTAGAATTGACATAACTTCTAGAAATGCATTTTTAAAAAAAGATTTATTTATTTATTTGAGAGAGAGAGGGAGAGTGTGAGATTGTGTGTGTGCAAGCAGAGGAAGGGGCAGAGGGATAGAATCACAAGCAGACAATGCAGGGTTTGATCTCACAACCCCGTGATCAAGACCTGGGCTGAAATCAAGAATCCGATGCCCATTCAAGTGAGCTACCCAGGTGCCCCTCAAATGCATTTCTTAAGAAAGGTAGTGTACAGATGATCAATAATCTTTCTCATGTGTAATTAAAATAATTGAGACACTGTGCGAAAGTAGGAGGAAAAGAACCATGGCTGCTGGGGCACCTGGGTGGCTCAGTCAGTTAAGCATCTGCCTTCAGCTCAGATCATGATCTCAGGTTCTGGGATCAAGCCCCACATCTGGCTACTTGCTCTCCCTCTCCCTATACACCCCCCTCCACTTGTGTTCTCTGCAGTCTCTTCCTCAAATAAATAAGTAAAATCTTTTTTTAAAAAAAGAACCATGGCCAAAGACCTAATTTCCTTCCTTAAATTCGTTTGTGTGTGCTTTTGATGCTATTAGAAGGAATCAAACAAAAACTTGGAGTTTCCAAATAATGACTGAAGAAATAATTAATTCCTTTAAAAAAGATGATGTAGGGGATCCCTGGGTGGCGCAGTGGTTTAGCGCCTGCCTTTGGCCCAGGGCGCGATCCTGGAGACCCAGGATCGAATCCCACGTCGGGCTTCCGGTGCATGGAGCCTGCTTCTCCCTCCTCCTGTGTCTCTGCCTCTTTCTCTCTCTCTATGTCTATCATGAATAAATAAATAAATCTTTAAAAAAAAAAGATGATGTAAATGATGCCACTTTTACTGCAGGGCCACTGTGAATGGGAGAAGGGAAAATACAGTGAGAAGTTAACAAAAATCTACAATTTGCAAGAGAACTTTCATTTTTCTTTTACATGTTAAGTTTCCAGGGTACCTAGGTGGCTCAGTGATTGAGCATCTGCATTTGGCTCAGGTCATGATCCCGGAGTCATGGGATTGAGTTCTGCATCAGGCTCCCCAGAGGGAGCCTTCTTCTCCATCTATCTATGTCTCTGCCTCTCTCTGTGTCTCTCATGAATAAAAAAAAGGCAAGTTCCCCTAATCCTATTTGTATTTAATTTTTAGTTGTCAATTTATTAGTCACATATTCCTATATATTAGTTTGTCTACTTTCGATGTGGATCAGGCCAATTGGGCAGAACCAGGGATGTCTCTGTAAAAACAGCCCTCCAAAAGCGTCAAAAGACTTAAGCACTGAAAACATTTCAAATATTAATTATTTGTGAAGGTATAATGTACATTCACAGATATTGACATTTGTGGTATGTAATTGCTGCACCTGACTACACTAAAATTTGCTAACAGATGATTTTTTAAAAACAAGTATACCTTGCATTTGTAATCTATGAATTTTAAACACCTGTAGTTTACTTAGTTAATTACCAAGCTCATTCAACACATCTGGCTTCTCTGTCTTTGTGTTAATCAATAATTATTTGATCACAATGTTATGCCTTTTATGCTAATCAGGATTTTGAGACCATAAAATTGTGCTACCTTTGTGCTTCATGCTGGCACTAATGTGTTATATTTATAGTGTAGTGTATTCATAATTCATGCATACATATGCATGTATGCACACATTTTACTTCATTGGTGCAACAGGAAATTTTCTTTTCAATCTGTTTTTTCTTTCTTTTTTTTTTTTTTGCAAAGTTCACTACATGAAAAGAATAACTTTACTTATTTTTAATTGTGGTAGGAAAAATTCCTCATTTAAGAAAAAAATAGATATTTGTTTTAATGTGATAGAATTATTTTTGAAAAATAGAAGGAAAAGTAGTTGTTCCTTTTTTGAAAGGTATTTGGATAAATAGAACAATATTGGTCTCGCTGACCTATGAATGTGGCTGCTGATGTGGTTTAAAACCCTCTACAAAAGAAGACTATTTTTCTTAATTGCTTCCTTTGCTGAAATAATTGTGAAGGCTGGAAAGAGGTCTGATTAATTGCAAACTTGGATGTGGTAAAAACCTCTCTGGCAGGTTCTTATCTATCACCATCAATCTCAGATTGCACAGTAACCATCTTGGAAGCCTTGCAAGAGGCAGCCTCTTGGGATGTGGAAGTTTCAGAGACAGTGACTTAAATACAACCCTGGTTGGATATTCACTGTAGCAGGGGGATGTTTATTAACCCATTCTTATTGCTTGACTCCTCATTAGGATCTTTAAAGTTCCACACAAATCTTTGTGTGTTTATGTGTGTGGCAGTGTTATGCACTGTACCGTGGGGAGGAGCTGAACTGAGAATAAAAGCCCACCTCTGCCCCTTTGTAGCTATTTTCACTTTGAAATATTGTTCCCCTTTATATCTCCCCAGATCCTTTGATATGACCACATGTCATCATACCAAGTTTGGACATGCCTCATGCCAACAACAGTTCTATCTATGCCCTTCATCTAAACAGGATTAAGTTAGCACCAGCCAGATATTCCCCAAGTTGTACAAAGTCCAGTGGCCACAAAGGAGTTACCTAAATAATGGACATATTGTTTCATTTTCTTACTGTTTAATTCTTTTAGGAATAATGCTATTTAAGATCATTTCCTTTTTTTTTTTTTTTTTTTTAACCCCACAGCTATCATGGAAGTATCTGTTCTGGGGTTTTAAGGATCTCAGGGTGCTTCTAAAACATTAATTAATTCGTATTAGAAAGTGAATTCTTACTAGCAGTGAATAATCCCAATAATTTTAATGACCCTAAATGAAGTAAAGATTATTTTCAGCTCTCCTTAGGTAAAGTTGCAGTTGTAATTTTCCAAAGATATTTAAGTCCCTTACAATTTGCTAATCATGGGGAGAAATAGATTTTTTTTTCTTTATAGATAACTACTTTTATTTTATTTTAAAGATTGTATTTATTTATTCATGAGAGATAGAGAGAGAGGCAGAGGGAGAAGCAGACTCCATGCAGGGAGCCCAACGTGGGACTCGATCCCGGGTCTCCAGGATCACGCCCTGGGCTGAAGGTGGTGCTAAACCACTGAGCTACCCGGGCTGCCCAGATGGCTACTTTTGAATCAAACTATCTAACTTGTCCAAAACATACCTAGCCTCTTTTTCTCTAAGGACCTAGATGAAGACACATACTATTAAACAAAGTAGAAAACCTCCTCTCCTTCACAATTCTGCCTACATCCACTAAACAGTTCTCCTACCAGGAGCTGGGATTATTTCCATGGGGGTGGGGGGGAACTTCAGGGATCTTCAGGGATGCTGGTAATTGCTGTGACTCCACCTTTGCAATGACTGAAGGAGTAACTAACAGTATGAGGCCACAAGTGTGTGTCTATGCTTGCTTTATTTCTTTTCTGTCTAAACACAAAAGTCCAACAGTGTAGGTTTTCTCCTGTGAACACAATAATTTCACTATACTTATGGAACATTATAAATTTAAACCTCTTATTAGGTCACAAGATTTTCTCTGAGAATCACTGCATAACTTTTTCCTTGCTCGGCCCTTTAACAGAAAGACTGTTTACAAGCACTGTTCTCTACCCATCATATGGCAAAAAAAGTTCATACTTTCTTAATTAGCACTTTATAATCCCAAATACCTAGTCTATATTAATTATATTGCAAAACAAAGCTCTTTAGAACTATTTTAATTCAGAGCCAGTTATGCAGCCCTTATATGACTCACACAGACTGCTATATTTTTCCTGTAAGAACGATGCTTTGAATATCTCGTCAACCAGTGCTAAGGCCTGATGGCATCTTCTATGTTATTTGAGGATAAGAATTGTGCATCAGAAGCTCTGTGCACACTGAAAGGCCAAGGTTTGGAGAAGTGAAGGCTGGTTCAATCAGTAATCAGAATATGCCCGCACCATCCCTGAGGCTGGAAAAAAAAAATCATTCACCAAGGGTCCAGTTCTTTTTTCTCAGAGTCTGGGAATTAGAGATATGGTTTTTGAGGAAGTCTAGCACTTTTTAAAAAGTTAGTTTGGAGACTTTCTAGAAACAGATCAAACAGAAGAAGATTCTTTCTTTTTACTGTCACATCTGTCATTCCTTTAAAAGTCTGTTTCCTCAGTGAAGGGCACTGTTTCCAAGGGCCGTGTTTGGTAGAGGGAGAAGAACCTGGAGCATTGAAAGCAGAAGTTGCACCTCCAACCTACTAAGTGAGGCTAGAAAGGCACAGTTGGCCCGGCATTCTCATCATAGTCTCGCCAGTAAGAAGAAGAAAGCAAAAACTCAATTTCCAGAGCAGACTATTGGCTGACTACTTTTTTTTTGTTTTGCTTTAAACCTTTAATCAGAGGAGAATTGAAATAGAAAAGTCACTTGCATTATCTCTCCATCCTTCAGGAGTTTAATTTTCATTTATGTGCTTAACATTCTCTAATTTCAGGTCATGTGCTGGGTCACCTGTAATACTTTAAGCAAGTTAACATAAAATTTCTATTTCAACTTAAAAGTCCAGGTAGTTCCCTTATGCTTTACAATTGAGGCAATCCTCAGGGAAGAATTAGGCTGTCTGGTACATCTGCCTCTGTTGGGGAACATTATACATTTATATTTCCAGCTTCTAGATGTGACTCTGATAAGGGGTCTGTGACCCCATGTGTCCATACAGACCTCCCCATAAAAAAAGGCACCAGAATTGGTGAACACATGTGACATAAATGCTGAAAGGACAGAAATCTTCCCAACAATCCTCTTTCCTTGATGTCATGTTCTATCAGAGACCAGCATGTGCTATTATGTGGCCCTTGGTAAGGTTCCAAGAAGAAGGGGAAGAGTAGATGCATAACACATACCAGAGGCGTTTTAGGTAAGGATGGACTGACATCACATAACTTAGAGCAAGTACAGTGAAATAAAAGGTTGCTGAAAAGATAACAGCCACCTTTTTTTTTCTTTTTAAAGATTTATTTATTTTTCTGACAGAGAGGAGCAGGAGGGGCAGAGTGAGAGAGAGAATCCTGAAGCAGCTCTCTACTGAGCTTGGAGCCCCATCTGGGGCTCAATCTCATGAGCCTGAGGTCACGACCTGAGCCAAAATCAAGAGCCAGATGCTTAACTGACTGAGCCACCTAGGCATTCCAGCAGCCACCTTTTCTGGTGGGCATCATAATATGGGGAACTTCCTTCCTTTTCTCCACTTTGTCCAGAATCTAAACAGTAGCTTCTCTTTCAGCCATTCGCCAGATGGGACCGCTTTGCAGTGGGAACTCAGGTAACTTGATGGCATGGGTCATCTTGGCTTTGAGGAGTAGAGTGTGAAAAAGGACTAGAATAAAAAAGGGAGAAGAAGGATATGCTGCCATTGTCAGAGAAAGATCACCTGGGTGGATGCAGGAGAAAAGAGAGTTTTATGGGGACCTTCAGTAAACCTGGAATCAACAGGTCAGAGCCATGCATTAGATAAAATTAACGGGGATCCCTGGGTGGCGCAGCGGTTTGGCGCCTGCCTTTGGCCCAGGGCGTGATCCTGGAGACCCGGGATCGAATCCCACATCGGGCTCCCGGTGCATGGAGCCTGCTTCTCCCTCTGCCTATGTCTCTGCCTCTCTCTCTCTCTCTCTGTGACTATCATAAATAAAAAAAAAAAAAATTTAAAAAAAAAAAAAAAAGATAAAATTAACGAATGATGGAATTTAAATTGCAAGATAATAAATAATTCCATTGAGAATTTGTGTAGCTATTTAATAATTCATAGTATTCTCTGGTTATTTATTTTACTCATGCCCATGAATACTACTCTCAAATTCAGATAGCTTATAATAGAATGCACTACACAATGCATATTTATTTATTAACATTTAGAAATAAAGACATTCCTATCATTTAATATGAATGTATAAATGTGTTAGGGCCCTCAACTCATCATAAAATACCAGGAATTGTTACTGAAAACATTCTGGGCATTTATGTAATGATTCTCAGTATTGAATAAAGAAAGTTCTATATTGGGGATATGTAAATTACAGCTTCTTAGTTTAATAAATACTTAATTTGGATCATAACTATACAGAACATGAAGGCTTTGGTTTAGTGTTTGTGTATGAATTGTAATAATTTTTTGCTGGGTCAATTCTTACGTTTAATAGAAATGTGTGCAGAGGATTAAAGAGAGTGTCAACAACCCACAGCATTAGTGCTGATGATGGTCAAAACTTACCCACGAGGCAAAACATAAGGTAAATGGATTATTTGTGAACACTTTGCTAAGATTGAGAACAAAGATGCTCAGAGTAAAAAACAAACACAAACAAGACCTCAGCTGACTATAGGACAATGATTCATAAGATTAGCTCATCCCAGAACTCTTTAAGCCTTCTCATTGTGGACTAGAGTCTCAAAGGCCTCACTCCCAAGAAAATCTAATCAAGCCCCTAATCAACACAGAATTGCTGGGGAACAGAATTGGAGAATTTTTTTTTCTATTTTTTTTAGGCTAGTTGCTTCTGATAGTTCCTAGATTTTTAATGAAGTGATGGCAGATGCTCCCTGCCTTTCTTCCTTACCTGTGCTCCGGGCTCCACACCTTTCCACACACACCTCTTATCTCACAAGTAGGAAAAGCAGAAAGACATGGAGAAGACTGTAGAGAGCTCAAGTTGGGAGAGAGGAAGGAAAGGGAGATTCCATATTACACACAGGTTAGATATAACATTGCAGAAATTCTGGGGACCATCCTATGCCTAACATTTACCTGAAAAGCAATCATAATGCTTGGTCTTTCTGATCTTCATTTGTTTTTCTTTCTGATCTTCTGAGATGGGACTGGCAGTAGGCATGCCTACTCAGTGACATTTGTCTATTGTTTTTGTCCAGCCTTGGACACAGCCAGTCCACAGCCAGGAGTACACGTACTCTTTTCTACTAAAGTGAGTCTGGCTTTGTAATTAGAGTACCCCATGAATTCAGATCCTAGCTGCATCAAAAACAGAAAAACTGCCACTATTGGCATAGCTATGTGTCCCCATCTTGCTCTTTGGCCCTTTGCACACTGTAGTATATTTGGCTTTTTATGGTGGTCTTGCCTACTGATTTTATGTTTCTCAAGAGCTGGCATGGATTCATTTTTACATACATAGTACCTAACACAGGGCTAAACATACAGAGGGTAAGTAATAAATGTTCATTGATGAATTATTGGTTCTTAAATAAAATGAATAAGATGCACACTTTAAAATCAAATGGTCAATTTTTTAATCTACTAAAGAGTTAAACATAAAATATAAACTATAGAAGCCTTACAGAAAACAAACACAAATATATATCTTAGGATAAGCAAAGACTATACAAACAAAAATAGCAAAGGAAAGGAATGATGAGGAATAGGTATAAAAAATTTGCCTTTGATGACAGCTAATGAGAAAAATTGGCACTGGATTTGAGAGTTGACTATTTCCACCTGTGTTATGCTAAGCTTTGAAAAATGGTTTTGCCACAATTGAGTCTTTTCAACCACACTATTAAAAGGAAAAATATTCCTGTAAACAACACTATGTTTACACAGATGAATTAGTTTAATGCATTAAGGAAAAAGGCTACATGAATTTAACGAGATGCATTAAGATGTCTTTTTAAAACTTACCAATAAATAATTGGTTTGACTGTATTTTTCAGAGTTTAGTCAATTAACCTTGGGTCCCTTAGGTGTGGTCCTAGGATTAAAGTACTAGGGAATTACATTGCTGTAAAATATATACAGTTTTACAGCTCTATAAGGATATAACAAGAAATGATCTCTCTATTTACCACAGCCCTTTTCACTCAGATTGTTTTACAAGTAGTATGTCATACTAACCAAGAAAATGTACAATTATATGTCAAGGATCTTAAGCAATAATTGAGAAGAAGTCATACTCTGAAAAAGTTACAAAATTTATTGTTTTACCTTTAATTTTTGCCACCTGATTGATTCACCATCACAAAGATTTAGAGGAGTAAATTATTGTTTGTCTAGTAAAATTAAAAGGTCTGAAATTCTATTTACAAAGCCTATTTTCCGTGTCCATACAGAAACACATATTTTTTTTTAAAGATTTTATTTATTCATTTGAGAGAGAGCGAGAGAGCACAAAAGGAGAAGAAGAAGCAGACACCCCATTGAGCAGGGAGCCCCATGCAGGGCTGGCTCCCAGGACCCTGAAATCAGGACCTGAGCTGAAGGCAGATGCTTAACCAACTAAACCATCCAGGTGCCCCTAGAAACACATATTTATAAGAAAGCAACAAAACTAAATACTTAATAAGAACTTTAATCTGTGTATAAATATTGAATACCTTAAAAATTAACTTGACTAATTTAGAATTCAAAATTAGCCCTTGATCAAATTAGCTGGATAATGTTTATCATTATTTGGTATAAAAAAAAGATACAACTTTAATTATAATAAAGCATATAACATACAATAAGACACACAACTTTTTTTAAAGACTTATATTATGATGTCAATTATATTAGGCAAAAAACACTAATTGATGAAGCAAAGAGTAAAGTGTAGGCATGCTAAAAAATCACTTTTCAAATCTGAGAAGTTAATGTGTTATAGGGAATATTCTAAAGCTTCTAAGAAAATTACTCAGTGAAGTATATTGAAAATATAATAAAAGACTTTGGCTAGAAAATAAATATCCTCTCTATAGATAAATATGGTTATTTAGTAAAGGTCATAGGATTACTGACTTATGGTCTCTTCACATTTCATATTCTGGGTGTGGAACTACTTTTAGCTGAAGTCAAACTTCCATTTGCAGTAAAATTCAGTGCTACCTCGTGATTAAATGTTCTTTTGCTACAGCAAATTTTTTTTTTTTTGCTACAGCGATTTTTAAAGTAGAATTGAAGCTATGATAACTTAAATGTGGATAGAGCCTCCTTACTAATTTTGGATATCAGATACAGTATCAGTGGCAGGTTAATTTCTAGGTAAGTTTCGTCCAGCTTCTAGAGATTATTCCTAATAGTTTTTATTCTCGAAGTTTTTTTTTTTTTCAGAGAATTCCAGTCTCTAGGCCAAAGGGAGCAGCTCCCCATGTATCTATCAGTGTTCTGATGCTAGCTCTTTAGAATGACATTAATCTCTATGCCACAAATTCATGTATTTTTTAATCTGCTTCAAGAACAAAAAGGATATAATGGCCCATTAGGAAACATTAAATCTTGATCATTTTGTTAATGTTCTCACTAATATGTGTTCTATAAAGTTGCTCACTTTTAGAACTAAGATTCTAGTGTCATGGGTTAATGAGCCACATAGCTTCTAATGTTGTACATCTGCCATTAATCCATTATCGGAAAAGGACTAATCTATGGCCCTAGCAGATGGATCAGAAGTCCTGTAGGGGTAAATTAACCCTCATCCTTTACTGCTGGGTCTTACAGTTTTACAGAGCATTTTCATATCCTATCATATTTGCTTCTTAAAACCATTCTCTGAAGTCAGGGAGATAGTGAATTATTATTACCATTTGTTTGAAGAGTCTGGCAGGCAAGCATAGCCTCTTGTATATCTTTGACCAAAAGAGGACTGTGTGTGGGGGTCTCTTACTGAGAAGGTCATTGGCTGACTGAAGTATCTGAGCTGGGAAGAGAACATAGGAGGTCAGTCCAAATAAGCCTCGGTGACCTAGCCCTGATCATTGAATTAGGAGTCAGGGTTTCAACCAAACAGCAGTTATGCTGCAGAGGAGGGAGGCACACTCAGGTGCTGACATGCTGCTTGCCTATTTCCACTAGGCCTTATGTCAAGTTATTTGGTGCACCAAGGCTAACAGCTTCCATATCATATTCACAGGAGATCAGAAAGGTTTCTGAGACCTGTTCCTTTGTGCTCACTCCTGCATGGCCCCGTACTTCAGGGTTGATGACTCTACCCTCCACTGTGGAGTGCCCTGGCTGTTGGGCTAAGGTTGAATCTGTTATACTGTCTGGTGACTCTTAAGAAAGGCCTTGAAACTCAACTCCCTCTGGTATAGGTGGGAGAAAATTAGTTACAAGGACTAAGAATTTTCTTCAGATCTCGGAGAGTACTATCAATTCTTTTTCTGAACGTTGTCATAACAGAGTAACAAGAAAACCAGTGATGACAACAACCGCTAACACATCTGGCACTTATAATGTGCCAGCCACGGTTCTCAGCACTTTACATATTTTAATTGACTTAATCCTTGCAACAACCCCTGGAGTAGATGCTGTCACACTGCTGAAACTGCGGAGGAGCTAACAGGCACTAGGTTATGAAGCCTGGCCTGTTTCCAGTCCTCAACCAACACTGTGTCATTCTCAGATATATTTGAATATACTTGGGTTTATTTTCAGATCACTTAAATAACTTGCTTTAATTGGTAGCCTTTAAGGGGCAGACCTGATTTTGGAAGGTGGACTGACATGGCAAAACAGAGACCTGCTAATAACCTGGGTCCTTGATGACGTTACTGCATCAGCCACCTTTTGAAACCTGTTCTACTTCTGGGGTTTGGCATGCAAAGGCTAGATGCTCTTCACATCTACAGCGCTTGAGTCAGGATTTCTGTTACTTCCATCATCAATTTTTCCAAGTGATCCAAGAGTCCTACCTTAGCACCAATTATAGATGCAGCGACTTGTGTCTGAGTTTTGGCCTTGTGATTTGGGGTCAGTTATTTTTTTTTCCTTTGAGGGAAAGCATCCTTTCCCTTTTTCATTTATAGAAAGGGAATGATCACAGCACCTACTTCATCTGTGTGGTGAGGATCACATGATATACACAAAGCACTTTAAACAGTGCCTGACCCAAGTAGAGTTTGTATTCACTAACATGTAGTGAATATTAGTTTTTTAAATATTATATTATTATTGCTTTGTTATTAATCCTTGACATTTTTCTAATCTGTAAAATGTGAATAGCAATAAATTTATAGGGCTGTTATGAGATACAATGAAAGAACTCACTTATGGTGTTTAGCAGAATATCTGACATGTGGAAAATGTCCAATAGATTTTCGGTATTTTTCTTTCCAATTAATTTTTTATTTTAATCAAAATAGTGTACATATGGTGTAAAAGATAAAATAATGCAAGTCTTATAATGAAAAAAGGGGTCCTTTGTATTTTATGAGTTAAATCTATCAAAACATTTATTTTTCCTAAAAAACCCCCCTATGTACATTAAAAAATAATACTGTCATCTTTTGTGTAAAGATTTACTCCTTCAATAAACCAGTCTGAATACACAAACTTCATATTTTTCATTTTATAAATGAAAACCAATTACAGTCTGTGCAAGCTGTTACATAAGAAATGCTATGCTATTATATAAGCAATTGGTCTCTTTCTAAAATGAAAAATGGAGACATGTCTGGAAAATTATATTGCTTGCTGATCCATAAAGTTGTATAGATCAAATATCCAAGTACAAAAATTAAATATCTAATACTACACCCCTAAGGAAATATTATACTATCTGGATAAACTGAAACCCTGATCTATCAAAATCTAGTGGTTTAATTCCAGTCGCAAGACATATTAATAATAGCAACCTGATTCTAAAAAGATTCCAAATACATTACAATTAACTTTCTAGCCCTCTCAGAAACTGATGAAGCTTTATACAGAGCAATAAACTAAAACTCCATTTGCATTATTAAATTTTGTAATAGAATGAGGGATTCTATATATTAAAGTCATATTTAGTGACACATGTAAATCATAGAACTGTTCACTTCAATCTGTTCTTGATTTAGGAGCTAACAAATCTTAACCTATAAAATTCATTTGGGGGACATTCCTAGTAATTTAATGATATCCAATTTATAATAGACATGCTGTGTAACAAAATACTAACATTAATCTCAGTGATTATTTGTGACATTGTGCCTTCTCAATAAATATTTGTTGAATAGGTAAGAACACAGGAGTTGATAAAATGCCCACTTACAATGTTGTCAACTTTTTCCAATACAGATTTTTAAAGAAACTTATGAGCTATCTATATGTTTCATTATTATAGGGGAAAAGAGTTACTTAGTTTTATTAATTTGTCAAATATATCAATCTGTAGTATGTGAAAGTGCTGTAGTACTGTTTTGGATACGTTCAAAGCATTCAAATGCCAGTTTAGTGTCTACTATTTGCAAGACATTGGTATATACTGTGAGAGAGTCAAAAATAAAAATGATACTATATTGGGCTCTTTTTAAGGATAAGGTACTGAAAACACACTTACAAAAACAATAGTAAAGAGGAGCCTGGGTGGCTCAGTCGGTTAACTAGTGGACTTTAGCTTAGGTCATGATCTCAGGGTCCTGGGATTGAGCCCCAAGTAGGGCTCAATGCTCAGCAGGGAGTCTGTTTGAGGATTCTCTCTCTCCCTCTCCTTCTAACCTTCCCTCTGCTCTCATTCTCTCTCTCACTTAAATAAATAAAATCTTTTTTTAAAAATCCCAAACTATATTTTAAAGACATAATCCACAAGGATGAGGCAAATATGAGAGGAGGCAAGGCCACACAGCTTTGAAAGGTAGAAGCGAATGGATAAGCGGGAATTGATGGCAGTAGGAAAGATAGGGACAGACTCAAGTTATACTCGTAAAACCATAAAAAGCATCCATTATTTCAGAAATGGAGGCAAAACGGGGTGGTTCTGAACTTAGGCAAGCTGGGTACTATCTGTTTGAGAACTAGTTAGACCTCCTGTGTCTTCTCCTCCTCACTGCTGTGTGCCCCTCCCTCCCCTTAGTCTGGAGATGTATTTCCCGGAGAGGAAACACAGAAGCTTGTGAGCAAGCAAGTGCTACTCACAGTTGAGGGTGTATGTGCCATGCCGTGACAACAACATGGGGATTAAGAATCAGAGGTATACCAAATGAATGCAAAGACCCCTGGCCTCTGCCCCTAATTGGCTCTCAAGATGCTGGGCTCTGAGATCCCTTCCCTCTAGATACAGATTGGAAGATTCTTCCCTGAAGAATTTATTTATTCCAAAGCAGAAAAGACAAAGACACTGATGGCTGGAATTCCCCAACAAATGGTCCCCACAGGCCAATTTATAGTGTGGCTCTGAACTGAGGAGCCCCATGACGTGCTCAGGTGGCCAGTAAGGTTTAAAGCCCTCCTTCAATCATGCACAGAAAGCCAAGGATGAGAAATACTTGAGGAAAGACTTTCAAAGGTAAAGAGTCAAGCTTACGAACTGGGGAAAAAGAAAACAACCCAAAAAGCAAAACAACTTCAAGGAAACAGATCATGCAAGGAAAAAAAAATACTTAAAAAAAAAAAAAACCCAAACTATTGGGAAGACAAAATTACAAGCCAAAATTAGGATGCTGTTAATGCAGAACATTCAAATTTAAAAAGAGCATTTGATATGAGAAACATAGTAGCACCTGTGAAAATTCACTGAAAGGACTGGAAGATAAAATTTTCAGAAATCTCCCTGGAAGTAGTATGAAAGGACAAAGAGATGGAAAATAGAGAAAATCAAGAAACTTGGCAGACTAGCCCAGAATACCCAATGTCTGAGTGATACAGAATCCTGTGAGAAGTTCAGGACACAGAACATGGAGGGGAGAAAATGATTAACAAATGATTTTGAGGATATTTACATAAAATATAGGTCATACATTTCCAGAAAGAGAGGGTCTGCTAAGTGTTCAGCATGAGATGGCCTTATTTGTGAAGAGCTTTTCCTTTCCCAGAACTTAACCATTCCTAGATCTGGCGATGCCCTAAAAGGCCTTCTAGAATCCCACAAGCCAGACCCTGATTCAACTCTTTCAGGTGCCTTGAAATATGAAAGACTAAATTCTGGAAAGCTGGATGATAATTTAATGAAAAAATAATAAGGCACTGTAAGAAAAATCCCTGAATAGTATCATATGTTTAACAAGCATATTAAAAATCAATAGTGGGAGGAATTTCTCCATAATGTCATATGTACACAACTTCTTAGAACATACATTATCTATGTAAAACTGTGATGTGTCTTCTGGGCTATTAACTTCTATTAAAAAGGTATTCCATGGCTCTGAACCATGCCAGCTGTGTCAAAGAAAAATGGATAATTCTTACAGTCTTTCATTCCATTTGACCAAATCATTGTTCTCAGCAACAAATGAGCCATACAATATGTTCTTTAGAACTTTTAGACCCTTTAACTTTGAATTCAAAATAAAAATTTTCCTAAACAGAGCATTAAAATAAGAGTGGCAAGGATAATCACTGTTTAACTTCTTAGATTCCTTCCATTCACCATCGATTCACTCAACAATTACTTAATTCATCCCTACTTTTGCAAGTTATGCTCTAGCTGTTAAAACTATACAGAAATCAATGAAAATCTTTGGTCAAGATGGTGGTTTGAACAAATATATATACTTTAGTTCCCTTTTCAAAACTCATTAAAATATCAGTAAGGATTTTAAGAAAAATGGATAGGCATACAGGGCTGAGTCAGGCTGTACCTTCTATGTGGGCTACAAGACTCTCCTATGGAATATCTGACTAACTGAAGAGTCAAATCTATCACCTTGGTGTGAAGGGGCAGCAAAGAAGACCACAGCATATGTTGAAAGTTTTGAAGCAATCCCTCTCCCAACTTTTTAAAAATATTTAATTTATTTATTCATGAGAGACACAGAGAGAGGCAGAGACCTAGGCAGAGGGAGAGGCAGTGAGCCTGATGCAGAACTCAATCCCGGGACCCCAGGATCACGACCTAAGCCAAAGGCATCAAGATGCTCAACCACTGAGCCCCTCAGGTAGCCCCCTCTCCCAACTTTTAAAAATAAGGGTACAATTAAGGATCATTAGACATTTGAATAAAGCCCCTAAGAGAGGAGATAGAGACCATAGCAAATAGAGGAAAAACCAAAGTAGTTGTAAGAAACAAACACCCTGATGGCAAAGACAGCTCTCTTTCTCGAGAAAAGACTATCATTTGTATCCACAGAAAGCAGAAAGGAAATGTCAAAACTACAAAGTAAAGATTTTGTAAAAAAGGGAGAATTTAGGGGGGAAATGATATTCTGAATACTTAAACTACTATGCTGTACACAAAAAGCTCATTTAGAAATGCTTGAAAATAAAATCAAAGAAGTTCTTCAGAAACTGGAAAGTTTAAAAAGTTCAGGAAATTAAATATCTGTACTTTATCACATGTCGCTCTCTGAATACCATTTTTATAGCCATAATAAAATAAACATTGAATAATAAAAACAATAAAATAAGATAAAACAAGATGTAACAAAATTCACTTTGTTAATTTATAAGAGTAGATGTAAATGCCTATATTTAGTGATTGTCTTGTGAAATGGTCTGTTGCTCTTAAAAATCCAAATTAGAGAATGATACTGTTGAAAGGAAGGTGAGAGTTTGCTTCAGAGCATACCTTATGCACAAGATGACCAAAATAGTGGATATTAGGAAATTAAACAACCAAAATAGTGGATATTAGGACTTACTTAACTGTGGTTTTAGGTAATATATTTTTAATAAATTAAAGTAATGAATGTATGTACTCCTTGCAAGGTAGAAGCAATTAAATTTAGTAGCTCTGTCATGGAACAATACCCCTGTCCCCCAAGCTCCCAAAATAATGAGTTCCTTTGGAATATATTATCCTAATGGTACTCATTCTCATGATGTTACAGAATGAAAGGAATGAAATATTGGTGCAAATGGAGGCAATCAATGCTGACAATTTGATTCAGTGCAGTATAATTCCCTGTGGTTTTATTTTTAATTCTTTTGTTATTATGTGGCTTCACTGAAGTTTACATTGATATGCTGTGGTGTCTTAATAGCTATTAAATTTGACTCAGAAATAAAAAATGAAACAATCAGCCCAAATTTCCCAGAACAAGATTCCGGACATAGAACTTTAAATATTGTTAAGTGGGTTCTACAATGACAGAATTATTTACAAGACAAATAGAAAATCGAACCATCTAGAATTTTCAAAAAGAGATCTGTGAATAACGATAGAACTTGGGTGACAATTTACAAGAGTCATTAAAATAAAGTGCTGGTCCCTGACCTCTAAGCTGCAAAATGTAAACCGTCTAAACTCCAAAACCCATGTTCAGTCATCAGTATTCATCTTTGGTATTACAAATAAGATGATTATTGGTTTGATCAGAAAATGAAGTTTCCACAGGTATTTTTTCTTTCCATACACACTATCTGCCTAAGAATCTAACTTTCAAGGCTATAATAACCAAACATTTGCTTCTAAAATGTCCACAATTTCCAATTTAAAATACTTTCCGAATGCATTTGACATGCACCCTTTTTTAAACATTATAATTGTATGCTCTCCTGTCTTTAATTGAATGATTTCTGAGTGGAATGATGCCAATAATTTTGATTTAGAAGTTGTCTATATGGCAAATATAATACACAGCTGATACCTTCAAATTCTAAAACGAGCATACGTAGCCATGGTGGAGCTGAAAAATGCATAGTTTTATTTGATATTCTACATTCACTCAACTCCTAACCGTCTTTGGTTACAGGCCTTCAAGTGCCCAGACTTGTGTGTATTATCCAGAGGAACAAAGTATGGCCACTGACCTAGAGATGTTTATAATCTAGACACGAAGACAAGCATGTAAAGAATTAGATCTATCCATACAGAGAAAGCTCTATAAGTCGCGCAAGCATACGGCTGCTATTAGCCAATTGGGTACATTAGGAATTTGAAGAAAAAGATGCACCTGTGGATGGATGCAACTCTGTGCATCCTGTACACATGGGGTTAAGTGGAGACCACTGCACACAGCTCTGTAAGCTAGTGCTTTGGAACTGCGACAGGAACATCAATTCCAAATGGACATGCATGGAGAGGCTTCCAGGAAGAGGTGGCATTTGAATTTGCAAAGAGCCCAGGAAGTACAGTGTGTTTCTCACTCTGGCCCATCTCCAAATGATGGAAACAGGGTACCAGAGACTCATTTTGAAGAAAGCTAATTTGAATAGCTGAGATGATTATACCCTTCACATGAGTTTTCCACTTAGGACTCTGCTGCATATGCCTCTGCAAGCATAGCGTCCCTCAGTTACTCAATGCTGAAAATAGGATTGGATTTTTTTATTTCAATATAGACTGAGCATAGGAGTGATAGTAAATCACTGATCTGATCTGGGAGGAGTCTCACTTGATTCGCATTTAACTGGCCGCCAAATTTTTCAGCTGTCCATCCATTTGAGGGACCCCCTGTGTTTCCACAACCCATAAAACATGTAATGACTAAATCTGAGATTATTCTAATTGAGAGTTAGAAAGCATGACTAAAGGATATGTGGCCACAGTAAACTGTTGGATACAGGCTGTGGGTTTCTGGCAAATGGTTAGTTATGTGGAGTAAAGAGGTGAACATCAGACCCTGCACCAAACGAAGATGCCATTGGTCTGATGCCATGTTTTGAAATGCCCAGATGGCCAAATCCTAACATCTATTGCATTAGAGCAGGATTATGAATCAAAATGAGAGAAAAGATAATTGGGGCCAAAAAGTGGTTATAGTACAGTGATAAAAAGCTTACAATCTAAGCAACACACAGGGATTAATAAAAGGTAAATCTGGCTGGATTTAATGCTGACCTTCAACAAAATAATTTACTTTTTAGCAACCACAGATGGGTTTATAGGAGAAAAGACTAGCTATGTATAATTTTACAGCTAAGATAAAGGATCTAAATGCAAACATAATATTTAGAAATAATTTGTTTCTGGCCAAGAGCACCATGGAGCAGTTAGGGTCCATAAAGTAAACAGATGGAAGACAATTGTGTAAAAATATAGTATTTTTCAGTTTGGAAAATATGGTCTGATGATGATTTATTTTATTTTTCCTGTAACAGACAAAGTCTAGCATCTTCAGATTCGAAGATTCGATCAACAGCACAGAAAACAAAACAGTTAATTGGTTGTTGTTAAAAAGATGCTACCATAAAATTCTTAAAAAAAAAAAAAAACTGAGTAAACACAACATGTACTTGAGATCCCGTATTGGAGTGTTTTTTTGTTGTTGTTGTTGTTGTTGTTGTTGTTGTTGTTTTGTTTTTTAGAGGAAAAGAGAGAGACTTCCAAGGAGGCTCCACACTCAGCATGGAGCCCAACGTGGGGCTCAATCCCAAGACCCTGAGATCATGACCTGATCTCAAATCAAGAGTTGGACGCTTAACCGACTGAGCCACCCAGGTGGCCTTGTACTGGAGCTTTTTAATATAGAATTTTTTTTTAAAGATTGTATTGATTTATTCATGAGATACAGAGACATAGGCAGAGGGAGATGCGGGACTCTATCCCAGGACCCCAGGATCACGACCTGAGCCAAACACAGACGCTCAACCACTGAGCCACCCAGGCACCCCTACACCTGTTATTTTTGCATCTCCATTTTCTTTGCCAAAGGTGATGATTAATAGGCGATTCAAGGTTTAAATAATACATGTCTACCAAATTGACCATTCTGATTGAATTAGGGGATGAATGGGAAAAGAGATTATATTTCTGGGAGTCTGCACAGTATTTCATAGTTCATAAAACACTTCCATATTTGAGTGAAATTATCCTGAGGCCGTTCTGGAAAATACCATTTCTTCTTTTTTAGCTAAGGCAACTGCAATGCGGAGTTGTAACAACCTGCCCCAAACTTGCTGCGTTTAAGCTGCAGACCTGGTTTTAGCTTGGTCTTCGGGTTCCTTGTCTAGTCCTTTCTTTTACTCTGTGCACCTTCTCTGAATTATTAAGCAGATTCAAACCAAAAAGCTGCTCCAGAGATTTCTTCTCCTCCCCTGCAGAAGCACACCCTGAAGTTGAATGTTTTAGTGTAGCAGAGAAGCAGGCTAAACTACTTAGCATTCTGAATTTCAAAGTCGCCACCAAGTAATTAAATAACCAAATTAAAAAATATATATCACTCTAAAAACATCAAGATTCTAAGTCATAATTCATAAGCTACCTGTTTTCCTACTCTGAATAGTAGATAGCTTCAAGTAGCATAAAATATTGTGAATTTACCATTTCGTGGTACAGCTCCTCACTAAGTACTCACAATTTCAGGAATGTTAATAACAGCCAAACAAATGTGAAGATTTTCCTTTAATCATACCAAAAGATGGGACAGAATGAATAAGCAATGGAAGAAGGAGGTTAAGGCTTTTGAAGATCTTAAGTTCAACTACGAGACCCTCCTTCTCTCTCCCCCACCCCACAAAGGTAGGAAAGTGAATGGAAGAGAAGCAGATATTTAGAAGAATTTGATATTCAGGGTTTCCCAATTAGTTACAGCAGCGATCATTTAATCAGAGTTTCTATAGCATCAAAAGCAGTTTATTTCATTAGCATTAATTCCATTTTGAAGGGCACTGCCAATTAAAGATGTTTTTAATTGATCATCATTCATGGTTTAATATAGATTCTCAATATAATTGATTTAGGATGAAAACCATAATTATAGAGAAATCTGGCAATGTGCTTTATAATAATGCAGCATATCATACTGATTTTCTTGAACTTGTTTGACATTTTTTGAACAGCTTTTGTGGGGCTATATCAAATGAATTTTCTAATTTTCACAAAGCAGGAAGTGAAATTATGGAAATCATTGATGTGTATCTTGAAAAAGATTTTAGGATAAATGATTAAGAAACGATGTGCCAATATCACGAGGAAGGCCACAAGGAATCTGGCATGTATCTAATGACAATATCGTATCAGGATTTATTTCTTTGATGGGGGTAGTAGAGGGCAAATGCAAAGAAAGAATTGTTTAGAGCTTGTTCTTAAGTTGGCTAATGTTAGGCAATATTCTACTTCTTAAGGTAGAGAGAAATTTGATCAACAGATAAATGACTTAGAAACTGCTTACAACACAGTACTTCCATGGTGCTTATTAATAAATTTATATCAATCACAAGGGAGATTTCCAGGGGACAGCTACCTCTTCCTCTGTTCTCTTCAGTGTTTTTTTCATTACTTACATTTCTTAAGTAAAGAAATAGAGGGCATACTACCCTCAACTAGTAGTTGAAATTAACTTTATGATTAGTAAATATACTGAGTCAAAATTGTCCTGACATGATATAGCCATAGGCTGAAATCTACCAAATTGCTGTTTAATTGGAAAAATATAAGATTCTACACTTGATTGTACACAGTGGGAAATATGTAGCCTAAGAGTCTTAGGGATTAAATTTAATAGAAACTCCACAGGAGTCATTAACATAGCCTCAAAAAAAGCAAACATGATCTGAGGCTGAATTAATAACAGCGAAAGATCTAAGAGCAAGAGGAGGGTTGTGCTCTGCCCTGTGTGGTGGGAACTCTTAATTCTGGGCGTCTCTCTTCAAGGGAAAATGAAAGAAGGGACTCAGATGATGGACAAAAACTCGAACGTACATCAGTTGTGGAATTCAGTAATTACCCTGCTTCAGAATAGACTAAGAACTTGAGTGAAGCATGAAAACTCTTCAAATATTTGAAGGTCTGTTATTTAGAAGCAAAGTTTAAGAAAGGTACTTAAACTAATGGGCATAATCACACTAAAAGAATACCTATTCTCTTGACTCCGTATGTGAAAAATGGAAACTTTTTTTTCAGTTTTAATTCATCCTTTCCACTTTTTTTTCCATTTCCTAGTCTATATTGATTTAATGCGTAATTTCAGGTCAAACTAATGATTATTTTCTTACATTATTTTGGGTGTTTGAGATAAATCAGTGAACAAAAGACAAAGATCCTTGCCCCACATATGCTAATGTGGGGAAGATGCTAGAGGTTGAGAGGAAGACCAACAACAAAAAATAAAATATCTAGGCACATTACTAACTAAGATGGAAAACGACAAAAAGACAAAAATGGAGTTCACTAGGGGTGGAGGAAATTTGCAATTTTATTTATTTATTTTTTAAATTTATTTATTTATTTATGATAGTCACACACAGAGAGAGAGAGTGAGAGTGAGAGGCAGAGACACAGGCAGAGGGAAAAGCAGGCTCCACGCACCGGGAGCCCGACGTGGGATTCGATCCCGGGTCTCCAGGATCACGCCCTGGGCCAAAGGCAGGCGCCAAACCGCTGCGCCACCCAGGGATCTCTACAATTTTAAATAAGAAGTGATGAGAGTATCTCATTGAGAAAGTGACAACTGAGATAGAATTCAAGAAGGGGAGGCAGAGAGCCATGAGAACAACCCATGGAAGAGAACACCAGGCAGAGAAAAAGCATAGGCAAAGGCCCTGAGGCAGGCATCTTTCCAGCAGGATCACAAGGAGGTGAGTGGAGCTAGAAGAGAGTCAGCAGGAAGTAGGGCAGAGGATAGGATGGAGAGGCAATGGGGAGGTTGCGTGGGGGGTATGTTTCCATAGATCATGCAGGACCCTGTAGGCTTCGGTAAGGACTTGGCTCTTAATCAAGTGGAATAAGGAGCCATGCAGAGTACTGAGCAGTGGGGCTGCCATGGTCTGACCTATGTTTTAAAAGGATCACTCTAGCTCTGTTTTGAAAATAAACTGTGGAGGGGCCAGCATGAAGAGATTCAGGCCAAGTCTCTTCCATTTATTTCCTAGTAGAGCAAAAAAGGAAGCAATTTAGAAATGTCATTTTGCATTTATTATACACTTTTTTTTTTTAGTTTTACTAGGAAAAAATGTAATAGAGCATATCACAGAAAAATCATTGAATTATATGACTGGGAGAAACCTTGAGAAATAATCTATTCCACCTTGCCTCAATCAGATAGTATTTCTATAAATGACTTCAGACATATATGAATCTGCTTTATGTTAAAGCACTTCTAGTAAAAGAAATTTCACAGCTCTATATATCTATACTCCAAAGCTTCACAGATGTCTCTTTCGAAAATTTCTTCCCTGTGTCAAATTAGAATTCTTTGCTTTATTTTTTAAAAAAGATTTTATTTATTTATTCATGAGAGACACAGAATGAGAGAGAGAGGCAGAGACACAGGCAGAGGGAGAAGCAGGTTCCATACAGGAAGCTCGACATGGGACTCGATCCTGGGACTCCAGGATCACACCCTGAGCCAAAGGTAGATGTTCAACCACTGAGCCACCCAGGTGTCCTGAATTCACTTTATAAACTACAATTTCCTTCCCTCCTTCTCTCCCTCCCTCTTTTCTTCCTTCCTTCCTTCCTTCCTTCCTTCCTTCCTTCCTTCCTTCCTTCCTTCCTTCCTTCCTTCCTTCCTTCCCTCCTCCCTGCCTTTCATTTTTTCTTTCTTCCTAAATGGAACTTAGAATAAAGACTACTAAATGTCAAAAATCCAGATTTCTAATCACATAGGATTCTAATCACACTGGCATACAGTATAACCTTTGTCAGATCACTTTGTCTCAACATATAAATTAAAAGATGTAGACCTTCCTTTAGCTCCTAGGAAGAAATGAGCTCTATAAATCCAAGACATAATTAGAATCATTGTTGGTTTTATTCTCTTCTCATCAGAAATGGAGAATTAATCCAATCCCTTACTAGGATTTTAACTCAGCAAGATGGTGTATGTTGCCTATAGATATGAAATCTTCAGGGAGCCTTGAGTCATTAATTCTGAGATGGGGAGGGGGAACACTCTGAATTCACCAAAAGCTTTTAATCCAGATTTAGATCCATTCTTACCCTATTACAATAAGTGACCTTTAAAGAAAAAATTCTGACAGTAATTTAAAAGAAGTTTAACAGAACAGTTCAAAATAGCTAACATAGATTCCCTTGAAAAACATACTTTAGGTCTTAAAGGACAGGACTAGGTATTTGAGTGAAACTTCACTAGAAGACTATTAAAAACTAAAAATCATGTTGTACAGCTGAAACTAATGTAACATTGCATGTCAACTATACTAAAGTAAAATAATTAAAAATAACAGTGTCAAAATAAAAAATTAAAAATAAGATAAAAATTAAAAATCAATAGCTCAAGTTTTCAATTTATTTTATTTTTAAAGATTTTATTTGTTTATTCATGAGAGACACACAGAGAGAGGCAGAGACACAGGCAGAGGAAGAAGCAGGCTCCTCGCAGGGATCCAATGTGGGATTTGATCCTGGGACTCTGGGATCAAGCCCTGAGCTGAAGGCAGACCCTCAACTGTTGAGCCACCCAGGCTTCCCAGGTTTTCAATTTAAGCCTTTTATATGTATGTGTTTATATATATTTGTACACACACACATATTTATGTACTTACTCATTTACTGGAGAGATCAGAAACTGACAGCAAGGAGACCAGTTAGTTTTTTGTAGGAGTCCAGAGAAAAGATGACTAGGGTTCAGTCAAGGAAGCAATGGCAGGAATTTGGAAAGAAAAGGCCCCATTCTAGAGTCTGTAAAAGGGAGTCTTTTCACTGGAGCTATTCTGTTTCTTAATTTGTCTGTCAAGATTCTGAATCTAAACTCTTCTAGTTAATGCAACTTCTTCTTTTTGTTTCCTAGAGCTGGTCAGATATTGCCCAGGTCGTTGTGTTTTTCCTTATAAATGATATTTGCTCTTTTCCTAGGGCATATTGATTTCCTGTTTTCCCTTGGCCTATGATTTTTAAATTGGGTTCTTCAGGGCCTTAAGATGTGTTAGAGTTGCTTCGTAGGTCTTGCAGAAAGTGCTTAGAAGGGGTCAGAAGGAGACCAAGGGCCACAGTTCTCATACCTCTACCCTTCACTTCAACAAAGCCAGCTCTGCTTTTATTTTATGTGTGAGTTTCCCCATAAGATTTTGTTTGAAGAAAGCTGTTTAAACAACTTTAGCACAAGGTAGTGGGTAGGACTTATTTTAATTTTAGTAGTATTCAGTTAGTGTTGACATAAGACTTGGAGGAATAACCCAATCCATTTTATGTCAAGATATAGAGAAAGGTTCACCCGAGCTTTTGCTGAAACTATGGGGAAGTGCTATATACCAGAGGATTGGAAGTCACATGAAGATGATGTTTCTGGGGCCAAGTGTATATGAAGGTCAAAAGTCACATTGGAAGGATGCCTGGGTGGCTCAGCGGTTGAGCGTCTGCCTTTGGCTCAGGGCATGATCCTGGGGTTCCCCACATGTGGATCCCTGCTTCTCCCTCTAGCTATGTCTCTGCCTCTCTGTGTCTCTCATGAATAAATTTTTAAAAAGTCAGGTTGGAAAGCTTGTTCTTTCCAATATTTCTAGATAACACACTTGCTTCTGGTAATGGGGCAAACTCTCATGTTGTAGGGAGCCAATTAGGGAATGCTTCAGGGAGCCAAGATGTTTACCTTAAACATCACTTGGTCAAGATACATGATGACATCAATGAAATCATCTCCCCACTAAAACGAAGTGAGCTGAATTATCTATGTCCTTTTCATATAACTTGGAGAACCCAAGGAACCACAGCCATCACTACTAAGTGGAGTCTTTTAGTACTAACCACATACCAGGAAATGTAATTGACAGGACCTAAGACTAAATGTGAGGAGACAGAGAGAAAGAGAGAGAGGATGTCCATGTTTTTCCTGAGCTTCTGGCTCATGCATGTGGCTGGATCACAGTAGTCCTTACATAAAAGAATACACAAGAGAATGAGAAGCATAAAAGGGAAGACAGTAAGATTCATTTTGAAACAAGTAGAGTCGGAAATGCCTGATGAGTATCCAGAATGTGGTGAGATAAATGAGTCCAGAATTCAAGAGAGCATCTGGGAGGGGTGTAGATCTGTGAATCATCAATATGGCATTAGTGGAAATTAAAAAAGGGATGAACTTGCTGAGGGGCCATGTTTGAGTGAGAAGACAAAGTGAGGATAGAATGTTAGGTGGCCCCAGATTAGTAGATGACAGGGAAAGAGAGCTAATAAATAAAACGGAGGAATAAACATAGGATGAATAAGTAACTCAGGGAAGTGCAGCTCTTATTAAACTCACAGGAGGGGAGAGTGTTAAGAATAAGAGAATGATGATCAGCGTTAAGCTGCAAACAAGCAATCCTCTGCTATAATTAATTCTTTGTGCCTTCAACTGATCATAGAATAAAGCTCTACTTCTTGGTGTGGAATGGAAATCCCTCCCAAATCTCATTTCTAGTCTTCTTTCCCACAAAGCCCCAGGTTCTTTGGTGCTTGCAAACACAAAACACAAGTGTTCTAATAGCACTTCTCTTTGCGCTTCATATAATATGCTTTGTGCTTAAATATTATATGCTTTCTGCTTTTGTCCCATTGTTCCTCACACTTGGAAGCATTCTTACATGTTACCTGTGCCACCTGGGCTCCTACTTATCCTTGAAATTCCTGGTGCCTTTGCAAAAATAGCCTCTATCTCTAAGCCCCTTGTAATACGACTTTGCAGATCCTTCTATCAAGAAGTAGAGTTGGGGCGCTTGGGTGGCTCAGTCAGTTGAGCACTCAACTCCTGGTATTGGCTCAGGTCAAGATCTCAGGGTCATGCCATTGAGCCCTGTGTCCGAGTCCACACTCAGCACAGAGTCTGCTTAAGCTTCTCTCTCTCCCTCTCCTCTCTCTCTCAAAAATAAATGGATAATTTTTTTTAAAGATATGGAGTTTATTTCTCCAGCTCTTGAATCTGGGCCGGCTTCCAGACTTGCTCTGGCCAACAGAATGAGCAATACAAAGCATGTCAGTTTTTGAACCTAGGTTTCAAGTGGCCTTGAGAGCTTTCATTCTCTCTTCTGGAACACTGCTATGACTTGAGAGGAAGCCCAGGATGGTCTCCTGGACAATGTCAGATCATGTGGAGAAGAATCGAATCTATTACAAGCTGGCCACCAGCAGTACAGTCCTGGAACATGTAAAGGAACTCAGCTAAGGTGAATGGAGCTGCTTGCCTGACTTAGGGCTGATCACAGTTGCATGGCATTTCTTTCTTCTTTTTCTTTTTAAAGTTGTATTTGTTTATTTATTTGAAACAGTGAACATGTGCAACAAGTTGGGGGAGGAGCAGAGAGAAAGGGACAAGCAGACTGCATTCTGAGTGCAGAGCCTGACACAGGGCTTGATCCCATGACCCTGAGATTATGACCTGAGCTAAGATCAAAAGTAAGACACTTAACTGACTGAGCCACCTAGGCGCCCAGGTGCATGTATATTTCTAACTGTGCCACAAGACCTGCTAAGTGACCTTAAGACTCATGAGCAATACCAATTTTTTTTTTAAGCCACTGTGTCCTAATATGGCTTGTTATGCAGCAGTAGCTAACTGACAGAGTGGACTAGCTTGTACCTCATCAATTCCATGAACCATGGGCTGATGAAACTTGCCAGTAAAACAATATAAAAAACAAAAGCAGAGCAGCCTCTTTCCTTTCACAGAGGCAAGTGACCTGAGATGAGGCAACAGAGGGAAGACAGAACCCAGAATACACAGGGCCAGATGGTCCTTAATAAGAATTTCAGAATTGGACATTATCAAATATACAAAAAAATTTTTTTCTTCTCCTTTAGATTAAAAATGAAAAATCACCATCAGTCACAAAATCTTAATATCATATTTAAAGTTAAAAAGTTTGGAAATCTTGAGACAACTGGAAATCTGTGTGAAAACCTGCAAAGAGCCCTCTGTTTCCTTTAACTTGGGCCAGCATGCTGTGAGAGCCCCCACCATCGTGCTGAGCCTCAACTCCCACCTCCTTCTCCCCCTGCAACCCTGCTTGCTATCTAAGCCATACTTCTGCAACAGCCCTTGGAATCAGAGACAATGGAACGAGTACATCTCACCGTCTTTCTTAGGTTATATTCCAGAGCGGAGGCACTTAAGATCCTCCAAGGTTCATTTGCGTCAACCTCTCTACCATAACACCTGCTTCAGTGCTGAAAGCACTTCCATGGAGGAGATAATGTGTAATGCATGATAAAGAAGCACAGGTTGCTACTTAGCTTCAAGTACTTATAAAAACATTGAACCACCCACGTACTTGAAACTGTGGATCTCTAAGATATGTGAATATTTTTAAAGGCCTCTGAAAGTTGGACAACTTGATCTTGTATTCTAGATGGCAAGGACTGTGAGTCTGATACCCCCGTGCATTATAGCAGGGGGACAAATCGTTACCTTCATAATTTAGTCCGTGGCTTCTAAGTATTCCAAGTTGATCCCAAGTATCAGGGGACATAATGAAAGCTGGTGAAGCAGTTAACAACCATAGTGTAGCCCTCCACCTGTGCTGAAGCTGTGACAACGTCAGTTCCTCGCAGACCCTGTGTGCTGAAGCTCATGACTTCGCACTTTCCCAGAGTGTAGCTTATTCAGACAAACTCAAGCTGCTGCCTCATCAGTGGAACATTCTGCTTGTGTGAAATGTGTGCAGCTGTCAGGGAAAACCTAACAGGCTCTGCAAACTGAGAAACTGGCTGGGAGTACCTCTGTCACAACGCCTGGGTTCCTACCTACCCAGCTTCTGGACAACTGTCTACTTGTTAGCGCTACCAGCCAGGCAGACTGAGACAGAGACAGAAACGTCCATGGAGGCGCCAATGTTGAATACCTTGTGCTTTTCAGTGATGAATTTGGAAAACTTCCCAGATTGTACATCTGCCTTGGCATAATATCTTGTACTTCAGAGAATGAGGCTTTCAAGGGAGAGAGTGAGAACAACCACATCTATTCACAGGGGGAGGGTGACATTTCTTCCTTCTTTCAGGGACAAGTGCTTGCCTTGTTACGCTCTGCCCCTGTTGTTGTAGCTGCTGGTGAATGCGTGTAGTCAGGAAGTGCCCACTTGGCACACGGGCCCCACCAGGGTAGGCTCTGCGACTGGTGCACAGCCCAGCCAGCTCCTCCAAAGGAAGATACTTAGGGTGGTAGGATGGGCCAAGAGGGACGCTGCTAAAGTATGCATGCAGCAAGGCCAGAGACCCTTTGGCGCTCTTATCCTTCTCATGAATTTGCAGTATCTGTTTTTTTTCTTTTTTGTTTTTGTTTGTTTGTTTTGCTCTGTGCCAGTCAAGTAGCCAGATGCCAATGAGCCTCTTTTGGAAAGGAGGAGACAGAGATTCAATGTTTCATAATATTCCTTAGAAAGTACACAGGCCCAAAGTGGTACTTTGTAAATCTCTTCACTGGGATAGTCATCTTACTCCGTGATGAGATCTCATATTTACGTTCAAATTTACATAATTTCAGGGTTAATGAGACAGAGATACAGAAGAAGAGATTTTGATGGGGGCACAGGAATTCTGGGCACCTGGATGGGATTAATAAGAATATCTGAACACTCTTTAAAATATGTTCTGACAGTGTAGGGAGTTCCTATGATGTCCATTTTATAAAGAAAGAGAATCTTTTAACAATAACACATAATCTACTGAGTTTTTAAAACAAGGATGACACTGATTGTGGAGTGTATATTAATAGGAATGAAAGATCCAGATTAATTGTTGGGAACTTCTGATGGCTGAAAGGCAAAATGTACAGGCAGTGTGCAAACATAAATCCTTAAAAACAGAAGGAAATGAACAATGTGAGATAGAATCAGACTGATGACTTCAATACTGGGATGTGCAGGAGGAGGGTGGGAAGGGACTTGGTCTGCGGGTGCTGTGTTCTGTAACGGCATGTATCCAGGTAGACAAAAAATGTGCAAGATTAGAGGCATGTGTTTCAGGCATCTACTTAGAAGGGATGATAACAAGCACGTTTAGTCACTTTACAATAGTAGTGGGTCTTGTGATGAGGAGAATTGTAGAAACGCTATCTAGATATCTAATAACTTTAAAGTAAATTTCCAAAAGGAAACAGATCATAGTTTCTGTTAAAACATGTTTCTCCCCTCAATATTATTATAGAAGCAAATATAATAGCAAATAAAAATTGGTGTTAGAATATGCAAACTATAAGAGGGTGCATGTGTTTGCCATTGCTATCTTACATGTTGAAGGAGGCTTAAAACTTTATTATTAGCCTCAAGGTTAATTTAAGAAAGGACCTTCAATGTTCCATATTTTAATAGAAAATATAAGCCATCCTATAACCATGCTATCGAAGAATAGGTGAAAACACTGGAATGTTTATTCTTGAGATGAAAAGACTTTGTAGGGGGAGATGATACATAATACTTACTTGTGTATGTGTGTGTGCAGTACAAGTACCTGTATATGGCACCAGTGTGTATCAGAAGGTGAACTTGTCCTTATGTTTCCTTTGTAAGTGCTCTTTTGTGCCCTAGTGTTTTCTTTCACAGCACTTCTAACATTTGTAATTCAATGTTTACTTTGGATACACTCTATCTCTTGTAGACAAAGTATGTATTTGTTTTATTCTTTGCTCTATTATCAGAGTCCATTCTAGGGTTTGCAACAAGGAAAATGCTAAATCAGTATTTTATGAGTGAATGAATGAATGATTCTGGACGATTACTGGACAGGAATAATATTTAGCAAATACCTCCAATGACAAAACAAACACTATACCAGGTACTTATATATATTTGTATCATTTAATCTTCCCTAGGACTCCGAAAGATAGATATTGTATCTGAGGTCTGTTTAGGTCTAAGACCAATGCTCCTTGGACCATGATGGACATCCTCTGTAGCCCATAATAGAAACAGATGCCAACTCGATATAAGGATGGACTTGCTAAGAAATCTGACAATTGTGGAATGCACTCTCTTATGAGGAGCTGAATTATCCGTCAGTGGAATTATGGAGTCTGTTTGACCATCTGTCAGGACCATATAATAGAGAAGATGCAAAAGAAGATAGAATTAGAAACCTATAGTGTTCCTCTCAATGCTAAAACTTTAATTTACTGTGTAGCCATATGCTGAAGTGGCAGGATAATATGGTTCTTCCCTACTCTTGGTGCTCCCCCGCTTCTTCTTTTCCTTTTAAAGCAGATGGCTGCCATTGTGTTTGCTGCCCCAGGAGGAGCATATACAGAACAACAGTCAGAGGGTCTGCTGTCTTTTGTCTTTGTTGTTACAGAAGCCTATGCCTTCAGGGGAAACTGGAGGGTTGGGGATACAGATAAAATTTTTAAGAGAAAGATCAAAACAGAAAGCAGGGCTTCCCTCAAAAGATAACGTGGCCTAGTGAATAAGAATTGGATGAGCGAAGTAGAGAGGAGTTAATGAGTGGTAAGCAAGGTGCTTCACAGGAAGAGATGCCCTTTAGCATCCTTCTTGGGTAGAGCCATGTGGTTGCAGAACTATCCCAGAAAGGGTTTGAGGGGCTTGAGAATACAAAGGACCATATCTATTAAAAACTCTGGGGACCTGGCAAAATGTTGTCCAGAAGGAGTACTGAGGCATACAGAGCCAGAGAGAATACCAGGTGACCCCACAATTAAAGGGAAACATCCCAACCCGGGACCTTGGCTTTCAGGAGCCTCCCCAAACTCAGACACAAATGTGGGGAAGGTAAGGAACAAGGCAGTGGATTAGGAGTCTTGAGGATTTGTTCTGAAGCCAAATCAAACCAAAGATTGAAAATTTATTTTTAATCCCCTTACTTGTCATTCCTTTGTTTCTCTGCTGCTTTTATATAGTTGAAAATACACATACTCCTCCAAAGAGAATAGTTTAATGTGTGGATTCTGGATAACCCAAATGTGATTTTTTGATGGAATTCACACCCTAATGGGGGTTGACTTATGTCTTTTGAGAGATGGTCTTTGTCCATTTTGCATTAATTCTCCTAGTCTTAAAAAAGAAAGAAAGAAAAAACTTCCTTAAGTTTGGGGCCTCCTATGACATTACACACTTGTTTCCCCCAGAGGAAGTGCTTCGGCGAAGTCGGAGTAGTGATCGATAACCTCTTTCTATTCCTTTCTCCAATAACATGCTTTTTCTGTCGGTTGCACAGACATTGTCCTGTCAGTCAGGGTCCTTTGTGAAACAGACACCAGAAGTTTCTAGAGATTTAATGAGGGGAAATGCCCATGAAGAATAAGGTGTGGAGAGAAATCAGCGGGGAACTTTTCGTGCACAATGCCAGTGGGACACCTTGGAAGAGAGAGAGGAATGGAGAAGCACTGGATGGAAAGGTCTCTGGACTGCACGCAGTGCAGATCTGACAAAGGCTGACAAGGAGCACCCTGGTGGAGTGAATTATTGACAGAGAACAGAGTTTTATTTTTATACCCCAACATATCATTTCTCAATAAACCAGTTACTCATGATTGTTATCTACCCTTTATGGGGTTAATACTACCTATGCTCCTGCTGTGTGAGAATTTGACCTTTGGCCTGTCTCTAGCTCTGTTCTACTGGTCACCTGGTAAAGATGATACGTGTCAACTACTTTATGAAGCCATATTTAGTATGGTTAGAAAGTAACCCATGATTGACAAATGACACGTGGACTAAGATTTTCTGTTATAAATGCTGGTGAAAAGCCATAAATTTTGGTTTTCCTGAGTAAGCGCCACATTCCTAATGGAGACTCTAGAAGCTATACCTATGGGGATGCTACAAAATATGTGAGTTCTCCTGATATATGAGGTTTTTAAGCTAGTGTGGCTCCCGGACATGTTTGATGTTTCAAGAAATCTCAAGGAAGAGGAATACCTGACAATGCTGTGTTGGCAAGCTGTGGTTCCTGCCTAGATCCTTCTAAGTGCTGGTGTCAAGTGTGGTCTATCATGGCCTGGGGCCTCAATGTTTAGTTGAACCTAAGAAGACTCTCCATGGATGTTGCTTACATAAAAAAAATGCTTGAAAAAATTGCAGCCATGACAAAAATGACTCAGAGAATATCTTTACTCAGAGAATATCATTATCTATGTCTTTGGAGTATCCTTGAGGAATCAAACTACTGCTTAGTGGTCCTTCATCATTCCCAATGGAGCAGAAATTCTCCCTTCTTCTCCCCAAACTCCTCTCTACACATTAGCATTTTCCTTTCTTTTTTTTTTTTTTTTAAGATTTATTTATTTATTCATGAGAGACACAGAGAGAGAGAAAGAGAGAGAGAGAGGCAGAAACGCAGGCAGAGGGAGAAGCAGGCTCCTTGCAGGGAGCCTGACGTGGGACTCGATCCCGGGTCTCCAGGATCATGCCCTGGGTTGAAGGCAAGTGCTAAACTGCTGAGCCACCCAGGCTGCCCACATTAGCATTTTCTTATGTGGGTTCCTAATCTTTATTTTCTTTTTTTTCCTCCATGTTAATTGCCATTTTTCATAAAAATTGCTAATATTTTTTGGGAGCTGACTACACTCCAGATACTCTTCATAAACACTTTACCAACATTATTTCATTTTATTTAATCCTCACAACAACTTGAGGTGGCTTGATAATCCCTATATAAAGACTAATGTAGGTTTAAGTAATTTTTCAAGATGCAATTATTAAGCCATATAGTTTAAATTATAATTTAAACTTGTCATCTGGGAGGTGATTTAAAGTCATATTCCAATGATAGATAAGAACCTTTAACTTTCCCTTCGGTAGCTTAGCTGAATAAACTTAATTATATAACAAATATGTGAAGATACTGTTCTCATATTATTTTTTTGAGAGTCTATCTCCCCCCAACTTCAACTTCTCTTATCACTTCTAGTGAAAAAGAAAAAAATGTTCATATGATGTGTTTTCTTACTATATTCCAAAAATAGTTTTAATGACAAGCTACAGTTGGAAAGGTGGAAGAAATTAAAATTGAAAGTCTATGGTTGTGACAATAAAAGATAAATTAACTGAGTATCAACTCTACACCTAGAACACTCTAGAAGAGATCATAAAACCTGAAGGAAGATCAACCAAATGACACTGAGATATTTTCCTTAGGAAAAGAAGGGGAATGTGGAAGTTTTATGTGCTGGAATCTCTTATTCAAATAATCTTTAAGTTCTTCCTAAAACAAAGCTGATTAATTGAGGTGTCATTTAATAATCCTGCAATTACATATGCAGTTTTGAAAGTAGCAGCATTTTATCGCTTTTAAACTGGGCATTCTAAGCATGTATGGCTAACTGGGAAAGGGCTTGCATTGAGTATCTCTATTGGTTGTTCTTATCTAGTATGATGATTCAGGTATGGTATGCCATGTTTCAAGATCAAGGGGCTAATTAGTCACCAAAAAAACTTTTCTCCTTTGCTAATATCATTCTAATTCTAACTTCATATTTGAAAAGTTTGTACTCAGTTGCTACTACTTCAAGGAAGTTTGAGAGGTCTCTACAATATATATGACTTATTAAACTTATCAAAATATTTACTTGTATTTCTAACCTTTCTTTAAAGTTCCAATTATGATAAACTGAGACAAAATTGGTTATAATTGAATGAAATTATCGAAAAAATATATGGATAATTAGTGGATAATTATTTACCTGAAATAATTTAATATAAATATATGATGAAGCATTTTTTGTAAAGAGACAGGAAGACATAAAAAACTCACCACCAAAAGTTTTAGTTCAAATCACACATATGTTAGTTACTTTACTGAATTTCAGGGTTCAAGAGATTAAAATATCCTTCCACAAAACATCAGAGTTCTACAGATAATGCTCAATGAAATGATGAAGTCACTTTTGTCCTACCTCTGCTTTGGTATGCTGAATTCCCCGGTAATCTTTTTTGTGTGTGTGCCTAAGTGGGAAAGGGAAGAAAAGTCAAAGAAAGGGCAATGGCTAAAATCCTTTCTAAGCCATTCATGCCTCTTGACAATTACAGCGTGCCTTTGGATATCTGTATCAGTTTGCTATGCCTGCTATAACAAATGACCACAATTTGAGTGCCTTAAAACAATGCAAATTTATCATCTTATAGTTCTGTAGTTCAAGAGACCAGATGGGCTGGGCTGGGAACTTCTGAGGGACTCATATCAGCAGGGCTGTCCTCCTTACTGGAGGTTCTGGGGAAAAAAAAATCCATATCCAAACTTGTTCAAGTTGGTGGCAGAAGTCAGTTCCATGCAGCTGGAGGACTGAGGCCCAGGTTCCCTTATTGGCTATTGGCTTGAGTGGTTCTCAGCTTCTAAGAGGTACCACACTCCCTGGCTTATGAGCTCCTTCACTTCCCAAAATCAGCAATGGTAGGTCAAGTCCCTCTCATGCTTTGAGGCTCTCTGACCTCTCTCCTTTTGCTTCATCTCTCTGATGTCTCCCCCAGCTGAAGACAGTACCCTGCTTTTAAGATTTTTTTTATTGATTTATTTGATAGGGGGAGGGGAGAGCAGAAGATATGGCGAGAGGCAGAGGGAGAAGCAGACTCTTCCCTGAGCCCAATGTGGGGCTAGATCTCAGGACCCTGAGATCATGACTTGAGCCAAAGGCAGACGCTCAACTGACTGAGTCACCTGGATGCCCCAGATCCCTGCTTTTAAAGGCTCATATCGTTAGTGTATAGAAATGCCACTGACTTCTGGGCATTGATTTTGTATCCTGCCACGCTACCGAATTGCTGTATGAGTTCTAGCAATCTTGGGGTGGAGACTTTTGGGTTTTCTATGTAGAGTATCATGTCATCGGCGCAGAAGTCAGTGGCATTTCTATACACTAACAATGAGACTGAAGAAAGAGAAATTAAGGAGTCAATCCCATTTACAATTGCACCCAAAAGCATAAGATACCTAGGGATAAACCTAACCAAAGAGGTAAAGGATCTATACCCTCAAAACTATAGAACACTTCTGAAAGAAATTGAGGAAGACACAAAGAGATGGAAAAATATTCCATGCTCATGGATTGGCGGAATTAATATTGTGAAAATGTCAATGTTACCCAGGGCAATATACACGTTTAATGCAATCCCTATCAAAATACCATGGACTTTCTTCAGAGAGTTAGAACAAATTATTTTAAGATTTGTGTGGAATCAGAAAAGACCCCAAATAGCCAGGGGAATTTTAAAAAAGAAAACCATATCTGGGGGCATCACAATGCCAGATTTCAGGTTGTACTACAAAGCTGTGGTCATCAAGACAGTGTGGTACTGGCACAAAAACAGACACATAGATCAGTGGAACAGAATAGAGAATCCAGAAGTGGACCCTGAACTTTATGGGCAACTAATATTCGATAAAGGAGGAAAGACTATCCATTGGAAGAAAGACAGTCTCTTCAATAAATGGTGCTGGGAAAATTGGGCATCCACATGCAGAAGAATGAAACTAGACCACTCTCTTTCACCATACACAAAGATAAACTCAAAATGGATGAAAGATCTAAATGTGAGACAAGATTCCATCAAAATCCTAGAGGAGAACACAGGCAACACCCTTTTTGAACTCGGCCATAGTAACTTCTTGCAAGATACATCCACGAAGGCAAAAGAAACAAAAGCAAAAATGAACTATTGGGACTTCATCAAGATAAGAAGCTTTTGCACAGCAAAGGATACAGTCAACAAAACTCAAAGACAACCTACAGAATGGGAGAAGATATTTGCAAATGACATATCAGATAAAGGGCTAGTTTCCAAGATCTATAAAGAACTTCTTAAACTCAACACCAAAGAAACAAACGATCCAATCATGAAATGGGCAAAAGACATGAACAGAAATCTCACAGAGGAAGACATAGACATGGCCAACATGCATATGAGAAAATGCTCTGCATCACTTGCCATCAGGGAAATACAAATCAAAACCACAATGAGATACCACCTCACACCAGTGAGAATGGGGCAAATTAACAAGGCAGGAAACCACAAATGTTGGAGAGGATGCGGAGAAAAGGGAACCCTCTTACACTGTTGGTGGGAATGTGAACTGGTGCAGCCACTCTGGAAAACTGTGTGGAGGTTCCTCAAACAGTTAAAAATAGACCTGCCCTACGACCCAGCAATTGCACTGTTGGGGATTTACCCCAAAGAGACAAATGCAATGAAACGCCGGGACACCTGCACCCCGATGTTTATAGCAGCAATGGCCACGATAGCCAAACTGTGGAAGGAGCCTCGGTGTCCAAAGAAAGATGAATGGATAAAGAAGATGTGGTTTATGTATATAATGGAATATTACTCAGCTATTAGAAATGACAAATACCCACCATTTGCTTCAACGTGGATGGAACTGGAGGGTATTATGCTGAGTGAAGTAAGTCAGTCGGAGAAGGACAAACATTATATGTTCTCATTCATTTGGGGAATATAAATAATAGTGAAAGGGAATGTAAGGGAAGGGAGAAGAAATGTGTGGGAAATATCAGAAAGGGAGACAGAACGTAAAGACTGCTAACTCTGGGAAACGAACTAGGGGTGGTAGAAGGGGAGGATGGCGGGGGCTGGGAGTGAATGGGTGACGGGCACTGGGGGTTATTCTGTATGTTAGTAAATTGAACACCAATAAAAAATTAAAAAAAAAGGCTCATATCATTAGCTAGGGCCCACCAGGATAATTTGCCTATTGCAAGGTCCTTAAACTTCACTACATCTGAAAAGTTCCTTTTGTCACATAAGGTAGCATATTCACAGGTTCCAGGGATTGGACCATGTCCACTTTGGGGACTGTTCTGCTTCCTATGCTATTGGTCATATCAGTGGGCTTACCCCTAGCAGATGCATCCTCTAATGACCACCTGCAGATTCTTGATGTGTCCCCTAGCCTTTGCTTATTTCTGTATGGAAAGCATACAGTGACTCTTCCCAGAAATAGTCTGTTTTCAAGATCCCCATTCTTAGTGAATCCTCAAGTTGACTCCGCTATCAGCTTTATGCTGCCCCTTCAATTCTGACAGGTGATCTTTTCCCTGCCATCTGTCTGGATGTCAGAATATCTGATTTTCTCCATCTTCTGCCCTCTCTTGCTTGATCAGCATGGTTTCTTTCTAAACTTGTCAATCCCAACCTGGGATCTCCATGTCTTTTTGGAGAATAAGTCTTTCCATGGTTTCTCTAGTTCTGGCCTGAGTTCTCATCCTTAGTACCATGAGACATTGCTGTTCTTATTTTTAATGTTTATTAAGAGTTATCACTAGGTGTGGAATGTTACTAAAATGTCCTCTCTGTGTTCCAGCATTTATTCACTAGAAATATGATGTGCTTATTAGCTATGACTTAAGCTAGTATCTATGTGTTATGTGATATATCACAACACAAACTCAAAATTATCTTTCAAAAACCTGTAAGACTACATTAATAGAAAAAACATTTATATAGCCTGGATCAACTATTTGCTAGACATTTTTGATAAGTTATTGAATTATGATATAATTATACTGATGTTATTGCTAATGCCTGAAATGAATGGGCTATAAAATATTCATCTTGGTAATTTGAGTCATTTTAATAAGCAGATTATATTAATATTATAGTAAACTAATAAGCTACTTGGTAATTGGTTATTAGGCAACCAGAGCTAACTGTGGGTATTGAGTGGGATTGAACAGTTACTATCAAAACTCTTACTGGGCTATTTCAAATATTATGTGACTCCATAAGCTCAAATTATCAATATTTATTTTACATCTATTGCATGCAATGCACTGCAATACAAATGAGACATACATGGATTCTTTCCTCAAGACACTCAGCCTATTAAAGGGAGTGAGCAGGTACCTCAATACCTGGAATTCAAGGTAAAAAGTAACAAACGTCCTACCAAAGGCACAGATGAAACATTGCAGGGGCTGAGAAGAGAGGAAAAAAATGACTCTGCTATCAAGAAACATATCTGGTATCTAGTCTACATTAGACTTTAATAAATATTGAATGTATTGGGCCTATTGTTTGATTTGAATCTTGATACATTTAAACTCAGAAAGAGGGTGAAACCAGCAGTCTATCAAATGAGGAAATGCAAACCAAAGCACAGAGAGAGTGGAAGTTCTCACATTACTGTCTTTACCTCTGTCACTTAGGTCTCTGTCAATTAGGTCATTCTCATCTTGGTTTCTATTACCCAGTTTCATCTGCCTTCTCCACACCCTCCCTGACTGGCACACATGGACATACAAAATCTCATCTATTCTGCAGCAAAAAAAACAAACTGTTGGTCACTCTCTTTTTTCCATTCCCATCATCTTCATCCCACATAGAGACCTGTTCCTTGCACCTGGTCTATTGCAGTAACCTCCTGAACGGTGTCCCTATGTAGAGCATTTGATCCCTCTAGAACTCCTCACTGCCATTTGAACTCCTCATAGTACAACTCTGAGCATGTCACTCCCTGCATCAAAATTAATATTTCCTGAATATAGTCTGATCCTTACTCTAGCTGTCAAAGGCCCTGTGATCTGATTAAATTCGTGGTTGTCTTGTATTTTGCCATAGTTGACGACACACTCCTTCTCTTGCTATTCATTGCCTTCCTGTTCTGTTCACACGCCTCCCTATTTTGAGGATGCTTTTCCTCACTGACATTACTTATCATTTCCTACATGGGGGACCTCACATGTCCTTAAAAATTCACCTCTTTAGCTACTATAAGAGCTCTTTACCTTGTTCTCTTATTTGGAATTGATTTTTGTCCAGTTGTTCGGACCCATCCTAACTTCTGTGATTTTCCTATATTACACTTCATACTGTCTCACAGTAGAGTTAAAACTGCCCTTTGAGTTCCTTGGGAGAAGAATATGTAATTTTTTTCATTTCATAACCTCACAAAGGTTACTTAACAAACGATCGGTAATGATTTAATGTATGGATTGTTGTCACTTGGTCCCTTTTTGTTTTATTTCTCAGTAGAACATTTATTTGCTATTTGCTATTTTCTAGTGGGATGGTTGATTAGGTGAATTTTCAAACATCAAAAGTAGGTTTTATTTGAGAGACTTCAAATCTTTTTCATCACTGAAACCTCTTGCTTAAGATAATGTCCAACATGTCTTACGCACTCACCTAATAAGTGTTGAATAAATAAATGCATGAATAAAACGAAAATTTAAGAAATAGCATTGATGTCTTCATACACAAAGCAGCTTTATTTGGTGACTCATAATCACTTTTATATATCAGAAAGACAATTTCAAAGTATTTGTGGGCTTAGTATCCTTATACTTCCAGGAATCTCGTCATACTTATCATTGACATGTAGGAAGTATAGAGTTCTTTCCCGTTATATAGAAGACAGAATTTTAAAGTTTCTCAGTGATGCTGATGTTTGGGAGATAGAAGAGCTCAGTAATTATCTGCTAATGTTTCCTACTGCCTGAAAAATTCTAACAGGTTAATTGCTAATATGCTCCTTTATTATTCTCAACAATGACATTCCTTTATGGTAAAGAGATTACTTAAAGCCCTCCTCCATGTTATAGAGTACACTTAGAATCTTTACTGAAATGATAAATTCTAAAAAATGGTAAAAGTTACTTTCCATTGGTAGGTGTCAGTGATGCAGTTCTTAGACTCTAATCTCAGATGGACTTGGGCTTGAATGCTGGTTCAGACAATACTAGCGTGTCCTTGAGCAATTTATTCCATCTCTTGTCTGTACAATAGGGTAAAAATGGTACCAATTTTAGGGGGCTGTGATGGGGATTAAGTGAGGTACTACATAGACATACTAATGGAAATGTGCATTTCTTCTATGCCCTGTGGTGTGCTAAGTGCTCAGTGTGATTTGCCCTCACTTGATCCTCACATTAGCCTTTTAGAGTCAGTACTACTATTATCCTTATTTTTGGATCAATAAATTGAAGCACAAAGAGTTGGCTGAGACACAGTAAATCCTTAATAAATATATAGCTAACATGTTTATTTGCATTGATTGACATACTCTCAGCATATATGTTATCAAACTATTTTAATCAAACGGTTTATTTTTGCTTTATATATTTGTAAAATATATGTGACTTGTAATTATGAATGTTTAATGAGCATTACATTGTACCTGATGCTTTGTTAACACTTTATGTGGCCATTTAATTTAATTCTCACAGTCTGTCTATGTGATGCGAAATTCCTTTCCATTTTGCAGGTAAAGAAATTGATGTTAAAAAAATAAGCCATATGTCTGAAGTCAAAAAGCTAGAAATCGGTAGAGTCAGTACTTAAACCCAGGCTGTCTGATTCCAGAGCTGGTGTGAGAACCCTGCCATTACTACATAGCCTCCAGCCTAACTCCTCACATTTCTAGAATTTTCATATAAAAACATAAAAGGAGGGATGCCTGGGTGGCTCAGTGATTGAGCATCTGCCTTTGGCTCAGGGCATGATCCCAGGGTCCTGGGATCAAGTCCTGCATCAGGTTCCCCACAGGGAGCCTGCTTCTGTCTCTGCCTCTCTCTGTGTGTCTCTCATGAATAAATAAATAAAATCTTAAAAAAAAAACCATAAAAGGAATGGAGTCAATGGAAAGCAGAGTCTTGAGAGTAGTACTGTGGGTGCAATAGTTTCCTATATGGCTGGTGTAAAAATCACCATAGATTAGGTGGCTTGAAACACTGGAATTTATTCTTTCACAGTTCCAGGAGCCAGATGTCTGAAATCAAGATGTTGGCAAGTTTGCACTACTCCCGAGGCCTGGATGATGATCCGTTCCTTGCCAGCTGTGGTTTCTGGTAGCTGCTGTGCTGCTGCCTCACTACAACCTTCAGGACCGGTATCTTCAGATTTTTTTCTGCTCTGTCTTCACTGCCTTCTCCTATGTATATGTCTAATTTCCCTCTGTCTGTCCGTTTTAAAGACACATGTGATGGCATTTAGGGCCTGCATGATCCAGGATAATGTCCCATCTCAAAACCCTTAACTTAATCACACTGGCAAAGACTCTACCATATAAGATAACATGCAAAAATTCCAGGGATTCCACTCGGCATCTACAGGGCCACCCACTAATGCGGGAAATATTTGTCAAATCCATTAATCCATTGGTTGTGACACTAATTATTCTATGTACCAAGAGTGGGAAAAATACCCAACATGGGCAGTCCATGAGGAGACCTTCTAACATAAAACATATACAAGCGCTATATCCTCAGTGTAGATATAATTCAGGAAAAAAAAATCTACAACACAGAAAGAGACGGGCATCCTGCTTGCCTCAAGCTTGGCCACGTTTGGGCACTCTAATGGGTAAGCCCTAGAGAAGTGTAAGTGATATGTAATGGAAAGCAATTAGTATCTCTTGTGGCTTTAAAACCAGCACAGCCATGGGGGCTATAATTTACATCAGTAATCTTTCTTTTATAAATTATTCCAGGAAATGGGAACATCCAGAATCCCAGAGGAACTGGTCTTATATCAGGATCAATAGGCTCTGAAGATACAGGAGGGGAGGGTGCCTGGGTGGCTCAGTCAGCTGAGCAGCCGGCTCCTGATTTCAGCTCAGGTCATGACTTCAGGGTCCTGGGATCTCAAACTTGCATCTTAAGCCTCACATCAGGCTCTGAGCTCAGCGGGTAGTCTGCTTGGGGATTCTTTCTCCTTTCCCTCTGCCCCTCCTCTTTCTCATGTGCCTGTTCTTTCTCTCCCTCTCTAAAATGAATAAATAAATCTTAAAAAAAAAAAAAACGCATAGGAGGGGACTGTAGTGCATGTGGCAGTCTCCATTCCCGACCCCACCCCCCACTCCCTCACCCAATGACTGGTGCATTCTTGTTGTCTCCTCTGGGCCAGATAGCTCTCAGTACAGGCCTTTCCCAAGAACTACTTTCTCTGGAAGGAAGTAGTGCAGCCCAGGGTTATGCCCCCTTTTCATATCTAGTGCTCCATGCAGGAGTACAAAGGCCAAGGCTCTTTGTCTGGATGGACTACTGGGAGGATTTATCTTCACCTCAGAGCTCACTCTGGAATGATGAGAGGCCTCTACTGGAAGTGTATTCCTCTCACTATCCTTCTGCTAATCCTGCTTCCCTCCCTTTCTTACAGGTCTAAAGAGCATACCACAGTGGTCCTGCAACAAGTAATGTCCATCTCAGGGTCTGTTTCCTGCAGAATTCTACTTACTGGAGATTTGAAAAATACAAAAACAAACCAACAAACAAAAATACAAAAGTACCAGGATTTATCAAGCAGTGCACCTTATTTAAAGGCTGTGTTACTGTGAACTGCCCCAAAATTTGATTACAGATATATAAACTATGTCCTACTCAGCTTTAAAGCTAGAGATATTTCTAGTTTTTAAAAAATTTTGGTAATTTAACTGGACCCACAAAGAATGTGTATTTTTAAAGCACCTGTTCTGTTCTAATCTAACAAACGTGTTCTTTGGAGATAATGGATACACATTCCCATCCTTCCACTTACTAACTCTACATCTTTGCATAAGTGACTTAGTCTTTCTGAGCTTCTGTAAAGTGGGGATCAATGTTACCTAGCTACTCCAGAAGGCCGTTGTGAACATTAAGTTATATATCCTCCCTGCACAATCCTAGCACTCCGCCTGCCATGGAAGAGGCAATTTATGAATGTTAGTTCCTCTTCCAGTTCAGTATTCTCTCAAGAGAATAATTGCAATAGAACAGCAGGAAACATATGCTTTTTGGGTGGATACTTTACATAAATAAAGTTAGTATACAGAGTATAATAGGAAGAACAATGCCACTTGAATCCTCTCCTAATTTAAAAACAAACTCAAAATCACAGAGTTATTACTAGAAGGCATGGTTGGTGTACTATGCTCTATATATGATGTCAAGGGTGATCTGATGAGCCAAGATGGCACGTGCCTCTGCTTCCATGGCAACTCCTTACCAGGCCTGCCTGCCTTTCTTCCTTCCTTCCTTCCTTCCTTCCTTCCTTCCTTCCTTCCTTCCTTCCTTCCTGGTATGCCTTTGCCTGGTGGTCCTGAGGTGACCTGGCAGCTTTTGATGAGCTAGGGAGGAAACAATAGTTGATGGTCCCGGTTTACTTCCTTTCTAGCCCATGTTGGAATTTTTTAATCCTTGATCTTCAAAGTCCACACAGACCTTGCACAGGTGCCTAGCACACCACTGGTGAAGTGGTTTTTTTTTTTTTTTTTTTTAAGATTTTATTTATTTATTCATGATAGTCACAGAGAGAGAGAGAGGCAGAGACACAGGCAGAGGGAGAAGCAGGCTCCATGCACCGGGAGCCCGACGTGGGATTCGATCCCGGGTCTCCAGGATCGCGCCCTGGGCCAAAGGCAGGCGCCAAACCGCTGCGCCACCCAGGGATCCCGGTGAAGTGGTTTAAACTTAGCTGCTCTTCCAGGAAAGTATGTCTACCTTGATGGCCATTATGAATTTTATGTGGATTTCTTGGAGCTTAGGCAGAAGAAAAAATGCATATACTCTGAATAGTAAGAAAAATATTAAATTTGATTTGTAATAACTAATTCAATTATTTTTGTAAATATCTATCAAAGTGATTCGGAAATATGGGTTTATTGATCATGAAAAAGAGAGCCAAATTTAGTGATATTTGGCAGTGCACAGGGCATTTGAAATTTTATAGAACTGACACAAGGAAAAGATCTTGGTATAATAGGAAAAGAATCATGTCTCATTTTTACAGTGCCATACAGGTCACACAGCTTTTTTGAACATATTAATGTTCATGATAATGGTTTAAGATAGGTAGACTATGTGTTCTTAACCTCACTGTACAGATGAACAAATTGAAACTCAGAAACATTAATGTGAAAAAAACATTAACTTCCTCACTCCCACACAAAAGCTGGGTAAAGACTACGCTGCACCTCCGCACTTCCAGGAAGTTGTGTGTGGAAGCCTGCATATTCCACAGTAAGAGTAGGGGAGGAGGGTACAGAGCAGAGAACTGGATGCCAAATCCCCTTCCCCTAGACCCCCATTTTGTAATTGGCCACACTCTCATGAAAGGTACAGCAAGAACCTTTGTTCTCCTCTCTGAAGTAACAATGTTAAAGGATGCTAACAATCCCACTGCCTTTTCTGTTCACATTTTCTCTCATTGGGTTATCTTTCACAGCTGAACTCGTTTCCCATTTATAGCTGCCTGCTGGCCATCCTTACCTGGATATCTGACTAGTGCTTAAAGATGATCATGTTCAAATGGAATTAGTTATCATCCCCATCAAAATCTACCCTTCTACATGTTAAATAAATTAATAACAAGCCACGAGACTAATTGCAATTCTTTGCTTCTCTGTCATCTATTACCTTTTGTGTGTGTGTGTGCTTTAATTTATTTGAGAGAGAAAGAGAGCAAGAGAGCACATGAATGGGGAAGGGCAGAGGGAGAGGGAGAAAGAATATAAAGCAGACTCCGCATCGGACAGAGTCTGATGTGGGACTTGATCCCAACTGTGAGATCATCACCTGAGTCAAAACCAAGAGTCAGAAACTTAACTGACGGAGCCACCCAGGCACCCCTACCTTTTGTGTTTCTGATGACAGTGACACCATTGTGTTTCCCCCAACCCAAGCACAATGCCTGGAAACATTCATACAACTAATGCAAATTGGGGCAGTGCTAGGCACAAGGAGTCATTAATAGAGGGAAATTGACACATAAACAAAATTAAGCACAAGGTAGATGTTTAAAAGAAAGCAGTGCAACTATAAACAAGGTGGCAATGATGTCTGCTTCTGATGAAGTAAGCAATGGCTTCCCAAAGGAGGGACAGCTAAGCTGGTTCACCAGGCAGACTGGTAGGAGAGGGAATTCCAGGTGAAGAGACAGCATGAATGGAGGCATAGGCCTGAATAAGCCTAGCACATTTAGGGAGTTTTGAGTTCTGCCATAGGTCTGGATGAGGCCAGAGAGACACATAAGGTCTGCGTGTGTTTGTTAAGTAGGATGGAAGTTATCCTGTAGACCAGTGATCAGCCTGGCTGCAATTGCACAAAAGAATCACATGGAGGGCTTTTTGTAAACAAGTGTCCCTTGCCCAAATCCTTTAACAACCCCCACATAAGAGATTGATTTAATTCCACCACTGAAGCCTTGGAATTAATTATTTTTATAGTGCCAGAGGTGATTCACAGGTGATTTCTAGGTTTTAAGCAAGAGAATGACACACTCAGGTAACTGGCTCCTCTGTTGCTATGGAGGTTATTTTAGCAGGGCAAGACCCTAGGTAAACATTCTGAGTAGATTAACTTTGGCTCTTCCAATTCTGTGGTCCCTCCTTTTTTATACTTGGCAAGTCATTAAGATTGAGCCTCTGGCTTTCTTGAACCAATTCTCCATTTATTTTCTATTTTCATTATTGTGTCCTGGTTCGGCATTTCATTATTTTTTACTTGATGTATTTCAGTATACTTAGCAGGTGAGTCCCTATAGTTTCTCTTTACTCAAGTTGAATCTATTCTAGACACCCACATTTATCTTCTTAAATTGTAAATTGGAACACATCATTTCTCTGCTCAGAAACCTTCAATGGATTCCCATTACTTATTGAATTCTGTCTTCCTCAGTCTGACAGTAGAAATCTTCACCTTAGCTCAATGGTAATGTTTTCTACTCCTTAAATACACTCATTATGTTTTTGTTTTGCTTATGTTGTTTTTTTCCCTAGTAGAAGGTTTTTCCCAAATTTCTATTTATATAAATCTCTCCCATATTTCTTCCAATTTCTTCCAAGTTTGGCTCATATGATTCATCTTCTTTGAAGCCTCTCTTGCTTGACTGGCCAAGCTCATCACAGACTTCATAGTACCCTTTCAATAGAAGTATATAACTTTCTAGTATCTTCTCTATAACTACCATCTAACATCTAAAATGCTCTCAGATCAAACAATTATTAATGCTAGTGCATAGTTTGCTTCATTGCAAATAAAGATGGTGTCCTGGTCATCATTATACATTACAATATATATTTTCTATAGGTATTTGCCCAGTCCAGGCATAGAATCCATAAAATAAATTAAAAACTTATAATTTATAAATAAATAATTTTGAATTATTTCAAAATTGAGTAAAGAGAATTATTTCAAAATTACTTGAAATATATCAAGTAAAAAAGTTTAAATGAATAAAACTTGAAATAATGAATTAAGAGTTTTCATTGTCTCTAAGGTAGAAGAATTTTTCTTTTTAACAGTTCTAATAATAAAGTTAAAAATGAACTGGGGAAAACACAAGACCCATCTTAATATTCTCCCATACTAGTTACATGTGGAAAGTTCCCAGATATTGGAATCAGGCAAATATGAAGTTGAGTCCCACCTCATTATTTACTAGTTGTTTGACTTTAAGAACATTGCTAGATCTCTTTGAAATTTAGTGCCTTTTTCTATAAAATTAGACTTGTGGCACCTGGATCACATGAGTATTCAATGTGTAAATAGTATAACATAGGGCATGTGTGATAATCAGTGTATAGTAGATAATCAAGTATGCTCTCCATCTATATATGTTAAATCAACAAATTCTATAATAGACTAGTAAAGAGTCATTTACTTGGTATATAGAGCAGAGATCAGATTTTTGCTAATATGATTTGCCTTGTAGAATTAAACTTTAAAATTGATACATAATGATCCAAGATACATGTATATATAGAGTGATTCTTGGATTAAAAAAGAATTAAAGGTTCATGTTTGTCTAAAGAAATAATGAGTCATTCAGAAAAGGTACTGATAGCCAAAAAGCATAGAAAAAGGGAAGACCATGAGAAATATCTGGTTAGTGTCTAAGTCCTAGTACATGGTCAAGGATTTGCCTACTCTGATCTGGTCCAGGAGATGTAGGCATCTAAATAGGAGGTGCAGACATGCCTACATGCCTCTTCAGGCTCCATATATATTAGATATCCTCCTGATAATTAGCTTTTCCTATAGCTTGCTTTAGACAAATACTTGGTCACCTTGGAAAAATAATTTTTATTTCATCTTACTGGATAAATTGTTTGTTTGTTTGTTTGTTTTAGTTTGGAATCATGAGTTCTTTCACTGTGGATCACTGTTTCTAAGTCCAGTATCTTTAAGACACTCACCAGGTCAATATTCTAAGACATTCAAGTCCATGCCACATTGAGGAGACCATCCTATTATCAAGCACCTTTGTGTCACTTCACATCTCAGAGCCTTGGTACACAGTGATAAATGGTGTGGATGAGCCTTGCATCACATATCTACATGTAGTTTCTGTCCAGTAGACTGGACAACATAAGGGTGAATGCCTGGGCACTTGTTGATTGCCTATACTCTGTCTTTTCCTGCCTCCCTCTTATTGAATTTTGTCTTTTCAGTCTGACAGTAGAAATCTTCACCTTAGCTCAATGGTACTGTTTCCCATAGCCTATTTATGTGGTTTTGGAGAAACTGTGCCCACCATTGCTCTGGGATGGAGCTCATGACCCAGATAGGTCAATCAGAACATTCTATGACTCACTACGGTGATTGGCTTATGTTGGGCATATGAGCTAATTCAGTTTAGTCATACTGAATCTCAGGTTTTCTTGGAATTGTGAGACAAAGGTATGTGACCTTCTTCTCATCTAGAGAAGGGTATGGCTGTCAGGCCAGGTTGTCAGGCCAGGGATTGCAGCAGGCATTTTTTTTTTTTTTTTTTATGAGGAGGAAAACTGTCCTGAAAAAACAACCAGAGGAGGACGGAAAAACTAGGAAAAATTTAAAGAAGCTGAATCAGAACTTCAGCAATATCATAATTCCAAGAATCAAACTGTGCCTAAAGCCTGACCCACGAGTGACATCTCAATTACATAAGCCAACAAATTCTTTCTTCTTGTTTAGATCAGTTGTTGAGTTTTATGTTACTTACAAAATAAAGAGCCCTGACAGAAAAGTGCACTAGCACATCATCATAAATAATTTTTATTTTCTCAATTGTTTAAAATAATAGCCCTGAAAAGAATACATAGAACTATAAAGCAAATAGCTTCCTGGTATTAATATTTTATAGAACAATTCATACTTTCATTCTTTCAAAATGATTCTACCACACTTAACCAACTTTCTGATGTCATTAGGAAAAGATAGTTATGGTGCTTACTTACCTGTATTCTCCAGTCAATAAAATCTGGGCATTAAAATTTCAGTTTGAAGCAGCTAAATCTTAAACTGTTTTCAAGAGCACCTGAAGGATATAACAGAGTGTTCTTGGGCATGAATAGATTTTTTATAAAGTCTTTTTTGTCAGGCAGATTCTCAAAAAGCTCAGCTCATCAAGAGATGTAGGATGTGTTCACATCTGTTCTCATCCTGAGTGACCCTTCTCTCACATAAACTGAAAAGTTTCAAGTGTATGAGAATGAAGGCAGCATACTAACACATTCTAAAAGAGATGAGAATGTAGAAGAAAATGGCATGAATTTATTGAAAGTCTCTAGATACAGTTCACTTTTTACATGACAACATCTATCACGCCATTCTTTCTTCACACAAATGATTGCTAGTGCTCAATGTTCAAGGACTGGGACAAATACATACCCTACTAGGGTTTTGCTTATCTGCTTTTTAAAAACGTAATATTCAGAATCATGGCATCATTGAAATTAAGATTCTTGCTTATAAGCAAGAGAAAGTAATTCTAGCTTCTTTTTTTAAAAAAGATTTATTTATTTACTTATTCATGAGAGAGAGAGAGAGAGAGAGAGAGAGAAGCAGAGACACAGGCAGAGGGAGAAGCAGGCTCCATGCAGGGAGCCTGAGGTGGGACTCGATCCCGGGTCTCCAGGATCACGCCCTGGGCTGAAGGCGGCGGTAAACCACTGAGCCACCCAGGCTGCCCTAATTCTAGCTTCTTGAGTATAACAGATTTATTTAGAAGAATATTAGTTGTGTGTATAAATGAATGTGGGGCTTCACAGAAATGGTAGGAGAACAGAGACTAGTCTTAGAAACAGGTGGAAATTAATGAAGCTACAGAGGGACAAAACCCAGGAAATAGGAGCCATAGTTCCCCTATTTTAACCTGTCCAGGGCCCCACCACTGGGATTAAAAAACTGCAATCATTCCTTCTGTCAAAGTTTCAATTGTCTGTGTTAAATTTCCAGAAGAGAACTCTTTTGGCCACATACTTGCCCAGGAAAGAGAGGCTCTAGTTTCTTTAGCTTGTGTAGTGGGTAGTGAATCACCTTCCCAACAGGACCATATATAATGGCAGAGGTCCATTTCCAAAAAAATCTAGGACTAACTCGTGGCCAACCAAAACAGCACACATTTTCATAATAGTATATATAGATCCAGGAATCCCAAGGCAAATTCCTGCCTCCTCAGATAGACATAGAATGCCAAAGGAGTTAACAGCATGGTAACTTCTTTGTGTTTTGTGTCAGAAGTCTAAAGCATTGGGTCTAATAATATATATCTCAAGGATAAAATGCCAACATTCTTCAAGGCAAAAAATTAAATAGAAGCAATTCCTTAGAGGAAATGTCTATTGGTTAGATGTTCTTTCTACTACAGATAGAAGAAAATGCCTGTTGTTCTGCCATTTAAAGAGACTGAGTCTTGAAAATTACACACACATAATATGGAATAGCTCTCCTTAAAGGAAAGGGCTGACTTCTTTAATCCTTGAGCAAGAAATGGGGTAGAATTATTTTGCAAGTCTTCACTTTCTATGTTTCTCTTTAGTAAAGATTATTTATTTTTTAGTGTATAGTGCAGAACCTGACTTTAATTGTGTTGCTTTTGCTAGTTTGAATTATTTAAGGCTAGCAAAACAAACAAACAAACAAACAAACAAACAAACAGATTTGATTCGTAGACTGGACAAAAAGCACTGGGAGTTTGCTTCCATTAGAGCTGAGTAGCACAAAACTAGTGGTAAGACGAGGAGAAGAAAATATATCATTGTTTTTTATCAAGTGATTCTCCAGTAGCTGATTTTCTTAACATGCAGGAAAACATACAGAGGGAGAGGCAATTACATTTTCCTTGAGTGCAGCTGCTTGTAAATGTAATGCACTAATGCAATACCTAAATACTCAAATGAGTTTCTGATAGTTCTATCCATCACAATACAACTCTCACCATGTCACCAAAGCATAGCCATTCTATTGAGCCAAAGGGAAGAGAAGGTGAATAGATTGTTAAGCCACTTATGTTGTTGGTCCATAACTTTGTAATGTATGCCTTTTGCTCTCCTTTTTCTTTTTGCGGTATAGTCATAATTGTACATGCCAGCATGATTATATACTATGTGCAACTACATTTGATGAGATGCATTTCCTTAAAATGGAAGAAAAAATGAATTTAGAAAATGTTTCATTTCAGTCCTCTTGGAAGCAGATCTTAAGACAAAGCTAAGAGTGGAAGAGGTTTGTTAAGGGTTAATGTCTAAAAAATAAAAAAAGGAGGAAGCAGAATTGAGCAGGGAAAACCTTCAGACTGAAATGCAGATCTCATAAAAATTTGAGCCAATTGAACAAGAGAGATCTAAAGCAAGGGTTGGCCCCTGTAGATCTACATTAGGCAGAAATGACCAAAGCTAGCACCCCAGTCATGCTCAGTCATTACAGGGAACTGCTTGGGTGAGTAAGATCTTCATAAAGATGAAGCAAACCTTGCAGAACACTGTCAGCTTACAGTATCACTGCAGATAAACAGGCAGTGCTTTCTTAAGGGAATTCAGAACGTTAGGCCTTCCTAATTGTCATAGAACGGGAAATGGTTCCTCTAGAATTAGATACTGGTTTAGTCCCAGAGTAAGTGTCATATACTGACTTTGTCATTTTTATGACTGCTATCAAGGAGCCCAGTCCTAAATTTGCAGGCAGAGGAAGTGAAAATGTAAACCATTAATCATATCAACCATTCTATTGAAGGAAAGTACTGATGATTTACTGTAAACCAATTAAAAATTAACAAAACATTGTCTTCTTTAGGTTGCCATAATAGAATATTGTAGACTGTGAGCCTTTAACAACAAACGTTTATTTCTCAGGATTCTAGAGGCTGGAAAATACAAAATCAAGATGTCAGAGATCCTATGTGTGGTGAGGACACTCTTCCTGGTTTGTAGTGGGAGGTCTTATTATATCCTTCCATGGGCAAGGGGAGAGAGACATCATCTCTCTCCAGTCTCTTCCTGTAAGTGCACCACTCCTAGCATGAGGGCTCCTCTCATCATGACCTCATCACCTCCTAAAGACCCCATCTCCAAATACCATCACACTGGGGATTTAGGCTTCAACATATGAATTGTGGGGACAACACAGTCAGCCCACAGCAAAAATATTTTGAAAATCAATAAATTACAGATAAATAGAAAAATTTAAATATGTATATTAACAATCTCTCCTTTCCTCACCCTTCCTTTCACTGGCTTATTTTTAAGTAAATTGCTTAAGTTTATCAATAGTCAGCATCGCCTGATACGGACTTAGTCATTTCTGCTCCAGATATGTTACTAAAAATTAGTAGACTAACATGTGGACTCTTGGATAAACAATATAGTTATTTAACATATCATCTAGAAAGACAACATGCATGGTGCAATGGAAATAACTCTGTGAGGAAGTGAGAAGACTTCAGTTCAGGCCTTGAATTCTCCTCTGACAGTTAATATCTATGTCCTACATTTCAAAAAACCATTTACTTCCTATTGATGATTTCGTTGTGGATTTTATCTTATCAGAATTAGAGGAGATGACACCAAAAATTTTCAAAAGTCTTTAGAGATACAAAGCAAAGTCCACATTTTCTTGGAATTTGTGCTCTAGTGGAGGAGAGAAACACAGAGAAAATACAACTACAATTTGTGATAGACAGTGCTGTGAAGAAAGATGAAGCACATGATAGAAAGAGAATGCCTGTACGATTGTATATGTGTATGTGAGGGTGAAGGCTTGGATTGTGGTGGTTCAGGTCACCCTCTAATGGAGAAGATGCTGGGGCAGAAATCTAGATTACATGTAAGGGAAAGCCAAACATAACAGCAAGGGTAAAACTCTAGGGCATGAATGAACTAAGCTTTTTGGAAGAATCTTGTAAAGTGTGGATATATTTTCTGAAAGAGGCTGGTTACAGAAGTGAGGTGGGTAAGAAAAGGCAGATCTTGCAGGAAGTAAAGCCCAAGCAAAGAATTTGAGGTTCATTCTAAGCCTGAAGGTAAGTCCGCAATGTTTTTAGGCAGGATGACCTGATATGAAGTATCTTTTAGAAAGATGACTCTGGCTGCTGCAGAGAAAGCACCTGATGAGAAAGGAGAAAGGAAGCCAGAAGCCAGGCATTAATTAGCCTGGGTGAGCAATGAGGGTGATTTAGACAGAAAAGGTGGTAATTGGTCTGTTTCACAGTACATTTTGAAGGTAGAATTGTCTGGAATTGCTGGTGGACTGGATGTAGGGTGTGAGGGTAAGAGAGCGATCAAGAATGACTTCTAACCTGAGCCATCGCCTAAATAGGAGCTCAAATCTGTTATCAAGCATTTGGTAAAAAATCAGGAGTGCTTGCCTTCTGTGGGCTCAGCCTAATTTTTGGTTTCATTAACATGAGCAGTGAGCGGAGATTTCAGTTTGGGGAAGAGGGTATGCTGTCCTTCATTTTTCACTCATTACTTTATTCTCTACTCACTACCACCCTAGGAGTTGACTCTTACATTAATTGAAATTTTTATGTGAATTTTTATGACTCTTACATTAATTGAAATTTTTATGTATCTTTTATGAAATTTTTATGTATCTTTTAGGTCCTCTTTTGGGGAGGTAGAAGAGGGGCAGAATTTAGACCATAATTGGGCATCTGCATTAGAGGAGGGGCTTTCTAATCTCTGCAATCCCGCTTAGGATAGAAATGATTGGCAATGATGATACCCAATCAAATCCTCATTGTGCAGGTTAAAAAAGTAAATCCTTTTCTGCGTTTTGTAATAATAAGAAAGCAAAAGCTGGCACAATTTTTAGATAAGGGTTTTCTCATAAAAGTTTGGCAGCATCATTATGTTCTATTTGACATAAGGTAAAGACAGACAGAAATAGTAGCAGGACTTCCTTCAGAACCATAATGTAGACAGGGAGACAATTAGTTTTTTTCTGGCCTGAAGCTTGAAGAACTTAGAAGATCTTCTTCAAGGTAAGAAACAAATAATTATAGATATGAAAATCAGAATGAGATTACTTATATGAGAAAAAAGCCTGCAAAAAGATAACTATTTAAAACTAATAAAGTCATAGACACCACATAATACACACATTAATAGCATAATATTTTTAGTTATTGCCTGACATTGTTCTGTAATAATTTTCCCTACTTTCGGTTGTATATACTTTGATCGCATTGACACAAAACAAAAATTACATCATTTTTAAATAGAGAGTAAAGATAGTTCTGTTTCACTCTGGCATGATTGATGAAACTTTAAAAAAAATTTATAGTTGGGATGCCATAAAAATATGTCTTCTTCCACAGATGTATTCACTGATGGGAGAATTACACCCTACAAAGACAGAATTCTGATTAATTCTATTTTGCATCATTTTTATTTAAAAAATCCTATGTTTTAATGATTGAAACCTTTTTGAAAGGCCAGTTTTGGATTCTTTATACTTCAAATGTTATTCGTCCCCTGTACTCATAGACATTTAGTGTGAGGCACAGACAGCCTTGCATCATGGCATAGGCCTGGTCCTACCCCTTTGTGTTAGGATCCGGGGAAAGAAGGCACAGTAGGCTGTCAGTTTTCTTGGAAGCCCTTCCCACACTGGGAAGGCTACACTAAGAATTATCTATGAAACTCCTAACTTGTTTAACTAGTTAACTTCATTAAACTAAAACCGAATATATTCTCCACTTAATTTCTCTGTAACCAAATGACCAAAACACCCATGGCCACTCCAATGCCATCCTGTCACCAGGAATGTGACAAAATTGGAAAAGAGTGATGGTCTTAAGCAGTTGGAGCAAATTACTTTGGCAAATTTTGCTAAAATGTATGTGAACACAGTACCAGGACCCCTTGCAGCACCTTGGAAGGGATCTGTGCAAGGAGGGGCCCAGGAACTTGAGCTTCATTTTGTCTGTGACAAATACTCTTTTGTTCAAGAGTCACAGTTTGGCATGTTCTTTGTTGTAATTTGATGAGAGAGAAGAAAGTCATAACTAGATAAGTGGTAACCTAAAAAGGAGTTTCAGGCTTACAGAAGGGAAATTTGTTCAAGAATCTCTTGAGCACATTTAGGGGCACCTGGGTGGCTCAGTCGGTTCAGCATCTGCCTTCGGCTCAGGTCATGATCTCAGGATCCTGGGATCAAGTCCCATGTTGGGCTCTCTGCTTAGCACAGTTTGCTTCTCCCTTTGCCCCTCCCCCATTTGTGTTCTGTCTGTCTCTCCCTCAAATAAATAAATAAAATCATTGAAAAAGAATTTCTTGAGTACATTGAAGAGGAACAAGTGGAAAATAAAAGATCTTTTTTTCTGGTATGTTTTACTCTAGTGCCTCTCAAACTCACATATGCATGTAAATTCTGAAGCTCTTGTTAGAATGCAGACCTTGACTGAACCAATCTGGGTCAGCATCTCAAATTCTGCATTTCTAACAACTTCCTAGCTGTTTGTAGTGCTGGTCTTGGGATCACATTTGAGTCACAAGATTGTAGCAGTAGTTCAAGTGGTGATTTCAAGGTCTCCAAAATTAAAGAGGAGACTTGGGGTTTAGAAGGAGATTTGGGGTGTTCTCAGCATGAGATCACATAAGTAATAAAGGTAATCAGAAACAAGAGAAAAGCCTGAACTTCTGGGCACAATGACATTTACAGCAGCCTTTCTTGACTGGAATTCCTCACCTCAACCAGAGAACACAGAGAATGATTTCAGTGGCTGTTTAACCTATCCAAAGGGTGGCACCTAACTAACCCATTCTAGATGCATAAGGGAGAGGTAAGGTCAGTGGATGTTGTTGGCCATCAGGGATTTATCTCTGGGAACTCTGGCTGAGAAAGACTGAATTAAAATAAAGGAAAAGAAGAAACAATTCATCAAACAATTGACTGAGATTGGCAAGGAAGTCCAAGTAATTTCAGGAGTTTAGGGCTTCATCAAATTTAATATGAAAACTGTATGGAACATGAGGAAGTGCTCAACTATATGAAGAGTTATTAAGAGCTCAAATAAAATAAGGATAGATTATTGATTATCATCCTCTCCTTCCACAAGACAGGTTGTGTTGATTTTGGCAAGAACAGCTTCAGAGAGCAGGAGATAGAAGATTTGATGTGAGTGGGTTCAGGAAAGAATAGAGTGCAATGAAGGTTAAATGGTGAATACAAGCACTGTTCTTTATCGAGTGGTGAAATGGGCTGTAGCTGGACTTCACAGGAAGGGGTTGGGTAGATTTTTTTTTATTAAGAGATGGGAGTTATTATAGCCTTTTTTGGTATGCTAATCAAAATATTCTAGTAGAGAACTGAAGTGAGAAGTGACAATCTTAGTAGTAAAGCTTCTATTGGGATCAAGGAGCTAGGATCCACCAGGAGGAGGAGGAATTGACTTTATAGAAAAGCATGGAACATGTAACAGGATGGGAGGCAGAATGTAAGGATCAAGTTTAGGCCCCAGATATATGAAGAGACATAGTGAAAATATCAGCAGAAGACAGATCTCTTCACCAAGACCCAAATGTTCCATTCTGCGGTACTTGTTAGGGCCATGTATGCAGCTCCATGCTACTACAAATGTTGTAGTGTTCCAATTCATTCATTTAGCAAAATCTCACAGAGGACTGACTATCTGGGTATCAAATACTGTTGTTTCCTACGGTTGGCTGAATTCTTCTGCAGAACCTTTTTTTTCCCTCTCCTCCATTAATGTCTCATCAAACTCAAGAGTCTTTTTGTGAGTTTATTGGAAAAAAAAGTAGGTAGATAATAAGATGCTTAAGATATGGGAGCCCAAGTTCTGGTATCACTGAAGTAAATCCTTCCCTGTGTGAGTGGATAAGCCTAGAATCGTCAGGAGTGTATGTAAATGGGTATTGGGCGGCAGTCCTAGGTGCCATAATCTCCACCTGTCCCAGCACCTCTGAAACACTCTGGTTAGGAAAGTCCTGGACACCCTTCACTCTTCCTTCAGCTGCTTGCTAAATTCTCTTCTTCCTTCCCATACTGTCAACCAAAGTTTACTGATGTCTCTTGCACCTGACCCCTCGTTGTCATTTCTATGTCAACCTCTGCATCTAACCCCTTCAGAATTTACCACCTGAATTTCTGTGATAGTCAGCTAATTGATCTCTCTGCTGCTTCAAACAACTCCTTACTCTGTCTCCTAAATCACAGGCCAGACTCACCATTCCCCTTCTCATAACTGCCAGTTAAAGAAAGCCTGAACTGAATGGGACATTTGGAGCCTCTGGATCTGACATTTTCAACTTCATTCCTTCTTCCATCCATCAAATCACCCTCTGCTTGAACCACAAAGGGCTACTTGTCCTTCATGACCTTTCTTATGCCTTCTTCACATCTTTTATTCTGGTTTTTGAGTCTGAAATAGAACACTTACCTTGGCCTTCAAATTACTGCAAGGACTCATAAAAAATTCTACTTTCTTGGCAAAGCCTTCTGAAATATATCAAGTCATAATGCATTAGTCTTTTTCTACATCCCCATGTAAGCTGACTTGTACAGCTACTGCAGCACTTAACTCATGTCCTGTGTGGAAGATAGATGCTTTTTTATGTATATTTCTTCTACTCAATGATCAATTCATTACAGAGAGGGACAGTATTTACTCATCATTGAACTGTCTCCCAAATACATTCACACATCTCTCAAAATGCTATGTACACAGTAGGTGTTCAAAGAATTGTGCATGGATATATCAACCAACTAATCTATTATTTCATAAAAAGTGAAATTAAAAAAAAAAACACCAAATCTTGGGCCATTCACCAGGTTGTCAGTGCTACAAGGGCAGAACCTTTTATTAACTTTTTTTCTCCCAGCACAAAGAACAAAACTCAATGAAAATTTGTTGTATGAATAATTCAAAAGATCCTAAGGATCAATGAAGAGTAGGCCTTTCTGATGGTTAAGGGTAAAGGATGACTCCAGTCAGAGAAGTAGTAAAACAAGAATAACTTCCAAACACAAGGGGCAAACAATAGAATATGAAGGGATGTTCGAGAAAAATACACGTTCAAAATAACCCGAGAAAGATGCTGTGGACATCAGGCCTGGGCAGGAGGGGGTTACAGGCATGATGAGAATGTTGATAGCAAATCAACATTGAAATGCTTTTGTTCATAATCTCAGACTGTCTGGAGAGACTGCCGGGCAAGACTATGATTTGTAGTAACCACAGGAAGTAAAAGTGGCAGCTCAGTGCACCTGGGCAGGAAGGGGGCTGGGTTAGTGCTCCTCAGCCAGCCTGGGCTCTTCTATAGAACAGAAGAGACCAGAAATGACTGCTTCCTGTGGAGTAAGAGATGGCCATAAGATTTGAGAGCCATAGTGGGTCTCATATTGGCACGGGCTAAGTGACCCCAAATCCAAGAGCTGATGGATGGGCCTCTCAGGATGCATAATGACCTTGGCTAGAAAGAGGCCTGCTCAGCAGCAGGATACTTGGCTCCCAGGAGCATGGCCTGACTGAGTGAACACACTGGGAGATACACCAGCTAAGGCCTGAGCAGAAACACAGGCAGACTCTATAGTTAAGACTGGATCCACCTCGACTGGACAGAGATCTGCCCGAGGACAGCCAGGACCAAGAAGCTGATGCAGGGGGACCAGCCCAAGACCTCATGTGAGGCCAGGACCCCTCTCTCCCTCCCAGCATTGGGAGGACAGGAAGCTGTCACTTTTGGGAAGCCAGCCACCATGTGGGGAAGGTGCAGGGGAGAATGGGGGGGGAGCAGGTCTGTTAGGAGTGAGCCACCCCATGGACTGTTCACCTGACAGACATGATCTAGACTGAGACTCACCAGGGCCATTCATCTCCACCTTCCCCATGTTCTTGGCCCAGCCCTGGGAAGCAGAGGCTGGTAAGCAGGAGGCGTAGGTTGGCCACAGAAAAGAAAAAGGTGCCATTTTATGTGTTTTTAGGAATCTAGTGTGTTAATTTGTGACCTGTCAACTTGGAGGTCCAGGGGCTCTGAGAAGGGGGGCTTCAGTCAGAAACCAAGTGGTGGCCTGTGGCTCAGGCAGGAAAAGGCATCGTGGTCCCCAGTGTTCCTGGTGGGCCCAGGAGAGTGGAGCCTGAGCAGAGAGGGCTGGGGACACAGAGGACAGCCGAAGGGCCAGACCAGAGCATGAGCCTGCTGACCCAGGGAGCACAGCTACGGGGCCTGGAGGAGGCTATAGGGGCTTGGAATCTGCATTCTACTAACTGAATAATGGAAGTGTGTTTGTGTCGGGAGTCTCCATCTGGAGCACCAGCTCTCCTAGATTGCCTGCGCTGAGTATCTGGAGATGCCCTAGGAGGGTGTTGAAAATAGTTTGTACACGTCAACCCATGCTATTCTCAAGTGTTCCGTGAGGATGTTCCTTTGGCAGAGGGAGGTGGGTAGAGGCCACAGGACGAGGGAGAAGACAGTGCCCTGATGCCCAGAGGGACCCAGTGGACAGCTCCCCGCCCAAGTTGACTGACCAGCTGCTCTCACTCTGTCAGTCACCTCTTCTTCCTTTGGCAAGTGACGTGAACACAGATGATATGGAGGACAAATTTCAAGAGATGGTTATGCACAGTCTTGGGATGACTATTTACTATTGTCCACAGCATGCCCATATCCAGAACAGGGTTAAGACATTGAATTTCTATCTGTGACAAATTTCTTTTCTTTGTGAATCAAGAATGGCTGATCACATTTTGTTGTCTTGGGCTATCTGATCTACTTTTAATCATTTCACTTGCAGCTTTGGTATCATAGTTGCTTGATGCATTAAAGCTGCCATAATGTCATTTAGTGGGGTCCTTCAGGTAGTTAGTTCTACTAATGTCCGGACCAAGCATAACTGAGGTCTTTAGTTTTCTTAGAAAGGAAAAAAGAAAACAAAACCCAAGTTCTAATTTTTAAATGTATAATTCACATGTGGCTACTTCCTCACTATCTATATAGTTAATTATAGATTATAAAACTAATTATGTGTTCTGTAGTGTTTTCTTCCAAATTGAATCCCAAGATCCTACATTAATCTTCGCTACATATCTGTGAGGTGTGGCCATAAGATCGATTATCTTCCTTTAACAGAAAGAAGAGAAGGGAAGTGGTTTGCCCAAGGTCACTTGTGAAATCAGTGCTGGGACCTGGCATAAAGCCCAGGTCCCATGATTCTTGCTCCTGTGCTCCATCCAGGAAACCCTGCTGCCCCCAAACCCTGACACCTCCTCCGGACTAGCTCCAGTTCAGCTAAGCAGACAGACGTCATCCAAAGCATCTGGCTAGCTAGAGAGTGTGCAGGCCAAAGCATGGCTAAACCTATTCTGACCCTTAGACCAGAAAACAGCACAGACTAACTAGATCACAGAATGACAAGTAGTTTGCTATCTCCATCCAGTCCTACAGAACATGCTGGAGAACCTCAGTCTCCTAAACCCTTTGTCATCACAACACAGCAAAAGCAGAGGTGCAATGTACCAGACAGTCACATTAATCCATTAAAAAATCAAGAATTTAATACACGCAGGCCCCTAAGGTATTTCTCATGTCTCAACCATTTAACCCTTCCAAAGCATCGAAAGGTACACATAATTATCCTGACACATGGCTGGTAAGTGCCAGAGTCAGGATCTGAACTCAAGTCTCATGGAGTCCTCCACTCTTAGAGCAGAAGCAGCATGACAGTGGGTCCTTATGGATGGGGTCAGTGCTGCTCATGGGGATGGGAGAGACAAACTCGAGTAAGTCTCTCAGAAATCGGCTCACCAGGGACCAGAAGATGGAGTGGAATGTGTCTGTCATGTTTCCTCTTGGCTGTGGTGCTAATTTAACTTTGATCTTGGCATAGTCAAGCCTAGTGTCAAAGCGATTCCATGGAGATACAAATGGTTTCTGCCTGGATGAACACGATGGACACTTGGAGGGTGGAAAATGAAGAATTCCATGTGGAAGAGGGGCTACAGGGATATGCCTTCCAAGTGGGTTGGGCCCCTCACTTTTTAATCACTTTTTTCTTCTCATCACTGCTCTATTCTAAGAGCCTTGAATAACCCCTGCATTTCAGATATACACTCCAGTGTAAATATGCAGAACATTCTGACACTTAAAAATATGTCCGTAGCAAAGTAGGACAGGTTAGAATTACAGTGTAGCCTGCAGGCATAAGGGAGAGAAATGAGTAGGTAATACTTCACTTCCTGAAGTTGCAAGGAATAGTTTACCAGCCAATTGCTGCAGAGGGAGGATAAAATTACTATCCAGATCAACAAATGCATAGACTAGAAAACAAATAAATTATTTCAACACTCTTTCAAAAACCCATGTTTTATCGATGATAAATCACTGAGTGGAAGGGAAGTTATGAATACTATACTTATTTTAAAGACTCTGTATCTTCATGGTGTGATATATTCATTTATTCAAAAGTGCACCATCAAATTATCTGAATGGGTAAACCTCATTTACATATAATATGCCAAGCAGTGATAAATTAGAACTGTGAACATCCATTGCCTCAGTTCCCTGATGATAAACTCAACTAATTTCTTCCCAGGTAAAGCAAACAAATAAACAAAACAACTGTTTCTAAAGTTTACTGAAGAAGCTTGTATTACATGCTCATGACTGAATTCAATTTTCCCAAAGGATGGTGTGTTAATGTTTATGATGCTCAGCTCACAACTATCACAGGGCTGGGGATCTGAGAAGCATCCTTTTACACACAGAAGATAGAGAGATTGTCACAAGTTGACCCCCAAGCCAATGCCATGGAAGAGGATCTTTATAGTATGATTTCATGATTCTGTAAGAAGACACTCTTGAAATGTACACAGAGCACATTCAAATTTAATTCCAAAGCCAAACAGAAGTGCTTGGGATTATTCATGCCTTGGCTGTCCTTCATTAATGCAAATAATTAAAAGAGGACTGTAAACAGAGAGGCACATGGGTTGCTGAGATAAACCAAGAGATCTGTATTAGCTTCAGTCATTCTGATCTCTTTTGTCCTTTTGGTTATTTGGATATTTACAGAATGTTCTCCATTTATTCCAATGAATGCCTGCTGAGGGATAGGGTAAGATTGCTTTATCCCCCTTCCTAAAATGAGGAACCCCAAACTCTGAGATATGGACTTGGTCAAGGTCACTAACTAGTGACCTAACTAGATCACAGAATGTGTGCAGAAAACTGAATCGACGTTAGTGCTTCTGTTTCTTCAAGCAGGGCTCTTCCTCCTGTAGTACAGACATGGAATATTGTATAGCACGCACACGCAGTTGGCACCATTCGCTCATTCAGCAAGTACATACTGAGAGCTCATTGTGTGTGTGGATAGACATTTTTGGCACTGCAGATAGAATGATGAAAAGCATAAAGATCCTGCAACATGGAAACCATGAAGGTCTTTTCTTTTTCTTCTTTCAGCCTTCTAATAGGAGCAATGAACAATTAGGGGATGGGCTTTGAACACAAAAGATGAGAAAGAGAGGATTTACTTATGTGTGAGAGTTCTGGTTTCCTGTTACTGAGAACTGGCTGTGGGCACACAGCGGGATATGCTTCACTTCTTATATAATGCATATGTAAAATGAATCCAAATAAATATAATTAAATGTAGGATATTGACCAACCGGTCTGTTAAAGGGAATGTCATTCAGTACATGTAATAGTATATTATTTCAGTTGCTAAAATGGATTCTGACATCTTAAGAGGTTTCATTATATACCTATGAAATATTTACAAAACTGTTCTGGGCAGCTGATAAATAATAGCAACTTCAGACATGCTTAGATGGCTATTTTGGAAGGCAGCATTCCCTATATAAGCAGCCTTTTTAAACAGTATGAAAACTGAAGATGTGATTTCTAGCCTGAAGAAAATAGCCAAAACAATGAAAGTGATAGCTTTTATTTTTATTTTATTTATTTATTTATTTCACATAAAAAGTTTATTTAAAACAAAAATAGGCATATGTTGAAGGGCTTTATTTTGCACTTCTTTCATTATCTGGAGGTGGGATATATTTGGGGATTTATTGGCCATTTACTTTATCCCAAAATGTGCAAGTTCTTTGCTCTGTAAACGGGGGTCTGAGTGTTCTTATTCTTGTTTTTGATTGCCTGTTGTTCTTGCTGAATCATTTTCTTTCTTCTTTCTGATAGCTGTTATATACTGAAATGGCCCATTCTAATGCTTGGGTTTAGAAAACACAAATACTCTCTTATTTAAAAAGGATTCATTTACACAAATGGATTTTTAACGAAATTCAGTTCTTTTGGTAACATGTTCATTTACTGGTCTCTTCCCCTGTCTTTTCTTATTTGTAGGTTTCTTTATCTGCCTGGAAGAGTCTTAGCTGGAGGCAATCTCAGAAATACAGAACACTGTTACAGGCTTCTCTTTAAAATAAGGGAAAAAATGGTAGGGGCCACGGTTACCAAAGAGCTGTTAGGAAAAGTGAGAACTATATATTTAGTTGGGGGATTTAGAGGAATGGTTGGAATTAGACATTTTAGAGTAACCACGAAAAATGAGAAACAGTTATTCCAATTCACAAATTCAAAGCGTAAAATAACTTATGCTTTGGGGAAGCATGATTTTTAAATACAAATACAGGTTACAAAGTGTTTTGTAATCTAATTTGTGAGCTCTAATTTATGAGGCTGGTTGCCGCAAGCCACACAAGAACCCCCAACATAGGTTTTTATAATTCTATCCACTTCACTTTGTTTCATTAGTTTGCTAAATGTTTCCTGATGTATAAAATAATAGCTGCTGAAAATCTGCAAGCCACAAAAATATTCTGAAGCTTAAAAATCTATGCCAATTTTCTGGGGTGAGATCTAAACAGGTTGCTGAATCAGATTTTCTAAATTGGAAAATAGGGAGCCTAATGGGGAATCAATGGTAGCAGTGGTTCAGAATGGTAGCAAACTCAGCTCCAGACAGGGGCTGCTGCTTCTCCTGACAGCAAGGCCACTGCTCAGGGCAGACGGCCTGTCACCTCTTCTCTCAGCTGCCACATGCTCTCTGAGATCCACCTCCTGGAGCCATCCCTCTGGGCTCTCTGGGAAACAGGGCTATGAAAGTTGGCCAGGGTGGATGATTTTTGTTTGATTTTATTTGCAGATTCAAAGGAAATGGAGCATATTTTATTTCCGACACAGTTTTTCCAAGAAAGCAATTATTTCAATGTTCCTAACTTCTCATGCCCAATATTTCCTCATGATTTGCCACAAGTTTACATCTCTCCCTCGACTCACTTTATATACTCTTTGTGATGGATTTCTTTCTTTCTCTTTCTTCTTCTTCTTCTTCTTCTTCTTCTTCTTCTTCTTGTTTCTTCTTTCTTTTTTAAAGATTTCATTCATTTATCCATGAGAGTCACAGAGAGAGGCAGAGACATAGGCAGAGGGAGAAGCAGGTTCCCTGCAAAGAGCTGATGTGGGACTCCATTTTGGACCCCGGGGATCATGCCCTGAGCCTAAGGTAGATGCTCAACCACTGAGCCACCCAGGCATCCCAATTATGTCCATTATTAACAGGTGCTTTATTTCTGCTATTAAGTTTTTAATTTCCAAGAATATTGCCTTCTGCAATATTTTAAGCATTCTGTTCTTGTTCTGGTGTTGTAAAATCTTTTTTTCATTTCTCTTAGAATGTTAGCGATTCTAAAGAGTCATTAGAAAGGTTTCTCTTCCCTTTGTTTACTTTTTTGTTTTTTGTTTGTTTTTGAGGGGGGCACAGTTTTTGTTTTTCTAAGTGTTTTATTTCTGCTTTGTTTTGGTCACTTCCTTCATTTCAAAGACTTTCTTTAGGTATCTGTAATCCCATGGATGTCTGATCATGATTAAGAGTGAGAGATCAAAACAATGATTAGAACCATTGAGGGCATTAAGGAGCCCTTGTCAATTTGGAGCTTTTCTGAAGGGTGATTTGGTTTGTATGTGTTCCCAACCTGGACATCATAGCAATTCTCATAAAAGAATGCTGATCATATAGGTAACAGATCAAACTCTATCCTACTCCACTGGAAGAGCAGGGCTGGTGCAGCCCTCTAGTTCTAGCCAACCATACATTCCCCAGATTTAGTGCAGTCTCTTCTTTTGTAAGACCTGCTTTGAAGCCGTCCTGCCCCTAAATCCCAGACAGAAGTAATTGCATCCTCCTCAGTGCTTTCAAGATACCTTGCATATTTCTTTATTTTAGAATCTATCAGGTTGTCATAACTTGCTTATGTATCCCCTTAATTCTTATTTCCTTGAAGTAAATAGCTAGGTCTTTTTCAACTTTTAACCCCACACCTGGATTAGTACTTACTACGAACTGAATTGTTTCTTTTCCCAAAATTCATATGTTAAAGCCTTATCACTCAATGTGAGAGTATTTTGAGATGGGGCTTTTGGGAGACAATTAGGATTAGATGAGTCATGAGATTGAGGTCTCATGATGAGGTTAGTGTTCTGACACAAATAGACACTGGAGAGCTTGCTGTCTCTCTGTCACATGAGAGCACAGCACGGAAGCTGTCTGTAAGCCAGAAAGGGGGCTTTCCTCAGAACCCAAACATGCTGGCACCCTGATCTTAGACTTCCAAGCCTCCAGAATTGTGACAATATAAATTTCTGTTCTTTAACATACCCACTACATGGTATTTATTTATGGCATCCTGAGCCAACTAACATGGCACCTAACACATAAAAGAATCCCATAACAATACTGAATAAACCAAAATGGGACTCTTTCCTGGATACAAATTCATAATGGCAACAGAGAATGTGGTTTAATGTGCCAAAAAGAGTATCATCACATTCCTCCTTTCCTGGATTCTATTTCTTTTAGCATCTCTTATAAATGAACAGTTCAGAGCATTGTTTCAGTGTCAGACCCAAGTCTTGACCTAACTCTAACACTTACTAGTGTAGGGCCATAAGTAAATTCATAAGTTACCCATGGCTGTTTCCTTCTCTGTAAAAGGGAAAAAAATAAGTTTGTCTATATAAAACAGCTGTTCAGATAATTATTATTTTTATCTATTTATTCATGAAAGACACAGAGAAAGAGAGAGAGAGAGAGAGAGAAAGGCAAATAGACATAGGCAGAGGGAGAAGCAGGCTCCATGTAGGGAGCCCGACATGGGAGTCGATCCCGGGACTCCAGGATCACACCCTGGGCTGAAGGCGGTGCTAAACCGCTGAGCTATCCAGGCTGCCCAGTTGTTTAGATAATTAAACATACAGTGCTTGGAAGAGTTCTGGCAGAAATTATTTCCTAAAAAAAAAAAAAATGTAGTTGTGATAATCACCCACACTGTTATGCTGCCAGGATTCTCACCAGTGAAATCAGTGAATTGGCATATCTCAGATTTACTCCAAATGATCTGCCTCTTTAAGACCTCCTCAGAAACTTTTGCTAACTGTCTCAGTGAAAAGAATAGATATTTTTCATTCTTTGTTTTTGTTCTAACATTTTGAGAATGAGAAGCTTTTCTTACCCTTCTAGAAAATGGTATGTTTCCTTCTGAGAGCAAATGTTTGGTTTCACCAGTCTGGCAGTGCTTCAGCTAAGCAGCAGGATGGCTAGATAGTTTAAAGAGAGGCTCTGGGTACTAAATTAACGGGTCTAAATTCTAACTTCTCTTAACTGGTCTAAATTCTAAGTTCTTTTAAAAGACTGCTTGGATGATTTCTTTAATATTGAAAGCCAAAAATTCTAGATGGATATAATTCCATATAAAGTATTGAATAACATTATTGAGCTTCCATGAAAATTGCCAACTAAGATTTCTCCACAACCTTCCACAAGGGAGACAATCATTTGCTAATGAGACTTAATGAGGTGAATATTACAGAGTTATGCAAATTGCTCCAATATGAGACTTGAAAATTGTTATTCCTCTTTGATTCCTTGGGTGTCTCTCTTTAACAATTCAACCATAAAGAGGTGATTTTTAAAAAGATGTGACACTTTTTTTATCATGCAAATATGAATACAAAATGTGTAAAAATTAAATTATAAATTATAGGTTGAAGACAAAAAGATTTATTAGTGTTATTCTAAAAAAAATCCATTTTCCCAGTAGGGAATAATCTTGCAATGCATTCTCCTTCCCTTTCAAAAAAGATGTTTTGCTTTTTTGCAGGTACTGGTGGGAAATCAGAATTATATTCAAGTGAAGGTTCTTTTAAAAATACACATCTTTTAGGCATTCTGAATCTTTAAAACAGTTTGAAAGGTTTAATTAAGAGCCTGTGAAAGATTAAAACAAAGAATTCCTGTTAAGACCAGATGGCTTCACTGGTAAATTTTACAAATATTCAAAAAAGAATTAATACCAGTCCTTTCTGAAAGTCTTCCAAAAAATAGAAGAGGAGGGAATGCTTCCAAACTCATGTTACAAGGCCAGCATTACTCAATACCAAAACCAGATAAAGACAGCAGAAGAAAAGAAAATGATAAGTCAAAATCCTTGACGAATGTGGATGTAAAAATTATTTAAAAATCTTAGCAAACCAAATTCAACAATACATTAAAAGGATCATACACTGAGATCAAGTGGGATTTAGTCCAGGGATGCAAGGATGGTTCAACATCTGCAAATCAATGTGATACCTCACATTAACAAAATGAAGGGTCAAAATCATATGGTCATCTCAATAGATGAAGAAAACATTTGATAAAATTTAACATCCATTTACAATAAAAAGCCTCAACAAACTGGGTATAGAGGGAATGTAACTCAATATGATAAAGGCCATATATGCTAAACTCACAGCTATTATCATATTCAATGATGAAAAGCTGGAAGCTTTTCCTTTAAGGTCAGGAACAGGACAGGGATGTATTACTTTCAGCACTTTTCTTCAAAATAATATTGGAACTGGAACAGGAAAAATAGAAAACCTGAACAGGCCAATAACCAGGGAGGAAATTGAAGCAGTCATCAAAAACCTCCCAAGACACAAAGGTCCAGGGCCAGATGGCTTCCCAGGGGAATTCTACCAAACGTTTAAAGAAGAAACCATACCTATTCTCCTAAAGCTGTTTGGAAAGATAGAAAGAGATGGAGTACTTTCAAATTCGTTCTATGAGGCCAGCATCACCTTAATTCCAAAACCAGACAAAGACCCCACCAAAAAGGAGAATTATAGACCAATATCCCTGATGAACATGGATGCAAAAATTCTCAACAAGATACTGGCCAATAGGATCCAACAATACATTAAGAAAATTATTCACCATGACCAAGTAGGATTTATCCCCGGGACAAAAGGCTGGTTCAACACTCGTAAAACAATCAATGTGATTCACCATATCAGCAAGAGAAAAACCAAGAACCATATGATCCTCTCATTAGATGCAGAGAAAGCATTTGACAAAATACAGCATCCATTCCTAATCAAAACTCTTCAGAGTGTAGGGATAAAGGGAACATTCCTCAACATCTTAAAAGCCATCTACGAAAAGCCCACAGCAAATATAATTCTCAATGGGGAAGCACTGGGAACCTTCCCCTAAGATCAGGAACAAGACAGGGATGTCCACTCTCACCACTGCTATTCAACATAGTACTGGAAGTCCTAGCCTCAGCAATCAGACAACAAAACGACATTAAAGGCATTCGAATTGGCAAAGAAGAAGTCAAACTCTCCCTCTTCGCTGATGACATGATACTCTACATAGAAAACCCAAAAGCCTCCACCCCAAGATTGCTAGAACTCATACGGCAATTTGGCAGCGTGGCAGGATATGAAATCAATGCCCAGAAGTCAGTAGCATTTCTATACACTAACAATGAGACTGAAGAAAGAGAAATTAAGGAGTCAATCCCATTTACAATTTCACCCAAAAGCATAAGATACCTAGGAATAAACCTCACCAAAGAGGTAAAGGATCTATACCCTAAAAACTATAGAACACTTCTGAAAGAAATTGAGGAAGACACAAAGAGATGGAAAAATATTCCATGCTCATGGATTGGAAGAATTAATATTGTGAAAATGTCAATGCTACCCAGGGGAATTTACACGTTTAATGCAATCCCTATCAAAATACCATGGACTTTCTTCAGAGAGTTAGAACAAATTATTTTAAGATTTGTGTGGAATCAGAAAAGATCCTGAATTTTAGCCAGGGGAATTTTAAAAAAGAAAACCATAGCTGGGGGCATCACAATGCCAGATTTCAGGTTGGACTACAAAGCTGTGGTCATCAAGACAGTGCGGTACTGGCACAAAAACAGACACATAGATCAATGGAACAGAATAGAGAATCCAGAAGTGGACCCTGAACTTTATGGGCAACTAATATTCGATAAAGGAGGAAAGACTATCCACTGGAAGAAAGATAGACTCTTCAATAAATGGTGCTGGGAAAATTGCACATCCACATGCAGAAGAATGAAACTAGACCACTCTCTTTCACCATACACAAAGATAAACTCAAAATAGATGAAAGATCTAAATGTGAGACAAGATTCCATCAAAATCCCAGAGAAGAACACAGGCAACACCCTTTTTGAACTCGGCCACAGTAACTTCTTGCAAGATACATCCACGAAGGCAAAAGAAACAAAAGCAAAAATGAACTATTGGGACTTCATCAAGATAAGAAGCTTTTGCACAGCAAAGGATACAGTCAACAAAACTAAAAGACAACCTACAGAATGGGAGAAGATATTTGCAATGACGTATCAGATAAAGGGCTAATTTCCAAGATCTATAAAGAACTTATTAAACTCAACAGCAAGAAAGCAAACAATCCAATCATGAAATGGGCAAAAGACATGAACAGAAATCTCACAGAGGAAGACATAGACATGGCCAATAAGCACATGAGAAAATGCTCTGCATCACTTGCCATCAGGGAAATACAAATCAAAACCGCAATGAGATACCACCTCACACCAGTGAGAATGGGGCAAATTAACAAGGCAGGAAACCACAAATGTTGGAGAGGATGCGGAGAAAAGGGAACCCTCTTGCGCTGTTGGTGGGAATGTGAACTGGTGCAGCCACTCTGGAAAACTGTGTGGAGGTTCCTCAAAGAGTTAAAAATAGACCTGCCCTATGACCCAGCAATTGCACTGCTGGGGATTTACCCCAAAGATTCAGATGCAGTGAAACGCTGGGACACCTGCACCCCGATGTTTATAGCAGCAATGTCCACAATAGCCAAACTGTGGAAGGAGCCTCGGTGTCCATCGAAAGATGAATGGATAAAGATGTGGTTTATGTATACAATGGAATATTCCTCAGCCGTTAGAAACGACAAATACTCACCATTTGCTTCAACGTGGATGGAACTGGAGGGTATTCTGCTGAGTGAAATAAGTCAATCGGAGAAGGACAAACATTATATGTTCTCATTCATTTGGGGAATATAAATAATAGTGAAAAGGAATAGAGGGGAAGGGAGAAGAAATGCGTAGGAAATATCAGAAAGGGAAACAGAACATAAAGACTCCTAACTCTGGGAAACGAACTAGGGGTGGTGGAAAGGGAGGAGGGCAGGGGGAGGGGGTGAATGAGTGACGGGCACTGAGGGGGGCACTTGACGGGATGAGCACTGGGTGTTATTCTGTATTTTGGCAAATTGAACATCAATAAAAAATAAATTTATTATTAAAAAACATACAAAATAATATTGGAAGTCCTAGCCAGAGCATTAAAGCAAGAAAAATAAATAAATCATTCAAATTGAAAAGGAAAAAGTGAAACTGTCACTATTTTGAGGACGACATGATTTTATATACAGAAAAAAATTCAATCTGATTTAAAAATGAGTAGAGGACCTGAATAGACATTTTTCCAAAGGAGATGGCCAACAGATACATGAAAAGATGCTCAACATCACTGATGGTCATCAAAGAAATCCAAATCAAAACCCCAAAGGGTATTTGAATGGGTATTATCATTGTTATCAGAATGGGTATTATCATATTTATTAGAATGGGTATTATCTAAATGATAAGAAATGACGGTGTTGGTGAGAATATGAAAAAAAAAGGAAATCTTTGTGTATTGTTGTTGGGAACATGAATTGGTGGAGCAGCTATGGAAAGCAGTTTGGAGATTCTCAAAAAATTAAAAACAGAACTACCATATGATCCAGTAATTCCATTTAAGAGTATTTATCTGAAAAAAAATGAAAATACTAATTCAAATAGATGTATGAATCATCATGTTCACTGCAGCATTATTTACAATGGCTAAAGATATGGAAACAATCAAAGTGCCCATTGATGTATGAATGCATAAAGCCGATATATATTGGAATAATTATTCAACCATAAAAAAGAGTGGAATCTTGCCATTTGTGGAGACATGGATGGACCTTGAGCGCATTATGCTAAGTGAAATAAGTCAGACAGAGAATGAAAAATACTCTATGATTTCACTTATATATGGAATCTAAAAAAACAAAAACCTAAATCCCCCACCCAAAAACAAAATCAAATCAAAACAAAACAAACAAAAAAGCTAAGCTCATAGATATAGAGAACAGATAAGTGGTCTCCAGAGGAAAAGGGTGATGGGGTGGGTGAAATGGGTGGAGGCGATTAGGAAGTACAAACTTCCAGTTATAAAATAAATAGGTCATGGGCACATAATATACAGCATGGTAACAATAGTTAATAATACTGTATTGCATATTTGAAAGTTGCTAAGAGGCTAAATCTTAAAAGTTATTATAACAAAAAATGGTAACTATGTGTGGTGATGGATGGTAACTAGACTTACTGCAGTGATCATTTTGCAGTGTATACAAATATCAAATCATTATGCTATATACCTGAAACTAATATAATGTTATATGCCAATTAAACCTTAATTAAAAAAAGAGAACCTGAATCAAAGACATTAAAAAGGAACAAAAAACATTCCTCTTAGAAAAGCTTGTTGCAAGTGAAAGAGAATGAAGATTTTTCATGTAAAGAAAAAATTGTTTCAGCCAGTATAAAATCATGATGTATGATTTTTCTATAACATCCTCAATGGTGCTTATACAATCTTATATTTTCTGTATGTCTAAAAATATGTTAAAAAACATGTTGCATTGGGATTGACACTGGCTTCCATGAAATAATGAGAAGAATATGCAAAGCAATGGCAGGCATCTGAGCACAGCCTGTGGTCAATATCCACGATCATATTTTGGTTCTTAGTTGGTGATAATTGGAGGTGCAGAACTCAACATCAACATGCTATACATTGGTATAAAAGTAATTATGGAAAACATCTCTTCATTTAATTTGTCTTACCCATGAGGTGAGACCTACTGAAATACACCCCAACCTTGAAGAAATCATAATCAAGTCATGAAGAATAAGAGATAAAAAAACAGAAACACATTCAACTAATAGTAATAAAGGAAGACTATGTGTTCCAACAAACAAACAAACAAACAAACAAACAAACAAACATATAAGTGAAATTCTCCAATAGATATTTAGGAACATGGTCTTATACTGCATGATTTAACTGACACTAGGATATTTAAGTAACTTCTGGATTATTCACCTGGTAGTAGGGTAGATGATGATAGATGGAGCAAACCATGTGTGAGGCCCAAGATTAATTAGGGGGATGTTATTCTATCCTAAGTCAGAGGTAGTGAGCGTCTACATTTTGTAATACGTTTTGAACAGGAAAAAAGAGTGGATGAGAGACATGTTGTGAAGGAAAATTGAAGCTGCAGTGACAGATCTGTTTTGAGTCCATGGAAATATGAGAGTTGTGGTATAGTGAAGAGCTACACAGAATTTACATAAATATTTCTACTTCCACAGTTACTAGGATGAACAGATGTAGAAATCAAAATACAATTTTACTGGGCCATCAGAAGGATGGAAGGACACTGTTTTCTGTCAAACTGTAGATCAAGTGACTCCTGTGGGCTGCTCCTTGCTCAGGTAGATTGGGCCATTTGAATGGACCTGTATTTAATAAAAACCCACTACATACTTTGCACAATGTTAAGTACTTGGGGAAAATAGAAAATTAAAATCAAATCTATGTATTATCATGGAGATCTTATAACTGTTTAAAAAAGATGGGGCTCTAACTGGGCTCTGACAACATTGAACCCTTACCCTAGGTGATGTAGCATACCTGTTTCCTAGATGAAGTCCAGAACAGCATAGTGCCAAGACTTCTTGCAGATGTCACTTCTGCTTTCTGCCATGGGTTTTCTACACCTTGAGTTAGACTTTCACCATCCTTTCATAAGTAGGTGAAACTGTTTTTTATTTTTTAAATATTTTATTTATTTCTTTGAGAGAGAGAGCAAGTACACAGGCAGGAGGGACAGAGGGGAAGGGAGAGAGAATCTCAAGCAGACTCCATGATGAGCATGGGGCCTGACTTGGGACTCAATCCCATGACCCTGAAATCATGATCTGAGTTGGAATCAAGGGTTGGACGCGTGACCGACTATGCAGCTAGGCACCCCTGAAACTGTGTTTTAAGCATAAAGACAATGGATGAAGAGGCATTAAGAATTTCCCTGAATTTTGCCAAGGTTGCTATACTGAAGCTGTGCTCACTGAAGTTATCAACAACCTTTGTCATTAAATCTCATGAATATTTTTCTGTTCTGTAGTAATCAGGTGTATTTTGGTTACAAATGACAGAAAAGCAACTCAAACTGATTGAAAGGAGAAAAAAAAAAGGATTTTATTGCTCACAACATTTAAAAGTTCAGGCTTCCAAGCTCTTTACCAGTAATTCCAGTGGAATTCTTGGCATGGAGTCCCACTGGCTTGTGTTCCTCACAGGACAGGATTTCTGATTTCCCCCTGATTTCTATTGCCAACTGTAATCAGACTCCCAGACCTCTTCCTCCTCCCTGTGCTCAGGGAGGTCACACACTGCTTATTTCCATCTGGTAACCACTGGGTGGGGTTCACTCAACCCATACCAAGTAAATCAGGAGAAGGCATAGTTCCCACAGGAAAACCAGAGTACGTTATCAGAAGTATAGGGAATCCATGCATTTCCACTTGAGCATTTATTTGATTTGATTTGACAGAAATTTCTGACACTGAAGATTCATTCTTGAAATATGGCATTTTCTTGCCATCTTTGGCATTATTTGTTTTTCTCTCATTTCTGTTACTCCTCCTTAGGTTTCTACATATACCTGACCCAGTTTATGTTCTATCCCAAATTATTTCAGGCCATTGGTTGCTCGCTCTGATTCCTTGCTGAAGAAAATCCATTGAGACTCACATCATTCTATCATTTACAAAATTCCAGCTACTAATGATATCACTTCATCTCTTGGCACTACTTCCTATCTCAGTGTTTCCCAGTGACTCACCTGTGACCAAATCTCCATCACATCCATTACTAAGGGCAGTAGAAGCTCCAGCATTGAGGCTTGATTGGACTGAACTCATAGAGGCTCTAACTTTTCCAGGGGCTGCCTAGAAGGGCTGAGGGAGTTAACACCCTGAAAGACACACTTTGATCAATGAGAAGCAAGACATGGAAGGAACTGGAAGATAAATTGCATGTTGTTTCATAGCTTTAAAGACTGGTAGCAAGGCGAGGAGGTGGGTAGTTCCATAGGGTCCCTCTGGGGATGTCTCCCTTGACTAAGCATCACCCTATTTTCATGTGAGGCTAAGAAGGTAATGTACCACCACCTGTTTGCTTTCCTGCCTTTTCTACCTCACTACTATTTTTTCTCTTATTCTTACTGCCCCGCTATGGCACACTCTCACCCAATAAAGGGTAGCATGGTGGTTTACTTTGGGCTTTGCTTCTTAGGAAAAAACCTGCGTTAAGACAAAGAGCCATCTTTCTGTGATCAATGCACATTTATGGTGCTCCTTCAGTTTATTGCTAGGTCACTTCTCTTCTCATAGCACATATTTTTCCAGGGGACATCACCCACCCCCTGATTCCTATTGCCAACTGCAGACTCCCAGACCTCTACCTTTATCCCAGGCTCCTCTTCTGAGCTCTATCTCCACGAACCCAGCTCTTTCTGGGCATCTTTCCTTGGGGGGCTCACAGGAGTCACAACTTATGGACATGCCAAACTCAACCTGCTCTTCTGTTGACGCTTTCTCTCTTAGTGAATGGCACCACCATGCACCCACTGTCTAAATCAGACACCTGGAGTCCTTGATCCCTTACTCTGCTTTATGCCTCACTATTCACATCCAGTTTCTCACCAGGCTCTCATAATTCTATTTTCTTTTAATGCTTTTTTAAAGTAGGCTCCAACATGGAGCCCAAACTCAGGACTCTGAGATCAAGACCTGAGCTGAGATCAAGAGTTGAACGCTTAACCGACTAAGCCACCCAGGCATCCCGAACAATTCTATCTTCTAAAAGCCTGTAGCCACAACAACCTCATTCTATCTTCCCTGCGTGACCTCTCCAAGTTATTTTCCTACTTGCCCACATTCCTCCAGTTCATTTTCTATAAAGCAGTACCTATACTTATTTTTCCCACTTTATTGAGATATAATTGGCACGTAAAATTGTGTGAGTTTAAGGTGTACAATGTGTTGATTTCATATAATTACATATTGCAAAATGGTTACCAAGAGTTGGCAGAGGATAGGTTGCAAAATGGGGAGATATTATCAAAGAATACAAGCATCCAGTTATGAGTAAGAGCAGTTTTTGAGATCCTTGAAAACATCGATCTCGAAGGCTTTCTGTTATTTCAGGTAAAACTTCCTTAATGAGGTTTACTGTGACCCTTGTGCCCTATGCTCTACCTTTTTCTCCAGGGGCATTCTTGTCTCTCAGCAATCCAGGGAACTCAGGTTTTAGCCCTATTGAATTTTTGTTTTCTCTCAGCTCCATGTTCTATCTCACCTCTAAGTCTTCACTTAAAGACTGCTTAAAACTGTCTTCCGTCTCCTCTTCATCTAGCTAACCTCTACTCATCCTTCAGAGCTCAGCCTACATAGCTCTCCTTCCAGGAAGCCCTTCTCTATATCCACCCTGTTCCCCAGTCCAGGTCAATGCCTACTGCCAAAGCTCCCACTGCACCTGCTCATTTGCTCTCATAGCACTTACAGTGCTGAATCAGACATATCATTTAATTCTGCTTTCTATTCAGGGTCAGGTCCTCTGTCTACTGTGCTCATAACTGCTTTCCTCAGAACCTGGTACAGGGACTGGTTTAAAAATATTCGTAATGTATAAGCACCTTTTTACAAGTAGTTTTGCCACCTAGCTTCTTGTTTCGTATCAAGTCCCAGAACGTCCAGAGTTTTCTCCTCAGAGTTTGGGACAACTGTTGTGTGCAATCTCACCTCTGCAGACCCTTTGCACAGCTTTCCTTGCAGAATCACAAGTGATGGTATTAGAACGCCTTTTAGCACATATGCTCTAAGGCAGAATTTATCACTGACTAGTTCTAAGAAAAAAAACACCACATAAATGAGAATGCAATTGTTACTATGTGTTTCAAAGTTTGTCTCCTTTCTGGCTTACAGAGTTAAAAAACCTAGTCTTGAAGAACTGATTTCATGGCAAGTGAGTAAATTAAACACGCGCCAGCATTGCTTGCCAGGGATCATGTGCAAGGGAGCTGGGTGAGGTTCCATGTCGCCTTTTTATTCATTTATGTCTCTTTGAGCTCAGCCTCTTTTTATTCATTTATGCCTCTTCTTTGCTGTTTTTCCCCAATGGCTATGTGGGAGTTTTTTTTTTGTGTGATTATTCTAAACTATTGTACCCTTACAAATATTTTTTGATTATCGTAATTTTTGCTCATGTGTATTTTTATTTTATTCTCTGCTACTTTACATGATCACACGCACTATTTCCATTATATTTTTTGGCTTTGTTTACAGTTTATTATCTGTTGAAGAGAAGTTGCTGATGGCAATTTTTAGGGTTATAAAATGTAATATGGGCTCATATCATAACTGGGACTTCTAAAATGGAATAGATTTCCAAAGAAATCAACTTTATGTAAAAGCTATGCCTATTCAAAATGGATAAATACAATGGCTTATTATAAACATTAGGAACATATAAATTAACCTCCCCATTTTGGTTTTATGTTCAGAACAAGCTATTACAGGCTGAATAAGGACATTTTATGTCTAAGCCTACTATCTTCTGCACCAGTTTTTTTAGTGTCTTAAATGATTTGTTTTGTGGTGAGTGAATGAATGAAAGGCTCCACCAGCACAGATACAAAATCTGACCCTGTGCACGGCTTTGCAGTCTTGTATGTAAAATTGTATATAATAATAGTACAGTATTGTTAGGAGTGGATTAAGTCTTTAAAAAGCACCTTCTAAGACTTATTTTATTTAAACCATGAATTGGGTGCAGTACGGGGGTTGTGAGGATAAAGCTGTCTAGTAGATATGTGACCAACAAGGTCTGGTCAGTCAATATGTCTGCATCCACTTTCCTAACAAGAGGAGTGAAATACCTTTGATTTTTTTTTGTGTGTGTGTGTCCATTGTAACTGGTGTATCTCTATCATCTCAGATGATTGCATCCCAGATGTTTTTGGTATGTATCTCAAAGCAATAAGTTTCAAAATTTAATTATAAAACAGGAGGGCAGCCTGGGTGGCTCAGCGGTTTAGTGTTGCCTTTAGCCCAGAGACTGATTCTGGAGTCCCAGAATTGAGTCCCACGTCAGGCTCCCTGCGTGGAGCCTGCTTCTCCCTCTGCCTGTGTCTCTGCCTCTCTCTCTTTCTGTGTGTCTCTCATGAATAAATAAATAAAATCTTTAAAAAAATTATAAAATGGGAAACAGCTATTAAAAACAGGACTATTTTTGGAAAGTAGAATATTAATTTCATGTAAATGAGTCCTCAGATTAACTAGGAAATACTTTGCAAAGTTGTTTTGGGGGCTAAACAGTTGAGAACGGGAGCCTCAGGTGATTTGCATCACAAAACAGCACTAATGACCACAGCAGTGGTTGAGAATGTCAAGCCCAGAAAATCATTAATTGTCTAAAGCAAAGCTTGTGCTCAGCAGTAATGCTGCCCTTTGCATATAACACCCCAGAAAAATCTACTTTAGAAATGCCAGCCTTTGGGCCATCTTTTCATATAAATTTAGTTAATTCTTTTATCTTCAATCCAATGAAATCTTTCACTTACAAGTGGGAGTGGATTTTAAAAGTAACCTGTATCTGTGGTAGTGCAGAGAATCACTTTACTTCGTGATTATTTTAAGGATATTTATCCTCATTCACATTTAAATAAAATCTCAGAAAAACAAGTATCTCCCTGCTGTCACCCCCTTCCTAGAGCAGCAGGACTTCATTACATTTATAACAAGAGAATGAATAAACACTGCCAATCCTTCATTAGTTGCTGGTGCGGCTTTCTTTAAAAGCTAAAAAAAATTGGAGCAAAAATTTGAGGTAAGTAGAAAGTTTTGGGTTAAATTTGTCAAAAGTAAGAACATGCAATAGCTTCAAAAAATCGCAGATTCAGCTTCACCTCAGAATTATCCCTATTTTTGTGCTCTAAACAAACTCTGTGACCTGAAACCACTGAGGAAGAGTCTCACTGTTCTACACTCGCCCAACCTCTATCTATTCTTATACCTCTTGGCTTCTCTTACCCGCTGCTCCTAATTAGCATTGAAATCAGCCATCAAGAGTATGCTGTGATTTGGCCTAGGGGGATGATAACTTAATCAACCAAAGTTAAAGACCTTTCCTACAAGTTACATTTGTTATGATTCTCTTCTGGGTATTCCTTTAACCCACCTAATGAGAAAATGCAACAAAATTCACATTTTTAAATAAATCATATAGCCACGATGGTATGCCTGTATACAGAACTTGGGGGCTGAATGTGGATAAGTGCATGAACAAATTAATCAGCAATCAATTATTACTCATCTGCTTTTGTGCTTGGCATTGTGGACAACAAAGAAGGAAGACCTTCCCAATGCACATAATTTCTGAGGAACCACTTAAAAAGCCAAAAACAGGGGAGCCTGGGTGGCTCAGTCGGTTAAGTGTCTACCTTGGGCTCAGGTCATGATCTCAGTGTCCTGGGATCAAGCCCCACATCTGGTTCTCTGCTCTGCGGGGAGCCTGCTTCTCCCTCTCCCTCCACCTGCCGCTCCCCCTATTTGTGCTCTCTCTCTCTCTCTGTCAATAAATAAATAAAATCTTTTAAAAAATTAAAAAATAAAAAGCCAAAAACATTCGGAAAGAAAATGTCAAAATCAATACCTATAATTGACAATGCAGCCATTACTTAGTTTTCTGTCATAACCAAGAATAACTGATGTATAGTTGCCCTTTCCATACACTTCATGATATGAACATGACTCACTGATTCACAATGTAAAAAGCTTCCTAGAAGTCCTAATTCTGAATTTCTAGGAAATTTGGGATATAGGTATATAAAGAGAAAAGATAAACAGACATATTCACTAGGGATTTATTCTTCTGGTGTTCTAAAAAAATGTCATTTTGAAGGATTTTTCTGCTTCCTAGAAAAGGAAAAATGTAATGTGGCGATACTAAGAAAAAAAAAAGTAGCTATACTCCTTAACCAGAATATTGTGCCTGATGTGCGTTAAGATTCCTCGTTAGAGATAAGGATAGAAAAGTTTGATATTTGTATCAATGAAGGTCCCAAAGGAAAGAGTTGACACGCTTATATCAGCGCATTTTGAGAAGGTCTCTATTTGCGAAGGGAATAATTGCAAAGACAGTGACAAGGTCTAGGAGAACTACAAAGGGCAGTGCAAGGACCTGGCACAAGCAGGGCCCCTGAAGCTGTTGCCCTGAGCCCAGAAGAGACTAGGACAGGAGCCTGCTTCTCCCTCTGCCTGTGTCTCTGCGTCTCTCTGTGTGTCCCTCATGAATAAATAAAATCTTTTTTAAAAATTGGGAAGTGTTTTGTGCCAGTCTCGGCCTATCCATAGTAATTCTGTTGGCTAAAAATGCCTGGGGCACTCACCTGAACCCCATGAGCTTCCCACACATATCTCCCCATTCCAAAGCAGTGTTGCAACTGGACAGACCCTTGTAGATCTTATTGTGGTTGCAAGATGCCCATCAGCAACAACCATCGGGACACTTTGAAAAAAGAGGGGCCCTAGGGTTTCATAGGCCACTCTTCATTGATGAATTTAAAACAGGGGAGAGAGATTGAAAGAATAGGAGGACAAATAATACACTGTTCAAATGGTCTGTAAATTACCGAGATCTCTAAAACAAAGGCAACCCACAGTGAAAAAAGTGGCCTGAATCTTTATCTAGTTTGTGGCTGGCAACAGAGTTTGTCTTTGAAGTGGGTGCCTTTTTGAAATGGATGCATCAGCAATCAAAGTTTAAGTCCTTGGCACTTGCATTACAAAAAAAGAAAAGAAAACCCAACTCTTGGGGCTTCATACTACTGAAGCCAACTGCTGCTTTCCTAGCATGGTCAGGCAGTAAGTATTCCTGCAACTCACGTGATAAGGGAGTCCTTGGACCAATTTCCCACATCACCATCCCACCAGGATTTTCCCACATCACCATCCCACCAGGATTGATTGCCTTCCATACTCTAACCAGTTTTCTTGGTGCCTTGCAGGATGTGACTCCTCTGGGAGACCAGCCTGAAGGGAACCAGTCTTGGACAAATTAATACATATCTCTGCAGGTAATGTTCTTGTGCGTTAACTTCCTAGCTGATCATATACTATTTTTATTCTTACCACATCAAAGTTTTATATATCTTTTTAAAGATTTTATTTATTTTATTCATGAGACACACACACACACACACACACACACACACAGAGGCAGAGACACAGGCAGAGGGAGAAGCAGGCTCCATGCAGGGAGCCCAACACGGGACTTGATCCCGGGTCTCCAGGATCACGCCCCAGGCTGAAGGCAGGCGCCAAACCGCTGAGCCAACCGGGCTGCCCCAAAGTTTGCATTTTTAATAGGCTCTCTGGTACTGCTGACTCTGTTGGCACAAGGACCACACACTGAAAAAGTAAAGGTCTAAAAAAAAAAATGAATGAAATGTTTCTTTTCTATTTCTAGGGCAGAGTCCATGATTTTTGCAACCATAATGCTGAGCGTCAGAAATTACTGAGATTAAAGAATGTGAGCACCAAAGTGTGATTGAGAAGGACTGGCCCTAGTTTCCATCTGCAAAGAAACAAACTAGAAACAGACGTCTCACGCTGGTGCTCATTCTGGCTCCAGACCAGATGGAAGAACAGAGGGCATTTTTAAAGGACTGTGAAACTTAGACTCTGGGGTGCTCACAGGAGGGCCACTGGATACATGGGCTAAGCCAGACCCTGTGCTGACCAAGATGAGTGTGTGCAATCATTTATATAAACACCTATGTTAATTAGGAGCAGGGCCAAGGAAAGAAATACTAGAAATATTTACTGAAGTGTTTCATTCAGATTATTCAGGTTAAATTCCACAAATGTTTATAAGATACCTACTTGCCAGGGCTCTAAAGCATACCCTGGAGAAGATACCAAGTAATACACAATATTGGGATTCTACTTCTGAGAAACTTGCAAATGATTTGGGAAGACACGATTTTCACACACAAAACGGTTTCTTGGTCACTAGTAACATGATGCACTATATTCTAAAAGCCAAATAAGGGCAGCCCGGGTGGCTCAGCGGTTGAGCGTCTGCCTTCAGCCCAGGGCCTGATCCTGGAGACCGGGTATCAAGTCCCGCGTTGGGCTCCCTGCATGGAGCCTGCTTCTCCCTCTGCCTGTGTCTCTGCCTCTCTCTGTGTCTCTCATGAATAAATAAATAAAATCTAAAAAAAAAAAAAAAAAAAAGCCAAATAAGAGAAAAGGACTAAAGTTATGACTACAAATTTCAAACCAATACTAGGTGAAGCCTAGGAATCCTATTGTACTTCGCTCATACATACATCTGTGTTCCCATATTCCAAGATGATTATTGACTTAGTTTTCTCTCCATGTCCAAAGTCCCTTTCTTGATTCTCAGCTATGACCTCCCCCATTCTGTATTGGTAAAAAAGGTAATTAATCAGAAAAGAACCAGTTTATCAACCCATCACCAAATTAGTGGAAACTTAGACTCCCTGCACCCATGTTCTCCTCCTTTCCTCTTTTTGCATGTTCCTGCTCTTGCCCATGCTCAGGCTCTCTACTTTTATCACCATTAGTCACTCAAGGATCTTACTTTTGCAACTTCCCCTCTTTCTTTTGCAAGGTCAACTTCTTTTCTACCAGAACCACTACCACTGACTTGCAAATATGCCTTAATATTGCCTAGACTTAAGAAAAAAAAAAGTTCCATTGATACTATATCTTCTTCTGGGCACTGCCTTATTTTTTAGCTCATTTTCAGTACAGTTTTTCAAAGAGAGTTTTTCCTTTTTCCGGTTCTCCTCATTTATACCCTGTGAGTGGGATTCCTTCTTTCAAAACCCTATAAGTGACCTTCATTTCTCCTCTGCCCATCAACATGGGTTTTAATTTGCCAAATCTGGTAGCAGGTCTGCTGTCCTTATCTCATTGGAATTCCTGGTAGCATGACATAATAGACCATCTCTCTTCATCTGGAAGCAACTTCTTCTCTTGATGTCCATATCAACATATTTTTGGTTTCCCCTATGTTTCTCTGGAAGCTTCTTCCTGATGCAACCTCCAGATTTTGAAGAACCCCAGGCTCAAACCCTGATTCCTTTTCTCTATCTGCACTTAGTCTACAGAAAGGATCTCACTGAGTTCTATGACTTTAAGTCAACTTAAAGGGCATGGTGTCAGGATTTGAGATGTATTTCTGAAATTCTGAGATGTTAGAAGAGAGTTGAAAGAGTACAATGTAGAGAACAAACTTGCAGACTTCTCCAGGGAAGACCAGAGGCAAGGCAGTCTCAGCTGGCTTAGTAGTAGCCTTTAAGCATTAAGAGTTAACTCGTAAGAGCAAAGAATGAGGCAGAAGTTCCCTTTGGGAGCAGGCCAAAGTTTGTGGACCACACAATCTCCTTCATGTACTTTTGGAACTATGTGAACTATCCATCCCTCTACTTACAGCATGCTGGTAATTGTACAGCGAAGCTGCATCAAAGTTCAGGGAAGGAAAATATGGCACAGGTTTGTGAAAGCAGAGTTGAATCAATAGCAATAGGAATGGATAGGCTGTGGCAGCTGGGTGGCTCAGTGAGTTGAGAGTATGCCTTCAGCTCAGGTCCCGATCCTGGGGTCCTGGGATGAGTCCTACATCAGGCTCCCTGCAGGCAGCCTGCTTCTCTCTCTGCCTATGTCTCTGCCTTTCTCTGTGTCTCTCATGAATAAATAAATAAAATCTTAAAAAAAAAAAAGGACTGGACGGGCTTTTGTTCTGAGCACTAAACTAGTGCAAGACTACCAAATTAAATCTTGAGAAAAAGAAACAAGATCAGCAATACTAATAGGTGTTGCCATTTTTGGCATTCCAGTGTAAACCCAAATATACTCTAGTTCTAAACCCATGTAACAGTTACTCTGCTCATTAAATCTACTCCAAGGGCACATAGACCCTCAGATGATAAGGCCATTTTGGCAACTTGGAGGATGGGCAATATGGCTGCAGATTTTGAGTGGCTATAAGTTGATGACACACATCCTATTTTGTCTTTAGCTTTGCTTAACTGTGTCTCTCACTTTCCGTTACTGCTTCCTACCATCAGCCTCTGATTTGCAGATTACTTTCATATTTGGAAAACCTGGTCTATGGCCAAGGATTAATAGGAAGCATGGAGAAAAGCAAGGTTTGTTCGTTTTGTCTTTGTGTGTGTGTGTTTTTTAAAATAATAACAGTGAAAAAATACTGGATATGGGTTTTTATTCAAAATCAATCTTCCTTCTACCATCATGGTTTCATAAAGATGTTATTAGGAGGTTACAGACCTTATTGGGATGGGTCAATAATTCTTTTTTTTTTTTGGTAAGGTTTTTGACTAGCAATCAAACAGTCTAAAAGCACCCATATTTTATCAAAGCCCTATTTCCAAGATTTTAACATATTTCCATAAAGTAGAACGTATTATTTGTATATTCTTGGATTGAGGATATGAATTGAAGCCCCATACGTTAATCTACTGGCTATTCCTTTTGGACTGAACAATCTCTTATGCAAGAAGAAGGACCCTGCCCCGAGGTCCCTAACACTGGTGGCGTCTAGCCAACTGCTGGGAGGTATCTTTTTACTGTACTATTTGCAACACCATTATGCCTCTTGATTCTCCAGAATGAATTAATGATAAATGCCTAGGAATTATAGTACTTCCCCTTTGCAGGACAAAATTGGCCCAGAAGCTCATTTAGGGTCTTCTAAGATTGGCTCCAAAAGACTGAGAATTCCTTGTGATGAAATACTAAATGGAGATAAGAACATTCCCTCTAAGAAGCCCGCTAATTGCTTGGTTTCATTATTTTGTTTCTGCACAGGAAACTCCAAGCTGAGAGAGCTTCTCATTTCTCAGCAGTAATGTGATTAGTGTCTTCCTCCTAAAGTTTTCCTGTGGGGCAGGAAAAGAGCAGAAATCACCTGGTCCGGCAGGATTTGCCAAGATGGGAAGCTCATTTGCATGCACACAGGTGCTGTGTTTCTTCCACAGATTGCTTGGTCCATATAACAAAGGAATATTCCTATGAATTCTGAGCAGCCTCAGGGGTGCTCTTCAAAGACTCCAGGCAATGAAAAGGAAGAAAAGGTCTTTTGGTTAAATAGTGAACTTCATTAATTAGAGGAAAACATTTGTTTCATGCCTGGTTATGTCTGGTATTAACTTTTGTTATTTATTTTTTTATTTTTTATTTATTTTTTAAAAGGTTTTATTTATTTATTCGTGATAGACATTGAGAGAGAGAGAGGCAGAGACACAGGCAGAGGGAGAAGCAGGCTCCATGCACGGAGCCCGACGCGGGACTCGATCCCGGGACTCCAGGATCGTGCCCTGGACCGAAGGCAGGCGCCAAACCGCTGAGCCACCCAGGGATCCCCAACTTTTGTTATTTAAAATGTTTTTGTACCATAGTCCTAAGCTTGAAACCATACTTTCCCCAAACATACGAAATTCACCTTTTTTTAGAGAAAACTGATAGCTATTGCTATATGTACAAAATTTAAAAATCTATATTTTTCTGTAAAGTGAGGAACTTAATTCACACTAAAGAAGCAAAAAACCTCAGTTTTTAAACAATTGTAAGCAGGAGAGAATGGAGTTCATCATGAAGGAATGAGAATTGCTAACTATTGTGTATTTTCAACTATCAATTTATCATCACTAATTACTATCATTACAGAGTATGAACATAAGATTAATGGAGATTTCCGAGTTCTCTAATGAGGTGCTTTGTAGCAAAATTTATACCAGTGACGTGATTTCCTTTTGTTTAGGATATCAGCATAATTACTTCGGTTCTCTAATTATAAGGAAAGTCCTAAATAGAGATAAAAGTTTCATCAATGAAAGTATGCCCACTGCATTTCACAAACTAATGATTAGTCTCAAAGTAGACAACTTCAAGTTCAGATTGAGACCTTTCTGTTATTGTTGGGACCTGCCATAGACATGAATTTTCAAGTTCCACATTGTGTGGAGATTTGCATTTAAATTAAAAAAATTTTAAAGAGGGAGGAACCAGAGGCAGAGAGAGCAATTTTGTTTACAAGGGGCTCTGGCCCCATCACATCAGGCATTTTATGGACTTCCCTCCAGCATACATCCCTCTTTGTTATCAGCAGTGCCTCGGTCTACTGTGGGCCACTGACACCTTTCCTCGGGGCTATTGTACAGATTAGAGATAATATATGCAAAGACTTGACGTTTGGCTAGTGACTGGTTATTATTATTTTTATCTTATTGCCTGGTGGGTCTTTCCCACTGCAAGAAACATGGGATGTGAGACACAAATCAGGCTGCAGATGTAGACACGAACCCCTCATCTGTGATCACAGGACTACAGACACAGTAGGTGTTGCAGGGATTGGAAGTTCAGCCCCCCCCCACCAATGGTAGGAGATGGAGTGATCAACAGGCACACGGGATGCAATAGTCATATGGAAAATCACAAGAAGAGAAATACTTTTATTTTCATGCTTGCAAAATATTCTGAAATTATAATGCCCTTGAGAGCCCATGAGGTTTGAATGACTTTTTCCCATTTTATAAGATGCAGAAACTGTTGGGGCTCCTGGGTGGCTGAGTTGGTTGAGCATCAGCCTTTGGCTCAGATCATGATCCCAGGGTCTTGGGATTGAGCCCCGAGTTGGGCTCCCTACTCTGTTGAGGGCCTGCTTCTTTCCTACCTCGGCCCACCACCACTCTCCCACCCTGCTTGTGCTCTCTCTCTCTCAAATAAATGAAATATGAAGGAAAAAAAAAAGATGAAGAAAGTGAAGCTCAGGGGAGGAGAGGGAGCTTGCTCAGTCAGGCAGCATCAGGAGGTGGAGTGACTATTTGAGTCAGTACTTGCAGGCCCCCTCGCTTTTACCCTACCCTTCAAAGCTTCCATATATCCCAAAGAACCACAGAGCCACGCTGCTCTGCTCCTGCAGCCAAGGACCATTCTGTCTTTGTTCCCAGGGCCCACGCTGCAAAATAAGGTATGGATGGAGCCTTGCCTCATGATAGGAAAAATCTGTTAAAGGCATATTTTTATTAATTTTCCTTGAAATCAGGGTGTGAATCCCTGATTTCCCCATCCTTCAGGATCACTGAAACCTAACTCTTAATTAAACATATTTATCAATCAACTGTCTTTTTTTAAAGAAGATTTTATTTATTTATTCATGAGGGACAGCGAGAGAGGCAGAGACATAGGCAGAGGGAGAAGCAGGCTCCCTGCGGGGAGCCCAATGTGGGACTTGAGCCCAGGACCCCAGGCCAGGATCACAACCCGAGCCAAAGGCAGATGCTCAATCACTAAGCCACCCATTTGCCCCTCAATCAACTGTCTTAAAAGCTTACTCATTTTCTCTTCAACCCCATAGGAAATTTCAGTTTCCTGACCAGAATTGAGAGGAGCAAACAATGCAAAGTTTATGTTAACATTTGTAAAAGTTTCCTTGGTATTTTCATATTATACCCTGGTCCAGCATTTCTCAGTTATGTTCCCTAAAGGGTTAACATGTGCCTCAAAGTAAAAAAAAAAAAAGTTAGCAAACTGTATTAGAAATATAGAAATGTTATGGGGCGCCTGGGTGGCTCAGTTGCTTCAGTGTCTGCCATTGGCTCAGGTCATGATCTCAGGGTCCCAGGATCAAACCTATGTTAGATTCTTTGCTCAGTGTTTCTCCTGCTCTCTCTCTTCCTCTGTGCAGTCTGTCTCTCAAATAAATAAAATCTTTTTTAAAAAAAGATTTTTAAATTTTATTATTTATTTATTTGAGAGAGTGAGCTTGACAGAGCACAAGCAGGGGAGGCAGGGGTAGACAGGGAGGGAGAAGCAGACTCCCTGCTGAACAGGGAACCCAACATGGCACTTGATCCCAGGACCCCAGGATGATAACCTGAACCAATGGCAGACACTTAACTGAGTCATGCAGGTGCTCAAATTTAAAAAATCTTTTAAATTTCAAAAAAAATACAGAAATGTTGTATCAAAAAATACAGAAAGATGTATGAAACTACTAAGTCAGTATAAATGGTTGCTCTTACTTAAGTGATATGTATGTGTCAGTAAAAGAATGTCAAGGGTGCCTGGGTGGAGCAGTGGGTTAGGTGTCCAACACCTGATTTTGGCTCAGATCATGATCTCAGGGTTGTGAGATCGAGCCCCACATCAGGCTCCTCGCTCAGTGCAGCATTGGCTTGAGATTCTCCTTTTCTCTCTGCCCCTCCTGCTTATGCGCTCTTTCTCTCTAAAAATAAATAAATAAATCTTAAAAAAGAAAAGAAAAGAAATGTCATAGCTGAGAAAAGAAAGTAGCTACAGAGAACCTACTCTATAAAGGCAAGCAAGGGGTGTGACAAATCAGCAACATTTCAAGATCTCCAAGTGGCACTGGGCTTATCTTTTTAATGTTCACTCAGCTGTCGACATTGTGTTACAATTCAACATCCGATGGTTTCTGATGCTTAATCTGTGCCAGACATTGAAATAGGCACCATGACTAAGATGTCAATTAGATATTGTACCCACCTTTACGCAGCTTATAACCCAGGCAGATGGACTCTCAAATCAACTATGCATGCATTGCATGCATGCTTAGTACATAGATATTAAGACAGCAGAAAGGAGAGGGGCCCTAGGAGTTCACAAGAGACAAATCTTTAGTAAAAAGGATTGTGGGGGAGTTGGTGCTGGACCCAGATTGTAGGATAAAGGGTTAGCTAGGCATCAGAAGGAGTAGGAGTGTTCCAGATAGGTGAGACTATAGAGAAGTCTCTGGAAACTAAAATTACTTTGAAACAGATGGAGTGAAAAATACCTGTAAGGGAAGGTCAAGAGAAGAAAGTGGGAAAATATAGGCAAGATCAGTTTGTGAGGGATTTGGAGTATCTTGTTTATTGTTTTGGCTTTCTTCTAAAAGCTGTGAAAGCTACTAAAGGGTTACAAATACAGGGGTGACATAATTGGATTTTTATTTTTGGGAAATTATTCTAGCATCAGCATGTTGTAGGCATGGGTGACAGGAAAGGGTATCAGTTTTCCATATTTCTGGGTGAAGCTCTGAGCGAAGGGTAGCATCCCCCACTAAGGTACAGAATATCAGAGAAAGAGCAGGATGCAGGGAGCGGAATGCAAGGTCAGCCTCTGACACGTGGGACATTGTGTAGCAGCCGTGGAGGAGGAAATGCCCAGGCACTGCTAGAGATACCTGTGCAGAGGTCAGGAAAGATGGTCATGGGTTCTAAAGAAAGCTAAAGAAAAGAGTGTGGTCCAAAGTTTTCAATGCTACAGAAAATTCTAGTAGAGAGGGACTGACAGGTGCCAACTTAAATTGGCAGAGAGAGGTCATTTGCAACCCCTGAGAGAGTAGCTCCATCTAAATGGTATGGACCCCTGCATCTGGGGAGTGATTGGGGGTTTGGAAGTGGAGATTGTAACCACAGATTTGTCCTAGAAACTTAACTGTCGAAAAAGAGATACAGGGTAGGATATAGAGGCAAGTTGCCTTGCTCTTAATATTGCAGAGCAGATTTGAGGCTGGTTACATGATAAAAAGAAACACCCAGTGGTGTGTGTGTGTGTGGGGGGGGGGCAGGGCTGGAGAATAAAAACACATGAAAGAAAGAGGCAATCTCTGGAGGAAACAGAAGGTGTGGGGCAGCAGCACATCTCTTCCTCTGAGTCAGAGAGAAGGCAAACTGAGGAAGTTACAATGGCTCACCCCTATTTCACTCTGAAATAGCAAGTAGTGTCATGGGTAGAGCTGGGGCACGAGCAGAATCAGGCCAGCAACTGGGACCAAGTGAGGGAGATGGAGCAGTGGGGTGCATGTACGGTGTCCTGGATACCTTTGTCACATTTTGGCAACTTGCTGAATATACTTGGAAAATCTGGGATTGATTGATTGTCAGATTCTTCCATCTGCCTTTAAGAACCAAAGCCTTATTATTATGAGATTATGAAGTGCTACTTTTAATGAAGAGTTTCAGCTCTCCATCACTCATTAGGTTAAATCTCATTATAACTGTCTGGTGTATGGTTTACAACTCACTTCACTGCAGAGTATCATTTATAACCAGAAGAAAGGCTCCATCCTATAGTATGTTTTTACAGTCAGACTCTACCTCTTGCTCAAACAATTATCCAGTGTAATTACACTAGAACTACTAGTATGTGCCTTTTTATGACTCCAAAATGAACCCAGCTTTTGGATACAGATACATACATCAATTTCACAAACTCCAATTCATATGTCTGATGGATAGGAGTGAATCTGAAATACTTTGATTAGTTTTTTCTGGTCTAAAGGAGCATATGTCACCCCCAAGTTTCTGGATCCATCATACATAGTCTAACACTTAGAATTGTTTTTACAGAGTGATAATGAATTTATATTGAACTATTTGTTCTCTGCCAATTCCCTCTTAATCAAGGAGAAACATCTACTAATCTACTAAGTATGTTGTTGCATAATAATAATGCCTAACATTATTGAGTACCTACTATGTGCCAGCATTGTTTTAGGTGACTTTGCTATGGCTCTCATTTAATACTCCTAGCAATTTTATGCAGTATGTATTATTATTAATGTAAGATCATGAGGTAGAGGATACTTTTCCATTGTGTTTGCTGCCTACAACAGTATTTGGTAAAGGGTAGACATGTAAAACATATTTATTCAATAAATAAAACTCCATTTGACAGATGAGAAAACTAAGCCACAGAGAGGCTAAATAACTAGCCCTAAGGTTTTACAGTGCAAGTTAAATGAGCAACTATAAGAAAGATACTTCAAATAAGGTAATGGTGAGGATGAAATATGTTCATATTTGTGAGTTGATAAAACAGCGCCCGGAGCATCCTAAACACTGTTAGGGGAATTTGCCCTAAACACTGTTAGGGGAATTTACTAGAATTATCTATTTACTTTTGTGTCTTTCTCTCATGATCAGGCAAGGCCTTATTTATTTCTCTACCCCAGGGCCAGTGGGTCACACACATTAGGTAGTTCACAAATATGTTTTGAGAGAGAAAGTGTTTTCAAATAGGTATTTCTGAGAGCTTAATGAATTTTTTTAACAAAAGTAAAATGAATTTAAGTCATCTATTCAATATTCATTCAACAAATATGTATGAAGGACTACCATATTCCAGGTGTTCTGCTAGGTGTTAGGAATAAAATGTTGGTGAATCCTGGGTGGCTCAGTAGATTAAGCATCAGGTCCTGAGATCCAGCTCTGCACTGGGCTCTCTACTCAGTGGGGAGCCTGCTTCTTCCTTCTCCTCTGCCTCTCCCCGGAGATCATTCTCTCTATCGCTCTCTCTCTTTCAAATAAATAAATAAAACTCCCCCCCCCCTTTTTTTTAAAGGAATAAAATTTTGAAGAAAAACAGAAAAGACAGTCCCTGCCCTCATGGAAATTGCAATCTAGGGAGGGGGAAAGATACCAATATATGTGTTCTTTTTTTTACAGCCTTGAATAGGAAGTAATCCAAACCATGTCTTACACATGTGGAATCTATAAAAACTTCTTGGCAAACTGGAACATAAACTAAAGTGGTAGCAGTGATTAAATGCATGACCTATGCAGAAACATTAAGGACATAGCATATGTATAGATTGGAGACAAATAATACTGAGAGGAAAGGGTAACTATTTAGTAATATCTGGAATAGAATAAAAGAACTGGCTAGAAGAATTACTTAAAGTGATTGAGGGTTGCATAATAAGAAACAACATTATACAATCTAAAAATGAAACATTTAGATTGGAAATGGAAAAAAACCTGGTAATGATAAAATTGGTTAGATAATGGGATAATTTGTCAAGAAACATCCTATTTTCAAATACAGGTGATGACAAAATGTGTAAAATTTGTTATGCAAACCACGTATAAACCCAGCAGGGAAAACATTAGCACATCAATAATGTATTTTGTTGTGCAGCAACATATACGAGCACTTAATTCTGTATTGAGATAATGACACTTCAGCATCTCACTGACATAAGCTTGGATAAAGGCCCAGTCTTGTCTCCAGGCCCCCTGACTCGTGAGATGTTTCCCCAAGCTGATGCGCGAGATAGCTTTATAGTCTTGATTGTGCCCTTTGAACTTTGTGGGCTTCACTGTCCCCATCTGTGAAGGAGGGTAATGATTTAACTCACAGTGAAGAAAACGATAACTAGCATTTATAGAGATCCTGCAGTGTTTCTGAGTGCAAGATGCTTTTACAGATGCATGCTGCTACGACAATAACGGGCCCTGTCTTTGTGGGATCCAGAAGCTCATCTTGAGTGCATCATAAGTCAGGGGCAGAGCCAGGAATGACCTTTCTGACTCCAGCAACCACTTTCTGTCCTCTGGGCCCTGCTACTACCTAAAAAATGGGCCTTTCCTTCAAACCTCCATGAAACTAGCAACCTAAAGACAAAAGATGCACCCTCTCTATTGCTCTATTTTACATCAGAACTCTGATGCCTTTTTCAGGTGAAAAGGGTTTTTTTAAACTTCAAAAGGGTTGTGAAAAGGGATGTTTCTAGAATTGCTGCAATCACTACCTTGTCTCACTTTTGATAAGCAGTTACATCCAGGCTCCATCAAGGCATGTGACAAAGCAGATCCTGCCATCTTTCTCTCTGGACCCCTTCCCATCCCAGTCCCCGAGTACTCTATGCTGGAAGAAATCTCTCTTTCCCCATCATCCTATCCATAGCACAGAGTGTGTTCCCATCATCCAGCTTCCCTGGTCCCAGCCATGTCTAACAGGAAAGCAGCCTCATTATCTCTTGAAGTAATTCACAATAGCCTATCAATGACTGCTAGAGCAACCCAACCCTCCTAGGACATACACAATATAGGAAGGCTAGCTAGCATTGCATAGAGCACTACTGCTCACAGAGCTACGGAAAGCACATTTAATTCTGTGAGGTGCTGTTATCCATATTTTTCAAATAGGGAAACTAAGTTTGAGAGAGAATAATTAGCATAGAGTCATTCTACTATTAAGTGGCAGAGCCATAGTTTATTTTTTTATTTATTTTTTTTTTAATTAGCATTTATTTATTTATTTATTTATTTTTATTTATTTTATTTTATTTTATTTTTATTGGTGTTCAATTTACTAACATACAGAATAACACCCAGTGCCCGTCACCCATTCACTCCCACCCCCCGCCCTCCTCCCCTTCTACCACCCCTAGTTCGTTTCCCAGAGTTAGCAGTCTTTACGTTCTGTCTCCCTTTCTGATATTTCCCACACATTTCTTCTCCCTTCCCTTATTTTCCCTTTCACTATTATTTATATTCCCCAAATGAATGAGAACATATGATGTTTGTCCTTCTCCGACTGACTTACTTCACTCAGCATAATACCCTCCAGTTCCATCCACGTTGAAGCAAATGGTGGGTATTTGTCGTTTCTAATGGCTGAGTAATATTCCATTGTATACATAAACCACATCTTCTTTATCCATTCATCTTTCGTTGGACACCGAGGCTCCTTCCACAGTTTGGCTATCGTGGCCATTGCTGCTATAAACATCGGGGTGCAGGTGTCCCGGCGTTTCATTGCATTTGTCTCTTTGGGGTAAATCCCCAACAGTGCAATTGCTGGGTCGTAGGGCAGGTCTATTTTTAACTGTTTGAGGAACCTCCACATAGTTTTCCAGAGTGGCTGCACCAGTTCACATTCCCACCAACAGTGTATGAGGGTTCCCTTTTCTCCGCATCCTCTCCAACATTTGTTGTTTCCTGCCTTGTTAATTTTCCCCATTCTCACTGGTGTGAGGTGGTATCTCATTGTGGTTTTGATTTGTATTTCCCTGATGGCAAGTGATGCAGAGCATTTTCTCATATGCATGTTGGCCATGTCTATGTCTTCCTCTGTGAGATTTCTGTTCATGTCTTTTGCCCATTTCATGATTGGATTGTTTGTTTCTTTGGTGTTGAGTTTAATAAGTTCTTTATAGATCTTGGAAACTAGCCCTTTGTCTGATATGTCATTTGCAAATATCTTCTCCCATTCTGTAGGTTGTCTTTGAGTTTTGTTGACTGTATCCTTTGCTGTGCAAAAGCTTCTTATCTTGATGAAGTCCCAATAGTTCATTTTTGCTTTTGTTTCTTTTGCCTTCGTGGATGTATCTTGCAAGAAGTTACTATGGCCGAGTTCAAAAAGGGTGTTGTCTGTGTTCTTCTCTAGGATTTTGATGGAATCTTGTCTCACATTTAGATCTTTCATCCATTTTGAGTTTATCTTTGTGTATGGTGAAAGAGAGTGGTCTAGTTTCATTCTTCTGCATGTGGATGTCCAATTTTCCCAGCACCATTTATTGAAGAGACTGTCTTTCTTCCAATGGATAGTCTTTCCTCCTTTATCGAATATTAGTTGCCCATAAAGTTCAGGGTCCACTTCTGGATTCTCTATTCTGTTCCACTGATCTATGTGTCTGTTTTTGTGCCAGTACCACACTGTCTTGATGACCACAGCTTTGTAGTACAACCTGAAATCTGGCATTGTGATGCCCCCAGATATGGTTTTCTTTTTTAAAATTCCCCTGGCTATTCGGGGTCTTTTCTGATTCCACACAAATCTTAAAATAATTTGTTCTAACTCTCTGAAGAAAGTCCATGGTATTTTGATAGGGATTGCATTAAACGTGTATATTGCCCTGGGTAACATTGACATTTTCACAATATTAATTCTGCCAATCCATGAGCATGGAATATTTTTCCATCTCTTTGTGTCTTCCTCAATTTCTTTCAGAAGTGTTCTATAGTTTTGAGGGTATAGATCCTTTACTTCTTTGGTGAGGTTTATTCCTAGGTATCTTATGCTTTTGGGTGCAATTGTAAATGGGATTGACTCCTTAATTTCTCTTTCTTCAGTCTCATTGTTAGTGTATAGAAATGCCACTGACTTCTGGGCATTGATTTTGTATCCTGCCACGCTACCGAATTGCTGTATGAGTTCTAGCAATCTTGGGGTGGAGACTTTTGGGTTTTCTATGTAGAGTATCATGTCATCGGCGAAGAGGGAGAGTTTGACTTCTTCTTTGCCAATTTGAATGCCTTTAATGTCTTTTTGTTGTCTGATTGCTGAGGCTAGGACTTCCAGTACTACAGAGCCATAGTTTAAATGCAGAACGTCTCACTCATGATTGCACATTCTGTCCGTCATCTCTTACAGCTGTTCATTGGTACTGTGGTTTTTTGTTTTTCTGTTTTGTTTTGTTTTTTTTTAAGAGTGGGAGGATAACCTTCTTTCTTGCCTCTTTTCTAGTTCTGGCCACCAGGACACCCTTTCTTTGAGTCATAACAAGTACAAGTCATACAGTCAGTGATTTAGCAAACACAGTAAAAAACTTACTAAATATTCTCTCATATTTCACTGACCTTTAAACAGAGTTCATTGTTAAATTTGGCAACATAGGAGCAAAAGTGGATGATTTACTGTCTTACTATGTAAGCCTTATAGAAAGGTGCTTTCAACAAAAGCGCATTAATTTTTCATTGTTTCATTTAATGTTTGGTGGGTACTATTTTTGGCACGTTGCATACATTGTTTCATTTAATATGTACGGCCACCCTCAGATGAACAGTGCTATCACTATGTGCATTTTATAGATGGCAAGACTGAGGCACACATAGGTAGGTAACCTGTCTGAGAGCTAGCAGATGGAGCTGGGATGCAAACACTGAGTGTGTCCCGGAGTCCCTACCTTAGAACTGATGCCCTACTGCCTCCCATGGATCTAGCTCTTTCACCCTGTGAAATGCTGTAGAGTTTGGTGTTGATGAGGGCACTAGCAGCTATGCCCGATAGCCTGAAGACAGCCATGACCTCACATTTCTGATGCTTTCCCAGCATCTGTGCCCAACAGGCCACTTGATGTGCTTACTCACACAGTAGGAACAAACTCTAGAATCTTCATTGGTCTGAATTCAACTTCCTTATTCTTGAGAATTATTGAGCACAGCATGAAATATGAGTTTATGTCAAGAACAAATAGATCTATCTTTGCATTCCCATCAGAATGAGGCTTTTTCTCCATGGAAATCAATGAAAGTTGCGTGGCTCTGAAGAGCCTGCACTCAGGCTCATATCAACGTGCTAATAGTAGACTCACTATGTGCCCCTCCTACTTATTATGGAAGGGAGGAGGCTTCAGGTGGTGCCTACATCCCATTAGGGAAGGTGGGGTCAGAAGCTAATAAAGACAGAAATATCTCAAGGGCTTAGTGAGCTGGAAAGTTAGGTTTCTTAGAAATTAAGCAACACACAACTCATGAGTGGTGGTCCTGCTGTAAATTATTTAAACTCTCAGTGCCTCTGATTCCTTATCATAGGGTTGCTGTTTGGGTTATTTTGTGTTAACTTATGTAAAATGTTTGTAACAGTGTTGGACATCCATGCAGGGAGTGTTCAGTAACTGTGATTTCTCTTTGCTGCTGACTCTCCTGAATAGATGATCGGAAGAGTGGAAAAACATGACTATATGTCAAAACAGACCCACAAAAGGAGAAGGAGGGAGGATATGGCAATTTCCAGTTTCTTCTCATTATTCAGCTTTGTCTCATGCTGTCTCTTTTTCGGAGCCCTTCTTAATTCTTCAAACTGTTTCTCCTCCTGCAGGTCACATGCTTTATTTATTTCTCTGTCAGATTAATTCTCACATTCATCACAATCTGATGAGGCAGGAACTACTACTGTCCTCATTTTCGGATGAAGAATCTGAGATGTGATGTTCAGCAATCTGCTTCCATCACAGAGTTGCTACGCAGTGGAGACAAGACTCAAAGGGAGCCAAAATATAATCATTGGATTTACATAATTCAGGGTAGCACAGTGCTTAATTGGCTTTTGAATCAGAAAAAGCTGAGTAGGAGTCCAGGTTTCAACATTTATTATCCATATGACCTTCGGCAAACTCTAGTTTCTTGACCTGTTAAATGTGAATAATGGTGTTTACCTCTTGGGACAAGTGAGGATTAAGTGAGATAGCACTTACGGATCATCAGAGGGGACTTAATTAACTGAAGCTTTTACTAAAATTATCTACCACTACCAGACCTTGATCCCAGCTTTATATCCCCAGCACAGTGTCCAGCATGTCCAGGTATGGATGGATGGATGAGACATGAAGTATTAAGTTGGACTGAGAAAATTAAGCTCTGAAATACCACATCAAAGCAATATTATATATCAGTTATTTTAATATAAATAAAGTTATTTAATGCAAATATATTCCTTACTGGACATTTTGTGCATAAAGTAATGAAGGTAGGAGAAATAATATAAATATAAAAGTTAGACATAGACATAATTTTTATAAATGGCTATATTAACATTTCTAGATGTTTAAACAATGTACAAATGCATCATTTTTTTTCCTAATCATAATATTCCATTTGCACTTACATTATGTTGCTTAGAAACAACTATTCATTATATTACTGAAAAATCTCACCATCAACCATTGATTCTCCATATAATGTTTTTATTATGACTATTGTTCCTCAAATAAGTACCCTGTCACTTGGCATATGCTGATCGTTCATATAAATTTAAAGTGGTGAGAAATTTTTTTCTGGCACCACTGATCTCATAAGAGAACAAGAACATCCTAAATCATCTGCCAGGCCTGTGACAAAAGGGGCACTTTATGACCTGGCTCCTGTCCAGAAGTTTCCTTCATTGCTGGTGGTTTTGAGAAACATTCTATTGCTATTACCCAAACAGAAATATGGAGATTTTTCCTTCCTTAAAGCTAATGGCCTTGGGTAATAGACTTTCTCTTCCTTTCTATCTCTGTATCTCCAGAGACACACGTTTTTTGTTTCCCCTCCCTCTGGAGCCTTTAGGCCCCTGTAAGAGCTTGTAGCCAATGACATGTTTCCTCTATTTCATCATTCTGTTGTATGCATTCTTTTTTCTTTTTAAATATTTTATTTATTCACGAGAGAGACACAGAGAGAGGGGCAGAGACACAGGTAGAGGGAGAAGCAGGCTTTGTGTGGGGAGCCCGATGCAGGACTCCATCCCAGGACCCCAGGATCATGCCCTGAGCTAAAGGCAGACGCTCAACCACGGAGTCAGCCAAGCATCCCATGTATATATTCTATTTAAAGAAAGAAATGCTGACTCTGAGACATTTCCGTTGCCCCCCCAAACATGTTAATCATTACAATTATGAGATCAATAAGAGGAGACAGGTAAAAAAAGTGTTTATAAATTCCAGTGAACCTAGGTCCATGAATTTTCCCCATTTCTCTTCTCCCAGGATGTGCTCTGTCTGATATCTTTCTGTCCTCTCTTGAGTCTTGTGATTCTTCCTCATAATTTGCTAATCTCAGTGGCATTCTTAGAGATTATACCTGCCTCCTAATCTAGACATCTATATTAGATGTATCTGGATTATACACAAATACATGTATACTGCTTTATTGAAGGCTATTATATATTTAATTAAGAAGGAAAATGCCATTGTGGTTATATACACAAAGATCATTTCTAGGAAAGAGTTTCCTGATTTTAGGTTGTTTGATAATAGTTGAATGCGCTCACCAACATTAGCACTAGGTTGATACTCTTTATAATCACAAAGAGCATAATAAGTGTAAAGAAAGAAGAGGATGATGAGAGGGTTTAGTGGATCCAAGACTTTAAAATAGCTCAGCAGTAGGAACGAGGGTTGAGGAGTGAAGAGATGAATGTCATTCTGGATTGGACCTTTGGAGAACTGGAAAAAGCAGACTTCCAGAAGGCAAGTCAGTTTGAGTTCCTTGTCTCAGGTTGGTTCCAGTGGACTATAGTTAATCCTTAGTTAATATCTAATTATGCTTCTTTTCTCCTAGCCTCACTCACCCATAAATTTCTTGGTTTAACAGAAAAAAAAAGAAAAAGAAAAAAGTTCTCCCACTGTGAACATATTAATTCAATCCTACATAAAGAATAAAATTACAAAAAAAAAAGAATAAAATTACAGCTAAACTAATCAAATCAAAATGGATTGCAGACTTAAATATAAAACTTAAAATTGATTTAAAAAGTAAGGAACATTTCAGAATCTAGGGCTAGGCAGAGTTCCGAGACTTGACTCCAAAAGTATTATTTATCAAAAGAAAAACTGATAAATTGAATCTCATCAAAATTGAAAACATTTGCTCTGCTACAGAGTCTGTTAAGGGGGAAGGAAAGGTGAACTACAGATAGGAGAAAATGTCTACAAGCCACACATCTGACAAAGGACTCATATGCAGAATATATAAAGACGTGTTAAAACTTAGCATTAAAAAAATCAATAAATCCAAGTAGAAAATGGGCAAAAGATATGAAGAGATATTTCACCAATGGCAAATAATCACATGATAAGATATTCAACATCATCAGTCATTAAGGAAATAAAAATTAAAATCACAATGAGATATCACTGTGCACTATGCTAAAATAAGTAACAGTGACAATACCAAATGCTGGCGAGGATGTAGAGAAACTAGATCATTCATATATTGGGAGTGGTACAGTCTCTGTAGAAATCAGTTTGGCAGTTTTCCAAGAAACTGAGCATGCAACTACCAAATGATCCAGCAATTACATACTTGGGCATTTATCTCAGAGAAGTGAAAACTTATAGTCACACAAAATCTGTATACACATGTTCACAGCAGCTTCATTCATAATAGCCTCATGAGTTTGAAAAAGCCCAGATATTCTTCAATGGGTAGCTGATTAAACAAACTGTGGTATATCCATATCATGGAAAAAAATACTCAGCAAAAAAAAAAAGGAATGAACTATTGATACATGAAATAACTCTGATGAGTCTCTAGAGAATTATGCTGAATGAAAAGAGTTAATCTCTAAAAGTTATGTACTGTATGATTCCATTGATATAACATTCATGAAATGACAAAATTATAGAATTAAAGAACAGATTAGTGGTTTCCAGAGGTTAAGGACTAGAGATAAGTATGTGTCTATAGAAAGGTAACATAAGGGATCCATTGGTGATGGAAATATTCTGTATCTTGAGTATATTAACATGAATATTCCGGTTGTGACATTGTACTGTATAGTTTTACATGATGCTACCATTGTAGCAATTGGGCAAAGGATGTACTGATCCTCTGCATTATTTCTTAAAACCTCATGTGAATCCACAACAGTCTCAAAAATTTTAATTAAAACATGGTTTACACATTTACATTGAAGTGGATGGAACTGGAGGGTATTATGCTGAGTAAAATAAGTCAGTCAGAGAAAGACAACTACCATATATATGGCTTCACTCACATGTGGAGTACAAGGAATAGTGAAAGGGACCATAAGGAAAAGAAGGGAAACTGAGTGGGGGAAAAATTAGAGAGGAAGACAAACCATGAGAGAGACTCCTAACTCTGGGAAACAAAACAAAAGGTTGCTAAAGGGGAGGTCGGTGGGAGGATGGGTAACTGGATGACAGGCACTAAGGAGGGCACATGATGGGATGAGCACTGGGGGTTATACTATATGTTGGCAAATTGAATTTAAATAAAAATTTTTAAAAAAAACATGGTTTACAAAGGATATTTATTACATAGGGAAATGCTCTTCCAATATTTTAACCTGTGAAAAAAACAAAATATGAAACTATATTTTAAGTAATGAAAAATTTAGAGTGTCTATATTGACCTATATGCTGACCCATGTATATACTGTATATACAGTATACATGCATACACACACCCAAATCTATATATATTGCTGAGCTCAACAAAGGAGAATATTAAAATACTATGAGGGATGGGGGAAGAATAGAAGATAGGTTTTTTACTTCAACATATTTTTCAGGTTTTAAAAAATGTTTTATGTTACGTTTATAATCAGCAACAACACAACAAAACAGTTTAAGCCATGGCCACCCATCCAACTCATACTTCAAAACTTCAGGCCTTTTCCAGTAGGGTGCCAGAAGAAATGGTAAATTATTGAAAACCTGGATCTGATATTAAATAAATTATCCTTTCCTACTTTCCAAACTGATGACTTATAATTAATGGGCTAATTTAACTGCAAATCTTCAAGTCAGTAATATTAATTAAAAAGAAGACATGTAAATGACCTTCTGAAAAGGACTTATTTCTTAATTTGCCCACAAATGAGCACTTGCCATTACTTCTTAATCAATACCAGGAAGCTGGCTGGAATTAATGCGTGGCTTCTTCGTTTTAGCCACTTTTAAGAGCACTCAGGATCACCACATGTAGACTGTTCAAGGCCAACCCTATATTTCCCTTTAATTTACCTGACCTTTCAGGCAGTGAGTGAATTTAAGGCCTTTATAGGCTTGGCCTCAATAACTGGCAACTTTCATTACTTTAATCATGGACCAAAAGCTTTGGGAAATGTCAGCCTTTTCTATGCCATTGTTTAATATGTTAATAAGATCATTAACATCTTCTTTTGCTGAGAAAAGGACCTGATATATAAAGAAAATGGTAGGAGGCTGTAGGTGGAGGGGGATGAATAAAACCTTATTTTTATTTCTAGGAGGAAATAGGAGTTCTTTCCTCAGTATCTTTTTCCTCACATTAGGTATAGCATAAATAGTGGCTAACAGGTTCTAAAATTCACACTTCTAAGAAATGCAGTTGCCTCTTTTGGGAAGATCTGGGTCTCCAGACAGCATATAAGGTGAAAATCAAGTATACTGTATTGCAAATTATTCCTGGGATCCCTTAAATTGTCCAGAAAGGACCTTGCTAATCCACACTTGTGTATAACACAACCCTGTAACTCTTTTCAGAGCTTGCCTTCAATTAATTCCCTTTTCTTTCTCAAGAATGTTGTTGACTGTGTTCTTCTGCACATCTTAACAAGCATTTTACTAGCTTGCCAATAATTAGGGAGATCCTTAAAACCCCTGGCATGTTCTTTCCGCAGGTCTTACTAACACCCATTGGCTGTTTCAGGCTTGAATGCTTCCATTCCCTTGAAAATTTAACTGACCCACGATGGGAACTGCCAAGTTGAATTCAGCTAAGGTAAACAAATACTTGCATCACATGACTGCATTATAATGAAGAGGTAAGGGTGAGTCTGAATATCTGTCCACCACAGACAGTATCATCTTCACATGAAATCACTGGTTATATTTTATGGCTTAAATTAGCATAGGATTGGGGATCCCTGGGTGGCTCAGCGGTTTAGCGCCTGCCTTTGGCCCAGGGCGTGATCCTGGAGTCCCAGGATCAAGTCCCGCGTCCGGCTCCCTGCATGGAGCCTGCTTCTCCCTCTACCTGTGTCTCTGCCCCCCCACCCCCCACTCTCTATGTCTATCATGAATAAATAAATAAAATCTTTTAAAAAATTAGCATAGGATTTAAGGATATTTTATTTCTTACCTTTGTGTGTGTGTGTGTGTGAGGGAAAAAGCAATGCAAATTAAATAAATAAATGGGAAAAAAAAGAAGAGACACCACAATGAATTGTCCATTACAAGGGAGGTAATCATAAAGCTACACCTGCTTTCAGATGCAGCTAGATGGATGGGATAGTAGCTTTGATCTGGCTCAGCATTAAAGTACCTCTCCTGTCCTTGTCATGGCTGGGCTGAGTGCCAAGGCAGCTCCTGGATCTTGATCAGTCAATTAGATGGCTCTGAACCCAACCCTGAATCAATTCCTTGAAAATGTCGATGAACTGGTGTCTGATATTCTAAGTCTGATTCTTTCTCTAGCCACTCATTTTAGGATTTCCTCATCTGCCCAGTGGGATGGGAGGCATGGGGTAGGACTCATAGGGCTACACGGGTGGAGCTGCTGTAAATCACCAAGTTCCAGGCAGGTGTTACAAGGATAACCAATGAAGACAGCAAGTGGGGCAGTTGACATTTCAGATCCTAATTACAAGGCTGTGAAAATATAATTTTTCAGATAATTCAAAGCCAAAGCCTTTCTGAAATCTGAAAACACAGATGTTGATTTACAGTCTTTGATGACTGAATTCACTAGACGGCTATGCTGAGTCTCATTATTTTGTGTTAGGCAGCCCTGGTGTCAGCTATTGGGACAGTGTTTTGCTTATTCATAAATCTCCCTTGTCTCTGTCTTTCAGGCTGCTTTGAGAAGGGAGAAGTGTCCTCAGTGGTGGGGGAGGAAAAAAAAGTATGAGTACAGTAATATGTTTGCTCTAGGTTTTTTTTTTTTTTTTCTCCTCTATGCTGTGTTTCTTATACCTAACAGGGGCAACTGTCAATAATGGATATGATCTTAGTCATAAAAGGGATTAAAAAATACATTTTCCAGATATCAGTTGTCTGACCAGGGGTAAATCATCTACTGCCTATAATACTTTCATTTTCTTATCTATGTCAGGGGAAAGGTCACTTTCTTTGAGAGATTGATGTCAGGGTAAAAAGAGCCACCTCATGGACTTGCCTGGTATGTGGTGGACCTTCGAGCCCTAGCCTCTTTGTTTCTTCTTACCTGCCTCAAGCTCTTTGCACTGAGAAACAGCATCTTGCTTGGAGAGTGAGCTCTGTGTTATAGGAATCCTCCGCTACATTCTGATTTACTCACTGGTGCTATCTTACAGGCGAGAAACTATGGCTCCTAGACATCACATGCAGCAGAAACCGAATTTAAAGGTCTCTCACACACCACTTCTGATCCATTAGCAAATTCTGTGAACTCTGCTTTCCAGTTGCATTTCAAATCTGATTACTCTCCCTGGCCACTGTTATCATCCTGGCCCAAGCCACCTTTATGTCTGATGTGGACCACCATAACTATCTCTCTGTGGGTCCTCTTGCTTCCACTCTTGTCCTCTGCATAGCAGTCACACTGATTTTTGACTCTGTGATTCTACTATGCTCAACATGCCTCTGGGTTCCCATTACATTTGGACCAAACCCCAGTCCTAATTGTGGCAGATGAGATTCCCACAGGATCTTGCCACCGCCCAGCTCTCTAGACACATGGCCTGACCTCCTCACCTTGTTCATGGCATGCTGGCGACACAATACAGCATCCTGCTCTTTCTTGTGCACGCTGAGCATGCTTCTATCTTGAGGACATGGCATTCCCCCATATGTTTATATGGCTTCTTTCTCCCTTCCACTCCCCTCATTGATAGCACTTAGCACAACAATATATTATATCATGTATTTGTTTGCTTATATATCCTGGCTCTTAAACCAGAATATAAACTATGTGAGAGCAAGTCCCTCTCATCTTCCAGATATATCTTCAACAGCTACAATAATATCTGGCACAGAGCAGATGTTAAATAAATTTGTTGAATGAAAAGTGTCAGATTCCAAAGCTGAGAAAAGAAAATGTTTAAGAAAGTTGGACCTGATCCTAAAGAAAATCTCTAAAAAGATTATTTCTGAAAAATGTGTAGAAAATGAACAGTTTCCAGTGAGCTTTATGCCTTTGGCACATTTATACCAGCATTATTTCTTCCTTTACATACGTGACAGTGTTTTGATGATGGTTGTCGTGTTTTGTAAAGCCCCTTGAGCTACTCGAAGGAAAATACAATATAAATGCAAACTAATAATAAACCACCTCTCTGTTTGGTACTCCTAATAAAGTACAGGAGGTTTTTGATGATTTAGTGAAACATAAAGTAGGGTGTTTCTAAAGGTAGAGAAATAGATCAAGTCAAAATCATTATAGTATTATAGTAAGATCCAAGCAGCAAGGGGCCTTCACATGTAAACTCATCGTAAGTTAGACCTCAGAAATTCACTTCCTGATGGTCTGAACAAAGGTGAAAGCCTCCTACCTTCAAGACATTCTGTTAGGCTACCATCATTATTCTAACTCTAGCACAATCTTTTAGCCAAACAGATACAATTCTTATTTTGTTGTCTACAATATAGCTATTTCTGAATAAGTCAACATTTTTTTTTCCCTTCTGGAGCTTATCTTTTCTTATATTAAAAATACTATAGACAGGGATCCCTGGGTGGTGCAGCGGTTTGGCGCCTGCCTTTGGCCCAGGGCGCGATCCTGGAGACCCGGGATCGAATCCCACGTAGGGCTCCCGGTGCATGGAGCCTGCTTCTCCCTCTGCCTATGTCTCTGCCTCTCTCTCTCTCTCTCTCTCTCTGTGTGACTATCATAAATAAATAAAAAATTTAAAAAAAATAAAAATACTATAGACAAAGAATGAATAATAGAACCATATATGATTTAATTGGTTAGACCTATCCAAACCAAGATTATATAAGTCATTTAAAACTTTCTTTCCATAATATTTATGAATACATTTTTTACTTTTATGATAAGTTTAAGGAAATTAGATTCCAAGTTAACATGACTTAATTATAGATGCTCGTAGTACATAAAGGAAGGAGAATATTTTGGAAAAGTTAAATGTTACTATATTTTGCTGCTCCAAATCTGTGCTTCTAAAACTATCACAGAAAGGAACACGTGTTTACCTAAAGTGCTTTTCTACTGCCTTTGATAGAAAACAATACATTTGCTGAGCCACTTTAGAGCTGTCAGTCTTCAACATAATGTTTTAAAAGTAATCCATTCATGTGGACTTTCATTTTATTGATTTTTTAATATTAAAAAAAAAACTTCTGGGGGAAAGCCAGAGTTAGAGTCTAAATATGAATCTCTATTAAACAGTTTAATTTTGACCTGTTATGGTAACATTCTGGCATTTTGTATTTTTCCCTTACTATTTGTCATGGAAAACAGAAATAGGCTTATCATGTGGTCATCTTTTTCACTCCTTTTGGGGAAAAAATGTATTAAAGCAAAACATAAGAGCTGCTGTTAGTTTGTAAAGGAGTTTACAGAACCAGCCAGATAGACGAATAGAGAACATAGAAAGAAGAAAAAAAGATATTTGTTTTAGTTTTCAGATTGATTTTATTGCTAATAATGACACACATAGGAAGTCTTGACTTGTTTCTCATATGGAAAGCTAAGGTCTTAAAAAAAAAAAGGTTATTTGACGTATACGATTCCAGAACAGACATTCCAATTACAACTCTGATTTGCAAGGTTGAAGCTTGCTAGGAACCCTTGGAGAATTTGACAAATTAATGTCAACACTGAGAATAAATTTTAAAATATATCAAAAGTCCATTTTTTGGGTTAGCTCCGAAAATGACCCATCATAGGTGATACTTTATCAGGTTTAAACTATGAGACACTATTTCATGGGTATTCTTCCTAGAGAAGTCATCCTACAGGGTACTTGAGAGTTCCAAATTTCTCTGGAAGCTGAGCCTACTTCATTTCACTTTTTTACAAATTCAAATATGAAGAAATTATTGTTACTGACTTAATCCCCAAAGGGAAAAGAAGGGGAAAGAAATTACAGCAATAAAAAGGAGATTTTCCTTTAATCAGCTTCTTATGAAGAACTGTAAAGCAAACTCCTGGTACAGGATGAAGGTGATTAGACCTCCCAGATGGCACAGGACTAAAGAAATATATGGACAACTATTTCTTCTCCAAGAAATAAAGGCCTGTCCACTTGCTTTCTCTTGGACTAGTCAGTTCATGAGAGCACTGAGTCATGCAAAGGTGCTTGATGGCTCCATAGAAGGTGCATCACCCTCTATGACGGCTCATTTGCATACACTCAGTTCATCCCAGCAGGAGGTGTGCATTCAGGGGTCTCCCAGAGCAGAAACGGAGAGATTCTTAGATAAAAGCAGTTCTTTACTAAACTTTATAACCTCATTCCCAACTCCAGTTGTCAGTTAACAGCTTTCAGGATGACATCTTAAATCAGGAAAATGTCACACGTGTACAGTAACTGGCCTCATCTTTTCTGTAAATTGCTGCCTGTGGTTTTCAAAAACATAGTAAATTGCTGGCAATTGACAATGTGTCTCCCCTGCACAGCGAACTTCACTTCTGCACAGTTAACAAATCAGGCTTAAATTATTCATCAGATCACCCAATGTCTAGGCTCTTCTGCCTGTCATTGATTAGGGACCGGTAGCCTGCCTGTCGAGAAATTCATGCTCCCAGCATATAAGATTAATTGCATACAGGAAATAATAATACTCTCTGTCTCAGTATCTCAGCTAATGGGGAGCACAACTCACTGTATAACCATCATTTCTGCTTCCTATGCTATCCTGAAGCGGGACATAGTATTTTCTCACACTAATACTTAAAACAGCCTTACTGCCCCTGTATACTTCCAATATACTGAGGAAGCGTTTTCTCTATTAATTCTATCATTACAGGGCAAGAAGAAAATGTGATGAGTTATTTGTACAAACTAAAACATCTGATGGACCATTTAGAAATGATGCCATCAAACCATTGTTCACTGTTCTGGAAACAGGGTCAAATCAACTCCCCAGACGGCTCAACTGAATTGAATTTTTGTTGCTAAAACAAATGGGGGGATACAGTGTTTGTTTTGAAAGGGCATCTTAACACCATTTTTCTTTCAGCAGCAGACATGGGATCTTTCAGGAACATATTTAGCCTTCCTTGAAATATTTTTTGAATCAGTACTGGCTCTAAGCTGAACAGTGCGGTTGTTCAGTGCAATAGTCTTACATTTAAGGAACACACTTGTCTACTTATGCACAGGGAAATTAACTTCAGATCATCACAAAAGGATCCCCAGCAGGCTGGCATCTTCTCCCAACTGTGCCTGCCCAGACATACATGTCCAGGACATTGGTAGTCATGGTCTAACTTGATAGCTTCCTTCTTTAGAGCATGTCCCTACAAGACCACTTCCCAAAGGTAGTGACCTTGGCTCTGATGTCTGTAATTCCACAGAAGTTATCTCACTGATGTCTGCTGGCCAGAAGAAAGTCTGAGAGCGTGGGATGGAGGTGGGTGGATAGACACAAATTCATTTCAGGAGATTTTAAACATTCAAAGCGTGTTTCTCACTTATGGTTTGTCGGTAACAGCATCTGTGTTTGTGAAGGTCAGCTTAGTTCTCGTAATGCTGTTCTTTACTGAGTATGCACAACCTTCATCCCATCTTCCTTAGGAAACCTCCCCTGATCCTGGTGAAGACTATATTCCCTGCTCTGTGTTTCCCTGCTCTATGTTGCCAGCAGTTTTTCCTTCATTATCGTAACACTGGTGACATTTTCTAGTTATGACTCATTTAATGTCTATTTTTCCTATGATACAGAACATTTTATGAGGGCAAGAACCGAATTCAGCCCTAGTGCCTAGAACAGTGCTTCAAATTAAGTAAATACTAAATAAAATTATCTTTAGAATTATACGTGTTTAGTTAGACATTATTTTCAGCTGCATATACCAAGCTCCCAAACACATTTTATGCTATAAAAGAATTCTGGTCATAGGCAGCTCAGGGTAGTATGGAAACTCCACAGTTATTAGATTGCCAAGGCTCCTTTTTACTTTTTATTCTGTTTTTCTCACTCACGGTTAACATCCCCAGGGTCACCTCATAATTCTAGATGGTTACCATCAGTGTGGCAGCAGAATAAGGGCCCCCAAATATGTCCACGTCCTAATCCTCAGTACCTATGATTATGGTACCTTCTGTGGCAAAAGGGCTTTGCAGATGTGATTGAAGGATCTTGATATGCTGAGATTAACCTATGTTATCCAGGTGGGCTCAATCTAATCACATGAATGCTTAAAATTTGAGAAGTTTTCCCAGCAGTGAAAAATCAGAGGTGCCAGAATGAGGATTAGAACTGCCATCACTGGCTTTCAGGATGGAGGATGGGATGCTGGCAGCCCTAGAGGCTGGATAAGAGAAGGAAAAGTTTCTTCCTAGATCTAGAAAGGAATACAACTCTGCTGATACCTTGATTTTACTTTATTTTTCCTAATTTTAGTGAGATATAATTGACATATAACACTGTATACAATTAAAGTGTACAACATGATGATTTGATAGACATATATATTGCAAAATGATTGCCACAATAAATTTAGTTTAACATTCATGACCTCACATAGTAATAAATTTTTTTTTCTTGAGATGAGAATGTTTAAGATCTATTCTCTTAGTAACTTCAACTATATAATATACAGTACTGTCAATTATGGTCATCATTTTGTAAATGGCATCTCAGAACTTATTTATTTATTTGTAAATATTTTATTTATTTATTCATGAGAGACACAGAGAGAGGTAGAGACATAGGTAGAGGTAGAAGCAGGCTTCCCATGGGAAGCCTGATGCGGGACTCAATCTAGGACCCCGGGATCATGACCTGAGCCAAAGGCAGATGCTTAACCACTAAGACACCTGGGTGCTTATTTATTTTATAACTGGAGGTTTGTAGCTATAGAGCACCTTTACCCATTTCCCCAACTCTCCAAGCCCCACCTCTGGCAACCACCAATCTGATCTCTGTAACCATGAGCTTGATTTTCTTAGACCCCACATATGAGTGAGATCAAATGGTACTTGTGTTTCTCTCCTGACTTATTTCTCTTAGCATCATGGCCTTAAGGTCCATCATGTTGTCACAAATAGCAAGACTTCCTTCTTTTTTATGGCAGAATAATATTCCAGTGTGTGTGTGTGTATATGTGTGTGTGTGTACACACATATCAAATACATACAGATATATATCACATTTTCTTTTTTTAAAAAAAGATTTTATTTACTTATTCATGAGAGACATACAGAGAGAGAGAGAGGCAGAGACACAAGCAGAGGGAGAAGCAGGCTCCATGCAGGGAGCTCGACGTGGGACTCGACCCAAGGACTCTAGGATCATGTCCTGGGCCAAAGGCAGGCGCTAGCCACCCAGGCATCCCTATATCACATTTTCTTGATCCTTTCATCTGTCAATGGACAAAAAGATTGTTTCCATGTCTTAACTGATATAAATAATGCTTCAGGGGCAGCCCCAGTGGCGCAGCGGCTTAGTGCCACCTGCAGCCCAGGGCGTGATCCTGGAGACCCTGGATCGAGTCCTACATCAGGCTTTCTGTATGATGCCTGCTTCTCCCTCTGCCTGTGTCTCTGCCTCTCTCTCTCTGTCTCTATGAATAAATAAAATACAATCTTAAAAAAAATAATGCTTCAATGAACATGGGGGTGCAAATAATGCAAGTATGTCTGTAGGACAGTGGTTTCATTTCATTTAGATATATTCCCAGATGTGGAGTTGCTGGATCATATAGTAGTTCAATTTTTAATTTTTTGAGGAACTCCCATACTGGTTTGCATCGTAGCTGTCTGATATCTTGATTTTAGTCCATTGAGACTCATAGGATTTCTGACCCACAGAAGTATAAGATTTGTATTAAGTGTAAGATGTGTATGCTTTAAGTTACTGAGTTTGGAGCTGTTTCTAAACTGTATTAATTCCTTAGCAGCCTTCCAGAAGTCCTCCATAATTCTTCTACTTCTATCTCAGTGGCCAGAACTTAGATGACCATACCTACTCTTACAGGGACAAAGAGATACATGTTTTTTAGCACTTCTGTCTCAAACAAAAGCAGGGTTTTTCCTGACTCTTGATGAGAAGAAGGGGGAATAGATAACAGAAGGTAACCAGAAACTTCAGCCATCATTTTTTTACAAAATCATGAATAGAAGATGAATATAGTTGAAAACCTAGAAAACGAGGAAAATGACATAATTTTCATGGAAATTGATTTCCCATTTGGAAGTTAATTTAACAAATGGATATCCTTCCTTTAAATGTTCAGTTATCTAAATTTCATTCACTTTTCATCTCTTCCATCTAATTTTAATCTTAGAAATGTGTGCTTTCAAAATTTCAATACTTTTAGTAAATTAAGAATTACTGGGACAGCCCGGGTGGCTCAGCGGTTTAGCGCCGCCTTCAGCCCAGGGCGTGATCCTGGAGACCCGGGATCGAGTCCCACATCCAGCATCCTGCATGGAGCCTGCTTCTCCCTCTGCCTGTGTCTCTGCCTCTCTCTCTCCCTGTGTCTCTCATGAATAAATAAATAAAATCTTTTAAAAAATTAAGAATTACTGATATCCAGGTTCCATAAATAAGAGACCTTGAGTCAAACCAGCTGCTATAAGAATAAAGTAGAATTACTTGTTTAATACCTTTACTTTTCCTTCAGCTTCATCTTTTATATGAATTTGAAATATTTGGTCTGGTTTTTGTAGTAAACTGAAAGTTTCCCCCCAAAAGAGCCAAGCTTTCAGGGAGTCCGGAGTGCTAGCTGCATCAACATTCCTAATTGTAGCACACAAGCACACTGATTCCCAGAAACACAACTGGACATTGTATTGCTGCTGTACTTCTGTTATTCCTGGATCAGCAAACAGGCAGAGGGTGATTAGTGCTGAGAGCTTCCAAAGGGTGGAAGCTCATCCCTGATTACTAGACACTTGGATGCTTGTTCCCTTTTCATTCTGACTTCCCATGCCTCTGTTCTGTGGGCTGTGCTGACCACCCATTCTGTCTCATTTTCTGGGCAATCTTTGCTCTGGGCACTTTTTCTCTGTTTTCTTCTGTCAGTCCTCAAGACATAAAGGGCTGAGATTGCTTATGCCTCCTGACTCTGGGCTGGTGCATGCTGCAGGCAGCATCCCATTCGGCTCTGCAGGTGGGCAGACATGACTTGGAAGCTCCTTCATACTAAAGGGCATGTCATTCCAAGGATTTTCGAATTGTCATTCTATTAATACTCCCTGCATCAAGAGAAAGCAAAACATACCTCCCCTCCCTACCGCTGATCTATGACAATAACCTCCTGATCAATCTTTTTTTTCACATCTTCTCCTATATATCTGGTTTGATTTCCTTATCATCCTGTTCATCCTGAATTCTCAAAGCTTATCATTTCTGAGCCAGGGATCCAGAACTCTCGTGCCATGGCAGCTGATAGAACAAAACTGGGCTTCCAGTGGCTGCTAGGACAAGACAAATTGATGCATAGATACTTCTAGGGCCATTTGTGTTCAAGATCCCAATCGGTCTGAGGCTTCGGGCACATAATTCCCTATACCATCACAGCACAAGAGAAACTTTCTCTGTGCAAAGACAACTTTTTAGATATTATCATTGTTATCTGTGATTTACCCCCTACAGGTTACATAGGAAAATTTGAAACAAGGCATGTAAATGGCTTGTGATTGCCTTCATCTGAGAGTAGCGTTGAGTAATTGTTATCATAGGCTCCTCTCTTTGTACAGGGCCCTTCAGCTTAATGTTCCTTAGTTACGATTTGGCTATGTAGTGCTATTTTATTTTATGAACTACACCATGGTTCATGCTGGTTTTAAAAAGTAAGTAAATGCAACTAATCAGGCTCTCTTTTTAATCTTGTGAAAGCTGCAAATGTCACCTGAAATTCTTCATCACCAGGATTATACTCTTAATTGACATTTCATAACAAAGAGATTGTGTCTTCACAACAAACTAATTAACATCACAGCAAGAAAATCTAAAATCTTAATGGCATTTACTCATGTTCTATTCATTCTACACATTGTTCTAAAATGTCTTATGTTCAACTGACTGCATAAAAAATTCTGCAGTAGCTACTTTAAATTGTCTTTAAAAACATAGCAAAGCATTTGACTATTAGCTAAAGAGTGTGGTTTCTCTGCAGCACCAGAATTTTCCTGAAGATAATGCTTACATGGAAATTCAGCAGGCGTGGTCAACTCAGAATGGTTTAACTTATGAAACCAATGGCTTAACATTACAGATATTGGGATAATTATATGTCTGTTAAAAATAAATATCATTTAGGGGTGCCTGGGTGAGGTCATGGTCCTGGGGTCCTGGGATAGAGCTCTGTGTTGGGCTTCTTGCTCATGGGGAGTCTGCTTCTCCCTCTCTCTCTGCCCCTCCCCCTATTCATTCTCTCTCTCTCTCAAATGAATAAACAAAATGATTTAAAAATGAATATCATTTAATCAAATTTAGGGAGAATTAGGCATATTTGAAGAGTGTCACATAGGCAGAGGTCAGTAGTAGAAGCTGGAAAGACTAAGGCCACAATGAGGTCAGAATGTCTGCAATCTCCAGCATCAGCTCTAGGATGGCTACGTAAGAAGTTGACTACTTCCTGTCTCTTCCATCAGAGGAGCAGTCACAAAAAGGGAGGAGAGAGGGATATGTGAAGACCTTAAGCATGATTAGCTCTGGTGAGAGCACAATAGATTTGAATCAGACACGAGACTAAATTTTAATGACCAAATCTGTTACAGAATCTATATACAATGTAACAAGGAATGCAAATAAGGTCTGAAACAAAATAGTTGAGAGACCACTCACTCTAAAGAAATAGAACTATTTAAAAATTATAATCCAATGAGTTGAGACAATAATCTAGGTATACAGGTACCATGTCTAGCTTTCTTCAAAAATTGATCTTAGGCATATTTTCATTATAAGAAGAATAAACTATAAAATACCCCCCAAAACCACTCAAAACCAAAACTTCTGTGTAGTTTTCTAATTATATTTGCCTAGGCCTTTTCAATATAGTCACTCAAATCATATACAATAGAGCTATTGTTGATAAAATAATATATCCATCTGCTTTTTTGAAAACAACAACAAACTGTTTGAACCCATACAGAAGGGCATCAGATAATCACACAAATTTCTGATTAAAAATTCCTAACATCACCCACCCCGCAGCATTTATTTAGCAGTATGTTATAGTTTCTATATGTTATTGGACTACAACATAGAGGCAGATTATATTTTTAGAGGAAATGTCTTCAAAATGTTACCCTTTGATGAAATTTATGAGAAACAAAGTACTAAGTTTAAACTTGGTTATAATTTTCTTTGCGTAGAAAAGAAGCTACAGGGGAAAACAGCCATTTTCCTATACAAAGAAGGACACTGAAAATGCTATTTTAAGAAGTTGTGTTCACTTAGATCCATGCCAAAGGAAAAAGTATAGTTTCAGTCTTTCGGAATAAGAAATGCATAACTATATTTATGCTGCTTTGCTATTTTTTTAAGAGCATAATTATATTATTTTGGAAGAAAAGAGTTTAGACATAAAAAATGAACGAAACAGAAGGAACCAAACATAAAAATAAACATTTGCAAGTCTTTGGGTCTTATATCAATTTAATGCCTGGAAGCAGATTGTGATGGCTCTTCCTTTATTAATCCTTAATAACCAGGTAGATATCCGCCACCACTTCCATCTTCCCCTATGCCAGGCAATATTAGAGACAAAAAATTCTTTCTGGATAGCAGGATAAGTATGCAACAATATATTAATTCAGATACCAAAATATTTTGTTATTCTAGTGAGCTGAAAGAGTTTATGCAATTCCCAAAGTGTCTCATTGATACAGATATCACATTTACTTCACGAAATAGCAAATAGGATACCATTCTTGTAGTTCCGAATGTAGGCATAGTTCTGCTGGGTTTCTAGGATGCTACTGTATTATCTGCTGCTACATTATTCTCAAATAAAAATATTTCGTGCCCTAGCTTCACCCCTCTGTAAACATCATATTTCAAGATTCCTTTTGAAAAATGGCCACATAGGAAGAGATCATGAAAGGGAAAAGATAAATGTAAGTTTAATGTACATGGTAGATTCAGTAAATTTTATTTATTTAAATAAAAAAAGAAATATACTATACATCATTGATTTACTTTGAAACTGTCATCTGAAAAAGAATTCTTTGAAATAAAAATGATTAGGCTGTTTATAAAAAGTAATGGATGGACTGCAAACAGCCAAAGGAAACTGAAGTTTTGTTTCCTAAGCAATTGCTTCTGTACCTGACTCTGAACTGACTCTAAAAGTTTTCTACTTGAAAGTGCCTGTCCAAAGCCACAGTTAGTGGAAGAATCCAACCTTGAAGGAAAATGAATCTTGAGTAAGAAAGAGAATTTTTCCAGTAAGTACAAAGGAACAATTCAGGCTAGGTAATAAGGATAAGCCTTGAAAAGAAGAATTATCTCATTGATCTTGCCCGGCTGCTCAGGTGAAATATTCAACTGAAGAATCTCACAAGAGAAGAGGACCCTTATATAAGAGGGTGACAATTTAAGTAAAAAAAAAAAAAAAAAAAAAAAAAAAAAAAAAAAAAAAACCGAACAAAAAGAATGCTATTATTGCCATTGGGGGAAATGACTTAAATTTCCTTAAGAATCAAAATACCTATAAATCAGGTCACAATGGAAAAAAAGTCCAGATGTTAAAACATGATATAGAGGAAAAGAATGACGGTAGGTTTCTTTTTGTGTGAAGGCCATGTAAAGCACCTGTACAGAGTAGAAATCACTAAAGGTAGTCTCTCTCTCTCCTCAACCTCTTGTTTATTAGTTTTTGAAAGGCCCCTGACAAAAGCACATGATTAATAAGATAAATCTTCATAGAGTTTGTTTATATTTATTTTTATGCCTAAATTATGCTCATGTGCTGTCATGTACATTTTGAATTCTATTAAAATAGGACACACTCAAAATTCCCTACGATCACAATGTGTAAATTCCAAGAGAAGTTGCTTAGAAGAAATATTAGCTGAATATAAATATAAAGCATGTGTATGCTTTAGAGTAAGCAGGAACATGGTGTAAGACCCTAGCTTAAATTCCTTTGGAATTAAAAAGAAAGTACAACTTGAGTCCTCAACAAGACTTATTTTTCAGTCTCTTTAAATGTAGCAAATGAGTTGAGTTTTCATATTTACATTCTGAATGTATTCCTAGGGAGGAAAAAATGATTTCAAGTCTTGCAACCTCCAAAGAAGCAGCAATAACTTATTAATTGTGCCCTGGGTGATCTTAAACTGTGGCAGAAAAACAGCCTTAGAGACTTCCAAAGATGCATAAAGTTCTCCTAGGAGGAACAGTAGGGACACCAGGAGAATCTAACTGCAGAAGTATTTCAAAAAAGCCATTTACATGTTGAAGGAGAGGATTTAATTAATAGTGTTACAGCTGTGAAGTTAATATGCAGATCGGAGGTCCTATCACAAGGGACTGTTACATATTTTTTAAACAAGTCACTCAGTCCTACATTTTTTTTCCCTTTACAGCTCTTTGCATAGTAATAAATACATGTCCCGAAGGTTTCAGGATGAGAATCATGATGTCTGCTAATTTCTTCAATAATAATAAAGATGATGATGTTGATGGCAATTATGAGAAGCACACTTTACTGAAACCTCACTCTATGCCAAGATCCTTTCTCAGTCCTTTATATGCATTATCTTAGTTAATTCTTTCAACAATGCAGTAAAATCAGCGCTAGGAAACCGAGGCTCCAGATCACATAAATGCAGACCCACAATCATCCCTGACCCTATCATATGTGTATGCATTCCCTAAAAACAAAACAGTCATTTCCTTCAAGTTCTTGATCTTCTTCAAGATCAAGAAGATCTAAGGAGAATCGGGACCCTTAAGACCAGGGACAAACATATGGTACAGAGCTGACTGGCAAATGAAGTTAAAAAGGAAAGGAGTGTTTGGATGCTGAGATCAAGAATCCCCATAACAGGCCAAATGTATGATGATCATTCATGCCCACTATAATGTGCACTAATAGTTAATAAGAATGGTTATATGGTTTCTGTCATTGCAATAACACCAAATAGAGAGATTTGTTATTTTAGAATGGATATTTTGGGCAAAAATCCAGGCAAAAGGAGACTTCTATTAATCTATCCAAATGGGTCATGCCAAAAAATGCCTTCACGAACTAGCAAGAAGTAGAGAGCTTTCAAAAGTACATACCAGCATATATGGACAATGAATTTCTTATAAAAGCTGGAGTCCAACCTCAAGGAGTGGCAAAGGTGCTTGGCTGTGTCAAGCATCCTTAACTCTGCTCCATTTCTCAGAATAGATTTCCTACAGATTGCAACTGAAGCTAACCTGTGGCTAACCAGGGAAATGTTACCAGCCTTTGAGGCAGTTAATAGAAGGAGAACACCAGAAAATCTTTAGTATGCTCACTTTGGAGTCGTCTATACTTTTCACGACCTAAAATACTTGGTTGCTTGCCTAATGGTATTTGAATGCATAATAAAATGAGTGACCGGGACTAGAACATCCATTGTTTTTAAACTTGCACCCAAAGAAACGAGAAGGAAAAAACCCTTGATGAGCATTTTGATATTAGAAAATCAGTTACGGAAAGCAGGGAGGGAAAACTGATATAAATGACTACTACTAATATTATTATCTTCTTATCATTTCATAGGGTTGTTTTGAAGCTCACCTGAGTTACCATAAATGATGTGCTTAAGACAATGCTTAATACTCAACAAGTGCTGATTACTACCATTTATTGGCAAAACTGGTCCCATTTTTAAATTTCCAGGAACTTAGTATGGTTAAATGATTTGCCTAAGGGCCCATAGATAATAGGTGCTAAAGACAAGATTTGAGTAAAAGACTTAGGATTTGAAATTCAGTTTTCTTTTAGCACACCACAATACCAATTCCATAGGATGAATTTCTTCTGGTCTAATTATTTTTTTCCAAAAAATTAGTTTATATGGAAGAAAATAGAAGAGAATTACTGCCCAGTACAGTAATGATTTAAAATGACCATTCAAATTACAAGATAGAAAATGCCATGGTTTGAAAAATGCTATGCTTAACTTATTATTCACAATTATTATATTCATAGAATTTGCATTTCAAAATTACTTTATAATCTGCGTGTTACAGAAGATTACTAGGCACTGATTTAAGTACTTTTTTCTGTCTTAAAAATTAGAGGTAAAATGTGATTAATGGCACAAATATTAAAGGTAGATGCTCATGCATTAGTATAAAGTCAGTATTAGAAATGTCATTTTTGGCTCCTGAACACATTTGCCAATGTGAGAAAATGATGACAAGTTCTAATTATAAAGTTATTATAGTGTAGAATAACGAGTAACCACCTCTGGAGGTTCAGAGAAAATCCTTCAGCGATTTTTGCTGCTTAGCTGAATCAAAAATTCTTACCATATGGACTTCAATGGAGCCTAACAATCCTAACAGTCTGTGTTGGTCAAGGCAAATTTTCTAAGATCTAAAACCACAAATGCTACTAGAAGACCATTATGTTACCTAGGAGTTTTTAGACTATCATGCAATAGAATAAGTTAGCACAAATAGAGTTGATAATGAGAAATCTATAAACAACAACAACAACAACAACAACAGCAAAACTACAGCTTTTTCATTCTTTTTGTAATTATACTGTTACCTTTCTTCTCTATGATTTCTGCAAGTAAAGGCTGTGCTGGTTTATGAGAAAAATGTATGAAAAACAAAGCTAGAAACTTTACTCAAGATGCTCTTACATTCGGATGGCAGTCAAAAGCCAGTTCTGCAGGAGTCACAGTGAAAACTGTGTGCTCTGCTGACACTCGTCATAGACAGAAGTGAGGATGGCAACACGTTGCATCAAGACAACTCTCCTCTGATCAGAATTTCAAGATGTACTTAGTTGTTAGTGAATGTATCCTCCACTTCCACATATGAAGTTTTCACGGTTTTTCAATATTTTCACACTGAAAATATGTCACAAACATATTTTCCCCCAGGATCATTATTCAAGCAAAGATAGCAACTTGCTCTTCATATTTATTCCGTTAACATTTTCATTAATCCCTCTTTCCCCTTTAAATACAAGAATGTTCAAAACCATTTTTCACTTAACCTTTGGAGCTGTTGTCACTGTGACATTAGGCCTTTTTAAACTGGACATTAGAATACACTGGAAGCTGAGTTCCACCAGAGCTTAACAAACCAAAGCGTAAGGAAATAGTTGTGGAGTTGATTAATTTAACATGCTCCCAAGATCATTCTTCCCTGATCAGTATCCAAACTTATTTTTGATTAGTATTACATTTGTAATGTTAGATTACTCTCTATATATGAGAGAGAGTTTATGTGTGTGTGTATGTGTGTATACATACACACACACATATAGTCATGATAATTATTTATTAGTGTACTCTTTTTAAAGTGTACTTTGAAAGCATAATAAACTTACCTTAGAGAGCCCACCTACTTCCAAATAAAAGCAGATAATGAACACATTCCAGGTGACCCAGAGGGCAGTCCATACTGTGTACTAGAGAGAAAGGGGGCAAGGGGGAGAAAGAGAAGAAATAATGTAGAGATGAAAGGCATGTATACTAAATAAATCAATAATAATGTCAATAAGTCTCAGTCTTCTGGGAAGAAGCAGGGCGCGCTCAGAAAAGAGTGCTCCTTATGAGGTCCCCTAAGATCTAGAAATTAAAAATCCAATAGTTTCTACAGCTTTCAGTAGTGCCAATAAAGCTAGATTTATTTTTAAAGTGCTTTGCTGGCTTGCAGATAAAGTTAAATCCAAGTGCTGACTTGATTTCTGTTTTCTGAGTATTAGCTTTTCTAGGGAATACAATTATGCAAATTTTCTGTGGGTTATCTACCTTTTAGTTATAATACTAACCTCTCAAGTTTTTAGGAATGTTAGTCAAAACTCAGCACTTCCAGATTCCTGAATGAAGATCATGTTTGAAAAGGGATGTTTGGAGTAAAATTAACAAACTTTCCCACTGAAGTATTTTAGTATGAGTAGAGTGTGTGTATGCCTCCAATACAATCATATAAAATATTTTTTAAAAAAACACAAAAACTAATAAATAGGATTAAGAATAAGCAAATAAACAACAGACTTCCATAATGGGAAAATACCTTCCAATCACATCCAACAGACTCAAACACACTAGCCTTACCAATTAATTGGTTTTATTAGTGTGTTAGATATTAGGAAATGCCTAATATTCAGGTTGACCATTACTCACAGGATAGCCTTAGATCAAGACTCACCAGTGGAGAGGGTCTTAGGGTGCAATGCACCCAGTCATTGATGAAACTAAGATATAGAACTAACATATGGAATAGCTTGGATGACTGAGGATAGAATTTACTGTGGGAACACAATACAATGATTTTCTCATTCCCTTTACCACAAAAATCTATAAATTCTAAATTTCTCAAGTAGACACACTAATTAAATCACTGCTTTTTACCAGTGGTTTTAATCACATGCTATTGCCAAATTAAAATAATTCTTTTTTAAATTAAAATAATTCTTGAAATAGTTTCATTAGTTTATTCTATGCTGTATTATATAATAAAATTACAAATTTTAAATCTGTGTAAAATAGCCATGTTCCAATTGGAAACCTTATCTGAAGCTTTGAACTACTCATAAAATTTAATTTACATTTGTCTTTCTGTTAATTGTGATTTTCAAAAGGCTTTCAAAATAATCAAAATGATCTCATCCAGTGGTGTAGTTCTATAACTGGTTACATTTGATGTCACATCAACATCTTATTTTTCTTTCTGGAGAGGTTTTGCTTTTCTTTTGTTATTAAGAATAGTGCAATTATAATTATGAGTTAAGGCTCCAAATCACTGGAAATTTAGAGAAGTTGGCATATACATTAAAACATTAACACAATTAAAATATATAGTGAAGCTTTAGTATTTGTAGATATTACTGATGCTGCCAATATCCTGTTAGTAAAATCTTCTGGTATGAACGGATTTAGACAGTTTTAAAAATGTGCCAAGTGCCTTGGAATACACTTTTATAAACCACAAAATTAAAAAAAAACACACAAAATAGTCCCATGGATACTGAAAATTGCTAACCTTCATCCTCAATGTATACTTTTTGCAAACTGACTGAGTCACAATAGCCACAACAAATTTTAAAGCTGTTGCTAATTTAAGATGGCATCTGGCATCTGACATTTTTCATTCTAAATTTATCTAATTATGAGTCTATTAGAATGAGAAAGCAGTGCAGACCACTAAGTCATGAGAAAGAAGCCAATGATAAAAGTTTAAAAAAGGACATAAAAGAAAGTAAGACTAACATAAGGAAATAAACAAAAGTAATTGCAAAACCATATGATTCTTAATTATTAGGGCTTCAAACTTCAATGCTTAAGTATTCTTTTAGAAAAGATAATCCACTCGCAGTTACAACAAATGCAAAATAAAACAAATCTATTTAAAAAAATCACAGCACAGATTCAGTGATTGAAGTGTACTCATGCCATTTGTGAACTTTCAAAGATAAAATGGTTATTAGTTGAGTAGGTTTCAAGTGTCAGCTGCTAAATTCCTAACAATAACATGAGTTATTATATTACTCTGCTGTTTTCTATGTTCCTGGTACTGTGTTAAGCACTTTGTATGTTCCTGATACTATACTAAGTACTTGATATAAATCAAGTTTTCTGTCATCACACTAAACTAAAGAAGAGAGTAATCCTTTGATCACCTAGTTAGTGTCGTAGCTGGGAGAGGAAATCTAACTATCTGACTCCAGAGCTGAGATGCTTATGTATTGAATGACAGGCTTTGTTTTAGAAAATCTTAGGAAAAGGACTATGAAATAATTTGCAAGTTAATAGTTCACCAAATTTTGCAACTTATGAAATGACCAATTCACCAAATTTCCAGTTTTCCAAAAATCAGTTTCATTTACATAATTCTACAACAGGCAAAGTATCTGAATAACAATTTCTTTTGTACTTTGCAACTAACTTGTGTTGTGTGTAATATGAATGTTATAGGTTTTTTAAAAAATATTTTATTTATTCATTTGACAGAGAGAGAGAGCACAAGCAAGGGGAGCAGCAGAGGGAGCATCAGAGGGAGAGAGAGAAGCAGGTTCTCTGCTGAGCAGGGAGCCAGGCATCTGTCTGGATCCTGAGATCACAACTTGAGTTGAAGGCAGATGCTTAACCAACTGAGCCACTCAGGCGCCCTGAATGTTATGGTTTTTTAAAAGCAATATCGTAAGCTTCCTTCTTCTAATATATTGGTTTGTTGAGAACAAACATTATTAGTATGACTGAATTTTAGACTATTATGAGATGAAAACTATATACCTCAACCTGCACTGGAGACATAAGTCCATACATAGAGATATAGGGAAATAATTCTCTAGCAATACAAACATATCCATAGGCATTTAGCTAGGCAGGAAGTATTAGGACAACATATGTATCTTTTTTAAAAAAGATTTATTTATTTGAGAGAGAGAGGGCATGAGTAAATGGCGGGGGGGCAGAGAGGGAGAGAATCAAGCAGACTCCCCACTGAGGGTAGAGCCAGACATGGGACACAATCCCACGACCCATGAAATCATGATCTGAGCTGAAATCAAGAGTCGGACATTCAATCTACTGAGCCACCCAGGTGCCCCAATATATGTATTCTTTTTGACATGGGTGATTTTATTTTATTTTATTTTATTTTTATTTATTTATTTATGATAGTCACAGAGAGAGAGAGAGAGAGAGAGAGAGAGAGAGAGAGGCAGAGACACAGGCAGAGGGAGAAGCAGGCTCCATGCACCGGGAGCCTGATGTGGGATTCGATCCCGGGTCTCCAGGATAGCGCCCTGGGCCAAAGGCAGGCGCCAAACCGCTGCACCACCCAGGGATCCCTGATTTTATTTATAATTCAACTGAAACAAGAATTTAAAAAGAGATGACTCCATTTTTTTATGAAATACCTTTTGGTTATCATGAAGCAAACCTATATGTTCATATATCCAGATACACATAAAGTATAGAAAATAGCTTATATATATTTTTCTCTGTATAATTATCTATTTATTTGTTGTTCTTTGCTTATGTTCAGTACACATATTTTAAATCCTATTTTATGTAGATAAAGCCTATAAGCTGAAAAAAAATGCCCATGTAAGCCATGTAGCTTCTTGAATATTTCATGGTTTTACAAAGATATTTCAGTGTTTTTTAATTGAAATGAATTTTGAAAGTCTTACAGTCTATTTCTTCCTCATTGAGCAATTAGTCTATAACATGAATTATTTTTACTTCCTGAGCTTGTTTTCCAATTACCAGAAAGGCCATTTATTCATTTATTCACATGTGCATCAATCAGATACAGTTTTATGCACAGTATGTTAGACTTATAATTTTTAAAAAGTAGGTTTCTTGCTCACTCATTGTTCTAATAGTTTCTGGAGTTTAGTATTAATTTCCAGAAGAACTTTAAGAGAGTAATGTCCTGTCCTTTCATTTTAATGGCTAAAAAAGCAGAATGAAAGCAAAAAAAGATATATTGAACAGTTCGATCATTTACTAAGCACTTACACTGTGTTAGGTTATGTTAAGCAAGTCACATATATTACATAATATAATTCTTAAAGACAACCTGAGTCAGATTTTTACATATGAAGTTAACTATGGTACAAATAAAGCAAATTAATGTCCCAACTGTTCACACCCAGTAATTGGTGGAGGGGATTTAATATAGGACCAATTAAATGGAAAATGGACACTCTTAACTGTCATGTTGAGTAGCGGCCCAGGAAGGAGATTTATGATGACATAGAAGGGAAATTTTCCTGTAACGATTCCAGTTACACAAGTTCTTATGTTTGTACATGAGCATTTGCATGAAAGTCCCAATAACTAAACTGTGGACCTAGCAAAACAACTTGGCTTTCTCTTTAATTTTAATTTTAATTAATTAATTTATTTTTAAAGATTTTTATTTATTTATTCATGAGAGACACAGAAGAGAATGAGAGAGAGAGAGAGAGAGAGAGAGAGAGAGGCAGAGACAGGCAGAGGGAGAAGCAGGCTCCATGCAGGGAGCCCGACATGGGACTCGATCCCAGGGCCTCCGGGATCACACCCTGGGCTGAAGGTGACGCCAAACCGCCGAGCCACCTGGGCTGCCCTCTTTTTAATTTTTAAAAGCAGTTTTGAGTTAATTTCCAAAGTCATTATTTATTAAAAAATTTAAATTAGCTAATGCTTTTGCATTTAAATTGATTTAAAATTGCTTAATTAAATTACTGCCCATGAAATAATAAAGATTTAAACAATTCCAGGGCAGAATCTCATTTTGGAGTTTCTTGTAAGATTTAAAATTTTTGATATAGGAGTAAACAGACAGGAAGAAACAGTTGATTCTAGAACAATATGCTTTCTGCTCCATTTCATCTATAGTCAAAGAAACACGAAAGGTGCATTCAAACCCTACAACTGGCCTTGGTATCCACTAATACATATATATCACACCTTGCACTAAGCTAAAATAAATTTCAATCAATATAAAAAGTACCATATGACAAAGTTGTTTGGTGTTCTAAAAGTAAATATAGCAATATCAAACTGCACCTTATCAGCAGTAATAGTATCCAGAGTGGAATTACTATCCTTCCGTTTTGGGACTTGACTGCATTTTTCTAATAGTCTTTATCATGAGACCTCCTCAAATACAGTAGCTGGTGTCCACAGCTTTCTATTTCTTAGAAAAAAATGAGATGCATAGTAAGTCAGGTAATGGTAGATGCAGGCAGAACAGCCCATAATAAGTTTATCATGTAAATCCTCAACTAAGCTCAGATTGGGATCAGCAAGGCTATAAGGCCAGTTTCTCTTATTGAACTATTGTAGGTGTGCTCTTTTTTTTAATTTTTATTTATTTATTTATTTTTATTTATTTATGATAGTCACAGAGAGAGAGAGAGAGAGAGAGAGAGGCAGAGACACAGGCAGAGGGAGAAGCAGGCTCCATGCACCGGGAGCCGGATGTGGGATTCGATCCTGGGTCGCCAGGATCGCGCCCTGGGCCAAAGGCAGGCGCCAAACCGCTGCACCACCCAGGGATCCCTTGTAGGTGTGCTCTTGTAAGAAATCACTCTCCAGTCCATCTTATAAAATAATTTTATCCAATAACCTTTAATTCATTTATTCTTTGTTCACTTAAGTATTGAGCATCTTTAAAGCCCCATACATGCCAGGAGAGACCTCGAAAACAGCAATGGGTAGGTGCAATGAGCCTGCCAGGAGGACATTGGTGAGTGGAGTGAGATAGGCCTGCAAGTGAGGATTGTGGGTGTGCAGAGTGCTAGGGTGGAAAGTGTCACCAGGATCCACAGGAGCAGAGGGGAGGAGGCATTTATCCTGGAGCAAAATGCTCAAGCAAGGCTCCTAAAGGATGACCCTTCAGTGGAAGCATTATTATTATTATTTTTAAAGATTTTATTGATTTATTTGACACAGAGATTGTGTGTGAACACACAAGCAGGGGGAGCAGCAGAGGAAGAGGGAGAAACAGGCTCTCCCCTGAGCAGAGAACCTGACATGGGGCTCCATCCAGGACCCTGGGATCACAACCTGAGCTGAAGGCAGATGCCTAATCATTATTAACAGTTTTCCAAGAAAGTAAGGAGAACAGGGCATTCCAGGTAGGAGGACAGTGTGTGCAAACAGAGGAGACAAGACACAGCATGTGGTCTTTGGAAAACACAATAGTTCAGCATGGCTGGTATGAGATAGGGGTGTGCAGTGGGCAGCAGGGACTAGAAGAGCATATTTTATGAGCTTTCATTTTCCACTCTAAGAAGTTAGAAGTTCGCCTATAGACATTGCTATTCTGCATGGTTCTTTACCATAACCATTTCCATAAGGGTGATTAATTCTTTAAATTCAGCTGTGATAAACCCTATTTGTCTGCAGAAATGGCAGTAACTTACCATCTGTGTTTCAGTGCTCCAAAATGTCTGTTAGTTTGAAATGGATTGAATTTTAGTGGCATTACTGGTTATTGTTTCAGCCAACAAAGACAGCTAATAGTAAGAATACTGGTGGGTGAGTCGAGAGAAAACCTCCTGCAATCAGAAAGCTCTTTCCCTGCTCAGTGAAAAGTCAGTATGAATTTCTGATCCAGCACTCTTCTCACGGCCACTGAAAAGTTGGTGCCTTCTGAGGCACATCTTCATTAACATGAATGCCATATTTATTTTCTAGCTTTTCATACCAGAATTAATCCTGGCCACCAGTGGTAGTTTCAAACTGAAGCATTCATGGAAACAACTTAGGGATGAACTGTCCGTGGTGTGAAGATGGTAACGTGGCCTAGCCATTCTCCCAATAACAACATGATCTTCCCATTAAAGGCACTCTTTGTGAACAGAATTCCCATGCTTGTGGATTAATAATGACTCTTCAACCATTTCTCCCAAATGTACAATTTATATCCATGTTGGAATAAGACACAATCTGGAATCCCACACAGGTAACAATATTCTGTGATCAGCTGAGATGGAAGGGCAGCATTATTTTCAATATCAAAATTTATACTGACAATGCCACCATATCATCTGGAATCTGGTGGTGAAGAAAAGTATAATAATCATGATAAATCAACTTTGTAAACCTAACAATAACAGAGGTGAGGCAGATACACACCCATTTCTGCCACTTACTATCTGGGTTTCTGGGGTAGGTTACTTCATATTTCCTTGTCTGTAAAATTAGGGATGCTAACACATACCCACAGGTATTTGTGAAAATTAAACCCAACAACATCTTTGGCTTTCCCACCAATTCATTGCTTTCTTTCTCTCCCTATCCTGGGATATGGTCTTAAATAAGGTAACAAACAAGATAGAAATTTGATTGGCATACAGCATTAAAAGAGAAAATCAACATGAGCAAAAACATGGATTGTTTTTCTAATAGATTTTTCTTGAACATTCATAAAGATCTAAATCTGCTTCCTTCTATGCACAAGAGGGAGAAGGGAGAGAGGGAAGCAAAGAAAAGATACCAGAGAAAGAAGTGATGCCAGTTCTATCATGAATGGACTCTGAACAGATAAGGAACTCCATGGTAAAAATGATGATAAGTATTTACTGAGCATCTACTACATTCCGTGTTCTCAAAGAACTCTGCCTAGTGGGAAAACATAAGTGTGAACAGATGATAAAACATGCTCAAGACACAGAACTGGAGTGATTAACTATTACAGCATATGGAAGGATGGAAGTGTGCTACAGAGACAGAAACCATTGCTGAGTTGGAGCTCAGAGACATAGGCAGGACTACAGGGCAAGAGGCTGGACAAGCAGGTAGGAGCAGGGTGCGTGATGCTGAAGTGCACAAACTCTCCACACTTTGACGGCTTGTGCTCAGCCCCATCAGCCTTCTCATGCCCTTTTTACAGTCCTTTCATCACCTCCAGAGACACTCCCCCCACCCGGTGCCTCCCTACTTTGCATAATGAATTCCTGGAGAGCAGGGATGCTGTAGTTTACCTTCTTTTCTATTTATCAAGCTGTAGCCCAGGGTAGTAGGGCTCAATAAATGCTTAATGAGGGAATGGGAACTACTGCTACTGACGTCCTACTATGTGCCTGCATTACCTTCTGCCCACAACCCCCTTGGGGTCTCCTCTTCCCTGGTGAACTCCCACAAATTGCAGATCTCCGCTCCCCACTCACTTCTGCAGGGTCAGCTCCATCTCCTCATTATACATTGCATGGCACAGTGTGCCCCTTTGTAAAATGTGTCACAGTTGAAATTTAACATTTACCCGAATGATCATTTGACTATTTGTAAGGTAACTACCCAAGATGGCAGAGAAGACATGTGTCTGTATTTGATCACCAATGTAGCTCACACTTAACACAATGCCAAACATAAGGCAGAAACCCAATAAATGGGGTTTGAATGAATAAGTTAATGAAGAAAAGGAGGAAGTTAAGAAAGAAGGGAGGTGGGGCACCTGTCTGGCTCAGTGAGAAGAATGTGCGACTTGATCTCAGGGTCCTGAGTTTGAGCCCCATGTGGGGTATAGAGATTATTTAAATAAATAAAAGTTTTAAAAAACAACAAAGGGAAGGAGGTAGGGGAGTGGGGAAGGGGAGAATGAAGGAAGGGAGGGAGAGAGGACAGACTGTGAGATCCATGCTTGGACAGGTGGTCAGCCAAGGATATTCTTAGATTTCATCCTGCTAAGAGCTGGCAAAGAGTTTTAAGCCAGCGATTTAGGCAAAGTGCAAAGGACACAGTGGAAGGCAGGAAGATAGAAGCCTCAACCAAGGCAGTAGCTGTGTGACCAGTGTGTAGAGCCAGTATGTAGAGGGTACAAGCAAAGGGACTAGGTAATGTCACTAATGTGTACCAACAGCTTTATTCCAAAGAGGCCACTGGTTTCAAGCCATCTGGTGTTTGGGGCTTCCAAGGAACACCAACATGATAAAGTCTACAGTGAGCAAAAGTGCCATGTTTATAGCAACAAACTAGAAGACAGAATTGATATAGTAGTTTGATATTATGCATATGGAAGTGTTTTATGCTACAAGTCCAACTCCATGAGACACCCTTCTAGCAGATTATACAGTGCCTCAGCAGAGACTGGCTTTCAGAAAAGAGGAGCAAAGCAGAAATTGTTTAGCGCCTGCAGCTGGCTGAGTGATACAAACGCCCCTAATGCCCCGGGGCAGCTATTTTGAGTGCAGAGTCAGCTGTGGGCCCATTTACATTCACCTCTGCTATACGGTGAAAGATACAAGAAAGCCAATTTTGAGATTCAAAATAGAGAATTAATACATTCATACAAAAATGTGTAGCTTTATTCTTTCCACAGTGGTGGCCTGGATTCAATCAAAATTGAAAGATGGTGTATGTTTAAGTCTATAGTTTTTTTTTTTTTTTCTAGTAAAGCAATGTCACTGCACTGCAAGAAAATATTCACTAATCCTACTGAACACTGTATATTTATTTAGGCTTATGAGTAGGTATGTTATTCCTAGTTACAATCACTTATATATGCTTATTTCTCACAACCTTATACATGTAGCCTAAAACATTGCCTTTTTTAAATAGAAAACTAATTACTGTGAATAATTCCCATTCAATTGTGGAACACAGCACACACTTCATTAAACTGCCCTGTAATGGGGGACGTGCTGACCATGTTTGGTATAGTGGGAGTATAGAATTAATATTTCAAATTTATCTTAACAGAATGGAGACATGTTCAATGGTATAAGTTATGAAATACATTAGGGGCAAGTACTAAATACCCTTCAGTACATGCATTTGTAATGCCCTAAATCAATTAAAATTAAATTATATTATTGTCATCAGTTAGTAAATATTTATGGCTGTGTAGGTTTGCTTTTTATTGACATATGTCACGGAAATGACAGTTAATGCACATTTACGTCTCATTCTGACATCGGGACCACAGCCAGACCTCCTACTCTATCCAACTCTGTTTCAAATTTCCTTGTGGAACTTGAATTCAGTTACATGGTGTGTCGGACTATGTGTCTGTCTCACACTTATAGTCATGTTGCTTTGCTCTCATTAAGAACATTCACTGAGTCATTTTTCCTACAGATTATCATCTCTGAACAAAATTCAATACCTAAAGGCTCGAACAGCAATGCTACATAATATCCAAGGGAACAATTTAAGATATTTCGTTAATCTTCTTTTAGTAATTTTGTAGCATTTATTGTAAGACACAGGCTAAAAGGAAGACTTACCACAACAATATATCGAGGTCTGTACTGAATGGTTCCAAACAAACCCAATATGACCACTATTATGTGTAGAAAATTTCCAAGAATTGGTGCCCACTGGAAGCCAAGGAAGTCAAAGATTTGCCTCTCCAATGCTGAGAGCTAAAATAAAGCAAAGAGAGTCCATTAGCATCTAATCCAAGCATCCTCACACCATTTTAATATTTATTTCATGCCTAGAAGTCTGCATATTTAATTTCAATCACACTTATGGACATCATCATCACTAGAGTTATTACACTCATTTCCTGTACTGTTTTATGCAACTTCTCTCAGAAAATACAATAAGATAATTTTGAGGTTATAAAGTATAAATGGATTTTAAACCTCTGGAGAACTTGACATATACTCCTTAAATCATTTTCAGTAGAAAACCCCAAGCAGATATTTTAGAGTATCATATTCTATGGTATAAGTGCATCATTTTTAAAGGTTTAATTTATTTATTTGAGAGAGACCGAGGACAAGTGGGGAGGGGGGCAGAGGGAGAAGCAGACCCTCTGCTTAGTGGAGAACCCAACTTGGGGCTCCATCCCAGGACTCTGAGTCAAAGGCAGCCACTTAACTGACTGAGCCACTCAGGCACCCCGAGTTCATCATTTTTTTAAGTAAAATGGTTGGCTTAGTATAACACACTTGGAAAAACAACCACAGCTTGAATGCTAGAACTGGTATGATTTTGGAAAGAAAAAAAAAACCAAAACAAATCTACACATCCCTGCCTTCGTAAGAAACATAAACTACCAAATCTATGTGGTTTCTTTGCTTTCATTAGTCTATCATTGATAATAATGACTAACCACTTTTTCAACATGAAGCTTACTGACTTATTTAGCTCTGAGCTCATGGCTCCCATGTAAAACTAAGTTAAATAATTCTTTTGAATCATATTTTATTGAGATCATATGCCTATGTGAAAATTCATCTTAGACTAGGCAAAATCCATTTTGAATGCAGAAGTAAAAATTACGGGACCATTAAAATTTTAGATAGCCACAGTTTATTATATTTGCATTATATACAATTACATTTTAATCAATTACACAATGTATTAAAATATACATTTAAATAATTTGTGTGTGACTGATGACATAGATGAATTTCATATAGTCCAGTGAGTGCCAAAAATGTCATTATCATATAAAAATGATGATCATTGTATTCCATATCTAAAAATGTTATAGTTTCACCTGCTGTATTTGGACACCAGTTTTATATAGTCCAGGCATTTTTCTAGATTTACTTCGATAAAATAATAATTCTAATACAATGATCCAACGATTAGCTAAGTTGATGGCACTAGAAACCACAGGTTTGAAATGAAAATGGTACCCTAGGTGTTTTTCTAGTTATGTGGCAGGTGTATGCTTGAATAGCTTTAATTTCCTTGGACATAAAGAAATGTCCTCCATCCAGAAAGCTGAATTTACCTTGGTTAAAATTCACCTTCAGCAAGCTGTGGAGGAGAAGAGAAACGAGCAAATGCCTAAAGACAACCACACCAGAACCACATTCATTTCATGGGCATTTCCTGATCATCAAGCGATCTGTCACCATCCTCTGCTTGCACAAATGAGAGGATGCACAGAAATGGCTACAACACAACATAATCAGAACAAGGTAAGAAGCAGCACCATGTTTTCAATCCCCTGTTTGTCTGTTTGTGACTCTAATTAGTTCCCAGGAACCATCCCCTAAAAATGCGGCATTTTATTTATTGGCCCATCAGCGATGTAAATATGCAGTTTTTTTTTTTTATGTCCAAACTGGATGGATGTCTTCAGATAAAAAAGAAACCCTGAAGAGCAGCTGCAGGCAATTTATTCTGAAAAGCAACCCTATTTTAAAGCTGTCGCGCATCACAAAAACCTTTAAAGGGAACTTTTCAAACAGAGAAAAATCCATTTTCTTTTCTGTCAGAACATGCATGGATAGCATTCTCTTTTATGATATTAAAGAAAACACACATAATGAAAGAGAAGCTGAATTAACACCACTTATTAGAAAATTGGCATTCTTTCTTGGAGACATTATATCTATTAAATTTATTCTCTGATAACTTACTTAAAAATGGATTCATGGTGGCTTGATATAAGAGCCAAATGAAAGGTCACAAGCAATCTAAACAGGGAGGGGATCATATCAAAGATTAAAAGAGAGGCAGCTGTAACAACTATACAAACCATGAAAAGTAGGTTTCAGCAGTCGACCCTGAACAACACAGGTTTGAACTGCACAGGTTCTTATATGAGAATCTTTTTTTCAGTAAGTACAGTAGGGTACTGTAAGTGTATTTTCTCTTACAATTTTCTTAATAACATTTTCTTTTCTCTAGCTTACTTTATTGTAAGAATACAATATATAATATATAAAACATAAAATATGTATTGACTGACTATGTTATTGGAAGGCTTCCAGTCAACGAACGGTAGGCAATTGGAAGTTAAATTTTGGGGGAGTCAGAAGTTATATTTGGATTTTCACCTGTGTGTGTGGGGTGGTGTTCCTAACCCCCATGTTGTTCAAGGGTCAGCTGTGTTGTATTTTAAAAAGTCAAATAACAACCAAAAGCTCTTCAGAAATAGACAAAACACTATTGCATTTTTAACTTAATTATTTGATCTAATGTCCATGTTAATTTATTTTGTCATTTAGTTTATAGGCAAATATCTTCTCTCTAAATGTCATAATCTCTAGAGACATCACTTACTGCCTTAGAGCTTGACATTAACAATAATGACCCACAGCCACCAAATGAAGTTAAGTGAGATCCAGGTTGCTTGGTTAACACAGAGAGTATTAATTTATTTTAGAAATATATTTGTCAAAATGGTTCTCATCAATGGAGCAGGCCTGGGAGTGCAGATAGGGTGCATCTCTTCCAAATCCATGGTCAGTAACCTCAAATAGGGAACTTGACATCAACATTATGGGAATATGTACAACATGGACATTGGGAAATCCTAAAAATCAGGGTTTTGTTTGCTATGAGAATGTATTGTTAAACATTACCTGTGCACCACCAATTACAGTACCTAGAAAACTAGTTCTGATTCAGAAAGGCGATAAAAGGAAGTGATCAAATGTGCAATGTAGCATGAACATCAAGCACCCAGCTCTGATGAGCACAGAAGATGGAGGGCTCAAAGAGGGTGATGACAGGGATGCCATAGCAAAGAAGAGAATGACCGAAATGTCTGAAGAATTTGAGGTTTAAATTAAAGTAGAGAATTCAAGAAAATATAAAGGCAACAAGACACTCCAGAGAAAGCAAAAACCAATCTGTCACCAGTGTAAAACAGGAAGCAGTGATCTAAAGAACAATGGAATCATTTCTAAGAGAAAAGTAAAGTAGGTAAGATTCTGGAAGCTATAAGAATATGATGAAAAAGGATATATTTCTTTTCCTAATAAGATAAAAATAAATGCAATCAGAATCTTAATAAAATGGAAGGAAAGGAAGAACAAAAGGAAAGAAGGAAAGGAGGGAGGGAGGAAGAGAGGAAGAGAGAGAGAGAGAGAGAGAGGAAGGGAGAGAGGGAAAAAGACCAAACCGATGATGTAAGGAAAGCAGAGTTCAAAGATACCAAGCAGATTAGAATGGAGAGTTATTTTGAATGTAAATATGAAGAAGCCATTGAAACATTCTCCTTGAGTGGTAGAGGGATGGGACTATTGGAACTATAGGAGAGAAATGGCTCATACTTGGAGCTGCAAGAAAAATATTCCATACTCATTATAATGTAAATTGTTGCTTACTGGATTGTAGCTTTCGGAATCAAATTGTAGAAAGTCTGAAAGTCTTCATTATGGTTATGGAATGAACTGTAAGTGCAATCTGACCATATAAAGTGTAATCTGACCATAAATATATATGACCATATATATTTAACAAAAGTTGGGAAAGGCTTAATATTCTGTATGTATGGCAACGGGAATGGAGTGTGCTTTAAAATTCTTTCTGAAGGATCAGGTATTTCCTTTGACTAGGCTCCTAGGTGGGAATATTCCCTATAAATCTACAAATCATTAACTGCAACCCACACTAACCACACACACCAATAGCTCAAGAAACATTTCTGTTTCCTTATTCTATGCCCACACAAATAGGAGTAACTTTTTTTTTTTAAGATTTTTACTTATTTATTTGAGAGACAGAGTGAGCGAGTGAGCGAGAGAGAGCACACATGAGTAGGGGGCAGCAGGAGAGGGAGAAGCAGGCTCCCCTGCTAAGTAGGGAGCCTGGCATAGGGCTTGATCCCAGGATCATGGGATCAAGGGATCCCATGGGATCATGACCTGAGCCAAAGGCAGATGCTCAATTGACTGAGCCACCGAGGTGCTCCCAAATATGAGCACCTTTAAAATACAATAGCTTTCTTATTGATTCATCTATTATGTTTAATGATTCACATAGTATTTTGCTTAATTACTCATAATTATTACTAATTGTGAATATTAATTTATACTTAATTAAAGAGCTATAAAAACGCCAGGTGACCAAACATTTCCATGGGCATTTACCTAGGCTGGGTCTACAGGATAAGCTTCTGGCCAAAGAAAAGCTGGGTTAGAATGTTCATTCTTAAGCAGTGAGTACCCTTGGAGATTCAACTTCCCAGTAAGAAAAGTGAGCTGGCTTTTGCTCTCATTTCCCTTGGACTTTTCCCCAGCTCACTGGAGGCAAGCACAATAAAAAAGATCAAAACAGGGTTTTTCCTGTTAGCAGAATCATAAGGAAACATTTGATCAAACCATAGTTTCACAAAAGACTGTGAAATTAAAGCATATTGTATGACTGATATTCTCATCTGTATAACTTCTAGCCTAGGGATTCATGCAGTCAGTATTTTATTACCATGAAGGATCAAATCTTCCCTTAAAGTGGGAATTTATTTTTATTTATTTTTATTTATTTTTAAATTTTTTAAAAATTTTTTATTTATTTATGATAGGCACACAGTGAGAGAGAGAGAGTCAGAGACACAGGCAGAGGGAGAAGCAGGCTCCATGCACCGGAAGCCCGACGTGGGATTCGATCCCGGGTCTCCAGGATCGTGCCCTGGGCCAAAGGCAGGCGCCAAACCGCTGCGCCATCCAGGGATCCCTAAAGTGGGAATTTAAAAGCTCTAATTAATATTCCTATTAGCTAAATTGATATATCTCAGGCCATTTTAAGTAAGTTTTGAGTTACTAGAGTAGGTTTATGTCTAGGAAGTCCATGTAGCCCTCTACACCACCATCATCCTTGCTTCCTTTGCTTTAAAATTTCATAGCTACTCAACTCCCAGAGGACTTTTCATGCTTGGAGGTGATAATGTCCAACTTGTATCCTCACAGACCTGTCCTAGGCCAAATTATGGTCTTATATTTCAAGGTATACTTTGTGACTATTTCTTCATGTCTCTAAAAAAAAGGATCAATAGCATTTATGTCATGATTCTGTTTCATAGAGACATGTCACAAAGACTTCTAACAACCTGGAGCTTTACCACTATGGTAAAGCAGTTGCTATTCCAGAGAAGCTTCTATGTGTCTGTAGACAGGTAACCAAGACTTAGGAGGTACACAAACTTCAGTGGATCCAAGACTTCTAGATATGACCTTTATTGGTTCATCCAATAAAGACAGTAATAACGTCAAGGGCTTCACAATTTCTGCATAGTTTTATATTATCTTTGGGAGGGGTAGATGGCAAAGATTATTCCACTGAATCCAGAAACCAATGATTTAATGAAATGAATAATGCCAAATCAAGCTTAATATATCACACCTCCTTTTTCTGTTGCTTGATTTTTTAGTACCCTTTCCAGTGGCTGAATGGCCAGTAGTATTTATGTAGCCAGATGTCTTGGAACCATAAATGCTAGGAGTATTCTCCTTAATACCAGGTGTGATTGTCTAAGTTGTTCCTTGAACTAACTTTACTAGGACTTCTCACAAACTGTCTTGCACCAATCAGAACGTTTCTTTGCAGAAAAATTCATTGAAGTAGTATTAAATTTCAAAATTTGTGATGTGGGTATTAGGATCTTGACGTAAATAAATAAAGTTTTAAGTCTATAGAAGCATCTATAAAGCACAATAGAAAGGAAAGGAAAAATATTTCCAGTACATGTACTAGGATTCATATCATATATCCCAGTAACACCTTATTTGAAATGAAAATATTATTATAATATTATTATTTATTTTTGGCCTAGATAAAATCACTTTCATGCCGATAATGAGGAAAGTTACTTGAGCTATGTGATATTTAATGATCAATAGTAATACTCAACATTTATGTTGCAGTTTTTCTTTTTCTTTTTTTAAAGATTTTATTTATTTATTCATGAGAGACACAGAGAGAGAAAGAGGCAGAGACAGGCAGAGGAATAAGCAGGCTCCATGCAGGGAGCCCAATGTGGGACTCAGTCTCGGGTCTCCAGGATGACGCCCTGGGCTGAAGGCGGCGCTAAACCACTGAGCCACCCAGGGATCCCCAGTAGCAGTTTTTCTTTTCAAGTCACTCGGTTAACCTAATTCAAGATACTCTGACATTTTCAAGAAGAATTAACTGAAAGAGAATTTGTAGTAGTTGGTCTTTCTAGAGTCCAGAGTATACCCTGAATGGCCAGCATTACAAAAATCACATGATACCAGATCATATATGAAATGATTAATGAATGTAATGTGGAAAGATTGGAGAGACAAGCATAAAATAGTCTCAAAAATACTTTTAATTAATCCAGTCATTTAGAATGTCATTGGTGATTTCTTTTTGGTTCAGCTTTTTGAACCTAAAACCAATTATTTTTTTCTTTTGTGTTCATTCATTCATTTGTTCAACATGTACCACTTCACAACTTGCTAGGACGCAGGCTCTGAGGGTAAAAGATGAATGGTCGAATCCTTGGACTGGAGAAGCTAGTTCATATTCTAGTGGGGAAGAAAGACATAGATCAAAGAGTTATAATAAAATATATATACCGTGATACAGCAGTGTTCAAAGAGGTATAGGAACACAGAGAAAAGTGTTTTAACTTCTGCCTTGCATGACCAGCATGTTTCAGACACCTTTACAAAAGAGGTGGCTATTGAGTATGGTTCCCAATGAATGGTCAAAATTTTTCATACAAACAAGAATGGGGCAATTAAATTAACAATGAAATTCAATTAAAGCACAATTAAAGAACAATAATTAAGGCAATCAATTAAATAATTAAACACTTCATTAAATTAATTAAAGAACAACTAAATAAAAAGCAGCACAACATATCAAAGTGCCATAAAATGTCAATTTTAGTTCCACTAAATTTAAGTCAACTTTCAGGAATTTATCTTAGTTGGACAAGTAGAGGCAACATTGCATAATGCAAGGTACAAAACTCTTGAAACAGACTGGCTGGTTTCAAATCTAAACTTTGTCACTGGGACACCTGGGTGGCTCAGTGGTTTAGCGCCTGCCTTCAGCCAGGGCGTCATCCTGGAGTCCCAAGATCCAGTGCTTTCTTGGGCTGGGCTCCCTGCATGGAGCCTGCTTCTCCCTCTGCCTGTGTCTCTGCCTCTTTCTCTCTCTGTGTCTCTCGTGAATAAATAAATAAAATCTTTTAAAAAAACGAAAACAAAAACAAAAACAAAAACTCTGTCACTTATTAGCATGTGATCCTGGGCAATATACTTAAATTCTCTGTGTCATGGCTCCTCATCTGTAAAATGATAATCTATTTCCTCATGTTGTTTTGTAGACTAAGACACTTAAATCTGTGCCTGTAGTACACATATACACACATATATTACACACATATATATTTAAAGATATTATGTATTTATTCATGAGAGACACAGAGAGAGAGAGAAGCAGAGGAAGAAGCAGGCTCCATGCAAGGAGCCCAATGTGGGACCTGATCCCAGGTCTCCAGATCACGTCCTGGGCGGAAGGCAGGTGCTAAACCGCTGAACCACCCACGGATCCCCTGCACAGCATTTTCATTTATGCTCCTTGTCAGACCCCTCTGGCATTTGAGTTTGCATCCTGCTCTGGAACCCATCCTATAACTAGCTATTATTTTCATAGCATAGCTTAAGTTTCTAAATTTAACATAAGGCACTGAAAAAAAAAAGAGGGTTTGAACTCAGACATCTCTTGGTTTAAACCCTGATTTGGCTTTCCTAATGGCTGTATTATCTTGGGCAAGTTACTTCCTGCCTCTGACCCTCAGTGTCCACATCTGTGAAATGAGGATCAGAATATGTGTGTGTGTGTGTGTTTGTGTAATGAGGGAAGACAGAAAACTAAGTGTCCAATATTATGAGATATTAAAAGTATATGTTGAGAAAGTAAACCACTACATATCCATACAAAACAATGTAGATCGGGATCCCTGGTGGCCCAGAGGTTTGGTGCCTGCCTTTGGCCCAGGGCGTGATCCTGGAGACCCGGGATCGAATCCCACGTTGGGCTCCTGGTGCATGGAGCCTGCTTCTCCCTCTGCCTATGTCTCTGCCTCTCTCTCTCTCTCTCTGTGACTATCATAAATAAATAAAAATTAAAAAACAAAACAAAAAACAAAACAATGTAGATCAGTATGTATTAATTTAAAAATTGATCATAATATATTATGTAGGACAAAATCATGTGTACGTATAATGACACTCTACTTGATAACAAGAAACACATCTAGTCATTCAATCAACATATAGTTTGAGATCCTACCAAGTGTATGAAATGCTTGTATAGCTATCCATGTAAATGTGTGTGTAGACACATACAATATTAAATTCGCCTGTCTAAATTGTAACTGAATAGTAGAATCCTGGTTGTTTAAACATTATTGCTATTCCAGTTTTTCTAAAAATTTTACTCAACAAAATGAATTACTTAAGAAAAAGATTTGTGCTTTCTCCTTCTATTGCTTTCTCCCACTCACTCTCTCTCTTCCCTTCTCATTCTGTGTGTGAGTGTTCTTTTACCTTAATCCTATGAAATACATTTTACATCTTCTACAGCATACATACTGAAACAAAACATCAAGAAGCAATGTTTAATCTTATGCCTGCCATAGTCTGGTTTATTTTCCTGCATTTCATTAGTGGTGCAAGTCTAGACCAACTAAATTGATTTCCACCCTACCAGTTGGTCGAGAATTGTAGTTTGTTAAACACTGGTGTGGCACACGTGCTTTGGAAGGTGCCTCATCAAAGGAGGATGAAGAGCAAGGTGTGCCTGGCTAAAGAGTTTGTGATTTACCTTGTTAAGTGTTCCAAAGTCATTAAAGGTTTTTTATCTCAGGCATAAAAGAGTTTCATGAACAGTATTATGCTTTAGAAAATCCCTCCATCAGAGGTTTGGAAGTGTTTTTATCCTGTTTTGTAACAGGAATAGGGAGGTACTGGGAGTAAGGATAAGACTTGGATTGAAGGTAGGGCATATGGGGTGGAAGCTATTGCAACTTTCACATGAGAGACGATGGAACCCTGAACTAAGAAGTAAAATGAGGGCAATCAGAACAGAGACTGTGGAAATGTTCAAGAATGAGAATTTAATGGCCACTTATATGTGAGAGGTGATGGACAACCCAGGTCACCTTGGCTTACATCTTTGCTTTGAATAAAGAAAGCTGACTGGGTGGACAGTTACAATCATTGAAAGTGAGGAGGAAAAATTATAGGTTTTGAAGCTGATGTGTTTGAATTCCTTACAGATCTTACACAGCATCAGATTACATATTCCAATTGTGGGCTTTCCCTCTCTCTTCTTTTTTTTCAAATATATATTACAACCTGGTGTGGATGGTCCACCTGTACATTGTGCATAATACTCAAAGCAAGGGACTTTGAACTCTGCCACTGAACTCAATACAGGTATGAAGCCCCCCATGCTCCGTCAGTATGTACATAAAAAGTCAATATAGGTTAAGCTAAATATAATTTGAATAATAGTTAAGTACTGGGGGAAAAAACCTGCTCTAAGGAAACTAAAGCCTACTAAAAATAACTTCTGGGTTACCTACTACTAGGGGTTATTTTAAACACTACTCTTCTTATATCAACCCAATTAGCTTAACTAAATATACGCAATTTCAAGCTTTGGGGTTGAATTATAAGAAATGAGGTTCTTATAATCAAGTAAACTTTTAGAATCCTTTGGCAGAAAACATTTTAATAAAGATTCTTACATTTACCAATAGGTTCTTGTCCAGAGAGTGGTTTTCATACTTGTTTTCTAGCGCCACAGACACTGATACAGATATAAGACAAACCCAAGCCATAAAGATATTCTCCTTTCTTCTTTCACATTAAGTCAGTAATACTCTGAGTAAGAATTCCACAGAAAATTAGGCAGAAGGGAGTAATCTGTTAGTATTTGTTCAAGGATGTCTCTTGATCTCTAAACAGTGTGGTTTCATCATTTAATTCAGCTTCTAAGTATCCTTTCCCTGCCAGAAATTATCCCACAGCCTAACTCCTCCGACTTTGCCATGCAGAAGTCGACCTTAAAAAATGCAGTTCCAGTCCATGAATAGTTCAAGCCAGGAATAAGCAACTATTTTAGCAAAAGCCCAAAGTGTCAATTTGTTACAGAACAGTGATTGAAGATTGAATTTCAATCCTCCAGTGGAGTCATAATGGATCCAAGAACACTAAAGTTGAACCCCTAGGCTGGGTGACCTATACAATCCCACAAACAGCTGGCAGGAACATGCCTGCCGTGGCATTTAAGACTCCCATGGAGGTTTTACTTAAATGGCAACCCAGCATGAGAAGACAGAAGAGAGGGTTATGAGCCAAAAGTTTCTTTAAGGGCCTTTTCACATTTTTATTTGTAGTAGAGACCACCTGAAAGAATGCCTTCTTTAAAGAATTCCTTTAAAGTACACATTTTCAGCAAGGAGTAGATTTTTCACTTGGGAATGAAATGAAATGTTTCTTCTTCAGAAAATAATACAGAGAAAAACGTGAACATGTCAAAGCATTTAAGTTATCAAGATGGTATTCTTATTTGAAAATGAGAGTGTACAATTAACATTTAAGTAAGACACAGTTGATGGTATTAACCTACTTTAACACCATCAACCGTTTCTTCTTCCTATGATCCTCTGCCTTTCTCTTGCTATCCTGAATGCACTACATAGCAGCTGCTTGAGTATCCCATTGCTGTCCATATTCTGGGAAGGCTCCTAGTACTGCTGCAAACTGCTGACAGTAGAACATATCTGTGGTAGTAAAACAGTGAAAACTTCAGACAACATTTGAGGTGTTTCTGATGTAAACTTGCATTTTATCTTCTTCTTCACCACTATCACTGACCAAGAGTTATGACCTAATTTGGTGAAATGGTCTTCAGTAACTCCATATAGGTGTCTTTCATCTTCAAAGTCTCAGGGGACAAACTGATGTAACCACTTTTTAGCCATGCTCATACTGTGGGACATTAAAAATGTTCTCAAAGGATCAGTAAAGCTTGGTCAGCCGGTTAGCACCCTGTGTTTTAGATTGTAAGTGTACAAACAGACTGGATAGAACAGAACCTTTCCTATGATCTGTCTTCTGGGCCCTGTATTAGTGACGGGTTGAATGAGTGTTAATTTTATGAGCTCTGATGCAGCTGTGCTGATCATACAGAGAGATTCACTTTCAACACCTTCAGCTTTTTTCTCAGCCCCACTCATTCCTTTGCTTCTACTGAGGATCCATATTTGTAAATTTCTTTGTAGGGATTATGCTTTTCCCCACAACTTATGTACAATTAATGTAATTACTGTTCCATACTGAGCCTTAACATGTTAATATTACAGAACATAGTTGTGATGCTTTGACCTATATTTCAAAGAGCTTTACATTTTAAGACGAAAGAAGGACTGTTGCTTTTACAAATCTCTTTCCTTCTCTGATAAGGTTAGGAGAAGAAGAGGGAGCTCATATTTGCCCATCACCTACTGTGTGGGAGGTATTATATTTAGTATCGTATAGCCTATAATGTACCCTACAATGACTGTATTTTTGCTTTCATTTTACACAGATTTAAAGGGAAACTAATACACTTGAGAATCAACGTGAGAATCTAGCTCAGTCAGGCTCTAGAGTCCAGATGTTTTTATACCATAGCATGGCCTTGCCCTGAAGGTTGACATTAACTCCTACAAGGCTTAAATATTTTATCAAAGATATATATACTGGGTAGCCCGGGTGGCTCAGCGGTTTAGCGCTGCCTTCAGCCCAGGGCGTGATCCTGGAGACCCAGGATCGAGTCCCACGTCAGGCTCCCTGCATGGAGCCTGCTTCTCCCTCTGTCTGTGTCTCTGCCTCTGTCTCTCTCCCTGTGTTTCAAATAAATAAATAAATAAATAAATAATAAATAAATAAAATCTAAAAAAAAAAGATATATATACAGCTTATAAAGTTTACAGACATCTTCTCATTCATGACTGCTTCATGATTTTTTCTGATCTGTGGTAGCAAGTTTGTAAGAATAAATTCAATAATTTCTAGAAAATAATTCAACAAAGCAGGTAAGATTTTCTCCTGCAGGTTGATGGAGTAGGCATACTTTTCTGTGTTATTCTGCTAAGTACATCTACTGAAACCTCAGACATCACATTTTAAACAAACATGACTCTGAAAGGTGGAGACAAGAGGGTAGGTAGAGCAGTTAACAACCTGAGGAAATAAGATACATGGTGATTTCCCCTGGTTTTCTTGTTGCTGCCTAGACTCCAGACTTGGAACTATAAAACTGGTAACTCAGAAGTACCAGTGGGTGCAGACAACAAAGTTCTTCAAAATTTGTTCTCTCTAGCCCAAGAACCAGGAAAAGGGCAGTGCTAGCTCAGTAGGAGAGAAAACTTTTAGGCAATAACAAGTCTACTCCACTCAAACACCACACACACAAAAAGTGCAGTCATTCCGTTACTGATGCCAGGAAGGGTGAGTGAGGGCCCTATAATGCTGCCTTAGGGAAAATTTAATAAGACGAGGGTGGTGTCAGAAGTCCAGATAGGAAGTTGAGACTTTCATCCCTGCCAGCCAATAATGAGTCCTCTCCACCCTGGTGATAGTGGTGACCACATGGGGAGCTGAAACTTCCACTCTTACCTGACAGTGAGGAGGCATCTCTCTCTTTGAAAACTAGTGGAGAGTTAGGGCTTTCACGAATGTCCAGAGGTAATGAGGCTGTTCCCATCATGATGCCAGTGGAGATGAAACTCCCACTCACACTTGGCAGTAAAGAGATATCAGTGGGGTCTGAAAGGAAAATCTGTATTTCCACCTCCACCTGGAGGTTGCCCCACACTCTTCTCTTACAGGAGCAGTGTCACAAAAAATACAGTTAAAGCAGAATGTTTATTTATTTATTTATTTATTTATTTATTTATTTATTTATTTTTTATTGGAGTTCAATTTGCCAACATATAGCATAACACTCAGTGCTCATCCCATCAAGTGCCCCCCTCAGTGCCCATCACCCAGTCACCCCCACACCCGCCCACCTCCTTTTCCACCACCCCTTGTTCATTTCCCAAAGTTAGGAATCTCTCATGTTGTGTCTCTCTCTCTCTGATATTTCCCACTCATTTTTTCTCCTTTCCCCTTTATTCCCTTTCACTTTTTTATATTCCCCAAATGAATGAGACCATATAATGTTTGTCCTTCTCCGATTGACTTATTTCACTCAGCATAATACCCTCCAGTTCCATCCACGATGAAGCAAATGGTGGGTATCTGTCGTTTCTAATGGCTGAGGAATATTCCATTGTATACATAAACCACATCTTCTTTATCCATTCATCTTTTGATGGACACTGAGGCTCCTGCCACAGTTTGGTTATTGTGGACATTGCTGCTATAAACATCGGGGTGCAGGTGTCCTGGCGTTTCACTGCATCTGTATCTTTGGGGTAAATCCCCAACAGTGCAATTGCTGGGTCATAGGGCAGATCTATTTTTACCTCTTTGAGGAACCTCCACACAGTTTTCCAGAGGGGCTGCACCAGTTCACATTCCCACCAACAGTGTAAGAGGGTTCCCTTTTCTCCGCATCCTCTCCAACATTTGTGGTTTCCTGCCTTGTTAATGTTCCCCATTCACACTGGGGTGAGGTGGGATCTCATTGTGGTTTTGATTTGTATTTCCCTGATGGCCAGTGATGCAGAGCATTTTCTCATGTGCTTGTTGGCCATGTCTATGTCTTCCTCTGTGAGATTTCTGTTCATGTCTTTTGCCCATTTCATGATTGGATTGTTTGTTTCTTTGCTGTTGAGTTTAGATCTTGGATACTAGCCCTTTATCTGATATGTCATTTGGAAATATCTTCTCCCATTCTGTAGGTTGTCTTTTAGTTTTGTTGACTGTTTCTTTTGCTGTGCAAAAGCTTCTTATCTTGATGAAGTCCCAATAGTTCATTTTTGCTTTTGTTTCTCTTGCCTTCATGGATGTATCTTTCAAGAAGTTACTGTGGCTGAGTTCAAAAAGGGTGTTGCCTGTGTTCTCCTCTAGGATTTTGATGGAATCTTGTCTCACATTTAGATCTTTCATCTATTTTGAGTTTATCTTTGTGTATGGTATAAGAGAATGGTCCAGTTTCATTCTTCTGCATGTGGATGTCCAATTTTCCCAGCACCATTTATTGAAGAGACTGTCTTTTTTCCAGTGGATAGTCTTTCCTCCTTTGTCAAATATTAGTTGACCATAAAGTTGAGGGTCCACTTCTGGATTCTCTATTCTGTTCCATTGATCTATGTGTCTGTTTTTGTGCCAGTACCACACTGTCTTGATGACCACAGCTTTGTAGTACAACCTGAAATCTGGCATTGTGATGCCCCCAGCTCTGGTTTTCTTTTTCAATATTCCCCTGGCTATTCGGGGTCTTTTCTGATTCCATACAAATCTTAAGATGATTTATTCCAACTCTCTGAAGAAAGTCCATGGTATTTTGATAGGGATTCCATTAAATGTGTAAATTTCCCTGGGTAGCATTGACATTTTCACAATATTAATTCTTCCAATCCATGAGCATGGAATATTTTCCCATCTCTTTGTGTCTTCCTCAATTTCTTTCAGAAGCGTTCTGTAGTTTTTAGGGTATAGATCCTTTACCTCTTTGGTTAGGTTTATTCCTAGGTATCTTATGCTTTTGGGTGCAATTGTAAATGGGATTGACTCCTTAATTTCTCTTTCTTCAGTCTCATTGTTAGTGTATAGAAATGCCACTGACTTCTGGGCATTGATTTTGTATCCTGCCACACTGCCGAATTGCTGTATGAGTTCTAGCAATCTTGGGGTGGAGTCTTTTGGGTTTCCTATGTACAGTATCATGTCATCAAAGCAGAAAGTTTAAATAAAGATCCGGAGTGTCACAACGTTATGCAAAGTTGTCCAGGTTTTAAATCATTTGTCATATTGAGAAACAGAAAGAACTCAACCTTGATGAAAAATACAGATAATAGATGCCAACACCAAGAACAAAGAGGTGTTAAAATTATCTGACAAAAATTTTAAAGCAGTCATAATAAAAAGCCATGATTCAATAAGCAACAAGCATACTTGAAGCAAATGAAATATTAGAAAGCCTCGGCAAAAATAGAAATTCTCAGTAAATAAATAGGAGATATGAAAAACTAAAATTTCAGGACTCAAAATACAATAATTAAAAAGCTCAGTGAATGGACTCAACAACAGAAAGGAGAGGACAGAGGAAAGAAGCAATAGAATGGAAGCTAGAACAATAAAAACGACTCAATTTGAGAAACACAGAGAAAACAGAAAAAAAAAATGACCAGAGATCAAGGGCTTATGAAACTATAACAAAATATTTAATATTTCTGTCATTGGACTCCCAGATGGAGAAGACTAAGAAGGTGAGACTGAAAAAACACTTGATGAAGTAATGGCTGAAAACTTCCCAATTATGGCAAGAGAAATAAACCTAGAGATTGAGCAGGTTGAGTTAGCTTCAACCAGAATAAATCCAAAGAAATCCATGAAAGGTTGCATTATAGTTGAACTTCTGAAAACTAAGGACAGGTAAATTATCTTGAGAGCAGCCAGAGTAAAACACTTAAATTACAGAGTAAGATAATTTTAACACCAGAAACAATGGAAGCCAGAACAAAGTCGCACAATATTTTTCAAATACTGAAAGAAAAAGAACTGTCAACTGAAAATCTCATACCCAGCAACAGTATCTTTCAGTTATCTGTGGAAATAGAGACATTCTCAGATAAAGAATTGAGAAAATTTGTCATCAGCAGACTTACCCTAAAAAAATGGCTAAAAGAAGTTTTCAAAATAGACAATGACCAAAGAAGGAATCTTGAAACAGAAAGAAGAAAGTACACAATAAGCAAAAAATACCAGTAAATGCAGTAGGCTTTCCTTCTCCTCTTGAACTTTCTTGTTTTGTTTTGTTTTTAAAAGATTTAAAGACTCTGGGATCACACCCTGAGCTGACAGCACATGCTCAACCACTGAGCCACCCAGGCTTTCCTTCTCCTCTTGAACTTTCTAAAGTATAGTTGATGATTGAAGCAAAATTTATAACATGGTTATGGTCCCAAATATATGTGGAAGAAATATTTAAAATAATTATGTTATTAAAGGGGTAGGGTAAAGGGAAAAAATGAAGTCATATTTCTATACTTTACCTGAACTGGTAAAATGATGACACCAATAGACTGGGGTAAATTAGGTCATCCCAGGAGAATCCACTAAAAAAGCTCCACATACAGATACACTAAGTAACACTATAGATATATCAAAATTGAATTCTGAAAAATGTCCAAGTAATCCACCAGAAGTCAGGAAAAGGAAATAGAGAAATGAAAAAAGTGAGAAACAAAATAAAAAGTTAGAATTTCAATCCTAAATATATCACGAATCACATTAATGCTAATGGTCTAAATATATCAATTAAAAGATAGAAACCGACAAAGTGGACTAAAAAATATGACCCATTTATACGTTATCAACAAAAATTCACTTCAAATAAATGACATAAGTATATAACTGGACTTATTTTTTTCAATTCGACCTGAGAATCTTTGTCTTTTAAGTCAAACATTTTGTGCAATTATATTTAGTGTGCTTAATGATATGTTTGTTTTGTTTTTATTATTCTAGTTTTGTGTTTATTTTTTTTTGCCATTTTTTATTCTGCTTTTTTCTTTTGGAATGATCTTTTTTCCCCCTTTCTGTATTCTCCCCTTATTAGTTTCAAGTGCATGGACTTTATTTAAACAATTACACTAGACTTGTTAGCATATACATACGTAAATTATCAATGTCTACAGTTAATCATTATATTTCTCTTCTTTCCAAATAATGCAATGACCTTAGAACACTATAATTCCCAAAGTAACAATTTTTATGTATGTTTCTATATTGACATTATTATTATTATTATTTGTTTTACAGTCAATGTCTGTATCTGATTTTTCCACATATATACCACCTTCCTATTCATCATTTATTCTTGTCTCTAAGACCTTCTCTCTGGGAAAAATTCTTTTGTTCTGAAAAATATATTTTCAAATTTATTAAATGAGGGAATCTTGATGGCAAACTCTTCATTCTTCTTCACTTGAAAGTATATTTTTTTCATTCAAATACTTAAAAACAATGTCAATTAAGTATATTTTACTTTCTGCACTTAAAAAATGTGCTAGATCATAGTTGTTCTAGTAAGAGCTAATTATTTTTCCTCTGAACACAATGTCTCCCTCCTGCTCCACCAACAGATTTCAGTATGTTCTTGAACTCTGCTGATTGATTATAATGTATCTTTGGATGTCTTTTCATTTATCTTTCTTGGTAATTTTTGGTTTTCCAGCATCTGATGATTGGTGTTTTTCATCAGTTCTGAAAACTTCTCAGCTAAAATTCTCTTCAAATACTTAACACTCGTCCTATTATGTTTCTCTTTTTTTCCTACCAGAACTCTATATAGGCATATAGAACTCATTACATCTCTCTCTCTCTCTTCGTCTTCTATATTTTCTAATTCTTGTTTTTCTCTACTGCATTCTGTATAATACCCTCAGAAATATTTTCTCATTCATCATTTCCCCCATTCTTTTGAATTTTCTAAACTCCTCCATAGAGTTTTAAAAAATTAATATTTTATATTTTTATGTCTCTTAATCAGATATGGTCCTTTTATCAAATATGCTCAGTCTTTTGCTCTTTCCTTATGTCAAACCTCTCTTTTACTTCTTTGAGTATATAAATTTATACTTATTTCATATTTTATCTCTGATCACTTTGTGACTTTAATTCAGCTTGTTGAATTCAGTTTGCCTCTTCTATTGCTTTATAGCTATGGTGCCTTGGTTCTCTGTATAGTTTGAAGTGCTGATTTTGAGTCTAGTTCCTTCAAACTTTACCTGTGGGAAATTTTTGTGATTTTTTTTTAATTTATGATAGACATCGAGAGAGAGAGAGAGAGAGAGAGGCAGAGACACAGGAGGAGGGAGAAGCAGGCTCCATGCCGGGAGCCCGACGTGGGACTCGATCCCGGGACTCCAGGATGGTGCCCTAGGCCAAAGGCAGGCGCTAAACCGCTGAGCCACCCAGGGATCCCCTTTGATTTGTTTTTAAAGTAGATAACCTCCAAAAGGGTTTTATTTGCTTTTGGATTTTCATTTGTATTTGCCAGGTGACCTGAGACACTAATTAATAGCCTACTACCACCTGAATTTAAATTCTTTGCTTATAGATTTTCTGGATCCCCCAAGTGGTGTGAATTTAATTTACAAATCCAAGTGGGGACTAATATATTTTTATGAACATTCAGGAGAAACTTTGGGTGGGTGGGAGGACTTGGGTCTAGTTCTCACCTTCACTTTGAAGCTGTAGCTCTTTGGGGTCCCAGCTCTATGAAAGTGTTCTTTTATTAAACTTCTAGCTTGGGTGGTCCTTTAAGATTTATCTTTTTTTCATTGTTTTTTGATTCTTGGAAAGTGAAGCTCAGGTTTAGAAAAATTTAGTTCCTTGTTAGTTCAGTGATGTGGTTAAAACATTTTTTAAATCTGACATTTACAGTTGTTTTTAATAACAGTGATGTTCAGGAAAATTATCCTACCATACTGCCAGAAATATGTCTTCCAAAGATGTTTCTGATATCAAGTATTATATTGCCTCTATTACATGTTTCTCTTACAGAATTACAAAGAAAAATGTCTTATTTCAAGGAAACAAAATTCCACTAATATACTTTATTAGGACATTACTGACATAGGTCATCTTTATGTTTTGGGACAATGTAGAAAATTGTACTTATCTAGTTCTCTAGCAAGTAATGTTTATTGCTTAATACTATAATACTATATATTAGAACAAATAAAAGAATTATTTGTTTGTAATAGTGATTAAAACCTGACTTTTCATTATTAAGCTATGTGTTTTAGAAACTCATGGATCAGACTGTGTTAAATAGAAAAAATACTGCATGTTCATTCTCATTATGTAAACATTAGAGGGCAAAGCTGTAGCATGAGATACAAGGTTTTAGTAATTCAGAACCTAGGGCAGCTTATGTTTTTTATCAGGTAGCATACATACAAGGAATAGAGCAGTGCTTTGCATATAGTGGCAATATAATAAATATTTGTCAAACAATATTCTCTTCAGAGAAAGGCAAGAGACTTTTTTTTTGGAGGATACTTTTTTTTCCACTGTGAAAATATTTGGTGGGCAATCTTGCTTTAAATCATGATAGATTTTTTAAAAAATAAATCATGATAGATTTAGTAAATAAAATGGATATTTACTTGAGTTTAATAATAATTTAATAAGGGCAATGATCTGACAAGTGAAGTGGGGGAGTTTAGTTTTTGACTTGGGACATAAGGGAAATGAGACAATGCGATGATTTTAATGGTGTATTTTTGCATTCATGTCATATTAATGGTAATGTAAGTCTTCAAGTTATACAGATGACATTCTTCCCTGAATTGTCAAATTCTATACAACTTCTACATGGAAGGGAATTTGGGGCTCTTATTTCTTTGTCTGCACCACAATCACCACCATCTGTTTTTTTTCTTATAGCCATCTCTCCATGGCAACACATATTGATTTACCAGCATGATTGCAATTGTATGGCCAATTTTATGTAACCCTGTACTGGCAACCATGAACTCTGCAATTTTCTCTTCCTACCTTTGCATTCAGAGTCACCTTCTATGGCCATGTTGCTGCATTTTAGGGCACACCCCATAGAGGGGAGAGGTGGTGCTTTTTAGTCAAAGATGCCTTTTATCCCAGCAGTTAGCTAAGGGCCAGAACTTCTCCAGCAGTTCTTTTGTGAAAGTTAAGGCCTGACTAGCAACTTCAAGTGTACATACTTGTAAACAGCGTTAACTAAGATTTTAATGTATCAAACCAGACAAAAGAGAAGCAGGGCAGCTGGCATCAAGTTCAGAAATAGCATGTTTCTTTCCCCTGTATTCTGCATAGTGCCATTCAGGATACAGTTTAATGAGAACTGGATGCTTCTTTAGTCACTGAACATTAACATCCATAGTAATGGAAAATGTGAATGAACCGCTTATCAAGATTGGACTCATTCATTTTTATGGTTTAACTAAGGAAAGGATGTAGGCATCTCATCACAACAGATCGCCAATGCAAAGAAATCATTAAATTCACTAGAGTCAGCATACTATTTTTATTCTAATAACTGTTAAGTTAATCAAAATAAATCTTTAAATAAATGAGGAAAGGAAGCCATCCTTAGAAAGTAAAACATAGGACATAATGGAACTGATTATGATATGTGAATGCAGCTCAGAGTGTTCAACAAAGTCCTTGCTCTTTATTTCTTCAACGATTAATATATCTGTTGCACCACAATATTTAGAACGTGTTGAATCCAACAGTTGCATGTTGAATACATGAATTATGTCCTGGATCAACGCCTAAGAAACTCAATGGAAAGATCCACATCCTCAGCCACTTTGCATTTTGCATGTCGTAAGACGATGAAAAACACTTGCCAAAAAATGTGATCCAAAGTTAATTTTTCCACCCAGATTAAATAAAGGAACAGCAAATGTTTTCAAGTGAGAGGTTGCTCCAGCCAAAGACACAGGATCGTATAAAATGTACATGGCCAGCAGTATCTCTGACAAAAAGTTTATTTACCAATATTTCCAGAGTAAGCATGTTTTACACATTTCCCATCTGACTTCTATATGCAAAAATCTTCTTGCTGAAAGTACTGGCACAGTGACTGGTTGGTTTTTAAAGTGATATACCCCTGTTGTCTATGAAAGTAACTCAAATTACAAACTCATTTCCAAAGGTCTCAAAACACCTGTTCAAACATAATAGATTTTGTCCTCTCTGACCTTTGTAGGCTAAGTTAAAAGCCTCTAAGTCAGGAGCAAGCCCTATTCCAGCAACACACGCTCAGAAACAATATGATACTAATTTCTCTCAGCTTTAAAGAGACTTCCTTATTTTTCTCTTTTATAATAAATGCTAAAGCACAGATAAGCACTATTTTCACATGTCCTTCGTTTCCCCTCTTCATCATGATTTGATTGCACTGAAATTTCAAACTAGGCTAGTTTGTGGTTAAGCAACAATAACATCAAACACCAAAAACTCTATGGGCCTAAAACTTTCTGTTCATATTACAGAAGTCCTAATAAAAAAAGATACCAAACTGAAGTGAAGTTGAGGAGCCTTAGAGACTCAACTTTTGCCCTTGCCTTCTGCCAAGTCATCCCATGACCCCCTATCCACTCTGGAGGAGCAGCATTTGAAAAATGCTAAAGTTAGATGATGAAATTTTGTTCACACAGTCCAGAGTAGCCACAGATAGAAGCTTTCTCTTCTTCAAATAATTATTCACTATGGAATTTTGCATCAACAATTCAATATAAAAAGTTTCTCTTCTAATTTGTGTCAAGGACTAAGTATGGGGCAGAGTCCATCCAAAGCTCACACTTAAGTTGAGGAAATGGGCAAATAAATCAGCCATTCAAATACTGTCAGACAGTGAAGGGGAGGACAAAGCATCAAGATGTCATCAGGATCCCAGCAGATAACTGGTAGCTCCAAGGTCAGGATTTATAAACAAAATAAGGAATTTACATTGCTCTCCTTGCACCAGCCAAAGACATGTTTGGTCTGTTCTTGTATATTCTCTCCTCACTCCACTTCGTATACAAAGGCAATCCTGTTTCGTGAATATGTAAAAACTCTTACAATATATAGCACATTTAATTTTCTAGGAACATCAAAGTCTCTTTATTTGTTTAAAATGCCATGCTAATTTGCCTCAGAGAAGTTTAATAAATATGACTTTTCCTTGAGCACCTTACTCTTTTGAAATCATTTCTACTCTCCATCTCTGGATAAATAGTTTGAACATTTTTAACTGTGTTTCATTGTTTGTGGAGAATGTTTCAAATTTTAACTTGATTTCAACCATTGCCAGTGATGTTCTAGGAACCAATCTCAGCAATACCAGAGATTTTTTTTTAAAAAATTAGAGAATTCATTATTTTTCCCAAAAGGGTTTCAAACCTAGTAGGGATGAAAAGTCAACTTCCCAAATGACAAAGCAGGATGAGATAAATGACATAAGAGAAGTGCAAACCAAATGCTGTTTTAGTTCAATGGAGAAGATGGAATTACAGATTCTTGAGTGTTGTCCATATTTTTCAAAAGGAAAAGAGGAGATGGTATGAAAATAAAAAAGGTGAGTAGGATTTAAAGGCCATGGTTTGGTGGTAAATAGTGAAGCAAAGGAGAAAAATAAAATTTGCCAACAAAAGTGACATGATTGAAGATTCAAAGAAAAGGACAGTCAATGTGGATATGCAAACTATAATTAGGAGTTTCTAATCATTTGTTGGTCTTCAACACTATTTCTTACCTCACTAGTAATAGCATTTGTTCATTCTTTAATTCACATATTCATTCTTTCAATAGACATATACGGAGGGATCTGTTAGGCTCTAAAGGTACAAAGGTGAGCAAAAGGAGAGTTGTTTGTGCCTCCCAGAACATGAGGATGCCATAACGGATGTGTACAGGCGTGAGTGTATGTATGTGTTTGTATGTGTAGACATACGCTCAAATATCTGAATAAAAATCAATTTGAAGACATTTAGTTAGAAGTGCAGATCATTTAAGGGAGGAAAAAGAGGAATAAAGAAAAAGAGAGAAACTGATGGGGGGGGGGGAGAAGAAGGGGAGAGAGATAAGAAGTATGTCCACTGGCAGAAGAGAAAGGAATCCATAGGCTAGCCTAAGAAAAAGAATTTGTCTTCTGCCTTAGTCACACTATTTCAATAAGGACTCATGTTGTCAATTTCAAAGCAGAAATTTTACTTCTCAGTAAAAATGCAGAAAGTTAACGTGACCTTTCAGCTGCTGGCTGGTTTTAACTGATAACATCACTTTCAAATTTAACCGTTGTAGCAGAAAGATGAGGGAACGTACCTGTTAATGTGGCTAGATTTTATACAGGAAGAAAACAAAGCCATGATTCTAAATTAGAAAAAATAACTGGGGATCCCTGGGTGGCAAAGAGGTTTATCGCCTGCCTTTGGCCCAGGGCGTGATCCTGGAGACCGAGATCGAATCCCACGTCGGGCTCCCGGTGCATGGAGCCTGCTTCTCCCTCTGCCTGTGTCTCTGCCTCTCTCTCTCTCTCTCTGTGACCATCATAAATAAATAAAATTAAAAAAAAAAAAGAAAGAAAAAATAACTGTGTAGAACAGAGGCTGAAAGAAGTCCAGTGGGGAAGACACTATCCAATTGATTTAAGCAAGCGAGAGTTTACACTCCATTTGATAAGGAATGATAGGTTCCAGACAGCCTATCATTCCTTTTGCTGAGTGTCTGGATGAGGAAAGAACAAAATGAATACAAGAGCTCTTCCTTTAAGGCCCTGGGAGTTTCATCCAACTTTAAGGAATACTATAGAGTTTACGATGAAAATGAAAGCATTAACATAATCTATAAAAATTTATGCATTCTTAGACTTAAATGTTTTCAAAATCTCTCTTTAATTTCCCTAATGGGAGTCTTAGGTAGAGTTGGATTTTACAATTAAGTACATAGAGGGAAGCAAGAATGATGTCTAATGATAGTAATATACAACTCATTGTGGTTTCTTATTATATATAATTTACTGAAAACTGTAATATAAAAAAAGAATACTTTTAAGAGGAAATTAACCCATCCATAATTAGCCTATTTTCCACTTTCCCATGTTCCTTTTTGCTATTTATTCATTATTTATATATTAAAAACTGTAAACACACACAAAATGCACTGCTGCATCAAGTTTTTTTTCACTTAACATAATAATATGAAATTTTCATGTTGTTAGAGTTGTTGCAATTACTACTTCCTGATCTTTATTCCACTGGATTGATATGCCATTCCAGTTGGATTGATACGCCATAATTACCTTTACATATTTATTTCAGAAAGGACTTTTTTTTCACTAGCATTCACTGAGCATTTGCAGGTGCCTGGGCTTGTGTGCGGCAGGTGGACATAGGAATGAATGGATGCATAGCTAGTCCTTGGAGCAATGTGAGAGCCCCATACAGAGGCAAAGCCGAAGTGCTATGAAGGCAGTAATCCCAGGATTTCCTGAGTACTGATAGGCAACTCACAGATTTGCAACTGTTTATCATTACCATTCTTTTTTAAAAAAAATTTATCTGTTTGCTTTAGAGAGAGAGAGAGAAAGGGAGACAGAGACAGAGAGATAGAGAGAAAGCACACAGAGGGAGAGGAAGGAGCAGACTCCCCACTGAGCAGGGAGCCCTACTTGGGACTCAATCCCAGGACCCATGAGATCATGACCTGAGCTGAAGGTAGACACTTAACCAACTGAGCCACTCAGGCACCCAACATTACCATTCTTAGCAAACATTCCCAACTACTGTATTTATAGCTCAGCAAATTGTGAAATATGTTTCAAGAACTGAATATATTCAGTTCACTTATTAAAGTTCAATGCTAACTCTGGTTAGTTTACTTTGTGACATCATAAGAAATGAAGGGACGATCAGAAAAAATATGTCCTTCTATCATTGTAAAAATTGAATTTCTGTTCACTTATGTCCAGATTAGGGCATGGAAGTGGAAGTTCCCTCAAGGTGAACAACCCAAAGGATCACAAACCAACAGAGTTTTTTATATCTTCAGCTACAATGAAGAGATTTAGAACATAAGACTTCATATATGCAAATGTGCTGCAGACCAGCAGCACCTGGAAGTCGTGAGTACTGTAGAGTCCTGGGCCATACCAAGCACAGCAGAATATGAACCCAGAATCTGCATTTTCACACGATCCCCAGAGAACTTGTATGCACATTCAAATTTGAGAAGCAGAGCTTTAAAGGACAACCTTATGCCGACTGCGTGCCATAGGGCCTGCCAATCCATGTGACAATGGAAACAATCAATCCAGGATTGCCCTTGAAACCTGAAGCTCGGGTAGCCTGGGTGGCTCAGCGGTTTAGCGCTGCATTTGGCCTGGGTGTGATCCTGGAAACCTGGGATCGAGTCCCACATCGGGCTCCCGGCATGGAGCCTGCTTCTCCCTCCTCCTATGTCTCTGCCTCTCTCTCTCTCTCTCTCTCTCTCTCTGTCTCTCTCATGAATAAATAAATAAAATCTTAAAAAAAGAAAAGAAAAAAGAAACCTGAAGTTCAGTAATAGCTGATCTTTCACACTGTATTTGCTTGCTAGCCTTTGTAGAAGCAATTTCATGACCTGTGGATCATAACTGAACTTGTGGCCAGGAGCCATTTTAAGAGACAGCTCTGAGATTCTACATGCATTTTATTTTATTTTATTTATTTTATTTTATTTTTAATATTTTATTTATTTATTTATTTGAGAGAGAGAGCACAAGTGGGGGCAGGGGTAGGGGGACAGGGAGAAGCAGACTCTCCACTGAGCAGGACCCTGGGATCATGACCTGAGCCAAAGGCAGATGCTTAACCAACTGAGCCACCCAGGCGTCCCTCTACCAGCATTTTAAAGCAGATTCAAACAATGGAAATGAAATCACTAACATCATGGAATATAGATTACTATTTTTTCTCACCATCAGCCTACTGGCCTCTGAGTTTTTCCCTTTGGATCAGAAATGAATAAGCAGGAAAAAGCTGCTGATAGTCAACTCAAGCTGCCAGAAGCCAAGATCTTATTGTTACTAATTATTCATGATATTCCTCCTTACACAATGTTCTTTTAGTTGCCTTCAGTTTTTACAAACTCATAAGAAAATTGGATCTGGAAGGCTGGAGAGAAGGAGACATGGTATGGTGTCAGGAGCTGCAAGAGAGAGGTGTACCAGTGGAGATCTCTCTAAGGACAGGGATGAAATCATCATGTTTCTAATGTAAGAGAATTTAGGCAGCTTGGATCACGCACAGATCACTAGGGACACTATCAAGTCATTCAAAATTTATGTGGTTGTGGCAATTGCTGGTGTCTTTTTTGGGCACAGTTGTAACTCATTAATGGCCTTACCATTGTCTGATTTCTTCAAGTGAGTCTCCATCCATCTTTTCGATCTTAAAAACCAGTCATGAAAAGAGTTGTCTTTGATGTAGGCTCACCAGGTCTTCAAAAACCCACTTCCTCCCTGGCATCACACATCATATAATGGAATATTCATTGTTCACACAAAACCATATGCTACATTGTCACAAATCCTATCATTCAATATTTAAAGCTGCATTGGGTCCCCTGACACCCTTTTTCAGAATCCTGGGGTTGGCATGCTAAATATAATGGCAAGATTTACACATCTACTATTGCATTTTCTTTTACTACTCTTTCCAATATTTTTAAGGCTTATGTTTAAAGAAGTGAAATTATAGAAAATATTTCACACAGAGACAATCCAGAGACTTCTGATTTAAAATACTGTCTGGTTCATCCTTATGATCTTTCCAAATTTACACAATGATAATGATGAAGACACTAAAATAGTGAAAATTCAGAGGTGTGCAACACAAGCAAAGGGCTAATTACAGGGTCTGGAAGAAATAAAAACTGATTTAACAAAAAGTCCAGAAAGCACTCACTTGGGCTTTGCCATTTGGAAACCAAGCAAAGCTGCAATTCTGTGTATAGGTACCTAGATGCCACCTCTCCCCATCATTTTAGTATCTCATTATGTGTTGCTGAGACCAGGAATGCAAGATTCATAGCAACTCTGAAACTAACATCTGCTCTTTTAGGCAGCTAAGGTACCACATCAGTTTTGCTCTGATAAGTAAGTTTTCCATTCCAAATGTGATGCCCAGAAAATGACTTGTAGTATGAATGGTCTGACTGTAGTATGAGTGTTCTGATGAAGGTCTCCTGAATCTTTTGTCTACATTCTGAGATGGATATGGGCACACAAGTAATGCATTAATCTAGTATAGACAGAAGGAGAACACTATAGACAGAAAGACAAGCCCTGGAAGCAGTGCATGCTGTGGAATGAAGCTTTTCTACACAAATTGCCAGACAACCACAGCAACCTGTCTACTTGCAAAAAATTCACTCTGCATGAATGCCTCAACTCCAAGAAACATGTATTCAAATAAAAATTACTATTTTGTACTGTTCAAATTGTCAAAACATTTAAAGATTGACAATATTCAGTGTTGATGGTAGTGTGAATAAGCATATTTATATATTCTTAGAGTTGCTCATACTGCCGTTGTGGAATTGGACCTTACATTATATGTCCTCTGATAGAATAATTCTACTTTTAGGACTTTATCTGACTAAAAGGTTTATTTTGTACAGGTATGAAAAGTGGTTTGTGTGTAGATACATACAACAGTGTTGTATATAATAGTAAGAAACTATGGGATGCCTGGGTGGCTCAGTCGCTTAAGCATCTGATTCTTGATTTCAGCTCAGGTCATGATTTCAGGGTTGTGAGACTGAGCCCCAAGTCAGGGTTCATATTGGGCATGGGGCCTGCTTAAGATTCTCCTTCTCCCTCTCCTCTGCACCTCCCCCTTCCAAAAGAAAGAAAAGAAGAAAGAAAGAAAGAAAGAAAGAAAGAAAGAAAGAAAGAAAGAAAGAAAGAAAGAAAAGAAAAGAAAACAAACCTAGACAATATTAAGTATTTATCAACTGGGTTTTTTAAAACATAAATCATTGTATATCAAGCCCATGTACTTGTACTTTAAAAAGAACAAGATATATTTATATTCACGGAGACAGAAGATGTGCTTATTGTAAACGACCAAGTTTAAAAAGCAGGTTGTGGAATAGTATGTGTGTTATAATTTTATTTAAGTAAGAAATATTAAAGGTTGGTATAGATACCTATTTATGTTAGCATCTTTGGATCTTAGAAAGTGTGCTTTATATAAATGCTATAAAGAGCTTTTAAGGGGATCCCTGGGTGGCTTAGTGGTTTGGCACCTGCCTTTAGCCCAGGGCACGATCCTGGAGTTCTAGGATGGAGTCCCGTGTCAGGCTCCTGGCATGGAGCCTGTTTCTCCCTCTGCCTGTGTCTCTGCCTCTCTCTCTCTCTATGTCTATCGTGAATAAATAAATAAAATCTTTAAAAAAAACAAAAAGAGCTTTTAATGCATAGAAAGATCAGGGAAAATATATAACAAACTTTAAAGACACTAAACCTAAAGAATTTTAGAGAAAAATAAAGCTAAAAATGGAATTTTAATTATTTGTTCCATAACTCTGTTATCTATATTTTTTTAAAGATTTATTTAGTTATTTGAGAGGGGGCGGGAGAACATCCTGAAGCTCCCCACTGAGTGTGAAGTCCACCTCAGAGCTTGATCACAGGATCCTGAGATCATGACTTGAGCTGAAATCAAGAGGCGGCTGCTTAGCCCATTGAGCCACCCAGAAGCCCCTCTGTTACCTATATTTTTAAATAAATATTTATTACTGTTGTGATTACATTTATTTTTTTTTTAATGAGCCCTTGAAGAAATACATAAGTATAAGGTTTTAACATGGTTTTATCTGAATAGTCAGATTCTGGATTTAAATTTCTTATGTGTTTCTGTATTTTCTAAATACTTTTATTTATTATTTTATTTTATTTGTATTTTCTAAATATTTTAAAGTGAATACATAGTATTACTGCAATCAAAAAAATGTTTATCTTTTAAATTTAGTATGCCAATGTTGTTTCTATCAACATAGTAAAGAAGAAAAAGTAATTTGAAAAAAGTACAAAAATATTAACAGAAATTTCCTTTCATTAGTGAAATTCCAGATAATTTTTAAAATTTCACTGGACTTTAAAAATTGTCTATCCCTGGGTGGCTCAGCAGTTTGGTACCTTCCTTCGGCCCAGGGTGTGGTCCAGGAGACCTGGGATCGAGTCCTGCATTGGGCTCCCTGCATGGAGCCTGCTTCTCCCTCTGCCTGTGTCTCTGCCTCTGTGTGTGTGTGTGTGTGTGTGTGTGTCTCATGAATAAATAAATAAAATCTTTTAAAAAATAAAAAATAAAAATTGTCTATATAATACTTTTGCACCAATAAAAAAAGTAAAAATAAATGAGAACCTTCCAAATCCTGGGAGATGCAAGCCAAAACAGTTAAACACTGCCAATCATCTAAAATAGAAGGTACATCAAAATGGGAAAAGAATTAAATTCAGGAAACCAGTTTGAATTTTCCAGTTTCCTATGCACCAAAGATGTTACATATTGGCAAAAATTTAGGTAAAGTACTCAATAAGCTTAAATAAAGCAGATAAGGATTAGCATTCTCTGGGTGCTAAAAGTATGGTGCCCATGAATTATTACATTCTAGACCAATGTGATAGGAAATTCGGGGCATTTCTAAGTATCCATGCTCAAATCCCTTCTGTGATTCCACTAATCCCAGGGGGGTTCTACAATGTGATTGACCGTGTCCCTTATGGAGCCCTCAGAAGGGTTCCATCAAAGCTACTGAGCAACATAGCACCATTATTGAACCACTATTTCTTTAGAAAATGAAGGCATGATCCTATAGAGTGAAATTTTTATAAAATTGTTTACATGTGTCTTCTGGAACAGGCATACAAAGAAAATGAGTCATCTCTAAATTCTCTACAGACACTAAATGGGGCATCTATGAATAGAGTGACTCAAAGGAAGGCTACTTAAAAAATTAAGAAGGCTACTTAAAAATTGGAATGGTGGAAAAAACCACCAGGCAACAAAGTAGTCCAGAAAACCAGGATGAGTGGAACTGAGTGTCGCCAGCAGTCTCAAGCAACAGGGTGGTTTGCTTACAGAAGGAAGTAAGTCAATAGTCACACATAAACAGCTTATCCTTTAATGTGTGTCTTTGCTGAAAAGATCACCCCTTCAGGTATAAGTCAACTTCCAGAGAGACTGTGAATGTTGAGAAAAAAAAAACTTGCATGTTTAACAACACACAAACAGTACATAATGCTGAGGTGTATACATGTAGTGAAAATAAACAGAAAAGCCAAAGAGAGAGAACATAAGACACATTTAACTGTGCACTAAGGGTTTCTTCTAAAATTTGATAGTGGGTATATGGGTATATACAAGATGACACATAACACACAACATAACACATCTTTAACACAAAAGACATCAAAATATTTTAAAAAGAAACAGAGAAGAGACTATGCAGAAGGAAGAAATTTCCACAACAAAATTTAAAGTAATCCTAAACCTATCATTTATATTCTTAGACAGGTAGAAGATCACATTTATAAAGCAAGAATAGGATGCTATAAGGAAGAAACACTTTTAACACAAGAAAGAACTTTTGGAAATTTAAAAATATAGTAGTAATAGAAAACTTGTTAAGGAAGATAAATTTGAAAAGTAGCTCAGAAAATAGAATTAAATATAGGAAAATAGGAGAAAAAGAATGAGAGATACAATATCTAAATAATAAGAGTTCCCAGAGAAAACAAAGTAATTCAATAAAATTTCTCAGAGCTTAAAAATAAAAATTTCCAGATAAACAATCTTCCTCCTCAACCAAGGGCCCAGCAAAACTACCCTAACAAGCTACATCATCGTGACATTTCAGCACATTGGCTACAAAAATAGTTTTCGTTCTTCATTTTTTTTCTTTTCTTGGGGGTGTGTGTGGATTATAAACCCATACAAAGGATTTAGAATCACAATGGCATTGGCCCTCAGCTTCGTTCATATTGTTGCAGATGGCAAGAATTCCTTTCCAAGAGAGGATAGTACTACATTATAGATATGTCACTTTCTCTTTATCCATTCATCCACTGACAGACATTTAAGTAGTTTCCATTACCTTGGATATTGTGAATAATGCTGTTATATACATGGGAGTGCAGTATTGTTTTGAGATCTCGATTTTCATTTTTGTTGTATATATACACAGAAGTGCAACTGCTGGATCATAAGGTAGTTCTGTCATTTTTTTTTTTTTTGAAGAAACTCTATAGTGTTTTTCCATAATGGCTGTACCAATTTCTGTACTGTACACTTGAAATTTGCTAAGAGGGTAGTTCTTAAGTGTTCTCATCACCCTCCCCACCCCACCCCCACACACAAAAGGTAACTATGTGAGGTGATGAATGTGTTAATTAGCTTAATTGTAATTATTTCACAATGTATACAATATATTAAAATGTCAAATTGTATGCCTTACATATATACAATTTTTATGTCAATTATACTTTAGTAAAGATAAGAAAGGAATACACTAGAGTTCTTGATGCAACACAAGAAGGTAGAGAACAATGGACAATGCCTTCAAAATTTGGAGGGAAACAATTTTGAATTCAGAATTCTATGCCTATTGAAACTCTTCCTCAGGCAGAAGGTTTTGGCTTTCTAATTTTTTAAAAAAGATTTTACTTATTTATAAGATTGAGAGAGAGAAAGAGAGAGAGCGAGAGAGAGACCATAAGCAGGGGAGAAAGAAGAAGGAGAAGCAAACTCTCCACTGGGCAGAAAGCCTGATGTGGGGCTTGATCCCAGGACCTTGGGATCATGACCTGATCCAAAAGCAGACACTTAGACTGAGCCAGGCACCCTGGCTTTTTAATTTTTTAAGTAAGCTCCACACCCAATGTGGGGCTTGAAATTGTGACTCGGAGATCAAGAGTTGCATACTCTACTGACTGAGCCAGCCTGGTGCCCCCTATTCAAACTTTTAATTGAATGTTAGCATTGAATAAAATATCTTTATAAAGTCTTTATTCTTTTTAAAAGATTTTTTAAATTTATTCATGAGAGACACATAGAGAAAGGCAGAAACATAGGCAGAAGAAGCAGGCTCCCCTTGGGGAGCCTGATGCAGGACTTGATCCCAGAATTCTGGGATCATGATCAGAGCCAAAGGCAGATACTCAACCACTGAGTCACCCAGGTACCCCTCTTTATAAAGTCTTTAAAAAATTACTTCTTTCACTCTGTTTCCCAGAAATCTATTGGAGAGAGTGCTCTAACATAATAAAGAGTAAACAAAAAAATGTAACACATATTTAGAGAATAGGAGATTCAATGTAGAAGACAAAAAATCCCAAATACCCAAAATTATAGTGGAGGTGGCTCTTCAGATGACAGCTGAAGAGCAGGCCCAGAGAGTACCCATGCTGGAGGGTTATGAGGGAGATATCTTTGAGAAGATAAAACTGATAGGATAACCAACACATTGAACATATTGACAGATTTACACTATGGATGAGAGTTGGGAGTTAATTAGAAGCAAATATGCAGAAAATCAGTAACCAAAAAGGTAAGATTATAAGAATGGAAATCTAATTGTAGTAAACTACATGGCTCAGTTACGAATAGTACTTATACAATCATGTTATTACTGAATATTGATCTATCCCAAAATTATGATTTATTTATACTGGCTAGGTGGTAGGAGAAAATTGCAGGGATGGGAGGGGATTGAGAGTGGTAAGGAATAAAAGAAAAATGATAAAAAGTCAAGGGGCACCTGGGTGGCTCAGTTGGTGTTAAACATCTGCCTTCAGTTCAGGTCATGATTGAGCCCAGTTCAGGTCCTGGAATTGAGCCCCACATTGCACTCCCTGCTCAGAGGAGAAGGGCTTCTTTCTCCCTCTCTCCCCTGCTCATGTTCTCTCTCACTGTCTCTCTTTCTATCTCAAATAAATAAAATACTTTTTTTTAAAAAAAATAAAAAGTCAGGAAGAAGCAGCTTAAACATGGTATTTAGTGATCTGGAGGTAAGTACCAAAGAAATAAGTAGAATCAAGTCTTAAACTGTTTCCTTTTGAGAACAGGAATTAGGAATGGGGGCAGGCAAGAGATGGAATACTTTTCATGATTGTTAAGTAGTTGATTGTTAAATTATATGAATAAAAATAATAAAATACCATAATATTGGGCAAGAATGTTCTTGTTCCTCTTGACTAAAAGCTGATACACTTAATAACACAAAATGAAGCAATGCACAGGCTGTTTGTTGCCTTTTGTTGGGAGTATAATTGACAAAATATACAACATGCATTAGAATGTTCACTTTAGAGAGAAGTGGAAAAAATGCACACAACTTGTTTGATGTCTTCATGTGACTAACCGAAATAAGCCATTTGAATCTTTTTAAGATCTGCACACAGTACTTCTCTGATTTTGGTGATTTGTAGGAAGAATCTATGGCAATTGGCCAATCGCATACCGCAGTAAAGCGGAAATAAGTTCCTACACCTGTTTTCTGCCAGTGTTACAACTGATTTTTCAAATATTCCAGGCAAAGCCTTTTACTTCCCTTCATTGTTTTGGAACTCTATTACTCTGCTGAGTTATCGTTCCAGGAATTCATTCTTCCAGGGGTCACATTTGTAAAGTGATGTTGCTTGTTCTGTCCTCAAGTTCAAAAGGAATTCATGATTGATTCAGAGAGTTCCAGAGACAAGGTAAGAATGACACACACATTCCCTAGGAATCACAGGTAGAGCATACCAAGCTTGAAACTAGGAGAAGTTGGAGCCCTACTAATATCATTTATTCACGGGCTAAACATCCACTGAATGCCTCTCATGACCCCCTCACTCTTCTACATGCTTAGAGAATAGAACAAAGTGGGAATAGGGAAACAAACATTTAATATGTACAATAGTACAAAGGAAAGTGAAAGAGGGTAAGGGGATAAAGAGCTAAGAGAGATGCGAGTGTTCATTTCATCACCTGCTTAAATGAACTTGCACCCATTTAATTTCTCAAAATTAGTATCCAAAATTAGTATTCCAAAATTAGTGGAGAGATCCACTAGGGTTCAAGGTAATAGGAAAAACAAGAAAAAGTACTATGTGATATAGAGAAACCTATTGATAGCACAGGAATACAGCAATCAGCAGTAAATTCAACTTAGACCACTAAGGCTGAAATCGGACTTAGTGCTATGGGATACTGACATGTGTCACTAGTAGAAAAATCTTTATAATTCCAAAGAGAATTAGTTTGGTGGCTGAGATTAACTACTGTGCATTTTATGGTGGTCAACACTCTGAAACCGTTTTCTTTTGGAACTGTGTCTAAGTTGTATTTTTTGATGGAAAAAAAAAAGAGGACAACTCTAAAGCTACTTCATAATAAGAGCTACCTTTCTGAATGACATGTTCAGAGAATAAGGCAGACCTCACAATTTTCCAGAGTCCCCTGTTTTCTTTCCCTTTCTCCCTCTGCTAGACTGCCTTCTGTCAGGGGAAGCAGCTCCTGGCAGAGACACAGGACTTGGGGAGACTGGGCTCTAACTGCAGTTGCCATCACTACAAGGAACAGGATGAAGATGACACAGCTTTGTCACTGAACTTGGCTTCTCCGAGGTTGTGTCAAAAAGTAAAACTTCAGGAAGCCTGGGTGGCTCAGCAGTTAAGCATCTGCCTTTGGCTAAGGGCATGATCCCGGGATCTGGGATCGAGTCCCGCATCGGGCTCCCTGTGGGGAGCTGGCCTCTCCCTCTGCCTATGTTTCTGTCTCTCTCTCTCTCTCTCTGTGTCTGTCATGAATAAATAAATTAAAAAAGTAAAAATTATCCTGCCCAAGTTTCTGCAAATGCAGTGTTGATCAGGGGCATCTTTCAAAATCAACCCAAAGGGGCCCAGAAAGCAGAAATCAACTTTTCAAGTCACCAGCTCTATTTTGTACATAATGAGGTTCTTGTACGTTCTCAAATAATCCCAAGAACTTCGACTGGCTTCTTCTCCAGCCACCATAAACAGACAACTTCAAAAGTAGAAGAATATATATAAAAGACAAACAAAGGCATCTTCTTAAAAACTTCGCCAGCACACCTGGGGTAAAATTGTCCTATTTGCTTGACAAACATGGCTTCCGAACAAATTCTTCCAACTAGCTTGTTGTCCCAGAGCTCTACCTATAAGGAGATTCTGGAGTAGACTCTGTTTGGTTAAACAGTGAATTCCATAATGAGTTCTTTCTAAGTCAGCTTGCCAGGACATGTTAGCATTTTGTCCTCATTTGAAATGGGCCCTACCCAGAATTTATTCAAAGTAAAGGCACAAGGTAATTCTTCATCTTTTCTTTCTCTTTCCTGCAATGCTACAGTGCTTATCACAGAAACACTATTTATGTGTTGTCATGTATGCATGTCCTTGCTCCCTAATGAGACCGGCCTCAGTTCTGATGATTACTGCTGTCTTTAGAATCTTCTCTCTCCTGACAGTGAGGAAGAGCTCAGCAATAGTGAGCTAACAAATCACAATTCCCCCTCCAGGAGTGTTGGGAATATTGTTGGAACGTAGGCTGAGGATGGTTTGTACTGTTATAAAATGCATTTAAGTTTGGGTAAAATGAATGGAAGTTTATTGCCAGTGTTCCAAATACAATTTAAGAGAATCTAAGCAAGCAACCTCTCCAAACCCTTTCATTTGTTGAAAGAATTTAATTCAGGAGGCAAGAAAGAAATAGCAACTGTTTCAAGAGGGTTTTACAGGTTCTTCCAGAGACAGATTCATGGCCACAAAATCTGTATTTCCAGGCCTTCTTAGCTGTGTTCACAGATCTACCACTTGGAACATCTGGGAAACATTCACTGCTGTTTTACTGGTTCCCTTATCCAATTTCTACAGAGAATATACTAAAAACAAATGCAATTCAGCAAGTCCAATCGATTAAGTTCTATCTCCCATGGAGAGAAAGGACATATATAAATATCATTGTTAAATTAATGCCTGACATGCACATAATAGGTGTTTAAAAACTGTTCTATATGCTTATGCCTTAAATATATATTTTTTCCAGATCTAATGAGAAAGCAGGTGAGTCAAGTCACCCTTTTCTTCTTCAGCTAGGGGCTTGGCATCATAGGAGTCTGTAGCCTTGCTTTCTGATGGCATTAGAAGGATAAATTTATTTTTTACTGAATTTTACTCTTAAAAATGTTATAAACATTCTTTATCCATGTCCCAAAGAGCTCCGCTTACTATGTTTCTATATTCAAAAAAATACTTAGGGTCACTTCTTTTAAATTAAAAAAATTTTAATGCAAGTACAAGGGAAATTAAAGATTATACATATATATGATTCATATATGTGTGTATGTCTATATATGTATGCATGTATTATATGACAGAGATCATATGACATGTATTTGTATATGATTGAGACAGGGCATGTACTATGGCATATGCTGCTAGTAAGATGAACAGTATAAGATGAACAATATATGGATTCAACTCGGTGCTCATCTGTTAGCTCTATCAATTTTGAATGCAAAAAGGAATCACTTAGTGTTGAACCAAATGGTGGTAATGACTCCATAAAGACAGTCCAATTCCAAGTTTTATAAATAATGCTACTCATAAACAAAGCATGCACACAAATCAGTTTGAATTCCAATATCCATCTGCAGTGGGTAGAGTGTTATTTGTTTAGCTCGGTTTCACAAGAAGCTGCTTAGGAACACTTCCTTTGGGACCATTCTGTGGTACTTTCAGAAAATCAGAAAATCCACAAAGGAAAAAAAAAAAACAATAAATGGAACGTCATCCCATTTTTGCCATGAAGAAAGAAGTTTTTTTCTGACAGGAAGTGGCAGCTGTGTGCAAAGGCAAGGGTATCTGTTAGAACGGTGGTTCTCAAAGTGTAGTCCAGAAGCGGCAGCATCAACAAATATAAATTCTTCTACATTGTCAGAAATATCTGGGCCCAAACCCAGATCTACAGGAGAGAATCTTGGGGTGGGGCCCAGTATTCTTTGCAAATTGGCCAGGTAATTCTGACACATGCTACAGTATGAAAACCATTGTTAGGTTATCAATGATGAGAAACAGCCAATGACTTTTAAAGTTCAAATATGAGACTTATCCCCTGTTGTATTTTGGCGGGGAGAGGAAGATAGATATAATTAAGATCAAAATTACATAATTTCCAACTACAATGAAGTGTGGATGGGTGAGATTTCATAACTCAGCAATATCCTCCCTGCAAAAGAGAAATTACACTACAGAGTTAGCCTAGAGGGGGAGCTGTTTTATTTATTAGCATCCCTTTTGGCTGGTATGTATTTCCTTCAGACAGGTCTAGATGTTCTATGTCACTCACCTGGTTCTCACAAACCTTCAAAGGAAGCAACTCAATTCTTCCCACACATGGCTGCTGTCTAGTTCACAGCCAGCCTTTCTGTGCACACCGATTGGGACACACACATCGGAGCCAGCCTACTGAGGCAAAGATCTTTAATTTCATGATCATAGTGCTTAATAAAGAATGACAGATCTAAGCAAGAAAATCATCAGAGAGTACAGACAGCCTCAGAAAACTCAGTAGCTGGGCAAAGCTCAGCTCATTCTTCCCATTTTTTCATGGAGTTGCCATGGTGATGATGATGCACCCGAAGGCTGGGGCAATCACTACCTCTCAAGGCCCTCTGTGGACTCCACATTCTCCAGTGGGCTCCAGTTCTCAATTTCAGTCTGCTGCCTTTCTTTCATGTCTGACAGTTTGCAAAATTGGATGATACTACAGAAAAACTATTATCACAACTTTGTTTTCCATAAATCCATGGTGGAGGACTTCTATTTACTCAGAGTCTAGAGAGAAGACTTTAAAAATCCAGGAATAATTGCCATTCCTGTGAATGTAATCTGAACTACCAATTTATACATACTGACTTTTCCTCTCTATCTAACTAATGATCACACTCTCTAGGAAAAGGGAGAAAAGTTTCAAAAGTTTAAGAAGCTTCTAAAAACCATCTACAAAGGAAAGAAGCAGCAGAGATCAGGGCGGAGACCTCTCCTGGGGTTTCAAAGTGAAGAGAACTGTCTTCCAAATCTAATTCATATTCCTTGAAGATGTTTCTGCCAGTCCAAGCATCTTCAAATGCTTGGTGTTGCAGCCGTGGAAGACTAAGTGATTCCAAACTACGTTTAAAATAGAATTTTTTTTTTTTGGTGTCGCCATATAGACTCCCAATCTAATTTCTCCACATTTTTTCATTCAGTTGGGTTCTACTGTAAGATAATCTCCTGGGAGGGTTCAACTATTAATGGCGTTAGTCACTACTAGTTAAAACTCCATCCTTTAACAATTTTTCCCGTGAGAATCACACTTTAACACAGTACTTCCTTTTTTTTTTTTTAACACAGTACTTCCTTAAGTCATAGTTTCAGTGAAGCCTTTCCTAATCAAATGATAAATTACAACTCCCTTCCTCGAGTTCTTCATTTTTCTGTTTTCCTGTTTTCTTTTCCTCTGTGGCACATAGAATCATTCCAAAATTACATATTTTTTGTGTTTGACTTATTTTCTATTTTTTTCTCACTAGAATGTCTGAGATTTTTACTTGGCCATCTATGTATCCACAGTATCTAGAGAAGTGAGTAACACAAGGAAGACAGTGAAAGATCTGTTGAATGAATGAATACATGAATATTCTAGGAGATACTATCTTCCAAATCTAAAATGTTGACTCACCAGTGCTGGAATGTAAAGCATCAAACCCAACACTGATACGGGATGGGGAGTAGAATTTTCCACACATACCCTCAAATATCACTAATCTCAATCAGTTTGTAAACTCTGTGTAGAGTGATGAGGAACCTCCAGAAGGTTCTGGGGAGAGCGAACCCTAATTAAGTCTTAGGCTACATTAATAAACTTTCTCATGGAGTGGAATTGAAAGGCAGAGCCAAATGATAAAATGATAAAATGATAAATCATACTGACTTCTAATGAGACTTACCTACAAAAATATTTCCAATATGATACGGACAAAATGCTGACACAAGTAAACATAGGACAAAGCCATGTATCATCGCAAAACAAATGCAAAATGTTGAACTTGTCTTCCAGGGACACTAATTCTTAAAGAGATTAGCTTCCCAGCTCTATGAATACATGGATAATTATAGCATCATGTTTATTATGCTGTAGCTAGCAATGCACACATTCATTATAATGCAGTTTTCCTCTCCCTGTTGGGGCTGCAGCACAAATATAGATGTTATATTTTGGACTGGCTCATGCAGGCACGAAGCCTCAGTACGGGGGACTGTGTAGGGTATGCTTGGTGAAACCGGATCACAGCCTTGGCATGGCTAAGTCTGTCTCTCTGCCAGGCACCATGAGGGTCCTTTAACCTTCACTTAGCAGTCACGGTCAATGTGATGACATGGTACATGTTAGATGATCATCTCATTTCTCACGGATGTCCCTGACAAACAATAGTTCAATAGAGCCCCTTGCCAAACTGAGCTCTGTTCAAGGAAGAAAGCACCAGATTGGGAGCTTTAAGCCAAGGACAGATGCCAAAGTTGGTTAAAAGAATGTGTCCATTGGGGCTCACAAGAAGATTCCAAATAACAACCTGTTTTCCCAGGCACAGAGGTGAGGTGTATTGAGCCCCTACTTTATGACTGTTATCTGAGGGAACTGGGCAGTCATGATAACACTTGGCAGGCAGTTGGGCACATGGGGATCATCCAGACTTCCTCTTCCCCAGGAGGGAGCACACTTTTGTAGAGCTGAAAGTTACATTCACAGAGGAAAGTAGGCAGTTGTGCTGCTGCTCTTCAGGGTGGGGTTGGTCATTTCCCTCCAGTCTGTCTGCTCATCTCCAATCAAACCAGACACCATTTTGAATGGAGTTGGTAGAAAAATCCCACCAGCTGTTTTTTTTTTTTTTTTCTTCAAATCATTCTATGTCATTGCATCTTAAACTATTTTGGGGGTTGATTTCGTCCTTCTTTCCTTTACCCAGAAAAAAATACATAAGCCACCTACTCTGCACCAGATAGTGGGCTGGGGATACAACAGAAAAGAGATCATGATCCCTGTTCTTCAAGTACCTAGTGTTGGGAAAACCCCACAATGAACATGGCGGCACTGTGATTAAAAAACAGAAAGTCCTGATGGGCTGGGAGTACACAGAAGGAGCAATTAATCCTATCTAAGCGTTGAAGGAAATAACTTAGGCAGAATTCCTATGTTGTTTTAAAGATATGTTAGTATCAACCTATGAGACACGTTAGGTGTATGTAGCAGAGTGTAGTGTGCCGAACACAGGTAGAAAGGGACAGAGAGAGCCAGAGGTTACCTATTGTTCATGATCTCTAACCTTTATGACTTATTAAAAGGATGTAAGGTAACCTCAGGACCCTAGCCAGCTGCGGATGTGGCCAGGGGATTTTGCTACTGTGTCCCAGAGAGAGACACACGTGTATAGGCTCCAGAACTTTTGGTCTTTGGCTCCCTAACTCTGATCCTCACAACTTCCTCGTCAGTGAGGAAGGCTGATGTAGCAGAGAGACAGAACTTAGGAAAAGGATGTTGACCGGGATGCCCAAAGTACAGCATCTAATTTAACACAGATTTGAGAGCCTGCTGGAACATTCTCTGGGGACAGAGAATGGTGGATGCCATTTTTATGCTCTCCCTTTGTTGTGATCCAGAGCACCGGTATCTCCCAGAAGGAAGCTTTTACACATCTGGTGCTCTGATCTGGGGGGCTGCCACCCAGGGGATTTCTCTTGTATGTCTGACTCTGGAGACCAAGAAGGCTTATGTACACCAGATGTGTGCCCATGGGGTTGTAATAATTGATGTCACCTAGAAAGGAAATCAGACCCCTGTATGGTTCCTTGATATTTGCAGCTGTAGCTAGAGGATGCCTTTACATTGTCTGGCTCTGGCGGCCAGTGCTGCTCATGCCTGTGGGTCCCACAGGATCGTAACCAACAAAGAGTTTTCACAATAGCTACCATACCCAGGGCACGGTAAGAAGTAGAGACCCAGGAGCTCAGTCTTTCTATGAAGGAGGACTTTTAGTTAAGTATCATGGCTGCAGGCCTCTAATTAAATGCCTATCTAGGAACTGAGTGTAATCCTTTCCAGAGAGCGTGGAGGGTGGGCACTGCCTTCATCTTCTCCCTCTGCACACTCCAGAGCACCAGTGTCTCCTGGAGGAAGTCTTACATGGCTAGTCTTTACATCTGTCACCTCAGTTTTTACAACTATACCCAGGGGACACCACTTGACCACATAGCTCTAGTGGCAGGGAGGCTTGCATTTCTGAGTCTCACAGGACTGTAGCAACTGAAGAGATGGTTCTTGGCAGGTTATCACCAGTAGGGCACTGTGTAGACAGTAGACTGAGGCACACCCTTCAGATTCTCTGTGAAGAGGCCTCATTGCCTGGCCTGAAGCTTCAGGTTTGGTACACATCTAGTAAACTATGGAAGTGCTCTCAAGGAATGTAGACTATGAATACCATCTTGGTGCTCTTCTACCTGCCAGCTTACCAGTACCTCCCAGGAAGGAGCTTATACACTATCTAGAGCCCTAGGTGTTATGACTGCCACCCAGGAAACACCATCAGATGACCGTGGCCAGCAGGGCTTACACTTGTGATCCCACAGAACAGATATATTTGTACTTTTAAAAGCTGCTGCCTGAGAGTCTGGCTTCCAAACAGTCTGAATCTAGGTGCTGACTGTGATCCTTTAGGGACAAGTCTTGGCACACCCTCAACTACTGGGAGCTATTAAAATACAATAGGCTGCTTGGGTAAGCACAAAAGTTTGAAAGACCAGAGCAGGGCCAGGGTTGAATGACAAGGTTATCTCCTACACAGGACCACTCCTACAAGCTGGGAGAGATAGCTGTTTCATCTACTATATAGAACCAACGCAGAGGAAACAAGAGTATGAGCAAAATGAGGAAACAGATGAATATGTCCAAATGAAAGAACAAGATGAAATCTCAGGGAAAACCTCAATGTAATGGACGTAAGTCATTTACCTGATGAAGAGTTCAGAGTAATGGTGATAAAGATGCTTACCAAACTGGAGTGAAGAACGGATGCACACAGTGAGAACCTCAATAAAGAGATGGAAAGTACCAAAGAGAAATCACAGAGCTGAAGAATACCATAACTAAACTGAAAAATACACTAGCAAGGTTCAACAGCATACTGGATGAAGCAGAAGAAAATACTGAAGACAAAGCAGTGGAACTCATGCAATCAGAGCAGAAAATAGGAAAAAAAAAAGTGAAAATGACTCAAGGGACTTTTTGGACAACATCAAGCAGACTAACATTCACATTGTAGGAGTCCCAGAAGGAGAAGAGAGAAAGAGGCAAAAATCTTGTTTGAGAAATAGTAGATGAAAACTTTCCCAACCTGGGGAAAGAAATAAGACATATAAGGTCCAGGAAGCCCTCAGAGTTCCAAAGAAGATGAGCCCAAAGAGACTCACAGTAAGACTTACTGTAATTAAAATGTTAAAAGTTAAAAAAAAAAATGTTAAAAGTTAAAGACAGGAGAGAATATTGAAAGAAGCAATTGTTACATACAAGGGAACTCTGAAGGATGATCGACAGAGCCAGTCCCTGTCCGCATGGCTACTAGCTTTTATGAGGCCTTCACTGTGATAGAAAAATAAATGTTCAAAATGCTTTAAGAATAAAATAGAGTGGATGGTTTCCTGATAAATAACAAAATTTTAAAAAGGAAATATAATAATGTGTAAAAATTACAAAGTTGTCTACATACTATTTAAAGGTAATGCCTTAAAACTAAGTTCATCTAGAACGGTCAACTGGGGTAAAGATATATTAAACAAAATAAAATAATTTTGCTTTTCCCTTTGTTTTCATTCATCTTTTGACTATCTTGTATTTGATTTTTCAGGGCATTTGGAATCCTAACAACACACTCAAAAAAAAGCAGCAGCATCTCTGGGATCTAGCATTCTGAGGAATGTGTTTATCAAGATGTGGCAGATACATTTCCCAAATTGAGAAAAAAAAATCCAAATATAAAGTGATTTAAATTTAATAAAAAATCCTCTATATTTAAGGAATGTGAATATAAGGGTCTAAGCTCTTAATACATATTTTCTGTTTATATGACATGACTCATTTTTATTTCTGCACATCGTGACTTCTTTCAATTTTATTTTTAAATGTTTTAAGTTCTAATCTTTAAGACTGGAAGATAGACTTGAAATATGAGTATAACCTACCTGAAGAAACAGAAAGTGTTATATGGAGATTTTTCTCCTTTTATATCATTCTCAATAGCAGTTACCTCCCTAACAAAATGTGACAACTGAAGTTTTAAGAGTTACAATTGCTATGTAATATGTTCAAGTTTCAGGTTAATCAGGAGTGTCTACCATTGTCCCTTACTTTTGAAAATATATATATATTTTTTTTACTTTTGAAAATATTAAAGCCCACTGTGTGTTGATCTCGGCTCCAACATCCTATAAAACAGTCCAAGGATTTGAATGCAAGAAGTACCACTGTCCCTTACTTTTGAAAATATTAAAGTCCACTGTGTGTTGATCTCAACTCCAACATCCTATAAAAAAGTCCAAGGATTTGAATGCAAGAGCAGAAGTATCAACTTTAGAAAATCAAGATTACTTGTTACATTTGATAGACTTTCAAAATATGTCCTACCTATTTGTACTGTGTAGATTCTATTTCTTTAAATACTTGATGCATTTTTTATTTGATATACAAAGCTTTTTCCTGCCTCCAGTTTTGCTACTATTGGGGAGTGGCAAAGGAGTTAAAAGGATGGATGTATTTCTTTCAGTGATTCATCACATCCTGTCTGATGCACCAAGATGTACTAAATTTATCATGAAATTTTGTGTTTGCCCTCCCAATAATTGAAATGAAAAGTGTTATGGATTTATGCAAATAGACAAACTTCCTATGCTGAAATAATGAGAGAGAGAGAAAGATGCAGTCACATATATTACCATACTAAATTGCATTTTGCTCTTTAAAGTAAAGCCATAAGACAAGAATGCAAAGAAAAAAAATCTCAAAAAACAAAAAACAAAAAAAGAAAAAAAGAAAAATGAGGAAGCAGTAAACCTCAAGGTGATGCTCAAAAGAGTAGGTCTGGCTGCTTCATTTACTTAGCTTTCACCAAAGGTCCAGTCCTTTGATTGTGGAGTCATTTGGCTGAAACTGAGATGGGAGATTCTGGGCTTCACCACAGCCCAGGTGGGGAGGTTGATTGGATGGGATTGTCACATATGCAGTCATGAGCTCCTCTACATCTGGTTTGGCGATTCCATAAAGGGATTCCAGTCTAAGGATCAGAAAGACCGAGGTTTACCTCTTAGAGACACTGGTGTGATCATACATGGAAATGCCAGATGCTGCAATATGAGTGGAGGGCAATGAAATTAATGCTTGCCACAGAGGCAAGATCTCCAATATTGGTTCATCTGGGGGAGTACATGTCAAGAAGTGTGTGGCTGGGGGATGCAGGAGGGTGGCTTCAGAGACTTTCATTGCTGTCATTGTTGAAATACAGATTACTATGGGCCTAGCTTTAACCAAGATAGAAAGAACTGAGGAGCTTTTATCAAGGAATAGTGCTCTGCCCATTACTAACTAAAAAGCCCTGGGAAGGGCTGAAGACTCTGGGCTTCTCACTTTTCACATGAAGTCCATTTTAGACCTAATGTTCTATGGTTCTATATTTACACAAGATCATGGCATTTTTGTTTTCCTCATAAAGTAAAGTTTGGAGATCAATAATGCTAAATAACACTAAATACTCCTTTGTGAATATCTTAGAAGCTGATCTGGTTTCTGGGAAGCTAGTGTCAAGTACTACAAAGAAATCAAACAATCCATTACTTAAAATGTTGCTTTGTACGTGAACAGATATATAATAATCAGAGGGAATCCAGTTCAACCTCTCTTCCAATGCAGAATTCTACTTTAAAATGCTCCTAATTAATTAATAGTCAGCTTCTTGCTATGATGGGAAATTTGGTGTAGGGGCTCATTCCACTTCTGGAATGCTCTAAGTTAGAAAGTACTTATGTATTTGAGCTCAACTCTGGTTCTCTGTAGAATCCAAAATTTTTTCCCCCTCATTCTGTTCTCTGTAGTCATCCTTCTATATTTGTACTAGTCTTGCACACTGAATATTGTTATTATATATGCCCCTCCTTTCCCATCTTGTGCTCATTCACTCAAATTCTCATTCTTTCAATCTTTCTCTCATTCCATAGGTTCCAGGGCTTTCTTCCTGCAGGTTGCCCTCTCTGATCCACTCTTAGGATCAATCCCTCTCATACAATGTACCAGACACAATCTTCAGATGGGGTACGGCCCCATAAACCTGGGTATGATGTACATATTGGGCACAAAAGGAAGGTGTTTTATTTGTTTTTGTTTTTTTTTTTTTTTTAAGGAAGGTGTTTTAAAAGTCACAGTGTAACTTGTGCCCTATTAAAACTGCCAGTTATTTAATGTGAATTGTTGTTTGATTCCCACTCAAAAGTTCAATATGAGACATATTCATTTCACTAACTATACACAACTGTCATGCTTTCACCCTGTGTCAGAACAGAGTTACATTCCCTGCAAATCTTTGAATTCATAGATAGGAAAATATAATTGTGGTTCTATCGATAATTAACTCAGATTTTTGAAATTTAGATAAGAAGACCACTAGCAACAATCTTGTAAATATCTAAGAAAGTTTTAACATAGATCTTAATTGCTTTATAAGCTTTATATAGTTGATTTAACCTTCATGACATCATCTGATAAAATCTTAATATGAATATTTGGAGAAAATTATTAATGTCTAAATCATCTCATCTTATTTTCTCTATTTTTATTTTAACTATGAATTATTTCAAATACATATAATGTACTTATCACTATATTCATACCAGGATTCCTTTTCTTTTCCTGAGGCATAAATAAAGCATTGCAGCTAATGTCCTGTTCACAACCACTTCCTTGTTTGTCCTTTCTAGGGGTAAACACTGTTTGAAGTTGGAGTCCATCATCTCTATGTATATTTTTATATTTTTACTATATATTCAAGTATATATGTAAGCCATATATAATATATTTTGTTTCAAACACTTATATGAGTGGTATCATGCTGTATGTATCTTTTTTGCAACTTTCCTTCTTTTTCCAGTATTATGTTTCCAGTTTTATTCATGTTGATATATGTATATCTAGCTCATTCATTTTGACAAATATATGATAAGTTTCTAAATAATTAGCTAATTTAGTTAGCAAACCTTTTATGGAAAGGTCAACTGATTGCATTCGATTTCTCCCATTACAGCCAGTATGCTTTTTAGTGTATGTGTGAGAGTTTTCATAGGGTCTATCCGTCAAAGTTGGAATTGTGAAGTCAGACCATGTATATGTATTCAACTCTCCAGGTTATTTACAAATTGCTCTTTAAATGGTTATATTCATGTTCAGAAGAAAAGCTGTTGTTCTATATAAAGATAAGACAAAATTTCTTTTGAACAAAAAGTAAAATGTGAAGGGGTTTAGGACAAATATCCTGGAAATGTACCATTTTGGCATGATTATTCTGATTTAAAAGCAATCAAAACCCAGCAGGTTCAGGGCATACTTCCCCCTCATTTGCCTAAATTTACATTGGAAAGAGGGGCCTGTACCAGAAGGGAAGGGAACTATTTACAGACTCCTTTTTATCTAAGAAACTTATCTATATATGGGGCAGCCTTTGTCTTCTAACCATTTTCTCTCACCTTCCTGTTAAAAGCCTTCCTCTCATTTGTGCCCCCAGACTCCCATCCCTCTCCTTAGCACAGGACATTATTAAACCTCATTTTGCCTGACCTTATTTGGAATCTCTTATGTTTATACGGATTCCTCTTATGTAAGTAATTAACCTTTGACTTTCTTCTGTTAATTTGTCTCCTGTCAACTTAATTCTTGAACCAGCCAGAAGAATTCTGAGGGGTAAGGGGAAATTTTCCTCCTCAACCCCTACAATGTTCAATAAACTTATGAGCTAGTGTAAGGAGACAACAATAAAAAAAATAATTTTAAAAGATAAATTCAAACCCAATGGCACTATTTGGTAAAATGGATGCACTGAGGAACATTTTAAGAAAAGGTTTTGTGAAATTCTCCACTATAGTTAGTACAGGGAGAAATGCTCTTCTCATTGTTCTCCATTGTATTATATAATGGCTCCTTTGTAGCTGCAATGGGAAAGATGTTCTTGTGGGGACTGTAAGAAAACTGTACTTCTTGACATCTGTTTTAATTTTATTTTCTCTACTCTATAACTTTTATAAATGTTGATATTTTCCTCTTTATTTTGACCAAAGCTTCCAGAGGGAAGCTTTGACCACACAAGCAAATGTGTGACCACCACTGACAACAATGCAAAACAGAGTGATAGAATAAACTTGTGCTTGGCACAGTTGTTGTTTTTTTTCCTACTCATACCCTCTCCCCTCTCTCCAACAAAATTTTCCATGAATTTATTTCATTTGGTGATAATATTAGTGTTTTTTTTTTTTAATTTTTATTTATTTATGATAGTTACAGAGAGAAAGAGAGGCAGAGACACAGGCAGAGGGAGAAGCAGGCTCCATGCACCGGGAGCCCGATGTGGGATTCGATCCTGGGTCTCCAGGATCGCGCCCTGGGCCAAAGGCAGGCGCCAAACCGCTGCGCCACTCAGGGATCCCTATTAGTGTTTTTTATAAGCTTCCTCAAATCCCTTTTGGAGTGAGATGGGTTATATAAGAATAAATCAGTAAAAAAGAAAGAAAGAAAGAAAAAGTGAGAAAAATAAATCTCTATAGTGAAGTTTTAGAATATAAGTGAGGTCCCCAGACGATGACCGAGAAAGAATTCTTGAGATGTCTTTCATGCAAAATGGTGGTTTTACTAAAGCATAGGGACAGGACCCCTGGCATGGGCAGGAAGTGCTGCTGCCCTGGGCTTGTGAGGGTGGCTGATTGTATACCTGGGAGTGGGGGGAGGTATGGAAAAGGGAGATTTCAAAAAAACTTTCATATGCTAAGGAAGACCTACAGGATACTGGAGGCCTTGCCATTGTCAAGTTAAAGATTGTTTTTCCCTTGTGCAAGGCATTAAGACAATTGGAAACTTCCTGAGGAAGGTCACACATATCCCACGCTGGGCAGGGGGCAGGGTTGTTTGTGGGATATCAGCTGTGTTTTGTCCTCCACTAGCCCTGTTCCCCATCAACTACAATCAAAATCTAAAGCTCTGATCTTGCTTTCTAAACTACCTTCTGGACATTTCCAGTTAAATGACCTACAATTGACTCAAACTCTAAAATAAAACTCATCATCTTCCTCACAAAATAGGCTCCTCTTTCTGATATCCCATCAAAAATGTGTTATTGATTATTTTACATAATAAAAGTAATTCTGCATATTATTAATAGTGGTAAGATAGTAGAGAAGGGGGATTCCACTCACATAATTTGTTAGTTCCCTCCACAACCTCGCCTATATATAAAGTATTATTATGTAATAGAGAAATTTGGAGTTCTCTTTATCTCATTTCAAGCATGAATATGGATTGTTTAGCATGTGTTCTAAGTGTTAGGGTGATGTGTATCCTATGTTCAGCATCAGGAATACAAAGTGAGATGGACACAATCCCTGCCCTCTAAGAAGGCAACCTCAGCATCATCTCTGACTCTATTACACCTTCACCAGATATATTTAGTCACCCTGTAACTGATTCTTTTGTATTATTTTATGGTATCCTTCTAATATTCTTGTACAACCCCTACTGCTTGCAGTTCTTTTCTCTCATTCTTAGACCACTGTGTTTTCTTCCTCATTAATTTCTCCAATCCTAGGCCTTCAATCCTGCCATCTTTCTTGCTGAACACTGTTGTCAGATTAATATTCTCTAAATCTTGGCCATCTCTTTCCTGCTTCAGATAGCTCTACTTCCACATCTTATCCCTCGGCCTGTCTGGCAACTTTCCATAAGCACCAGTTCAACTTCTAACTCTTCTGTTCCCACAGTAGCTCTCCCATGCCCCATTGCTCCCATTCTAGGGCAGGACCACCTCTACTGCTTCCGAGACAATGGAGAAGTTTCAGGTTCCTGTTATTCTTAATTCCTGATTCTTAAGTCAGTATAGATATTATGTGTTTTGACAAACTCTATGTTTGCAGTCCTGACAAATAGAAGAAACAACAGTGCTATATTCCTATTTGAGAAAGAAATGGAGAAGATTGGTAATTACGGTGTGGTTACACCCATGGCAGGAGTATGCTTACCATGGAAAGCTGTCTTCCATGTGTAATATATGGAGAAAATACTAAGAAAGGACCTAACTTAAACTTAGGCACTGAGGAGGGCACTTGACAGGATGAGCACTGGGTGTTACGCTATATGTTGACAAATCGAACTCCAATAAAAAAATATACAAAAAAAAAAACTATAGGCATTTACTTTTTTTTTTTTTAAGATTTTATTTATTTATTCATGAGAGACACAGAAAGAGAGAGGCAGAGACACAGGAAGAGGGAGAAGCAGGCTCCATGCAGGGAGCCTGATGTGGGACTCTTTCCCAGTACTCCAGGATCATGCATTGAGCCGAAGGTAGGTGCTCAACCACTGGGCCACCCAGGCGTCCAATATAGGAATTTACTTAACAAGTCCTGAAACCATTTACTTGGGTCGTGTCTGATAGTAAAATAATGTTATTAAATTTTTAATGGATAAAATATGGGTGAGAAAAATAAATTAAATATAATTTTCAATTATTTATATAGTGAAAGACGCCAGGAACTCTTCCAATTAAAGTTTTGATATAAACACCTCTAATCAGCACCAAATGCTATTCTGTTCCAAAGAAGAGCAAGATACTGGTATGGAAAAAAAGAAGAGAGAGCAAAAAAGGTGATTTCACTCAATGGAATGCTTGTTAGGAACAAGGGGTCCTTCTGATGTGATCCTTTCCTCTATGTATGCAATTGCCTCCTCCTCCTCCTCCTCCACCTGTTACTCAGTATTTGTTTTTTCTTTTGAAATGTCAATTTTGAAAAGGTTACAATTCACTCCTAAGTATGCATCCCTTAGTAAGCATTTGAAAAAAAATATATAATCAGCTCTCCTTAGGGGGTTCTGCGGCAGAACTCTCGGTACAGAGCTCCCCATTAAAGCTAATCGGAGTGTAGTTGATAGCTCACAGCAGGAATTATAAAGCTGTTAGCAATTGAAGAAATTTATATGGAATCATTTACCCTTCGAGGGTCTCTCCACACCACCCCCCACCACAGTAGCCTCTGTAAAAGATGAGATAGATGACAGGGCAATAGTTGGTTCTGTGTAGGCTCTTTCCTATGGACTCTCTCATAAAATCAATCCTTAAGTGCAATTAATACATCTTTAATACGACCATATACATCACCAAACTAATGCAGCTATTAACCTAGAGTATCTCAAGAATTTGTTGAAGGCTTGCATTCATTTTATAAAATCTCAAGATATACTCAGTAGGGCAGCAAACAAGTCACCAACATGGGATGGACAGGGTGCTCTTAAGAATAAAGAGTGAGGGGCACCTGGGTGGCACAGTCAGTTAAACACCTGACTTTTGGTTTCGGCTCAGGTCATAATCTCATGGGTCGCGGGATAGAGCCCCATGTCGGGCTCCAGTCTCAATGGGGAGTCTGCTTGGGATTCTTTCCTTCTTCTTCTCCTCCCTCCCCCTCTGTCTTTCACCCTCCTCTCTTAAATAAATGAATAAAACTTCAATAAAAGGACTAGACAGTGAAAATAGTACAACAGTTTAGTTTAAAGCCTTTGCAAAGAAAGCACAACAAATTTGAAAATTCTGGATAGCTACCTTAGAAGGATGGGGTATGCCTGGAGATTTCAAATAATTAAAGAATGCCATGAGGGTTAATTGATGTCAGTAGTGCAAGGCTAAGGAAACCACTCACTATGGATTGGATTGAAGGTGAATAATTTGTTCCATCCAGGGCTATTTTCTGAATGACCTATGCTGATTCCCATCAGCAGATAGAATTAGTTATCACTGCCAATGTGTCCCTTCAGGGCCTGCTCATTTTTCAATTCACTGCCATTTGGTTGAGTTATTCCCTAAATGAATCAATCACTAATTCATAATTAGATCTAATGACAGCATAAATCTCTGTAGTGGAAAACTTTGGAGATGACAACGTGAATCTTTAGACAATTCAGAGATACGATATGTTTGTTATTCTTAAAACTAATTTAAGACTTGGCTTAAAATCCAGGTCAAGATACATTAGCTAAAAATTATTTTGTTTTTGGGTTTAGTGTGATGAAGTTAACAGTTCTTTTGTTCATCTTGCCTTGTTTTTCACATCCCTACACAGCAACTATTCTAGAGTACCAGATTTAGCAATGTCACTGACATAAAAGGTCTTGTCATCAGCTCAATGTTATAGAGTAAATTATATGAAAGTAACTATTGTTACTTTAAGGCCAGATCATCATCCCTGAGGACCAAAAAGTCCCACAGGAGAAATCCCTTGTGGCTTTGCTAAGACTCTGTAAAACAATGGACTATAAAATAATGAGTCTGGATAAACTAGCTGGATTTTCTAATTCATCTTTTTCTCTCTGAAGCTTGGGCAAGTCTGGTTCCAGTGTAGTGCTGTTGGTATCACAGTCAGAACTCATTGTTTTCTCTTATGCTTGTTCCACTACATGCTCTTAAGTACAGCTGAACATACATTTAAATGTGAAACATACTCTCCTTAATGTACTACCCCCCTACCCTCTCCCAATATTCAGAGCCCTGATACCTTGGAGGTCAAGATAAAACCCAGAGATCCTCCACTGTGATATCTCATGGGAATGCTACGCATGCCTACAGTGTGGACCTTCCTCTTTTCCTTTTCCTGCACCAGGGAAATACTTTCCAGTTCTAAATGTTTTGATTTCTGATATGCAGCAGTGAATATGGGTTGGCTATTTAATTACTCCCTCTCACAAGTTTGCCTAGCTGTTCACTTATCAAACTTAACATTTTGCATCTGTTCAGGTAAGTCAAATATTGAGGAACAAGGTCAATACTGGGGCACTTGGTCACTGCGTTATATGTTCCAAGGGCCAAAATTCCCCAGCACTCTCTCACCAAAACAGTATTTAAATGAATACATGTTTCACATAGGAGTATAATGGGATCTAACCTCAGAGCAAATCCTAGACTGCTGCCTTTTTTGGACTCTACTTTTTATTTACTCTCAGCTCCACAAGAGGACTAGGGTCGTTATGCAACTTGGATGTCCTTGCCACCACTGTTTCCTAACAACTGTCTCATCCAGAGAACTCACGCCTAATCTCAGCCAAAACACAGAGAAGTTTCAGTTTCATATACATAATGTTTTAAAAGCAATTATAACATTTGATAATTCAGACTTCCCTGGACCAAGGATAAAAATGGTTTAGGGAAAACCTTAACTAAATCTTATCCAGGAATAAAGGTTTTGATGACATCAGCCAGAGATGTTTTCCAGCTTCTATAATCATTCCTTTTAGAACTGGCAAGTCCTAAGTACTCTGGATTAATGAACCTTCTAAGATAAACTAAACTAGAACTGATATTATAGAGAATTGGATGCTTCAATCTAGGTCCAGATCCAAGATGCTCTTTTTGTTCATGATTCAGCTACACTGCAAACAATTAAAGCTACCCAAGATGATTTCCAAGTGGGATCAATGGGTTGACTCTGCATTTAATTCAATGTGGATGTGTCCTTGGCCTCAGCAGTCTTCTGCAGACCACTTAAATGAGATCTCTGTGTGTGTCCCTCAGAGACTCACATGGGATTTACTGTCAATTGACCTTGATCACACTTTTAGCCATGGAAAGGATTCCTCTACCACTCCAGAACTTTCCTAATTTCATAGTTGAACACTTGCTCGATTATTAACACATTCCCAGGCAAGAAGAATAAAAGAAAACTCTATAGAGCCAGTCACATAATCAGACAGATTAATTGTTCTTCCAATAGCAACATTTAAAAACAGCTGGCATGTGGCCTCTCTACCCACGGGTTATCCAAGAATCAGAGAATCAGGCAGGAAGAGAGACCTTGAGAGAACATTGATGCAATCCCTTGGTCCTTCTGGAAGCTTGCAACTAAATCATCTCAGACAGAGGTACATTTGCCCGAATTTTAATGAGCTCAGGGGACAGAGCTCTCATGACTTCCTATTCAGAATAGGAAAAAATCTTTTCTCACAGCTAAACGATCTCTCCCTTTAGAGCTGAAGTCTATTCATTATGTCTGGCTGTGGTTTGAGATGGAGAAGGGCTTCTCTAACAATTCCTAAATCACACATTCTCTACAGGACACGAAGCCACTTCCTACCTTGCAGATCATATTCTCACAAAACGTATAAAATATTAAATTTTGGGGAGTGACATTCCCTTGTTTCTCAAAGTTATCTCTATTTCTCCTTAGCTCTTAACTCTAGAGTTAAATATTATTTTCTAGTAAAGTCTAACCAGATATGAGTAAAATAAAAAAGTCTCTATGCTGTCCACTCTGGTAGACACCAATCATATGTGTACTTGACATATGGCTAACGTGATTGAGAAACTGAATTTTAAATTTTACTTGACTGTACTAAATTTAAGTTTAGATCTAAAGACTGGTATTTGCTACTTTTTTTTTTTTTTTGTATTTGAATGTTTGGAAGACGTTCAATATGTTTAGGACATTTTGGGTTTGTACATTTACTTTTTCAAATGTAAATTTTATGACATGAATAATGTTCAAGTAATGCTGATGGAAAGTTAGCATCCATTTTGAGATGTCTTTTAGTGTATAATACACAGAGGATTTTGAAGACTTAATATAAAAAGAACATTTAAGTATCTCATTAATATTTTCATGTTGATTACATATTGAAACTATAATATTTTGGATATACTGGGTGCTATAGACTAAACGCTTCTGTATCTTCCCCAGAAAAATTCTTATGTTAAAACCCTAATTCCCAGTGTGATGGTATTTGGAGGTAGGGCCTTTAAGGGATAATTAGGTCTTGAAGGTGGAGCCCTCAGCAGGATCCAATTATGCTGCCACCCTGTCCTTGGACTTCCCAGCCTCCAAAAATGTGAGCAATGTTCCTTGTTGAAGCCACCCAGTCTACAGTATCTTGTGATGGCAGCCTGAACTAAGACACTGGGTTAAATAAAATATGTTATCAAAATTAACTTTATCTTTAAAAAAGAACTATTGTTAATATAACTAATCACAATCTTGAAAATAATCCCTTAATGGGCATTCTATACCTTACTATATCGCCTCTCATAAGCATCATAAATCTGACACAGGACTAAAAGGTCGAAGGAAAGGAAGTTGGAAGAGCAGGATTTTAAATGTTGTACCATAAGGTCATGATTAAAAGCAGCCCAGGGAAAAGAATTTAAGGTCTTCTACATGGTCTTAGCCCTCCAGCTAGTTACAAAATCAAATGTCTAATGTATACAAGCATATCAACTTCAAGGTTTTTTTTTGTTTTGTTTTGTATTGTTTGTTTCACAGCTTGATATGATTATGCATATGATAGATGTGAAACGGGAGTCTGCAAAAACAGGGAAAATGCTGCAAAAGGAATTTTACACATCCTCAGGATGGTCTGGGAAGGCCTCAGACAGTCCCATCTACACAGGGTTATGCTCGGTTGTATATGGTATGATGTATGTGCACAAGTTTGTGGCTTGAGACTTGTATTGCAAGGCAAATTCACAGAGATAAAGAGTCTTGGCAATTTGAAAATTTAGCAAGCTATTTTGATTGCAACTTGGTATAAAAATATTAGCAGCATTATAACTCGGAAATAATTTTTGAAAATGTTGCCTCATAGATTAGAACTAAGGAAGGGCCCATTGCCAGACCCAACTCTGTCCAAGAGGAAAGATAATCATGCAGAGATGCCCACAGAAAGTTGATCTGGGGCGGGGGCGGGGGTCAATGTTCACTTCTATCACCTTAACTTAAAAGCTGACTTTTCTTTTCCTTTGGACCCCCCTTCAGGTGTCTTTTAATCATACTAAAAGAACATTCTATGTGGGTACCCCCTGTGATTATAAGCATTAATATTTTATATGTTCTCATGGATTCTGATCTTCTAAGAAAGTAACATCTAATGACCAGCAGCTTTTCTTTGATATGAGATATATTTGTGACAGCAACATTTTAAGTGTCTGGAAAGTGAATCTGGCCTGTTCTGACAGAGGAGCCCCCAAGAGGATGAACACAGAACACATGAGATACCTGTTTCCAGATCTTTTAATGAATCATCATGAGAATTTTAGCAACTTAACTTTCTCCTCTAACTTTTCCTCAACATTTTGAAATACAGCCTCCTGTTATTTCATTTTTTAAAAATATGCAAACACCGACAGGAATGTAACCACACTGCTATCAGAAGCTCCCTGAGGGCATGGATTGTGTCTCCAACCTCTGGGTGCTCTAAGTCCTGCTATGTACATGACCTGGTACAAAAGTCTACATGAAATATTGAATGGGTTTTTTTAGCCCTTATGCGTATGAAAAGTATGTCCACTTCGCATGTTGTTAAAATTATTAAATATTAGAATTTGAATGCTAAAATGACTCTGAGAGATTGTCTAGTAAATTCTTTCATGGTAGAACTCACAAAGCTGGGACCCAGGCATTAATGTCACTTCTAAATCCTATAGCTAGTTAGCAGAAAACTGTAGCTAGAATCCAGGTCATGGAAAGATTTACTTCTTTATGCTGTCTTAGCAATAGCTGAGATTACTTAGGTGGACTTTTATGAACAACTCAAATTCACAGACAAAATATTTCAGAGTCCACTTTTTGGTCTCTCCTTTTAACTTGAAAGAGTCATGGTAGAAAAAAGTAATTTTTAATGTTTTTAGAAAAACAATTTTTAATCTTTTGATACCTAATGTTCTTGTTGCCAAAAGTTAAAATCAAATGTTTATAATATGATGAAATCATATTTCCTTAATATCCAGCATTGCTTAGCATTTACTCTGTGCCAGGAACTATATCAAGCTCTTCACATGCATTATCTCATTTAATCTTCCAACATCCCAAGGAGGTAGGCTATAATACTATATTAATACTTTGCAATGAGGGAACTGATACACAGAGTGGTTACCTAATAGCCCAAAGTCCAACATTAATCTATTTCAATAATAGAATCAATTGGGCATTTGTAGGTGCCGAATTACACTTGATCCTTCAACATCTGCTCTCACAATCAACTCATTTGGCTGAAAATGACCAGTCAGGTGTGCTCATGCTGTGATTCCGATGCTGACATAGATGAATATGAATACAGATATAGTTATAAACACACACATAGACATAGATATATTCTCCTGAATATTTTCATTTCTAATGAAATTCTGAAAAGCAAACATTAAAGACAGACCCAGAGCACATAGGTGGCTCAGTGGGTTAAGCATCTGCCTATGGCTCAGGTCAAGATATCAGGGTCCTGGAATCCAGCCTCACATTGCACTCCCTGCCCAGTGGGAAGTTTGCTTCTTTACCTCTCTCTGTCCTTGCCCCCTGCTCATGCGAGTGCTCTCTTTCTCAAATAAATAAATAAATAAATAAATAAATAAATAAATAAAGCCATTAATAAAAAAATTAATGACAGATCTCTTGTTTTAATGTATTGTTGGATTTGGTTTTCTAATATTTTGTTGGGGATTTTTACATCTATGTTCACCAGAGATACTGGACTGTAGTTTTCTTTTTTTGTAGTGTCTTTGTCTGATTTTGTTTTCAGGGTAATCCAGGCTTGTAGAATGAACTTGGAAGCTTTCCTTCATCTTTATTCACCACAATCAAGTGGGATTTATTTCAGGGATGCAAAGGTGGTTCAATATTCACAAATCAATCAATGTGACATATCACATTAACAAGAGAAAGGATAAAAACCATATGATCATCTCAATAGATGCAGAAAAAGCACTTGGCAAAGTACAACACAAATTCATAATAAAAACTTTCAACAAAATAGGTTTCAAGGGAACATACTGCAACATAATAGGAACCATATATGAAAAACTCACAGCCAACATCATACTTAAAGGTGAAAAACTGAGAGCTTTCCTCTAAGATCAGGAACAAGACAAGGATGTCCATTCACATCACGGTTATTCAACATAGTACTGGAGGTCCTAACCACACAGACAAGAGAAAGAATTAAAGACATACAAATTGGTAAGGAAGAAGTACGACTTACTATTTTTAGATGACATGATAAATACATAGAAAACCGTAAAGATTCCACCAAAACCTACTAGAACTCATAAATGAATTCAGTAAAGTCACAGGATACAAAATTAATAGACAAATCTTTCTGGACACTAATAATGAAGTATCAGAAAGAGAAATTAATAAAACAGTCCCACTTACAGTTGCATCAAAAAAGAATAAAAAAACCTGAGAAACAAACTTAACCAAGAAGGTGAAAGACCTATAATCCAAAAACTATAAAACACTGATGAAAGAAATTGAAGACAATACAAACAAATGGAAAGATATTCCATGCTGATGGACTGGAAGAATCAATATTCTTAAAATGTCCATACTAACCAAAGCAATTACAGATCTAATGCAATCCAGTCAAAATACCAACAATGTTTTTTATAGAACTAGAAAAAAATATTCCTAAAACTTGTACAGAACCACAGGAGATCCCAAATAGCCAAAGCAATCTTGATAAAGAACAGGGACCTCTGGGTGGCTCAATGGTTTAGTGCCTGCCTTCAGACCAGATCCAGGAATTCCAGGATCGAGTCCCACATCAGGTTCCCTGTAAGGAGACTGCTTCTCCCTCTGTCTGTGTCTCTGACTCTCTCTCTCTGTGTCTCTCATGAATAAATAAATAAAATATTTTTTTTTAAAAAAAGAACAAAGCTGGAGGTGTCACAATCCCAGATTTCAAGAGATACTACAAAGCTGTAGTTATCAAAACAATTATCATCTGGGCACAAACCTAGCATTTAGATCAATGCAACAGAAGAGAGAACCCAGAAATAAACCCAAATCTGTGTGGTCAATTAGCTTATAGCAAAGGAGGCAAGAATATACAATGGGGAAAAAGACAGTCTCTTCAACAAATGGTGCTGGGAAAACTGGACATCTACATGCAAAAAAATGAAACTGGACTACTTTCTTACACCATACACAAAAATAAACTCAAAAAGGATAAAAGACTTACATTTGAGACCTGAAAACATAAAAATCATGGAAGAAAGTATAGGCAGTGATTTCTTAGACATTAGCCATAGAAGCATTTTTTTACATGTTTCCTTAGGCAAAGAAAACAAAATCAAAATTAAATTATTGGGACTATACCAAAATAAAAAGCTTTTGCAGAGCAAAGGAAACCATCCACAAAATGACAAGACAAACTACTGAATGAGAGAAGATATTTGTAAATGATACATCACATAAGGCGCTAATATCTAAAATATATAAAGAACTTATACAGCTCAAAATAAAGAAAAAACAAATAATCTGATTAAAAATGGGCAGAGGACCTGAATAGATAGATGTTTTTCCAAAAATAATATACAATTTGCCAAGAGATACACAATAAGAAGCTCAACATCATTCATCATTAGGGAAATGCAAATCAAAATGACAATGAGAAAAGCAGGACCCATCTATTTGCTGTCTACAAGAGACTCATTTTAGACAGAAGGACACCTACAGCCTGAAAATAAAAGGTTGGAGAACCATTTACCATTCGAATGGTCCTCAAAAGAAAGCAGGGGTAGCCATCCTTATATCAGATAAACTAAAATTTACCCCAAAGACTGTAGTGAGAGATGAAGAGGGACACTATATCATACTTAAAGGATCTATTCAACAAGAGGACTTAACAATCCTCAATATATATGCTCCGAATGTGGGAGCTGCCAAATATATAAATCAATTATTAACCAAAGTGAAGAAATACTTAGATAATAATACACTTATACTTGGTGACTTCAATCTAGCTCTTTCTATACTCGATAGGTCTTCTAAGCAAAACATCTCCAAAGAAACGAGAGCTTTAAATGATACACTGGACCAGATGGATTTCACAGATATCTACAGAACTTTACATCCAAACTCAACTGAATACACATTCTTCTCAAGCGCACATGGAACTTTCTCCAGAATAGACCACATATTGGGTCACAAATCGGGTCTGAACCGATACCAAAAGATTGGGATTGTCCCCTGCATATTCTCGGACCATAATGCCTTGAAATTAGAACTAAATCACAACAAGAAGTTTGGAAGGACCTCAAACACATGGAGGTTAAGGACCATCCTGCTAAAAGATAAAAGGGTCAACCAGGAAATTAAGGAAGAATTAAAAAGATTCATGGAAACTAATGAGAATGAAGATACAACCGTTCAAAATCTTTGGGATGCAGCAAAAGCAGTCCTAAGGGGGAAATACATCGCAATACAAGCATCCATTCAAAAACTGGAAAGAACTCAAATACAAAAGCTAACCTTACACATAAAGGAGCTAGAGAAAAAACAGCAAATAGATCCTACACCCAAGAGAAGAAGGGAGTTAATAAAGATTCGAGCAGAACTCAACGAAATCGAGACCAGAAGAACTGTGGAACAGATCAACAGAACCAGGAGTTGGTTCTTTGAAAGAATTAATAAGATAGATAAACCATTAGCCAGCCTTATTAAAAAGAAGAGAGAGAAGACTCAAATTAATAAAATCATGAATGAGAAAGGAGAGATCACTACCAACACCAAGGAAATACAAACGATTTTAAAAACATATTATGAACAGCTATACGCCAATAAATTAGGCAATCTAGAAGAAATGGATGCATTCCTGGAAAGCCACAAACTACCAAAACTGGAACAGGAAGAAATAGAAAACCTTAACAGGCCAATAACCAGGGAGGAAATTGAAGCAGTCATCAAAAATCTCCCAAGACACAAGAGTCCAGGGCCAGATGGCTTCCCAAGAGAATTTTATCAAACGTTTAAAGAAGAAATCATACCTATTCTCCTAAAGCTGTTTGGAAAGATAGAAAGAGATGGAGTACTTCCAAATTCGTTCTATGAAGCCAGCATCACCTTAATTCCAAAGCCAGACAAAGACCCCGCCAAAAAGGAGAATTACAGACCAATATCCCTGATGAACATGGATGCAAAAATTCTCAACAAGATACTGGCCAATAGGATCCAATAGTACATTAAGAAAATTATTCACCATGACCAAGTAGGATTTATCCCTGGGACACAAGGCTGGTTCAACACCCGTAAAACAATCAATGTGATTCATCATATCAGCAAGAGAAAAACCAAGAACCATATGATCCTCTCATTGGATGCAGAGAAAGCATTTGACAAAATACAGCATCCATTCCTGATCAAAACTCTTCAGAGTGTAGGGATAGAGGGAACATTCCTCGACATCTTAAAAGCCATCTATGAAAAGCCCACAGCAAATATCATTCTCAATGGGGAAGCACTGGGAGCCTTTCCCCTAAGATCAGGAACAAGACAGGGATGTCCACTCTCACCACTGCTATTCAACATAGTACTGGAAGTCCTAGCCTCAGCAATCAGACAACAAAAAGACATTAAAGGCATTCAAATTGGCAAAGAAGAAGTCAAACTCTCCCTCTTCGCCGATGACATGATACTCTACATAGAAAACCCAAAAGTCTCCACCCCAAGATTGCTAGAACTCATACAGCAATTCGGTAGCGTGGCAGGATACAAAATCAATGCCCAGAAGTCAGTGGCATTTCTATACACTAACAATGAGACTGAAGAAAGAGAAATTAAGGAGTCAATCCCATTTATAATTGCACCCAAAAGCATAAGATACCTAGGAATAAACCTCACCAAAGATGTAAAGGATCTATACCCTCAAAACTATAGAACACTTCTGAAAGAAATTGAGGAAGACACAAAGAGATGGAAAAATATTCCATGCTCATGGATTGGCAGAATTAATATTGTGAAAATGTCAATGTTACCCAGGGCAATATACACGTTTAATGCAATCCCTATCAAAATACCATGGACTTTCTTCAGAGAGTTAGAACAAATTATTTTAAGATTTGTGTGGAATCAGAAAAGACCCCGAATAGCCAGGGGAATTTTAAAAAAGAAAACCATATCTGGGGGCATCACAATGCCAGATTTCAGGTTGTACTACAAAGCTGTGGTCATCAAGACAGTGTGGTACTGGCACAAAAACAGACACATAGATCAGTGGAACAGAATAGAGAATCCAGAAGTGGACCCTGAACTTTATGGTCAACTAATATTCGATAAAGGAGGAAAGACTATCCATTGGAAGAATGACAGTCTCTTCAATAAATGGTGCTGGGAAAATTGGACATCCACATGCAGAAGAATGAAACTAGACCACTCTCTTTCACCATACACAAAGATAAACTCAAAATGGATGAAAGATCTAAATGTGAGACAAGATTCCATCAAAATCCTAGAGAAGAACACAGGCAACACCCTTTTTGAACTCGGCCATAGTAACTTCTTGCAAGATACATCCACGAAGGCAAAAGAAACAAAAGCAAAAATGAACTATTGGGACTTCATCAAGATAAGAAGCTTTTGCACAGCAAAGGATACAGTCAACAAAACTCAAAGACAACCTACAGAATGGGAGAAGATATTTGCAAATGACATATCAGACAAAGGGCTAGTTTCCAAGATCTATAAAGAACTTATTAAACTCAACACCAAAGAAACAAACAATCCAATCATGAAATGGGCAAAAGACATGAACAGAAATCTCACAGAGGAAGACATAGACATGGCCAACATGCATATGAGAAAATGCTCTGCATCACTTGCCATCAGGGAAATACAAATCAAAACCACAATGAGATACCACCTCACACCAGTGAGAATGGGGAAAATTAACAAGGCAGGAAACAACAAATGTTGGAGAGGATGCGGAGAAAAGGGAACCCTCTTACACTGTTGGTGGGAATGTGAACTGGTGCAGCCACTCTGGAAAACTGTGTGGAGGTTCCTCAAACAGTTAAAAATATACCTGCCCTACGACCCAGCAACTGCACTGTTGGGGATTTACCCCAAAGATACAAATGCAATGAAACGCCGGGACACCTGCACCCCGATGTTTCTAGCAGCAATGGCCACGATAGCCAAACTGTGGAAGGAGCCTCGGTGTCCAACGAAAGATGAATGGATAAAGAAGATGTGGTTTATGTATACAATGGAATATTACTCAGCTATTAGAAATGACAAATACCCACCATTTGCTTCAACGTGGATGGAACTGGAGGGTATTATGCTGAGTGAAGTAAGTCAGTCGGAGAAGGACAAACATTATATGTTCTCATTCATTTGGGGAATATAAATAATAGTGAAAGGGAAAATAAGGGAAGGGAGAAGAAATGTGTGGGAAATATCAGAAAGGAGACAGAACGTAAAGACTGCTAACTCTGGGAAACGAACTAGGGGTGGTAGAAGGGGAGGAGGGCGGGGGGTGGGAGTGAATGGGTGATGGGCACTGGGTGTTATTCTGTATGTTAGTAAATTGAACACCAATAATAAAAAAAAAAAATGACAATGAGATATCACTTCACACAAGTCAGAATGGCCAGAGACAAAAAGAAAAGATATAATAAGTGTTGGTAAGGAAAAAGGAACCCTCATACACTCTTTGTGAGAATGCAAACTGGTGCTGCCACTGTGGAAATCAGTATGGAGGTGTCTCAAAAAAATGGGAAATAGGAATGCCTGGGTGGCTCAGTGGTTGAGCGTCTGTCTTTGGCTCAGGGCGTGATCCCATGGTCCTGGGATCAAGTCCCACATTGGGGTCCCTGCATGGAGCCTGCTTCTCTTCTCCCTCTACCTATGTCTCTGCCTCTCTCTGTCTCTCATGAATAAAAAAATAAAATCTTAAAAAAAAAAAACCAAAAACCTAAAAATAGAATTACCATATGATTCAGTAATTCTACTGCTAGGTGTCTACCTAAAGAAAATGAAACACTAACTTGAAAAGATATATGCACCTCTATGTTTATTGCAGCATTGTTTATAATAACGAAGATATGGAAGCAACCAAAGGGTCCATCCATAGATGAATGGATAAAGAAGCTGTAACATGTATATATAATGAAATATTACTCAGCCATAAAAAAAGAATGAAGTCCTGCCATTTGCAATAACATGGGTGGATTCTGAAGGTATAATGCTAAATGAAATTAGACACAGAAAGACAGATACAATATGATTTTACTCATATGTGGAAGTTAAGTAGCAAAATCAAAGAACAACAACAAAAACAACAAAAAAGAGACAAAAAACAGGATTCTTAAAGAACAAACTGGTAGTTGCCAGAGGAGGGGTAGGTGGGAGGATGGGTGAAATAGATAGAAAAGATAGAAAAGATTAAAAGAACTACAATTATCATAATGGGCACTGAAAAATATATAGAATTGTTGAATCATTATATTATACACTTGAAACTAATATAGTACTGTATGGCAATTATACTTCAAAAGTCAACAGACCCATTGTAAACAAACTATTGACCACAGTATTTCAGTAGAACTCAAAATCCATGGTTCTAAGAGAACAAAGTATATGCATCACAAGATGCTAGTGCTGGAAGGAAACATGAAAAACATCTGGTTATGGATGAGGATATTTATTTGCTTTTACTTTCTTAGCCATGCACACTGTGTGGTAGAAATTACTAGTGCTTGGTCACATCCTATTCTTCATAGGAGATTAAACTTCCTTGCTGTTTTGTAGTTAGGTGCTGGTTCTGGACAATGGTCAATGAGTAGAAAATGTGTCACTTTCATCCAAACCTTCTAATTACTGATGAACAGCCATATAGTATTCTTGTTCTCTCCAATGTTAATGAAATGCTGTAAATTCCAGATTATGTGGATACAGGATGGTGAAGACTTCATTCACCTGTATCACTACAAAACTGCATGGAGAGCAATTGTCTTGGAGAATTACCTAAACTTGTGGCAGACTTTACTTAATAAAAAATAAATCTTCAGAATTTAGGAATATTTATGGCTATAGTGACAAATTTAAACTACTCAATTAACCCATTGCAGTTTTGAGAATAAGCTTAGCAGAAAAAACAGTCTTTGTGAAAAACCATTACTTTATTTTAAGCTTAAACAAGAACAGTATGCCCCAATCTAAAAGTTATAACCAACCTGTGTAATCAGAGGAAAGAAATAACTACAATAAATCACTCATTTGTTCAATAAATATTTATGTATCAATTTTGTTCTTAAAAATACTATTATATAATTAATTTTGGCATTAAAATAGAACTTAATGATGGATTAAATGGGATGGTAATGAAGAGGATAGAATAGGTTGAAAATCAGTAAAGGATTTATTGCCAGATGTCTGGAAGGAGCTGAAGTGGTGCCAACTACTAAAATATAGAAGACTGAAGGAAGAGTCATTTTGAGTGTTAGGTGAAGATCAAGTTCTCAGTTGGGTGGGTACACAATAAGTTTAAAAACAGATTTCCAGAATGGAAGTGTCAACATGGCAGTTGGGTACATATAGAGGGTTGATTCCCAAAGGAAAGATTTGAACTACTGAAACAGTAAAATGAATAAGTATCTAGGAATTAACTGAACCAGGAACCCATAAGATATGTACAAAGTATATTTTTAAGACTTTGTTAGAGAATGTCAATCATATATACATAAAAAGGAGAAATATACTTTGTTAATGGATGGATGGTTTCATACTTTAAAATCTTCATCGGGCAGCCCTGGTGGCTCAGCGGTTTAGCGCTGCCTTCACTCCAGGGTGTGATCCTGGAGACCTGGGACTGAGTCCCACGTTAGGCTCCCTGCATGGAGCCTGCTCCTCCCCTCTGCCTGTGTCTCTGCCTCTCTCCTCCCCACCGCCCCCCCCTCCGTCTCCCGTCTCTCATGAATAAATAAATAAAATCTTTTAAAAAAAATCTTCATCTTTCTCGTTTATCCGTAAATTTGAGCATTAGCCCATTAAATTTGCAGAGAAAGCTTTTTGAAGATATCGGAGAATTAATTTCAAAGTAATGTGAATCCTAGGTTACTTTGACAAAGAAGAGCAAAAACAAGGATCTTCCTTTATCATACATGAGGACATATTTCAAAGTCCTAGTAAAGAAACAGAGGTGTGGTACTGGTTTAGTAAGATAACTATATCTGCATATATGCAAAAAATATTGCATCTGTATTAACTTGATATATGATCATGCTGGACCATTAATCAATGAGGAAATGATAGATTGTTTAGTGGAAGGTACTGGGAGAAAACTTGCTTATCAATTAAAGAAAAAAAGTAACAGTTGAATCCTAACTTTATACTACACAGGGGCAGGAGGCAGGTTAAGACGGGTAAGAAAGGTAGTCATGATTAGAAATGGATTGTGAGAGGTGGAACTATAGGTTAGTACAAGAATAAATAGATGAATGTTTTGAGACTCCTAAATATACAAACCATATATCCAAAAATACCTGAAGGACTTGATTACATCTACACTTTGACTTTTTCTTAAAAAAATATTTTTAAATTTATTTGAGAGAGAAAGAGAGAGAGAGAGAGAAAAAAAACCAGTAAGGAAGAGGGGCAGAGGGAGAAGCAGACTCCCCGGTGAGCAGGGGGCCTGACCTGGGGATCAATCCCAGGATTCTGAGATCATGACCTGAGTCAAAGGCAGAGAGGCTTCAGGGACAGGCACCCTAAATTTTGACTTTTTGTTCAGCATAAGTTCTCTTCAGAAAAGTTAACAGATCATATACTGGAAAATAATTACAATATCTAAAATAAATAAGAGGTGATATCTTCAAAATGTAAGAAAACTGAAAATCAAGAAGATAGGAAACTCAACAGAAAAGCAAGGAAAGAATATAAACAGACAATTCATAGTGAAATCCAAATAGTTAACACATATATGAAGAACTGTCCAGGCTCACTAACAATTTAATAAAACAAGATAAATAAATAAATAAATAAAACTAGCAAATTAAAACAAGATATGTCTTCACTTCTGTGAGAGTGACAAAAATGAGAAAACACAAACAATATCAAGTGCTGGTGAAGATGTGTGGAAACATAAATCCATGCAGAGTTATGGTGAAAGCATAAATTAACAAAATCTTTCTGGAAAACAATCTGGCAGGACTTAGTGAAATTAATTTTTTGTGTTCCTTATAATAGAACCACCCCTGATGGATATGAACACACACACACACATTTCCCTCATGACAAAAGAGAATATGCGTAAAAATACCACAGTGTTGTATATGGCATGAAAGAGACAAAGGCAGTTTAGCAGAGGGGAAGTAAAATGTGGAAGGTTCATGCTATGGAACTTAAGAAATATGTTAGAGGTACATGTAACAACATAAAGATTTTAAAAATAGTACTGTATGTAAAACAAATGTTAAAATCAGAATGACTCTTTTGGCACAATTTTGTTTTCTTCAAATTTAGCATAATTTTCCCTTCTTGAAAATATGCACAGACAAAAACAATATTGCAATGATATATCTCTACTTGAGGGTACTATTCAAGGATACTACATATAAAAAAGGAACTGAGCTGCTGTATTAGTAAATCTATAATCTGGCATATAATCTAAATCCTACTTAACCCGATAGAGAAGACCTGACCCCTATATATCTTCACTACACAAACACAATTTCTGATGACATGTAGAGAAACTTACATGTATTGTTAACTATATTCCAATAGGGAAATTTGGTTTAGGAAATCAATATTTAAAAGTTTAGAATACAGTGCAAGTAGACATGTACTGTTGTATCCTGCCATAACTATTCTCATGCCTTATCTCTAGAAAATCGCAATAGAGTCTGTTACTAAGTATGAGCTGAAGTGACACAATGCAACATTACAGATGTGTTGTCTGAATCCTGCACTACATTTCATTGCAGTAAATGGCCTTAGTGTATTTTTTTCCTAGCAAGGTGTGAGGCATCTGTCATTATAATGCATTACCACTATTTACATACATGAGGCTAAACAGGACCTCTGTCTTCTAGTAATGCAAATTCTTTAACAAGAGGTTATTTTCCCCCAATAACTGTGTTCCAAAGGAAGTGTACATGATGCTGAACTCTCCAATTCAGTTTCTTTTGACATTATATATTTTTTTTTCCAGAAATGGGTCTTATGATACCAGTAGGAGAGCAAATAGCATGATAAACTCACTTACTTTCTGAGTTGCCCCTACACCCTGTTGCAATATTTTTCTTTATGGTTACTTTTATTTGTGTCTAAATACTTCTTAGGAAGATAGTCATTTAAATGTCACTTGCTGGTAATGTACTATCTGTTCATAGGAAATGAAAACATGATAAATAAAAGTTTTCCTAAACAGAAAAGAAAGCAAAGATGAAGCAGAAAATGAGAATTTACACATGTGGTTTCATACACAGACTCTCCATGTGAAAGGCATGGTTTGATTTGTGGTAGCAGCTCGGATACCAGCAGTCCAACACACAGTTTGTTCATTACAAATGATTTTCCAGTATCAGTAACTGTGATGTGGACACTGCCCTTTAGGACTTGGGTTTGTGGGAGTCCTGTGAAGTGCCTATTCCCCCAGTGCAGTTTCTAGATGAAAGAATGAACAAATATAAAAGTGGAATTTGAGATCAAGGGAGGTGTTTCAGAGGACTAAAAACCAAAATAAGTATCTACCTCAAACAGAACTGACTATAAAGTCTAAAAGGCAGTCAGAGGGATCTAAAATACCAAATCCTATAAAACCAGGAAAATCGTGGTCACATATTGGAGGAGATTTATTCCTTGGTCTCATCGTAGGAGGCAGAAATGAGAAGATGTTTCCAGGTCTTCAATAATTATTGAAAAAAGAAGACTGGGTAAAACAAATGGGTTAGGGGGATGACAGAAGTATTAGGTAAGCATGAGGGATTAGCTGACCAGGGCAATAGACTCCTTACAAACTCACAATCTCCCATTGATAGCCATAAATTTATTAGCTTGATATTCACAATCACTCAATTACTAAATCAATCATCCATTGATAATTTCAGTAACATTCGTGGAAAAGAACTCTCCATGGTCCTGGAAATGTCGTGTTAAATAAAAATTATCTCAGTTCTCTAGAATTTCATGGTATAAAATCAAAAGTAATTCACTCATTCATTTGTGCTAAGAGAAACTATATTTTTGAACATCTACTACATGCCAGGTATCATGCATGATGCTGGAACTATAAGTCTGAGTAAAATAGACCCAACGGATACTTTCACAGAGATTACTATTTAGATTGAGAAAGAGATATTTAAATAATTACAAAAAAAATTCCATGGTCATGAATAAAGATAAACAAAGTGAATGAGTGAGACATGACTCCCTTAAAATGTGGACCAGAATGCTAAGAAAGGCTTCCTTAGGGAAATAGTTCTTGAGCTGTGATCAGATAGAGGAGTAGGAGTTTGTTTGGTGAAGGTGGAGAAGATAGTATTCGAAGCAAAGGAGGGGAAATTGGTAAAGATTCTGTGAAGGAAGGAGATGGCATGGTATTTTTGAGTAAATGATGGAAGGCCAGTGTGATTTTGGTAGAGAGAGCAAGGAGATAAATGTACATTAAAGCGGAAGAGAGAGACCCCTTGTAAGGCTTTGCATGAAATCTAAGGATCTTTGTCCCCTGAAAATAACAAGCACCTTTTGAGAGGTTTTAAGTAGAGAATAGTCATCATAGTATTTTTTGTCCAGAAAAGATATATATATATATATATATATATATATATATATATATATATATATATATTTTGCTGCAGCCTAAAGCACATTTGGGGAACAGCCAGAGGAATGCAAGGAAATTAATAAGATTTCTCCAGTGATGTGGATGGAAACTGATAATGGCCTGGAGTGGGCAGGTTACAATGGCTTTGGAGAGACTTAGAGAGTCATTGGTCACTGAGTCAATGACTCAATATAGTGAGATAAGTACCTCAAAAAGTGAAGGAGGAGCACCTGGATGGCTCAGTGGTTGAACATCTGCCTTTGGCTCAGGTCATGATCCCAGGGTCCTGGAATTGAGTTCTCCATCAGGCTCCGTTGTGGAGCCTGCATCTCCCTCTGCCTCTCTCTCTCTCTGTGTTTCTCATAAATAAATAAAATGTTTTTTTAAAAAGTGGGCTGAAGGAATAGGGACCCAGAAGGGAGTCAAAGAAATCAAACTGCAGGAGAAGATCCAGAAATAAATGCCCCCTAAGTGAAGTTTTGAAGAAGGAATTATTGGTTGAATGAGACCAAAGAGAGGATGTGGTAGTCTACCACCTGTGGAAGGCATGGGGGCAGATGTAGTGCCACACCAGTGTGGAAAGCACAGTCAAGAGTTTGTGCCAGAAGCTTTGAGTGTAAATAGCCTGGTAATTTGATGTAGGTTCTGTTAGAAAGGGGCGAGTAAAAGACAGAAACTGGCCAGAAACTTGGGGGCACCGCCACTTACCTGGGAATAAGAGAGTGGGCACCAGGAAACCACACTAAGAAGGAGCAGCTAGTTTTGTACAAGAAGAGCACAGGGGAAGGGCTGACACAGAGAAGGAAGGTGCATCAAGAGTCAAACTCCAAGAAGTGGTCAAGTAAGAAGACAACTGGATTTTAGCAAATGGGGCTTGTCTATAATATAGCCCCCAAATATTATCCAGAATAATCATGCACTATGATAAAAGCTCAACTTTTAGGCTCTTTTCTTCTCTTCTCTTCCTCACTGTTCTTTTACTTCTTCTTCTTCTCCTCTTCCTCCTCCTTCTTCTTCTTCCTCATGTCCTCCTCTCCCTTTCTTCATCTTCCTCCTCCTCATCTTCCTCCTTCTTGCCAACAAACCTTGTTTTTTTTAAGGGACTCAGTCATAACTGGTCGAACACAATTATCCTAAGTCCACTGCCTTCCCCTTAATTAGCCTGGAGATGGGCTTGAGACTCAGTCCCAACAAGAGTATCAGGGAAAACTGGCAAAGAGCCAACGTACTCAGGATGACAGAGAAACAGGAGAAGGCTGGGTCCCCGATGACACAGCAGATCCCGGGACCCACTACCTGCAGGCTCCTTGTAGACTAAACCCTGAAAGTCCTTTCAGGTTAAGGTAGTTTAGCTCAATTTGTTATTGTTCCATCTGAAAAACATTACTAACAGATATATTACCAAACTATTCATTCTTCCCTATATAAACTCCATTGTGTGTTCACTTTTCCCTTTATTCATTCTGCTTGTTCTTGCCAGGAGTTTCTATACCCAATTTTCAAGTGTCCCAAATCAATCCAACTTCCAAGCATTAGTTTCATCATGTGTTTTCCTCTCTTCCTCCCAGGCCTAAGGAATTATTCCTACTTCTCATCCCTCAGCCATCTATTTCCCTTTCTCTAAATCTCTTTGACTATTTAGAACATAGGTATTTATGCACATGTCCTATATCCCTTGCTGGATCTTAATCTGCTCAAGGGCAAGATCCATGTCCAAATTATTTTAATTTCCCAGTGCTTAATACAATATTTTGTTTATAGTAGGCCTTTAATAAATTGAGCTACTTAATAAAATGTCTGAAAGTTTTATATCCATGAAGCTAATAATAAAGGCATATGGAAAATGTAATATGTAGAAGAGTTATGATAAGAAAAAAAGCTCCTAGTAGACAATCAAAGTCAGAGGAAAGAGTTAATAGCAATTTCATATATGTTTCATGGCAAATGACATGTTACTGGAATTGTGAACCCAGTTCCCAGGGCAATTTAGTGACCAGAGTACACTTCTGGCACTTGGATGCTTATGGTGCTTCGAGATAAGAATGCAACCACTGCTGCATTTCATTAGTGGCCCATAGATCAGGTATCCCAAACCCATGGCTGTTTCTGTTAAGCCAAGGATGTGCAACATTGGCAGTAAATGAAGGTTTAGCCTACGGAGCACAGACATAAGTGAAAGTGACAGATAAAGGATGTGAAGAACGAGGCTCACAAATCTCACTGGGTGGGACCCGTCACCTGGACAGATGCACGCTAGATGGCCAACACTATTCTGAGACAGTAGAGCAGGTCTGTGAGTACAAACTAGGAAGTGAGGTGAAGGATACAAAGAAAGGTGTCTAGAAATGCTCTTCTCAGCCTTTGACAAAGCTTTCCTTGGCAAAAACCCACTGCACTCCCTTCCCCTACTCCCTTTGATCAGTGTCTTAGCGTCACAGATACAGTTCACGGCAATCTTGCATACATTTCCGCAGAGTGTTCTTCCCTCGTCCTGGATATTCTGCTCTCCTAACAAAGTTGCAAGCTACACCCCTACCGAGAAAGCCACCTCCTCACTAAAGATGGTACCTAACTGTGCATCCAGGAGCGCAGAGAGCAGAAGTAGAAGACTTCTAAAAAGATCCTTTCTTAAAAGTCTATTGAATTGTGAAAAGGAAAGAGGGGGCATTGGAGCAACTGATAATGGCAATCTTTTCTCTTTTTCCAGGTGTTTTTTATACCGACATGGCATTTTGTGGAAAGTCAACCCATCACACATTTATAATTGGCGTATATTTCAGTATGTACATTATACTTCAACAAAATTTCAACTTAAAAAAAACTTATTAAGAAAGTCATACTGAGAAATCTCTATTCTAAAAGAAAACCCATAGGATTATGAGGGTCTGGCTGAGAGGTGAGGACAGTGAGGGGCTAAATGACCACCATTGTAGAATATTAACTATGTCATCCTAGAAGACTGTCTTGGAGCTGGCCAAGCATTTAGAATCACATTATTTTTGGGGTGGGGAGTGTTCCTCCTAACAAACCCATGAAATAGGCACCTCTAACTGATCTCAAGCATATCAGGGGCTTGGCACGGCTTCAACTGTGATTACAAGAGCCACAGCCTGAACTGACAGTGGATAGGGCATTTGGAAAGTACAGCAAAGGGTTATCAGTGGTTGGGTCTCAGCTCGAGTGAGCTAGAAAGTAAAGAGGATCCAAAAAGTGGTGTCTAAGGTGGAGGATGGAGGCACAGAAAGGGTCTAAAGCAAAGTGCTGAAAAGAGGGCATGTCCTATAACTAACCAAAACCTGTTCTTTGGTTGTGAAAGGTTGGGGGGAACAATTCAAGTTTACCATCTGGAAGGACTGCCTGTTTCTTCCTTATCCTTCCTCTGCATTTGTGGGGAGATCTCACTGCTCTCTGACCCAAATTTCCAGGTTTTAACAGACCTGCTTCCTTCCCAGCCCAGCACACAGCTTTCAATGACTACCTAAGTAGGAGACATAATAGGAATTATTTCCTAGAAATAATAATGTCTCACCTTCGCTGTGGAAGCTCCATCACTAAGTTATGACATGTCTATTTTAGCTGAGCCTGAGAAACAGCACACCAACTACAACACAGCACCTTCAGGCAGCAAAGGATGAACTCGGAGAACCTCTCCAAAGGTCGCCTGATTCCACCTCAACTCTATCTCTTTTCTTAAAAAAATATTTTATTTATTTATTTGACAGAGAGAGAGGGAGAGCAAAAACAGGTGGAATGGCAGGCAGAGGAAGAGGAAGAAGCAGGCTCCCCAGTGAGCAAAAAGTCCCATGTGGGGCTTGATCTCAGGACCCTGGGATCATGAGCCAAGCCAAAGGCAGACACTTAACCAACTGAGCCACCCAGGAGCCCCAGCCCCATCTCTTTATATGTCCTCTCTGCAAGCCCTTACTCTATCCCTGGCCTGTGCAGTGGGCAGCCTGGCACAAGGATGGTTACTTTTACAGATCTCACATGGAACAGCTTTTAGTCTGCTAAATAATTTCTGCCAACTGTGGGATGTGGAAGCAGGTTTCTAACAGAAAGGAAGATAGGGTCATATTAATGATGTCTCCTCTATCCATTCTGGGACACTATTTTTTTTTTAAAGAGTGAGACAGATGACAGCTTTGTGGCCTCAACCAGTGGTGTATAATTTCTAAATGTGGAGGAAGATGATAGTGTGCAGCAGAAAGCCTTGTAAAGGACTGGGAGTGGACATCAACCTGAGATATGTCATGGACAACTGTAGTACGAGACACTAATCTGACAGGCACGTCAATCATTTCTACCTGATTCAAACTGCGCTGCCTGAGAAGAATACCAAAAACAACTGTGGACTAGAGAGAAAAACTAAAACATTACTCTGTTATTCAAATACTAAGTATGTATTGAATCTCTACTGTGCGTAGAGTTAGACCAATGCTGAGGTACTAATTATACTGGTTTTAGATAAATCCCACCGAGTAACTCATAATGCACAAGGAGCATTGGATGCTTTTTTCACCTTCCAGACTTAAATCGGAAAATCTTCATCCATCTGGTCATATCCACAATATCCAAGATGGCTTCAATTTTGCAAAGTGAAACTGACAAACACATAATAGAAGTATGTTTTCTCTAACCACTCATCCATTTTGGAAAACAGTGGGAAACTATTCACACAGTGCAAAATTATCTTTATTCAGAAGATCACGTAAGCAGCATGTTCACAATCAAAAACATTTTACATTAGCAATAAACACCAGTCATTTATGCAGGAGCTTCCCAGCATTGGTAGGTATTTTTGTTGCTTCATTTTGCTTCTACCAGAGAAGTGAAGTCAATGTTTTTAACCCATTAGTCATCCTACATCAGGTATAGACTAAGGAAGTACAAAGCATTAGAAAGAGATGGGGGAGGAGGGGAGGAACTTCCAATCCTCCCTGTAAGGAAGCTGATTCAGACATGGTCACCCCAGACATCCTCTTCTGTTTTCTAACCTTGGAAAGCAGTAGAAAATGTATGTGATCTAGTCACACATGCACACGTTTCCCTACCTAATTAGCCATGGATTCTGAAGAAATAAAACTTTTGTTGTTGTTTTAGGGAAGCGTCCAGAATTACACCACACACTTTGCTCCCCTGAACAGATAGTGGGGAAGTCACAATCTCCAGTGTAAATTAGAACATGCCAGTAAAATGGTGTGCCCCAAGAATAATGGTTCCCCAAACATACTCCTACTGATTCTAAAATTATTGGATATATTATCTTGCATGACAAAATGGGCTTTGCAGATGTGATTAAACAAAAAGAGGTTAAAATGAAAAGATTATCTTAGATTATCATAGGTGTGCCCAATCTAGTCACACGAGTCCTTAAAAATGGAGGATCTTTTCCGGTCATAGCCACAGGAAGATATGACTTTGTGATAAGGACCAGAGAGATGCAATATCACTGGCTTTAAAGATGGAGAGCACAAGCCAATGGATGGGGGTGGCCTCTGAAGTGGGAAAGGGCAATGGAACAGATTCTGCCCAAGAGTTGCCATAAAGGACCCTTGTCCTGCCAGCACTTTGACTGTTAGCCCAGTGAGAACTCTATGGGACTTCTAACCTATTGAACTCTAAGAAAGTAAATGTGGTTGTTTTAAGCTACTATTTTGTGGTAATTTGTCACAGCAGCAATAGGAAACTAATACTATGGACTGGCAGACACAGGTTTCTTGGTGCCAACATCTCAAACGAATGCACAAAACAATTTTTGACTGTGATGTCAATGATACTATTGGATATGGGTCTGGCTATATTTGATAAAAAGACCAACACCCTCAGACAATAGTGCTTGACTTCAACAATCATTTCCAGGTTCCCATAATACAACAGGGGACAGTAAGTGCTTTTCAGTATTATGCCTTAGTTAATAGACATACAAAGCTATGCTCCTATTTTTATGATGAAAGCATTGTTGAGGTCCTTACCCTTTATCTCACTCAATAAACCTTGTGGAATGTCCCAAATGGGAATTGCTCTCAAAGTGTAAACCCAGGAGAAATTTTGCTCTTCATGATGAACTGCTGCATATACTCCTCTGTGTCTATTTCAATTCTATGACTTTTCCCTCTAAATTCTTTATGAGTAGGAGCCAGATCTGTCTTGTTCTTAGTGGCCTTTCAATACCCAGTGCTGCACACAAGTGATTCACCCCAAAATTATTTGTGAATTGAATGAATCAATGACTAAATCTGGACTAATACATGGTTCAGAGCTAGATGTTGTGCGCTGCTATAGTAATTGCCTTTATTGCTTTACTGACATTATTACTGGCACAATTGTTTTTCTTGGTTCTTCTTTGACCATTTTATTTCTTTTTTCTAGCTTTATTACATTGATCTTGTTTGCTCTCAAAGGACTTAGCCTGTGGGGAAAGAGAACACTTGCATAATAATTACAATAGAATGGAACATCACTAAATAGATATTCAAGTATTATGGGAGCCAAAAGGGAAACGTGGCTACATGTAACTGGCATTTTGTTTGAGGAAGAAGGGCATTCCAAAGAGAAGGAACACCATTTATCTAGATCATTGTTTGGGGGATACTGAGTCATCTAGTGTTACTTTGTTACTAGTGTTTGTGGGAGAAGAATCTGGAAAAGTCAGTAGGAATAACACCATAAAGGGCAATGACAGGTAAGCTAAGGCAACAGGAGCTACGGAAGAAGTTTGAGAAGACTAACCTGTTCATTGCTGTGTTTCAGGCAAACAAAACAAAACTCTGATGGCAATATGATGGATGCTTTGGAGAAATGAGAAATTGAAAGCATAGAACTCAGTTTGAATGTTCCTGCAATAATCCAGGTAACAAATAACAAGGACCAAGACATACATAGCTGTGGATGGATTTGAAGGATTGTAAAGAAGTGGGAAGGACATGACATGACCAATAATTGAGAAAATGGCCATGAGATGAGTACAAAGGTCATGCTCTCTGTGCTGTTTCTCACAATCCAATTTCCTATTTTAAACCTGTTGAATTTGGAAAGCCAGAAGAACGTCCATGCCCAACAAACTGATGCATATGTGCATGTGGTGGCTAGAGAAATAATTGATGTACACAGATTTCAAATCATCTGAGGGTAGATGATGGCTGGGAAGTGTCAGAGGTAATTTGAGGAGGACACAGGTACAGAACAGACCAATAATTTTACACTTAAAGCATAGATGGAGAAAGAAAAGTCAGAAGGGGAAACTGAGAAGAAGTAGAATGAGAAGGAAGACATTAAAGAGAATAGTGTTACATAAGTTAAGAGGGGGGATGTCAAGAAGGAATGGATGATAGGCTGGAATAAACTAGAAACATTACAGGAGGGGGAAAGATGGGGAGGGTTCACTGAATTTTGCAAAAGGAAATTCATGAGAGACTTTAAAAGGCAGTGAGATGTCAATCATCAGGTATTGACTGAACCCGGAACCAAGACTGTAGGTAGGGCTGGATGGTAAGGAGTAGTGAAGAAATAGAGCCTGTTCTTTATGACATTTAATAATGACAGGAAGACTACAGATGGGACAGAGAATGAAGCAACAAGGAGAAAAAAAAGACAAGGTTCTTTTTCCTTGTATATTTAAAAGTGTATAGGAAGGTTTATTGGGTGTAATCATGCAGTGGAGAGAGAAGAATATAAATGTGTGAGAGAGAGATTCTCCTCACTGTCTTGGTAGATCATCTGGAAGCAGTGCGAAGGATGCATTAGTGCTAGGCCACATCCTTTTGATGGCCATCTGCTATGACCACATGGGCTGTTACGGATGGACTGCAGACAGAGCTCTGGGCAGCTCTACAGCACATCTCAAAAACTGGGACCACTTTTAAACTCTCTTTAACTTAAGGATAATATCCAACAAGATTATATTGGTACTTAAAACACATTCACTGAGGAAAAATGCTGTATTCTAGACATGACTCATCACTTAGCATAGTTATATTGTTAGTAAATACCAAGGACATTCAGTGAGGTTTATGATTTTTTTCTTGTATCTATATAGTAGCAGTGATTTGAATACTTAAACACAGTAGATGTAAGTCCAGTGCCTTATGTTTGCTACAGAAATGGAGTTTAGCTTTTCAGTGGGCAACCACAATACAAATACTCAGAATACCATAGGAAGAATATCTGCAAGGGTCTAGGCCCATACTTTACAGAATACAGAAGAGTAATAATGCACATTTTGCAAAATGGCTAAGCATAAAGGGTGGGGAGAGTAGAATAGAGCTTGACTCCAGACAGGGAGCTTCAAGAGAAGAGCAACAAAACTTTGGAACCAACAACAAACATGAGAAATGAAGAGACTGGAAAAGACAAGAGTAAATAGAAAGCTCTGTAATTCTGAGGGAATTGAGAAAGCAAATGAAAGATAGCAAAAGACATATGTCAGCCTTGAAGAGAAAGCCCCAAAGAACAAAATCAGTGTGGCATCCTAGGCTACTCTGTCCCTAGAAGAGCAATTTTAAAAAGAGAAAAAAAAAAAGGCAGATTGATGATTTGGTAGAGCTATGGGGGGCGGGACCTCCAAAGGCACTCACCCTATTCTTTCATACATTCAAAATATTTTCACACTGTATTCATAAAAAAATACCAGGGGATTTAGAGAGAATACAATTACTATAAATGCTCCTTGCATTCCCCAAATTCTCAGCTCATCTAGTTGGAAAAAGTAAAGAAATAACATAAATGGAATAACTAGAAAAAAGGAACTTGTGTAAAAATATGTGCACGTGCGTATACTAGCATAACAAAAGAATAATCGATTTAGTCTCAAATTCTTTGAAACACTGAAATGTTCTGCTTTTGTGCTGCAATCACGTTTAGCATAGCAAAACTCCAGTTCCTCCCTCATGGCAGCCTGTGAACCATGGCTCACTGCTCCCAGGAGGAACACTGATCTGACCACATTCCCTTCCTGGTGCCTCTCTGGTTCTCTTTGATGACTCTGTCTCCCTCCCGGCAATATCCTACTGCCTCCCTGTCAAAACCCATATCCCACTACACTGACATTAAACACAGTCTATTCTTCAAAGTCCAGCTACAATGTCATTTCCTTGACCAAATCCTCCTCAGATACTGCTCCCCTCAATTTCATCCTTTCTACTGGTATGTGATGCCACAGAGGTAACATCTAATTTTTTGGTCATTTCTTATTTTTTAGGATAAATGCTGACATTTTTCTCCAGGGATTTAAACCCTTGTAGCATTTGTCCCTGGTTAAGAAAGACACAATAAATATCATTATCTAAAGCTTTCAACTGCTGACATAAATCTCCAAGAGAGCTGACAAGATTTGAAGAGCAGAAGATCAGAGACAGAATATTTGGGTTCAAATACAGACCCTGACACCAACTCACTGTATACACTAAAATAGGACATTAACTTCTTGGGCCTCAGATCACTCATATGCAAAATGCCAGGGTTGAAGATTATAGAGTTCTCTGTCACTCTGCAACCCCAAGGCCCCATAACCTTGCTCAGTCAGTGACAGGCAGTCCACACACTCAGACCCATCAAAACACACTCATATCAAGTGTTCACTGAAGTTGGTGTTAACCTGAAAATGTTAGGTCTGATCTTCCTCTTGAAATAAATCATCAATTCTCCCCTCTTGTTATCAGTTCTTAGAAGATGCTTCAACCATGACAAGACATAATAAAAGGGAAGATTAATTGGTGAACTGAAAAATCCTTGCAGTGACAAGGACACAAAAAGAAAAGAAAGAGAGGGGAAAAGAAAAAAAAAACCTAGCTGCAGCATTTTTTTTTTTTTTTTTTGCAATCCTTGTTTATTTTAGTTTTCAAGGTTTTATTTGTAGGATGACCAGCTTATATCCTTAAAAGTATGCTGTCTAAATTATTAATAAAGGGAAATAGTCCTAATCTTGTTATTAACTAACCTTGATTACAGTACCTATTTATAATGACTTTCAATCCCTTAGGAGGTATGATGCTGTATCCTTTGCTGCATTTTTCTTTTCCGCAATGGTATATTAAACGTCATATTTTTCCTAAATTATCATAAATAAAATTTATTTTTTTCTGGAGACTTTAATTAATTGAAACATGTCTTGAATAGATTGGAGACCATGAGTATTGCAAGGTTGGATATGGGAAACATTCAATGGCATTCTGTCCTCGGCAGGCAGCAAAAAGATCAGAAAATAGTTTCCATCTTCAGAAGTGTGATACTTAACGACTTTTACCGGGGTTTGTTATGGGACAGAGAATAATACCTTTACATACTTAAAGCAGTCCTCCCTGTGGGGGGGTCACTGTTACCTGCACCTTAGTTATGTTTAGCACAATCTGACAAGTACTGCAGAACTATGTATCGAAAAGGATCCCTTCATTGGTGTAGAGAATCTTAATTGATAAAAGTGGGAGAACATAGAATAAAAAGGATTACTGTTGGAAATCAACTTCCTCCAGAAGTGGTATTTGAATCACTCTTGAAACCGTATTAGATATAAATAAATGGTGTTAAGGGGAAAGGATGCTCAGAAAAAAATACTTTATGGTGAGGGAAGTCTTATCATAATAATTATCACACCTGCCCTTTGTTCCATGTTAGTCATCACCATTGCATTGTAAGATTCATCAACTCTGAGACTCTTGTCTGCTTATAGCTACAATCCCAAGTCCTAGTATATAGCAACATGAGTTGAATGAAGGAAAATACAGATATCACTTAGTAGAATTCATTATTGGTCCAATTATTTATTCATCATTCATCATGATCCAATTCTTTATTCATCGTGTGTGTGTATGTGTGCATAATTTATAGTTCCTCCCTAAAACAGTAGAGTGTGAACTTTATCTCTCTGTTATGCACTGAATGTTTACGTCCAACCAAAACTCATATGTTAAAATCCTAATCCCCAATGTGATGATATCTAGAGGTGGGGCATTTGGGAGATCAAATTAGATTTAGATTAGGTAATGAGGGTAGAGCCATCATGGGTGAGATGAGTGACCTTGTAAGAAGTGAGATATCTCTCTCTCCAGGCTCAGGCATGGAAGAAAAGTTATGTGAGCACAGAAGTAAGAAGACAGCTATGTACACACCAGAAAGAAGGCTCTGACCAGGAACTGAATCTGCTTATGCCTTGATCTTGGACTTCCCAGCCTCCAGAACCAAGAAATGAATGTCTATTGTTAAAGTCACCCAGTCTATGGTATTTTGTTATGGCAGTCCAAGCTGACCATGACACACTCATCGACTTTGGGCTTGGCTGTGTGATTTGCTTTGGCCAAGCAGAGATTTGCTGTGATGCAAACAGAGACTTGAAAAGCACCTCCCTTGTCCCTTGTGCTTCTGCCAACACCACAGGGAACATGCAGCAAGAGCATATGATGGTAGAGCACGAGAGCTGGGGAGGCATTTGGACTAACGAACAAAGTTGAAGCAGTAGGACACTCCATGTGTTAGAGAGTGGAGCTGTAGGTAGGAACCTGGGGAGGGGAAAGCAGTGGAGGCATCGTCTTCCTAAATAAATAAAAAAAATTACATTTCAGTAGAGGGTCTGGGAAGAAGAGTAATTCCGTTGTAGAATGTTTATAATGGAGTTGAGTAAGATAAAGCAGAAGCCAGAGACTATGAAAATAAAGCATTCTTGAGACGAATTCTGCACTGCCCAATGACAAGGGCTGCACATCTGTTATCTTTATGTCACTTTTTTTTTTTTTTTTTTTTTTTTGGAAAAACAGCCACAGATCTTGTGTTATAATGTGATCTATACCAGTCCTGGCTATAATATTATCCTCAACCCAACCCAAACATTTGGTGATTACCAATCTTCCTTACTTATGATGGTAGGCTACACTTATAACCCATGTACACCTATTACACATGCATACTGGCAATGTTCTAAAAGCCCAAGGAAAGAAATTAAGCAACAAAAGAGGATTTGAATTCATGAATGCCAAGTAAAGTAACTTAGTGACTTTCTCCTTAACTACTCAGCCACTTCAGTGGTAGGTGCCAACAAGCTTACTGATGTTAATCCTAAGATTTTTGTATTTTATAGTTAATATGCTCAAGCTGACAACACCAGAAACTCAACCTGCAGAAATTAATAAACTAAATTCCCTAAGACTGGGAATTCACAGAGCCATAAATGTCCAAGGGCATTGGAATCAAAACCTCAACAACACAGCATAGGATTCCTGGACATCAAGATCAAATTCAAATTTGGCTGCCAGTGTATGTTATCAGGGATGTTTTGGGCCTCTACCAGATACTTAGTCTTGGCCTCCTGATACTCCCAATCAGAACTGGCTTCCTTAAAACAGAATGAAAAGTCTCTGATATGTCTCCAATAAAAATAAGTCTGGAACCAAGCAGCGACTTACAGACAGGAAGTGAATTGTAGGATTAGCAGAGGATTTTCTACTCCCATAGCAAGATTTTATTCTAAATTAAACTGCCTGTAAGGCAGTAGACACTTTTACAACTATAGCCGGCAGTTTGATAAGAAAATTCAGGGCATATCTCGAAGTCATTGCCCATATATCTTGCATTTCAGAGAACACTTCAATTATCATCATTTGTTTTTATGGCTGAAACAGAATTTATATCCTGTTTTCCACTATTATTTAGTTTCAAGTCTACAACTGAGACACATATTCTATGCTTAGTAGTTCATTTTTCTATAATTTGTCATTCTCTTTCCTTTAAATCCTGTATTTTTATAACTGAAAACTATTAAATTGTATATTTTGGTAGATTTTTCCCTTTTTGAAATAGCAGCCAGAAAGCATTTCAAGTACTTTAAATTTGGTCATGGTAAGAAATAAAGAATTTATTTTAGCCTTAAACTTTTTTTTCCAGATGATCAACTCTTTAGTTAGCAGCTGTATCATTAGGGAAATGTCTTTTTTTTAAGACCTTGAACTCCAATGCCTTCTTAATTGTGAAACTCATTAAATGTTCAGAAATGGCATTATTCTCTAAAGCTCATACCCATTAAGCACAGCACACCCATTGTAGTTATTAAGATACTAGGGAACCACTGCATCAGTAAGGAGGCAAGAAAATAGGAGGCCAAAGACCATAATTAAAACATTCCCACTAAGAAACTAATTGCATAAGCAATACAGAGCAAATGAAACTTCTGCTCCCCAAAAGACGAACTGCAGTCAGTCCAATCTACTCTAATCAGATCACACAACCCATTTTAGCTCTGCTTCTTTGAAAGAAGGTCTGTAGTGGCCTTTCAGAATTCTTCCCATATTCCCCAATATCACTGAAATCCACCCTTCATGTTATCTCCATTGTGAGGTCTGCTGAATAAATGCATGTGTGAATCAAGATAAATGAATGGATGAGTACACGCTTTGAACAAGCAATACTAGTGCGACTTCCTCCTAAACTTATTTCAGCAGTTTTATGTGTCAAACAGGATCAGGTGGCAAGACAGTGGTCTGTGGAATTCCTTTCCCTACAGTTCTGTTCCTCTGTCCATCTCTGATCACCCAGCAAGGACAGACTTGCTATCCAGTGCTTTCAACACCATTCAGATGGGACTGAAGTAAAGACTAGAAACTCACTGGAGTTATTGAAACATGTGTCTTTCCCCATAAAGTAAAGCTCTGATGAGAATACTGGCTGTGTCAGCTGTTTATGCCCAGTGGAAGGCAATGTAAGAAGATATCATTAGTAGTCTAGTTTAAAATAGCTTATTTCTTCTTGTGTGTATTTACAGTTTTTTGCCTTTCCTTTTATGTTTACACATTATAAGCAGGAAGCACATCATTAAAAGCTGTTAAATTAATAAGGCATGATGATTTTAACAAAAGCATATGCCACAGATTATACTTACACATAAAAGGTGTCCACACTCAGTGTCCAGTTACTAGACTCAAAACTCCCTGCTTAGACCAATTTAATGAAACAAACTTTGACTTTATTGTGCTGTGAACCCCGGGCTGGTGCCAGCACAGGGGGACTCCTTGCCAAAGAGCTTTCCAGGGGGAAGAAGCAGGCTTAGAAGTCAGCCCTTGGGCTAATCTATTAGCTGTGTGACCTTGGGCAAGTTACTTTGTCCTTATGAATCTCCATTCTTTTATCCATAAGGTAGGATTTTCAGCTTGCTGATCTATTGAGATGTTAAATTAGGTAATGTGGATAAATGGCTTAGCACAGTACAAGTCAATACATGATAAAGATATCTATACTTTGAGTGCCTCAGTTAACTCTCTGTAGTTCAGTTTTCTTTGTTTTTTTTCAGTTATTTAACAAAAATCTAAGACACTTCTTATCCCATAAAAGTATATTTTTAATATGTTTTTGCATATTATTTGCTTAATTACTCCCCAAGAAGAGATAACAGTTCTACTTTTGTGTCTCCCTTAATACTTGCACCATTGATCAAATGAATTTGCTGAAAAAAATTAGCACTAAAACATGAGCCTGTGTAATTCTCATAGGGCTGATTTTTAACATTTCATTATATTCTGCACACATTTATTTATTTTTAATTCTCAGCTACAGATTTATTTTCCTTTTGGGATTGTGAACTTTTTGGACTATATAACCATGCTCTTATTCTATTTACTTCAATCTTTGATTAAAACCTATTCTTATTTTTTAAAAAAAGACTTTATTTAATTATTTGACACAGAGAGAGAGAGAGTGAGAAAGAAAGCACGAGAAGAGGAGAGGGACAGAGGGAGAGACAGAAGCAGTCTCCCTGCTGAGCAGGAACCTGACATAGAGCTTCATCCTAGGACCTGGGGACCATGACCTGTGCCAAAGGCAAGCAAGATGCTTAACCAACTGAGCCACCCAGGTGCCCTGAAGCCCATTCTTGCTTTTTTATCAAAAATATTTAATAAGAATTTACATAACCTACATGTAATTGGGCATGAAACAGAGCAAAACTGCAGTGTAGCAAGCAAATAATTTTAACCTACAGCTGCCATAGCAAAATATGATAATGGATAGCGGGAGATAAGAGGTAGCCAGAAAATAAAGAGTTTCTGATAATGGAGGGACAGATTTCTAAGGAGCCCTTCGACCAGACGTTGCTCTTGCCCTCCAAAATTGCTACTAATTAAATTACTGATAACATTTTCTGTTATTCACATGCAGCTGCAAAAAGCATAATTGCAAAATTGGTAGAAATTTGTACTTCCAACATTTTTACAGAACTTTGAAATAACAAATCGAACATTTGAACTAGCTACAACAATAGAATAACAGTTGGAACGTATGTGCTCAGAGTAAAATTTGAGAGATTGCAAATAGAGTTGGGTAACATCCTGAAATTAGTATGTTAGCTCAGATACAAAGAAAACAATCCAGTATGGTGGGTCATGGGCCATACATACAGATGCATATACATATGCATATATTTTTATATCTATCTATATCTATATCTATACCTATATCTATATATCTATATCTATATCTATATCTATATCTAGTAAGATAAGAAGAAAACCAGGACCAAAGAATGACTTACTCCATTCCTGAAATACTGGTTTTTAGATTGGAGGTAAGGCTTGAGCATCTATTATTTACAAAGTTTCACAGGTAATCCAGATAAAACATCAAGACTAAATAGGTGTCAAATCCCATCATTATACTCACTAGACAAATACTAACTACACTCTTCACTTCTGGAGAGAAGAAACTGAATATCATTTTTTGTTGAACACCATTATGGACCATTAGATCTACTAAAATACCTGGCATGGCCCTCTTTTCATTCTTTCCTTCTTAGCTGAACTTCTTGGCAAAGCTTTCTACAATTCTCCATGTCTCTCTTCACTTACCCTTCTTGATTCAAACTACTGTAATCCATTGTCGATAGTCACAGCTCCAATTAAAATGTTCTCACTAGGGTGACTGGTGATGTCCTTAATGAAAAAATCTAAAGAATGCTTATAGTGCCAATTTTATTGGCTTCTCCCCTCAGAAGTAACTGACATTATTGACTACATCCTCTTTAAAAGAGTCACATTCTTTTATCTCTTCTTTTAGTCTCCTCCATGAGCTTCTCTTTCTCTTCCTGCAGCTTAACATTTGGTATTCTCCAGCGTTCTATTCTCAGTCTCCCTCTCTTCCCACTCTAGATTCCTTTTCCAACTAATCAAGAATATGGTGATAATGCTCAGATTATTCTAATTAACTTTGTTATCTCCTACAGTCACTCAAATAGGACTCAAAGTCCAAGATGGAATTATGTCCACCAGCCCTGCCTTCCCACACATGACACTTGCTCTTTCTTCTCTATTTATATGATTTTCAATGGTTTTAAAATTTTATACAGGCCACAGTAAACTGCTAGTATATGTGTCATTAAATCCCTAGGAGCCATTATTTGTGTTTGTCTCTATCAAGAAAAAGGAGAAAAGTCTAGAGTAAGTCTTTCAAAAGACAATTCAGATATAGTAGTTAGTTTGAAAGAGCAAAGGGAGCCACTACACTCAGTTACATCTAAAACATTTAATGTATAATAAATAGGTAGGAATACTAAAGTAATCTAGGCATAATAGCAAAGGAGACCACATGGACAGAGGCTAGAACAACAGTTGACCACTGGCCTGTAGAATTGATCTGTGGTGTGCCTGCAATTTCAGCTGTCTGGTATGATATAGAGGAAATCATACATTGTCAATGGACATGGTAAAGGGTCCATCTCTTAGGAGCAAGTATGGTGAGATTACTAATAAATCTTTCTACACAATTTGAGAAGCATGATCTGGTGACTTGCTTTGGACATTTACTATTTCTTCTTCCTTGTTACACAATAAGTAGAGGGTATGTAAATGCTCTTAAATAATAAACAATTACCCACTAAAGATGCTTGTTGGTTCTTAATACGAAGTTTGGAGAATGAGAAAGAGTATATAGTGTGTTGACAGTCCACAGTTCCAAGGGAATACTATTAGCTACTATTTATTGTTTATTTTATGCTGGCCCTACACATATATTATCTCTTAATTCTTACACATTCATTGAGAGATTATTCCACATTTACATTAAAAAGTAATATAAGTGAACTTTAGAGAGGTTAAAAATAACGTGTCCAAGTTCAGGCAACTAGATATGATTCACCAAGACATGATTCCAGCACAGGTCTGTTTGACTCCAAAGCCCTTGCTTTTTCCACTATGACTTGATAGGTTGCTTTGGACCTGAAGCTAGACCTCTGGTGTCATGGGTTACTCTTGGCAGTACACCCTTCGAGAGGTCATGCTCTAACTATTCATGGAAGGCTCCAGGCAATATAAAGGAAGAGATGATGTTAGAATTTCATTTAGCAAAGTAGGAAATTCTCTCTCAGATAACATAAGTTATTTTAAATTCAGTGTATCATATACTTGGTTTATTGATTGCCTTATTGATATTTCTTACAAGCAAAGAACATAATTAAAACAAAATGCAAACTCATAGCTCTTTTGAATATGCTAAAGGTTTTGTCTTCATTTTTCAAACTTGTTATTTCTTAGTTCCCATCTACAGTGGATTTTGGTTTTTAAAAGTTCTCTATTATTCAGATATTAAAAGCTAGGCACAGGGGAGCATACAGAGGCCTAGAGGCCTTCAGAAACTTTCTAGTTTTCATATACTCTCAGACACCTTCCCATAAAATCTGTTATAGATCATTGATGAGGCTAATATGTTTCTATAATTTAAAGGTATACATAATTTTAAATATTTCAGGATACAGTTTTACTGTTATTAATGTATGATTCAATACCTAAACAAATATATGTTTAACTTTTAAGATTTCAAATAAATAAATTGATGATCAAGTCATATATTTAATAATAACAATCATAACAGGCATTATTGAACTTTTAGCATATCCGCCATTTTGCCAGGATACTTCAACATGAAATGTAATTTACTCTACCCAGCTAAGTTAGGTGGCAGCTTCAGTTATGGGGGATATCAAGGATACACAGCTGCTAAGTGGTAGAGCCACAGTATGAATCGAGGTCTAACTCTAGGCCCTCGGTTCTTAGCACCACTAGCTAACTACCTTGCAAATGAGTGCAGTCCTACATGTAGATATTTCTCAACAACTCAAGTTTTAAAAAGATTTTGTATTGTTCATAGTAGTTGATTATTCTTTTCCTTCTATTAGCAGCTGCCCCATCAGGTATCCTTAATTGCCTCTATTGATCCCATTATCCCAGGGTAATAAGGAGCCTACACATTCATGTTTACCATAAGCCTTGCATGAAATAAAAGGAAAATAGGATTCCCAGTAAAGAATGTATGAGGCACTAGCTCACTGATTTACTCATTTATAATAAGTATTTACCAAGATGATGTGCTATCCACTCAGGTAAGCAACAGTATAGACGAAAAAGAAAGAACTGTCAAAGAACTCACTGTCTATTAGGGTGGGGCAATGGGACAATTACATAAAATGATAAGTGTCATGACAAAGAGGCATATGGGAGCTATGAAATCCCAGGGAGGCTGACACTTAGTTCATCCTTGAAGAATAGGTCAGAATTAGGAAGAGAAAAGAAGGAAAGCCTTTAAAGCACATAGAACAGTATGCATAATGGCATCAAGTAAGGTAGAGTCTGAAATGCTTCCAGAACACAGAGATGTTCTCTGTGGGTGAGCAAGGAAAAGCAGGTAAGGAGGTAGTGTCTTTGGGCGATAAGGGAGCTGGGCTAAAACTTGTTTGAGTTATTGCTAAATTTATTGCTGCATTGGATTCCATTCAGCCAAAGTGATCTAACTTTATAAAATTCAGTTTAAAGATGCAATGCTTAAGCTTATAAAAATACAAATTGGATTTTAAAACAAAACATTGCCAACAATGAAATGGACCAATAAATCTCCCCAGAGATACAGTTGTGTTCCCAGGAATCTAACAAGTTACAAAGTGAAGTTCTGACATTTATTGATCACATCAAGACTCCTCAAAGATGGACATATATTTGTCATTTTTCTGGTACATTCCCCCAAACTCTATTCCCAACTGTAATTTGTAGCAGGCAATGGAACTGGCCTAATTGCAGCTGTTACAAAGAATGACAATGGGCACATTTCAAGAGAATGTGATAGGTTTACAGGATGCCTGTTCATAATGGAATTGAATGACACTGCTATTAATAGTTTAAGAATAATCCTCTTCTACCAAGTCATTATTTATTGAATTATCACATGTATTTTGCAGTCATATCACATGTATTTTGCACTCACTGAAACCTTAAGGCAGTAAAGTCGCCAACTGAGCCAACATGGAAACTTAATTGTCTCTCTATAGCATAACATCACTATTTGAATTAAAACATGATCTGTGTCTTTACCTCCAAAAAAAAAAAAAATACTACTTCCTATTTAAAAATGAGAAGTGAATTTTCTTTTTACAAAACAAGCCCCTCAATTTGTCCATGTCCAAAGCCCACTTAACTCTTTGCCTCCATATCCTTTTCCCATTGAGTAAAACCCATAATTCTGAGGTTCTTATGATTACAAAGGAAGTACAGATTCTTTCAGTTCCTTAGCACTCCCTACGCCATTTTGGAAACCAAACTAGAGCGACTGCTCTGCCTTTGCAAGCTCATTAATGCACCATGGCCAATGACTGCCTGAGCTGTGTGGTGAGTGCAGGGAGGCTAATTAAGGCCTCTTAAGATATTTTCAGTGTTAAGGTCTTTATTTTGATTATGTGAACTCTCTGATCTGGCATTGTCTGGAGCTCAGGAATTCTGGTTGAGAGTCTAATTGAAAGTAAGAGACAGTAAAGATGTGAAGAGTTTTCGTGCTTGTGGTTTCAGGCTGGGTCTGCATGACATGACTGATTCCATTACCCTGCTTGCCCCATTCCATGTCACCAACAGATATCCAAATAGAACTCTCCAAACTATCCTCTCCCCTATTTTAAATGACCCTCCTTCCCATTCCTTTCATTCTTCCCCTTTGCAGCCTTTCCTCAGAAAAAGGATGGAATGAAGTTGTTGCCAGTCACTACTGTGGAGCTTTAAGAAAATCACAAGCAGTAATAAGAATAACAGGAGAACTGCCTTGGGAAGATTAATAATTGTCTTTCTCACTTTTCCACTCCATGGCGTGTGTCAGAAGTTTCCTCTCTGTGTGTTTGTGAAACTGTAATAAAGAATATTGCTTCCTCACATTGCCTTAGGTCAAAGATATCACGTCAAAAATCAAGCGCAAGTGAGCAAGACATCCTACTCAGCTTGTGGTTAGCTGTACCAGAGATGAAACTTGCTTTCAAGCTTAATTTGAGCAATATTTCCAATTACCATGAGGAGATGTTCCAAATATCCAGTAAGTTAATTATTGGAGTACCAAATATTAGGTGAAAGAATTACACAAAGAATATTTAAAAGAAGAAGGAGGGAGGGGGTGGGGAGAAGGAAGAGGAGGAGAAGAAAAAAAAAGAAATGCTATGACCCTAAGTGAAGCAGACAGTGAACTAATTCCTTATATGTCTCTCCATCTTTGAGATGATACCGACTTATGAGAACTCTCTTCTTCTTGACTTCTATGTCTACCTCTCCCTCCAGAAACCCTCTTATCTCACTCACATCATCATTCCATCCATTTGGTCTGATTCTCCTGTTATCTTTCAGTTTCCTTGCTGGCTCATTTAATTTGCCTCTCCAATGTTGGTGTTTCCCCCAAGACTCTCCTCAGCAATTTCGATTTCTGATTTGCTTGTCTTGTGTGATTCGATCATCTCTCATAGCTTTATTTCCCAAATTTTCTTTCATCTCCAATCGTGATCTTACTCCCAAGATGACATTCTCATTTCCAAGTATTTCTTCATTAACATGGACTTACTGTCATTACTCAGCCATGCCCTGTACCCACAGTTCCTAAATCAGCTAATGCATTATCAATCCCCTTCTGACTTAGGCTAAAACACTTCCCTTCAGGATTCCTATCTGATTTGTCATTAAATCTCCCAAGTCAACCTCCAGAACCATTCTCAAACCCATTTTCTCTTTTCTTTTACCAGGGTCATCACCCTATTTAGATTTTATTCTCTTTTCCCTGAATGAATGCTATAGCCTCTTAATGGGTCTCCCCAAATCACCACTCTCATCGCTTCACCCTATCCTCAAAACTGCCTCTCTGTATGACCCAGGGTTATGATCAGTCCAGACTTCCTAGGCATGGACTAAAAAGATCTTCAAAAAACTGACCCCTGTACATACAACTTAACCTTATAACCTACCTTCTAGTTCAGCAGACAATGAACATAGTACACAATGAACATCTACTGAATGAATACATGAATGATTTTTAAAAAATAGGATTTAGCATATTTGCACTATAAAAATGTTATTTTCCCCTTCCTGCAGTGGAAACAAAAATCATCTAACACATCTGACCTGAAATTATACATAAAGACCCCACATAGCTTTCCAAAGCCTCTTAGGAATGGATATTAGGAAAATACACCTACGTTGACCCATGGATTCTCATAACCACCATTACCAACGCACTCTCTAGGATTTTCTTCCACATTCTGATGCCATGAGAACAGAACAAGCAAATATGAGTTGTCCCAGCTGTGCATAAGCTATGAAAAAGGACTCGATTCTGGTACAATAATGTCATGTCTCCTTCTGGCTCAGGGGCTTTTGCCTAGCCGGGACTATTCAGTTCCTGTTGGGTCAACATAAATAAGTAGATAATTAATACATAATATTGTAAGTTCAGTGATAGGATTGTACACAGGATTTCTTTGTTATGGTTGGATGAAGACCTGCTTTCACTAAGTCCATAGCCCAGTGAATACCCGTCCACACCTGAATGGAGTCTCTGCCAGCATCATTGCTGATGCTGCCCAAGCAAAAGCTATACCTGGAGGTGATGACTTGAGGTCCAATATTGCCCCCCACCTCCACCGTGCTATACTTACAGCTGCAACCCTGAAGGAACTATCCTAACCTCTGATGGGGGCTACTATAAAGGACAATTTAGTTCAGAGTAGCAGTATTTCTCTTATAGGGAAATATGACTCAGATGCAGCCAGGGATACAAGACCATTGGACCTAACAGGCTTCACGTTTTATCATTTCAACTTAAGTACTTTTGCTGCTGATGGATGGAACAGAGAGAACTTACTATTCACCTCAAATCTCTATTAGGCTGGGTTTGTACTCTACTCTCCCATCTTGCCCTTGACCCTGTACCATGAATTCCCCTCCTTTTAGCAGAAAGGGCAAGAGGAATCATGAGCTTCCCCAGGGTGGCAGCAGTCTGCTTGGCAACCAATCAATGTTGGGTACAAAAGGTGCCTCACACGGGGTACCTCATTGTAGAATAACAGGTTCGTTGAAGAAGGTGAGCAAAACATAGGATTAATGAATAAGAATCCTGCTTTGGATGGTGACTTGGATAAAGAGTTTTAAATTAAAAAAAAAAAGAGAGAGAGAGAAGTGAGGCTGAAGACAGGTTTTCCCACTCTGGATCCCTTACCTATGTCTGAGAGGAAAAGAAATAGCTTACAAAGTGAGAAGGAAGGAAATAGATTCTTACTTATCCTGGAGGACAAACTAGAGTACATTTTTCCATTCTCCTTACTCCATCCCTGCTTCTCTCTCTCTCTCTCTCTCTCTCTCTCTCTCTCTCCCTGTCTCTCTCTCTCTCCCCGCGCCATAGAAAGCACTTAGTTTTCAGTTACATAAATTGTCCTGGATTGCCAAGCCTGTAAGTGGAAATTTGAGATTTGAAATCAGATCCAGCTCAGAGTAAATACTATGCCACCTCCTCATTAAAACTCCTAACAAAGAGCTATCTATGATGGAGATCTGCATGGGCAAAGACCCACATAGCAGAACAGAGGATCAGCTCAACTGTGAGGGATGATGAATGGCTCAGGAAAACGTTCACTGAGAAGATTTTTAAGCTGAATAATCATGAGAAATGAGTAGACATTCTCTGAGTGGAGGAGTGGTGGGTGGGAGCTAGAGTAGAAAGAAGGCTGGGCATGAGGTACCCTGGAAAAGAGGGAGACTCATGGAGACATGGAAAAGCTAAGAGTCTGACAAGACCATGTTGTGGGAGATGAGATGTGACAGGATATCAGTCCAGTGAGGAAAATAGGAGTCCATCAGAGAGTGCCATGAAGAAAGGCAGACTTTACCTCAGTGCACGGGAAGCCAGGAAAAGGTCTTACAAAGGAGGGCAGTACTTGTAGATTTAACGGTCTGCTGAAGATATGTCAATAAGTTTCTATATCATCCTTTCACTTCATGCATCTATTAACAGTTTGTTGTAACTATATCTACAAAGTGAAGGAAAGATTTGGGGGGGCAGCTGAATTGCAACAGAGACCAATTAGTCATGCATACCATGAGAATGCATGCTCTGGACTTAGGTAATAGGTATAGTGATGGAGAAGAAGGGGAAAACTGTGTTGGGAAGTCAGAATCTAGGTGCTATGAACTGAATTTTTGTGTCCCCCAAAATTCAGGTTTTGAAACCCTATATCCCTAATGTGATGGTATTTAGAGGTGGGGCTTTTGGAAGGTAGTGAGATGAGATTAGATCATGAGAGAGAGGCCCTTCTGATGGTATAATGCCTTTATAAAAAGAGGAAGAGATTTGAGGTCTTTCCACATGCATGTACCAACGAAAAACCATAATGAGAAGACACCAGTCTGCAGGAAGAGGGCCTTCACCAAAGAACCTGCCAGCACTTTCGATCTCAGACTTCCCAGCCTCCGAAACTGTGAGAAATACATGCCTGTGGGTTTTGTTTTTTTAAAGATTTTATTTATTTATTTGAGAGTGAGAGTCAGAAAGATCACAGAGGGAGAGGGAGAAGCTGACTTGCCAGTGAGCAGAGAGCCCAATGCAAGGCTTGATCCTAGGACCCTGAGATCATCAGCTGAGCTGAAGGCAGACACTTAACAAACTGAGTCACCCAGGTGTCCCCATGCCTGTGGTTTAAGCCACTCAATCTATAGTATTATGTTAGAGCAACTTGGGCTGTCTAAGACACTAAGATAGAAATGTGCAAAAGGGAGTGCAAAAAAAAAAAAGGATAGCTGCAAGAGAGGAAGAAGAGTTCTATGTAGGATTAGAAATTATCATTCTGAAAGTGACAATGAGGAGATAGAAGAACCCTGAAGGCCTCTGGGTCCATAACACCTTAAGTGAAGAGAAACAACACAAATATTCTCGGGGGAGAAAAGTCAGCTACATTGTGGGTTACCAAGGATTTTATGGGCTAGTGGGCTGGTGTGGGCACCTGACCACCATTCACAGCACAGACTCATTCTGTAATACATTCTGAGGTTCAGATAAATGAGATATTCAATGGAGTGGAATCTAACCTATTCTCAAGTGAGGAATTCTCTACTACATGATATGGGATTTTATTGCATTCAACATTTAATTGTATCTCAGAGCATAAGGATACTTTCTTTGGTTAGTGGACCTATTGTCTTGTATTCTGACAAATCATAAGGAAACAATACAGTAGGCTTTCAGTTTGGGTTATTTCTGTAGATTTCTAGATGACCTATAAATTTTCATTTGTTTTTATTCCATCAGTTATTAATCAACTGATATTACCAAATACTACGATGGAACTGCTCTATGCTAATTGATGGAGATTTAAAGATGAACAAAGCTTAGTCATGGCTCTCAAGTAGCTCAAAGTTATAGTGTAGGTGAAAGAAATAAATAGATACTTAATATATGATGGGTTAAGTTCAATGACAGAGTCATGCACAGGAATTTTTATGTCCATATGGGATGGATACATCACCCAACCTCGAGCTGCCTTAGAGGGTGTCTTAGTAGATGAGTAATAAGAGTTGGCTAGACTGTGGGAGGAAAAAAAAGGAGAGGGCATGAATGTCAGGAGCAGTGTGCTATATACAAGGAATTAAGGCAATTAAGTGTTGCTGGAGCAGCAAGTATGAGAGGAAGAATGGCAGTAAAGAATACTTTGAACAATTATTAATATCATTGTGAATATCTAAATCAAGGGACAATTTAGCATTATCTGTCACAAAATCAATCAAAAATATGAAATGGCAAAGATATCATGATTATAAATATGAAAAGCCTGAGAGGTATTGGGTTTTCAAATGTCTCTGGCCAGCCATTCAGATTTTATAGTCATGGTCAGTCCAGGAAGGTAAGGCTGTTCAAGTTTTCCTGGGATTAGTGACTTCTCTGTTGGCATCCTTTCTCCTGCCTCTTTGCAGATCCCTGGGGAACAATTCTATTCTGATCACTTCTCAATTTTGGTTTTCTTTTTTGTTTGTTTTTGTCTCCATAAATTCTTCACTCTATAGACATTGACAAAAAACACCCTTGCTCCGATTTCTGCCTTCCCCCCTCCTCGGAGCCTATTGCTCGCCACTCCTCAGTGCTCTCCATAAATCTATGACTTTGGGGTCTAGCTTCAAAGAAAGCTTCTTCAAAAGTTATTCAAGAAATGTCTTTTTCTGGGTACACTTCAGAACTGTCCTTTAAATAGAAACACAGGGCTTTTCTCAACAAGCCCTGAGGCATTCCTCCTCTTGGAACATTTTGAAAGTGTCTTGAGCAGACTTTTTCTCTCCTGGAGGACTTTGGGAAATCCCCATTCTCTGTCCTTTATTGTTTATATCTAAACAGGAATGATAATTTAATTACTTCTTCCCCAACTTTATCCTGAAAACTCTATAACATGGCAAACTATCAGTGATTTTATTCCCCTTTAAGTTCCTGTCAAGAGAGATGTTACATAAAAACCAAATGTTGCTTTAAAAAATTCGTTGGTTCAAAATAAAAAAAATTAAATTCTAGAATATTCTGACATGCAGCCAGGATCATTCTCATTGTCTCTTTTCACTCCCATTCCTTTACCTTGCTCCCTTGTCTCTTTGTCATTTGGAATTCCACTGCAAGGATGGGAGACACAAAAATGCTGACCAAATTTGGATGGAATGAAGTTTGCTAAAGTCACATTACTAAGTTTGATATGCTTCTGGAAGTTAATTCTGAGCCTTTAAGTTTATCTCTTATCTCTTCTTCCAAGAGCAAAAACTGTCAGGATCAGAGAAATGATATACTTTGTTTCCTCCTTCACCTTTGAATAAGATTCTTGTTGAAAGCATCCAGTGTTTCTAGAACCATCTTAGTCTCTATGGGTACAATCCCTCAGGAACCAAAATTGATCTATTGTTCTCAAGGTTAAGGACAATTTGGGGTGAGTCCAAACCTGACATGATGCTTCTGGCAGTCCAATGGTGACTCAGGCAGTCTTATCCAGGACAATACGAACATTATGGAGAGAGTGGAGGCTCTGGAGCTACGATGTGGGTTCAAATTCTACCTCCCCACTTAGAAGCTATGTGTGTCTGGACAACTTGATTTCTCTCTGCATTGCTTTCTTCAGCTGAAGAATCTGGAAAATGACACCTATCTCAGTTGTTCTAAGGATTAAATGAGGCAATATATGTAGAACCTGGGATGGAACAGATATTTAATGTTATAATTCTAAGAATAGTGATGATAATACCAGAATTAATTCATAAAGATTTAAGTCACTTCCCGCTAAAACATTCACATCCTGGAATTATGAGACTCCTCATATTCAGTGAACAATCAGTCTAAGTAACACATCAATTCTAATACTACATGTTATGGTCTCTTATGACCCCAGAGGCTAGCCCCTGCAGATTACACTGGATGCATAGTAAGGAAACAGACCCAGCAATTTAAAGTAGAGACTTTGTCTGAGGCCAGATTTCCTGGTCCTGGGGTCCGTGTAGAAAAACTCCACACTGTGTGCTCTACATGCCAGGGTGTTTAGTTCTGTAACAAGCTCCTCACTGACTACCATGGTGCCCAGAACACTGCTACATCCACACTGCCTTGCAGGTCATATGAATATTAATTGACTGATGTTATTCTTAATCCTAGCTGCACTTTAGAATTATTTGGGGAGCTTTACAACAATACTAATAAGCAGACCCCATCCTCACCCCTCCACCCCTAATATCTTCGCTTGTTTGGCATGATATACGGCCCAGGAAATAAGTATTTTTTAAAACCTTTCCAGTTGATTTTAAAGAACTACCAGGTTGAGAAGCACCATCAAAAAGTGCTCCTTTACTTATATTCATAATAAAGATCATTAATAATAGTGATGATCTTTAATAAATCTGATCTGATAATAAAACTGATATGCACTAAATGTTTACTTCATGATACTTTCTATGCTAAGTGCATGGTTATACAACATGGTGGTAGATTCATGATAGGAAGCTGGGTCTGGATGACTTCAACACTTGTATTTTTAACTTCAACACTTTATTTTTACCATATATTATGTCTGGTATTAACCTTATATGATGGTTAATATATATAGATGATGGGCCATCTATATAGTATAGCTGAATATTAGCATACTGCATGAATTTATTTTCTTCCAAGGCAATGTACAGTCTATATTAGCAGTGGCCACTGGAGCCTGTGACCGTGGCTTTTTATAAAGGCTTCAAAAGGTGGTAATTAAAAGCATGCATAGATTCTGGACCTGGATAGCATTGGTCCAAATACTGGCCCAACCACTAGCCAGCTGAATATCTGGCTCTGCTAGTTACATTTGCTTAATCTCTCTGTTTCTCAGTTTTCTCCTCAGTAAAATGGAAATAATAATAATAATAATAATAATAATAATAATACCTTACAAAGTCCATTGTAGTGGATTAAATTATACATGTATAGTGCTTACAATACAGTCTGGCATACAGTAAAAGCTATATAAGGTTTTTGGTTTTGTTTTTTATCATTACATACCTAATTGAGGCAATGAGCAACAGTGAGAATTTCAGGAATTTCAGGAAGCCTGGCAAAGGTGACACTTTGGAATGCTTAGCTCTTTGCTACATTTTTAGGATCATGTTACATTTGTGGCAATTCAGTTCGGAATCTTTAGCATACACAGTGAATTATGTATGTTAGTGATTCTCAGTGGGGGTGATACTACCTTCTAAAGAGAATTTTGGAATATGTAGAAGCATTTATTTATAATTTTTTTAAGGTTTATTTATTTATTTTAGAGAGACAGCACAGGGGGAGGAGGGGCAGAGGGAGAGGGAGAAAGAAACTCTAGCAGACTGCTTAGATCGCAGAGCCCAACACGGGGCTCAATCTCACAACCCTGAGATCATGCCTTGAGCTGAAACCAAGAGTCAGTCACTCAACTGTGCCATCCAAGCGACCCATGTGTGGGAGTATTTTCATTTGTCATGAGGAAAGGTGGACCCTACTCAGATGAGTGGGTAAAAACCAAGGTTGTTCATGTTCCCTTCAAGGGAGAACTGCTCCACCGTCAATGGCAATAACATCCCCTTGACGAACATTTAGGAGGCAGCATAGAGTCCAGAGAAATATGCATACATAAGATTTTAATCACAAATCAGAAAGACAAGGGCAACTGTAAGATGCCTTTAGCTTTGAGAAGGAAACATAAAGTAGAATATTTGGAAAATGAGACTGGCAGCTCATAGAAAATCAGTTTTGCTAGGCAGAAGAGGGGTGCTTCAGGGGAAAAGTATAATAAAGACTGAAACACAATGGTTAGGCTGGAAATTCAGGGCTCCAAGCTATAGGTAGGGAACATTCTTTATCAAGCTATGCTATAATTACTGGGTCAGAATATGTAAGCTTATGAGCAAGGACCAGACACGAAAAGTAAAAACAAATGTTGCTCTAATCAGCAAGAGTTAGAATAATAGGACTATGTATGGTTTTTCTTTCTTTTAAGAGTAAAAACATTGTGAAAAATCTATAAAATGAAAAATTAATAAGCTTATAATGACTTTCTAAGTGTAGTGGTAAGGATGATGCTAGTGTTATGAACAGACACTTTTAGGCAGGTGAGGAACCCCCAAATGAAGATAACAGTCTCCTTTTTTTTAAGTTTTAGGTATGAATTTTATATTTTTGACTTGTCCTTTTAATTAAATGGAATGCACTTTTCCTATATCTTTGCATATATGAGAACTTTTAGAGATTATGATTCTTTAGAGAATTAGGTGAACCCTCTTGATTTTTTATAATTTACATAGTAATGACAGTTAATTTAGGGTTGGTGGATACATCTGTGAGAACTTATTCTCAATTTCAAATTTGACTTTTCTTTAGTGAATACATTATTTAAGAGCGAGTCCATTTTGACTGGGTGGGAATCCTGTGCAATTTAAACATGTTTATATCTATTTTCTGCTGTCATTTCTAAATTATTGTTTATAGGCTATAAACTGGCTGTTTATCATGAGAAGATATACCATCCCTCGGGGCCAATATAAAACACTCTGAGTAGATTTTGTCCTATTTAATTTGGTACTATACACTGCTGAAGATAATATAAAAGTACACAAAAAACCCCAACATTTCTACAATTTTGATGTCTTTCATTTGCATTGTTTTCTTTGGCGGTTATATTTTCCTGTATGTGCTACTCTGTAAAATGTTATCAGGTTTTGGTATGTTTGTTCCTCTAATGGAATTACTTTTAGAATGAAACCTAGAACTCTCTTTGTAAACATCTGCAGCTCTTATTTGAAGTGGCATTTTCTTCTACTGGAAGCAACTTATTATTCTAATATTTACTACACTTTCACGGACTGTCCCTCTTCTGTCTGACTTTTTATGTAGGCATTTTTTTGCTTTCCCCAAAGCACACAGTATATGGATTCATTTTATAAGCTTTTTTTTTTTTTTTTTGCCAATATTTTCCTGTGGAACAATTTTTGTTTCAGGTCTCAAAAGCACCTTAGATATAAGATAGAATGATCATAAAAACCTGGTTGTTTCCCATCCCTTCGCTTATTACACTACCCACAAAGTACAATAAAACAGAACATTCCTCCATTTACCTTTTCTGCTTATCATTTTCAGATTATGTCAGTCCAATAAAAAGTATGATGTTGAAGTATGTTTTTTAAGAACTTTACCATTTTTGATGACCCTATTAAAAATAATCTTATTTATATATTTTCATTTGAGCTTATAGGAGTTGGTTTGTTTCCTAGATACAAAGTAGTTTCTAAAAACTACTTATTTTTTTTCTGATATTTTACCAGTGGGCCTGTTCCTCTGCCCTCATTTTCAGGATGTCATTCCTCTTTTTCTCTACTTCTGGCCTACACCCGCATGACTTCTTGCCTTTTTGATTATATTTCAATGGGGGTCACCACTATTGTCTTTGTTTTACTGCTGCACTCCTCTTTCCTATTTTCTTTCTCCATGGGACTTTCTACGTCCTAAGATATACATCTCCTAGAAGCCCCCTTCACACAATAAGCAAGCACTCTTATCTCTTAGAAAAACTATTTCTCTCAATCAAGGAGGCTCAATATATGCAAGTATAAAAGAGAAAGCTGTAAGAAACCATCTTGTTGGGGGAATTGTTTCCTGGGCTCCGTGGTCAGGATGACAGAGCAGCAGTGCCCTTTGAGAGCCATGAAATCAATGAAAATCACAGCCTATATGGCTCTTTCCCTCACATGCCTCTGCAGTGGCCTGCACAGAGATAGCTCACAGCTCTTCATTCATCCCAGCACCAGGAGAACATTCCTCCTGGAAAAATAATGTGCTGTTGTCCCTGTCCTTGGCAAAGGACTCCAAAAGATGTGTGTGTGTGTGTGTGTGTGTGTGTGTGAATCAATATGTAAATCTAAGCCCATCCTTGTCCTCATTCCAGTCCTAGCAAGGAGCCTGTACTCTCATGCTGCTCAGTTCCATGTATATTTCCCCACATGATCCATACTCTGTACAGTTTTAACCAGCTGTTTCCTCCCCCCATGAACATTTCCTGCACAGACTTTCCCCTCTGCCTGGGAGATCTGTAATAATTTCCTGATTGCTCTTGTACCTTTCCTATGTTTTCTCCAATCAAAGCTGCCTCTACATTTGCAGTCAAATCACACTTCTTTCCATCCTAAAGTCACAGTGTACTCTCTCTCCTCTTGTTTCCTCTTGTCTTGATATAGCAATTCATTTTAAAATTCCCATGACCACTTTAAAGTGTCAGAGAAAAGCAGGATCTTATTTATGAAATAAGAGACAGGGACAAATAGAAGTCAATAAATAAATAAATAACCCCAAAAATGTGTAGGTGGAGGAGGGCACAAAGGTTTTTGCATTACTATAGAAACAAACAGATACTAACTGTACAACACTCACAGGCTTCTAACAATCCTTTAATAGCAAACAAAACATGGTTGCATTCTAAGCTTCCACAATAATAGTTCCAAAAATGTGTACACTCCACTTATTTAAATTTCATCTGAATAAGATGAATAACTTACTATCCTGCCATTTGGCTCTCTGTTTCATATATGTATTCTTCAGTGACAACAGTTCTATAAAATAAGTGCCATGGTTATAAAATCCTAAGTCTTTTACTTGATTGTGGAAAAGAGCAGTGAAATGCTTCAAACTAGTCTTAGAATAATCCTAAGGTGAATTATAAGCCATACACTAGAATGATGATAATAATTAACATCTAGTGAGTATTTACTATGTGCTAGGGATTATCTCAAGTAATCGACTTCTTTTGTTTCATTTTATTCTCATTACAACCTCATGAAAAATGTTTTGTATCAGAGAGGGGACTTGAGGTTCATGAGTTCGAGACACTTGCTCAATTTCACAAAGATAGTAAGCCACATTTGATCATATGGTGCTCCACTGCTCTTGTTCTTAACCACTACTCTCTATCACACTTTATATTAATTAGTTAAAATGTTTGTTTCCTGGGATGCCTGGGTGGCTCAGTGATTGAGCATCTGCCTTCAGCTCAGGGTGTGATCCCGGGGTCCTGGGATTGAGTCCCACATCGGATTCCCTGCAGGAAGCCTGCTTCTCCCTCAGCCTGTGTCTGCCTCTCTCTCTGTGTCTCTCATCAACAAATATGTAAAATCTTAAAAAAATAAAATGATCCTATCCTTTAGCGAAAATCTTCAGTATTAAACCAATGAGAGTTTCCATGCTCTCTAAGATCACATCACCCTGGGGAGTCCATCACAAACAATGAAATGTAAGGTGTGCCTCTGGAGCTGGGCTGTGCCAGGATCCTGGATGTACCATTCATTTCAAAGGGACTATTCTCCCCATCGAAGAATGAGATCTTCATGAACTTCCTAGATTTCACAAAGGGGCAAAATGAAATGGATTTGGTGAGAAAAGAGCAGGTTTTCTGATGTGGTTGTCAAACGTGGGTGTTGTCTAAGATCATCGGGGGGGGGGGGGGGGTTGTTATGCATGCAGACATTCAAGGCTCCAGCTGGCATTTGGTTTCAGTGAACTTGGAGGTCCCAGGAGTCCAAATTTAACAGAGTGGAGAGAAGAAAAGAGCTGATACGGACAAGCTTTCTTTGGGCATGATGAAAAATTTTTAAATTAGGTTACGGTAATGGTGGCAAAAATCTCTATATTAAAATACGTTGAATTGTATTCTTTAAATGGATGAACTACGGGGCACGTAAGTTGGATCTCAATAAGGCCATTGAAAAAAAAGTCATGAGCAAAAATGACCACAGACTCACACAGGGCTCACAAAGAACAGGACTGGGATGGATCCTTTCTCTGAGCTAGAAGTGTCATGGTTTTTTCATTCACTTTGAATAATTAAAGTACTGTATGACAAAGAGATCCCCAGAGGGACACATCATCTCTGTTCTCTTTTGGTCTTTTCTATTATTTTCTCCTTCTTTCCATTTCATATTTTTCTTTCTAGAGAGGAGTTCTATAAAAAAGGATGTTTTAGTATCTTCTCTACTGGCTTTTTAGCTATTCCTCTTTTTATTATTTTTATAGTAGTTGCTCTAGGAATATTAATATGCATTTTTAACTTGCCATGATCAACCCTGAATTAATATTACATGTTTTCACATACAACATAAGACGTTTTAATTGATTTTTAAAAAATTTAATAGAGCAAATAATTTTTCATATTTATTGCTTTTTAAAAAAATTCTTTTCGAGGTTCTTTATTTGTTACTCTAGATCTGAATTTCCATCTGGCACCATCTCCCTTCAGACTGAAAACCTCTCTTTAGCATTTTTGATAGGGTGAATCTGTCACCAACCATTTCTCTCATCTTCTGTTTACCTGATACTATTTTTATTTAACCATAATTTTTAAAATATATCTTAACTGGGCAGCCTGGGTGGCTCAGCGGTTTAGAGCCATCTTCAGCCCAGGGCCTGATCCTGGAGACCAGGGATCGAGTCCCATGTCAGGCTCCCTGCATGGAGCCTGCTTCTTCCTCTGCCTATGTCTCTGCCTCTCTCTCTCTTTCTGTGTCTCTCATGAATAAACAAATAAAATCTTAAAAAAAATTAAAGACTGTTCTATATATATTTACTGTATGCAAAGTCCTACATTGAGAGTATTTAGTTTTGCATTTTAGTACTTCAGAGGTTATGTTCTATTTTCTTTTTGTCTCTATTATTTCTTATATTGTCATATTTAATATTATTCCTTTGTAGGTATTGGCCTTTTCCTTCTGGCTGTAAGATCATGAGGTCTTTCCCATTTTCCATCTCAGCTCCCTGCTTCTGCTTACTCAGTGCAATTCCCAAAGAGGGAATTACTAGACAAAGAGGATTGATTACCTTTGTGTTGGTGGCAGCATGAGATTCAAATACAGATTTGCCCAGCATGTGCCAGTTTCTGCTAGTCAGAGCAAAGACAGTCTTTCCTTAGCTGATGGCCTCCTCCAAGCTCTCTGATCAGTGCCTAAAAACTAGTCTCACCTCCATTTACTTCTCCCTCTGGTGTTTTAAAATGTATTCATACCCACATCTCTTCAAGGTATTTAAGAAAAACTGTGATTGTTTCTGTTCGTATGTTGCCTGGTAATTTCTGATTTTTATCACATGAATGGAGATCTTGCACATCCTCCTGTATCCAAACTAGAAGAGGAACTCTTCTCTGTTTCTAAGGGGATTAAGACTTGACTGAAGACACACGACAGTACTGGTTGGAAATGTCACTGATAGGTGAATGATAAAGACAATCTCCCAAGGGCTCAGAGTAGGAACTAGGGTTACTAGGTACAATATAGCACATCCATTTAAACTCGAATTTCTGATATGCAAGGAATACATTTTTTAGTTCAAGTGGATTCCAATTATTTCATGGGGTACAGTTATTTAGAAAAATATTCCTCATTTATCTGAGATTAAAATTTAACTGGACATCTTGTATTTTTCCTAAATTTTCCCTGGTTGGGGGGGGGGGGGTCACTAGTAGGGACAGAAGTCTCTAGAAGCAAATAAAAATTAGGTCAGGCTATTAAGGCAGAACTGAGATGTTCAAAAATTACCACATAATGTGTATGCAGATAAGTTGTGGGAGAAATGATCAGAGAAATATGTCAAGTTCAAAACCCCAGAGGATTCTGAATGCCAATCTAAAAAGAATGGACTCTATTTTGCTGGCAAAGATGAATAAGAAAGACTCTCTGTAAGTCTCTCATTTTTGACCTCTTTAAAGGTAACAGTAGCAATAAGAATCAATTTTATGGTATAGGTCTTCCATAGCAAAGCCCTTTTCAGATTTTATAGGGCTTTTTGCTTCAAAAAGATCCCATTTTCCTTTTTATGTTTTTCCTTAGGTTTTACAGTCTTCCCTTTGTTCGGGTATAAGAAATGATGATGGCTCTACCTCCAGGAATGTGAAACAAATAAGACTTTCTATTTCTGCCAAATGAATGAAAATCTAGATTGTGTAGAAATTGACAAATGCCAAACAATAGACTTTTTAACCATGTTTATTTGAAGCAACTCTCTGTACTTCAGTGCACAATTACAAATCATCTTTCAAGCTCTTCAGAATCTCAGACCTGCCAAGAGCTAATTAACTGCTCTGACAGTGGGAAGATGTGGCAACATAAGGCACAGTTTCTGAATGACTGTGAGGTATTTAATTTGAATAAAAGGAGAATTAAAAAGCAGCAGCAGAAAAAAAAAAAAAAAAAAAGGCAGCAGCGAGCAGGAGTGCTAACCGACAGAGAATGCCCGGATTAAAGATTCTTATTTGATTTCAGAATCATCCACTGGAAATTTATACTGGGATGCGTGTTTTAAAGTGTCTGCCGGCCTCAGAGAGCAGGGAGCAGGCACAGAAGCAGTGATGGTGAGCCTGTGTCGGGGCGGATCTTCCAGAAGAGGCAGGCATGTCCCCCGGGGGGACCTTGCCTGCCCTGCTGACCCCTGGTCAGAACCTGAGCCAGGGCCTCGGTGCTGAGCATCCGAGCGCCCCCCCAACACGTAAGGGAGTCAAGGGACTGCCATGCCCCACCCGCGCCCTAAGGATCCTAGGAATGCCTCACAACCTCATCAGTCCCCTGGTCACTCATTTGCAACTCTTTTCAGCCACTGCGCTCTAACACTCCCCCCAACCCTATGGTCTGGTCTGAGAAAGGGGTAGCCCAGACGGGATTTTTATTCCTAGATCCCTAGATCTGCAGGGGCCCTTCAGATCAGGCAGCGGAAGCCTTCTCGCTGCTTCTCTGGGCCTCCTCCCTATTTTACCCCACTTACACTCACCTTATTTAGGTGGAGAGGAAAAGAGTTTTTTTGTTTTTTGTTTGTTTGTTTGTTTGTTTGTTTTTTTAAGGTGCCAAGACCTTCCGTGTGTTGTTTAATTCGACTCTGACAAGAATATCATCCAGAGTAAGGCTAACTCCTACTTTGGAGGTGAAGAAACGGAGTCTCAGAATGCTTTAGTAGCTCGTCCACCTGGGTGGCTCAGCGGTTGAGGGTCTGCCTCAGGCTCAGGGTGTGATCCTGGGGTCCAGGGATCAAGTCCCACATCGGGCTCCCCGCAGGGACCCTCCTTCTCCCTCTGCCTATGTCTCTGCTTCTCTGTGTGTCTCTCATGAATAAATAAAATAAAATCTCGTCCATAATTCAAGGTCAGGTAGGTGGCCTCCAACAGCATTGGCCTCCCACCTTCTCACGTAGTCTCAACCACATAGACTTTCCTGTCTTGTAGACTCTTCAACTCCAGTTTTCTTTATCACTAATCCCTGATTCGGTTCTGATTTCATGTGGAATTAAAGGCCCTTGTAACTTCCTTCTCACTCAGAGGTTGAGTCCTATCTGTAACGGAGGCCCAGTTGTCCTTATCAGGTCATGTGTGAATCACCTCCCTGAACACCCAAGATTTCTAGGCGTTTCCCCTGGTTCCAGCCCTCACCCTGAGTGAGTTAAAGTACAAAGTGCTATTTAGGTTAATAACCCTGTGAGTTCTTCTGCTATGTGGGGATTTGATCATCTTTCACAACCAGTTTTCCAACTCATACATACCTCCTCCCACAGAAGGCTGAGTGTATGCATGTAAGACTTTTTACCAATAACTGTAATACTTTTATGGCACAAATAAACATGGTTAAAAAGTCTATTGTTTGGCATTTGTCAATTTCTACACGATCTAGATTTTCATTCATTTGGCAGAAATAGAAAGTCTTATTTGTTTCACATTCCTGGAGGTAGAGCCATCATCATTTCTTATACCTGAACAAAGGGAAGACTGTAAAACCTAAGGATTTTCCTCTTTTAAATACTAGCCTGCAATGTTTCATAGAACTTAATTTTAACAGAACTTACAAAAAATTGCAAGCATATTTAATTAAAAGCATAAGAAAAATACAATATCTACATACTTATTACCAAGAGTGAACAGATGTTAACATCCTGCAATTCACTCCAGATAATTTTTTAAAAGAAATATAATGTTGCAGATACTGCTAAAATGTTATTTCTATTCCTTACCCCTTCTTCCCTAGAAGCTTTTCTCTCTTGAAGTTGGTGTGGATCATTTCCACGCATGTTTTTGAACTTCTGTAATATGAATAAATTCCCCCACAAGCAGTATGCTTGTGAGTTTTAAAGATTTATATAATTGGAATCCAGCTGTACATATCTTTTACAACTTGTTTTCCTCCCACTTTTTATGGGTGTCTGTCCTAGAGAAACTGGATGAGCTACCTCAAGGAGCTATGTCTAAGAATTTTCACTGAATCACTGCATGCTAGTAAAACAACAAATGGAAACAACCTAATTGTTACTGTCTTATGCAATGTTTACATAAATGTGATTTGTGTAATGGAATGCAAAAAATGTTATCCAGCAGTTAAAATGGATCAACAAGATCTACACATATTTACAAAACTCAAGTTCCTTTTTTTTTTTTTTTTAAATGCATTTAGGCCAAGGAAAGCGATGAATATAAAGTGAGTTTTTACCATAGCAGGTTTCTGTTTGCTTCTTTTTATGATTGATCCCTTGATAATACTGGGGATGCCTGAGTGGCTCAGTGGTTGAGCATCTGCCTTCAGTTCAGGATGTGATCCCTGGGGTCCTGGGATTGAGTCCCGCATCAGACTCCTAGCAGGAAGTCTGCTTCTCCCTCTGCCTATGTCTCTGCTTCTCTCTCTGTGTCTCTCATGAGTAATAAATACAATCTTTTAAAAAAATAAAACATTGAATGGGTGTGTACATTGAATGATTCTTAGTGTTAGCACCGGTGCCAAAAAAATCAACAAGTGTTTCCGGTATTTTCTTCGTCTAAGCCTCTGGTCTATCTTATGAGAGTAGCAGAAAGATGCAGGGTTTTAACAATTAGGTCATCATGTTAGCAAACTCTCATTCAGTCTCTGTAATGAGACTCCACTGAAAACTCAGGATAAAGGAAAATATCTTTCATTCTTAAAAAATTATTCCCATCTGCTATATTTGTGTATGGCAATCAGATCAGTGATGCTTTTCAGAGACTTGGTCTTTCCTGCTATCTGATTTTATCAAGTTAGTTCTGAAAATACCTCCCTCATTTGTATGCAGGCAAGAATTTCCAAATTGGCATCTCTAACTACCACAGCGTTTGAACCACCATATATAGATGACAGTAAATTTCTTTCAGTATTACCTCCAGACTATTAAAGCTATAGTGGTATGAGAATAATGCATGTGTGCATATTGCTACCGTCAGTAGGCACCCAATCAATAAAACAATATTGCTTAGTATTTCAGCAGAGCAGAGGTCTGATAAGGTAATGGTAACCTGAAATATGTTAATATATTTAGTAAAACCTCTATTAGTGGGGATGAGGCTGCTGTGAACTGGGAGAGCTGCAAAGCATGCTGGGACCTGTGCAGCTCAGAGCTGGAATTCTGCTAAAGGAACTTAGTTGTGGTGAAGCCTGGAAGGGAAGTAATGTGTGAGTCGGACAGTAAGTACTGAGCCACCCACCTTAGTAGGTAAGGCCAAGCAGCAATTCTCTGACCTGCTGGAATAGGTTAGGTCATCCTACTGCTGTAGGCTTTTATTGTACACTGCAATCTTCCTTAGCGAACTTACCACGACCCTATGTATGCATTCTTCTGTAAGATTACATGATTAAGGTTTCTTTCCTCTGCCACATACTTAGAAGGACGGAAAGAATTGTGCCTCATTTGTTTGTTGTATGTCCCCAGTATCAAACAAAACTCCACAAACACATTTATTTAATAATAGAGTCATAAAAATACTTAAAGGGATATGAGGGGAAGGGTCCCAGTGGAGAGGTTTTATTGAGTACCAGTCCTGAGAAGGCAGGTCTTCTCTGTGTACCCACCCCTCACCTGTGACCAATCCACCAGGAGCAGTAAGTCAGTAATTCTAGAGGAGCATAAAGCAGGATTTCAGAGCACCAGTCTGGATTCAGGCCATTTGATTCATATCCAACTCCATTATTCACCTGCTGTGTGACTTTTAAGGACGAGATAATCCAGGTGTTGCTTACATAGTGCTGCTAAAAACATGATTTCCATTATGATCATTATTATTCAAGATTAGAATCCATCCCTAAGAAATGAAGGTTGATGAAAAATAAAAGCATGATCCAAGCTCCAGCCTTTGGTACTGGTTTAGGGTAGGATTCCAGTCTCAGGGATGTGAAGTCTCAGGTGGAGTCACCAGCATATTTTAGAAAACAGGGGATGCCTGAGTAGCTCACCAGTTTGGCACTTGCCTTTGGCCCAGACTGTGATCCTGAAGACACAGGATCGAGTCCCACATCGGTCTCCCTGCATGGAGCCTGCTTCTTCTCCCTCTGCCTTTGTCTCTGCCTCTCTCTCTGTGTCTCTCATGAATAAATAAAATCTTAAAAAAAAAAAAAAAAAAAAAAAAAAAAAAGAGGGCAGCCCAGGTGGCTCAGTGGTTTAGCGCCACCTTCAGTCCAGGGCCTGATCCTGGAGACCCAGGATGGAGTCCCACATCGGGCTCTCTGCATGGAGCCTGCTTCTTCCTCTGCCTGTGTCTCTGCCTCTCTCTCTCTCTCTCTCTCTCTCTCTCTCTCTGTGTGTGTCTCATGAATAAATAAATGAAATCTTAAAAAAAAGAAAAAAGAAAACAGCCTAAATTTATGATCCAGGTCAACACAGAAGTTGGGAAAAGGATGAAGTTCTAGGCCTTCAGGGTTTGAGGAAAAGTAACACAACACTGGGTTGGATGAGATTAAGTTTGATTTTTGGGAGGAATGCAGAAATCCAACAAATCCCAACTAGGTGTTGGTATTTGGGTTGCTTTACCAGAATTAGTTGATCCAATCTTGAGAAGCTGGCAAAGACAGAGGAAAACAAGTGAGGAGTTGACAATTCATTCTGGTGGTAGAAATTACTATAGGAAGCCTTATCCAGAGGCACAGATGGGACATTAAGCAGAACTAAGAAGTTTTAAGGACATAAGAAAAGGGGAGTAGTGGCCATATATTTATTATAAATTTGTTGAAATTGAAGCACACCAAAATAGAAAACAATGTGGATAAATAGTGTTTTTAGATTAGTTTTGACTGTGGGCAGTTTTCACCATAGGGTAAAAAATTGTGCAAACACAGCGAAGAAACTTAAAAAGAATCACTGAAAACTGTCATCCTGTCTAGGAATTGCCAATATAGGCCACAACTGCACCATTTCAGAATTCTGTTCCTGGCCAACCTCAAGGAGCAATGTCTATTCTTCCCCAATGAGAGCATATATGGCCTCAAGACACTTCTTAATACAATGCAGCAGCCTCTCAATTTCATTTAGCACAAAGAGAGGACCTACTTGCTTTCCCTGATTTAGATTAATTCTTTAGTATTTAAATGAGAAAACTGAGATCTAATGAGACCAAACCACTGTTCTCTTAAAATCGTAGAATCAGGGGCTCCTGGGTGGCTTAGTCAGTTATGTGTCTGCCTTTGGTTCAGGTCATGGTCCCAGGGTCCTGGGATCAAGGCCTGAGTTGGGCTCTTTGGAGTCTGCTTCTCCCTCTTCCTCTACCCCTCCACCTGCTTGTGCCTGCTCTCACTCTCTCAGATAAATAAATTAAATCTTTAAAGAAACAGAAAACAAAAACCTCAGACCCAGCTATTGTACTTCTGGTCAATGTATTCCCTTACTCTTTTTATGAATCTCATTTCTATTCAATTAGCAGTTATACAAAATACATCCAGACGAAATATCAAATACTAAATATATTAATTTTTCAAATGATCTTTCTTGACATCACATGACTAGCTGTTCACAGAATTAAGACCCCAGCCATGTTTAAAAAAAGGGGGGGAAATGTCGAATAAGCTCAAAAATAAAAACTTTTTCAATGGAAGAAACATAATATTTGAGCATCACAGTGACTCTCCTTGATGTAAAGAAAGTCACAGAAAGACAAAGAAGACATAAACACAACCTACTTCAGTAGCTTTTAAGAGAGATCTGGACCATCCAGATCAGCTTCCCTCAGCCTTGTAAATTCTCAACAGTAAAAATAATAATGAAATGGCTCATGCTTTATTGGTTTATATGCTTCCATATTAACTTCAGGTAAATTTATGACAAAGACAATTATACTTTTTTGTCAAGTATTTACAAGTACTTATTACACCCACTGTTCAAAAAGAAGCACCGATTTACAAGGTGTTTCAAGATCATTAAACTGGTTACAGGAATTTAGAATGTTTGTAACTTTGTTCTCATAAGGTTGCTGACGATGCCTATGATTTCTTTACTACAAAATCCTTGGTTAGGAATCCTCTAATATTTTATTTCCTGGGGACATATATGATCTTTTGGTTTTGATACAATTTCTAAGATATACATGAAATTAATGTGAATAAAGCACTGCCCAGAATTTCTGTCTTACGGAGGTTTGGGGGGTGAATAAGGGAAGAGCCAGCTTTCCAGACAGAAGTAACAAGAGCAAGTGCAAAGGCCCTGAGGCACTGTTTACATCAAAATGTATCTCCTATGGCAGCTGCACAGTAGAGTTGGATAGCAAAAAGATAACAGAAGGGAGAGGTCAGAGCTAGGTCACAGAGGGTCTTAAAGGCTATGGTTAAAAGTTGGATTTGAATTCAAGCCCCATGCGGAGTCATTGAGGGAGTAAGCAGACGAATGCATGATTTTATTTGTTTATTTTTAATGACATGACTGGATAGAGCAATTCAACTCATTTAAAATCTTTAAAAAGATTTTATTTATTTTAGAGGGAGAAAGAAAGCATGAGTAAGGGGGAAAGGCAGAGGCAGAGGGAGAAGCAGAATACCTGCTAAGCAGGGAGCCTGATGTGGGGCTAGATCCCAGGACCGTGAGATCATGACCTAAGCTGAGATCATGACCTAAACTGAAGGTAGATGCTTAACAGACTGAGCCATCCAGGTGACCCAAATGCATGATTTCATTAACCTTTTAAAATGATGGTATCTTTTTTCTTTGAGTTAGTTTATTTAAGCAAGTAACCTAACTAGATTTGGGATAGGGACTATTTGTTTCTTTGATATCTCTACACTGTCCAGTTCTAACAAGCTCAGAATAAAAGTCTACTAAATAAATAAGATCAGATGGCTTATTGATAGAGACATGAATAGAGGAATGACTTTCAATGTAGATAGAGTTCAAAACACATACTGAAACAATTCTGGCCACATCTAAGTCTAAATGAACAGGAAAAAGACGTTTCTTTCGTTCTTTCTTAGAAAAAGACTTTAAAATAGTATGCATTTATGATTTATTGTTGGAGATATAATTAGTTCCTGATTTTTTTCCTTCTTCAAAAGTTTGTTTATTCTGGAGTTGTTGTGTTAGCATTCTTGTTTTATTTAAGTATTTTCTTGCTGATTAGTATGCATTTATGTAGCCAGGATAATTAGGTTGAATTACATCAATTTGGAGAGGTTAAATTCTAGTAATTATACATTTGCAACTTACAATTAGGGTATAAATCTGATGATGGTATATTACTTGCAATGCATATGATAATGGCAATTTAAGGAAGAGGTTGTAAAGTTAGAATTCTGGATACTATTGACTTAAGTGAACCATTTAGTCTATAAAAATGTTTGGGTTGAATATTCTAAAAAAAAAGAAAGCTGTAAATTGATACTTTCCCATTTCATAGTTGAAAATACTATATTGTACCAATCTTTAAAATGTTCTCCAAATAGGCAGAAAGCCACTTAGGAAACTGCATAGAAGACACAAATTCCTGCATGCTAAGCCCAGTATGCTGAAATATACATTCCATGTTCATGTATGAATTACAGTGCCAGGTGTTTTTGCAAACAAATTGTAAGTAGCACTGTTAAATAGCTTAGTGATAGATCATTCACAGTATATCTCTGTATCACGGTATAAATAACTACATTTATATATTTAGGCATGTGAAATATCATTGATATCAAGAAAGATTCCCACCTCTGACACTTTTTAGTGTCAGCAAGGAATAATTGGAAAATTTATTTGATAATAACAATTTTGCTTTCCAAAAATGGTTATACCTGAAGATAGATCCTCTTGACCCATCATGGGGGGACTTTTCTTATATTAGAAGATTTAGAATATCATAAAGATATATCTGTGAACATCTTCAAATGGAATATTTTAGCTAGCACTTAAGACATACTCTTCAGCATTACACTTCTAACAGGCATTAAAATGTTGCCAAACAAAAACAAGACAAAGGCCCACATATTGACCATTTTTTAAAATGTTATTTTATGAATCAAAATTAATTGTCCTCTTTTTAACTTGCTTCTATGTTAATTCAAACACACACATACATGTATATTTATACCTAGAGAAATGGTAGATGAACAATTATTTGATAAAATATGCTATTATCAAGAGTAATTCTTCTGACTTCATGATCTAAGAAAAATTGAGGGATGCACCAGTTTTCTGAGTTTTAATATGAGGATACCTTCTAAACTCTGCACTTTTCATTCATTTATTTTTCAATAAACTTAATTTTGAAATAACTGAAAATGTACAGGAGGGTTGTAAAGATAGTATAGACAGTTCCTTTATATCCCTCACTCAGTTTCTCATTGTTAATATCTTACTTTTTGTCCTGGATTTGGAGATATACATCTACAAATTCACACAGGCACAGGGAAGGCTGGCCCTGTGTGGTATGAAGTTTGGTGGTCAGGACCTGGGGGGTGGTCCTGAGTGCAAGCTGGTGGGTTTGGAAGAGTGTGGTACTATGGGGACTTGCTCTGCTCCCCAGGTCCCATAGCCCCCGGAAGCCAATAGACTCTCTCTGAGACTTTTGGTTCATCGGCTACTTACCTGAGGGGGGTGGGGAAGGAAAGCACTTAGGGACAAAGATTCAGCTTTAGGGGCAAAGAAAATGAGCAAATTGCCATGAGTTAATATGGTTTTCCATGTTATGATACAGTTTTTAAATACACAAAATTTAGTCCAAGGGCTAGTTTTAATAACAAATCTGCATTCAACAGACCCTCGGTGCATTTTAGGAATGTCTGCTAACTTTTATGACAGAACTTTAAAAGAACTTTAAAACCGAGTTACAATATTATAATGTTGAACATAATAGGGATTTTGTATTTCTGCAAAGTTGCAAGATGAATTACACTGTTTTTCAACATTTTCCAAGATAACATCAACGCTAGTTGCTAATAAGCCTTGTACTGTGCCTAAAATAGATTGAAAATTTGCTGGATTCTATTAAACTCAGTTTTAATGGACCAAGCTTCCTTTCATCACATATTTTGTTGTTTCTACCTATGTAGAAATATTTATTAGCTCTGAGTAGAAATAACAAACTGAAAGAAATGCCAGGCCTGTTTAAGGAGCTTGAAATGTAAAAGGAGACAGACAGAAAGGAAGAGCAAGCAAGATTTCATAAAAGACCAAATACATGAAATGCTGCATGAGTTGAGCCTACAAAATGCAGTGGAAATTTTGAGAATACACGAGTCTGCAAGAAGCAGCTTTTAGATTGCGGGGCTGACTAGAATGTTTTGAGTACCCTGTAATATGAGAAAAGGTCATTCTATGAAAAGAAAATGTTATGAACCAAGGTTTGTAAAGCTGGCATATGGAGTACCTCCAGCCTGGGAAGAAGCTAGCTGTCAAATGGATGGACAATGTTTTAGAATCATCAGAAAGACCTTCCATCTGACAAATGCATGTTGTTGTACAAAGGCAAAGACTTGGAAAACCATCTGTCTCAGCTGCTTTTCCAAATCAAGATGACCAGCAGGACATGCTTTCTTCTTGTCCTTCATAGTGACAGCTGATTCAGGATCTGGAGCTAAATTATCAACAGTCATTATTCACCTTCAAGTTTGGTCAATAACTTCCAAATCCAACCACACATCACTCTCCAGTCTCCTTTCCATGGACAGATATGTTTTGACATGTTTGTATTTTTAAAAGCCTCACCCCTTTTTTATTAACATTAATCCATTTAACATGTTCATTTATACACACATCCTTTCTATAATTTTTCTTACTCTGTAGGTTTGGCAGGTAAGTTTTTGTTGAGATAGCATGAGGAGTAAACAACCTAGTCAAACGGCTGAATTTCAGAAGCAGCAGCCTCAACTAAGCAACTGAATAACACAAAGTGTTTAATTGTGACATAGTCAGACTTGCAGATACTCAGGAAGATGATGATATGCTTTGAGTTGTCTATTGTAGTGCTGTTATTTTTGTTTCATGTAAAATTAGAGGATTTGAAGATCAGATAAAACTAGACTAATACATTAACCATTCCCCTCTGTAGAGGGAATCTACATGATCTACCTGTAGACACGATCTAAACAAAAGAGACAGAAAATCTGTAGGTGATCAATAGTTAGCCTATTACAGTGTAGTGGCTTAGCTAATTTGGCTACATGCCTATTTTATCCACTTGGAAAATGCTTGAATAAAGCCTTCCTCCCACCAAAAATTAATTGAGTATAAGCAGGTGCTAATGGTCATGGTAAGAAAAAGTAATTTATGATATATGACAGACTCAAATTGTTTCTGATTACATCCACACATGCCTAATTAAGTATAGTAAGAACTATTTGTGTAAATTTGAATCAATGGTAAACTGTGCTTAAATGATGACTTACTCAATATTTTTTATCAATCATTATCAACCTAGAAAAAAGAACTCACAGCTAGAAAAATGGGAAAATGGATTTTTAAATGAAATTAGGAAGTGTTTTGAAAAGAAGAAAAATAAGAGTTAGAAACCACAAGTGGAAATCATTGTGTGTTCAATTACATTAATGCCACACAATCATATATCTCAATAAAGCTGAAATTAAAAAAGAATCACAAGAACCACCAAAAAAGTCCACATGATCATAGTTGCAGAGGATTTAGAAGTCAGCATGTCTACCCCCACCAGATGAAAGAATCTGTTATATCACCCATCGCTGCAAGTCGATTATATCATCTCTGAACAATACTAGTGTCAGAGAACTTATTACTTTGCAAGGTAGCTCTATCTGTTCATATGTGAATATTCTACTTTGAGTCTTCCTAAGCCAAAACATTTATAAGTAGTACCAGAACTCCATGTCATCCTGAGTAACATAAAATTAAATATATATATATATATATATATATATATACACATTCCATTAAAGACCTTCCAAATATTTGAAAATGACTTTTTATCTCTAACTTTGTCCTATCTCCGTAAACAATCCCAGTCCTGACAAAGCAGGAAAGAATATCCAATGGGAAAAAAGACAGTGTCTTCAACAAATTGTGTTGGGAAAACTGGACAGCCACTTGTAGAAAAATGAAACGGAGCCATTTTCTTACACCATACACAAAAATTAACTCAAAATGGATGAAAGATCTAACTGTGAGACAGGAATTCATCAGAATCCTAGAGGAGAACACAGGCAGCAACCTCTTCGACCTCGGCCACAGCAACTTCTTGCTAGACACATCTCCAAAGGCAAGGGAAACAAAAGCAAAAATGAACTATTGGGACTTCACAAGATAAAAAGCTTTTGCACAGCAAAGGAAACAGTCAACAAAACCAAAAGACAGCCTACAGAATGGGAGAAGATATTTGCAAATGTCTTATCAGATAAAGGGCTAGTATCCAAGATCTATAAAGAACTTATTAAACTCAATACCCAGAAAACAGAAAATCCAGTCAAGAAATGGGCAGTAGACATGAATAGACATTTCTCCAAAGAAGACATAAAAATGGCCAATAGACACATGAAAAAATGCTCAACATCACTTGCTATTAGGGAAATACAAATCAAAACCACAATGGGATACTACCTCATAGCAGTCAGAATGGCTAAAAATAACAAGTCAGGAAGCAACAAATGTTGGGGAGGATGCAGAGAAAGGGGAACCCTCTCACACTGCTGGTGGAAATGCAAGCTGGTACAGCCACCCTGGAAAACAGTATGAAGTTTCCTCAAAAAATTAAAAATAGAGCTACTCTATGACCCAGCAATTGCACTACTAGGTATTTACCCAAAGGATACAAACATAGTGATTAGAAGGGCACCTGCACCCCAATATTTATAGCAATGTCCATCATAGCCAAATATGGAAAGAGGCCAGATATCCATGGACAGATGAGTAGATAAGACGTGGTACATAAATAAATAGAATATCACTCAGCCATCAAAAAATGAAATCTTACCATTTGCAATGACATGGATGGAACTAGAGGGTATTATGCTAAGCGAGATAAGTCAATCAAAGAAAGACAAATAGCATATGATCTCACTCATATGTGGTATTTAAGAAACAAAACAGAGGACCATAGGGGAAGGGAGGGAAAAATAAAATAAGATGGAATTAGAGAGGAAGACAAACCATAAGAGACTCTTAACTATAGGAAGCAAACTGAGGGTTGCTGGAGGGATAGGGTAACTAGGTGATGGGCATTAAGAAGGGCATGGGATGTCATGAGTGTTGGGTGTTATATGCAACTGATGAATCACTGAACTCTACCTCTGGAACTATAATACACTATATGTTAATTAATTGAATTTAAATTTAAAAAACAAGCAAAAAATAGTCCCAATTCAAACACTTCCCATATGCATGGTTTCCTCAACTTTCATGATTTTAGTTGCTGTCTTTATTCATTTAATATACATTTATTGAGCACCACCACATGCCAGGTATTGAGGATATACTGATGGATGAACAACATAGTACTTGCACGCATGGAGCTTAAAGTCTACTAAGAAAGGTAAATGCTTTAACATAGATAATTAGAAATGTGTGTTACAAAGCAGAAGGTCACAGTCACTATTCAATTCTTAAAAAGTAGTTCTTTGTGGGGTGCCTTGGTGGCTCAGTAGGTTGAGCATCTGCCTTCAGCTCAGGTCACAATCCTGGGGCTCAGGGATTGAGCCCTGCATGGGGCTCCCTGCTGGGTGGGGAATCTGCTTCTCCCTCTCTCTCTGCCCCTCCCCCTAGCTCATCCTCTCTGGCTCTCACTTGCACTCTTTCTCTCAAATAAATAAATATATAAAATCTTAAAATAAAAAAAAGGAAAGCCTAAATCTGTATGTAAAACTCCAAGAATTGTTTTAATGAAGGCAAGGTACATTAGGATGATTTATCACCTTGATCCAATTTACGATTCTTTTAATTTGGCTAAGATTGAAATAACTCAGAAATCACATATCAGAATAGAAAACAGTCATATTAAGGCTGAGGTAAATCAACATTTTGGCATATAGTTCACAGCAACTGCTGACTTCTATAATTATACCATGCTTCTCCAGGTAAAAGTATAAACTATCTTAAGGAAAACTTCCAAAGGAAGCCACCTGGTTCAATTAGTTAGTGCTCTGTTCAGATGACCAATGTGCATATCAAGAGCAGGGTCCTCACGTAGGTAGAAAGGGGTTTGATCCCCTTCCATTTCTTAAGATTCTCCATATGTTAAAAATAAAGAAGAACAGCAAAAAGGAAATCCGTAAATTAAACTATTTTCTGCTAACGAGCTAGCAATTTTATATCAATATAAAGATTACTGAATGTGTAATCATATTCCCTACAGACATCACCCATAATTTCCTCCAAATGCCATCCTGCCTGGACATATATCTCCCCTTATGAGTAGTTTGTGCTGTATTATCCTGAGTATGGTGAATGAGTTGCATTACTGTAATGAGCAGATCATGTTGTGTCTTCAGATGTTGTCAACTGTTAATCAAGGTATCCTACAAAATAAATAGGTAAGCAAAAAGTAGTTTGCTGATTAACAGGTAGTGTTCTACTAAAGCAACTGCATAATCTTCATGCACTTCAATTTTGTTTTTTTTGGTTTTCTTGGCCTTGGATATTTTGTCTAGCATGTCAAGATGTCAATTCTGAAGCTTTGTAGGTTGTTTCTGGCTTTAACGTCCTATGAATCTTAATACTGCTTAATTAAGCTTAGATTAATTTCCTATCACCATCTCCATAATGTATAGAAAAGAAATCCTTCGGTAATTAAAAACAACTAAAAGATTAAAGAAATAACAAAATTTTAAAAGTTTCAAGAAACTTGACTACAAATGATGTTAAGTAATCTGTTGCCACTTTTGAAACAATCAGTTCTTATAATTCTATAAAATGTTTTTATGGCAGATTTTAGCATAGATCTTTTCAATCAAATATCTATGAAACAGCATGAGTCTAGAAACAGATTACTCACATGGTGTTTATTACCCCTTTGCATGTTCTGGATGAGTTGTACAGCTAGCTAAGTTAACTGCTGCTCAGAATATTCTGAGAGTAATAATCAATGCAGAAAAATAGCAGATGTCATAGATGTTGGGATTTTATCCTGCATCACTATGACATTTATTTGAACTCTTGTTTTGCAAACTCAATAACTTCTACTTTACTTTTTGCCTACCCTTAAGTGTTTTTACCTTTCTTTGTAAATTATCAGATATGAGTAGTAACCTAACTGGCCAAAGGTCAGTTGAAATATCTAATACCTACCACTTTGGAGAAAAAGGGAATTGCTAATGTTATTCTGGATCTTGAAATGCAGATGAGAATGTGAGTGTGTTTATAAATAATGCGCTCAGGATGAGATTGGTGAGGAAAATACACAGTACCCAATGTACTTTTCAAATACTGTTTAGAAATATTTATTTCCTTTAGGTAGTAGCAATGTATGTGTTATTTTTTTAAAGATTTTATTTATTTATTCATGAGAGACACAGAGAGAGAGACAGAGACAGAGACACAGGCAAAGGGAGAAGCAGGCTCCATGCAAGGAGCCCGATGTGGGACTCGATCCCGGGTCTCCAGGATCTCACCCCGGGCCTCAGGTGGCGCTAAACTGCTGCGCCACCAGGGCTGCCCCGTATGTGTCATTTAGAAAATGTATTGCAAATTCTGGTTTGCTTGTCTTCCAAAAAGTCTCATAAAAAAACATGTACTTCTGAGGATTGGAGCCTAATTTCTACATAAATTGTCTATCTATCTAGATAATCTATAAATCTATAATCATATATTATGCATGCTTTGGATAACCATCTAAATAGTTACAAATTGATTTGGGGAATTCTCTGAGGTTTAACACATTGCTCTCTTTGATATCCATGTTAGAATAGTCGTTGGATTTTTTTTAACCCAAACAGACTTTTCAGCATCTGGAACTGTTTTCAAGGAAGAAGAGTGGGTGAGTAGATCCAATGGTGAGCACTTGATTTTAGTTAATTGTACTTTATGATGGGTATACGCTGCTTTAAAATTACTGTAATAGAGCCATGGATGACAGCTGCCTCATTTCCAGACAAATGTAATCTAAATTAATTTAAATAAACTAAATTAGTTATCTCTACCTTATTATTATACAAGGTTGTAGCGACAATGAAATAATATGATTCTTCCAAGTAGCTTAAGTTATTTAATAATTGGATCAAAATTTCTTCTGCAGGGATTCAAAGTTCTAATTTCTGATCCCGAGCTATGTTGTAGATATATGAAAAGAGAACATGGTAGAGATTAGTAGTCAAGACTCTAGAGCCACACTGCCTGGGTTCCACCTCTTGGCTCTAGAGTTCACTTGCTGTGTGACCTAGACAAGCTAACTCAACCTTTCTGAGCCTCAGTTCTTCTTTGGTAAGGTGTGGTAATAACATCATCCCCTTGTTGGGTTGTTTTAAAGGTGAAATGAGTCATTATTTAAAATGTTTAATGCAAGCCATTTAAAGTGCTTAATGGGCATAGTAAGACCCCCTCCCCGCACCCCCACACACACATCCATGGGTGTATTATAATTATTATCACTGTGTTGATTAAGTGTCATTTGCTTTGGGGAAGCAGACCTAAGGCAACTATTGGCCTGTTGTATAATATTGAAGATGTTTAAGATATAACTGGGGCAGGATCCCAGCACTTGTTCTTGTAATTCTTCTGGGTCTGAGAAAGCAATACTTTTTGTACTTGTCCTACTCTCCCACCTTACCTGTGCTCTGACACCAAGTATCATCCCTGGTTCACATTACTGAATACTTCTAAGACAATGTAGATGTTAAGACCATACTAAAAATAAGTAGCCACTTATTTGCTTTGGATGTTGAAGATTAGGATTCAGTTTAATTCAAACATCATTCCCCTCAAACATCATTCAGATGATTTTTCTTTCTTGTGTTCTTACATAAGTCCTTAAATAAGGTTCTAGCTAACAGTGAAGGCAAGCTAGAACTTTCATTAGTTCCCTCACCATAAGAGCAGCAAAAACAATCTTTGTTCAGACTAAAGATTGCAATGCTATCATTAGTAACGCTAAAACTTATTATCTAATAATAAATTAGATACTAAAACTAAAACTTGGTTATCTGATTTCTGAAGACAGTGATTTAGTAGAATTTTTAAAGTACAAATTGATACATTAAAGTAAGTTTTTAGCCTCAGTTTTTGATTTGGAAGATTACAACATTCTGCATGAAGTAACAAGAGATGGCAAGGTGGAGGGCAAGAAATGACTGAAATAAAGATGGAATAGCACATCAGTCGCCAAAGGCACAACATAAATACTGCCCCACTCCAAGGTACAGGGAAAAATAAACAGGAATGAAAACTCACTACTAACTTCAATACAAAGAGTTTTGAAATTAAAAATATATCAGGGCACCTGGGTGGCTCAGTGGTTGAGCATCTGCCTTTGGCTTGTGTTGTGATCCCGGGGTCCTGGGATCAAGTTCTACATCGGGCTCCCTGCAGGAAGCCTGCTTCTCCCTCTGCCTATGTCTCTGCCTGTTTCCCTGTGTTTCTCATGAAAAATAAATTTAATTTTTAAAAAATGAAATTAAAAATGTATCATTTTGCTTTTCCCTGAGGCTCTGGTTTGAGATACTGTGGATAAAAATTTATCTTCTCACTAAGATTCACTTCAGTCAAAGCCATTTATATCCACTACTGACAGATCACAAACCCAGTAAGGAAGGACCACATGTGGTGGCTTTCCTTGTGGTGTGTCATGTAATGTTTTAATATGGCTTATTAAATTTCAATAAAGACAAGTTTTTCTGACAATTCAATAAGGCATAAACTCATCAAGAAGTAAAGGGAGTAGGTAGGGGACGTTTGGGAAATGTTCTCTTTCTAAACTATAAACTACCACTCAGTGTCTTAGTACTTAAAACTCACTCATTCTGAAGACTTAGTTCTAGCTCTCTCAATCATGTACACATGACCCAAAGGCTGGAAAAGAAAGGGGAAAAAAGAACTTAAGGGCATTTCAAAGTTTATTGTTAGCTTTACGATAGAACTCAATGAAATCAAAGAAAACAGCAACTGTGGCTATATTTGACATAAATGGACAAATCTTACCTAAAAGCCCTGCATACAGTCATGTATGTGAAATAGATCATTTTGACAGTCCTGAGTGCTTCATGGGTTCTAAATATTTTATGCCTTCCCCATTTGTTAATGCTTCCAGTCAAATACAGATATAGAGAGAAATACAGCAGGTATTTCCAGCAGTCAGACGCATTTAATAGACTATAGATAGAGTATGCCTGGCTTCTAAACTTAGGCTTGTTTCATTCACTTAGAATCTCAAGAAAGTATTTGTAAACTCAATGTTGTGTAATCCTGGAAAAGTATGCAGAATAGTAGATTCCGTAACTTTTTAACATGTTTTCTAAAGACCAGTTGTTTTTCACATAAATGAAACTGTCTGACCCCAGATAAGAAAAGCATTGGAGATTTCTGTTGTGCTTTAAATAAATATTCAGAGTTCCTTCCAAAGATCACATTGTGGACATTTTCTCATGGTAAACATTTGAGTTAGCAAATATAAACCCTACCAAAGAAAAAACACCACATAGCTTGAAAATCCTAAGACAACATTTGCTTCTTCAACAGACATTGATAAGACAATGTATGCTCAAACTAGGGACTATGTTCTCCTTGGAAACAGAACCAAAGAAAGAAAGCAAGCTGGAAAGATGCGTTAAATGGAGTTTGAAGGTTTTCTGTGTGCTTAACAAAAATCCATACTGTATCATATCCCTTATAACATTAAAAATCGATCTAGACTCTAGTTCAGTGGCTCTTCACAAAAAACTCTGAGTTATAACAATCGCCTTCTACCTCTTCTTTCATTGACTCATAGAGCTGCCTCCCTTAGCTCTGCTGTCCTTTTTCTTTGGTTTTTCTGTTTGTTTTAAAAATACCCTTAAGAATATTCATGATATTAAAAGAATGAAGTATAGGATGATATGTATTGTACAATCTCAATTGTATAAAAGGATAGACATCAGACTTTCTCTCAACTCTAAGTGGCTTTTTCTTTATTATTTTCTGCATTTTTCTTTTTAAATTATATATTTTTTAAATTTAGATAATTTCTACCCCTAACATGGGGCTCAAATTCACAACCCTAAGATCAAGAGCCACATGCTCTACCTACTGAGCCAGCCAGGTCTCCTCTGCATTTTTTTTTTTCATTTTCTAACACTTCTAAAATATACTGGTATTGTTTTTATAAATCTGAAAGTAAACATTATTATAGGCTTTTAATCCATTATCCACATATCTGAAATATTGAAAATGAAGTTTCTCATGATTTTAGCACTCCTTCATTTGGCAGCACAACCTGAACTGACCTAGCAAGAAACTATTTACAGCCTTTATCCATCTTGTGAGAATCCTGACATATTACTCTGCAGAAATACTAATGTGTTTGATTACGGAGTTCTGTCTCAGACTTCACTGGGTTTTTACAAAATTTATAGTCCATGTGTCATATTTCCAAAACCTAAAAAGTTCTGAATTCTGAAACACATTTCACCCTAAGCATTTCAGATGAAGAATTGTGTATCTTTCATAAAGTAAAAAAATTAGTAAGATTTTTCATGAAGCCTAAACGCTATATATTGATGGTCGTGATCCAATGCCATTGAGAACTCAGATGTGACTACTAGATATTTTGTTCTATAATGAAATAGGTCATAGTAAAGAAGATAACTGACAAACATTAATTTTTAAAACTGTTGTAGTAAATTCTATTTGCAGTAAGATCCACTAGCTCCTTCCCTTTGGAAGTCTCCATAATTTTGAAAATGCTATAATTGGATATTTTCTTATCTGATGCTTCCTTATGTGAGATTAACCTAAGGAGGCTGGACAAACACTATCATTCCTAAGTCCTAATATTCAGTGAGGTAAAGTCATTGATTCTACTAATATCCAGCAATACTCAAGTTAGACAAGTGCTTCTGATTCCCGTGATAATGTGTTTTGTTGTTTTTTTTTTCCAGCATACCATTCTGCCTTAAAACTTTGGAACAAACTTTTTTTAAACGTTTGGTTTTTTTAAAAGAACTTTTCCCATTTTCTACATAGACAGTATGAGGTAGAGCAAACACTATGAGTGCTGAGGTCAAACCAACAATGTCTCCCCACTTAGGAGACCCTGACCTTGAATAACTTATTGAACCTCTCTGATCCAGCTTCTCATCTCCAAAATGGAAATCATCATAGGTAAACTTTAAAAAATTCTAGCACATAGGCTGCAGTGGGTGGATACATGATCCCCACTAGCTTTGATTTTCCAAAACAGTATCGGGTAACTTAGGCAAAGACAGTTTAATGACAGTTTAATGGAATTTTATTTTAGATGACAATTTGGTTTTGTTTGTTTTTACACTTCAAATTTTTAGAGCTGGTTAGTCTTGGATAATTTTATATTTATTAAATTGAACTTCAAAGACTGTCACCAGTTTTGAGAAAAATAATCTCATTTTAGTGTATGCAGGAATGGATGCTGGATCGCGGCACAACTCAGTCACTTATTTACAAGTTAAGTTTTAAAAACTGTTCTGTTTTCTTCAGTCATCTTTCTCAATGGTCAAATTGTCATCCTATCTGTGTTACAGAAATGAGTTTTTTTTAGCATTAAGTTTGATTCAGATATCGAGAAACTTACATATTTACATATTACATTATATATAATATATTTTATATATAAATAAGTAAGTGCTCCATATATGCATATGTATATGGAGAAAGAGAAAGAGAGAGGCAGAGATAGAGAGACAGAGACACACAGGGTGAGTTCACTACGTAATTTCCTAAAATGCTTTGAGTGTATGAACAAGTGAGGAAAGCATTTACATATGTATTTTTATTTTATCAATAAAGCCTTATGAATTCACAGGACTTACGAATTTATTTGGGCTAAGTAAGAAGCAGGAACTCCTGGAGATAAAGACCCAGGAGGAGTTGATCACCGCTGCCAAGAAACACAGCACTAAGAACAAGTGTGCAGCCCCTAGGGCACTGACGTGCAATAAGAGGTAGGAGCAGCAGCTGGTGCAGATGGAGGGCAACCATGGAATTTCAGTGAGAGGCCCTGGAGAATGCCAATACTGACACCGAGGTGCTCTAGAATATGGGCTATTCCTCCAAGGCCACGAAGGTTGCCCAGGACAACATGGACACTGATCAAGATGAAGAGTTAATGCAGGCCATGGCTGACCAACAGGCACGAAGCAGAGGAGATTTCAACAGTATTTCAAACCCTGTAGGATTTGGAGAAGAGTTTGACCAGGATGAGCTCCTGGCAGAATGAGAACTACAATAGGAGGAACTGGACAGGAATTTGCTGCAAATAAGTGGACCCGAACCAGTCCCTCTTCCAAATGTTCCCTTTCTAACCTTACCATCAAACCCACATGCCTATACCCTGTCTGGCCTTCCCGGCACATGCACACACCTACCCGTTGCACAGGCTTCCAGAGTCTGGCCAGCCCCGGCCCACATGGGACCAGTTCGATGGCTCCAGCCCAGTTCTCTATTTCCTTCATGTTGTCCTCTTCCTCTTCCTTCTTCTTGAATCTTCCTCCAAAGCAGCAGGGCCACATCACTGCTCACTCTCTGTGTAGTGGTCTGCACCCAGCCAGACGGGGATGGGGAGGGGAAAAGGGAAGGAAGTGGAAGGGGAGGATGGGAGGTGCCTTATGTTTATAATGTGGAATTTCTGTCAAATAAACTGTATTTGCAAATCCAACATAGAGCTTCTGGACTACGCTAATTTCACTGCTGAACCACAAAGGAAAGGGTTACCATTTGTAGTTGAAATGATCTGAAAGTGTAGCCTCTGTCCTTTTTAAGTCAGTTAACTTGTCGCACTTCTCTTTGTAAGACTCGTATGGCACTGGCAGAAAAGTCGTTTTTTTGAAACCCATAAGCTTTTCCTTGTACTTAGCTCTAATCTGATTTTGCTTTCCTTGAGAGCTGTATTTCTGTTCATTGCCTGTGTCCTGGCCCCTCTGTTTACCACTCTGCACAATCCTCACTCTTACTCCCCTGGTTTTTAGTAGTTTGTGACACTGATTTGGAATAGATGTGTTCTCTTGAGAGCATGTGAGACTGCAGAGTTAAATTTGAGCTATATATTTTTCTAACATAGCTCTAAGATCCTTGTTGCTATTTGTGATAACTGATACTCATTGGAAACATGTGCATTCATTTATATTCAGATGCAATTATGTTTTGCACTATTAAATATCTCAATTAATTTTCATAAAGAGATAATTTGGAGATTAGGTCAAACAATAATTTGAAATACTTCTAAAATAAAAACCTCTAAGAAGGTTAATGATATTGTGTACATCCCAATATAAAATAGATATTTCCTTGACTAACCCTTGGAAAGTGACTTAAACTAGTTTGCTAAAAATAATGTTATTTGATATCATCTTATAATATGAGAGACTTAGCAAAACTTAACTGTAGGGTGTCCCTTATCTTTGTGAAAAAAGTATTATTAAAACAATTCATCCTAGATGTAAATGTGACATATCACACAGTAAAGACAGTTGTATTATCTTACACATAATAACTATCATCTATAATAAGCAATTTATTAATTATAAACTTATCCACTTATTAATAGATTCAAAAAAGAAATTCACAACTTTCTCTTTTCTATACCCAATAATGGTTTCTATATGAAATAAAATTTATAAAGCTTCATGTCTTAATTAGATTCTGAAATTCAAAATTTAGAGAAAACTATGTTGGCTTTTCCCCTTATATTAACTTATCAAGATTATTTCCTTTCATTAGGAAGGAAAATGTTCCATCCCACAAACAAACAGTATTAACCCAGAGTACTCAAATAAAGACCTTCTACTTCAAACAATATTCCACCCATTTATTTATTTTTATTTTTAAAAATATTTTATTTATTTATTCATGATAGACACACAGAGAGAGGCAGAGACATAGGCAGAGGGAAAATCAGACTCTCAGCAGGGAGCCCGATGCAGAACTTGATCCCAGGACCCCAGGGATCACATCTTGAGCCGAAGGCAGCTGCTCAACCACTGAACCACCCAGGTGCCCCTTCACCCACTGATCTATATCATTTGCCAAAGAAAAAGATATCTTTGATTATCCTTTATCCATTTGACTTGGAAGTCTCATCATACAGATACAATCAGGATTCCTTCCCTATATTTTGGACATTTAAAGAAGGGAAACCAAATTGACTATCAGGATCAATGGATCACTGGGATGTCTGAATTTCTGCTTCTGATGAATGAAGCAAGAAGTCATGAGAGCCAGACATTATTCATTACTTTTAGAAACAATTTTTAGACCTTTACCATGTGCATCGGTTGGCTATGTCTATGTCAGAGAATGAAAAAAAAAGTACAAGATTCTTTCATATTGTGTCCAATAATCCTTTTCTCATGCACTATTTGGGTTGACTAGTGACAAAAGTGCTAGCAATGGGAAACAACAGACATCTAGACATATCTGTTTGATGTCAACTCTATTAATAATCACCACTTCCTCAAATAACAAAGAATTTACAAGTGGTTACTCAAAGGAAATAGATGAATTTGATTTTATTTCACTAAATAGAATCCTAATGGTTTAAGATTACTAACATACTTCCTAATTGACCTCACTTTCCAATGACATTAAGTAAAATAATTCCATTTCACATTTACCAATCACTGGTAGTAGAAACTAAAGATTCTAATCAACTACGTCTCAAAAGATGAGAGGTACTACATGGCCTGGTTTGCTTGAGACAGTCCTGATTAATGTCTATTTTCTCTGGGTAATATTAATCATGCCATTTTCTGTTGTCATCCTGGTTTGAATTATAAATTACATAGTCTTCTTAACTATACTTGATACTCACAAAATACTTCAAAAATCTCACCAGGAATGGCACCTTACTAACACAAAGCATTAGATTTCTCGCATCTTGTCAATTTGTATTAATGGCAAAAGATAGATTTTTTAGATACGCAAATCATATGCATAAAAAGTATGCCTTTCACACTAATGTTTATTAACAATAGCCAAAAGAAAGAAACAACGCAAATGTTCATCAACAGATTAATGGATAAACAAAATGCAGTATATACATACAATATAATATTATTCAGTCTTAAAAAGGAAGAAAATTCTGACACATGGGACAACATGGATGGACCTTAAAGACATTAGGCTAAGTGAATAAACTAGATTACCTAGAAAAATCAAATTCAAAAATATAGAAAGGGGTGTTACAGGGGTTAGGGAGAGAGAGGAATAGAGAGTTACTATTTACAGGGTTAGAGTTTCAATTTGGAATGATGAAAAAGTTTTGGTTGACAGTGGTTGAACAATAACATGAATGTATTTAACGCTACTGAAGTGTACATTTAAAAATGCCTAAAATGGTAAATTTCATATTAGGTACATTTTACCACAATGGAAAAAAAAGGCATGTATTAAAAGTAGGTGAAGGGAATTAAAAGGTACAAACTTCCAGTTATAAAATAAATAATTCATGGGGACCTAGTGTACAGCATGGGGAATACAGTCAGTAATATAATAATTTTGTGTGGTGACAGATGGTAACTAGATTTATCATTGGGTTCACTTTGTAATATATAAAAACATTGAATCACTATCATATACACCTGAAACCAACAAAATATTATATATAGGTCAATTGTACTTCATTTTTTAAAAAAGAAAAAAATAAGGAAAGTAATACAAGTCTTGTTAATTAATTTTTACATATGTTTTAATAATTTACTATAGCTGTTTTTATTGAAAACAAGTAAAAGCTAGCCACGTGTCAAGATCTTGATGCCATACAAGGAATTTTGATAATACTAGCTGTATCTCAAGTGCCATAATCATATGCCTAAGATCCCTCCTTTATGTTATTATTAAGAGACTCTACAACCATTTTACATAAACTTTGTCAGTTGACTCAGCAACTATCAAAAGCATTTTGTTAGCTCCACCTAAACTTCTTTGGCTTAAGGTCGAATCTTAAAATCAGCAATCATAATGAATACATCAGAGTTGATTATTTTAATTCAGATCAGAACAGAAAACCTTTTCAGGATATTTAGTTGTTACTGCCTGTAAGTTATCAATTGTTATTATAACACCTCATCACCTTCTTGCTGCTCTGAATTGCTGTCACAACATTTCCTTTACTCATCTCTTTAAAACTACCATTGTAATCTATGGTTTTCAGTTTCCTGCTTATCAAGCACAACTATCCATATGCCTGAAACACTCTGGAGTGTATGCTTTTCCTCTCTTGTAGTCTCTCACCATTAGACTCAGAAGAAACAGCTAAGTCACCAGACCCCACACTTCAATATAAAGGGCTGTTTCTGCTCCCATTTTGAGAGTAGATTTTTACTGGAGTAAGGGGAAACCATATGGAAGACTAGAGAGGCCAGAAGCTAAGAGAGCCAGTAGAAAACGGGACTGCCACTATTCTTAATCTGCCTCCTCTCTTTCATTCCTGCATTCCCTTGGTGCCTCCGCAAATGTATTGCCTCTTCTCAGCTCTGTGTAATTGTATAATACAATGAGTAAAGCAAAAATAGGAGAATGTACTCAGGAGCTAGACACTCCAGATTCAAATTTTTGCCCTAGCATTTGCTATGTAAACTTGGACAACTTCTTTAACCTCTCTAGGGCTCAAGTTTTGTTTTTTCTTTTTTGCTTTTTTTTTTTTTTTTTTGCTTTTTTTAAATAAAAAATGTGGATATAATAACATCACTTACTTCTGAGGGTATTATGTAAAATGTTTAAAGTACTGTTAGAAATACTTGGCATATTGCTAGAAATCAAATATTATTAACTCTCCTCATGAACATGATTCCTTTATCACTTGGTAATTGCATACCCAGTCTTGATGAAAAATAACAATTCAAGTTCCAAATATTTCAAATAACTCAATCATTAAGTATAAGCCTTAAGTAACCACTCTTTCTTATTCCTTTTATTATATTTATATGGTCATTGAGAAGGATATATCTATCTTATCCCTTCGAATCTATTACTACAGTATAAGGGTGTTAGTAGTCAGAATGTGTAGGTTATAATCCTGGTTCCATTACTCATTGAGTTGCATGAATGTGAACAAGCTACCTGATTTTTTGATGCAGAATTTCCTAATGAGTAGAATAGGAATACTTTTATTATTTATTTATAGGTTTGTTACGTGTATTAAAACAATTATCCCAATGCCTATCAAATAGTACCTGATGAAAAAACATCTCTGTAAACTGCAAGCACGAATAAGTAAGAAAATCTTCTTAGGAGGAAACAGAATAATAGGGGAGAGACAAAATAATTTAAAAGAACATAAGAAGTACCCTCAAAATATAAGGGACGATAATAAGAGTGAGGTAATAAACAGTTTAAAGGAAGAACTAACTGGAGATAACAGGTGTGAAAATATAATAGTCAAAATAAAGAGCTACCTTGATAAGTTGAATGGCAAAGGAAACACAGATGAAAATGGTCAAGTGATGCAATTACAATAGAAAGCATGAGGCGGTTGAAGAAATAGAAAAGAAGGGCTATGGAGGAGAAAATACATGTCTACACTATAAAAAATAGTTTGAAAATAAGAAAAAGTAGTGGAGGAGCAACAATATATTTAAACATGTTAATTAGTAATCAGCAATTTTCCAAAATTAAAGAAAGATAAAAAGAAAGATAAAAACCTTAAGGTGGGTCACAGAATGACAGTTTAGATAAGAAAATAATCCAAACAAGTCATATTGTAATAAATTTAAACAATACCAAGGACAAAGAGAAAATTCTAAAGGGTTTCAGGGAAAACACTACCAACAAAAAGAAAAAAATAATTCAAATTGACATTGTACTACAATATAGCAATAATGTATATAAGAAATATACAAATTATATTTCAAAGCATTGAAGAAAGCTTAAGCCTAAAATTTATAGGATTAAAATTAGTCATTCTCAAGGATACCACATCTGAGAATTTCTTCCGCAACAAAATACTCTGTAATGCATTCTTAAAAAGGTAAACCAACAAGAAGAGAAATAAATTCAAAAAGGTACTAGGAGGGGTGCCTGGATGGCTCAGTCAGTTAAATATCTATCTTGGGCTCAGGTTGTGATATTGGGGTCCTGGGATCAAGCCCGGCATCGGGCTCTCTGCTCCATAGGGAGCCTACTTCTCCCTCTCCCTCTGCCTGCTGCTCCCCCTGCTTGTTCTCTCTCTCTCTCTCTCTCTCTCTCTCTCACTAAAGTACTAAGAAATATGGAAAATAAGGATGAATGAATAAATAAAGTGTACTGTGGTCTAAATAAAAATTTGCTCCTTCTACCCAGGAAGAAAATTATATCCATAAATATACAAAACTAAGTTATTTACTCTATATTATCCAATACAGTAGCTACTGGCCATATTTGGATATTTAAATTAAATTAAATTAAATTAAAAATTAAGTTCCTCAGGCAGTCATAGTAGTCACACTTTGAGTGCTCAATAGACATGTGGCTGGTGACTACTGTTGGGTAGCACAGTTATAGAATGTGTCCAACATCATAGAAAGTTCTGTTCTACAGTGCTGTTGTAGATGATATGCCACATGGTAATTATGGGTGACAGTCAGGAAAAGAGGGTCAGTAGAGGAAAGAGAGTGTCTTGGGAGATATATCTCTTCCAGAGGAAGACGTACATAATGACATATGCAAGATACTGATGTAATAAAAGAACTATAAATACGTTATATTAGGTCTAATTAACAGAAAGAAAAAAAACAAATACATAATTTCTACAATTAAGATATTTTACCACTTCAAAGAAAGAAAAATAACTTTGTATGTAATTGAAAACTTTGGTATAATAGAAATAAGTTATAACTAAAATTACAATAAATATAAATGGATAAAGTATTTAATAGTGACTCTCGATAGAATGCTTAAAAATTGATTCAACAATATTAAATTACCTATAAGAGCTATTCATTAGTGACAAAAAGATGCAGAAGGAGAAGAATTAAAAATAAAGTGAGGAGAGAAGGAAAACGATAAAATAAGAAAATAATATGAACTAGTTGACAATTGCAGTGGTAATTAAAGTAACTGATAAATGGAATTTGAGACAAAAAATAAATCAAAAGCAACAATGAAGGATGATATATACTACCAGAAAAAAATCATAGGTAAGTCCGAATATCATAAATATGTATGCATTTGTCTATATTGACATTAAAACTGCATCAAGTATCACATCTCTAGGAAAAATAAATTAATGAACAACTGTGATGGAGATTCTGAAGACCATTCTTTTTCTTTTTTTTAAAGATTTTATTTATTTATTCATGAGAGACACAGAGAGAGGAAGAGACATAGGCAGAGGGAGAAGCAGGCTTGGGGAGGTGGGGCAGGGAGGAAGGGAGAAGCCTGATGTGGAACTCAATCTCAGGACCCCTGGATCACGACCTGAGCCAAAGGTAGACGCTCAACCACTGAGTCACCCAGACATCCCTCTGAAGACAATTCTTACAGAAACTGATAGGTAAAGAGAAAAGAATAACACAATGTCAGAATTTTTTAATAAGATGACTCATAAGCTAAAGTTAACAGATACATACATACTCTTATACTGAATAGAATAAACATTTTATGTATGAAACACACACAAAAGTCAATGATGAAATAACTTTCAAAGGAAACCTCAGTAAATTTCAAAGAATTGATATATTTTTATATTCACTAATCATAGGAATTAGAAATCAGTAAAAAAAATAACTAAAACCGTATATATCTGTAACTAAGACTTACTACTAAGTAAATGAGCTGAAATGGTAATAGTATGGGAAATTAGGAACAGTTTAAAGCTAAATGACAGGGACACCTGGGAGGCTCAATGGTTGAGCATCTGCCTTGGCTCAGGGCGTGATCCTGCTGTCCTGGGATCAAATCCTGAATGGGGCTCCCTGCAGAAAGCCTGCTTATCCCTCTGCCTGTATCTCTGCCTCTCTCTTTCTCTCTGTGTCTCTCATGAATCAATAAATAAAAATCTTTTAAAAAGATAAAGCTAAATGATAAAAAAAACTACACATCTACAAACATGGGACACAGCTAACAAAGGGCACAGAAAAATTGCAGCTTGAAATGGATTTAATGGAAAAAAAGGGAAATGAAAACACATGAAATAAGAAAAAAGAAGAGAAAAAGATAATAAAGCCAAAGAAGTAAAGAGAAGATGAAATTAAAGTCGGTAATCAGTGACATAACCAAGAAACACTAACAATTCAAAGAGATGAACAAACAAAACTGAATTTTTGAAAATACTAAGTTAGACAAGCTTCTGTTAACACTTTTTTTAAAATGTAGATGGGAAGTGAAAAGATCTAAGTAAACAAATTAAGAAAAGAAATACTTCCAGATATAAGAACTTAAAATAATATGACCTTCATCCATATACCAATAACTATAAAAATCTTTCTAAAAAGATACATTTTGGGGAGCGCAGGTGGCTCAGCGGTTTAGCACTGCCTTCAGCCCAGGGCGTGATCCTGGAGACCTGGGATCGACTACCGCGTCAGGCTCCCTGCTTCTCCCTCTGCCTGTGTCTCTGCCTCTCTCTCTCTCTCTCTCTCTCTCTGTGTCTCATGAATAAATAAATAAAATATTTTAAATAAATAGATTAATAAAATAAAAAGATACATTTCTAGGAAAAGGCAAAATGCCAAAACTGGTAATATTGATCTCATGAATATGACAATGACTACTGAAAAACTGAAATATAAATTAAACATTTTCCTTTCCACCAAAAAAGATCCAAAGCTCAGACAATTTTACAAAAAATTCTGCTAAACTTTCAAGGAACAAATAATACAAACTGGATAATGAAAAAAAGAAATTTGTATGGACACTTTTCAAGTGTGAAAGAAAAGCCAAATTGAGTAAATTAGCTCTTCTACCTCAATTTAACAAAAATAATATACTGTTTGAGTAGGATTTAATTTAGAGATACAAGCATGTTTTACTATCAGAACATCTATCAATTCAATTTATCAAACTAATGAATTAATGGGAAAAAATTAGGATTTTCTTAAATAAAAGGTGTTTGATTAAATTTGTATCAAAATAAAAATTCTGAGAAAAGCAAAATTAAAGGGAAATTCCTTAACTTGATAAAGGCAGTATACCAAAAACCAAACATAATGGACTAACTTTGGCACAATTTTATTGACATAATATTGATATAAAGTACTACAGAAGTTTACAGCATACAGCATAATGATTTACATATATCATGAAATGATTACCAATTAGTTACCATCCATCTCATACAAAAAAGAAAAAAGAAAAAGAATTTGTTTTCTTATGATGGAAACTCTTAAGATTTACTCTCCTAACAATTTTTATAAATATACAGCAGTGGTGCATATTTTTTTTTCCAGTGGTGCATATTTTTTAAAAGAGGAAATGAAGCAAAGATGTTCCTTATTAACTTTATTTTACCTTATTTTATTTTATATTATTTGTTTCTACATAGTACTGACAGTCCTAAAAAAATGAAATAAGATAAAATTACATAGGTACAAGGATTGGGAAATAAAGAGATAAAATAGTCATTATTGACCAATATATGTCCATCTACAAGGAAAGTGCAATGGAATTAACAGATGAGATGAGCACTGGGTGTTGTACTCTATGTTGGCAAATTGAATTTAAATAAATTTTTTTTAAAAAACCTTTACTTATTAACACTACTAACAGATATAAAAAGACCCAAACAAATGGAGAGTTATACTCTGTTCACTGATAGACAACACTGTAAATGTATTAACTCTTATTAAACATATTTATACTGAAGACTTGAGGTAAATTACTTATCTAATCAGATAGTAATTAAATACTACATACTACACACATACCAAGAAGAAGCAAAATATCACACCTATAGTAAGTCAAAATAGTAGGGAGCTTAATTCTTATCAGTTGGATTGTGTGCTACTTCTTAAAAAAAAAAGAAAAAGAATAAAAAGCATAGCCCTTTGCTTGAACCAATGAGACCTAAACTATAGATTACCTGTATTTTAAAATTGTAGATGTAATAACAAAAGGTAAAAACAAAGCAGAAACAGGATAGAAAACAGATAAACCAAGCTTAGCGTGTTATCACCAGATGAAGCCTTCTAAATAGAGAATACCTGGCAGCACGAGAGGACACAGATCAGCACTGAGGCTGATTCTGAGAGCAAAACTTGCAAAAGTCATGGAAGTTCTGAAATAAGTCAGGATATTCGAAACTGAAGTTCTGAGCAAACATTTATTGCCTCACACTTAATACAGTCTTGCAATAGCCACAAAACTGATCTGCCTGCCTGTGGCACCCCACAGCAGATTAATCTTTCTGGAACACTGTATGTCAAGAGAGTAAAAAATGTCTGAGAGTGAAGATATGTCATTGCCATCTTTATTGCACAGTCCTTAGCACTCTCTTGATGAAATAAAGGAGAAGCAGTGTAGCCATGAGAAATTTACTGAAGAGCAAGAGAGCAAGCATGAACATGTATGCAGGCGGCAGGGTGCAGACAGGAGAAAAATGAAAATGAGCCAGTGTGGATGAAGGAGACCTCAGGGCAATGAAAGGAGAAAAGGACTGAACGAAGAGCAGAGTTCGACCACGGCTTAGGACAACAGGAGGGGACCTTACTTTCTAAGACCGCGCAAAAGTGACACACTTGTCATTATATTGGCTAAACTGATTCTTACCACATCCACTGAAAAATGCTGCCTGTCAGCTGCAAATTTTCTCCGAATCTTGATCAGCTTTTCATCCCCAGTGGAGGTTGAACAAGAATCGCTTGATTAACATTAATTTCTGAACGAGACCTAAGAAGTCATAAAACTCCTATCTCAAGGGCACCTTTGGTTTGGGTTGGATTCTGTTCTGGTATATACTTATCTCCTGGGTCCTTTCAGTGTTCCGTATGGAGGGTAACTAAAAAGACTGACAAATCAATAGTAGAGATAATGATGTTTTCCTAATTCAAGAACTGCCCTGACCTTGGAATTGCATAAGGGAGTAAACAAAATGCACGTTTTAGGAAAGGCAGAGCATCCAATCCTGGTTACAAAAAGAAAGGCGGAATTCAATGAAAAAGTGGGTCCTGAATGTCTATCAATTAAAATTAGCATCCAAATGTAAGCAAGAAAGCCTCCCCACCCCCATATTAATCATATCTGCTTCCCCACACAGTAAGCAAAACAACAACTATAAACCAGTATGGGAACAATAGTTAAATCAAAGCAGTAAAATAAAATGCTTCCCCAACACAAGCAGCACACTCATAACTTAGCAGCAAACAAACAAAAATGCTTCTCTGTTGACTGCACCTCATGTTTGGTGGCAATGGTTGTTCAATGCAAATGAACAGAGGAAACTGTGAAAAGAGAACATCTTTGGTAACATCTGCCCGCAAATGTTCAGAACACTCAGCATTTGAGTCCATGTGGCTAAGTACAAATGTTAATGAGTCTGCATTAGATTGGATGGAGTATGAAGACTGCCAAGTCTGACACCTGGAGTAACTCGAGGGGTGACAATCTGTGTGCTGGATACATTTTTTAAAAAAATTCAGGATGAATGCTGAAGTGCAGAGACACTTGACGGAAATCTATTCGTTAGCCAAAATGATGCTGGCATTTTTAATTTGCTTTCTTGCTTCCAGGCTTAAATACCTGCTAAGTTTGAACTTTTTAAGAAATGAAAGCATGGCCTAGCCAGGATCAAAATTACGCTAACAGAGAAGCTGGAGCTGCATGGTAATTGTCCCAACAGTCTCCTAAAATGTGATGCCTCCCTTTCAATGTGTGATTTGCAAGTTGTACTTAACAGAGCCATCTTCGAGGTTGTGGTAAGTGTTCATATGTCATAATCCAGAGGACACGGATGCTAACCCTGGCACATCGACTCCCAACCCCCCCTGCACAAATGTGGACCACAGCCAGAATCATCATTTATTCATCACATCAGATACATCCCTCCCCCCTGCTTCAAATCTTTCAAGAGTTATCTAGTGACCCTTGAATAAAGCCTAACGTCCTTAATTAACTTGGCCTGGAAGGTCCTGCATGACTGGCCTGCCTACCTCTTTACTCCACTTGCGCCACACTCCTGATTGCTTCTATGCTTCAGCTATACTGTCATTTAGTCCCCAACACCATGGTAGTTGCTCCTGACACTGGCCTCAAGGGCATCTTTGAGAAGCGGAACTTGAGAAGAGAAACAATATGGTAGATAGTCCAGGGTGATTCTGGGTGACAGACTGGTCTGTGAGCTAAGAGACTCATTGGGGCACTCATAAGCCACAAAAAGGGGAGGTGGAGCTCACAGCAACCTTAATTGGGTGTATATGTAAATGTCACTCTATTTGTGAACACAGATTGCATTTGATCTTAGCACACTGATCAAATGCTAAAGGAGGAAAGAATAAAAATTAATTTTATTCTTTTCTTCCAGATAAGGATGGGACTATGACCCGTGGAAAGAAATACAAGAAAAACATGAAACTTGCCGAAGGAAGCATAGAGAAAGGGGCTCGAAGGAAGGGTAGGGAGCAGCAGGTCCTATGGATCCCAAGATGCCCTGCTCAGGGGATCCATAGGACATTTTCAAATGAGGGAGCATTATGAACTTATAAAAATAATTAATATGTTCATTACAGAAAATGTGGAAAATTGGAAACATAGGAAGATATAAAAAGTATCACCCAAGATCTGTGCACAAAAGACCAAAAAATGTTAAACCTCTGCTCTATTTTCTTCCAGTCTTTTTTGACATATGTAGTTTTCACAATTATGTTTAGGTTTTTACATAGTGGACAATTTACCCCTTTTGTAGCATTTTCCCAAGCGTCTTAAATCTTTCCTAATCTTAAATTTAAACGACTATATTGATCCCAAAAGGAAGATGGACCATCATATTTTTATCTAAGCTTCCTACGTGGAAGACCCTTCCAGTTTTGCACATATATAAATATTCACTGTGGCAATTACTTTTGCCATTAGACATTTCTAAGTTCACAGTTTCTAAGTATAAACTGAGGACTTCCAAAATGTTGTCTTCACTGCTCTCGGTGGCTCCCATAACTTCAGAGTTTCATAGACTCTTCCTTACACAGGAAGACAGTTCTTACCCTGTAGCATCTATAAGTCATTTTAAGTCACTGCTGGAAGTTTCAGAAAAACACTGCCCAGTCATCAATCAACACTTCAGGATGCCCACGTTCACACGTAAAATGGAGACTGTGTATAAATAAAACATCTCAATATTCTGTTATTTGTGTATATCTTTAAGCCTGGGAGAGTTTATTTTGCAAGGCAAATTTAATTTTTCTTTCTTTAACTAAGAGTGTTAAAGTTTTGTTTCAACTCAGGAGGCATTTTATGATGATTCTTTAAGGGCAATTTAAATAAATTGGTTGTACTTATTTTCTTGTTTCAGTGGTTATTCTGAGTGATATGATAGGTCATTATTGGTCTCATGGTTTTTTATATGTTTTTAGCCCCTCTATGCCAAAAGAAAGGTATTCTACTGCTCATACTAACAATCTTGCAAATTTCACATCCCATAATAGCAATTTGTAATCATACGTCTCTCCTTCTAACTCATTTACCTCTGTTTTAACCTCATGAAATGAAAATTTAAATGATTAGGAAAACAATATATTGAAGAATCTAAAACAATCTTTCATTTACTTTGGCACATGATACTTAGATTGAAATGTAATTACTAATTCATTTTAATACACAGCCCCCTCTTGGTTATCTCACACATCAAAATTACATTTTTTTCACTTTGCAGGGAACTCAATTTCTTAATTCTGCTCGTGCAAAGCCTGCTACATTTGAGAAACATGAAAAATGCAAACTGCCAGGGCAAATGGCATCCGTTCAATAGCCTGTGCCATCACCATTCATTCTACAAAGTAGATTTATGATTCTATATTATTTCTACAGAAACCTAGTCGACATTTATATCATTGTTATTTTAGGAAACTGATCAACATGTAATAACTTCTAATTAAGTGAATAAAACGATGATATCTGAAAAAGGAGAATGTCTCCAATTTCTATGTGTTAATATAATTGGATTATAGTGTACTCAACAACTAATAATAAAAAAAGATGAGAATTGGAATCTATCAATAGTTAAGTAGAACTTCTACATTCATTAAGCTGGTGTTCACAGCTGTTTTATAACCACTTAAACTGACAAGAAAGAATGTAATGGCTTTATTCTGCCTTATTCAAAATATCCATATTAAATTCTACTTAAATAAATAAAAGATGTCAGCACAGTTTAGACTCTTCTCAGAAAATACCTTTAGTGTACAATTCTTAGCTCTGAATTCAACTCCACTCAAGAACAAGAAAAACTTCACCTGGCTGCCTTAATTAGAATACAGCTACTAAGACTCAAGGTAAAATATGAGTGAAGTGAAACTTTCAAAGAGCTCTTTTTTGAGACTTTACAATATTCCTTTATCAGTGAGGATGGAGAGATAAGGACTTTTCCACATATCCTCTGGTGGACGGTGAGATACCTAATATCTGAAGGGCAATTTGATAATCTGCTACATTATAGTTTTTATATGTTCCAATACACTGACCCATCAATTCCCCTTCGGGAATTTATCTTGAAGGAAAACAAAAAAATTGAAGGGGAGTGAAAAGATTAACATCTAAGCATATTTATTTCAGCATATCTTTATGAGATTAAAACACTGGGGATAAAGGGATGCCTGGGTGGCTCAGTGGTTGAGCATCTGCCTTGGGCTCAGGTAATGATCCTGGGGTCTTGGGATGAAGTCCCACATCGGGCTCCCCGCAGGGAGTCTGCTTCTCCATCTGCCTCTTTCTCTGTGTCTCTCAATGAATAAATAAATAAAATCTTTAAAAATTTTTTAAAAAATAAAAAAATAAAACTCAGGATAAAATAGAGCAGGATTATATATGTTAAAGAATTACAATCTGTTCATATAAAGGCATACTATGTACAATATTTAATGACTAGGGAAAGTACCATCATTACATATCAATTAATTATTTTACTTTATTTATTTATAAAGAGAAAGTGAGTGTGAGTAGGGAGGGGTGGAGAGAGGAGAAGGAGAGAAAGAGAATTTCAAGCAGGCTCCACGTCCAGTGCAGAGCCCCGCTGGGGGCTCCATCTCATGACTCTGAGATCATGACCTGAGCCGAAATCAAGTCAGACACTTAGCTGATTGAGTCACTCAGGCATTACATTTTGAATGAAAAAGGACTAAAAAACAGTGTTTGTAGTATGATACGAAGTTTTAAAACTTATACTTGCTTAAATGTACATCTTAGAAAAAAATCCTAAAATGATGTACATCAAAATATCATTTTTTATCATCAGAGAGGTGATTTTAAATATTTTAAATATTTTCTACATTTCAAATGAAGGTATCTTACTTTGTAATCTTTAATAACAATACATATTAATTTCTAATCAGTGTAAAGGGGTGAAAAGAGGTGAACTTTATCTTCGGGCCACTTATATATACTTATATACCCGGAGAAAACGAATTAAAAATTACTATAGTTGATTTTAGCAACAACTCCTTTTCTGCAAAGTTTGTAAGGAATTAAAATTATTTCTTTTACTTTATACATCGACTTAAGTTGGTTATTTCTATTTTATAGAGGATCCATTTGCCCAGCAAGCCAATCCCCATGCCCCTCACATTGCAAGTCTGTCAGCATGTGGATTTGGTAAAGGTACACATAAAGGAAGCTGTGTTAGGAGAGATTTTATTGTGTCTACAACCTTCAGTTGTCAGAATCCGATGTTGCTGTGAATCACGAACTGGTTATTAGGCCCCCAGGAGGAATTGCCTTTAACAATCAAAAAGCCGAGCCCTGAGGTCCAATAAAGTCTTCATACTTCCAGTAGCCAAAGGTAGGCCACAAAAAAATCCCAGCAAACCCTAGGGTAGAATTTCAGAGCCTAAAGTATCTTACCTCAGCAGCTGGAAGTATTAGCCATGACTAGAAATTTGTCAATTTATCAAAAATCTCCACTTTTTTTTATTCTCTTTTTCTCTCCTCTCTTCTTCCCTGTCCCCAGCCTTCATCTTTCCATCCATTGCTCAGAGCTCAGTGTGTTCTAGCACTCTCCTGGCTAATGCCTGCTATTGGGAAAGGGAGCATATTTTACGACATGAAAGAATGACTGATGTATCTCAAAGCTCCTTCAGTGTTAACAGATGTTCTGTAAAAAATTGGGGAAGAGAGAGGTGTTCAAGGTTAGTTTGTTTATTTTTTAACCACAGGATTTCTTAGCTCCTTAATACACACGGGTATAGCTGATTTTCAAGAGAGGTCAAGAGACTGAATGCTTTCTAAGTTTAATCATCACGAAACCCTTTTCATCACAAAGCATATCCAGGACTCATGCTTTTCAAAAGACATTTTAAAAAATCTTTGCCTAAATCCAGTGGTATTTTCTTTTAGGTAGAGTTTGAAGCCTTTATAGAAAGAAATGAATTGATTATGTTGCAATTTCTTTCATTACCTACATCAGGTGTAGGAGCAGAGAGTTGAGGGAAAAGATGTGTCCCTTCCTTAGAATTTTCCTTAAATTATACATCACAGGGTCTCTACCTTAACACAGCCCTGGTTCTCATAAGGCAGAACACCCCTGCTACCCAGCAGGACCTACTCAGGGCTGAAAAGTGGGTGGCCACATTTCTAGTCAACTCCATTGTCACTGCACCCAGGAATTGTACCCCTGATTACTCCCAATGGGAGTAAAGCCCTCATCTTTTGAACTCTCATCCCATATTTTGCCCATCTCTTTCTTGTTTCATTGTTTTCTCTCTCCCTCTCCTCTCTCACATTGTGAAATTTGAGAGCAGAGCCCTTGACTGACCCATCTTCGTAGTATCCCTGGCATCCTGCAAAATGTCTTTCACATCACAGAACAAATGTCCCTGGACAAAGGATGATTTCTCTGTATTTCTTAAGAAGAGTAGAGATCTTCTTCTATAATGTCAATACAAATCTCTATAAAAGCACTTATCCCAGGCTGTGATTGTGTATTTTATGTTTATTTCCTTCATTAGATCTTGTCCTATTCACCTTGGTGGGCTCAACATGAAGCTCACACAGACTATAAGTCCCATGAGGACAGAGAGTGTACCTGTCTTGATTGTACCTGTATCACCACTTGGTGAGTGCTCAATAAAAATGCTGGACAAATGGACTGTAGGCTGGATGGACATCAAATGCACGAAAGGCTAACAAGATCTTAAAGGTCTGATTTCATGCCCTCCCTTGACTTTCATATTCATTAAAGACTTAGTTTCAGAAACCACAGAAGGGAGAAACTATAGATATTGCAGCCAAGGAAATTTCCAGCTCCTTTCAGTCCACTTAATTCAATTAATTAAACTGAATGTCAATGAAATTTAAAGTAATAACCCCCAATTTGCGACTTGGTTAAAGAAAAATCCCCATCACCTTATAAAAAAAGTCTAATAGGTATCTCAATTCCCGTTTCTGATAGAGCTTTTAAAAATGGATTCACTGGACACAGGGCTTAAGAAATCACTATAAGATGCAAATAAAGTTACCAAATCTGTGGAGACAGTATTTGCTATACATTTGCCTATATTTTTTTTTTCTAGTAATTCAAGCGATGAATATGCCAGATGGTATTTTTATTTTACTTATATCCATAAACACTCTGTCTTTTGCATTTTAAGCCTTTATCTTTTCAAGCAGCAAAATTGAGAAGAAGGTACACAGATCTCTCACATACCTCTTGTTCCCACACATGCATAGCCTTCCCCTTTATCAATACACTCTACCAGAGTAGTACATTTTGTTACAACTGGTGAACTTACTATTTTTTTCTCTTTCTTAATCAAATTCTATGAGTTGATCATTTTGATTCCTCACTTCCTACCAAGAGACTGTCAATAACCTGAAGTAATTTTAGAAGAAGTTGATGCTTCTGCTCAGAGATGGCTCATAAACTTGTGACTTCAAATTTAGCAGGAAATGCCCTTTAATAACACTAAATTTTCAGTTGTATTGAACTGAAATCATTTGAATTTTATTTGAATAAGGAAATATCAGGGGCACCTGGCTTGGCTCAGATGGTAGAACTCTTGATCTTACGGCTGTGAGTTCAAGCCCTACATTGGGCCTAAAATTTATTTTAAAAAGAAGGAAGAAAAGAAAGAAGGAAGGGAGGAAGGGAGGGACTAAAGGAAGAAATGCCAAGAATAGTTAAACTACTTTTAAAGGGCTACAACATTTATTGAACTTTCACAAATATAAAAAACACTTTGTCAAAGTAATTAATTAAGGATGATTCTGTTTGGGATTGAGAGGGCAACAAACTTCTCTAAGTGGTTAGTGAGCTGTCACATGCTCAGAATAGACAGATTCATTTCCCTGTATCTGAATGGTCCAAGTTGCTGGAATAGATACCAATGCTCAGGTGTAATGGACGATTCTGAGTGCTGATCAAATATTAAGAATTGCTTTGGGATCAAGAGGAATGAGGTAGTATAAAATTCATGGCCATCTTCTAAATGATAAATCAGATTCCCAGGGACAAGACAACCTCTAGTTCTTAGACTCATTATTGCATGCTCCGGTTGAGAGATAAGCAAATGTTTGGAGCAAATATTAAATCTATATTCAAAATTCAATTCACATGGTACAAACTGAAGGGCTTAAAATGGGGTGCATTCCCTGTTAGATTATGCATTATACTTCAGATAGATTATTTCCCTTGACAGGGCCCTCAAGAAGGATCAAAGACAGCACAGAAGAAGATAATGTACAATATTATGACAGACATCAAATATCATGCTAATTCTGTCACAGATTAATTTGATGCATAAGCCCTTAAGTCACATCAATATCACAGAGGGTTTTTCTGGGTCACAAATCTAGACCATTCTATAGTCCTCTCTTCTAACATAGAAGTAGTTCATTAAAATGATTCTCTATTTGTAAAGAAATAATTTCCCTATCTCTCGAAGTTCCTCCAAGTGATAAAAGAGCTCTTAGGCTAAGTTTTCCCTTGACTGGAAAGGCAGTACTCAGCTAGGAAATTAAATAAAACCACTTCTGCAGGGATTTCTCATCGCTCACGATTTCAGACTTGTGTAGAACCATTATAATGATCCCATTTTTCTTCAGTATTTTACAACATCAGAGATCTTCTTTTTGTGCATTTCTATGGATTATTTTGAGTGTTTTGGCTATCTTTTAAGGAAAAGCAAATTGAGGAGACTATAAAAGTGAATGATCAAATTAGAAGCTTTTTGAGGTTAAACTTATGTAGTCAACTATTTGGTTCTCAATTCCTATTACTTATTTTATTTCTTTTGCTAAAAATGCTTTTCTCTCATATACTTAAATATCTAAAAGGTTATGACATGGAATAACTATATGTCAGTTACGGTTTAATTGGGTGGATACAGTTCTTAGCGCAAGTTAATTAACTTTTTATATGCCTTTCTTTTGGTTGTTCTTAGAGCATCTTGAGCAGATAATTAAGCATTCTCTAAGGCACTTTTACAGGCCTTGTTACCATCGATTGCTAACAAGACTTAGCAGAAAATAAATCACCCCTTTTTTTTAAGGTTACCTGAAAACATTTAAAAAATCCTTTGTTTTTTTAGAATACAAGAAAATCAATTACTACAGCAATAATGCTTTTCAGATACAAGCCTTGGGTAAGACCAAACACAGATATTTGTTTCATTTTGTGATAGTTTAATCTAGTTGTTAAAAGATACCTGAAATTATTATTGTTTCCCACATTCACCTCTCTGAATTCACAATTACAAATACAATATTGGTTTATTGTGGGTCATCTGTCTTAGTCAATTTAACATAAATCAGCTCAACCAGAGCTCTGGGCAAATAAAAGAAAAAGGCTGACAAAGAAAATGCTATTAATATGTTTATTTTGAATGCAAGCTATAGTTAAAAGTGGACATACAAGTGAAGAACCCATCAGGTACATGTTAGTTTTTTGTGTTCATTGTTAAGTGCATTTAAAGAATTAGTTTTCATGTTTTCAGAATACCCACTTTCAATGAATACAACCTGATTAATGGTTAGAATTAAAGTAACCCAATCAGGAATCACAGGAATCACTCTTTGATTCAAACTGTCTTTGGTTGTGACTCAAGAAAACTCATCTAATGAAAGGAAGAATGATTTCCAAGTAACATCAAGATTAAATGCAACCTTATAAACATATTTGTAAAATGTTAAGAATGCATTATCTCCCTATCTTTCTATTACAAATTTTATCCTAAAATCATATTGCTATGCCATTCCTCAGGAAGCCAAATTCATTTCACTGATACTCATTTTGTGCCACAAGCCTGTGGTGCTTGCTTCCCTCTTCAGGGTCTACAGAAACATTACGAACTATTTAGTATAGACACAGGGACTTCCATTCCTTCTATGATTCTTTCCTGGCTGCTCCTTCCCAACTAGAAGTCCTCCACTATTCAGATACCTAAATCTTCATACATTCTTACTGGATGTACCACAGAGGAAGGAACTTACTCTGTTGTAAGTGCTTTCACAGTTAGGGGTTGATTTTCATAGTAACTCATCGATAGCCCTATCACATTTCTAACTTAAGACAGTTTCTTTAATCTATCCTTCAGAAAAATACCTACTCTAAAATGCAAAGTTTCTATTGTGGCTTCTTTTAAGGATATGCTAAGAATAGATACAGACTGCTTGTGTGGCTCATTCGGTTAAACTTCTGACTCTTGGTTTTGGCTCAGGTCATGATCTCAGGGTCCTGAGATCAAGCCCCTTATCAGACTCTGTGCTCTTCGAAGGAGCCTGCTTGTTCCTCTCCCTCCCTCCTCTGCCCTGAAGCTGTTCCAGCCAGCAACTATTAAAGAAAGGATCTGAGACCACATGACAGCCTCAGAGGCTTTTTCCCATCAGTCAAGGTGTCTTTCAGCTACTTTTTCACTGGATCATAGGAGAAATCTGGAGAGATCTAGGATATTTCCAGTTTTTGCGTATCTTGGAATATTTTGTTTCAATGTCAAAAAAAGAATCCAACCCACTAGATTTCCAAAAATTATATGTTTGAACTTACATTTATTATATTAATAATTTTGACATAAAAATAAGCTCATTGCAGATAATATGAAGGATATACTTACAGCTTTCCTAGATTTATAAATACCTGGGCTTTATGGTCATCTTGACCATCCTTTATCTATAATAGCAATACTACGAGTAGCTCCTGTCAAGCACAAGGGTGCAAATCACCTCTACATGCACTACCTTATTATACAAAGGTCTCAGGCTCGGGAGCATCTTTATCATTCACAGGTGCTTTCTCAGGTTCCTGTATGATTTTTATTACCCATACTCCCACCTTATCTCCACCATGGTCAAGCTAATTGACATGGGCAGATTATAATTTTTTCTTACCAAAGTCACCAGCTTCTGAAATAACATCTTAACATGGATGCATTTGATAAAGAAGAGAGCAAAACAACAAACAAACAAACTGAAAAGCAAACCACAGAAAACTAAAGTCAAAAACTTCTTCAGTATTTCTTCTATGGAACATCTCTATGAAATATTCACTCGAGGCTGTTTTACTAAAGCTCTTAATTAGCCATAAACAAAGAATCAAGGAGAAGATAGAGCAAGTCTGGGGAAAGAACCACAGTAAACAGACTCTTTAAGAGGAAACAGCCAATCAGAAGTCTGTATTGCAAAAGAAATGTGTTTTTACTTTTTATTTTTGAAGATTTTATTTATTTATTCATGAGAGACACAGAGAGAGGCAAGCAGAGACAGAGGCAGAGGGAGAAGCAGGCTCCATGCAGGGAGCCCAATGTGGGACTCAATCCTGGGACCGCTGGATCATGCCCTAAGCTGAAGGCAGCCACTCAACTGCTGAGCCACCCAGGCGTCCTGGAAATGTGTTTTTAAAAGGGAATATTGCAATATGAAAAAGGCCACTTTACAGTTAAAGGTGTTTGCCACCATGGCAATGGCTACTAGCCACTACTGATTTTTCATACACATCCCTTCACCTTAAGATTACATTGTCTGACCATCAAAGAAGTAGATTCTCACTCTAAATTCATATTCTGAAATAATGAACTTTTAAAAAATTACAGCTCGGCTCAATGATTGGGGAGTTCTTCTTTAGGAAGGTTCACTTGAAGAAGTTAACATGGACTTCTTATTAACAAATATCCATGATCAAATTTTCCAAAAATACCTTTTATCCTCATGAAATTGGAAACTGGGTAATGAAGTCACTGTGGATTCACTGTTCTCATCATTATCCTCTCAAAATGGACAAGACTTTCATTTTAGACCTCAGAGACTTGAATAGATATTGACCTGACATTCTCAACCTAATGATTAAATGGTCTTGATGATTTCTCATAATAATGTAAGTAAATTTGGGGAGAATGTGAAAGACTTCTGACTAGTAGAACCAATCAATTAAAGTAGATGAGATGATAATTGCTTTTTTCTATTCTGACAGATATCCTAATTTTTCATCAAAGTAAAACATTCATATAGTATAACAGCAGATTTTCAAATAATATATGTAGGTAAAACAGACATATATTTTGAGGCTTTGACACTAGAACAAAATTATCTACTCAAGAAAGCATGCATTTGACACTAACGGTCTCACTGCCAAGACCTACATTTTGAAGAAAGCTAGCCGACCTTCTAAGACAACTGGTGCATTAATTCTTCATTCTTTTTCTCTTGTTTCTTTTTTTAAAAAGATTTTATTTATTTATTCAAGAGAGACACAGAAAGAGAGGCAGAGACACAGGCAGAGGGAGAAGCAGGCTCCCTGTGAGGAGCCTGATGCGGGACTGGATTCCAGGACTCAAGGATCACGACCTGAGCCAAAGGCCGGTGCTCAACCACTGAGCCGCCCAGGCGCCCCTCATCACCCTTTTTCAAATGACTTTTCAAGCCAAATTAGACTCTCATAATATCTAAAGGTTTATTTTCATGATAAAACTTATTAGGAAAAACAACAAAAAGTAGAAAAAATATGTATCTTATCCATGGACTCCAAACCAAACCAACAGCAGACTTATTAGCATCACTCTTTTTTCTTTTTTAAAGATTTTGTTTATTTATTCATGACAGACACAGAGAGAAAGGCAGAGACACAGGCAGAGGGAGAAGCAGGCTCCATGCAAGGAGCCCAAGTGGGACTAGATCCCGGGTCTCCAGGATCCCGCCCTGGGCTGAAGGCAGCACTAAATTGCTGAGCCACTGGGGCTGCCCAGCAGTCTTTTTAAACTGCGTATAGCATGACCATTATTTAACCACAAAGTCTATACAACCAAATTCATTCATCCATATTTTTATTTTTATTTTTTTTTAGATTTTACTTATTTGAAAGAGAAAGAGGAGAGAGTGGTAGAACACAAGCTTTGGAGACTAAGAAGCAGGCTACTCACCAAGCAGGGAGCCTGATGCAGGGCTCTATCCCAGGACCCTGGGATCATGACCTGAACCAACGACAGCTGGTTAATAGACTGAGCCACCCAGGCGCCCTCATTCATTCATATTTTCAGAAAAGCCTGTCTAGAGCAGTGTTACCCAGTGCACATACTGTGTAAGCTACATGTGAAAGTAAAATTTTTCTTTTAGATACACTAAAAAATTTTAAGAAGTAGATGGAATTCATTGAAATCATCTATTTTATTTAAACCAATATATCCAAAATATTATTACAACAAAAAAAAATAAAAAATTTAAAACAGATATTTCCTTATCTTTTTGTTCTAAGTCTTTGAAATCTCATCTGAATTTGAGACTTAGAGCTCATCTTAATTCAGACCAACCACATTTAAAGCGTGCAATAACCACATGTGACTCATACTTATCACACTAAACAGTGCAGTGTAGAGTAATTCTTCCCTTCCTGGGAGAAGGAGTTAAAGAATAGGTAGGGAACCCTCTGCTTTAGCCCTCAAAATTTACATGGAATAAGCAGAGGGTGTGGTTTCTATTCAAAAGCAGAGAAGATAAGAAACAACAGCTACTATTCCCACAAAGCCAGTGTTCACTCAGATACAAAGAAAGATATGGAATGCATCATGTCACTGCATGTTCTGACAAGATGAGAAAGTGTCAGTATTTACTGAAAAAGGAAACCTTCGTATAAAAATGGAAATTTCAGTATAAAAATTATACGTTAGAAAAAGTCATGGGGAGCTAAATTTTCCAGCTGTGAAAAGTATGTGATTTGGATGGAAACAGGAATACCTCTTGAAAAAGGCAATGCTAATTTCAAGTTGATATAGAATTGGGGGAATTGCAAAAAAGTACTAAAAAATTACTGCCAAAAAATAATCTTAACATTATTTTTAAACAGACCTGGTTAAGTAAGGGTGTTAAGTGATGAAAACAGCTCTGTGATGGCAAAGCTATGAAGAATAAGAATACCAATAATAGAGAGGCATACAAGTTCATGTTAATTTGAGAAAGATGGATAGCATTAAATTTCGACACTATCTATATAAAAGTGCATGTATGTGCATGTGTGTGTGTGTATATACGTGAGTATATATATATGAGTAGTATATATATGAGTGAATATATACATATATATATGAGTACTCACATATATATACACACACATATATATACACATATATATACATACACACATATATGTATTACACCTACGTCTATATTTATAATATGAATGTTATTTGAATATATAAGTGATCTTAAATTTCTAAAAGGACACATATGCTGCTGGAAATGAAGAATTCAAGGGGAATAAAGCTTACATTAACTAGAAAATTCCATGAGTAAAGTACCATGCCTGTTTTTCCAGAGTTAACTAGCTGATCACTAAAACATTCAGGCTGTCCTTCCACACTTTCTCTAAGGAAGAGGAAGTCCAATTAGTAATATTTTTCTAGATTCCTTGCATTTAGTTAGGCCATGTGACTTTTTCTGGCTAATGGATGTGAATATACATGATTGGTGTCACTTCCAGGCTGCAGTGGTTAAGTATATTACACACTCAATAAGCTTGGAGATGGCAGGGTCACACGTTAGAAGGAGCAGGGTCTTGCAACATTCCTTGGGTGCCAGCTACTCCACGGAGCCACCCAATCAGTAATACCTGCAATGGGCTTTGCACAAGTGACAATTTTTTTATTTGATGAAGTCACTGAGATTTAGTGATTGTTTCTTTTTTTTTTAAATTTTTATTTATTTATGATAGTCACACAGGGAGAGAGAGAGAGAGAGGCAGAGACACAGGCAGAGGGAGAAGCAGGCTCCATGCACCGGGAGCCCGACGTGGGATTCGATCCCGGGTCTCCAGGATCGCGCCCTGGGCCAAAGGCAGGCGCCAAACCGCTGCGCCACCCAGGGATCCCAAGTGATTGTTTCTTATAACAAGTTTGCCTACGCCAAATAGTAAATTATCTTACTTTTTTAACTATTTTATTTTCTTTGTCTAACATAATACATAAAAATATAACTAGTAAGAAATCAATATTTCCTTTTAAGATTTACACATAGCTATGGTAGAAATGTCTATGTCAGAGATAGAAAATAAATTTAACACCTGTACTAACTCCAGTCAACTGTTAAGCGCTGCCTCAAGCCCTGTGTTGAAAAATGTCTGGGATACATTTAGTTTCAATGAGAAAGAGCATGTGATTGATTAGTAGTGTTATACATGAATGCCAGATGGGAGTGTTGGGACACATACTAGGTGTTTGCTATTTGTGATTTTCTAAGTCACCTCGCAGGATCCTCAAAATCAAGTTTAAAAAGGCAAGCCTTTACCAAAGTATCCAGCAAACCTGGAAAGCTGAAATTTTGTTCTTAAATTCTTCTCACAGATACTAGGGACCTATTCACTTGACCCTGCATTCAGAATATTTATTGCATTCCAATTTTGCCACAGTATGTGGCAGTCATTACAAAGGGAAAGACTCATAATCTTAAAAATCAATTAAAGTATTGTTCATTCAAACCACATCATTTTGCTGGGAAAGACAGCACATATGAGAAACAATTCTTATTATAACAGAGCATTTAAAAAATCTTGCTTCTCTAGATATTTAATGATGTATTTCATTCAACAATCAAGGTAAACAAAATATATAACTTTACTGTATGACATTTTACCCCCAAACAAAACAACTCAACATATCTTAGTTTTCTCAAGTTCTTCGTTATGTTTGTTATCTGAGTGTTATCTGTTAAGACTGGGATAAAGACTGGGTGTTATTCTGTATGTTGGTAAATTGAACACCAATAAAAAATTAATTTATTAAAAAAAAAGAAAACAAAACAAAACAAAACAAAAGACTGGGATAAAGAACTCATCATACTCTTGGCCTACCCAAATAGCAATACCTCTGAAAGCTTGGCTGTAACAACAGATCTAATTTCAGGCCTTGCTCTGCACCACTCCATGTAGTAGTGATGAGTTCAAAGTTCTACAGGTTTCAGATTTCACCTAGCTTCCCCACATCCTAACTAGAAGACTCCATAGCTACACTTTATTCAATTAATCTCTATCTCAGTTTTTCCCATATATAAAAATGGGATCCCTGTCCTGGGGCTCTTATAAGGATTACAATATATAAATATAAAGCATACTGTAAGCATTCAACACACATTTGCTCCCAAACGGTGAGGAACTGAAACCTGCTTTGCTGTGGAGAGCAGATTCACATTCTCAGGCAGGTGCAGAGAAATGGACTCTCACTGAGAGCCAAATTCTCCTGTAGCCTTTCCAGCAGATCTAGAAAAATAAACTCCACTCCAGGCAAATGATGTGTGGTGTTCTCCAAATAGGCTACCTCCCCAAAGAGCAAAGCCATGGGGGTTAGAGTCTCCTCCCGCACCACCTAGGAGATACACACTTAGACTTAAATTAAGGAATGCTAAATTACTGAGGGTGTGGGGAAACAGGTATTCTCAGGAACTGTCAATAGGAGTAAAACTTGGTATAAACTTTCTAAGAGACATTTTGTTCCCTAACTACCCAACTAGAGCAGAGCTGAGGGGATCCTGGAGTTGTTGACCTCACAGCAATGCTGCACCTCTCTCCTACTGCAACTCCTGCCTGGCCAGGCTGAAACAGAGTTTGGTACCAAAAGGCCTAAGAAAGTTGACACTCTCTGCTTAGGACCAGGCAGCTGGAGGCCTGGAACTGAGGACAAAGGAAAAAATCCATCTCCTGGTGGAGATTGTCCTTCTGGGCACCTAGCTGCTCTGGTTTGCAATCCCTAACCCTGTGTGGGATGCTGACTCAGCCATGGAGGCTGAGATGGATGCCTGAACGGGTTGAAAGGTTCATTAGTCATGTTTAAGAGTTGACATAGTCATCTGATGAAGTGATAAAGTCTGCCTGTTGATGTTTAGGTTATTTCTGAGTAGTATAGCTGTTTAATTTCTGAACTAGGTTGAATAAAAAACAGATATTACACAAAACCACATCTCAGTAAAATTTCAAGGATCATACTGTAATAAAATCCACTGAAATATTTTTAAAAACTAATTTATGGGGCAGCTTGGGTGGCTCAGTGGTTAGCGCTGCCTTCGGCCTGGAGCGTGATCCTGGAGACCTGGAATCAAGTCCCACGTCAGGCTCCCTGCATGGAGCTTGCTTCTCCCTCTGCCTGTGTCTCTGCCTCTCTCTCTCTCTCTGTGTCTCTCATGAATAAATAAATAAAAGTCTTTTAAAAAGTGCTAATTTACGGTTATGGATTTAAAGAGATCTGAAAGATGATCTAATTCCTATTTTAGCCTGTTTTTATAAACTATGCAGACAATATTTTTCTTCTTAAAATTTGGTTTATTGTTAATGTAAACAGTGGGGGTAATCTTCATTAATGTAAATCTTCAGGTTTACTAATCCAAAAGATACTCATCTCAATGGTGATTTGGGGAGTTTCTGACAGTTTCATGAAGCCTACACTTGTAAAATTCTCCACATTTATTTTTTAAAGGCTAAATAAACTCCAAATTTTATACCACTTCTTTTTTTAATACCACTTCTCTATCTCCTTTATTATTGATATGCTTAAGGCCAATAGCTTCAAAAGGAAAATAAGAAATTTTTACAAAATATTATTTTTCAAGCTTTATTTTTTCAAGGCTTTATTACTCTAAAACTTAAACATTAAGATGTATAACATGGAAATACCAATTACATTTTTTAAATGGATGTCTTGCTTTAGAATAAAAATCACCTATACAATAACTGCCATGTTAAGTTGGGTATAATCATATCTGCTGAAGCATGAGTTCAGGTGGACACAGCATTAGCCCATCTCTTGATGGAGGGCATATATCTAGGAGTGGGCCTCAGCAGGTCCAGAAAGCATGAATAAATATGAATAAGGTAACACAAACTTCATGTCACCTACTTTACCTACCAAGATTTCTTCCTTCACTTACATGTCTGGCTTCATGTGATATTCCCTACCACCAAAAGATGGAGGAGGAGAAAACTCTGGCCTGGCTCATATTTGATATGTTGGTGCTAGCTAAAAGCTGACTGTTGATACATTAGAGCTCCACTCAAGTTTTGCCCTAAAAATGTAGTAAGGAAAGGCAATGCTTTCAGGTGACATATTTGTAGGTTTCAGAACTAGCCATCTACTTTACATGTAACTAGAAGTGTCTTTAATTATAAACATGCATTTACTCCTTGGGAAGGTGGCAAATATCCTGGCTGCTTGGTGATGAGCCTCAAAGGAGCAAGACTAAAACCAGGGATGGACATCTGAGGAGGTAATCTATAGTTGGATCCATGGGAATGAGTACAACACACTTCAAACTTTGCATCACATATTAATGCCCTTTGGAAATTGTCTACCAATGTGGAAACTCTAAACAACCAAGAAGATTCATCATATAAATGTTAGCCAGAATTTCTTCTTGATTATCTCAGGGTTATACTATGAGCAGAATGGCTCTGATGACAGAGTTAAAGGGAATGAATAAATAGAATAGCACAGACTCCCCCTCTAGAAGACTGATCTAGATTGCCACTGCTGAATGCCCAAGGCTAATAGCAAGCAGCAAAAACTTACACTTGAGCCCTCTCCATGACACCATTACCTGGAAATACCAACTGGCCTTTATCAGCAAATCAGTTACATAAGATGTCTTCCACCTTGGAGAATGATGACTTGTCCTTCCCCAAAATAACAACTCTTCCATATTTCTTCCCCTGGCTGTAAAGCCTTTAGAAGCATGATTTTCCAAATATGTACCCGACCTGTCAATGTGGTATTGCATATAGCATTGCCTCACGTAAAGGTACCTATTTTAGGAAAAAAGAAGTGGACCAGTCATACACATTGGATTCATGTACACAGTCACCCAGAAGCAGTCATGACTGGTGAGATGGCCTGACGAAGTCTCAAAGTACAAGGTTACAACCAATACCTCGTAGATTGAAGTGCTGACCTCCAGGACACAGGACATTCACTGAATCGATTGCCAGTATACACTCCTATGTCCCCACGAGCTAGACTACCTGGGTCCTGAAGCCATGGGATAAAGTAGAATTGGCCTTTTTTTTTTTTTTTTTTTACTCTGACTCCCAGTGACCCACTGTAGAATATATGCTTCCCGTCCCTGCATCTTAGACTCTGCAGGGTTAGAGATCCTAAATCCCAGGAGGGAAATGCCTCTGCTAAGGAACACAGTAAAGTACCCAATTCACACTGTGTTCCTCATCCCACTGGATCCACAAGCAAATAAAGGAACTGCTGTTTGGTGCAGGTAAAGATTCATGAAAAGTCACGGTTGTGACTTTGCAGTGGGGCCAGGGAAGTAAGTCTGATACCCAAAGGATTCCACAGGACATCTCTTGGTACTTCTGTGACCAGTTTTGAGAGTAAATTAGGATATGTAGAGACCATTACCCGAAAATACCAAAGAAAAGTAGCAGCAAAAGAAAAAAGGGAGATTTAGACAGCGCTGAAATTAAGATTTAGGTCACCCCACCAGGCAAGTCACCTGCACCAGCCCAAGAATTGTGCAAAAGTGAGGGGAATCGAGAATGTGTGGTGGAGAAAGGAGGCAATAAATACCAATTACAGCTTCATGACCAGCTACAGAAACAAATTCTAGCTAATTTCACTAGCCCACTTGCATTAAGCTAAATTATCAGAGTACAGCTGCTACTATCTTAAAGCACATCCTGTGACCTGATTGAACTGATTCTTCCTCTCTGGAAAGAAGTGAGGGCCATTTACTTTTTCTCAATTTTTTTATGGAAGCCACGTACATGGAGGGCACCAAAGTAGCTGAATAGTGCCAGGGGTAGATTTTATTGGACTCTTCCTATTAGGCACCTTTTCACATCTTCCCTACGTCATCTGCCCCTTGTTTGTTTGTTTGTTTGTTTGTTTAAGATTTTATTTATTTACTCATGAGAGACACACACACACACACACAGAGGCAGAGACACGGGCAGAGGGAGAAGCAGGCTCCATGCAGGGAGCCTGACGTGGGACTCGATCCCGGGTCTACAGGATCATGCCCTGGGCTGAAGGTGGCGCTAAATCGCTGAGCCACCTGGGCTGCCCTGCCCCTTGTTTCTATTGGCATGACCTCTGATCATCTTCATGCAGGCACCCCCACACAGTGCCTCATCTTCTGTCCCTGTATGTGTCTCTCACCACCCATGCTCACACATGCATACCCTTGGAGTGCAAAGGAGATAATGCTCATAGAATAAAACCTAAAGCACAGAAATGGAAGATGACTGATACATTCTTCCCACTTCCTCTGCTGGATGGCCACAAAATCCTGTCAATATGCCCTGAGGAACAAAGTTCCTGGATTAGACTGTCAGTTTCACTTGTTGGCAGCCAGCTTGATAACTCATGTCACAAACAGAGCTGGAACTGAGGCAAGATGGGTGAAGCACTTGCTTTGGATGAAAAATTTAAGAGGGCCTCAAAATCTCACTACAGAACATACAGAATACTTAAAAAAAACCTCAAAATTAATTTTAAAAATCAATAATGAGCAAAATATAAGAATTTTAAATAAAGACAGATCCCCTACGAGCCCCTACTACTTTCCCTCCCTCCCTCTTCTTCAGTCATTCTTTCTGGATTGCAGTCCCTAATAAAATACCAGCCATCAGCGCTCTTTGTCAAGCTCTTTCTGGAAAGAAGCTGACAATTCTTACAAAAGGGATATGACCAAAGTGAGGTATACTAGAGGACCACTGAGGGATAATGAGTAAAATACCCTTTGAGGAGACAGGAAAGGGAAAGACAAAGCAATGGAAGTCGATGGTGACATGTGAGAAAGCACCGAAGAACCCCTCACACATAAAACTAGAGAGAAGCAATCCTTGACTTTTTTTGAAGAGAGAGGCTCGATATTACTTGTGAATCCTTGATAGGCAGGAACTGCATCTTTATGGAGGAGGGTAAGGAGCCAGCCCTGTGGGCTCCAGAATACTCCTAGAAAAGCTAACGCCCCTTGCTAAGGTCAAGGCCTGAGATGTGGCAGCAATGGGGTGGAGGAAAGGAGCCTCACCTCCTCCTGGGTATGAATTCTTAATGACATTATTAGACTGAGCCATTTGTAGCAGCAAAAGGAAGAAGGGAGTTTCCATAATTTATAGACTATAATCAAAATGTCCTTGAGGAATATACATAAACACCCACAAATGCCTCATTGCAAAACGGGCTTGAAATCATTTGTGATATAGCCTACAATAAAAATTGAAAGGTTTTGGAAGAGTAGATTCTAGGTAGAGTTAATATTAGAATATTGTATTAGTTTTGTGTGTATCATTAATCACTACATTACAAAATAAAAACATACCTGGCCAAGATGTTCAGCAATTTCATGACTCTGTACAAAGTTGATCATGACAATGTTGTTGTTAATGGTGAAAAAATGTCATGTAGTTAGTTTATTAAGATCCAGACTTTTCTGATATCTCTGTCTCTGTCTCACTGTCTCTGTCTCTGTCTCTCTCTCTCTCTCTCTCTCTCTCTCTCACACACACACACACACACACACACAAAACCTATCATCTCAAATTATACAAGCTAAAGAGGCAGAAATATGTAATATTTCTAAATAATTCCTAATTCACAGATGAGTAAACTGGAATTTAGACAGGTGAGATATTTGCCTAAGATTCAACCCCTGTGAGATTCCAAACACTTGATCCTAATGACACTACGTTATAAATACTATGTACTGAATCATTGACTTGAAAGTGTTCTGGGTAAATGCCCTTCTCAGTGTCCAAATTTCTACTCTGATAGTACTTACAAGTCATTAATGCTAAAATACTACCTGTATTTAGCTTGTTTCCTGAAGTTCCATGATAATTCATGTTATCTTTAACTGAAAGCAGGTAACATTTCATACAGAGTAGTCAAATACCTACTGCTGGCTAAGATCCTCAGCCAAAGGGAACAATCAGCTATTTCATCAAATACAGTTCTTTTCAGGCATGTCCGCATCCTCTGAAGGTTTTGTAAGACCAGTTGAAGCGGTATTTACTGTGCTTAATTTAATCCAGTTTGCTGAAAGTAACTGGAAGAGTAGAATCATTGTTCACATTTCCTTGACTGTTCTTATCAAATCTTCAGAGTTCCTGCCATGAGCAATGGAATTGTTGCTATAGCCATACCACACATTTTGTTAAGAAGTGATTACACCTTGGAGTAAAGCATCATAAGAATGGTATCATTGAATATTTTTGTCCCCATTTTCTCCCACTTTCCCCATAACTCAGTTTAAATGGCAAATGATAGAAATATTTTAGAGCTTATTTAACTCTCAGTATAACCAGGAAAGATAGTCATAGGCATTTTAATTTTTTTAATACTTTAGATATTTCTATGAATAATTTTAAAAATAACAAAATGATCATTCAAATCAACTTTATTGTAACATATACTAATTTAAACATAAAAAACCTTTTCCCTTCCATTTTTCCTAGGTTTGAAGTATATATATACAGATTAAGTTTCATTAAAGGAAAAGATAGGATGTGTAATCAAGACAATTGATTGAGGAACTATTGCAATTAATATGATGATTCAGTAAGATGCCATGTAAAAGATGGATGCATAATAACCAATAGCATTTCTTGCTAGAGTTATATCAGAAAAAGGTTTGATTTCCCATAGTAATAAAAAATAAAATATTAAAAATTACTGTAAAAGAAATCTGAACATTTTAAAAACTACAAAATTTCAACAAGACACTAACGAATATTTTAACAGAATATAGACCCATGCTTGTAAATAAAAGGGTAGAATATTACAAAATCAACCAACTCCTCCAGTTTGCTTAACATTTTAATACAATCTCAACCAAAAGTAAATAAGCTCTTTAAAAATTTGACCAAATAAATCTAAGAAAACAAATACAAAAAGCTAAGAAAATGTTTGAAGTGTCAATTACCACCAAATAAGTATGTATGTATGTGTTTATTTATTTTAAAAGATTTTATTTATTTATTTGACAGAGAGAGAAAGAGAGAGAGTGTGAGTGAGCACAGGCCGGGAGTCGGGTAGGGGGAAAGGGAAAAGCAGACTCCCTGCTGAGAAGGGAGCCAGATGCCAGGACCCTGGGATTATGACCTGAGCTGAAGGCAGATGCTTAACTGACTGACTGAGCCACCAAGAAATAAGTATTTCTTATTCCACTAATATGGAAAAACTAGAGTGCGAGACTCAAGCAAAAACTAAAGAACAGAGTGATAGGCAAAATATTTGATAGTGATGTGACAGTTACTCCACACATTCTGATTGGATCCTGCTAGATACTCAATGCTCACATATCCTGGCTGAACATCAGTCTGGGAGAGGGCAACACAAAGAAGAAAATGGAATCTTAAAGAGATCCTAGACTGCATAAGAACATAATGCAACATCTTATAAAATTTTCAATATAATGTCAGATAAATTATTTTTAAATTAGTAAAGAAAAACCATTAATTATTCATAAAAAATAGACCTCAAGTTGGACATATCTCTTCTTAGCATTTTCAAAAACCAAAACCAAAAAGCCAACAAATAAGAATTTATGCAGATAAAAACAGAATTACAAGTGAAAGTTATTATTTTGAAATTCAAGAGTAAAATATTGATGAATATAATCCTGAGGAATGGGAAAACTTCCTAAATATAAGAGCAATAAAATTGTCATTGTGGGTTTTGACCACATAACCTGTGAGGCTCTAATAAACAAAAAATGTTATAAAAATGCATGAAGAAATAAATGTGATAAATAAAAATTTAACATAAATCTTGCCCAAAAACTAATCCAATGGAAAAATTAGCAGATAGCATTAATGTGTAAATCACAGAAGAAAGTAGATAAACGTATGAAAAAATGTCAACCTCTAGAGTAATCAAACACATTATAAATTTAAGATTCTTTTTATGGCACAGTAAGACCACCCTTCAGAACTGTTCTTCTCTTTTCTCAATTAGTCCTTGTTTCTAGCTGGCCAAAATAAACACTGTATTTTCCAATTTCTCTGGCAGTTAAGTTTGGCCAGGATGACTCAGTGCTGATTAATGGAACATGTACAGAAGTTTTATAAGCAAACTCTGTATTGTATCCCTGAAGGGAAGGAAAGATCTGGCTCCCCTTTTCTTCTTTTACTTTTCTCCATCATGCTTTTTAGAACATGGTGGTTGTAGTGATGTACTATTTTAGACCAAGTAGAGGCAGCAAAATGCTGTGGTGGAGAAACATAATTACAACAGCAAGAGTCTTCATTATGATGAAGAACCCAACTAGAAGATATGGACCTCTTCTGCTTACCTCTAGATCTTTGAGTAAGAGTAAAAACAAACTTCTACTCCTTTACACCACATTTTTTTTGAAGTCTCCGATAAATGCAATTGAACCTTAACTAATGTTCAATGTTTTTTCATCTTTCGCAGAGTCACTGTTTTTAAGTGTTTACATTTAATATTAGTGACAGTAAATGAGATGTATATACTCATACTTTGAAGGTAGGAGTACTCAAAGTTTAATTGGGTGAGTTGTGCACTGTACAACTCCAGAAGTTGTTATTAACTAAATGCACAAATATACTTATTGGATCTAGATACACATATACACTTGCACAGTCTTTAAAAAGACATTTTGAAAGTGTTTATCAAGAGTCTTAGGAGACTGTGGTTTCACTGGGGAAATCTATTGTGATGAACAGTGTAATGAATACCTAGAGCTATGTTCAAAGTTTCATTATATTAAAAAAAATGGGAAACAATCAAAATATCTAAACGAGATAATAAACTATGGTACATATGATACATATATGGCATCATAAATAGTATGATAGATATGGTACACAAATTATGTACCATAAGACCTGGTACATAAACTATGATACATAAAAATTTATGGTAGATAAATATATGATAGACTATAATACAGCCACTACACATTATATTTTTGAAAATTGTCTGTGGTCAGATAATAAATTCAATGCGATATTAAGTTAATAAAAAAACCTATCTGTATGATCCCATATTTTTTGGAAGTAAGAAAAAGGCACACACACACACACACACACACACACACATATACATAAAAAAGGGAAGACTATATAAAAATATTAATTATCTCTGAGTGGTGATATTACCTGTGCCTTTTATTTCTTCTCTGTTAATATCTGCTATCATTTCTTTTTTCCTATAATAACCATGTATTATCCTGAAAATCAGTAAAAAGCAATATTTAAAAATCTTTGCAATTGAATCCTGAATAGAATAACTACTATAGGGCAGCCCCGGTGGCTCAGCGGTTTAGCGCTGCCTTGAGCCCAGGGCGGGATTCTGGAGACTGGGGATAGAGTCCCACATCAGGCTCCCTGCATGGAGCCTGCTTCTCCCTCTGCCTATGTCTCTACCTCTCTCTGTCTCTCATGAATAAATAAATTAAAATCTTTTAAAAAAACTACTATGAATGTCTCATCTTCGCATATCTACTTTATTACAAACATTCAAACATGGGTCAATGGTATGGTCTGAATATTTATGTGTCCCAAAATTCATATGTTGAAATCCCAACCCCCAAAATGATAGTGTTAGAAGGTGAGGCCTATGGGAGGTGCTTAAGTATTGAGGCGGGAGTCCTCCCCCCTCAATACTAATACTAATCCCCAATTAGTATTGGGGATTAGTATTAGTATTGGGATTAGTGCTCTTGAAAAAGAGACCCCACAGAGCTCCCTAACCTTTTCCAGCAACCGAAGATACATAGAAAAGGTGCCGTCTATGAAATAGGAAATGGGCTCTCACCAGTCACCAAATCTGCCAGCACCTTGATCTTGGAATTCCAGTCTCCAGAACTGTGAGAAAGAAATTTCTGTTTTTTATAAGCTTTTTTTGTGATATTTTTGCTCTAATAGCCTGACTGTACTAAGATAGCTAATGATTACAGCTTCAGCAATGTGGTTCACTAAATTATGATAAAGGAAACTGTTTTTATCTCACTGACAACTAAAAATAATTGGAACACCACTTGAAACATATTCTAAATGAATATTTTTCATTGACCTTTTCCCAGAAAAATACACATGAAACAATAAAGTGGCCTATTTTACTTGCATGATCACATATAAATTTAGGAAAAATACAATTCCCCTTTTCAGATGTCGAGTTAGAGAAAAGAATACATAGTTGGAAGAAGAAAATTCTTAAACATTAATTATGCTTAAAAATCCTTATCTAGATCAGTAGAAATTCTTAAAAAATGTTTTTAAATCAAAATAAAAATGGTATAAATGATATCTCAATGTGTACAAATATGATATTTTTAAATATAATACTTTAACATTCTAATTACAAGTTCCATCACAGGGTCAGTGTTTGAGCAAAGTTTAGAGCCCAGAAACTAGAGAATAACAGTCTTAGAATATAAATTGATATTATTTTAAAGTGAGAGTGACTAAAGCATCCTACTTTTCCTTTTGTTGTAAAGAAATATTTAGCTTTTATCATGAACAACTTACAATTTTATTTTCCTCTGTTTGGAAAAAAAATCTTGGGCATCATATAAATTTATGTGTTTCTTAAATTTATGCCAGGTCCATCTTAAGGGTTCCTATATATGGTTTCTACATTGCAGCAGACACTAATTCTAGTAAGGTACAGCCATGTCTAAATTTTAAGATGTTGAAAATATATTCAATGAAATTATTTACATGCCTTACATATTTAATAGTTGTCCATATCAGGTCAATAAGCATTTGTAGAATACCTTGTATGTATTGAGCCAACTGTTAGGCGTTGATGATAGAGACTAAGTATAAGGCATGACTTCCCTAAGAAAGACTCTGGAACAGTATTTCATTAAACATTAGTGGTGACTAATATAAATCATCCTTGGTTATACTGCAGTGAGCAATATTGATCAAAGAACTTATTAGAGAAAGGAGACTCATAAATTTCAAACAATTGGATACTGGTTCAAAATAATTTACAGCCAAGTGATAACTATGTATGGTATAAATTATTAATACTTTGTTAGTTAAGGGAGAAATTAGTGAGTTTATAAAGAAAGACTCATCAAGAACACATGAATTTAGACTTAAAACATGAGCAATATTAAGGCAAAGAGAAAAGGGAGGAGGTTATAGCTGGAAAAAACACAAAGGAAATGGCATAGAGATGGGGTGACCAGGATACATGGAAGGTAAAGTTGGTAGGTAGGATACATGGAAGATAAAATAGGGTGCTCCATAATTTAGAAGAACAGATGAAAGATTGAAAGAGTTATAATAAGGTTGAAACATTTTATTAGCATGTTTTTGACAAATTTATAAATATTTGTCTAAATATATATGTACATATACATACATATATGTATATATATATACACTCTGATCCATATAATTGCTTCAACCAGTAGGGGATATTCAAATGTAGGCTGGAAGCAGCCACAAGATAATTATAATTAACCTGGGAGTGGGAAAAATCAGTAGACAGTTGCGCCAGAGAAATGAAACTGAGGCCACTGCAGACACATATACTACATACACTAAAAAAATAAGCCAAAACTAAGGTTAGAGAGTAATCTTAGGAAAGAAAAAAAGGCTGTAAAGTTCTTACACTTCTGTGACCAAATAAAAATTATTAATTGTGGCTGGCAGACTCTCAACGGGCTCCCAAAGTCTCAGCCCCTTATAGTCACACCTTTGTGTAATCCCCCTTGACTAGGTCTAGACTAGTGACTTGCTTCTGACCAACAGGATAAGGCAAAAGGGATGGGAAATCATTTCTGTGATTTCCATACATAAAATTTAGACTTCTGTCTTCTTTTAGACTCCTTCCCGTTTGCCTTGATGAAGCAAGTGCCATGTTTAGGAAGTTCACACGACTAGAATTGGCAGGTGGCTGCCATGCAATAGCCAACTAGAAACTGAGTTCCCTAGCCCCAATGCCTTTGAGGAACTGCAATTCTGCCAACAACCTCACAAATGTGGAAACAGATCCTCTGTAAGCCTTCAGATGAGACCTTAGCCCGTGGTAGCATATTATGAAAGATTCCTGACCCTGCTCTGAGATAATAAATGTGTGTGGCTTAAGCCATTGAGTTCTAGAGTAATATAGGTTATGGAAAAAGTAAATCATGAATAGATGTATGTATTTTTTCCTTACTTTTCCCTCTTTTTATCCATTAAAAACAAACATGGCTTCCATGTCTTCTCCTTTCCCAACTTGAGAAAAGTCAAACCACTGTTGAAATTATTCTTTTGAAGTTGTGTTCAGAAACAAGAAGAAAGAGAGAATAAGGAATTAGAAAAAAAAATGGAGAACTGAAAAGGGCAAGAGGGTACTTTTGAGGGAGGGAAGGGGTTAAGAGGAGAGACGTGAAGTATCACGTCAAAGGAACTCAGATGAGGAAAAAAAGGAAAACACGAAAGAAATACTAGTTGTCATTCTCTTTTGGTGGCGGGGTATGTAATTTTCATCATAAGCACTTCTCTAACACTGGACCACATGGCTTGTGACATCAACAGGGTAAAAAGAATCCATCCTCTACTTTTCACTGTGGTATTTGCTACTAGTAAGGATAAGGCTTATCCATGTTGTTGTTTGGTTCTTTCATGACCCTAATCTTTAAGGTGTTTCACAGAGCTTCTATCTTCCCAAAGGCATGTATGTGGAGTTACTCTGAAGCTGGTTTTTCAACCCATGTCATCCTCCATTCCTTAACATGTTTCCATAATTAAAAGGGGAGGGAATGAAGCTATGCAGGAAAGTCTCCAGCAAAATAGGAGACAGGACTCGATATAAAAGACTGGTAATGCAATTAGCTCTTAATGTACTAACATTTCATAAGGAGTACAGATAATAATCTTCAAGTAAAAAAAATATTATTATCACTACAGGTCACCAGAGTTCTCCTCAAGGTAGATAATAATAAAATAATAAACACTTTTGAATACTAATTATATGTCAGGTTTCTAAGTGGTTTACATATATGAACTCAAGTGATTTCCACATTAATATATGAAAAAAAGTTTCTACTGTTACCTCCATTTTACAGATCAGAAAAGAGGCAAAGAGATGCTATAAGCATCAGCTTACAAAACTACTAACGGGTTAAAACTTTGGCAGTTTGAGTCTTTGCCCTTAATAAACACTCATAAATACTGACTGATCAATGATAATTCTGGAGACAGTACCATAAGCAGAGTCCTACACTAGTAAGTTTAAGGAGAAACTTGCATAATGTGTATTTGGAAGTTTCAGGTATTAACATTTCCCTTATAATTATTGCTAACATGATTATTACAAGTGCAACATCTTGGGACACTTGAGTGGCTCAGCGGTTGAGTCTGCCTTTGGCTCAGGGCATGATCCCAAAGGCCCAGGATCGAGTCCCATATCAGGCTCCTTGCATGGAGCCTGCTTCTCCTGTCTCTGCCTCTCTCTCTGCCTCTCTCTGTGTCTCTCATGAATAAGTAAGTAAAATCTTTTTTTTTTTAAAGAAACATCTTTATAGGCTTCTAAAACCTAAGTTTATGCATGATTCTTTAAACAACAAAATTCAGTGTTTGTGAAGTCCCTTTTTCTATCACCTTTTCGCTTTCAATCTATTTGAAAGTCTTGCCAACTCTACCTCCCCACAGATCCTGAATCCAATAATTTCTCATTGCTAATCCTAGATAAAACCTCACCATCTCTTTCTGGACTTCTGTAACAGCCCTCTTCCCAAATTCTCTGCTTCCACTTTCATCTCCCTATTTTTCATTCTCTATATAATAACAAGAGTGATTTTATTAAAGCACCAATAGATCAGGCTCAAAATTCTCCAAGGGTTTCCAAAAGCAATTCACATGAAACCAAAACACTGTACCATGATCTATAAGATCCACTTGAACTATCTCCTCCTGTTCTCTGACTTCATGACCATTCCACAGTTTTGTCACTCTTCGCCAGTGACACTGGCTAGCTTTTGTCCTTTGACTATTTTTAGCTCACGTATCTCAGGGTCTTTGCACATGGCTATTATTGTTTACTAGAATGCTCTATCTTCAGACCATCACATGACTATTTTCTTTACATTATTTACATATCAGCTCGAATGAAAGCCTGTGAGCATCTTACCCTCTTCTTGATTTATTTCTTGATAGCATTTACCACTCTCTGCAATTATCTTGTTTTGACTGTTCCTTACTACATCCATGAGGAAAGGACTTTACTTTACTAAAGGTATCCCCCATGCTTACAGCGATGAGTAGTTTCAGAAGATGCTCAATATATAACTGTTGAATGGGTAAGTGAATGAATCAGTGAATAACTAATACAGGCCAGTAATAGTTTTAGCAATTAGGACTTCAGAAGTAAGTAAAAAGACACAATATCTAGTCTTGAATCTCAAGATGTACCTATTTTCTCCCAAAGGAAGCAAAGTGTAAACTGAGATGTGAGGAACAGAGAAGAGTCATGGAGAGTGTAGGAAAAAGTTTTCCAGGAACTTGGACTATGAAACACCAAGGCTCAGATTTAAAATGGAGCTGAGCCTGTTGGAACACTGTAAGAGGAGCAGCAATATGATCATGCTGGGGACAGAGAAAACAAATCTGAGGTTAGAGGGTAGATCACCCAGGGCTGCATAAGTCTTGTCAAGAGTGCGGACTTTATCATGAGGGAATGGAGAGTTCTAGATGAGCTTTAATTTGGGAACTGAAATTATCATATTAGAGACAAAAGCTTGAAACCTGAAATGCCTGGGTGGCTCAGTAGTTGAGCGTCTGCCTTTGGCTCAGGTCATGATCCTAGAGTTCTGGGATCGAGTCCTACATCGGTCTCCCCATGGGGAGCCTGCTTCTCCCTCTGCCTGTGTCTCTGCCTCTGTGTGTCTCTCATGAATAAATAAATAAAATCTTTTAAAAAAAAGCTTGGAACCTGAATTCAGTCAGTTGCACCTTAAGCTACATTTTAAACTACATTTTTTAAAAATATTTTTTTTATTTATTCTTGAGAGACACAGAGAGAGAGAGAGAGAGAGAGAGAGGCAGAGACACAGGCAGAGGGAGAAGCAGGCTCCATGCAGGGAGCCCAACATGGGACTTGATCCCGGGTCTCCAGGAGCAGGCTCTGGGCTAAAGGTGGTGCTAAACCGCTGAGCTACCCGGGCTGCCCTGAACTACATTTTAATAGAAATAAAAAATGTAACCTCACGGGGTGATGCTGTGATGTGCAGATTTGTATTGTCAAACTCACAGGATATCACTCACCAAATGAATGATAGAATCACTCAATACTAGTCAGAGAGGTTAGTGGAAAGTCAAATGTAAATCTTTCTTTACATATATTTTTTTTCCTTAAAGTCTTTTCACAAAGCTCAGAAACACATTTTTTTTTTCTAGTAGGACCATTTCAGTTCTAAATTAGCCCCAATTTTTATATTTTGCCTTTATAGAAAGGGCTCAGGATTATTTTTCCTCTTTTGTTCAGGGGGAATGTAATTCAGTCTAAACCATATTTCAGAAAAGAACACAGGCATAATTCTGTCAGACTATTCATTCCTTCAGAATTTTCAGGCGTTACATTTTATTCTTGGGTATTTTTACTTTTAGATATTTTTACTTTGTCCTCTCTTTGCACAAAACTCGTATTTCTCTGAGATGAATACTTTAGAGTATCAATATATAATTTGTCCATTCTTCACTTTTTGTCTCGACTCTTGTAAAAAAGTATTCATGGAGCTCCTACTATATATAAGGTGCTGTGAGACATAGGCATATTAAGTACGAAGATCATGATTATTTCAAAATAAAACCAAAACTAAGATTTGAGGGATGCCTGGGTGGCTCAGTGGTTGAACATCTGCTTTAGGCTCAGGCCATGATCCTGGGGGACGGGAGAGGGGGCGGGGGGTGGGGGGGGGTCCTGGGATTGAGTCCTGCATCAGGTTCTCCACAGGGAGCCTGCTTCTCCCTCTGCCTATGTCTGTCTCTCTCTCTCTGTGTCTCTCGTGAATAAATAAAATCTTAAAAAAAAAAAAAAACACCTAAGATTTGAGAATCTGTAAGATTGATCCAGATAACTCCCATATTTTGGAAAGTGTGTATAATCATTTTGCCCATCTTTACAATTCCATTAACTAAATAATTGATTCTTTGTTTCACGTTCAGTTTTGTAAGCCCAATTTACTGAACTAGAAGGTGTACACTTGTTAGGGAATAGAAGTTACTCGTAAGCTCTTCCACTTGTAGCCGGCAGCTGGGGCTGGCACTTGTCTGTGCCATCAGCACTTTGCACAATGCCTGGCACATCATAGGCACTGAATTTTACTGAACAGAATAGAGTGGGATAAAAATTGATCTTTGGCTGTTAGACTTTATTGTTTGTAATTTATTTATATAAATGTCTGTGAGATTTAACATTGAAACTGATTCCGTATCAATGATGCCCACATAAAAGTTAGCAATGTGCACTACTTGCAAAATTAACTTGTGTACTCTTTTCCTCTTGCAGCTGCCTCCTATTTTAGTTTGTTTTTTATCTCACCTATACTGTGATTCCCCAATGACCAGCTTTTGAAAAACAAGAATGTTCTCGTTTGTACGTGAATAATTTATTCACATTTTGTTCCACCCACCAATTTTACTGACATTGAAATGTGGCATAATCTCGGGCATATTGTTATTAATATTAAAGCCATGTAAAACTAGGGCAGAAGCCTGTTTTGCATTAATAAAAGTCCTTATCAATGCAAAATATTTTCACATTACCAAAATTAGCAATGCAAAAATGCAAATATGGTCCTCCAAGGATTGAAGAACGGGAGTTCACTGGAATGCAGGTATTTCTGGAACTCCTGTAAAACTTTTGTTGAATATACTGACCCAGCAGATTTGTAAACTTTGAAGTGATCTTTCTATTTCTGGTTTAGCAACTATGAAAATTAATTAAATCACACTTGAAAATACAGAAAATATCTATAATTTTTTTCTTCATTTACCTCCCTAAATAATCAAAAAAGAAACAGCCAACTTAAAGCTGTATTTATAAAGATAACATCAGAGTGTTATTAAAGAAAGAGTAACCAAAATAACTTTTAATATGAATATTTGCAATTGCATTTCCCAAAAAAGCTTTAGATAAATAATGAAATGTGGATTCTGGTACAACATTCAAGGTACATGTGTACAGTAATTTATTTTACTATAAATAGCACATAAATAGGAATGCAATTGGTGATTACATTAATCAATCTACACTTTTGAAAATCTTTATTTTAGATTTGTGCAAGTAACTACAGCTTAGAGTCCCTTTCTACTTGAGAACAAACTATTGCATAATTAGAAATATTTCTATGATATTTTTTTCCTCAGGTACTTGCCCTTATACAAGGAGAAATTGACAAAAAAGACAAGTATTTATAATCAAGAAAACAGAAAGCCAAATCTATCACAGCTGTTGGTTAGAGTTAGGCTCATGATCTGATCTTGTCTGAATATTTCACTTGTCTGAATGTGCATTCAGTTTAGGCCACATGGCTAATGCTATTCTCCTTTGTCTTTGTGTCTACTTCCCTGTCATTTCCCTCATTTACTCAAGACTCTACTACTGGAGATCCCTGGGTGGCTCAGCGGTTTGGCGCCTGCCTTTGGCTTGGGGCGTGATCCTGGAGTCCCGGGATCGAGTCCCACGTCGGGCTCCTGGCATGGAGCCTGCTTCTCCCTCTGCCTGTGTCGCTACCTCTCTCTCTCTCTCTCTCTCTTTGTCTATCATAAAAAAAAATAAATAAATAAATAAAATAAATAAATAAATAAAAATAAATATTAAAAAAAGAAAAAGACTCTACTACTGGTCCTTAGACTTTGTTTCCAACCAAGTCTTGCCACTATCTAGATGATTTCAGGGACTCTGGAATGACTCACTAGATGAGGTGGTTCTATGAACTATGATCTCCTTTTCTATCCCTGGGCTTTCCTGCTGCAATGGCTTCTAGAGCACCCACCACTAGGTGACTGTGCCACTAGGAACTCATGCTCTTCTTATCCATGCTTTCTCCACATCTCTATAATCTTCTGATCATTCTCCACAGAAGGGCAAATTTGTAGAAAAAATAGCACCCACCACAGAGGAACTCACCCCATTACCCCACCTTAAATATGAGCTCACAGTCCCCGTCACTCCTAAATGAACAGAAGTAATCTTGTCCCTATCTGAGGCGTATCTGAGACTAACCTGATACTTCTGCTTGGGGTACCATCCCCTCCTATGTGTTTAGGAATCTTATCCTATATATTATTCCTCTCTTTCCTATACCGTCCATTGGCTCTGCTATATTAGACCCTTTTTCTCACCTTCTGACAATGCTAAAAAAAAACCTTTAATATCTATGAGACAGTTTTTATTTCCTCTGTACTTGAAACACCTTAAATGATACTCCTACGCTTACTTTCTCCAGTTCTTCACATCTTTTGCCTTCTGCAAGTCACTGAAATTGGATTTTCTACATCATTCATTTAGACCATCAACAGATATTGATTGAGAGCTGTCAACGGACAAAGCACTGCACTAGGTGCTGAAAGACAGCAATTCATGAGACATACACCTTCCCAACCAACCAGAAGCTTATAGGAAGCCCTGTTCTGAGATTCCACACCCACTTATATTTTCTTCAAGACTTACCATATTTTCCATTCTCCATTTTTATACAATCATCCCTTGTCTAAATTTTTAAAATGAATATATATTTTATAAGTTCATCTTCTGAAAAAAATAATTTAAGATATCTCCAGGCAATAAGGAGAAAAAATAAAATTGAGTAGCTTTACCCATACAAACTATGGCTATGATTTCTAATATCACACTGCAAAACCAACTGCTCTTCTTATCCATGTTTTCTCCACATCTCTACAGTTAATACTTCCGGTCACTCTCCACAGAAGAGCATCTACTCCTTCCCAACTGCCCAGCCCAACCTTCAAGAAGATACATAGAAGTCACGGAGAAGTAAAAATAAACATAATAATAAATAAAACACCATAGTAATAGTTCATTCTGCTAATCATGACCATACTTCAGTTTATTTCTCCAAGGCACCATGACCAAATCACTACTTATGTAAATTTAAGAATTCAAAATGGTCTTCCTTTTGAATTTTGTGACATATTTGTTTTAATTGTCACCATTCCTGTCTGGAAATCTTTACATTACGATCACATACTTACAGGTCTGTCATTTCCTTGATATCAGAGATTTAACAGTTCATATGAAATATGCCTGTGCATTGGAAGGGCAGTAACTGTGCAGAACCCTGAAAGCTCTAGTTTCAATGGCTCCTCACTTATGCGGTAGTGAGCTTTGCTCTTATGTTTATTCGAATTCCTATGGATATGTGGGAAATTACATATATATATGTATATATATATATATATATTAAAAATGTCATTTCAATTTGCATCCATCTGCACAGATAGAGAGTAATATAGTCCTTACCATCCAGCTCTGCAACCATTATTCTGTTTCCCCAAACTTTCTAGTTTATATTTCCCAGACACAGGATCCTTTTGCTTCTATCACTGCCTTCCTATTTGCCTTTCTTCCTGCCTCTGCACAGTACCAATGAGACAGCCGACCTGAAGGATGCTGGCAAACACCCCATAACTGGCTAGAGATCAATGATATGACTATAAACCAGGATCTGTAGATAACTGTAGGTAACTGAGAGTTAGCTTTATATAAAATTTATCATCTATTTGCCAAGGACTGAGGGCACAGGTAGTGTGATCTAGTGCATTGAGAACTAATTGGGAGTCGAGAGACCTCGATTCCATTCTGAGTTCCATTACAGCAGTGCTCAGTGACTCAGAGAAATTTTCCACATCACTCTATTTCAATTGTCCTCCCTGTAAATTGGATATACTACTTATCACCTACAACCCTCCACAGAATTTGAAGATCTAAATGAGTTATTGCCATAGAGTAGTTTGTGCTCCTGAGGAAAAAGAACTACATACCTCATGATAGAAATGCTTTAGTTTAAACAAAGTAACTCTGATACCATCATATCCTTGCTCTGCAAATAATAAAGTGAGAATTTTAGAAGCTCTGTTTTTTTTTTAAGGAAATGGGTAATTAAAGGCACAGATGGGATGATAAAGTTTATTTTCTATTCTAATTATGTCAAGATGGTAGTAAGGATCAGTATTCTGAGAGCAACAAGGCCAATGGCATCCCTGTGAAACTCTAAAATCTCGAAGATGGTAAAAGATGCCACTCATAATAGAAATGCTATTCACAAGCTGAGCGTTTTAAGATGATTTCTCTAGAACACTCCAAAGGATATCTTGAATAGCTTCAAACAGGAAATGATCCAAATGTCCATCAACTGGTAAGCAGAGAAACAAAATGATGTATCCATACAATGGAATATACTTTTCAATAAAAAATACTAATTCATTTATTGACTGAGTAAACCAAAGGATTCACTGGGGAAACTGGTGATGTTACACTGGCCCAGAATAATTTTCATTGTTCTCAGCAAGCAGAGGACTAACTGAAAAACTCTTAAACCAGAAGGAGAATATTGGTCTGAATGATGACAGTAGAGGATTCCTACATACCATCACCCACTGCCTCATCTCAACAAGTAGATAAGAAAATACAAAATCCAACAGAACCTCATCATAGCCTTATGTGCACCACATGCAGAATTCACTAAAGGAAGTCCAAAATGCATACTAAATGTGGCACAAGAGTAAGGACCTCTTTCCATTTTCTTGTTCGTTGTGTTCGCATTCTTAGCACGGTGTTAAATAACAACAGCAACAATAACAATAGGTGAATGACTGATGGTACATCTTTGGACTTCATGTCCTTATCCCAGATCCAGCTCAGATTCCTAGTAGTTTTTTCATTTTGTTGAGATTTCTTGCCAAAGGATTTGACACATTCCTGTACTTATCTCATGTATTTCTCCTTAATTCCATGTAATATATACCATTTACCCTTTAAAAATAGATGTTGAAATGCTCAATCCAATAAATTCAAGAGTTAATTTTCATCAAGACACTTAGGAAAAAACAATAGAAATTCATTTAATAATTCTTATTAGCAGATTCTGTTAATTTTACCTTCAGGTTATACTCCTTAACTATTCTGTGGTAGCCCTCAAGTCCTCATTTCACTTCTGACAATGGCAAAAACATCTCGTCAGTGGCCTTTCTAACTCCTATATTGACTCTTTCCATAGATTCTTTACCGACAGGCCAGAGCAGTCCTTTAGAATGAGTATCTGATTATGTCACTCCTCTGGTCAATGACTCTCAAGGACTTGTGTCATTTAGAATCAAATACAACCTTGACTGACCTTATGCAATTGAGTCCCTGCCAACCTCATTTCTCTTTGCATAAAACTCTTCTACCACTGGAATTCTTTCTCTTTTTTCAACTCATTACACCCACTGAAGCCTCAGCACCTTTGCATTATCTATCCTCTCTGGAACATTTAATGAATACCTCATTAAATGCATAAACTATGAGTTAATAGAAGAATTTTAACCAAGAAAAGCAAATCTGGCAAATTCTGGAGTCAGAAAGACCCAAGTTTGAATCTGTATTCTACCGCTGATTGCAATAAAATCTTTGATGTCTAGAACTTTGTTTCTTTATATGAAAAACTGGGACCATAAAACCTACTTCAGGGGCACCTGGGTGGCTCAGATGGTTAAGCATCTGCTTTTGGCTCAGGTCATAATCTCCAGTCCTGAGACTGAGCCCCACCTTGGGCTCTCAGCTCAGAGGGGAGTCTGTTTCTCCCTCTGCCTCTCCCATGCTCCTGCTCATTTTTTTCTCTCTCTGTATCTCTCTGTCTCAAATGAATAAATAAAATCTTAAACAGGAGAATTGTAAAAAAATAAAATAAAATCTACCTCATAGGGATAACAGATTCCAGACACTTCATAAAGGACTCAATACAAAGTACGTTCTCAATAAATTGTTGCTAATATAAATCAAAACATAATTTATACCCTTAGGACAATAAAACAAAAAATGAGATTTCTATTTTTAAATAATAATTTATATCCAGGACACATAAATTATATTGGAGTTTTAATTTGAAGAGTCTGCTCCAGCACAGTCCAACAGAAATGCAACATAAACCACATAGTAATTTTAAATGTCCTCGTAGGACATTTAAAAAGTAAAAAAAATGCGTAAAATTAATTTTAATGATATATTTCATTTAACTCAATATATTATTATTTCAAAATGTAATCAATATAAAATTGTTCATGAGATCGTTTCCATTCTTTTTTGTACTAAGTCTTTGAAATCTGATATGTGTCTTACCTCAATTTGGATACTATATTTTCACTCTTTAGAGAGCTCTACTGAAACAGTAAAGTTATGACTGATGGAAAAATACTTTATCTGGTTGTTTATAAATTGAAATTTAAGATAATTAAGATCAACTAAAATTAAAAATTCAGTCCCTCAGTCTCACTAGTCAAATTTCAAGTATTCAACAGCCACACAAGGCTAGTGGCTGCTATTTGGGGCAGTACAGATTTACTCCATAGAGTTTTTCTCTTTTTCAGTATAAGTGTATTTTCTCTCCTTTCACACTGCATATTGTTAGGCGTCTACTAAATATACATTTAGTTCCAACCATTCTCTCCCATTAGAAAGAAAGGAGACAACAGACAAAGTAGCTTAATCTATAGCGATATTTCAGATTGTGTTTAAGTATATGTGTTAGCTGATCAAAATGCTTGTATTCTAAATACAGAGAAGAATGAAATTAGGGGTCACTGTGATTTTATTCAGATACATCACCTCCTGCCTCAGGCTTCTTCAGGCTCCTCATGCCAAATGAAGTCCACGGTGAGAGTCACAGTGAAGGTGGGACTGAGCAAATCTGAGTGGGCTTTCTGGGAACCAGCGATCTATCCGCAGAATAATGTAATCTTCTCCAAAGGGGACATCTCTATACATTTTGACTTCTCTTACAATCTGAGGTTTCAAATGTGATTTCTTGGTGTATATGCATCATCAGATAAGAGTTAATGCTTTTATGACCTTCTGTAGCTGCTAAGTTTTAGAACATCTTTTTTTTATAAGCCTCTATGATACTAGCAAAGTTTGAATTCTTGAATTTCTAATCATTCTTCTAAAAATGGAAAGACAATCACCAAAAATAGTAACATCTAATTTACAAAGATGCTTTTCTTATCCAAAAACTACTTATAAGACCACATGATGTCATAAAGGAAGAATTTCCAATGAAGCAAAGAATTTTCTCAAATACCAATGATGGAATATCAAATGATATTACTAACAAAAACACGTTGGTTCCTTCAAGAAAACTGTATGTATTACCCTGGTGCCACTTCCTAGCTAACAATGCTTAATTTACATTTTCAATGAACTATGAACACAGATTCTACTGAAACAGAATACAGGGTCCTGTGCTATAATTACCTTTCTTAACCTCTTATTTAACCTTGTATGCCAATAAACCAACACTTCTGCACATTGTCAACGTGAAGATTTGTGCTGCTGTTTAGCTCAGGAGACTGACTGACGGCAGAATACGAAATCAAGTCTTCTTATCTCCAAGTCATACATTTTCTTCTCAGTATTTCTGAAGACAGTAGTTAAAATATTTTTATTTAAATCTAATCTGCCTCTGAAAGATGACAACACCTACAAAATATGATGGAAATGGAAAGATAATTACCAAAAATAGTCACTTCTCTGTTCATTTCACCAAAGAGATGCAATACTTTGACAGCTAATCAACATGATTGGTTGTGTGTGTGTGTGTGTGTGTGTGTGTGTGTGTGTGTGTTTTACTGCTGTTTTATCTACCCGGTTCCTGGATGACCTATTAATTTTAATGGCTTGCTGGACTCCCATTTAATGGTTCAATGAGTATAATACATTTGTGCTTTTCTTTGCATAATGAAGTGGCCAATAAAGCAAGATAACTTTTGAAGTTTATGTAGCTAGAGTTTCCCCAAACAATTCAAATGTTTTAACTTATCTTTGTAATTAAAGTAAAACTTAGTTAAATTCTATCCTTAAACTTGCAGACTAGCTCTAAAAGTGAACTTCACTCCACTACAAAAATGTCCATCCAATTATACATATTTTTAAAGAGTTATATTTAGCAAAAAGCTCTTTAAATTTGCAATAAACTTATTTCTCCAAGTTCCATGTTTATTTAGTTTTGAATTGCTCTGTAATCATGTGATTGCCAATAAACTTATCTACTGTGCAGAGTGGAAATATTTGGTAATAACAAAATTTCAAAAGTATGGACCTGTCCTACAAATTTCCTCATAGGCTTATTTTATTAGACTGTCGAAATACTTGGCAGCTCTCGTATTTTATCAATCTTAATTTTTTTTTCTACTAAATATATTTGTAGGACTTTCAGTAGAACTTCATCAAGTTGTCTACTGGATTTTTTGTTGTGGTTGTTGTTACTAGGAAAAGGTCAGAGATTAATTTAACAAGAATTATCTCAATTGGGACAGAATGAGCATAAAACAATTTCACTCTACAAAACATGAGAAAATGTTTGTCTTGTTTTTGATACTATATATTCTTCCCAAGTGAATCTAATATTTTTCACACACACACACACATTTTCATATTGCATTAAGTAAAGTTTTAAAAATCTAACCTAGTATTTCATATTTCCTATTGTAATCTGCAAAGTATATCTCAAAGATTAGCACTTGCTCTAATTTTTCCTGTTGCTTTATTTCCACTAAAATCTATTTTGAAGTCATACATATATGCATTTCACTTCTTATCCACAGGATTTCCTCATGTTCTTGTCTTGTTTTATTCCATTTCAAGGTATATTTTCTCTTCTTCCTTCATTGTGTCCAAATTACTTTTCTGCATAGTAAGTTTGCCTGCCCTTCTCTTCATTCTCTCATCCCTTACTTACCACCAGGTATGTTAATACCTACCCTTTTTATTTAATGTAACCCCATGGTTTAGACCTTTTAATAGCCATTATTATTATTGATCTTTATTTCCATCAACCAAATTAGTGCCATTTCATTTAAGACTGTTCTAAAAGACTGTGTTAAATAAAGTTATCCCTTTGACCAGTATGGTTGTGACAGAGATATGGACTCTACAGAGCCACCCAGGGAAGTTCCCAGGGTGCCAAGCAAAAATGGTATAAGTATCTGCACAGATAGGCAACTGTTGCTTCCAGTATGGACCAGAAGTTGATCCACAGAGGCTAGAGAGGCAAATCAGGCTCTTTTTAGACTGAACTAAATTTCATTATTCTCAAACAAACAAACAACAGTAACAAAAAACTAGGCAAAATAGCATTATCTAAGATAAATCATTACTATTAATACTGCACAATAAATGATACTAAAATGGTGCAGACACTTAATTGCATTACCCTCAACTACTAGACTGTATCAGAAAGCTACATAATGAAAAGTTACTCTGCTATGCATTAGCTCTCCTCGGTACCCACCTGTACCTATTTCTATATCCACATATGCTACACAAATATACTCAGTTTCCGTTTTATGCAAATACATTTAATAAAAGATATTGGGAAGAAGAATGAGATAATTATTCAGTGACATCAAACCCTTTCTGTACCCTAAAAAGAAGGCAGCTGAGAGAATTCCCAAGCATCCATGCCTGAAGTCTGCTCTGGAATGGGTGGAGGGGGATACTATTGCCAGACCCTCTCATTTCCACGTTGGCCTTAATATGGAAGTGCTGGGGGAGGCCATTTCAGCCTTTATTTCTCTCTCTTTCTCTTGTCCAGAGGAAAGGAAGCAATGTGGTTTGAGAGCCTGGAATCTTTGGGCAATGTTTCTCTATCAGGTGGAATTAGGTGTTAGAGTACAGGATTCTTGTATGTGGTGATATTTTGGATCTCAGTCTTCTGTGGATGAAACTGTGTGCCAGTGGAGGGCAGAGGAGCTGTTTCCACTTTCCATGTAGCAATGCTCCCACCAGCCTGCCACTCCCCATCCCACCCCTGCACACCCCTCCCCCTGCCTGAAATACTTTTAGGCAGGGTGCCTGTCCTTCCCAGTTTCTCTACCTTCAGCTGAGCAGATGAGGTCAATATAAGCTGGTACCTGAAGGGCCTGCTCTATTTTTCTGTCCAGTTTTACCAGAGAAGTCTATATTTTGGGGATACAAATCTGGCCCATTAAGAAAGCTGATAACGCAGTTTCTTGCTTGACCACAGTTTTGGGTCCGCTAGAGATTTTATTACAAGCAGAAGGACTAGTGTCTGGAAAAGGATGGCACACCTTATGCCCAACAGCACTCAGCAGCTGTCTCTGACAGCCCAGAGACCTACCAGCAGTCAGATCTGGCTCAAATCCCAATTTGGAGACAAGGTAATTGTGAAAGTTGTATAATCGCACTAAGGTCTGGTCTCTTGATTTTAAAATTAAGATAATGCAACCTTTACCTTATTAAGATAAAATGCAATCGTTATCTTATTAAGATAAAAATAACCTTGATGGTTATTTTTAAAATTAATTTAGGTAATGATTGTAAAGTGTCTAAAGTAGAACTAGTGTCCAAGCTTTGATAAAAGTAGCTAATTAGGTGTGAACAGCATTTAGTTCACTTACACTTTAAGATTTTCCCCAACTACCTAAGTTTGTTTGTAACCACATATTATTTTGTTGGGCCTGAATAAGCAATGACCAAGTATTACAAACAAGTTTTTTCCTAGATTTTTTCCCAAAATTACGAAACAAATTAATGCCCCACATATAATGTTCAACTATTAAATTGAAAGTGGCTATATTGATAAATGAACAAAGACAAGGCGATTTAACAGACTTTACATGTTAGAGATAATCAACATAAATTATTAATCTGAAAAAGAGAACACTTTGGGGGTCCTAAAATATACATTTATAAAAACCAAGACATTTCATCCAGTATTGAATACCTTCACAATAACATTTGTAATCTAAATGTTGATTCACAGGAAGTTGTTACTGCACAAAATTAGTAAATTAAAGTCCATATAACTATTGACAAACATTTGGAGAAAGTATTAAACACTTTTAAAAGTCAGTATTCTATGGCAATAGGTAATAATTTACTCCGATATCCCCACAATATCATTAAATAGCAAAGCATATGAGTTAAATTTACCCGGGCTAAGGGGTGCCTGGGTGGCTCAGTTGGTTAACCGCCTGCCTTCAGCTTGGCTCATGATCTCAGAGTCCTGGGATGGAGCCCCACGTTGGGCTCCCTGCTCAGAGGGGAGTCTGCTTCTCCCTCTCCTCCTGCTGCTCCCCCTGCTTGTGCTCTGTTTCTGTCAAATAAATAAATAAAATCTTAAAAAAAAATTAAAACTAAAACAGACTAAAAATACCGAGGCCTATGGAAGCACTTTTGGAAAATATTTATTAATAAAATAAATTTATATATATTATATATATAATATATAAATATATTTATATATATATATTTATACAAATAATATTTATATAAATAATATATAAAAGAGAAATCTTTGCGTCTGCAACAAGATGCCATTAGCAGAGGTACTGTTTCTCCTTTTTCAAGATAAGACAGAAAAGCACATCGAACAGTATGCTTAAAATTATATTTACTACCAATCCCACTAGAAATGCATAGGATATTAGAGGTGAGAATTATTGCAGATTTAATCTAGTTCAATGCCTTCATTATATAAGTAAAGATGGTGGTTAAGTGACTTTCCCAAAGTGCTATCGCAGCACCAAGACATGTGCCAAACTGGGTGAGTATTATCACAACAGACAAGTTTTTGTCCCCTCCTAAGTGGAATGAGATCATCCTTAAGAGGAACAAAGGTGAGGAGGGGCAAATATGACCCATTTTTTCATGTGCACCCTCCATAAAATAAAGGTTTCTTTCTGAATGTGAAAACCAATTGTTGAAGGTAAGATGAATCATTTTACAGGGTAGCTTTAATAAGGAGCAAACCAAGCTGACAGTGACATTCTCAATCAGAGGTCCTAAATGGTAGCCTGCATGGTGAACTCACCATGAGCATATTTTTATTTGATCAGCTCCATGTTTGGGACATTTACCTTAGCAAAAAATTAAAGGAATGAAGCATACTAGCTTTATTGAAAAAAATCACATGGGCCTTTATACCATGCGTCCTAGGGTCCCATGTTCATCAGAAGTAATTAGGGGTTGATGGCTGCCTATTCAAGGGGACAAGAACTCTTCTGTTTACTACAGAATCTACTATCTCCATTGTTTTCCACTCAGTTCAATTATTTTACCTACCTGGCCTGGCCTGGGTTGGTACTTGTGACCATCTGTAAAGATGACCAGATCAATTAATAGAATACTTTACTAGAAGCAGTATGATCTTTTGTGTGCATCCCAAATCTTGAGAGGTGTAATCTGTGATCATGGACATGGGATGTGGGGTTTATTGGCTCCGTTCTTCTCTCTCGTGTATGGATTTGGAGGTTCCAAGTGCACTATTTCACTTGATATCCTCACTATAACATGCAAAGTGAATGACACTGAGTTTTAAAAGTCACATTTTACAGATGAGAGAACTGAGACTCAGCAAGTTTCAGTAATTTCATGAGGCAACTCAGTAAATGGCAGGGCTAGTGTTCAAACTGTGGTCTTCGTTTTTTTAATTTTATTTATTTATTCACAAGATACACAGAGAAAGTCAGAGACATAGGCAGAGGGAGAAGCAGGCTCCCAATGGGGAGCCTGATGCGGAACTTGATCCCAGAACCCTGGGATCAGGACCTGAGACAAAGGCAGATGCTCAACCACTGAGCCACGCAGGTGCCCCCAAACTCTGGTCTTCTAAGACCAATAGGCTTTCAATATATTGTGCTACTTTATCATATTAGCCATTGGAATGGTACTGTATATCTTAATATACAAAAGAAGCTTTGCTTTTAACTTGTTCCTCAATAGTCAGAAAGCAGAGTTATCATATTATAAATTCATTCATTATTTTTATTATTCATATTTATTACTTATTTTTAAAATTAGGACATAAATCAAATAACTAACGTAAAATAACACAGTGAGATATGAGGTGGGCATTATTATAACTGCTTTAAAGATGAGTAAATTGAAATTTGAAGTCATAAGCAAGGTATCTGATTTTATGCTACTTGAAACGTGACTGTCACATATCCTTTCAAAAAGCAGGGTCTTTTTCTCTCCGCCATAACCCTGGGGTTTGGCCAAGTGACTACCTTTGGTCCACAGAATAGTAGCGAATGAGATGTCAGCCAGCGACGGGAAAATGTGTAGGCAAGCGAGAGAAATAAAGGGCCAGTGCACACCATCTGCAGCATTTGGAACCCAGAGGCCTCCATATGAATGAACCTAAGCTAACATAGGAGAGATCTTGTCGATGAGAATTATGGCTCACCGGCCAATAGCCTGGTGACCACTACTCCTAGGACGAGGCCATGAATGGATGAATAAACCACAGTAGATGTACAAATCCATTTTATCCATGTTGATACACACAGAAACCTGTATGAATCTCAAATGCATTATGCTAAGTGAAAGAAGCCAGACCAAAAAGGCTGAATATTGAAGATTCCATTTATATGAGTGGAATGACATTTACATGTCATTCTGAAAAAGGCAAAGGTATAAAGACAGAGAACATATCAGTAGTTTCCAGAGGTTAGGAGTAGGAAAGCGTTTGACAAAGAAATAGCACAGGGTATCTGGAGGGATAATCTGGAGGGATAATATTCTGTATAATGACTGCCGTTGTAGTTTTATGACACTATGCATTTGTCAAAATTCATAGAACTATAACAAAAACAAGTGAATTTTATGCATGCAAACTAAAAATTTCAAAAGTTCTCTTTCTCCATGTTAACTGAAATCGTGCAGAATTGATTAGAGTTGAACTTAAGAAGAACCTGGGTTATTTGGATTCTGGCTCTGTTCTTTATTATCTGAGCGACTTAAGTAAACACCATAATGTCTCTGAGCCTCAGTTTATAATATGTAAAATGGAAATAATAATACCTTATATTTCCATGTCTTCATATGTGAAATGAAGCAAATAATACCCTCCAGAGTTATGGTTGAGATTTAAATGAGATAATGTCTGTAGAAAGCTTGGTGCAAAGTGCTCAATAGAAGGAAACAATAATGGAATAGATGATCATGATAATGATGATGAAAATGAAGAAGAAGAAGAAGAAGAAGAAGAAGAGAGGGGGGAGGAGGAGGAGAAGAAGAACCATCATCTATATTGGGGGGCACTATTTGGGAAACATTTATGCCTCTAGGAAACTGATAAGGTTCTTGGAGTTCTGATTCTAAATTTATGTTGTGTAATATATACCTCCTAAAAGATTCTTGCCTCCCATGAGTAATGAGGACTTTGAACAAATGAAGACTTCCAAAATGAAGGAATTCAGTAGATAGATAGATAGATAGATAGATATGCCTATATCTTCCTATAAACAAAACACTGTCAAACAGATGTTCTATGTAGTAATTGCATTTATAATATCTAAAAGATCTCTTACAACAAACTACCATGGTATTTTACAGATCTTTGATTTACCCTCAATTTAGGAGGTCCCATTCTAACCCCACTTGTTACCTCTGACTCACTCATCCTTTGGAATCTGCCAGCTCTAAGCCCTAAAGCCTCATGATATTCTGGAGTCTCTGTATCTATGGCTATGACTTTTTTTCTTTTTTTTTGACTATGACTTTTTAGTGAAAGTTGTTTCTATTATTTTGGTTTCCTTGTCAAATCCTTAGAATCAAGAAAATTATCTAAAGTCTCTGAATCTTTGGATGATTAATGCTCAAAATAGATTAAGCTAGAATAAGGTGCTAGCTCACATCTGAATGCAATGCAGTCCCAAGAGATAGACAGCAATCATTCACTCTTGGGGGCAAGAAGGGGTCACAAGCTCCCTAGTCTTCCCTAGCAAACAACTTCTTAGCTTAGGATTGTTAGAGTTTAACCAGAAGGAAGAAGAGAGAAAGGCCAATCTGCACATACACATGGGTAAAAATTCTATCTTCAGGTCTAGGGGAGAACTCATGAATATGTATATATTGATATTAATATTAAACCAGCTAACATATACTGGAAAGAGCAATAAGCTAGGAGTCAGAAGAATTTGGCTCTAGTCCCGGCTACAGATCAAACTCTCTCCATCCCATCTATCCTAGACTAGGATAAATCTGTTTAATCCAACTATTTATGTAACTGGCCATTTTACCTTCTTTGGGGCCAACATGGAGAAATGACATACCATCACATTGCTAACCAAAACCTCGTTTCCTTGTTTTACCTAATTTATAAAGTTTTTGTCCCCCTTAATTTAAAGAAAGCACCATCCTAATGAAACAGCACTTTTTAACCCAAAGGATTAGATGCTTGACTCCTGGGGGTGGTGAAGGAAACAGTAAAGGGGCATCCTCGTATCAAGTGGTTTCATGCATGCTTGAAGCTTTAGGCAAAGAGCAAAATTTTAGCTTGAATTTGATTGGCAAAATAAAAATGTCTTAGTGAATGGGGAAGAAAACCGATTCTCAGTATTCTTAAAGGTCCTCATATAAAGAAGTAGGTAAAATTTTTGACTACAGGAAAAATTATCAATGCCAAGGGGAATAAAAAGCAAACTAATTAAAGTTCCAAACATTCAGAAGTAATAAAGGGTCTTAGAGAAGTATGGAAATAGTACTTTATTCGCCTTTATGAGTCTAGAAAATATAATATGGAATAAAACATAGTTAATTTATGTTTTTAATTGCAAAACCAAGTAATTGATATTTTTAAAAACAGGGATACTCAAAAAGTAGATCACAATGGGATTTTTTCAATAGGCTCCATAAGAAGTAAATTATAAAGTCCCCATCTGTGCCGCACGGGGGGAAAAAATCCATTACCATTTGCTCTTTATTGGCATTATAGTTCTTCAAAATGGCTTACAACTGAGCTTATATTTCACACATGAACGTTTGATTGAGCTCACCTATTGTGATCTACTTTAAGTGCTCACATTTTTAGTAGCAGCTGTAGATTGCGAAAACCTAGGCTTTTATAATGTTTTAAAATAACTGAGAGAGGTTTTCCTTTGTTTTGCTCTCACTTTATCTCACTTGAATGTTAAACAGAAATTACTCAAGTTTGGAAACTCAGGGATGAAAATGGAAGCTTGCTTATCTCACAGATTCTAGACTGCCTTTCCTACCTATTTCTTGTGACAAGGCTTTCCCGAGACCAGCTGCTCAGCCCTACTCACTGTCCCATCTCTTAAAGCCCCCTGACAGAGGCATATGCTCAGCAATGGGGGCTCTAGGGCCTTGGGTGCTGATGGCCAGTGCTGACAACTGGAGCATCCACCCACTGGATTGTCTGATAAGCCAGAGATGCTGATATTCCTGGAATGCTCTAGCCCATCCTCCTATTGTTATCTTACAGGAGAAAGAGATGGAAAGCTCATTATATGAAAGCAGCCAGGAGGAACAGAAACAACCTGACTTATGGCAAAAGAGATAGTCTAGAGGCAAGTGGTAGTCCTGGTTATCCTACTGAGGCATGAGAGTGAGTGCATGTACCCTTTGAAAGTGCAAAGTACGTATTCATTGGGAAATCTTCTAATGACATCCCAGTTCATATCAAAGGCTATGTTGTCTATTTCTCATTCTTCAGGCAGAAGCCTATGTAAGCCCTTTCAAACAAAAACATTTAATATGTTTTTAAAGCACATTAACAAACTAGTTACCAAACTCCTTTACCAATCCATTTTACTCTTTAATAATCTTATCTGCCAAGAAAATTTTTTGTAAATAAGTTGACTCCCTTAGTGAGATAGAATGGCAGGAAGATCTATGCAGATTCAAGTCCCAGTGCTACACTGATGAGCCTGCCTGAGTCTCATTACCCTCATCTATACAGTGAAAATGCCAGCTTGAGAAAATAACCTATGTAAGAGTTCCTAGTGGAGAATCTGTGCCAAAGGAAATACACTCATATCCATCCATGTTAGAGTCTACCACTCGATATTTTCTAATAGATAAAGGCAGTAATAGAGAATAGTAAATTAACACCCTTCGTGGACTTGAAAATAAGCACCATTTTCAGCCTTTTTTTCCTGATCCCTTAAATACATATGTATGTACAGAGTCTATTAAAAATTAGAACTACAATGTGCTTAATAATCAAAATTTTTAAAAGAAATTGCTGTTATACTGAAAATGGTTCTGAGAAACAAGGCACTTAAAAGAAAAAGAAGTCTGTAATAAGTTTTAAATGTCTAAATAAGGGAATTTGGGGGATTTATTTTGAAGGAAAAATAAAGAGAAAAGTGTGTTTATATGTATGAAAGTATGTATTTGTATATGGGGGGTATGAGAGAGAGAAAAAGAGAAGAATTTTTTAAAAATAAGAGTGGACAAGTTCTAAGCAATCAACATTTCTTAATAGTAGAAATGAAAATTCAGTCCTAATTAAATGCTAATTAGATAGTAAAATGTGTTTTTATTCTATTGTTAATTTTCCATTACATTAACCTCCTCATCAAAACTTATGCTTATACACTAAAGTTTCTAATGACAGGACTTCATGAAAAAAGTTTAGAACACTTCATCTGTATAAAATGTAGGTTTCCCTACTGGGTTATTTCACACTCTATAGAGAAAAAAATATATACATAAAGTAATTAAGCATAAAAGTAGCTATTGTGACTTAAGTATCTTCCACAGACCTCATTCTAGATAAGACAGTAAAATTAGATATAAATTCACCAACATCTCAAGAAAAGAGATTATCCTAGAGGTTATCCTAGAACCACATCCAAAATGTACTTTTATAGAAAGAATGGGATCTGAACCTATTTCACATTTGAAAGCGCAATAATATGATCCTCCTTCTCCTTCCAGATACAACTTCTGACTTCCCTGTCAGCTCCTGAAGAGCAGAAAATCTTAGTCGCCTTCTAACTCCACCATTTTGCAGGAGCTTAGCACGTGGTTAGCACTCAGCACATGTGTACAGAACCAAGCAGGTCACACAAGTTGATTCACTGTTTTCCAGTACAACTTATACATTTTCCTCTTGCCATTTATGCTCCCAAGATTTTTTCAACCAGAAAAGGCCTTCATCCTTTTTCCTTTTCCTCTGCCCATTTCAATTCAATCTGTTTTGAAGGAAGAACTCAAGTCACCTCCCACAGAAAGGTAGAGCTGCTTGAACCACTTCTGACTATCCACTGGGTACACTCACTCTTCCTCCACGAAGGAACTGTCACACCCAGGTCTGGATGCATAGCACCGCACAACAGTGCAGGGGAGGTCAGGACCCTTTTAACAAGTCTGTAGGCTGGACATCTGAGTCCAGGAGCAAGACTTAGAGGCAGTTATCACAGCTTTAAATGTGAAAATATGAGTCTGGGTGGCTTAGTGGTTGAGCGTTTGCTTTGGGTCAGGTCCTGATCCTGGGGTCCTGGATCAAGCCCTATATCAGGGTCCCCGTAGGGAGCCTGTTTCTCCCTCTGCCTGTGTCTCTGCCTCTCTCTGTGTATCTCTCATGAATAAGTAAATAAAATCTTAAAAGAAAAAGAAAAAGAAAAAGAAAACATGAGTCTGCATCTAGATCGTCCACAGGGAAAGTGTCATGGGAGCATAACAGATGGGCAGAGATGCAGGGGGTCACAGACAATGGCAGGCCCCTGGAGAGAGGAGTGTATCATGTGGGAGTCTCTATTTAGAAAAACTGATTTTCAAAGGGAAGGGATTTCAGTACCCAGGGGGTGCTAAGGGGACTAGAGATGGCAACAAGGTGTGATAAGCCAGGAACAGAGCAGATGGGGATGCAATCTGGGGCTAGAGTCTTCAAGAGTCGAGTCACCATGAAGAGGATACATTCAGAGTGAAGGTAATAAAAGAGGCTCAAGAATTTAGAACATCAGGGAATGCCTTTCTGCAGAGTTGATCACTTTCTGAACTCCATGTTAGACGTTAATTGTTCATTAATTGTTTGTTGTTAATACCTCCTAGGACAGGATGTACAGAGTGTCCATGAATATAGAACACTTAGATCCCAGAGTAAAGTGAGAGAAGTTTCAGGCTCTTGCAGCGACTTTCTCTCTGACAGGCAGGTCCTCATGGCCCAGCACACTGTTCCTTCATAGCTCCCAAGAGTGGCAGTTCTACCTTTTGTATTTTATCTGAGTGATTTTCATCAGTGGCTTTATGTACGCACGTTCAGGGCAGGGGTCATGTCTGCTCTCTCCTTTGCTGCACTCCCAGCACCTAATGTAGTACCAAAACCCAAGTAAGAATTTCGTGCATGGACCTAAGCAAATACATGTTACAGAAACAATAGGTCAGAGCTGGAACAGACAAAAATGACGCAGAACAGCAGTAACCACACACATGGACTGAAGCCTTATCAAAAACAAATCCTGAGAAAGTACTGTTGCTAAATATATTTTTTTTCTAATTAGAGTTTTAAGAGTGCACATGAGTTACCCATTTTAACATTGTCAAAGACTCTTTCTGGAATTGCTTGGCCTTTATCCCAAGTAACTTCTCCAGGCAGTAGGATATGTTCTGAATATACTTGGCTTTATGAAATTCCAGTCTCTCTAATCAGTAAATTAGGTAGGTAGGATTGACACTTGACAATCCTAAATATAGCACTATTGGACTCTTACGAATCAAAAACCAACTGAAGCTCAGTGCCTGAATAAATGATTTGTGGGCTCACATTGACTAAGTAGCCTGGACAGCCAGCTCTGACTCTCCAATCTGAGCTCTCGCCATGGCACAGCGCCTGGAATCATTGTCATGGTGGGGGGTTCACATTTGCTCATTTCCAGGGCATGCCAGCTACGGGTTTCAAACGTGTTTTGAAAGGAAAACTCTGCAGTGCTTATCGCTGTTAACACACAGCCTTTGTGCTGTACAGCACAGTGTTCACAGACCTGACATAACTGATCTTCATATTGCATGAGGAACATTGACCTGATCATATTGCTCCCATTTTATAGGTGACAGATTTGAATCTCTGAGCTGAAATGACTGGCTTAACATCAAGTAGCTGGTTAATTCAAAATGTACAAGGTTGACTTTGATTCCAATGTTGAGAATCATCAATTTATTTCAAATAATGCATCTCAACTAAAGGAGCATGGATTATTTAATTTGGTGTGGGCAGAACAGAGCATTTACACATAAAAAAAAATACTGAAAATACTCAAAGGTTTAACAAACCCGCAAATAAAAGAAACAAATATTGTGTAAATGCTGTTGCAGGAAGGGGTATCTCTCTTTTTCTGCATGTGTGTTTTAGCTGTGATTATTTTTTTCCTGAAGTTCGACATTCAGATGGTCCATTTCACTCAAATAAATGGAGTAAGGAGATGCTGTAGCATTGCCATACACTCTGTTACACACTGTGTGTCACATGTAATATGCTGTAACTGCCGAATGAAGTTAGGTTAAAACTTCTAATTTTAACAACACATTTGCTTGAGGTTCCACTGCCTGGGACTTTGCCAGATGCTCTCAACCCTGCAACCCACTCCCCACCCTTGCCTGTAGGATTGTGTTACTTGCCAGGATTTCCTTTGCTAGCTGACACTGTGAAGCTATAAGTTAAAGCCACGGCATAGATGTGCAATTTGCCACTAAGAAGCCCTCATTTCATGGTTCAAACTCAGAGCTGAAAACCAGCAGCAACCTGCCTTGGGGGAAAACACTCATTTTGCTAAAGCTGCCAAACAATCCTTCTTGGCCTGGATTCCTGAATTCTCAGGCACCTTAGGGATTGCATCGCTCCTGGGGAATCCAAGGCATGATTTTAATTTCATCTGCCAATTTAGGCTTACCAGAGTTAGACTGCGATGGTCGATACTAATGAATTAAGACTCAGACTCTGTAGAGATCTATGGTCTCATAATGAAAATATTCTATGGAATTTTTGTGAATAGCACTAGCCAAAGTGGTCTTCTTCCAAAGATGGCCACTGATACCATTCTCATTGTGAGTATGTACTGTATTGTAAGCTGGGTGGCTTTCTGAGGTCAAGAAGTATAATTTCTACAGAGTGCACTGGGAGTCAAGTCTACAACTTACTGAAGTGACAGTGAACACCTTTGTGATAAGAAAGCGCCTTTGTGGATGGACTGCTGCGATTAATGACAACTCATTTCCTCAGTGCAATAAAATGTAACCTACATCTTCATTTAAGTAAGTTTTTGATTTGCTTTGCTTGCCTTGCAACTTTACATCAAATGATCCATTATTTGCACTGTAAAGGTTCTTCCTGGGAACTAAACTGTAAGTCTGAAATAACTTATCCAAAAGTCGTGGTTTAGAAAGGTTCTAAATTTGCAAACTGCCAGAATGCAGTAAGACATGGGAGCAAAATAGATTAGTATAATCTCTCCCCTCTCAATGAGAATAAAGGGTGCAAAAAATACTGCTAAGTAGGTGAGATTTCTGACAGTTACTCCAAGAACTCTAGTAACACTTATGAAATCATGTTGATTTTTAAAATAAAGATAGGAGAATTTCAATATAGAAATCTTAAAAGTAAATCTGGCCAAAAGAGTTTTCTAATCCATATTTTATCTATGGTAGAACATTCAACATAAAACTTGTCTTTTTCAAAATTCATCTAAAATTCTACAGCCTTTTCAAGTAACATCTATTTATCTGTACCAAAAAGGGATAATATTTGAGATAAAACACAGCACCTCACACAATTCTGGCATTTAATTATCACAAAGAGCTCCATACTGGCTTTCTTTCTATTAATAGTTTTGACTAATCTAGTGTTATTTTCTTAAGCTAATTTTTCAGAAGCAGAATTTTTAAGTCAAAGGATATATATGAATTCTACAACTTTTAAAAAATATTTTACTGAATTGCTTTCCAGAATTTGCTTGCCTTAACAGCAGATAGAGAATGTTTCTTTTCCTAAACAAAATTAAAATTTTTTAAAATTTATTTAAGATAGTCAGACAGAGAGAGAGAGAGAGAGAGGCAGAGACAAGGCAGAGGGAGAAGCAGGCTCCATGCACCGGGAACCCGACGTGGGATTCGATCCTGGGTCTCCAGGATCGCGCCCTGGGCCAAAGGCAGGCGCCAAACTGCTGAGCCACCCAGGGATCCCCCCTAAACAAAATTAATAATAGAAACTGTATTTCTTTTAAATCCCTTCAAAAACTGGAAAAGGAAATTGCTAAGAGGTGTACTTTAAGGTCAAAAGGTAAAGGATAATAAAAGGCAGAGATAGAACAAGAGGTCATAGTTACCATTTTATTCTTCTGCATCAGAATTTTGGCTATTTTGACTTGCTTTTAATTGTGAAGGAAAAAGGAGGGAAGTCATCCAAGGAAAAATTAAAATGCAATGAAATGCTCTACCCCATTTTAGCCAGTCTTCAGGATTACTCAATGGTCTCACTGGGAAGTCCAACAGGACTTTCAGGTCACATGTCACTAACAAAAATATTTATAAGAACTTATTCAGAAACCCAAAAGTCACTTGAAATTTACACGAAAGACACCATTTCAAGCAATAGATGAATTAAGCCTGCTTACTGAAAGATTTGTGAGAAAAAATATCATATGCACAAATATGGTGGGGGGGGGAGGAGAGAATATAATATATATCATTAAATTCTTCCTTTGTTTGCTTTCAGCATGTTTAGAAGCAGCACTGTGTTTTCAGATGCTTAGGACAGCAGAAGTGATTTCTTAGGTCTAATAGGTACCAACAGTCCACTAGGGGTAAATAAATAGTAACATCATATAGTATAGGACCATGAATTTTCTATATTTTAACCATATTAGTAAAAATTATTTTCATCATCTAAAAAGCCTTATTTGTACTCAAGTCAAACTACAACTAAATCATAGAAAGGCAAGAGGCTTTGGAGACGCACATCATGAGCAACAGCACAGCTAGGAATGCATCATTAACACTTTCTGAGACTTAGGGCCTTTCTTTTCATTTATTCCAACTTCCACCAGAATTTCTCAACTGGGTCATGTCAAAACTAAATCCTGTCAATGCTCAGTCTATTGTCCTTCAGAAGCCTCAAGCCAGTAAGGTCTACTTTAGTTTCTAATACTAGATCATCTCTGCTTTCTTACAACCAGTGATTAGATTCTGTAGATCTGTCCTTTCAGGGTTTCAATAGACTAAAAGTGAAAGGAAATTTAAGTCTTATAACATACTCAATGTTATTAGGAATGACTTTTAAAATGATTACACACACACACACACATACATACACACGCTCTTAACTCAATATTTATTTTTCTACTCAGACTAAAAATACAAATTGATATATTCTTCAATTTTTATTGGCCTTCAACAAGCACATGAGAAAATGCTCCACATCACTTGCCATCAGAGAATACAAGTCAAAACCACAATGAGATACCACCTCACACCAGTAAGAATGGGGAAAATTAACAAGACAGGAAACAACAAATGTTGGAGAGGATATGGAGAAAGGGGAACCTTCTTGCACTGTTGATGGGAATGTGAACTGGTACAGCCACTCTGGAAAACTGTGTGGAGGTTCCTCAAAGAGGTAAAAAATAGATCTGCCCTATGACCCAGCAATTGCACTGCTAGGGATTTACCCCAAAAATACAGATGCAGTGAAACACCGGGACACCTGCACCCCAATGTTTATAGCAACAATGTCCACAATAGCCAAACTGTGGAAGGAGCCTTGGTGTCCATCGAAACATGAATGGATAAAGAAGATGTTGTCTATATATACAATGGGATATTACTCAGCCATTAGAAAGGATAAATACCCACCATTTGCTTTGATGTGGGTGGAACTGGAGGGTATTATGCTGAGTGAAGTAAGTCAGTCGGAGAAGGACAAACATTATATGGTTTCATTCATTCAGAGAATATAAAAAATAGTGAAAGGAATTAAAGGGGAAAGGAGAGAAAATAAGTGGGAAATATCAGAGAGGGTGACAAAACATGAGAGACTCCTAACTCTGGGAAATGAACAAGGGGTGGTGGAAAGGGAGGTGGGCGGGGGATGGGGTGACTGGGTGACAGGCACTTGATGGGATGAGCACTGGGTATTATGCTATATGTTGACAAATCAAATCCAATAAAAATATACAAAAAAATTTTACTGGCCTTTTTTATTAGTTTGAACACCACATAAAGCCACATATTTTCCATTTTTTAATTTAAGGCATCATTATCATAATAAAATGCAGCCAGTTTAGTGGACAGTTCTTCAAATAGTGTTAAATGCAGAGAATGAGCTAACTTCTGCAACAATTCAGATACAGAATATTTCCATTACCCCCACAAAATTCCCTTTACCTCCTTTGTAATAAAATCTCTTTCCCCTAGCAATTGCTATTCCCATAGTTTTGTTTTTTTCCAGAATATTTTTATAAATAGGATGATATAATATGTAGCCTTTTGAGTCCAATTTCTTTGACTTAGCATATGAGATTCACCCATTTTGTGCATATCAGTAGGTCATTCCTTTATATTGCTTAACAGTATTTCAATTTGTGGACATACCACCATTTCTTCACCCATTCCAAAATTGAAGGGTATTTTATAATGTATAGGCCTCATGTTTTTTTCATTAAGAGATTTAAAGTTATATGGTCAAATCTTCCATTTTTCAGATCTTTGACTCCCTCTCAAACTATACTTCCTTCTAGAGCCTCTGGCCTTCAAATTATATTTATCTTGGAATTTTTTTTAATTTTCTGATATAGTTCAGATTTCATTCTCTTACTGTGAACCTGGAGGTAGCATCACTTCCTTCAGAGGTTCCCTCACTTCCACACTTAAAACCGATTTTTCTTCAAATAATGCACACTCATAACAGTGTGTCTGAGTTCCCAGTCACAGAGCCTGTTTGAACCTATTACCGCATCCTTAAAAATCAGGCATTGGTAAATGGAAATATGTTTGATTCTACCTTTATATCTAGGCAATCACCTGAGACGTATTTCTTTCACAGAGAGAAGAAGGGATAAGAATTTCTTCAGTCCTCCCTTACTATTGTGCCATAATGAAAGTAAACACCAGCTATTGTTTTAAAAATAAATGCTTCTTGTAAATTGGGTTTAATAAAATATTATCTATAGCTCCTCGTTGACAGAATATTACCCAAGGTGATCTATCTCTGCCTTTATGTGTGTTCTGCTCTTTTGTAAATACTTCATAAAGTTGTGATTTTTATTAGATTGTAATTGGTTGCTATCTTTGTAAAACAAGCAGGAAAGATTAAAAAAAAAAAAAGAATCAAAAACAACACTATTTCAGGATGAAGCCAGAATATAAACAAGCATATAAAACTCAAATTATATCAAAAATGTAAGAAATTATATCTCTAGTTAAATAACATCCATTGCTCCACCTACCTAACTATAACATAAAACGTGTCATGTTGAATAGCCACGACCACAAAAAATGTCTAAAGGTACTCATTCAGCTGACAACTTTCTTCTTCAAGCAGAAAATCATGTATTTGTTAGAAACATAAATGGGAAATATATTAGTACAAAGTTCAGAGAAAATAATGAACTAATCCTTTTTTTAAAAAAAGAATATCACTAAGAGAAATCAAGACACATCTATGGCATTTTGTGTCTTTTTAGAGAATTATAGTAAAAATTAATGTCTTTTGTATGTGATTAAATATTATTCAGTATGTATCTGTGTGTAACCTAAAATACACTTTTTGTCCTCTTTTGAAGCAAACACTCATACACAGAGGCAAAGACTCACAGGCATATCTACCATATTCGTAAATTCCTTGTTATAATCTCCAGCTAATCAATATTGCTCTTCTCAATCCCAGAATATCCAATCAGGGTGAAAGGTATTTTTCGTTGATTGATTAAAACAGGACTAAATTATATTCTGATATGTTTCTATAATCAAATATTAGAATATAGGGAAAAAAGGAACACAGAAAAGCATGACCTTTTGATAAGCTCTTGTCAGAGAAAGGAAAGACAGCCTAGGCTACAAGAAATGAAGGAGAGGTAAATGGCTGAAAATAATTTACCACAGTTATCAGGAATAAATTTCAGAAACTTCTTTATCATTCTCACTAGTGCACAGAAAGTAGAATAGGCTGAAACTAAAAACAACAGCATGCAACAAAATGGAGATATATGAAATAAGGAGTGAATTCAAGTGTATTGAAATTACTACAAAATGTAAAATCAGAATTAAAATCCACACTGGAGAGCAGAAATTTACACTTCAGAAAATGCACTAAAAAAACTGAAGCACATGGAAAGTTCTCCCAGAATTCAGAAGAAAAGCTAAAGATATTAACACAAGAAAACCATCAGAAGTATGGAGAGCAGAAAATAGTTTCTCTAACCTATGGATTGTAGCTGTCCGTGAGGAAGAAGCAATAACTGAAGTAGAAGTCACAATAAAAGAAAATGGAATTAAGCTTTGATTCAAGAAATTTCTTTAAAGTTCCTATTATGCATATAATCACAAATTTCATTCCAGGCAACAAAAACAGTTAGAGGGGTGCCTGGGTGGCTCAGCAGTTTAGCGACTACCTTCGGCTCAGGGCATGATCACAGTCCTGGGATCGAGTCCCACACTGGGCTCCCTACATGAAGCCTGCTTCTCCCTCTGTCTGTGTCTCTGCCTCTATTTCTGGGTCTCTCATGAAAAAATAAATAAATAAAATAAAATCATAAAAAAACCCAGGAAGTTACATATATGTATTTTGAAAGGACAAAGAAAGGAAGAAGAAGAAGAAGAAGAAGAAGAAGAAGAAGAAGAAGAAGAAGGAGGAGGAGGAGGAGGAGGAGGAGGAGGAGGAGGAGGAGGGGAGGGGGAGGAGGAGAAAAAGAAGAAAAAGGAGAAGAAGAAAAAGGAGAAGAAGAAAAAGGAGAAGAAAAAGGAGAAGGAAAAGGAGAAAGACAAAAGGAAGAGGAGAGGGATGGGAGAGCGGGAGAGAGAGAGGCAAAGAGATATAGAATTAAGAATAAACAGGCTATCTTCAAAATAACAACAACAATGAAATATGTTGGCGGGATTTGGCTTTCCTGGGACATTGCATTCAAAAGACAGGAGTATACTGTTGACAGAACTTTGTGAATAAGATGGCTTAGTAAGATGACAATCCCATTGTTACTGCTGTATTAAAGCAACAGAAGGATAAAAACCAAGTTATGCTAGGGCTCAGGACATATCACATTTATGTACTCATGTTTATAAATGTTCTTTAAGATTTACTACAGTTAGTCTTGAACTGAAACACATTTACAACTCAGGGCTCATATAAGACTGGACTGGTGAATCTGCCTTTACTGAGCTTAAATCTCAAAATAAAAAATTCTATAGTGTTTTGTGCAGGGGGCAACTGGGGGCACAACATTCTTGCAGCTTTTCTTCTGGATCTGTTCCACTCCCAGTCACAGGAATTGATTTCTTAAACTTCATTCATGCCCACAATTCAAATAGAATGTTTTGCAATTTTAATGATTATTTCATACAATAGATGGTGCTCATTATTACATTGTTGATAATATTCCTTAAATAACAATACTGAACTTTGGAGCTAGAATTACTAATCAAAACATTCTTTTCTTCCTTTCATAAGAGACAAGTTGGCAGTAATCAACACTGTCACAGTTCTGGAAGAACTTTTTTTTTTTTTTTGCATATCTGAAACCTATTGAAAGGCATATGTAATTTTTTTCTTTTATGATGCAGACTAATAATTCATCCAGAAACAAATATCCTCTAATTTATCTTCCATATAGAACATGAATTAATTCTGCTTAAAATCAATATGTGATGTATAGTCATAACTATGAACAATAACATTCAAAAAGAAATGAGACAGTGAGGAAATGATTAAAACAGAAAATTCAAATAGTAGTTATCCATAAATAATGGAGCTATCGGCAATCTTTTTCTTCCTGAATTTTCTTTTTCCAATTTTTTAATGCATGTGATTTCAATGAATATTTTTGAAAAACACATAAAGCAAATTTGCAAATGCTCAAGCTCACACTACTACTCAAATCAATGAGATATCACTAAAAATTCAAAAGATAAGTGAAAACTTATGGTCCAAAAGCATTGAGAGATAGCACAGCAGTATGCAGCCCTGGTCCCTGCAGGGAGGAATGCAAATTGCAACATCAGGATTTGGTAAAGCTGAAGATTTGTGCTTAGGCTACGGTTTATCAATTCCACTTCTATAAGCTTTGAAAAACTCTTGTAGCATATGTATGTATACATACGTATATACAGGCTCATTGTGTGTGTGTGTGTATATATATATATAAATACAAGATCAATATACATATATATATATAGGATCTATCTATCTATCTATCATCTATCAGCTCATTTGTGCCCGAGTTTGTAGGAATAAAAACTGGAAAGAACATAAATGTCCATTCTTTTACTCACTGTAAAGAAATTAAAATAAGTGAATTAGAGCTGCATGTGTCAATACGGGTAAATCCCAAAAACATTAGGTTCAGCAGAAAAAGCAATAATAATGTGATACCGCACATATTTAAATTTTATGTACTAATATTTAAATAAAGCTTAAATAAAGCTTAAATATGCAAAACAATACTATATTGTTTATAGGTCCATAAATATAAAGTATAAAAAGATTATTGAGAAAAATGAACACCAAGTGTTGCAATGTGAAGGACGGGAGAGAATGGGATTGGCAAGAAATACACAGGTGTTTAGTTTTTTTTCTCTATATTTTTCTGCATGTTTGAAATATATTAAAATAATAATAATGCCCTATAAAAGATCAAGTCTTTTTCATTTAAACAACCATCTCAATTATAAAAAGAAGCAAAGTGGTTTGAAAAACAAGGTATCTAGATTCCAATTTTTAGATGCGGTCTCTTTTGATTCTTCATCCTCTGATATCTTTAAAGAGTTGCAAATCAGTCCGTGTTGGAACCGATCTTTTAACAAATCACCTGTAAGGGGATCCCTGGGTGGCGCAGCAGTTTGGCGCCTGCCTTTGGCCCAGGGCGTGACCCAGGAGTCCCAGGATCGAGTCCCACATCGGGCTCCCGGCGTGCAGCCTGCTTCTCCCTCCTCCTGTGTCTCTGCCTCTCTCTCTCTCTCTCTCTCTGTGCGACTATCATTAAAAAAAAAAAAAATTAAAAAAAAAAGAAAAGAAAAAAAATCACCTTTAAGCTCTACGGATTCATCTTGAAGGGCAGCTTGGACAATGCTTCAGCAAATAAAAATGTTTAACACACGTATATTTTAATTGATTGAAGCAAGAAAAGCTTAAGTGAAATATGGAATTGAAATATCCCATCGGTGGGATCCCTGGGCGGCTCAGCGGTTTAGCTCCTGCCTTTGGCCCAGGGTGCAATCCTGGAGTCCTGGGATCGAGGCCATGCGTCGGGCTCCCTGCATGGAGCCTGCTTCTCCCTCCTCTTGTGTCTCTGCCTCTCTCTTTCTCTCTCTCTCTCTCTCTCTCTCTCTCTATGTCTATCATAAATAAATAAATAAATCTTTAAAAAAAAGAAATATCCCATCGGTAATAAAATTGATTAGAATGGGAAGAATAGAAGAGGCAAAATGACCTGTAATGATTTAAAATTCCATGGAGGAGAGAAACCATTTTATGAAAATGTTTTAGTCTATCACCTAAGCTGCTACCATAAAAATAAATAAAATCCAAACTCTGGGTTCCATTCAATGTCTAAAATTACAAGGAGCTAGATGTAGGCCAACAATTTTAGTAAAAAAAGAGCACTGGCTTTGCTAAATTCTTCATGATCACGTTCTATAGTTTTATGAACTTTCCAAGTTACAGAAGTCCAGTGATTTTGTGGGGGGACTTACAAAAGTTTTACAATCACTTTTACGGCACTGCTATAAGTCTCAATTTGCTAATTGACTTTTTGTATGTTAATAGGCTCGAATCTATTAATATACACGTTAAGTAATGCCCTAATTTGTTTTAGTGCTTTCATTTAATGGAATTACAACAGGGCACGTACAAAAAACTATTCATTCACTCATTAACATGCCTAATAAACATTCACTTTTCCTTATACTCCAATGGGCTTTAAAGAAAAGGCTATGTGAAAAATTTTAAACTCACATAAACCTCTAGACAGAGAAGGAAAATCAAATGAGAAATATCCTCTGGGTAACTATTTCCCATTATTATGTTACACTGTATCATTCTCCATAGGTTTTTTTTCACTATTTCTAATCTGTATTGAAAAATAGAAAGACATTAAGAACTGATTAAACACCTTTCTCATTTCAGACTAGTAATTTGTTTCTCCTGCTGGAAAAAGAAACTATCTCTTTAAAATAGAACTAGTTAGTGAGAGAGTAGATTCACCAATAGAATTTATGATAAATGTTTGCTTGCTCAGGGGGTTCGCTTGTGGGACAGACACAAAATTACTTTCCCCTAATCCCTAGCATTTTTGTTTGATCATTCCAGGTAGAAATGATATCTCTTTCCTCTGATAATTTAAGACACTTAGGGGTACTGGCGTGGTTCAGTGGCTGAGTGTCTGCCTTTGGCTCAGGGCATGATCCCGGGGTCCTGGGATCAAGTCCCACATCAGACTCCCCACAGTGTGCATGCTTCCTTCTCTGCCTATGTCTCTGCCGCGGTCTATGATTCTCATGAATAAATAAATAAAATAGCAAAAAGAATTAAGACACTTGAAACATACAACTTTGTATTATAATGTTTTGAATAGTACATTTTATCCACCCCAATAATAATCATTAACATTTGAGTAGCGTTTTAGAATATACTGTCACATGGCTGATGACATGTTCATTCAATAGGGCAGTATTATGGCCTTCACCCAATTCTTCAAGAAGAAGAACAGCTACAAGAACAACATCAAGGTCCAGAAAGACTGAATGTTCATGACTCCAGAGAGTTAGGCAGCTACCCACAGTTCCCAGCGTTAAGGGCTCAAGCAAGATGAAATCTGAATTGTGGATGACAAAGTTAGAAGATATTCCAAAAAAGGATCTCCAGTGATAAGCGCTTGGCCATCATCATGCTGATTCACTGCCAAGAGAATCAGAAGTCCCAGAAGATGCCCTAAGTGTGCAGAGAGGGGGTCACGAGGCAAGAATGGGAACAGTATCAATCCCAGGGTCCTGGGACCATGACCGGAGCTGCAGGACGACACAACCAACTGAGCCACCCAGGCGTCTCTACTTAAGAGTAGTTCTAGGGGATCCTGCTTTTATTTTATCTAGCTTACTTTATTGTACACAATATACAGAACACAAGATGTGTGTTAGTCAACTGTTAATGGTAAGGCTTCCTGTAAACAGTAGTCTATTAGTAACGTTTCAGGGAGTCAAAAGTTATATGTGGATTTTAGACTGTGGGAGGAGGGGCTGGTGGCCCTAGCCTTTGTGCTGCTCAATTGTATATAGTTTTGTGGGGGAAACAGACCAAAAGAATGAGTTACAGTGCATTTTGAAGGTGACCAGAGCAGAGAGTACAGAATATGTATTCAGTCCATTTGGGGAGGCCTAGAAATGCCTCTTAGAGGGAGAGACATGCACAAAATTGCTCATTACTGACGCTGTGAATGGCAGAGGAAATTTTATTTTTAAACACTTAACTCTTCACTGCTCACTTCACTTTACATCAATTAAAAATAAATAAGTACATACTTATATTAAGAATATGAATCATTAAGCACATACTTGTATTAAGAATATGAGTCATTAAGTACAACATTTAACAAAATCATGGACCTGCAAGGATTTTCACTAATTCACTTGTCTCAGCTTCCTAAAAATTTTGAGTCATGAACAGTTTTCCTGTTTAAAGCTATAGCAAGAAAGAAAATGGGCCACTGTCGGCTAGATAAATAACTTTTTAACTTCACTCATTCATTTAATCTTTGCACAAATATTTAAGGAGTTCCTACGACTGCCAAGCACATCTTTCACGATGCTTACGATGCTAGTGGAGGGAAGGAAAGACCAGTAGTAAAAAAGCAAACAACCAAATAAATCATGCTGTACTTCAAATATGAACATTAAAGGCAAAGAAGAGCAAATGATCCACAAACTTTAGATCAAGTCACATAAAAAATTCATTTACTAAAGTGCCATGGCAATCAAACCAAACACTTAAAAATCCTTTCTAATAAATAGCATTAGTTATAATTTTCTTTACAACTTACTAAATGACTGCAAGTCACAGATTTCACTTTCTAGAATGGCATTTCGTTTATTAGGGATAACAAACAATTACATTACACTGCTCACTGGGAACTTCTTATAAGGGTAATGTGCTCTGGCTGCAAAAACCAGCTCTAGCCCTTGTTGATGAATTTCAACAGGTTATCTAATCTTATAAGAACCTCATTCTTTTTTTATGATATGGAAGTATAAATTATAATAAAGTTAGTATAAACTTGGGTTGTTTTGAGGCTTCATAGGAGTTCATTTATATTAAATGAGTTAATTAATGTCAAGCTCTTAGAACAGTGGCTAGCCCATTCTAAATATGTTAGATACCTGCATTATAATCCATTAAGAGAAAAGTAAAGACTCTTGCTGTTTAGAACCACCACGAGGTTTATGAACTATGTATTTCTGCCTTCCTAATGCTCTCACTAGCTCTCATGAAACAGCTATTCACTATTGCAAATGATAAAAAAGCTGGTTTTCTCTCAAGCAACCCCACCTGATTGAAATGTTATTTGACTTTAGATAATTAGGGGGTTAAGCACAAGCTGCTTGGGAACCTCCATCAGTAAGTGGTCCATCCATGTGGAGATCCCACTGTAGACATGCAGATGTCTCCATGATGAACCACAGCTACGCAGTGCGATAGCTACACTGCGACTCCATAATCCACACAGACACCTCTCTGCCTCACCCTGGAAGCTCTCTCCCTTCCCATACCGGGTCACTGCATGGTGTGGAACCTGGAAAGGGTTCCAGGACAAGTGCAGTGAGACTGCATTACGCTCAGGTGAATTTTCTGTTATGGCTGGCCGATAGCAGCATGGGTCACAGAGAGAGGTCGTGGCATTAAGGAGCTTGACACCAGGACTGTTCGTCCTTTACCATTTGTTGTGACGGCTCTGGACTCAGGCAGGAATGACATCAACAAGTTCTACCATTTACACAGGGAAACAGAATGAAGGTACACCTGGGTTCCCCATTGCTTCACGTGAGACATCTTTTAGAGAAAAGATTTAAGTGTATGTGCCCCTCCAAAACTCACATGTGTTCCCCACATCAGGAGTATCCATGAGAGATTACAAGTGAAGATGCTGGCTGTCCCTCTTCTGGTTTTGAGAGAAGACTTGATCTGGCTCTTGTTTCATCTTTATTACTTCCCTCAGTTATAGAGTTGTGGGACAGCCATTTGGTGGATGACAGCAATTGGTCCTCTCAGCTGGATGGAACATGGGGATTTTGGTCTCTGTCCTCCTCTCTTGGATCAAAGAGAGGCAGCGATCCTGGGTAAGTGTCTCTCCTCTGCAGATTTAATCTCCTTTCTGATGCAGCGGTCCATGGTCTAGACTGGAATCATGAAATGTTAGTATATTCCCTTAACTTACCAACAGATATAAGCTACAAGCTCCAGTAGCTCTTTGTCTGTTAAAAAACAAAAAGTGAGGTGCCTGGGTGGCTCAGGTGGTTAAGCTCTGCCTTAGGCTCAGGTCATGATCTCAGGGTCCTAGGATTGAGCCCCACATAGGGCTTCCTCCTCAGTAGGGAGTCTGCCCCAAAAGCGGAATCTTCCTTAGTGCAAGATGTATTTGCACTTTAGTTTTTGCCTGTTTGTTTGCTTTCTTACCTATATAAATCAGTGAAATCTGTAATGTAAATAAGAAATAATATGTATGTTACTGTTTTATATTTATTAATGAGGATATAAATGGAATGAACTATTTACTCAACCAATCGACCTTATAACTTAAAGCGTGATTCTTCAGCATGACAAATGCTGAAGACATCTTTTCCTTAATTCCCTGTTAAGGACGATTTGTACGTGCAGATCCTGAGGTGCATTTGTGTGAAGAGGTGCTGGCTTCAGCAGTGCTCATCTCCCACAAATTACATATTCCACTACTCATATCTAAGAGAAAATGTTTAATTTTTTGAACTAATGCATAAAAAATGCAAATGTGAGCTCATTTATATCTACACTTAACATATAATGGAATAAAACTTCCTCTTTTGGCTTACGTAGCATTTTGTACCTTATCAACCACCATTAAAATGCATTAAATGGCTCTAATAATGATGCGCAATTGACCTGCCCAGTACTTCAGCATTCCTAATCATGTCTAATTTCTGTCTGAAAATGAAGAACAGCCTAATTATCAAACTACTAACTTCAGGTCCTTTGAGTATTTAAAAAAAAAGTCAAAGAACATTAATTAGCTTCAACTCTCAATCTTAAAAACTTATGCACTTCTTGGTGAAACCGTCAGTTACATAATCCCAGCCTTTCCTCCATATGTGTACCTGACATATTAATAACACCTTGGCTTGATAAGCTGATATACTGTATGCTCGTTTTCTACCCATACCTTCCACAGTGTGAATCAGTAATGTATTCCAATAGGTTTACTCTTAAAGTATCAACCAAAATAAGAAATCTAGTGTTCAATTAGTCCTTTGAGATAAATGTGCTACCTACAAAGAACCAATAGCCTGATGATGTCTGTTTCAAAGAAAAAGACTAGATGATATATATCATCTAGAACAATTATAAATATATTGTAGAACAAAAATATTACAACTTATTTGCATTTTAAGAGAGAAGGCTATACCTCAATTTCTGAGGAAATCAAATCCCTCTTTTTTTGTAAACTCTGCTGACTGAGACCAGAGTTTTGGGGTCAAGGAGAACAGGACAGATGGGTTGAGAGGGGAGGATGGAGAGAGCAGAGCAGGCCCTGGACCATGTTTAGGAGTTTGGGCTCTATTTATAGGCTTGCACTGTTCTATGTGCCTTTCTTAGAGCAATAACAAATGTTTTGCCAAACATAAGTATTTGATTATCAAATAATTAAGGAATATAACATTAATTGGGAAAAGAAATATCTTTATTCCAGGACTTTGAAGAGCCTTTAATATGCAAATGAGCATTTGTCAACAATAAGTTTTGAATATACTCTACAGAATTTCCTATTTCCTTTTTTACTATGAAATGTTTTATAGAAAAAAAAAGAAATGTTTTATAGAACTTGGTATCAAAAAATGCACTTTAGGTACTTTTAGGCAAATGAGAGACATTTAGAGATCTTAATCTTAGGACTGATATGGGTTTATCTGCATTTAAGACAGGTGACTCTGTGAGAAAAAGAATGCAAGGTGATCATGGAGGCTGTCAAGAAAAAATGAGCAAGGTCAGAACAAAGCCAGTAGTAGTTATAAAAAGAGATGTAGAAATACTAGCATATATCCAAGAGAAAAATTTTAGCAGGAGTTGGCAATTAGTTTGATAAGGGGGTGGATCAAAAGTGACTCCCAATTTTGAAGTTAAGTGACTAGGTGAAAGTCCATGCCAACAATCAAGATGAGAATAACAGAAATTACATCATAAATCAATACACAAACACATGGAAACTATAGTTTGCAAAGTTCTTTCCCATTATTTTACCCAACCACTCACAACAATGCTAAGACAAAAGTGGTATATATAGTTTTTCTTATTTTAATGATAAGAAAAATAGGTTCAGAATTGTAAATTACTCAACTGAAAAAAGCTAATACCACATGTATAATAAGGTGAGGATTCCCTTCCATCCCTCAAATTAACTCTCAGTAAAGTGGAGTTTTTCCTGTATTCAAGTTCTTAGAAAATCTCTCATGGTTCAGGGCACTTGATAACTAACTGTCTTTTGAGGAAACTGCATTAGCCTGAAATGTTCTCAACCAGTTCTATTTGAGGTATTTCTGGAGCTCAGCTGAATGAACTGATTGAAGTGGGGGGCAAGAAATACAACCTGGATGTGGGATTAATTCCCAGGGTTATGTCCACAAACCTGCCAATGTTGGAAGTCACTGTACTCAAAAGTTTTAAAATATTGCTTTGAAAAGCAGTAGATTGCTTTCTTACATTTTAGAGGATCATGACATACCTATAACATAGATGGAAAGAAACCTTACCTAATATATTTATGGTTTAAGATAAATTTTATAATGACAACATCATAAAAGAAACAAAACTGTTGAATTTTAAAGACTTGAATGAATGTAGAAAACAAGGGTCCTAAAAAATTACATTAGGTAATCCCAAAGTGGCTCTAAATTTTGAAGATGCATGCAAAGAATTTGAATGACATTGTTTCAGGATATGTGAGAAAAAGCATTCAACTAATATACCATATAATTTCATATGTGACTAAGGTATATACAAACAATTAAACTTTTAATTCATGTATTATAAATAAGCCATAGATTCCCATCTACATCTCTAAGAGTTATATGTTTAGACTGGCCAAAAAATAGTTCTTCTTACTCACAAAATGGGGAGAATCATCTTCTTATGCTGAGTTGTCTTCTATTCAGGCTTTTTTGACATTTGAGTGCTGTCCCATTCTTTACTACCACCACTGTTTTCATGGACTCGAGAGACACCTGATCAAATCCTATCAAAACTGAAATTGGGAAGCCAATATTGACCTTAAAGCACGGGAGGCAGTAAAGCAATGTGAAATCAGGAATGACATATTCAGTACTGACTCTCTAAACCTTGTCATGAAGATTTCAAAGCCTGCTTCTGAAATTGAGAGGAATAAGGCTTCCAGAAAATGAAAAGCTATATGTTCCAAAAATGCTGTTGTGACTTGGGTGTTAATGGAGAAATAGTAAGGTGGTGTGAAAAGAGGCCCAGGCTTGAAGACAGCCGTGTGGTCTTCTGTAAGTGACTCACCTCTGCTGGGAGACAATTCTCCGTGCATCTCTCATATTTGTGCACAGCTTAGCAGTGAGACATTGACTGCCCTTCACTCTGGACTGTGTTTTCAAAGATGTTTGGATAGCAAACTGCCTTGGAAGATAAAGACAGTGTCTCCTTTCAGAGAAAAGGGCAGGTATATTTACTCCCTGGTATAATAAAGATAAATCCTCATGCAAAGGGAAGGGAAAACATGCCTTCTACCCTCCTGAGAGCCCTGAAGCTCAGGGCTCTTCTCCAATGCAACCCACTACATATGCATTTGTCAGATGGCCTTCTCTCTGCTCCCCTGAGGGTCCTGGGGCTGAGGGATTGGGGGCACAAGTAATGACAGATTGGCTGCTGTCATCCCTGTGTGACATAAACTGTCTTTCACCTCTAACCAGAAGTCTTGGGTCTTCTACCAGCATCCATGAAACTGTGACAAGCTAACTTGCTAATTTGCAAATACTCTGAAATCTCGGATCCTTCACATTTCATGAAATTCTCTACATGCCCTCCTTTACTTATCTCAAAAGAAACCGTGCTGGGCTAGATGATTCTTTAAGTTTTCTTTGCAGCTCAATGAGTACACATAATTTATATTAGGAATATAAATATCCTTGGCAAAAATGGTTCTTATGATTTTATTGTTTAATAATTCTTAAAATTGCTTTTCCAAAAGAATTCCGTATGTCTAATGCTTTGAGTTATACCTGTTTCCTCTTTCCTAAAAAACAAAACAATGACTTGAATGTTTCTTTCCATTTACTTTTCAAAACAAAATTTGCTCCACTCAGTTAAAACCTCAGCTCTTAAACATCTCTGACTGAGCTGTAATCAAACTCCTCTCAAATCCCTCATGCACACTCACTTCTTTAAGAAGCCAATCAATTATGGCTTTAGTTTTGAAGGTTCTCCCAGAACCTGAAAATATCTATTAACATCATACCTTTGAAATCTTAAATCATTTGATCTACTTTATATTCAAATTTTGTCTTCGTGGCTATTTCAATTCCAGGGATATTAGCCACGAGAAACTGTCACTTTTCATATTTGGTAAGAAAAAGTATTCACTCATGTTTGACATAATTTCTCTATAAAAGTAGGAAATCTATTCAGTCATTAAAACATATTTATTGAATTCCTACTATGTGCCAGGAACTATAAAAAGATATTATGATATAAAAATTAATAAAACATAATTACTGCCTTCATAAAGTGTCCAATAAAATAGAGGAGTCTGTTATCTAGTAATATATCTTATAGCCTTAATTTCCTTATAAAACAAGACAATATATGATTCATACTTTAAAATATTTTTGGAATAATCACTGAATGAATGAATACATGAATACTGAATGAATAAATACTAGTATGCTAACTGTGGGGAATCCAGGCTATGCATCAAATATATATTTTGGTAGTCAGGGGATTTCTGAAACCATTTCAGATCACAGTACTAATGAAGAATCATTTTTTGCAAGAAACTGGAATTTAAATTCTAATTGCATTAAAATCCCTGGGCTAATACTTCTTACTAAGAATGCACATAGAAACTATTAAACTACACTTTAACTAAAACCCTGTCTCATGGTTGTCTATTTTTTTTTCCTTGTGTAAAACAGACAAGGGTTCACCTAAGGATCTATACAGAGGCACAATTAACCGTTGTCATGGATCTTTTATCCTGATGCCACAGGCCTACCTGGTCCTGGGCTGCAACCTGAGGCTTTGAGGTTTTCATCTTAAAGTCACAAATTACACTATATTCAAGGGTTGGGCTGTTGATTTGCTTTAATTTGCTGATCAAGTAATAAGAAGCAGATGGGCTCTTGTTCTTCCAACTGGTATAGACTCCCAAGCCATCAGTCTATGTGTTTAGACAGAAAATGGGAAATCTGGGTCCCTGAAGCTTGAATAATTATGATGCAGTGGATACCTGTAAGGGGTTAAATCCTTGAGATCTTTATCATTAATGCATTCACTCCACAACCAATAATGTAGTGCCTATACTAGGGGAACCACTGGCTAGGTATAAAAGCAGTGTAGTGCCATAAAGGGTAATGGTGTCTTGGTGGTCCTGAGGAATCCACAGTGCAGGAGGGAGAATGCATGCTCACCAGGAACTGGAATGGATTATTGGAAATACAATGTCCTTGTGGTGATTGAGAGTTCGGATTCATGTTCAGACTATGTGAGATAAAGTCATGTCAAGAGAGAAAAGCAACTGCTTTCTCTTTGATTCTTAAAGATCTAGATCAAATGTCAGTTATCTTTAAAGCTGTGAGGGGTAAGGCCATTTAAGAAGATTTTGTGCAGCTTAATTCTTTTCCCTCGAAGAATCTTCCAGAGCATCTGACTGGCTCATCATCCATTTCTTAGCCTCCTTGTCTGTACATCTTTGTTATTTAATTTATTTACTCCATGACTTCTGGGGAAGACAGAGAAGATGCTGTCTCTCTCTACAAAGCACTTAAAGTTTAATAAATAGGTTCGAATCAGCATAAGTGAATAAAATGCTATATGTGTTATGAGAGAAATGGGTGTAGGATGCAGAAGGGAACTGCCATTTCTATCAGGGGTTTTTGGAATGGCTTTAGAGATTTTGATCAGACCACTTAGAGGAGTGGGTGCTCACTGCGTAGGCAAGGAGATGAGAAACACATGCCAAAGCTCAGCAGCAAGGAGGCTCACAAAAGAAGCATCTCAGCACTCCGCCTCACCCCTACCTGACCTCCCTAAACACCCCTGTTCTAATAAGAAATCTGACTTGTTTCAGTAGCATAATTCTCTCTTCTATGTCCCTTCTACAATTCTTAGCTGACTCTTTGGTCTCAGTACATCTCCCTGGTCTTTGAGCAACCCACCAGCTTCATCCTTGTTTTTCATCCATAACTTTTACTGATCCAGTCCTGGAGGAAAATCTGTCTCCATTTTGTCACATGCCTTCTGCAACCTTGTTTCTTCCATGGTTGTCCAGGATACCCACAAAGCACCTCAAAATAAAAATGTCACTTTTTTAAAAAAGATTTTATTTATTTATTCATGAGAGACACACAGAGAGAGGCAGAGACATAGGCAGAGGGAGAAGCAGGCTTCCTGCGGGGAGCCTGATGTAGGACTCGATCCCAGGACCCCAGGATCGCGATCTGAGCCAAAGACAGACACTCAACCACTGAGCCGCCCACGTGCCCCCAAAATGTCACTTCTTGTTAAAGCTACTTCCTCTTAGAATCATAAATCCTGAAGACTTGTAAAGAACTTTTCAGTACATTAGTCCAACAGAAATTAACATTTTAATGGGCATTTGGTAAACCACAAAATGGATTGTTCTGGGCAATTACATATTTATCATATTACTTGGCTGATCTAGCATCTCTTCAATTTAGGAACTATATATTTTATAAATCAGATGCCTGAGGAGGGAGAAATCATAACTTGTTCAAAGTCACACAGCTAGTAAGTGACTGAGCCAAGACTGTACCTCCAGTCTCTAACTGTAAGACATTTCTCAAAAAAAAAAGTCTTTATCTCTGTATCTAAATCTATTCTATCTCTATATATCCTGCCTTTGCTTGATCACCGTCAGTGATAAAAATCTCATTATTCTCTAAGGCAACATATTTTGATATTTTTATGATGATTAAAATATACATGACATATTCCATATTCATTGCTAAAAAGAAATGAGCTATCAAGCCATGAAAAGACATGAAGGAACCTTAAGTGCATATGACTAAGTGAAAGAATGCAAACTGATAAGGCTACATACTACTGTATGATTCCAAATATATGTCCAAGTAAAGGCAAAACTATGGAGACAACAAATTTTCAATGGTTGCTGTGGTAGGGAGGAAGAAATAAATGGGCAGAGCACAGAGGATTTTGGAGGTATAAATACTCTATATGTCACTATAGTAATGAATATATGTCATTGTACACTTGTCCAAACCTATAGAATGTACTACACCAAGAGTGAACCCTAAGGTAAACTACTGACCTTGGGTGATGACAATGTGTCAATGCAGATTTATCTTTAGCAAAAAATGTACCATGATAATATAATACTGCGTGGAGGGAGAGGTTTATGGAAAATCTCTACACCTTCCTCTCAATTTTGTTGTAAGTCTAAAACTGCTCGAAACACTAAAAATATAAAATATTTTTTAGAATAAAATACATCACATTTACCATTTGAACCATTTTTAAGCATATAGATTAATGGCATTAAGTATTTCCCACTGCTGCGCAAATATCACTGTCCATCTCCAGAACTTTTTCATCTTCCCAAACTGAAACTCTGGACCCATTAAATGATTAACTTCACATTGTCTTCTCTCCTCCCAGCCTGTGGTTACCCATTCTCCTTTCTTCTCTATCAATTTGACTACTCTAGGTACCTCATAAAGTCAAGTCATATACTATTCGTCCTTTTGTGTCTGGCTTACTTCATTTAACATGGTGTTTTCAAGGCTCATCCTTTTTATAGCATGTGTCAGGACTTCATTCTTTAACGGACTATTTCACACTATTCCATTGTACAGATATGCCACATTTCGTTTATCCATTCATCTGTTCGTGGACATTTGGGTTCTTCCTACCTTTTGGCTATTGTGAAGAATGCTGCTATGAACATATGAACCTCAAAATCTCACTCTCAATTCTTTTGCTATATTCCCAGAAGTGAAACTGCTATATGCCAATTCTAAGTTTATGGGTTGTGTTTTTTTTTTTTTTTGAGGAACTGTCATATTTTTTTTCACAGCAGCTATGCCATTTTACATCGCCACAAGAGTTCCAAACTCCAGAAATAGTCCCAACATATTTTGGACCACACTAAATTAAATGTAAATATTAATTTGTCAAGAAAAGTGAAGCCCTCACCAGAACACAACTTCAACTCTCAAAGTTGTAAGGAGGTTGGGACCATGTCTGTCTTTAAACCCTGGAAGAAATGGGACATAGGCATGAGACAGGGATTCACTGGGAAGGGGTCCTAATACACCTAGGTTAGGTCTTTGATATTGGGGCAGGTTGAATAGTTAGTTATCTTCTGGATAGAAGTGGCCTGAGAGACCACATTCTTTTCAGGCTCCAGTGAACTTCAGAGACTTCAATAGCCTGGTAACTAACCCTGACCTGTTTCCGCTTCCTAGATCGATCCCAACTGTGTTTTTGTGTTTGATCCTGGTGGGACCCAGGGCTATGCCAATCACATATTTTGTTTCAGTGTTTGTGCAGATACCAAGTTTCAACCCCTGTTCCTCCTTTCTTAAAGCTTTCTATTTTCCTCTACTTTACCTAGATTTTATGTTTAGAACCACCTTTATCCAACAAATGTATCCAGACACCTACCAATTGAACAAATTGCAGTTCGTCTTCTCTAACACTTGAGTGCAGTTCTAATCTTTATCTGTCCCAAACAGATAAAAGATTGGAGCAGGGGCTGGATCCAGGAAAGTAGTTTTTAACTTTCCTGGATCCAGCCCCTGCTCCAATCTCAGCTATCTCATCTCCCTGCCTCTCTGAAGCAGAGAAGCTTGCTCCAACACTCCCTACTGGGATAAAGTATTTTTAAAAATCCCACTACTGGGTGGCTGAGTCGGTTAAGTGTTTTGGCTCAGGTCATGATCTCGGGGTCCTGGGATTGAGTGAGCCCCATATCCGGCTCTGCGCCCAGTGGGGAGTCTGTGTGAGGATTCTCTCTTCCTCTCTCTATGCCCCTCCCCACACTCTTACCCTCTTTCCTTCTGTGTGTTTGTGTGTGTGTGTGTCTTTTAATAGAGAAATTAATCTTTCTAAAACTCCCATTGCTATACTTCCATATGAAGACACATGGCCCTCCAGGTCTCTGGGGAGACTACCTACCACCTGGTACAAACAGCTTCAGTTGCACAATTAAGTACGACAGAAGGAATACAATGATGTATTTTGAGAAATAAAAATGAGAAATACTGAGAAATAGTTTAAGGCTCAGGAAATACTTAGACTCACTCTTTGTCCATATGGAGTTACTAATCAAATGATTTCTACTAGAATTAGATACTCTAGGTCAGGTGTGTTTGAATAATGACCCATTCAAGTTCAAGGATTATGTAGCCACTTCTGCTAAACTAAAATTGAAAATCTGAAAATAGATGGAAATTCTCTGAAATCTAGTATAACAGGGACACTTCTTGTCTCTGTTGAATGGAACAGATAAGCTTTGGCTCATATCTGTTGGTCAGTTCTCCTTCCTGGGTGAGCAATGAGTAGATCAAATTATTTTTCTTGTATTGAAGTACAATCATCATACTTATTAATCACTTCCAGACTAATATCCTCCAATTGCTTCAACAGCTTCTCATATGACATGGTTTTCAGTCTCCTCAGATGAGGAAATTCACCTTTATTAGGGTCTGTCTTAAAGGTCGCAGCTCAAAAGCAAGCTGGATGCTCCAGGTGAGGACTGCTCAGTGAAGAGTTCTGTTAATCTCAGCACTGCATGCCTGTAGAGCAAGCTATGATTGTGTTGGCTATTTCTAGGAGTCAGAGATATAAGTGGCTCCCATAAAAACTGTGAACAAGCCATGAGAAACTGAAACCACTGGCTATTTGTACATTAATGTTGTTAAATATACATTGCCCCCTCTGATGCCAGATAGACAGATGATATAAATTATCTTGTCTGTTTCTTTCTATCACATAAGCCAATAGAAATATCTTCAATTTTAGTAATGTCACTAAATTTATTTACAATGCCTAAAAGACTGTGCCAACTACAAATCTCATAAGCAGGCTTTCTGGGATTCGTAATCCTTCAAAAGAGAGAACAACATTTAAGTCAGATGACTTGTTTTTTAGTGAACCCATGAGGTGTCCTAGTGATTACTACATTCTTTCAAAATACTCACCTTATGCCCCCATTTATTAGCCCTTGCTAGATAGAGATTAATTGTATAATAATTTATAGTTGCTTGAGTTTATCTTCTCCTCAATTTTAGAAATAAGGATCAAGGCTGCTTATCTCTGACAATCTGATATGGTCACAGACAAAACCATTGTGGAAAAAAATATATGTATACTGACAGTGAATCTAAGATCATATCTTCAAATTCTTTTTAAGACCTAACAATTCTTCTATTTGAAGTTTGACTTATTTTAACAACTAGGTACTTTCTTACTGTCTGATCTCCTATATGAATGATGGGAGAATTTCTTCCTTCTGATTTAAAGTTCATTCTCTTACTTAGACAAAATGGAAGCAATAAAGAATAGGTAGTTCTTGCTTTCTCATTGTCATTTTGTAACTTATGCTTATCTATCCCAGAAATGAGCCTATCATATCCTTCTCGTTATCCTTGCTCCAATTATCTTTGCAAAAGTATTTCTTAAAATTTTTTAACATTTTTCAAAACATCATCCCATTTTAGGCAATAGACTGACATTATTTTTAAATGTTTATTCTTTTTTTTCAAAATCCTTACTTAGTTATGCACCTTTTCTTTGCTCTTTTTATGTGCATCTCCTTTCAACAGGTTGATTTATTATGTATCTACTTATATTGCCACAGGTTTACTTTTTCATCTGCATTAGGATCATTTCTAATTGCATAGTCCAGATTTGCCTTTTGAAAGTCTACTATCCATTCTTAGATAATCTCTCTTTTTAGAATCTTTAAACATGGAAATGAATCTGTCTTCTAAACTTTTCTGATATTTTCTTTAGAAAAGGAAAGATTCATATCTGGAGATGCCCAACATTTTCTTTTCTCTCCACTGTGACTGCTAAGTTAATAGCATCATGTGCTCCTGAGGTTCCCACAGATCTAAAGCACCAATATATTTTCCTCTTTGGATAAAATTAATTCAACAAAAGCTCCTACTTTCCTTCATAGAAATGTCATTTTGAGTTATAGAGGACATAGACAAACCAAGCACTCTGCTTTTAGTGAACTGAACTTATAGTAGATGTCTTCACATTAAAACCTTCAATTACTACTCTATCCTCCAGAACCAATTTATAGTGTGTAACAGAAAGCATCACTTGTAACAATATCTATCCAAAGCAGATTTTTGCCCTGGTTCTTAAAGAATGTATGCCACCATCACTTCTCTAAATGTCCCCAGTTCCTCTATTGTATACTACCATTCATTACCAGAATTTTTAGTTTAATCATAATAAATGAACGATAAACTCGGATGTTTTAGCATTCATTTGCTCGTAGAATAAAACTCCTGAGAGGTTACTGTGCCCCTTTCAAATCACAATCTGAATCATTGCATGATGGTCATTGAACTATTGTACCCTGTGGTATCTCTGAATTATGGAGAGCTCAGGCTGAGTCTTATGGTCTGCAGTGGCCTTGATGATTCCTGAGTCAACTGCTAATGTAGCATAACATGACTCAGAACTATCTTTCTGGTGGTGTGTGGAGCCCAGCTCCCATAACATCAAAGCAGAAACCTCTGGTAGACGCAGCAATAGCCAAGTCTTCACACTTCTTTACCTTTTGAAGCAAAACTGGAGGACTAATCATCCCCTTCACACATGATTCACTCACTTATACTGTATGCAGGTAATTTTAAATCCTTTGAAATGTACATGTGATTATCTCTGAGATCATCCTCATGCAAGAAAATAAAACTCATTACTAAGTAAGTAATTTTAAAAAAACACCTGAAATTTCCTATTTTATTGCCTAATAGGGTATACGACACAATTCCAAATTTCTTAGTTTTAACAATGACTCACTGCCTATTTAACATGCTGTAAAACTTTCACCAACACATATAGGCAACAGAGTTGCAGGATAAAAAAATATAGCAATTAGAAACTATAAAGTACCTCTTAGATTATGCAGTTTACCCCTTCCCATTGCCAGTTCATAACGAAAAGCAAAATATAGAGTAGAGAAAACACAATACACCATTCTCTACCAAAAGCCTATGTATAAATATTAAACATTCTAGGTGACAAAAAACAAAACAAAACGCAAAGCAGAAGGCAATCTAATGTTCTCATTTTAAAATGTCATTTAATTGGTTCTTCCCCCTAGTGTATAGAACTTTGAAATACCACAAACATGACTATTGTGATACCAGTAATTGAAAATATACAGGAACATGGTGCATGTTTGTGTATTTATGTACAATACATATATGTGATGAGTGTAAGTACATAATGTGCTTATTTATCCACAGTATATTTATCATTTACATCAACTGTTCTAAATGGGAGTCACAGAGATTGTACTATTTACTGTTTACTGTACTATTTACTGATATTTACTGTTTCTTACCTCAAACTCACCTCAAAAGCTGCTTTATTTATTTGGTTTTCAGAGAAGTCCATCATTATCCAGCTCAAGGATTATGATGCCCCAGAAGCCATTACAACACCCTCTACCCACCAGCTTGGCTGTCAAATCTATTTCTGAATCTCAACAATCAATCCATATGTTCATGTCAAAATGAAAGTCCTTTTCAAGTTTCTTTTTTTCTTATCTTAAACTTGTTGATAGAGTCCCTAATATTAGTAGCATTAATTTTAAAAATAATAAGCAACACTTGGGTGATCATATATTGACCAAAATGAAAAATCAAAATGTGGTTTCTATACCACAGCAATTTTGTATTCATTTCAAAAGACTAGTTCCTATAAACAGCACACTGAATATGACTTCTAAACTTTTGCTAAACAAGGGAATATTCAATGTGATAACAGAATAATAATAGAAGTTTTGTGAAAAGATTTTAAAAGAGGTGACCACAGAAAATCACCAATCCACAAAGGTATACAGTAAGAGAGGGAAAAAGTAACAACAAAACTATGAAACAATCAGAAAGCATTAAGAAAATGGCATTATTGGGATCCCTGGGTGGCGCAGCAGTCTAGCGCCTGCCTTTGGCCCAGGGCGCGATCCTGGAGACCCGGGATCGAATCCCATGTCGGGCTCCCGGTGCATGGAGCCCGCTTCTCCTTCTGCCTATGTCTCTGCCTCTCTCTCTGTGTGTGTGTGACTATCATAAATAAATAAAAATTAAAAAAATACTTTAATAAAAAAAGAAAGAAAATGGCATTATTAAGTCCTTACATATCAATAATTACTCTAAGTGTAAATGGAATGAATTACCCAATCAAAAGTAACAGAGTGGCTGACAAGCAAACAACAACAACAAAAATTAAAAAAATAAGACTCAACTGCATGTTGCCTAAGAGACTAACTTTAGCTTTAAGGACACATCTAGGCTCAAATTGACAGAATGGAAAAAGATATTCCATGCAAGTGGAAATCAAAAGAAAGTAGAAGTAGCTATGCCTGTATCAGACAAAATAAACTAAGCCAAACACGGTAACACAAAACGAAGGTCATTCTATAATGATAACAGGGTCATCAAGAAGATATAACAATTGTACATATATACACGCCCAGTTTTGGAGCACCTAAATATGTTATTTAAATACCAACAGAAACAGGAGAGTGATGCCTGGGTAGCTTAGTAGGTTGAGCGTCCTACTCTTGGCTTCAGTTCAGGTTGTGATCTCATGGAATGAATTTAGACCCTTATCTTACAACAGTTTAAAAAATTAACACAAAATAGATTAAAAACTTAAACATGACACCTGAAACTATAAAACTCCTAGAAATAAACATAAGAGGGAAAAGAGCCCCTTGATATTGGTCTTGACTATATGTTCTTGGAGATGACACCAAAAGCACAAGCAACTAAAGTAAAAATCAACAAGCGGGATTACAACAAACTAAAAAGCTTTTTCACAGCAAAAGAAACAATCAACGAAATGAAAAACCAAACCACAGGATGAAAGAAAATATTTTAAAATGATATATTTGCAAACCATATATCTGATAGAAAGCAAATATCCAAAATATATAAAGAACTCACACAACTCAATAAGAAAAAAGTAATCCGATTAAAAATGGGCTAAGGAACTGAATAAACATTTTTTCCAAAGAAGACATCCAAATGACAACAGGTACATGAAAAGATGTTCAATTTCACTAACCACCAGGGAAATGCAAGCCAAAACCACAATCACTGGGGAAATTCAAACCCAAACCACTATGAGATAGCACTTCACATCTGTTAGAATGACTATGCTCAAGAACATAAAAGATAAGCACTGGTGAGGATGTGGTGAAAAAGCATTGTTGGTGGGAATGTAAATTGGTGCAGACACTATAAAAAATGGTATGTGATGCCTCAAAAAATTTATAAATTAAAATCACCTTATTATCCAATAATCCAGCTTCTAAGGAAATGAAAATAGGATATTGAAAAGATATCTGCTCCCATGTTTGTTGCTGTATTAGTCATATAGCCAAGATACAGAAATAATCTAAATGTCCATCAACAGATGAATAAATAAAGATGATGCCACACAAATACAGACACACAGATATTATTCAATATGAGAAAAAAAAAGTCCTGTTATTTGCAACATCATGGATGGATCTCGAGGGCATTATGCTAAGTCAGATAAATCAGACAAAGAAACAAATATATGATATCATCTATATGTAGGATGTAGGATCAAAAAAAAAAAAAAACCCAAACAAAAAATCACTGAAATCTCAAAAATGGAGAGTAGAGTGGTGGTTACAGGGGCTGGGTGGGGGATAGGGGATCTGGGGGGATGTTGGTCAAAGGTACAATTTGTAGGAAGATGAATAAGTCTTGGGGATCAAATGCACAGTAATGTGATTATAGTTAACTATACTGCATTATAGACTTGAAAGGTCCTAAAAGACTAGATCTTAAATGTTATCTCCACAAAAAAGAAATGGAAATTATGTGACCTAATGTTGGTGTTAGGTGATGCTATGGTGGTAATGATACTGCAAGACACACATTGTACACCTTAAACTTACACAAAATTATATGTCAATTATATCAAAAGAAAGAAAGAAAGAAAGAAACTAACTAATGGCAAGTAGGAAGCCAAGGTCTAGAAAATAGCCTAGGGTGACAGCAGGAGTTGGTTACTGGGATGATAAGGCTCAAGGACCCTGTGTTGATATAGGTACAGCAGCAGTCTTGATAAAGGATTCTGACTTAGAATGCTCTCTTTCCTTCCTTCTTCAAGACCAGAAGAGAATGAGTACTGGTTCAATTTGGGATCAGAACAAGGATCCTTAACTTGGTGTCCACTAAAGGATCTTGGAGAGAATTCTGGGAGCCAACTTAAATGAAAAAATAATATATTTTTATTTTCACTACTATCTAATTGAAATTTATCATTATCTTCAGTTGCTGAATGTAGGCAACAAACTATATAGCAGTATTAGCAGTATCTGTGACTCTGTTACCGATAAAAATGACAGTACTTGAATTTTATTTCACATTTTACTTATTGCAGATATTTCAAACATTGGTCATGCTGCTCACCACTTTGGAATTATGGAAGTTCTCTGATAAAGCTTGTTGTTTAATGTAGTAATAAAGAAGCACATCTATTCCTGCCACATTTTAAAAACACTTTGACAGCAGTATTTCAATATCTTTGATTTCTTTTGTCATCCATTGTGTTTTATTTTGTACATTTAAAAATACTATTCTGAGAAGCAATTCATTGGCTTCAAAAGACTGCCAAAGTAGTCATTGGGCAAAAAAGATAACATGTTGTGGGGGGGAACAGAGAGTTAGAGTGACTCTTAACCTCTGAGCCTTGGGGAGGAGGTTGCTCTTGGAGGTGCTAGAATCCAGGGGTAGGGCTTAAGACCACCCATTACTGTTGCAGTCTATTCCTGAGTGGTCCTCAGGCCTGGAAAATGGAGCTGGGAGGACCCCAGTCCAGAAGAAAAAGTAAGGAGGTTTTATGATTGCAGTTTTATATATGTAAATAAGAGAATCATGTTGCATTAGGAAAGTAATTTTTCACCTAAGTAGGATAATTTATATAAAAATAATAGCTATTCAAATAATTTTGATCTCATGTCAAGCAGTGTTCAATGCAACTTAACAAATATTAGCTTCATTAATCCTTACAACAATCCTATACAATAGCACTATTATTATCCCCATTTTGCAGATGAAGAAAGGAGGCAAAGTGAAGTTAAGTCTGTTGCCCAGAATAGTCCAGGTGTTATGCCACAAAACTAGGATCCGAATGCAATGCAATCAGCTGGACAATGGACTATGTACCCTTATTCAGGCTGCAAAGTGATTTTCTAAAGGATTAATAATAACAACCAATGTTATTTGTCCTCTGTAATAATAATGATAATAAAGGGAATATGATATATGCCTGTCAGAAATAACACTCTATGCTTGTATTTTCCACTCTGAGCTCCTCCCCTCAGATGTGCTTTCTCTAAGTACATTCTCAGTTTCTCCTCCAAATGGCTATTACTGGAATATTGGCAGTTAAGTTAAAGTATGCCTTGCTCCATTTTTCTGACATCTACCATGACTCTCATTGGATTCTAAGAAAGCAAATCTTCACCTCTCAAGGGCAGCTCTTGCTGTGACTGATGGCTTCACCCAACTTTTGACATTATTAATAAATTCTTTTCAGAGAACATTACAAAGAGTTCAGACAGCTGTGCCATGCTGGCTGTGGCTGCGGTTGCGGTGATAACCCTTCTTCCATTCAGCCCACCAGTGAAAGAGCAGCCCTGTAGTGTGGTTTCACCAGATGAGAAACATCAAGAGCTCTAAGTGTGCCTTTGTGCAGGCTTCTCCACTGGGGGAGTGGGGGGCAACCTGATGCCCTGCAATTTGTGACTGGGTGATATTCAAATGCATTTAATGGATTCAGCAAGCAAGAACCCAAACATTTTTGTTACAAAGGAAAAGCTTAATTTAAAAGGTTTCTACTGCATTGGTTTTTGTGGATACAGTCTGTATGCAAAAGAAACACAAATATGTCCCAGATTTTATTTGATTATAAATGTACAGGCATTTATACAAGACTGAACAGTTCTAAGTGCCAATAAAACAATATACTTTCCGAATTTCTAAAGAAATAAACACTTTTTTTTCTTGAGAGTTAAGAGGTGTGATTAAGTTTTTGAAATTTGGGTCAAAGTTATACGGAGAGGTAGACAGACATCTCTTTTGCTTCATATACCTCTTTTACATAAATACTGGAAACAGTTATTTTTCTCTACTGGAAAGAAATAGAGATATGAATGTTTCCCAATAAAGATATTGGGGGATCCCTGGGTGGCGCAGCGGTTTGGCGCCTGCCTTTGGCCCAGGGTGTGATCCTGGAGTCCCGGATCGAGTCCCACATCAGGCTTCTTGCCTGGAGCCTGCTTCTCCCTCTGCCTGTGTCTCTGCCTCTCTCTCTCTCTCTCTCTGTGTGACTATCATGAATAAATAAATAAAATCTTTAAAAAAAAAGATATTGGGATGGAAATATCCAATTCCCAATAAAGACATTAGGATGGAAATTTGGATTGAGAGTTGGAAAACCTGAACTCTGGTCTTGACTTTGTCCCTCAGTATTTTTTCCTGAACAATTTATAGTTCAACAGCTTCCAAAAGGCACTTGTGGAGTGATTTGCAATAAAAATATGCACGCACACACACACACACCAAAAAAAAAAAAAAAAAAACCAACAGAACTGAACAGGAAATCAGAAACAGAATGAAAAGGGAGAAAATTTCTATAATCTGGTTCTTCTAACTCTGAGGCTCCTGGACACAAAGTGAAAAAAGGGAGACATGATGAACCTCGCAGGTATTATTACTGACAAAAGAAGTAATTTCTGCTTTGCTTTGCTTCCTGGTTCTAAATTTTAGAAAGAAATTTTTCTTTTGGATCATTATACAAAAAAGCATCAATTTAGACTCTTCTTTGGAAAATGCAAAAACTCTGGAGAGAGGTTAAATGTATTTTATTGAATTGTACTTGAGGGAAGGTAATTTCTTTGGAGAGTTAATCCACATAGTTTAAGTCAATTGCTTTTGATACTCTACCTTGACTGAAGGAGTCACCAAGTAGTAGCTCTGTGACCTTTCCTGCTTCTTTGTAAAATAGGGATTTTTGATTAGATGAACTCTTAAGGTTCCTTCTAACTCACAAGTTCAGTAATTTTTAGGATTAATTTCATTTAAACTTTCTGTTATTGTCAACATGCTTTAAAACCACGATGCCCAAAGTGGAAGGATTCTCATTCTCTTCTTTTTGTCACAAAAGTAACGTTATAAATATGTCTGGAACCAGATTATGTGCTTTAAATAAGAGATAGGGTATACTATAGCACATGAAAAACAATGCTTATTAAGTTTATAAGTGAATACGAATATTTCAAAGTTCCCACTGTCACTTTTTTACCTTGTCTTTAGAGGTCTCAGATTGATTAATGGCTAACAAGTGAGGTCTGTGTATGTCCCATGAATTCTAAAATAAGCAAAACAGAAATCTTGCTGTAGTCGATAGCAGTTCAAAGAGTAATCTAATAGCACTAAAGTACATGCGGCAATTTTTAGATAAATAAAAATGTCATTATTTCAATGGGTAGTGAAGGGGAGCAGACTATGCCACCACTAAAATATACCTCTGTGACACAGTGATTATTTTGAGCTGGTTATTTTTTAAAAACAGACAGGAAAAGCACTTAAAATGGAATACAGGTTAACCTTTTGTAAGAGACATTTATGTTTATAAGGAAATCTCCATTTGTAAGGATGTCTCCCTCTCTGGACCAGGAAGAGAAGAATGACTCTAAATCTCTAGAAACTCATCAATGGAGTAGGCAAGGACTTAAGTCTGTTAACAACCTACCCTTGTTCACAACGCTTTTTCTGATAACCTCCCGACTGACCCCCCCCCCCCCGCCCCCGCCCATGACTTGTTTTGTCTTTAGCTGGAGAAGTTATTGGGCTATTTTGGAGTGTTACTCAGTTTTCTTAGGTACCTCCCCTGAACATAGGAGGTTTAATGGTTTTAAACTTCTGTTTGCTTTATTACAGGGGTGCTTCAGGCAAGAGCCAAGAAGGGTAGAGGAGAAATTATTTTTCCTCCCCTACAGCTTAAGGGGAATAAGGTTAGTGTTCTCACTTCCAATTTTGCTCCTCTCTGGTTCAATCTCCACAAGCAAACTCAGCTTCCTATAAAGTAAATTAGAAATTGTCCTCTCCTGCAGAAACACCTGAATAGCCTCCTCTTGGGCAAAAGGAAAAAAAATTCCATAGTCATTGTGGCCTCTGAGGCCCTGCTGGATGGGTTCCTGGCCACCTCCTACAACTCCCTAGTCAGACTCACTAGGCTTCACTCACTCTGGGGTTTCAGTTCTCACACACAACAACCACTTCCTGACCCTGGATCCTTTCTATTCCCTGGAATGCTCTTCCTAATGGTCTAATCACAGGTAGCTCCTTCTCATGCTTTTGTGCCTTCTTAATTGTCACCTGCTTAGAGAAGCCTTCCCTGACCACTCTTTGTCAAGAGCGGATTCCAACATTCTCACTATCTGCTCATTTGTTCCCTTCATACAATCCATCCCAAATCACAATTATTTTGTCTGTTCACTTGTTTTCTTCTATCCTTATAGACAGGAAGCTTCATGATGGCAGAGTTGTGAGGCCCTGTTTATTGTCACATTTTAAGCACTAAGCAAATTCTTGCTTAGAGCATAACAAAAGAATGGCGACATTGTAAAATAGTAACACCATAATCAAATTCATTTCATGATCATTTTCCCCCACACCTTTTCCTATTTCAAATCCTTAACATGAATACACAGTTTCTACACAAACTAGAAAAATGACAAACTTTTCAATCATAAAATGTGATGACTGCTACAAGGCCATAATGTTATTTTCACAAGCTACAGAAGTTAACAAGGTTTCATGGCTCCTTCAAACTAATGTCTTATCAGAGCAGCTCAGAATTAGCAGACACATCATTGGCAGAGAATCAAATAACATATATCAAAAGATACTCAGCATATGCTTTGTCAGGAAAGCCACTGGACAAAGAATTGGTGTTAAAAGTTCTTTCATATTCCCCTATTAAATCAATTCCCAGATCTTCCTGTAAAGAATAAATTTTAACAATCAGTCATTGTACAACTGTGACTCACGAGACTTTTTCTGCTCTGCCTCTGCTAGACAGTTGTTTTTCAAAGAACAGATTATGAAATCAAACTGCAGCTGTGGGGAGACCTGGGTGGCTCAGTTAGTTGAGCACCTGACTTCAGCTCAGGTCATGATCTCGGGGTCTTTGAATAGACCCCTGTGTTGGGTTTCCCATTCGGTGGGGAGTCTACTTGTCCCTCCCCCTGCCCCTGCCCCTGCCCATGCTCTCTCTCTCAAATAAATAAATAAATTTTATTTTTAAGTTTTAAAAAACCCTGCAGTTGTGAAATCGATTCAGGGGATAATGGCTAGAAGTTCTAAAAATTAAATACAATAGAAAAGAATAGAAAACATCAAAGTACACTGCACAGTAGAATAACTGTCATTTAAAATACTTGTTTTGTATTTGAGCGTATATGAATGTGTGTGTGGTGTGCATGTTTATTCCAAGTTACAATGTAAATCACTGGTTCCAGTTAAAAACAAGTTAAAGACCACTATACTAATAAGTATGAGAAATGAAACAAGAGCTAGTGACTACTTGTAAAACGTATGCATATATCCAGATTTCTTATACTCCTAGAAGGTACTAATGGGGCTTGGGGCACTCTACCCCAACAAATGGCATCTTCGCATATTAAGCTAAGGAGTTTGCAAAACCAGAAAAAGCAGGTCACTTTGACCTTCCCCCAACCTTTCTCCCCTGAATAAGGTCCTAACACTCTTATGTAGACATGCCCTCTTTCTATTCCAGAAAAGGAACATCCTTATCCTAAAAAGAAGCCTTGCTGAATTTCCATCAGTTTACTACATGAACCTCATTTTTACATGACTGTCCACTCTTCATTGAACATAGAATAAAAACACTCAGGTCTGTTTCTTTAGGTCCTCATTTCCTTATGAAGGCTCCCATGTCACGTAAAACTTATATTAAACCAATCTATATGTATTTCTCCTGTTATCTTCCTTTGGCAGTTTAATTTTCAGACCCAGACAGGGACTCTGAGGGAGTCAAGGAAATTTTTTTCCTTACTCACAGACTTTGATCCTTATTACATTTGTCCTTATTACATGTCATTCTGCTTTGCATTTTAGATAATTGTTTTCTTATCTGCATCCAATTATACTATAAGCTTTTTGAGGGTAGGAAGATGTCTCATAGACCACTGACTTAAAGTCACCCATCATGTTGGATTAATATGTTCACGAGTTATCTGACACTGTTTCCATTAAGAGTGTCCATTAAGGGTCATGTCTTTTCAATCTGGGGGTAGTTGGTGATTGCACTGCCCAATGAAAATGGCAGAAATGATGACACAATGCACATTTCTAAGCTCAAACCTCACAAGGCTGACAGCTTCTACTTCCTGTCTCTTGGATCCTGAGCTTCCATGTGAGAATTTAGACTACCATCCTAGAGAAACCTTGGTGAGGCCCTGTATCTGCCGAGAGAGGGAAAGAAGGCCTCATGAGCCTATCCTTCTAGCCGTCTTCATGAAAGTAACAGGCACATGTATGGAGCCTTCTTAGGTCTTCTAGATTAAGCACTGGAATAATTTTTTTTATAATAAATTTATTTTTTATTGGTGTTCAATTTACCAACATACAGAATAACACCCAGAAGCACTGAAATAATTGTAGCCCATAGGGCAGCTGCTTAATTTTGTAAATACAAATATTAGAACATGACCACAGTCATTTATTTACATATTGTCTGTAGCTACTTGCACATTACAACCACAGGGCTGACGAGCTGACAGAGACAATATGTCCCAGTGTTTACTATCTGCCCCTTTACATGGAGTCTGCAGACCTTGGTTCTAGCCCTTTCCAAAGGACTACAAACAATGCTAGCTGAAGCAGAATAACCTCTCAGCCAAGCCTTGCCTGTATTTCTAATCAACAAAAATCACAAGGTCTAATAAAATGGTTATTGTTTTAAGCCTCTTGGTTTAGGGCATGCAACAGTAGGAAACTGGAACATAATTCATTACCTGGTAGTGTGGTTTTATACAAACCCTGTGACCTGTGTAAATGGTTTTGGAATCAGGCAGCGAACACAAGCTGGAAGGGCCTCACGGAGACGGTCAGTGGAAAGAAGGCCTTTAAAGAAACTGCTAGTAAAAGCTTCAAGGGCCTTGAAAAGAGAGTTGGTGATGCCTTGAGGGACAAAGAAAATATGTCACTGGAAGCTGGTGAATATGGGATACTTTCTCTGTGTACAGGGTGAAAAGCTGGCATTCGTGTTGTATGTGATAATAAAGAAACTGGAAAAGGAAACTAATGAATTTGTGGACCTGGCAGAGAAGACTAACAGGCAGAATGAGGGAAGCGCCAACCGGCTTCTAACAGCCAAAGGTGAAACAGGAGGAGAGCGATGAGCTAAAGGAGGAGCCACTGAGTCTGTGAGCACAATGAGAAGAAATATAAAGGAGCCAGAGCAGGCTGGGTGTGATCGAGGAAACCAGTTCTCAGCCCAGTCTCCGCTAGACATAAACTCGCAAAGTCAGAAATGGCCTCAAGACAAAGACTAGGGCAGCCCTGGTGGCTCAGCGGTTTAGAGCTGCCTTCAGCCCAGGGCCTGATCCTGGGGACCCTGGATCGAGTCCCACGTCGGGCTTCCTGGATGGAGCCTGCTACTCCCTCTGCCTGTGTCTCTGCCTCTCTCTCTCTCTCTCTCTCTCTGTGTCTCTCATGAATAAATAAATAAAATCTTAAAAAAAAAAAAAAAAGGCAAAGACTATACCTGGACTACTATCTGACCATGGGGTAAATAATCTAGAGGGCTTCTCGGAACTTGAAGGGCTGTATATCTTACACACTCTCTGTCAGAAAGGAGGGCCTCTGTGAATCTTAATGTATGCTTGGTAAACCCTTTTAACTAGACAAAACGGCTTCTTTGTATAACATGCCCCATTTCAAGCACTATGTTAGAAACAATGCATGTGTGGCTTTTGCTTGGATTGGACTGGATTATCTGATACACAGGAGCCCTATAAACTTTGTACGGAAAAGGAGAGTTGACTCAAAGGGCAGTTAATCAAGAGCCACCCTGATCACTTCTAGGGACGAAGGCTGGACCCTAACTGAGGAACCAGTGACTCGCATCTGGCTGGATTTCTAAATCAGTGTAGAACAGTTAACTGCTACGTGCCTCCCACTTTCTCCTTTTGAAGAGGAGAACCTAGGGTTATTCTATCTCCATCTGACCATTATATACTGGAAGGAGGGCCGATCTATGCTCCCAAGAGTTCACATGTCTTCACACTAAGAGAAACCTACTAAGAGACCTTCATCCACACATGGCTTTGATTTAGTTATCAGCTTTTTAAATTCAAGGCGATGCTGAAATGAGGTGAAATTTTTTCACGTGGGAGGAATATATGTACTCTGGCCAGAAGGTATACAATAGTCCTTCTATAGACAGTAACAGGGAATAGGGGTTAAACTTGGGAGTGCTCTGAGACTATACTGATCAAAAGAATTGGGTAGAAGCTTTACTGACCCGAATTTTAGACCTGGCCCTTAAAAGACTTAAAGTTTCTCTTGGGTTACTTACTGTTGGAATCTTACTCTTGGAGTCCTAAACTGCTATATAGAACCTTCCCTGAGAGCACATGGAAAGGTCCTGAATCCACAGCCTCCTAGGTGTGAATAAAAGCCATCTTCGACCCTCTGGCAGAGCCACTAGTTGGATACCACCATTGATGCCACATGGAGAAGAACTGCCCAGCCAAATCCTGCCCAAATTTTGACCCACAAAATCTTGAGGTATAATAAAATGGTTGTAGTTTTAAGGAACTAAGTTTTGGGGTACGTTGTTATACAGCAATAGATAGCGAATACATTTCATATTGGTACTAAAAATTAACACATTTTTAATATAGCTAATCTCCTAAATCATTAAGTTGCAAAAAGTATGATATCTGTTATGGATCTATTAAAGGCTCCCAGAAAGATCTATCCAAGTCCAAACTTCCAGAACGTGTGAATCTGACCTTATTTAGAAACAAGATCTTTCCAGATGCAATCAGATTTTGGTTAAGTCACACTAGACTAGGGTGTGCCTTAATCCAACGATTGGCGTCCTTATAAGAAGACAGAGGCAGTGATTGGAATGTATCTGTAAGCTACCAGAAGCAAAGACTGAACCCTCCCCTAGAGCCTACAGAGTGAATTAGCCCTGCCAACATCTTGGTTTGGGACTTCTAGCCTCCAGAACTGTGAGAGAATAAATCTCTGTTATTTTAAGACACTTGGTAGGTAGTACTTTGTTATTGCATCACTGGGTGAATAACATAGTCTCCCACGGGACGTGGTATAAGAGTAGAACTTATCTATTACAAACACTGCTGACAACATACAACACATCTTTTCGAATATTACCAATACTGGGTAATAATCTTCACATGGCCCTGCACTTCTAAATTCCAAATGTTTAGGATGATTCTGCCTATCGTGCCAATGCTCTTTTTTTATGCAGATTCTTAAAGTCACAGGACTGGAGTATTTCAGTATTCCTCCTAGCCCCTCAAATCCACTTAATGGCTTATAGACTTTACACCTGAAGAAAGGCCAGAGCCATAAAAAAGGATAAAAAAATCCAATGAGGCAATGCCATTACTTGCCAGCAGTTTGGTGATGGATAACTGTAATTATTCTCGAAAATGGGGTTTAGAAGTTTTCTATGGCTTTTAGTTACTCTTTCTTAATACTTTCAGATAATGATACTTGGGCTCAAAGCCATAGGTAAAGCAGTTAATGATATACATTTGCGTCTCTATCAATGTTTCACAATACCTATCACCCTAAAAACAGAAGGGAAGTTTTCATTGCTTATTTTTACTTTATGATAACATGGATAAATGTTAAGAAAAATGATACATCAATTTGATGCTTCGTAAATCCTCTTCCAAAGTGGTTGTTTACATCTGGCTTCAGGAAAAGATCAGATAAATGTGACTATCACAAGATTTCAGTAAGGGCATCTCAGTATTTCTTATTTGACATTAAACCTCGCTTAAGTGGCTCCTGGAACACCTCTGCAGGATGTAGAATTATTGCCTCTTTATTATTAAAAATGCATGTCATATTTCCAGATTGCATTCATTTGGCCAATGGGACATGCACTATAATAAGCTAGTACCAGATTCACCTGAGCTATAAAAATAAATAATAACTGCATGATAATCTTTTGATGTACAGCCAAGAATCATTTAATTTCTGGAGTCATAAAAAGGTGAAATGAACCACAAGTTCAAAAATGCCAATGAGTACTTGAAGGAAATATCCTTTAGAGACAAGTAGCTCTAGCTTTTCTATGCAATAAAAAAATTCTTTCTTACGGGAAAAGTTGATGGTAAAATGATGCATTTCTATGCTAGTGTAATGGGAAACCAGAAAATATTTTTCAGTATTAGTTTATGCATTTTCAAACACCATCTTGTATATTGTGCTAGAAATTTTTTTTATAAAGAAACTAATAAATAAAAACAGAAACATGATGTCATACCAAGTAGAAGCAATAGTAGACCGAGGTTCACATGGCAGCTCATTCATAGCTTAGCAGGGTTGTGTGCCACATAACCCTCTGCTCCTTAGATGTAGAATGAAATATTATTACCGATATCATCGAATCACTATGATGAAAATTTTTTAAGGTGTATGGAAATTTTCCTAGTAAACTTCAAATCATTATGCAGATGTTATGTTATTCATCAGTCTAACTGGGGAAGTAACTCCAAACTACAAATGTTCATGTACATTCTCTCTAGCTTGAGGCTTTGAAATTTAGGTTTCAATCTGGTTTATGCTTAATTCTTTGTGATGCTGAGTTTTTGTTTGTACTCACAATATAAACTCAGAATATACCAAACCAGTTACTTATTAGCAATGGATTTTTAGAATAGGAACAATACACTCTCCTGGAATCCTAAAGCATAAGCTGTTAAAACATTCTTATTGACCTTTAACAAAGTCTGTTAAGCAGAAACAAGGGGTTAAGAATGTAATGGACTGAAAGACATTTTCTTATTTCTGAGGCATTTATGATTTCATATGTTCCCTTTTCAAAGTCTTTTTAACAGCCCTGACAGAAAGCTCCATTGAAGTTTCAGCTGGAATGCAGACAGGTTGAAGGCATAGAAGTAAAAAGGCCTGCTATTAGAACCAAAATGGAAATAACTCCTTAATTGTTCCCTTCAAATTCATACCATGATCAGTCAGAGCATGTTTCTGCCCAGGTTATCCAGCTGGGGAGATCCCCCTGACTTCAAAGAACGCTTGGAGAAGAAAACAGCAGAATCATACCTGAAATAAAGTCACACATGAAAAAAAAAAAAGGATTTGTTTGATCATTCTAAAAGTACTCCTGTAAAGCACTGCCTAATTGGTCTTTCACAAACAAAGACAAAGATACACAATAACCTATCAGTCCTGGAACTCTAAATTAGTTGCTGTAGGTTGAGTTGGGAGACGTTTGCTCCTATGGCTCATTAATTTACTTTCCAGTTCATTCAGGATAAAAGCCAAACTCGTTTCTACAGCTGATAAGAAAGATTTACTCAAGCTTTCCCAAGTCTCAAAGAAGAACAAAGACTTCTTATGCTTAGTATTGGCATCTTTGGATTGTATCCTTCAGAAAAACAAGTGGAATGTCTGAATGTGATGTTCCTTCTAGTCACTCAACCATTTCATAGACATTTATTGTCTATTTTATACCAGAGGCTGTGCTGACAGTCCCAGGCACATGAGGGATGGTTCCTGCCTTCAAGGAGTTCACCAACTAGTAGGGGACACTGCCATGAACCACAAATTATTATATAATGGGGTGAAAGCCAGCCTCAATGGGAATCAGAGATGTCTGCTTAGGAATCCAAGAAGAGGTAATAGGTAAGCTGAGGCTTCATAGACATGTAGGAGTTAGCTAGGGAAAAGAGAGAGGGGGATCCAGTCAGACGCGAGCACAGGTAGAAAGGAGCATACAGGTAGTTTATAGAGCTGTGCATAAGGCTTCAGGAGGAGGAGAAAAAGTGGCGTTAAGAGGAGGCTAGGGAAGTGAACAAGGAGGTCTGTGTCCAACCAGAGCCTGGACTGTGACCTCAGTGACATAGAGAACCAGTGAAACACATCTGAGCAGGTAGGAGAGTGCTCACAATAGTGTGTGTGCTTGCAGGTGTGTGTGTGTGTGTGTGTGTGTGTGTGTGTGTGTGTGTGTGTGATTGTAGACACACATGTGTGTTTTAGTGGCCCTAGCAAGAGTAAGAGAAAGAATAGCTAGGGGCAGAACTGTTAGAAAGTTATCACACTTATATGAGAGTTTACTTAACATTACTTAGTAGGGAAAGAATGAAAACGGAATTATTTCAGGCATTAGAAACATAAAATCTGGTTGCTAATTCGGTACAGTTGCAAAGGAAAAGGGAGCCTCTTCCCATGATTTCCAGGTTTCCATCTTGGGCAACTGGGTCTTCAGTGGAATATATCACTGAAAGAGCTGTTCTAGGGGAGGAACAGGTATGAGTTATATTTCCTGGGTTCTTAGTATAGAAAGTGAAAGCCAAATATGCCTAATATTATACATCAGGGTCAAATTCTGCCATTTGTAAACTCTTAATATGCCTGAAATCCAAGCTTCTCTTGTCCCCCTGCACTAGCCTCCATCAAGTAAAGCCTCCCACTAGTATCTTCTGTTACTGTGCCAGCACCTCCTTGTCTCGAGACTTACCCTCCCTCATACTCTCAGCTACAGCCAAGCTCTTGCCTAAAGATCTTCAGCGGCTGTCCTAGAGCTTTAGGAGAGAAGTCAAACTCCCTCCTGTAGCTACCACACTCCTCCTCAACGGTTACCTCCTTACCTCTCCATCCTCATTTTTCATCACCCCCTATTACCCCTGCATGAACCCTATCCCTAGGAACTACTCTACTCTTTTATCTCTGCCCTGGACCTTTCATCCTCTCCCTTCTGTCTGGAACACTGTGCCTCTCCAAGCTTCCCTATGGCTCCCTCCTCTTCCTCAACCTTCTAGTCTCTGATTAGGCCTCAGCTCTGCAGCTGTTCCTGGCTCCCAAGACATACAGGCGCTGCTTCTGTGCCCTCATTGTACCTACCTCAAGTTCAGCAGTAAATCAACACATCACTCACTGTGCCAAAGCACAAGCTTCTTGAAGGCAGGGACGCTGTCTTGTTCATCAATGTGCCTCTTAATTAGTTTACTTATTGCTCTGTAAAAAATTATCCCATATGTATAAGGGTAAAAGAACAAACATTTATTTATCTCCCAGTCTCTGCAAGTCAGAGATTCTAGAGCAGCTTTTCTTTTATTTTTAAAGATTTTATTTATTTATTCATGAGAAACAGAGAGAGAGAGAGAGGCAGAGACACAGGCAGAGGAAGAAGCAGGCTCTATGCAGGGAGCCCGATGTGGGACTCGATCCTGGGACTCCAGGATCACGCCCTGGGCTAAAGGCAAGCGCCAAACCGCTGAGCCACCCAGGGATCCCCTAGAGCAGGTTTTCTAGGTGGTGGTGGGACACAGGTCTTCATGAGGCTGTAACCAAGGTGCAATTTTGCCTGGGTTTGAGAATCTACCTGGCAGGTCACTCACGTGACTGTTGGCAGAGGCTAAGATCTCTCATCACATGGGCCACTCCATAGAGCTGCGGATGGCATGGTTTCCCAAACAGGGTGACCCAAGAAATAAAAAAGTCCAAGATAGAAGCTACAGTTTTTACTATCTAATCTCAGAAGTGACATGCCATGATGTCTATTATATTCTATTAGTCACACAGCCCAATTCTGTTGTAATGTAGGAGGGGACCTACTCAAGGGCATGAGTAGCAGGAGGCAGGAATCCCTAGGGGAGCTCATGGTCTCCAGTGCATAGCTGTGCAATTAGCCCTAGAAGTCCTAATTGATATCTGAGAATTAATTACTAAATCAGCAAATGAACAAAAAGTAAACACACTTATGCAAGTTTGGGTTAATTACTCTGGAGAATTTAAAGATCTAAAAGACAGATTTACTATCTTTCAGATATGTTTCTTTGCTAAAATAAAGTATGCCATAGTCTCTGGATTCTTAGGGTCTTCTTTTGCATATGCTATCTGGAGCAATGAAGACCGGTTAAATGGCATATGGTGATTTATTCCCAGATGGGTGAGCAGACAGGAAAGCTCTGTGAGATTATATCTACACCATCTCTTTACATCTTGAAAAGAAAAAAAAATCAACATTGCTACCCATAGATTCTCATGCTTTACTTATAACAAGACTTGTCTCATTATGGGTATTTTGATACATTTAAGCTGATTAAAAAGCAAAGGAAAACAATGTCTGAAATAGCAGGTCCATTAAGCAAGAAAATGAGAACCATAAACAATGCAAAGGATATTAAACTATTTTACCTTTCATTGGACTTGTGAATTCTATACAAGGTAATGCCGAGCTTAGTGAGATGTAATTCAAAAACTGAATTATTACAATAATAGGCTTGTCTACTGACACTATATTCTATTCTGCATTAAATGTTATTTAGCCATTCTAATAAGTTTTTAGCCCAGAGCCACAATTGATAAGCATTTCTCTATCTGCCTACAAGTAAACCAAGCTGGATGAATAGTAATAGATGGATCAATGTTCAATGTAACATTGTAATATGATGGTAATGTATTAAGAACTGAGCCAATAAGAAAAAAAAATCATTATTAAGGTAATTGCTTTAAAATAAAATATTCAAAAAAGAAAGTTATGCAAGGAAAACTACACAACATTGCTAAAACAAAAGAAGACATAAATAAAAGGAAAGATATCCCATGTCCATGAATTGGAAGATTTAATACTGTTAATATCCCAAAGTGACCTACAGATTGATTCAATGTAATTTTTATCAAAATCCCAATGACTTTTTTTTTTTTTTTTTACAGAAACAGAAAAATCCATACTAAAATTCACTTGGAATCTAAAGAGACCTCAAATAGCCAAACAATCTTTAAAAAGAACAGTTAAAAGATTCATTCATACTTCCTGATTTTAAAACTTACTACAAACCTACAGTGATCAAAATAGTGTGGTACTGGCATAAAGACAGACATACAGACCAATAGAATAAAATAGAGTCCAGAAATAAACCCTCAAATTTATGGTCAAATGATTTTCAATAAAGTGCCACGTGCATATAATGCAGGAAAAGACAGCCTTTTCACCAATGGTGCTGGGTAAACTGGATATCCACATACAAAAGAATGAATCTGAACCCTCACATAAACACCACATACAGAAATTAACCCAAATAGATCAAAGACGGGGGCTCCTAGCTGGCTCAGTCAGTAGAGAATGTGACTCTTAATCTCAAGGTTGTAAATTAGAGCTCCACGGTGGGTATAGAGGTTATTTAAAAATATAAAATATTTTTTAAAAAATGGATCAGAGACCTAAATGTTAGAACTAACAAGTACAAAACTATTAGAAGAAAACATGAGGAAAAGGCTTTATGATATTGGATTTAGCAATGATTTCTTAGATTTGGCATCAAAGGCCTAGGCAACTGAAAAAAAATAGATAAATTTGGTTTCATAAAAATTTTAAACTTTTGTGCCTCAAAGGACATGTTCAACAGAGTGAAAAGGCAACTCACAGGGTGGGAGATAATATTTGCAAGCCAATATCTGATAAGGGATTGCTACCTAGAATATATAGAGAACTCTTAAAACTCAATGACAACAAAAGAAACAACCCAATACAAAAATGAGGAAAGAATTTGAATAGACATTTCTCCAAAGAAGGTATACAAAGACCAGTGAGCACATGGAAAGATGCTCAACATCACTCATCATCAAGGAAAGGCAAATCAAAAAATCAAAATATCACCTCACATCTATTAGGATGGCTGCTATAAAAGAAAGAAGAAAAAGAGGGAAAGGAAGGGAAGAGTAGAAGAAAAAAGTGTTGGCCAAAATGTGGAGAAACTGGAACCATTGTGGACTGTTGGTAGGAATTTAAAATGGTGTGGCCACTTGGAAAACAAGCTGACAATTCCTCAAAAAACTAAAAATAAATTTGCCATTTGACCCAGCAATTCCACTTTTACATATATACCCAAACAACTGAAAGCTAGGTCTCAAAGAAGTATTTGTACACCTGTTCATTGCAGCATTATTCACCACAGGTAAAATATAGAAGCAACCCAAGTGTCAATTGACAGATGAATGAATAACTGAATGAATGAATAAGGAATCAATACATTCCTTAGAAAGGAAGAAAGTGGTAACATGCAGTACTACATGGATAAACCTTGAGGATATTATTCCTTTATTTTTAAAGATTTGATTTATTTATTTGAGAGACACAGAGAGACTATAAGTAGGGGAGGCACAGAGGGAGAGGGAGAAGCAGACTTCCCACTGAGTGTGGAGCCCAACATGGAACTCCATCCAGGACCCTCAGATCATGACTTGAGCTGAAGGTAGATGTTTAACCAACTGAGCCACCCAGGCACCCAGAGGACATTATTCTAAATGAAATAAGCCAGTCACAAAAAGACAAATACTGTATCATTCCACTTATAAGAGATATCTAGAGTAGTCAAAATCACAGAGAAAAAAATGAAATGGTGGTTGCCAAAGGAATGGGGAGCATGGAGAGTTATTGTTTAATAAACAAAGTTCTGGAGATGGATGGTGGTTATGGTTGCACAATAGTATAAATGTATTTAATACCACCGAACTACACATTGAAAAATGATTATGATGGTAAATTCTGTTATGTGCATTTTGCCACATTAAAGCGAACTGAAAAAATATCTAGAAAGATAAAAAGCAACAAGTGGGATCTGTATAGTGATGAAATGTCTGTATCTTGACTCTGTCAATGTCAGTAACCTGATTGTGATATTGTACTATAGTTTTGCAGGATGTTACCATTGAAAGAAACTGGGTAAATTATAGATGGGACTCTATGTATTATTTCTTACAATTGTATATGAATCTACTTTAATCTCAAAATAAAAATTTTTAGCTAATATACAAAGAGAATCCTTAAAATTAGTAGTTAATGCTACTGGGTGTTAATATATACATCTTATTTAATTTTCACTCTTTCATTTAACAAGTATTTATTCAGCACCTATAATGTGCTGAACCTTATGGATCTTATGTTATTATTTAAACAAATTATAGTTATTCATAAGGTGAAGACTAAAATTCCTTATGACCACTCTACAAGTAAGGGCACAGATCATACAGTGGATGCTATATTTAATAAACTATATTTTGTATTCAGAAAATAGATTGCATAATAGAGAATAAATTATTAAAAGGCTGCATTATATAGAATGAGTAATGTGTCAGCAATTTTTATAAGATTAAAAGTACATACATTTAGTTTTTTTGAACTATTTCCATCTGAATTCATTTTCATGGAAAAGTTAAAATATCCATTATATTCTGTATACTTTAATAACCAGGGAGCTAGGGCAGAGAAAAACACTGCAAGATGACATTTCTTTTTATATAGTATCTTTTTTCTAGGCCAGTAAAGGACATAAAGGTCCAAGATGCCCAAGCTTGCAACCAAGAGAGAGAATAAGCAATTTGCTACTTTGGACTATCAGCAAAATGGAAAGCTACATTTCATTTTCACGGGTGGGATGCTGTGACTTATCAAACTGTTAATCTTCAAAGATCCCATTCTTTACTAGAGAGCAGTCAAAATGGTTTAAATGTGCCCTGTTGTTCTGTTGACTGGTTGGGAATTTAGTGCTTTCTTTCTGTTTTTTTCTGGTATTTTTTTTTTTTTTCAATTTAACATAAAGCCACTTAAAGGAGACTGGCATTTAAAGTTTTAGTTCTCTCTTGTAATGAATATTTCCTGAAAAAAAAAATGCATTAGAATGCAACACTGTGTGTCAACTTATACTAAAAAAAAATGCATTATATAACAATTGATAAAATAGCCCAGCTGCAACATATGTGTATTTAATTCAACACATTGTTTGTTATCAAATCAATCTCAGTTTTTAATTACTGGTTGAAAGGTCAGTTTGAATTTGGGAGAGAAGGAGAGTATGCAATCAGATTTTCAATGTAATTTTATTACACACAACTATATATTATTTAGATTTATAAAAGTTTAGAATGTAATAATTTCCATTTAGAGACCCAGCTAAATCTGTTTAATAAAGTCTGCAGCCTTTATTTTCAGAGCAATTTTAGTTGTATAGAAATATAAGCAGAAATTATAGAGTTCTCATCTATACTTTCACCTTCCTCCACTCAGTTTTCCCTGTTACTAAAATCTTTCATTAGTGTGGTATGCTTGTTACAATGGATGAATCTGTATTGACCATTTACTGTTAACTAAAGTCCATAGTTTATATTAGGGATCACTCTTGATGTACAATCCATGAGTTTTGACACATGTATGATGACATTATAATATTATACACACTTGTTTCATTGCCCTAAAAATCCTGTGCTCCATCTATCCATCCTTCCCTCCCAACTCCACAGTCTGGCAACCACTGATATTTTTTACTCTGTCCATAGTTTTGTCTTATCCAAAATGTCACATAATTGGAATCCCATAGTTTGTAGCATTTTTTCATTCAATATATATTTAAGTTTTCTCCATGTCTTTTAGTGGTTTCATAGTTCATTTGTTTTATTGTTAAATAATATTCCATCATACAGATTCGACATAGTCTGTTTATCAGTTTGCCTACAGGATACCTTGGTTACTTCCAAGTTTTGGAAACTGAGAATAAGGCTGCTATAAACATTTGTGTGTATGTAGGTTTTTGTACACATTTTTTAACTCATTTGGTTAAATACCAAGAATCATGATTGCTGAGTCATATGATAAGAATATGTATAATTTTGTAAGAAACCTCCAAACTTTCTTCCAAAGTGACTGAGCCATGCTGCATTCACATCAGTAATGAATGAGAGTTTGTGTTCCACATCCTTGCAGTATTTCATGTTGACACCATTTTGGATTTAACCATTCTAACAGACATAATTAGTTTTCCTTTCCTTTGTTTTTCAATTGAAGTATAATTGGCATACAAAGTTATATTAGTATTAGGCATACAACATACTGAATCAACAACTTTATACATTACTCAATGATCATCATAAGTATAATCACCACCTGCTGTCATATACCATTATTACAATATTATTGACTATATTCCCTGTGCTGTACTTTTCATCTCTGTGACTTACTCATTTTATTTTTTTACTTACTCATTTTAAAATTGAAAGTTTGTACCTCTTAATCCTCTATTTTGCCCACCCCTTCACTCTTCTCCCCTTTACCAACCACCAGTTTGTTCTCTGTATTCAAGATGTTTATTTTTTATATTCCACATATAAGTGAAATCATATGGTATTTGTCTTTCTTTGTCCGACTTAACCTAGTATAATACCCTCTCAGTCCATACATGTTGTAAAAGGCAAGATCTCATTTGTTTTTATGACTGACTAATATTACATTGTAGGTATATGTCACCTTGCCTTTATCCATTCATCTATTGATGGATACTTGGTTGCTTCTGTATCTTGGTTATTGTAAATAATTGTGTAATAAACATAGGAAAGCATATAACCCTTTTGAATTCATGCTTTTATTTTCTTTCAGTAAATACCCAGCAGTGGAATTACTGAAACTTAAGTATTCCTATTTTTAATTTACTGAGGAGCATCCATACTGTTTTCTATGCTGGCTGCACTAATTACATTCCTACAGGTGAGCACAAGGGCTCCTTCCCTTTCCTCCACATCCTCATCAACATTTGTAATTTCTGGCCTTTTAATGCAAGGTATTCTGACTAGTGTGAGGAGATATCTCATTGTGGTTTTGACTTGTTTTTCCCTCATGATTAGTGATATTGAGTATATTTTCATTTGTCTGTTGGCCATATGTAGGTCTTCTTTGGAAACATGTCTTTTCAAGTCCTCTTCCCATTTTTTCATTGCATTGTTTGTGGGATTTTGTTATGTTTTGTTTTGCTTTGTTGGTATTGAGTTATATACATTCTTTATACATTTTGGAGATATATATATATATATTAGGATTTTATTTATTTACTCATGGGAGACACGCAGAGAGAGAGAGAGAGGCAGAGACACAGGCAAAGGGAGAAGTAGGCTCCCCGCAGGGAGCCCGACATGGGACTCGATCCCAGATCCCCGGATCACGCCCTGGGCCAAAGGCAGACGCTCAACTGCTGAGCCACCCAGGCATCCCTATATTTTGGATATTGACCTATTATCAAATATATAATTTGCGAATATTTTCTCCCATTCACTAGGTTGTTTTTTTGTTTTGTTTGCAGTTTCCTTTCTGTGCAAAAGCTTTTTATTTTGATATAGTCCCAACTGTTTAACTTTGCTTTTGTTTTCCTTGTTTGATCAGACTGCCTGCATAATATATTGCAATGCCCAAGAGATTACTGCCTAGGTTTCCTTTTAGGATTTTTATGGTTTCATTTTTTAAAAAGATTTTATTTATTTATTTGAGAGAGAGAGAGAGCGCACAAGTGGTGGGAGGGGCAGAGGGAGAGGGAGAGACTGACTCCCTGCTGAGCAAGGAGCCTAATATGGGGCTCAATATCAGGACCCTGAGTTGGTGACCTGAGCTGAAGGCAGCCACTTCAACAACTGAGCCACCCAGGTGCCCCAGTTTTATGGTTTCAGGTCTCACATTTAGGTCTTTGATCCATTTTGAACTTATTTTTGTGTATGGTGTAAAAAAGTGGTCCAGCTTCATTCTTTTGTATGTAGCTGTCCAGTTTTCCCAGCACCATTTATTGATGTCTTTTCCCCCATTGTATATTCTTGCCTCCTTTGTCATAGATTAATTGATCATATAGGTGTGGATTTATTTCTGGGTTGTCTATCTTATTCTATTAATTTATACATTTGTTTTTGTGCCAGTACCATATACTGTTTGCATTACTATAACTTTATAGTATCTCTTAAGATCTGGGATTGCGATACCTCTAGCTTTGTTCTTTCTCAAGATTGCTTTGTCTATTCAGGGTCTTATGCAGTGCCATACAACTTTTAGGATTATTTGTTCTAGTTCTGTGAAAAATGCTCATTGGTATTTTGATAGGGATATTGCATTAAACCTATAGATTGCTTCTGGTAGCATGGACATTTTAACTATTTTATTTTATTTTATTTTTTTCATTTTAACAATTTTAATTCTTCCAAACCATGAACATAGGAGATCTTTCCATTTGTTTATGTTGCTTTCAATTTCTTTCATCAATGTCTTACACAGTTTTCAGAATGTAGGTCTTTTGCCTCTTTGGCTAAATTTACGTAGGCATGCAGTTTTATTTTTTTAATTTTTTAAATTTTTATTTATTCATGATAGTCACACACACAGAGAGAGAGAGGCAGAGACACAGGCAGAGGGAGAAGCAGGCTCCATGCACCGGGAGCCCGACGTGGGACTCGATCCCGGGTCTCCAGGATGGTGCCCTGGGCCAAAGGTAGGCGCCAAACCGCTGCGCCACCCAGGGTTCCCGGCATGCAGTTTTAATGAGAAATTTCTTGATGACACGTGATGCTAAACAGTTTTTTATATGCTCATTTGCTATCTTTATAACATCTTTGGTGAAGTGTCTGTTCAGATCTTTTGCTCTTTTTTTAAATTGGATCATTTGTTTTCTTATTGTTGAGTTTTAAGAGTTCTTTGTATATTTCAGATAACAATCCTTTATAATATATATTTTTTATATTTTCTCCCCATCTATGATATGATCCATTTAAGATTTGAGAGAGAGAGACATGATAACATGGTGGGAGGTGCAGAGGGAGAAGGAGAGAATTTCAAGCAGATTCCCCAACATAAAGCTCAATCCCATGACTCTGAGATCATGACCTGAGCTGAAATCAAGTCGGGTGCTCAACTGACTAAGCCACCTAGGTGCCCCTGACCCATTTTTAATAACTAATTTTATTATTCCTCTTTTATGACCTTAAAATAGATTCATCATGTAGTATTTATCCAGTAAGTGTTTGCAGAAGCCCATTTAAAGTGCTTCCCCCTATAATATGGGTTTGCAGAAAAAAAAAAAAAAACTTGTTTTGAAATAATCAAATATTCTACAGTAATCATTGAGAATAAATACTAATATATTTCCATCCACTCTCCAAAAACGAAATCTGAGTTTCCCTGTAACAGAGGAGAGATTGATGGAAATATATCAATCTTCTCTTAAGATTGCCACTCCTTTCACAAATACTTGCATTTCAGTTAAGAAAATTCATCTTTTTATGATTGGTCATCACCTGCCAGTGCAAAAAAATTATACTATTACATTGCCACATTAGACCAAGATGGCCACATCTTTGACCTCTGCCCTTCCCCAAGTTAATATGCTTCTTTCAGGTAAATTTCTATTTTATTTTCAGATACATTTTATATTTTACATATTGTATGCAGGGTGACCCTCTCATTCTGAGGCCCCAAGATAAACAACTTTTAAAAAATAGTTCCCTTGCTACATAAACTCCAGTGAAGTATTATGGACAAGTGGGTGACTCCACCAGCACTAAAGATCATCTATCCTTAGCATTTGCAACAAATTTTAAAGAATCCCTAAGGCTACCCTGGAAATAGAGGTTAAGACATTTAATAGATGGGTCCTGGGCTGACAGCGCTCTGAATATGTGTAACAGAAATCTATAAAATAATAATACGCATGACATTATGTTCACATTACAATTTGTATTTGTAGTAGAACTCTGGAAATGGATTATCCAAGAGCTTTCTATGAATTCCATTTTCAATAATATTTTCCTTTCTAGTTTGTTTTTAAACAACTGTAATATGCAGTTAAGCAGTGATTGTTACTTCAATAACATGTGCCAAAACAGATTAGCTATCCTTGTCAGAAAAAGGAAATGCATCCTATATGATATGTCTTTAAAAAAATCTATTAAGTCTTCTTTTATGATCTTTTGACACCAAACACCCAGTCATTCTATCCCCAGTAAAGTTCTCCAAGCTGAGTGCAGCTAGTGAAGGCAGGCAAGCGGGACAAATCATCTTACCTGCAAATTTCATGAGTTAGAGCTCTCAAGATTTAATCTCCTCTAACAAAGAATTTTCCTTCACAGGAGAATTTTGGGTTCCTGATTACAGAGCCTTGTTACATAAGTGTTTGCCAGCATGAAATACAGGGTAAATTGCATATTAAAAATATCTGCTGCAAAGGACTCGGTGTTCTGATTATTGGCAAATATATTATTTGGCAAGACATAGTCATTATAGGGATACCTCAAACGGACAGAACTCTCTCTTGCCTATCAAAGAAAATGCCAAATCCTAATGCAACACAAATGAGGAGTTGGGGCTAATCATTAGATCTACTTCTGCTGAGGAGGAAGAAGTATGTCATATAGGCTAGCATTGCGATTGGAGCCAGATAATGATTACAGAAACGAGAATAACTTTCATAAGGAAAGATTGGCTCCTATCAATACAGTTAATGTTGCCTAAAGACAAGGGCAGGAGTCTGGTTTCTTCACATATCTTGGGCCTGTCATTATAGCAAGATGGAAGTCTTTTCACTTGCTCACTGCAATGGAACTGTTAAGCTGACTGAAGGCTTGGATAATGGCACACCCAAGTGACATTGACCGCCACTACAGCCAGACTACAACTCTGGAACATGTCAGCTGAATGACAGTTTAATACAGCAGGAGAATTTTCTGGGGTGCTATTAAATATTGAAAGAGCTAAAATTTGCCTGGTAATTTAAGAAACTAAATTTTTTTATCCAGTTATGCTTTCTACACTTTAAAATTGTATTAAATGCATACTATTTTAAATCTTCCTTTAATTTATAAACTTATTCTAGGAGTCTGCATAGATAGGAACTTGAGTGAGATAATTTCTCAGATGGATTCACCCGCTAAAGGATGCTTACAAGCAGTCTAATATAAAGAGACAAGTAACATAAACAATTCTGATAACAGTGCATCACACATTTTATTGCAGTTCTCTAACTGAAAACATTGTTGTGTCCCTCTTGTGCCACAGATAGGGTTTATTTTATTGACAGCAATGTCTCCAGTGTTTTATACATAGTAGCCCCCCCAGAATATTTTGTGAATGAATAAATAAATGCCAGAGCACAGAAATTCAGCACCATAAGCAGCTTGATAGTTGTCTGAATGTGGGCTTTAGTGCACTGTGAACAGCTGTGCTAAGTCTATATCGTTTTACAAAAGGTGCTGGAATTCTTATTTCTGAAAGGACAGACTTTTATGCTTTTTGGAAACTATGACTGAAATATGTAGAAATTCCCCAAAATAGAAAAACCTTTTTATGCATTCAGCCCTTTGTGTTTATTATTCCCCTCAGTAATATCTGCTCTTTCCCCTTGAGCTCCTTATAATTAATACTAGCTTTGTAAAATTGCTGACATTTATGCCTTGAGCATTTGCTCTTCCAAAGAAATACTCTGATTTACATCATGGGGAAGTTTATATGCCAGTTGTGTATCAATACCTATGCTATCATTTTTCCAGCTTTCGGAATAAAGGGAAGAAAAATCAGAATGCCAAATAAAATTCTGCAAAAAAAATTTTTTTCCCAAAAACACAACTTTCATTGTTTAAATGACTTATAGCAATGGGAAAACTTCATTCAATCTGTAGAACTGATTTCCTGAAGAAAAAGTCTCAATTTTCTATTTAATCCATAATAGGGACGACTTGAAAGAGTTTACACAAATTTGTTTTTTGCAACGATTTCAAGGATTTAAGCCACACACCCATAATTAGCTTGTAATAGGCACAGAAAAAAAGTGTTTGTTTCTTTGCTGGAAATAGTAGTTGGTAATGGGATGGCAGGGGGGAGAGGGGTACAAGTAGCTCATTTAAACTCAATATGTTCCCATGTCAGCTCACTGCTCACCTGACATTTATTTTCATACATTCCCTCCTTACTCTATCAACTATTATCTCGTGAAAATTGGAGACAGAAACACATATGACAATTCATTAGAAAGAAGACTTGAATACTCAGCTTCAAATTTCCAGATCCCTTCCAGTAGTTTCTTGGGGATGGCAGTCTTTGTGGTTATAAGCCCGGAACATCTCCCACAACTCAGCAGGCTTTTAAAGTACACATGCAAAGGCATTACTGGAGAAATTGTGGGGAGGGTGGGATCCTTGTACATTTATCTCCTCTTTCTTACCCAGAGTTGATCCTATCTAGGTTGGTGATAAAGAAGATTCAAATGGGAGAGAGGTCATTCAATCTGTAGACACCCAGAATCTATCGTGATTATCAACTTTTTTTTCAAGATTTTATTTATTTTTTTTAGGTGGGTAGGGGCAGGAGAGGAAAAGAGAATCTCAAGCAGATTCCATGCTGACCATGGAGCACAACCCAGGGCTGGATCTCATGACTCTGAGATCATGATCTGAGCCTATATCAAGAGTCCAACACCCAACCAACTGAGCCACCCAGGTGCCCCTCAACACTTCTTTGTTTATATAGCTCCAATGTTTTTTCCTCTAAACTCACCTATTTCTACGTATCTGACATCTAAAGAGATTAAGAATTTGCAAAAGATGTAATTGTTATTGTACTATAATTAATTACACTTTAAAGTAAAATTGCTGAGACTCTTAACTACATGAAACAAACTGAAAGTTGCTGGAGTGGGGGTGGTTGTGAGTATGGGGTAACTGGGTGATGGGCATTAAGGAGAGCACAGGATATGATGAGCACTGGGTATTATATGCAACGGATAAATCACTGAGCTCTACTTCTGAAACTAATAATACGCTATTTGTTAATTAATTGAATTTAAATAAAATAAAACTTAAAATGAAATAAAATTCCTATATTACTCATCTGAATATAGTCATTGAATCTAAATATTATAGCGAACCCAACATTATCTATTTCAAAAGACATGAAACATCTTATCTTTAAGAATCAGGAATTTTATATAGTTCTTTTCTCTACTTGAACTCATAGTGACATTTCACATGTCGCTAAAAATTTGATTCTCATGCATATTTTTTTCTGAAAACATTTGTTCAATCTATCCTACTTCTTTGCAAAAAGATGTCTATAATTAAGATTTTAATTTTCTGTCACTATTTATTATCCTTTCTCCCAATACTAACATCACTATTTTGAATGTTCCTTTCTTTGGTCCTCCAGTGGTTTTTACTCCCTCAAACCACACACTACAATAAAATAAGGGATGAGTAAGAGTTAAGCCTTTATTCTGCAGAATGGGAAAATGAAATTTGAGAATGGGAATGTGGGCATATTACAGGTAGAATGACTTTACAAAAGACTGTATGGAAGGTGAGAATTTGGAAACTGGTTCTCCTAAAAGTCTCCATAAGAAGGTATACCTCAAGTAGTCTTCATGTGCCCTAGGTGGCATACACACTCCCACATAAAAACTACTAAGATAAATGTTCACTGCCACCGGGGATCTCAAGTGGACTTAAACCAGTCTGGAAAATGCCTTAGATAAAGGATGACCCAGACAAGTATAACTTCTTAGGTGCAGTCCCCACATTTATTCTTCTTTGCCCCATCAGCCTATAATTCACCAAGATGGCCTCGCAGAGTTGTGGGCTCCTCTCCTGTTTCTTCCCTCCTCATGTGAATGCAGTCTCAGGCATTGAAATAATGATGATGTTGGGAGTCCAACAGACATGAGCTGGAAGCATAGATTTGCCACCTATTATGAGAATGAACTTCAAATACTCACACCCCCAGGCTCCAGTCTTCTTACCCTAAAAATAAAGTTAATAACACTGCCTTGCCTGAGGATTCAATGAGGCAATGCTTCTTTGAAGTACCTGGCACAGAACACACAGTCTATTTGTTCCCCTTTCTACGCTCTTCTACAAGTTATCCAGAATCCCTCTCCACTAATCTCCCACCAAAACATAGATTTTAGTCAGTTCTGCCATAAAGTTAAGATGTAAAATGTCAGGAAACAACTTAAATGTTGCATTTTCCACATGTTTATAGTTTTTGTTTGGTTAAGTTGTTTTGTTGATTGGTTGGTTAGTTGGTTTGGTTTGAACAGGTTTTTAGAATAAGCTATCAAAACTTGCATCTAAGTAATGATTCTTCAAAGGCTGATATTTCAGGTATAACTTAGTCATGAAATGAATCCGAGGAACAAAGGAGCCTCCTTTTTGCTCAGAAATTCTGCTGTGTTGGTTTTTTCTGGCTATGAGTATTGAGTGGTCTTGATTATGACTCTAGATTGGCTGTTGAAATCCTCCAGCCTGGAGAGAAACAGTCCCAACTTTAGAGTCATCCTGGAGTTACCACCACCATTGCCCCACCCATACCTAGCTTCATGGCAAGGTCTGTAGCAAGGGGTTCACTCCCTGGGTGGTGCTGGGGCTCATGCATACAGCTTACTTCCATTTCAGATGACAGCAGGCTCTGGGTCTGTGCCGATCTGATTATACAACCCCTGAAGATGGGCAAACAGAACCAGCTCCTCTGCTTATTCAGTGGTTCATCAGATACTCCAAGTAAAGGCAATACCCACTTTTACTTTATTTGACCCTGAGAATTTTATAGACTACACAGCCTACAAGCCAGTTTTTTTTAGGAGGAAGTCTCTGGGGGCACATGGGTGGCTCAGTTGGTTAAGCGTTTGACACTTGATTTCTGCTCAGGTCATAATCTCAGGATCATGAGCCTGAGCCCTGAGTTGGGCTCCCAAATCAGTGGGGATTCTGCTTGAGATTGTTTCTCTCTCTCTCTCTCTCTCTCTCTCTCTCTCCCCCTCCGTCCCTCCCCACTCACCTCTCTCTAAAATAAATAATAAATATTCTAAAAAGTAAATAAAAGGAGGAAGATTCATGTACCTACCATAGTGTAGTAATATTTATATAACGGGAATATTTTCTAAATACTTCCCAAACATACTGAAACCGCATATAAAATTGTTCTTTTGGGGGCACCTGGGTGGTTCAGTGTCTGCCTTCGGCTCAGGTCATGATCCTGGGATCGAAGCCCACATCTGGCTCCCTGCTCACAGGAGTCGGCTTCTCCCTCTGCCCCTCCCCCACTCATGCTTGTGCGCACGCTCTCTCTCTCTCTCAAAAATTAAAAAAAGTTCTTTTCTACAATTTAAGAATTCATATATACAATTTGCTTTGTAATGTTTTAAACATACAGGTCTTCCATGTCCTTTAGCTCTTTTCCTAATCAAATGATTTTAAAAGATCATGCCAAGTTTCAATACTTAAAAACATAGCCAAAAGGTTGCTTTCACCAACCTCACATACTCTCTTAAGTCTTTAAGTACATTCTTTTAAACTTTTTTTTTATTTTTTAATTTTTTTTTAATTTATTTATGATAGTCACAGAGAGAGAGAGAGAGAGGCAGAGACACAGGCAGAGGGAGAAGCAGGCTCCATGCACCGGGAGCCTGACGTGGGATTGGATCCCGGGTCTCCAGGATCGCGCCCTGGGCCAAAGGCAGGCGCTAAACCGCTGCGCCACCCAGGGATCCCTAAACTTTTTTTTTTCATTCTTTTTAAGTTTAAATCTCACTTAAAGTTTCCCTTCCCTTTTAGTTCATATTCACCTCTCACATTAAGGTATTTTATAAGACTCAGTATAAAGAAGGCAATCTGAAAAATCTCAATACAACAAACAAGTTACACTACTAGATCACCAGCCTGACATTGTATCAATAATAATTTTCTGTTTCATAAAAATTACCTTTAGAATTTTTTCTTCATGGGGTCCCTGGGTAGCTCAGTTGGCTAAGTGTCTGACTCTTGGTTTCAGCTTAGGTCATGATCTATGGGTCCTGAGATCAAGCCCTGCATGGGGTTCCACACTAAGCACAGAGACTGCTTGAAATTCTCTCTCAATCTCTGCTCCTACCATCCACCTCTAAAATAAATAAATAAATCTTTCTTAAAAAATAGTTTTTCTTTATGTATCAGAGTTTATGAAATTAACTTATAATTGAGGTATAATGCAAGATATAGAATTCCAAGCAGAAGTGGGAAACAAAAATTTCAGGAATATTCCATTCTGTCTAATTTAAAATACATAGCTTAAGCTTGGCTTGCTATTTTTGGAGATCTTCTGATGTGTCAAAAATTTCATATTAACAATAAAAATTTCATATAAACAACAAAACTAAGAGTCTTTCTTGCCTCCTGCTAATATGAGAACATATTCTATTTCCAACAGTACAAAAAATCTAAATGATCAATACTTACCACAATCAACCAAAAATCATATAAATACACAACTAGAAAGGTCTTAAGCCTCATGGTTGGTTCTCTGGAGGTAGCAAACTCAAAGATTTGGGAGGTTACAGGTAGTGATTTAGTAGACAGGCAACTCCTTGCTTTTCAAGCCCTTCTAAATGTGAATTGTACACACATTTTCAAAATAGGAAATATTCAGACAGTTTTCTATCACAATAAAAACATAAGATGTATCTTATGCTTATATATAATTTAGCAATTCAAATTATTTTTTCAGCAATTTATATCATTTTTTAAATGCTACACTTGCAAATTCCTGAATCATGATTAAACAAATTTATTTCAATAAATTTGTATGTATGTGCAAATACTATTATTATTTTTTAATTCTAAAATCTAAAGTAAAATAAACATCACTTTTACAAAACAAAGCACCTTTTGGTATATAACTTGAGCACAGCTTCATAATGGATGGATAATTTGTGTTATAAAATTATTCAATTTTTTATTTGGATAAAATAGGATGTTTTTTATCCAATCTGAATCTCACTAATTTTCAAGATAACTTGGCACTAATAACAATGCCCTTTCACACTTGACGGGATGAGGACTGGGTGTTATACTATATGTTGGTAAATCAAACTCCAATAAAAAATATACAAAATAATGCCCTTTCAAAATTTCAATATATGTTGGTATCGATGTTTCACTTTTCTAAGAATGAGGCAAGAGAATATGTACGTTATTATGACGAGCTACTTTGTTTAGTACCTCTTCCCATTTGTCAGCGGGCTATGCAAGTGAACTTTCAGCTGTGAAATACAATATTTTTCAGCAGATCTGAATGTTCTGCTACCACATCGCTTTATGCACTTGCTTATTTCCCCACTTCTGCTAATGGTACCTTCCTTTTTACAGAAATTGGCTTATCACCTGGACTCAAATTCTTTGCATTACATGACTCTTGTTTCTCATTCGTTGCCCATAGTCAGTTGATTGCCAAGTTCTATTGATTTCATTTCTACCATGTCCCATGAATATGACCTTTCATACAGAATACAATTATTCTAATTGATCATTCTCATACTTCTTCCAAAGATATGGCAATATACCCATAAATGTCCTCCTATATCCAGACTTGCTTTTGGCAGAATAATCTTCTTCAGTTACAGCTCTTCATCATGGCCTTCTCTGATAAACCTTCAAACTCTTCACATCACCATACAAATTGACTTCCAATTCATTACCTTGATTTAGGACTCACGAGTCCCTGACTCAGCTGTCTCAACATCCACACTGGCACGAGTTTGAATGAAGTATTTATCATTTCCCACAAACACCAAGTCCTCAAGCTACCATATCATCCTCAGACACGAAGTGTGAGGAAAGCTGTCTCTCTGAGCAATCTCTCAGGTAAACATGCCTTTGAGGTACAGCTGACTAGACCACTCCAGGCCATATCCAGAAAAAAAAAAAGAGAGAAAAATTAAAAATGTATAATTTCCTTTAAAAAATTTTCAGTATAACTGGCTTCTCTCACAGCTATCTGAGGACACTACTTTTGGCTCTGGCTTCCACCTACCTATCCAGCCAAGCTTGCCCTGTCTGTTCATCCTAGACCACAGCTCTTAACTCAGTGCTATGCTCTCCTGACCAGCTACCGGTGTACTGTCCTATGCTGAGGGAATGTCATCTCTAACCCTTAGCACTTCAGTCAGTTCTGACCAGCTCTAGCTGCCTTACCCTATCTCACCCACACTCCTACCTAATCACACTCCCCTGATTTAAGTCCGTTCCATTTAAATTCAGTTCACAGAGTCTTGTCGCACAACCTAACACTATTCACCTTAACCCAGAATATCTCACCTAGAAGTGCTATCTGTTTTTGCCTACAAAACTATTTTATACAATTCACATGACATTTCTCACATTCTGCATAGAGTTGTTTTTTCTTATATTTCCTACATGTTTAATACCACAACAACCTAAAGCTAAGCCTTCTGCTTTTTGCATTTTCCACAAAACCCAAAATAGTGCTTACACACAAGGAAGTGTAATCCATACTTGTGGAGTTAAAGTGAATTCATGCCATAAATGAAAAATAGGCTTAACCTTTTACTGCATATTTGATTATGTGTCTCTTTCTTCCTACAAGATTATACAGTTTTTGTATCCCTAGAATATAAAACTTAGTGTTTGGCACAGAGTGGTGCTCAAAAAAAAATACATGTGAAAGGAAGTAAAGAAGAAAAATAAATAAGAAAGGAAAGAAGAACGAGATAGACAAAGAAGAAAGAGAGAGGGAGGGAGGAAAAAAGAAAAGAATGGAGAGAGAACATAATATCCATACATAAAATTTGACTTGTTAGTCTGCACTGAATTTCAGAACAATAAAACTATTTGTGAAGCATTTTTAATAGAAAAGAGTGCATTAAACCATAAGGAAAAAAAGCTATTTGTTTCTTTTAAAATGAGTAGGTAAGATGGCATTTAAAATGGAATCACCTGCGGGGTGGTTAGCGTGTCACCAGAAGCCAGCTGCTTAGCTACCCTGGGCCTCTGGAGTGGCAGCAGATTGACAAGGACAGGGCCTTTGGCTCCACAGGCTCAGAAATGTGAGCACACTACAGCAGTGAATCATTTCTCAGGAGGGTATTCAAATTACCATGCTCACAAAAACCAAAGTGGTGCATTAGAATGCAACTTGACTCTTCTAAAGTACAGGGAGAAATAAAACTGTAGCAGAACTGATGAGGTCATGACCCACATATGCTCTCCTTGTTCATACTTCTCTGTGAGTACTGGGATCAGAACCAGGCAAGTTCTATGACTTGAAAGGGTAATAGCACCAGGGCTAGGACAGTTCGAGGTGTCTGCTCAGTGGTCGGGCATTCATCCTGAACGTGAAATTCTATTACCTGGGTCTTGGGCCAAAACTATCACCTCACTAGAACTATCAGTTATTGAATGATCAGTGTCAAAATTCAACACTCTGACTCTTCCTTTGCTATGTTCTATTGCCAAGCCATATCTGCCTCTGCCTTCACCCCAACCCCCCCACTGCTTTCTCATGATTGACACATCCTTTCTTTATTTAATGAATATATTCAGTCAGATGTTTCTCTGGCTGGGAAAAACTCTCATTAAGGTTTTCACAGCTCAGCTCTTACTTCTTGTATTCTGCTTTAATAGTTTATCCTTCTGAGCTGTTTTATTGTTCTTAATTCTAAATTCGCAGGAGATACCTAATCATTACCCACCCTCCACGTACAGTGGTAAAAGGCAAACAAGTCCTTTCAAGAACTCCTTCAAGAACTTTCAAGGTGGTCAGAAAGTACAAATTTTCAGTTATACCATAAATCAGGCCTGGCATGATGACTATACTTAATAATACTGTGTCGTATATTTGAAAGTCGCTGAGAGTAGATATTACAAGTTCTCATCACGGGGGAAAAAGTGTGTAACTGTGTATGGCAATGGATAGTAACTGGACTTACGGTGGTGATCATTTCACAGTCTATCAATATCTGTGATATTCTATCACAGAATATCAAATTATGCCAGGCACCTGAAAATAACATCATATGTCCATTATATCTCAATCAAAAAAAAACCTCCTTGGTGAAAAATTATAAAATTGAATTCTTTCTATATTCAAATTCAGTAATACAAATAGTACGAAAAAAGCTATCAAGCACTTAAAAGAGTAAGAAACATAACAAAGAAGTAGTACAAGCAGAGCCAAATTAATGACAAATATAAAGTACATCTTTCAACACTGAAACAGTTTAAAACTTATGAATGGAAAGGAAGTTCAATCACAGTATTTGATTCAGACCAAAATTCCAAGAGCAATACAAATAGTTCAAAAAGGCTGAATAGAGTGAAGTGCTAGGCTTGAAGAGTCACCATCCCCTCATTCTTTTTTTTTTTAAAGATTACTTAATTATTTATTCATGAGAGACACAGAGAGAGAGAGAGGCAGAGACACAGGCAGAGGGAGAAGCAGGCTCCATGGCTCCATGCAGGGAGCTCGACGTGGGACTCGATCCCGGGTCTCCAGGATCACGCCCCGGGCTGCAGGCGGCACCAAACCGCTGCGCCACCAGGGCTGCCCTAAAATCTATTTTATTTTATTTTACTTTATTTTATTTATTTATTTATTTTTATTTTATGATAGTCACAGAGAGAGACAGAGAGAGAGAGAGAGAGAGAGAGAGAGACACACACAGGCAGAGGGAGAAGCAGGCTCCATGCACCGGGAGCCCGATGTGGGATTCGATCCCGGTCTCCAGGATCAGGCCCTGGGCTGAAGGCAGCGCTAAACTGCTGAGCCACCCAGGCTCCCCCATCCCCTCATTCTTATGTGAGTCTTAGTTGTATCCAAAATTATTCCCCAGAACTGGAGGCACAGGCTGGATCGTTAGACACTAGCAGAGCACAGAGAGCTCAGGGCTCCCAGGCCAAACTCTCCGTTTGTCAAAGTGACACATGGGAATGAATCAAAGTTCTCAAACCTATTAATACATCCAAGGACCACAAGTTTTTAGAACCCGACAGGAGAAGGCTAGTAGGGAACAGCTCTTTTCACTCTTTTCATTCATTACTACACTATTTCATTCTTTTTCATCCATTAGTACACCATTAGTGCCTGAGGACCAAGGAAGAGGACCAAGGAGGAGAACCTGGGGACACCATCATGCTTAGACCTGGGGAGACTTACAGGACACTGGAGGCATTTTGGAAGAACACACAGAGGAAGAGGGATGGTTTGCATGGTCTCTAGAAAGGAAATCAAAAGTTATTTGCCTTTTAAAAAATAGTGGCTTACTCTGGAAAACTGTGTGGAGGTTCCTCAAAGAGTTAAAAATATACCTGCCCTACGACCCAGCAATTGCACTGTTGGGGATTTACCCCAAAGATTCAGATGCAATGAAACGCAGGGACACCTGCACCCCGATGTTTATAGCAGCAATGTCCACAATAGCCAAACTGTGGAAGGAGCCTCAGTGCCCATCGAAAGATGAATGGATAAAGAAGATGTGGTTTATGTATACAATGGAATATTACTCAGCTATTAGAAATGACAAATACCCACCATTTGCTTCAACGTGGATGGAACTGGAGGGTATTATGCTGAGTGAAGTAAGTCAATCGAAGGACAAACAGTGTATGTTCTCATTCATTTGGGGAATATAAATAATAGTGAAAGGGAATATAAGGGAAGGGAGAAGAATGTATAGGAAATATCAGAAAGGGAGACAGAACATAAAGACTCCTAACTCTGGGAAACGAACTAGGGGTGGTGGAAGGGGAGGAGGGTGGGGGGGTGGGGGTGAATGGGTGACGGGCACTGAGGGGGGCACTTGACGGGATGAGCACTGGGTGTTATTCTGTGTGTTGGTAAATTGAACACCAATAAAAAATTAATTTGTTAAAAAAATAAAATAAAAAAAAATAAAAAAAGTGGCTTAACTGTATATTAACTAACAAAATTCAAAAAATTTTTAAACAGACAAAATAAAATTAAATTTAAATTTAAATTAAATAAAAGATAGTGGCCTCTAGGAGTACATCTGTAAATGAGAAACAACAAAGTCAGTAGGCACTTTGTGAAATTTACTACTACATGCCTATCCAAATTAATAACCATACTCTGCACTAAGGTGAGTTTTTAAGGCTGTTGTAGTCTTTTCAATATCCTCTTGTCAACATTACCATCTGTGTGCATTATGAAATTTCTTAGCTCAAATTCTATTTTCTCCTAAAACTCAATTTCTGCTGAATGATCTATAACCATTAAAGCTTTAAAGTCATATTTAATAGAAATACCTGTTCTCAAAACAGTTATCAACAATCAAAACAGCAATAAAATGGATGTGCAACTCTAAAGGTTGAAAGATAAGAAAATACTTCTTTATGTTTTGTATAATCAAGGGTAAAGAATGTTGCAGTAAATATGATAACGCTGAGAATAGTCACTGTTCATGGAGAAGCTATTCTGTGCCAGGCAATGTGCTATTTCCCTCTTTTTTGCTCTTTTCACCATATCTGAGACTTTCCAAAGTAAAGTTTGGTCCACCCCAAAATAAATTTTCCTGTAACTTTGGAGTAGCCTCTGCTGACCTATGAACTTTACCCTGAACATCACTATGTCAAGGATCAGATCACAGCAAGATGCTGCCACTCTAGTCAAGCTGAACAGAGGCAAATACTTTCCTACAGCAACCACTGGTGCTTAAACTCCTGATATGTGAAACAATAAAATCATAGAATATTAATCCTGGAGTGTTTAAATAATCAACCCAGGAACAGAGTAAGACTAGTCTCTTATACCTGTTGGCTTTCAATTCTTTGTTCTTTCTTCATTCTTTTTGCATCCTTACATTTCATCAAATATGTGTTAAGTGTCTATGTGTGCTAGGTAAATCAACTTTGAAGACTCACTTATGCATTAGAAAACAGCTACATAGGGGCACGTAGGTGGCTCAGTGGTTGGGAGTCTGCTTTAGGTTCAGGGCATGGTCCTCGGACCAAGTCCCTCAGTAGGCTCCCCACAAGGAGCCTGCTTCTTCCTCTGCCTATGTCTCTGCCTCTCTCTAAGTCTCTCATGAATAAATAAATAAAATCTTAAAAAAAAAAGAAAGAAAAGAAAAGAAAAGAAAAGAAAAAGAAAAGAAAAAAGAAAAGAAAAGAAAAGAAGAAAAGAAAAGAAAAGAAAAGAAAAGAAAAGAAAAGAAAGAAAGAAAGAAAAGAAGAAAAGAAAAGAAAAGAAAAGAAAAGAAAAGAAAAGAAAAGAAAAGAAAAGAAAAGAAAAGAAAAGAAAAGAGCTTCGTAGGCCTGGTATAAGAACAAAGTGATCAGGACAGGACCTCTATCCAGCTACTCTACCTTCCTCTATCCCCTGATTGGGACTGATAGGGCACTGATAATGTCTTGCACGGGTTCCTTCCTGCTGGACAACACCCTTAAGCAGATGGATTTGAAAAGATACGTATCTCCCCAGGAATGTACTTTCACACCATCTCCTGGGGTGTATTTCTACAGATGACTCTTCTTGTCCTGTATCATCTTAAATACAAAACAGACACTTGCCCAGGCTCCCATGACTGGTCATGGACAAGATAAAGTCTGTTCCATTTTCTATTTCTCTGCTCCTCTCAATGTCTTAAAAAGACAGCTCTAATCATACTTTATTATTTTTTTAAGATTTATTTATTTATTTGAGAAAAAGAGAGCAGGAGGAGGGCAGAAGGGAGGGGAGAGAGAATCCTAAGCAGACTCCTCGCTGAATGCAGAGCCCAACACAGGGCTTGATCCCACAACCTTAAGATCAGGACCTGAGCTGAATCCAGGAGTCTGACTGACTGAGCCACCCAGGTGCCCCATTTTTAAAAAATGAAATTAGAAACAGAAAATTATTAAATACTCCCTTGGAAATTAAACCTATACAATTATAACAACTTTTCAATCTACACTGGTTGTTTTTATTCTATGCACCTAGAATCCTATAACATTAAAATTAAGATGATCAGGCCTTGAGTTTCAGATGCTGTATTTCTTTTATTAATCAGACAATATTTTCGATATCTATTTTGAAAGATTCTTCGATCCTAGCAACTTGGAATTTGAAGTTATTTTATTTTTTATCCTGAAATTTTTAAAAAATAGGTTGATTCCTACCTAAGATGTATTATATCCAATTTGAGAAGAAGCAACAGGGTGCCTGTCAAAACTATTCTTTGGTAAGTCAACTATATTTTCTCATAGTTTCCAAATTATGTATGTATACCCCTTCACCACATTAAGCTACAATTTACAAAAGGGTCCTCATCTTAAAGCAATCTTTTCTGCAAAATTAGCATTATCTGGCCTGGATAAAGCTCACTTGGGCACCCTAAAGAACAGTTACATGTTAGTAAACACCTTTTTTGGGGGAAAATTTTATAAAAAATGCATGAGGTAGGAAATGAGTGGGCTAAAAATTAGATCCTCAGTCATTGGCTGTATTTCAAGAGTCCTGTGATGACTTCAGCAAATTAGAACAGGGAGCTTAGCTCACACCCTGGAGCATTCCCAGGGTTATTAGGCTCATCCAAGGATCATTCAACAGTTTCACACATTTCATTTTAATTGTTATAGAATTAGTGAGCAAAGAGCACAGCTCTTTTCAAAAGAAACAGTAAATCAACCACTGAAGAACACATTTTCCCAATCGTCCCTGCTCTATTTGAATTCTAGACCTTGTTTTTAAAACTCTCAACGAGTCCAGAATCATGAGCAGGGAACAAAATCTTTTCATTGCACATTCACTCCACCCATTAGAGTCCAGGTACACAACTCAAATGATTTGCTATGTGAACTTGTCAAGATGCCACTGTGTTCTTAAAAGGCACAAATGAGAGGACTTAACAGCCCAAACCTTTGTATATCACTGTTGTTAAGAGAAATCTCAGGGATGATGAGCAACATAAACCATGAATCTTTTGACAGAGATGGCCTAAATAACAGTTTTTATGATTACATTAAGCCCTACCATCATTGTTTTTCCCTTATACATATGTTTACTAAGAAGAATATACTTTTGTTACTAAGAATGAAGCAAGCCCTGCAACATGTTCTTTGGTGATCTCCTGTTAGTTTTTCTCACCTCTGAAATAATGTAGAGGATAAGAGTTCACAACATTATGCAGCAAGTATTCATGGAGTACCTTCTATATGCCTGACATTATGACAAAAGCCAGAAACCACTATCAAACCTCAATGGACATATTCACATGCCTTACAGTCACTAACCTGGGCCAGTCTGTAACTATAACAAACCATAAATTTCATTAAAATGATATTTTAAAATTCATGTTTACATTTTCCTTATTATTGATACAACTTCTTAAAAGGAGCCAAAGAGAAACAGCTTTTGTGTAATAAACCTTAATTATTTTTCTGTATAGCATCAAGAAATAATGCCTCCTCTTTGAAATACTGACCTGTAAATTTCTCTTTGATAAAAAGGACCGCAAAAGAAGTTGGGAACCCAGCTGAGGTAAGAAGAAAGGGTGCCTTTTATTCATGTGGTTTAGGGAAGTAGAAGAGTCTAATGAGCAAGAATAGAGAAGTGCTTTCTTCCTAATGAATAGGTAACCCACATGAATGCCCTTGGTTTACCCATTTGGCGAACCTGAAATAGAAAACACTGCCAAGTCATGCCTCAGTGAATAGCTTCATTTGAGAATTCTGAACATGTCAAGGGGGCAGTGCTAGATGGGCATGTTTTTATTCATCTTGGAAGCCTTGTAGGGTAATTAGGGAAGTAGGAACACTCAGATTGAGTAAGGGGTAGCATTTGGGCTATTTTGGGGACAGATCGTGGTGGCAGCTGCTGAAAACCAAAAATTTTCCAAAGGTAAAAAGGATAGGATAACACTCAGTAGGGCTCTTGTAGATGAAATCCAAAGTTTAAGGCCCTATTGACATCTCTGGTTTCATTTCAACTTTGGTTTAGCACAAGGTAACCCTCCTATTTACTTCCATTTTATGCTTTTTTTTTTACATGCCTTTGTTCTTTTAAAAGACTGACTAAAATGGAAGGACTGATTTTGGAGTTTTGTTTTTGTCATATGAAGGCCAACAGCAACCACAGCTGCGTGTGTGTGTGTGTGTGTGTGTGTGTGTGTGTTGATGAGACAGAGAAATACAAAGGGAAGGGCAGAAAGAAAGGCAGTCAGAAACAGAAAAATCTGAGTATGTTCCCACTTACCACCCACCCCCCAAGTTAAATAGCTTTAGTTCATCTCATGTGTAGCTTGACGCATGGTGAGGTCCAATGAGGTGACCAAATCCTGATTCTGCTCTTTCCCCGAAACTTATTAAGAGGCTATAAGTTGTAAGAAGCCCTTGATCTCCTGGGAAATGTAATCAGATAGCTCTCTGGTGAAGGCGATGTGTACTCTTCATGAGGGCAGCATCTGTATCACTTGCAGCATGGCTCTGCTTGGTGGCATGTGCACAAATGCTAGGAACAGGACAGTGATGAGACTACCGCAGTGACGAAGAGTGCAACAAGGCACACTTCAGAGAATGCCAGAAGAGTCCTTTCTAGCCAACGGTTGGCCTCTCTGCTCACCCTTCCAGTGTTGAAAGCTGGAATCGCAGACCTGTACAGAGAACCTCTGAGAGTTACAACTCCGGCAGGCCACGCTATCACCCTGGTACTTAAGCCATTTATCTTTTTGTCAAACCAGTCTAGCTATATACTTCAGCATGTTGGGGCTATAATTAGAGGTCCCCGGACCAGTGATAGTAACTAGAAGGAACCTACCAAATGCTGGCCATCTCAAGAAAAATCCCTGCTCCCTGTTTGTGAACCCTGTATATGTCTCTATGGTAGTCCTTATCTCCCTGAATGTAACAACTTGTTTATTGGCTTCTCTTACCTATTGTGTGTGAGTTCACTGAAAATAGGGACCGAGTGATATTCCTCTTTCTATAACCTCAATACACAACATGACATGTGGCACACACAGCCATGCATGATGCACAAAACATTTTGTGGAGTGAATGAATGATTGAAGATTAAAATCAGATTTACTTCCTCTTGAACACTTCAGTCTCCAAAGAATAAATGAAACCTTAGAGGCCTAAAGGAAAAAGATCAGTGCAGAGTCTGAAAAGAGATGTGTAGTGATAAGGCTGTAGAGTCAGAGACACATGAGCTCAAATTTTCCACCACCACTAGCAATGTGATCTGGTACTGTTTACATAACTTCTCTATGTCTCATTTTACTAAACTATAAAATACCTATCTTACAGAATTACTTGAGGTCTTAGATAATATTAACAAAACACCTTGTACAATATCTGGCCCATGGAAGGCACATAATGTGTAAAGGCTATTATTTACAAGATGCTTGAGGACAATGTAGGAGAAATATATCAAGGGAAACATGCTTTGTGTCTGAGTCTCCATGGTCCACTGGCACAAGGTTATTTCTTTGGGACCATTACTGACCTGACCAAATGGCCAGGCTCTAGAGCCAAAGGACAGTAACCCACTAAATCACTTTTATATGGGGAAGATTAAAGCCAAGTTCTGTGTAGAAAAAACTGCAATGGGCCTCACTACAAGAATTAAAGGGCAGTGTCTATGAATATTTGCAGCCTCCTTGGCCTGTGCTCTTTCAAATGTATTTTGCAAAGACTAAGGTCATTCCAAATTTCATATAACTCAGGATTCAAGAGTCAAGCATCATATAGATATCTGGTATGACTCAAAATCACCATCACATATGCACTGATTTGGCTATTCACTGAGTTATCACTCCCACACTACTGGTGGGCCGTAGCACTTGGTGTGAGCAATACAAGAAAGAATAAGCCACATCTATCTTCACTAAGCCCCTGTACTAGAAAAAAAACACAGGTTTACAATTTATAACTCTGTAGTCATAAAAATGATGACTTGATGGTGGCCTCACTGTTTCTCATTCAGGTCTCAGCAGAAATATCACTTCCTCCTGGAAGCCATCCTCATTCCCTACAACCTGCCAAACCAGTCCTGGATCCTTCTTATTCCCACAAAGCTTTGATGTTTTTCCTTCAATTGTGAGCCACGTTCTGCTTCTTCAGGTTCAATCTTTGCCACCTGACTGGAGATTCCATGAGATAAAGTTCCATGTGCCTGGAATACAACATCTGCTCAAAAAATGTTGAGTAAAGATGAGGTGACAGTAAGGACAGGCAAGTCAATGGATGCAGAGGAGTGTCAAGGGAGACCCAGACATCAGCTATGTAAAATGCTCTAAGCAATTCAAATCAGACCAGAAGGAAAAAGAAAACTACAAGTATCTATGGCCCTGTTGGTAAGGAGACACTACGCCAGTTTTCAAAGGATGGCAGGTAAAAGAAGACTGCATTTATTTGAGAAATAAATAAAAGTGGAGGAAGAGGGCAGCCCTGATGACTCAGCGGTTTAGCGCCACCTTCGGCCCAGGGCCTGGTCCTGGAGACCCAGGATTGAGTCCCACGGCAGGCTTCCTGCGTGGAGCCTGCTCCTCCCTCTGTCTGTGTCTCTGCCTCTCTCTCCCTGTGTGTCTCTCATGAATAAAAAATAAAATCTTAAAAAAAAATGGAGGAAGAGAGTGCAAGTGGAGACAAATTTTAAGAGCACATATTTTAACAACTAGAAGGAATCAAATGAAGGAGGCGGCAGAAAAAGGAAGAGGCTGAAAAAGTAGAAGAAGGAAACCATTAAGAAGTAAACATGCAAGCCACACATGGGAAGAAATATTTGCAACACATGTAAATACTAATATATTTATAACCAGAATCCATAAAAACCTTATTGTCAATTAATTTTAAAAAATGAAAATTGGTAAAGGGCTTGAACAGGCACCATATAAGAGGGAATTCAAGTGGCCAAAAGGTATAGGAAAAAGGTGCTTAACCATGTTGACATTGGGGAAAGGCAGTTTAAAAGAATGAGACACCACTACGACCCTACCAGAAAGAGGGAGGAGAAGGACTATGAATGTAGATGTATCTAGAAGTCTGAAAATGAGCATGTAAGGTTGCTCAGGTCTGTCTTTTACTGAATATGAGAGAAGCTGTTAGTGATGTAAGTACTTAAAGTGATCCATTAAGATTTGGAATAATCATTCTAAGGAATGTAAATGCATAATCTTTGGAATAAGAATATAATCCCCATAAAAGTTTTATGGGTCTAGCTAAATCGTAGACTCTGTGTATCAGCAACAACCTATACAACAGTGTTAATTTTCTTCACATTATTCAAAAACCCCAGTCCAGGAGGATGACTACATTGACACAGGGTTAATAACTGCAGGGTAGCTAGATTGATAAAGGGCATTGAAACGACTAACAGAAGAGCTGAACTGAAGATTCATAGGTAAGGTAGAAGAGATGAACATCCCAAGATGAGTAAGAAAATTGGAAGGGAAGAATTGCCAAGGGATGTGACATGGATATCTCAGTGAGGTGGAGAAGCAGGGATGGTGGGAGTTGGGATACAGACAACAGAGTATAAGACTGTAGAGGTCAGGCAGTTCCCAGCAACACTCAAGATGTGGTTGAAAGCCAAGATGACCACCAGGAGTGGAATTACTCCCTGGAGAAGAGTATCTTGGCTTTCTTCATAAAATAAGAATTTGAACCTCCCAGGGATTCCAGAGAGAAGTGTGGTGAGGTTGTAGGCAGCCAGCCCTGATGGCCCTAACACTTGTTCCCCTGTAGGGATTTCTCAATGACTCCTGCTGCCACAGGCCTTGACAGTTTCTCCCCTGCACAATTCTGGGCCAAGTGAGGATGCTTAACTTAATTATATCTGGCTCTGTTGGGACCAGTTCTGAAATATTAAGACTTTACTAAAGACTCAATGAGACAAAGGTAAATTGATAGAGTAACATGAAAACCAGATATTCTTTTTTTCTTTTGTTGTTTCATTTTGTTTTGTTTCTGAATATGATTTAGGCATACAGCTTGGGGCCCCTACATGAAGATTTTCCTGTCTAGTTCCCTGCTCTAAGAAAGTCAGTGAGGCTCTCTAAACCTTGGTTCCCTCACCTTAAAATATGATGATTGAATTGAGCCTTTCACATCTACTTCACAGGACTTGCAAGAATCAATCTCATGAGTTCAAAAGCATAGAAGCTTTTATTATTATACATGTGCTGTGTTACTACTAATTTATATTAGATATCATTAAAATATTTTCGTAACATATAATCTTCACTTTAAATTGTGATCTTGACTCTAACCTCCTGGAAGACATGGTAGGTAAGCTCTATTTTTACCTCGCTTATATCAAGCAATAAAAACTCATTTTTCCTGAAATTTACACACTACACACATAATTCCCAAACTCCAAGCCTCAGGCCATCCATCCTCCTCAACTCCCAGGGGGAAAGTGACAGGGAGGCTCAAGCTGAAATGCTCCTACTGAAGAAATAAGTCCTTCACAAATGTGGCTGTAGCTATGGTCACCATCATCATTGTCACCATTGTTAGAGCCTAGAGTTATAGCTAATGCACTTAAAAAATAAACCATAAATCTTGACCTAGTCAGATAGAGAAAGAGTGCTCAGCCTAACTCCCTTGAACCTGAAGTGGGACAAGGGGAACAGGACCACTGTGGGCAGCATTTTTAGAAGCTATAATTCTTAATGATTCCCCAAGCACATCAATGAGTATTTTAAATGGCTGAGTCAACAGAAATGAAGAATAGTAGCCTAATTTCATGTTCTTTAGGACTCAACAGCCTAAATAATATGGAACATCAAAGATTTCATCCCTCTCAATATCTAGTTCATCTCTTTAAACTAGCATTTCAGTGTGAGCCTGTGATTTCAAGTTTTCTCTTTCAACCTGTATGGTTTTGTATAATCTGTCACTGGCCATTAAAAGCAGTCAAGGCCAAGAATCATAAATCACTACTCTTCTATTTTACTGACATGTTTCATTGCAAAATATGTCAAAGGAGTGTACTTTTGACACACACCACTTCTTTGCTAACAAATGTCTATTAAAAAATAAGGAAACACAATTCCTTGAAAGTTAGCAACTGGAAAGGTCTATTTGCCATAATGTATATATAATGGGTCCACTCCAGTACATTGAATATTATCAGAAAATAATGGTAACTTTATCATTAACATATATAGATTCCTAATAGGTATTGCTTGAAGCACTATAAGATCCAGATAATTATTTATGTAAAGAAAAATTTCCCCTATTCCTGAAGTCATGGTATGTATTTTTAGTTCTGTCTTAACTTACTTACCCAACAGAGCCAGTGAAAGAGAGAGTCAATCACAACATGTAAGGCCAGGGCCAGGTGGCTCAGTGGTTTAGCCCAGATTCAGAACTCCCAGGATGTCACTTTCACTATTTTCTATTGGTTAAAACAAGTCATCCCAAATACTCTGAAACTACTGGGAGACTTTGTGCCTGATAAAATGAAACCACATTATCAAGAATGAACTCTCTTTTTATGTAATAATTTCAGTGGATTGTAGAATTATGGGAGACTTTAAATGACCAGTTTAGGTGACTAAGGCAATGTAAATAACATAGAGCAAGAAAATGGAATGAAAAAACTGTTCTTAAAATTTACTGAATATTGCTCTTTTCCTAACAAAGGCTAAACTTTATTTTATGCTGTGTGATCCCAGGTTTTTATCAATATGTAAAATAGTATCTTATATGTATAAAGAAACAGCTTATAAGTATGTATAAGAATCAAGAGAACATATTTTCCGTCAATAGGTGAATGGATAAAAATATATGGCTATACATAGAAAAAAAAAAAAAAAAAAAAGCCCAGTACGTGATCCTGGAGACCCGGGATCGAGTCCCACGTCAGGCTCCCTGCATGGAGCTTGCTTCTCCCTCTGCCTGTGTCTCTGACCCCCCCGCCCCCCTCTGTATGTCTCTCATGAATAAATAAATAAAATCTTAAAAAAAAAAACCATGTAAGACCAGGCCTACTGAACACATGCACATGTCATATCTAAAGTAGATAATTTAACTACTTGTGCACTCACTACACAAAACCTTTTCAGATTCTCATACTCCATTGCTCTAGGATCATCACATTGCCACAGTCCCATCTAGAGTGTGCACAGAGCAGGCAATCAGTAAATACATGTGACATGAATAAAAATATGTGTAGAGTTTCTTTATTCTTAATTTTGCTTCTGGAGCCTTCTAGCCCTGTCCTCCTTCCATTTACATAAAATTTGTTTTTGTAATCTATTATTTCCTAGCTCACTACTCTGAAATCAGTCATCCTCTCTACCTCCCAAACTCCCTCTGGACTTAGCCCTTCCCTGACTTACCACTCTGGAATTTAGACCTAAACTCCCTTTTATGTAGTTTTCGGATTAATTTGTATTCCCAAGAAGGTCAACCCAACTCCTTGGCCCTACAGATAACACCCAGTACGTATTACCAAGCACTCAGAGGGATCCCATAATATGAAGGAGACAGGAAGAGGAAAGAGGTATAGAATAGATGGAGCCAGATTTCCTTTCTACAATTCTACTCTGTTCAGATGAGCTAAAATGATCCTGAGTATACAGGACAGCGGACAATAAAGCGAAAAGCAGATTGTGAGGTTGGTTCTCACACATGAGATTAAATGGGTCTACGCTGGAAAGTGGCTCTGAGAGGAGCATGCTACATGTGTAAAAAGAAGGGCAAATAAGGACATCTACAATTACCAGATTTTCCACCAATGCCACTCTACAAGAAATATTAATTCAAATGAAAAACAAAATAATTATCCTCTTAGTGCTAAAAAGATACTTAACAACTTACATTATCCACTCCTAAAATATATTACTTGTATTTTCTTATGTAATCAAAATATCTATTTCAAACTGATATTTAACATGATATTCAAATGGGAAATATTATATTGATGTGTACAGTAAAACTTTTGAGAATAAAAATAATTATAAAAATGTTACAATTTTTTTCCTTTGCTTTTTATTTTTCAAGTACATGAACTGTTCAAATTATTTTTTGTAAACTTTCAGGTGCCTGGGTGGCTCAGTTGATTTTCTGCCTTTGGCTCTGGTCGTAATCCTGGGGCCCTTTGTCAAGCCCATTTCAGGCTCCCTGCTCCATGGGGAGCCTGCTTCTCCCTCTCCGTCTGCCTCTCCCCATGCTTATGTGCACTCTCTCTCAAATAAATAGATAAAATCTTAAAAAAAAAAAAAAGAATGACTTGGTATAAAACAGTAAAAATTATTTAAAAAACAAATTCTTATTTGTAAACTTTCTAAGCTTAATTTAGAAACTATAAAAAACTATAAAAAATAAAAATAAATAAATAATTAAAAAGAAACTATAAGATGATGATAAAGAAAATTTTTCTAATACAGTAAAAATAAAATATCCTGTAGTCTTTATGCAACTTTTTGCAAAATGCGTATGTATTCCCTTCTTGTGTTTTTAGATATTTTTTTAACCTCCTAATAAGACTGCACAAAATTTGTGTCTTGTATTCTCATTTATTGCTGTGTATCAAGCATTTTTGTTTGTGGCTACCTTATTTGAGTATCCCCTTTAACACTGGGTAACTGTCTTATTTTCATTTTTTAAGAAATGTCAAAATAAATAGCTTTTGGCATGCATTCATTGAGTTTTAATAGTTCTACTTATTTTTTTTGAACACAATATAAAAATATCTTCACTATACTGTTGCAAATATTAATCTTTTGCTTGACTTTTTAATTTTCACCACATAATTTTTACTCTTCATGTAATCCTAGATCTTTTCTTTTGTGATTTCTCAATCTTAAAAAACAGAGAATTATCTTCTTGCAGAAACTGACAGCTTAAGGTAAGGTTTTATGTGGATCTTTCTCTAAATTTCTAGTTAGTCCCACAATACCGCTTATTGAGTAATCTTCCTCCATCTTCATTTTATGGTAATGCTTCTTTCAGTACTTACTAAATTCCAAAATATAAAGAAATATTTTTAGGAAACCTGTCCTGTTTTACAGCTCTATTTTTGTGCCTAAACCAGAAAATCTGTTGAATTTGTTTTTTAATATGTTTATGCTAGCTTAAATAACATTTCACTTTTTTTTTTTCATTTTTGTTTTACTACTGCTTTCTTCAGGATAATTTCTTTGTGGGGGCACCTGGGTGGCTCAATCAGTTAAGTGCCTGCCTTTGGTTCAGGCATCATCCCAGGGCCGTGGAATCGGGCCCTTCATTGGGCTTCCTGCTCAGTGGAGAGCTTTCTCCCTCTGCTTATGCTTGCTCTTTCTCTCTCTCTCTGTCAAATAAATAAACAGAATCTTTAAAAAAATAATTTCTTTGAATTTACAGAATTTCCTCTTTGAGATTATGATTTAATTTCCTTAAACATACGAAGTAGATCACAGAGAATTCATACATTTTATATATTTAATATTTGCAAAATAGAGCAATGACCACCCTCCTTGTGTACTAAAATCTTTATTCTTTATAAGGTTTGGTAGTCTTCTATTTGCACACCTTCACCATTTCTGTGAAGTTTGCTAATACTATAATATATACTTTATTTTCTTATAGTATACTCTCTTTTCCACAGTAATTTATATTTTGTAATGATTCCTATATTAAAGGAACTTCAAAATCTGGCTGAGGAGAAAAGAAAGTACCCATTTAAGGATCATATAAATGACTGAATGGACCAAAAAAGCTGAGAGCACTTTCTGACCCCATCTCACCCTCTTTGCCCCACCAGAAGTGTTCCTTGCTAGCTGACTTCCCTAAATCTTTTAAATTACTTATATGAAAAAGGTATTGTGCCATTTTCCTCATCTGATGTCAAGCACTAAAATTAGGATAAGTTCTAGAAATTACAATAAAAAGACTGATTTTAACTAAATAGGATTTTTTAAAAAAAACTTTTATGTGTTCCAACTGTAATACTTTTATTTCATGATTTCATTTATTTTTAATTCCTAGAACTATATATTTTGAAGCTGGTAGTAATAAGTTAAAGTTGACCACGATTTTTATTTTTTATAATTAGAAATTAAACTTTTTACTGAAGTCTATCTTTGCTTTTCCATTTGAGTGGATAATCTCATTACAAACCATACCTAACTTTATTTAATTATGCTCTCCAGATAGAGATAAGTGATATATCAGTAGGATTATAATTTCATTTGTTGCTTCTCCTTTAATTTTGTTTATACATCTGTTCCGAAAGGGTTCTTCTTGTCTATTTTGAATTAAAATAATATAATTATGTTTCAGGTTATTATAACTTTTTTTTTCATTTTTATTGCATAGCCACTTTCTCAGGAGGGCTCCCCCCAATCCCCGCCAACTCATATACACACAGACACTACAGCTACCACCACACATAAAAACTAAGGTCCAAATGGATGATACAAATGTTGCTTCCAGTCAACAGAATCAACCTGTAACAGCCACTACAGGAGGTGAACATCGTTTAGCCACTCAGATTCTACCAATGAAAGGCAAGTCACTTTTTCTGACTATGGTTTTAAACACAGATAGCACTACCATTCCTAAATCTCTACTTTACAATTTCCTGATCAATACTCATGTTCAAAATACCACGTTTTTAGCTTAGAATGTACCCCCAAATTGATAACAAAGTAGTCTCTTTTTAAATGAAGAAAAATGTGGCAAAAGCAATAAAATAAAGCCTTTCTCCATCCACATATTGTTCAATTAGTGTCCTATTTCTAAGAATAACTAAGAAAAACCTTCTTTTAATAGATCTTATATGAACATTTTCATCAAAGTCTGGTACATAAAGGACACAACACAACTTACAGTATCTCTTGTTTTGTTTTGTCTTAATTACCAGTAACCCTTAAATTCACAAAATGTGTCTCTAAAATTATCTTGAATATACATCATATCTATATGTAAACAAATGTCGTGATAAAATAAAATTCACTGAAGCTAAACCTTTAAAGGAGAAGGTAGAAAAACTCTTCTGCACTTGTAACCTCAAGTTCTCCATCTAAAGAGGCTTGACTTCAGCAAGATGATGGGACACTCAGTCACCCGGGGAGACAGACCTGTGTAAACAGTGGAAGAGCACTTCAAAGCCTGTGGTCAGGGGTTGTCCTTCTAGCCAGGCCACTGAAGCACTGCATGTGGCTCCATTTACTGGCCCATGACAGGGCTTCCTCTCAGCTCCCGCCACACTGAAGCAATGCTCCATAGAACCTCCATAGAACCCACAGAGGCAATAGAAGTGGCTAGAGAGGAGAGGTTCTCTTCCCAAAGAGTGTTCAGCACTAATTCCCAAAACCAAACCAAACCAAAGCAAATCAAAACAAAAATTAATGCATAACAGAATAGTAAAATACTTTGCACAAATCCCCAAACATTTTACTAACAAGAGAGAAATGACCAAATCAAACACTTATTTGACTTTGTTAGCAACTTAATGTTAGTACACCAACACTGCTTAGCTATGTGAGATGGGCATGGGTTCCTGAACTCAGAGAAGCTATGTCTTAGAAATACAGGGAAAACATTCTCTTCTCATCCCTAAACTTCTCCTCATTCATTTACCCATTTGACAAGTATTTACTGAGTACCTACTCAGTCGCCAGGACTCTGTGAGTGATAGGGATCTACTGGTGAGAACAGACAGTTCCCTGCGCATATGGATCGCTCATGGTCTCGCAGGTACATGCAGCACACTGAACGAATACATAGCTAAAGTAAGGAAAATGCCATGAAGGACAAAAATAAGGTTAGAAAGCAAGACAAGGTTTCTCCAGAAAAAGTGACATTATGCTAACCCCTAAAAACAAGGAGGAGGGGAACCTACACAGTTTACTTAGGAGTAATAGCATGTGGGAAGGCTCTGGGGTAGAAAGAGCATGGGATTTTTCAGGGGAAAAAAAAAAAGGCCCAAGTGGCCTCAGCAAGGCAGCCAGAGGGAGGTCAGGCTGGCAGGAGGTCAGACTATAGGGGAAGACAGGGATCACACAATCCTGGTGATAGTCTGGGGTTTATCATCTTAATTGAAGTAGGAAGTTGTTGGCAGAGTCTGATCTTAGCCACTCTGCAAGGGCACCATGGCTGCCACATGGAGAGTAAGAGGAGGTAGGGCCATCTATTTAGCAGATACTAGCAGTAGTCTAGCAAGGGGTGGTGGCTTATCAGAGGTGAATGGTCCTGGCAATGGAGTAAAGCAAAATTTACATTCAAGAGCTGTTTGGAGATGGAACCTAAAAGATCCGGTGATGGATCAGGTAGGAGAGCTGAGGAGGAGCGTGAGATTCTTGGGTTTCTATTGTGAGCAACTGGATGAGAACAGGTGCCAGAGATGGAAAAACTGGCCGAAGACATTGCCATGGGCGACAGGGAGGGGCTCAAGGGCTACACTCTGGAATTCTTATATGAGGGAGGCCAGTGAGGAAGTACAACTAACTGGCTGCAGGGATGAGGAGCAGTGAAGGGAGTCTGGGCCAGGGAAATGACCTTAGGATGTAGAGGGCAGGCGAAGAAAGGACACTGGTGACAAGAGACGAAGTAAGAGAGAAGGCTGCCTCCAGGACTGATCCTTGCCACATCCTGCGTGTTATTACATTCAGACATCGGATGCAAAGATCTTGCAAGGAGAGAAAATGAAAAATAGCACTACAGATATTCATCAAACGAGGAGCTCAAGGAAAACAGTCAAGTGCAGCAAGATGAAGAACGAAAGGTGAATATTAGACTTAGCAATAAGAAAGCCATGCTCAAGAGCCATTTTAATAGAACATTGCAAGTGGAAACCGTATTATATAGGTTGAAGAGTAAACTGGAAGAAAGCGAAGATCAGTGTCAAAACACGGAGAAATTTTTATAGGAATATCCTAAAAATATTCTTATAATGTAGAACATAGGACATTGTGGGGTGTTTTTAATGGAAGATAAAGGGCATATTTATACATTAGGAGGAATAAAAAAGTAGAAAGGTAGAGAACTGGAGAGAAAACACACCCACCTAAGAAATCATAAGTTGTGGGACCAAGAGTAGACAAGCCACCCTTTGAAAGGTGGGCTCAGAGGTAAAAAGGGGGAAGGTATTGCAATAGATAGTGGGGAGATGGGGAACTCGGTGGCTTCCATTTTCTCACTTGGTAAATGTATGGAACATGTGAAGGTGAAGGGTGGGGTAGAAGGATGAGACAGAAAAGTTGAGAAGGTTTGAAGAAGACGGACAATGGGTGGGAGTCGCTGCAGTCTGGGAATTCACAGAAAGACTGAACACTGTGGTGAAATGGGGGGGGGGGGAGAGAATTTATACCAGCACCAATATACTCAGTTTCCTGCAGCCCCCTCTACTTCCTCTCTACAGTAACAGCATTTATCACCCACCCAAGCACCGGACATGACTGCCTGGGGTCATCCTGACTCTCCCTCTGCATGAACTTCTCATCAACCCGATGCATTTAAACTCCAAACCTCCCAGGCGCATGGCCCCTCAATACTGTCAACTAGAAAAGTGCAGTAACTTTCAGCTTTCCATCCTCCAGGCTCTCTTCTCTCTTGACATCTTTCCTCAACCCCATTGCTTTATTCACTACAGTCACTGGGACTGTTCACTGCAACACTGGCTTATTTCTAGATCCTTCTGTTACCCTTTTCTCCTGGAATTCCCTTTCTCCTTCTGGGCAAAGCTAATTTACTCCCTCATTGCCAGTCCTAGCGCTTCTGTGTCCAACTCCTCACTAGACTATGTGTTCCTCAAATAAAGATCAAATGTTCACCTCTGTGTCACCAAAGTCCAGCGACAGACCCAGCTACAAAATTGGCAGCACCCAGTGCAAAATAAAAATGTGGGGCCCTGGTTAACAAATTATTAAGAATCTCAAAGTGGCAATTATACAGCATTAAAGTAAGTGTATTGCCCGGACAGCCACACAGGTCACAGAGCCATGAAGCCAGCCCTGTAAGCCAAAGACCGGAAACATAGCATGTTCAAGAAATCGCTGATGCATAAATATAGAACTTAATGAGAGCTAAATGCATTTAGGTATAATCTCTCACAGAGTAAGGTGGTGTTAAGATAAATAGAACCCTAGATTTGATCTATGATAAAAACTGGCTGTCTAATCTGGGATAATTTTTTTGATCTTCACTTTCATAATCCCAAAATGAGAAGACTACATTACACAACTTTTCACCCATAGTTTTAAAATTCTAGAATCATAAATGTGCTTAGGTATCAATTCATTTGATAAGCTCTCCTGCTAGCAAAGAAAAAGAGGAAGGGAAGGGGGAGGAAGGAGAGAAAAGAAGAGGAAGATACTAGTGAACTTCAGAATACCCAAATGGTTCTCTTTATTTATAAACTCAGTACCTATTAGATTTGAGAGTCCCATTCGAACAACAACATTGAGAATTTTAAATGAATACTAAGTTATGAACTAGTAAGTAAATAGGAAGATTCAAAAAATGAGGATTAATCAGAAGTAAACCCACACTTACATGGTCAATTAATGTATGACAAAGGGGATAAGAATATCCAATAGAGATAAGACAGTCTCTTCAACAAATGATGCTGGGATAACTGGACCAGCTGCATGCAAAAGAATGAAACTGGACCACTATCTTACACCATACACAAAAATAAATTCAAAATAGATTAAACTTAAATGTGAGAATTGAAACCATAAAACTCCTATAGGAAATTAAACATAGTAATCACTTTGACATCAGCCTTGTCTAAATATGTCTCCTCAGACATGGGAAACAAAAGCAAAAATAAACTATTGGGACTACAACAAAATAAAAAGCTTTTCCACAGTGAAGAAAACCATCAACAAAATAAAAGGCAATGTACTCAATGGGAGAAGATATTTTAAGTGACATATCTGGTGAGGAGTTAATTCCAAAATATATAAAGAACCTATACAACTCAATATCAAAAAAATAAATAATGTGATTAAAAATGGGCAGAGAATCTGAATAGACATTTTATAAAGAAGACATACAGATGGCCAACAGATAATGAAAACATACCCAACATGACTAATGATCAAGGAAATATAAAATCAGAACAAGAAAAAAATAATAAATTTATAAAAACGACACATCACTTTACAACTGTCAGAATAACTATAGTCAAAAAGACAAGACATAACAAGCATTAGTGAGGATATGGAGAAAAAGGAACCCTCTTGCACTGTTGGTGGGAATGCAAACTGGTACAGACCCTGCGGAAAACACTATGAAGGTTCCTCAAAAAATTAAAAATAGAACTACTATATAATCCAGTAATTCCATTACTATTTGCCCAAAGAAAACAAAAACACTAATTCTTAAAGACATATGCACCCCTCTGTTTACTGCAGCATTACTTACAATAGCCAAGCTATGGAAGCAACCTAAGTGGCCATTGCTGGGTGAATGGATAAAGAAGATGTGATACAGATACACGACTGAGTATCATCCACCATAAAAAAGGAACAAGAAAAAAAAAAAAGGAACAAGATCTCGACATTTGCTACAACATGGATGGACCTAGAGGGTATCACGCTAGAGGAAACAAGTCAGACAAAGATAGACGAATACCATATGATTTCACTTATATGTGGAATGTAAAAAACAAAAGGACTAAACAAACAGCAGAAACAGCTCCATAAATACAGAAAACTAACTGATGGTTGCCAAAGGGTGAGAGGATGGGCCAAAAGAGTGAAGGAGAAAAAGGGGTACAGGTTGCTGGTTATGGAATGATTAAGCCATGAGGATAAAAGGTACAGTCTAGGGAATCTAGTCAAGAGCACTGTAATAGCATTGTACCATGACAGACAGTAGCTATACTTGTGGTGTAGCATAACATGTAGAGTTGTCAAATCACTGTTATACACCTGAAACAAAGTAACATTAAACGTCAACTATACTTCAATTAAAAACAAAAAAATCAGGCTCAAGTTGACAAAAGAGAAGATAGAAGCATGACTTAATTCAGGCAATATTCTGGTTTTCTGAATGCTTATGATGAGCTTCACAGGGTGGCAGGCCTTGCAAATTCAAAGACAGACAATTCTGTATCTTAAACTCAAGCAATTTGCAATCTGTATTTCTGCACATATGAACAGATAGGGTTTCTCTTCCCAGGCCTTGTATTCAAAGATGAGTGTTTCAGGGCCCTCTATATCCACATAACAATAAGGAAAAGAGCAATACGATGCTGTAGTTAAAGCATGGAAGCCGGTACAGTGATTGGGTGAAGGGGTCAGACTCTGGAAATCAAATGGCCAACTCTTTGTCTTAAGCTACATACTTACCGGAAGCCTTAGTTTTTGAGGTAGTAAATATCTGTACCTTCCTCTTGGAACTAGTTTAAAAACTGAGTGAGAAAAAGACTGCAAGCATACATTGCAGCAAACAAATGTTAGTTTATATTTTTCCTGTATCCATTAGGCACACATAAATTAATAATCATAGAGAAACTACTTGAAAAAATCACTCAACATACTCCTGAGATTTATACTTCATACGTGATGTATGATCTAGATTGGCCAGCTACGTTTTCTTGTGCTCAATAATTAAACCAATTTCTGTTCTCTTGGCCTAAACATACCAGCTCTCTGGGTTAATTTCATAATGTTCTAATCTATTTTACATAGAGCTAGATTTAATTAAACGAAAATTAAGAAAAAAGTTTTCTTAAGCTGTTCTCAATATATTTTGAGCAAAATATGACCCTCAAAAGTATCTTCAATTTTCCTAATAAATCTTACTCATCAATATCAGTTTACTCCCCCATAAAATAAAGAGTAGCCATTCGTGAAATTTTGAATAAAGTGGTAATAACTACATAAAAAATCTTAAAAACTTAAAACTATTTCTTATCTTCCAATTTGGTTTATTCCCACCGTCTCAAAAAACAAAAACAGGGATCCCTGGGTGGCGCAGCGGTTTGGCGCCTGCCTTTGGCCCAGGGCGCGATTCTGGAGACCCAGGATCGAATCCCACATCGGGCTCTCGGTGCATGGAGCCTGCTTCTCCCTCTGCCTATGTCTCTGCCTCTCTCTCTTTCTCTCTGCGACTATCATAAATAAATAAAAATTAAAAAAAAAACAAAACAAAACAAACACTTTTAAAAATAAAACCCACTGGCTCTAATAAAATAATAGCCTCTCCAACTCCAGTATTCAGGAAAAAAATATATCTGTAACAGTATTGAGGGCTGACAGGCAACATCAGACACTTTTAGCAGAAAATGCTCTTAGGACATACATGGTTTTTAGAATTTATTTTTCATACTGAAGAAAGTCTATAAAGATTAATATTTCTAAATATTTAGGGAGACAAAATAATAAAAAAAGATTTTTATATGTGTTTATACATCTGTATGTATAGACACAGATGTATATGTGTTTATAAATTTTCATATTCTAAACACTTTCAAATTTTCAATAAAAGAGTTAAGAAATTAAACATTTCTCTCTGTCTGTAAGGGACACTCATTAATACTGAAAAAATATTTTTTTCCTAACAATCATATTTAAAGTTCTTATACACTTTGGTTGGGGCTATTCTCATGGAAATATAAGACAGGCAGGTTGAAAATGCTTGATTATTAGCTTGTTTTTTTTTAAAGGATTTTATTTATTTATGAGAGGCACAGAGAGAGAGAGGTAGAGACATAGGCAGAGGGAGAAGTAGGTTCCCCACGAGGAGCCTGATGTGGGACTCGATCCAGGATCCCATCCCGGATCCCAGATCACACCCTGAGCCAAAGGCAGACGCTCAACCACTGAGCCACCCAGGCGTCCCTAGCTTGTTTTTTAAACTTAAAAATATCTTTGCGAAACTATTTTAATAAACACCAAAGGATTTTGTAATTATTTTGTTCCACTATTTCACAGTGATAAATAGTATTTAATTTTCTTACATCAAATACTGTTTGAGATAAGAAACTGATTAGGGGGTGGGGAGATTAACCATTTTATTGTAATGGAATCTGGTGGGAGAAGTCTTGTGACTGAATAGGAGAAAATCCATTACAGTCGCTTTACTTCAAAAGAAATCTCGATGTGATTGAAGTACAAATTCAAGACTTTTAAAAAAGTATATGAAAGGGATTTATTTTTCAATGTATGATGCTATTGTAACAACTCACAAATATTTAGATACATTCTAATTCCCCTAACTGATGAACATCTGTGGACAGATGGCCTTTCTATAGCAATTGGACACCAAAGGAACATATTTACTTTCTCTCCTCTGGATGCAGACTTGCAAATTTACAAGTCTAATACAGTTTCTCTAACATTAAACTGAAAATTCAAGTTTTCAATCACTTGAAAAAAACTCTTGTTCTTTCTTGATTTCTTGAAGACATTAATTGCAATGACAGCATAGAATATCTCTAATCTTTTATTCCAGTAAATATGCTATACTCATCCCTGAGTATGAGATGATGAACTCAAAGATTTCCAAACACAGCCACATAGAATTTCTTTTAAATGCTTATTCAGGATAGCACTTTCAAAGTTCCCATCATGTTCAATTCCCTAACAAATTAGTGATGGTTCATGATGAAACGGGTTGTAGATAGTTCACACTGATACATTTAATTTAGTTAGTCAAATGCTTTTCCAGCAGTTGTGTTCACATGGCTGCCTCCTGTAAGTTATTCAGACTCTTCCTATTTCTCCTTTTTCCACCTTTAATTATATCCCAGCAGCAAATAACAGCAAGTTTCTCAGCATCCATTTCTTCAATTTCTCCATGAAGGAGTCCTCATATATCTTTGTATTTCCATAAAAAGTACTCTTTTCCCCAAACATAAAAACATTCTTAGCCCCAAATGGAATTTCACAAATCACAGCAAATATTAAGACAAGGCAATTTTGCTTTAGTCAAAGTTAGGGTGCTCTCTGAAATGACTTGATGTAATTTTGCAGATCAAACAAAAACATGTACTACCTTAATAATTGCAAACTGGTCTTGGCTAAAACAGAACATTTATATTGGGTGTGAGGTTGCTAGGAATGTAACTCCATGGAAGCACAATTTGCCTGTCTTGTTCATTGCTGTATCCTCAGTACATAGAGGTTTGATGGCCCTAAGTAACTATTCAATAAACATTGTTGAATACATAAATAAATAAAATTAGTTGAAAAAATCTTGATAAAAAGCACTAAAAACACTGTGAAAATTTTTACTTTATGTCTAGTAGACTTACCAACCAAAGAGTGTAGCTAGAAAGACAGAATTGTGCTCTGAAAAATCTTTCACAGAATTTGGGAATATGGGAATGAAAGTGCAGCTCCCTTACCCTCCACTCCAGTATGGAAGCTTCTCCAGAGCCTACAGTTTCTGGGTCTGTGGGCAGTGAGGGAGGCCTTGGGCTATTCTAAAGTCTGTGAAAATGGTTGGTAGAAGATTTCATCCCTGTTCTCAGGCAGAGACCAGCATTAAGAAGCATGAGTTGACCCACAGAGACCTACAGACCCCTAGGGGGAAGAGTAACATCAGCTCCCCACAAGAGGACCACATCGTACTGGCCTTCTGAAGAGCAAGAAGAAGCTGAACCAGTGGGCTGAGAGCTCCTAATCCCTAGAGCAGTAAGATTTCAAGGAGACTGGGGATATGGGAAACAGAAAAGCTTCTTCCAGGAAGAAGAGAATGGCCAACGTGCTTCAATATTTCCTTTCCTTCATTTCCAGAAAACCAAGACTTGGGATATCTGAACAATGAGCAAAGAAAATGAACACACACAGACATACACACAACCAGACCCACTTGTCCAGTGGCCAAAACATATATAGCCAGGGCAACAGAGTTCCTGGAAAAGAGAAAATTTTCATAAAAAACTAAAAGTACTAAAAAGATTCAGGAGCACCACAAAGATGTTCTTCAGCTAATAAAGATCATTTTCTAATTAGACATCTAATAGATTAATATTAGGAGAGTATGGTTGTTTGAGACCCAAATTAGAACCCAAGATCAACTGAAAAAAATAAAGTTAAAAAAATTGCTAATACATACATACACATGCTATTTAAATACATATACCTATCAAATACACACACAGACACAGACACACACACACACAAGAATAGGTACAGAAGATTTAACCTAAAGAAATAAAGAGTTTCAGAAGGAAAAAAGAAATAGTTGGAAGGGTCACAATAATTAAACAAAGAATGGAAATATAAATTCTTAATCTAAAAATAAAAACAAGAGAAAGAATATCAGGCAAATTCTGGTGAAAATTTCTTAAACTTCAAAAATCAGGAATATCTTACAATGTTCCAGGCAGAAAGAATAAGCCACCTACAAAGGAGATAATATGAGTGTCATCTGACTATTTTCAGTGGAATACCATTTACTATCTACTGAAATGAGAGAATGAAACTCAAACTTACACCATTTATGTGTCAGAGTGAAAGGAAGATATTGGAGAACAGCAAAATTCAGGTAGTTCTTTACAGGCGAATCCGTGTTCTTCACAGGTGAAAAATACTTAAATCAATTTAAATGGATAACAAATGAAAGAGAATAAAGATGTAAAGATGGGGTAACAGGAAAGTAGCCCCTGACATCTGGTAGCTGAGAGCCAGGTCTTCTCATTCTCACATTAACATAAACAATCTCACAGCACATGAGCATGAGACAAAGCCTCTCTGTCCTTGATGTCATGTCAAAAACAAGACCACTCTGTAATCATGTCCAAACTCAGACCAAAATATGAACACTGTCCAAACCAGAAAATAGTGGAATCTTCTTTTCCCAGCTAATACCAACAACATCTAGTACTCTACCAATTACAGGTACTCTACCAATTACTGCTACTCTACCAATTACAACTACTCTAGCAGTTAAGCTTCACTCACATCTATCCTCCTTAAAGATAAGAGTTATTAAGATGCCCAATCAGAGAACTACATTGGCTCCTTGCAGTATCCAACCTATTTCCTTACACCATCCCTCAAATCCCTAAACATAAACCCAAATTCTATGAATCCTTTCAACCATCCTCTAAGCTATTAGCTGCCTCACTGTCACAAACAATAAATTCAACTTGCTCAACTACAGGTGTATTCAGCTGAAGGACACTGATACTGAGAATACAGAAAAGAGGAAACAGGGGTAGCAAGGAACTTTTTTTTCCCCTTTATAAAAACGGGGGGAAGTAAAGATAAGCTGACTGGAAATTTAAGAAAAAAAACAACTAAAAAAGAACCTCAAAATTGCAGACACACATTGCAAGGGAAAGACTAACTTAGGGTAGAATTAAGAGTGCCAGGGGCACCTGGGTGGCTCAGTGGTTGGGCATCTGCCTTGAGCTCAGGACGTGATTCCAGGGTCCAAGGATCAAGTCCCACATGGGGCTTCCTGCAAGGAGCCTGCTTCTCTCTCTGCCTGTGTCTCTGCCTCTCTCTGTTTCTCATGAATGAATAAATAAATAAATAAATAAATAAATAAATAAATAAATATCTTTGACAAAAAAAAGAGCGCCAAACTACTTCACAGTAAACTCTAGAATTGTTGAGGGTAGGAAGACTGGTGGACATGAAGGTAGAAAAAACTGGAGAAATAAAAGCAATGCAAACGATCTCATGAGGAGGGCAGGTAGAGGAAAAGGATAACTTTGTAACAAACAATTTCAAGGATGCCTGGGTGACTCAGTGGTTGAGCATCTGCCTTTGGCTCAGGGTGTGATCCCGGGATCTGGGATCAAGTCCCACATCAGGCTCCTTGCAGGGAGCCTGCTTCTCCCTCTCCCTGTGTCTCTGCCTCTGTGTGTGTGTGTGTGTGTGTGTGTGTGTGTGTCTTTCTTGAATAAATAAAATCTTTTAAAAATTTTTTTCATTTATTCAACAACTATGAATTGATTGCCTTACTCTATACAAGTTATTTTTCCAATGACTCCAGACACAACAATAAATGAAACCTTACAGTTTTTACTTAAGATTTTATTTATTCATGATAGACAGAGAGAGACAGAGACTATTCTTGCTATATTTTACGATAAAAAATAGATTGTATTTATTTGAGGGAGAGAGAGAGAGAGAGAACATGAGCAGGGGAGGAGGGGCAGAGGGGCAGAACGAAGCAGACTCTCTCCTAGGCAAGGGTCTGACGTGGGGCTCGATCCTAGGACCCTGAGATCATGACCTGTACTGAAGGCAGATGCCTAACTGCCTGAGCCACCTAAGCACCCTCTTCCTGTGTTTTATAACAAAAAGACTCCCAGTGAGGCTGGAGCACACTGACAATGGGGAAAGGCAGTAAGACGAGAGAGAAGCCAAAAACCAAGTCATGCAGGATTTTGGATTTTGAACAAATAGAGCATTTTCTTACAGAACAAGAAATCATACACTCGGCAGCTACATTGGCTCAGTTGCCCAGAATCTCTGCCAGGCTATTTTCTAACCTTTCCCGTCTACCATCCTTAGAACACTAACTCTTCAATGTCTTCATTCTCCATTACCTCACAGTGGTAATAAAGTTGCTGCAGCTCCTGCAAAAATGTCCTCACACTAGAAACCAAGCAAGAATGAAGGTAGAAATGTAAAAGCTTTCTCTCCTGAAGACCTGTGGGGGTTTTTTCTTCTATTTTTAATCAGAAAAGGGTTCTTAGGTCTCCTTGATTAGACTATGCCACATGCCCGGATTTAGAGTTAGCTCCAACAAAATGAAATGCAATGTCAATTATGCCAATTACCTTAGGGGTAATACTAACCATCCCAAGGAATGAGAGAAGCCACCCCTTTCCAGATCAAGGTATAAGTTGGAGTTCCACTACCAAGATAAAAAGTGAGAAGGAGGAATGGCCATGGAATAAGCAACCAAAAAGTCTTCCAACAAAATCCACAATATCTACAAATTCAAAAGGAACTTCATGTGTCATATCACATTTTTTAAATGCTAAGGAAGTATTTGAAAAAAAAAAAACACAACAAATCAGCATTTAATCCTAGTGAAGCTACTATGTAAAATTGGAAGAGAGGATTTTACAAAAACCAAAATAATATATTATCCTCAACTTCAACTCAATATTATCCTTATTGCATTTGAAATCAGAGATCTGAAAGCAATGGCCACTATTCCATTTTTATTTCATAGTCTTAGAGGTTCTAGTAAATGTAATAAATCATGAATATTAAATAATCCATACAAATGTTTAGAAAAAATAAAATATAAAACTGCCTCTTTTCGGATAGGAGCAGAAAATATAGGATATCCCACTATAAAGCAGAATTAATATATAATTTTGGTAAGGTGCTAGAATACAAGATAAAGGTACCAAAATCAATAGGTTTTCTCTATTCACAATATGCACTTGGAAATGTAAATCAGAGTATATTTTACCTTCAACTGAAAAACACCATGAATGTTAAGAAATACATCTAGGAAGAAAGACAGAAATTCTATGAAAAAAAATGAAAATTTTATTGATGGGAGCCAACGGAAAGATTTAATATCACATGCACACACTCAAACACATATACACCAAGTCTTCTAATACATAAATTTAATCTAGTTTTTATTAAAATCCAGCAGCCAGGATTTGTTTTACTAGATAAAGTGATCTTAAATTTTATATGAAAGTATTTAATAATGTCTTTTTAAAGGCTGTGAAATAGAAGCATAAGAATAATCCCCAAAGATATATGTTAATATTATTACTTTTATAGATCACAGTACTGAAGCTCAGAAGTTATTATGCTGTTCAGGGTTACACAGCTAGTCAGCGAACCAGAACTCAAACTCAAGTCAGCCTAACTCCAAAGCACATATTATTGTCATGGAGTCACAATGAGTCTATAATTATTAGAATGATTGCCTGATACACCTAGGAGCTTCAATAATGCGTGTTTTTGGATATTAAACATCTTATTAAATAATATTCTTGGCTATAAAAAGAAGAGTCAGAGATTAATTTTACCCTTTTATAAAAATTTACTCATTTAATTTACTAATTATTTACTACAAAATCAATTTTATTATTTATTATATAATTACATATTATTATAATAAATAAATAAAAGTTTATTTATTCATATGAGCCAGGCAGCTACTATACTCCCCATGTCATAAATGAGGACATATTCCTCTATATACATTACTTGATTTGGTCTGCAAGGGCCTACCAGTGTGATTTTGAAATGAACAAAAAATAAATTCAAGGAAAGAAACCATTCTATTGAAGTCTTTGCATCCTTTCCCTTCAAGCCAACCCTGGTCTTGTTAGACCTCCTAAAGCCTGAGGAGGAACAGAGGCCACATGGATTTCCAGGAGAAAAAAGTAATCCAAGGCCATTTAAATTTTCATTTCCAACAGACTGACACAAATATTGGGACATGACCCAAAAGGGGACTTAATTTCTATAGGAAAATTTCAGATATCTGTTAATGAACCCCTACTGAGCAGAGTGTTTAATGTTCATAATTTTTATTATAATATATTTTGTGCAATTCAATTAGAAATGTTGAATGAGGAAAGATAACTTTTTGTCAAAGTCCTTCAAATAAATTCACTTTAACAAATATTTTCTAAAGGGTGGCTCAGTGGTTGAGCATCTGCCTTTGACTCAGGGCATGATCCATGGGTCCTGGGATTGAGTCCCACATCAGGCTCCTGCAAGGAGCCTGCTTCTCCCTCTGCCTGTGTCTCTGCCTCTCTCTGTGTCTCTCATGAATAAATAAATTTAAATAATAATAAAATCTGATTAAAATATTGTTCTCAGGGAATTTATAATCTCATGTGTAGAACAAGAATATACACCTCGAGAAATAACGTGATGGTACAAAGACACTATGGAAGCACAAATCATGTGGAAAGATTTATTTTACTAAGAGGATTCAAGGAAGAACTATATAAACTATATATATATATTTTTTTGTAATATATTAAAAACATTTTAATTCCAGTGTAGTTAATATGCACTGTTATATCTGTTTCAGGTACATGATATAGCAATTCAACAATTCCATACATCACACAGTGCTCACCATGACAAGTCACTCCTTAATCTCCATCACCTATTTAACCCATCCACCCACCCATTTCCCCTCTAGTAATCATCTCTTTGTTCTCAATAGTTAAAAGCCTGTTTCTTGGCTACCCCCCCTTTCCTGCCTTTGCTCATTTGTTTTGTTTCTTAAATTCCACATATGAGTGAAATCACACGGTGTTCATCTTTCTCTGACTGACTTATTTTATTAGCATTACTCTAGCTCTATCCATGTAATTGCAAATGGCAAGATTTCATTCTTTTTGATGACTGAATAATATTCCATTGTATTACCACATCTTCTTTATCCATTCATCTATGGATGGATGCTTGAGCTACTTCCATAATCTGGTTATTATAAATAATGCTGCTATAAACTTAGGAGCATGGGACTGGTAGTCTTTGATAGGCTATTGACAGGTGAGGATGGGAAGAAGAGAAAGGAGTCATTAGGTGAGAAAACACAGAGACTAGACAGTACAGGTTATGCCAAGGCTGAGAAGGCTAACATGGTTTGGAGCACAAATTGCTAGGATGAGATGCGTGTGCTTCACAGGGGAGGTGGGCAGGGAGATAGCGTGGGGAGGATGGACATGCAATGTTATATTTGTTTCAGGTATACAATATAGCAATTCAACACTTCCATACATCATATAGTGCTCACCATGATAAGTGCACTCCTTAATCTTCATCCCCTATTTAAGCCATCCCCCCAGCCATTCCCATTCTAGTAACCAACTATTTGTTCTTAATAGTTAAGAGCCGTTTTAAAGATTTTATTTTGGGTGGCTCAGTGGTTGAGTGTCTGTCTTTGGCTTAGAGCTTGATTCCGGGGTCCTGGGATTGAGTCCGACATCAGGCTCCCTGCAAGGAGCCTGCCTCTCCTCTGCCTGTCTCTGCCTCTCTCTCTGTGTGTCTCTCATGAATAAATAAACAAAATCTTTGAAATAAATAAAGATTTTATTTTATTTATTTATTTGGCAGAGAGAGCAGGAGCAGGGTGAGAAGCAAAGGGAGAGGGAGAAGCAGATTCCCCACCAAGCAGGGAGCCCGATCATGACCTGAGCCAGAGGCAGATGCCTAAGCAACTGAGCCACTCAGGTGCTTCCTACCAAAAAAATTTTAATAGATTGTAAGAAAATAATACAGGAATTTCTCTGTCCCATGTGAAATACACGGACACTGCCCTTTCATTCTTTCCTATGTTTCCGAAAAGAGACCTGCAAGGAATTTAGAAATGTCCCATAATAGTTTTCTAAAAACAAACAATAGGAGAAAACAGATGTCCAGGTATCTACATTCTAAGTGCAAAGGCCACTGACTTGTTTTCCATCAGCTCCCCCATGAAAGTTCCCTTGCATCTCCATCTTGTGCTGAAATGAACTGGCTTCTCTCCAGGTAAGAACACAAGTCAGGCTTTCTGACCTGCCCATCACTGAGTGTCAACAGTGCCTCCTCATGTTGGGACTGTTTCTGTAAATCACAAACCAAGACTAGCTCGGCCACTGGTATTTGCTAGGGAATCATGAACTGATTGGCACTGGGGAACTTGCCAATACTAATATTTGAAAGTGATAGGTTTTTTTTTAAACATTTTTATATATTTATTAGAGACAGAGACAGAGACAGGCAGAGGGAGAAGCAGGTTCCACGCAGGGAGCCTGACGCAGGACTTGATCCCGGGTCTCCAGGATCACACCCTGGGCCTAAGGCAGCGCTAAACTGCTAAGCCACTGGGGCTGCCCTGAAAGTGATAGTTTTAATAGGAATCCATTCATTTAAATTGTACAAGTCCTATTATATTAAATTGGAATATAAATAGAAGACTCCTAGACAGCATTATCTCTGGTCCACAGAGGATCCCGTCATTGAAATATGGCACAGTATTGTGTCTTCTACCTTTGAGAGTGTGGAAATAAGAACTATGCACTTTAAAAATATTTCTGCATCTTCCTTTATATAAGTAGGGGAAAAAAAGCACAGTCAAAGATACTGACCACTGTGTTTTACTGCTTCTTTATATTTAGCCTGCTAAGATAAATTTTATATTCTTTTACTTACAAAATAAGGCTTATATGCTGTCGTGTCAGAAACTAAATCCTGAACAATTTTATTACAAAGGGAATACTGTGCTGAATTTAGGAAGCTCAGAGTCAAATTAATGGCCCAATGATAAGATTCTGTTGCATTCAGACATCTGGTATGATCACTTCCTTCCTATAAACCATCTCTGCTCTATTTTACAATTCAATTTGATTTAACAAACATTTACTGAGTATCTACAATATACCAAGCACTAGGCTAGACATGCAGGATGCAGATATAAATAAGCATCTTATCTTGCACTTTAAAAAGATATATAAGCTACCCCAAGTCCAGTAAATGGAAAAACGTACATTATAAATAAATATGCCCACATGCATAATATACGTTCAATTTTCTGGGAGAAAAGTTGTGTCTAATTTAGCCTTTCTTTCCCCCCCACCTCTAATATACAAGTACAGAAAATCGAGTTGATAAATCATGTAAAGCTCTACATAAAGAAAAACTGCAATTGCTTCCAGGCTTCCCGGTCTGGATATTTGTGTAGGGTTGTGTGTTACCCGCATCTATGGACTCCAGAGAAGGGACTGGACAGGAATAGAATCTAAAAGCCCTCTGTAGTTTCACCCAAAATTCAGGAAATGGCATCAAGAATGGGCAGTGGGATTAATAACTGGTGTACTAGCACAGAATGCTCTGAGAGCCACACTGAAGGCGCCTCAAAATCCTAATGCAGAGCCCAGTGAGGGACAGGAGGGGACAGACCATAGCACAGGACAGAGCTCTGATGACCGTGCTCCACATAACATGCCCTGCTCCAGCCTCAGCCGGTTTTAGGGTCAGCCCCTTCAACTGTAATTCTTATTCCAGGGACACCTTAAAAGAACGTGAGAGCTCCTGATAAGGAGAAATACAAAAGCCAGAATTTCCAAAAAGGAGCTGAGAGCGTCTTTGCAGGTGAGCACAATATACATTTGTGTATTCTCTCGACTTTTCTCTGTCATAAAATATATAACTTAGCAGAAGCAATATTTTGCCAAGATTTTATAGCTGGCAACTTCAGATCAATGGCTTAGAAGGCATACATTCTCAATTTTACAGTGACTCTTTTCCTCCAGTGAGTATCTGTATTTGGGGGGCTTTTGCACTGGTGAAGCCTGGGCTATATCAGGGGAAAGATTAAGGAAGAGGTTTTATAACGAGTATTGAAGGATCCTAGAAGAGTGCCTTTTTATCTTCCAGAAATAGTCATAAACTTGAAATTACAGAGTCATACTAGTGCATTCCTGGACCAACACTCTAAAATACAGCTCTGCCGCTTTTCACTAAAAACTGTCTGAAAACTAAAAGGTCAGTGTTCCTCACTAGCTTGCCCACAGATGTGTGTCTACACCACTCAACTGGAACGTCACTGACGCCATCTACACTACACTTACCCAGGAATTTTGATTGGCTTACATTTAGGTAATTACGTGTGAGATTTTCCAGTTTAAGAGTTTAGTTTTGTATCTCATTTATACCATGTTTTACCCCTTTCTTCCTATTGAAATTCTGCCCACTGTACTTCATTATTGCTGGATCTTGGATGAGCCCTGCAATCCGAAACTAAGTACCATGAAAGTCTACTATTTTAACCAAAACAAGGACAGCAAGCACTGCAGGAAGCAGAAAAAGAGGAATGGCCACCAATGAAAGCCACCACTGTGTTCCCCTAAATGCTAGTCAGAGGGGTTACAATGACCAAAAAATAGACGACATCCCAGAGTTTTCCAAGCTAGCCAGGACCAGTGCCCCGTGGGCCCACCTTGCCCCCCAGCAGACAGACCCCCTTCTCAAATCCTTTCAGGGCTGCCTCTCTTAGGAGGAAGGAGCACATTCAGATGGTAGCAGGTGGCGTTCTAGGCTGTGCGATCTCAAGGTGTAAGAAAGGAAAAGTTGAAGAAGAGTTTGTAGTTCCCAGTAAGGCAGGCATGGAGGCATTTCAGCTTTTCCAACAGACAAGAACAGTATTCTCAAACTTTAATTTTTACATTTCATCTTCATAATCCCTGCCACTGTTGTACTATTGGCTCGATTTCCCTTTATTTTTTTTTTAATTTATTTATGATAGTCACAGAGAGAGAGAGAGAAGGCAGAGACACAGGCAGAGGGAGAAGCAGGCTCCATGCACCGGGAGCCCGACGTGGGATTCGATCCCGGGTCTCCAGGATCGCGCCCTGGGCCAAAGGCAGGCGCCAAACCGCTGCGCCACCCAGGGATCCCCCTCGATTTCCCTTTAAATCAATCCACTGTAAAAAAAAAAAAAATACGGAAATGTATCCCTAGAGGAATCAAAGAGTTTCATGGGCCTGTTGTATTTATTTTTAAAGTATGTAAAATACAAAGAAATAAAAAATAAAAATAAATAAAGTATGTAAAATACAAAATGTTTAAAATAAAGCGCTTTTCCAGATCACCTAAAATATAGACTACTAGGAGATGTGGCTTCAAATTAAGAACTTTCCAATCTATAACCACACTTGCAAGGGTTTTTTTCTTAGGATTTTATTTATTTGGGGATCCCTGGATGGCTCAGTGGCTAAGCATCTGCCTTTGGCCCACGGTGTAGTCCTGGAGTCCCAGGATCAAGTCCCATATCAGGCTTCCTGCATGGAGCCTGCTTCTCTCTCTGCCTATGTCTCTGCCTCTCTCTCTCTCTCTGTGTGTGTGTGTCTCTTGAATAAATAAATAAAATCTTTAAAAAAATGTGTTTATTTATTTGAGAGAGGACAAGAGTGAGAGCAAGAGAGAGAGAGAAGCAGGCTCCCCACTGAGCAGGGAGCCTGATGCAGAGCTTGATCCCAGAAGCCTGAAATCATGACCTGAGCCAAAGGTAGGCTTAACCAACTGAGCCATCCAGTAACCCCCCACATTTGCAAGTTTTAAGCATAAATATTTTCAGTTCATTTGGAAACTCAGTAAGCAAAAGCATTCCAGGATGATTATTTTTAGGAAAGTATGTAATGAGTGAAGCTTCTGTTTGGTGTGGTTTCAGCAGCTCTGGTTTATGCTCCATCACGGGCTCTCTTCCCATTCTTGAAATCTGCAGAGCAACAAAGACAACAACCCAGGCCTCTTCCTCACACACAGGTCTGTGCCCATGACTACTCTGTCAAACTATCTGCCTAGTAAACAGAGTATCTGAAACTCTAGCAGGCCTTTGTGTGCATGCTTCCTATAGCCAGAAATCCTCAGAACAGGATCCTTAGATCAGAAGACGAGGAAAGTCGGACCTTGAAAGGAAAATAGTCTAATTACCTGTTTTTCAGGAGTCCGTGGGAAATTTATTAACAATCAATTGGCCATTACAGAAAATGGACATAATGGTTAACGAGATGGAAGAAATGGTTTCTGCACAAACACGGCTTTTAATGAACGGACAAAATGCAGAACTCACTTAACAGTGCTGACAGTATAATGTCTGCAGCCATCAAAATGAGGCCCTGGAAAGCTAATTAGCAGGTAACTCTGCAACACATAAAAACAATTTTTCTTAAACGAGAAACATCAACAACATTCAGACCTTTAGTGTATTGAAAGGGTATCTACAACTGAATACTTAAACATCTTTCTGATTGAAGAAACATTTGCACACAGTGAAATGCAAAGATATAATTTATAGAATTCAGTGAGTTTTGACAAATGTGTACACTGTTTTAGCCAACAATCCCGGTGGAGATCCAGAAACTTTCACCATTCCAGAAAGTTTCTCACTTGCCACCTTCCACTCAACTTCTCTTCCTCCCCTCACCAACCTCCCAACCACAAGGAACTGCTATTCTGATTTCTATCACAATAAAAGTTCTTGAACTTCAAATAACCATATTATAAAATAAGAACCTCCATGTCTCCTTCTAGAAGTTTATGTCTGGCTTCTTCCTCTCAATATATTTCTGAAACTCAAATTACTGTGTGTATCCTAGTGTATTCTCTCTCTCTGGTGGGTAATACCACTATTTATTTGTTCATTCTTCCATCGAAATACATTTGGGTTGTTTCCAGTTTGTGAATATTATGAATAACTACATAAACTAAGCAAGTTTTTGTTTGGACATATATTTTCATTTTTTCTTGTGTAAATGCCAAGATGCAGAATTCTGGAGTGGAGTAAGTAAGTATATGTTTTGCTTCCAAGAAACTTCTACTTTTTCAAAGCATTTGTAGCATTTTACATCCTGGTGTGTGAGGGTTTCATTTGCTCCATATTCTCACCACCATATACTAACGCTATTCTAAAGGATACGTCATAGGATTTTGTTGTGATTTTAACTCCCATTTTCCTGAAGAACAATAACGAAGAGTATTTTCCATATGCTTCTTTGTCATTTGCATATGTTCTTGTGTGGGTAGCTCTTCAAGCCTTTTGCCCATTTTTAAATTGGGCTCTTTTAATTATTGGCTGCATTAGTTCTTAAAGTATTTTAAATACAAGTTCCTTGTCAGGAATATATAATGCAAACATTTTCTGCAGTGAGTGTCTTGTCTTTTCATTTGCAAAATGTGTCTCTTAACGAGCAGAATTTTTTTCATTTGATGAACTGCCATTTATCAATTTTTTTAAGGTGAATGCTTTTGTATACTGTCTTGGCCTGTTCCAAGGTCACAATGCTCGTCTCCCATGTTTTCTTCTAGAAAATCACAAGTTCAGCTTTTATGTTTACGTCTATGATCCATTTCAAATTAATTTTTGTGAATGGAAATAAAATAGAGGTCAAAAGTCATATTTTCCCATATGTATATTCAGTGTATAGACTATTGTATACTTTGTATGTTTCTTTGATCTGTGTGTCTATTTTTATGTCCAGCCACATTGCTTTGATTATTATAGGTTTATATAGCAAATCTTAAAGTCAGGTAGGATGAGTCCTCCAACTTTGTCCGTCTTTTTTTTAAGATTTATTTATTTATTCATGAGAGACACAGAGAGAGAGAGGCAGAGACATAGGCAGAGGGAGAAGCAGGCTCCCGGCAGGAAGCTCGATGCGGGACTCGATCCTGAATCCTGGGATCACACCCTGAGCCAAAAGCAGACACTCAGCCACTGAGCCACCCAGGAGTCCCAACTTTGTTCTTCTTTACCATGATTGCTTTGTATATGTGGGTCCTTTATATTCCATACATATTATAGAATAAGCTTATCAATTTGTTTAAAAATTAAGATTTTTTATTGGAATTGCATTGAATCTATATTTTACAGTTTTTGAGTATATTATTTTATAAATGACAGTCCTGTTGATCTGTCTTAAAGTGTGGTTTAACTCTTTTACAGCCTTACTAATTCACTTTTTTGTCTGATTTTTCTACTGATTACTAAGAGTTGTTAAATTGCTGATTGTGAATTTATCTATTTTTCCCTCTAGTGCTGTTAGTTTTGCTTAATATATCTTGAAACTATGTTATTTTTTTTATTATTTTTTTTTAATTTTTATTTATTTATGATAGTCACAGAGAGAGAGAGAGAGAGGCAGAGAGAGAATCAGGCTCCATGCACCGGGAGCCCGATGTGGGATTCGATCCCGGGTCTCCAGGATCACGCCCTGGGCCAAAGGCAGGCGCCAAACCGCTGCGCCACCCAGGGATCCCTGAAACTATGTTAATAATTGAATGCACATTAAGATTTTTTTGAATCAACACTTTTATCACTATAAAAACTTTTCCCCTTTGTAACTGGCTATAGTTTTTTTTCTGATTTCCATTTTGTCTAATATTCATAAAGCACACTAGGTTTCTTATGTTTGTTGTTGGCACAGTATATCTATAGCTTTGAATTTTTTTAATTTCTTATTTTTTGATTGTATGTGATATAATTAACATATGGCATTGTATAAGATAAACAGCATAATGACTTGACATGATACATTGTGAAATGATTATCACAATAAATTTAGCTGACATCCATCATCTCATGTAGATAAATACACATACACAACTGTTTCTTTTTCTTGTAATGAGAACTTTTACAATTTTCTCTCTTAGAAGATTTTAAATATACCATTGAGCAGTTTAATGTATCTAGACACCCATTTAAAAACTTATCTTATTTATAATATAGTTGGCACACAATGTTACAATAGTTTCTGGTGTGCAACATAGTGATTCAACATCTCTGCATGTTATGCTGTGCTCACAAGTCTAGCTAACTAACATCTGTCACCATACAACACCATGAGCATATTGTTGAATATATTCTTTATGCTGTGCTTTTTATTCCTATGACTTATTTATTCCAAAGGGGAAGCCTGTACCTCCTCCTACTCCTCTTCACCCATTTTGCCCATCCTCTCTCCCTCCCTCTTCCTTCTGGCAAATATCAGTTTGTTCTCTATAGGTCTGATTCTGCTTTTTGATGGTTTGTTTACTCATTTGTTCTATTTTTTAGATTTCATGTATGAGTGAAATCATATGGTATTTGTCTTACCTTTCTCAGTCTGACTTATTTCACTTAGCATACACCCTCTAGGCCCATCCATGTTGTCACAAATAGTAAGATCTCATCTTTTTAACGGCTGCATAATATTCCTTCTCTGTGTGTATGTGTATACACATTTTCTTTATCCATTCATCTATTTCCCATCTTTGATTTTTTTTTTATTTTTTAGGTAAGCTCTATATCTACATAGGACTGGAACTCCCACTCAAGGACTGCATGCTTTACAGACTGAGCCAGTCAGGCACTCCTCCCACCTTTGATTTTTAATTGCATATATCAAGGTTTTGATCTATTATCCTGTCTGATAATATATAGCTTTTAATTGGAGTGTTCAATAAATTTGTTGATGCAATTATTGATGTATTGAAAATTTTTATAGCATTATAACACATCTGTTAATTTGTCAGTTATGATTTTTTATATAATTGTTCCTCTTCTCTTTAGGCTTTCTTTAGGGTCATTTTATTTTATTTTCTCTGCTGGTACAAAACTACACCTCTCTGAACTATCTTTAATATTTTTTGTAGGCACTATAGATGCATTCTTTACTTATCACAGTCCACTTAAAATTAATATTCTGCTTCATATAAAATATAAGAATCGTACTACAATGTAATTCCATTTATTCATATCATTTCTTTTTCATATATTTTACATCTATATGTGATATAATACTGATAATGCAATGCCATTATTTTTATTTTTGTCTTTGAAGGAAATAAATTAAAAATATGTATCTGAATATTTATAATTTCTGATGCTATTCTTTGCTATTTGTGGATCTGATTTTCTCTCTGTTATTTCTCTCGAGCTGCAAGAGCTTCCTTTAGCATTTCTTGTAGTGCAGTTCCAATGGCAACAGATTGCTTTAGATTTTGTTTATCTGAAAATTGTCTTTATTTTATCATGATTTTTAAAGGATATTTTTTAACTTGGTATAGTATACTAAATTATCATATGACCTTTACTTCTTCCAAAACTTTAAAGATGACATCCATTGTCCTTCTGGTCTCCATTGTTATTGGTGAACTATTAGCCGTAATTCATATAGTATACATATATTCCCTATGTATAATGTGTCTTTTGGTATTTTCTGGCATCTTTGAAGACTTTATTTTCGATAATCAACAGTTTGATTATAATGTGGTTCTCTCTATATTTATTTTTCTTGGGGTTTACTGATTTCTTGAATCTGTAAGTTGATTTTTCTTCATGACCCTGGGAAATTTCTGTCATTTCTTCTTCAAATATTATTTCTTTTTCCATCCTCTTCTATCAATTTTACATTGCTCCATATGTCACTGAGGTTCCATCCTTTTTTTTTTTTTTTACAATACTTTATCCCTTTCCTTAAGGTTTTACATTTTTTTATTGGTTTTTCTTTAAGTTCACTAGCTCTTTCTCTTAGTGAGCAATCTGCTGACAACGTGTTACAGCCATTTTTCATTTCTGATATATTACTTTTAGGTTTCAGAATTTCTGTTTGGTTCTTTTTTTACTCTCAATTTCTCTGCTGAGTTCTATTCATGCATCATTGATGTGATTTTCTTTAAATTCCTGAACATACTTATAACAGAGTTTTTAAAGTCTTTGTTCATTCCAATACTTTGATCAACTAGAATTCCATTTCTATTGTCTAATAGAATTCTAAATTCTGGATCACTTTTTTATATATTGGGCTGTTCTTTGAACATCTAATATATATATATATATTTTTTTTTTTTTCAATTCTGGCCATGATGGAGTCAAGTCATGCGGAATGTGAATTACCTTGTCCTCTTCTTTTAAAAGGACATTGGTATTTGTTACACTAATGACAGGATCTCTGTCTCCTGCCAGGCATGGTTTTATGCTTTATACAGTAGGTCTTTTTGTTTTCTTCCCCATTTGTTTTATTTTATTTACAGTGTAATTACTATTACTCCTGAAACGGCTTTTGGTAGTACCAATTACCTGAGGGGTGGTCTGGAGGCTTCTTCACTCTGCTCCACCAGAAATCCAGTGGCTCCCATGACTGCAGGACACCATCTCTGTGTTCCTCTCTTGGTCCTGCAACAGCGTCTCTGTGCTGGGCTTTGCGGAGCCTTACTCAGAGATATGTGGCCCAGTCCATAGCCAGTGTGTCTTGAGACAAAACCACACCGACTCCTTCATTCCACTGTCATTCTCTATATTCTGCTCCATGAATTTCAGTTCCTGACCCCCAGGACTTGTCTCCTCGTATCAGTAAGATCACTGTTCTGGGTAAGCTCCTGTTTCACCCTCAGAAAGTACCCTAGAGTGTCTTTTCTCTAAAGGTCACAGTCCTGCTCTGAGTGTTGTCTAACACCCAAAAACCACTGCTTCCTCTCTTTTGCCCAGCGTTATAGTTGTTTATGTCAAAAGAGTAATTCAATGTCAGTCACTTCATCTGCCAGAAGTACTAATCTACAAGTAATTAAAGCAGGTGTTTAAAAATAAAGTCAACTTTATTCAAGGACATATACCCTAAGCCAGGGTTAATTTACCTTAATTCTTTCCATAGAACAAAAAAGATATAAATCCCCTTGTTTTGGATGTCTACTTGGGGAAATAGCCTTATATAAATAAATTTCATCTCAGCTTTAAAGATGACCATATGCTGGATGGCTTCAGAGAAGATGATAAATTTTAATACCACATAAGCTATGTCACATAAAGGATAATGACTCATCTTCCTTTCCTGTGAAAGGGATCAGTCATCACCCACAACCCACAGCCCACAGAGGGAGAGTGTGCAACACTAGACCGCTCAGACAGGTCAGAAGTCTGAGTGACTGACAAAGCCATCATCAATAACACTCATCCACTTACACTTTCATACATCAACACAAACCTGCTTGGGTCTAAATTTAATTTTGGAGAAAACCAGATGCTCAAAACTATAAATCTCTTTCTGTTCAATTATAAACTAATAATTACAAAGGTTCAGAAAATACCCTAGGAAAGAGATACCTTATGTACAAAATATTCTATCCAATACTGTTTTGACAGGTTCATTAAAAACTTAGCTGAAATACACTTATTCTTTTTTTAAGATTTTATTTATTTGAGAAAGACAGAATGAGTGGTAGGGAGGGGCAGAGAGACAGAGAGAGAGAAGGAGATTCTTTGTTGAGCAGGAAGCCTGATGCAGGGCTTGATCCCAGGACTCTGGAATCATGACCTGAGCCAAAGGCAGATACCTAACTGACTGAGCCACCCAGGTGCCCCTACACTTATTCTTTAATAACAAACTTACATTAGATAGTATTTATCCTTGACTTCAAAAGTAGTTACTTTGGGGGTATTTTTTGAAAAGTGCATTCCATACACCATTATTAACATTGAAATTCAGTGATCAATAAAATTTAACTACTATTAACAATTAATTAAATTATACAAATCAAAAGAAAAAAATATACAAATCAAAAATCAAAAGAATAGTATATTTGTTGTAAAAGTAGAGAGTGCTAGGAAAAATAGCATTCATAAAAATAGTGAGAAAATATGCATTTATTTGCCATTGAAAATAAATTGTAGAAATATCAGTTGAATTCTAAGAAGAATTAAGAGGTGCCTGGGAGGCTCAGTTGGTTAACTGTGTGACCTTGGCTTAGGTCATAATCTCAGGGTCCTGGGATTAAGCCCCACATGGGGCTCTGAGCTCAGCAGGGAGTCAGCTTACCTTTTCCCTCCCTCTCTCTCCTTACCTTCATTCATGCCTGCTCTCTCTCTCTCTCTCTCTCAAATAAATAAAATCTTTTTAAAAATAGAGCCAAAATAATTATTTTATTGTGATGATTGACTTAAACAACTCAAACCTATTCCTATTGAAGAAAGCACTGGAAATTGCCATTTCCATTAATTTAAGCATGACTGCTAGTAATGATAAATTCCTAGACTTTTAATTTTAACCTTCCTTAGCACTCTATGGAATAGTGCCTGAAATAAATAAATGAACTAATAAATTGGGAAACATGCCTACCTAATATACACACAAGAAACATAATTTTAATAGACAAAGCTGAATTTGTGGATAAATATAAAATTAATATGAAGCATATGCTTACTTCATAGCACATCATCTCTAATTTTTATAAATGATCATTAGGATAGAGCTTGAGGTCATCTGAAGCACAATAATTGCTTTATTTCTAGTTTTCTCTCGTTAAGCCCAGTGATGTTGCTTAGCAATGTAGAGATTTGTCACCACTCTAAAATACTTCTCCTTGATTACTAACTTAAGAAATAAAAATCAGAATTGATATAATAGACCTACACTAGTAACCTTCGGTGCTCTTCTATCTGACTTTCCCTCCTACATTCCCAGCCAATCGGGTCCTATTTAAATCCAGGAAAAAGATAAGCTGAGTTTCTACATAACTAAGTTATAGCCTTGAATAGTTTTTTTTTTTTTTTTTTCAGAATCTAAGAAGTTGTGAAAAATTCCAACAAAACAAATGGTAACCTTCAAATTCAGAAGAGTGAATACTGTTCAATATATTTTCTCCCTTTGACATTAAAATAATTACAAGGCTCACATTATTGTACTAGTCACAGAAATCATTTTATGCTAATGGAATTGTATTAGGAAAATTATATACTACAAAAAAGGTATACTGTGATTCACTGAATTATACTAAATAATACTTTGAATATAAATATAAATTACAAAAGATTCTTCTACTCCCTCAATATAAATAATATTTGACCATGTTTCATAGCACTTAGATTTACTCTATTAGTTCTTCATAAAACCTGGACTTTAAACTGGAAAGGACAAAATTATTTGGTATAAAATAGAAGACATTGATGTAAATATGTGACAGCTGCGAGGGTAGGCTTACAACTTGGGGGAAATGGCAGAGAAAACTCAGAGAAAGTCTCAAATCCAACTGAATTTTATCAATGCTGAATCCCAGAGTTATATGATCACAGCAGACTTCAAGGAATCAAAGACCCCAGACTAGCACTCAACTTCACAAATGACAAGTGAAGGGTAGTGACAAAGAGTTTCTCTTTGAAAACTCTAGCCAGGTTCCTCTGAGTCTACTTCTTGATTAGATCCATCAACTGTGACCTAAAAAGACTTAAACAAGCACTAAGGTAGTTTCTAACAGCTCTAGGTCACATCCCTAGGATGACCCTAGTCCTCCTCAAAGTGCCTGCCTGAGAAAATTCAAGGTTGCCAAAAAAGTGTACTGTTTGTTCCAGCCAACACCTGAAGATATGCATCTCCCAGTCTCTGTGGGAGGAGTGGCACTGGACTTCCATACGTGCCAGTTGGCAAACCCAGAAGCATTTCACAAGGACCAAACCTCCAGTTCCTGCCTTTTGTAATCTTTCACTTCCCTGACTCTACAAAGGCTCTGCTTACCCCCCCTCCCTATTCCCTCACTCTCCCTTTAAAATGCCCCATTGCCTCTGTATAATTTGGGCTTCAGCATTCACATCAGAACTCAATACTAGTAATAATAGTTATTACCAAATAAAATCTGTTCTCACCACATTATCTAGTGTTAGGCTTTGTTTATCTTTGACAGTGTAAGTAACTACAGGCACACTTGTAATCTGAAGAGCCCTGATGTATCACAGCTTCCAAAAAATTCCTTTTTTCAAATGGGATACAATTTGGTCTCAGAGTAACAGATGAGTGTTTTGTGTGTGTGTGTGTGTGTGTGTGAGTGTGTGCACACGCGCGTGCGCGTTGCCTCAAGGAAAACAGTTTAGGATTTCTTGATTTGTATTTTTTAATCTTTTTTTAAAAGATTTTATTCATTTATTTGTGAGAGGCACAGAGAGAGAGAGGCAGAGACACAGGCAGAGGGAGAAGCAGGCTCCACGCAGGGAGCCCAATGTGGGACTCAATCCCGGGTCTCCAGGACCCCGGGATCAAGACCTAAGCCAAAGAGAGACACTCAACCACTGTGTCACCCCGGTGCCCCAAGTTTCCTTAGGTTTTATATTTCAGTCTTCATGTAGATAAAGAACTCATGTGACTACCACTCTTCAGCCACCTGTATCATATCAATTCCTGGTTTATTTATAATAGGTAGTCATACAAGAAGAATACACTGTTAAAAACATTCTCAGATATGAACTTCTTAGATAACCTATTACCAAATCTCCACAGGATGTCTAGTGGAGGTCAGCACTTGGCAGTAAGATCCTTGAGAAGGGAAGGAGGGAGCTAGGACCACTGTTATCTCCCTCCTTCCCACACAAGGCACTACTGAATCCGTAACTATGATCTCTGGACCACAGGCAGACATTTGTCTAGTCATGCTACACATTTGGGCAAATATCTTAAAAGGAACAGCCTGATAAGATTTACATCTCTTCCTGGCAAATTGCAAATATATATGAACAAACAGATGATTTACTAAAAGTCAGTTTAGTATGACCAATATTAATATTGTTGGCATTAATAGAGTGGCATGCAAGAGCTTGTCATAGACACACATCTTGATTCCAAGAAGAAAATACAATACTGACAATCCCCTTATGATTCTTGTGAAGCAAAGTGGCAAATGTACTGCATAATAGAACTTGGGCATCGTTTCATGAATTAATTGATGGTTCAACTATGATAATCAAAGATATTTATTACTGAGACCACTAATCATTTTAAACTAAAAAACTAGTTATGTGGTACAGAGCCACTTTTAGGCTTTATTCTGTTTAAGGTGTCTTTGTTTTGGTCTGGAGAAAAAAACAGATAAAAGTAGAGAAGTATGTATTAGGTGACACAAAGTGAAAAAGGAGTTTAATTTTTTTATGGGATAACCAGAACTGGAATAATTAAAATTCAAGAGGTTCTCAGCTGGTTGGAACGATTGGCTGAAACCAATACAATGATATGAACAGACATAATAGGAAAGTACTACTTTTGGGGACACCCGGGTGGCTTGGTCAGTTAAGCGTCTGCCTTCGGCTCAGGCTGTAATCTCAGGGTCCTGAGAATGAGCCCTGTATTGGGCTCCCTGCTCAGCGGGGAGCCTGCTTCTCTCTCTGCCCCTCCCTCCTCACCCTCTCTCTCAAATAAATAAAATCTTTAAAAAAATACAATGTTTGGATTTTAACCAAATAATTAAGTACAGAACAGGGGTTGGTAAACTGCCCCATGAGCCAAATCTATCCCCTCACCTGTTTTTGTAAATAGGATTTAATTGAGACAAAACCATCCATTCATTTTCGTATTATCTACCGCTGCTTTCAAGCTACAATGACTAGCTGAGTCGTTGCTACAGAGACTGAAAGGCCTACCAAGACCGAAGGATTTTTTTTAATGTAATCTGTCCAGCAAGGTATTTGGATAGTTAATAAAGTGATGACTTGTGTGTCTGTAACCTTCCTATCCAAGAACCCAGATGGAGACTCGGTGCTCCTCAAGGGGATGCTGTTTAATATTTAAGGCAAGAATTTCCCATTGGGCAGGACTCCCTGTTGACTGAAGGGCATTAGCTCTCTACCCTTTGATAATCCCTAAATCCCCGAAGCACTCACACACCCCAATGCTCCCAACACTGGGATAACCAAAATGTCCTCACACAAATCCAAATGTCCTAGGTGAGCAGAAGGGTGAACCACTGTCCTGGGTTAAGACCAAGCTGAGATGATATGCTGTTGGAATTCCAAAGAAAAAATACTGAATGATCTGAATCTAGGATCCACTTCCACTTGAAAAGTCTATCGACTCATTCCCTCCTTCATTCACTTGTACAACAAATATTCACCAAGCATCTCTTACACGCAAGACGCTATGATCCTACTACTTCATCTGAGTCTGGCTGGCAGGCAGACTTTTTCCCATTGTTTAACCACCAATAACTGCCTCTATCATTAGCCACATCTTTTTATGAATCGCTTGGCTGAACTATGCAAGTAGAGTTCCACCCAACAATCCTGCCTTGAACCACAGAGGGGAGGCAAATTGCTTCTGGCTCACCACAGATCCTTGTGGACTTTCGCTAAGTGTTATGGAGAATAAAGCTGAAGAACCACAGGATTTCAGCACCCTTGCATGCTCGATGAAGAAACATGACAGCAGAAACCAATTCTTTATTCTCAGAAGAAAGGGATTGTAGTAAATGACCTCTAAAGCATAATTTAAAAAAAAAAAAAAAAAAGGTAAAAGATTCTAAATCCTTTCCAGGGCCAGTCACACCAATGGAACCCTTGCTATCCTAAAAGAATGAAACATAATACCTGATACTCTTCACTACAAGGAAACTGTAGCATTAAGAAACCATTATGTTATTGGCTTTACAAAGTATGATTGAAATTCTTAGCTCATGTTACCCTGTAAACCTCCTAATACTGCCAGTCCAGAGCTGGGGTTTAATTATACAGTTCGACTCTTAGGCACACCCTGATACTTCATCACAGACAACAAAACGAAGCTATTTTCAATTCTCTCCCTGAGTCAGTCCTTGTAGAGCTTTCTTTCTAAAATTCCCAATTTCTGGGCCTGCCACAAAGCTCAGGTATAAAGACAATACGAAGAACAGACAAGTCACAGTGTTTATTGCAAAAAAAAAGAAAAAAAAAAAAACCCTCATTCGCGGCCCTATCTCACTGACATGAACCATTTTGTTGAATGTTTAGGTCACAGTAAATCTTATTTATGCTGTACTCCAATCCAGATAGAAGTAGATCCACTCTGATTTATAGTTTCAATCTTTGACTCTCTGTATTGTTTTTAAGTAAAATTAAAACAGCTTTGTAAGTATTTTGAAGTTTTTTTAGAGACAGAATACTCTGTGTTTCACCTTCAATTCTAGAAATATCCAAGGAATATGTATCTTCTTATGACCTCTAAAAATATCAGTTATGTCTTTAATACTAATTTTTAATCTTTTCATGAATTTTCAGAAGAATAATAAATTATTTCACAAGACATTCCAAATTTGGATGTAGCTACACTTCAACATTGCAACATCAATGTTGTAACATGTTTTTGAAGTAAACATTTAATATTTGAGTTACCAAACAGTAGAAAAAGCATGAAGATCTCCAGATGAGCTAAAATAAAATGAATTCATTAAATTTTTCTTCAGTGTTTGTACTTCAACATAAAATATTACTTTTATTTTACTTTCCCTAAACCTACATGGAAAGTTTTAGAGGACTGATGGACTTATTTTACCTCATGTGTCATTTTTATAACTTCTCATGAAATGGTGAATCTGATGAGAATAATTATATATTTTGTACATGCTAGAGTTTTCTATCCAAAGGCAGTGTCAGCAACATTAATGGTGCGTCATCAAATTCCATGCATGTCAAAGTTGTTGACCTGAACTAACTTACAATTGAGTAAACTGACAATAAAAATAAAATAAAATAAAATAAAAATAAAAATAATAAAATTGACAATAAAAGTCTGTGATAGGAAAAACAGACCTCAGCGCGGACACACACAGCTTGATAAATGCTGAAATCTTCAATTGATAATAAAATTCACATATTTGGGCATTAAACATAAATGTCCCAAAGCTTATTCTCACAGCCCTATAAATTTTGCTATGCTTCATGCATTAACTAGAATAGAGTATCACCTGCAGAAAGGAGCATGGTCAAAGATAATTAGGATTGTATGCCCAGATCTGCAGTAGAATGAAAAAAAAAAAAATGGACTGCTCTAGAGATATATCATGTAACTTATCTCAAAAGCAATTTTCTAGGGAATTGGAATATGAAAAACTATAGGATTGAGAGAAAACCCCATAAACTGAGCAATTTTCAGCTTACCAAAGAGCTTTGTTGTAAAGAAGTCTTTGAAAGTTGGTTGTCTGGGTTCAAAATAGTTTCTTGAAGCCCATGAAAGCCTAAGTGACAGTGCTATTGATATATAGTATTGACATATTAGTAAAGTTTCAAGTTATACTTATTCACCATGCACAAGAGTTTTACTGAGCACTAGTCTTGTAGATTGCAGGATTACAGAGAATATATCTATCTACCTATTAGGTCTAACCCTGTGACAAGAGCGGGGGGCCTTTGACCCTTGGGGCAGCAATTGACAGTGACAGATGTTGTATGAGGGAGAGTGCTTTTCAGACAGTAGCAGAGTGGGTTCACCCTGAAGGAAAGAAAATATAGAACCATGTGCCAGAGAGCTATTGGAAATATTAAGATAGTTCACACTTGGTATTTAAAAGAGGGCATTGCTTGGGGCACCTGGGTGGCTCAGGTGGTTAAGCGTCTACTTTCAGCTTGGGTCATGATCCCAGGGTCCTGAGATCAAGCCCTGGGGGCCCAGGCTCCCTGCTTAGCAGAGAGTCTGCTTCTCTCTCTCCCTCTGCTCATGCTCTCTCTCTCTCCCTAATAAATAAAATCTTAAAAATTAATTAATTAATTAATTGAGGGCATCACTCAAGTCAGTCTCCTGGATCAGACCTTCCCAGGTTTCTGATATCATGTACACTGCCTGGTCACCCTATGACACCAAACAAAACTAACCTTTGCAGCACAGTAGAAGGAGGCTGGATTGAGATATTCATAATGCAGCGCTAAATTCCCAGCTCTGCTTTATCTCCCAGGGATGTGACCTTGGGCAAGATGCTTAACCTCTCTCTGTTTCATTTTCCCTATCTGTAAAATAGAGTAGCACTGGTTATGTGCAGGGTAGTTATACAAAATATAAAGAAACACAGAAAATACCTAGCGTGATAGGCACTCTATTAATTTGAACTATTATTACATCCCCCACTTATGAAAATATTCTCAAGGTTACATCAATTTCTGATAATGTTAGGTCTTTAGAGAAATGTGCAGAACTGCCATTCCCCCAGTCCTTCTCGCTGATAGAACCCCGGCTCTGTTCATGCAGCGAGGTGTCCTGTCTAGAGGATGCGCCATGCTAGACTTAGGCCTTGAGAGTTCTCCAGGGATTGACTGAGGGAGCACAAGTGACCCAAATCTCATCAAGTAAACATGAGTAGCAATCTGGCAAAGATCTCTTTCTAGATGAAAAAAAAGCTACAAGAGAAGAACGGCTCTTTTCCATCTGTCCTTTTCTTGTCTGAGACAAATATTTTTGTGGGAAAACATATGAGACTTGGAACCCACTGAAGGCATGTTGGAACCAGGATAGAAGAAAGGGAATTCCAGAAACACCACTAGAGCCCTAACACTGCTGAACCAGTAAGCCAACCCCAGCAACTATTTCCCTTTGATTTCTTGTTATGTGAGAGTTATTATGAAACACTCAGTGTCTAAATGTCTGCTTCTCTAACACTCTGTAATACAGGAACTGTTTGCTTTTTTAAAAAAATTCTCAATTAGCAGAAGACGAAAAACTGTTTAAAATAAAAAATTCTGAGGATAATGGTCAGATACTTAAATGCTGTGATAAATTCAAATTGCTATGAGTATTTCCAAATGCTTACTTAGCTCCTTACAGATCAGAAATGAAGTTTGTGTGCTGATAGCAGTCTATGGATTACACTTTGCATAGTACTGGTTTAAGTAACTTTTACCTGTGTGTTTTGCCTCGTGTAACCAAAAGCATCCTGACGTTAAGGAAACAATAACTCATCTAACCAGAATCCAACAAATATCCATTGACTCTGATTTATAGCAGAGTACAAGCACCATGAGGAATACAAAAACAAGTAGAACAGGAACCTTCCATCCTTACAATGGGGGAAGTATACATGCAAATAATAAAAAATAAGCTAAAAAGTGATAACAATTTAGAATACTGACAAGACTAATAATTTAGAGAAGATAACCATTTTCAAATAGAAAACATACTCATGTTAAGATATACTCATACCTCCCAAGAGAAATTTCACAAATAATTAGGGGAAATATAAGAAGTCACCTATATTTGACCTAAAAACTAAAATTTCATAGAAATTCCACCAGAGCACACTTATGTAATGTATTAAAAAGTAAACAAATGAGTTCCATGTAAGGAAAAATGCTGTGCAAGAAAATCAAGTTGATTCATTTGCTCTATTGCTACAATTCTAAATAATCTATACAAGCCAAAATTTCAATTGTGGAACACAAAAAGAGAGTTCTATTTATTATCTGCCATAACTCAGAAAACCGCATACTTTTGAAAATAACACAGTAAAAATGTCTGCTTTAAATATAATTATTGTGCAATGGCAGGGATGGATGCAGCCTCCTTCATTTCTTCAATGGAATATGTATTACAATTCTCAAAGTTACCTAAAGAAGGGATGAGCATTCGGTGTTATACTATATGTTGGCAAACAAATTTAAATAAAATATTTTTTAAAAAGGGGGTTCCCTAAAAGTCACACTATGCAGATTAATCCTTTCATGCTATGGTCCCCTTTGAACATGTCTGAAGTTTTGATAATAGGTATTAAAAATTATCATTTTTATTTCATATGTGTGTACATTTCTAAATGAATTTGCCATCTTTTAATAAGAAGGTATGCATGTGAAGAGAAAAATCTTGATTTTTTTTAAATATGGTAACTTCCTAGTTAGAATTTTATTATGGATTTTTTTTCATTTTAATAAATAAAAAGAAATCATCTCGATTTTAATAAATCAACCACTAACATTTTCTAAACTAGTGGCTTTAAGAGTCTTTTCAGTAGCAAAATCACTTTCTCAAATTACAGCCTTAGTTAGAGTTCAGCATTCTGTAAGACATAGAATCTTAACTGCCCTGAGAACTCCTGGGCAGCTCAGTGGTTGAGCATCTGCCTTTGGGTCAGGGTGTGATTCTGGAGTGCCAGGACTGAGTCCCACATCGGGCTCCCTGCATGGAGTCTGCTTCTCCCTCTGCCTGTGTCTCTGCCTCTCTCTCTCTCTTTCTCTCTCTCTCTATCTGTTCTCTCATGAATAAATAAATAAAATCTTAAAAAACAAACAAACAAAAAAGAATCTTAACTGCCCTGCTGAAAATGTTAACCTTGCTGTCCTACAGAATTAGATCAGGAGTGGAGTCCGGAGCCCCCTGAGATTCCCTCATTGCTCCCTTCTGGGGAGACAAGAGGCACTAGGATTCCTTAGGACATTTTAGCAAATGTGCAAAGGAACATATTGCTGCAACAACATTTTTTGAAATGTTCACCCCTATTATTCCCTCTATTGGAGAAGATATGGTAGATTGTTTTTGTACTAGAAAACTCCACTGCTTATTGATATTTCTCATTCTTTTAGATATTTTGAATGTTCCATGTGGCTTGACCTTCTACTTGGTTCACAATAATATGTGTACATTATTTACTCATGACCATATCAATCAGGTAATCTCATCCAAATTGGTTGACACTGAGCCATACTCCACACCTTGTTCCAGTATGACTTACTCCTGGAAGCCTCCTTGAGCGCCTTGCTCTTAACCTGAGTTGGATGCGTACTCAACAGCCCCAGAGTTCAGTCTGTAGCATAGCACATTACATTGACATTATCTATTTACTTGTCTCTAGTCTCTCCTCAGGACAAATAGGATTTTTTTTTAAAGTTTCACTAATTGAGGTTATCTCTACACCCAACACAGGGATCAAACTCACAACCCCAAGATCAAGAGTAGCATGCTCTTCAGGGGTAACTGGGTGGCTTAGTGGTTGAGCATCTGCCTTTAGCTCAGGTCGTGATGCTGGGGTCCTGAGATCGAGTCCTACATAGGGTTCCCCAATGGAGAGCCTGCTTCTTTCTCTACCCATGTCTCTGGTCTCTGCCTCTCTCTGCGTGTCTCTCCTGAATAAATAAAATCCTAAAAAAAAAAAAAAAAAAGAGTGCATGCACTTCTGACTCAACCAGCCAGGCACTCCTGATTTTTAATTCCTCTCATAGACAGTCATACATTAAGTATGGAAAAGAGTAAATAAAAATTATTTCAAACATTCTATTAGGTAATGTTAATATTAATAACAACATTATTACAAATGTTAGCCAAAAACCCTCAGACATATAACAATTGCTCATGTTTTAATCCTCTGTGCTTCAGATATTTGCTGTACCTAAACTACGTTTTATCATTATACACCCCACTCCATGAGGGGGAAGCTATGTATGCCCTATTCAGCCAGCATCTGGCACTGCGCAGAACACATGGAGAGCCTTCAGTAGTTATACCTGAATAAAGTCATGAATAAATCAATACATGCTTGGGAGAATGAACGAATGTAATGGCTTCTGAAATTTGATTCAGATCTATCTAATCACATTTGCTGTTGTGATTTCATTGATGAGGCTCTAAAAAGCCTCACAAATAATCTTGTTGGTAGAAATGAGTTAATTTTAAGTGCTGCAAGTATCTCAAATGGAAATAATAAGGTCCAAAAGTAAATTGGCACTCAGGAAAAATATGTAACACTATAAAATATATTATTAACCTTTCAAACTCCCTTTTTCTTCACAAAGTTAAGAGAAGGTAGAAAACAAATGTAAGATAGGAAAGGCAGAAGGAAGGACAAAGAGGAAGAACAGATGAAGAGAAAAGAGAGAGGGAAGGAAAGAATGAGCTCTTTTTTTGAAGTAAAGGAAAATTCAATTTAAATCAGTTTTGTGGGGCATGGAATATCCTGAAGAATATGTCCCCCGGGTGCTGTGAGTTTTCACTGTGGTCATATATAATAATGCAGGAATTACGCTACATATCTGAGTCCACAGACTTTCAGATACTTAAAATCTCAAGCCAAACTAACCGAGGAGGCAGTATGCAATATTAAGTTTGGAATGAAAAAAAAAAAAATTTAAAAAAGTTTGGAATTGTTTCAAATTTCCTTGTGCCTCCAAATCTAAAGCCACCTAATTATAGTTTTGATGCCACATACTGGAAACGTGTACTGAAAAGAATGCAACCAAAGTCTCACCGATGTAGAGCTTCCATAGATTCTAATTTAGAGTATAAAATTTGAGTGTTAATAAAAAAGAAGGGAACTGACTCAATGACATCATTAAAATATAAAGTATGCTTTATATCATATTTAGGTGAAACCACAATTAAAATTTACAACTTGAAAAATAAACAAATGTCAAAAATGTTTGCTTTGGCAAGTGGAATATACCTATTAAATGCCTATAAACATTACTGAAAGCTTCTTGTTTTATTTTTCTGCCTCAATAATGGCTCTATGATGGTAATTTTTATATGTCAACTTGACGGAGCTAAGGGATGCCCAAATAGTTGATAAAACATTATTTCTCTACAGGCTAATATCCTTGATGAATATAGATGCAAAAATTCTCAATAAAATACAAGCAAACGAATTCAGTAGCACATTAAAAGGATCATTCACCATGATCAAATAGGATTTATCCCTGAAATGCAAGGATGTTTCAAAACACGCAAATCAATCAGTGTGATATATCAGATTAATAGAATGAAGGAAAAGAATCCAGGGATCACTTCAATAGATGCAGAAAAAGCATTTGACAAAATTCAACATTCATTTATGATAAAAACTCTTTTAACAAATTAGTCAAAGAAATATATCTTAATATAATAAAGCCCATACATGACAAGCCCACAACTAACATCATACTCAAGGGTAAAAAGTTGAAAGCTTGCCATTTCAGTACAGGAACAAGAAAAGGCTACCCATTCTCACCACTCCCATTCAACATAGTACTGGAAGTCCGGCTAGAACAACCAGGCAAGAAAAAGAAGTAAGATATCAGAATTGAAAAGGGAGAAGAAAAATTATCTCTATTTGCAATTGATATGGTTTTATATCGAGAAAATCCCAAAGTTTCAAGGAAAAAAACTGTTAGATCCAATCAGTGAATTCAGTAAAGTTGTAGAATACAAAATTAACATGTAAAAATCAGTAGCATTTTTTATACACTAACAATAATTATCTTAAAAAGAAATAAAGAAATCAATCCCATTTACAGTAGCATCAAAAACAATAAATACTTAAGAATAAACTGATCAAAAAGAGGTAAAAGATCTGTATTCTGAAAAAAAAACTGATGAAAGAAATTGAAAAAGACACAATTAAATGGAAAGGTGCTCATGGGTTGAAAGAATTGATATTGTTAGAATGTTAATACTACCAAACGTGATCTATAGTTTCAATGCAATCCCTATCAAGATTCCAATAGCATTTTTTATAGAAATAGAAAAAAAAATCCTAAAATTGGTATAGTACCACAAAAGACCCTGAATACTGAAAGAAATCCTAAGAGAGAAAAACAAAGCTGGAGGCATCACACTCCCTGATTTCATGCTATACGATAAAGTTACAGTCATCAAAACAGTATGGAACTGGCATGAAAACAATCAATGGAACAGAATCAAGAGCACAGAAATAAACCCAAGCATATATAGTCAACTGAATTTGACAAGGGAGACAAAAATAGTCAATGGAGAAAAGAGAGTCCCTTGAATAATTGGATAGTCACATATAAAGAAAATGAAACGACCCTAACTTATACCATTCACAAAAATTAACTGGAAATGAACTAAAGACCCATATATAAGACCTGAAACCATGAAACTCCTAGAAGACAACACAGAAATAAAGTTCCTTGATAGGAGTCTTGGTAATGATTTTGGAAATCACAATTACTACCTAAAGCACCTGCAACAAAATAAAAAATAAATAAATGGGAGTCATCAGACTAAAAAGCTTCTATACACCAAGAAAAAAAAAAAAATCATTAGCAAAGCGAAAAGACAATCAATGGAATGTGAAAAAATATTTGCAAATCATATATCTGATAAGGGATTAATATCTAAAATACATAAAATTGTATATATACAACTCAATAGCAAAAAAACAAAACAAAAACAAAAACCAAATAATCCAACGAAAAATGGACAAAGGACTTGAATACACATTTCAATTTTTTTCTCTTTTGTTTTTTTCTCTTTTTATTGTATCTCTATGATATGATGGATGTTAGCTGAACCTATTGTGATAAATTTCTCAACAAAACTGGGGAAGAAATCCACATTATTTCTAGGTGTGCCTGTGAGGATGTTTTTGGGGAAAGATTAGCATTTGAATCGGTAGCTTTTGAATCAATAAAGTAAATCACCCTCAGGAATGCTGGTGAGCATCAGGTAGTTTGTTGAGGGCCAAATGAAACAAAAGGGCAAAAGGGAGAATTTGTTTTTTTTGCTTTGGGACATCCATCTTCTCCTACTTTGGGATATCAGCCCTTGTGGTTTTAAAGACTTCAGACTCAGACTGAATCGTATCACCAGATTTCCTGGTTTTCCAGCTTGCAGATGGCAGATGGTGGGACCTTTCAGCCTCCATTACCACATAAACCAATTCCTATAATAAATCTCTCTATGTATATATTTATATGTATATATTTATATATATTATATATATAAAATACCTATCTAAATATCACATTGAGAGAACTAATATAGGCTGTGTCTATCTTTTTAGATAAAAGTAACCCCAATCTACTCTACTCTTCAAATCTTCATAGAATAGGAGACGCCTGGGTGGCTCAGCAGTTGAGCAGCTGCCTTTAGCTCAGGGTGTGATCCCGAAGTGCCAAGATCAAGTGCCAGGATCGAGTCCCACATCAGGATCCCTGCAGGGAGCCTGCTTCTCCCTCTGCCTGTGTCTCTGCCTCTCTCTCTGTGTCTCTCATGAATAAATTTTAAAAATTCTTTTTAAAAATCTTCAAACAAAATAATAAAAAAAAATTAAAAATCTTCATAGAATAGAAATAATTTTCAAAATCTTCTTCCATAGCTTCACAAGACATGTTGTTTAGACAAATGTGTTTATAGAATTTGATCATACCTGCCACTTTGTAGAAGAGATTAATTATAGAGTAGTCACTGCTGTGGCTTATATATGCACATATATACACACACATTTGGCTTTAGATAGATAGAAAGATAGATAGATAGATAGATAGATAGATAGATAGATAGATAGATGATAGATAGATACACACATACATACATATGTATAGCAAATGGAGTAGTAGAAAGAAACATGCATCTACTCTCAAAGTCCAGGTAGTAATTTTATTATTTTTTATTTTTTTAAAAAGATTTTATTTATTTATTTATTTATTCATGAGCGACAGAGAGAGAGAGAGAGAGGCAGAGACACAGGCAGAGGGAGAAGCAGGCTCCAGGCAAGAAGCCCGATGTGGGACTCGATCCGGGACTCCAGGATCACACCCTGGGCCAAAGGCAGATGCCAAACCGCTAAGCCACCCAGGGATCCCCCAGGTAGTAATTTTAAACAGTGATTCAAGAAGTAGACAGTTAAAAATTGATTACTTACACACCTAAATTAACATCAAACTCGTTTTCTGTAATGGTACCTTTTACGCATCTATTTTTATCTGCCATGTGCTACCATAAGGTACGAGTTCCTGATATCACTTTTCTTTTTTGTCAAGGAAGTGATCGTGTTGGAAAATATCACATGGCTCCTTTTTCAGCCATATGGGTGGAAAAGGCCAGATCATAAAACATTGTTCCAGGTGGCCTCTGAAAGTCTCCATAAGAGTGTCACATCCACAAAATACAACTGAGGAAAGAATTCATGGTGTGACACCAGCAGACGGTGGTCACAGGCACAGTGGCACAGGCACTGTTATGCTGTAATTTTATCATCACAATGGATAGCTGAACAGAACAAGCTGCAGCTGGGATCTGCAGAGTGAGGGTGGTCTGTAATGACAATTGTGTATAAACTTCCGTGTCTGCATCTTTCATGGTGGTCAGAGACAGATGCAGGAAGCACAAGCAAAGGATGTAAGTAAATATTGTGCTAAGTTAACATCAATTGCATCTTATTACATTGATTGGGCCCGGGGCCAACAACATAGGGTAGGATCAGTTATCAGACTTAGGAACCACCAAGAAAGCTCAGGAACCCAGTGGGTGAGGAGCAACATGGGGCACCTTTGGAAAGGTCATCTTTGATAAGTCATCTTACTATGTCATTGTCTTTCATTCTTTCTGCTTCTAAGAAAAAACGATGTTTCAGTAAATGATTTAAAGTCTTACTGGTCACCAACTGAAGAGCTGAAGATAACATATGTACTATTCTGACTCTGTCAACATTGGCTCAGTAATTAAGGTAGGTCAGAATATGCACAGTGAGACAATGATTCCAGAGATGAAGGAAATGGGGGTGGTGGAAAGGAAGGAAAGGAAAATATCCATTTCAACATTCTAAGACAGCATCTTGTTATACCAATAATCTACCATTAAGCTCAACAATCTGAATTCCTTCATTTTTCCTTCTGAATTGTTTCCAAATTAGCATTCCCTTTAAATCTGACTGTACATTTCTCAAAATATTCCACTATGAAAAACATGAAACTATCACATTCTTTTGTTTAAATATATCTGATAAATGCCAACAAAAGTGGATGGCTACATATCATGTTTATATTTATACATTCCAATATTCGATGTTCCTTCATCTTTTGTCTGTGGTTTATTACTGTTAAGATTGTTATCTCCAGGACTTTCTTGCAAATTGTTCTCATTGCCCATGACGGAGTATATACATGAATATGCAGTTTAGTCCCACCAAAAGCACCACTGCCCCTATACATGAATGTAATAGAGGAAAAGAAGTCTGATTATCAGAAACTCCCAGAAATGTTCAATGATTCCATTCCTTAGACTTAAATAGATTAAGCTGATAAAATTTGCCATGATTGACTGCACTATCTTTTAACTCACATTTAGTTCAATCTGGATAACCTATTTCTAATGTCATCTGTCCCTGCTGCTACCCTGGGTTAAGTTATATAATATTAAGTTTTGCTCTTACAGTGCTAATCCTACCACCACCTAGCTGTGATTGCCCCAATGAGCAAGGCCAACCTCCAGCCTCCAGAGCACCTTGGAGAAAATCATGGCTACAGAGCTGTTAACCACCCATTAGTCTAATTCTGATGTGTCTGGGATAAGGGTTCCCTATTGCTTTTTCTTCTGCTCTGAGGCATGGAAACTACACAGACATTGCAGGTGTTGCCTAACCCAAATCTAAATTTCAGATTATCTCCTAATTAAATATAATGCAAAATACATAGTGACCAAAGAAGTATATTTCTTTTTATAAAAAGAGCTTTGACTATCATTTCCCTAAAGGCATTTTAAACTTTTCCTTGATAGAATGGCCATTAATCAACATTTCAAAATCAAATCAAATTTTATAATGACTAAATGTATAATAAATATAAAGTTCAGATGTCTGAAAATACGTTTAAAACTAATATCTCATCAGTTTTGATATGGTCCTCTAAAATATGAGAATAGTATTATTTCCTCAATATAATAAAACAAAAATAAAGCATCTTAATTAGAGTCCACATATTTTTTTTCAATTACCAAATGGGTTTGTCATCAGAAAATACATGAAGAAAATCAATATCCTATACTTTGTATTGTCTTAAAAGAAAATCAAGCTATTACTTATATCTTAAAAACAAACTCCCCCAAACCTCTGTCCTCCAATAAAAATATAGTCAGTGGCGAAGGAGTTAAAAGTATGTATACAGATACTTTAGGACTAGTCAAACAAACATATTAATAATAGATGACCAATGTTCCTCTGCATGATGTAGTCTGTGAAATGTTACAAAACGTTAAGTCTCCTACTTGTGAAATGCTTCAACAGAACCATGTGTATGAAGGACAGATCCCTGAGGACGACTCCATCTATATTTCCAACCACAGCTCTCTGTTCAGATGAAAAGACTGTTAGGGATCTTTGCAAGCTTAATTGTTCAGAGGCTTCATCTAATGACTTCTCTAATTGGCCCTGCATTTAAGACTCTCAGTCAAGGGTGTGGCTGTAACATTCAGATCTTTGACAGTCATACACTCCAATGCCAAGTTTCCCATCAGAGAGAGAGAGAAAAAAAAAAATGTGTCTTAAACTCTCAGAGAGAGGAAAGATATTTGTGAGTAGATGTCCCAGTGGTATAAGAAAGTTATATCTGGACAAGGAAAGCATTTCTGAAGTGTTTTATATGTTGAAGAAAATAGAGCATGCAAAAATTGTGAAATATCTGGTCTGCAGAACACTTGCATTTCATTCTTTTGTTTTAGGATAAATTGGGATGCCTCCTGAGGGACTCCAAATATAGTTATCAATCATGAGGAAACTACCTCCTACTAACAGAAGCAGAAGGGAAATAAAAGCTGTTTCAAAGAGTTACAGTGCCTCTTCTTATTATTTAAAGCACCTGGATCACATTTTTAAAATTACATATTATGTAAAGAAATCGCTTGCTTAAATAATTAGTCTTTCCAGCAGGTTTGGCCTGAGCCCAGAAAAACGACTCCTTTAATCCAGTCATAAGGTAACACACATAGAATTTTGTTTCATAGAATTTTTACCCACATTTCTGCATTTCTGATGGCTTAAGCCATATCTTAACACACAATTTCATATACTCAATTTCTCCATGTTTCAGTTTTCTCATCTGGAAATGAGAATATATTAATTATCTGCCTATAGAGGTATTAAAAGAATGAGACAAGGAAACTGAGGTGCAATAGGAATTTGTTCCCTATTGCAACAATGATTACTTTTTTTAAAAGCTCTTTTAGTAAATTAAAAAAAAAAGATAAATAATATATTTTAGTATAAGTAAATCACCTTTCAACAGCCTCCTTCAGGAATGACTATTTAGGATTTCAATGCAGGGAGAACAGAAAGCCCATCCTAAGGCTGGAAGAACCAGATGTGATGCAAGAAGGTATTTTGATCTATTTGCCATTGATTAGTTGGCATCCGTGTGGAAGGAGCTAATTAGAACCAATAACACAGCCAGGTGGCCAAGCTGGGCATTGGAGTAAGTCCTCCATCACTCATGGGAATTGACTAATACACATAGGCAGAAATGGTTTTCTCTCGTAGTGAGGGTTTCTAGATTGTAGTCGGTCACCTAGAAATGAAATTTAGGAACCGTGATCAATTCTGGATCATCGAGTCACATATCAGTTATGTATAGGGAGGTCTGGAAGCTATTAGATAAAAGGAGTTAGTTAACATTGGAACTTTTGAGAATAAAAACTCCATTATGTTTAAAGAATTTTACCAATGTATTCAAGGCAATAAATAAAACATTTAGGTTAGGAAATATACTTTCTATTCATGCATTAATTAGTTACATTAAGGGCTTATAAATCAGTCCCTCCTTGTACAAGAAAATTGGCTTTCTTCTGAGGAAAGCCCCTGCCCAGTAGTATGCTGGTAAATGTTTAATGTCTGGCTCTGAGGGGTGACAGAAGGGCCTGATTTATGATTGTGTGTTTTCTTGATGTAAATACTTACACCATATAATAGATTTTTAGCTACCAGTATGATCTCACTAGATGCAGAGTTGGAAAGAGAAGTTCAATAGCATACTGCTATACGGAACGCCTACCATACAGACACAATGGATAGCACACGTAACAGTACAATGCGGTAAAATAATCAGAAAGGGCTAAGTTTTTTATTTAATTTAAAATTTATACAATTAATTTTAAACAAAGGCTAGGTTTAACAACGGGCTCGCAGAATTTGTAGAAATGTAATGGTGAACTCTCCCCAGCTGGTACTAGCCAGCTCCTGACCTCTGCCTCCATCCACTATTCCTCATCCAGATAAAAAGCACGTGCATAGAAGAGAAGCTAGGAATCCAAGCACAAGAAATTCAATTTAAACATAAGGATGACTTTCCTAACGGAAAAAAATTCCAGTCGCAGAGATATTTAAGAATCAAGAAGAGAGTCTTCAGTATTGAAGAATTCTGCTTAGTCCTGCCATGGTGCTGAAGACAGTTCTAGATCATTTCTCAAGGACTCCTCAAATCGAAGATATATTACCTTTCATAAACTAGCACTTGCAAGAGTTCCCTCATCAAGAATTTATATTTTAAATACAAATTGAAAAAGAGTTGCACTAATGAGAATTTTATATTTCCTGTTATCTTAATTATGATCAGTTACAGCTGGTTATCAGTACAGGAAACAAAACCTGAGTATAGAGCATTCTTCTTCGTACCTTAATTAACCGATTTAACCAATCAACCTCTATCGCCTAGGGCTTCCCACATGCAAGTACTTATTATATTACATATTAATCAATAGCGAAGTACAGCCATGACTCTAATTACTGGAATAGAGAGAAACCATCAGAAATATATTTACGACTTATCATCATATCCATTGACATCACATCTCTTACGAGAATCTGATAGCAAAAATCCTATTCCAATACCTCTTGTTAATAAAGGAACCGGGTGTTCATAGTAAAGCATTCATAATGCAAGTATGTGTGAGGGGAGTGCAGTGAAAAAACTCAAACACTTAATTCTACTTTATAATTCTGAAATACAATCAATCAGGAAAACCATTCTAAAAGAATTGTCCTCAATGCAGAAAAGAAAAAAGGAACAAGATCATTAACACCGCCATGATCTTGCCCTGGTTCCCTTCACAAGGGACCATCGAATTCTGATCATCAGAGTCCTCGTCAGTACTTCTGACCCTTGTTACCCACTGGGCCCTCACCCTTATATCTTTGTGAATAGGTAGATGTTTTTCCTCCAAATCAAGGAACTGGGGATTCTCTCACCAGCACCGAACACAACAGTAACCTACTAGTTCAAAAGTTTCACTTTCCTATGGCATCAAGTAAAGATGCGATACTTCCACAAGAACTGTTAATGCCCATGTTAAAATATATGTTCTCCAATTCCCTACCTAGAGCGTAAGACAAAAATATGTTCTTTTAAAGGGATTTAGGGCCTGTGTCCCATTTTATTTTAGTATCTTTGCAAAATGTACCAAATTAAAAATGTAAATTAGTTTGTGCAATGTGTCATTTGTTTGTACTACCATTTAACTGGCATTTTGAATAATAATCATTGATAGAGTGTTATCTTTTGGTCTAATGTTATATTCTGTTGTAAATGTATGAAGATTCACACACATTAATACCAATTAGTGTTAATGGGGATTAAAAGCATGAATTTTTGATGCACCCAAGGAAGAAGATCCACTTGAACATTATCAAATATTTGCCAAATAATCTCCCTAAAACTGACGTTCAGAACACCTTCAAAATTATGTTTGGAAAGTCTCACCTTTTAACGTTGAAATTACCTACAAGTGTAACATAAAAAGTATTACAAGAAAATCAAAATAAGCAATTAAAAAATAATCATTTGCAGTTTTTTTTCACCATCTCATTGCTGTCAAAACTACAAGAAAACCTAACTTGCCCATGAGTCAGCTTTCCTTTCAAAACAATTAATATATTGGGCACCTGGTGGCTCAGTGGTTGAGCGGCTGCCTTTGGCTCAGGGCGTGATCTCAGGGTCCTGGGATAGAGTCCCACATTGTGCTCCCTGCAGGGAACCTGCTTCTCCCTCTGCCTATGTCTCTGCCTCTCTCTCTCTCTCTCTCTGTGTCTCTCATGAATAAATAAATAAAATCTTTTAAAAAATTAATATATTTATTCTCCTATTCCATATCATCTCCACAATGACATTAGGCAGCTAATTCTAAAAATGCCAAAATAAAGGCTCCCAATTTTGCAGCCCCATGCCAGGGCTCCCCTTGTGGCAAGCAGAACAAGTGCCAGATTTCAGCTCAACACAGAGCACTCGTCTGTGCAGTGCACAAAACCTCTACCTTAGATTAAGGTCCTGCTCTTCCCAATACACCCTGCTTCATAGCCCCCTGGACACTTCAATCTTGCTGGTCATCTGTCTGCTCCATTTTTTTCTTCCCAGCACTCTTATTGTTCCATTTGGACACTGGGGCCTTGGGAGAAAGGAAGGTACATTCTTCTATTGTTTGTCATCTTGTTTTTAAAAGCCCTCAAATTTTATGTTTTCTGTCTGTTTTCTGTTTTCATCTTTAATAAGTAATTGTTATTAAGTACTTGAAATCCTGTTATTTTAAGCAAAACATACTCCATCCGACAAAAACAAGTGCTTAAGAAAACAGTCAAAATATACATATATAGATCTGTTCTATATTTTGCTCACTCGTGCAAACTCTTGTCAAGAAAGTATGCAAAGTTTATATTAATGTGCATTTTGTCTCTAATACCCAAATCGTAAGTAATATTAAGCCAAAATTTCTTATGTTGAAAGCATTTGAAATTCTTCCTTATATAATCTGGATAATTGTTCAAATTCTTCCTATATGCCCAAAACATACATTGAAAAATCTGTGACAGAATGGTGAAAAATATGAACAAAGTAGTTCATGTTTTTAAAGTAGAAAGCACTAATGAAGTTCTGGGGATAGAAAGTAATTTATTTCTCAAAATCTTATGATAAGGATTATCCTCTTCGGAGAAAACAAAACAAAAAAAGAAATCTAGGCAAAACAAAAATCCACACAGAAGTGACCAGAATGAAAATGATTTATTAAAATTGGGGAAAATTTCTAAAAAATCAATACGACTTGACATTTTGTGAAGAATAAAATAACACAGGTATATCAAATACTCCCATTTGGTGCACTTTGCTCATTTCCATTATCTCAGAGGTTTTACAACTTTGAGTCCTGTTTCTGGTTCTATTCTCATCTATCCTTATTTTCTCTTTCTCTCTCTCCTCTTCCCCCTCTCCCTCCCCCCTCTCCTTCCCTCACTCCCTCTAGCTCCCCTCTCCCTCTCCCTTTCCTGATCTTATCTAGGGCTTTAAATACCAATATTGTTCATGATTCTCAATTCTGAATATTTGGTTCAGTCTTACTCTCTGAGTTCCAAGCTCATAAACCTTACAGTTACTTGGCCTTAGGTATCAGAATCTCAAAGTGTCTAAAACCGAACCTTTATGGCTCTAGACAAAAACTTCTGCTCCACCTCCACCCCCATAACACCCAATTCTCTTACTTTCAGTAAAAACGCCAATTATATATATTCTGTTATACAAGATGTGTAGATCAGTGAGTCCTAGGCTTCCTATCTCCTAAAGCATGTCTCAAGTCCATCTTCTCTCCATCTGTTCTGTTATGACATGTGCCTGACTCGCATTATCTCTAGCTCAGAATAACAGAAGAGCATCCTGTCTCCCATTTCCTCTGGTTTCCCTCTAATCCGTACTCAGAAGTGAGAGTATTTTGAAATGTAAGTCAGATGATGGCATGACTCTATTTAAAATGCTCCAATGGATCCACTTTGCTCCGTAGACAAAGTCAGGTATCACAACATGTGGCCAATGCCATCTGACAGCACTCACTCTCTCATACTGCACTCTAGCCACAGTGGACTCCTGCATATCTAGAGACATATCACGCTCTTTTAAAACTGGAGACCTTGCTCATTTGGTTTCCTCTGCTGAGAATGGTTCCCCTCTCTTTGCATGACTGACTCCTGGTCATTCTTTCAGACTTAGCTCCCAAATACTGGGAAGTCGTCCTGACCACCCCATCGAAATGATACAATTTTCTTCTCCTTAATGACATTTTAACAACATCTGTGATTAGATCATCTTTGTGTACATATCTATTGACAGCCCCTCAGCCCTCAGATATAATTCATACTGCTACACTCAGTGCTGAGGGACTCTGTGAATATTTGTTGAACGTTGTTGATTATTTCAAGTACAGGAAGCATGCAACAGTGTAAACAGTGCAGACTCAAATCTGAACCCTGGTTTCACCTGTATGGCTCTGGGCATGTTACTCAAATTCTCTTTGTCTTAATTTCTGAATCTCTAAAATGATTGGTTGTGAGAATGATATGATTTCATAGACATAAAGTGGCTAAAACAATGCCTGGCACATTAAAAAAATTCAATATAGTTTAGCTATTCATTTATGCATTAATTTATTCTCCAAATATTTACTGAGTGCTTACCCTTTGTAGGGTATAGTGGAAGATTCTGTGAGTAAATCAAAGTCTTTGTCCTTTGTGCTCTTAAAATCCAGTAAAAGAATTAGCACACATACAAAGAGACAAAAACAAAGAAACGTGTGATTAATGTCCTAAGGGGGGAAAAAAAAGGGGATCAGTATTAGTTTGCTAGGGTTGTAGTGATACAATACCAGTAACTGAGTGACTTAAGCCACAGAAATTATATGGTTTCATAGTTCTGGAGGCTAGATTATACAGAGACTAGACTAATATCAAGGTTTTGGCAGGGTCGTTTCTTCTGAGGGTCAGGGGAGAGAATCTGTTCCATGCCTCTGTTCTAGCTTCTGGTGGTTTGCTGGCAAACTTTGGCTTGTAGAACCATCACCCAACCTCTGCCTTCCTCGTCATATGGCATTCTTCCTGTGTGCATACCTGTGTCCAAATGTCTCCTCTACATAAGGACACCAGCCATATGGATTAGGTGGGCATCCTACTCCAATATGACCTCATCTAACTACATCTGCAATGACCGCTTTTCCAAATAAGATCAAATTCTAAATTACCAGAGGTGAAGACTTCAAAATAAGAATTTTTTTTTGGGGGGGGGCACAATTTAACCTATAACAAGACCGTAAGAATAGAATATTTCCCAGGCAAATTCAATACTCAGAATGTATACTTCAATAGCAGCTATAAATGGATCTGGATTTTCTAAAAAAAAAAAAAAAATCGCTAATGCAGAATATTGTAAGGATTTTAACAGCAACCATGTTATAACTCAAGTCTCATTATTAGCCGTAATTTGATTTCCCTAACCTTTCCTAAGTTTCATAAGATGAACCAGAGTTTTTCAATATAGAAAAAGAATGGAAACTAACTGATTAAGAGTTATATTTCACAGGAGAAAAGAAAAAGCTAATAAAATGAAAAACATGTTAGAACAAAAGTATCAGTATATCCATATAGTAAATAAACATATCTATGCATCCACTGCTAAATACAAGGCCAGATGAGTGCTATATTTCACAAAACTAAGTTTAAAGCATGTTAGCACAACTACACCATCATCATTTGGACACCTCTCAATACCTTATACCTCAGCATCACTGTGTCACTGGTGATGACAAGATAGCTTGAATGTGGCATGGAGGGGAAGTTAACTTGGTTCTCACTGTGAGGAAAAAAACAACACTAGTTTTAAGTTGAGAATATGTTCTCTAAAATAAAAACATACAGCCTATGAATGTGTTCAAAGCTGTGTGTTTTCTATGAATCTTCTACAAGTGTCTGTTATGACAGATATGTAAAGTAAAAGTTTTGAATTTTGTTCCTGACTGATGACTGATTATTAGGCCTAAAAGGCATATGGATGTCACCTTTCCATAAGGTGATGCAAGGAGCAATAAATCTCCTCTGGTAATACAACATCCAGAGACAAAAATTCTGTTGACTGTGTCTTTAAGTCACCTCTGTGATATCAAGAAAATGTCTTAAGCTCTGTGGGAACAGGCTCTGCCAACCTAATAAGTTCAACACTTCACTAGGGCGACTCTAAGGAGATGGCTCTGAAGCGGCTCATGGAGTCAATTTTAGACTTTAAGAAATGCAATTAAGACTTCTTTAAATGTGTTAATTAAAAATAATTTACTAAGAGCATATAATCAGGTGTTCCTTTTTATTTTTAGATTACGCATACATGATAACAGAATACACATTATTCTAAAACAAGCAAAATGAAAAGTATCCTTACAAAAAATATTTTTAAAACTTCTTAGGTGACTTGATGAGTCTGTTACACAGTGGTGAATTGCTTTTTCAGAAAGGATTTACTTTGCACAGTCTTCTATGGATGTACGTTCAGGCTTTTCAATTTATCTTTAAATTCACGTAGCAGAATTAAGAACATGAATATAAAATCTGGGGCAAACACACAAATTCGCTCAGGGGTAGAAGCATGGAGAAAAAGGAATGATGGGACATGGCCAAGAGAAAGAAGGAAACAGAAAGACTGAGATTTTGCAAAGCAAAGCTCACCTAAATATACGAGCCAGTAAATGAGTTCCCTCCAATTCTTATTCCCAACCTGATGTTTCACTCTGGAGTGGGGTTTGGAGGAAATGTGAATGAGATAATAAAAACCTTCCCTTGTTTCTTTAACTTTTAGAAGGAGCTAATGTGCCATCTTTTAATGACCTGCACAGTTACTCCTAGTCATTAGCATGTAGATTCTTTTCAGCAAATGTGTTTTCCACATGCCATTCCCCTCTCAACACCCACTCGTATTTACTGCTTCATAACCTCCAACTTCCAACAGTTGGTGGGAGCACAAAAAAAAAAAAAAAAAAAGAAAGAAAGAAAGAAAGAAAAAAAAACATGAAAGGGAAAAAAAATGACAGCTGGCTTCAGTGGAAACAACACTAGATCTTTTTACCCGGTTTTTACCGGTTTTACCCTGTAATATGTTGGAATAGGCTTATACTGGCTCAGAGAGTCAGTTACATTTTTATGATTTTGTGAGCCAGTTGTTAAATAGAGCCACTATTAACAATTAAATCATATAAACTTCAATGTAAGTAAATAATAGTAAAAGAGAGGTACTAGATATTCAAAATGCATCCCTTCCTGTTTTACTGTTTTACTTTCACCATGCTTTTGAGGTTATTTATGCCTATTCTATCTGTACGCTAGAAAAATATGTAATGGTATACTTCAAACTGGCCAAGGTGGGAATATTTGCACCAAAGAAATTGGCAAATGCTAAAAATCAGGGTGTAACTCTGTTCCGTTGATTATCTAGGCTTAGGAAGGCCATGGAGAGTGTTTTCTAATAATACATATTGAACCTACAATGTGTCCAGTCATTATCCTGTCAATAGCACACACAAAAAATTGAGGAAATTTTCCAGCATGCGAAAATGATTACCTTATTCAGCAAAGAATCTGCTGAAGGAGGAGGTCATTGAGAGGACGGGACTGCCAGGTGACCCTTAAGCTGGACCAAGACTTATTCAAGCCTCTTTACTCCTTCCCCTGTCCTTGGAACATATGAACGTGGGAGTCATTTCAAGGATAGAGCCTTAAGAAAGCAATGTGCTGTTCAGACCATCAAGATGATATACATGAGTGAACCCAGTTAAGGAGTCTGTTTAAACTTTTAAGATTCTAGTAGGCAGGGGCAGCGATCTACTCATCTTGCAGCAACTTGGTATGTAAACTATCTTGCTTATGAAATCTGCCACCTACCAATCTGGAGTGGCCTGCCTCTTTCTTCAGGCCCTCCTTGCTTTCCATGTATGGGAGGCCCAGTTTTGAATTTCACCCCAGAGGCTTCTGAGATTGTGAGCCAATGTCACATCACTGATAGAGTGAAATTCCAGTACTGGCTTCCTTGTTTCACTCTCCTAGTACTTGTCAAAATAAATAAAAACATCATTCAGCATTCATGTCAGAGGTATAGAAGCAAGCGTTTACCAAATTCAACAAAAAGCTTCTGCCAGCATTATACCGGCGATATAAAATTCACAGTAAAGGACATATATTATTAATTATTATTTGTCAAGTGAGTGCTACACGTTCTTTAAATACATTAGACATAATGTATTATATAGTATCATAATGTAATAATATATGTAATATAATATATACTTGTTTTGTTTGAGATCTGATCATTAAAGGTTTACCATCACCCCTGTCTCTACCAGGGGAACACCACTGATTTGGAAAGTTGTTTAATTAACTCTGTGAGTATCACCTTCCTCATCTCCCACCCAGTGACATGGGTGCCTTCCTCAGAGGATAATTCTAGGAGTAAAATAAAATAGTTTATGCTAAAATCCTGCATGGATTGCAAATGTTAATTACTATCAAACATTCAGCAAATACATTTCAGCTCCTAATATGAGCCCTCTTAAGAATTCTCAAGGTTTCCAAAGATGAATAATATTTAATCCTTATCCTCAGGTTGCTTACAGTCTAGAGATGAGAGATATAGGTAAATAAAATAATTTAAGATGATGAGATGTGATCCAACAGAGGAAAAAAGCAAAGTGCTATGCAATTCAAGGAAAAGAAGTGATTGATTTTTACCTGGAGCACCAGGGAAGACTTCATAGAGAAGACAGAATAATGAGATAAGTTTTGAAGAGTAATTTGCATTTGTATCAATTGAGGTGGTGTGTGTGGACAGTGGAGGCATTCCAGGCTGAGAGATGAAACACCAACCACACTATCATCACAAATATTACAATACCAACTTAGGAAATCACAACTGTTATTGATAAATCCACCACATCAAAAACCCTTATGTGTAATTTCCGTGTACAACAGAAAGAATTATGCCATTATACATTGTCCAATCCAGCGTGCCTAATGACATACTTGCATATTCAGGAGTTGACTAAATATTCGGTGTTTTCACTTTATAAGCCACGTTCATTTCTAATAACCAAAATGTAAATTATCCTATGACCTTCCTTAGTGAAAGAAAACATTCACATGCAGGTGAATTTTAAAATTATTTTTCAAGAAATTCTGTATAATGTGTCCTATTTTACAGGACAGAAGGGACTGTCTCATAGACATAAAGAAAACTTGCCACTGATTGCAACTCTATAAATACAGAAATTATGAACATAGTATGTAAACAATGAAGGGCACGTCTGAAGTGAGGTTTTCATGGGAGAGTGGAACACTGATGCAAGAGGAGAGGGACGCCTTTTAATACATTCATGGGAACCAGGACTAACTATTCAAGAAGGAGCATTGTTTCATCTCCCAGTTAATGAGTTTGCAAGAGTTGACATTACCGGGTAAAGTTCACCGGAAAGCTTTTCCCCTTGCTAGTCAAAATGCGCCAGGTAATGTCTGTGACTTTGAAAAACAAACAACACTTCGAAGATCGCTTGCCAGGGCATCCACAGAATTTAAGTGTAAAAAGAGATGTCTATGACCCTCTCACACACTAAAGGCTAACACGATGGGTCTGCAGCCTTGACCTCAAGTGACTACAAGAGAACACGGGGCCCGGCTAGGTCCCAATGGGACGTACCTTAGAAAAGCGTCCCCCCCACCCCGACAGGAGAGCCTCTCCCTTCTTTACTCTGGATCTCTCACCTCCCGGTACGTGCACCGCCTCGGCAAGCCACCGTGCTCCTTCTCTCCCTGATGACAAATGTCAGTCTGTCGCTGTGAACATGCAACATTTCAGCAAAATCTAAAGGGACACTGGAAGCGCTGGGGCTGGAACACCCTGTTCGAAACTACGCTGCCAGCCCAGCCCTCCTTCCTGGAGACCCAAGGATCCTCGCAAACCTCCGAGGGTGAGCATCACCCAGTCTTAACTACGAGTTAAAGCTGTTTCCGTCTCCGCAGAAGCTGAGCACTCGCACGCGCCTTCTATTAAACAACGTTACCGGGAATCCTCCCGCGGAGAAAGAGCCCACGAGCCCCGGGGAAACTTGAGCGGGCAGGCGGGGGGGCTCGGCCGGCGGCCCGACCCAGGGGCGGGGACGGCTCGCTCCCTCTCCCGAGCGCGGGCAGCCGCCCCCGGACCTCCGGGCGACGCCCGCTGGCTGCGCCGTGACCCCCGGAGCGCGGGGCCAAGGCGGGGACCGCGCCCTCCCGCCGGGCGAGGGCGGCGGGCTGTGCGCCCGGGCGCGGGGCGGCGGGGCGGGAGGGGGCCGGGGGGGGCCGGGGGGGGCCGGGGGGGGGCGGCCGGCCCACGCGCCCGCCCCGCGCCGGGAGGTGCGGCCCGAGGGTCGGCGGAGGGTGGGCGGAGGGGCCGGGGCTGGGGCGCGCGGGGCACTCACCAGCTGCAGCGCGCAGAGGCAGATGAGCGAGCAGCGCCCGGTGCAGCAGCCCATGGTGCCGGCGGCGTCCAAGCGGCGCGCGCGGGGAGAGGTGTGCGTCCTCCGCCGCCGCTGCCGACTCCGGAGCAGCCCCCGCCCGGAGCTCGCCCGGCCCGGCCCGGCCCCGGCTCGCCCGCCCCCGGCCGCCGCTCGCCGCTCGCCGCTCGCCGCTCGCCGCTCTCGGGGTCCGGGCTGGCGCTCGCCGCCTTTGTTGGTTTCCCGGGCGGGCAGAGGTCAGCCCGGCGCGCTCGCCCCGCGCGTCTGGCGGGGTCCCTGCCTCCCACGGTGCGGGCTGCTTCTCGGGGAGGGGGAGCCGGGCGGGGCGGGCGGAAGGGAGGCTACAGATGGCGAGTGGGTGGAAGTCTGCTCCGGGGAGGGGAGGATGAGGTGGGCGTCTGGAAAGTGCGGTGGGCCGGCGGGGCGGGGCGGGGCGGGGGCGCTGGGAGGCGAGGAATGAAGGGAGCGCCCCGGGGGAGGCTCGGCCTGTCTGCTTAGGAGTCTCTGGAGGGAGAGGCGGGGGGCGAGAGAGGATGAGGATGAGGATGAGGATGAGGATGAATACGAATGAGCGTGAGTCGGGGCGGCTGCCGCGGCGGCGGCTGGAGCCCCTCGGCGGCCGCTGTAACTGGGGAGGCCGGGCTGGGGGCTGGGGGCGGGGGCGATCCGAGGCGTGTGTCCGGGAGAGGACTGCGTTTCGCTGAGCGGCCCCAGAGGTGGCGACGGTGGGAGCCGGGAGGGCTCGGGGTCCGGGGAAGCGGGTCCCGGGAGCGGGCGGGCGGGCGTTGCGCTGCGCTGCGCTGCGCTGGCGGGTCCCCTCCGCGGCGCGGGGAGCGCAGCCGCGCGGGGCCGGGGCCGGGGCCGGGGCCGGGGCCCGGGTCGCTCCTGCCGCCGCAGTCGGCTTGCCCCGAGGGCGCCCGGGAGCCAAAGTTGGACCGCGTGGGTCCTGCTGGAGGCGAGGCGGCGGCGGCGGCGGCGGCGAGAGCGCGGGCTCGGAGCGCAGGGGGCAGCCGGGACGCCGGGCGGGGAGCTGCCTCCGGGTTCCCAGCCCAGGCGCTTTGGAGCTGTCGCCAGGCAGGAGAGAGGAGGCGCGGCAGAGGACCGCGCGCGGCTGTTTCTAGGAACGGAGGAGATGTCCGGGAGGACGATAGGACTCCTCCGCGGGGGAAATTAAATGGTTTGAGAAGGGCTTGGAAACAAGACCTCGTCCCGCAGAGTTAAAATCCCGGACCAACTCCCCACGAATCCCGGGGAGCCTCTCTTGCTCCGGCTCACCCGACACCGGAGCGCAGGAGGTCTGCAGAGGATCAGAGTTCATCAGGGCCCAAAGTCAAATTTCACGGGCACGTTGGCTGTACCTGGTAGAACTAGGCAAGTGGCTCGAGCACGCTGGAGGAGCGGAGAGCAAGCCTCGGGCCATTTGTCACAGAAGAGGCTTCCTTCAGAACTTGGCACAGAAACCCCGTTTCTAACCTACTGCTGCCCTCCTGGGTCCTTGGTGGGAGGTTAGCAGGAAAAGGATGCGGTCTTTGCATGTTTAAAACATGCGCTCTACACTTGGAAACTCTGCTCAGGTCATTCCTTCAGGCACTGAAGGGAGTTGGGGTTTTTGTTGTTGTTGTTGTTGTTGTTGTTTTGCAATTAACTGCCTTTTTTTCTGAACTGTTCCTCCAGGACCTATGTTTATGACTGAAAACAGCTACAGCTCCCAGAAAAATCTTTCCATGGTAACTTTGAAATTGTAGTAGGGACACATAATAACCTCAGGATTTGGGTCAATAAAAAGGCCAAAAGCATTCATTGTTTAGTTTCCACTTCTGTCCATTATCACAGAGAAGGGGAAAATGAATGGAATCAGAAGCCTTTGTTGTTGACCCAGTCTTTTAAGACATCAAGCCATCAAGGATCAGCATTTCTTTTATACGCAATAAATGGAACCACCATGAGATTTATGATGAATGAAAATAGGGGACAATGGACCCTGGCATGTAAATAATTTAGCATATTTTAGACGATGGTGCAGAAGATTTCAGGCATCAACCCCTCCAAAAGCTGTAGGAGGCAGCTGAAGAAGGTAAAGACATGATCAAGTCTATCTACAACTTCCAAAAATTATCACACCCTCTTCATCTCTGGAGATTGTGATGGATGATGATAATAAACATGATGACTCTTCCTTCTCTCCACATTTCATATGTTTACCTAAATATACATTTTTTTTAGTCATCATTTTATTTACTTACTGAGGAAGCATGAAATGTGCAGCTAACTGGATCCTTGCCAGGCACCAGACACCAGTCTAAGTGCTTTATGAGTATTCACTTACTTAATCCTCGCAAGAGCCTAGGAGATTGGTGTACCATCTTGAGCATCTCCAGCAAAAAGATGTGGAAATGGGAACAGGGAGTCTCATGGCTACTGACCAGATGAACAGCAAGGCAAAGCCAGGTAATCTGACTCAAGAGCTCCTTGATTTATGCACTCACCGTTGCCTCTGAAACTTAGGACCCAAGTAACACCTGCACTGGAGCCAACTGCTCTCTAGGAAATAGGAATAGTAATTTGTATTGATTTTACCCTCCAGAGTCAATGCCACCCATGCAGGTACCAAGACAGTCTTCCTGTACTTTTCCCTCTCCAACTGCCCCCTCTACTGATGGACCCAGCCTTTCTTCCTTGAATCATTTAAGACAGTTAAAATGCATTTGGCTTTCAAAGACAGGAAGAGGGAAGGAGCAAAGATAAGACAATGCTAGTAACAAGTCTAGAAACTGTGTGAAGTCTCTGTAGTTTCTTACTCGCATTTTCTAAATTAACTGCCTCATGAACTAAAAATCTTCCTCCCTTCCTTCATTTCATTCCTTCCTCAATCCCACCCTCCAATATGTCATACTTGCTTCATTTCCACATTGCTTGTTATGTCAAGGGCCATGCTGGTTGTCAGGTTTGCAAAGATAAGTGATATACTCCTTCACTTCCCCTTAAGGGCTTGGTATGGGAAGGGAAAGCAGAGGAGTAAATGGAGTAGAGCCCACTCTGAGAAAAGTTAGCACTGAGTGCTGTCACTGTGTTTTCTTTCTGTGAGGGTAAGGGAGGGTTTAAAAGAAGAATTGCCTGTCTCTTGGGTGGGGGAGAAGGAGACAGTAGCCAAAGACTGAACAATGGAAAGGGTGAGGCTTAGAGAGGATGGTGGATAAGCTGATTGAGGAGGGAATGATAATCTAAGTAGAACAGCTGATCCAGTGTGGGGTTGGTTATGCCACTTCCTAGCTATAGAATCTCAGAGAAGTCAGTCAGTTTCCATTAGTCTACCTTGCCTATGTAAGTGGGTATGATGGTATGACTTGCCCACAGGACTAAGCCTTATGTTGTTCTTTATTTTCCATCCACATGTGTCTTGTACCTTCGCCTCACGCAGGTCTCAGGCTCATGTCACGTCTCAGAGAGGCCTCACTGACCACACTGTCTGAAATAACACTCCAGTCACTCAATTGCGTTTTTATCCAAAACAGTGATTGGTTTACTTTATAATTTCCTGCCTCTTCTACTCAAAAATAATGTTAATTTATAATAATGCATATATTTAGCATCATACTTCCCACATCGTGTATACGTGTATATTTATACACACATAAATATAGTATATATAGTAAGTACTAAACATATGTGTATATACATACATATAGGATATTCTAGTCTATGTTTTTTTCTTTCATTTTTTTCTCAGTTTCTTTCTTTTTTAAAAAAAGATTTTATTTATTTATTCATGAGACACACAGAGAGAGGCAGAGGGAGAAGCAGGCTCCATGCAGGGAGCCTGATGCGGGACTCAACCCCAGGACTCTAGGATCACACCCTGGCTGAAGGCAGCTCTAAACCACTGAGCCACCCGGGCTGCCCTTTTTTCTCAGTTTCTTAGTAAAATCCCCCCCTTTTTAATTTTTTTTAATTTACTTAAGTAATCTCTACACCCAATGTGGGGTTCAAATTCACGAGATCAAGAGTTCCATGCTCTTCTGACTGAGCCAGCCAGGGAGATGCCCCTAATAAAATTCCTTTTGGGAGACTACCCTCATCTTCCTTAAAGTCCAGAGAGAATCAAATCATCTATACCAAGAGTAAGAGGATTGAGTGGGAGGGAGCACATCTAGAGACCAGACCTGGAAGTGCAGTTTTCTAAATTTCATAGGACTTTCAAACACAGTCGTCCCTTGAACAACACAAGGGTTGGGCACTGACCCCTTACACAGTCAAAAATCCAAGTACAACTTTTTAAAAGATATATTTATTTATTTGAGAGAGAAAGCAGAATTGGGCAATAGGGGGAAGGAGCAGAGGGAGAGAATCTTCAAGCAGACTCCACGTTGAGCTCGGAGCCTGTCGGGGCTTGATCCCAGGACACATGAGATCATGACTTGTGCCAAAAGCAAGAATCAGATGCTTAACCAACTGAGCCACCAAGGCACCCCAGTTTTTGACTAATAGCTCACTGTTGATCAGAAGCCTCTAACAGCAAGAACACTGTTATCAGAAGTGATAACATAAATAGTTGGTTAACAAATATATTGTATGTGATATATACTATATACTTACAATGAACTAAGCTAGAGAAAAGAAAATGTCATTAAGAAAATCATGAGGAGAAAATACACTGACAGTACTATACTGTAAAGAATCTGAGTGTAAGCAGTTCCCTATAGTTGAAACCTGTGTTGTTCAAGGGTCAACTGTATTAGGACTGGAGATCTGAGCTCGAAGGAATAAATGTGCTTCCTTAATTTTTTCTCTTTCTTTCTTTCTTTCTTTCTTTCTTTCTTTCTTTCTTTCTTTCTTTCTTTCTTTCTTTCTTTCTTTCTTTCTTTCTTTCTTTCTTTCTTTCTTTCTTTCTTTCTTTTTGTCTTCTAGTTCAGCATTTTGTTTGAATGGCCGCTCAGTTGGAGCAAAAATCAAGTTTACACTGAAACAAAATTGGAGACACGCGTGTGGAGAGTTTGAAGCATGGCTGTGAAGGCTTCAGTACATCTGTGTGCTGCCCAACGCCTGTGGAGTTAGAAGTGATTCGTGTTATGCATAGCAGTGAATGTGCCAGAATGTTTGGGGGCAAGGGGAGAGGTGGCAGTTATCATTTCAATATTCCTTTTCTCCCTGAGGAGAGAGACACTTCCTGCTACTGTAAGCACTTTACATCACAGCATTTAAAAGTGATCCCCCAAGGCCTGTTTTATTGGGAGGTGAAGTGAGAAAGAAGTGGGAGATGGATATATGGTATGGGAGTTTTGAAGGCCACTGCAAAGCCTGAAGGATGCACGAATTATGAAAGAGAAAGAATAAGGAAATTCTTTTGTATATTTTGCTTCAAGAAATGTTGGTAATAACCAGTTTTAAAATGTGAATGGGATAACCAAGCAACATCTTTTTAATTTGTTTGGGTAAAAAAATAAGCCTCAATTAATATTTATCTATCATAACTCTTCAGCGGTCGAACAACACTGATTGTGTTGTTGCTATTATCATAATTAGTATTGCAGTGCATTTAGAGTTTTTCTAATGTCATGCGCTGAGCAGCCCCAACTGACACCGACAAATTCAAGCTTTTCTCACCATTTAATCTACTGCTGAGTATTGGCAACTATTGTTGACTTCTATGCAACAAACATTGCTGTGTGCCTCTTATGTCAGAGTCCTCAAATTGGAGACAAACACTTCCTTCCTACTATTAACATTTGCTCCCCTGCCCTCTGTTTTTCTCAAGGTTCTAGAAGATCAGATCAGAATTTTCTGCACAGTGACTTAGCTAGACCCCCAACAATTGACAGTAACAAAGGAAGAGGAAAGGTAGCATAACTCTAAGTAAAAAGAAAACATTAATACTGAGTCTTAGTTGAATCCTGACACCACCACCATGTTTCTGTACATATGTGTATTGATACATCTATCAATCTGCCTATATATCTTGGATTGCATTAAGTGTTCCAAATTAAAGAGAACACTTTTATTTTTTTCTCCCAGTTTTAAGCCCATTGCAGTACCGTATATGGAGAGAATACGTCTCTAAAATAATGAACCCTTAGAGTCTCCTCAACTCTGTTTTAAGGATCAGTCTCATATTATTGTATAATGCTTATGTATGATGGTAACACTGAGGAAAATATATGAGATCTCTCTGATTTACTTTGGCACCTTTTTGTAAGCTAAGACTATTCCAAAATAAATCATTAAAAACAAGAAACAATCACATAAAATGTGTTACACATGTAAAGCAGGCATATAGAGTACTGAACAAGTTGTCCGTCAGAAATATAAAACCTAACATAAAGTACATTGTCTCATGCTAATGTAGAGCGAATTCTTTTTTAGAAATATATGAATGATGGTTTTTTTATTTGTCCATGGTAATTTAATATGCATATAAAATCCCTCAAAATTATACCAGTGCACATAAATATATATTTGTGTTATTTTTTAAATCAGTGATACAAGCTTACAATTCACATTGAACCAGCTTTTGCTTTTTCCCATGCATTTTTATTTAAGAAATCTAGACATTTTTAAACAATAAAGATAGTACAATCAGATAGTTTGCCTTTATTTTCTGAATGGCAAAATAAGAAAATATAATAGGTAGAGAGCAAAAATGAATAGTCATTAGTAAGATCGCTGTGATATTCTGAGGCAGTCTTGAAAATTAGGAATGGCATTCAAGGCCAATTAGCATAGATTCCGTCTGCATTCACTAGGTCCCAAATGTGCCCTCAGTAAGGCCATGGTCTCATGTAAAGAGATGCAAATCACCACGGAAGAAAAAACCTAAAATAAAAAAAAAAAAAAATTACCAGAGGAGGTCACATTTTATTATACAGTGTCCTTTTCTTTCAGATTTGCCTAGAATGATTTCCACAGTTTGTGTATACTGAGCAGTGGTAAGGAACTGACAGATTTTGAGTACAGGTGGAAACATAGTTCAATTTTTAATGTGAGTCATATATAAAAATAAATTGATTAAAATTAAAAGTAGAAGTCCAATTCGTGGTCATAAACAACCTTGAATACCTGCAAACAGGTCCTCAGCTTTGTGGCCATATCATTGGTGCTGGGACAGAGTGGGAAATGCACAAAGGTAATTTCCCCAAGCAGTACATCTAGTTTAGAAAAAGCCTTGTTAAGACGGCATCCAATAGGGGTTTAGAAGAGGCGCTCTGGCTGTCTCATTCCCATCCTTTTGCTCCTACCATTTCAGTGCACATGGCTCCAATTTCCTCCTGGCAGTGCCAATACTTCACATTCAGAGCAGTCTGCAGTTCTGGAAACATCACCTCCCAAGAGCAACTCTGGAATGCCAAACGTTAGGAGTTGGTATGTAAAGACCTTAGCTGCCTGGGCCCTTGGAGAAGATGACTCCGAGGTGCACATTCTATACCATTTCCAGAGTTTCCCAGCTTCAGCAGCCCATGGGAATAATATATTTCATAGTCTGCCTTTTATTGGCCCTTCCCCTTGGTTTCACATCCACACTCCTCTGCTGTGGTTTCCAGGAATTATCTCCCAAACAACCTGCTTGCACTTGCATTTGAATTCTCATCCAACAGTCTGCTTCCATAAAAGCCCAAATTAAGACTGTGACACTCTCCTAATCTTCCATTGTTGGCACCAGCATCTTGAACAAATAATCAGTAGGCATTCACTCCCATTTTTTATAGATGAAAACAATTTGAAGGATTCTTCAAATCTTGATTTTATGAAGATAAAAAAGACTGGCAGATAATGATTTCATGCACAATATAGGATCAGAACTGCATATAACCCATGATCATTAAACCAAGCATCACAACATACCACATATAGAGATTTTACACAGTGGGAGTGCTGACATGAATTTATTTCCTCGCTAAGTATTAGGAACGCTCTTAGTAAGAGGTGACTATAAAAACTCTCTGTTTTGGTTGCATCCATGTTTCTCTTCCAACACTGATGGATTATGCCAGGCCTACTTCTAGATATTCTGTATCGTGATGATCTCCAATGAGTAATCTTGCCCTTGTGCCAAAAATTCTGTCTCTGCTTGTGTGAAGTTCAAATTCCATTTTCAATACAAAGTTATTATCATTTGTATTCAGAAAAAGTTGCTTCTGAGAAGAGTTTTCTCCTGCTTGCCTCTCTCATCAGTCCCTTATATCTCCAACGAGGGCTTCTTTCTCCATTTGGCAGAGTTCAATTCCGTCTATGAGTTCTAATTTGGAAGGGGACGGGGAGCCTTTATGTCTCTACTCCTTTTGGCAGGAAGGATAACTTCCAGATGGTGTCTTACTTTGAAATAGAAGCAGAAACATACACCTGTGATACTTCCTATCATATCAACTCAGAGGCTTTACCGCTTTACTATTTAATTTCCAGTCATGTGATGACATACTGATTAATGAGCTGGGTTTTCTTCCTTAAGTTTCATGGATAACAGACACTTCCAAGGTTGAAGGATGGAGAGAGAGGGCCCTCTCAGCTGCAGTTGAATTTGAACCTTTGGGGACACATGTCAATGCACATTAGAAATAAAAAGGCTTCCAGAAGAACAGTGTTGTCATTTCTTCTGCCATAAATGCCTACTGTAAGTGACTGTGCTTGACTCATGGTCTCTGCAGCATGAAGCACCCCTTAAGCTGGGCATGTTCACATGTTAATGTTTTGCCCAGACTTATAATTCTAAGGTGCTATTATATCTTTTAATTCACTTGGTTCTAAAAATAACCAGAGGTGCCTACAGTAAGTACCTAACACAGCTGGTCAGTGGTGACTCTCTGTTTTACTTCCTCATAGTCCTCACTTACTATCAGCAACACACATATAAGCTCTACAAGGTAAGGCAGGACATACTAGTTGCTATAATAAACAAATCCTAAATCTCAGTGGCTTTGCACAATACAACTTTCTCTCTCACACACACAAATATTCCTTGTTGATGGAGAAAACTTTCCATGCATCATCCAGTGATTCAGGCCCTTCCATCTTGGGGAGCCACCCTCCTCTCATTCAGCAGACAGGGGGAAAGGCTGAGAAATGGGGATGTGCATGTGGCAGGTTTGTAAGGGCCAGACCTGGAAAAAAATACACCATTTCTGGGCTCATCCTCGGGTCAATACTCAGCCACAGCCAAGTGCAAGGGAGGGTAGGAAAGGTAATCTAATTCTAGGACCAATAGGAAAAGAAGCAGGATTTAGAGAACACATAGTATTCTCTGCCAAATATGCTTCTAAACTCCTCCCTTTGTCCTGTAATCTCCTCTGTGTAGAATATTCCTTTCCCTTCTTGCAGTTTCCTTCTCTAGACAACATTCACCCATCATGGTAGCTGACCTCAGATGTTGCCTCTGCTGAGAAGTCTTCCCTGATACACTCATTTCCACCCTCAATGTACATAAGGTGCCTATTTTCTTGTTCCCTTTCTACTCTTAATTATCTTCTGTTATTGATTTACATTAGCTGTATTAACAGTTTCTATCTTTGGATGGTGCATGTTGGTGACGAAAAATATTTGCTGAGCTACCAAAGGAATGAAGCCCATCATTTCTCTTGCTATGACATATTCTCTGGTGGCACCAAATGGCAATCCTCTAATAGGTAGTAGGATTGATTTCATGAAAGTTACCTGTTGAATTGCTACATCTAGTCCCTCAGTACTAACTGTCCTCACCATTTACAGCCCCACCCCCCAAGTGATCATTCCTCCTCCCTTTCCCCTTGGGGCAGAATGTACCTTCCAAACTCACTGCCTTGGGCTTCATCGTGTGACTTGTTTTGACCAATGGAATGTGGGCAAAATCAAGGATGGGTCAGTCCAAAACTGGACTTTAAAGACCATCATACGTTTTGGGGATCCCTGGGTGGCTCAGCGGTTTGGCGCCTGCCTTTGGCCCACGGCGCGATCCTGGAGCCTCAGGATCGAGTCCTGTGTTGGGCTCACGGCATGGAGCCTGCTTCTCCCTCTGCCTGTGTTTCTGCCTCTCTCTCTCTCTCATTCTCTATCATGAATAAATAAATAAATCTTTAAAAAATAATAATAATAAAGACCATCATACGTTTTCATTCACCTTTCTTTTGCCTTCTGCTATGAAAAGAGCAGCCCCAGATGGCTGCTGTTCCTCAACCTGGGTTCTAGAATGAGAGACATGTGGAGCAAAGCTGAACCCAGGCCCAACCCAGCCCAGCTGAGTCACAACTAACCTTCACACCTTTCAGCAAGAAAAAAAAAAAAAAAAAAAAAAAAGTTTGTAGGCTACCTACCTCTTTACCAGTGTTTGTTACAGTGTTACTGAAACAGGAGATAACTAATAAATTCTCCCAACCGAATTATTTTCTAACTAGTCAGGGTGGGACCTAGAAATCTGCAGTTTTAAATAGTCTCCAAGGTTATTTGGATGCTCTTCTAGCCACATGTAGAAACTTGTGCATACTAGTCTCCTACTCAAGAGGAGAAAAACTCAATGTTTAAGTCCATGGAACAGGTCATCCTTAAAGACTTTACTGTCAGCTATTTCCCCAATCCTATGCCAGGGAACACGACTTCAGATAGAATCCTAGAAGTTCTCAAGTGGCAGCTGAACATGAACATGAGATGCCTAAGCAGGTAAGTCTTCTAGATCAGCCTGTCACTCCCTCAAAACTGGCTGGCCCTATTCCTGATATGACTTCTTTGGAAGATTTTTGCCTGCTGTTACCATAAAAACATGCCGCAGTGGGGGATTTAGGAGGCAGAAGGAACCAGAAGTGTGTATTGCTGTACCCTTCCAACCTCATTGTGGGCCATAATGCTGTATAAGCCTGTGTAGGATGGTGTGTTTTTCCTTCAGCCTGAATTCACTGCTCCATCACAATATTAAAATGGGCCAGATTACTAAATCTTCTATCATCAGTTGATTCTCTCTAATCATTAGGTAATATAATTTAGAGGCAAAAGAATTATGTTCTGCATATAGTCTAGCAATAAGAAATACAGTTAACTGTGTCTAACATAATTACTATTTCATGTCTACAAGGTTTTTTCCCCCCTCTATTAGCCTGACATGTAGGATGCTATTATTGGCCATTTTTAAAAAGATGCTTAAATGATTTTTTAATGTTTCTTTTTCCCCCTATTAACTCATCACATTTCAGTTCTCCAGTTCTATGTTCTCAGTCCATGAATTGAGGATTTGCATTAGGCACATAGCTTTAAAAATATATATATATATAAATATATATATTTATTTATTTATTTATTCATGAGAGACACAGAGAGGGAGAGAGAGGCAGAGACACAGGAAGAGGGAGAAGCAGGCTCCATGCAGGGAGCCTGATGTGGGACTTGATCCCAGGACTTCAGAATCACACCCTGGGCCAAAGGCAGGCGCTAAACCACTGAGCTACCCAAGGATCCCTGGCACATAGCTGTTCTTATGTGCTGTGATTTAATAAGTGACAGGAATTTTACTTTTGCTATTTCCTTGACAGAGTAGGGAAGGTGTAGGGGGAAGAAACATACTTAACTCTCTAAATACTATGTCTAATTTCCTTATATTGTGGTAGAAAAATAAAAGGAGACAGTCATAAGAACACTGAGAAATTTGTCACATCCACGAATCACATGAGGTAGAGAGATTAAAATACTTTTTAAAAATAGTTGACAGTAACTATCATGCCAAATGCAGAGCTACAATCCCAGAGGGCAGGCCTATTATGCCAAAGTCCTCCAGAACTCCTTTGGATTGTCACAAGCAGCAATCCTGGCTTATTCTTTGTTTGCCTATTCCTTATAGTTCCTAATTTTATAAATGTTCATTGAATGAGTAGATGGGCAAATGGACAGTGGTAGGGAGGGGAGATTTCTGCTGAGCAAAAATGGAAAGCATTGAGGATGCTAATCCAAAAAACTATGTATGTGATTAAACAAATATTTGTTGCCAGGAACTTCTGCCCTTTGTCCCCGTGCAAGGAAGGTGTCATGCTCATACCCATTGCCTGGGCTACTTGAGATGCCCAAGCAGGTAAGTCTTCTAGACTAGCCCGTTACTCCCTCAAACACTGGCTGGCCCTATTCCTAATATGAGTGCCTTAGAAGATTGTTGCCTGCTGTTATCTTTTGCATGGACAGCACTGAATATTTTATATTATCACTAGTGTTTTTAGCAAATCCTATTTTCAATATATCCTCTAAAAGACAGACATAAAGATGATTTAATTTTAAATTCACACATGTTTATATCTTATGCTAGGAAATAACATTCTTCATTGAAATTAAAGCAGTTTATGCAAAATGATGAAGTTACTAAGTATTTGTAAGCAGACTGAGAGGAAGTTTTACCAAATGCTTTGCAAAGGGATATGGAGGGGAAAAAAAAGCACAGTCTTCTTATCATAACTAACATAGGAACTTGCTATGAATCTCTGTAAATATAACTTATTCTACAGAAGATAGGAGTGCGTCCTCCGAACTTATGAAGAGGACAGGAAGCTTTTTTCTCATGTGATTACTTGGTCAAAGGCAGAGGAATTCAGGCAAAGTTTTTTCATACCACTACTGAGTCTATATGATGAGGTTACATAAAGGTAAATGCAGCAAACATTCTCAAGTGCATCACCATCATTTTAAGCATAGACATCATTAGACAATTAAAAAAAAGGAAAAAATACATGGCTTAGTCCTCATAATACAAAGCACATGACAATGCTAATTTTGGTATTGAATGAGAACGGAAACTCTGATTCTAAGCCAGATTTTAACTATAAGTTTGGCTACAATCTTAATGTTGCTTATCTTTTAATGCCTGGAGCAAGAGCCTAGCTAATGATGCCCAGCAGCTCTGCCCAGAAGACAATCTATTTCTAAGACATTTGGCAAAAGAGGGTATGGATTTTTCTTCCCAGTCAAAAGTTGTCACAAAGTTCTCAGGTCAGGGATACAAGTTTCACCCAGGCTAACCAGGTTGAATTTTGCTTTCCCAACAGGAAATTAGAAACTACATTAGACTTACTTTGGGAATCCAAGGACCGTAATAGGCTAAATCTGGGCCACTTATCCAAACCTATCACTTCTTCCTAATACTAGTCATCAAAAGCTACCACAAGTTAAAAATCCGGTTTCCTCTCCTTCCATGCCTCTTTCTGAGATGGAAACACTATGACCTGAGAGAAAGAACATGAGCTCTACAAAGAGACACATCTGAATTTGCCTCCTTTCTTCTACTGCCTGGCTGTGAGAGGGGCCCCTTGGATGATAGCTATGGTGACCTACAAATCCCATTGCTTGCCCTTAGTCTCTGTTTCTTCAGAATCTTCGACATTGGACACTTTTAACCATGCCCTCTTTCACTGGTTTCTTCTAGAATGTGAGAGCATTCTTTTCTAGTGTGATCCAATACAGTGTTGGATCTAAAATAATGTCATGATCTTTAATAATATGTCATGACAACAGTGCTAGGTCAAATAGTTACTGAGACTGTGCAATGAAGCAAGCACTGTAATAAGTATTGGGGAATACAAACTTGCCCTTTAAGAGTTTATGGTCTGGGGCAGCCCGGGTGGCTCAGCGGTTTAGCGCCGCCTTCAGCCCAGGGTGTGATCCTGGAGACCTGGGATCGAGTCCCATGTCGGGCTCCCTGCATGGAGCCTGCTTCTGCCTATGCCTGTGTCTCCGCCTCTCTCTCTGTATCTCTCATGAATAAATAAATAAAATCTTTAAAAAAAAAAAAAGAGTTCATGGTCTGGAAAGAGAAGTAAGATTATAAAGAAGTGATTGCAAACCTTGTAACATGTAAGTGGTAATAGTAGTAACAGTAGTAGTAATAGTAGTAGTAGCAGTAGCAATAAAAGACTAGTAGGAAGAGACAATTAATGACTAGATTATTAAACTTCTGGAATGCCTGTAAGAGTAGAGTAAGGCTTAGTCTACAGTCAGTTCTTTTTTTTTTTTTTAAGATTTTATTTATTTATTCATGACAGAGAGAGGGGGGGGGGGGCAGAGACACAGGCAGAGGGAGAAACAGGCTCCATGCAGGGAGCCTGATGTGGGACTCGATCCCTGGTCTCCAGGATCACGCCACGGGTCGAAGGTGGCACTAAACCGCTGGACCACTGGGGCTGCCCTACAGGTCAGTTCTTAAACATGCTTTATTATGTACCATTATCAGTAAAAACACCTGAGAATACACCAGTGAATACACATACAAGACATATACAATCTTTATTATTCACACAATTTATTTTTGCGAATTCACCTACTAGCTAACATTTATTTGTAACCCCGAAATCAACACCCAACACTTTTGCAGTCATTTGTGGACGTGTGCAGAGCAGGGGAAAAATGTAAATGCCTGAAGGGTAGTTTTCCCACTGAAAGCAAGCAACATGATGCTGTGCCTTCTCCTGTCAGTTCTTATACTGTAAACAAGTGTCCTTTTCATAGTTTACTTTAATGCCCTATTTGTTGCTCTTTTATGCTCCTTACTGGGGCTTTTGCTGTTTGAAATGGCCCCCAAGCATACAGCTAAAGTGTAATCTAGTATCTCTAAGCACAAGAAGGTTGTGATGTACCCTATGGAGAAAATACATGTGTTAGACAAGCTCTATTCAGGTGATCAGTTGATCAGTACGATTGTTTCAGCTGGGTAGAGAAGGCCAAATTTTAATGATTTGATGTAGATAACTCAATTATTTTTTTCATGTTAAGTTGACTATTAAGCCAAAATAAACATACTTTTGAATAAAATTTTTCCATTGTTCTCTAATTTCAGTAAGACCCTGAAATTTCACCAGTTTTGCCTTCCATAATACTTGCTTTACCAAGTGACCATCCTAAGCCATTTTCCTATTGGCAGTTTTATTAGCTATTTATCCTCTATTGTGTATTTTCTATTAGTGATTGCATTATGAAGCCCCATCACTGTCTGAAGTCTATATAGGAAACAAGACTCTATTATCTTCAACAAATAGAAGTCAGAGAGACCAAGGAGGAGACTTTTAGGAAGGAGGGACATGGTAGCAGCACAAAGTGAAACAGTAAGGCCAGTATTTCAGTTGGAGGAAGACTAGAGAGCATCCTTAGCAAGATCAACTTTACTGAGTGCTACACACAGAAAGTGGCCTAGGCCATTCCAAAGATGAGGGAATGCTGGCTGATAGAAAGGTCCAGATCATTATCATGGGAGGGAGGGAGAAACATGTTTATCAGAAATGGAAATAGTAAGACATCAAGTGGTCAAAGAACTCTACCTCTGTGAATATGACCAGAATTGGGACCAAAAAAATCCATGAACCAGCACTAAAGTTCTTCCTAGAAGAGTGACCCAGAGACTAAAGCTCATAGAAAAATGGGTAGAAAGGGGGTATTCCGGTCAACTAATATTCCATAAAGGAGGAAAGACTATCCATTGGAAGAAAGACAGTATCTTCAATAAATGGTGCTGGGAAAATTGGACATCCACATGCAGAAGAATGAAACTAGACCACTCTCTTTCACCATACACAAAGATAAACTCAAAATGGATGAAAGATCTAAATGTGAGACAAGATTCCATCAAAATCCTAGAGGAGAACACAGGCAACACCCTTTTTGAACTCAGCCACAGTAACTTCTTGCAAGATACATCCACGAAGGCAAAAGAAACAAAAGCAAAAATGAACTATTGGGACTTCATCAAGATAAGAAGCTTTTGCACAGCAAAGGATACAGTCAACAAAACTAAAAGACAACCTACAGAATGGGAGGAGATATTTGCAAATGACATATCAGATAAAGGGCTAGTATCCAAGATCTAAACTCAACAGCAAAGAAACAAACAACCCAATCATGAAATGGGCAAAAGACATGAAGAGAAATCTCACAGAGGAAGACATAGACATGGCCAACATGCACATGAGAAAATGCTCCGCATCACTTGCCATCAGGGAAATACAAATCAAAACCACAATGAGATACCACCTCACACCAGTGAGAATGGGGAAAATTAACAAGGGAGGAAACAACAAATGTTGGAGAGGATGCGGAGAAAAGGGAACCCTCTTACACTGTTGGTGGGAATGTGAACTGGTGCAGCCACTCTGGAAAACTGTGTGGAGGTTCCTCAAACAGTTAAAAATATACCTGCCCTACGACCCAGCAATTGCACTGCTGGGGATTTACCCCAAAGATACAAATGCAATGAAACGCCGGGACACCTGCACCCCGATGTTTCTAGCAGCAATGGCCACGATAGCCAAACTGTGGAAGGAGCCTCGGTGTCCAAAGAAAGATGAATGGATAAAGAAGATGTGGTTTATGTATACAATGGAATATTCCTCAGCCGTTAGAAATGACAAATACCCACCATTTGCTTCAATGTGGATGGAACTGGAGGGTATTATGCTGAGTGAAATAAGTCAATCGGAGAAGGACAAACATTATATGTTCTCATTCATTTGGGGAATATAAATAATAGTGAAAGGGAATATAAGGGAAGGGAGAAGAAATGTGTGGGAAATATCAGAAAGGGAGACAGAACGTAAAGACTGCTAACTCTGGGAAACCAACTAGGGGTGGTAGAAGGGGAGAAGGGCGGGGGGTGGGAGTGAATGGGTGACGGCACTGGGGGTTATTCTGTATGTTAGTAAACTGAACACCAATAAAAAATAAATTAAAAAAAAAAAAGAAAGGGGGTATTCCATCCCAGTGCCACAGACTTCAGTATATTTTTATTTAAGAATAGAACAGTAAAAAAAAAAAAAAAAAAAAAAAAAAAAAAGAATAGAACAGTAATTATTTGAAAAGATTGGGTAGATTGCTCTAGGTTGAGAAATCGGCAGTAATTTGGTGCAAACGAACAGCTCCCACTTCCAGGAAAACTTTTTTTTTTTAACCTATTGATTTCTTTTATTAAGTTTTGAATTTTTTTTTAAGATTTTACTAATTTATGAGAGACACAAAGAGAGAGAGAGACAGAGACACAAGTAGGCTCCATGCAGAGAGCCCCACGCAGGACTCGATCCCAGGTCTCCAAGATCATGCCCCGGGCTGAAGGCGGCACTAAACCACTGAGCCATCTGGGCCACCCAAGTTTTGGATTTTAATTCCAGTGTAGTTAAAATACAGTGTTCTATTAGTTTCAGGTGTACAAAATAGTGATTTAACACTTTCATACATCACTCAATGCTCATCACAGCAAGTGCACTCCTTAATCCCCATCACCTATTTAACCCATCCTCCCACCCTTTTCCCCTCTAGGAATCATTAGTTTGTTCTTTTTTTTTTTTTTTTAAGATTTTATTTATTTATTCATGAGAGACACAGAGAGAGAGAGAGAGAGAGAGAGACAGAGGGGCAGAGACACAGGCAGAGGGAGACACAGGCCCCATGCAGGGAGCCCGACGTGGGACTCGATTAGGTGTCTCCAGGATCACGCCCTGGGCTGAAGGCAGTGCTAAACCACTGAGCCACCCTGGCTTCCCTAGTTTGTTCTTTATAGTTAACAATCTGTTTCTTGATTTGTCTCTCTTGCTCTTTTTTTCCTTTATTTATTTTGTTTCTTAAATTCCACATATGAGCAAAATCATATAGTATTTTTTGTTTCTCTAACTGACTTATTTCAGTTAGCCTTATACTATCTAGATTCATCCATGCTGTTGCAAATAGCAAGATTTCATTCCTTTTTATAGCTGAATAGTATTCCATTATATACACGTATAATATATGTATAATTATAGTATATATAATTATATATAATGTATGTATAATTAAATAATGTATAATATGTATAATATATGTATAATAATATATGTATAATAATATAATATATATGTATAATTAAGTAATATATATATTACTGGGTAAATACCCAGTAATGCAATTCATGGATCATAAGGTAGTTCTATTTTTAACTTTTTAAGGAATCTCCATACTGCTTTCACAGTGGCTGCACCAGTTTGCATTCCTACCCTGCAACAGTGCAAAAAGGTTCCTGTTCTCCACATTTTCATCAACACTTGTTGTTTCTTCTGTTTTTGATTTTAGTCATTCCTATTGGTGTGAGGTGATACTGTGATTTTGATTTGTGTTTCCCTAATAGTGATGTTGAGTATCTTCTCATATATCTGTTGGCCACCTCGGTTCTTCTTTGGAAAAAATGTCTATTTGTGTCTTCTGCCCATTTTTAATTGGGTTATTTGGTTTTGGGTGTTAAGTTATATCAGTTTTTTCTATATTTTGGATACCAAACTTTTATCAGTGATGTCAGTTGTAAATATCTTCTCCCATTCCGTAGGTTACCTTTTAGTTTTGTTGATTGTTTCCTTCTCTGTGTAGAAGCTTTTTATTTTGATGTAGTCCTAATCCTTTATTTTTGGGTTTATTTCCCTTACCTCAGGAAATGTATCTAGAAAAATGGTGTGATAGCCAATGTCATAGACATTATTGCCTGTGCTCTCTTCTAGGATTTTTATGGTTTCAGGTCTCACATTTAGGTCTTTAATGCATTTTGGGTTTATTTTTGTGTATGGTATAAGAAAGTGGTCCTGTTTCATCCTTTTGCATGCAGCTGTCCACCTTTCCCAACACCATTTGGTAGACTTTTTCCCACTGTATATTCTTTCCTCCTGTGCTGAAAATTAATTGACCATATAATTGTGGGCTTATTTCTGCGTTTTCTATTCTGTTCCATTGACCTATGCGTCTGTTTTGTGCCAGTATCAGACAGCTTTGATTACTATAGCTTTGCAATATAACTTGAAGCCTGAATTATGATACCCCTAGTTTTGTTTTTCTTTCTTAAGATTACTTTGGCTATTTGGGATGTTCTGTGATTCCATACACATTTTAGGATTGTTTGTTCTGGTTCTGTGAAAAAATGCCATTGGTATTTTGATAGGGATTGTGTCAAATTTATAGATAGCTTTGGGTCGTATGGACATTTTTTTTTTTTTTTTAGTATGGACATTTTAACATTTGTTCTTTTCACCAATGAACATAGAATGTCTTTTCAATTCTTTGTGTTGCTTTCAATTTCTTTCATCACTGTTTTATAGTTTTCAGAGTACAGGTCTTTTACCTATTTGGCTAAGTTTATTCCTAGTATTTTTTTTTGTGCAGTTGTAAATATAAATGTAATTTCTTTGGATCAATATTACTGTATAGAAATGCTACAGATTTCTATACACTGATTTTATATCCTGTGACTTTACTAAATGAATGTCCACTGCTCTATTAAATCTTATCTAACTGTTCTTCACCTCCCCAAGCTTCACCAAACTCCTGCTTCTGGCCTCAAAGTTCCCAGAGTACTTCAATCAAACTGAAGTTGAGCTGAGGATGGGGGGCAAGGAGTGGGGCAGATTTGGAAAGAATTAGATAGAATTAATGTATGCTAAGATCCCTAAAGATGTGTTTAACATCCATGTCTAATGGAGAAAGAATTAGCAAAGTCTGACTGTAAATAAACATGTAAACATATATGTGTGGCAAATGAAAGGTGGCAATGTGTTGTGGTAAAACCTCCAGACTCCTATTGCCTGGGCTCAAATCCTGCTCTATGAGGGATTAGCTCCACGGAGTTGAGAAACCGATTACTTCTATTTCCTTTTATGTAAAGTGAGAATCGTAATAAAGGTATTTAAGACAGAAGTGTTATTATGAGGATTATATGAATAAATTAACATGCAGCCAATGCAACTGCCCCAGACTCATGGTGAATGTGCAGTAAGAGGGAGGTATTATTTTGATTAGTACAGTTTTTAAATTTTTGATTGTAACTGAAGATTGATGTTGAATTTGTTACACAATTACTTTCATTTTCCTTTTTTTGTTGTTCATTATTTTATACAAAAGTATAAAGCTTTCCTCTTTTGGAATAATTCAAGCAATAAAAAGTAAAGAAAATTGTCAGGAAACATTTTAATTACTCCCTAAGTTTAATACAGCTCATGCTTCTTATCAAATTATGATTTGATATTTTTACACTTAACCCCACACACACGATAATAATTTAAATATAATTTTAATTAGTTATCTACGAGCTTATCTCATTGATTGTATTCTACCAATAACCCCTGGAAAAGAGATTTCTAGAAAGTATTTTTAAGTATGTAAGGAAAAACAAGAATATGTTTAGACAGTATACTTAAGTTAACATGAAACTTTCTCTTACCAGTTCTTGCTCTTACAAATCTGTAAATTATTTTAAATAGGGATTCTTTACTTGCACTTCTTATTAGAGTCATATGGGAATGCAAATACTGGTAGCTTTTCAGATAAAACTGCAAAGTGAAATGTATTCTGTGCTTTGGTGGACCTTTACTCCACTCTTAAAATAAAACAGCAAGTGGAAGATTTTAAGACATGAGGTCTATTTATTAGCAGGCTGCTTAGGACAGCATTTGTACTGTCCTTTCCTGGAAATCTTACTAACTCAACACTAGCCAATCCATCATAGCTACACAAAGGGGACGATGAAAAGCATGCCTGTCTCCTGCACTTAAAATTGAAATTAGCCTGATTGGATTGCACAAAGAGTCGTCTTGCAGTCAGCCCTGGTTGACTTCAAAGGATTCATACACATGGAAGAAAAAAAAAATCCAAAGCCAAAAGGAGTTGAGAATCTGGCACAAATAATGTCATTTTTTACTTAAAGTCTAAAACAAAGAGCAAACAAAACAAAAAACACCAATGACTACAACAAAAACCCTGCTGTCACCAGTTAATTTTAAAACTGCATTGACGTGATTAGTCTAATACTTATCGTTTAATAGTTACAGGTGGCTCTAAATGTTACAACTCAAGTTTAAGTCAAATTTATGTAATTTATGTGACTTATAAAATATATCTTTCTTTGTAAGTGAAGAAAATAATTAATATTCCTGAAATTCTGCTATGCTTGTTTTATTTAAAGATTTTATTTATTCAGAAGAGACACAGAGAGAGGGAGAGGCAGAGTCACAGGCAGAGGGAAAAGCAGGCTCCATGCAGGGAGCCCAATATGGGACTCGATCCTGGGACTCCAGGATCACGCCCCAGGCCAAAGGCAGGTGCTAAACCACTGAGCCACCCAGGGATCCCCTCTGCTATGCTTGTTGACCATTTACAGTGCTGCAAAAATATAAATGTGCATAGTGCTAGAAGGAGGAAGATTCTAGAAGCAGTCTGAATGGGGAAATTGGTGAACTGAGGAAGACAGTCTTATTTAAAGGGCAGCCATTACTCAGCATCATCCAATTGTTGCCTTGCAGGAAGCTAGCTCAGCATTGCCAGCTCTTGAAAACTGCCAAGACTGAAAACTGGATTTTTATGGGATTACTCCCAATTTTTCCACGGTTGTAATTAATTAAAAACGTAAACACTGTACAAGCTAAGAAATGACTCATATTTATCATATTTCATAAATCAAGATACAAGGGTATTCGGAGCAAAAGATGAAAAGGTCCAGTTGTTCAAAAATTAATAACTACAAGAAATCTATGCTGCTTCTAAGTTAGAAGAGTGATAATGTTGTCCAGAGGTCAGAGGCAGGTGCCTCAAGGCTTCCAATGTCCAAAGTCCAGCTTCTTAGGCAGAGCCTAGTAAACTTACACTTCCAGGAATGGGCCACTGCTGCTGTCCTTGGAGTTGCCACCATGAGGACTCACATCAGCGGCTCCAGCTGTAGCGAATATTGTTATTACTTCCTGAATTATTCCCATTGCTGCCCCTGTAGCCTCCTCCGTGGGGGACTCCACAGCACTGCTGCTGCTGCTGCAAGCAATGTTGTTAGTACTTCCAGAACTGTTACCACAGCAGCATTGTTATGCCTGCAGCCACCACTGGAGAGAGCGTCAGACACTGGGAGCAGAAAGAGTCACTTCTCCCCTCTAGCTGTGTGGTTTTCAGTCTGGTTTCCCCTAGGCAGGTGAGACAGAAATGCTATGCCAACTTCCTTAGGAGTACGGATGCAAAATTCTCTTGAAAATGTGAGAAAACTAAGTTAACCAGCATGTATGTGTGTGTGTGTGTGTGTGTGTGTGTGTGTATCTATAATATATATGTATCAGTAATACAGAATAATGGCATTGCTTTCATCTAGTAATGCAGGAATACTTTAACAACAGAAAGTCTTTTAATGTCATTGACCACATTAACAGATTGAGGAGGAAACCATAGGATCATCTCAGAAGATGCAAGAAAAAAATATATAAGAAATCCAATATCCATGTATAATTAAAAGCTTCATACCAAAGTAGGAATAGGACACAACTTTTGAAACCTGGTATGTTTATCTATGACAAAACCATCAGGACACCTGGGTGGCTCAGTGGTTGAATATCTGCTTTCAGCTCAGGGCGTGATCCTGGGGTCCTGGGATCGAGCCCCACATCGGGCTCCCCAGAGGGGGCCTGCTTCCCCTCTGCCTATGTCTCTGCCTCTCTCTCTCTCTGTCTCACATGAATAAATAAATAAAATCTTAAAAAAAGATTATAACAAAACTGTCAATGCCATCATGTTTAATGTTGAAACACAATATTTTCTATAAAAACTAGGAAAAGGAAAGAGCTGTCTGATGACACTGCCTGTGTTTATCATCATTCTGGAGATCCTGGCCAATGCAGTAAGGCAAGACAAATATTATAAAAAAAGAAAAAGACAGAAATTATTGTTGTTTGGAACTGTTAAAATTACCCATAGAAAATCTGTAGTTAACACTATTCAAATCAACAAAGTTTTTATACACAAAATCAAAATTTAAAAAAATCAATGAAGTTGTTATAAAACAACAGCAACCAATTAGAAAATATTATTTTAAAAACATAACATATATAACAGTCTCTGCTATGACTCAGGATAGTGTAATATACCTGAGTCCTAATCCAAACCCACAATGCCGCTTCTCACGATAGGACCATTTTTTAAAACAAAGCTGTTAGGTAGATAATGGTTGGAAATGTGACCATTGTGTGGATTTTGGGAAATGCTGCTTCATCAGTATAAAACTACCTACCACAGACAACCATAACCCACCTTAAAGAGATTGCAAACACTGAAGTTGGAGTTTTCCCTTCCCTAAAATTGATCACTATAAATGCTTGTTAATAAAGTAAATGAATACTATTTTAATTATCAAGTCAAATATCTGAAAAGAAGGGAGGGAGAGAAGACCATTTTTTAAAAGAATCTCAAATTTTCCTCCAGATTCACCTTGCATTTTGTAATTTCAATCACTGTTTAATACCAGCTCATTTAAGTCACTATTGGTACCATAACCCATTTAGAAATACAGAACGTCTTTATGAGCACATGAGTAATTAACCAAATAATAGGCTATACATCAGCCCATTATTCCAGGGCATAAGCTTATCCTTGGAAGGAAATTTAATCATTAGAAGGCTTTGGATCACTTTTTCTCTCCTATTTTAGGAATATCAAACTAATTCCCCAACGAAATCTAATGTACTAAGATAATCGGATTCAATAAAAAGAATAGCACTCCTATGTCATTTCTAATAAAGAAAATTAATTTTCCTGGCTTACTTGAAATGTCAGAATTCATACCCACAACCTCTATGAACTACAATAAATAAACTAATAACAAATAGTTAAAAGGGAAAACTTAAAGAGTAGTGTTACCAAAGGGGTCAAATACTTATTTGCTTTTAATAAATAAAAATTTTTGTATATTTTCCTAAGGATAAATTTGCGAGGAAAACAGAATGTCTTAACACAGGAGAAACACCCAAATGGAATAAATGAATTTCTTTCCCTCTTTTGAATAAAATAAATATTAAATAAATAAATGATACACCAAGTTAGACACATGGAAAAAAAGAATGTGATTAAACAGCTTCTCATTTGGGTGCACTGTTTACGTATTCAGTCCTGATGATAATGCACTCAAACACAATCGATCACTGATTTTAATTTCCTTTATTGTGTTACAGACAGATGAAAAGGAAAGAATTAAATGAAGGAGCTGTTTAGCCAGGCTGCGCACCATCTCCCTATCCAGATGGCACACACATCCTGTATTCTTTGCAGCATGAGTTTGGCTGAGCAGCAATGTGCACTCCATCCCAGTCCATACAGTTCACAAAGCACTTTCCTAGGAGATAGCATGAGAAAAGACTTCTTTCCTTACTCTGTATATATGTAAGGGGACCATAAAGCTATAAGGGTAATTTTCATGAATTAAGTAAAAAAAAAAAAAAAAAACCAGTGTCATATTCTGTATGTATTACATGTTCTAAAAATTACAAAATCAGTAATAGATACCTTAGACACTAGTAGAGATACAGTGATCAAGGGTGTCTTTGCTATTTCTTTTCACTATAATAGGGTTGGCAACTCCTGTTTTTTTTTTTCCTTTTCTCTCTCTTTTTAGCTGTACGAACATTAATCAGAATTTACAATATAAAGTGAAAAAAATTGTGTAGAGATGAGAATAACAATATTTTTATCAAGTTGAGTATTTTCTACAGGAATAGAATAAAACTTAAAGAAATGATTTGTAATTAAAAATCTGAAATTTCTTTTAAGATTTTATTTATTTATTTGAGAGGTAGAGAGAATGCATGAGAATGAAGAAGGTCCGAGGGGGGAAAATCTGAATTTTTTTAAGCTTTATGTCCAATGAGAATACAGCATTTTTAAAGCCCTCTATTCTGCACTCAGAACTCAATTTTACAAACCACGCACCATCCGTTCTGAAACCTTTAGCTTGAGAAATTATTTCAAGGAATTTCCTCAAAATGCTTGACTTTTCCTGGAAATTCATACATACAGCCTCTTAAATTGGACATCTGTCAATATAATCGATTAAAAAAGTAAAGCATCTGGTGACAAAAACAAGGATCTAAAAAAGGATCCCTTTTTCCAGACAACCTTCTCTGCTACTCAATCCCTCCTTTCTTGGGCACCCCAAGCTCTCTACCTATCATACAGCACTAAATTTCCAAATATTTGTTTCTCTGTATCTTTTCCAGTTGACTATGTGCTCTTCCAGGAATAGATCTCCATCCTTGTGTCCCCCAAGGCCAAGGACAGTGCCTGGTTTCTGAATTCAGTAAAGTGAAAGGGATAGTCGAAAAATTTTCATGTTAAAAGAAAAACTACTTATGTATCTGCTGTCATTGAATCTATGGATATTTCTCAATAGCTCAGAGCACACTTAAAACATTTCATGCTGTTCTCTGTTCTTTTATGGGATGATTGTCCAGGTATGGTCCAACAGAGGAGACACAGGAAAAATTTGGAAAAACTATGTTTTTTTAATACTTACAGGTTGCAGGCACAGCATGCAGGACCATGTGGGGAAGATGCAGGGTGGTAGAGGAAGAAAGCAGGAGCATAGGAAACTAGGGTTAGACCCTTTATTGGGAGTTCCAGGGGAAAAGCCAGGGAGGGCAGGGTAAACAGTTTAGGATTGGCTATTTGAATAATTTCAGTAGGTTCCTAGCTTTTGGGATGTCCCTTTGCCTAGGCCTTGGTCCTGATGTGATCAAGGCAGAGTCATATTGTCTCCTGGGGTGCACCAACCGGAGAGAGGAGGTGGGCCTCTGGATTGGTCAGTTTGCCTATAAAACGCATGCATTGGCCTGCACCCTTTAGCTTCAAGAGATGTAGTCTCTCCTCAGCCAGAAAGGTTTTTAAGATGCCAGGACATAGTAATATACAGAAGCACCCAAAAATATAAACAATACACATCCTCATGGAAAGGCTCATGCAAGCCTGGTAGCAGGAAAAGTCATGGTCTGTAGTTACTTTCAGGGTCTGCACTACTGCCCACCTCTCCTTTCCTTTCCCAGTATGAAACCTCCTGTTCTCTCACTTATTCTCCATCTCCATTTAATGAGAATAGCAGGGACAGAGTGGTGCACAGTCGTGGAAGTAGTGGAGGTGATTTATCTGCTGTGTGGAGATTTGGCACAGGTGCATTATACAGTGGAGAGATGGGGCATTTGAGAAGTGAGGCTCTCTCTTCATCTTCTTGCATTCACAGGTCCTTATTTTGTTCCAGGGCCACCAGCAAAAGTGCTAACATATGGAACCCTGTGAACTGGGCTGACTTCATCCTAAAATCACAGTTGGGTCGTGGGTGCCAGACCACCAACAGCAAAGACAATGGAGCCAGTAGAGGTGCTTTTTCCATTTTGTCTTCTTTGTGAGCTTTTCACCCATCCATCATCCATCCACCATGTTCTTTTCTACCCCCGCACCCCCCACCCCAGGACTTTCTTCTCTAACACAGGTCACTCAGTACAGGAAACTACTCCTCCACACAACCATCAGCTTTGTCAACTGCTTCCAAAGCACTTGCAGACATGGATGACCGTTCCACAGCCAGGCATTTCCAACCCACCCCATACTCATTTTCTGCTGTGCTGCCGCTACCACTGTTTGGCCTTGCACCTTATTGATTGAATAGGGTCTGAGACCCCTGCCGACAGACCATATGTGGTCCCAGGCACACAGATATTCTCTTTAGTGTAATGTGTTGGGTAGGAGAACCCAGTCCTAATTTTCTTCTTTTGGGATATTGTGGGACATCAGTTATTATTTCTGGATTGTTAAATTCATATCATAGAATTATATCATAGAATGATGGTCTTCCCAGAAGTATTGTAATCTTTGTTTTTGATCTAAAAAAGTTACTCTGTATCAAACTGGGAAGGAGTGTAAAAATAAAAGCCCATAAATGAATTCTGATTATTTCCTCTCTTCTTCTGGAATTTTTTTTTAAGACTTTATTTATTCACGAGAGAGACAGAGAGAGAGGCAGAGACAGAGGCAGAGGGAGAAGCAGGCTCCATGCAGGGAGCCTGATGTGGGACTCCATCTGGGGACCGCAGGATCACTCCCTGAGCTGAAGGCAGATGCTCAACTGCTGAGCCACCCAGGTGTCCCTCTGTAATGTTTTTATAAAAGCCTCCAGCCTGAAAAAGCTCTCCCTGAAGCTGTTTGTCTGAGCCAGTACCTGTGATGTCAGACTTTGGTGTGTGCCATTCAAACTTGTCTCCAGTTTAGACTCTAGGGGATTGAGAATATAATCTAAAGAGGCTGATTAATCCTGAAAATGGTAATGTTTAGGAAGTTAAACCGCCATAAAAAATTAAAATCCACTTCAACATATATAGTTAGATTCCCACCACTTATCCATCAAGGACAAATAATAGGAAAACGGCTGCGTCCAAGGTCACAGGTACCTTCTCCATCCTCACCATGGACCTTGGATAACCAGGTTTAGAACAGGACTGAAACCTATTCAATCAATAATAATAATCATAAAAAGTGTGTCCCTATAACTCCATGGAACTACTTTCCATAAATTTGCACTTAATGGAATTGAACTGCAGGTGGTTGCAAGGCATTCATGGTGCTCTCATTGTCATATGGGGACACAGTGCAAGAAGCCCCCTGAAACATCAAACCTCAAGGTTGAGGAGAGGAGAAACACTGCCTTTGTGTTTCCTCCCATCCTGAAACAGTGTGCTAAGTGGCCAGACTGATGGAAGGCAAGAAACAAAGATACAAAGCAGCAGGCATTGCCCCTGGAAGAATAAGGGAGTATGCAATACAACACACATAAAATGTATCCGAAGGAAAAAGACAAAAAGCTCTTTTCTCTTGCCGTAAATAAATAGAATTTAAAGAACAGCAGAATAAAAGTGTATACACAATGGAAGACAGCCTGTAATGTGCGACTTATCATCCACATACTTTTGTCAGTGATACACTACTCTTTGATTCTAGATGCCACAGTTGGAACCTAATTAAAAATAAGACAGTGTATAAAATGAAAGGTGAGAACAAACATTAAGTAGAATGATCAAACTACTCTCATGGAAGTAGAAGGGCATCAATGATTGCTTTAAATCACCATCTCGGACCTGATAAAGATTATGCCTTTAAGCTTCCATTTCCTTTTCTACTTCACAAATTGATTCGAAAAACAATGAACCGCTGTTTGTGAAGCACTTATATCCTTAAATAATGATTGTAATAAGAAGGAAGATGATGGTCAAAGGAGGAAGCATTCTTTTCAGAGCTGAACAGGTTTTAACCAGTGACTTCATCTTTGAAACTCCAGCAGCCGAGGTCCGGATGACATTCTACTACCCAGACCTCATCTCTTAGGGAGCAGCAAAGAATTACCCACAGCAATTCTCAGAGCCTGAGTGCTTGATCTCCCCATCAGATCGAAGCTGCCACTCTCAGCTCTCTTTTGGGAGATAAAATCAACAGTCATTTGTGCATCCTCACACCAAAAATTGAAAATTAGTTAACTATGTCACTCCACCTGGAAGAGAAAACTTCAAGGCATTCAATTTGCCATGGTGTAGGATATTGAAAAGATAAAACTTCTGTGTCTCTGGTTATCAAAAAGAAAAAAAAAAAACAGATGAATTGCAACTAATACTGAGTGTCAAGTCTCAAAAGTGCCAGGTTGTTTATATTTTCTGCAATGCTCTTAACACTAAATTAGAACAGATACTAAATAGCATTGGAACTGACAGACTGTAGAAAGTGATACCAACAAAACTGCTCAGAAATAGAAGGAAGTCTTAGCTTTAAACGTCCAAGTCCAAATTGATCTGTAGATAGAGAAAGATTCCCTCCTGGAAAAAAAAAATTGCAGCCAAATGCTCATCAATAGAGACAAAAGATGAGCTTGGCAAACTCATTATAGTGCCAGTGAAGCTGTTTGATAAACCACAGGACAGAGACAAAGCTCTCTGTTAAAAGAGCAGTCTGAGGCTCTCCACTCAACCTGCCAACTACAGCTAACATGAACATCTCTTAACAAGAAATGCGCAGGGGGTGGAAAAATGAAGGAGCGATTCACTGAATGAGACAGAAAGCTCCAGATCAGTCAAAGGCATTGCCTGAAATGCCTGGACTTGGTTAGAAGCCAAAGCCCAATGATGCAGCAAAAACATCTGCAATCAACTGCTCAGAAGAGATCAACATTCAGCACACCCCAAACTTGGCTAACTATTCATTTAAAATTCTACACATCTGGGGCAGGGCAAGACTGAACAACGAGCTGGACCAAATGTCATTCATGGGAGAAATAATGAGCACTGAATATCAGAACAACCGTCTCTTCCTGCTTGACTCAAAATGTCCTTGCAGATTAAGCTTTGTGCAGATGATCCGGGACTTTGCATGGGGTCTAGATGTATAGGCCTCCACACTTGGCTTGCAACGAGTCCCCGTCTGCTGGTCTTGACAAATGTTACTCTAAGCTACTGAGAGAATTTGAGCCAGGAATAATATGTGCTCAAAGATTCAAAATGCTTTGAAAAGAGATAGACTTGTGACAACCGTGGAGCCTCTCAGGTAGTAGTACCTCTCTTCTAGAGAACCTCCTGCGGAGGACTGACAGCCTCCAGCTGCTACACTTCTGAGGGCTCAGTACACATGCTGAGATCTGCTTCTCCCTGCTGCTCCCAACATTGCCAGAGCAGGGCAGGGCTACTGGAGCAGGCCACCTATGCCTGACATGGGAGTCCTCAGACAGGTGACCTTTGTTTGGGGCCCTCCTATCAGTGTGGTGAGATATCTCACAACTAAATGGTGGTCTGAGGCCCTTTTCAATCCTTCCATTCCTTTCTTCTCACAAGCCCCCCTACACCCCCAAAAAGGCTCTTTCCTCCTGCATCCGTTCCCTCCCTCCCCTCTTTCTCTTTCCTGACACTTCCACAGTAAATTGGGTGTGTGTCTGACCCTGCCTGGGCACCTGCTTCTTTGAGGACCCGAGCTAGCATATGCCTGCATCTACAAACTCTACGTGGCCATCAGTCTTTCATCCTGCAAACTACAGATACTATCTGTGGAAGAGACCAGATGATTTATCAGGATGTTTGTTTAGAGGTAGAGAAAAGTATAGCCTGGTTCTTCTAACTGTAAAATGTGTACATAAGATTTAAATCATTTTCTTTTTACAGCAGGGTTACTCGCATGATACACGGGGTGGGGGAAATGCAGAAGACATTTGTGTTTCACAAAGCATCTGGCAGTGTTTCACATGTTATGACGCCTGGTCTACAAATGTTGTTAGCCCCGTGTGGTGGCTAACCTTGACTACGCCCAACCAAGGACACTTCAGAGGGAAGGTTGTGAAGGATGCATGGGAGAGGCGACTCAGGGAAGATGGGAAAGACAGGGCAGACCCAGCAGGCACAAGCTGCCATCCACAGGGATGTTTTTAGCCCATTTACTACACACCAGGCAGTGTACAAAACACATTGCATACTATATGTACATAAACGCATAAAACCAAAATGTAATCGTTCTGATAAGCCTCTGAAAGAGATCATTTCCTCAGGTTAAGGTTGAGGAAGCCAAAGCACGGGCAGTTTAACTTGACATTCTTTGTCAAGGGCCAGGATCTAAAACCCGGTCTATTACCCTCAAGCCCTGCGCTAACCACAACGACCTGCCTCCTGCCTTTGGGGAAGGATTTCAAGTTCAGTGTGGCCAGACCCTGACATGCAATGTGAGGAGTGGTGGTAAATGAGGGTCTCCTCTATAGGATGCTTGTTGCACAATATGCAAGACCTGCAAGCCCTTTTTGCATGCAGCCAGTGTCCTCTGCAGGGCAGTACACGGGAGTGCAGAAGAACATGCTGTGACTCTCTGGATGCTCTCCAAACACTAATAACGCAGCCACCCCACTGATGGGGTGGTACCTGGGCAGAGCAGCTACAGGATGGGGCTCAACATGGGGAGGGTGTGAGTTAGGTCAGGTGATGAGATTACTCCTCCTGTAGTGGATGTGTCACATGCTCACCTCACAAAAGCTTATTTCAGGTGGAACTGGTGGGTAGTTCCAGTGAAGCTCAGCCTTGCTTTTGTGTTGCCAGCTCAACAAATCGCACCCCTTGAATTTTTTGCCCTGCTCTCATAAGATCTGTATTCAGCTCAGTGGGATCTCATTTCATTATTCTATGTTCAAGTGAAGCCTAGAAGTGCAGAAAACTTAGCCGCTCCATCAGGGTAAGGGAGACACTGGACAGTTCCAGGGGCATTCTCTCTGCTTCTTAACAGTCACGGCAAAGTTGAGCTACTGTTGGTTATAATAGCATTCTACATAATGTGCCCTTATATTAGCTTTTCATCTTTTCCTGTCTCAATTTCCCTCCTTCCTCATTCCCCTGTGATCCCCTCTCAAAAAAAAATCCAGCTGGGCTCTAATCCTTGTCATAGGCTCTTCTATCAGGGTACTAAAACTACAACGGGTACAGGAAGTGATTCTAGAACATGCTTAGGATGGGATCTGGAATGGGGTCGATCACAGACCGTCACCCCATTTCTGATTAGATGGGGGCCATAATCCCTGAGTGACTACATCAAAATTACTAAATTATACATGAGGTGACTGGGGTGAGGGACAGGCAAACATCAAGTGACACAGTAGCCCTAGCACCTGAGCAGTGTGAAGCAATGGTAAATATGAAGACTATGGATTTTTTTTTCAAAGATTTTATTTATTTATTCATGAGAGACACAGACAGAGAGAGAGAGAGAAAGAGAGAAGCAGAGACACAGGCAGAGGGAGAGGCAGGCTCCATGTAGGGAGCCTGACGTGGGACTCGATCCCGGGACCCCGGGGTAACACTCTGGGCCAAAGGCACGCTCCAAACCACTGAGCCACCCAGGCGTCCCGAAGACTATGGATTTGCCTGAGTTTTACTTACTGCCTTAGAAGGCTTGAACAGAAGAGAGAATCTAGGCTTAGGTTAGTCAGCCATCAACCTGGGACTGTGACAGCCAGGGCTCATGGAAACACGGAAATACCTCCTGCAGCCATAGGGCAAAATGTACTAAAAATGCATCACAGAATTAATTTTTAAGTCTGAGAGCTCAATGTCTAATCTCAAGAGGTAGCCTCATGGGGCCCTCCTAGGAAATACTGGCACCCTGAAGCCTGGGATGGGGACTTTCAGACATTTGCATCAAACAAAGATACAAGTAGAACTGCCTCACTCCCCATCACGTCCAGAAACACACATGCAAGATGTGTGCTCTACAGATCTTAGGCCCCATTGGATTAGAGATCCAGGGGAAAAAACAACAAACATTCCACCGAGGGACAGTTTCCCTTGAAACTGGAGCTCTGATTCATAATTTTTGACTCCTTATTTCAGCAGAAAAGGGAATTCTATTTTTTTAGTGTAATTGGTTCTGTTTACTCTCAGGACCTAAATAGGGAGTATGGCTGTAGTTTGGGGATGCAGGCGGGTCCTTTGGACCTTCCATGCCTGATGGTTACTGAACTGACAATTGTAACAACCACTGGCAAAAAAAAAAAAAAAAAAAAGAGCAAAGCAATCAAGAATGTGGATCACTCTGTGATGAAGGTCTCTCTACCAGGTGAGCACCTGAGTTCTGTAGCTGTGTTGGCTGAGGGTGAGGATAATCTAGAAGGCGTGGTTGCAGAGAGAGATGCCAAATTCTGACTGTGGACATGATACCAGTTGCAGCAGGGAGGATAGTAGCTTATTCTACTAAACCTGTCTGCAAAAAGCTCTCTCTTAGAAATTGTAGCCAGTCTCCATCTTGAAAATGTGTTGGCAGAGTGGACCTAGCAAGGGGCGTGCTCCAATGTGAACAGTGCAATAGGCCAGACTGTATGTCGCAGATGCCACTGGCACATTTCATTTTCAGCCACACCTATAGTGGCTAGAGGCATGAGGACTGCCTCGCCTTGCTGTACCACAAACGAGCATGGCCTGAGTCAATGCTCCAGGGCTTTCTGAGATGCCAACAGAACTTGCTTGGTTTATTTGTAGGCACAGCCTTAAGCTAATACCCTTGGAAGCAACCTTCAACCCATGGGAGATGAGTGCCAGTGAATGAAGGCTTCAGCCTCCTGACTTTCATGAGAACATTTCTGGAAAGTATTCTGTTCATTTCACAGAGATTCTGAACAAATTACCCAGTTGCCTCTGGCAGTGGAAACAATAATGCATACCCATATCCTTATCCTCCTTCTGTCGTTCTGTACCCCTCCCTTCCTTACTTGTGCTTCCTTAGATCGTCTCTCAGACAAACTACCTTCTTGAAACCCCTCCTCAAGCTCTACTTTAGAAGGAAACCAAACTAAAGCACACAAAATGTCTCCAAAATCAGTTTTCTACTGGTAACAAATGTACTCATGCCTGCTGGAAGGGATAGCCGGATTGAATATTGGATAAGGAATATTTATTATTTAGAGCCCAAGAGCAGTATGAGGTCTGGGGTATGTGCCAGATTTCAGATTTCTACTGCTTTGCAGAATCTTCACCATAAAACTTGGTGGAGATGCTGAAAACCCACAGTCACAGCCAGACGAGTTATTGCTACTGGAATTTTTAAGACACTCAGATAACATATTTTTAGAAAAAGTCTGCCCAGAGCAAAATTGGAAGCATTGGGAGGAAATATACCTTATAGGCCTATAATTTTTTTACCTTTCAGATTCCCTTACCTATCCTGTTCAAGCTATCATTAATATTGCTTTGGGGCACTCCAAGCTGTCCCCAGTGAGCAGTCTGCTACTAGCTCTAACCACTTTCTAAGAAACATGAAGTTCAAGCAGTGTCTAAAAGCTTAGATCAATGAGTCATGAAGAAGCTAAATGGGATGACTAGCCTTCACAGAACTCCCAGACCCAAGTGCCACGCGGAGGAATGCTGACAGATGCTCTCTCAGGCACAGCAGTTAAAATAACACTTAGCACTCAGCGGTTTCCAGTTCCAGATTATTTACTGAAATCTTGTATATTCCATGGCCATGCCTTTGAAATATGGGATATGGCTCTTATTTTTCTAAAGAGAGGAAAAGAGATTAAAAGTGACTTATTTATCATAAGAGCGGTCAAAAATCTTTTCAATTTTATTTTAGTAGGTCCTGAGTTCAGGGGGGCATTTTTCCTGTGGGTGTGCAGAATTCAAACTGGACTGCCATGTCATCCAAGAAGTTAATTTTTTTCTGTATGCTGTTTCTTGCAGTTTTCTAGAAGCACAGGCCATCAATGAGTTCTTTGAATGGAGGCACCACCTTCAAGCTTTTTGAGTGAGGAATGTTTTTGTTGCACTCAACAGGCCACAGAGGTCATGGAGACCTCGGAAATCGTTGTTGAAGACAGTAAAAGAATATTTACTATTCCTTACTTATTTTGAATAGACAGAAGAAGAGAGGTGCTGACTAGACTGACAAGAGGAAGAAGCAGAACTGACATCTTATTGTGTGCCCACAGGTAATCCAAAATTAAGGTATTCCTTTTATTGTGCAACTAAGTTGAGTAACTTTTCACTGAGAGTGCTTATCGCAGAAGGTGTGGATAAGGACTTCATTTTTTATATATTACAAAATTTCCTTTGAAATGTGGTTAAAATGAATCCACTAATTAAATGATTTTAAATTATCTTTCCACATAGATATAATTCCTGAAATCCTAGTCATAGTTATATCCCCGAAAGACTAACAATTTCCTCAACATATATAAATTTAAATATGTTTCTGGAAACTAAACTAAAAAGTATAGAAGAAGAGAATTGCACGAATATAAAGTAAATTACACTACTAGAAAGTAAATTTAAAGTAAAGCATACCTAAGTGCCATTTTCTTCGAAGTCCCTGGGCTGCTTATTAAAAATACAAGTTTCTGGATCTCACCAAGGACCACTGAATCTGAACACACTGGGGTAAAGTCCAGGTACCTATACTCTGAAGTGAAGTCCACTCCTCCCTCTCCCCCTCTATGGCACATGACTGACCAACTGAGCCCTAGGAGGTCTGGAGAAACAAAACCCTGTATATTGTAACCTTCCTCCCCATGTTGGGACCTCAGCAAGTTAGGTGAGGTCTGGTTTATAAAAGCTTATTCAAGTTGGGATTTATTTTTCTCACATATCAACAATTCTGCCGGGAGGTGCCTACCAGCTGTGCTCCAACAGTGCTGTGATGTCAGGGCCAGCGTCTGCAGGTCCTCTCGGGTTCTTCCTCAGGACTGTCCCCTTATGCTCAGCTGACATTTAAAGCGCCTGCTGTCCCCCCTCAGAGGGCGCAGCCTAGGGACAGGCGCAGTCATCCAGGGCTGCCAGCTGTATTAGCCGGTTTCTCTTTGTCTCCTCTGATCTCTCTGTTAAGCTGTCCACCTCTGATCCTGTCACCTGTGGCTGTTCAGCTGCACACTAATGGCTGATTAATTGCTCTATTGTTTTCAGTAACACCTTGATGCATAGATTTCTCTAAGGTCCTCTAGCCTCTACAGGGAAATATTCTTTTGCTGCCAGTATTTGAATTCTGTTCTCACCCTGGAGGAGCTCCCACCCGCCCCCCTTCTCTCTGGTTGTCTCTGGTGAAGTCACTCACCTTCAGTTTGCTTGCTGTTCTAGTGCTGCTACCAGCGTCCTCTTACTAGCTTTCCATAAAACATCTCTTATTGTTTTTGAAAGCAACCTTAGGCTTGAACACCCCACACTCAGCTTCAAATAAAGTCTGTTTCTTTCAGGAAAGATGTGGAGCTCTGACCTTGACTCTGAGCAGTCTTGGAGCCACTGCCCTTGAGCTGGGACACTCCTGATTTATGAGCAGGAGGCTGGGGAGAGGCAGCAGACTTAGGTCATCTCAGCTGGCCTCTCTTAGCTTTGAACCTCCACGTATGAGTGATTGAGGGGGAAGGTGATTAGGACCTGCCAGAACTAGAGCAGAGACTTTGCCCTGTCAGTGGGGACCAGAGGGAGGAAAGCCCCAAGCTCCTAAGGTGACTTGGAATTTAGCTTGGGCAACGTGGAGCTGGGAAGACAGTAAGAAATCCTGGCAGCCTGTTCCTCCCAGAAGATACCATAGCCCTTGACTGGGAGCTGTGAGGACACGGAGCCCTGCTTTCTTAACCACATTCACCTGAGGAGTGGAGCATCCCTCTTGCAGGGTTGGGTGGGAAGGAGTAGGTCATTGTCAGAATCTGTGACACAGACTCTTCTAACCCAGATTTAGGGGTTTTTCTGAAAAGATGCTTCTTCATTTTTTATATACCCTTAACACAGTTTCCAGAGACTTTATGTCTGTGTGTGTCTGTGTGTGTTTTTAAACGAATATTCATAAGTTATAGTTGTATTGCAGGGGATGCATCTGTGGAGCTACTCACACTGCCATTTTAGAAGTCATCTCTGGGGATCCCTGGGTGGCGCAGCGGTTTAGCGCCTGCCTTTGGCCCAGGGCGTGATCCTGGAGACCCGGGATCGAATCCCACGTCGGGCTCCCGGTGCATGGAGACGGCTTATGTCTCTGCCTCTCTCTCTCTCTCTCTGTGTGACTATCATAAATAAAAAATAAAAAAAAATTAAAAAAAAAAAGTCATCTCTGTTCTTGACTCTTTAGATATGTTAACACATTACAGAATTTGCATCTCTATCTGTGGTATTAGTTGCAAGTATCTTCTCATTTGTCTTCTTGAAACAGTTGTGGTGTATTATTTTGGCATGAGAGTTTAAAATAAAATTGTCTGCATCTTATTTAATCATTGTCCCTTTATTGGGTTTTGAATCTTAGTTGGAAAGGCATTCTCCACTCCCACATTATACAATAACTCACACACTTTCCCCTTATACTTGTATGATTTAATTTACACATTTAGATTTCCAAGAATTTTTAGTTTATTGAAGTGGGTTGTGTGAGGTACAATTTCTAAATTGCCTTGTTCTAAATGCCTATTTAGGTGTTCCATACCATGATTAAAAATTCCATCTTCTCCTCAGTACCTGCGATTGCACATATTATCCACATGTTTTAGTTGTTTGTAGATTCCATTCTGTTTTATCGGTGTATCAATCTATTTATGAGCTATAATCTTTTAATTATACAGGTTTTATGTTTTTAAATGGTTGGTCTCCTGCAACTCAATTATCCTAATTTTCCAGGGTGTTCTGGAAGGTTCTTGTTTATTTTTAAGTTTTATTAATTTTAGAATTAGTTTGTATAGCTCCAGACCAAGAAAATAAAATTAAACTTGTAATGTGTTATCACATGAAATTTATACCTTAACGTGGAAAATACTGACATCTTTTGATTGGATTATTATAGTAATAGCAACACCAAATTTCCAAAAATATTTTTAATAATATACAGGCAAAATCTAAATAAGGAAAAATCTAAAATACCACTGAAAAGCAGAAAAAAATGGGTTCAATCACATGGGAAGACCTTCTATAATTTTGAATATAGTAAGTGGTGATTTTCTCTTCTAACATACTTCATGTGTTGTTTTTGATCCATATATTGATTTTTGTATTTTAACTTTATAACCTGCTAAATTGCTGATTCTCCTGTTGTTTGTATTAAGTTTTTCGCTGATTGCCTTAGATTTCCAGGGTATACTATTATGAAATATACAGATAAAAATTATTTTGTCCCTTTCTTTTAATTACTATGCCTCAAATGTTTTTAGCTTTCTGAAGGATTGGCTAATTCTTTAAAAAAAAATAATTAGCAGTAGTGCATATTTTAGTAGCTCTTGCCTTATTCATGATTTTATCAAGAATATGAAGGATGTGTCTGTCTTAATTAAGGTGCCAAGGTTGAGGGGTGTTTGGGTAGCTCAGACCACTCTTGATTTTGGCTCAGGTCATGATCATGGGGTCATGAGACTGAGCCCTGGATCAAGCTCTAGGCTTAGCATGGAATCTGCTGGAGAGTCTCTCTCTTCCTTTCCCACTACCCCTCCCCCCATTTGCAAGCTCTCTAAATAAATAAATAAATAAATAAATAAAATCTTATTTTGAAAAAAGATGCTGATGTTGATTTGTCTTCATTTTCCTGGAATAAATCCCACTTAGGCTTGATGCACCTTTATTATCCAACAGGTCACTGTTGGGTTCTATTTGCTAATGTTTTTTTATAAGTTTCATCAATATCTGAGTGATTAACCTGTAATTTGGTTGGTTGGTTGGTTGTACAACTATTATTGCAATCACAGTCAGATTTGGGTATCACTGTGCATTCCCTTCCAGATATTAATTTGGAAGTTTTCCTTATTTCATAAACTCCTAAACAAGTTTAAATAACAATCACAGTATTTTTTCTTTGGAGGTTTGATAGAAGTCTCTGTGAAAACATGAGTGAGGTCCTTACTGAGGGTGCAACACTTTGATATAGTGCTCCACTTCTTCCAAGGACACTGAAATTCAAACTTTCCCTTTTTCCTGGGGTTGGTTTTGGCAGTGTTGTTTTCCCAGAAATTTAGCACTATCATCTAAGTTTTCATATTGATTTATGATGAATTGTATATTGTATAAAGTCTTCTCTTAAGAATTTATTTAATGCACCTATACTTTCAAAGGTATTTTCCTTGCCATTTTTTATTTTGTATGTTCGTGTTTCTTTCCTTTTTTCTTGATTACCTTAGCTACTGATTTGTTTACTAGGTTGATTAGTTCAAAACACCAGCTTGTGTATTATGTAAGCTATATTTTCTTGTTTTCCAATTGATTAATTTCTGCTTTTATCTTTATTACTTTATTCTTTCTGCTTTCTTTGTGTTTATTGATCTTTTTCTTGCTTTATGAAGTGGATTCCCTCTTCACACTTTTTAAAAAAGATTTATTTATTTATTTGAGAAAGAGAGAGAGTGTGTGTGTGTGTCTCCATGAGTGGGGAAGGAGGGGCAGAGGGAGAAGGACCCTGCTGAGCGAGGAGCCCAACTTGGGAATTGGTCCCACAACCCTGAGATCATGACTTGAGCCAAAACCAAGATTCAGTAGCTTAACCCACTGAGCCACTCAGGAGCCGCACCCTTCACCTTTTTAGTATCTGTATTAAGCACCACTAATTTGTCTCTGAACATTGTTTTAATCAATTCTACAAATCCTCTTTTGTACAGTTTTAATCATTTCTAAAAGAAACTCTTCCGTTTTAATTTGTTTTTCCTTTTGACTCAACAGATGTTTATAAGGAAATTTTTAAATTTCGTTATAAAGACTTTCCACCCTCTTTAAAAAATGACTTCTAGTTTAATGTATCATGATCAGAGAATATTGTTTGCACTACTTTTTTTTTTAAAGCAACATATTCAGATTTGGCCTATTTTTATATATTAGATTACATATCCTTACTTATTAAGTTTTTAAAAATATTTTATTTATTTATTAATGACAGACACAGAGAGAAAGAGAGGCAGAGACACAGGCAGAGGGAGAAGCAGGCCCCACGCAAGGAATCTGACGCGGGACTAGGTCCCGGAACCCCAGGACCACACCCCGGGCTGAACGCAGATGCCCAACTTCTGAGCCACCCAGGTGTCCCACTTATTAAGTTTTGTTCCAATTACTTACTTGTCTCAGCTTGCCAATATTTTGCTCTAATCTCTTATTGTTGGTAGGATTCTGATTTTTTGCTCTGTTATTATAATTATTATTTATCACTATGTAAATTTTCATTATTATTCATGTTTTATATATTCATTGCAAAATTATGCATTTCCCCAAAACCAGACTTTTGCAACATTTCAGGTAATTCAAAGTTACAGAGAAGAACACAATTGTCCCTCATGTATCCACCACCTAGCCTGCATAATTCTCCACTGAAGGTAAGTATTGTTCTATCTATATACTTCCACCAGCCCTCTACCTGTTTCCTCTACATTATTTTGAAGGAAGTCATAAAATAAAATTGGAAAATTCTCTTCTTTTTTCATGCTTTCAAATAGCTTAAGTAGTATCAGGATTATCTAATCTTTAAGATTTCTCAGAATTATCCCTCAAAACCATCCGAGTCCAATGCTTTTCTGTGGTTGTTGGCTACATCTTCTACTTGTTCTTTGATAATTGTTCTGAGCTCGAATTTAGTGAATTGTACTTTTTTCCAGAAGATCATGTGTTTCATGTCGCCTTTCAAATATACGCAAACAGTATTATAAATCATGTTTCTTGTGATTTAAAATATTCTCAATTTTATGGTTAATTCCCTTTTTATCTTTCAATATTATAAACTTTACTCTTCTGCTCCTTCAAAGCCACTTCTAAGAAAATGATAAGTTTCCACCTAGGAGAAGCATTTGTGATGTATTCAGGTATATAAATGACTATCAAAATAATAAAACAAGCAGTCCAGTAAAAAAATGAATAAAAATTTTGGACAGGTCACAATATCAGGTGAATATCAAATAAGCAATGAAAAGAGTCTCAATATCATTAGTCATCAAAAACTGGAAGTCTAAATCACAATGAGATACTACATAATAGATGCTAGAATGACCAAAAAACAAGACAAAATGCCAATATCAAGCACTAGTGAGAATGTGAAGGAAGTGAAACCCAAACATTATTCAATGCATATACAAAACACCACAGTTATTTTGTAAGGTAAAAAATATCACTTACATATGATAAGTGATGTCACTCCTAGGTGAGATTCACACAAAATCTGTGTATGAAAGTTTATAGTCGCTTATTTATAATCATCCCTAACTAGAAACATCCCTTATGTCCTTCAGCTGGTGGATGGATTATTTTAAATGTGGCACATTAGTAAAATGAAATATGATGAAATAATATAATGAATTATAGTATAATGAAATTAATATAATGAACTACTTTTCAGTGATTCAAAACAAAGAATAATTGATAATATACCACACAGATGAATCTCAAATATGCTCTGATAAGTAAAAGAAGTCAGACTTAAAAAGCTATGTATGTATGGTCTGGAACAGGTACAGCTACAAAGGAAGAGACTATGTCATTGGTGACCAGCCGGAGGGGTTGGCGATAAGGGGTGACAACATGAGCAAGTCAAGAGGATGATAGAATGTTTCTGTATCCTGATTGCCATAGTACTTGCAGAACACTATGCACTTGTCAGACTCATAAAACCGTGCACCAGTAAGAGTGTGTTGATTGTATATAAATAAAAAAATTAAAATAAAGTTTAGAGGAAGCAGGAAGGTATAGAGTAAAGGTAAAAATAAATTCAAGGAAAATAAAATAAATAAAATAAATATGTTGGATATCTCCTGTTTTTTTTTTTTTTTTTTTTTTTTTTTTTTTTTTTTTTTTGCTACAAAATTGTTCTTATTCCTTCACACCCCTCTGTGTGCCCGCAGGCTGACCTTTTTAGGTAACATCAACACGTTCCCTTTCCATCAGTCTTCGGTTGGGCATAGCCACATGGGGCTCCCATCATGAGATCAAAGGAAGGAGGAAGGCAATGTGAGGGTACTGATTCTCTTGGCTCCTTCCCTGTGGGACTGCCTCGGGCTGGCTGTGATCTTCCACCAATCACGAAAACTCCTCTGGTCATCCTAGCAACATGAATCTCTCTTTGCATTTTTCAGCATTTACTTCTTCCTCTGATCCTTTTTGATATAGCCATGGTAACAATTCCCACTGACACTAGCCCTAGGGAATTAACTTACAGAGGTAAGACATTTCCTTACCTCTGTCAATAATTTTGTAAGTACTCTTCTGTTAAAATCTTTCAAATTATCCAATTTAAAACTTCCAGCCATTTCATGCAGAGATCCTAACAAATAATACAGTGATTGAAGACTCGTGAGAATGTTCTGGGGATAGTGAGGAGGCTAGCTTGACTGGAATAAGAAGCTATAACTTGAGTAAGTGAGAAATAAGGTAGAGTGAGGCCATAATCAGCAAGGTCACAATGTCTAAAACCAGGTCACTCTTAAGTATGTCGAGAAAAAAGAAACCACTGGAAACTCTGAATAGCAAAATAATATTATTAAAGTAATACTTGATAAAACTTGGCTGTATGCAAGATGGAATGGAACGGAAAACATGGAATTTAGAAGAACAATGAAAAGAATGATATATGACATGTAAGGTGAGGGAAGCCACACAATCATTATGTAGTGGAAATGACAAGCACAGAAAATTATCTCTTAGAAAATAAGTGGATACAGGACAAGAAAGAATAAGAGAAGCCAAAGATAACTTTGCATTTTGAAGCCTGGGTGACTGGAAGAATAATGATCTTATCAAAAGATGACGTTTGTTGGGAGTACAGACCGATTTGTAATGGAAGATGATGCTTGAAAAGTAAGGAACTCACACCCTCACACCACCATTTCAGGAATTTGCTCTGGTTGGTAGATTCGATTTCAGCTTTGAAATTGTTTTTTCTCCCTATGTTAAAGGAAAATCTAAAGTTGACAATCCTCACTGAGAACCAGCAGATGGCTCAATGTGCACTATTCATAGAGACTGGTTCCAGGAACTGTTGGGAAGAGAAGCTCCAATCCCAGGACCAAGATAAAATAATAATTTCTGTGATTCAACTCAACATTAATGGGTCAGACAGATTGATGGTTGCACTCAGGTGAAAGTTACTTGTACTGGATTGGGAAAATGGAAAAGCTTTCCAAAACGGAAGAAAGACTGAGAATGAGAGCTTATCTAGGGGAAGCTGTACCACACCTGAGGGTAAAGGTGAGGGGAATCATGATACTAGACACTTTATTTACTTAGTAATTTACCAGGCAGACCAAGGCTAATTACCAAACTAAAATTAGTTAGCCTGGGAAGGAGTCACTTCTGCTCAAGTTCTTGCTCTGGTCAGTAGTGATTTGATGCAGCGTGTGGGCACCCAGCCATGGCGATCAGTCTACTGAGTCTGACATTTGAGGAACACAGCTGAATGGTACATTTGGGTTCCTTAAGTAGTTACTGATACTCTTACTGCAAAATGTGAAATCTGGCTTGAGATCTAGAGTAGGGAAGAAGATACAGATGGAGGACATCTCTAAACTGAGGTAAGTGAAAAGAAGCTACGGAGGGAATATACCCCAGATTCAGAGTTGTGAGGGCACCATTTTTTTTTCTTTTTCTTTTTTCTTTTTTGGTCTCATACAGAGTCTAACACAGTACTGGATTTACAAAATATGCTCATGAAATTCATGTTGGGTAGAATTACTACTCACCCAAACTAAAGGCAGTCTTACATACAAAGTAGTATATCACTGCCTGAAACAATCAAAAAGCCTGTAAGATTCAGTGACCCAACAAAGATATTTAAGTTCTGAAAAATCCAATTTGCTTCCAGAATCATGAAGTGCAATTCTCAAACTATATAAGGGCAAATAAATGTCTTTTAGATAAGGGGTAGCTAATATGACAAGACAATATATATAGCTCAACAAATACTGAAGAAATAAGAATGGATAGGCAGACTGAAGTGATTATATTTCTCAAAGAAATCCCAGTGGGGATGAAGATTTAAGAAGGCATATCAGAGGGCAGCCCAGGTGGCTCAGTGGTTTAGCACCACCTTCGGCCCAGGTGATCCTTGGGACCCGGAATCGAGTCCCACATCGGGCTCCCTGCATGGAGCCTACTTCTCCCTCTGCCTGTGTCTCTGCCTCTCTCTCTCTGTGTCTCTCATGAATAAATAAATAAAATCTTAAAAAAAAAAGAAGGCATATCAGAGAATGAGGTTCAGCAAATCAGTGATTTCTCTTACTTGAAATTGAAACTAGCGCAGATCTGTTCACAAATACCTACCTGATGAATTTCTTTCATCTCGAACGATTAAGAATAGAGATTAAAGAGACATTTCAATAACTGATTTAAATTATATCACTTCCAAATGAGTAAAGACACTGTAACAAAAAGTACCTATAAAGATCATCTTCTGAAATACATTGCTGCTTCCTTCCTTAGATAAGCTTCTCTAACAGTGTTTCCCAGTGGTCAGAAATTCATGATTCAATTTTAACAGTAAAATCTTGAGTTTGTTTGTTTGTTTATTTATTTATTTATTTATTTGAGAGAGAGAGAAAGGGAGTGAGAAGGAGAAGCAGACTCCCTGCTCAAGGGATCCCAATACAGAGCTCTGTCCCAGGATCCTGAGATCACAACCCAAGCAGAAGGCAGACAGTTAACTGACTGAGCCACTCAGGAGCTCCGAATTTATATGTTTATCATTGAATCAGAAGGCTCCAAAGAACTGCAAAAAGAGACTCTAAAAGGAACCTGACCAAAAAAAAAATCTACTGGCATTTCCAGAATCACTTGTTAGTTTAGTAGAAAGTATCCATATCAGTGATGCTAGATTTTTTAGTTGTAAAAGATATCTTTGTCCTCAATTTTTTTATCATAATTAAAATACCAATAATAACACCTATTGCGAGGAATACTTATAAATCCATTTATGATATATTATAGGTAATTAATACATATGTTTTAATGAGTATTCTTTTATTCATTTTTTCTGGGGCTTACCCCCAGTTAATTGCCTATGTACAATTTTTTCAATTCTCTTGGTCAGAGACAATGAAAAAACCTAAATTCTGTGCCCAGAATATATATTGCATACCTTGAGGGCAGAATCAGTCTTATTTGTTCTTAATTCTACTGATATAAAAACTGAGGCCTAGCTGTGAGGTCATAGAACAAACTAGTTTCCATACTACTGGGAGAGTAAACTTACCCAATATTCAAATATGCAACCTCACTTTTCATAAAATATACATCAAGAAATAGTTTTTATTTTTACATTATTAACAATAGTAAACAACTTAGCTATATTAAGGTATTTATAAGAATCACTATAAAATACAATGAAGCAACACCTCCCAATACCAATATATGATAGCAGACAGTAAGGGAAAGTTTAAGTGGACAGGTAGAGAGGTATTTATCCAATTCTTGATGTTTCATTAAATTATTTAAATCACAAAAGCTCTAACAAGTGCTTCCCAGCAGAGATCAAACACATAAAGAAACCCAATTGAAGGGGTGTTTCATTTAAAAAACAATATGCATTGTCTTATTTAAAAGCTTATTAATAAAAATCTGAATTGGTTCTTTTCTTCAAGCTTAGAGAAGAGTAAAGTTCCCATGGGAAATTTTCTCAGCTTTCTTCAAGGCTAAAGAACTTGGTTTTATATAGATTAATAACCTTAGAATTTTATCCTCAAAGAAACGTTTAATAACCTGATGGATTATGGTATAGTGCAAGTGATTTCTATGAAATGTTATCTTTCACTTGTTTTCAGCACAGCAAAAAGGGACCTCATATAATTGTAGTCTCCCTTCCTCAATGTAGTTTCCATTACTCTGAGTTTATCAAGAAGAATAATGATACTTTGATTAAAAAAAGAACATCAGTGCCGCTATAGTCAGACCTCACCAAGGGCAGGCCTGCACATGATTCTTTGCTCTTTTCCCCGCAACCATGACAGAGAACAATGGTGAAATACATCAGATTGTGGCAATTGTGCAAGAACTGCTGCGTGTCTTCAGTTCCTCATGAAACATTCACAAAACGTTTCTAACCACCGCCTTGTACATAGTTATTAATCTTCATGGTTTCCTCTCTATAAATATGTAGAAATATGCTAAAAGAGGCAAAGTCCATCAGCTTCCAACCCACCAGCCCCGAATCACCAACCCATTAGTGTGATTCTAAGATCTGAACAGAAAGGGCAACATGAGAAATGTCATATATTCTATATTTCTTCTACTTTTCCAGCCTCCCTATCACTCCTCTGGTTCAGTTTCCTTTTCTTTTGTCTTTCTTTTTTTTTTTTTAAGATTTTATTTATTTATTCATGAGAGACACACAGAGAGAGAGAGAGAGGCAGAGACATAGGTAGAGGGAGAAGCAGACTCCTTGCAGGGAGCTCGACGTGGGACTTGATCCCAGGTCTCCAGATCACACCCTGGGCCGAAAGTGGTGCTAAACCACTGGGCACCGGGGTTGCCCTCTGGTTCAGTTTCTTACCACACCTAACCTGCTGTATTGTAATGGTCTTGCAGTCCATTTGCTTGTTTCCTATGTCTTGCCTCTGAATTCATTCTTCACATGTTCCAGACAGTACTTCAGGTCAGCACTCTCCTCTCACTGCCCAGAGTTTCCAAGCCTTTTAAGTTGTCGACTCTCTTTAATCCATTCCCATCTTGCCTTTCCGACTACAGGGAATATCCTCTGTCCTCCATTCTGCCTTCAATCTCTTTAGATTTCAAGCCCTCCTTTACCTTCCGTTCATCATATTATTCTGGGCTTAGTGTTGTTTTCTATCCAAGTTACGTTGAATGTAATTCGATGAGTATGCTTCATTGATAAAACTTGAGTTTCCAGTGGGTTCAGGATAATTCATCTTGCAGAAATGTCCATGTGAATCTGTTTTAAAACACTGGGATTTCTTATCTTTCTCTTTTTAATCTTCAGTGATACTTCTTTCACATTATTCCAGTGAGACAATTCCTGGTAGCTTTAAAGGCTAACATCTTATATATTTTTAATCACTTTAAACACATAAAAGGCAATATGACTATTCAAAACGTACTGTCAGAGTATTTTTGAACACTGGAAACATTTCTGGGCAAAGTGATGTACATTGTTCATGAATTGATAGTTGTCTTACTTTTAACATTATAACTAATGTAAAGGTTTGTGAATATCCTCTATATGTGGGATTCTACATATGACTGCAAGAAATCATGTAAGTGCAGAATTAGTTATATGGACCTCCTGTTTAGGATCTATGTTTGGAAATGGTCCATATGTGAAAGATTGGTCCTGTTCTTTATGGAGAAAACAATGAAGTGATATAAATCCCATTGATATTATTGGCTCTGACTTTAGATAAACTAAGTATATGAAACTAAACCTGAGCAGAATTTTTTTCCACTCTCTTTATCATTTTTTACTCATATAAGAAAAATTTTGAAAGCCATATACATTCAACAATATAGAACCTGTTGCTCAAAGCCACTCTGTCCCAGAGCATTTACTATGCTAGATGGTATTTGTACATAGTCCTTTATTCAAAACCTTAGGACCAGATGTGCTTCTGAATGCAGAATTTTGCATATTTTAGGAAAGTAAAACAGTGCACGCATCTTCCATTAAAAAAATACTCCCAGGGGAACCCTGAGCAGTATCTTATAATCACAAACATTAATGTGTCAGCAGTGAAAATCATGACTATTCACTTAGGAATAATGAAGTTTATAAATGGTATCTTATCAAGGTAGACAAGGGTTTTGCAGTCAAATGAGTAATAGAGACCATTTTAATTTTTTCGGTTTTTTTGGATTTCAGAATTGTAGATCAAGGCTTTTGGACCTGTAGTGTTTAATGCAAAAAAGAACATAGTTTCTGTTCAGAAGGAATCCAGTAAGTGTTAATATTCAGCTAGTTCATACTGGTAGGCCCATACTTGTATTAAAATACTGAAATACTTTTTTCCAGTGATTAAGACTTTATCCCAAGCCACTCAAGGACTCTCCCTTCCAACCCATCCATCTTTTGGATCCCTGGTGCTTTCTCTGCATCTACTGTGGCCCAACTGAAGGAGTATTTGGCTCCACATCCAAACTCTGTGTGGGTTGGTGGGTGCCTGAACCATACCAACTATTCAAAATTTTGAATATTGCTCCTAAAATCACAGGATAGTGAATTTATTTCAGTAGAGCCAGAGGATTTTGACAGAATGAGGAGAGATTGAGAGAACTGAGTAGTCCCACTTCCCTCTATTCTTAACTTTCATAGATCAGAGGTTTAGTTGAGCAAAAAGCCAATGAAATCATCTGTAATCCTAAATTTCTGCTGCTCCATCAAGGATGGCCAGTCCGCAAGAGGGCAGTAGGGAAGGGGTATCCCTGGGAAAGAGAGTCTTCTATGACATCTCATCAGTGGCTTCCCTAATTACATACATTGTATTTACCTCTAATTTAGGAAATTCCATACATGCTCACAGATAGTTTTTTTTTTTTTGACAACAGATGTTAATTTTTCAGCATGGCATGAAAACATGCCATGTTTGATTTGATGAAAGACCTGTTGTTAAGAACCTCTCTTTTACTTTTTAGAAATAATGACCCCGAGCAAATTTCAACCTCCCTGAACCTTATTTTTATTTTTTATCTGTAAAACGAGTATAATAGTTCCTATCTGATGCCAGGATGTTTGTGAAAATTAAATGAGATTATATATATTGCTCAACAAATACAAGATATTATCTTTTTTAAAAAATCAGTTTGGAAGTGACTCGTTTAGATTCCTGTTGTTGTTTTCACTGAATTTGATCAGCACCGATGGCCATGCTTCTAAATGAGCTGCACTGCTCTGTCCTCATCCTGCCCAGTTGGCCAGGGGTCATGGGGTTGAGCGGATACTTATTAAAACTTCCATTACAAAATGCTCCCTCCTCTAACTTCGTGTGAGAGGCAGTACAACAGAGTAGTTAAGAGCATGGGAATAGGACTGGAATATGACTGCTCTTGGTTTAAATCCCAGTTCTGACACTTACTAGCTTAAGCAAGTTACTGAATCTCTTTGTTCTTCAATTTCCTCACTGGTTAAACAAGGATAACACTTGTTCCTATCTCATCATATTGCTATAACTATTAAATGATTTGATAAATGCAAAGCACCTAGTACAGTGCCTAGCAGAGGTTAAGCTTCCTTTAAGTGCTGACCACGACTGGAAAGACACCTCTCTCCAGAAGGAGCCCTCACTGTGGGTTCTGTGGAGGAGTTATTCATTGCGTGAGCCGTGATGAGCCACGCTGTGGCTTTAAGAGGCTGCTCTCTAATCAGTTTCTCCAGAGACATGCAATCAAAGCAACTCAACTTGTTATCAGATCTTTCTTGTTGTCATTGCAATTGGTGCTGCCTTCCTTCTCCTTCCCTTTCTTCAACTCTTCTTCCTTCTTCTAAAAGTCATCTGTCATGCGTATCTGTTAGTACTGTAGGGGCCAAAGGCAGGCAGTCCCAAGATAGGCCACTCTGGCATAAAGATTATTCCGAGCTGAAGGCAATCGAGACCCTACCAGTTTAAGAGAAACTTTTGCCCCTTCCTTCACTACATAGAAGAATGTAAATTGAGGACCTTCCCAGAATGAGAATTATTAGCAGAGATAAATTTTATCTGAGTGACTTATCTATATGGCAGGGCAAACATCTAAGTACCCAACAGCTGCTCTTCTTACTGGTCTGTGAATTGCATTCCTTTCCTGTGAAGTCCAAGGCCCCTAATTCCTTTATTTCAGGTTGACACATGTACCTCATTTTGCCTGTCTTTGCAATTTCCATGCCTGTCCGGATTCCCCATATATACTCTAACAAATCTGATTTTCTTCTGTTAATCTGTCTCCTGTTAATTTGATTCTTAGTCTAGCTAGAAGGATCCTTGAAGGGGGCAAGAATTCTTGATCCCTGACGGTGCAAAATGTGTGTAACCTGTTATTATTATTATTATTATTATTATTATTATTTATTATTATTATTATTTTGCTCTTCTACCTCTAAACTTCTCATGCCTAAATTCTCCCACTGCATCTTTATATACGGACACAGTTCATCACACACACACACACACACACACACACACACACACACACAAGTTCTCCATTCTGTTGTCATCACTTCTTCAGATTTTGACTTCTCCTCATTGGATATTTCTATTCTTATTTTCTCACACATCTAACACTGTGACCATTATACAACCTATTACAATCCTTATCAGAACCCTGAAAGTACACTCCACCAAATCAGTATGTGGCCCTTCCCCTGGCTTCTCCATCAGCCACAAGTTTAGCAGTGTTTATTTATTAGCCTATGTCACAGCTTGCTGACAACAGTCTTTAATTTCTCTATTTTCTAATGCCTATTATTAATATACCATTTCAAAGAAATATTGCCAAGGTCACAGTATTTAAATGGCAAGTGAGAACCATCTAAGTTCATGGAGTAAAGGTTCTGGTATTGTAATTTTTTATATGTTAAAAAGGATTCAATTTGCAGAACATTCCCTACAGAGGTTTTCCCACATCTACATTTTAAGCCAAAATCTTAGATAACCAACTGCATTTTAGGATGACATGCAAAGTCAGTAGCAAAATTTATTATCCTTGCTAACTTGACTTTGTATTAAGAACTTGGATCTTCTTAACATCACTTCTTTAACTACTTGAACTTTGAGAAAAGAATAACTGTGAGGCATACAAGAAAGAGTAATTCAATTCTTTTTCTTCTTTTCTGATTTCTCTAGTGGGTTTTCAAGTAACAACGGTTGCTTTTGATCAGGTTCCCCAGCAAAGAGAAATTAAGATAAAAGCATATGTGCTAAAAATTGACTGATTTAGCAATCATAGGGCAATATGATGAAGGAAGCAGAAAGTGGAGTAAGTCAGCCAAGAGTCTAGGAATGACCCAGCCTCTAGAAACTGGAAGAAGCAAGAAATTGAAGAAATAGATTCTCTCCTAGAGCCTTCAGAAGAAATCAGCTTTGACAGATAGCACTTTAGCCCAGTAAAACGAATTTTATTCTTTTGATCTTCACAAATATAAAAAGACAAATATGTGTTATTTTAAGCCATTGAGTTTGTAGTAACTTGTTTGAGCAACAATAATAAACTAATACATATTTTGGTACCAGAAGTGGGGTGCTGCTATAACAAATACCTAAATCATCATAGACGGAATTTTGATAGAAATATGAAAATTAGGGACATCTGGGTGGCTGAGTGGTTGAGCACCTGCCTTTGGCTCAGGGTGTGGTTCTGGGGTCCTGAAATTTAGTCCCGCATCAGGCTCTCTCCAAGGAGCCTGCTTTTCCCTCTCCCTTTCTGTGTCTCTCATGAATAAATAAAATCTTAAAAAAAAAAAAAAAGAATACGAAAATTAAAGGTTGCTAGTGAGAACTCAGAGGATATGAGGAACATGTTTCTAGAAACTGGAAGAAAGGAGATCCTTGTTATATAGTAGCAGAAATCTTAGTTTAACTATGGCATGCAGTTATGTGCAAAGCAGAATATGTAAGTGATGAACATGGATATTTATCTGAGCAAAGTTTCAAAGATACAGCCTGGTTTCTTCATGTTGATTATAGTCAAGTTGATTATAGTCATTCTTCATGTTGATTATTGGAGGAAAGAGGTAAACTGAGGGAAGAACTACTAAGCAAAAAGGAATCTGGTTTGGGAAATTCTCAGCCTAACCAGATTGCAAAAGATGCTAAAATTAGGAGATTCCCTGTCAGGAAAGAATGCTGTGGAGAGAAAGGCAAGGGTGTGTCTACACAACCTTTTGCCAGTTCCTGGGAAGAATCAAAAGGTCAAAGTATTCAGTCACACACACAAAAACTGGTTTAAGAGATAATGCATATGGGGCAGCCCAGGTGGCTCCAAGGTTTAGCGCCACCTCGGGATGGAGTCCCACATAGGGCCTCCTGCATGTAGCCTACTTCTCCCTCTGCCTGTGTCTCTGCCTCTTTCTCTCTGTATCTCTCATGAATAAATAAATAAAATCTTTAAAAAGAGAGAGAGATAAAGAGAGAGAGAGAGAGAGAGAGAGAGAATGCATATGAATCATGGATCCTCTCAGCCAAATCAGTAGAAGCTAGGAATAGAGATTAAATTTTCAGAAAAGACCTTTGAATGAGCCTTTGTCTAATGGAGTGAATACCTGTGACATATGTGGGAAACTCACAAGGCTTTTGCAACTGTGTATCAGCAGAAACATTGCCAGCTTGGACTGAAAGGGGACAGAGAGGATGAATTTAAAGAAAGCTGTTGGATTCCATAGATAGGAAGGCTGGTGTAATTACTCGGCTTCAAAGATGTCCCTCTTCATTCAAAAGGAGGAACGACTCAGAGGGTACATATGGAGGCCCAGTGGGCAGAACCTCAGTCCTAGAGGGTGGAGCCATTGGCCAACTAGATGGAGCCAAGAGTTGCAGAGGATTATTCTCAGCCCTGGAAACTGATGGAGATTTTCATCCCAAAATTGAGTCTCAAAATTGCTTGAGAAAAGTGACTTCTTTATTCCTTCCATTTTCTTCCTTTGGGGATGGGAACTGGATAATTTATTTCTTAGATGTTTGGTACAATTTATCAGGGAATCCATCTGGACCTAATGCTTTCTGTTTTGGAAGAACACCAATTATTTATTCAATTTCTCCACTAGATATAGGCTTTCCAGATCATTTATTTTTGTGTGAGTTTTGGCAGATTGCGTCTTTCAAAAAAAAAAAAAAAAAACAACTGGTCCATTTTATCTAGTATTTGTCATGTGACCTCACTTCTCTTCTGGATCTAAGAAGAGTTCCTCAGCATTTTCCTTGTTTCTAGAATGGAGTGGCAACATCTAAGCTCCTTGCACAATGGACTGAAAATAGAAACCTTACAAACTACTTTTTTAAGCAGTATAGTTGAGATGTGAAAGAATGTAAAATCACTTGATGTTATTACCAGTGCTTGAGATGTGAAGATGCACCAAATAAGCCAAGAGAGGGGAGACATTGTAAACAGAGAAGAGGGGATACCACATGGAGAACCAGACAGGAGGGAACATAATCTGGAGCAAACACAATCTGGAACATGGATGAAAAAAGTATTCTTGAATTGAGAAGTGAAACATTCCTCACAGGAGATTGATGATTCCATTACTCATCTGTAGAGATGCTGAAAGATAGGAAGACCTGGTGTCAATATCCTTTCAGGTGGACCGTTAAATTAGAAAAATAAGATACTGAGAAGTGCTAATAATGTGTGATGTTCAGAACACAAATGAGACAAATGATACCTTTGTCCAAAACCACATAAACTTTCAATATTCCTCATCATGATACTTTTCTTATCTACACATCTGAAAATTTTCTACTCCCTCTTTTCCCCCCAAACTACATGACATTTCCTCTACTTTTCTCAGTACCAATATCTCTCTATATTGCATTATAATGACACTTTTTCTTTCATTTTTATTTCATTTTCTAGATAAATATTGATTGACAGGTATTTATTGAGTACCCACATTGTGCTAGGTAGGCCTCATATATCTTCTTATGATTGATTGAGATTGGGAATTTTCTCTAATTTTTTTGGATTCAACCAAAAGGCATGGACCATGATTTTTTTTTAAGATTTTATTTATTTATTCATGAAAGACCCAGAGACAGAGAGAGAGGCAGAGACATAGGCAGAGGGAGAAGCAGGCTCCATGAAGGGAGCCTGATGTGGGACTTGAACCTGGGTCTCCAGGATCAGGCCCTGGGCTGAAGGCGGTGCTAAACCACTGAGCCACCCGGACTGCCCATGAACCAGGATTTTATACTTATGTCAATAACAGGCAAATGCTTAGTGAATTAAAAATAAATGAAGTTACTTTGGTGTTGACATGTTCATGCTTACACACATTAATTGGCAAAGATAACAGCTAAATGGACTATGTTCTTCTCACGAATTATATGATATAAGTACAGTTATGTCTATTTTACTGTTGAAAGAATTTAGCTCAAAACAGGTTAAGTAATTTACTCAAATTTGGGATGCCTGGGTGGGCCTTTGGCTCAGGGTGTGATCCCAGAGTCCTGAGACCGAGTCCCACATTGGGGTTCCTGCATGAAGCCTGTTTCTCCCTCTGCCTATGTCTTTGCCTCTCTCTGTGTGTCTCTCATGAATAAATAAAATCTTTAAAAAAATTTTTACTCAAAGCTACACAGCTAATAAGGACCCTGATCCATGACTAGCCAATTCCAGTAGCTTATTTTTTAACCAGCATCTTCTTGAATCCATAGAGCATACTGTCTATTCACATAAACTCTTGACTTTTCACCATCAGAACTTCTCAAAAATGTCAAGGTCAAACATTAAGAAAAATAATTTAGGGATGCGTGGGTGCCTCAGTGGTTAAGCCTCTGCCTTCAGCCCAGGGTGTGATCCTGGAGTCCCAGGATCGAGTCCCACATTAGGCTCTCTGCATGAAGCCTGCTTATCCCTCTGCCTGTGTCTCTGCCTCTCTCGGTGTCTCTCATGAATAAATAAATAAAATCTTAAAAAAATGAAAAATAATTTAGAGGACAAGCAAACGGGAAGACCTTCACCTGAGAATACTTAAGCTGTGTGATCGTAGTAATGCAGCATTATGAGAAACAAAATTCCCAAGAAGACAGTCTCTGTTGGTGAAGTCCCCTCTTGCTCACAAGACAACAACATGCATAGGAGCCTTGGCTCAGCCTGTCCTTGTCTGCTCAGACATAGTGCATTTGCTGACATCAGCATGGAATGCCTGCCTGTCTGCGTAACTCATCAGTCATACAGCTTGACCACAGTTTGTCTGACTCCTTGTCACGGCTCATATTTTGCTTTCCATTTTGGCCCTGGTGCTTAGCCTGTTCACAAGTGCCCTGAAGGGCTTTGCCAGGACCATTTGATGACAATCATCCAGGCTGCTGCAGCATGCGCACTCTGAAGTTGAAAGCACTTGATTGAAAATCACTTACTCCATCCCTAAGAAGTAATATTTTCAGTTTATTTCACAAAGACAACACTTTCTCAAATTCAGAGTGGTTGTCTGTTTCCATAGCACAGGTAATTTATTCCGGTTACTTAAGACTGAACTCTAAATCCATGTGCCATTGGTAATTTAGGATGGATATAAGGAGGAATTTCCTGAGAGCCTTATGGGTTATTAAACACTGAAATGTGCTACTGAAGAAAATTGAAGGACCCTCTTCCTACAAAGGTGTTTAAAAACGGAATCAATGAACATTATCCAAAGTGGGTGAGGGTGAACCCATATGAAGGCAAGGATATGGGAGAGATGACTTCTCAAGGTCCTTTACAGGGCTGACATTCTATGATTCATTTGCTTTAAAATCAATGATCTGTGTTGAGAACAATTATATCTTATCAGTATGTGAAGAAAGAAAATATAAAATATTCTAGAGGCAATGATAAGCATTTATGATGTACTAAACCAATCCTGCTGCCTTAGAAGATATTTACCAAGTTTCATTGATTGCAAATGTGGCAGTGATACTATACTCTTGAGAGGAAGATATACCAGTTTTTAATGTAGCATTTAAAACTCATGCAGTTGTGATGTGATGAGCACCGGGTGTTATACACAACTGATGAATTACTGAATTCTACATCTGAAACTAATGATGTACTATATGTTGGCTAATTTAATTTAAATAAAAAAATAAATAAAACTGATGCAGCAAGAATAGAGATAGTCTTCCAAAATACTCGACCTTCATTTGCTGCATATATTCAGTAAACGAGAGGGGTTAGAAATCTTCCAAAATGTCCCTCCATTCATATTATACATGAACCTGAAGATGTAAATGAGGTTGTACCATGCTATTTTTAAATGGGATCTAGCCTCTTTATTCTTCCATTCTCATAGATTGTTTAGGCAGTATCCCATTTAGCATGGCTGTACTCCAAAATCTGGTGCTTTGGGAAATGAGAATGCATTTTTTGTTGTTGAACAACATTGATATACTTGCCTGCGGAACCTCCAAAAAGTTATTTAGCCTAAAGAATGAATATAATGCTGCTTTAACCTTAAAAATAAATGAATAGATGAATTGGAAGTAGGTTGTTTTTATGTGTGTGTTGCATTTTTTCATCTTAAATAGTGGATTTGGAAGAGGAAGAAGGACATTTGTGTAGAAATACTGCAAAGAATGTATTGGCATTTGCATTGGCCTTAGTACTTGGTATGGCAATGAGTAACTTTGTTATTTCATTTTAACATTTATTACTTTTTTCATGTGGGTAGGTATAACATTATTGATAATTTTCACTTAACTTTGATAGTATCATATTTCCATTCATTTACTGGACAAATAATTTCTGAGCACCGAATGTGTTCCAGGTACTGTTCTGGATGCTGACATATAATAGTGATCAAAAAGATGAGGCCCTTGTCTTTGTAGATCTTACAAGACACTAGAAGACACATTCTGACAAGAGAATTGTAATAGAAAACTGCTTCAAATGTGTACACATGTTTTAGGCAGGAAGGGCCTGCAAAGTGTAAACTCAGAGGGAATGTGAGAGAGTAAAGGGGAAAGGTGCATGGGATGAAATGAGGGTAAAGTACAGGCTAAAAGCAATGAGGACACACTGAAGAGAAGCAGAATATTTTGTTTAACATATAGATAAAAGAGAAAAGGAACAACAGAGAGGAAAGAGGGAGAGACAGTTGGATAGACTTTCTTCAGTTACCTGGGATAAAATGGGAAGTAGCAAAGAAAGAAATGTGTTGCGTGTGAAAAATGAAGGAGTGATGATGGGGGATGACAAAAAAGCATGAGATAGTATGAAACTGTTATTAAATAAAAATGCTTGTATGCTGGAGGTGCAAATTTCTGAGGTTGATGCTTCCAGGACCTTAAGGTACAAGCCTTTTTTCCAAAGGCTTTCGTATATCCGACTCATAGTATGACTTTAGATTATGAAAAGAAACATTGAAGGAAGAATAAGAACAGGGCTGTAAATAACATTCCTTCCATCAAACAGGTGGGTTCTATTTCCTCGTCTTTGGATCTGAGCTTATCCGTAACTGTTTAACCAACAGAGTACAGTGAGAGAAATGCTATGCCAGTTTGGGGTCAGTCTCTTAAGAAGACCTGCCATTCACGCCTTTTGCCTTAGATTCCTAAGTCACAGCATTAAGAAATCTGACTACTCTGCTAGAGACACCATGGGGAGAGGCTCTGAGACTACACAAAGAGGAAGAAGGGCTCAAGTGAGCCCAATATTCCCAGCATTCCCTCCAAGGTGCAAGGCAAGTGAGTGAGGCTGACTTGGCCCTTCAGATAAAGCCTCTTCATTAGTTAATTACCACTGACTGATCCCAACTGATGCCCCCAAAGAGCAAAAGAATCCCCCAGCTGAGCCTTGCCCAAATTGCTGACTCAGAAAATTGGGAGTATCAGCAAATAGTTGTAGTTTCAAGCCACTAAGTTTGGGTACTTTGTTCCAGAGATATAGATAACTGGAACAGTATTTGTTGCCAGGAGTAAGGTACTGCCATACAGAAATCTAAAACCAGTGGCTTTGGGATCTGGCAAAAAGAAGCCAGAATGACCTCAAGGAGACTAGCAGTGAAAGCTGGAAGAGCTTTGGGAAGGTTGTTCATGAATACTTGAAAGACAATGAGGAGAACATTATTAGAACTGACAAAAAGGACACTTTGTTTATGTAGTGCCAGGAGGTTTGGCAACACCTATGACCTACAGAAATGTAGAAGATAAAAAATGTATCTATTGAACTCATTGATCTAGCTAAGTGGATTTCCAGGCAGAATGCTGAAACGTTGACTATTCCAGCTATGATAAAGTAGTCTGCTATAAAACATAAAAAAAGAAGTGGACGTTATTCAGTTTCTGAAAAGAATTTAGAGAAGATATAGAGTTCCCAGGAAAGTTCTTCTAGCCAGCAAAATACTCTCAAAGTAGGAAATGACCTTAGGACAAAATTCAAACCAAACTCAGTAAGACTTGGTCTCTGGGAAAGGTTGAAGTCCGGATGAGGCTGTAAGACCCTTTGTTTAATACTTCAGAAAGATATAAGGGTATGCCTCACAGACTGTTTTCCTTGGGCAATTGTATTTTTAAGAATTTTAAGTGTTGATGTTTCCAAGATTCTCACCAGTTGCCTAAGAGAGGAAAGTGGCCATCTTGGGAAGTAGCAGAAGTATGTTTTTTGTCTAATGGAGTAAAATATAGTCTGATATATTAGACCCTACATGATGTTAAGAGATTTGTAGCTGAAAGATTGAATTAAAACAGATAGTACAAGATGAAAAAAAAAGAAAATTCTAGTATTTGATCTGTTTATGGAAAGGAAGCAGCCGGAGAAGACTATACAGCTGTGCCTAAGATTTTTTATGGGAAAGGAAGGATGACTCAAATTCATAAAGGGTGGATCCAAATAGCACTGAGAAAATTTCCCAGGAATCTAGAACTGGCAACATGCACCTGGGTAGAGTCAGAGCTGCTATGAATCAGTTATGTGCCTCTATTTCCCCATTTTGAAGGCAGGTGTCTACTGTGGCTGCCCTAACTGTCTCACATTGTATACTGAGTGTGTAGATCTACTTGTGTAGATCTCACAAGTCTTCAGAGCAAGAGAAATCATACTCAAGGAACCATTTTTGAGGAACTTCATCCAAACCTGGTCATGATCTTAGATAACTAAAGTATGGACTTTGAGATGATGCCATAATGGAATGAAACTTTGGGCATCTTGCTAGAGGAGAATGAATTCTGCATTGAGAAGAAATGTAAATAATTTGTGGCTGTAGGAAAGATGGTAGCAGAGAAACCAGGTCTGTGAATTACATAAAATTTCCCTTTTGAGAGGTTGGATCTATTTTCCTTCCATTGAATCTACACCGAACTAGATTCCTTGGAGCATTATGTCATAATGGGATGGAATGATACTACACCAGTTGCAGGCCTAGACTTTAAAGGGACTGCAAGTTTCTGTTTTGATACCTTAAATCTCTGAGCTGTCATAATAAATCTGATTTACCAGCCGGAGATACCACATGAAGAAAATCTAAGACTACATGGGGAAGGTGAAGAGCCCAGCTGAGGTCCACTCTCCAGACATGCCTCTGCAATTGGCAGGCAAGCCAGTGGACTTTCTAGAATAGTCCAGCTGAATTCCACTGAGAATTTATAGTTATATATAGTTATATAGAGAAGTTTTATATATATATATAGTTATATAACTATATATATATATAGTATACAGTTATATATATAGTTATATAGAGAAGAACCACCCAGCTAATTTGGCCTGCCCAAATTCTGATGTCAAAAACCATGAGATAAAATGAAATGCTTTCTGTTTCAAGCTACTATAGTCTGAAGCGATTTAGTTTTGCAGCAGGAGATAGCTGGCGCAGTTCCTTAAGAAACTGACTTCGGAGGAACTGAGGAATCTCAGTGGAAAGTGTGCATTTGTATCAGTGGAAGCATTAACTGAAGTAAAGATAGAAGCTTTGAGGACTGAAAATAAGGAGAGACCTTAAATGAGAGAGACAATGATTCCAAGGCAATGAGGAATACTTATGGGCTTATAATCCACATAAGCAAATGGCTGATGACTGATAGATCTCTGGCAGGCCAAATGAGTAATACTGGTATATATAATTATGTATATATATATATATTATATATATATATATAAAATATATACTGGTATATATAATGTATGATTGTGTCTATCACTGTAAGAACTTTGAAGTGGCCATGGTCCTAGATGAATTTGAGGAATGAATTAGGTGAGTCTTTAAGAGTTCATATTCTAGGAAGTAACTGGTCATTTTCCTGAGATTTAGACTTATCTCAGAGGTTTTCTAACACCTGATGAAAGTTCTTACTTAATTCATCATATCCATTCATTTAACAAGGCTTATTGTATCATTTGGTTTTGTACCTTCGGTAAGAGTTCTGTTAGGGACAGAAGGAAGGAGATGCTGTCCTTGGATTCAAGGGACTTAGCACAGGTGGAAAGGATCAGACAAGGAACCAAAATAACTCTAAGGCAGGAAAGAAAATAATGATTTCTAGCATTTGGAGAGGGTCGACTGACTATATGATTTTGGAACCTAGTCAAGGAGCTTCCTAAGTTTAAGAGGTAAGAAATTAGTTCCTGAATAAACTCAGGTACCAGACAAAGACAAAAGAATAAAGCAAGAAGCCAGTTACTGGAAAACATTTGAACCAAGATCCCCATGCAATTTGAAGCAAAACTGATTGTATCCTGAATCCTAGTTTCTCCACTGAGCTTTCAGAACCTGAAACATCCTAGAGTCTACTTCTCAGAAAAATTGCAAGTAAATGACAAATCATTAAGAAAATTAGAGGCCGGTTTGAGGTTAGAACCAGTAGCAGTAGATGAGATGTCAGTAACTCCAGGAAAATGTTGTTGCCTGAAGTTCCCACATAATTCCTGTTGGAAGAGTGGGATACTGACCAAGTTGGACACAATTTGTCCATGACTTTCTAATGGATGCTGCTCACTGAATCCCAGAGCCAGTACTCTTCTTATTTTCACTCCTGCTCTCTTGTTTTCACCCAATCCTCCTTTTTCTACAAATTGATTGTGTCCTGTATCACTTAATCCATAGGACTCCTCCCTTTGCCTTCCCACTTTTACCAGCTCCAACCAGATATAGTTGTTTAGGTTGTTCAATAATTTACACACTTTTTTTTTTTTTAAGTTTTACTTTCTTAAATCATAGTCCCTCCTCCATACTCACTTTCCCAGACTCTCTAACCACTGTCGTTGATTAGATAAACTGATTTATCAGTTTTCTCCAAGGAGACATAAGAAAATCTCCACTAGTTAGATAGGTAAGATAATTTGTTTCCTTCAAGAAGAGGTTTCATAAGCTGCCTCTTTTCCCTTCCTTCTACCTTGAAAATAGATGTGATGTCTAAAGATTCAGAAGACATCTTGCAACAATGAAGCAACCAGCATGAAAATGGTTGACAGAGAAAAAGGAAAGAAAGATTTGGGTCATTGATCGTTGAGTTTCCAAATTGCCTGTGAGACCTTTTATTAAAGACATAATAAACATTTTTACTCCACTGTTGGACAGGCTTCCCAGACTTACAGAGGAATGAAATGCTAACTAATGTAGGTATTTTTTATTTCATTAAATACATGATGCAATTGATTGTAAGTTATATCATTAATTATATCATTATTTAATATGCTACTGAGCAAGAAAATAAGCTGCAAGTCGCACAAAATAAAATGTTTATCATTTATAATTTTTATTTTATGCTTCTGAAAAAAACTCTTTCCTATTTAAAAAGACATGGATTTTTATCATTGATTCCATCTGTGAATACATTAAAGAAAATAAGTGAAGCAAATTTCTTAAAGTACCCTAAAACTTCACATTCAATGTACTGTTCTACTGAATAATTTTGTTACTCAGTCTTCTATTTCCATGGGTTTTTTCCTATATAATATCATTGTTTGTCATCAACAGTGTGGATGATGCAGTATTTGTTAAATGACTTCATAAAACAATGAATTCCAGTGTTTGGGCTCTTGAGCCTGCTTTGCATATGTATAGAGCAAACCAATTTTTTTGCACTTCCACTCTAAGAATACCCCTAAACACATGTGATTATCAATTTCTAGTACCCCCTCCCCACAATATTGAGTTCTTAGGAGTTATGAAAATGTAGAACTATTGTCCCTGAAATTCTCTTCCATGTCACTATCATTCATCCTGAAAGTTTTTACTTGCTGGTGCTTCTGATACTTGTACATTTTGTGCAAATAATGAGTACTACATCAGAACTACTTTCTACCAGCAACTAACTGGAAGACCCACTCCAATGAATGTAAAATTCATCTTTTCTTACATCAGATTTCTCAAAGGCAAAGATTGGATGAAGTGATTCATTATAGTACAAAAAGATTGGCAGCATCCCTAGCTTTTATGTTTAAGTGGGACCTTCACTGGGACCTTCACTGTGCCCTCCTCTGGGGCCTGGGATCTCCAGATCTGCAGAGCCTAGAATTGTACCAAAAATTCACCAAGTCAGTCACTGAAATTGATGGTGATTGAGGCACTCCTACAAGTGTGCTTTGGTTTTTGAACCAATGTATTTTACATGTGTGCCAGATTCTGATTTAAGATGTATACAATACACTGACAAACAGCATAGCACAGGACGTCGTTTCCAAGCTAGCAACTTTAACAGAACATTACACTACATTAAACAAACGCTCTATGGTGCAGTATATGTAGAACCAGAGGATATCATAATCACGCAGCCACTGCTACATCTCCTTTGCTGTGGCAATGTTATATGAAGTGGTGTTTGTAAGCAGATATTCTATGAATCATTGAATAATGGTCCTGACTAGAGTACTGTAGACAAGAAAGACAAAAACAGGCCTAAATAGGTATCACTCTGATCACAATGAAAAACTGTCTGTTAAAATGTAGAAAATGACAGGTATAATGAACCTGCTATCAAACTGCTGATTTTATTTCTTTATGGATTATACTTCAACCTGGTACTGGTATCTCGAAGAAAAGTTGTATGCTTGAAATGGAAAATAAGCATGGAAATTATAATGATTTAGCTAAAGAGCTGGAGGATAAGAAAGTGAATATGTGTTAAGAAAAACTCTAGTGATAAAGGTCAGGAGAGGGTAGAGTGAGATAGGAGTTCTCCCATCCATTAACACTGGTAGAGAAAATTATTAAAAATATTCAGCAAAATTAGGGCACCTGGTTGGCTCAAGCATCTAACTCTTGATTTCAGCTCTGGTCATGATCTCAGGGTGACCCATGAAATCAAGCCCCTGGTCAAGCTCTGTGCTCAGTGTAGAGTCTGCTTGAGATTCTCCCTCCCCTACTTCCACTCATGTGCACACATTCTCTCTCTCTCTCTCTCTCTCTCTCTCAATACATAGAATATTTTAAAAATATTCTTTTTAAAATATTTAAAAATATTTTAAAAAATGTTTTCAGCAAAATGAATTTGTAGAATTAGCCAAGTATTAATACCATTTAACTCTGTAATTCCAAATCTAAAGATAAATTTAGATTAAAATTTAAGAATAAACAGTAGGACGCATGGTGCAAAAAATTTTAATTGACTAAAAGATAGAAATAAATTAAATAGGGATGCCTGGGTGGCTCAGCGGTTGAGCGTCTTCCTTTGGCTCAGGGTGTGATCCCAGATCCTGGGATTGAGTCCCACATCGGGCTCCCTGCATGGAGCCTGCTTCTCTCTCTGCCTGTGTCTCTGTCTCTCTCTCTGTGTCTCTCGTGAATGAAAAAAAAGTAAATTAAATAAACGGTGTTAGATTCATAGACTGGACTATTACACTGGTACTGAGTTATGTTTCAGTAATGGCAGCAGCTAGAACTGCCCAAGTAAGAGGAACACTATATATTGCCACATTTATATTCTCCATCTTCTGCTGAAATGGCTACACAATTCTGAAGCTCATTGTTTAGGTACTGAGATGGTTGATAACACAGGTTGCCTGCCATGTACCAGATGAATCATCCTATCCATTGCAATGTTTAGTGCCTCTTCTACAGTGCATGCTCTCAGGTGTGTACTAACCTGTGACACAAACATTTCCACACTTTGTGCTCACTTTCATAGGTCCAGTCAATCTTCAATGAATGAGAGCTCCTATAAGCCCTTGGAGGCTTATTCCATAATCTGTCTCTTATTGCGCATCTGCTTTCTCACTCAGATGACCTTGAAAGTTCAGCCTCTTTATCACGATGTTTGCCAGACATAGCTGTACATTGTCACTGTGTATCTGAACCCCAATGGTAAGACCTATTTTTGATTTCTTGTGAAAATTAGGGAATGCAACTGGTTATCAAATTAAGTGTCCTTTAGCTATGCAGAATAAGGTAACTAGGAGATTCTATTGCCTAACTGTTTTTACTAATTTTCAGATTCTGCATTTTGGTTCAGTTAAGAGATGTTTTGTTTTGCCTGTTACCAGAGAAATCAACCTTTGAATCATGTGAAGTCCTTGGCCTGGATCAGAAGCTGCATGTATATTGTTCCTTTCCTCCTGTCTGCCCTGCTCAAACCATACTTATAAAGTATTATCATCAACTAATGCTTTTGTGTAATCCTTTATTCTATTATTTTAGGTGATGACTAAAGTTATTTTAGTCATCTTTCCAATCTGTGTTAGCTGTGTGATTTCTAGGTATGCTAAAAAATTTGCATCCTGGCTTGTAGGATATACTGAAAATGTTAACTTTTTATATTAGTAATAAAAATAATAATGAACAATGTCAGAGCATAAAAACTGTTTCAACATCACAAACAAATTTAGTCAATCCAGTTTTGGAAGGACCAATCATAAAACATACCACTGTCTCTTCCCTTCCTCATTCAGGCTGTCACTCAATCCTATTGCTTCATTTCCTTAAATTATAATACATGGATTAAATTTCTTGTAGACAATTTAGAAAATAATAAGTAAAAGGAAGAAAATACAATTTATCCCTACAGAAATAAGCATCATTAACATTTTTGTATATTACATCTTGGTTTTATTTTTTAGATAAATATATTTCTGTGAATATGCTTACATATTAGAAGCATACATAAACAATATAGTACGCTTATATTTTCTCTTGGTTTCATTTCATAGTCATTGAGTGACATCACTAAAATTACTTCAAAAACATAACTGTCAAAGTAGAAAAGTCTGTCCTATGGATCTAGCATCATTTATCTAACTTAACTTTATTTTTAAACTTTTTACTAATTAATTATTTTTGTACCACATGTCCTATTACTTCTACTTAAATTCTCTTCTAAATGTGTAGTTTAGAATTCATGCTGAGAAATGGAATCACAAGGCTAAATTAATATGTGGTTCAGTCTACAAATTAATTTTGCAGAACAATGTTAACAATTTCCTCTCCCACCATTAATGAATGAGACAGCCTGTCTCACCATGCCCTCTCTTGACTTTATCACTGTAGTTCTTTTTGCACATGTTCACTTTCTTGATCTCCAATTCTACAGCCAAATCTTTATAATTTCTTTGCTTATTTTCCATCTCAAGCATTACCACTTTCCTTTGGGCTTTGACCCGGCATAAAGCTATGGATTAAAAAGAGCCACTACAGAACTGGACATATTGGTAAAAGCAAACCAGAAAATTCTGTGTCTCAGGAATGTGTTTATATGCATGAATCATTGTTTGACCGCCTTCTTCCTTTGCTCTGTAAAAGCTCCCCACACTTATGCCAAAGACCCACATCCATCTTTCTCAAACATCTGTGTTTCATTTATAAACTCAGAATTATGGAACTGAAGTGACTTATCTCTACTTTTTACTGATCTTAGCTTCATTAAATACATTTACACAAAGTAGCCTTTCCCTATTAATTTCTTTTCTACTTGCACAACTTCCTTGATATTAAACTCTTCTCTGTCATGCCCACAGTTTGCAATATTCTTCTTTCATGACAAAAAAACCTGTCTTAGAATCTCTTCCATTTCTTCATTCTTTGGTTTATCCAAGAGGTATTCATCAGGGTAAACCTAGAAAGAGGATGGAATCCTGCCTTTCTTTTTTTTTTTTTTTTTTTTTTTAAATTTTTATTTATTTACTTATGATAGTCACAGAGAGAGAGAGAGGCACAGAGACACAGGCAGAGGGAGAAGCAGGCTCCATGCACCGGGAGCCCGATGTGGGATTCGATCCCGGGTCTCCAGGATCGCGCCCTGGGCCAAAGGCAGGCGCCAAACCGCTGCGCCACCCAGGGATCCCGAATCCTGCCTTTCTGATGTGTTCCTACTGCTTGTAATTCCCGAGGGATCTCAGGAGTCAACAGTATATTACTGGTGATAGTCTTATTACTCCAGTTTACTTTTTTTTTGTTACTCATCATCTATCAGTGTGAATGGCCTATAAGAAAAACTTATATCCCCTTCTTATGCCATATTAAAAAACCACAATATCACATCTTTATATGTTTCATATTGAGTATAAATATTTGACATATAACAAACCCTTTTTCCATTTGTTTTCAATTTGATATTAACCATTAATTGTGCTACTTTGCCTCTTACCTTACTCATTATTTAATTTATAACAGATGTTTCCAGTAGCAGTGTCCACATGGTCACACAGCACAATAAACTATGTTGTTACAGCAATACCTCCTACTATCCAAAATTGCTTTTGTATCCTCTTCTCATCAGCCAATATTTACTACTTAAATGTCAGTTACATATTGTGAGTGTTTGAGTTCAGGATAAGAAGGATGCTCAAAAAAAAAAAATGAAGGATGCTCAAAAATACACAACATAATGAAAGAAGACGTGGGATCCATTAGGGTCACTCTTCCTTGAGTTGAAGATCTGATAGTTGCTTATTTGATCATAGAGGCTTGTCTCAGAGCAGAGCAGGCATTCTCAGATACTCAAGGGGCCTCAGCAATTTCAGCTGTTTTTGGAGGTCAAGGTTAGCTTTCTAGATCAAGAGACTAGAGTACAGAAATTTAAGATGAGTCTCTGGACCCACAAGTGGGCATGGAACCTGGAAGATACCTAATCTTTTAAATTAGCATCAGTGGGTGGGCAAGTGTACTGAACTCAAGGGCTACCAGCATGATTGCACAGTGGTCAACACTGTGTGGCTTGTGGAGACAAAAAGAGAGCCCTACATTCTGCAAAAGATCACATCTCAACTGGCTTTAGGTCTTTTATTAAGCTAGGCTTAATTATGTTCAACTGTTTTTGAACTGGGGAAAGGTAAAGCAGGGAAAAATGAGGAGCATCCTATTGGCTGAGAAGCTAAGCCAGACCTGGACTTGCAGATGTGATCATAGATGAAGGCAGGTTTGAGGAGCCAGAGAAGCAAAGAAGATCCTGTAGAAGTGTGCCTTCTAGTTTTGCTTTGGCTTCTATCCCAGCTTTCCCTCTCCTTTCTTTACACTAGGGGTTTTGATGTCTGATGTAACTATAGCAACCTCTGCCTGAATTTTTTGTTTATTTATACATTCATATTTCTTTGAAACCATTAAAAGGATTTTCTGCTTCTTGTCTGATAGCACTACTGCCAAGTTCCTGAAGAGGCTGGTCCTATAGCATCTCTCAACATGCTGAGGACTTGATTTGGTAAGATGCTATGCCAGGGTGCTATAGGGATATCATTTTATAAGACAAGGTCCAACAAGGAGCTAAAATACAGTCAAGTAGATGAAACACGGCACCTATAACTCTAGTACAAAGCAGTATGTAAAAATATTTTGTGAAAAATAAAACATTTTAATTTCCCTAGGAAAAGATTGATTGTTCTTTGGTCACTGGTAACCAGTAACTCCCATATCTGGCATTAAACAATCCCAACTGATCACTGAAAACTACGAATCAGTAATCATACATCTAGATGCCAGGCATTCTGTGACAGCCTCTTATTCTGGAAGTATCAGCAACAGCCACATTCCAATAATCAATTCTCCACAGCTAAAGATCAATGCATCCCTAACAGGTCTTGCTTCTGTACATCACTAATCCTGAACTTCATGCTTCTCCAAACCTATATGAGATCAGTAATTACTTCATTCAGAGAGATTACATCCTGTAAGCACAATATTTCTTTGCTTAATAAGCATCAAATTCACCTTATTGTTTTAGATCTTGAGTGATGACTCCTTTCTTTGACTCATTGGTCTATTTGGTCAGGTGTGCCTCCTTGGAGTCACAAGGTATCAGGAAATACGCAGCCAATGAGGAAACAACCTTACAAATCTAGATTGACTCATCATAAGTCTTTAATAATGCTGTTACCAAGTCTGATACTCTGATCTTGGGAAATAATTATGCCAGTTGCCAGGATATAGACAATATCATGTACAGAAGCTTTCTTTGTAAAAGCAAAATACTAAACAATTTTGGTAGGTATAAACAGTAAGGCATGCTATCTTTCACTATGAAGTGTCAACATCAAAATGGAAAAAAAATAAAATGTTTGCCTGTGAGTTCAATGATAATCTTTCACCTTCCTTCTTTCATTAAATAGAATTAAGATGGCCAGGTCTCTTATCTCTGCTGCATTTTTTTCTCCCATGATAGCCAGAGAGGAAAGAGCCAAAAGCTTTGAATAAAGATAATTTCTTTAAAAAGATTTTATTTATTTATTCATGAGAAACAGAGAGAGAGAGAGGCAGAGAGACAGGCAGAGTGAGAAGCAAGCTCCATATAAGGAGCCCAATGTGGGACACGATTCTGGGTCTCCAGGATCATGCCCTGGGCTGAAGGTGGTGCTAAACCGCTGAGCCACCCAGGGTGCCCCAGGACTTATGTTTTTAAATCTAGGAATCTAGCAGAAGAAAAATTTTAGAGTCAAAAAAGAAAAGATAAAAGATCTGAATTATAATTGTAACGTTAGCTACTGGGAAGTATAGTCTGAGAGTTTCTTCAGTATAAAAATAGGCTATTAGTTTACAGAAATTTAGAAAGAGAAAAAAGTATGTAACTCTGGCTTGATAGACCTATTTGCTCACTGGACATGGCAGGCCTAATGCAGATTAAGATACCTCATGTCTCACCAATTCTATTTGGTTGAAAAGTCCACCAGCTTCTAGACTAGGTTTTGCGTGGAAGTGTATGGCAAACTGAGAAGTCAATTGAGGAGAATTATCATATAAGCTTTCACATTTGGGTAACTGATAATGAACATTGAGGATAACTAAGGATCTATAATCCTGCAGGACAGAGGAGATTTGGAGGGGCAATTATATTGTAAGGCAGATGGAAAATATCCCAGGGGGAGGGAGGAAGCTGAGCAGAACAGTCTAACAACTAACTTTTCAGAGACAGATGTCTGGTTAAAAAACTATTCTTTCTAAAATCATAAGCATAACTATTAAGAAGTCTACCTTCCTTTTAGGACAGCTGAGAGCTAAAGTAAGAGATGAAGCCGGGATTCTTTTTACTCTGAAATATCAAGCAAGGTCATGCTGCTTTGTTTGGAGACTGTTTTTTGTTTGTTAGGTGATCCCACAGAGAAGAAACTGTCTTTATTCTGAAATTATATAATGAGAACCTTGGCCCTAGCCAACTTCCCCTTACCATACAGAAGTGTAAAAGAAATCCCCCAAACCTCATGAATGCTTACTATTTGATTAAATTAATCTAAGAGGGAGGCACCTTCCCTGAATAGAACTATCAGCCAACTTCTTTCTTTTGTCCAATGGCCACCTATTCTGACTTGTCCTAGGACCCATGATTGTGCAAGCAAAGACTATGGATTTTAGTCCACATTTTGATACAAAAAGGGTTGGAAAGTGCTAAAGATCTATTGAAAACCAAATGAAGGAACAAAATTGTTCAACCTAGGGCATGACTTATTTAAATACCTGTTCCTAATATAGTCTATATATACTTAAATTTAAAAAGCTTAAACAATCAGCAAAAATAAAAATATGAAAGAAATTAAAGAGAGTAATGAAAATAAATGAGTTAAAAGAGAAAATTTTTAAATTCAAAAGAATTAAAAACTTGCTAAAACAAAGACAAAAATAAAATGTAAGAAAAAAGAAAATTTCAAGCAAGTAATTGAAAATATACTTTAAAATATTCAATAAAACTTGAAATTTTAGGAGACAACAATATAATCAGATAAAAATAATACAAATGGACATTTTTTTTAACAGACTAGCTTATAGAAGAACAGCAAACAGACCAAAAAGAGAAAGTTAAATGATTCAATGATAATATTCTAAGACTTAATACCATGGCACAGTGGCACATGTTCTCATAAGGGAAAGCCAGTAAGCACAATACAAAATACTCAATCTTTGCAAAGATTCTATGCAAAAGGCCTTTTGTGTCTTATTTTTTAAACAAAGGTTCTCCTTATTTATAAAGTAAAAGTAATCCAATATACGGATACAATTTTATTAAATTAAAATATTTATCACATTTATAATAGTAAAATATCAGAAACATTTAACTCTAAACAAAGGTTTAAGTTAAATACAATATAGGCCCAAGGGCCTAATCCTCTTGTAAGGGGGCCTATCTTCTACTGCCTACTCAAGGGTTTCTCTCCTGCAATTTTATTTCTATATTTTGAGTTGCTTCATTATTCCCATCAATATACAAATATACTTTAATATTTCCCATATCTTAAAATAGATATGTATTTATCAGTGAATTACTTATACTCAGGATATAAAAACAATATCTATGAATCAGTGGATTTGTAGATATCACAATACTTACAAATCAGTGAGGAAAAGACAGCTAATCAAAGAGAAAAATGAGCAAAAGGCTTGAAATGACACTGGTATTCAGTGAGATGCCAACTTATCACAATTGATAAAATAAAATTTTAAAAAGGCAACTACATGTTGGCAAACTTATTCAGCAACAGGAACTCTTACACAGTGCTTTAAGAAAAAACAATTTGTAGAACTGATTGGCTATAATAATATATAGGTGCCCTATGACCCAGAAATTCTATTTCTAGATAAATTCATCATGTGTTCACCAAAAGTCATGCATTAAAAATACATGACTATAATTTAGAAAATTATGACTAGTACTAGCAGCATTATTCATAACAGTCCAACATGCAAAAATATCCAAGTTCCCTTCAACATATTAATAAATAAATAAATTATAGTATATTCAAACAGTAGAAAATTAAGCACCAATGCATGAAAAAGAAAAACCTACAACAAAGTGAAAAATTCTCATGAATACAGTGCACAGCAAAGAAAGTCAGACATGACAGAGTAGCCAACACTAGTGTCAGACATTATATAGATATGGATCTTTTGAGGGTAGTTAATAACGGCACGGAACACTGGGATTATAGGAAGGTGGTAACATTGTGTTCTTTGATCTACAGGTGCTGATTTACTGAAAATTCATCAAGTATATTTAAGATACATGTAGTTTTTCTAAGTATATGCTTAAATTAAAGGTAAAAACAAAAAACAAAACCTTGACTCCCAGTGCCCTCGATTACCACACATTACATGACGTTTTGTAATTAATCTTCTCTACTAAGTGTTCTGTACTTGCTGCATTTACTACTGTATCCACTTTCTCATGCTGTTTTCCCTGTCTCTTGTACCTACTGCTCAACAGGAAGACTCTTTTTAAGGCCACTGATGATCCTAAACCAAAGGTTAGTTTTTAGTCTTCAACTTAATCAACCTCCTGGTAGCACCTGCCACACTGATTGCTCCATTGTTTTTGAGCACTGTGTATCTCCTGGCTTTGTGACACTACATTCTCCCCACTGGCTACTCCTTTGTAGTATGTCTTGCTCAATATTATGAATAAAACCAGCACATTGGCATACTAGAATTCAGAGAAGACCACAAACTTCAAATTACCCTTAAGTACAAAAGTAAATGTCAATTTTCAGCAGAACCATCTCTCAAGCTTTGCAGACAGAAAGGAGGAGGGCACTGGGAGGAAGGCTTGGAATTGCTGCTGAGGAAGAGAAAATAGGGGAGAAGAAAGGCCTATCATTGATCGAAGATTCCCTCAGAAAGAAAAAGTCCACTGTGAGTGTGAAATAACTGAAAAATCATTTTCTTGTCTTTTTTAAGATTTTATTTACTTATTTAAGAGACAGCATGCGCATACAGAGGGAAGGGGAAAAGAAGGCTCCTTGCTGGGGGGGAGCCTGACAGGGGCTCAATACCAGGACCCCAAGATCATGACCTGAGCTGAAGGCAGATGCTTAACTGACTAAGCCACCCAAGCGGCCCCTGAGAAATATTTTTGATAAACCTGAACACTGACAGCAGAGAAAGGACATAGTAGTATGTGGGGCTCAAAGTGAAGGTTAAGAAGCACTGTTTCTGAGGGATGAGGGTACCAAAAAAGGAGTGGCCTCCTTTGTGGAATGAAAGGCAAAAGAAAAAAAAAAAGAAGCAAAGGGGGAATAATGAGATCCTACTGGAAAAAAGAGAATAAAAAAAATCAAGGGCACATAACTTTTTTCTCACACTAACTAAATACACCAAGTCAACCAAGAATCTCCTATTCTTGAAACAGAAAACTTGCAACCCATTCCACTGGTATCCTGTCTGCAAAGGGCACAGATTGAAACTGTCATTACTACCATTGCTACGACAGGAGGAAAACAGAGAGAATAAAACATTTCACCCAATGAAAATTCTCTCTCAGGAAACCAACCACAAAGCAGAAGAAAACTCTAACACAATATTGTAAACTGAATTAAATATCCTCAGATAAGCATTTGTGAACCTATAGCCAGGGTAAGAAATGTATATATTAAGGAAGGAATTAAATAAAATATGATTGTATTTAGAGAATAAGAAGAGAAGGAAAAGAAAGAAGGAGGGACAGGGGAGAAGGAGAGGAAAAGAAAATTATAATAGCATTGATGACTAAATTATATGAGGCACCCTAGGGAAAATAGTAAAGGATTTTGGAGAAAGGCAGGAAAATAATCAAAGGTGTAAGAATGAGTTAAAATAAGAAGTAAAAGGAGTGAGAAGGAAAGTGGTTAAAATGCAAAACAAATAAATACTAAAAAAATAATATAATATGATGGAGTCCCTGACAATGAAAACCAATAAAACAGAACACATATTTAATTCCTTAATATAAAAATTCCAGGAAATAGGGATCCCTGGGTGGCGCAGCGGTTTGGCGCCTGCCTTTGGCCCAGGGCGCGATCCTGGAGATCTGGGATCGAATCCCATGTCAGGCTCCCGGTGCATGGAGCCTGCTTCTCCCTCTGCCTGTGTCTCTGCCTCTCTCTCTCTCACTGTGTGCCTATCATGAATAAATAAAAAAAATAAAAATAAATAAAAAAATAAAATTCCAGGAAATAAAATAGAAACTCTTTCTAAATATGGAAAACACCCAATAGGTGTCTGAGGGCCTTTCTTGAAATGACTATGGAGAAATAAAGTTGGAAGTATTAAGTCACTCATAGCAAAGTGACACTTGGTTTAACCGTTACCACTTCCTGGGATGTCTGCTGTCAGACACCTCAGCTGGAATCATAACTGCTCTATTTCCTCATCTGCCTTCCCCTACACTAGGGCTACAGTCCATCCTTGGCATTATTCAAAATTCTCTGGCAGCCTCCTGTCATATACCTACATAGAATCAAGACCTCTTGTCTCTCTCTAGGCCTAGACATCAAAGGGTCCTAGCCCAGGTACTCCCCTCACTTTGCATTTGCCTGAGTAATCAGCCTTTGAATTATGTGCACCACTCTCTGAGGTAAGGTATGTTTTGACATATGATACCTTTAAAGGCAAGAGAGCTGGCCAGATTGGACCTTAACAATGGTCAACTCTAAGATATATAAATCTATAAGACTTTAATGATTTAAAAAAATCTTTAGGACCTACAGGCAAATCCTTTTGACTTACAGGCAAAATGATCAATAATTTAAAAGGACAAGAGAATTAGACTAACATCAGATTTCTTAAAAACAACATAAGATGCAAAAAAAAAAAAAAAGAGAGAAAGAAAAAAAGAGCATTTTTCCATGAAAAGAAAGTGAATCAAAGATTTTATACTCAGAAAACCTGTCATTTAACTATCAAGGCTTTACGAAAATGGCTTTACATGTGCAAGAACCCAGGTGGCACTTTAATCTCAAGCTCTTGAAGAATCTTCTAGAAAATTAGCCAACCAAGAGATAATGTGGACTCTTCAGCAAAGGAAATGTGATAAACGCTTATTCTACTGAAATGTAGAACTAAAATTGAGTCTAAGGTATGGAGGAAGGTGAAAGAATGGCAAGTAAGTATTATGTGTTCTCACAAAGTAAAAATAATGCAACTAAAATAATGGAAGAAATAAGAGCAAAAGAGGAACACAGAATAAGCTCATTGATTTAGTCAATAGGCAAAATCAAAAGATACTAAAAATCAACAAACCAGGGGCACCTGGGTGGCTCAGTGGTTGAGCATCTGCCTTTGGCTCAGGTTGTGATCCTGGGGTCCTGGGATCCAGTTCCCACATCAGGCTCTCCACAGGGAGTCTGCTTCTCCCTCTGCCTATGTCTCTGCCTCTCTCTGTGTCTCTCATGAATAAATAAATAAAATCTTTAAAAAAAATCAACAAGCCAAATAATAAAAGTTTATAAAAGAAATCAGGGTACTAATAGCATTAGAAAGGTTTAAGTACAAGGTAATTACTAGAAAAAAAATTAACTATTCTAAATGGCAAATGAAATATAAAAATGGAAAACAAAGTAAACACAACCAATGCAGAAAGAAATATGATATGATACATAGAACAACTGTATAATTATATACATAATTGGGTAAATGTATAAAAATTATAAAATGACTTATCAGTCATATTTAAAAGTGGGTTTAACTCCACTATTAAAAGAAAGCTTTTCATTTTATTAACAAAGTAATGCCAAGCTGCATTCTGTACATAAGTAATATGCCTACATGACAGTAGTCAATAAATTGTTTTTACATCTTTCCTTATCTTTTATAAACACAAAATATTCCATGTATTTATGTAACTCATATTATATAAATGTATCAAACCCCAAATGCTAATACAAATACATGGGATAAATAATTAAGAAAGGATTATTTACTGTACCGAACAGATCCACAGCAAAACCTTCTTAAACTATAAGTCACTATAGTACACTTATTCTTTATGAATAATTCCCAAGAGACATTTAATGAACACATAAATACATATAAAAAGAGAACCAAACAATTAAGATCTATTTACATGAGGAATATGCACATCACATTCACATAATACAGATAATCCTTAGTAATGCTAAAACAGTTGAATCTTTTCCTGTCTGTACCAGTGGGTACATTCTGAATCATAATCAGCTGGAAGACAAGCAAAAACTATATTGAACCTTCTCTGCCCTGCATTTGTTGTTTTTTATTTTTAAAGATTTTATTCGTTTATTAATGAGAGACACACAGAGAGAGGCAGAGACACAGGCAGAGGGAGAAGCAGATGGGAGCTCTATCCCGGGTCCCCAAGATCACGCCCTGGGCTGAAGGCGGCGCTAAACCACTGAGCCACTCGTTTTTTGTTTGTTTGTTTGTTTGTTTGTTTGTTTTTAATTTTATTCATTTATTAATGAGAGACATCTGCCCTGCATTTGTAAAACTAAAAAATGTCAATAAGCTGACTTGATATTAATGTCAATAAGCTGACTTGATATTTTCTGAAGTTTCTCAAAACAAATGCTGTTATTCAAGTGTGAAATACAAAGGAAAAATATATGCTCTTTTGTCTGGTATCTGCTTTTCCCTCTGGATGACTGTGTCAGGGAACAATGGAGTTCTCTCTCCTCGGGGCTCAATGGCCCAGGCTGTTCAGATTTGAGAAAACATAAGCATCCATGGTGTAGAAAGCCCAGGTGGAGTGGCTTCTTTGGGTCAAGAGGACGAGAACAGAAGTGTCTACCTGGCTACTGTGTGGTCCGTGGAAAAGGTGGAAACAGTTCTAAGAAATGCTTAACTTTCTAATAAACTCTGGTCCTATTCTAACCTCGCTGCTGGGAGAGAAGGCAGAGGGTTTCTGCCAAAAACTGGAGGTGAATGCTGAGGTGTTCTCTATTCCACTAGCAGCATTAGAAAGAGGGAGGGAATGTCTGCTCTGTTCTTTGCCCTACACCTGCCAAGTTCCATCTGTGAGGAGTCATCATTTTCTGCCCACAATGAGATACCCTACCTCTGTAGGTCTGAAAAGATGCTCTGGAGAAAACAGAACATTGATGGGGAATTTAAAGGGCAGAGGAAACAATAAAAGACATCAAAGGTCAATTGATCCAAACATTCAGGCAGCCAGAGCTTAGCCTGCCCATCAGCGTTCAGAGAGCAGGAAGGTAGTTACGAAGCACACTGGGTCAGGGCGAGCTTGAAGTGATTGACAGGGAAAACAGTTCTTCCTGGAGCTCAGGATATTTGCCTCAACCACAAGAACTTTGCTTAGGAAAATCTTCCCAGTCCGCTGCATCGTGTCTTGACTTTTTAACAAATCGTTTTTCAGGCAAAAACGGTCACATGGAGATGGTTGATTACATTGGTTCTTTGAAGACAGAACAATTTCTTGAAAGAAATCTGCCCTTTCAAGGGGTCCAAACATCTAAATGATCCACTATCTTATACTGGCTAAAATAAAAAGATGGTTGCTACTATCTAGGCACATAAGAGGTAAGTGAATGGAACATATACACACAAATACAGAAGATGCTTTTTTATTTTCCTTGGAGGTTCTATTCATGGAATGCAGTTTATATTTTCTTAGAGAACAGTTCCACTTCTATAGCCCATGAAGCCCTCACTCAATGTTTTCTGATCTCTTATTTATACCCTTCCCTGCTCTGCTTTAATCACCGATGGAAGGGGAAATAACTTACTAATTCTACACAAAATCATATTGTGTCTATTCCTGTGTGCACTTATGTGTGAGACTGCTTGTGCATACGGCCCCATATACTCTTAGTTAACAAACAAACATAAGTATCTCTAGCCTTAAAGATGGTAAAATTATGGTAAAATCCATTGGGAAATAACTTTAAAGTGGATGCTATTAATTTCCCATCTTTATGATTGCATTTATTTGACTTTCAAGATTTCGACTGTGGCAAACTGTAGCTTTTGTCAAAGTACATGTAATTCTACAGGGGAGAGAAAAGAAAAAGAGAAAAAAATAGGGAAGGTTAGGAAAATGTACATAACAGTGGTGCATCTAGGTAGAGATAATGTAGATTGCTAACTATGCATTTGGTTTTAAGATTTACTTTCAAAATTCCTGTTAGACTTCCACTTGTAATGCTGGCATTAAAAACTCTGAAAGTATATTTTTACTTCCTTACTTTTTTAGTTTTTAGGACAAAACTTTTATTTATTTTTATTGTTGAAAACATATGCATGAGTAATCTAACAATACATAATAGAAATTCAGAATATAATTTAAAAAATCGAAAAATCCAAGATACCTATAGTATCTGACCTAGAGCATAACAGATAGAAAACGACTATTCTTAGCCTGACCCCTAGTGTTAACAGCAAATAAGCATGCAGTCTGACAGTATTAATCCAAGATAAAACTATTTAAAAAGAAATGCATAATAATAATTTTTTTCAACATAGAATCACTGACCTGTAGTGAATAAATCCAGAGTATGGGAACATCAATCCAGAAGGAGCTCAGACGTGAACACCTTCATTTGACAGAAGAGAAAACTGAGTCTGTTTTGGGGATGACAGAATTAGTCTGAATTAGTTTCTGGAGCTGCATTTCAGTCTTTGCATCCATTCCACTGACAATAAATCTATTTTAGAAATGTGGGAAGACAGTCTCTGGCTTTTAATCCCTGTCTTCACCACTCCCCAGGCACTGCTGTGGCTAAAACATGCCTTTGCTCTTTGCCTGCTCTGAAGTTGGCAGGCAAGTTCAATTTACTCAAAAGCCATAGCAGAAATGGCCAGAGAAAGTATTCTTTATTAATCCAGTCTTTTAGAATTGTCTGTTGTTTCTCTAATCAACTGAGACAACCTTAGTAATTATCCACCCACTTACAAGACATTTCTAGATATAGCTCCTTATAATTCAATCAACGCAAATGTGTCCCTCTATTCCCTGGTAGGGGAAAAACTCTTCTTATAGCAGAAGCCTCCTGAAGCTTTGAATGGGGTGTCTCCCCCAATGAAGTTATCAGCCAGGGATTAACTTTTATTCATCCAGGTAATAGAGTCTCAGCAGGTAAAGAAAAGGAGAATTGTGAGTTGTATGCTTATTTTTCTGAAGATCTGGAACATCCAGCTCTTCTGATCTTCGTTGCTCTTATATGCTGTACTTCTTTTAATAACCCAAATCTGCATTATTTTTTTTATTTATGAATTTTCTACTTCTTGAATTCAGTTTATAAAAGCCTTCCCAATAATAATTACTTAGTTTTATTTATTCATTTTTTAATAGGCTCTTTGTCTTTTTCTTTTAAGATTTTATTTATTTATTCATGAGAGACACAAGGAGAGAGAAATGCAGAGACACAGGCAGAGGGAGAAGCAGGCTCCATGCAGGGAGCCCGATGTGGGACTCAATCCCTGGTCTCCAAGGTCACGCCCTGGGCTGAAGATGGCGCTAAACCGCTGAGCCACCCGGGCTGCCCAATTACTTAGTCTTAGATCTTGGATAATACAACTTTGCTTCCTATTACCAAACTAATAAGCACATTTACTTCTTAAGCCTGAAAACTGCCCCACCGTGTTCGATGCTTTTGATAAAACCTACCAAATTGATTTTTCAACAGAAATCTGAGTAGCTACTGTTCAATTCTTACCCTGAGAATATTTGGGGGTGGGAGGAAAGAGTAGATATTTATTTATAAGCTGATTAAAGACGGGCATGCTTGAGGTAGCCTAGCTAGTTGTTATTGGTTTTAAATAGCACAATTCTCATTGTCTTACTAGTCATTCTCTTGTCTCTTAATGTACTGATGGAAACACCTGACTAAAAAGTGATTTCAGAGATGTTGTCAAAATAAACTTGCAATCACACTTTGAAAAATTTCTGATAGAGCAACTGCAATGGTTCATGCCATGCATATTTTAATTTTTGTGTGTTTAGAAGTTTGCCAGGATTAAAGAAGCAACAAACATGATAAAGATAATGATTTTTGAGGGAATACTAATTCTCATATGAATTATTGGGACTCAGAGCCCCCGTCCTTGAATCAGTTTAACTGCTATCCCTTTGCCCTCCAATCCCCCACCTCACTTCAGAGTTTCTTGATTTGTGTCTGTTTTACAAAAATGGGGCCCAGCAACCTAACCATTCGACGAGCTTCTCCAATAGTATTCTGATCAATCTCCTCCATTTTTTAATATGGGTTTCTGTTGCTTGCATCCAAAAACCCTAATTAACCCAGGATAGCAACATTACAAGTAACAAGCAAAAGCTGGAATTGGTTCCAGGCAAAATAAGGCAGGTGGCAGTGACAATTCCTATCCATAAACCCAGAGAGGAATGTAATACTCCATGGAATGAAATGGCTAGATTAGTTAATTAAATCACCACCTGTGCTTATCCAAAATCAAATTCCTATTTATAGCAAGACTTTGGGAGATTGCATTGTTCTGCTGTGGAGAATAAGAGATGTTCCAGACCCCAGGGTGACAAAACTCCAAGCCACACTGCTATATGAAGCAAGTATGGTTATCATGAGAGGCAGTAGGACAGGCACAGTGAATACATTTTGATTCACAAAATCACCATGGTCAATTGAGCATAGTTTCCTGGAAGAAAATAAAAAAATAAAAATAAAAATTCAGGTCTAGGGAACAAAAGTCTGTCATGAGCCATTATAATAAATGGGTTCAATCTTCCCTCATTCCCCAATCCTGAAATAGTTCACAAAGAGCTTCTTTATATAAAGGAAGGCAAGGTGGACTTGAAAATAAACCCTGAAATATATCCATTGTGTATGCTCTGTGAGATTTTTCCTAACCATAATCAAAGGTTTCTGAAGCTACTTGCCAGAGTAATTCTTTAGTGTAATGAAAATACCAAATCTGTCAAGGGCTATGAGGTACTATCTCTGAGCTAATTGCTGGGAACCCAAAACACTGCTTCTCACTCCCAGTCTTATTTGGGGTTTATGAACTACAAGAGAACAGTGAACTTCTCACATTAGCCTCCTGGAAAACCTAAAAAACTTCAATCACATTTCATGGTTATTTTTTTTTTAACAGTTCCTGAGTATATAGCTTGAATAGACATCTTTAGAAGTAGGCAGCATCCCTACATTGATGCCATTGACTAAAATCAATGATTATATAGGGCCAAGTGGAATTTCATGGAGATCTCTCTTCCTATTGAGCAGCACATCATAAATCTCAGTACTCTACCTTGTTAGGGGAAATAGCACGGACTGGGGAAACCATTACAAACTTAAAAGATTTAAGGGTAGTAATAGTAATTAAACATCGTTGTTTAATTATACAAGCTTAACTGACGCAAAAATGTAGCAGGCAATTAGGGGGTTTGATTATTTGAAAAAAAAAATGATCATTTTGGCTTGATTTTTGAGAGATAATTTATCTGGACATTAATTCAAGGTTACTAGTCATTTTCTTTTTAGGACACCAGAGACATTCTTTTAGCTGTCATTTTTGCTTTAGAGAAGTCACTTACCAGTAGAAAGGCTGCTACTGTGATTTTTTTCTTTGATTTTCTACAGTTTCACTATGATGATTCTTGGTATGTGTTTCTTTTTATTTAACTTGCTTGGGTTCATTGGGATTTTGAATGTGAAGACTGAGATCTTTCAGCAGTTCTCTAACATGGTAAGCTATTATCTTCTGAGATACTGCTTTTGTACCATTCTTTCTTTTTTTTTTTTTTTAAATTTTTTTTATTTATTTATGATAGTCACACAGAGAGAGAGTGAGAGAGAGAGAGAGAGGCAGAGACATAGGCAGAGGGAGAAGCAGGCTCCATGCACCGGGAGCCCGACGTGGGATTCGATCCTGGGTCTCCAGGATCGTGCCCTGGGCCAAAGGCAGGCGCTAAACCACTGCGCCACCCAGGGATCCCTGTACCATTCTTTCTTTATTCTCCTTCAGGAACTCATCACATTTAGATTTCGTTCTCTTCTGTTAGCTTCTTTTGTATTTTATACTTTTTTGTCTCCTTTCTTTTATTCTGGATAACATATTCTGATATCTCTTGATTTTTTTCTTCATTTGTATCTAAACATGTTCATATTTTAATTTTAATTCATTAATAGAATTTATTTTTACAAGTCTTAGATACACAAAAAATTGAGAAGCTAGTACGGTGTCCCCACACTCAGTTTCTGCTATTATTAGCATTTTACATTATTATGATACATGTGTTACAATTAAACAACCAATGTTGATACATTGTTACTAAAGACCATAGTTTATTTAGATTTCCTTAGATATTCCCTCATGTCCTTTTTCTGATCCAGGATCCCATCCAGGACACCGCATTAAATTTAGTTGTCCTCTCTCTTTAGGTTCCACTTATCTATAAGAGTTTGACTTTCCTTATTTTTAATGACCATGGCAGATTTGCTGAGTACTGTCCAGATATTTTGTAGAATACCCTTATATTGGAATTTGTCTGAGGTTGTTCTCATGATTAAGCTGGGATGATAGTACTGGGAGGAAGATCCTAGAGGTAAAGAATTGTTATCATCACATCATAATAAGCATACATACTACCAGTATGATCTGACACTGGCTTTACTCACCTGGCTGAAGTGTTTGCCAGGTTTCTCCCTGTAAAGTTTAAGCCCCAATACTGTACATTTTGGAAGAAAGTCACCATACACAATACATACTTACACAGTGAGAGTTATGCTTCCCTTCCTTAAGTAGGAAGTATTTATCTAAATTATTTGGAATTCTTCTGCATGAGAGATTTATCTCTCCTGCATTTATTAATTTATTCAATTTTTTATTTATATAATGTACAAATGCATGATATTTATGTAATTTTATTTTGAATAATCCAATACTATTCATTCATTTTGTTGCTCAAACTGTTTCAGCTTTGGCCTGAAAAGTTGTCCTCATGCTCCTTTGATTCTCCTATCAATATGGGTTTTTGTTTGTTTGTTTGTTTGTTTTTTAGCTATTTCTTATTTTCTGGCACTACATAAGTTCCAGGCTCATTTTGTTTATTTTTTTGTGCTAGTCCTAGAATCAGCCATTTCTTCATTCAAGGAGCCCTGGCTCCTTTTTTAAGAAAATGGCATTAGAAACCAAAAGGTGGATGCTACATATGCATGTTGCAACAGGGATGTCATTTGTTTTAGGCTCTTTCACCTAAAAAGCACAAAATACACATGATGATACATGTGTATCATTAAATACATGATATGTATTTAAACATATCTATAAATATTTCTATGTACAATCATCTGTACTTATATTAAGCTAAACATAAATTTATATGATGTTTCCAACTCTAATTGATTGCCACATGAATATTTTTAGGCGTTTCTTTTCACTTAATTGTAATCTCCCATTCCAACAGTAAGAAATCTGACTCCCACTGTGTGTCATACATTTGCTGAATTGTTCCATTCCAGTATACATGTATAGCAGTGTCAGAATTAGTAACATATAATCCCATGGAAAACAACTTAATTGATTAGAGTTAAATGCTTCTGTGTAGTTCCTTATAACTTTAGTCTTACAGATGCCACTCATTTCCAAAAATACTCAACTTATCACTTTTTCCCTAACCCTTTCAGTGAGATTCTTCCAATTGTTTGTAATAGACTTAAATTTCCTTGTCACAGTCTGCATTTCTTCTTGGAATACCCCAATTTCCTAAATGATAATTAAAATTTTGCATCCATTAAGGTTATTTTGTGCTATACAGTTCTCTGAGTTTTGACAAATGCATAACATATTGTGTTCACAATTAAATTATCATAAAGAATCACTTAATTCTCCTAAAAGCCCACTATGCTTGACCTATGTCTTTGACAGTTTTATCTTTTCCAGAATGTTACATAGCTGATTTCTTTCCAGTTTGGGGAGATTACCAAGAAAGTTGCAATAAACATTTACATAGAGGTTTTTGTGTGGGCTTAGCCTCTCAAATCAATTGGGCAAATACCAAGGATATGTTTGCTGGATCATATAGTAAGACTGTGTTAACTTTGTAAAAGACTGTCAAACTGTCTTGGAAAGTAAACATACCATTTTATATTCCCACTAACAATGTTGTTCCTCATCTTATTACCTTTGAAAAGGCTTTAGTTATTTCACATTTCACAGTTGTACCCACCCAAAATTGATTTCTATATATGCAGTGTATATGGATCCATGTTTTTTTCCACATGAATTTCTAGACAGAATATTTGATGTTTTTGCAATTATAAATGATAAGTGAATTTAAACAATTTGATAACATGTTGAAATACAAATATTTTTGTATATTGATATTTTATTCAGCAACATTAACAACCTTATAAATTAATTCTAATAACTTAATGTGCAGATATATAAATTATCTTTCTTTTTTTTTAAAGATTTTATTTATTTATTCATGAGAGACAGAGAGAGAGAGGCAGCGACACAGGCAGAGGGAAACAGGTTCCATGCAGAGAGCCCGACATGGGACTCAAACCGCTGAGCCACCCGGGCTGCCCAAATTATCTTTCTTTTTTATTGAAGTATAGCTAATACACTGTTACATTAGTTTCAAGTGTATAACATAGTGATGCCACAACTTTAAATATTATGCTATGCTCACTACATGTGTAGCTCCCATCTGTAAGTATGTGACTCTATTACAATACCATTGAATACAGTCCCTATGCTGCACCTTTTGTCCATAACTGTAAGCCTATATCTCCCACTCTTCTTTACCCATTTTTGCACTCTTCACCCTCCTCCCTTCTGGCAGCTATTAGATTATTCACTGTATTTACAGGTCCATTTCTGCTTTTTTTGATTGTTTAATTGGTTGGTTATTTTTTTTAGATTCCACATATTAAATGAAATCATATGGTATTTGTCTTTCTCTTGTTTCACTTAGCATTATACCCTCTGAGTCCATCCATGTTGTTTCAAATGGCAAGGTTTCATTATTTTTATGGCTGAATAACAATCCATTTTATGTGTATAGACACTTTCTTTATCCATTCTTCTATCAATGGAGTTATATTTTGTTTTAATATCTTGGCTATTATAATGCTGCAATAAACATAGGCATGCATATAGCTTCTTGAATTAGTGTTTTCATTTCCTTTGGGTAAATATCCGGCAGTGGAATTACTGATCATATAGTATTTCTATTTTTAATTTTTTGAGAAACTCCAAGTATGGCATTTCCCATAATAGCTGCACTAATTTACATTCCCTATCAACAGTGCATGAGGGTTCCCTTTCCTCCACATCCTGGCCAACACTTGTTATTTTTCTTGTCTTTTTTATATTAGCCATTCTGATTGGTGTGAAGTGATATTTCATGGTAGTTTTGATTTGCATTTCCCTCATAGTGATGTTGAGCATCTTTCCGTATGTCTGTTGGCCAGCTGGGTGTCCTCTTTGGAAAATCTCTATTCAGGTCCTCTGCCTATTTTAGTGGATTATTTGGGGTTGTCAGTGTCAGGCTGTATAAGTCCTTTATATATTTTGGCCACTAACCCCTTATCAAATTTGTAATATCTTCTCCTATTCATTCAGTAGGTTGTCTTTCCATTTTGTTGATGGTTTCCTTTACTGTGCAAAAACTTTTTTATTTTTTTATTTTTTAATTTTTCTATTTATTATTTATGATAGTCACACAGAGAGAGAGAGAGAGGCAGAGACACAGGCAGAGGGAGAAGCAGGCTCCATGCACTGGGAGCCCGACGTGGGAATTCGATCCCGGGTCTCCAGGATCGCGCCCTGAGCCAAAGGCAGGCGCCAAACCGCTGCGCCACCCAGGGATCCCTGCAAAAACTTTTATTTTGGTGTAGTACCAATAGTTTATTTTTGTTTTTCTTTCCTGAGGAAATAATATCCATAAATATGTTGCTAAGGCTGATGTCAAGATTACTGCATATGTTTTCTTCTGGAAGTTCTATGGTTTCAGGGCTCACATTTACATCTTTTGTCTATTTTGAGGGTTTCATTTTGTTTTTGAGAGAGAGAGAGAATGTAAGTGGGGTGGGGGGGGTGGTAGTGGCAGGGGGGGCAGTGGGAGAGAAAGAGAATCTTAAGCAGGCTCCACACCCAGTGTGGAGTCCAACATGGGGCTTAATCTTATGACTTGGAGATCATGACCTGAGCTGAAATCAAGAGTTGGACTCTTAACCAACTGAACCATGCAGACACCCCTAGAACTTTTATTTTTGTGTATGCTGTGAGACAGTGGCTCAGTTTCATTCTTTTGCATGTATCTGTCCACTTTTTCCAGCACCATTTATTAAAGAGACTATCTTTTTCTCATTTTATATTCTTGCCTCCTTTGTCATGGATTAATTTAACATACAGATGTGGATTTATTTCTGGGCTCTCTATCCATGTCCTTTGATTTACATGTATATTTTTGTGCCAGTATCATATTGTTTTGATCATGATAGCTTTGTAGTATATCTTGAAATCTGAAATTGTAATACTTCTACCATTGTTTTTCTCAAGACTGTTTTGGCTATTCGGAGTCCTTTGTGGTTTCATATAAATTTTAGGATTATGTGTTTTAGTTCTGTGAAAAATGCTATTGGTATTTCGATAGGGATTGCACTGAATCTATAGATTGCTTTGGGTAATATAGCCATTTTAATAATATTAATTCTTTCAATCTATGAGCATGGAATATCTATTTTTTGTGTCATCTTCAGTTTCTTTCATCAGTGTTTTATAGTTTTCAGAAAACAGGTCTTTCACCTCCTTTGTCAAGTTTATTTCTCAGTATTTTATTCTTTTTGGTGCAATTGTGTAAATTTTCTTAATGTATAATTATATCCATCTTTATTTTTTTATATCCACCTTTAAACACCATGAGTGATATTTCTACTTGTCCAGTTTTTATGTATTTTATATACTTTTCTTGCATTAATGCATTGATTATAATTTGTACTCTGTGGAATATAAATGGTAATATCCTTATCTCATTCCTAATCTTAGTAAAGTGTTCAATATTTCATTAATAAGTATGTTCTTGGCTGGCATCTAAAATAATTATAAATATCATTATTTACAATAATCACATCAACTAATTACCAAATTATTCTGATTAGATACTTGTTCTTATCAGATTAAGGTGGTCTCCTTCTATTCCTACATGAATACTGGCTTTTTTCATTATTACAAGTAAATGATGAATTTTATGAAAAGTGCTTTTCTTTCTTTTTTTTTTTAAGATTTTATTTATTTATTCATGAAAGACACACAGAGAGAGAGGGCAGAGACACAGGTAGAGGGAGAAGCAGGCTCCATGCAGGGAGCCCAATGCGGGACCCGATCCTGGGACTCCAGGATCATGTCCCGAGCCAAAGGCAGACGCTCAACCGCTGAGCCACCCACAGATTCCGAAAAGTGGTTTTCTATAAGTACTGGATTGCTCATAATTATTCTTATGTTCTATAAAAGCACAGTATAGTAGTACTTAATTTTCTCATATTAAATTAACTCTAAATTCCTGAAATAAGTCTAACTTGTTTAAGATGCATTAATTTTCATAAATATTGCTAGATGCAGTTTTCTAGATTTTTACTTAGAATATTTAGATTTAAATCATAAGATGTATAGCCTTATTATCTTTACTAATGTCCTTCACAAATTTTGGTTTCAAAGAATTTGGACTTAGAAAATTTGTTTTGGCATGTTCCCCTTTTTCTATTTGTAGAAGAGTTTATGTGATAAAAGTGTTATTTCTTGCTTAATATGTAGCAGAATTTTTTCATTGATGTATTCTGGTTGTGGAATTTTCCTTGTGGAAAGAATAGTGATAGGAATATTTAGGTTTTTCTAAATTGTCTTAAGTGAGCTTTGGTAAGTAGTATTTATTATTCTGGAAAGTTGTACTTTTTCTTTTGTTATTAGTTAACTGGCATGAAATTGTTCCTCATGTTCTTGTATTATATTTTTGTTAGTAGGATGCAGTGAGATCCCCTTTTCACTCCAGTATTATTTGTATCTACTCTGTTCTTATTAACCTTTTAAAAAGTTTTATTTTATTTGCCCTTTTATAGAAACATGCTATTTTCATATCAACATTTGTGAGGTTTTTTTGGGGGGGTACTTTCTAATTTGTGATTATTTTCTACACCACCTGTTTCTACTCTGAATTTTATTTTCTTTCTTCTTCTTTCTTTGGTTTAACCTGCTGTTTTTATAAACCTCTTGAGAAGAATACTTAGTTCATATACTTAAGGATTTTTGTCCTTTTTATAGTTATTCAGCTAAATTCTCAATCTTCTGTTTCATTTCCCTATGCATGCCAATCACAGTTATTTCTATATTAATAGAAATTATACTTATTTCAGTAACTATTATTTGAATCTCTTGATAGTTTCAGTTTTATTATTTCTCTTTAGTTTTTGGTCATGTTTTCTAATATGCCATGCTATTTATGTATCTACTTATTTTTACTTAATTGCTGGATATTGAATATGAAAAGTTGGAAAGGTCACTGGCACCTGTAATGGCATTATCTTTCTCTGGAGAAAATTTGCACCAACTTCTGACAGGAGACTAAAGACAAAACAAATCTCATATAATCTCAATCCAATCAGGAAGCAAGATGATCACCTAGTTTAAATCTTTAAGGGGGTTTATCTGTTTTCAGTTTAGCTTTTCTTTTAGGGTGATTTTCAGAGCGCTGGGCACTTACCAGGGGACCTACAGACCTTGAACTCCAATTTTTTGCCCCAGGAGCCTGTGAATTGATTGAAGATTTCTTCACTTTTTTAGGCACTTAGGGGGCATCTGGATGGCTCAGTGGTTGAGGATCTGCCTTTGGCTCAGGTCATAATCCCGGGGTCCTGGGATGAGTCCTGCATTGAGCTCCCCACAGGGAGGCTGTTTCTCTATCTGCCTATGTCTCTTTCCCTCTCTGTGTGTCTCTCATGAATAAAATCTTAAAAAAAAAAAAAAGGCATACAGGATCTAGGATAAAGTTGCTCCCTCCAGAGTAGCCAGAATCATCTCTTGGGTATTTTTGTTTTCCCAGATATTGGTCCCTTAGTTCTCCATAAACTTGATAGCTCTTTGATATCACCCAAGATTATTAAAAAAATCCTGTATATCTTCTCTAGTTCTTCTTAAGTGTGCTGCTATCTGAATGTCTGATATATTCTGCCTTAACTCAAAACAAAACTTCTATGTTGGAATGAAAAATATAAAGAATTTTGAGAAAGGGGAGAGATGGATGGTTTGTAAAATATGAAAGATATGAGGCAATGAAACTATAAAGAGAAACATTCAAGGAAATTAAAGTTATATGGAGAGTCCTTTCTTTTTTTTTTAAAGATTTATTTATTTATTTATTCATGATAGAGAGAGAGAGAGAGGCAGAGACACAGGAGGAGGGAGAAGCAGGCTCCATGCAGGGAGCCCGACGCTGGACTCGATCCCGGGACTCCAGGATCATGCCCTGGACATTTCTCATCCTTAATTTCCTGTGAAATTTTTAAGCAAATACAATAAGGTTAAGCTTTCCCTTAAAATTATATTTTTGTCCCAATGCTATTGGATCAATTATATTTCTATACACAACCTGGCTGCAATTCAAAAAGAAAACATAGCCTGTGTTTAATAATTAAATAATTTTAATGCAGGTCATGTGAAGAAAACCCCCATAAGCTGATTGCCCAATCACTTGGAGAGACAGGACCAATTCATCTGCAGAATGAAATAGCAAATATTGCTGTAAGGAACATGTAAGAAAAATTTGAATAATAACACTAGACTCCCATTTCTCCAAAATCTGAAATGGTTTAGCTACTAATATTTTTCCCTCCTGTAGGATTCATCAGAAGCCTCCAAGAAGTTGTGATTCAGTTATTTAGTTTCAATTTTCAGTGTGATGACCTTGTGTTACTTGTGTCCTTTAAGTACAGATTAAGAGTCAGAGCCTTTCTCCTGCCTTCTTTTCTTTAATTACTGTGATGCCATTGAAAATATGTTCACCTCTTGGGCCAACAAACTTAGTATCTGAGTGACAGTGATTTCCACGGAGCAAGCAGTGTTCTGCTGAGCTGTCAAAAAAAAAAAAAGTTTGATATGTCACATTACACCTTCTTTTGAAACAAAGTAAAATAGTTTGGATGATTATTCTCTAATGGAACACTAATTTCATCAGTCTTTGAAATATTAACAAGGGTATCTCTAATGGGTAAAAAATGCTGTATCAGAATGCAAAGCAAATGCTGGCAGTTGATACATAAGTTGTTTACATTTAATTTTTCTTTTTTTCCCCTATTAAACTTACAGAGAATAGGAAATATAAAGGCAGAAGAAGTAGAACACACAAAGGAGCTTTTCTATCGTTCTGCATTGATCAGCTATAAAATGAAGTTTTTAAGCAACTGATTTAGAATAGCCAAGATAGTCTCTGAAAACTGCTTCTCTAGAAACTGAAATCTTTTACAGAAAATTAACACCACAGAAAAATTATGTTTTAATGCTGAAGGTTTATAGTATAATAACTTGATGAATCAGATATCTTACATTTTTATGTTGATGTCTTGGCTTTTAACTGCTTAAAATCACTTAGGAGGTCCAGGGGATGTGTGGTAATGTTGGAAATCAGTATATTCATGTTTTTCATCATATATAAAGTTGGATTGAACATGTATATGGTTCTATCTTGAAAGTTGTGTATTTGAGTATAAAATTCAACCTATTTAGGTATCTTTTGTCTTTCATTATAGAAAAAGGCAAGTAATAGATTAATAATTAATATACATATTATTCCAACCTAATGCTTCACTTTTCTTTTATCCTTTTCCAAATTATACTGTTTGCCCTCTATGGTTGAATTCTGCCAGCTTAAAAAAGGAAAAACCAGTATAAAATAATATTTTAAGCAATATAGCCTATCAAAAAAAAAAAAAGAAGATGGAATTTCTGCAACAAGGAAACCACAACAAATGGTGAATTTTAATAATGCAATCACCTTGATGTCTCAGGTGTGTAATAACATACCAGTCAAGGGCTTTATGTGTGTCACTTAAAAAATATAGATTAGTGTCCAATGTCACCCTGAGAAAAATCCTTCATAAAGGAAGCTCAAAATCTACTGACTAAAGAGATGCAGTCTCCAATGCAGAATGCTGGTTCTCTCATGTGTTCCTTATTGAAGGAGAGACCTCAGAAGGGTATCTTTATATATAGTACCTATGGTAATCCCAACTTTATACTCCTTATTCAGTCTTTAGGTCCCCCAAAATATTGCCTCGACTACATGTTAATATCATTCATTCAACAGTACTAGGTACTTTTTGAAATATGCTTGAAATATGGATAAATTCTATGTTCTTATCAAAACACTACATTAAAAGTTTCAGTTTGTGAATTAGATAATCTGTGTATTTTCTGACTTCAAACTAATCACTTTAAAAGTGATTAAAGCCATTATAATTTTTTAAAGATTTTATTTATTTATTCATGAGAGGCACAGAGAGAGGCAGAGACATAGGCGGAGAGAGAAGCATGTTTCCCGCAGGGAGCCTGATACAAGACTTGATCCCAGGATCCCAGGATCATGACCTGAGCCAAAGACAGATGCTCAATGTCTGAGCCAGCCAGGCATCCCACCATTATAATTTAGAAGCCAACAGAAGGCACTTCAAAACTAAGTAAAAGTTTAAGAATTAAGATATCTGAATTACAATTCTGACTTGTTCATTAACTCTCAGCAAGATGTTGTCCAAAGTACTTAATCCTTTTCAGTCTCAATTTTCTCATATGTAAAATGAAGAAGCTTAAACTCAAATATTTTTTAGGTCCCTTATACTCTCAATAGTGTATTTGAGATAGATACCATTGCAGAATTTGAAGAAGTCCCATATTCTGGAGAATGAAGGCAGTGTTGTATGCAGAGTATCTGGAATAGACCCAGGCCCTGGAACTAAGATCACACCTAGTTATACCTTCATCATCAGAAGGAAAAATCCAGCCTACTCATTTGCTGTAATGCCTTCTCTAAAATCTGTTTCATCACTGAGAGTGCAACCAAAGCACACATGCTCCAAGAGCATTTCCTCATCTTCCAGAAGGCATCGTGAGCATGCTAGCTCTAAACAATGTGATGCCTCTAGAGCTTATACACCCTTAACAGAGAGCCCCAGAAAGCTACTCTCTTACTTCTCTGTCACTCTGGGCCTTTCCACCACTGCCTGCTTTGAATCGACAGGGGCTGACTCTGTTCAGCCTGATTCTCCTTGTCTTCAGCCACTACAGGAAGCCCCAGACCATCAGCCAACTTCCAGTCTCTTATTGTCAAAGCTTTGCCCTTTCCTTTTTTCTGAACCCTTTTTCCACCTATAACTTCTGAATCCCTTTCACTATGCACCTCACCTTTCATCATCAGCAAATCTCCCTGCCTGTGTAGCCTCTTCTCTAAATCCTTCTTGCCATGTTCTTGATGCTGTAAGACCTGGCTCTCGTCTGAAGACCTTACTTCCTCTTAACTCTGTCTTACATTGTACATTGTGCAGGAGGTAGGGCAGGTGCATGTGCAGATGGCTGACTTGATCCTCCTTGTTATTTTCAAATTACTTTCCCTTCCTTCTAAGAAGTCCTCAAGCTTTCAGTCTCATATATCAGATAATTCTCTTTATAATTTTTTTCCTTCTTATTTCAATTCATTTCTTTTGATTTTAGTTCCTAGCTCCTTATATGAAACAGAGACTCTCCACTGCTTTAATTCTGTGGAGGCAATTTCAGCATATGTGTGGCTAATTTTTCCCATATTCCAGCCTCACAGTCACTGGATCACCTCTCTACAATGGTCTCATCCACCAACTCTCTTCAGATACTCACTCTCTTAGCCACACTCAAGATCTTGCCATTACCAATAACTGTAGAACAAAATGGCATCCTTTCTTCACATCCTAATCTGTGCCACTAACTATATAGGGAAATCAGCTGCCCTGGTCATACACAGACACTTGCTCAACAACAGCCAGGGCCAAGTGCCCTAAGACACTGAGAATTCAAGACTGGTTCAAACTGAGTTAGGGACAGATAGGTCTGGGTAGGGAAAGATATGCAGGGGCCATGGAATCAAGTTCACAAAAATCCCAAAAATGCTAAGGTGCAAGGAAACCAGAGATAAGGGAACAAACCAGACTACTCTGCCTTAGGTGTGGGCAGGAAGGTGTCTTTTTTATGACAGTCATCTGTGACCAACAAAGAATAACCAGACCCCAAAGAAGAAGTAAGCCATTAAAGATGTTATCACTAGTCCTTACTCAATGGTGGTATCAACAGATATCTTAAAAGGAGTTAGGTTCCCTGGTTGGCTTTCAATAAAAGATCAACCCTACACGCCCTCAGTGGCAACCCTTTCAGGACTCCTCTCACTTATGAGAGCTTTCTCTGTATCCCTACTTAATAAACTTCTATTGCTTTACTCACTCTCCTTCATCCGCGAGATTCATTCTTTGACTCTGTGAGACCAGAACCAAGCTCTCCGTATCAAAACTATGCTCCCTTTTGGAACTTAAAACATGGAACCCCTGGGCATCTTTTTCTCTTCATAGAAGGAAACAAAGATGTGTATTAAGACTATTTGTACCATTTATATCTGTGCTGTCTTTTTTTTTTTAAAGATTTTATTTATTCATGAGAGACAGAGAGAGAGAGGCAGAGACACAAGCAGAGGGAGAAGCAGGCTCCATGCAGGGAACCCAACATGGGATTCATCCCAGGTCTCCAGGATCAGGCCATGGGCCAAAGGCGGTGCCAAACCACTGAGCCACGCAGGCTGCCACTATCTGTGCTGTCTTAATGTGAACTATAAAATCCGCAAGCTTTCTAATACACAGACATGTACCCTGCAGCACTGAAAAAAAGAAAGAAAGAAAAGAAAAGAAAAAAAAGAGTTATGGAAGGAGTAGAAGATTTCTATGGAACTAGAAAAAAAATTTTTAGGCAAACAAAATAATAGCTCCTAGTAAAATCCACTCAAGAAATAGGGATTTGGATTTACCTTTTTTTTTTTTTTAAGATTATTTATTTATTCATGACAGACACAGAAAGAGAGAGAGAGAGAGAGGCAGAGGCAGAGACACAGGCAGAGGGAGAAACAGGCTCCATGCAGGGAGCCTGACGTGGTACTCAATCCCCAGGCTCCAAGATCAGGCCCTGGGCTGAAGGTGGCACTAAACTGCTGAGCCACCCGGGCTGCCCTGGATTTACCTTTTTAAAGCAACTAAAATGAGACTGACCAGGTTAGTTTGTTCAAATTAGGGCTTTGATTATCTAGGTTATTTAAATTTAAATTTTGAATGCAAGTTATTGTCAAAATGCAAGGGATTTAGTTTACCCCAGCAAAAGAGCTCTATTTGCTAATTATAGGCTTAATGTTAAATTAGGTCCTGTTTCTTTGCCGCAGCAAAGTAATCAGACAAGAATCCCATGCCCCTATTAAACATTTACATTAGAACTCAGTCATTATACCGGATTTGTTTGGGTCGCACTGGCAGATGTCCTGAAAATGCAGTCACTGTTTCATAGAAGATGGGCACCCACGTAGAGCAATCCTGATATCAGAGCAAGTATGGGAGTGCATGTGTAGAACAAAAAAAATGTACTGGATGCTTCTCAGTATAATTATGATTATAATTAGATAATTTAGTACAATGGATCATCTAAACACCTGTGATGAAGGTGTCTGTTCTCCATCTGCCTCAGGAAAATATTGCAAGGATTCACAAAGGAAGCCCAAAAATCTTTAAGCTTTTTCAAAATTCAGCCTTGTGGAAATAATAAGTTACTGTAAACAGAACTCTAATGTTGAAAAATAAAATCCACATAGTTTTCTTTCGTGCCAAATGACCACACATTTCCTAAAGCTGTTTTTACCTCCACAAAGACATGATGTTTAGAATGCTATGACATTTAGCTGCGATAAGCTTTTGTGGTTCATAGTTGAATAGATGACATCCAGTCAATCCTGCCACTTGAAAAGGAGTGCTGCTGGCTCTGTTTCCTCCATTTAATTTTATGATGCCATGCTTGAAGGACTAATGGTGGGTTGGGCAAACCAAAGAAGGGAAAATCCAGACCATCTAGGTAACAGCAAAGGAAAAAGAAATAAGCTCCTAGTCCAGATTCACTCTGTGTCTCCTGCTCCTCTGCCTGAGACCCAAGATTCTTTTTCGTTTTTTACATTTTTAAAATTTAAATTCAATTTGCCAACATACAGTATAACACCCAGTACACTCATCACATCAAGTGCCCTCCTAATTGCCTGTCATCTACTTACCCCAACTCCCCTCCCGCCTCCCCTTTTGGACCCTTTGTTTGTTTCCCAGAGTTAGGAGTCTCTCATGGTTTGTCTCTCTCTCTAATTTTTCCCACTCGGTTCCCCCCCTTTCCCTATAATCTCTTTCACTGTTTCTTATATTCCATGTATGAGTGACCTATAAAAGAAAGAGGAAGCCCAAAGTAACAATCCACAAAAACAGGGACTGTATAGGTACTACAATGACACTAAATCCATATCTTTCAAGAGTTACTCTGAATGTGAATGGGCTAAATGATCCCATCAAAAGGCTCAGGGTATAGGACTGGATGAAAAAGCAAGACCCATCTATTTATTTGCTGTCTACAAGAGACTCATTTTAGACCTAAGGACACCTCCAGCCTGAAAATGAAGGGGGTGGAGAACCATTTACCACTCAAACCGTCCTCAAAAGAAAGCTGGGTAGCAATCCTCATATCAGATAAATTAGAGTTTATACCAAAGACTGTAGTTAAAGATGAAGAGGGACACTATCTCATACTTAAAGGGTCTATCCAACAAGAAGACCTAACAATCATGAATGTTTATGCCCCTAATGTGAGAGCCACCAAGAATTCAATTAATAACCAAAGTAAAGAGATACTTAAATAATAATACAAAATAGTAGGAGACTTCAACACGGCACTCTCAGCAAATGACAGATTCCTAAACGGAACATCACCAAAGAAACAAGGGCCATGAATGATACACTGGACCAAATAGACTTCACAGACATATACAGAACATTCCATCTGAATGCAACTGAATACACATTCTTCTCAAGTGCACATGGAACTTTCTCCAGAATAGACCACATTCTGATTTGGGTCACAAATCAGATCTCAACCGATATCAAGAGATTGAGATTGTCCCCTGCAATTTTTCAGACCATGATGCTTTGAAACTAGAATTCCATCACAAGAAGAAATTTGGAAGAAACGCAAACACATGGAGGTTAAAGAACATGCTACTAAAAGATAAATGGGTCAATCAGGAAATTAGAGAAGAATTAAAAAGATTCATGGAAACTAATGAAAATGAAAATATAACCATTCAAAATCTTTGGGACCCAAGATTCTTCTATAAAACCTCATTTCTTTGGTTTGGGACATACCTCCAGGCTCTCTGAACATCCTGTGTTCCGAGTACACTTGTTCTCACCCATTTTCCTGATGTTGAACCTTTGGCATCATACCTGGATCCTCCCTCTCTATCTAGCTCCCTTTGATAAATAAATTGGTTGGATGGTCTGCCTGATTGTCATTTGAAATTCTTCCCCATGGACCTGACACCTGTTGAAAGATGTCATTAAAAAGGCGTGACTGCCAATTGCCCCATATGATTCTGCTTGCCTCTCCTGCTCCCAGAGGTACTTCAAGGACATGGCCTTGAGAAGGTGATGTGTGGTGTTGAAAACACCTGCATGATATAAGTAGCTGAGCTCAGTTAGAGTGTCTTCATACACTTTTAAGGTTTGAATGGCAGGTGTGGGGATCCGTTTGTCTTGCTGCGGCCCCAGATAAGCCTCATTTGTTAAGTTCCCTCTGCTTATCAAAACCACTACCTGGGCAGCCCCAGTGGCTCAGCGGATTAGTGCCTTCAGCCCAGGGCCTGAACCTGGAGACCTGGGGTCGAGTCCCACGTTGGGCTCCTGGCATGGAGCCTGCTTCTCTCTCCCACAGAGCCTGTGTCTCTGTGTCTCTCATGAATAAACCTAAAAAAAAAAAAACACCACGTACCAATCTGGAGCAGCCTGCCTTTTTGTTTGGTCTCTCCCTGCCCTCTGAGTACAGGGGCCAGTTTCCGATTACACCAAGGAGGCTCCAAAGAGGGTTGTGAACCATCAACACCCCTGGGTTCCACAGAGTGTGGCCATGCAAGACCGACCCCCTTTACATGTGCACACTTCTCATTGAACCTGATTAAATTCCTGTAATACATAGTGCCCAGGACCCCCACATTTTCAGGAAAGGGGTTCAGATAATGCTTATATGTAGAAATGTTTTAATGTGGGACTTTTAGCAATAAGTTAGTTATTGATAATTTGGACTAACATTGTGCAGCAATACTTCGAACATAAAGTTCATCCTCTTCTCTAATCCCCATTAGGGTTTTTCCAAAAACCTTTAGATTTCATTCTTAGCCTTTTCATCTGCAAGTGCTCAGAAATGACCTCAAGGGACATCCTAACCATTGATTTTTGTTATCCTAATTTATTATCCTATGAATGACCTCCTCGGTTTGCTTGATTCTGTTTGCCATCTTTGCAATCAGAGAATTCTTTGACCTTTAAAGAAATATTCTAGATAGTGTCTTTCTACTTCCACTAATTCTAAGACAGTATGGAATTACCGATCATTTCAAGCTCTTTTTAGTGGGAATGATCGTTTTTTGTTTGGCGTCCAAGTCCCAGAGTCATCCCAGTCAACCGCTCTCATGGCAGCTGTGGTCCAGGTTAATTCCTGCTTGATGCATTTCCCGATTACAGTGTCTATGGCTGCACACTAAGCTTCTCTGCCTGTGGCAGCATGGCTTTGCAGGTGGCCACTGTGACCACTCATTCATTCCATCTGCTCTTCTGCTCATCTGCATTCCCTCTAGGCTATGGGCTCTCTCCTAAATGTTTGATCATAAAGTGATATTTGATGCAGGTACTAACCAAACCCCTAACATTTCATGCAGTCTCAAAGATTGGCTCTACTGAGGAATCATAAAGGCTGAGAACTTTCCTGGAAAAAATGAATGTGGCAATGATCTAACTATAAAGAAACCACACGTTTATGCCAATGATAAAGGAAAGACATAGAAGGGGTGTGGCTTAATTTCCACTATGCCTAAATATATCAGCACACCTAATTTTTATTTTTTTCCCATGCTATTACTAATATATGTAATGATTCTTAGAAAGAAGTAGCCAACAGGGATATTCCATAAGGATCAATAGCATATTTTCCTAAGTCCTGGAATTCTATTTTATTCTACGAAGACAATATTTCTGATCAAGTTCTAAACCAACGTCATGACTGTAGATTAACCCATGCTTTAGGAAGTATGGAAAAGAAAAGTGATAGAAGGAAGTTTCTCTTTATTGAGTTGAACTGTGACCCCTAATAAAAAATAATATTGATATCCCTAACCCTTTGTACTGCAGAATGCAACCTTATGTAGAAATAGGATCATTGCAGATGCAATTAGGTAAGTTAAAATGAGGTCATACTTGAGCAGGATAGGTCCTAATCCAGTATGACTGATGTTCTTATAAAAAGATGGCCATGGGAAGACAGACACACAGGGAAGATGCTTTGTGACAATGAAGGCAAAGATTGGAATGCTATACCTGAGACTCAAGGAAAGCCAAAGTTGCCAGCAAACCACTAGGAGCTAAAAGAGGCGAAGAAAGGTTTGCCTATAGGTTTCAGAGGAAGTATGATCCTGCTGACAAAGATGTTAGCCCTCTAGCCTCCAGAACTGTGAGACAAACAATTTCTGTTGTTTTAAACCAACTGCTTTGGGGTATTTGTCCCTTTGTCCTACTCCCAAAGCCAAACCAGAGCAAGTGCTGTTGCAATCTGTGGTCATTGATGCAGCCATTGGGAACTGATCTCAGGGAGGCAGCACTGCACAGCAGTGTACCCCAAAATTGCATCAAATAGCCATGAGAGAGCCTGCCAAACACTGAAGCTCCCATCCAAGCATGGCATTTAGGATTTGCTAGGAATCCAAGGCTGGGGGAGAACAAAATGAGCAGTATGTTAGAGTTAGATCGGGGCTCTGCCAATTTGGCTTCTGATCTTGAGTATGTTCCCTAAGTATTCTGGTCTTCTGTGTCTTAATGTTTGTAATGTGGTTAGTAATATTTGCCTTACAATATAGTTGCAGGATTTGGGGGAGAAGTATACAAGTTATTCAGTGATTGCTATAATAATAACCACCAAGAGCTCAAAGTATTTGTAATCCCCAACACCAAATGCATCAATTAACATCAATCAATAGCTTTGTTGAAATTATTTTCTCAACCTGCCTGGTACTTTCTCTAAAATACATCCTAGCCCCCATAACTACTGATAATTCATTTTACAGTACTATCTACAAGTTGCCTGGGCCTCTACAGGTGGGATCTGGTTTTGTGACCAGGGGATCCTCCCTAGATTGGACTCTGCTCTATGCTAATACCACATACAAGGATCATGATTAACCTAAGAAATCTGAGAGCCAACCCAGACTTAATTCTACAAAAGAACAATGACTGTAACAACTGCCATTAGGTGCAGACTGTGGGTCAGGCATTATAGTGAATTTTAAGTCCATCACCCTTTTCTGTTCTCACAGTAAGCCTGTGGAATATCACTATCCTTCTTTTTGGATGATTAATTAGAAGCCTATTAGGTTGCTCAAGCACACTCCCATAGCATGTGATAGAGCCGGGACCCTAATTCAGTTCATTCTAATGCCAAATCAGGCTTTTAACTACATTAGCCTTTCTAAAATGTTTTTTTTTTTTTTTTTTTTTTGCCAGCATTTCCCTTTTCATCAAAATACCATTCAGTCTCTTTTTATCAAAATGTTTCACAATCTCATCTTTCATCATATTTTCCAGATCCCTAATAAACAAAACAAAGAGATCCAGCTGGTGCAAAGTAAGCTCGGAACTCCAGGGCCTGCAGAACAAAATGAAAGCACTCACTTCAGTAGAAGCTACTTCCCAGAAACTACTTGAGAAATATAAACAGGCTATATACCGTCATGTGATACTTAACGTAATGGAAACAGCAGCACTGTCCTGTCAGGTCTCCGGTCACCTACGTGCTTTTGCCACTTCTGTGTTGACTCAGCTGAGACAAGCTCATGGTGCCATTCTAGTGGCAGCTAGTGGCCATTCAGCTTCCACAGAGAAAATGAAAGTGGATCCCTCATTCTCCAACTGGGAGAGACTGGAAAAAGCAGAATGCAGAGAAAAGAGAGTTTTCAGAGCATTAAAAAACAATGCTAGACTGTTGTCTCAATCATCACTACACGCACATGTACTGAGAATTCCACACATAATTTGGGGTAATACTGCCACTGCCCAGAGGGAGCTCTCCATCCAGGATACCAACTCAACATATGCATTACTGCAGATTTCTGGTTGTTTGTGCTAATGTATCCAGTGTAGCAAGGGCCACAGATTGATTTTACTCACAATGACCAATTTGGACATTTCCGACTTCTTGTATAATTTTTCCTCATTGTATTGCTTTTAAGGACCCTACTTCAACCTGTTTTCATTTTCACTGCTTTTATTCAACTGCAATATTGCTAACATTTGATGATGAAATGATCTTTTTCTTAAAGCTGGAATTTACTGATTATCCTTTGAGAACTGTCAGCTTACTGACAGCAGCTTTACCCAAAGCATTCAGCTCTCTGATTCTCCATGATGCCCAAGAGGATCTCCAGTTTCTTCGGTGATTACATGAAGAGATCCTTCTTGAACATCCTATGATTACAGCTGCTTTGGTGATTACTCTAGAGCTGTGTTGACATTCATAGTCCTTAGCTTAGCAAAACTGCTGAACCACCTCCATCCTGTCAGTATTTGGCAGAGAGTAGGTCAAATGACATGAACTCTAACAACTCATATGTAGATTCACTTCATATATATCACATCACCCTTATCCATTCATCCATAAATAGACATTTAGTTGGTTTCCAAGTCTTGGCTATGATAAATAATGCTGCAATGAACATGGAGATGTAGGTTTCTCCTTGAGATAGTGTTTTCATTTTCTTTGGATGAATATGCCCAGGAGTGGAATTACTAGATCACATGGTAGTTCTATCTTTAATTTCTGAGGAGCCTCCATACTGTTTTCCATAGTGACTGCACTAATTTACATTCCCACTAACCGTGCACAAGGGTTTGCTTTTCTCCACACCCATGCCAACACTTGTAATCTCGTCTTTTCAATGACAACCATTCTGAAAGGGGTGAAGTGATAGCTTATTATGGTTTTGATGTGCTTTTCCCTTATTATTAGTGCTGTTGAGCATCTTTTCATGTACTTATTGGCCATTTGTATGTTTTCTTTGGAAAAAATGTCTACTCAGCCCTCTGTCCATTTTTTAAAATCAGATTATTTGTGTTTTTGCTTTTGAGTTGTGTGAGTTCCTCATATATTTTGGATATTGACCTCTTGTCAGATAAAAGGTTCTCAAATATTTTCTCCCACTCTATAGATTGCCTTTCATTTTGTAATTGCAGATCTTTATGTGTTTGGATTCACTTCCTCTAGTGGCAGATTCTTTTTTTTTTTTTTTTTTTTTTTAGTGGCAGATTCTTAAACATGTCTTTTCTCTACCCTGCAAAGCCAAACCAGGTGCTGACAGCCTCCCTTTTGCTTTCTGTAGGGCACTGCTGTGTGTTCAAGTTTTTCTTTGGTTCTGTTTTTGTTTTTTTTCTAGGTCTGCAGATTCAAGCCTGCTTTTTGCACATGTTCACTAATCATCTGTAAAAGTTCACTCTTACTGTCACTGGGAGCATATAGAGGGAGTCTGTCATATGGTAAAGGTTTGTGTGAGTAAGGCACACAAAGGGCTGGGGATGCCCATGGGCCAGCTGGGAGGATGCACAGGTGAGGCATCCCCAGAAGTTCATGGGCAAGAATTCCAATGGAAGCCAATGACATAATTAGTGGGAAACAAGTCCCTTTGATACATTCTATTCTGTACTCTGGTAAGAATGGGCCTGTTCAGCAACACCCTGCACACCTTGGGAAGGGGAACACTCACTTACATGCTCTTACTTTCCCCTGCAAGATAAATGCTGATTGGAGAATGGCTGTCTTTGCATGGAGCTATGCTGCTCTGGGGAGAGGCAATGGAAGGAAAGCCAAACTCTTTCTCTTACCTCTTTGAAGCATCCAATCTGATATTTTTCCTCCAATGCTGCACTGGAACTACTCTGCCAGTCTCCTGGACTTCCATAAAGGCTATTTTGTCTCTGGGTGATTGACTAAATCTGTGTTCTTCAGGGATTCTTGGCCCATGGCTGAGAGGGGCTAGAGCCATTCAGGGGCCACAACTGGGATCAAGGTCTGTGTGCCTATTACCTCCGGCACAGATGGATGAGATGCTTCCTCAGTTCCATGGCTATAGTGCTAGTGATAGAACTAAAGCCAAAAGGGGTTATGGCCAAGTCCTCACGGGTACAGCACTATTTCTGGGCCTATAGTTGGGACCATAGTTTGTGAGTTAGCTACCTGGGTGTGGGCTGCCTTATGGCTTTCCTCAGTCTTGGACTGCACCAGGATTTCACAATTCCCTGCTTAGATCCCAAAGCTCCTACTAATCACTTTTGTCCATGAATGAGTCCCAAATTATTGCTGTTGAAGGGAAAATATGAGCGATGGACATCTTATTTGGCTATCTTGCTGACATCGTAGTCTCTTAATACAGATCTTAGAATGCTAAACACCAAGGCATTTGCGTGCATTTTCTTTTTATTCTTGATAAGCATTACACACTGGAGGTATTTAGGACCCAGAAAATTATTTTAGCCCATCTTCCAAATGATGTGCTAACAAGTATGATTTGCAACCAGGAATTACATAAACATTGATTCTAAGAATTTTATTACCTTCATTGAATCTTAGTACTAATTATATATCTATTAAAGAGAGGAGAAGAAAAAATGCTCTTCCTTTATAGGATCTTCTTGAGCAATACAAGTAGTAGAGAAAAAGTAACAGAGTAACTAGTAATGGAGTAAAAGTAATAGAGAACTACTGCCTGACACCACATGTAGTCATACTTATGGACTGACAGAGCTGTTAGAGCAGGTGCTGAAGGGGACTCACATTCAGGGTTGCCTTAGATGGACTGGAGGCCAAAGAATGGCCAAGGGCAACAAGAGACATAAGGTAGCATCCTTTCAATTAAACATGCAACAGAAGCTCAAATTTTCCCATCTCAGCATGACCATCAACTCTGACAGAGGTTAGAAACATAAGGAGGGGTTTGTGAGGACTGTGTGTGTGTATATGTGTGTGTGTGAGAGACACTAAATTCAACAATACTATCTGACTTTGACTCTTTATTCCTTTGACCTCCACTTTCTACCTCACTTGTAAAATTGACCTCAGTGAAATATGAATAAAAGGGTGATTAGGGTTTTAAAAAAAGAACCATTTACTCATTAACAATTAGTTGAATAGATAGCATCCAACCTGTCAATGTGCCCTTGAAGTGAGCCTCCTTTACGGATTTGACAGTTTACAAACTGAATTATCTGCTCTCCAAAAGACCCCACGCTTTCCAAAATCTGCATTTACTCATGTTACTTCTGCCACAGTTCAAATTCACTTTCCTTGACTGACTGTAACCAAAGCTTTCCTAAATTTAAGTCTTTAGATGAAATGTCACTCTTTTCTCTGATGCCTACCTTACTTTCCTTATTGGGAAGGAATTTTGTCATTCCTTGCATTCTGAAAATATTCTTACCGTACTTCTTTCACGGCATTTAACACTTTCTATCATGAATTATATTTATTTATCTACATGGCTTACAGTAAAACTGAAAAAGACTGTTGTGTCTGGGTCACCTCTTTTTGTTTACCCTTGAAGCCACCCAATGCTTTCTCAATATATATGTTCAATAAATAAATGAGGACTTATGAAAGAATACCTCTAAACTGGGAGCTCTATTTACCCTATTTTTGCACTCTTTTTTCATCTGAATAAGGCCCAGCTCTCCCAACAGTCGTGTAATTCACTACTAAGATGGTTCTATCCTGTATCACGCTCACTCTTTTAGATTCCCCAATTCTGTTTGGATATTTAATACTTAGTCACTTTTTTCTTCACAAATATTCTTTAGGTCCAAATTATATAAATAAGTCCTAGAATGAACTCAAACAATCTCTACAAAATATCCTTGGTCTAATGTGCAGGTTTATCTCCAGTATCTGAAGCTTGCACCTTCTACAAACACAAAGTACTGCTTACCCCTCCTCTTGAGTATCTTGACCTCCCCTACCTTGGATTTTCCTCCACCTTTGTCAGTCATATCAACTCCTATTGTTCTGAGAAATCTTTCTTGGCTGCTTCAGATATGATAGAGCTTTTACCCTGAGCTCTGACAGCATTTTACACCATTTTTTTTTACCCCTGAAATAGTTGAATAATGTAACAGAATAAAGACTATAACTCAATGTTTAATAGAACAAAGTGTTGTCATTATTTATACAAAACTGTTAAATTTATGCAAAGCAGGATCTATTCAAAAGGTAGGTGAGGAAATTAGATTTTTCCAGATAGTGTGAAGCACTGATAGCCACCTGGTCTTTTCTAAACAATCTAAACTTTTACACAGGCAGCAGGCTTTCTCAGCATGTTGGTATAATGTGTGAAAAAAAGTTTAGTAATTGAAGGGAAAAGGGCATCACCAAATTAACTACTAAAAGGTTAGAAAAGGATAAAGGAGGCACTGTGTTTCCAAATGTCAGAGAAGTGTCTATCTCAGAAAAAGAAAAGTCAGACAATGGGTGATCTCTTGCAAAAGGTGTAGGAAATAAGGATCAGGGACTTCACTATAGAAGGGAGAGAGAGGGAAATGGCATTTTCTAAAAGTTTGAAAAATAAAGAAAATAATATGTGTCAGACTCCAGTAGCAATTTCAGGGAATGGCTGGGTAAGGTAGGGAGGCAGAAATAATCAGGACCAGAGAGAAACGTCAGTCCTGTGTTAAATCTAGAGTTGTGAAGTTAAGGAAGAGACTTGGCACAAATGGTCAGTTCCATCCAGGATGTGGCCAGGTCAGGACCTGGGAGGGTAGGTAGGAGCTGGCCATATTGTCAGTGGTCAGGGTTTCTTCAAATGTGGTAAGCAGATCACTGTGGGGACTTCAGCTCATTTTAAATCATATAAGAAAGACACTTTTAAAACTTATTTATTTTATGCTTCATATTTTTATAACTAGTACCTAATACACCATTTTATTGCTATTATTGCTTGGAGGATGGTTAAGGAAGCTGTGCTGTGTTCACCAATCCAACAGAGACAGTGTAAATCACATAATTCCTGGTAGCCAATCCCTGGCCTATGGATAAATTCAGGAAGACAGTATATGAAGGAATGAAACTTAAGAAACGATGTCTCAAACTAACAATTCTCCAAGAAGTACTCTAGCTTTACTGAAACTCTAAACATTCTTCTTTAATGACCAATTTTTTTTTCCCCTGTGATGCTTAGCTTTGAGAGGAAGCTAGTATATCTTGGTATGTGACAGGTTGCACTGGAAAAGTGCTAGTAAGTTGAAAGTGTTATCTATTCAGGCAAATACGGAGCTAATTTCCCTACCCATATATGAAAGGCAAAAATATCATAAGTTAAGATATTCTGAACACATTTTGTGACACTAACTTAGAAGCAAAAGAGTTTCTTTAATAAAAAATATTGTATAATTTTATATTTCTTTTATTTTCTCTTTACCACACAAAAGAGAGTTGTTTGCATTTATTAGTATATTTTTATTGTTCCACAGGAATGGTATGATGGAATATTATTAAAAATTCAATTTGGGAGAGTCTTAGTATTCATTCTAGCACCTAAGCAATGTCTTCGGAAATAACATAAAAATAGCATTATTTTATAATGTTTATAATTTTCTCCTAGTGCTTTTCAGCAATTTACTACATCTTTCCTCTTTCTGCTACTATAATCTACTTATTACTTCCTTAGAAATAAAATTTAAAAAGGATCAGGGGATATTTCCTGGTAAATGATTTGTAATTATTTTAGGTTTGTTTTTGGGAGGGGGAGATGAAGGATAGGGATAACAGAAAACATTCCTGGCATCATAATTGGTTACAATGAAGAGGAAATAGTAGGATCAAAAGGAGTAGCATTTATTACATACAGAATTCACTGAAATTCTTTACTGAAGCAAAGAATCAAAATAGAACTGAGTCTTATGAAATATAGAACACTGAAAGCAAGACTGTATTTGTGTGTGTGTGAGTATGTGTGTGTGTAAAAAGAGAGAGGGAAATATAACTGGTCAATATAAAAATGTGAATTATCTTTTGTAAGTACAAAGCATTATTTCAAATATTGTGTTTTGTCAATAAATCATTGTCCTCACATAAGACAATGGAATACTAAACATTTGTTCGTATAATAAAATATTGGATTAATAAACAACAAATGAACCCAGTCCTTTATTTTTTTTTCTTTTTATTTTTTTTTTATTTTATTTTTTTTTTTATGATAGGCACACAGTGAGAGAGAGAGGCAGAGACACAGGCAGAGACACAGGCAGAGGGAGAAGCAGGCTCCATGCACCGGGAGCCCGACGTGGGATTCGATCCTGGGTCTCCAGGATCACGCCCTGGGCCAAAGGCAGGCGCCAAACCGCTGCGCCACCCAGCGATCCCGAACCCAGTCCTTTAAAAATGCAAGAGTGATTAAACATAAAGCAACCATCAAAATATCCGAATCTCAAATCCAAATGTGCCTAAAATTAAAAACAGTCATTTCTTTCACTCTTACATGCTAACTTCACAATTTGCTTAACAAGTGAGCTGGAACATAGTTGAAACTGAACAGGATACTAAAAGTTCTGCTCAAGAAATCTGATCTGCAGGGATCCCTGGCGCCTGCCTTTGGTCCAGGGCGCAATCCTGGAGTCCCGAGATCGAGTCCTGCGTTGGGTTTCCTGCATGGAGCTTGCTTCTCCCTCTGCCTGTGTCTCTGCCTCTCTCTCTCTCTCTCTCTCTCTCTCTCTATGTCTATCATGAATAAATAAATAAAATCTTAAAAAAAAAAAAAAGAAAACTGATCTGTGTGGGTGGGAGGAGGGGCCTTCCCGTCCCATCAAGAGATGCTCTGGACACACCAATTGTAGGTGTCCTACAATTCAACCCAATGCTGACACTATTGGCCTGGAGACAGTATCAGGCCCCAGAGGCTCAAGGATTCATACCCACAACAGTGCCCCCATCCCCTCTTTAGAAACCAGTTACAAGTCCAGGTTGTCATCTGTGTTTCTGACCAATATTGGGAGGTTTCAACAACCATCTTCTTGGATTTGATTAACTTACTAGATGGGCTCACAGAACTCAGAGAAACATTTTATTTGCTGGATTGCCAGTTTATTATAAAATGATATAACTCAAGAAGAGCCAGTGGAAGAGATGCATAGGGCTTGGTATGGAGGAAGCATGCGGAGCTTCTGTGCCCTCTCTAAGCACCCACTCTCCCCAAATCTGAATGAGTTTACCAATGTGGAAACTCTGGGCCCTCTCTTTTTGGGTTTTTGTGTAGGTTTCATTAATAGGCAGGATTAATTAAATCATTGGCCACTGGGGTTTAAACTCAATCTCCAGACCATCTTCCCCATCCCAGAGATATGATGGGGGAAGTTTCAACTTTTTAATCACAGGATTGGCTCCAGCGGGCCAGACAGAAAATGGACTGAATTCTGTACACAACACAGGCAAGTGGGAATTTATAGCCAAGGAGAGGTTGGGGTCGGTGGATGGAAATTTACTAAGGGGAACATCAGGGGATTGGGGCTATACTGATTTCACAGGATTGTTGCAGAAGGCAAGCCAGGAAATCAGATATCACCTGGGGCATGGTGGAGGATGAGGAACCAGAGTAGAAATCAAGGGAGATCAGATAGGAAGGATGGGGGATTTTAGCTAACTAAAATTAACTTAGCAAGATTCCTACAAAATCTGTAATTTTGATTTTTTAGACATTTAGACTATTTCCATCTTTAGCAGTTGGAGATTTCATTTGCAGCCAGGATTTATTTCATGGTTTGGAAACTCTATTTCTTCTTCCAAGTAAGTTTTTCTTTGTAACTCTTCTTTCCTTTTAAGACCTAACAAATAGGTAAATAATGAATGTGATAAATTATCACAAGCCAATAAGAAGACTAATTTTTATTCACACTTAATCAGCGGCTCTTACCAAATTCTCAGTCTATATACTGTTTATAAGGTGTTATTCTAGGAACTTTACACTTATCTGTAATTTTCAAACAATAGTCATGGTTAAATTATCCTAACTTAAGATGAAGAAACCAGGGCTCAGTAGACTAAAACTTCTCAGTTTCTCATAGATAGTCTCTGAACTGGGAATTCAACCCTGTTCTGTCTGTACCTAAATTACAAAAGCTTTTACTTGCCATTTGGCCAGGTGTTAACCTTTATATGTCCTAGTCACTTACAAGCAAAGAATTTTGTGGCTAAATGACAAGCCAGCTTCTTGATTTTATCAAGGGCCATGGTAATATCCCAAACCCACAAAGAATAGGTCTCTAATAAAGCCAAGAAAAAAGGCTGCAGCAGGCCTCCTAACACAAGCCTGAATTGAATTTACCCACTTCAGAGTAGCTGGAGAAGCTGCGGCATGGCTGGCCTGTTCTCTGAGAGGGTCTCAGCTAGGGAGAAAGATGTTTCTCTGGAAAGGATGAAAATTTCCTTTATCTGGGAACGATGAACTTTATATGTTGAAGTAGAATATGAGAAAAGCACGGCAATGGTTTCCCCATATAACCTTTCCAAGTTACATTTTTAAAAAAAAATTTAATTTGGATAATCTTTGTCATACGAAATGAAGAAATCATTTTAGGATTCTGGAAGGGCTCAATATTGCTGAATAGTTAACCTATTCCTTTGCTTAAAATTTCATGAGTAGACAATTTTATAACCAGGGAAATTACAAATACTGTTCTATGTGGGCATTCTTTAAATGGATATGGGCATGCATGCCTGTGAGTAGCAAAGGAAAATTATTCAATGTCTTTACTCTTCTAGAAAGCAAAATACCTTGCTTATTAAGTTACTTCCTGATATAATTTCACAACTGCAGGGAATCCAATTAAATCCTCAGACCCCTCAGGGATCATTTAGAGCAATGTAGTAATGCAATATCTTAGAGAATTAGTGTTATTTCTCAAATGATTTTTCTATGAATAAAATGGATATTCAGTTTAGTTTAAGAAGAGTATTTGCTTTTTGAGCCCATGTAAGGTAGACATTCTGGGAGCTTTAGTTATCTGCCTGGATATACCTTTTCACTTTTGGGGATAGACGAGAATAATGGTTCCTGCCTCTAGGAATGCCGCTGATGGCATCTTGATGACTTTTCTGGGCTTTTTTGGGGAGGCCAAGCTGGATGTTCTGTACATTCTGAGTATTGAAGATATTAGTAGACAAAGGGATGGTTCATTTACACTATCCCTTAAAAAAGGAGTTAAGTGAAATCACTAACTTGGTGATGGAAATAAGGATATAATCCAGGCTGTGAAATAAGGCAGGAGCCCTGGAGACAAGGTAAAATTAAGAAGATACTTGGAATGAAAATAGGTGAAAATGAGAACAAAGAAATAACCATAGAAAGAGGAATTTAGATGTGAAGAAAAATTATTTGAGTATAATGAAGAAGAAAAAAGATTGAGAATGGAATAAAAGGAAGTTATAAAATCCAATAGACAAGAAACAAAAATACATATGAAAATAGTATTTCTAAATAGGGATGGAAAAGTAATTTCTTAAAAAGAGAGAAAATGCCAACTTTGAGATATAGTTCCCTGCTTTAGAATGGAGAATATAAAATATGACATACTCTCTAATTCCAGAATTAAGTGACACTCAACATGAGCTCATGTGTCATTAAGGACATTTGTTTGCTATCCAAGCTGGTTTTCTTCCATTTCTTCATTTCCCACTGTCCTGCCACTTTCTTTTCCCCAAAAGCAAACTGACAGGTGCTAGCGTGCGTGCACACACACACACACACACACACACACACACACACTGACTAGTATTTACTTTCTTAAAGGTAAACCACTCCTTGGAGTTTCTAGTTTTTGAGGATAATCAGTAGTTGAGAAAGACAATAAGTCATTTTCCTATTTTTAGAGTGGAAGTAGGGAAAGCCATAAAAGAATGGATAAGTTAGCCATCTGCACAAATAATTTAAAAGCTTGGTCTTGATAGCACAAGCCTTTTTGAAGTCTTACAATATATTTTCATATTTCAGATTCTTTATAGTGTTTTCTACAGTTAAGAATGGGTAACAAGGAGACAGAAATGCTCTGAATCCTTTGCTCTTTTTAATTCTAATTATGAATGTAAGTAATGAGGTAACCTGATTCCTACATCATCATTTTAAGTTTTTTGTTCACTGTGAGTTTTCCTACTTGCTTGATCATCTTAGGAGTGCCAAGAAGATTCTGTTGCTGAATCAAAAGCTAAAAACTTCTGCAGCCTGGCTTTGCTTGTCCAGCTGATATCTTATCTGGTTTGTCACTCTATGGTAGCAGCAATAACCTCCCTACTCATGTCTTTAAGATGTCTATGCCAGTGTGTCCACACAAGCCTTGCAGTTTAAAACACTTTCACTTCCATCATCATTACTTTTGATTTTCACATCATTCTCTCTTTTTAAAGAATTTATTTATTTATTTGAGAGAGAGAGCATAATCCGCACACAGCACGGGCACAAGCACAAGCGGGGGGGGGGGGGGGGGCGGAGGGGAGGGAAAAAGGGAGAAGCAGACTCCCCACTGAGCAGTAGGTTAATGAGGGACTCAATCTCAGGGCCTTGAGATCACGACCTGAGCTGAAGGCAGACACTCAACCAGCTGAGCCACCCAGGCACCCCATGTTCTTGATATCATTCTTATGATGGAGGCGCAATAGTACCAATCCTTAATTTGATCATTCTCCTCTTTGGAAACAATTGATAAAAGAAAGTGCATGGGGGACAAAATGGGTATGCAAATAAAAACAGCAGATACTTACTGAACACTCTGGAATACATATTTCATGTAGTATTTCTAATTATCATAACAGCCTTGCTAATTGACTGTTATTATCTCTACTTAAAAACTTGCAACTGGAAGGAAAGAAGATGTTTGATTCAATTGGGAAATGTATATAATGACAAAAAAGATTTGTTTCAAATATGTTTTCAATAAATTTTCTGTTATAGTATGGTTGTTACCTGGTTTATTTGGGCCAACTGCTGTATCTTCATATCTTTAATTTATGACTTTTTCTTTGTATTTAAACAAAGCAATTAATCGCCCTACCAAGAAAAGTTTAATAGCTGAAATTCTATGAAGTTATTTTGGAGAAACTAAATATATTAAGTTTGATAATCATGACCTAACATATTTTGAATTTTTATGTAATGCTTTGAGAAGCTATGCGGAATATCCATAATTTTAATATTTTTGTTAAATATGTTAAATATGTTAAACCACTGTATAAATAATTTTTTTGCCAGCTATCTAATCTTTTTAAAACTTTTTTTTCTTTTTAAAACTTTTTACAGTTTTATTGAGATAAAATTGGCCAATAAAATTATAAGATATGAATTCAATGTAATGACTTGATATATATATATATATTATATATATATATTGGGAAAGGATTCCCCTATGAATTAACACATTCATCACTTTTCATATTTACTTTTCTTGTATGTGAGAATGTTTAAATTCTACTTTCTTAATAGCATTTCTATTCTCTTATCAGTTATATCATATACTGTTATCAATTATAATCACCATGTTATACTTTCAATCCTCAGATCTTACTCATAACTGAAAGTTTGTACTCTTTTAAAAACTGCATGTGTTATCAAGGAGATTCACTCAGTGGGTTAAAGCTCCTTCTGTGGCTAGACTCAAGTTTACAGAGAGAATTTACAATGTAATTTTATTAATAGTACTAGTGAAAATGTGAGATATTTGAGTTGTTTTGGAAACCTGTGAGTATATTAACTTCAAAAAATTATTTTATCTACTGGAGCACTGCATCATGAAACAAAAACCATAGGTGTATTATATTTATTGAACCATTAAATGACAGTCCAGTATGCAAAACAATTGATCATAATGGAGTAGAAAACAAACAAACAACCTTAAGGACATAAACACCAAGTTCTACCTCTGTTTGTCAGGGTGATGGAAAAACAGCTTTTTTTTTTTTTTTTTTTTTGCAATTGCCTTCCCTTTTTCATCCATTATAATTTATGTGCGGTTGTATTCTTTAAAGGATGCTGATTAGAATTAAATGAAAATTTTATGACCACCTTCTTCAACAATACCACTAATAAATTCTAGAACTTGAAGTATGAAAATTGATTTCCTATTCAGCACCATGGTCTCCTGACTGTAATACCAGAGGATATGAGTTGCACATATCTTTACCCTGACAGCAAGTGCAGAAGCACTGGTGTATCAGCATGGAAACAGACCTTTTGTTTCATAGAGGTTGTGCTTAGGGAATGTGTAGGATAAATACTATTAACAAAGGATATCCCCGTAATATGCTGTCAGTGTTTTTTGAGGACCAAGATGTCTGAAATAGAGTTCAGTATTCCACAGATGAAATAGAAAGAAAATCATTTACCTCATTATGAGTTTGGGATCTCATTCCTTCTTCCCTTCTTCTCTCCCTCTCTCCTTCCCCCACTTCCTCCCTTACCAGTATCTCTCTCTCTTTCCCCGCCTCTATGTGGTATATGTGTTTTTTTTTTTTTTTTGGCTAGGAAAATATTTCCTTCCTAATGCTATTTTGCTAATTTAATAATAGTTATGGAATTTATGATTCCCAATTCTTGGATATTTGTAAAGAAAGTGTAGGAGAGAAAAAATAACTTTTCCTCTATATTTCTAGGTTCTTGGCTGAGAGCCCCCCATAATAAGACAAATTTTTTTTTTAATATTTTTTTTTATTTATTTATGACAGTCACACACAGAGAGAGAGAGAGGCAGAGACACAGGCAGAGGGAGAAGCAGGCTCCATGCACCGGGAGCCTGACGTGGGATTCGATCCCGGGTCTCCAGGATCGCACCCTGGGCCAAAGGCAGGCGCCAAACCGCTGCGCCACCCAGGGATCCCAATAAGACAAATTAATAGAAAAAAAACAACTTTAATTATGCTTGTTTGTTTATATAGGAGTCCCACAAAAATATGGAGCTCAAAAGGTATCCAAAAAATTGAGACTATTGAGGATATATACCATCCTGAGCTAAGGAAAGGAATAGGAGTTTGGGGTTTCTGAAGTTGGGGTAGTGGGTTTCTCTGCTATGCAGGTGACTTTCTCAAGTAAAAGATTTTCCCTGGTAGTAGCTCTTTTCCTGGTTCGGCCTCCCCTTTCTAGTGTTACAGAAGGGTAACTTCTGTGTTTTCAGAGCTTCTCCTATGTTTGCTGCCTCTCAAACACCTCAAAATATTTTTATGCCCCAAAGGCATATTTTGGGTGGCATACCCTGCTACTCTTCCAAAGTCTGTACAAAAATTAATGATTACAGAAAGTTATAAAGGACCAGTGACTGTGCTCTAACTAAAGTATGCCACAGTAATAAGACAAAGTGCTAAATACAACTGTCTTTGTGTATTAAGGAAACCACACATGTGAAAATACTCATGTACCCACAGACAGAACCAGATACACACGTGACAATGAATTAGATAAATCAGTGATCTATTATTTCCACAACAGGCTTATCTAGGTTTTAAGTGTTTAGAGACTTGGGAAAGGAAAGGAAGAAAAGAAAGGAGGGAAGTAGGGAGGGTTTTATAGATTAATAGGTGGATATTACCTAAATAGATATTACATATTTATATAACCAATCTATAGAGAGATATTACCTATAATATATAAGTGTTCTATAGACAACAGTAAAAAATTTGAATATGTGTGCATGGGTATAGAACTCATATATATTTTATACACAATTTATATTACATAATATCTATATGTTTTACATATATATCTCTTGCATAGACAGTAAGAAAGAATTTTAAATCTTGAGATAAAGACATTGTGTGTATAATATGCATAGATTTCCAATGTCACCCATAATGTATACAAGAAATACAAAACTTTAAGTCTTTTTATCGGGAGATCTAAATCCCTGTTTTTCTGATGCAGAAAACTCAGCCCAATCAGTTACAGATTGATTTTCTCAAATTCAGTAATTTCACAGATAAGTCAATTTTAAATTCAACCAATTTAAAGTTCCACACATCCACCCTGCCTCCTGACTTGGGTCCTATCGCACAGCTCCTGACAATCCTCTGTTCTCTGCAGGCATCCAGCAGGGGTCCTCAAACTTGAGTCTGTCCCAGAATCTCCTGGAGGGCTTGTTAGAATGCAGACTTCCACCCTGGTTCCCAGAGTTTCTGATCCAGTAGGTCTGAGGTGGAACCAGCCTATGATGATTCTGCTGATCCTGTGGATCTAGGGACCACACTTTGAGAACCACTGCATGAAGATATACATGTGCCGATCTTTTCTCTGTTGAATCTATTTCTGAAGACAGTTCACTAGGTCAGTGCCATACCTAAATCTCTGTAGAATCACGAGAGACATTCCTAAGCTCTTCTTTGACATTCTGTGGACCCAGAGGATTGAGGAAACTGCCATATGTTCCGTCTGCCTGGCCATGTCCGGTCATCATTTCTGTTTGCTACTCCACTCTTCTAGTGAGACTTCAGACTTCTATTTTTAGACAACCCTTCTATATCTAAGCTGTATCTAAGGGCTGTTTTTTTTTCCCTCCCCTATTAGAGCTTTATCCAGAGAAAGGGGAAAGAAACACTAACCCTTGCTCTTCAGAACCCAATTTATATTTCCCTGAGGCTTCATCTTCTCTGCAGAAACATCCGTTCATAGTATCACTATGCATTCTGCTCAAGTGTATGTTCTCATTTCTTTATGCCCTCACCATTTTGGGGTTTCAGAAATGTTTCTCCCAAGAAAAGCTTTTAAAGTTGAGTTTAAATATTATCTATTTTATAGGTTGGAAACCAAATTTTCATATTTTATTTTATATTTTCTGCTCTTCTTAGATAGTCTCAATTTAAGATTTAATTTTAACTGTGGCAAGTCCATAAAGAGAGAACTATTCAAAATAGCAGTAAAAAAAATCAGTTAAATTTCAAAATATTACCCAGCATAAATATATTTGGTTAGTTTTCTCGAGGAATGCAATACTTGCTGTCTTTGTGCTATTGGTGAAAATGTTACTGATGCCCATTATGAAAGAAAAAAGGGGCCTCCATGGCCCATTGTTAGAATTGATCAAGAGTTATACTCAGGAGATTTGATACAAGGCTATTAAAGGTGTCATAACGCTCCCTCTAGGTGAAATAATTGAAATGCTCATGAACCTGGCCTACCTGAACAAAAGGCTCACGTGCAGATTCTCTTAGTTTTGCTTCTGGAATCCTCTGACTGTGGGCCCTGAATGAGGAAACTGGGGAAGCCAGTGCTGGAGGGAGTTGTATCTGAACAAAATTATCCTGAATCTAATTTGGCTGCACTCTGTGTGTTAAGAATACAAGCATTGCTAGTCAAACAAGGAATGTTATGTCAATTAGCTCATGTTTACACAAATAATATGTACTAAACAGATTTAAAGATTTATTAAAAATGAGAAGTACAGACTTAATAGAAACAAGCTGAACTTCCTAGGCCTCCATTTTGTCTAATTTAAGAAAATGACAGACTAAAATTGCTAAGTGGACAGTGTAAAGGGAGTTAAGGAATGCTTATATTGAAAGAGTGTATACATATATACACATATATATTTATGAAATCACACTTGTCTTTTATTCCTCTTTATTGTATTACTAGCTACTACTACTAACGTGCCTACTATGTGTTAAAACTTCAGTAATATGTCTTTAACAGAATATGCCTGTGAAGCCAAGATTATTATTCAGGTTGTGCAGTGAGGAAGCTGAAACTAAGAAGTCTTAAGGATGGTTTTAGTCCAAAAAATGTCTGCATGGATTTAAGCTAGATTTGTCTAACTCCGGATATTCCGTATTTTTTTCTTAATTCAGATTATTTGATTTGGTTTTGGTTTTTATTTTTTTATTATTATTATTATTTTTAATATTTTATTATTCATTCATGAGAGACACAGAGAGACAGAGACATAGACAGAGGGAGAAGCAGGCTTCCTGCGAGGAGCCTGATATGGGACTCGATCCCAGGTTACCCCAGGATCAGGACCTGAGCCAAGGGCAGAGGTTCAACCACTGAGCCACTCAGGTGCTCCTGGTTTTGGTTTTTAAATGAAAATATAGTATTCATTCAACTGTTCTAATTGCTAGTGGGATACTATTGGCTGATCTGAAGGAGTTACTCACCAAGCAAGAGAAGCCCATGGCTAAATGAGCCCTATGTGTTAGAAGAAGAGAAAGAGGTAAGTGTTCTTGCCAAGGAAGGAAAGAGGAAAGGAGGGGGTGCTAACAGTGTGGTGATGAATATGTTAATTAGTTTGATTATGGTGATCACTTCACAATGTACACATTACCAAAATATCAAGTTGTATGTCTTAAATATATATGCTTACTATTTTCAGTTATACCTTAATACAACTGAGAAAGGGAAAACAAAGAGATGTAGTCAGAGAGGGGCAGGGGTTAGATTGTATAGGGCTAAGGTTTGTGTTTTATTCTACAATAGATAAGGAAGCCACTGAAACTATTGACCAGATGTATTTATTCTGTTCTCTTTCAGTCTGACTGATTTATTTTTCACATCTGCTTAATCTAAAATCTAAATTTTACTTCAGAGTTTAAAACTTTAAGTATATGGTTTCAGCAAAACTTTTTTTTTACCAGATATTAAAATCCTGATGTTACCATGTATTCAAGTTCATGAACCTTAGAGAATGATATTTGTAGTTCTACATTACTAATTTGACAATGGAAAAATAGTTTGCATAAGGACTTTATTAATGCAAAACTCCTATTTTAGTTTCACATTATTTTAATATTAATAATGATATGCCTTAAACTGTCCATATTCCAATGTCAGTAAAATTGATAGGTGGAACAAGATGTGAATACAATTATTTACATACAAACAAGGCATTCATGTTTTTACAAAAGCTCATTTTTGGGGAATCACAAGTGTCCATGTGATAAAAGGGATTGAATAGGGGAAAAATGACAGTAAGTTTAATTTTTTAAGTACCAAATGTTGCTTACTGGAGTGAGAACATAATTAATGTGGAGTCTGTTTTCAATATGAGATTTCATAGACATATAAATAAATTGCCCACCAGTCAAATTTAACAACCAAATGATTTGTAAGGGGAAAAAAAGACAATTATTTCTACTTTGTTCCATTAAACAAAAATATACTTCACATTTACTCTGTGTCCAGCACTGTGCTAGATAAAGAGAATACAAAGGTAAGATTCACTTTCTAATTACAAAACAATTAACAGCTACAGGAACTCCTAGACTCACTGTAAGTCATTTTTTAAAATATAGTCACACGTAAATAATTTTTCATTAATTTTGCTTTACAAATTACAAACTGAAAATAAAATTATTTATTAAAGTTTTTGTGAAGGTGGTCCAATCTGATTTATACATTCCTCCTAAAACAAATCACACCAGTCCTAAATTATCTAGGTTATTTTTCATAGACATCCAAATTTCTGTTTAGATTTGTGCTTCACAAATAATCATGATCTTTCTGCTTAATGTGACTATAGTAAGATCACCTTGCACATAGTAGGATATGCATAAATATTGTTAAACAAATGAAATAAACACAATATTGATATTCTAAAATATTCCTCCTGAGCTCTTGGTAGAGTGATACAAAATGATTTCATTATGTAAATGGAAGGCAAATTAAAATTATCTCAGATAAAAAGTAATTACTGAGAGCCCTGGCTGGTATGAATGAATGGTCTGATTGAATCTGACCACTTTACTCTTTGTGAAACATAATTTAGCAGATCTGCACATGAATAAAAGAGAAAAATTAAATCAATTTTTTAAAAATGTAAAATTCTAGAAGGGTTTACAACTGAAGTGATTTCACTAGTCAAAAAACATGTCTTCTGCAGTTTGTGAAATGTTTAATATATTGCAGAAGAGTATCATTTGATTCAGGATTTGATTGGCACTGAGCCATTTTGTCATTCACTGGGTGAATGACAAAATTAAATTCAGTCCTGAATATTGGATTATAAACATTAGAAGGAACCCTCCATCACCAACTCTCTATTTACCCAAATTATGATCTCACTGCCTATGCAAATGTGGTTTAGTTGCAGCCTTGATTAATTCAGGTTCCATGCTTTAATCACTATGTAATATGATAACATTACCTACTGATATAAAATCCTTCTATAGCCCTCCAGTCACTCGTCATAAAGTCCACATTCTTAATATCTATAAGGTTCTTATAATGTACCTTTCTACCATCCAGCCTCAACTCTGGTTCTTCTGTGTCTGTCTCTAGAACAGCAATGCTGCTCCTACCACAAGCTCAGCTACCTCTTAACCCTGAGCTTCAGTGTTTTGTAGTACATTCATACTGAAAGTTCTTTTCCTTGCTTTCCAACTGGATAACTCATTCTTGTTCTTTGAGTGTCATTTAAATTTTTTTTTAAAGATTTTATTTATTTATTTACGAGAGATACAGAGAGAGAGAGAGAGGCAGAGACATAGGCAGAGAGGGGAGAAGCAGGCTCCATGCAGGGTGCAGGGAGCCGGATGCGGGACTCGATCCAGGACTCCAGGATCACACCCTGAGCCGAAGGCAGAGGCTCAACCACTGAGCCACCCAGGCATCCCTGAGTGTCATTTTGTACTTTACTTCCTTGAAGAGAAAGTGAGCATGTTCAAAGACTGGAGAAAGATACAGTGTTTACCTTGTTGAATCCATAGCATTAAGCAAATCCCTAGCCTTTAGATTTTATTCATCCTCTTAGTAGTTCATTCATTATTCAAAATATTTATTAATGGACTCTTACATGTCAGGCATTATTCTAGCCATGAGGAATACAATAGACTTTGTAAGACAAAGTCCTTTCCTCATGAGGCTTACACTTTTGTATATAACATGGAACATTGAGACATAAAGACAGAAGATCATTTCAGAAAATCATAAATATTAGGAGGAAAGTCAATCATGGGTCAGGAATAAGGCCTCTTAGAAAAATTTTTATTTGATCTGGATCCTAAAAAGTGAAGAAGAAAGGCCACGTTAAACTCGAGAAAGAATATTCTAGTCAGAGGAAATGCAAGTACAAAGCTCTAAGATGGAGTTGAGCTTGGCATATCCATGGGACAGTGAAAAGACCATTGCCTGGAAAATAGTGAAAATTAAGCATCTTGGGTAATAAGAGCTGAATTTAGGTAGCAGCCAAGTCCTCTGTGGCATATTGCAGTCATAGTTTGTAGTTTGGGTTTGATTTTGTTTTAAATTATTTTATTTATTTATCTGAGAGAAAGACAGAGTAAGCAAAATCGGGGGGGAGGGGTAAAGAGAGGGACAAGCTGACTCCCTTCTTAGTAGGGAGCCTAATGTGGGGCTCAGTTTCAGGACCTCAAGATCATGACCTGAGCCGAAGTCAGACACTCAACCAGCTGAACCATCCAGGTGCCCCTGGGTTTGATTTTACCCCATAAAGGAAACCATTGGTGGCTATGGAGGAGAGGGTCATGGTCTTATAGGCATTAGAGAAGGTACACTTCTACTAATGAAATGTAGGAGGAACAAGAATGGAAGCAGAAATGATGGTCTATCTATAGGTCTAACTATAGGTCAGTGACAAATGTCAAGCTTCAGGATATAATTTGGCAAATGGAGTCCTGAAGGCATGTGATAATCTAAAGGTAGAAGGTGAAAGAAAGAGAAATCAGTTAAGTATTTCCTGAAATTAATTCTGTTATTTTAAGAATACTACAAATAGAACAGTTTTAGGTCATATCATGATTTTTCAACCTCAGCACTATTGACATTTTGATCTGGATAATTCTTTTTTGTGGGCACTGGCCAGTGCTTTGTAGAATGTTTGGCAGTGTCTCTGGCTTAACCTCCTAGCTGCCAGAAGCAACCCTTGATTCTGACAACTAACAGTGTCTCCAGACATGGCCAGATATCCCCAGGGGATAAAATCTTTCCTGGTTGAGAACCACTGGATTTGATATATAAAATGAAACTTCATTCATAATAATAGTACAAATATTAGGCTGTATTGGCAAATCCTACCTATACCCTACCCTAGCTAGGATTAGTGATGAGAATAGTCAAACCCTTCTCATGAAGATTGGTTTACATGTAAAATGTGCAAACCATTTAGAATAGCTCCTGCCACATAGTAAGCACTTGGTAAATATTAGTTATTGTTGTTATTATAATAATCTACTCAGAAAACTACTGGTAACTTATGGATGATTCCATAAAGAAGAATATTTTTCTTCTCTCAAAGAACTACAAATGTACTTCCTATAAAATAATAGTGATCTAAGTGGTAATAAAGTTACTGTGGTTATTTCAAGGTCCCTGTCAGGATGACAGGACTCACAGTAGAGGGTTTATCTAAAGGCTATTCTAGGCTTTCTCAGATGGTTCAGAGACATTTCTACCTATCACCATTCCCTTTCCCTTCTCTGTATAGAGACAGTTCTAGGGCAGAGTGATTGGGAAAGCAGTGGGTGGCTCTTTGGAAGTCAAGGACAATGTGAATCTTCTTCAGACCTTAGAGGTATGAATAAGCTGAAGAGTAACACTGATTAGTCTTTTAACTCATGATGTACTTAAGAGTTCCCTACTTTTTGTTGCAAATATCATTTTTGGTGTTCACTATATCATATCAAACTTCACGCTCCACTAAAACTAAACTGACATCATGAGTCATGTGGCCCAATTCCAGAGCAGAGAACATAGACCAGTAAGTGTAAGCAACTATGAAATAACTCAAGTATTCTTTGTATTTTTCACATGTAGTAAATAGTATATACATAGGCCATGGCGATAGTTAGCTTTTTTTCTTTTCTTTTTCATTTAAATCCCTTATACCTCATGGCTTATATCCACCTCAAAATTTCTTCCCTAGTCCATTTCTTCCCATGTCTTTTCTTCTGTGACCCTCTTCTCATTTCAATCTGCAACATAAAATTCAGAAGGATGAATATGGTAGGTAAAAGGGAAATATATGAGCTAAGAAGGCTGGACTACTCATTGATGGACAAATGACAAAAATGTGTGGGATGATAATACATTGTTACATTTTGTGTAGTCCCAGTGGTATATGATTTTGCCACAGTGCTTTCTTCTTTCCTGAAACTATTCTCATGTTTTATATTTACTTCTTGTTGGTCAAATCAAGGATCAAATGACTATGACTCCAATACTTTATCTTGTCTTGTTCCATTTTCCAACCTAGACTTTACTGCCCTTCACCAGCATCAGGGAAATTAGCATATGTCCATTCATGTCAGGTAACATTTTCAAATCCTCCATGAGTTATGGGCAATACAGTGGTAAAAGAGGTTAAATTGCTAATATAAAAATGTCTAGATTATATTAATATCTAATATAACTAAACTCATTTAATTAAACTACTTCTTCGGCTACTCTAAAAACCTATCTTATTGCCTTGCACATATGCTCATTTCTACCTTCTTGCCATTATACTTACATGCCCTTCCTTAGCTAAACCCTCCATCTTATTCTTTCTGACAAAATTTTGCTTATATTTAAGCCTCATTTAAAGTGTTTCCAATGAAACCTTCCTACTCTTTTAACTCACAATAACTCCTCTATTCTAACAAATGAAGCATTCATGATTTATACTATACAAGATGTCACTTGACTAGAAATTATTTTTTACTAATTACTAACTGTTTCTACTTTATAAGCCTCATTTCCTTAATAAGGTTGTGAGATCTTTAATCAATGGAGCTTGCTAGAGTAAAACTAAGGAAGATTTATCATAATCACCACAAATGATAAAGTGGAATGTCATTTTGATGTCTTTCTAAGGGAAGATACATTTATTCTTATTCTATGCCTTAGTGCCTAGCACTTGAATGGGTACATACAAGGTATCCCATAAGTAGTTATTGACTTGATATGGCAAATATATAAATAAATAAATTTTATTACATATACTTTTATAAAATAAAAGGGAGGATACCCCTCACTAAAGATTGCACTTGCCTCTAATATATGAAATGTGTTTGTAGTTCTTAGAAGAGATTATATAACTTTTTAAAAATATAATCTAATTGGTGCTAAAGTTTATCTCCCCCTAGTCTAGAAAATAAAGTTGTAAGTTGCTCAATGTAGAATTTAAGCAGTGGTTTTGAAACTTTAGCATAAATCAGAATTTCCTGGAGAGTTTTAAGACACATTGCTTAGCCTATCCTCTGAGTTTCTGTAGGAATTTGATTCAGTAGGCCTAGGGTGGGACTCAGTAATCTGCATTTCTAACAAGTTTTCTGGTGATGCAGATGCTACTCTTCCTAGAAACATGTTTTAAGAGCCAGCATATAAAGTATTCTTTTTCCTAAGGAAAAAAATCAGCTACTTCAGTCATAGCACCACCATATTCCAAGAACCATGATGGAGGAAGGCAAAAATAATATTCACGATTATTTTACTTAAGACAAGATATTCAAACAAGGGAAGGCTGATTTTCTCGGAAACAGGAGGACCATTGTTCTTACTTGCAAGGGATTGTTAATGTGACCTGGAGGCCTCTGCTTCACACAGCCTCCACAGATATCCCTGTTTCAAACCTCAAGGTCTCACATTTTCCCAATGATAATCCTCACTTTTACATAAAAATTTTGACAAAACTAAATCCAACTTATGTTATAGTTCTGCATCATTCACAACAAAACTCTGTTCGTTTTTCAGAAAAATATTTCTCATGGCTTCATTCATAAGAGATTCTTTAAAGGATTCTCTTCAGCTCTCTGATCATAGACCCAAGAATATAGACTTGAGTTTGTAATTTTTTTAAGAAGTCCTGTGCAGTCAGAAAAATCCATCCCATGCAGCCATGGGTCAGAGTTGGCTCATACCAACTAGCAGAGGATGATGTGTGCATCTCTTTTCAACTCCATTTTCAGTGACACCACATTTATAGCTTCATATTGTCCATGGTGAGAATATTTTCACCAAAGAAATTGGCCATGACTACAGACAAGATTTTTTTAAAAAACAGTCGTTAAACATTAATCCCATATTACCTTTTCCTAGTCAACATTACTGTAATAAGATTCAGTGCAGAAACCTCATGGTCCCCAAGATACTTGCTTGAGAAGGCACTTCTTAAAATCAACCACAGGTGATTATTCATATTTTGCAGCATCTCATGACCCAAGTAGCATCTCTTTTTCCATTAGCAAGGAACACGGGATTGTATTCAAGCTCTGAGACATGATGAAGCCATTTCTCAAATCCCATTTTTGAAGGACCATTTTCCTGGGGCCACCCTTGATAAAAAAACTTCTGTATCAGTCAGTGTTTATTCAGGAGACAAAAATTACAGCAGTTATTTCACCAGAGAATTTAATATAAAGAATCCTTATGTTAGCTTGGTACACACACTATAAACTAGATAACAAATACAAAAAACACATTAAGATATCATGGCAATACATCTCCTATTAGGTATATTATATGCTTATACCTATATGTAGGAAGTATATGTTATCACAGGGAGAGGTAAGTTGGGGGAAAGTTGAAATTATTAAAATTCAGAAGGTTGGAAAATGAGCTCTGCCAAGCTACAGTTCAGATCTGAGAAGGGAATTGATTCTCTTTGGCTAGTTCTAGCTCTTGGTAGAGAGGACCTATGTTCTGGACGTGATAACTAATGAATGAGAGGTTCATACTGCGCTGGTGCTGGTGTCTATGTCAGCATGCCCAAGAGAAGATATACAAAGTCTAAGTCAGGAAAAAACAGTTAATACAACAAAAGCATTGCAAAAACATACAGAAATATGTCTGGGAATTGATTCCAGGGTATTAGACAAAAGAAAATACGATATAGCAGTGGATCAGACCAAAATGATTAATGTGAAAGCACTTGTTAGGAAAAAGTTAGTATCAATGAGTACATTTGAAAGTACATAATTAAATGACTAATACCTGGACTCAGACATGGTCTACTTTTAAAAATGTTGAAATGCAAAGACTTTGCTAGCATAATGGAGAGGAAGAAATGCAAAAGAATGGGCAATGGGAATATTAGAAACAATAAGGCTATGTCCCCAGGTACTTGAAAAACTAAGCACTGTAATCAAAGAATAGGCTTTGTGTATGAGTAGAGTTTAATCTTTTTCTTTGCAGATTCAGTTCTCAGTGGATGATTCTAAAAGCATCATCAACTCTCAGTGTGGATACTAATGTAGAATTGGACCCAAAGCTAGGACTTCCATTACCTAAATGAGTATTTTCCTATAAAAGTATTATGTTAAGCAGTCAAGTTCCAGGGCTTTATTTATTTTTGTCAAAATTTATATTTTCTGTTTTTTAAAAAAGATTTTTTAAATTTATTCATGAGAGATGCACACAGAGAGAGAGGCAGAGACACAGCCAGAGGGAGAAGCAGGCTCCATGCAGGGAGCCCGACATGGGACTCAATCCCAGGTCTCCAGGATCATGCCCTGGGCTGAAGGTGGCCGCTAAACTGCTGAGCCACCAGGGCTGCTCAAAATTTATATTTTCTAATATTATGCTCTAAACAACACAAAGTAGCTAGAGGTATAGAATGACATCCTATGAGTCTATTATTAAACAAGAGAGTATTGTACCAGGGTGATAAAAGTCAATTGCCGTGAAAATCTTACACATTATCTTCTAATTTTCCAAAAAGTAGTCTGCCTCTTTTGTACTCTGAGAGAAATTTTTGGATGACTGATAATGCCATCTATTAGTATTAGCTAGTTTTATTAATATTTGTGAAGATGAATAGACCACAATGAAATTACAACCGAAAACATGACCTGATGCTACATTTATTAATAAGTCTTGTTTATGGTTTTTGGAGTATTTCTTTGATACAAAATATATTGAAATGAAATTTTAGTCATATTTAATGTCTTATAAATAGCCAGTATGATGAAGCTTTGGACTGAAAAATAGTATCTGAATAAAACTTTCATATTTTCCACATAAAACTATTTGCCTTACATATCTTAATAATACAGGAGCTTTATCTGTCTGGTTATTGAAAATGGGCTCTAAACTTTAGGATCTATTTAACTCTTTTGAAATACTTACGATTTCTGATAATGTAGTTACCCTAAACTGAAATCCAAAGATGTATCTTTGGAGTAACCCATTTGAAATTTTAACAAAGCATTTACAATTAAGCATTGTTAGAAGTCAAGAAAAGAAAAGCAAGACCCCATACATTAAGAAAAAAGAAAAAGTACTTGAGCAGAAACTGAGTGAACACACTGAGAATAACGATGAGGGAATCATTTTTCAGATCAAATCAAGCCACTTATAAAATAATTTCAAAAGGTAGATTTTGATGCTAGATAGATCTAGGTCCAAATTCTGGCTCTTAAATTTGCCTGTGTTGGGACCTACATGTTTACTTAAATCCCTGAATTTCTTTGTTTTTCTCTGTAAAATGGAAGTAATACACTGACTTTCAGTGTACCACATACCATGTTCTTTACCTAGAATGTCCTTCTGTCCCTCATAACCACTTCTCTTCGCATCCTGTAGCTCACAGTTTTAATATCACTTCTTCAGCAGTCTTCCCTTATCATTTGATTTATCCTTTATGGTTTTGACCACAATGGAAATTGACTAATGGTGATTATTGTCTAATGCCTCTCCCCTTCATTAGTCTGTTTATGAGAGCAGAAGTCATTTCTGTATTGTTAATGGCATCCCCCCAGTAGATGTTCAATATATACTGTAGGATGGATAAATGGATATCATATAAAACATCTGACACAAGTAGATAAGCAATAAATGATATTAATAGTATATTCATCATTTATATTTTATGTAATTGCTGTAATTTACTGTGTAGTCCTTAATAAAAATCTGCTATGGCTTTATTTTGTGCAGCGACCTTTTTTGGTCCTATAGAGATTAGACACTGTAGCATAAAAATCAAAGGCCAAATTTTATCACTTCATCAGATGACTATGTTGGCTCTTATTTACCTGCAGAGTTTTATAGATGTAAGACATTTTAGAGTAGGGAGTTACCCTTTTGTTCCTACTAGAAAAAATTATGATACTCTCTTTAATTTTTACTCAGGGTTAAATACTTTTTTAAATGATGCACATTTGACTGTAGGCACAAGCATTAAAACAAGCTAAAACATTTAGCTTGGCTAGGCAGCCTCACTGTTTATAGGCTAGCAAACTTACCACAGAATTAGAGGGCATAATCCAAAGCAGCCAGGTGCCAAACTTCATCTTTCTTTTTCTAAACCGGGCCTTTTCTCCCAGCTCCCTGGTCCCAGATAGGCCATTATTAATTTGTTTGTGCCTATGGAAACTCACCTGGTGTCCACCTGACAAGGTTAATATTTGCAAGAGGAGAGGTAACTATTCTTACAAAATTAATTCCCTCAGAATCCTTGCCTGTTATTCCACAGAGGACTCATACAAAGGAAGTTCCACTGCAAGATTCAGTTTCCTCCCTGACAAAGCCAGGATCCCACCCCTAATAAGGACTGAGGAATAAATGGAAGAGCCTTTTAACGAGTATTGGGATCCTGACTTAAATAGCATTACTGAAGAGAAAGGAAGCACAAGTAATATTCCAAATGTTAATTGTTTTCTTTACAAAAGTTATAGAAACTGATTGTAGAAAATTTAAGAAATAAAGATAAGCATGATGGCACTACCTACTGATAATCATTATCAGTAGTGGGTTTTGGTACAGATCTGTCCAGACCCCTTTGAGATGTGTGTGGGTAAATTTATGATCTACATATATAGATAAGTCTTTCATCTTTTCTACTTCATGTGTATAAAATAAATAAAAGATATGACTATAGCATAATACTTTATGATTATCCTTTATGTTACATATTATTCTGCAATATAATTTTATTGATTATGTAATATTTTGTGGAAATAAAATAACCCTATTGTTGGAATATTTAAATATTAGCCTTATTGTTGGACATTGTATAGTTTTATTTATTTCTTTATATATATGAAGCTCTAGTATTCTTTCACATATATGTGCATACATGACTGATGATTTTATCAGGATATATTTCTAAAAGTACAACTACTTGGTAAAGTATATGCACATTTTCAAGGATGTTGACACCTTTGCCAAACTATCATCTAAAACTTTTGTATCAATTTAAACTTATTCATATATTTGTGTATGAAGGGATTTATTTCCTGGTGCCCTCCCAAACACCAGTTACTTAATTAACATAAATGTGTTGTGCTGCATTGGTGCCAGAAAAGATTCCGATGCCACATGGCTTTGTTCTTCGGAAAAGTAGCCTATTTGGGTAACATTGCCCCATCTGCTCTTAGGCTGAGTTAATTTTCTGGAGCAACTGGAAGAGTTCTCAAAGGACTCTCCTTTGATGTTTTTTGCCTTTCTCTGAATTTGCCTGGATATGCATATGCAGAATTTCTTTACTAAAAAGCTTAATACATATTATACTTACATTGCTTTATACATATTTAATTTAATGTTTACAACTACCTTATAAAATAGCTACTGTTATCCCCAGCTTCTAAATGGGAAAACTGAGGCACAGCAAAGTTAAATAAATTATAACTTGTTCTGCAACTAGTAAGTAATGAATCTGATATTTGAGCAAAGCTGGTCCAACCCAGAACAGCCACTCTTCACCCCTATGTAACATAGCTACAGAAAAGAGTGTCAATGAATGGGAATTTATGTTTCTGATGTGTGTATTTACTGTTTAAATAGAAAATACATGAATTTATTTGACTAGTGAGAGACATATGCCACGGCCTCACTATGCCAACCAAAAAAACCCCCAAACAATAGAATTGCCAATTAGACTGAGATTAGGGAATGTTCAGCAAGAACTTAATAAATGAGGTGAACTTGAAATCAATCTTTTTTTAAATTAATTAATTAATTAATTAATTTTTATTTATATATTTATTTGAGACACAAAGAGAGGGGCAGAGACATAGGCAGAAGGAGAAGCAGGCTCCCTGTGAGGGGCCTAATGCGGGACTTGATCCCGGGACCTCAGGATTACCACCTGAGCCAAAGGCAGATGCTCAACCACTGAGCCACCCAGGCACCTTGAACTCAATCTTGAACAATGAGTGTGCTTACCAGGCAGATATGATGTGATGCAGAGATTGTAAAGGCCTGCCAAGTGAAGGAGCAGTTGGGCAAAAGCATGAAGGTGTGGAGCAGCATGATGAACCCACCAAAAAGCATGTGCCAAGCTATTGACTTTGTGTGGAGTGGTTCCTTAGCAGTTTGCAATACTTATCTTCAGGTTGAAAAACATACTTTTGCTTTCTATTCCTAGATTTTAAAGTCTGGGGCGGCGGTTTCCTCCAGTATGTATTACTTTATCAAATATCCCAGGGAGAGAGACACTACTCTAGTGTCTGTTAGAGTGTCTGTCAAATGAATGAATGAATGAATGAATGGTTGCATTCGGGTATAGGGACTGCCAGGTTAGATAAGAGAAAAATGGGGATTTAAAAAGTCTTTTCTTGATTTGGTTTGGAAATAGCTAAAAGGGCATTTTGAACTCTTTTTAAATGTTCTTGTGGTTCTTCATTATAAAAATTTCTAAATGTGCTGACCTTTTTATTCAATCATTTAGAATGCTCATTAGAGACAGGATCATGAATTAATAGATTATACTAATAAATGGATTACAAAGTCCTCTCCTGCAGTTAAATGCAGCTTGTATGTAATTCAAAATAAAAATGTATGAAAAAAAAAACAAAATAAAAATGTTAACAACATTTTTTTTGTCTGTGGCAACTATATTCTTTTACATGGCTGAACCTCAGGCTGAACTGATTTGTATTGAATTTATTGAGACATAAAACTTAACAGTAACCACTACTGAATTTGAACTTGTGAATTCTGAAATGTGGATAGTGGGGAAACACTCCTAATTTCATGTATATAAGCCTATTGACAGATCCAAATATAACAAAATGAAACAAATGACATCCTGTGTTTGCTTTAACTCCAGCTTGTGTCTGAAAAGCACAATTGCTATAGTAAATGATTTTATCACTCTCAAAAGTAACATTTCAAAAATACTCTAATTACCTGAAAAAAGTGAATTACTTTCTACTGTCTTATTAGCAATCAATGGTAATAAAGACTGTGAAAATGCCTTAGAGAATGCTCAATTATCTTTTCGAGATCCTCTGAGAGCAATTGATAGAGGCTTATAAAAAAAGAAAGTTAATTAACTTGTGCTAAGGACTATACCCATCCAATGAAATACAAATAAAATATTGTTAACATAAGTTGTTTGATATGAGAGATAAATTATGCAAGATGAAGAAATAAGGAATGAAAAATAATTTTTATTTTTAAAGTTTTATTCCAATATAGTTAAAATATGGTGTTATATTAGTTTCAAGGGTACAATGTAGTGATTCAACACTTCCATACATCATTCAGTGCTCATCATGACAAGGGCACTCATTAATCCCCTCACCTATTTCACTCATCCCCCCCCCACCCATCTTCCTTCTGGTAACCATCCATTTCCTTCTCTGTAGTTAAGAGTGTGTTTCTTGATTTGTTTCTTTCTCTTTCTTTTGCTCATTTGTTTTGTTTCTTAAATTCCACGTATGAGTGAAATCATACAGTATCTGTCTACCTCTGACTGATTTTGCTTAGCATTGTATAGCATTGTATTGTCTAGCTCCATCCATGTCATTGCAAATGGCAAGATTTCATTATTTTTATGGTATATGATATATATACCATATCTTTATACATTCATCTATCGATGGATACTTGGGCTGCGTCCATAGTTTAACTATTGTAAATAATGCTACTATAAACATAGGGGTTCATATATTGCTTTGGGTTTTTTCAAATTATTTTTAAAGATTTATTTGTTTATTTAAGGGGGAACAGGGACAAAGGGGGAGGGAAAGAGAATCTCCAATGGACTCCCCACTTAGCAGGGAGACTGACAGGCTCCATCTCACAACCCTGAGATCATAACCTGAGCCAAAATTGAGAGCTGGACCCCTAACCTGCTGAACCACCCAGGCACCCCAGGAGTGCATATATCCCTTTGAATTAGTGTTTTAGTATTTTTATATGTGTGTTTGTTATTTTTAGGTAAACACTCAATAATGTGATTACTGGATTGTGGGGTAGTTCTATTTTTAATTTTTAGAGTAACCTTTATAGTGTTTTTTCCAGAATGGCTGCACCAGTTTGCATTACTACCAGTAGTGCAAGAGAGTTCCTTTTTCTCCACATCCTTGTTAACACTTGTTGTTTCCTACGTTTTTTTCTTAGCCAATCTGACAGGTGTAAGGTGCTGTCTCATTGTGGTTTGATTTTCATTTTCCTGATGATGAGTGACATTGAACATCTTTTCAGATATCCATTGGCCATCCGGAAGTCTTCTTTGGAAAAATATCAGTACATGTGTTCTACCCATTTTAACTGGATTATTTTTTGGGGGGTGTTGAGTTGTATAAGTTCTTTATATATTTTGAATAATATCCTTTATCAGATATGTCATTTGCAAATATCTTCTCCCTTTCCGTAGGTTGCCTTTTAGTTTTGTTGATTGTTTCTTTCTCTGAAGAAAGAAGATTCTTTTTCTTTTCTTTTTTTTTTTTTTTAATATAGTCCCAATAGTTTATTTTTACTTTTGTTTCCCTGTTCTCAGGAGACCTACTTAGGAAAATGTTGCTATAGCTGATATCAGAAGCATTACTGCCTGTCCTCTCTCCAGAGATCTTTTTTTCTTAGAGAGAGGAAGAGAGAGAGCATATGCAAGGGCAGAGGGGAGAGAAAGAGAATCTTAAACAGACTCCAAACCCAGCACAGAGCCTGATGTAGGACTTGAGCTCATCGACTCAGACTCAGGACTTAGATCATGACTGAAGCCAAAATCGAGTTGAACACTTAGCCAGCTGAGCCATCTAGGCTCCCCACTCTAAGGATTTTTATGGTTTCAGGTCTCACATTTAGGTCTTTAATCCATTTTGAGTTTATTTTGTGTGTGCTGTAAGAAAGTGATAAGACCACTTTGTGTGTGTGTATATATGTATACACACACACACACACGCGCACAGCTATATAGTATATATATAGTATGTTGTATATAGCTGACCAGGGTTCCCAAAAACATTTGTTGAAGAGATTGTTTTTCCTATTGGATATTCTTCCCTGTTTCATCAAAGATTAATTGACCATGTAATTGTGGATTTATATCTGGGTTTTCTGTTTTGTTGATCTGTGTCTGTTTTTGTGCCAGTACCATACTGTTTTGATTACTGCAGTTTTGTAACATGAAGTCTGGAATTGTGACATCTCCAACTTTACTTTTCTTTTCCAAAATTGCTTTGCAATTCAAGGTCTTTCATGGTTCCATATAAATTTTTTAAAATTATTTATTTATGATAGTCATACAGAGAGAGAGAGAGAGAGGCAGAGACACAGGCAGAGGGAGAAGCAGGCTCCATGCACCGGGAGCCCGACGTGGGACTCGATCCCGGGTCTCCAGGATCGCGCCCTGGGCCAAAGGCAGGCGCCAAACTGCTGCGCCACCCAGGGATCCCCCATATAAGTTTTAAGATTATTTGTCCTACTTCTGTGAAAAATGCTGTTGGTATTTTGATATGGATTGCATGAAATCTGTAGATTGCTTTGGGTAGTATGGCCTTTTTTAAAAACAATATTTGTTCATCTAATTCATGAGCATAGACTGTCTTTCTATTTCTTTCTGCCGTCTTTAATTTCTTTCATCAATGTTTTATAGTTTTAGAGTAGAGGTCTTTTACCCCTGGTTGAGTTTATTCCCTAGATAGCTTACTATTTTTGGTACAATTATAAATGGTGTTGTTTTCCTAATTCTGCTTTCTGCTGCTTCATTACTAGTGTATAGCAATGCAACAGATTTCTGCATGTTGATTTTATATCATGCAACTTTATGAATTCCTTGATCAGGTCACCTAGTTTTTTGGTGGAGTCTTTTGGGTTTTCTCATATAGTATCATGTCACCTTCAAATAGCGAAAGTTTTACTTCTTTACCAATTTGGATGCCTTTTTATCTTTTTGTTGTCTGATTGCTGTGGCTAAGACTTCCAGTACTATATTAAATAACAGTGGTGAGAATGGATATCCTTGTCTTGTTCCTGACCCTCGGAGATGAGCTATTTTTCTCCACTGAGTATTATGTTTGCTGTGGGTTTTTCATAAATGGCCTGTATTATGTTGAGGTATATTCCCTCTAAACTTATTTTGTTGAGGGCTTTTACATGAATGGATGTTGTACTTTGTCAAATGTTTCACTGCATCTATTGAAATGATCATATGGTTTTTATTCTTTCTCTTATTGATGTGATGTGTCATGTTCATTGATTTGTGAATGTTGAACTACCCTTGCATCCCAGGAATAAATCCCACTTGATCCTGGTAAGTGATTTTTTAAAGTATTATTGTATTTGGTTTGCTAGTATTTTGTTGAAGATTTTTGCATCTGTGTTCATCAGATATTGGACTATAGCTCTCTTTTTTTGTGGTGTTTTTATCTGTTTTTGGTATCAGGGTGATACTGGCCTCATACGATGAATTTGAAAGTTTTCTTTCTTCTATTTTTTGGAATAGCTTAAGGAGGATAGGTGCTAACTTGTTAACTTTAAATGATTCATAGAATTCACCTGTGAAGATTTCTGGTCCTGGACTTTTGTTTGTTGGGAGTTTTATGTTTACTGATTCAATATCCTTGCTGGAATTGATCTGTTCAAACTTTCTATTTCTTTTTGGTTCAGTTTTGGTAGGTTATATGTTTCTAGGAATTTATCCATTTCTTATAGGTTGTCCAATTTGTTGGTATATAGTTTTTCATAGTATTCTCTTACAATTGTTTGTATTTCTGTGGTGCTGGTTCTTATTTCTCCTTTAATTTGTGATTTTGTTTATTTGAGTCTTTTCTCTTTCATTCTTTTTTTTTATGAGTCTGTCTAGAGGTTTATCAATTGTTGATCTTTTGAAAGAATCATCTCCTGGTTTCATTGATCTGTTCTATTATTTTTTAGGTTCTATCTTTATTTCTGCTTTAATCTCTATTATTTCCTTCCTTTGCTGCTTTGTGGTTTGTTTGTTAGGACCTCTGTAACTCTACATGGTGTCAAAGCACCACTATGTAATATATATGTGACAATTTTTTTTAGAAATGATCTCTTCACTTTCAAAAATAGTCTAGGGGCACCTGGGTGGCTCAGTTAAGCATCTGCCTTCAGCTGAGGTCATGATCCAAGGGTCCTGGGATCAAGCTCCGAATCAGGTTCCCTGCTCAGTGGGGAGCCTGCCTCTCCCTCTCTTGCTGCAGCTCCTCCTACTTATGCTAGTTCTCTCTATCAAATAAACAAATAAAATCTTTAAAAAAAAATGCTTTTAGTAAATCTCAAAGGTTTTGCACCATTGTGTTTTCATTTTCATTTATTTCCATGTACCAAAACATAACTGTCCCTGATGTGAATCAAGGGCATATATGCTTCAATTACCTGAGAAAGACATGGTATATTAGCATTATTTTCTATGCCTTGGAATATTATACATTATGCTTTGTCATTTGTCTCTGATCTTTTCTTGGAAATAGCCTAAGTGAAGGGTATTGCACTTTAAAAATTACCGCTTGTCCTAGACCACATGATTTGAATATGGATTTTATAGCACCTAAGAGTAGATTATGTCTCATCATGAGCATGCAACAGTGAATCCAAGAAATAACGATTATTTGTGTCTCTTAATACTGCTATCTAGAAGACTCTAATGCATGTTAGACTTGCTCAGCACTTATCTCCACATTATTTTTATATTCATCAAGACTCAGTACTAACCACTACTCTATATCCAAAGTCTTGCCTGATGATTTGGTACATATTGAACTGGGAAATTAAATCTCCCTCACTTAGAGACATGAAAGAGACCACTCATAACTCTTGTAGTAGAATGGTACAATTCCAAGTGAAATAACACTTAACTTATAATTTCATGGAACCTTTTTATATTTGTAAGAATTTAACATCTAGCTAGAAGGCAAAAAGACTCAGGAGATGGCTTTTCTGATTGTAATAAGGAAAATAAGCCAGAAAAGCTGTAATATCACAGTAAACTATGTTGGAGTAACCAGTATCAAATTTTGCCTCCTGGCATAAACAAATAGAAAAACAATTGGACACAATCTAAGAAACAGGTGATTTTACACATTGGACACAACTACTGCAGGATTGTGATCTCTGAGAAAATTAAAATAACAAAGAAGCTTATAAGTCATCCTGAGGTTTTTCACGGCAGTACTTTCAGAATCAGGGTATAAGAGCAGACCATGTAGAGTTTGCTGAATTGAGGAGATAGAAGTTGCATTTTGATGAGGCTGTAGCTGCCAAAAATTTAAAGACAAGAGTATCGAAGAAAAGAAATATGTGCAGAAAAAGAACACTAGAAATCTGCAGAGAGTGCCACTTGAATTTGTTGATGAACATTAATTTGTTCATGTATAGGATAAATACCCTGAAGTCAGGCAAAGATATACTCTTGGTTATAAGATAAACAATTCCCAAAGATCTTCCAGCACTGTAAGATGTTCATTACAACCTGCCATAGTGGAGATGCCTCACTGAATAATCAGAGTATTCAGTAGAGAAATCTGGAGAATCACATCTCAGTAATAAGGCTGAACTATAGTAAATTTAGTGTGGACCCACCTTAAACAGTTTGAAAAATAAGCCTTTAAAGGATCAAGCTACTCCACGAATAACTTACCTGTCAAGACAAACTTCAACTTTTTTTAAAGGAAGACAAAACACTCCAGACAAAAATGCAACAGCAAAAAAGATGACTGGCACCCAATTAAAATTTACTAGAATATGAAAAACCAGGACAATCTTAGCCACAACCAGAAGAAAAATTAGACTATAGAAAGAACTAAATATGACAAATATGATGGAATCCATAGAGAAGGACTCTAATGCAGCAATTTACAAACATAATTAAGAATTTAAAGGAAAAATAATTTGAAGAAAATGTAGGGGTGTCTGTGTGGTTCAGTTGGTTGAGGTTCCTACTCTTGATTTTGCCTTGGGTTATGCTCTCATGGGTCATGGGATCAAGCCCCATATTGGGCTCTGCTCAGCAGGGAGTTGACTTAAAGATTCTCTCTCCCTCTGTCCCTCTCCCTCGGGGTTCATGCTCTTTCTTTCTCTGTGCATGTCTCTCTCTCACACATGTACACTCTAAAGTAAATAAATAAATTTAAAAAAGGAATTTAAAGAAAATGTAAACTTAAGAGAGAATTCATAAAAATGAACCAAATATTGTTTCTAGACAAGAAAAATACAATGTAGGAGCTGAAAAAAATCCCTTTTTAGGTTTAACATATTATCAGATATTTATAAAAACTTTATTCAGTAAACTTGAAAACATAGCAGAAATTAGATGATAGATAGGTAAGCATAGAGAGAAAAACAACTATAAAAATTAAATAATGCCTCAACAACTTGTGGGAAAATATAAAGCAGTCTAAATATGTTTAACTTGAGTCCCCACAATGGAGAAAAGTAAAAAAATATTTGAAGAAATAATATCACTATACCTGTTAGAAGAGCCAGGAATTTTATTTTGTTCATTCTTTGGTATTTTATATGTAAAGAATCATGTCATCAGTGGGCAAAGACAGCTTTATTCCTTCTTTCCCAATCCGAATATTTTTTTTCCCTATCTTATTGCAGTTGTTTGGAATTCCAGTAAAATGTTGACTAGAAGTGATGAGAGAACATCTTTGTTTTGCCTATGAGCACAAGGGGAAAATGTTCAATTCCTTCCCATTAAGTGTGATGTTAGCTGTAGCTTTTTGAGATACTGTTTATCAAACTGAGGCAGTTCCCCTCTAATGCTAGTTTTCTGAGACCTTTTATCATGAAAAGGTGTTCAACTTTGTCATATCTTTTTTTTCTTTGTTGTATGATACAGTCATATCATTGTTCATCTTGAGGCTGTTGATAGGGAGATTCCATTGATTACTTTTCAAATGTTAAATCAATCTCACATAACTGGAGTAAACCTCAATTGGTTGTAATATGTAGTTTTCTTCATACATTATTGGATACAATTTGCTAATGTTTTGTTGAAGATTTTTGCATCTACATTCATGAGAGATACTGGTCTGCAGTTTCCCTTTCTCATAGTGTCTTTATTAACATTAGAGTGGTGCTAGATAGAATGAATTAGGATGTATTCACTTTGTTTGTATTTTTTGCTTAAGATTGTGGAGAATTGGTATCAATTCTTCCTTAAATATTTAGTAGAATTCACTCCTAAAACAATATGAGTTGGTGCTTTCTTTTTTTGAAGATTTTAAATTAATGCGTCAATTTCTTTCATAGACATAAATCTGTTCAGATGATCCATTTCTTCTTGTGTAAGTGTTGGTAATTTGTGTTTTCCAAGCAGTTGGTCTATTTCATCTAATTTATTAAATTTGAGGACATAGAGTTCTTTATAGTATTTCTTTATTATTCTTCTAATGTCCATGGGATTCACAGTCATAAATCCTTTTATACTTTTGGTATTGGTTATTTGTGTATTCTTTTTTTATTTTTTTCTTGGTAATCCAAATAGAAACTTAATAATTTTATTGTGTCTGTTTCCAGAGAACCAGCTTTGAGGTTTACTAATTTTTCTCTGTTATTTTCTTATTTTCATTTTCATTGATTTCTGCTCTAATTTTTAAAATGTTCTTGCTTTAGACATAATTTTCTCTCTCCAGTCTCCTAAGGCAGAAATATAAATTATTGACTCCTTTTCTAATTAATTCATTCAGTGCTATACATTTCCCTCAAAGCACCGCTTTCAATGCATCGGACAAATTTTGACAAGTTGTATTTTGATTTAGCTCAAAATGTTTTTAAATTTCTCTTGAGAGGGACACCTGAGTTGCTCAGTGGTTGAGCGTCTGCCTTTGGCTCAGGGCGTGATCCCGTGTCCAGGGATCAAGTCAGCATCGGGCTCCCTGTAAGGAGCCTGCTTCTCCCTCTGTCTATGTCTCTGCCTCTCTCTCTGTGTTTCCCATGAATAATTAAATAAAATAAAAAATATATATATATTTTAAAATTTTTCCCTTGGGACTTCTTTGTCTTAGGTATGTCGCTTAATTTTTTAATATTTGGGGTTATTCTGGCTATCTTTCTGCTATCGATTTCTGGTTTAATTCCATTGTGGTCTGAAACACATTTTGTATGACTGTTTTTTAATACATGTAAAGTTTTTTTTATGGTCTAGAATGAGGTCTGTCTTGATAAATGTTCTATGTAAGCTTGAGAAAAATATTTATTTTGCTGTTTTTTTTAGGCAGTAGTGTATAAATGTCAGTTAGATACAGTTGATTGATAGTGTTGTTCAAGTCAATTATATCCTTAAGTCTTTCCTGTCTGTCTTATCTATCAATACGGAAAATGTGGTACAGAAATCTTCAACTGGAATTGTGGAATTGTCTATCCACCTGCAGTTCTATCAATTTTTTGCCTCATGTATTTTGACAGTCTGCTGTTGGGTACATATACATTTAAGATTATTACACCTTCCTGGAGAATTGACATCTTAACATTATGTACTACCACTCTTTGTCTCTGAAAATTCTTTTATTTTTGAGGTCTTATTTGTCTGCAATAATGTAACTACTCAATCTTCTTTTAGATTCATGTTATCCCAATATATATTTTCCATCCCTTTGCTTTGAAACTAATTGAATATTTATACTTAAAGTGAGGTCCTTATAGACAACACATACTTAGGTTTATTTTTTATTTTCCACTTTGACAATCTGTCTTTTTTTTGACAATCTTTTAATTGGTTTGGTGAAGTATTCATTTTTTAAAATTTTTATTTATTTATGATAGTCACAGAGAGAGAGAGAGAGGCAGAGACACAGGCAGAGGGAGAAGCAGGCTCCATGCACCGGGAGCCTGAAGTGGGGTTCGATCCCAGGTCTCCAGGATCGCGCCCTGGGCCAAAGGCAGGCGCCAAACTGCTGCGCCACCCAGGGATCCCTGAAGTATTCATTTTTAAAGGATTTCTTAGGGGTCTGGGGTAGCTCAGTTCAGTAAGCATCCAACTATTGATTTCAGCTTGGGTCATAATCTCAGGGTTGTGAGATTGAGCCCCGTGTTGGCTCCACTCTGGGAGGGGAGCCTGCCTAAGATTTTCTCTCCCTCTTCCTCTGCCCCCCCACCTCTCTCTAAAATAGCTAACTAAATAAACAAATAATTTTTAAAAAGATTTTATTTATTTATTTATGAGACACACACACACACACACACACACACACACACACACACACACACAGAGGCAGAGACACAGGCAGAAGGAGAAGCAGGCTCCATGCAGGGAGCCCAACGTTGGACTCTATCCCAGGTCTCCAGGATCACGCCCTGGGCTAAAGGCGGTGCTAAACCACTGAGCCACCTGGGCTGCCTAACAAATATTTTTTTTAATAAAAAATAAAGAGTATCTTAAACAGCTAACTTAATATTTACAGTGTTTATAACCTTTTCTGTTTACTGTATTTGTTTTTTTGCTTCCCCTTTGTTCTTTTCTGCCTTCTCTGATTTTAATTGAGCATTTTACATGATTGATTTTATCTTCTCTTTTATATATCAGTTTTATTTCTGTTAAAATTTTTGGTGGTTTCTCTAGAATTTGCAATATATATTTACATTAATCTAAATGTCCCACAAATAACACCAGGCCACTTTACATGTAGTTCAGGTAATTTATGACAGAATATTCTCCATTTCTCCATCCTGTCATTTATTACTGTCATTTAGTGCTGTCATTTGTGTCACTTAGCCAGTTGCTATACTCATCCAATATTCTATTCCTAGTATCACTTTAAACAAACATCTTTTAGATGAATCAAGGATTAGAAAAATAAAAGATTTCATTTCACCTTCATTTATTCCTTCTCTGATAGTCTTCTTTTGTTATACGGTTGTCTGAGTTTTTGACCTACATCATTTTTCTTCCTAAAGATCTTTTATTCACTTCTTGCAAAACAGGTCTATTGGTAATAAATTTCCTCAGTTTTTGTCTGAGAAGGTCTTTCTCTCTCCTTCAGTGTTAAAGGACAGTTTCATTGGACATAGAATTCTAGGTGGTGGGTTGTTTCTCTTTCAACACTTTAAATATTTCTTAAATATTCATTACTTGTCTTATTACTTGCATGAATTCTGATGAGAAATCTGTATTTCTTATTTATTTACTGAGATATATCGGTCTTCAAAATGAGGTTTTATGTTAATCAGGCTAGAAGTCAGGCTATGTTTAATATTTACTATAGTCTGTGGTGCCAGAGGCTTCATTTCCTCTGATTTTTGTCTCTTGTCTCCCTTGTTGACTTTGAGCCTTGCTATGAACTCCTTTTAGGTAGAATTTGCATTCTGCAGCTCTTTCAGCTGTAATCCCCAGTTACTGTACTGAAGCTCTGTTGGTGTGGTGGTAAACTAGGGGAGAAAAGGTTCTATAATCTTATGGTTGAATGTCAGCCTTTTAGTGGGTTCGTGTCCGGGATGTGACCTTCACAAATGTTTCTTAGCTTTCTGTCCTCTTTAAGGTGAGCCTGCAAAGCTAGAGGGAACCAGGAACTGGAGTCAGAGAACTGCCTTTCTCTCAGGTGGGGTTATGATCTGGAAGGGGCTTTCCCCTTGAAGAATTGGTCTTAATTTTTGAGAATGTTCTAGTCATATTTTATAATGATTACTCTCCCCCTCCCCCTTGACCCAAGCCAAGAGGAAGTTTCTCTTCACAACTTCACTATGAGAAGTTGGGTTTCCTGAGACTAAAATCTACAAAAATGTGGGGGTGCCCCTCAGAATAGGGGCACCAGAATTTTCTCATTTAAGCTTTTCTCATTGAACCACCATTAGTTACCATTTAAATTCATCTGCTAGTTTATGGTTTCAGCAGTGTTTGCCCCAGGGAGGCAGATCTTGGTTGTGACTATATAGTCACCTTTCTTAGATTTGGTGGTGGTGAATTGCCCAGCAACTCCAGTCTTTCAGTGGCTCCAAGAAGAGTCATAGACTTTCAGTTATGCTTTTTCTGGTCTAAAGATAAGAGTGATAACATCCAAGATCTTTACATGTAAGAGCAGAAACTAGTGGTCTGTTTTACCTTAACTTTTAACAGTCCTTTCATACTTGGGATCTAGGTGTGCATTAACTCTCTCCTGTGATCTCAAAAAAAGTAACCGTAATAATACTTTCAAATGACACTTCTATGAACATATTCTTTCATCCCTTCCATATGCATAAGCATATAAGTTATTTGAAATTCTCTGAGCTCTTAGATCACTGTGTCAGTCAGAATCACCTGAAGACAACTATTATATTTTCCCTCTCTTCTGTGTCTCACGCCAATTACGTTTACTACAAAGCGAGTATCAGGAATCCTTCTTCTGCCAAGGATGACTGTAGCCATTGAAGGCCAGTGTCTATGAAATGATCAATGTGTTTTCCTGAAGTGTTGTTACCTGACATTTCCAAGGTTTCCTATCCTTGGAAGGCTATAGGAGTATTGAGGTTTGGGAAAGTGAAAGACCAGTATGGCAGTGCTATAAAAATTAAACTGTTGTGTAGTCCAAGTTAAACTGGAGAGGGTGGTACAATCTTGAGAACATGTTAAGTAATCTCATTAGGAAGCTTTGGAAAGGTTTTAAGTTTGAAAACGGTAATATCCTTTAATGTGCATCTGGTCAAAAGTCATCCAGCTGGCAAAGGACATACTTGGATATATATCCAAGTTCTACTATTTTCCAAAATGTATTCTCTTTCCATAAGGAAGGCTCATTTATGTGCAGTATACTATTCATAAACCTAGTAATAACATAGGTGGTGCATTTTAGAAGCCTATTAGGACAATTACCGTGCAGCACCAACTTCTTCATTAATATTATTTAGACTCCTTTCAGTCCACTTCAGTTCATAGAATGACCAAACTTAGTAGTATTTGAGCATAAAATAAAAAATCCAAACTAAAACATAAGCACCAGTGAAAGGCTAACAAATATACTTCCTGCAAAATTCTTTGCATGCAGCATTCACCCTTTGGAGAAAAATATTCCATACACAGACTGTATCTCCCTCATGTTATACCTGCCAAGTCAGACTTGGCAGTCTCCATATGCCTTCAGTATGATTCAGAAACATTTACACTTGTTCTTTCCCACATAGATTCAAGTGTTGAATGCTCTGAATGCTTTCAGACAGATGTTATCAGACATTTTCTTGACATAGTTTCCTTAGTATATTTGCATAGAACCACCATTGCCACTGAAAATGAGGTGCAATCAACGAGAAAACAATTTGTGTTGTTAGTGATATCTGGCAACATACCTATGTGTATTGAGAAGATTTTTCCTTTACTATACTGAAAATACTTCAGTTTCAACAACAACATTTTTACATTATATATATATGTATATATACACATATATATTTGTGTGTGTGTGTATATATATATATATATATATATATATATATATATATATACAGTTGACACTTAAGCAACATGGGTTTGAACTGTGCAGATCCACTTATAAATGAATTTTTTCGATAAATACAGTAGAGTACTGTAAATGTATTTTTCTTATGATTTTCTTCTTTCTTTCCTCTAGCTTACTTTATTATAAGAATACAGTACCTAGGGTGTATTACCGCCTGGGTGGCTCAGCAGTTGAGTGCCTGCCTTATGCCTAGGGCATGATCCTGGAGTCCCAGGATGGAGTCCCACATCGGACTCCCGGCATGGAGCCTGCTTCTCTCTCTGCCTATCTCTGTGTGTCTCTCATGAAAAAATAAAATCTTAAAAAAAATAAGAATGCAGTACCTAATACATATAATATACAAAGTATGTGTCAATGAACTGTTTAATTTTTTATTTTATTTTTTTAATAGAGGTTTGTTTACTAGATCCACTTTACTCTTTTTTTTTTTTTAAAGACTTATTTATTTATTTATGATAGAGAAAGAGAGAGAGGCAGAGACACAGGAGGAGGGAGAAGCAGGCTCCATGCCGGGAGCCCGACGTGGGACTCCATCCCGGGACTCCAGGACCGCGCCCTGGGCCAAAGGCAGGCGCCAAACCGCTGAGCCACTCAGGGATCCCCTAATAAATTGCTTATGTTTTTGGTAAGGTTTCCTATCAACAGTAGGCTGTTACTAGTTAAGTTGTGGGGAAGTCAAAGTTATACCTGGCTTTTTCCCTGCATTGTTCAAGGGTCAACTGTATATGTATTTCAGTTTATCAGATTAAATATATGCATTTTCCCCTTTGCTGCCCTCCCCTATTTTTCTTTAAATAAGATATTATCTCTTTCCTTTCTTTATTCCTAACTAGGGAACTGGGGTTAAACTTCTAATTCTGGTTAGCATTTAAAGAATCACAAGAAGCTACAACTCTCATTATAACAACAAAAAAATTTGGATGAGTCATAAAAAATCATTGTTTTTAAAAAGATTTTTAAAAAGATTTCAGTTTTTTTTTTTTTAAATCTGAAGATGCAAAGAATTTTAAAAGAACTAAACTTGAGAGAAATGAAGACTCCCTAGAAAAAGAGAAACTGCTTACTTTTATGCCTGGGGCAGAGTGGACAAAAGATAAGATCTTCTATAGACAAGGGGCAATCTATAGGTAAGAAGAAACCACCCAAACTTCTAATGGAGCATGTGGGATAGCAAGATGGATTCTATTTCAGAAGTCCCCAGAAGCAAAATCTTTCTTCAGCCATCCATAATTATTTCCCCAAGGGTCTCCAAATATATGAAAACATGCTACATGCTGAGACCAAAACAAAAAATCGGACAGCAGTCTCCTGAAGTATATAATGCTGGACAGGCTATAGTTGGAGAACTTACCAGCAGCCCCAAAAGATGCACATAAAGCATAAACAGATCTTGAGAGTTCACAATCCATAGACTCCAAATCCTTATGAAATGTGGAGTCTTGATCTTACCCTCAAAACACTTGAAGCCATGGGTAAAGCTAAATGAACAAAAGCCTCAGCCCATATCAGATCCACTTCAACAAGAGCTTAGATCAGACCTTGTAGAGGAAGAGGTATCCTCTTCTGAAATTAAGTATCATTGATTTCCTGCCTAATTATTTTTAATGCAGAAGATTTAACAAGCAATAAGATATTACATGACGTAAAAACAAAACATATTCAGAAAATTATGGTTAAAAAGAAAAGAAAAAATTATTATAAAGAACAGAATCCACAATGAGATACCACCTCACACCAGTGAGAATGGTGAAAATTAACAAGGCAGGAAACAACAAATGTTGGAGAGGATGTGGAGAAAGGGGAACCCTCTTGCACTGTTGGTGGGAATGTAAACTGATAACAGCCACTCTGGAAAACTGTGTGGAGGTTCCTCAAAGAGTTAAAAATAGATCTGCCCTACGAACCAGCAATTGCACTGCTGGGGATTTACCCCAAACATACAGATGCAGTGAAACGCCAGGACACCCGCACCCCGATGTTTATAGCAGCAATGTCCACAGTAGCCAAACTGTGGAAGGAGCCCCAGTGTCCATTGAAAGATGAATGGATAAAGAAGCTGTGGTCTATGTATACAATGGAATATTACTCAGCCATTAGAAATGACAAATATCGGGATCCCTGGGTGGCTCAGCGGTTTAGCACCTGCCTTTGGCCCAGGGCGCGATCCTGGAGACCCGGGATCGAATCCCACGTCAGGCTCCCGGTGCATGGAGCCTGCTTCTCCCTCTGCCTGTGTCTCTGCCCCTCTCTCTCTCTCTCTCTGTGACTATCATAAATAAATAAAAAAAAAAAAAAAAAAAAAAGAAATGACAAATATCCACCAATTACTTCAACGTGGATGGAACTGGAGGGTATTTTGCTGAGTGAAGTAAGTCAATCAGAGAAATGCAAATCCAAACCACAATGAGGTAGTCACCTCACATCTGTTAGAATGACAATCACCATCATCAGAAATGAGAAATAACAAGTGTTGGTGAGGATATAGAAAAAAGAAAGCCTTTGTGTGGTGTTAGTGGGAATGTAAATTGGTGCAACCACAATGGAAAACAATGTGGAGGTTTCTCAAAAAATTAAAAATGGAACTACCATATATAATCCAAGAGTTCCACTTCTGGGTATTTATCAGACAAAAAGAAAAACACTAATTGGAAATGTTGTATGTGCCCCAAGTTCACTACAATATTTTTACAAAAGCCAAGATATGAAAATAACCTAAGTTTCCATTGATGGATGAATGAATAAAGAAGTTTATATACATATATTTTTTCAGCCATAGGACCTTGAGGGGATTGTTCTAAGTGAAATAAGTCAAACAAATACAAATACCATATAATCTCCCTTCCATGTGGAATCTAAAAAAATACTTATATATATAATATAAATATAAATAAGCACTTACATACAGAGAACAGATTGGTGATTGCCAGAGTGAGGCAATAGGGTTGGGAGAAATGGATTAACTGTTTTTTGTTTTGTTTTGCTTAAATAAATTGAACTAAAAAAAATCCATAAAGGAGAGAAAAAGGAAACTTGGAATTGATAGGTAAGTTTATGATTTTGATTATGTGATAGTATATTGAGTGTATACTATGTCCAAATGCATCAAGTTGTATACATTAAATATATTCAATGTTTTGTATGTCAAGAAAAAAAACCAAAACAAGGCAATTTTATTCCTCATACCAACAATGAAAAATGGAATTTTACTTAAAATTTTTACTTAAAAAAGGAATTTTACTTTAAAAATGAAATTTACTTAAAAATATTTTTTAAATAAGTACCAAAATAAAATGAAGTACTTACATATAATGATAAAATATGTCAGAATCTCTGTGCTCAAAACTATGAAACACTGATGAAAACATTTAAAAATCTAAACAAATGAAAAGATAGTCCATGTTTAGGGATTGGAAGACAGTATTATTAAGATATAAGTTTTCTCACTCATTGCTGGAGGCTATACAAATTAGTAAAGCCACTTTGGAGGATGCTTGGGCAATTTTTGAAAAAAATTCAACATACAATTCAATCCAGCAAACCTATTCTTAGGTATTTACCCAAGTGAATTGAAATTTTCAGTTCACACAAAAGCCTGTATCCAGTATTTATATAGCATTTTTATTTGTAGTCAGTAAAAAAATGGAAACAACCCTATGTCTTTCAACAAATGAATGGATAAACAAAATGTAGTATACCTATTGAGTGGGACACTTTAACAATAAAAAAGGTAAACTGTTGATTCATGCAACAGAATTGATTAATCTCAAATGCTTTTTGCTAAATGAAAGAAGTCAGACCTAAAGGGCTACATGTTATATTGTCAATTTACATGACATTCTGGAAAAAGCAGCACTATGGGTATACGAAACAAGGTTGTAGAGAGGAAATAGTTGACTGAAAGGCTATATTGCCCTTCATATAAGAGAAATGAGTATATAAGAAAATATTCAAATATTAGGTCATCTGTCCAAGAAAATGCTGGAGGATAAAGCAGAAACTAAAGAGAAAATGGTTGCCTAAGGGGTTGAGTGGGAAAGAAGAGAATGAGGGATCCCTGGGTGGCACAGCGGTTTGGCGCCTGCCTTTAGCCCAGGGCGCGATCCTGGAGACCCGGGATCGAATCCCACATCGGGCTCCCGGTGCATGGAGCCTGCTTCTCCCTCTGCCTGTGTCTCTGTGCCTTTCTCTCTCTGTGACTATCATAAATAAATAAAAATTTAAAAAAAAAAAGAAGAGAATGAAATGGATTAGTAGAAATGAAAAGGGAGTTATGCGTTTCAGAACTTTTTTTTTTGGTAAAGCTTAATCATTAGAAACATAACGTTTCACATACCTCCAAACATGAATATGTACATAAATTAATAGATTAATTAAATCAAATAGGATATGAAGGAATCCAAAATGAAGTACAAATAATAACAATTTAATTCAGATATATTACAAAAAATATCATAATCACATTGAAGAGTATGGAAAAGAAAAGAACTGACCTACTTTGGAAAACAGTATTTTAGTGGAGTTCTGTGAGGCTAAAACAAAACAAAAAAAAAAAAAAACACCAAAAAACCACAAACAGTAACAAGGACAACAAACAACCTATGCAGAAATACTATAGTTGAGGGGATCCCTGGGTGGCGCAGTGGTTTCGTGCCTGCCTTTGGCCCCGGGCACGATCCTGGAGACCCGGGATCAAATCCCATGTCGGGCTCCCGGTGCATGGAGCCTGCTTCTCCCTCTGCCTATGTCTCTGCCTCTCTCTCTCTCTGTGTGACTATCATAAATAAAAATTAAAAAAAAATACTGTAGTTGAGTTAGTATATCTCTTTCTTGCAAGTGTATGTGTTAGCTCTGTAAGTACTTTATGTGTTTACTAGCATGAAACAAATAAGTGAATATATATGTAGCAGATAACAAGAGCCAGATTTCTTACTAACAAAGTAGTTAGAAATAAGGTAAAGAAAAGGAATCTAGAAGGAACTTTGTGGTATTTAAATCAGAGGTATCAATATTAACTCATGGCTATACACACACACAGTTGTGAGATAATATTAATACCTTTGATTCAAATATACACACACATATACACATATGTATGCATACGTCCATAAGTGTATATATGTACATATACATGCATAGATACATGTGTGTGCACATGCACAAAAAGATTACTATATGTGCATATATTTCCTTGCTTTGTTCACTGAGAGGGCCTATGAGCAATTCCTGTTGAATGAGTATATTATTGTCTAGATCTTGGTTTCTAAATACAACTGTCCAATAAAAGGGAGCTGGGCTACTTGGAGACCTGGTTGATTCCAGGACTGGAGCAGGGAAAATATAAGACAGGCCTAGAACATTTTATGATGCCAAAAAAATAAGGAAGTACTTGAAGCACAGGGACAAGCCAAAAGTACAGAGTTCATCTAAAGGACCCAGCATTGGCCAAAGCTGGAAAAACTGACCAATAAGATAAGTAATGATAGTAATGGATTATGACCCATAGAATCAAATATCCATGAGTTCATAGATGATGGATGGATGGGTGGATGAATAGCAGAGATGGGACAGTTCTTCTTTACTAAAGAGTTCCAATTAATCTGGAAGAAATGAGCAAAATATTAAAACACAAAATACAAAAATGAGGGAGATACTACAGTAAGCATTTTTATAGGCAAGCTCCACAAATGAATGCTGAAATTCATGGGTGAAAATTTATAGAGAAATAGGATATTAGCATTGCCTTAAAATATTTCTCCAATATATGTATTAGTTATGAAGGGAAAAATAGTCATTTTATAGTGGTGAAACCTAGCATACATCTCTTTATTCAAGTGACTAAGGTTAATACATATAGTAATAAGTCTTGCCACATCATGTACCAACAAGGGCAAACATTATTTCTGTGGTATTCTTGACAAAATATAAAGCCCTCAGTCTAATTATGAGAAAATATCAGACAAAACTAAATTGAGAGAAATTCTATAAAATAAGTGACCAGTCACACAAAAAGTGTCAAGGTCATGAAAGACAAGGAAAGAATGAGGACTGCAACAGATTGGAAGAGACTAACAGAACAGTTTAATGCATTCTAGGATCCTGGATTGGATCCAGGAGCAGAAAAAAAACATTAGGGGAAAAATGGAATAAATGTGAATAATGCCTATAACCTAATTAATAGCATCATACTAATGTTAATTTCTTAGTTCTGATAATTCGATTATGGTTACATAAGTGGAAAGTATCAGATTAAACTGGGTTAAAAGGGCTTTTAACCCATTTGCGACTTTGATATAAGTCTAATTTTATTTGAATGTATAAACGATCCTTTGGCCCTAACACAGAAAGTTATATAATAAATTAAATAAAGAGATAATAAAATGAAAAAAGACAAAAACAATTTCCACGATGGAATTTATAGTCCAAGCACTTTAAAAAATATAGATACTGCTTTGGTACATCCAAACAATGGAATATTATATGATTTTAAAAAGAAGTGAGCTATCAAACCATGAAAAAACACGAAGGAACCTTAAATGTGTATTACTGATAGAAAGAGACCAATCTATAAAGCTACATATTGTAAAATTCCAATTATATGGCATTCTGGAAAGGCAAACCTGTGGAGACAGTAAAAAATTTCTGGTTATTGCTAGGAGGGAGAGAAAAAAGAACATGGAGGGTATTTTAGGCAGTGAAACTATTCTGTATACTACTTTAATGGATAAATTATACATTTGTCCAAATCTGTAGACTGTATAACACCAAAAGTGAAGCTTAATGTAAAATATGGACTTAGGATGATAATGATGTGTCAATGTAGATTTATCAGTTGTCACAAATGTATCACTCTGGTGGAGAATATTGATAATGGGATAGGCAATGCATATATGGAAACTCTCTACTTTCTGCTCAGTTTTGCTGTGAGGCTAAGACTGCTCTAAAAAATAATATTTGTTATTTAAGAAAATAGATATGTGTATATGCATTTCTTTACATAGTACACACATATATTTATGTTTATATTTATATTACTATATGTATATAAAAACAAATTAACAGTTGGTTTCCTGGTTGAGAGAAGAGTACATAATCAAAGGGATGGTTTATTTTCCACTTTATATATTTCATTCTTTTCTTTCGTGTTTGAATTTCCATAACAAGGGTGGGTTCCTTTTGAACAAAACAAAGCATTCAAACTTAAAAAAGAAAGGATATTGGAAAAAGTTTAGAAATTAAACTTACTTTATCCATCGTCCATTAAATACATGCCCAATATCCTGAACCAAGCCCTAGTCAACCTGCTATATTTCAATTCATAACTGTGTTTGACTGGAAACATTAAGAAATATAGGGGAGGTATAAAATATTTAAAGCCCATGGAGCACTTAAGACCGTCAGAATGATCTATTTTGCACATACAGCCTTATGTTATAGCTTTTAGGTTAGAATTGCCCATTTACGTTAGCTATAGCTTACAGTCCAGCTTTCTTGTGTACATTTAGTTATAAAGTAACAAACTTTGATACATATTAATGTTCCTTTCATTTTGCATCATTCAGGTCACATACAAATTATTTGGAGTGGCAGATTATGTTCTCTGCAGGAGTAATTTTTAAGTATTAAAAACACCTAGAAAATACATTTATAGTTTAAGGGAGAAAATTACCTTCACATTACTCCCCACCCCTAAGCGCATTTAATTCTTGATGATGTTGTGTCTTGCTGTGTTGTCAGAATGAACTAAACTTGTGTTTATCCAAATGTCTAATGAGCCATATTAAGGTTATTCATTTTCTGCATGGACCACAAGTAAAGTTATCATCACTGTCTATGCAGTCCTTCCATGCTGGGACTGCCACATGTCAATAATGCACTCACATGACTTTGGCTAGGTGCATCCAAAAAAGGAAATGAGTGAGTATCACAGTCTCTTAAAACAGGATCTCTAGAACATAAAAATAATAAAATTTTAATTTCAATATTCATTGCATTTGGATTTCTGGTGAGTTTTATGTCTATGTGTTATTTTCATGTAGCAGTTATATCCTGCTTTGGGTATCTAATTTTCAGTACTTCAGTTATACTTATGTCTCACCCTTCTTCCTTCTCTAGTACAATTTGGTAGCTCTTAGAGAATGTCATGATCTTTCAAATCAAAAACTGAAGCTATGAAATGATATACTAGGATAATGTAGTAACTTGGACTCTAAAAATTTCATTTAATTTGTAAAGTCACTTTGTTAATGAATCAAAGTAATCAAAGTAATAAAGTATCTGTCCTCAATTTGCAGAATGTTCTTTTCTTTGTTTTTTTGTCATTGTGATTAATTTGAGCCAATGATGGTATTAATGGGTAATGAAAGTCCTAGATTGGTTTTGCTACTTATAAAAGACTAATATATGGATTAGCAGGGGCATAGGAAATATGATGTGATAAATTGCCTGGATAACCTCATTAAGTCAACAGAAAGAGCCATTTTTTTAGTTAGGCTCAAACTTATTTTGCATCCCAAGGCACCATACTCATTACCATTACTATGACATACATTAAAAATGTGTACTGGCTTAAATTTAAATTTAAAATTACTTTTTTGTTAAAGAACATCATAAGGTTTTGAGAATCCTCTTGAAGTACCTACATTCCACCAGACGTACTTCAGTTAAGGATGAGAATATACGAATACTCTGACTTTCATTTTTGGGTTTGACTTCCTTTGTCCTAAAATAAGGACTTGCAAATGTATTTGGTAAAGGGCCAGAAAGATTTTAGGCTTTGTAACACTATGCTTTCTGTCTCCACCGCTCATCTCTGCCATTTGTAGCACAAAAACAGCCATAGATAATACATAACAAAAGGTTTTGTTTGCTCCCAATAAAGTTTTATTGACAAAAACAGGAAGTAGGGGGGGATTTAGCCCACAGATCACCACTTTGTATATTAATACATTCCTTTTTTTAAATTTTTTAAAATTTATTTGTTTATGATAGTCACAGAGAGAGAGAGAGAGAGAGGCAGAGACACAGGCAGAGGGAGAAGCAGGCTCCATGCACCGGGAGCCCAACGTGGGATTCGATCCCGGGTCTCCAGGATCACGCCCTGGGCCAAAGGCAGGCACCAAACCACTGCGCCACCCAGGGATCCCTATTAATACATTCCTGATAAAGTACAGCTAAATCAAAATCTGTGCCAATCAGAGCAAAAGTTACATTTTCATGGAAAATCATACAAATTGAAGAAATCTATTTGCTGAAAAATAATATATATAGAAAGTCTTTGAAGTCACATAAAATTGAAACAGACTGATGATATTGCTAAAACAATTAGGGTATTCTGAAGTTTGGCATTAGAAATGCTCACATTAGAAACTATCTGGTCTGATATATGTATATTACATATAAATAATTAGGGGCTCAGGGAGATGGTGTGACCTACCTAGAGCTACTAGGTGCCAAACTAAAATCCAAGTATTATGTCCTCTGCTATGGTTCCCTTCATATATCATCATATTACCATTTAAATATTAAACGAATAGTTTCATGATATTATAATATCTATACTTTCTGCCCTATATCTAGGAGAAGGTAAATTATATTGGAAGGTGTGCACAAATGAATTAACAAAGCCCTTCTTTGACTTAAGTAATGCTGGCACTTTTCCTTTCACACATCTTTTCTCTAAGGATATGAAAAATGCAATACTTTGAAGATTAAATATAATTATTAAAGGGAATTGTCATCGAAGGTTAAGTATAATGATTAAAGAGAACAAATGACAATCCCAATGCAAGCAAAGAATCTTGCCATTCAGGTAATGGTTGTGTCCAAAGGCAAAGATATACAGAAGGAGATGTAATCCTGTTGATAAAGTAGAACCAAGTTCATAAAAAAAAAATAAAAAAAAATTAAAAAGGAAGAAGATCATAGTAATGAGTCGTTATACAATAAGGAAAGGCCGGCTAAGATGGTACTGATGTTAGCAGCAGCATTAGCTACCTTCAGTTTCATCTTGAAACACAGGAGTCTAATTTGTGCAGCTGCTGGAGAGGAGAGTGAAGGCTAAGACTTGTCAGTTTATATGAAGACCTACAGCCTTTCCAACGTTTTGAGTGTGCACTGTTGACCCTACTCACGTAGGGCACCCTGGACTGTGGAAGAGAAGTTCTATCCATTCTCTTAATTTTCTGTCAGTGACCTACATGAACTCTAAAGCAGAAATCGGTGTCCCAAATACAGCAAATACTAAGTGTTCCTTGATCTTTATGTAAAATTTCCTGGGGACCCAGATCTGAGACAAAATGCTTAGTTCATTTCTTTGTAACTATTACTATTATGGCAAATTGTGTGGCCACAACAAGCTTCTCATCTTACAAGCTCTTCCTTCGATGTGCCATTAGCGTTTCTCCCACCAAGAGATAGGTCCTAAGTTCCCTTCCCTAAAATCTGAGTGGGCCTCTGACTATGGCAGAAATACCAGTGACTCCCAGGCTGGGTCATAAAAAGGATACAACTCCTTCCTCCTTACACGCAATACTTATATTTCATAAACTCGCAGTCTGTCCCACGAGGTTGGTGGAGCCATTTTTCTCCGTTTTCTGTCTTCCTACACTGGTATCTACATAGCACTCTCCACACAGGTGGAGAGGAGAGTCAATGTAGTACTTACCTCATGTTTTCTTCTTTATGAATCAAAGTCCTGTGCTGCCTGCTGTCCAATGCGGAAACTAGTTGCTTCATATATTTAGCAGAGTTTGATAGTTGTTTATGGGAGGAAAGTAAGTCTGATCCTAATTACTCTGTCACCCAAAATGGAAGCTTGCTTTTCCCTTATATATAAAAAGTATTTTTATGTTGTATCCTTGTTAAAAAGTAGAGCTTGTTACATTAATGTTGGTGAACTTAAGTTAGCAGTGTAGTTAAGTTTGCATTTTTTAGAAACTCACCAATTCCTACCTCTAATTAATATACCATTGCCTATATCTATCAGGATTTTGTGGATATCAGGCTAAACAGAAAAATAAATCCCTTCTGGGACTTAGCTCCTTCTCACTGTTGAATGTAAAAGAAAGGAAATTGGATTCTGACTCTGGCCTTGGAAAGGTAGTTGGTTTCCTAGAGTCTTACTCTCATCTATCATCATTGGTTTCTGCTGCAAGAAACCAGGGCTTCTGTCTGGGCCAGAAGCCTCTACTGATCCTGATCCTTCAGACTAGGCATGATTTTAGGCCAGGTGGGGTTTTTACCTTACAGGCATTATTTATTGATTCTACAAATATTTAGTGAGTACCTGTCATGTACCAGGGATTTGGCAGTGAAAAGCAGCTTACATTCTTCTGAAGGCAGCCCAACATTAAATAAATATATATTTGATTAAACATGTAATCTGTAAGGCAATCATAAATACTATGGAGGAAGGGTGGGTGGCTCAGTGGTTACGTGTCTGCGTTTGGCTCAGGCCATGATCCTGGTGTCCTGGAATCAAGTCCCACATCAGGCTCCCTGTATGGAGCCTGCTTCTCCCTCTGCTGATGTCTCTGCCTCTCTCTCTCTCTGTCTCTCATGAATAAATAAATAAAATATTTTTAAACAAAGTACTATGGAGGAAATAACTCTAAGAGAGTAGATTCTAAGGTTGAACATTCCAAAACATAGGAGGCAGAAGTTGCCAGCAGAGAAAGGTCAGTATTCTTTTCTGATGCACAGCACAATCTCCTCCATTTTCTTTTGGTCCAAGCAGTCACAGGCCCAACCAGATGCAAGAGGAAAGAAGAATAGATTTTACCTCTTGATGGGGAGTGGCCAGGACACATGCAGAAGATCATGGGATGAAGCCATCATTGGAAAATGCATTTGACAACAGTTTACATGCCTAAATGTCCCACATGGTAACAGAGATATATTTGTGAATTATCTGCCCTAAAACTATATAGCACAGTGAGAATTAAACTTTGCAAAAATATCTGAGGCTGAAAAAAAGCAGAAGATGGCGTTGGAGTAGGGGTGGCCCCACCAACTTACCTCACTCACCTCCCCACCACTCACTTGGCCCCACCAACTTACCTAGATAATTTCAAAACATTCTGATCACCTATGAATTCGACCTGATGTGTAAAGAGAGAACAGCTGGGATGCTACAGAGAGAAGGGTTTTCACTTCTAAAGAGGTAGGAAGGTGGAAAAAAATAAGTTGGAGCCCCCCCCCCCCGCCCGGCCCCCCAGGAGACAGGCTAAAGCCCACGGTGAGAGCCCCTGGGACAGGAAAGCCCAGCCCCAGAGAAGCAGGAACTTTAAAAAATCCACACCAGATTCTTCCCGGAGGGAAAGTGCTCAGCTGGGAACTCGGCAGGACCCCAGGAGGGGCAGTGGAGCCTCCAGCCTCCCGGGGTCACTAACAGGAGGAGCGCCCCGGGGAGAGCGCGCTGCACACCGCAGGCGGAGGGCGGTAAAGGGCTGGAGCGCGCCCGGCGGGGCCTCCGGGCGGAGGGGGCTGCGCTCTGCTGCCTTCGGAAGCTGTGGCCCCGGGAGCACGATTCCAGCAGCGCAGACCCCGGATCCCAGGGCACCGGGAGACACAGCCCACGATCCTGCACTCATTTTGCTCTACAATGTTGGAAGTTAATACCTTCTAAAACATGACAGCATGCACCCAGAACCAAGTGGGATACCGTGCTGGTTCATTCCGTGAGATTATATTCTCTCTTCATTCCCATTCTGCCCCCCTCTTTTATCTTGTTTATGTTTTGGTGGTCAACGGTGGGGCTCTCTACAAGTATTTCTAGTTTATATAAACTTGGGACTGAGCATCTTCTAACATACAGAACTTAACACACTCAGAACCAAGAGGATCACCCTGTAGGACGCCTCAGGTAGACTACATTCTCCCTCCACTACAACTTCTTCACCACCGCCATCTCCCAGCCCACCCCCTTTATTTTTTGTTCTCTCTCTCTCTTTTTTTTACCCCTCTTTACCTTTGCTTTTTTCTCTTCTTGTTTTCTTTTTTCTTTTTTTTCTTCTTCTTTGGGATTCTTGGCCTTTTAGTTTTTACTACTTCGTTTAAAAAAAATTTTTTTTTTTTTCACTGTAGTGGTCCTCTTGTTTTATTTCATTCTGATCTTTGTTTTCATTTTCTGGTCTCTCTGACCTTGTCAGAATCATGTAGGGTGAAATTTACTTAGTTCGTGGTTGATATTTTTGACTCAGCTGGCTCATACAGCCACTCTGCACTGAGCAAAATGACTAAAAGGAGAAACTCCCCACAAAAGAAAGAATCAGAAACAGTACTCTCTGCCACAGTGTTACAGAATATGGATTACAGTTCGATGTCAGCAAGCAATTTCAGAAGCACAATTATGAAGCTACTGGTGACTCTGGAAAAAGCATAAAAGATTCAAGAGACTTCATGACTGCAGAATATAGATCTAATCAGGCTGAAATAAAAAATCAATTACATGAGATGCAATCCAAACTGGAGGTCCTAAGGACAAGGGTTAATGAGATGGAAGAAAAAGTGAGCAACATCAAAGAAGAACATAGAAGTTGATGGCAAGGAAGGAATCTGAGATAAAAAGAGAAAATAATTAAAAAACCATGAGGAAAAGTTAAGGGAAATAAATGATAGCCTCAGAAGGAAGAATCTATGTATTATTGGGATTCCAGAAGGCACCGAAGGGACAGAGTGTCAGAAAACATATTTGAACAAATCATAGCTGAGAACTTCCCTAACTTGGGGAGGGAAACAGGCATTCAGATCCAGGAGATAGAGAGATCCCCCCCAAAAAGCAATAAAAACCATTCAACACCTTGACATTTAATAGTGAAACTTGCAAATTCCAAAGATAAAGAGAAAATCCTTAAAGCAGCAAGAGACAAGAGATCCTTAACTTATATGGGGAGAAATATTAGATTAACAGTAGACCTCTCCACAGAGACCTGGAAGGCCAGAAAGGGCTGGCAGGATATATTCAGGGTCCTAAATGAGAAGGACATGCAGCCAAGAATACTATATCTAGCAAGGCTCTCATTCAGAATAGGAGAGATAAGAGCTTCCAAGATAGGCAGAAACTGAAAGAATATGTGACCACCAGACCAATTCTGCAAGAAATACTAAGGGGGACCCTGTAAAAGAAAGAGGAAGCCCAAAGAAATAATCCACAAAAACCAGGGACTGAATAGATATTACAATGACACTAAATTCATATCTTTCAATAGTTACTCTGAATGTGAATGAGCTAAATGATCCCATCAAAAGACGCAGAGTATAGGACTGGATGAAAAAGCAAGACCCATCTATTTGCTGTTTACAAGAGACTCATTTTAGACCTAAGGACACCTACAGCCTGAAAATGAAAGGTTGGAGAACCATTTACCATTCAAATGGTCCTCAAAAGAAAGCTGGAGTAGCAAACCTCATATCAGATAAAGTTTATCCCAAGGACTGTAGTAAGACATGAAGAGAAACACTATATCATATTTAAAGGGTCTATCCAACAAGAAGACCTAACAATCATGAATATTTATGCCTCTAATGTGGGAGCTGCCAAGTATATCAATCAATTAATAATCAAAGACGTACTTAGATAATAATACGCTAATAGTAGGAGACTTCAACACGGCACTTTCTGCAAATGACAGATCTTTAAGGACAACATTACCAGAGAAAGAAGGGCTTTAAATGATACACTGGACCAGATGGATTTCACAGATATTTACAGAACTTTCCATCCGAATGCAACTGAATACACATTCTTCTCAAGTGCACATGGACTTTCTCCAGAATAGACCACATAGGGGTCACAAATCAGTCTCAACTGATACTAAAAGATTGGGATTGCCCCCTGCATATTTTCAGGCCACAATGCTTTGAAACTAGAACTTAATCACAAGAAGAAATTTGGAAGAAACTCAAACACATGGAGGTTAAAGAGTATCCTACTAAAAGATGAAAGGGTCAATCAGGAAATTAGAGAAGAATTAAAAAGATTCATGGAAACTAATGAAAATGAATATACAACCGTTCAAAATCTTTGAGATACAGCAAAAGCAGTCCTGAGAGGGAAATACATTGCAATACAAGCATCTCTCAAAAAATTGGAAAAAACTCAAATGCACAAGCTAACCTTGAACATAAAGGAACTGGAAAAAGAACAGCAAATAAAACTTACACCAATCAGAAGAAGAGAGATAATAAAGATTCAGGCAGAAGTCAATGAAATAGAGACCAGAAGAACTATAGAACAGATCAACAAAACCAGGAGTTGGTTCTTTGAAAGAATTAATAAGATAGATAAACCATTAGTCTTATTAAAAACAAGAGAAAAGGTTCAAATTAATAAAATCATGAGTGAAAGAGGAGAGATCACAGCCAATACCAAGGAAATACAAACGATTTTAAAAACGTATCATGAGCAGCTATATGCCAAAAAATTAAGCAATCCAGAAGAAATGGATGCATTTCTGAAAAACTAAAAATTACCAAAACTGGAACAGGAAGAAATAGAAAACCTGAACAGGCTAATAACCAGGGAGGAAATTGAAGTGGTCATCAAAAACCTCCCAAGACACAAAAGTCCAGAGCCAGATGCCTTCCCAGGGTAATTCTATCAAATGTTTAAAGAAGAAATAATACCCATTCTACTGAAGCTGTTCTGAAGGATACAGGGACAGAATACTTCCAGACTCATGTTATGAGGCCAGCATCACCTTAATTCCAAAACCAGAAAAAGATCTCACCAAAAAGGAGAATTAGAGACCAATATCCCTGATGAACATAGATGCAAAAATTCTCAACAAGATACTAGCCAATAGGATCCAACAATACATTAAGAAAATTACTCACAATGACCAAGTGAGATTTATCCCAGGGATGCAAGTTTGGGTCAACACTCATAAAATAATCAACGTGATAGATCACATCAACAAGAGAAAAAACAAGAACCATATGATCCTCTGATGGATGCAGAGAAAGCATTTGACAAAATACAGCATCCATTCCTGATCAAAACTCTTGAGAGTGTAGGGATAGAGGGAATATTCCTCAGCATCTTAAAAGCCATCTATGAAAAGCCCACAGCAAATATCATTCTCAATGGGGAGACACTGGGAACCTTTCCCCTAAGATCAGGAACACGACAGGGATGGTCCACTCTCACCACTGCTATTCAACATAGTTCTAGAAGTCCTAGCCTCAGCAATCAGGGAACAAAAAGAAAAGGCCTTCAAACTGGCAAGAAGTCAAACTCTCCCTCTTCAGAGATGACATGATACTGTACATAGAAAACCCAAAAGTCTCCACCCCAAGATTGCTAGAACTCATACAGCAATTCGGCAGTGTGGCAGGATACAAAATCAATGCCCAAAAGTCAGTGGCATTTCTATACACTAACAATGAGACTGAAGAAAGAGAAATGAAGGAGCCAATCCCATTTACAATTATACCCAAAAGCATAAGATACCTAGGAATAAACCTAACCAAAGAGGTAAAGGATCTATACCCTAAAAACTACAGAACACTTGTGAAAGAAATTGAGGAAGACAAAGAGATGGAAAAATATTCCATGCTCATGGATTGGAAGAATTAATATTGTGAAAATGTCTATGCTACCCAGGGCAATTTACACATCCAATGCAATCCCTATCAAAACACCATAGACTTTCTTCACAGATTTGGAACAAATAATCTTAAGATTTATATGGAATCAGAAAAGACCCCAAATAGCCAGGGGAATATTGAAAAAGAAAACCAGAGCCGGGGGCATCACAATGCTGGATTTCAAATTGTACTACAAAGCTGTGATCATCAAGACAGTGTGGTACTGGCACAAAAACAGACACAGAGATCAATGGAACAGAATAGAGAACCCAGAAATGGGCCCTCAACTCTATGGGCAACTAATATTAGACAAAGCAGGAAAGAGTATTCACTGGAAAAGGACAGTCTCTTTAATAAATGGTGCTGGGAAAATTGGACAGCCACATGCAGAATGAAACCAGACCATTCTCTTACACCATACACAAAGATAAACTCAAAATGGATGAAAGATCTAAATGTGAGACAAGAATCCATCAAAATCCTAGAGGAGAACACAGGCAACGCCCTTTTTGAACTTGGCCACAGCAACTGCTTACAAGATACATCTATGAAGATGAAGGAAACAAAAGCAAAAATGGACTATTGGAACTTAAGATAAAAAGTTTCTGCACAGCAAAAGAAACAGTCAACAAAACTTAGAGACAACCTATAGAAGGGGGAAGATATTTGCAAATGACCTATCAGATAAAGGGCTAGTATCCAAGATCTATAAAGAACTTATTAAATTCAATAGCAAAGAAACAAACAATCCAATCATGAAATGAGCAGAAGGCATGAACAGAAATTTCACAGAGGAAGACAGAGACATGGCCAACAAGCACATGAGAAAATGCTCCGCATAACTTGCCATCAGGGAAATACAAATCAAAACCACAATGAGATACCACCTCACACCAGTGAGAATGGGGAAAATTAACAAGGGAGGAAACCACAAATGTTGAAGAGGATGTGGAGAAAGGGGAACTCTCTTACACTGTTGGTGGGAATGTGAACTGGTGCAGCCACTCTGGAAAACTGTGTGGAGGTTCCTCCAAGAGTTAAAAATAGACCTGCCCTACGACCCAGCAATTGCACTGTTGGGGATTTACCCCAAAGATACAGATGCAGTGAAAAGCCAGGACACCTGCATCCTGATGTTTATAGCAGCATCCACAATAGCCAAACTGTGGAAGGAGCCTCAGTGTCCATCGAAAGATGAATGGATAAAGAAAATGTGGTCTATGTATACAATGGAATATTACTCAGCCATTAAAAATGATGAACATCCACCAATTACTTCAACATGGATGGAACTGCAGGGTATTATGCTGAGTGAAGTAAGTCAACTGGAGGACAGTCATTATATGGTTTCACTCATATGGGGGATATAAAAAAATAGTGAAAGGGATTATAGGGGAAAGGAGGGAAAATCAGTGGGAAAAATCAGAGAGGGTGACAAAACTTGAGACTCCTAACTCTGGGAAATGAATAAGGGGCAGTGGAAGGGGAGGTGGGTGGGGGAATGGGATGACTGGGTGACAGACACTGAGGGGGACACTTGACAGGATGAGCACTGAGTGTTATAGTATATGTTGGCAAATCGAAACCAATTAAAAAATATACAATAAATAAATAAATAAATAAATAAATAAATTTAAAAGCAGCTTAATTCCAAAAAAATCTGAGGCTATCATTCATATTTGAGAATGCATGAGAACATTTTAACACACTGATTTCATCATTTAAAGAGAATTTTTGGCTTTTAAAAAATCTTTTTTAATTACATTGTATCCATTTAGAAAACGTTTAAACAGACAAAGCACAGTAGATTCAGAGTTAAATGAGAAGTTACTTTGCAGCTTTTATTTTTTATAATATTTGAGTTCAAGTCAATAGCATTCATATTCCAAGCTTATATTTTATTAAATTGCCACTATCCTATCTACTGTTACTCCTATAACGTATTTATTTTATAATTGTATGTTACAATATATAATTACAGTAATTTAAACTCTCTATAAAGATGTAATTTAACAAATTATCCTGGCTATTTAAATACATGCTAATCAGCAAGAGATTACTTAAGTAAAACTAGAAAATTAATGCAAGGAATAGAAAACAAACAAACTTCTAGAGAAGGATAATTTCAGGGACTAATTGCATCTCCAACAATAAATCTTAAGTGCCTCACTAATGTAAACACCTATTCATTTCCATTGAGTTTTTAGAGGTGACCCAAATTGGTACAATATGCATTTTTAATCCTATTCATATTAAAATTTTTTTTCTTACATTAAATTATTCAGTAATCCATTCATTCTTCATTCTTTCATACATTCGAGTATTGTTTACTCTTGGTCATAATTCTGTTTTGAGTAGTGTATTAGGGTTCTCCAAAGAAGCAAAAACAATAGGGGATTTATAGTATATGTTACATATAATAGTATTGTGTAATATAATATGTAATTATATAATATAGTAATATATAATATGATATTGTATGATAATGTACAGTAATGTCATATAAGATATATATAATTTTAATTATATTATTATACTATGTAATATATTATATAATATATAATAATATAATAATGGATAAAGATAAAGCATTAGTATATATTTATAAATTTTATAGTTTACAAGATAAATATATGTGATGTTATATATTGTAAGTATATGAAGTATACATAATTATATATAATTATATATTGTATATGTATACAATATATAGGTTAATTATGAGGAATTGTCTCCTGCAATTATGGAGAATGAGAAATCCATACTCAGGAGAGCTGCCAATGTGATCTCCAGTCCTAGTTTAAGTCTAAGGGCAGGAACAAAGCAATGTCCCAGCTCAGACACAGAATTCTTCCTTACTCATTCTTTTATGTCTATTCAGGCCACCCACACGGATTGGATGAGGTCTGCCCACATTGGGGAGCAATCTGTTTTACCCAATCCACAGAATCAAATGTAAATCTCATCCAGAAACACCTCCACAGGCACACCCAGAAATGCCTATTAGCCAAATATCTGGGCCTCCTGTGGCCCAGTCAAGTTGACACCAGAAATTAACCACCAGAAGCAGTCATGAGTGGAAGAGTCAGAGATAAGGGGATAAGCGGTTTGGTGCCTGCCTTTGGCCCAGGGCGCGATCCTGGAGACCCGGGATCGAATCCCACGTTGGGCTCCCGGTGCATGGAGCCTGCTTCTCCCTCTGCCTATGTCTCTGCCTCTCTCTCTCTCTCTCTCTCTCTCTGTGACTATCATTATAAAAAAAAAAGAAAGAAAAGAGTCAGAGATGAACAGAAACCTCTTCCTGACTTTAGGATGCTTATTGGCTAGATTGCAAAGAAGTTATTTACCAAAATAACAATAATCCAGCTAAAAGGAATGCAATCATTTTAAAAGATTAGGTAGGTCATGTCACTTCACTACTTAAAACCTAATTATGCTTCCCAAATAAAATCTAAATTCCTAACCTTGGCCGAAACAACCTTCCATGGTTCTCTGACTGCACCACCTTTCCTGTGTCTGCTGCACTAGAACAAAACTATTTATTCCTAAAAATGCCAAACTCCATTTTGTTGGGGCCTTTGCCCTTGCTTTCTTCCCACTGCCTAGAAGGTTGTTCTTACTTCTCTATCACCAGGCCCCCACCACAGGTCAGAGATTGAAGCAGCAGTCCTCTATACTAACACACACACACACATATATCACGAATATATAACACAAATATATCATATTTTCTCATAGAAGTATAACTGAGGCAGTTATAACCAAGAATTTCACAACAGATAAATCTGAGTCATGACAAAAAATGTTATGAAAGCATGGATATATCCACCTTAAATGCCTATAAGTATTTTAATATATGCTGAAATACTAGAGTTGCAAGTTCTTGTTGAACCAAAGTATAAATTAAGTAGCTGGTTTAAAAATATAATTTTTCTCTTTAATAAATTTGATCCAAATTCAACCAGAAAGGTAAATTCAGCCTGTAAACATTAATTACCAAAAAAACAAAAAACAAAAACAAAAAAAACAAACATTAATTACCTATTTTTATTGCTTTAAATTAACAAGAGTTTGGCAAAAATGATTTAGAATATCCAGACCTCTGAAAAACCTGTGGATGGTAGCTTGCACATAGGTGTTCGTTTTCAGTGTCTTGCTTGGCATCAATAAAAAATAGTGAAGATTCTCAAATGTTGTGCTTCTCCCACTGAGATGTGTTTTTCAGAACAAAACTAACCAAATGTTTTCCTTTTCATACTTGCTTACATAATTGATTTATTCAAGACCACAAGTACAACTACTTAGTATGTGGCTAGAGTATTGACTAATACCTAGTTATAGGACTTTAGAAAAATTCTTTTATTTGTACATTATTATACAAAGACATTTTTCTTACTGTTTGAGATAGCTTCTAACAATGAAATTAATGAATAGACATAGAAATAAAAGTAAAGATCGTTTTAAAAAGGTCATATCTAACTGGAAGAGGTGAGAGAGCTGGCTCAGATCTAGGGGGAAAGAGGCCTTGTTCTTGTTTAAACAAAGTGGTTGATTTAGATGGCAGGCAGGTTCTCTCTCACGTGTCAAACCTGACTGGTTGGAAGAGGCCACTGCACGGGGATAAGATGTCTTGAAGCCATCCATGGGCTCACCTGGGCAGAATGCCCAGATTTCTGGGTGAGGTCTGCCAAAGTTACAGTACTGGGAAGTAACAGGAGGTGTGCATGCATGGGCCATTTCTGGACAAGATTATGGTTGTCAGTAATTCTTTTAAGTGTCCTCACCATTTTTGCAGAATTTCTCAAAATGCAACAACAAACTCTTTGCAAATAATAAAAAATCATCTGAACTGTTAGGCTTATTCATTGACATCATTCGTTTGAATTATTTTTTTAAATGTATTTACCTTAATTCCTTTTTATGACATCTTGGATATTTTGGGCATGGTTCCTTACCTCATTTGGCTGAGTATCTGGTAGATGAGAAAAGCCTTAATCATGTAATTATACAAATAACCCTGTAATTTCTGTTGTGAGGAGTTCTATCAGAGAAGAGCATTGTACTAAGTGAAACATACCTGGACTGTGCTGGCAAGTGTGAGAAGGCTGCTAGGCCTCATCCCTTGGATTGGAGGACATGCTACTTAGGCTCTGACATGCTTGCTTTCTCATGTATGGTTTTACAGAATATTTATTCATTAACAGATTTCAAGCTACCATTACCTTATCAGACCTCTACTCTGTTGAAATACTGTGCAGTACAGTTTTATTGATTGCATACCTAGTGACAGCAGCAATATGAATTATTCTTATACCACTATAACTTTAATAATCTGAAAGTAATAATGAAAATAATGTACTGTTGCCTACCTATGGAAGTTTAGATGCTATAGCAGTTGGAGCTGCCAATTTGGAAACAAACACAGTGAGTTATTTAAAACTTTTGCAGAACTAAGTTAATATATCAATCAAGCTGCTGAGAGGGGTTAAGTTTCTTAGAAGCATCAGTGATCTGACTACTGTTCACAACTATAGCATATGGGCACTGTTCTTGAAAGTTGAAAAGTTCTCCTCCTATTTTTGCTGGAGGAGGTTGTGCTTACATGTTCCTTTATCACAGTATTGAAATCCTGCATCCTTTAGCTGACTTTAGTATAGGATTTAACACATGAGCTAAAGGATTTGCATATATATAAAGAAATATTGTTCTATAGAGAAAATAGTGATAACACCAGTTTTTTTGGATTGTAGTTATTGAATATTTTATATTATCAAGGAAGTAATCCTTTTAAAAGTGGGAGTTTTTAAGAAATGATTTTACATACATTGCTCTTTTTTAAATTTTTCTGAAAAAAGCCTAAATTCTATATATCTTACACAATTACTTCAGCTGCTAAATAGCATTCCATTTTTTTTAAAGATTTATTTATTCATCTTAGAGAGCAAAATGGAATGTAAGAAGAAGCAGAGGGTGGGTGAGGGACCTGAGCCAAAATCAAGAGTTGAATGCTTATTCAACTATGCCACTCTGGCACCCAGATAGTATTCCATTTAACTGTTAAAATTCTTATGCAGATACTGTATATAACTAGTTTATCTAGAGTAGACACCAAGAACAAACCAGAAAAAAAAAAAGAAACAGTTGCAAAAGAATGGGCATGGTAGGATGAAATTGACATAAATTTTTATGTAAATTGACATAAATGTTTTATATAACATTTATATATTTTTATATAATATATATAAATTTTTATATATAATTTTTATAAAATTATTGAAATAATTTTATATATTATTATATTTATATATAATTTTATATAATTTATATAACATATAAATTTTTATATGACACTTTTAATAGATACAATTTTTATTGAAGAGAGGCACAAAAGTGCATGCAAATGATCTATTCTAGCTTTGAGATGGTAGTTACTTTTGGGGACAGAAGGTTCAGAGGGACAGAGGTAAAGCTTAGCAAGATCTTTACCATTTCTCCTTTAAAACTCATCAAAAATAAATAAAAAAATTGAGAACATCTGTTTAGTTTCAGTGATGGTTACATATATGTTTCTTTTATTGTTTCCCATACTTCTCTTGAAGTGTTTCATAATTTAGAAAATAATCTTAAATTCTAATGAACAGTTTTTCTTTAGACAAGAAAATCCAAATGTATCCAAAGTACTTTGGAGTCACAGATGAAAGGATGAATTACATGTACATATCCAATTGCCTCACTTGAAAGAAGTGCGCTATAAACAATAATGATAAAAAAGAGCCATAAAAAATGACACATAATAGTAGAGTTCACATAATTAAGAAACTAAACACTGTTGTATTGTGTTGAAGAGTTTCCCACCCCCCAAATTTATATTCATGTAGAATCTCGGAATGTGACCTCATTTGAAAATAGGATCTCTGCAGATGTAAGTAGTTAGGTTAATATGTGGTCATACTAGATTAAGATGGATCCTCAAAGAACAGAGGACACACAAAGACATATGCACACACTCCCACAGAGGAAAGGTGAACATGTGGAGATAGAGGCAGAAATTGGGGGGATGATGCACAAGTCAAGGAAAGCTGTGGACTGCTAGCGATCACTAGAAGGTAAGAAGAGGGAAAGATCCTTCTCTAGTGCCTCTGGAGGGATTGTGGCCCTGCCACACCTTGATATTGAGCAGCTAGCCTCCAGAACAGTGGAGGATACGTTTTCCTTGTTTTAAGCCACCTATTTTGTGGTACTCTGTTAAGCAGCGGCAGGCAACCAATGCAAATATTTTCTCTTTCAGTTCTCTGGTGGTTGGTTCCTGGGACAGGAACCCCCATGATTAAGAAATAGCCACACAGGCCACGTCAACAACTATCTCTTTTCTGGGATTAGCTGGACTAGGTTATAGGCAGCACTCAACGTAGGTGAGGAGGAAGTTGTAGGTGTCTTAAACTCCAGAGAAAATCATAAATGAGCCAGAGATAAGATACAAAGAAAACCAGAGAAGATCTGGCAAGAAACACATGGCAGTTCTGAAAGATGTGTCATGGAGTGGGACACTGCTGCAGTTCAGTTGGAGTCAGCTGAGACCAGCCAGGGTGGTGTCCAAAATCAGTAAGCAGTGGTGTGGGTACTTAATAGGTAATGGATTGGGACTATATTTCCCAGGTATTCAAAGATAATTGTTTGCAGGTGGGCTGGTATTGTCATTTGTTTTAGTTACACAGGCTTAGTGGAAGCCTGGCTGTTCAGACCCTGATGTCCTAGACCATTAATCCTCATTCACATGTTGCTGCTGCCTAGAAACACTGTATTAGCTTTTCCAAGGCAAGACCACAGAGTGATTGTTTCCCTTGTTGGTATTTGCAATGTAAGTCTCTCTTAAGGTTGAAAAAAAATCCCCAAATAAATCTTCAGGCAATTCATTTTTCAAATTGAATAAGAACCATTTGGGCAGCATACTCCCATCTGCTGATATACTTGCTAACTGCTGCCCTCTGATTCTTCTGTTGTTCAAATTAAGTACCTTGCAGCCATTCAGATACTGAATTGTGTTGCCACATCTTCCCGTAGCCACAGCAGCTAATTAGTTCCTGGCAGGTCTGAATATCTGAGAAGACTGCAGGGAGGACTTCTAATGACGTACTGAAGTATAGGAAGTTGCTTAAATGTCTTCTGCTCAGCATTTACAATTTTTACACCATTTAGATTTTGAGTTTTCTGATAGAAAATGGAAAACTTTATGTTCTACATTCCTGATGGTGGCATCATCATCATTCTTTTAGCTGAAGAAAAGGAACACAAAAATTGGATTTTACTGAAGCACACAGCTTTATAAAATCTGAAGAGGACTTTTTTTTTTAAATAGAATTTTACAAAGTTAAGTTGCTTGACCAAGCTTTATTTATTTTTTTTTTAAGATTTTATTTATGAGAGAGAGAGAGAGGCTGAGACACAGGCAGAGAGAGAAGCAGGCTCCATGCAGGGAGCTCGATGTAGGTCTCAATCCTGGGACTCCAGGTTCATACCCTGGGCCGAAGGCAGGCACCAAACCACCTAGCCACCCAGGGATCCTTAAAGAAGACTTCTTAAATGAAGGTCTATGGCACATTTATTCTTATTGTTACTGGTATCTTCAAAGAGGTCAAGTTTGAAGAATGTACTGGAAAAGCTTTTTTATTTGCCCAGTAAAATAAAGTTTATTATTTTTATATTTATACTGGCATTCAAGAATCTCAACAGTTTTTGAACTTTACAGGTAGATTTCTCTGATCATTTCCCTCCCAACTTTCCTGTATGTACATTATACGACATTTAAATGGGACATCTTGGGTTTTTTTTCCAAATTATTTTCATCCTTTACAGCTCAGCTCAATTTTTGTTGTCTGAGCCCTTTCAGGACTTGCCTCTATTATTGTGTTTTTTTCCCCAACTCCTTTGAAATCCTGTGATATGTAGCATCTGTACTTGTCACTTGTCACCTCTTATTTTCAAACAAGTTTAGTGTTATATCTTTCGTCAGCTTTATCAGCTTATTAAGAATAGAAATCTTGTCTTCTCTTTGGAATATGCTGTTTTATTTTTCATAGATAAGTAAGAAAACAATCCTATTGTTCTAAAAGCCATCTTTCTTTCCAGAGTCAGACAACCTTTTCTAAAAGACAGGGTCTTTAAAACCTACTTTTCGCCAAGTCCTTTGATAATATTTCCTTGGATTCTGCATCTATCCATAGATTATTCAACTCAGTTGTCCTGAGGAAAAAATATGACAAATTGGGATCTAAGATAAGATCATTATTTTATTTCTCCATGTTATTTAAGTTATTTCTAGGCACATCGGATGGTCGAGATACTAGCTCTAGAGGATAGCCACCTTCTAGAGAAATGAGGTCAAGGCACAGTGACCAGAATGAGAGTTGGTTTCCAGAGGGACAGTAAGCCTGATATAGTGGACAAAGTATAAAACTGGGAGAATCTTCTGGAACTGGCTTGGTCAAGGAGGTCCCCTACAATAGACAGGAAGGAGGGGAGTGGGAAACAAGAATCTCAGCCACATAAGCTACTAGTTAAGGCACCATGCTGGCTGGAATTCAAATCATGGCCCCAGAGCAGTAGCTGGTGAACAATCTAAAAGAATGCTGTCCAAGAGGAGACTAACACCACAGCCCAGTTCTATGATGTGGGACAACCCAAAAGCATCAAGGCCCAGGCAAGCATAAACTTATGAAGGCTGGTTGACAGCCAAGTTGATAGGATGAAGTGAATATGGGAAAGCAAGGGATAAAAATGGAGCACATTGTTTCAGGTTTGTAATGATGACTAGACAGGGGGGAAATAATACCAGAGATGACAATACAACTGCTGCTTCCTGCTTTGCTCTCCTGTCGCTTCCATGTCAAACCACTGCATTTCCTATACCTTCAGGTCACTGCATGGGCCAGTACTGCTGTGAATCCTTGTTATCCTTCCCACTGACAACAAACACTGGAAAGTGGGCCCAGAAATCTGCATGTTTGATTGAACTGGAGAAGCATTACACCAATACTTCTATTCTAACCCTTTTTTTTTTTTTTTTTTTTTTTTTTTACCTAGACTTTAGAAGCTATGAAGTATTATGAGGAAGAGAACAGCCCCCTGGAAATTTCATGACACTGCAGGCCCTATTGCTGCCTTTCTTTCTAAGGCATACAATTCACATTGTATTCATATGTGTGGTGCCCTTAATGTTGTACATGTTTGCTCTGTGTAAACTCAGGTAAATTTAAACAGAAAATGTTATGCTACAGAGTCGCATATCTTATTAAGGAGTTGCATAAAGGCATGGTAGAGACTAATGGCTCTGTGGTTTGATTCCCTGCAGACAAATCATGTTCTGCCTTGTGTCTTACTGGGGAGCATGGACAAATTACTGAAACTCTCTGTGCTGTAATTTACTCAACTGCAATAGTACATACTTACAAGGCTGAAATGAGATTTAAATAAAACAAAATAAGTAAAGTGCTCAGGAGTGTTCCTGGCAGGTGATAAGCACTCCATAAACATTTGCTATCATTATCAGTATAGTTTATAGTTATAAAATTGCCAGTTAGGCTTGTACTAGTACCGACCTAAAGCATGTTGCTGCTCTGTTCCAGGATCAAATGAAAAGGCTTAAAATTTTAGAGCCAGTACAGTGATACTTCATGTGACTATTGGGCCACTGAGAGACAGATTTATGAAAACATAGGGAAGTATCAAGAGAGTAGCTTTTTCTTTCAGATGGGATTTAAAACAGAGAAGTCTGCACATTTGAAGACTTATGTGGTGGAAAAAGTGAATGACTCCTGTATTTTTATTGTTTAAACATTGCTATGAGTGTGCACATTTGTATAGTAGGCATATGTGTCTCCAGTAGCTCTAAAAATAATACATGAAATACATCCTTCATCCATTTTTTTTTCTTTTTGGTAATTTATATGTTACTTTCCTCTCTTTGTCCCTGTCTCCTTTCACCTCTTTCATAAATAATATATAGCTTTTCTCTGTCATTCTAAAGGGGTCATGGGGCCTTTAAACTAAATTGATACAGCTATAAAGGAGGAAAGGAGAGACAAGGGAATATAATGTAACTTTAGGATGGAAAGATATGTGGTCTGACTGCAAATGCAGAGGAAGCTTTGATGGAGACAACATAGAAGAGGTCCGAGAACAATCAGAGGAAACTATTACAGATCTCCTGGGCAAGATAAAAACTCAGTGGGAGAATGTTCTTGCATAGGAGTGGGGAAGTAACAGCTAGTTAAAATGTTAAGATTATCAGTCATGTGGGGAAACACACAGGAGCGGAGTCAGGTAAGAGCATAGACTCCTTGTCACCACTGGAATGAGGACATGGATGGTTGGAGAGTTACATACTCCCCCACACATCCAGGCATACGTGCATTCACACACACACACACACACACACACACAAGCACACACGTATCTTCAGGGCTCTGTCAAGGAGCATCAACAACATATGCATACTCCCCTGGCAGTGAGAAATGCGAACTTGGTGACTGAGATGAATGGAGAGCTGTGAGCTTTATGTGGGCCACTGCAGAGGCAACACAGCACAGGCAGCACAGGCCATGATATTCACAATTCCCATAAATTAGGCCCTGATGGATTTTCCCTGGGCTCTCCATTTTGCTCCACTCCATCATATCTTGCTTTCCTGTTCATGGCTTCTGAAGGTGAGGAACTGTAGGCCAGGTCCTCCCACTAGCACTTGGACTGATTTCTTTTGCTCTCTAAGGGCCTTGTTTCTCACATACTGACTGTGAGCCAAGAAAACAATTTCCACATGGATGGTACTGTCAAACAATGAAAGGGAAAACTGCAAGCTGTAAAATAAAATATGTGTGTTTACTTGCGGTCTTAGGGATTGCAATCTGGGGAACACAGACTTGACCAAAATAAGAAAATGGGCTCTGAAGAAGTTAGAGTTTTTAAAGAGGAAAGGTGATCTACATAAGTTGTTTTGAAGAAAGGGTGACTTATATGCTGGTTTATCCACATTTACATTAATCTACATATGATTGGTTGCTAGGGCTAGTGTTAGAAAGTTCATTTATGTCTATATATATATATATAACCATGCCTGGTTCTTAGCTGAACTCAGCAAAAATCTCTGAGAATTTGAGACAGTTGTGCACAAGCCCCATCTCTTCAATGCCCTGCTGTTCCATGTTAAATAACTCTCTTAGCAGGGCTTATTCCATTTTATTCTCTCTGTTGTCAATACTTTAAGCCTTTCATTTTCACACTCTCAACACTCTTGTATTTTGGGTTTAGAAGTAGCATTATGTGTAAACAATGATGTAGGCATCATATGCAACCCTACAGAAGACCATCTTGGAGGTGTTTCTTACAGGTTCTATGAATCACCACAGAGAAGCCAAAAAAAAAAAAATGGGGAGGGGGGAATTAAAGATGAATGAATGCGGTGGAGGAAGCATGGAGAATAGCTGTGACACTGATATAGAGGAGGAAAATTATAAAACAAACATGAAGGTAATCCAAAAATTGGGGAATAAGAGAACTGCCATCTGGGAATAGGGGAAAGAGAATACCTCTCTAGTAAATCAGAAATTCAGCAACTACCAAAAAAAAGTTCTTAGTTTTGTTTGCCTAACATGAATCCAATCTAGGAGAATGAATTTATGAATACTAATTTATAAGCTAAAAAGAAAAACATGATTTCTTTTTTATTTTAATAGAAAGGTCTAAAGAAAACTATAAAATACCAGCATTATGCACTGCACCACACTAAAGGATATGAACAGTGACAAGAAAAAGTGGTAAGAAGAGTCTATGTTTCACTGTAGTTTATGTGTAATGTAATATGATGAAAGATGAAGAATAATCTGGGCTTTGTGGACATAAGGTCTTATTTTATCTAGAGTCTCCTGTGACCTACAAGAGAATTTGGCGCACGGGAAAAAAGTATTGGGGAAGAAATATGTGTACTTCCGTGTGTTTTGTGGGGGAAGGGGAGGAAGCTATGCAAAAATGAAATTACATTGGAAGTCATAAGTGAAGACAGTTAATACCAGGGTAACAATTATACTAATTGGGGGGAAAGAAGGCCACAGAATAGACTTTTCTCCAAGGAAAATATAAAATGACCAACAAACACAAAAAAGACTATCAATATCATAAGTCTTCATGGAAATATAAGCCACAGTGAGACACTACTTCACACCCATCTGGACAGCTAGAATCAAATATTCAAATAATAACAAATGTTGGCAAGACTGGAGAAATGTGAGCACTCACCCATTAATGGTGGAAACAGAAAGTGGTACAGCCATTTAAGAAAACAGTTTGGCCATTTCTCAAAAGATTAAACATAAAGTTACCATTTGGTCAAACGATTCCACTACTAAGTATATACCCAAGAGCAATTAAAAATGTCTACAGAAAACGTTGCATAGAAATATTTCTAGCAGCATTACTCATTTTAATCAAAATATGGACATAACCCAAATGTGCATCAATAGACAGCTGGATAAAAAAATATAGTATACTCATACAATGGAATCATATTTGGCCATAAAAAAGAATGAAGACTTGATAAACACTGACACAGATGAACCTTAAAAACCTGTTAAGTGAAAAAAAGCCAATTCAAAGACCACATATTATATGATTTCACAAAAAATAGGAAAATATTTTAGATGGAATTAGAGACCATGTGCTTAAAACAGAGAGGAAGTCGGGGACTAGGAAGGTGATAGCTAAAGGATATGGGACTTTCCCTGGGGTGATGAAAGTGTTCTAAAATTGACTTATAGTGTTTGTGCATATCTGTGAATATATTAAAAACCACTGACTTGAACACTTTAAGTAAATTGTATGTTATGTGAATAATATTCCAATCAAACTGTAAATAAATAAGTAAAATAAATAAATAAAGACATCAAGATACTTGGGGAAAATAAGCCAATAAAATTTTCATATTTCTTTTTAACAGATAATATAATTAAAGGAGTAGATCTCTGAATGACAGTATTTTTTCATAAACTATCAGAACAGGCACACTGAAGGGAAAATTTAACACTTAAAAATGTCCAGGCCAAAATTATTGCACTAGATAATTTTTCCAAACATTTAAAAAAGAACACCAATTTTTCTTAAAAAAAAAAAAGGCGGGGGGGGGGGAGAGAGAACATCTTCTAATTTATTTACAAGGCCAGTATTAACCTGATATCAAATTAAACAAAGATATAAAAAGAACAAAAACTAGAGATCGATATCTTTCATGAGATAAGATGCAAAAAGTTTCATCCAAATATCAGTAAGCTAGTTCTGACAATGTATAGAAAGAATTATATACCATGACCAAATGGGACTTATCCCAGGTATGCCAGGCTAGTTGAACATTTGAAAACCATCATACGAATAGGATAAAAAAGTCATGTAATCGTATCAGTTGACACAGATTCATTTCACAAAATCTAATACCCATTCATGATGATAAACAAATCTCTCAACAAAGTAAAAATGGATTGGAATTTCCACATCTTAATAAAAAGCATCTACCAAAAACCTATAGCTAAATTCATAATGGTGAAAAAGTGAATATTTCCTCCTAAGATTGAGAATATGTCTTAGCTCATGTTACCATAACAAAATACCATAGACTGGATAGCTAAAAAACCAGAAACTTATTTTTTCATAGTTTGGAGCTTAGAAGTCTGAGATCAGAGTGCCAGCATGGTTGGGTTATGGTGAGAACTTCCTTCATGGCTTGCAGATGGCCACATTCTCATGTGTCCTTTCTTGTCAGAGAGAGAGAAACATAGACAGACAAACGTAGCTCTTTCTCTTCTTTAAGGCCATAGTCCTTTCAGATCAGAGCCCCATCCTTATGATGTCCTTTAACCTTATTGTCCCCAGATACAATCCCATTGGGGGCAAGGACTTCAACATATGGATTGGAGGAAGCAAACAATTCAGTCCATAGTGGAACAAGGCAAGGATCTCCACTCTCATCATTCTTATCCCATATGGTACTGGAAGTTCAGGTATCACAAATAAGGGCAGAAAAAGAAACAAAAGACATAAAGATTCGAAAGGAAGAAATAAAACCCCCTCTCTTTTCAGATTTCAGATTCAGACATGATTTTATTTATGGAACATCTCAAGGATTGAAGAAATAAAACAGTCATAGAATTAACAAGTAATTTTGACAGGTGACAGGCTACAATAACAATACACCAAATTAAATAAATGTTTTACATATTCAAAACAAACATGTTTAAATTAAATTAAAAACACATCACCATTTACAGTTGCTCTCCCCAAAATGAAAGGTTTGGGTATAAATTTAACAGAATGTGTGCAGGATCTGTATGTGGATGGTTATGAAAGGCAGATGAAATTGATGGAGATGCATATTGTATTCTTGTATTGGAAGACTTAACAGAATGAGGATGTCAGTCCTCCTCAAACTGGTGCATAGATTTAGTGCTATTCCTATCAAATGCCAGTGCATTCTTGCAGACATAGACAAGCTTATTCTAAAATTTATATGGAAAGTCATAGGCCTTAGAATAGGTAAAATAGTCTTGACTAAGAGAAATAAAATAGAAAGAACCACTCTATCTGATATTAAGTTTTAGTAGACATTACAGTAATCTAGACAGTATGTATTGGTGGAAGTATAGATGTATCGTCCAATAGGGAAAATGCTCATTAAAAATGCTGAGATACAGCTTAATTAGAGAACCCAAAAACAGACCCACACTATTGATTTGTCAGAAAGGTGCAAAAGCTAAAGCAGTTGGAGTATCTGGTGGGGGAGAAAAGGAAACCCAATCTAAAAGTCACATCTTACACAAAAATAACTTGGAATAGATAATGGACTTAGCTGTAAAACATAAAACTATACAACTTTTAGGAGAAGGTACAGAGAAAATCTTAATAATCTAGATTGAGATGAGGAGTTCTTAGATATGACACAAAAAGTATAATCTTAAATGGAAGAATTAATAGCTTGGACCTCATCAAAATTAAAAACTTCTGCTTTGCAAAATACCCTATGAGAAGGATGAAAAGACAAGCACAGACTCAGAGAAAATATTTGATAACCACCTAAAGGACCAATATCCAAAATACATGAGAACCTCTCAAACTTGACAGTAAAAAAATCCCATGCAATCTAGTTATGAAATGGGCAAGTGACATGAATAGAAATTTCACTGAAGAAGACATACACCTATATTGAGACTAAGCACATCAAAATTGTTCAATACAATTTTAGCCATCAGAAAAAAAGCACATTAAAACTACAATGAAGTATCTCTACACCTATCAGAATGGTTAAAATAAATAATGACACCAAAAGCTAACAAGGATGCAAAGAAACTGGATCAGTCATACATTGCTGGTAGGAATGTCAAACAGGATAGCCACCTGGAAAATACTTGGCTTTCTTACACATTTAACATGCAGTCATATGACATAGAAAATGCACTTGGGCATTTATTTCACAGGAAATGAGAACATAAAACATGTCCACACAAAAACCTGCACACTAATGTTCATAGCAGCTTACTGATAATAGACCAGAACAGGAAAGAGCATTGATGTCCTTCAGAGAGTGAACAGTTAAACAGTCACACATTGAAACCAAGTAATTCTACTCTGCAGTGAAAAGGGGCTGTCCTCCTTGCATGTAAGTCATGGGAGAATTCTCTGGCCAGGAGGGTCTCTTTCTCTTTAACTGTGCTGGGCTTCCACCCTTTTCAACTCCACTCTTCTCCTTTCTGAATCCCACCAGAATGCTGTAATCTCTTACCTGGATTCCAGCGCTCTGATAAAGCTGTTTTTTTTTTACCCATGAGTGGTTGTTAAATTTCAATTCCACGTTGATGGGGTGAAGGGGGTGGTGGCAGGGACCATGAATAAAGATTGGCACTTCGTATTATTGCCATCTTGCTGACATCACTTCCCAGTAATCTTTTAAATAAATTATAAAAAATAAGGAAAATTAGGACATTAAAACCAGGTCTTTTATATTCAGCAAACTATTTTTTTTTTCCATTTTGCTGTCCCTCATTCCTTTCTTTAGATACAGGATTCCACATGACATTTCTTTTTGGCCTAAAGATATTCTTTAAAGCATTTTTTTTAAGGCAGATATGTGGGCTATCAGTTATCTTAGCTTTTGTTGATCTGAAAATGCCTTTATTTCACCACCAGCTCTGAAGGATATTTTCATTGGATATAAAATTCCAGGAGGGGGTGAACAAAGTCTTGACCATTTCTGAATTGGATCCTTTGTCTATGGAGTGTATACAACCTAGGTACCTCCTTATTGCTTGTTTTGTCATCACAAAGTTTGGTGACAAAGACCCTAGAGAGAGGTGTTAGTAATGGTAATAGTGTGGACTCCAGAATTAACTCCAAACCATAATATTTTAAAGTTTATTTTTTAGGAGGCATTGGGAGCTGCATGGAATCTGTAGATAAGATTTAATATCAACAGTTTAGGTCTTATAGTTTATTTTTACTGTAGGAGAAATAAAGATTAAATGTGTATTTTAGGCTCAATTTTTTTAGGACTTTTTATACTAGTCATTATTCGGTGGAAGTGGGGAAAGGAGTATCTCAGAGGATAGACAAAACAATACATTATATCATAAAATTTATCCTGGGGGGCACCTGAGTGGCTCAGTTGGTTAAGTGTCTGCCTTCAGCTTAAGTCATGATCCCAGGTCCTGGGATCGAGCCCTATGTTGAGCTCCCTGGTCAGTGGGGAGCCTGCTTATCCCTCTCCTCCCTGCTCCTGCTCTCTGTTGCTATCTCCATCTCTCTCTCTCTTTCTCTCTCAAATAAATAAATAAAATCTTAAAAAAATTATCCTGGAAGCAGCATTTAGGATAGTTAGGAAAGAGAACAGAGAAGAGTCAAGGATATTAGTTATGCTTTAGCATATGCTTTTTTATGCTTTTTTTATGCTTTTAGCATAAAAGCATTAGTTTATGCTTTTAGCATAAACTCAAGGTGAAGAAAACAGAACCAAAGGTAGCATAGTGATCATGGGAAAGCCAGAGAGGGAATGGATTTGAAATCATTCTGAAGGATGATCTGACAAGACAGAGTAACAGATCAATTTTGAAGAATATGGGGATGTTTCTAACTTAAATGACTGGGTACTCACAGTGCACTAACTGATTTATGGAATAGGAGTAGAAGGGGCAGGGTTGAGTTCTATGCTATGTAGCTAAAGCATGTGACTACTTTTGGGATACTGCTGAGGAGGGATGTCAGAAATAGAGATCAAATTAGATTTGAGAACTTTTTGTTGTATAATTAAGCTGTATGAATGGAGTATGTTACACAAGTAGGGAGAAGAATAGAAACAAGAAAGATCTGAGGATGAAGTCTTAGGGACAACAATACTTAAGAGACAAAGATGAAGAAAATGAGCAAACGAGCACCTGTGTGGCTCAATTGGTTAAAGCATCTGCCTTCGGCTCAGGTCATGATCTCAGGGTCCTGGGATAGAGTCTCACGTGGGAAATCTGCTTCTCCCTCTCCCTCTGTCCTACCTCCCCACTCATGCTCTCTCTCTCTCTATCAAATAAATAAAAATCTTTAAAAAAGGAAGGAAGGAAGGAAGGAAGGAAGGAAGGAAGGAAGGAAGGAAGGAAGGAAGGAAGGAAGGAAAAAGAAGAAAAAAGAAAGAGAAATTAAAAGAAAGAAAGAAAGAAAGAAAGAAAGAAAGAAGAAAGAGAAAGAAAGAAAGAAGAAAGAAAATAAGCAAGCAAAGGAGGTTAAAAAAAACAGGCAGAAGACAAGTAGGTGAGAGTAAATGCTACAGTGGAGGTTATGGGAGAAGTTTCAAGAAATGGACATAGTCAACAGCTCCTAGAAGAAAACAGGCTCCCCCAAGTTGGCACCATGCTCAGTGACGCAGTCAGATAAGGAAGGCAATTCATTGTAATCTTAGCTCAGGGTCACAGTGTTTCTTAAACTACATTCTGAAGCTTTTATAGATACTTTAATCTAAAAACAATGGTGCTCAAACAATATATAACATATTTGGAACAGGGTAGCAAGGAAACTTGAAATATTGGTCAAGTTAAATTTAGAAGCAAACTTTACCTCTTGCACTACCAACTAGAATGGAGCATTTTGATCACTTCGGTTTCATTTTTGACGTGGAATCCTGGACCTAAACCAATGAGAAGAAGCAATATACTTTAGTACAGCTTGATAAATACACAGACAGAAATCTTCCTATACAACATGAATGGAAAAGTGAAAAAGACATTGTTAATCTCCCCATGGTAATTCTACTGCTGTTCCTATTACTGCTTCACATTGTCTTAAATTCAGGAAATGGTGACTGGCAACAAATTCATTCCCACATCCTTTCTCTGAGGAAAGCCTATAAATTGGAAGAGGGAAAAATGTGGGAGATCATTCAAACCAGCATTGATAACAATTCTAAAAATTCTTTTGCTGCTATTTATATATCTGATGGTGAAATATCATGGTCTTCTAGATGAGGGAAAGCACTCTAGCAAAAGCCAATCATCTCATACAGACCCAGACTGAATCTTAGGAGCACTTGTATCTTTTATTTTCTTTCTTTCAATTGAACCATTAACCAGGATATCCCATGCCCTGGCCCTGTCAGATAAGAAAATTCTCTGTAATTAATTATAATGAGCTTAACCATTTAAAATATCTTAGAAGGTAATAATTATCCTCATTACACTGAGGACTCACCTACATTTCAGACAAGCACTTGGCAGTGGTTGATATAATTGGGGCAGGGCTATAGCATTTGATGAGCTTGAGACTGGAGAGTTGGATTTCTGATACACACTTTTAGTTTCCAAGGTGACAAAGAATGTGCTAAGGAATTGAAAGGACCTGTGCTCCTTTGTTTAAACATTACAAATTCAGAACTGTGGTGGCCAGTCCAGGGTATGAAGGGGCAGCAGTCAGCCACTTAGGGAAGGCAAGATGGGAAGAAGCTTCATGAAGTGTCACATTGAGGCAACACACCTGATGTACAGTCTTTCTGTTAATTTCTTTAAGAAACATTTTCATAAGGGAGATTCATCTTTTTTAAAAAGGTAGATACTGGGGCACCTGGGTGGCTCAGGGGTTGAGCATCTGCCTTTGGCTCAGGTTGTGACCCCGGTCCTGAGATCAAGCTCTGCATCGGGCTTCCCACAGAGAGCTTGCTTCTCCCTTTCCTATGTCTCTGTCTCTCTCTGTGTGTCTCTCATGAATAAATAAATAAAATCTTTTTAAAAAATAAAAAATAAAAAGGTAGATACTTTTAGAGGCTACAACATTTCCTGTTGCAATTAAAAATAATGCTGCAAATATGAAGAATCACAGTAAAATTTTCCACATGGCTTTAATGGCTACAGTATTACTTTAATGTTTGACTGCTAGCCTCATTACAGTTTACTTTTTCTCAAGAAGATTGGATATCTGCATTTTCAAATGTGACAAAGAAATACATTTATAACACTAATTTACAAAGAGCTAGGGAGATATGGCATGTTCTAAATGTATGTTAAATGTTAATGTATATACCATTCTCAAGCCTATTATTACCATATATTTAGTAAGCCAATCACACTCTCTTGATATGTGTAGCACATCACTCTATAAAAGTTGCACTTAACTCATATAGAGTTCTTAATCACCAGATACAGACTACCCATGAGAATAGAACTAGAGAGTAAACCCGGAGAAGGACAATTAAAAAAAAACAAACAAACAATAACGTACATCTCTTGAGGGGGTCTTGGTAACATTAATAAATGTGATAAATTCACTTTTATAACTTAGAAGATTTCTAGGAAGACAGCTGGATCACTGCAGGATTTATTGGTCCATTTCATTGTATGCAATGTTTTTTGAAAAATTTATTTTTATTTTTGTGAATAAACATTGCATCTTTAAATTGGGACTTTATAAAATGTGAAGCATTTTATCTGACAGTCATACAATGATGTCATTATTTGGCAATAACCTATCCATGTGTAAGTCTAACATCTCCAGAATCCAAAGATATCATCTCTAAGTAATCCAATAGCCTTATCATGTACTGTTTCCTTCCTTTAATTAATACACAGAAAGCATCCACAGTTCAGGACACACACTTGTTTAGATGCTTTGAGGTATTCCTTCATTGTTCTGTTTAATTCTACTCCATCCTTCAAAGATAAGCTCAAATAACACTCAGGAAAGAAGTCTTTCTAGATGCCCTAAATCATTGTTTTTCTCTAGCACTTGCGTCCAATCTCTGATTGTTTGTATGCTTACATTATAATGATTGTTTCTCATTTTATATAATTGTCTACTCTCTAACACATTCTCATCAAACAGCATGTTATTTGACAGTAGAGATTCCTTCTTACCGATCTTTGTATTCCTAGGGCTTACCTGAGTGTGGCCCAGTAAGTCAATGGTTTGTTACGAATGAATGTGTGTTAATTAAGAATTCTATTTACTGGGAGTTCTGTTTTTTGTTTTTTTCAGAATTTCATGGAGAGATTTTGGGAGAAGTTCTTAGAATATAGAGCTATCTTAACATGGAAGAAATTGAATAGATAAAAAATATAAGAGCAGCTAGAAGGACTGCTACTAGTAGCAAGGCAAAAAACAGTAGGTACCAGGATCAATATAGAATCTTTGTCAACTTGAGCTTTTATAGAAGTAGATGTAAGGCAGCATTTATCAGAGAGATAGTAGGGCCAATTGGCTAAGAACATTGGCCCTGGAGTCCAATTAAATCCTTTGCTTAAACTGTGGCTTTGTCACTTATCAGCAAAACTAAGTTTTAACATCTCAGATTCTTCTTCTATAAATCAACCTTCTAAAGTTTGAGGAACATCTTAGTAATTTGGGCTACTATAACAAAATACCACAGATTGAGTGGCATATACACAACAGGAGTTTATTTCTCACAGTTCTAGAGACTGGAAGTCTTCCAACAGGCTGCCAGCATGGTTGAGTGAGGGCCCTCTTCTAGTCACAGACTTCTCATTCTATCCTTATGTGGGAAGAAGGTTAGGGAGCTCCACGGGATCACTTTTATAAGAGCTTTAACCCCATACATGAGGTCTCTGCCCTCATGATAGCACTTTCCGAAAGGCCTCACTTTCTAACACTGTCATGTTGGGTGTTAGAATTCCAACATGTAGAATCATATGATCCTCTCATTAGATGCAGAGAAAGCATTTGACAAAATACAGCATCCATTCCTGATCAAAACTATTCAGAGTGTAGGGATAGAGGGAACATTCCTCGACATCTTAAAAGCCATCTACGAAAAGCCCACAGCCAATATCATTCTCAATGGGGAAGCACTGGGAGCCTTTCCCCTAAGATCAGGAACAAGACAGGGATGTCCACTCTCACCACTGCTATTCAAACTACTGGAAGTCCTAGCCTCAGCAATCAGACAACAAAAAGACATTAAAGGCATTCAAATTGGCAAAGAAGAAGTCAAACTCTCCCTCTTCGCAGATGACATGATACTCTACGTAGAAAACCCAAAAGTCTCCACCCCAAGATTGCTAGAACTCATACAGCAATTTGGTAGCGTGGCAGGATACAAAATCAATGCCCAGAAGTCAGTGGCATTTCTATACACTAACAGTGAGACTGAAGAAAGAGAAATTAAGGAGTCAATCCCATTTACAATTGCACCCAAAAGCATAAGATACCTAGGAATAAACCTAACCAAAGAGGTAAAGGATCTATACCCTAAAAACTATAGAACACTTCTGAAAGAAATTGAGGAAGACACAAAGAGATGGGAAAATATTCCATGCTCATGGATTGGCAGAATTAATATTGTGAAAACGTCAATGTTACCCAGGGCAATTTACACGTTTAATGCAATCCCTATCAAAATACCATGGACTTTTTTCAGAGAGTTAGAACAAATTATTTTAAGATTTGTGTGGAATCAGAAAAGATCCCAAATAGCCAGGGGAATTTTAAAAAAGAAAACCATATCTGGGGGCATCACAATGCCAGATTTCAGGTTAGACTACAAAGCTGTGGTCATCAAGACAGTGTGGTACTGGCACAAAAACAGACACATAGATCAATGGAACAGAATAGAGAACCCAGAAGTGGACCTTCAACTTTATGGTCAACTAATATTCGATAAAGGAGGAAAGACTATCCATTGGAAGAAAGACAGTCTCTTCAATAAATGGTGCTGGGAAAATTGGACATCCACATGCAGAAGAATGAAACTAGACCACTCTCTTTCACCATACACAAAGATAAACTCAAAATGGATGAAAGATCTAAATGTGAGACAAGATTCCATCAAAATCCTAGAGGAGAAAACAGGCAACACCCTTTTTGAACTTGGCCACAGTAACTTCTTGCAAGATACATCCACGAAGGCAAAAGAAACAAAAGCAAAAATGAACTATTGGGACTTCATCAAGATAAGAAGCTTTTGCACAGCAAAGGATACAGTCAACAAAACTAAAAGACAACCTACAGAATGGGAGAAGATATTTGCAAATGAAGTATCAGATAAAGGGCTAGTTTCCAAGATCTATAAAGAACTTCTTAAACTCAACACCAAAGAAACAAACAATCCAATCATGAAATGGGCAAAAGACATGAAGAGAAATCTCACAGAGGAAGACATAGACATGGCCAACAAGCACATGAGAAAATGCTCCGCATCACTTGCCATCAGGGAAATACAAATCCAAACCACAATGAGATACCACCTCACACCAGTGAGAATGGGGAAAATGAACAAGACAGAAAACAACAAATGTTGGAGAGGATGCGGAGAAAAGGGAACCCTCTTACACTGTTGGTGGGAATGTGAACTGGTGCAGCCACTCTGGAAAACTGTGTGGAGGTTCCTCAAAGAGTTAAAAATAGACCTGCCCTACGACCCAGCAATTGCACTGTTGGGGATTTACCCCAAAGATACAGATGCAATGAAACGCCGGGACACCTGCACCCCGATGTTTCTAGCAGCAATGTCCACAATAGCCAAACTGTGGAAGGAGCTTCCGTGTCCATCGAAAGATGAATGGGTAAAGAAGATGTGATTTATGTATACAATGGAATATTCCTCAGCCATTAGAAACGACAAATACCCACCATTTGCTTCAACGTGGATGGAACTGGAGGGTATTATGCTGAGTGAAATACGTCAATCGGAGAAGGACAAACAGTGTATGTTCTCATTCATTTGGGGAACATAAATAATAGTGAAAGGGAATATAAGGGAAGGGAGAAGAAGTGTGTGGGAAATATCAGAAAAGGTGACAGAACAAAGACTCCTAACTCTGGGAAACGAACTAGGGGTGGTGGAAGAGGAGGAGGGCGGAGGGTGGGGGTGAATGGGTGACGGGCACTGAGGGGGGCACTTGATGGGATGAGCACTGGGTGTTATTCTGTATGTTGGCAAATTGAACACCAATAAAAAATATATTTATTATAAAAAAAAAAGAATTCCAACATGTAAATTTGGGGGTGAAAGACACAAACACAGCTACCATAGCAAGGGATGATTAATAAGATAAATATCACATGAAGTACTTGTCAAAATCTCTGGTACATGCTAAGTGCTAAATTGTAACTATTACTCTTTTTTATGTATGACTTTACATTCCAACCTATTTCTGCTCTTTTGGGCTTTCAAACATGCATATCTGTGGCTAAAATTAATATGGGTGTCCATGTGCAAACCACTCATTTAAAAATATATTTTAAAATATTTTGAATATTGAAAGCCTTTAGCTTTTAGTAACATGTCAACACCATCTCTTATATATTACATCAGGAGAGATAAGAGCAGGAGCAACGAGCTAGACCAAAACTCTCATGGTTTATAATGGTTTTTGTAACTGTAGACCCACTTTGGCCTGTTTTTACTGTCTGGAAAATAGAGACAAAAAACTGAAAGCTCACTACGGATTCTCAGGAGTAGCTGGTAAGGGAAATGAAAAAGCATTTAGTTTCCTTTAAAGCATTGCAAGGTGGCATCATATTTTAATTATGTTCTTTTCACAAAATAAATAGAAAAAAGAAGTCAACAGACTTAAGGCATAAATCACTTAATTTAAAATCGGCCATGAAGTGTGGTCTGAGACAAACTGCAAATTAAAGCTTTAGCATTGTCCCTTTGTGAATATTGCCTAGTGCCTTGAGTACATAATTAATGTAGTGACCTCTGTGAAGATGTGGTAGCAAGAGCAGATACAGGGTCAAGTAGCAACTACATTGTTTTCTAACTCAGGGATGCTAGATATCTACACCATCAGATTGTCAAGTCTTCAGTAAATTGGGAATAATCACCCTTCTTCCAATTACCTCAGAGTTGTTTTAAGAATTAAAAAATACGTATAATTCTACACATCTGTCTTCTTTGTAGAGAAAGCAGTGATGGAAACAGAGCGAGATAAAGGGTTAGGATTAGCTAATAGAAACCTCCCTGAGGAGCTACAGTGAGAGACTGCAGTGGAAGATGATACAGATAAGCAGCAATCAGCAGTTTAGTTACATGATGCTGGGCTTAATTACCAGGTAATAGGTAATAGACATTCATAAGCATTTATGAGGAGATTCAAGAAGCTAATGGAAGGCTCAATCTTTCCATCAAGTCACAATGGTAGGGGTGGCAAGTTGTTGTGGAAGGGCTTGAAAGAAGATAGGCCTGGGTAGGAATCCTGCTTTGTTGATTTCCTGGGAGCTGTCTGTCCTTGTTGGGTTTCAACATCATTTTAAGTCAACCGGGGATCATAATATTCATCTTATGGGAGACTGTGAGAATCAAATGGGATATTGCAAATACAGTGCTTAACCTACAGTAAACACTCTGTAAATACAGCTTATTGTTATCCCTTGGGAATGGGTATTCTCAGTGCCCTGTCCTCACTGATTGCACTTATTACTAGGAAACTACACAGATCACCAAGCTTCCTTAGCAGAGTTTATCATTTCCTGTTATCATTAGTCAACATTCGCTATTTTCCTACGTGGAAAGGAGATATGTTAAATGTCCAAGGAATAGTAGTTCAGGTTAAGTTCTTCAAGTTGGTAGAAAACTTATTATAAATCTATTGACTTAATCCCTGAACATGCTGACTTCATCATTGCTGTATCTTTCACTACTTTTCAGTTACTATCTACTATTAGTAAAGTGTATTGGAAATAATGGAAGGAAGGAAACCTCACCTCCCTTTTCCTCACATACAAGCTACTTTAAATATGAAAGCTTTGCTTTGATGTTTTTAGCAGGGTATATTGCGGGCTTACTTTAATTGGAATGTGTTTATGACAGTATTACAAATGCCATTCAAAATCATCCTCTGGGGCGCCTGGGTGGCTCAGCGGTTGAGTGTCTGCCTTCGGCTCAGGGCCTGATCCTGGAATCCTGGGGTCAAGTCCCACATCAGGCTCCCTGCATGGAGCCTGCTTCTCCCTCTGCCTCTCTCTGTGTGTCTCTCAAGAATAAATAAATAAAATCTTTAAAAAAAAATCACCCTCTAACTTGGATTATAAAATTTTATTCAATTTATATAACTTGTGAAAAATGCACTCATACTTTCAAATTGAGATGCATATGAAGATAATCATGTATGTAAAAAAAATCTAGATAGAACTTAAGTAATTTTCAGGGTATACTATTTTGCATACCTAAAATCCTTGCATAAAAATATAATTTTGAGGGTGCTGTGTGGCTCATTTGGTTGAGCAGCTGACTTTGAACTTCAGCTCAGGTCATGATCTCAGGATTCTGGGATTGAGCCCACTCAGCACGGAGTCTGCTTCAAGATTATCTCTCCCTTTCTGCCCTCCTCTCCTCTAAAAATAAATAAATAAATCTTTTTAAAAATGTAATTTTGATTTAATTCAAATTCAGTTAATAAAAAAATTAATGCAGAATGCTTCGTTTATATAAAGGTATATGCTTGGGGAAAAAAACAGACTTTTCATGTAGTAAACACTTGGCTTTTTGACTCTGAAGCATCTATACTCCTATCTTGTGTTAAAGCATTCCCCTTGGCATATTCTTTTTGAGAGAAGACAAAAAAGATAAGAGAGCAGTGTAGTGGTAGTGTTAGTTGAGATGGCCAGCCTTCCCTGAGTCAAGGCATGAACATGTGGCTGAAGACAAACTGATTGGATTCAATCTCCTGTGATTTTGAAAAATGAATAAAATAATGCCAATGTGAGGAGAAATAAAAAACCATGGGAACCAATTTATCTAACTGTCAGCACCCTGGTTAGATAATTCCATTTACTCCATTATGTCACTAAGGACAAAAATCTCTTTATTTTATCTCTATATTCATAGGGTATAGATTCATCTTGTTCAGCTGCCTCCTTCCATGGTCTCAACATGGCTCCTTAGTTCCAGTTTCACAACACAATATGATTCTGTTGACTGGCAAATTGATCAAGGCTCAGCTCGACAGCTCACTTCTGCAGCAGTGGTACCAGCTAAGCTTGGTCATGGCTAATAAAATACATACCAGCTATACTTATATTGCTGTAGACTTGCAAATATTCTGATTTGTTATTTCATAAATCTGTGAAAATATTCCAAATACAATATTCTACTAATTTGCTATTGTACCTTTTGAAGTTGTACTTTACTACTAAATACTTTCAGTGACTTTTTTGGTAGCAATTTTGGAGGGAAGAGAAAAACATCTTTCTATTACCTAGAAATCCCTGACTATCTTATTTTATGTTTCTCTTTATACAGAATCCCCCACCCCACCCCCCCAGCTATAACAGCTGTAGCTAAAATTGTTCATTTGATGCTGCACTGGGATTTTGCTTTTTTACTCTCTTGTGCCTACTTATATCTAAGCTAAGGGGGTCTTCATTAAATGTTTGTTGAATTAATTATTAAAAATAGATTAAATGACAAAAGGCACTTGCTATAAGCACTAGAGAGTGTTTATTATAAACAACACTGACATGGGCATGATTCCTGCAAAAGGAAAAGAAATGTGGACCTCAGATTTAGAAAAATGAGGGACAGCAGAAAGAGCTGCATATTAAAAATACCACTGTCTTGGGACTCATAAGACTTGGCTCTGAGAGTTATGAGATCACTCAGGCATATACCTTGACAGTGAACAATCAACATTTTCTGTTGTATTTTTTTGTATGTTATATAATTCATTTAGGCAACACTATCCTTGGTAAGACCATAAAATAGAAACTCTTGGTGCAATCTAGTAAGATATATTTTAGATTTCTAGACTAGCAATAGAAGGACCTAAATTTATCTTTCAATCTAACTTCTGATTTTATTCTTTCTTTCTTTCTTTCTTTCTTTCTTTCTTTCTTTCTTTCTTTCTTTCTTTCTTTCCTTTTTAAAAAGAATTTATTTATTTATTCATGAGAGACACACAGAGAGAGGGAGAAGCAGGCTCTACGCAGGGAGCCTCATGTGGGACTCGATCTCGGGTCTCTAGAATCAGGCCCTGGGCTGAAGGAGGCACTAAACCACTAAGCTACCCGGGCTGTCCTAACTTGTTGATTTTATTTTTTTTTAAGATTAATTATTTATTTATTCATAGAGACAGAGAGAGAGGCAGAGACACAGGCAGAGGGAGAAGCAGGCTCCATGCAGGGAGCCCGATGCGGGACTCGATCCCGGGTCGCCAGGATCACGCCCCGGGCTGCAGGCAGCGCTAAACCGCTGCGCCACCGGGGCTGCCCTAACTTGTTGATTTTAAATGAAAATATTAAAGAATGGAGAAGTTTAACTAACCTATACTATTTTATTGGCATCTATTAATCACTTATTCTGTGTTATCTTAAATCATTTACACTTGTTATTTAATGTTGTAGCAGTCCCAATTTATGTATCAGGTAACTGAAATTCAGCAAGGTTACGTAACTTGTCCAGGGTCACTGCTGTGCTTCTCATCAGCAATAGGGCCCAGCTCTGTTGACCTCCAGCCTAGTACTCATTCTGCAGCACTGACATCCAGTACCTGGATCTCGGAAACAGCCTACCTGGGAATCTGGAGCCCAGGAATTGGACAGAAAGGTTTAGGTGGCCTCTGTGTAGGTTGTAACATATAATTATATGCTTTTATTAAGATTATCATGTCTTATTAATTTAACAGCTCTTAATAATATGCTTAATGTTAACAAATGTAAACATAAATGGAAAGGGAGAAAATCATGAAACTGTACCTGATGAAATAAGCTATTTTAAGCTAAACCGGTAATTGCATTCTAGTCAGGATGAAACATAGCTGACATTCCTAATATAGCATAACCAGGTTGGTGGGGGCAAGAATATCAGGACTAATAACTCCAATGATACCCTTTTCTGTTTCTACCTAATAATGTTGAGATCACAGAGTATAAAGGTATGGCCAGGGTGAGGTTAAGAGACTGACAGGGCTCCTACAGAAACATCCAGATTGCATATAGGAAAGAGTGCCATTCACTGTCGTCTTACCCATTGATTCTGGTCAACACAACAAAATGTCCACAATGAGGGCACCTGGGTGGCTCAGTGGTTGAGCATTGGCCTTTGGCTCACATTGTCATCCTGGGGTCCAGGGATCAAGTCCTGCATCAGGCTCCCTGCAGGGAGCCTGCTTCTCCTTCTACCTGTGTCTCTGCCTCTCTCTCTCTCTGTCTCTCATGGATAAATAAATAAATAAATAAATAAATAAATAAATAATCTTAAAAAAAAGTCTGCAATGAGTTCAGTAGGAAGCATCTCCAGAGTTCTATGTTCAAACCTAGGATTATTCATTAATTCATTTGTGCATGCATTTATTCAATTTGTTATCATGATTGACCTCATATGATTGGTAAGTTGCAGTTGTGGAAAAGACATATGGCAAATGTTCTGAAAGACTACCAGAGATTCCCTATCAAAGAAACAGTCAAAATATGTTGGGTAACATAATTAGAATAGATTAGACTAACTTTAGTTCCTCCTCTTTCTAGAGATAGAAGCTTCATTTTTCTATTTTGTTTTATATAATTAGTTTCCAGAAATGTTTTATTTTTGTTCAATGGTCTTTAATTTACCAGCCTCTTTTTCAGGAGAGCATTTCCTAGTATCTTAATAACTACAATGGAATGGTTATGCTCTGCTTAATGGACATGATCTTTAAAAAATAATGTCATTTCTGAATACTTAATGAAATTCACAATTAAGAAGGCATTGAAGTTCAAGATCTTATAAAAAAAGAGACATTTTCCTAAATATAACATAGCCATCTAAGTTAGTTCAAAGTAGTCTTTTTCTTTAGTTTAAGGTTCAAAGACATGAATGTATTCCTATTTCTTCCTGACCTTGTAATGATTCAAAATGTGAAAAGTTAGTTGACTGCCATCACAGAAAACTACTATATATGTATGTGTGTATACACCCATATTCATGGGTGTATATATATCAATCTCTATAAAATACTAAATATAATATAACACATATGATACAGATAGAATAAACTGTATCTGTATCTAGGTACAGTAAATTATATCTGTACCTGGAGTAAATTGTTTCTATAGTATAGAAACAATTGTATCTATAGCATATGGAACCACTATATATATATGTACATATACATATATATAGTGGTTTGTGTGATAGTTGTTTAACAGCCATTTCACATATTGATTATATCAATCATAAGATATTATATCTATATCTACTATACTATATATCTATATGTAGGTAGATAATACAATATTTATGTCTACATTTACTATGATATATAGTATATACTATAGTAGGTATAGATATATATTAATGTACACAATGATTTTTAATTATTAATAAGATATAATTTGAGAAAAAAGTCACAATTTTTAAAGAATGAGCCAACATACATAGGAATTCTGTTTTCAGTGTAGACTAGATTGGTAATAGTGAAAAGGCTTATTATATTTATTTTCTGTTTGAGAAATAAAGAAACTGAAACTATCCTTTTAAAATTATGCTCAATGGAACACATGATACTTGGGCAGTTACCATGGGTTTACTGTGAATTTTCTTCTCAGGCAGCTCACAGAAATTGCAAAAGTCTGTCTCTAGTCCTTCAAGAAGCCTGGCTACAATAGACTCTCACTATGGGAAAAAAATCCTTTCTGCTAATTCTAAATTCAGTTCCTACCTCCAAGATCCTGCGTAGATCCAGACTTGTTTCCAATGGAGAGTCCCCAGAATTGTCTTCCTATTATAAGAGATCTATTCTAATTTGTAGAGGATCCTAAATATCTAGTCCAGGTCAAACATAATTCTATCAAAATATCCAAGAGATAAATTCAAATATGAGCTAACATCTAGCTTCTTCCACAATGGACTCAGGACTTTATTGCTTTGGACTTCTGTTCTCTCCATATTTTCAGCCAGCTTGTGCTTGTTATCTGCAAAAGTCTTAGCGTTAACCTTGGTAGCACTTTGACACATACTGCTTGAAGCATTTGGTTGTGTGGTTAACATTATAACTGGCTAATACCTTTTATTGTGTTGTTGCTTGGTTACTTTTTGGTTTTTTGCATGGTGCCAGAAACTTACTGTGCTATTAAAATATATGTATTGATGATTATTGTAACTGCTATCACTATAAAGGCAGAGTACCTAAATACATAAAGCAAAAACTAACAAGGCTAAAAAGAGAAATAAAAGGTAATACAATAATAGTTGAGGGGAGCCCCAGTGGCTCAGTGGTTTAGCACCACCTTCAGCCCAGGGCGTGATCCTGGAGACCCGGGATCAAGTCCCATGTCAGGATCCTTGCATGGAGTCTGCTTCTCCCTCTGCCTGTGTCTCTGCCTCTCTCTCTCTCTGTGTCTCTCATGAATAAATAAATAAAATCTTAAAAAAAATTAGTTGAGACTTTAATACCACACTTTCAACAATAAACAGATCATCCAGACAGAGAATCAATAAAGAAACAATGGATTTGAGCAACACTGTAGACAAAATAGACCTATCAGGCATCTACAGAACATTTTATCCATCAAAAGCAGAATATACATTCTTCTCAAGAACATTTGAAACATTTTCTAGGATAAACCAAATGTTAGACTATGAAACAAGTCTTAGCAAATTCAAGAAAATTAAATCATACCAAGAATCTTCTCTGACCACAGTGGTAAGAAAGTAGAAATCAATAACAAGGGGGAAATTGGAAAATTCACAAACACCTGAAAAGTAAACAACACTCTTCTGAACAATCAGTGGATCAAAGAAGAAATTAAAGGAGAAATAAAAAGTTTCTTGAGACAAATGAAAATGAAAACACAACTTTCCAGAACTAATGCATTGCAGCAAAAGCAGTTCTAAGAGGGGAAGTTCATAGCAAAAGCATCTACATTAACAATCAATAAAGAGGGCAGCCCCAGTGGCGCAGCGGTTTAACGCGGCCTGCAGCCCAGGGTGTGATCAAATCCCACATCAGGCTCCCTGCATGGAGCCTGCTTCTCCCTCTGCCTGCTTCTCCCTCTGCCTGTGTCTCTGCCTCCTCTGTCTCTGTCTCTGTCTCTGTCTCTCACTCTCTTTCTCTCTCTGTGTTGCTCATGAATAAATAAATAAAATCTTAAAAAAAAAAAAAGAATCAATAAAGACCCCAAATAAACAGCTTAATATTATGCCTTTAGGAACTAGAAAAAAGATCAAACTGAGCCTAAAGTTAGCAGAATAAAGGAAATAATAAAGATTAGAGCAGAAATAAATAGAGAACAGGAAAACAATAGAAAAGATTAACCAAATGAAGACTTAGTTCTTTGAAAAAACAAAATTGACAAACTCTTAGCTGGGCTAACCAAGGAGAAAAGAGAAAGGACCCATATCAAAAAAAGTATAAAAGTAAAAAAAGACATTAATTACAACTGATAAAAGAAATTCAAAGGATCATAAGAAACAACTGTAAACAACTGTTGGCAGATAGCCAACAAATTAAGCAACCTAGAAAAATGGGAAAATTCTTAGAAACAAACAATTTACCAAGACTCATGAAGAAAAAATAGGAAATCTGGACAGATCAATTATTGGTAAGGAGATTGAATCAGTAATAAAAAAAAAAAAGCCCTTCAATGAAGAAAAGCCCAGGACCAGATGACTTCACTGGTGAGTTTTACCAAACATTTAAAGAATTAGTACCAACTCTTTTCAAACTCTTTGAAAAAATCAAAGAGGAGGGCACTTCTTTCACGAGACCAGCATTATCCTGATACCAAAATCAGAAAACACTATTAGAAAAGAAAAGTACAGGCCAATATCCCTGATGAACGTAGATGTAAAAGTTCTTAGTAAAACACTAGCAAACCAAATCCAGCAACATATTAAAATATCATTCACCATGATCAAGTAAGATTTATATCTATGATGCAAGGAAGTTTCAACATATGCAAATCAATCAATGTGATTTACATTAAGACAATGAAAACAAGAAGCATACGATCATTTCAATAGATACAGAAAAAGCACTTGAGAAAATTTAACATAAGTTTATAATAAAAACTTAACAAGTTGGGCAAAGAAGGAATATATCTCAACATAAGAAAGGCCATATACGATAAGCCCACCGCTAACATCATACTCAATGGTGAAAGATTAGAAACTTTTGCTCTCAGATTAGAAACAAGAACAAGAAAAGGCTGCCTACTCTCACCACTCCTCCAATATGGTACTGGAAGTGCTAGCTAGAGCATTCAGGCAAAAAAAGAAATAAAAGGCATCAAAATGGGAAAGAAAGAGGTACAATTATCTCTAATCAATGAATTAAGTAAAGCTGCAATTTTTGCAATACAAAATTAACATTCAAAAATGAATACCAGGGCACTTGAATGGCTCAGTCAGTTGTCTGCCTTGGGGTCAGGTCATGATCCTGGAGTCCTGGGATTGAGCCCCGCATCACACTCTGCACTCAGTGGGGAGCCTGCTTCTCTCTCTTCCCACTCTCTTTCTCTCAAATAAAGATTTTTTAAAAAATAAATACCATTTCTTTTTTTTTTAATTTTTTTCAATTTTTTAAAAATTTATTTATGATAGTCACAGAGAGAGAGAGAGAGAGAGAGAGAGGCAGAGACACAGGCAGAGGGAGAAGCAGGCTCCATGCACCGGGAGCCTGACGTGGGATTCGATCCCGGGTCTCCAGGATCGCGCCCTGGGCCAAAGGCAGGCGCCAAACCGCTGCACCACCCAGGGATCCCAATGAATACCATTTCTATACAATGACAGCAAACTTCCCATTTAGAATGGCATCAAAACAATTAAATAGTAAATTTAAGGAAGTAAAAGATCTGTGTGCTGAAAACTACAAAATACTGATTAAAGAAATCATAGAGACAAATAAATGGAAAGGTACCCTCTGTTCATGGGTTGGAAAAATGACTTGTTAATATGTCAATACGATTAAAGACCATTTAATCGTGCAATCCCTATCAAAATTCCAATGGCATTTTTTACAGAAGTAGAAAAATAATCCTAAATTTATATGAAACCCCAAAAGGCCCTGAATACCCAAATAAATTCTGAGAAAAAAAAAAAGAATAAAGCAGCAGGTATCCCACTTCCTGATTTCAAACTATACTATAAAGCTATTATCATCAAAATACTATGGTACTGGCATAAAAACAACAATGGAACAGAATCAAGAGCCCAGAAATAAACCCAAGCATATATAGTCACATAAATTTGACAAGGAAGCCAAGAATAGCTAACAGAGGAAAGACAGTCTCTTCAATAAATGGTTCTGAGATAATTGGATATTCACATGTAAAAGAATGAAACTGGACCCCTATCTTATACCACTCACGCAAATTAACTCAGAATCGACTAAAGACTTATATGTAAAATCTAATACCATAAAACTCCTAGAAGAAGGCATAGGAAAAAAGCTCCTTGACATGATCATAATGATTTTTTGGATATGACACAAAAAGGACAAGCAATAAAATAAAAATAAACAGGTGGGACTATGTCAAACTAGAAAGTATCTGAAGAGCAATAGAGACCATCCACCAAGTGAAAAGGCAACCCACGGAACGGGAAAAAATATTTGCAAACCACATATGATAATTATAACCTGATAATATCCAGGTTAATATAAGAACTTTTAAGACTCTTTCTTTTAACTGCAGAATACCAAATAACCCAGCTACAAAATGGCCAAAGGACTTGAATAGACATTTCTCTAAAGACATTATTCAAAAGGCTAACAGGCCAAATGAAAGGTCAGTTTTAATATTAGGGAAATGCAAATTGAAATTACAATGAGATATCACCTCTCCTATTAGAATGGTCATCAAAAAGACAAGAGATAACAAATGCTGGCATGTGGAGAAAAGGCAACCATTGTGCACTTTTAGTGGCATGTAAGTTGGCACAGCCACTAAGAAAAATAGCATGGAGGAGCCTTGAAATATTAAAACTAGAACTACCAAATGACCCAGCAATTCCACTTCTGGAAATATATTCAAAAGTAACAAAAAAACCAAATAGAAAATACATTTTTGCCCCCATAACCCCCATGTCCATAGCAGCATTATTTATAATGGTCAAAGCATGGAAACAACCTAAGTGTCCATTGATGGATGAATGGATAAATATGAGGTAGGTATGTGTGCATATACATATATATGTGTGATATATATAATCAAATATTACTCAACCATAAAAAAACAAGGAAATCCTATATGTGACAACATGGATGGACTCTGAAGGCATTATGCTAAGTGAAATAGGTCAGACAGAAAGACAGATACTGTCCACCTATATGTGGAATCTAAAAATAAGAACTCATAGAAAAAGAGACTAGACATATGGTTACCAGAGGTGGAGGGTGGGGGCAAGGGGATTTGGAGAAAGCTGGTCAAAAGGTACAAACTTCCAGCTATCAGATCAGCAGTACTAGAGATGTAATGTACAACATGATGAATATAGCTAACAGTGCTGTTTGATACATAGGAAGGTTGTTGAGAGTAAATCCTAAGAATTCTCATCACAAGGAATTTTTGTGTTAATAATTTCACAATATATGTAAATCAAACCATCATACTATATGCCTAGAACTTAAATAGTAATGTATGTTAATTCTCAAACTGGAAAAAAAAGTTGAATACACTTAATATATACTAGAATGGCTAAATTTTTAAATCCTAAATATACCAAGTCTGGTGAGGGTTCAGAGTAAACAGAGCTCTCTTGTATTGCTGTTGGGATCACAAAATAGTTCACTCATTTTGGGAAACAGTTTACATTTTCTTGTGAAATATGGTATGTGAAATACATACCGTAAGAAATAACATTCCCATTCCTAAAAATCCTTTGCTTTTATCTAGGATGCAAAAGTGATTTTGTTCTGGGGCACCCGGGTGGCTCAGTCAGTTGAGCATCTGACTTTGGTTTCGGCTCAAGGTCCTTGGGTCAGAGCCCCCATCAGGCTCCAAGTTCAGTTGGGAGTCTTGCTTGAGGATTCACTCTCTCTCCTTCTCCTCCTCCCCCTTATCCGCTTCCTCTTTCTCCTCCTTTTCCTCCTCCTCCTCCTCCTCCTCCTCCTCCTCCTCCTCCTCCTCCTCCTCCTCCTCCTCCTCTTCTTCTTCTTCTTCTTCTTCTTCTTCTTCTTCTTCTTCTTCTTCTTCTTCTTCTTCTTCTTCTCCTACTCTCTCTCTCTCTCCTCTCTCTCTCTCTCTCTCTCATTCTCTGTCTCTCTTACTCATAAATGGATGAATCTTAAAAAAAAAAGTAGTTTGTTCCTTTAGTTCTTCTCTTTGGGGATGCTTTGTTTGTTTTGTTATCTTTTATTTGTTTTTTAATCCCTTCCCCAATTACTAACTTTTATTCATATCTTTTTGTGTTCTTATTTCTCATGATTTCAAAGCTGCTGATTGCAAAGTTATCATTATAGCTCTTTTTCAGAGTCACTATATTCTACTCTCTGTGTTACATCTGCTTATTATGCAAAAATGCATGTTAATAGTACTGTGTGTACTATCTGCCATCAACTAGACCAAAAGCATGTAATCCTTACAGATAGTCTTTTTCTTTCTTTTTTTTTTAAGATTTTATTTATTTATTTATTTATTCATGAGAGACACACAGAGAGAGAGAGAGAGGCAAAGACACAGGCAGAGGGAGAAGCAGTCTTCATGCAGGGAGACTGATGTGGGACTCAATCCCCGGACTCCAGGATCATGCCCTGGCCCTAAGGCAGGCAAGAAACCACTGAACCATGCAGGGACCCCCCAGATAGTCTTTTTATGTCGTGGTCCTTAATTCTTTTTTGACTGCCAGAGATATATTTTATGATTGCTATTTTAAAAGGTGAAATATCAAGATTTCTCTGGCAAACAGAAAGAAGCTGCTGGTTTCCACTCCTACAGTCATCTGCTTAAGGAAACTTCTTTAATATTTCCCCATGGTATAAATATGATAAATGGTGAATTGTGCCTGAGATACATAATTTTTCACAGTGGATGCATTTTACATGCTAAAAGAATTTAATTAGACATGACATTTAAGTTAAAGAGAGTTAATGATGTTTCAATTTGTGGAGTCCGTTGTTCAGTTGCCATGAATGTCTACCCGCAGCCTGCTGTGTCAGGGGTCACATAGTCAGTGCACAGGGTAATGTATCTTCCCTCACTTAATTTTTCTCTTCTTCTTTTGTTTTTTTATATCCTTCCCACCACTGCCTTCTGACACCTTGATAAGTCTTCATCACAGACTGACTAAAGAAGGAAAACAAAACACAAAACAATCCACAGAGAAAAATCTCTATGATGTGATGCTTTTCCATTTGTTCTTTGATCACTGACAAAAATCACAACTGAAAAGGCTTCGGTTCTTTACTACATTTTTATCATCCAATACTCTGAAGACTCATTTTTGAGCTTAACAATCTCTGGTACCTGAATGATGCTGATCTTTTAGAGTCTCCAATAAGTCCCTACTTACAAAGTCCAGGTGCCTCTTCCCAGATCTCACACTCAGGTAACTTTCTACAGTATTTGACCTTACTGACCACTCCTTCCTTCCTTCTTCACATGCTACTCCTTGGCTTCTTTGTAATCTCCTCATTCTTGTTCTACTAATTATCAGCCTTCTCTATGACCCCTCATTCTTCACCTATGTTTTAGGTGTAACTTTCTCAAGGTTACATCTTGGTCTTCTCTCACATACTCTCATTTCAACTTTCACCACCCTTCAAATGATTCCATCTCCTTATTTCCAGCCTGGCTCTTCTCTTAGACACCACACCTACATTAGCAACCCCTTGCTGGTTATCCCTAAATTCAATATGTTCAAAATGAAATTAGACAAAACAGTTTTCTCATTAGGAACATTGCTTAAAATTTTGCCCTGACTATATTCTGTGTGCCTATGGAGAAGACACTTAAGTGGTAAATACAGCTATAATTTGGGGGAAGACCACTCTACTCTACAGTTACTGTGAGGATTAAATATCTAACTTACTGTTTGGAGTATGGTGGCACTCAATATCTAGGAGATAGTCTGTTACTATCCTTTCTTTAATGTCTCTCTCTCTTACTAGAACTCTGATTCCATTAGTAGAATCATTGTAATCCTATAGCAATTTCTTCATGCACTGTCTTCATATCCCATCGGTGATCAAGTCATGTTGATTGTATTTTTTTCACTTTGTCTTATATATGTCTTTATCTGCATTGGTTCTTATTATCCACAACTCACACTATTGCGAAACGAACCAATTGTCTCTTCTGCTTTCAGTCTCTCATTGTTCCAAATCATCCTTCATTCTGTGATTTACATTATTTTCCTAAGGAACAGCAATAATGCCTTTATATTTTCCTTGAGATTGCTTCAGTGGCTCCTAATTGCCTGAAGTATAATGACCAAACATCTTAAATTAGCATTCACAGTCCTTCTCAGTCTGATTATAGTTATCTTTTTTGTTTCATTTCCTACTAGTAGTCATTATAAACTCTCTCTTCTAGCCAGACTGGATAAGTAACTGACCTCCAAAAAAGCTAAATAAAGCATGCTCAGTGCATTTCTTTACTTTGCAAGGATTCTCTCTTTCCTTAATAAATTCCAGTTAGACAAACTGCTTCCTCCTCAGAATTCATGTAACATGTTGTTGTATTTCTGTTAAGTGCTTTATTTTCTCCTTTCTCTCTTATATTGTTATTAGGCATATGATATCTTTCTTCACTACAAGTTAAGTCCAATGGAAGCAAAAATGGCAATTCAATAAAGCTAGTAAAAAAGAAACAGAAATAGAAAATTAGGGCTGAGAAAAAGAACCCCACCAACACAATGACCCAATATAATTGCTGTGATTATTGCCAAACGTTGTTCTGAACTTCTTCTTCTTCTTTTTTAAAGACTTTATTTACTTATTTGACAGAGAAAGAACAAGCAGGGGGAGAGGGAGAAACAGGCTCCCCACTGAGCAGGGAGCCTGATGCAGGGCTCAATCTCAGGACGCAGGGATTATGACCTAAGCAGAAGGCAGACACTTCACTGACTGAGCCACCCAGGAGCCCCTGAACTTCTTTTTTTAATTGAAATATAGTTAACATACAATGCTATATTAATTTTAGATGTACTACATATTGATTCAACAATTCTGCATATTACCCACTGCTCACCACGAAGTATAGTAAGCCATATAACATTATTATAATATTATTGACAATATTCCTTGTGCTGTACTTTTCATCTTCATGACTTACTTATTTTAAAACTGGAATTTTGTACCTCTTAATCCCCTTTATCTATTTTACCCATCTGCTCTCTGGCAACCACCAGTATGTTCTGTTTTTAAGAATCTGTTTATGTGTATGTTTTATTTTTTAGATTTCACATAAAAGGGAAATCATGTTTTTTGTCTTTCTCTATCTACAGCAAAAGCAGTTCTAAGAAGGAAGTTTATAGCAATACAGGATTACCTCAAGAATCAAGAATTCTGGGACATCTGGGTTGCTCAGTGGTTGGGCATCTGCCTTAGGCTCAGGGCATGATCCTGGGTTCTGGGGATCGAGTCCCACCTCAGGCTCCCTGTGAAGAGCCTGCTTCTCCCTCTGCCTATGTCTCTGCCTCTCTCTGTGTGTCTCTCATGAATAAATAAATAAAATCTTTAAAAAAAAAAGAATCAAGAATTCTAAAATTTAAATGGAACCACAAAAAAAAAAAAAAGCCAAAGCAATCTTGAGAAAGAAGAACAAAGCTGGAGTTATCATAATTCTAGATTTCAAGATATATTACAATGCTGTAGTAATCAAAACAGTATGGGGCTGGCACAAAAATAACCACGTAGATCAATGAAACAGAATAGAGAGCCCAGAAATGAATGCACTTTTATATGCTCAATTAATCTATGGTAAATGAGACAAAGACATACAATAGGGAAAAACAATGTCTTCAACAAATGGGAAAACAGGACATCTACATGCAAAAGAATGAAACCAGATGACTTCCTTACACCATACATAAAAATAACCTCAAAATTGATTAAAGACCTAAATGTAAAACATAAAAATCCTAGAAGAAAACGTAAATAGTAATCTCTTTGACATGAGCCTTTGCAACATTTTTCTAGATATGTCTCCTCAGGCAAGGGAAACAAAATAAATAAAAGATAGACGTTTGGGACTATACCAAAATAAAAAGCTCTAAATTTCTAGCTGAACAAAATTCAATCATTCATTTCACAAATAATATTTTGAATGTCTTCCTTAAGTCTTGCAACATGCTAGATCCTTGGATACAAATCCACTGTTCATAGGGAACTTAAAACAGCAAGTTAGATAACTCAAATTTTCGAAGAGAGAGAAGCACCATTCTTCATAAGAAGTAAAATTTCTGTCAGTGCTTAAGTTTGAGAGAGATTTATTCTTTGGGACCTTATGAAGGACTCATTGAAAAAAAATAAAACAATGACTAGGAGTACAAAAATATGGAAACAAAGATCCATATGACTGCTAAAAAAGCAATTTGTATGATATACATAATATTCAGAAGCATTAGTATCTTAATTTGTCACTGTTTTCGTTAAATGTATAGCCAAACTATTGACAACGGCATATTTGACACATTAGTCAAATCGGGTCTATGCATTTAGCTTAGGTTTAGCACTAAGTGATCCTTAAATGACAGCCTGTATTATAGGCATTTCCCAATGTATTGTGTGTATTAATGACTATAACTACTAATTAACTATTCAAATATAAAAACTCAATGAAAGAAGTCTGCACCCACATCTTGAAACAAATATGTCTTACTTTTCCTTAAATCTGTAATTGTTTGTGTATGTATCTTTCAGAACATGTGCATTTTTCTCTGACTTGCAGAGAATCAGAACAAAGTAAGCTGGTGTGTTCTAACAGGTTTCTCCCTGAATGTCTGCCAAGATTTTTTTCCTTCTTAGGGATTATCTTCAATACCTTCTTCCTTCTCTCTTTCTAGTGTTCTACATTTCTTGACCTAATGTGTAATAGATAATGGGTTGAAACTATTCTATTATTGAAGCAAAGTGAGAAAGTAATAATAACATTTACTAACAGTGGTTAGCTCTTAAACAACTTATTTTCATTCTTATGGTAAGATGTGCTTAGTTGTGAATAAACTCCTTGTATGATCTGCTGAATAATCATAATTTTGCACTGTGTGAATGATTTTCCATTGTTTGCTAAAGCATATGATTAAAAGAAATATTGCTACATAAGTCTACTTGCTTCATTTTACAAAATTTTAACAATCTTGGGTACTGTAGATTAAAATCCAGATGCATGAAGATTTTTTATTTGAGTCTTGAATGTGAACAAAACATAACATGCTTTTTCTAGATTATAAGTTACTCACTGGGATTTATTTAAAACCCACACAGGCACTGCCTCAGGAACTGTTTAGTTCTGTGCACACAGCAAGAATTCAATAAATGCTAAATACATAAATAATAGAAGTATTTTCTACCCTTCTTTTCCCTGGTCACGTTTATATTCTTGCCAAGTCACATGGAATCTGAAATCAGATAGAAATAATTGACACTGATGATTAGGTAATACCACTATAGTCTTACATGCCATCTTTGGAGCTAATGCCCATACTAAGACATTGTTTACTGTTCTAAAGAATACAAGGTACTAGATCTTTTTCTGAATGCTGTGAGAACGGTAGCACCCTTCTTGGTAATATTAAAATTATAATCCACTAGGTGGGAACAGTTAGCTTAACAACGGATTTCTTTTTTGTTGGTTTTTTAGTAGAAGAGGGATTACCCACTAATTAAATGAAGGGCACAATATTAATAATATTCTTTTTTCCATTAACTATCTCTTGTTTAATGTTATGTCCAGAGTTAAAGCAAATTAGTCTGCAGATTAAAAGCTTGATGAAATTTTCAGAAGCCATGACACCTGTATTAGACTGCTCATTACAAGTGTCAGAAAGGGTATAACTTGCAGGACGACCCATGAAAGAGACAGGAGGTGGGGTGGTGGTAAGAGTGAAGAGATTCTTCCAATTCATGTACTGTTGCCAGAAAAATGCCGAGGTTTACCTCCATGGCACAAAAAATACGTAAAAGACATCTTGACATATATAAGACAGGCTCTGTTGAGAAAAATAACTCAGTTACAACTTTGTTAATCAGGCTTACTAGAGGAAAGTGATATGTCATTACTTCCAGGGAATAACTCCACAAATGTCCTCTTCCCTAAGAAGCCTTTCTTCAAAGAAGTCATATGATATTAAAGAACATGCACTTGAGCCAGAAGCCCTAAATTCTTATTCTGACTTTACCAATTATGGTGTCATTTTAGGCAAGTAACTTCATTTCATTTTTTGGTAAAATGGGAATCCTCTTAGCCTTCCAATTGAACTCTTAATAGCTTTTCTTCTGCCCTTGGATTCCCTACCTATATCTCATAGAAGATAACCATCCTTTGTCTCATTCTTTCTAGGTCAAGTTTTCAGAATTATGTTTGCTCATTTTAACTTCTTTCCTGTTGCCATCTTGCTTTGGGCACCATTTTCTGTCTTGCCCACCTCTCACACCCAGCCCTGCAGTTTCCTTTTGCTCCAAATGTCAAAAACTCTGACAACTCTTAAAGTGGCTGTGACACCTGAAATACCAGCTAATGATATTCCCTTGGTGCCTCACTTGGGAAAGGACCAGTTAGACATACCTATTAATTGGAAAGACCCAGTTATATGTATCTGGAGGACCCAATGAGAGGGTTTTGCGTATGGTTGTTGAAGTCTATAGAATTATACAAAAGTGAGCTTCTGTCCCAGATTCAGAGATGCACATTAATGTGGCTCCTTCACTATCTTCTCATTCAAGCCTTTAATAGCTTATCTATACATATGATACATATATACCATATATACTATAATATGTAGATATTATACATTATACATATCATAATGTATATGTCTTGTAAAATATATAATTAATATACATTATATTTTAATATAAAATTTTCATATGGTGTATCATTTTTGATCCTTTCACTTTTAGCTTACCTAGCCTGAGTTTCTTGTACAGTCAGGTTGTGATTTTTTAATCCATCTCTCAATCTAAGTCTTTTTATAGGTCTATATAAGTCACTCTTATTTAACTTAATGATTGACATGTTTGAGCTTAAGTATGCCATTTCATAATATGTTCTGTTATGTTCCTTTGGTTCTTATTCTTCTGTTTCCTTTTTCATATCTTCCTATGGATTATTTGAAGATTTTTTAGTATTCCATCTTGGTTTATTTATTTTTGAGTGTCTCTTTGGAAAACTTTTATATTGGTTGCAATGGATATTATGATTTACATATGTGACTTATCACATTCTACTAATATCAGTATTTTACCACTTTTGGTGAAATATGGAAACCTAGCTTCCACTTAGGTTCTTTTACCATGTTCACATTTAAATATCATTGTCTTTGAGAAAGGGTGGCAGAAAATTTTTTTGAAGAATAGCTGAAAACTTACCTAATCTGGGGAAGAAAACAGATATCTAGATACAGGAGACACAGAAATCCCCCTAAAAAAGTCAACCAAAGGAGGTCCACACCAAGACACATAGTAATCAAAATGTCGAAAAGTAGTGATAAAGGAAAAATGAAAAGCAACAACAGAAGAGAAGACAGTTACCTACAAGGGAAACTTCATAAGGCTATCAGTGGATTTTTCAACAGAGAACTTGCAAGCCAGAGGGGAGTGGCATGATATATTCAAAGTGCTACAAGGGAAAAATCTACAGCCAAGAATATTTTATCCAGTAAGGCTATCATTCAGAATAGGAGAGCTAAGGAGTGCTCAGACAAACAAAAACTAAAGGAGTTCATGACAAATAGAGTAGAGCTACAGAGAATTTTAAAGGGGACTCTTGAGTGGAATGCAAAGACCATAAGACAGCATATGAGAAGTAGGAAATACAAAAACAGTAAAACTAGGTATTCCTGTAAAAAAATCAAGGGATTCACAAAATAAAGGATGCTAGGTAAGACACCATATATGTAAATGTAGAGAGAAAGGAGTAAATGATGGATTTGAACTTAAGTGACCATCAAATTTTTTTAAGATTTTATTTATTTATTTAGAGACAGAGAGAAAGAGAGAGAGAGAGAGAGAGAGAGAGAGAGAGAGAGGTAGAGACACAGGCAGAGGGAGTAGCAGGCTCCACACAGGGAGCCCGATGTGGGACTCAATCCTGGGTCTCCAGGATCACACCCTGGGCCGAAGGCGGTGCCAAACTGCTAAGCCACTCGGGCTGCCCCCATCAATTTAACATAAATTGGTATATGCAGAAGATGTTATATACAAACATGATGATCACCACAAGTCAAAAACCAGTAATAGATATGCAAATAACAAAGAGAGGAATCCAAGTATATCACTAAAGAAAACCAGCAAACCATGAAAGAAAGAAAGACAAGAAAGGGTCAGAAAAAAAGCTACAAAAACAAACACAAAACGAATATAAATAATAGTGAAAGGGAAAATAAGGGAAGGGAGAAGAAATGTGTGGGAAATATCAGAAAGGGAGACAGAACGTAAAGACTGCTAACTCTGGGAAACGAACTAGGGGTGGTAGAAGGGGAGGAGGGCGGGGGGTGGGAGTGAATGGGTGACGGGCACTGGGTGTTATTCTGTATGTTAGTAAATTGAACACCAATAAAAATAAATAAATAAATAAATAAAAAAAACAAGTAATGAAGTGGCAAAAAATAATATCTATAAATAATTACTTTGGATGTAAATGGGCTAAGTGAATTGAGCTTCATGCTTAGTGGGGAGTCTGCTTGAGGATTCTCTCCCTCTCCGTCTGCTCTTTCCTCTGCTCACACATGCACTCTCTGTCTCTCTCTAAAATAAGGTAAAAATAAATAGTTAAAACAGAGACTGTAAAGAGACGAAGAGGACACTATATAACAATAATAAAGGGGAAAATCCAATAAGAAGATAAAAAAATTGTAAATATTTATGGACCCAACATGGAGCACCCAAATACATAAAACAAACATAAAGGAACTAATTGATAATAATACAGTAGTAGGGGACATTAATACATCACTTACACCAGTGGGCAGATCATCCAAACAGCAAATCAAAAAAGAAAGAGTAACTTTAAATAACCCACTCAACCAGATGGACTTAACAGATATACTCAGAACATTCTATTCTATAGCGGTAGAATACACATTGTTTTCAAGCACACATGGAACATTTTCCAGAATAGATCACATATTAGGCCAAAGAAATAGGCCTCAACAAAGTCAAGAAGTTTGAATTCATACCATGCATAGTTTCTGACCATAATACTATGAAACTAGAAATCAACCACAAGAAAAAAAGTCTGGAGAGAACAAAAATAGATGGAAGTTAAATAACATGATACTAAACAAGGAATGTATCAACCAAGAAATCATGTAAGAAATCAAAAAGTACATGGAAGTAAATACAATGGTACAAAACATGGTCCAAAAGCATTCAGGTACAGCAAAAACTGTTCTAAGAGGGAAACTTATAGCAATATAGGCCTTTTTTAGGAAGCAAGAAAAGAAAGGGACTAGGAAAAGAATAACAAACAAAGCTAAAACCAGCAGAAAGAAGGAAATAATTAAAATTGGAACATAAATAAATGATACAGAACCTTAAAAAAATGATAGAACAGATCAATGAAATCAAGAGATGTTTTTTTTCAAAAGATCAACAAAATTGATGTGCTTCTAGCCAGAGTCATTAAAAAAGGACGCAAACAAAATCAGTTGAAAGACGGGAAATATACCAACCACCACCACAGAAATACAAACAGTTTTAAGAAAATATTATGAAAAACTGAATGTCAAAAATTAGACAACCTAGAAGAAATGGATAAATTCCTAGAAACAGAACTTACCAAACTGAGGGAAGGAAAAATAGAAACTTGGAATAGACAGATTACCAGCAAGAAGATCAAATCAGTAATCAAAACCTCCCAACAAAAAAAGTACAGGAACCAATGACTTCACAGGTGAATCCTACCAAAACTTTAAAGAAGAGTTAACATCTATTCTTCTCAAAGTATTCCAAAAAATAGAAGGAAGTCTTCCAAATTCATTGTATGAGGCCAGTATCACCCTTATAGCAAAACCAGATAAAGACATCACAAAAAAAGAGAACTACAAACATCTGATAAACACAGATTTAAAAATCTTCAACAAAACACTAAAAAACCGAATTCAACAATACACTAAAAAAATTATTCACCACAACCATGTGGGATTTATTTCTGGGATCCAAGATTAATTCAGTATTTGCAAATGAATCAACATGATATAACCCATCAATAAGAGAAAGGATAAAAATCATATGCTCATTTGAGTAGATACAGAAAAAGCATTTGACAAGTACAACATCCATTTATGAATAAAGCCCTCAACAAAGTAGGTTTCAAGGGAACATACTTCAACATAATAAAAGTCATATATGAAAAACCCACAGTAAATATTATTCTCAGTGGGGAAAACTGAGAGCTTTCCCAGTGAAGTCAGGAACAAGACAAGGATATCCACTCCCACCACTTTCATTCAATATTGTACTGAAACTCCTAGCCATAGCAGCCAGACAACAAAAAGATAAAACAGCATCCAAATTGGTAAGGAAGAAGGAAAACGTTCAATATTTGAAGATGACATGATACTATTTAGAGAAAACCCAAAAGACTCTACCAAAAAAACCTACTAGAACTGATAAATGAATTCAGTAAAGTAGCAGGATACAAAATCAATGTGTCTGTTCTGTTCATACACTAAAAATAAAGGATCAGAAGGTGAAATTAAGAAAAACAATCCCATTTACAATTGCACCCAAACTAATAACATATAGAAATACACCTGACAAAAGAGATGAAAGACCAGTACTCTGAAAACATTGGTGAAAGAAATTGAAGTTGACAGAAAGAAATAGACATTCTATGCTCATGGATTGATTAGAAGAACAAATATTATTTTTAAAGACCATAATATCCAAAGCAATCTACAGAGTTCATGTAATTCCTATCAAAATACCAACAGAATTTTCACAGGTAGAACAAATAATCTTAAAATTTATATGGAATCATGAGAACCTCCGATAGCAAAGCAGTTTTGGAAAAGCAAAACAAAGTAGAGGTATCACAGTTCCAGATTTCAAGTTACATTATAAAACTGTAGTAATCAAAACAGTGTGGTATTGGCACAAGATAGACACAGATTAATGGAACAGACTAGAAGAACCACAAATAAATCCATAATTATGGAAAGAATATCCAATAGGAGAAAGACAATCTCTTCAACAAATAGTGTTGAGAACCCTCATCAGCTACATATAAAAGAATGAATCTGGACCACTCTCTTACATACATACACAAAAATAAACTTGAAATGGATTAAAGACCTAAATGTGACATCTGAAACCATAAAATCCTAAAAGAGAACACAGGCAGTAATGTTGTTGACATTGGCCATGGCAACATTTTTCTAGATATGTCTCCTGAGGCAAGGGAAATGAAAGTAAAAATAAACTATTAAGACTACGTTAAAATAAAATGCTTCTGAATAGTGAAAGAGATAATCAACAAAATTAAAAAGGAGACTAGTGAATAGGAAAAGACCTTTGAAAATGACATATCTGATAAAGGGTTAGTGTTCAAAATTTATAAGGAACTTATACAACTCAACCTCCCCAAAACAAGTGATCCCATTAAAAATGGCCAGACGACATGAACAGGTATTTCTTCAGAGAAGACAACCAGATGGCCAACAGACATATGAAAAGATGCTCAGCATCACTCATCATCAGGGAAATGCAAATCAAAACTACAATGAGATATCATCTCACATCTGTCAGAATGGCTAAAATAAAAAACATAAGAAACAAGTGTTGGTGAGGATGTGGGAATAAAGGAACCATCTTGCATTATTGGTGAGAATGCAAACTGGTGCACTATTCTGGAAAACAGTATGGAGATTCCTCAAAAAGTTAAAAAAAAAGAATGGTCTAGTAATTGCACTACTGAGTATGTACCCAAAAAATACAAAAACAGTAACTTGGAGGGATACATGCACCCCAATGTTTATAACTGCATTATTTACAATAGCCAAACTATGGAAGCAGCCCAAGTGTCCATCAATGGGTGGATAAAGAAGATGTGATATATATACAATGCAGTATTATTAAGCCACAAAGAAAAATGGAATTTTGCCATTTGCAACAACATGAATGGAGCTGTAAAGTATAATGCTAAGTAAAATAAGTCAGACAAAGACCATATGATCTCACTCATATGTGGAGGTTAAGAAACAAAACAAATGAGCAAAGGAAAAAAAGAGGGGAAACCTAGGATCAGACTCTTAACTATAGAGAACAAACTGATGGTTACCAGAAGGGAGAAGAATGGGGGGCTGCGTGAAATAGGTGATGAGGGTCAGAGAGTGCACTTGTCATGATGAGCACTGGGTGATATTTAGAATTGCTAAATCGCTCCATTGTACACCTGAAACTAATATAACACTGTATGTTAACTACACAGAAATTAGAATTTAAAAAAAGACTATTTATTGTTTATACTTTTTAATGTTTTCAATCTCACATATTAATCTGAAATTCCACTATTATCCTTGTTAAGATGTTGTGTCTGGAAACTATAGGAAAAAAGGCACTTTTCAACCCTACTATGGACTTAGATTCTAAACTGCAAGAGTATGTCATAGTTGTTTCTACAAGAAAATCTGCTTTACTTTGAAGTGAACAGCCAGTCTTAATTATTGTTCTAAGTATATTATTATATTACTTCAATCATACTTTTTATATTTGAGCTGCTGCTTCAATTTCAAATGCAGCTCTCATGTGTGGAGTCTATTTGTGTAACAACATGTTTAAGATAAGGATACGTTCTTGGTTGTATCCCTATCCTAACTTTGTTTTTCTCACAAGAAAAATTTTATTTACCATCATCTTCGCTTGCACTTTCTCTGAACACAGAGTACATTACTGACAATTTTTCAGACATAAGTAAATGTTTAAAAAGTCATGGCAGCAAGGTGTGTAAAATATCATTATGAAAATGACTTTATCACAGCATTGCTTCCAGTTGACATCATGAAAGCCATTATGGAAAAATACGAAATGTTGAAGGAAACTGATTTGGATAGCATATCTCCTTTCCAAGGCAATTAATGGGGGGAAATAACTTTTCTTGTCAAAGCATTGGTACACCTGGACAAAAGCACTGCTATTTAGTCTTCTATAAATACTTATAATGCATTATGATAAATAGATGCATCATATATCCCTAAGTGAAAAAAACTAAGTAATTTATTGCAACCAATTGTAATGTAGATTTATTTCACACTTCTACAAAATTATATTCTATCACATTAGCTAACATAGCATCAAACTTACCAGAGGGAGAAAACAAGAATATTTACATTTAAAGTGGATTACCTTTAGTGCACTTGTGGCTAGAAGACATGGTATGCATTCATTTGAATCTCTATTTCATGTTTTTAAGGTACTGTCTTTCTTTATTAGAACATAGCTAAAGTTGCACATATTTTGCTCCAAAGATTTCTCAAGCAATTTATTTGCATGGTGAGGAAGGGTAGAGCCAGGTTTATTTAATTAGGCAAATAACTTACATTCCATTTTGTCTCATAGACAGACATGTATTCATGGATTAAATTGTTTTGCATAGTATGTGCATTAAAATATGAGCTCTTGGAAAACAAATGTCTGTGTATCTTATATGCCTAGTCACTAGGTAGAGACTTAATACATTTTTAATTAATTAAAAGGCTCAGTATTGAATGATTGGTAAATTTTAATTCATTGTGAAAATAACTTAAGGGTGATTTTCATTTGTACGCAAATATTTTTATTGAGTAAATGAAGGAAAAATCAAATAGGATGTCTGGTAGCATTAATGATTATTATTTGTACTTCTCTTACTCTAACATATTAATTACTTGTATTGTTTGCTGCTCTCTACCAATTATTTATTGACAGTGCTACCAACCCCTATTCTCTGAGATCCTCTATCTTCAGTGTGAAATACTAAACATTTCTGAGCCCTGTATCCCAGAAAGCAGAAATGGTTAAGAAATCTCTCTAACCCTTTATGTTCCTGGGAATAACCAAAAAGAACCACCTGGTTTTTTTTCAGAGATAAAACCCACCTCCACCCCAAATTGAGACTCCTATAAGAGTCACTGCTGATCTTTCTTCCTGATGGCTTAGTTGCTTTCATGAAATTTCAAGTTTTCTCCTTCTTTGAGACATTTTGCATTAAAGACTATTTTTCCTGCTGCAATAGCCTGAATAAAATCATCCCTTAATTACCCAGTGTGGTCATCTTTCACATGAGAGATATCTTGGAATTGAAATACATGGTTAGAGTAAAATAAACAAGATAAGTGAAACAAAAACATTAAATACTTTATTAACAGAATTTTATTTTAAATTGTACACACACATACAATGCAGGTATTCAACAGCAGATAGATCCTAGAGACAATAGTGAAATTCAACATGTTACTAAGTTAAAATAGTCTCAATAACAGATTATTTCATTTTGTGTTTTAAAGAGTTCATTATTAAAATAAGGAAAAATATGAGTTTATAGACATTTCAATAATAATCAACAATTTAAGTGTAGATAAATAGCAGCCCAACTGCCCTTTAAACTACTTTGGGTAGTATATTCACTTCCTAGTGCTGCTATAACAAATTATCACAAAATTAGTAGCTAAAACACACAGATTTACCATCTAACAGATCTGGACATCAATAGTCCAATAGGGGTCTCATTACACTAAAACCAATAAGTCAGTAGGGATGTGTTTCTTCTGGAGGCTCTCAGGATAATCTTTTCTCTTGCATTTTCCATCTTCTAGAGGAATCCACATTCCTTGGCTTATAGTCTCCTTCCACCATTTTCAAAGCCAGCAATAATGGGTCGAGTCTTAATTGCATTACATCACTCTGACCTTCTCTTTCATTTTCCTCTTCTACTTCAGAGGAGTCTTGTGATTATACTAGACCCAACTGTATAATCAAAGTTAATATTCCCACGTTAAAGTCAGCTGATTCCCAACCTTAATTCCCCTTTGTCATATAACGTAGCATATTCATAGATTGTGGAGATTAGCACTTGAACATCTTCAGGCAGCCATAATTCTGCCTACCACAGATCATATGTTTTACTAGAAGTAGAAATACCTTGAGTTCTTCTGACACAAACAGTCCTAGGAAAATTGTACTATAGATGAGGTTTCTCTGCTCTTGTCTGAGAGCATTTTCTTTCCTTTATCCAGACTCGCTTTGCCCCAGTTAGGCCTTTCACACATCTACTCTCTTTTTGCTCCATTATCCTTCTGAACAAACCTGCTCTCAGGAAAGGATCTCTGCATTTAGTCCTAGTACAGGTGTATGCAGCCAGTGGTCTAATTTGTTACAGATCTTCCCCCTCAGATTTTTATAATTTAACAGATGGTAACATGTCTAATTTTAGAGATAAATGTGTGGATGTGGGAAGCATTATGCTTGTGGAGGTACTTCAAAGAGTTCTGAGACTGTGTTATGTACAAAGCCATCCATGTAAATAACATTGCTACCATTGTGCTCTCATCAAGTTCTATCAGAAAAGAGATTTCAATTTTGGACCTCAATAGGACCATAAGTAAATGACTGCCCTAGCTGTTTACCTTAATCTAGTCCCAAAATCTCCACATGGCATAGAAAAGGAAATTTTTTAAAAATCATTTAAACATGCATTAGCCATGAAGTTATTGCTTCTCATTTTCTCATATAGGTTTTTTTTTTGCACCTTAAGTCAACTCATATTTATTATTTCACAGTTTGTTTTATTTTATTTTAATTCCAGTGTAGTCAACATACAGTATATAATTAATTTCAGATATACAATATAGTGATCCAATAATTCCATATATTACTTAGTGCTCATCAAGATCTGTGTATTCTTAATCGCCTTCACCTATTTCACCCACCCCCCACCCACCTACCTGTGGGTCATCTAGAAAGATAAAAATTATTAATGCCAGGAATAAAAGAAAGGACATCACTACAGATCCTAAATATCAAAAAGATAAGAAAAAAATATTATGAACCAAATTTTATTCCATTGAGCTCAACAACTTAAATGAAATAAATTTTAGAAAGATAAAAATATCAAAGCTCAATGATTAGGAAATAGAAAACCATGAATAGTCAAGTATCTATTAAATAATGAATTTGTAATTATAAATATCCTCACAAATGTTTATATGCCAAAGAGGTTTCTTTTTCTAAGATTTTATTTATTGTACAGAAAGGGAGAGCACAGGAAGAAGGGCAGAAGGAAAGGGAAAGAACCTTAAGTGCACTTTGCTTTGAGTGCTGAGCTGGATGTGGACTCTATGCAGGGCTCAATCTCTCGACCTCAAGATCATGACCTAGCCAAAAGCCAAGAGTTGGATGCTCAGCCTACTGAGCCACCCAGGTGTCCAAACTAGAGAGGTTTCTTGGTGAATATTCCCAAAAAAGAAGTAATACCTATTACATTAAAACCTTTCAAAGAAATAGAAAAATTCTTTCCTGCTTATTTTAGGATGACAGCATTACCCTGATATCAAAACATTGAGACATGACAAGAAAACTTACTGTATTTCTCAAGAACATGGATGCAAAATTCCATAACAAAATGTTAGTGAATCATGTCTATTTATTATTATATGTGATAATATTTCGTGAATTTTTCAACAAATGGTGCTGTGACAAATGGATATACATCTACAAAATAATAAAGTTTGATCTTTATCTCAAAACATACTCAAAAATTTTAACTTAAAATGAGTTAAATGCCTAAATATAATAGATAAAATTATTGAACTCTGAGGAGAAAGCACAGGATTAAATCTGCATGACCTCAGATTTGGCAACACAGTCTTAGATACAAAATCAAAGAAAGAACAACAAAAGAAAAACACATAAATTAGACTTCATCAAAATTTAAAACCTTTGTGCTTCAAAGGATACTATCAAGAAAGTGAAAAGCCAATCAACAATAGAGGAGAAAATACCTCAGATCGCATATCTGATGAGAGATTTTTATCCTAAATATATAAAGAACTCTTACAAATGAAAATTAAAATTACAATGAGATATTACATCACAATCATTAGAATTTCTCTTTAAAAAAATACTTACAAATTTTGTTGAGAACATGGAGAAATTAGAACTGTCATAAACTATTGGTCAGAATGTAGAGTGGTGCAGCCACTTTGAAAAACAATCTGGTGGTTTTTCAAATTGCAAAAATAGACTTAAATATGACCCAGCAATTCCACTCTTAGGAATAGGAATATACTCAGGAGCAGTAAAAATACATGCCCACATAAAACTTGCCCATAAATAGCAACATATAGCAACATCATTCATGATAGCCAAGAGGTAGAACAATCCAAATGTCCATCAACTGATTAACAGATAAACAAAATGTAGTATATTTGTACAATGGAGCATTATTTGCTTATATGAAATGAACCCTGGAAACATCATACCTGGTAAAAGAAGCCAGTCACAATATGCATTTTATGATTTACTTATATGGACTATTCTGATTAGGGAAATCTATAGAGACAAAAGGCAGATTAGTGGTTGCTTAGGTATGGGTAGGATGGGAGGATGGCGGGGGGTAAGAGCTAAAGGGCACAAGGTTCTTTTCTAGGTGTTAAAAATGTGAAATTGTGATGGTTATACAACTCTGAGAATACACTAAAAATCATTGAAAGCTTTAAATGGATGCATTTTAAGACGTGAATTATATCTCAGTAAAGCTGGTAACTGCATACTTTCCAGTTTGAGGGTACAGTTCATAATCTGCCTGCATGGTAGAGCTGCCTATGGTGCTGCCTGGAGCCCAAAAGAGCCAGTGGGCAATTTCTACACATTCTCTCTCCGACTCACTCCAACAATAAGATGAAGTCTCCAGCATCTCCCTGGAAGGAACTTGTCCACACATTTGGCATTCCCATCACCTAAGCGCAGATGCGCAACTGGCACCTAAATCATCTAGCTCTGAGCGCATGTGTCCCACAGGACCATAAAAACAAAGAGGCAATTGTATTTGGGTGCAAAAGCAGTTCCCAGCAATTATATCCTTTGGCTCAGCACAAAGTACGCAAAAATACTAAGCTCTACATTTATCCCTGATAGGGCTAGACTATATATTTAATGTCCTGACATTCCCAGCTGTTACCTGAAGATTGGGCTTCCAATTAGCCTGTATTGAGAAGCTGAAGGGGCAGGAAATTAATAATCCTTCAGAAGCCCAAACAGAAGTACATGCTGAAACAAGAATAAACCTCTCAAATATTATGTTGTATGAAAAATCCAGGCAGAATTTATACCATATGATTCCATTTTTAGGGAACTCAAGGACAGGAAAAACAAATTAAGATAGAAATTAGAGGAATTGTTGTCCATGGAGAATAGGGATTTATGAGAAGACAACATAGAGGTGAAATTGAATAGGAGAAATAATTTGGAAGGCGTATCATGGTCCCAAGGAGTTAAGATGCCTCATCACGTGAATATGTGAAACAAGTATTTATTTAAATATTGGTAGGAGATAGGACAACTGCTACTACTTGAACCAAAATTGTTTTTTGTTTTTTGGTTTTTTTTAGGTAGGATCCATGCCCAAGGTGGGGCTTGAGCTCATGACCCTGAGATCAAGAGTTGGATGCTCTGCTGACTGAGCCATCCAGGTGCCTCCCAAAATTGTTTTTTCACAGTGCCTCAATATCTCATCATTCCATCATTCACAGTAGTTCTTATTGATTTAACTAAATTCATAAACCATGGTAAAGTGGTTCAGAGGAAAAGGAACAGCTAACTCCCTAATACAGAATAGTTAAATAACTCACTTCTATCCATTGTTATCCAGCAGAGATCTGCATGGGAAAATATTCGTTCATGCAGAGAAAGGGAATAGAAATGGCCAACCATCCACTGCCCAAAGTGGGACATATTGGAGTCACCAATATACCATAGAGGAAAATGCTATAGTTTCTACAAGTAATAAAGGGTCTGATTCCTTATTTTTATGCTTGACTGCTAACTGCTTTTAAACCTCACCCCTCCCTTTTGTTTTGTGCACCATATCTGGGAAAGTTGATAAGAAAGCTCAGGTATTCCCTCCTTAAGCACATATGGGATAATCACACAACGTTAAGTCCCTGCTTACTCATATGCAAGAATCTTCACACCAGCCCCACCAACTAACCAAAATAAAAACTCCTGATCTCTCAAGTCATTTTTGGACCAGCTTGGGAAGCCTGTCTTGCTCTCCCCCTTATGTAAATAATAAACCTTTCCATACCCTTTTGTGAGAGAGACAGACACAGACACAGAAGAAGAGAGAGAGAAACATCATTATTTTTGACATCCAAACCAAATTTTGGGGAGTGACACATCCTAATTCTGCAGAGTGCCAGAACATTATGTAGTCTCAAGTACATCGAGACTCTAAATGTTGAAGAGGGGAAATAATTAAGTACCAGTAGCAGGTCTTCCTGTTTGACACTTTGTGTAACTTTAGCTGTATTTACATAGGCAGAACGAAACAAAATCAACTTAGAGATCTTGAATTGGATACCAATAGCACTAAACTAAAGACTGAAACTATATCAAAAACTATATCCTATTAGACTGGAAGATTAAGTAGAAATCTGACTGGCTTATTTTATGGTAATGAAGTACCACAGTAACTTCAAAGACTTTTTCATGTGTAGCTTTGATAATCAAGAGTGCTAATAGAGTCTTAAAGATCTGTTTTAATCTTTTAAGTTCATGGTGGGTTTTTTTTTGTTTGTTTTTGTTGTTGTTTTGTTTTGTTTTTGTAGAGTTTGTGTAACATACCCGGAATAAGACAAGACATTAAATATTAGCAATATTGAAAATTCACTAATCTTTAAGCCTGTTAAAGATTATGCAAAATAGAAATATTCGGAAAAAAATAGATTTATCAGAATGCATCTATCCAAATAAAATGCTAGTCAATTTACCACTGAATGATTTAGGGCAATTAAGAATTGATGTTATATTTTTTTTAAAATTTGATGTTACATTAAGGATATAATGTATTTGTTCAAAACTGACAAACATGCTATTTTCCTGACTTATAAACATTCTCAGTGGCATCTCCAAGGTTTTCTATTATAATTTATGCTGCCACTGGTCTAATTATGAATTACTGATAGATTCATTTAGTGATCACTTTGACAAAATGAACATTCATTCATGAAGAGAAATTGTCAGTGTTAATTAACTCTGTACTGATGATTGGAAAACAGGAATGCAAGAGAAATATTGTTTGCTTTCAATTGACCATTAACTTCATCCCACTGATTAATAATTTTTGATGGAAGTCCTTAATTAATCACATTACCATACTTTAGTTATCTAGAACTTTTCAAGTTTTTCTTTTCTTTGCAAAGGTTTTAATCAGAACAAGTGTGATATTTAAACTCTTTTATACTCAAACTCTTTATTTTTAAGAGCACTCTGTCCAATTCATTTGAAGTGTAGTTACCCTAACAACTGAGTGCATCTTGACATTTGAGAATGAATATAGACCTCAAGAGAAAGCGCAATTTGCTCAGGCTTCACAGCTGCTCTTGCTTATTGATGTATATGATCATATTAAAGATGTATTAATTGCACTTCAGGACTAACTCTGACTGAAGAGTCTATGGAAAAGAGTCCACACATAATTATTTATTGCTCTGTTTCCTTATACTTTGTAAAGGCCCCTTTTGGGAGGTTGGATAGGAGATCAACCAATAAAGGGTAAATAAATCCAAATGCATTTTTTAAAGTCACTAAAAATTGTATTATTCCTGCCAGAAGCCATCAGCTCTACTCAGATTAGCTTTAATGGGGAGTTGTGTACCAAGAATCCTGACACAGAACCTCCTCATTAGAGCTGATTACATTTTTCAAATGCTTATTTAGAGAATCATCCTTAATGGTGAATTGTAACCTTTCAAAAATTGAAATTACAAAATAATTGAATAGGAGGAGATAGAAGAGGATGCAGGGAAGAGGCAGTTTCCTAACTAGAGGAAAGGGCATCTCCTCTAAAAGAACTTCTGCTTCTGGTAAACCTACAAAGGCATTCCATGGGCAAACATCTCTTTCTCTTGTTTTGTGTACCAATTTCGTGGTCTACTTGCGGTTGCAAAAAGCTCTGGAATTAATCTGAGTTATTTACATCAGAAGTTTTTAAAATTTTATAGGTTTCCTATAGCCATTTGGCATATAAATCATTGCAAAAGGCTTTTGTCTTATTTATTGGCCCATATCTTTTCTATTAATAATTTAATCTTGTTTATCATTCAACTTAACTTGAATGAATAGCCAGTTTCATGATCCTTTAGGTAAATTGATCTTTTGTAAAGTCAGTTACCAACATTTTCCCTTTAGCAATATATGTGGAAGATGACCTTTATATGCAGTACACTTCTACTATCGGATATACACAGGGTACTCAACCCCTGGCATGTCAACTGTGATTCTACACCATTTCCTTTGCAACTTGAAGAAGAGTACATGGAAACATAAGTGATAATGATGTTATCATAGATGTAGTCTTGAGGTTGGTTTACTAAAGTTTCAAGCTTCAAGGTTAAAGCCTTAATGGTAGAAATAAAGTAAATCTTAACAGCTGATGAGTATGTCACAATTAATACAACAGGATATGAGATTAAAAGTTATAGAACCATTAATGAATAGCATTTGTGCTACATGGGAATGGAAAACCTTAACTTCGGAGGGCATTGTTGGTGGCCCAGAGGGCATTGTTGGTGGCCCAGAAAAGTTACTACATCATGATCTTTGGTTGAAGGAATTCTCTACCTTTTTAAGAGTCAAATTGTAGCTGTCAATCGTTGGGACACCTGGGTGGTTCAGTCGGTTAAGCATCCCACTCTTGAACCTGAGTGGGGCTCCTCTACAGGCATGGAGCCTGCTTAAGATTCTCTCTCTCTCTTTCTCTACCCCTGCACTCACCCTGCCACTTGTGAGAGCCCTCTCTCATAAATAAATAAATAAATAAATAAATAAATAAATAAATAAATAACTGCCAATCATCCATGCCTCCTTTTCACATAGAAATCTGGACTGCTGTCCTGAAAGAGTAAGATTTCCTTATAATCTACTTACTTGATTGCGGAGTTTCCTCTATTTGCCAGAGGTCTACATGTAGACTTGCCAAGTCACACTGGAGAGTAGACACGGTACTTCACTTTCATGATGTTGACCCTTAAAAAGATAAAGAACATTTATTTTGTGGAATCTCCCCTCAATTGGAAGTTTTACTGATTTTTTTCTGATTACTTCCTGCTTATTCTTCTTTAACAAGAGTATCAATAGATAATATAAAGTATTTTTCTCTTTGTAGCTATCAGGTGGCACACATTTTTTTTATATGTACTATTACTGATCATGTTACCTCTATTACTTTGTTGAAGTGGTGTCTGCCAGAATCCACTGTGAGGTTACTTCCTTTATCTGTATTTAATAAGCCATTTTTAGAGAGAGTTTTATGTGTCAATTTGGCTAGGCTGTAATACGCAGTTATTTAATCAAATACTAACTTAGGTATTGCTGTGAAGGTATTTTTGTAGATGTAGTTAACATCTACAATCAGTTGACTTCAATTAAAGGAGATTGTCCTAGATAGTGAAGGTAGGACTCATTCAATCAGTAGAAAGGCCGTAACAGCAAAAACTGAGGAAGAGTATCTGCCTCAAAACTGCAGACTCCTGCCTGAGTTTCTAGCCTGTTGGCCTGCACTAATAATTTGGACTTGCCAGCCCCTGAAATTGCATGAGCCAATTCTTTGAAATAAATCTTTTAATATAACAGTAAAAATTACTGCTTAACTATTAAGTGAAAAACATATTTTATCCTTTTATATCTAATCCTTTTGGTTCTATTTTTCTAAAAAATCTTGACTGATCTGACTGATAGGGATTTTGGTGTTTGGGACTGGTTTAGGAGGAACAGAATCTTAAGGATGAAATTTCTGAATTGACTCTGTGGAGGTACTTTGAAGTTATGAAATGTCCTATTCCTCATCAAAATGTCAATTTGTCCATTTCTTCATTTACATCAGTATGGACTCATGATTTCCTGATTTATTCAGAGGTTTACAATCTATGTTTTGTAGTAACTTTTAAAAATATAATTCATATAGTATATAATATACATTTCTAAAGTATAGAATTCAATGGTTTTTACTATATTCAGAGGATTGAACAACAATCACCACAATTAACTTTTGAATACTTTTTTCACCCCAAAATGAAGACCTATAAACTTTCTTTTTATCCTCCAAACTCGTCATCTCATCCAGGCTTGGCAACTACTGATCTATTTTCTGTCTCTATAGATTTGCCTGTTCTAGACATTTCATATAAATGGGAAAATATAAAAATGAATTAATGAATGAATGAGTGGAAAATATATGTAGTCTTTTGTGGCTGGCTTATTTCACTTAACACAGTATTTTCAAAGTTCTTCATGTGTAGAATATATCAGTATATCATTTTCTTTATGGTCAAATAATATTCCATTGTGTAAAATACCACATTTTGTTTATCCATTCATCACTGATGGAAATTTAGATCATTTTCATTTTTTGGCTTTTAAAAAGTTGAAAAAGTTACTAAACAAATGGATAACTTTAGCCCTCAACAATCAAACCTTAGGAAGTGGAGAGAACCTTATTTACAGAGTTATAATAATCAAAATGTCAAGTTTTCAACAAAAATTTACAAATGCATACAAGAAACAGGAAAGTGTGTGGTCAATTCTCAAGAAAGAAAAAAGAAATTGTCATAAACTATCCTTGAAGAAGTCCAGGCATTGGATTTGTAGGAAAGACTTCAAATCAACTGTAGTAGAAGGTGATTAGAATAACTGAATTATGTGGTCAGGGTAAAAACACTTGAAACTTTATTTTCATTAGACTGACAATTCCACCAACTCTGCTCTGTTATTTTTAGTACAACTCTTTTTTCTATTTAGTATACCCTATATTGAGCTATCTAGGCAAAATCTTCATTCTCCCTTGGAGAAAAGGAGGGATATCAAGAAGAACAGAAGAGTTCTCTTAAAGTTGATGTTCTGCATTGGTCTGAAAGGCAATGCCACCTGTCTTCTGATTGGATTACTGAAGGTATGGATCTGTGGAGAACCATGAGAATCTACCAGGTCAATGCAGCTGGAAGTGCTGGCCTATGGCCTGTGTGTGTGCTGGTTCACCATGAGATAAGGAACTAGAGTGTGACTATTTAGAAACTCTTACAGCAATTTCAAAGACTATGTCTGTGGAATATAATAAAATATTAGATAATATTTTAAATGCTGTTTATTTCATTTATCTTTTTAAAACATTTATTTATTTATTCATGAGGCAGAGAGAGAGAGAGAGAGAGAGAGAGACATAGGCAGAGGGGAGAAACAGGCTCCATGCAGGGAGCCTGATGTGGGACTTGATCCCAGGACTCTGGGATCACACCCTGAGCTGAAGGCAGATGCCTAACTGCTGAGCCACCCATGTGTCCCTATTTAATTTATCTTTATTTTACTTTACAGAAGTGCTGATCCACAAAAAAATTGGAGAAGAATTTTTAAAAATCACAGATGGTTTGAAATCATTGTTCTGAGCAACTTCATCAGATCTCCTTGGTCAGGTTTATTTATTTGGGAATATAATGATTTGCTAAAATACAAATGACATCTATGTCAATGTGAAAACAAAATTGACAAACCATTAGCAAAAGTAGTAAAGAAAAAGAGAGAAGACTCAAATTTTAAAGTCAGGAATAAGAAAGTGAATATTCCTTGCATTCTGGTGGCCCCTTATTTTTCAAAGAACTACTTTTGGAATTGTTAATTCTATTAATTTTCTATTCTTATTAGGTTTGTTTGTGCTTAATATTTATTATTTCCTTCTATCTGCATCCTCTTGGATTTAGTTTCTTAAGGTGGAAGGTTAAGTTATTATTTGACATTTTTCTTCTATTTTAATATAGGCTTTAATGGCTACTAATTCTTAATAACATCTCAATTGTTTTTCTCTCTTTGTACATTTTCTAATTGTCTAAAAGTAACATGGACAGTTCCAAAGAAATTGTCTAAAAGTAATATGGACGGTTCCAAAGAAAGTGTTTACAGTTCCAAAGAAATTGTCTAAAAGTAACATGGACAGTTCCAAAAAAAGCTACTTGTGAAACAGAGGTATAGGTAGAACAGCTACACCCACTACATATCTACATGCTCACTGGATTTCAATTTCTTTTGGGTGCACACTTTATTTATAAGTAACATTATGTATAAAATAGTGAAGGGGATCCCCTTCATGGAGTCATTCTCGATACTCAAATAATCACTCAGTAATTTTTCTGATGAATCAAGAATTGATAGAACTGATTGGTAAGCACTGAGTGGAAGCCACAAAAATGTTGAAGTATGTGTCATGTCTCTACCTTTTTTTTCCTTAACATTTAAGTTTTCTAATGTAAAGATTAAAGTTAATAGGAACTATTACTTATAATTTAAAAATGACCTAAATGAAAACACTAATTTGAAAAGATAGGTGTGTGTCTGTGATCATTGGAGCAGCATTTGTAATAGCCAAGATATGGAAGCAACCTAAGTGTCCATGGATGCATGAATGGATAAAGAATATATGTGTATAGACACAATGGAATAGTATTCAGCCATGAAAATGAATGGAATCTGGTCATTTATGACAGAGGCTTTTATGCTAAGTGAAATAAGTCAAATTGAGAAAGACAAATACCACACGATTTTACTTCTATGTGGAATCTAAAAGACAAAACAAACAAAAAAACAAACATAGACACAAAGAACAACTGGTTGCCCTAGAAAAATAGGAGAAGGGGATTAGAAGATATAAACTTCCAGGTATAAAATAAATAAGACACAGAGATGCAATGTACGGCATAGGGTATACAGTTAATAATATGTAACAACTATATATGGTGACAAATGGTAGCTAGATTTATCATGATGGTCACTTCATAATGTAAGTGTTGAAGTGCCTAATATAATACTAATATAACATTGTTATGTCAATTACACTTCAAAGAGAAAAAACCCTGACCTTACGTAATTTTGCAGTAATTTCTGAAGGCCCATTTAAAATTAAAATTTGGGAAAAAATTTAAATTAAACTTTGTTTTTATTACCTTCAAAAATTAGGTCTGACAAGCTCTTATAATGACAGGCCATTAGCCCAAGTAGAGAAGTATAGCATAACCTCGCTGCTTTCTCTCCTGGTTTTGGAACAGTACGTCAGTGGTATAACATCCAGTAACACTTATTAAAAACTATATACAAGATACCTGCTTGGCACTGACTTAAAATTGCTGGATATATACAATCCCTTCTCCCAAACAGCTATCTCCATATTGCAAGTGATATAGAACATAGTAAATTAAAACTTATAATATTCGCTTTGGCTATATTTTTTGGATATAGGAATAGTAAAATAGTAAGAGCCAATTCTAGACATAGTCCTAAGAAGGACTGGAAAAACATGTAGCCAGGAAAGGCTTCTGTCACTGCAAAGCTCTCTTCAGAATAATATAGGAGCCTCTCTTGATGCATTTCTCACTTCTTTTTGTCATCTGTATTATATTCAGTTGGCAAAGGGGATGGTTAACTTCAGCCAAGCAACTTACTCAGCTTCTCTTTAAATTGATGTTAGCCACAATGGCACTAGACCTCAGTTCAATAGTCTTTATTACCTAAGATGCAAACCAAAATCCTTTCAGCCGAACTTCTGATATCACCCATACGCTCATACCAAAATGAATGTGATCTCTTTATTCCACTCAGCATCACCAAGCACCTCTATTTTCCATGTGCTACATTCAGAGGGAAAGAACCAAAAGACAAGCATAAAAGTACTGACAGATATGGCACTGCATTATTTAGTGTTGGATTTTTATGGTAAATAGAACAGTGATTCAGAGGAGAGAAAGGCTTTTACCATTGACTTTTCTTTAGAATGAATACTTGGTGAGGGCACATTTCCAATGATGGAAAAATAATAATACATACTAGTAGTTAGGAAGAAGTACCTTTGTAATTTAGCTGTCATTTAAGCAGAGATCCCACTAGAATTTCTATATGAGTGAGGCTTAGAAAGAAGAATATGTTTGGGAGGAGATGCTGAGTGACTTCTTAAATAAATGTACTGCTTTTACTTAGAGTGTACCAGCAGAGTTTTCTAAAGATAATTTACTTATGGAGGAGGGGCAAGACGGCGGAAGAGTAGGGTCCCCAAGTCACCTGTCCCCACCAAATTACCTAGATAACTTTAAAATCATCCTGAAAATCTACGAATTCGGCCTAAGATTTAAACAGAGACCAGATCGAATGCTACAGTGAGAAGAGTTCGCGCTTCTATCAAGGTAGGAAGACGGGGAAAAAGAAATAAAGAAACAAAAGGCCTCCAAGGGGGAGGGGCCCCGCGAGGAGCCGGGCTGAGGCCGGGGCGAGTGTCCCCAGGACAGGAGAGCCCCGTCCCGGAGGAGCAGGAGCTGCACCGACCTTCCCGGGCGGAAAGGGGCTCGCGGGGAGGTGGAGCAGGACCCAGGAGGGCGGGGATGCCCTCGGGCTCCCGGGGACACTAACAGGCACCTGCGCCCCGGGAGAGTGCACCGAGCTCCCTAAGGGCTGCAGCGCGCACGGAGGGACCCGGAGCAGCTCGGGGGGCTCGGGGGCGGCTCCGCGGAGGGGGCTGCGGGGCGGGAGCAACTCGGGGGGGCTCGGGGGCGGCTCCGCGGAGGGGGCTGCGGGGCGGGAGCGCGAATCCAACAGCGCAGGCCCCGGAACACAGGGCGCCGGGACACAGCCCAGGACCCGGCCTCCCCCGGGACAGGCAGAGGCCGGGAGGGCCCAGGACAGCGAGGACGCTCCTGCTCCAGCTGAGCAGATCAGCGGCCCCGCCCCGGAGCCTCCAGGCCCTGCAGACGGAGAGCTCCGTGGTGACTGCGGGGGCTGAATCCAGGGCTGCAGAACTGGCCCCGCCACTGCGGTTGTTCCTCCTGCGGCCTCACGGGGTGAACAACCCCCACTGAGCCCTGCACAGGCAGGGGGCTGAGCAGCTCCCCCAACTGCTAACACCTAAAAATCAGCACAACAGGCCCCTCCCCCAGAAGACCAGCTAGACGGACCAGTTCCAGGGGAAGTCAAGGGACTTAAAGTACACAGAATCAGAAGATACTCCCTCGTGGTTTTTTTTTTTTTAATTCTTTTTTCTTTTTTTGCTTTTTGATATCTGTTTGCTTCCAACACCCTTTTTTCCCTTTCTTTCTTTTTGTTTCTTTTTTCCTTTTTCCTTTTTTTCTTCCTTTTTTATTTTTCTTTTTGCTTTCCTTCTTTGTCTCCTCTCTTTTTCTCCTTTTCCCAATACAACTTGTTTTTGGCCACTCTGCACTGAGCAAAATGACTAGAAGGAAAACCTCACCTCAAAAGAAAGAATCAGAAACAGTCCTCTCTCCCACAGAGTTACAAAATCTGGATTACAATTCAATGTCAGAAAGCCAATTCAGAAGCACTATTATACAGCTACTGGTGGCTCTAGAAAAAAGCATAAAGGACTCAAGAGACTTCATGACTGCAGAATTTAGAGCTAATCAGGCAGAAATTAAAAATCAATTGAATGAGATGCAATCCAAACTAGAAGTCCTAACGACGAGGGTTAACGAGGTGGAAGAACGAGTGAGTGACATAGAAGACAAGTTATAGCAAAGAGGGAAACTGAGGAAAAAAGAAACAATCAAAAGACCATGAAGATAGATTAAGGGAAATAACCGACAGCCTAAGGAAGAAAAACCTACCTTTAATTGGGGTTCCCAAGGGCGCCGAAGGGCCAGAGGGCCAGAATATGTATTTGAACAAATCATAGCTGAAAATTTTCCTAATCTGGGAAGGTAAACAGGCATTCAGATCCAGGAAATAGAGAGATCCCCCCCTAAAATCAATAAAAACCGTTCAACACCTAGACAATAAATAGTGAAGCTTGCAAATTCCAAAGATAAAGAGAAGATCCTCAAAGCAGCAAGAGACAAGAAATCCCTGACTTTTATGGGGAGGAGTATTAGGGTAACAGCAGACCTCTCCACAGAGACCTGGCAGGCTAGAAAGGGCTGGCATGATATATTCAGGGTCCTAAATGAGAAGAACATGCAACCAAGAATACTTTATCCAGCAAGGCTCTCATTCAGAATGGAAGGAGAGAAAAAGAGCTTCCAAGACAGGCAGGAACTGAAAGAATATGTGACCTCCAAACCAGCTCTGCAAGAAATTTTAAGAGGGACTCTTAAAATTCCCCTTTAAGAAGAAGTTAAGTGGAACAATCCACAAAAACAAGGACTGAATAGATATCATGATGACACTAAACTCATATCTGTCAATAGTAACTCTGAACATGAACGGGCTTAATGACCCCATCAAAAGGCGCAGGGTGTCAGACTGGATAAAAAAGCAGGACCCATCTATTTGCTGTCTACAAGAGACTCATTTTAGACAGAAGGACACCTACAGCCTGAAAATAAAAGGTTGGAGAACCATTTACCATTCGAATGGTCCTCAAAAGAAAGCAGGGGTAGCCATCCTTATATCAGATAAACTAAAATTTACCCCGAAGACTGTAGTGAGAGATGAAGAGGGACACTATATCATACTTAAAGGATCTATCCAACAAGAGGACTTAACAATCCTCAATATATATGCCCCGAATGTGGGAGCTGCCAAATATTTAAATCAATTAATAACCAAAGTGAAGAAATACTTAGACAATAATACACTTATACTTGGTGACTTCAATCTAGCTCTTTCTACCCCCGATAGGTCTTCTAAGCGCAACATCTCCAAAGAAACGAGAGCTTTAAATGATACACTGGACCAGATGGATTTCACAGATATCTACAGAACTTTACATCCAAACTCAACTGAATACACATTCTTCTCAAGTGCACATGGAACTTTCTCCAGAATAGACCACATACTGGGTCACAAATTGGGTCTGAACCGATACCAAAAGATTGGGATCGTCCCCTGCGTATTCTCAGACCATAATGCCTTGAAATTAGAACTAAATAACAACAAGAAGTTTGGAAGGACCTCAAACACATGGAAGTTAAGGACCATCCTGCTAAAAGATGAAAGGGTCAACCAGGAAATTAAGGAAGAATTAAAAAGATTCATGGAAACTAATGAGAATGAATATACAACCGTTCAAAATTTTTGGGATGCAGCAAAAGCAGTCCTAAAGGAGAAATACATCGCAATACAAGCATCCATTCAAAAACTGGAAAGAACTCAAATATAAAAGCTAACCTTACACATAAAGGAGCTAGAGAAAAAACAGCAGATGGACCCCACGCCCAGCAGAAGAGAGTTAATTAAAATTCGAGCAGAACTCAACGAATTTGAGACCAGAAGAACTGTGGAACAGATCACAGAACCAGGAGTTGGTTCTTTGAAAGAGTTAATAAGATAGATAAACCATTAGCCAGCCTTATTAAAAAGAAGAGAGAGAAGACTCAAATTAATAAAATCATGAATGAGAAAGGAGAGATCACTACCAACACCAAGGAAATACAAACAATTTTAAAAACATATTATGAACAGCTATACGCCAATATATTAGGCAATCTAGAAGAAATGGATGCATTCCTGGAAAGCCACAAACTACCAAAACTGGAACAGGAAGAAATAGAAAACCTGAGCAGGCCAATAACCAGGGAGGAAATTGAAGCAGTCATCAAAAACCTCCCAAGACACAAGAGTCCAGGGCCAGATGGCTTCCCAGGGGAATTCTATCAAACGTTTAAAGAAGAAATCATACCTATTCTACTAAAGCTGTTTGGAAAGATAGAAAGAGATGGAGTACTTCCAAATTCGTTCTATGAGGCCAGCATCTCCTTAATTCCAAAACCAAACACCCCACCAAAAAAGAGAATTATAGACCAATATCCCTGATGAACATGGATGCAAAAATTCTCAACAAGATACTAGCCAATAGAATCCAGCAGCACATTAAGAAAATTATTCACCACGACCAAGTAGGATTTATCCCCGGGACACAAGGCTGGTTCAACACCCGTAAAACATCAATGTGATTCATCATATCAGCAAGAGAAAAACCAAGAACCATATGATCCTCTCATTAGATGCAGAGAAAGCATTTGACAAAATACAGCATCCATTCCTGATCAAAACTCTTCAGAGTGTAGGGATAGAGGGAACATGCCTCGACATCTTGAAAGTCATCTACGAAAAGCCCACAGCAAATATCATTCTCAATGGGGAAGCACTGGGAGCCTTTCCCCTAAGATCAGGAACAAGACAGGGATGTCCACTCTCACCACTGCTATTCAACATAGTACTGGAAGTCCTAGCCTCAGCATTCAGACAACAAAAAGACATTAAAGGCATTCGAATTGGACAAAGAAGAAGTCAAACTCTCCCTCTTTGCCAATGACATGATACTCTACATAGAAAACCCAAAAGTCTCCACCCCAAGATTGCTAGAACTCATACAGCAATTTGGTAGCATGGCAGGATACAAAATCAATGCCCAGAAATCAGTGGCATTTCTATCACTAACAATGAGACTGAAGAAAGAGAAATTAAGGAGTCAATCCCATTTACAATTGCACCCAAAAGCATAAGATACCTAGGAATAAACCTAACCAAAGAGGTAAAGGATCTATACCCTCAAAACTATAGAACACTTCTGAAAGAAATTGAGGAAGACACAAAGAGATGGGAAAATATTCCATGCTCATGGATTGGCAGAATTAATATTGTGAAAACGTCAATGTTACCCAGGGCAATTTACACGTTTAATGCAATCCCTATCAAAATACCATGGACTTTCTTCAGAGAGTTAGAACAAATTACTTTAAGATTTGTGTGGAATCAGAAAAGACCCCGAATAGCCAGGGGAATTTTAAAAAAGAAAACCATATCTGGGGGCATCACAATGCCAGATTTCAGGTTGGACTACATAGCTGTGGTCATCAAGACAGTGTGGTACTGGCACAAAAACAGACACATAGATCAATGGAACAGAATAGAGAACCCAGAAGTGGACCCTCAACTTTATGGTTAACTAATATTCGATAAAGGAGGAAAGACTATCCATTGGAAGAAAGACAGTCTCTTCAATAAATAATGCTTGGAAAATTGAATAGCCACATGCAGAAGAATGAAACTAGACCATTCTTTTACACCATACACAAAGATAAACTCAAAATGGATGAAAGATCTAAATGTGAGACAAGATTCCATCAAAATCCTAGAGAAGAACACAGGCAACACCCTTTTTGAACTTGGCCACAGTAACTTCTTGCAAGATACATCCATGAAGGCAAAAGAAACAAAAGCAAAAATGAACTATTGGGACTTCATCAAGATAAGAAGCTTTTGCACAGCAAAGGATACAGTCAACAAAACTAAAAGACAACCTACAGAATGGGAGAAGAGATTTGCAAATGACGTATCAGATAAAGGGCTAGTTTCCAAGATCTATAAAGAACTTATTAAACTCAACAGCTAAGAAGCAAACAATCCAGTCATGAAATGGGCAAAAGACATGAAGAGAAATCTCACAGAGGAAGACATAGACATGGCCAACATGCACATGAGAAAATGCTCTGCATCACTTGCCATCAGGGAAATACAAATCAAAACCACAATGAGATACCACCTCACACCAGTGAGAATGGGGAAAATTAACAAGGCAGGAAACCACAAACGTTGGAGAGGATGCGGAGAAAGGGGAACCCTCTTACACTGTTGGTGGGAATGTGAACTGGTGCAGCCACTCTGGAAAACTGTGTGGAGGTTCCTCAAACAGTTAAAAATAGACCTGCCCTACGACCCAGCAATTGCACTGTTGGGAATTTATCCCAAAGATTCAGATGCAATGAAATGCCCGGACACCTGCACCCCGATGTTTATAGCAGCAATGGCCACAATAGCCAAACTGTGGAAGGAGCCTCGGTGTCCATCGAAAGATGAATGGATAAAGAAGATGTGGTCTATGTATACAATGGAATATTACTCAGCCATTAGAAATGACAAATACCCACCATTTGCTTCAACGTGGATGGTACTGGAGGGTATTATGCTGAGTGAAGTAAGTCAATCGAAGGACAAACAGTGTATGTTCTCATTCATTTGGGGAATATAAATAATAGTGAAAGGGAATATAAGGGAAGGGAGAAGAATGTGTAGGAAATATCAGAAAGGGAGACAGAACATAAAGACTCCTAACTCTGGGAAATGAACTAGGGGCGGTGGAAGGGGAAGGAGGGTGGGGGGTGGGGGTGAATGGGTGACGGGCACTGAGGGGGGCACTTGACGGGATGAGCACTGGGTGTTATTCTCTATGTTGGTAAATTGAACACCAATAAAAAACAAATATATTAAAAAAGTAATTTACTTATACTTTATAAAATATTATTTTTATATGAATATGTATATTTATATGTAATATAAATATTGAAACGTATGAGATAATGTAAATTATATTTCTATGCCTACATATTTATTATTGCTTTCTGTGTGTGAGGCAACTGGGTTTATCGATGGAGAATATTGGGAGTATAAAGGGTTCCTCCATGCCATTCTTTGCTATCACTATTATGAGTAAGAGAATACAAATAAGGCCTTAGGATTTTGTCCAGAACTGTGATGTGCCACAAATGAAAGAATGAATGCAATTAGAAACAAATTCTTCTCCTTCTCAGAAAGATTCTTAGTTTAACTTTTTTTTTTCTCCACAACTTCTACCTAATTGAATCTCATTATGTTTAGTAATGCCCTAATTGCTTTGTACCTTTTTATATTTATATTTTGGTATAAGAACCTTCAGTCAGAAATTCCTTTGAACTTTATGTGCAGTTCCACAGAGGCTGTTACGACTTCTTCAGGAATCTCAGAAAATAAGTTCTAATGGACACGATGCAAGAGCTTCCTCAAATACAAATGGAGTAAGTGACTTTTAACATTGACCTATGTTTTTTAAGCCACATTAATCAGACTGCTTTATTACAGATGCTCCGGTCAACAGTGGACTTTTCAGAACTTTATGCAGCATAGTGTACGTTCTTCACTTCTTGACACAACCTCAGAGAGGCTGAGTTCAAGAACAGATCTGTGTCATCTCTGTGCCACACCTCATAGTAATGGCAGCTGTGATTACAGCCCAGTCTCCCCAGAGCCAGTCTCTGCCAGAAGCAGTATTTCAGAAAGCAGGTGTCTTAGCACTATAGGAAGAGGGGATGAAATCAGCCTTGAGGAGCTTCAGAAAACAATAGTTCTGACCTGTAAACACATACTTTGCAATGATTGTCCTTGCTGCGGGATAAGTTTTACATTTTTCTCTTACCCTTGTTATTTTATTTTCTCCAAAATAGATTGAGAATGGATGTTCAGCAAAGATGCAGTTTCAGAACGAATGTTATTGCCATAAAATTCACATTAATTTCAGTCATAAAAGTGATTCCGGTTCTATTTCTGCCTTATGGTGTGATAAGTAGGCTTCTTTACTACAAACCAATTTCAAATCATTTATAGCACTGAATGTGATTTCAATCCTGGGCATTCATTTAAAGTTAATGATGATTTCTCTATCCTGTGCCATTACTATTCTACTATATGAACTCTTTGTTAGCTAGTGAAATTATAAGTTTTCCAGTTTTTAGAATTTATTCCAAGAATAAAAAGGAAGAGGAGAAGAGGAAAAAGAAGAAGGAAGAAGGGAAGGGAGAGGAGGAGAAGGAAGAGAAGGACAAGTTATTCAAATGCATTTAAGGCATCAATGAAACATAAGATACCATCTCTTCCTCCCATATTACACTTTATCTGATATATTACACATGATAACCTACATTACAATGGGGATTTGGAGGACTCCTGAGTGGCTCAGTGATTGAGTGTCTGCCTTCGGCTCAGGGTGTGGTCCCAGAGTCCCAGGATGGAGTCCCATATCAGGCTCCCTGCACGGAGCCTGCTTCTCCCTCTGCCTGTGTCTCTGCCTCTTTTGTGTGTCTCTCATGAATGAATTAATAGAATCTAAAATAAATAAAATAAAATAAAATAAAATAAAATAAAATAAAATAAAATAAAATAAAATAGGGATTTTTATCTGCCTCCCCTAAGCAGTGCCAAAGACAAAGGAGGCATTTAATAGATGTTCCAGTTCTCCTGGTTTTAAAATCTGCAATACTCTACACACTAATTCCATTGTCTTTGGCATCAATCTTGTGTATTATTCTCATAGTGGTTTTCAACCTGTCCTCACTCAATTTATGAATATTGAATCAGGTTTACCTTGTGAGGAGCAATAATATACTCCAGGAGTTTATTGTATTTAATTGATTTCCTAAAATTTTTATCAAAAAAGTACATTTATGTATCATTAGGTATCAACCACTTTAACAACACTAATGACAAATAGTCCTTTGCCGACATCGACTCCTGATTCTTACTCTCCAGAGGAAACAATTATGAAATTTCTGGCAATTAACCATTTTTACCTACAAACAGGCAATTTCATATTGTTTCTCATTATACTTTTTTTTCACATTATACTTGTACTATGCGTATGCCCAAGCCACGTAAAATATCTGCCTTTTGTTTAAACATGGAACTCTTGAATTGACATTATATTCATAAAAATCTATATGTATAACGTTAGGGAATTCATATTCTTCTTCTGAATAATATCCTATGCATTTATCCATTTCATTCTTGATAGGCATTTCAGTTGCATTCATATTTTTCTTCACAAACAGCATCTATTCATGTCGTTAAGTGTTGTCTGTTTTACAATTTTTGGGATTATACACTTAGGACTGGATCACAAAGTATATGTGTCTTCACCCTTACTAGCTGTTGACCAATTGTTTTACAAAGTAGCTATATTGATAGACCTCCCATTAGCAATGTATAAATGCTCCTTTGCTTCAAATCCTTTGACAATGCTTGTCAGAAGTTTTTCCAACATTCTTCACGTCCATCTTTGTGCTCCACCACACTCCATCTCCCCCCAGAGATTCCTGAGAGCATCACTTCCTGAGGTTCTGCAATGCAAATTAGGTTACATGTATTTCTCCACTTCCTGCTTTGATCTGTTTTCTTGGATATGTTATATCTATTTCTGCTTCCCCTGCTTTCCAGCTTACAAAATTTGGTGGCTATCACCTTCATTTATATTTTCTTTGTTTTGTTAGATTCATGCCTTTATTGATCCCTAAAATATTTTTATTTCAGTGGAGTTTAAACCAGGAATTCAGATAAATCAGTGCTTTCAATCACTATTTTTCCTTAAAGTTTAAAACTTTCATAGAGTTTTATTTGCAAAAACATTGATATGTTGCAAGTACTCAACTCTGCATTACAGTTCAAAGCAGCTATAATGACATATAAATGAATGGATGTAGCTATGCTCAAAGAAACTATTATTGGCAAAAATAGCCAGTGAATTGGATTTAGCCCAGGAGCCACACTTTTGAGTCCCTAATATAAACACAATGCCTGACTGTCCAACATTGTAAACAGCATATGAAAAATATATTTCTTCCTGTGTATTACTTCCAGGACATGTCTTGGCCAAACCCCTGTCATTAGTACATTCATTGTGAAACTTTATAACTCAAATAAAAATTCAAGAGTTTTTTTCAGTCTACTTGCAATCCCAGGCTTTTCTGGCCATCACTACCTGAGCAGGTGGGCTAGAAAAGGCTGACACAGAACACTGGCTGCCTCCAAAAACCAAAGTCAGTTTTACTGTTGAACTCACATCTGAACTCAAGAGCAGCAGCTGAAGCAGTGCTGGGCTGGGCTCTCTATCAATTGCTTTTGTGCTTGGTTTGTTTCTGAGCAGCGAACCCATGTGGCCACCAATTGTATGTTTCATCTGCTTAATTCCATGTCAGTCACCACCAAACACCAGAATTCTCTGAGTTGTGAATAGAAGTATTTGTCATTTTCCTTTCATTTGAGTGTAAATTTTAAGCACATTGGGAAAGAGTAAGAAAGGAAAATACCACTTTAGATGTTTAGAGCTTGCTGTACGCTTGCATTCCATCCCCAGGATTCTCACAGAGGAGTATCATGGGGGCTGGCACAGCTGTAAATATTGAACAATGGGATTTGTGCCAGTGCAGCATATGGTTTTATGTGAACAATGAATATTCTATTATCTGGTGTGTGATGCCAGGGAGAAAGTGGGTTTGTAGAGGCCCCCAGGCAGTTGAGCCTCTGTCACAGACTCCCCTTTTGTCATCACTGGTATAGAAGATGGAATGATGGATTGAAGGACTCCCTAGAAGAAGGCAGACAAGGAGGAGGTCGTTTGTGAGTTACAGCTGTGCCCCAAAATGGCACTGGCAGTTGCTACAATCAAATACATTTTGAATGACTTGCTGATGTCCCTTGTGATCTGCGCTTTATCTGAGCTGCCAGGATGCCTAGATTTTCAAACATTAGTAGCCTGGTATTTTCATTCCTATCCCTAGAGAGGGCTCCATTTTTAAGACCTTCATTTCTACCTTCTGATTAGTTATTAAAAGATTAAGCTATTCCCATCTTTCTAGGATATGATATATAATATATATTAAATATGTTTTATTTGTGTATATGTAAATATTTACATTCACACACATTTCTCCTTGTTTCCCAAGAGCAAAATTCTAATTAAACTAAGAATATTTGTTCAAAAAAGATTATAATTCACATTTAATAAAAATAAAGTAGTTTCAACTTGTGGTGGCTTCCGTGGTCTGTTAAGACCTTCTTTCCTTGCCTGCTTATTTACTCCTGATCAAGCATGTAGACTACACCTGGCCAAGTGGAACTCAGAGACAAGTGTATGATCATACCACTCTATATTCCTTGACCTCAGTGACTAGGAATGTTCTAATGTTTGATTTTGTTCTAAAATATTTGAAGAATTCCCATGAGTGATTCTTGAAATGGTCCCTGAGCACAAGTTCCACGATGATTTAAAATGGAATAAAATTGCGACTCCAATTACCAGCGAACAAAATTCTGATATGGCCTCAACTCTACTGGGCTTCAGGCTACAGAGTAAGTCATGAGTTGCTTCATTAATTGGCAGGCAGCATATCATGACATGGAAATGAAGGATTGCTTTTGAAATTTATATATATATATATATATATATACACAAATCACCTGGGATCCTGTTAAAATGCAGATTCTCATTCAGTAGGTCTGAGATAGAGCCCAAACTTCTGCAATTCTAACAAGTTCCCAAGTGACACTTATGTTGCTGGGCTACAACCCACAATTAGAAGAGCAAAGTTATTTGGAACCAGTGATCCAGGGGAATAATACTTTTCTCCTTCCTTGGCAGTTACTGAGAGATCTCCCCTGGAACCCATTAAGCTGAGAATCATTTCTGGGTTTTAAAGATAAACTTTTTAGCAGAAAAGCAGGATATATATGTCAGCCTAGACATTTAATGTGGCTGCTATCTAGCTTTTGTGTACATATCTGTGTATTCAGTATATGTGTCTATGTAATGCAGGTCTTGCAAACATGAGTATTTGCACCTACTGTCCCACAAAGGTCATCATCATTTTTAGATAAAGCCTGGATGAGGGGAGTGAGGTGATGGGCATGAAAATGTGATAGTTTATATTAAACTATCAAGTCTAATATATTCTATGACTTTGTGTTCTAATCTCATAATTCTATAATGTACCTTTTGTTTTATTTTTTCTTTATTTAAACTCCAAATAATTGTTTAAAAATATTGAGTATCTTTTGCCTTCACATACATTTTTGAAGTTAAATTTATTATAGCTATAAGCCAAGTTTTGTGGAGTATATATTTGAATCTAAACTAACAAAATACAATATGAAAGACATTAAGTTTATCACTTTCATATTCAATCATTTGTTCTCATAAATATATATGAATTACTTACTATATGGGCCAGGCTTCATAGTAGGAACTACAAGGATGTAGATGAGAATATAAGGAATAGTAAAATAGTTAAAATTCCTTTCCTCACCAATCATAGGCGATTTAACTGTTTAGTAAAAAAGGCACATTGTGATAAGAATCATGTGAGGGAAGTACAGAGCTATAGCAACACATACTTGGAGGAACTAGCATAGCTGTTTCTACCTCTGTAAAATTCCTAATCTGTTCATAAACTAAATCCACTCGGTCTTTTGACCTATAACTATATTTATTCTAAAGTCCCTGTGGGTTCATTACAACATCTCATGTATTTCTGAGTCTGGTTCTTTTGATTGCTCTATCTTCTATCTTTGTTTTTCTTATATGTCTTGTAATTTTTATTGAAATATAGATATCATGAGTAAAAAACGAGAGCATTAGGTAAATAATGCTTACACTTGAAACTGGGCATTCCTCTTCTGTGCCATTAGTGTGAGCAGTTAAGACAATCTAGTCCGAAATGAAGCAGTGTTTCAGTTCTCTTGTTGCTCCTGATAGCTCCAGAGCACCATAAGCTTGAAAGTTCTTCCAGTGATGGATTATTATTATCTCAGGCTTAGTGTAGGGCCTGGAGTCCTTGCAGGTGTTTCTTATTATTCCCATTCTTACCTCAGTTTTCAGCCAGCCTTCAGGAACTATGCTACATTGGGGCCTCCCATATGCTTTTGCTCCTTCTCTGGAAGTACTGTTGTGCATTATTTGGAGCCAGGATCATAGTAGGGGTAACGTGGGTAGGTCTTTGGTCTTATGACTCCATCTCACACTCAGGCAGGCCCTGTGAATGTGGGAGTATGGAGTGTGGCTTTCTAAGCATCCCTTTACCTCTTCACCAAAGTAGCTAACTTTCTGATGGAAGAGCATTTCCTTCCCCTCCTTCAGTGGCATCAGACCTCTACTTTGTAGCTGTGCAGGAGGAACCTGGACACAAGAAAATTTCTTGTCTGTCTCCCCAAAGAGGAAGAATTTTCCTTCTATTCCTCCCAGCCTGGTCTTTGGTTTCCTCTCAACCTGCTTCTTGTTAGACAAGTGTACAGGAAGTAGGTAATTCCAGAGATAAGCAGTCACAACTTGTATGCCTCATCCTCCAGTCTTTTGCCTAGCCCTCAATTTTTCACATAAGCCCTCAGCGGAGACCTATAGAAAAGATTTTTTTGAGTCATTACAAATTTCCCTTATGTCTATAACTTTAGTTATTAAAAACTGTTATGCTAGCCCATTCTCAGTCTTTAAGAATTCATTAACATTTTAGCTGATTTCTTATTATCTATTTTTTTTTTGGAACTACCTCCTTTTCCTGTTGCCAGAGGTGAGATATTTTGTTTTCTATCTCTCCTTGAATTGATTGTCTCTATTTGGAATTCATTTCACTAGACAACATTGCTACCTCAGCTCTCTGATGGACTCAAGAAAATTTATGATTTTGTAAATTACAGTTTTTTTCCTGGTTGTTAGAGTGGAAGTGATGTTCTATTGTGGTTTTGCACACTCTAGACAGAAGATGCACAAAATACTTTAGCTTTAAAGAAAGAATCAATAAGGTGTATCATAAATATTATTTTTGATTTGAGACCAGAGGATAATGTAACAATGGGACAAAGGACAGAAGAGTATTCAAAGAAGAGGCACACTATGTGTGAATATCCAGGAATAAGAGAGGACAGTACTGCAGAGAGTTCAATGTGGTCTGTAAGTTGTATTAAGGATTTTAAGCTTTACACTAAAACATATAAGTAGACATTTAAATTTTTAAGTAGGGAAGTGATGTAGTGAGAAGTATATTAAAGATATTTCTTATCTTGCTTTCTGGAGAATGTGAGGAAAGTGGGAGTAGAGTGTGAGGAAACCAGTTTTAAGGCTTTGCAACTGTCCACCTGTGAAATGCTAATGATTCTTTTAAGACAGTGGCTGTAGAGATGGAAGGAAGTGGGTGGATTCAAGATAAAACTTCAGAGATAGAACTGATAGAATTTGGTAAATAAACTAGAACTTACTTACTTTAAATATGAAGAAGCCCAATAAATAAGAATTTCTATGGATTTTTTTAGTAGGGATTGAATAATTAATCATTTCATAAGAAGGATTGATGACTAGAAAATAAGAAGTGAAAATTAAATGTAGAATTATTTCTTACACATTCACATTTTTTCTTAAAAAAAGGGAAGTAAATTCATGAGAATTATTTTTACAGAATTGCCATGTAGAAAATATTGGCAAAGCTCAACTTAAGCAGTATATTTTAAAAATATTTTTGAAAGATGTATTTTTGAAGATTTAATTTACTTAAATATATAAGAAAAACCTATTTTTTTATCATGACTTGTTGTGTTCATCAGAGTAAAAATAATTCCATTTCCTACAATCTCTTGGCTTCTTAGCAAGAAGTAAGATCCTAGAACCTGGATCAAATGGAACAAAATTCCATTTCTATACAGACCAAAAGGTAACTAACATGTTCTCCTGCCTTATCATTTTACTGCTCAAGACTTCACAAAGGAAGCAGGTTGTTTAAATTGAGCTTTAATGTATAATCTGGAAATTATACTTAGTATTTTCATATTTATAGCATATTTTATATTTTGCTGAAATTAAAATATTTGGTAACGTTTATTAAGAATACTATTGTTTTGGGGCACCTGGGTGGCTCAAACTGTTGAGCATCTGATTCATGATTTCAGTTTAGGTCATGACCTCATGGGTGGTGGGATTGAGCTTCCAGTGGGCTCTGCACTTAATGGGGAGTCGGCTTGAGATTCTCTCCCTCTCCCCCTCTCCTGTGCATATGTGCACATGTACACATGTTCTCTCTCTCTTAGTTAAATAAATAAATCTTTTTTAAAAAAGAATACTATTGGGCACCTAGGTGGCTCAGTTGGTTAAATGTCTGCCTTCAAAGCTCAAGTCATGATCCCAAGGTCCTGGAATCGAGCCCTATGTGGGACTCTCTGCTCAGTGGAAATCCTGGTTCTCCCTCTCCCTCTGCCTGCCCCTCCACCTGCTTGTTCAATCTCTCTCAAAATTCAAATAAATAAATAAAATCTTTTAAAAACAAATATTATTGTTTTAAGACATTAGCAATTATTTATGTTTTACAATTTTATTAAAGCAAGATCTCCCTGGGTACTTCACATTGTGGGTATTTATTTATTTATTTATTTATTTCATCGTGGGTATTTATTAAAATAGTTTGACTATAAGCACTGCATTGGCAGATAATCAACTCTTTCTTAGACTTTAGATTCCTTTTTCAGGTTCTAGAAGCTCTATCTCCTAAAGTCTCTCTGTCTCTCTCTCTCTCTCACCTATCTTATATAATCTGTATTTATAACCAAAATGCTAGAATTTATTTTTATCCAAATATTTGAGAAATTATATATACATATGAAATACATCTATTTGGACATATATTTTGTGCTCCCATTCTGTTAATTTTAGAGATGCACACTTCATGAGAAAAAAGGGCAAGTCTCCTTTTGGTCATCTTGTACTTCTAATTCCTTGAATAACACTGAACATTAAATAGGTACTCAGAAATTATTTACTGAATAAATGAGTGAAATAATAAATGAATGCAGTAAATATTTGAAAATCTTACAATAATATTTGGGGTCCATATTGATTGTCCCCTGGCTAATGTCTTCATCCCCTAGTTCTTTGTTGATAGGTAGTTCTCTTTCTGTTTTGCTGCTTCCTATCAGAACTTGATCTTTTAAAGGAGATCTTATATTTTCCTCTCAGCGTCTCTCTTTTCATTTGCAAAATGTAGAGAAAAATGGATAAATTTTAATTTTGACTTCTTCCTTGGTCCATGAACACACTTGATTTATATTTCTAATGTCTTTTGTCTCTTTGATTTGTATTAATTACTGAAAGACTTAACTCTTCACCACTATGAGATTTCTAAGCCCTGTTAAGACAATAATGATGTTTCTCAGTTTTTAAAATCTCTGACAGTGACTAGATTAGTAGCCCCTAGAACATTATTGAAAATGGAGTTTTCTCTAATTACAGTAAGATAATGAATCTCTACAATATTTAAATTTACTTTAAAATATTTTAATAGGAAGTAAAAGTTATTTTCATTACACTCAGTTTCTCAGGAAGGAATATTTATCAAAACGTTGGAGACAATAAAAGAGCATTATATATTTAATGTGAATAAAAAGACTTGGTGCATTGGATCCTCTTTTATAAATTCAGATGTGTACATCCTAAGATATTTTAGAGAATCTTAGAGTAGGATCTGCTTTGTAGGGAGATGGGGAAAAAAAGGAAAAAGTGCATGAGAAACAGGTTAAAAAAATTTAATAGGCAGAGAAAATAATGCACATTTCTTTCATTTTTTAAGTATAGTCAAAAGAACTATGTTTGAGAGCCATTTTAAACAAAAAAATCACCCACAAAAATGTGAAAAATATCTCATTAAATAGACTGCAAAAGGACACTTGTTTACTGTATATGCATGGTGGGTGACTCAATTTGTTTGCCACTCTGCACATGTCTATATCTGACAAAATCAAATCAAATATTGATTTTGGAGTTATAAATAAAATTAAACAAGCAACAAGTACACAAATACGGAATCTAAAAATAATGAAGATTAACTACGTGGTCTCTGATGATCTAGAAGTTTTTTTGTTTTGTTTTGTTTTGTTTTTTTTAAGATCTAGAAGATCTTTAGAGCTATTGCTCACTTCCCGGGATGGTCCTGATGACAACCTACTGCCCTGTGCCTCTCTCTGCAGCACAGTGTTGGTAAGAATGAGTGATTTATCTGTATCCTCACCTTTAACTCACAGTAAAGTGAGTTCTGGGTGAACTCTGTCCCCAGTAGAGTGGAGATAACGAATAATCAATTGCTATAAAAGGTATATAAATGAACCAAGTTATGAATAGCAGTCTATTTAATCTCCTTCAGATGTTAGTAACTGATGTTCTTCATAACTCTCTGGGAAACACGAGTGCAAGGGGTTGGCATGGGGAAGAACCAACAAAAGTGGAAGACTCCAGGCTTGCTTTCTAACCTCACTTTGGTTTAGTTCATATGTGTTTAATTTACATCACATTTCTATAAGATCTACTGTATACCAAAGTTTTATGGTTACATTTCTTAAACGACTAAATGTACTGAATCTGAGCTACATTTCAGTTAGTAGGTCATAAAGAGTATCTTTATATATATCTCAATGTCTGAGGATGCCAAGCAACAGGGGATTAAGAAACTGAATTAGATCTCTGGAAATATATTTGAAGTAAGGTGAGAAAGTTTGTGAGAAGGTAAATTTATTGGTGACAGCCCTGGAAGTTAGAAAATATTTACTTTGAGGGACGCCTGGGTGGCTCAGCAGTTCCCGGAGTGTGATCTGGGAGTTCCAGGATCAAGTCTGGCTGGGCTCCCAGCATGCAGCCTGTTTCTCCTCCATCTGCCTGTTTCTCTGCCTCTCTCTCTCTCTTTCTCTCATGAATAAATAAATAAAATCTTTACCAAAAAAAAAGGGGGGGGCGGGGAATATTTACTTTGAAATATTCAATGCAATTGAATAGTTTTGAACATATAATAATATATACCTTAGTAATTAGTACTAAAAGGAAAAATAAGGATGTATTAAACATTTTTAAAAATCAATAAAAGGGAGATACTCGAGTGACTCAGTCATTTGAGCAAACGACTCTTACTTCGGCTTAGGTCGTGATCTCAGGTCCTAGAATGGAGCCCCCACCTCGGGCTTCAAGCTCAGTAGGGAGTCAGCTTGTTCCTCTCCTTTCCCCACTGCCCATATCCCCCATGTATGTTCTCTCTCTTTCTCTCAAATAAATAAATAATAAAAATCCTTTAAAAAAATCAATAAAAGGATTTGTTTCAAAATTTGTTATTGGAATATGGTAGACTGCTACTTGTAAAATTTTGATCCAGTCCATATGTTTCAGAGAGGACTAAAAGCTATTTCCCTTAAAGAGTTGTTTTTTAATCTTTGTGAAATGTGTTTATAACTTGATTCATGGGAAACAGGTCTCAATCATCACAAGAAACAAGGAACACAACCAGCCACTACCTTGCAGGTAGTTTTAGGAAAATATTTTGGGTTCTAAAATCAGAAAGAAAAAAAATGTTATTCCCTCAAGTTTGGAAAATTACCTTGCTATTAGAGATATATCTCACCAAGGACATTTTTATTATTTTGCTTATTGAGTTCAATGAAACTCTCTCTGGAAATACTTAATTATCACTTTGATGTAATTAGGTAGAAAAAAATAATTTTTAGGTCAAATTTCCCTAGAGCTGCATATTCTGAAAATCCTTAATATGTGCGAATAAGTATGTTGGCAATATAAACATAGCTGAGGACTTTACACCTTGTTTGTTATGCTTTGATTAAGATACAATATATTTAATTAAGATGCAATTTTATCATATACACATTATATATGTGGTAGTGCAATACACAGATAGTTGTTTGGAAAACACGGAGCAAGAACCTTGTGATGTTAACTTGGGCAACATTTACGAATCAGGATCAGTTGTGATGTTTCCTGTTTTCTACTTCCTATCTCAAATTTGTTTACAGGAATGTTTATATTAGTTATCTTAGTTGGGATGCTTGAGTGTCTCAGTGGTTGAGCATCTGCCTTGCACTCAGGGCATGATCCCAGGGCCCTGGGGCCAAGTCCTGCATCAGACTCCCCACAGGGAGTCTGCTTCTCCCTCTGCCTATGTCTCTGCCTCTCTCTCACTGTCTCTCATGTATAAATAAAAAATCTTAAAAAAAAATTATCTTAGTCACAGTTAAAAATAATAACACAAGAATGTATCAGCAAAAATGATTGAGAAAACTTCTAAACCCTTCCCTCCATAAAAACCCTGAAAAACATAGTTGAAATGGACAAACAGCTTAAAAGAAAACACAAACTACCAAAACAGACTCAAAAAGAATTAGTAAATATAAATACACTTGTAACAAGTAATTTAAAAGAGAAAAACCTAGGACCAGATGGAATTTCTAGCATTATGTTTTATTTTTAGCACTTTTTTCTTTCTTCTTGTTTTTTTAATTCATATATAAGTAACAGTGCTATATTAGCTTCAGTGCAATATAATGATTAAACAATTCTATACATTTCTAAGTACTTAGCAAGATAAATGTACTACATTTAATCCCCCTTATCTGTTTTCCCAATCTCTCATCCATCTCTCCTCTGGCAACCACTAGTTGACTTTCTGTATTTAAGAGTCTGTATTTTTTGCTTGTCTCTTTTTCTTTGTTCATTTGTTTTGTTTCTTAAATTCCGCATACAACTGAAAACATATGGTACTTGTCTTCCTCTGTTGATATATTTCACTTAGCATTACAGCCTCTAGGACCATCCAAGTTGCTATGAATGGCACAAGATATCCTTTTTTATAGCTGAGTAATATTCCACAGTATATATGCCACACCTTCTTTATCCATTCATCTATGGAAGGACACTTGGGTTGCTTCCATATTTTGGCTATTGTAAACACTGCTGCAATAACCAGGGGTGAATATATCTTTTCGATTCAGTGTTTTCATTTTCTTTACATACATACCCAGTAGTAGAATTAATCTTTCATATGATAATTCTATTTTTAATTTTTTGAAGAACCTCCGTACTATTTTCCACAGTAGCTGCACCAATTTGCATTCCCACCAGCAGTGCGTGAAGGTTCTTCTTTCTCCACATCCTCATCAACACTTGTTATTTCTTGTGTTTTCAATTTTAGCCATTCTTACAGGTGTAAAACGATGTCTTGTTGTTGTTTTTAATAATACATTATTTTTTATTGGTGTTCAATTTGCCAACATACAGAATAACACCCAGTGCTCATCCTGTCAAGTGCGCCCCTCAGTGCCTGTCACCCATTCACCCCCACCCCCCGCCCTCCTCCCCTTCCACCACCCCTAGTTCGTTTCCCAGAGTTAGTCTTTATGTTCTGTCTCCCTTTCTGATATTTCCTACCCATTTCTTCTCCCTTCCCTTCTATTCCCTTTCACTATTATTTATATTCCCCAAATGAATGAGAACATATAATGTTTGTCCTTCTCCGATTGACTTACTTCACTCAGCATAATACCCTCCAGTTCCATCCACGTTGAAGCAAATGGTGGGTATTTGTCATTTCTAATGGCTGAGTAATATTCCATTGTATACATAGACCACATCTTCTTTATCCATTCATCTTTCTTTTTTTTTTTTTAACCGAGAACACAGAGTCTTAATCATTTTTATTAGACTTAATTGATAAATAAATACAAGAGAAGTGTTGTGAAACCACTAGCAATATAGTAAACTTTTAAAGAATTTATTTCAATTTCACTCACTTACATTTCTTGGAAGGGGAATATATACATTATCCACCAATAAATGCTTAATGCTTTAAATTTACAGTTGTCCTATTTGCAGAAACTTGAAAATTATTCCAATGAAAAAAAAGTACAAAAAATGTTTGTTGTCACAATTCGAAATATATCTTAAAATAACATTTGTACAGCAGCCAAAACCTTTAACCAAAAGTTGAGAACTGCAGTCTCAAAAACTTAACAAAATGGCCACATTCATACTTAATAATCTTCTTTATTAACGGCAGCGGGGGGGGGGGGGCATGGTGGCCCCTAAATAAAACAAGACAGACAATTAGTACAGTTTTCCTTCTGGACACTCAAAGCTCTAGCCTTGATTATTATTTTTATTTCATCTGTTCAAACACAGACAATTACTCCAACCTTAAAGAAAGTTTAAATGGACTTTGAGTATTTAATGTTGGTGACACTTGCTAAGATTTAAGAACTCCAAGAATGAGAATCAGAAAATGACCGAAGATTTGAAAAAAACACCAAAGGGACTGCTTACTACACAGTGTAATCTGCTGTTCAACATCAATAGTGTTTTTGAATTAGATATTTTTTCACAAACATAGCACCTCATTAAATTACCTGGTAAACACGTGGCAATCATAAGAAGTGTTGGGAGACTATCCAAAGAGATTTAATGTGATTCACTTAACATAACAATGCGAGACAAATCTCAAGCATAACCAAGATTAGGAACACAATCTGTTGGTCCCTATGCCTTTAAAGACGCTCATTTAACAGATCATTTGTAAAGCAAGAGTCCATTTCAGTGTTTAGCTACTCTGGATTTTGGAAGCAAAGTATCCATTCATCTTTCGATGGACACCGAGGCTCCTTCCACAGTTTGGCTATCGTGGCCATTGCTGCTATAAACATCGGGGTGCAGGTGTCCCGGCGTTTCATTGCATCTGAATCTTTGGGGTAAATCCCCAACAGTGCAATTGCTGGGTCGTAGGGCAGGTCTATTTTTAACTCTTTGAGGAACCTCCACACAGTTTTCCAGAGTGGCTGCACCAGTTCACATTCCCACCAACAGTGTAAGAGGGTTCCCTTTTCTCCGCATCCTCTCCAACATTTGTTGTTTCCTGCCTTGTTAATTTTCCCCATTCTCCCTGGTGTGAGGTGGTATCTCATTGTGGTTTTCATTTGTATTTCCCTGATGGCAAGTGATGCAGAGCATTTTCTCATGTGCATGTTGGCCATGTCTATGTCTTCCTCTGTGAGATTTCTGTTCATGCCTTTTGCCCATTTCATGATTGGATTGTTTGTTTCTTTGGTGTTGAGTTTAATAAGTTCTTTATTCTTCCTGTTGTTTTAACTTGCATTTTCCTGATGTTTAGTGATGTTGAGCATCTTTTCATGTGTCTCTTGCCTATGTGCATGTCTTCTTTGGGAAAATGTCTATTCATGTCCTCTGTCCATTTTTAAAATGGTTTATTTGAAGTTTTATGGTATTGAGTGGTATAAATTCCTTATATATTTTGAATATTAATATTTTATTTTCTCCCATTAAGCACATTGAATTTTTCTTTTGTTGATGGTTTCTTTCATTTTACAAAAGCTTTTTATTTTGCTATAATCACAATAGTTTAATTTTGCTTTTGTTTCCCTTGCCTAAGGAGACATATCTAGAAAAAAAATTTTTTTAAGTAGGTTCTGTACCCAGCGTGGAGGCTAACATGAGCTTAAATTCACCCTAGAGATGAAGACCTAAACTGAGATGGAAAGCTGGATGCTCAGGGCACCTGGAAGGCTCAGTGGTTGAGCATCTGCCTTTGACTCAGGTCATGATCCTGGGGTCCTGGGATCAAGTCCTACATCAGGCTCCTCACAGGGAGCCTGCTTCTCCCTCTGCCTATGTTTGTGCCTCTCTCGTGAATAGATGGGTAAAATATTTTTTTAAAAAATGAAGAAAGTTGGACACTTAACTGACTGAGCCACCCAAGTGCGCCTCTAAAATGTTTCAATGGCCTATGTTAAAGAAATTACTGCCTGTGCTTTCTTCTAGGATTTTTATGGCTTCAGGTCTCATATTTAGATACTTAATCCATTTTGTGTTTATTTTTGTGTATGGTGTAAGAAAGTGGTCCAGTTTCATTCTTTCACATGTAGCTGTCCAGATTTCCCAGCACCATATTTGTTGAAGAGATTTTTTCGGTTGTATATTCTTGCCTCCTTTGTGGAAGATTAGTAAACCATACAAGTGTGGGTTCATTCCTGAACTCCCTACTCTGTTACCATTGATCTATGTGTCTGTTTTTGTGTTAGTACCATAATGTTTTAATTATTACAGCTTTATAGTATAGCTTGAAATCTTGGATTGTGATACCTCCAGTTTTGTTCATTTTTTAAGACTGGTGTGGCTATTTGAGGTCTTTTGTGGTTCCATACAAATTTTAGGTTTATTTTGGCTGGGTCTGTAAAAAATGTTTTTGATATTTTCACAGGGATTGTTTTAAATCTATAGACTGCCTTGGGTAGTATGGGCATTTTAACTATACTGGTATTGTTCCATTCCACAAGCGTGGAATATCTATTGTACATGTCATCTTCAGTATTTTTAATCAATGTTTTAGAGTTTTGAGACTACAGATCTTTCACCTCCTTGGTAAAGTTTATTCCTAAGTGTTTTATTGTTTTTGGTGCAATTGTAAATGCAGTTGTTGTTCTTGTTTAATTTCTCTTTCTGCTACTTAATTATTAGTGTATAGAAATGCAAAAGATTTCTGTATACTAATTTTGTATCCTATGACTTTACTGAATTCATTTATCAGTTCTAGTACTTTTTTGGTGGAATCTTTAGGGTTTTCTTTATACAGTACCTGCAAATAGTGAGTTTTATGTCTTCCTTACCAATTAGGATGCCTTTTTTCCCCCTTCTCTTATTGCTGTGGCTAGGACTTCCAGTATTATACTAAATAAAAATGATAAGAGTGGACAACCTTGTTTTGTTCATGTTAGAGGAAAAGCTCTCAGTTTTTAACCTTTGAGTTAAGATGGTTGTGGGTTTTTCATACATGGCCTATATTATGTTATGATATGTTTCCTCTACACTTACTTTGTTGAGTTTTTATCATGAATAGATGTTACACTTTGTCATATGCTTTTTCTGCATCTGTTGAGTTGATCATATGGTTTTTATCCTTTCTCTTGTCAAAATTATATATCTTATTAATTGATTTGTGAATATCCACTTGCATCCCTGGAATAAATCCCACTTGATCATGGTGAATTATTTTTTTAATGTTTTGTTGGATTCAATTTGCTAATATTTTGTTGAGAATTTTTACACCTATGTTTAATAGAAATATTGGCCTATAGTTTTCTTTTCCTTGGTTATGGTATCGGTGTAATGCAGACCTCACAGAACAATTTTGGTATCTTTTCTTTCTCTTCTATTTTTTGGTATAGTTTAAGAAGAATAGGTTTAATTCTTCTTTAAAGATTTAGTAGAATTCACCTGTGAATTCCTCTGGTCCTGGACTTTTGTTTATTTGGAAGTTTTTTGATTATTGGTCTAATATCATTACTAGCAATGGTCTGTTTAAATTTTCTATAACTTTCTGATCAATTTTGGAATGTGATGTATTTCTAGAAATTTTTTCATTTGTTCTAGGTTGCCCAATTTATTGGCATATCATTTTTGGTATTATTATCTCATAGTCCTATGTATTTCTGTGTTATTGCTTGTTATTTCTCTTCCTTAATTTCTTTCTTTTTTTTTTCTTAGAGATTGTATGTATTTTTTATTTATTTGAAAGAGAGAGAACATGTGCCCAAGTGGAGGGAGGGCAGATGGAAAGACAGAGGGAGAATCTTAAGCAAATATGGGGCTCGACCTCATGACCCTGAAATCATGACCTGAGCTGAAATAAGAGTCGGACACAACCACATGAATCACCTAAGTGCCTCTTTCCTCCTTCATTTCTGATTTTACTTATTTGAGTCCTTTCTCTCTCTCTTTCTCTCCCTCTCTTACTTCTCTCTCTCTGTCTTTTGATCAGTCTAGCTAAAGTTTTATCAGTTTTGTTGATCTTAAAAAAAACCTCCCATTATTATTGACCTCTTTTATTTTTTATTTTTTTTTTTAGTCTTTATTTCATTTATTTCTGTTCTTATCTTTGCTTTTTTTTTTTTTTCCTTTTACTGGTTTTGGGCTTTGTTCTTCCTTTTCTAGCTCCTTTAATTGTAAGGCTACGTTGTATTTGAGGTTTTTTGATTTTTGCCTTTTGAGATAGGTGTGTATTGCTGTAATCTTCCCTCGTAGAACAGTTTTTGCTGCATCCCAAAAACTTCGGATCATTTTGTTCCATTTTCATTTTTCTCCATGTATTTTTTATTCCCCCTTGATTTTGGGGGGCAAACCATTCATTGGTTAGCAGCATGTTATTTAGCCTCCATATATCTGTGTTCTTTGAGATTTTTTTTCTTTTGATTGATTTCTAGTTTCATACAATTGTGGTTGGAAAAGACACATGATAATGGTTTCATTCTTTTTGAATTTGTTAAGAATTATTTTGTGGCCTAGCATGTGACTGTACTGGAGAATGTTCCATGTGTACTCGAAAAGAATGTGTATTCCACTGCTTTGGGATAGAATGTTCTAAGTATAGGTCCATCTGCTCCAGTGTGTCATTCAAAGTTACTGTTTCCTTGTTAATTTTCGTTGTCTAGATACTCTGTACATTGATATAAGCAAGGTGTTAAATTCCTCTACTATTACTGTAATATTGTCAATTTCCTCCTTTATATCTGTTAATAGATGCTCTATATATTTGGGTATTCCTCTACTGGGTGTGTAAATATTTACAATTGTTATATTTTATTATTGGATTGTCCCCTTTGTCACTATGTAATGTCTTTTTTGGGGGAGGTTATAGTCTTTGTTTTAAAGTCTACATTACCTAGCATAAGTATTTCTATCGTAGCCTCTTTTTGCTTCCATTTGTGTGGTAAATGTTTTTCTATCCCTTCATTTTCAGTCTGCATTTGTCTTCAGGTCTGAAGGGAATCTTTTGTAGGAAGCATATAAATGGGTCTTGCCTTTTATCCATTCACTCTCCCTGTGTTTTTTGATTGAAGCCTTTACTCCATTTACTTTCAAAGTAATTATTGGTAGGTATGTACTTACTGCCATTTTATTAATTGTTTTATAGTTGTTTGTGTGGTTCTTCTATGTTTTTTCTTCTCTTTCTTTGTAGTTTGATGACTTCTTTACTGATATGATTGGATCTCTTTTTATTTTTTGTCTATCTATTACAGGTTTTTGATTTGTGATTACCATCAAGCTCAGATATAACATATTATATATAGTGGTTTGTATTAAGTTGATGGTCTCTTAAGTTTGAACCCATTCTAAAAGTACTAAATATTTACTCTGCCCATATATTTTATGTATATGATGTCACATTTAACATCTTTCTATTTTGTGACTTGACTGATATATATAGATATAATTGATTTTACTGCTTTTGTGCTTTAACCTCAATATTGGTTTTATAAGTGACTAATCTACTACTTTTATTGTGTTTGTATTCACAAGTGAAATTTTTTCCTTTCATAATTTTGTTACTCCTGGTTATGGCCCTTTTCCCCCTCAAAGAATCTCCTTTAACATTTCTTGTATGGTTGGTTTAATAGTGATAGTTTTTTTTTTTTTTTTTTTTTAATTTTTGTTTGGGAAACTATCTGTCCTTGTATTCTGGATGATAGCCTTGCTGGATAGAGTATTCTTGATTGCAGATTTTTTTCCTTTGACCACTTTGAAGTTAAGCCTCAAGTTTTCAAAGCTAAATGTTACAGGGACGACTTATCTTCCCATTGCAGGTCCCTTGTGTCTGGGGTGACTGGTGTGGGTTAGTTATACTCTCCTCAATTCTCCATGCTTATGTTGTCCCTACCACTTATGATTATTCCCAACGGAAGTTGGGTTCCTGATGCATATCTCTAACCCTCCTACCCTTTTCAATGTGGCCTCCTCTCTGGGGTTAACAGTGGAAAGCCTATTCTGCCAGTCTTCAGGTTTTCTGTATTAATTGCACTGAAGTGGCTGTTATCTAGCGGTGTCCATGGGATGGGGTGATCTTAGGATCCTCCAACTCTGCTATCTTTCCAGAAGTCTCCTAGCAAACATTTAAGATTAATTAATGTTAATCTTTTTCAAACACTTCCAAAAAATAAAAAAGAACATCTTTTCATTCTTTCTGAGGCCAGCCTTATACGAATTGCAAATCAAATCTAAATAGCACAATAAAAGGAAATTATAGACTAATATGCCCTACAAAGATGGATGTAAAATTCCTCAGCATATATTTATAAACCAAGTCTATCAGTATGTTAAAAAAAATTTTACACAATAATCAAGAGAAATTATCCCAGAAATGCAAGGTGTTTTTTTTTTTTCAGCATTAATCAATGTGAATAGGATAAGGAGAAAAAAGCATGATAGTCTAGATACATGCAAAGGAAACATTTGACAAAATCTAACATCCTTTTATGATTAAAAAAAATACTCAACAAATCAGGAATAGAAGGGAACTATTCAACCTAATAAATGACATTTATGAAAAACCAATAATGAAAGACTGAAAGCTTTCCTCCTAAGGTCAGAAACAACACAAAGTGTTGACTTTCATCATATCTATCCAACACTGAACTAGAAATTGTAACCAGGGTAATTAGATAAGAAAAATAGTTAAAAGGCATCAAAATTGGGAAAGAAGAAGTAAAATTATTTCTATTTATAGGTGGCTTGATAGTATATACAGAAAACCTAAAAAAAAAAAAAAAAAAAAAAAAAAGAAAACCTAAAACACTCACAAAAACACTCTTGATGCTAATAGTATGCTAATGAGCACATTGAGCAAAATTGCAGGATATAAATTAATATATGAAAATTAGTCCCATTGTTATATGCCAGCAACAATCTGAAAAAAAAAATGAAGAAACTAATTCCATCTACAATAGCATCAAAAAGAAGAAAATACTTAAGAAAAAATTTAACCAAGGAATTGTAAGACTTGTACACTGAAAACTACAAAACATTACTGAAAGAAATTTTAAAAGTCAAATAAATGGAAAGATCTCATAGTCATGATCAGAAGATTTAATGTTAAATGACAATACTCCTCAAACTAATCTGCAATTCAGTGCAATCCCTATAAATATCGAAGAGCCACTTTTGGGGAAGAAATTGAAAATGCCAGTCCTCAAATTCATATTGAATCCAAATACCAAAAACAGTCTTGAGAAAGAACAAAGTTTTAGGACTTGTACTTTCTTATTTCAAAAATACCACAGTGACCAAACAGCATGGTACTGGCATAAGTACCAACAGAATACAATGGAGAATTGTGAAATAAACCCATACATCTACAGTCAAATGATGCTGGGGTTAATGGATAGCCACATGCAAAAAAATGAATTTGGTCCCCTACCTCACTATACAGAAAAGTTTATTAAAAATTGAGCAGTGACCAATTGTACGAACTAAAAACATTATTTTACAAATAATAAAGCTTACAATTGATATGATATTTACTAACTTCCAAAAATGCTCTATCATGTGTTTTGTGTGCAGTGCATGCTTCTATTCCTCTTTTGGAATCTGGAATTCATTCCAGGAATTTTCATGTGAGTAAAACAATAGCATCTTGAATTTGTTTAATGCCAATAAAGTGGTTAGAGGATGAAAATGGCTATATAAATACTAAGTATTATTATTGATCATTAAAAATTACTTGACACAGCACAAGTGATTCTCTTCATTACTGGCATGAAAAGCAGTTTTCTTTAGGCAAAGGGTAAGAACTTATAATATTGACATTTTAAAAAACGTAATACCAGAAGACATGACATGCTGCAAACACTTATCTTTCATTTAAGACCTATTGCTAGAATTTAAAATTTTCTAGAGTCAGTTCTATATTTATTTATGTCAGATGCTAATATTGATACATTATAAATTTTGCAGAAAAGTGCTGTATCAATGAAATTTTCAGGAAACAATGTCTCCTGTTAGTAAGAATGACTTAGGTGCAGGTAGGTTTGCTGAAGAAGTACTGGTCAGCTCCGTACAGGATTGATGGCAATTGCAGCTGGAAAAAACAGTGTTAACTCAAACATAGATTTTTGAGGTTCGAGAGGAATGAGGGGATGAATTTTGCAAGGGCTGGTGTGTGCCTACTGAGGAAAAGATGTTTTCTGAGTTTTCCCCTCCAGATTATGGTCATATGATGATTGTGGTCATATGATGGTTCACCAATACCATCCAAGAGGGATCTCTGTGTTGAGCAGACAGCAAATAACATATTTCACTTATTGACTAGCACCTAAGTGTTTTACAAGCATTCAAGTGCTAGGAACTACCTGAATAGCAACAATTAACGTTACATATACTCGAAGAAGAAACCAAGCCTCAAAGGTTGTTGCTTGGCCAAACTTACACAGATAATAATTTTTCTTAAGTGCCATATTACTCTTCTAAGGGATAGGGAATTTTTTATTGTCCCAACTAGGCTAAAGGTTAAGAGTGGGAAGAGGAGAGGATAAAATGGGAAAAGCTCCATCATGCTCCCTGTGTTATTTCCACCTTTGGTGATAAAGCTTATTTTGGAATTCATTCCCATTATGCAAAGAACCTTTTGCTGCCTGATTTCAGGGTGGTATGATAGAAATAAATAGGATTAAAAATGAAATTTGTATTCTTAGCTCTATCGTTAATTGGTGGATTGTGTTCTCGTATATCCAGTAGAAATAACCATCACTTGAGATTAACAGATGTGGAAAAATTTACATGTTAAATGATTTCTTACCATAGAATTGCTATTATTTCAGATGTTAGAGCACTTCTTGAATACTTTGGCTTGCTCTTTGACACATTGAGAAGTTGGTGAAGTAGTTGTTACTGGTTTCCTATGATTTCACTGTCACTTTGCCAGTTGAATGCTGAGTCAGTGCACAGCATGCCATAAAGAACATTTCTAAGGGTTTTTGTAGTACATAGATGCCATTCAGGTGCACTCTTTCAGCAATTCAGCCTCTCTGAATTCATCCATTCACAATGAAGTATGTAATATCATGGGAAAAGTACTTTAATATATTATTCCCAATCCCTATTTCCCTAGAGAGAAAGTTTACAACACTTTATGTTACTTTTCTCCAGGTTCCAAAATTGTTTCCAGAATCATGTAATTCATGCATCTATTATGAGTAATTAACTAAATTCCAAGAGCAGCTTATGCTCATTAAATTCCCTTAATGTATTTGGACTTAAATGGTAAAGAGAATTTAAGGGAAATTCTGTCAAATATTTTAAGATAATTTCTTACCCAGTGATGCTATTTTGAAGAATAATTTATACAATTATATTTGGTATTTTAAAAAATTGCCCTATCCATATATTCATAGTCTCTCCACAGTCATAAGCACTACATATGTACTAATAAAAGGTCAGTTAGGCTACTGGATCTGTTAATAAAAGAATAGGAAAAATAAGTCAGATTTTAAATTATTTTGCCCATTATCTACTTTATTTGATTTCACACAATATTGGGTTCCTATATCCATGACATAACTTTTGTTATTAAAGCAAAGCAAAAAAAGATAAAATCGTAGAAAGTGTGAAAAAACTTAATACTATCACTTAATTGCATGAGAAGAATTCTAAACAACCCAGAATATCTCTATACTTAAAGAAATCCATGTAGACCCTTGAAATAGAATGTTCTCCAGAGTTGGACCCACCTCAACATAACCTATTAAGTAGAAGTTATTGAGAAGATAGCATGAATTTACACAATATGCTTAAATTCAGTTTGATTCATGATTGTCAGTAGAGCTGTAAGTGAGCCTGTATGAATCCTCATGTTACAATTATTTTATTCTTTCTGCCTCTAGTCAACAGGAAAGTTAGGAATAAAAGGCTGTTCACTTTATTTATAATAAAGTTGAATTTCCAAAGGTAGAGTACACAAGTCTTAAAAAAGGATACTCTTATCCAGTTTTGTTTTGGACAAAGATCATTATATAGATTCAGTGTAGGTAAATGTCCAGGAACATGCTCTGTTAGCTGGAGTTTTTCTCAGTAACTATCTAAGTAAAACTGAATTTAAAGGATGTTTATTGTGCACAAGTGTGCAAAGTATATTAGGCATTTTAGGCAATACAGAAACCAATAAAGAGACTACTTTAGGAGCTTCTCTGTGTGTGCATGTGTCGCTGTGTGTGTGTGTGTGTGTGTGGCTTGGGCATTACATAGCAAAGTAGTTCCATCTCTGGAAGTATTGAAAATGGATAGGGAGGGATATCCAAAAAAGATGTCAGAACAGAAGGATCCTAGGCTCACCTCATCCCATGGATACACCAAGATAACACCCACAGCAGAGTAAATAATGTAGCAGATGACCCAAAGGTTGGCAGAACAAACTCTCTAAAGCTAATGTACAGGAGGCCACATCAAAGTGGGTATGAAGGGCAGAGACATAGATTTGGAGCCAAAATGATCTCTGATACTATCCATGGGAGGGGGGATGCCATAAATGTGGAGAGGAGAGAGGAGCAGACCCCACGTCAGCCACCCCACCACACTAGGAAGACAAGCCTCCATAATATTGAGCTTTGAAAACCAGAGAGTCTTAACTTCTTGTATTCTTACACTTAGTGAGGCTTAACACCTGGAACTGTTTTTTTTTTGTTGTTGTTGTTGTTGTTTTTTAGATTAATTAAATTGTTGTTTAACCCCTGGAACTTTATTTCTTAAAAAAAAAAAAAAAGGACTTTATTTATTTATTCATGAGAGACACAGAGAGAGAGAGAGAAAGAGAGAGAGAGGCAGAGACATAGGCAGAGAGAGAAGCAGGGTCCCCCACGGGGAGCCTGATGCAGGACTCCATCCCAGGACATCCCAGGACCCTGGGATCATGACCTGAGCCAAAGGCAAACACTCATCCACCGAGCCACTCAGGTTCCCCAAACTCCAGGAACTTTAAAAATCAGACCCTCGGTTCTGGGAGAGTCAGAGGGTGATAGGAAACCGAGTCCCTGCCCTTAAAGAGATAGCACAACAAACAGCCCCACAGAAGCAGCAGTTTAAAAAATTGCCTGTGGTACACAGGAGGATTCGTTTACTAATCTCAGAGCTTGTGTTGGAGGGCCAGGGACCTTTGGGAGACTTTTCCAAGAATAAAAGAGCTGTCAAATGGCATTTCTTTCCCCTATGCCCCTGTCTAGATACATGGACATCTGTGAGAACTAGCATAGCATGAACACTCTCAACCTAGATTGCTAACAGTACACTCTACTACCAAATTCTTCCATGGACACCTTCTCTCTATCCTAGTCTTGGCAGGAGTCCATCCAAAGTGGCATCATACGCATGGCAGTAGGAAAGCAGCCACAAGGATCAGCACCACTACGAAGTGGATCCTGCCTGAGGGAGAGTGGAAGAAAACCACTGTTCATCTGTGGCCCCAACAGTGAGCTGGGGATAGATATCTGGTTTGACTGCAGGCCCAGCCCACAGCAAAAGTTTCTCAAGGAACAAAATAAGGAGGGCATCCCTGTAGTTTGGTGCTATTGCAGCTCTGGCAAATGCCTGGTCTGACCCAACTCAAGGCCAAGGCAGGCCCAGACTGACTCCCTAACAGAGGGAACAAACCCTGCCCCCAACAGGCAAGGAAAATCATTGCAAATGACTGGACTGCAGGCAAACATGACTCTGTCACAATAGTAGGGCACATACAACACACATAAGAGACACTGCTGAAAGCACTTGGATCTAATGAACAGAGGACATTGCACTGCAGAACACTACAGGACCTCTTATTCATAAAGAAACTACTCTCAAGAGTAAGAGAACAGAACCTTAAAGATGGCCATAAAGATATTCACAAGACTTGAGAAAAAGTGGAGGACTTCAGTGAGACCCTCAACACTGAAACAGAAAACATACGAAAGAACCAGTCGGAGATGAAGAACTCAATAACTGAAATTAAAAATACACTAGAGGGAATAAATCATAGACTATAGGAAGCAGAAGAATGGATCAATGACCTGGAAGACAGACTAATGGAAAGAAACCAAGCTGAATAGCAAAAGGGAAAAAGAATAATAAAAATGATAAAACATTAAGGGAACTCAGTGATACCAACAAGTGTAATAACATTCGCATTATAAGGATCACAGAAGGAGCAGAGAAAGAGGGCAAAAGGTATATTTAAAGAAATAGTAGCTGAAAAATTCCTGAATCTGGTAAAGGAAACAGATATAAAGATCCAAGAGGCAAAGAGAGCTCCCAACACAATCAACCCAAGGAGGTCCACGCCAAGACATATTGTACTTAAAAGGGCAAAAGGATAGTGATAAAGAGAGAATTCTTAAAGCAGCAAGAGAAAAGGAAACAGTTCCACAAAAGGGAAACTTCATAAGTCTATGAGCTGATTTTTCAAGAGAAACTTTCCAGACCAGAAGAGAGTGGCATGATAAACTCAAAGTGGTGAAAGGAAAAAACATTCAATCAAGAATACTCTATCTAGGGCAGCCCGGGTGGCTCAGTGGTTTAGTGCCGCCTCCAGCTCAGGGCCTGACCCTGGAGACCCGAGATCAAGTCCCACGTCAGGCTCCCTGCATGGAGCCTGCTTCTCCCTCTGCCTGTGTCTCTGCCTCTCTCTCTCTCTCTCTCTCTCTCTCTCTGTCTCTCATGAATAAATAAATAAAATCTTAAAAAAAAGAATACTCTGTCTAGCAAAACTATCATTCAGAAGAGAAAGAGAGTTTCCCAAACAAAAAACATGTTTAAAGAAATTCATCACTTAATCAGCCAATGTGGGGGTGAGAGTAAAAATTTAGTGCTTTTAGAGTGGGTTCAAACTTAAGTGACCATCAACTTAATATAGACTGCTATATACATACATGTTATATATAACCCTAAGGGTTACCACAAATCAAATACTGATAATAGATACACAAAAAGTAAAGAGAAAGGGACACGTGGGTGGCTCAGTCAGTTAAGCATCTTCCTTTGGTTCAGGTCATGATCCCAGGGTCTTGGGATGGAGCCCTATGTTGGGGCTCCCTGCTGAGCCAGGAGTCTGATCCTAACCTGTGCTCTCTCTATATATATCAAATAATTAAATAAAAATCTTTTTTAAAAAGTAAAGAGAAAGGAATCCAAGTATATCACTAAAGAGGGTCAGCAAACTATGAGATAGGGAGCAAGAAAAGAAAGGAAAGAGAAGAACTACACAAACTATTATAAAGCAAGTAAAACAATGGCAATAGCTACATATCAATAAATACTTTGAATGCAAATGGACTAAATACTCCAATCAAAGGACACAGGTGACAGAATGGATAAAAAAGCAAGACCGTCTACATGCTACCTACAAAAGACTTATATCAGAGGACATGCATACTGAAAGTGAAGGGATGTAAAAACATTTATCATGAAAATGGAAATGAAGAGAAAGCCAACGTAGCAATACTTATATTGGACAAAATAGACTTTAAACCAAAGACTACAGCAAGAGATAAAGAAGGACACTAGATAATCATAAAGGTAACAATCCAACAAGAAGGTAAAACAATTATAAATATTTATGCACCCAACCTGGGAACACCCAAATACATGAAGCAGCTAATAACAAACATAAAGATAGTAATTGATTGTAATACAATGATATTAGGGAATTTTTACACCATATTTAAATCAATGGATAGATAGATTTAAATCAAAATCAACAAAAGAGGCTTTGAAAGACACATTGGACCAAATGGATAAGACAGATATATTCAGAACATCCCATTCTAAAACAGCAGAATACATTTTCTTTTCAAGTGAATGTGGAACATTCACTAGAATAGATGACGTGGTAGGCCACAAAACAAATCTCAACAAATTCAAGAAGATTGAAGTCATACCATGCATCTTTCCCAACCACAACACTTTGAAACTAGAAATCAAGTTTTAAAAAAATCTGGAAAGGATTTAGTAGTTAAGTAGCGGGCTACTAAACAATTAATGGGTCAATCAAAAAATTAAAAAAGAAATTTTTAAAAATCACATAGAAACAAATGAAAATGAAACAAAGCAGTCCAAAATCTTTTGAATTTTTAACAGCAAAAGCTATTCCAAGGGGCATATTATAGCAATACAGGCCACCTCAATAAACAAGAATAATCTCAAACAAATAACCTAAACTTACACATGAAGGAGCTGGAAACAGAAAAGCACACAAAACCCAAAACCAGTAGATAGAAGGAAATAATGAAAATTGGAGCATAAATAAATAAGATGGAAACAACAAACAATAGAGCAGATCAATGAAACAAGGAGCTGTTTTTTTTTAAGTATCAACAAAATTGATAATCCTCTAGCCAGACTCATCAGAAAAAAAGGAAAAGAAGAAAGAAAGAAAGAAGAAAGAAAGAAAGAAAGAAAGAAAGAAAGAAAGAAAGAAAGAAGAAAGAAAGAAAGAAGAAAGAAAGAAAGAAGAAAGAAAGAAAGAAAGAAAGAAAGAAAGAAAGAAAGAAAAGAAGAAAAAAAGAAAGAAAGAAAGAAAGAAAGAAAGAAAGAAAGAAAGAAAGAAAGAAGAAGGGGAGGGGATTCAAATAAATAAAATCATAAATGAAAGAGGAGAAATAACAACCAACACCACAGAAATACAAAGGATTATGAAAGAATAATATGAAAGGCTATGCAAACAAGTTGTACAACATAGAAGAAATGGTTCAATTCATAGAAACCTGTAACTTCCCAAAACTGAATCCAGAAGGAAAAGAAAAATTTGAACAGACTGATTATTAGCAATAAAATTGAATCAAAAATTTTAAAAAAAAAACTACCAACAAGCAAAAGTCCAGGACCAGGTGAGTCCTGGCTTCACAGGTGAGTACTATCAAAACTTTTAAAAATTAATACTATTCTTCTCAAATGCTTCCCAAAAATTAAAAGAGGAAGGAAAGCTTCCAAATTCATTCTTTCTTTTAGCCCAGCATTACCCTGATACCAAAACCAGATACACACACTACAAGGATAGAGAACTACAGGCCAAAAGCTCTGATGAATACAGACGCAAAAATCCTCCACAAAATATTAACAAACCAAATACAATACATTAAAAAAATAATTCACTACAACCAAGTTGGGTTTATCCCTGGGATGCAAGGGTGGTCCAATATTCACAAATCATTTTCCACAAAACTAGAACAAACAATCCTAAAATTTGTATGGAAACACCAAGACCTCAAATAGCCAAAACCATCTTGAAAAAGAAAAACAAAACTAGAGGTTTTACAATCCCAGATTTCAAGATATACTACAAAGCTATAGTAACAAAACAGTATGATACTGGCACAAAACATAAATAGATCAATGGCACAGTACACAGAAACCAGAAATAAACCCACACTTACATAGTCAATTAATCTTTGACAAAGGGAGCAAAAATACACAAAGGGAAAAAAGTCTCTTTAACAAATGATGCTAGGAAAACTAGACAGCTATGTGCAAAGGAATGAAAATGGACCAGTTTCTTACACATATGAAAGTAAACTCAAATGGATTAAGCACCTAAATACAAGATCTAAAACCATGAAAATCCTGGAAGAGAGCACAGGCAGTAATATTTCTGGCATTGGCCATACCAACATTTTTTATATATGTCTTCTGAGGCAAGGGAAATAAAAGAAGAATAAACTATTAGGACTACATCAAAGTAGAAAGCTTCTCCATAGCAAAGGAAACAATCAATGAAACTAAAAGACAGCCTACTAAAGAGAGACAATATTTGCAAGTGATGTATCTGATAAAGGGTTAGCATCCAGAACTAATACAACTCAACAACCACAAAACAATCCAATTTAAAAATGGGCAGAAGACATGAATAGGCCTTTCTTCAAAGAAGACATCCAGATCCCAACAGACATATGAAAAGATGATTCACATCACTAATCATCAGGGAAATGCAAATCAAAATGAGATATTACCTTACAGTGAGATGTCATCTCACACCTGTCAGAATGGCTAAAGAAAGAACACAAGAAAGAAGTGTTGACGAGTATGTTTTCTACATACTTGTTTTCTACAAGGAACCCTCTTGCATTGTTGGTGAGAAAACATATTGGTGCATTCCCTGTGGGAAACAGTATGGAGTTTCATAAAAAAATTTAAAATAGAATTACCATATGATCCAGTAGTTCACCTACTGGATAATTACCCAAAGAATACAAAAATAATACTTCAAAAAAGTATATGAATCCCTGTGTTTATTGGAGCATTATTTTTTTAGATTTTATTTATTTATTCATCTCACACACACACACACACACACACTCACACACACAGAGGCAGAGACATAGGCAGAGGGAGAAGCAGGCTCCCTGCAGGAAGCCCGAAGTGGGACTCAATCCCAGGACTCAGGGATCACGCCCTGAGCCAAAGCAGACGCTCAACCGCTGAGCCACCAAGCGTCCCAAATCGAAGCATTATTAAAATAGCCAATTATAGAAGCAACCCAAGCAACCATTAATAGTTGAATGGAGAAAGAAGTGGCATATGTATGCAATGGAATATTACTCAGCCATAAAATGAATAACATCTTACCATTTGCGACAACACAGTGGATCTAGAGGGTATAATGCTAAGTGAAATAAGTCAGTCAGAGAAAGACAAATACCATATGATTTCACTCATATGTGGAATTTAAGAAACAAAACAAAGAAGAGACAAACAAAAAACTGAGTCTTAAATATAGAGAACAAACTGATGGTTACCAGAGGGGAGATGAGTGAAGGGATGGGTGAAACAGGTAAAGGAGATTAAGAGCACATTTATGATGAGTAATGTGTTGAATTGGTGAATCATTATATTGTACACCTGAAACTAATATGATGGTGTAAAACAAAAACCTTTTGTATGGTGCTTGGAACATAGTAAGCCCTTAATAAATTGAATCTCTTGTTATTAAAACAAAAAAAATAGAAAATGGATAGAGATAAATTTAATGATTGATGTGATGGCAAATATATTGGTGTCGAATTAGGATAGTGATTTTTGCTTTCATCCCAAATGAAAAAAATGTCTGACACTGTAAAAAGAGGTTAAAAAAACTTCCCTTTTTCTATGCATGATCCATGACAGAACTTTCAGCACCTCATGCCTTTTGTAAAATACACTTAGTAATATGCTTAGGTATTTTTGAATATGCCTATGCTTACATTCCAATCTCCAATGCTAATGGCGTTTTTCATGCTTTTTCTATAGTTTGATTCTAAATGTCATAAACCAATAAATGACATTTATTTTGTAATGACACATAAATATACTTGATGTAGAAGTAATAAGCTAAAATCACATTCCTTTTTTATAGTCTCACTATTAATCTATGTGTTCATGTACTTTGCATTCTTACACTCAAAATTATGATAATTTTAATATTTTTTTATATGAGCCATGTCTTTCAGGTAACAGTGGGTTTGGTTTCCTTGCTTTATTCTTTCCTTACTTTTTTGCTTTCTGGTAATACCTAATTCTCTTTCATCTTTTTATCTTTGGAAATAAGGTATATGTTTTCTTTGTCATATTCTTTTTTTAAGATTTTATTTATTTACTCATGAGAGACACAGAGAGAGGGAGAGAGAGAGGGGCAGAGACACAGGCAGAGGGAGAAAGCAGGCTCCATGCGGGGAGCCTGATGTGGAACTCGATCCCGGGACCCCAGGACCATGCCCTGGGCTGAAGGCAGGCACTAAACTGTTGAGCCATCCAGGGATCCCCTTCTTTGTCATATTCTTAATTACTTTTGGTTATAATGCATTCTCGCTATTACATAGAAATTATTCTATTCTTCAAGGTCTTGCTTCCTATTCATACTGGTCAACTTGTCGCTGCATATTCAGCTTTTTGATTTCCTGGAGTGTCTAACTGTGGACTCTGTAACTTCATTGTATCCTCAATTCTATACATCAAATGATAGCAAATTTTTCCTGTAAAGAGGACAGATTACAAATAAGTAAATAATTTTAATTTTTGCAAGCCATTCAGTCTCTGTTGTGACTACTCACTTCTGCCACTGTAGCACAAAAGCAGCCATAGACAATATACATAAATAAATGAATGTGATTGTGTTTCAATAACACTTTATAGGAGGAGGGGCAAGACGGTGGAAGCGTAGGGTCTCCAAATCACCTGTCCCCACCAAATTACCTAGATAACCTTCAAATCACTCTGAAAATCTACGAATTCGGCCTGAGATTTAAAGAGAGAACAGCTGGAATGCTACAGTGAGAAGAGTTCGCGCTTCTATCAAGGTAGGAAGACGGGGAAAAAGAAATAAAGGAACAAAGGCCTCCAAGGGGGAGGGGCCCGCGAGGAGCCGGGCTGAGGCCGGGGCGAGTGTCCCCAGGACAGGAGAGCCCCGTCCCGGAGACGCAGGAGCTGCACCGACCTTCCCGGGCGGAAAGGGGCTCGCGGGGAGGTGGAGCAGGACCCAGGAGGGCGGGGATGCCCTCGGGCTCCCGGGGACACTAACAGGCACCTGCGCCCCGGGAGAGTGCGCCGAGCTCCCTAAGGGCTGCAGCGCGCACGGGGGACCCGGAGCAGCTCAGGGGGCTCGGGGGCGGCTCCGCGGAGGGGGCTGCGGGGCGGGAGCAGCTCGGGGGGCTCGGGGGCGGCTGCACGGAGAGGGCTGCGGGGCGGGAGCGCGAATCCAACAGCGCAGGCTCCGGAGCACAGGGCGCCGGGACACAGCCCAGGATCCGGCCTCCCCCGGGACAGGCAGAGGCCGGGAGGGCCCAGGACAGCGAGGACGCTTCTGCCCCAGCTGAGCAGATCAGCGGCCCCGCCCCGGAGCCTCCAGGCCCTGCAGACAGAGAGCTCCAGAGTTACTGCGGGGGCTGAATCCAGGGCTGCAGAGCTGGCCCCGCCACTGCGGTTGTTCCTCCTGGGGCCTCACGGGGTAAACAACCCCCACTGAGCCCTGCACCTGGCAGGGGCAGAGCAGCTCCCCCAACTGCTAACACCTGAAAATCAGCACAACAGGCCCCTCCCCCAGAAGACCAGCTAGACGGACAAGTTCCAGGGGAAGTCAAGGGACTTAAAGTACACAGAATCAGAAGATACTCCCTCCCCCGTGGTTTTTTTTTTTTTTTTTTTTTTTTTGCTTTTTGATATGTTTGCTTCCCCCACCCTTTTTTCCCTTTCATTCTTTTTCTTCATTTTTCTTTTTTTCTTCCTTATTTCTTTTTCCTTTTTCTCTTTTCTTTCCTTCCTTCTCTTTTTCTCCTTTACCCAATACAACTTGTTTTTGGCCATTCTGCACTGAGCAAAATGACTAGAAGGAAAACCTCACCTCAAAAAAAGAATCAGAAACAGTCCTCTCTCCCACAGAGTTACAAAATCTGGATTACAATTCAATGTCAGAAAGCCAATTCAGAAGCACTATTATACAGCTACTGGTGGCTCTAGAAAAAAGCATAAAGGACTCAAGAGACTTCATGACTGCAGAATTTAGATCCAATCAGGCAGAAATTAAAAATCAATTGAATGAGATACAGTCCAAACTAGAAGTCCTAACGATGAGGGTTAACGAGGTGGAAGAATGAGTGAGTGACATAGAAGACAAGTTATAGCAAAGAGGGAAACTGGGGAAAAAAGAAACAAACAATCAAAAGACCATGAAGATAGATTAAGGGAAATAAACGACAGCCTGAGGAAGAAAAACCTGCATTTAACTGGGGTTCCCAAGGGTGCCGAAAGGGCCAGAGGGACCAGAATATGTATTTGAACAAATCATAGCTGAAAATTTTCCTAATCTGGGAAGGGAAACAGGCATTCAGATCCAGGAAATAGAGAGATCCCCCCCTAAAATCAATAAAAACCGTTCAACACCTAGACAATAAATAGTGAAGCTTGCAAATTCCAAAGATAAAGAGAAGATCCTCAAAGCAGCAAGAGACAAGAAATCCCTGACTTTTATGGGGAGGAGTATTAGGGTAACAGCAGACCTCTCCACAGACACCTGGCAGGCCAGAAAGGGCTGGCAGGATATATTCAGGGTCCTAAATGAGAAGAACATGCAACCAAGAATACTTTATCCAGCAAGGCTCTCATTCAAAATGGAAGGAGAGATAAAGAGCTTCCAAGACAGGCAGCAACTGAAAGAATATGTGACCTCCAAACCAGCTCTGCAAGAAATTTTAAGGGGGACTCTTAAAATTCCCCTTTAAGAAGAAGTTCAGTGGAACAATCCACAAAAACAAGGACTGAATAGATATCATGGTGACACTAAACTCATATCTGTCAATAGTAACTCTGAACGTGAATCGGGCTTAATGACCCCATCAAAAGGCGCAGGGTTTCAGACTGGATAAAAAAGCAGGACCCATCTATTTGCTGTCTACAAGAGACTCATTTTAGACAGAAGGACATCTACAACCTGAAAATAAAAGGTTGGAGAACCATTTACCATTCGAATGGTCCTCAAAAGAAAGCAGGGGTAGCCATCCTTATATCAGATAAACTAAAATTTACCCCGAAGACTGTAGTGAGAGATGAAGAGGGACACTATCTCATACTTAAAGGATCTATCCAACAAGAGGACTTAACAATCCTCAATATATATGCCCCGAATGTGGGAGCTGCCAAATATTTAAATCAATTAATAACCAAAGTGAAGAAATACTTAGATAATAATACACTTATATTCGGTGACTTCAATCTAGCTCTTTCTACACTCGATAGGTCTTCTAAGCACAACATCTCCAAAGAAACGAGAGCTTTAAATGATACACTGGACCAGATGGATTTCACAGATATCTACAGAACTTTACATCCAAACTCAACTGAATACACATTCTTCTCAAGTGCACATGGAACTTTCTCTAGAATAGATACATACTAGGTCACAAATCGGGTCTGAACCGATACCAAAAGATTGGGATCGTCCCCTGCATATTCTCAGACCATAATGCATTGAAATTAGAACTAAATCACAACAAGAAGTTTGGAAGGACCTCAAACACGTGGAAGTTAAGGACCATCCTGCTAAAAGATGAAAGGGTCAACCAGGAAATTAAAGAAGAATTAAAAAGATTCATGGAAACTAATGAGAATGAAGATACAACTGTTCAAAATCTTTGGGATACAGCAAAAGCATCCTGAGGGGGAAATACATCACAATACAAGCATCCATCAAAAACTGGAAAGAACTCAAATACAAAAGCTAACCTTACACATAAAGGAGCTAGAGAAACAACAGCGAATAGATCCTACACCCAGCAGAAGAAGAGAGTTAATTAAGATTCGAGCAGAACTCAACGAAATTGAGACCAGAAGAACTGTGGAACAGATCAACAGAACCAGGATTTGGTTCTTTGAAAGAATTAATAAGATAGATAAACCATTAGCCAACCTTATTAAAAAGAAGAGAGAGAAGACTGAAATTAATAAAATCATGAATGAGAAAGGAGAGATCACTACCAACACCAAGGAAATACAAACGATTTTAAAAACATATTATGAACAGCTATACGCCAATAAATTGGTCAATCTAGAAGAAATGGACACATTCCTGTAAGCCACAAACTACCAAAACTGGAACAGGAAGAAATAGAAAACCTTAACAGGCCAATAACCAGGGAGGAAATTGAAGCAGTCATCAAAAACCTCCCAAGACACAAGAGTCCAGGGCCAGATGGCTTCCCAGGGGAATTCTATCAAACGTTTAAAGAAGAAACCATACCTATTCTACTAAAGCTGTTTGGAAAGATAGAAAGAGATGGAGTACTTCCAAATTCATTCTATGAGGCCAGCATCACCTTAATTCCAAAACCAGACAAAGACCCCACCAAAAAGGAGAATTACAGACCAATATCCCTGATGAACATGGATGCAAAAGTTCTCAACAAGATACTAGCCAATAGGATCTAACAGTACATTAAGAAAATTATTCGCCACGACCAAGTAGGTTTTATATCCAGGACACAAGGCTGGTTCAACACTAGTAAAACAATCAATGTGATTCATCATATCAGCAAGAGAAAAACCAAGAACTATATGATCCTCTCATTAGATGCAGAGAAAGCATTTGACAAAATACAGCATCCATTCCTGATCAAAACTCTTCAGAGTGTAGGGATAGAGGGAACATTCCTCGACATCTTGAAAGCCATCTACGAAAAGCCCACAGCCAATATCATTCTCAATGGGGAAGCACTGGGAGCCTTTCCCCTAAGATCAGGAACAAGACAGGGATGTCCACTCTCACCACTGCTGTTCAACATAGTACTGGAAGTCCTAGCCTCAGCAATCAGACAACAAAAAGACATTAAAGGCATTCAAATTGGCAAAGAAGAAGTCAAACTCTCCCTCTTCGCTGATGACATGATACTCTACATAGAAAACCCAAAAGCCTCCACCCCAAGATTGCTAGAACTCTTACAGCAATTTGGTAGCGTGACAGGATACAAAATCAATGCCCAGAAATCAATGGCATTTCTATACACTAACAATGAGACTGAAGAAAGAGAAATTAAGGAGTCAATCCCATTTACAATTGCACCCAAAAGCATAAGATACCTAGGAATAAACCTAACCAAAGAGGTAAAGGATCTATACCCTCAAAACTACAGAACCCTTCTGAAAGAAATTGAGGAAGACACAAAGAGATGGAAAAATATTCCATGCTCATGGATTGGCAGAATTAATATTGTGAAAATGTCAATGTTACCCAGGGCAATGTACACGTTTAATGCAATCCCTATCAAAATACCATGGACTTTCTTCAGAGAGTTAGAACAAATTACTTTAAGATTTGTGTGGAATCAGAAAAGACCCCGAATAGCCAGGGGAATTTTAAAAAAGAAAACCATATCTGGGGGCATCACAATGCCAGATTTCAGGTTAGACTACAAAGCTGTGGTCATCAAGACAGTGTGGTACTGGCACAAAAACAGACACATAGATCAATGGAACAGAATAGAGAACCCAGAAGTGGACCCTGAACTTTATGGTCAACTAATATTTGATAAAGGAGGAAAGACTATCCATTGGAAGAAAGACAGTCTCTTCAATAAATGGTGCTGGGAAAATTGGACATCCACATGCAGAAGAATGAAACTAGACCACTCCCTTGCACCATACACAAAGATAAACTCAAAATGGATGAAATATCTAAATGTGAGACAAGATTCCATCAAAATCCTAGAGAACACAGGCAACACCGTTTTTGAACTCGGCCACAGTAACTTCTTGCAAGATACATCCATGAAGGCAAAAGAAACAAAAGCAAAAATGAACTATTGGGACTTCATCAAGATAAGAAGCTTCTGCACAGCAAAGGATACAGTCAAGAAAACTCAAAGACAACCTACAGAATGGGAGAAGAGATTTGCAAATGACCTATCAGATAAAGGGCTAGTTTCCAAGATCTATAAAGAACTTATTAAACTCAACACCAAAGAAACAAACAATCCAATCATGAAATGGGCAAAAGACATGAAGAGAAATCTCACAGAGGAAGACATAGACATGGCCAACATGCACATGAGAAAATGCTCTGCATCACTTGCCATCAGGGAAATACAAATCAAAACCACAATGAGATACCACCTCACACCAGTGAGAATGAGGAAAATTAACAAGGCAGGAAACCACAAATGTTGGAGAGGATGTGGAGAAAAGGGAACCCTCTTACACTGTAGGTGGGAATGTGAACTGGTGCAGCCACTCTGGAAAACTATGTGGAGGTTCCTCAGAGTTAAAAATAGACCTGCCCTACGACCCAGCAATTGCACTGTTGGGGATTTACCCCAAAGATACAGATGCAATGAAACGCCGGGACACCTGCACCCCGATGTTTATAGCAGCAATGGCCACGATAGCCAAACTGTGGAAGGAGCCTCGGTGTCCATCGAAAGATGAATGGATCAAGAAGATGTGGTTTATGTATACAATGGAATATTCCTCAGCCATTAGAAATGGCAAATACCCACCATTTGCTTCAACGTGGATGGAACTGGAAGGTATTATGCTGAGTGAAGTAAGTCAGTCGGAGAAGGACAAACATTATATGTTCTCATTCATGTGGGGAATATAAATAATAGTGAAAGGGAATATAAGGGAAGGGAGAAGAAATGTGTGGGAAATATCAGAAAGGGAGACAGAACGTAAAGACTCCTAACTCTGGGAAATGAACTAGGGGTGGTGGAAGGGGAGGAGGGCGGGGGGTGGGGGTTAATGGGTGACGGGCACTGAGGGGGACACTTGACGGGATGAGCACTGGGTGTTATTCTGTAGGTTGGTAAATTGAACACCAATAAAACATTTATTAAAAAAATAACTTTATATACAGAAACAGATGATGGGTCAGGTATGGCCAATGGTCTACATCATTCTCTTGTTTGTATGGAGTCTAATGTCATCCCTCTAAGATCCCTCCATTCTTATGTTCTAATTTGGTCTGGTTGCATCCTATAGGTTTAATTACTTTTAACTGGTGACTTTTACTGCTCTCCAGAGTCATAGCCACTATTTTTAGAACTCCTATTTTCATCTCTCTTGTTGCTATATCACAAGGTAATTAATCAACCAAAATGTATTTGTGGTTTTTCTGATGCCTTACTTGTCTCAAATATCTTTGTTCTGTGCCTATCATTTGATTAGTAGTTTAGCTAAGTACCAAATTCTAGATTCAATACAATTTTTCCTCAGAGCTTTGGCAGCATTGTTCCATTTTATGCTGATATTCATGTTGCTGAAGAGTCATCTAATGTTGGTCTAAATTCAGGTCTTTGTGAGTAATCTTTTTCCTCCCAGAAAATTTCATAATATTTATTACTGAACAAGTTTTAGAATAATACAATAATTTGTCCACATGTGGGTCATTTTTATTCAGACTACTCTCCATTCAGTAAGACTTTTACATTCAGGGATCCCTGGGTGGCCCAGCAGTTTGGCGCCTGCCTTTGGCCCAGGGCACGATCCTGGAGACCCAGGATCGAATCCCACATCGGGCTCCCGGTGTATGGAGCCTGCTTCTCCCTCGGCCTATGTGTCTGCCTCTCTCTCTCTCTCTGTGACTATCATAAATAAATAAAAATTGAAAAAAAGGGATCCCTGGGTGGCGCAGCGGTTTGGTGCCTGCCTTTGGCCCGGGGCACGATCCTGGAGACCCGGGATCGAGTTCCGTCGGGCTCCCGGTGCATGGAGCCTGCTTCTCCCTCTGCCTGTGTCTCTGCCTCTCTCTCTCTCTGTGACTATCATAAATAAATAAATAAATAAATTTAAAAAAATTTTGAAAAAAAAAGACTTTTACATTCAAATACTAGTGCCCTTTTCTTTCCTAGAAAATCTCTTATTTTAATAATTTGATAATTTTCTACTTTTATCTTTTGTCTTTTTGAAAATTCTATTAGCAGAGAATGGATTTTTTTTGTTTTATGTTTTTCATCAGTTATCTTAAAATTTTAATTCTTGTCCATTTGTGCTCAGGAAAATTCCCACAGTACTAACTCCCAAATATTTAAATAGTTTTTTCCATCCTATTTCTAGTGCCCAAGAGTCCTTTATATTCTGTAACTCTCCATTCTTCTTACCCCTTTATTATTCTTATTAGCCTGAAAGCCTTCTAGCACTCTCTGAAGATATAGACACCCTATTAATAGTGACATTCAATGGCTTCTTTGCTTTTTCCAGATCTGTTTTTCTCTCTGTATACTTGGTCTTATTCTGCTGTGCTCCTGGCTTTTCTCTGTTGACAAGTGAGTCTTCATTATTTGCTATCATTATGTAATGTGGCAACTAAGAAACAGACTGGGAACTCAGTTCATAGGGGCAGACTGTGTCACTTGGCACACTTGGCTTGGAGCTGAGTGTCCAAGAATCTGGTCATTAGTATGAGGAGTACTCAAATATTTGAACACGGAGAGTTTTCGAGGATGCCATAATCCAGACTATCCACTATAGTTCTCATCATACAGTTCATTCAATTTCTTCAGTGAACAGTGTGTGTGTGTGTGTGTGTGTGTGTGTGTGTGTGTGACGAAGAGACGAAGAGATAAATAGGGAAAGCAGATAAAAGTGGTCTGGCTTCTGGATTCTGCATGCAGAGTGAATGTGCGGAGACTTTTTATTCACAGACTGATAATTTCTCCCGTTTTCAGCCAGGCTTTTCACTACCAGTCTCTGTACTGCTTGCTGTTTTGCATCCGGGAGTCTTCAGTTTCCTCTAGTCAGCTATCTGATAGCCCATTTCTTTCTGCTCTCTGTTTTCCAGTTATGTGGTGAAATTTTCTCATCTGGAAATGAATACCCCTATCATTCTCTTCATTGCTTTCAAGTATATCCTTTGAACTCCTTCACCAAGTTTTAGAAAATGCCATGGAAGAATAGGGTACAAATACTCTCAATTTGACCTCAAAACCCTGATTAGCACTTTTAAGATTGAGGAAGGTCTTCATAGTTCATTGTCTTGTAATCAACATATAAATGACTACATGCCTGTTTCCCACATCTTCTAATTTATGAGATATCTTTGAAATCATCAGCCAATATAATGGTTAAAATAATAGTATCTTATTAATCACCTATAAATCATGAAATCTGTTTTATCCTCCAAGTGTATCCAAATGATTTTAAGATCATTTCAAAATATAAAACTCTATCAAACTTATTCTGAACTGGTTCTGTAATCTAATCAAGCATGAAAATAATGCAGAGTTCAAGGTACAGAATCAGCATATTTCTAATGCTAAACTCTAATCTTTACTTCTCTCCTGTGGATCCAAATAAAATTGCATGTCAAGGATTCAAGAGATAAAACACCTAAAGTTACTAATTAGTAGTTCTTAATTTATATGATATAATCTGGGTATGTTTTTTTCTCTTAAGCAAGTAGCAATACAATTACAATAGCCTTGGCATTTCTGTGTTAGCTTCCAAATTGCACTAAGTTGGATTTCAGGAAAAGTGATTTTTCTATCTACACGTTGCATAAATATACTCATTATTCTGGGAAATGGATTTAGTTGTAAATAGCATAAATGTTTTATTTTTCTTCTAGCATTTATAAGCACAAAATTTATAGCTAAGCTTCAACTTTTTTTTTTTCAAACTTTGGCTTTTTTTCTGAGTTTCAACTATTTACCTTAGTTTCTAGCATAAGAAAATGCAAGACCCAGGAAATGTGCCTATTTCAAAGTTAGAAGAACATTGTTAGGGATCCCTGGGTGGCGCAGCGGTTTGGTGCCTGCCTTTGGCCCGGGGCACGATCCTGGAGACCCGGGATCGAGTCCCGTCGGGCTCCCGGTGCATGGAGCCTGCTTCTCCCTCTGCCTATGTCTCTGCCTCTCTCTCTCTCTCTCTCTCTCTATGTGACTATCATAAATAAATAAAATTAAAAAAAAAATTAAAAAAAAAAAAAGAAGAACATTGTTATTTCAGACCCTTTTATTTGAGGGTTTAGAAATTCTTCTTTTCAGTGACGGTTTTAAGATTTACACATATATAGATATATGTATATAAATGTATATACATCTATGTATAGTATATGCATACATATATATGTATATATACTTACCTAGTCATGATGCAGACTTAAATTGTTTTAAATTTGCAAAATTTTAAAGTGATATCTTTAGACAAGTTTTGAAATGTAGACATACCTTTGCTGGAAAATTACATGACTAAATGTCCCAAAGGATAAGTTGTTTGTTTGCTTTCTTTTGGTTAGTGGTAGTTTGCTTCTTAAAGTATGGCACCCAAATCTACTTTTAATAGGTTTGATAGCATGTATCATTATAGGTTTTCTTCAACTAGGCTGCTTTTTGATATGAGTTGCTCTTTTCATTTCCTATTGTTTTATCTCTTATTGTGCATGAATTACTTTAGGTGACCTTTCATTTGTGTTTTTATTTCAAGTAACCTCAAATGTATTTTTGAAGTATTCATGGAATAGATTGATGGATGATAGATAGATAGATGATAGATAATAGTCTTCTTCAGTAAAAAATACAGGTCCCCAAAGTAGGTGTCATTATTTAGTCTCTTTCATTATGTACTTTTTGTCTAGTATCATAAAACGGAATGTTACCCGTACATTTTCTGACAGAATAGGAAATTGTGTTTTTATCTGTTTGAAAATTTTACCTTGAACATTTTGTCCTACATGACAGCTTTAAAATAATGTTGCTTTTCAGACTGTATTGCCTGCAGCTGCTCTTCGGTAATCTTTTTTTTTTTTTTTTTTTTTCCTGAGCACAGCACTCATTTTTGTACCTTCATTGCACACATGGATCGAGAAGCAACTGGCTGCTTTTTCAGAGACTGTGCTTTGGAACTAATTAGAGTCACAAGCAGAGACAAACAGAAAATTAAAAGACTGACCTTTTATTTACATTATTACCCTGATCACTTGCTTTTTGGTCGTTTATGTACATCTTCCAATATGTGGATACAGGAGATGGTGACAAGTCACTTTATAATTAGGAGATACCCGTAAAATGCATGTGGTTCTGGTGTGGTCTTCGGGCATTTGCTCTTTCTCTTCTCCTCCACAACTTGCTGAAGGTGAATCTTAACCAAGATAAATTCAGCTTACTGGATTAAGGACATTCCTTTTTGTCAGAGGAGATTAAAGGTATTCAGTCCAAACACCTGCCATGCATACCTAGCAATATACTTCTGGTGCCATTTTCACTCCTAATTTGTTGCTTCTAGTGCTATCTGCATAGCTAATCATTGGTTCATTTTTTGAAATTATTATATCATCAGTGTAAATCTAGGAGGGAAAGGACTGAATATGTCTGATAGTATCCTAATACGACAAGGAGGATTATAAAAGCTGTACATATAGAATGTAAAATTCACACATAATAATGATCTTGATGAAATTCAGTTGTATCATCATAAGTTATATGAATGCATATTTGTTTTAAAGATTTTATTTATTTATTCATGAGAGACAGAGAGAGGCAGAGAAGCAGGCAGAGGGAGAAGCAGGCTCCATGCAGGGAGCCTGATGTGGGACTCGATCCCAGGACTCCAGGATTATGCCCTGGGCCGAAGGCAGGCGCCAAATCGCTGAGCCACCCAGGGATCCCCGATTGCATATTTTGGTATATTTCATAATTGCTTAACAACATTACATAGATAATGAAAAGGAACTAATACTGACATACCTTACCACTTCTACGGTTCTGTAATTTTAATTTGATTATTTCTAAAGAGCTTTATTTAAGAGAAATTTTCTTACAAGAAATTTTCTTACAATCAAATTTTAATTTGATTATTTCTAAAGAGCTTTATTTAAGAGAAATTTTCTTACAAGGGTTTCTTACAAGGCATTTTGCCTCAACAAAAAGTGCATCAAAGGGATTGCTTTCCTCTAATTTGCTCTAGGGCTTGAGGACATAGTAAGTAAAAAGCAAGCTTTGTTTTTAATAAGCAGTTAGTTTTCATCAAAATTGCCATTCTTTTGAGAAAAGAAAGTATTTGCACATAGGGAGACAATAATGTAAAATAATTTCCTCCCCATAGCATTATCTCTGTTATTGTAAGCCTGCAGTTACTGTTCAGAAAGTATAATAAGCCAAATGTTTTATCAGGCATAGTAGTAAATTTAAATCATAAGCCTTTCCAGATTTCGCTAATATGCACAAAACCTAAGCATATATATCACCATATAGTTTCAACATCTATTTTATACTTGAAATAATAATTTTCAACAAGATCTTTGGTACATTCTGAGAAAAGTTGCATAAAATAGTGTATGAAATTAGTAATAAACATCTCTTATTATGATGCAATAATATGAAATTTAATATGCAGATCTCAATAGCTCTTCCATTTATTATGATTGTGGAATTTAGTGTGTTAAGCAACCATTTATTATGCCCACAAATTTGCTTGTAAGACATTCAGTCAGGACCTGTGGGGATGGTTTGTGTCTGCTCCATGATGTCTGGGGCCTCAGCTGGAAGACTCAAAGGCTGGAAAATAGGGCAGCTGATGGCTCACTCACGCACATATCTGGCAGTTAATGCAGGCTTCTAGCTGACACCTTAGCTGGTGCTGTCTATCAGAATTCCTATAAGAAGCTTTATTGAGTGGCCTGGACTTGTTCACAGCATAATGGATTGGTCCAAGGGAGAACATGTAAAGATTAGGGGAACCAGATGAAAGTCATTCAACTTACTATGACCTAGCCTCAGAGTTCCCAAAGCACTGAATCTGCCCCAGTCTCCTTGTCAAGGCAACCATAGCCTGCCTAATTTCAAGGGTAGGGTTGGGGAGGAAGGTTGACTGAGGTGAGTAGCAAGATTCTGGGAGAGCCTGGAGGATAGCTTTGCTTTTCCTTTTTTTCCACTCGGTTTCTATCATTGGTAATTTTCTGTATATAGTAGTTGCTGTATAAATTAGTTTACAACCAGTCAATATAGTTCTTAATACATAGTGATTGAAGTATCTTATTTTTATCATATATTTCATTGAAACACTATCGAATTGTTAAAAGAAAGTGAATGAATTTATTTCTCATTTGCTTTGACATATTAAAATAGAATTATTAATCCCGAACTCAAATTAAGAAAGGATTGTCTGCAAGGAGGATACCAATGGCTTTCCCATATTGAATATTATGCAATGAGAACAAAACAATAGGACACCAAACATAAATTGATACACTTTGTTTTACAACGTATCAGAAGTCAAAGTTTGCCTGGGAATTTACAATGGAGTCTGACAAGAATCAGAGGATGGAATTTTGGCCTTGCAGTAGGGAAAAGAGCATAGCTTTGATCAGAATGGAAATAATAAATGCAAAAACCTTGAAAGCTCATTTAAAATCATTCCTGTTTGAAGACTGAAAACAATAAAGTAATTCAAATTAGAATGGATTTAGTGAATTATAAATACATATTCTGAATTTATTTCTGACCCATCCAAATAAATGCCATCGTGCATATTATAGTACATTTCTGCAAATCATTAAGTTAATTTCGGGGTGGGAGAAACTCCATATTCTTTCAAACAGGAATGATATATACTATACTCTAAACCTGTATGAAGACTATATACTATGAGCCACAATCTAATCCAGTATTTATTATACTTAACTTCACTTTCTCTAAAGATGTTAAGATTACTTGTGCAGGAAAAAAAGAAACATGGTGCAAAATAGAGAGTGCTATTTTCCTCGCCTCCACTACCCTTGAAATTAGGCAGGCTGTGGTTGCTGGACCAGGAGAATCTAACTATTTAAACATACAATACTCAGAATTACTGAGTGTTTTACTCTGCAGGTCATGGTTTTATAGACTAATTTTTTTCTCCCCAAAACATTCTAGTGTTCAGTGCTGATTTAATTAAATTAAAACCCTTATCTTTCTAAAAACTAAAGCTACAAATAATTCTCCAAAAGCAACAATTTTTGTCTCTAAAACTCAAGATAGACCTTATTTTATGTCAAGTCACACTGATGAAGATAACCGGGACCAAAGAATAGTCTCTGTGTGCAAAATGCCGGCCAGGGGACACACGGGACTTGGATACCAGCTGTTTTGTTTCCTGGATCAAGCAACTTCTGTGTTATTCTTCATTCTGTAAAAGCTATCCTTTGCAATCTTCTGCACTGTCTCCTGAAGATGTGTCCCTTGGTGTTGGGGTTGCCAACATGATGCCTTTCAGAATATCAAACTATTATTGAATTTTGACTCTCCTAGTTTATTAGTAGGAACATAGAGTACTTTACGTATCAGTGACTTTTTATTTTATGATCCCAGTATGCCCTCAGTCACTAAATCCCAGAAGGCCAATTGCTTCTATTGGATAGAGAATGCACATGATAGTATTGTTTTCAAGTCCTATTGCTTTTACCCTCTAAACACCAGCCCCTCACAATTTTTACACAACTACTGCTTTGATTTTTGCTTCTATCATTTCTTTCATCAGCTATGATTTGCTATTTGCCCTCAGCTCTTACCTCCCCTCCCCTGTAATCCATCTTTTGCATTATTTCCTAAACTATATTGTTCCTTGCCTAAAATTTATTACTAGCCCCATATTGTGGTCAAAGAAGATAGTTGGTAAGATTTGTCAGCAGGATGAAGTAAAAAATATAGTCCACAGTCCTCTTTCCTGGCCCACCTACGTGACCAAACTGTTCTCACACTGTTCATTCTTCCCACCCAACTCCCTCTTTCTCCTCCCTAACTAGGCAAAACGAATCTGGGCAGGAAGAATTTACAGACTTTATTCTGCCCCATGGCATGAAGTAGGAAGTCAATAACTGATGGTTTTCATTTATTCATTTAGGGACCTACTATACTGCGCTAGTGCTGGGGAAATAAAAAAGAATACAAAATACAGAGACTCTATTCTCTATACAGTAGTTAATTACCCAAATTAGGGAGGCAGGAGCTGGGTTGTGGGCTCTCTTAGAGGAGGTGGTAGTGACAGACGAGATGGAGTTTGAAAGCTTAACAAGGACGACAAGATAATAGCAGATAATTTGTGTCCTCTCTCTTTTTTCTTTTTTAAACCTGTCAAGAGATTGATCAATTGTATGGATCTTTTTAAAGTACCAGCTTTTGGTTTCATTGATTTTTCTCTATTGTTTCCTTATTTTCATTCATTGATTCATGCTATACTCTTAAAATTCTTACTTCCTTTCTTCTGCTTGCTTTAACTTTTGTTTACTTTTTCTCTGGCCATCTAGGGCAGAGAAAATTAGATTACTAGTCTTGGATCTTTCTTTTTCCCATATATGCATTCAGTGCAATAAATTTCCTTCTAAGCACCACTGCTTTTGCTCTATCCCACAAATTTCCATGTTTTATTTCTAATTAGTTCAAAATATCTTCTAACTTTTCTTGAGACTGTTTGACCTGTGTGCTATTTAGATGTGCGTTGGGTGAAAATAATGCAAAAGGGAAGCCATTAGACTGAGGTGGCTCTAATGACTTAGTAGCCTACCTGAGTAAACCAAAACTTAAGCCAGAGTCCATGCACTTGAATCTGAGAAAATGAAACTTAAGAACAACCAAACAGCCAACTGGGCTTTCCCAAATAAGGCAACTGCTTAAGCTATAGCCAATCAAATGATTTCCTTGTTTTGTCCCTTTGTCTTTTCTAAAAACTTTTCTAAAAAAATCTTTTCCCTAGTTCTTGTTAGTGAATCACTACTAACTGCTTCCATTTGTCACTGCCTGATTCAAATCAGTGTATGCTCAACTAAACTGTTGAAAATTTTAATGTGCCTCTTTAGCTTTTAACAGTTCTTGACAAAATGTTTTCCCAGCCATATTCAGAGGAATCATGTAAATTATGTAATAGGGATGAAAATAGAAAAATTGTATCACTGACCCTGACTGGATTTGTAGGTAAAAATGTACAGATGAAGCATCTCTTGGAAAAAAAAGCTCTTCTGAGTAATGATGTCAAGTCAAAAAGGAGGGTAAGGTTCTATTGTCGCAAAAATATTTGCTAAAATGTAACATATTTGGACTAAATCTGTGTGGTTGATGGTGTGGTATATTAGGCACAAATCTGGTTGTCGAGACCTGGAGATGAAGCCCATCTTCCTCATTTACTATATGTAAATTGGCATCTCACTTAGATTCTTGAAGTTGAAATCCCTCATAAAATAAGAAATACAATATTTACCTTGAGGGGTTGCTGTGAGACAAAAATAAAAAACACAAATGTAAAATAATGTGTACAAAGTAGGCAATTAGTAAATGTCAGCCATTTCCCCTATCACTGCTTTTAGAAGGTTTTTGATCAAACTTTATGATTAATGTGAGACAAATGTATACAACTAAATATATCCTGAATGCTTTAAGAATCTAACACATTGAAAACTGCATAGAATCGCTAAGGTAAAAGTTCCATATCTCTGAAGAGAAACAAATAATAGGAAAGTTAATCTATAATTTTAGTAATCATCTAGATGTCACTATAAAGTCAGCCTAATTCCTTTGGAAGGTCTACATTAGCCAATATGTTTCTTTGTATCTTAAATGTGCCAGATAAAACATATTTTATGCTTTATTTACATATATTTACATGCTGTAGCTATTACTTGGAAGGAAAATGATCCATGCCATTTAATTTCCAAGAAAGCAGCAATAACTTAATTGTGCCCTTGTTGATCTTAAAGTGTAGCATGAAAAACAACCTTGGAGATGTCTGAAGATGCCCAAAGTACTCCTAAAGGGACCAATAGAGACACCAGGAGAATCTGTCTGTGAATGTATTCCACAAAAGCTATTTACATGTTAAGGGACAGGATTTAATTAATGGTGTTACAGCTGTGAGGTTAATGTGCAGATCTGAAATTCTATCATAAAGTACCATTATATGTACTTAACATGCCACTTAGTCACACAATCTCCCTTTATAGTAATGCATAGTAATGAATATACATCCAAAAGTACTGGGTGAGTGTCGTGATGGCTGTTAATAATAACAGTAATGATGAACATCATAATAACTACCATTTATTAAATGATCAAAATATGCTGCGTTCTTTCTTTACTAAGCACGTTCTATACATCATCTCCTTTGATTCTCTCAGCAACCCAATTAAATTGATGCTATCATTATCTCTATCTTGAAGAAAAGGAAACCAAGACTTTAGTAGTATATAGAGTAATTTTCTAGGGGAGGGGTACTCTTGGTACAATACCCAATTGTCACTCTTCATCATGCCCATAAACTTATTCTTTGGCAAAGAACATCAGGTTTTGTATCAAGCATGAAAACACCTGAATATGTTGGGTCCTTCTCCAGCTCCAGGGAATAAAAACTGAGCAGTCTCATTTCAGCATGTTTCCTCCAACTCTCTTGAGATGATCTCTCTTTGGGAAATCTCCCAAAGAACTATTAAGATTATCTACTTTTGTTGCATGGTTTGTGAGGCAATTTTCTCACTTTTTAAGACAAACAAAAACCAGTATTCTATCTTCTAGGATTTGAGTGTTATGAGGATGTAAAACCTAGATGTGCTATCAGCATATTGACACTATACTACAAGATGAGTGAATGTGAAGACAAAGCCCTCAAGCCATCTCCCACTCAATGCCCCAATACCAATCCCTCTTACTTTGCTCTAATTTTTCCCATAGAAATCATTTTTAGCATACTATATAATTTCCTGTAACTACATTCAAATTTTTATATGTTATGCATTATTATATTCCTTTTTTATATATGTTAGCATATTATTATATTCAATGTTTATAGCTTCACTTCCTGCAACAGTGCAAATTCCACAAGAGCAGGGGTTTTGTGTCTGTTTCACTAATACATCCTGAGACCTAGAACAGTGCCTACCGCAGGGCAAGCTCTGCTGAGGACAGAGAGTGGAAACAATAGAAAGAACCTGGATCACTGAGCTGCTGGACTGACCAATTATCTAACTGGTGGACTTCTGTTTTATGAATAATACATTCCCTTGAAATCAGGATTGTTTGAGTTTGGGCCCTGCTTTACTCAGAATCAAAAAGTAATACACATATCAAGTTTTCTTTTTTTTTTTTTAAGATTTATTCATTTATTCATTCAGAGAGAGATTGAGGCAGAGACACAGGCAGAGGGAGAAGCAGGGTCCATGCAGGGAGCCCGACATGGGACTGGATCCCGGGTCTCCAGGATCACACCCTGGGCTGCAGGCAGCGCCAAACCACTGCGCCACCGGGGCTGCCCCACATATCAAGTTTTCTGCTAGAAAAGATAGTATGTGAGATTCAAATGTATGTCTGGCTGACACTTGAGACAATTTTTTACCAGCATACTATACTGCATTATACACATATTACTAGGAGATGCCATAAGATCACCTTGAAGTGGGAGAGGGAGGTAAAGTCATCATTCTACAAACCATCGACCTATGTTTTAGGCATAGGAATGGACACTAGGAACGCAAGGGTGCTTTGACCTTGCTCTTCATCCTAAGACTAGACAGGGGGCTATCCAATGGACTTGAGGGAAACATGAAGTAATCTACTGTCAATCAGGATGCTTTAAACAGAAAACAACAGAAAATCCCAATTGAATTCATCTGTTCATTGTGGAATTCCTTTAATGAGGAGTCTGGAGGTTGGGGATTTCAGAATTACTCAATTCAAAGATGCAGTAAATATTATTAAGGGCACAGATTCTGTCTTTCTGCTCTGTCACCCTTAACTGGCTGTTTTTCTCATTATCTCAAAGTGGCTTAGTAGCTCCAGCCATCACATCTTTCCCTACATTGATGTCAAATAGCAGGAAAAAATAATTAACTTTTTTTCTTTCTATTTTTCCAGCTTCATTGAGGTAAGATTGACAAATGAAATTGTAAGATATTTAAATTGTACAAAATGATAATTTGATATAAGCATACATATACATTGTGAAAGGATTCTATTGCCTTGCTTTGCTTTTTTTAATGACAAATGTTTATCTTAGCAAATTTCAATTTTATAAGATGTAGTATCAACTATAGTCACCATGTTATACTTTAGATTCTCAGACCTTATTCATCTTTCTTTTTTTTTTTTTTTTTTTTAGAGAAAGAGTTTGTAAATTGGGGAAGGGGAAGAGGGAAAAGGGCAAAGAGTAAGGGGCAGAGGGAGAGGGAATCTCAAGCAGACTCCCTGCTGAGCACAGAGCCGGTTGTGGGGCTTGATCCTGTGATACGGAAACCATGACAGGAGCAGACACCAGGAGTCAGTTGCTCGACCAGCTGAGCCACCCAGGCACCCTAGATCACATTCATCTTATAACTGAAATTTTGTACTTTTTTAGCTCAGCCTTTCTCTATTTCCCCCACCCCTAGCCTGGCAACCACTCTTATACTGTTTTCTATGATTTCAACTTGTTTCATTCTCCTGCCCTCCCTTTCTTTCTTTCTTTCTTTCTTTCTTTCTTTTTCTTTCTTTCTTTCTTTCTTTCTTTCTTTCTTTCTTTCTTTCTTTCTTCTCTTTCCTTCATTCCTTCCTTCCTCCCTTTCTTCCTTCGTTCCTTCCTTCCTTCTTTTTTTCTCTCTCTCTCTTTCTCTCTCTGTTTTCTTAAGATTCCACATATAAGTGATACTATACAGTATTTGTCTCTGGTTTATTTCAGTTAACATAATGCCTTCAGTTTCATCTCTGTTGTCAGAAATGACAGAATTTCCATATTTTTAAGAATGAATAAAACTCCATTGTGTGTATATAAATACTACATTTTACTTATCCATTCATCTATCAAGTGACAACTAGGTTGCTTCTAGGGACTTGCTCCATGTGTAGCTGTGCATTCAGTGTGTCCATGAGGAGAGGGGAGCTGAGGAGTCAGAGATGTTGCCATCTTGGTCAATTACCCTTCATTCTTTAAGAGCTAAGGAAACATCCCTAAAATACTCCCAGGCAAATTCATTGTGTTTCACTGGCTAAATTTGGATCATATGCACATTTTTAAGTCAGACAAGGGGACTATAATAACCATGATTAACTTGAAAAAATAAAAGACAGACTCATGACCTAAATCTGCAGAGGTTTACCAGAAGTATGCATTTGATGTAGAACAAGGTCACACAGCAGAGAGCTGATATCTGAAAAACCAGATTACTCTTAGTAAGAAAGGAAAGGAGGGCTGGCCATTAGTGGACATTGTGTTTGTGACTTAGGTTTAGTTTTCATGTTATGTGATCCCTTGTGGGTATTTGACAAAGTCGTTTAGATCCCTTCCTGGAGTTCTATGAAACAATTTTCTGTCAATCATTCCCTAATTATTGTATAAGTTAAACACAATAAACATAAAACAAAATATTCACATGTTGTTTTGGGTATTATGGTTACATAAAAAAAAAAATCCCAAAGCTTATTTGCTTAAAATAACAATACTTATTTCCCTTTCAATCTGCATCTTGAGCAAGGCTTAATAGGAATAATCTGTCTTTGTTCCACTGGGTACAGGCTAAGGAGGCTTGGGGCACTGGGACTAGGATCACTTATGACTTACATATATGGCATGCGGGCTAAGAAGATCAGCAGCTGGGGCTCCTTGGGCATCTCTCCCATTCTTGATATTGTCTTGCCATGTGATCTCTCAAACTGTGGGTTCAGAGATGGGCTCAAGGTATGTCTGCTGAGAGAGAGAAATAGATAACCAGAAAGAAGCTTTATTGGCTTTTAAACTTGGCCTCAGGTGTTATATAATGTAGCTTTCATCGTAGTCTTAGCATCTCCACACAAAGGAGGAGGGAAAATTCAGCTTTTTGAGGAGAGTCAATATCACATGCAAAAAACAACATGTGGAATGAGACATACCAAAGCAAGATATTTCTATATATTTTAGATTATTATTGTTGATATTACTGTAAAGATTATTTGAGTAATAAAATAGAAACAGAATTTAGTAGAAGAGATACATAAATAAAATCTATGATATATTAAAATACTTAGAAAACTAAATTAATTAAAATAGTACTGATGACATAAAATATAACAAATCAATGAAATGACTGCTAAGTAAATATTGTTCATACAATTGTTTACAAAATTAAACTCCAAAGGAGTTAAACAACAACAAAAAACCTTATATAACCTAGAGGTAAAATGTCAAAAATACACAATAAACAGATATTAAAAAACAACCTATTTAATATATAAGAAGATATTCAACCATATACATAAGCAAAGAAATGCCCAGCCCCATATGCAAACTTAGAAAGCAAATCAATTATGTTGGTATCAATTATGTCCATATCAGGTAAAATAGACTTAGGGCAAAAGAATTATCATCTATAACATGGAAATTGAATACTGATAAAAGAGTCAGGAACACAAAACATTCAGGAATCTATATTCACCAGATAACAGAGCTTTAAAATCCTGCAGCAAAGATTGACAGAAGAGACAATTCCACAAAAATTGTTAAAAATTGTAACATATCGGGCAGCCCGGGTGGCTCAGCGGTTTAGCGCCGCCTTCAGCCCAGGGCGTGATCCTGGAGACCCGGGATCGAGTCCCACGTCGGGCTTCCTGCGTGGAACCTGCTTCTCCCTCTGCCTGTGTCTCTCTCTCTCTCTCTGTGCCTCTCATGAATAAATAAAAAATCTTAAAAAAAAAGAAAAAAAGAAAAAAATTGTAACATATCTCTTTCAGCATTTGATAGAATTAGACACACACACACACACACACACACACACAAATCAGTAAAAAACAAAGATGATCTGATCCCACTATTATGACCTATTTGATACTTATACAGTAATATATGCAACAATTGAAGATTACATATTTTTTGCAAGTGTGCATAGCATACTTGCCAAGGTAAACTATATGCTGGCCCATAAAATATTTTCTTTTTTTAAATTTAATTCCAATATAGTTAGTTTTAGGTATACACTATATTGTATACTTGATAATATATCAAGATAAGTGTGCTAAAAACATTTTCAACAAATATCAAAGAACTGAATTTTTTTAAAATTCCTTTTTTTCACTACCAAAGTATCAAAGGTAAGAAATTATTATAATAGTAAATTTAGAAGCAACATAGCTGGTGAAAAATACTGAAATAGCTAAGAAAATTATTTATCTACTTAATTATTACAAAATGTTTAAAAACATTTTGAGTTTATAACATTATAAGAAATGTTTGCATTATATAAAATGAAAAAAGTATATAAATTTCACCTATTGTATGATCAACATAACTGAAAAACTTAAAGTATCAATGGACACTTCCACATGTAAATCGGTTCTGGAATTTTCCTTTTGATTAAAATAAAAGCAAAACTGGAAAAAATGTATAAAATAACTATTTTCAGGCATGAAATATTATGCAGCTCAGGAATATGAATCTTGAAAGAAGAAAGATACACAATGTGATACCTAAGATAGATCACCCTGGTTTTCCAGCTAGAGACACTTTCCCTCTGTGGACCTGTGTTCCTACTGAATGGAGGAAGATCAGATATTTGGGTTGTTGAAATGTTGGGAATTTATGTGGCAGTACCTGAGGAAAGAGAGAGGAGGTATAAGAATGGTAGGAAAGGCAGAACCAGATGGTAGGGGGGCAGTTACCATGGTGACACATGGGATCTTTTGAGGGAAAAATGACCAGTGATAAACTTCCTGTGAAGGAGATGGTCAAAGCTCACTGAATCTAATGCTCAAGTCAAGTTCTTACTCGTAATGTGCTCTTCTGTCATTTATTTTTTTCTTCACAAGTCTTCACTAAGTGTCAGCTATGCGCAGTCCTGTGTTTGTGGTGTCTGACGGAACAGAAGTGGGTGAAAGAGGGAGAATATCTCAAGAAACTGGAATTGATATTGAAGAATTTAGTTGCAGTAGAGAAACAAGTTATATGTTGCCAATTCTATAAGATATACCTTCTCTAGTCTAATTTGACGATCTATCTCAAATCTTTATTACACAGAAGTTAAGTAAATTCAAATTACAAGATGCAAGATGTGTTGAAACACAACACAAAACTTAATGGAAATAATAATTTTGTTCATAAAATCTGAAATTATTTTATAATCTGCATGTGACAGAAGACAGTTGGGCAATTATTAAATAATAACATATTATTAAAGCTCATATTAGTTTCCAGATATTGAACTAAGGGTGGGATATTCATTGTGTGGTTCACTAACACATTCACTGATGAATGTGTGACCTTTGTTGACAGGTTCTAACTGTACGGTGATTATAATGTAGAACTAACAGGAAACCACCTCTCAGAGGTTCTAGAGGAAATCCTCTGGGGGTTTCTTGCTGCTTCACTGAATCAAATGCCCTTTACTAAAAAAAAGGCCTCACCGTAGTCTTTGTTAGACAGATTCTATAAGAATCTGTGCTGGTTGGGACTCTTGGGTGGCTCAGTGATTGAGCATCTACCTTCGGCTCAGTTTGTGATCCTGGGGTCCTGGGATTGAGTGTCTCATTGAGCTCCCTGCAGGGAGCCTGCTTCTCCCTCTGCCTATGTCTCTGCTTCTCTGTCTCTCATGTATAAATAAATAGAATCTTCAAGAAAAAATCTGTGCTGGTCAAGGCAGATTTGCTAAGATGTAAACTACAAGGGCAAGTAAAGAGACTTGATGGTACTTAAAGCTTTGAGAGTGACTTAAAACAACAGCATGCATTTAACAACTATATTTGGAAATGAGAAGTTTAAAAATAGTATGGCTTTTTCTTTAGTTATACCATTTAATGATAAATTATGTTGTATACAAGAAAATATTTAAATCACTTAAATAAAAATTCAACACAAGCTGCTCTTATATTTACATGGCAGTCAATTACTGCTTCTACAGGAATCATGAAAATCCTGTGCTCTACTGACGTTTGTGCCAGATAGACTGCTGCATGAGAGTGCATCTGGGCTTCTCTCTGCTATCTGATTAAGAATTAGAAATAGGAATCACCACAGTAAAATACTCAATTGTTTATAAGTAAATGTTCTACCTAAAATATGCAAAGATGCCATCCTATATAATACTCATATATTTCCTTATTCATTCAGTGACACCAATTTGCTATGCATATTGTGTTGACATTCTTATTCCTTTTCCTGCTTTAATAACAAGAATGGGTAAAACAATGTATCACTTATCCATTTGGAGCCATGGTCATGCTGATAAGAATTCACTTAAAGATGTGCATGAAGATGGGCATCTGGGTGGCTCAGTTAGTTAGGCATCTGCCTTCGGCTCAGGTCCTGGTCTCGGAGGTTCTGGGATTCGAGCCCCACACTGGGCTCCCTGTTCAGTGAGGAGTCTGCTTCTCCCTCTCCCACTGCCTCTTCTCCCATCTGCTTGTGCTTATACTCTTCTCTCAAATAAGTAAAATCTTTCTAAAAAAATATGCATGAAGATACCTTGGAAGGTAAGTCCCACTTGAGCATGAAAAACTAAAACATGGGGCTGCTGTTTTGAAGTTTTATGATATTTACATATTTCCAAAGTCATTATTATTCAAATCAGCATTTTCTTTATCATATTATCTCAATTGCTACATTAACAATAATGTGTGTTGTAATAATTTGTAAGTGTGCTTTTTTTCAAACTAATGATAATAAGCTACAATAAATAGCATGATAAACTTACTTTAGAGAGACTACCTAATTCCAGATCAAAATAGGTAATAAAACCATTCCAGGAGCCTTAAATGGAAGTTCACACTGTACATAAGACAAAAAATAAAATGAGAAAGAAGAAAAATTTGGAGATGAAAGGCATTTATACAAAACGAGCCAATAGTCAAAAGGTCAATAAGCTTGAATCTTCTGGGACGAAAAAGGGTGTGTTCAGAAAATGTGCTCTTTATAAGGTCGACTAAGATCTTTCAACTTCAAAGTTCAATGGTTTATACTTTCAGTACATGCCCATAAAATTGCATTAATTTTTAAAGTGATTTGCTGGCCTGAAACTACGACTTTATCCTGAATGCTCACTTGATTACTGTTTTCTGAGGATTCTCCTGTTATAATATCAATATACAAATTTTTATGAGGCCACCCATGATATCAAAATACATTACACTAATAAATTGTTAGAACTGGAAAGAGTCAATGACAGCACTTTCATAGTCCAGTAAGAAAGCAAGTTCTAAAAACAGATGTTTTGACTTAAGTAAGTAAGGAAAGCTGGTTTTGCGGGTTTTTTTTTTTTTTGAGGGGGGGAGGCATTTTATAAAAGTGGAAAATATGCTTTCTGTGGATCATATGGTGAGAAATATTGACTAGGGATGCCTGGTTGTCTCAGCGGTTGAGTGTCTGCCTTCAGCCCAGGGCATGATCCTGGAGACCCCCGATCAAGTCCCACATTGGGTTCCTTGCAGGGAGCCTGCTTCTCCCTCTGCCTATGTTTCTGCCTCTCTCTCTCTCTCTCTGTGTGTCTCTCATGAATAAATAGATAAAATCTTTAAAAAAAAAAAAAAAAGGAAAGAAAAATACTAAGTAAAAGAGACCATGGAATTTTAATGAATAGGATTAGGATGAATAAATTAACACAAATTTCCATAATGAAGAAAAGGCTTCCAATCAAACCCAGCAACCTGTAAATCTGTTGACATCACAGATTAATTACTTTTTATTAATGACTTTTTGTGTTAGAAAATACATTATTTACTAGAGAGCATTGGTTATCTTTAACTTAACTGATAGATAGAAATCTCAGGGCTCACTAGCCACTTGTAGATTCAGATAAAGAAACTATGCCCCCAAGAACTTAATTATAGCTTGGATGACTGAAAATGATAATTTCTGGAAAAATGTCACTGCATTAAATACAATAGTCCTCTCATTTATTTTACTTTATCAGAAAAGTCCATTAATTCTTGCTTTCCTTAATTTTCACTATGTAGGCACATGGATTATATAATTGTTTCCTAATCATTATGATAATAAATGGATTTTAAGTGATGTAAAATTATTAAGAATATTTGTTTAAAAACTTTTTTAATTAAAAAATTTTAAAGAATATTATATTTGTTTTATTATATTTAGTCCTATAAGTTATTTTATACTCTACCCATTATTAGAATTGTGCATTGTAGGCAGAGCCTATTCATAGTTATAGTCATTATTCTTGAAGGCTCATCATAGTCACAAAATTGCATTTATATTCCCTGTGCTTTTTGTCACTTTTTTTTTTTTAAATGTGTAGTTCCCAGTTTTAAGTTAGCCATATCTCTCATTTTGCTTTCAAAGTAAAGAGTTTCTTGATACAACTTACTTTTAAAACTCCAGAAACTGTAAAAAACGACCCAGGTTCCTGACTCTGGAAGTTTGAAAAAATTGGGTCACTTAAATACAAAATCAAGAATAGGTTGCGAAGACTTTGCAGTTCACTTCCAAATGTACACGAAAAGCTGGACAAACTATAAGTCAAGATTTTTATTGGGTTCATCAGAAAGCTGAGGTTTCAGGCCCATTTGGAGAGACAGGCACAGAGAGAGAACGGAGATCTGCCTACTTGGAGCTGAGGCTGCTGACACCATGAGCTCCCAGGAACACTTAAGTGGTGGAGTCACAGTTTTAGGGGCTCCCATGCTTCCAAAGACTTTTCCTCCAAGAAACCCACTGGCTTCTCATGTGAAGAGGGTGGGGAGTGGGGAAGAAAAGCCGCTGTGAAATATACCCAGAGTTTTTTCCATAAGGAAGTTCACCTTGGAGGAAGGGACTTTGCCAGAGCCTTATTCCAGCTTGGGGAAGAGGATTCCTCCCTACCCTCTCCCCCTCAGACATCCAGTCTCAGTGAAGAAGGGAAAAACAGTCAGCCATGGTCAGGGCTTCAAGGAAAGAGACTGGGAACCAGAGAAGGGAGAAGGCAATAGTGGGGTAAGAGCTACAAAATAGCAGAAATACTGTGAGATCACAGTCCTGAGACAGTCGCACTGAACCACTTAGGTTCAATTGGAATATAATAAACACTTCCCCTCCCCGAGCACCTTACCCCCATACCAATAGCTTTCTAGTATAATAACAGAGGATTACAGCTAAAAGAGCCACAAGATTCTGAGAGGCGGATTACAAAGATGGGCCAAAGTCAAGAGAGGAACCAAAGACATAAAGGAATTCAAAGCCTCTGGTAACTACAACAAATGTTAAATACGGCTTAATCCTAGCCAGATTGATAGAAATTCTCCAATGAATGGTCTACTTACCTCAGCTCTTATTATCTGATAATGATATGTCTAATTTATAAAAAAGTCACAAGGCATGCAGTAGACAAGAAAAACTACTCTCTGAAGAGACAAAGCAATCATCATAAATAGACTCAGATGTAACATAGATGTGGGGACCATCGAACAGAAAATTTAAAATAACCATGGTCTGGAGTGCCTGTGTGGCTCAGTCAGTTATGCATCAGACACTTGATTTTGGCTCAGGTCATGATCTTGGGGACCTAGGATCCAGCCCGGCATCAGGCCCTGAGCTCAGTGGAGAGTAGGCCTGAGTTTCTCTCTCCTCTGTCTCCCTCTCCCCCTCCCTCTCTTTCACTTTCTTTCTCTCACCCTGCTCACTTTCTTTCTCTCAAATAAATAAATAAATCTTTTAAAAAATAAAATAACCACAGTTAATATGTTAAGGGCTCTAAGAGTAAAAGTAGCATACAAGAATAGATGGGTAAAGTAGATAGAAAGATGGAAACTCAAAGAAAAAATGAAAAGGAATGGCTAGAGAAAGAAATTCTGTAGCAGAAATGAAGAATGCTTTCAATGAGTTCATTAAGAAACTTGAAATAGCTGAGAAAAGGGCCAAGGAGTATGGAGATATGTCAATAAAAACCTCATATACTAAATGCAAAGAGAAAATTAAATAAATTTAAAAAAAGGAACATCCAAGAACTATGAGACAACATCCCAAGGTATACATACCTACATGTGATTGAGATACCAGAAGTGGAGGAGAAAATGGAGGAGAAGAAATATTTGTAGTAGTAATGACCGAGAACTTTCCAAAATTAAAGATACACACCAAACTACAGACCCAGGAAACTCAGATGATACCAACAGGATAAATTTTAAAAGCAGAAACAAAGGGACACCTGGGCAGGTCAGTGGTTGAGCATCTGCCTTTGACTCAGCTCATGATCTTAGGGTTCTGGGTTTGAGTCCCGAATCTGGCTCTCTGCTCAGTGGGAGCCTGCTTCTCTCTCTGCCTATGTCTCTGCCTCTCTCTGTGTCTCTCATGAGTAAATAAATAATCTTTTTTTTAAAAAAAGCAGAAACAAACAACAAAAACCCCACACAAATATTTAGTTATATTACCATTCAAACTGCAGAAAATTAAAGTTGATCTTGAAAGAAGCCAGGGAAAGAAAAAAAAAAAAAAGAACACAGTGTTACCTATAGAAAACAAGGACTTCTCATCAGAAAACATGCAAGCAAAAGAGAGTAGAGTGAAATATATAAAGTGTTGAAGGAGAAAGCACCAACCTTGATCTTTTTTCTTTTTTTTTTTTTTTTCCTTTTTTCCACCTTGAATTCTATATGCAGCAAAATTACTTCGGAAAATAAAAGACAAATACTTTTTCAGATAAGGAAAACTGAAGGAAGTCATTGATAATAAACCCATCCTCCAAGAAATGTTAAAAATTCTCCAGGTGGGAGGAGAATGATATAGGTCTGAAACTCGGATTTACATAAAGAAAGGAAATAAAGAGAAAGAATAAATGAAGGTTAAAAAAAAAAACCTCTTATTTTTCTTACTCTTAATTAGAAATGTCTAAAGCAATGATAGTAACAATGTAATTGGAATATGGAAAAGTAAAATAAACATCAGCAATTCCACAAGAGATACAAGGCAGAAATTCAGAATATTCTGTTATAGAGTAACTGTACTGCAGGTTAAGGTATAGTGATATTTAAAAATGGGCTTAGATTAATTGAAAATGTATATTTTAGGGGCGCCGTGGTGGCTCAGTTGGTTAAGTGAAGGACTTGATTTCAGCTCAGGTCATGATCTCAGGATTTGGAGATTGAGCACCACATCTGGCTCCCTGCTCAGTGGGCAGTCTGCTTTGCCCTTTCCTTCTGTCCCTCCTTCTGCTCGTGCTCTCTCTCAAATAAATAAAATAAATTCTTTTTTAAAAATCAAAAAGTAAAACCATGAGAAGCAAGAATGAAGAGAAACAAAAAACATGCAATGAATAGAAAGCAGTTACAAACAGGATAGTATTAGTCCATCTGCATCAATAATTACTTTAAATGTGACTGGTTTAGATATACCAATTTAAGATTCAATTCTTTCTAAATTTCAGGGTTTGGTTATTTTTTTCCATTGAGCATGATATTTTAAATTGGAAATATTTTAGAGATCCAAGCAAGAGTTCTAAACATAGAAAACGCAAATTCCAGTTCCTCCAATCCAGTATATTTAATAAACTTTCTAAGTATGTTTATGCCTCATCAGTTCCTTTTTATTTTCAGTTGACTAAACTTAATCAACTATGCTTTGTATATTTTATTTTTATTAAATGCTACAGTTTATTTAATCAACTTATTACTTACAATTAGTTTTAAATTAATAAAATAGATCTAATTTATTTAATTTTTAATAATGATTACTTTTGGTTTTCCCTGTGAGCGATTTCTTTCTACCTGTGCAACTCTCAAAGGAAATCTTGAAATATGATATTTGTGAAAGTCTAGAAACTGTATTCAAGAATAATTACCCTAGGAAATGATTTAGAAGCATTTATAGAAATAATCCTAGAAATTGAGCAAAATTTATACCTTCTTTTGAACCACAAGAATCATGCCTTCCTTAATATTCTAATTGGTGTCAAGTAGGCATTTTATAATTTATAAACACTTTTTGGTCGCCAGAATTTTTTTATGTAAGTCTGATAATAAATCTATTATTTATCCTGCTCTTCTGTTTTTATTGTCAAACATAGAAGGGAGTGACAGAAGGGAAATTGTGAGGATAACACGCAGCAAAGTCAAAGGATGCAACTACACTAAAAAAAAAAAAAAAAACAGGAAAAATCAGCTTAAATGGAGATAGTTATATTTCTTATTCCCAAGACCTTACCATTCTAAGTGAATATAACTTCTGAAAAATAAAGTTCTAATATTCTCTGTTATGGTGATCTATTTTTTTCCTCTGCAACATATAAAGACAAGCTGTATGCAAGCTGAAATCTGTATTGTATCTTAGCATGATGTTTAATGCAAATAAAAAGATTTTGGGGAATGTTTTCTCAGGAGACAACCAGAAAATGTAATTTATTGCTACAATACACAGTCTAATGACAAACAGAATGAGTCTAAACTTTTAAGTAATCACTACAGCCTAGTGATTTTGAATATTTTATTTGCATGAGTTGCTGTTAATGAGTGGTATGTCTCTCTTTAGTGGTTGCAGGTGGGTTTTTTTTGTTTTGTTTTGTTTTTTGTTCTTTTTTTAAATAGTTGGGTTAATTTTCTATACAAGTAGCAGCATTTATTGGCCTATGTTAGAGTCGCTTTATTGAGCAGGTCTGTGTAAATATAATTGAGTAACTACACCAAAATATATTGTCTCTGCCACTTTTATTTTACACTAAATTCTCTCTCCAAATTAACATATGAGAATGAACAACTTTTTAAATAAAAGTTAATGTTTTGGGGCACCTAAGTGGCATTGTCAGTTGAGCAGCCGACTCTTGGTTCTGCTCAGGTTGAGATCTCAGGGTTATGAGATCAAGTGCCCACATGGGGCTCTGTGCTCTGCAGGGAGTCTTCTTGATATTCTCTCCCTCTGTCCCTCCCACTTGTGCTCTCTTTCTCTAAAATAAATAAATCTTTTTTTTTTTTAAAGTAAATGTAATTGTTTTATAGTGTCAATTCAGGACTATAAGCATGAAATGATTATGTTTTCTCCAATAACTCCCTCCCTAATGCTTCCGTGTCAAATCCCCCTTTCCAGTTCCTCAGGTGTAGATTCTGCACCACTTTAGCTGTTAAAACTTCATTTTAAGATATACTCTCATGTCTCCTCCCTTGGACCAAAAAAACCCCCACATATTTGGCTTGAGGGTTTCCTCCCCTGCCCACTTCCTTCCCCAGACACTGCCACCTGGGCAGGGGACACAATATAGCAGTGGTGCTCATCTTACTCAGCCAGACTAAAGCTGGAAGGAGGTTCAGAGGGGATCCCGCTCTCACTCAGCTTCCCTGATGTTCCTGGGGCTCTGATCCTGTGATGCTCTCCAAATGTATCCACTTCACTCACCTACATCAATAAAAGCAACCTTTCTTTCTCAATAAATCTTTAATTGTTTCGATATATGAGAGCTAGGCTATAGTTTGCCAAAAATACACCATTGAGAGTAGACTGTGGCTGCTAAATGTTAATGAAAGCAATATTGTGCTCCAGAGAAAACAGCTTTAATAGCAATCTAGTACAATGTGCTGCTCTGCTTTTTAAAAGGAAATTCAAGTAGTATGGATGGAAGTCTTGATGGGGCAAATTGAACATAAGGTCATTCTACAATAACAATGTGTAGAACAAATAGACCACCAGTAAATGCCATTAAGATTGTGGATTCTCTTGCTGTGATGTTAATTCGTGGGTTTAATGGATACAATCTCATGGTTGAAAAACTTCAATTAAGAGGAAAATCCAGATGAAGAATTTTGGGTGATATTTGAAGTGGTTCCAAAGATTATAGAAGAGAGCCTGATAAGCATGTTTATTTGCATGTCTCTTACTGTTTTCTTTAACAGAATGGCAATTTATGCCTTCAAGTAGTTTTGTACAATAACAAAGAATACTATCACAGATTAAATAACTGATGAACATTTTGCAGAAGAGCCTTACAGGAACAGAGCTTATGATATGATTATGCAGCACTACCTTCTGGGAAATTATAAAGAAAATAAAGTCATTGAATTAGCTATACAAATTTGCCTCTGCAACTCACTTGACAAAAATCACATTTATCTTTAGGCAGGTCTAAAAACTTTCTCTTCACTCAGAGAAAGTGTATTATTAATGCATGAGAAATTATGAGTGGCCTTGACTAAGAGAAGCAGTAGAGTAGCTGTGCGTGTGATGTGTGATTTACTGTGTGGCAGTTACAGGATGCCCACAAGAGTTCTAGATCCTTCCCTCTAAAAGAACAAAGCTGAGAATGCTGGTCATGTAGAATGATGAGGAAACCAAACCAATTATATAGGGAAAGATAGTGAAACTGATTGGCTGGAGCCTAAACAGCTTGGACCTGGAGATAACCTTGAGGAGACAAGTTATTGATGGGATAATAAAATGGAAAGATAGAAACCTGGGACATTATATCTTTGTGAAGCTACTATATCATCTCTAGGCCCTCTCATATTGGATTTCTTTTAAATGAGAAAATGTCTCTTAAGCCATTGTTTTGGAGTTTTTCTATAGTATACAACCCAATCCAACAAAACAATACACACAAATTTTAATTTAGAGATCAAAAGCATGGCAACAGGGACATAAGAATATACTAGATGGTCAGCTTCTATTCTCATGAAATTCTCTATATAATGGGAAATGTAGACAAATTAATAACAACAGCAACAACAATAATAAAATGTGGAAGTGTTAGTTTTTGCTAGTCTGGGAAACTCTTTTGCTTATCTTCTTCAAATCTGAATGAAAAGAAGAGTATCTTAAGGCGACAATTTTTTTCCTTTAGTCTCTTTGATTATGTCATGCCACTCCCATCTGGCTTGCAAACTTTCTGCTAAGAAATCTGCTGATAGCCACATGGATTTCCTTGTATGTAACTATTTGTTTTTCTCTCTCATTTTCTGCTTTTAAGATTCTCTCTTTAACTTTTGACATTTTATGTGTCTTGGTGTGGTTTTCTTATTTGGTTTCATCTTATTTGAAACTCTCTGGGCTTCCTGGACCTGGGTGTTTCTTTCCTTCCCTAAATTAGGGAAGTTTACAGCCATTATTTTTTCAAAAAATTGCTCTTCCCTCTCTTTTCTCTTCTTCTTCTGGGACCCCTGTAATGCCAATGTTGTTATGTTTGATGTTTTTCTAGAGGTCCCTTATCTTCATTTTTTAAGATTCTTTCTTTTCACTCTTCTGTCTGGATGATTTCCAGTGTCCTCTCTCCCAGGTGGCTGATCCATTCTGTTGTGTCATCTAGTCTTTTGTTGAGCTCCTCTAGTGTGTTTTTTAGATCAGTTATTGTATTCTTCAGCTTTGTGGCTTCTGTTTGATACTTTCTTGTGTTTTCTATCTCCTCATTTAGGATCTCACTGTGTTTATCCATTCTACCACATTTGGTGAGCTTCTTTATGACCATTACTTTGAATTCTTTATCAGGTAGATTACTTGTCTCCATATAATTAAGGTATTTTTCTGAGGTTTTGTCTTGTTTTTTCTTTTCAACATATTTCTCTCTTTCTTCATTTTGCTTGATTCTGTATTGTCTCTATGTATGAGACAAAAGTTACCTCTCTGTCTTGAAGTAGTGACCTTGTGTAGGTGATTCACTCAAACTTGCCCTGGCTCTTGGTTGCCTCATGAACTTTTGTGATTGTCTAAACTACAGGATTTATTATTTTTTTTATATGTCAGATTGTTGAAGGTGTGCCAAGACCTGTCAGTGATCCCAGTGGAGGAATCTTGTCTGTTTAGCACCTAATTTCAGGGTGATTGGAAGCCAGAACCTCAAGCAGCAGCTTTCAAGTATGCAAATATGGGGACACATGGGTGGCTCAGTGGTTGAGTGTCTGCCTTCAGCTCAGGTCATGATCCCAGGGTCCTGGGACCCAGTCCCACATCAGGCTCCCCACAGGGATCCTTCTTCTCCCTCTGCCTATGTTTCTGCCTCTCTCTATGTCTCTCATAAATAAATAAAGAAAAAATATTTTTAAAAAGTATGCATATATGTGTAGGGTCATGGGCCTCCAGTTGCAAATCCTGCTGACCTCCAGACTAGGAGACCTGGAGGTGTCCCCTAGGTGATGTTTGCAAAAGTCAAGGCTCCCGACAAGTACATAAGGTCCTTTATGGGAAGTCTTATTGAGCTATCATGAGGTCAGGGACGGTACTCCCTGCTTATGCGCCTCCTTAGCTTCTACATGTGTGGGAAACCTGAAGTATGTCCGTTAGGCTAAAGCTTGAGGCTAAGTAAATTTATGTCTGTGCAGTGCCCTGACAATGGTGGCCAGCCAAGTAGTATCTTTCCAGTTTTTAAAGCCCTGTGGAACTCTGGAACACCAGCTCTCTTGTCCACCAGGGACAGGTGATGAAAGGGTACTCCTTGTGTGTATTTCTTTTACCTGCTGGCTTTAGCAAGACTAGTGGAGCCTATAGTGGGTAGGCTACTCACCATCTTCAGGAAGGCAGAGGAATTTTCCCCCATCTGTTCCACCAAAGGGGTGGGAGGATGCCATATCCAAGCTCACCCACCTGTGCTAGTGGAATATGTAGAGTGTGCAACAATGGCATTGTACCTTAATGGCCACCCTCACCTCTAGCCAATACTCCCAGATCAGAAATTGAATCTTCCCTCATACATAGTTTAGACATTTTCCAAACTGCTGTTTTTTCCCTGGGTCTAGGGGCAAGTGTGATTGCACACAAGCCCTCCAAGACAGACTCTCGGTTTCCTATAGCACTTTGGGACCTCTGATGTCAGCCCCATTGGCTTTCCAAGCCAGATGTTCTGGGGGCACACCTCTTCTGTGCAGTTTCCAGGAGCCAGGGTACCCAATGTAGGATATCATTCCCTCACTCCTCTGGCAGAAACACCTGTCTGGTGAGATTCCACCCTATTATATATTGCTACACTAGACTTTGTCTCTGCCTCTCCTACCCAACTTGGTGTGGTGCTTTTATTCTTTGTTGTGGAGAACAGTCAATCTAGTTTTCAGATATTTTTCAGGAAGAAATACTCCATATGCCACTGTAGATTTGGTATGTTCTTAGGAGGAAATGAGTTCAGGATCTTCCTACACTGCCATCCTCCTGCTTACGGTTTTAATTTTACATTTGAAGAGAATGGAAACAATCAGATGGCAAATTTTGCCTCAGTATAAAAGTTAGAATTATATGTCCCTGAAGTCAATGGCTGTCAATCAAAGCCTAGACACTAGGTGATGTGATGAATAATTTAACACTGATTTATTAACTGTGCAGAAGTGAAGTTAATCGTGCAGGGAGACACAATGTCAGTTGCCAGCAATTTACTATGTTTTTGAAAACCATAGGCAGCAATTTACAGAAAAGATTAGGCCAGTTACTGTACACACATGACATTTTCCTGATTTAAGATGTCATTCTGAAAGCTGTAAACTGACAACTGGAGTTGAGAATGAGCTTATAAAGTTTATGAAGAACTGCTTTTACCTGAGAATGTCTATATTTCTACTCTGGGAGACACCTGAATGCACACCTCCTGCTGGGATTAAACATGTGTATGCAAATGAGCCCTGTCAGCGAGAGGGATGCACCTTCTCTCACAACGATTAAGCACTTTTGCATGACTCAGTGCTCTTATGCACCAACTAGTCCAGGAGAAAGCATGGTGATGGGCCTTTATTTCTTAGACCTGATGGTATTTCAAAGAAACACTATGAATACATTTTATTTAGTCTTAAGCCATCCCAATAGATACAACTTTAATCCTATGCCAGAATTATTGTTTTTTAGTTGCTTTTCAAAAGACTATGGTATGAGCAAAGTAGAAAATCACCTTTGAATGGCACAGTAATAATTGCTGTGGGCAAGCTTCACTGACTATGGATAAAATTAGTGAACAAAACTTTAAGGAGAAATAAGTTACCTGCACAGCCTCAAAGTATCTACCTCTAACTATTCTCTAATTACTGTGTTGGTTTTAAACTATGTCCACAAATTCTTTGATATTCCCCTTCCCTTCGGAGGTAAAACTTAATTTTCCTTTCAGTGTGGACTGGACATAAGATTTGCTCCCAAAGAATAGAGCACAGAAAGGGGGAAATGGCAACATTACTATGAAGAAATCTGTCAGACAGCAGCTTAACCAAATCATCTAGTTTAGTATCACTAAGAATAAGCCATATAGGTATCAATGTACCCCTGATATGATGTGATGAGCAAGACACTTTGCCACCGTGACATCCTCCTTCAAAATTCATAATCCTAATGTAATTATGAAGACACATCAGAAAGATCCAAATGAAGGATGTTCTACAAAATACCCAGTATTCTTCGAATGTTTCTATGACAAGTTAATAAAAATCAAATAAAGACTAAAATATTGTCCCAGACTGGAGTTACAATTAAGTTTAATCAATGAAACTTGATATCCTAGGTTGGATCCTGGAACAATAAAAAATACTTAAAGCAAGTATCAGTGGGAAAATTAGTGAAATACAAAGAAAGGTCCTTAGGTTAGTTAATAGAATTTTACTGTTAATTTTTTAGTTTTAGTTTTGACAACTGTCTCAGGGTTATGAAAGTTGTTTACATTAGTAGAAGCTAGGTGAGAGCAGGTGAGAATCCTCTGTACTACTGTTGAAAGTTTATGGTTGTCTAAAAATATTTCAGTATAAAAATTTTAGAAAAAAATTATAAAGAAGAAAATAGTCAGGGGCGCCTGGGTGGCTCAGTTGGTTAAGCGTCTGCCTTTGGCTCAGGTCATGATCTCAGGGTCCTGGGATCAAGCCCCTTGTCAGGCTCCCTGTTCAGTGGGGATTCTGCTTCTCTCTCTCCCTCTTTCTCTCTCTCTCTCTCTCCCTCTCTCTCTCTCTCCCTCTCTCTCTCTCTCTCTCTCAAATAAATAAATAAAGCCTTTAAAAAAATAAGAAAATGGTCAATGTATATTATGGGTTACATCATGTCCCTCAAAAAATATATTGAAGTCCTAACCCCCAATACCTCCAAATGTGACTTCATGTGGAAATAGGATCCTTGCAGACATAATTAGTTAAGATGTTGTTACACTGAAGTCGGGTGGGCTCTTAATCCAACATGACTGATGTCCTTTTGAGAAGACACGCTGACACACAGGGAAGAGCATCCTGCAAAGACAGGGGCAGAGCCTAGGAGTGTTGGGAGTACCAGCCAAGAAAGATCAGGATTGCTGGCCCCCACCAGAAGCTAGGGAGAAGCAGGAAAGTTTCTCCCCCATGGGCTTCAGGGGATCATAATTCTGTAGACCCCTTGAGTTTAGACTTTCTAGCCTCTAGAGCTGTGAGACTGTTCTCCCTTTTAAGTCACCCAGGTTGTAGTACTTTGTTGCATTAGGAAACTGATACAGCTGAGAACTAGAGTAAACTTATTTCCAGGCTTCTTATTAGTAGGAGCTCTTTTAATCTTTTTTATTGGTGTTAGAGCTAAAACCAAAGTTCTTTTTTCTGAAATCTTAAAAAAGTTACATAAAGCTACATTTCCAGGAAAAATTGTAAACCCCAGATGTCCTGAAGGTTGATGACTACTCAGCATTTCTGAGACAGAGATACCATAATTCAAATGCATTTAAAGGCACAGTCTATGTTTGATCATTTCTCTGTGCTTTAGAAGAAAATAAACTTGATTTATATTTATAACTTTTTTGGTGTTCATATTAATTTATTAAATGCTGCAATGTTTTGCAGGCAGTTTAAACCTTGTTCTTAATTGCCGTTCTTACACAGAAATTGCCTATGCCAATTGTCATCATTTAAAATAAAAGCTGATGAGGAACTGGGTGACGAGCACTAGGAGGGCACTTAATGGGATGAGCACTGGGTGTTATACTATATGCTGGCAAATTGAATTAAAATAAAATATTTTTTTAAATAAAAATTAAATGGGATCCCTGGATGGCTCAGCGGTTTAGTGCCTGCCTTCAGCCCAGGGCATGGTCCTAGAATCCTGGGATTGAGTCCCACATCGGGCTCCCTGCATGGAGCCTGCTTCTCCCTCTGCCTGTGTCTCTGCCCGCCCCCTCATCTCTCATGAATAAATAAATAAAATCTTCTAAAAAATTAAATTACATTAAAATTAAAAACAAAATAAAAGTTGAAATTTTGTTTTTCATGTGAAAACAAGGCAACACATCCTTTTTATTTAGCGATAAAATATATCTGAAGAGTGATACATATAGCTTCTTCTGTCTTATAGTTTCCTGTCAACTCTGATGATTTGTTTCAATAATTCTTTTCCTCTTTTTTTCCTCAAAAAGGAAAAGAATGAAGACTGTTTAATAAATTACTTTTTTTATCTTTGATCTCAATTTTCAAGGGTAAAATGTAAAGCGGTAGATTTGATGATAGAAGTCAAACACTGAAGTGCCTCGTGAATAAAAATTGATGTTAGACCATTACCCTGATTCTACTCAGAATTTTTCTCACTATTGCAAGAAGACACAACTGTTTCTTTAGAACAAATCATCAACACTGACATTGCACTGTACAAGATTGATTATGCGCCCAGATAAGTGGACAGATGAAACAAAAATACAGCATGAAAATAAATGGGCTGAGGGCTTTTGGCCTAATTTCAAAACACTATTTTGAAGACTGATAAATTCAGCTCTAAAATGTCTCAGCTATCATTTTTATTTTGCCACGTAGGGCTTTCCATGACAGATCTCAGGTTACACATTACTGGCATACTCACGTTATATTAAGTAAAAGCCCACCATGGTTTTGGAACGGCAATTGGCAATTTTGTTCAATTTCCTCAAGTAAATTTAATAATATAATACCTAGCATCTATCGTCATAGTTAGTAAATCTTAGGCTCCCATTACCTTTTTTAAAAAAAGATTTTATTTATTTATTTGAGAGAGAGAGACAGAGCATGAGCATGAGCATGAGCACAGGGAGGAGGCAGAGGGAAAAGTAGTCTCCCTGCTGAGCAGGAAGCCTGCTGTGGGACTCGATCCCAGGACCTTGGGATCATAGCCTGAGCTAAAGTCAGATGCCTAACAATCTGAGCCACCCAGGTGCCCTTCCATTATCTTTTAGACCATTTTAGTCCCCCCCAAAATAATAAATATATAAACATATTCAACATTTTTACAAGTAGAAAAGTATTCTAAAATTCTTTTTAAAAATTTGACATTTGAGACTAATGAGTTAAATCATCTAGTTTTATTTTTTTTCCTTAAAGATATGGAGTAAGCATAATGTAAAAAAAGAAGGCCTTTCAGAGGAGAATGTTAGATTCTTTAGCACCTCTTCCATGCCTAATGTCTTAACCTTCCAAATCCTGCTCAAGCCTCACTTCTCCTACAGCTCTGTGTTGACACGGAAGATGCTACGTTCTAGCACAGGTTGGCTCACTGTCTCTGAGCAGCTGCCAAGCCTCTACAGGCAGATTGAATGTCCTATTTGTATTTATAATATTGGGACATAGCACGTAGTTGACACAGAGAAGACATCAGATAAAGTCACAGTCACATCTTAAATTATATGTCAAATGTCTAACGTGGTTATATAATCGAGGATACAGAAGCACAGAACACTGAAAAGACAAGCACAGTGCCACTCAGCTGGAAAGGCAGCTTATAGTTTGTGCCCAGGAACCTGAGTCTTCTTTATCAGAATATCTTTCAGGTGATGCTCCTTTCACTGACACTGCACCCTTTTTCCTAAAAACAAGTCATCATATAAACTTTTTTAGGGTATAGATTTTTAGCAGCTTTTTCATCTTATATATACGTAAGTTTGTACACATGCATGTGTGTATAGTATAATATAGTGTTAGCATATTTTTTCCTAACTAGGAATTCCTATTAGAAACAGATTCTTAGGAAACACTAGCGTCCCCCAAAATACATTGTGAAATGCTGAGCCAAGATTTTAAGTGTAAATACCAAGCTTCCTTTTGAGTATATCAACACAAATTTTATTTTTTTAAGATTTTATTTTATTTATTCATGAAAGACAAACAGAGAGAGGCAGAGATATAGGCAGAGAAAAAAAGCAGACTCCCTGCAGGGAGCCCAATGTGAGACTTGATCCCAGGACCCCAGGATCATGACCTGAGCCGAAGGCAGATGCTCAATGATTGAGCCACCTAGGTGCCCCTCAACACAAACTTAAGTACTTTACTCTTTTCACTTTCATAGGTTTGAAAATATATTGTTAGATTAGAGTTAGCAATAGAGTTTGAAGAGCAAAGTATCCACTAATACAATTTTGGCACAAAATCTTTAATTAGAAGATAGGATAGAAATGACCCTGAAGGATTATGAAAGAGAATAAATTCACACCTTATTGGAATGGGGATTTTACTCAGACTTAATTAAAACACATCTCTGTCAGGTTTTTCCTACCTGAGGAGAAGTGTTCCATCTCTAGCTCATTCTGCAGGGTAGGCCAAGGACCCGAGGTACAATGGCTGTCAGCTACAAGGACAGAGCAAGAAAGCTCCCGCAGGACTCTCAGATGATATGCACAGAGCTGCAGTGTAGGCCAGGGGAGCCTGCGCCTCCTGACTGCAGACCCTCACTCTGAGGCCCACAGCTAGCTGACTGAGCAGGTGACCTCACTTCACCGTGCTTCAGTTTCTGCTTCTGTATAAATTAGTTCCAACCTCACAGGGTTGCTGTGAGCATTATTGGAAGGAGAAGATTTATTACACCGTGAATCTTTATTGCTTTTATTATTTAGATATTAAAATGAAATTATTTCTAAAGATACACATTCCTTTTCTTCTGATGCTCCATGTAATTACTTTTTGGGTTGTTTTTTGTTGTTGTTGTTGTTGTTGTTGTTGTTCTATGTTTCTATTACCAACTGAAGATTCAAATAACTTAGCCTCTAAAACCACACAAGAATTCACACACATACACACTGACACGCAAACACACAGGTGCAACCATGTACCCATCCTATGATTCTCTCCTTCTCTGCCAAGTAGTACTAGAGTACATATTTTTCTGCCTTCCAAAGATGAAATATTCAGGGGCTCCTGGGTGGCTCAGTCCATTAAGCGTCTGCCTTTGGCTCAGGTCATGATCTCCAGGTCCTGGGACCAAGTCGGGCTCCCTGCTCAGTGGTGAGTCCACTTCTCCCTCTGTGATCTCTCCAGCTCTTGCTCTCTCTCAAATAAATAAAATCTTTAAAAAAAAAAAAAAGATGAAATATGCGGTAGTAAGCACGAACTTTTAAAGTATAAATCTCTCAGAAATTTTGAAAAATCCTGTCCTCTCAGAAATTTTGAAAAATCCTGTCCTTATCACTTCAACGAAAAAGTCTCAGCTTGAATACAAAATCCTCTCTTTAGGACTAAACTTAAGAATATGTAAATATTCAATATAAATTGAGCATATGTAAATCTAAGACTAATTTGAGTATATTTAAATCATAGCTGCCCATGTGACATTTGGGTTAGTGTCCTTCAGTAACTTCATTGACACTGATTGAATGCTTTGTTTCCTCCAGGACCTTTCTCATACACTAGATTGCATTTATAAAGATGTGTCTGACAAGTGCTAGAGAAGCAAATTATTTGTACATTTTTCAGTGCATTGATTTTCTAAATAAGAGGTATAGTTATACCATGATATAAATTCTGCTGCAAAAGATTACAAGAAAGAACTAAGTATGTAAATTTTAAATTCACAGAGGATGATGATGATGATAATGGTTGGTAAATTGCACAACTGTTAGCAAATCTTAATCCTGCATTAGAGAAATATAAAACTATACTCTTACACTTTTTAAAGAAAATGTGATTATTTGTAATGAGCTATATTATTTATATTTTATTTAAAAATGCAGGATTTTCTATTTCATGTACACACAACAGGAATCAATTTTTTTAAAGTTAAATAAATTTCAGTACCTTATTGGGAAAGTATTATTTAAACTTTCTTATTCTAGCTACACTGATGTCAGCCTATAACCAAAGGAGCTAGGGGTCCAGACCTGGTGGCCAACTCTTCTCAGCCCACTCAGTCATGGTGCTCCCCACCTGCAGGGAGGAGGCAACACCCTATCTGCTACCATCAGCCCCTTTCAGAGTCCACTGCTCTGCCCCACCTTGTCCACCCAGACATACCCTGCTCTGCCCCACTTGGGGATGCTCTGCTCAGGGATGGACTGGCAGGGCTGCCTCAGCCTCCCTGGTAAGCAGACAGTGGAAATCTCTGCGGTCCTGTTTTCTGGTCATGTGATCCCAGGGGTGTGCATGAGCCCCTGAGGCGTCTGAACAGAAGGGCGTGGGAAGGAGAGCTGGACCCCCGCAGTCCTGTTCTGGTGGTCTAAATCTCACCCATCTCACCCCAAATCTTGGGCTTCTGAGTTGGCAGATTAAGCATTTTACAAATTGTATTTTAAATACATGTTTTAAATTCATAAAACAAAATAAAGTTCCTTATTCTGGTGAAGAATATTTAACAAAAACAATTAATAGCAGACAAAAGCAGACACAAAACAAATATATTTCCTCTTTCATGAGTAGAGGTTTTTGAAGAATACTTCTGAAACTGCTCAAAGTTTTCTAGTAATTGTCACCACTTTGCTACATGTGACAAGCAAGCTTTAGACAGATGCCTGCCATCTCATGCAATAGAATATGCATGCAAATGAGCTTCCTATCTCAGCCAATCCTGCTGGACCCGGTGGTTTCTACCCATATCCTACCCCACAGGAAAGCCCCAGAAAGAAGACACTGTTAAGATCGCAATGGAATGAGCAATGGACATGAAAATCAGTTTCCTACATAGAAAGGAAATAAAGACATCAACAAGTGAGTGACAGGCCTCACAGAAAGTGTTCTTCAGAGTTACATTTAGTGGTCCATCGAAAGGAATCCTCTGTGTCCATTCTTCTTGTTCTTTAGATTCTTGTTACTTGAGCCTAGATGGACTTCCAGGTCTTTCTGTTTCTACAAAGGGTGGAAATCCTATAACTCCTGAGAGTCCATGGTGAATGCATTCTAAAAGATCAAGGTTTATGACAGTGCATATAATAGGACAGAAAGAGATGTTCCGAGATTGAAACTCAAGAATTGGGGGAGTCACTCTGGGGCCTGGGATCAAGGTCTTAATGTCGCAGCCATGATGGTAGGAAACAAAAATAGGAGGTGAGGAACAAGAACACACAGTGGAAGGGTCAGGTTTTCACAGGTGAAATATGCCAACCACATTTATACTGACCCCTCAGCCTTTCTGGCATTATAATTGCCATCCTGGAACAGTACAGAAATGTACTTATGGTAGGTTTTATTCATTCTGAAAGGAATTGACAAGTACATTTCACCAACTACTGATAATACCATAATATTTTTAAATCATAAGACACCACATAGACTAGTAATAATAAATTCTGCCTTTCGAATTATGTAAAATCTCAAAACTATCTTTGCTCCAGATAAGTGTACCATCGTAGTGCTTGGCTATGGTGTTTGTCAAGGAGTCTAGACAAAGTTTGGATGAGTGCCTTATGCTAAAAGCAGCTAAACCTTAGACAAGGTCACCTTGTTTCACTGAGCAACGATGGGTGAGAAAGGAGACTGGTTTAAAAAACAAAAGAAAACCACAAAACAAACAAACAACAACAAAATCCCAGAAAACCTCATCTGAAATATTTTCTCACATTTACAATTTTAAAAAACACTTTTGTCCTTCATTCTTCCTATGAATCCATGGTTCTATATTTAGGTCTTCCACACCTCCATACCAGGGGCAGAGGTAAGGGGAGGATAAGTGGAAATGAGAGACACAGAGTCAGATAGAGATGACATAGGTTATGAAATGTATCATCCAAGTGTCAGTTATATCCTGGGTGCAAAGGGGATATCCTCTAAGTTGCCTAAGAGGATCTTCTGATTTACAGGTAAGTGTACCTGGCTAACCCTCATAGTGGCAGATTTAATAGATAGAGCAGAGGACTAGGCTCTGATGGCCAAAAGCAGCAACACTTATTAATATTTCTGATACTGTTTCTTTTTCTCAAGCCAGTCCCCTGGGAAATAATTATTAGAGAAGGTGGCCCAGGATGCCTGAATGGGGCTCAGTCTGTTGAGTGACTGACTCTTAGTTTCAGCTCAGGTCATGATCTCACGGTCATGAGATTAAGCCCCACACTGGGGTCCATGCTCAGCACGGAGTAGGCTTGAGATTCTCTCTCTCCCTCTCCCCTTTCCTCTCCTTCCCCATCTGCCCCTCCCCCTGCTGATACTCATGCATGCTCTCTCTCTCAATCTCTCTCAAATAAATGAATAAACAATCTTTGAAAAGAAAAAAAAAAAGGTGGCCCAATTCTAATTGTTTCATAGCAGGCTGCTTGTCAAATCCTACTAATTCTTTTTCTTTTTTATAAAAAAAATTTTTTTATTGGTGTTCAATTTACCAACATACAGAATAACACCCAGTGCTCATCTTGTCAAGTGCCCCCCTCAGTGCCCGCCGTCACCCATTAACCACCACCCGCCTCCCTCCTCCCATCCCACCACCCCTAGTTCGTTTCCCAGAGTTAGGAGTCTTTATGTTCTGTCTCTCTTTCTGATATTTCCCACACATTTCTTCTCCCTTCCCTTATATTCCCTTTCACTATTATTTATATTCCCCAGATGAATGAGAACATATAATGTTTGTCCTTCTCCGATTGACTTACTTCACTCAGCATAATACCCTCCAGTTCCATCCACGTGGAAGCAAATGGTGGGTATTTGTCGTTTCTAATGGCTGAGTAATATTCCATTGTATACATAGACCACATCTTCTTTATCTATTCATCTTTCGATGGACACCGAGGCTCCTTCCACAGTTTGGCTATCGTGGCCATTGCTGCTATAAACATAGGGGTGCAGGTGTCCCGGCGTTTCATTGCATCTGTATCTTTGGGGTAAATCCCAGCAGTGCAATTGCTGGGTCGTAGGGCAGGTCTATTTTTAACTCTTTGAGGAACCTCCACACAGTTTTCCAGAGTGGCTGCACCAGTTCACATTCCCACCAACAGTGTAAGAGGGTTCCCTTTTCTCCGCATCCTCTCCAACATTTGTGGTTTCCTGCCTTGTTAATTTTCCCCATTCTCCCTGGTGTGAGGTGGTATCTCATTGTGGTTTTGATTTGTATTTCCCTGATGGCAAGTGATGCAGAGCATTTTCTCATGTGCATGTTGGCCATGTCTATGTCTTCCTCTGTGAGATTTCTCTTCATGTCTTTTGCCCATTTCATGATTGGATTGTTTGTTTCCTTGGTGTTGAGTTTAAGAAGTTCTTTATAGATCTTGGATACCAGCCCTTTATCTGATACATCATTTGCAAATATCTTCTCCCATTCTGTAGGTTGTCTTTTAGTTTTGTTGACTGTATCCTTTGTTGTGCAGAAGCTTCTTATCTTGATGAAGTCCCAATAGTTCATTTTTGCTTTTGTTTCTTTTGCCTTCGTGGATGTATCTTGCAAGAAGTTACTGTGGCCAAGTTCAAAAAGGGTGTTGCCTGTGTTCTCCTCTAGGATTTTGATGGAATCTTGTCTCACATTTATATCTTTCATCCATTTTGAGTTTATCTTTGTGTATGGTGCAAGGGAGTGGTCTAGTTTCATTCTTCTGCATGTGGATGTCCAATTTTCCCAGCACCATTTATTGAAGAGACTGTCTTTCTTCCAATGGATAGTCTTTCCTCCTTTATCAAATATTAGTTGACCATAAAGTTCAGGGTCCACTTCTGGGTTCTCTATTCTGTTCCATTGATCTATGTGTCTGTTTTTGTGCCAGTACCACACTGTCTTGATGACCACAGCTTTGTAGTACAACCTGAAATCTGGCATTGTGATGCCCCCAGATATGGTTTTCTTTTTTAAAATTCCCCTGGCTATTCGGGGTCTTTTCAGATTCCACACAAATCTTAAAGTAATTTGTTCTAACTCTCTGAAGAAAGTCCATGGTATTTTGATAGGGATTGCATTAAACGTGTAAAGTGCCCTGGGTAACATTGACATTTACACAATATTAATTCTGCCAATCCATGAGCATGGAATATTTTTCCATCTCTTGGTGTCTTCCTCAATTTCTTTCAGAAGTGTTCTATAGTTTTTAGGGTATAGATCCTTTACCTCTTTGGTGAGGTTTATTCCTAGGTATCTTATGCTTTTGGGTGCAATTGTAAAAGGGATTGACTCCTTAATTTCTCTTTCTTCAGTCTCATTGTTACTGTATAGAAATCCCATTGATTTCTGGGCATTGATTTTGTATCCTGCCATGCTACCAAATTGCTGTATGAGTTCTAGCAATCTTGGGGTGGAGGCTTTTGGGTTTTCTATGCAGAGTATCATGTCATTGGCGAAGAGGGAGAGTTTGACTTCTTCTTTGTCAATTCGAATGCCTTTAATGTCTTTTTGTTGTCTGATTGCTGAGGCTAGGACTTCCAGTACTATGTTGAATAGCAGTGGTGAGAGTGGACATCCCTGTCTTGTTCCTGATCTTAGGGGAAAGACTCCCAGTGTTTCCCCATTGAGAATGATATTTGCTGTGGGCTTTTCATAGATGGCTTTTAAGATGTCGAGGCATGTTCCCTCTATCCCTACACTCTGAAGAGTTTTAATCAGGAATGGATGCTGTATTTTGTCAAATGCTTTCTCTGCATCTAATGAGAGGATCATATGGCTCTTGGTTTTTCTCTTGCTGATATAATGAATCGCATTGATTGTTTTACGAGTGTTGAACCAGCCTTGTGTCCTGGGGATAAATCCTACTTGGTCATGGTGAACAATTTTCTTAATGTACTGTTGGGTCCTATTGCCTAGTATCTTGTTGAGAATTTTTGCATCCATGTTCATCAGGGATATTGGTCTGTAATTCTCCTTTTTGGTGGGGTCTTTGTCTGGTTTTGGAATTAAGGAGATGCTGGCCTCATAGAACGAATTTGGAAGTACTCCATCTCTTTCTATCTTTCCAAACAGCTTTAGGAGAATAGGTATGGTTTCTTCTTTAAACGTTTGATAGAATTCCCCAGGGAAGCCATCTGGCCCTGGACTCTTGTGTCTTGGGAGGTTTTTGATGACTGCTTCAATTTCCTCCCTGGTTATTGGCCTGTCAAGGTTTTCTATTTCTTCCTGTTCCAGTTTTGGTAGTTTGTGGCTTTCCAGGAATGCGTCCATTTCTTCTAGATTGCCTAATTTATTGGTGTATAGCTATTCATATTATGTTTTTAAAATCGTTTGTATTTCCTTGGTGTTGGTAGTGATCTCTCCTTTCTCATTCATGATTTTATTAATTTGAGTCTTCTCTCTCTTCTTTTTAATAAGGCTGGCTAATGGTTTATCTATCTTATTAATTCTTTCAAAGAACCAACTCTTGGTTCTGTTGATCTGTTCCACAGTTCTTCTGGTCTCGATTTTGTTGAGTTCTGCTCGAATCTTAATTAACTCTCTTCTTTTGCTGGGTGTAGGATCTATTTGCTGTTTTTTCTCTAGCTCCTTTATGTGTAAGGTTAGCTTTTGTATTTGAGTTCTTTCCAGTTTTTGATGGATGCTTGTATTGTGATGTATTTCCCCCTCAGGACTGCTTTTGCTGCATCCCAAAGATTTTGAACGGTTGTATCTTCATTCTCATTAGTTTCCATGAATCTTTTTAATTCTTCCTTAATTTCCTGGTTGAACCTTTCATCTTTTAGCAGGATGGTCCTTAACTTCCACGTGTTTGAGGTCCTTCCAAACTTCTTGTTGTGATTTAGTTCTAATTTCAAGGCATTATGGTCTAAGAATATGCAGGGGACAATCCCAATCTTTTGGTATCGGTTCAGACCCGATTTGTGACCCAGTATGTGGTCTATTCTGGAGAAAGTTCCATGTGCACTTGAGAAGAATATGTATTCAGTTGAGTTTGGGTGTAAAGTTCTGTAGATATCTGTGAAATCCATCTGGTCCAGTGTATCATTTAAAGCTCTCGTTTCTTTGGAGATGTTGTGCTTAGAAGACCTATCGAGTATAGAAAGAGCTAGATTGAAGTCACCAAGTATAAGTGTAGTATTATCTAAGTATTTCTTCAATTTGGTTATTAATTGATTTAAATATTTGGCAGCTCCCACATTCGGGGCATATATATTGAGGATTGTTAAGTCCTCTTGTTGGATAGATCCTTTAAGTATGATATAGTGTCCCTCTTCATCTTTCACTACAGTCCTAGGGGTAAATTTTAGTTTATCTGATATGAGGATGGCTACCCCTGCTTTCTTTTGAGGACCATTTGAATGGTAAACAGTTCTCCAACCTTTTATTTTCAGGCTGTAGGTGTCCTTCTGTCTAAAATGAGTCTCTTGTAGACAGCAAATAGATGGGTCCTGCTTTTTTATCCAGTCTGACTCCCTGCGCCTTTTGATGGGGTCATTAAGCCCGTTCATGTTCAGAGTTACTATTGACAGATATGAGTTTAGTGTCACCATGATATCTATTCAGTCCTTGTTTTTGTGGATTGTTCCACTGAACTTCTTCTTAAAGGGGAATTTTAAGAGTCCCCCTTAAAATTTCTTGCAGAGCTGGTTTGGAGGTCACATATTCTTTCAGTTGCTGCCTGTCTTGGAAGCTCTTTATCTCTCCTTCCATTTTGAATGAGAGCCTTGCTGGATAAAGTATTCTTGGTTGCATGTTCTTCTCATTTAGGACCCTGAATATATCCTGCCAGCCCTTTCTGGCCTGCCAGGTCTCTGTGGAGAGGTCTGCTGTTACCCTAATACTCCTCATAAAAGTCAGGGATTTCTTGTCTCTTGCTGCTTTGAGGATCTTCTCTTTATCTTTGGAATTTGCAAGCTTCACTATTAAATGTCGAGGTGTTGAATGGTTTTTATTGATTTTAGGGGGTGGATCTCTCTATTTCCTGGATCTGAATGCCTGCTTCCCTTCCCAGATTAGGAAAGTTTTCAGCTATGATTTGTTCAAATACGTATTCTGGCCCTCCGGCCCTTTCGGCGCCCTTGGGAACACCAATTAAACGTAGGTTTTTCTTCCTCAGGCTGTCGTTTTTTTCCCTTAATCTATCTTCATGGTCTTTTAATTGTTTGTCTCTTTTTTCCTCAGTTTCCCTCTTTGCCATCAACTTGTCTTCTATGTCACTCACTCGTCCTTCCACCTCATTAACCCTCGTCATTAGGACTTCTAGTTTGGATTGCATCTCATTCAATTGATTTTTAATTTCTGCCTGATTGGATCTAAATTCTGCAGTCATGAAGTCTCTTGAGTCCTTTATGCTTTTTTCTAGAGCCACCAGTAGCTGTATAATAGTGCTTCTGAATTGGCTTTCTGACATTGAATTGTAATCCAGATTTTGTAACTCTGTGGGAGAGAGGACTGTTTCTGATTCTTTCTTTTGAGGTGAGGTTTTCCTTCTAGTCATTTTGCTCAGTGCAGAGTGGCCAAAAGCAAGTTGTATTGGGAAAAGGAGGAAAAGAGAGGAGAGAAAGAAGGAAAGCAAAAAGAAAAATAAAAAAGGAAGAAAAAAAGGAAAAAGGAAAAAAAGAGAAAGAAAAAGAAAGAAAGGGAAAAAAGGGTGGTGGAAGCAAACAGATATCAAAAAGAAAAAAAAGAAAAAAAAAAAAGAAAAAAAACCACACGGGAGTACTTCTGATTCTGTGTACTTTAAGTCCCTTGACTTCCCCTGGAACTTGTCCGTCCAGCTGGTCTTCTGGGAAAGGGGCCTGCTGTGCTGATTTTCAGGTGTTAGCAGTTGGGGGAGCTGCTCTGCCCCCTGCCTGGTGCAGGGCTCAGTGGGGGTTGTTTACCCCGTGAGGCCCCAGGAGCAACAGCCCTAGTGGCGGGGCCAGCTCTGCAGCCCTGGAGTCAGCCCCCGCAGTCACCACAGAGCTCTCGGTCTGCAGGGCCTGGAGGCTCCGGGCGGGGCCGCTGATCTGCTCAGCTGGGGCAGGAGCGTCCTCGCTGTCCTGGGCCCTCCCGGCCTCTGCCTGTCCCGGGGGAGGCGGGATCCTGGGCTGTGTCCCGGCGCCCTGTGCTCCGGGGCCTGCGCTGTTGGATTCGCGCTCCTGCCCGGCAGCCCCCTCCGCGGAGCCGCCCCTGAGCCCCCCGAGCTGCTCCGGGCCCCGCCGTGCGCGCTGCAGCCCTTAGGGAGCTCGGCGCACTCTCCCGGGGCGCAGGTGTCTGTTAGTGTCCCCGGGAGCCCGAGGGCATCCCCGCCCTCCTGGGTCCTGCTCCACCTCCCCGCGAGCCCCTTTCCCCCGGGAAGGTCGGTGCAGCTCCTGCTCCTCCGGGTCGGGGCTCTCCTGTCCTGGGGACACTCGCCCCGGCCTCAGCCCGGCTCCTCGCGGGGCCCCTCCCCCTTGGAGGCCTTTTGTTACTTTATTTCTTTTTCCCGGTCTTCCTACCTTGGTAGAAGCGCGGACTCTTCTTACTGTTGCATTCCAGCTGTTCTCTCTTTATTTATTTATTTATTTATTTATTTATTTATTTATTTATTTATTTATTCATTCTCTCTTTAAATCTCAGGCCAAATTCGTAGATTGTCAGGATGATTTGAAGGTTATCCAGGTAATTTGGTGGGGACAGGTGACTTGGGGACCCTACTCTTCCACCATCTTGCCCCTCTCTCAAATCCTACTAATTCTACCTCACTCCACAATCAAATGCTATCTGGCCTGTTTACCTAAAATAAAACCATTTTTCCCAACAGAGACAATCAATCACTGATGATTCAGATTCCCATAAATTTATATGAAAGATCTTGGGTGTCCGCTTATCCTCACATTCCTCTCAAAGGCAACTTCTTTCTTCCTCATTTTTCCTTCTCCTTGGAAATATTTTGATGCTTAAGTGGTTCTTTTTTCTTTTCTTTTCTTTTTTTCTTTTCTTTTCTTTTTCTTTTCTTTTCTTCTTTTCTTTTCTTTCTTTTTTTCTTTTCTTTTCTTCTTCTTTTTTTTTTTACATTTTATTTATGTATTTGAGAGACGGAAAGAGAGCATGAGCATGGGGATGGGCAAAGGGAGAGGAAGGGAATCTGAAGCAGACTCCCTGCTAAGCACAGAGCCCATGCAGGACTAGGCTCAGGCGTCTGTGCAGGCTCGATCCTTCAACCCTCAGGTCACGACCTGAGCCAAAATCAAGAGTTGGGCATGCTTTACCAGCTGAGCCACCCAGGGGTCCCAGGCTTAGGTGATTCTAACAGTCTTGTCCCTATAACATGGAACATTCTCATACCACAACTAGACTTGCTTAGAATTTGCCCTGGAGACGTTATCTACTTTGTTTGCATCAGTGTGCTGTCAGCTGGAATGTCTGCACTCTTGTTTCACCTTGGAGGTAGGAAAATCTCTCAGTCAGACTTCCACACTTCATATTTAAGATGGTATGAAAAGCAAGGGACTGGATGAGAACACCTGTGACCTGAGGATAGAGAAAAAAGAGAAAGAGAACATGGCTGGCCCTGGGAATTCTAGCATGCAAAAGGCTGGTCAGAGAGAGGGAAGCCACCAAAGGATGAGAAAAAGAATGAGAGACAGTGAAGCATGAGAAAAGCCAGGAGATTGATGTTATGGAAGAGAAGGGATATTCTAATGACGAGAGATGTGATGAACCAGGTCAAATGCTACTGAGAATTGTGATAAGTTAAGGAGGGAGAATTGACCACTGTTTTTTGTTTTTTTGTTTTTTTCCACTGGTTTTGATAGAACCGAAATCTCTGCTGTCTTCCACAGGAACCCTGTCACAGTCAGGTGAGGAGTGGCAGTCCCTAACACTATATGGAAGGAGGGATGGAAGAGAAGGGTTTGGAGGCCAAGTTCCCAGTTTTGTTACCAAGGTAAATAGAAAAATGAAGTAGTAACTGAGAAAAGGTAAACATTCAAGGGAACATTGGATTTTTGGTTTTGTTTATTGAAATATAGAAAGTATGTCAATGGGAATGATCCAGTCGGGAGAAAAAGTGATTTTTGCAAAAGAGAGGGGGTAATTGCAGAGATGGTCTTGAGTGAACTAGAGATGATGAAATCTAAAGAGCAAGTTTAGGGATTTGACTCAGACACAGAGAAACTCAAAAGAGAGAAGGAAGAAACTATGGATGCAGAGAAACTAGGGAATTTGGCTGTGGCAAGATGCTGTGGGTTTCTTCTGGTTGCTTTTGTATTCTTTTGTAGGCTGATTTGTGTCAACAAAGGAATCCAGTGGGTCCCTTCTGATATCCCGGCGGCAGGTCCAAGATACATATGTTTTCTGTCCATCAAACTTGGTCTAGAGCATGCAGAAGCATCCTTGAGACTCTCTGTTTATAATTTACTTCCTTTGAATGTCATATCACAGTCCTCCAAATTTTTCTAACTCCCAACAATATGGTAGAAAAAGACCTAGACTTTGCTGGAGGAACTGAAGAGAACAGCTTTATTTTCTAGGTGAAAGAAATCCCCAACTAAGATGATGCAATCATGCCAATGGTTTTAGATAATAGTTGAAATACTTAATGAATTTTTTTGACTAATGTTCACAAAGATACACAGTACTGCTGCATTTCTACTGGGTAAATACTGACTCACAAAACAGAAAAGTGATTAAAGTAATTATCAGGCCAGCTGAACTTTACTTAAAAGAAGCTGCCTCATTCACATGGGTGGGTCTTTGTAGCTAATAGATTAGCCATGAAATACCTAGTGACAATAACTAAGTATTGTGGCAATGCTCTCGGAAGCCCTCAAATGCTTTGTATCACGTTTGCTGTTTGTAGGCTTGTCATAGATAAGCCAGTGAGAGGACAGCTGGCATTCAGGAAAACTGCATCAGTGTCCATTAAAGGCGAATCTTGGCACTAAGTTCCCGAGCACCAGGACATGTTTCTAGGATAGAATACAGTGCAAATCAAGAAGAAATTATGTCTAAATAGTAAAATCACAGAGCTGACTTCATGGAAATACTTAGGAGGACTAATAATTTTTAAAATTTCCCCAATGCGACAAATCTCACAAATATTTTCCAGAGCCTTCTTTTTAACAATCTATTTTCTGCTTAATCTTATGACACATTGTTCTAAGGTTGATGTGAAAGTAATCCCGTCTATGCTTTTAAACTTATGTGTGGAAACGGCTGGCAGCCACAGAGCAAGTCCTTACAGTTAGTGGCTGGAAGAGGTCCAGTGTTTATGTGTGAGGATGTGTAGGGGGCACTCAGCCACAATAAGCATGCAACCATGCTTCACCGAGCAAAATGGAAACTTTTTAAGATAAGAATAATTCAAGCTCACTATTAAAATTACAGAAATTCAGAAAATTATAAAGAGCAATCATGCAAAATTCAATCCCTCAGAGACAAGGATATTTAGTCAATCAATATAGAAACTAGTTATTATTATTTAGATGAATCAAAATATATTCACTGTATGATTTATAACTTTAAGAATATCTACAGGAATTCGATCTTGTCCTTCAGCTTCTTTCTGTCTTATTCTCTTTAAAGAGAATATTTTATCAAATGGTAAGTGCAGATTAACTAGAATTGAGCCTTTTCTAAACATGTGTGTATCCCTCCTGTATACCCTACCTGATATTTGGAGCTGAGTTACAAGTCCTATTAGTTTTTAAAGTAGTTCATAGGGAAACCACTTCAAAACACAAATATTTGTTAGTAAACACAAAAGGAGGCATAAATTTCCTATAACATTATATAATACATTCAAAATTCTCCCATTGCTCACTATCTAACATTTACAAAGTATTAAACACAAGCAGGTTATCTTCAAAAGTTTTTTTTCAGATCATAATTTTAAGAACATTCTTCTATGCTCTAGAGATGACGAGTAGACATTGATAACAATTACAGAGGGTCGACCACAGAATATTATATCAGAAGGAATCATTAGAGATAATCTGATCCAGCTCCCACTTGATTATTCCCCAACTACTATTTTGAGAAAAGTTAAAGCTAGAAAGAGGAAAGAACTTGACCAAGCTCATCTCATTAGAGTCAATCCTGAGATCAGAATGTGAGTCCTGGTACTTACAATCTCCGTAGAACTCCAACACTGCTTAAAGAACTCTTTTTTTTTTTTTTTTTTAGAATTTTATTTATTTATTTATTAGAGACCCAGAGAGAGGCAGAGACATAGGCAGAAAGAGAGGCAGGCTTCCTATGGGGAGCCTGATGTGGGACTTGATCCCAGGACCTCAGGATCACATCCTAAACCAAAGGCAGATGTTCAACCACTGAGCCATCCAGGCATCACTGCTTAAAGAACACTTGATCTGATAGAAATAGAAGAGTGTACTGATTAGCTGGAAAGTCACTACATAAAACCTTACCCATAGAGGTAAGGTTAATTCTCTGTGGCTGGTCTCCCAGAAAGCTGTGTCATATCCTAATCCTAATTGAAATCAAGCTTTGTAGAATAGTGACACGGCATGTTACACCACAGGACCCAGTCATATTAGCTGCAGCAGCGAGGCTTAGACCTAGTTCCTAATTGGCCAAGGTCAGGTTGATGCTGCCCCAGTCACAGAGCTTAAGAGCCACATTGCTTGAGGGCTGGGGCTCCCTCGTACAGTCTGTTGTTGGATCTTATTAGCTTCCTGTGGGCTATCTGGAAAACAGTAGACAAAACCTGCTCCACCACAGTGACATACAAGAACAACTTATTTTGACATTGTGCTGAATATCCTCCATTTGTCCTTCCAGATCCATTATCCATGCTGGTCCATCCATTCATGTCCACCCCAAATTTAAAGGACACAAAAGAACTCACTTGTTCTCAGCCAATGGGGAGTCAGCAGCTAATAGAGAGGGAAAAGAGTGAAGACGGGATTATTCTCTGTGTTCCCCTAAGATCACTACTCATCCCAGTCTGACCTTTATGAAAGGACCGTCTCTTTCCACATGTCAGTAATCTCTCACTCTTTCAGGCACAGCAATGGCAACATTTTCACTATGATTCCATATTCTGCACTAACCTGTGTGGTTCCTTACACTCCCCCCCATCTTTGTAATTATCTCCTTTGTCAATGAAACTACTTCAAGATATTCTAATTTCAGTGTGCCATCTATTTCCTCTTGTGACCTTGACTGATACAAATGTCCAAGTTTTATATCATTACCTCAATTAGGGAATACTGATCATATCAGTCTTCAGGTAGGACTTAAAAATGATTTGTGTTTCTTCGTTTGGTAAATGGGTCATTCAACAGCCAAATGCTTCCAGATGACATTCCCAGGCAGGCATCTATCTATCTCTCTGACACTATCCCAGTTACTAAACATTCAAGTTTATGGCTCTTAGAACCTTTGAAAGATTAGGTGAATCAGACATTTACCTAATTGTCAGGGCATGAGAAAGAATTACTAAAGGCAAAATAATGGTTACATATCGATTTTAAATCTTGATCATGCCTTTTTTCTGAATGATTCCATAATGTTAACTTAAAATAGTTTTCTGGAAATCAATATAAATTTTTAAGGTCTTTGTTCTGCACTGTTTAGAACACCTAACACAGTGTTAGGCAGCAGGCAGATGATTTATTTCCATAAGTATACGTGTAGACATCTGCATACAACTGTATAGTTGTATCTACATCTGGCCATTCATAGCTTTATTATCTTTACAAATCTGGTTTTTAAAGAATTTCACACTAAATAGATTAAAATAACATCCAGAAAGGGATCGTGTGGCTAATGCTACTGATATAAAGGATTCACATTACTTTGATAATGATACACCCTCCTAAGTCAAATTATTGCAGAATCTTGATGGTTCTCAATGCTAATTGGACAAAGGGAAGCTTATCAATATAAAAAGAGAGCTTGAATAACTACTACAAATATCGCTTCATGCCCTAATCAATTAGGAATTACAAGATCAAGGATATCTTGACAGAAAAGCAGCTACTTTTTGAAAATGGTTTTTGCTTCATAGTTAGCAAGAACTCAACCTAAATCCCTGTATTTACTCCAAATTATTACTTCATTTCTTGTACATTTTTAGGGAGCGGGAAATCAAGCTAAATCTATTAAATTATATGTAAATGATACTGTATTCACCTACATTTAATAAATATAACAAAATCATGCTAATTTTTGAGTACAAAGTGGTAGTAGTAAAATTAAACTTTTTTTCTGAAAGGGATCTTATTTACATATAAAAAAGCATTACTATGCTTAAAGTAATAAAGAGGTGACAGCATTGTCTACACACATACATGAATGTGCACACACACACACACACACACAGATACTTTTAGATCCCAATTTTTCAAATACCTTCCCAAATTGAAGATAAATTATGTACTGATCTTAAGTATTTGCTAAATGTGAAAGTTATAGTAAGAGCTTGATTCTTTGGAAACTCAAAGATGTTCTCTTAAGTAGATCTACTCTGGGGTTTATGTGAACTGCATTACTGCTATAGCCTCTGCTTTATTTTGGACAATAGAGACCTGCTGGAATTTCCATTCTGTACTTCCATTTAGGAACCTTTGGACTAATTTTGTGGTGCAAATAATCTTTAGCTCAGACTTTACATGTAATGGTTTTGAACCAAAACACTTCAATTCTCACATTTCCCATCTAATCCAAAATCCATTTGTATATAGACAAAAAATAACATTATTTCCCTAAGAATATACTTCCCCAAGATATTATCATTTTCCAAAGTTTTTCTTTGATTTATAATTAACTCTTGAAAACTATTACTTTGAAATGAATGTGAAGGATCTTTTGGGACATATCATCTTATCCCTTAGACATATTTCAGATAATAAAAACTACCCACAATATGAATAAAATAATGGAGCCATAGCTTAATAGTAGGTTATATTTTAAAACACATGTTAATATAACATCTTAACAATCTCAGTTTCTGGTTTCCTAGTAAATAGTCTCTAGGAGAGGCATTTTTAGTTGTCATCTACTCCTCAGCATATATTTATTGATTATCTATAAAATGACTGGCACTGTGCTTGACCCAGCACTACAAAGAGGAACAAAATACTTTCCTCTACGCTTGAAGTACTCTAAGTCCAAACAAGAGAGAGCACTAGCATAAGCATTTCCAAGAGCCGTGGGAGCAACTTTGTGGAGCTAGATCTGCCTGGGGAGATAAGATAGAGCAGGTTCATAGATGGCTCCGCAATTGAGCTGTCCTAGAAGACAGAGTTAATCTGGAGATTAAAGAAGTTACTAATTTAAATGATTCTTCGTAGGGAGCTCCATCAGCGAGAGCTCTTTATAGATGCAATGGCTAAAATTCAAAGCGTTATTTTCTCATCCTGTAGGGAAAGCAAATGTAGAAATTGTTGGCTGACAGGACTTTTTTTGGTCATATGTCTCCTAGACAGTTTAATTTCTGCAGCCTGGCTTAATTTAGAGGTACAAATGAAATAGAGCTCAGAAAATGACTTTCAGAGACTTAAACCAATTCTCTTCATAATATATGAGACACCTATTTACATTTAAAACTGCAAAAACAGTGCACAGAATAAGGCTTTGTATCTGTATTATGGTATTTTGGCCTCTGTTTTTCCCATTCCTTTCCAAAATTGCCAACTGAGGCATTTAAATACTAAAGAGACAGCAATTCTAGAAGATAATATGCTTAGGTATTAAGAAGTCCTTGCTGAGTACATATATAGAGCTTGCTCTAGACCAGGAATTGAAAAGTGGAAGTCCCTATCTGGGCAGACCACTCCCCATGCCATCCCCAACCCCTCATCTTACAGCATGCAGGAGAATTTATGTATTTCTAGTGTTTATAGTTTAAAGTTATAATATAATGTGTATACAGCACTGTATCATTTTCAACACACGTAGATTTTATTAATTTAGTTATCTTTGGAAATTTACCACATTTTCTAAATTCTCATTATTTATGAACCTGAAGTTCATTTCATAACCTTACTATCATTAATTTCTATTCAAGGGATGACAAACTATAAATACAGCAACTGGTAAGATGAAAACATTGCATGTGCCCACATTAAGTAGCAAAAGATCACAAAATCAAACTCAACAGAAATAATAACACTCAAAAACTTTTTTAAAAGGACAATAATAGATCAAACCTACTCAGTTTCAGTAATGACATTAAAAACTGAAAGAGGACCATGATCAACCACAGCAACGATTGTTGACATGAGTGCGCAAGAATGCAGTGTGTTTCCTGGCAACGTCTGCATGGGTTCCAGTCCAGGTCCTGACAGGCAATCCACGCCAAATGCTTTATCACTCACTTGCTGTGAAACCTATTCTTAAAAAAAATTTTTTTTAAAATGAGCATTACACTCTATATTTTGTCAAATCCAGCGTTCAAAGCAGAAATCAGAAAAACTTTGAAATATGTAATAAGAATTGCATCCACACCTCAGTGGTGTTATTTCTTGGAATGGATGATAATGCATCTTACCCTAGAGTTCAGTATCTTCAAAATCATTAAAATGCCATCTCCTATAATTTTGTAAGGAGAACTTCTAAAATAATCTAAGAAGGCAAGACCATCCTCACTCGTTTTCTGAAATCCTAAAAACCTACTATCAGAAAAAAAAAATGATTTTACATAAGATTTTTGTGTTGACTTTCTCAACATATGTTTTTTCAATATATATTTAAGCAATTAGTATGTGTCAGTCACGGTGCCAGGTTTTGTGGGAAGCAGTTATGGACAAGGTAGAGGCCCCATCCCTATACACAAAGGAAAAGAACAGTTTATATATTCTCCGATTAAATGTTCTAGTGCAATGAGAGCAGACATATGGGAGACCATGGGGACTATAGCAGGAACCGTCCTCATGAACTAAGGGGAAGGGAGATCAGGGGGGCTTCCTGAAGGAAATGATATATAGGCTGAGATCTGAAGGATGAGTAGAAGTCAGCAAAGTGAGGACTTAGAAAATAGCTTATGTGAAGACTTAGAGGTAAGAAAGATCGTGGGGCTATGAGGGAAGAAAAAAAATCAATACAGCCAGAGCCTAGATGGATTTCATAAAGACAGGAAAGGTAGCTGGATAGATATATAGGAGTAAAATCCAGACTACATAACACTAAGGAAAATTTAAGAATAAAAGAAAGCCTTTGAGATATGTGTTTTACAAGGGTCACTCTCTAAAGAATGGGCTAGAGAACTGCAGGAGAAATGAGAGAATGGCTTGGATGTCCTGTGATGGTGGAGATGAAATGAAATCAGATGAGACCAAGGTGCCCCAAGGCCTAAGGAGAGATAGCATGTACAGAGTCAGAAGTAAGGAGTCAGGAATGATTCTGATATTTCTTTTTTTTTTTAAAGATTTATTCATTTATGATAGACATAGAGAGAGAGAGAGAGGCAGAGACACAGGAGGAGGGAGAAGCAGGCTCCATGCCGGGAGCCCCACCGGGACTCGATTCCGGGACTCCAGGATCGCGCCCTGGGCCAAAGACAGGCGCTAAACCGCTGAGCCACCCAGGGATCCCCTGATTCTGATTTCTAACATAGGCAACTGACTACATGATGATGTCATTCACAAAATATGAAATGTCAAAGAACAAGCAATTTGGAGTAATGAGCGTGAGATTCTATTACTTCACTTTTGGACATATGGACATACTATGTTTAATACCTGCAGAGCATCTGAATAGTGATGTTCACTTGGCTCTGGTTCCAGAACTCAGGAGAGAAGCCTAGGATAGAGATCTAGGAGTCCTCAATAATTCCAATCAGGAGAGTGAATGAGGCCTCCCAGGCAGAATGTGGATTGTGAGGAATGGAGAGGACCTGGGAAGTACACCCCAGTGATTACCAAATTTGCATGATGGGCAAAGAAAGACAGTTTTGTATCATATGCCAATTTCTCTAAGAAGTAAATGTTGAGACAAAGCTGTGTGCTGATACTTTCTTTGGGATGCTATGCCTGGACAAGCGCAATGTGGATAAAAACACAACTAAATCTAGGAAAGAAGGAAAGCAAATAAAAGGTGATGTATTGCCAACTAGCCACAGCCTCACAGGGTAACATATCCACGTGCCTGTTCATGCAGTACTTCTCCTGAAAGGCCATATGAAGCCCATGAAAGGGGGATTTTCTCTCGGGGTAAGAAAGGGCAAACAATTTATCTGCTAGGTTTTTCCCATTTCTCTTGTCTTTTTTGATCAGAGCTTGCCTCCACATTTCCAGGTTTCATTACTTTGTCCTCTTAAGCAGCGACTAAGAAAGCCTGGTGCTGGAGTGCTGCAGCTCCCCCATGGTAGGCACTATATAGGCTGTTCAGAAGTCAGATCCTTGTCCCTGCTGGAGGCAGAGATCAGAACGTGATAAAGGTGACAAGGAAAGGCAGTGGAAGCCAGGCTCTTACAAATGCTGGAATGATGTGAGCCACTACTGGGCTTATCTAGCCTGAGATCAGGGTAAGCTACTGTGACTAAGAGAGGGGGGTCTGAACAAATCTGGACACTAATATATGAACTATGAAGTGTACATCCTTTAAGCAAGCCTGATAGAAATGGCCCAGGGTGGTCAAAAGGTTAGATAACACCAAAGAAGACAAGGAAAAAAGTATGTCATAAAGGGGTCATCTATGCCAAATATATCTGACAAGTAAGACAAGCCAGGATAACAACTGTAGTAGATTTTAATGGCTTGTCCCTTCTTCCCGAAGAGACACTCGAACTTCCCCATGGAGAGCCATGCATCTTCTACTTTTGGCTTGTGTACCTTGGTTGGAGTAAAGCCCCCTATGAGCCCCAGAGTTAGAATGTGACCCAGGAACATACCACCAGATATTCATCTCTGTGCTCACAGAGATGACAGGCCAACCAGCCAGGTCCTTTTACAACTTCTGCAGGAACAATTGGGAAAAAAAAATCTATAAACTCAGATTTTTCGATTATATGATCCAAATTATACTTTTTCCTAACCCAATGTTATCTGGATTTTTATCACTTATAACTGAGAGTTTTCTGATAACTACAAGAATGAAAAGGTGTCCACTGGATTTAGTGTCAGGTGAGTAGAGAGAGCAGTAGTAGCGATGGAATCTCGGAAGGAGTGATTGTTTCTTTATCCTCTTTGCAACTCCTCAAATGATATTTCATCTACTGGGAAGCTAAGAAGGACAGCTTTAAAATGTTTAAAGCATCTGCAGGAGAAAGGAGAAATGACAGCCACAAATATATCTTGCTTGGCATCTCTGCTGCTAGTTATGCTTGCAGAGCTTCCTTTCTGTCAGCATCTGCGATTCCACCACTCTGGGACTGGTAACACCTCGGCTGCTGCTGGGGTCCTGCTCTATCCCCTGTGGCTCCATACACCCTGGCCCTACCCCGGTGATACTTTTCTTTGTAAATAAAAGCCTCCTCGAAATATCCTAATATGAGCATGCCATCACCTTCCTCTTGAAATCCTGAAACAGATCAAAATGTCAGACTTTTATATCCTACTGTTTATAAAGGAAGCTAAAGCATAACATTCTCATTAAAGAGTACAGCCAGTTTATTGTAGTGTGTGTTTGTATTTAAGGAGGTATTTGAGACAGCCAAATCCTTCAAAATGATATTCTTAGACAACCAGAAGAACATACCTCTGTTTGTCTGTCTATCTGAATATCATCCGACCCATCCCAGGTTACTAGACAATTATGTTTATTATTTTTAGGACCTTTTGTAAAGTTAAGTGAGCACCTCCTCAAGTCAGTGGAAAGGACAATGATAAAGCAGTGATTTTTGGTTACCAAACAATTACTGCATATTGATTTTAAGTATCAATTGCCTTTAACCTGAATACTTTTTATTTTATTTCCCAGAATAGTTCCTGAGAAATTAATATGTATCTGGAAGGCCAACATTCTGCATCATGTACCATCTAGCACGCTGCTAGCTACAGAACAGATGATTAATAACTATGGGCAGATTGATTTGTTTGCTTAATTAATTGTTTATATAGGTGTCTACAGTCAGTGCTATGCTTGTGTATGCAGGTAGACCATGCTTACTTTTATTAACTCTGAAAAATGTGACCTTTTTTGCATTGACTCATTAGGTAGATTAAAATAACACCCAAACAGGGACTCTATGTTTAATACTCCTACCAGGAAAGGCCCTTAAATTTGTCATCCTTCTCCAACCCCCACAATCAACTCACATATTTAAATAACTGAAGACCCAGAATTGATTTTCAGATACGTAATCCCAAACAAATCAATTAGAAGATAATGTGCTTCAATCCTATCAAAATACCATGGACTTTCTTCAGAGAGTTGGAACAAATCATCTTAAGATTTGTTTGGAATCAGAAAAGACCCTGAATAGCCGGGGACATCACAATGCCAGATTTCAGGTTGTACTACAAAGCTGTGGTCATCAAGTCAGTGTGGTACTGGCACAAAAACAGACACTTAGATCAATGAAACAGAATAAGAATCCAGAGGTGGACCCTCAACTCTATGGGAAAGTAATATTCGACAAAGCAGGAAAGACTATCCACTGGAAAAAAGGCAGTCTCTTCAATAAGTGATGATGGGAAAATTGGACAGCCATATGCAGAAGAATGAAACTAGACCATTCTCTTACACCATACACAAAGATAAACTCAAAATGGATGAAAGATCTAAATGTGAGACGAGATTCCATCAAAATCCTAGTGGAGAACACAGGCAATACCCTTTTTGAAGTTGGCCACAGCAACTTCTTGCAAGATACATCCATGAAGGCAAGAGAAACAAAAGCAAAAATGAATTATTGGGACTTCATCAAGATAAAAAACTTCTGCACAGCAGAAGAAACAGTCAACGAAACTAAAAGACAACCTACAGAATGGGAGAAGATATTTGCAAATGACCTATCAGACAAAGGGCTAGTATCCAAGATCTATAAAGAATTTATTAAACTCAACAGCAGAGAAACAAACAACCCAATCATGGCAAAAGACATGAAGAGAAATCTCACAGAGGAAGACATAGACATGGCCAACAAGCACATGAGAAAATGCTCTGCATCACTTGCCATCAGGGAAATACAAATCAAAACCACAATGAGATACCACCTCACACCGGTGAGAATGGGGAAAATTAACAAGACAGGAAACAACAAATGTTGGAGAGGGTGTGGAGAAAGGGGAACCCTCTTACACTGTTGATGGGAATGTGAACTGGTGCAGCCACTCTAGAAAACTGTGTGGAGGTTCCTCAAAGAGTTAAAAGAGCTACCCTATGACCCAGCAATTGCACTGCTGGGGATTTACCCCAAAGATACAGATGCAGTGAAAGACCGAGACACCTGTACCCCGATGTTTCTAGCAGCAATGTCCACAATAGCCAAACTGTGGAAGGAGCCTCGGTGTCCATCGAAAGATGAATGGATAAAGAAGATGTGGTCTATGTATACAATGGAATATTCCTCAGCCATTAGAAACGACAAATACCCACCATTTGCTTCAACGTGGATGGAACTGGAGGGTATTATGCTGAGTGAAATAAGTCAATCAGAGAAGGACAAACATTATATGGTCTCATTCATTTGGGGAATTTAAAAAATAGCAAAAGGGAATAAAGGGGAAAGGAGTGAAAATATCAGTGAAGGTGACAAAACATGAGAGACTCCTAACTCTCGGAAATGAACAAGGGGTAGTGGAAAGGGAGGTGGGCAGGAGATTGGGATGACTGGGTGACGGGCACTGAGGGGGGCACTTGGCAGGATGAGCACTAGGTGTTATGCTATATGTTGGCAAATTGAACTCCAATAAAAAATATATATATATAAAGAAGATAATATGCTTCAAAATAAAATGTTTTATTAGGCTTATAATAGCTTTTTTTCTGAACATAAAACTGATTAAGAAATTTAATTTAAATATCTCTAATATTTTTATTAAAGTCATTGTAATGTCCATTCTTTTTTTTTAAAAAAAGATTTTATTTATTTTTTCATGAGAGACACACAGAGAGAGGTAGAGACACAGATAGAAGGAGAAGCAGGGAGCCTGACTCGGGACTTGATCCCGGGTCTCCAGGATCACACCCTGGGCTGAAGGCAGATGCTCAACCACTAAGCCACCCAGGCTGCCCTCTAATGTCCATTCTTAACAGATTTACCTTTGTTTCCAAGCTGATTTGGGGGGAATCTATTCCATTTTTTAAAAATCTCATTTATGATCTGAGCCCATATTATATGTAATAACCCTAAAAATTGCCACAAGCAATTTTTATTCAACATGATAAACCTGACGGCTTTCATAGTTGTTACAGAGCAACAAATGTAGTAGAAGTGGTGTATATGCTCACATAAAGTAACAAAAAAATCCCACATCCAAGTACACATACAAATGAATTATTAAAAATAATGCTGGAGAGTAGAGCACATGGGTGGGAGCACACTGGGGTGTCTCTGCCAACTGCTTCTGATCTCCCTGCCCCAGCAAGTCAAAAATATACTTATGGAAATGGCCTCAAATTCTTAGCTATATTGTTTAACCTTACTCTCTGGATTAGCAATCATATTCTTCTTATGTTCTCAGTTATTTCATATTTTGTTGGAAGAACAGAGTGACATCCAGCCTAACATTCTGCATAATTACCCTCATGTAAGACATTCAGATGATACTAAACAGACTCATTTAGAAGGGCAAATGAAGTTCTGTGCAGAGTGCAGATGCTAGTTATCCTAATTATGGAAAAACACAGTTCACTGGACGTGGAACCTTTTGTCAGGTGAAAATTCTTTACTGGGTTATGACAGGACCACAAAATCTACAATGAATGGCCAAATATATCAGAGCTACAAGGACCCATCATTGTAAAAAAGCAAGTTTATGAACCCAGAAGAAAATAAAGACTTTTCTACTGGGGAATTAAACACCAAAGTAAGCAGAGACCAATCATATTGGAAAACAGTTAAAACTCTCCAGTATGTTCATGATCATCGTCTAGAATATACTGATTGGTTTATGACAGCCGGTGAGGATATATATGTCATAGTAGATGACCTGAGAGGGCTGCTCTTAACTTAGGATCCTGAAGAACCACTTACATGGGAGAAGATCTAAGTATTATGTGAAGCAGGGCTACCAAGAATAGAAGCAAGGTAAAGATGCCCTGAGATTTGTTCATGTGGTTAAAAATGCACATCTGTACCCATTTCCACCTCTAAAGTCTTGGTGCTTGAGAGATGCATGAAAATCCTAAATGCAGAAGAAAGAAGTTCCAGAAATCCCACTGAAATGAAGCTTTCTATCCCTTTTTGCCCAAAAAACCGGCACGTAACCTAAGGTTCTCTACACAGACCCCTTTGGTACTGGCTATAACTATGTCCCTCCTATAGAGGATTCCAGTTGCTGATTTGATTTTGCAATTTCTTCTCACTATGGGAAAGTACAGCTATGCATGTTTTAAACACTTAGTTTATCATTTTCATCCATATGATTATTTATATAGCTATCAATCTTATTTGTGCCTTTCATGACTTGTGTAAAGCAATTTTGAAATCCTTCCTTTTTAGTACCTGATGTGGCTATTAGTTATACTAAAAAAAATATTCTGAATGCAGGATTTTGATTAAAAAATTAATTGAAAAAATTAGAAAATTGAAAAAATTAGAAAATATTGAGTGCTTAAATAAACTTTAAGAAGTCAGAAATTAGGAGTGCCTGAGTGGTTTAGTCAGTTAAGCAACCGACTCTTGATTTTGGCTCAGGTCATGATCTCAGGATAGTGGGATGGAGCCCTGCACCCAGCATGGAAGCTGCTTAAAATTCTCTCTCTCCTTCTCTCTCTGCCCCTTTCCCCCACCCCTTTTATGAGCTCATGGGCACACACACACACACTCTCTCTCTCTCTCTCTCTCTCTCAGAAAAAGGTCAGAAATTAAAAGACAAAAAAATTTATGAACAATATACTGAAGTTCACTGATTTTTACTATTCTTGAATGTTAACTTTTGCCAGTGGATGATAACCAAGTAGATACTCATTCAAAATGGCCTTCCAAAAACAAAACAAAACAAAACAAAACGGCCTTCCAACTTGATGCTATATATAGTATAGCATATATACCATATGTTGGCAAATTTAATTTAAATAAAATACTTAAATATTTAAAAATGGCCTTCCAAAATACATTCACAAATGTTTCTCTGTTTAAAGCTTCTGAAAAATAATTAAGCTTTGAATTCTTACTGGCTTTAGCAATAGTATCCAAATACATTGTAACAGAATGATTTAGACTTCTTATAAGATTATCTTTAAAGTTCTAGATAACAAATTCTTAAATGACTTGTCGCTAATTTTAAATGACTTAGTGATTTATATTTATTTGCAAAACTTGTGAAAATCATGACCACTTTGGATGGCATATTTGAGAAAGGATGTTCATTTTAGTGACAGATCAGAGTACTATCCCCAAATACTCACCAATATTTACCTATTAAGTTTATTTTTGTGATGATAGCATCTACTAAAATTTGCAGGAATTCAGATCCTATTTTGTGAACAACTCTTTACATTAGTGCGGACACCAATTTCTTTCTTATACTATAGGTGCGTAAACATCTAGGAAACAAAATTTACACAGGAAATTAATGTAATCAATAGCCTTGAGCAACTTGCTTGGGCTCTCTGTACCCCTGTTAGCTCTTCTATAAATCAGAGATAATAATGCCGCATACTTCACAGGATATGTATTAGGGATTAAAATAATTAATATATGTAAGGCTATTAGAACATTACCCAGACCAGAGTTGGTGGTTAATAAATCTAAACTTTAATTATTATTCTGTTGCATTGGAGTATTACTATTTTATTCAAATAAATGAAAAGCCTACTTTGATCAAATCAAATACAAAAGACAATATTTTTTACATTTCTTATAATAATTTGGGAAACATTCTCTATGTCACACAGGTGGTGGGTAGCAGGATGAGTGTTCATATTCAAAGCCTTGTGTATTCTTTTCACCTATACCAGGCTTGGGATTAGTCATTTTGCATTATTTCCAACCTTATAGATGACATGTGGCTTATTCATTGGTCAATGATAGTTAAATTAACCTAATAACTTGTCATGGAGGTTCTCAAATAGTGATTTTTTTGAACTCTTACTTAGGAGTGTTCTCAAATGAAGATCTCAAGATTCCAATTCCAGAAAAAATCTGGAATTTTTCTGCTAGCATGGGGCCCAGAAGTGTGTGTTCTTACCACATACCCTACCCAGGTCAGTGTTTCTCAAAGTGTGATTCCAACTCAGCAGCAGCACGTAGGAACTTGTTCTAAATGGAAATCTTTGTGCTCCGTGCCAGACCTATCAGTTGGAAAGCCATAGAGGTTGCTTCAACAACCAGGATTTTAGCAATCTCTTCAGGTGGGGCTTACTCATCTTACCATCTGAGAACCACTGTCCTAAGCAGTTCTGGTACAAATGATCCTTGGGCCACATTAAGGATTACTGACCAATAAATTAGGTATGTTTCAAAGATTTAAATAAGTCAAGTTCTAAATCAGTGTAGTCCAAGATAACACTATACTGAATGTAAGCAACTTCAAAGCTAATTCCATTTAAAGGTCAAGAGAACATTCATTTTAGCAAAATTATTTAGCTTCTCAATTTTTCCTCACACTATCATCAATAGGTTGATACTAATGCCAGAGTGATTAGCAAGCACTAGAGCCCTCAGGAAAATCTATATTTCTCAATATTTAGTAATTCCATATTTGGGACAAGAAGGTTTATTTTTAAGTACTGAGTACATATTAGTAGGTTAAAATAGTATAAAAATTAGTTTCTTTTTTAAAAAAGATTTTATTTATTTACTCATGAAAGAGACAGAGAGAAAGGCAGAGATATAGATGGAGAGAGAAGCAGGCTCCCAGTGGGAAGGTGGATGCGAGTCCCAATCCCAGGACCCCGGGATCACGCCCTGAGCCAAAGGCAGATGCTCCATCACTGAGCCACCCAGGGTCCCCTTATAAATGAGTTTCATCTAAAAATGTCCAGAGTTATTAGTAAGAATAAAAACTTAAAATTGAGGTAGCTATAAGGACAAATAAAAATTGGAAAGCTTAATTCTCCCTGTTAAAAATAAGGAGAGCGATTTCTCTCCCCTCCCTTTTATTAGAGCATTTATCTTAGAAAACTGGTAATTAAAAGTTCTTTCTCCATGTCTTTGAAATATGTATAAATCTTTTTAGAAGCTGAATGAGCATCTTGCAAGCACTGTGACCCAGGAGTGTCTTTCTCTGGGACCTGAGAACCATCTCTTTGAAATGTAATCATCAAGGGAGGTTGTACCTCTCTCTCACAGTCTCTGTAAGGGAGTAGGAGCCTAATTTTGGATGAGCTCTCAGCTCCCAGTTGTAAAACTACTTCCTGCAGTAAAGATAGGAGAAGTGTATTTTCCTTTGTTTAAAACCAGTCAACAGACATGTATAGTCATTGGGATTATCAGGTGAATTTAGGATGAAATATATCTAATAAATGGTGCCGTCAACTTCTCTGACTTAAAGACTCCTTATGGTTTATTTTGAGAATGTCTATGCTGTGGATTATATGTACTTGACTTTACAAAAGAGTGAGATTTCTTCCTTTCTCTGCAATCCGTTAGAATATTGCCTTTGATCATCACATTCTGGTTTAATGCTTATTCAATAATAACTGTTTTCTGTCTCTTCTACTTTTACAGAGAAGATTGGATTAGGAAAAGATTTTGTTCTTAATTATATTTCCCCAAGATAACAAAATCCTGTTTTAGAATATGTAGAATTTTTTCTGCTAATTCATATTACCAATTAAAACTTTCATCACTTTCAAGAATCAACCTCGAATAGCCAGGGGAATATTAAAAAAGAAAACCATAGCTGGGGTCATCACAATGCCAGATTTCAGGTTTTACTACAAAGCTGTTGTCAAGTCAGTGTGGTACTGGCACAAAAAGAGACACATAGATCAATGGAACAGAATAGAGAATCCAGAAGTGGACCCTCAACTTTATGGTCAACTAATATTTGACAAAGCAGGAAAGACTATTCACTGGAAAAAAGACAGTCTCTTCAATAAATGGTGCTGGGAAAATTGAACATCCACATGCAGAAGAATGAAACTAGACCATTCTCTTACACCATACACAAAGATAAACTCGAAATGGATGAAAGATCTAAATGTGAGACAAGATTCCATCAAAATCCTAGAGGAGAACACAGGCAACACCCTTTTTGAACTTGGCCACAGTAACTTCTTGCAAGATACATCCATGAAGGCAAGAGAAACTTTCAAGAATCAGTTGACTTTGTGTACGATTCGATACAGCAAAAACATATCTGAGACCAGTGGAGCATATAAAACCAGATTTCCTGGTGATAATGTTTTTTTCATCATCTTTTAAAAACAGAAAATCTTTCTCATAAGGATAAATGATTTTAGTGTGGTCTCAAGACAAAAAAGGCTTTTGTTGTCTTATGTTCTCAATAACAATAAAAAAGGGGGGAGCATCTGGGTGGCTTAGTGGTTGAGCAATCTGCCTTTGGCTCAGGTCATGATCCTGGGGTCCTCCGATGGAGTCCTGCAGTCGGGCTCCTCACAGGGAGCCCACTTTTCCCTCTGCCTATGTCTCTGTCTCTCTCTCTCTGTGTCTCTCAGGAATAAATAAATAAAATCTTTTAAAAAATAGACTTGTATGTTCTAGTGAGAAGTACATGGATTACAAAGTAGATTTTCATCCCAGAGTTTGAATATTTATGATCAAATACCCTGAATTCCAGACAAGCTGTAATAATGTAAAAAATAAGTAACCAATATTTAATATTTTTAAACGTGGTAGTTAGATCAGCATTAACTTTGCTAAGCAGTTATTTCATGATCATTTGACTACTACCTTTTCATTCCTTTGAGCCTACCAAACTTTATTCATATCAAGCATAGGCACTGTTATAAATAGAGTACCTAACTTGATTCATTAGGTTTTTTTCATGGCTACCTTTCCTTCTTCATTTAAGTTCTGGTTTATTAGACTATTTCTTTCTTTGACAATTTAAATTTCTTTGTTTACAGACATTTATTTTCTTTGTAATTAACTGCCATTTTCTGCTGGGATGCACAAAGTTAATCTGGGTGCTGTTGCTAGTGAGATTAGAGTTTGCACTGATAACTTTTTAAGGATAAACTGTAGGTTTCCCAGGAGATAGAAGGGAGAGAGGAGAGATGTCTTAAGAGCAATGTCTGCTAACCCCTAGGTTGCCAGCCCTACTTTGAAAACTAACATTGTAAAACAATTTGAATATACAATCATTAAAAAATAAAGTTAAAAATAAAGGCTGTTTAGATTGTTTTCTCCTTCCTCGTTTCTTCATTTCTTTAGAGTAGGCCTTTAGAAATAGACATATTAAAGAATTGGTGTTGGGGTTGGGGGGGAACCAGCTACAGTTTAGTTTTCCCCAAATGTAGCCTCGATTGATTTAAAAAAAAATTTGAGTTATGGGGCACCTGGGTGACTCAGTTGGTTAAACATCAGCCTTCGGCTCAGCATGATCACAGGGTCCTGGGATCAAGCCCTGCATGGAGCTCCCTGTTCAGCAGGGAGTCTGCTTCTCTCTCTCCCTCTGCCTCTCCCTCCTTGCTCTTGCATCTCCCTCTCTCTTGCTCTCTATCTGAAATAAAAATCTTTAAAAAATGAAAATAAAAAATAAAAAAATTGAGTTACATTTACATATCAAAATTGAAACAAATTAAAGCACAGATTTGTATGTGAAATTTAACAACTTCTTCTTATGGAATCCCAATCTAATACTAGTTTTAGAGCTGATTTGTTCTAAATTTCAATTCCCTTATCTCTACTTCAGTTTATATTAGTTAAGTTTAAAGAACATTTTAGGATCCTGAAAATTAATAATTTATATCAATTGAATATATTATTAGAGAGAAATTAGTCTTAGTGCTAAGCAGTGTATTATATGACACAGAGAATATTTATGCATTGGAATTTTTAAAATATGTATATTCATAGTGTCATAAATATTTTTTAAAAATCTGACAACTTGCTTATTTTAAGTGAAAAAGCATTGTTTTTAAGTGCTTTTTGGCCACTTTTAAGTACGAGTTTAAATGACTGCATAAAATAATTATCATGCTAAAATAAACACTACAAGGGAGAAAAAGGTTTTAAGGGTATATTAAGCCAATTACAAAATTAAAAAAAGAAGACAAACACACACAAGAAAAAAGACCCGAGTAAAATGTCTGCACTCTAAAATAAGTATATAAAAATGTGACTTGTGTTCCGGGTTCTCTGTGAACCGGAATCTCTGTGAACAAGTGACAGGCTTTGGTAGACAATAAAGGCAAGTGTTTCATTTAGTCACTTGCACTAAAATCAATTTTTAAAGACTACGGATTTTAAGTTCTATGTTTCAACAAAAACAGAATGTAAAACAAAAAGCAAACAAACTTTGAAACATGGAATGATGATCTCATTCACATCTTTGTGGTGATATCTTTAGTGTGGTTATAATCTAGCTAAAAGCTTAGTGCCTTAAAAGTCATTATAATTCTACCCCATGTAATCCTGTAATGAAAACTGTTAAAAGAATCTGCCCAAAGCAGGGCACCTGGGTGGCTCAATCAGTTAAGCATCTGCCTTCAGCTCAGGTCATGATCTCAGGGTACTGAGATGGAGCCTCACATCCTGGAATTGAGCCCCACATCCTGGGATGGAGGCCCAGTCTGGGGGGGTCTCTGCTCAGTGGGGATCCTGCTTCTCCCTCTGCCTGACGCTCCTCTTACTTGTGTGCTTTCTCTCTCTCTCTGTCAAATAAATAAGTAAAATCTTCTAAAAAGAGAGAGAGAATCTGCAAAAGCAAGCTCGTACATGCTAGGTTTCTGAAATTCATGGGAAAGGAAACTGGATGTCTTAGACTCGACAAAATGAGAAGACAAAAACATTCACAAATGTGCTTAAACATTAGACATATTTTTAAGCCAATCACTGTGCCAGGTTTGGGGAAAAGCAATTATGGGCAAGGAGGCCCTACTCCTGAGCAGAAAGGAAGACAACTAAACAGCCCCTCTGACTGAGTGCAGTGAGTACAGGTGCAGTGGCAGCAAAGGAACCCTTTGCTTGAACTGGGGGAAGGAGTGGAAATCTAGGAGGACTCCTTGGAGGAAGTGATAGCTAGGCTGGAACCTGACAGATGAGTAGAAATTAGGAAGGTAAAGAGAGACAAGAGTGTTTCAGGCAGAGGATATAGCTTATGTGAAGACTCAGAAGTGAAAAAGATCATGGGCCTCTACAGAAATAAAAGTTGCATACGGTTGGAACCTAGACTGTTGAGAGGCAAGAAATGAACCTGAACATGCAGGTAGAAGGTAGGGCATAAAATGCAGACTTCATAACATCAAAGAATATTTACAAAAAGACAACAAAGAGCCTTTGAGATTTGTGTATTACAGGGATCGCTCTCTAAAGAATGGGCTGGAAGACTGCGGGAAAGGCTGGATGATGGCTTGGAGAAGCTACAGCAGTGGAGATGCAATAATGTTGATGTTCTCATCAACAAGATAGAATTGCCAAGGCCTGATGAGAGACGTTGTGAACAGAGAGACATAAGAGACAAGAGAGGGGTCAAGGGTTCCACGTGTCTAATTTAGGCAAACATGGTGGTGCCATTTACCAAGAAAGGAAATGTCAAAAGCAAAAAGAAGAAATGTCAAGCGAAGAGCAGTTTGGATTTGGCACGTAAATATGTTGGAGGCATGTTAGTTCGCAGTTTCCATGAGCCCTTTCAGGAGGGCCCTCTGGTAAGAGCTGGGTCTGTGGAGGTGGAACTCAGAAGTGGAGCCTGGGATAGAGATGGAGGTCTGGGTGTCATCAGATTGCAGATTATAGTGATCATTTTATATATATATAAAACGTGTGTGTGTGTGTGTGTGTGTGATGTTATATGGGATATACATAATATGTATAAATATTATTGAAACCTCAGGAGTGGATGGTGTCTCTCCAGAAGAACTTGTGTTGTGAAAAGATAAGTGGTCTAGGAGGAAACCTGAGGAGGACAGTCCCATGTCGTAGCCCAGGTTCCCTAAGAAGCAAAGCAAAGCAAGGGATGCAGGACCACTTTCCTGGAGGGGTGTGGGGACACTGTGGCAGGGCTGTAAGAGTAAGACAAAAATAGGAATGGGGTAGGAGAGGCAGGAGAGCAAACACATGGGTGCATTACTCAGGGGTGCACAGCCCCATGAGAAAACACAGCCTGGTGCTGGGTCATGCAGTTTCAAGAGAGAGACCCTGTGTAAACATTGCCTTTGAATATTCTGTTAGGCAAATATCTAGCTCCTCCTCATTTCCTGCCTCTCGTGAATCACTCCCTCCCTCCCTGTGCAGTAACTTCCGAGTGTTTCTTAGTTGTACTAACCAGCCATTCTAGGAAATGTGAGCCTTTAGGGGTCTGTTTTCCTCAAATCTCAGGACTGGAACTTCTAGTTCTTCCTCCAAATGGGCACAATGAGGCTTTGCCAAAGCCTAGTCCGCAGGGGGTTTAAGACAGATGGCAGTCAGGCCTTGTGGCCTTGTTGGCAGCAGCTGGAGTTCTGCAAATGTTGAAATGATGTGAGTCTCACTGGGGCCTCTCTAGCTAGGAATCCAGGCAAATCACCGAAAGGCTGAAAACCTTTCCAAAGTTACAGAATGAAGCTGCTTGTTTTTGTTTTTTTGGTTTTTTTTTTGTTTGTTTGTTTGTTTAAGATTTCATTTATTCATGAGAGACAGAGAGAGGCAGAGATATAGGTGGAGGGAGAAGCAGACTCCCTGCAAGGAGCCCGATGTGGGAGTCCATTCCAGGACTGCAGGATCATGATTTGAGCCAAAGGCAGACACTCAACCACTGAGTCACCCAGGCATCCCCAGAATGAAGTTTTGAAAGGGTAAAGTGAAAGTGGGTCTGGTACATCCGGTGAGGAAGGCTGGGAAGTTGGAGTAGAAAAAAGAATGACATCAGAGGGCAAGAGAAGAGGGTGTCGAAGGTTTCCAGTCGTACACAATAAACATAGCCATGGATATGCATTTACTCCTTCTGCTTCGGGGAATGCGCTTTAGTTTTCCTGTGGAAACCCTGCCTCTCCTACTCTTGGTTCATTTGACTTGGGTTGAGTGAACCCCACTTAATGGTTCCCAGATGCAAACAAGCAGTGCCTCCCTGAGTACAGGATGGCCTGTGAGCCCACCAGGCCAATGGGACTCCAGGTGAGGACTTTCACTGGAAACCTACAACTTTCAAGTTTTATGAACCAATGAATTTCCTTTCTTGGTTAGGTCAGTTAGAATTGTTTTTCTGTCATTTTCTGTCATTATGCTACGGAGACAGAGACACATCCACTGGATTTCGTTCTAGAAACTACTGGTTTTGGTGAGGATGACTTCAGTGCCCTAGCACTGGAGAATTCAGGATGGTTCTGACCACCTCTTCATCCTCTTTCTTCAAGCCTTAAAATGTTGCTTCACTACTTGCCAGATGACCAAGAAGGACAATGCCTGGAGCATCTATAGGAGGAAGCAAAATTGACAAATGCAGCCTGTTTGGCATCTATGAACCTATTGCTCTGGACCTTCCCTTGGGGGCAGGAGTGCTGCCTCACACTGGGTTCCAAAGTGCTGCCAGAACATAGCAAATCCATCAGTTGTAAAAGAATGGCAGGTAGTCTATGATAATGAACAAGTTTGATTTCAATGTGTATTCCCCCAAGTACCTAATCCCATACCAGGAACATAGTAGACTTCTATGAAATATGGTTTCTCTTGAGATGCCCGCCCTACAAGGAGTGCGGAGCCTACAGGATCACTCAATCTGGAGTTTTCACAGAAGATGGTGTCCCTCTTAGGGCTGAAAAGGTTATGTTTTGGCCAAATTTCCAAAGTCTGATCGCTCTAAATACTAGAGGTAGAAATTTTTAGATCCATTTCATGGTTCTTTCCTGTATCTCTGTTCTTTTTCTGAGAATGGTAACAAATCAATTTCTCAAACCTCAGTTTTCTGTCTTGATAATTTTCATATCTACTCCTTTCTCATTCCAGTTATATTCCCAGATTCAGGTACCTATTACCTCGGGCCTAGAATAAAGGAACAGTGTCCTAATTGGTCTTTATGCCTCCAGCCACTGTCTGCTCCTCTACACCATTATAACTTATATTCATAATTTCATCAAAAGTCTGAGCCTTAGTTGAAACTGAGGTGTGGAATGGCCCTTATAACCACAGTGTATCTATATTGTGTTATAGCATGCGTAATGGCCAATCTTTTATTGAAATTAGTTGTAGGCATTTGTATCTCTCTGTTTATCTGTCATGCTTCCATAAAGCACAGTAAATTTTTTGAAGTGGGAGAATGATTCCGTGGGCTTTAATTCACTTGTAAACCCACAAGGTAATTAAATGGAAAGAAATTTCCTTAAATACTGGCATGTGGGCAGGTAGATACTGAGTTTCACTTTAGCTCTCAGAAGTGGGGTCTGAGACCTGATATAGCTTTGTTTATCATTTTATTATATGACCGTGGTCATGAGGGTACCCAGTGTCAGCCCTGGTCCTGTAGTTTTAATAAATCAAGTAATCACAGCTTTAGATCATGAAAAATTGGTGTGAGCACAAGTAACATTGATGGTTGACTAAAACTTTAAATGAAACATTCTTTGCCACATCTTCTACTGCTTTGTATTTCTGCAAGATCTTACCTGAGACTTTACATTCTTCTTCAAACTCACATAATATCTGCAGTAAATAAAAAGGTGTATACGCTTAAAATCAAAATTCATTTGAATTGTCTTCTGATTTCCCATCTGCCTCTGTAAAAATATTTCCTTAAGAGAAAAAGGAACACATTTGCAAGCTTAATTTCCTCAGGGAAAAGTGGAGTCTTCAGAACAATTTTAGTGTTTTTATTTTTCTTTAATTTATAACTCATGATTTAATTTTTATTCACATTTCATATTCATATTTGCATGACTAAGAGAGGCTATGTCACTTTTAAACACCTTTTTATCATCTGAGTAGCTGAGGGAAGAGAGGTAAGGGATGAACACAGGTAAGGATTTTCAAATCTCATATTGGATCAACTTCCCTAATCCTCCAAAATTCATCCCTATTTAGCAGTGGCAGACAACTATCTTCCTTGTGGAAGGTTGGGAATAAATATTTCATCACTGTGTTCAGATGTTCATGGCAGCTCAATAATGTCACCTCATCCATCACCCCTCCTTTTGAATGGGATCACCTTTGCAATGGAAGTTTGAGCTTTCAGTGATAACAGCAAATCACCTAAGTTTTCTCTTAACAGAAGTCCGCATTAGCTTATTTGTTATATGATCCAAAGGTTCTCCTCCTACTTTTGATCCAGCAACTTAGTCTGGGGCATTGCCAGTGGATGCCAAATCCAGGTTATTGCCAATAAGTCATAAAGCCTTCTTAGAAGGGTAAGGAAAACCCGCCTTCCAAAAATAATAGAATAAATACAAAGCTTCAAAGCTTTCTCCTTTCTCATTTTTAATTCGCAAATACTCTGTAGAATATTTTGCAAAATATTTCTGAGGATGTTTTGAAGAGGTTGGTTATGGGGGATAATGAGAAGTGGCCTGGTACATGTTAAGTCCTTATTCCTTGTTTTTAATTATGCTGGTGGAAGAGTGAATGTAGAATACTGCACTACCATTCCAGGGCCATTCCTATAGGTCAGGTCTCTGCCGACCACCTTGTATATGTTGCGTTTGTATGTGGTTCCACATAGCACATTGAAAAAGGTAGGACTATTATACTTTTTTTTAATAGAAGGAAACTGAGGCAAAGTTTCACAACTTAAGAGAGGTCAAATACAAAGGATCAAAATTTAGAGTCTCATCAAATTTCTCAACAGTCACAGGAAAATATAGAGGACAGTGGAGGGACACTTTCAAACTGTGGCAGGAAAAGTATCTCTCATTTAGATTATACACCAGGCCGAACTAGGAATCAAGCCAGAGCAAAATAAGGACATATTCAAGCAAGAAAGCTTTCAAATAAAAGAAAACAAAACATCATTTCTTAAGAAATTAGGACTAACAAAAGACTAAAGTAGAAAGAAAAAAGAAAAAGAAGAACTCATGGGTAACAGGGAATAGATGACAAATGATAGAGAAGAGCTTTCTTCCATGGCCCCTTGAATCTAGCCTGGCCTATAACTTTCTTAGGACAATGAGACAGTAGCAAAAGTGACACAGGAAGAAGCTTAACATTTTTGTCTTAGAGCTCCCTCAACACTGCACTGGAGGCCCCTACCATCTCCACTATGTAGAAAAGCCTGTGTAGAAAAGCTGACCTGCCAGATGATGAAAACCACATGGCCCCACCGTGCCCCTATTTCTCACGCCTGGCCAATTAACACAAAGGTCCTGGGCTGAATTTCATTCAGACTCACAAGTGAATACAGCAGAGATGGGCAAAAAAACTCTCTTGGCTATGTTCCGTCCACAATGCTGATCCACAAGACCATAAGGCAAATAAATTTGGGCAATTTTCACGCTATGCAACATAATAAAAATGATGAAATTGGAAGCTGGAAGTGGGGTGCTGCCAAAAGAAAAAGTTAGAAGATGCAAAAAAAAAAAAAAGAAGAAGAAGAAGAAGATGCAGCACCGGCTTTGAGACAAGGCAGGAGGCAGAAACAGCTGTTTGCAAATTTGGAAAGACAGTGACCCACATTCTATACAGGAGTACAACAATTGGCAAAACTAACACCTGTCACACCTTGGAAAAGACAAAGTACCTGATGAACTTTCGGATTTGCTGAGGAGATCACGGGACAGAATCTTAAAAGTGTCATTTCTTTTGTGATAAAGTATGGGAAGAGGGTGATGAGTTAAAGAGAGAATTATTTAGTTTGGGGGATTTCTTTAAAGGAATTATTTAGTTTTTAAAAAAATATTATTTTTTTGAATTATTTAGTTTTAAAGCAGAATTTTGAGGGAATTTACAATACTCTGGACCAGTCGAGTTAGAAAATAACTCCCACTCTGCCTTACCAGACAGTAAAATATTCTTAAGGTTAAAGATCAAATCAAGACTGTGGCTATAAGAAAAATTGTTAAGATGTATAAAAGATTGGGGGTTGTGCCTACCTTTCAACTAGATAAAAAAGCTTCTAAGAAAACTGAAAGACATGGTGTCAGGGTTTCATCCAAGCAAAAGAATGCTAGCTTTAACTTACAGGGACTGAGAATGTTCAAAATGTAGAAATGTCTCTCGGCTCCCAAAATTCCACCAGCAGAAGATAGATTGAAATAGCTGCTCACCTGCAAAATGCGCTACTTTTTGTGAAAAGAAAAAGATGTTTCAGAGAAGGAACCAAAAGTCCAAAGAAGAACAATGATCAGAAAACCATTCCTAGGCTACAGTCAAGGAAGTGCTCAAGGAAGTGCACTGGGAGCATAACCAAGCTCTAATCAAGGAGCATCCTCTGTTTCTGGCATGTTTGTCCTGCAGCATTTCAGAATTCTTTTGAACTGGTCATTGTTTGTTTCTAATTGGGAGTGCCTGTAATGGTATGTTATATTTACTTGACCTAAGGTGGAATGATATGGTGTGGTCTGTCTATACGGAGTGGATATAGGAAATGTGTGTGATGGAGGCATATATCTTATCTTCTTTGGTCTCCGAATATAGAGAACTCATATTATTATTTTTTTTAAAGATTTTATTTATTTATTCATGAGAGACAGATAGAAATAGAGAGAGAGAGAGAGAGAGAGAGGCAGAGACACAGGCAGAAGGAGAAGCAGGCTCCATGCAGGGAGCCTGATGTAGGACTCGATCCCAGGACTTCAGGATCATGCTCTGGGCCAGGGGCAGGCGCTAAACTGCTGAGCCACCCAGGGATCCCGAGAACTCATATTAGAAGAGATGCTGAGACCCTAAACATCAAATCTGATGCCCTAATCAAATGAAGACTTTTAAGAGGTCTGAAATGAAGAACGTATGTTTCATATGAGAACAATGTAAGTTACTGTAGCCAGAAGGCACAGGTAAATTGCAAAAATATCCATGATGCTTTGTAGCTCCTCCCCGCAAAGGTAAAAATCTACTTCCACCTCCGTGAGTCTAGACTGGCCTCATGACTTGCTTTGACTGATTCATTAGAAGTAAACATAAAAGAAACAGAAAACTGAAAAGTGCGGGGGCATTAGGAATTCCTCTCTTGCTGCTTTTGGGACCATGTGAAGAAGTCCAGCTGACTGGCTGGGTACTCAGAAACACATGGTCCAATCACCACCTTTGCCTCAGATACATAATCCCATGAATGCCTGGATTCTGAGCCACCTAGCTGACAGACAGCTACTGAAGATACATATATGAGAAAGCCCAGATAATTCACCAACAGAAGAACCACTCAGCTGATCCCAAACCAATTTGCTGCTTCACAGATTATAAACTAAATAAATCATTGTTTGGGGGTAGCTTGTTGCACAGAAATGGCTGATACACTCACTATGCAACCATTGGCAGATGAAACATTCCTTCTAGACTTCAGAAAGTGACATATTACCCACTCATTTCTGTTCCTTATCCTTACTGGCCGCACACTAATTCCAACCAGTCCCAGTTGGGATGGGCATATTTTTAAATGTCAGAATATACAGCATCAATATGCTGCAACATGTCTGCAAAGCAGTGATCATTCAATGTCTTGAAAAAAGAGCAGTTATGCCCTGAAAGATAAGAGGCCAAGCCTCCCCCAGAAGGATATTTATCATATTCCATTCCTCCAGCATGTTTTATTTGAACATCATTTATATCTCTTTGCAGTCGCTTTGACACTGGTGCCGAAATGTGCTAGGGTCAGGGTCACAACGTTAAATTAGTACCACAGTCAAGCGGTAACATGACACAGACACACATTCCACTCCATCTCCTGGTCCCTAGTGAGCCAGCTTCTGAGAGACTTGGGTTGTCTCTCCCATTCCCATGAGCAGCACCTACCCCATCCCACTTTCATGCTGTATCTGCTCTAAGAGTGGAAGATGCCATGAGACTTGAGTTCAAATCCTGGTTCTGACATTTACCAGCCATGTGTTAGGGTAATTACATATACCTCGAGAAGCTTTGTAAAGATTAAAAGGGGTGAGACATGAAAAACAACTTAAGGGCCCTGCAGTATTAAACTCTCAATTTTTTAATAGATTGATGTGACTGTCTGGTACATTGCATCTCTGCTTTTGCTGTCACTGTGACAATGAAGGGCCTATGAGCCTGAGGTGATCCAGCATGGTCTGAGGCGCTGGATGGAGATGGCAGACTGCTCCTTTGTCAGCCCATAATCCGTTTAGTCTCTGCTACTTTCTGGTGTAAGGGTTGGAATAGATTCGGCCCTGCAGTGGGCTGCACTCCCTCTAGCTAGCCAGACACCTCTGGGAAGGTCTTAGCCGAACTGCAGTCAGTCCCGAGGCGGTGTCATGGTTTAGGGGCAACAAGGTTTCCTGGATGGAGCACAGGAGCAGGAATCATGGGACCTGGGCTTTATGCCAGGTCCCAGCACTCATTTGGCAAGTGACCTTGGGCAAAGCACTTTCCTTCTCTTCTATTAACAGAGTTTTAATAGATTTTATGACCACACCTCACAAAGATGTAGTGAAGATTAATGTAGAATATCTGGAGCAATTTCAGAGGGAAACACCACAGAGTATAATTAGTTTTACAATCTATAATTAAGTCTATAAATAGTGAGAAGGTACCCACACCTGAATTATACATTGAAAAATAAAAGTTCGTATTTTTAAAAATCTTTCTAAAGAAAATGAAGACCAATTTCTTGGTCATATTCAGAGAGATGATGGACTGGAAAAAAACAAAGATCACGGCTTTAATGCAGCCTTCCCTTTGGACTCTCCAGTGAGATAACAAAGCTGATAATGGAGCATAACATGCCTATCAGATCTTCTGGACTAAAGGTTTAACTCAGTAATTCATGAACGAGATGTCTGGAGGGCATCTATGGATGAAAGACTTGGAATCTTAACCCAGTTCTGGCTATGGGGAAGGCTAGATTGTAGAGCCTTTGAAAAACCCTAAAGAATGCTTTTCCTTAAATCTCCCCTCCCATCCTTCAGGGGCACATTCCTCAATCTGGGCAAGAATGGGAGGGATGCTGTGGGAACAAGGGCTTCTCAGCAGCCAGGATCCTGCCCATTCAATCACTGCCATCTGGGGAAATTTTTATGTCGTTGCCTCTGAGCATCAAGAGGCTTTCCTTCTGTTGCCCTTTCCCCTCCCGTTCCTCCAACCCAACACCCCTGCAAACAGTGCAGTAGAGCATCGTGTCGAGTACACATAATTGAATCTCACTGCCTTTTAGGGATTTCAAGATACTCAGCGCAGGCCATCTAGGAGAGCTGGTGCTCCAGATGGAGACTCCCGACACAAACACACTTCCATTATTCACTTAGTAGAAAGCAGATTCCAAGCCCCGATAGCCTCCTCCAGGCCCGGTAGCTGTGCTGCCTGGGTCAGCAGGCTCACGCTCTGGTCTGGCCCTCCGGCTGTCCTCTGTGTCCCCAGCCGTCTCTGCTCAGGCTCCACTCTCCTCGGCCCACCAGAAACGCTGGGGTCCATGACGCCCTTTCCTGTCTGAGCCGTAGGCCACCACTATTTAAAAACCACTTGGTTTCTTGCCGAAGCCACCCTTCTCTGAGTCCCTGGACCTCCAAGTTGAGGGTTGCTAGGTAACACACTGGATTCCTAAAAACACATAAAATGGCACCTTTTTCTTTTCTCTGGCCAACCTACTCCTCCTGTTTACCAACCTCTGCTTCCCAGGGCTGGGCCAAGAACATGGGGAAGGTGGAGATGAATGGCCCTGGTGAGTCTCAGTCTAGATCATGTCTGTCAGGTGAACAGTCCATGGGGTGGCTCACTCCTAACAGACCTGCTCCCCCCCATTCTCCCCTGCACCTTCCCCACATGGTGGCTGGCTTCCCAAAAGTGACAGCTTCCTGTCCTCCCAATGTTGGGAGGGAGAGAGGGGTCCTGGCCTCACCTGAGGTCTTGGGCTGGTCCCCCTGCATCAGCTTCTTGGTCCTGGCTGTCCTCGGACAGATCTCTGTCCAGTCGAGGTGGATCCAGTCTTAACTATAGAGTCTGCCTGTGTTTCTGCTCAGGCCTTAGCTGGTGTATCTCCCAGTGTGTTCACTCAGTCAGGCCATGCTCCTGGGGAGCCAAGCATCCTGCTGAGCAGGTTTTTTTCTAGCCAAGGTCATTAGGTATCCTGAGAGGCCCATCCATCAACCCTTGGATTCGGGGTCACTTCGCCTGTGGCAAAATGAGACCCCCCACTGAGGCTCCTCTCTGCCTTTGTACTACCCCTCTGTCACAGTTCTCCTGTGTCAGGTAACCTAAGAGAAAATGCTAGTCTACAAAGAAATGGAGCTGGGGAAGCACATAGTTGAGTTCAAAGGCTTTTTTTTTTATGATTTTATTTATTTATTCATGAGAGACACAGAGAGAAAGAGGGGCAGAGACATAGGCAGAGGGAGAAGCAGGCTCCCTACAGGAACCCTAATGCAGGACTCCATCCCAGGATCCTGGGATCACGACCTGAGCCAAAGACAGATGCTCAACCACTGAGCCACCCAGGCCACCAGGTTCAAAGCCTTTTGTCTATATAGCTCACAAGCACATCTGAGTCCTGTTAAATTATTGTGTGATTCTAGGAAAGACATGATTTCTAGTATGTCCCTGCTTGTGTTTGAAATGCTCTTCCCCTACATCTTACTGTCTTTCTTCTTCAAAATCCCTTTTGTCTGAGAAGCCTCCCCGACCACACACCCATACTGGCTATTCCCTCTCCCCTTACATTGCTTTATTTTTCTCTATTGCACTTATCTATCACAAATAATATCATTTGATGTCTTGTTGACTTTCACCTCCTCCGTTAGAACTTAAGCTCCCAGAGGGCATGGTCTCTGTCTTGTTCACTGGAAGATCCCCAGTGCCTAAGATGAAAGACTATCCTTAATAATTTTTGAAGGTGTCCACGTTAATGTTATTAAAATAAAAATCCACATCAAAGTGTGCAACAGAATACATTTTATTTTGAAACTTAGATATTAATTCATTTCATGAGCTGTAAGAGAAGAATTTGAGACCAGAGCTGTCTTCTTACTTAATACCTGGTATGATTTCTTATAATTATACTACTGCAGCTGTCTTCCTCAATGCTATGCTAAATAAAAATGTATTTGTTTGAGATTCCATATATTTGTGTAATAGTCTGCAGTAAAACATCCAGATAAAAAATTAGATTTATTACAAAGTCAGCACCTGATCATCTTAAGTATTGATATACACAGTACAATTTATTTAAAAACAAACACAGGAAAAGAAAGAGAATGAGGGACTTTCAGTTTATTTTATTTTTTAACTATACATATATAGCTCTAATTTATACTTATTTTGAAGTGAATCTATAAACACTTTTCCTTTAAGCACTTAAAAATGTAGTCAATGTTTTGTGGAATTCTTGCATAAAAGAAAAAAATTATAATGAATGCTGTAATTTTTACTTTTGTACTCTACCTGCCTATAAATTTTAAACTCTATTCCTCAATAGCAATATGAAAAAAAGACAAAGTAAAGAGGTGACACTTTTTTTACCGTAATCTCTAACTAATCTTTTGTAGGTATAACAAAATTGCAATCAATTTTAATGTAACTATAGCCTTTTCTAAATTTATATTTTTTCTATTTTAGGGAAATGAGTTTTGTTTATGAATTTATGCAAAGTGTGTAATCATGCTGGCTTTTACATTCAGACAACTAAGGAATGGGGGAAGAGATACATATTGCAAAGCTATATCAAAGGGCCTAAGTGACTTCACATTATGTATTTTCTCTGGTGCATTATATTCGGCTGGTTGAATCACTGTCATTTTGCATCCATTCCTCTGAGGCAATGACATGGTGAGGACGGTATTGTGATGGATGGAACCGTCAGAACCCGCTGAGTATTTAGATATTGCTCTAGTGTATTACATTTACAAAGGGCTATATTATAGGAAAGTGTGATTGCTCTTCTATGACCATTCGGAGCCTTAAGGACAGGGGCTGGTAGTTAAAGAACAATGATGCATTTTCCCTTTCCTCATCCTACCATCTCTTTTGGGTTGCTTAGCTACAATTGAAGGAAACCCCAAAGCTTTTGTTCAAAGGCTTTCATCTAAGGATGAGCTCTCCTTCAGCTAGCTTCATATAATCCAATATAGCAAAGGCAAGGCACTTGGCAATCAGGTGCATCATGGCAGATTCTACAGATAAGAAATAAACCACATTGCTTAGTAGAAACTTAGAGGACGAAGACTTGAAATAAATACACTACCTTATTTTCTTGCTCAGCGTACTATTTCCAAAACAGCCCCCCTCCCTCACCCTCTACCCTTGTCATCCTACGAAAGTTAAGAGTGTTCCTATGAAAACTTTTGTACTTAAAAAATAAAAAAAGAAAAGAAAAGAAAAAAAAAAAAGAAAACTTTTGTAAAGTGACCAGTATCCTCCACTTTCTGAAACTTTGAAAGTTCACATTAGGCTGCTTTGCTTTTATGAAAGTCTTGCGTTAGTGCCTGTTTTCTCTAACCAAAAGAAATAAGAGGATTTTTGCTTTGATTTTTTACTGTTGATTTTTTACTGTTTTGAGAACAGTAGTTACCACCCTAATGCAGGTCTTTAGAAAAAGACGGATCCTATAAAGACATTTTCATGAATTAACTGACTTCATCTGCATTCTCTTCCTTAAGGGCAAATTTGAGAACCAGCACTTTCTCTTCAGAAGGCTGTTCTTGACTATTGGCATGGGATTTAAAAGGGCCAATCTCTTTAAGTGGTTTATAATCTCACAGGTTTATAAGCTCAAGATCTTCCTCCTACTATGTTTCAGAGAGTCACACAGCATGATCATAAATGCTATCTGTATGTAATTCCCTCCTCAAAACTGTCTTACCAGAGTAGTGGCATTCTACCTTTGAGGTCTATATTTCTAGAAACATTTTAATTTTCTGACCAGTTTAAAATGACAAAACAAAATGACAGTAATCTTGCCATTTACTCCTTCAGTATCCTGGCCACCTGAGAAGCTAAAAACCACTTGGGATCCCTGTTCTAGAGATACTGCAGTTGCCAGTGTTATACCAGTTTGTCTGGTTAGAGGCAAGGCCTTTTCATAATAGTGCTCCAATTTCTTGTGGGGAAAGGGACTCCAGTTGTCTACTGTTCGTTGCAGAAACACAAGCCAAAGAGACCAGAACCACTCTTGCCTTGCATGTGCCTCCATTTGACCATATGACCCATATCTCTTGGAACTTGCATCTAGACCAAATTAGGTGGTGAGGCAGAAGGTTGGAGGTATTTCATCCCTCTCGTAGGGAGGGTGAGATTCTTGCCCAAGTGTTAAAGCTGTTTAGAGACAGTTATTGTGCAGCCTGTTCCCTGTTGTATGCATGCATGTGTCCCTTTGTCTCTTTCTCTGCTGCTTCCTGATTCCAAATCTGCTACATTAGCCTTCTATCAATTCTGTGATTTCACATCTGGGATCACACACACACACACACACACACACACACACACACACAGACGTACCATAATCTCCTTTTTTACAAACAATTACCATTTACTCAGATTAGAACTAATTTCTGTTTTGTGACACATACACACACAACACACACACAAAATCCTAACTGTTTACTGATACCATGATTCTAAATCTTATAGAAAAGGAAATAACCAAAATCCTGGGAGTGTGTATTGGACCCGGTCCTCAAAAGTTGAATATTCACAATTAAGTTTGTGAATAATGAAAGGTGTTATAGAGTAAGCAAGTTCATGTAGCATCTTAGGATACAATCATGTTTTCATTAACACTTCCATCTTTATATGAAATGTGTTAGTGTGCTACCTTCATTTTTAAAGATTTGAAATGTTAGATCTATGTGGGAAATGAAAGGGTGCAACCAAATTTGCCTAAGACCAAATACTGTTAGGCTTTCTCTCATCCTATTTTCCCTGATGAATTGAGTTTTTGAGTATTAGTTTTTCTTCTTTCTTTCTTTCTTTCTTTCTTTCTTTCTTTCTTTCTTTCGAGCGTATCTCTCAACTTTGTACTTTTAAGAAATCTATTTACGCCCAAGAACATTCTGTTATTTCCTTCAGGTGCTCTTCACAGTGGCTTAAGATTAAACTGTAAAACTGAAATTTTAGTGCTAAGATTATATTGATTTGATGGCACAGATAGGTAAGCACTTGTGTTATTAGAAGATTGTTCACACTCTGTTAGAATCTTTTCTAAAAGCATTTGTTTTCAGTGAAATTATAACACTAAAAATTGATGTGGGTTTAGAAATTTTACTTACCTCTGTTTTTTATTTAAAAATTAGAGAAAATAAATATCCAATCATAATAAAGTATTATTAAGTACAGTGTACAATATGCTTCCGTATTCACATGAAAACTTTATGTTGCAAACAAACAACATCAATTCACCTGACCTAATCAATAAATGAGAGTCTCTTAGTTTATATAACTGAGATGTACAGATGTAAATCCATCATTAACCACAGATTGAGCTTTAGGACATGATGTCACAGGGGCTTTGCCTCTGCCTTCCTAATTTTCTTGGTTCTTCATTTTTCTTTGTTGGTGTTGTTAAAATTGGCTGCTATACTCCTAGGCCTCACATCTGTACCCTACATCATTTGAATTATAGTAATGTGCCCATATCTCACAGTTCTAAGCAAAGGTTTGGATATTCACTCCAATTTAATTGAATTAAATCACATATCCATCCCTGAATCAATCACTGTAACCAGGGTAATGGGAGAGCTGTACTTCCCTTCTAATTCTGCATCATACTTCACCCCTGTAGCAAAGGTGGGCAGACATTTCTTCTCCAGAAGCATATGAATCCCCAAAAGAAAACTGAGAGCTGCTGAAAAGGGTCAGGAAGAAAAGGAAATTTTATAGGCAGCCAACAAGTGTTCAGTCATCTTCCATTATGTTGCTTTTATAAGGGAATATGAATAACATCTAGATGTTTCATGTAAAGTGTTATCTTCACCATTTTGCGTCAGGGCTTCTGATGTGAACCAAGAAAAGTGTGCTTTATATGGAATAGACTGGCAGAGGTGAAATATGGCAAGGGTCTAACTATTTTTAATATATCCAAGGCATTTTTAGTTCTTTTTAGTCAATATCAAGGCTATCATACTCAGAACTGTTAATTGTGGGACGCCTGGGTGGCTCAGGCGATTGAGTGTCTGCCTTCAGCCCCGCGGTTGAGAGTCTGCCTTCAGCCCAGGGCATGATCCCAGGATCCAAGATTGAGTCCCACATCAGGCTCCCTGGAGGGAGCCTGCTTCTCCCTCTGCCTGTGTCTCTGCCTCTCTCTCTCTGTGTCTCTCATGAATAAATAAATAAATAAATCTTAAAAAAAAAAAAAGAACCATTAATCGCTCCACTGAAACCTTTTTCTTCCCTTTTGTCATTTCTGCTAAAACATTTTTGGATATGTCCTTCATGGAATATGAATACTTTGTGCGGTGTGAAATGCAAAACAAATGGACTTAGTGTTTCAACTGATAAAGGTAACTGACCAAAAAAGTTACCTAGGGTAGGGATTGAATTTTTAGCAAATTCTCTCCTCTCTCTGCTTTTCACTTCTTCTCAGTAGTGTTACAACACTTGAAGACTGTCTTCTAAATTTACTTCACTTTATGGAACTTGATTAATAGGTAAACACCAATTTTTCTCTACTCATAGACATAAAATATTAAGTATTACAAGTTATAGTCTCAAAATTGGGCACTATCTGGGGAGATTAGCTGGCATTGAATTTGCTTGTTAGCCACTTTCCCTTACAGTCTCAGAATTTTGACCTCATATGTGCCCCACAGCAATTGGAACAACAGATACTGATCCACTGATCCATGCTGACTGAGCTTGTACAACATCAATGTATTCCTAAGAAACACAATTTATTTAAGCAAAAAATAGAAAGATCATAGACCACTAGGGCCAAACACTTGCATTCTCTGAACAATACACTCTCCCCGCTATAAGTAAGCTATCTGAGAGAGCCAAATTATTATTTGAACATTGCCTCAAATGTGAACTAGAACAAGGAGATTAGTTTTATAATTTAGATGTTTAGTAGAATCAGACTATTAAAGTCAGATGCCTGCATCTCCTCAACATGGCCTTGGGCCCTGCCACCTTCCTTCTAAAACAAGGCTCTGGCAGGCATTGCTTGTGTGTGCCAGTGACTCTCTGCTTTGTTGCTGATCAATATCCTTTTTCTGAATGCCTCATTCTTTCTTTAGACAACTATATTCAATCAAGCCTTTCCACTTAAAGAACTCGTCTATATGAAAGGTTTCAATGTCTTGGCCTTTTATGTATCAAACCCAATCAAACTAGCAGAATCTTATATCCTCTTTTATGAACCATATAACTAATATTTTCTTTTTAATTCATTCAGGGAGTTGTAACTAATTGAGTGTCCACTCTTGGCTCAGTGCTAGGCATTTGACCTATAGGATTGTATTTAAACATAAATGAAGCAAGTGGCATAATTCTCATTTTAGAGTAAAGGACACGTAAGCTCAAAAAAGTCAATGCAACTTGCTCAAGGTCAACATCTAATTAGTTGTTAGAGATAGAATTCAACTATCCTATTGTGATTATGTATTGTGATTCTAACATCAGTGCCCTTCCAACACGTATTAGCTGGGAGGACATATTAAGATGGGTTTTGTGTTCTCCCATCATTTCTAAAACTATTAATGTGTCAAAGTCTTGATAGCTGGAGAAAATTAAAATTCTTAATTTATTGTATCTTTTTTATGGAAAAGTGTTAATTTATTATAGTATGTATTTCTTCTGTGCCTCTAGTGGGCAAGTCTCTGTGTTGCATAGTATAGAATAAAAAAAACAAGATACATTATCTTAAAATAGGATGAAAAAAGGGTCCAAATAGCTATGATGCTTAACTGCATATTAAATAATGATTATGGTATAATTGTGCAGAACTGTGATCCCTGAGATGAGTGGAAAAAATGATATCAGCACTAGAGATTTCCCCCAAATTTATTTCCTAGAAACAGTTCCCAGGCTGCAGAACCGAGCAGTGGAACCCGGCAGAGGCCAGCATTCTCCATGAGTTAAGAGACAGAGATATTACATCAGAAAGCCCAAGGCAAATGGAAGTTTCAAGCCTCAGTATTAGAAAAGAGGAAGCGGAGAGAGAGAAACAGAGACAGAGACAGAGAAACAGAGAGAGATCCCAAAGATCTGTAGAGAGAATTCCCATAGAAGCTTTGGTTCACATCTGAGCCTGAGCAAAGAACCAATACAAAGCAGTAATGTGGACAATTCTTAGAGCTCACACAAAGCTGGAAACCATTGTTTTCTTACTACCTAGAGTGAAGTATTTCTGAAAGTATCCTCAGAAAAGAATTACATTAATAGTGGGGCTGAATTAACCCTCAACTAAAGAGTACTCTGAGTCCACCTTAACAAAGCCTAAAAGCGGGAGGAGGGGCAAGATGGGGGAAGAGTAGGGTCCCCAAATCACATGTCTCCACCAAATTACCTAGAAAACCTTCCAATCATCCTGAAAATCTATGAATTCGGCCTGAGAATTAAAGAGAGACCAGCTGGAATGCAACAGTGAGAAGAGTCCGCGCTTCTATCCAGGTAGGAAGACGGGGAAAAAGAAATAAAGAAACAAAGGTCTCCAAGGGGGAGGGGCCCCGCGAGGAGCCGGGCTGAGGCCGGGGCGAGTGTCCCCAGGACAGGAGAGCCCCGTCCCGGAGGAGCAGGAGCTGCACCGACCTTCCCGGGGAAAGGGGCTCGCAGGGACTTGGAGCAGGACCCAGGAGGGCGGGGATGCCCTCGGGTTCCCGGGGACACTAACAGACACCTGCGCCCCGGGGGAGTGCGCCGAGCTCCCTAAGGGCTGCAGCGCGCACGGCGGGACCCGGAGCAGCTCGTGGGGGCTCGGGGGCGGCTCCGCGGAGGGGGCTACGGGGCGGGAGCCCGAATCCACCAGCGCAGGCTCCGGCCTCCCCCGGGAGAGGCAGAGGCCAGGAGGGCCCAGGACAGCGAGGATGCTCCTGCTCCAGCTGAGCAGATCAGCGGCCCCGCCCCGGAGCCTCCAGGCCCTGCAGACCGAGAGCTCCGTGGTGACTGCGGGGGCTGACTCCAGGGCTCCAGAGATGCCCCGCCACTAGGGCTGTTGCTCCCGGGGCCTCACGGGGTAAACAACCCCCACTGAGCCCTGCACCAGGCAGGGGCAGAGCAGCTCCCCCAAGTGCTAACACCTGAGAATCAGCACAGCAGGCCCCTCCCCCAGAAGACCAGCTAGACTGACTGACAACTTCCAGGGGAAGCCAAGGGACTTAAAGTACACAGAATCAGAAGATACTCCCCCGTGGTTCTTTTTTTTTTTTTTTTTTTTGTTCTGTTTTGTTTTGTTTTGCTTTTTGATTTGTTTCCTACCCCACCCCCCTTTTTTTCTCCTTTCTTTTTCTTTCTCTTCTTCTTCCCTTTTTTTTCTTTTTCGTTTTTTTTTTTTTCCTTTTTTCCCTCTTTCTCTTTTCTTTCCTTCTTTCTCTCCTCTCTTTTTCTCCTTTTCCCAATACAACTCGCTTTTGGCCACTCTGCACTGAGCAAAATGACTAGAAGGAAAACCTCACCTCAAAAGAAAGAATCAGAAACAGTCCTCTCTCCCACAGAGTTACAAAATCTGGATTACAATTCAATGTCAGCCAATTCAGACGCACTATTATACAGCTACTGGTGGCTCTAGAAAAAAGCATAAAGGACTCAAGAGACTTCATGACTACAGAATTTAGAGCTAATCAGGCAGAAATTAAAAATCAATTGAATGAGATGCAATCCAAACTAGAAGTCCTAATGACGAGGGTTAACGAGGTGGAAGAACGAGTGAGTGACATAGAAGACAAGTTGATAGCAAAGAGGGAAACTGAGGAAAAAAGAGACAAACAATTAAAAGACCATGAAGATAGAATAAGGGAAATAAACGACAGCCTGAGAAAGAAAAACCTACGTTTAATTGGTGTTCCCGAGGGTGCCGAAAGGGCCAGAGGGCCAGAATATGTATTTGAACAAATTTTAGCTGAAAACTTTCCTAATCTGGGAAGGGAAACAGGCATTCAGATCCAGGAAATAGAGAGATCCCCCCCTAAAATCAATAAAAACCGTTCAACACCTCGACATTTAATAGTGAAGCTTGCAAATTCCAAAGATAAAGAGAAGATCCTTAAAGCAGCAAGAGACAAGAAATCCCTGACTTTTATGGGGAGGAGTATTAGGATAACAGCAGACCTCTCCACAGACACCTGGCAGGCCAGAAAGGGCTGGCAGGATATATTCAGGGTCCTAAATGAGAAGAACATGCAACCAAGAATACTTTATCCAGCAAGGCTCTCATTCAAAATGGAAGGAGAGATAAACAGCTTCCAAGACAGGCAGCAACTAAAAGAATATGTGACCTCCAAACCAGCTCTGCAAGAAATTTTAAGGGGGACTCTTAAAATTCCCCTTTAAGAAGAAGTTCAGTGGAACAATCCACAAAAACAAGGACTGAATAGATATCATGATGACACTAAACTCATATCTGTCAATAGTAACTCTGAACATGAACGGGCTTAATGACCCCATCAAAAGGCGCAGGGCTTCAGACTGGATAAAAAAGCAGGACCCATCTATTTGCTGTCTACAAGAGACTCATTTTAGAGAAGGACACCTACAGCTTGAAAATAAAAGGTTGGTGAACCATTTACCATTCAAATGGTCCTCAAAAGAAAGCAGGGGTAGCCATCCTTATATCAAATAAACTAAAAGTTACCCCAAAGACTGTAGTGAGAGATGAAGAGGGACACTATATCATACTTAAAGGATCTATTCAACAAGAGGACTTAACAATCCTCAATATATATGCCCCAAATGTGGGAGCTGCCAAATATATAAATCAATTATTAACCAAAGTGAAGAAATACTTAGATAATAATACACGTATACTTGGTGACTTCAATCTAGCTCTTTCTATACTCGATAGGTCTTCTAAGCACAACATCTCCAAAGAAACAAGAGCTTTAAATGATACACTGGACCAGATGGATTTCACAGATATCTACAGAACTTTACATCCAAACTCAACTGAATACACATTCTTCTCAAGTGCACATGGAACTTTCTCCAGAATAGACCACATATTGGGTCACAAATCGGGTCTGAACCGATACCAAAAGATTGGGATCGTCCCCTGCATATTCTCAGACCATAATGCCTTGAAATTAGAACTAAATCACAACAAGAAGTTTGGAAGGACCTCAAACACGTGGAGGTTAAGGACCATCCTGCTAAAAGATGAAAGGGTCAACCAGGAAATTAAGGAAGAATTAAAAAGATTCATGGAAACTAATGAGAATGAAGATACAACCGCTCAAAAACTTTGGGATGCAGCAAAAGCAGTCCTAAGGGGGAAATACTTCGCAATACAAGCATCCATTCAAAAACTGGAAAGAACTCAAATACAAAAGCTAACCTTACACATAAAGGAGCTAGAGAAAAAACAGCAAATAGATCCTACACCCAAGAGAAGAAGGAGTTAATAAAGATTCGAGCGGAACTCAACGAAATCGAGACCAGAAGAACTGTGGAACAGATCAACAGAACCAGGAGTTGGTTCTTTGAAAGAATTAATAAGATAGATAAACCATTAGCCAGCCTTATTAAAAAGAAGAGATAGAAGGCTCAAATTAATAAAATCATGAATGAGAAAGGAGAGATCACTACCAACACCAAGGAAATACAAACGATTTTAAAAACATATTATGAACAGCTATACGCCAATAAATTAGGCAATCTGGAAGAAATGGACGCATTCCTGGAACCACAAACTACCAAAACTGGAACAGGAAGAAATAGAAAACCTTAACAGGCCAATAACCAGGGAGGAAATTGAAGCAGTCATCAAAAACCTCCCAAGACACAAGAGTCCAGGGCCAGATGGCTTCCCAGGGGAATTTTATCAAACGTTTAAAGAAGAAACCATACTTATTCTCCTAAAGCTGTTTGGAAAGATAGAAAGAGATGGAGTACTTCCAAATTCGTTCTATGAGGCCAGCATCACCTTAATTCCAAAACCAGACAAAGACCCCACCAAAAAGGAGAATTACAGACCAATATCCCTGATGAACATGGATGCAAAAATTCTCAACAAGATACTAGCCAATAAGATCCAACAGTACATTAAGAAAATTATTCACCACGACCAAGTAGGATTTATCCCTGGGACACAAGGCTGGTTCAACACCCGTAAAACAATCAATGTGATTCATCATATCAGCAAGAGAAAAACCAAGAACTATATGATCCTCTCATTAGATGCAGAGAAAGCATTTGACAAAATACAACATCCATTCCTGATCAAAACTCTTCAGAGTGTAGGGATGGAGGGAACATTCCTCGACATCTTGAAAGCCATGTATGAAAAGCCCACAGCAAATATCATTCTCAATGGGGAAGCACTAGGAGCCTTTCCCCTAAAATCAGGAACAAGACAGGGATGTCCACTCTCACCACTGCTATTCAACATAGTACTGGAAGTCCTAGCCTCAGCAATCAGACAACAAAAAGACATTAAAGGCATTCAAATTGGCAAAGAAGAAGTCAAACTCTCCCTCTTCGCCGATGACATGATACTCTACATAGAAAACCCAAAAGTCTCCACCCCAAGATTGCTAGAACTCATACAGCAATTCGGTAACGTGGCAGGATACAAAATCAATGCCCAGAAATCAGTGGCATTTCTATACACTAACAATGAGACTGAAGAAAGAGAAATTAAGGAGTCAATCCCATTTACAATTGCACCCAAAAGCATAAGATACCTAGGAATAAACCTAACCAAAGATGTAAAGGATCTATACCCTCAAAACTATAGAACACTTCTGAAAGAAATTGAGGAAGACACAAAGAGATAGAAAAATATTCCATGCTCATGGATTGGCAGAATTAATATAGTGAAAATGTCAATGTTACCCAGGGCAATATACACGTTTAATGCAATCCCTATCAAAATACCATGGACTTTCTTCAGAGAGTCTGAACAAATTACTTTAAGATTTGTGTGGAATCAGAAAAGACTCCGAATAGCCAGGGGAATTTTAAAAAAGAAAACCATATCTGGGGGCATCACAATGCCAGATTTCAGGTTGTACTACAAAGCTGTGGTCATCAAGACAGTGTGGTACTGGCACAAAAACAGACACATAGATCAGTGGAACAGAATAGAGAACCCAGAAGTGGACCCTGAACTTTATGGTCAACTAATATTCGATAAAGGAGGAAAGACTATCCATTGGAAGAAAGACAGTCTCTTCAATAAATGGTGCTGGGAAAATTGGACATCCACATGCAGAAGAATGAAACCAGACCACTCCCTTTCACCATACACAAAGATAAACTCAAAATGGATGAAAGATCTAAATGTGAGACAAGATTCCATCAAAATCCTAGAGAAGAACACAGGCAACACCCTTTTTGAACTCGGCCACAGTAACTTCTTGCAAGATACATCCACGAAGGCAAAAGAAACAAAAGCAAAAATGAACTATTGGGACTTCATCAAGATAAGAAGCTTTTGCACAGCAAAGGATACAGTCAACAAAACTCAAAGACAACCTACAGAATGGGAGAAGATATTTGCAAATGACATATCAGATAAAGGGCTAGTTTCCAAGATCTATAAAGAACTTATTAAACTCAACACCAAAGAAACAAACAATCCAATCATGAAATGGGCACAAGACATGAAGAGAAATCTCACAGAGGAAGACATAGACATGGCCAACATGCATATGAGAAAATGCTCTGCATCACTTGCCATCAGGGAAATACAAATCAAAACCACAATGAGATACCACCTCACACCGGTGAGAATGGGGCAAATTAACAAGGTAGGAAACAACAAATGTTGGAGGGGATGCGGAGAAAAGGGAACCCTCTTACACTGTTGGTGGGAATGTGAACTGGTGCAGCCACTCTGGAAAACTGTGTGGAGGTTCCTCAAAGAGTTGAAAATAGACCTGCCCTACCACCCAGCAATTGCACTATTGGGGATTTACCCCAAAGATACAGATGCAGTGAAAGGCCGGGACACCTGCACCCCGATGTTTATAGCAGCAATGGCCACGATAGCCAAACTGTGGAAGGAGCCTCGGTGTCCAACGAAAGATGAATGGATAAAGAAGATGTGGTTTATGTATACAATGGAATATTCCTCAGCCATTAGAAACGACAAATACCCACCATTTGCTTCAACGTGGATGGAACTGGAGGGTATTATGCTGAGTGAAGTAAGTCAGTCGGAGAAGGACAAACATTATATGTTCTCATTCATTTGGGGAATATAAATAATAGTGAAAGGGAATATAAGGGAAGGGAGAAGAAATGTGTGGGAACTATCAGAAAGGGAGACAGAACGTAAAGACTGCTAACTCTGGGAAACGAACTAGGGGTGGTAGAAGGGGAGGAGGGCGGGGGGTGGGAGTGAATGGGTGACGGGCACTGGGGGTTATTCTGTATGTTAGTAAATTGAACACCAATATAAAACTAAAAAAAAAAAAAAAAAAAACAAAGCCTAAAAGCATGCTTTCAAAGGAGCAAACCGTTCTGAGAGGAAAAACAAAACAAAACAAACAAACAAACAAACAAAAAACACAAAGGACCAAACCGACCACAAATAACAGCCTGGAAGAACAACAAATTTAACACTCTTTATGGGAACACAACAAAATCTATCATGCAAAAATATGGCAAGCTCACAATGTACAGAATTCAATTAAAAATTTCCTAACATACAAAGAAGCAGGGAAATATGATCCAGTAAAAATAACCAATACAAAAAGACCTGGAAGTTACCAAGATGATGGAATTAAATGAGGACGTGAAAACAGCTATTAAAAATATGGTCCACATGTTTTCAAAAAAGAGTTAAACATGAACAGTATGAGAAAAGAAATCTTTTTAAAACTTCTATTAAAAGCCCAAAATTGAACCTCTACAGATGAAAAATATAATATTTGAAATGTGGAGAGTAGTATCATATTAGACACAGCTGAAGAAATGATCAGCGAACATAAAGATATAGCAATAGGAGTTATCCAAAATGAAGCAAACATAAAAATACTAAAAAAAATTGGCCTGTGTTACAATATCAAATAATCTAATATATGTGTAATTGGATTGACTGTTCAAGAAGGAGGGAAAAAGTTGAGGGTAGGGGTATGTTCAGAGAAATATTTGAAGCGATAATAGCTGAAAACGTAACAGTTTTCATGAAGACTGTACACCTATTGACCCAAGAAATGCAAAATAATCAAACCAAAACAAACAAACAAAACAAGTAGAATAAAAATAAAGAAAAACCAAACCAAGTTATAATCAAATTGCTGGATCAGTAATAAAAAAAAAAAAATTTTAGACCAGCTGTAGGAAAAACATGATATGTATAAAGACACATCAGGATGACTACAGGTTTCTTTTTTTTTTTTTTTCTTTTCTACAGTGTCATTGTCAGAAACTCTGCAAGCCAGAAGATAACATAGCACATCTTTATAAAACATTGAAACACACACACACACACACACACACAAACACACAAAGATTAAAAGACACAAAGACACAGAGAATTAAAATATCTTTCAAAATGATGAAAGCCAGTAAGACTTTTAAGATATAGAAAAGCTTAGAAAATTCATCACCTTGGACTTTTAACACCAGAGATGTTAAAGAATATATGGCAGGAAGAAAGAAAATGGCACTAGCTGTCTATAGAAAGTCATGAGACACATTAAAAATGGAAATTATTTGGATAAATATGAAAGACATATCTTACCTGATCTTTCTTACCTTTAGAACTTCTTTTTGAGATATAAAACCATTTAAAGCAAAAATAATGACTATTTTTTTTCTGATTTATAAGTGAAATGTAGAAGCAAGGTAATTAACAAATAAGGTAATGGAAGTAGACTGTGGAGTAGTATAATAAAGTAGTATGGTATTGTTTGAAGACACTATAATTGAAAAAAATTAATATTAGAACAATCACAATAAAAGACAGAGGCCTTGCTAATAGGCTGACTATGGAGGTAAAAAAAAATCATAAAAATATTCAATTAGGGGCAGCTGGGTGGCTCAGTTGGTTAGCCATCTACCTTCAGCTCAGGTCATGGTCCCAGGGTTCTGGGATCGAGTCCTTATCAGGCTCCCTACTCACTGGTGAGTCTGCTTCTCCCTCTCCTACCTGCTCATGCTCTCTCTCGCTAGCTCTGTTACTATCTCTGTCTTTCTCTCAAATAAATAAATATTTTTTTAAAGATTTATTTATTTATTTATTCATGAGAGACAGAGACACAGGCAGAGGGAGAAGCAGGATCCATGCAGGAGCCCGATGTGGGACTCGATCCCGGGGCTCCAGGATCACACCCTGGGCTGAAGGCGGTGCTAAACCGCTGAGCCACCCGGGCTGCCCTAAAAAAATAATTAAATCACAAGATGGCAGGAATCATGGGAAAAAGAACAACAAAAAGAAAAAAATAGTGAGGTGATAAATTTAAAATCAAGCATAATAATAATTACACTAACAGAAATGGTTTAGTGGCTGGATTGCCATTCATTAATATAATACAAAGCTGATTTCAGAGCAAGGAATATTATTAGGTAAAATACCCCAGTATATTTCCTAATAAAAAAGGGATAATCTTTAAAAAGCACACAGCATTCCTAAATATGCTTGCCACCAGTAATAGTGTTTCAAAACATATGAAATAAAAACTCAAATTAAAGTAGACCTATCCACACTTATACCTGGAAGTTTCAATATGACTATCTCTGTACTTACACATAGATCAATGGCACAGAATAGAGAACCCAGAAGTGGACCCTGAACTTTATGGTCAACTAATATTCGATAAAGGAGGAAAGTCTATCCACTGGAAGAAAGACAGTCTCTTCAATAAATGGTGCTGGGAAAATTGGACATCCACATGCAGAAGAATGAAACTAGACCACTCCCTTTCACCATACACAAAGATAAACTCAAAATGGATGAAAGATCTAAATGTGAGACAAGATCCCATCAAAATCCTAGAGGAGAACACAGGCAACACCCTTTATGAACTCAACCAGAGTAACTTCTTGCAAGATACATCCACGAAGGCAAAAGAAACAAAAGCAAAAATGAACTATTGAGACTTCATCAAGATAAGAAGCTTTTGCACAGCAAAGGATACAGTCAACAAAACTAAAAGACAACCTACAGAATGGGAGAAGATATTTGCAAATGACATATCAGATAAAGGGCTAGTTTCCAAGATCTATAAAGAACTTATTAAACTCAACACCAAAGAAACACACAATCCAATCATGAAATGGGCACAAGACATGAAGAGAAATCTCACAGAGGAAGACATAGACATGGCCAACATGCATATGAGAAAATGCTCTGCATCACTTGCCATCAGGGAAATACAAATCCAAACCACAGTGAGATACCACCTCACACCAGTGAGAATGGGGAAAATTAACAAGGCAGGAAACCACAAATGTTGGAGAGGACGCGGAGAAAAGGGAACCCTCTTCCACTGTTGGTGGGAATGAGAACTGGTGCAGCCACTCTGGAAAACTGTGTGGAGTTTCCTTAAAGAGTTAAAATTGGATCTGCCCTACGACCCAGCAATTGCACTGTTGGGGATTTACCCCAAAGATTCAGATGCAATGAAACGCCGAGACACCTGCACCCCGATGTTTCTAGCAGCAATGTCCACAATAGCCAAACTGTGGAAGGAGCCTCGGTGTCCATCGAAAGATGAATGGATAAAGAAGATGTGGTCTATGTATACAATGGAATATTCCTCAGCTATTAGAAATGACAAATACCCACCATTTGCTTCCACGTGGATGGAACTGGAGGGTATTATGCTGAGTGAAGTAAGTCAGTCGGAGAAGGACAAACAGTGTATGTTCTCATTCATTTGGGGAATATAAATAATAGTGAAAGGGAATATAAGGGAAGGGAGAAGAAATGTGTGGGAAATATCAGAAAGGGAGACAGAACATAAAGACTCCTAACTCTGGGAAATGAACTAAGGGTGGAGGAAGGGGAGGAGGGCGGGGGGTGGGGGTGAATGGGTGTCGGGCACTGAGCGGGACACTTGATGGGATGAGCACTGGGTGTTATTCTGTAAGTTGGCAAATTGAACACCAATAAAAAATAAATTTATTATAAAAAATAAAAAATAATAAAATAAACGACTATCTCTGTACTTAATAGAACAAGTAAGTCAAGAGGAAACCAGTAAGGATAAAGAAGAGCTGGACAAAATGATCAACAAACCCAATTGAGGCTAATTAACATTATAAAACACCCACAAACATTCTCTTCAAGTTCATGTGGAATATTCACTTACAGACTGTTCTGGACACTCGAAGTTGTCTCAGTAAGTTTAGGAAGAGAGAAATCATAAAAAGTAGGTTTTCTGAACAAAACAGAAATAAACTAGGAATTAGTAACAGAAGAATATCAGAAAAATCCCAAATATTTGCAAATTAAACAATATCCTTATGAATAATCCATGGGTCAAAAAAGAAATCAGCAGGCAAATTAGGAAACATTTTTAAACGGATGAAAATGAAAACACGGCATATCAAAATTTGTGAAAATTAGGTAAAACAATGCTTGAAGGAAATTGACAGCGTTAAAGAGAGAAATGGAGAAATCTCCGTTTCTGGATCTCCTTTTCTGGCCACTATCCCTCTCTTACAACGTGGATGAAGTTAGGTCTGCACCGTAGTCCCTTTGGTGTCTGGTGATTCTGTTCAGAAAACTGTGAGCCTCAAATACAGGCTGATGTGAAAGAGCCTTGTGACATCTTAAGAGAAGTGCTCAGATAAGCACATTATGTGCCTAATGCATTTCCTGTGTCTCACAGGTCCCCCAGTACTGTGACACTAATGGTGGCTTTCATCCCCTCTTTCACTGTACACCGTACGTTGTGCTGACAGGTGGTAACGCCGAGCACATTTTGTTTTCCCTTTAGGGCCTTGTTATTTTGGTTTTGTTTTTAAGTTAGAAAGGAGACAATTTGACATTTTTTCTTTCGCCTTCTATAATAGCTTTATTTGCTTTAAAGTACCCACAAACAAGAGATACTCTTTCCTGTTGCTCTGTGGAAAACATACTCTAAAGAAAATTCCCAAACAGTAGAGAAATTTCTCAGAAATCCACATGGGGACAGAAATAGGGACCCAACATTTACTAATGGCCTATGTCTTGCCAGCCTCAGCACCTTCACACGGGAAATTTACTGACTGGGCTTTTCGTTCCCCATCTTCTGGACTGGATTCCTCGAAGCTGCTTTAGAGATGTTCCCATATGTGACCCTAAGCCCATGCAGCTTGCCTGGTGTCACTGAAGAAGTCTTTGATTCACCAAACTCACAGCATTTGTCAGCCTTCTCCTGTCCAGTCACATTGTTGACCATGGTCCCTCCTAGGTTGACCTAGTCAATCCGAATGGCAAATTTGAAAATAAAACAGCTCCATTTTGTGCCTCAAAGTTGAGATACTAATTTCAGCAGCACCAGCGGTGATTAGGTGAACCTGAATCTATACTTCAAGTAGAAAAAATGGGAGAAAGCTGTATTTGTTAATGTTTTAGCTCTCATGGGAACAAGACTTTGAGCGAGGATTTGCCGCAAGAAGTTGATTGGAAAATGCTTTCAGAATCTATGCCTCTGAGGGACAGAAGGGAGAAGAATTGATCAGAGGGAGAATATATTAGTTTTTTATCACTGCCATAACAAATTACCATGAACTGTGTAGCTTAAAATAACACAGGGAACCCTGGGTGGCACAGTGGTTTAGCGCCTGCCTTTGGCCCAGGGCGCGATCCTAGAGACCCGGGATCGAATCCCACGTTGGGCTCCCGGTGCATGGAGCCTGCTTCTCCCTCTGCCTATGTCTCTGCCTCTCTCTCTCTCTCTCTCTCTCTCTCTCTCTCTCTGTGACTATCATAAATAAATAAAAATTTTAAAAAATAACACAAATGTATTATCTTAGAGTTCCACAGAAGTCTGACACAGGTCTCACTGAGCTAAGATAGAAAGGTCTTCCAGGATGAGTTCTCCTTTGGAGGCTCTAGGGGACAACCCATTTTCTTGCCTTTTTCCAGCTTCTAGAGACCACTCACATTCCTTGGTTCCTCTCTCCTTCCTCCATCTTCAAATCCAAAAATAACAATCTTTTTCACAGTGCATCACTCTGGTGTCCCGTTTCCCTCTCCCACTTCTAAGGACCCTGTGATTATTTTAGTCTCACTCAGATAATCCAGGGTAATCTCTTTATCTTGAAGTCAACTGATCAGCAACCTTAATTCCATGTGCAACCTTAATTCCTCTTTTCTCTTGAACCTAACCTACTCACAGGGTCAGGGGATTAGGATGTGGATATCTTGGGGGTTGGGAGAGAAGCCTTTTCTGTCTACTGGTGTAGACGTTGAAATAAATTCAGTTATCCTACAGAGGAGATGACCCTTCAGAGTTTTGCTGAACTGGAACAATGGTGGTAGATCTTTTGGGAAGGGGATATAATCTTGGGTGAGGCGACTCTTTTTGTAAGACAACCCCAGAGAGAGCTAAGAGCTGCCAAGATCCGTCAGTTCTTGTGCCACCAACAGTGAGGTAAGGAACACTTCTGCCTTGAATGTGTCAGCCTGAAAATGAAGAGCCACAATGAGAGGCAAATGAGCATTTATTGGGGTTTAAAGAATTGCAATTTGGAGAGCACAGATTCAGGTAAACATCTAAATAGTGTTCCCACTTGTGGGGGTGAAAGCAAAGGGTTTTTATGAGGAAGAGGATGAGGCAATTACATGAGTTGAAGAAAAGATAAAATAAGTGTTTCTGTGGATGCTAACAAGTTTCCTATGGGTGTTAACATGCTCCTCTGGGTTATACATTGAGTAACTGTTGATTTTATCTTCAGAAAGTCTATCATCTTGTGATCAGAATGTCTGTTCAGCTGACTTCTCAAACAGTTGCTTAAAATAATTGCCATTTTGCCCAGTCCAAATGTTTTGGCCCAGTTCAAACAAAGATGAGTGAGGCAGTCTCTCTACAGTGGCCACTCCAACTCCCTTTTAAAATGGCTCAAGCTATGTCAATCCTACACAAGTGGTAATAGGAGGGATTTGGATCCATACCACAGCTTTCATGAAACTCTGGGTAAATGTGTTTTTTTCCAACATTATGTGGCTGTAGTTTAATAAAACTCATGATACTCACAACTGACTTCAGAGACTAGGTTAAGTTATTATTTTTCCACACCTCAGCTACATTTCCAAAACAACTTTGGCCAACTCCACCCCAGGGTTTGTATGAGTTAAGGTATACTAATAGACTTAGAACATGATCACTTGGTGCATTTTTCTGAATACTAAGATATAATGAAGAAATTACAAAATTGTTCTTCAGAGTTTTCAGATGTTGTGATTGGGGCTTTACATAATTTGTTTATTTGAGAGTATATCATTAGTAATGGAATCCATTTTTAATTAGGTATGAGGAAGGGGTATGTAGAAATCCTTCAACTCTCTAAGCCTCAGTTTTCTCAGCTCCAAAATAAGTATATTTTTGCTTTTAATATAGAATTATATAACATAAACACTCCCTATCTAGTACTTGTATTTGGGGGAAATAAGGTTGCTCAGTAAATTGCAGCTGATATGATAGTACACCCTGTGGTATAATTCCAGTTGTTTACTTGACTGTTCCACCAAACAATTATAACTTACAAGATGAGACCCTGTGTTATTCATCATTTTATACTTAGTCCTCAGCACAGTCCCTGGCATGTAGCAGCCACTTAATGTTTGTTGGTTGGGCAACTGATCAATTGGGTGGCTAACTTAAATGAATATCATTTCCTAATTTCTATTTTTAAAAAAATATTTTAATTTATTTATTCATGAGTGACACACAGACAAAGAGGCAAAGACATAAGCAGGCTCCACACAGGGAGCCCGATGCAGGACTCAATCCCAAGACCATTGGAAGAAAGACAGTCTCTTCAATAAATGGTGCTGGGAAAATTGGACATCCACATGCAGAAGAATGAAACTAGACCACTCTCTTTCTCCAGGATCACTCCTTGAGCCAAAGGCAGATGCTCAACCACTGAGGCACCCAGGCGTCCCTCATTTCCTAATTCCTAATTCCTTACCTTGGGCTTCTCTTAAAAATCTTCTGTACATCTTCTATAACATCTTTCTAAACTCACCTGATCAATACAGGCTCTCTATTTCACCTGGATTCCACTCCTCATTTTCTACAATCTAAAATTGTCTAATTTAATCTGACTCCACACCTTATTTCGTATGTCTTCTCTCCCCCTTCTCTCCTCATCTAAACCCAACCCAGGTATTAAGGTCCAGATTGAGTCCCACCTTCCCATGAAGACTTTCCACATTACTGTTCTTCCCAGAAGTTTGTCAAATTTGAATTCTCATTTCCCTACACATCTGCAACATTTATTTTACACTTTAATATACTAACTTGTGTTGTTGTTTGTGCTTTATCTTGCTAATCGTAATTAGATCAGATGTCTCTAAGCACTTTTAAAGCAAGAAGTGCAGTTCACATCCTCTTTCATCTATTCTAAGATGCATTTTTGCACATTTTAGCACCTCTGAAATCAGAATGCATTTTACAATCAATGGCAATTCGAATCATCATAGGTTTGAATTGCAGCATGTTCTTGTAGAGAGTATTCGAGTTTGCTTCTGTCAGAAACTACTGATCTGAAACCACTTCAGATTAAATTTGTGTTGTATATTTAGACCACAAAGATGAGTGAGTACCAGCTGTACATTTTTCAGGTGAGATTTTTTTTCCTTCCCTCATGCAATGGCAAGATCAAAACATGAAACTTCCCTTGTGCTTTTCTGCTTGTCAGGTTTATCTCTTGTTTACACCTTTAAAAAAAAAAAAAAGATTTAGTTATTTAGAGGCGCTTCAGTGGCTCAGTCAGTTAAGCCTCTGGCTCTTGATTTCAGCTCAGGTCATGATCTCAGGGTCATGGGAGCAAGCCCTGCATTGGGCTCCACACTCAGCAGGGAGTCTGCTTCTTTCCCCGCCTTCTCTCTCCCTCTGCCTTTCCCCCACCTCTCTCTCTCTCTCTCTCTCTCTCTCTCTTTCTCTTTCTAAAGTTGAGTAAAGTAGTTTCTTTCCTTTTCTTTTCTTTTCTTTTCTTTTCTAAGATTTATTTATTTGTTTGAGAGAGAGAGAGAGAGCATGCATTGGAGAAGGGCAGAGAGAATCTTCAAGTCAACTCCCCACTGAGTGCAGAGCCTAACATGGGACTCGAGCTTATGACCCCAAAATCATGACCTGAACTGAAATCAAAAGTCAGGCACTTAACTGACTGAGCCACCCAGGTGCCCTTATTTTTTAACTCTTAAATCCAGTGTATAGCCCTTGTCTCAACTTAAGGTAGAGTCTCCAATTACTCGTCTCCCACCCCGGGCACTTGTTCCATAGTTGAAAATAAAGTAATGATCCATATTACAAGTGGTGGCATCTTAGAGTCAATTAAATACCATATCCCTTTGTATTCCCCAAGTACTTGACATAGTGTAATTAGATTAATATGTGCCTGGTAAATTGAATTAAAGTCACTCTAAATGTTCTTTTCCTTCTTATTCCACAACCTACCTCTTTGTCAAAACCATTGCCTTTTCCTTCTTTAATAACCTGGATATTAGGGATGCCTAGGTGGTCAGTTAAGCGTCTGCCTTGGGCTCAGGTCTTGATCTCGGCGTCCTGGGGTCGAGCCCCACAGTGGATTCCCTGCTCCACAGAGAGCCTGCTTCTCCCTTTCCCTCCACCCCTAGCCCCTGCTTGTGCTCTCTCTCCCTCTCTCAAATAAATAAATAAATGATCTTAAAAAAAAATAACCTGGTTATTAGGTAAAGGGCTGGAGCTAGTAGAGAATAACCAGATTACCTTTGCAGTCTTTGAAATCAGGCTGCTGGGTTTGTATCTTAGCCTTTTTGGCCTTCTGGCTCTAGTCCCTCAGACATATAACTTAACCTCTTTAAACCTTAATTTGTTCATTGGTAGAATGAAAGTAATGGTAGCATTGCTGAGGGAACATGTGCAGATTAATTCAGAAAATCATGTAAAATGTTCAGCCCACTCCAATAGTTAATGTAATGTTGGTTGACTCAGTGTTAGCATATTTTTAGTCAAGTAATACATAAAAGTCCTTCACATATACCAACAAAAGTGGTATTTATTGAGGTCTTACCATGTCTCAGTCAATCATCTGTGCCTTCATTCCCTCATCTGAGAGTGAGGACAGTAGTAGTACTGATCTTCTAAGGCTATTCTGAAGATTGAGTGAGACAGTACATTGAAAATGCTTAGCACATGGGATGCCTGGGTGGCTCAGTGATTGAGCCTCTGCCTTCAGCCTAGGTCGCGATCCCGGAATCCTGGGATCCAGTCCCTGCTTCTCCCTCTGCCTAGGTCTCTGTCTCTCTCTGTGTATGTCTCTTATGAATAAATAAATTAAAAAAAAAAAAGAAGAGAAAATGCTTAGCACACTGCAAGGCACATGAGTTGTTGTTGGCCCCTCAATGCATGATCTTGTTCCATCTCCCCACAGCCCTTTAAAATTGGTGCTGTTGTTGCCTCCAATAATCGACAACCAGTATTGGAATAGATAGCTCATGAACACATAGCTAGTGTTGTCTGAGCTGGGATTCAAGCCCAAATCTTTCTGAGCTTAGAGGCTGAGAGCTCCATCATTCCACGCGCCAATAGAAAGTGTGAAATGTGCCTTGCCATTTTAAGCTTTTTCTGCTCAACACACATTTGAGGTGTGTGTACTCTCTATCAAACGCGATCATAAAAAGGAGGCACTGAAAGTCATGTGGAGTCATTTTCTGAGCTAGGAAATGGACGAGATTAGAAATACGGTTGTAGTTTAAACTGAGAACATATGGATATGATTTAAATGTGAATTTAGCAAGTGAAAGAAAATGAGCAAGCAATAAAGAGGAAATTTTAAGTAGAAACTTCTGTTTTTCCTAAGCTTTTATAACAAATGACTTACAAGAAATCTCTTCCCTTTATCATCTCTACAGCCATGTCAATAGCGTGCAATAGTTGTATTTCTCCACTTATAGTGCAGTTTTAGATTTTCAGGGTCATGATAAAAGTCTATCAGAGCTTTTCAGGAAATGGGTGCTTTTCTTGCATGATTAAATGGTCCTTTTATCTGTCTCATACCTTCTAACCAGACCAGAGAAGAATAATTGCCTAGAAATTTCTTGTCCATCATGTATCCTTGAGAATAATAATAATGGAGCATATTGGTAATTATCCTGTTAGAATTTATAAGGCAGTAGGAAGCATTAGTAGATAATTACCGAGTTTTCCAATCTCCTGAACTTCAGCATCAGTACAAAATCTTTAAAAATGCCCATATTTTATAATAATTAATCTTGAAGAATGCTATGCCTTTCTATAGATAAATTGACATTTATATTTGAAGAATTACTGGCTTCAGATTTGCATATTATTTCCCAAATAATTATTTAGGAACCTGTGAATGTAAGAATGCTAGCTCAGATAATTTGGGAATCTTATGTATTAAAGTTATTATTAAACATTAAATATAAAAATAAATAAACATCAAATAAAGTTCTTTTAGTGTATGAAGGCACTATCAATACTTCCTGAAACTATAGGTGTGAAATTCATTCACTCAGTTGTCAATTCACTTAACATATTTTGATTGAGCATTTTGGATATGCTAGCCAGTAGGACATGGTAATGAAAAAGACAAAAAGACAAGGTCCCTACTCTAATCATGTCCACATTCAGCCCTTCAGCAAAACAATCAGTAAGAAAATACTAGACAACAATAAATGTTCTGCGGAGGGTTGAAACAGGGAGGGGGCCAGGGAGCATTATCATTTATTACATTCTTTACTGATCAGCTGTTACTAACTATAGAGAGAACTAAAACAAGTAAACTATAAATTTTGCTCTCTAAAAACTTATAATCACACAGTCTATTGTACATATACAAGAATAGTATGTGGGTGTGAATGTCCCAAGAAACGTGTGGATAAAGTTTAGAGAAAAAGAATGTCAGAGGAGGTGCTTCCAAAAATGAGGACAAGGAGAAGAGGCTTTATAGGAATATAATAATATATTATATGAATATTGAAGGATAGGTAGGATTTCAAGGATGAATAATAAGAGAATGAGAAGAGGCATTTGATAAAAATGCATGTGAGCCTGGCAACAGAGTAGAAGTGTTAAAGAGAAGAGCAAATCCGTAATAAAGTCACAATATGATACCATTTCACATCCACTAGGGTGGCTATAACAAGAAGATAATAACAAGTACCAATGAAAAAATAAAGAAATTAGAACCCTAATTCATTGTTGGTGGTATTATGAAACAGTGCAGCCACTTTGTTTTTTTTAATTTTTTTTAAGATTTTATTTATTTATGCATGAAAGACACAGAGAGAGAGAGAGACTGAGAGACTGAGACACAGGCAGAGGGAGAAACAGGCTCCATGCAGGGAGCCCGATGTGGGACTCAATCCCGGGTCTCCAGGATCACGCCCTGGGCTGAAGGCAGGTGCTAAACCTCTGAGCCACCTAGGGATTCCCAGTGCAGCCACTTTGAAAAAACAGTTTGGCAGTTCCTCAAAAAGTGAAATATGTAATTACCATATGAACAAGCAACCCCAGTCCTTGTCATACTCAAGGGAAACAAAATCATACGTCCACACAAAAACTTACACACAAATGTTCATAGAACTTATTTATAGTAGCCAAAAAGTGGAAACAACCCAAATGTCCATCAACTGATGCATGGATAAGCAAAGGGAGGTATATTCCTATAATGTAGTGTTATTTGAATAAAAATAAATGAAGTGTTGATACATGTTACAATATGGATGAACCTTGAAAGCACTATGCTGGGACGCCTGGTTGGCTCAATGGTTGAGCATCTGCCTTTGGCTCAGGTCTTGATCCCAGGATCCTAGGATCAAGTCCTGCATCAGGCTCCCTGCAGGGAGCCTGCTTCTCCCTCTGCCTGTGTCTCTGCCTCTCTGTCTGTGTCTCTCATGAATAAATAAATAAAATCTTTTTAAAAAAGCACTATGCTAGGTAAAAGAAACCATTCACAAAAAACCACCAATTACATGATTCAATTGATATGACATGTCCAGGAGAGGTAAATCCATAAGACAGAAGGCAGATTCATGGTTTCCAGGACCTTAAAGAAGAGATAAGAGTGATGGATAATGGGTTTGGGGAGGTTTCTTTTTGCAGTGGTGTAAATATTCTGAACTCAGATTTGGGTGATATTTGTACAACTCTGTGAATATACTACAACTCTGTGAATAGTGCACTTTAAATAGGTAAATTTTATGGTTATTAATAAAAATATTAATAAATATAAATAGAATCTACATTATATAACCATTCAGGAATGACTTTTTCACTCCACATAGTTTTCTGGGGATTCATCTAGGTTTTGTGGGTACCAGGAGTTCATTCTTTTCTGTTGCTGAGTAATATTCCATATAAACTAGGTTGTTTAACCATTCACCAGCCAAAGAACACTTGGGTTGTTTCCAGTTTGGGATATTCCAAGTAAAGCTCTCATAAGCATTTATGTACAAGCTTTTTTGTATTCATAAATTTTTCCTTCTCTGGAATAAATGCTCAAGAGTAGAACTGCTGAGTCCAATGGTGGTTAAGTTCTATGTTTGTTTGTTTGTTTGTTTTTTAAGATTTTGTTTATTCATTCATGAGAGACACGGAGAAAGGCAGAGACATAGGCAGAGGGAGAAACAAGCTCCACACAGGGAGCCCGATATGGGACTCGATCCCAGGACCCCGGGATCATCCCAGAGCCTAGGCAGAGGATCAACCACTGAGCCACCCAGGTGCCCCTCATGTTTGGCTCTTTAAGAAACAGTCAAAAGCTTTATGAGAGTAACCATACTATTTTACCTTGCTGCTGACACTACTAAGTAATCCAGTTTCTCTGCATCCTCAACAGCATGTGTCATTGTCCATCTCTCATTTTGATGGTTCTGATAGATGTATAGTGACATCACATTGTCATTTTAATTTATACTTCTTTAATAATCAATTAACATTGGACATCTTTTCATGCATATCTGTCACTTTTATACCCTGTTTTGTGAAATGTCTCTTAAATTGTTCTGCTCCTTTTCTAACTGGATTGTTTTGTTTTTACATTAGAATTTTAGAGTTCTCTGTATATTCTAGACATTCACCCTTTGTGAGATATATGGCTTGCAAATGTTTTCTGAGTATGCAGATTGTCTTTTCACCCTCTTAAAGGATCTGTGGCAGATCAAAATTTTTGCTTTTGATAAATTCCACCTTACCAATTTTTTATTTCATGAATTATGCTTCTCATGTCAAGCCTAAGAACCCTTTACCTAGATCTTAAAAATTTTCTCTAAAGCTTTTGGATAAAAGTATTATAGTTTTAAATAATGCATTTCTATATTGATACCCATGATTTATTTAAGTTAATTTTTCCATCGATCTGAATATAATTTGAAGTTTATTTTTTCTGTTGTTTTTGTTTTTGCCTATGGATATTCAATTGTTCTAGAACAATTTGTTGCAAGACTATCTTGTCTCCATGTAATTGATTTTACATCTTAGTTGCAGATCAATTGGGCATATTTGTACGTGTCTATTTCTGGATTCTTTACTTTGTTCTATTGATCTGTGTGTTTATGTGATCTACTTAGTTCCACTGATCTGTAGGTCTATCCTTCTGCCAACACCACACTCATGGTTATTGTACCTATATAACTGTTGAAAGTAGATAGAATGATTTTTACTATATTCTTTCTTAAGATTTGTTTCAGTTGTTTTAGGACCTATATATTTACATATAAATTTTAGAATGATTTTGCTTATATCTAAAAAATATTTCTTGCCGAGATTGTGGTAGGAATTACAATGCACATCTGTATCAATTTGGGGAGAATTGACATCTTTACTGTATTGATCTCTCAATCCATGAATATATTATTAGGTATTCTCTGATTTCGTCATCTGTGTTTTGTTGAGTAAAGTCATGTACCTGAGTTGTTAGATTTAACCTAAATCTTTGGAGGCGGGGCTAGATGGCAGAAGAGTAGGGTCCACAAGTCACCTATTCCCACCAACTTACCTAGATAACTTTCAAATCATCCTCAAAACCTATGAATTCGGCCTGAGATTTAAAGAGAGAACACCTGGAACGCTACAGTGAGAAGAGTTCGCGCTTCTATCAAGGTAGGAAGACGGGGAAAAAGAAATGAAGAAACAAAAGGCCTCCAAGGGGGAGGGGCCCCGCGAGGAGCCGGGCTGAGGCCGGGGCGAGTGTCCCCAGGACAGGAGAGCCCCGTCCCGGAGACGCAGGAGCTGCACCGACCTTCCCGGGGGAAAGGGGCTCGCAGGGAGGTGGAGCAGGACCCAGGAGGGCGGGGATGCCCTCGGGCTCCCGGGGACACTAACAGCACCTGCGCCCCGGGGAGAGGCGCCACACCCTGCGGCCGAGCTCCCTAAAGGGCTGCAGCGCGCGCCCGGCGGGGCCTTGGGAGCAGCTCCGGGCGGCTCAGGCTGTGGCTCCGCGGAGGGGGCTGCGAGGCCCCCGGACGCGATCCCAGCAGCAGGCCTGGGAGCACAGGGCGCCAGGGACACAGCCCAGGATCCGGCGCTCCCCTGGGGACAGGCAGAGGCCTGGAGGGCATAGGACAGCAAGGACGATCCTGCCACCGGGCGGCCCCAAGCAGAGCAGATCCAGGCCACCGCCCCTGGAGCATCCAGGCCCCTGCAGACTGGGAGCTGCGGTAGTTACTGTGGGAGCTGACCCTAGGGCTGGAGAGCTGGCCGCCGCCACTGTTGTTGTTCCTCCTGGTGTCACCCTGTGCCTGGGACTGAGCAGGGGCCTCACAGGATAAACAGCTCCCACTGAGCCATGCACCTGGCAGGGGGCTGGGCAGCTCCCCCAGGTGCACACACCTGAGAATCAGCACAGCAGGCCCCTCCACCAGAAGACCAGCTAGACGGACAGGGGAAAAGCAAGTTATTGATCAAGCAGCGCTGGAAAGTTCCAGGGGAAGTTGAGGGATCTACAGTATATAGAATCAGAGGATACTCCCCCTTGTTCTTTGTTTTCTGTTCCCCCCTTTTTTTCTTTCCTTTTTTTCTTTTTTTCCCCTTTTTTATCCTCTCTTTTTCTCCTTTTTCAGCACAACTCGTTTTTGGCCACTCTGCACTGAGCAAAATGACTAGAAGGAAAACCTCATCTCAAAAGAAAGAATCAGAAACAGTCCTCTCTCCCACACAGTTACAAAATCTGGATTACAATTCAATGTCAGAAAGCCAATTCAGAAGCACTATTATACAGCTACTGGTGGCTCTAGAAAAAAGCATAAAGGACTCAAGAGACTTCATGACTGCAGAATTTAGATCCAATCAGGCAGAAATTAAAAATCAATTGAATGAGATGCAATCCAAACTAGAAGTCCTAATGACGAGGGTTAATGAGGTGGAAGGACCAGTGAGTGACATAGAAGACAAGTTGATGGCAAAGAGGGAAACTGAGGAAAAAAGAGAAAAACAATTAAAAGATCATGAGGACAGGATAAGGGAAATAAGTGACAGCCTCAGAGGAAAAATATACATTTAATTGGGGTTCCCGAGGGCATCGAAAGGGACAGGGGTCCAGAATATGTATTGAACAAATCATAGCTGAGAACTCCCTTAACTTGGGAAGGGAAACAGGCATTCAGATCCAGGATAGAGAGATCCCCCCCCAAAAATCAATAAAAACCGGTCAACACCTCGACATTTAATAGTGAAACTTGCAAATTCCAAAGATAAAGAGAAGATCCTTAAAGCAGCAAGAGACAAGAAATATATAACCTTTATGGAGAGAAGTATCAGAATAACAGCAGACCTCTCCACGGAGACCTGGCAGGCCAGAAAGGGCTGGCAAGATATATTCAGGGTCCTAAATGAGAAGAACATGCAGCCAAGAATACTCTATCCAGCAAGGCTGTCATGCAGAATAGAAGGAGAGATAAAGAGCTTCCAAGATAGGCAGAAACTGAAAGAATATGTGACCACCAGACCAATTCTGCAAGAAACATTAAGGGGGACCCTGTAAAAGAAAGAGGAAGTCCAAGGAAACAATCCACAAAAACAGGGACTGAATAGGTATCATGATGACACTAAATTCATATCTTTCAATAGTAACTCTGAATGTGAATGGGTTAATGACCCCATCAAAAGGCGCAGGGTTTCAGACTGGATAAAAAAGCAAGACCCATCTATTTGCTGTTTACAAGAGACTCATTTAAGACCTAAGGACACCTACAGCCTGAAAATAAAAGGTTGGAGAACCATTTACCATTCAAATGGTCCTCAAAAGAAAGCAGGGGTAGCCATTCTTATATCAGATAAACTAAAGTTTATCCCGAAGACTGTACTAAGAGATGAAGAGGGACACTATATCATACTTAAAGGATCTATCCAACAAGAGGACCTAACAATCATGAATATTTATGCACCGAATGTGAGAGCCACCAAGTATATCAATCAATTAATAACCAAAGTGAAGAAATACTTAGATAATAATACACTTATACTTGGTGACTTGAATGTAATGCTTTCTACAATCAACAGGTCGTCTAAGCACAACATCTCCAAAGAAACCAGAGCTTTAAATGATACACTGGACCCGATGGATTTCACAGATATCTACAGAACTTTACATTCAAGCGCAACTGAATACACATTCTTCTCAAGAGCACATGGAACTTTCTCCAGAATAGACCACATATTGGGTCACAAATCAGGTCTGAACTGATACCAAAGGATTGGGATCGTTCCCTGCATATTTTCAGACCATAATGCTTTGAAACTAGAACTAAATCACAAGAAGAAGTTTGGAAGGATTTCAAACACATCGAGGTTTATGACCATCCTGCTAAAAGATGAAAGGTTCAACCAGGAAATTAAGGAAGAATTAAAAAGATTCATGGAAACTAATGAGAATGAAGATACAACTGTTAAAAATCTTTAGGATACAGCAAAAGCAGTCCTGAGGGGGAAAACATCGCAATACAAGCATCCGTCCAAAAACTGGAAAGAACCCAAATACAAAAGCTAACCTTGCACCTAAAGGAGCTAGATAAAAAACAGCAAATAGATCCTACACCCAGCAGAAGAAGAGAATTAATAAAGATTCGAGCAGAACTCAATGAAATAGAGACAAGAAGAACTGTGGAACAGATTAACAAAACCAGGAGTTGGTCCTTTGAAAGAATTAATAAGATAGATTAAATCATTAGCAAGCCTTATTTAATAAAAAAGAGAGAAAAGACTCAAATTAATAAAATCATGAATGAGAAAGGAGAGATCACCACCACACCAAGAAAATACAAACGATTTTTAAAAAAATATTGTGAGCGGCTATATGCCAATAAATTAGGCAATCAAGAAGAAATGGACACATTTCTGGAAAACCACAAACTACCAAAACTGAAACAGGAAGAAATAGAAAACACCTGAACAGGCTGATAACCAGGGAGGAAATTGAAGCAGTCATCAAAAACCTCCCAAGACACAAAAGTCCAGGGCCAGATGGCTTCCCAGGGGAATTCTATCAAACGTTTAAAGAAGAAACCATACCATATCCATTCTACTAAAGCTGTTCTGAAAGATAGAAAGACATGGAGTACTTCCAAACTCGTTCTATGAGGCCAGCATCACCTTAATTCCAAAACCAGAAAAAGACTCCACCAAAAAGGAGAATTATAGACCAATATTCCTGATGAACACAGATGCAAAAATTCTCAACAAGATACTAGCCAATAGGATCCAACAATACATTAAGAAGATTATTCACCATGACCAAGTGGAATTTATCCCCGGGATACAAGGCTGGTTCAACACTCGTAAAGCAATCAATGTGATTGATCATATCAGCAAGAGAAAAAAAAAAAAAAAAGAAGAAGAAGAACCATATAATCCTCTCAATAGATGCAGAGAAAGCATTTGACAAAATACAGCATCCATTTCTGATCAAAACTCTTCAGAGTGTAGGGATAGAGGGAACATTCCTCAACATCTTAAAAGCCATCTATGAAAAGCCCACAGCAAATATCATTCTCAATGGGGAAGCACTGGGAGCCTTTCCCCTAAGATCAGGAACACGACCCGGATGTCCACTCTCACCACTGCTATTCAACATAGTACTGGAAGTCCTAGCCTCAGCAATCAGGCAACAAAAAGAAATAAAAGGCATTCAAATTCCCAAAGAAGAAGTCAAATCCCTTTTTGCAGATGACATGATACTGTACATAGAAAACCCAAGACTCCACCCCAAGATTGCTAGAACTCATACAGCAAATCAGCAGTGTGGTAGGATACAAAATCAATGCCCAGAAAACAGTGGCATTTCTATACACTAACAATGAGACTGAAGAAAGAGAAATTAAGGAGTCAATCCCTTTTACAATGGCACTCAAAAGCATAAGATACCTAGGAATAAACCTAACCAAAGAAGTAAAGGATCTATACCCTAAAACCTACGGAACACTTCTGAAAGAAATTGAGGAAGACACAGAGAGATGGAAAAATATTCCATGCTCATAGATTGGCAGAATTAATATTGTGAAAATGTCAATGTTACCCAGGGCAATATACACGTTCAATGCAATCCTATCAAAATACCATGGACTTTCTTCAGAGAGTTGGAACAAACTATCTTAAGATTTGTGTGGAATCAGAAAAGACCCCAAATAGCCAGGGGAATATTAAAAAAGAAAACCATATCTGGGGGCATCACAATGCCAGATTTCAGGTTAGACTACAAAGCTGTGGTCATCAAGACAGTGTGGTACCAGTACAAAAACAGACACATAGATCAATGGAACAGAATAGAGAATCCAGAAGTGGACCCTCAATGTTATGGTCAACTAATATTCGACAAAGCAGGAAAGACTATCCACTGGAAAAAAGACAGTCTCTTCAATAAATAATGCTTGGAAAATTGAATAGCCACATGCAGAAGAATGAAACTAGACCATTCTTTTACACCATACACAAAGATAAACTCAAAATGGATGAAAGATCTAAATGTGAGACAAGATCCCATCATAATCCTAGAGGAGAACACAGGCAACACCCTTTTTGAACTTGGCCACAGCAACTTCTTGCAAGATACATCCATGAAGGCAAGAGAAACAAAAGCAAAAATGAACTATTGGGACTTCATCAAGATAAGAAGCTTCTGTACAGCAAAAGAAACAGTCAACAAAAGTAAAAGACAACCTACAGAATGGGAGAAAATATTTGCTAATGACCTATCAGATAAAGGACTAGTATCCAAGATCTATAAAGAACTTATTAAACTCAACAGCAAAGAAACACACAATCCAATCATGAAATAGGCACAAGACATGAACAGAAATTTCACAGAGGAAGACATAGACATGGCCAACAAGCACATGAGAAAATGCTCCGCATCACTTGCCATCAGGGAAATACAAATCCAAACCACAATGAGATACCACCTCACACCAGTGAGAATGGGGAAAATTAACAAGACAGGAAACAACAAATATTGGAGAGGATGTGGAGAAAGGGGAACCCTCTTACACTGTTGGTGGGAATGTGAACTGGTGCAGCCACTCTGGAAAACTGTGTGGAGGTTCCTCAAAGAGTTAAAAATAGACCTGCCCTATGACCCAGCAATTGCATTGCTGGGGATTTACTCCAATGATACTCATGCGGTGAAACACCGGGACACCTGTACCCCAATGTTTCTAGCAGCAATGGCCACAATAGCAAACTGTGGAAGGAGCCTCGGTGTCCATCGACAGATGAATGGATAAAGATGATGTGGTCTATGTATACAATGGAATATTCCTCAGCCATTAGAAACGACAAATACCCACCATTTGCTTCCACATGGATGGAACTGGAGGGTATTATGCTGAGTGAAATAAGTCAATCGGAGAAGGACAAACATTATATGTTCTCATTCATTTGGGGAATATAAATAATAGTGAAAGGGAAAATAAGGGAAGGGAGAAGAAATGTGTGGGAAATATCAGAAAGGGAGACAGAACGTAAAGACTGCTAACTCTGGGAAACGAACTAGGGGTGGTAGAAGGGGAGGAGGGCGGGGGGTGGGAGTGAATGGGTGACGGGCACTGGGTGTTATTCTGTATGTTAGTAAATTGAACACCAATAAAAAAAAAAAAAAAAGAGTAGCCATCATGTGTTAAATCTCAACCTTAGAAAGAAAGCGTTGCAGGGCACCTACGTGGCTCAGTCAGTTAAGCATCTACCTTCAGCTCAGGTCAGATCCCAGGACCTTGGGATCAAGCCCCATGTTGGGCTCCCTGCCGAGCAGGGAGCCTGCTTCTCCATCTCCCTCTGTGGCTCCCCCTGTTTGTGCTGTCTCCTGTCAAATATAAATAAAATCTTAAAAAAGAAAGAAAGAAAGAAAGAAAGAAAGAAAGAAAGAAAGAAAGAAAGAAAGAAAGAAAGAAAGAAAGAAAGAAAGAAGAAAGAAGAAAGAAAGAAAGAAAGAAAGAAAGAAAGAAAGAAAGAATTGAATTTTTCACTATTATAATTCTGTTAGCTGTATTTTGTAGTTGTTCTTTATCAAGCTAAGAAATTTCTCCTTTATTCCTGTTTTCCTGAAAGTTTTTTTTTCTATTATGAATAGGTGTTGAATTTTTTCAGATTTTTTCTGCATTGATCAATAGATCATGTGATTTTTGTTCTTTAGTCTAAATCTGATGGATTGTACTAAATGATTTTGAATATTGGACAAGGCTGACATCTTTGGAATGATCTCCACTTAGTCACAGTGTATAATTTTTATATCTATTGTTTGAATTCATTTTGCTAATATTTTCTTAAGGATTTTTGCATCTATACTCAGTGATATTAGTCTGCAGTTTTCCTTTTCTGTACTGTCTCAGTCTGGTTTTAGTGTCAAGGTATCATTAGCTTCATAATGAAGTGTCCAGTGTTCCTTCTCTTCTATTTAGTGGGAGAGGTTGTAAGATAATGCACTAAATTCCTTATGCATTATTGGAATTCTCTAGTGAAGTCATCTAGGCCTGGAGACATCTTTTTTAGGGACTTTTTAAATTAAAATTCAATTTCTTTAATAATTATTGAGCTAACAATAGCCAAACTGTGGAAGGAGCCTTGGTGTCCATCGAAAGATGAATGGATCAAGAAGATGTGGTCTGTGTATACAATGGAATATTCCTCAGCCATTAGAAACGACAAATACCCACCATTTGCTTCAACGTGGATAGAACTGGAGGGTATTATGCTGAGTGAAGTAAGTCAGTCGGAGAAGGACAAACATTATATGTTCTCATCCATTTGGGGAATATAAATTATAGTGAAAGGGAATATAAGGGAAGGGAGAAGAAATGTGTGGGAAATATCAGAAAGGGAGACAGAACATGGAAGACTCCTAACTCTGGGAAATGAACTAGGGGTGGTGGAAGGGGAGGAGGGCGGGGGGTGGGGGTGAATGGGTGACGAGCACTGAGGGGGGCACTTGACGGGATGAGCACTGGGTGTTATTCTGTAAGTTGGTAAATTGAACACCAATAAAAAATAAATTTATTATAAAAAAATAATTATTGAGCTATATCTAGTTCATATTGGGTGAATTTTGACAGCTTGTGTTCTTCAATGAATTGATCTGCTTTGTCTATGTTATCAAATTTATGTGTGTAGAGTTGTTTGTGGTATTCTCTTATTAGCCTTTTGATGTCCACAAGATCTATAGTGATATCTTATGTTTCATTTCTGATATTGGTAAATTGGATCTTCCCTTTTTTTCTTCACCAATCGTGCTAGAGTTTTTTCAATTTTATTGGTGTTTTCAAAGAATCAGCTCTTTTTTTTCATTTATATATTCTTCTTAATTTGTGTTGTTTATTGCATGCACATTTAGAATTACTATGCTTTCTTGCTGGATTGACTTTTTTATTAAAGAATGACCCTCTTGTCTGATCATTTTCTCTGCTCTGAGGTCTACTTTATATGATAGTAATATAGCTACTCCTCGGTATATTTTATTAATGTTCCCATAATGTATCATTTTCCTTCCTTTTACTTTCAAATTGCCTATATTCCTACAGTATTATGAAATTTTTATACTGAGCATGTAATTGTGTCACTTAAAAAAAAAGATTATTTTTAGGTTAATAGGAAAATGGAGCAGAAAATACAGAGGGTTACTATATAGCCCCTACTCTGCCCCACCTACACACACACCCTCCCCACTATCAGTATCCTGCACCAGAGTTGTACATCTGTTGCAATCAAAGAACCTAAATTCACACATGATCTCTCAAAGTCCATAGTTTACGTTAGGGTTTATTCTTGGCATTTTACATTCTATTGCTATGACAAATGTTCCCTCCATTATATTACCATACTAAATTTTCATTGCTCTAAACATTGTGCTTTACCTATTCATCCCTCTCTCACCCCAACCTTGGCAATCACTGATCTTTTTACTCTTTATAGTTTTGCCTTTTCCAGACTATCATATATTTGAAATCATACAGTATTCTGTTCCATTGATCTATTTGTCTATTCTTTCACCAATATCTCACTGTCTTCCAATTACTGTAACTTTACAGTAAGTCTTGAAGTTGGATAGTGTCAGTCTGCCAAATATGTTCTTCTAATTTAATAGTATGTTGACCATTATAAGTCTTTTGCCTCTCCATATAAACTTTAGAATTAGTTTGTCAATATCCACAAAATAAGTTCCTGGGAATTTGATTAGGATTGCATTGAATCTACAAAGTTGGGAAGAATTGATGTTTTGACAGTATTGTCTTCCTATCCATGGACATAAAATATCTCTCCATTTATTTTGTTCTTTGTGATTTCTTTCATCAGAGCTGGGTCATGTTTAATCCATTTTTCCAATCTTTATCTTTTAATTGATATATTTCAATCATTTTACATTTAGTGAAATTACTAGTGTCAGATATAAAGCCTGCCATTTAAATGTTTTTCCTTCTGTTCCCTTTGTTTTTCATTTCCCTATTTTCTTTTACTTGCCTTCCTGTGGTTTTAACTGTCCCTTTCTGTGGGTCTATTTTGTTTTTCAGAATTCTACTCTGATTTATATGCAGTGTTTTTAAGTGTATCTCATTTTACAGAATTTTTAGTAGTTGCTCTAGGTATTAAATTATATATACAAAACATATCAGTCTACTGGTGTCAAATATCGACTTATGTATAAATGAAGTATAGAAATTTTACTTCTCTTTAAACTATTTACCCTTCCCCACTTACAATTGTTTTTAAATGTTTCCTCTACAGACATTAAGAACCACATCAGACAAAACTATAATTTTTGTTTGACCATCAAACATAATTTAAGAAATTCAAGAGAAGAACAAAGTCTAGTAAGTTTAACCATATTTTCCTATCATATTTTTTCCTCCTTGATGTTGTGATATTTTTTATCTTATTATGTATAGAGTATTTCCTTGAGCCATTCTTTTAGAGTGGCTCCTCTAAAAGTCTCCTCATGAAGAATTATTCTATTTTTCCTTCATTTAAGAATGTCTTGATTTCCCCTTCATTCCTGAATGATATTTCCACTTGATGTAGGATTCTATGTTGACAGCTCTTTTTTTTTTATTTTGACACTTAAAAATGTTTTATTACTTCCTTCTAACCTTTGTAGTTTCTGATAAAAAAAATCAACTGTAATTTGAATTGTTGCTTCTCTGGCTGATTTCAATGTTTGTTTTGTCTTTATTTTTCCCAAATTTATGTTTCTTTGTTTTTTCCATTGTTTATCTTGTTTGATATTTACCCAACTTCTTGAATCTGTAGGCTCATTCTTTTGCTAAATTTTGGAAGGTATAGATCACTATTTTTTCAAATACTTAGAACCTTTATTCTTAGGAATGGATTAGAAAGAAAAGATTACTATCTGTTCGTGACACCATCATGCTCAAAAGCAAATCAAAGACTGGATTTCCAAGTTGTGCAGACACTTCTCTTCAGAAATGATTTTCCTCCCAAAGTAGACCTAGATCCACTATTAGAGAAATTTATGAGAAAATGGGAGAAAGGAAGGGATTTTAATATTGTTTCTGTCTGAGAAACATATAACTTGAACTTTGCTCAAGGGAGCAAAATGGACTGACAGACACATTTCCTTTTCTTTTAGAACTTTTTGAGTCCCTTGGTGCTTGAATGATTTCCTGTATCTTCAAAGTCAGAAATGTTGCATCTCTATGTATATATGTTTTATATTCCACATTTCCTTCTTATTCTCACCTTCTGCTTCCCTCTTCTACTTTTAAAGATCCTTGTGATTACATTAGGCCCTTGTGGATAATCCAGTATAAGCTTACTATTGTTAGGCCATCTGATTAGCAAACTTAATTCTACTTATAGCTTTAATTCCCCTTTGCCATGTAAGGTAACATATTCACAGGTTCTGGGGATTAGGCTGTGGGCCTATTTAGGGGGACTGTTATTCTGTCTACCACAAACCCCTTCCATATACTATAGCAAAAGCTAAATCAAAATGAATCATAGATTTAAATGTAAGAGCTAAAAGTATGCAGCTTTTAGAGGAAAACATATGCAGGGAAACTGCTTCTCCCTCTGCCTATATCTCTGCCTCTCTCTGTGTCTTTCATGAATAAATAAATAATTTTTTTTAAAAAAAGAGAAGAAAACATAGGAGTAAATCTTTGTGATTTTTTTTGTTAAACCATAGTTTCTTAATATGACAGGAAACATATAAGTGGCAAAAGGAAAAATAGATAAGTTTCACTACAGTAAAGTTAAAAACTTCTGTGGTACAAACTACAAATAAAAAAATTAGAAGATATCCCACAGAATGGGAGAAAATATTTTCAAATCATATATCTGTTAAGTGACTTGTTTCAGAATATATGAAGAACTCTTGTGAATCAATAACTTATAAAACAATAAAAAATGGGTAAAGGATTTCAACAAACATTTTTTTTCAAATAAGATATACAAATAGCCAAAGAGCACATGAGAAGATGGTCAACATAGCTATAAGGAAATTTCATATAGAAACCACAATGAGATACCACTTCATATACTCTAAAACGGCTAAAATAAAGACAGACAATAACAAGTGTTAACAAGATGTAGAGAAATTGGGATCTTTATACATTGCCAATGAGAGTGTAAAATAGTGCTGCCACTTTGGAAACTGGTTTGGCAATTCCTCAAAATGATAAACACAGAGACACTCTATGGCTTAGCGATTCTACTCTTAGGTATATATTCAAGAATAATGAAAAAATATATCCATGCAAAAACTTGTACATGAATATTCAGAGCAACAATATTTATAATAACCAAAAAATGAAAACAACCCAAATATCCACCAATGGATAAATGGATAAACAAATGTGCTATGTCCATACGATGAAATATTATTCAACAATTAAAAAGCAATAAAGTACTAATACATATTACAACATGAATTAACCTTAAAATAATTATGCTAAGTGGAAGAAGCCATTTACAAAAGACCACATATTATATGATTCCATTTATATGAAATGTCCAGAATAGAAAAATTTATAGAGATAAAGTAGATTAGTGGTTACTTAGGACAAGTGAGTAGGGGAGGATAAGGAGTGACATCTAATGGATATGGAGTTTCCTTTGAGAGCCGTAGAAATATTCTAAAATTAGGTTGTGATGATGGTTGTACAATTCTGTATATACACTAAAGACTACTGAATTATATACTTTAAATGGATAAATTTTATTGTATGTGAATTATGTCACAATAAAGCTGTTTTTTAAAAAGACACATAGGACAAAGACATTAAAATCAAAAAGAAAACAATACAAAAGCAGTTTTGGTAGATGTTACAAAGAGGAAGGTAGACATTCTTTAACATAGCTTTTAATAATTCCAATAACATACATTTGGGAAGAAACTCCTAATATTGAATGTGCAGGAAACATCTGGTGAGAATAACCCAAAGAATAGAAAATACAAGCATGAAATGTTTCTTTTGTTTTTTAGTCATTCCAAACAAATTCCTAATTATTATTTCTATTCTAATTACTAAGTGGCAATACATAAATATATTAACCCTCTTTTAGAAAGTTGCTTTGCTGTATACTGTGTTGCTTAAGAATTCCTACTTAAGTCTGTCTGAGGGAAAACTGTGTCATTGTAGGCAAATCACACAACTTCACCTCACCTCATTTTCTTATTTATGAAATGGGTATAATAATAGCATCTACTCCATAGAGTTATTTTAAGGATTAAATGAATTAACCTGTGTAAAATATTTAAGAGTATGTGACACAAAGTCAGATTTTAGGAAGTAGCTAGAGTTATCTCATCAGAAATTATCTTATTTTACTATGGTAACTGTGAGTTTCCTGCCAAAACATTATTCTCAGTCATTTGACAAAACATTAGTCTGTCATATATGATCAAACTACTTTTAATGTTCAGTTGTCATACTAAACATTGTCCCATTCAACCAATATTTAAGAGCCTGTTTTTGAGGAAGTGGCATTTTGCAAATGAATAAGAAATTACAGGAGTAAAGAAACCGCATCCTCAATTTTTGGAAATGAATGTCAGTATAACCAATGTACAGTGAGGAGCAAATGTTGCTTCATTTTTAATCTGATGTGATTAATACTGAGAAATCATTTCAGCAGGTAGAAAATAAAAGAAAAGTAGAAAGGGCACCTCATCTTGACACGGAGTTTGCTTTGGACTCTTAAGAAGCAGATTATGCAAAACTCACACCCGCATTCAGCAGAGAGCATGTGGGGGAAGGTGTAGAGTGGCTTCCGCAGCAGAAAAGCACTTGAACTGCATCTTGATGGACTCATCTGAACACCAAGTAAATACAACATGTGAGTTGAAAGGAATATTAAATGCCAAGCAGTTCAATCTCCATAGCTGGTATTTAGAACAACTGATATAAAGGGCAAATGATCAGAACAATGTATGATGCACTACATTTCCAGCTGTCCCAATTTGATAGTATTGTTATCACAGAGTGCTCAAGTTATACGGCATTTCAAAGTTCTATAGATAAGCGAGGTAAAATCGGAACTTTAAAATAACCTCTACCTAGCTATATTTTAATAAAGAATTTTAACATTTTTATATAGAATTTTAAAAGAGAATTGTGCATGGTACTGGTGCTTCCCTGAACTATTGCTTTTCTTTATGAGCTGGTAGGAGGTAGGAGTGAACTGTATTATCGCATCAGTACTTTACAGGTTTAACGGCTATACTTTTCATCCTGTAGCCCAGCTGTACCTGTTGCAGTGTTTTCAATGAGCCAGTTGGTGGTCTGCCTCCATTAAAAACATTAATATTAGCCACAAAGCTATGAAATTTCCACACTATTTAATTCTTACTTTATTTAAGCACTAAGTCATATATATTTTGCATTAAGTGATCTTAGAAACAGCAAAGTGCATGTACACTCTGTGAACTTTAAATTATGTACAAGCAACTGGCACAAAAACAGACACATAGATCAATGGAACAGAATAGAGAACCCAGAAGTGGACCCTGAACTTTATAGTCAACTAATATTCAATAAAGGAGAAAAGACTATCCATTGGAAGAAAGACAGTCTCTTCAATAAATGGTGCTGGGAAAATTGGACATCCACATGCAGAAGAATGAAACTAGACCACTCTCTTGCACCATACACAAAGATAAACTCAAAATGGATGAAAGATCTAAATGTGAGACAAGATCCCATCAAAATCCTACAGGAGAACACAGGCAACACCCTTTTTGAACTCGGCCACAGTAACTTCTTGCAAGATACATCCACGAAGGCAAAAGAAACAAAAGCAAAAATGAACTATTGGGACTTCATCAAGATAAGAAGCTTTTGCACAGCAAAGGATACAGTCAACAAAACTAAAAGACAACCTACAGAATGGGAGAAGATATTTGCAAATGACCTATCAGATAAAGGGCTAGTTTCCAAGATCTATGAAGAACTTATTAAACTCAACACCAAAGAAACAAACAATCCAATCATGAAATGGGCAAAAGGCATGAAGAGAAATCTCACAGAGGAAGACATAGACATGGCCAACATGCACATGAGAAAATGCTCTGCATCACTTGCCATCAGGGAAATACAAATCCAAACCACAATGAGATACCACCTCACACCAGTGAGAATGGGGAAAATAAACAAGGCAGGAAACAACAAATGTTGGAGAGGATACAGAGAAAAGGGAACCCTCTTACACTGTTGGTGGGAATGTGAATTGGTGCAGCCACTCTGGAAAACTGTGTGGAGGTTCCTCAAAGAGTTAAAAATAGACCTGCCCTACGACCCAGCAATTGCACTGTTGGGGATTTACCCCAAAGATACAGATGCAATGAAACGCCGGGACACCTGCACCCCGATGTTTCTAGCAGCAAAGGCCACAATAGCCAAACTGTGGAAGGAGCCTCGGTGTCCAACGAAAGATGAATGGATCAAGAAGATGTGGTCTATGTATACAATGGAATATTACTCAGCCATTAGAAACAACAAATACCCACCATTTGCTTCAACGTGGATGGAACTGGAGGGTATTATGCTGAGTGAAGTAAGTCAGTCGGAGAAGGACAAACAGTGTATGTTCTCATTCATTTGGGGAATATAAATAATAGTGAAAGGGAATATAAGGGAAGGGAGAAGAAGTGTGTGGGAAATATCAGAAAGGGAGACAGAACATAAAGACTCCTAACTCTGGGAAACGAACTGGGGGTGGTGGAAGGGGAGGAGGGAAGGGGTAGGGGTGAGTGGGTGACGGGCACTGAAGGGGGCACTTGACGGGATGAGCACTGGGAGTTATTCTGTATGTTGGTAAATTGAACACCAATAAAAAATTATTTTATTAAATAAATAAATAAATAAAGTACAAGCAGAAGAAATGAGTGAGTCCGGTGTGAAGGACGTAGATAATGTTGCTGCATTTCAAGGTCTAAAGTCAGCCTCTACAGCTTTAAGAACAAGGGGAATGGCACAGTTTGGTCACCGGTGAGGCTGCCGAAAAATTAAACTTCTAGGTGCCCTAGTACCTGGATTCCCCCCAGCCCTAGAGCGATCTATAGAAAGCCAACTATGCATATTAGTGATTGACCTGACAACTATCAGGACCGTGGCAATCGAGAGTAAGACTGGGGCCAAGTTCTCTGTTCCAAGAGCAGAAAAATGACACAGCAGCCTCTGCCTTCCCTTCCTTTTATTGTGTTCAGCCTAAAACTCCTAATGACAAGAGATAATTTGCAGGAGCAAGACTAAGGGCATTTAGGAAATTGAGCAGAAGGAGGCTGATACTGGGATCCATTCCCAAAGAACCAAAGCAAATATTCATCTGTGGACAGTCAGAAACAGGATCATGAGAATTCCTCATGCACCTCAGTATATTTAGCTCTCTGAGCACTACTGCCCAAATATTCTGCTTTTAGCTGGTCTGAAATGGGGCTCAGGAATCTGTATGCCTGAAGACACCCCCGGGGATGCTGATGCAAGTTTGAAAGCCATGTAGCTGAATGGGATAGTCAATAATCTCAATAACTAAGAAAATAGAAAAAGCAATTACTTCTACTACCCATTGTACTACCATCTATGAAGATTTATCAACATTGTAAAATAAATAAGAAAGTGAGAGAAAGAATAAAAATCCCAGACCAAATTGTGAAATTCTGATAGAACCATGGAGGAACAGAAGCACTAAAGAATAAACAATAGGGGCACCTGGGCAGCTTAGTCAGTTAAGCATCTACCTTCGGCTCAGGTCATGATCCTGAGGTCCTGGGATCGAGCCCCCACATCCGGCTCTTTGCTCAGTGGGGAACCTGCTTCTCCCTCTCCCTCTGCCTGCTACTCTGCCTACTTGTGCTCTCTCACTCTCTCTCTCTCTTTGCCAAATAAATAAGTACAATCTTAAAAAAAAATAAACAATAGAAAAGGAGGCACTGTTTTATTCTCAAAAGAAAGCATCAAGAGGGTGGGGAGAATGTCCATAGCAGTAACTAAAAATAAGACATATGTAGCACTTACTCTGCCTGAAGTACCCCTCTAAGCACTCCTCATGTATTATCTAATCCCCATAATCTCATAAGTTATATACTGTTAATATCCGCAGTTACAGATAAGGAAATAATGGAAAACATGGTGACTTGAATTTCCCAAGGTTGTACAGCTGGCAAAGGATGAAGCCAGGAGTCTGACCTAGAAATTCTGGCATCATAGCTCTCTTAACCAAAACACATACTCCCTTTAATTTACTGTCATAGGTATCTTCTTGTACATGTAACTTGAATAAAGGGAAAGAATATAGTATTTACAGAGTATCTAATGAGTTCCTGGCACTGTGCATGAAATGTTATCACAGAGAAGTAAATATACACCCTGATGTTATGGAACACAGCAGTGGATGACTATAATTCCCTTGAAAGGTATAGTTAAAAGTTGGATTTGAGCTAGCAATTTCTGTTAACAGGCTTTATGCCTATGAGGATATCTGTGAACCTAAGGAGAGAGGCACAATGGAAGGCAAATAGGTGAAGATGGAAGACAGTGCTGTGAACTGAACGATATGTCCCTCCAAAATTCTTGTGTTGGAGACCGAACCCTGAATGTGATGGCTTTAGGAGGTGGAGCCTTTGGGAGGTAAGTAGGCCATGAGAGTGGATCCCCCATGATGGGATTAGTATCCTTACAAGAAGAAACACTAAAGCCTTTCTCTTCCTGGTAAGAGAGAACACAGTGGGAAAACATTCATCTGCAAACCAGGAAGAGAGTCCTCACTATGAACAGAAACCTCTAACACCTTTATCTTGGCGTTCCCAGCTTCCTGGCCTATGAGATATAGATGCTTGTTGTTTAAGGCACCCTGTCTATAGTAATTTGTTAAAGAGGCCCGAGCAGACTAATACAGATAGAGAAACAGAAATGACACCTATTGGGTGTGTATTACGTGTCACCTAGCCAAATGGAGTGATGTTTTCCAAAACAGACTACAAAGTTTTTGCACCAGGCAACAGAACCTATTTTGAGTAGCACTGGTAAAAACAAATATCTCAGAATTTTAGAATCATGTCACCAAAAGTGAGATGGAGTGGCACCCAAGAGTTACTGGTTATAGAGAGGGAACAGGGACGTGATGGTGTTAATTCCCTGATACTTCCATTCAGGCAGCACGGCTCTCAGGGGCTCCTGAAAAAGTTCTCAGACACAGAAAGACAGAGCACACCACCCAAATGACAGGATAACAAGGCTTAAGGAATATGGGCATCTGTTACACAGCTTGTTGCTGGGTGTGGGAACTCTCTGTGCCCACATGCAAGATAAGAGAGTTAATGACTCTGGAAACGGCATGTAGTCAATGACAGATGGACAGTTGGAGGATAAATACTCAGCTTCTCAAAGCATCAATATGAGGCATGTTTTACACCACCTCCCTTGGGTGGGTGTATTGCACATCCTCCTCTTAATCTGTCATGACAAGGATTGAGTTAAAGCCACGTGGTTTAAATGGTTGGTGAGCAAGAACTATCCAAGGGCATGACATGAACATTCTGCTTGCTGCTTTAATTGTACACATGATTGTAAAGGTTTAAGTTTGCTGGACAAGCACGGTAAGGGAATTTTTCTTTCCTACAGTTTTACTATTCAACCGTAAACCCTGGATAAACTAACTACCTCTTCAAGAAACAGAAAGCCATTATAACAAAAGGTGTTACATTTGTGCTTTAAATATTTAGCATATTTTCTTTAATAGTTTCACATAAAATATACTAAGATACTACTTACACTTTCTTTTTATAATTACATATCTTGTTAGCTCTAGAGTTATAAGAAAGAAAAAAGTTCTAAATGGAGAGTAGTTTAGCACTTGGACATCACCCAACATATTTGTTTTCCTTCCTTCCTTCCTTCTTTTCTTTCTTTCTTTTTTTCTTTTCTTTCTTTCTTTCTTTCTTTCTTTCTTTCTTTCTTTCTTTCTTTCTTTCTTTCTTTCTTTTTTCTTCTTCTTTCTTTCTTTCTCTCTTCCTCTCTTTCTTTCATCTCTCAGAAGGTTATGCTTCTGTCCTTGTTGCTGCTGCTCAAGATATCCTGCTTATATGAACAAAGTATGTCCCTCGTGTTTATGGAATATTAAAAAGCCCCCAACAGCCTAGCTATACAAACCCTGAAGCTTTTTGGTGACATACATAAGTTAACATGAGTTTGAATTAAACATTTGGTCTCCTTTGCAACACGTTTAGCTATGTTAAAACAATGAGAATAGTATCAGGGTGCTAGCACAAAGAGTCATTTAACTTTTTTCCTGTGATTTTTTTCAGTGTCTTTTCAAGTAATAGCGTTCTTCCTGGCCTAGGTTCCTTGGAAAACAAAATTTGAGGCAAAACTTCATGTGCTAACATGTTTGGAGTGTCGTTCAGCCAGGGAATCAAAAATGAAGGGGAAATTTGCAGGCCTGCCAGAAGGAGGAAGGGTGAACAAGAGAGTGTATTACTAGAGGACATGGCCTGGTGACAGCTTGAATTCATTCCTGCCCAGGGTCTTGAGAGAGGCTGTGTAGGAGACTGTGTTTTCAGACTCTACCTGAGAGGATGGCAGTAGAGGATCGTGTCCACTGCTTCCATCTCCCGTTGGTTGAGCTCTCCTGCGGGCAGTAACCTCTCTCACCTCCTGTCCAATCAGATCCTTCAGAGTCTCCAGCCCCAGTAGCATCAGGGTCCCTGCTGAGAGCACTGTCCTGGCCCTTGAGGGCTTGAGAGCCGTCAGGATTAGAGCCAGCCGCCCCGGAGCTCACCCTGGTCTGCAGTGGTGATGGCCACTGGGGCGACAACGTGGCCATGTCCCTGACAGCAGTACTAGCCACTGCCAGCAGGGCCTCTCTGGCCAGAAAACAAGGTCAGTGACTGAGTCTGAGGTGGGCTGGAGCATGGTGTTCTGTGTACACCTGTCTCCTGTGTTATCTTCAAGACACATTTAACAATCATAGTCAAGCTCACCTGTTAGGCAGTGTATTGGCCTCACTTGGCGTGCTCCACTGTAAATGTTCAAGCCTGTCCATGGTTTGAGACAAAGAAAAAATACAGTAATTTATAATTTCATAAGGAAATCAGTAGCCGACCCCTGGGAATTCATCTGAAGTAATTTTATGAATTTGTTTTCAACATTATTTATTTTAAAAGGGTGGAAGGCTAAATAATTGATCATAAATGATTAGTTAAGTAAATGATGATGCATGTCCTTGAAGGATTATTACCTCATTTTTGAAAGGATAATTATTTTAAAGTATTGCACAATATGGGAAATGCTAATAACATTTTCTAATGTTAAATTAGAAAAACAGAATGCAACACTTTCAAATTGTGATTCAAAATGGTGATGGTCAGTAGGCACCTGAGTGGCTCAGCGCTAGAGCATTTGCCTTTGGCTCAGGTCGTGATCCTGGAGTCCTGGGATCGAGTCCCACATCGAGCTGGGCTCCCTGCATGGAGCCTGCTTCTCCCTCTGCCTGTGTCTCTGCCTCTCTCTCTCTGTCTCTCATGAATAAATAAACAAAGTCTTAAAAAAAAAAAAATGCTGGTCAGGAGAGGCTAGGTCATACAATGATAAAAAGAAAAAAAAAACAGCACTTTTAAAAATCTTAGTGGTTTAATAGAATAAAAGTTTGTTTACTATGCACAGAGTCTGCTGTATGTTCTGGAGGTTCTCCTGGCTGCCGTCTCATGTATTGCCCATCACTGCTGCCTCTTTGCTGGAGTGGATGAATGGCATCCCTCCCTGAGCCATCATGCTATCCAGTCACCAGAGTTTCTTCCTGTCCCTATAAACATGCTATGCATGCTATCCACAAGCAGAAATCATATGTTTGACCATACCAAGGTCATACATCAGACAAACCAGACCAAGCAAGAAAACAAACAAGCAAAACAAAGGAGGTCCTGCCCTGGAAATGACTCACAGTATTACTGGGGGAAGCACCTCTGGTAAGGGAGTCTGCCCTCAGGGGGCACGGACACTAACCGGAAGCTTGGCTCAGCCCATCCTCATCTGCTCAGACACAGCGTGCCTCCTGAGATGGGCCTGAAATGTGTGTCTGTGCGCAGAAGCCCCGACACCGCAGCTACTTGTCTGGCCCCATGTCATAGCTCATTTTCTGCCGTCAGTTTCAGTACCTGTGCTAATATTCCTCGTGAGAGTTCAAGAGGGTTATGGCTAAGATCATTTGATGACAATTGTCCAGCTTACTGCAGCACACATTGTGGAGTTGAGCACTTGATTGAAAATCTCTTGCCCCAGGCCAGAAAGGTAATAATTTCAGTTTATTTTACAGACAGCACTTCTTCAAGATCCTATGCAGATGCCTGTTTCCCTAGGAAAGGTAATTCATTCCAGTGATATAGGATTGAAACTCAAAACCTATGTACCATTGGTAATTTAATATGGATATAAGAAAAAATTTCTGAGCATCTTATGGGTTATTAAACACTAAAATGTGCTTCTGAAGAAAATTGCAGGATGTCTTTGTGTGAAGTTTGTTGGTTCTCTGTGGAGCTGGGAGTACTGAATAGTTGCTTCTCAGGCTTGGAATTTTTATGATAGGGTCCATAAAATCAATACACTGAGTTGAAGAAAATTATATCTTACCAGTATGTGGAGAAAAGAAATCTAAAAACTTCTAGATTACCATTTATTGTACACTAAGCAAGTGTTGCTACCCTAGCAAAGTGATTTACCCAGTTCCTTTGATTGCAAAGATTAGAGAGACGTCAACACACTTGGAAAAAAGTTTGAGTGCATAGAGCATTTAGTGTATCATTGAAAATGACAAAGAAGGGAGAAGTCTTTCCTCCAAAGAAAATGTCTCAAATTCCAAGTGTAATTGTTTAATAGCAAAACTATAGTTAAAAATCATTCAAAGGGATAAGGCTAAATTCATACTATAAAAGAATATGAATACAGAAGTAGGCTGGCAAATATGCCATACTTTTTAAACGACAAAAAATGTTCTAAGCTTTTTATATTCAGAGTTAAACTATTCATGTAGTTGTTCATTTATACATGGGTTGTATTCTAAAAGTTTCTGTATAACCTGGCTATTAGAAAAATGTGGTTTTCCTAAAGCACAATTTGTACAAACAGACTAATAGCTATAGATTACTAGAGGCTAAAGATTGTTTGCTTCAATATTGTTTACTGAGTTTTCAACCATTCTGCAAGTTTTGGCTCAGCCTTTCTGATGTGTGCAAAGGCAATGACAACTTTGTAGAGTTGCCATCTGTCAAACAGTGACTTCAAGACTCCATTTCAGAGATGTTAAATGTAAAAAGATATGTGTTAGAGTCAATGGAATATATTATGTAGCTGATATTCAGAGACAACATATATACCAACTTGTATTATCCAATTTAATCCAAATATAAAAATATGTATTATCATCCCCCTTTTACAGATAAGGAAACTATGACTCACAAAGTTTAGGAACCTGTCTAAGATTGCACAGATAAAACATGGTAAATCTGATGTTCAAGCCTTGGCTTGTTGGACTCCAAAGTCTGTGCTCTTAACAATGGGCTCTATGGGCTGCACACAGGGCTTTAGGGTCTGCTTGGTAAAACAGTACTATGATTTCAATTATAGTAGGAGGGTCCATTGGATGATAACATTAATGAGAAGCTAGGAGGTGTCTGGAGTGATTCTAAGTGCTGAACTGAGGCTTAATAGAGGAAGAGAGGTTGCCTGGGGGAAGAAGCAAAGTTGGGCTTCTTTGGTACAAGCACAAAGGGATGGAGACATGAAGCCATATGACTACATGAATTATTAGTAAACCCACAAATAACAGCAAATATCCAGGACTTCTAGAAATTTGAGGCAACAGAACTAGTTATATGCTTCTCTTGGACTTGAAGTCATTTTCAGATCTCATTCACTCATCATTTGCATTTATGTCTTGATCTAAAGGTTTTCTTGGGTACATATGGCCTACAGAGGCATATGAGAAAGAGTATCTAGGAATATGGCAAGTGTGGGGAAAGGAGATGTATTCTTCATTAGCACGAAATATTATTCTAATTTTGGGTATATTATAGATAGATAATAGATAGGCAGATAGTTAATGGATAAATATAGAAACACATGCGTATGCACACACACTACACAGACAAACACAATCAACCACAAATACCTTGCAAATATCTTCCAACATTTTTTTAAGTTTTCTGGTCTTTTGCTTTTAGACTTCCCTTGAAATATACTTAATACAATTTCACTTGGGTTTTTTAAAGGTTTATTCATTTATTCATGAGAGACACAGAAAGGCAGAGACATAGGCAGAGGGAGAAGCAGGCTCCCTGCAGAGAGCCCGATGTGGGACTCGATCCCAGGACCCTGGGATCACGCACTGAGCTACCCAGGTGCCCCAATACAATTTCGCTTGTGTAAAAGTTTATGGAATAGGAGGATTATGTCATGAGATATGACCCAGGCCCTGCACTTTTTGGATTCTTGGCTGGCTTTCACATTTCAGTGATATTAATGATACCCCTGAGAGACTTAAAATATAGATACCAAGTTTTTTTTTAATATTTTATTTATTTATTCATGAAAGACACACAGAGAGAGAAGCAGAGATGCAGAAGGAGGGAGAAGCAGGCTCCAAGCAGGGACCCCGATGTGGGACTCAATCCCGGGACTCCAGGATCACTCCCTAGGCTGAAGGCAGGCGCTAAACCACTGAGCCACCCAGGGATCCCCAGATACCAAGTTTTTAAGCATGTTTTACATTCATCAAGAAGAAGATATGTCTGGGAATTATTTCAAAATAATCCAGGTGGTGAGGAAAGTAGGTAGTATTGTAAATGAAACAAGATTGGCCGTGAACTGATAATTGTTGGAGTCGATTGACAAATGCATGGAGCTTCACTTGACTGTTCTCTCTGCTTTTGTGTTCATTTGAAATTTTTAGCAATAAAAAACCCTTTTAATGAAAAGAAGCACATTTCATAAAATTGAAAAAAAATGGTTGTCACATTTTCTACTCAGAGATATTCACAGACCTTGTTCTTGTTCAAATGCTTCATGGCTTTAGGTAGTTCTAGGACATAACTGAGAGGTAAAGTTCTTTTTTATTACAGAAAGCACTCCATTTTCCTCTGATGCCAGTGTGATCTTATGTTATCCACCTTGACCTATGAATTGTAAGAAGTAACACACTCATCATCAGGGCTTGGTCTAACCCCCACATCTCAGTGTTTTATATAAGAATAGCAATAACAGATTATGTCTTCTGTGGAAATCAAACGAATTTTACACATTGATTGTAATATGGGAATGTACCTGTGAAGTGCTCAAGGTATACTCCTCCTGAGATGTTCACCTGGAACAGCCCTTCCTCTACTGAGTCTCCTCAGCAGAGACTCCTTAGAAAGCACTCCCACTGCTCTCCTCTTCTGTCCCCAAAATGATCCCCTGCTTGGCATTTCAGATCAAGCTGACTGACTCTGACATATATGAGCTAGCAGTGTTTGGGGGGGCTGGTTCACTTTCCAAACACAGTCACAAATTCCTCTTGAATTTATAGATACTTTTACAATTTACTTTACTTTCCTATTGTTGGCCATGTTGACAGGAGAAAAGGACTTCTTATGTTTACCTAAGAAAAAGATTGTCTTTTAAATCTTTTAGAAAATTTCCATTGACGATGTAGCTCTGCCCATTCTAAAAACATGTTGAAGCAGCATCTTGTTTTAATAGAATTCTCATTCATTTTTTTTAAATCCTTAAAAGATTTTTAATTTAATTTAATTTCAATTTAGTTAACATATAGTATATTATTAGTTTCGGGAGTAGAATTTAGTGATTCGTCTGCTGCATACAACACCCAGTGCTCATTACTTCAAGTGTTCTCATCCAGTTACCCCACCGACCTCCCCTCCAGTGACCCTTAGTTTGTTTCCTATCCTTAAGAGTCTCTTATGGTTTGTCTCCTTCTCTGTTTCATCTTACTTTATTTTCCTTCCCTTCCTCTATGTTCATCTGTTTTGTGTCTTAAATTCCACATACAAGTGAAATCATATGGTATTTGTCTTTCTCTGACTTATTTCACTTAACATTATAGCCCCTAGTTCCATCCACGTCATTGCAAATGATAAGTTGGATTCTTTTTGATGACCGAGTAATATGCCATGTCTATGTATACCACATCTTTTTTATCCATTTATCTGTTGATGGCTATCTGGGCTCTTTCCATAGTTTGGCTTCTGTGGACATTGCTAGTATAAACATTGGGGTGTATGTGCCCCTTTGAATGACTATTTTTGTATCTTTTGAGTAATTGCTTAGTAGTGCAATTGCTGGTTGTGGAGTAGTTCTATTTTTAACTTTTTGAGGAACTTCAATACTGTTTTCCATAGTGGTTGCACCAGTTTACATTCCTACCAACAGTGTAAAAGCGTTCCCCCTTCTCCTCATCTTTGCCAACATCTATTGTTTCCTGGGTTCTTAATTTTAGCCATTCTGACCAGTGTGATGTGGTATCTCATTGTGGTTTTGATTTGTATTTCCCTGGTGCTGAGTGATATTGAAATGCTCATTAAGTTTTATCCCATTTCAAGAAGAATGTGGAATTTACCTATTAGAAGAGGTGTTTTTTTTTTATTTTATTCTACTTCATTTTATTTCATTTCATTTTATTTAGAGAAAGGGCAGTAGAGGGAGAGGAAGAGAGAGCACCTCAAGCAAGCTTCTTGCTCAGTGCGGATCCCAACATGGGGCTCAATCTCATGACCTTGAGATCACGATTTGAGCCAAAATCAAGAGTCAGATACTTAACCAACTGGGCACCCAGGGTCTTCCTAATAGAAGAATTTAAAAGTTAAATATCCTTGCTTCTGTGCCGTTGACATCAAGATAACTTTTTAAAAATTCTCACGGTCTGAGTTTGTGTCCATGGTTCATGTGGTAGCTCACACTGGTTTTGAGAGTGGCAGTCTACATGCTCTGCTCCCCGGAAGCTGTGTGTTAGAGCACTTTTCCCACATTCCTGCAACAACCATAATGTGTTTTTGTGAGATGGCAAAAAAAGGACCCTGCAGGACCTTTTGCCCACCTGTCAGGGCTCCCAGCTTTGTAATTCAGTGTTTCTGTTGTAACATTTCCCATCAAATGCCAGCAGTTTACAAGTGAGTGAGAATAATTTTGCTCCAATAATATAATTGGAGATTTCTTATAATGAACAGGTCACTTTCTTTTTCAAAATTGTGTAATATTCCCAGTGATTTAAGTTTAGTGAAAAAAATCCATGTACTCATGATTCCCATTGTATTCTTTTATATATTATCTCACAAAAAAGTAGGATTTATGAGTAAAAGCCACATGAAGTCCCCAATGTCAGTTCCCTGATACTTCAAATGTCTGGATTCTTATAATGATAAACATTAAATTGAACATCTCATCATTTTCTCCCTGATTTAACCTAACTTATCTCCCTCTAGTCCATAGAAACTAGCCTCTTCTCATTTTCCAAATGTCTCTATGCTGTGAAAGCAAGATCATTTATCTTGATCTTTCTCTGCCTTCTCTGCTTTCCGGTCATCCTTAACATGGTTGATACCAGCTGCTTCTGCAGAATTCCTCTAACTGTAGCTTTCGGGTTCTCTACAAACCTCTCAGTTAGTTTGCTCAAACTTTCAGTAGAGAAATATTTCCAATTTAGCACTGATACAAGCACTGTGTCCTTGGCCACTGGTATGTGACCCAGACAGTGCTCTGGGTCATCTAAAGCAGTGTTCTACTCTATTTGGTATACTATAGCTTTATAGAAAAAGAACAAGTCTTGGGGCCAGGCAGGACAGAATTCGAATACCACTGTTAATTTTCCCTTGCTGTATAACCAATTACCACAACTTAATGGTTTCAAACAACACACATTTGTTATCTCACAGTTCCAATGGATCAGAAGTCAAGATACGGCTTGAGCTGGGTCCTCTGCAAGCAATAACCTACAGGAAACAAATAGGTCTTGAAGGATGATTGTGGACTTTCCTAAGATTAACCAAACAGTAACTCAAATCCCACTTACTGTTTTAGGATGGGATTTCATTGTTGAGCAAATTAATACAACCCCTGGCACCTGTAGAGTATTAAACTGGCAAGTGCTTTTTTTCCCCCTTTGGTATCTGATAGTAATGACCACCAGAAGCAGTTTTCTCTTAGTTGGCAAGGCCACTAATATACCTTCACTATCCTGCCTCTGGGGTATATTGACTCCCCAGCCTTATATTTAGTTGATGTAAATTAACCCAGTTATAATTTAGTCCACAGGGAAGCTGATTGCCTTTCCTTTCCATAAGACATCACACTGGTGCATTACATTGATGACATTATGGTGATGGACCTGGTGAGAAGGAAGTAGCAACTACTCTAGATATATTTGTAAGACATTTGCCTGCCTGAAAGAGAATAATAAATCTTACAAAATAACAAAGGTCTTCTTTCTACCTGATGAAATTGTAGGGCTCCAGCAGTGTAGAGTCAAGATACTCTTCCAAGGTGAAGGATCAGTTGTTGTATCTGGTCCAACCTGCATTCAGAAAGAGGGGCACAATACCTAGTGGGCCTCTTTGGATTTTGGAGGGAATATATTCCTGTTCAGATGGGATATTCCTGATTTAGGTGTGATGATCCAGCCCATTTACTGAGTAAATGAGCTGGAAAACTGCTGGTTTGGAGTCAGGTCTGAGAAAAAAAGAAGGTTCCGCAATGGTCCAGGTTGACGTACTTGATGCTATTGGTGATTAAGAGAGACATGACACCCAAAGACTCCAAAGCCTGGGTGGAGGGACTATTTGGAACAAGAGCAATAAAAATGCCTCCCCTCATCATTTGTGGAAGGAAGGATAACAAGTGTGAATAGTGTGATAAAAAATGTGTTTTTGGCCGCCATATATTTTTTTATTTTAAAATTATGACCTTGGGACGCCGGGTGGCTCAGCGGTTGAGCGTCTGCCTTTGGCTCAGGGTGTAATCCTGGGACTCCAGGATCGAGTCCCCTATCGGGCTCCCTGTGCGAAGCCTGCTTCTCCCTCCACCTATGTCTCTGTCTCTGTCTCTGTCTCTCTCTCTCTCTCTCTGTGTCTTTCATGAATAAATAAAATCTTTAAAAAATAATAAAAATAAATAAAATTATGACCTTTCTATTAGCATAAAAAAGGAATAGATCATCCCCAAAGCAAAAACCTATAATGGGTTTTTTTTTCCCCCTCTGTATCAGCAGGCTCAGAAAGGAGGGAATGTCTGCCACATTCTCAGTCCCCACCCCAGGCTTTTCAACTCCACCTGTGAGCTCTGAGAAGAGTATCATTTTCCGTAGAGGAGGAGGTATACTACCTGTCTAGGTCTGGAAAGATTCCTTAAACTCAAATTAAAAAAAAAAAAAAAAGATAGGTAATTTAAAAGGCAGTGTAAACAATAAAACCTTATTAAAGGCCAGTTGATCCGAACTGCCTGGTAGCCAGAGCCCCCCACACCACTGTCAGTAATAGGGGAGCAAGACTGCAGTTGGGTGCTGGGTCAGTCCCTGATTCAGAAATCATGACCTGAGCTGAAACCAAGAGCTCGATGCTCAACCAACTGAGCCACCCAGGTGCCCCTAGTCATATGATTCTAAGATTTCTCTAAAATTACTCAAATTATTACATATATTGTGTGATATTGTCAGGAAAATCTTTGGCATAAGTAGTGAAAGTATTTTTTTTAGTACTTTGATTTTTAACCTTTTGAGAAAGACCTTTCAGTGTGAACAAATTGTGAATGTGTGCTAATGCAATAGAAAATGAGAATTCAGAAGACTTCATTAAAAAACTCATATCTAAGTACTCACTGCACATACAATATGGCTTATTTTTTTAATATTTTATTAATTTATTCATGAGAGACACAGAGAGAGACAGAGAGGCAGAGACAAGCAGAGGGAGAAGCAGGCTCCATGCAGGGAGCCCGATGCGGGACTCAATCCCGGGTCTCCAGGATCATGCCCTGGGCAGAAGGCAGGTGCCAAACCGCTGAGCCACCCAGGGATCCCCTGGCTTATTTTATTTTACTTGAATATGGCTTATTTGTAAATCTTTATACTAGGTAAAGCAATGGCAGTGGAAGTTTGAGCTCAACTGGAAAAATACAGCTATTCCTTGCCTGCCCCCTACTGTTCACAGCAAGTAAGTGTGAAGTTTGAAATACCAAAGGAAAAACTTGGAGTGTTTTAATACATGGTATTTTGTTTCATTCAAAACAAGAAAAAAAAAAAATCTGTTCCTGGGTAAAATAATTCACCCTCACTAAACTATATGCTTAGAAAAGAAACTAGAAACCTAGAAAAAACTCCAAATATTTTCAAAGTCAGCTTCTGAAGGGAAATTTGGAAAACTATTTTCAGGGCCATGGAGCACCAGTTGGATTAGGCTGTGGGTCCCACTTACTTCTCCCTCACTCCACCGGTCTTGAATCTATTCTACCAATGCAGGAAAATAATCTTGGGGTTTTCACATCCTTCCACCACTACTTTACTACCCCAAACAGCATCACCACCATCACCAAGATAGAGTAACATCCACCACAACCACCTCCCTTTCCAAGAAACGAATATTCCCTCCTCCCGGAGACTATGAACACAAACAGATACTACTCAAGTAAAGTGAAAAACAAGGATGGACACAGAATTCTAGCTTTCATAGCCCAATCCTGCTTCCTACTTTTCTGTTTTCCTTATGGCAAACTGAAATAATTGTTTAATAATAACCACAATAGACTTGGCTTTCCTTTTTGACACAGAGCTTCTTATGATTCAACCAATTAAGTTTTCTTCACCATTTTCTCTGCCTATGGATAATCCCTGCATGTAGTTGGAAGCCCTCTGAAGGTTTGCATGCAATGTCAAACCATGTGACCTCATCAACCAGTTGGGTACATTTTTCTTTATAGCTTCAAAAACAGAAGAGAACAGATTGCACTACTTTTGTCTGCTTGTTTGCTTATAACTCTTTATTATTTTCTTGCATATGACCTATAGCATACACCCCTTCATACTTCATACCATCCTCCATTTAATTCCCAAATCTGCATTCTTAAAATACTCTTTATTCAAATTTTCATCCTCTTTACTGAATACTGAACTCAGCCAGTTCATAGATGTTTTCCCGAAGGTATTTGTCTAGTTTTACATCTTCAAATAACTCAACTTTGTTTCCAAATTAATAAGAGCATTTGTCCTAATTAATTTCTCTAATTCTAAACCAGGAAATTATCCCTCAGGTGTTTTAAGATACTTTAGACAAGACATGACCTTTCAGGTTGGTTGTGTAGCAGATGTCAACGTATCTAGTGTCCCAATTACACTCATTTCTTTCATTGGGAATACTGCTAAATGGCTCACAGAAGGTCATGCTTAAAGACTGGGTAATTATTCATCTCTACTCTCAAGTGCCTCATCTCCTAGACTGAATATTTAAAATAGACAAACTCTTTTTAGAGATAATGAAAACTACTTTCAATAAAATTCTTCAAATATTTTGCAGGATATATGAACATTTAAGTTTGTTTGCTCTGGTTCAAGGTCTGCTGGGATCAAAAGCAGTGCACATGTGCTAAGAGTAATCACTTTGAAGAGTGGACCTACTTATGTATGCAACCCTGAACCACGGTGGACTCTGACATCACTGTGTCTCAGAAAACTGTTGCCCTGCCTGTCTGGCCCAGCAGGATTTCCTAATCCTAGCCTGCTTTCCAAGTCCGTGATCCAGTCCCCTATCAGTTTTGTGAGCTCTCTAATAGTATACTGATAATCTTTTTTTTTTTTTTCTAAGAGATGATTTCTGCTGGGGCACCTGGGTGGCTCAATTGGTTTAGCATCTGACTCTTGGTTCCAGTTCAGGTCATGATCTCAGGGTCATGGAATCGAGCCCCATATCAGGCCTTGCACTCAGTGCAGAATCTGCTTGGGATTCTTTCACTCCCTCTCCTTCGCCTTATCCTCTGCTCAGGCTCTCTCTCTCTCTCTCTTTCTCTCTCTCTCTCTCAAAAATTTTTAAAGGGGTTATTTCTGTTGATTGCATCCAAAAAAACCCTACATGATACAGACATTATTTCTAAAGTGTGAGTTGTAGACAACAGGCTCTCAAGGAAATAAGTCCTGCTTTGTTTGTATGGAAAAAGTCCAGATCTAGGAAACAGAAGCCTTTCTTCAGCAATCACAATAGAGAATTGTAATCGTCATTCAATCTCTAGATGTTAATTATTCCATAAACAAAGAGTTCCTTGAATAAAGATAAGACTGGTACTCTTCTTGAGTACACTTCAAGAAGAATTCTGCAGTAAATCTATTAAGGGTTACATATTTTGAATAGATGTTCTTAAAAATTGTCAGAATTCCTAGATTGACTCCTTGATCGGTGGTTTCACGGTAGAAAGGGGCAAATGGAAATATTCAGAATTCCTTGTTCCTAATAAGTGTACATTCCCAGGATAATCCTAAGGATAAGACACCATTAACAACATAAAAAATATAAGGGTGGTGATTTCTCTCATATCCTGCATTTAATTCTCTGGTATAGTAAGACCAAAGATGAATGGGTTTTTGAAAATGACTTTGAATTATCATAAGTTTAATCAGGTGATGATAGAAATGAAAGCTGATATTTCAAATTCTATCTCACTGAAGCAAATTCACACAGACCCTAGCACTTGGTATACAGTTTTTTATCTTGCAAATGTTCTCTTTTCTTTTTCACTAAATATAGAAATTTCAAAACAATTTGCTCTCACCTGACAAAGGCACCAGTAAGCCATCATAGACAGCTTCCAAGATACAATTAATTCCACAGGATCTTTGGATCCTTGCACTGTTACACAAAACAACACTGGTCTGCTACATTGGTAACATTAAGCTGAGGGAACTTGGGGTATGTATAGTAGCAGGAATCCTAGATGCCTTATGTATGCTAGAGAGTGTGGAATAAATCCCCCATGATACAAAAGATGGCCATCTCATTGCCATTTTAATATGGGCAGTACTTGTCAATTTGGGGTGATTCTTCCATTTGGCGATGTCTACAGACATTTTTGGTTGTCACAACTAAGAGAGACAATGCTACTGTCATCTCATATATAGAGGCCAGACATGCTGCTAAGCATCTTATAAAGCACTAGATAGCCCCTACAGCAAAGAATTACCTGACCCAATATGCCAGTGGTACCAGGATTAAAAAGCCCTGATCAAAAAAAAAAAAAAAAAAAAAAAAAAAAAGCCCTGATCTAGAAGGCAGGCTACCCTATTCCCTCAAAGTGAAGGAAAGTGTACATGCGATTTCTTTTTAGGATAATACAAAATATTTTTCAATGAGATCATGGTGATGACTATAAAATTCCAAGCTTACTAAAAACCATTGAATTGACACTCAAAATGAGTGAATTTTATGGCATATAAATTATATTTTTAAAAAGTTGTTTATTTAAAAGAAAAAAGAAAAGGAAATGGTCTTTCAGGCTCCTTTACATTAAGGAAAATGTGATCCTTTTGGATTTTAGAGACAGTAAAACATATGTCGGTGTGTCACTCTGAGACCTCAAAAATCTAAGTGGGCCCAGAGCAAGAAAAGAAATGTAACTGGTTCAACTTGCATGAAAACTGACACCCCATTTTAATCCTAATCCTCTATCCTAACTTAGCAGACACAAAGTCACCAATATTCTCCATAGGAAATCACAGTTATATGGAGCCTGTGACAAGCCCCAATAATATTTGTCCTCTAAGATTGTGTTGCAAAGCGCTTCCAGTTTCAGCAAATAATTATTCTTTTGAGAGTAGTTTATGGCTTGACAATTTGCTCTGGTGGATATCAAATGGCCATCCACTGGATCGTAAATAATGCATAACCAAGATGTTCACCAGGAACTGCACATTAATTGATCTATTTTGACCTAAAGTTGGACATGCCCCGCAGCACTCCATCAGGTAATGGGGTGGCATATAGAACCGTGTCGAGGCAGACGCAGAAGAGAGCAATCAATTGTAACAGAAACAGCTAGACATCTATCAGAACGCTTTCCCCCTTTACATGGTAGGCATTTGCCGATGGGAAGTAGCAGTCTAGCTCACCCCGGCAAGGGCAGGGTATATAACTAATTGCCCCAAGGTATAACTCACAGGTAGAATATGAATGAGAATGATGTGTGCCTCTTCTGAGCCAAGAAATTTTAAAAAGCAGATCGGCTTCTTCAATTTCCCTAAGACTGGTTGGAAGCAGAAAATTCCATAGCTTTGCGGGGTAATGGATTGTATCATTAGAAGGAGCCTGGCCCCCTGAATTGCCAAATGTAGGAAAGCCACTCACTAACCAAGAACAGACACACTAGACTGTTAAGTGATTGATAAATACACTTTGTGGTGTTAAACCCCTGAAATTTGAGTTTGTATTTTTGGCAGAAATAGATCAGTTGTACATCCACATCAAGCATGTTTTCAAATACTTATTCTAATCACCCTTCCTTCTCTAACACCCTCTTCTGATATCACCCTCAGGAACTCTCCACAGTGGAATTTAATGGCATAGAAATGGTATTTATAGGTATTGTGTTCTAGCAGCCCAAGGGAAGACAATTCCTCTCCTTCTTCCCCAACTTCCAAAATATGATATATCCCAGGTAGATCACTTCACAGTTTTAATTGAATTTTTTTAATTTTCAAATTAAATTTTAATTTAAACTTTAATTTTATGTTCATAATCCCTGGTAATTGTCACGGAATCACTTCAGACCTGCCTGGACTTTGGATTATCTCCTTTTTGTTGTATGAGGAATAGCCTCACTCTGTTTGGTGGAAGTAGTTTTATTATGAAGTATAAATACATAAATATGATAAGTGAGGATGCTGTGTGGGCAAATGTGAAGTCCAAAGTTGGCGCTGGTCAATTTTGGGCTGTCTTGCACTCAAGCATCCAGTTCTGCTAGCATCCCTGACTCCTCTGGGGAGTTTTTCACTGTAGGAGTTTGAGGAAAGAAGTAGCCACTTACCATCATGGAAGTTAGAGTTGCTGATTCCTCATCTCTCTGGGCTTGTGGCACATTTTATTCTGTGGGTAAAATTGAGGTGACTGAAGGAAGAGGGGAGAGCTGGGAATCTGATGCATTGAGTTGGCACCTGCTATATGAATGACGCTACAGGACATACTGCTAAGTCTTCCAGAGCTCCTTGAGTTCCTGTTCTTTATCCAGGATTTCTCATTCAAACTGAGTTCCTGATGTCTACTAATAAATTCTTTTTTTTTTTTTTTACTTAAGATATGTAGAACTTGTTTTTCCTATTTTCAACAAAGAATCCTAACAATATTATTGCTTCAATGACAATGTAGACTAAAGATCAATCACATTTAAAGTAAAGTGGTCTAAAAAATGTTCTCTCTCTTTTTTTTTTAAAGATTTACCCACACTTTTACCACTTTCTTAGTCTTCATTCTTTCTTGCATCACAGAGTTTCCTCTGGGGTCACTTTCATGTACTGTAGGTCTGCTAGACCAATCTATTTTCTGGATACTATTAAGATTGTTTCTTCTTGATTTTTTTTGGTATCATTTTCTTACAGTGTGGCTTGGTGTATATTTGTTTTTATTTATCCTACTTAGGGTTTAGGAGGCTGTTGATTGTTAATTCATGGATTGATTTTTTAAAAACTGTCACCAAGGGACATCTGGGTGACTCAATCAGTTAAATGTCTGACTCTTGATTTTCAGCACAGGTCATGAACTCAGGGTCCTGAGAGAAAGCCCTGCTTGAGGTTCTCTCTCTTCCTCTCCCTCTGCTCCCCCCACTCCTACAACATGTACTTTCTCTAAAATAGATAGATGATAGATAGATGATAGATAGATAGATGATAGATAGATAGATAGATAGATAGATAGATAGATAGATAGATGATAGATAGATAGAAGCTGCCACCTATTATCTTTTCTCTCCTCTTTCTCAGGGACCATATTTAAACATTCTCACTCTATCCTGTATGCCTCTTACCTAATTTTTAAAATATTTTTTAATCTCTATATACTTCATTTTGGATAATTTCTTGTGATCTGCCTTCTAGTTCATTAATTCTCTCTTCTGCTCTGCCAAATCTACTGTTAATCTGTCCAAAAAGTTCTTGATTCCTTCTTCAAATCTGCTATGTCACTGTTGATACTTTCCTATCACTTGTAGATTTTTGTTAAGCTTTACTTTTCTATAAGCATAGAAAGCATTACTGTTTTATAGTCTGTATCTAATAATTCTTGTATTTGAAATGGGGGGCTTATTGCTTCATTTATGGAGATTATTATTCAAAGTGTCTTGATTCTTTGTACAGCTGGGTACCTTTAACTATGTCATAACACAGCATTTTTAAATTTTATTTTTAAAAGTAATTTGAAAAAAAAAATAAAAAATAAAAGTAATTTGAGGCCTGGGATAAGATATCTTCCTCCCTGAAGTTTTTTGTTTCTTTCTTGCTAGGAACCAAGTGGTTTACACTTCAGGAGCAGCTTAAGTTGAAAGACTGATATTTGCATAATGAAAACAAGAACTATATGTCAGGGTGAGGTTTGTTTTATTTCTGGTTCACTCAGTGGGTGTAACCCTTCAAAGACCCAGTTAATATGTATGTGCCTAGAATGGGGAGGAAGGAAGGTAGGTTATCTGACTCTCCACCATAAGTACTCTATAATTGACTTCCCTTCCACCTTGCTGAGAAAACCACAGGTCTGTAATTTTTTCTATATTGGCAAAAGAACATAGCTTTGAGTAGTGGGCCTGTCTCTGGATTTTATTTTCCCCAGGAATTCCTCATTTAAATAGATGTTTTTCATATTTCTTCTACTTTTTTCAGGATTATCCTAGGTGGGTTAGTCCCAAGTACCAACACATCTTTCTCTACTTTTGACTCTATTATTGTATACTGTGTATAGGTGATTATTCCATAATCTTATCTATATTTTCCTTCCACGTTTCATTTCAAAGTTCTTTGTGAAGGAAACAAAACCATATTTTTATTTAATTGTGTTTTAAAATTCAAGTCAAATAAAATAAATAATGGAGTAGATTAAACACTTCATCATTAAGAATATAATACTGTCAATCTGGGTGAATGTTCAAGCCAATCACATACACCTACAAACACTCTAGTGTCAAATATCTGCTTTACATATGTGTATATGGTCAATGGGGGAAAATGAAAATACATACACTGTAACATTAATACTAGTTATCTCTGTATTGTGCATTAAGAGTGAAATTAATATTTCTTGGATTTTTCTAAGCAATAAATCTAATCAGGGAAAAAGTAAATACTGTTTTTGATATGAAATGTCATTGTTGCAACTAGTGAAGCATCCCCAATAATATAAAGAAAATAATTCTCTCCATATATGGCTGACAGGAAGATGGAAAGATAAATGGACAGGCAGTGAGAGACAGAAAGATAGGAACCATTGGCAACTTCAAATGTGCACTCATGTAAGAAATTTGGAGGAAAGATGACTTTCCAATCTAATCTGAGGCTCCAGGCAATCCATAATACATTGCTTTGTTGGGTTGAAAGACTTTTCCTGTTCATTTAATCCATAGTGTAGAATTACCTGCTTTGTAATTATGGCAGGAAAAAAAAATTGTTCTTCGTCTTCCTTGAGGAATCAGTCATTATTCTCTACTTGGATTTAAAAGAGTTTTATTGCTAGTAATGAAATCATGAGTTTGTCTATAATATAAACACTATGGAAGTATTTCTTATAATCGTTCTGTGATTTTCTTATGTAGATGGATTTCAGGTTTACATGTTTTTTTACTGAAATAGAGTTGACATACAATGTTATATTAGTTTCAGGTGTAGAATATAACAGAAACAGACCCATAAGTACAGAAAACTGGTGGTTACCCAAGGGGAGGAGATGGGGAAATGGGCAAAATGGGTGAAGGGGAGTAAGAGATACAGTCTTCCAGTTATGGAATGAGTATGTCACAGGGATAAAGGTATAGCACAAGGCATATAGTCAGTGGTATTATAATAGCATTGTATGGTGACAGGTGGTAGCTATATTTGTGATGAACATGAGTTCAAAAAGAATTCCAAATTTCTTATAAAATAACTTAGGATCTTCTTGTTTTATTTTTTTATGTTAAGTAACTGAAATTTATTTATTTAAAGTACAAGTGAGAATTTTATTTTTTATTTATTTTTATTTTTTATTTTATTTAAGTTCAACTTGCCAATATATAGTATATACCCAGTGTTCATCTCATCATGTGCGCTCCTTAATGCCTGTCACCTAGATACCCCATGCCCCTACCCTCCTTCCCTTCTGCAACCCTTTGTTTGTTTCCCAGAGTTAGGAGTCTCTCATGGTTTGTCTTCCTCTCTAATTTTTCCCCATTCAGTTTCCTCCCCTTCTCTTATGATCCCTTGCACTATTTCTTATATTCCATATATGAGTGAAACCATATGATAATTGTCTTTCTCCGACTGACTTATTTCACTCATCATAATACCCTCCAGTTCCATCCACATCAATGTAAACGGTAGGTATTCATCCTTTTTGATGGCTGAGTAATATTCCTGTATGTGTGTGTGTGTGTGTGTGTGTGTGTGTGTGCACGTGTGTGTACTACATCTTCTTTATCCATTTATCTGTCAAAGGACATCATGGCTCCTTCCACAGTTTGGCTATTGTGGACATTGCTGCTATGAACATTGGGATGCAGGTGTCCCATCATTTCATTACATCTGTATCTTTGAGGTAAATATCCAGTAGTGCAATTGCTGGATCATAGGGTAGCTCTATTAATAACTTCCTGAAGAACCTCCATACTGTTTTCCAGAGCAGCTATACCAGCTTGTATTCCCACCAACAGTGCAAGAGGGTTCCCCTTTCTCCACATCCTCTCCAACATCTGTTGTTTCCTGTCCTCTTAATATCAGCCATTCTCACTGGTGTGAGGTGGCATCTCTTTGTGGTTTTGATTTGTATTTTCCTGATGGCAAGTGATGTGAAGCATTTTTTCATGTGCTTGTTGGCCATGTGTAGGTCTTCTTTGGAGAAATATCTTTTCGTGTCTTCTGCCCATTTCTTTACTGGATTGTTTTTTTGTTTTTTTTTTGGGGGGGGGGGTGTTGAGGATCTTGTTTTAAAAGACATGACTTCTGGGAAAATGGATAGGACTTTCCCAGCCAACCAGAAAAGATGGGGCAATGAACACAAAGTCCATTTCTTTTGTGTGAAGGAACTTCAAACTCCATGAGGTTCTTTGCACCAATAATGCCAATTGGTGCCTGGTAGATGGTAGGATTAATGTGAAGCAGAGTAAAAGGAATGTGTGCCCACAATACCTTATCTTAAAGAGGTCAGAAGAGAACTAGGTATATCCTTCAATTTCTTCACCCTTCTAAAAATAAAAAAACATGTTTTTATATCTGTATTTTAATCAGCTTTATGGAAATATAACTTAAATTCAATAAAATGTACTCACTATAAGTACAAAGAGTTTAGAAAATGCATTTATGTTTACTTACCAGCAGAAACAAGACATGAACATTTCTAGCATCCCCAAAGTTCCTTATGACCCTTTGCAGTTAATAGTTTCCCATCCCACTGATCTGTCTTCTATTATTATAGATTAGATTTCAAATTAGAATGGGGCACTTGGGTGGCTCAGTTGGTTAAGTAACTGACTCTTAGTTTAAGCTCAGGTCATGATTTCAGGATGGTGAGACAGAGCTCCAAGTTGAGATGCACACTTAGCAGGGAGTCTGCTTGAGATTCTCTCTCTCTTTTTCCTTCCGTCCCTCCCCCCACTCTTTCCCTCTCCCCTGGCCTCTCCACCCACCCTCACAATCTCTCTCTCTCTCTCTCAAATAAATAATAAAATCTTTTTTAAAAAAATAAAATACATATTTTGATTGAGAAATAAGTAAATCATATAAAGTCAGCTCTGTAAAGGATGGTGGAAATATGTTACCACACATTTCTGAAACCGATTCTGATATCTTAAATAACCCTCTTAAACATGCCTATTTGAATACTGTGTATCAGTGCTGCTACTCAAGGTACCAGCCCACACAGTGTTTGTTAGCACTCCATTTCAAGATACATACAGGATTTATGATCAGGGGCTTAGAAACTTTCATAGCCATTTGAGATTATGTCATAGAACTGCATGATCATTTTTCTTAGAACTTTATTTTTACCATATTTTATAAAAGTATCAGTTGACAATAGGGTGGAAACTTGGAAACAGAACAAAAGCTGGTACTTCTTCCAGACAATCAGAGAAGCTCTGCATGTGCTTCCACCTCCAACAGTTTAGTTTCCCTCCTTATGTTCTTTGTGCTGTGACTTTTAGGCATTTAAAAGGTATGTCCTGAATCTAGTACAGGAAATGTATGAGTATTTGTCAAGATGTTTTTAAATACATATATAGAGAAAGAAATCTTAGGTGACTCATCTAGACTTAAACCAAAACAAGTGTCCAAGCAGGATAAAACGCCTCTCATTTAAAAAAAAAAAAAAAAAAAGGCTGAGGAAATTGCTGCTGTCCATTAGTTGATTTAAGCTAATGGTATAAGTAGCCATTAGTTCAACTAACGGTAATGGACCTTCTGATGAGTGATTTAGTGAGAATGCCCCAGATGCTTCCATTCTGCAAAAGGCTCAGAAGAAATTCCAAATAAAAGTATTTTTTTTCTAAATTAATGGTGACCAGATCTTTGAAGAAAGAGCAATATATTAGGATAGAATATTAGGATATTCTTTAGCACGGATAACTAATAAATTATTCTTAAAATCTCTAATATGCTGTGTCCTATAAAATGATTTACTAACAATCATAGAGGCAGACACATATACGCCAGGCACTGTTCAAAGTGTTTGACATATATTATTTCATTTAACCTTCATATCAACTCTGAAGTAACCACTATTATCACCATTTTACATGAGAAGAAACTAAGAATAAAAAGGTTAAGTGACTTACACAGCATTGCACAAGTGATTAGTAGCCAAGCTGAGTTATAAAGCCAGGTAAGGTGGCATTAAAACCTCCATGTTTGCTGTTTTTGCTGTTAAGAAGCTGAACTTTCACCACAGAAGCCGTTAAATGAGGGAACTGAAAAAAAAAAAAAAAAAGTAATACAGTGCCCTATCAGGCATTTTCATGCAAACTTGTTATATAATTTAATAAGTTAAGGCATCGAGCATTAATGTCTTTTTCTTTCTTGGGATGTTTTCACAGTGGCTTTTGCTAATCATGCTGGGATTATATAATGCTGCAATAATCAACTGAAAAATTGAAGAAACAAATAAACCGCCGCCCAATTAGTTTTTTAATTGGGTTAAACAATTATTTATTTTTCCTACTTAAATAATCATCTATTTTGAGTGCTATTAAATTGTGATCTTCTTTGATAATGGCATAAAGTCCAATCCAGAAAAAAATTGGTAATACAAGACTGCTGATATTATGCTTTACTTCTGATAGAACGTGGTGCCAGCTCAATGATTGAAATGTTTCTCTTATTTTACATCTGTCTGAATCCAAGCAACACACATCCTCTATACATACATTACAAGGCATCTGGTTTATGTCTCACCAAATTAATATAAAATGACTCTGAAGTTTGGTCATATTACAGAATTTTGCAATTCTGTGACTTGAATTTTGAGTCTGGAGGACTTTGAGAGGGAAGAGAACATCTAGAGAATTCAGTTTTTTCATAATATTTCCACTAAAATAGGACTAATTACTTCTGCAAATGACCTGAGATGTTTAGTTTCTTGATATTGTATATATGTGTGTATTCATTTAACATCAGTTCAAAAACTAGACTCAAAAATATCATTCAGGGGTGCCTGGATGGCTCAGTCAGTTAAACATCCAACTCTGATTTCAGCTCAGGTCATGATCTCAGGGTTGTGAGATGGAGCCCATATCTGGCTCCATGCTCAACAAAGAGTCTCCTTGAGAATCTCTCTCTCTCTCCCTCTACCCCTCCCCTCAATCATGCTTGCACACACTTTCTCAAAATAAATAAATAAATATTTTTAAAAACCATCATCCAGATATATCAGCACCAAAGAAAGTAGGTCTCACAGTTTTCCATAATGACAAATGCCCCTCAAGAAAATTCCCATTTAGATTTCTCTCAAAGTTAAAGCAATCAGTTGATAGAAGAAAAATATGAGACTATATCACACGTCTGAGGTTGATGCAGATGTGGGCTAACGTATAAGTTCTTTTATATCTATAATGAATATAGCACAAATGCAAATTTTGAATTAGAAAGAAAGCAAAACTGTGGGTTAAAAAAGATAATATAAAAGTGCACTTGGTTCACTTGAAGAGTATCATTAGACATGTACCGTATACTGTAATAAAAGTATATTATTTTCTTAAAGGTGTATTATTGTTTTCTATATAAGGATTTTCTATTTGAAAAATGGCAAGGCATAATGTTCAAATTTCAAATTATACCTGAAGGCATGATACATGTCCGTGGCAAAGGCAACAGAAGAATTTCTGTACATCAAATTAGTGACAGATTAGTTCCATGAACATTTTAATCATCTGACAAGATTGCTTCTACTTACATACACCAAAAGAATTGAAAGCAGGTGTTCAAACAAATTTGTACAGCAATGTTCATAACAGCACTACTTACAATAGCCAAGAGGTAAAAGCAATCCAACTGTTTATCAGTAGATGAATGAATAAACAAATGTGGTAGGCCTACATAATGGAATATTATTCAGTTACAAAAAAGAATGAAATACTGATATATATAACAACATGAATATATCTTGAAAACATATGTTAAATGAAAGAAACCAGTCACAAAAGGTCACCTATTGCATAACTGCATTTATATGAAATGTCCAGAATAAGAAAATCTATGGAGATATGAGTTCCATCATTGCCAGAGGCTGGGAGAAAAAGTATATGGAGAATGACTATTAATGGATATGAGGTTTCTACTGGGGCTGATGAAAATGTTCTTGTACTAGGTAGTGGTGATCATTGCATAAATCCTTAATACACCATATATTACATATACTAAATATAATACTAAATACTACATAAACTAATACATGAATTTTACACTTTAAACAGGTAGATTTTATGGCGTGTGAAAGGTCAATAAAGCAATTATTTAAAATGTAGCACACATAAATTTCCCACCTGATTCTTTATAATCCTTAACTCTTGGATAACCTGTATCCCTCTTTACACCCATATCTTGGAATCCCTCCTGCAAAGGAGCAGATAAGTTCAAACTACAGTATTCTCAAAAAGGACATGCTAACAATTCTAACGTGAAAGCACCAATGCTATAACTATCCTGATGCCTCAGGTGTAGAAGAGTATCCCAGTCAAGGGCTATCCACTGTTGTTCTAAACAGGTGGTCTACAACTCCAGGTCACCCAAGAAAGAGCTCCTCAAAAGAAAGTTCAAAAACTATAGACTGAAGAGACAGCTGTAAAATGCAGGAATCCTGACTGTCTAATGTATTTTGTACCTCTGGGGATATTGAAAGAGAGGCCTGGCTTTACCCTGAGCAATTTAAAAGATCTTCTTAAGGTACAGTCTCCATAGAGACCTCAACTTCACACTCTGCTCTCAGCTTCTGTGCCCTGGAAGACTATCCTCTCTTATACATGCTAATGTTGTCCATGGAATGAATGGCTTTTCATATTTTGTGAAAAATGCTTGAGACATACCAAACTCTTTATTCCTGTTCTCAAGACACAAGTTTTAGAATTTTTAATTTGAATAATAGTCGGGAAATTTTCTGACAGGAAAAGATTGGTTTAGTTTGTTTTTTAAAATAAAACTAGAAACATCTGAGCGTCAGCACAATGTAGCTGGTACTTAAGAGATTATAGGGTAGGAAACAGTTTCGGAGTTATAATCTTCATTTTTTTAGGGAGGGGTAGGGAGGGGAGGGAGAGGAAGACAGTCTCAAGCAGGCTCCACGCCTAGCATGAAGCCCAACACGGGGCTCACTCTCACAACCCTGAGATTATGACCTGAGCTGAAATCAAGAGTCAGATGCTTAACTGACTGAGCCACCCAGATGCCCATACAGTCCTGATTACCATTAGAAAAACTCAACTGAGGTTCTCAATCCTTCTCAGCCTCAGTTTTCTCTCTTATGATGAGAGCTGAACTTGCAATTTTCTTAGATTCTTCATCCATTAAATATTTTATATTCCCATGAATTTAAAAAAGAACTCAAATTCTGGACAATTCTGGCAGAGGGGCATCTATCCCAGTCTTACATGGACCAGAGCACTGGGCCAACACCTTGCCTATGTAAGACTTCCATTCCTATCATCAAGGGCTGGATAGGTCTTGTTGTATGGAAATATATCAGGCTTCCCCAGAAGTTTCTCTTCCATCCACAGGGGTCAAGAGTGATGACATGCCCCTCTGCTCCATCAACAGACATTGTAAATAGAACAGGGCTCTCCTCCTTTAGACCTCATATCCCTCATCAGGGATAAAGAGAGAGCTCCTGAAATGCACTCTTCTATTACTAACAACACTCTGCTCAGTTATCCATAACTAAACTCATTATGCCTTTTTCACTCCTTGTGTCACACTAAAAGCCCAGACTCCCCGTCATTCCTAATCCATCCTTCAATCCCCAGTTCCTGTCAGACCACATGCCCCTTGCCTTTCCCTTCTCTCATCTCTCTCCACCTCTAATTCCAGAAATCCTCACACCATGTCCTTCAAAACTCTCATCTGTTATCAGCAAAATCATGCATATCTCACTCTCATTCCTAAATGTTCCTTTCATCTTCTTTATAGAACAAAAGCCTGATTCTCATGAAGATACTACTTTATGTGGTAGATATCTTTCTCCTTCCTCTTTTCCCCTCTTAGACCATTCTCCTTCCCTTTTCTCCAAAACCTTCCAGCTGTGAAGATCCTAACACTCGTAACTCCTCATTTTTGCTATCACCTATAGACCCCCTCCTGCGTGTCTCAATGATTCTAGCTTCTGAGTCACTATCATTCTGCTTTATAGTTGAGATTCTCTCCTGACTTAATTCTTGAAAATATTCATTTATAACACCCCGATCTTTCAGTTCCTTGATCTTCCATCTACGATGACTGTACCCACCCACTGTACCTCATCCCTCCTATAGTGGTATCCTAGGTCTGTCTTTACCAGTAACTAAAGAAAAGAAGAGCAGGCTCTGCTCAGGTCTAAGTCGCAGCCCCAGATCCCAGATAAAATAGAACAGATCTGGGGTACCTGGGTGACTCAGTTGGTTAAGCATCTGCCTTCAGCTCAGGTCATGATCTCAGGGTCCTGGTAACAAGCCCTGCATCAGGCTCAATACTCAGTGTGGAGTCTGCTTCTCTCTCTCCCTCTGCCCCTTCCTGCCATTCATTCTCTGTCTCATTCTCACTCTCTTGTATAAATAAATAAAATATTAAAAAAAAAATTTTTTAAGAGAACAGAACAGCTCTGGTCATCTATAAAAACCTTATAGTGATACCTGGGAATAAATGTTTAGGAACTTGCAGACACCAATCTAGTCAAACTTACTTCCTCTACTTGAAAAAAATAGAAGATGGAGGGTCTTTTTGTTCTACATGGAGGGGAGTGCATGAAAATGAACATAAACACCTATTCATATTATTCATGCCACTGTTCTTTGAAATTAATAGAATACATGGACTCTCTAGTATCTACTCACATTTTTCCACAAGGTCACTTAAAGAAATAAACAAATGGAAATAAGTAAATAAATAAACAAATAAGATGGAAGGCGCAAGAGATCCCAAAGTAAGCAAAAAAACAGGTCGCAGCTTCCCCACTAAAGTCAACTCCAGAATTGTGATTTAAACTGTCTTTTGTAAAAGTCTACATGACATTGACTTAGTGTGTTACCCTAAGGGAAAGTTATGATTTTTTTTTAGCCTAGTTTAATTTCAATTCTGAATACAAGTCATTATCAAAGTGCAAGGGATTTAGTTTACCCTAGCAAAAGAGCACTATTCACTAATTACAGACTTAATGTTAAATTAGATCCTCTTTCTCTGCAGCAGCAAAGTAATCAGATGAGAATCCTATGCCTCTATTAAACATCTACATTAGAACTGTCTAATTACTCCAAGATTTGTTTGGGTAGCACTATAGGATGTTCTGAAAGGCTGTGGAGAATGCAGTTTCTATTTCACAGGAGATGGGTATCCACTCAGGGATATCAGAGCAGGGTATATAAGTCCACAGCTAAATCAAGAAATGTCTCGAATGCTTCTCAATGTAATTCAGCACAGTGGATCATCTAAGCACCAGTAATGAAGGCATTTGCTTTCCATCTGCCTCAGGAAAATATTGCAAGGATTCACAAAGGATGTTCAGTGATCTTGAGATTTCCACAATTAAGTGTTACAGAAACAGAAGGTTATAGAAGTTATTATCATCTGAGTTTTAATCTCATTTTAAAAAGTCATAAATCCACTTAGATCTCCACTGTGCCAGCTGACAGTACATTTTCTAAGACTTCTTTATAAAACATAAGGCAGGAAATTTGAGACACCAAGAGATTTTTGCTTGCTTGAAACCCCAGTTGGTTTACAGTTGAGTGGGTGGCACCCTGCCAGCCATTTCTGCTTAACAAAGGAGTGAACATAGCCAGGCTCTGTCTTCTGTATTCCATCCCATGCTGGCATAATTGAAGGGGTAATTGTGGGCCAGACAAGCGACAGATGGCATGTTTGCACCAATGAGATGTGCCAGTGCGGGAAGCTCCTTCCTCACAGCCATACCAGAAAATAGGCCATGGCTCCATACACATATGAGATTCTTCCAGGAGAGCAGGCTAGGGCACACTTGCTTGGATGGACTGACTTGGCATTAACTCTGAGTTTGGCAAATGTCAGGGACGCCCCACATTTGGCTTACCATCGTTCTGAGTAATCACTGGATATTTCCCTTCTCTAGGAGATGTCTCTGAATATTAAAGCTGTTTCCCACTAGATCCAAGAACTTCCCTTCTTTGAAGTCAGATTATTCCTGAAAAAGGAAAAAACTAAGTTGACTTCTGGAAAGATGAAACCCTCCCTTACAGGTAGTTTTGGGGAAAATCTGAAAATGTAATCCTGTGTTCCTTCCAACTCACCTTACTGTTGTGCTGGCTTTCTAGTGTCATTCCTACCATGCTCTACATTTCTGTCTTTCTTTCCTTCGTACCTCACCTATATACTCTGATTTTATAATAAGAAAGAAAAAATTCCTTAAAGACAGCAACTGGTCTTACCATCATATCTCCAGTATCTAGCACAATGCCAATAACATAATAGGTGCCTAATAAATGCTTACTGAATAAATTTTAAAAAGATCTTATATGATATTGAGAAAATAAGAAAGAATTAGGACTATCTATGCAGCCTAATGTATTTGCCCAAAAAAGAAGCCACGTTAAGATGAAAACCTCCATTGTTAGATTGTTACAATAATAGTCTTCAATGAATCATACTTCTTCCATGTCTATACTGTTTCTTGTTGATGCTCTTCCCATCAAAAAGTAAAGCCTCTTTCTCCACCACTTCCTCCTTCAATCTCACTTTGAAACGTTTTTCTTGACCACTTGAGCCTAAGATACATTCTGTCAATTACAAAGTGGAGTCCTTAAAAGATTTTGCAAATTCTGATCTTGCTCTCTTGGAGGACTGAAGCGAGTACATTGTGAAGAATCTGGGTCAGCCTACTCAAGGATGAGAGGTCATGTGGAAGAGAAGCAAGGTGCCCTAGTCAACAGCCAACACCAACTGTCAGACACGTGAGTGAGGCCCCAGGGAAGGCATTCATCATCAGCAAAGGAACCACCCATGTTGTACACCAGCAAAATCATGAGAAATAGTCAATCACTGTTGCCTTATTGGGTGGCAGTTGCCCAACAACAGATCACTAAAACACTCCATGCTGTCCAGGTTGTTAGTACCTCTCCTCCCACCACCAATGCTTGAAACCTATGATTCCCTATCACAAGACCACAGCTACTTTCTCAGGTTTGGGGGATTTCTTGGGAAATTTCAACCAGTCACTTCTCAGAATCCACTTGCATTTATCCATTTTACTAGGCATCTGTATCTTTGCCTCATACCTAGATCCTCTTTTTTCTAGGTCTTTCCATCAAATAAGTTGGTTGGGTGGTCTATTTAATTTTCACTTGAAATTCTTCCCCATGAACCTACCACTTGATTCTTCCACCCTGGATTTATGCAGTACAGCTCATAGAAGACTGCTCTTCTTCACATCCATCCACTTCTCACTGAGTCTGACCAGATTCCCAGGACACACAATGGCCAGGACTCTGATTCTTCAAGAGAGCAATTTTTCAGACCAGTGCTTCAACTTGGGATATTTTAAAGAAAAGAAAATGTGCAAAATGATAATTCAGATAACGGAAAAATAATTGCAGCATGATCTTGAACACCAAGCTATATCTTCCCTCTGAGTTCCATTAGGGCTTTTATTATTATGTGTAGTAAGTTATTAGACTTTATATCTGCAAAGGCTCAACAATGACTTCCAGAAAGCTCTTAACCAATTGATTTCATTGTTATTTATTATCCCAGGAATAGCCTTGTCTGTTTATTTGATTCTGTGCACTCTTTGCAAGGAGAATGTCCTTTGACCTGGGTCTAGAGTCTTCTTCTCTGGGGACAATCTTTTCTCATGAATTTTTTATGGATTTTGGAAATCATAGTCATTTTCAAGTTCTTTTTTAGTGGGAAATTTCATTATCTGGTTGGGGTCCCAGATAAAAATGACAGCAAAACCCTTCCAGAATTCCAAAGTTTCAGAGGTAGTGTGACCACTGGAATGCCCCTGATGGCTGCTGCCACAATCACTGCACCTGCAGAACCAGCCGCTGGGCCAGTGGCAGTCTGCCATGGCAAGTAGCAGTGGATATGACTCTTCTGCTCTTCCCCACCCACCAGCTTTCTCTCCAGGCCATGGGCTTCCTTCTGAATATTCAACTGCAAACCAAGATCAGGAGTTAGGCTCTGAACTGAGCACTAACTGTTCATTTAGTCGTACCTATTGACTGCCACTCTTCAGAAGTGATAGAAGCTGAAAGCTTTCTGAGAAAAAAAAAATGAGTCACTCTGTGGCAGTTATCTTCCTATAGAGACATCATACCTCTGTGTCAACATCAAAGGAGAAGGCATGGCTCAGTGTCCACCAAATCTAAGTGCATCTGGTAGAGTGCATATTCCCTTTTTAATTTAAACTTTAACATTTTCTATCATAATGTTAATGTGAAATAATTCTTAGGAAGAGACTAGCAGAGATATGCCACAGAGATGGTTCAAGTATAACTTTATATTTCCTTGGGCTCTGGAATTTTGATATTCTGTGCTTAAAGTATTTCTGCTTATTTTATTTTATTTTATGTTACTTTTAAAGGTTTGTTTATTTATTTTATAGAGAGAGAGAAAGAAAGAGAGAGAAAGTGAGCAGGAGGAGGGAGGGGGGAGAGAGAATCTCAAGCAGACTCCTTGCTGAGCACAGAGCCTGACGCAGAGCCCGATCCTAGTACCCTGAGATCATGATCTCAGCCAAAATCAAAAGTCCAACACTCAACCAATTAAGTCACCCAGGCACCCTTATTTCCTATCTTTTTAAATGAGGGCCGCATAGAAGAGGAATACGTGGAAGCAAATGAACAGAGGAGTTTCTCTCCTGCTCACCAAGCCAAGACTAAGCCAGAAGATGCTGTGCTCTATAACCTATCTGATGCCCACATTTTTTTTTATTTTTTTTTAATGCTCACATATGTAAGGACGGAACACTAGGAACAATGTACCAGAGAAAGTGCAGCAAAAAGTCTCACGTGAGCAGATAGACACAGAGCATCTATCCCCAGAGCAAGGCCTCCTGTCTTCACAGATTTTGACATTTTCTGGGGAACCAAGGGTGTGGTAGAAAATAAACTGCATTACTTTTAGGTCCCACAGAGCTCTAATCCAGACTTTGCTACTGTCTGACTTCAGAGTTTTGGGAAGTGTCTTCGTATTTAGAACGTTGCCCTGCAATGTGCTGTGAGAATGAGGATGACAATGTAAGTAAAGGATGGAATATGGTAGCTATTACTCATCTGTACATAATATTATGGATTCATCAGTTTGCATTAAATATAATCCACAAAACTAAGATATATCCTTAAGTGATTTCTCTATAGCATTTTTAGTTCTTTCGGGCTGCTGGAAAATTTTTCTACTACCTGCATACCAGCTTAGTTTTATCAAAAAAGAAGTAATGAAAGCATATTACACCACTAGCTCACTCCAGAGCCCACTTCCATGAAGAAGCCACTCTTTGCCTCGCAGCCTGAGTTCCTTGTCCAATATTCCACTTTGTTCACAGCATTATTGACACAAGGACCCCAGGTCATCATACCTCAGGTCCACATTTAGACCTAGGGATGCATTACAGACCAGACTGCTCTGTGTGTTAGAACCATACCCAAGGATCACTAGGACCTCAGATTGCTGAAGATCATTCCAGAACCTTCTTAAATTTCTGGAGCTGAAATAATGGTGATGACATAGCAAGCACCACTGCATACCAAGTGCTGACTGTGTGTCAAGCATTGTAGTAAAAGTCTTATGTTCATAGTCAACTCTTATCCTCATAATACCATATGCAGTCTTATTACCCTCATTTTACAGAAAGATAATTTAAAGCTGAGATGAGTTAAACCACTCAAGGTCATACGACCAGATAGTGGCAGAGCCAGGATTCAAATCCAGGCCTTTTACCCACTTTGTGTTTTTCAAACTTTTTTTTCAGCAACAAATGCCTTTTATCCAAGTATTGCTCAGATACTTGGCAAACCCAGCTGATGTGGTTTAACTAGTGTCTGACTGCTAAGAAATCCCTGCAGAGCCCTGAGATCTATGGAACAAAGTGAAAATTGTTCACTAACCAAGCTGCCTCTTCCAAACAGTGTGCAGGAAAGTACTTTGAGGAGAACTGAGGTCATAGAGTTCTTAGGGAAAATCTAAAGGAACGGAAATGGAAGTGTTGCAGTGTTGGGAGGCCTGGTAGCTGGGATGATTTCCCCACTGTTAACATGCTCCTCTTGCCTTCCACTGAGCCATTTCTACTGATAGCAGAAGGCCTCCTCACTCAGCTGCCAGAGAGAAAAAAAAGGGTGGGTCATCTACTCTCCAGCTGGGAAAAGAGATGGTCAGAAGTCAGAAATTTTCAGAAACAGAAGTTTTGGCACGGGCTGCCTACCCACACAGACCGCCACAGGGTCCCTGTGACAGTTTGACCCACCAGAACCCCCACCCAGGAATGATGCTGTGTATCCAGTCCATCAACTGGAATACTGCAGGTCTGCAGGTGCCACACTAACTTTATTACTGCCTCCTCTCAGGCCAACCTGCTGGGACACTGCCACTTTCTTACTTGAAATTTTGGTCATCTATGTGTCTCAATCCACTTCAACTAATGTTTCCATTTTCATTGCTTTTCTCAACATCAGCATTACTGCCTTTTCATGTGGGAAATGGTCATTTTCTCAGAAGCTAGAATTTTCAGATCACCTTTGAGAACTGTGAGCTTACTGAAAGAGGCTCTGATTCTCAGTGACAGCCCAGAGGAGTCAGCTCTGTTTATATGATGAGTACATTAAAAGGCCTTTCTCCATGGTCTGTTAATTAGATATGTTTTGCTGATTACTTTCTAGAACTGTGTGGACACTCACAGCTCTCAGTTTAGGGAAGCTGCTGACCCTCCACCCAGTACCCTGGATGACAGTCTTTGGCCAATAGTGACAAAATGATGCAACATCTAATAGTCCATGCGCACATTTTAAATTTTTTTATAATTCCTTTATTGAGGTGATCTAAACAAATCAGAAGTAAAAGATGTATAACTTATAGAAAGAAATTTAAAATGAGTTCACAAAAAAAAATAAAAAAAAATAAAATGAGTTCACAATAATGCCCCACGTGATACAAACATTGTAACCCCCTTCTCTAGAATCACTTGCCCAAATCTGCTAAAACTAGCAACGGCCGATATTTCAGATTTACCCAAACTAGAAGATGTAGAAAGAAAATGTGTGTGAACACTAGGTGCACAAATTTTAAAATTCTACTCTTCATCAGTAGAGTACTGGCTCATTACTAGAGTATTTTTTTTTTTTAACTTTTAAGCAACTACCTCCTGGGAAATATCAGGGCTTGTTTAAAAAATCCTTTTCATGTACTCTAGCTGGGAATCCTTCCAAGATGTTCTGCTCTGCTTACCTATAATCCACATCTGCTCTGTAAACAACCATGACTACTCACTTGAAAAATAAGCACCAACTTAGATTCTAAAGAAAGAATGATTTCTTCATCAGGAAACATAAAATGAAAAAATATTTTTAAAAAAAAAGAAGGAAGGAAAGGAAAGGAAAATATTAAACCTATTAAAATACTACTAAACTTTTAAAATATTATTTTACTTATGGAAAGGAAAAAAGCCTGCTTTAGAGTAAGAGAACTATTTCAGCAAGATGAATATATCTATATTTTTAAAAGAATTTAATAGAACCCTGAAATAATAATTCAAAGAAAATTATTCCTATCAAGAATTTGCTATACATTTCACTTACAATTGTTGCCACAATTTAATAGATGGGTCTCCTACCACAATGAAATATTGTTTAAAATATAAAATTGAAGGTAAAGTACAATTGCATCTACATGAATTCTAGAAAGAACAAATCTAATGTATAGCTGGCAAGCAGGTCAGTGGTTGCCTGAAATGGGGGATAGAGGTAGAGAATAATTGAGGGGGAGCCCAAGTGAAGTTTTGGGGGGTGATAAAAAAGTTCCATGTCTTGATGGTGGAGGTAGTTTCATGGGTACATACATTTGTCAAAACCCACTGAATCATTCACTTAAAAGAGGTGACTTTTATTGAATGTAAAATATGCTTCTATAAAGATGACACAAAACAAACCAAAACAAAGATAAGCACATTTCAAATATATATTTAATATATAATAAATATATCTTATATTTTATTTTATATTCTTAAAAATACATATGTATTTTTAAAACAAGGTATATTGCTAACTTAATTTTGAGAATTATACATAAAAATCTTTATATGTCCCCAAATTTTTCAGATTTATTGTTTTCATGTCTTTATCTTTCTCTGCCATGCTCCATTACTGACCTCTACTGAGCATTAAGTGGATTTTACAAGAAAATTTATTATAAATCCTTATCTTAATAGATATCCTTTCTACCAGTTACTGTTTCTCTGCAAATACACAGGTGTATCAAAACTATCACATCTGAGTAATACATTTCTGTTAGAATGGTTCCTAGAGGAATCTGCAGGGTTAGGATCATCCTATGCTCACTGGAGGGTCTTAGTGGACTTAAATCTAATTTGCCTTGGGATAGAGTCTATTGAAATCATTCTCTCACCTTTTCCCAATGAGCTTTAAATTGTTTTATTAAATTTTAAAAGTATATATCCTGTCCTCAATAATACTGGATCTGTAATAGTTTCCTATTGCTATTGTAACAAATTTGACCACAACTTCAGTGGCTCGAAACAAGACATATTTGTAGTCTTACAGTTCTGGAAGTCAGAGGTCAAAACTGAGTTTTATGTGGCTAAGATCCATATGCTGGCAGGGCCATATTCCTCTGTGGAAGCTCTAAGGGAGAATCTATTTTTTGCTTTCTCCAGCTTCTAGAGGCCACCTGGCACATGGCTTCTGTTCAAAGTGCACCACTCCAACCTCTGCTTCCATTGCCACATCTCCTACCACCCTGACACTCCCACCGGGCTCTTCTCAGGACCCATGCGGTTATACTGGGCCCACCTAGATAACCCAGGGTAATCATTCCCAACTCAAGATCCCTACATTAACCCCATCTGCAAAGTCCCTCTAAGAAGGTAACATACTCACGGGTTGGGAGACCATTCCACCTACCACAGTGTCCAAAAACAATTGGCACTAAATCTCTCTTTTTAAAAAAACAAAATGGACTTAATAGCAAAAAAAGCAAATAATCCAATTTAAAAATGAGAAAAGAATTCAAATAGACATTTCTCCAAAGAAGATATACAAATGACCAACAAGCATGTGAAAAATGTCATTAGGGATCCCTGGGTGGCGCAGCGGTTTAGCGCCTGTCTTTGGCCCAGGGCGTGATCCTGGAGACTCGGAATCGAATCCCACATCGGGTTCCTGGTGCATGGAGCCTGCATCTCCCTCTGCCTGTGTCTCTGCCTCTCTCTCTCTCTCTCTCTCTCTCTCTCTCTCTGACTATCATAAATAAATAAAAAATTTTTTAAAAATGTCATTAGTCATTAGAGAAATGAGAATCAAAACCATGGTAAGACATCATTTCATACCTACAAGGATGGCTGTTTTAAAAATGGAAAATAGTAAATGTTGAAAAGAATATGGTAAAATTGGTACTCTTATACTTTGATGGTGGGAATATACAGTGGAAACAGTTTGAAGATAAATATAACAAGTTAAATATAAAATTACACTGTGACCCAGCAATTCTACTCCCAGATATATATCTAAAATAACTGAAAACAGGTGTTCAAACAAAAACTTGTACGGTGTTCATAACAACACACTCACAAGAGCCAAAAGGGGGAAGCAACGCAAACATCCATCAGTGTATGAATGGATAGTCGAATATTGTATATACACACAATAGAATATTACTGAGTCATAAAAAGGAATGGAGTACTGATCCATGGTACGATATGAATGAACCTTAAAGACATTATGCTAAGTGAAAGAAGTCATTCCCAACATATTGCATATAATTCCATGTATTTGAAATATCCAGAATAAATGAATACAAGGAGACAGAGCAGTTTAGTGGTTTGCCAAGGAGGTGGGAAGGGGAGTGACTACTTAATACATAAGGCATTTTCATTTGGGGTGATAAAAATTCTGGAATTTGATAGTGGTGATGGTTGCGCACCAGTATAAATAAATTTTATGCCACTGAACTGTACATTTAAAAATTACTAAAATGAGGGGAGTGCCTGGGTGGCTCAGTTGAGTGTCCAACTCTTGGTTTTGGCTTAGATCATCTCAGGGTTGTGGGATGGAGCCCTACCTCCTCTCCCCCCATTTGCACATGCACACATGCGCTTTCTCTCTGTCTCTCTCTCTGTCTCTCTCTCTCTCTCAAATAAATAAAATCTTTTTTTTACAATCTCTAAAACTGGAAAAAAAAAAAAAAGACTCTCGGTTTGGTGCACCTGGCAGTAGGGAATAAATGGGTGCAGAGCAGGGGGTGTGCCCACTGTAGGGGCAGGCCTTAAGCGTGTGACCTGCCACACAGGGACCACAGGCCGGTGACCTAAGGACTAGAGTTCCAGGCACGTGCTCTAACATCTCAGACTGCAGAGACGGGTGCCACTCGGTTTTTGGTTGGGACTTAGTCTCTTAAATCTGATAATCAGATCCACATGATAGATTCTGATGACGAAAATAACATTATAAATACAAATGTCTGAGAACCTGGGTGGTTCAGTGATTGAGAGTCTGCCTTTAGCTCAGGTTGTGATCCCTGGGGTCCTGGGATCCAGTCCTGCATTGGGGTCCCTGTAGGGAGCTTGCTTCTCCCTCTGCCTATTTGTCTGCCTCTCTGCGTGTCTCTCATGAATAAATAAATAAAATCATGATGTCCTCCTCCATCAAATGGGTGATATCTGACATTTTAGTACCAGTCCTGCCAACAGAGGTGTACTGTGCTGGCCACCTGTTACAGTAAACTTTCTATGCCCCATATGGAGTCCAGAGTGGGGCATGGACTCGTGACCCTGAGATCAGGACCTGAGCTGAGATCAAGAGTCCGATGCTTGACCGACTGACCCACCCAGATGCCCTAGTAATTAGTGTTTTTTAAAATTCCACTTATGGTTTTTGGAAATCAGATTAATTTGTGAGTAAGACCAAGCAGGATAAAATCCTCTTTTGCTCCTGCTCTATCAGCTATTGAATCATGGAAAATCTGGACACTTCTGGTGCTGGAGACACTTCCACATGCTGCTTTGCAATTTGCAAGACACTTATCGGGCTATTTCAATGTGATGTTTCTGGTAACCTTAGTGTAGATATCTTCATATACCTCATTTTATAGACAAGGAAATAGAGGTTCAGAACTCATTTGCTAGGGATCTCATGGGTAACATATTAGAATCAAATTTCCAAGAGAAATCTGCCCCCACACACATCCACCCTGAGATTATTTCTCCTGATGTATGGAGAACTTAGACTGATTTGTCTATTTGAAAAAAATCTGATGTTTTGGGGGGAAAGAATCATAAAAAATTTAGTAGGGTACCAAAGTTTAATAGATAAAAATAATCTTTAAATATATGTGAGATACAAGAGATGTCATGCCCAAGTACAACCATGCCCTAAATATCTTATATATTACATGCACTGTAATGCAAACTTACTGTAAAGTTCAGATTAACTTTTTATTTTTAAATTATCAAGACTTTCAAAAGCCTTTGAGGACTTACTGATACTTCTAACAAAAACATTAAAAAGGGAAGATTTTTACAATAAAAAAATCGCTAAAATGGTACATTACACATCTTGTGTATTTTGCCACAATATATAAAAATGACATAGCAACATTTCTTAATTCATGTCCTTCAAAGTTTCCCTTTATAAACACTTTTATACCTATACCTCATTGTTCTTGCACACTTAAAAATTTTCACACCCTGAGCTAGTCTCTTCTCCACACATAATCAGAGTTTACTCAGCAACCTGTAGGTGGGATATTCAGGTGTGAAATGGGCGGTTTTCAGCTTCTAGATTTTCACATGAGAAAGGTGTCAAGTCTGATTCCTGTAGTAGCACTCAGGTTATTTTCTACAGTGAGTCATCACATGCTTCAATGACATCCTAAGGAAATATCCCAAATTATGAGCAATGTCGATAGCTGACTAGTCAGTAATGTTTAAGGATTGAGAGAGACTATGTATCTGGAGATCATTTTTAAAGAGTTTTCCGTTTCTTAGATGCAAGCTGCCATTTGGAGCTGACCTTGGTGGGGAATTGCCAGTCCAGCAAGATGCACACATGATGTTTGCACTGGACTTCCTTCAGGCTGCAGTGAAAAGCTGCTCCTTGAAAACCTAGCCTTTTGTCTGTGAGCAAAGTGTATAGATGATAGAACTACAATTACGCTTTTATAAAGAGTGGATACAAACAGGTTCTGTGTGAGTGGTACAGCTGAAAATAATGTTATGTTTTATATTAATTTGCTTTTCGTGCTTGCGTAAATCCAGTTGGCACAATAGGCCTCCCGAGTATTTTATTAACAGTGTGATTATTTCTATTTCACTAAGGAGAAAGTAGCCCAGGGGAAGTAGTGGAGGTCCAAATGTCTGGCTCCTAGCAGCAGGGCAAGAGTACACTGTTTTTAACATATATTCTGGGAGCATCAGCCAGGTTTGCTTTGGTAAGTTAAAGTTTCTAGAATGAATTAGAAAACATTGAATGGTATGGCCTTCTTTTGAAACTTGGCTATTTATATGAACATCTTAAAGGCTCTGAGAATTTCTGTGGTTGAGAAACTTAGGTTTTGTTTAGCCTGGCTTAACTTCGATTCTAGAATTTATTATTATAAGTAACACTGTTTGTAACCTGTAGGAAATTATATTCTAAAGGATTCATTAGAATTTCATGTACACATTGGTACTTATTTTGATCTTACCCTTAATAATTAGGTCATAGGAAACAATATGGCCTAATGATAGTGTAGAACCTGGGAGCTCATCTTCACTCAGCCCCAAATAATGTGCTATCATTTGCCAAGTTATGATCGCAAGTGAGTGAATCACATTACTTTTGAGTATGAGAATTATATTACCATCATTAAATTCTACACTAATTATACATCTAGGAGAGAGAACAGGTGTCCATAAAAGCAAGAAAGAACAAATGCCCATTCTTCACATGCCCCTTGTGAGTTATATGATAAAGATTAGAAGCGTTACTGCCAGAAAGCATGTGCTAGGAGTCATGTCCACAGACCAGAAGCTCTGTGCAAAACAGGTTGGGGCAGGTGGCCACGGGGGACTCCTACTCTAAGACTGACCTGCAGGGACACCAGGGAAGTGGGTGGCTGAGGCCAATAAGGGAGAAAACAAGGTGTCCCCTTCTGCAGCAATGGCTTGAGTTTTCCTATCTCTGTGAGGTCAAGAGCTTACCCTGGATAGAGCAGCGTCTCCATCACCGTAAGAGGCTGACAGCAAAGGGAGAAGACTGGAGGGCTCTGTGTGTGTGTGTGTGTGTGTGTGTGTGTGTGTGTGTGTGTGACATGAAGCACACTGAAGCACTATTGGATGTTTATTCCTACTTCTCTTCATTTGTTTAACAGAAATCTAAAAGTAGTTGGCCACTTTAAAAAACAAACAACAACAAAAAAAACCCTGTTAGACTGCTTTTACTAGGAATCTCCAACAAAAACTCTTTGTTTCACAACTGTGTGCATAAAATGTAGCATGCAGCTTTCTGACCTAACACAGTAGCAGTTGGCTTCCTCCAGGGTCATGCATGGAGAAATAAGTATCATAAGTAAATAAAAACATGTAGAGTAAACAGGATCAGAATGGCATGCTTAAACTGCACGGCAAAGTGGTATGGACTACTAAAGAGCCACACCAACAAAAAGAAAGCATTTTTTAAGACTTGTGAGATCATGGACTGAGGGTCATTTGATTGTATTAAAAATACTCACAGCTCCCAAAATGTGCTTTAAGACATTCCCAGGTAGGACAATGTCAATGTGCTCACAGGAATATTGCAGGATATTTTCAATGTCCAAGGAAAACACGCTGCTACTGGGCACCTGCCAGTCACCCTGCAAACTACTAGCTCCAGTTAGTTCACATGTTCAGTATCAGATTGTGCCACATTTCTTCAGACACTGTTGTATCTTTGCAAAGCTATGCCTTTTGTAGTTACTATGATACAAACCAAGTGCCCCAAACAAAAGCAGCGTGGAGCAAAAAAGTGAAGGTGGAGAAGTCCAATCTGATTCCTGGCTAGTTGCAGATGCTTCCGCCTCCTCCAGGCACTATTGAGAACAGGAACCATTTCTTACTCATCTTTGCACAATATCCAGTAGGAACAAAATGCCTTGCCTACAGCAGGTGCTCCGTAACTATAGGTGACATGGTATTGCCAGGTAATGCAACAGAAACGAGCACATCACTATGGTACAAAATACTTACATTGTGCATACAGCCCTGGTGAATGTGTTTTTGCATATAAAAGCCTGTGCGAAGGAGTCTGTGCAGAAATCATTTTGCCCGGAATGGAATGAAGCAAGGAAATCCCGTGTCTTTTCTCACCCATCTGCAATACCATAAAGGCCACCGTGTTCCTCAAACCGTTAGAACGACGTGTGCCAAGTGAAAGAGGGAAGGCATCACCAAATAAGCTCCTCAAAGCTAAGAACAGGATTAAAAAGGCACCAAGTGTCCAAATGTTCCAAATGTCCTGTGTCCCAGGAAAAAAGAGAAATAGCGTGCAGCCCTTTGGGGAAATGAGTAAGGAATGAGAGTCATGAAGACCCCACTGTGGAAGAGGAGGGAGGAGAAAGGAATTAGACGTTGTTAGAAAGTCCAAAGTAAAGCTGTCTATGTGTGGCTTCACTGCCATCTCAGGGAAGGGCTGAGGGGGAAGACCAGCAGGCAGAAGTAGCTGGCCAAGAGGGAAGCAGCGCCTGAGCTGAGGCTGGCCTGGTTAAGGAGAAGGAACTCAACCCAGCCCCATCAGGATGGGAGGGAGGAAGAACGGGGCCATGCTGTTGCCCTGATCCTCAGGATGTACTAAACAGAACACTGTAGGGGAGTTAGCTAGTACTGAATGAGGATGTCTTTTTCATTGTAATAGATACATAAAGATTTCCATGCATTTATATAAATATATATACGTATATATATGTATATGTTTATCATCGGACCCACAATTTCACAGTATTATTGCCAGCAAGGAGGAGGAACTAGTAAGCTTTGTCATTACCCATCTGACACAAGTGGCATGGACCTCAGATGTGCCCCAGAGCTAATAGATGGATTTATCTGATCTCATGAAAACAGTAGATAAATGTTGGAAATTGGACAAACACTGTTTATATGATTCCCCAAGAAATTGGCCCTGGCTTTTCTGAAGCTTTGCAAGGCCTTGTTAATGCAAATCTTTTTAACCTGCAAAGTCTAACTATGGAAGAAAGAAGCTTATTTGCTGGTGCATCTGGGCAGGAGAGCAGTTCCTTGGAAAACTGTAGAGGAAGCAAGAGAAAATACTTCATGCCCAGACAAACACAGGCTAGAGCTCCCCAGATGTAAAAGGAAAGGAATGATCATGAGTCTGTTTAATAGTAATATCAGGCTTCCTTACATTTTGAATACCTAACGTGGCACAGGTCTAATTAGGAAAACAATTTTCTTTAACCATAAATTGTCTCTTTTAATGCCTGATCTTTCCTTTTGCCACAGGGAAGGGAAGAGTTTGCATTTATTAGAGTAAGTTTATCATTCTGAAGGAATAATATAATATTTAATATAATAATTAAATTCGAGATGAGAAATATTTTTATTATTTCCTTCCCTGAAGCATGATCTTCAGGAAAAAAAATACTTTAAGAGAATAATATTTCATGTTATTATTTTCCCACACTGATTCTCAGCAATTTCCAAAGTATTTCCTGTGTTTAGTGCTGTAATCCACTTATACCCTCCTCAGGGAAAAAAGATGATCAAGGAGTATTTCTTGCTAAATGCTCTGGATTTATTCCAATTTGTTTTGTAATAAAAAAAAAAACATTCTGGAACATATTAGTTGGTAGAAATGAAGCAGGGATGGTGGAACAAGCTTCTTTAACAAAAGCATATTCCATGTGTAGAACATGTTGAAAATGCTACCGAGACAGAAAATCAAAATAGAACTGAGTATTGAGAATTATTGACAATACTCTGTGTGTGTGCACATGTGTGTGTGTGTAAAGAAAGAGAAGTATCCATACTCAATTTTTAAAAATATGCATTCACTTTTAGAACTTGAAAGCAGTATTGATTTCTCGTATTCTCATTTATCACTAAATCATTTTCCCCAAGGAGAAGGAAATAATGCAATCAAGAATTTGTTGATATGATGAATTACTAGAGAATTAATAAACCACAAACTCATGTCTTTCTGGGTACAAGTGTGATTTATTAAACATAGAGAAATAATAGTATCCTCAACTCCAAATCCAAATATATGTGAAAGTTAAGAGCACCAGCTACCTACAATATTTAAAACGAATATCAGAATTCACTCAAGAAGTGGCTTAGTGTATAAATGAAAGTTATAAAACATGGTAGGACCCATCATTGCCAGTGGGCATATAGAGAAGAAATCCAAATGCAAGGTTGAAAATGATTTGTTCTAAAATGAAGAGTGGTAGGACTTGAGAAGAGAGAGATCACTGTCCAGAGAGCAATCAAGAAGGCCTTATAGAGAAAGTGGCATTTGGTTTGGATCCTGAGAAGTATGATGTGGACATGCAGAGATAGGGAAGAGCGAGAGACAGAAGTTCTAGACTGAGGGAGCAGAATAAGCAGAGAAACAAAGAGAAAAGCATGGGATGTTTAGCCCTCAGGAAAATGAAATCAGTTTGGAAAAATCCAGTGTGTATGAAAGAAATTACTTGTAATAACTAGAATTAAGTAGGAACCATATTCGAGACACTAAGACACAAATTAGGTCAAGCCCTTCCTCCTGCTGATTAATACTCACACGGTTAAACTCAAGGGCTGGGGCACCTGCGGGGCTCAGTTGGTTAGGCATCCAACTCTTGATTTTGGCTCAAGTCATGATCTCAGGGTTTCAAGATCAAGCCTGGAGTCCAGCTCCACACTCACGGGGCGTCTCCTTGAGATTCTCTCTTACCCTCTCCCTCTGCCCCTCCCCAACCCAGGCACTCTCTCTCTCTCTCTCTCTCTCTCTCAAATAAATAAATAAATCCGTAAAAAAAAAAAAATGAACTCAGGGGTTATTTCTTCAGGGGAATCACATTACTCGGTTGGGGTTCCCTCTGTGTCCTCTCCTCATTTCCTACATTTTTCTGTCAAAGCACTTATCACACTTGACAGGAATTGCTTATTGGTCTATCTCTTTTATCCGCACACTCTAGAAAGGCAGGGATGGAGTTTATCTTGCTCATAGGCATATTCCCAGCACTTAGTATATGGAGTCTTTATAATATGTAATAATCATTTGTGAAGGGGAAGGAGAGAAGGAGAAAGGAAAGAAGAGGGAAAAAATGACAGCCAGGGCCTTGTCCTGGAAAGCCTGAATGCCAGATGAAAAAGTTAAAACTTCAGTAGATAAAGGTATGTCATTGACAGTTCCTGAGCCAGAGCGTGGGAGATAGGGTGGCTGAGATGATCAAACCACAGGCAGAGGGTGATTCACCAGGCTCTAATGCTGAGGTTGAGTGGGGTGGTCCAGCTGGACGAACCAGCACACACCAAAGCTTAGTCAAGTATGTATGGGTGTTTGATAGAATCTAAGGTGATGGAGAAGTTTCAGGTCTTTAGTCACCACAGATGATGTGAGTTTTAAGATCTTCTATCTTCGGGCAGCCCAGGTGGCTCAGTGGTTTAGCACCGCCTGCAGCCCAGGGCGTGATCCTGGAGACCCAGGATCGAGTCCCACGACGGTCTCCCTGCATGGAGCCTGCTTCTCCCTCTGCCTGCGTCTCTGCCTCTCTCTCTCTCTCTCTCTTTCTCTCTCTCGCTGTGTCTCTCATGAATAAATAAATAAAATCTTAAAATAAAAAAAAAGAGCTTCTATCTTCTCCAGCCAGTGGACTCTGTCTTGACTCCAGAGACATAAAAACACCACCAGCAGCTGCTTGGCACTATAGAAAGAGAAGCAACTTCTTCTGGAATAGCTGATTGTTTATTCAGGATAAACATTTTTTTTTTAAAACTAACCCACATGTAATGTCACACAGAATTTTTTAAAAAGATTTTATTTATTTATTCATGAGAGACAAAGAGAAACAGGCAGAGACATAGGCAGAGGGGGAAGCAGGCTCCCTGTGGAGAGCTTGATGTGGAACTCGATCCCAGGACCCCAGGATCATGACCTGAGCCAAAGACAGATGCTCAACCACTGAGCCACCCAGATGCCACTGTCATACAGAATTAAATGGGGGTATTTGACTTGGTTTAGCTCTTAAGTTCTGATGCAATGCACAAAGAGCCAGATTTGAGGTAAGGCCTGGGTATAGGCACAGCTCCACCATTTATTCACTGATAACTATAGGTGAGTCCTGAGTGTTCCTGATCCTGTTATCTCATTAATAAAGTGAGGGACTTAGCACAGGAAATCACTAACACGCCTTTAGGGCTACTGTCTTGAAAATGTATTACTTTAAAGCACTTCAAGATGATATATTCACGAAAGCATCACAAAGTGCTAAAAAGATATATGGTTCTTTTATGACCATCTTAAAAATAAATCATTATGATATGCTCAAAAAGGAAGACATTTATACAATTTGGTTGAATTAATTCTCCATTTTGAAGGTAAAACTGAATAGTAATGGAATTATCCAATAATATTTACTTTAAGAATTTAAAATGGGGGGGGTGGGAAGCCAGCTAAAATTTAATAAATAGGGGCAGCCCGGGTGGCTCCGCGGTTTAGTGCCACCTTCAGCCCAGGGCATGATCCTGGAGACCCAGGATCGAGTCCCACATTGGGCTCCCTGCATGGAGCCTGCTTCTCCCTCTGCCTGCGTCTCTGCCTCTCTCTCTCTCTCTCTCTTTCTCTCTCTCGCTGTGTCTCTCATGAATAAATAAATAAAATCTTTAAAAAAATTAATAAATAGTCACCATCATTATTAATTATTGAGTTGGATTTGTAAAAGTTGAAGACATGAAGGTAAACTGACAGAAAGTAAAATTTCAATGTATATAATATAGATAGTAGCTCTTTACTACTGACATTTCCAATCCTCTCAGAAATCTAACTAGTTGCTATATAATCACAGACAGTACAATTAGCCCGACTTAAATCCTTTTTCCTCTAAAAGTATTATTTTAAATATTCACTAAGACTCGAGTTTCATTACTCTAAGCATATGACTAATTTTTTCTCTCCAAATCAGAAGATACTAGAAAAAGCATGTTTCTTGAACAGTTATAATCTTTTTATTCTTACTTATAAATGGCTGTAGTATATAAATATATATATATATTATTTACTAATTAACTTAATATTAGTTTAAGGTCTTAAAGCTAAATAAAGGTCTAGAAATTATAAAACTTACTGATGCATTAAGCCCTTATAATTTCACAGTGTTCATAAGATTAAAGGATATTCATAATTAAAATTTAATTGGACTAAGCATAATTTTATATTTTTTAACGTTAAATAATTTGTGGTTACAATAATAACTTACTGGGCCCATAGAGCTAATGCAGATTTTTTTTTTCAAATTTTAATCATGAGAAATTATACCTAAATCTTGCCTTACTTAAAATATTAAACTAACATTTTTATGAGGTAGTAAGATCAGAGAAAAATGTGTAGCATTTCTATAAGCTAAAATTAAATTACTCTTATGTGGCAAAGAGTATTCTTTTAAAAAATGAACCTCAATAATGTGTGATCCATTAATCTCCAAAGTTTTCTGAGAGAAGTTAAAATTGGAGAGGGAGGAAAAGAAGACATGAGAGAGAGTTGGCTTCAAATATGAAATTATCATTGTAAAAAGCTACTTTCTATCCTCACAGTGAAGAAAAGTGTGCAAGGAAGACGGTCTCTCTCTCTCTCTCATTTACACATAGCCATATACATGTAGTTGCACTCACACACATGCACACACTCAGACAAAACGCTTAGGTGCAGACACAATAAAGTAAAAAAGAATCTCCTCTTTTAAATAAGTAATATCCCCTTTAGAGCAATAAGACAGGTGATTCCTGCTGAAGGTTTCTTCCCCTTTATGTTCTAATGTATAGCTCAAGTAGACAATCATGATTATGTCAAGAAGTTTCTCAAAGTGGTCATTGCAACTCCAGTTCAAACATGGTATAATTATGCCAGTTAGAGAGATATGCACTTAAAGACTTAAGGGACGTATCTGTCCCAGAGAGCCAAACACACTAGAAGATCCCATGAGAACTGCAATAGACAGTAGGAATGGTTCTTGAACAACTTCTTGTCTCTAGAGTATGCTTACAGTCATCACTACTTAGAAGCCCAAAGAAATTTCCAAACAATGGGCAGAAAATACAAAATAAAACATTTCTCAAGGATACAAAGATAAATCTGAAGAAAGTTATAATAGGTTTTTGAAAAGGTGACCAAGCCAAAGTTTGTCCAAAGAACATCAAGCTGATGAGAACTGAACTCATCAATCCTTAGAGTCGTCTGGAAGATGGATTTCTGGAGCATGTGCCCATCCCTCCCTCTGGACTTCCTCCCTGGATTCACAGAAGTTGAGGAGAGCAATACGGTGACACATGGAATGGAAGTGTTTGTATTAAGGCAGTTTTTACCATGGATGATTATGTTCATATTTAATCAGATAATGAAAGGATTCTTAAAACCATTTCTCATTTCTCAGAGACAAAATAAACTTATTTGAAAATCAGCTCAGCAATAGAAAATAAGAAATCAGGGGTTCAGACACAACCTGGGTCTTACTGATTCTCACAGTTGAAGAGATTCCTGAGTAGAGGCCTCAAGGGACCCCAGGGACACACCCACTCATGGAGTACCCACTCATGGTCTTGGGCCTAAACAGCCAGGGGTTCTTTTGTAAATCTCAGTGGAACTTCCAAGATTGTTGGCTATTGACTCCCCCCAAATACCTTGAAAAGGACCTATTACTCAAGGACAAGTTTATTAGGCTTACTACAATGAGGGGAAGTGCCACCTCGACAGGCATCTTAGAAGGAAATGAGAAGGGAGAAATCAGAGGAGGGTATTTACAGCATTTGTGGGGCTTGGCTGAGTGATTTTCTGCAAAGCAAGAAACCAGTTGGCATTGGACAGAAGTAATGCCATAACATTTTTGAATGGGTGGGTATAGCAAGGAGAGAGTCTTAAAGTGCCTGTAGTTAATGATAAATAAGCTGTTACTATTAATAAATAAGCAATTTGAGTTGGTTCACAGTCTTATCTTTGAGGAGCAATTATTTCCTGGAGTAAGCAGCTGAGGTATTTTTGCCTGGTCTCAAGATTGTCTAGTATGCTTCCTTCTAGAATTATTTAGCACCGGGACAAAAAGCATTGGTTTAGGTTTTGATTTTTTTTCAGTTTGGGTTTTTATGATATACAACATCATAGAGGTTATGAGTGTGAACTCTGGACTTGTACTGCCTGTTTTTGAATCCCAGCTCCTTAGCTAAAGAGCTGTGTGATCGAAGCCACCGAATTAACTTTCCATGATTTCTGTTTTCTCATCTGCCTAATCATAGCTCATATTTATTGACCTATTTCTACTCTGTTCCAGATGCTATTTTAAGTATTTTATTTAATTATTTACAATAGCCTAGGGGGGAGAGCACAGTTGAGCACTTTTGCCAGATGAGGAAACAAAAGGGGAGAAGTTTAATAACTCTCCCATCATGTCTCAATAACGTGGGGGAGCCTCCATGTGGCCTATGGTAGGCTTCAGAGAGCTCCCAGTTCATTGCTATCATGGGCTGCACGCCACAGGCTCACTGGGAGGATTGATGGGATACTCACTGGCTCCTGACACGTGATCAGTAATTGCTAAATGTGAGTGGCTACCATTAAACTATTACAATGAAAATTCAGCAAAATGCAGAGTCAGGAAGAAAACAGGATATAGAAATTGTGCCATCTCTGATTTTTGAGATTTCTGAAGATGCAAAATGTAAAAGTCTTAGCTGTTTTGTAAAAAGAGAAGAAAAACATCCTCTGTGACATAAAAACATGTAGCAGATATCATAGTCCTTCTCGCTGCAGCAAACGATCAGAGGTTACCAGACTTGCAGAGTCTGCACCACTCTGCTACTCCCACCTGAGATAGCAAAGTGTTGGTCTTCCAAGTTGCAATGGAGGATGTATCTGTGTCTTCTCTCCATCCTTTGCATTTAGTTCTAAACTACTTGCCAAAAAAAACCAAAAAAACAAAAACAAACAAACAAACAAAAAAACTACTTACCCTGTGCAGTCTGAAAACCACACTGGCTGGAGGAATGAGCGACTGCCTTATCCTGTCAAGGCAGCTCCGCCTCAAGACATAAAAGTCTCAGACAACAAAGGAGTCAGTAACAGTAGACAGTGTGTGTGTCTCCCTGATGGAGCAACACTATGGTAATAACAAACACGGTCAGTGTAAGTACCCTCTAAATGTTCTCTGTTAATGCTCACTCAGCCCTATAAGATAGGTGCTGTTGGGGTGCCTGGGTGACTCAGATGGCTCAGGTCATGATCCTGGAGTCCCCAGACGCAGCCCAGAGTAGGGCTCCCTGCTCAGAGGGGAGTCTGCTTCTCCGTCCCCCTCTGCCCTGCCCCCCCAGCCCTACTGGTGCATGCTCTCTCTCTCTCTCTCAAACAAATAATAAAATATTTTTTGAAAAAGACAGGTACTATTATTGTACCCATTGTCAAGATGAGTAAACTGAGGTATGTAGCAAAGTGAAGTACTTGCCCTGAGTCCAACAGCTAAGCCAGTCACAGGCCCAGCGTTGGGCGGCAGGCAGCTCGGATCCAGATGTGCGCTCACAACTCTGCAGTGCCGCTGTGGGAACCGGGAGCCCTTCAGCTACCTTCCAGCTGTTCCTGTGCTCTACTTCTAAAGAGGCTGAGCTCCTGCCAGCCTTGTTGGACATCAGCCGGAAGAGCCAGGGAGACAGGTCCTGCTGGCTGCAGACTAGGTAAGCCATGGTGTCCTGAAGAGTAGTCTGTGGCCCGAAGCCACAAAGACCTGAACCACATGTTAGCAGAACAGCCAAGGGAGAGGCCTCGTTTCGAGTAAGCTCGGTGATGCTCTTTAAATGGCATGGATTCGGGCAGCCCGGGTGGCCCAGCGGTTTAGAGCTGCCTTCAGCCCAGGGTGCGATCCTGGAGACCCGGGATCGAGTCCCATGTCGGGCTCCCTGCATGGAGCCTGCTTCTCTCTCTCTCTGTCTCTCATGAATAAATAAAATCTTTATTTAAAATAAATAAATATATATATAAATAAATAGAAAATAAATAAATAAATAAATAAATAAATAAATAAATAAATAAATAAATGGCTTCAGGGACATGCAAGCAAGTTTGCTGGGGGCTGGGCAGAAACAACGGAACCCGGGATGGAGGTAGACTCACAGAGACGTGGGAACATTTAAAAGGCAAAGTTTTTACCTGGTGGAGGTAACCGTATAGATAAACCCGAGGGAAGGAGTCAGGGGCACTGGCCCGGGGAGTGCACAAGGTACACGGAGCTGATGGACAGACGGTCAGACGGTGAGGATCACCGACCCACTAGTCTCGGGGAATTTCATCCAATGACCTCATTAAGGGCAGCCCGGGTGGCGCAGCGGTTTAGCGCCTGGCGTTGGCCCGGGGCGCGATCCTGGAGACCCGGGATCGAATCCTGCGTTGGGCTCCCGGTGCATGGAGCCTGCTTCTCCCTCTGCCTGTGTCTCTCTGCCTCTCTCTCTCTCTCTCTCTGTGTCTCATGAATAAATAAATTAACTCTTAAACAACAACAACAAACAAACAAAAAACCCGGCCTCATTAGCTCCCTGAAGAAAACAAGAGCTCCTGCCCCTAACCGGTGAAGGCACAGGGCAGTGGAGCGTCGCGTACAAGGACCGTGACGGGCAAGAACGAAAGTCCAGGAGGCTGAAGAGGCCCCCCGAGGTCTGGGCAGGACGGCCGTGGGGAAGTCGGGCGGAAAAGTGGGAATACACATCTGCTGCCGTCTGTTTGGAGGAGACGTGTGCACTGCCGTACCTTGGGGTGACCTGAGCCCCACGGCCTGAGAGCCGGCACCCCAAGCTTCAGGGCCGGAGGGAGTCCAGCGAGGGCTGGTGGAGGAGAAAGGAGCCCGGGGCCAAAGCCAGCAGGTGGGAAAGCGGCCCTGAAGGGAGCGCGACGGTGCCTGGGGCTGGGGGGAGCGGAATTGCCCCGCGCAGGGGGAGGCCTCGGAACGCACCGCGGCTCCCACCGCTGGCCCTTTTCTGCCCGGTCACAGGCCCGCGCCCGGGGTCACAGCCAGCGCGGTGTGGACAGGGCCGGCGGGGACCTGCGGGGCGGAGGGGGGCGGGTTGGGCTGCAGGTGCCCGGCTGCTGTGAACAACGCTCGGGGCGCGCTGGCTGCAGCCGGGCCAGAAGGGAGCGCACCCCGACCCCCCTGACTTTCCCTCCCGGGCGCTCCCACTCCCACTCCTCCAGCCTGCTTCCTGAGATCACCGCCCAGACCAGCTCCCATGAGCTCCCGCACTCGGCTCTTGTCTTGGGTTGCTAGGGTGGGGGGAACCCCAACACTAAGACTGGCTCCATGGCTTTTGTGTGAGTGGAAGGTGAAGACTTCCGCAGCAGGAAACGCTGCCCTGAGTTCTGCCAGACAGAAAGCCAACTAGAAAGTGCCTACCTGGCTGCTGGGGAGCTCAGGGCCAAGAGGGGTGCTACCCCAGGGGCGCTGGGACTTGCAGTCAAAGATGCCTGTCTTCCTGGTGCCTTAGCCCCCCTTTCTTTCATTGTCTTTATCTCTCCATCAGAGTATCTGGCTGCCTCTCCCCTCTGTGTCCTGCCAGCAATGACACTACCTGCACAAACAGTCCAGTTAATAAATGGGCAGAAGGATGTGAACAGACGCTTCCCAAAGAAGACATGCACCTCAGTAAGCATGTAAGTGGCTCTCACCATCATTAGTCATGGGGAAGTGGGAATTAACACCACAAGGAGAAACCCTACACGCTCCCTGGAGTGGCTAACATTCAAAAGAGTAATAGAAGTTGGTAGGAGTATAAATGGTATAACTCCTTTGAAAAGAACTGGCAGTTTTATATAAAGTAAACAAATGGGCGCCTGGGTGGCTCAGTGGTTGAGTGTCTGCCTTCTGCTCAAGTGGTGATCCCGGGGTCCTGGGATCGAGTTCCACATCCAGCTCCCTTCAGGGAGCCTGCTTCTCCCTCTGCCTATGTCTCTGCCTCTCTCTCCCTGTCTCTCATGAATAAATAAATGACATCTTAAAAAAAAAAAAAAAAAAAAAAGCTAAATACTCACAGCTCAGCAATTCCACTCAAGAATTCCTCCCCCAAACAAATGGAAAGCATATGACCACCAGAAGATTTGCATAAGAATGTTCATAGTAGTTTTATTCAGAATAGGCAAAATGTTGAAACCATCCAGGTGCCCATAAGTGAAAGAATAGGTAAATTGATGCTAGTATATTTCTATAAAGTAATAAACATGGATGAATGTGAAAATATCAGGCTGAGCAAGAAGAGCCTTATCAAAAGAGAATAGAATAAATTCTACACAAATTTTTAAGACACACTAAATTAATCTGTAGAGTTGAAAAATAAAAAAGAATGATTGCCATGTTGTGGGTAAGAATAATGATTGGTATGTAAGAGAAGTTCTATATCTTGAGGAGTTTTGACTTGCATAACTTTATGCATCTGTCAAAAGCCACAGAATGATACATTTAAGATAGGTATATTTCATTCTATGTAAATTTTACCTCATAGGGGAAAAAATTGAGCTCAATTAATGATACATGTAATGAAATATTTAGTGGGAAAAGTGCTGAAGTCCACAACTTACTCTGAAGTACATTAAAAGAAATGGATTGATGTGTGCATAGACTTACTTTAGTGTGGGAGAATGTGACTTGTAAGATCTAGGACTTGGTATATGGTGCTCACTGTCCTCTTCTTTTTGGGGCTTTGAAATTCTTAGTAAGTAATGTTCAGAAAATCAGGAATGACAACCAAAAAAGAATAGCTGCCCTTTTTTTGAGAAATTATTTTGTGCCATGCTTTCTTTTATCCCTATAATACCTTATTTTTTAACTCAAAATCCTGAGGGTAGATATTATTATCCCCATTATCCTTAGGAGGGAAAACTAACACCCAGAGAGGTTAAATTAAATTCTCCGAGATCAAGTGGCATAAGATAAAATGATGCAAATACTTTGGAGACATCCTGATAGTTTTATATAAAAAAATATTATGGTGCAGAAATTCCTCTCAGAAATCCTTCCTGGGAGAAATGGAAACATATGTCCATGAAATGACCTGTACAAGAATGCTTGTAGCAGCTTTATTTATAACTTAGAAATCAAATCTAGGTCTTTCTCAGTTTATGATCTTAAATTTCATGATATCCTGGTTTTTTTTTTTTAAATGGGAGGATATTCTCTTGTCCTCGAACAGGTCTTGGTTGGGTGGGCAACCAGGTATGTCTTTACAAAAGGATATGTGTCTCTCTGCTTTTTTTTTTTTTTTTTTTTTTTTTTTTTAAATTTTTTTTTTTTTATTTATTTATGATAGTCACAGAGAGAGAGAGAGAGGCAGAGGCACAGGCAGAGGGAGAAGCAGGCTCCATGCACTGGGAGCCCGATGTGGGATTCGATCCTGGGTCTCCAGAATCGCGCCCTGGGCCAAAGGCAGGCGCCAAACCGCTGCGCCACCCAGGGATCCCGTCTCTCTGCTTTTCTTGGTTTTCAATATCTCTCCTGATCATGACCCCCAGACAGTGCTAGGACACAAGGCTAAGGGAGTCAGAGCCAAGAAGATGAGATGAGTCTGAGAGCCAGGAAAGGGTGAGAAAGTCAAGCTGGCAGCACAGCTCCCACACGTCTGAGAAAGCCAGGGAACTGCTGGCCACAGGGCCCTGGTGATTGACAGAGTCAGAAGGGCCACACAGTAGCCAGCAGAGATTTATAGTGCCCTGAGACCAGAAGAAAACCACTCCAAGAGGACATTAAGTCTCAGGCCAATGCAAAGTCTAAGGCAAGAGTTTGGGCCACAAAAAGATCTGGATTTATAACCATAGGAACTAGTTGTTGTTGCTGTCATTTAACAGATTTCATTTTTTTTAGAGCAGTTTTAGGATCACCACAAAATTGAGGAGAAAGTGCAGAGATTTCCCATATAACCCTTGCCCCCAAACAGGTACAGCCTTGCCCACTATCAACATCTCCCACCAGATTGGTATATTTGTCACAACTATGTATTTACATGGATTGACACACCATTATCACTGAAAGTCTGTAGTGTACATTAGGGTTTACTCTTGCTGTTTTATTTCCTTTGGATTTTGACAAATGTATAGTGGCATGTGCCCACCATTATTGTATCAAACAGAGTAGGCCCGCTGCCCTAAAAATCCTTATGTTCTATCTGTTCCTCCCTCACTCACCCCTAACTCCTGGCAACCACTGATCTTCTTAATGCCATAGTTTTGCCTTTTCCAGAGTGTCATATAGTTGAAACCAACAGTATGTAGCTCTTTCACACTGACTTCTTTTAATTACTAACATGCATTGGGGGCACCTGGATGGCTCAGTGGTTGAACATCTGCCTTTGGCTCAGGTCGTGATCCTGGGGTCCTGGGAGCGAGTCCATGCAGGGAGCCTGCTTCTCCCTCTGCCTATGTCTCTGCCTCTCTCTGTGTGTCTCTAATGAATAAATAAATAAAATCTTTAAAAAAGATTATTAACGTGCATTTAAGATTCCATCATGTCTTTCCATGGCTCGATAGCTCATTTCATTTTAGTGCTAATTAATATTCTATTGTCTGGGCACACCACAGTTTATTTAGCCATTCACCTACTAAAGGACATCTTGATTGCTTCCAAGTTTGGGCAGTTATGAATAAAGGTTCTATAAATATCCATGTGCAGGTTTCTTTGTGGACATAATTTTTCAACTCATTTGGGTAGATAAGAACAAGATGATTGGATCATATGGTAAGAATATATTTAGTTTTGTAAGAAACTGCCAAACTGTTTTCCAAAGTAGATGTACCATTTCCATTCCCACCAGCAATAAATGAAACTTCTTGTTGTTCCACATCCTCACCACCATTTGATGTTGCCAGTGTTCCAGAATTTGGTCATTCTAATAGATGGGTAGTAGTATCTCATTGTGGTTTTAATTGGCATATGTCTAAAGACATATGATCTTCAACATCTTTTCATGTGCTTGTCATCTGTATAGTTTGGGGAGGTCCTACCCTTCAAGGACCTGCTAGCTGGACTAAGAATCAAAATGACATGAGACAGATTAACAGGAAAAATCAAATTTAATAGTGTACATATAGGGGTACATATAGGAACTCCTCAGACACGGAAATTCCAAAGACAGGCAGGAAACACAATGCTTATACAAGCTAAGGAGAGGAGTAGGATCTGAGGATATGAAGGGGAGAAAGACCCTTAGCAGGAAGGTGAAAGGAGACGTTTGGAAAACAAAAGTTGCTCTATTAAATAAGTTTCTTAAGTAAAGGGGAATCTCTGTTCATAGCTCTCTTCCTGGTACAAACAGGCAGGTGAGGAGGAGGCAAAGAGGTTTTTCTTAATCTGCTGGGTTTAGATTTCTTTTAATGCAAAATGATGTTCAAACCAAAGTGACCCATCTTGAGGAGGCCTGCCCTCCGCCCCTACAGTATCTTCTATGGTGAGATGTCTGTCTATTCAAGGACAGACAAGGTAAGGTCCTTGGTCCATTTTTTAATTGGGTTTTTTGTTTTGTTATTGTTGAATTTTAAGAGTTCTATGTACATTTCAGATAACAATCTTTACCAGGTACATATTTGCAAATATTTTCTCCCTCATACTCCATGGCTTGTCTTTTTATTCTTTTGACAGTGTCTTTTGCAGAGCAGAACTTTTTAATTTTAATGAAGTTCAGCTTATCAATTATCTCTTTCATAGATCATGCCTTTGATGTTGTATTTTTTTTAAAGATTTTATTTATATTTGAGAGAGAGAGAGATAGCAAGAGAAAGCAGGAGCAGTGGGGGAGAGAGAGAAGCAGGCTCCAGGCTGAGCAGGGAGCCCCAAGTGGGGCTCGATCTCAGGATACTGAGATCATGATCTGGGCCAAAGGCATACACTTAACTGACTGAGCCATCCAGGTGCCCCTGATGTTGTATTTTAAAAGTCATCATTACATCCAAGATTTTCTCCATAAGGCTGAGGGTACCAGAATATGCCACCCCAAAATATGCTTCTTAGGCATATGGATAATTTTGAGCAAAAGTCATTGAGCACCAGCAGATACAAGAAAAGCTCTAAAAACAGGTCACAGTTTCCTTTTTGAAGGAAATTTGCATTTAAAAAAGGAAGCTCCCATTTTTAGCTATTTCTCTCTACAGATGGAAAGGACTCTTAGCAACTTTTATCGATGGAGAGGTAGTAACTTCAATCTGCATAGCAAACATGACTAAATAATGCTGTTTACCATTCTTTCCATAGTCACTTTCCCATAGCTTGCCTCCCCAGCCCAGAAGACAAAAATCCCTATTCTTTGGTTTTAGCCTAAAATGACATATAAACCCGAGTTATGACCCCTTCAAGTTACCCATTTCTGGATGTTGTCGTGTGCAAGCATGATGCATACACTAATAAACTCCTGTTTGTTTTTCTCTTGTTCATTTGTATCTGGCCAGTCTCATTTCAAGGGATCCTGCTAAAGAACCTAAGATAGGTAAAGAAAAAAAAAATTCATCCCCTACAGGACCTAGTTTTGAGGACCAGTTTTCCAATGTCCCAGTGACCAAAGATGAGTTACCTAATCTCACCAAAACTCTCCATTTAAAACATGAAATAATAGTTTATACACAGTTTTTAGGGAGACTCTGTGAGGTAATGAATATGAGGAATCTCACTAAAATTTTAAGAAAATTATTATTTAAAGGTAGTACAGCACCAAGAATATTGTTATGGAACTATGTAAAAAACAGTAACCAAAGCCGAGGAGATCTAACACTGTAACCATTTCCACTTGTAGGGGAGCAAAATACACCTCACCAAAATTTACCTCTTTGACATATTATTTTGAGCTGATAATTTTATGAAACTGCAGGCACAGGTAAAGCTCTGAAAATCTAGTACAATTATCATTTTGTAAGAGACATTTACGTTTACAAGAGAAATTTCCAAAAAAAGAAAAAAAAAAAAAAAAACAAGAGAAATTTCCATTTGTAAGGAGATCTCCCTCTCTGTACCAGGAAGAGAAAAATGACTCTAAATCTCTAGAAACTCTTATCAATGGAGAAGGTAAGGACTTAAATGTCACAACAACTTTACCCTTGTTTATGCTTTTCCTGGTAATCTCCTAATACTAGCTTTCTCTTCCATTTTCCAGTCTTTATCTAATGATTATTTAAGGTGGCAGCTTTAAGAGCTACTCAGTTTTTTTTAGTATCTCCCATATACACGGGAGGTATACGTGTTGGTAAAATTTGTTTTTCTCCTGTTAGTCTTTTTATTACAGTGGTATTGTTAGTGAGCCCTCTTGCTCAAATATAGATTCCAATAATCAAAACCAGAAATAGATAAGACCGCTTAACTCATGCTCTGACTAAAGCCCATTGTGTTTATTTCTAATTGCATTTTCTTGAGGAATTGAAGAAGGTGTTTTGCAATGAACTCGAACATCCCAACCAGCGGACCAGAAAAAGCCCTTATAGCAATGGAGTGCCTAGAAGACCACATTTCACAAGTCCCCTTCCCTGCCCATGATCATGGGCTGAACACATGCTGACCCACATCCATGATCTTGTGTCTGCTCTCTTTCGCACACCCCTCTGAACCTATCCTTATAAAGCTGTAGGAGTCCAACTTGCCAGCAGAGAGATTGGCTGTTAAGTCTTGAGCCTGCCACCTCCCCTGGCTGCCAGCAGCCAAAGTAAGTTTCTCTCTTTCTCTTTTCCAAACCCTTGTCTCTTAAGTTATTGGAGTTACTGACTTATCTTGCAAGGAGTTCATCTAAGTTTGTGCGGCAACAATGTTGGCAAACCCAGCCAGGTGCTTTTGATTTGTCCAGCACCCTCAGGATTCCCAAGATGGAGCAGGTGGCTGTGGCAGTGTTCCAGGACTTACCAATTCATTTTGCTCATTTTCTGAGTTAGAGGTTGGGATAGATCTTTCGATAACAGTATCTCAGCCAAGAACCTAGAAGAGAGGAGGGGTAAGTCTTTTTCCTCTTTGACACACTTCACCTATTTTCTGGGTGGTATAAGAAAATTCTAGCAGAAGCTAATTTAGGACTTGTGAACAGATACCCATGTCCTTGTTGCTGTGAAGACTTGGGGAAATAAGGTAATGTCTCTGCCTCAGTTTCCTTGTCTGTAATGAGAATAAGATAATTTTGAAAGCAGAAAGAGGGCTTCCTGGAAAAAGACAGATATAGCTTTCTTGACATAAGAAAAGTCATTTTAGATCCCTGGCTATCTTGTGAAAGAATGTAACAACAAACAGCTACTATAGGGCCAGCAGATGGCCTAATCATATGAGGGACAGTGAATCCGTGGTGGAACTCCCAGTGCTGATTCAGAAGTGAAGACTGACCTGAGGCACATTTTTGAGCTATCTTTGCAGGATTTAAGCCCCTTTGAGTACTCAGACTCAGACCAACAGGAGCCAGAGAACGGATGATGCTGACCCTTGCTGCCCTCATGACCTTGACCTGGACTCAGTTTCCTTTAGATGACTTTTTCCTTAATTTCATGCTGTATTCCCCCATTGTGCAAGCCCCTTCCTGAATATGCATGAACCCTTAGTTTAAAACTTCCCCAATTTTGTTGTTCAAGGGGACACTGCTTTGGGAAAGATCCCTGGTGTTCTCCTTTGCTTGTTGCAAGTAAAATTATTCCTTTTCTTACTCTTCAGCTTGATGTTTTTCTTTTGGCTTGACATCCACCACAAGACAGCCCAGCTTCCAGGAACAGTTCTAGGGCTTGGAATTGTTGGAGCTGAAACAATTTAGTGACAAGTTTGATGTCCTTGATGCAAGGAAAAACATTTCATGTGTTGAGGGGATTACAGAGCTTCCTAAGCAGTGGAGCACCAATCAGGAGGAATTGGGGGCAAGAGCTAGTTTTATAGAATGGTAGAAGTGACAACATGGAGACACACACACAACTGACTAGGAGGTCGGGGGTTTCCTTATACAGCTAGCAAGGTCTGTTTTCCAGGGTGAAGTGAGCTAGCTAAAGCTGAGTTGGAGGATTATGATGGTGTGTGATAGGTGTCTGTAACAGGTGTTTCTCATAAGGGCAGGCTGACTTAAGTTTAGATTTGTGATATAGGCTGGACCACTGAGGAGGCCTTCATTTTGTAGATCACAATATATGAATTACCTTTATCAGCATTAAATGAGTTAACACGGAGAAGAGGTCCTGGCACATTACAAGGGGTCACTGGAAGTTAGTAGATAACTAGTGATGGTTCTTTCTTTCTTTCTTTCTTTCTTTCTTTCTTTCTTTCTTTCTTTCTTTCTTCTTTCTTTCTTTCTTTCTTTCTTCTTTCTTCTTTCTTTCTTTCTTTCTTTCTTTCTTTCTTTTTCTTCTTTCTTTCTTTTTTTTAAGATTTTATTTATTTATTCATGAGAGACATAGAGAGAAAGGCAGAGATATAGGCAGAGGGAGAAGCAGGCTCCATGCAAGGAGCCCAATGCAGGACTCAATCCCAAAACTCCGGGGTCACGCCCTGAGCTGAAGGCCGACTCTCAACCACTGAGCCACCCAGACGTCCCTAGTGATGGTTCTTGTTATTAGTCACTTGCAGATGTTTTCTGAACTGTAAGGTCTTAGGAGCTTCTAGTTAGCCACTGCTGACACTCTTTCTGTCTGCCTCTCTGATTCTAAGGGTCTTTGCCTCAACTAGTTGTAATATGTAATATGAAATTATTACAACTAACTATAGAAATATTTAAAATGTTCTTTCTTGATATAAGCTATATACTTGGGCAAAATACATTAGCATCTACAATTTGAGGTGTGTTAAGACTGCTTTTTGTTTTAAAAATGTGGTCTACATTCAAATTTTTGAAGTGTTTTATGCTTCATATGGCTAAGTTGTAGGTTGGCAGAGATGACAGCATAAGAATAAACATGCTGTAATCTTAAAAGATGCTTTAAATAAAATTTTATTTTAATTTACAGTTTAAAGTACATGTCCATTTTTGAACCCTTTATACTTTTCCTCTCAACAATATAACTATAAAATAAAAAATTGAAAAGGTAAAAAGAAAACTCAAGTATGTATGAGTGTGTGTCTTTTAATTTGTGCTTTATTTATTGCATGAATAATTTATTGCACAAATCATAGTTTCTTAACCCTAGCCTCTTCTATGGGTTATAATCCTTTTTATATGTCTCAGTCAACTCACCTTTACCACCCTCTCCTCATCCCTCCTTCCCCACCATTATCAAACTCAAACTAAACTTAACTCAAGTGGCTTTTTATTGTGAATTGCCCATTCTGGATCAGTAGCCTTCAACAGGCCCAAAACTTCATACCGCCTCTGAAATTTCTGCTTTTTTTTTTGTTCCAATGCTCATTATATTGCTGGGAAAACAATCTCATTTTAAGATCAAGTGGATTTACAAAGATATTCAAAACCCCCAAGTTTGACTAGTTCTCGCAACCAACATCAGTTTGGCCTTCCTACGGACACCTGGGTGGCTCAGTGGTTGAGCGTCTGCCTTCGGCTCAGGGTGTGATCCCGGGTCCTGGACGTGATCCCTGGGTCCTGGGATCACGTGCCACATCAGGTCCCCCACATGGGGTCTGCTTCTCCCTCTGCCTCTGTCTCTGCCTCTCTAAAGAATAAATAAAATCTTTTTAAAAAATTGACATTTCTAGGCATTAAAGAAACTCAATGTCACCAATTACGTAGCACCTAAGAAGTCTTTAATTATAGAAAATACATCATGGGTGATACAGAACTGATGAAAGTGCAGGCTTGGAATCCTGACCTGCCACAATCAGCTGTATGACACTGAATAAGGCAGTTAAGCTTGCTGAGCCTCAGTTTCCTTAACTATAAAATGATAATAATACTATGTACCTCCTGTGATGATTAAATGAGATATTTCCCTTAAAATGCCTACTACAGGGCAGCCCCGGTGGCTCAGCAGTTTAGCGCCGCCTTCAGCCCAGGGCCTGATCCTGGAGACCCGGGATCGAGTCTGGCATAGGGCTCCCTGCATGGAGCCTGCCTCTCCCTCTGCCTGTGTCTCTGCCTCTCTCTCTCTCTGTGTCTCTCATGAATAAATAAATAAAATATTTTTTTAAATGCCTATTGCAGAAGGCTGGCCTTATAAAACACTGACAAATATTTTTAAGTCAAAGGGTTTTAAATTTGAATTTTCACTTTTATACACATCTGAACTTTGGGCAATGCCAAAGCTTTTCTAAAACTCTTTAACTCACTAGACGTATGTAATTTTGCTCTAAACTATTTCATGGTGACTCATGGCCACGGACTCACTTGTTTGTGTGTATGACTCATTTGATCTGGGAGCTGGGGTATCCCTGAACTGGCACAAGGATTTTGAGCCCTATTATCATGCATGATTAGGAAGAGATCAAAGTAGCCTTTATTTTTCTTTCTGAAACCTAACACAAACTGACAGACCATCAGCAGCAATTTCTGCGTCCTGTGTCAGTTCCAAGGAGTGCACCACACCTCCTGACCTTTCCCTGACCTCTACCATTCCTCAGGGCACTAAAGGAAAACTACTTCCCCACTCAACATTTCTCTCCTCTTTGCTTGACTCTCCAAGATCTGCCAAATATTAAGTGTCAAACTTCCAGGTTCCTTTCAAAACACTGTGCTGTATCTGTTTGCTTGAGAAAAAGAGGGGAAGAAAGGAAGCTGCACATGGTTCCCGCCTCTCAAAAAGCCGACAAGAAGGACTGCCACACAGCCCAGCATGGAATCTGCAACTCCTAGGAAGGAGATGAGCTGAAGATAATTTTGAATTTGGTTGGGACAAATGGACCCCTAAAATGTATGTAATTATTCTAATCTTAAGTGGCTACTGAATGATGAGGTGGAGGAGAAATTTTTGATTCAGTTTTGGATAAACCTTTTGGCAATCGTGTGAGCTTGGACAAATTTTATACAAAGGCCAGTAGTGGGGGGGATAGAACCTGTTTTCATCTAATAATGTTTGTAAAAGTCCTTTGGGGACTTAACAAAAAAGTTTTGTGGTGGTGTTGGTGTTGTTTTTCAAAATTCAGAATACAAAGGACAACTAGATAAAGTGAATCTTGAATGTCTCCTAATCTACTTTAAAATTCACATCTTTGGTGTTAAATTCAATGTTAAATCTAACATTTCCGGTTTAATAATACTGAATTCAGTACGGAATTAAGCATGATTGATGTTTTTGTGTGCAGAAGCTGTGCACCCTACCTGAAAATTTGTAAAAGCCAGTTATTCTTTTTCATTATTATAAGAATAATTAGAGTAGAGCTGCCAGACTTAGTGAATGAAAACACACCACTCACGTATTCAGAAATTCAAATTTGACCAGCCATCTGTATTTATCTGGTACCATTAAATTACAGAAACATCCCCCCCAGAAAGAAAGAAATTAAAAATTAAATGTTGACAATCACATAAAACTAGGCTGGGCAGGGGCTGATATCAAATTTACTGATAGCAAAAAATTAGTATATGAGGCAGGAACAGATACTGGACCCTGATTCTGTAGAGCAAAGATATCCAGATACAACCAGAGAAATTAGTTTTAATGTAGACAACAAATAAAAGTTTAATGTCTATAATTAACATATAGAAGGAAATATCAAAGACCTATTAGAAAAATTGGAAAAAGTTATGAATAAAATTCACAGAAAAACCAAATCCAAATGGCTAAGAAACATGAAATAAATGTGAAAATGTATAAAAGTAACTGAGATATTTTGATACTCATCAGGATAACACTCTCAAATGCTCAACTAGAAAAGTGATAGCGTTTTATTCCATTTAAAATGCCTTTTACTGGACCACTATCTCATACCCTACACAAAAATTAACTCAAAAATAGGCTAAAGGCTTGAAAATAAGAATTGAAACCATAAAACTCAAAACATTGGTGGTAGGCTACTAGTTATCCATCTTGGTATTTTTTTTTTTTTAATTTGATTCCAAAAGCAAAAGCAAAGGCAACAACAGAAACAAAATAAACAAATGGGCCTACATCAAACTAAAAAGCTTCTGCACAGCAATGAAACCATCAATAAAATGAAAAGGCAATATATGGAATAGGAGAAAATATTTGTAAATTATTTATTCAATAAGGGATTAATAATAAGGATTATTAATAAGGGCCTCAGAGGTGCGGTGCCTGAGTGACTCAGTCAGTTAAGTATCTGATTCTTGATTTCAACTCAGGTCATGATCTCAGGGTTGTGAGATGGAGCCCCACATTGGCCTCCAAGCTGAGTGTGAGGCCTGGTTGAGATTCTATCTCTCCCTTTCCCTTTGCCCCTCCCTGCCTCAATTCTGTGTCCCTTTCTCTCTCTCTTTTTCTCCCTCTCTTAAAAAAAATAAAATGAGCATAAGATCTGCATAGACATTTTTCCAAAGAAGTCGTACAGATGGCCGAAAGGTAAATGAAAAGATGCTCATCATCACTAATCATCAGGCAACTGCAAATCAAAACCATGAGATCTTACCTTACACCTGTTAGAATGGCTATTATCAAAAAGACTGAGACAACAACCAAGTGTTGACAAGGATATGGAGAAAAGTATACGTTGTAGATTATATACGGTTAGTAGGAATGTCAGTTGGTGCAGGCACTATGGAAAATAGTTGGAGGTTACTCAAAAAGTTAAAAATAGAACTACATTATAATCCAGTCCTTCTACTTCTGAGTATTTATCCAAAGAAAATGAAAACACTAATTTGAAAAGATACAGGCACCCCCATGTTTATTGCAGCATTATTTATAGTAGTCAAGATATGGAAACAATCACATGTCCACTGATGGATGAATGCATAAAAATTGTGATATATATCACTATATATAGTGATATCAATATATATTAATATATATATTCTTATATATATTCTGATATATATACTATATATATATATTCAGTATATATATATTCAGCCATAAAAAAGAATAGAACCTTGCCATTTGTGACCACATGGATGAATCTGGAGGGCATTATGCTGAGTAAAATAAGTCGGAGAAAGACAAAAAATATTATATAATCTCACTTACATGTGGAATTTAAAAAACAAACAAAAACAAGCTCATAGATACAGAGAACAGATTGGTAGTTGCCAGAGAGGTGGGAGGTGGTAGTGAGGGGTGGACAAAGTGGGCGAAGGAGCTCAAAAGGTATAAGCTTCCAGTTATAAAATAAGATGAAAACAGGGGATCCCTGGGTGGCTCAGCGGTTTCGCGCCTGCCTTTGGCCCAGGGCGTGATCCTGGAGTCCCGGGATCGAGTCCCGCGTCGGGCTCCTTGCATGGAGCCTGCTTCTCTCTCTCTCTCTCTCTCTCTCTCTATGTCTATCATAAATAAACAAAAATAAATCGTTAAAAAAAAAAAACCACCATAAAGCTATCTCTAAAAAAAAGAAAACAGACAGGGAGACAAACCATGAGACTTTTAACTCTAGGACACAAACTGAGGGTTGTGGAGTGGAAGTGGGTGGGGGGATTGGGTAACTGGGTGATGGGCATTAAGGAGGGCACTGGATATATTGAGCACTGGTAAATTGCTGATAAATCACTAAATTCTATCTCTGAAACTAATAATCCGGTATATGTTAACTAAATTGAATTTAAATAAAACATTTTTTAAATAAAATAAATTTCATGGGGATGTAATGTACAGAAATGATGTCTGTAGTTAATAATGCTCTATTGCATAGCTGAAATATGCTAAGAGAGTAAATCTTAAAAGTCTTCATCACCCAAAAATAATTTTTGTAACTGTATGGTGACTGATGTTACCTAGACTTTAAGGTAATATTTAAGAAATATTTAAGGCCAGTGCCCCACATGGACAGATAACATTTCAGATAATATTAGTTATTTTTAAGATGTCTTGTGAGTTGCAGTGTCATTTCATTTCATTCATATTTTCTTTTCAGTATCAATTACTATTAGGACTTCAGTAAACATTTTAGTTAGCATAAAAGTTATTTGAAAATAATTCAGCTCATATGATGAATTGTCCTTATTTCTCTTGTTAAAGCAAACACTTACTACAATATCTATGTTAATTTTTTGTTTTACAACCCAGTCAAGAAGCTGAAAGTTGTAAATCCACTCTGCTCCATGGAAATGTGGCCACTCAATCATCAGAATAAGAAATTTTCAGCCAAGAATTCTCCCAAGAAACAGTTCCTATTGAATTATAGTGCTGTGGTAGAGTACATTTCCAGATTTCCTATATTAATTGAATCCCTTTCACAACTGCTTGGTCTACAGGAACATTAATTCAATATGTTATAGGTATTTATTGTTCTAGGCCCCGTGCTGGGCACCAGGGATATAGCAGCAAAAGGCAGATGCAATATCTGCCAGATGCAAGTTTTGCTATTTTTTTTAATTTTATTTATTTATTTATGATAGACATAGAGAGAGAGAGAGGCAGAGACAAAGGCAGAGGGAGAAGCAGGCTCCATGCAGGGAGCACGTGGGACTCGATCCCAGGTCTCCAGGATCACACCCTGGACTGAAGGCGGTGCTAAACCACTGAGCCACCCGGGTTGCCCAGCATGCAAGTTTTATGAACAGATGCAACAAAGTGGGACACCTGGGTGGCTCAGTGGTTTAGTGCCTGCCTTTAGCCCAGGGTGTGATTCTGGAGTCTGAGGATTGAGTCCCGCATTGGGCTCCCTGTGTGGAGCCTGCTTCTCCCTCTGCCTCTGCCTCTGCCTCTGCCTATGTCTCTACCTCTCTCTCTCTCTCTCTCTCTCTCTGTCTCTCATGAATAAATAAATAAATAAATAAATAAGTAATCTTAAAAAAAAAAAAAAAAAAAAGGCAACAAAAGCTGACCAGGGCAGTGAGAGATGCCACCCTGAAGGAGCATTGGTTGACATCTGAAGGTTGGCCATGCAGAAAGAACAGCCCTGGGTCCCAAGACAAGAGAAAGCCAAAGAAATGGAAAGAACCACAAGTATAACTGGAGGGTTTGGTAACAAGAAGAGAGGCAGTAAGAGATGAGGTCTGAGACAGGCAGGTTTTTAAGAATGTAAAAGCCTCGTTGTCTTCTAGACATTATTTAAAAGCCAGTTACTAGGGCACCTGGGTGGCTCAGCTTAGTGGTTGAGCATCTGCCTTTGGCTCAGGTGGTGATCCTGGGGTCCTGGGATCGAGTCCTACATTGGGCTCTCCACAGGGAGCCTTCTCCCTCTGCTGATGTCTCTGTCTCTCTATGTGTCTTTAAAAGTAAGTAAATAAAAGTCAGTTCCTATTGAATGATTTGGTGTTTCCATTTGATAATTTTTCTAAGTAGCACTCTAGGACTAATTACTATTGACCTTGAGTTTGACATAGTGGCAGATGGCCAACCTAACTCACATAGATTAGGACTCTGGGAAAAGAACTGGGAGAATTTTTAAGATAGGATTGAAGCCCACTTTCAGAATGGCTCGTCCTTCTGGAGTTAAGATCCAAGAAGAACTTTTAAATCTGGAGGTGGATGAAGAAGACAATGAAAGCAGAAAGCAGAAGATATAAAAACAAATTATATTTTTGTAAAAGATTTATTTATTTTAGAGAGAAAGAGAGAAGAAAGAGAGCATGCACATGAGCAGCAGGGAAGGGCAGAGAGAGAAAATATCCAGCAGACTCCCTGCTGAATGTGGAGCCCGATGCAGGACTCAATCCAGGATCCTAAAATTGCACCTGGGCTTAAATTAAGAGTCGGGACTCTTAACTGATTGAGCCACCCAGGTGCTCTCAAATTACATTTTAAAAGTTAGAGCAGCTGCCACTATTTCAGAGGTTGACATTTATCCCTTCGTTTGCTATCTACAAAATATACATACCAAAATTCAGCTCCATTTTAAATTTTAGCACAAGGTAATATTTAACACATGACTGGTACAATTAATTTAGGCTGATGGATTGCAAGTTTAAAATGTCCTTTTTTCACACCTGTTTTGCTTCAGCTATCATAATAATAGTATTTTTTAAAAGGACCAACTTGTGGAACTGAATCATTTCTTAACACTATAAAAATAGAATCTAGTACTTGGAGACAAGATTAGGCCTCAAGCTTGACTTAGATTTTAAAATTCCCACTTTTAAAATCTAAGAGATTAATTTACATTTTGTATTCTATTGTATAAGTTTTTGGAGAACTTTCAGATGTTTAAATAGATTTTAAATGAATTCTAATGATGTGCATTTTGCCTTGAGATACTTACGTCATTCATAGTCATTCATTTCCATTTTTAAAATAGCCTCTTATTTTCATTTTGCCTTTTCTTCAACAGTCAGAAATAATTTTATTCCTAGAAAAATTCTACCCTAAAAATATTATGCCATATATATATATATATATATATATATATATATATATATATATTCTGTTTCTTAATTATCTGGGACTCCTGTGATTGTAAATTGAGAGAAGCCCAGCTCTCAAACTAATTTTAACAGAAAAGGGGGATTTTATTGCTCACACTCCTACACCACATGACCTTAAGTATCACAAGAATTAAATGCTATAATCAATTTAGCCTTTAATCTAGGCCTATAATCTGTCTCTTTTCCGATTCTGTCTCCAAGTTCTCTGAAACTGCAGGTGTCTTCGCAAGACAGGGACATGGCAGTGACCCACCAACAAAACACATTTTAATAGTTTTGCAACCAGGGAGAAAAGTACTCTCCCCAGATCAGTGATGAAAAGCTCCCTAGGTCAGAATTCTGATTGGCCCGTCCTTTGCCATGTGATAATCTCTGGCCCACTTACTGTACACAAAGAGGCTGCTGTTCCATAACTGGTGGCAATCAAGAGAACTACAAGGATTGAAGGAAAGCTTTGGAGGGGAAAAAGGAGTTATATTATAAGCAGGAATAAATGTTAACTGAAGTTATGGTCAAGAAAATGTAAACAGAAACCTATTTGAGAATAAAATGCATTATTTTAAATCAAATGCATTTTCTTCTATCAAAAGCCCCTTTCTGTCACCACAGTACATTGACATCACCCTTCTATGTATGTCCTTTCCACTGAATGGCAAACTCTCCAAAGAAGTAATTATATGATATTCAGGTTTGTAATGCTGGTATCTAACTGTGTACCTAGCACATAGCAGATGATCAAGAAATGTTTTTGAACTAAGCAGATAAATATACATTAAAGTCACTTGTACATAGCAAGAAAACATGGGCTATTCACAACCATTGGCCTATTCACAATTGCAATCTTGGACAACCCCAGGACATACACACACACACACACACACACACACACACACACACCACTACTCCCTTATTAATCTTTAAGATTTTTTTTATTATAGAATAACAAGTAGTATGAATTATCCAAAAATGAGTGTTATGATTACCCAACAGTGACTTTGGGAAACGTTTGATGTGTCTTCCATTTCAGTGACCATTTAAATATTCACACTGAAAAAGGCTTTGTGAGTATTTGAGTGCAGGCTAATATTTACCTAGGAATCCAAGCTCTTACAACACCATGGTGTTTTCTTAGATGAAAGCCTGTGAATGTGGTAGCAATTGTGGGAAATGGCCAACCAGAGGCTAGCCTCATTGCACTCCAGAGAACTCATGGTAGTGAAAGGCCTTCTAAATGCAGTAACTCTGGGAGAGCCTCCCCTCAAAGGACTCACCTCAGAGGATATCACAAATTGCAGATGGGAGAACTACCTTAAATGTGCAGGTATTTATAAGTGGAATGTAACAACATTGGAGGAGATCCCTTGTGAGGGTGCCATTTGGCTGTGTTGAAGCTCATGCGTTCAAACATCTATATAAATCCCAGGTGTGCAACAGCTGCATTGCATTTTTCCAATGTGCCCGGGGCCATCCCCCAGTGTCAGGGCAATTGCTGGATGACTAATGAGTTAGCTGCCTGAGTGCTGACTCCTTTCCCATTTTTTCCTCTGAAGAGAAGGCATGGATCTCACCCAGTTTTGTCCTAGAGGACTATTGGTGATTTGAAAAGGTGGACTACATTATTCAGGGACATTATAGTCCTTGTGAAACTATACGATACAATTCCCCCAGTCTCAAGTCACCAAACCAGGAACAGTCTGTCTCCCATTGCTCTTACTGTGCAACAATAAAGATCTTACTCTTCAAGCCACCAAAAAAAAAAAAAAAGATTCGGATCCAATTCTGAGCATCTATTCATTATTCATCCTTTCTTCCTGGATCCATAGCTAAATCACTTTTCTCAGACTTTCTTATATTTGAGTGTGGTTGTGTAAGTTCTGACGTGGAAGTTGTATGTATGCAGGTATGAGGTTCCTCAGTAGTGAGATAACTGGAGGAGGTGCATGTAACAACTTGGTTTCGATTGCATTTCCTTTTGATTTTTCTTTGGCAATACAAATATCTAAAATATTTCTAAATCATTCTTGGCCACCATACTTGCATTAACCTAAAATGTGATAGTGAGTAAATGGATGGGCCCTTAGCAGTAGTCAAATTAGGTCACCTTATACTTATTACCATAAAAAATAAATAAATATCTTTTTCCCACTGGAACTGAGATTATTAAATTGTCTTGAAGTTTAAGTTTTATTCTACTGGTAAAGAAGATTTCTAACCCAGGTATTGGGCAATGTGCAGTAATACTGGTATCAAACAAGCATATTTACAAATATCTATAGAAGTACATTAGGCTGGGAAGTAATTTAGAAAATGAGGATACTACTCTATCTTTTGATTGCCATTGATCATAATCTTTGTTTATTTTGCTTCAAATTTTTATTTTGAAAAATTTCTGACCACAAAAAGTTGTAAAACAGTAAACACTAATATACCCTTCATCTAGATTCATCCTCTTTCAACATGTTATTGCTTTCATTGTCTCTTCCTATGTCTCTCAAAAATATTCTCCTGTAAAGTCTGTTTTCTTCTAGAGGATTGTGTTTTTCCTTTAATAATTAAATTAAAAATCTCTGTCACATAGAGATTTTGTGTATGATGTGGTAGGGCTCAAGATTCTTTTTTTTTTTTTTTAGTGTAGACGGCAGAGCTCTGTTGCTTAATGCTATTTTCTAGGGTATAAACTCTCTTTTTTCTATCTGCTTTGTTTTTTTTGTTGTTTGTTGTTTTTTTTTTTTTGAATTCTTTTTTTTTTAATTTTTATTTATTTATGATAGTCAGAGACACAGGCAGAGGGAGAAGCAGGCTCCACGCACCGGGAGCCCGACGTGGGATTCGATCCCGAGTCTCCAGGATCGCATCCTGGGCCAAAGGCAGGCACTAAACCGCTGCGCCACCCAGGGATCCCTTCTATCTGCTTTGTGATGTTAGAGTGGACTCAATAAAGCCCTGTCTCCTTTGCCACCCAGCTCCCTGTCACATTCCACCGGTAGAAAGCCATGGAAGGAGACTGGAAGTTTGAGACGGGCCAGGAACATGCTCCTTTCCTTTATCTGTTAGTGTCACCCCAGCAGTGATCCTAATCACAACAATGGCCTTGTTTTCTGTACTAGCTGTTCTGGTTTGTAGTTATTTCTATACCCCCAGAAGCAGCCTCATTGTGCCTCTTCAGGGAAATCAGCACCACTGGCTGGAACCCCATCCTCTGAGACGTAGGTTTCCACTCTGTTGGGCCTCTCCTCCAAGCTTCTGGGTGCTAATAATCTCAAGCCCTTCCTCTTGGCCTGCTCGGCCCTAGCAATGGCGGCTGTCTCCTGCACACAATCTCTGTTACCTAGCTGTGTCCTTTCTGCCACTACAGTTCCCCAACACTTGTGTACCACATCCCCCATATTCAGTTATGTCCGCTAAGATAAATAGTGTGATTTCTTTTCTTTTTTTTTTTTAATTTTTTTTTAATTCATTTATGATAGTCACAGAGAGAGAGAGAGAGAGAGGCAGAGACACAGGCAGAGGGAGAAGCAGGCTCCATGCACCGGGAGCCCGACATGGGATTCGATCCCGGGTCTCCAGGATCGTGCCCCAGGCCAAAGGCAGGCGCTAAACCGCTGCGCCACCCAGGGATCCCAATAGTGTGATTTCTGGTTGGTTTCCTTGCCTGACACAATATCCAATGACCAAACACCATTTACTCCAACACCATTCTTTCTTCCAAAGTATTGTAACACCATTTTGTGCAAATCAAATTGCCATACATGGGTGGGTCTTTTTTTAACCCATTGGGTCTGTTGGTATATTTGTCCATCCTTATGCCAATATCTTGCTGTTTTTGCTACTTGACTTCATAATAAATCTTGACGTCTGGTAGTGTTAATCTTCTCATCTTGTTCATTTTCTTCAAGATTAAGTTTTGAGGGTGCCTTAGCTGGCAGTCCCTTGGCTATAGAGAACATTTGCCCTTCCCAAAACAGCCTCCATCCAGTGACTGTGACATGCAAATACAGAGAGATGAGGCCATTTCAGACACTGCAGGATGTGCTGATGGGCAACACTTACTGCTGAACTCCCTACCAGGATAGCTGAGGTTTGGCTAAACTCTATGCTAGTCTGACATCTCCCTCTGCCCATTCTTTCATAAATGTTGATCCCTAATAAACACTTCATTCCCCAAGGTCCATCTCTTCATCTGCTTCAGGAGTCCCCAAATTGCATCAAGATCTTATCTCTGACACCTTCTACTCTCCTGGTTTTGGTGCTAAGAACTGAAACTGAGATCCAAGGGTCTGTTTGCTTACTGGGCTAACAGGAAGTGAGTCATAAGCACTGTGCTAAAAAAAAAAAATTCCATGAACTCAGAATATAAAACATGGCTTTGTTACTAGTAACTTCAGTGCAGGAAGGGAAGAAGGATGGATTCAAGAGCTAGAATTTGGGGGCCACCACACAGACCATAATGCTCTAGTTATTTCATAAAATTGTTTCAAGTCTGTTCTCTTCTCTTGATCAATGTTTCCAGAGTTGGGCCTACTTTAGTTAGTTTTTACAGAAACAACTTTAAGTTTTGTTTATGGGCTTCATATCTTCATTTTCCATTGTACCAGTTTCTGATCTGATTTTTCTCTTTTACTCTACTCTTTGGGTTTATTCTGTTGTTCATTGTTTTAACTTCTAAAGATGGACACTTGGGTCATTAATTTCTTTTTTTAAGATTTTAAATTATTTATCCATGAGAGACACAGAGAGAGGCAGAGACATAGGCAGAGGGAGAGGCAGGCTCCTTGTGGGGAGCCCAACATGGGGCTTGATCCCAGGACCCCGGGATCATGACCTGAGCCAAAGGCAAATGCTCAACAACTGAGACACCCAGGTTCCCCTGGATCATTAATTTTTTAAAAATTATTTATGATAGTCACAGAGAGAGAGAGAGAGAGGCAGAGACACAGGCAGAGGGAGAAGCAGGCTCCATGCACCGGGAGCCTGACGTGGGATTCGATCCCAGGTCTCCAGAATCGTGCCCTGGGCCAAGGGCAGGCGCCAAACCGCTGCGCCACCCAGGGATCCCCTGGATCATTAATTTTGATGATTAACTCTTCTCTAGTAGAAGTAGTTAAAGCTATGAATTTCCCTCAAAGCATCATTTTTATATAATATTTCATTCCCCACTCCGTAAGTGGTCTCTCCTTAGTGACTTCTTTGACAGAGTACACTATAGAGATGGGGGAAAGTATAACTTGATAGTGGAGAAACCTGACAAACACTACCTCGGTCAGGTGAGCAAGGTCAATCTCAATGGCGATAAGTCATGTTGATAGTAATTACACTAAAACAATGTGATGAAGGTGATACTTTGCCTGTGCAGTCTTCCTCCCAAATACCATAACCCCATGTTAATCATAAGAAAACATCAGACAAGTTCCAAGAGTGGGGCATTCTGCAAAATGTCTGATCAGCACTCTTCAAAATTGTCAAAAGTCCATAAAATCGAAGAAAGTCTAGGAAACTGTTAAGCCAAGAGGAGCGTAGGGAGACATGACTAACAAATGTAATGTGGTATTTGGACATTAGAGAAAAACCTAGAAAATCTGAATAAAGTAAAAGTTTAGGTAATAATAATGTATTCTTCTGTTTATTAATAGAGGCAATTGCACATACTAATATAAGAAGTTAATAATAAAAGAAAACGGGTATGGGGTATATGGGAATCCTCTGTATTATCTTCCCATTATATTATTCCCATTATATTATGGGAGGGGGTGCCACTCGTGTAAGTCCTAGAATCCAAAGGTCTGAAAACGAGGAGCTCTGATGTCCTGAGCAAAAGAAAATGGATGTGTCAGCTCAAGAAGAGGGAGAAGATTTATCCTTTCTGCACTTTTGCTCTATTCAGGCCCTAACAGGATTGGATGATGCCCACTCACATTGGTGGGAGTGGATCTCTTTATTCAGTCTACTGATTCAAATCATAATTCTTCTGGAAACATCCTCTCTCAGACATACCCAGAAACAATATTTTATTAGCTATGCAGATATCCTTGAGCCCAGTTAAGTTGATACATAAAATTAACCATTACACTGTTCTCAGAAAACCATTAACAATACATTTATATTATCAAGTGGCTTCTAGGTATTCTAAATGTTTCCTTATGGTTCCTTTGTAACTCGTGTGTTATTCAATGGTGCTATTTTTCCAAAGATTTGAGGATTTTTAATGTATCTTTTTAGTTATTTACTTCCGCCTTATTTGCACCATGGTCAAAGATCATAGTCAATGCGGTATGTCTCTATTGAAATATTTGAGCTCCTTTTTTGTTTAGTATATGCTCAACTTTTACAAATGTTTTATGTTTGCTGGGGAAATACATGTATTCTATGCTTGTTAGAAACAGAACTCTTAAAAGTCCACCAAATCAAACCTATGGTTCTCATTTTGATCTTCTATTTACTTGCTCATTTTTGTGTGCTTAGCTTTCAATCGTTAGGAGAGGTGAGTTGAAGCCTCCCCTTCTGACACTGAATTCTACATTGTCTTTCTGCTGTTATGGGGCAGTTGTGACTTCACATATCCCAAAGGTCTTGCTAGGTGTTTAATGACTCGAGCCTTTGCTCCGTATGCCATCATGGTCTTCATCTCCTTGTCTTAAAATCTCTGTGAAAATGAGTACACCTACACTTTTTTAGTTAGTACCTTTCTGATACATTTTCAATGTACTTTGACTTTCAACCTTCGTATCCAATATGTTTAGGTGTATCTTTTGCAAATAGCACATATTTGTCAATATTTACCTTTCCACTGGCATGTTTAGTTTGTTTGCTTTTTCTGTAATAATTGATATAGATTTCTCTTTCTGCCATATTTATTTATTATTTCACTTTTTTTTTTTTTTGCTTCTTTTTTCTGGTTAATTTTTTGACTTCATTTTAATCACCTCCAAAGACAAGAATTTTTCATGTTCTCACATACCCAGGCCTACTAGACTTCCATTATTCATTAGGCTAATTCTGTGCAAACCTGTGCCATGTGGTCATAGCAATCGATTAGGACAGCAAATGGTATCAACATATTTGATCGCTGTTTTTTCAGACTATCTCTTGCAACATCCCCTAGATTTTTTTTCCAATACTTTACAGCAAACTCTTCTCTGTGAGGAGTTTTGCATGACAAAGTGTCCAAAGCCTTGCATTCCTGTGAGGATGTTTTTTTTCATGCCTTCATATTTAAGTGACAGTTTGCCTGGTTACAAAATTCTGTGTTCTGAGTTTTTTCTTCAGTACCTTTAAAACATGATTCCACTCTCTATAGTCATTTGATTTTTGTTCTTTCCTATTCTCTCTAGTTATGCAGTTTTTAGGATTTCCTCTTTGTTCTTGGTATGATTAAATTTCACTGCAAGGTGTGGGTGTTTTTCCTTATCTGTCCTGTTCTGTACTCTGTGTGTCTTTTCAACCTAAGGCCTATTTTTTAAAATTAATTCTGCAAAATGTATTAATTATTTATAAACACACAAGTAAAATAAATTTCTAGAATTTAATAAATACATCTTAATTATTTTTATATTTAAATTTTTGTAGTATTTAAAATGTATTTATTTATATACCCTTCCCCAACACATTTTTTTTTTTTTTTAGTTTATCAGGCTATCTTCGCCCCTCTGTTTTAAGAGTTCTACCTCAATAGGAATTGTAATACAGGGATCCCTGGGTGGCACAGCGGTTTAGCGCCTGCCTTTGGCCCAGGGTGCGATCCTGGAGACCCAGGATCGAATCCCACATCGGGCTCCCGGTGCATGGAGCCTGCTTCTCCCTCTGCCTGTGTCTCTGCCTCTCTCTCTGTGTGTGACTATCATTAAAAAAAAAAAAAAAAAAGGAATTGTAACACAGTGTGTTTTTCTTTTGAAATGCTCCTCACTTGTCTTGTGATTTTGTTTGTTGAGCTCCATTTTGCCCTGAAGGTACAAGCCAGTACATCAGGTGGGACCCCAGACAGCAGGAGCCCGGTGATCTCAGGGGAGAGAGAATAGATGGACTGTGGGAGTGGGGAGCCCCAACCACTATCCCACATCAACCAACCAGTCCTCCGCTCAGCTGAGGGCTCTTTCACCCTTGCTCATCAGGCCCAGCCCACCCTCTCTGAGCAGCACAGGGTGAGGCCTAGGACACCCTGGATTATAATTCCCCAGCTGGGGGCCTCAGCCGCACACAGGATTGGGCACAGCACAAGTCAGTCCCCACTCCTCTTTCTCAGCTCCTCTAAAGCATGGGACATCTATGCTGCCTTGATTGTCCTTAGGGGCCACTGGAATGAGAGCCCCAGGTCTCTGCAGGTGTCCAGGCAGGTGCTGTCTGGCCTGAGGCACCAGCAAGCAGAACTGCACCTGGTTGACTCCACAGCATGCCTTTCTTATTCTATCCTCCTCTGCTTCACAGCTACCCCCACCCACATGCCCCCCCCCCCCCCCCCCCAGTTCTTGCCAGCCCTGTGGTTTCTTAGTGTTTTTGTAAGTTTGCCTTCTATCTCTAGTGAAGGATATGGAAAAATCAGCATCTGGGGAGAAATAGGAAACTGGTAGCTCTAGTTCCTTAACATTCAAATGAAAGGCTATCCACACAAGCACAGTGTAAGTCCCTCCCCTACGTTAGGGCCGCAGAGGAGGGCAGGGCAGGGAGAGGCAGGAGCCCCCAGTGAATCTTAGCCCAGAGTTCCAGCAGGGGAGGGCAACCATACTCTTGAGTTAAAAGATTGCAAATTCCAAGCAGCTGTTTGAGTGTGGCACTGAGAACGTGTCTTGGGAAAAGATCAGTGTTTGCCCAGTAAAACTTTAAGGGCCTACCATTGCTCAGAGACATTTAACTTCTTTTTCTATAAATACTTACCAGGTGCACTTTGTTATTTCAGAAACGTATAGGAAAGAAAAACAAACTTTTTTTCCCTTCTTTTTTCTTTAAGCAATGCAGTTGCAGATGTTCAGAAGATATTTGGATCTACGTGTTGGGCCACCCTCCAGGTTGGGAAGGGTGGTGGGAGCCATGGCAACATGAAATTCATGGGAAAACCCGAGGGGAAGAGGAAGAGAAAGTGGAGGCAGGATGGTGACAGAGCCCACCTTCGAAGAGCAGGCAGGGAGGAGGAGGAGCCTCCAGAAGAATTGGGGAACAGCTAGAGGAGCCGGGGTGTCTAACACCCTGTCAGATCAGGTCAAGTACAACCAGGGATACAGTGTCGTCGATTTTAAGAACAAGGAGATTATGGAATTCAGAGTGCTGAAAGCAGAAAGCAAAATTGAATTAGGGATGAAGTGATAAGCGAGAGAGGCATTGAGTGTGTACAACCCTTCCAAGAGGTTTGGTTGTAAAGTGGAGAAGATGGGTGTGGAAGGGGCTACAGTGCATTCCAGCAGGGCCTCTTCAAATGACTAAGGCAGTAGATCATCCATGGCCACTCAGTAGTGCCACCTGATAAGGTTTGAAAAATGCTTATAGCCAGACCCTGCCCAGGGATGTCCCAATTCAATTGGTCTAGAGTGAAGCCCAAGTATTGGTACTTTTCTGAAGGGTCTCCAGATAAGACTTTTTTTTTTTAATATTTTATTTATTCATTCATGAGAGACACAGAAAGAGAGGCAGAGACACAGGCAGAGAGAGGAGAAGCAGGCTCCAGGGAGCCTCATGTGGAACTCAATCCTGGGACTCCAGGATCACACCCTGGGCCAAAGGCAGACACTCAACTGCTGAGACACCCAGGTGTCCCTTTCCAAGTAAGTCTAATGCACAGCTAAATATGGAGCTACTAGTCTAAGGGAAGGACCCAGGATGGATGGAGTGAGATAAAATGTAAGAGAGAAAAAAGATAATTATTGGAGTAAAGGGGGCACCAGTAGGGGCAGAGGAGTTGATCTTAAACCAAGAGAGATATTTTTTATTTTGGGGAAAGACAGAGGGAGGAAAAAATGGGTTCGGAAGCAGGCAAGTGTATGGCTGAGATAAGGAAGAAAGTCAAGAAGCTCCTGCATGGCAGGCTACATTTTTTTTGTGAGGTAGAGAGAAAAGCCATCTGCTGAGGGCCATGGAGACGGTTGGAGAAGAGATTAAGAAGGGCAGAGAAGGGTTGGAATGGTTGTCTTAACACTAGCCCAAAACAGAATTTCTGACATAGATGAGGCCCCGTCCGAGGCTGTCATGCAATCAGTCAAAGTTCTGGGGTGGCTTTCTCTGGCCGTGTTAAGACTGCAGGTTTGCCCACACTGATGAAGTGGACATTTGTGGGTATACTGGTTCATGATTGGGAGACCAAGGGATACCATGAAAAAACTGTGGTGAGGGCACTTACAGATTGCAGAATCTGGGCAAGATGGAGAAGGAATTGAGAAGACCAGTTGGTGGCAAGAAAAATTGAGAGTTCAAGAACCTGGAAGGGTCAATGAGATTGAAGAGTGATACAGGAAGAGAAGCGGAGGAATAAGGAGGAGATCACAGTGTTGGAACCAGAGAATAGATGTAGGAACTCGAGTCTTCACATGAGGGCAGAGCTGGCTGGCAACCAGGTCTGGGGACAGCCAAGGATGTGGATGGTCAGGTCAAAATCGGAGAATAAGCATCATCAGAACATTCCATTTTGCAGAATACCCACTTTCCCAAATATTTTAATTAAGTCTTACAATTTATAATTATACTAAAAAATTATCCTATAAAGAGTGTGTATATACATTATATATATAATATACATTTATAATTCTAGATTGCCTAGCTTACCCAGCATGTTTTTAAAAACATAAAAGGGAGGAAGAAAAGGAAATCTTCACATATGTATCTATCGATAAAAAGGACTAGATGAACATAAACCAGAATGTTAACAGTGAGATCACGGTTAATACTTTTTCTTTTATGTCCTGAATGTTGTACAGTAGTCAATAGTATTTCCAGAATCTCAAGAGGTAATGCATTTTATATTATAAAAGACAATGGTTTATGCCAAATGAACTTCGCTCTTTCAGGATATCTGAGTCTTGAAAGGAAGTAGTATCTGCACCATGGAACATATTGTCATGTGTGAGTATACAGTTCCTAATGCAAATAGTAATTCCAATGAGTCACTTTCTTTCCGGCTCATTTTAAACTATGAGATAGCAATCAGGCCTAATTATTTCAGCTTATAAATATTTACTCTCAAGACGAGTTCCTTATGTTCATAATGTTGACTTAATAAATGCAGGTTGACATTGATATATTACAAGACTTCCTTTTCCAAGGGTTATGTATTATGTTGAAAGAACTTCACAAAGCAGAAAACGAATAGAGCGAGCAAAGAAGTTTTACAACTTCTCCAATAAGCACACACATAGGTTTCCTAACCCCCTTTCAAGTTTACTTTCCTCAATGGCACTTATTAACATACTATCTATATACCACTGGCATATGTGAAATCTGATATACAGATATACACACGTATTGTCATGTATCTTTGGTATCTGGAAATTCCAATTTACCTGGTCTGTGGTAGGACATGGGCATTTCTATTTTTCAAAGCTCCCAAGGTGACTTTTACGAGCAGCCAGTATTCTAGAAAATCAACTCAGTTAAATCAAAATGGAATTGTTGGAGACTTTCTCTTTGTCCCATGAATATCAAGAAATATTCTTTTTTTTTAAAGATTTTATTTATTTGAGAGAGAGCACAAGGGGGGAGGAGTAGAGATGGAGGAGCAGAGGGAGAGGAGCAGAAGGGGAGGATCAGGGGAGAGGACCACAGAGGGGGTGGAGGGATAAACAGGCTCCACCCTGAGTCAGAGCATGAAGCAGGGCTCAAATCCCAGGACCCAGAGAGCACGACTTGAGCCAAAACCGAGAGTCAGACACTCCACTGACTGAGCAACCCAGGTGCCCCTCAAGACACACTCTTGATGGTTAACAGTCCTGTCACCTTTGGTGTCCCAGCCATGGGCTCACCGGCTCACCACCAATGCAGGGGAGAACCCTGACATGCCTATTCACAGCGTCTGCCTTTTTGTCTCTCCTTTGGAAAACGTAACTAAACAAATTGGCTGAAAATGAGGAAAAGAGATGCCTAAGCTCCTTGGAAAAATAATGAAGTGAAAGGCAAAGCACACCTCAGGTACTTCAGAAAGGATAAATAAAAGAAACACCTTGGATGGAAAAGTCACTCCAGCAGTAACCTGTCAAAGGCTGCTTGGAAATGTTTCATGGTGAGCAGAGCCACAGCTGGCAAGAGTGCTGTAAGCGGTGTCCCAGAAACCCCAGAGCAACAGCTGGCAGAGCTCACAGAAACCGCTGTAAGGAAGTTCACGGGGGATTATGAAGCAGCAGCTGGCAGGGGCCACCATAGACAAAATCCACCCAGAGCATATAAACTGGAAAAAAAATCACTTTCTTAGCTCATGTCATTTTTTTTTTTTTTTTAAGTTTCGCCTTTGAAATAATTACTGACTTGCAAGCGACTGCAAAGCTAATACGGAGAGGTCCCGGGTACCCTACACTCAGGTTCCCCCCATGGTTGCACCTTGTGTCACCACAGGAACCTGGCATAGGGACAATGTGTGTGATGGCTCTATGCCATTTTTGTCATGTGTGTAGATTCATGTAACTATCGCTGCAGTTGAGAAACAGAACTATTCTATCATTTTTCATTTCTCTGGGATAAATGCCCAGGCGTGCGATCGCTAGGTCTTCCTGGTGGGTGGATCTTTTTTCTGGTGTGTTCCTCTCTGTGTCTGGTTTTTTTTTTTTTTTTTTTTTTTTTTTTTTTTTGGCTCTGAGGTCAGTTTTTCCTGATTTTTGGCTTACTAATGTTTGCATGATGTATCTCTCCTCATTCTTTTACTTTCAGCCTATCTACAGAGTTATAGCTGAACTGGATTTATTACAGACAGCTTATCGCTATGTCATTTTTTCTTACCTTTAAAACAAATCAATAGACCTTATTATTTAGAGATTTTAGGTTTACAGAAAAATTGAGCAGCAAGTAGAGAGTCTCCATATACTCTCCTGCTCCTTCCCCTTGCTTCCCTATTATTAGGATATCTTGCATTATTGTGGTACATTTTTTACAACTGGTGAACCGATATTGATATACTATTATTAACAAAGTGCATCATTTACATTAGGGTTCACTCTAAATATTGTACTTCCTCTGGATTTGGACAAATGCATAACGTCATGTATTTCCCATTGTAGTGTCACAGAGAACAGTTTCTCTGCCTTAAAAATCCCCTGTGCTCTGCTTATTCAATCTTCCCTCTTCCCTGCAAATCCTTGGCAACCACCAATTTGTACTGTCTCTGTACTGTCTCTGCAATTTTGCCTATGACAGATTGTCATATGGTTGGAATCATATAATACGGAGCTTTTTCAGATTGGCTTCCTCTACTTAGCAATAGACATTCAAGTTTCCCACAGTTCTTTCTGTGCCTTTTGTGGCTCATTTCCTTTTAAGACTGAATACTATTCCATTGTATAGATGTGTCATAGTTTATCCATTCACTGCCAAAGGACATCTTGATTGCTTCCAAGTTTTGGAAATTATGAATAAAGCTTCTATAAACATTCCTGTGCAGGTTTTATTGTATACATAAATTTTCAACTCATTTAGGTAAATGCCTAGGAAAACTGCATCTATTCCATTTCTCTGGAAAGGGAAGTCTCCTAGCCAGTACTGTTTGAGAAGAAGAAATCAGTTGTATTTTTAATTTCCAGCCGATTGGCCTTTTTGCTTTGTTTTGTTTTGTTTTGTTTTGTTTTGTTTTTACTCTGACCATAGCTTCTCTTAGTAATCATGTTAACCCACCAAGCCTGCTCTCTTTAGCCAAAGGATGAAAGGGGTAGCCAGAAAGACAGAGTATCTTTTTTAGCATTAGCAATCACCTGACATTAATTGGAATATTACTGGACCCAGAGAGCTAAACTAAATATTTTTAAAAGTCGAAGATGGTCTCTGCACAAGGATTTGTCACATTCCAAACAAATAAATAGAAACTCTCATTTAATAAAACTTCTACTAAACTTATTGCACTATACCTCAATTTATATTTTGGTGATAGAAATGAGATTTTAAAAAGTATTATCTGACTGGCATAAGGAATAATAGCCCACTTAACTGTAAAATAAAATTAAAGGAAGTTTTTTTTTAAATTAAAGGAAGTTAACTGAAAACTAGTTCAAATGGGACCAGATTTCAAAAAGCAAAATTAATTTATCAAATGATTAGTTCATATTGAATGAAAAATTATTACTGTGTTTTAAGCTCATCCTGAATTTGACATAAGTATTTTTGCTTAATGATTACCCTTTAGACCATGAATTTTTTTTTCAGCTGTCCATGGTTTCTGTTTGCCAAATTATGGATAGGCAGTAGACATTCCTTATTTGAAGACAGAGTTTGCTTCTAAGGTGTGTTAACGTTTATCTCGGGGAAAGGTGACTTTGCTACCTCTTACATAATTTAAGTCTGTGCTGTTTTCAGCTACTAATATTTTGTACAACGGAGGGTGAAATACATCTTTCATTTTTAAAAATAAACACTGACAATTTAAATATTCTACATTCATCCTGAAAGTGATAGAAACTCTAATAGAAAGGGAAGAATAAACTCAGCTTGCTTGTTTAACACAATGCAAAAGTTGTTCAGAGAAATATGCAAATTCTACCATCAGTTTCAACAACCTTAATTCTTTAGTTTATTGATAGAATAGGATCTGACCCTGCTTTGTAACACAGCTCAGTTCTTCCTACACCTTCTTCTTTCTACTCGTCGGCATGAAGCACCCCATCAGGGTGCTTGGAAGCTGTCTGATGCACAGCATGCCCTATCTGGTACCTCCAGGGGCCAGGCAACCTCAGGTTAACCCAGGGGAAGAAAAATAAGACTGGTACCTCTAACCAAGCCCACTATGGTCTTCCACAGATCCTCTGCCTCCTTTCTTGTATCTGCTTAATCTTAAATGACTAATTTCAGACAGAGAACACATTGTCCAGATATTCACTTATGTATTCCATAAGTACTTACTGAGGATCTACTATATGTCAACATTGTTTTTGGTTGGTGAGATAGCAGTGAACAAAATTCTGAAATTCTCCACTCTCATGGAGCTTATATTCCCATTTGGGAGATAATGAATAAATATATAAGTAGAAAGATACACACATGTAGACTGTAAGGCCACAATTATAAATGCCATGAAGAAAAGCAACACTAAATAAGAAAGTAGAGAGTGACAGGATGACAGGTCTTAGATATGTCAGGGAAGGCCTCTGTGTGGTAACCTCTGAGTAGAGACCTGAGGAGGAGAAAGGTCTTATGGATATATGGAGAAATAAGAGTCTCAGGCAAGTGCAAAGTCCCCGAGGTAGGATCAAATTTGTCACATTCAAAAAAATAAGAAAATGCCATGGTTGAATAAGAGTGAGTGAGCAGGGAGTAGGGAGATGAAGTCTGGAGGAAAGCCAGGGACCAGATTATGTGTAAAGGCCATGAACAGGCTCTTGGATTTATTCTAAGTCAGGTAGAAAGTTACTAAGGGGTTTTTGCTGCTTGCTTAGATCTGTCTTACCTTTTCCAGCAATCACTCTCGATGCTGAAGGAAGGACATTCTATAGGAGGCACAAGTAGAATGGGGAGGTCATTTATGAGGCTTTTCCAAGAGAGGGTAGTAATTTGTGAATGAGTAATTGTGTAGAAATGACAAAAAGAAACGTGCTATAAAATATATTTTCAATTTAAAGTCAAACAACTTTGCTAGGGAATTGAATAAATGATGTGAGCAAAACAGAAGGGTCAAAGGAGATGCTGAGTTTTTGAGGCTGAGCAATTAGGTAAATGGTAGCCCCATGAAATGGGAAGCACTGAGAGAAGAGCAGGTCTCTAGAGAAAATTCAGGCAACTTCACTAGAGTGGATGCTTGAACTTCACTTTTTTTTTTTTTTTTTTTTGAGACAGGGGATTCCTGAAGACCTTCATAATTCGTAATTTATAAATACCACCATAAGCTTTAATATTTCCCATAAAATACAGTAGAGTAGACTCTTTCTTTTTTAATCCCTTAAAAAATCTCTCCCTTGCTTGAGAACAATTATGGCTGGGGCCACAGCACTCTCTTGAAATGGAGTCACAAATGTCTTTTTCTTTTCATTATGTAGGGGCACCTAATGCACTTAATCTAAGTGTGTCTGTTCCACAGATAAATTTAACATTTCACTCTTGTTTATCCAAAACTTTTAATTTTTAGCTAAAATTTATTTCAGGCATTTTACTTCCATCATCAACACTAGCAGTTAGTTTCCTTTTTGGACACTTTCCAAAAAGAAATAGAATTGGTTTCACCTTAGGAGTGTTTCCAAATATGGGAGAATGACTCAGCATAAGAAAGACAAGTCAAGGCAGGATTGCTAAATGAGCTATGAGCATCTCACTGGCTAGGTCGATCATTCAGGAACATCATCATGCCCTTCACTGAAATATTCAGCTGTATGAATCAGTAAAATTTGAAATTCTTTTAAGTTATGAACCAAGGAGTCTCACAAATGGTTAAAATCATGAACTTTAGGGGCACCTGGGTGGCCCAGTGGTTGAGCATCTGCCTTTGTCTTGGGTGGTGATCCCCGGGGTCCTGCATCAGGCTCCCTGTAGGGAACCTGCTTCTCCCTCTGCCTGTGTCTCTCCCTCTGTGTGTGTGTGTCTCTCATGAATAAATAAAATATATTTTTTTTAAATCATGAATTTTAAATCCAAGAATGTCAGTCATCTACTGTCTGAATTCATCACATTCAATTTTTGCTAATTTGTATCCTGTATGCTACCGATAAAGTTGTGCGGTCGGAAACCCTTCCCCATCTGCTTTATGTAATGCAGCACTTCCCCTGCCTACTTTTACGAATTTGTTAAGAACCTCAATAAGGTTTTAGATATTCTAAAGAGGACATTTTTATTTTATTTTATTATTTTATTTTAAATTTTATTTATTTATGATAGTCCCAGATAGAGAGAGAGAGGCAAAGACACAGGCAGAGGGAGAAGCAGGCTCCATGCAGGGAGCCCGACGTGGGATTCGATCCCGGGTCTCCAGGATCGCGCCCCGGGCCAAAGGCAGGTGCCAAACCGCTGCGCCACCCAGGGATCCCTAAAGAGGACATTTTTGAAACAAACAGAAAGACGTTGGTGCAAGTTCTGTCTCCACCATTCAGCAACTGTGTGACTTCTGGAAAGTTTCTTAGCCTCTCTGAGCATGTTTCTCTGTCTTTAAATGGGGATAATGACAGCTAACTTGTGAGATGCTTGAAAATGTCCCAGAATTAAATTCCTGTGTGGTCATGAAGATGACACCACATAGATTGTCCTTCAAGAGATCCTGCTGTGAGGAGCTTGGTTGGCCAACAGCTCTGGCTGCCACTTCTTTGAATTCCCTAAGCCATCATTATATCTAAAATTTTTTTCCTTCCAAGAACCAGTTTTCACCCCAATGGGGGCAACACTGCCCTTGCTAAGAAGGCAGGCTGGAAGGCAACTGGAGTTCTAGTTCTGCATTAAGTGATTGTTCAACCTTGTACAAGCCATTCCTGCCCTCTGAGACTCAGTTTTCTCATTTGTAAAATGAGGTGGTTGAACAATACGTGCTTAAAAACTCACTCACAGCCCTAGAGTCCCATGACTTCTGTATGGTACTGGTGGACGCAGTGTAGCTGACCCCTCCAGCCCTCCCTGCTTACCTGCCCACCTTCTTTGCAGGCAGGAGAAGGTAGCTCCCTGTTGCTGTATCTTGCCATGATTTTTGTTTGCATGCCGGTCTCCCTCCAAAACAGCATGAACTCCTTGACGACAAAGTCCAGGTGCATTTGATATGGTAGTTGGCAGGATGTAGGCCCTTGGTCAATGTTTGTAGAATGGGCTACATGGTGTATGTACAGGTTGAACTAGATGAAACTGTTCAGTTAGATCTTTTGATAGCATATATATGGGTTAACTCATGTACTGTGGAAGCAAATGATGCCTGCCTGTACTGTAGCTCGCAGGACAGCATATGACATGTCAAGTGGTCAGGAAATGTTTAAGGAAGGGGACGGGACGCCTGGGTGGCTCAGTGGCTGAGCATCTGCCTTTGGCTCAGGGTGTGATCCCGGAGTCCCGGGATCGAGTCCCACATCAGGCTTCCTGCATGGAGCCTGCTTTTCTCTCTGCCTATGTCTCTGCCTCTCTCTCTGTGTCTCTCATGAATAAATAAATAAAATCTTAAAAAAAAATGTTTAAGGAAGGAAAGTTGAGAGTAAGGCAGAGGAAAGGTAGAAAAGGCATATTATTACCAATTTTATATTTCTTCAATAACTCCCCGATAACTTGGAAAAGGATTTCAATCTAAAATGAAGCCTGAGGATATGAAATGGAAAAAAGCTAAGGCATGTACCTCTCAGAATGGAACTTATGAACTGAGAGACTGATTTCTCATAAATGTCTGATGCAAAGAAGACCAAGACCTATCTCCTGACCAATGAACAACTGCCAACAATCTTTTCCCATCCTCAAGTCATTGAACTCACTGCTTGGACTCTGGCTGGATGTCTCCCTCTTTACACTCCTTGCCTTTAAAAACAACCTGTCCCAGACCCTCAACAGACTCACCTGTAACTTCCAACATCACACATTTATGCAACTGCAGTTCCTCTGCTATTCCCAAATAAAATCAATTTCTGGTCATTTGAGCTTGCCTCAGTTTACCTCTTTATTTAGGTTGACAAGCTTTTAGCCATAGCAGATCGTTTTGCCATAGATCCAGCAGGGTAATTAATGAGTCTGGTCAGAATTGGAGATGTAACCATATTGCCGTTGAACTTTTTTGCTCTTTGTAGTATAAATCTATGTCACAAAAATTAAGAAGGAAATAGTGTTTACATTTGTATAGCTCTTTCTAGTTTCTGAAGGATTTTCTTATCAATTATTTCAATGTAGGCTCCAGAAAATTTTCATATAATACAAAGGGCAGTCAAACTAATTAAATTCACTGAACCAATAATAGGATTATTCCATTGTCAACCACATTTCCGTCTTATGTAGATATCTCAAGGAATCTCTTTACAGACTGGTTGATAGTATTCAAGATACAAGATAGTAATATAACCCATTTGCCATTCCTCATCCTTAGCCACCAGTCCTGTGAATAGATGAAGAAAATATAAGATATCATGCCCGTTCACAGCTATGAAGACTTAACAGCATAGAATGCAAGAGGAAGAAGCAATTTCATCTTTTTTTTTAATTTTTTTTTAAGATTTTTAATTTATTTATTCACAGAGATGCAGAGAGAGAGAGAGAGGCAGAGACACAGGCAGAGGGAGGAGCAGGCTCCATGCAGAGAGCCTGACGTGGGACTCGATCCAGGGTCTCCAGATCATGCCCTGGGCTGCAGGCAGCGCTAAATCGCCACGCCACCGGGGCTGCCCTCATCTTTTTAATCTTAGATGCATGAATCCCTAAAATTGGCTAGCAAACTTTTTGGCTATGAGAATGTTTCTTATGGTATTCCACAGCTTTCATTAGATTATGGAAGCAGATGGGCTCCATGATGACATCTCACCATTTACATATTAGATAGTAGATCCTGGAGAGGCCATGGGAATTTTCTTGAGGTTTCCCAGCACAAGTACTTAGAGGCAGAATTTGATTCGTGGTGCTACTAGTTAAATGCTATTTTCCTCTGTAACCCAAGTGCACTTTAGAGCCATAAATTTTTGATCCCAATCAGGGTATAGGTATATCTATGTGTTTCTGAAGTTAGAATATGGGAGGGTCATGCACACACCTGCCTAGTTTATGCTAAGTTTCCAATATTTAATTGGGATGATTTAGTATTGTCTCAATTATACAATCTCAGCAGTAAAGTATACAGAAAACGAATCATTTTGCACAGTGAAAATTTGGTGGGTGCACATTAACATTTGAATAGAACTGGTAATGTTCCATGACTACAGATTAACACATATATTCAGTTTCCTTGGAAATGGCTAGGGCAGAAGAGATTATTTAAGAATTAAGAAATTGGGAGCAAACTTCCTTTGTAACCTGGAACAGCCTTAACTCATATTGTGACATTATGATTTATAAGAAAAAAATAGGCATTTGGTCAGTCAGATGACAAGAATATATTTCTCATATATATTAGGTCTTCATCCAAAGTTCCTGGCTCACAGCTCACAAAATCCTTGGAATTTCCTAAGGATGAGAGTGATAAAGCTGTCTCTCGCTATGTTAGCAAGGTGATTTTTGGAAAATCCCTAAGGATAGGGGCTGGTTGCCAGTGGAATCAATTGTATAATTAGAGGGTTAGAACTTTCAGTTCCATCCCTGACCTCTGGGGAGGGGAAAGGGAATGGAGGTTGGATCAATCACCAATAGCCAATGCTTTGATCAATTATGCTTATGTAATGAAATCTCCTAAAAAACCCAAAAGAATAGGGCCAAGAGTTTCCGTGGTCAACACATAGAGATGTGGGTAAATTGGTGTACTCAGAGAGCATGGAATCTCTGCACCCTTTCCCTCATAACTTAACCTATGCACGTCTTCCATGTGGCTGTTCCCAAGTAACTATCTAGTAAGGACAGTAAAATGTTTTCCCTGAGTTCTGTGAGCTGCTGTAGCACCTTGAACCCAAGGTGGGGCTTGTCAGTCCAGAACCTCAAGGTTAGATGAAAGCAGAAAAGACACTGAAAAAGCTTATAATCATGTAAATATCAAGAACAATTTTTTAAAAAGATTTATCTATCATCTATTCATTCATTCATTCATTCATGAGAGACACACAGAGAGAGGCAAAGACATAGACAGAGGGAGATGCAGGCTCCCTGTGGGGAGCCCAATGTGGGACTTGATCCCAGGACCCTGGGATCACAACCTGAGCCGAAGGCAGACGTTCAACCGCTGAACCACCCAGGCATCCGAAGAACAATTTTTTTAAAGGCAACGATATTAAAATTATAAGTGAGAAAACAGAAAATGTTAGTTGAATTACGTCAAATCATTCAATCATGTGAAATAATTCCCTTGTTTTTTGTATGTGGAAATTTCCCCAAATCATTTGATTAGTACTTTGAAAAATCTATGGTTATCTTATCAGCGAGACTATAATCTAAGGATAAACATTAATGGATGCCTAACATGTATGTAAGAATAGGAAACAGTTATAGCTGGTTTTTATTTTATTTATTTATTTATTTATTTATTTATTTATTTATTTATTTAAATTATTTATGCATGAGAGACATAGAGAGAGGCAGAGACATAGGCAGAGGGAGAAGTAGGCTGACATGGGACTCAATCCCTGGTCTCCAGGATCCCACCCCGAGCTGAAGGCTGCGCTAAACTGCTGAGCCACCGGGGCTGCCCTATAGCTGGTTTTTAAAAAGGTAGCATTTTACACATCTTCTGTCCTCACCTTCTTTCATTCTGATCTTTAGATGCCATATATTGTTCCCCCATCAAAGCTAGCTCTAAAAAAAGATCATGATGCTACAAAATAAAGCTTTGACAATATTGTTATACCTATGTGAGAAACACTGCCAAAATCTCCAAGACTGCAAAGGGGGAAACTGGAAAAGAAAAAGCATGTACTACCCTATAAGCAAATATCAAAATATTTTCTGGCCTCACATATTCCTGAAAATCGAGTGTGGATCTGAGGAAAGGAAGCACCGACTTCAAAATGAAGAGGACACCAGGACTGCATTTTCTGGAGCCAGGTGGGCCAACAGAGTTCCCCTGAGTATTGTAGGAGGCACCTATCCCCATTCTTCCGAAGACTTCCTGATGCCCATGGGGGTTGGGGAGTGTGGAGAGAGGGAGGTGGAGGAAAGAGAGGCCTTGGACACCAAGCTTCCTAACCAAGGGATGGATGGGGGATATGGCGTGAGCTGGTTGTCTGTGCTTCTGTGCTCTGCTTTCTGTGTCTCAGGTAGAAAGGCCTTGATAGTGGCAGTAGCCCAAAGAGACACAGACTAAGGTACGGGCTGCTGGAAACCTTTATAGTCCTACCCACACTAGGGCTCTCTGAGAGTGAGGAGTCGGGGATCAGGAAGTAAACAGATGGCTGGTGGGGGAGGGTCAGAGCAGAGCTGGGAAGCCATCTGCAGTGGCCTTGGTGAGTCTGAGGCTGTGAAAGATGGAGGAAATGCTATTTCCCCATCTTGGTTATTGCTCCAGCTTTTGACCATTCACAAAACAGTGGGAGGGTGTTCAGAGCAGCCACAGAATTGTGGCCATGGGGACTGGTAATGGAGACTCTTTCTGAGAAGGTGTTGCAAATGGTTGTTCTATTGGGCACCGATGACTAAGGGCCAACTGACTCTGTGTAGGCCCAGTGGTGAGAGCTGAGGGGAGAAACACAGAGGGTAACATGGATTTCTCTCTCCGATCTTCACATCTAATTATAACCTCCTGATGGTAGGCCTGCAAGCAACCCTGTCTGCTCCTGCTGGAATAACCGAGAAAGGGTTGTTCTGTCTGGAGGGAGGGCTTCCAAGCTGAGTGGTGTTGCATGTCTTGGGGAAAGCAGTGGGCTGCAGAGAGTTGGTTTGTGCCCGGCACGCTTCCCCTGCAGTCTTGCAGTATTGCTTGTTGGAAGGTCTCCCCACCTGCCCTCCCAATAGCACAGTGTTTTGGCCAGTCTTTCTGGCATGGTGCCTCATTTATTTGCAGAGTTGTTCTCCGGTCGGGTGGGAGCCAGAAGCAGGCCAGGGTTTTGCGAGTCATGCTGAATCTGCATTCTCCCTCCCTCCCAACTGGCATTTCCACAGGGAGTCCTAAGGGTGGGGATGAGAACAAGGGGGCTTTCTGTGGATGAGAAAAGAAGATTTTGCCTCTAAACCAGGACTTCTTACCTGCTTTCTGAGCCTCAGCCATGGAAAGCATTTTAGCTCTGAGTCCATGGCATAGCCCAGGCTGAAAATCCCCAGGCCTGCATCGTTGACAGGCCAGGGAGAAAAAGCCAGGGGGAAAGGACCCCAGATAACCACACTCTGCAAGTCTTGCTTTTCCTTTGTGGCCAGGATGTGTAGCAGAGCGAAGCAGGGCTCCCAGGCAGTTTGGGAGGAGGAAAAATTATCAGAGAATAGCAGAGGGGAAAGGGCAGAGGAATCTCACACGTCTTTTCCATGATGTCCTGATGCTTAGAGTCAACGGACGATAAAGGAGTGAGGGGCACACCACAGTGCTTGGTCACGGTCACCCTTCCTCTCTAACTTCCTGAGTTAGGGGTCACATTGCACTCACGAGCAGGAATTAGACTTGAACAGGCATAATTCAGTGCATGTTGCTGCCTATAAGATCTGCTCCTTCTGAGAACCTGGATTTGAGGCTAACAGGTACATATGTTTAATATTCAAAATGATCCTTATAACTTTAGACTTGACTTTTTTTTTAAGAATCAGATGAAAATCTGAGCTGATAGTACACAATAACGTATGTGAAGTTTACCAGATTCTTAACATACAGGCACACCTGCCCAACCAACTATAAATAATATTGAGCATAGATCTGGGGTTAAAGTCAACATCTTCTAACTTGGAAAATGGGGGAAAAAAAAAAAAAAAGACCCAGGCAAATCTAGTTAACGGGTTAAGGCTTTTCTTCCCTCCTAATTTTATTCATAGATTCTCTTCTCGGTCTCATGCTGATCTGATTTGGAAGTCACAGTATTATTTTGAGGCTCTCATTCTAATTGTACAGAGTTGTTATTTTATCTGCTTATAATTGGTGAGATTTCAACAGGTATTGATTCAATGTGGTTCTCTACCTCAGGCTACCACATTTCCCAAGTGATTACTGCACTGATGCACACAATGGTTCTGCGTCTTCCTATGCTTGCTTTTTAATTTCTCACTTTAGTTATTTATGGCTGCCTATAACTGTGTGATGGGGTAATTGCCAAATGGGCTGGCCTTACCTATTTTTAAGAAAATAACTAAAATTTTAGGTTGTGTACTACTTGAAAATATTTTCACTTCTGTCAAAAAAGACATTGATTTTATATATTTTTTTGCCTTACTATCAAATATAGCCGTTGCCTTATATGTATAAGCAGGTTCCCAGTACTTAAATGGCCATTTCATACCTATGCATAGACTAAATAGAGTGCTCACCAAGAATATTTCAGTTTGAGAGGTAGGATAGGGCTTGGGGCTAAGCCATTAGGGTGACAAGAGTCCTGTGGTGCTTTGAATTGTCCAGCGAAAGCACTCCCCCTGCAGAGGAACAGCAAGTGCAAGATGAATACACTTATGTAATACCTACTCTGCTAGACATTGCCTGATTCACAAGGATGGATCCATAGAGAAGGGGTCAGCAACCCTCACCTTGCTCTGTGCTCTACACACACAGTTCCTAAATATTGTTTGTAACTTAGTTTGTTTTTATTCAAGCCTAAGCACTGTATAGTGCTTGGATTCTCATTGGATTGAGAGACTGGATCACATTGGATTTTGATTCTCTCAAATTTGGGAAAGATAATCTTTCTTTAAAAATAACCTCTTGGGATATGTCTAAATGGTCAGAGTGTCTGCACTTGGGTTTTTACACAAGTGCTTCTCTAAGGATACCATTTGGTAGCTGCATTCCTCAACTCTTCTTTTGTGTTGGAGCTAGAAAAACTATGTGCAATATAGATACCACAAAGAAGTAGGGAAGATAGAGTCAGAATTTGTGAGACAGAAGCTTAGGAGGGATTTCCATGAAGTTTTACTAGACTGATGTGCTGGGAGGAGTAGCTTTAGTAAATATCTAGGATATTGGTGTCTGTCTCTAACTCAAAGGGATTTGCAACAAATAAATGAGTTCATCAAATGATGAAGTCAGCATTGTAGCAGTTCCATGAAGAATTACAAAATATGCAGGACTGTTAGTTTATAGCCACAATATAATGCTAAACAAAATTTAAGTGTAATGGATATTGCACTCCTTGAAGACATACTGTGGAATTTCAAATATATTAGCAGTGGTCTTCAGGCTAATAAAATCTTGTTGCAATGATCAAGGAGAAACTATTCATTTCTTTGCTAGGAAGTTCTATGACAGAGTCTCTTAGGAATTTTTTTTTTTTTTTTCTGGTATGGGCTCAGCAATGCTTGTCATGTGCTTATGAAATTGCAGAATATTTTTGAGTCAGAATAATGATAATGTAAAAAGGACCAGGTCAATACTAATTTGATGTAGAGTATGCATGATTTCTCACCAAAAACCAAGGATTTGAGTTGACTAATTGATTCCCTTTTGCATAGCGTAATAACACTATTTATTGTAAGGCAAATACATCTGTTTTATGTTTTGAGATTTGATAAAATTGGAGGATCCTCAAAAGTGGTTTCAGGATACTCTTCTTTTGATTTAGGGGAACTGTTTATGCCCGAAGAGAATGGTAGTTATCATGGAAGACATAGAAATAATTACTTTAGTTACACATACACATACGTAGACCCTTGAGGCAAATAAAGTCTAAGTAAAATCATTATTTTGCAAACAACTGAATCCTAGAGAATCCTCCATATCCTTTTTTTCTTTTCTTGATTTCTCTGATACTTTCTAAAGACTCCTAAATTGCATTAATATTTCCTTTTATATACTGCAGAACTGCCATGCCTATAATCAGTTGTTACTCTCTAATTGAGTTTTTCTCCAGGTCTAAGGTTCTTTCTGGCCTTAAGTTTGAAATTTAAGAAGAATCAATTAATTTTATGAGTTCCCTGTACTAGGACACTTAAGACCTAGCAATAAGCATTACGTAAAAGCTGTTTATTAGAAAGAGAATTTAGCACTAATAATACCAATCCTGATAGAAAATGTAAAAAAGCAAAATGAAAAAAGAAATGATAGATTGCTTAGCTAATATATTTTCATATTATTTTTCCATATTGCAACACAGAATTTCTCTTTCTTTCTTTCTTTCTTTCTTTCTTGATTTATTTATTTATTTATTTGAGAGGAGGAGGGGCAGAAGGAGACAAGGAGAGAGAATCTCCAGCCAACTTCCCACTGAATGTGGAGCCAGACACAGGGCTCAACCCTGTGACCCTAAGATCACAACTTGAGCCAAAACCAAGAGTCAGACTCTTAACCAACTGAGCTACCCAGGTGCCCTACAACATGAGATAATCTAATTCTAACCTATTTTTTTTTAATTTTTTTTGTATTTTTAAATTTTATTTATTTTATTTTTTATTTTTATTTTTTAATTCTAATCTATTTTTGACTAGGTTTAAAATGATTTCTGCTTATGTAAATTCATCCCATATATTTATAATGTAGATACTAGCCAGGCTTATTTTTTCTATAGTAATATAAAGTCAAGCTATTTGGTGAAAAAGGCAGTTTGTTTACTTGTTGAGATATAACCAACATGAGATTAATTGCTTTGAGAATATTTTGAGTACAGAATGCCTTAAATATACTCTTGTACCGACCAGCATAGCCTTCCTTGCCACAAATATAAAATGAAAACATACAATTGAATCATGACCGGTTGAAATTCATTTTTTCCACTATGGCAGAATTTACTATGGTAAATAAAGATGAGGAAATACTCATTGTTAGTGTGCAATAATAAAATTTCACATTAAGAGGACTGGATATAAATAAGAGGCACTTTCTAGGAAGCAAATTAGGATGCGACTTTAAAACAGTGTTCTGGCAGGTATAAGTAAGTCCAGAAATACCTAATTTGTAAAGCATTTGACTAGAGGTTATAAAAGGTCAGCAAAAGAAAAAAAAAAAAATCTAGGACAAATCTTGTCCTCAAGTTCTCACTTGCAAATCCCAGTGAAGCCAATGGAAAGTTTATGGAAATATCTGAAAGGCACATTTGGCCTAGTTCAAAATCTCTATTAAATTAGTATTTTAATACATTGTCCTAGTTAAGTCTTTATGGTCCTTTTAACATTGCTTCACCCAGGGTTCATTCATAGCTTACTCAGAAGTCATAGAAATGAGGATAGGCTAATGGGATATTTGACCTTTTATTCAATTTCAAAGGTACTTTGCCTCTTTAACCTCCTTCAGCCCAATCCTGAGAAAAGAACCTAAGGGAAGAAATTCATGGATCCAAGGCAAGCTTTGTGGTTTTTAATGCCCATACAGTGGGAAGTATAAACGGATATAAAATGCATAATACTGATGCTTAGCTTTGGAGAAATTAGTCCTTGAAACTAAACTGTATATGTACTTGACAATATCGGATGTTATAAATATTATTATAAATATTACTTTATATGATTGAGTATATCAATGTCATTGTAGCTGTTACTTTGTGATACAAGGAAGAAGTCAGATAAAATCTAACTTCTTGCGATCTGTATTTACAGAGCCTCTGTTTTGGCCTGGTACCCAGCAATGGACCTTGTCAATAGTACCTGATTTGGTTTCTGGAAATGCAGGAACAAAGCATCAGTTCATGACACTTTGGAGTCAATTATCAAAGATTTGACCTCCTCTAAGAGGTGGATTTTGATAAGCACCCACCATCAACTTTTAGACTTTTGAAGACAGGATCAAGGAGGCTTCAGGGACACATCTGCTAAGAGCAGAGGGAGCCAGGAGAGATTATCACTGGTCAAATCCCAGCCTTGTCTTGAAAGGGAAATTTGGAATATAGACTCTGGAGCCAGATGGACTGAGTTCATGTCCTTGCTTTATGATTTTACTAGATCTGTGACCACAATGACTTTGTTTAACCTCTCTGGGCCTCAGTGACTTCATTCCTAAAAAATGGACACAAACACAGGGTTTTGTAAGACTTTAAGAGTTGAAATATCTACAGCATTGTTTTTCTCACTTGGGCTCTCATTATTATTTTATAGTAAGTACTTTCACTTAGGGCACCTGGGTAGCTCAGTGGTTGAGCATCTGCCTTAGGCTCAGGGTGTGATCCCCAGGACCTGGGATAGTGTCAGACATCAGGCTCCCCACAGGGAGCCTGCTTCTCCCTCTGCCTATGTCTCTGCGCCTTTCTCCGTGTCTCTCATAAATAAATAGATAAATAAATAAAATCTTAAAACAACAACAACAACAAAAACAAAAAAACCTCTCATTTAGATTTGTCTCTTGGGCCAGCTCCCTACTTCCTCATTGGAATAATGGAAGGTGGCCTGGATGGGAGAAAAGATGATGAGGCAGAAAGAGATGCAAAATGATAAAAACAAAGAGCAGCTTCAGTAAAAACTATAAGCTCTCCTGCCTCTGTTATATCTTGACAACTACCTAGCATTATTTCACATGAAGGAGAGAGGACTTCTTTCCTCTATGCAATTCGACCCTCTACGGGCTCTTCTGTATCACCAGGCAGTGCCCAAGCAGTGTCCAGCCGCTCACAGCAGAAAAGTCAGGTGGGCTCCGGGGACCCGCCAGTGCGGGGTGGTGGGGCTGGAGAAGAGGAAGGAAACCAGATGCCACACACACTTCGACGACGCTTTCTCTGGTGCGGAGCCCTCTTGAGACACTTCCAGGTGCAGGATCTCCAAAACATGGTCAAAGACTGGAGGAAATGTATGAGTTGCCAGAAATGGATCAAATCGCCAAACATTTCTTGCTCATCTGTTACGCACTAGCAGATGGCGCACGGTCATCTCAAGCTGGCAATTGGCAGCACAAAGAGAATGGTGACGTCCGTGACCTCAGGTCCCTGGGTGGGTCACTCTGAGGCGGTTCAGGCCCAGCACCGGAGACCGCACTCCAGGGGACCCGGGATGGAGATGAACGAGGAAAGAAGACCGCAGGCACACGGGGATTTCAGATACAGGGTGCAATCCAGGGCAAGAAAACCAACTTTTTGCTTTACATCTAGACCTGCGCCTTTTAACTGAGATGCGCTGCAAATACTGATGGCACAAACAAAATGAAGTCCTGCTTTAAAATCGAACCGATCAATTACGTATGGCTTAAGCATGGGGCTACTCCCAACATCATCATTTCAGACTCGTCTTCGTATTAATGCAGACGAGAAACGCAGCCCCTCCGCAGGAAGCCGGGCCGCATTCCCCGGGCTCCAGGGTACAGCGAAGCGGGACAGCAACGGGGTCCCCCGAGCCAGGCCCGCAGGCCCCGCGCTCCGTGCGAACCGCCCACGTGTCCGCCGGCCCCGCCCCCGCGCCCCGCCCCAGCCACCCGGGGCGCCCCGGCTCCGCCAACGCTCGCGAGAGCCCTCTTGGCTTCCACGTTTGCCACGTTCCCAAGGACCGAGACGGACTGGAAAAGTCGACGGCGGCTCGCGCTCACAGGCGGCCGCGGCTCGCCCCGAACAGCCGCGAGTCCGCAGGGGGGCGGGGAAGCACGGCAGGGCTCCGCCCCCTCTCGGGGCCTGTTGTGATTGGCCCCACCTCCCGTCACTCAGCCTTCCGTGGGCGGGAGGAGGCGGGGCTCGGGCGGGAAGGGGCGTGGCCGAGGGGCCTGCGGGCCGCGCGCTCTCGCCCGGGGAGGGAGTCGCGGGTTCGGCGCACGCCAGGCCTGGGCGCGCGCAGCCGGCACGCGGGCGAAAGTCCTCGGAGGCGCGGCGGGCGGAGCCGAGACCCAGGCGCTGCTGCAGGAGCGCGGCCCGCACCCGCCGCAGCGCCCGCCGCCGACAGCGCCCCCCGGCCCCGCGAGGGAGCCCCCGGCCCTCGCCGCCCCAGTCGTGCGCGCCATGGCCCCGCGCAAGAACGCCAAGGGCGGCGGCGGCGGCGGCGGCAGCAGCAGCAGCGGCTCGGGCAGCGGCAGCGGCAGCGGCAGCGGCAGCGGCGGCAGCAGCAGCTCGGGCAGCGGCAGCGCGGGCGCGGGCACCAGCGGCGGCAGCAGCAGCCCCGGGGCGCGGAGAGGTCAGGGCAGCGCCGAGGCGGGGGCGTGGGGCCGGGCGGCGGGACCGGCGCGGGCGTCCCCGGAGCCCGCCGCGCATCCCCTCCGCCGTCCCTCCGCCCGCCCTCCGCCCGCCGCGTCGCTCCTCCTTGGGGCGCGGGGCGGAGGCCGCGCTCGGTGGGCCCGGCGGGCGCACCGCGGGGCCGGGCGGAGCTGGGTGCGCGGCCTTGGGTTGGTCGCACGGGGCCCTTCCCGGCTGACCCCTCGCCCCAGGGCGGGCCCGCGGGCAGGGGTAGGCATCGACCCTTTCCTGGCTTCGCGAGGAGTCGGAGACGGGCGGGAGTAAGGGAACCAGTTTACCTTTGCCTTGCATGTTTTGGGGACTTTGGAAAAGAGCCAGAGCCGGAGAAAATAAGTTCCTGCCAAACCAGCAGCTTTTAAGAGCAACTCAAAGGATACTGTCCTGTGTGTGTGTGTGTGTGTGTGTGTGTGTGAGAGTTGGGGGTGTGTGCTGTGAATGTTCTTGGAAATTATTTTAAATATTTTTGCTTCTAGGTAGCTTTCTTAACATGCGTTGTAGTTGCCTTGGAAGTCTCGTAGAGTATCATAGAATACTGGGTGAACTTCTCTTTTTTTTTTTCACTCTGTCTTTAACAAATGTGTTGGATAGTCACCTTTTTCCTCCATGTGCTTACCCAGCAAAAGAGAACAGTGCAGATGTTTTAAATCTGTTTCATCTCATATTTCAGTGGTTCTCAGTTTCTTTTATACTTCCTTTGACTCATTTAGAATGTTGAAACTGCAATACACATGTGTATGAATGTGAGCTGTAGTTTTTCCTTTTTGAAAACCTCGTTTTGAAATGGTTTAGGCTTTTTGTTTCCTGAAGTCTACAAGGAATCATGTCATAGATGAAGGAAATCCATCAGGTAACTGCAGTCATACTTCAAATAACTATTTTAAATAAGCGCTTATCACCATAAGAAAGTATCTTATTTTCCTATGTATTGTCTTCCTGTCTTACTCCCTCTTCTTGTTCATTCCTCTCGCCAACTCCTAGAATAGTCCTGGACTTAATAGGTGCTCAATAAATATTTGATTAATGAGTGAATGCATACACTTAAATGGCAAACGTAGCATAATTAAAGTCATTGCACAAATTTACATTCTCAGAGTTAATATTGGTATTGTAAACGGACAAAGATACACACTATTTGAAATTCAAAGAAAGCATATTAGTTCACCTTTGACATAAGTAAAAGTTTGTGTTCCTTTGTCACTTGTCCTTAAATGCCAGTTGCTTAAACAGGCAGAAGAGTGGATGAACCATCTCCCACGGCTTTGGCTACCCTTTTAAACGTTTCTAAATGAGAAGATCCTAAACACTCGAGCTGGGAAAACTGATGAACGAGACCATTAATTGTGCGTGTTAACTGTTGTCAGAGGTTTTCTGTAACTATTTATAAGTGAAGCACATCTTTGCTCCATTTTATTCTTTGTACTCCTGGGCAGAAGAGGGCTGATTGCATCTGAGGAAGTCACTGTATATATATATATGTGTGTGTGTGTGTGTGTGTGTATATATATATATATGGTTCAAATTAGTACAGGGAAATGTATATTCTCATTGCTACTAGTTCAAAAATTGAACCAGTTTTAACAGGTAGGTAATAAATTTAGGAAATGTTAGGACCTAAATTAATGTATTCTGACTCTCATATTCAGATATTTTGTTGCCACCCCTGTTTGTGTTTGAGGATCTGTAGCCTTTTAAGCATTGTTCACACGGATTGCATAATTGTCATGAAAATACATGGTATGTAAAGAGAATATGTAAAAGAGGAAAGTATGTTACAAAAAAAAAAACAAAACGCAAAACATTTAAAGAGTTGGAGTCTTGCATGTTACATAACGAGTAGTCTTTTCCCATAGCCCTTCTGTGTAGTAAATACTGAGTTCTGACTGTGTGCCAAGTAGGAGGCACTGGAGATGGAAACGGTTCTTCAGTCTTAAACAGGTACACCACAGTGTGAAAGTGTGATTCTATTTATATGGTTTGCTTCTAGCAGGTTATACCTAAAAGATAAAGCCAACTTCCTTTTTGTTGCTATGCTTATTGAGTCATTGAGGTGTAGACATTGATTCCCAAACCATTCTCATCTACTAGGGAAATCATAGAAGCTGAAGAAATTTCAGCAGGGGCATTACCAGAAGACCCATTCAGTTCCCTCTAATTTTATAGAGGAGAAAATTAATGCCCAGAAAAGGTGTATAGTTCATTAAAAGTTGTGTGTTAGAAATCCAACTAGTTAATGGAATATCCAAGACTAGAACTCAAATTTCTTGTCACTCATTCATGATGCCATAATACTTGAATTTTAGGTCTTCTAATTTGTAAGATTTTATGGGACTTTTAGAGTTGAAGTAGATTATTTCTTTCCTTCTGTAGATTATCTCTTCCTTTCTAGTTCTGTCTATGGCATACTACACCGAATTATTTAAGAAAGTATGCTTTTTTTCATGCTATCAATTAAATTTGACTAGAATTATGTTTGAAATAGCACATATGAAAATCTTAGTTTGAGAAGAGTATGGGCTCAAATGGTAAGTTTTTTGAGATGTTTTGCATCAACAGTCTGAAGTTGATGATGATACTGGTCACATTAAACATGATTTGTTAAATTTTTGTGTAGAATTATGAGGGGGGATGGACTCAGTCCTTTGAGAGAAAAAGTGAATAACTGGCTTTCTTTTATCTTGGTGATCATTTTGTTGAAAAGCGATGTTTAGAATTAAGGGACTTAAACAGTGGTGTTTTTTTAAAGCAAGTGTCTGCTTTTCACTTAAGTCTTCAACTTAAATTGAGAATCAATAAAATATCTAATTTCATACAGAACTCAGTTTTACCTTTTCAGTTTTACTCTTTAAAACATAAAAGAAACATGAGTAAATTGGACACTTAGCTTTTAACTTGCATGTAAAAATCTAACTTGCATGGCCAGGTGGGGCCAGGGGAAACTTATTTCAGATGTATTGATTGGAAAGTTTCAAGGATCATGGTGGTCCTTTGGGCTTAGCTTGTAGTTTACAGACACTACTACACTACAGATGCTACTGGAGCACACTGTTTTTAATATCATGAAAATAGGCAACTTTGTGTCAGGGATACTTATCTCCTAAGTCTAAGTCCTAGGTATGTGTAATGTTTTTGTTTCTTTAGCTTTTCCCTTTTGAGGATCATGAAGTCTTTCCCTGTAGCTTCTAACCGGCTACAGGTATGTAAACATCTGTTGGTCTCATAGTGTCAGGCTACTATATTACCCTTTACCAGTAGGTGTCACTGTAGAATACTGTTTGCTTTTTCAGTTTGAAGTTTCGGATTATATAATACCACTTTGTTTTTTATTTAGTCAGTTCTGTACATACTCAGAACTGTGGATGGACAGCTGCTTAAAAACTCTTAGGCATTGCTCTCAAGGACTAACAGCACATTTTGAAATGTAGTAGTAAGAGTTTGTCCCTAGCAGCCTTATTTGTTGAGCTTATCTTATTTAGGATTAAATGCCTTCGTGTAGTATCTGTAAAATATGTTCACAGATTCATCTGGTGGATACTAATCATTTAGAAATTTGTTCTTTCTTTCTACTTTCAGTATGTCTTAGACTACTTACTAACAGATAAACTGCTGATTGCATTCTGGCTCTCTTGATGCAGAGGCCTTGGTGAAATTACCTTTCTTTATCGATAGACTCTCAGTTGCTTAATCCCGTGGTAGTCATTCTAGTGTGAGAAGGTAGGATGAAAGCTCCAAGAACCGTGTGCTGTTTTGTGTTCAGTCAAACAGCATTTTGTCCAGCCTGACCAGACCATATGAAACCAAGTACTAAAACCTGTTCTGAGGGAATTCTGGAACACATTTTAAAAAGACCAAACATATTAACCTGTAGGAAGTAAAAGGAAGGGCTTGTATTTTAGTCTTCTTTAAAATCATGTGTGGCAAAGAGAGTACAAGAAAAGGAAAAGTTTTCCTTTTCAGCTAATTAGCAACAAGATAACTTGGATAAAGGCTCATGTGGACTATTTACCTTATTTTTAGTCAGTACAGAAATTTAACCCCTGAGCTCTCCAGTCCCAGTAGAATACCCCCCCCCCCCCCCCCCATGGAATGTACCTTGGGAGTCTGTTGACCTGGATTCATATCCATTTAAGAACTGTGTAGCAAGTCTCTCAGAACCTCTTATCCCAGTCTCTCCAAATGGGAAGAATTCTTCTCTCATTTCATAATTGGGATAGCCCTCAAACCAATTTTCTATGCCTTTGTGTTTTTCAGATATATTCGTTAAAGTTTCTCTAATGGTAAGGTTGAGAACAAAACTTGGGAGAACATAAGGCTGCAGAACTAATTAGGTCATTGTATGCTTGACATTATTTTTGGGATTTAAAAAGAAATCATTTTCTATTATGTTCTTTTGGTGTAGTGTTTTAAGTGAAATGGCTGCTCTAGCGGTAGTGCTTATACTGTGGCTTTGAGAACCACTTGACACAGTTTTGTTCACCTCTTAGGGTGAAAGTATACCATTTGTACATCAGCCTTCAAATTGCTGATTTACTCTCTAATCCCGTAGAGATCTGTTATATTATTTTATTTTACTAGAGCTTGGATACATTTTAGTTTCTTGATGCTACTGGAGCACACTGTTTTTAATATCATGAAAATAGGCAACTTTGTGTCAGGGATACTTATCTCCTAAGTCTAACTCCTTAGACTCCTAGATGCAACACATTTTTTAAATTAACTGACCTTTAATTAAACCTGAGGGTACATAGAACCCATCTACAATTTACGTAATCTCTGGGGAAAGTGTCAGTTACTGGTTGGGAGATGTGGACGTGCTTGGGTTCCCTCATGTTTCAATAAATGCTGCCCCAGGATCCATTCAGCACTGCATGCACGGCTGAAAGTCTGTCTGTGTGGATGCATGTCTGGTTGTGTCCTATAGTTCTGGCGATTTCTGCTAGAAAACTAGATGTTCAGTTCTTTCTTCTCTATATGCCAGCTGTAGGGGTATATTCTGGAGTCCCATGCTTTAACCTTTCTCTTTCTCCTGATGGTGTGGGGAGCCAAGACGGTATGTTCTTGTCATTCGTTGTTTATTTTTTAAAAAATGTTACTCTCCTTAAATGGGAGAGCCTCAGGCATTCCGTCTGCATTTGATACTTGCTTTTCAAGGATGTGTCGTAGCTACCTTTGGCTGATGCAGTTATTTTTTAATGGCAAATCCCTGAATGCAGTTTAGTTCTGATCAAATTGATGATGCTTGAGGACAGATTGCTGTAGATAACCTGTTAGACTCAAAGGGAAATTTGAACTTACTTGGTGAATAAATTTTTTTTTCCTGAAGATTTTACTTATTTATTCATGAGAGACTCACACACAGAGGCAGAGAGACACAGGCAGAGGGAGAAGCAGGCTCCCTGCAGGGAGCCCGACAGGGGACTCGATCCGGGGTCTCCAGGATCACGCCCTGGGCCGAAGGCAGGTGCTAAGCCATCGAGCCACCCAGGGATCCCTAAATCTTAAAAAAAAAAAAAAAAAAAAAGGTTGCGTAAGGACTTTTGAAGGGTTTGGGCTGTTCTCTGGCCCCCTGTGAGATCCAGGTGGTTTGTCCAGTCATTTTGGCTGTAGTATAACTGTCATCATCTGCCATAGATGCTCTCGGTGCTCTAAGGCAGATAGGGTTAGTGAATTAAGTGGGGACGGGGCAGCGGTGGAGGGGTGTCCAGTTATAGCAGAGTGGAAGGCACTATTGCAGTACTTGGAGATTTGCCAGCACTTCTCTCCCACATATGTGCCTGCACATTTAACCCAGTGATTCATTTTGTATGGAAGCCAGCAAGCATCAGTCTTTATTTTAAAGTGAAAGAATATTGTTTGATAAAATAATTTGATTCCATAACCTGTAGGGGTAGACTCGGAGCTATTTTGATGTTATACTCTGTCTCTAACTTCTGTTTCTTGTTTATTGTATCACTACTCTACACAATTCCTTTCCCTCCCTCCAATTTTTCACCCTGTTTTAAATTTCACTTTCCTTGAAAAGATATACTGGAAAGCCCTTTTGGTCTTTTTTTTTTTTTTTTCCCCTTTTGGTCTTAACGTCCACGTGTAAATTTTATTTAGGAGCAGTTAACTTTTTTTCTTACGTGAAAATAAAAATCTGTGTTGTAAATGTTTGTCGAAAGAATATCTAGCATTCAACTTCACTTTTCCATTCTTTGAATTGAGTGAATTTGAATGATTGTCACTTTGAGTTTTACAAATTAATTCATGCTTTTTCTCAGTGAGCTCTCTCTCTAGCTTCTGGAATATACAGATTTCTATGTAGTGTTCTTTAAAACTCTGTTTCCCTGAAATATTGCATTTTTAAGATCTATCCACTGTCCAGGTGAAGAAATAAAATGTCACCAAATTCTTGGTTTCTCCTCTCCTTTGTTATCCATTCCCAGCCACTCTTATAGGTTTTGTGATAATTATGCTCTTGCATTTCTTTATAACATAAAATGTTTAGACACCCAAATAACATGTTATATATTGTCATGTCGCACATTATATACTAGGTTTCCATTTGTGTAAACATACCTGTTGTTAAAAGCCGTGTAGATGAAGACAGCTCAGGAAGTGTGTGTGTGTGTGTGTGTGTGTATGTATATATACATACATCTATATATCTATATCTATATCTACATCTACATATCTTTGTTTAGCACACACGACGGACGGGCTTTGTGACTAGGCTAATACGTGGCATACTAGCTTGATGCCATTTGTTTGGGATTCCACCAGATTTGGCTCTATGTTTTCATATATATAGCTCCTCCCGGTATGAATGCGCCACTTTTTGTTTAGCCATGCTGCCATCAACAACCACTTGGCTTGTTTTGTTTTCTTCTTTCAAATACTGCTGCTCTGAACATTCTTGTAGCTACCCTTCCCCTCGTGTACATATCTGAGGGCTTTTCTACTTGGGATTGTTGGTTATGAAAATGAGCGTATTCAACTTGACTTTCTGCTGCCATCTAAGTGGGAGTATTAGGTTTACGCACCCACTCATGCAGGATACAGCGCCTTTTTGCTGTAACCACATTACCAACACTTGGTAAGTTTTAATATTCGCCAGTTTAGTGGGTGTGATGTCGTTATCTTGTGGTTTCAACTTGCATTTACTTGATCAACAGTGAGATTACTCCTGAGAATAGCCATTTATGTTTCCTTTTCTGTGAATTGCGTGATCATAGAATGTGTCTGTTTTTCTGGTGTGTGGTTGTTAGTTGTTTTATATTGTTTTGATTTGTAGAATTTCTTTTCTATATCCTGAACCTTTTGATTATTTCTAAGGTGAAAGGCTTCTCCCAATCTGATTATGTAGCCTTGTCATTTGCTCTAGTATATTTAGTTGAAGAGAATTTTCGGATTTTAACATATTAATATTGTAATTTTTATTTTGTGGTTTGTAGTTTGGTGCTTTAAGACATCCTTTCTAAAACAGATTGTAAAACATTCTCTTATTTTCAAATATTGTAAATTTTATCTTTTCACATGGAGATCTCTAAACTTCCAAGTGTAGATTTTATTGTATATATTGTAAGGCGGAGATCTAATTCAATATTTTTAAAAGACAGGTGATGAAAACATCTTGTACCTTCAGGCAAAGGGTCTTCTTTCTTTGCGAGTCTGCAGTGTCATGTATTGTGTATAAATCTGTGTGGCTCTGTTTTATTCCAATAATGTAGGAGCAATACCTCATTGAGTCACTCCACTCGATAGTATATCTGATTGGGCAAGTCCTCTACCTTGTCTCTTTACCATTGTCCTTGCTGTTTTTGGACCTTTCCATGTGCATGACTGTATCATTGAGCATGTGCTTATAGAGTAAATTTCATTAGAAGTGTTTCAGGATTTTGACTGGAATTGAATTTACAGCACAGTTTAGGACAATAAAACCAGGTCTTCTTCCATGTGAACAGAGTATAATTTTCCTATTTATTTAAGTCTTATCATTATTTTTTATAATTTTATCCAAAAGTTATACACATCTTTTATTGCATTTAGCCTGGGTACTTCATGTATTTATATTTTTAAACTAATATTTGATCATGACAAATTTAGAGTATGTACCCAAGTTAGAAAAATTGTATAATGACCCTACCACCTAGATTTTACAGTGGTTCATATTTAATATATTTGCTTTATATCATATCAATTAATCTGTTTTTTTATGCATTTCAGAGTGAGTCGTAGTAGTATACCTCACTCCTAAATATTCACGTGTGTCTGACATGAACTAGAGCTCAACATGGTTTTTGCACCTCCTGAGGTAATGTTTGCATACAATGAGTTGCACAAATCTTAGTGTATTATTTTCAAATAGTCTTTATAAATGTTTACATCTGTGCAATCCAAACAACCTGTTCAGATAAATAATATGTCTATCACCTCAGAAAACTCAAGTCCGTTCCTTGCCACCACCTTTGCCTTCAGAGGCAACTGTACTAAATATTTTCACCATACATTGGTATTATCTGTTCTGGAACTTTATTTTGTAAGAACTTTTTGTTTAGGTTTTCTTTGAGTCAGCATATTTTTGAGGTTCATCCATGTTGCGTGTATGAATGTCTTGTTGTGTTTATTGCCAAGTCGTCCATTGTGTGACCAGAGCATAATATGTTTCTCTGTTCTTTTACTGATGGACACTTGGGCTATTCCTAGTTTGGACTATTCTGAAGAACATTCTATGAATATTGTAATATTATATTGAAGATTTCATATTTTTTAGATGTATGTTTTCATTTCTCTGAGTAAATACCTAGGAGAAGAATTACAGAGTTATAAGGTAGGTGTTTGTTTAGTTTCATAAAAGAACTGCCAAATTATTTTCCAGAGTAGTTGTACGATATATTTGACACTCCTACCAACTGCGTGTGGGAATTCTAGTTGTTCTGCATCTGTACCAACATTTGGTGTTGTCAGTCTTAATTTTAGCCATTCTGGTGGGTGTCAGTGGCTTCTCATTGTAGTTTAAAATTACATTTCCCTGAGGATTAGTGATGTCATGTGCTTTTTCTTGTGCTTATTGGTCATATACATTATCTTCTTTGGCAAAGTTTCTTTCCATTTACCTCTTTTGCCTATTTTTTATTGCCTTTTTTTTTTTTGGTCTTTTTATTAATGAGTTGTAGCTTTTATATATCGCAGATAGAAGTTCAGATATATGTATTGCAAATACATTTCAGATGTATCAAATACATGTATTTGCAATACATTTCAGATGTATGTGTTGCAAATAATTTCTTCCAGTCTATAGCTTACCTTCTTAAATAGTATCTTTGGAAGAGCAATTATTTTTATATTGATGTCTTCTTCATTTTTAATGGTTTTTGTTCTCTTTATCTTGTCGAAGAAACTGCCTGTTTTCTTTTTTTTTTCCTATTTTCAAGTTATAAAGCTATCCTTTATTTCTTCCTTTCCTTTCCTTTCCTTTCCTTTCCTTCCTTTTCCTTTTCCTTTTCCTTTTCCTTTTCCTTTTCCTTTTCCTTTCCGCAAGAGCATGAGCTAGGGTTAGGGGTTTGGTGCAGAGGGAGAGAGACAATCTTAAGCAGGCTCTATGCCCAGCTTGGAGCCTGTCTTGGGGCTTGATCTCATGACCCTGAGATCATGACTTGAGCTGAAATCAAGATTTGTTTTTTTTTTTTTTTTGAAATCAAGATTTGGATGCCTAACCAACTAAGCTACCCAGGCCCCCCTAAATATTAAATATCTTTAAATTCGAGTTATATTTTGGACAGAATTTTTTCTGAGTTTATTGAAGTAAAAAGTCTTTACAAATAGACTGGATATTCTAATACCTGTGAGACGGTAAATGATTTGATACTCATAATTTAGTTGGGCTGACTTGGAATGGTGCCCATTTTCCTCCTTAAGTAGTAATGATTAGCCCTGGATACATTACTTCATTCAAAACTGAACTGATTCTTTTCATGAGTAGTATATAATACTTATTTTCTGGAACTTTCAAGTAAATTTGATTATTTTATAGGCTTTAACTATTCAGTACATTTAGTTATAACCAGTAAATATACCTGGAGGTCTAGGGTACCTGATGCAGATCTGAGATACAGTTACTGATGGGCTCTGTGTCTCATACAGAGGTACTGGTAGATTTATATGCCAAACATTTATGTGCCTCGTGTTTCCATTTCTCTTGTATTCTGTAAGATTATACAGATAGGACATTTTTAAGGTGAAATTCATGTACATGAAGGTGCAAGCTCATAGCAACTTTTTATTTTTTCTTCTAGAGGTAGTACAGTATTTGTGCTAATTCCTTAGGCTACCTTTTCAGAATTCTCTTGTAATCAATGAGACATTTAAGATGACTGAATAAGGATAAATTAAGGTTCGGTAGCTCAGTTCAATACTGATTTGGAAGAAATTACATGTTTTCGAGATATTCCTCCTCACTTGGCCCCTCAACAATGTCTTGTAGTCCTTCCATATGTTGTTATTTGATGTTTACCCATGTTTTCAGTGCTAGGTATTTAAATGTTCAACTCCTTGAGCTCAATGCCTTAGTACTTCCAATTCCATTTTGACATGACTTCCTCCCATTGTGTGGAGAAATCAGGGGTATCCTTAAGTCTCGCATCTCAGAGTGCCTGTGTGGCTCAGTTGGTTGAGTGGCCAACTCTTTTGATTTCAGCTCAGGTCATGATCTCAGCGCCCTGGGGTTGAGCCCCAAGTCGGGCTCTGTGCTTAGTGAGGAGTTTGCTTGAGGATTCTCTCTTTCCCTCTCCCTTAGGCCCTCCCTCCACTCTCTCTAAATAAAGAAAGAAAGAAAGAAACAAATCTTTAATAAAAGTCTGTCATCTCTTGCATGATGGGTGGGGTTTGGCCTCTGAGGTGCATGACATTGGGAGCCAACTGACGTAAGGCCAGTTTATACCCCTTAACCCCCGAGTGGAGAGAGAGAGGTCTGGGACATGGGATGGCTGCAGAAGCTTGGTACAGTTGAGAATCTTGGCAAGATATTGTTCTAAGTGGCACATGAGAGAAAGCAAAAACTGAGCTCATGAAGTGGATCTTTAATGTGTAGTTTAGTACAGCCCCTTTTCTTTCTTTAGACTGAGGAGGAGGCCCAGTAGGGTGGAGGGTGTACCACAGATAGAAGGAATTTAAAATCTTGGCAGTCACAGCTCTTACAGACCTCTGGGCCCCCACCTACCTACGAGAAAAGCAAAGGCTGGGACAGGAGCTTTTGGCTGCCCAAGAGTCCCCTCACTGTTGTGTCCAAACCTCGTCCTCACAGACCTGAGCCATCACTTACCTACCCCTGAGGAGGAGCCATCACTTACCTACCTCTCCTTCTCTACCCCTTCCCAGAGCCTATTCCTCTTTCTTTAGTTTTTCTCATTTAATGAGAAACAAAACAGAACACAAAACCTCCTTCTACTCTGTAGAAGGTATCCTCTACCCAGCCAAATATCACAAATGAGTAATATGGGCTCCTTTTCTTCTCTGCTTCCCTTTAGGTCTTTCTAGTCAGAGTCAGCAGAGACTACATTTACCCCAGATCTGCTGGGCTCTTGTTCCTTTTCTTGATCTGCTCCCTGAAGGATCCTCTTCCCCAAGGTTCTCTGCTAGGTCCTGCTCTAGTCCCATGCCGCATGCTCTCCATAACTTTAGCTACTGTCTGTTGATAGCTTCCAGTACTTGGTGCTCCTGAGCTATAAACGTATCTGGTAACAATAATGGCAGAGCACAAACCTAGCTGCCACTTAGCGAGTTGTCCTTACTGTATGTCAAGCATTGTGTGCTTCTTCAGCTTAGCATTTAGTTTCATACTGATTCTCTAGCTCCTCATTTTGTAGGTGAAGAATTGGAAGATTAATTTGTCAAAGATCATAAAGCTAGTAACAGTGAGAACTGGAGTTGGGATTCCAGTTCTGACTGTAAAGCTCCTTCAGTTGAACACTTTAGATCCTTTAGGTGTTGCTTAGATCACTCCTAACTGGCTCTATTTCATCCCTCTGTCAAAGCTATCTTTATAAAGTAGAAAGTAGGTCATGCCCCTTCCTTATTTGAAAACCTCAAGTGGTTCCTCAAGTACTTGAGACAGTTTAAATTCTGTAGCATGATCTAAGGAACACTTCAGGGTCGTGCCCCTCTTACCCTTTCTAGCCATTCTTTGACTCCCTCTCTCTGTTTATACTAATAAGCTGTATTCAGTCAGTTTCTGTACTCTCTGAATGTACACATGCTGTTTCTTCTAGGACAGTTCCTCACTTTGCCTTTCCCTGCGTGACTCCTAAATATCCTTTACAGTTTAGCTCCTTCATTAGTCCTCCTGGCTCTCCCATACCCTGGGCTTCGTAACCCCTAGGCTCCCAAGCATGAGGTTCCGTAGCACTGTCCACATATCACTACTTTAGCATCTTCATTCATTTATTAGTTGCTTCAGCAGATGAAAGTGTGACCCAATCAGATCTCACACAACAAAATGGCAGACTGGACCGGACCTGAGTACTAGCTTTGTCGCTCATGGTTGACCTTCAGTAAATCATCACACCTGTCTTAACATCTTTAACTTTTCTCCATCTTTAAAATAAGGAGATCAGTATTTGCATCATAGTCACAAAGATTGACTACAAACTGTCACATAGTAAGCATTTCATTAATACAGTTATTGAATGTGGTGATAGTGATATTCCCATGAACAAAGCAGACATTTTGTTTTGGACTGTAGTGATCTGTGGCCTTCCATTCTTGCTTGACTGTAAGGGCGGCACTTGTGTTAGGAACAGATCCCTGACTCAAACTTCCATAAACAGTTAGGAATTTACTCCATTTAAAAAGATGCGGTATGATCATTCCAGATATGGTATGATCAGTGGCTTGAAATATCTTCAGGGACTTGTGTTCCTTCTGCTTCTCTGCTCTCATTCTCAGCATAGGTGTCACTTTGAGATTGGTTCCTCTCCGGGGGGCAAGATGGTAGCCAGTGGCAGTTGGGATTGCATGCCTCCTTGTTCATGTTGGACATTGGAAGAAGAGGGACTTCTTTTTCTCATCTGCTCAGAGTAAGAGCCCTTGCTTCCTACTGGTTTAGACTGGCTGAGGCCTGCCTGTCTCACCAGTCATTGGCTGTAGAGGGATTACCATGAGGGTTTGTTTGTTTGTTTATTTATTTATTTTACCATCAGGGTTTAGATCAGGGGTCAGCATTGCCATCATACAATCTCCCTTGCAACCACCCAGCTCTGCTACTATAGCATGAAGCAGCCACAGACAGAAGTGTAAGCAGACAAATTTAACTGGGTTCCAATAAAACTTTATTCATGGACACAGATATTGGGATTTCATATATCTTTCTCCTGTTACTAAGTTTCTGTCTTTGATTTTTTTTTTTTCCACTTGATCTGAAAGGTGAAAACATTCATAAGCTCATGGTCCACACAAAAGTGGGAGGTTGTAATTTGCTCACTGTGGTCTAGAATAAGTGCTAGGGTGAAGAGAGTTACTTTTAATGTTTCTATAGGCAAACATGTTTTGTTTTCTTTTTATCTCTAGTGCTTAAGTGATTGACATAGTAAGTACTCAGTAAATATTGGAATGAACAAATATGGTAAAAGTCTTCCTTCTAGTTAATCAAAAGGGCACTGAGATTAGAAGTGTTTTTATATATTCCATACTGCCTTAAATGTAGTAAGTGCTCAGATATTATGCATTACATGAGTGGATTTTTTTTTTTTCCAGGTTGATGTTATGGGCAAGAAAGCAGATTTAAAAAAATTCTTATTGATGTTGTTTAAATGTTGGAGCTAAAGAAATAAAGAGCAAAATTATTAGGGGTGTGAGTACTTTGTTGATGTGGAGAATCACTTAAATAGGTCAGGTCCTTTAATAGGTCCTATTTAGGCACCATGCTAATAATTTCCAGACAGTAATAGCTATCTCCATGGAAGCTGTTCTTGTTGGCAATTAGTATATTCAGATGGGGAAAAAGGTTCAGCAGAAATAGCCATTTTATTTGTTTTGTATTTTGTGAAATCATAAAAGCTCTGCCTACTTTGTAAGAATTGATTTTCCTATTACTTTATTTTTAGATATGACTCAAATATAGGCCAGAAGTATTTATGTGAACGATAAAATTCTAAATTTTTGTTTCCTTCTTTTTTTTTTTTTTTTGGCTTTCAAAATAACTTTCTAAGAATTATGACTATTTCCTGCTTAATTTAAGATAAGATTTTGTCAGTTTGGGGGCATCTGGGTGGCTCAGTTGATTAAACCTCTCACTCTTGGTTTCAGCTCAGATCTTGATCTCAGGGTTGTGAGATTGAGCCTCACCTCAGGCTCAGTGTGGAGTCTGCTTTAGGTTCTCTCTTCCTCTCCCTCTGCCCATTCTGTTTATGCTCTCTCAGATAAATGTATCTTTAAAAAAAAGATAAGGTTTTGTCAGTTATTTAAAAGATTTTATTTATTTCAAAGAGAGAGTGCATGCACGCACAAGCAGGGAGAAAGGCAGAGGGAGAAACAGACTCCCTGCCGAGCAGGGAGCCTGACTTGGGGCAGTCCCCAGAGCTCCAGGGTCACAACCAGAGCTGAATGCAGATACTCTCAAAGGACTGAGCCACCCAGGCACCCCAAGGTGTTATCAGTTTTGATTAAAAAATAAAAAAATATTAACTGAACCATGCTAACATATATAAAGAGGATTTTGGAACAGATTGTACCTTAGAATGCTTTATCTTTAAAATTCAAGATTATGATTCTTCTCGAGTGATTATTTTTAGCCACATGGGATGTACGCCCTAATATAGTATTTTAGTAAAGTGAATTTTAGTTTTATTTTCATTTGATTTTTCTCCTCCACTGGGGCTGTAAGCTAAGTGGCGCCTCTTGTTCCCTGCTGCAGCATAGGGTAAGGTCTTCAGGTATTTGTTGAATGAATATTCAGATGCATGAAGACTGTGGAAGCCTTTTAAAATTTACCGTCCTGTGATTTTTATTACTTTGTGCCTTAAAATCAGTGTTAGTTCATAGAGCTGAAAGTGCTTTGTTTTGCTGACCTGAATTATGTTGACCAGAAATGTTCCACTTAAGGGCAATAGTTTTATCCAGGATAGTATCAAAAATATTTACCCACTGCTACAGGAGAGGCCCCACCCGGTCAGAAGCACAGTACATGTAAAGCATACCTGTGCTTTCTGCTTAAACATTCATTTCTCTATAACTTACGTAGAGCTTTGAGACTAGCCTTTTTTAGCTAGTCACGTCTTATCGGGGTTATGCTCCTATGGGCCTTCAGCAGCCCACCGGGTTATTCTGGAATATTGCCGAGAGACCAGTGTTTGTTGTAGTACTGGCTGAGTTCAGGACAGTGGGTCCTTGTGACTTTTATTCTGAGTGACCTCAGTTACGGGGACGGGGAGGGGTACATTTGGTGAAGCTGGAGCGGAGGAAGCGGCTGTGGAGGGAGTTTAGAGCAAAACGAGTCAGCGAGAGTCGAGTTGCATGACATCTCTAGACATGTGATGACTTTGAACTGAGGCGGGATCAGGAGGGAATGGACAGACTTGGTGTGTGGGGCAAGGCAGCCAGTTGATGAAGCTGATGGAGTTCTAGCTGTACCTGCCCTGCCATTCCTTTCCCTCACCCAGAACCAGCCTGCTCACCAGCGCTGTGTTGTTTTTAAAATACTCATGTATTTTACACTTGCTTTACCATTTAGATAGGACAAAAAGTAATTTATATATTTAGATTTTTGTGGGAATCCCCTGTAAATTGCCCAATGAAGTGAATGAGGGCTTCCTGTGTTCCAGGCCCCATGCTCAATGGGGAAAGAATACAGCAGTACAGTCTAGCACCAAGCCTTTGGGAATGTCGCTGTTTTGTGGGTTGCGGAGCAGTAAGTATTTGTTGGTTGAATGAGCGGTGCATGATCAAGGAGGAGGGAAAGGAAGACTAAAATGAGAATGATCTGAGGCTTTTCAAGACTCAAAACTCCCACTCCAACTAAAGTTTTCAAGGTCATCAACTTCTGAGGAATCAAGAAAATTGGAAGAAATGGCAAAGACACCCGAAAGACAAATGGCCCATTCTTATTAAAGAGAGGTAGATCCAGAGCAACTAAACTGATGTCTCATGACAACCCTAGGCAAATTCTTGGCTTAAAAATTATTTTTAAGTGCATAGAAGAGAAAGCCGTGAAGAGTAGGAGACGCAAACAGGATTACTAAGTGCAAGTTATTCAAAAAGAAAACAACTGATTGTGCATTTTGATAAGCTTTCTAGACTTAGTGGTCAGGCCACAATCTGGGTATTTTTCCTGACTTCACCAAGGTATTTAACACCATCTCTGAAAATCTTTCCCTGTGTGTAAGCTGGCAAAGCATGAGTCATATGGTACAGTTTGAATCACAGCTGGACTGGGGAATGGTACCCACAGAGCACTGATTGAATAGGCTACTGTCAACCTGAAGGGAGCCCTGCCCGCTTAACACTTGTTAAATTCATGGGTCGCATCAAACTCTGAGGGGAAGCTAGTGCCCAGAGGGAAAGACACACACTACAAAAGAATGGCCTGGCTGGGAAGGTGGACTTTTAACAGAGTTAGCACGCTTTTGCAAAATGAACTCACCCTTGAGGACAAGCTGAGAGAGACTTGAAGTAGTAGATGTGTTTTTTGTTTGTTTGTTTGCTTGTTTTTGTTTTGTTTTGTTTTGTTTTAAGGCCTAGTATTTTGTTGGGTTTGGTGGTGTGAATTACTTCTAGTTTCAGAGGGAGTCGCCTGTGTGCTATGACTGATGGAGAATCCCCTTCAGTGATTGTGTTCTTAGCAACCAGAAGGAAGGAGGTGAGAATCCCACTGTGTAGGGTAGGCTGTGCTTGGAATTGTGGTTTCAACTGTGGGGGCTGCTGTTGGGCAGCCAGTTATGGGGGACTGCTCAGAGGAGGAGGAGCTTTCGCTGAGGCCATGGCTGAGGTGGTGTTGTCAGACATGGTGTGAGGAAGGGAAATGCTGGGGATGGTGAGGCTGGTCTTGAGGGCCCTCCTGGGGGATCTCTCCATTTTCTCAGGTTTGAGCAACTTCTGGGTGGTGGAGAAGTTAGGTTTATTCTCCCAGGTGCATTTGAGGCAAAAGTCTGGGCATCTGGTGGAAAATGTCCAGCAAGCAGGTGGAGGTTTGTGAGCAGAACTTGCATGTAGGAGACATCGAGTAGAGGCAGCTTTCTCTTGGGTTTTTAATAAGTTTGAAACCGGTGGCTGAATTCATGTCCTCTTTATTACCACTTTGTTTAGGACTTGATCCTTAACTTGTTATTACTTCTTTTTCAAAACTAGTTTAATTTGGTTTTTATTTTTATATTTTTCTTTTTGTCTGGAAGCTTTTAAACCCATATAACAGCAAAAAGCTTCATATGGTAAAAGACTTGTATACCCTTTGCTTGGATTTACCAACTGTTGCACTTTGCATGTTTGCTCTCTCTCTGTGTATATATATCTATCTTCCTTTTTCTCTCTTGTATTTTGGAACTCTGAAAGTAAGCTCTAGTCATCATAGCAGTTTAACTCGCTTAACTGTTTCCCCATGTATCTCCTAAGGACAAGGACGTTCTCATACATGACCACAATAGAGTTATCAAACCCAAGAAGTTATCTAAATACACTCCATATTCAGATTTTTCTAGTGTTTCCAGAAGCATCTTTAGAACTTGGAGCTTTTTTTTTTTGTTTACTTATCCAGAGTTGAATCATGAATTAACCTTGGAGCTCTTAGCATTTCAGATTTTTGCCCTAACTCTGGAGCTTCTAATTCTTTAGGACTAGAATGGGCCTGGAAATCTGTATTTTCTCAACTTTTTAATATGAAAACATCTCAGCCTTCAAGACAGTTACAAGAAAAGTTCATTTAGAGTTACCAATTGTTAATATTTTGATGCCTTTGCATTCTGTTTCACTACTACAAACACACCATTTTATATATTCATTTTGCTGCTGAACCATTTGAAAGCTAAATTATAGTACTTTACCCCATAATACTTTAAGTCTTCATAACATTCTTCAGCATGTTTTTCCTAAGGACAAGGATATGCTCCAACATAACCACAAAGAAATTATTACGCTTAGGAAATTTAACAATGCTATATAGTACTGTTACTTAACCTAAAGTCCATATTTAAATTTTCCTAATTTATTCTGGTAATGTCCTCTCAGCTGACCCTCCAGCTCACCTTTGAATTCTTGATGTCTATTTTACATACAAATTTTTAAAATTAAACTATATTTTACTCCACAAGGCTCATAGGTAAGTAAACTAGAGCCTTCTCTCTAAAATGCATTGCTTTTTGTGATTTTTCTAAAGATTTTACCAGGTGTATGGGGTGAAAGTTATAGTAAAGAGAAACTTTCTGATTTCTTTAGTGGTCTGGTAATTTAAATTTGTGAGTCATGAAAAGTTAAGAACAAACATACAAATAAATATACAAGTAAACTAGTTTTTGAAAAAAGTAAAGGGGTTCAAGTATTGATGGGGCTGTTGGATGGCAAAGGAATTAGATTTATTCCATCCAGCTGAATTTGAAAGTAAAAGAACTGGCTTAGAGATTTTTATGTGACTCTTCATAGTTAATGAAAATATTCCTTAAAGTTATCAAAATTTCTCTTGCTTTTACTTGCTGTGGTATTTACCACTAAGTGATGTTTAGTTGACATCATGTCTTTGACCTGGCCTTTGACTTTCTGACCTTCCTTCTCACTGGCACAGAGTTTGAGTCAGTGATAGAACTTCTGTCAGTGATTGTATGTCACAGGTCCAAGTGCTGGAATAGATGTCACATTTCAGAGTGTGAAGCATGGAACCCTGGTAACATTTAAGTTAGATTTTCCAATTTGGTAATACATAAAAAATAAAATTATGATAACATCAAAGTTAAAAACTTTTACCCATCAAAAGATTCTTTAAGAAAATGAATAGAGGGCAGCCCCGATGGCCCAGCGGTTTAGTGTCACCTTCAGCCCAGGGTGTGATCCTGGAGACCCGGGATCGAGTCCCATGTCAGGCTCCCTGCATGGAGCCTGCTTCTCCCTCTGCCTGTGTCTCTACCTCTCTCCCTCTCTGTGTCTGTCATGAATAAATAAATAAAATCTTAAAACAAACAAACAAAAAAAAGAAAATGAATAGGAAAGTCACAGCCTGGCAGAAAATTTTGTGACACATAGATCTATTACAAGAGTAGGTGTCAAGGAGGTACAACAATAAAAAAATTTTTTTTAAAAAGCAATACAAAAATAGGCAAAAGATTCGAACAGACAGTTCCCAGGAGGAGATCAATGGCCAATAAGTACATGAAGAAGGTGTTCAAACATTGGTCCTCAGGAGAATGCAGATTAAGCCACAGTAAGATACAACTGCTTACTTGCCAGAATGGCCAATATTAAAAAGACTGACAACACCAAATGTTAGCAAGATCCTAGAACAAAAGAACTCTCATACATTCTCAGTAGGTATATAAAATGGTAGAACCACTTTGGGGGAAAGGTCTGGCAGTTGCTTTTAATACTAAATGTACGTGTGGCCTGTGATCCAGCAATTCCTAGTGATTTAACCCAAGAGAAATGCAGGCAGATATTTCTAATATGCAAGCAATAGTCTTGGGCAGGAATATCCCTAGCAGCTTTGTGTATAACAATCCAAAATGGGAAACAGTCCAGGTTTCTACCAATAGTAGAATGGCCACACTCTGATATACTCTGATATATTTATACAGTGGAATACTACCTAGCAACAGAAAAGAATGAATTGCTACTACAGAGAACATACTTGGCTCTCAGGAACGTAAAGCTAAAGGAGGGAAGCCTTACACAAACAAGCACATATGGTGCCATGCCATTTTTAGAAATTTCAAGAATTTTTTTCACTTAAAGTAAAAAATAGGAAGGAAAACAAAGGGGCTGCCTCTGGGGTTGGGGTTGGGATGGAAGGTGACTGAAGTGACTGGGAAAGGGCCATGAGAGAACTTAGGGGTGGTGTTAATGTATATGTTTTGACAGGAATTTGGGTTATGCAGTGTGTATTTTTGTGAAAACTCAGAGCACACACTTAAAATTACAACATTTCATTTCATGTAATTTTACATTAAAAATGATAAAGAAATATTAAACTGTAGTTTATGATATAGCTCAAGTACTTAGGGGAGGTGAACCAGTGTCTACAATTTATTTTGAGACATACTACCCACATAAAGTAGATTAGTAGTTGGATATAAAAGGATGAATTGACACGCCCTAAGCATTATAAATGTTCATAGTAGAGCTAAGTGATAGTATATGGGTATTCTTTGTAAATTTCTTTCAGCTTTGTGTGTGTTTGAACATAATAAATAAATAATAATAAAACATTGAGAAAATACTTGTTGTTTTTTGAGTCATACCAAGTAGCCATTTTGGGGTGCCAGAATGGTCAAATGCTGGCAGGTTTTCACGGGCTGTCCTAATACATGCATTGCAGCTGTTTTATTTAGCAGTCTTTGTCCGACAGTGCAATGGTGGAAAGCTTCATTTTCTTCCAGTCATTGTGCTTAGTTGGACTAGATTAGTCTGTGGGTGGCAGAGGCTCTTGACCATCTTTGGGACAGATTCCTAAACGTGCCAGTCACTCTGTATTTCTAGTCTGTTGGTTTAAATCAGATCTGATTTTCAGTGCAGAATTTGTCTCCTATTAGCAGTGAGGCAAGAGGGCCTGAAGTGGGGGAAGAGCTCTCCCTATGTGGTCTGCTTTGGGGCAGTATCATCTTGCCTCTTCTATTTTTTTGGCCTGTGATTTTCTAATAATTTGCCTCTAAGACTCATGTGTTTTGCAGTTTACACCTGAATCTACTGTGCTAGGGCTTTTATAAACCCCTCTCCCTTCTCTCCCCATTTACATCTATAGGACACTTTATTATAAATGTTGAATTCTTTTGTCCTAGAAGTGGGAACTGGTGAGGAAGGTTGGCTTTGGAGCTTTTGCTGTCTAAAGGGGTTTAGGTCAAAAAGCCTTTGGGGACATCAAATCAGTTGTGATCATACCTCTTGGCTTTGTGACCTGGTGTCATTGCCTCCCAGTTTGAGGTAAATGAGTGGGACTAGGCTTTTTTTTTTGTATTACTGTTTTTAGTTTTGAAAAAAAGAACTTTTTGTTTGCTTGAACAGCTTCTCATACCTCAAGAGTTTTTTTTTTTTTTTTTAAGATTTTATTTATTTATTCATGAGACACACACACACACAGAGGGGGAGAGACACAGGCAGAGGGAGAAGCAGGCTCCACACAGGGAGCCCAACGTGGGACTCAATCCCGGGACTCCAGGATCACACCCTGGGCCAAAGGCAGGCGCTAAACCTCTGAGCTACCCAGGATCCCCTACCTCAGTTTTTTTTTTTTTTTTTTTTCCCTACCTCAGTTTTGAATGGACACCACAACTCCCGTTTTTTTTTTTTAATACCTTCTGCCACTCCTAGCTCAGCAGTAGACTGATTTTGAACTCCATAATAACTAAACACCACTAATAGTTGTTACCCACATACAGATGATCCATTAGCTAAGGAGTGCTTTTTCTTCTAAGTGTTTTCTCCTTCTTGAGTCCTTTGTAGTGAGAACTATAAAGCACTAACTCATTGGACCTAGTGTGAGGAATGAGCTTTTGGAATTCACTGCCATTTATAATATGGTTAAGCATCTCACCAAAGGAGCTTTGTTATGTCACAGATTCATGAGATGGTGGATGGACCTGTGTTCATCCCTGCAGAAGAGAACAGTGGAATCCAGAACACAAGCATAGGTGTATGCTAGGACAGTGGTTCCTCAGTCTGGGGTTCCAAAGAGTAATAAAGGTTCTAAAAAATAAGAAGGGGCTGATATATGATAGATACAGCTAATATTTCACTTTCCTTTACTCATACTGAAGAAAATGGAAATGACTTTCTCAGTTTTGTTTTCTTAAATTCTAATACAACCCTTGCCACCACTCCTCCAGCCACTTGTGCCTTTTCTATACAGGGTCAGTCAGGAGAGCAGTGTGAGGCATCTGGCTGTGGGGCCAAGTGGGCCTTCTTATGTTCAACATAGTTGTTAGTCACCAAAAATGGATCAGTGAGGAATTTATCTTATACAAAACAATGAAAACTTGGTCATAGACCAGCTTGAGTTCATAACCAGTGTTTGGCAAAACTGGGCTTCTTTCTTATTATTTCTCTTAACTAATGATAGGTCTCTTCCTTTTGCAAATTAATTTTAAGATAATCCATGGAGATGGAGGAAACTTGAAGTGACGTGACATTTGTGAAACTAAACTATACACCCTTATTTCTAAAGTCTTGGCAGAAAAAGAGTTGACTACTTGGATAATGTCAAGAATTTGAGAGGGAGTTTATGCATTTTAAAAACGTTTGTTGAGTTCTTTCAAGGTGCAAGGCAAATGTACAGTAATGAACAAAGCAGGTTCAGTCCTTAGCTTTATGAAACTTGCATTCTGGAGGAAGACAGAGATTAATAACTAAACACCAATGAAATACCTCTATGAAGAGGTACATACTACTGGGAGAGCATATTAGTAAATGCTGTCACAGGAATGAATATACAATGGGAAAACGTCTCTTCAACAAATCGTGTTGGGAAAAATGGACTTTCTTTCACCATACACAAAAATAGACTCAAAATGGATTAAAGACCTAAATGTGAGACCTGAAACCATGAAAATCCTTGAAGAGAGAACAGGCAATAATTTCTCTGATGTTTCCTGTAGCATCATTTTTCTATGTCTCCTGAGGAAAGGGAAAGAAAAGTAAAAATAAACTTTGGGATTACATCAAAACGAAAAGTTTCTGCATGGTGAAGCAAACAATCTATAGGACTAAAAGGCAGTCTATGAAATGGGAGAGGATATTTGCCAATGATGTATCTGATAAAGGGTTACTATCCAAAATATATAAAGAACTGATTCCACTCAACACCTAAAAACCAAATATTTAATTAAAAAATGGGCAGAAGTTATGAACAGACTTTTCTCCAAAGAAGACATAACAAATAGCTAATAGACACTTGAAAACATGCTTAACATCATTCGTCATCAGGGAAATGTAAATCAAAACTACAACAAGGCATCACCTCACACCTGTCAGATGCCTAAAATAAAAAAACTCAAGAAACAACAAATGTTGGTGAGGATGTGGAGGAAAAGGAACCATCTTGCCCTATTGGTGGGAATCTAAATTGGCACAGCCACTCTAGGAAATAGTATGAAGGTTCCTCAAAAAATTAAAAATAGAACTACCCTATGATTCAATAATCACACTACTAGATATTTACACTGAAGATACCAAAACACTAATTCAAAGGGATATATGTACTCCAATGTATATTGCATCAGTATTTATAATAGCCAAATTATGGAAGCAGTCCCAAGTGTTCAATCCAATGTTCAAGATGAATGGATAAAGAAGTGGTGTATGTACATAATGGAATATTATTCAGCCATAACAAAGAATGAGATCTTGGCCATTTACAACAACATGCATAGAGCTAGAGAGTAGAATGCTAAGTGAAGTAGGCCAGTCAGAGAAAAACAAATACACATGAGTGATTTCACTCATAAGTCGAATTTAAGAAACAAAACAAACAAGCCAAAGAAAAGAGAGAGAGAGACAAACCAAGAAACAGACTCTCAACTATAGTGAACAAACTGATGGTTACCAGAGGGGAAGTGGGTGGGGGAAGGGGGATAATGGGAATGGGGATTAAAGAGTATACTTATCATGATGAAAAAAAATAGTAATAATAAAGAGAAACAATGAAAAAGAAATTGCTGTCACAGTATTTGGGGAAGGCTTCCTTAAAGAGGTGGGATTTAAGCAGAACAAGCAGGATAGCTAGGCTGGGGACACATATGTGTTGGTAGCATGGATTGACATTCAAGAAGTGTTGAGACTCAAGAAGAGAACATGGCCTGTGCAGAGACTTTGAGATAAGACTAGAGCAAAGTGAGTTTTTTTTTTTGGTCTCTGGAACATACACAGCTACAGGAAATGACACAAAATGAAAGCCAGAGTGGTAGGCTGGAGCCATGTCAAATAGAGTCTTATAGACCACATCAGAGATTTTTATTTATTTATTATTTATTATTAATTAATTAATTTAAAGATTTTAATTTTACCCTAAGAATAGTGTGAAGCCATTCAGGGATTTTTAGAAGGTAATAATTGGATTGAAAAAAAATATTGTAGGGGTCCCTGGGTGACTCAGTTGGTTAAGCATCTACCTAACTCTTGATTTTGGCTCTGGTCATGATCTTGGGGTCATGGGTTAGAGCCCTACATCAGACTCCATGCTCAGAGGGGAGTCTGCTTGAGATTATCTCTCTCTCTGTCCCTCTCCACTCCACACTCTCTTGTTCTCTCTCTTTCAAATAAATGAATCTTTAAAAAAAAATATTGTGACTGTTTAATGGAGCAATAAAGGCATGTTAAAGTATTGTAGTAGCCAAGGAGATGATGGTAGCATGGATTTGAGTGAGCCCAGTAAAGAGGAAGAAATATGGGTGATTTGAGACACATTTTCTCATTTTTTTATGTCATGGCACATAAAAATGATTTTTTAAAAAATATCATGCTGTGATAAATAGACAAGGATGACCCAGGAGTTGAGGAGAATTCATATCTTGGCATAGCTGTAAACCATTTGCAACAGCCTAATGGAGAGATTCTGAGAGGTGGTTGGTTAGGCAAAAAGGAAGAGAATGGAGTCAAGGATGAATTCCATGTTTTTGGTTTAAGAAGCTGGCTTGACAGAAGTGTTCCTGAGATTTAGACTACTAGAGAGGAGGGGAAAGATTGTGGGTTCAGTTGTGTATATGCAGAGTTTGGGGTTTTTATAAGTATTCAAATGGGATAGTAAGTAGACAGCTATGTGAGTTTGGACCTCAAAGGAGAGAAGAATTTAAGCCATATGGAATGTGGCTCAAAGTCAACTAGTGAGATGGCCCAGCACCAAGGCATATGGAATTTCCACATTTAAAAGTCAGAGGAGACCCGACTAGCAAAGGAGATTGATGCTTAGAAAGGCCAGCAAGGTATAAGAAATGCCAGATGATTCTGAAGCAATGAAAATCAAGGAAAGAGAATGTTTAAAGAGGGAGAATTCTTCTGAGAGGACAAATGAAATATGGACTCCAGGTATGTTCCTTGGGGTTCAGTGACCTGGAAGTAACTGATATGACATTAGAGTGACTACCGTGTGCAGAAGCTAGGTTGCAGGCTGCGGGTTGTGAGGAGTGTACGGGCCACCAGAAAATGAAAGCAGTGAGATTACAGCTCTGTTGTGAATTTCATCTGTGATGGGAAGGAAAAAGAGCAGGGGGAGCGGTGGGCTTGAGTGAAGATGTAGTAAAGGCAGAGAGGCTGCTGGTATAGGAGAGTGAAAAGGTGAGGAGGGTGAGGGAACAGTGGGATTGGGAGGAAAGCAGAGATTGGATGCTGGTGAACGGTGGTTTGTGATGGTTGGTGGTGCAATCAAGACAGTTTCCTGCTGAGGCTCTGTTTTCTGTGATGTAAGAGGTGATGGCATTTTCTGAGTGAGAAAATAGACTACGTTAGGGGCAGAGATGTTGGGAAGAGTCCTTGTGGAGAACGGGATAGTGAGTGTTCTATAGCTGTGGGTGGAATTGACAGGCAGCCCTCAGGGCTGATTGGGGTGGGCTTCACTGTGTCCTGGGGATGGTTTCAATTGGCATGCCTCTCTGTCCTTCCCAGTCATGGAGAGGGTGAATAAATGTGTTCATCCAGGAGACATCTATGGCAGATGGATGTACTGAAGGGATTGAGGGGCAAGGGGTTTAGTGCGTTAGGGAGTGATTTATGGAAAGATGAAGGAAGGAGGCGAAGAGGGGTTCAGAAGAAAGTAGAAGCAAGGGAACTACAGGATCCAAGAAGAAAACAAGCTGGAAGAATAGGAGGGTTATGATCCAAGTGAATGTTTTTATTCTGTGCATCGTTTATTCAGTACAACCTCAATCTCCGTATATAGAGATGGTGCTTCCTAGCTGGGGGTGGTGTGTTTAAGTAGATTTTATTCAGTGTCTCCTGAGTTGCCTTTTGTTACTTCTGTTGTATTGGTGGCTTTTTAATATTAGGTTTCATGTTATCAAAGTTGATCATGTTTGCCTCAGAGACTACATATACATGAAAAGATGTGTGTGTGTTTTTAAGAAATATATTTTTGGTATCTTATGATGTCCTGCAGTTCTCATGATGGGCTCAAGCAAACAGAGCTTTCTTAGCAGGGTTACAGAATCTGTGAGGATGACTGTGCCAGGAAAGCTACAGAGATAGTTCAGTAAGGATGAAGAGATGATTAAGAAGGTGAATTAGGGTGGGTTTATAAGAAGATCCCAGAATATCAGAATGAATGTTGGATGGAGGATGGAGGGGGACAAGGTCATTGGGGATGAAAGAATGAAAGAGGACTTGTCATATTTGCCTCACAGATAGTGACATGACGTGGTAGTGGCTAGTCTGGAGGTGAAGATGTCACTGAGGGGACAGGGCCCTGGGGGGTGGTCCATGGCAGTGGGAGGCAAGGGGAGGCATTGGGCCTCAGAGGAACAGGATTTTGTCGCTGTTGTATTTAGGTAGTAAGGAAAATGATGGTCTGGAAATTGGTAAAAGATAGAACTCTTTTTTCCTCCTCCAGACCCCGAGAATGAGAGATGGGTAGAACAGTAAGTAGTGCAGTGGTTCCCTTTATGTGGTGGCCCCGAGACCAGCCGCATCCAGTCACCTGGGTGGGAACCTGTTAGAAATGCACATTCTCAGGCCCCGCAGACTCAGAAACTCTGGGGGTGGGCCACCCTCTAGGTGGCTCTGATGTGTTCTTGAGAACCACTGCTGCAATGATAGCTGATTGAGTGAGGGGAGGGAAATAGTCAGTGTGACCTATGAGTGGCCTGATGGATTTCCCCTGGTATGTTTTGGAAGCAAGTAGAGAGCTTAGACCCAGTGGATGCAAGACTTGGCTCTTGTCGTCTCCAGTGGCATCAAGCTGATAATAATAGTCTCAGAGCACATGTTAGAAACTTGGTCTCTGCCCAGACCTAGGAATTTGCTGTTAGCCCCAGCAGTGATTACAAGGACTAGCAAATTTGTTACTTTAGTTTTCGTTGCTGGGTTTTAAACACATGATTTGCTCTATGCACATGAGTTTATTTTTAAACTTTTCACAAACATGTCCTGTCATAAAAATAAGTTGTTATTATTACAAGTGGTAATTACTTGGAATTCAGAATTTCTTTTTCCTTAAGAAGTATGATAGATTAAATGTTATTTCAGATTTATCTTAATCACTCTATCTAGAATAAACAGGTGTGTCATTATTGTGACACATAAGACACATGTTAATAAAACATTTTATTAAAAAACTGTAAAACTTGTAAAAGATGATGGAGAAAGTTGTGTAAATGTGTGCGGTTTGTGGAGTAGGAATGATTGGAGCTGTGTTTAAGAAGCCTCAGGGATGAGGTATACCCGGATTTAGTAGATGTGATTCTTGTCTCAGTTCAACACTGGCCACAGATCTGTAATTTAGAATGCAGCTGGCGTGGCATCGGCCCATCAAGGGAGAGAAGGAGCCCCAGCAGCTTGGGCAGTCACGGTGGCAGGCTGGCGTCAGGAAAAAGAGCTGGGATGGAGATGCGGAGGCTTGTGCATGTGTCCTGATTGAGTCATGGGAAACGTATTGCACGGATGAGTTCAACAAGCATTTGCATGCCTGGTTTGTGCCAAGACATTTATATTTTAATTTAATTTAATTTAATTTTTAAAAATTTTATTTTTATTTATTTATTTATAAATATTTATTTGTGTATTTATTCATGAGAGACACAGAGAAAGGCAGAGACTTAGGCAGAGAGAGAAGCAGGCTCCCTTCCGGGAGCCCGATGTGGGACTCGATCCCAGGACTGCAGGAATCATCACTACCTGAGCCAAAGGCAGATGCTCAACTACTGAGCTGCATAGGTACCCCATGCCAAGACACATTTTAAAGGCAAGGAAATTGAGGCTTTCAAACTTGTTATCTTCCCTAAATCAGTTAGTGAAGAAGCCAGGAATCGAATCTGGGTTTCTTAAGTCAGAAATGGGATCCTGGTCAAGTGAGTGTAGTGGCTTTGTTTCCTGTGGCCCCAGGATGAGTCTGTTGTCACTCTCCCTCTCTCTGAAAACAACCAGACAAAAGAAAGCCTCCAAAATACTAAATTTGCATGATGGCAGGTTATCTTAAGGCCCTATCAACAAAGGATTCACTGTCATGTTACATTTTAGCAAGCCCTGACTTCAGCAAGACAGATCTTTGCAGAAAGAAAAGGGGAGTGGGAAATGGCTCTTGGTCGGAAGACCCCTAAGATACTTGTCGGTTTTGTTCAGTTGTTCTCGATGCCACTCTGTTCCAGATCAGATACTGGGACCATAGGTTGCTAACTCCTCTTCAGAACATTTAAATGTTTAATTTGCATGTGAACATTGATTTGACTGAAAAAATGTAAACACTCATAATAAACAATTTTGGAAGGCTGTTGCCTTGCTCTGGATATCATTTGTGCTAAGTTAATTTAATACACTAATCAAAGCTCTGATGAATTCTGTGAACTGCTAATCTTGAATCAGTGAATAAATGGTAGTAGCATTGAGCTGGTTTTATTTCCCAGAAGGGACAATTTGGAGGTGGGGTTTGAAGGGAAGTGGAAATTATCAGAATACAGTTGCACACTCTCTTTCCAGTAGCTTCTCTGAGGTCCTGTTTCCTAGAGCATTGCTGTCATGCCAAAGGGTTCCTTCTTTCCCTCTTCCCTCCCTCCCAACCCACCTTTCTTCTCCTCCTTTCTCTCCCTCCATGCTTTCATTCTCAGCTCCCTCTCCCTCCTTCTCTAGTGAAACTTTTTTCTTTTTTTTTTTTTTCCTTTACTTTTGCTGTTGGAAGAATTAAACTTGGGATGGTAATGACTGTGAATCAGAATTCTACAGCATTAATTAATTTCTTAACTATTTAGTGTTCTGTTGCATTCAAACAAAATAAGTCATGGTTTTTTTCATGTAAGCATCTGCTAGGAGTCTGAAGGGCCAGATCAGTCTGGTCCTGAGCACGGGCCACGTGTTTTGGCAAGACTCGACTTTTCAGTTTTGAATGACTTGGTCCTTGAGCTGAAACCTTTGAAGACTGATTCCAAGGACATAAAACTGGCCACACAATTTTGTCCCATTTCCTTTTATCCAGCATGCTTCATTTTTGTAGGGTTTGGAATTGGGAGATGGGACCAACTGAGAAAAGAATCCCCTAAGTGGGGGAGAAAGGCTGTTGCATTGTTGGGAGTGCGTTTCAGCCCGAGTGATTAGCAGTGTTTGGCCATGAGGAAGAGGCCTCTAAAAATAACTGGTGAGCAGAGTTTGCAGTCAGGTCCAATTTCAGTTCTAGAGGCCTTACCCGTGGAGCAGTTGGCCAGTCTCAAGCTCTAGTAGGGAAGGGTGTTCGGCGTGCCTGATACCTGCCCGTAGCACTCTGATTTTTGTCTTCCATATATATTATTCATGGACTGAAGAAACCAAAATGGCTGAAGGTAAAGGCACATTGTTACTGTTTGGGTGAACGGTGGTTTAAGATCTAGCTGGCATTTGTAGCTTTATTTTCAGTTGTGTACTCTTAAAATATTTTTGGCTAAGGGCTTCCACATTTTCTATTTTGAACTACTGGAGACATCAACTTTTTGTGGTAGTTTAATTTTTCATGGAGTAATCAGTCTTTCATCTGAATATGTTTCGGTGTCTTAGCTTAGAATATCTTTTATGTCGTACTCTCGGAGACCACATTTTACAAACTTCAGAAAAATGTACAGGTGGTCTTCCTTGGTCTCATAATTACAGTGAGTTTAAAGAAGGATGTGTGTTCAGATTTCACGTAAAATTATATGAAATTTAAGGCCTGTGGGAGTCAAGATCTTATATTAGTGAGCACACTTAATTGGTTTAAGCGAAGCTTGACTCAGGCTTTACCATATGTGGAAACTGACCTAATTTCTGTAAAGCAGGAGATAAAATGGAAAGTAAAGACACTAGGATTTTATTTTGGTTTTTAAACTGAATTACCAGCTTCAAGTGTTCTTTAACAATGTGTTGAATTTACATTTTTGTGTATGTTTGTTTTTGCTTTATTTTGTAAGTTAAGTATGTCTTTCCATTTAACTGAAAGTAAGCTACATTAGCTCATTATGTTTTTGTTTTGTTTTTCAATTTGATTTGGGCTTTTATTTATATATTTTTATTTGTTACATTAGGTAACCCTGGCAGAGTGGTAAAAACCACCACAGCTCTGCTGCGGCCTATGTGTTCACAAACAAAATACCATCTCCAGATTTCTATAGTCTTCCCGTCCTGCTCATTATGTTGAAATTTCAATTAAGAAAAAGAAAAAAGACATGTTAAGACATATTCCAACTCTCAGCTGCCTAAGTAGACACCGGAAGGAGTCTGTTTATAGAGAATATGAGTATCTCTAGTTTGCCCATCATTTTGAGTAAATGGTTAGAATGGGTCTCATCACTTGACTATTCTGATAAAGTGCCTCATGTAGCCATTATGAAGAATATGAGATATGGATCTTTATTTCTTTTACAAGATGTTTCTCCTCTTTTCTGAGGATTACATAATCCACATAGTGAAGTAAAATAGCTGGTACTTCTGACCTATTGTTGACAGTGCTTGACTCCCAAATGGTGACGTTTTGTAACTGAAAATCAGATTCGTGAGTTGCTTGACAGATTTTGTGTTTTTTAAAAATTTTAAATGTGTGGGGTTTATATATAAATTTAAAATCCCAGCACAATGCTATGCAAAACTCATATATATGGTTAATTTATAATTCAGTTTGCTGTAACCCAGTTAAGTCAGGTGCTGGGGGTATATCTTCTATGTCCTTTTTCCTCAACCAGTAAATAAAATGACCTGTTGGCCCTAGCCCACATTTTGTAGAGAGACATATTGCATTGCTCACTGTGGTAATCTTCTGTGTTGGGTAGTATGTAAAAATGGTTTTCTTATTTGGAGGTCATTATTTTTGATGGGTCTGCATGGAAAAAAAGTGAATCACATAGTTCTTGCCATATTCTTAACCCCCATTAAAAAAAATCTTAACTAATTCTGGGACTAGAGGTCAAATGAGTCAGAAGATGAAATGAAGACTCTTAGATTTATTCTGATCTTAAAATACAAGATTAACAGCTAGACATTCTTCCAGAATATCTTTGGAACAAAGTGCTGATTTCAGGTTGCTTAGAGTGTTTTAAACTCTCTTGAAGTGTTTATCTTACTGTGCTTTCTTTCTTTTTTTTTTTTTTTTAAATTAACTGGACAGAAAATAATCTGCCCATTGGGACTAGGTACCATATTTACAAAGTGACATATCAAGGAAGTATTACTTGGTGTCAATTCAAAAGTTCCCCTAACAGTCATGTCTTGGGAAATATTTTCTTTCTATAATTTACTGTTTTGTTCCATTATGGAATTAGAAAATATTAACAGTAATAAGATTAATGATGCTAGAGTAACAATTTATTTGACATTAGATAGGATAGATAAGATATTGCTAGTAATTTCATATTCTAAGTAACATTGATCCCTTTTTTGACATTCATCTTTTAAAGTGGTAAATCTGTTTGATAAATAATACTGTAAATGAAAAATCTTGATTTCTTATATGTTAAAAAAATATTTCTTATATGTTTTTGCATACTTGAACAGTTTTAAATAATATATTAATGCCAGATTCATTCTGAATGCCATCATTTCCTTGTACTTAAGATTATTTTAAAGACAATTTGAGGTTTGCCTATAAGCATCAATCATAAATCACCCCTGCCACTTAGGTTTTTTTTTTAAGATTTTATTTATTTATTCATGAGAGACACAGAAAGAGAGAGAGAGAGAGAGAGGCAGAGACACAGGCAGAAGGAGAAGCAGGCACCATGCAGGGAACCTGATATGGGACTCGATCTCGGGACTTCAGGATCACACCCTGGGCCGAAGGCAGGCTCTAAACGGCTGAGCCACCCAGGGATCCCCTGCCATTTAGTTTTTCTCAAATTCTTCATCTGCCTTTGCTGCTGGTTTTCATACCTCCCACAGACCTTCCTTTTAGCAGCACTTTGTTGCTTGAACTCAGGTGAGGTTGTCTTTCAAGTTTATTATTTAGTTTTGTGCAGTAAGTTTGGAAACTTGATCAGAGTTGTTGGATCATGACTAAAACAAATGTAAGTCAGTCGATTCTAAAAAAAGGTATGTTCTTTACTCTGTTTCACTCCCCCTTTCTTCATCCCTTATCTCTGCCATGGTGCGTGCATTTGTGTGATTAAAAAAAAAACCTTTTTGCACTTTTTACTTGTATTTGGTGTTGCAGGTCAGTGACTTAGTATTTGCTGAATTAACTTGGATAAATGAAGTCTCTGCTTTTGAGAATCTAAGAAAGTTTCCTTCTCTGTTTCTGCTTAAAGAAAGATATGGAGATAGAATTAAAGTTTGAATTCAAATAATTATTTTGGTTCATTAGCTATTTCATTACAAGCTCATTTTAAATTATGAACCCAGATGCCTGGGTGGCTCAGTGGTTGAGTGGCTGCCTTCAGCACAGGGTGTGATTGCAGGGTCCCAGAATTGAGTCCCACATTGGGCTCCCTACGAGGAACTTGCTTCTCCCTCTGCCTGTGTCTCTGCATCTCTCTCTGTGTGTCTCATGAATAAATAAATAAAATGTATAAACATAAATAAATAAATCCATATTTGGAGGTAAATGGATATTCCAGAAGGCATTTTCCTTATTATAATCAGTACACTGTGTAACCGTTTTGTATGCATATATTTGTATGCTATATAGAAATCAGGGTTGTTTTTTTTTTTTAATATTTATGTATTTGATGGAAAGAGAGAGAAGGGGTGAGTACGAGTAAGAGGGCAGTGGAGGGAGAGGGAGAGAATCTCAAGGAGACTCCATGCTGAGTGCAGAGCCCTATGCTAGAGCCAAAATTCCTGAGCCAAAATCAGGAATTGGAAGTTTATTTTTTTTTAAGATTTTATTTATTTATTCATTCATGAGAAAGAGAGAGAGAGAGAGAGAGAGAGAGTGGGAGGGAGGTAGAGACACAGGCAGAGGGAGAAAACAGGCTCCATGAAGGAAGCCTGACGTGGGACTTGATCCCGGGACTCCAGGATCATGCCCTGGGCCGAAGGCAGCGCTAAAGCGCTGAGCCCCCTGGGCTGCCCAGGAGTTGGATGTTTAATTGACTATGCCCCCCAGGCACCCCAGAAATAAAGATTTTTTTTAAATACAGCATTGAAAAATGTCTTCATGTGCACAGAAGTTTTAATAAAGTAAAATACAACATTGCAGTGAATCTGTGGTACTCCTGTCTACTCTTTTTTTATTTTTTAAAATTTTAATGATACTCTATATTGTTCTTATAATATTTATGCTTAAGACACACAAAAGTATGGGAAATCATCATTTTCCCCCATCAGCATTGCTGAAGTTTTCATCTAGTCTCGCTGCCCCATGACTGTGTTCAGATAATGAAACCGTAAAGCCTGTTTTAATTGAATTTAACATGTAATGTTACAATCTATGCCTTGTAAGAATTTTTTTAATGTAAACATTTGATTTTATGTAGCCAGCTTTTAGGAGATTTTTATTTATTTTTTATTTTATTTATTTTTTGGAGATTTTTAATACTTTTTATACTATATTAGAAGCAGATTAGATAGTCATGTGTTATTTGGTAAATATTCTTTTGTGAATTCACCCTATAACTATAAATCTGGCCCTTTTTGATAGGCCTATTAATATTTAAAGAACATTAGAAAAGGAAGTTGACTTTTTCATTAAGAATGAAATTTGTCTTGGGATCCCTGGGCGGCGCAGCGGCTTGGCGCCTGCCTTTGGCCCAGGGCGCAATCCTGGAGACCCGGGATCGAATCCCACGTCGGGCTCCCGGTGCATGGAGCCTGCTTCTCCCTCTGCCTATGTCTCTGCCTCTCTCTCTCTCTGTGACTATCATAAATTAAAAAAAAAAAAAAAAAAAAAGAATGAAATTTGTCTTATATAGTCATGATTTTACATACTTAAATATGGATATATAGATAAAAAATGTATGTACTTGAATGTGTACACACACACACACACACACACACTCTTGCTTTCATACCAATTTAGTTTTTATGGCCCCTTTTGAAAAGTTGATCTAGTGGTTGTTTAAAAAAAAAAAAAGTGTATCTTTTTAGTAAGACTTTCATTTCCTTTTTTTTTTCCCCAGAAGATTTGGCTGTATATCCTTGATTTGAGCCACTGGATACTACCACCAGTATTCTATAATGAGAGTTAGATTTAGGGGTGAGAAAGCAGGTTCTAGATTAGAGCTAGTGAGCTTTTTTAAAGGCATGTAATTTGGCCCACTCACATGGATCTAGGAACTCAGGACCATAGAAGTTAGGGTTAATGCTCCTAGCTCTACCCAACTTGTGCTGGGGAGTTGGAGTAAATCATTTAATGTTTTTTCTATAAAACAGGGATGATTGTTCCTGTCCTTAACCCCCAGTGGTTCTGAACCAGTCACTACCTTGGAGAGGACACTGGGAAAAGTTTGGGGATACTTTTGTTTGTCATAATTGGGGAGCTGCTTACCTTTGGGACCCGAGTAACCAGGGATGCCAGTTGCCCTGCAGGGTGAGGCACAGTTACACAGGATAAGGAATTGTTCTTTATAGGCATTCAGAAACAACCTCTTGAGATACACTGGCCAGACCTGTGTGAGAATCACATGCAGCCGTGCACATGGAAGCACTTTGAACTACAGGACACGTGCTCAACAAAGAGAAGACCGTGTCCTGCTATACTACCCGGTTGATAAACTTTTCCTTTTCTCAGAGGTTATTTGGGAATAATACCTATCCTTTTAATAATATTTATTATGTTCCTTTTCAAGAGAAATTTGAATACTGTGGTCCTTTCTTTTAAGGGCAGTGTTGACTTTCCATTAGTATCACTTGACTATCATTATTTTTATTTACTTTTGGCTGTAAGAAGACTATTTCCAGGAGAATAGCAAATGTGATAAATGACACTCAGTGGACCACAGTATACAGAGCTGTTTCCTGTATTGAGACCGATTGTGAATGATGAGCCTTTTCCTGTCTCCTGCCTCCTCAGGCCCTGGTGGATCTTGTAAAGGAGGGGGGCTGATTGTTGTACTGTTTTGTTTCTCTTCTTCCCTGGCCTCTATTTCCTATAAATAGTTTCTTTCCTTCTTGTGTCTCTCTCTCTGGCTAAGAATATGGAGTCATTTTGTGGGGAGATATTTCTCTGGCCATTAACCGGCTTTTTAATTTCTGGAGACAAATGGGTCAGAGAAAAGGTTGTGACATTTCTATGTGACTTCATTAAGTTGTTGATATTCACTGAACTTTGGAAGAGGTTATATGTAGGTGATTTGGATAAAGAACTTGGAAGGTTATAGATTACATATACATGTTATATCAACCTTCATTTTTAAAAAAATTGTTAGCCAATGAGTAGTTTATTTTTCTCATTACTTCTAAGTCAGAGTTTTATATATGTGGTGTTGAGTCTAAGCAGAATCTTTTTTGTTTCAATTTTTTTTTAATGCAGCATCTTTTGAGAACTTGAGTGAAAACTATTTTTGAAATGATTTACCATTGTAAGTACTTTCAAATTACTGGAGAAATAATTCAGCAAAAAGAGGTGTTCAGTTACATAGTGAACTTGTTTACATAATGACATTGTTCACCTGTTTTATTTTTAAACAGAGACAAAGCATGGAGGACACAAAAATGGGAGGAAAGGAGGACTTTCTGGAAGTTCATTTTTCACATGGTTTATGGTCATTGCATTACTGGGAGTCTGGACATCAGTAGCTGTCGTCTGGTTTGATCTTGTTGATTATGAAGAAGTTTTAGGTAAGAATTTTGGTATCGTTTCTTAGGTGAATTTGTAAGCATGAAGGACATTCTTTAGTAATCTTAAGATTTATTATTTTGGGGGTACTCTTAATTTCTGTAGACTTTCAGTTCTCAATAGGGTAGGAACAAAAGAGAATGTTATTAGGGTTACCTGGGAGTAGTGGCTTTTCAACTTCTTCAAACATAATCTGTAGTAAAAATTTTTAAAATAGGCTTTATATTGTATATATATTACACAGAAAAGTTTTATCAAATAGTACTTAACTCTTAGTTAATGCAGTACTGTATAATTTCTATTCCATCTTGTTATGTTATGAATTTTAAACATTTATCAGCCACTGAATTTATTTCAGGACCCAGTTTGTAAGACCCTTCCTTAGAGAGCATTTTGAAGGACAACCCTTCATCTTTGTTGGACTCAATCAGTGTTTGTGTGTGTGTTTGTATATGTGTGTATTGGTGTTGGTCTAGGGTGTGTGTGTGTGTGTGTGTGTGTGTGTGTAGGTGTTGGGATAAGGGTGAGTATCTGTGTCTATATGCTGGAATAGGGATGTGTCTATGTGTGTAGGTGATGCTATGAAGGTGTGTGTGTGTGTGCGCGTGTAGGTATAGGTGCTATCTGTATGCTGTTGGGGAGTTTGCCATGTTATTTCCGGTAGTTGTCTTCCTTTCTCCTTATTTTTCCTTTTCTCTCCCCATAATCATTGCTGTTTTTCATGACTTTTTACATTAATGATTCTTTACCATTTTGGGAGTCACACTTCAAAGTCACAAAGTCTTTTTTTAAATTGAGATAAAATTTATATTACATAAAATTCAATATTGATAAATATGTGAAATGTGTAGTTCGCTGGTTTTTAATATAATTCTCATTATCTAATTCAGAATATTTCCATCACCCTCTCTTCCCCTCTCCTGGCAAACACTAATATATTTTCTGTGTCTGTGATTTTCTTACTCTTGACATTTCATATAAATGGAATCATACAATATGTGGCCTTTTTGCATTTAACATACCGTTTTCAGGGTTCAGTACTTTATTTTATAGCTGAAAGTATCCCACTGTATGGGTATATATCACGTTTTGCTTATTCATTCATCAGTGATGGACCTTTGGGTTCCTTCCACTTTTTGGCTGTTATGAATACCTGGTCTTCCTCTTTAATAATCCAGGGAAAAGTGTGGACCCTGAAAAAAAAAAATGCATGCTCCTCTATATGTACCATGTTGCACAGAAAACTGCCTCCCTCCCATAAAGCCTTCATTATGTATTCTATTTTATGTACTTCTGCCATAGATGTTAGATTATAGTCATCTTGTGGCGGGGGTGGGAGGCAATACACACTTACGGATAACCTACCTTTTGTTGAAACTTTTCATTATTACTTAAAGAGAGTGTCTCTGGATATAGTGATAGAGTAATAGAGGAACAATTTTAGTTTGGAGACAAACTTCTGAGTAGATTGGGTGCTTTTGTTGACTTACAGTGATATGTTGCCAGGGAACATCTGTTAAACAAAAGAAGAGATTTAAAATATTTGTACATTTAAGGGCAAGTAACAATTTTTGTGTTTTTACATGCATGCAGCCAAAGCAAAGGACTTCCGTTATAACTTATCGGAGGTACTTCAAGGTAGGCTATTAGAGATGCATTTTAAGTCGACTTGTGTTAGTCTCTAAAACCTCATCGTTATTCTGTCAATTTAATTATCCCCTCCCTGCATCAGAGAAAATAGGTGGTAGGACCAATTCCCCCCTTAACGTTTGTCAGAAAGTATGGTGTTTTGTCATTTTAACGTTACTTGAGCTGTGTGCTGTAGACCGCCTCGACCTGCTGATCAGCACTTTTTATTTACATTTTCTTAGCAGTAGAAATGATAACTTTCTTATCTTTCTGTTTTATTATTGTTTTTGTTTTTATTTTAAATGTGTGCTTCTAAACCAAACTTCCACATAGCTAGTTCACTGTTTTCCTAAGTAGAACAAGGGCTTTGGGAGGGTAAAAATTGATCACAGCCACTCTACTCCAAAAGTTTTGCCTGCCCTTCTGCAATGTTTTGACTTACTTTTTATTAAAGAGATGGTAACAGTGCTGCAGACTGGTTTTTTAGTATCATTGCCATATTTGTGGATGCTATTTAAAATATTGCTGTACAGTATGTCTCCTCACAGCCATTATCCAATGCTGAATTCTAAATGACGTTGACTTTAGAATGTTTTTTAGGGAACTGAATGTATTTAACTTATGTTTGGCATGCTAAACATAGCAGTGCTCCTTAGATGATAGAGCCTTAGATACATTTTACTCTGTTTGAAGAGGAAAGGTTCTGGTAGTACAACCTCTCAAGTGGCCTGTTCCAAGTTTTGGTTTTTTTCTTGATAGTAGAGGCCAGTGCTAGGTAAATTTGAAGTGGGATAACTAAGCTTCCCTTTGTAATTTCAGAAAGCCAGTTTTACATACTGTTTTTCTGGAAGTATTTCCAGAAGTCCTTTTTTTTTTAGGTTGATTCATGATGTTTTTCTTATGAATCATTATTGTAAAATATAAAATCAATTGCCTTCTTATTTTTAGTACTTGACATTAGTTATTTATATTTAGTCTTTGAGGCTTGGTGGGTATTCTTTATTTTGAATATTGATGGTGTGAAGAACTTTCATACTGTGGAAACATTACTTTTTATGTAACTGTTAGAAATCAATTATGTTTTTTTATATATATTGAAATGTTTACCTAAACTATTTTTAGCAACATAATAAAAAAATTCATCTGAAATGATTAAATCAGGGGATTATTAAAACTTTAAGGAAAATATTACCTCAGTTATATGCCTTAGATTCTAAGGTAGACATTTTCTGAATCTATCTGTGAATTGTCTGTCATTTTAGGTAAGATCTTCACTTACCTACTACTTTCCAGGATTCAGAGAGCAAAGAATTGCATTGATTGGTAATATTTATGGCTGATGGTCAGGACTGTAGTAGTGGTAATACCTTATAAAACTTGCTCTCCCTTTTCTTCCTATACATCTTTTCCTCCCTTTTGCAGGAAAACTAGGAGTCTATGATGCTGATGGTGATGGAGATTTTGATGTGGATGATGCCAAAGTTTTACTAGGCAAGTAGATATTTTTTTGTTGTTGTTAGTGGTGGTAAAATGCTAGAAACAAAATAATACCTTTGCCTTGACAATATCTTTGTCCAGTGATACACATTTTATGGAAGATATTTTCCCACTTCAATTATATATTTCATTCTCACTGAAATGTTAATGGCTTAATTGTTTTTCCAAGTACTTATATTTCAATGTACTTTTATAAATGAATAAGCATATAGCTCTTGCACATATATTTTCAATAAGTATAATTTAATGTCTGTGTTCAGATTTAGAGCAGTTCCTATTCTCAACTTAATATTTGAACATAGAGATAATGTACTAGCCTGTTTTCAAGTGTTGTAATTATAGCCACTATTTAGCATCAGTTGATATAATTCACTTCCATTTGAAAATGTAAGTTTCTAAAGACTTTAATTAGTCCATTTTGAAATAAAATTGTGGTAGCAAACATTTTTTAAAAATATTCTATGCATATTTTAAAGGTAATATTAAAATATGAACCAGTAGTTTTTGGTTGGGTTTCTTTATTTTGGACATCTTGAGCCCTTCTCTTTGTACCACCAGAATTACCTGTCTTTATCTTTGAGATATTTCTTGTAATATATAAATATGTGATATTCCCTCATTTGTTTTAAAATGCTGCCTTCCTAGAAAGGATGATGCTAATTTTCATATACAAATTTTATGTAATCTGGCCTGGTGAGATGTGTGTTTCTGCTTATTAGAGAGCAACACTTTGCTTTACTATATACTGCTGTTACATGTATTAAAATTTTGTATATTAAAGTATTTAGAGAAATAAATATATCATGATAATGTATACTATGCTTACTAGATTAAGGGTGCAAAGAAATTCATCTTAGACACACAATTTTGTGTTTATTTTACGGATATAAAAAAAATGGGAGGGTATCACATCTATAACCAACAGAACAGTTTTAGGTAGATTAATTTTAACCTCCTTATAAAACAGGAAGTTCTACATATGAAAAAAGGGGTTTAGTTGTGATTAAATGTATTTTGCTTCTTAATTTTGACCTTAGCTTATGTTTTCTTATTACATCTCAGTGAAAATTATGTTTGCTACTTAACAGTGGAAGCTTGCTATCAACTTTTTTTCCTATCTTAACCTTAATGGAATTTTCTGAGTAATTTTGTCATTATATATCTAAATTTTTCTATGAACATAGTAAATCCTCAAGACTATAATCCTAGACATGCAAAAGAAGTAAAATATATAGAATTTAACCTCTCAGAATGATGCTAATTTGCTTGCCTATAAATGGTTTATTACTCCATTGTATTACTTTACTTTAAATGCTGGATTCTGAATAGTGAAGCTTTTTCATGTTAAAGATAACTTCATGTGGGCTATGTTTCCTCATTTTTAGAAATAATATTACTTCTCATTTATATTTTGTTGGGTTTTTTTTGGCTTAAAGTCAGCTATGTGGTCTATCAAGAAATATCAACTGTTAAAAATTAAAATGTTATTTCTTCCATAGAACACTAATTTCTATATCAAACAACATTAATAACTTGATTTTTAGTAGAGTTTCTTTCCTGTAAGGTTATTAAGCAACCATTAAGAGGTTAATTAATTGTAACTTAGAACATTGCCATTTGCAGTAGACACGTATTTGATATGGGCAAATCATAACTTGTTCCTTTTATAAGAATTATATATTTGGAGGTAGAACCAAATTTGGTGAATCCCAGAGTTCATTTTGATAATTTGACTATTAAATGCACAAAGGCTAAAATAAACAATTTTATCATATAAAGGTAGTAATTCACAGCTTGTGGCTTCATAGCTGAAACAAAGGGTGAACTGTCAGACTCACTTATGTCTTCTTTTTTTTTTTTTTTAAGATTTTACTTATTTATTCTAAAGACAGAGAGAGAGAGAGAGAGAGAGAGGCAGAGGGAGAAGCAGGCTTCCTGCAGGGAGCCCGATGTGGGGACTTGATCTTGGATCCTGGGATCATGCCCTGAGCCAAAGCAGGCACTCAATCACTGAGCCATCCAGGTGTCCCTCACTTATGTCTTCTGACCATATTTCTATAGTGATTGAATTCTCTGCAGGAAATACAAGCTTGACTGGAATTGAATTTTTTAAAAAGCTTCTTTTTAAAGATTTTTATTTATTTATTTATTTGAGAGAGAGAGAAAAAGCATAAATAGGAGAAAGGGCAGAGGGAGAAGCAGACTCCCTGCTGAGCAGGGAGCTTAACAAGGAGCTCCATATGAGGATTTTGAGATCATGACCTGAACTAAGGCAGCCGCTTAACTGACTGAGACACCCAGGCACCCCTGGATTTGAATTTTATGACTAAAGTTCTTTTTTTATTTTGGGAGGTTATTGCAGTTTAGTTGTGCTTCTGTTACGGGCAGGTGGTTGCAAAGGGAGAGCCTAGTGAAGTGTCTAGGGGTACAGAGATGTTAATGGGTTCTGTATGTTCAGGGAGAGGCTGTGGGGGAGCAAATACAGTGAGCGTGTACCCAAAAAGGGTACATTCTTTTGGAGAGGCAGCTCAGGGGTAAGGGCTTTGGATTAAGGCACTGGGAAACCAAAGGGCAGATGCAGGTAGGAAGCTAGAGATTAGGGGAGAGTTTGTAGTAACAGTTGAAATATGCTGAGCTTTCATAGGTTTGGCATTTCTTTCATAAGTGTTTCTTTCTACATTCTTAAATTTGCATATATCTAATCTTATCAGTTTGAGGAAGTGTTCGCATTCATATTTACATTTGACATCTTAAGATTTGGTTTTTCCTGTGAAATATAAAGGGAGGATGAAATATGTGTGAGTAAATCAAGATGTTCTGAACAGCCATCATTAATTTCATTTCATTGTTTCTGGCTGTGGCCCTTATGATTTACTTTGAAAATATGCTAAGCCTTTTCCTTTTCTAACAAAGGTTTGTTTGTTTCTTTCTTTTCTTTCTTTTCTTTTTTTTTTTTTTTTTTTTTGAGATTTTATTTATTCATGAGAGACACACAGAGAGAGAGGCAAAGACACAGGCAGAGGGAGAAGCAAGCTCCCTGAGGGGAGCCCTATGCAGGACCTGATCCCAGGATCCTGGAATCACGCCCTGAGCCAAAGGCAGATTCCCAACCACTGAGCCACCCTGGTGCCCCTGCTAAAGCCTTTTATAGTTGACATAGCTTCCTACTTTTGTGGCCAAATTTTTAAAAATAAATTACCTTTGATACTGGTTTGGATTATTGAAAACTGCATTGCTAGAAATTGGATTCTCTGAAAACTTGTTTCCCAAAAAAATCAACAGGAAAATGGTCCAAGGACCAATTGCTAAGAGTAACATCATTTTAGAGTAATGCCACCTAAGGATTACATGATTGTCCTTTTCCGTGACTAGCACCTAGCTGGCACCATATGAGGTATGGCTGGAGAACAAAAGGGAAGCCAGTCAACAATTCCTAGAGCCTTGATAAACATTTGTAGACTAGACAGATGCATAAGTGACCTAGATCTTGTCCACTCAGAGGTGCTCACACCCTGCCCTTGGTTCAGGCTTGCGCTTAGAGGCTAAGGAATTGTACACCCAGAATATTTCCTTTTTCTCTTTGGAGTAGTACTTTTGTCTTAAGAACCAAAGGAAGGTTGCATAGTTGGGTCAGTAGTTTGCTCAGGTCCTTTTCCACATTTGTTAAATACTTCAGCTTGTCATACTGAAGGATAGCAAAGTTTTATATTTTGTAGTTGATACTTTGAAGTACTAACATTTGAAAATGGAGAGAAGTAAAGGTTCATTATAAATATACATAGCTATAGTGTTTCAAGGCAAGAATAAGAAACAATGTTATTCCTACAGAGATTTCAGTGGAAATACAGATCTCCTCTGTTCCTAGCATTTGTCAACTATGAAATTCAGTGAAAATATATTCTAGTTGTGTCAAAAAGTAATTTAAATACCAGAAATACCAACTTGTTTTCTCTCCGTGACCCCCATACACAAACAATGATACAATGTAGGTCTATGCACTAAAATGGGGAAAATACACTGTCTACTTTAATATTTATACTAGGTGTCTTATTGTTGTACCTTATCTGTTGTACCTAACCAGCATCTTGATTGCTGGCGGTTATGTTACATGGAGAAATGTGTACTTGCCAAGGTCTAAGCTACTGAATAAGGTGGTTATAGTATGAAAAGCTCAAAAGTCATGAATGTTCACATTTCTTACAGCCAGAGCTTTCTACCCTGTTTTTTTCTTTTTCAGAATTACGGGTTTGTTTTATAGAGCATGGCAATATTGGTGGATTTTGATATTTACTGGCTTGTGCGATGTTTCTTACCCAAAGCCAGTTCTTCACAGGAAAAAAAATAATAAAACCAATATATTCTTTGCTTTCTTTCCATCATGATGTCCTGTTTTGGAAGTAATACTTAAAAAACAACAGGAATCAGGGGGTCTTTACAATAGAAGCTCATTTCTTGGGCTTATGGGAAGAGGACTTTAAATATTCCGGTTGCAAATGACTGACTAGGGCCTTGATCAAATTTAATATTGGTAAACAGAATGAATATTATTAATAGCTGGCTCTTTTTATTGGTCAGAATTATAGGACCATGAGTAAGTAGGCAGAGCACTGTAAAGCTCACATTTTATAGTGTGAAAATTTGATTTTCTGATATTATTTGAATAAATTTCTATCCATCTGTGGTTGCTATAAACAGTAATCTTGCTAGTCATATTAATTCCAGAGTTTCTTAAGTAAACTCTAGGCCCAAAGGGGAAAGTGTGAGGAAATGAACCTTTTTATTTTCTTCAATGAATATTTATTGCTATATGTGAATGCTTGTTGTATAATCAACTCTCGATAATATCTGGTTGGTAAATCAGCAAAATGTGGAGGCTGTTGGAAGGATCTTTTTACCCACATACTACTTTTGTTCGCTTCACATTGACATTAATCAGTTGATTTTGGCTAATACAATTTTGTGTATGGGGCTCTAGATTCTCTAATGAGAGAAAGGCAAACCTGGTCAGGGGCTGGTAGAAATGGCAAGGATTGGTCAAATTGTGCCTTTCCTTTGGTACATATGATTGAGAGTTGATTGTAAGGTGTGCATCGTAATCAGTTTCTTTATTTTCCAAAGTATCTTTTCTGTAAACTTCTGTGACCATGATGCACATCCTTTTTGAGATCACTCTTCGTCCACTTCTTTTTTCCACCTAACTGCTCTCCTTATTTTCTCTTTCTCTCTTCCTTTATTCTTATGTAGGCCTGACCAAAGATGGCAGTAATGAAAATATTGATTCTCTTGAGGAAGTCCTTAATATTTTAGCAGAGGAAAGTTCAGATTGGTTTTATGGTTTCCTCTCATTTCTCTATGATATAATGACTCCTTTTGAAATGCTAGAAGAAGAAGAAGAAGAAAGCGAAACTGCAGATGGTGTTGATGGTACGTCACAGAATGAAGGGGTTCAGGGCAAGACTTGTGTCATTTTGGATTTACATAACCAGTAACTTTGATTCAGGGACTGAAGTCATTGGCTTATGAAAACCCGAAGCAGTGTCCTGTTTCTTTCTTTCCTTTGCTCAGCCAGGGCTTAACGTGCAGTGGAGCAGCTGTGATCAAACAGTATAAGGCAACCATGTGATCTTTCTCCCCAATACAGCTTCTAACTAGTCCCTGCTCCGCTCCCCCACTTCTAGTGAAGAAAGTGGCATTCCTCATTTTTGTGTAGTCCTTTACAAAGTGCATTGAGAATGATGTTTTTGGTGGTATAATTGGTTTCTGTATCGTTTTGTTTCAACTTATGTATTCACTGAACTAAATTTAGAAACTTCAGAGCAGATTGTTTTGTGATTAACCCTTGATGCTTGTCTTTCTAACACTATTAATTGAGATGATTATAATGGACTTGATTATAAAAATGTCTCTAGCATGATTCATAAATTAAATGACTGTTGATCTTTTAACATGACTGGTGTGTAAGGTGATGATGGTTCTTTAACAAGCTGATATTTTTTTATTGTAATTTGTTTAGGTTAACTGATTTGTCAGATAGGTTAATACAAATTTCAGTGTAAAATTCTGTATTAATGGTGCTTTTAAAATAATTTGAAAATAATCCCATGTTTTTTGCCTTAGGGTAGTGAAATTACTGTATTCAGATAGTAGTGTGTCTGAATATTTCTGTATGAAAGCAAAATTTATTTTTAATTTTATTTCCAAATACACATCCAGAGAAAGTAATTTGTATTTTTTTTAAGCAGGCATATTACACAGGAGGGAAAATGTGAATATGTATCTTAAATAATGTTGTACATATTAAAATTATTCATCCTAAATAAGTCTTTTTCCATTTTTTTCCTGTATTTCCTTATTAACTGGCCATCACCTTTGGCTTAGATAGAATACGATTTTTTAGATTTGTAAATTAAACTTACAAAAGTGGTCATTCCTTTCATGAGAATTTTTTTTTTCTATTAGAAGACCTTAAAAATGTTTTTGAATCAATTCATTTAAAATGAGTTTGCTTCAGTAATAGCAAAAGGAATTGCATTAGCTGTATATAACATGCATTCATAAAATGAGATTTCATCTGTTGCCTTACCTCTGGAAAGCCATCAGGACCTCTGGTTTCTGTTACCCTTTTAGGGAGTGGTGTTTCATGTTTTTAAACCCCTTTGAGCTTCTATTAAACTTAACTTGGCTTTGATTTCTCATAGAGCTTAAAATTGAATATGTTTCTATTTTTGAGCATTTTATTTAACTGTAGTAATTTCTCCTTTTCAAATACTCATTCCTTGTCTTTTCATTTGTAACCAAATTGCTTTCAGTGAGTGTTTAAATCACCCATTTTTTTCAGAGGGGAACACTACAAATTTAGTTTCTCTGTTGGAAATCAAGATCCTAGGCTTTTCACATATTTATAAGTATGTATTGTAACTCAGCCATAGCCAGAGAGTAAAAGTATCAAATCAGAACACTGGAAACACTAGATAGACTTGCCCCCTTTACTCACCCCTTACATGTGTCAGAAGAAACTGTGCAACTTGCAAATCTTAAAAAGCATTATTTAAAGCTGCTTTCGCATATGGCTGCACATGTACATTGGACAGTGATCTCCTAAAGCTTACATGGCTGTTAAAACTCTAGTTTGTTTTTCCCTCATTATTCAGGGAATATATTTCATCCTGTTAATGTTTCTGACAGTGAAAAGCTTCTGATTTTGAAATGTTAATATCCTGAAACACAGGAGTATGATTTTAATAATGTTCTTTTTGAAAGTTTATACAATCTTTGTCCATAATTCATTGTGTCTTCCACTTTGAGTTTGAGTACTGTGAAATACCAATGTTCATTAGGTTTAAATTAAAAACAATCTTAGGCCTCACAATGAAATACACGTAGCTGCTTGTCTGAGATGTATTTTTTAAAGCAGTCTTAGTTTTCTGTGCTTCCTTACTACTAACTCTAGAAGATGTGCGATCAGTTTGAAAAGTAAATTAATTAAATTTGTGTGTTAAAATGTTTGTAATCATTACATGGTTTTTTGTCATGATCATGATACTAATACATGTTTTAGGTACAGAAATTAATTATGCTTTATTTTTGTAAGTGAAAAGTAAGGAAGTGAGATAGTTTTCTATTTTGTACCCCCTCTAGTCAGCCCTTTTGAAAAGTCTCTAATGATGGTTAAAGGGAGCTGGTGAACCCCTGACTTCTGTGACTTCCTTCAACTTGTGGCTAAGGCTTGTTTAGTGAGAAAAAAATAAAGTTGTTTGCAAAACTAATGTAGAGTATTTTGAAGCTCATCAAAATTATTTTGCATAAATTTTATTATAATTTTTAATTTTTAATCTAAAGATTTAGTGCATAATTTTCTGTTTCATACTATAAATATGCTCCTAGCTTTATGTCTTTTAAGCTTATTAAAAAGGCAAAATTGTATTCTGTACATTTGAATATTTATTTGTAGTTATGGAATTTTAAGTTGTATCTTATTTACTCTGCTTTTCTAATTTCAAACAACTAGAAGAACTTTGCAGAATGTGCTTGGAATACAGGTGTAGTCTTGTCTCCTAGCTGCCCTGCTTGTTTCTGTAGATGCACTGCCATGTGTCCAGTTGGGGACTCTGAAGTTTGGTTCAAAAAACAAGGAAGTGGCATTCTGAGGATTTCTTTTCTGCACTGTAGCTTCTTTCAGCCCTGATTTTCTCTGGAACGTGAGTGGTGGGGTGTTATGTTAGTTCGAGAGCCATCTTCTGGGTGTTGGTCTTATTAAATCCCTGGGGCCTAACTGCCAATGTGCTGCCTGGGAGAATCACATAGATGCCTCAGGTGTAATGGAATGCTGGGTGACCCTGCCATTTCATCTTGCACTTGATTCTTTCTTCTAGGAGTTACCTACCTGTCTCATAGAGCTGTATCCAGACATGTAAGAAAACTTTTCTGCTTGAATTCTGGTTTGTTTTTATTTACAGTTGGCTAGACTGAATAAAATGTTTTCTGTGCACCCTGATAAAGCTGTGGAGAATTCTCAATAACAGCTCTAAGGATAGATAATTTATTATTAATTTGATCGATCACTTGGTAGATAATACCTTTTGGTGCTTGATATCATCATCCTTTCTAAATAAGATCCTGCTGTATGAAATAAGTAGTTTTCTGTGATTTGGGCTGTGGAATTTTCTTTGATTACAATGCATATTTGGTGCATTTTCGTGAAATTCACCGACTCAGACTTAATAATTGCAAGTTAATTGATAGAATTTTATGCTAAATTCTCTGCTTCTGATATTGATATTTGTATAACCAAGTAAAAATGGGAATAGATATTTTAACTAGACTGTGAGTTCCTTGAAGTTAGGAACCAGGTCTCAGTCTTCTTTTGAATCCCTCTTCAAAACTGAACCTAACATAAGATATTTATTAAATATTTTCTGGGGGCATTAGTCTTGATAAGTGAAAGCCTCAGGAGTTACCCATCGTATGATAAAACAGTAAGGTTTGTTTTTTTTGTTTTTTTTTTTTTAAACCAGCTTAAATAAGTGAAAAAAATATTGGACTTTTTTTTTTCCCCAAGAAAAATGACATGTGGAATTTCATATGGTAAACTGACCTGTGCTATCTGAGTTCTTGCAGTGAGCTTTCCTGTATCTCTTACGTTCATATTTTAATCTGCTTCTTCATGCAAACTTCCAGTCTCTGGATGCAATCCCTTCCTGAATTGAGTCATTATGTTCTCTTGTGTTCTAATCTCTCCTTTCCCACTCATCACAGAACACTGGAAGGTTTGTAGCTTTCTTTTTTCAATAATGTCTGTGATAATATTGTTACACCATCTATTTAAAAACAAAAAGGAAATTGGTATAGTGTGCTGGCATGCATTTTAGCCAAACTAGACATCCATTCTAGAGCAACAGTCTGCCTAGCTCTGAGAACTGCCTTTCCCCTTCCCCCTAGTCTGTAGTCAGTGTTGAAATAAGTTGTGATGTTTCAGTATGGGAAAGAGGAAGATGAGACACTGAAGCTCAAGGTGACTCACAGGTCTCACCAGGGAGTGACAGAAGAGACCAGAGTACAAAGTGACACCCAGCCTACCAAGCCTATGGCCAACTCTCTGAAAACCTGTAGTAGCTACTTGGGTTTCTGTAATGGAGCCAGTCTTCTAAAATTATGTCTGTTACATGTGGTGGAACCACAGGTCTAACCATTGGCTTAATGATTCAGCATTTTAATTTGATACAGAGCATTTCATCTTGAAAATGTGTGGGATAGTGACTCTGAGGCAGTTGCCAAAATAACATTAATTACTTTCAGGCAACTCTTGTTCTAAGGGAAGGACATAAGGCCTAGTTTTTTAAAATGTCTGTTAAAAAATTCTCAGTTAACAGCTATTAACAGTTATCACCTTAAAAACCATCGGAGTAACCATAATGGCAAATGGAAATAAAGCACATGGTGATTACTTATTCTTTGCCATTCTCTTTGGCTGCAGCCACTTCCTGATGCTTTTTTGATGACTACCTTCAGTTGGAATGTATTCTATCAACAAAAACAACTTTCCTCCTAGTGAAGTTACAGGGAATACCAAAATGCTTCCTTTTCAGGCTCTGATTGATACAATTTTTTACATGCCACTTGGAAACTATTTTTAAGGAGTTATATTGTCATGGATTTTATTGTTTGATAAAATTGTCCTCCCTCTGCTGTTATTTTGCTCCTGGGCATTGGATGTGGTAGTAGAGAGAGTAAAGGAGAAAAATAGGGTATGCTAGTTGATTTTTGACACTAAAGGGAGTCCACATCAACCATAGTTACAAGTAAGAACTTAATTCTGTCCATAATTCAAGATTATATAAAAGCAAAGTCTTCCGTACTTGCCTTGTGTTTTTCTCTGGGGCCACTTCTTTGACGTCCCCAAAGTCTTTTTGTTTTGTTTTGTTTTTCTCTTTATATGCTGCCACTAGTCCTGGATCACCACTAACTCCTTCTCCACCACTGGGCTTCACATCGTTTATGTAAAAAGATCTATTCTAAATTCACCTGAACTGAGCCTATATGTAAGGTGCTCACTGCTGTGACAAAGTGATTCTTTTAGTAGGTATTCAGAACCTTATCCGTGCTCTTCCATCTTCTAGGGTCATTTTATTCTTCTGGAAAATGATTTTGCTTTCTGCTTTACCAAGGCAGTTGTCTTTGGCTTTGGTTTCATTGTCTTTGTCCCTCTACACTTTATAGCATTTCTTTTTTCTCAGAATTTCTTCGTCATTTCCTCTCATTGATCATTTTTGCAGGTGTTGCATCTTCTGGTTTCCAAAATTAAGTCTTTACCCACATATCCCCCTGCATCTTCTGCCCTCATGATCATTTCTCCCCTCTTATTGGCTCTGTACCTGTTTCCTGCAGGCATGCCTTTGTTTCCTCTAGCCATCAAATATGCAGACAGTGAAATCTTGCAAACCCTTATTTCTCTCTACCCACTGGGAACCTTGGGAAATTCCACATCTGATTAGTTTTCTCCGAAGAAGAAGGCAGTCAGGGGGCCCCCCACACACACCCTGGGTTTTTGATCACCTTTTCCTCACCTCTGTTTTCTCATTGTAATGTGACCACCTCTGTTATTGTAAAGCTGTAATCTGAAGAACCTTATGGGATATTTAATAACTAACATAATTCAGTAAAGTTCTCATCCTACACCGTTGCTCCTGCCTGCCTTCCTAAAGCTGCACTTTTGATTGGAAGAACACTGCGTTTTCTTGACTCTCCTCTCATTTCTTGTAATGTAGGGCCTCTGTTGACTTCTTCTTTTCTTGGTGTTGTGCTTTTTCTCCTGTCTAAACCCTTCCTTTTGAGACTGCACGTGACCAGTGTTGTTTAAATTATTAGCTTAGTCTTTATCATGTCAAAAATATTGAAAAATTATTGACTCTATTCTTTAAGTTCAGAAAAGGTAGCTAAAGTTGGAATTAGTACAGAGCATTACACATTGTATCACTCTATGGATTTATGCCTGAACTGGGAAACTTTTTAAAAAGCACTCATTATTTTCTCCTGTTTCACTAAGCTAATCTAATATTTTATTTATTTATTTATTTATTTATTTATTTATTTATTTATCTATCTATCTATCTATCTATCTATCTATTTATTTAAAAGATTTTATTTATTCATGAGAGACAGAGATAGAGAGGCAGAGACATAGGCAGAAGAGGAAGCAGGCTCCACGCAGGGATCCTCCTGTGGGACTTGATCCCGAATCCCGGGATCATGCCCTGAGTCAAAGATAGACACTCAACCGCTGAAGCCACCCAGGTGTCCCTCTAATGTTTTATTAATAGCAAAAGTTAACTCTAGGCTTTTCATCAATATAGCTCTTTTGACTCCATCCTAACAGTGACATTTGGTGGTTGGGTACTCTGATTCTTAACCACTCTGCTTTTTACCAGGAAAATCTGGGCATGCGTTGAGAGCATATGCATGAATTAGGAAAGGGACATGAACAGCATTAAACATGCATTTTAATGTTTTATGCTAATTTCTTTTGCACACTGGATAATGCTCATGTATTTAAAAGTTGGTATTACAAGAATAAGTTTGATATTTTATTCTGAAATAAACTTTAGTGGGGAGTGGTCCAAGATGGCATTTGGTATTATAAGGTGACATGCTGTTTTTAATAGAATTTGGGGAAGATTCAGGTTTTATCTGTGAAAAATAAGTTGTCACTCATAAACACTAGTTATGATTCTGTATGTATATAAGAAATTGGACAGTTATAGATAGCTATATGAAACAGTTAATTCACATTTCTTTTTCAAATGTAGCTAGTAGTAAGACATGCACTAATACTTTTTTTCCAGGATAATGATATTTTGTTTTTCTTAACTGAAGTATAGTTGACACACAATATTACATTAGTTTCACATACAACATAGTATTTCAACAACTCTACATGTTATGCCATGCTTGTGACAAGTATAGCTACCATCTGATGATAGCTACCATCTGATGATACTGGTATTTCAACCAAAGTATATCGCCATTCTCAAATGGACTGTCTCATTTGACAGAAACAAATCATGATGGATAAAGGAAGGAATTTAGGAATGGAGGATGATTTGAACAATATAACAGAATAGGAGTGAAAACATCTCATACTGAAAGTGGGGGTGTGATTAGGGTTTTGAGAAACACGGAGTAGGTCCTGCTTGGGGGATTTCTTTTACAACCATAGCCAATTGCTGCTGTGACAGATGGTGCATGGTGCTGCCCCCACAGGAGGTTACCAGTAATCACCACACCTCCCACTCTTAGAGCCTAGGAAGTGGGTTGGCAACTTGGAATGCCACCTTGGAAAGTTTGCTGATACAGGAGTATAAAATAGCATTTGTGTGATCAGGAGATAGAACTGAGAGCATTGGTTGACTGGGATGTCAAATACAGCTTGGTTAGAATGAGAGTGTACTGAGAGGAATAGGGTATTGACATTAGTTGGAGGTGAACCCATTATCAGAACTTTTATTTGCCAAGACAAGAAACAGAAAGCCATTGCAACATTTTTAGATGAAGAGTAAAAAATTTAACATATACCTATATGACTGTAATAATATCTGTATTTGCTTGTATAATTTTTTTTATGCAGAAAGTTTGAAACTATGGAGGAAAAAAACAATGGTTTTTCAAACCATAGAGATTAAAAGTCTATCAAAATATGCTATACTTTTTTGGATGGAAATGATGATTGAGCAGGGGAGTGAAGTCTCCTGGTCTTTTCTTGTGTGATGCTTGTAATTGATTATCTGTGTCGAGCAGAGGGCCACTGGCTACAGCTGAGAGGGAAATGTGATTTCAATGGTAATTAGGTTTTTCTAAAGCCCACAGTTCTTTCAAGTCTATGGCAAGTCATGAAGTTGACTGAATCTTAGGCTGATTACAATGCATTTTTTTATTATAGTGAAAGTAAAGTTTCAAAATGACGTACAAATGATAATATTTATGTGTTGAAGGAGTGTGTTTTTTAAATGATGAGTTTAATGTAATTTGTTTAATAGAGACATTGATTTTAACTATAGATATTTATTTTATTATTTTTTAAAATATTTATGTGTTGAAGGAGTGTGTTTTTTAAATGGTGAGTTTAATGTAATTTGTTTAATAGAGGCATTGATTTTAACTATAGATATTTATTTTATTATTTTTTAAAAGTTACTTCATTTTTAATTCCCTTAATATTTTCTGTTTATAACCTGTTTTCATCTTGTAAATACCAACAGAAGGACCTGGTGGGGTAGCCAAGAGAAAAACTAAGGCTAAAGGTATTTTTTGTTTATCAAATTAGCCTTGAGTGAATCAAATTTAATGCTTGAAAATGCATGACATTTTCTAGATATGTTAATGCAGCTACTAATGCTAAACATTGCTTTTTGATTTGGGTTGCATCTTTGGCCAATAGTAGTTTTATCAAGACATCATTAAAGAATTTTTTGCCACAAACCTATAATTTTAAATATTTTCCTTTTTTATGGTATCAAAACTTTTGTAACAGTCTTTAAATTAAAAACATAGAGTGATATCATAATATTGTTATACTACATCTAAACTTACATCCAAACTTGCTATTATTGTCTAACCTAAACCTTTCTTAGTTTGAACTTTTTAATTACTATTGGAAAAAAAAAAAAAAGATGAATTCTTTACTGATTGATTTCATTTTTTCCAAAGCTCTGATGACACTCACTCACTCTTAGAGCATAATAAAAGCCAGAGTAAGCACACTTAGAGTTTTCAGTGAAGTGAAAAATTTAGATTTATAATCTGGAGTACTGCATTTCATTGGTACAGAATTTGCTGTGTTTTGGTATTTTAATTCTTTAAAAATTGCTGTACCTGTCAACCATTATTTGTAGGCTAACAGCTTATTATTACAGCTTTAGTTTTGTTTTTTTGTGTTTTGTTTTTTTTTTATTTATGATAGTCATACAGAGAGAGAGAGAGAGAGAGAGAGAGGCAGAGACACAGGCAGAGGGAGAAGCAGGCTCCATGCACCGGGAGCCCGACGTGGGATTCGATCCCGGGTCTCCAGGATCACGCCCTGGGCCAAAGGCAGGCGCCAAACCGCTGCGCCACCCAGGGATCCCCCAGCTTTAGTTTTTATATCCCTGTGGTTTTTCTTGTTCACATGTAAATATTTATATCCTTTAAAGGCAGGGGCAAGGGAGAAGTGCATGGTTTTTTTTATATAAACTTAAAATATTCTTTTGTGTTTAAGTGCTTAGCATATTGTTTTTAGTTTGTTTTTTGGTAAAACATTAACAGGTGAGACTTGACAATGTGACTTGCAGGGTTTTGTGATTTGTATTTTAATTTTAAGATTAGGGAATTTTAATGTTTTAACTTTGTATCCCATCTGAATAATTCCCAGCAGGAGAACTATTTTTACCATTTTATTCTTAATGTCAATAATTAAGAAATAAATGACCAATAAAGTATAATTTATACTTGATCTGGAGAGGCGAATCAAAAATTAAAAATTTAGTATTGTAAAATATTACAAGATCTGACTGCACAAGCGCTCTTGCAATGCCATTATCTGTGTCTACAGATATTATCTACATTATCTACAAACAGCACTGAAGTAGGTGAGGATTCGGACGGATGATTCTTTATGAATGCTATTGCATATTTTTTATAAGGTTTTAATAAGATTTTCAGGAAGAACTGAGTAATAATTTGAGCTCTGTGAATTTTACATGATTTTAATGGGCATGAACATCTCTTTCACAATTTATTAAAGAAGTCTTTCATTTTCTTTGTTTCTGCTTAAATGCTATGTAATACAATAAACATCTTGCTTCTCTTAGGATTTTCTAATGAGAGCAAGAAGGTAAAATTCAAAGCTTTTGCTAGCGGCTTTATTAAACTTTATGTAAAATGGATTGAAAGCAGGGTCGGTCTCACACAAGATTTGGAATTACCTGTATGTTCCATTTAGTTGCTCTCTTGCCTATGAGCATGGATGGACAACATGTTGGCTTGAGTGGCTCTACATAAATTAACAGGAAAACATATTTAAAGGAATACTGATTTCATAATATTGAATATAAGCAGACAAGAATGTCTGCTTGTCATTTTAAGCACTATAGATAATGAATTTAATATTTCATACTCATGGACATTGTTCTTTTTCTTACTTAGCTAAGAAAATTAAATGGTATTTACTTTTTCATCTATGCATTGTATTTGTTTTCAAGGCTTATAAGCACAAATATATTAAGGACATAATTTTTGCCAGAACTGAAAGTTTTTAAATTATCTTTGGATACTTGCAAATTTTGGAATTTTTTCCTTAATATTGCCAGTGTTCCTTTAATTATGTCTTTATAATTGTGAAATGTGAGTTGTTAACACTGTGTAAAGTTTATGTATGGACTCATTTTAATAATATTGCATGTTGGCCTTATTTTAAAACAAGTCACAATCTATTTCAAGCTGGAGAAATATGATGGCAAGTTTCTGGCATTTCTTTGGTAGCTGATACTTTGTAGAGGTTTTGCATCTGGTTTTAGCCAATGTAAAACTAGGGGATGAAAGTCCCATTCTGAATGAACATTTCATGTGTGTGGAGAGATAAAGACCATATATTTAACACTAAGTTACTGTCCTGTGAATTAAGAGATGCTTTCAATAAACTTTTTTTCCTTTGATTGGAAAACCTGAAAGTTAAAGAACTCACTAAAGAAGAGCTCAAGAAGGAAAAAGAGAAAACGGAATCAAGGAAGGAGAATAAGAACGAAGAGAGAAGAAAGGGGAAGAAAGAAAAAGAGGATGAGCGGAAGGATAAGAAAATTGCTGATGCAGATATATCCAGGAAAGAATCTCCAAAGGGTAAAAAGGACAGAGAGAAGGAGAATGTGGGCCTAGACAAAAGTGCTAAAGCCAAGGAAAGTAGGAAAAAGTCAACAAATGTAAAGGATGCTTCTAGTAAAACGGCATCCAGAGACAAAGATGACACAAAGGAAGGTAAAACCTCTAGCAAACACACACACTCAGCGAAGGGAAATAACCAGAAGAGGAAGAACTGAAAGCTCTAATACCATCATCCCAGGAAATGGTAATGTTCCTCATCACAATTTACTGCTATAGGGCAGAAAAAATATAGTATCGCTCTGGTCGGGGAAGGTATGTCAAATAGCCATTGAGTGTATTTATTGGTGCTCAGTATGTAAAGGGTTTGAAATTTTAGATACACTGTCTCATGCCTCTCAGTTTAAAAGATGAAGCTTGTAAAAACCATGTAATAAAAATGTGATATAATAGCTTCTGTTTTTATTAATTTATTGATCATGTATCCAGATAAATGTATATACATGTAATATGAATTGTAATGTACTTATTAATCAATGGAATACTTTCACCAGGGTTAAATGTTAAGATTTTCCGTAGTGTGTATATGCAGAATGCCGTTCCAGTATGACAGATGGTTAGGTGACAGAGGTTTTCTTCTTTCTCCCTTTATGTGACCTTTGTCGTCTTTTCTCCTTTCCCTTCCTGCTTCCTTGCTTCCCTTTCTTCTTCACCTGGCTGTCTCCCTCTCCCCTTCTCTCTTCTTCCTCATCCTCTCTCCCCCTTCTTCAGGTTCTTCCCTGGATTCTCCTTTTCCTTCTCCCTCTCGTCCCCTACTAGGTCTCCCCTCCCCAGTCTTATTGGCTCTTTTATACCTCCTCCTTCTTCTGTCTGTGCCTCCTGGCTACCCACCCCCCTCAAGAGCCTGCTCCTCCTCCCAACTTGCTTTGGCCACTCAGTGAATATTTTGTGTTTCTTGTGTGCTACACACACTGTTCTGAGAACTCTGGATACAGTCATGCATAAAAGAAAGAATTTGTCTTAGAAGAAGAGTTTTAGAACACTTTTATTGATATCTTCACAGATTCAGATGAGTTACAAAAGACTAAGTATTTCAAATTAGGATATACTTTAATCTTTTATCACACAATTTTCCCATTATTTTGGTGGAGTGGCATATATTTTTCATATTTGTATGTATTATGGTTTACCATTTCTAAGGAGCTTGAAATTTGAGATCTAACTAGAGATCAGAACTCAATCAGAAAACATGTAATAAAATGAAATTTCAATAAGAATACATTTCTATTAATGGTTTGTGCTGTCCTGTGCTTGAAGTCTTACATCTCTAATTGTGACTGTTGGTGAGATTCAGTTATGAATTGGAGAAGAGTGGCCTGATTTGTTATAACAAAATCAAAAGTGCTACCACAAAGGTTTTATTTTTAAAAAATAATTCTTCAGGGGCACCTGGGTGGCACAGTTGGTTAGGGATCCGACTCTTGGTTTTGGCTCAGATCATGATCTCAAGGTCATGAGATCAAGCGCCAGGTAGGCTCCACACTCAGTGGTGTCTGGTTCGGATTTCTTTCTCCCTCTCCCTCTGCCCCTTCCCACCGTGTGCTTTCTCTCTCCCCCTCAAGTGAATAAATAAATCTTAAAAAATCTTCAGCTTTTCTGTGAAGAGCTTAAAAACGTAGGATTTGGCCTAATTGAAGTTATTTCAAATCAGAAATAAGCATTAAGCGCCAGTGTTTCTAAAAGTATTGTGCACCATTTTCTTATGTGCTTGCACCTTTTCTGCTTAAAATCAAGCACTTGAACATTTGACAAGAATTCCAGATGACAAGAATTTCACAGCAAAGGGAAATCCTAGAGAATACTTAGTCTAGCTAATCCAGTCTCGTTATTTTCTTTTTCAAAAACTATAGCCCAAAGAAATTGTAACATTTTAACTTGGGGTTTCCTGTGTCGACTAGTCAGGGTTTTGTTGTTTTAATAATTACTGGAACATTGTAAACCACAAAGGGAATTTTATGGCTCATTTGATTGGCAGATACAGGGGCTTTAGGTGAATAGATCCCAAATAAAGACCTGTCATCAGAGCTGTGTTTCTTCCTACTCTCAAGTCTTGGCTCTGTTGATGCTTTTCCTTGACTTTATTCTATATGGAATTGTTACCACATCATGAAGTAGATGGCCCTCAGCAAGCCCCAGACACATCTTTCTATTTGAGTATTCCTAGTGCAAAGAGCCAGTTTTCTGGAATGGCTCTGGGAGAAAAGTCCCTAGGAGAATTGCAACCAGATTGCTTAGGCCTGGTGACCATTTGTGATCATTCTTGTGGTTGGGGATGGGTAAGTCCACTGGCCTGTCTCCTGTGCACAAAGCTTTGGGTGGGAGTTGGAATGGGTCCCGCTAAAACCATATGAAATGTTTCCCGCAGGGAAAAGGGTGTCAGGGCAGAGAAGAGGGAGGCTCTAACTAAGCACTGAACAGAACAAGAAGCAAAACAGATACAATACACGTAGAAGTTACAATATCTTACAAAATATATCCTGATGTTAGATCTTGCTGTTGAGATTTTTTTAATTGATCTTTTTAATGATTGATTTTTTAAATTTATGTACCAAATTTTAAGTTATTTTTTCTATAGGTTTTTTTTTTTTTTCCTTGAAGAAGCGCTGATAATTATATTTGCATTTACTGAGGACATTCTAATAGTTTCTACCTTGGCTTTTAAGGGACAAAAGTGATGTGGGATAAAATATATAAATGCTAAATTCTAAGAAAATGAGGGAAAAAACATCTTAGAATAACCTAATCAGCAAAAGCACAGTCACATTTTCTATTGCTCTTTGGTAAAGCAGTTGGAAATACTTCTGTCGTAGTTTTCCTTCGACTATCAGCTCAAGCATTAAATTGAAACATCTCTACTAAAAGCATTTAAATAGATTTCAAGAGCTCTTACGAACTATTTTCTTTTCCTCCTTTTTTCTTTCCTTCCCTTTTTCCTCAGTAAATAAAAGGGTTCAGCTGAATTTATTGAAGCTGAGGTCACACTTCATCTAATTGCATTGGCATTTACTATTCAACTAAAAACTTAGTGTGGGAGAAACTTTGCTCATGATTAATAGTTTATAACTGTGCTTGCCCTCTGAGTTTTACTCACTTTTGCATTCAGAGTGTAGTAATTTCTATTTTCTCCTGCTTCATATTGTTATCTAAGAATAATTAAAACCAGAAAGTTTATTGCCCTTTTTAAAAAGTCATCTAAAAGCAGGAATAAAAATTTCCTAATACAAAGTAATTAGGAGTCAGAAGTCCCGAAATGCAAAAATAAGTTTGTCATATCACAAACAAAATTTTTCTTTAAGATACACTATGAGATGATACTTCAGATTTTTAAAAAATGACATTACTGGCATAATTTTCCTTACCTTTTTTATGATAGTATTTCACCTGAGTAGCAGGGTCACTGTAAAGATAAAGATGGTCTGTTTTATGAACATATCAGTTTTTCTAAGAATCTTTTTTTATTGTTTAAAATTTAGATGAGTTTTTTTTTGAAAAACTATCATTTTCTACATTTGTTGTGATGTGTCAGGTCTGTTTCATTTATCAAGGGCTTTGTGTGTGAATTTTAGTTCTTGATAACATCATTTGTAATAACCTGTTTGAAATCTTACTACTTTTTTTTATAAGATTTTTACTTGTGGGATATTTGCATTGTGTATAAGCATTTTTCTCAACATTTCATGGTAAGGAGAGAGAATGATAAATTGATATAAATCTGTCAGCATGAATGTTTGACCCAGGAGGATTCATCCAATAAGTAATTGGTTCATAGAAAATATTTTATAGTGTTATGACCTGCGTAGTATACAACTCTTACATTCAGAGGTTCTCAATCTGATTATTTGGATAACAAGGACTCCCTATATATATTTCATTTAAAAAAAAAAACAGGTAAACATCATACACAGGTCTGATTTTTAATTTTAAATGTTTTAACTGTAGTGTCATTTTCTGTGAAATGGGTCTGGTGACTTAAGCTGCATCTCCTGGCTTGGGTTCCTTTCTTCTTTGTCCTCCACTATTCCTTCTCCTGGAATAACTCTCCATTGGTAACAATTCTCTAAATTGATAACTTGGATTATTTCACTATAAAAGGCATCTTGGAAATGCCAGTGTTCCTCATTTGTAAATTAAGATGATACATTTCCTTCATGTGGCTGTGAGAACTAGCTGGTGTTTGGATATGCATAAAGAGCTGGCACATTGTTCATTTCCCCCCTGTTCTATCTAAAGAGAAAGTTTTCATTCTTAAGAAACCGAAGGGTGGGTGTTATAGAGCCGATCTGTGTTTTTCTCATGGAAATCTTGGGGGTTTTTTTGTTTTTTGTTTGTTTGTTTGGTTTTTTGTTTTTTGTTTTTAAATCTTGTTTGAGGTCATCTGAAAAGATCCTCAGGAACAGTCTTCAGCCTCAGGTCCTTCCTCCTCTGTTGGCCTGAAGATAAAACCACAGGACCTAGATGTTTATTACCAGTTTGAATATCAATTTTACATAGAAACCAATTTTCATAAAAGCTTCAATATTGTAAGCCCTACAAAGCAGAAAGTCATCTATTCTCCTTTTCTTTGTTCTCATTTCATACCTCATTTGGTTTCACTTTATGTGTATTTATCACTCTGCATTAGCATCTGTATATCATAGAGTTGTCATTTATTTCTTCCTTGCCTCAGACATCACCTCTCTTGTATATCCTAAGAGATTAGAGGAAGACATACACTTAAAGCTTTTGTGTTATTTTTGGTATGGTATATCTGTGGGCTGCGTCATCTCTATTTTGCATTTATTGATCCATTCATCAAATATTTTGAGTATCTGCAGCATACCAGGCTGTACTAGGCACTGGAGATAGAAGTGACAAGGTGACTGCAGTCCCTACAGTGAAATGTAACGAAATAAACAAGGGGTTGAGGAAGAAAATAATGAACCGGAGCCATCTATTACCGGCACTGCCCACTCTTCCGCTCTGCCTACAATGTGTTCCAGCTCATGTGGTGGGCTACCTTCCACCTCTGCTGCAGATCCAGCTGAGTCATCATGTCTACATAGACATTTTCTCCGATCCTCCCAGGTGGTGGGTCTGTGTGTCTTCCATTTATCATGCTCATCACTTTGCTTCCTTTCCTGGATATTTGCCGGACTGTGATTTATGTCAGTACCTGTCATAGCAGCAGAGAATAATAGGCACTCAATATATGTTTACTGAATGATGAACATATAAAACACAGATCATTTAAAAATATTTCAGATCTGTATATGCTATTGAGTAATATTAAAAAGAAGAAAACAATCTTTAAAGAAGGAAGCAGGTGTTTCTGCAGTTTTGCAGTATGCTATAACCACCTTGGAGGCTGCCGATAGCTGTGTTCATGTCGTATGTGTGGAGGGAAAGTGGTAAATTTGTTTTTTTTTTAGAAGAATTGAAGGGAAAAATTAATTTGTGGAAAAGATGTATGTACTTAATTTAATAATCAAATATAAATGTACATTTAATAATTCTTGAAACCCTTCTAAGGAGATAATTTTATCCCCTTTCCAACTTGTGGAAGGCAAAGCGGACTTCAGTGGTAATGTGTTCAAGATGGGATTCAGATGGAATTCACTGGCAGCCCTCCTGGTTCACAAACCTGAGCTCCTGTACACCATCTCATGTTGCAGATGTTCAGACAAGTCCACTGCATTCTAGTCTTTGTGGAGACCCTTCAGTGGTCCTGAAACCCGGGCTCTTAGCAACCCTTTTGGCAGTTTTACTCTTCCTGCAATCTGTCTCTCTTGGGTCGTGTGAAGATGCTTTGCATCTGGAATGGCTCTTACTATATATCATGGGGCAGCTCTTTTAATTCTGGCAGAACTTTGACAGGGCTGCAGTTGAGATATCTGCTAGGATCTGTATTTGCTGATGATACAAGCAAGGAGCAACAGTGAGGGTTAGTGTGGTCAATCAGTGTGTGCATCTTTCTGTTTTATTGATTTTCTGGAATATTTTTCAAGTTCATGTACCTGTTAGGGTTATTCTTGGGGTATATTGATTTATACTGTTAGACTACTTGCATTTGAAGCAGCAGCAGTCCTGAGCTCTTCCCTTTTGAATAACAGCAGCTGGAGTAACCTGGGGAGGTAAGATCAAAATTTTCTTCCATCTGTGCACTACCAAATCAGTAAGCCAAAGATTGATAAACCAGTTTTTTTTTTTAAGATTTTATTTATTCATGAGAGACAGAGAGAGAGGCAGAGATATTGGCAGAGGGAGAAGCAGGTTCCCTGTGAGGAGCAGGATATAGGACTTGATCCTAGGACCCCTGGGATCACGATCTGACCTGAAGGCAGCCGCTCAACCATTCATTGAGCCACCCAGGCACACCAATAAGCCAGTTTTTGAAAATGTTTTGGCTCTTATGGGCTAAGTACATGAAGTCCTACTTGTAGTTCTTTCCCAGATTTTGTCGAGGAAGTGGTGTGTGTAGAATTCTTATAAAAAATGAATCCTTTATTTCTAGTCAGAGGGAATAGCTCCATGATCCAGTAGCCCCAGGACCTCTCTGTTTCTCATGCCCTTACTCCTTTTTTCTAGCTGCTTCTGTCACCTGGTTCTTCCTCACTCCCAGCACTTTGCTCTTGCCCTTGTCCCAGAGCAGCTGAGGAATTTGTACTTGCTGGCCCAGAGCCTTACCTGGAGCATTCTTCCCCAGTGCAAGTTATAGGGCCCCATCCCTGGTTTCCTTCAGGAATCTGTTCACATTTCATCAGTGAGACCTTTCTTCATCAGTTCACTGTAGATAGCCTGTCCTCTTTCCCTGATGGCCAGGCTCTCCCTGTCCCATATCTTCCCCATTTAGTATACACTAAATATTTCATGTTTCTTATTTTTTAAGTTGTTCCTTCCCTGTGAGAGGTAGGGTTTTTCCGTGTTCATTTTCCGTAGAGCAGTGCCTTGCATTGGTAGATGCTTAATAGTTGCTGAGTGAATGAATGCCATATGCAATTTAGTAAGTTTTAAATTGCTACATGTAGATGGGAAGAAAATACCTGTGTTTCCCATTGCTGTCAGGTATAGTGGGGTAGCAGTGAAAGAAGTAAGCTAATATTGGACTAAAGTGACTGTGTCAGATAATCAAGTTTGCTGTATGAATGGTTGACTTAAAAAGTGTTCATATCACTTTTTTATAACTTCTTCCATTTTTAATTAAAATGGTAGGAAAAATTATATGGTTATTAAATGCAGACATTTTTAAAATTTCCTAATTTTTCTGATGTGCCCAAAGAACTAAAAGCAAGGTATGTTTTAAGACAATTAATTGATTTTTCAAATCATGCAAGGGCTGTTGTGATTGACTTTCATTCAACGCTAGATAATTACTTTCAGGCATTGTGGTTATCCTGTTACTTTTGCTAGTTTAGGAATGGAAGTGGTTTCTGGATTTAACTCTTAAAGGTGAAAGAATTGCTGAAAGCTTCTGCTTCCAGCAAAGACTTCCAAGTCTAAGAGAAGCAGAGCAAAAGGTGATTCTTTGCTTCTGGACATTCTCTGGTCCAAAAGGAGCTTGCAGCGGGGGGGGGGGGGGGGGGGGGGGGGAGCCCCGGGGGGAGGGGGAGCCCCAGGGCGGGGGAGCCCCAGTTGTCAGCATGAGGGTGAAGCTACTGCTGAGAGCAAGCCCGCCCATCTCTGCACTCCTTGTGAGATTAGCCAATAAATTTCCTTTTCACTTGAGTGTAAGTTGGTGTTTTGTTGCATGTAGCCCCAGGAACATCAAGACTGATGACATTAGTTTCATAATGTAATTTTGAATATTTTCAGTGCTCCCTCTTTGCCATTTGTACCTTATAATAAATCCAATCTGAAAGCCTTTCCCTTGATGACTAATTGACCTTATGTGTATTTTTTTGTGTAATTCTTACTTTTGCCTTAAAATCTTATATGAGACCTGGATTTACCACTCTTTCCTGAGGAACACTTTATTCATGGACTAAAGTAGATTTGGGTGGCAGTATATACTTTCCCAACACATCACAATGAAAACTTATAAAGGTCTAATTCTTCCATATAGCTTATCAGACTAATAAGAATTAGTCTTGAATGTGGTGTTTTGTGTGTGTGTGTATGTGTTTAATTTTCAAAGTTAATAGGGATCTAGGGGAGGAGATGTGTTAATATGATCTCCAACTTCTTTGAGGTTTACAATATCGTTTATTTTTTGTGACTATTTAACCTCTGGAAAATAGCTGTGCCCAGGTTTCAATAAATTTACAATTCAACTGCACTTTGGACAGAAAAGAAAAGTGCTCAGTACTTTCTCTCGTTATATGCTTTTGCTTTCTCCTCTGGTTTTACAATTTCAATTTTAGAGACAAATGACTCCAGCTGATACAGAGAAAGCTGACAGTGAGGAGAACCATATGTCTAAATATTGGTATGCTAGTAGTTGTCAAGCACTTCTCACATCAAAAATTGTTTTCAAATGAAACTTCTCGAAATCTAATAAGAATGGGATTTTCAGGGAGTTTAAATCTTTATTGTTTGATGGGGAAATATTTCACTGCTTATTGAACCCGTGGAGCACAATTTGAAAACCTGCTACATAGAGGATTAGTGAAGAATGACTCTGTAAGTTTTCATCCAAACTGAGATATTTTTGAGGAAGAAATACGATTCCAACACACAGAAACTGGGACTGCCCCAGGCAAATGAGGCCCAGAGCTCTGTAGTGGTGGATGCTGGAGCATAGATCTGAATCTCTTTGGTAATAGTCACAAGAAACTGATATGAGTCCCTTTTCCCACCTTTACAGCCGTTAGCTTCTCTCTTACAGCTAAGGAGCACTGGTCCTACAGAGGATCTCAGCAGCCACTGAATCCAGCAGAGTAACCATATCATTGGGTGTGTTCAGCCCTTGAGCAAGTGTTTACTGGGTACCTGTTATGTGCCAGGCGTTTTCTGAGGTGCTGAGAGTTCAAAGATCCATGAAACAATTCAGAAAGTTTACCCTGTTCATTCAGCAGAACGTAGCAATGCATAGTTTCATACCCGTTCTGTTAACAATCGAGAGGCTCAAGAATGGATTCAGTAAATGGGAAGGAGCATGGAAGTTTTCAGGCCTGAATTTGGAATTTGAAATGTAATAGGTTTTATTAATAAAGCCTTCATCTCTACCTGTCACCCCCTGAGATCGAACTACGTTTTGGATCCGTGGTTGTGTATTATCCCTTTGGAATCTCATTATAGTTAGAAGTCACTATATAGTTAGGAATAGAACACAGCTGTGTCCATTGGTGTTTGTTTTAATAGTATTAGGTTTTTTATGTAAATGGTGTGGAAGATAAGTAACTAAATATAAGTGATGAGGTAGGATCCTGTGTATCTCTGTGTCACTCTTTCTGGGATTGGGGAGAAGATTGGAATGTGTTTTTGCCAATGAAAGAAGAATGAAGGGGGAACAGTCAGGAAAAATATAAACAATCAAAGAGAAGTAAAAGACGTGGGGAATTTTGCAGATACGATAGCATATGTATGTTAAGAATGATATGAAGTGCTGAGGAGTAGAAAAATGCTTCTCGATTCTATTTTGACCTTTCCACTGTAGGCTACTGACATGCCCTGCACAACACATCTCTAGTAACACTTGTTGGTACAAGATTCTCGCTGGGGGTAGTAAAGAGCCAGGGGTTGGTGAATGGAACCCACAGACTCTGGAACCAAGTTAATCTTTCTGAAACAGTTGTATTTAGTTGAGGATGTATTTTAATGTTCTTCATATAAAACATCAAAGAAATAATTTAGTCTACTAGATTTTTAGACTAATTTTGACTTTAAAATCAGCTTTCATGTTCAGTTACTCTAGATGTTTTATAGTCCTTAAGACATTAAAAAACAACAAACCACACCTTCGTTTTCATGTCTTTTAGCTCTTTATAGAACAGTATGATCATAAGTGGTATCTTTAGAAGATTATAACTAGTTACGTATGATTTGTTCTCATTTTTAACTATACTTTTCAAGAAGAACAAGTAATTATATATCAATCAAAATATGGCATGCAAACAAAATTCAGGTGTATCTTAGTTGTTTTACTGCTGGATTCAGAGCTCAAGCAGCAATTAATTAATCACTTCTGAACACGGGCCTGACCTCATACTGAACTTCTTTTGGCAAGTTCAGGCATGACTCTATTTTAGAGATTTGGGAACGTTTAGGCAATGATTTTTTTTTTTATCTTATTGTTTTTAAGTGAAAGGTTAACTTAGGTAAAAAGATGTTCAAGGCCCACGTGAAGTTACAGAGCAACCGGTTTTCCTAGTTCAGTTTTTAAGCACATCCACATTTTCATGTAATATGAAGTCTTGGAAACTGAATTCCTTGCACAATTGATGAAGTATTCAAGCATATTGTTTTTCCTGGTTTAATATGTCAAAAAAAGAAAGAAGAAAACTTAAGTTAACTTTGTGAATAAAAATGCAGGCCTTAAAGAAAGATCTGCTTCAAAGCCAACAGTCCCACCGGAAGAAGCTGAGCCATACCCTTGGCTGGAGGAGCAGGTTATTGAGGATTCAGGTAAGCTCTCCTGACTTCTGGCTGGAGCCTCTGCCTACCAGCTATCCAATTTGCAGTTTCCAGAATCATGTTTTACCCATAATTTGTCATGATGTTTATAGAATATTTAACTTAAAATAATTAGTATTTAATATATTTAATATTTAAAGTATTTTTTTCTTCTGAGATTTTGGAGTGAACTTACGTGTTTTCTAGTAAAACTACACAGGATAATTTTAATTTCTGAGCTCAAGAATCAAGGGCACAGAGGAGATGATGGTGCAGTTAGGAACATCGTGAACTAAATGCGAGGTTTTTGGACTCCAGTTCCAGAACCTCTTGCAGTGAAAGTACAGTTAGATATGTACGCTAGTATTGTCATCGTCTGTTCCACTAACAGAGGAGACTTACTGGGCTCCCAGTCTTTTTAGTACAAAAGTCTCCTTTCTATATCAGAGACTTCCCACACCTCCACAGGATGCTGAAGGAGGCCTGTTCTGTATCCACATAAACTCAGATGAATTCCACTATCTCCTTAGTCACCCAAGGCCCTGTGACCCACAGAAGGAAAACTCCTAAAATCGGTGAATAAATTGGCAAATAAAATCTGCATCTATTACTCTCACTTCCTGTTTGTACTGTGATATTTATTGCAAAGTATTATTCAGTTGCTGCACATTTTTTCATTTACCAAATCACTCTCCAAAATTTGGTTTCATTTTGCCACCTATTGGAAGTGTTTGGTATGACACTACATATTTACTGGCAATGAAAGTACTTTGGCTGATTTTATTATCACTGTATGAATAATATTTGATTTTATTTTCTCCCTTTTAAGATCAATATGCTGCTTGGATTTTTTTTATTTGCTTGAAATATAATCCCAGGATTTACTGTCTCCCTTCTGTTCCTTTAGAATACCATAACTCTGGAGCAAAAGAGCTTTTTTTATTTTTTTAAGTTTTGTAATTTAAATGCATATTTGGATTTAGCGTCTCAAACACTGCACTAAATAAATTTATCCTTGAGAAATCTTTTTTTCAACCTAATACCTACTCTGAAATGTGCCATTTGCTCCTGCTCTCCTTTTTCTGTTTTGTTTTGTTAATACTACTACACATTAACTGATAACTTGTCCTTCTAAATCCAACAGTTCATTATCAACTCAGATCCTTTTTAACTTCTTGGCAATAGCTGGTTTAGTTTAAATGTTGCCTTTTCAGCCCTTCTCTTATCTAGGAGTTTGGCTTCTTCATCTTCTCTACCTATTCTACAAACCTAGGTACAATATCTCTTCATTCCAACACAATAAAATAAGCCCCCTCTTGGTCCCTACAGTACTTTCTATTTGCCCTCCAGTTCCTGTCCTGGTACTAGCCAGATTTTTGAAAAAAGAATCTACAGTTGCTTTCTTTGCCTTATTTTTCAGTCAGTTTTTAACTCATTGCAATCTAGCTTCTGCCTCTACTAATCTTACTCAGAGGAAAGGAGGAACATCACAGATTCGTGGAAAGATGAAACAGTATAGTGGACTTACCAAATTCAAAGCCAGTGCTGGTAGCAGGTGATTCTGGAGAGACATGTGAGGGCTAGATGGTGGAGGGCTTATTCTGTTGTAAGGAGCTTAGATTTTCATCTGTTTGGGCAGAGGAAGCCATTAAAGGGTTAAGCAGAGGAGCAGCATGCCATCCACTTCAGTTACTAATATTAGATTCTCTATGGATGGTGCTGTCAGCAGTCGTAAAACTAGGAATTGCTTAGGAAGCTGTCATGGGTATTGTGAGAGATGAGGAGGGAAGAATGGAGATTGGCAGGCTCTTCTGTAATTATATGCAAATATATATAAAAATGGTTTGTGACATACAAACATCTGTAAAAATAGAAGGCACTTTTTGTGCTTCAGGAATGGTTTTTTTAATGTGATTGGCCTTAACATGTTCTTAAACTTTTTTCCTACCTGAAGTTCAAATGAACTTACTCTGCTTTTATCATTGAGGATTGTAGTCAGTGTAACTAACTGATGTCATTGGCATTATTTCATGTGACAGCATTCAGGATACTAAGTCTAGCATTACTTCAATGTACTGAACATGGATGTTTGTTAAACAGAAAATTTATCATTTTGTCAATGTCATTGTAGCTTCCTGTTTGTTTTGTGATGTTGCAACAAACCTGCTAAGCTGATAAACACCGCGGTGTTGTTGAAATGTTGTTATTGATATTGTTGATTTTTGTAATTTATACCTCTTTGAATCTGTGGATCTGACTATCAAATGGGTTTCTCTAAAGCTGAAAGGGCTGTCAGTTATAATAGAGGATCTTCTACTCAGCTTTGGGGAGTAGTCAGCCAATCCCAACCCTCTCAGTTTTCACACCAGCCAGGTGGCCCTTTCCTCTGACTATCAGGGAAGAGAGTGGTCCACCTTGTAGCTTAATGCATTTTGGCTTCATCTTCTACATTTTAATCTTTATTTCCCAGTACTTCCCTTTCTGAAAGCTTTGCCCATCCCATTTTCCTTTTTCTCTCATTATTGTGAATTGTGTTAATTAGAAACTGAAATAATTTTGCACTGTGAGGTTTTTGTTAAATTTATGTCTGCTGCCAAAATAAAACCAATCTTAAATATTTACTGTATCAACATAGGAAAAAAAAGTGCTAAGCTGATGTGAAAAGGTAGCATATAGTTTGGTGAACCAAATATATTTGTTTGAATGTGTGTACATGGATGTCATGTTTCATGTTCTCCATTAATATCTAGATTTTTTTCTACTTGGTAATGTTTTGTCATCATTTTAGGACCTCAGAACACTGAAGATGAAGTACAAGAAGTACAAATTGAGTCCCTTCTCCATGAGGCAGTATACACAGAACATGGTATGATTTAAAATCCATTTTCTTGTGCACTGCTTGCTGAAATAATGGTTAATGACATAAAGTGACTTGGATATTATTTTTAAATTTAGATAATAATTGAGTGGGTTTTTTAATTATTAGAGGACAAGTATTTCTGAAAGAGCACTAGACTTGTTTTATATTTCCCCACCTTACTGTTAAGGAACGTATTGCATAGAAATAATAAAGAAATGGTAAGAATAAATGAGAATAAACAAGTTAAGACCAAGCTATATCAAGAACAGATGGCAAGAACAGGGAGGAGGAAAATAGAACACAAGCAAGCAAGCTGTAATGGGCTATCTGGATGCTATTGTCAGCCTAAGCCTGCTGCATACTTGGGTGGTCGCCAAAGCATAGAGGAAAACTTTTAATTATGTCAATCATGTTACCAGAGAGGAAATGCTGTCTACTTAGAGAATATAAAACATTTTCTCAGCTCTTAACTTCTAAAGCATTTCTAATATATGCAGTTCTGTACAGAGAATATTAAATGATACTTTGAAAACCCATGTTTTAAGATTTTATGAGACTGTTTCTTGTAACATCCCTCGATAAAAGCAGAGAGCCTAACCGCAAGATGTAACTCACAAAGGGATTTCAAAGGCAGAACACGTGGTATCCTGATATGCCTAATGGTTTGGTGTGAGGCAAAGAAAGTCCTAAAAGAAAAAAATTATGTTTCTTAAAAACAAATGGGATTCTCTGTCATTGAAACTGCTTTAGCAGGCCTGCTAAACTAAGACTCAGTCTTAGATGTTTTGGGGGTCATGTATAAAGCACCTCATCCAGCTCTATCTGTGCTCTGCTGGGGAGACCAGCTGTGGCTAAGCTGTAGGTTTTTGCCATTGGCTGTTTAGGGTCTAGGAACCCAGGTCCTTTCATTACCAGTTCTGCTCAGCTAGGGGAGCCACTTCACCAGATCGTGCATTTACCTCTCTCTGCAAGCAGCAAGCATAAGCTTTCCCTCCTACATCTTTTAGCTTTAACCTAACACAAGGATGATACACCACTCTAAATAAATAAGTGATTGCCATATAATGAGGTCAGTGCCGTAACGGTGAAATGTAACGGCTCTGTGGGCCTGGTGTAGAGTCTGGGGTTAGGAAAGCCTTCTTAGAAGAGGTGACTTTCTGCCTTCGTAGCTGAACAATGGCGTCGTACTGCACTAGGCAAGTGTTGTTCCGAGAAGGTTCTAAGCAAAGGGCGTGGCATGTGCAAAATCCCAGAGGACAAGAGGATCCGAGAGTAGATCAGGGTGGCTGGCCCGTAGAGTACATAGGAGGAAAGTGTTTGTACTTGATTCACAGAGTAACCGGAACCAGTGGAGGGTGCCAGGGGTGCTGCCTTCTGTCTGCAGCATGAACACAAGTGGAGGGAGTATGCTGCGGGGAAGATGAGATGGGAGGCTGTACTGGTGATCCAAGTGGGTCATGATGGTCAGTCGAACTGAATTTAGCCAAGGTGGGGAGAGAGAAGCATGGGCAGATATGGTAGACGTTTGGGTGGGTGGGTGTAGGAAGCCAGATAGAAGGGGAAGACATCAAGTCAGCACCCTTGGGTTTCTGGCCACAAGCCTTCCTCTTCTTTATTTAGAAATTCACAGCAGCTGTGGCTTTAAATGTTATTTGTGTTGCTTCTGAGTGTGTATGTGCAGCCCCATCTTGTCCGAGCTCCTGGTTTATCCGCTGCCTGTTGATGTCCATGTTTTGTGGGTATCTCAGACTCAAAATGTACTTAAACAGAATTCTTGACTCCTTTGCATTTCATAGCTCTTCCTCCACTCCTTAAAATTTGGCTTTTACTGTATGTTTTTATATGTTAGGTCATGGTCTCCTCTCTACTTAGTAGCTGAAGCTAAAAACCTGGGGGTTTTCCTTACTTTCTCTCTCCTCTTCTTGCCTCATGTAACCTCACGGGCAGGTCCTGCTGATTTAGCCTCCAGCACGTACCTGGATGGCAGGGTGGCAGCATCACCATCCCCTCCTGCATGATGGCTGCAACAGCATCCAGTTGGGTCTGCATTTGATGTGCCTTGTGTAGAGCTGGTCCTTTTCTTTTTTTTTCCCCTCAGTTACTTTTCTCTAGCTCAAACGACCTCTCTTTTCCTTGTAATTGCCAAGTCTGTCTGCCTCAGGGCCTTTGTACTTGTTATATCTTGCGTGTGTGTGTGTGTGTGTGTGTGTGTTCCAGTCTTCACATCTTAACCGACTAAGTGGCCTCCCTGACCACTATCTCTGTGGTAGACTATCCACAGCATTGTTTCACTATTGTGTTTCAGGCCCTGTAGCTACCACGGACTAGCTGTGCGGCATCAGCCGAGTCTCTCAAGTTCCTTGTCCTTTGAAGGGGGGGATAATAGTACTTACTTCCTTGGGTTACTGTAATGGCTGCAGAGGGCTTGGCATTGCCTCAGACATAGTCAGCCTTCAGGGAACGTTTTGCTCATACCAGGCTGTCACTGACTGAGCAAGGGAGACTCACAGATAATGTGGGATGTTTGGTTGGTTTCCCTACAGAAAACAGAGACTTTCCATTACCTAGCGGTGGCTGAGAACTAAATCCTGCTCACATGAAAACCATGAAGTTGCATTGCAGAACATACTATGGCTAGAAGGAATATGGAAAGGGCTGTAAGGCAAAATCAGTGACAGAAATTAGACTTGGTGTCTGGTTTGCTGATAAGCAGAAAATCTGAAATGAGGAGAAACGATGTAGCAGGCTGTGATGAAAAGACAGAAAACAGATACATAGTGTGGCAGTAATGAGCCCACGTAGTTCAGTACCCGTGGAGAGCATCACTATGCCATACTAAAGGTGAGGGAAGGAAGCCTTGCTGCAGTGTGTGAGGAGAGTCCAGTGGCAGCAGAAATAGCAATATCCGTACAATGATGATGAAGTTGGTAACAAGAATGATACAACATTAACAATAACACTTAAATTCTTATTCTGGGCAAGGCAGCTTTCCAAGTGCTTTAATCCTCATAACACTGCTTATTATTTCCTTTTTATAGAAGAAAAATCCTTGACACCAGGTAGACATGTAACTTCTCCAGGGTCACACAGCTGGTGTGGAAAAACTAAATCTGGAGCCATACATTCCAGACCTCACACTCCTAACCACTTCACTGCCCTGTGAATGCAGCTAAGTCACTTGAGTTGGCTTGTTTAGAGTGTTATGTATAGGACCTACTCTGCTTGAAGCCATATCAAGTTACTATTGGGAGAATTTTTTACACCGTTAATGACAAGCTAAACCATATTGCAGAGGGATAATGTAGCATATCCAACATCTACACAAAAGAAGCAGAATAGTTCAGTATATCATAAAAGTGGTGTCAGAAGAGAAAAATGGGCATTTCTGCATAACTTACAGGCTAGACACAGCAATATTTAGATGCAAGGTAAAGTAACATGGGTGGCCTAATGTAGATGACCTAGCATATAGCTTAGAGAGGTATCTAGCTCTTCTTTGCAATAGAACCTCCATATAGAGTTAAGATTGTTACATGGAGTTTTATGCCACTTCTCAATAAGAGGTCACAAGTGATCTCTAACCTTGTGATAATTGAAGAGGCAAATATATTAATAATTATAAACTTATTTATTCATTCCTTAAATATTTATTGAGCATTTCCTATCGCTAAGCATGGCCCTAGGTGCTGGGCATACATAGTAAATAAAATATATGAGGTCCCTGTGCTTGGTGAGTTCATGTTCTAGTGAGAGAAGACCTTTCCCACTTCAGGTGGACTAGCACCTGACCGGAATGAGGACAGAGCTTCAGAGTGGGCAACACTATGTGCCATGGTCCAGATGAGGGGCAGGGAGTGTGCAGCAGCAGGAACAGGTGTGTGGCAGCCCTTCAGAAGGGGTTCATGTGTCCATGCTGGCTGCTGCCTGTGGGCCTTGTTGTGAACTCGTATGACTTTGTTCTTTATGATTGTTCAAGGAGACGATGTGCAACAAGAAGAGGATGGGCAAGTGAGAGAACCACAACCAGAAGATGATTTCCTTGTAGGAAGTGATACAGATGATAGATATGAGCCCCTGGAGACTGGAACATTTCATGAAGGTAGAAAAAATAATCAACATTTTTGTTTCCGAATGAAACACAATAGTTTGTAGTTATGATTATCGAAGTCTTTCTTATACACCTTTAAAATCAAAATTTTTATCTGAAGTTTGTTTTTAAGTTGAAGCTGGGAAGTCCATTTAGAACTAAGTTTTTCCCTAAAATAAATAGACCCTGATTTTGATTCAAAGCACTTTAAAGGAAACTGTCAGAATGTATAAATTCCTTATGGAAAGTGAAATGTTTTAGCACATTACTTTTACTCTACACTGCTTCCTACAGTGCCATGTGTTAGAAGAAATTCAGAAAATTGATAAAATATTTTACTTTGCAATCACAGACTCTTGTTTTAACATGAACTCTGTAGTCACAGTCACATAAGAACATAATTCTTAGCTTCTATACCAGGCATTGAGAACCTTTTCCTGTAAATAGCTAGAGGATCAATATTTTAGGCTTTACAGACCATACGGCCTTTATTGCAACTACTCAGCTCTGCTGTCATAGTGCAAAAGTAGCCCTGAACAATACCTAAATGGGTAGGTATTGCTATGTTCCAATAAAACTTTATTTACAAAATCAGGAGACAGGCTCGCTCTGAGCTACAGACCATACTTTGCTGACATCTGTTCTGTGTCAGTATCTTCAATTAAATGCTGGTTATTTAAATATCCATTGAGTAGCTGCCTTGTATCGTTTGCAGTAGGCAAGTTAGAGCTGTAGTTACTCACTGTTGACATATAGAGACAAGTAATTTCTGTGATGATGAAAGCTTTTTCATATATTTTGTGTTCTGCTATGATTTAATGTGACACTATCACAGTTATTTGAAGCCTCATTAAATAAGCACATGTGCTTTGTTCTTATGGTATCTATTCTCCGTTCTTTTTTCTTAAGGTGGTCCTTTAAGACTTTAATGAGTTCTTGAAAGATTTTTTTTTTTTTACTTTTAAATTAATTTATTTTAAAGTAAGCTCTATGCACAATGTGGGGCTTTAACTCACAACCCTAAGATCAAGAGTCACACGCTCTACCAACCGAGCCAGCCAGGCACCCCGAAAGATTTTAATCCACAAATTGTACTTTGATTGATAAATGTTTTATTCAGAATATATAAGTATATAAATGATATAATTGTATGTATATGATTTTATACTTAAAATGAATACTAGTGAAACATAAGGTCTTGGATGTGGAGTCAGAGAAAGAATTTCTTGTGAATATGGTCCATATAAGATGTACTTGATGTTCCTACAAATAGTTTTCAATCTTGAATGCAATTAAGATCACCTAGAGAGCTTTTAAAAACTTTGACCCCCCAGACAAAGTGAATTAGAATGTTTGGGGTGTGGGATCTCAAAAATGGCCAATTGTAGAAGCTCCTCAGGTCATACCAAAGTGCAGCCAAGATTGAGCAGAAGTGTGGCTAGGCTGTTTATTTTTTCATGTGTCTCACCTCCTGTCCTAGGCTTCTGGGTATGAATAAGCTAAGGCCTGTATGTCCATGCTGATAGCCAATGAGAATCGGTTGGAGAGGTAGCCTGGTCACAATACAATTGGTAAATGGTTGCTAGGACTTATCTGTTTATTTATTTATCTACCTATTTATTTATTTTAAAAAGAGAACTTTAGACTTTTAATTATCATATGATTTCTTTGGGGAAAAAAATGATTCTAAGTAGGGGTGTTGATAAAATGATTTCGCATTTTCCTAATATCTCTTGCTCCCTCCTGTCTTCAGCCAGGTTGGCTCAGGAAGATTGACAGTTACTCAGAATCTTGGTATCTTAGATGTTCCTTATAGAACACAATTCAGTTAAGACACTCACATAGGGAATTTGATGTTTTCAAGGTTAGGAGTTATAGATTGAGGGTAGGAAGAAATATTTCTAAAAAGTTTATAAATTGAGGAAACCTTACTTTCTGACCTAAACTTTAATTGGGGTGTAGATTTAGTGTGAACTTAAAAGTTGTTTGTTAAAAGTCTTCAGAAATTAAGAGTTGTTACACTTCATATAGTTTTTACATTAACTGGGATCAGTGGAGTAGTGAGGATTCTGTGGCAGCAGCACTTTGCTACTAGGAGTATTATGAACACATTTGCCTTTTAGCTCCCCGTGTCAGTCTCCTTCAGGGATGCCTGGGTGGCTTAGTGGTTGAGCGTCTGCCTTTGGCTCAGGGCATGATCCCGAAATCTCAGGATCAAATCCATATTGGGCTCCTTGTGTGGAGCCTGCTTCTCCTGTCTCTGCCTCTCTCTCTGCTTCTGTTTCTCTCATGAATAAATAAATAAAATCTTAAAAGAAAAAAAAAAAAAAAGAAAGTTTCCTTCATTCTTCCTTGTATTCCCATCTGTAGACACTATTTTCTGGAGAAAATAGGACACCACAGTGGAACTTGAAGTAGACTAGGAATTAGCCCCTTTCCTGGGTCCAGCCTTGTCACTATGTTACTCTGTTCAAATCATCCTGTCGTTAGTACAGGCTATGGTGGTGTTGAGTGGATCTACGAGAATGTGTGAGGCATTTCTAGGTGTAGTTCTAGTAATAAGATAAAGTGTTTAGCAGACAGTTAATGGCTATTTTCATGTTTTATTTTAATAATTATTTGCTTTCAAAATAAGATCAATGATAAGCATAGATTAAGAATATACTCTACAGTAAAATTGTAGAATTTTATGAAAGTGGTACTATTGATTTGATGTTATTCTTTTCAGAAACTGAAGATAGTTACCATATAGAAGAGACAGGTGAGATTTAAGCTTAATACTATCCTTTTTTAATTAGAATGAGTCTTTTCCTATAAAAGAACATTGTGAGAGAGAAAAACATTATCTGAATATCTATTAATAATATATTTTATATCATAAAATACCATATAATATGTAGTTAATTATATAAACATGTATATAATATATCATGAATTCATATATATGTTTCTTTGTGATAATAGTTTTTGTGCTTTTGACGTCTGCTTCCTGAGGATAAATTCCCAGTAGTGGGACTACTAGGCCAGAAAATACAGTAGAAGTGCATGTTTTGTTGTCTTAAATTAGAAAGTCAATGAAAAGTCACAATTGTGTGTTGTCACTGGTCACACATCCCTAGAAGATAATGGCCTCATTGGAGAGGAACATGTCATCTTTCAGAAAGCCTGTGTTGACTAGTTTTTCTCCCAGTGCTGGAATAGATGCCTTTCTCTGTACATGAGAACCACATGATATTCTTGGCTGGCATTTAGGACCTGTATTGTTTCAACAATATGTATTTGTAAATACTAGAATTATATTGCAGTCTGGGAGTCCTCAGGTACTGAGTCCAAGTGTGAGGGGCTGGGAAGTGTGTGTGTGCGTGTGCATGTGCATGTGTCCTTGATCAGGCACACTCTGTGGCAGGTGCTTGCTGAGTGGATGAGAGGTCGGCTCACCTGCCATCTCCTTGCTCTCAGTCTCTCTCTCATTAGTCTTTTACTGAATGTAGTTGAACTTGCATAATCTAAATGAGACTGTAACTTCACCATCTCGTGGTTTGATTCTAAACCCATTGATGATGGAGACTGTCTCATTCATCTTTGTATCTGGCATTTCGCAAAGGTAGCACCTGGGTGTTCTATGAGTGAATATAAATGTGAGCATCATTATGATTTTACAATTCTGTTATTATTAGATGTTGTGTTTTTCCTATTTTGAATATTGAGTATAATCGTTCTTGAGATATATTTGCAATTTCCTAATCACTTCTTAATTTACAGCTTCACAGGCTTATAATCAGGATATGGAAGAGATGATGTATGAGCAGGACAATCCAGGTTTGTGATATGTGTTTCTGTTTGAGCACTGGCCAAGGCCATTTTACCCCAGGTTTAATATTCTCATTTATCGTAGAGTCCTCTTTGTAATACAATCATTTTTGGTTGCCCAGATGTTTATAGAAATTCCTGAATATAGTTTAATATTACATCGAGGAATGAGGAAAAGAGGAGATGTATTTTTCAAACCACCATTGGAACTTTGCTCTTTGTAGATAGGACACTGGAAATGTGATTTGCAAATTGACGAGGCAGTATGATGTAGTGGAGTCTGACTGGTTCTGCTCCTTCCTATCTTTGGGACTTAGAAAATTATGGAACTGTATTCAACTTAAATTTTATTAGATGGTAATGATAATATCTGTCTTACAGTTGTGAAGATTAGAATTTGTAAATACTTTAGAATGGCATCTGGTAATGTGTTCGATTTTTTTCATGTTTGACAGAGGTGTATATTTTTTCTTTTTAGATTCGATGGAGCCAATAGTAGGTGATGATGCAAGAACATACCATGAAGCAGGTATTGGATGAATATTTTCATTAGATTGTAAACATTACTCAAGCCTTTACAGTTACAGTGCTATGTTAACCTGGTGATTTTTCTCTCAAAGGAGTCAAAAGTAATTTTAACACCTAATACAAGTCTTTTTGCTTTATAACAAGATGAGATTATGAAAAGAATATCAAGCTTTCATATTTTAGCTTGTCTACACTGGCACCATGACAAAACACGAATCCTTAATGCTACTTTTGCATATCTTTATACCAGTTTGAGGAATTTTTATGAAAATAATTTACTTGTCCTTTTGTCTAGTTGTTTTTGAGCAAAGGTACTTATCACTGACTGCAGACACTAATATTTAAGGGTATAATTCTGTATTTGAGATTAAGTTGTATTTTTTAGCTAAGCAATTACATAGAATGACCCATTTAATACTGAGTTTTATTCTCTCTTTTGCAGATGACCTTACATACCAAGACTATGATGAACCAGGTTTGGAAATGCTTCTTAACTTTAAGCCGCCTACTTGTTTTACAGTCTACTCATAATTTGACTGTAGAGTATAGAGAATAATGTTTTAAGCTACAAATACCATAACTTAAAATCACCAAATGAATGGGAGTTTTCAAAGAATTTACTTGGGGAGATTGTTTACCTCCTCCAGTGGTTCTGCCATTAACTAATTTCTTAAACTCTTCGCAAGTTGCCTTTGGAAGCAGTTGAAAATCATTCACTAAAGCTTATCTCATTTATATTCATAGCTCTCTTTGATTAAAATATAATAATGCTTTATTATATTTTAATAAATAAATGGTGGAGAACTAGTCAAAGTTTAATGACTAGTTTCTTCTACATAGTAATCCCACTCTTAAAGGTGATGGACCTGCTAGCATGGAGAAAGGTACAAAATAATTTCATTGCAGACTTGAAAGTGGCATAATTATTGTGGCTTGAGTGGCATTAGATTCAGATTTAGACAATTATAGCTTCGTTTGTTTCCCAAGCACTTCTATTCTGCCTTATTAAACTTCATGATGTAGATTCTATTTTTACTACTTCCCAGATGAAAGAAATAAAGTTCAGAGAATGTAAGTGATTTACATAAGTTCATATGACTAAGAAATGATAAAGCCAGTGGTGTATCATTTTTATTCCACCACCTTCACAAATGACTCTAAAAGGAAAGAGTCAATTGAGCATAACTTCATGTGTGAAGCAAGAAGAGGGAAGAAATGTATAGTGCTTGAGGTAAATATGGAGGACTTTCTGTGTACTGGATGGTTTTGGGAGCTTGACATTTAATATGAATGATATTATAAGGAATTAAATAACTTGGCCACTATGATTGCATCTAGCTTTTCTTTTTCAGTTTCAAATTTAAAGGAGAAAATAGGAATTTGGAAATTAAAAATTACATGGAGAGATGAGACTTGAGATACTTTTCTGATTTCTGCCACTCATTATAATGTTTGTCTAAATATGCTAGAAAGAACATGTTTGGAAGGGAATTTGCAGACTAGATCCAGAGAACTTTAAAATCAAACTTGAAAGAAGTATAAAATTAGATACTGTGTTAAAAAAGATGTTGTAAAAATAAATGTATTTTCATAGGCAGAATATCAGAATAAGTATAATTCAACAGGTTAAAAAGAGTAATAAATAGGACGTAGGGGGGTCATCAAGATTTGAGACACTTTGGATCTCAAGATTTTAAGATATTTAGATTACGTTGCTATAAAACCTAAACTTTTTCAAACAAAAGGGAAGTAATAGAATTATTAATAGGATTGTACACTATGTTCTAAAAAGATACCTTAGTGAAATTTAGGAACCAGAATGGGGAAACCCAAGTGAACATGTAAATGAAGCCATAAGTAGGATGAAGACAAAACCATTTTTCAGTAGGAGAAGAGAATATATTCTGTATTAAACTCCCTACATCTAGAACCTAAACCTGGAAAACATGTGGCTTACTAAAGCTGGGGAGGGAACCAACTTTGCACATAAAAAATCTAGGAAGCATATGTATTTGAATATACCTAGCCTATATTAAATAAATCTAGGAAATGCAAGTAGTACCATCTTACCATCTGATTGATTTATTCATATGCTGCATATGCATTAACTATCTTATGTCCTAAACATAGGACTGGAGCAGTTCTAGTGAGGAACATACACACGGTTCATATTCCCACAGACTATATTTTACCTGGTAGAGGGGGATATTGGGGGAGGGTAGAAATTATACAGATAACTTCAATTTAGTGTTTACTCACAATTGTGCTAAGTGCTGGTGAGAACAAGGATAGTGTGTAACAAGAGCACACAGTGAAGAGAAACCTAGTTAGTTAATGGACCAGGGAAGGCTTCCCTAAAGTTTGGAGGTGAAAGTTAGAGCCATTGACAAGTCAAGGGGAAGGTGGCTGGAATGTCTTAAGCCTCTGAGGTGAGAAGATGTGTCTGGAGTGCTGGCAGTCTAATCTGGGCTTGGACTGCACTATGTCTAGGGTCCAGAGGATGTCTAGAGATAGTTTGGGATGTTTACCTACCCTTAGGCATCATTCAAGGCACTACAAAATCAGATACACATTTTGCCTGGCATGTAGCAAATAGACTGGAAAGAAACAAGAATGGATGTGGGGAGACTAGTTAGTTTAGTGCGGTTATCTCAATCTGATCTTGCCCCGAGTCCCATTTTCTGCCAAAAGAGGAATCAGAGAAGATAAGTTTCAGGAAAGAGATGTTCAGCAGTGTCCCATGCCACTGAGGAGCCACGCAAGGTGAGCACTGAAAACATGCATTTGATCTAGTATGATAGTGGCTTCCCAATGACGTTGGCAGGAGCCATTTTCAAAGGGCAGAGATAAAGTAGTTTATACCAGGGTGGTGGCAGTAAAAGGAAGCAGACAAGCTGAGACATGTAAGGAGATAAAATTGACAGGGTGTGATGTGTGTGGATATAGCTGGGTTGAAAAAGCACGATGTCACGAACCCCATCCACTGTTCAGCTTGTTCCCTTGATGGATAGTGGTGCTTTTTCCCAAAGATAGGCAAGACTAGAAAACAGAAACGAGCCAAGAGGCCATGAGTCCAGTCTGTACATGTCGACTGTATGTCAAGACATCCAGGGGGGATATCTAATAAGCCAATTGGTGCTTGGATCTCAGCAGAGACATCTAATTCTTGGCTATAAGTTTGGGAATCTTGAGTCTAGATAAGGTAATTGAAACCAAAGGCTGAGATCACTTATGGAGGGAGGACTGAGTTGGGGGGAATGGGAGGCTCTGTGGCTCACCACCATGAAAGCTAATATTTAATGCCTGGTAGGACTAGGGTAGGTGATGAAGATTGAGGAGAAAAGAAGGAATAAAAGGAGAACATGGTCACAGTGAAGTCCAAGGGCAGTAGTGTTTGAGAAGGAAGGAGCTGCTGAGAGATCTAACTTGGCAAGGTGGAACACCTCCATTAGATGGAATAAGGGGCTCACTGGTGGTCTCAGAGGAGTTGTGTCAGGGATGAGTCAGGGCCGCAAGAGAGATGGTTCAGGAAGGAAAGGAGGAGTGAAACAGCAAATGTAAATGACTGAAGAAATTAGATTATGAAATGGAGGGGGAGAGATGGGGAAAAGGGAAGTAGGCTCAATAAAGGGCCTTTTTTTTTTTTAAGTTGGTAGAGACTTGAGCATGTTTAAATACAACACAGTTCAAAGGAATGGAGCGAGCAAACAGGCACTGCCCCTTTGTTTTACCAAAACCACCAGAAGGACAGAGGATGATGGATTAAAAATTTTCCCTTACTTTACCCAGTGCTGAGAATAATATCTGAAATATAGTAGGTGCTCGAAAAATTTCCTTTATTAAATGATCATAAGGAATACATTTATAACTATGCTAGGAAAATAAGAAAGCTCGCTCTAAGCACACCAAAAAATTTGAGGCGTTTTTGGAGAATGGAAAAAGCTGGGATGAAGTTGATGAAAAAGCTGTGACCCAGCTGAACCCGAGAGAAGAGACCAGAGCATCTTTTACAGCAGAACAGAGAGCCACTGAGCCCCGTACAGGTCACAAGAGGAGAAATGATGGGTGCAGGGCAGTGAGTTCAGGACCTGTAAGCTGAGCCTTTGTGCTGTGGGGCTGGCACCACGAGTGTTTGCCCCCAAGTGGAAGATCTGAGAGCTGTTGCCTAAGCTCAGAACCCTCCCCTGCAGACATGAAAAAAATAGAGAAAGGAAATTCACTGCCACTGGGAGTAAACAGATTTTGGATCCTGGTAACAAGTAATTGGGGAAGAACCTTAATTTCCCCCATTTTACACTAAAAAATATCTGTAACTGCCGCTCTCTTTTGGCTAAAAGGGGGCTGGCCTACTTGGAATCTGGGCTTGTTTGACTCCACACCAAACTGCTCCCCTCCTCAGCCTGCCACTTCCCAGCAACTATGCCCCAGGGTTCAAGGACGAATGAGACATCATCTGTGCTCATGAAACCATAGAGCGAACGCTGTGTCATAGTGAGAATTATGTAGTCCTAACGGATTATTTTTTCTGTGTATCTTCTAGTATATGAACCACCGGAAAATGAAGGGCTAGAAAGTTCAGGTAAGCTCTTTCTCTAAGCAGGTGTCTCCTGCAAGTCAGTCCCACCCCCCTTATATTTATTAAAAGTCTGATAGCTTGTGGAATAAAGACAGAGGTAGTAAAAAATACAAGACATGTTCAAGTATCCAAGGAAGTAATTGCATATTGTCAATATTGTTCCCTTATGCAAGTTTTATGTCATCGGGGATGATGTCGGCCTATTTGATATATTCTTTGAATATAATTTAGGAATTAAAGTTGATATGCTAATATAAATCAGAGAGGGAGACAAATAAAAGACTCCTAATCAGGAATGGTTGGGTGGCTCAGTGGTTGACCAGCTGCCCTCGGCTCAGGGCAGATCTTGGGGCCCTGGGATCTAGTCCCACATCAGGCTTCCCTTGGGGAGCCTGCTTCTTCCTTTGCCTATGTCTCTGCCTCTCTCTGTGTATCTCTCATGAATAAATAAATAAAATCTTAAAAAAAAAAAGACTCTTAATCATAGAAAACATACTGAGGGTCACTGGAGGAGAGGGGAGTGGGGGATGAGGTAATTGGGTGATGGGTATTAAGGAGGGCATGTGATGTAATGAGTACTGGGTGTTACATAAGACTGATAAATCACTGGCCTCTAAAAAAAAGTAATTAGTGGATATTCTTTGGGTAATTTTAGAATAATATTAGATGTTGAACCATTAAAAAATAATTTTTAAAAAGGAGGGTGTGTGATGTAATGAGCACCGATGAATCAGTGACCTCTACCTTTGAAACCCATAATATATGTTAATTAACTGAATTTATATAAAATTTAAAAAAATACTTAGGAGTCTCCATAAGAAGCCCCAGTCTAAAAAGAGCCAAATTTAGTTATCTTAGTAGAGATAAGTTAATTTAAGGATCTAGTGTGAGATAATGTAAAATGTGTTTGGTTTTTTTTTTTTTTTAGATAATGCTGGAGAAGATTCAAACATAATTTTAGAAGGTAAGTTAATTTTATAGAGATAGTTTTACTTTTTGTATTCAAACTACATTCATGTATTCAAGAGATACGTATTGGACACTTTGCTATCTATAGGATGTCCAGGGCTAAGAGGGTGCAAGCGAAGATGATGGAGATAGCATTTCTGGTTTCCTTGGAATTGGCATTCTTATGGCCAAATATGATAAAGTAACTACAAATTATGAAAAGGGTGATAAAAGAGATAAAACCAGGATACTACAATAGCAAATAACTGGTTTCGGCAAGGCTCCTCTAATGAGGGGGTGGTTTTGTCAGATGGAGTTAGCCTTGGGCAGGGATGGGTTAAAAGTTGGGTTCTTTATGTTGTTCAGCTGGACCGACTTATTTTTTTTTTAAGATTTTATTTATTTATTTGAGACAGAGCACGAGCAGGGAGCAGAGTCAGGAGGAGAGGGAGAAGGAGACTCCCTGAGGACAGGGAGCCCAATGCAAGGCACAGTCCCAGGACCTTGAGATCATGACCTGAGCCAAAGGCAGACACTTAACTGACTGAGCTGCCCAGGCAGCCCTAGACAAATGATTTTCAAATCCATTCTTTTCTCTGTGGCTCTAGTGCTCTAGTTCAGCCATCATCACCTTCCTGGACAACAGTGGTAGCCTTCTAGCCCATCTTCTCAACTAGATACTTGTGTTCTTCAAATCCATTTGTCAGGATGCCATTAGGGTGATCTATTCAAAAGTACTGGTTAGGCTATATCAACCCTGTGCCTAAACCCTCTTTTCTTCCCCATCTGTGTCAGGATGATTATTTTCTGTTACAGGTAATAGAAAATAAACTTGAATTGGCTTAAGCATTAAAGATTCAGGTGACAAATCAGTTGTGAACACGGAGGACCTAATGAATCTAGATTATATTCCAAGTGCAGTGGGAATCTGGGAAAAATACTTAAATGAGATATAGCATACTCTGACTTACTTTAAACAATTACTTTCATTCGTAGTTAGGAAATGGATTGAATGGAGAAATGGAGGCAGGGACCACCCTGTTAGGAAATGATTGTACCAATCCAGGAAGTGATCATGGTGGCCTGGAGTAATGTTATGGCAGTGGAAATGACATGGAGGAGGAAGTTTTGTATTTTAAATGTATTTTTGAATTACAACTGATGAAACTTTCTGATGGTTGTGAAGGAAAGAGAAATAAAGGGAGACTTTGGTCTGGTTTGAATAACTGTCGGATGAGGAGGCAATCTACCAAGAAGAAAACTAGGATATATAAGAAACTGGTTTAGAGGAGAAAACCAAGGCTTATTTTAAGTTTGGGAATGAAGTGAGATTCCCACGTAGAGGTTTCAAGTAGCAGGTTGGATATACCAATGATACGAACTAGATGGGTGAGACCTGAGATTGATATGTTTGGGAGCCCTCATGAAGATGGGAGTTGAAAGCCTTACTGAAGTGGATTTAACAAGTTCCGGAGTAAAGAAAATCAGGTTGTGCTGATATAATTAATTCATAATTACCTTTTAAAAAATCCTCTCACTACATTGTTACCAGAATAAATTTCAGGTAAATTTGTTAAATGTATACTTTTTTAATACAATCAGTTGAAAATTTAATTTATCTTGCAATAATAAGAATAAGGCTTTCTTAGTATAACATCAATGATGGAAATAACAAAGTGATCAATACTTTATGATGCACATAGTTTTTTCAAACCTAAAATGACAAATAAAAGAAATTCTGAGAAAAAAATATTAGTGAAGATGATAAAGTGCTAATAGATCTCTGATTTAACCAAGAGTAAAATCAGTACGCAAACCTTAACAAGCCAGTCACAACAGAGAAAGCTAGTAAGCACTCACAGTACTGCCACTAAAACAACAAAATATGCCAGAATATTAATAGTGATCAGTGGGAATAGGTGAGATTTTTTTTCCTTGTATGTAAAATATTTCCAAATCTTCCATTCGGGTATGTATTATTCTTAAAATTAGAAGCAAATTAGTGTCAGAAGGAAAATGATTCAAATAGCTGCATAATTAACAAGAGTTTTAGAAAATGCTATAAAAATTCTTCCTTTTGACCGAAGTCTGTTACAAGTCTTTAGGAGGCAGGGCAGCCCGGGTGGCTCAGCGGTTTAGCGCCGCCTTTAGCCCAGCCCAGGGTGTGATCCTGGAGACCCAGGATCGAGTCCCACGTCGGGCTTCCTGCATGGAGCCTGCTTCTCCCTCTACCTGTGTCTCTGCCTACCTCTTTCTCTCTATGTCGCTCATGAATAAATAAATTTTAAAAACTTAAAAAAAATAAATAAGGGGATCCCTGGGTGGTACAGTGGTTTAGCGCCTGCCTTTGTCCCAGGGCGCGATCCTGGAGACCCGGGATCGAATCCCATGTCAGGCTCCCGGTGCATGGAGCCTGTTTCTCCCTCTGCCTGTGTCTCTGCCTCTCTCTCTCACTGTGTGCCTATCATAAATAAATAAAAATTTAAAAATAAATAAATAAATAAATAAATAAATAAATAAATAAATAAATAAAATTAACAAGTCTTTAGGAAGCAAAAGGAAAGCTGATACAGTCTTATCTCTAGGTTAAGGGAATGCTCAGTGGGTTGTTAGATATGAAGATCTTCATATATATGTAATTTTATAGAGTGAATTAGATCAATATATTATTATACCATTATGTGATAAGGTCTACAGTCTCTTTAGTTGCAAATGGGTTGAAGTAGCCAGGGAAAAAGGCGAGATGTTTAAAGTCATATCCATATTTTTGTCTAGTCTTAGAATAGTATTTTTCAGAAACTTTATTAAGGATATGGATTTACTTTTAGGATTCTATTTCAGTTTCTTTGTCTTTTGTTCACATTAAAATTAGGGTTATGAGTTAAAAACATTTTAACAAGATATTTTAAATATCTTTTCTCAGCTTTCTTATCAAGTCTGATGCAAAATTGTGGTGAAGACCTAGGTTTTAGTTCATATCTCCTTTGCCCAGGCAGTGAGTCAGTTAGGCAGATAACGGAAAGCCTATTTTACAGAACATTTGCAAAGCAAACAACATTTTGCCAGGTTATAGCTAATTCTTTGTTGTAATCGTGGGAAAACCTAATGTTTTTGTGATCATTGCAATCAAATCCCAAAAATGTCTGTAAAAATAATCACAGTAACTTAAATACAATCTGTTTTTTAAATACTGGTCAGCAATATGTAATGGATTGTAATTTTGTTATTTATTTTAGAAGTATACATGCCCCCTGCGGAAGAACAACAGGAAGTACCCCCAGGTATGACATTTTGCTAGATGTACTGCCTTTTCCTTTTCTGTTTACTCTAGAATATACTGTTGATACTCACATAGCTCTATGAAATCAGTCTATGAAGAGCAAAAATCCTGAGAGAAAGATTAATTATACCAAAATTCAAAAAGAAGATTATCTGTGTTTTGATCAGTTGAGCCAAAGTAAAGGGAAATACACATCAGATTCAGTCTAGTACATGTTTGTTGAGCTAGAAAGTGAGGAGCATTAATGATCAAAGTAACATGATCTTTGCCTTTATAGATGGTAGTTAGTAGTAGTAGTAGTAGTAGTAGTAACTAGGTGGGGCTTTTTCCTTTTTTTATTTTTTTCTAATTGACAAGCTAATTGATGGAGGATATGGAATCAGAACTGCCTTAAGATGGAAGTTTAATAGTGCATTATTTTGTTACTATCTTCTTCCGTTCTCCATTTCCATGAGCGCATCTTAGTACCCTGGGTGATCCCAACTGGCTCCCTAGGCCTTGGCAGTACCTGAAGTCTTTCCTTCCAGCCCACTGAGTTAATCCATTTCTGTACTTTTCTCTCCCCTCTACCACATGTCCCTCTCATCAGCATTGAATTCAGAGAATGGGAACACCATTTTGACCAAATCCTTTGTTTTCAAATGGCATTTTAGAGATGACATTAACTCTACCTATAAAATGAACACACAAGCCTCCTGTTCTTATTGTGGGAAAAAAAAACATGTTTTTGTAAAGAGAGAAACTTCCAGTACCTCTGTCCTAGGTGTATTTCTTCCTGCTTCTGTATTTTATTTCTGTTTTCTTTCTTTTTGTGTCATTTATTGGTTGACTTTTTGCTCATATTTTTTACATTATGCTTACTGTGAATTTTGTAGTGATGATGTGCATTACTATTTGTGCTTTTGGTAGAAATAATTATAACTGCCAAAATCTACTGAGTAACAAATTTCAAGGAAAAAAGTGACTTTTATAATCAAAGAATATTTTTAGTTCTATACCCCAGCTCATCTGTGCTTATGTCATGATTGGTGAGATGTTTCAGGGTTTTGTCATACCATGTACATTTATAGTACTAGGTCTAAATACTTAAGAGAACTGAGCTGTTGGTATTATAATGTGAATGAGAATAGAAATCCATGGAGAAATTGGTCTTTTACATGATGAATACTGAGCGGGTGTGTGTATTTGGTGTTTAGGAAAGGTGCAGAGAACACGGAGAGCCAATGTTTCTATCCTACATTTATGATTTCTTTTTTTGTTGCATGGCAATTCGCAGAGGGCCTCGTTTCTGCCTTGAGGAGACAGAGCAGGCTACTGAATTAGCATTTTGATTACTGTCCATGCCTTTAAAGAAAATTGTCTTGTATGTATTTTTTAAAATAATGAGTCTTTACAACATTGATTCTTTCCTAGTTACAGTTCATATTTTTTAATATTGACCTGATGTTAGTGGAAGTATAAAAGGTAATCCTGTTTTCTGGCTAGAAATCTCTGTGCTTTTACTTTCATATTTTATAAGCTGAGCCTAAGAATTTCCTTGGCATATAAATATAAACTACCTAAAGGTTGAGGTGCTGGAATAATAAGCTGCTTTTTTAGATGAGGTGTTTAACAACCGAAGCCCATAAAAATGAGGATTTGATTAATACGCATTCTTACTGACATACAACGAGCTTTCAATAAATGGTGACCGTGGCAATTTTTGTTTAGTAATTAATTCACCTGATCTTTGAGGGTGGATCAAGAGAAGTTAAACCCTGAAAGGCCTGCTCAGAAAGTTATAACCTGTAATTCGGTGTCATAAAAATTTGATTGACCCACTGCACAGTTATGGTGTGACCTTGCCAAAGAGACTGTAAGGCCAAGAGTTATTTTTAATGATTGCACTTGGTTTACTTATTTCCCATTATTTTCATAGTCTTACTTATATTACAACCTCTTTTATTCAGTCTTACGAAAGAATAATAGTTGAAACTCTATATTCATGATCTTTTGATACAGTAAGCTCACTGCTTTTATATTATCTGTGTGATTACAGAAGCCTGCAGGAGTACTGATGGTAGGGCCTGTCTTCTTCTTTTTTTTTTTTTTAAGGTTTTATTTATTTATTCATGAGAGAGACAGAGGCAAGCAGAGACAGAGGCAGAGGAAAAAGCAGGTTCCATGTAGGGAGCCCGATATGGGACTCGATCCCAGGACTGTGGGATCATGCCCTTAGCCAAAGGCCAGACGCTCAACCACTGAGCCACCCAGGCGTCCCAGGGCCTGTCTTCTTACTTTTCAATTCTCCTAACCTTTTAGGCTTTAAGAATCTGTTATTCGGTGGAAACTTTAATTAAGGACCTCTGCAACATGCTAGCTATTAGTTCACTTTTTTCTGGCCCATGGAATCTAACTGATGATTACTTTGCCTTCCCTGATCATTCTAAGACTAGGTTATACTGTCTTAATATTGCTTATTAAAAAGTTCACAATAATATACTTCTGGGTATGATATAACCCCACAAAGTGGGAGCTCTCTTGATTCACCTTTGTATTGAGCTACACACGAGGGCCCAGTGAATGCTAACATTTATTAAGCATTAAGCATTATGTAGATGCTCTTCTAAGCACATTACCTGAATTTACTCATTTAATATTTCCAGTTACCTAAGAGGTAGACATGCTGTTATCTCCCATTTTACAGACAAGAAAACTGAGACATAACAAAGTGAGTCTGAGAGCTGACAGGTGGCAGAATGAAGACTGCCCCTTGCATACTAGCTCCAGAGTTTACACTCTTGGACTCTGTGCTCTAGAGGATTTTTCATAAGGCCTCTTTTTCATAAGAGTTCTGAGAGCTGTTTTGGTGGGGTAAAACTAGAGAGATCATACTATTTATCTTCCTCTTTGTATACATTAGTACTTCACCTAGGACCTGGAAGTATTGAAGATTAAGAATTATTGTAGAAAAATAAGTTGTCCAGTAGCTTGTATTTTGTCATCGTTTGTTTATATTTGTAAATTTATTAGTACTTTGCTCTTGACAAGGATGTAAAAAGTCAGTCCCAAGAATTGATCATTCTGATCATTTTGAATACCAGATATTTTTAAAAATTCTTTTTGTGATCCATGCTCCTTTAGTGGGCTTTTACCTTTCTCCTCAAACTCAGAGTTTTATTTGAAATCATAGAGTGTGTGATTCTAGCAATATGACAATAAATGTGCATAGCACAAATTGATTCACTTACGGAGAATCACTTACAAAGTTCATCCAAGTAAAATTTCCTGCCAAATAGTACGTTAAGGCTGTTTCACTAACTGGTGCCATTAACAATTTTTTCTGTCATACTATGCCAGAAAAAAAAAGTTAATGTTATGTTTTATGGTGATAATCATATTACACAAGATGGAAATATGTGAGCATCAGTGTTTCTGCTGCTGTTCCTATCTTCTGAAAATGGAGATAACATCTGTAACTCATCTCACTGTGGACTGGTCTAGCAGTGATGATGGTTTCACTCTGCTGCACCTGTGCAAACTTTCACTCATGCCTCCCCTTGTCACCAAGCATTTCCTAACATGATCACTAAGGCACCTAGCCAGCCTTAGTCTTGACAGCACTAGAGGTCTTGGTTTATGTTAATAAGTGTCTAATATGAATGTTACTGTTGTAGATTTCACCATTTATGCAAGAAGTACGTATTAAGCATCTGCCCTGGGCAAAGAATATACTTGAACAATATAGGCCTACACCATAGTGGTTCATAGTCCTGTGGGCATGTAACAGAGTAAAACAACCAACTATAATGTCATTAATTATATACCAGTGTGGTATACAGGACAGCACAGAGAAGGAGGGATAACTGACTCAGCTTGGGAGCAAGGGTGTGGAGAGTACATTTGGCCTCCCATGTGTCCTTGTACTGGGGCTGAGTTTAGAGGTGCTGTCAGAAGTGACTGGAGTTGGTAGGTGGGGAGCAGAGGAAGCAAGCGCTTGTTGAACAAGGACCAGGACAGTGTGCCATGTAAAAGTGTAGGAAGACGAGTGGAAAAAGACGCAGGCGTCACTACCTGGAGTGTACCGTCTATATGTTTAAAAATTTGAATCTGGGCCTAAGGATGGCAGGAGGCCACTGAAAGATTCCAAGCAGAGGAGTCACACGGTCAGATCCAGATCTGAAAAGAGTAGTCCAGGAAGGAGAAGGTGGAGACTAGGAAGGGTGCAGATGTACTGATCCAAGCTGGAGACAGCAGAAGCTTCAGCTGTGGTGCAAGGACTGGCAGGGTGGACTCATGGGGATTGGAATTGGAAGCAATTTGTAGGGAAGAGAGGGTTGATTAAAGGGAAGAGTTGAGGACGATTCCTGTGTTCCTGACCTGAATGAATAAATGATCAGCTCTCTACCCACTTATTGAAGGCAGGAGGAAACAGAGTAGTAGAGGAGGTGACTGGCCCGATTTCAGACATAACTAGGTTTGCAACTCAGTGGACCACTTCTGAGTAGGGTCGTCTTTAAATATTTAGGAGCATATATTTGGGTCATTCAGAATTGTAACCAGGCTGCTAGTTTATTTGCCCTTTTACCGGTGCTCATCATTATACTTCGAACAGCTTCCCACAATCTCAGATAGGTTTGATCGCACAGGTTACAGAAACCATGAGCTCATTCCTCTCATGATCTAGCTAACTGATAAATTCTGAGGGAAGCCAGAGTCAAACACATTTGTAAAAACGTTTTTTGTTGAGGTGTAACTAACACACAGAGACACATCACTTGTTGAACGCACGGTTTAATGAAACTGTGTGCTCCATTTTCCATGTGATCCATTCCTGCACCCACTACTCAGCATGCCGCGAGCACTTCAAAACTCTCTCCTTCCTCCCGCTCAGTCACACCCCCACATCCCCACCAGCAGTAACTGTTCTCATCTGTATCACCACTGATTGGTTTGCTTGCTCTTGAATTTGATAAAATAAAACCATAAGTAAACACACACAAATTACATGCATACTTTTTTGGTGACTATTTGTTGTTGCTCAACATCATGGCTGAGTTTCATCCACTTGGTAGTGTAGAGTAATTTGGTTCTATTCATTGCCTTTTACTATAAATACACTACATTAAAAAAAATCCATTCTACGTTGATAGCTATTGTGAATGTTTCCAGTTTCTGGCTGTTATGAAGAAAGCTTCTGTGAATAATCTTGTGCATGTCTTTTGTATATACTCATTTCTGTTGGATATATAAAAGTATACATATGATTTCTAGTTACTTCACATTGAGCACCAAATCTGCTTGTATAAAAATTTCTGAATATACATGTACACACACACATAGGTAAGTAGGTAGATAGATAGGAAGGGAAGTAGGAAGGATCATAATCCAGATTTAGAAAATATATCAAAATTTGGCTGGGCCTTTATGTGCACCATCTTCTTTTCTACTCGAATTGTAACATCTAATGCTGTAATAGTAAAATCAATCAGATACTAAACTTGGAATGAGAAAGTAGTTGTAAAAAATTGGACAAGAATGACTTTTACATATACTTTTTTTTAACCCATTTTTATTGTCAGTAACATTAGAAACTGACATGATTATATTAAAATAATGTATTTTAACTGCAATTTACAGTATCTTATTGCTCCATGAAAATCCTTCCTATATTTGCTTTTCAAACACCATGCTAGATTTTCTTTCTCTATTACATTTCTTATTAATACAGTGAAAACACTGATGGGAGAAAGAGAGTTAACGCTTGTATTTCTCAAAAGATTGAAATTCTGAAATTTAGTTATAATTCTCAGATGCTCTAAGAAGCTTAAGTTTTCATCAGCAGCTTCACAAGTTAATTCCCAGGGACTTCTCTGGGTAGTTAATCACTGTTTAACGAGTTGCCCTTAAAAACAACAATAGCACATAAAAAGCATTTACTTCTGTCGGTGGGTTTTTTTTTTTTTTTAAGTAGAATGGAAATGAAGCAGTTTCACAGTCTGTGTCTAGTTGGTCCTTTAATTTAGATTTCCCCTTATTTTTGCAGATACGTAAAGCTTCAAAAAGACTGCCCCCACTACCACAAGAGGACCAGCCTAACCATACGCTCCAAAAGATGGCTGTGATAGATCTTGTGACGCAATTACTGAGCAGACCAAGATCTTTGGGAATGAACACTAAAGATGTTTTCAATCGATCATAGTCCACTGGCATTTTAGTGTATTTTTTTAGAACCAAAAATTACACGTAATGTTACATTCCTGCATGTCCGTTTTTGATAACATTAGTGAATCCTTTGGTTTTCTCTTCTCTTTTTGTCACACAGCTTTCGATCTTACCTACATTTATGTGTGTTTTTTCAGATAATAGTTGATTATATTGACAATGTAGCAGCAATTGTCTTGGCAGGGTTTTTATATATATATATATAAAATATATATATATATAATATATATATATATTACTAGTAATTACTCCTAAGTCTGTTGGACTGACCTGTGTAAACTGCATAAACGTGATTTCAAAGCCATGAAGAGTGCCCGGCTGTTGCACTCGGAGGAACACTACTCGCTGTCACCATTAGCTGTGAAGATTTGAGTTGTATATATCTGCACTGATATCATTCTAAGACATTTCTACATTAGCTTTGAGTATTCAGGGGAAAACTCAAATTTTGAGATTGCTGTAGCTGTTAGCTCATTGATTAGAAAAATTTAATATTTTGGTGAAAGTCTTAAGTTATCATGGTTAATTTATTTTTTCAAATCGAGGGGGGAGAAATTTAAATTCCTTGCTAGAATATAGACAAAAGGAATGGCCTGCTCTGTCATGCAAAAATGCTGTTTGGCACCTCATATCAATCGTATAATAGCTTTGTCCCTTTAGTATTTGTTTAAATTTTAGAAAGTCTTTATAAATTACCGGTGCACATCTTAAAGATTGCTCTGCCTTTGGCTAATTAAAGTAATGCCCTCACAACACTGAAGACAGCGAAGTGATCTTACTAAAGAAGGATGCCTCTAGCTGGATTGATTTAGGACATGTGAAAAGCACTCACCAAGCCACATACCTGCTGCTGTTTGCAACGTATGAGCCTTTTCTTTTCTATCCTGAAGAGTTTCTTCTATTTTTCATGTGGTTTATTTTGGCTCAGAAATAGTTGCTGTGATGAAAATACTCATTTGTTAGAAAGATGGCAGTGACATCATTTTGAAAGGACCATGAACTATTTAAAACAACAACAACAAACCCGTAAAGAGGTCATTTCATTTCCATGTCAGGGATAGCTCTTGATTATATTAACATTGTTTTAAGATAAGATAACTTTCCCCCCCTGCTTTTAGGGTTACAATCCAAGGGATTTTATATTTTTATCATTATAGATCATAGTTACAATGTAGTGAGTTATGCATGCTGACCCAATGTGTAGTGAAATCCAGAAGACTGAGTTACTAAGAAAAGCAATAATTTTCTAAAACTGTGATATGGGTAATATAGAGTTGCTACTCAAATTCTAATAAAGCTCTTAATTCTAATATTGTGAATTATAGAACACTACTTTTTATAAAGCCTTATTTTTTTAGGGAAACTTAGGAATGACATAGAACTGATAAATGAAAAAAAAAATAAAAATAAAAAAAAAAGAACTGATAAATGAATAAAATTTTGCTGGATTTTTGTATATAATCATCTCTAGAATCTGGAAACTGAGGATTCATTATGCTGTGGTCAACGTCAAATACTTTTTAATTCCAAATATCTGAACTAATGAGCCTTGTCTTCACAAATACATGCCAAGCTGGGCAACATCAATGGATTTTCTAAAAATAATGTAACTGTCTTCTGTTCAATGTGATTTGAGTGCAATAAAATGCAGAATTCTTCTCTATATTGTCATTATTTTGAAGTATTATTTTGTTATGTAACAAAATCAGTTCATTTTGTACTTAATGAGTATTTTAGAATATTATAGTATCTTTAATGACAAATCACAAAGATGTACCTTCAACCTTCTCTTAACCTCTTTCTAATAGGTAATGTTTATTTTGTTTAACATGTACTTTTATGGTGCATTGCTGGGGGCCAGATTAAAATGAACTAGTCCCTGCATCCATCTTTTGTAGGTGTTTATTCAGCACCTAGAGTTTTGGTAATTCCCTAGTGTGACAAGCCCCCTCCCCTACACCCTCCCAATCCCCCGTGACCATTGTCCCATGAGGACATGAACTCCATTGTGGTTGAGAAGATGAAAGAGTCTGAGCAGGTGGAAGGGCCGGAAAGGGTACAGCAAGTTCTCTTTCAATCTTCATTCTCTGGGCAGAAAAGGGAGAACTAGACAAGTAGGGAAGAAGCCTCTGGGTTCCTAGACAAGTATTGTTTTCTCCTCCAACATGCCTGGAAGAAACATTAAAAATAAAGACTTTAAACTCACTTACTCAGAATACACAGACCCGCTTCTATGGATTGCATTTCCTCTGCTGAGTGCTTTGTGTGTTAGGGAGTTGAGTTTTCCCAGTAGATGGGGCTTATCCCTGCTTGCAGACAAGGAACTGAGGATCAGAAAGGCCGAAACACCTGCCAGCCGTGGTCCTTCATGGTATTCTGAAGTGAGCACAGGGCAACAGGTGGAAGGTGGAAACAGTTGGTAGGAGGCCAGAGTGCAGGGGGGAGAGCAGGTTGGAGATAAGTAATAGTCCAGGTGACAGTGGGAGAGCCTGAGCTCAGGAAATCCTGGCAGAGACAGAGAAAGAGACAGGAAAACTGGCCGAGTGGGCCATCACTGGGGAAACAGAGCCCTAGGTCTGGGTCTTGGGAAGTCACAGATGCCAGTGTGTTGAGGACCTTGTGAGGATACTAGGCCTGGATGGAAGTTAGCTTTGGACGTATGTTGAGATTCAAGAACTGGTCAGGAAGCAGATAGGCACAGTAGCTGGCCCATCATAGAGTTCTGGATATTTGAATTCACAAAAGTGATTTTCTTTAGTGGTTTATAATAATTTTTGAACAACTAAGATCCCATCCTTTTAAGTAAGGTTTTCCTTATTCAGAAAGGGAGAAAAAAAAGGAAGTTAGTACAGTTAGAGATTGTATAACATATTTCTTCTTGGATACGAGTGCTTTAACACTAAGTATGAGTTACAAGTGAACCTGTACACGGGTAATTTTCAGAATTGGGCTGAGCATATAGCTCCCTTTAACTGCCCATTATTGGAACATACAGTGTGTGATTAGAGTATTATTATAAATCAGTCTTACATGTTCTGTGACCTTTGGCAAGATTCCTGAGCCTTAGTTTCTGTATCCATAAAATGAAAACTACCTCCCAGAGTTGATTGAGTTGGATGGGATCATCTGCAGTAAGTATTTAGAACAATCTCTGTCTCCCAGTAAGCATCCAACAAGTCATTTTCTTCTGGAGCATGGCCAGGTCCACATGGGATCTCCCAGGGAAGCATGTGTACAGAGAATAAAGTAGAGCAGAATAACACTTTACTATTTAGCTGTGCAGGGAAGCTGGATCTCTTAGAAAAAGCCTTTACTTAAGCTACATTTAAGCACTGAAAATCAGGGGCTGAAATTCCTGCTCTGCTCATTTCCCCATATCCAAACACTAGTCACAGATGTCAGCACGTTGATGTGAAGTGAGGGACAGAATGGGACATGAGACAGCTTTTGCCCAGAGCTGGGGAAGTTTGGACTGGATCTTCTTAGGTCAGGCTCATTGCCCTATCGAAAATCCTGCTTTGGAGGAGGAAGAAAGATGGTGGCCCTTGTTCCTGGGAGCGTGCCTGGCCAGGGCCCTCCCACACATATTTAAAATGTGACCAATGCAAACCACTCCTTATTTCTCCCTTGGGGGCGGGAGGATTTGTGGAGAGCCTCAAACTCCTCTTTGTGCCTAGCACCCATCTGTTTTCTCTAGTCAAGTTAAAACTTGCATTTTGTGCTTGTGTTCTCAATTTACACGAGCCACATGCCAGGTGACAGATTACTGGAGGATGTGGAGGGTCACAGCCCTCCCGCAGGCACTGCTGATACCACTCGTACGACTCCTCGAGGACCAAGATTGTCAGTGTTTTTCCTCAATCCTGTATCCTTGATGCCTACGAGAGCGCATCCTGTTAAATGATGCACTGCCTACCTTTCTGATAAGGAGGTTAAAGTTAATAAGACCAGAAATCCTAGGACATTCAACAGAGATCTAGAAGGGCTTTTTTGGTTGTGTTTTTAAATATCCCGTGTACCTCCTGCAGCACTGGCAGGAAGTGTGTGGTGGTCAATTTTATGAAGCCCACTCTTTGCAGGAGGCAAAACCTGCAGGTCCCTATCCCCTGTTTCCCTTTTAGAAAAGGTAGAGAAGGGCTCTGTGGGAAGATGATAGGCTTTGGAATGATGTAAACACCTGACCTTGATACGTTGGGCACTCTGCTTTCTCAGCCTCATCTTCCCCCTTTGCACAGAGGGAGATAGACCTTCCCATGGGGTGACAGGAGGCAGGAGGCAGGTGTGATGTGTTTACACCGATCCTGGCACGCTGCAGCTTCCTGAGTTTGTTTCCGTCCTCTCACCGGGTATCTTGAAAACTCTTGACCTATGAAAATCACTTCCTTGTGTCAGAAGCCTGCTTCAGATTTACTTGTCACTTCCCCAAAATGAAATATTTGATAGGAATATTTCCCTGGAGGAAACCAGGGAGCAAAGAAATTGAATGTTCTGTGATTGTACCCCTGATCTGACCCCACAGCCCTGTCTACTATAGGGGAAGAACGGAGTTTCCCAAACTCTGTCCTATCCTGACTCCAACACATCCTGTCTATACATGTGTTCCTAGAAATACTCAAATTTAAAGAAGTACCTACTGGAGCTATAATCAGCTGGTCTACCTTGAAAATTAGCTAGACCCAAACTTAGATTAAACAATAGGCCAGATCTGAGATAATGCAGAAATGAGGTTATAAGCTCATAGGTCATGTACCATAGTTTTCCATGTAGGGTGGATGTTGTTTGGTTCAGGCTCTGGGTGGATTTCACTGCACTGAGTCACATTCGTGCAAGAGACCCTGTGACTGTGATTTACTTAGCAAGAGGGTGACACAGGTCTGCTGTCTGGCATATCTCGGCTCCTTAGTACCTGGGCTCAGTGCAGGCACCCTTAGTGGGCTACCTGTGGATGTGTGAAGTCCTTAGGGAAATGAGACTGGTGTCACCCCAGTGAGGGCGACATGCTGCATTTCTTTAATTCAGATGAGTCTGATCTTAATATTTTGTAACAAACTTGATGTGTAAAGAAGTCAGGGTTTAGGAAAATGGAATTCCATGCCCAGAAATAGTTCTCTTAAATTATATTTGCTCGCATTCATTTAAACATGGTCCTATATTTTGAGATAATGAGTGACGACTTTCACAATACTTATTTTGTTTTGTTTTTACTTTTCAGAAACAAATAGAAAAACAGATGATCCAGAAATAAAAGAAAAAGGTGAGATCATCAAATAAACTGCCTTTCAAATATACATAGGAAAAAAGTCATCATGCTGTTCATGAATAACATGATGGCTTTATTTTATATTGCCAATTAAAAGAAATTGCCTGTGGGTTTATTAGTTCAATGATTTTATCAACAAACATTTATTAATATTTACATAAACATTAAGAGCCAAGGCTCTAAAGAGGTTGCCTGGCTTCTGATCCTGGTTTTGCCATTCATTATATGTGTGTCTAAGAATTCCTTGCCCTGTGTGGCTTAGTTTCCTATCTGTGATGTGAGAATAACATAGTACCAGGTTCAGGAACCAGAGGACTCCTGTTTCTACAATAGTAATTAAATGAAAATACGTGTAAAGTATTTAAAGCAATGTATAGTGCAGGGAAAACACTTAGGAAATGTGAAATTTTGTTGTGTATGTTAATATCCATACCAGGAATAGAGATCCAGAGATAACTAGAACATGTTCTCTTTACAAGGACCTCTCAATTGTTGGCAGGACATGTAAACAAGGTTACACATCCATATCGAAAGAATCATAATTGCCTTCCCACAGTTGATTACAAGTGGGATTCTAATAAATTAAATAATCCAGAATTTTAATTCAGCTCTTACAAGAGTTCCTCAACTTATTCAGAGTGAGGAACTGAGTTAAAAAAAATTATATAGGTGATCATGAAATAGTGCTTATGCATTTTTTTCCATATTCCAGTTCTATTTACTCTTTCCAATCATTGACATTTTTATTTTCACATATTTAATTCAAGCTTAGATAATAAGAATCTCTAAATAGTAAGTAAGGCTACTAATTTTATCCTTCACAATTCTTTTTTTTTTTTTTTTTACATCATGTAATTAATTATTTCATCATGATAATGTAGTCTTAATCCCCATCCCCCCACCTCCCTCCCTTCTGGTAACCATCAGTCTATTCTCTATAGTTAAGTCTGTTTCTTGGCTTCTCTTTCTCTCTCTCTTTTTTTCCTTTGGCTCATTTGTTTCTTACACTTTCCACATGAGTGAGATCATATGGTATTTGTCTTTCTCTGATTTATTTCACTTAGCATCCATTATATTCTCTAGCTCTATCCACGTTGTTGCAGATGGCAAGATTTCATTCTTTTTTATGGCTAAATAATATTGTATTGTATATATGCCACATCTTCTTTATCCATTCATCTATTGATGGACACTTGGGCTGCTTCCACAGTTTGGCTATTATAAAGAATGCCGCTATAATATAAACATAGGCGTGCATGTATCCCTTTGAATTAGTGTTTTTGTATTTTGGGGGTAAATACTGTGTGATTACTGGATCATAGGGTGGTTCTATTTGCTTTTAATATCATTGGAATGATAACATCTTTAACGATTAAACATTACAATTTCAGAAATGCCTTTAATTTTTTGTGATGAAAGCAGTGTGTGCGTTTGAGAAGATATTATAGTACATAACATGTTATAATATCCACAATGTATGTGGTCTTGGTGTATAATTACTTGAGCACACAGAGTTGCTGGCCTCTGGCTGTAATTTTGTAATCCTTAGGCTGGGAAGTAGGCATCTAGTCATCTGTTTTTTTCCCTCCTGACTAGTTGTATTTAACTTTTTATGAAAGTAATACAGAGATAGAGTTTTAAAAGTGTGACTTTTAATGAAAAACAGCAGTCTTGGGATGCCTGGCTTGCTCAGTGGTTGACCATCTGCCTTCAGCTCAGGGCATGATCCCAGGGTCCAGGATGGAGTCCCCCATCGGGCTCCTACATGGAGCCTGCTTCTCTCTTTGCCTGTGTCTCTGCCTCTCTCTCTCTGTGTCTCATGAATAAATAAATAAATCTTAAAAAAAAAAAAAGAAAAAAAGAAAGCAAAACAATCTTTTGCCCCACTAACTCCCTGTCTATGAGTCCCATTCCTGAGGTTCTTTTAGCTCTTTCTTCTGGTACTTACCTACACATTTCTAAACAACTTGCTAATTGTGCAAGTTTCTCATCAGTGTTAGGAACTGTTGGTTGACTTTCATACATAGATGACTGGGATTCTGTGCAGTCATGATGCACGTTCTCCATGCTCCCCCACCTTCCTGACCTTCTAGCACATCATGACATACTCTGATCGTGATAAGTAGGTAGCCCCCTATCCCTGTTGTCCTTCCCCTCATCTCATCTCATTTCATCATGTAGGCATTTTATCATTTCACATCATCATAATGGTAAGTACAAGGACAGTAAGATATTTTGAGAGTGAGAGAAACCACATTGATACAGCTTTCAGTACAGGATGTTGTTATACTTGTTCTATTTTATTATTAACTATAATGATTAGCAATAATCTCTTACTGTGCCTAATTTATAAATCAAGCTTGATCACAGGTGTGTACGTAGAGGAAAAAACATAGGGTTCGGTACTGTCTGTGGTTTCTGGCATCCACTGGGAGTCTCGGGATGGGTCTCCTGCAGATCAGCAGGGATGACTGTACTGAGAAGAAAACAAAGCACAGAGGAGGATATCCTCAGCTTTTGCTAGAATTGATCACTTCCTCAATTCTAGAATATTCCTTGTCTTAGTTTGCTACTCACCACATCCTCCTGGGTTTTTTTCCTATTCTCTGCTGTGTTTGCTTTTTCTTGGCTTCTTTGGATGGCTGTTCCTCATCTCCCTGACCATCTAGCACTCAAGTGCCCCACGACTCAACCTCAGAGCATTTCTCTGTCTGCACGCTCTCCCTAGGTGATCTTACCTCACATCCCCACATTAAATACCTGTATGCCAAGGATTACCATGCTCGCCTGCAGCCTGGACTCCAGACTGGGGTGTCCCATTGTCACCCAGTGTCTGCCTGCGAACCTCGTTGGGACATCTAATAATCACTTCAAACTTAAGTGGTGTCACCTGAATTCCTGACCTTCCTTCTCCAAACCTGCTCCTCTTGTGCCTCCCTGTATTTCCCTCAGCAAATCCTGTCAGTCTTCTCCCCACAACATATCCAGAATTCCACTGTCCCCTGCCTCCAATGTCTGCCACCACCAGCCAGCTCCCAACTACCACTGTCTCTTGCCAGCATTCTTCCAGTTGCCCCCTAACTGGTCTTCCCTCTTCCATCTTTGTCTCTATAATCTTCCTTGATACAGTAGTCACAGTGACCCTTTTAAAACCTAAGCTGTGTCATGTTGCCCGATGCCTCCAGCATCATCATATCTTCCTCAAAATAAAACCTCAAGATGGTTGATAAGCCCTCATAAAATCCATTCTCCCTTCTCCCTCTTCTGGATTCTTCCCCTACATGACGTTCTAGTCTCTGTCTCCTTTGCTCACTCTACTCCTGCTCTGTGGGCTTCCCTGCCAAGCACACACATGGGCCTCAGGGCCTTTGCATTGACTGTTCCCTCCAGGCTGACTCTTCTCCCCCAGAACCCATATGGCCTGCCACCATCTTTGCTCAACTGTGGCCTTCTTCGTGAACCTCCCTAGCCTTCTTATTTAAGGTTAAGACCCCCGTACTTTCCCTACCATGTTTCCTTGCCCTGTTTTCTCCATAACTCTTACCACGTGATAATATTTGATAGTTTAATTCTTAAGTATTTATTGTCTGAACCTCCCACTGGAATCAAATTTCCAGGAAGATACATTTTCATCTGTTTTGCTCACTGCTGCATTTCCTGTGCCTGGCACACAGTAGGCACTTAGTAAATTATTTTTTGAATGAATTTCTATTATGTTTTAATTTCGGAGGATTACCATAAACAGTCATTAAAGGGCTCTATAAAACCAAAGCTGAAAAAGTAAGAACCAGACCCAGGTAGAACTCCTAGGTTGGAAATGTGTGGGAAACCCAAAACCTGAGTCAGTGACACTGGAGTAAGAAGACAGCTGTTGCCATCCCTAAAGAAGTGATTACAGGGGTGCCCAGGTGGCTCAGTTGGTTAAGCGTCTGCCTTCAGCTCAGGTCATGATCCCAGGGTGCTGGGATTGAGTCCCACATTGGACTCCTTGATCAGTGAGGAGTCTGCTTCTCCCCCTGCCTCTCCTCCTCCTGCCTGCCTGTGCCCTCTCTCACTCTCTCAAATAAATAAAATCAAACAAAACAAAACAAGAAGTGATTACATGGTCCCCTCTGTGACCTCATGTGTCTGAGCTCAGTGGATATGTGGATCATGATCATCATATCCATGGTGTCTGGGGCACAGAATGGACAGGTGTTCAAAGTATTAAATACACTTGAACTTTCCGTTTCTTCATCCAGAAATAAGGATAATGATTCTTATGCCTCACAGGATATAATTCAAAACAGGAAGATAAAGTAGAACTATCTGTAAATAATAAATGCTGTCTGCTACAACTATTACTATCGAAATATCTGGACTCCAGATTGCTTTTGGTTAGCAATTAAATCGGTTGACATGGTGGGTCAGTTGTACATGTGCCAGTTTTTAAATTTGGTTAAAACAGTGCTTTTAAAAGATCTGTATGTACTGTCATCATCAGTTATAAAAGCAAAGGTATTTTTAGTCTCCAAGTACAACACATATAATTAAAGAATAACGGGTAGGATTTTTTTTTTAGATTGAATAAGTTTAGCTGTACAAAAAATTCACTAAAATGATTCACATCATTTTGGCCTCAGATCAGTGGATGTTTCTTGTCTGGCTCTAAGGCAGAGACCACAGAAGGTAGTACTGAGGCTGTTCTTGGACCATGTCAGCCCACATCTCACTCTCTGATCCCAGATGCCAACCCCGAGTGTAAAGGAGAAGGGAAATAAAACACATCCTCTTTGTCATTTGTTCTGATTTTCCTGTCTGGTGCTGGTTAGGGAAATAAACACTTTTAAGGAAAATCCTGGTTTCTTAACAGCCCCCTATTTTTACCCTCCTCCTGTTTCTTAAGCAGTTGAGTCAGATTCAGACCTTCCCTACAAATCACCACATTCCCATTACAATGAAATAGTTACAAATAATTTTTTTTTAAAACTCAAGTTTCAGTAGCTTAAACAAGATAGCAGTTTATTACTTGTCCAGGTAAATATCCTAGGACGAGTTTAATGGCTCATTGGGGACCCAGGTCTTCTCTTGCCATTCTGCCATCGTTACTCTATAACCTCATGTTCCAAAAGGGCCGTTTATGTGGCAACCATTATTACCACATCCAGATAACAGGAAGGAAGTGGAGAGAAGGAGTAAACACCTTAGAACTACATTTAACTAATAGAACATTGGTAAACAAATTCAGGGTGTTCTGGTTCTACAGAAGAAGGAAACATCAAATATTGAGAGGAAGCAAGCAATTAGCAGTGTTGAGCATGCAGTATTTTACTCTTGTTAGCCAAGATATACCCTACCAACATAGTGTAGGGAAAGGATTACTGTTCTATGCTAAAAGGTTCAGTAAATCATCAATGTTTGAAAAAACTACTCATTTTGCATCTTTCACAAAAGCATACACTAATTTATTTGTCCACTTAAATATTTGCATGCTTACTGCATGCCAGCGATACTGTCGTTGTAGACAAGTGGATGCAAGTGAGAATAACACAGACAAAATCCTTCATTCATGGAGCTTACATCCCAGTAGGGAGTCCAGCAGCACCTACAAAAATCTGAAATAGAGACAGTATAGGAAACCAAGCAGGAGAGTGTGCTGGAGGGAGATGGGAGATAAGTAAAGGGAGAAGGTCCCTGAAGAGTTTCGGGATACTATCATAGCAGCCGTGTGAATGATGAGCTAGGAGCACACTGAGCAGAGGAAGAGCTTGTGCAAAGGTCCTGAGGCAGGACAGCCAAGCCTGAGAAACCAGAGCACCCTGACCAAGCTGAGAGTATATGCCATGCAGTCAGAAAGAATTCAGAGTCCAGGCCTTGGTAGGGAGTCTGACATTTTCCTCCATGTAGTGGGATGTCATACCCAGTCCATGTGAGTGCCTGAAAATCAGTCTTTCTCATTCGCACATTGACTTATTTGCTTCTGGGAGGTCCACTGCGGTGCTGCTTTTTTTAAAAAAAATTTAACTTATTTATTGGGGGGAGAGAGAGAGAGAGAGCATAGCGGGGGGGGGAGAGGCTATTGGGGGGAGAGGGAGAGGGAGAAGCAGACTCATTGCTGAGCTGGGAGCCCAATGTGGGGCTCCATCCTGGGACTCTGGGATCTTGACCTGAGCTGAAGGCAGATGCTTAACTGACTGAGCCACCCAGATGTCCCCACCCCTAAAGCTTCTGGCAAAGGTAGAGACAGGGAGAGGGTGGATTGTGGGCATTGGTTCTCACAGATAGTGAACACATGCAAGCCCTACCCCAACTGCTGCTCACAGTGGTGCTGTTCCCTCTTTAGAGGCTCCATTTCATCCTTAGGGAGCTGGGCCTCCTTCCACGCTGCCCTCCATACTCTGTAGAGCTTTGTCCTCCAGGCTTCTGATACTAACAGGACTTTTCCAGTGTGGGGGGTGCTGGGCTCTCTTGGCTGGTTCTTCAGGGAATCCGTGGAGAGAATCATGAACAGCTTTGCTTGCTTGGTTCATCCCACTCCATTGTGGGAACCTGGCAGTTTCTAGCAGGACTAACCAAAATATGTTCACAACTGAAGTACTTTATTGATTGTGAAATGCTGGAATAGTCTTAGACTTAAAAGATATAATGCTCAGTGTTACCCCAGATTCATTGAAAATCCATTGAAATTCATTGTCTCTCTTGGGAATTCCATCCTCTTTTTTACTCAGATTCCTATGGTGCTGTTAACTGTAGACAAGAGAGAAAGGGAAATATTCCATTCTTAGAACATGGAGTGAAAATATGGAATGTATTTTAATAGTTACGCTTTAGTTTTGTAGTAATAGAAATGGAGTTTTTTTTAATGTCCATTACAAATTCGTCTCAGGATAAATTATTAGGTTGCCTGATTTTCTGCTTGTGTTATCTCTCCTGAAGCATATTGACGAGGAACTGCTGCTGAGAGTGGAAGATTTTGCTTTTACTTAGAATTAATAATTCTATGTACCGTTCAGAGAATCAGATTTAGTTTATTTTGTTGGAGTCATGGGTTGAAATTGGGCTTATTCCAAAATGGCCCTATTTGGAGGTGCCAGATTCTCAAATTGAATCAGACCATTTATATCTGTTTTAGATAAGGTTGCTATATCAGTTTTTCCCCACTGGATGTCAGCTTTTCCCACATATTCTATATTCCACAACCACAAAAGCTGTGAAAGAAAAGGAATGCAGCGCAAAAATGGCTTACTAAATGTCAAACTCAAACAATTATTTTTATTTATCCATTCATTGCATACATACTGGGTAGCTACTATGTGTCAGGCCCTATTTTAGGCACTGGGGCTAACAGTAAAAACAAAGTCCGAATGCTCACGGTACTTGTAATTTAATGTACGTGTATAGAAGGAGAAGGTTAGATATGTGATTTTTAAAAATTGAAATATAATGGTGATAAGTATGGAAGGAATATAAAATAGGAAAAGACTACAGAGAATGATAGTGGGCTGGGATATTGCTCTGTGTAGAAGCCTCTGGAACAATGATATTTGAAGATGCAGGAAATGAGCTGTGCAGGCATCCTGGGGAAGGGAATCTGGGGGTGCAATAGCAAGCACATCCTTCCATAGTCCCTGAGGAAGTTCGCTTAGCACGTGTGAGGATCAATGAGGAGGCCAGTGTGGCAGGTGGGGAAAGGGGAGGGATAGGAGTGGTGAGATCAAAGGGCTTGCAGGGTCCAAATCACACAGGGCTAGGAAGCCCATCAACCATAAGAATTTTGTATATTATCTCAAGTAGATGGGAAGCCACTGAGAGACTTTGAGCAGGTTACTATGATGTGCCTCACATCTCAAAAGGCTCATTCTGGCTCTGGGGATGCAAGATTGGAAGCAGGGAGACCACTTAGGAGACTCCAAGAGATAATAATGGCTGGGATTAGGATATGGGGTAGCAGAGGTGAGTGGTGGTTAGATTCTCCATGTATTTGTATGTAAAGTCACTAGAATTTGCTAATGGATAGAATATGAGGTATGAGAGAGAAAAGAGTCATAAATGCCTCGGAGTTCCTCAAAAAGATGTGCTTTAGGGCGGCCCCGGTGGTGCAGCGGCTTAGCGCCGCCTGCAGCCTGAGGTGGTCCTGGAGACCCGGGATCAAGTCCCATGTCGAGCTCCCTGCATGGAGCCTGCTTCTCCCTCTGCCTGTGTCTCTGCCTCTCTTTCTCTCTGTGTCTCTCATGAGTGAGTAAATAAATAAATAAATAAATAAATAAATAAAATCTTTATAAAAAATGTGCTTTAACAATTCATTAAACATAAAAGTATGCCACATATGGCTGATTTAACATATATCAAGTGTCAGTTATTAGTTGAGGATCTGTGAGTCTTTAAAGGAATTTGAGAAGCAATAGAATACCCATGCCTGCAAAAAGGAAATGTGTTTTTGGTGTGTATGTGTATGTGTTACAATTGCATTTGAATCAAGGGCTTTTGCTGAAATTTTTCTTTGATTTAAACTAATGCTTAATATCCCATTGTATAATTCATTACAATTAAGGATATGCTTAAACAGTATATTATGTGACTGTCTTTTAGGCATTTAAAGATGCCCTGGTTACTATTTGTATTCTTTTAAAAAGTAATAATCAGTGCCCTAACAAAAACACCAGAGGGCACTAGAAAACAAGTCACATTTATACTAACAGAAATCACATTTGTAATGCAACTTAAAAGGCTGAGAAGATTGTAATATAGCCAGTAAATCAGCTTGATGCAATTAGCACCTTGTATAGATACCTTTGAGTTTTCTGTGATCACAAGGAAAACAGAGATAGAACCAACATGAGCAATAATCAAGCCTCATTAAGAAGTTGTCTTGTTGTTAAAAAAATGTATATGTCGATGAAGTTTTTCCTGGGATTCTTACAGCTGAATGTAACACATTTGAGCAAAGTTGTTCACCATTGTCCTGAGGTTAAAAACTAAACTTATTAGTAGAACATCTAAAGCTTCTCAGATCTAGCTCCGACTTCTGGTTTTCCTCTGTTTGTAGTGCTCTGCTCTTTCTTGCCTCCCCTCTTCACATACACCTGGCAAATTCCTGCTCCTTAGGAATGAGCTTAGAGGTTACCTCTGCTAGGCAGCCTTCCCTGATTACACCCCTATCTGTTACTCCAGTCCAGAAGATGTCTTTTTCCTCTGTCCTCCCAAAACATGCCTGGCCTGTACATTTTTAGCATGAATTTTTAGTTTTTCCCTTAATTTTTAGACAGAAGGCATCTAAAAGGTAGGAATCATGACATCCTTCCCCATCTTGTATTAGTCAAGGTTCTCCAGACAAACAGAATCAACATAATAGGGTGTGTGTGTATAGACAGAGAGACACAGATTTATTTTAAGGAATGGACTTGCATGATTGTAGAGGTTAGCCAGTCCAAAATATGCAGGGTAGGCAGGCAAGCTGGAGACCCAAGGAAGAGTCTGATTGGATGGGGCCCATTTACATTATGGTGGATAATCTGCTTTAGTCCAAGACTACTGATTTAAGTGTTAATCTCATCTAAAAAATATCTTCACAGCAACATGCAGACATATTTAACCAAATATCTGGGTACCGTGGCTTAGCTAAGTTGACACATTAAATTAAACTATCACATCCCTCCAATAAGCACCTAACCATAGTATAATAGGAGTTGAATAAATAATTACCATATGAGAAATGTGATTTAATCCCTTTCCTTTTAATTTACCTCTTCATCTGATGGTGATATTATGAGATGCAAATAGCCCAAATGACAGGCAGAAAGAGTTTATAGACAGAAGTGTCAATGTGTGATTGAACCTTAACCATCTAGAATGTACTGTATTTCATGTTATTTTCACATAGATTCTCATCTAATTCTTATCAAAAAATCTTGTGAGTTAAGTATTTTTTTGCTATATGTAGCCAGGTTTCTTCAAATTTTTTCTTTTCCTTTCCACTATTTGTGATACTCCAATTACATGTTGGGGACTGCATGATAATGTCCTCTAGGTCTCTGAAATTTTGTTCTTTTTTGTTAGCATTTTTTCCCTTGGATTGCATGATTTCTATTGCTCTACAAGTTCAGTGAATTTTTCTTTTGCTATTTCAAATCTGCTGTTGAGCCCATGTGGTAAAATTTTCATTCTAGCTACTCTTCTTTTCAAGTCTAGATTTCCAACTGCTTCTTTTTGATAGTTTCCATTTCACTGTTGAGATTCCGTATCTGGCCACTCATTAATACCATGTTTTTCTTTAAATGTTTATACTTATGTATAATTACCCATTTGAAATGTTTTCTCTAATAATCCCAGTATCTGGGCACACTTGGAGACAGTTGCTACGGACTACTTTATCCCCCTGAGTGTGGGATAGGAGAGTCCTGTTTCTTTGCATGTGTAGTAATTTTAGGCTAAAAGCTAGATTGTATATATAATATGTTGTGGCAACTCTGGATTTTTTTTCCCCCCTGAGGATTTCTGGTGTTAACTTGCCTTGATTCAAACTGAAAAATCCATCTCCCCTGTGATGTGAAGCAGCTGCTTTCTCTGCTCAGGTTTTTGGCTTCCAGCTGCTGTTTTTTTTTTAAGTTCAGCTCTCTGGAGAGTGAGGCAGGAGGTGCCCTGTGCCTGTGTAGTTTAGTTGTCTGCTAAAGATTTGGGCAGGATTCAACTCAGATTTTGGGGCTTCTTTCTGAAATCCACCATCTAAATTTCCAGTTGCTTTGCTAGCCTGAAGTTCTGCTGTCTTATACCTTAAGCCACTAGGACTTCTAATTCCTTCTATGCACACTGGATATGTGTTGAGAAATGTACTCAGGCGAAACACAACAAACTTGCACATTTCACCAGGAGAGTTCCGTCTTTCAAAAGTAGATTTCTAAAGCCCCCAGGAAGGCCCCCAGTGATTTTTGCCTCCTGGTATTCCTGTGCCTCTCTGTGGACCTCTTTCCACTGAATAGGGCTGCCCTGTAGCAATGCAGAATTGACAGAGTATGAATCTCAAGGTTAGCATCACACCTGCTACCGTGTTCTTTGGATCGCTTGCTCACTCTGAAAGGAACTGGCTGCCTTGTTGTGAGAATATATAAGCAGCCTTTGGACATATCTAGGTAGCAAGGAAGTTGTGTAAGATATGAAATGTTTGTGGTTGTTGTAAGCTGCTAGGTTTGGAGGCACTTTGTTTTGCAGCCATATATAACTAGTCCATCCTCATTGAGTTTCCACTTGCTTTTTCACCAGGCTCCCAGGTCTACCCATGAAGATGGGAAGTTATCAGCCAGCCAGGGATGTGTGCCGAGTTTATTCTCAAATTTTGGATTTCAGCCCTTCTGTGGCTCTCTTGCATCCCAAATTTCCCTTTTAAATTTTCATCTGCTCTGCTCTCTTCATGCTGTGATCTGCCCTCTTTAGTGGGGAAGGACAGTTTTCCGATGCTTGACTTGGGGTGGTTGGGAGCAAGCACTCCCCACATACACAAAAAAAGTCACAAACTCACCATTCTTATCCAATGTAGAAACCATCTTTCAAGAATAAATTCTTCTGTGAGCGCCTGGCTGACTCGGTCAGTTAGGTTTCTGCCTTTGGCTTAGGTCATGATTCCAGGGTCCTAGGATTGAGCCCTGCATCATGAGGGAGTGGTGGTAGGGCTAGTGGGGGGGGGGGGGGAAGTCCCTGCTGCTCAGTGGAGAGTCTCTCCCTCTCCCTTTTCCTCTGTACCTCCCCAGCTTGTGTGTGCTCTCCCTGTCACTCTCTCGTGCTGTCCTGTGCACATGCTCTCTCTCTCAACTAAATAAAATCTTTAAAAAAAATAATAAATTCTTCTGTTTATAACTTTCTACCTATCTTTGGTCATTTTCTAGTGCTTTCAAATTTCAGTGACATTTCATTGATAAATTGATTTAAGTCAGTGATAATTTGTTGATTTAATGAAATATGAATATTAACATCCTCTGAATACTAGAGTAGAGAAGCTGAACACCTGAAATGTGTAAGCCATTCTGAATTCCTTTGCTGAAAACTGCCTAGTCAATATCTTTTTTTTCTCATTGGTTTTCAGGATTTCATTAGTATTGATATTAATCCCTTGTTGGATTTATATTGCAAAAATATTTTTCCCAATTGGTTCTTTATCTATTTACTTCAATTACAGTGCTTTATAGATACATAATTGTTGAAACAATAAGTGTTCAAATGAATGCATGAGAGATGTTCTCTCACCTGTTACAATATGTTGAATGTTCCAACAATATCTCCTTGCTTTCATATATTTTTCTATCGTAATAAAATATGTGCAAAAACATTGGATGGCCTTGATTTGCATTACAGCATCGTTCTTCTGTCAAATCATTCATTCATTTATCTTGCTGAAATAAAAACAGTAGTACCTGTTTGTGAAGACACCTATCATCAAGCTTCAATGACTTGGGTTTCTGAGAGTCCTTCACATGGGCTTGGCCAAGTCATCCTTTCACATGGGCTTGACCACATCATTGAACTTAATTATTGTGTGGTCTGTAGTGGTAGGTCTTTTGTCTTGTAGCTAGGTCTGTCTTGTAGGTAGGTCTTCTGTCTTGTAGCTAGGTCTGTCTTGTAGGTAGGTCTTCTGTCTTGTAGCTGCCTGCTGGAAGACATTGTCTTTAGTTCATTGGTTGGTTCATTGTCTTTAGCAGTCCCTAACACACTATCTGTTCCTCATTATTAGTATCAGCAGCCCCTCTAGATGTAGCACTGAGCTGGTGGTTAAGTTCAGGCCACACCATGATGCCTTTCTAAGTTTCCCATAGTATAAAAGAGCCATGTAGCATTAGCACACTTAAGCCAATTCCCGGAAAAGCTTTGAGAAAAGTCTCCCTCCCCTCCCCCCTTGCAGCTGTGAGAAGAGGTTGTAAGAGAACGGCTGTTAAAGATTTATTATAATCATTACATTCAACAGCTACTGTAGTTTTAGTGGTTCCTAAAATACACCAGCAGTTATTGTCTGATTACTTCTACAGATAAGTTAATTATAGGAGATTTCTGACTCTTATACAAGTCTGATTTAGAGAGAAGTTTAATTACAGCAATTTTGGTGATTTAAATAAGCTCAGCATATATTACCAGTCTCAGCAAGTGTAGTCAAGTTTTTAGCTGTGTTGAAATACACATTTGCTTTGTTTTTATTTTTCATTTCATGATTTTCACCATACTGTAGTACTAGGGATAATTCAGGGCACCTGTTTCCACCAGAATGCATCTTCAGTCAAACACACTGCAGGACAATAATAGCAAATTCTTCGTTATCATTAAAATCTCATTCTAATGCTTCCCATTGAGCACTCAACAGCTTACAACGCTAATTTCTGCCATGATTGTGACAACATGAACAGGGAAGTAATCTAGGTTTATTAAGGAAAAAACTCAGATTTAGTGTGTTTGAAAATTATCATCAAGATCTAAATTTTCTTTTGATTGATGGGAAATATGACCCTGTCTTCAAATCAGAGTAATCCACTTTATTAACACATGGTCTATTTGTATACTGAAGCAAATTAAAGATTAAGATACTAGCCACATATGCCCAAGCTAGCTTAAAATTAAGCTTTCAAAAACCGTCATAAAAAGACAATGCTGTCAGCAGTCAGATATATTCATTTACTTAAATAAGACTTCACATTCGAGAGTCCATTAGTTTGGAAAATGCATTACTGAAAATTACCTCAGTCTGATTATAGAGCTCTTCTCCAGGACATTTTTTATTCTTCTGATGTAATGGCACTGTCATTTACAGCAGTAATTCTTGCCGTATGTTTATATGTTTTTCGCTTAAAAATCAAATATGTGTTGACAATAGAAAGTGTTAGCGATTGTGAAAATAAATCAAATCCTCTCTGTTTCAGTTTGGGTGATTTTATTACATTTTGCCCAGGAAGCCAGGCTATTTACTTATCCCTAACACCATGAAGTGGCAGTCATGCTTTTCTCCTTTGCTAGAATGTTCCTTCTTCTTCCTCATCATCTACTTAGGTCCTACAGTCCTTTGCTGTTACTGAGCCTGGTCAGCAGGAGCATAGAGGAGGGCGGGAGTGGCTGGAGCCTGAGGCCAGACACTCAAGGATGGGACAAATAATTAGGTGCAAGCAACAGGTGGCATCCAGGAGACCAGGCAGTAAGGTTACAGTCAAATATATCTCAGAAACGGGGAGAAGCCATTATCACAGGGGCTCAGGAACAGACAACAAGTAAAGCTGGGAGCAGGAGATCATTTCCTGACAGAAGTATTTCCACATAGAGGAGTAGTATTGGATTTCTCCAGAGGCATTGGCATACCCCAGACTCCTATTGCTAGCCCTGCTCAGCTAAGGAGCTAGTCCAGGATGACAGCAGCAGGGCATGCGGCCGGTGCAGAGATATCATCAACACTAGACTACGAGCCAGACCTGCACTATGGAAAGGACCATTGTAAATTTATTAAATAGCTCTCTTAACGATAAGCATATGACTCACAAATGGTAAGCAAACCTAACTGCATGTGAGTCTGAGAAAAATGGACAGCTTCCTCATCGTGCTGTTGGTAGCATACTGACCTGGGCTGGGGAGATGTCTGTGTCTGAATCTGGTTGTGGACCCTTTGGGGCCCATGTCTGTCTTATCTGCAGATTCCTCACCTCGCACGAGTCCGTTCCTTTGCTAAACCTCACAAATTTGAATCAGGATTGCAAGAGAATAACGTTAATACATTCTCACTTGCCATCTACACGTGTTCAAACTTCAGGTATCAAAGAACATGGTGGTTATCAATGATTCTGTCTCTACTGCTGTCTTTTCCACCCTCCTGCAGCAGCCGGGACAGAAACTATCCTCTTGGGGATTTTCACTGTTTAACTGTTAAAGCCAACTAATTGAACCCGCAGCGCTTATAGGTTACAAGGTAGCTGGGGACTTAGCACATATCATGTATTGAAGATTTATTCCTATATGGGATGAAGATGCTTTGAGAAAATTAGAAGCCTAATCCTAAAAAGCAAGTGCATTTTACTTGAGTGGTTCACTTTTTGCCCTCTTCCCGTGGGGTCTTGGCTGTGCCTTGCACGCAGAAGGTGCTCAGCAGTTAACAGGTCATTGCCGTAGACCTGTTCTTGGGTTGCCAGGGAGAACTTTTCAAAAACTCTTGTCATTAAAGTAATAGGAAAACATTACTGATGTGGTTGAAGGCATCTGTTGCATATATCCTCCAAATTATTCACTACTACAGATAATAATCATTTAAGGCAAATCTGCAGCAACTTACATTGCAAATTCTAAACCTATTTCAAATCATAAGTACATTTGTTCACTTGGTTATGGTAGAATCAGAACACTCATTTTTGCCTTTGGGTTCATTTTTAAGAAGCCTGCAGGGATCCCTGGGTGGCGCAGCGGTTTGGTGCCTGTCTTTGGCTCAGGGCACGATCCTGGAGACCCGGGATCGAGTCCCACGTCAGGCTCCCGGTGCATGGAGCCTGCTTCTCCCTCTGCTTGTGTCTCTGCCTCTCTCTCTCTCTGTGTGACTATCATAAATAAATAAATAAATAAATAAAGAAGCCTGCATATGTGTGTAAAGAGAGTGAGAGGAGGAATTGTATCTATTTCGAACATATCTTATATACAGGCTTCATCTGTGTCGAGGGCAAGTGTGTCGTCTTTTGCCAGTTCTGGGACTTGAGCCACACCTGGGGCATTGACTCTTCTTAAAGAATGCATGTGGGAATGTAGAAGGTGACTTATTAGTTTAACAAGTATTCCCACTTCCTTTGTTTGCCACGCTCTGTGGAGTGCCCTTTAAACAAAGCAAAGAAACAATGAGGAGGTAGAGGTTGTAGGCAAAATGTTCAGGGAGCCCAGAAAAGAGAAACACTCACCGCCAGGGGGCAGGTGGTAAGGAGCTGAAGTCTTCAGGGAGGGATACATTTGAGCTGGTCCTCAAGTAGCAAACAAGGCTTGTATCCATGGAATTCTCCTTGTATAGACCTCTGAATTCATTTACTTCATTGTTTTCTAATGACAGAGGTGATGGATTGATGTGAAGAACAGCTTGTAGGTGTTTCTGTGCACAACCTCCTCACTCCAGGAGCAGTACCCACTAGGGTATCATGGGGATGCTCTCCTGTAAAACATTTTAAGTTCTTTAGAATCCTATCTGGAAACTCTTGACACTATCACTTTTTGGGAAATTGTCATAATTTGTATTTTTCTAATATCTGTTGGTTTTTACCCTTTTGCTCCTTTAATTTGTCAGTATCATTAATGCTACCTTCCCCTATTCCTTTCCTGGTCCATGTAAAGATTCATTAGAACCTACCCCCAGGAATATATATATATATATTTTTTTTTTTCCATGAAATTAATCAGGAGCCTTTAGGGCTAGTTCGCTACCATGATTATAATACCAACTCTATTTAGGCTGTATGAATCACTCAAACTAAATTTGAAATAACAGTGGAAGAAATCTATACAGCATGATACCTTTAATTGATGTGCTTTACCTAAAAAGGCAAGGTTTGATAAAGGCACGTTTTAGGTAATAATCTTGATTTTTATGCTTCACTGAAATTTGGCTCCTCTCCCCCCAAGGATCACTGACTTCTTTTGTACATTTATACCACCATATTAGTGATGTTATTATTACTGTCATTCAGCTAGTTGTAGGGTGGAAGTAGCATTAATTGCAAATTACAGCTTCATCGTAAAACCAATGAACTTGGGTGAGCTTTTTGTTTCTGTGCCTTGTCACTTTGATTCATACTACATCTTGCTTTTTAACTGCTGCCGTGAACCCTGTGTGCGTTTCTCTGCAGTCTATTTTTCCATGGCACTTTGCAGACAGTCACGAGTAGAGCAGTATAGGGCTCAGCAGGATATGTGCTGCCGTGCCATTAACTGCATACCTCTGTGTGTGGTGAGGAAGGAGGCCAGAGACAGATTGTCTTTGACCCCCCCAGGAAGTATGGTAATAGCCCAACCACGCATGTACTGGAGTATTTCTCCGTGATTATAAAACACGAGTGGAGACTCATTAGTAGGAAAGAAAAATTGAGGTCTATGTTTAAATTGGCTTTTAGGTTAATAGCATCAAACATACTTAGTGCACGGGCACCCGAATAGTGGAAATACTCACATGGTGTCTCCAGTCTTGGCCAGTTGTCTTAGACTGAATTTTTGGTTTGATGTTTTGTTTTTAGATTAAAGTATGGGGCTACATTTGAATGTGGTGTTTGGAGGTTGAGGCCCATAATAACATTAGAGGAAATTTGGAGACAGGAATATTTTTCAGCCTGCATCAGCCTTTAAAGCAAACATTGTATTTTTTTTCTTTCTATCCAGGCACATTTTCCTCATAGGCACTGAAATTTCTCTTTCTTGTGTAAAGTCACTTGATCAAAACTAGACAATGCTTGGAGTACAGTGAAAGTGTCCTTTACCAGGAGTTTCACCATCAGCCCTGCCTATTCTTTTTTGCTGTTTGATCTTAAATAAGTCTCGTAGGCTCCTGGAGCTTTTCTTTTTCCATGTGTAAAATATGGCAACAATTTTGCCTGCCCTCCTGCATTTTTTGTAAGATTCTCCTGTCCTTAGATGACCATTTATTTCACTTTGCCGGTGGCATCCAGCTATACAGTTAGGAGCACTCTCCTTCCTTTTATTATTTCATGTAAAATGTAAGTGATCCCCAAATCCAGAGTCTGTTTAATATTATTTGCATATGTTCTGTTTCTAAGGGGCTCTTGATGAATTCGAAACTTAATCCTCATGACATCCCAACGTATTTAATGTCTTTAGTGTGAGAGAATACTGATTCTTCGGGGATGTTTTTCTAGAAAGTGTTTATATGTAGGAAACGAGCATCTACAAGCTGAATGAGGTGTGAGGGTATTGGAGAGCTATTTGAACAATGCTTGTCGTGGCATCTCATTAAAGAGTAAGTTATGCTTTCCTTCTACCTTGGGTGTTAAAGCTTTATTAACACTGGGTTTGAAAACAACTACCAAAAAAAGCGCTAAATGCTTAAGGGATTTATTATAAAACTCCGTCATGCCATTTATTTCTATGGATGTTTTAAATTGCCGGGGTAAAATAATGTATTCAGCAAGGAAGCAAGTTCTTGCTTCCTCCCGTGAGTCCGCTTGATTGTGCTATTGGTATCTCATTCTTTAATTAAACTTGTCCAAAGATAGGATCAGCTAAAGTGTTTACTGTATAAATAGTTTTCATTCCCAGTGTGCAAGTTTAAAACCCTGGTAAAAAGAGTTTGCCATCTGTTAAAAACCAAAACATGTGGTGTGCTGTTGCATAAAAATAAACTGCACATTATTCATAAAAAGAATCACAACATATATCATATCTTTGGGGCTGACAGTAATCTGTGCCGTTTTAGAATGTCACCACCTTCTCTCTAAGTGACAGTATGATCAGTAGTGTGTTGTGTTAAAAAAAAAAAAGTGAAAATCTATAACATGTAATGAAATTAACATATGTATTTTCATTAACATGAAAACAGATTTGTCTGAATGTAAGTTTTATTAATAAGAAATGGTCGTTTTGTTCTTCGATCATTTCAGATTTAATTATTTCTGAGTTTTTTGTTCAAACCTTTTTCCCCCTAAAATTTCAACATTTAATTTAGCCAGTTATTTAACTCTCTCCCTGCTTTGCCATTCCCTCAGCCCTGAGACAACTTCTCCTCCCACTACTGAGGTCAGCTCGTATTTCTGTTCTTTGCCTTTCCACTTGTTTATACTCATGTTCCTAAAACATAGGTTATTTGCCATCACTCATTAAAACCATCAGTAAGGGCCCCTAGGTGGCACAGTCAGTTAGCATCTGACTCTTAGTTTTGGATCAGGTCATGATCTCAGGGTCCTGAAATCGAGCCCCATGTTGGACTCTGCCCTCAGGGGGGCCAAAGGGATGTCTACTTAAGAATTCTCTCTCTCGGGGTCCCTGGGTGGCGCAGCGGTTTGGCGCCTGCCTTGGGCCCAGGGCGCGATCCTGGAGATCCGGGATCGAATCCCACGTCGGGCTCCCGGTGCATGGAGCCTGCCTCTCCCTCTGCCTATGTCTCTGCCTCTCTTTCTCTCTCTCTCTCTGTGACTATCATAAATAAATAAAAATTAAAAAAAAATTAAAAAAAAAAAAAAAGAATTCTCTCTCTCCCTTTCCGTCCCCCTTGATGCATGCCCTCTCTCTCTAAAAAAATAAAATTAAAACACCACTAATATCGCATTGCCTGTGGAATAATGGCTAAATCTCTCAGAATATTGTGCAAGAAATTCCATAATCTGACTCTCCGCCCCTTCCATAGCTTCGACCCTCACTACTCCTAAGCCAGGACCCTCTGTGGTTCTACCTGACTTTTCAGTACTGAGCTTGTGTTTTTCACATTTCCATCTTTGTATTTTCCTCTTTGGAAGGTTTTCGCCTGCCTCTACCTCATTCCAAATTAGATTTATGCTTAAAAAAGCGGCTCAAACACTACATTCTTCCTTAATGCTTACCTTATTCTTCCAATTAGAGGTAATGGCTTGCTTTTTTTGTTCCTGAAGCATTTTATGATTCTTATTTTGCCTGGTAATTTTCAACCTTCTGTTCCAGTCATTAATTTACTGCCACCGCCCCCCCGCCCCAGGTCTAAATTATTTGAGGATAGAGACTTGTCTTAGTCCCTTTGAGCTGCTGTAGCAAAAAATACCATAATCTGGGTGGCTTAGCAGAAACGGATTTCTCACAGCTCTAGAGATGGGGGAGTTCAAGATCAAGCACTGGCAGATTTGGTATGTGGTTCATGGATGGTGCCTTCTCACTGTGTCCTCACAACATGGAAGGGACTAGGGAGCGCTGTGGTGTCTCTTTTATTATTTTTATTATTTTTATTTTTTTGTGTGTGTGGGGGGGGTCTCTTTTATAAAGTACTAATCCCATTCGTGAAGGCTCTGCCCTCCTGAATTCATCACTACCCAAAGGCCCCACTTTGTAATGACATTGCCTTGGGGGTTGAGATTTTAACCTACAAATTTGGCAGGGAGGAGACATAGACTTTTAATCTATAGCAGGACTTTGTTCTATTCAAAGTATCCCCTACATTGACCAGCATAATACTTTGTCAGGTAATCCATAAATGTTTTTCCAGAATGATTTGAGAACTGAGAGACATATTCCTTTGAAAAATCCATAATAACCAAATTCATGCAGTGGAGAAATACAGATTAACAAATCAGAATGGAATGTCAGATTCTAGGTTGGATTTTTTTTCTATAGAACTACTGGATAATAGTTATGAATGTCCCAAAATATTCTTGACACTCGGCTGTTCAGTATTTCTTACTGGGCAATCAATACATGTTAAGATCCTATGGGAAGTTCTGACCCATTTGTTCGAGACAAAACCAATTGTAATCTTTGGATCTTGTTTGGATCCCATTTCAGAATAACAAACTCTAATAATGTAAGTTCATAAGATTGGGAAATGTAAATACTGACTATCCAGTGAAATTCAGATATTCAGGAATTATTGTTTATTTCTTTTTAGATATGATTAGACTTCTGTGGTTGGGTTTGTATATGTTTATTATAATAGCTCTACTGAGATAGTTAACGTAGATAAACTTCTTGTAAGACCAACAATTTGATAAGTCTCCACATAAATATGGCCATGAAACCTTCAAGATCACATCCAATGATACCAAAAGTTTCCCTGTACCCCTCTATAGCTTACCCTCGTCTTCCTGTAAGCTTACCCTGTTCTTCCATCCTCATCCACTTAGGTCCCTTCCTCTCCATGCAGTTTACATTTTCTAGAAGTTTATATAAGTGGAGTCATATAATACATGCCCTTTTTTATGTCTGGCTGCTTTCATTTAACAATTAAATTGACACTCATCCATGTTGTACTATGTAGTAACGGTTCATTTCTTTTTATCAATGAACAACATCCATTTTATTGGTATAATAGTTGGTGTATCTGTTCACCTGCTTATGGACATTTAGATTGTTTCCATTTTGGGGGTATTACAAATAAATCTGCTGTGAACATTGATGTACAAGTCGTTTTGTGAATACATGCTTTCATTTCCCTTGGATAAGTACACCGAATTGGAACAGTTGGATTCTGTGGTAGCTCTATGTTTAACTTTTTAAGAAATTCTTAAACTATTTTCCAAGTGGATTTACAGTTATTTTACATTTCACCAGGAATGTATAAGAGTTCTTCCACATCCTTACCAACAATTTGTATAGTCAATCTTTTTAATTTTAGCCATTCTAAAAGGTGTATACTGGTATGTCATTTGGGTCTTAATTTGTATTTCGTTAGTGACAAATGACATGGAGCATCTTTTCATGATCTTCGTTCTCATTCTTATCTATTCTTTGGTGAAGTATTTGTTCAAATCTTTTGCTCCTACTTTTTTTATTGGGTTGTTTGTCATTCCTTGAGTTTTGAGAGTTATTTATGTATTATTTTTATAGCACTTTTATCACATTTATTATATTTTACATAACTTACTTATGTAAATTACATATATTTTCTGACATCCTCTGGGTTGTCTTTTCATTTTCTTAAAAGTAGCTATTTATCAATAAATTAATGACAAATGTAGATTTTTCATTTATCAAATGTTTATCAAATTGAGAAAGTTTTCCTTCTATTTCTACATTGTCAAGAAGGTTTTTGTTGTTGTTGTTGTTGTTGTTGTTTTATCAGGAATGGGTTTTGGATTCAGTCAAAGGCTGAATTTTAAATTTTAAATTTTAATGAGGTCCAGTTTATGAATTTGCCCTTTTCTGGATGGTGTTCTTGGAGTCATGCCTTAAGAGATCTTTGCCTATTCCAAGGTCACAAATATTTTCTCTTATCATTTTTCCTAGAACCATTATATTATGTTTTATATGTTATATTTTTTAGTTTTGTTTATGGTAAAGGTATAAATGGCAGTTCACTTTTCAAAAATATTTTCACTTTGAAAATAAATTTTCAAACATTTAATTATGTTGGCAGAATTTGCTGAAAATATTATTTATTTCCTCTGAATTTCCTTTGTGGTTTTGTTGAAAATGTCCATATATGTATGGGTCCATTTTTGGACTCTCTTCAGTCCCAGTGATCTGTTTGTCTCTGTGTCAGTGCCACACTGTATGGATTGCTGTAGCTTTATAAAGCTTGAAATCACAAGATATTTAAAAAAATATTGGAGGAATAAGGTCTTCAAACATTGTTCTTTTTCTCAGTTGTTTTGGCTAGAGTGAAAGTCCTTTCTTTTTCCATATACATCTTAGAGTAAGTTTGTCAATTTCCACCAAATAAAAAAGGCTGCTGAGATTTTGCTCTCATACAAAATTTATGTATTAATTTGGGGAAAATTTATATCTTTACTGTGTTCACTTTGGTAATCTATTAATAGGGGATGTCTCTCCACTTAAGATCTTTTAACTTTTCTCTTGGCATTATTTTATTTTATAGTTTTCATGTTCAGGTCTTCTACAATTTGTCAGATTTGTCCCTAAATATATCATATTTTTGGATGTGATTAAAAGTGGTGTTACTTTATAACTTCAATGCTCTGTTGTTTGTTACTAGTCTATGGGGGAAAAATTGCGTTTTCTATATTGATCTTATATCCTGGAGCCTTGCTAAACTGACTTAGACATTCTAGTAGCTTTCCTGTAGTTTATATCAGATTTTCTACAAAGATATTTATGTCATCTCCAAATAAAGACAATTTTATTTGCTTCTAAACAATATGCTTTCTCTTTTCTTTTTCTTTCCTGATTCAGTGCCTAGAATCTCCAGTAGAATGTATAACAGAGTTATGAGAGTAGGTATCTTTATCTTGTTCCTGATCTTAGGGGGAAAAAATCACTCTTTCATCAATAAGTTGATAACAGATGTAGATTTTTCATAGATACTGTTTATTAGATTGAGAAAGTTTCCTTCTATTTCTACATTGTCAAGAGTTTTTTATTATTATTTTTTTTAATCAAGAATGGGTTTTGGATTCAGTTAAAGACTGCTTTTCTGTCTAATAAAATGATTGTATGTTCTTTTTTTGTTTTTGTTATATTAATATAGATTGCACTGGTTGATTTTCATATGTAAAACCAACTATGTACATTTCTGAGATAAATCTTATGATGCATTACCTTTTATATATGTTGTTGGGTTTAATTCGTGAAATTTTATTAAGAAGCTTTTAAATCTGTGCTCATGATGCACGTGAGCATCTTTTTTTTTTTTTTTTTTTTTTTTTTTTTCTTCATGTAATGTCTTTACCTGGTTTGGGTTTCATAATAATGTTGACCTCATAGAATGAATTGGGTAGCAATTCCTCATTGTCAAGAATTTTTGTATTATGTATTATTTCTTCCTCAAATGTTTGGTAGAACTTACCAGTGAAGATGCCTAAACCTAGAGTTTTCTCTATGGGAATGTTTTTAATTACAAATTCAGTTTCTTTGATTGATTCAGGATATTCAAGTTATATTTATTTATCTTCAAGTAACCTTTAGTAGCTTCTATCTTCCAAGAATTGTCTGTATTTCATCTAATTTGTTGAATTAATTGGCATGACATTGTTCATAATATTCTCTAATTATGTTTTTAATAATTGTAGAATCTGTAGTGATATTACTCATTCCTAACATTCATTATTTATGATTTTTTCTTCTCTTTTTTAAAAATCAATCTGGCTAAGGTTTTATCAGTTTATTTATCTTCTCTTAAAATCAGCTTTAATTTTATTGACTTTATTATTTTTCTACTTTGTAAGCTACTGATATCTGCTCTGATCTTTACTGTTTTTTTAGTTCTAGTACTTTAGGTTTAATTTGCCCATCTTTTTCTAGTTTCTTTAAGGTGGAAGCTTGAAAAATGTTCTGTGTGCACTTTCAAAAATGTGTATTCTCTTGTTGGAGGGGAGTGCTCTAGAAATCAGTTTGGTAGATTGGTTCATACACTTATTCAAATCTATATCCTTGCTGACATTCTCTCTACCTGTTCTATCAGTTATTGAATGAGCAGTATGAAAATCTCGGAGAGATTTGTGGATTTTTCTACTTATACTCTACAGTTCTGTGTGTTTTGGAATCATGGATTCTGAAGCTCTGTTACTAGCTGAATAAACATTTAGATTATTATATTCCTTTAATGAATTGACTCTTTTATTGTTATGGAATAACCTTCTTTGCCATGGATTATATTCTTTGAACACAAATCTACTTGAACATTAATATAGGCACTCTAGTTTTATTTTGGTATTAGAATGGCATGCCATTTTCCTTCCATTGGCTTTTCACTTGTTTGTGTTTTTGTATTTGAAGTGCATTTTTTTATAGTCAGCATATAGTTAGGTCATGGTTTTTCATTGAAGCTGAAGTACTTTGGCTTCTAATTGGGATATCTATATTTAATGTGCTTATTGATTTGATTAGGCTTAAATCTGTTTCTTGCTGTATGTTTTCTATCTGTCACATCTATTTGTGCCAATTTTTTCTCTCTCTTCCTTCTTTTGGAGTAATTGAATAATTTTTATGATTTGATTTTATCTATTCTGTTGTGTTTTTAGGTATAACTCTTATTTCTTTAGTGATTGTTTTAGGGCTTATACCATACATCCTTAACTTATGAGTCTGCCTCCAAGTGATATTATACTTTTTCACATATACTGTATAGAACCTTACAATATATACTTCCACCTCTCCCCTCTGAATTTGTGCTCTTGTTTTTGTACATATTACTATTATTTTAAAGTCTAAACTACATTGTTATTGTTTATCTAAACAACTATTTTATTTATTTAAAACAATTACCTTTTGGGGTGCCTGGATACCTCAGTGGGTTAAGGGCCTGACTCTTGGTTTCAGTTCAGGTCATGATCTCAGGGTTGTGAGATTGAGTCCTGCATCTGCCTCTTCACTGAGCATGTAATCTGCTAAGGATCCTCTCTTTTGCTCTCCTTCTGCCCCTCCCTTGCTTACACTCTTTCTCTGTCTCTCAAAAAAAAAGAAAAAAAGAAAAAAAAGAAATAATACCCTTAAAACATAGATAAAACAATTATCTTAAAGAGATTTAAGTAATAAGAAAGAAAATGTATAGTAAGCCGTGTACTTACCATTATCAGTCTTTTCTTTTTTCTGTATACATCTATATGCCCATCTATTATCAATTTTCTTCTGTTTGAAGGATGTCATGTAATATATCTTATAGTGCAGGCCAGTTGGTGAATTCTTTAATTTTTTATATATCTAAAAAGACTTTATTTCACCCTTATTTTGAGAGATAGTTTTGCTGGGTATAGAATTCCTCAGTTGACTTTTTCTTTTCTGTTACTACTGCTGACCCTCAAAAAATGCAGGGGTTGGGGGCACTGAGCTCTCTGCACAGTCAAAAATCCATTATAACTTTTGACTCATCAAAAACTTAATTACTAATAGCCTGGTCAGAAGCCTTACTGATAACATAAGCAGTCATTTAACACATATTTTGTAGGGATGCCTGGGTGACTCAGCAGTTGAGCATCTGCCTTTGGCTCAGGGCATGATCTCTGTCTGGGGATTGAGTCCCATATCCGACTCCCTGTGAGGAGCCTGCTTCTCCCTCTGTCTATATCTCTACTTCTCTCTCTGTGTCTCTCATGAGTAAATAAATAAAATCTTAAAAAAAAAACACACACACGTATTTTGTACATTATATATTATATACTGTATTCTTACAAGAAAGTAAGCTAAACAAAATAAAATGTCATTAAAAAAAAAACATAAGATAAAATACATTTAGGGCACTATATTCTAAAAAAATTCACATATAAGTAGATCCACACAGCTCAAACCATGTTGTTAAAGGGTCAACTGTAAAAGAAAACATTGCTCCATTCTCTTTTCCTTTTTTTTCCCCATTCTCTTTTCCCTTCCATTTTTTCCTAGTAAGTCGCTATCATCCTTCTTTTTCATTCCCTATATGTTGCATGTCTGTTCTCCCCTATCTACATTTAAAGTTTTCTTTCTATCGCTGGTTTTGAAAAATTTGATTCCTGTCTCTCAGGAATTACTACCTTTCTTTTTTTTTTTTTAGGAATTACTACCTTTCATTGTCCAGTATAAACTAACCCACAAACCATTGTTTCATATATGATATGAAAATTTTTAGAAATTTGATTTTGTTTTTAATATATGCACTCAACCTTAATATTTAAGGATAAGCTCCCCTTCTTTTTTTTTTTTTTTTTTTTTTATGATAGTCATACAGAGAGAGAGAGAAAGGCAGGCAGAGACACAGGCAGAGGGAGAAGCAGGCTCCATGCACTGGGAGCCTGACATGGGATTCGATCCCAGGTCTCCAGGATCACGCCCTGGGCCAAAGACAGGCACCAAACCGCTGCACCACCCAGGGATCCCAAGTTCCCCTTCTTTATTGTTATTTCTACTACATCTATTTCAGAAAGGCAGTGGCTTTTTCAGTATATTGAATTATAGGTATATGTCTCTGTTACTGATACATATTCACATTTGTCTGAAATGAAAATTCAGTCAATTAAACATGGATTTTCAATTAGTTAAAATATTGAGAAATAGTTTATCTATCACTCTATCTGCCATCCTTCAAAAAACTCAGCTGTTTCTCTTTCCCTGGAGATCCAGATCTTTACAGTTGGATCGCTTTTTGAAAATTTGTGGTCATCTTATGTTGACTACCACTCCTATAAACCAAAATTAATAAATTCTATAATATCAGGTTTTTATTTTCTTCACATATGAAGAAATTATCAAAACACTCTTGGTATTTATTACAGTGATTGAATATTTAGAGATTTCCACTTGGGTTTGGTGACATCTCACATATTGTCTAAGAAATATGAACCAAATGTAACTTGGGTCTTAAAAGATATACTAATCATAACCAGCCAATATTAATACTGATAAACACAAACATATGTTGACATCTGCTTATCAAAAAAATAAGTTAGCATTAGAAACTAAGCTTCCAAATACCTAAATTATTCATTTATATATATGTACTAACATTTAGATATATCTGCAATGTTGCAGAGCAGAATTACCTGTAACTATGTTTTTTGTTTGTTTGTTTGTTTGTTTTTTTAAATATAGTTGCTTATCTCATCTTTGCCACACTCCCTCCCTTGGTGCTTGGGAATGTCTATTTGTTTCAAGTTCCCCTGGTGGTACTGTGGTACAGCCAGGCTTGGAAATTATTGCTTTATTTAACATTACTGGGAAATCAATATGTCATAGGAACATATTTTTTAATTTTTTAATTATTTGTTTTTTTTAGAAAGAGAGAGCACAAAAAAAAAAAAAAAAAAGAGAGAGAGAGCACAAACAAGGGGGGAGGGGAAGAGGGAGAAGAAAAGAGAGATTCTTAAGCTGGCTTCATGCTCAGTGCAGAGCCTGATGCAAGGCTCTATCTCACAATGCTGAGATAACGACCTGAGCCAAAATCAAGAGTCAGACACTCCTCCAAGCCACCCAGGTGCCCCCATAGAAACATATTTTTTAAAGGACTTAAATACCTTTAAAAACCATTTAAACAAAAATTTAAAATTTGGTAGATACACCTTTCTAAAATACTTTTTATGCAACTCTACCTTCTAAAATCATATGCTATGCATAATTTAACTTTCCTTGGTGATTGGAGACTATGATTCCCATTTTAATAAACATCACTTACAATGCAGTGATGCATTTTGGGGCTGTTGAAGTACATAGCACCATTTACCTCTACACTGTCTGGTCAGTATTGAAATGGGATAATATCTGTTGGTTTTTCTGTCTTTCTGACTTCCTGTCATCTTTAATTTTTTGCCACTGAGTGTACCTCTGACTCAAGCAACCCTTACTCTCTCCTTCTAATGTGTTACTTAAAGTGAGTTAAGGGCTCAATCAGAAGAGCAAGATTGTTAGAACTGTAACTAAAATAAAGTTTGGGAAAGGTGGCTATCCTCTCATGGAACAGTGCACATGGAGATGAAATTCATAGTGTCTGAAGCAGCTGTTGGTAAGCGTGTGGACTGCCTTGGCACTGAAGGGGTTTCTTTTATGTATAGAAAACACATCGCTTAGCGTCTCTGAAATTTCTAATTTAACATATGGGGTCACATCTGTTAAAGGATTATTAGTCTAGAAAGGGAGTGATGTATAATTTATTAAAATAACTCTATGGGGAGATAGCGGACTACATTTAATAAACTGGAATACTTGCTGGCTCTACTGAATGCTCCCAGTGGAATCCCACATTATTTCAATAGAGGGGGCAGATGAAAACAACTGGCCTTTATATAATGTTTACTGTGTTGTATTACTTAGTGTCTCTCAGCTGAAAAATATTTATGTTAACTATTCGGTTTAAGCCTTGAATATTGAACTCCTGCTGCTATATAGTTGATATTTACTTCTAAGGAGAAGAAGAGTCCATTATTCCTTAGCTGTAGGAGGATGCAAAGGAAGGATGCACCACCCCTTTTCCCTCCCATATGCAGTGAAGGTCAGCAGGTAAGAGAATCTGCCTGGAGTTGCCCAGATTTACCTCTTCTCCCAGTGCTATAGACCTACAAGATAGATAGTATTAGAGGAGGCAGGCTCAGGGGGGGTTCATTTTGGATCAAATACATTAATTTTCCTTTCTCACAGTGATAATACAAAGACTCCTGCCAGAAGCACTTCCAGGGCTGCATGTTGATTGGGTTTTTCAATAACAAAGAACAGGACTCTCTCTCTTGATATAGCAGATCTCTTGCAGACCCCACTGTGAAGCAAAGCAACAAAATACTGTAGGGGTGGAAAAGTTTTTCTTCTTCCCTTTCCGGTTATTTGTCTGGCCTAATAATCAAACTGACATAAGATGGACAACCAGGAGAAAAACAAAAGTTTAACAACACGTATAGCTTCTGTATGCACAGGAGAGACCCAGGAAAACTGAGTAACTCTTCATAATGGTGGAAGCCATCACCTTAAATATCCTCTTCAGCTAAAGGTGAAAGGCAGTGAGCCTGGAGAGCCAGTGATGGGAGCTTAGTAGGAGAAACACAGTAAACAAATGTAGTAAGGTTGTTAGGCAGACTTAAGTCCAGGCTTTCTCCTTTGATAAGAGTTTCTGCAGATTGATCCCTCCTTCCTGAGAGGGAAAGGCACACTTAAAGACAGAGAGAGAGAGAGAGAGAGAGAGAGAGAGAGAGAGAGAGAGAAATCCTTAAAAATAGATATCTCTCTTGTTCCATGCTAAGCATGGAGCCTGCTTAGGATTCTCTCTCTCCCTTTCCCCGCCAGCCCAGTTAAGGGCTCTCTCTCTTTAAAAAAAAAAAAAAAAAAAAAAAAGGATATCTCCCTTGTAAATGTCTCTTACAAAAGGGTAACTTCTGCTCAATACTCAGAGTTTCTTTTGTGTCTGCAATCTCTTAAAAATAACCAGCCTAAAATACTCAATATGCCAAAGAGGCATATCTTGGAGTGGCAAAATTTCTCCTCTAAAATACTTGAAACAATTCACACTTTTAAATAAAAGAGAAAGAACTGAGTGCTCCCATCCTCCTCCCCTGCCTATGCCTTGAAGAAACATGCGTAAATGTGAACATACGGGCTTGTTTTCCCTATACCTGGCAGAAAGAATTCCTTTAAAAATCTTAGTCCTGAATTCTTCAAGTCTTGAATGTTTTGCTCTTGTTTCCTTTTTTTTTAAACATTTGCCTTTATTTATAGATTTACCTCAATACCAGACAAATTTAGAGACTTTTTTTTTCTTATGTTGAAATCTAGCATTGATTTTAAAAAGAAAAGCAAAATTAACTTCCAATTCTAACACAGGAAGATTAAAATATGTAATGGAGTCTGTCTTAGGTTAATTGTTAATTAACATGAATAATATTGCAATAAAGCATTATGTGATTATTTTAGCTTCAGGCTGTTTCAGATAGTGGGCACATTTTTCCTCAATGTCTTATTTTGGTCTTATTCTTCCTTCCCTTAAAATTATTTTGCTGTTTAGATTATTTGTTTTCATACCCCTGCTTTGGATACCTATAACAAAAAGGGTTTTTTATGCTTTCATATTTTATGTCATTCTACTTTGAGACACCTAACAGAGTGTGGGTGGCAAGGGAAGTATTGGCCCTATAGGTCCTTAGTCCTTTGTTGATTCAGAAAATAACAAACCAGATACAGATACAGTGTGGCAGAGTTACTAGTTGCCCAAAATCTCTGTCAGGGAAATGGTTGACTGTAGAGCAAATCTGATATCTTAAAAATAATAAACAAAATAATTCTTCAAACCATTTGCTAATAAGGTGTTGGAGATGAGCAAATTTTCCTCTCTCCAAGGTTCTTCCAGCAGGACTAAAAATGAAATTGACATGATACAGATTAACAGGAGAAAATCACATATGGTGTTGTACATGTAGGGTATCCACAGATATGAAACTTCACTGACAGTCAGTTAACATGAGGCTTATAGAACATCCTGAGCTAAGGAACTAAGACCCACCCAAGATAAGGGTCTAAGGATAAAAGGGGGAGGTAGACCATTAACTGGAAGGTGAGAGGAAATATTTAGGAAACAAAGGCTGCCCTATTATGCAAATAACCTTCTCAGATAAAAAAACATCTCTTAATAGCTCTCTTCCTGGTGCAGGCTTTCCTTTCCAATGTAAATTTAGGCAGTTGAGAGTGTGGTAAAGACCTTTTCCTGAATCTGCTGGGTTTTGATTGCTTTTACCTCTGAAATAATCTTCATGCCAAAGTGGTCCATCTTGGGGTGGCCTTCCTTTGGCCCCTACAAAGATATGTCGTACGCATCTCCCATTTCATTAAGCAACAGAATTTTAAGATACGTAAAAATAAGGTATTATAGATAGATGTCATTATTAACATTTATATTACTGTTCTCTGTTCCTTTATGTTTGGTAGGTGAGCGTCAGATATTATACCAATTTCAAGGAAGCAAAATTAAGCAAATCACCTAAGGGCAGAATTGAGGCTCACATGCTGTCTTCTAGACTCTACACTGTGATGTCCTAAGTCAGGGCATCTGCATAATGTGTAAACCCTAGATCTTTGAGACACAAGAGGAAAATTACCGTGGTTATTTAAATGCCTTCATCCTCTGAGACAAGCAGTACCAAATTCAGCTTAGTCCTTTACACAATGTAGCAGCCAAGAGCAAGCTGCCCCAAGATGGGCCACTTAGACCTGAAGATTATTTTACCCTGAAGGTAATCTAGACCCTGTGGGCTCAAGACACACCTTTGCCCCTCTCTTAACTACATAAAAGAGTGTAAATTAGAGGGTGGGGGAGGTGGGGATCTTTCTTGGATTAAGAATTATTACCAGAAGTGAATATCGTCTGAGTGACCCATTCGTTTGGCAGGACAAACATCAAATGACCAGATATATTTGTTCCTCTTCTTACTGCCCTGTGAATTGCATTCCTTCCTGTGAAGTCTCAGGCTCCTTCTCCTTAGTTCAGTATGGCATACCTCTTTTTGCGTGTCTTTGGAATTTCCGTATCTGTGTAGATTCCCTGTACGAAGTTAAATTTGATGATCTGTCTCATATCAATTTCATTCTTAGTCCAACTAGAAGGACCTTGAAGGAAACAGGAATTCTTCCTGTTACTTAATCATACCCTACAATCACTCTCAAAACTCTTAGAAACACCCTAGTTTCTTAACTTTGGGGCTAGGTCCTAGAGATATATAGAGCAAAATGGCAAAAACATAGACATTGCAGTCAAGATCACGCCAAGCTCCATCTTGGCTCCTCCTGCTTACAGTTTGCACAGCCTAGGTGAGTCACACATGTCTAGCAGAGTAAGTGCTCAGTAAATGTCAACTATTATTATCAGCAAACAATTTGATAAGGCATTAAGCAGTGACTCAGAACATAAATGCAAGATGCTTTGTGGGTTTATGTTCTACTAAATTAGCTTAACTTACTGGGTAGTTGTGTCAGGGAAGAAGAATTTCCTCTGCTCTTCAAAGTCCTTCTAGCCGGATTGCGACTCACATTTGATGTTGAGGCAGATTAACAGGAGAAAGACAAGTTTAATTTTGTGCCAGTGAGAAATCCATACAGAGATGGAAATTCCAGACAACCAGGGGTTCATTTTGAACAAAAGAGAAAGGGGTAGGATCTGAGACTTCCAAGGGAAGGAATGCAATTCTTGGGAAAATGAAAAAGAGCGAATGTTTGATAAATGAATGTTTGGTGATAGCTCTCTTCCCACAGTGGGTCCTCTATCTAAGTTCTTTTAGGCAGCTGTTGGGGAGATAAAGAGCTTTTCCTGTATCTGCTGGTTTTGATGGCTTTTAACTCTATATAATCTTGTGTTAAAGGGACCACCTTGGAGCAGAATACAAATGGCATCCTGCCATTTTTGTTCTAAATTGGTGAATATACTGAAAAATTAAAATGGAATAAGACATAGGAATTAAGTATGAGTGTTTTCTATAATATTTTGAGTGAGGATTGGCTTACACCAACGTTGTTTCTTTTTCTCATCTTTTTCTGCTGCCCCCTCCACTGTTGTCCATGGACACTTTTTGGATTAGACCTTCTTTTTATAAAGCAAGCTACTCTCAGTTCATTCTCTTCCTGGTGGCTTATAATTTGCTGATCTATTTTGAATAGCTGATATGCCTAAGTTAAATTTGACATTGTCCCATTCCCTTCCAGAATGTCTTGATTCATTCATGCTTACATATGTTCAGAAACATTTGTTGAGGGCTTTCTCTGTAGGACAGGCCATGTGCTCAATGCTGGGAATAAGTTACAAGGAAGACACAGTTCCCTTCTCCCACAAACTAACAACCCAGCAATGCTTGGGGAGGGTTGGTAGGAGGGAGAGAGGGTGAGCTTGTGCCAGCTAAATATACAACCAACTTAAACACAGCCAGAAAAGTTTACTATCTCTAGAAACAAAATGCTAATGGAGTGAAGAAGAGAAGGGTTTTTTTTTGTTTTGTTTTGTTTTGTTTTTTCATGATGAAGCCTTAGATGACTAACTAGAGGAAATGGCATTTAAACTAGGTCTTGAACTTTGTCTTGAATACTTTGTACAAAGTATTCTTTGGTACAAATTGAAGTATTTTCCAAAGAAAACACCAGGAGAAGATTCACAGAGGTGTCAAAGTTCACACCGTATTTGAGAGGCTATGTAAAGGCAACAGAAAGTGTTTTTTGTTTTTTGTTTTTAAATTTTTTTTTTAATTTTATTTATTTATGATAGTCACAGAAGAGAGAGAGAGAGAGAGAGAGGCAGAGACACAGGCAGAGGGAGAAGCAGGCTCCATGCACCGGGAGCCCGACGTGGGATTCGATCCTGGGTCTCCAGGATTGCGCCCTGGGCCAAAGGCAGTCACCAAACCGCTGCGCCACCCAGGGATCCCAGAAAGTGTTTTATAGGTACTGAACAAGAGAGGAAAACAGAAATTAGAGGCCAGTTTGTGAAAGGCCGTAAACCTGGTTACAGAAAGCACAACTGTGACATAGATCAAGATGGACATTATCTCCTTTGAATAAATAAAGCATTTGGGGGGTTTTGACTTAATGGGAGAAATTCCATTCTCTCCATTCCTTTCCATTCCATTCCATTCCATTCCATTCCATTCCATTCCATTCCTGTCTCAGGGTACAGTTAGTTTAAGGTCCTTAATTTACACACAAAATTGCATCAAAAGCAAAATGGTATCCCAGGACAGGAGCCGATGCCATGACCCTCAGTGTGGCATCTGTTGGCATCTTGAATCCCTCATCTGGGTTAGGGTAGGGAGCTGCAGTTGTATACTTTGTGTCTTGCATGTTGACAGAAGCCCAATTCTTGCTATGCTGTTGCCCTTTTATAGTTGGGGTGTACATCCTCTCTCAGCAAAACTTATACTCCTTAAACATGTACTTCAGGCCTCTGCTGGCTCTTGAAACAGGCTCAGCATCACTGAGGCCGCATCCTCAGATGTGGGGAGAGAGCAACCCAGTACCCAGAGTCCTTGAACAATATCTCCTCCTTGAGCTTTCCAGAACTTTGGAATAGACTCCCATAATAAGAGCATTCACATAGATGGTACCAAACACTAGCGTCCAAGCAGAAGGAGATGTTTGGCTTTTTACTTACAAGAAAAATAATTAATGATGAAAGTACAAGTCCCCAGTTGTGACTGAATTACCAAATAGATACTCTCCTCTGCCTAGAATAATGCTACCACTACCTGTGTATGCCTCAGTTCTAAGTTTCCCTGAGAAGCTTTCCTTCTTCCTCCCAAATAGATTGGCACCACTCCTTGTCCATCCTTAAACTCATTCCTCTGAAGGTTAATTATCCTTTCACATCTTTCTTCTCAATAAGACTAGCCTCCTTGAGGAAGGTCTTTCAAAATCCCAGCACAGCATGGTCCTTGGAACACAGTGGCATTTTAGCAAATAGTTGAAGGAATGAACCAGTCAGTGAAGAAGGTTGGTCTTAATCTAAAGGCCTTGGGCTCTCTCCATTGCATACAAACACTGAAGAACAGCAACATTTTGGTGTAGTTCAAGAGTAGTCAAAAATTTTTTTAGATAATTTTTATGCAAAAGAGTAGAATGTTTGCAGGGGGAAAAGAATTTTCAAGGAAGAGAGCTTCTTTCAGAAAAAAGCTAGCTGCGATATTAAATAAGAATATATATATAAAAAAAAAAAAAGAATATATAGATGTCATCAAGGGCCTTATTGGGTCTGGAAGAGCATTTTTTTTCCCCTTGTTTTTGTGCAGGAGAAGCCTCTTAAGCATGGTTGAGTTTGAATTACCTCCCCATAGGTTCATGGTAAGGGGGAGGCTCAAAGTCAGATTTAATTTTAATTTTAATTTTTTTTTAAGATTTTATTTATTCATTCATAGAGACACAGAGAGAGAGAGAGGCAGAGACACAGGCAGAGGGAGAAGCAGGCTCCATGCAGGGAGCCCGACGTGGGACTCGATCCCAGGTCTCCAGGATCACACCCTGGGCTGAAGGCAGGCGCTAAACCGCCGAGCCACCCGGGCTGCCCTAATTTTAATTTTAAACGTATGAAATTTTCAGGGCTCCTGGGTGGCTCAGTCAGTTGAATGTTTGATTCTTGGTCTCAGCTCAGATCTTGATCTCGGTCATGAGTTCGAGCCCCATGTTGGGGTCCACGCTGGGCATGAAGACTACTTTAAAAAATTTTTTTTATTTTTGTGCCCAAATGATTTTCATACTGGTTGTATGTGTAAGAGTTCTCATTGAGAATCATGTGACTTGTCCCTTCCTTATAATGTTTTTGTTAAGGCAATATTGAGGCATATTTATATGTGCTAAGTCCAAACCGTACAAATTCCAACAGTGCAGGGATGAGTTTTGACATACACATAGACATCTATATACAGTTTACCCATCTATATTAAGATATAGAACTCTATAACCCCCAAATTTTCTTTTACCCTTTGTAGTGAGCCCCTTTCCCCACTCCCAGCCTCTGGAACCATTTACCTGTTTTCTTTCCTTGCAGTTTTCCTTTTTCCACAATGCTCTATAAAGGGAATCATCCAGTCAGTAATCTCTTGAATTTGGCCTCTTTTACTTAACGTAATGCATTTGAGGTACCTTACACATATTATAGACTAGTGTGGAGTAGTGGTCCATTGTATTACTATGTCACAGATTGCCTATTCATCAGCTGATGGACATTTGTTTTTTTCTACTTTTTGGCTGCTGTGAACAGTGCTACAGTGAATACACACATACAAGTCTTTGTATTTGATATATGTTTTCATTTCTCTTGGGTGGGTAACTAGGATCAGGATTGCTAGCATGGCTTTCTCAGTAATTTCATTATTATGTTGTATGTTCAGGGATCTATGGGTATATATAAAGAGTGGGAGACATGGACAGTGTAGAGCATGGGGACAGATTGGAAGCAGGGAGACTAGTTAGGAAATTGTTGTTTTTCTGTCTACATGTGGCAGACATTGCCATCCTCATCACTCTCTTTAATACAGTGGGTTTAGAACATAGAGTAATACAGGGCACCTGGGTGGCTCAGTGGATGAGCATCTGCCTTTGGCTCAGTTCGTGATCCTGAGGTCCTGAGATCGAGTTCCACATCAGGCTCCCCTCTGGGATGCCTGCTTCTTCCTCTGCCTGTGTTTCTGCCTATGTCTCTGTGTCTCTCATGAATAAATAAATAAAATCTTAAAAAAAATAAGAAAGAAAGAAAAAGAACATAGAGTGATACAGAGATCCTCTGTCTGTTTTTGTTGGTGATCAAATTCGACCCATACACCATAACATAAAAACATCTTCATTTGTGGCCCAAGTGGAAATGAAAGGGAATCAGCATTTTTTAAATATAATCTATGTATTACTAGAGCTTATACTGTTAATTATTCTTTATTGTCCCTCTTCTTCTTATTTCCTCTTAATGTTTCAACCATGGCATGGCAAGGGAACTGAGAATTTGAAACGCAGCTGAAATGTACTTTTTTCCTTTGTGGTTTTGGAAAAAAAATAAGATACTTGCAATGGCAGTGATTATTTTTATACAAAGTTTAATATAGCATGAATAACTTCCATCTAAACTATTTCTTAAAAAAAAAAAAATCCATGCTTAACAAAATTAACAATTCATTCCAGTACTTTCTAGGTCTACTTTGAAAGATGATTAATGTGATCTCAATCAACTGAAAATTAAAATCACAGGATTTCCAAGTTCAAAGAGGTTTTAACACAGCCAGCCCACATCACTCATTTGTAGATGAAAAAATTGGGGCCCAGACCACCAGGAAGCCTGGTTTCGTCGTTAACCATGAGAACTTACCGTTGTTTCTGTGACTTGGCCATGTGCCTCCCTATAACAAGAAGGAAGAGCTCTGTGTTTTTTAGAATTGGGAAAATTGTCTTAGGCTTTTTATACATTTAAAAATAAAAATAGTCATGATAGGACAAAACTTGAATTTCACAGAGAAAAGAAATAGGAACTACTAAAAAAGATATATGAGAAGAAATATATAAGATTTTTAATATTTTGTCTGGTTTTTTTGTGATGATAGTGAAATATCTTGACATCAAGATATTTAGAGTGTATGACTGTTTAACAAGCATATTATATCACTGCTGACTATGTTGAATGTCCTGAACTGCCAATAGTTTTTCTTCTTATAGTTAAATCTCATGTGAACTTTGTAAAACGAGAGACAGATATGGAAAACCAGCGATCCCTAGCAATGACACCCAGTAGTCAGGTGCATGCCAGGCTTTCTTGGTCCTGCTGGCATTCTGCCGACAGACACTTCTGAAAAACCAGAAAGAGCAATTGAGAGATATAAGTCAGTACTGAGATGACAAGCCAGTAACTCACCACCATGCATTCACATCTTAGTCAAACATCAATTTGCTTTCCATATCGTCAGCATATATGCTAATGTATAATGACATGCAGCTGAAAATGCCCATTATTCACTATTTTGTCAGTCTCTGCTTCAGCTATTTATATTTTTAACAACAGGGATCCTGAGGGTTCAGGGAGGGGAGAAAAGAAAGGTGGAATAAACAAAAGAGTATAACAATTTTTTAAAATGTGCAAGGAGTGAAATAAAGGAAAGGTGATCAGAGTGTCACCTTTCTTGCTGATGACAACTGAATTGAAAGATGGGGTCTAGATAAGCAGGAATAATGAGTTTATTAATAATGAACTCCAGTGGGGCATGTGGGTGGCTCAGTGGTTGAGCATCTGCCTTGGGCTCAGGGCATGATCCCAGGGTCCTAGGATTGAGTCCTGCATCAGGCTCCCCAGAGGGAGCCTGCTTCTCCCTCTGCCTATATCTCTGTCTCTCTCTTTTTGTCTCTCATGAATAAATAAATAAAACCTAATAATAATAATAATAATAATAATAATAATAATAAATCCCAGGATTAGATATACCTGTCCACTCCAGGCAGCTTGGGTCAGGTCTAGCTTCCCATTGTGGGGGCCTCCCTGTAAGATTGTGGTCAGCTCAGCGTTCTACATGTGTTCTTAAGAGGAAGAGATAGGGCAGGACTGAGCCACACAAGCTTGTTATATCCCCCAACCCAATGAACACAGCACCTCCCTGTGGGGAGAGGCAAGAGGCTAAGAGTTTTTGGGAAATGCCCCTCTCTTCAGAAACAAACCATTTGAGTGGGAAATGTGTGTCCCTTTCCTCCTATGTGGGTGAGAGAGGGGAGGTTCCAAGGGATTGACCCTTTTGGAACCTCAGTGACATGCCTGTGAAGTGAAATTCACTGTGTCTGGGAGGTTGAGAGAATAAAAGGAGTTATATGTAAAGCACCCAGCATGGAGACATGTACAGAGTGAATTCTAAAAAAAATTAAAAAATAAAATAAAATAGTAGTAATTCCATGCAGTGTTTGTTTGGACAAGTCCACATGTTCCCTCTTTGCCCTATTTTGTTTGCCATCTCTAACCAGTTTTGTGATTTAGACAACCAGATGGATATGATGCCATCCTCTGAAAGAGGGCAAATTTGAGAAAGAATAGAGTAGTGAGCAATAGTGCATTTGATTTCTTATCTACTGAGCTTAAGGCATCTGTGTCATAAATCATAAGCACATGGATTTATGATTTTTGTAATGCAAAAGAAAATTGACCTGTTAATATGTAGCTCATTTGGAAATCAAACTGTTAAAGAAAGCCCTGTACAGGGCTGAGGACTGACCCAGAGAGCACAACATCCCAGGGATCAATGGAGAGCAGGAGCCACAGAGGAACCAAGGGGGAAATGGAGAGGCCAGAGAATAAGGAAGAAAACTAGGAAAGTGGGCAGCACAGAGGTCAAGAAGAGCAATCATTCCAGGAAGGAGGGAGGAGTCAACTATGCCAGATGCTACAGAGCAGTCAGGTAGGATAAAGAGAAAAAGGAACAAATGGGCCTGCAGAGGACATAGACATCATTAGCTGTCAGTTATGGAGCACTTAAAATATGCCAAGCACTGTGCTACTTACTCGTGTGCAATATTAATTCTCAAAAACACTAGCCCCATTTTTACAGATAAGGGAAGTAGAAGTCAGAAAAGCTTAGTAGCAGTTTGGCTTAGGTCACAAAGCTTAGAAGTCCCAGAGCCGGGACTCAGACCCCTGCCATCTAACTCTAAACCCTTTCTTCCAGAGACTTGCTTGTGCACTGTGCTGGGTGAGGAAGCCAGAGCACCTTGAGTTGAGAGGCAGCCAGGAGTGAGGGGAGGGTAAGAGAGGATGGCAGGTAGAGGAGGGCAGGCTGAGGTTTGTCTTGCTTTAGGAAGGCAAAGACCTCAGCATTATTAAATGACAATAGATGCTCAGAATAGAGCCAGGAAGTGAGGAGACACCCAGGAGATGGAGGAGGCAGAGGACAGGTGAGTGTGGAGGGGAGGGACTTTAGGAAGGAGAGCTCCTCCTCCTCTGTGACAGGGGAGAACAGAAGCAATTAGATGTATAGGTTCAGTGTCAGCACATCGAGGAAGTTCTCTTCTGATTGTTCTCATTCGCTCTCTCTCACCCACTTCTCCTCCTGTCCCACCACCAGTTCTCTTCTCTATTTGGAACCCTTCTGTGTCCCTCTCTTTTCACTCTCCTGAGCCCTCAGACAGGACGGTTTGCTCCAGGCTTCCAGGAAGGACGTGGCATCCATCCACCCCACCGGCAATGCCAGGTGTACCCTAGCAGCCCACCCCCCCACCCCCCCCCACCCCCGGTGCTGGATGTGACTTTATGCTAAGTGAGCATGAACCAAATCAGTTTGCAGCCAAGACATGGTGCCACTCTCTGTAGGAGCCTATGGTTTAGAAAAAGACTAAGTGTACAAATGATTGTACTACAGGTCATGTGAGAGAAGGACCATGAAAAAAGAGATATGCAGAGGGCTCTGGACTTCAATCCAGACAGGGAATGCAGTGAGGGAGGCAGAAGGGTTTTGAGCTCCCTGTTGAAGGATGAGCATTTTTCAATTGACAAAGATAAGGAATAAGCCATTTAACTTCGAGAAAGTAGCAGCAGAAATGGCATAGAGCTTATTTGGGGAACACAGGATGGTCCTATTTGGCTGAAGTATGGAATATAGCTGGAGTGGTAAATCCATGATGCACATAGGAGGACCTTGAGTGCTAGACTATGAAATTTTGTTTTAGTCGACTCCCTGGAGAGTACCTTCCCATTTTTATCTTTATCTGATCAGAAACTGTAGAAGTATCCAAAAGCTATTTTAAGCAGTCTTTTGGACTTAGCCAAGAAGTTGATCATAAGAGTTCATAAATCACACCTACCATTTTTCCTTCCAGAAACTAGGCCAGTATCCCTGTGAGTTTCAGGGTACCCACCCACCACCCACCCGGGCTCCCAGGAACACCCTGGAGCATATATGTAAGGACTGTGTTATCTCCCTTGGCAGTTATTGACTGTCCTACAAGGATGGGGGTGGGAAGAGATGAGCCAGGAGTGTGCTTGTTCCTGCAGTGGTAGGTTTCTCATTACTTGTACCTCACTATTCTTAGACAAAAAAATACAAAATAAAAACCTCTTTTTTCTTTCAGTTAAGAAAAAGAAGCCTAAACTATTAAATAAATTTGATAAGACTATTAAAGCTGAACTTGATGCTGCAGAAAAACTTCGTAAAAGGGTATGTTGATGTTTTTGTTTGGCGCAGAAATGTGCAATGGGTTAGTTGTTCAATAAATTCAGGCATTACTCTTGAACTGTTAAAAAATAATAAGAGAAACAGCCCTTGAATAGTGTGGATTTTTCCCCAAGCTCATCAGCATTCCACATGAAATGAATCAAGCGAAAGAGAAGAATAGCAGCTGTGTGGCCAAATAGAAGTAGAACTAATAGGCCAGCTGACTTGGGGCCAGTCTACCACCACCACTTGGTAGTTGTGTGTGTTTGGATAAAACACTTGGCTTTTCTGAGCCTCAGTTTCATTTTTAAAAAATGAGAATAGTAAGTAATCTTCCCACTTGGTTTTTGTAAAGATCAGATGAGATTTTTTTCTAAAGTATCAGCTATGTCAAATGCCATACAGGTGAATGTTTTTAATTGTATAGCACCTCAATACAAAAAGGAAAAATAAGTTAGTCCATTACTCTTAGGGTAGTTCCTGTTAGGCGAAGTGACATTGGGTTTAACATTCTTCTCCCTTGGTGTTAATTTCATGCACCTACAGTTTTCTGGGTGACTATTATATGGTTTGTGTTATCAGTTATTTTGAAATATTGCTTGTGTTTGTTTTTAGATACTGCAGTTAAAAAAATAACTTGACACTAGATTGAAGTTCTTATCTTAGTCATATTTGTCATCTAATTATCAGGTCAAACATTTATAATCATTTAATAACACCTTCACTTAATCATCCACTTGTTTGTCATGGAAATTTCTCTTTCTCTACTCTGTACTTGAATTAGACTTGACATAATGATCACTAGTTTTCCTGTAATGTGCTTTATTTTATCAAGTAGACCTTGGCTGCAAAGAAGGGATAGGGGGATTGTAAGTAAATAAGCAACAACAGAAACATACAAATTAGGAGTGGATGGGACAAGAATATGCTTCCCACATATTTACCAGGAAGCATGGAGACTTCTGTAACTAGAGTTAGCCACGGTTCCCAGGCCAAGGTTGGCTTACCCTCTTCAGCAGCCAATAAAAATATAATAACCCCAAAGACTACTGCAGCAAAGTTGTTGTTCACTGTGTCTAAATGTAATCACTGCAGTGATTTCTGTGTCTATCTTGTTTAACTTTACAAAATGAAGCCATCTACTATTTGTGGGAAATTTGCCTTTCATAATGGAACTGAAGTAGGAATTTTCTTTTTTTCTCACCTTATTTGGCATTCTCCATTTTCTTGCTTCTAAATGCCATGTGTGAAAATGTAGGATGCCTATTTCACAGGTGGCTTTTGGGATAAAGGACAAATGAACAGCTTTAGAGAAGGATTTTTATGTAATTTTAAGGAGTGGTAAAGAAGAGCTCAGTTGCCCAGGGCAAGATAAGTCAACGGGGGATAAAAGTGCTGGAACACTCCATGAGGTATTCTCTGGTTCTTGCTTATCTGGAGAAATTATGATGCATTCCTCAAGGAGCACCCCAAATATCTAACAGGGTAAATAAAGGAGGAAGAAGTAGCTATAATTCTTTTTTTTTTATTTTTATTTATTATTTATGATAGAGAGAGAGAGGGGGGCAGAGACACAGGCAGAGGGAGAAGCAGGCTCCATGCACCGGGAGCCCGACGTGGGACTCGATCCCGGGTCTCCAGGATCGCGCCCTGGGCCAAAGGCAGGCGCCAAACCGCTGCGCCACCCAGGGATCCCAGTAGCTATAATTCTTGATTCTGAAGTAGCAGGGAGCCATATTTTTGGATGAATTATCAGCAAAATTAAGTTTTTTTAAGGTTATTTTTTATGGCTGGTATTTTCAGATGATGCCACTGGCCACCCTGGAAGAGCTGAGGCCTAAGCTGAGGTATGCCCCAGACAGAGGAGGTCCAGTTTCAGTTCATGTCTAGCTTTAAGCACCCTGTGACATGAAAATATGAGGTCATTTTATTTTTCCATCAAAAATGCATAGATCAGCTCCTATTTCAATCACGTAATTTTCAAAAGTAGTATGTATAGCTTAAAACTTTTCCTTACCCTAGAAGAAAGGATTTGAAATGATACCCTGAAACATTCATTTATGTGCTAGAGTCATTTATTATTACTCTATTTTAAGTGAAAAAGAGAGGGAGAAGCGAAAATATAATAAAGCCAGAGTAAGGCCAACGCATGGAAGTTTGCATCACAGGCTCTGAATGGAGCTTGGGATGAATGGAGTACAGGGTAGACACAACACAAAGGGAGTAGCAACACATTCTAAGATTAATAGTGCTCATCAGAGAAGCTGCTCTCCAAGTCCAGAGAGAAACATTCTGCGGTGGATCTTCATAAAGGGTACGCTGATGGACGGCACAGCTTCCTCCCTAACATTGCACCAGTGGATTCTGCAATACATCCGTGGGGGCGTGCCTTAATGTCCTTCAGCACAGCCCTTGACCTCATGCCAAAACAGGGAGGCCCAAGTACATGTCTCTCCAATGAACTGCCTTGGTCCTAGGATAAAATGTAAGCTGTGTTGAAAGAGGTGATCTTTAGGCAATTCTTCAGGAGCACCGTACCCTGCCTTTAAGTTTTGCAATAAGAATTGCATAATAATGTTAGGAGCTAGTAAGATTCTAGAGAGGGGACATTCTTTCAGACCAAAAGCAAACATGTTTACTTTGCCAGCCTGCTGAGGTGAGAGCAGGGCTGACAGTCCCTGAGCGAGACCACACAACCTCCTTCTTAAGAGGATTGGAGGGACATCTTGGTCAAGCCAAAATACTCCATTATTTTTATAACCTTGATGGCCAACTAAGGGAGTATCCAAAAGGAATAAAATACTTTAGCAGATTTGTTATGGATATTGTTATTCCTAGGTTTTAAATGGTAATGGTGCATTTTGCATGATTTTCACAAAAATAACCCCAACATTTGCAGTTTAAGTTACATGAGGCATGTGGTAAGCTAAAAATGGTCCCCCCCAAAAAATATCCATGTCCTAATCCCTGGAACGTGTTAAGCGTTGCTATATTTAAAGAAAGGGTCTTTGCAGATATGTAAGTTGCAGATCTTGAAACGGGGAGATTATTCTGGGTTATTCAGTTGGGCCCTAAATGGAATCGTGTGTTTCTTTATAAGAGAGAGGCAGAGAGAAATGGGAGACAAAATAGGAGAAGGCACACAGAGGGGAGAAGCCAATGTACAGACAGAAGTAGAGATTGGAGTAATGCATCCACAGTGAGGAAATTGCTGTCAGGAGGCAAGGAACAGACTCTCCCCTAGAGCCTCTGGAGGAAGCATGGCTCTGCCAACATCTCGACTTCAGCCCAGTGAATCTAATTTTGGACTTCTGTTCTCCAGAGCGCTAAGGAATAAATTTCTTTTGTTTGAGCCACCAAATTTCTGGTAATTTGTTACAGCAGCCATAGAAAACTAGTCCAGATATTGGTGCTGGGTAGTGGGGTGCTACTATAGCAAATACTTAAAAATATAGAAGTGGCTTTGGTAACAAGTAGAGGCTGAAAGAATTTTGAGATGTATGAGAGCGAAAGCCTGGACTGTCTTAAGCAGACTGTTGGTAGAAATAGGGATGTGAAAGCTGCTCCTAGAGAGAGCTGAGGAGCACCATAGAGAAATCTTTATCAATACTCTTCGAGAATATACATATCATTACAAGCAGAATGTGGATGGGCACTTCTGGCAAAAGCCCAGAAGGAAATGAGGAACAGGTCATTGTAACTGGAAGAAAGGCAGTCCTGGGTACCAAGTGGCAGGAGGCTTAACTGAATTGTATCTTATGGGCCTGTGCCAAGCAAAACTTGTAAGCAGTGAACATGGATATTTAGCTGAGGAGAGTTCTAAGCCATGTGTTGGGGATGTGGCCTGGTTTCTTTTTTGCTGCTTATAGTAAAATATGAGAGGAAAGTGATAATTAGAAAAGGAACTGTTAAAGAAAAAAAGAGCCAGAACATGATAATTTGGGGAAATTTCTTAGTCTATCCAGATTACAGAAGATGCTACAATTAGCAAGTTCATTGTTAAGAAATTTTACTCTGGAGAGAAGGCCAAGGGCGTGCTGGACATCCTTTTCCGGAAGAGAGCAGATGTGTGACTCTTGGATCTACCCCACCATCTAGCAGAAGCCAGGAACGGAGATGGGATGATCCTGGAAGGGGGTGTGGAGATGACTCTTTGAATGGTGTGAATCCCAGTGACAGACCCAAGAGACCCACAAGGCTGTTGAAAATATCATACCAGGAGAAGCACTGCCACCTGAGAGAGACACAGGGCAAACGGAAAGAAAGCTGGCAGATTCCCAAAATTCTACAAGCAGGAAACAGGCTGATAAAACTAATCAATCACCCTTTCAATAGAAAGGAAAGAGGAGTCCAAGGACGGAGTTGGAGACAAGAACTCAGTAGCCAGAGCCAAGGACCCAGAGGGCAGAGACTCAAGCCACAGACTTTGAACCTAAGAATTCACCTGCCTACATTTTTATCTTGCTTGGAATCAATAATTCCCTTCTTTTTCTTCTAATACAGGGCAATTAGAAGAAAGTCACAAAGAAAAAGATATTTAACATTGAATTCTTCATCCCTTAAACATGGATGAAGGGAGGGATGAATAGGTAAAAAACAGGATTTTTAGGGCAGTGAAACTCATACGCATGATACTATAATGGTGGATACAGTCAGTATACATTTGTCCAAACCCATAGAATATAGGACAGCAAGAGTGAACCCTAAGGTAAATTATGGATGTTGGCTAATTTTGACATGTCAGTCAGTGTAGGTTCATTGATTGTAACAAATGTACCAGTGTGGTGCAGTATGGTAATCATGGTGGAGGTAGTGTGTGTTGGGGATGTGGTGGGTATATGAAAAATCTATACTTTCTCTCAGTTTCACCATGAAGCTAAAAATATTTGCTTAAAAAAATTGAAGAAATTAATATCGTGAGAAGACAGGGTACTTTAAATAGCGATGCAATAATTTCTGACAATAAATGTAATAGAGAGTATGTGTTCTGGCCTGATTTATCTCTACAACCAAGTCCTCATTGTCTGCATTAACCTGCCTCCCTATCAGATAAAGGCTCTTCTGGGACAGGCCCCACTATCTTGTGCTGCACACACATTCTCCATATACCACATGCTTGGTACAGTGTCTGGTTTATTTGTGTTACCAGATATAACTGTAACAGCAACTCCACAAGGCAGTTGAGGACCCTCATCCCCATTTTACAGATGAGGCATTTGAAGCAAAGTCATAACTTGCCAGAAGTCATACACCTTTCAAGTGGTGGAAACCAGACTCTGCCCGGTTTGGTCTGGCTCTGGAGCTGGCACTCGTGGCCACTACACTATGCATATGTTTTCCACCAATCCCTCAGCACCACTTATGGGCATGTGATGAGAGGAAAAGAAAATCTCCTTCGATGATATCTGCCTTAAAAAATGATTTTAAGTAATTTTCATATGGATGTTGCCCGACCTTTCACAATTTAGTGAAGTCTTTCAGAGATAGGTGTAAATAACAATTGGGGAGTCCTGTATGGTTTGCTTTGCATAGCCATATTTGTGAGGTAAACTTTGTTGTGTGAAAACTCACTCAGGGAACGTCAAAACATATAAACCAATAGTAAGCTTCCATTTATAGGAGGAATGAATGGATCTACCAATTTATAGGGAGCTGAAGTGTCACGAAAGTTCATCTCAGAAAATCTGTCTCAATCCCATGGGTCCTAATATCCTTAACCTGTGGCCATCCATTAGAAACCAGGAGATGTTTGTTTCACCCCCGTGGAATGGCCATGGATGGAGTGTCATGGGGAGAGGGGTTCCTCATACCCAAGACCCTCACCAAGTTTACCTGTTTCATATCATACTCTGTTTCTTTTCATGTTGTGGTAGTCTGGGACCTATCAGAGGTGTTTGGACCATCTTCTTTGGAAGGAGTCACATGACACAGAGTCATGAGTTTCCTGAGGCAACCAGACAAGCGAAATCAATTCTGGAGTTCAGTGGGTGACAGCTACCATGGCCAGGGGGCCTTGTCATTCTATGAGAATACTCGTAGAATTCAATAATCTGTTGAATTACCCCAACATATAATTCATACTTCTCATTGCAGACCCCAAGACATTCCAGCTGCCAGCAGTATTTTCCCCCAACATAAAAACCTAAATGTTTTATTCAAGAATATAGTCAATATTCTTTAGGGTAGTATTACTGTAATAGTATTGTATGGTGATGGATGGCAGCTACACTGTGATAAGCACAGCACAATATATTGAGTTATATAATCACTGTGTTGTATACCTGAAACTAATGTAACATTGTGTGTCAACTGTACTTCAATTAAAAAGAAAATGAAAAGATAATGCATTTAAGAACTGTGCATATAGAGGGAAAATGCAATTTCTACAACAAAGACAAAAAGTCCATCATTTGCCAGGTTTCTATTTTTTAAAAAAACATATTTATCTTCAATTTTACTTTTGTATTTTCTGAACTCATTAGTTTTTTTTAAATATTAGATAAAACTGTCTCTTGACTCAGAATGGAGTCCAGAAAATTTTAACAATGCTACTTGGTGAATATTAAAAAACCATGTTGAATAACATTATGCATCTGAACTTATTACATTTATGTAACTACCTCTTCCTAACAGGGAAAAATTGAGGAAGCATTGAGTGCATTCCAAGAACTAGTTCGCAAATACCCACAGAGTCCGCGGGCAAGATACGGAAAGGCACAGGTATTCAAAAACCCTCCTATGTAGAAAATATTATCGATGTCCTTGTATTCTGTGTAATTGGATTTTCACTGCCCACTATTTGCATTTCTCTTTGCCCTTCTAATTTATATACAGAACTAATTTCTTGTGCATATGTGTAAACTCAAGCAATAAATACCCTTTTAGGGTGACTCAGTCAGTTAAGCGTCTGCCTTCAGCTCAGGTCATGATCCCAGGGTCCTGGGATTGAGTCCCAACTCAGGGAGCCTGCTTCTCCCTCTCTCTCTCTCTCTCTCTCTCTCTCTCTCTGCTGTTCTCCCTGCTTGTGTGTGTGCGCTCTCTCTCTCTCTCTCTCTCTCTCTGTCAAATAAATAAAATTTTTAAAAAATGTTTAAAGAAATACCATTTTAGGTAAGACAATTAACTATTACTATTGTGTACTGGTGAATTTAGTTAACATTTTCCTGCCCTCCCTCCATCTGGCTTCTCTCTGGGTTTGAAAAGAAAAGAAAGAAGAACTTTTTTGTCCCTGATCTTCCATCACCATCACGGCCCATTCCACCTAGTTTTCACTGTGGGCTCCTCCAAGCTTTAAGAACCTCAGTCTTGCAACTAGAGACTGTATGTGTGCTTAGGAAAGACTTGAGAATGTAAAACAGAATTATATTACCAGCTACCTTCTCCCTATCTCCACGCCCTCATCTTCTTTCTTCCCTGACTTTCCCCATCATCCAGATCCTCATTTTGTGAAGCTTTTCCACATTCACCTGTGGTTGCATAAAGCCACCATGTGCCACGTGCTCTTCTAGACCTTGGGATTATCATAATGAACACTCCAGAGGTCTCTGTCCTCATGGATCTTATATTCCAGTAGGAGGTATTTTCAAAGTTACATAGTCAAAAATCATGTAGAGAAAGCCCACTACCTGCCAGGCTCTGTTGTAGGCACGGCTGATGCAGTCACCAGCAAAACATGCGGAGTTTTCATTGTAGTGACAAAGGCGGTACATGAGACAAAATAAGTAAAATATAGATGCTCGTTAGTGAGAAGTACTAAGGAGAGCCTAAAAAAAGCAGAGTACAGCCACAGATAGGATGTGTGAGGGAGCTGATATGTTGAATAGGGTATCAGGGAAAAGTCTACCAAGAAGGTGACATTTGAGCAAGGCCCTAAATAAATATATAGAGGAATATATATTGAAGGATATTATAAAGTGTTAAACATAAATATATTAGAGCATCTTACATAATCTATATCATAAAGAAAAGAGCATACCTATTAAGATTTTTCTGGCTGCACATAATGTGATTTGAAGGGGACAGGGCAGACAGCACTTTAGGTAAGTTGATCAGAAAAGGCCTCTTTACGGAGGCGACAGGTGGACTGAGATGTGACGAGGTAGTTGAAGGAGTTGTGTGGGCAGAGGGCAGAGCTAGGGCAAAGGCTGATACAGGAAAGTAATGTTGGTGTGAGAAGTTCAAGAAAAGGGACACCTGAGTGGCTCAGTGGTTGAGTGTCTGCCTTTGGCTCCCAGTGTGATCCTGGGTTCCTGGGATTGAGTCCCACATCAGGCTCTCCACAAGGAGCCTCCTTCTCCCTCTGCCTATGTCTCTTCCTGTCTCTGTGTGTCCCCATGAATAAATAAAATCTTATAAAAAAAAAAGTTCAAAAACAGAAAGAAGGGTGTGCTGAGGGAAGAGGAAGTAGGGCAAATGAGGCCAGGACCTCACAGATGATATTCTCTGTGTCCTGGGAAGCATTGAAGGGTTTATGCATGGATTTGGCCATCTTGTTTTTTCATAAGTATTGTTTTGGTTCTTGAGTGGAGAATAGATTAGTGGGGAAAAGGGAGAAGCAAGAATAGAGAACTATTACAAGAGTGCTCAAGGGGTGGTGGCACAGACTGTGGCCATGACTGTGGAGATGAGGAAATGATGGAGAGGGCTTAATGTTAGCTCAGGTGTAACGGTCAGAAAAGACAAGACTTGAGGCCTGGGTTTTTGATTTGGCCAAATGAGGAGAGAGAGAATGCTGGTTACTAACAGGGAAAACTGGTGGAGGAACGGGTTTGGAGAAGTACAAAGTCAAGAATTCACTTTTTGTTCTGTAAAGTTTGTGATGCCTATTGAACGTTCTTTGCACATGTCAAGGAAACATTGAACTTGTGAAGTATGGAATTCAGGATAAAAGCCAGGGCTGATACACAGTGTGTCTGGCAGGGCTGATACACAGTGTGTTTCTATCCCCCACCTTGTGGGATGAAATTGTCAACCCTGCTGGGAAATCATAGGGACAGAGCTACAAAAATTTACCAGACCAAGGAGAACCTGACAACACCCCTTTGTAGGGGGTCAGTGTGGTGACTTGTATATGGCACTCACACAGGAACTAACATATCTGTGGAAAAAAAACAAATATACTTTGTTCTGAGCTAAAGGGGTGACTACTTGCTCCAGGTGCTCAAATTTTTCTTATCTCCCCATTAAAAACGTATTAATTAAATATTAATAAGTGAAGATTGTGAAAAATTAACGCAAATAACTTCCTCCTGTCCATGGTACAGACCAGGGGTAGTAGACAACAAATATATATTTTTGTAATTCAGTCACTAGTCCTCTGAATTGCTAAACTGTATTGCTGTTAAGCAAAAGATACTGTGTTTGTTACCAAAAGATCATGCCTGTGCAAATAAGTGATGAGCTTTGTTACTAGTACTGATAGTCATTGGACTAAGAAAACATATTAACTATAGAGAATAAAGATTGGTGCAAATGCTAATCGAACTTTGGCAAAAATTCTTTGTGTTTTGGAATTTTTCTTTGTATAGGATAGTAATTATGGGTGCCAAAGGCTAAATAAATGCAGTACTTTCACACATGGTGATTGCTGGATTTGTATCCTCATTTAACTGTAGGATTTTGAGTGATAGGCCTCAGGCAATATTTTTTATCTCGGAACTTTTATGCTACAAGGTGTTATTGATATTAATGTTAATGTGGCATAAAGTAAAATTTAGACATGGTAAATTAAATTTTAATAGAGTAATTTAAAAGATTTGAAATGTGTAGGAGTTTAAAAATAAGAATTCAAAAGAAGATGGATTTTATAGGGAGGAATAAATGATAACTCTTTCATCCTTTGTTTGCAAATTAAACAATTATGCTGGAATATCCCAACAAATTTTTTTAATTCAGTAATATTAAGTTAAATACAAACTACAATTTGTGAAGCAGCACTGATATTGTCTTATTCTTTGGATCACTGTGAAAATCAATTTTGATGAAGTTCCCTGAACATCAGATACAACATCTTAAATTATAAACTCAATTCACTTTATCATCTTACACAAACCATTAATGCCTCTGAGGCAGAAAATGACACATCTCCTAGGAAGTTTGGATGGTTGAATTAGTTCAAGTCAACAAAAGGCTTTGTGATGTTAAACATCCTGGAACAAATGTTCAGTTTCTGCCCAAATCATTTTATGTACAGATGCTAAACTGATAACAATAAATCTTGTACAATTTTGATTTTCAAAGCCAAGTGTATCACTTTCATTCAAAAGGATTTAAGAAATATATGTCATTTTGATACTGATGTTTTCCCAATTTTGGAAGTTGTAAAATGTTTTTACTCCACTAACATGAAAGAATTATAGGTAGAGGGGAGGGAACAAGGTAAACAAATTACACCATCTTCCTCACTCTTCAGAATTGAATTTAGTTTGATATTTATTCCAATTTCTATAAAGAAGGATTGCCTTGGTAGACATTTGTCCTTGCACTAACCTTGAAGAGACCCTCCAGATCCAGGATCTATTCGATAGCTTAAAGGGCTAAAACATGGTCTCAAAATGGCTCTCTCAGCTCCAGGACTCTGTCATTCTGGGAAGTCATTTATGAATGATCATGTTTTGGGGAGTTAACTCACCATAGCCAAACTCACAAGAAACTGATGCCTAAACAGAAAAGCCAGCATATGAATATACTGAAGGCCATAGGGGCAGGCAGTATGGGTCATTGACATTGGGTTTTCTGTCCTGGCTGATAGGTCTATAATGGAGACATTACATTTACAGATTTACAGATATGAACAGATAGTGTTATATTCTGAAGCTTTTTTCTATCAAGCAAGAGTGAATTGTCCTTTTCTAATCTAGAGATTTTGTCCTATCGCTTTTCCTTTGTCATAAATCTGTCCATGTCTTTCTTTCACTACTGCTTCAGTTCTAACCCTCATCATTTTGGGATAGGGAAGGAATGGATCGTTTTCTTACCATGTTCTCAAATTGTGGAGTTGTGCTTTACTTTGGCTCATCAGGAAGCTATATATTGACTGCAGCACATACTTTATTTTAAGAAGGTAAACATTGAAAATGGGTAGTGAAATACCAGAGGGATAAAGAGGGGAACATGTAAGATGGTAGTCAAAATCTCATCTAATTTAGCAAACTATAATTTGAAGAAACCACTTGAGGAAAAATGATACTAGTTAGTGGCTAAAAGTCACATATAACATGTTTTTCTCAGAAAACCCTATTTAACATCTCCAGTGAAGAACCGTGCTTATTTCACTAAGAAAATAAAAGTATCCAGGGACACCTAGTTGAGCATCTGCCTTTGGCTTAGGGCATGATCCTTGGGTCCTGAGATTAAGTCCCACATCAGGTTCCTTTCAGGGAGCCTGCTTCTCCATCTGCCTATGTCTCTGCTTCTCTCTGTGTGTCTCTCATAAATAAATAAAAAATAAAATCTTTAAAAAAAGAAGAAAAGTAAAAAGAAGAAAAGTATCCAAAGAGAACTTAATCCCACTGCAGCACTAACAGCCTACCTCCACCTGCTCCCATACTCTCTGCCTTCCCTCCCGTTAGCTTGGATGAACTATTCTGGTCCCCTTCCCATCCTCTCCCACCTGCTGAAGGACATTGTGTTGATTTTTATGTCTCCTGCATCAGCACATTTTCCTTCTCTACCAACTCTTTTGCATCAGCTTAGAAACATGCTGTAATGTTTCCCATTGTTAAAGCCAAAAGCATAAAAACCTCTCTCTGGTCTCCAGATTTCCCTCCACTTGGCCCATATCTCTGCTGCCCTTTGAGGGTTGTCTGCACCTCCATCCCTCCTGGTTTCTTCTGATCCTACTCCATTCTACTATGTGTCCCCAGTTGTCCCATACGAATGCCCTGCCAGGGCCATCAGGGGTGCCCATCCCCCAATCCAGCATCATGACCAGGGTGCCCCACCTGATGGCCACTCCTAACATGACTGACCATTCCCTCCTGATGCCTTTTGTCACTTAACCTCCAACATACTTTTTTGTTATTTTCTTCTTACCTTTCTTTCTCTGTCTTTTTTGCTGACCCTCCCCTGCCTTTCTGACCTCTCTCCTGAACCCCAGACTCATATATGTACCTTTCTATCCAGCATCTCCGCTTGGGTACCTAACAGATGTTGGGCTTAATACGTCCAAAATGGAGCTCCTGATTCTGAATGCCTACAGATCTGTTACTGCCCTGTCCTCCCATTCTCAGGGGATGGCAGTGCCATCTGGGAATCACTCAAGCCAAAACCTTTTATTTATCCTTGACTTTTCACCCTCCCTTTCTGTCACATTCAGCCCAACTGCAAATCTGTTGGCTCTGACCTTCAAAATGTATCTATAATCTACCTACTTACTATCACCTCATTCCTACCACTGTAGTCCAAACCTTCCTTATCACTCCTTGTCTGGGTTCCTACCAGAACATCCTAACTGGCCTCCATGCTTCTCTGCTACCCCTGCAGTCTTTTCTCCATTACACTACTGGTGTGATCCTTTCCACATAGATCATGTCAAAACCCCTGGTGTCTTTCCATCTCACTTAGGGGTGATCTAGTGGAGTTGGCAACAGGTTACCACATTCTTCATTAACTGACCACAACCCCTGTGCCGGTCTCCTCCTTGTCCCACTCCTGCACCAAGCTTTCCCCTACCCCTCACTCCCCGCCTGCCCACCAGGGCCTTGCTCTTGCTATTTTCTCTGCTTTGGAATGTTCTTCCCCCAGATATCCTCATGCCTCGCTCCCTCATTTCTTTCAGCCCATCCCTGATCATCCTGCCTAAACTAGCTCTTCCTACTGCCCACTGCCAACACTCCTAAGCCTGCTTTGTTTTTCATCCCCAGCACTTATGGCCGCCAGACACATGATACTTTGATTTGTATATTGTCTTTCTCTTCATATTAAAGCAGAATGAGAAAAGGCTTTATCTGTTTTGTTTACTTTGCCTGCTGCATAGCTCCCAGATAATAGGTGTTGAAAGAATGAGTGAACACACAAACTATTGAGAGCAGGAAGGACGAGCTGGAGCCCTGTCTATGTAATGTCAATGTGTAACACGATACAGGTCTCCATCAACCCGGCATATATTAACTGCTCTCGCTTTTATGATATTTTTTCATCATCTCCAGCTGGTAGCCAAATTGTCTTTGTGTTATTTAGATAGCACGTTGTATTGCTTTTCTTTGTTTGCTTTTTAATCTCTTGATAAAGACAAGATTTTCATCTGTCTCAAATTGCTTTTCATGCATGTCCAGAAATTAACTTTACGTGCATATTTTGGGTGATTACAAATAGAGCATGTCATGGGACATTTATCCATTGTGGGGACTTCCTCCAGTGTGAAGATGATCTGGCTGAGAAAAGAAGGAGCAATGAGGTGCTGCGCGGGGCCATTGAAACCTACCAGGAGGTGGCCAGCCTGCCCAATGTCCCCACAGACTTGCTGAAGCTGACATTGAAACGGCGCTCAGACAGACAGCAATTTCTGGGTAAGATGGAAAAAGAGTTAGTTCAGCAGCAAATGCCATGCTGTGTACTCTTAGAAGAGCTTAGTTACCTGGGGGATCAGGGGGGGACCTGAGTTTCATAATTAATTTCAGGTAGTTTTCCAGGATGGGTCCTAGACAGAAATGGCGGTCTAACCTTAATACTTACAAAGATGCAGATGGCATTTTACCACCTTTTCACACTACCCACCCCCTTAATTTGAAAACTGAAGCAGATGGGATGCTAGGAGGTTGGATAATTTGCCTAAGGAATCACAGCTAATAAATTAGTAGGTCTGGAGTCAAAAACTGACTATTCAGTTACCTGAATAGTTACTGATGCCAATAGGAGAGGCTCATATCAGTGATACTGAAGACCAAGCGACACCTGTTACCAGTTTCCTGAAGGATGGGGTTAAGGGTAGTTGTGTCACTTTAGTAAATGACCAAAGTCCAATAGGAGCACAGCCCACTCGAGGGGTGATTAGAAGCTAGAAGAAACGATCCATTAGACTTCTATTCAAAAGGGTGAGTCAAGATGAAGGAAAACATACAGCACTCATACAGGATGGAAAAGACAAGAATGGCACTCAGTGGAGGCACTCACCTTGGGCACAAAATTAGTGTTACTGACTTTTCCTCTTGCCTCAGGCTCAATATGGCTCAGTTAAGCACTGTTTACTTATTTTGTCCTTTAAATTTTGATATTTTGTTCATTGTGGATATTTTATATTAATTTTGATTTTTAGGAAGACTGCATAAAAGTATTGATGACTGAATTTTGGGCAGCCTCTTAAACTTTGCATTGAGTGCCTTCCCTTGACTCACCTTATTTATTTCTGGCACTGGGGGAAAGGCTGCCTCCAAATACCTCCTCCTGCAGCCATCCTTCAATACTCAAATATAGTCTTTCCCTCCGAGTGAAAATGAGGAAAAGAAGGAGGGAAGAGGCTCTGTGAGGAGGGAATGGTGGAGAGGAGGTTTTATTGAAGGTGATAAGGTGGTGAGATAGAATAGGGCTGCATGAGACCAGTAAAAGGGACAGGGATGACGGTCAGAAGGGCTATGCACCTGGGCCTTTGCAGTAGCTATCAGGGGAAGTATAGGAGCAGAGGAAAAACATGAACCTAAGTTGGACAGGGAGTGAGGAAGGGAATGTACAGAGAAGTAGAGTCAGATTTGTGAGTAAGCAAATGAATCACCAAGCAAACCAATCCAAGATCAGCTTGTAACCAGGAGAAGGCCATAGGATAAGCTGGTGATGTTTTACGCCAAATAGTTTATCTGTTAGCAAGACACAACTGCATTAGCTTATTGATAGTCCTACAATACTCGTGGCTAATACTTAATTAGTGGGCAACTGAGCCCTTTAGAGAATTACTTTTGTCATGTATATCGGTCTTATTGTGTACATTTTCCCATATTCAGTTTATTTCCAACTGGGGTGAGGAATAATGACAGTTGACCCCATAAATTTAAATTTCCTTCACACAGCCTTAAAAATCAACTGGAGCTGGAGTTTTCAGGATTCCTGTAGTGCATAGTATCCTATCATCCACCAGAGGGTCCCATAATACCAGATGATGTCTTCTTGCTCTACGACTAGGTCATTCATTACCTGGAGATGAGGACACTTTAATTGGAACCAGCATCAACAGTATACCTCAATGCCTTTTCAAGTTTCACACTGGATGTTAGACCCAAGATCTGTTAGATTTTTTATTTGTTCTCTATTCACAATCTTGAATTTAATCGTAATAAACCAAAGATAACCCAGGGAAACAATTTTTTTATAGGGAATTGATAAAACTTTTTAAAGAGGGAATTTGACATAAAAAGATAAATGTTGGTGAATTTAGAAAGTGAGAATGTCTTTAATATGTTTATAACCAGTATTATATTCGGGATCTACTCACAGGAGTTATTGGCAATCATTGCAGCTGCATAATAAAATCCTAAGAGGCCATCAGTGTGTAGGGTCAGATTTCAGCTGCTCTTCGGGCTCTATCAAATAGTCTCTCATGCTTTGTAGACTCAGTACAAAGATGTACATGATCTGTTTTGATTTCTGTTGAGTTGGGTTGTTTTTTTTTTTCCTCCTCTTACCAAATCAGGTCACATGAGAGGCTCTCTGATTACCCTACAGAAATTAGTTCAACTGTTTCCTGATGATATGTCTCTAAAGAATGACCTTGGAGTGGGGTACCTCTTGATAGGTGATAATAACAATGCCCAGAAGGTCTACGAAGAGGTGAGCAGACAGCAGTCTTCTATTGACCGCATCCAGTTGTTTTGAGCATGAAGTTTTAACGCCACCGGTAAATTGAATTTATTACGCCCAACCTCTCGCCGTCTTTACTTTAAATTAAGTTAAAGAGAATGTAAGTATTAGTAAAGTTGATATATTCTAAACTTTGTCTTCATCCTTGTTTTCCCATGATCAGGAAATTTAAAATTTTAGTTAGCACTTGGTACATCAAAACTTTCAACTTATAATTGTGATAGCTTTTTAAAATAAATTTTAAAGATTTTATTTGAGAGAGATAGTCCATGCATGTGGGGTGGGGCAAAGGGAGAGGATGAGGGACAAGCAGACTCCCTGCTAAGTGTAGGGCCCGATGTGGGGCTCAGTCTCACACCCTGAGACCATGACCTGAACCCCACACTCTGAGATCATGACCTGAACCAAAGTCAAGTCCACGCTTCAATGACTGAGCCACCCAGGCACCCCTATAATAGTGATAGTTTTAAAACTTCATATTTATCAGTCCACAAACACCCTTTCTAAGAGCATGCTTCATGTTAGGAAGTAGAACTCAGTTTTTCCATAAATGTAAAAATACACAACCTTTCCTCTTTTTTTACCCAACATCCAATCTAGAAAGAGATTACAAAGCAGGAGCCTTTCAGGCTTGTGGAGTAAATCACTCACCTCTCAGAGGGCAGGGATGCCTTTGAAAGGATTTCTCCCTTCTAATGGTTATTTTAATAGATAACCTCCAAGTCACAAGTGACTATAAATCTAGGAAACTATGACTCTTTTGAGCAATGAGGAAATTCATTTGCAATAAAATACACAGAATACCAAATAAACTTTGCAGCTGGAGAAAGTTAATGCCTCTATGAAAGAAAGGTGAACACATTTACTTGTTACTCTCTAGTTTAGGCATTTTGGTCAATGGCTTTCAAGCTGGCATATTTTACATCAAAATGCTACTACTCCGTGATTGCCAATATGATTTCTTCTTGTTTAAAAATGCTGTCAAGTTCAATGAATTCATGTTCATTCTAGGGACTGGGGCCACTCACAGAGAGGGTGGAGGCTTCATTGAAAATCATCAAATTTCAGGACAATTTTCTCTTCATCCTTGTCATAATTTTTATATTTTCTGAGAGAATAGAAATAAGACTTCTGCTTATTAAGAAATAAGACTCTGCTAATCATATTTAGCATGATTAATATCTACATAAGGTCGATTGATCCTGGAGTGTTGAAATGTGAGCTGTTCACTGAAGTACCTATCCCAGGTCATGGCCATGTGGGGCCTTGTAGTTGCTAATGGCCACAGCCTACCACTTGGTGCCCTGTCTTACAAAGTTGGTTTAAGGGAAATACTATGTATCTCACAATTCAGGATTATATGATGTAAGAATATACCTACTGTATCAGATATACCCGTTATTCCGTCACTTTCAAAAGCCTCAAAGATGAAATTGTGCACTTCTCTCCTTCTCTCCTGCTCTCCTTCCTTCCTTCCCTCCAAAAAACATGATCAAGTGTTGAGTGGAATCCGAGCACTTTTAAGGTGAAGGCAGGATCTGAAAGCATTCTCGATTCTCCCACCCACTGTGGATTTGTCCTTCCTCAATTTCTCGGAAACTTCCTTGAATATATTCATTGTTTTTACCTGATACTAGGTCTCATATGTGTAACATTTCAATTCATCTTGACAAATAAGATGTATTTGTTGTCGTTTATCTATTTGAAATCATAGTCTCATCTGAATAAGCATAACAAGATGCAGAAAGTCTAAAATAGAGCCATGTTGTACAGTTGAGTGGGCTTCTTTTTAAAGAAGCATTAATAGACTGAAAATATGTGTGAGGTTTGCCTTTTATTCCCTTCTCCCACTTCTAAGTTAATAAACTATATCTGAGGCATTCTCTGTCCTTAACCAATTTATCCTGATATGTTTATGTCTCAAAGATCATTTTCAGAAAAGAATTGATACTGTAATTTTATACTTTCCTTCATGTTGATTTTTATCTTTGATAATTTATCAAAATCATTGGGGTCCCCTAGATGGCCCAGTTGGTTAAGCCTCTTAAACTTGATTTCAGCTCAGGTCATGATCTCAGAGTCCTGCAATTGAGCCCCGTGTCCAGCTTCTTGCTCTTGGAGAGGCTGCTGGAGATTCTCTCTCTCTCTCTCTCTCTCTCTCTCTCTCTCTTCTTCTTCTCCCTCTCCTCCACCCTGGCCTCACTCTCTCTCTAAAATAAATAAATCTTTTTATAAAAAATAAATAAAAATTGTTGGTTCCCTTTCTGGGTTTTTGGTTTGTCTTGCTCCTTTTAAGTTTCAATAAGACTGCTTTAAAATGTTTGATGTAGATTGCTGACCACCGTAGTTTTGGAGGTGCTCCTGCATCCCCCTCTGTGTTAGCAGTCCTGTGAGTTACCCAGGCCACTCATGGTCTAGAGTCCAGCAGTCTCCTGATTTTTCCCTCCACTCACTCCTCACATATATCCATTCACTTAGTCCACACATGTTTATTGAAACCCATACACACTAGCTTGGGAAATGTCCTCATGGAGTTTCAGCCTGATAACAAATCACCAATATCTGTTCATTTTACCTTCTGAGTATCTTTCATATCCCCTCCCTTTTTAACTCCAACACTCATCATCTCTTGACTACACTAGAGTAGATTTATCTGTCCAGGCTTGCTGTTCCATAGCCTTCATCAACATAAAACACAGATCTGACCGTCCCACACTAGGCTTCGACTCCTCACTGCTTCCCTCTGCCCACAGTAGTGGTTTTCATACCTGTTTGCTTGTGTACCCTTCCAGTAAAACATGCTCCAGCAAATACCTGCAATATGTATGCTCAAGTATTTTTGTATTTTGTTTATGTAATAATATAGGATATACATTATATAATAATGTATGATTTACATTATAAAAGGTACATGCCCCCAAATAAGTTTTAAGATGAAATGAAGTATTTAAAATACTTTTAAATTCCATTTAATGGCAAAAAATAAAGAACCGTAGTCAGTAAAAATCTTTTTTATTTATTGATGTAAACTTTTAATTCTCTTTTCTGACTACAAAATTTAAGAGGTGCTTAATGCAGATAACAAGAGAAACAGATTAGGACAAAAGGCAGAAATCATTTGCAGCCTCATTCTCACGTACAGACTACCATGATAAACATGCGGTATGTGTCCTATCTCTTCCATACAAAGAACATACACTTGTCGTTTTCAATTAAATTGGTATATATTTGTCCTATTATCACAGAACTTTTATAAGTGAATAAATATTCTTTTGGAACATAATTTTTAGCAGCTGCCAAGCACTGTATCTTAGGGATGTATCTTCACTAATTAAACCACTATTGTTGGATAAGTTATTTCTCATTTTTTTGTTGTAATAAACAATGCTGTGGTGGACATATTTGTACATATGTCTTTGAACATTGTTTTATTAAAGTATAGTTAACACACAATGTTACATTAGTTTCAGTTGTACAACATAGTGATTCAACAACAGGATACATTATGCTGCACTCACCCCAAGTGTAGCTATCATCTGTCACCATACATTACAATATCATTGACTATATTCCCTGGGCTGTACCTTTCATCCAGGTGACTTACTCTTTCCATACTGGGAACCTGCACTTCCCACTCCCCTTTGTTCATTTTGCCCATCCCCACAGCCCTGTCCTCTGTAGCAACCATCAGTCTGTTCTGCTTATTTATGGGTCCATTTCTGCTTTTTTGTTTGTTCTGTTTTTCAGATTTAACACATTAGTAAAATCATATAGTATTTGCCTTTCTCTGTCTAATTACACTTAGCATAATACCATCTAGGTCCATCCATGTTGCCCAGATGGCAAGATCTCATCCTTTCTCATTCTTGTTTATGGCCGAGTAATGTTCCATTGTGTATATATACCACAGCTTTATGCTTTCCTCTGTCAAAGGACATTTGGGCTGCCTCCATAGTTTGGCTATTGTAAATAAGGCTGCAGTAAACATAGGGGTGCCTATATCTTTTTGAATTAGTGTTTTCATTTTCTTTGGGTTAAATATCCAGTAGTACCCAGTAGTGAAATTAACTGGATAGTGTGGCAAATTGATATTTGGTAATATTAATATGCAATACTATTTGTGATTATATGATTTTTGGTTATTTGCTGGCACTGTGTCATGCAAAGAAATGTCATCCATACCAGTTTTTTGCCGTTGTCTCTGCTATGTATATAAAGAGATAGAATCTATATAGTATTATTAATATCAACCTCAATTTGATTTCCTTAGAAATTTTATAAAGCTACTTGTCATGTCATGAGGCTTTTTGATTACCACTAGATAATACAAGGCACACATTCATTATGCATCTACGTGTAACCTGCAATAAGCACAGGACCTTTTGAGGTTTGCCTCCTGCCCACTTTTTCCGATCTCATTCACTTTTGCTGTTCCTGACCCGTTATTCTTCTTTACTCACTTTTTCCTGTGCCTTGAATGCCTCCTCCCTCACTGTCCCCCACCTTTCCTTTCCCCAGTGAACTCCTATTCATCCCTAAACACCTTTCAGACCTTGCTTTGGCCACACCAACCCTAGAGTGAGCTAGGTTCTCCTCCCCTTGCATGCTGTGTGCCAATCACCATGCTTTCACTTATTATGTTGTATTACCACTGTCTGCTTGTGAATCTGTCTTTCTCCCTTGACTGAGACCTCCCTTGAGAAAAGAGAGTGTATCTCATTTATGTTTATATGTCCAGAGCCTAGAAGAGCTCTGGGTATTCTAAAACATCTGGCAAATGAATACATTTGTTAATTATGTAGCTGCCATCATTACAGTAGTCCACTTATAGTTATAGTAGCAGAAGCATGATTGGCCTCAATTCAATTCAGTTCAGTTCCAGAAGTATTTATTGTGCTCTTACTCAGCACCTCACTTAGTAACAGGTGCTTGGAAGGTGAAGAAGAAGCAGAGGCTGTGCTTTCAGAAATCTGGTTAGGAAGAAAGCCCAGCATGCACTCATCCATTCAGTTACTATAGCTTTCCTGATGACCTGCCGTGTGCTGGGCACAATTCTAAGCACTGGGGATCAGCAGTGAGTACAATAGACAAAAACCCCTGCACAGCTTACATCTTAGTAGGAAACATAAAAGGATAATAAGTCAAATGGTGATGAGCATTGTGAAGAAAAGGAATCAAGACAAGTCAAAACAGTGACTAGTGCACAGGGCGGTTATTCTGTTTTATATGGAGTGGTTGGAGATTGGCTTCACCAAGATGGTGACCTCTGAGAAAAGACTTCATGAAGGTGGAGGAGTGAACCATTTGGATATCTGGGAGAAAAGTGTTTGAAGCAAAGGAGTACTGCATATGCAAAGGTCCTGAGCAGGGGTCTTTTGACTTGTTGTATAGCAGTAAAGAGTCCAGGGTGCCCCATGGTGGCTAGTGGGTGGGGCTTAGGAGAGGAGGCCAGAGAGGTAGAGAGGCCCAGCTCAAAGGAGGCCCAGAGGGCTGTCCCTGGAACTTCGTCTTTTACTCTAGTTGAAATGGAGCCCATTTGGATTCTGAACAGAGTAGGGATGAAGTCTGGTGTAGGATTTAGTGAGATCATTCAGGATCCCTATAGAAAATGGGCTACAAGAGAGCAGGGCTGGGTGTACAGAAGGTCCACAGTTAGGAGGCTTGTGTGAAAACATAGGAGAAAGGTAACAAAATGTGACCCAGGGTGGTGTGATGAAGGAAGTCACAGGGACATGATTCTGAATATATTTGGAAGGTAATGTTGACCGGATTTGTGAATGGATGAGGTGCAGGACCACATACAAACTAGAAAATTCTAAAGTAACAGCAGTGTGCTCTTCAAGGGGAGGGTGTGGGTCCTATGTAAGGAACCCATGGTAGCCTGACTCTCTTCTCCCACTCAAGCTGAAGAATGAAGAAGAGGCCACAGAATATCCATCTTTATATTCACTCAACTCAAACCTTCATCTTTCACTTTTGTTCCATGAATTATTTTGTCTGTGTAGCTTCACAAGTTGAATGTTGTTGTTTTGATTTCTCACTGCTAATATTTAATTTAAAGGCATTCTGCATAATTTATCTTTAATCATAATAAATGCATGTGATAATAAACAGTGATTTGACTTATATTAAATATTTACTTGGGTTTTATCACAGAATATTGGATTTGCTCATCACTTTATCCTCGGTCCTTAAGACGGTCTAGGCATTCAAGAAATTTATGTTAAATGAATGGATCATGATATATTACAAATGCAAGTCGACATTTTCTCTTATTTAAGGCAATGTGTAAAGCATACATGTAAAGAAATATACAATAACCATTCAGAATTGACTTTAAGTACAACAAATTTAAATCCATTTTTTTTTCCCTGATTACTAAAAAAATGTAGAGGTCATATCAAATGACAGATGCCTTGCTGATTTGTATTGTTTGATCAGTGCTTTCATGGTCATTGCCTTTTCATTCATTTCTTCATTCTCAAAAAACTGATGTATAGATGTGCGAGCATTTTGAGTTGACCAGAAATGGGGGTTTTTAAACTTAATATTGCAATGAGACAAAACACTCTTGTGTTTAAGGCTATGACATCATAATCCACTCCAAGCACAGCAAAGCTAATTAAAATGTGTTTTGACAGCCATTTGTAGAATTTGTAGTCCGTTAAAATAGTTTTGTGTTTCCTTTGACTTTAGGTTCTGAACGTGACACCAAACGATGGCTTTGCTAAAGTCCATTATGGCTTTATCCTGAAGGCACAGAACAAAATTGCCGAGAGCATTCCCTATTTAAAGGTAACTGTCCCTGCCCTTTCTCTTTTTTCATCTTCTGATTCTTTTGAGTCATTTGGAATCCCTTGATTATGCATTGTCAATTGATTGGCATGTACTGCTGAGTCTTTTCATCTTCAAAATCTACACCCCCTGACCATGACATTCATAGGCAGTGATTGACAGTGTTGCATGTAGAAATGCCAACCATAAGAGCAGAGATTTGGAAAAGACGTCCTGAAGAAATTCCTAAAACTGTAATTACTAGTTTTTATTTAAATGGGAAAGATAGACCAAAATTACTAATATAATATTTTAAAATACGAGTAATGCATTAAATGTTCCTTTTACAGTTTAATTATACATTCAGTCTAGTTTGAATGTTAGAATCCTGACTAATGGCAACTGACATAAAGTATGGTAACAAATGTCACCTGAATAGGTCAAACCCCCAAAACTGTGTTAGTTCAAAATATTCAGATTAAAATATGCCATCTTTTTTATCTTGTATGTCTAGTTGAATCCTTGCAAATGCACCAGAATCACACGTGGTCTAATTAAGGGCTGTTCAACAGAGCCTTCTTTCATAGTGGAAATATTCTTTATTTGTATGCTCCAGTATGGTAGACACTGGCCACATGTGGCTGTTGGGCATCTGAAAGGTGGCTAATATGACTGAGGAGCTGAATTTTTAACTTTCATTTTAATTCATTTTAATCTAAATGGTGACATGTACCCAACAGCTACCATATTAAGACAGGTAGCTGATGGAATGCTTGTGAACTTTTGTTTTTTAAGTAGCAGTATGTGTCACACTTGTCTGATCTCTTTTTTTTCACATGACTTAAATCAGAGATCTCAAATAGCAACCCACTGATTGCAAATAGCTTGCATATTTTATTTGGCCAGCACAGTTCTATTAAAAACAATTTTAATTGCTTGCTTTAGTTAAGAAACTGAGCATTTTATATAATCATGTAAATTTCAGATTTCCCTTGAAAGATCACATCTGGCCCACATCCCGGCACAGGAGCAAAGCAATATTGTTCCCTTTGAGGTGGCCTGTACCCCCTGCCCCATCTTTCCTGGCCGTCACCAGGCTTCTATAAACCTTTACATTCCCTACCCAGACCCTCTGGGCATGTGAGTTTCTCTGATTGAACGTGTTCCTCTTATATTTCCTTTGGCATCATAAGGGACCAGTAGTGCTCTCCCTGCTTTAGAGATTGGGGAAACAGAGAGCTGGGTGTGTTAGTTAACCTGTCAGTCAAGAGCCCTGATCACAGCTCTCTTCTCCTGAGTGATGCTACTCCTGTTCCTTGCTGCTACTTTCCAGCATTATGCAAATAAAATGTCTCCCCAGTGAAGATAATGAGTTTCTGGTGAAGAGACCTGAAAATGCAGATTTTTAGAAAGAATTTCGTGACATTTAAATTTTTTTTTTTAGCTTTGTCCTTTTGCTTTTCCAGATTCATTCTCTTGCTTTACTACTCTTCTCTCATTCTCTTTGTTGATGTTGTTGTTTATATACACTTCAATTCAGCCCTGAAATGGGGTTCAAATAAGCTAAATGCTTTATTTTTTTTTTTTATTTTTTTTTTTTAAGCTAAATGCTTTAGCATAGGATTTGTTTAATAACAACCACATTTTCAAAGAGCCCAGCTGGCTTTAATCCTATTTTAAGTTTTGTAAAAAGATTTCATTAAAAGGTGAGGACACATTTGTTTTGTGTAGAAAGAAATATTATTTTCAGTTGAGTCTCTAGCTCGTCAAACATTTTATGAGCAACGAAACATTTTGGTTCAGGAATAAAAAGCCTCCAGATGACTTATGGTAGGATTTGGAGAGCCAAATAAACGGGATAAATACCCAGTCAAGAAATTCTCTAGGATATTGAAATGTGATTAATTCCACAGAGATGACTCACATACTAATTTTCTGGGCTATTACACTGTTAATTAATGATAAATGTATTGTTAAGTTTGGCTTTATCGCCTCTTTTTTGAGTTTGCATTCTAAATGTTGACCAGTAACCTAATTGCCAGACTTCAATATTGAGATGAATTTTTCTGTCCTTAGATTTTTGTATGGTATATAAAGATTAAGTAAATCAATGAATTGGAACTCATATTTAATTTTTTTCATCAAATACTAGTACTATCCTTTTTGCAGGAAGGAATAGAATCTGGGGATCCTGGCACTGATGATGGGAGGTTTTACTTCCACCTGGGGGATGCCATGCAGCGGGTTGGGAACAAAGAGGTAAGGAGCTTGTGAATTTCTCGTTCTCTTAACAGAGGGTAACCTTGAGGGTGGGTGAGAGTAACTAAGAAATTCACAATTGAAAAAATATTTTGAGCATGAACTTTGAAGGTAGTGATTAAAACTGTTTAGCTATTTAAACTTTTTTTTTTTAACAACCTAACAACTCCTGCCTAAAAAGAATTTTGGGGCTTTTTGACTTTTATAGTTTCTTCCAAGATACTAGCTGAGTAATCATAAGAGCAACCTCTCAATTAGTCCTGTGTATATGTAGGGTTGTGAGTGTGTGTGCACACATGTTGGTCTTGGTGTGTAAAGAGATAAGCATTGCCCTGAAAAAATATTTTTTATTTTATTTATTTATTCATTTATTTTAAAGATAGTATTTATTTATTCATGAGAGACACAGAGAGAGAGGCAGAGACATAGGCAGAGGGAGTAGCAGGCTCTCTGTGGGGAGCCCAATGAGGGACTTGATCCTAGGACCCCAGGATTACAACCTGAGCCAAAGGCAGATGCCCAACCACTGAGCCACCAAGGCCTCCCTGGAAAAAATATTTTTAAAATCATGAAATGAAGAGATGTCTCTGAAGTTGCTTAAATATTTTTAAAATATTTTAACAGTATGCCTAGATTTGTTTTTATTTTATTTTTGGGATTTAAAAAGTAGTTATTTTTAGAATGAAGTCTTTATTCAGCTAATTCCTAAGCACACCGTACCCAGTGGTTAATTATGTAAATTGCCTTCTGGTGTTCATTACGAAGTTTCAGATGAATACCTGTAGCTCTAGTAATGACAGGCAAATGGAATAGCTAAAACAGGTTGCATGTTTTCTTAGTGATTATTGCTTTTTTTTTTTTACTGAGTACAATGTCAGCTTCTTTAAACATAATATTAGATTACTAATCATGACATCATGTACTGAAGTTCCCAAACTGTCACGATCATGATGATTTATAGGATGTTGGTGGAGAATGGAGCCCTCCTTGTCTGTCTTACATCATCCTGGGGCTCTAAGAGACAGGGAGGGCTCTCCTTACAGACCTGGAATGAGGGTGAAGCGAGACATTGTGTCTTTGTAACCATTGCATTCCATATATGTTGTAAAGTGCAGTCCACTTAAAAGATGAAAATAAAAGATAACACAGCTTCAGGTTTCTAAAACATGGAACCATCTGGACAAGTGAGGGTTCGTGAGAGCAGGGGGGTTTTGTGATGGGGTAATTGCCAGCTAGACACATGAACCAATTTGGTGTAAGAGAGATTTGGATAATTGACACTGTTTTCCTAATATATTTCTGTACATCTGTCCCTTTCCTCTCTAACCTATCAGTCAGGCAACTGGAATAAAATGAGGCATTAGAAGTGGAGAAGGGAAAATAACCTGCTGATTAGTTCTCATTTTTGTGTTCTTTCACTGTTTTAGATATAAATGCCTGGTAGCTCCTTTGAGTGAGAAGGATAAGAAAGACTTTGCTGTAGTATCTAACACTGGATAATGTTCGTGTCTGATTGCAATAAATGTAATTGTCACTAATTAATTTATCTTTGAACATCTCAGGGTCCAGGGCAAAGACAGATAAAAGAAGTCTGCAATTTATTCTCACATCGTAGATGAAAACAGCCCTTACTTCAAGGGCAAAGAATTCACTGCTAAACATTTGTCAGGGGCTTGAGATTTGAACCTATGGGACTGTTCTATCAGCTTAATTATCATTAATATGCAAAGAACATCACAGTTCTTGAATTTCAAAAATTCACAAGGATTCATCCTTACAGCAGAACAAAAAAAAGCTTCGAGGAGCCCTATGTCAGTATGGTCTCAATATTGGGTATTGAATCTGTGAACTCACTGTCACGTTCTGAGTTTGCAAACTGAGAAGCAACCATCCTTTATGTTCCAGTGCAGGGGTTCTGCTCAGGCACTGAGAGAGAAGCAAACCCACAGCCTCTGTGCTGCAGAGGCAGACATAAAATTGTCTTTGAAGAAGGTTTTTCTAACAAGCTTATTTCGAATGAGCAGGAAGAGGGAGGAAGACAAACCATGGTGGTCTTGTAAGGGTTCAGCTGCATCTCTAGTTAGTATTTCTGTAACTCCCAAGGCCACAGCCCCTCTCCTAGTCCAAGTCCAAATCCTGGCTCTCCTGCCTGCCTAGCGTCAGCACATGGGGTTACAGAGATAGCTCCCTTGTCTTCCTCTAAACTGTTTTGCTTCCTGGGTCCCATCTCTCAGTTGATGATATTGCCACCTTCTCTCCAGTTAGGTCAAGGCCTCATTTAGGGAAGTCTGCCTCCTCAACCCCTGGCACCCATCCTGCCTTCCTGCTAGCTCAGTCACTGTTGCTGTTTGCTACATTCCAACCTCAGGGATGGCTGGACAAGCCCGGCTGTGTCCCACTTTAATCTTACTTTCTTCCAGGCCATCATATGTTCAGAAACCCTACAGTGCAAAATACAAATAAAGTCATATGTCAAAGTGGTAGCATTCATGGTCCTCCACAGTCCAGCTGCAGCCAGCTGTTCCTACCACAGATGTGTCTCACATGGCCCACTGTGCACCACACTCCAGACAGGATGGGCTCCTACTGGGGTCACACCTGACAGGCCTGCACCCCTGACGGGGCCTGGGCTTTCTTGAGTGGGGATCGTTCTTTGGACCTATTATTTCTTTGTGGTGAGTGTGTGTGTGTGTGTATGTGTATGTGTAAACCATACCTGGCAGCAATGTGACTTATAGAAAACATTGATATAAAACACAAGTAAGAAAGTATCCCCAGGTGATCTTTTTGTTTATTTTCATATCTTTTTTTTTTTTTTCATATCCTTGATTAGAGGTATGGAAGGAAAATAGTAACTAGAGAAAATTTTCAGAGGATTCTAATTTGATCATTGATTTTCTTTCTTTTTTTTAAGATTTTATTTATTTATTTGACAGAGTACAAACAGGGGGAGCAGCAGGGGGAGAGAAAGAAGCAGACTCCCCACTGAGCAGGGAGCCCAATGTGGGTTCTGGGATCATGACCTGAGCCTAAGGCAGATGCTTACCAGACTGAGCCACCCAGGAGCCCTGATCATTGATTTTCTAGCACACTTGTATAGTAAGAAAGCACTCTGACAGAATTTGTTGGGTCCTGTATATAATTGAAGATAATTTCTTAAAATTCCTGACATATCATTGTCATGGTTTTGTTTCTGTAAGTGGCAGAGGGGCACAAAATTAAGAATCCAGTAGGACTGATATAAGTGTGACAAAAGACCCTATAGATAATTTAAACATGCCACCATAAGCAAAATGACTTGCATAGGCATCCAGCATGGTGAATATTAAGTCCAGGACTATATCCTGACTTCTAACTCCTGAACTAGAACTATGAGCTTTGCTGGTTTGGTTTTCCTATAATATTTTTTCCCCTCACTTCTGACAATGTGCCTGGTCCATGAAATGAATTGCTACTGACTCTAAAATAAGTGTTTCAAAAAATCAACTTTGGTAATTAATATTGTTGTTCACTTTAACACTGAAAGTAAGGAAATGAAATTCTAAATTTAAATTGGAATATCAAAAATAAATAAATAAATAGGAAATATCTTAAAAAGTCAAATTAATTTCAAAAGTAACATTTAAAAAAAATTCAGACAGTGATTAGCCATTAAAGTTTCTGGCTTTTAAAGAAATTACTTTAGGGCTAAAACTTAATGGATTTAAGGAAAGTATAAGAATGATTAGTATATATATTCTTAATTTGAGATATTATTGAAAAAGATAAATATGAATATCACTTTTGATAGTTTTTTTTTCTTTTTTAATGATACAAAGATAGAGAGTGGAATGAGTTGCCAGAGCCCTGGGTTATAGTTCAATATATTTATATCCTTTTTAAACCTCAGTTTCAACATTTATAAAAATGGACATATTTGAGATTATTAGAAAGATCCAATGTGATCACACATGTAAAAGTGAGTAATCAACTGAAAAGTGTTATTGGAATTACGAAGGGATATTGTTATCACATTTGATTTTTTAATGTGAAAACGAAGGAAATTTTGACCTAAGAATTTTAAGACTTTTAAAAGGTAGTATGTTTTACATTTAAAGTATATCTGGGGGAATCCCTGGGTGGCTCAGCAGTTTAGAGCCTGCCTTTGGCCCAGGGGGTGATCCTGGAGTCCGGGGATCAAGTCCCACATCGGGTTCCCTGCATGAAGCCTGCTTCTCTCTCTGCCTGTGTCTCTGCCTCTCTCTCTCTCTGTCTTTCATGAATAAATAAATAAAATCTTTAAAAAATAAAATAAAAATAAAGTATATCTGGGAGCACCTAGATGGCTCAGTGATTTGGGCGTCTGACTCTTGGTTTCATCTCCAGTCCTGATCTTGGGGTCGTGAGATGGAGCCCTGCATCGGGCTCCATGCTCAGTGGGGAGTCTTCTTGAGATTGTCTTTCTCTCCCTCTGCTGCTCCCCTCCCACCCTCCGTGGTCTCTCAATCTCTCAAGAATATATAAATCTTTAAAAGCAATAATAATAAAAATAAAGTATATCTGTAGTTCTATGAAGATTATTCTTTTTGAGTATCTTCTTAACCTACCTGATACCAAATGCCTGGTTTAATTGATCGAAGTGTATATTTGAAATCACTCTTCAGAAAGTAATCATTAGCTCAGACTTGGAGTATTGAAGGCCGTACTATTAAGTACAACACTGGGGCATCTTCCAACCTGAAGACAATGGAGTGTGCGTGGTGCTGGAACCTTGTAGGGGGGGCCCTGGGGAGCATATGGTGTGGGTGTCACTGGAAGGAGACATATGGCGTAGCATACTCTGCAGCCAGCTGTCCCTGAAAAGGCTAGTCTTCATGGAGGCAAGTTGTATCATGTTACAACTAGCCTAAAGCCACAAATGTTATCCCTCATGGCAGAAAAAAAAACCAAAAAGGAACAAAAAATTCCCCTTTAAAAAATCTAATATAGGCTATTGCTATATTTATTGCCAGCTCAGAATGATACTTCCTTTCTGTCTATTTAATTTTATGGAGAATTTATATCCTCTTACCTTGGGGCCGGCTTCTGAAATGCAGACATGGAGAGAAGGTACATGTGAAAAGAAGTCCTTTTCCTTTCAGCAATCCAATTCAGTAAATGCAAGTATCTTCGAAGAAATTATTAAAATCATAATCCTTTCCTTTAAAGGAAACATAAAAGTAGAACTTAGAAATGAAAGCTAAAAGATAAAAGCCACTATGGTTTCTTACATTCTTACATTATCTATCCACTTGACAATTAAGTCTTAGATTCTGTGCTGGACACTCTGAGGAAGACCAAAATGAGTGAATCCTCATTATGAGAACATAAAGCCTAAGAGTGAAAACAAAGTGCAGACATGCATTTATAATAATAATATGTCATTATCAGAAGCCCAATCAAATAATGGTATTTTCACCAGTATAACAGATTTGAGCACCTAACTAGCAAACTATTTAAATGTTACAAAAGTGGGGGCACCTGGGTGGCTTAGTCGGTTAAACATCTATCTTCAGCTCAGGTCTTGGTCCCAGGGTTCTAGAATGAAGTACCGCATCGGGCTCCCTGCTCAGTGGAGAGCCTGCTTGTGCGCACTCTCTCTCTCTCTCTGTCAAATAAATAAATAAGATTGTAAAAAAGTAAAATTTAAAAAAATAAATATTGCAAAAGTGATTATTTTTAAATTAATACAGATACTTCATGTGTACGTAGGTCAGTCTCTCTGTTCTTTCAGGCATATAAGTGGTACGAGCTTGGGCACAAGAGGGGACATTTTGCATCTGTATGGCAGCGCTCACTCTACAATGTGCATGGACTGAAAGCCCAGCCATGGTGGACCCCAAAAGAAACAGGCTACACAGAACTAGTGAAGGTGAGTGCTAAGTTAGACTTCATCCTCACGAATCCTTATCTATTTCCTACTCAAAATCAGAGAATGCTTACCATAGAGAGGAATGTCAGGGAGGAGGTCAGTTTTACATCTGGTGACAGTTGCAAAAAAGATTGCATAATGAATCTTTTCATCCCATTAGACAAAAGTTCAGTTTAGTTGGGGAAGAAGGGAATTTTTCTTGAAAAGCAGTTCTGAAACATTTGGACTTTAGGACCACTTTACACTCCTAAAAATTATAGAGCATTCCAAGGAATCTGTAGACAAGGAAGAAAATTATATCGTCTATCAATATAATTATTAGACATTAAAACTAAAAGAAATTAAAACTAAATACTTATGAAATCTTTAAAAATAACAAAGACTTCGTTACACATTAATATAAATAACTTAAAAATAACTTTAGGGATGCCTGGGTGGCTCAGTCAGTTAGGCATCCAACTCTTAGTTAGTTTCAGCTTGGAGTCTACTTTTAAATGTTTTACATTTCTCACTTTTTTTGCTAAAGAATATCTTGAAATATATAAAATATAAGACGTCACTGATGAATTTTTTTCCACTTGGGGGAAAGAAGGTTTCCATGTAGTTTCAATTTACTTACATTAAATAAGTTTTACTTGACCATACTTATTCTGTATTTCATTGTAAAATCAAACTATAATGATCATAATCCAGTTGTAAAGTAGGCCACCATCAGTTAGACTTTGAATATTTTATAAGTCAGAAAAACATGGTGTGGTGACAATGACTGCAGATCGATTTAAAGAGATTCTATATCCAAAACAGAAACGGTACAGGAAAAACATCTTCCTTAACAAATCTACTACGGTTTTGTGCTATCAGCAGTTCTTTCCATTGTAAAATTTTATTCTACCTCAGATTGTATCACATCGAGCTCTTCTGATTCTCTTTCTACCACTTCATCTTTTTCTATTGGTCTCTTTGTAAGTTTATTTCCCTACTATGACTTTTAGGACGCTTTCAAGGTCAAGTACCAGAAATACAACTGGAATCTGGCTTAAGGAATAAGGAATTTGATTTACTGGGGCAAAGGAAGCCTAGCCCAGCAGTAGGGCAGACTTCAGGAGTTGTACACCTAGGTGTAAGAGTGTACAACCCCTGTCTTGTCTCTACACTTCTTCGCTGGTTAGCTTAGTCCTGTGTTTGCTTACTTCAAGACAGTTGTCAGAAGTACCTGGAATGGAAGGTTAGAAAGTGTTTGAGAGCTTCATAACATTGTTGAATCACCACACCAGGCCCAAATGGCCCTCTTGAAACTTCCTAGGAGACTTTGTTCTGGTGATCATAACCAAATCACATGGGCGTTCACAGTTATGAAAGAGTCTGAGAAACTGAGTAGCTAGCAGCAGGCTGGGGCAGCAGGCTTCCAGCAGGAGAGTGTACCTTTCCATCAACCAGGGAACAAAAATCTTTGCCTCCAGTCTGATCGAGCCAATTAAGTCACTTTTCCATTCTGGATGAATTACTGGAAAGGGTCTAAGAGATTATCTTTAAACCAATATATCAACTCCTGAAGCCCAGAAAAAGATCTAAGTCCAGTGGATTAACCTGAAAGGAAATAAACGCCTGAACTATATCAGCGGTCTGGTAGGAAGAAGGAAAGGCACAATGGATGTTGGAAGAGTGACCTCCAGGGTTCGGTGTTCTTGCTAACTGGAGACATGCACTCAGATCCAAACACTGTTCTCTGCTCTCTGTTTTCCCTTTCTTGTCATTCATTTTCTAAAGAAAAAAAACTTTCCACTCTGGTTCAGCTGCTGTTAAAGTTTCTTGTTAAAGTCTTCTTGTTAAAACCAAAGCTGAGCTCCCCAAATGGATTTTTCTGTCATTCTATTCTATCTCCAGCTGCAGAGTGACATTAACATGCAATATGAAAGTTAATTCACCATGTAATCCCATGGTTAATACTCCTTTCCAACTTTATAGTTTTGGTCAGGGATTCAGCTTTACCCAAAATTCCAATTTCATTACTATGTATTTCTTACCACTGCCCTTTACTGTTTATAAATCAGCCAAAATTCCACCTCCCACCAGGGCATCCCATGTGACAGTCTCACCACCCTTTACCCCTTCCTTTTCCCCTTCTCTCCTATCCTCTTCACAGCCAATTCCTATTTATCATCCTTCAGATGTTACAAGTGGTCATTTCTTTTAGGAGAATAAAATAAGGGTCTTTCTGTCCATGTATCCATAAACACCTTATACATCCTTTTAAAGTGCTTATACTGCATTCTAATAGCCTCTGTAGTGCCATATAGTCTCCTGTGTCCTATGCTCTAAGATAGTGGGACCATGTTTGTTGTATTCACGACTACACAGTATCTGATACATGGTGCTCACAAATGAAGTGTGTTGTATACTTTTCTATAATGTTTCTCTAGTTGTCCCATAGATGTGTCAGAAGTCTCAGGGATATAAAAATCATACTACTTATATTTCTTACATATAAGTAGTTGGCACAACATCCTTTTGGGCCTTTCCTGAATGTGGGGAAATTCTCTCCTATTGCTACTGCATTGGGAGGGATGCCTAAAGAAGAAGATCCTCTCTCTCTACCCTATTTGAGGAGGAAGGGACAAGGGCATTCTTTTCTAGAAATTTTTGCTATATAATAGGGAAGGATGTTTATTTTTTTTCTTTTTTTTTTTTTTTTTTGGGGGGGGAAGGATGTTTAAAGTATCCAGAGTTCCTGTTGAAATATCAAGTATTTAATTATGCTTATAAAATATTGGGGGATGGGGCAGGATTTTGGAATGACAAGGGGAATATCTTTGCAACTCTGCCCCTCCATAAAAGCGATGAAAGCACTGAGAAAATTGTCAAAAATCAACATTTGCTGATCTCTGTACATCAACCAAAGAGTTGCAGTAATTTAAGGAACATTTATTCAAGAAAATCTGCTAAGCCTCAGTAAGAACAGAAGGATTTGTGGGATACTAACTTGACTTGCTCTCATCCATTCCTCCCCAGCTGAGGATAGCCTTGAAAACTGGCAGTCTCATACTAGTTGTGACGACCATGAAGACCATAGCCTGGTGGGCATCAAAGTAACATGATTAGGTTTGGGACCTTTTGCCAAGTTTTATATCCAGAGCACTGTCCCTATTTGACCTATCTTGTGCTGCTTGGAAAGCCCCACTCTCAGGACACTGTTGTTATTTGACCTCATGCTTTGTCCCAGGATATCAGTCAAAAGAATCAGTGGCAGTGTTTTAAATATTGGGGTAAATGAAAACCTGCCCCCCCCACACACACACAAGAAAAGTGCATAATAAAGAAAATCTGATGAACAGGATGTCCATGAGGGTCTCTGAAAAGCTCTGACACATTCCCGTGGATGTATATTTCAATGCATGTATGCTCTGAGGTGTGTGCCCAGGAAATGCCCAGGAGGGCCACAGTCTTTTTCCTTTAGCTGACTCTGAAGCTTGGTACAGGCAAGAAATGAAGGCTAGAGCAGAGTGGTAAACTGCCAGAGCATTGCAAGCATGCCAGAACTCATACAGAGCCCCTCAAAAAAGGAGGGAAGAGTTAGTAGTTCAAGCAATTAAGGTAATCTGTGACCATGCATTAGCTGACTATTAAGCTAACCAAGAAGAGGTGTTAGTCGTCATGCATGACAATAGATTGTAAGAGACTTCATAGAATTAATCCAAGAAAGTTGCTAAACAAACAAGTAGCAACAACAACAAATGCTGGAAGAGAGCAGCTGAGATTTTTAGAGTTGCCACATTATCTAAAATGTCTAGTCGCAATGAAAATTATATACCGCACAAAGAAACAGAAAAGAATATGTATATAATAGGAAACTACAGTCAATAGAAACTGTTAATGAGGAGCCTAGAGGCTGAACTTACTGGACGAAGACTTTAAATCAGTATTATAAATATGTCCAAATAACCAAAGGAAATCATATCTAAAAAATTAAAGGAGATCATGACAATGACAGCTCACTTAATAGGGGATATTACTAAAGTAGTGTAAATATAGGAAAGAACCAACTGGGAAATCTGAAACCACAAAGTATAACATCTGACATATAAAATCACCCCAAGAGGCTCCACAGCAGATTTGAGCTGATAGAAGAAATACTGAGCAAACTTGAAGGTAGGTCGACTGAAATTATTCATACAGAAAGAACAGGGAACAGAAAGGAAAGAGAGTGAAGGGAACAGAAAGAAAAGAAAGTGAAGACAACAATCTGTGGGACACTGGCAAGTATGACCATATATACATAATAGAGTCCTCAGGTGAGAAGAAAGAGAGTGGCAGAAAATTTATTAGAAGAAATAATGGCCAAAAACATAGCAAATTAGATGAAAAGCATTACATATCCAAGAAGCTCAGCGAACTTCAAGTAGAATAAACTCAAGAAACATACCTAGACACGTCTTAGTCAAACTTTCAAAAGCCAAAAACAAAGTCTTTTGATGTTACAAAGAGGACTTATTGTGGAAAAGGATTCGTCAATATGATTAATGGCTAACTTTTCCTCAGAAACCATGGAGTCCAGAAGGCAGAGGGATGACATTTAAATACAGAAAGAAAAAGGGTGGCAACCAAAAGTTTTGTACCTAGCAAAATGATCTCAAAAATAAAGGAGAAATTAAGACATTCCTAGAGAAATAAAAACTGGGAGAATTTCATGCTAGTAGACCTACTCTACAATAAATACTAAATGCAGTTGTTCAGATTGAGATGAAAACACTAGATGGTAACATAAATGCGCATGAAGGAAAATAGAGCATTACTAAAGATAACTGCATGGATAAACATAACAGAGATTACATTTTTTTTTCCTTATCACTCTTTTTTTCTTACGTCAGATTTTTAGAAGTACCATAAGGTAGACATAAAGATCAGTGCAATAGAACTAAGAGCCCAGAAATAAACTCATATATTTGTGATCAATTGCTTTTTGACAAGTGCCAAGATAATGCAATTGGGAAAGAATTGTCTTTTCACAAATCATGCTGGGACAACTGGATATCCATATGCAAAAAATTAGTTAGCTCATACTGAATATGAAAATGAACTCAAAACAGAAATAGACCTAAATGTAAGAGATAAGACTGTAAAACTTATAGAAGAAAACACAGAAGTGAGTCTTTATAACATTGAGTTAGGCAATCTTTTTTTTTAGATATGACACCAAAAGTACAGTGATAATGGCAAAATATATAAATTAGATGTTATCAATTTTAAACTTTCATGTTTCAAAGAACACAATCAAGTGAAAATAAAATCCACAGAATGAGAAGTAGTATTTGCAAGTCATTATCTGACAAAAGACTTATATCCAGAATATATTAAGAACTTTGATACCTCAATATAGAGGCAACCCAGTTTTAAAATGGGAAGAGATTTGAATAGACATTTATTGAAAGAAGATCTGTGAATGGCTGAGAAGCACATGAAAAGATGCTGAATGTTATTTATCATTAGGAAAATGCAGATCAAAACCACAGGATGACCCTACGCTTGCGGCAAAGCAAACAGGAGGTCGGGCCTGTCCTCACCGGGTGTCACACACTGAGAGGTCCTGTTGTAAAGAAACAAAATGAAACAAAAAGTCACCAAAAAGTTTGTATAAAGACCTATTTTTGTACTACTTGGGGACTCTTCCTGCATGTCAGCAATAAAACTCCTGACCTGGAAAAAAAAAGAAATTTAAAGTTAGCGTTAGGGTTAGGGTTAGGGTTAGGGTTAGGGTTAGGGTTAGGGTGAGGATGGCTATAACAAAAAAGATGAATATTAACAAGTGTTAGCAAGTATATGGAGAAATTGGAGCCCTCAAACTTTGCTGGTGGCAATATCAAGGGATGCAGCCACTTGGGAAAGCAATTTAGCAGTTCCTCAAAAAATTAAACAGTTATGGCCCAGCAATTTCACTCTTAGGCATATAACCAAGAGAAATATAACATTTATCCAAAAAGATGTACATGATTGTTCATAATAGCATTATTAGTAACACCAAAAAAGTGGAAGCAACCTAAATGCCCATCTAAATAATGAATGAATGAGTAAACAAAATGTGGTCTATCTACACAATGGCAATAAAAAAGAAATGAAGTGGGATCCCTGGGTGGCGCAGTGGTTTGGCGCCTGCCTTTGGCCCAGGGCGCGATCCTGGAGACCCGGGATCGAATCCCACGTCAGGCTCCCAGTGCATGGAGCCTGCTTCTCCCTCTGCCTGTGTCTCTGCCTCTCTCTCTCTCTCTCTCTCTCTCTCTCTCTCTCTCTCTCTGCGTGACTATCATAAAAAAATTTAAGAAAAAAAAAAAAAAAGAAATGAAGTACTGATGCATGGTACCACATGGATGAACCTTAAAAAATATATTTTTTAAGATTTTATTTATTTATTCATGAGAGACATAGAAAGAGAGAGAGGCAGAGACATAGGCAGAGAGAGAAACAGGCTCCATGCAGGGAGCCCGATGCAGGACTCGATCCCAGGACTCCAGGATCATGTGCTGGGCTGAAGGCAGGTGCTCAATCGCTGAGCCACCCAGGTGTCCCAAACCTTAAAAATTATTAAGCTGAGTGAAAGAAACCAGTCATAAGAGACTACCTATTAGATGATTCTGTTCATATGAACTATCCAGGGGTGCCTGGTTGGCTCAGTCAGTTAAGCGTCAGGCTCTTGGTTTCAGATCAGATTATGATCTCAGATCTCATGGGTTGGGAGATCGATCTCCAGGTCGGGCTCTGCACTCAATGGGGAGTCTGCTTGAAGATTCTCTCCCTCTGCTCCCTGCCCCCAAATCATATATGCATGTGCTTGCTCTCTCTCTCTAAAATAAATACATTCTTTTTAAAAAAAAGAGAGAATGAGAAGACATTCTGTTTACATGAACTGTCCAAATGAGGCAAATGCATGGAGATGGAAAATAGATTGTTAATTGCCAGGGACTAAGGAGATGAGATGAGGGAGGTGACTGCTGGTGGGTAAGGGGTTACTTTTGGCATGATGAAAAGGTTTTAAAACAAAGTTGATGGTTGCACAACTATGTGAATATATTAAAAACCACTGTATGGTAAAAGTTAGTTGAGTGAGGGGCATCTGAGTGCTTACGTGCCTGCCTTCAGCCCTGGGATGAAGCCCCGAGTTGGGCTCCCTGCTCAGTGGGGAGTCTGCTACTCCCTTGCCATCTGTCCCTTCCCCCACTGATGCTTTCTCTCTCTTTCTTTCAAATAAATAATAAAGAAAAATCTTTAAAAGAACTTATTTTTTAAAAAGCTGAATTTTGTTATGTGAGTTATCGCTCAATAAATCTGTTAACGAAAATAGGAAACTATGGTAGCATATTGTAATTCGAGTATGTTTAAAATAAATAGGTTTCTGAAGAGTTGATGGAAAACACCTAACTTAATCATCTACCAGTAAGGCAAGATAGTGAAACAGTTTAGTTCAGAGCATAGGGCTCATGGTCACATGCCTTATTTTGATATTTTGGTCCATCCCTTACTAGCTATGTGACATTGAGCAACACTTCTTTGTGTTTTAATTTCATTATCTGCAGAGTACCTGTGGAAATAATATTTGTTCCCTGGTTGTTCAAATTTAGTAAGTAAATAGGAAGTGCTCAATAAGTATTAATTATTACTCTTTGTAATTTTAATTACCTTGTTTTTCATAGGAAAATATTTTCTAGTTTCTAAAAAACAACTTGGAAAGCCAATTTTGAAATATTATGTATTACTGAAATAATATAACAGTTATGGTATGTGAAACACTTCCCGTTTACAATCAATGCACTGAGCATTTTTGTATAATACTTCTAATCTTTTTATTTATTTATTTATTTATTTTGATGGGTAAAATTCTGTTGTTTAATAATTCACAGTTGAAATTACATTGCATATCTACAGAATGTTTTGAGATCAACTGAGACAAATTGTTTTCTCAGTTTCTATGCTATCAGTTACATAAGACAATAAAAATACAGATTAGTTCTCTTAAAGTAGGAATGTTGCTTGTAAGTGATTTGGGATTTCTTCTTCTCATTGGTGCTTATGTTACCCACTACAAATTCTGCTTATTTAGGTGGATCCTCACTACTCCTTGACAAGCCTCGGGTTCATTTCTTATTGAATCCTTTATACATGTTGACAAATTGCAATTTTCAGATCTTTACCTTTCTCACCTCTTCCTTTTCCCTATTCTCTTATCTTGCTTTTTAATGTATTAAAATAAAGACCATCAAGGGTAAACATCTGTCCTTTCTGCTTAAACTATTTTTCTGAGTTAATTCTTTCTTCCATTCCTTCTATCTCAAACAGAACTTATAGTTCTTAAAAGTTAGCTTTTGCTTCTGCTTCTTTATTATAAAGAAAATAATTATTAAGTATCAACTGTGTACAAGACATTGTGTTCATTCTTTTACTTCTCCCTAATTGTTTTTTTGTTTTTTTTTATTGGTGTTCAATTTACTAACATACAGAATACCCAGTGCCCGTCACCCATTCACTCCCACCCCCCTCTAATCTTTTTAAAACTCTGCAAGTTTTGTCCCCACTTATATATGAGTAAAATAAGGAGTAGAGAAATGAAATTTCCCCATGGTCCCATATTTAATGCTGGCAGGGCTGGGATTTGAATGAAAATCATTGTCCGTAAAGTCCCTACCCTTGCTGTAGCCCACTCTACCTCAGAGTTACTGATAATGTCTGCTCTTGGTTTCATGTCCTTCTCCTTTTTGCCAGTAAGGTCTTCATTTCAAAATTCTGTTTCCCTAGACTTCTTGATTTCAGCCCTCCCTGTTTTAATTTCTCTTCTATTTAAGAAGAAAACAGGGCCTGGGCATTGATCAACAGGTCCCCAGCAGCATAGAATCTCAGAAGGTGACATCTTGTGTTTGAAATTACTTGCTAACTATCTTCATTTATATAGAAATGTTAATATTGTGTCTAGTTATGACTTTCAAATAAAAAATAATTTCAAGGTGACCATTTGCCAATACTGACCCTGACAAGAGAGAGCCTGCTGTGTAAGGAAATCCAGGGCTAATGATGATTTAGTTGACAAATACTTGCACATCAAGATTCCTTCCATTTTCAAATTATAGTTTTAATTATTACGGACTATGGATTGATCATTAACATCTTAAAGTAGGAACCTTCTAGATCAGATAGCTGCCATTTGTGGCCAAAATCCTTTTAGGATCATTATGGCCTTCACATGACAATTAACTACTATGGATAGCACATTTCCATTTCAATTATTCTCAGTGTATGTTCCAGTGAGAAGTAGAGTGCAATTTTCTTGAACATCATGGGATGATATTCAGTGAAGATGGATCATCTGTGTTTTTCCCTTTTGTTGGGTGGTAATTGTCCGCCACCCCCCACCCGCATTGTGTAGTTTGCAGTTTAGCAACTCTGTGCACTAGGGGTGGTAAAAGGCTATGGCAACTGAATGGGAAAAAATATATATATATTAGAGAAAAATATTCCAGTAGAGTTTTCTTTTTTAGGCATATTTTCACTAAAAGCGAATAGGTTGCTGCCCAAATCACAAATATCAAAGCCATAAGTGCTTTGGGGCTATTTAACATAGAAATTGAAACAAATGGATTAAAGTCTTTGCTAGGTTATAAATAGAAAAGATCTCTTCTAGCCAGGGAAAAGCCACCATTCCATTGAGTTTTGTTCTTCCCTTTTTGAGATTAGCTTTTTGATCTGCATTACTCTATGCCTAATTTAGATGTAAACAATGCATGCATAGAAATTACTGTAATAACATTGAAACAACAACAAGCTAATAGCAACCAAAAACTGTAGTTTGGGTTTTTTTTAAGATTTTATTTATGTATTTGAGAGAGAGAAAGCGTGTGCATGCATGCACAAATGGGAAGGAGCAGAGGGAGAGAGACAAGCAGACTCCGTGCTAAGCCGAAAGCCCAACATGCAGCTCAATCCCAGGACGCTGAGATCATGACCTGAGCTGATATCAAGAGTCAGATGCTTAACTGACTAAGCCACTCAGGTGATCCTGAAAACTATATAGTTTAAAATACACCTTTTCTATTTGTGTTTCCTGATACGTCTTTGCATTCATCACGGGCAAAAGGAAAACTCTTGCATCCTTTTTTTTTTTTTTTAAGATTGATTTTATTTATTTATTTATTTATTCATTCATTCATTCATTCATTCATTCATTCATTTATGAAAGACACAAAGAGAAAAAGAGAGAGAGAGGCAGAGACACAGGCAGAGGGAGAAGCAGGCTTCATGCAGGGAGCCTGACATGGGACTCTATCCTAGGTCTCCAGGATCACGCCCTGGGCTAAAGGCGGTGCTAAACTGCTGAGCCACCCAGGCTGCCCTCTTGCATCCTTTTTCTGAGTTTTTCAGAGCAGCTGCTCTGATACAAATGAATAGCATCACAAGTGAGTTTCCCCTTCCTCATATTGTACTTGTATTAGTTGGAGGAGTGCCCAGTAATATTTTTCTGATGGCATGACACAGTGCATAAGAATGATTGATTAAAGTGATACTCTGTCATTTTCCTTCAGACTGTGGCTTTTAATTAAGAAATCCATTCTGTATGAATAATGTCAACTTGACAAAAATAAGACTTACACAGTAATACATCAGTGGTTCAACATTTCTATCTGTTCAATATTTTCTATCTATGTGATTAAATATTTGAATGTTTCCACTGAACTGCTTTTGAAATGAAAAGGATTAAGAAAGAAGCAAAAATGTCAGATTTACTGTGGAATTAAGCTGTAAATTAAGCAGATTAGCAATTTTCTATGAAAGTAAGTACCATACTATAAAGAAGTGCTAAAAGCAGTTCCTTAAGATTAACATAATAGTTTAATCCTATTTTTCTAAATCAAACCTTAAACTTTTGGGACTCTAAAGACACTTTCACAAAACATAACAACCAAATGGCAGTAGGAGTCCAGAGAATCCAGGAAATTGGATGGTGATATAACTTAAAGTGCACTCTAACTGTACACTTTAAAGGGCTCAGCAGTTGGAAGCATTAGTTTGGTTCTCAGTTTTGACCCCTGGGGAAGGTCATTTCACCCTCTGAGCCTCAGCTTCTTTATCTCTAAATTCAAGATAATTACCTCAGTTTCTTCTCTACTGCAAGGTTTTAGTGAGGCACAAAAATGAAACAAAACACAATACAGTGAAAATCTGCCATCATGGATGTTCCTATTTGTGTTGAGCCCTTAACAGGAATCAACACTCGGCCAAGTTTCTAGGATGGCATATGATACCAGTTACAGCAACACAGCGAAAGAATAAAATATATTCTATTCTTTGAATTACTTCAAACTAAATGATTTTTTCTTTCTCAGAGTGAGATTGGTGAGTTTTCAGTATTGGTCAATGAAAAAAAAAAAAGTCTAAAAATTATCTTTATCTGTGATTCTCTTTGGGAATTCACAGTACAGTGTTTAATATTTCAGAAAAATTGTGAACTATATCTGTTTGCTGTTCTAAAATTTTGAAACCTATAGGTCATAATCTATATGTCAGTAACATCCACATGGGTTGATGTCTTAAATATGCCTATGCACATATAGATAATCTGTTTATCAAGAAATGTATTGATTATATGCACAGAAAGCTTCCCCGTCAGACCCTTAGGGTTTTTGCTGATGGTAGGGACTTGGAGGTTTTTGCTTGCTCAGTGCACTGGTCCCTGTAGGCAGAGTGGAGAAGGGTGGTGATACTTCGCCTCCTCTTTTAACTGCCTCTGACCAAGAATGTTGGTCCACAAGCCTGCCAGTCTGGCCTAGGGCATAAGGAATAGGAGTCTCATTTGCTTCCTGAAGTCCTCAGGCTAGATGTTTTCCTTGGCAACCTGGACTATCTTTTCTCCTTTATCCTGGTAGAGAATACCCTTTCTCTGCCACTTTCTAGGAAGAGCTAAATCCAGTTCCCTTGCCTTGGTGCAGGGTACCTTATCTTAACCTTTTTCTTCAGTAAGGATAATGAGAGACTGAAAGTACAAATGGACAGTGTCCACACTGTCCACATATAAACTAGACCACATATAAAACTAGAACCTTGACCCACAGCCTGCAGCAAACTGCCTGGGAAACTGCCTCCTTTTCTAAATAACCCAGGAAGGCAGCCTCCTGTAAACCAGACTTTCAGGAAGCCAGATTGGCCAGGTAGCAATCTCTAGTGACAATCCAGGAAGCTAAAGAATAATTTCTGTAACAATTGCCCTAAATGTCCAGGACTTGATTAATAACTGACAGCTTCCTTAATGCTTGCCCCTGCCTCCAACTTAGGACATATCCGAGAAAGCCAGATACGCTCTCCTAACCAGTCATATAGGATGCTCACTTCTAGTTACCTGCTAACAGCCTCCGCTCAGGGTACCCCGAAGCCTTTCCTTTTTTCACCTTTAAACTTTCCCACTTCTTCACCAAAGCACAGGTCATGGTGGCTGGCTCCCTTGATATATGAATAAATAGCCTTTTGTTTTTCTCGTTCAGTTGGTCTTTATTTCCACAATGAGAAATGTCAGATATTTTCTTTTATCTTTATATTCAAACTCGGAAAAACAGGAAATCTGATTAAAATGCATCAGTACCAGAAAGAGATTGCTTTTTTAATGCTACTAATTTCCCCAGAGATTTTGTTGAAATTATTGCAAAGAGAGTTTGCTGTGAGAGCATCGCACTCACTGTGGCATTTGCTGTGATTCATAGCTTCAGCTCAGCACTCAGGGGGATGCCCTCTACCCTCTAAGGCAGAGTACACTATTCTTGTCTTATCTAGGATATGCTATCCAAGTTTCATTATCATGGTATAAAGTATAGGCATGTCTTGGCTAGGATTTAAGCTGATTTTATATCTCAAAAAATTAGATACAGAATTCCCAGGTAATAATTAACATGTTTGCAGCCAATTATATGGAATTTGGTATATATTGTACTAATGCACCACTGCTACCAGTTCATTCTAACTCCAATTTAACATAGAAACTTTACCTAAAATAGTCTTTGGCCACGTGCCTTCTCTGGATTTAGAGTTAGAATCTTGCAAGGTATATACACACCTCTGGGACTTCTCAATTGCCAATATCTATTTTCTCCCTTCCCTTTTTTTTCTTTTTCTTTTTTTTTTTTTTAAGATTTTATTTATTTATTCCTGAGAGTCACAGAGAGAAGCACAGAGACATAGGCACAGGGAGAAATAGGCTCCCTGTGGGGAGCCCATTGCAGGACTCAATCTCAGGACCCTGGGATCACTACCTGAGCCAAAGGCAGACCACTCAACCACTGAGCCACTCAGGTGTCCCATCGCTTCCCTTTTTCTTAACAGCTAATCATAGGCAGTTACGTACCTACTCTATAGGCAGTTACGTACCTACTCTTATTTATATTAATCTGATCACTAGGAGTTCTTATCACATGTTTTGTCCACATGTTACAAGCATAATTCTTCCTGCCTGTTTCCATGACTATGTTTTATTTTGTTCGTAAATGTACTATTTTCCATGTTGATGTGAATTTACTCATGATCCCCTTCCATCTGCTATTTTCCCTCCTAGCTGCAACTAGTTCTAACTTGAATGTACCTTTATGTTATGTGTTGATTGTGTCCCCCCAAATTCATATTTTGAAGCACTAACCCTCCAATACCTCAGAATGTTACTATTTAGAGATAGGGTCATTAAAGAGGTAGCTAAATTAAAATGAGGCCACTGGGGTGGGCCCTAATCCAATATAACTAGTGTCCTGATGGGAAAAGGGAAATTTGGACACATGGAGGGGATGTGTGCTCACGTGGAAGAAAGACCATGTGAGGATACAGCTAGATCTGCTAGGCAGGGAGTGAGCTCAAAAGAAACCAAACTTGCCAACACCTTGATCTTGGCCTTCCAGCCTCCAAACCTGTAAGACAGTAGATTTAGATTGTTTAAGTCACCCAGTCTGTGGTATTTATATATTATGGCAACCTCCACAAACTAACACCATTCGTGAAGAAACTCCCATTACTTAGCAGTCTGCAATGTTTACTTACTGCCTTAGCAAAAACATTTCTCTGAACAGTTCTATTTTCCTACATAGAAGAAAATATTTAAAGCTCAGTTAGATGAATAATGCTTGACTAGGACAAAATTAAAAGTGATCTTATGTCAGGCTTCAAGGATCATAATCAATTTTGTCATCATCTGACCACATCATGGAATTAGGGGCATACCAACCAAATGATGCAAAGGAAGTATGTAGGCCAAGTGAGAAGAAATTAGCGTGACAATAAATCAATATGTGGAATAGCAAGGCTTGATTTAAAATGTGAACTATGTTGGGACGCCTGGGTGGCTGAGTGGTTGAGGGGCTGCCTTTGATTCAGGGTATGATCGCAGAGTTCCAGGGTTGGGTCCCACATTGGGCTTCCTGCGGAGAGCCTGCTTCTCCCTCTGTCTGTGCCTCTGCCTCTCTCTCTGTGTCTCATGAACAAATAAATACAATCTTTAAAAATTAAATAAATAAATAAATATTAAAATAAAATATGAAATATGTTGCTGAGAACTCTTTTCTTCTCTCTGCTGCCTATCTCTGTTGTGTAAAATGGCATCACTTTGAATTTGGTGAAGTTTTGAGGATGCATCCCAGGGATTACTAAGAGGTTTTGCAGGCTAATAGGATTTTGTTTTCTCAGTTTTACTAGAAGATCCTTCTAGTCTACAAGAAAAAAAAAGGGGGGGGGGAATAAATAAGAACCACCTGTTCCAGATGTATAGAAAATATGGGTGAAGAATGATTAAGGAGAATTGAGCAATACATTTAGTATCTCCCACATGAAATCTCACTTAAATGATAATAAAAGAATTTTAAGAAGAAAAAATGACAGTAGAAAAGAAAAACTTCACTTAAATGACAATAAAAATGTACATTTACAAATTTAAAAAAATAAGGCAAGAGAGAGACAAGAACAGATGAAACAGATGTTTTTGTTTGTCTTTTGAAAACATAATAGGGGAGTAGAATGTGACTTGACCATCCCAAGAAAGGTGAAAGCCATGGAAGTGATTGTGGAGGGGCTTCCAAAGAGAAGGCATTGAAGGTACCTGGTACTGCAGCAACTGCATGGCCTCAGAGGATAGGCTGCTCTCCCTACATTGCAGATGCCCAGTGAAGAAACTGGCTTGATGATGCACCCAACCGGGAGGCCTGTCAACCATGTGCCTTCCCCTTTCACACAGCTCCGAACACTGTATCAGTCCTGTAGGACTCACAGCCGAGGTCTGTCTAACATGGGAGAGACCCCTCAATGTGAAAGAAAATAAAGAACTGAACAAAGAATATAGTAAGGGGAAACAGAAACTGTGAGGAGCAAATGCCAAAAGAAATAGTATTTCTAAGATAACTCAGGGCAGTAAGAAAACAGTATAGCCACGATAATGTGGATTGGATAATGTGGAAGGGAAAAAGACCCAAATTGGGCTCTCTCAGAAATACGTAAAATATGACTTGCAAAAGTAAGAATTTCGTAGCATCATTAGAAGCTAAGTCAAGAAAATCTCTCAGAAGGGTAAAACAAAAAAGATTGAAAATAGAGAAGTTAGGAAAACTAGAGGCTCACTTTAACGTGCTCAACATAACAAACAAAAGAAGTTCCAGAAAGAATAGGGAAGGAATGGAGAAGAAATTACTAAAGAAATAAGACTGGATAGTCTCCAATTGAAAAAAATTGAGTTTCCATATTGAAGGGACCAGTAAGTAACGAGCTTTCAGGAAATTTCAGGAAGCCAGAAATAGAAGATTTTAAAATCCTCATCATTACCATCATACCTGTACTTACACAGAACAGAGGTACTTTGGGCACATTTAATCTTAGAGGCTCTTGAGGAAAATTGTAGTAGTTCACGCTCTTTATAAATGAGGAACCTAAGGCACAGTGGATAAGTAAATTGCCCAATATCACATAGCTGGTAAGTGGGAGAGACATTTCCAAACCAGGCAGTCCAGCTCCATACCCACTACACTACTGATTTCTATAAAGTTTTCTCAGGGACCAAAAAAAAGGAATCTAAAGGTCAGATCTCCCAACAGCAACACTAAAAGTTATAATATAAAATGGCATTGTTCTCAAAATTCTCAGGAGAAAGTTATTTACTACCTCAAATTGTATAAACAGGCAAGCCTTCAGTCAGGTAGAAATACAGCTTCAGATATTTTCAGAAATTTAGTGTTACCTGTGCTGTGTCCTTTCTTGGGAACAACTAGAATGCAGTAATTAGGAAGATAACCATAGGCCAAAAGCCAAGGAAAGTTCCCTGATGATGCTTGCCCAGCACGTCCAGATCAAAGCAAGGCAGGTGGCTACTGCAGGGTTATCTTCAGAAAAAGAAAGAAAGTTGTGGCTTCTCTGATGTTTTTGGCAAGGGGCAGAATAGTATCAAGAGATTTTGTATCACTCTTTAAGTGCTATGAAGGAGAAACTGTGTTAAGTGCATTAGAAAATGAAGCCAAAGAAAAGAGGGCAGAAACGTGGGATGAAGGATAATCATCACAGTATGACTCAAGGGCAAATGATACCTCATTGTCATGATGTTATAAAACCCGAATGTGAATTTACCCAGATGTATGAAAGATTTGTGAAATTAACTGTTGCTAGATTGAGGAGAGGGCAAAGAAGACATCACATTATTAACTTGTTACCTTCCCTAGGAGAAAAATGAGTGATAATGTCTGAAATGAATAAATCAAGAAATAACAGTATAAACATAGTATTTATATAGAAGCAAGTAAATAGCAGAAGAGGTGTTCAAAGGAATTAACGGGGTTGGACTCAGGATGGGGGAAGACTTGAGTGAGAGACAGCTGCTTTTATCATAAGACCTGTAGTATTATTTGACTTTTAAAAATATGTACTTTTAATTGAGTGAAAATAGAAAGGGCAATTTAACTATTTAACTGTAAGAATTAATTTAGCTTTAGCTAGCTCTTCTCAAGACTTTTCTGCAAGAAATCCATTTTAGGAGAAGACTTTAAAAATGGACTTAATCTATTTTGATGTTGAAGAGAAAAGCTGCTGTTGGTAATCCAAGTGAATGAACCGAATATCTGGGAAGTGAGGACATCAACTGCTTGGAGAGGGTCTGCATTAAAGAGAACCGTAGTGTGTTGTGGGATTAATGAGGCTTGAAGCTGGGTACTCCACTTAGAGATAACAAAAGTGCCAAATATAGCTGAGGTTCAATAAAAGGCAAGTGCTCATGATAGGTTTACGAAGCCATGTGGCACTGTATAAACAATCAAATCTCTGTGCTCTCAAATCTGTGCTGCGACAAAGAGAAATGTGAATTAGAAGCTGTTGTCTCCTGGGCAGTCATTTCAAATACCAACCCTATCAGTTTCTTTTATTCAGTTTTATGAAATGGGTGTATTTAGGGTCAAAGAGTTAATATTTTAGATGAGACCTTTAAAAAGGTAGGCATGATCTGCTCTGTGTGAGCCTTCAAGTTCCTGTTGGAATTTACTAAGAAATGGAATTTTTTTGCCATCCCAAACATCTGAGTGGTGTTACTATAGAGAAGATTCATATCCTTTCCCTCCCTCCTTTTCTCTCTCCTTCTCTCTCTCTCCCTCTCTCTCCTCTTTCTCAAACATGCACATACCCTGTATAATAGGTTTGGTGTTTAATTCCCTGTGATCATGTGAATTTTATACAATGTGGTTCCTTGGTTCATGCTTAAAAATAAAATTCCCAGGTCCCATCCCAGATTCCTTCCTGATGCCCATAAAAGAGACCATGCTGTATCTTTCCAAAGTTGAAAAAAAAAAAAAAAAAACAAACAAACCCAACTGCACTCATTACTTTGGTAAAAACCTGCCCCTAAAAAGAATTTTTAAAACCTTATTTAGTGATGCAATCACTTTAACATTTTCCTTAGGGCTTTGTACCCTGTTTTCCTAACAAAAGATCAGCTCTGTGCAAAGGTGCTCCTAATATCAGCTTTCAAAAGAAATGAAAGAAATTTCTAAAATACCAGGAGAGAAGAAGGGAAGAGCCTGCTGTGTAAGGCTCCAGTAACCTCATTCGAAAAGTAGTTTCATGTGTTAGAAAGGTAATTCTCCCCTCATCTGTGAGACAACTTAACAAGAATCTGCTAGATTTATCTATCAACTTGAACAAATTACAATAGCCGCAAGGAGTGTTGGTGATTTAGGTACATTTGAGAAGATGTGAATACATGGAGTGCATTTTTTTCTTTTTCATACTCTTGGGATTCTTGAAAAAACCATCATATTCTGTCACTCAGGGGACCTGCCAACGTGAGGGCTTTTGAGTATTTTTTTTTATTGGAATTCTGCCTTTGACTTGCTATTTATGAATTACCTACTTGGGATGAAGTAATATTGAAATTACTGATGACCAAGACCAGCATAAATCAGTGTGGTGGTAGCAGTAGCTGTGGATTGACACAAATCAATAGAGAGGTCTCACAGAAATAGCTGTATAAAATCAGGACATTGGCCTAGCCACTATGGAAAACAATATGGAGTTTCCTCAAAAAATTAAAAATATAGAACAACCACATGACCCAGCAATCCCACTTCTGGGATATATCCAAAGACCATGAAAATGAGCTATTGAAGAGATATCTTCATTCTCGTGTTCATCGCATCATTGTCCACAATAAGACATAGAGACAACCAAAATGTCCATCAGTAGGTAGATGGATAAAGATATATATAAATACACTCATACACACACTGGAATATGATTCATCTGAGAAAGAAGGAAATCCTGCCATTTGCAACAACATGGTGGACCTTGAGTGCATTATGCTAAGTGAGGTAAGCCAGTCACAGAGAGACAAACACTGTATGGTATCACTTACATGTGGAATCTAAATTTAAAAAAATAAAAAAAAGAAAGAAAGAAAGTCAAACTCATAGAAACAGAGCAGAAAAGTGGTTGCCAAGGCCAGGGTGGAGTGGAGGAATAAAAGAAATAGGGAGAGGTTGGTAAAAGGTATAAACTTTCATCTATAAGATGAATGAGGTCTGAGGATTTAGTGTTTAGCATGGTGACTATAGTTAACGCTTTATTGTATAATTAAAATGTGCCAAGAGAGTAGAACTTAATGTTCTCAACAGGAAAAATTAAAACATTAAAAAATGAAAGATAAATTTGTGAGGTGACGAATGTGTTAATTAACCAGATGGTGGAAATCTTTTCACAATGTATATGTGTATGAAATTGCCGTGATGTACACTTCTAAATATCTTACAATTTTGTCAATCATAACCTCAGTGAAGCTGGCATTTTAAAAAGAAATAAACCAGCAGACACAAAGAAATGAGAGGGGAAAAGAAGAAGTAGAAAATCAGTATCTAATCTGAAAACCTATGTCTTGCCTAGAATATCTTAATAAACCTAATATTGTCATATAATATGAAAGATATTCCTGGGGAAGAGCTGAAGTTGGCACCATATTTTCACACAAATCTCTGAGGGCATCTGTCCCTTGGAGCTCTCCACCTATGCAGTCTTCCTGGCTCCTTATCCCTTTTCCTCCATGGAATCATGAATTCATAAAGATGGGTTGGTAAAAACACATTGCACATTATCTCATGCTTTACTCTATCCAATAATGGGTCAACCAGTTTTGCTTGATTAATTCAAAAGATAGAGAACCACGTTTTACAAGGCCTATTAATCCATTTTGAGGGAGCACTAATTGTTGTTATCATTTTTTTGCGTGTCAGAATCCTTCTTTTTATTTGTAACTAATTAATTCTAGTTCCATGCTCTTGAGCTCTGACTCTTGAAATCAGGTATTGTGTCCCTCTCTCTCCATATACTCTCCATCTCCATATACTCCATATACTACTCCATATACTCCATATACTACTCCATCCATCTCTCATTTAACCTAAAAATGTTTGGCATTATTTGCGTTTCAAAATCCTGGTTTATCGGTACAATTAGTCTAATCATACAGTAGGAAAGCAGTTTTTATTCTTTTTTTTTTCCTAGGAGTAGTTCCTCTGGGTTTGCCACTCCACCACCAGCTCACCCTGGCCTACTTTCCTCTCTGCTCCCACCCTCATCAGCATCACAGTATGTTGGTGAGGATCACCTAGAGCTGAGAGCTCCAGAATGTTCCTTCCACACGCCTAGCAGCATCTGCCTGGCCACTCCAAGGCTCTGATGGTCTTGAGCCCACTTTCTGACAGGGCCTAAAGCACCCTGGTAAATGAGAAGTCAGAAATATTTTTTTTTGGCTGAATTCTAAGCCCTAGGGCATTTATTTGCTTTGTTTTGCTGTTAACTTTATAATTCATCAGATGTTCCAATAGACACGTTTCTGATGTCTTGGAAATGTAATTAAAATTTACCAGGTTGAATGGCATCTTCATGAAATTGCCGTTTCTGTTGAAAGATGAAATGAGGTCTGTGATTTGTGTTTTAGCTTGGATGCCAGGGTGTCGTGTGGAGCACACTGTAGTGTGCTCATGTACTGATGCTCATGTACAACAGGAGCAGTACTCTTCTTCACTTGTGATTATTTAAAAAACCAACAAACAACCTTTAGGCAAATGTAAAAGTAATTTTTGGAGGGGATTGTTCTCTGAGGAATTATTGACATTTTTATGCTGAAAGGCATTTAGTTCTCAAAAATAATAGTAAGCTTTTTTTAAACCCTTGACTGGAAGTCCCTGAGGAAATTGAAATAAGCAATCTAGATGAGCGCACAGATTTCATTACTTTATGAATCAAATAAACAAAAAACTGAGAGTCATTATAATGACAACCAGGCATATTTTCAACCCAGTAAAACCAGAATCTTCCCTCTAGTCCTTAGAAAGAAACTGGAAGTTAATCCGTGATGAAGGCCTTGCAGTGATGGATAAAGCCAAAGGCCTCTTCCTGCCCGAAGACGAAAACCTGAGGGAGAAAGGTGACTGGAGCCAGTTTACGCTGTGGCAGCAAGGTGAGCTCCCAACTTCTAGATTGTTCTCTGCAGCCAATGACCTGAGGGGAAGAAGGCTCGAATCTTGTCAAGTTATTTCCCAGAGCTGGAATTCCCCAACTTAAAGGAAACTGCCCAGAAAAAATATTGTTTCTTAAAACTGTATATGAACAATTATTTCTGTGCATATGTGCATGTAAATATGTGTGTGTATATGTATGTAGGTATACTCACGTGTGTATATGGATAAATATATATAAATAATATTTTGGTTTTCCTGATCTTTCTCCATTTAATGTTACATTACAAAGAGTAACCCTACTGTGTAGGCTTAACCTAAAAGTCCACCAAGTGCTAATTACTATCTTAAAAAGGACCTTCCTGGGCAGCCCTGGTGGCTCAGCGGTTTAGCACCGCCTTCGGCCCAGGGCATGATCCTGGAGACCTGGGATCAAGTCGCACGTCGGGCTCCCTGCATGGAACCTGCTTCTCCCTCTGCCTGTGTCTCTGCCTCTCTCTCTCCCTCTCTCTCTCTCTCTCTCTCTCTCTCTGTGTCTCTCATGAATAAATAAATAAAATCTTTAAACGAAAAAAAGGACCTTCCCTGAGCATCATTTGCTCTGTAGCATGGAGATGATGTTGCATGCCAAAATGGAGTTACCATGGCTTGGAGATGATAAGACACCAGAGTGACAGGCAATAATAACCACTGTCTGCACTCCCCAAGGATAGGAAGTGGTCACATTCAACCTAACATTCTTAGGCTTAACCGAGACTCAGGTACATACACGGGGCTCCAGTATGTGTGTGTTTGATGAATTAATATAGCAATCTATCCTGAAAATGAGGAGCATTGAATTTTAGCTTTAAGGCTCTTTCCAGTTCTCTTCTTGAAAAATCAAGTCAGCCTGTTAACAGTCTACCCAAAAATAAATCCATTTTGAAGACTAAATAGTATGTGTTGCACATGTTCAGCTGCACCAAATAAATTGAGAGGAGGACAAGCAGCGGGTTTACATTAAAGGACAAATAAGCACAGTTGTTTATCTCACTTAAACTTTCAGAATAGTTTATACATAAGAGAAAAAAGAGCTACTTCAGTAATACTTTCAAGGATACGTCCATCAGAGGAGACATCACATGATTTTTAGTGACTGTCAGCTTTTTTGCCAACAAGATTTTTTTTAGGGGAGCTACAAGGTCAATATGTGAACAATATGCTAATTTTATCTATTGGAGTCTCACTAAAATGCATGAATTCTGTTGGCCTCAAGCATTCACAAGTTCATCTGATGCCTCAGTTGCATTAACATCCTTAGGCTTTAGCATCCTTATGCTTCCTAGAACAGTGCTTAAGAATAGCAGGCATCCTGGCAGTAATTTCCAGAACCATAGTCTCTGCTAAAAACAGGTGCTTAGATAAAGTTGAAATCTGCAAAGCATTACAGGGCATATAAAAGTATTAAGCAAGCAAGAAAATAAATAATGCTGACAAGATTTGAAGGCAACATTTTGACTTTAAATTTGTGCTTTTAAAAAAAAATGTTTATTTGAGAGAGAGAGAGCACAAGCAGGGGGAGTGGCAGAGGAGGAGAGAAACAGGGTCCCTGCTGAGCAAGGAATCCAATGCTGGGCTTCATCCCAGGACCCTGGGATCATGACCTGAGCCACCCAGGTGCCCCAAACTTGTGCATGTTTTTAAAAATGTTTTAAGTGTGGCAAAATATATTCCTTTGGCTCTAATGTATGATACTTTCACTTGTATTGTTGTATTGTTTCCAGACAGTGATGGCATTTCTATCTTGATTTCCATTTTGACCCAAAATGATTGAGTTGTGTATTTCGGGTGAGGGCTATCATATGCCTGTATTTTCCAATTAGTTGCAGTTAATTAAATAGAAATTTATTTCCAGTTCTTTTTTTTTTTTTTTTTTTTTTTTGTCATAAGAGAATATAAGTCACATAGTTTTTCTTTTCGGAAGTTCTGTTAAGGTTCTTTGTGGCCTTTTCTTTGTGGCTCCAGGCTTCTGGGACGAATCCAGTTAACTGTCTTCTAGAAGCAAAGTCACAGTTTAAAGAGTTTTGAAGACAGCTAGTACCATAGCTCACGTAGAAGCAGGATGGAATTCCTGAAGGCAGATGCCCTCTCAGGTGCTGTGACTCAAACTGGAGGGAGAATCCCGTGGCAGGAGGGGCTGGGGAAGATGTGAGGAAGGGAGGCAGCAGGACAGTTTCTGAGCCACGCTGAGATCTCAGGGTCGGACAGAGAGGCTGATGAACATCTGATTTAGTTAAGACTTAGAGTTTGTCTAGTTCTAGGTAGGAAAGGATGCTGCTAGAGAGTTGAAGGCCGTAAAGCTGTGGCTGGAAGTTTCATCTCTCTCCAGATGGTAGTGGGAATCATGATGAGTCTCCCAGTAGCATAATCAAGACTGAAGAATATTTATTCTGTTTTAAATGGCCAACTTTTGAGTTGGAGAAAAAAAACAACATCAACAAAGGTAAATAATAGTTTGTCGCCTACAAATCCATTTTCAAACTGCAAAGGGAATGTTATGGAATGTCAGTTTTGTTCAAGTTTATTAATTATCAGAATTGCCTGGATGGCTCAGCCCAGACACCTTGTTGAGTGCCTTTGGCTCAGGGCCTGATCCCAGGATCCAAGATAAGTCCCACCTCTGCCTATGTCTCTGCCTTTCTCTCTCTCTGTGTGTCTCATGAATAAAAAAAAAATTTTCTAAGTTTATTAATTATCACCAACAATGAACACTAAAATTATGGTCAGCAAATATACCATACCATACTTGGTATGCCATGCAAGAATGTGCAGTTATTCTTTCCTCCAGAACCCATGGGAGACAGTGCTAACTAATCTCAATAGCCTTCCTAATCTAGTTCTGCTCAAGCAGAACTTTTGAATCCTTCTCAACAGTGTTCTAGGTAGCCACTGCCAGTTGGTCAGAATTGTCCTGCAAGATGAACCTGTTACCTCAGCAGAGCCTTGAAACTAAAAAAGATACAATCCAAGACCTTTAAAAGTCCCAACCCCACGAATATTTCTTATAAAGTGTATTCACAACAAAAAAACAAACCAAAAAAAGTATATTCACATGTAAACAAAGTAGCCCATTGATTCTTCCAAATCTGCGTTTACAGAACTTCTAGGGCCATCTTCCCCAAGAAACAAAGTTGATCACTTCTTGAGAGTTAAACTCAGTGAGAAATAATAAAAGAACAATAAAGCCATAATGAATTCAACTGCCGGATAGTTTCCTCCTCAGCTGAGCATTTGCTTCTCACAACTGCTTTCTACTCCATGATGTGACAAAATTATAAATTATGCTCTAAAGCATATGTTTTGGAGACCAACAATCCCAGGTTGGAGGCCTGGCTGCACCACTTGTTAGTTGTGTGATGTGAACATATTTTTGAATCTCTGAGCCTCAGAACCTCACTGAAAAGAAACAATGAAATTTGTGCCTCAAGTATGGGGTAATTACTAGGATCAGTGAGTACTCTCAAAAGATCTGACAATTATCCAGTAGGTGATAGTAGTACCACTTTTTTATTACATCACAATCATATGTTATATAATAATAACAGCAATGGAGGGGTGGTTCTAGGTCATGGTTACTTGGGTCATGGTTAAGAACATGGACTGGGTCCAATTTGGCTGGAATTCCTGCTGTGCCACTTACCGTGTGGCCTCCCTGTGCCTTTGTTCCTCTTCTCTAAAATAGAACGCTAATAGCAGGTGTTGTAGGCATCAGATGAGTCCTTTTAAGTGTGTCAAGTTGTTCCTGGCCCACAGTGAGCACCATGGAATTGTTGTTGCACTCCTAAATCCTCGCCATCACATGTAAACACTTAAGGTTACCAGTGGTAATCCACGAATGTCAAACATCTACTATATAGCTTTTCCCTCCACAGAGAATATGTGTTTACAGACTAGAAAAGATTTATTTGTCTCAGTGGCTAGAGGCACCGTCTCATATTTAGTCCTGACCAAGTGGCAGTCCCAGTGACACCCAGTCCATTAGGTTACCCACTCATTATGAGAGGTTACCCACTCATTAAGGTACATCACACCTATTCACGAAGTGATATGTTTCCAGCCCTCTCTACTATGCCGGTGGGAAGTCCAGCCACTTCCAGTTCCTCCTAAAGCTTCCAGGATTCACTCAACTGCTGCCTGCATAGCATAGAGCCCAGAATTGGGGACTCCTACCAAGCCATCCCCAGATCCTGCATTAGGGAAGGCATGGGAAGCTAGGCTTAAAAATGCTTTATGGGGGATCCCAGGGTGGCTCAGCGATTTGGCGCCTGCCTTTGGCCCAGGGTGCGATCCTGGAGACCCGGGATCAAGTCCTACGTCGGGCTCCCAGCGTGGAGCCTGCTTCTCCCTCTGCCTGTGTCTCTGCCTCTCTCTCTCTCTCTCTCTCTCTCTCTCTATCTCTATCTCTATGTCTATCATGAATAAATAAATAAATCTTTTAAAAAATGCTTTATAAAGGGGTGCCTGGGTGGCTCAGTGGTTGAGTGCCTGCCTTTGGCTCAGGTGCATCAGTCTGCCCACAGGGAGTCTGCTTCACCCTCTGCCTATGCTTCTGCCTCTCGGTGTCTCTCAGGAATAAATAAATAAAATCTAAAAAAAAAAAAATGCTTTATGAAGACGTATACAGGAACCTATTTATTCAGACTGGCATTTATCATTCATCTCATTTGGGATACTCCATTAATCACTAGAAACAGCAACTAACATTTTACTCAAAGGGCAAAAAGATTACTTAGGAAAAGCTAACATACATATAGAAGCTGTTTTCTAAAATATTGAGGTCTGTTTGAGGAGAATGCTGTTAAGTTGTATTCCTCGTAACTCTCATTTTAATTTTAGTATATGATTATCTTAGGACACAACTAACATTAACTAGATAAAATTAAACTCAGTTTTGTGTAGCAGCCCCTTGTGAAATCTTGAATAGGAAATTAAAATTTTTCTATCTTTAAAAAAATCCATTGTTTTACTCCTCCATAAGAGCAAATAATGCTGTGTACATTTCTAAGCATGTCTTCTCTAAGACATAGTCATTTTGTCATTGGTGAAGAAATTTGTGTAGTCCAGGATGTTTAAGACTATGTCCCAAAATTTGTGTTCCTGATGCAGTTACTTATAGAAAACATCATCTCTCAGATACTCCTTCCCCTCTTCATTTAAATCCTGTTCTTTATCAACATATAAAGGCTGATCTGCACAATGAAAAATAAATTAAATTCCAATTAAAAATGTTTAGGTAACTCTTTGATGTAGTCCTAGAAATGCATTTTTAGATTAGAAATAGAAGCTACGTTTTTCCTTAGGGAATCTACTACAACTGCTCTGACAAATTACCACAAACTTAGTGGCTTTAAAATTATACAAATGTATTATCTTTGTAGCTCTGGAGCTCCGAAGTCTACAATGGTCTCATTGGGCTAAAACTAGAGTATCCTCAGGGCTGTATTCCCTCTGGAGGCTCTGGCTTCTAGACTCTGCCCACATTCCATCTTCAAAGCCAGCAATGGCCAGTCAAGCCTGTCTCATTCTGTATCACTCTGACACTGACTATTCTGTGTCCCTCTTCCATACTGAAAGATTATTTGATTACATGGGGCCTATCCAGTTAATCCAGGATATTCTCTTTATTTTCAGGTCAGCTGATTAGAAATCTCAGTGTCATCTGCAACCTTTATTTCCCCTTGCCATATAGCATAACATGTTCATTGTCTCCTGCCTACAATATGGACACCCTTGGGAGGGGGCCATTATTTTACCTGTTACAGGGAGAAGAATAAATAGTCAACGCTCACCTTGTCCATTAGATGTCCTTTGATAATCCAACACAGTGGAGATGTCTGGTCCTTTTGCTCTGCCAGTTACTGTCAGCTACACTTCGTCTTCTTGTGTTTGCTTAGCTTTCTCATTCCTCGTGACGGTGACAATACAGATTGCACATGGCCAAAATGGGAAGACTTAAAGTTTTCCTATGATTTGTTTCTAACAAAATGACTTTATCATTTCTCATTCTAGGAAGAAAAAATGAAAATGCCTGTAAAGGAGCTCCTAAAACCTGTTCTTTACTAGATAAATTTCCTGAGACAACAGGATGCAGAAGAGGACAGGTACCAAACGTGTCTTCAATGATGGGAAGAACGCAGTTAGTTATTAGGAATAAGGGAGTGCTGACATTTCTAAAGAAACATTTATCTGGCCCAGCAAAGGCATCTTTTTTTCACTCTCCAATGAAACGTAATTTCTTGTGGTTGAAGTCAGAATTGAGGGAGGGAACTATTCAGTGTTTAGCTTCTTGTGGGAAATGTGAGTCCTTATTTTGATAACAAAGAAATAAGATGAGAATAAAAATTCTGAGTCTTACAAAGGTTCATATCCAAATTGATAGTAATTTTATCCTGTCACTTGAATTTAGCCTTTCCCCCACCCCTCAATAAATGGATGACCAGTTTGTTATATTTTCTGTGCAGATCAAATATTCCATTATGCACCCAGGAACTCACGTGTGGCCACACACGGGGCCCACCAACTGCAGACTCCGAATGCATCTGGGCTTGGTGATTCCCAAGGAAGGCTGTAAGATCCGATGCGCCAATGAGACCAAGTAAGTTTCCTCCCATCATTGTCTCTTTTATCACCTCTGAGGATAGGTGTTCATTACAACCAATCTGTTCACTTGGGTTATTTCTCCTCCTTTGTCACTATAGTAGGCTGGAGTGGGTGATAATCCAGACTTGAGTCTGTGTCCCTTCTTTGTTCTTTCTGCTAGTCTGGAGACACTCCTCAGTTCGAGGGCTTTCTTCCCTAATCATTTCTCCCCACGCCACTCTCAACTTGCTGAAGAGCCTCCTCGCTTCTCTAGATGGACAGACTGGCATTCAGAGTCAACTATCTTATACTGAGCCCTGAAGAAAATACTCAGTGATGTTTCTGTGTTTTGCTCTAGAGGAGGCAGCGTGGTGCAACAGAAGCAGACTGCCTTTTTCAAATCTCAGCTCTGCCACCTAACCCTGTATAACTTTGGCCAGTTCTTTAATCCCCTCGTGCCTCAGCCTCCTTATTTATAAAATTGGCAGTGATGCTATCTGCTATGCAGGATTGTTGTAGGATTACATGAAATAATGCATACAAGGCGCTGAGCCCACATCCTAGCATGAGTGGGACATGGTGAACATTAGGCCCTTGTCCCCATGCCTTTCGCTGTCCTAATCCTATTACTCCATCCACCTGGGATGCCCTTCTTTTCACCCATCCAAAATAAACCTGTTACTAAGATCCAATGCCATTTCATAAAAAGGAGCCTCTTTCCTGACTTACTAGAATGTATATAGTGTATATTCCCAGTAATCGTATTCTTTCTCTTCCATTGCTTTTTATCAATTAGCAGATGTTAGCCTAATCTCTAGAAGCTCCTAGAGGTCAGAAACCAAGTTGCTATCTTCCTGGACATTTGTCATGGTCCTCAGTAGAGATCTGATGGAGGGGGATGTTCAAGAGTACACAGTCATTTATTTGGTTATTGGCAGAGACTGGCCTGCCCTGGGACATGGGGCAGCACAAAGTGCTGTGGGAGATTCAAAGTTGAATCAGATGGGAGCCTTCCCCTGCCAGATGTACCTGATCAGGGACATAACACAGGCTCAAATGTCGTGAGTCCTAAGAGAGGTAGAGATAAAAATGCTACAGATGGTCAATGGGCAAGTAATTCATTTGCTGCCAAGATTTGAGAATCTTGACAGTGGTGATGTTTAAAGATGGGTAGGTTTGGGAATTCAAAGCTGGGATAAAAGGGCATTTCAGGCTGAAAGCATAGGATCTGCAAAGGCACAGAAGCCAAAATGATAGGGCACATGTGAAGAATATGGAGTGATTTCAGCAACCAAGAGTGTAGGGTTCGGTCGTGTGGATAAACGTTAAGCATGTTAAAATTTTCAAGAGTTTATTTGAGCACGCACCAATTCACATCAGGTAATGTCAAACTCTAAGGGTGGTTAGGATTTTCCAGGACAGGAGCTGGGGACAGGGTTCCTATAGAGAAGATGCTTAAGTAAATCAAAGCGATTGGTTATAGTGGAAGTGGTTGCCTTTCTTGGGGAAGCCCAGTTGGCTGGCTGTGATTGGTTGCTCTTAGGCTTCATTTTCTCAGATTCAAGTGCATTGACTCTGGCTTAGGCTGTGGTATGCTTATGTAGCCCTCCAAGACATTAGAGTCACCCTCTTGTCTAAAAACTTTAAGAGCACATTTAGAATAAGGTCAGAAAAAGTGAAAGAGTGGAATAGAAGCCCAGTCATAGAAGGCTTTGAATACCAACGAGTGGGATCAGAGCTTTGTCAGGAAGGTATTCTGGAAGCCCTGGGGGACAAAAGCTGTATGGTGGAAGAGAGGAAGAACAGTTAACAGCCCGCCACAGCAGCCTGCCCAAGAAGATCCTGGAAACAAAGGGAGAGTAAAAAGCAGCCGCAGGAGATATGAAAATGACTCAAGTGAATCCCAAGTGTGGTACAAGGGAGGGGAAGTTCAAGGTGACTTGGCGGTGTCCATTTTGGTCAGTAGGAGGCTTTTGATGCTTTAGCAAATACTGAGGTCTTAGGAGGTGTGAGGCAATTTCGGGGAAATGGATAATGAGTTCTGTGTTTGTATATATTTTATTTAAGTTGCTATTGGAACACAGTGGTGGAAACATTCAGAAGTCGGCTGGATACAGATGCCTGGAGCTCAGGAGAGAAATCAAGTCTAGACATAAAGGTTCAAGAGGCAGGCTTAGCAGGACGTTCCGGGGGAAGCTTGAGACTCCGAGAACACATCCACACTTAGAAGACAGACAAAGGAGAACCACCGAGGAGATGGGGCAGCGGAGGGCAGGGGGGGCGGGACCAGGACTGTTGTGCCCAAGATTACGAATCCGAGAAACCACCAAGGAGCCGACACCGATGCAAACACACGAGGGTTTATTAGCAAGCTCGAGCTTGGGTCCAAGTAAACCGAATACAGCGGAGCAGGGACTTGGACCCCGAGGTGGGTTTCAGCTTAGTTTTAAGGGCTGGTCTAGGGGACCTCCAGAAGGGCTGGAGCAATTCTTCAAGTTCTGTTTACATTTTGATTTGGGGCTTTCAAGGGCATTGAGCTCTGTTCTTATTCTAATAGGGGCTTCCTGCCCTTGGCTTGGGCTCTGTTCTCATTCTAATAGGGGCTTTCTAGGATGTTAAGCTGTAAACTGTTTTCTTCCTGTAACTGAAGTAATGTAAAGTTCAGCCCTTATTCACAGGGGCCTGGGATGGCTGTACTTGTGCTAACACTGAACTTAAAGTGGAATGGCCTTAATTTTCTTGGCCTCCACAAGGACGACAGTCAGAGATAGCTGAACAGGGAGAGATTCCTCCCCAGATGGCATGAATCTTGTCAGGCCTTTGGGAACTCCATTTGGGTCTGCAGGATCTCCACCAAAAGGAAGAGGGGTAAGGACACAGTGGGGGGACCCAGAGAATACAGAGAGGATGCTGGGTTACAAGATTGAATAACTAGGGGCGGTGAAGAAAGAGAAGAGAACTTCTTGAGTACTGCCTGATGGTTATAAACTTGTTTGTTATCTTTGCCTCTCCTTCCCTGCCTCTCTCACTCCTGGCCTCCCTCCCTCCTGCTTTCCAGGTATTTTTTAAAATTTCTGGTCTGTCCTGCTTCAAGTTACTCTAGGAAAAAATCACTAGACAAAAGCCCACTTAGGAATAGGTAGAGAAGGACATGCGCAAACTGATCCTAGTCATCAGAGGCTGGAGGCAATAAGGCCAGGCTGAAGGAATGTATGTAGCAGCGAGGAAGGGGAGCAGTTGGACAGTGCCAGAGCTGAAATGAGAAGCCAAGCAGAGCTCTCACCTTGTGACACCAGGAGAGGTGTCCCAGCAGAGCCTACACAGTGCATTCCCTGCCCCAGGCTCCCAGCAAACACCTGGGGACCGGGCTTGACAAAGGAAGGGACAGCTACCGCCCCCAAGTCAAAAGCATGCTGGGGTTACCTGTCTTGACCTGCCACAAGTAGCCCCAGTCCTACAACTCACATGGAGGGTGAGCTTGAGTAAGAAGGGTAACATGGCAGGGCCTTGCTTTCCACTGCACTAAAACGTAACCTTCACATGACAGGAAGTACCTGTTGATAACAATAACTTGCAGATGCTGTTTTTTGCAGGTGATTATTAACAGGTACTTTCCACCCACCTCCCTATGGTTGGGCCAGGAAGCCGATTTTGCAGAAGATGAAATGCTTCTTGTTCTCGACCCCAGAGAGCCCAGAAGGATAGTGCCTTTCCGCCTCATCATGATTGCTGGTCAACACTCTTCCCTGTGTCCCTTCTCTCATACTTCATATTGTGTTACATTCTCATCCTCAGCAAGCCTTAACTCAAGGGTGATTGGGTCAGGTTAAGTGCCTCATTACAAAAATAGTGTCTTTCATAAGAGAAATGGGTCAGTTAAAATACCGTGTGATGCTTACAGTGAAAATAGCTTGATAGCTGAAGAGTAGACAGGTGGTTTGTAAACTCCAAAGACAGAAAGACTGTCATAGGAAACCTGGAAGTTTCACACTGTTATTATAGAAATACTGTTAGTGTGGAAACTAATACTGTTAGTGTTTCCACAAGTATACAAGTATACTAAGTATAGTATACCAAGAAATCAGACTTCCTTGTGCTAGGCAACAGGAAGCAATTTTCAAAGCCTCTCAACTTCCAAAAGAGTAGTTTACCCGTAACAATTTGCACATTGGAGTTCTCAGGTATTAATAATCACATTGCTGTTTCTCCAGCACTCTGTGGGTCCTGCTAGCATGCATGTTGTTTAAATATTCCATCACTGCAAAACATAGCACAGCAATTTTTATCTGAAGATGAGCTTGCAGATATGCAGCCTCTTATATAAATTAAATGATCATTTAAAATTAATAAATGCCCTCTGACCGTAAAACTGATGCATGATGCATATTCCTTGTACATAATTTGTAAAACACAGAGAAGCACAACAGAAAAAAGTATTACTTTTGATCTTGATACTCAGAGATATTGCCCAGACACTTCTCAATGCCTGCATATGTATGTTTGTGAGAAGGAGGAGATGAACCCAGTAATGATAAATAGCGTGCTTGCTGTGCGAAGCAGCTCTGAGGATGCCACACACATGAATCTATCAATCCTCACAACAATCCTAAGGGATTATTAAAATTTCTATTTTACAGCTGGGGAGACTGAGGTATAAAGATGCCAAGTAACTTCCCCAAGGTCACTCAGCTTAGTGCTGAATTTGTATTAGTTTCCTAGGGCTGTCATAACAAATTACTACAAACTGGATGACTTAAAACAACAGAAATTCATTCTCTTGTAGTTCTAGAGTCCAGAAGTCTGAAGTCAGGTATTGGGTTGAGGCTGAGGGAGAATGTGTGCCCTGCACCTCCTCTGGCTTCTGGTAGCTGCCAGCCATCCTTGGTGTTTCTTGGCTTGTAGACACATCACTCCAGTGTCTGCCTCTACCAGCACATCACCTTCCCCCATGTCTTTTGTCCTTTTCTCTCTCTCTCTTTTGAGAGAGAGAGAGAGATTAGGAAGAAGAAGAGAGTCTCAGGCAGACTCCCTACTGAGCCTGATGTGGGGCTCGATCCCACAACCCTGAGATCACAGCCTGAGCCAAAATCAAGAGTTGGATGTTCAACTGACTGAGCCACATAGGTACCCATCCCCTTCTCTTTTATAATGGCACTTATCATTGGATTTAAAGCCCAGCCTAAACCAGATGGTCTCATCTCAAGATCTTTAATTTCCTTACAACCCTAAAGACCCTTTTTCCAAATAAGGTTATATTCACAGTTTCCAGGTGGACTTACTTTTTAGGGGAGGTCACCATTCAGCCCACTACAATATTGGAATCAAGATTTGGTCCCAGGCATTCTGGCTTGAAGGTCTGTGTAACCTCAACCCATAGCCTCACTAAGTATAGGTTTCTGACCTTTTAGGGTTTTGGTGGTGGTTGTGGTTACAAAACTAAGATCATTCTGAGGTGCATGGGTGGCTCAGTTGGTTAAGCGTCTGCCTTTGGCTTGGGTCATGATCTCATGGTCCAGGGATCAAGCCCCCCATTGGGCTCCCTGCTCCGTGGGGAGTCTGCTTCTCCTCCCGCTGCCTTTCCCTCTGCCTGCGTACGTGCTCTCTCTGTGTCTCAAATAAATTAATAAAATCTTTTAAAATAAAATAAAAACAAAACTAAGATCATCCTACACTTAAAAGTTGATCACTGTGAATGCTAGTTTTCATTTCCAGACAACAAGGGAGAGAAAGCAGCTGGACAGTGTCCATATTTGGACCACTTGTGTCACCCCTGACAGGCCATGCTTTGCAGCCTGTCAAAAGAGCTCATTTATGATCTTGATCCAAAGCTGAATGAACTTAAGTCAGTGGATAAACATGCTACTAGCAAGCGGGAACTAATTGTTGTTAATCTCATGGAGTGACCAAGTTGTTTGAACTTTGGATGATCCCAGACAGGAATTCTTTCTACTCAGTCTCCAAAAAGGGCTCCAAGACATGCTAGAACCAGGCTGCAGGAAAGAAGAGTGACCATGTGGTTCCTCCAGGAGATTCAGCATTATTGCCTACAAATTGCCAGCACGAAATATTGGACAAGACTAATACATACCAGGAAAGCATGTGTCAGCATTAATGTCAGTATCATGCTGAAGAAATGAATTTGGCAATAAGTCATTTAATTCCTGTCTCTGTTGCTGTAAAAATAATGGCCCTCTACCGTAACATACTTCAGTTTGTAACATATTACAAACTGAATTTGTAAAATTAGTAAATTTGTAAAATTGTAAAATCCCCATTAATCTCTCAAGTTTCTAATTAGGAAGAGCATGTGAAAGGCCTACTATAATATTAACAGTAAGAGAAAGATTTAATTTTTAAAGCCACCATGAAATTGTTCATAGGCAGCATTTGCTTTGTTTTTATAAAGCATCTAAAAAGATAAAGTCTTAAAATTTTCCCTGGAATCCAAGCTCTTCTGTTTCACAAAATGTAACCATCTTCCATCCCAACCATAATGTGACTTTATCTGTAAGTCATTGCTCAAGTCTGTCCATCTGGGCTGCAGGTTGAAAATGACATTTTAACTGGATATGTTTCCTGAAGATTTGTTATTGAATAGGTAACATTTTGCCCTTTCTTCCTTTCCTTGAGCAACTTGGTGAACTAAAAGCACCAGTTAGAGCCTCTTCGTCCCTGTTCTAGTTGGCACAGAGTGTCTACGGCATTCATCCACATGGATACACAGTGACGCTTCTACTGGAATGGCGGTTCCCACATGGAATATGAATCATCTGCAAACGTTTTGTTTGTTGAACTGATTGTTGAAAAATTGCAAAGTTGGAATCCATTCTACTACAACAATCTTAAATGACGTGGAGGTTCCTGGGTCAGCCCTCCGAAGCTTTTAACTCACAATCTTTTAGACAATGTGCATAACCTGTCTAAGCCTTGATTTCTTCATCGGTGAGATGGGAAAAGAATCAAAGCCTATCTTTCTATGGTTTTGAGTTTTAAAGCAATCCATAGAGTTGCCCTCAGAACTCTATTTACAGAGTACTGTGTGGTAAATGCACTCAGTGTACTTGATCTTTTACCGTCCTCTCATCTGATGGCTGCAGAAATGGAGACTTTTGTCCCTTATATTCCAAGGAGTGAGACCAAGCACTCCTCCACCATTGGAAGTGGTTCATGTAACCTGGAGGGTGCATTCTGACAGGGAGGAGGTGAAACTTTAAGGAGTTAGGAAAGGAGAACCAGATAGAGAACCATGGTGTGCCAGGCCAGAGTTGGTGGAGGGATGGTACAGATACAGATAGGGACTGTGATTTGATAGGCATGAGGCCAGGAGGGATGCCAGAGAACAGAGGACCAGCAGGAGCACAGCTGATAGCTCTACTCCACCCCCTGCATTTCTCCTTTTCCTCTCTATCCCCCTACCCTAGAAATAGAAGTATGTGGGGGAGTGGGCACTGGCATCCCATTGGAGGCCTTATGAGTGATTCTTCTGCTTTTTCTCTTTCTTTGTCCTTTTTTGGCTTTCTCAGCTGTATTACAGAGCCCTCTGCTACTGGTTGACCTAAGACCAAGAGGAGGAAGCCCAAAGCTTCCACAGAGGTAGCAGTGGGGTGAACAGGAGGGCATAATCTGGAATCCCCAGGCCTGTGTGGAGAGGAGGGAAGCCCTGTGGCAGCTGGGCAGGGGCTCTTCCTTGAGGGGCTGGGAGATATGCTGGGGGTGTGTATATATACAATCTATTGGGAAGATTGCTTCTTTGTGAAGTTAGCCATCTTTTATTGGAATTAATATTTTGACAGTAAACAAAATGGCAAATATACCCACTCCTCAGATGAAAGCTTAAGTAAATCCTATGAAATGTAATATGATGATTGACATCCTAACCAATAGCTTAGCTCAGAGAATTAAGAGAATTTTAGTGCTGAAAGGAGCCTTAGAGGCCATCTTATCTACCTCTGTCATTGCACAAATAGGGAAACTGAGGCCCCTACATGAAGTGCTTTATCACATGGCTAGATCACAGCTGTCAGAACAAGAATACAGGTGTCCTAGACTCCAGAAAAGTGCTTTGTCCAGATAGATAGATAGATAGATAGATAGATAGATAGATAGATAGACAGACAGACAAAGAATGTGTGTGTGTGTTTCTGTCTGCATATATTAGGTAGAGAGAGAGAAGAGTTTTACATTTCAATTCTAGTATGTGCCAGGATTTCCAATGCAGTCAGAACTGAGGGATTTCAGTAGATCAGAATTAATAAGCACTGTGTTAAGTAGCCTTACTCCTGAGCTCTTTGACCCTTTCGTGTATTCGACTCCGCCTGTAAAACACCTTACAGGCTACCTCACCACAGCAGCTAGCTACCGGCACGAAGAATATCCCCCTTGTACCCTGATCTTGAGCCAAAGGTTTGGGCTCTAACAAAGCAAGGCTGGTGACTTTCTGCTTCTTCCACAGAATCACAGTATCAGAATGACTCCTTTGCTGAAATGTTGGAACCGTGTTTCTTGCCTACCTCAGAACATTTTAGCAAAGATCACCGAGCTATGATCAGTTAAAGTTTTTAGGTGAAAGATTCTGTAAGAATCTAATAGGATTATTGTTGATGACAGTTCAGTGACCCAATTATGGTTGTTAGGTATGTACCTCCACCATTATATTGGTGTCATTAATTAAACTTGAAAACTGAGAAATGATATGATATTGCTTTATTTTGGGCCAGATATTCTTGTATCTTTTGCAAACCAGGATGAGGCATTCTTCCCATAAAGGTAAGAAATTCTAATGGCCAGATGAGGTAGCCCCCTGGGGAAAAGGTACAGCTTCCCCACTCTGGTCCTGTGTTTCTGAATCCTCAGAGAAAGGCCATGTGAGCACCATCAGGAAGCTCAAAGACGACTCTGAAAAATCTTTTCTCCAGAGGGCACTTTTCATGTCATACTTTGAGTAACTTAATCTTATTTGGTGGAACTTTGCTCACAAAGCAAGTGGCCTGAAAACTGTTTCTTGCATTGCAAGGAGAGTCTTTGTCATTCAAAAGAGATCTAAAGAACTTTGACCTCTTTAGCTCTATCTTTCTTTGTGGAAAACCTCATCCTTTCCCGACCACACAAGCCACCTATGGCTGCTTAACCCCAGTCATTCAGCCTGCATGTTGCTTGTGTGGGATTTTTTTGTTCTGCCCTTTGAGGTTAATTAGGGCTGCGCTTTTTGTCACATTTGCCCTCTCATAAGTGAAAGACACCAGTTTTGAAGTATTCGAAAGGAATCTACATTAATACTTGGGTATCTTTGCTGTTTTCTGGGGAAATATGTGAAAGAAAATGGAAGGGCAAAATGAAGATACTGGGACATGCTTCCCCATGAGTTTATGGCCCTAGAGGAATCCAGCTCTTTGGAATACCTCCTAGATTTTTTGTTTTAAAAAAAATTGTTTTGGGGCACTTGGGTGCCTCCATCGGTTAAGCATTTGACTCTTTGTTCCAACTCAGATGATGATCTCAGGGTCCTGAGATTGAGTCTCGAGTTGTGCTCCATGCTCAGTGCAGTCCCTCTCCCTCTGCTCCTCCCCCCATTCCTTCTCTCTCACTGTCTCATAAATAAATAAAATCTTTTAAAAAATTGTTTCATCAGTTGTTTATGCTGGTCCATTTTGACTGAATATCTGAAAAGCCACAGACCAATGGTCATTAAATTCCATGTTTATAGCCACTGGTGTTCCTTGAATAAATCAGTGTGTTTCGACACTAAAAGCTCGTCCCAATTCACAGGGAATTTCAGTTAATGAATAATATGCTCAAGATTTTGCTCCCATAAAGCATTCCTAAGTCTTTGGCTTTCTTACACCCATCAGAATCTAGTGAAAAATTTAATTTTGCACAACCTAGGATTTTCTATTTGGGTCTTTGAATTACTTCCAATATTTTAAGTAGATTCTGGATTATTTGCCACTCAGAAAACATTGAGAACCACTTGTCATTGCAACACAAAGTGTACTTTGCAGATTCTCTGAAGGATTTTTGATATCTCACCCCTTTGGAAGATTTTCAGTTTTCTCAAATGAAGGCAAATTCATAAGGCATGAAGCCAAGGTTATTTTTGGTAACATTATACCACTTCCATACATTATCACCTCTTTTATCTTGTCTCTATTTTTTCCCTGTATTTTTCTTCAACCTCTGTTTTATGTTCTCTATCATTAATCGAATATCTACCATGTGCCCGTCAGATGCTAATCCTCACAGCAGCTGTGCTGATAAAGACGCAAAGGCTCATGTATGCCGAGTAACTCAGCCCAGGTCGCATAGTAGTAAATGGCAGAGCCAAGAAGCTTAAATACGTTTCCCTTCAGGGCCATAACTTGTCCTTTGTGCCATGCTGTTTCACTCCCCCTCTCTCTTCTACCACGTTCCCCTTTGCCTTTCCCTTTTTTTTTTTCCTTTTCAATGGTGGTGAAGTGCACATAACATAAAAGTTACCAACCCATTTCTAAATGTGCATACAGTTTGGTGGTGGTACGTAGGATCATATTGTGCTTCCATCGCAGTATCCAACCATCCACAGGACTCTTCACCTTACTAAAGCCCCACACACACAAAACAACAACTCACCATCATTCTTTTCTATCTGTGTGAATTTGATAACTCTAGGTACTGCCTATAAGCGGAATCATGCGATATTTGTTCTTGTGTGATTGCTTTATTTCACTTAGCAAAATGTCATAATGCCCATGTTGTAGCATTGTCTGGATTTTCCTTTCATCTAAGCCTGAATAATATTTCATTGACTGCTTATACCACATTTTGTTTATCCACTCGTTGGTCAGTGGACACTAGGGTTGCCACCACTTTTTGACTACTATCAGTATTGCTGCTGTGCACATGGATGCCCTGCTTTTCCCTTTTGAGAGCACAACCCCCCCCCTTATCTTTTGCCTGTTTAAGTTTTTCAGTGGTACCCATGGACATTGCATAATCTCACCAATAACACTAAGACCTAGAAAGTCACCAGACTGTATATACCACAGATCATTTCACTTCGTTTTTCTTGTCATTTTTTTTCTTTTCTTGACTTTACCTTTCAAGTTTGGTTTTTGCATGGTAATAATACATATTCTGCCATTTGTTCCCATGTCTATTTATTTCTGTTGTTGGTTGTTACACTTGGATGGAACTCCAGTAGAACTCTTTGATCCTTAAGAGGAATCATATCAAAATGCTAAGCAGTGTTTATTGAATGGAAGTTATTAGGTTAGGTGTGTGAGACAGCGTAGAAAATGGGGCAGGAAGGTGGGGATGGGAGCAGAAGTGGAGGTTGATTCTCAATTTCAAGGAACTTTTAACTTGCAAATATTCATTACTTTATCATTGCCTTTAAATAACTGAGAAGTGCTGTTGTCAGATGAATGCAATATGTCTGGGATGAATTTGCCTCTCACTCTCCCATCGCCACCCCACAGAGACATTTGGCATTTTTGGTTCTCATAACTGTGGGAGAGTGCATGCTTCTGGCAGCTAGTGGGTAGAAGCCAGAGATGCTGCCAAACTTATGTAGAGCACAGGATAACCCCCGAAAACAAATTATCAGGCCCTAAATGTCACTAAAGCCAAGGCTGAGAAACCTTGCAGTATGAAATATTACCTAATTTAATATTGATTAATCACCTAGTAATGAGCATAAAAAGGCACAAATAATTTTCCTAAGGAAAACTTCCTTATGATAATGCAGTAACTTGAAATCAAGCTAGCATTTTCTATCCTATAATTTTAATTATTTGCTAATGCCTGATTTAAAATTTTAAATACTTGAGTGGAATTTTAATATCTAAAGAAAATTTCCTAGTAAAAATTTCATTTTAAAGACATAACTTAGTATGTAATATATTGGCAATTAATGCCTATTTTAACAAGAGGAGAACATTAGCATGAGTAATAAACTTCCTTTGGATTTGAAAAGCATTGTGTAATTGCCCCTGCACATTTCTCTCTTGATTTCTTTATTTAGACGAGCACTATGTTTAGGTCTTAGCTCCTATACACATATTTTATGAAGTAATGCTGGAGGCCCTGAAGGGTGTTCTGCAGCATTGACTTAAAATATTCCATGGATAACCCACTTACATTGCAGATGACATTAAAAATATAAACAAAATTCATTCTCTCTGCCCTTCCATAAAATGGAACTTTCTTCCATAAAATGGAACTTTAACAATTGGAAGGGGTTGAGAAAATCACTTGGAGATGCTCTGGCGCCATGCCAGGTAGCCTCCAGGGGGCATTGAGATGCCCAAGACCTGGGTGCCACCCATAGGTCTAGACCAGTCTCTGAAGGGGCAGGGAGGATAGCAGGCAGTCACTGATCAAGAAGTTACCATTAGCATACATCTGACTGATTGCTTGACTAAACAAGCCTCACGTAGGCCTGGACCAGGAATAATTCTCTGCATGTAGCCAGAGATTGATTCTCAGGCATCTGAATCCATATTTTTCTGTTTCAGGACATGGGAAGAAGGCAAGGTGCTCATCTTTGATGATTCTTTCGAGCATGAGGTGTGGCAGGACGCTACGTCTTTCCGGCTGATATTCATCGTGGATGTGTGGCACCCAGAGCTGACACCCCAGCAGAGACACAGCCTTCCTGCCATTTAGCATATTGTGTAGGCTTGGGACACACGAGAGAGGCTGCCTTTCTGGCTCTATCTCCTTGGGTATAGGACTAGAGGTTCCAAGTTTGAGAAGCCTTAATTTCCTTGATGTGCAGCCCCCAAATTCTAAGATTCTTCCTAGGGTTAGAAGACACTAAATGGGATATTTGCCTTGCTGCAGTTCATGTAGAAAGCACCCTGCTGTACTTCCCCCCACAACAGCACCCATCTGGTGCCGTATTTCAGGTGAATACATGATCCCTTCTGTCTTGTCAGCCAAAGATACTTTTCCCCCTTAAAAGAGGCCTGAATCAGTGTACAGTGAGAATACATGTAGAAACTGTGAATGGATCACTTTAGTTTGTAATTTTTCTATGCAGTTATATATTTCTAGGGTAGCTGGGTGATTTTGTCATCACTTACCACTACTTTTTTGTTGAGTTTAATAATAAGCTGTGTAAATGCCTTACTTCTTGCTGCTTAATGGTAACTTCCCTCGTCAACTCAGACTTCCCTCTTCTAATTATCTTTAGTAAAAGACACCCATAAAAAAGCAATTTTATTTTCCTAATACGAAGGAGAAAGATGTAATTATGCTGATGTCTAGGAACTGTACTGCTTCCTACCCACTGAGTCTGTTTGCTTTTTTAGCTTCACTGAAAGCCATTGTCTTCATTTCTGTGCTCGCCATGCAAATGGTAGAGACTCTGTCTTCCCAAGAGAAGCTTTGCATCCTGCAACAGGACATGGAATCATTTTATATTGAGTCATAGCAGTACCACATGTACATTTTTTAATGCTAAGAATTAGAACTTGAAAGAAATTTCTCAAAGTAAACATTTCCTCTCAGGATCAGGTAAATAGGTAGCTGCTAGGACATCTGGCTCTTCCGCCTCTTTGCCATCTGAGACAAGGCTGGAATCCAGAGTCTCTTGGCCTATTGTAGATCCCTGTGAGCGAAGAGGTCCTTATGTGTGTTCCCATCACAATTTTGTAAAAATATGAAGGATGGCAAAGTGGAAGACCAAGCAAGAATGCCAGGATCTTAGTCCTGGGTTCAGCTTGTGTAGATTGCCTTCTTCTTTGAAAGAGTTTGGAAGACTCTTCCATTTCCTTGGCTGGAGAAACTTTATGCCATTTAAGCATAGCTTTGAAGTAGCAACTGTTATCCATAGTTTAGCTTCAGTATTACCCACAGCATAGAAATAACAGTTGAGAAATTTTCATGCCTACTTATTCCAAAGATGATCAAATTATTGAGAAGAGTATTAATGCATTAAATATTGCATGTTTCCAATCAAAACTAGACGTGTTAGCTATATGAATGTAATGATATTCATGTACCTGAATTTTAAGCCAATATGAACAAAAATGCCGAAGAAATGACAAAGAGGTTATCAGATTTCATTCCCAGGGAGAAATAAATACTTGTGCTTCCTTTCCATCTAAGGACAAAGGAGGATGATTTATTTGCCTCTTTTGAAAAGAGTTCTTTACCATTGAAATGTATCCTTTCTGCTTGACAATAGCTTCCAGTTAGTAGGGTTTGCAAAATATTTGTCCTGTTCCCTTCTGTTTTGCCACAACAATACCACTAAAATACATGAAGAAGAATGTGAGGAAAGTCTCAAAATTAATTGCCAAGGTCCAGAAGAAAAAGCAAGCTCTTGAAAAATAAAAAGGTGTCATGTCCTTCAGTATTTATTGAACAGAAGAAATGACTGACAAAGGACAATACAATCCAATGCTCGTGTGATAACATTCATGTCACTTATTGAATTTGGTTCTTGTATGTATATTGCATACACATAAAGAAATTTAAAGTAGAAGTTGTCAATGTTAAACCATCATCTTACATTCATTTAATGAAATCATGGAATAGAATAAAAACTAGCTCTTGACTTAATAATTATAATATGGTATTTAAAATCAGGTCACTACAGTAGGATTCTAAATATTGCCAATTGAAAAGCCAGGAATATTATAACTGTTGCAAAAACGTTGGCAATAATCGATTCCAATAGCATTTTAAATACTTGGATCCCACAACTATTTTATAAACCCAAGTAATAAAATGGATTTTCTAATTCACTTTAATTCTTTATCTTTCTTCCCTATGTCATGGAATATAAGAAGTGTTTCAGTCACTGCATTGGTAGAATTATTTCAGTGTTACTATTTTGTTATTTGAAATGTCTACACAAAATGAATTGGTTTTATTTATACCGTGATACAATTGGTTGAGAAATATTTTTAATTCTATTTCAATTTTATTTCAAGGGTAGAATACAAAAATTACTTCTCTTATTCTCCTCTGCCAGTAGAAAAAAAATTAAAACAATAGATTCATTGAGAAAGAGATGTCATAAATGGTTAAGATTAGTAATAATGCTTATTGAGGGTGATTATGGCCACTTGATCACCTCTTTTCTTTTAATATTTTAGCTAACTCTCCCAAATCCTTAGAACATAAAATCATATTTTTCTGCCCATCATCAACCAAAATATTTTTTATTTGACACTGAGCACCAACTGGTCATACTAATAAATGCCCATGTCATGCAGATAACTGGGAGGATGAGGTACCTAAAAACATACAACTGATTGGGGGAAACATGGCACAAGTAAGGATATCATATCCTATGATATCTGTTTATTTTAATTTAATTTCCTTTGAATGGATAGTTGGGGGCTCCATTTCTAAGGAGAATAGACAAAGAAATAAAATGATCTTTGGCATTTTATCCTGCATTCTTAATCTCTTATTGTCAGTACTTGCGTATTTAGCCATCTTTAAGGGTCTTCCTCCATGATTGGTCCCTACCCTCTCAGCAACAGCCAGCTCCCTTCTCCACACCTTTAACTGGTTGCCGGAGAGTGAGGGGCTAACTGCTTTTCTTTTGTGTAGTGACCCAAGTGAGGCCATTTGAATGGATCCATTAATCACTGACATGTGTTTCAATGAGACCCCGCCCCCCTCCCCCCTCCCCTGCCCTGCAGACTCCTGTTGCCTGTGGGAAGTCACGTTATTAGGATGAAATAATCATATTTCAAGTTGTGTGTGTCTTCTTTTAAAGTCAGATCATGGCAATCAGCTGGTGGCCTGACAAAAGATGTGACGTCACAATCATTCTTGCAGGATAATCAAAATAAGCAAACCCCGCAAATAGCCAGACCTACAAGAACATGCCCTTAGGCTGAACAATTCGATGCTGGTGATGAGGTCAAAAAAAATAATTCAATAAGAATGGAAATTATGGGAGATACTACTGTCTTGGGGCCTTGCCCTACATCGAGCTTGACAATTTTGTCTGCACAGTTTAACTCTGATGTATCTACTTGGAAATGCACTTAATCTTAAATCACAAAACCTGGAGAGGGTGTCTGTGGTACCTCAGAAAAATCCTTGTACTAATGCAGTGTATGCATCAAATTTAGTTTTTCTTTTTTCAATTATTTTACTACCATAAATATGGGGGAGGGGGATCATGTTTACATAACTGCCTTGCTTCACCTCCAGTCCCCCAGTGGAAAAAAAGCATCTCTCAAGTCTTTGTTCAACTTTGGCTGCTCAGACCAATGGCTGGTGACAGTCAATACTAGGTGGCAGGAGTGGAGGGCCTTGTGTCAAGCGGAACGCACGTGTCTGTGTGGGTCAGTTGCGCATGTGCTTCCTGGGTGGCTGATACCACTGAAGGCTGGCGATCTGCGAGAGCATGGGGTGACTCGGGGTTCAGTCCAGAGCCAGGAGTGGCTGAGTATTCTCATTCTCTCCCTTCTCCTCATGTTTTAGGGTGCCAGCTTCCACCACAGACTGGGACCTAAAAATAGGAGAAGGAGAAAGATACAATTACAGACAATTCATGTGGCAACAATTTTGTAATCTTGGAGAACATTCAGATTTATGTTCCCCTTATTAATCAAAACACTCAAAATAACTACAAACTTTCCATCTTTTTGTATCTCTCTTTTTGCTTTTCTGCCTTCTATATCACATATTTAGGGGGAGAGGCATCTTAGAAGCTTCTTTGCTGAGATCTCTTCGGTTGGTAAAAGCAACACGTGTTCTAGCCACAACTCTGCCCCAGTGTCTCAACAATTCTATGGATCTTGAGATGTATCAAATAGAGTAAATCCTGTTGGAATTTTTTTAATGTTTCAAAATACTTTTTTAGAGCCTATGGTTTCTCAATGTCATAGTAAACTATCATGCATGATGTTAAGACCATGAGGTTTGGAATCAGATCACTAAATGTAGACTCTGCCCTTTACTGGCTGAGGAGCCTTGGGGAGTTCTTAAAAGTCTCTAGACCTTTACTCTCTCACCTGTAAAATCGAACCATTACTTACCTCCCACAGTTATTGATAAGGACTAAAAGTAATAATATTCATAAAGCATTTTATGTGTAATTTTACTTAAAATTTATGGAGTATTCTATTATCACCATTATTGCAATGATAATAGTGCGATCTTTAGTTTCTGATATGTCCTCTTGTATTGGATAATAACAGTTTCTTTTTTGGTTTTACAATGTGGATTGAAACTGAAATTTTCCAGCTCATAGAAAGTTGTAAGAGATATACATGTGATAAATAATAAATGTTCGCATACTAAAAAAAAAAAAAAAAAAGTATTGCAAGCATTAAGAAAATGGTTGAATTTGATTGTTCAAATAAGCAGAATTTACATATAATGTGCAGTAAAATGTTAACTCAGAACCCTGAGTTTCAGGGGCATCTGGGTGGTTCAGTGGTTGGGCATCTGCCCTTGGCTCAGCTTGTGATCCAGGTTCCAGGATTCGAGACCTGCATCAGGCTTGATCCAGGATCCAGGGTCCAGGGGTCGAGACCTGCATTAGGCTCCCTGTAGGGAGCCTGCTTGTCCCCCTGCCTATGTCTCCGCCTCTCATGGATAAATAAATAAAAATCTTAAAAAATAAAATAATAGGGGATCCCTGGGTGGCTCAGAGGTTTAGCGCCTGCCTTTGGCCCAGGGCGTGATCCTGGAGACCCTGGATCGAGTCCCATGTCGGGCTTCCTGCATGGGGCCTGCTTCTTCTGCCTGTGTCTCTGTTTCTCTCTCTCTCTCTCCCTCTGTGTCTCCCATGAATAAATAAATAAAATCTTTTTTAAAAAATAAATAAATAGGGATCCCCGGGTGGCTCAGTGGTTTGGCACCTGCCTTTGGCCCAGGGCACGATCCTGGAGACCCGGGATCAGGTCCCACGTCGGGCTCCCAGCATGGAGCCTGCTTCTCCCTCTGCCTGTGTCTCTGCCTCTCTCTTTCTCTCTATGTCTATCATGAATAAATAAATAAATCTTAAAAAAAATTTAAAAAAAAAAATAAAAATAAAAAATAAAAATAAATTAATTAATTAATTAATTAATTAATTAATTAATTAATTAAAATAAATAGAAGAAGCAGACTGAGTTGCCCAAACCCTCCTCATTCCAAGTGTCCCCTGACTGGCTCCTCTGAGCCCCTCGAGTAAACCACCTGATAAAAGTGTCTCTGTGTGCCTGAGACTTTGGGCTATATAGGTTATGCCAACAATGTGATTTATTGCAAACACCTTTTTTTGTATGTCAAGGTCACACTATATCAGGGCAGGGCAGGTGGGGGCCAGTGGGGAAGGAGGAGCTGAAGACTGCATGACAGTGTGACTGGCTCCTCCCCACCAACAGAAATCCTGGACACCAAAGCATGGGTGAGTTTCCCTGATTGGCCACACCTGGTGTGTGTTGCCATACACTGCTGAGAGAATGAAGCTCTGTCAGGACAACTGGCAGCATGCGACTGGTCCAGTGTGCCTGGGCTCCACCCAATACACCTTTCTCCTTTGCTGATTTTAATCTGTATTATTTTCCATAACAAGCCATTACTGAGTATAACAGCTTTTCTGAGACCTGTGAGTCCTTCCGGCAAATTACTAAACCTGGGGGTGGCTGAAAGGACTCCCAAAACAATATATAATAACACATACTTGTTTTGTATGCACCTGGTATTGATATAAATTCTTTACATGTATTACCTTACTTCATTTCCACAACCCTAAGGAGTGGTGCTATTATGATCTCCATTTTACAGAAGGGGAAAAATCTAAAGAGAAAAAAGTAGCATAGGAAAGGCAACACAAATAGAGGGCAGATTTATCGCCATCACACCACTTTGGCCGTACCTGGGGCTGCAGAATTGTTTAGCTGAAATACCTAATGTTCCTTCCACCTCACTGCAAAAATAACTTTCTGCATGAGATTCTTATCTCCATTCAGGATATGTATGTACCATAGAATGCTTAAAGAAATCAAGCAAATTAGTACAGTTGTCTCAAAAGATTCAATTTCTACTATAAAGATCAATCCAGGGGCGCCTGGATGGCTCAGTCGGTTAAGCGTCTGCCTTCAGCTAAGGTCATGATCCCAGAATCCTGGGATCAAATGAATAAATAAAATCTTAAAAAAAAAAAAAAAAAACCAATACAAACAGTCCAACTTTAGTATCAAGCTTAACCTTTGAAAGTGAAATGTAGGGGGGCCTGGATGGCTCAGTTGGTTAAGTATCCAACTCCTGATTTCAGCACAGATCATGATCTTGGGGTCATGAAATTGAACCTCACGGTCAGCTCTGTGCTCAGCCCAGAGTCTGCTTAAGAATATCTCTCCCCCCTTGCTCCTCCCTCCCCTCCTGTGCTTTCTCTCTCTAATAAATAAATACATCTTTAAAAGTAAATAAAGTGAAACAGATTCATTTGCTCCTGGGACAGGGCAGAGGAAGCCCCCAGCTCCTAGTCTAGCTCAACTATTTTACACTTTTCCTATGCATTTCCTTCTGCTTTAGTTAAGGGCTTGGTGTGTGCGTGTAGAGAGGGGTGAGGTAGAGCAATAGATTATACAAGGAACAGAAAAGCTGAAAACCCAGAAGCCATCAAAATAAGCATGAAGGAAACCAGAGGGACACACCTACCTGCCTGCAGTGGCCACGTCCCTCTGGCACCCCCTACAGCTGCCTGCCTAACTGCTTTGTCCTCAGGCCCTGGTGAGAGTGGAAGATATCTATGGCTGTTTCACTTTGGAGACTTTGAAACTGCACTTCTCTTCCTTCAAGCCAGCTGGCTCTATTTTACAGCATGGCAAGGGAATCACAGCCACAGAGTTACAAGCCACCTTAGTGACCTATTGAGATTGAACTTGTAGGAAAAATTCAGTAAGGGCCACGCAGCTTCTTCTTGAAACTTACTCCTCCATGTCCCTAGAGGGGCAACTCTACTGGAAGGTTCTTGCTTACACTGAACTCAAACCTGTCTTTTTGCAACTTCTATATATGATTTCTAGTTCTGTCTGCTGCAGCCACCAGTGTCCACGTAATCCAGCTGGTCCACGTAACCACTCTTTTAAGTGTTGATCCAGTGCCCTTGTCACCAGCCAGAACCCAAGACCTGACCTTTGCTGCCCACTTGCTTGTACTCACCAGCTTTTGCCTCCCATTTTTCCTCAAGCTTCTCTTTCCAGCTTGCCTATAACTCAGGCAAATGAAACCTGAAACCACCTTTCAGGTGATGGCGACTGCCCTGACAAGACCTCCAGCCCACCCAGACCTCCCAGACCAGCTGGAGCTAAACCCCCTACTTGTGTCTTAACAGAAGGACCGCAGAGTGACCTCTAGAACTACTGACATTGACTTCATTATAATACTAAAATCTCTGCCGAGGAGGAGCACAAGCTTCATTTAAGTAACATGCAAAATACGTATAGGCATGTTCCCTTAAGGCGCACATGCAACCTTATGTGTACCGCTACATATGGTGACAAGGATCCCCATTTTATTTTATTTTATTTTATTTTTTATTTATTTATGATAGTCACACACACAGAGAGAGAGGCAGAGACACAGGCAGAGGGAGAAGCAGGCTCCATGCACCGGGAGCCCCACGTGGGATTCGATCCCGGATTTCCAGAATCACGCCCTGGGCCAAAGGCAGGCGCTAAACCACTGCGCCACCCAGGGATCCCAGGATCCCCATTTTAAATATTCATCCCCACCCTCACTAAAAGGAACCTATCCACCCTTGCTTGGGAAGTCACGACTTTGGAAGTTACTCCCTGTGATCTCCTTATTTGTTGCAGCAAAGTTTCCTTTGTGGGACAACTCACCTGTGTGGCTTTTGTGACTCACCGAGGAGCCAATTCACATTGGTTCCCTTACATCCTCAGCCCTCTCCCTGCCACCACCCAGGCAAACCAAGATTCGTCTTGTGCCAAGATTTCTAAAATTGCCACTGGGACACTTTCCTGCATCTCTTCATCAACCAGTTGCTCACAAGGTGTCACCTCAAAATAGAGTGAAATATTGCTTCCTTTATTCCCCCTCTTTCCATGCTTCTGTTGAAGCAGAAATGATGTGCCTAGAATTGCTATTAGCCTTTCTGGCACTCACACAACATAGCTGAGGAAAATTTAGCTATATTTGCATATGCTGCTGGTAAACCATTTCACTTCCATCTCGAAGGTGCGTGGTTGACTCTTCAATTTCTTCTTTTTTAAATTTGGCTGATGTCTCCACCCTCTCTCTGCTTTCTTGAATCTTGAAAACTGTTAGCCATCCAAATTATTGTCTGTGATTTTAATGAGTGTTGGATTTGTTTCCAAACTTTCCCTGCCCCGATTTGGGGAGCCACTATGGGGGAAAAAATTTAAAAATTGTCAAATATTGAATTTTCAAACAAAAATCATTTATCCTCACTTATAGTAAGAACTGTTTGAGAATGTCTCCTGACATATGCCAGGGACTGTGAGCAAACGTTCAGGAACCTTACTTCTCTTGTGGAAATATTGCTTCAGTTACCTTCAGTTACCTAACATCAGACACACAGATGTGGGATTACTGTGATAAGCACCCAGAGGAGAGGGTGTTTGGAGGTGAGGCGTTAGCTCTAGCAGGACAGGAAGGGAAGAAAAAGCTATTTGTTCACACAGCGACATCATTCACAGTCCCTGTTCAGGTGACCCTTCCTTCCTTCCTCTTGGGGTCAAATTTAGATCGATGTGATTTCTTTCGATACCTGTACTGACAGCAGGCACACAGAATGCAGGCTCTTATCTCAGCCAATACACTGTGTGTCTTGGGTGAGCGACGGGTAACAATTGAACAATTCGGAGGAGCCGAGCATGAGGGACCAAATGAAACATTTTCTTTCTTATCTGTATTTCCCCTGATGGAGAAGATGACCGGAGCCTTTTTACTTGCAGCATGACATAATTCCGTTTCCCTGGTTGCACAATGGCCATTTGATGTAAGGAACACGGTACGTTGTGAAAGAGTTGAAATTCAGAAAACAGAAAGCAAATGTTGCTTTAAAAAAAAAAAAACGGTATAAATAAAAGAAGCCAAGAGAAACACCCTTCTTAAATGGCACCCTCCGGATATTTAGCAGTCAAAGTACTCTTGGATTAGACTGATCAAGGGCTCACTGATAAAAATGTCTCCACCACTTGTAAACAGAGGGCTCTGAGATGGTGCACTTAGTGCATTAACCACAGAGAAGCCATTCGCCTTACAACTTCCTCGTCCAAGTCACTCTTGGTGGTAATCTCTCCATTCAGTGGCTTTGCCTTCTCCCAAGAAGCTTAACGCTTCCACTGAAATAAACATTTTAGGCTTCATATCTGGGGTCCTCTCTGCAGCACTGAAAGCCAGCCTGACCCCAAGGGCAGACAGGGGAGTGATCTGAGCTATTTCAGCCCTGGTTATCTCAGTGGTGTAGCAGACTATCCCAACAAAGCCTTCCTTCCAGCCTTGATAGCCACAGTTCGTTTTCCTGCCATTATGTCCATTCTCTCCCTCCCTCTCCTTTCCTCTTCCTTTCTATTCTCCTCCACATCTCCAACGTTTGGAACTTTCCCCGCTCCATATCATCAAAGATCTCTAGCCATGGTTGACATTTACTGATTCCGAAGGCAATTACATTCCAGAAAGAACAAGATGAAGATGGGAAACATTCACCATGAGTTAGTCCATTCTGCAAAGACTCATAATTGGACTGAGACTTCTGCCCTCGATCAAAGGTTTATCTCTAGAACTTTGTTTAGCTACTTTATCTCAACAGCCGCCACCACATAGTCTTCTTACTAATGAACTGCCACTGCCTAGCTTCCGCTCTGCGGACCCCACATAGGGGACACAGGAACTCCGCCCTTCAGCTGTAGGCATTCATCAAGAGTCACAGGAGGTTACAGATGTAAAGAGCCCTAGAGGCAATTAAGTCAAACCGTCATTTAACTGGGGTCCTAACCATTTGTTGTCCAGGGACCAACTTCATCACTTCACCAGGAAGGACTCCATAGTCCTGGTTTTACTTCTTAAAGTCAAGGATGGGCTTGGTTTTATGGAATAGCACAGAACTGCCTAATATCCTAGTGAGCCTATATAAGGACTTCTAAACAGAAAGACTATTTTTAAAAAATGTATCTTTGAAGAACTCTTTTTTTTAATTTTAAAGATGTTATGTGTTTATTCATGAGAGAGAGAGAGAGAGGCAGAGACATAGGCAGAGGGACAAGCTCCTACAGGGAGCCTGATTCAGGACTCGATCCCAGGACCCTGGGATCACACCCTTAGCCAAAAGCAGACGCTCAACCACTGTGCCACCCAGGCGTCCCTAAAGAATTCTTCTAGGTAATTCTATTAAGCCTAATTTTCTCCCTGCTATTTCAAGTATCAAGGAAATTTCCCTTGGGGAGCTCCAGCCTGGGCTTGAAAGGTGGCTCCACCACTAGCTTTGTGATGTTGGGCACATTCCACCTCCTCATGTATAAATGGAGGTATGATATCATGTGAGGTGGGAGTAAAGAGGATTAGATGAGTTGAGGCATGTAAAGTGTTCAGCCAAATGTGTTCATCTATTTTTAGCTTTTATTATTCTACCCCTTTTGCAGATAAGAAAATTAAGGTCTGGGAATATTGAGTTCTTTTATAAATTGAGCCACAAAAGCATGAATTCAATTCAACGTTCCCATAGTGTCACTGTGAAATTTATGAGAGAATTGTGTGTACTCATGAATCATATAACCTAATACTCAATGATAACTAGCATTTCAAAGTTGATAAAGACTAGCATTTTAAAATTTCAAAATAAGCAATGAAACTATTCCTCATGACTGTTCACCTTATGATCTTGCCCTATAGTTTTAGAAGTAACGCAGAAACTTCCATCTGATTAGCAATTATTTATGTAGCTTTAGGTGCAACATACTTACAGTTGTTTTCAACTGTGTAATGTGAAGCTTCTTTCTATGATAATGCCTTCAGTAATGTCCTTGATAAGAAGTTTAACGAATATTTGTAAGACATGTGTTCCGTTCAGCTAACAAACTCCATAATCAAAATCATTCTTGCACCAACGTGATCATACTCTCTGGGAAAAATTAATATTTACTGAACCAAATAAGTCATGAATCATAAATCAATAAATCATGTTTTTTTTAATAAATAAGCCTAAATATTTCTCACATAAAGCAGCAAAGCTGCTACCTCATCAAAGTGAAGAAATAACAAATAAACCTTCCTCGATGTTGAGAAAACAATTCGCCACATTTACTGAACTGGAAATACATAGAAACTAATCCAAGAAAAAATATTCTATTACTTTCGAAGTGAACTATTTTTGAGAGAGATAAACATTCAGCTTAGCTCTTGCGTATATGCACCATAACTCAAATTTAAATGTATAATGTATTTCTATTTAACTGTGATGGGCTTGGGCACTGCTGACTTATAACTAGTGAAAAAAGCGCCAAGAAAAGCCACATGTACCTTCAGAAAGGATGCAAGCAATTGCTTTTGTGAAATTAGACTTGCGAGTAAATAGAACTAGAGCAACATGGTCCAACACACAGCCCTGACCACACGTGGCTACTGAGGGCTTAAGATTGGGCCAGTCTGGGATCCCTGGGTGGCGCAGCGGTTTGGCGCCTGCCTTTGGCCCAGGGCGCGATCCTGGAGACCCGGGATCGAATCCCACGTCGGGCTCCCGGTGCATGGAGCCTGCTTATCCCTCTGTCTGTGTCTCTGCCTCTCTCTCTCTCTCTCTCTGTGACTATCATAAAAAAATTAAAAAAAAAAAAAAAAAAAAAAAGATTGGGCCAGTCTGAGTTGAGGTGGGCAGTAAAGGTAAATGTATACACTGGGTCTTGAAGAGAGTATAAAAGAAGATTGTAAAGTATCTCATTAATGCCTTTTAAAATTACACATTGAGGGCAGCCCCAGTGGCACAGTGGTTTAGCACTGCCTTCAGCCCAGGGCCTGATCCTGGAGACCCAGGATCGAGTCCCACGTCGGGCTCCCTGCGTGGAGCCTGCTTCTCCCTCTGCTTCTCTCTCTCTCTCTCTCTCTGTGTGTGTGTGTCTCTCATTAATAAATAAATAAAATCTTTTAAAAAAATTAAATTACACATTGAAATCATAATTTTTTAATACATTGGGTTACATAAAATATCATTAAATTAATCTCATCTATTTATTTTTGCAGTGGCTTCAAGACAACTCAAAGAGCTTTACATATGTGACTCACATCATATTTTTGCTGGGCAGTATTGGTCTAGAGCCTCATTTATTCCCTCATGCTTATGGTTGCATACAGAGTAACATACAAATCCTCATTTAAAAATGCATAGCCATCTTTAAAGGGCCTTGGCAACATTAGTATCTGTCATTGCCAATACCCACTGTTCCAAGCTCATTCCATGTATTAACTCATTTAACCTTCCCGTTGACACGTGTGAAGTCCCATGAGACATGAGAGCTGTTTTCAGGGTATCAGTGTTGCTTGAATCCTAACTAGAGTGAAACTTTGTTAGTTTAGACTCGATTACTTTGCTGTCATTTAGATGAAGGTTAACATATACCTTGATTTTATCTCTAAATGAATAAATAATATTTTTAAAAGCTTTAGAAAGAAATTTTAACTACCTAAAGAAAAAGAAATAAATTGTTTCTGCACATACAGCAAAATTAATATTAACTTTATGTAATGACTGCAGATGTTTTTCGCTGTTTATTATAAGAGCCCGAGGAGAAGTGAGCTGATGGAAGAGCAGTAGGCTAGGGATTAGATGCTTTTTCTCATCAGTGTGTCACTCACTTGTGGTGGGCTCTATGGAGTACCTCACTGAGCTTCTCTGGCCCCTCATTCTTTACCTGTAAAATGATAATCTTGGATGAAGTGATATATTTAGCCCCAAGATTCTATGAGCTACACCAGACTGGAGTCCACCATTTGTTCTTAAAAATCATTAAATCTTGAAAATCAGTTTTCATATTTCCCCAGTTTAGACTTGAAGCTAATTAGCTCAAATAGTCTAAGTACCTCCCTACCTTTGTTTTCACCTCCTTCCAGAAAAGCATAAAAATACTAAAAATGACAAGAGTTGGCAGGACTTGGAATGCCTTTCCTGCAGTTAGTCTGTGTCCAGCATATTTAGGTATTAGGAGTCAAAATGATTTACCTTCTGTAAGTTTCTTTTTTTTTCCTTCTATAAGTTTCTAAATGTTGAATTCAAAGTTGCAGGCACTACTTAATAATTATTGCCCCGTGTCATTGTTAACGTGTTTTTAGTTTATTTAAAATATGTTAATGCTACACATGATCTGTGCTCAGATAGTAGATTCCTGCTGCAGAGGGTAGCTGCCACCAAATCTGTAGCCACTAAGCGTGTTCCCCTACGCAGGAAAGTCCTCCTCGGTGCCACATCTGAAATCTGTCAAAATGCTTTGAAAGAGATTTCAACACACATTTTATTTGAATACTTTTAGAATTATCACCTACAGGAGAGTCTCCCATCTCCACAGCTGGTTATAATTATTGTCACCACCACCACCATCATAATCAATAACAACCATAAACCATTTATTGAACACTTACTGCATGCCAGATTCTGCACTAAGTAGTATTTAGCCTGCATCAGCCTTGTTTAAACTTCGAGATAATCTTCCGAGGTAGGTATTGTTAATTCCATTTTGTACACCAAGAAACTGTGCCTCGGAGAAGTTAATTAATGTTCCTAGTTAGTTGTGGAACTAGAATCTGAACCCAAATATAGGTCTACAATCTACATTCTTAAACATTATTCTACACTGTAAAAAATATTAAAAACTGGGATGCCTGGGTGTCTTAGCAGTTAAGTGTCTGCCTTTGGCTCAGGGAGTGATCCTGGAGTCCAGGATTGAGTCCCACATCGGGCTCCCTGCTTGGAGCCTGCCTCTCCCTCTGCCTATGTCTCTGCCTCTCTCTCTCTCTCTTTCTCTGTGTGTGTGTGTGTGTGTGTGTCTCATGAATAAATAAATAAAAATCTTTAAAGGAAATAAATAAATAAATAAATTTTAAAAATACCAAAAACTTAGTAAGAAACTAAAGGACATTATATATATCAGAAACTGGTAATATTCAAAGTTCTCAGAGAAGAATCTCTCCTATTACTATTGATGGATCTGAAAGTTAACACTATAATCATCTATGATTTATAAAAACCTTGATTTTAGGCAAGTGAATGAAAATAGGAAAGTAGCAGAACTTCATTTGGGAAAAAAAAATATTGTAAGGATTATAGCTAATGTGATTTTAGCTTTATCTATAGTAACCATTACCTAATAATATTTCAAAATTCTTTCTTCTAAATGTACAGCATTCATGCAAATAGCTGGGGAGGCCTAAACAGAAACACAGTTGGGTCAATAGAGAAAGTCGAGTAGGGGGGACAGGGAGGAGCTTGGGTGTGGCAGAGGAAAGAGCTCAGCCGCAGAAGATGAGCCAGTCCAGGTCCCTGGACACAGGAGGAAGGGACAAGAGAAGAGAGCCCGGGGAGGCCGTGGTAGAAAGTGGCAGCTGCATTCTACAAAGGTGTTTATCACTCTTTAGGAAGCTCTGCATTCCTATCATAGTAACTCCCAATTTCTCAGCTGTAAAATGAGGAGAGGACATTACCATCCACAGGGCTCTGAGAGATGAAAGATATAATGAAGTGCTTGGAGCTCTTTTGAGGAGAAATGGCTTAAACTGGAGTTGTTTACCATCTTACTCATACATCCCTGACTCTCCTCTTCTGAGCATGAACAACTAACACTCTGCTTGGCTGATGGCAGGGACAGCCCTTGTCTGCCCACCGAAGAAAGCCAAAGATGACAAACTTCGAAAACAGAGATGCAGCAGATTATTTATGTGACAGAGGAATTTTAACTTTACTGAGCAATTTACTAAAGAATCCCTATTAAGCAGAGTCACCTTAGGACACCTGAAACAGGAGAATATTCAAGGTCATAACTAGTGTTGTGTCCAAATCCTTCATGGGACCCAGTGTCAGGGTGAGGTCTATAGACGTCTTAGGATCCAGTCAATATCTGAACCAGTTGGCTCTCCTACAATCATTCCATATTCTTCTGTGTGTGTGTGTGTAGGTTTACCAAGTTCTGAGGAATGGAACGCACTGCTGTAGGTATTCGATGTGAATTCAGGTGTTCTGAGATGGTCACAGGAGCATTAAAATAATACATTTTTTGCATGCCAATTATTTCTGGAGAGTTTTTTCTCTATTCCAATCATAACTTAAAATAGCATCACTGCAAATGGCTGCAGGTGCTTGCACCACCTGCTTTGAATGCAGTCATCTTTCATCAGAATTAGATCGGTACAAAGAGCTGCCAGTCAGTTTCAGAGCAACCCTAATTGTTCCTAATTATTCTCCTCCCTCTGAAATTGGTGGTGCACACCCTCAGAGGAGCCCCTTTGGTAGAACTAGCATATAATGTCCGGAAGCAGGTAGAAAAATACCAAAAGCTGTCAAGAACTAAGACAACGAGGATGACTCATTCTGTTCTGAGTTTGAAGAGGATGGCTAGAGTTCTCGATAAAAACTGCCTTTCATAAGTCTATTTTTTGACGGAAATGACAGTATGTTAATGGGTCTTTTTTGATATTACTCTAGGAGCCTGCATATCAAATTTCTTCCTGAATGTCTACATCTTCCCCACTTAAAATGGGGATTGAGGCCAGTGTGACGGAGGAACTTGCTTTTCTTTTTTTTTTTTTTTTAAGATTTTATTTATTTATTTGAGAGAAAGAGAGAGATCACAGGAGAGAAAGAGGGAGAAGCAGACTTGCTGCTGAGCAGGGAGGCAGACACAGGACTCCGTTCCAGGACCCTAAGCTCATGACCTGAGCCGAAGGAAAATGCTTAACTGACTGAGCCACCCAGGTGCCCCTGGGCTAAGTCATTTAACCTCTATGTACTTTAGCCACATTATCTATAACATGGGAATAATCATCCTTTGTTATCTATTTTAAATCTATTTTTTAAAGAGAACTACTTTAAAAAAAATCTATACATTTTAAAATTCTCAACACCTGAAAGGCTCAGTTTTCAAGAAGGCTCAGGACAAGTCCAGGAGCATGTGTATCCAATACTCTGGTATGTGGGAAAATAGTATAGTCTGGGGCCCTGGCACTTTTAAGTACCTTTTAGTGTGGTGGTGGTGCTCGGATGGGCAGCATGGGCACCACCTGGGAGCTGGTCACAAATGCAGATTTGCAGGCTCAGCCCAGACCTATGGAATCAGAAGCTGTATTTTAAAAGAGCCTGGTGCTTTGCATGCATGTTAAAATTTGCAAAGCATTGGTCCAAAGCTAACACTGCAGAAACCTGCTTTCATTTTACAGCAGAGCTGTAAAGATTCATCAGGTATGGCTCATTCAAACCAAATTCCTGATTCTGTTTTCTAGTTCACTCAATATCTTAAAGAGTTAAATAAGTTTGTGAAATGTCTTACTTATTACTGGAGAATCACACTCAGTTTAGGAGTATCTGTCTTCGTATCTGAAAAATTATTTGGGTGGGAGGCAGGAAAACATTTCAGAAATTCAGGCTTGGGGAACTGAGGCCATCCTGATTTAACTTCACATTTTGTCAGTGTCTATGTCATACAATAAATTCTTTCACAAGGTTTGAACATGTGCTATATGCTGACTGAGGAAGGGAAAAAAATCTCTGGCTTTAAGGTACTCACATGAAAGAGAGGGAAAGTTAATATACAAACACCTGTCTGTCACTTCTGCAGCTGTTCATACATTCGAGAGGACATGCCCCAACTCAGGGGTTGACTTCCCAAGCGGGCATTGGTCTACGCGCTGGGACACAGGACTGACCCAGTCAGATGACCCTTGATTGCAGAGGTGGTGGGGGCTGACCAGGCAATGAAACAAGCAAATGGGAAGTTTGGGAAACAGACAAGTGTTGGGAAGCAAATGAATCAAGTGGTGTGATGAAGAGGGACCAGGCAAAGGGGACATGCTGCTTCATAAGGATGGAGCTCCAGTGCCTTTGTGTATCCGTAGTGGGGACCAGCTATCCCACCTTGTCTACCTTCCACAAGGAGTAAGAAGAATGCAGTGTTTTCTTCCTGTGACCAATCCACAGATACCTTCCCAATCCCTCCATATTCAACACTGCAATTCACTATTCAACGTGGAGAGTGCTTTATGTCTCTAATTTGAGCTACCAAGTAGATTACTATGATTTAACTTGGATTATTGCTTTACTTTGGTTCAAAGGAAAGGTACAGGCTGATTTTCAAAATAATACAAAAGTCAGACTTTACAATAATGCAAGCAGATCTATAGCCTGAATTATGACTTTCATCAAACACTGAAGACTAACCAAGGGTATACACACCTGAGGTAAGTGAATTCTTCTGAAAATATTTCTATGAATATACCCCCCCAACTGTTCATTCATTCATTCTTCTTTTTTTTATAAATTTATTTTTTATTGGTGTTCAATTTGCCAACATATAGAATAACACACAGTGCTCATCCCGTCAAGTGCCTCCCTCAGTGCCCATCACCCAGTCACCCCCAACCCCTGCCCACCTCCCCTTCCACCACCCCTAGTTTGTTTCCCAGAGTTAGGAGTCTCTCATGTTCTGTCTCCCTTTCTGATATTTCCCACTCATTTTCTCTCCTTTCCACTTTATTCCCTTTCACTGTTTTTTATATTCCCCAAATGAATGAGACCATATAATGTTTGTCCTTCTCCGATTGACTTATTTCACTCAGCATAACACCCTCCAATTCCATCCATGTGGAAGCAAATGGTGGGTATTTGTCGTTTCTAATGGCTGAGTAATATTCCATCGTATACATAGACCACAGCTTCTTTATCATTCATTCTTCCTTCAAGAAGTATGCACTGGCCCTTTATTTTTGGCCTGCTTCTGAGCAAGGCCCTGAGAAACAAAACTGCAAACATGCAATCTGCCACACTTTGCAAAGCTAAACCCCTACCTGTGGTCTTGTTCCTGCTTCCACTGGCATCATCCAAGTTATCAGTCCACCATTTATCCTCTTCCTTATATGCCAAATGACAGGATGGTGGACTCCTGAGCATTTGGGTCAGTAACTCTATGCCTTTGTCTGCTTGTGGCCGTCCCAGGCCAACACCCATACCTCCTTATGCACGAGGCTCCTGTCAGCTTCATTTCTCTTCCTACAAACTGAGATTACATGGTCGAGCCCTTAGTCTTCCTCTTGGCCAGATGCTGAACTATCTCATAAAATCCAGCAAAACCCAGCCTTGGATGGGCTCAACAATGTGGCTCTTCCATGTCAGCCTGGTAGCTAATAAGAAATGTGGCTCACACTACCCAAGAGTATAATGGTCACTGTATACCCATTATCACCACTCCCTCCTTCACCTCTTAAAACTGCTTTATACCTTCTATGTTTCTCCCAAAGCAAGTTCAAGCCTTTCCCAATTTGCACACACTTTAGTTCATGCACTTCTGTGCCTCATTACCCAAACCACCTCCTGCACACCACTTTGATCTCTCTGGTAGGCCTTGCCTACCTCCTGGGGAAAATAGTAGCCAACAGACCCATGTGAGCTGAGCTCCCCTAGCTTCAGGCCACCAAATCCAGTTGTCTGGTTACTGTCAAGGGATCCTCTTCAACAGTGAGAGGCAGAAACCTTCAGTCAGGTTCTGGGTCCTAAACCATCTCACCTGCTTGACGTTACTAATTATGTTCCTATGTCTTCAAGTTCTCCCCCTTTACTGGCTCTGTGCCATGAAATATCCTCCCCTCTCCATTTTCAATAAAAGAGGAAGAAGATGAAGAAGAGGATGAAGAGAAGAGGAAGACAATAGTGAAGAAGAAAAGAAAAATAGAACAAAAGCTGTAGTAAAAACACACACATACTTCCCCAGATACACGTATCTCCTCCATCTCCACACCCAAACTTTACACAATAATTGTTTCTTTTTTCTTTTTTAAGATTTATTTCTTTATTTGAGAGAGAGAGAAGGGGACAGAGGGAGAGGGAGAGAAAGTCTTAAGCAGACTCTGTGCCAGGTGCAGAGCCCCACAGGTGGCTCAATCTCACGACACTGCAATCACTACAAGGGCCAAAACCCAAGAGTCAGAGGCTTAACTGACTGCACCACCCAGACACCCCCAAATAATTGGTTCTATTCTCTATCTCCAATCCTCAACTCCCATCTGCTTCTGAGGCAATCTCATCTCCACTATATAACTTCACTATAGGCTACCAATGTGACCTTCAAGTCATGAGACCCAATGGACACCTTTCAATCTTCATCTTACTCAGTATCTAGCAGCAGTCAATTGAGTTGACCACTCCACCCTTCCTGAAGCTTCACTCTATCCCCTTGGCTTCAGGGACATCATACATCTGGTTTACCTCCTACCATTTCGGATGCTCAGTCACTCTGGAATTCTCTTCCATTCCCATGACATGCATTCCTTTCTTTATGCTTTTGAGCCCCTAATTTATATTCATTCTAGAATCTCCTTTTCTGAGCTTTTGAACCTTCTATGCAATGGCCTATGTGACTACTCCAACTGGATATCACATAGGTCCTCACACCAACCATGTCCAAACCTGAACTCATAACCTCCCCCAGTCAGCACCTCCTCCAGAGTTCCCCATCTTGCCAAATGGGACTGCTTTCCATCCAGGTACATGTGCCAGGGACCTCTAGTCATTCCTGAAACCTCTTTTATTTATTTTCCATAACCACTAGATAATTTTTATAAGATTTTACTTATTTATTCATGAGAGACAGAGAGAGAGGCAGAGACATAGGCAGAGGAAGAAGCAGGCTCCCTGTGGGGAGCCTGATGCAGGACTCCATCCCAGGACCCTGGGATCATGACCTGAGCCAAAGGCAGATGCTCAACTGCTGAGCCACCCAGATGTCCCCAAAACCACTAGATCATTAGGTCTTATTATACCCACCAAATGTTTTTGAGTCTGTCTTCTTCTCTCTGCCTCTGTCCCACCACTATAGTCAAGCTTCCATCATCTCTTGCCCTCACTGTCTCAGGAGCCCCCGATGGCCTCCTCATGCTTACTTTCTCCCATGTCAGCTGAATATTCTCACTACAGACAGAATGAGATTTTTAATAAACCCAATATATTCACATCACTTTCCTGCTTCAAATCTTTCTGTGTCTCTCGACTGCTCATAAGTCCCCTATTCCTTATCAAGACGTACGTGGCCCTGCACAGCAGGCCCCTGTATACCTCCCCAGCCATTCTTCCCCTTACATTCTGCTCTCTAACCTCTCTGATGTTTTTAAGTTTGCTTCTTTTTCAAATTCTGTATTTCATTGATTCTGGGAAGTCATCAATGATAGAACATGTCCTGATCTCAGGAGTTTCTAATGTAAAAAAAAGCATCTTATAATTGTTAGAACACAGTAGTTCCTGCAAGTGGCCCTGCCCTTTCCAGATGCAGGGTTTCTGCTCCCATATCACTCCTTCTTTTGCCTGGGAAACTCTTTTTCTCATCCTTCAAGCCTCAGCTTATGTGGGATCTCCTCCCAGAAGCCCTTTCTCACCACCAGTATGGTCTCACCACAGGTTGGGGTCCCCACTATGCACCCTCATGGTACACTGAAGTTTTTCAGAGCACTTGTCATGGTGATAATGAAACAGCCTTTTGTATCGTAATGTGTTTAAAGTCTTTCTCTCTTAAAAGATTACAGACTCAGAGCAGGAGATAATCAGGCTATCAGTCAGCAGCTAAAACTTATCTTTGCTCCATGCAATCCTCGCAGCACCATAATAAGGCTCATCTATGATTTCCCTCCCTTCCTTAGAATTAGGAAAACAAGGCCATAGAGAGATGGCTGCTCAGGTCACATGACTACTAATTTGAACCACTAGGATCTGATTTCAAATTCCAGTTTCTTAACTACTTTTTCCTGTATCTTGATGCCTACTAGGCACTTGGTAAATATTTGTTGAATGAATAAATGAATAAAGTCTTTAAAAAGTTAAATATTGTAAATGTTATTAATGGAATTCTAGAAACTAGGAGAAAAAAATAAGACTAATGAGCCCGTTTTTAATAAACTCAGAAACAATTTTAAATTCTAATCAAACATTGATCACAAAGACCATGTCGCTGTCTTATTCTATTATGGATGGTTGGCAACAACTCCTTCATCACTCTAGAAGGTACCCTATTCCTAACAGCAATTACTGTTACACCTTTCTTTCCTCCCTTCCTTCTTCCCTCCCCATCTGGGTTTTTTGCCTTCCTTCTTTCCTTTTTCCCTTCTTTTTTTCTCCTGCAGTTTCTCCCTTTCTCCTTCCTTGCTTTTTCACAAAATACGTGCTGAGCATCTATTACATACTTGGGAATATGTGACACACAGGATACATATTGGCGAAAAAAAGAGCACAATCCCTGCCCTCGGTGAGTATATAATATATAGAAGGGAAATTTCATACACGAGTAAAACCAACAAATATGTGATGGTGGAACTGTGATTCCTGTTGAGAAGGAAACAGTTCAGCGATAGAGAATAGCAGATGGGAAGGACAGGAACCCACTGGAATGGAGAGGGTGAAGAGCTGCCTTCAGGGGAATAACTCCTGCTGAATGAGGAGTTGGCCACTTATTGTACTGTTCTTCTGTGGTGCTCTGCAGACTTCTTCCCTTTCTGCCATTCAACCCTAACAGCGACCCCCTTGAGGTTATAGCCACCTTATACTTGAGGAAGCCAAGACTCAGTGAGGTTAAGTGACTTATCCAAGGTCACATAACTAGAAAAATCAGAGGAAGAAAATGATCAGAACCTACATCTACTCTGATAAGGGAAGATTGAGGAAAAAAGACAAATAGAGAGGCAAAGAGATGTGCCACCACGGAAGTCACAAAGTCACAAAGCTGAAGCAAGCAGACCATAATTAGAATGCAGTGCCATGTACATGCCCTCCTGATGCCAGTCTTGAGGAGCAGCAGAGCAACGTGAAGCAGGGCTCCCTGGGGCTGGTCACCATAGTAGCAGGAACACAACAGCCACAACTGAAGTGGGACCATGAAGGAGTTTCCAATGAGACGCTGGAAGCTCAAAAATACTCTTCTGTGGCCTCAACATAAAACTCAAACACTACAGTTTGGATACCTTAAGCCCAAATGATATGTACAGCAAGGTTTCCCTTAGGTTCCTAAATAGGCACTTGTAGTGTACAAGCAGCACATCGGTTTTAAGAACGACACTGCAAAGAGATTTTGATCACATGTTGTGCCAAATATTTGTTTTCATCCATATGATTATCAAAGCTTATAAGCAAGATTCATTGCTGGCTAGATGTTGGCCACAGACAGCATCAGCTTTATTGGAATCGGGCGAAATGTTTGTTTACCAATAGCAATATGTTCACAAGAAAGAAATGTTCTTTGTTTTTCTTGCCCAGACTACATCTCCCTTTCCAGCAAGTCGCATCTGATCATGGTGCTTCGGTAAACAGGAATCATTTCAAGGACACACATAGTGAAAAATCAAACAGTTTGCTCTGGAAACTACACGGTCAGTTTAGCCACATCTGTTTGTTTCCCTTGAAATCAGACCTGCTCTGTTGCTTTGCCAGGAGCTTCGAACTCTTCATCTCCTAATTTTTCATGTCATTCTTTAAAAAAAAGAAGAGAAAACATGGCCCTGAACACAACGTTTTATCCAGCCCTATTCATTTTCTTATTGACCAAATTCCTTGTATAGATTTTCTTTCACTCTGATGTTACATGACTATATGGGATGTGCTTGCAAGGAGATGCCCCCCTTCAGTTCTGCCACAGAAAAGAAAGCTGTAGAAAAGTGGGAGATCCATCTTAGCCAGACACACAAGTAGTGATGAGGCTATACAGCTATTTTTCTTTGTTCTTTAAGAAATGTTAACAAATTCTTGCCGGCATCCATGAAACACACCAGTATCCAATAAGCAACATAAAGTGCTGAGCATTTATGGCTTACTGAGAGGTCTTTGCTTCTGGAAGTAGTGACATCTCAGACATCTCAGCTGCCTAAGTAGGAGTGAGTGACACCTTGAAACTAAGAAGTTCAATCTTGTGTGAAGTAGAAGTCACGAGACATCTCAGAGGGCAGTAGAGACTGTGGGTCATTCATTAAGAAATGATGCATTATGTGATTTTATTGAACGTAACATCCATATGGAACATCTGTTCCCAGGCCACACAGTAAAACGGACCGTTTTTGCCCTAACTGCTTGGAACACAAGGGTCCTTCTGTTCCACACTGCCACCCCTCATTCTTTTCCTATGGGTTGTATTTCATGATGATGCATTACTTCTGCCGGAAACGAGTAGTTATCCAGCAAATGCATACATTCATCCCATAAAAAGAGGACCGCTTGCTGGAAGATTGCCAAGGTCATGGCCAATTCTATTGACAGCTGAAAACAGTTAAACTGACTTTTACCACCCAGACAGGAGCCAAAATTTTCTTCAGTTCAGAAATCTGAACCCAACTCAGGCATTCCCCCAGCTTATTCCCTTCCCCCAAATCAAATGGCTTATACTGTCTCTATGACATCTTCCTCACCTCGTCTAGGAAGGGTGTTTAGAAAACATAAAAGTGGAGGCATTTGGTCAAAAGGATCAGAAGTAATCCTACCACCCAGGCCAGCTGGCCAAGATCCCAAAGCATTGGTCTCTCTGATTGCCCAGCACATAGCGTAGACCGAGGTGGATCATCTCTCTGGAAGTTGGGGACATTCTTCACTGGTGCAAGCAGAGATTCCACTTGGTTTTCTAAGGGCTTTTTCTCTATAAATACTTGTATGGGATCCCAGATAAGTGTTGATGTTTTAATAAATAAATACAGCAGGAGTTATTGCACACACTTAGCCAAACCTTGTCTATGATCAGGCTGCACCCAAAACCCACCCAGGCATTTCTGGAAATTTCAAGGGGCATGACTGTTTTGACTCTATGAACACTATTATCACATGGCTAAACAGCAAAAACCAAAAGCCTGAAGACAAACATCTTTAAATGTAAATACATAGTGAAGCCACCTGAGTCATCTCTATGTCAGGCCATCTTAGAAAGTCGGTACAGAATTAAACAACTGAAATGTTACGACTGTGCTCATGTGCATGAGTGGTGCAATGTTGCTATTTTTTTTAAAAGATTTTGTTTATTTATTCATGAGAGACACACAGAGAGAGAGAGAGAGGGGCAGAGACACAGACAGAGGAAGAAGCAGGCTCCATACAGGGAGCCCGACATGGGACTTGATCCCGGATCTCCAGGATCAGGCCCCAGGCTAAAGGCAGGCGTCAAACTGCTGAGCCCCTCAGGGATCCCTGCTACTTTTTGCACTGAGGTGAAGGTGCAATCCTGACACTGGTCTTGTGATTCCATGAAAGACAAGGGCCCATGGTCTGCACAGAGGAGGTGCTTGGTAAATATTTGTCGGAGGGACATGGGCTGGGTGGGCATGGCCTTTGCTCCGGGCCCTGACTCTGCAAGTTAGAACACCTTTCTGTGCTTCGTCAAAGTCATTCTGGCTCTACATTTCCTCAGACCGACTCCACTGGGCCTGGGTGTTGGGATGTAGTGATGACTCCATGAAGCTCACCTGCTGCCCAAGGGAGGTAAAATGTGGTATTCTGCTCTGGAACTTTCTGGGCTTCTGAAAAGGAGCCATGGCTGCACTACCACCAGGCTTGGACTTTCTCTTTCAGTGCTGACTCAAATCTTTTTTGGAAAATTAATGAGCCAATGAGACTATAGTACCACATCCTACCTTAGAAAAGATAATACTCCATTTCCTTGTGCAGATAGGTACACCGGAGCACATGTGAGGTGACCTCCAGGAAACAATGAAGATGAAAATTGTCAGCCAAGGTTCAGACCATGTGCGTCTTCATGACCTCCCATGAGTTTACTGATTTTCCATTTCCAACACTGGTGCAGTGTTTACCTACCCTCGTCTCTGGGAGACAAGTGTTCAGAAAGATTCCTATGATAAAATAGCTTTGGTGACACAGTTTTTAACACTGCGAGACTTCTCAGGACCTTGACTATGATAATTAGAGGAAGAAAGAAATTTTTAAAATCTAAGCACTAAGGAAAAAAAGGGCATATCTGTGCACCATTTATACTTTTTAAACTACAAAATATTGAATATGTATGGAACATCTGCCATGGGCAAGACACTATGTGTTTAGAAGAAGCTAGCTGCAAGGCTATACAGAAAATCCCTGGACTCAGTGTCAGGGGGCTTGAGCATTAGTCCCAGGTACTTCACATAAGCCAGTAATGGGCAAGGGGATGGGCAGATATTTTTATATTAGTGTTTATAAGGCACAAAACTTAACAGAATTTACCATTTATGACACTAAAATTTAAATTAAATAGTGAGTAACTTTGTTTTTATTAAAAATAAAGACCTTAGGATCATTCCATGAAATAATGCTGATTACATTATGGCAACATGAGCTTGTAATTACTTAATAAATGCAATGTTCTCTCAAGAACTTGTATATATACCTTGTGGGGGGCAAAAGAAAAGGTCCTTGGTAGCAGAAATTCTGATGATCCCTAGGTGACCTCTAAGGATCTCCTCTGGTTCTAAATCCTGATGATAAGGGGAATAATAAAATTCATGTTTAGATATAATATATATAAATCTTATCTCCCTTACCTGGCTATAAGATCCTATAAGTCAGGAGAAATTAGCTCTCTTCCATTCATTCATTTGGGGAATATAAAAAATAGTGAAATGGAAGAGGTACTATAAAGGAGGTGTAAGAAGCTGCTCAATACTCTAAGGAAACATTCACTAAATTTCAACCAGGAAGACCCTTAGAGAAGTCTTCTTGGACAAAGGCAGGTTTTGGAAAAGGTAAGATGTTGAAGTCAAAATCCAAGACTATGCCAGGGAAGCTTGGTAATTGTGTACACATCTCATTACCCAACCAAGGCCATCAAGGTGTCCTGCTCATTCTTGCTTTCATTGGTGGTGACATCCTTGGGCCATTGCTTGGGTATTTTATTTATTTATTTGTTTATTTATTTATTTATTTATTTTATTTTTTAAATTTATGTTAGTGGGAGAGAGGCAGAGGGAGAGAGAAATACAAGCAGACTTTGTGCTCAGCGTGGACCCTGATGCGGGGCTTGAACTCACAACCCTGAGATCGTGACCTGAGCCAAAATGAAGAGTGGGTTGCTAAACCGAGTGCACCACCCAGGTGCCCCATTGCTTGGGGATTTTAGGCAGCAGCAGGATGGGCAGTGAGGAAACTGGTATCAGCAGTGATGCAGCAAGGAGGTACCACCCAGCTGTGGGACTATGCCTGTTGTCAAGTGCTTCAGTGATGGAGATCTGTGGTGACTGAGAAAATTATAGACAGAACAGCCACTATTCCTACTATCTCTGAGCCCTCGGAACCCATTGGGAGCTGGGGAAATGAAAAACAGAACTGGAGATCTTAAAGGTCATCTCTTCGAGCTTCCCACCTGATGTGGTGTCTGTTTTCCAGCCTGGGTTGTCAGCCATCCTCAGTTTGCATTGTCCAGAGATGGGCAGGCAGCTAATGGGGCAGCATGTTCCCTAGAGCATGGCTTTAGAAAGTACCTCCTTGGTCTGAGTCAGATGACCTGGGTCTGTCCTGTGGGATAACGTTCCACCTTCCAATGGGTAGACACTGCCTAGAGTCCCAATCCCTGTCACCATAGTTCCCACCAGCCTTCAGGTCCATTTGGGGTCAAGTGGGCTTTTGTGGATTATCCTTGGAACATAGTCACTATTTATAATGTGACCTCTGAGTTCCAAGTGGCTCAGAACAACACTTTTTAGCACGTGTAGAGTAAAATCCAAGATGTATAAAATTCTCAGTGGGGGATTAGTGGTTCTAACAAGCTCTTTTCTTCTTTCAGATAAATATGATTCAACCTTTAAGCAGAAAAACTTTAAAAAATTATTAGTTTGGATGGAAATTTTCCTAAATAGATTATTTCAATATCGGTCTGTTCTTTAAAAAAATGATGCTTTTATGGGCTTTTGAGTGTGTGGCATTCTCTGTTCCGATACTAAAGGACCCTGAACTTTGTATTTTTACCTTCTTGTTTCTGTTTTTTATTTTGCAATTTAGTCTATTTCCTTGCTTCTAGGCCATCAGTTGTCACTTTCTGTTCCTGGAACTATGTATGTCGGAAGCACTCTGTTTCCTCCTATCTAATTTACTAGTGGGCTATGTTTTAGTCTTGGAAAGTAGGTAGCCCAATTTAATAAAACTGTCCAACAAGTAACAGTAAATAGGCTTTGTAATAGTACTGATGATTTTGGCTGCAAATAAGATAAAACTCCAATTGGACTGCTTTAAACAATACAGACAATTGATTAGTTCATGTAATAAGATGTCGCAGAGTGAGGTGACTATAGAATTATGAGTTCCAGTAGCTCAGTGGTGGCACCTGTGACCCAGACTCCTGCCCCTGAGTCCTGTATGATGAAGACTTCTTAGGCAGGAGTGTACCCCTGATTCACACGGGCAGATACATCCAAACCCGAGAGGTTTTTTGCCACCTAAGAAGGAGGAGAGGATGACGTGGGGTCGAGACCCAGCAGTCTTGCTTCAGGTTTGGGGGTGCAGGCCTGATGTTTTTGCTTCATGAGCAAGTGCATGATCTTTTCATCAGTGCACAGATTTTGTGATATCTTTTTCAATTATTAAGATTGTTTAATTGCTTTCTGGTTCTAGCCTTAATCTCTAAATGGCTATAGATATTATTTAAAAGGCATATATATATACAGACACACACATACACTGAGAAACACACTCTCTTGAACTACTGGAGGATGATTAGTCATTTTTGGAGAAGTTATGCTTAAAAATACATATATGTATATATTATAAATGTGTACATATACTTAGACATTTATATATTCTATATCATGTATATATGTATATATACATATGTATATGTGTATATATTGGAATATATACAGATATGTGTGTGTGTGTATATATATATACATATATATATATATATATATATATATATATTTTTTTTTTTTTTTTAAAGATTACTGGTAACAAACCTCATGGACATGTTGTCCTAAGACCTGGATTCCAAGTAAGTAACTGGGGCCTTTTCCTGGAGCTAGAGCCATCCAAGTGCAGATTGCCCTGCAGACAGGGTGGTTTGGATCTCAAAGAAATAGAAAGCTTTCCTGGCATTTCTGGGAAAAAGTGAGAGTGCTCTGCAAAGCCAGGCTCTCTGCCATGTGAAACCACCATCTTGGCCAGCAAGGGAGCATCTGGTTTTCTAGACCTAAGGTGTGGTTGCCCTGGCAGAGGGGCTGGATGCTGTTCTGGACCAAACAGGATTGGCATAGAAAGGAGAAGGGGAATGGACCAGATCAAAACACTGTCCCCTCCAGGGCCAAAAGGCAGGAGGCCTCTGCCAGGGCGACCAGGAGAGGAAGCTTATATTTTCTACCATCTTCTTGTAGATCTTGAGTAGATTCCTCTGGTCTGTACCACTGCAGACAGCTTTTTTTTTTTTTTTAATATTTTATTTATTTACTCATGAGAGACATACACAGAGAGAGAGAGAGAGAGAGGCAGAGACACAGGCAGAGGAAGAAGCAGGCTCCATGCAGGAAGGCCGACATGGGACTCGATCCCCGGTCTCCAGGATCACACCCTGGACTGAAGGCAGCGCTAAATTGCTGAGCCACCCGGGCTGCCCCTGATTGCAGGATAAGCAACCTCCATGAAAATTTTATATAAAATACTAAAATTATGTCTGAACATGAATTTTATTATTCCCCTTATCATCAGGATTTAGAACCAGAGGAGATCCTTAGAGGTCACCTAGGGATCATCAGAATTTCTGCTACCAAGGACCTTTTCTTTTGCCCCCCACAAGGTATATATACAAGTTCTTGAGAGAACATTGCATTTATTAAGTAATTACAAGCTCATGTTACCATAATGTAATCAGCATTATTTCATGGAATGATCCTAAGGTCTTTATTTTTAATAAAAACAAAGTTACTCACTATTTAATTTAAATTTTAGTGTCATAAATGGTAAATTCTGTTAAGTTTTGTGCCTTATAAACACTAATATAAAAATATCTGCCCATCCCCTTGCCCATTACTGGCTTATGTGAAGTACCTGGGACTAATGCTCAAGCCCCCTGACACTGAGTCCAGGGATTTTCTGTATAGCCTTGCAGCTAGCTTCTTCTAAACACATAGTGTCTTGCCCATGGCAGATGTTCCATACATATTCAATATTTTGTAGTTTAAAAAGTATAAATGGTGCACAGATATGCCCTTTTTTTCCTTAGTGCTTAGATTTTAAAAATTTCTTTCTTCCTCTAATTATCATAGTCAAGGTCCTGAGAAGTCTCGCAGTGTTAAAAACTGTGTCACCAAAGCTATTTTATCATAGGAATCTTTCTGAACACTTGTCTCCCAGAGACGAGGGTAGGTAAACACTGCACCAGTGTTGGAAATGGAAAATCAGTAAACTCATGGGAGGTCATGAAGACGCACATGGTCTGAACCTTGGCTGACAATTTTCATCTTCATTGTTTCCTGGAGGTCACCTCACATGTGCTCCGGTGTACCTATCTGCACAAGGAAATGGAGTATTATCTTTTTCTTTTTATCTTTTCTAAGGTAGGATGTGGTACTATAGTTTCATTGGCTCAGTGAAAGGGAAAAAGAGGGGAAAGGAGAAAAAATGAATGAGAAATATCAGGGAGGGAGACAGAACATGAGAGCCTCCTAACTCTGGGAAATGAACAAGGGGTGGTGGAAAGGGAGGTGGGCGGGGGTTGGGGGTGACTGGGTGACAGGTACTGAGGGGGGCACTTGATGGGATGAGCACTGGGTGTTATTCTATATGTTGGCAAATTGAACTCCAATAAAAAAAAATATATATATATATATATATATAAAATTTTTTAAAAAGGAGGAATTGGGGTTAGGATTGAGGGTAGTAGCTGAAGGGGATTATAACCTTAAAAATAGGGTTTTAATTTTTACAATGAGAAAGCACTCATAGGTTCTTTGTATATCAGTTTTTAAAAACCCTCTTTCATGGCACTCCATTACATCCAGCATGCAATATACTTCACACCCAGATGCAACAATCTTTAGAACTTCATTCCACATCCACTTCCATCCCACAACTCTTGAGCACCTGTTTGCCACACCAGAGTTTCCCATCCCTCTGAAGCCTCCATGCCTCTGTCTGTGCCCTCTGCCTAGAATGCCTTCTCCTCCTTTTTAAGCCTGGGTTGTTGATTTTAATCCTTCAGAACCTAGCTCCAATGTCACTCACTTTATAAATAGGTTGACAAAAGTCTTACTTGACAGATTTTTCCTGAGCCATACTTCTCTGTTCTTTTGATGTCTTATTTTCATGTGTGTTTCCAGGGTCTATCAGTGCCTATAGGCAAGTAAATGCTCAATAAATAGTTCTAAATGCATAGATGATAGGAATGTTTCTGGCAAGTTGCTTTTTCAATCCAGGGTATCTCAAAGGCCCAACATTTCATTCTGTGTGTGTTAACTCAGATTCCCTAGAGACTAGCACTGTAATCATGACATGAGCGAGGTCCAGTCTTTGACTCTTTATTTAATACAACAGGGACAAGTCGATTTCTGGGCCAGCCAAGCCCCATTTGCTTTCAATTCTAGTGAAATCAGCTGAGAATGTATTGCAATTTATTTTATTCAAGTTCTGTGCACATAAAGGTCTTCAATTACTTAACCTACAATGGACCCAAATCAAAAATGCTTATTGACCTCTGACTAAGAAGCTGTGATAACGCGGATCTTACCTCTTCATTGGCTTGGGTGAGCATTCTCTCTCCAGATTGGAGGATGTGTGTTTCACGTGCATTGCATTGTAGGAAGTGTGAGTATAGTCATTCTCGTCACTGTAATCTGGACCAAGTAATGTCCGAGCCCAAGTTCCCATGTCATAAGGAGGAAGGGTTCCTCCAAATTCTGAGGGCAAAAATTCAGGGTGGATTAGCTGGTGAAGGCTGTTTAAGTTGTTTCCGTGCAGGAAAATCTGGAAAGGAAAAAATAATTATCAACAAAAAATCCAAAACATACGAGCAACTATTTAGCCTAATACACAATTTAGCAATGACAAATTGGATGCGCTGCTGGTGATCATGGTGTTTAAAGAGGCATTCAATTTTGTGTCTGCAGCTTAATCTTCATAAAATGTTAATTTACTGCTCAGAAAAGGGGCTGAATTAATAGTCCTTAAAAAATGAAGTTTATGAACAAATTGGGTATTATTTGGCCATGGCCCAATTTTACACATATAGTAATCTCCTAATTATCCCTGCTGATAAAAAGGGTAGTGATGTAGACCAAGCAAACTCACAATCATGTTCCACATGCATCCCCACATTATTCTGTGGCTAACATCACCCTCAAGGGCTTTCTGCCCTCTGTACCTCCTCCATCTCCCCATCCTTTCCAGGCCTTTGCCAAGCCTTTTCCTTAATCTTTCTCAGAGACACCTGCACTCTCTGGGTCTCCTCTCTGCTGCCCCCAATTAACTATTATTTGCTGACTTCTAATTCTTCTGATTTGTTCATTTACATCTTACTTGCCCACAGGAAGAAAAGAACACTCAGGAAAAGGGATGATGTTTTCTTACTCTTCTAATACATTCCCAGCTCCCAGGATGATATGGGCACAAGATAAAAACCCCACTGATTCGTAGTGGAACTGAAAACCATGGCCTGAGAACTTAGGAAGATTTTTACAGCCATCTTCCATTTATGGCTGGATTGAGGGCTAACACCCAAATAAGTTTGCATCTTCTAAACACAAAATGGATGGTGATGGAAACTGGCCAAACAGGGGAGAAAACATCCCCAAATTACAATTATTTTTAGACAAATCCACAAAGTGGTTAAGCCATAAGTCAATAATTATGCCATTTCCTACAATTTAGGAATTGACTTCTGAAAATCTATGTAAAGTCCACCTGTGGAATGATATCAGTTCCCACACTTCTTCCTGTTGCAGGCTCAACTCACAGAAGTTATACCCAAGTGAAGGACTAGTGATTATACATACACAGGTATACATATACACACCACTATGCAATGTAAATGTGATTTTAAAAAATACTTAAAAATAGGGGCACCTGGGTGGCTCAGCCAGTTAAGTGTCTGCCTTCAGCTCAGGCCATGATCCTGGGGTCCTGGGATCAAGTCCCATGTGGGCTCCCTGCTCAGCGGAGAGTCTGCTTTTTCCTCTCCCTCTCCACCTCCACCCTACTCATGCTTGCTCACTCTCTCTCAAATAAATAAATAAAATCTTTAAAAATAATAATAATAACAAATATAGTATAATAATATACCATAAAATTGTATCAATTATGCTATATACTATATATTATAATATACTATGTAACAGAAGCATACACTTACTATGTTGTTCCATTGTATTGATTTTAACTTATGATGTAATGCCATCATTTATAAAGGAAAGGAACAAGAAGCTAAATGCTAAAATTCTTCAGAAGAATACTGTAGCACTTCAGAAAACTATATTTTCTGACATTGGATCTCAATTTTAATTAGAATTATTGCTTTTGAAGAAATGTATGTGTTCTGGCTTTTGCAAAGCACCTTTCAGGAGAAACTGTAGTATTTGAAGCATGGAAAAGCTGGAGATAAATATTAGCCCTGGTGTTTAGAGCAAATATTTGTACCCACTTGCCAATACATCCAGTTCTTTTTTTTAAAAAAAAATTTTTTTTCTACTATCAATTTTTTTGTGATATTTATTTCTTCTGTTGCAAGTTTTTATCTAAATTTCAGTTAGTTAACATATAGTGTAATATTAGTTTCCAGAATAGAATTCAGTGATTCATCACTTACATATAACACCCCAGTGCTCATCACAAGCACCCTCCTTGATACCCATCACCCATTTAGCCCATCCCTCACCCCTCTCCCCTCCAGCAACCCTCAGTTTTTCTATAGTTAAGAGTCTGTTTTATGGTTTGCCTCTCTCTTTTTCCCCCATGTTTATCTGTTTTGTTCCTTAAATTCCACATTTGAGTGAATTCATAATGTATGCATCTTTCTCTGATTGACTTATTTGGCTTAGCATAATATACTCCAGCTCCATCCACATCATTATAAATGGCAAGATTTCATTCTTCTTGATGGCTGAGTAATATTCCACTGTATATACTGTGGGACCCAGGAAATTTGACAAAAATCCCCTACCCCTGGACAAGCAGAGCAGGACTAACTCCATTTTGTGCTGCACCTGCCACCTCCTGTATCGCCCCCACATGACCTGCTCATTGCTTAGGGCACTGCCCCACCCTAGTCAAGCCGCTGGGCACACCCTAATCGGAAATCGGCTCAGTGATAGGCCAGTTCAAATGGATACTTTAGGGTAAAATGTAATTCAATCGGCCACCTGTGTGTGGACCGACATGACTGTGCAGCTTTCTGCATATCCCATTGGCCACTGGCCCCTATAAAGCTGCTATGCCTCTTAGTCTCAGGGCCCAAGTCCCTGCTCCGCTGTCGGGTATAGTTGGACCCAAGCTCGAGCTTGTAAATAAACCCTGGTGTGTTTGCATCGGTGTGGGCTCCTCGGTGGTTTCTCGGATTTGCAATCTCGGGCACAACATATACAGAAACCACATCTTCTTTATCCATTCATCAATCAATGGACATTTGGGCTCTTTCCATAATTTAGGTATTGTTGATAATGCTGCTATAAACATTGGGGTGCATGTGTCCCTTTGAATCAGTATTTTAGTAGCCTCTGGTGTAAATACCTAGTAGGGCAATTACTGGGTCTTAAGGTAGTTCTATTCTCAACTTTTTGAGGAACCTCTGTACTGTTTTCCAGAGTGGCTGCACCAGTTTGCATTCTCACTGACAGCCAACATCTCCAGTTTTTAAAGGATAAGCAGTGCTGTGGAAATTTGCCCTCTCTCCTGGGGTGCTGTGGGATGAAAGAACTCAGCAGATAGGAGACTGGACTCTTCACCTATCTGATTCTGTTTGGTGCCCAGAGCTCCAGAAACTCCCTTGTATGGCACAGTAGCAACTATCAACTGCTTTGTGGGAGGAATTTCACTAGCTCTTTTCTGAGTAGAAGATGCAGCCACTGGGAAGCCCCAAGCCATATTGGGAACAGTCTCAGACACTTCTCTGTCCTTAGCACTGCCCCAAGTATTCAACAGATTGCAAAATGCTTCCAAATGTCTCTGCCTCCTTAGGGTGATGAGTTTTAGTTCTCAGTTCCACCTTTGTTAAGGGACAAGAGAATTACCCCTGCCATGCCCTGCTGCAATGTTTCCTGAGGATCTAGAAGTATCTGAGGTTTAGGAGTTAGGGATACCACATAGTGTATGTGCGGGGGTGGAGGGGCGGACATCATCATTCCCCACTGCGTACTCAGACTCTTCTCCAGCATGGGATCCCCTGGGTATAGGGGCATATGTAACTAACACCCAGATCACTGAGCTGTTGGGTAGTTTGTTGTTGTTGTTAAGAATGATCCTAGTCAGATTCCCTTGAGAGGTGGGACACTTGACCCTGCAGGTAACTGAAATCAGAAAGTTTGAAAGAAAGGCAGCTAAATGGTAAAGAAAATGAGTCACTGAGTCTCTACCACATGAGTAGCATTATACTACCTGCTTGCAGATGTTGCCTCTTTAAATTACCCAACAGCTCAGAGATGTGGGTGTTAGTCTCCCCGTCTTCTAAATGAGGAGATTGAGATTCAGGGAGTGGTGGAACAACGTTCAGTCTCTCAGCTAATCAGAATGCCATGAAAAACCCCGGGCCCTGATGGAAGGTGCTGGCCTCCCAAATGTCATCAGCTGATGCAATTAAGACTTTAAAAGCCTTCTTCCTAAGAGCATTATTATTTCTTGAAGAATGCTTTCCCAGCCTCAAAGGTGATGGAGCTGGCAGCCATGACCCAAGAGCCGTGGGGAAGAAAAACAAATGGTAAACATTCTTCATCACGATAATACATTTGCAGGACAAAATGCTAGCTATTAAAATATGCCATGAACGGGAAGCTGCTTGACCCATATGTCCCTAGAGCATTTACAGTAAAATGGGCATCTGGTATTTGCATGCCTTCAAAGTTTCCTTTGGTTTGTCACTGGCACTCTGAAAATAACCCCGTTCTACTAAATTATTGATTAAAACCAGGCCATTTGCAAACTCCAGCTGAGGCTCAAACGCTCAGGGAGTGCAGACAAGCAGAGACAGCCCACAGTGCAAAATAAGGAGAGAAGGAGACAGAAAGGGAGGGAAAGGAGGCAGAGAGGTGGAGAGGAGGGTAGGGTCTTTGTTCCTCCACACACCCCCATTGGGTGTTTTCATTACCCGCTTCCTGGTCTTGTCTTTAAGGAATGGCTTGATGAGCGTGTACAGGGCATGGATGTACCAGGGTTGGTTGACAAAATGGACTCCTCCGAAGCGGGCAGGAAAGCTGTCCTGGGGCAGAAAGAGAGAAATGCACACTGGTTAGCATATGTTCCAGATTGGATTGGACCCACACGACCGTAACACCGAGGAGAACAGTTTCTTCTCTTTGATTGAAGCACTAGCTAATAGTAAGAAAGCAAGCAAGCATGCAACCTTCCCAGCTGTTAATGTTTCCTCTATTCCCCTTGCCTCCTTCCAACCCCCCTTTGACTCCATTACTTAAAAATTGTGCGTAGGTGCCATCTCTGTCTTTCCCAAGTCACAATAATATGACCTTTGACGTGACTCAGGAGGGTGCATGACCCAGATAGTGAGGGAGTCGGAATTCATCCACGTGTCAGGTAACCAAAGTGTCAGTTCTCACAAGGCCTGAGCGTGTACTCACTCTTCTACCCTCATAATCTGCCCGCCAGCTACAACCATCTCTGCTGGCATCATCATGACAGCAGCTGAACTTTCTGGGCATAGGAAGAGAGGAGAAATTGATTTCAAAGGATCTGAAGAGATGGAGCTCTCTCTATCTCTTTGCTGGTGAAAATTCTAGAGCTAGTTCCCTCTTTCATCCTGGGACCCACACAGTAGGGTCCAGGGAAGAGACACTTGATTGATGGGCTAGCTGGTTTCCCTAACTAAAGAAATTGTGCTTCCTTTTCTGCAGATCAATATATTTTGTATATATCAGAAAATGAGAGCATCTTTCAAATGCTTCCAATTTTAGAATCCAGATCAGGGCACAAGCTCATTTTTTAGAAAAACCGAGAAGCTGTTCTCTATGCTAATTATCCACAAAATAAGAGCCCTGGACCATGAAGTCTGAGCTAGTCCCACAGCAACAGGACTCGAATTCTTGATGGAGGGCTTCCACAGATTGCGTTGCATTCATCTTGGTTAATGGAATTAAAAACGAAGGAACACCTAATGCAATTTGAATTGCCAAGTGTGCTGCCAATCAATTTCATTGCAACAAACATCTTTATAAAATGTAAGCAAGAAGAGATGAAAGCAGAAGGCGCCTAGCTGCCTGAGCTAACAGTTCAGGCAGCAGGCTGATCCCTGAGGGTGTATGAAATGCCTTGCCTGGCTCTTTTTTAGTAACAAGGCAAGAGGGTTATTAATTTTTTTTCAGAGCCCTGTGAGTCTACAGGATCCCTGGCCATCTTCCATCCTAAGACCTAGTTACCAATATAAGTACATGAACTATACATAAGGACTGAAAAATGATTTTTGCCTCTATCTAGACATTTTACAGACTACAAAGGAATTGCATATTTTGAAGATAAACCAGATAATTTGATTAAAAGTCCTTGTTTGGGCAGCCTGGGTGGCTCAGTGGTTTAGCACCAGGGCATGATCCTGGAGACCTGGGATCGAGTCCCACGTCGGGCTTCCTGCATGGAGCCTGCTTCTCTCTCTGCCTGTGTCTCAGCCTCTCTCTCTCTGTGTCTCTCATGAATGAATAAATAAAATCTTAAAAAAAAGTCCTTGTTTTGGAGAGTATATATTTTTTATTTTATTTATTTTATTTTAAAAAACCTAATGAAACCCCTAGGTAAGGGTAGAGAGGCTGTTTATACTAGTTTGTACATGTGTCATAATCTCTCACCATTCCAAATCTGATTTTAGATACATTAAAGTTTTTGATAAGGCTATCTTTTCTCTTTTAGGTAGTTTAGGATCTAAAAATTCTTCAATGCCTTTAAAAAAAAAAAAGATCATTCCCCAAAGTTTTTCCTCAACATAAGTGCTAAACACTAACCTCACTCTTTTTGGTCCTTTTGAACTTTTTATTCAGAAATATAACTCATTTTTCCCCACTAAGTGTGGGTTCTGAAGGACTCTAGAAGAAGAGATGAGTACTATAAAGGGTTTATCTATAAAGCCAGGGCTTTACTATCCCTTTCTAACAGAACCAATAACAGGGTTGTTATTTCTATTGAGAGCCTATTGTGTTATACATTTCTAGGTTAGTAAAGTGGAAAAAAACTCGAAATAATACTCTAGAGACAGTAGGTAGAATCTCAAAGAAAATATTAGCCTTTTAAAAATGTCTTGAGACTGTTAGTTTTAGTCTATGGAAAACTCAATCATCAAAGATATCAGAACTGCTTCTATTTGCGTCAGGGAGGTTGAGAGAAAAGACACAGGGCTGAGACCCAGTCAGTTCTCTCTAGGTTGGCCCTGGTTTCCAGTCTGCCAGCTTGAAGGCATGGGATTTTATTGATCTCATCCAGGTCAGCCAGCAACTAAGTACGGATACACGCATGTAAAATCCTGTGCCTCAGAGGTCTGGGTTTGGGCCAGAGTAGAAACAAGGTCACTTTTCTTCAGGTCTCTCTAAAAAATTCAAATGAAAAGCACTCTTGTCTAATAAAGACAACGTGCAAATGTTCTGGTATTCTCAAATGAGTCTGCCCATACTATTAATAATGGAGTGTGTGTGTGTGTGTGTGTGTGTGTGTGTGTGTGTGTTACAAGGGAAAGATGAAGGAAGGAAAAATTAGCAAACACAACCCTCTTAAAAGCAATGGCAGCATGGGTGGTGGTGTTGCCTGGTATCATTAGCGGGGGGGGGAAGCAAACCGCAGATAAAGGGGAGATGTTTCCTAAGACCCCTAGGGGTTCACTACCCTATGGAAATGCATTTCTTAGTGGCTAGAGCAGACCCATCTCAAGATGGCAGGCCAGGATTCAATGACAGTGTAACACACTATTAGAATTTTTGGTCACTAGGGAGTATGTGCTAGAATATACCCTAGGTTCAAAATAAATATAAATAAATAAATAAATAAATAAATAAATAAATAAATAAATAAATAAATAAAATATACCCTAGGTTCAAGAAAATGATGTTAATTTCTGTATGTTTCATGCATCTGTCAATAAAAATAAAACATTTACTTCAAATTGTAAACATACAAATCATAAAATTTGTCCCTGAGGTTATTTTCCTACAACAAAAATAATACCTGTTCTAGAAAAATCAAAAATAGATTTAAAAATTTTTGGAAAAACTATAAAATTGAAAAATATGAGAAAGAAAAAAGAAAAATCATGTGTATTCCCACTGCTGAAGAGATACTCCTGCTATTTTCTATCATTCAGGATAAACTACATTATATTATAATAGCACACAACCCCTGCTTTTTATCATTTAAAACTATAAAGATTTATTTCTTTATATAAAGAAATATATAATATATATATTATATATATTATATATTTATATATTATATATATAAATATAAATATATATATTTCTTTCATTCTATTCACACAGAATAGAATGTCCTTGGTGGGTTGGCAGGGAGCCATGCTTGATTTGCTCTCAGCCAGAGATGCAGCCTCCCCCATCTGGAACAGTGCTTCTTGCCATAGCTAAAAGAATCACATCTTAGCTCTTAAGTTAGGCCACCAGAAAGTGACATGCTTCATCTGTCATATGTTACATACCAATCACGTGCCTGACCTCAAAGGGGTCAGTAAGTGGGATCCTACCATGTGCCTAAGTAGAGAAAAGACCAAAAGTGCAGATGGATAGCACTAAGGTCATCCAAGCACTGTTTCCTTCTTCCCTTCCTCTCCTTTCCCTTCATTTACTTCTTTTTCTTCCTTCTTTCCTTTCCAAATGGGATAACGTTTTTAAAATTGGGCTTAGTAAGTATTCCTTGATGGCCTGTTTGATGCTGGTGATACAGTAGCAAAAAATACAGATATGGCATTTACAGGGTAGTGGGGACACAGACAATGGCAATCAAGTAATGATTTGTTTAGTGTCTTTAATTCTTCACTAAAACATCAGTGCATACCTTGCAGTTCTTCAGTTCAGAACATAATTATGATGGCAAGCACATCTTCCAAATTAGTCCTTCAGGCATTCTACTCCACATACAAAGAGTGTTACCTCTAAATCCCTGCTACCTGGAATACTGGCTTAACAACTGACCTATAAATCTGAGCTCCACTCACTCATGTCCAGGATTCCCTTTTTGCTCTCTGAATATTCAGAGTAAGGCTATTCTCATCCATGTACCATGTTCTCCTATTATGAGATAGCTATTAAAGCATCTAAGGTGTTATTAAGATAAGGATCTGATATCGAGGATGTGAAAAGTAGAATAACACTGATTTAAGATAAATGGAGGGTGAGCCTGTGACCAAGAGAGTGATGGAGTAATAAGAAATAGGTCTGAGCATACAGGGAAAATAGTTTTTAAAGGAACTGGGAAAGTCAGTTGATGGGGATAAACTCAAGTATGAAAAGGAAGGGGATGGAGAAAATTCTATTGTACATAAATCTAACAGAATAAATATCGAAGATGGGCCTTTCGTGTGGAGAATTAGAGGCTAAACCAGAGACATATAGAATCATGGATGTAGCCAGACCCTTTCAGAGTAGTACAAGGTACCTGGACGTACCTGGACAGAAGGAACAACTGTTGAACTCAGAATTGCAGCTAATTAAAGAATCAGGGTCAGCTTCCTGGAAAAAAACTGTTATTGCCCTGATTGTCACTAACCAAAAGAGATGTGCCCTGTAGGAACTGCAGAGCTGCCAAAACCTTCCTGAGATATCACGATGCAGTGGCTAATCACCAGGTGTTCATTTGTGCCAGCATTCAGATGTTATTACTAAGTAGCATTCAGTCACCCATATGCCAATAATGAGGATATACTCCTCTTCCCCATTGGGATGCTGTCAGCAGAATGGACAATCAGAACTTTTGACTGTTTACCAAGTGGTAATGAAACCACTGACACTTCATGAGTGAGACCATGCAGGAGGCCAGAACTCCTATCCCTGCCCAGTTATAATGAGGAGGTCCTTTTCTTTGGGTATCAGCAGAAGTCGAATGAGGAACCTGGATATCCACTTCCACCTGGCACACCCCAATTTCCTGCCAGAGTGGTATCTCTACTGCCCCCGCCCCCCAAATCAACTAAAACTAAAGGTTTGCATAAGATCCAGAATTTCATAACACAATGCAGAACTGTCCAAGTTGAATTAAAAAAATCACTCTTCATATCAAGAACTAGAAAAATCCCAAACTAATGAAAAATGAGGCCTACACCAAATGCCAGAGATGTTAGTATTAATTGAAAAAGATTTTAAATTATTCAACATAAAAAATGCTTCAACAAACAATTATAAACATGCTTGACACAAAAGAGAAGAATAGAAAAACTCAGAAAAGAAATAGGAAGTGTTAGCAAAGAAATATAAAATATAAAGGAGAACCACAATTAAATTAGGCACTGAAAAATAAAATAACCAAAAGAAGAAGAAGTAGTTGAAATTCAGCAGATGGGCTCAACAGCAGAATGGAAGGGATGGAGGAAAGGGTCAGTGAACTGAAAGAACAAAAAAAACTACTCAATCTTAACAATAGAAAGAAAACAGACCTTAAAGAAAGCAGACTCTTAGGGACCTGTGGGTCTATAATAAAAGATCTACCATTTGTGATATCAGAGTCCTAAACAAATAGGAGTAAGAGGACAAAGCTGGAAAAGAACTCAAAGAAAGAATGACTGAAAACTTCCAAAATATAACAAAGAGACATAAACCTACAGACATAAACCTAAGCAAACACCAAACAGTATGAATTCAAATAAATTGATGCCAATACACATCATAACTATATTTTTGAAAACTAAAGTCAGAATATTGAGGGTAGCCAGAGAAAAACAGTATCTTGCTTATAGCAGAAAACCAAATGAAATGACTGTGGATTTCTCATTAGAAACCATCGACACCAGATGGAAGTGGCATGATATTCTTTAGGTGCTGAATGCAAAGAACTATAAACCTAGAATTCTATACCCAATGAAAACAGCCTCAGGAACATGGGGGAAATCAAGAAATTCTCAGGTGAAGGAAAACCAAGCAAACTTGATGATAGCAGACCTATCCTAAAAGAATGGTTTAAGAAAGTACTCTTCAACAGAAAGGAAATGATGTAAAAACCTTGGGTCAACAGGAAGGAAGGAAGAAAGAACACAAAACAACCAAATATACAGGTAAATATGATAGGCTTTTCTTCTCTTCTAAAGTTTTCTAAATTGAAGGAAAAATCATGACCCCGTCTAACATGGTTCAAAATGTATGTAGGGGAAATATTTAAAACAATTGTAAGTTAGGGAGGAAAAAGGATATAAAAGAAAATAAAATTTCTATAGTTCACTTGATAAAATATTGACATCAATAGGCAGATGTTATAAATGTATCATACTATATCTAGAGCAAAGCTATGCAATGAGATATACTCAATAACACCACAGATAAATAAAAATAGAATACTAGCAAAAGTATAAGTAACCCAGTGAAAGGAGAAAAAGAGAAAATAGAAAGCAAGACAGAGAACAAACAGAAAAAGATATAGTAAAATGGTAGACTTAAGTGCTAACAAAATCAATAACTCATTTAAATGAAAACATCAATTAAAAGATTGGCAGAGTGAATTAGAAAACATGCTGTGTGTGTGTGTGTGTGTGTATGTGTGTCTGTATATGCTGTCTATAAGAAACTCACTTCAAATATAGCTATATAGGCTGCAACATATATGAAGTAAACACTGATAGAACTGAAAGAAGAAATAGACAAATCCACAAATACTGGCAAATTCAACATCTCTCTTTCGACAATTGATAGACTTTTAGACAGAAAGTCATTAAGCATATAAAAGAATTCAATAATGCCATTAATAAATAGAATCTAATTGATATGTGTAAATATCACATTCTGTCCATTATCAGCAGAATACACTGACTTTTTAAGTAACCATAGAACATATATCAGGACAGACCCACTGAGATATAAAAAAAAACCTCAACAATCTTAAAAGAAGTGAAACCATACAGAGTATATTCTCTGTCCATATGGAATTGAACGGGAAATTAATAACAGAAAGATAATAGGAAGACTTCCAAGCACTTGGAAACTAAAGAACATATGTTTAAATAATTCATGGATGGGTCAAAGAAGAAGTCTCAAGGGAAATTTATAAATGCATGAAACTGAAGGGAAATGAAAATACAATGTATCAAAACTTGTGAAACACAGCTAAAGCAGTGCTGACAGGGAAATTTATAGCACTAAATACATATATACAAAAAGGAAAAATCTTGAATCAATAAATTAAAGCCCCCACCTAAGACTGTAGAAAGATAAGAGCAAACTAAAGCCAAATCAAGAAGAAGAAAGGACATAATAAAGAGCAGAAATCAATTGCATTGAAAATAGAAAAAAATAAAATCAATGAAACAAATTCCTTAGAGACACTATCCCTAACGCCCTCCCAGCTTGAAAGTGTATAATGGGTCACTCCTCATGAACCCAGTATAACTCTTTCAGCCCATGGATCCTGTCACCATGCTATAAGAAAACCACCTTTTTGCACCAAAAGTGCCTCAAGAATTCTTTCTTGGCCATCGGCTTCAAACCCCAACATCTTTCCTACATCGCTATGATCAAGTGGGGTTTATCCTCAGGATGGTTCAGTATTTAAAAATCAATTAATTGAGTGATTAACTATGTTTTATAGTTTCTGTATTTGATACCTTGACATGTGGGGACATGTGGGGACTTCCTGATGAGGAAGGAACTGCCTCTTGTTTGATTCTTAGAGAAAGCAAATGACTCCTCAGGGAGCACTCCTTTCATATGCAAACTAACCAATCCGGGACCCACACCCACAACTGCCTCCTTTATCAGACTCTTAAACTCTGGGCCACTATTTCTCTCCCCTAATCACCCACAGGGTCAGGTACCAACCAACTGGAGACAGCTTCTAGACCCAAGAGCCTACTGAAATTATTCAAAGTAGCCTAAATCCTAAACCTGCTTAGCTTCCTTTCCCTGCTTTGCCCATTTATCCCCATGAAAATCACAATTAAGACTCTTGCCCAAGTTTTCTCCTCACTCCCTATGTCTCCTGACTAACCATCAGCCTTCCTCCTGTGCCCCTCCCATCATGGTAGGCCATGCCCCTGTTTCTGGGGATCTGTGAATAGAACAAATGTCTTCTTTCATGACAGTCATTTCCATGTTTGTGTGTTTTACCTATACCTGATTAAAACAAATTCCAGGTACCTTTATAACATTCATCCATTCTTTTAACAGGCCAAAGAAGAAAAAAATTACGTGATTATATCAAGTGATGTAGACAAAGAATTTGACAAAATTCAACACTCATTCATGATCAAAACTCTTGGAAAAATAGAACTTTGTTTATAGATAACATGATTATTTACATAGAAAATCCCAAGGTGGGACGCCTGGGTGGCTCAGCAGTTGAGCATCTGCCTTTGGCTCAGGCGTGATCCCAGGGTCCTGGGATCCAGTCCCGCATCAGGCTTTCTGCAGGGAGACTGCATCTCCCTCTGACTATGTCTTTGCCTCTCTCTGTGTTTCTTATGAACAAATAAATAAAATCTTTAAAAAAAAGAAAAAGAAAATCCTACGGAATCTACTTAAAAAAAAAACAAAAACCAACACTCCTACAACTAATGAGTTCATTAACACTGCAAGATACAAAATAAACATACTAAGAATCAATTGTATTTCCATGTACTAACAATTAAAGACACCAAAATTTAAAATGCATTACTATTTATAAATGCTCCAAAAATTAAATACTTAACTGTAAATCTAACAAAACATATCTGGGATTCATATGCTGAAAATTACACAATGCTGATGAAAGAAGTCAAAGATTTAAATAAATGAAGAGACATATTATATTGTGATTTGAAAGAAAACATACTAAATATGTCAATTCCCCTCAAATTGATAGATCTATCTACAGTATCTATCAAAAGCCGAGGGAGATTTTTTTCTATATACATCAATAGAAATATCCTAAAATTTACATGAAAAGGCATAGTCCCTAGAATAGTTAAAACAATTTTGAAAAGAAGAATAAAGTGGGAGAAATCATTCTACCAAATTCAAGGCTTATTATAGCTGAGATAATCAAGACTGTGTGGTATTGGGGGAGTGAAAAATGCATGGATCAATGAAGCAGAATAGAGAACTCAGAATAGATCCACACAAATATGCCCAACTGATTTTTGACAAAAGTACAAAAGCATTTCAATGGAGGAAGAAAGCTTTTCAACAAATAGCGCTGGAGCAACTAGATTTCCATAGGCAAAATAAATGAACCTGACTTAAACCACATACCTCATACTCAAAATTAACTCAAAACAGTTCATGGACCTAAATTTAAAACATAAAACTATACAGTTTTAGAAAAAAATGTTGGAGACAATCTTTAGGATCTCAAACTAGACAGTTTTTAGACTTAATTGCAAAAGCATAATCCATAAAATCAAAAGAATAATAAATTGGATATTGTTAAAATTTAAAGCTCTGGTTCTATAAAAGTTCATGTGAAATGGTTGAATAGAGAAGCTAAGAGTGGGACAAAATATTTGCAAACCACTTATCTCACAAAGGAATAATATCTAGTATATATAATAAAGGTCTCAATCTCAACAGTAAAAAGGTAAACATTCCACTTAGAATGCAGACAAAAGACATGAAGGGACATTTGACCCAAGGAAACATACAGATGTCAAATAAGCACATGAAAAGATGTTCCATATCATTAACCATTATTAAAATGCAAAATTAAAATCACAATGAGATATCACACTATAAACCTATTAGAATGTCTTTAAAAAATGAAAACACGAAATGTTGGTGAGGATGTGGAGAAACTAGATCACTCCCACATTGCTCGTGGGAATGTAAAATGGTATAGTCTCTCTTCAAAACACTTTGGGAGTTTTCTGAAACACTAAATATACGACTACATATGACCTAGCAATTGCACTCCAGAGCATTTATCCCAGAAAAATAAAAACTGGGTATTTATAGCAGGTTTATTTGTAATAGTCCCAAAATGGAAAAGGCCTAGATCTCCTCCAATGAGTGAATGGTTAAACAAGTTGGTACATTCATACTGTGGAACACTACTAAGCAAGTAAAAGAAACAATTACTGATATACACAACAATCTGGATAAATCTCTGGAGAATTTTGCTAAGTGAAAAAAGCCCATTGCAAAAGGTTTCATACTGTATGATTCCATTTATGTAACATTCTTGAAATTACAAAATTATAGAAACAACAGATTAGTAGTTACCAGGGGTTAAGGAATGGATGAGGGTTGAGACGTGTGGGTGTGGCTATAAAGGGGTAACATGAACAATCCTTGCGGAGATGAAAATGTTCTGTATCGTGACTGTATCAATGTCAATATCCTGGATGTGATATTGCTGTACAGTTTTGTAAGACATCACTAGTGGGACAGACTACATAAAGACTCTATGGGATCTCCCTGTATTATCTCTTACAACTGCATATGAATCTACAATCATTTCAAAATGAAGATTAAAGAACATGATTATTATGACTATTTCAAAACTCCCTGAAGTGGAGGTAGCCAGTCCTTTTTAAAGTAAAGTAGAAGCGCTTCTAAGGATGATCTTCTCTGCTTTACATGAAATGTTAAACCAAAAAATGCCAAAGTAAATTATAAGGTACAAGGTACATTGCAGGACATTCTAAGGGGCTCTTCTTGATTTTCTTTGGGAGTCTTGGGTAGTGTTCAGTGATTTTTGCAATCCACTAGGAATGTATTTTTTAATGCGCTCTTCGTTTGCACTTCATTTTCACAAAGGCACTATTCAAGCATCACTCAGTTGCCGTTTCTTGAGTTTGATTGGGATTTAGGAGCAATATGACAGAGACAAAACTATTTCCTCTCTCTTTCTTTGACAATCAGATACAGATGTTCCTGGTGGCAGCTGGCCGAGTTTCCCCGCTGGATAATGAAGCACTTACTAGTGCCATTTTCTAAGATTTGTAATGCCTGCAGGCGAACATACTTCACAATGGGGCTCAAAACACATCTGACCTCAAAATCACATTGCTCTGCGAAGCCAGGGGGACTTTGCTCACAACAACTGCCCTCTCAAACTCTCAACTTTTCTCACCTCTTCTGCTGCCCTTAAGTGAGGAGTATAACAGGGCCACTTTAATTCACAAATATGTGAACTCCACCCATCTATTAAGATTCCTCTGAAAATCAAATGCAAAGAAGAAAAAGGAAAGGATGAGCACATGAACTAACTATCCCTCAGACCTTCTGCGCAGCTCTGAGTGTTTTTAAGGGCCTTGGCAGGTGGCATCCGTTCATTCATATAACCGCATGTATGTAGCTTTGCAGGCAGCTTAAAAACACACGCATGAAGTTCGGCTTTATCTATTCAGTTTATGCATGTCCTACTAATGACACCCATTTCCCACATCAAAGCAGACAGATAAAAACATTTTCAGCAGCATAAATGGGCTTCACTGATGCAAGAGAGCCTTCTAAAAATGCTATATTTCATGCTGATGGGTTTTTATTATACCACGTGGTAGTCATTAGTGTGAAAGTCACATATCCACCTATTTGTGAGGAAATGGAGAGCTCATGCCATAGCAGTTACACACCAAGTGCTTTATATATCAGTAGCAAGCATGAGAGAGGAGAGAATGTGCTTATTAGCAAGGCAGCTGGGCTATGGATTTTCTTCCAATATATGCTCCTAGAAATCATTGTTGACTTCTGAGGGGCTATACTGACCTGGTTTTCTCTTAAGGTTAGAAAAGGCCTGGATTTTTTTAATGCAAGTTTAAAACAGGATAAGCCAGAGGATACAGGTTTGTCTGCAGATCCTGGAACAAATTGGCAATTCTCCTCACCATAATAAGTGAAGCTGGCCTTCAAACCAGCCTGGCCAGCAGATCAAGCTCAGAACCTTCCCTAGCTGCAACCTAAGCAATATTCCTTGATGATCTCTTCTATATTCAATTCTGTTCAATAGTTGAACAAGCAGTTATTGGGCTCCTCTTATGAGTAACATGCAGGGGGTCAGGGATATAGGAGACACACTCCTTGTCTTTAGCCAGTTTATGGTCCAGTGGGAGAGACAGGGAAATTACAATGCTTTTAGGGGGAGACCCAGAATTCAGAGCTAAGGTTCTGTGTTCTTGCTTAAAGCAGAACTAATAAACAGTTCAGGTAGTCAGAGGTGAAGATCAGGGGAAGCCTGGATGTCCTACAGAGACCAATACAAAAGCTTTACATAAAAGAGGTAACAGAAAATTTATGTGACTATGTTTGATAGTCTTCAAGACCTTATTTGCCACTAGGAGTCCCTACATTTTGCTTAGCGTCACTATGCTCTAAGAATAAGCTTCAGATGATCTCTCTTTTAAAAAACATAAAAACATGAGAGAAGGGGGCAGCCCGGGTGGCACAGCGGTTTAGCGCCGCCTGCAGCCTAGGGCGTGATCCTGGAGACCCTGGATGAGTAAGTCAGGCTCTCTGCATGGTGCCTGCTTCTCCCTCTACCTGTGTCTCTGCCTCTCTCTCTCTCTCTGTGTCTCTATGAATATATAAATAAATAATCTTAAAAAAAAGAAAACATGAGAGAAGGAAGGACGGAAGGAGGGAAGGAAGAAGGAAAAACTCAAAAATTGTCCTTGTGGTGCATATCTGTCAAATTTTTGCCAAGATAACAGAAAATGTGGCTGTAAATGTAAGGACTATCTTGATTACATTGGTATCACCCCATTCCTGGTAGGAAAGCCTTTAGTAACAAGAACACCAAGAAAATCCCAACTGCTTTTTAAACTTTCTACTTAATAGAGCTCCACATAGGAGAACTGCATCCTCCTTTGGCTCTGGCAATCTCATTGCTGGCCCAGCAAGATGAGCAAAGAGGTGACTATGACTGCTGCCAGAAGGAAGGAAGGAGTAGAATGCAAAACCATCCAGCATGGTCACTCTTAAATCTGCAAGAGCTGAACTCAAGCAATGGAAACTTAATTTGCCAAAAAAAATCACTTCCATCTTCTCTAACCACAGTGACCTTTAAAAGGGTTTATATCTGACTATTAAATAGCAAATACATGTGGAAGTATTTCATCTTCAAGTTTCCCTCAGGGTCCCTAAGTAGTAAACAGATGATTGTTGTTCGTTATTTAAAAGCCAATTCATGGAGAAACCTAGGTTGCTTGAATCATTGATTTGCACAGGAAATCAGTGCCAGAAGAAAGAGTATTCTTCATATGATTCAACCTGCCATTTAGTGCTTAAACTCAGAAAATCATGGTGTCTCTTAGGGAAAGAAGCAGGGTGGAAATGACACCAGAATCATTCAAAGCAAAGTTTTCGTCTAATGGTAAGCCTTTAACCACCCAAATGTCTTTGGTTTGTAACTAAGGTTGTAATAAGCAAGGATAATAAGATGTTAAAGTCTTAAAAGTATAATTTAGGAGAAAACATTAAAGTCAATAAGGGTTATTTAATGGCTAAGAATTGGGCATTTAGTATCTAACAGGAGTTTTATATGTGTTAACTCATATAATATGACAATATTTTGTAGGTATTATATATGTATTATATTATCTATTATAGTATACCAATTTTATAAATGAGGAAGCGTAGCCTTACTTACAGTAGTTAAATACTTGGCCAAGATCTCCCATCAAGTTAGCAATTGAACAACCTTGAATCCAGACCTGTCCATTCTTATGGTCAAAGCTTTTGTCTCTTTACTATAGGCTTGTTTAAACTCTTTACATCAGTACAATTTTGACTGTTGACTATCTTCATGTGGGTTTTAAGAAATGCATATGCTTACTAATTCAGATGAAATTGATTAATCAGATCAGTAAGATTAGCTGTTGTTACTAAACCAAAATGAAAAATATCTTTAAAAGGACTGTAGAAGTTTTAAAAAAATGAACCTGAACATCCTCATATTAGTCTTATTGGAGAACATTGTGCTTTTTATAGCATAGATATGTTCATCTTAACATGGCCATATTCTGCAGGAGATATGAGTCAGCTGAAAATTTTCTTGTACTGGTGCACATTTCATTTTCCAAACTCCTAATACACATCACTTCTCCATATCAAAAACCACCAGTAACACCTGTCAGAATAACTAAAATAAAAAACACAAGAAACAACAAGTGTTGATGAAGATGTGGAGAAAAAGGAACGTTCTTACACTGTTAGTGGGAATGCAAACTGGTATGGCCTCTCTAGAAAACCGAATGGAGTTTCCTCAAAAAGTTAAAAAAAGAACTACCCTATGATCTAGTAATCACATTACTGGCTATTTACTGAAAAAATACAAAAACAGTAATTCAAAGGGATACATGCACCCTGATATTTATTGCAGCATTATTTACAATAGCCAAATTATGTAAGCAGCCCAAGTGTCCATCGATTGCTGAATGGATATAGAAGATGTAATATATATAATGGAATATTATTTAGCCATAAAAAGACGAAAATCTTATCATTTGCAATGACATGGATGGAGCTAGAAAGTAAGAGAAATAAGTTAGAGAAAGAAAGATACCAGTTGATTTCAACCACATGTGGAATTTAAGAAACAAAACAAACAAGCAAGGGAAAAGAGGGAGAGACAAACCAAGAAATAGACTCTTAACTATCATGAACAAACTTTTACCAGAGGGGAGGTGGGTGGGGGAATGAGGGAAATAGATGATGGGAATTGAGAGGTACTCTTGTCCTGATAAGCACCAGGTGATGTATCAAGTGTTAAATCACTACATTGTACATTTGAAACTAATACAACACTATGCTAACTATACTGGAATTAATATTAAAATTTTAAAAACTGCCAATAATACATTTCCAAAATAAACAGTAGAGAGGGTTCTATCAGGACAGACTTAGAGAATTTATAAAATTTGTGGTACTGCTTCTTTCTCTTTCTAATGGAGTTGGTACAGCTCATCAATACCTTGGTCTCCTCTCCCCAGGATCCCAGCTAAACTGCATTTCCCAGCCCCCTGTTACAAGGTGATACATAGGACTACGTTCTGGAGAAGCGAATGTAGCCAAAAGTAAGATCCACCACTTCCAGACCCAAACATAAAATAGACAGGAATCTTGTATGTTTTTTTTTTTTCTCTTCTCCTTGTGGCTAGAAGTGAGGGACTCTGATCTTCTAGAAGATAGGGGAACCCCACAGTGCAGGAAGCCCCAAACAATGAGCCACTTATTGGAGGTGAGATCCAAGCCCAGTTAGGGCTGCCTAACCGGGAGCAATAGTAGAGGATTCTGTAGGAGTGAGAAAAAAACAAAAACAAAAACTTTCATTATGTTACTAAAATTAAACACAGCATAGCTTATCCTGCCCTGATGAGCTCCAACATCAACAATGAAAGGCCGGGATCTGGGCTATGGACATGACTTAGGAGTTACCAGCTTGTAGATGATACTTAAAACTGTGAAAATATTTTCACAATTGGCAGAGCATTCAGTGGTGTCAAACTCTTCTGGGAGGCCAAGTAAGATGAAAGCTGAGAAATGTCCCTTGAATGTGATGATGTGAAGGTCCCTGCCTTTAAGGAGCTTCCCTTCTACCTGGGAGGGAGACAGAGATAATCACCACCACCACAATAAAAGCTAGAAGGTGCTCTATTGGAAAATAAACTGGGAAGAAGGCTGGGGGATGTTTAGGAGGGTACTTGAATTTTCAAAAGTTGGTCAGAAAAAGTCACTCTGAGAAAGTAACCTGTGAGTAAAGCCCAAGAGCTATGTGGGAAGCCAGCCAAGTGGTTGCCTGGGGCTAGTATTTCAGGCAAAAAGAACAAGAGTAAAAATCCAATGGTGGGAGCATCTCCTCCACCTCTAAAGAAAAGGTTCAACCAAACCAGCATTTCCCAAAGTAAGCACAGCAGAATATTAATTCTGAAAGGTCTCCCCATACAAAACAGGATTCCAACTTAAACACTGCAGACTCAGCCTTCTCTTGGGAAATAAACGAACACATCTGTCTATTTAATTGAAGCCCTTGAAAAAGTCTGGTAGCAAAGAAACCGGTTGAACTGTGTTTAACTCATGGGTTCCCATGCGTTCTACACCATAGGACCTTTTTTGGGGGGAGTTTATCTATTAGCCAAACTAATATTCTAGCAAATCCACAAGGGGAAATTCTGGACTTAACTGTGTATGTCAGAAAACAATGCACTTCAGGTGTTAGACCTGTGAGGTTTGAGTCGGCGGTGTGACAGTTTAAATATTGCCAGATACTATTTTTAAACAAATCTTTTGTGAAATCATATAGTTGTCGGGAGCAAGCATGTGATTTTGAGAAATTATTTTGTTTCCTTTTTTAAAGTTAGAACTGTATTTTAGTCATTTGGAAATCTGTCCTATTCCTATTTCAGCCAGCTTGCTCCTGGTCTTTAGAAAGAGGGCCCACTGATTTCTGGGTGTAAGACCAGAAAACCGAGTTTCCTCCAGAGGAAGCTGTTTTTCCACTCCCATTCTTTGATCTCCATCTTAGGAAAGAACTGCACCATCCATTAGAATCTAAATGCACAGAGATTGTCTGAGATTAGGATAGAGCATAATCTTTCCTTTAAATGCGAGAACCTTTAGCACAGATTTGGTATCATCTTGAGAGCAGGATGCTGCCGGTAGCAGAGCCATAGAGACGGCTGGCAGGTCACTATGACCCGGGAGCCTGGAGGAGAGCCAGGCTGGACCTGAACAAAGAGTCCTATTGAGTCCACGATGCATTTTGTACATGCGGAAAACACTGCCTTTTACTGCCAAAATAGGAGTTGGCTGCCTTGCTGAGTGAAAGACAAAAACATGCTTTGAACTTAGAGGGTAAGAAAAGTGACCTTGAGGGGGATTTTACTTGCCTTTCTTTGAAAAACTATCTCATACACCTCTTCTTTTCGCTCATCTGTCTGTCACGCTGAATAGGGCCTATATTGACTTGTAACCACTTTAATTCCATTGCTCAAAGAAAATTCTCCCTAAATCACGCCACAGTTATCTAAATGATTCCATGAAATTTAATGTTTGATTTCAGCATCTTTATAGATCTGATGCATTCATATAGTCATGATTCACACGGGCATCTTTTATCAAAAGGGTTTTGATAAATATATAGACTTTACAACTGTCTTTATACATTTATTTACATATTGCTTTGGCCCGAGTGCTGTTTCAAGGGCTCAACTTGGAAAGTACAATCGGCTCCTTAAGAATTATTGACCATTATAAATATTTGAGTAATTCTTTTTCATGGAAAGAGCACTTACATTGATAGTTAAAAAAAAATGATAGAAACGACTCCAAAGAGAAAAGCTCATCAGTAAGAACTCGTTAAATTTAAATTCTACTGTTTGTGCTTCTCACTTAGCTACAGGAATCTTCTAGAATTTAACAACCAAGTAATCGAAGATTATTACTAATAAAATTAGATGTTTTCTATTAGAATTTACCATCACAGTATAATATGCCTTGGGAAAGGTGGTTTTCCTGTTTTTTATTAGCAACACAAATTCTTATAAGTGTTTTCTCTCTTAGACTAGCAAGAAACTCTAAACTTATTGAAAGATTTCAGGCTAGAATCTTCCAGAGTTAGCTTATATCTTCAAGAAAATGCTTTTAGGTATAATCTCTCTCTCTCTCTCTCTCTCTCTCTCTCTGTCTCACACACACACACACACACACACACACACGTATCTGCGGGGTAACACCATCAGGGCTCAAGATCAGGGATTCCTCATGATCAGGGACCATCTCAATGAGTTCCATGGGGAAGAATGTCTTTTTTTAAGTACAGGTCAATCCTGCTGTCCTGGCTCCATGCCTTCCACGGAGTTCTTACTTAAGAAATGAGAAATCCCCTGGTTGAGGGAAAAGACTCTCCAAGGGTACATAACATTTCCAGGAATCTTATTCAGAGTGTTGTCATATTATCCTAATTTTATGTTACCATTTATGCATTAGCTATATTAACGTAAGATAGAATTTTTTTTTTAGAAATTTTTATTTTACTTTCTCTTCTCCTCCTCTTACACCCTCACCCACAATACCATGCACACACCACGTGCCGCAGACCCCAGGGCACACTTGATAAATGTCTATTTTTTTCGGTTTTCTCTTCCTTTCTTATCAATAAGGCCTCCTCAATGTAGGATTGAATGCATTCAAATTTACAAACAAAAATAATCCAAAAGTTGGACTTCTCATCAGGTGAGTCAGCTGTCACTTAGGGGTTCGAGCAAATCAGCATCCCTTCTGGAACTGGCAAATCTATCAGTAAAGAATCATTGCTTTGTCACAGAGCAGTATCTCCTCGTTGAATAAAGACACCACTGCTGGGGTAATGTCTCAGTTCTTTTTCTCTCAATGCTTCCTGGAACTGGATTTGGAGCAGTTATTGGTGTGTATTTTGTGTCCCTGCATGTGGTGCCGGTAAGGGAGGAATGTGCATGTGGGTGGCAAAAGGGTATCCGCAGGGCCAAAGAAGTTGCCATGAAAGGTAGAAAAGCACGCACAGCAAAGTCTCCCTGCTCCAGCACTAGCGCTGTCTCTCTTTGGTGTTACCAAAGGGTCGTGAGTATGGACATCTTTGGGACTGCCAACATTGTGTTTCAGGTACAACACAGTCAATGCAAACTTTGTGGTCAGTGAGTTGAGGTTCGGAAGCAACCTACAGGGTAGCTTTAGGCAAGTTACTTAATCTCTCTGGGCTCGGTCTGCTCCTGGTAAAATTCTGCAAGCAATTGTGAGGTTTCAGATCAATGTATGTCATCCACAGTGTCTGGCGGTTAGAGTATATCCTGCTTGGTGCTCTTTCAAGCCTTTACTCACAATTCCTACTCTTTGTAATAATACCTGCGGGCACACCCACAAGACCAGGCCATTTCTGAACCACCATGTCTGGCTGTCATTGATATCCTTCCTTTTTCTGGCTTTGTCAGTTATGTCTATCATGAGGGTACATGCCCTGGTCTTTATACCCTAGGGTGGGTCCATCACTATGCCTCTCCTGATCTGGGCTGCAGAGTAGGCTTTAACCTTGATCTTGGCCTCAATTTCCAGGTTCCTTTTCAGCTAATGGGAGCTACTGGTAGAAACTCTGAGGTGGGTGAAGTGAAAGGAAAAGCCAGGGCATTTCTTCCAGTTGGTTCTATCTTGGGTGGCTACCTGCCAGGGCTCCAGCTCTCTCAAGACAGGCGTGTGTAGGCCCAGGCCCTGGGTCCCACTCATCTTTTCTCTCTCAGCCTTGGGTGGGTCTCTGCTTCCTATTCTTGCTAATCTCTAGCTTGCTTCACCATCCCTGTTTGGCTGCTCAGATTTTCCATCATCATCTGCATGGTGTAGTCAATTCCTTATGTTAAATTAAGTTACCTTTGTTTTAAATATTTGTGGTAGTTTCTGTTTTCCTGGTTGGACCCTGACTGATCCACAGATGCTTCATTAGTGACATTATTAAATTGTAACCTTTGAGTTGAAAATTCACACTATGGAATTTCAAAGTAATGAGTCCTTAGATTCCTCAGGTAAATGGACTTGAACCATTGCAGGGCCAAGTTAGCTTACGGAGCCTGGTAAATATAGCTGTACCTGTAAACACAGAAGACACAGTAGGACTTCTGTTAACCCTGGCCACAGATTGAGTTGAAACAGGAAGTTGAAATTCCTGAAGGAAGGATTGACAAGGATCTTGGTGACCAGGAATGCCATGTCCCAGCAAGGCTGAGAACAGAGGATCCTTTCTTGAGACATGTGATTATTATTCTATGTTAAGCAAGGGAATGGGATATCCCATCACGTTTAGGTTAAGGAGTGATAAACAACTTCTGTGTGCTTGCTACTCTTCACATCACATCTAGTGGCATGCCCCAAAATGGAGAGGAAGATTCTTTAACAGTGCTGGTAGATTCTCTCCATTTCATAATCTCACCGCACTTGTAACAGGGACAAACATTACTGTTGAAGTATTCCTGGTATTCCTCTTCACTGCTCCCCTCATCCCCACCCACTTCTAGAAAGGAAAGATTTCCATTTGTTGGTTGGTTCTAGGTTCTCTTTTGCAGTGCAGACTTAGGTTGATGAGCAAAAGAGAAGGAATAAAAGAAACAGTCACTGAATGAGTATGCCATTGAAGGAAAGGCAAGGGAGAGATATCCAGAAAGTAGGTGCCCATGCACATGGGGAGAAACTGAGGAATTCAAGTAAGGGGAGTGAAAGGTATAAGAAGATGGAGGGGCAAATAAAGGAGACTTTTTGAAGTGTCAGTTGAATGTGGGTTGTATCTCCTTTATTTTTATATATATATATATATTTAAAAGATTTTATTTATTCATGATAGACACACAGAGAGAGAGGTAGAGACACAGGCAGAGGGAGAAGCAGGCTCCATGCAGGGACCCTAATGTGGGACTTGATCCCGGGAACTTGATCCTGGGACCCTGGGGTCATGCCCTGAGCCAGAGGCAGACACTCAACCGCCAAGCCACCCAGGTGTTCCTGTATCTTCTTTAAAGTTCTTTAAAAGATGCAAATAAAAATTTGATGTACTTTAAAATGAGTTTTAGTGGTTAAACTGTACTTTTAAAAAATATTTTACTTATGCCACACTGCATGGGTACCTGAAGTTTATTTGGTTTCCATGTTGTCTGCAGTGCATCATTAGCACCCTAAATGATGCTACCTTATTTTCTCATTGTGTTATCTTTCAGCTAGGCAGAAAGCTGCTGACAGTTGCCTTCTTTATTTATATATTCACATAAAAAACATTGGTTGAAGGCCTGCTGTGTACCAGGCTTTATGTAAAACTCCATTCTGCCCCCGAGAAGCTCAAAGTCCAGGGAGAGGCAAATGTAGTGATGGGAATCAGGACACAAGTGAGCAAAGAGGAATCATGCTAGTTTTCAAAAACCTGGGTTTGAAAACCCAGGTGGCTGGGTGGCTCAGCAGTTTCACGCCTGCCTTTGGCCCAGGGCGCGATCCTGAAGTCCCGGGATCGAGTCCCGCGTCGGGTTCCTGGCATGGAGCCTGCTTCTCCCTCTGCCTGTGTCTCTGCCTCTCTCTCTCCCTCCCTCTCTCTCTCTCTCTCTGTGTCTATCATAAATAAATTAAAAAAAAAAAAAAAACCTAGTACAGAACCAGACATGTAGTAGGTGCTCAAATAGGAAGTAATAGAGTAACAGACTAATCCAGTAATAGAGGGTGCAGGGGCTGTGAATCAAATGCAGGGACACAGCAACATCAGTTGGCAAAGGTCTGACTCTATTACAAAATGGGAGAGAGGAGAAATGGAGGTTCAACCTATCACTTTCTACCTGATAACTGAACCAATTCCATCAGTTGTCATGTATTAATGGCATGAGGACATACTACCATGTGATGGCACTGGAGTGACAGAGGGACACACTGCCCTCTATTCTCAAGGCAATCTTCTTATTCTATTTGGAAAGATAAGACAAACACAGAATACAAATAGAAAATAATAAGTCCATATACAATGAAACATAAAATCTTGAGCTAGATGTGATTGTATATTGTGGGAATTATCTATCAGGTAAGCTTTTCCTACATCCAAGAATTCATGAAAAAGAAATAAATGGCCACAAGACTGTTTTGAATTACACTAAGGTGACACCATAGACTCTCTGGTAGAAGGCGTGTGCAGGAATGACGCATGTGTAGGAATGACAGATTGGTGTTCATGGGCTAACCCTCGTTGGGTTTCCCTCGAAAGAATAGAATAGAAGCAGAGTGTGTGATGGAAGCAAGCCAAACCTCCTCACTTACACACTGCATGGTCTCCAGGTTGAAGCCAGAGTCTAACTCTAAGCAAACTTCTAAAAATGTGTTCACAGCTCTGTAGAGCTAGAGATATCAAATGATGGTATTCGAGCAATTTAAAATTCTAACTTCATACAAAATAGTGTTGTAGCTGACCTTACAGCAAGCAAGCACAGAAACAAGAGCTAGTCTGTGTACTCTGAGTTTCTCTCAAAAAAGAACCACATCTAATAGGCTGACTTGTCTACTGTCTTCCATCCTTATGCCCTAGACAGCATTCAGTAAATATTTGTATAGCAAATGAATAAGATAATGGCATGGAAGCATAAACTACCACACCAAAAAAGTCTACTACCTATTCTAATTAGGAAAACTTTATACCCAGCATTTAAGGTGATTTTTTTTTTTTGCAATTGAAATGAAGCTACAGGGGCTCAAAGGCAGGAGTCACTGGAAGTGACTGCTAGTGGCTATTGAGTTTCCATTTGAGATGATGAAAATGTTCTGAAATTAAATAGATGGTGGCCCAGCTTTCTGAGTATAATACAACTTGCTGAATCGTTGAAGGATGAATTTTGTGGTTTACTTATTGTATTTCAATAAAGCTGTTGTTTTTAAAATCACAGTTGAGATTCAGTCTTGATGAGATACATTATAATTCTAGAATACAAATATAGTTTATTGTGCATAGTGTAATAAATTACTCTTGTTCTTGAAAATGAGGAGATTTACATCATAACCCAGTGAAAATTATGACCTTACAACAGAGAAAAAATTATTCTTTTGAAATATGAAAGCACTTTGAACAGAAGACCAACATGCAAATGAGCATGGGCTCAGTAACCTAGAGCTGAAAATATTTTGTTTGTGTATCAGAGAATTGGTAGCTTGCCTGTTGATTCATTTGATTGTTCATCCAACAAGCATTTATTAAGAAATCTGAGTGGCAGTATTTTTCTAAGGTCCTAGAGTTGTCTCATCACTGGGCTGAATCATTGAGCACTAGAAAGGTGCTAGAAATTCTCTTAGACCACTTGAATGTACTACATGCTGGGCTGTACAGATCCATTTTCTACTACAGCAAGACTCTGGGGCTTTCTCAGATGAAAATTGGGCAGAGAGTTAGACAACTCTAATAGAAGTGGGTTCATCTTGACCACAAGTCATGATGCTCTTATAAACAGAAAAATGGAAGTTCTTTCCTAGATAGAGTGACTTTTTTCTAACATCGATGGCCCCACAACTACCATCAGTTCTCTATCTGGAATCCACAGTAAGCTTCAACAGACTAGAGTTGTCCATTCTTATAACCCTAAACTGTCCAGGATGGCCACCACTAGACATACAAGGTTATTAACATTTGAAATGTATCTTGTCCAAATTGGGATGTGCTGTCAGCATAAAATATCCACCAGATGTTGAAGTCTTAGTACAAAGAATCTAAAATATCCCTTTAATATTTTAAAATTTGTATGACATGTTGAAATGACACTATTTTGGATATATTGGATGAAAAGAAAATATGTCACCCCTCCCAAATGCAGCTGTTCCTCCCCTGAGGATGAACAACTAAGGGACTCAGTTAAAGAGAGCACAGCCTTGTGAAGGTGACAAAGAATGGAATCAAGAGAAGTGAAGATCGAGAGGTATGGCAAACTCTGCTTACTTTTTATAACTGCTGTCATAACTGGGGGGAAATTATGAGAATTAGGTTTAATATGTTACTCTAAAAGCTGGGTCAACCGTTCAGTTGTTCTGAAATTTTGACACCATTTTGTAACCAAGACTTCCTTCTGGGAGGGGAATCCCAGTTGACCACAGGCAGGTCATGTAACTGGGCATCAAGAGCTAGATTGTACACCGAAGCTAATGTTAATTGCTACCACTAGATACAGGTACACTGGATGTTTGGAGAGTTGAATTAGATGCAGAGAGAGGATCAAACACTGCTGGAGTCCTTTACCCAGATATAAGCCATCATTTTTTTAAATATTTCATTTATTCATGAGACACAGAGAGAGGCAGAGACATAGGCAGAGGGAGAAGCAGGCTCCCTGTAGAGGAGCCTGATGTGAGACTTGATCCCAGAACCCTGGGATCAGGACCTCAGCCAAAGGCAGATGCTCAGCCACTGAGCCATCCAGGCACCCCCAAACAGTCATTTTCAAACTATATATTTATTTTATTTTATTTTTACCATTTTTTAAAGAGAGAGAGAGTGTGTGTGTGTGCATATGTGTGTGCGTGCACATGCATCTCTGAGCAGGGAAGGGAGAGGCAGAGAGAGAGGAAGAATCTTAAACAGACTCCATATCCAACACAGAGCCCTATGTGGGGTTCGATTTCACAACCCCGAGATCATGACTTGTGTTGATATCAAGAGTCCAATGCTCAGGAATGCCAGGGTAGCTCCGTCAGTTAAACATCTGCCTTCAGCTCTGGTCATGGTTCTGGGGGGGTTCTGGGATTGAGCCCCGTGTTGGGCCTCAGGCTTCCTGCTCAGTAGGGAGTCTGCTTTTCCCTCCCCTTCTCTCCCTCACCCATTCTCTCTCTCTCTCTCAAATAAATAAATAAAATCTTTTTTTTTTTTAAATAAAAACTCTTAACCAACTGAGCCACCCAGGTGTCCCTCAAACTATATTTTGAATATCCATATGGATAAATAACTCATAACAAGGAGAAAAAGATAAGTGCATTTACACTACATAAAATGTAGGGATATAATTTTCAGGACACATTTTATGTGCATTTCCTATATGTGAACAGTCCCAGCTAAAGAGAACCCAAATCTTGCAGAGTAACTCATATGTACTTCAAGCTTTCAGTCATTAATCCTGTAATGAGATCCACTGCACCAGGGTGGGGATATCAGAGATACAAAGATGAAGCAACCAGGTAGCTTTCTGTGAGAGAGACACAGTTTAGTAGGGAAAGGATGCAAGAAAATAAATAACTAAAGCAATGGCACATATGCTATGATAGTGATATTTGATTACTAGTAGATATAGGAGAACATGCACAATTTTATAAGTAAAGCCAAGTCTACATAGACTACTACTTGGTTAACAAATCTACTGCCTCTCAACAATAAATAAGTTATCTGCTAATTATCTTAGTTATGGAAGTTAATCCAAGCTAGTTTGGTGTGTAAATGTTTGCGTCTATGGTTCTTTGCTGCTGGTGACATAGAACAAACAAATTAGGATGAGTCTCTTGTTTTCATTCTGTATGCCATTTGTTCAGGAAACTCTATGCTTTGCCCACAACTCTTGGTGTGCTGGAGGATTTGCTCTGCAGGAAGAACAAAACCTTTGTGAAGTTCAAGCTTTCACTGTGAGGCACTAATGATGATAATAACGACAGACTATTTGGGAAAACAAATGAATTATTACAGGTGACAACTTTGGTGAAAAAATCATGAGCTAACTAATGAATTTGCTGATTAGTTCTTATGATATACAGTGTCTGTGTATTATGTGGCTTTATAAAGTGTGTGTGTGTGTCTGTGTGTGTGCGCGCACATGCACACACACAAGGGAGTGCGTACCCAAGGGAGGAGAGACGAGGATAGATGGATATTGTCTGCATTCTGGAGTCTCATATAATAATTTTATAAATCATTGATAAATGTTTCCAAGTCTCTGCAGCTCACTGATTTGTGAATTAGACACCTTTGCTCCATATCCATACAAAAAAAAAAACCAGTGTTCTCATATTTGTAAATTAACCATTCTAATCTTCTGATAATTGCTTAAGTAGCACTTCCACCTCAGTTAAGTCCACTTCTACTTGAGAGACACTTTGGTCAAACATGGTTTGCTATTGAGTAGTAGAAAGGGCACATTCTGGTCATTTTGGGAAGATGCAACTGTGTCCAGTTATTTGGAATCCCTTTAGCAGTTGCTAGTAGGAAGGAAGGGGAAAAGAGGGCATAGTTGAAACCTTCCTGAATAGCACTTTAAGGATATCTAGATAAGACAAATAATTCTTAAAAAAAAAAAAAAAAAAGACTGAAAAAGGAATTTCCATTAAGTTCAATTAGTCAAGGAAACTATTATCCTTTGGATAATTAGATACGAGGTTTTGCTTGTGTATATATGTTTTAATGGCCAATAAATAGACTTTACAGCATACTAAGAACCTGTCTGTATAAAATCTATGTGGGCAGCATACATATGCTCATTTTGTAGAACTTGGAACATAAATATGTTGTCAATTTTTCCTATACAGGTTTATAATTATAGAGTTATTTTCTGACATATCTTTGGTCAGATTTAGGACACATTCCTCATTACTAGTCATTCTCTTATTGAAAAACCTTCCTGAGTACAATTATATAACACCACACAGATTACATTTTGGAGGATATTTATAATTAGATCAGAAAGGAAAACAGGTGTCCCTTGCAGGGAGAAATCCCTACAGTATATTCTCTTTGCTTGTCCTGCCCTAGAAAAGATGTAAAAGTCATAATGAATTTGTTTTGAGTAAGCTAATGAACATCGTTAATTACGTGTTCTGTGAATTAGATAATTTTCTATATGGCCTGGCTTCAAGAATATTTTCATTCTTAGTATTACTAAATTCTGCTAAAGTTAAAGCAGTTAAACATTTACTTATATGAGTTTTAGGATCACATGAGCTAATAAAGAAATAAATGCCTGGTTCTGATGCCACAGCCTGGGGGAGGAGGAAGAAGGGAAGTGAGCAGTGGCAAATGGCTTATCTACAGGGCAGGGGCAGAGGAGGAAAAATCATGGTACAGGGTTCATTGTGCTCATTCTGGTAAGTCTTCAAAATTCACTTTGATCCCCATAGTTTCCTACTAAGAAAAAAATCAATGTTAGAGGCTAGTAGCAGTTAGTTCATCACCCAGGAGGGCTCACTCCTGATCACCCATCCATTGCCAGGTCTCCTATGGGGGCATTTCCAGACAGAGGACCACCTACCCAGGACAAGGCTGAAGGACAGGGTGATGGGTGGTTGTAGCCACTTCTGCCTCTGTCTTCTTTGACCTCTGCCCCTGTAAATAAGCCTCCTTTCCTTCTTTAAATATCTCCTGTTGTTTCAACTAACTCATGAGTATACTAAGAAATACTGTTGATAAGAGGTTTCCTTAACTTTTATTCTTTTAGTTTTCTGGAGCACACACAGCTGATTATGGGTTTTATTTCTTATTTTTTTAAGGTTTTTTTTTTTTTAATTTTGAGAGAGAGTTAGAGGCATGAACAGAGGGGAGGGGCAGAGGGAGACACAAGTTCCCCACTGAGCAAGGAGCCCCATGCAGGAGCCCAGGATCGTGACCTCAGCCCAAGGCAGATGCTTAATCCACTGAGCCACCTAGGTGTCCCTTGATTATGGGTTTTAAAGATGCTTTCCAGTTATGAAGATACACTATATGATTGTCCTTTTTTTTTTTTTTTTCTAACCCTATCCCTTGTTTTCTTCTATATCCTAGCTAATCCTATTCAAATTATAGATGGTTCCTAATTGGAACTTTGAAAAGTTTGAAAAGTAGGTGCTGGGAATAGAATCTTTTTTTTAAGAGTTTATTTATTTATTTGAGGGAGACAGAGAGAGTATGAGTGGTGAGGAGGGGCAGAGGGAGAGGGACAAGCAAACTCTCTGCTGAGCAGGGAGCCCAATTCCAGGCTCAATCCCAGGACTCTGAGATCATGACCTGAGCTGAAGGCAGATGCTTAACTAACTGAGACACTCAGGGACCCCAGTGCTGGGTATACATTAGGCTTTTAAAAGAAAAAAAGTTAAAAAAATAAAAAAGAAAAAATGAAAGAAAAAAGTTGAAGCAATTAGCAAAAACAACTAAGACAAATAGCAAGAATGCTTAGCTGAGGATAATTTTTTTTTACCACACCAAATTACATATATGCATTCTCCTCTTCTTCATAGCACTGAATATAATCTCTAGTTACATATTTATTTGTTCCCTGTTTTCTTCTCCTCAGGACCTCAGTGCCCATGACACAGTGATCACATTTACTCTGCATGCTGCAAATCCAGCACCCAGCTCAGCGTCTGGCATGGAGAAGGGGCTTGGCAAGTAGCCACTGAGTGAATAAATTAATGTTATGTTAGAGGATATGTAATCTTCAGTTTCATATATATATATATATATATATATATATATATATATATATATATATGTATTTCCATTGACTTTTCTTCAGATTATTAAAAAATCCTTGAGGCTTTTTATTCCTCACTTCAAATTAGAAAGTTGAACATAATCTACTCTATTTTTAAGGTTACCTGGAAATGCTCTTCAAAAGAAAATAAAACTAAGCTGGCAAAAAAGAATCACACATTCAGCACTAGAGTGGAATCACCCAGTTCACGGTATTTCCCAAGCAAGAAATTCCTCTTTCATTATTTGAACCCTGTTTCTTGACTAAGGCACAACATTTTTATTCATGGGTCTGGTGTTTCAATCTGTGTGCTCACAGCAGGAGGCATCATTGTGAGATCCTTGCCCCATGAAGGAGTCCACCTTAGCTGCATGCTTCCATTTCTCTCCAGAACAAAGGCATTCTAGCATGACCACAGAGGAATAAAATAACATTTGATTGTCTCTTCACATTTAACTGCAAAAACGTACTTCTGCTATGAAGAGCCAGCAATAACATCTCCTACCGTCTTGTTTCCAGAGAAAGAAACAGAAACTGACTGAGAGCTGTGGAATTGGTCCTGTAATGGATGGGAACATTTGGCAGCTTGTTCTGCTGGATACTACCCAACCAGAGTTGGGCTTACCTGCTGAGTGCCTAGGAATGATTACAGGTTGGTAATCAGAGGTTGAGAAATGTTGGGTCTTTTTATAGTCCTAGGGTGTTACAATTAGCTCAACCCAGAGCCACTCCAAATACAGCTCAGCAGTAGTTAAAATTGCTTTCATCAGAATCAGCCATCTATGGGCTATCCAGTATGTGGAGGATGGATCTATCCCTGAAAGAACCATACCAAATATTTTCTGCTAACTCCGAGAAGACCAGAACAGATCTTGAGCTCTGGCATAGGATTGTTTCATCTCTTTGTTCCATGGAGGGTCCTCTCTGTGACTACCTTGCTGCACCAGTACAGTTACCACTTCCTGGATATTAGACAGAGTGATGTCTATAGTGACATAGCTATGTATTCACAGTTCTTCGTTGGTGGCTTGAGCAGTGGCATTCAAGTAAGGTCTACCAAGGGGGTGAGTCCTAGAGGTCTTGTCAGCTATTTTTCATATTTCAAAGACTCTGCCTCAGAATAGAATTTGCATCCCAACCAAAACACCAATGACCTCAAACCAAAAGGCAAAAACAACCCTATATATGATGCTAGTTTTAATTTCTATGTTTTTCAACTTGTATATTCTGTTGCATATGACTTTCAGTATTAAATACACATTAATGATTAACATGCATAATTCCTAAGCTAACACAATGATTTTTTAAAGTTTTTTTCAAACCTTTATTGGGTGTTTACCATGTACCAGACTCTCTGCTACATGCTTTTGTAAGCTTATCAGCTAAAGCTCAAAATAATCTTATAAAAGACATTATTATTTGTTCCGTTTTAGGGATGAGAAAGTCAAAGTCCAGAGGTCCTAACTAACTTACCCCATGCCCTATACCACTGATACACTTTGGAATCAGAATTTGACTCCAGGAATTTGACTCCAGAGTTCCTATACTGAATATGAATTCCAGAAATAAAAGGGAGGAAATCTATTAAAATAAATATGATATAGGTTAGAAATATATTAGAATAGATATCTTAAAAATAATCAGATTTGAAGGTTCCAGAGCTGAGTAAATAATGGGTAGATTACTTGCCTGTTATCTTAGTGAGCCAGCAGGCTTAGCATGCCTATTTCGCATGACTAATGGATAAGTAGCATGTAACGAGCAGTTAGGAAATTATTCTTAGAAACTCCAGAACTCTGTCTTGAGCCCTTTGGACATTACACCTTTAGTGGTTTGCAGCTAAGTAGTTAAGTTCACATGCAAAGTCCAGAAGCTTCTAGATCAGCAAATTATGCCCCAAAAGCTTGAGAGCCTGTGGAGACATTAAGAAAGATAAAGTGTATAACTAAGGCATCCAGCTCTGTGAGTCAGCTGCTTCCAGAGGCAGTATTCCCTGGGGAAGTTCCAAAGAATTATGTTAAACTGTATTAATGTAAAAGGGTAAAAGAGAAGCCTGATTTCCAATTCAGCTTTGGAGTTCCCTTGGCTGGTGAAACAATTACAGGTCCCTTGCCATCAGCCTTCAGCGTGTCAGCAATTTTTTTTTCCTTGCTTATTCAAATACATCCCTAAATCTCCTAGAGAAAATTCCCTATTTCCCCTCATTATTTTCGTCTTTATTTTTGCTGTAACACTTCTTAAAGAAGAGGTCCTTATTTGTAGCTCCTTCTTTAAGTTCATAGATCTGTTCGTTAATTCTTTTGCTATTTCTTCCATCACCTCCTGTGTTTACTCTTCAGCCACTCTGTAGCAGGCTTGGTCCTGGGGACAGACGTGGACTAGGTGGCTTTGGTAGTCTTCCTCCTCAGGGCCTGGGCCCTTATATTGCTCTCACTCTATCTAGGCCTGGCAGAGAAGACAGCTCTACATTCTATGCAACAAAGTCACCAACTTCATTTGTATTTGATAAACTCACCTATTCCTTTACCCGGTTGATTCCTTACTGCTGTAGGGTGAAGAGGAGGCCCAGTGGGGACTATAGCTTACCAGGCTTTTTCATGAATCTCCTTTCATTTCTTTCTCAAAACAACAATAGTGGGGGGGGGGGAAATCTAGTTGCAGAATATAATATAAATAACTTTAGGTTTATACAAAATTCCTCATTATTTATTTGTGTTTGTATGAACAAAGAGAAAGGGATGGAACGATCTGTCTTGGGCCGTGTGCATTGCCAACAGCAGGAGGGTGGGAGGAGAGGGATAAATGGAGAAATCATCTTGGCTTTATAACAGTTTTGTTTTGTTAGCCCCTGTTTTATCAGGTAAAATAAGCATGCATTTACTTTTGCAGTTTTAAATGTATCAAGAAATTTTATACTTAAGAAACAGAAAATACTATGAGATTGAGATTAGCAATTCCTCATTTTTATTGGTGAAGAAATTGAATCTGAAGGAAAACAAGGTCTTCCTCGGGTAATAGGGCCAGAAATAAGCAAAGCCAGGCTTCATGTCTAGCTTGAGAGGACAATGAGACTTTTTGCCCACAGCAGCTGTTTCCTTTCCTTAGAACAAAAACATCACAACTCGTTAGGACTTGGGGCATTATACAAAAGCAAAATAAATGTCTCTAATATTAGAGGATGAGACATTTTGACTAAAGGGATCAACAGCAGACCAGTTGGCTCTGGGTGTGACGTCAGACACCAGGTTGACTACACCAAGTTCTTCATAACTTCTTCATCCAAGTCCACAGACCCTCTTACATCTTCTGGATATCATCAAATCACTCTTAAGGAAGTAGGTTAAGGTTGATTATTATTTGCAGGTATGCACAATTGTGTGGGCTGTGAGTACTCAGCTGGGAAATGCTTAGGATGTTTTTCCACCTGCTTCTCTGTTTTGAGTATTGTTTCTAACATCTGATACCACTGGAAATTAATTTACATACTGAGTGGCCCCCACCTCTTCCTCGGAAGAATCTTGGAAAAGAGGAGAGATATAGTGGTGACAAACCATGGTGATCAGAAAATTAACTGTACCTGGAAAAACTGAGCAAGTGAGCAACCAGAAGAATTCTGGCCCATGAGGGAGGCTTCCCAGAAAACCAGAAAGTTAAACAGGTATAGCCAAACTTAAACCAAGAATGGTATATGGTTCAGTTTCTGTTCAGCACCACATTTAAAGAAATAGAAGTCTGGCAGAAAAATATAACCTAACTAACTCAGCTATATGGAGTGTTAAAACACACATAGCCAGTGGCAGGGATGGTAGAGGGAGTGGGGGCTGCTTTCCTGATGTTTGGCCATACTTCTTTGTTTTGTGGTTAGATAGCACTCTTACTCTCCATCTCAGTCCATGCCCTGGCTTTTCAGTCTCTCTTCTCACTCATGATCTCCTTAGGCCAGGTGTGCCTCAGGATTATTTCTTCCTTCCCTGGCCTTGTGTAACCACCCCTGACAAATAACTTTTCCTGCTACACAAGTGAGGTAGAGCATCCACTTTGACCATTCTGCTACCAATCAACCCCATCCTGCCTTGGCCAAATTCTCCCTCCACCCATCCCCAACTCATCAGAATTTTGAGTGATAGAACATTCTGCCTCATAAGACTGAATTTCACCTTACAGTATGGCTTGTTGTTCAAGTAGATCTTTATTGGAAGCCAGGGATGAAATTCAGAAGAAAAAATTATAATAGACCAATAATACCATTTAAAATAAATATATAATTCTCAAATCCCATGTCTGAAAGTAGCTCCAGAATAATAATTGCTAATCCAGAAATTATGCAAAGTTAGAAGATTGTTATTTCTTATTTTCTCCCAACACAATTTCCATAACTTTGTCATCCAAATACACATCTCCATGTCTTCCAAGTTGCGGGGTTCCTTTTACCTCTAGTGCAAGTATTGTCTACAAATATCTAGTCAGTCCACATGGTACAGGTAATTCACTCAGTTTTGTGCTGAGTAGGGTAAAGCTCAGGGGGTCTCTCAACTTTTCAATATGTGACATATGTATATGTATACTTATGCCTAAGTTGAATGCATGGATAAAATCAGTGAAAATAGAAAATAGAAGATTTTCTTCCTATATATCAGCGGACCATCTTGTGTACCATCTGGGGACTACTCATCTGTCCCATTCTTAATTACAACGTGTGTGCTTCATCACTTCAAGGAAAGGGTAGGTGGCCACTCACTGGAAATGCTTTGCTTTCTGGACAACAAACAGTAGGGAGCATGCACTGACCCTCTTGAAAGGCACTGTGAGAGCCAGTGCTCCTCTTAAGTTTCCTGGAATCCCACAGTTCTGCCATTTAAGAAGCTCTGCATCTTTCCCTTTAATAATTGCCCAGGCATTTTTGGATGAACAGGAGGGGGAAATCTATTGAACTGGTGATTATTTTGATGCCTTTGAATAAAGTTCTTTTCTAGGAATAACCTTAGCCATCACCACTTGAAAGACAATTAAGGCTCTCCTAGGAGGCACCTAGATGGCTCAGTCACAATCAAATGTATGACTCTTGATTTTGGTCAGGTCATGGTCTCAAGGTTGTGAGATTGAGCCCTCCATTGGGGCTCCATGCTGAGTGTGGAGCCTGCTTGGGATTCTGTATCTATTATCTATCTATCTATCTATCTATCTATCTATCTATCTATCTAATCTATCATCTATCTCTGCTCCTCCTTCCCTGCACTCTCACACTCTCTCTCTGAAGAAGAAGAAGAAGAAGAAGAAGAAGAAGAAGAAGAAGAAGAAGAAGAAGAAGAAGAAGAAGAAAAAGAAGAAAAAGATCATCTCCCAGAGGCCTTTTTTTTTTTTTTTTTTTTTTTCAAACTAGGTAATGTTCCAGCACAAGTTTAGGACTTCAAAATAGAAATCAGGAGGCAGCTAGCAGTGCAGCCCTAACGATGACTGTCCGGGAAAGGTGTCCCAGCTTCCAGCATGGGCCTATGCTGGGTGACCACTTGGGCTACTACTTGGGTAGGAGGCCACCCCTTTTGCTCCTGTCCTCAGGAAAGTGTTAACAGGCCAAACTGAATAATGTTAAAAAAAAAAAAAAAAAAAAGAAGAATGGACCTGATGTAAAATGATGAAGCCTGTGAAAACCGAAATGCAGAGAAGTAGTTGGGGGTGGGGTGGAAAGGCCTTGAATGTAGATGAGGCAAGAGCCATTGAGGATAATTAAGCCAAAGCCTTGGGCCTTCAACAGGGAAGCACTACAATCTCCTGTTTGCTTGGAGTGGGAACTTTGGTTAACTATTTCCATTTACTAACCCCCAAATGGTGTCTGACTGCTGCCTCCCTCTGTGGCCAACAGTGGGGTGTAGAGAGTAAGTGAAGCCTTATGAATCTATAAAATATGTAAATAAACTGCTTGATAAGCAGATGGATTGTCCCAGTTGGAGAACTAGAGCAGAGGCAGGTGCTATGAGGAGGAGCTGTATTTGACACCTCATCTGACTGGCCTGGGGGAAGCGCCCTGCTGAGAGGTTCAGGGAGGGCCTTACCCACAGAGACAGCTTATTTTCATCATGATAACTCTCAGCACCATAGCGGTGTTTTTTCCTCTCTGTAGACTTATCTTTCCCCCTCAGATTCCCTCAGTGGATTGTGTGCTGGTAATAGTGAAGGTGAAGGTCAGACAGTCTCCTTGTACCAGTCTGGAAGCCTCAGATCCCACCTGCAACTCCAGCAGAGGAGGACGCCATTTCTCTGTTTCTGGGAAAAGAACTCTGACACCTGGCAGGTCACAATAATGTTTCCACTAAAGACACCTCAATCTGTCCTGAGTTTGTGTCATAAAAACACCCCAGCCCCACTATATAAGTATAGGAAAAAAAGAATGGAAAGTATGGGGGAGAAAAGTTTTCTGATAAATTCTAAATGAGAGGGGCAGCCCCGGTGGCACAACAATTTAGAGCTACCTGCAGCCCAGGGTGTGATCCTGGAGTCCCAGGATCGAATCCCACATCGGGCTCCCTGCAAGAAGCCTGCTTTTTCCTCTGCCTGTGTCACTGCCTCTCTCTCTCTCTCTCTCTCTCTCTCTCTCTCTCTGTGTGTGTGTCTCTATGAATAAATAAATAAAATCTTAAAAAAAAAATTCTAAATGAGACTTGAGTGCCCTGTCTTTCTTCTGAGTCTTTTATTACTAATGAATTAATTGTTCAAAGTTCCTTATGGGTTTTAGCTCAGTCATGAGTCTAATGGTATAAACTCCTAAGTGACACAATTCTTTCTCAGAACTTCAGAGCATCTTGGGCACACCTTTATTTTCATACTTCTCACTTTACTTTCCAAGTTGTAGTTTATATGTCTGTCACTTTCACAAAGTGTGAACCATTTGGGGGCAGGACCCAGATTTATATATTTTCTTCATCTCTCTCATTTTTTATTTTATTATTATTATATATTCTATTATTCTCTTTATTTTCATAACTAATAAATTTATATTGAGTAGAATTAATCCAAAGAACTGGATGTGCTGAATATTAAAACTTCCTTTTAAGCCTCAGTAGTTAAAACGGTGTGGGACCTTTGCATAAAGGACCCATGTATACGTGGTATATGGTTAAGACAGTGATCAGAAGGGGGGAAATAACAGTTTCCATAAGTTGTATTGGAGGAACCAGGCAGCCTTCTAAAAACAAAAACAAAAACCCTCACACAGTATACTGGCATAAACTACAAATGGATGAAAAATTTAAATGTAAAATAAAAAGAAGTCTTAAAACTTTAGAAGAGGGATCCCTGGGTGGCGCAGTGGTTTGGCGCCTGCCTTTGGCCCAGGGCGCGATCCTGGAGACCCGGGATCGAATCCCACATCAGGCTCCCAGTGCATGGAGCCTGCTTCTCCCTCTGCCTGTGTCTCTGCGCCTCTCTCTCTCTCTGTGACTATCATAAATAAAAAAAATAAATTAAAAAAAAAAAAAAACTTTAGAAGAAATTCCAGAAACCATACAAAATAGACAAATACTATAGTAGAATATCCTCTTACCTAGCAAAAACAAAGCAGAGCCAAAAAATTCTGCAATGAAAATCAAAAGACAATGGAAAGAAAACTATATCACAAAGAGCTAATTTCTCTACTATAATACAGTAAAGAAAATGGGAAAAAGATATGAACAGGAAATTCAAAAAAAGGAGATACAAATTTCACTTAAACATTTGAAAAGATGCTCAATTTCAATTATAATTAGGATAATGCAAATTAAAATCTCACAAAATAACATTTTTCATTCTATTAGGCTGTTAAAAATCCAAAAGTTTAAGGATAATTCTGTTGGCAAGGTCTTGAATAATAGGTGTTCTCATACATCATTGATGATGGATATTATAGTAGTGCATTCCCCATGGAGATATATTTCTGAATATTTACCTGAATTACAAATGGGTCATTTCTAATTTATACAAAAATCCTACTTCTTGGAATTGATCTTGCTGATATAATTACACAATTGTATAAAAATGATGTCTATACAAACTTGTCAGTTGGTGCATTGGTTGTAATGGCAAAAGACTAGAATTAGGTGAAATATCCACTTATGAAAGAATGTGTTTAGCAAGTGTGGTACATCCACATGATAGACTACTAAGGACACACACAAGAAAATGAGGGAGCAGTTCTATATGTGCTGGTATGGAAAGATTTCCTTTCTATGAAATGATATGCTAAAATCCTCAAGACGTATTGCTTAAATAATAAAACAATGTATACCACTGTAAGGAGTATAGAATCTTTATATAAAAAGGGGGAATCAATAATATATATACTTCAGTTTTTGTTACACAAAAAAACAAAGACACAAGTAGCTAGTAAGTTACCCTTGTGGAAATGAAGGACAAGAATAAAGTAGAAACATTTTGCTGAACACTTCTTTATATTGTTTTTATTTAATCCCATATGAATGGATTACGTATTCAAAACTTATATATATTATATATGTCAGTCATATTGAAATATATCTGATTTTAATAGTGCTACCCAAAGTCTTCTTTAGTGAAACCAAAACAAAATTCAAAACTGGTTCTTACAAATCACTCTTTCTTTCTTTCTTTTTTTTATTCCCTGTTCCCATTAGGGTTTTTAAGCCTGATGTATTTCTTCCTTTGACTTAGAGAAGAAGATAAATAACTGTGCTGATGAGTGGCCTGAGGATTTGGGGTGTTCTATCAACAATATGGAAACCACTCTTTCCCCATTACTCTGGATATGGGTATCTGTCTCTGAGATACCAGCTTTTCTTAATGAACTGAGTGTTTCACTCTATAGATCACTGTTCTCGACCTGCTAGCAACACCCAAGTAGATCAACAGCTGTTACGTTTCAGCCCAAGACTGGCTGAAAGTAAAGGCAATGTCTCTCACATTGAGATGAATAGCACTGGGGTTCCAGGTATTTGCTTTTATATGCCAGAGCTTATTTTCTTCAGTTATAAACAGTGGTTAATATATCACTTGATTTAGTAATGCTTCCATGCAAAATATAAGAATTCCCAAATGCAAATATGTAGATGAAATAAAATAAAGTCTGTAACTTGCTGTTGACATATGAAATCCCATCAATGCCCCAATCTGGTGGGTTGATTTCTAGGTCTAGAGAAGAAAGGTGGCTGAGGTTCTGACCTGGGGTAGGTGAAGTGGGGAGTTGGAGGAAGGAGGAAACTTCTACTTGCTTATCTTTCCAATCTGATTTTTCTTTTAACTCTCTTCTTCTAAAGGGCTTTGCACTTGCTGTCTCCTCTGCCTAGAAGTTGCTGCCCTGGATCTTTGAATGTTTATCTTCTCTGCATCATTTAAATCTAAGCTCTAATTTTACCTCTTGAAATATACTTCTATTGTTTCCCCACATCCCCTATTATTCTATCACCTCCTCTTGTTTATCTTCTTGATAGCACTAATCACTATCTGAAATGGTATTTTTCTTTTGTTACTTGTGTATCATTTATCATTCTTCCCTCTACCACCCGATAGATTATAGACTACAGAAGAGCAGGGTACTTGTCTGTCTTGCCCTCCCACATATTCTTGGTGGCTAGAGCAGTGTCTGACTCTAAGGCTTGACTATAAGGCTTCAATAAATATTTGTTATATGAATAAATGGAAATTAGGGTCCATGTCTGATTAGGTTTTGTTCGCAAAACCTCGCGTATGAGAAACATTTAATAAACACTCATTCAGTGAATGAGTAAATTCAAACAAACTCTCCATTAGACATGGACATTGCTTTGTAAAACAGCCAATCTGGCAAATAAAAAGATTCTGGCTTGACATTTATTTGTTTGATGATCACTTTTTTATCATACTTAAAAACAATTACTGAGATTTCTGAAATTCTAAATTTAAAAAAAACTGCCTTCTTTTACGCTTTTAGTATTTGTTAAGAAGGCCTAATATGCATTAAAAGGCTTATTTAACTCAGAATGTTATGTGACTATCAGTAGACTTAATTATACACATAATTTATTTCTGGAGAATCAATGGTACTTGTAATAAACTGAATCAATTTCTCCTCTGATAATTGATTTAAAAATCAACTGCACAAAATTCTTTGTCATGAGCAAAGCAATATGTCTTTAGGTATTTTATTCCAATTTCAAATGTCATTTTTATAAATATAAAAATAGATTTGTAAGTTGTATAAACAACTAGAGTTTATTGATGTGTTGGTTTATCAATCGTAAGCACAAGGCTACATTTACCATATTAATGGTCGTACAGACATAATAAGCTTTATTTATTTATTTTAAATATTTTATTTATTTATTCAGTGAGACACATAGAGAGAGAGTCAGAGACACAGGCAGAGGGAGAAGCAGGCTCCATGCAGAGAGCCTGACGTAGTACTCGATCCAAGGTCTTCAGGATCACACCCTGGGCCTAAGGCAGGTGCTCAACAGCTGAGCCACCCAGGCGTCCCAATAAGCTATATTTAAGATTACAAATAGTATATTTGCTTTTTAATAAGACTTAAGTCCTTTTTTAGAAAGAGCATTTCTCTTTGAACATATGTCCTTTTTTATGAGGTGAAATTATAGATAATAAGCCAGGTTTTAGAAAGGGGAATGCATATCTATTGCATGTCTAGACATGTTCTAGACATGGTGCTAGGTATTCCTCATATGTTTGGGCCCACCAAATAGTCTCTGGATTTTTCTGCCAACCATTCAGCCTTTAGGGAATACCCATTGTGAGCTATTCTGTGTGATGTAGTCTACACCGTGAGATGGTCCCTTGGATTCCTTGGGCCTATGGGAATCAGAAATTCTGAGGATGGATTCAGCAATCTTTTTCAGTTTGAAAGCTTTCTGTCAATTCTGATGCATGCTAAAGTTTGAGGCTCACTGATCTATACCATCCCCAAGTTCTCTTTTAGATCCAAAATTTAGTGATCTAGAAGAGTTAAGGGGACCAGAAGTTCACCAAGAATTAGAGGGGTGCTGGCTGGCTCAGTCAGCAGAGCGTGCAACTCTTGGTCTAAGGATTGTGAGTTTTTAAATTTTTAAAATAAAAAAAAATTCACCAAGAATTAGAAAATCTAGAGAAAATCTTAACAGAAGGGGTGTTCAATCTACTGATATGCTGTCATACTTATTTTAAAGGATAGATAGGATTTTAAGAGGTAAATGGGTGGGGGGTTGGCCAATATTATAGGCTAAGGGACTGCTGGGAATAGGAATTTTATCATTTATCTGTTATTACGGAGATCAAGCAAGTGGAGCAGGAAAGGAGGGTAGTATTAGGCAGCACTGATCAATTAGCTTTGATGAACACAGTAGGGAAGTATATGATGCTCTTACATATTGAAATTAGGTTTATACTTTGAGTTGATTATTTTTTCTGTGTATCTATTATCCTTGGAGTTAATAGAGTTATACATAGTCACTCTCTTATGGAAGATATTGTACTAAGACACCCAATTTTTTTGTAAATTAAGAAATGTATTATAGGAAAAAACAAGAACAATAAAGATCTAGAACTTTCGACCAAAGTGCAACAATAACATGCTCTGACCCGAGAGAAGGTTTCTGTATGTTCTCAGACTTTATTATCAAGTTGTTGTTCCTTTCAGAGCCTCAGGTCAGGCCCCCTTTCCTGTAAATCTCTTTCAGAACTGAGTTCCGCCCCCTCCAAAGTCTTAAAATCCACTTTAGTTTTGCCCTGTACTCTTGTTTTTCCAAGAATATCTTAATTAAAACTTCATTCAGTTAATGGAACAAGTTATTCATAATTTCCTTCAAATCCTTAATGAGTCTACAGATTAAGGCATTAGGGATTACTCCTCTCAATTAATGACATTCCAGTTGAGCTGGCATTAGCTTAATCTTTTAAGTTTTTTTCACAATGTTAATACTCTCCATTAAACATCTTTAAATTACTAAATTCCACTCTGATACTATTGAAGCAGGAGAGATCATCATTATGACTAAATATTTCAAAATTCCTTAGCAGTGAAAGGTGTTTTCCAAACTCCAGCTTTTGGGCCCAACAACAACTGCACTGTATCTGGCTGAGCCATCTCATTTTTCCTTTTCTCCTACAGGGCTTCAAAAAAACACCAAGCTACTTTTTGCCCTGTCCTGGGGGCATGATCAGCTGGTCCTTCTACCTATGCCTGCTTGGAATTCTGGCATAGGAAGTTGAATAGAGAGTTGCTGAATTGGAGTAAGGCTCATTTCTCCAACCTTTGCCAATTGACATTACTCATACTTATAAAAAATTGGCTCAAATTTCTTACAGAGAGCATCCAAGGAATAACTAGCTCTGTCATTACTCTCTTTCTTCATATTCCCTAAGCACTGATTTAGCCACTTTCTAAAATGCATTTCAGGATGCATTGTCCAATAACTGGTATTAGGACTAATTGAAGACTAAAAGAGTTAGATCTTTTCCTCACATCTTTTAAGATGCAAATTCTGGTACATAAAAATGCTAAATTAAAAAAACCCACTAAGTATAGAAAGAAACACTAGTGAATTTGCTATAATATTTGGGGGGGGGGTGGAAGGAGACCCTCTAAGTCCTACCAAAGGCAGCTTAATAGACTTCATCATAATAACTTCTTAAACTGCTTTAAATGAGAACAGCAAAAATAAACACTATTCGTTGTAGGTGAAAACTGTGAAAAACTGTTCAATATGATAAAAGCCATATTTCCTTAAGTGATAAAAATCTCTGACAAATTGGTAATAAAACAAGATTGAAAAATATTAACCGAGAAATGGACTAAGTACATTAAAAGGCAATACACAGAAAAGAGAATATAATGTCTAATAAATATATAGAAAATGTTCTTCCTCACTGCTAATCAAAAGAATCAAAGCAAATTAAAACAAAAAGGGACTGTGTGGTGGAGACATCATGAGAGGTTACAAACAGCCAAGATTTATTTTTAACAACCAGGGTTGATTTGGGTTCAGAAGCAGACTTCTCAGACATTGCTGGTGAATACTGAAAACCCTCTGCAGAGCATCTTCAAGATGCATTTTACCTCTAGATATTCATTCTAAGGAAGTGATTCATGTGGCCAAAAATTGAGCTAAGAGACATTCATGTCACCATTGCACATACTACTGGAAAAAAAGAGAACGATCTGAATATCCAACAGTTGGGAATTGGTTAATACATTGTTCTATAATTAAACAATAAAACACCATGCAGTCATTATAAATGATGTTGAGGTAAAATATTTAAAGAACTAGAATACTGGGGAACCTGGATGGCTCAGTCAACCAAGTGTCCAACTCTTGATTTCAGCTCAGGTCATGATCTCAGGGTCCTGAGATCAAATCCCACAACTGGCTCTGCATTGAGCATGGAGCCAGCTTAAGCCAGCTCTCTCTCCCTCTGCCTCTCCCCACTCCCCACTCAATACTCTCTCTCTCTCAAATAAATAAATAAATAAATAAATAAATAAATAAATAAATAAATTTTACACAAATTAAAAAAAGAAAAGAACTAAAATACTGTTCACTGTAAACTGTAAAGTGAAAATAACAGATGCCTGGATTTAAAATGTTTATTCCCGAGTAGAGTCATGTATAATTTGCACTTTCTTATTTTTATCTACCAGTATTACCAGCATTACAAAAAGATTTTTTATACTGAACAGGTAAAAAGAGTGGAGTTGGGGAGTAGAAGTTTACTTTAGAGAATGTTACAGTACCAATTTCAACAGCTAAAGACACTTAGAATATCCACTGTTCTTCCATTTCAAGGAATCTAAAAGACATACTTTTAAGGGAATCTGTCTTGGCAATGAGGAAACTGTTTTCACTATATAATTAAACTTTTCTAAAACTCAACCAATTAGTAATTTCTGGGATTCCTAAATTATACAAATGGCTAAGACTTTGTCTCTGAGGCTATAAAATTCTCTTTATCACGTAAATATCTTACATGAAATCTCTCTACAATTTTATAAACTTTCACAGCATCTTCGGTGAAGCTTACTGAATATGAGACAGACTATTCCAGGTAGCTCAGGATCATGGGTGTGTACATCATATATGTCTCTATGATATGCTGATGCCCTCTGGGTACATGAACCTCAATGCTAAAGGGCCTCAACTGTGGTGTTTCTAGTTGCCTTAGTAACAGTTTATGTCATTTGTGTTTCTTCACTGGCTGACAGCTGTTATTTCCTGATATAGTCTATGTGCTAATATGGATCAGCCCCTCAAACAAACTCTGTTAAGAGACTTTTAAGATATGGTGAGGTTGGAAACCACACAGCTAAATCAATAAGAACCATGTGTAAAATGAGAATAAATGGATACTAAGGGAAAGTTTGAGAGATTCTCTTGAAAATGAAGTGTATATGGATGGGGTCCTTGGGTGGCTCAGACGATTAAACAACCGACTCTTGATTTTGGCCCAGGTCATGATCGAGGCCCCCAACCGGTTCTGCGCTGGGCGTGGAGTCTGTTTAAGATTCTCTCTCTCCCTCTCCCTCTGCCTTCTTTTTCAGTCTTAAAAAAAATGAAGTGTATATGTTTAATGCAGCATTTTTGTTAACGCTTATCTGGTACTGCATATTCTATACTCCATGAGATACAATTGGTATATAATTAAATTCTACAACATGCCACTGCATTTCTTTGCTTCCATATTTTTTAAGAGTAATTTTATTTTTAAATTTCATCTATAGTTTTAAATCTTTGATGGAAAAAAAATAAGAGCAGATAGTACACCAATTATTGTTGTATCGCAAATGAATGCTTGACTCAGGAACACCTGGACACGGAAGGTAAGTAATTTCTTTCTTTCTGTAAATCAAACTGTACTCTGACAAAACTAATCAACATTGGAAGTCAGCATGTAGCTACCTTTGGGAGTCAGTTACTGGGAGAAGAAGGGAGGGACCTCAGGGGAAGAAGTAGTGTTCTTTTTCTTGAAATGTGTTTTGGTTATTTAAAACCTTTCATTTTCTGAAAATTCACCTGGCTGAGCACTTATGATTTGGGTGGTTCTCTGAGTGTATATTGCACATCAATATTAAGTTTATTACACAAATATTATGTTCTTCTAAATATAAAAATAAGAAACTGCACTTTGAAATTTTGTCTTTGGGCTAAAAGGGGTTAAGAATCCTTAGTGGTTTCTTAGCAACAAATGTGTTCCTTTGGTAAACTACACTTTGTCACCTGTTTATTCTCACAAAGTTCACCTTCTCTTGTGGTGGGACACAACAAAATATCTGGAGTCTTCTGTTGGCCTCCAAGGCAGCTACAGTCTTACACAGAACAGAGTTTACTGATTGTTGCAACCAATCTTTGTCATGTTTTGATTTTGAAGTGATGATCTGTCCCTCTCCTGCTCTGCTTATGACACAGAGCTGTTGGGAGGATCAAAGAAGATATTGTGTGAAAGCGCTTTAAGTGCAGACTAACAATACGTACCATCGCCACTGCCACCACAGTCATCATCAAGGTTGCTTATTTCTAAAATCTTTTTTTTTTATTTTTATTTATTTTATGATAGTCACAGAGAGAGAGAAAGAGAGAGAGAGGCAGAGACACAGGCAGAGGGAGAAGCAGGCTCCATGCACCGGGAGCCCGACGTGGGATTCGATCCCGGGTCTCCAGGATCGCGCCCTGGGCCAAAGGCAGGCCCTAAACCACTGCGCCACCCAGGGATCCCAAGGTTGCTTATTTCTAACCTAGACTACAGAATACAAACTTCTTCAAGGTGTTTGTCTCATCCTATGGTTATTGTCCTTATTTCTTATACCACAAACACTGGACTATTTCTCAAACAGGTCAGCTAGAACACCTGAGTCAGTGTATGTGGCAGAATTGTTCCTTTTTCATCCATAATGAAGGCAGACATCACAGATTAATGCCGGCCAGCATTCTCTACTGCCTGAACATGGAGCTTGCTTCAGAATTCTTCTTAGCACTGCAACCTAATTACACCTGACCCTTGAACAACATGGGGGTTAGAGGTGCCAATCCCACTGCACAGTTGAAAATCTGCATAAAACTTTCAACTTCCCCCAAACTTAACTACCAATAGCCTACTGTTGACCAGAAATCCTACTAATAACATAAACAGTCAATTAACACATATTTTGTATCTTGTATGTATTATGCACTGTATTCTTACAACAAAGGAAGCTGAAGAGAAGAAAATCGTTATTAAGAAACTCATAAGAAAGCGAAAATACCTTGATAGTACTGTACTGTGTTTAATGGGAAAAAAAAAAAAACTACATATGGACCCACACAGTTGAAAACTTGTGCTGTTCAAGGGTTGTGTTTAGATTTGTTGTGTGGGGAAAGCCCATTTCTCATACTTTACATAGACATTAAGGCTATTATATGGAGGAAAAATCATAGATTTGTAGTATTAGGTGATAAAAAGTGTTGGAAGGAGTTATCTAGTTCAGTGTTATCAAGAGTGGTCTCTGGACCAACACATCAAGATTACCTGGGAACTTAACAGAAATGTTTTCCCACTCACCCACCCCCACCAACCTACTGAACCAGACAATCCAAGGGCAGGACTCAGCAATCAGAGTTTTGACAAGCCCTCCAGTGATTTTGGTGTGTGATAAATTTTCAGAACCACCACTCTAGTCCAATTATGTTGAGTTTTGCTGTTAACCTTAGGTGTACAGATGTTGAGTCTTTTCCCCAAAATTATCCATGGAATAAGATGCCAAACAGAAAAAAAATGCAACTTCCTAAATCCTAATTCTACATTGGACAGCAAGTAAAGAACTGCAATAAAACTTCTCTCTAATTTTCTACCTTAAGTGTATAAGCAAAAAGTTTTGTCATTTTTCAGCATCTTTTGGGAGGGCCACCCCTCCAACATTCTTAGTCTATGCAGTTTGGGTGTAGCATTTTGAATGGGCTCATAATCTGATCTGGCCAGAGCACCTCCAATCCCCTCATCTCTGCCAAGAGTGCAGGCACAAGAGGTCACTTGTATTTGGAACCGCCGAAGTGTTGTCACTTGGTGGAGAAAGCCTGTCTGAAAATGAAGTTGGTATAGAGAAAGTGTAACTGAAAGATGGACAGATGAAAAAAAAGATTGAGCTTCAACTTCACCTCCAGAACTAGCCGAGCCTGGAAGATAGAATAGCTCTGAACTTTTCTGTTTAAATAAATGTCCTTCTCCTCCAATTTTTTTTTGCTTGTTTAAGCCAGATTTGAGCTACTTTTCCATTCCATAAAACCAAAGAGCTCTGATTGATTTTTTGGAAGTGTGTATTATTTTAATACCTATGGTTTAATCACCAGAGAATGTGGATTACAGGGCAAGGTTTTCCACACAAGTTCTTGCAACAGGGGGGGGTCCTTCAAGACTGATGAATACTGATGAACTCTGCGGCACAAGGCCCCCTAGGACACTCACAGGTAGCAGTCCATATTTCTGCAAATATATAATATATTCAGAACAGAGTCCCTGGATAGCCATGTCACACTTCATTTCATAATAATGAAAGTCAGAGATCTCTACGTTGGTGAATTGAGAAATATTAACCTGGAACTAAACAATTCACAAAGGTCAATACTTTGTCAGGACTGATCTTCCATAGCTGTGTGAAGGCCCTTAATATATTCTGCTGCTGAAAGTCTTGTCCAATGGAAAAGTAAGATGGAATACTTCTTCCACTACTGTCTTCTGCTCCTTCTCTTTCAGTCTCCTCTATCTACCACCCACTATGGCCTACTGGACATATTTCTTGATAGAGTTGTCTGCATTTGTCCACCTTCCTCCTCAAACCAGAGTTCTTTAGATGTCACTCCCACCACTACACTGAAATGGTTTCCCTCCTTGAATCCCCACTCCTTTAGCTTCTGTCAGGAGATGAGCTCATGTTTCTTCTCACATCTCCCCACCTCAACCTCCCCTTTCTCTTTTGAAGGCTCCTCTTCACCTAACTTGTTCCTTGACATTGCTCATCACCTGGGTTCCTTTCTTGGTCATTGTTCATCACCTTCTAGTTTTTCTCTGATTGATTTTTTTTTCCTTTCCTACGATTTCAAATACGACCAATCCTATAGATCCCACCTAGAGTTCTCCCTTCAGCTCAGACTTAATATATACAATTCAATATTTCATGGGATCCTAAACTCAACATGTCTAACATTCAAATAATGTTCATTATCTCCCCACACCTGCCATTCTTGCCTTCATGAGCCCATTGTTTGGCACCACCATCCATTTTTCACCCTAGCTGCATACCTAAGCTTTTACCTTAACTCCCCCAGCACTTCCCATTCTCAAGCATCCAACCACCAAACATGACCTTATTTTACTTCCAAGGTAGTTATCCCTTCAATCACCCATATTTAGAGTCTTATTATTTCTTCTTTGAATTATTGCACTTGTCTTTTCATTGTTCTCCTGCCTTAGAATCTTCCCTGCTCATACCCACCAAATTGAATCCATGTGAATATAAATTTGTGTTGTCACTCTGCTTCAATACATTCAGTGGCCCCCATGTCCTCAGGGCAGACAAGCTCCTTGCCTGGTCCTTCTGCCCTCTAGAAATATGAAATTAATTCTGTTTTTTTCTCTTATTGATACATCATGCCTCTATGTCTTTGCCTATATTATCTCTTCTACCTGGAACTCTCCTGCTAGGTCTTCTCTTGGTTATTCTGCATGTGTGTGCTAAGAATCAGCTGATATGTGCCTCACCCAGGATGCTATTTCATTGTTTGTTTGTTTGTTTGTTTTAAGATTTATCTGTTTATTTTGAGAGAGCGAGTACAGACGAGTGTGAGAGAGGGAAAGGGGCAGAGAGGGAAAGACAGAATCTTAAGCAGACACCACTCTGAGCATGGATCCCAAGGTGGAACTCGATCTTATGACCCTGAGATCATGACCTGAGCCAAAGGAAACCAAGAGTTGGATGCTTAACTGACTGAGCCACCCAGGTTCCTCCAGGATGCCATTGCTAATACCTTCCGCCTGGGTTGGGATTTTACTAACCTGGAGCATATCCCCCTTCCTTCACATACTCATTGTTTTTATCATTTGTTTATGGGTCTGCCTCTGCTTTGAACCAAGACCTCTTGAGAGCAGAGACTGCATTGTTTACTTTTGTGACTGACTTACAGCAAACCTAGTAACTGTTTCTTAAATGGATGAATCAGAGCATTGGCTAGATCTATGATGCAGGAGAGTCCGGAAAAACTATTCATCAAAAATATGCCAGAGATACACCTATTTAATTGCAACTGTCTTAAATAGGCCATACTATTTGCCACCAGGATCACCAGAGTGTCATTAGCCCTAATTATCTTCCTGAGTTTAATTGATACTTAACAAGGTAGAGCATTAAAGGAGATATTTTATTCCTCTAATATTTCCATAGTAACACGTTGCATTATTGCAAATTCAGAATTACAGCTTTGCAGAGGCGAAGGTAAAAAGTAGTCTGTCTGGAGGGAAAGTGTTCTTCAAACAGACCTGGAGTGTTCAGGAAACATGAATTAAGAAACTTCTTGGTAAAGTGCAAATATCCTTTCCTTTCAGTGTGTTTCTATCTAATATTCTTTAATACATAAAACTGTAAGGATCAATAAAAGATACCATAATTGTTATTGCTAAAGAGTCCTGCAGGATGAAAGAGGTGATTTCATCCCCATTAATCACCCAGCTGCAAAAGCGTGGGCAGCGGACTGTTTGGTGATAATTAAAAGGATCACACCACATGAATAGGAAGAAACAGCTCCTCAAGTACCGCAGCCTGGGGAGGTGACAACAGTCTGGACCTATGTCATTAACTAAGGTTAACCCAGGGAGGGAGCTCCCTGTTCAGGGCCAGGGAACAGGTTGGTAAGATCTAATTTTGGGGGATCCACACTGACAGAATGGGGACAACAGAGAGCAACCTCATTTCAATCCACACATTAGAACCACAGGAGCCCATGGTTAAGGGCTGGACTCTTCATTCTTTGAATAGTGCTCCATTATTCAGATTGAGCACTGACTATGGCACTTAATCCTGGGCACCTTTCATGTACTACTCCATCTCTACCATAAGCCTTTGAGGTAGTACTGCTATGACACCACATGTTACAGATGACGAAACTAAAAGCTCATGACTTGCCTGAGGTCTTTAAGTGGCAGAGGCAGGATTGAAGTGTGAATAGTTGCAGTCGATGCTCACCTATATCAAAGTGTGGTGGTACCAGCAGCAGCAACAGCACCTGGGAACATTCTTGAAAGGCAAATTCATGGGTTTTGCTCCAGATCCCTGTACTCAGAAACTCTGGGAACAAGGTCCGATGATGTGGGTTGTTCTATGCTGGAGGGGAATCTGATGTACTTGAGGCCAAGTTGACTCTCTGTTATAATACCTTCTGTTGCAGTAATGTTTCTCCAACATTACCATACATGCAGATCACCTGGAGAACTCCTGGTTCAGCGGACTGGCCTGAGATTCTGCACTGCTAACCAGCTCCTGGTGATCTCATATTGCTGGTTTGTGGACTAGACTTTGGATAATAGAGCCCTAGCCTGTAAGCTTAGAGAATCCTGATCTGCTCCTCCTCTGTTTTAAATCCTGGTTTGGTTAGAGGACTTGACCCACATTTTGTGTTGAATGAATACACCAAGAGTCAGTACGTCTGCATGTCTGAGTCACTGACTTTTGACTCGGTGGGAATGTACTACTAACCTGAAATGCATTTGCCCAACCTGCTCTACCAAATTTCTAATCACACTATCCACTCATTTGCTCTTGAGAACTGTCATGTTACCCACTGACTTCACAGACTTTTTTACCCTTCTAGTCTTTCAAGTGAGTAGGGCACTCTGGATACTCCAAAGGCAAGGGGACATATCATATGTTTTAGAAAAGTGGTGAAAAAGTAGGATGTAAGAAGGGCGTAGAGCAAATGGACAAAGCTAAGAAGCAGTGTAAAAGGGACTCTCAGAAGAGAGATGATTTGCCATTGGCTGAGCCTCTGAGCGTTGTTCCAAGTCCCCTCCCACTTTCAGGCTAAAGGTTGGAATAGCAGTGGACCTCCTTTTGCACTAAACTGGCTCAAAGCTGTTGGGAGGTTGAGGAGCAAGGTGGAGAAAGGGAGATAACTCCATCAAAAACGTTTGAACATTTTGAACGTTCAAAAACATTCCCAGGTGCTGCCGCTGCTGCTGGTACAACCACACTTTGATGTAGGCGAGAGCAGAGACCCAGCTATTTGCACTTCGATCCTGTCTCTGCCACTTAAAGACCTCAGCAAGTCATTGATCTCTCTAGATTTTAGGTTTGTCATCTGTAAAATGTGGTGTCATAACGGTCCGACCTCATAGGTTTATGGTAGAAATTAAATAGTACATGAAAAGTGCCTGGGGCATAGTGAGTATAAATCAAATATTTATAATGGTATAAATCAAATATTTATAATGTTTATGATATAAATATTCTAAAATCATCCCTAACAACAAAACAGTCACACCATAAGCCTTGGATGGAGACTTAATGAAATGAAAAAGTGTCCGATTGGCCAGGGGAAAATGAAGTTAGCCCAGAAATGAGGCAAAAAAGAAGAAAGAATGCTGCCTGGCTCTCCTCCAGTGAGTGAAAAGTAAGCTTCTTTAAACCCTTAACAAATGCCTGGATCCTTAAGGGAATCAAATATTTTTGTAAATAGCCTGCAGGGCCCAAGGCTCTAGCTCGTCCTAAGTAAAACACTCCAGCACGGTAAGCCCTTTAAGGATGGGGGTTGGCGGAACATTGATAAATGCCCTGTGCTGATTGTAATGGTGGGGCCGCAGTGATTTACAAGAAATGATTCCAAGAATTGATTTTGGAGGCATTACAGAACTCAAGAACAGGACTTCAGAATTCCCCGGCAGAACTGAGAATAATGCTGAGCTGTATTAAAATGGTGGCATAAATATTACTTTAAGTTTGATTAAAATTTAAACAAGTTGTAATGAACAGATACAACGGCTCTTTTAGACATTATTGACTGCATTTAAGAGATCAAACAGCTGAGTGAGAGAAAATGACTTCCAGGCATTCTCAAAATTAGTATTTTAACTGAAGTTCTTTGAACTAATATTCATAGAATATTTATGTAACTGGGACAACTTAACATTCTAAACAATGACATTTCCTCAAAGCATTGCTGTAAAAGGAGGAATGTATAATACATACACTATTAGAATTTCATGACTGGCTGGTACAGAGTACCTTTTGATCTAAAAATCTGATGATTCCTTAAAGAGCAGTCTTCTATGTGATTATTATTACAACTCATTAAGTCAGCCTATGAAGCACGTAACCAAAGTTCTACGCATACCATGTTTTTGATAATTGTTGTTAGAGGCAATATGGTTACGCCCTTTTTTTTTCATTAAGATTCTATTTTTTTAGAGCAGTTTAAAGTTAATAGCGAAACTGAAGGAAAGGCACAGAGATTGCTCACATAGCCCCTCACCCACTCATGTGTAGCTTCCAAATTATCAGCATCCCCTTCACCCAATGGTACATTTGTTACAATTGATGAGCCTACACTGACATATCATAATCACCCAAAGCCCATAGTTTACATTACAGTGTGCTCTTGGTATCATATGTTCTATAAATGTGGACAAATGTAAAATGGCAGGTATCCATCATTATAGCATTACACAGCCTTTGTGCCTCACCTGTTCATCCCTCCCCACCCCCACCCACAACTCTTGGTTACCACTGATCTTTTTACTGTCTCTGTAGCTTTGCCTTGTCCAGAATGTCATCTAGTTGAAATCATGCAGTACGTAGCCTTTTCAGATTGACTTCTTTCACCTGATGATATGCATCTAAGATTCATCCATGTCTTTCCATGGTTTGATAGGTCAATTCTTTTTAGCACTAAATAATATGCCATTGTCTGGTATCACAGTTTATTTATCCATTCATTTACTGAAGGATACCTTGGTTGCTTCCAAGTTTGGGCAATTATGAATAAAGTTGTCATAAACATTTACGTGTATATTTATTTTTCTATCCCTTTGGGTAAATGCCAAGGAGCAGGATTACTGAATTGTATAGTAAGAATATGTTTATTTTTTAAATTTTATTTATTTATTCATGAGAGACACAGAGAGAGAGGCAGAGACATAGGCAGAAGGAGAAGGAGGCTCCGTGCGGGGAGCCCAATGCAGGACTCGATCCCAGAATCCTGGGATCACGACCTGAGCCAAAGGCAGATGCTCAACCACTGAGCCACCCAGGTGCCCAGAATATATTTAATTTTGTAAGAAACCATCTGACTGTCTTCCAAAACTGCACCTCACCAACAATGAATGAGAGTCTCTGTTGCTCCCCAAACTTGCTAGGATTTGGTGCTATTGGTGTTCCATATTTTGGCCATTCTAACTAGGTATATAGTGGTATCCCGTTTTAATGTGCTTTTCTCTGATGAATATGATGTGGAGCATCTTTTCATATATTTATTTGCCATATTTGTTAGGTTTGAAGATTTCTTTGTAAATTTTAGATAACAGTCCTTTATCAGATGTATAAATATTTTCTCCCAGTCTGTGACTTTTCTTCTTATTCTCTTGACACTGTCTTTTGCAAAGCAGAAGTCTTTAATTTTACTGAAGTCTAGCTTAGCAATTATTTCTTTCATGGGTGGTGACTTTGGTGTGACATCTAAAAAAAATCACTGCCATAACCAAGGTCACATCAGTTTTTGTCCTATGTTATCTTATAGGATTAATATAGTTTTGAACTTTACACTTAGGTCTGTGACCTATTTTGAGTTAATTTTTGTGAAGAGTATAAGGTTTGTATCTATATTCAGTTTTTTGCACACAGATGTCCAGTTCCTGCACAATTTGTTGAAAAGACTCTCTTGACTCCATTGTATTGCCTTCTCCCTTTATCAAGTTGAATATATATATAATTGGCTTTTGAGCCATAGAAATACAACCGTTGACCCAAATGGAGGACTGGCACTGACTTGCTAGCCCAGTGTCCATCACCTCAATATTACCGGCTATTATTTCCACTTTGGGTATAACTGGGGACTGTATGCAACCAAGAAAAAAGGTAGTTAAAAACTCTGATGCAAACTAAAGGAGGCTCCTTGACATTACAAATATAGGATATCCCAAATATCTTTTGCTTATTGTGGTAGATATTCTGATATACAGCCAGGCCGCATTCAGGACTGAGGATTTATTCTCCAGTTGCGGGAATGTTGCCAGCAGAAAGTTGGCAGGTAATAGTGCCCTCTGGGGCTTCAGGCTGAAGAGAGCCACTTTGCCCAAACTCACAACCATTTCCCAGGGCAGTCTATAACCAATGACTGAACAATATGGGAACACCAAAATCCAACCCCTTGGCCCCAGTCAGGGAAAAATCTGAAGGATCATCTCAGCCTCACAGCACCTGAGGCTTTCGTTGGAAGTGACTGAAACCCAGATTAACTTCTCCTGCTGGCAAACATTCTTCCATAGTTTCCGTTTTATGGGAGCTGACCCCAAGAGTACTCCCTAATAAACCTCCTGCCCACTAATCTCTGTCAGAATCCACTCCTTAAGAACTCAACTTACAACAATTAGTAATTGAATGTTGCACTGAACTACTGTCTTTACAGAGAACTAAGAATGGAGGTAATATGGCTAAAACTCAAGGTTTGGGAACTAGGTTGTAATACAAGGTGTGGGATTGACCAAAAATGATTCTAAATTCTCACTGCCTGAGCAGTGAGCTCCCGCCCCCCTTCTCCCTGTGGGAGGTGTTGTATTACCTATGTGTGGGGACCGTCAAATCCCAGGGCCCAAATTGTCTAGGGTTTGAGCAGCAGGTAATCTGAGACAGTTCCTATAAATAGCTAAAACCCCAAACCAGATGGCCTAGCACAGAAGTGGTTTTATTACTCCCCCTGACAAAGCTGCTGTCTCACATCTACCCTACAAAAGGCAGAACAGCCGACAGAGCAAGTTCTCTTCACTGGAACATAGGACCTTGCCTCCCTGTGATCTCCCACATGTCTAGTAAACACCCAAACCTCTTCAAGCCTCTCAGAGGGTACACAGAAGGAAGAGCAGGGGCTCCACTTCTCTCACTGACACTGGCCTCACATTGCTTTTCCTTTCTCCACAAAAGTCTGTGCCTTTACCCACATCAGCAGTGTTACAGAATTTATCTTGAATTGTCATGGTTGACAAATGGAGATTTGTATGGGATCTTCCTTGTACGACAAGTATAAGCACGAAGGCCTGAATTCTACTTAGTACCAGTTATGATTTTTTTGAAATGTAAAAGGGGATAATGGCTACAATCCCTGTAATGAAGACAGATGACTGGGAGAGCCAGGAGAGGGGGATGGATGGATGTCCCCAAAGCCTGAAAGAAGATAGCTTGGTGTGAGAAGTCACCAGTGGCTGGCCAGATCTGACTGCAAAAGCAGCACCTCTCTGTAGTGGTCCTGAGAGATCCTTCACTCTTGCCAAGACAATAGCTAGATGGTCCAGGGAGCCTGTACCCTAGATGGAGGAGCTACACCCAAGCTCAGCTTCCCCTGGGACCATTAGCTTCCTTCTCCCAGCAGGAAAGAATGCACCTTCCTCAGGATTCCTTAAGCCCTGAAGACCTGGGCAGACAGAAGCCCTCAAAAAAGCTATATTCCAATCCAGATAGCCTGACTCCAGGTTGGCCTGATACTTCCCCTCAGTCAAGGGAGCTTACCTTGCTTTATATAAGGGGAGAGTAGTAAAGGGATTGAGGCCATGGCTCTGTGAGATGATAGGAGGAAGTACCTTTTCTTCATTCTGACCCTGACTTCATGCATCTCCCTTTCTCCTAGGAGAAGTTATTGCTTGATCAGAGCTCCAGGACATTGTGCAATTCATCCCAGGCCCTGGTACAAGTAAAACCCCAGATTCAACCCACCTTGCCTACAAAAGATCATCTAGTATTTCTTGCAAAAATATCTTACAACCTTATGTATAGCTTTCCCTATTAAAACAGGTTCACATGCATGAACTCAGTAAGACCCACATCAGCCTGGTGAAGTTGGCAAGGGAGAGATTATATAATCCACACATTTTCAGAAAGAAAAATTGGAATAAAGGACATTTTCCTTCCTGATTTATGAAAAAAATCTTATAAATACATAGAGCTTGAATCATAGCTACTTTAACAGGTAATGAATTATCTTTTTAAAAAGGATAAAATTAAATGAAGCTTGTACTACCACAGAAAATCCTGGAATTATCATCAGCATGATTATAGGGCATTAATAAACCCTGCAGCTTGTTTTAAAACTTTTGATAAAAGCTGTAAGGAGAGAGAGAGAGAGATAAGATGTTCAGAGACTTAGATGAAAGGAGTTTGGAGAAAAGTAGCTAAAGTTGAGAGAAAGTGATTGATAATAAAGTACAGACCAGTCTATGATTGGGATGGTTAAGGTCAGTCAACACATTCCATGTAGTCTAGAAAGGCAAACACAACTTCAAAAATGTGCTCCCAATACACTGTGTGATGTACCTTCCCAGGATAATGTGGCATTATGGAATAGTGTGTACTTGTTCCTCCTCTTCTGAAATACCTAATTTACTTCTCCTATCCTTGAAATAGGAAACCATTTCAGTAAAAAAGGATCCATTCAATAAACACACTTATCAAAGGCCCACATGGTGCTAGATATTTGTTGGAGGCCAAATACAAATAAGCCAGTTTATTTTGTGAAATAGACCCATCAATAACTCATCACACTAGAGTATGATGAGTAATAGAAATGGGTCTCCTGAAGAGCATGAGTAATGGCTACTGATCTGAGAATTAGCAAATATTTTGCTTTCTACATAATTGCATAACTGTCATCTATGGGGAGGGATGCCACCCATTGAGTCAATCTTCCTATAAAATTAAGAAGGAACATGAGTTTTATTCTTCCTGAACTGTGCCTTTACTTTTTCTATAATAATGTTGCCATCAGGAAGCTATGCAGGATTGTCCCTCTGAGTTTGTTACTTTTCATAGAATCACTGGTGTTTAAACATAGAAGGGACTCCAGAGACTAACTACCCCAAACTCCACACTGCACAAAATCCCTTTCCTCAAAGTCCTGACAACTGGTCCTATGAACAGGAAGTAGTTTTATCTGCTTCCTTTGTTTTCTCTGAGTGATTCACATTAGTACAAATACTTCAAGCCCAGTGCATTCTGGGAAGTGAGGATCCACAGGATGCATCTCCTCAGTGCAAAACTGCTTCTAGAAACCCTGGAAAGCCCCCATGCCACCTCTATATAGGACATACTCATAAAGCAGATGTTTTCTAGTTTTAATTTTTGTGTACTCTCAGATGGATTCAGCTAAACATATCTGAGCTTTATTCATAATTGCTACAGTAGGTAATTTGTGTCTGTGGTAACAGTAATTTAGAGCTGTTAATGAAAATGAAGATGAATTAAAAAAAAAACTGAGGCTGACATGAAAATATGGAGGATTCACAAGTGAACTGTGTTTCAGTTTTTCTTTGCTATTCCCAAGGACATATATTACTTTGGTTGAAATAAGAAAAAAAAAAAACATTGTCACACGGTCTCATACTGTGCATTTTGTAAACATACCTGCAGCCCCTCAATAGCCAGTTTGAGGATTGAAGGTGTCAGTTTGGAGGCTTGTTTGAAGGAAAAATTACTCCAGTCTATAATTAAAATGAAACCATTTATCTGAAGCTCTGGATCTTCAATAAGGACTTCCAGGGACAGCAGGATGGCACGGAGGATGTCTGTGAAGGAGTTCCTGCAGCCAAAGCAGAAAGGAGAGGCTGTGTGTGAATATTAGCAGGTGATGTGTGTGTAGAGGGCTGGCTGCCTCACACCACTGCTCTGTGAACCTGACCTGCAAGATAACATGGGCGTTCTTTACCCAAAGTGATCAGAAATACATTTGCTAAACTTCACAGGAGCAATACTTCAAGACTCACAGGATGGAAGCCTCCCTTTGACCTGACTCCATTAGCACCTCCAAACTTTTTGAGGTATCTCTCTATAGTGCTTCCATTGGCTTCCATACTCTGCTTCTGGAACAAAATTGATTGCATTTCACTGAAATGCATCCCTTATCTCTCTCTCACAGAGCTCTGTTAACTTCTAGGGCAGGGACTGGGCCATAATCATAGTTGTGTTCTCAGCACCTAGCTTCTCAGTGAATCATTGCTGAACAAATGAGGTGAGACCTCAATCAAAGGTACTTATTTTGATTAAACCCCTTCTTCCTTTTGTACATTGAAAATCTTGCTAAAAGTATAAAAACATCCATGCAACTGATACTATTTTTTTTTAGCTTCAATTCTTGGATAGAGAAAAATAAAACAGAGAGAATAGCTTATTTTCATTGAAGGTTTGCAGAGTGTGATTCAGGAGGGAAATCACTTTGAGTACATCAGTAACTATGACAACAGGCAGACCTGAATACAAATGAGAGTGACAGTTCTCCAGTGTTGTATGTGCTCCTCCATGTCATGTATTTTCATTCATCAGATGATTTTTGCATTAAATAATTTTCAGACATGAAGAAATGATGGCATTTTCATTCTGCTAATTCTCCCAACAAATTATCTGAACTGTAAATCTAAAATCTTAGAGGATCTCTAAATTTGGTGTCTTTTTTGGTAAGTAGGAAAATAGAAGCTTGGATGGCAAGTGATGGCAAAATTCATTACTTCCTTTGAGCTACAATTAAAATCATAAGGTATCTCCTCTTGTGAAATAAGTGTGAAATTATCAGGTTCTTGAGCAAGCATTTCAACCTGGTTCAAATTCTAACCAACTCTAATGATTCCAGATTAGAAATCAGGAAGTTTGTGATAGAACAGTAAGTCAATAAGAATTTATTGAATGTCTATTATAAGCTCAGCATTGTGTTTTATACTTAGGGATATAAAATAGTATGTTTTATTTCTATTTTCAATGAGCCCTTGATTTAGTTGGGGTGGGCTAGGAAATTAGCAACTTGTGTTGAAAGGGATCAATAAAATTGAATAGTCAGGGAGGAGTTTATGGAGGGATAAAAGCTTGGGATAAATAGAATTTTGATGGATAATTGGAAGAAGAGGGAGCAAGGCATTTCAGGAAAGACAAGTGATGATAATTGAAAAATAAAGATATACAGCCCATTCTGCTTCTGTATAGTTCCGTTTATTAAATTTTTTTTCTTTGTATCAAGCTAAAATTTTCCTCCCCTGGATCTACCTATTGGGTATAGTTCTACAAAAGAAAAAGCTCAGGCCTACATAGCTTCAACTATGTAAACCCGGCAATGATGCCCTATGTAATCTCTAGATTAAAAAAAATTAGTAGGGTAGCCCGGGCGGTTTAGCGGTTTAGCGCCACCTTCAGTCCAGGGTGTGATCCTGGAGACCCGGGATCGAGTCCCACATCAGGCTCCCTAGGTGGAGTCGGCTTCTCCCTCTGCCTCTTTCTCTCTCATGAATAAATAAATAATCTTTTTAAAAAAATAGTAAATTTAACCATTTCTTATAGGAAATGGTTCTTATACTCTTATCATTACTGTTTTCTTTCAGATGTGTTCTCTTTTAACTTTAAGAGAGATCAAATTTCTATTAATGTAGGATAGGTTTTATTAGGACTTTGTTTTTGCATCCACATCAAACATAATAGAAAAACCAAAGTCTTTTTCAGACATACAGCTTTGTATTGGGAAATAACTTTATATGGAGCATGGAACTAAAGAGAATGAAAACATTGAAATACTAATAGTAAACTGATGATGACCATTAGGGAATTAGAAAGTCTGACCATGGATAAGCTTTCTTTGGAAGAACACACATGTGTAGAAAGTCAGGACTAAAAGATTAAGCCTTAAGTAGAGCTTATTTATAGTATTGAGTCAAAGGAAGAAGAATTAAAGAAGTAAGAGGTAAGAGGATCAAGATAGTGTTAGATTAAAAAAGAGAAAAAGTGTTTCAAGAAATAAGGGTATGATAGATTATAAATGTTGCTACTTGCTCTTTTGTCTTTGGTCATTGCCATGGTAAAAAATATGCTACAGCTAGCATGATGGACTGAAGAGAAGGGTGAGGAACACAAATCAGTGAAACCCCCTAGCCAACTAGCAGATCTTCATGGGAAGCAGAGCTACTCAGCTAAACTCAGGCTCGATAAACTCAAGCTGTCTCACAGATGCATGAGCAATAATTAATGATTACTTTTTTCAGCCACTGAATTTGGGGCTGATTTGTTACACAGCAATGGCTGTCCAATATCAGAGGGTTAAGTTAACCAAGTCAAATGCAACAGCATAAATGAGAGATAGCATCTTTTCTCATCACTTATCCACTTGTATCCACTCCCAAGAAAAAATATGGAGCTCTGTCTGGAAATGTGGAAAACATTTTAGGCATTTTCAACACCAGGACCTTACTGCAGGATAGGCATTGTCAGTGAATGAAGTATTGTATTCATAGAATGATCTCAAGAGAAAAGTGAAAGGATTCTGGACTTCATTATAGTTTCCAAATGTTCCAATACTTCACTTTTCCAGAGGAACTGGATAAGCAGGAAAAAGTTGAATGGAATGTGTTTCAAGTCATATGGTTTAACCCCTGTTGAGGAGGGCAATCTCACGTCATACCTTAGTTATGATCATTATCTTGAATCCCTTACTTCTTTCTTGGCTTCCTCATATGGATTTCCCTCATCTTCCTCATTCCTCCTTACAACACTTTTGACTTGTGAAATCCTCCCAGGTTTTCATAATTTAAAAATACCTATTGGACCATGTACTTTATGCAGATACTCTGTGCTCAAGGAGGTGGAACATAAATCCCCACTCCTTAAGTGCAGGTTCAACGTAGTAACTTCCTTCCAAAGAGTATAATATGGAAAGCGAAAAAAGAGTAAGTTTACCCTGGAGGAACCTGACAAATACTACCGTGGGTAAGTGCTTTGGGCCAACATCAACAGAGTAACTTGTGTTGATAGTATCATCTCTTGATAGTGTAAAGAAAATGGCACTCTGTCTCTGTGATCTTCCTCCCCCAAAAAAACACAACCCCAGATTAATCAAGAGAAAAACATCAGATAAATTCCAATTGAGGAACATTCTATAAAATGCCTCACCAACATGCCTCAAAATCATCATAAAATCTTCATTAAAAAGCAAGGAAAGTCTGAGAAACTGTCACAACTAAGAGGAACCTAAGAAGACATGAAGATTAGATGCAATGTAGTATCTTGGGTGGGATCCTGGGATAGAAAAAAGATACCAAGTAGAAATTAAAGAAATCTAAATAAATTATGGACTTTGTAAATTAAAATGTATCATTATTAGTTGTTAATAAATACACCAGAATTTGTTCACTCTATTAACTTATTTAGACTTTTACATTGTTTGATAACTCATAGAAAAAAATTATTTTCTGTACTGCCTACAATCACAATTCTATCAGAGTATATTATCTGTATCAAAAGTAACAGATGAAAAATGGATAGTTAGAGTTTTTACCCTTTTCCTATAATTTTCATAGCATTTCTGTAGTCAGTTATAGATTGTATCAATTTTTGATTGATAAAAAAACCACAGATTGAGCTATATGAGCTACAGATTGCCAATGAAATATAAGGTAGAAAGCTTCAACTTCCCCTCCCCACAAAGTATAATATATTTATATTTATTAGGACTTATTCATAGTTTATCTAAGGGTTTTCATCATTATACAGGCAAGCACTTAGAGATTATAAATAGTGACTCATTTTTAGGATCTATTGTTTGTATGACCTGAGCACCCAATATTTTTACCTGAGGCTTTGAAATTTAGCAATAGCATAACAAATGAGATGCAAAATAGTGGAAAATAGTAAGCCCTTTACCAATAAAAAGATTCTCAAGCTTCAAGAAGTGACCCCTTTATGCTTTAAATTTTTAGTAAAGATTCTAGAACCTAGAACCTAGATCCTAGACTCCTATAAGAAAAAAGATGTTAAAAAAAAAAAAAAAAAGATGTTATCTGTGATCAGATAACCATGTAGAGATGCAGTGGGGTTGCCAGTGACATTGTTTCTTAGAAGGAGCAGTGAGAAGCCTCTTAATCATTCTGAAATCACAGGGCATATGATTATTGTAATTTTTCTGCTGTAATAAGAAGTCTCTTAATATTAGCAGTTAGAGCTTTTAGACCCGTCCTATCACAAAACCTCTCAATTTCATGCTCAATATCAAGTGTTTACAGTTTTTTCCTTGAAATTTTTAAAAAGTCCTCCTTAAAGCACAAAAAGCTTTTGCAAATTATTGGCTACCAAATATCTATGTTTTATTCACAGATGCAGAAATATTGCACCTGAGCATGCTTCTTTATCTCTTCATCCCTTTGAAGCTTCTTTCAAAGTTATTAACATAATCATGGCATGGTTCTCATAGTTACTGATTATGCTTTTTCCCTTTTCTGATGATGATGTCCAAGCCAAGGTGGAGAGGAACATGTGCTCCAACTGTATCTCCTCTGACATATTTTGGCATCTGGACAGAGGAAGAACCCTATTTTGATAAAGTAGCAAAAGGGCCTGTACCTCAGGGCTTGACATCCAGACTGCCACCCACCAAGTAAGTGTCCACTCATAGAAGGCTGAAATTCAGTAAAGAGTCATTTCCTGCTCCTCCATGTAGAATGTTGTTGCAAGAATCATGCAAAATGATGTGTGAAGAAGCTTTGTGAATTGGAACGCGCATCCTAACAGGAGGCAGTATTTGTACTTGCATGAATTATAGGGATAACCCTCTTGGTCATGCTGCTTTCATGGTGGTGATGGTAGCAGGACAGTAGGTGTATAAAATTCAGTTGTGTTCTATCCAGGGGATTTTCTCCTCTTCTAGGGTTGAGGGTTTTCAAAACATGGTCTGAGTTAAGAATTCTGGTGATATATTTTCTGAAATGGGTTCTAATAATTCCTGCATGATCAAGGTTTAGCTGGACAGCCTCTGTGTGTCATTGTGCATTGAAACAAATGAATATATATTTCTCAGTGGGGTAATCAAGGAAAAGTAAGAAAAAACAATACTGTTTTGAAAATATTAGGTGCAAGGAAGATGATAACAAAAATGTTTAACTTTGGGAACCTGGGTGGCTCTGTCAGTTAGACATTTGCCTTTGGCTCAGGTTATGATCCCCGGGGTCCTGGGATGGAGCCTCATATTGGGCCCCCTGCTTAGTGGGGAGTCTGTTTCTCCCTCTCCTTTTACTCCCCCATCCTCTCACTCATGCTCACTCTCTCTCTCAAAACAAATAAATAAAATCTTTAAAAGAAATGTTTGGGGTGCCTGGGTGGTTCACTGGTTGAGCATCTGCCTTTGACTCGGGTCATGATCCCAGGGTCCTGAGATAGAGTTAAAGACCAGGCTCCTCATGGGAAGCCTGCTTCTCCCTCTGCCTATGTCTCTGCCTCTCTCTCTATGTCTTTCATGAATAAATAAAATCTTTAAGAAAAAAAGAAATGTTTAACTTTGCTGTAGTAGACTTAATATTTGCAAGAGCTTAATATTACATTTATTTTCCTGAATGTTAGCTGGAAAGTAAATTAAACAATTACTTTTCTCAGCAGGGATGATCACATGAACAGTGGCCTGGATTTAATTTTGCCTTACATGATTTGATGAGATTCATTATCTCAAGAGTAGAGAGAAAAGGAGAAAGGGAAAAAGAGACCAGGAAAGAAAGAAAGTAGAAAGAAAGAATGAAAAAAGAAAGAATACCTTGCAATTAATTTTTTATCTCTATTAACTTCATCCTATTCTAGTCAGTGAAGAAAACTTCTGGATTTGTGTTAACATAGAATAAAACTCCTTGTAACACCAGAATAATGAGTTGCCTCCTGATTTGTATTCGTTGTAATATGGGAAATTCTGGTTCTCAAGCCTCAGCATCAGATAAAAAGAATAATGTATTCAATACCATTCAAATGTAACACATGCAGCCCAGTTCCTATGTGTGGAGTTTTAGATAAGGTACAAGCTACAGCAGATCATCTGCTTTCTGAATTTTTAGTTCCTTTCAGGTCACAGACTCTCAACTTAAATGGAGTATACTTCATAAAAACAAGTACAGTCATCTCAAACGTTTGTCTATCTTTACCAAGTATTACAACAGTATATGGGGAGAGTATGGGGTACTTATCCTTGGCTCAAACCCAAATCCTAACCATCTGTTTGCTTATAGAGGACAGAAGACAAAAGGGTAATGATCTTGTCTAAGAACAGGGCCATCTTTTAGAACTAGTAAAAAGAGAAAATAAAGATAAAAATGTGAAATCAGTGTTTTGTCAATCAAGGAAAGCTTGAAGATAAGAGGCTGTACTTCTGTAGACCAACCCTGACAGGCCTATCCATCTCTTGATACAGACACAAGAATGTGAAGTATTCATATGCACCATTCAAAATGACATTGAAACTAAAGCTCTCAAATTCTAATCTGCCAGTGTTCTTCCTTGTTTGTGTTTCTGTGGCAAACAAGTGTATATACCATGTGCGTGTGTGTGCATGTGTGTGTATACATACAATAACTCACAATTTGGAGTTAATTCCCCTATTATTTTCCATCCCAGTTACTTTTTGCTTAAATGAAGAAATGATTTGACGAAATAAAACCTATCTTTTCATCGCATTTGATCCAAGTGTTTCTAAATTCATCCCAAAATTGAAGAGAACAAAATTAAGACCAAATGCACCTATCTGCTCACTTACATAGATAATGCAATTTCTTTTTTTTTAAAGATTTTATTTATTTATTTGTTTATTTATTTATTTATTTATTTATTTATTTATTTATTTATGAGAGAGAGAGAGAGAGAGAGAAAGCGTGCACGTGTATGAGTTGGGGGAAGGACAGAGGGAGACAGAGTCTTAAGCAGATTCCAAGCTGAGCCCTGAGCACAGAGCCTGACACAGGGCTTCATCTCATGACCCTGAGATCATGACCTGAGCTGAAGTCAAGAGTTGGATGCTTAACTGACTGAGCCACCAAGGCACCCTCAGGTAAAGCAATGCAATTTTTTAGCATTCAACATCATCTTCTAAATTTTTGGAAGTACCTGGAACAAGATAAGGAGTCAAGAGGCATTTATTCAAAAATTTAACAAAGTTCTACTTTATGGAAAACACATAAAAGGATTTTTTTTCCTTTTCTGCTAGTAGATGGAAACTGATAGAGGATATTTTAAAAAATATGTATAAAGGAGGCAAAGGAAGCATAATTATTAAAAACAATAAGATATGGAGTTAGGCAGACTCTGATTCAAATCCTGGCTGTTCTAAGTGAGCTTAATAAGTTATTTATCTCTCTGGCTTAGTTTTCTCATCCGCAGAAGGAGGATCACAGCACCTACCCCACTGGTAATAGAAAAGTAAGATATGTACAAAAAAGCCACTGCAGAGCAACTGGCTCATGATAGCCCATAGAATGTACTAATTGTCACAGGTGGTTTTCATTGTTCCATAAATGAATATCATATCAGGTAGAAAGTAATAGGGGTTGCAAAGTGTTTGGAAGTAATGAGAAAGAGAGATCACATAATGCTGGGGGGAGACAGGATATCTTCTACTGGGCTGTGAAGAATGGGAAGGTTTCCCATAGAAGGGAAAGGGTGGAAGAAGCCATGTAAACAACAGTAAGGGTTGAGAGCACAGAGACTATACATTGGGAGCAACAGTATGCTTACTTATGCTGTGGAACAAAGAGAAAAGAATGCAGAAATATGGTCACAAATGGTGGTGTGACTTGTCTTCATTCTGCTTGATGGGACAACCACTGAGTGTTTACGTAGGGGGAGGAGGCTGTGGCAGTTACACTTTAGGAAGCTTTGGACTGGCCACTGGGAGATTAGAGTCACACAGCTCAGTTAAGAGGAGATGACTACAAGACATTAGGTGAGAGCTGAAGGGAAACCATAGAGCTATGAGAAGAACTGCAGAGGACATTAGCCAGGACTTAGTTACAGATTAGATGGAGGTGTCAAGAGAGGAAAGACAGTGCTACGAATTAAGACAAAAGGAACTCTGTCAAGTGAGAATCAAGTCAGATATGCTATAGTTGTATCTTTTATAGGGTCTTAGTAGTAAGAATCAGCACCCAGGACAATGACACACCGTGTTGATGTTAGTATTAATATGATTTGACATCAGGGCTGTCAAGAGGGCATCAAGAAGTATGTGGTTGTGTGGGGTCTGCATTCCTGCCACATGAGTGATGAAATCCCTCCTTAAATCAATGCCATGTCTGCAGGCAAGAATATTTCCTGTCCTATTCATAAGAGACCATTTGACTTCGTAGCCTAGATTATGAACTTCACCAGAGCTGGGAGTGTATTATTTATCTTTGAATCCCTGGCAATCACCAGGACCCGCATATAGTAGATACACAACAAATGATACTTAGTGAAGGAAGAAAGGCAGGTGTGGTAAACAAAACTGTTGGATGCTCTGAAACAGTGAAAATAGACAAAATCCACTCTGGGAGCACCAGTGGGTAACTTTTTCTCATCTTCAATGTCTCTTATGCTTATTGCTAAGGGAAGTGGTGTCAGATGTGTGTCCTAAAGCACCTTCACCATTATGGCTCATATTTATAGAATAATGGGCTACTAAGCACCATGTATCAAGAGGAGGAAAGGAAAGCAGGCTTTAAGATTTGATTTGAAGTTAGGACAGGGCCATGCATGTATTCACGTAAGGTTAGTGACAGCATTAATTAAGACTAAGAAAATGACAGTCTAGAAGAGCTAATAATAAATGCTAGATTGGGATGTTTCTAGGTAGGAAGTTTGGTATACCATGAGATTCTTAGCCCACTGGGAAAGAACTGATCCCCAAATACCACTTAAGACAGCCTGAGATGCAAGTGAGGAAAGGGTCTATTTCATTCAGCTCTCTAGATGGGGATTGATCCAAGGTCTACAGGGAGCCACAGAAGAAGAATTCAAAACCACTCCAAAGGAAGTGAGCTATGAGCATTCCATCCATTACTAAATGACTATGAAAAACTAATTTCATGCTTGTCTCTTCTGGTGGTAACTTCCCTGGCTGAGGAGCTTCAGAAAGTAAAAACTAGGAAGAGTCTCAGGAATGTAAATAAGTATCTAATATTAAATACTAGTCACAGAGTTAGGATCCTATCCACCTAACTGAGGTCACAGACAGCAAGATCTCCCTTGATGTGAGTGAATTGATGTGGATGGCCACATTACTCTTATTCCAGTGGAACTCAAGTGACATTTATAGATCTTGCACAGGGTTCATGGTTATGTACTAGTCACTACTTGAAATAGAATATTCTTTACTGTAAGTTTGTCTGGCTCTTATAACAGTAACATCAGTAATATCACTTTCAGGATAAGAAAATGGATGTTAAGATAAGAGAGTATCAAAGGAAAACATCCATCCCATAATACTACATTGCTTTAAATGATTTTACCTCCTGAGCACCTTCGCTTTGGTGATATGCTGCTGTCATTTTTGCAGTCAAGAGGTTCCTTTCCAAAATCATAAACCCTGATAATAGTATGCAAGGCAAACTGAATTAAATAGTGTGTTAGCAAAACAGCTCTATAGACGTTGCATTTCATGGAAAGCACACCTGTGACTTCAGTTGGAAGTATGCAACATCTCACAATTTTAATTAATGCAGAAAATTGCCTACTCCAGTGAAAACTCCAAATCTCTGGGCTTAATAGAGAGGTTAGCAATATCTTAAAGCTGAGAATTCCCATGGCTCTAAAATTAGTTGCCTATAACTAGGAGTCTTAACCCTGAAAAATAAGGATAATCAAATCAGAAGATTTAATGGAGACTGATTGAACTTAGAGAGTCTGCAATCTGATTGAAGTTTTCAAAGTTGGTTTATCCTTTCTCCTTTTTAAAATTCTAACCCCCTTAATCATAAGCTACTGAAACAGCAGCAAGCAATCAAATTCATGAAAGATTAAAAGGAGAGAGCCACAGGAAATCATTATGTAACAGAAAATAAAATCTCATTTTCAGAGATAGTGTGTTTTTATATATTTATTATCTACCCTGATAGAAATGCAACTTGTTGGCTGATTTTCAGGTAAACATTCTTCTACCTGGCTATCAACCTTCAACTATTTTAGCTGCCTTAAGACACTGTAAAGTTATTGAATTCTTGGAGACAGAAGGATATAAGGTTGCTGTGTCTGCATAGCTATCAGGCTCAGAGAGACCCTTACCCCGTCTACACTGTTTCTGAGTTTGAGTACAGTAAGGCAAGCCTAATGGGAAGAATTCTGGGTCTTGATCAACTCCCATAATGCTTAGCAATGGTTCACAAATCACAATAATGGTAAGAAGATTGAGTATGCTTCTGAAACCAGGATAAATATATTCCCATGGCCCAGAGAGAAAAAGCTTCTGGCAAATCCCACCTATACTTCTTCCACAACTGGACATGTGCTTAATTTCAACAGGAAAAAAAATCCCCTTTGGAGGTTTCAGATGACAGCTGGAGCCTGGAGTCCTGTAACTATAATAGTTAATTGGCAGGACCAGATGTGTCAGAATAGAGATGTGGGAGTTTCCAGAGCTCTCCTAAAAGAAGATTCACATGTACACCCATCTGGCCCCACCTAGCCCAAAGCAGACAGGTCATGGACACTAAGAAGTGGTAATGCCCTCTCCCTGTGCTCTGCAAACCAGTGGACTGGGAGGTCCAATGGAACCCACTTACTGAGACTCAGCCAAAACCCTTTATTTTCACCCTGTTTAATTCTAGGAATTAGAAGCAAAACAAAAAGTAACACCTAATATGTTTATAAAAGAATAAACATAAGTTCATCTTAGCTGATTTAATAATACAATACAAATAAAAACAAAAAAACCCCTGTAGAATTGGTTGACTTTTCCTACCTGAGGTAGGGTGTGCCTGGAGCTGATTTTTCCCTACAAGGTGACTTTATGCATGGAAGCTCTTGGGAATTATTTTATGGAGGTGGTTAAAGACAACATTAGTTTCTTTTACTTAATTACATCACAGATTATCACTTGGCAATTCTCTAAGCAATTAGAGCCAGTGGTTATTATTTATTGCTGCCACTTAGTAGCTACACTGCAGGAAATACTGTAAAACATCAGCATACATTTATCTTCAGCATAAGTCCAAAATATCCTACTCTGAATAGCAGAATAGAATTTGGAAAATGCATTACATATGCATATAGACACATAATTTGTATATTTAAATATTCACACAAAGAGAAAATACAACATTTTAAGATTTGGGATTTTGCTTCTTCTTGTAGGAGGATTTCAGTGCCTAATTTTAGTCAAAGTCTCAGAGATTGTAAGGGACCACTTAGAAAGATTAGCAGTTTAATTTTCAAAGAGGAAAAAATTTAAACATTCAGACTCTGGAAGGTTCTATCTCAAGTTTTCCCCCCTGCCTCAAACCTTGCCTGCTGTAAACTGATGGGCTATTATCCATCCCTTTTCTATCAACCAAGGCACAAGGAGGGTTTTCCTAGTTCTCTTTCATACAAAACATTCCCAGAAGAAGGTACTAGAACTTCCTGTCTCTTTGAGCCACATTCAGGAATTGGGGATGGTACTTATGCACCTATAAAATTCTCTGGACCCTGAGGCAACCTATAAGTACTGCAAGTAATTGCTGACTGCCGCAAGCCAGAGTACTGGGGAAGCTTGGAGGGAGAGTGGATTAAGATGGAGGTTAGTTCTTCCAGGATGAATTTACAATTCAAATAGAATAAGGAAGGCAAATGACAGCTAGCAGGAATCTTTGTGATTACATGGTGATCCCAGCTGAAGGTAGGATCACTTCCCTCCCATTTGAGGGACATCTGGTAATGTGTGTATGGGAGGGGTTACCACAGTATTTAGGCACTGCTACCAGCATTTACTGGATAAAGGCCAGTAATGCTAACTAACCTGAATGTGTAGTACAGCCCCAGAATAAGATCCCATCCCAAATGCTTGCAATTTATTTTTTTTATCTTAAATAATTAAGTTCAGACCCAGAGAATCTCAGTGAAACCACACCAGCAGTTAGCTGCACAGTAGTAACAAGGTTCCTGACTCCTTGGGGAATATCTCTGAGACTCACAGAACATTCAAAGGAAGAAATACTAACTCAAATGGGAGGCTGGGCAACATATCAAGAATATTTTTTGCTGTTTCTCTATTGTACTTTCTTCCTCTGTGCCTAAACTATTTTTTCCCTTCCCTTCCCGGGGAAACTCTTTCTCATTCTTTAAGTCGTGAGTCAAATGTCACTTTCTTAGGGAAGACTTTCCTATCACGGAAGTAGCAGAGTATAGACAAGGACTACCAGCTTGCACAAACTTCAGTCAGGCTCTTCTGAGCCCTTTTCAACCTAGGCCTCATGTTTGGTACACATCCTTGGCCAACAGAGTCCAGTTTTAGTAAATAACCCTGTTAAGACAGTTTATTGAGACTCTCTCCAGCCTTGATACCTAATCAAATTCCTCTCTGCACCACTCATCCTAACCATGTTCCTTTTAGGAATGTTCCATCCACTCCCTCACCATGGCTTTCAGCTATAAATCTCTACTTGTCCCTGTTGTGTGCAGAGTTCGAACTCTCTCTCCTATTGCAATAGTCTTTAATAATAAAGTATTTGTTACTGTTAACAAGTTCTAGTGAATAGCCTTTCTCTTATAGTATTAATAAATATACGTCAAATGGATGAATTCCTGAGATGAGCTGCCTAGATAGGTGTCCCTACATGGGAAAGAAGCCTGGTGGATGAGGTAAAGGAATCCAGGGCGACTGCAATGAAGACTGGGTGGCTCCTTTAATAATCTGACCCTGAAGAGCTCTCCCCTGCTCCCAGAAACTGTTCCTGGGGAAGACCATCCCCTCCATTTGTGCTAATGAGCTTTCTTTGCAGCCAAGGCAGCCCATTGTGCCAATCAATGGGACAGGAAAATGGAGAACACTTTGAAGCTTGGAGAATATCCTTTAGGGTATTTGGTTTACAAAAGAGACAATCTGATACCTTGGGGTTCCATTGGATGAAATTAAGGGGTAGGATACTATCAAGTAGAACAGACCCTTTTGGTGATTATTCCATACTAAATGGATATATTCATTTGTACTGATTTATGCATTCTTCACTGACACATTTGTCATTCTTGAAAGACTGAAGAAATCCACCGGAAAAGTCAACTCTAGTATTTATAATGCATTATTTAAGCAAGCAGTCATAAATCCTTCAAGACTCAGTGGGAGAGCTCCTGTTTGTTAGGCCACCCCAGGTACTAGGCAATGACAACTCACATATTCTTTAATTAGTCTAATGTGAAGTTGTCAAGGAAAAAAAGTTTTACTTTTTTTTCTCCTCCACACTAACTTGAAACTTAACAAAATGGAAACGTCTCAATTTATATGACTCTGGTAATTTGGACAGAGTCATCTCAGAGGGGCATAGAGCCAACTGGTTGACAGGCCAAAGATAGTTTTGATCTGACTGATTTTCATTTTGGTTAATCTCAGAAGAAAGGAATGGAGCTGACATTTAAGGGTCTCCTAACATGTACCAGGTGCCTTATGCCATATGCCATATGCTACAATTGTAAATGCACCATCCAGTTACCTCACAGCAATCCTGTAATGGTGCAGAAACCACAAGTGCAGAAATCATGGCTTGATGAGGTCACTCACTGATAGCCCACAGTAAAATGATGAGCAGAGATTAGAACCCAGGTGTCCAATGGTAGAGTCTGCAGTCTGTTCTCAAGGAGTCATGAGCAGGGTATGTGGATCTGATTCCAATACTCCCTTCAAAAACAGGACTTAACACCCAAAATATCTTCATAAATAAGGTAAAGAGAAAGCCTATTTGCAGCTGCATGGAGAAATGCCTGTTCTAGAAGCTTCCATTTTCCCCAAAAGCCTGGAAGTAAACAAGGTCCACCCAGGCCATACTTTTGGAACTCCCTGGCCCCCAAAACTCTACTTCTCTGTGGCCCCAGTTGTCCCTGCCATATTAGGAGCTGAATCCAAATTCTCTCTCCTGTCCTTCCATCCTACTTTGCAACAGAAACAGCAAAGGATTGAAAGTATTTACATTCTTTGATTGACTGACAGATGATTCTACTTTAATTGCATGCACACAAAATGCTTGTTCAACAGGGTTTTTTAAAGATTTTTTCTCTCTGAATGTGGGACGCTTCCCACGGTTAAAGGATTTCCAGGGTAGAAATGGAGAAAAAAGGCTTCCAGTATCAACTACACTCCAAAAAGCTCCAAGTTTTTTTTAAAAGGTGATTAAAAAGCATCTGCTCTTCTTTCCCACACAGTAACTAGGAAGGACTGTTAAAGCTGCAAGAAACCTGCTCTTTCTAGCTGAAAATGGTAATCAAGTGGCCCTTTTCTGGACTTGTCCTGCTGATCTCAACACACAGATCCTTGCCTACCTCTGCACAAGTCTGCTCCTTCCTGAACTCCCTCCCAGGCTGGCTAGAAGGGCTTTCCAGACTTCTGAGTGGTTTTGAGAGCTGAGCTGTGTATCATCTTCAGTGTTCAGTACAGGACAGTGCTCCTAACTAGTTCTAGGCAAGCTAGAAGAATAAGGGAGGTTCAGATTCAGCTCTAGAGAGAGGGTACAGAAGCTCACAACCCAAATGCCTATAAGGGCCAAACAGGACTTGTGAATGAAGGAAGCAGGTTAAGCGATGCAGACCCACTGGCCAGGATGTGAGAATGGTAAAGCCACCAGTTGATACCAAGAATAGCCAGAAATTAAGATTTCTAATGAGACTCTCTCAATGTTTAAACATTGACAAACAAGTCTACCTCTACCATTTGTGTAGCCTGAGATGAGTACAAATGGAGGTCCACATACCATATGTCTTAATACTTGAAGGTTAGAAACTAAGTCAACAAATTGTTTTAAAAAAATATGTATGTTCTAGCCCCCACTCTAACAAATATACTTTCATGAAGACCTAGAAAGCCAGGTTCTAATTTAGAATTCTTGGGATCGTTAGAATCCCATACCCAAATGTAGGACCACTAAGAAAGCCAGCTCCAGTGCCTGAGTGCATCCACCCCTGCTTTTTTCACCCCTGGCTCCATCTGATGTAGGTGGGTCTTGAATGCCAAGAGATGGACACCCAGTTCCTATATCTAAGCTCCAACCATATTCTCTACAACCAGTGTCTCTTGGCTATGTCTCAGGCCTGGAGGTGCACATTTGCACACTGGGGAGTGAGTTGGGGTGTTAGATCTGGAGAAGAGATCCATATAGACCTTGGAAGTGGGATTGGGACCATTTGGGCAGGGAATTCCGGGCTGCTGGATTCCAGAGCACAACGTAGAAGGAGAGGATATGGACTCTAGTTGGGCACTTCTCCCAGCCCTACAAACTTTTGACCTTCTTAGAAAGGAGTATATTTTTAGGAACAGAGGAATTTCCTCTAAAATGTGAGATCCAGAACAGAAGCCCATTTCTGACAAGTTCTAAGGATAGTACTGTCCTTAGCCAGATTATTCAAAAATTTGAATAACATTGAGCAGACCATGCAAATGCTTATAGACAACCAGTTTGTTACCACTGGTCTAGAGACAAAACATTGAATTGTAAACAAGGAAACCAGGCTTTGCCATAGGCTTAGTGTACATGCTTAAATACATTCTGTAACTTCTTTAAAACTCAAGTTGACCCTAATAAAATGAAGTGCCTTTTATAGTGGATCCAGAGCTCTTATATCTAAATTGATTATAGGAGTCTTTTCTAGCATCATTAAACAGAGATGCATCTTTATACTTATAGAAATAAGCAATTTCTCCCTCTTCAATTTTTAACAGACGCCAACTTTACAGGGCCTATAAACTTGGTCATATGCTATAAATACACTAAAGTGCTAGTGTGATTGGTAGGTTAGTCCTTAAAATGATGAAGACTTGATTTTAAAATAACTAATGATAAACCATTGTCAGCAAATGAAAATGTTTCTTAAAGCAAAGTTTAAGAGCCATTTCCTTTGTAGCAACGAGATAACTTTGGGCAAAAAGAAAACTGCCCTAAAAATAGGCCTATAATAAAGAATATAAATAAGAACTTAAACTTTTAAATAATAATAATGCTATAAATTTTCAAGGCTGCTTGAGAAAATACTTAGATAACATACACATAACTAAAAAAAAAAAAAAAAAGCAGATATATTAGGATGACCAGAATCTGGAATATTGACACCAACAAATGCTATTGAGGATGTGGAATAGCAGGAACTCTCATTCATTGCTGTTGGGAATGCAAATGCTACATCCACTTTGGAAGACAGTTTGGTGGTCTCTCTCAAAACTAAACATTCTCTTATCATATGACCCAGCAATCCTGCTCCTTGGTGTTTGCCAAAGGAGTTGAAAATTTATGTCCACACAGAAATCTACAGATGGATGTGGAAAGCAGCTTCATTTATAATTGCCAAAACTTGGAAGCAGCCAAGATGCCCTTCAGTAGAGGAATGGCTAAATAAACTGTTGTACTTCAAGACAGTGGAATGTTTCACTTATGTGGGAAAGAAGCCAATCTGAAAAGCTACAGATTGTATGATTCCAAATACATGACATTCTGAAAAAGAAATAACTGTAGAAGCAATAAAAAAAGATAGTGACTGCTAACAGCTGGGCATTGGGAGAGGGAAGAAGAGGTGGAGCACAGAGGATTTTTAAGGCAGTGAAAATATTCTTTATGATTTTATGATGACAGATACAGGTCATTATGCATTTTCCCGAAAACCCACAGAATGTACAAGAATGAACTATAATATAAACTGTGGACTTTGAGTGATTAGGATGTGCTAATGAAGTTTCATCAATTGTTTTATTTTATTTTATTTTATTTTATTTTATTTTATTTTATTTTATTATTTTATTTTATTTTATTTTATTTTATTTATTTTATTTTTTAAGTTTCATCAATTGTAACAGATATACCTCTCTAGTGGGAAATGTTACTGAGGAAGCTATTCATGTGAGGGGACAGGAAATATATGGGAAATCTCTGTACCTTCCTCTCAATTTTGCTGTGAACCTAAAATTACTTTAAAAATTTGTTTAAAAATTAAAATGTATATTCTATTAAGAACAACTACAAAAGAAAAGCTTCTTAATGTCTTCTTTTTGTCATGAGAACAACTTAAAATCCATGTGTCTGATGTACACTAGCCTCATAGATATTCGATAACTTTTATTATGTTCTTCCTCCTATAATCTACTTGTGCGGCTTCTCTTCTGAGGATACTCAGACCTTAATGTTGGAGATGGGTTCTTAATTCTCTGCTCCTAAAGCTTGGCTTTGTGTTAAGAGTAAACATACCTACCTATAGGCACAAATCTTCATAAGCACGGTCAGCTTTATATCTTAAAAGAGGAACGATGGTGTCATGCCTGGAATTCTGATCAAATTTGGGACTTATCCTTAGAGAAGACATACTGGTCAGACAGCTCAGAGTGACTTGAACCAATTAGTTAGGCCTTGGACTGACAAGCCTTGGAAAGGTATAAGAGAAAGTAAAAAATGACTAAATATGGATACTGGAAAGGCTAAAGAGGCATGCAGACAGCATATGTAACTGCATACAGTATATAATATAATTGTATATTGATTGGGCTTGATGGAAGTGACTGTCTTAGGAAAGTAGATAAATGAGAGGCAAATAATATTTTTCAAATGTTTAAAGAACTCTGTTTCTCCTCTCTTTTGCGGGGGGGTGGGTCTTGAAAAAGAGAGTTCTTAGATTATTGTTTGCAAGATTCAGGTTGGAAGAAAAATGTGCTTGCAGTGATGATTGCTCATGATGTGAACAGATTACTGAGAGATTTAAAATAAACTTCTGGTGACCTTAAGACATTATAGAATTTTAGAACTGTTCCAAAGTCTTCATCTTTATACATGAGGAAAAAATGAGACCCAGAGGACACAGCTAATAAATATCAGAGCCAAGATTTGAACTTTGGTGTCTGACTATCACAGAGGGAAGGGGCCTAAAAGATCATCCAATCCCCAGACAGCCAGCAAGATTTGTTTCCCACCAATTTTTTATTAAGAAAATGTCTTGACAAATAAAAAGTTGAAAGAATACACAATGATAGAACAATCATTCAATATATCAGTTGTTAACATTTTAGGTAGTTGCTTTATGTATCATATACATATATATGCATATTTGTGAGTATGGCTAAAACTAAGCTGAAAGAAAATTCCATACATCAAATAATTTTTTTATGGCTTATATGTCACTGTTCTGTAGAATGCTCTATGCTTTTGTTTTCTCTTCAGGCCATTTAATTTGTTCTTCTAAATTGGAATAAGGCCCACAGGCTTGGTTAGATTAAGCTTAACTATTTCTGAAGAGAATATTTTATATGATGATGTGCCAATCAATTCTGACCAATTGATGGTTGCTGCAAGAGCTCTCCTTGAGAAAGAGTATATGGGAGCTCAGCAGAAATTGGTGCTAAGATGGATTTGTTATTGATATTGTTGGGAGTAGGAAAGTCCAGTTTATGAAGAAGGAAGAATAAAATGTTTTAAAAATTGAGATAATTGTGGATTCACATGCAGTTGTAGTCATTTGTGTGTGTGTATATGTATTTAGTTCTATACAATTTTATCAAATGAATAGGTTGATATGTCCCGCATCCCAGTCAAGATACTGTACAGATGCATTACAGAAAGGATCCCACGTGTTTGCCCTTTTATAATTGCCTTCTTTCATCTCTAAAACCTGGCAACTATTAATCTATCCCTCATTTCTAAAATTTTGTCATTTCAAAAGTATTATAAAAATGGATCTCATGTTATATAACTTTTGGGAGTCAGCTTTTTTTCATTCAGCATAATTACCTGGAGATTCATCCAAGTTGTTACATATACAGTTTGTTCATTTTTTTAAAAAAAGATTTGTTTGTTTGTTTGTTTTAGAGAGAAAGATAAAGAGAGCAAGGGCAAGAGTGGGAGGAGGGGCAGAGGGTGAGAATCTTCAAACCAACTCACCACTGAGTGTGGAGCCTGATGCAGGGCTCAGTCTCACGACACAGGAGATCATGACCTGAGCAGAAACTAAGGGTCGGACACTTAACCAATTGAGCCACCCAGGCACCCCAGTTGGTTTCTTTTTATTACTGAGTAGTGTCCAATGCTATGGATGCACCACAGTTTGTTTAACCATTTACCTGTTGAAGGACATCTGGGCTGATTCTAGTGTTTAGCTATTACAAATAATACTACTATGAGCATTTGTGTATATGCTTTTATGTGAATATGTTTTATTTCTCTCGGATAAATGCCCGAGTAATTTTTGGATCATATGATTACTGCATGGTTTTTAAGAAAACCATCAAATTATTTTCCAGAAATGCTATGTCATTTTATGTTCTGAGTAGCAGTATTGATAAATGATTCTGTTTCTCTGCATCCTTACCAGCATTTGGTGTTGTCACTATTTTTTTTATTTTAGCAATTCTGATATATATGAAGTAATATCTCATTGTGGTCTCAATTTGCATTTCCCTGATAGCTAGTGATGTTGAAATCCTTCCATGTGCTTATTTTCCATCTATATATCCTGTTCAGTAACATGATTGTTCACTTATTTTGCCTATTTTCTAATCTGATTTTTTTGTTTACTTTTGACTTTTGAGAGTTCTTTATATATTCTAGATAATAGTCCTTTCCAGATATGTGGTTTACAGATGTTTTCTCCTAATCTGTGTCTTCTCTTCCCATCCATTTCACCTAGCCTTTTATAAAAGAATTTTTTTAATTTTGAAAATGCCCATTTTACGATTGTTTTTCCTTTTATGATTCATGACTTTGATGCAAGTCTAGGAACCATTTGCCTAGCCTTAGATCTTAAAGATTATCTCCTATATTTTTTCCCTAAGAATTTTATGGCTTCATGTTTCACTTTGTTTTGAGAGAGACACAGAGTGTGCAAGTAAGGGGAGGAGGAGGGCAGAGGAAGAGGATGAGACAGAGAATCCTAAGTAGATTCCATGCCCAGCCAGAGCCCCATGTGGGGCTGACCTGAGCCAAAATTAAGAGTAGAATGCTTAACTGATTGAGCCATTCAGACATCCCTATATTATGGGTTTCTGTTTGCTAATATTCTGTTGTGGTTTTTTAGTCTAAGTTTATAAAAGTTATTAGTGAGTAGTTTTTCTTTTCTCTCCTGTCGGGTTTTGCATCAGGATAATACTGGCCTCCTAAAATGAATTGGGAAATATTTCCTTCTTTTCTTTTTTCTGGAAATGATTATATAAACTTTGTGTTAATTCTCCTTTAAATATTTGTTAAAATTCTCCAGTGGAAGCATCTAGACCTGGAGGATTCTTTTTCATGAGTTTTTAAATTATGAATTCAATTGCTTTAGTGGTTATAGGGCTATTCAGATTATCTATTTCATATTGGCTGATTTTGTTATTTTGTGGGTTTTGAGAAGCTACTCCATTTATTCTAAGTTGTTGAATTTATAAGGATAAAGTTGTTAAAGTATTCCTTTATTTTCTTTTTCATGGTTTGTAGAATCTGTAGTGATACAGATACACTATTTCAGTCCTGATATTGGTGACTGGCGTCTTCTCTCTTTTATTTTTGTCAACCTTGCTAGAGGTTTATCATTTTTATTGATTTTTTTTTTTTTAAGAATCAGCTTTTTTTTTGCATTGATTTTCTCTTATCAACTCCTTTCCTACTTTCAACTTCATTGATTTCTTTTATTTATTATGTCCTTCTGGTTGCCTTCGGTTTATTTTGATCCTCTGTTTTCTTGTTTGTTGAGGTTGGAATTTAGGTTTTTGATTTGAGATCTTTCCTAATAGTTGCCAATAGCACATCTCATGCTGTAAGTTAACCTTCTCAGCACTATTTTATCTACATTCCACATATGTGGATGTGTTGTCTTTTCATTTTCATTTAGTTCCATTTAATTGTTAAAATACCCTTTCAAACTTCCTCTTTGACCCATGGATTGTTTGGAAGTGTGTTGTTTAATTTTCATGTCTCTGAAAACTTCCCTATTGTTTTCTGTTTTTGATTTTTAATTTGATTCCATTATGGTCAAAGAATACCTGTATTATTTCACATTTTAATTTGTTACAGTTTACTTTATGGTCTATCTTGATCAATGTTCCAAAAGTACTTGAGAAAATGTGTATTCTGCTGTTGTTGGGGGAGTTTTCTATAAATACTAATTAGATTCTCTTAGTTGATCATGTTGTTCAGATCCTCTATGTTCTTGTTGATTTTCCGTCTGGTAGTTCTACTAGTTGCTGAGAGGGAGTGTTGAAGACTCCAATTATAATTGTAGCTTTATCCATTTCTCCTTTCAGCTTTTTTAGTTTTTTCTTCATGTATTTTAAGACCCTTGTTTGGTGAGCATGCACTTAGGATTTTTATGTCTTCCTGATAGGTTGATCCTTTTATCATTATGTAATGATAATAATCTTAGTAATATACTTTGCTCTGAAGTCTATCTTATTCTAATAATGCCACATCTACTTTCTTTGTTCATCTTTGTGTGTGCATGTGTATTATATATATAATATATAAATATATATAATATATGTATATATCTTATATACATAATACATATATATTATGTATATATCTCTCAATCTACCTATGTTATTTTTAAATACACTGCCAATCCTTGTCTTTTGACTGGTGTGTGTAGACCACTTATATTTATCATAATTATCAATGTTAGTGCTTAAGTCTACCATTTATCAATGGCTTTCTTTTTATCTTTTCTAATTATTGTTCTGTCTCTCTTTTCTTATCTTCCTATGGGTTGCTTTAATGATTTGGGGGATTCCATGTTGACTTATTCGTAGTACTTTGAGTATATTTCTTTGTGTAGTTTTTGCATTGGCTTCTCTGGGTATTATAGTACATATATATACTATATATATCATACACATATATTATATATGTGATAAACAATTATAGAATTAACATTGTACTATTTCCAGTAAAGTATGACAACCTCACTTCTATTTAACTCCCTTTATTTTCCTCACATTAACGTATCATTGTCTTGAATTTCAAATGTCAACCTTTTTCTTCCAATCATCAAATATGATTTCTAAAACTCCTGAGGAAAAGAATAGTCTATCATATGTACCTATATTTTTGCTTTTCTTTTTATTCCTTCTTCCTGATGCTCCAAGATTTTTTCACCTTTGACCTTCTGGCTGAAAAAATGTCTATAGTAGGTTTTCCTGATAGCTCTATAAGGAAAAAATTCTTTTAGCCTTTCTTTGTCTGAGAATATTTTTATTTATTCTTCATTATTGAAGAGTAGTTTCATTAGACATAACATTCACAGTTAACAGTCTTTTCTTTCAGCACTGGAAAAATGTGCCTCTTTCTTCTGTCTACATGATTTCAGATGAAAAGCCCACCATCATTTGAATTGACATTTCTCTATAAGTAATGTGTTTCTGGCTGCTTTCAAGATTTTGTCTTTGTCTTTAGTTTATGAATGTTTAATTGTGATTTGTCTTAATTTGTTTCATTCTGTTTGGAATTTATTCAGCTTGTTAGATCTGTAGGTTTGTGTTTTTCACCACAGTTGGGAAGTTTTCAGGCACCATTTCTTCAAATATAAGCATGCCTCAGAGATATTGTGGGTTTAGTTCAAGCAAATATTGAAATAAAATGAGTCAAATGAATTTTTTTGTTTCCCAATGCATATAAAACTTATTCTTTATATATACTGTACTGAATGTATACTATATACACTACATATGTATACTATACTATATATATGCTATACTATATGTATTATATATACTATATGTATACTTACTATTTATATATACTATAGCCTAGGAAGTGTGCACTGACATCATGTCTAAAAAGCAGTATACATACTTTAATTTTAAAATGCTTTATTGCTAAAAAAATAAGTAAAGTAAAATAAAAATGCCTTATTGCTAAAAAATGCTAATCATCATCTGGACTTTCAGTGAGTCATAATCGTTGTGCTGGTAGAGGGCCTTGCTCCATCCTGCTGACCAACAAGGATGGTCATTGTTGAAGGTTGGGATGGCTGTAGCCATTTCTTAAAATCAGGAAACAATGAAGCATGCTGAGCCAAGACTCTTCCTTGCACGATTTCTCTGTAGTATGCAGTGCTGCCTGATAACATTTTACCCACAGTGGAACTTCTTTCAAAATTGGAGTCAGTCCTTTTGAAACTCACCATTGTCTTAGCAACAAAGTTTATGTGACATTCTAAGTCCTTTGTTGTCATGTCATCAATCTTCACAGTATCTTCACCAGCAGTAGATCCCTGCTCGAGAAACCACTTTATTAAATGTTCATCTATAAAAAGGAACTCCTCATTCATTAAAGTTTGATCATGAGATTGTAGCAATTCCATCACAGCTTCAGGCTCCCCTTCTAATTCCAGTTCTCTTGCTATTTTCGCCAAAATGGCAGTTACTTCTTCCACTGAAATCTTATACCTTCAATTTGTAAAAAAAATGCAGTATCTGTGAAGTACAGTAAAGTGAGATGCAATAAAATGGCGGTGTGCTGATACTCTTCTAGCATACTCTGTTCTCTCCCTCAGGAAATTCAATCATATGCACACACAATCTTATGATACTGCCCCCACAGATCTTTGAGTCCCTGTTAGTTTTTTTTTTTTTTCAGCTGTTTTCCATCTATTGAGATTGGGTAAATTCTATTGATCTGTCCTCAAGTTTACGGACTCTATCTTTTTTCTCCATTCTACTCTTGAGACTATCCAGCAAGGTTTTTTTCTTTTATTATATTTTTCAGTTCCATAATTTCCACTTGGTTTTTGTTTATAACTTCTATTCCTTTGAGGAGATTTTCTATTTTTTCATGTGTGTGGCTCTCTTCATGTGGCTAAAGGAAAGCCAAGGGGAGAGGATGAGCCTACCTGGCATGTTTTCTGCTGCCAGGTTAGGTGACAGGAAACAACAGGCCTGGGTCACTTTCTTCCATAGGTGAGGACATGAGATTCTCTGTCACTGTGCCATTTTTTTACTCTTAGAGTCTTAATCAGTTTCTTTTATTCCTATCACTTTTCAGCATTCTCCTTTGGTAGTCTCTGGTGCTATTTCCAGAGAAAACAATTGTGATTAGTGTGGAGGAGCAAAGAGAAGCCCATCTATGCTGTCTTGTCTGGAGAGGAAGTCAGAAGAGATGGCTTTTAAGGCTCTTTGTTTCCAGAGCAAGAGTTCATAATCTGAAGTTGTATTGTGTGCCTTTGTGTGCATTTGCCTGGAACTTTCATATGTGTATCAAAGGAGACAGTGATAAAAAGGATCAAGCCCTGTTCACTGAGTTGCCTCATTTCTGGGGCCTGCTGCCCAGCCACACCAGATATGTCCAGATTAAGAGTTTCCATGAGAGGGCTCAGCAGGGCTCTTGGTTTCCCTTGCTCTTTTCCACCTTAATAGCCTCTAGAACAGACGTTCTACAAGAGCAGCATCTGCACCCAGCATAGAGAAGTCACTCAGTAAACACCTATCTTAGAGCTAAAGTAGCCTGAGAACACCCTGCATCCCCAGAACTTCCTTCTGAGCCTATAGTCGCTCATTATAACCCTTTTTGGGGAAGAAAGATTGTTCAGTATGGGGTAAAAGCCTCATGGAGAAGACCCTATTCAATTTAGACCTTCCTGGGGTACTCTTGACTATACGGGATTCCTCAGAGGAGTCTAGACCTGAGCAAGTAGAGAGGAAGGACCTGATACAGGGTATACTCCATAAAATAGCTTACAGGGACCAACCATGGTACCAACCACATCTTTCTGGGACAGATGAAGACATGCATCCATTCTCCACCAACCCCTTCATATACCCTAAACTTTTCTAGAAATTACCATCAGCATACCATGCTCACTAGGAAGGCAGTATGCCATTTCCACTCAACCTCACAGCAGAGAGAGGTGAGAAAGGCTTTGCAAAAAAGGGCCAGATGCCCCTGCAGCTCTCTGCTACCACATGGATGATTGGGAATCACACAGTTAACTAAAGACTTCATTCAGCTGCATTTCCTCTACTCAACATGGTAATTGCTTTGCTCATTTTTGCTTTACCTTCGATTTCAGTGCACATGAACAAAAACATAATGATATAAGAGGGGGAAAAGAGAACATGCATTTCTCTAAGCTGCCTAGAGTCTGACAACTGTTTAAATGTGTATGTACATTTAACAAGATGGCAGATTATGCCATTAGCTTATCTTCAGAGTAATAAAAACTACCATTCAGGAACCAAAAATCTTCTAATGGTTTACTGAAATGGTTCCCTCTTGCAACATATCATCACGGTACTTTATAAGGAGAAACGTACGTTCCAATACAACATCAGATAATGCCAAATACACAGACTTGCAAGAGAAATAGCTCACTTGGGAAATAGAAAGAAGTGGAGAAAATATATTGAGTGAGAGATGCTGACTAGACCTCTGGTAAGTGAAGTAAACAATGATCCATATGGGAAGTGGGATTCTCCTCAGTGGTCAAATATACTCTGGAGGAGGGTGAGTAGAAAGGAGCCACAGTTCAATGTGTTCTAGTTAATTTAATACCCCACAGATTTATTAGTCTATGCAGGAGATAAAATTAAAGCTTTCTGAAAAATTCATTACATGGCAAATAGAGCATGCACCTCAGTGAGACAGCTCAGGGATTATTTGGATGGGACTTAAAAGATGCATACACTGTAATGCACACCTATGTCATGTTTGGAAAGTGCAAGAGAGCCCCAAGGCACTTGATGTAACTGTTTAGAGTGGTCCTTCACCAACTGGTGATCACTTCCCTGTGAAACTTTAATTTATGTAGGCTTCTTCTGGATTTATATTTTTCTCCCTTTGGAATTTTCAAACTGGGAGAGTTGGGAATTTGGAATCAAGTACACTAGAAATTGTTTCCTAGTGATCACTTCCAATTGTTTCCTACTGACTCCAAGTGGTAAATCAAGAAGGTTTTGAGCATTCAGATGGGGGACCAAAGACAGAGAGAGAGAGAGAGAGAGAGAGAGAGAGAGAGGAACTACTTGCTATGTGCTCTGAGCCATCTGACAACCCAAATCTGGTCCTCCTTTGGTTCCCCATTTCAAGGGATGGTACTTCCCCAAATAGAAATCTGAAAGACATCCTTGTCCTCTTTCCCCTTCCTCTGTTTCCAGTCAGTCATTGAGTTTTGCTGATTGCACCTCCTAAGAGCTCTTCCATGTGGGTCGCCTTATGCCCACCACTACCTGGCCCCTCTAGTCACCTTTGTCTCCACAGCCTTGGGACTGGTCTCTGCTGTGTTCACTCTTACAACCTCCTAATCCATCTTGGTCCAACAGGCAGAAGCAAGGTTTTAAGACACAAAACTAATTCTATTGTTCCTTTCCTTACAACTTTCAATGGCCTCCTCCTACCCTTTCTTAGATAGCCACCAGACTCTGCATGGCTTCGCGTCACCCCTTCTCAATACCATTTCATGCAACTTGGGGTTTATTCTTGGTGCTGCCATAGCACTCCCTTGTGATCTGTGCCTCAATGTAGAGTTAGCTATTCAGTAGCCCCAATTGTGTGTACATTTATTTATTTATTTATTTATTTAATTTATTTAATTTATTCATGATAGACATAGAGGGAGAGAAAGAGGAAGGCAGAGACACAGGCAGAGGAAGAAGCAGGCTCCATGCCGGGAGCCTGACTTGTGTGTACATTTAACAAGAGTGGGGGGCACCACTACAAGAGTGGGGTACCACTCTCTGCTCAAACTCTAACTCTTCCACTGCATTAGCCTCCTTAAGTTTCCTGAATATACCATGACTTTTACCCTCTGAGAACACTTGCAGACTGTTCTGTTGCCTGGAAGGCTAACCCTGACTCTTTCAGGTCTCATCTTAAATAACTGCCCCAGAGCAGATCGGGGGCCCCCCGTTTTCCACTTCTTAGCATCCTGTTCTCTTCGGAACTCTCATCATACTTGTGCTTTAAAAATTAAGTGAGACATTATCTGTGTGGTGAATTGTTTTACAACCGTCTCTGCCATTAGCGCAGAAGCCCCGTGTGTACCGGGCTGCCATCTGCCGTGTTCCTGGCTCTTTGTCTTACAGGAGCCCAAGAGTTGTCAGATGAATAAATTATCGGGGGGGGGGGGGGGTCAGAAACGGTTCACAAGGAAACCTCGAGGGAGCACAATCTTGAAGGTATGCTGGTGAGAAAACGATGACAAATGAAAATTAATTACATGTTACCTTTTAACTAATTGGAGATAATGTAAAAAGTTATCATTAGTGTTTGGTAGGAGTCCTTATTATATTTTCAGTGAGTGCAAACATATTTACACTGGCTTTAAGGGTCTCTGAAAAACTTGAATTCTTGAGTTTTTCTTTATTTAGTCTCCTGGTCTGCGAGCTCTACTTCCCTCTGGGGAGGCCCAGTGGTGTTAGCCCTGGCTTCACATCCGAGGAGTTTTCCCAAAATACTGATGGCCTTGCCCCATCCCCAGAGATTCTGGTGTACTCACTGGGGGCACGTCTCCAGCAGCCTAGGATAAGGAAAACACTAAGACCACATACCAGATGTGAATAACTCTTCAGTGAAATGCTCTATGTAGGGAAGTTGAAAGTTCTTTCATTTTTAAATAAATTTTCTTTAGAATTTGATGGACACAATTTTATCTTAGGCCATTGAAGCAGAATGCCTCCTTAAAAAGTATTTCACAATGGAGTTAAACGTGTTCTCTCTTCATTGTCTAAAATAACCAAGAATGGATATGGGCTTGGAGCAATGGAAGTCATTTGAGCTGATTTTGACTGAATTTCTTGAAATACCTGCCCCACAATCCAAGCTGGGGGTGGAGGACTCCCTGGCCCCCCCAAAGTGACATTGCCAGCTTCCAGACCCAATTCCTCACCTGCTGAGACACCTGTTGCCACCATCACCCTTCCCAGCTGACAAAAGAGGCCATTTGCTCACATTCCTCTTCCACACCCCCTTCTTTCCTTTATGTTTTAAAAAAAGTTTTTAAAAGATTTTTAAAATTTATTCATTCATGAAAGAGAGAGAGAGAGAGAGGCAGGCAGAGACACAAGCAGAGGGAGGAGCAGGTTCCATGCCAGAAGCCTGATGTGGGACTTGATCTCCAGTCTCCAGGATCACGCTCTGGGCCAAAGGCAGGCACTAAACCGCTGAGCCACCCCAAGATTCCCCCTTCTTTTCTTTAGCTCTCTTTTTGTTCTCCCTTTTTCTACTTCCATTTTATATTAGAAAAGAAGTGCCTTTCAAAGACCTGTTATTTCCCTATAACAGCCCAAAAGTGTGCACACATGCTATCAAACCAAACACATGTACACACACCCCTAGAAGACCCTAATCAAACAAGAGGGAAAAAGTAAATACATCAAGTCCTCCAAATGGGTGTCCTCCACATGCTCTGTGATCTTTCTGAGTGGTCCTTCAGCATGTCAAAGCATCCTAGTGGGGTGCACTCACATGAAGATTTTTGCATATGTCAGCCCACTTTGTTTTGCCAATAGAAATTAAAATGCAAATGTGGTTTTATATGTAATCATCATAAGGATTATGGTAAGTAATGGAAAAAATATAATTACAAGGATTATAATAAAGACAAATGTGATTGGTAAGCATATGGGACACATGGCCAAGAGAAAGAAAGTCGAACTTGCTTTATCTTGGCTCTCATGCATATGTTGTCAGGTGCCATTGCTCTTCTGTAGCGATGTGCTCTTTATTATGGGTTAAAAAGGGATTGGTTTTTATTACAAACCTTGCATATAAGGTTGGTTTAGAAAATTACCCCTAAGGAGACACTAAGAGGGAGGAGCAGCAGCAGACAACAACATCTAGGCCAACAAAATACACCTTTGCATTTTGGGTCACATGGATACAATTTTCCATATTATCTATGCTATATGGTGCTTTTTATTCTCTCTGGAATAGGATAGTTCGGTCCCCAAATAGTATGCTTTTTGCAAAACCTCAATTTAAGAAGGCGACCAAACAAGTACCTACCAAAAAAGCATGTCTCATTGGCTAAAAAGTTAAGGTAAGAATTGGAACCGATGAAAAAATAGAACTGGTTCCTTTAACAAGGGGAAAAGTATCTCAGATCCTAGTTGGATATTCACTCATTCATTTATTGATGGAGTGCTCAGGATACAGCGGTCCCAGGTTTGGTGCTGGAATCTCAGAGTGGGCAGCTACCTAAATTCCATACTGCAAGATGCCAGAATTGAGAGGTGAGCACATTGCTGGGGATTCACACGGGAGGTGGAGGTTATCCAGACCAACTAGATTGCTCCATTCCCTGGAGATGTCTAACCATATTATAATGTGCTGAGCACCAAGGCTGTCCTGGTCCTACTGAATTAAAGAGACATTAATCTTGCACTGCTCTCTTGACAGTCCTTGGGATATATAGCATAGTGGTTAAGGATGAGCTACTCTGGAGCCAGGCAGGGGATGTCTGAATCTATCACTTTGACTTGGTTAAGTTTGTTGTTTAAAAATTTCTCTGTATAATCAAGGTTCCTCATCTGCATAATCAAAATGATAGTGCCAAATCCTTAGAATTTTTGTGAAAGGATTCATTCATTGAAAGAACTTACAACATGGTCTGGTGTAGTAAGTGAACAATAGACATTAGCAACTATTATTGTACATACTGATCTTTGTCATAGTATTATATTCTGCTTTCATATAAAATATGTGTATATAAAATATAAATATAAATATAAAAACATGTGGATATGGGTATGTATATATATCATGTTCAATAAATTCCACCAAGAGAGGAAATGGGTGTGAATTTTCTTTATACTCCTAGCTCCTAACATTAAGATTCGAAGTGAATTGAAGAGGATAAATGCAGAAATGTTTAATTTTATTTTATACAGTATTTTCTTTTTAGGATAATATTAGAGTGTTGGTACTTTTTTTTCCCCAAACTTAGGACCCAAATGAAAAACTTTACCTCTAAAAGATATCCCAAGGATTTTGCTTTGGAGGATCAGAGGAATTCAGAATGAGTTGAGAAACTCTTTATTTGACATTAATTTTGCAATTGGCCCTAAGACCCAGGCTGTTGCTCAGGCTGTTTAGGTCCACATTCCTGGGCCTTAGAGTTTTGATCCTCCTCTGTGTGGATGTTGCTTATTATTACTCAGATTTACTTTAAAAATGTATTGCTACTGAAGTATGTGGTCCAGGTGCATTGTCTTTAGTTCTAGAAATGCAGCCTTGAAAATGCTGGGGAAGCTCAGCGGAATGAGACCGGACCAGCAGTGTCTCCGTTGTTGTTAAATAGCTGGCCCATTAGCGTGCAATGATCTCCTCTTTACACTTGTTCTAAAAGTGGGTCCACCTCACTGCTAGCCACCAGGAGGCATAATAAAATTTGCATTCTAATACTTGCCGCTGCAGCGAACATCCCCATACAGGTTTATTGTAAGTAAACGTAATTTACATTACCAAAATATAAATGTTTTGCTGTAAATCCAAAAATCATCAGAAAATGAGAAAATCTGGGACGCCAGGGTGGCTCAGTCAAACATCTGCTTCAGCTCAGGTCATAATCCCAGGGTCCTGGGGTCCAGCCCCACGTTGGGCTGTCTTCTTAGTGGGGAGTCTGCTTCTCCCTCTGCCCTTCCCTCTTCCTCAAGCATGCTCTCTCTCTCTCTCTCTCAAATAAATAAATAAAATTCTTAGAAAAAAAGAAAATGAGAAAATCTGAAGAAAGCACTACGTATTTTAAGGGAATCGCTCTGTACCAGTTAATACTAAATAAAACATAACCAAAGTTACTTTGAAGTCATGTTAGTTTAATTAAATTGGGTAGAACAGTGAGGTCTCTGTCTTGCTCTAGTATAAAGAGCCTAAGATGTTAATACCTGAATCCAGATGGGCATTTTTAAAACTTGGATTTTTAAAATATTGTGCTTGTACCTTTTCCTCTACTTTTCACTCTTCTCCCAACCATGATTTCCTTTGATCATTTTGATGTGCAACACATCACTTTTTTTGGATATTATTTCATCTTTTCAAAATTTAATTATTACAATTATGTGGTGGTTTGAAAAAAATCTGCTTGACACACACAATGATCTCCTGTAAGCCTCAGAAAGTGGGTATTTGCTGCTCTGGGACACCAGAGTGCTTTCTTAACTGGCTGCATTTGACACATGGAGCTGCTTTCCCAAACCACCATGTAAATATAATTTGTTTTACTTGAACTTTGACAAGGTGCAATAAATATCCCACAATTTGGGGTGCCTGGGTGGCTCAGTCAGTTAAGCATCTGTCTTTGGCTTAGGTCATGATCCCAGGGGCTTGGGACTGAGTCTGCTTCTCTCTTGGCCCCTCCTTCTGCTCATTCTCTCTCTCTCTTTCTCTCTCTCTCTCTCTCTCTCTCTCTCCCCTTCTCAAATAAAAAATAAAATCTTTAAAAATATATCACTCAGCTTTTCAGCAAAGATTAACTGAATGCTGTGTGCTATGGACTATGCCAAATGCTGGCAAAACAGAAGAAAAGGAAGCACAGCTTTTGTTCCCAAGCGTACAATTCAGGGAGATGGAGAAGAAAACCTAGTAGTCCATCACATGGGATCAGTTCAACAGTGAACAGGGTGGCCAACCAGGCCAACCAGGCATCTCACCTCAGAGAGTTATGTGTAGAGCAGATAGAGGCAGTAAAATCAGATTTCCCTAGCTAAGCCACCAAGCTGCTAAGACCTTCCTATTGGGTAGGAGGTGAGTCCTGTCCCCACCCATCACCTCTCTGCTCTTAGCAGGGCTCTGCTCTGATCTCTTTTCTCTCACCTTCCAGCAGGCCAGTGATGCAATTTGAAGGGCCCTAAGCTCCCTCTGGTTGGGGAGGAGAATTCTTTCTCTCCTGCAGGGGGCAGAATGGAGGCAGGGTGGGACCTGGGCAACAGGCAGAGGGGACCATAGGCTGCGAGCTCCACAGGTAGAAGAGTAAGTGAGTCCCAGTTCACCGCACTTGGGGCTAATAGAGATTTGGAGCAAACCACCCCTACCTAGCATGCTTCTTGCAAACACCCATCAGGAATCTGGAGTGCTCAGAGGTGGCTAGCTGAAGGTTGAAAATCCTATCGATTTCTGTTGGAAAGCCAGCTAGCAGATTCTCAGGACTTTTTGTTCTTGCTTTTTTGGGGGTTTGAGGCTTTTTTCCCCTTCTCTCTCATGACTTTCTGAATCTGCCACTCAATGCCAAGCACTGAAAGCCCTTAAAGCCCTCTAGGAAATGGCAGTGAGTTCAGCATCCATTCAAAGAGAAGAGACAGCAGCTGTTTTCACTCAGAGGTGTTCACACCCTAGGCTTTTCAAATCCCCTTCAAAGTCAACAGTTTGAGTCTGGTAGCTCTATCCCAATCTGCTAGCACAACCTAGGCATTCACCTCCAGCCCTAAAATACTGCCAGACTGTCTCCTGTGTCTACATTGTTTTTCCGGAGACAAAATTCTGAACCCTAGGGAAGAGTCCATCTTAGTGACACTCAAACAGAACCAGCTCAGATTGCCATTCGTGCCCGCGAGCAGCCCCTGGAAGAGGTGCCCGCCCCCACCCCATGCCGGAACAACCACCCCAGATGGTGGGTGCAGAATTGATTAGGGGTCCTCCCCATAGATGCTGGAGGAAGTGGGAATGAACGTGAGTTCCCGGCCTGGGAGCCAGGCCTGTGATTTGGGGCATGCATATTCACGAATGCCCCAAAAAAGAATGGACAGCCAGCTGTGAGCATATTGTGTGTGTGGAAAGTGGCCCACGGAGGACAATGAGCGTGGGGCCAGAGGACTGCTTCTTCAGTTTTGGATTTTAACACAGGTCTATTATCTTTAACAGCTTTGTGCTTCCATCCAATTTCAGTTCCCAGAGCAATTTTCAGACCCGATTCCCTCTAAACAGAATGATGGACTTATCAGCATGTGGAACAGAATTCGTTCTGTTGTGGTGGCTGGAAATGACAAACACTGAAAACATCAAGAAGCTGAAAAGGAAATGTTTATCTACTAGGCATAATTTATTCTTTTCAGTGCATTTTAAAGGTATATGTTTTTATTAACAATATTTTTAAGAGAGGACCATTACCATCCTATATCCTGCCTGAGCTGAGCTGCCATATGGACACCTAGTTTACCAAACAAAACAAAGCAGAAACCAGGAAATACAGTGTCTTGACATTCTGCAAGCTGCCAGCCTGACAATCTATCCAGCATTTTAAAATTATTGAACCATTTTTAAAAAGAGATTCAGAAATAAAATTTGCTTGCTTTCAACAATATGATATTGAAATTTATTCAAATTATAAATGTACCCAATTCTGCTAGAAAATTAGAAGATGTTCGCTACTTCTTTCTTTCTTCTTTCTTTCTTTCCTTCCTTCCTTCCTTCCTTCCTTCCTTCCTTCCTTCCTTCCTCCCTCCCTCCCTCTCTCTCTTTCTCTCTTTCTTTCTTTCTTTCTTTCTTTCTTTCTTTCTTTCTTTCTTTCTTTCTTTCTTTCTTTCTCTTTATTTTTTTTTCTTTTAAATAGTCCTTCGGCTTGTCTGAGGTATAACTCTCTGGAGCACCTGTTTGCTGATGAGATACAGGCTACATATTTCAATTTGATGAGGTGTTTCTCATCTATGTCTGGGGGTTCTGGGTCTCTCAGTTAAAGCCCTATGAGGGACATATGGCACAATGACCTTCCTGGGACATAGGACAAGATCACAGGTCTGGCTTTGGCTGGGCTAAGCAGTGCTCATAACTCACTCAGGCCTTATAACTACCCATAGGTGGTCAGGTGCTCTCCTCATTCTTAATTGCTTGAAAATAAAAATCTTTTGCATCCTAAGCAAAATTCCTAGTGCCTAGGCCATCTGCCTTTCTGTCCTGTCCATGTGGTCGTGTTTACCTTGCAAAGTGGTCAGATTGCTACCAGGGAGAGAGGACTGTTGCACATTTTCCTTGGGTCACCACAGTCTCCTTGTTTCCACCTGTGGAGGATGGGGGCACAGTAGTGGTAACCCCACAAGGGTCATGCCTGAGTGAACCTCTCCCCCACTCTCTCTTCCCTCATCTTCAGAGCAATCTCATGCCCTCAAAATAAATATACACCAACAAAACACCTCCTTTCTTATCAAGCCTGATGACGTGGGAAAATCAGGAAAGGTGAGCTAGCTGTATACTGCACCTTGACTTATCTGAGGTTCAAACCAGAGCAGCGGTCCCTCTGCCAGTTTCCCATGCCTGGAGAACTGTGTGCAGTTCCTACATCAAGAAGGAGAGGCATCACTTCGGCGGCTTCTTGAAAATTCTGCTGCATATTGGGGAGGAAGATGACTTTTGAGAGAACAAAGACCCAGTCTGAGAACCAGAAAATTCTGTGCTAGGATCCTACATCTTTATTTAGCTGGGCAATCTTAGGAATTTACCTGACATTACTGAGACACAATTTCCTCTTCTATAAAATGAAGAGGATAATAGCACCCTAGCGAGTTGAGAGGATTGTGATCTTCAAAGTGTTGTCCCTGGACCAGCAGCATCAGCATCACCTTGAAATTTTTTAGAAATGCAAAATTTCAGACCCCACCCTAGGCTTACTGAGTCAAAAACTCTAGCCAGGGGGTGAGGGCTGGGGGGTGGTTGGCGAGTGAGGCCCAGCAATCTTTGGTGTTTGCAAGCCTTCCAGGCAGTCTTGATGTATTCTCAGGTTTGAGAACCATTGGTCAATTTAAAAGTGCTTATTACTCCGGAATCGCAAGTATTTAGCAAATAACCTTTTTTTTTCCATTCCCCGTCCAGAAATAAAGAAGCACACAGTCCTAACAATTTGATTCAATTGAAATACTTGCAGAAACGAAGGCTCTGTGCCTGGCATGGCAGGGATACAAAGCAATGTGAGAGAAGAGGGGCCTGCACCAGGCTCCATGCTCACACTAAGAGTTTGGACTTTTTCCTGAAGAGATAGAAAGAGACTGATAATCACTGAAAATGGCCATTTTACTGTGCTGAGTCTCAAGGCCACCTGCTTCAGGTTACATGTCTGAGAGTGAGGTGATATTTTAAAAGCCAATTTTGCCACTAACCACATGTGTAATCTTAGGCAAATCATTTTCAGGGAGCTTTGCTTTCATCAGCATTTTTAAAATGAGACCTGTAAATACTCTCTAGTCATCGGTGTGAGGTGGTGTAGAACAAGTAAGCTCTTGATGTCACCCAGGCCAGGATCTAGAGCCCAGCCTGCCACTTCCTTAGTTGTATGACCTTGGGCAAGTGTTATGTAACGATTCTGGACTTCAGTTTCTCCATCTTGAAAATAGAGTCTACAGCAGCCCACCTCACACATCTCTTTTGCAGATTAAATGGCTGTAGGTAAAAACACTTAGGTAGCAGGGGCTCCTGGGTGGCTCAGTGGTTGAGGGTCTGCCTTTGGCTCAGGTCGTGATCCTGGGATTGAGTACCGCATGATGCCCCCCACAGGGAGCCTGCTTCTTCTTCTGCCTGTGTCTCTGCCTCTCTCTCTCTCTCTCTCTGTCTCTCATGAATAAAAAATAAAATCTTAAAACAACCCACTTATGTAGCAGCCCACATCACAGATCACAATATCTCAATTGGTCACATCACATGGGGGCCCATCTGCAAGGCAGGACACAGCAACAGACATCTCTAAAGCATGGCAGGTGTCTTGGTTGTTTTTGGAATGGCAGAGAATGTGGAGAGGGCAGTTCATTTGACGCAAACACTCCAGTAAGAGGAGGAGGGGCTGTCCAAGGCTGGCACCATGAGAGCCCCAGCCGGGACATGGGCTCCAAGTATAGTAGGCAGTTATAGGGTAAATAAGACCCAGAAGCATCCAGCAAACCTGGTGGGTACTAGGGCAAACCAAAGATCCCATCACAAGGGGAACTATTCTGTAACTCACTCACTTGAGTCATGAGATATCCGAAGTACCAGCAGAATTGCTTGGGATCACTCCAGGACACAGGTCAGGCTAACTCTGCTGCTTGCAAGTGCTCACTACCTTGGGCTGGAAAAGGTTGGAGTAGACAAATTAAGAGCCACTAGTACTGATCCCCTGGTTTCTTGATCTTGTACTCAACATGCACGTCTGGGTCATGCAATGATCACCTCTGTTAGTTATTGTAGTCAGGAAGCCACATCTGAATTATAAACTGACTTCATGGTTGGAGAAATGAAAGCCGAGAAAGCCATGAGGTCTTTACTCTGGAACATTGAATGAATTACCAACTAAAGCTAATGCTGAATTCACCTTGTGTTTCCTGATTTGCTCTTTTTGCCATCATCTATCCCTCTGGATTTTTAGTTACAGAAGTTTATTTTATTTTTAATCTATCTTTTCTTTTGTATTCATCACTGGTTGATCACATTCATTTCTTCCCTTCCTTAGATGCCTACAATTTGCACTACCTACCTTTGTCAATCTTTATGAATCTTCAGTTCGTGAGCTTTTTTATTTGCCATCCTATCTCCCACCTTATTTTTTTTTCTAGATCACGCTATTGATTTTTAGGTATTTAAGTCCTTTCTCATTCTCTTGGATTATTTATTACTATTAGTATAAACTTTGGATTCCCTGCAAAGCTCCTCTTTCTGTTTTGCTTGCTTCCTTCTTCGATATACACACTTCTTCCCACTGACAGGACAGTGAGACTTGCGCTCACTTCCACGGCATTGGCCCAGAGTGCTGGGCAGACTCACTGGTGGTGAAGACCCCTCCTGCAGAAAGGCAAGATGCCAAACTTGAAGCCAAAGAAATATTCATTACTGTTCCCTGACTCTAAATTTAGGACATGTGTCTTCCTCTCCTCGTATGTGTAAAACCACTTTTGTTTTCCTCTTGTTATGAATGCTCTAGCACTTTAGAAGGTACAAGAAAAGCTACAGAGATCAAATAGTAACAAAACAGAACGCTGTCATTCATAGAGGGAAATGTGAGTCTCAAATTGGATTAAATCCTGGAAATTCTTGAAGATGGATGTATGGCAAGATTTTACTCTCTGAAGAAGTTTGATGGATGTCATAGCAGTTTCTAGGGGCAGCTCTGGGTCTGCTGCAAGTCTCCAACCCAGGTTGGCAGCTCACCATGGGAAGGAGGACCCAGCAGGTGTAGAGAAGCTTGAGCTCGTCCTCTTATTTTCCTCAGTGAATCCTACTCACTGAATTCTGCTGAGGGAGACTGTGCCTCTCCTGTCAATGTCTAGCTGTGCTCTAACCTTGGTCTTTTACCCCTTAACCTCCCAAAAGTGTTCTTCATTCCCTAGTGCCCACTGGCTGAGTACTGACAAACAGATTTCCCTCCAGCAAGTCAGTCAGACATAAACACCAAGCCACAGGAGAGGCATGCCATCCCTGGATTCTTTGATACCTTGTCCCCTAAAGGCTCTGCTCTGTGTTTGGAGTGCAAGAGAAGAAATTTGCTTTTGTTGCAGTCTGTTTCTCAAAAGGAGTAACGTAGGAGTTTGACACTTTTTAAATGTGATGTTTGATGCCGAAAGACAACAAAAGTCTTAAATTGGAAAATAAACTATAGATAAATTCATATGTATTACTCAGGTTTCTATTACATACTTACAAATAGGCTCCTACTCTGAAGAAAATTGGTATAACAGCCCTAAGGAGTAGAAAAATCTCTCATCAGCTAAAAAAGATTATTTTTCCCTAGTTTACTTGATCAGAGGCTTTGCTGCATAAAGTTTACAAAGCACAGTCACCTTCATGGTCTTTGCTGCTATGTCCTGGCACAGAGGTGATGATGCCCAGCTCCTGCCATGGAGAGATCCTGGTCATCCATTAAGACCCAGTGCAGTTCTCACTGACTACCTCTCCCCAAGTGAGGTGACTCTCCTCTGCATTGCCATGGCAACCTACATATTTATTTATCACAGCCCTTACTACACTGTGTATAGAAATACTTTATTCAGATATTACCTTCAGTAACCACTTATTTTTTCAGGGGTAGCCATCTTGCTTATTCATGTTGACAATGTTGAAATTTACCTACTTCCTGTGATCCTGGAAAACAGTAAAGGTTAAGGAATCTTCCCATCTTTTGTGATCCAGGAAATAAGGGCAGACTGCAAAGAACCACCTTTCCCATAAGACTCAGGTGAGACTCACACAGATGCTCACCCCTGATTTACCTTTGACAGGGCCAGGCACAGACCCTCCAGCTTCCTATTCTTTGCCTCATTAATGATTAGTTGACCTTTTGATCCCCACTGATCCATAGAGCACAACGCTTATTAACCAAATTTGTTTATGATTCCCTCCTTCCCCTAGGACCTGAACTTTGGATCATCCTCACCTGGTCTCAGGGTAAAACTTTCTCTGATCTACTATTGATCTTGGCAGACTTTATTCCTACCTCCCCACACCTTGTTCTTGTGTGCTATCCCCTGTAAAAGAAAATCCCTTTTTGCCTACACCTTGAGACACCTGCAGATTTATGTTCAGAGTGTTCTCTTCCCCCTATTGTAATAGGGAACTCAAGATTTTTCCACCTCAAATGTCATCTGTAAGCAAAAGGTACTTCTGCAGAGTACAGCTGCCCATCCCAGCTCCTGCTCTGATCACCCATGGACAGGGTGATTGCATGGTATAAATTGTGAGCTGGGGATTTTTATTTTATTTATTTTGGGGGTGAGGAAGATAGAGGATGAGAGAGAGAGAATGTTAAGCAGGCTCCATGCCCAGTGCTGAGACCCTCTTGAGGCTCAATCTCATGATCCTGAGACCATGACCTGAGCTGAAATCAAGAGTCAGACACTTAACCCACTGAGCTGCCCAGGCACCCTATGAGTTGGGGATTTTTTAATTATTTAGTTAATTTATTAATTATTTTTGCTCTACAAAATTTTTTAAAGATTTTATTTATTTATTTAATTTAATTTAATTAATTTATTTATTTATTCTCTCTCTAGGAAAGAGAGAGAGAGAGAGCAGAGCCAGAGGGAGAAGCAGGCTCCCCACTGAGCAGGGAGCCCAGCATGGGGCTCGATCCCAGGACCCCAGGATCATGACCCTAACCAAAGGCAGATACTTAACTGACTGAACCATGAGGGTGCCCCTACAAATTTGTTTTTAAAAACAAAAACAATTCATTGAATTACCTTGTAGTCGCATGTGTTTGAATTCCTTTAGACTGGCATCGTGAAATTCAGAATAAATAGCTTAAACTTATATGTCTTGAATTGTAAAAAAAAATTGTTTCCTCCCCTTGCAATAATATTTTTAAGTAAAGTCTCTCCTCAGTAAGTCCAGATTTATTTTTTTATTTGACAATATATTCTTACACAGTAGGGTCTTAGAAATATTTAAACTGTTATTGCTTTTGTCAGTTTTGAAACACAGTGTTTTTAATTAATAATTAATCCCAGAGTTTCTTTCCTATTTTATTTTTCTGGCAGGCTTCAGCTAGTCATGAACCTTAACGCAGCATCTTCTCTTACCCTTGAGATCTTTATGGGACTCACCAGTGGCACAATGAGAGGATGGAGCTTTGATTTTTAAAGGCATTTTCTGATTATAATTGCTTCAAACAATGATGTTTACCTATTTATCACTGGATATGTAGATAATTAAATTTCAAAATTTCCCATACTTTATTCTTGCTCTAATTTAAAGGATATGTTGAAACATTTTTTACTTCTGAAGCAATGTAATAACAAAATCTAATCAGTAAATGCATATAAAAATAACTCAAAAACTTTGATGACGCTAAAGACAATTCATAGCTATTTTAGATGCTAACTCACATTATTCATAACAGACTCACAGGGAAGTATAAAACAAAGCAACATCATAGAGCTTCTACTTAAACATGGCAGATTAAACATATGAGTTTATTTCTTCTCCATTTAAGCTCCATTTACATAAGAGTAAAGGAATTTTTTTAATGCGTAAACCTAGGGAACAAAGAGAACATATGGAGAAATAACAACACATTTTGGAAGTTGGCAAGAAGATGGACAAGGGGCTGCTGACATAATACTACCAGAGAAAGGAAGCCAGTAAGAAGCAAGTCAGCATGTGCCACCACCTTCTGGAAACGCTCAGGAGATAGAGTCTCCTCTGAAGGCAGGGACAGGTGGTTAAAACAAGGGGAGTCCGTGGAAATGAGTTTTAAGGAACAGTTAGACACCCAGATGCCCACTCAGCAGAAGAAGGACAGTTTACTCTCTGGGGGTTGAAACAGAGACAGGCTTCAGGGCACCAAGCCCAGCTGAGACCACGGCCAAGGGCCAAATAGGGGTTAAGTGGGAGTCTATTTTTGAAGCTACAAAACTACCTGCTCTCCTTCCCCAGTCAGCTCCCGGGGAGCTGATAGTCACCCTCACCCATGGTCAGGGGATTGGGAGGACAGACCTGCTAAGGAAAAAAAGACCTATTGATACTGACATTTGGGAGTTCTCCAGGGGAAAAGACAACCTACTACCCTGTCCTGCCATCATCGAGCTCACCAAGATGCAGCCCCTCCCACACATGTACAACTCCAAATGGGTCCTTAGTGCTCTCACTCTTAAGGATGACTTGGCCAAGGATCAGGAACAAATGAGGAAATGATTAACTTGGAAAATGCAGAAAGAACCATAATTAATATCCTCAGAGAGATCATAAAAATATCACATCTCTCAAGGGAAAGAAAGCATACGATGCTGTTAACAACAACCAAGTATTTGTAGAAAACTATGACATCCTATATGAAAAAGGCAGAAGAGGATGAGGAGATCACATCAAGGAAATCTCAAAAATAAAAAGGAAAATAGAACAAAAAGACAAATTCAAAAAGTGGAATAAAAGAGTAAAGAAAAAATGTAGAAGTTAACTCATAAATTATTCATAGGAATTATAAAAATCAAAATCAGAGAAAATGGAGGAGGGGATTTAACCAAAAAAATGATAATAAAATAAAAAATATTCCATGGACTTAAGCATGTGAATTTTCAAATTGAATAGGCTCATAGAGTATTCAACTCAGCAAATGAAAAAGATCCAGACCACACACATCAGTATGAAATTACAGAACACTAGGACATGTTTCCTGACAGAGACTCCAGGAGAGAAAAGATGGAAGGACACAGGATTTAAATATCATTGGACTTCACAGCAATATTGGAAGCTTGAAGACCATGAAGCAATACCTTCAAAATTCTGAAGGAAAATAATTTCCAACCTACAAATTTGATACCATGCTTAGTGTAAGGATGAAGTGAAATATTTTTTACCTACAATGTATCTCCCATGCGTCCTCAAAAAAGCTCTGAAATAAACCAAGAAAGAGGTAGACGTGAGATCCAGAAAATAGCAGAGACATGACAAAGGAGAAGCAAAAGGGGTTTTAAAAAGGATGGAGAAGAAAGGAGCATGAGGGTGGTTCAGTGTGTTAAGCCCCCAAGTCTTGGATTTGGCAGAGGTCATGATCTGTGGGTCCTGAGATCCAGTGCACTGGGATTCTTTTGAGCATTTTCTCTCTCCCTCTCCCTATTCACACACACACACAACACACACACATTCTCTCTCTCTCTCTCTAAGATAAATGAATAAATCTTTTTTTAAATAATAAAAATAAAAAGGATAGAGAAGGGTGGTGTTGTAGAGAAGCAGTCCAGCAAGTTGGTGGGTTTGAACAACTATAAAAGCAGGCACTTCTCTAACAAAACAGAGATATTAGCAGTTGTGTTTGAAGGCACTAAGAGATTTAGTCACATTACCTGGTGGGTTATTGACAGGTGCACACGCACTGGCCCCTAACATTTGCAGGCCAAGCCAAGAGTAGGATGGAGACCTCCAGTCCACAGCCTCCAGCCCACCAGCTTCCACCCACCCTGGCTCTTTCCTCCACCATGAAGGGGCTTTGCACAAACCCGTGGACATTACTTATAACAGCTGCCCCTGGGGCAGTCCTTGGCCTTGGAGTGTGCACACAGCAGCACCTTCTGCCTTTACCAAAAGGGACCTGAAGGGGCATTGAGACCATCTGGGCATGAACTTGTGTCCAGAGCCCCAGAAGCAAGGTCTAGGAGGACAGAGAGGCACAGGTTCCAGGTTGGCATGTCCCCATCCCGTCAGTCTCCTTGGATACCTTGCCTTGGAGGGGTGAGGACGGAGGAAGGCCAGAGTCTAAGCTCATAGCCAAGGGCAAAGGGCCCATGTGCCTAAGTCTAAGGGCAGTACTAGATATATAGAATGTCAAGGTAACTGTTACTAAAGCAATTACTAACTTAAGGGACAGGAAATGCTATATAAGGAAGGAAATGTCATCACAGATTTTTTCTTTTAACATTTAAAATATTAATCAGTTTCTATGTGACTCAGCTATGTATAATATTTATATAGTTATTATAGTATAGACATTAAATATTGATTTAGCCCCAAATCGTGTTTTAACTATTTGGGGAGGTGGAGAAGAGGGAAAATTTCTGTGCAAGGTACGGTTAAACTTTCACAGAGGAATTACTGAACTGTAACTAAAACTAAATTATGCATGTGGGAATTAGGGGGAGAGAGAGAGAGAGAGAGAGAGGTGGAAAAGTGTTGCCTACTGTACAAAGGCTATTATACTTTGACTTTTGAAACTATTTCCACTGTTATCTGATAAAATATAAAATTAAATTAAAGCAAAGGAGGTCATTGGAAGGAAATACCTGGAGGGGGAGAAATAAATGAGAAAAAAAAAACAGAGAGAAAATATAGAAATGTCAAAAGAGGGGAAAAACATTTTTTTAATAAAAATAAAGGACAAATAAAAAGTGGAAGAATGCATAGGTCTAACTTGCAGACATAATAATAAAAATTTCATTTTAGACCCAGTGTCCCATTCTGCAGAGCATTCCTGGATTGTCATTCATTGATTTTATTGCCCTAATTTATTCCTTCAACATGCCTCTGAGTTAGTCTGTCTGTGGCATTTACCAAATGTCCAGCATAACAGACTGCAGGGCAAGGAGGAGAGTTCAGAACAAAAGACAAATAAATCTTTGTTTCCAGGGGATTTACCTCCTGCTGAGAGACAACCAGCATAAGTGGGAAAACATGAATACACAAATGAGAAACACAGAGAAATCTCACCTAAGGCGGACTAGAAATGAACACGCATGCTGGAGAACTTTTGAGGTGTCGGGGAATTTTGCCTTTGGAAGAAGGCTTTATGGAAGCAATGGATTTGTATGATGCATTGAAGGAAGAAAGACAAGACAGCTCTTGGAGGGAGATAGGGAGGTGATAAAAAGAGTAACCAAGACAAGGTCAAACAGGAGAGCAAACAAGTGATGCTGAAGAGATAGAGTCCCCTGCCCACCTTGACCAGGTCTAACCTGCTAATCCGGCCCATCCTGTGTGTCCAAGACAATCCTCACCTTCCAATCCAGGCTCATGTCATGTAAACCACTAGGAAAGACACCAGTAATGTCTCTCTTCTCCACTCTTAGCTGGCGTCTCACACCCTCATTTTGGGCACTTTGAGGGTGTTCTGCTGTGTGTCTGGATCTGGTATTTCCTGAATTGCAAGGCAACACAGTAAGAGGCTGGCCCTCAAGACTGAATCTGAGTTGGAATTTCTGCTTCACCCACTTGCTACAGCTATGGTATCGGGCAGGTTTACAAAACTCTCTGAGCCTGTTTCCCTACTTAGAAATCGGGCGTAATAACTGTCTAACTTGCAATGTTCTTGGAAGAAGGGAGATAATGCATGTGACGTACTTGTCAAAGTGTAGGTGTGTGAGACATGGCAGCTGCTATTATTACTAACAAGATTATTATTTTATGTAAATATTCTTTTCTCAATTAAACTATACATATTTTGAAAGCAGCAACTTTGCCTTTTTCCTTCCTCAGGATCATAGTGCCAGGCACATGGTAAATACTATTGAATCTGTGCAGACTGATCAAGACAGGGCTGGTTACTACACAAGGTATTGTTTAACGATGGAGAATCCCATGCCACTAATTAAAGTGATTCTAAGTACTGATAGTTGGGGGAACACCCCTGAATCTAATCCAGATACAAGAGCAAAGACACTCAGGTATAATAAGTTCATTGGTCCTACTATGTTGCAACACCTTTTAAATAAGAAAGAGAAAAATGCCTTCAAAAATATCTGAAAAATACTTACTTCCAATGTGTACGTAAGTATAAAATCATACAGAACATTTGAAACGTTTAAGTCATAGTTGGAGTTGGAACTAGAAGTCCAACTTGATTTAATTCAGCAAATATTGAGGGCCAATTGAATGAAATTCTCTGAGCCAGACATAAGATAGTGAATAAGATATGGTCTTTGACTTTAAAGAGCTTATTTAGGAAAAAATAAAATAAAATATTTACATACAAATAATAGTGCTAAAAGTAATTGGTGATTTTCTGTTCACTATTCTATCCATTAATACATAAAATGTAAAATGAGATTCTCGATTTTTTAAAATTTATTTTATTTATTTATTTATTTATTTATTTTTTGAGAAAGAGAGAGAGCAAGCAAGCACATGAGCAGACAGGGAGTGGAGGAGAGGAGACAGAGAATCCCAAGCAGGCTCCATGCTCAGCTCAGGGCCAATCTCACCACTGTGAGATCATGACCAAGCTGAAACCAAGAGTCAGATGCCTAACCAACTGTGCCACCCAGTCTCCCTGAGGTTCTGGATGTTTTTTTTTTTTTAAGATTTATTTATTTATTTATGATAGACAGAGAGAGAGAGGCAGAGACACAGGAGGAGGGAGAAGCAGGCTCCATGCCGGGAGCCTGACGTGGGACTCGATCCCGGGACTCCAGGATGGCGCCCTGGGCCAAAGGCAGGCGCTAAACCGCTGAGCCACCCAGGGATCCTGAGGTTCTGGATTTTAAAAAATAGAACATTATTGTGACAACCAGAATGCTAACTGTGCTGATATATAAGCATGTTTATACTCATACTGACCATATTTTAAGTTGTTGGGATTTTAAAGTCACTTAGATTACTGTAAGATAAAATTTATTGCAATATATAGAAACTATGCTTCCTCCTCACAAACTCTTTTTAACTAAAGAGGAAAAAATGACTATATTCTTTAAAAGGTCTATTCTGAATTCTCTCATGTTTTCTACATTTCTTGGCAGTTTCATTTATACAGCCATATATGATGAGATATACTTATGTGTGTGAGTTTTTCTTGCCTCCAATATAAGGAGATCTACTTTAGCTCACTTTTAACAATAGCCTGAATATGATATTCATGAGAGTTGTCAAATCGAAAATCCTTTAACTAAAGTGAACCATGTTTTTAGGGTTTCCAAGTATTAAAAGATAAAATCAGCATTTTCCTGGCCACATTTATTATGTAGAGTGAAATCCTCCTAAATCAACAGAAGAAAATGCCTTTGAATGTATCTGAACACCAGCTCTATTTTAAATAGAACATCAGATTTTGAATTACTGGCCTAAATTCTTCCTCCTTCACTTCAACAAATATCTATTATAGCATTTATTTATGTAAGATGATCTGCCTGGTGCTATAAGGAATGCAAAATTTAATAAGATTTGGCTTCTGTGGTACATTGTTAAATGTTCGCAAATTCCTCCCATTTCAGGAGGGAGGAAATGTAACATTGACTGCACTGACCCTTCATCCAGAGATGGAGTTTCTTTCTGCCTCTCTTCAAATAAGGCCGGTCATGTGACTTTGATGAATAGAATGTGAAGAAGTGACATGTGAGTTCCAGAGTCTAGGCCTCAGAAGACCCTTGTAGCTTTTGTCCTTTTTGTCTTGGGACCTTGTGACCACCACACTATAGAAAATCCCAGGGTTACAGATTCCTTGGAGATAGAAGCCTAGTTCTCCAACTGAGCCCAATTCACAGCTGACCCTATAGCCAAATGCAACCACATGAGTGAACTCAAACAAAACCAGCAAAGAACCAACCACTCAAGCCACAAATGGTGAGAAATAAGTCCCTGTTGCTTTAAGCCACTAAGTTTTGATACAGTTTGCTATGCAATAATAGACGACAGACCCCAATCGATACCTGGAAGCGGAGTTCTGCTGTAACAAAAACTGAAAACATGTGAGAGTTTCTGTGCCCAATTCCATCTTGTGTTGCAAGGGCAAGGGAGGTTTTCACCATCAAGCAATTCTCCAACACCAGCTGGGTGTCCTAGAATCCAACTCAGTTCTGACACTGTCTACCTGGAGCTAGCAGCAGATCCCACAGGTTAAGGGCTCAGTTTCACAACATTGCCCCCCACCCTTCCCTTCAGATGCCAGTCCCAAGCCCAGGTGGATTCTGTGCTTTTGACCAACCAGTGGTTCCAACCGTTCGAGGTTCCAATGACTCCCTGGGGAGTCAAATTGGGTTGGATTAATTTGCTACAGCAGCTCACAGAACTCAAAGAAACACATTAGTTACTGCATTATTGGTTTCTTTTTTTTTTAATTTTTATTTATTTATGATAGTCACAGAGAGAGAGAGAGAGGCAGAGATGCAGGCAGAGGGAGAAGCAGGCTCCATGCACCGGGAGCCCGATGTGGGACTCGATCCCGGGTCTCCAAGATCGCGCCCTGGGCCAAAGGCAGGCGCCAAACCGCTGTACCACCCAGGGATCTGGCATTATTGGTTTCTTATACAAAGATATAACTCATGAATAGCCACATGGAAGAGATACCCTGAGTGAGGTATGGGGAAAGGGTGTGGAGCTTTCATGCTCTCTTAGAGTCTGCCCCCTCCCCAAATCTCCATGTGTTCACCAACCTGGAACCTCTCCAAACCTCCTCCCTTTGGATTTTTATGGAAGCTTCATTGCATAGACACAATTGATTAAATCATTGGCCACTGGTGACTGATTCAACCTCCAGTACCTCTCCTGTTGGGGAAGATCATCCAGAGGAGATGACTGCCAGATGATCCATGAGCTGGACCCACACAATCAAAGGATCCTCACCCCCTCCCCATCCTTGGAATGTGCGTTTTGCTTGCCTTCCTCACTCCCAGAAGCTGCCCCAAGGACAGAGACTTGAGATAGTGATGTGGTGTTGAGATCATCTGGATGGTATACATGATTAAACCTAGTTAAAACCTCTATATAAACTTTAAGGATTTGGCAGGCAGGTACAGAATTCTACTCATCCTGTGGCCACCCAAGACAAGCCTCCTATACAGGCTCCCTAGTTTATGAGACCTGCCACCTACCAATGTCTAGTGGTGTCTCTCTGCCCTCTGCATTCCAGGCTGGTTTCAGATCACAACCAGGAAGCCCAGGAGGTTTCAAACTAATGCTCTTCTCTGGAAAGCCAGTGGTGTTGAACTGGAAGTTCCAATTGAGAGTTGGTTCTCCTGGAACCAGCTCCCATCTTTAGGCATACTCCAAAAGTCACCGCATTAACAACAAAGACACACTTATGTTCTCTCACTTAGGAAATACCAAGGGCTTGAGGAGATCTGTGCCAGAAATGTGGACAAAGACCAAATATATGTTTCTTATTATAAATCACAATATTACAATATGGCACTATGGTTTTAGTTCTGGGCTGTAGGTGAAGGCTGAAAGGCAGCTAAAGGGTCGTTAGTAAAGGCAGGGAGAGCGGGAAGGAGTTGTTATTGAAGGTTGGGGGGAATGGCAATCTGTGTTACAGAGTGATGGAACATTTGCAAGACTGTTTTCTGTGCTAATATAGAGCACAAAAAAAATGTACATAAAAGAACTTGTAGCTATGGCAGCAAGCTCAAAGTGTCAACTGGCACCCTTCAGCTATGCATGATAAATTATGTCAAGGGAGAGATGAACTAAAGAAGGAATTCCTTAGTTTGCAAGCAAAACTCAGAGAAGAGGTAAAAGACCCAGAATTTGTCAGGGTGGAAAATAAAACTATTTCATATTCTGGGTCTCTCCAAGACTCAGCCTACAAGAAGCAGGCAGAGAAAAGTTTTCAGTTGCAAACATAGGTCATTTCTTAAGGAAAAGGAAAGATGTTTCAGAGGGTGGAGCCAACAGCCAAAGTCAAGAAGAATAAGAAACTAGGAAAACACTTCAAAGGAGCAGAAACAAGCCCTAATTAAAGAATATTCCCCAGTGTAGGGAATTGTCAATATGACCCAACTGGATTTCAAAACTGCTGTGCGCCAGTGACTGCTATGTGCTTCTTGTCTTCCCTGTGTTCTTCCCATTCTTGAATAGGAGTATGTATTACAGTTATCCATGCTGTGGTATGTTAGTTGTCTGTGGGTAGATAACTCAATTTTAATTCATAGATATCCAGATCAAGAGTTGCTGTTCCAATGGTACTGCACCAGATATGCATCTGGATCTGATGAAAACCAGGCGATCATGGCCTCAGAATTTGATACTGAAGATTGAGGTGGGACTGTTGGTGGAGGGTGTAAGTATATTTTGCATTTGAAAGGGATGTGGATTACTTTGGCCAGATGACACGTCTTTGCAAACACTTAAAACCTCAACAGTTCCTTCCAACCTGCATATCTCTGTGCAACCTCACTTTATCATTCCTCCCATAAGGAGGTAGAGTCAACTTCCTCAACTCTCTCTTTTTTTAAAAAAGATTTTCTTTATCTATTCATAAGAGACACACACAGAGAGAGGCAGAGACATAGGCAGAGGGAGAAGCAGGTGCCCTGGAGGGAGCCCAACGTGGGACTCAATCCCAGGGCCCCAGGATCATGCCCTGAGGCAAAGGTGGATGCTCGACCACTGAGCCACCTTTGTGACCTGACTTCCTCATCTCCTGGATTTGGACTAGCCTGTGAGTTGCTTTGATGCTTTGATAGGATGTGGTACAAGTGACACCATGGAAACCTCAGCCTCAATGGTCTTTACTGCTTCTGCTTTTTCCTTCTTGGAGATCTGCCCTGAGACTACCATGCCTTGAAGAAACCAAGGATAGAAAGAAACCCAACCATCCCATCTATGCCAGCTAAACCTAGTGCCCAATGACGCCATCCTCCCTCAGTTAAATATTGCCTTATGAGTGGGCAGACAAAACAGGAAAGAAGCACCCAATTGACTCACAGAACTGTAAGAAATAATAAACTGTTTTTTTTAAGCCACTAAATTTCATGCAGCAAAAGATAGCTAAGCATTCCTATTCTTTCAGTGCTTATAAAATTTTAGTAAAGAGAGATATGCAGATTTAATTAAAGATGCATTTAAGAGTGATTGTGCTAAGTATCATAAAAGATGCAATACTAAATTTTGGAGTTCAAACAGGTATTGGTGAGGATGTGGAGAAAGAGGATCCTCTCGCACTGTTGGTGGGAATGCAAACTGGCGCAGCCACTCTGGGAAACAGTATAGAGTTTCCTCAAAAAGTTATAAAGAAAACTATCTTATGATCCAGTAATCACACTACTGGCTATTTATAAAAAAAAAAAAAGTACAATAACAGTAATTCAAAGGTATACATGCACTCTTATGTTTATAGCAGCAATATTTATAGTAGCCAAATATTGGAAGCAGCCTGTGTCCATCCATTGATTGCTAAATAGATAAAAAAAGATGGGGTACATACATACATTGGAATATTATTCAGCATTAAAAAGAATGAAATCTTGCCATTTGCAGTGCTAGAGAGTATAATGCTAAGTGAAATAAGTCAGTCAGAGAAAGACAAATACCAGATGATTTCACTCATGGAATTTAAGAAACAAGACAAACAAGTAAAGGTAATAAAAAGAGCAAGAGAGAAAAACCAAGAAATAGACTCTTAACTATAGAGAACCAACTGATGGTTACCAGAGGGGAGTGGATGAACTAGGTGATGGGGATTAAGGAGTGCACTTGTCACAATAAGCACTGAGTGATGAAAATAAAAGCTTAAAGAAATAAAATAAAACTTGGGAGTTCAAAGTAAGGGAGACAATTTTATTTGGAAGGATGAGTGAATATCTATAAAGAAGACAATTTTTAAACTGAATCTGGAAGAGTATTTTAGTTAAAGAGAAGCATCAACAGAAATCTTAGGTTTTATTGGAGAGGAGGCTCTTTAATTTCCCTTACTGATTTATTGAGGTGAGAAGAGTAGTGCTTCCAAAAGGAGTAAGAGTAGGCCAAGGAAGATGGGAACAATCATTCTGGCTTATCAATAGCTCTTTCCTCTGTTTCCAGAAGAAAATAAGAGCTACTCTATTTTTGTATTTCAGTGATTAACTAGCTTACCTTATCTTCATTATTTGATAAGACAAGGTGGGTAAAATCCTCTCTGGGTAGAATTTGACACCACCCATGGCATTGGGAGCCCCTAAAACTTGTTTCTGAAGCAAACTTGCTCCTAGGCATCCACATCAACACGCAAAGATGCTCTGCAAGAGAGAGATGTGACTCTCTGTTACTGATGATTCTATCTCTCATCATTCACCTTGAGCTAAGAATCCTTGAAATGCTGATGCCAATTTACAGTAAATGTACATTTCTTGTTCTTGTTGAAAGCACTTTCCAACAATCCACATCAGAGTCTACTGCATTTCAAATGTACATGACTTTAAATGAATATTAGAGAACATATCTGTTTCTATAAATATGAGCAAGCAGGAAATAAATCATCAGATATTTAGGTACACTGAAGAATTTGATCATTCACCCAATACATATTTAATAAGCACCTTAGGATGTGCCAGGGACTGTTCTAGGTACTTGGGATATATGAGAACAAAATGTAAAAAGATTTCTATTCCCATTCTAAGAGTCTCTATTCTGATGAGGCTGGAGAAGGACTGAAAGAAGGACAACCATTAAAAGTATATTAAACAAATAAACTAGAAAATATTTTAGAAAGTAAAATGGAAAAAAAGGAAAAATTGAACAGAAACGGGAATCTGGAGTGCAAGGGTCGGGAAGGATTATGATGCTGAATTGGATGGTCAGGGTAGGCTTTACTGAGAACATGGAAGAAGGAGGGAGAGAAACTGTCAGAAATATTTACCTCTCTAAAGTAGATTTTGCAAAAAAACAAGAGAAAATATTTCTAAATTTCTTATTTATCTATCAAAAAAATCCCAGAGAATATTGCACCTATGGAACTTTAAGAAGCTGAAATGAAGGGGGTCACTTTGGCAAGAGGAATTGCATGGACACAATGCTACTACTTAATAAGAAACAGCAGTAGAGTAACCAACTGTATCAATATGGGAAATATTTCATTACACAAAGAAATACTCCAGTCAGAAAATTTACAGCACACAAAACAAAATGTCATGATAACAACTGCTCCTAAGCATAGCAAGGAGGAATCTTTCAGTATTTGAAAGGAGGATGAGGAAAGAGAGAATAAGGGAGACTTTTCTAGAAATCCAGAAGAAAATAATTAAGTCACTCAGAAAAAAAATCCCAACAAAATTAGGTTGTCAGACTACCTAAGTCAAAGTGCTAGAAGGCAAGCTAACAAACTACTATAGAAAAAAGTCTCTGAGCTTATGCCCAGTCAGGCCATTCCTCACATGTGAAAACAACAAAAGCATGTCCTCAACTACTTGAGCACACAGAATTCTATGACCAACGCAATCTTCCTGAATGAGCCATTGGAAAATCTATGCCAGAACAATGAAGCAAACATAAAAATGAGTTGTAATGGAGCAATCTTGGTAGAAGGACAGGCACTGAGCAGAAAAATGACTTAAGATGCAAAGAAGAATTTAAATGTTTGTTTTAAATGTGTTTTAAATGGCTATAAAGCTGATTACTAAACGGTATTTTTAAGTGAATTAAATGATCATTTTTATTTGTAAGATAATGGAAATCAAGTGATGGCATCCATAGCCACAAAATTATGAAGAAAAACCAGGATTAGAGGAGTGCCTGGGTGGCTCAATTGGTTAAGCACCTGCTTTGGGCTCAGTACCAGGATCCAGCCCTTCATCAGGCTCCCTGCTCAGCAGGGAGTCTGCTTCTCCTTCTCCCTTTGCCCCTCTCCCATTTGTGCTCTCTCTCTTTCTCAAAGAAATAAATAAAATCTTAAAAAGAAAGAAAGAAAGAAAGAAAGAAAGAAAGAAAGAAAGAAAGAAAGAAAGAAAGAAAGAAAGAAAGAAAGAAAAACTAGGATTGGGATGGTGGAGAGTAAAGGGAAACAGTATTATACTTATCTTCCACAAGAGATATTTTTTTAAATTACTAAGTTATTGGGGCACCTGGGTAGCTCAACTGGTTAAGCATCTGCCTGAGGCTCAGGTCATGATCTCAGGATCCTGGGATGGAGCCCTGAGTCAGGCTGCCTACTCAGCCAGGAATCTGCTTCTCCCTCTTTCACCGCTCCCCCACCCCGGCCCCTGTTCATGTGTGTGCACCTGTGTGAGTGCATACACACACACTTTCTCTTCCCTCATATAAATAATAAAATCTTTTTCAAAAAAGAAAAAAATACTAATTTATTGCTTACTGTAAGAATTAATTTAATACAGGTCTAGCATTGTCTTTGAGAAACATAAGTTAACCACTAGTAAAATTAAATTATGGTAAAAAAATAGCAAATAAAAATAAATTTATAAAGCAAAACTGAACAAACCAGAAAAAAACACACACAAATAAATGGCAAAAATAAAAAGCATTAAACAGGAACAATACCATTCATAACAACTGTAACTTAGAAGAAACACAGCTGAAATAAAGTAACATAGAAAAACTTAAAACAATTGAGGTGACCAAAGGCAGATCAGATCCCACCAGAGGAAGAGCATTTTAATATCTGATTAGTCAGAAAATTATATTACAGAAGGAGCATTATTTTATATGGATAAAAGCTATAATCAGTGCTGAAGATATAATGAATAATAAAGTGTTTATAGAAGCAAATCCACAGAGAGATTGATAAAAATACAATTATATTGGAAGAATTTGACTCACTGCTGTCAATTTATGACAGAATGCCTAGGTAAAAATAAATATATAGAAGTGGTTGATAAAATAGAGAACAAATATATCAATACTTTTAGAATATGCTGGACACCCAAGAAAATACAAAATATAAGTAAGGTGAATAAATATAAGGTAAATACACAGATATATTATTGTTGTTATACATTAAAGATTCTGCTTAAAGTGGTAGGATAGGTTGCTGCCAGAAAAAGGTAACCTTCCCCCAAAGAAATGTGAGATCAATAGAATTTTAAAAGCTTAATTCCTAGCTGAAATCAAAAGTAAGAATGGGAAATCTCCAGGGGTTACAAATGAAGCAGGAATCATCAAAGGAATAAATGATTGAAGTCTTATGAAGCAACTAACCAGATCTATCTCTTAGGGGTAGGGTTTTAATGCTTCCATGGTGACAAGATGGAAGGCAAGTTCTTGACACTGAAACTAGAATTGTCTCCCTGCATAAAATAAGCTGGGATTGGGGAAGATGAGGAATCCCAATAGTAACTAGAGTAAAGGCAATTCTGCCTGCCTATCTTTGGGCATAACATAGATTGGGGTTTCCATCTCAGTTTATGCATGGGTGAGTGCAGGGAGGACAGAGTTTCCATTTGCAGATGACATAATATTATATATATTAAAGACTACCAAAAAAATGTTAGAGCTAATTAAAAAATTCAGGAAATTAGCAGGATACAAGATCTACTTGCATTTCTCTACACTAACAAACTATCAGAAAGAGAAATTAAAAAAAAATCCCCTATACAATAATATCAAAAAGAATAAAATATTTAGGAATAAATTTAACTATGGAGGTAAAATATCTGTACACTGAAAACTATAAAACGTTGATGAAGAATTAAAGAAGACATGAATAAATGGAAAGACAGTCTGTATTCTTGGATTAGAGTAGTCAGTATTGTTAAAATGTCCATACTACACAAAGCAATGTACAGATTCACTGCAATCCCTATCAAAATTCCAATGGCAGTTTCTACAGAAATAGAGAAAACAATCCTAAAATTTGTATGAAACCACAAAAGACTCTGAATAACCAAAGCAATGTTGAGAATGAACAAAGCTAGAGGAATCAAAATTCCTGATTTCAAGGTATGTTACATTTATTTATTACATTACATTTATTACAGATATGTAATAAAAAACAGACACTTGCATCAGTGGAGCAGAATAGAGAGCCCAGGAAGACACTCATGTATATATTATTATAAATTAATTTTAGACAAAACACAAAATATATACATTGGAGAAAGGACATTCTTTTCAGTAAATGGTGCTGGGAAAATGACAATCACATGAAGAAAAATGAAACTGGACTCCCATCTTACCTAGGCCATACACAAAAATCATCTCAAAATAAATTAAAAACTTGAAGACTTGAAACCATAAAACTCTAGAAGAAATGTTAGGTAAGCTCCTTGACATTGATTTCGGCAATACTTTTTTTGGATCTGACACAAAGCAAGGCAAAAAACCCAAAAATAACCACGTGGGATGACATAAACCTAAAAAGCTCCTTTCTGCACAGCAAAGGAAACAACCAACAAAATGAAAAGGCAACCTACAGAATGAAAGAAAATATTCGCAAACCCTATATGCAATAAGGGTTTCATATCCAAAAATATACAAGGAACTTATACAATGCAATAGAAAAAATAAAAACAAATAATCCAATTAAAAATGGGCAAAGAACGTGAATAAATATTTTTCCAAAGAGGATATATGAATAACCAACAGGTACATGAAAAGATGCTCAACATCATTAATCATGAGGAAAATGTAAATCAAAACCACAATGAACTATTTCATCAGATCTTTTAGAATGTCCATTAGCAAAAGAAAAGATAACAAATGCTGGTGAAGATGTGGAGAAAAGAGAACCCTGTGCACTGTTGGTGGGAATGTAAATTGGTTCAGCTACTATGGAAAACAGTATGGAGGCTCCACAAGAGATTATAAATAGGACTACCATATGTTCCAGCAATCCTACTTTTAGGTATATACCCAAAAGAAATGAAATCATTATCCCACAGAGGTCACTGCATCATTGTTCACAATAGGCAAAGTTGGAAACAACCTAAGTGCCCATCAATAGATGAATGGATAAAATATGATAAGTAGAGATAGATGATAGAGAGATAAATAGAAATATATATAAATAGGTAGATAAGATATTATTCAGTCTTTAAAAAAAAAAAGGAAATCCTGGCATTTGTGTCAACATGGATGAACCTAGAGGGCATTACGTTATATAATGTAAGCCAGTCAGAGAAAGATAAATACTGCGTGGTATCACTTATATGTGGAATCTAAAAGAAACCCTCAAACTCATAAAAATAGAGTAGGATGGTGGCTGCTAGCAGTTGGGGGTTGGGGTAAATAGGAAGGGGTTGATAAAAGGGTACAAACTTTCAGTTACAGGACAAATAAGGTCTAAGAATTTAATTTATAACATGGTGACTATAGTTAGTAATACTGCGCTGTATAATTGAAATTTGCTAAGAAAGTAGAACTTAAGTGTTTTCACCAAAAAAAAAAAAAAAAAGGGAAAATATCTGAGGTGACAGGTGTGTTAATAAACTCAATGGTGGGAATCCTTTCACAATGTATACATATAGCAAATCAAAAAGGAAACAAAAATAATGAGTTTAAGATTGGAAATTGGAATGTAAGACTATAAACTCTACTAGTACTTAATTTCCCTGAAAGCAGGAATTCTTTTTCTTCAACTCTGTGTTCCTGGCATCTAAAAAACATCAGGCATCTCAAAAGCAAATATTTATTGACAGAATGAATAAAAATGAGTGAAACAAAAAATATATCAAGTCCCAAGCAGGATTTAAAAATGTGTAGATAAAAAACACATAGACACAACTGTAAAACACCATAGACCAAGAGAAATTTTAAAGCCACTAGAGACAAAAAACAGATTCCCCATAAAGGAAATGTCGGGCTGACAACACAGTTTTTTAAAACAACCAGAATGCAATTTATTAATATCTTCAAGATGTTGAGGGAAAATAATTTTTAATCTTGAGCTATTGCCCAGCAAAATTATTATTTGAGAGTAAAGAAGAAATAACATTTTATACATACAAAGGTTGTTAAGAAAGTTCACTAACCATAGCTCCTCATTTCAGCAAAAGGAAACAAAGTCACAAAGAGAAATCAGGTGCAAGGTTTAAAAATGAACAAAGAAATTGTTAAAACACCTTGGTAGATTTAAACAGCCACTAATTGCAAGTAACAACAACAATAGCTACAGTGGGGGTTGAATACATGGTAGGACTAAAATAATAGCAATGATTTTAAAGATGGGGAAGTTCAGAGAGAAATTATTCTTTCTTCTCTTATTCTGAATGAGAATGGAGAGATTGACTGACTTTGGACTTTTTAGCAAAATCTACTGGTAAAACAACTGCATTAAAATTTGGAAAATAACATGTAAAATAATAGGAACAGATAACTTCTAAACCCAAAGGGCAGAAGTGAGGAAAAGCATGAGAAAATAAACCTGATCAGACCAACAGAAAGCAATGTTTAATGACAGCAGGCTGACAAAACATTGCATTGTGAAGCGAGGGGAAGTGGGGACTGTCATGGCACTGCTGGTGGGCAGGGAGACTGGAGCACCGTTTTTGGAAAATAATTTAACTATATACACCAGGAGCCAAAGAAGTGTTCATTGCTTATTCATTCAACTTCCTAGAATTTATCCTAAAGGGGAGAAAGTAAAGATGTGGAGAAATATTTATATAAAGAGATATTCATTATACCATTATTTATGCTTGTCAAAAATTGAAAATAGCCTAATGTCTAAATGACATTAACTGAGTCATTAACTGGCTTTTAAACCATTCAGTCATTATTTTGTGCCCAATGCATATTTAGTAAACTATTAAAAATAATCATGATATAATTTTAAGTGAAAGAAAGCAGAATTATAAAAATTAGTTGGCATCTACTGAGTGCTAAGTATGATCAGTCATTTTCTGAGCCTTTGCTTATATTAACTCCTTTAATGCTCATAGCACTTGGAAGCTGATGCTATTATTACCATCATTTTACAGGTAAGGAAATTGGGGCACAAATTTAACTTGCCCAGGCTCCAGCCACTAGTAAGTGGTAGAGTTCTGACTCATACCCAGGCAATCTGGCCACAATGCTTGAGCTCTTTACCACTGTTTTGTCCTATCTAGATTCATAAAGGTATGCACAGTATAAGCTCAATTGTGTGTATGTGTGTGCACATGCAAAATACACCTTAACTCTCAATGTTAATAATTATAAGTGTAGGGATTATGAATAATTTTTAATGTTCTAATACTCTCTCCATTTTCATGATTTTCTTCAATGAAAATGCTGACTCTTATAATCACACAATCCTTCATGTAAAGGATAATGCCATTGGTCCATCTGACAAACATGCTATATAATACTATCCCAGTAGGATACTTGCCTTCCCAGTACACCATGCAGTTATACTCACACATAAACCAGTAGATGAATAATCTAATGTAGTGGTCCTTAAACTTTGGGTTGTGAACCTCTTGAGAATCTGGTAGAGGGATCCCTGGGTGGCGCAGCGGTTTAGCGCCTGCCTTTGGCCCAGGGCGCGATCCTGGAGACCCAGGATCGAATCCCACGTCGGGCTCCCGGTGCATGGAGCCTGCTTCTCCCTCTGCCTATGTCTCTGCCTCTCTCTCTCTCTGTGTGACTATCATAAATAAATAAAAATTTAAAAAAAAGAATCTGGTAGAAGCTGGGTCCATCCTCCATCAAATGCTCATGTCTAAAATTTTGGGATTCACATATTCCCTGTAGCCAATTGTAGACTCAAAGCCCCTGCCCTCTTAAGAATGACCCAAGTTAAGATGTCTCTCTTAGTCAGTAGCTTCAACTACCAACCTACTGCAAAGAACAAGGAAGAAAGCACCTCCTGTGTTTCTCTCCCTGACTATACTGCCTCTGACCTGATGATCTTTGCCAACATCCTTGCCCATGTCCCTATCTCCGGGTGACTGGGTACTGAAGGGACCAAACAGTACAAATTCACAGTGGTTGAGCATCTGTCTTTGGCTCACAGCATGATCCCAGGGTTCTGGAATCGAGTCCCACATCAGTCTCCTAAGGTGGGGAGCCTGCTTCTCCCTCTGCCTGTGTCTCTGCCTCTCTGTGTCTCTCATGAATGAATAAATAAAATCTTTAAAAAAAAGAAAAAAAAAGGAAATTCAAATCTATCAATATAAGAACTATGGTCAGGGTCTTATGACATATGAAAAAAGAGTAGTAGCTCAGGGGAGGCTGGAAGGAATGGGCTCTATGACGGTGTTGTATAGATCACCATCACCTTAGAGTAAACAGGGAGAGAAGACAAGTTATACAATAAAAAATAAGCAGAGAGAGAGAGAGAGTTACTTTATTTTGCCCAGTATATTTTTGATGAGAGACAAAAGCTAATATTTAATAGCTAGAAAAGTCAAAAAATGAAAATACAAAGGATTTAAAAAAGGTAAATACAAAGGATAGTCACTGCTTTGGTAAAAATGGGTTTTAACCCAAATATAAATGAAGATATAGGCCCTTTCCTGTTAGGCTGAGGGAAGAATTATAGAGAAGAAGGATATATAAGTCAGAGGGGTGCAATATACATGAATTCAAGGTTAAAGAAACCTTGGAAGAAAAATTGCTCAGGTTTTCAGTTTTGCACAGTTCCAAATAGATGCTATGATGGAAGGTGCTTCATGCCCTACCTGCTGGTGCATTCGGCAGAACCATATATCTGAGCATACAGATAAGATGTTATGAAATTCATGCACTGCTACAGCTCATTTGCTTTATTGCTTGGGAATTCCCTGTAGGTCCTCCCTCAAAGCATTGAATTCAATAAGCTCAGTTTTCTGACTTCGCCCACAGAAAATTAGGAGAGAGGGTTTTGAAGCAGGCCCACCAATAGTAATCAATTAAGAGCTAAGAGAAGAAGTGCCAAAAAAAAAAAAAAACCAAAAAGGATTAGAAAGCACATATAGCATGCCAGTACAGGCCATGTGGCATGAGGGCAATGCCCATATGCCCCAAGAACCCCCTTCTTGTTAGCCATTTCCTAGCCTGGAGGGGTACAATAATTTCTATGCATTGTACTGACCATTTGTCATGAAGAAAGTGTTAAGCTATATTTAACAAGATAGGAAGTATACAAGGGGTTCTATGGTTTTGTTTGCTTTTTAACCAGAACTGAATAAAATAAAACTTTAAAATTGGCCTTTAAAAAGTGGCCCTCAACTATTTGAAGATTTCACGTCTCTGGAATACCCACTTGCCTTACAAAGATACAAGGTAAATGAGGTGTTACAGTATTTTTTTTTTTTAAATTTTTTTTATTTATTTATGATAGGCACACAGTGAGAGAGAGAGGCAGAGACACAGGCAGAGGGAGAAGCAGGCTCCATGCACCGGGAGCCCGACGTGGGATTCGATCCCGGGTCTCCAGGATCGCGCCCTGGGCCAAAGGCAGGCGCCAAACCGCTGCGCCACCCAGGGATCCCAAGGTGTTACAGTATTATTCTGGGAGATTTCACAGATCAAATATCACACTGCAGTGCTCTACCTGTGGGGGTGCACTATACTAATCAATATGCATGCTATAAGATTATATGATGGATTAACTCATCAGAAACTCATGAGGAAATGTGTGATGAACAAAATCCACACAAACCTGTCAGGGTAAGGAGGACACTGGGTAGAAATAAGAAGCCATTCACTGAGAACGAGGCAGGGAATCAGGTTTCCATTCCCTGAGCTCTGCACGGCAGGTAGCACCCTGAACAGTAAAGCTTTCTATATGTGAAGTCCTTTGTTAACTTGGTCTTATGCACAACGAACAAAGATAGGATATAGAATTTGAGGGGCGCCTGGCTGGTTCAGTTCAGTTAAGCATCTGCCTTAACCAACTCAGGTCATGATCCTGGGGTCTTAGGATGGAGCCTTGGGTGGGACTCCCTGCTCAGCAGGGAGCCTGATTCTCCCACCCTCTGCCCCTCCCCTGGTTTGTGCATTCACACTCTCTCACTCTCTTGCTCTCTCAAATAAATTTTTAAAAATCTTTTTTAAAAAAAAGAATATAAAATTTGAGAGATGAGAGAAAATGATGGCAATTGTGTACTTCACATCCTTATTAGATGATCGGTACCTGAGTTCAAGTCACACAAGTGGATAGAGCTCCCTGGGGAACCCACAATATTGGCTCCGATTCTGGGCCTGAGTTGCTCCTGATGCTTCTACAACAGTCTCTAGCCTCCCTTCTATCATGCTAAGAATCACTGGACCAAGGGTAGTCTCTTCCTTCCTTCTTCTCAAGCTCAACTGCATGCAACTCCAGTCCTCTCAACAAGAGTATTGTCATTGGCAAGAGTCTAGAAAGAGCCACTCTGTGTGGGATTTCCATCATTCCAAACTTCTTCCCACAAGTCTGTCGAGGGGACTCTACTGAGCCCTCCTCTGTACCCATGGATACCAAGAAGAAAAAAATAGCATGCTGGTTCCAGGAGCTTCCCTGAAGCCTGAAAAAGTGTGCAGCAAAGATTAGTGTGACGGGCATTCAGGCAAGAACAAAGGAGAGATCAGTGCTGCCCCAAATGGGGGCAAAGCTTCTTAGTGTGAATATGAGCTTTGAAAGATGAGTAGGACTTGGTTTGTTCTTAAGCCTAAATCCCAAATTCCTTCCAGCAAACAAGGGTAATTCCTGGCCTCAGTCTACCTCCTCGGGCTCATCTCTCTCCACGTGAGCGCTTTTAGTCTCTGTTCCACGCAACCAACCCACCAAGGATCTCCAGATGAGACAGGCTCTTTCTCCCCCTGGGTCCCTGCCAAGTGCACCCTTTCTGTCTCAAACAGCCTCCCTCACCTTTCCTTCCCTCTACCTGTTTAATCTTACTTCTTCAAGTCAGCTCATGCCCCCAAGATGCCTCTTCTCAGTGCTCCTGGAGGGCCCGTGCACACCTCATTAGAGGAATGAAGACTGAGTAGGAGGAACTACAGAATTATGGTTGGGGAGGGCTGGGATGAACCAGGGTGGATTGGGGGAATGGGTGGGATCCCTGGGTGGTGCAGTGGTTTAGCGCCTGCCTTTGGCCCAGGGCACGATCCTGGAGACCCAGGATCGAATCCCACGTTGGGCTCCCAGTGCATGGAGCCTGCTTCTCCCTCTGCCTTTGTCTCTGCCTCTCTCTCTCTCTCTCTCTCTCTCTCTCTCTCTCTCTGTGACTATCATAAATAAATAAATATCAAAAAAATTAAAAAAAAAAAAGAACCGGGGGTAGGGGAGGGAGAGCCATTTGACTTTGGATGAGGAAAGTGATGCCAAATCCTTAAGGTTTTCTTTGGCATAATATGTAGCAAAGAGACTGAACTGGCTTTATTAAAGAGCCATCAAAGACCCCTGAGCAGGGGATTAAGTGGCACAATCCCCAAGAGCAGACCCCAAATATAATCAGGCATCATGAAGAAGGAAAAAGAGAAACATTCAGGACCATGCCACTAGCCAGCCTTGTGATTTGGTCCAGATGAAATACCCTCTATTTAAAACAAGGATAATAATATCTCCTTCATAAATGGCTGTGTGGATTAAATTAAATAATACAGCACAAGAAGATGCCTGATGCCTGGGAACATCACTAATATGAACATTCTCGAATCCCCAAAGGCACTGGGTGTTATTTGTGGGAGTACCCTATTCGAAATTAGATCCAGAGACACTCAGTGGGGTGTGTTGGAGATAGGGAAGAATTAGAGGCCAAGAGAAGAGAAAAATGATGCGAAACAGGAAGAGAATGTGCAAAGAAAAAACAACACATCACTTTAAAGCCTTCGCAACAAAATTTACCCTCTCTTTATTTTCCTGTCCAATGTTACATTTTGCAGTAGAGTAGCAATAACTTCTCCTGCTTTATAGTACACTCACAATAAATGGCTTCCGAGCCTGATTTACAACCTCAGCGAAGTGCAGGCGTTTAATCACGGCAGCTGCTCAAGGTTCTGTACATCCCCGTTCAGGACCGATTATCTAGGGACCATATTTAAAAGGCAAGAGAGCTGGTGGCTTCTTAAAGAGCTGAGTTTTGGGGCTCAAGGATTGGGGGATGGATGTTTGGGCAGATGCCTGAGGGCTTCCTTTTCAGCTCTACAGCATCCTCCTTGTAAGGCGGATCAGAAGTCGGTTCCTGGTTTCCTGAGAACTGGGGAAAGCAGATAATTGCCCAGGAGAGCTTCGCACTGCTCAGGAAAAGGCCCCATCTCTTGCGATGCGCTCTTTCAAGAAGTCAGGTCTATTCATGAGAAAATCAACAGTGAGCGCAGCGCACAGGCAACACCAGGCTTAAAAAAATATCCATTCTCCGTGCCCTCTCTTACCGACACTGGCCTTTACAAGAGCAGACGTGGGTCATGCCCCCACTGCTGCATGGTTTCAAGTCAAGTAATTGAGAGCACGCTCAGTATTGGCCATACCCTAAAAAGGAGGCAGTTATTCTTGGGCTCTCAAATTTCTAGCCATTGGAGGAGACTTTTCTATCTACAAGGTAATGAGGGTCGTGTCTTCTAAACTCCTGGGCTTTTAAGTGTGAATTTGGGAGGAACAGCTGGCCTGGAAAGATATGCTGTCAATAAAAGCTTGCTCTCCCGGTCCTCGTGGCCCCTTCTCCCTGCAAAGCCGCCCTGCTTCTATACCATGCTGCAGGACCCTGTGACATCTGACATGTCTTGGAGGGCCAGCCACCCAGGGAGGCAGGGGCGGACACTGCTGCATTATCTCCGAGCAGAGGCCCTGTTCAAGCCATAGGGGAGGTGGCTTCTAACAGGCAAGCCTCCAAGGGCCGAAGCGCAGTCGAAAGCGGATGACGGCAGTGGGCAGAGAGCAGCTGAGCCCTGGACTAAGTGGAATTAGCGTGGAAGTTCTGGGGAATGTCTGATAAGGAGTTGTGTGGAGGACAGAGGGGATTTAAAAGAAATATTTGAAGAACTGTTTGGCTGACTCACATGACAAGCCGTATCCTCATCCAGCGGGGCGAGGAAGCGACATAAACTCTCCTCGCTCCATCCCCTCATCAATCACTGGCTTTTTAGGAGCACATAACAGAGATACAGTCTATTTTATAACGGATTTCAACAGCATGAGGAATCGTATCTTGGGCGTTTTAGCCCCTGGATTAGGGAGATAAGAGTGGGAAAACCACTTGGATTATGGTTAAGAAAGGAAATGGTTCCCTACGTGCCAGAGCCCTTACTGGTCTAGCAACTCATTTAATCCTCACAGCCCTGCAAAGTACCTATGATCATTACCAGACAGTGAGGAAATCATGGGTTACAGATGGTGCCAGGGTCACAGAGCAAGCAAGCTACAGAGCTGGGGTTCTGTGCGCCAACTGAAAGCCTCCATAGGACACTTGCACTAATGCAAGGAATAGGTTGGGCCTTCAATCACTATTTTAAGTCAGGCTCATATTGATACCTCCGTTGGTAACATATTCCAAGCAATAACCAGATCATTCTGTGGAGCTGGGATTGAAAAAAAGAAAAATCAAAGTTGTCATCACTGTTACCACTGTCAAATAATTAGGGAAGAGAATTGATAGGATTTTCAACATTTAATTTGTCAAGTTTTTGTGAGATTGGAGTATGTGTCAACAGGATTCCCCTGTTGAAGGGACTGGGGTTAGCTTGCTTGCTTACTGATATCTCACTGAGAGCCCTCCTGAATGTCTTAGTGGTTCCCAAATTTGACAAATGAGTTAGATCTGAGATCCCACTTGTTTTAGCCACTTCTTAGCTGCATGATCTCGATAGGTTATCTAACCTCTCTGAGCCTTAATTTTATCATCTACAAAATATAGATATTAATAGTGCCTGCTGCCTGCCACATGGTCAGCACTTGGCAAGCAAGTTTGATTTTGTGGTTTAATAACCCTCCTCAGTTCATTTTTCCTCATTTCCGAGCTTAAAACAATTGGAAAGCTAATCACTCCCAGAGCATTGCAGGAATGTATCTGTAGGAAGAACAGAAGGTGAAATATTTTTCTTGAACCTCTCTCAATAGGCAATAGGGTCTGGGGAGGAGGGTTACCTCCAGGCCATGTTGAGAGTCGTAAGATCCACTTGGCCTACCTCATCTCTCCTCACCTCACCAATACCCGGCATGGATTAGAAATTTGTCCCCTTTTGTGTCACAAGTTGTCACACTGAAGGCAGTCAAACTGAATGAGGCACAGACCCCCTGCTACTTATAAAAAGCTCTTCCGTGCTCTTGCAAAAGCTAAAGGTGAACCTCAATCAACTGGCTTATTTATAGTTTGAAGAGCTATATCCCACCTACTGCCTCGGGGTTTTAATCAGAAGAAAGAACCTTCTTATTGTTCATCTCCCACTGCCAAACCACGCCACAGAGCTGTCGGGACATTTGCCACGTCAGCCCTTTGGAGGTTGCCACAGGTCAGCAATAAGCTGTGACGTCTGAAGAAGCTCGCTATCTCCAGCATATCCATCAAACAAATTACTGCCTGGCATGAGGGGACGAGGAGCAGCTGAATGCCTTCCCAGAAAGAATAGTGAGTGGAAAAGCACCCGTCCCTAAAAACAGATAGATTCCAGGTTGTTTTCTACATTATAAAGTAAATATGACAGTGTCCTTGCTTTCAGAATTGGAAAGGCGAGAAGGTCAAGTACGCTGGTAGAATTTATCTTCCAGTCATTGAGTGCCTGGAGGGATTGGGGGGGACTGATGTGGGAAGCTGTCCTGGGAGCCTGAGCTCAGAGCAGAAATGCTTCCTTTGGACCCCTAGGAGCTCTCACAGAGCTGGGCCACTGCAGCTGTTCAGGATGTTTATTGAGTGCTTGAAGGGATGAATGAGGCTTGGGTTCATTACACAGAAGAACAACAAGTCTGGTCTATTGGTCAGCACCCCAGCTGCTGTTGAATTTGCTCAAACTGAAGTAATAAGTCCTTCTCTGCTTTCTTTCTTCCTACATACTAGGGAACTAGGCAGGCCCTTGACGTTGAGCCTCCAGAATCATTTCAACTTCTCTTGCAGTCACCTTCTTTTTTCTAAAAAAATATTATTTATTTATTTATTCATGAGAGACACACAGAGAGAGAGAGAGAGAGAGAGGCAGAGACACAGGCAGAGGGAGAAGAAACAGGCTCCATGCAGGGAACCCAAAGTGGGACTCTATCCCGGGTCTCCAGGATCATGCCCTGAGCTGAAGGTGGCGCTACACTGCTGAGCCACCGGGCTGCCCTTGCAATCAGCTGCTTTTCAGCTGCCCTTGCAGTACACAACACTGTACTCAGTACACAGCACTGTACTCAGGCACATTCTTCATTGCCTGAGTCCCCTTAGGATGCATGCACAAGGAATGGCTTACTGTATACCCTGAGCCTCCCAGTGCCTCTTGGCAAGAAGAGGGAGCTGAGGAGAAGGTGTGAAAAATCTTGAATTTGGACTCTGGAGCCACACTACTATTTAGCAACATACCAGTGATTCAGAGTTTGATTGTAAGAGACTTTGGAAACTCAAGTTCAGTAGGAATGAGGCCAAAGCTAGGGCTTAGTGAAAAAGCATAGCATTTCTGTTTAGACAAAACAGGGAAGAATTCCATCTTTGTTATGTATTACCTATACACCATGTAGATCTTTGTGGGTCTGTGGTAAGGATTGGAAATTATATATATATATATAAAACACTTGGCACAAAGGTGCTTAACAAAGGATAGTTATTGACATTGGCATTAGGACATTTTGAGACACTCCTCATCAGGGGTTCTCAAAGTGGACTCCAGCTCCCATAAGGGCTTTGGAAATGTGAAGGTGGCCTTTTCAATTGCCACAGTGCCTGGGAGAGGGGATGCTAAACATTCCACAACGGTCGTCAGCCCTATGCATTTTGAGCAGCTCCAAATACCCATTGTGCCCCTTATAGGAATCACTGCCCCTAAATCTCAGATCCTGTCCACTGTGACTCATTGCACTCATCCACGCATGCGTCCACGACCAGGAAATCCACTCACAGCTTTTCAGAAGCTCTGTGGATGTTCTGAAATATCTAATCACTCAGGGGCTGAGCAATTGGCTCCAGATGTCTCTGGAGCTTGGAATTAGAAGCTCTGAGCCTAAGTTTTCCCATTGATGAGTCATTTAGTTCCTTGATTAGAAAGTATCTTCTCCTCCTCAAACCTCTTCTTTGTCATCTGTCCCTTAGTGATACTCCTCAAATGGTTAATGAACATTAAATCAGAGAATGTACATGGAAATGCTTGTGAACCATAAGGTTCTGTGCAACTGTTGTAGTATATAGATATCCAGTGTTGCGTACTTAATACAATCGACCAGGAGCCAACCTAAGTCTTTTCTCTTTTGAAATCTGATTGGCCCAAGAGGTGCTTGGCTGAACCATACTGGAGCCCAAGGCACAAGAAAAAAAAATTAAAGGTCTTATCCTGCCTTCTTTAAAATTTTGACATTTTGTTCATCATGGATTTTTTTGCATTAACTTTGATTTAAAAATGTCTTTGGACAAAATAATTTATTTTGATTACTGAGTGCTTTGGTTCCCCCTTAAATTTTAAACAGCAAAAAAATGCCACAGTCAGAAACTCTTGTGCTGACCTGGGTCTGAAGTCTTGGCTCAAACTCCCTAACTTTCCATCTAGTTGCTTGCATTCCTATCCAAACCTTTGGCTTTGTTCTGTATGGTGGGGAAAAAGAGCCTACAAGATTCATGGGCTTCGTGGGGCACCTGGGTGCTCAGTGGTTGAGTGTCTACCTTTGGCTCAGGTTATGATCCCGGGGTCCTGGGATCAAGTCCCACATCGAGCTCCCCACAGGGAGCCTGCTTCTCCCTCTGCCTGTGTCTCTGCCTCTCTCTCTCTCTCTGTGTCTCTCATGAATAAATAAATAAAATCTTTTTTAAAAAATTCATGGCCTTCTTGTAATAACTCTATATTCTTGTAGGTAGTAATCAAATCATCCATCAGCCCCCTTCTCACTTGACTAAGTTGCCCTAACTCAGCTGTTCCTTTGGATGCCCCAGCTTCCTGAAAGAACCAACTAATTTTCAACCTGATTGCTAATTTCTGAGCTTTTAAACTGTGAGACACAAACAATACACTGACAAAAGAATGTCCAGTGTCATTTTATCTATTATGACTTTCAGTGCATTTCCAGTTGTTTTTCCCCCCATTTAAGTAGTTGGGGACCAGCTGGTCTACACATAGCACTAAAGGATACTATTGTAGTCTATTGTAGGGCTTTTATTATCTGGATCCTCCTTCTCAAACACCTTTCTTGTAGCCTGAGGATGTAATAAACACTGTAGGGAGGGACACTAAGACCAGGTAATTTCTCAGAGCCAACCAGCCACAACTGAGCTACCCTAGAGCACTTTGAAGCATGGCAACTTGGGGTCTCCGCTGCATTTCTTATACTTTTCCAGGTGGAGGAAAGTTGGTAATGGTTCAAATCCTGTCATTTGGATTTGGAAAGTACATCTTGTGATCCAGTATCCTAGATATTTGCCTGATTGGAGTTTTTTTTTTTTTTTCTTAAGAAACAATTGCCTTTTGTTGAACACCAACTAGTATTAACCCTATGATCATCATCACCCCCACTTTACAGATGAGAAACAGGATAATAGAAATTTAAGCAACTTGTGAATAATCACATGGCTGGTTAGGAGGCAGCTGGGATATGAAATTGGCTGTTTGGCTTCAGAGTTTCTGTTCTATTCCACCTCTTGGACACCATCAAGTAGGGCAATTGAGGTTAATCCTTGCCACAGCTCCACATGCCAGAATATTATACCCATTTCCACTTAATGAAATGGAGACCCCAGAAAGTAAAATAACTTGACCAAGCTTTACTCTTAGCTTAGTCAAATCCAAGAAAAACAGATGTGCTCCTTTTGGTCACTCTTCCCTCTCTGTGGGGAGGTCATTCATGGCCATATTAGGCTGTATGACCAAGTACAAGTATGGGAACCAGAAAGAAACAAGAAATGGATTTCTTTTTTTATCAGATCTTCAGGAGCAAACTGAGTTCAGGTGAGAAAGATTAAGGGCTCATTGACCAATGGTGTCCCCCTAATACGTCTCCATTATATACCAAGCAGGTGAGCTGAAACGTCAACTCTGCTGACCGGAAAAGTGCCTGCTTTGTTTTATGAATAACTGTGAGTGCTGATTTCATCTAACTCATTTCAATTCAGCCTGGTAACCTCAGGAAATACAGAAACCACATAGCTCTCCGCTGAGGCCCAATTTCTGGAGGAGGCCAGTTTATGCTCGGGGAGCCCAGCGCTCCTGCACTTCAGTTGGCACACCAAACCCAGGCAGACAGAGCCCCCTGTGTACCTCTGGAGGACAGCTCTCCCTACCACTCACCGCTCTGCGCTTTTGTTCACGGTGTCTGAGTGTAGATGAATGAGATTTACATAGTTTTAATAAATATTAATAACCATTTTAATCTCAGTAAACCTTTCATATGAGACATGCAAATCACTTCCCAGTCATCTTAGGTGTCCAATGAGAGTGAAGTAATCATTTTGCAAAGCTGTGCCAATTCTTCTAGGCCTTTCGGGCCCCATTTAGGCTGGGTTTGTGTGACAGGGAACATATTTAAAGAGAAACAAAGAAGTACTTAGGACGGGCAAGCAGGCAGACCAGACCCACTGGCCCATTTTCATTTTCAAGTATTGTACTCTTGTCTCTAGCTTTGTCTCTTTACTGTCTGTGCTCGATTATTTTTATAGTGGGATGTTTTATAATATTAATATTAATACTAGAGGCTAATATTTATTGAGTGCTTACCATGTGCCAAACAATGAGTTGTGTTCTTTAAGTGCATTTTTCCATTTGATCCTCCCAACTGCATTATTAAATAGACATCACTATCATCTCTACCTTACAGATGAGAAAACTGAGTCTCAGAGAAGTTGCTTGTCCCAGGTCATATAACCAGGAAAGCACATGACAGCACCTGGGTTCACACTGAGGTTTGTTTGCTTCTAATGATCCTTGGCTGTCAATGGATAGCCTGAGCATTTACCTTCTTGTTGAAATCAAAATATTTGGAACAAATAGTTCTGATAGTTTGAAAAAAATGCCTCAAATAGACCCAGCCTTTGTGGGTTGGGGCGAGGGTGGGAGGAAGAGAGAGAGAGAGAGAGAGAGAGAGAGAGTTACTTCAAAAAGTCTAGTGAATTAGGCAGCTATAAAGTGAATTTTAAAATCCCTTTCCATCCATCCCTAGGATCAGGCTCAATGAGCTTCATATTCATGAGCCATTAGAGCTGAGGTGTCTCAGGGATTACCTAGCTTGAGCTTCTTATTTTACACTTGAGAAAACTATGGAACAGAGGCCTATAACTTGTTCAAGGTTATCATAATCATAAACATTTGGATTATTCTCTCGGAGATTCAAGTCTACTTACTATTACTATGTGTTATTACTTCTTAACCCATTTTGAGATACATATGGACCAAATGCTAATACAAAATAAGATATTTTGCTATGATGTATTTTTTATGTGTAAATCACTACTTAGTGTCTTAGCAGATGGAAGTTCTAGAACACTTACAACAGCAAAGCGCAAATGAAGTCTGCATGATATTCTTCAGAATTATCAAAATTGTCTTATTCCAAAATCCAAAATGTTAATGTGCCATTCTCAAAAGAACAGCTGTTTTCTCTGGCCTAAGACTGATGCCCTATGTTGATGGTTTGTGTTTCTCAGAAGGAATTCTCCTATGGTAGATGGGAGTTAGCCGTTTGTATGTTTGCAAACTGCAGGACAGTGGATTGCACAATAGGCTCTTTCTTGGCAGGGACCTTGTGTTAACAGAGTAGAAACACAGAAAAGCATTCCAGCTCAGGTGCAGAGTTGATGAAACTCTAGAACGATGGTGTTAAAACCCTGAAATACATTTTCAGGATTAAGTTGCCCAACCCCAATTTATCAACCAGAAAACAGCCAGTAGTTACTAAGGTGTCTTACAATATTATCATTTTTAAGAGGAGGAGGAATGATATGAATAAAGGGCCACCCTAGAAATTCCTTTTAATATATTGGGGAGGGATTCTTTGGTGTATATTTTAAAGTTAAACCCATGTCTCACCAGGCACCATAAACACTTCCATGATGATACTTCTGTGAAAACTAAAGTCACAGGGGAGGTTTTGGAGATTGATCCATGCATTCTTTCTCATTCAGATCAATTGGACATTGTGCTGTGTACCAAAGAGATAAACATGAAAGTGACAGTCTCCTACCCTCAAGGAACTTGTTATCTTGGGAGGAGGAATAAGAAAGAGGACACAAGTAAACACACAATTACAGTAAAATAAGGTTAAGACAACTTGCTCTTGAGTCAGACTATTGGAGCTCCACTCCCAGTCTATATTTCACTAGTTATGTGACACTGAGTGAGTTACTTAATTTCTCAAAGTCTTGTGTCATCAAATGCAACATATGGATAATAATATCTTTCATGAAAAGTTCTCATTGGGTTAAATGAGACAATATAAATACATTTATAATATAAGTGCTCAGTAGAGTATATGGTAAGTATTCCACAATAATAGCTGTAATAGCAATGGTTTTTTAAAAGATTTTATTTATTTATTTATTTATTTATTTATTTATTTATTTATTTATTCATGAGAGACACAGAGAGAGAGAGGCAGAGACAGAGGCAGAGGGAGAAGCAGGCTACATGCAGGGAGCCCGACATGGGACTCAATCCTGGGTCTCCAGGATCACGCCCTGGGCTGAAGGCAGGCACTAAACCACTGAGCCACCCAGGGATCCCCAATAGCAAAGGTTCTTATACCTCTATTAGACATGCTTTAATGGAAATATGAACAAAGGAAGGGCACCTAACTAAGAAGGGTTGGGTTGAGGGGTATATGAAGACTCTACAGGGAAGAAGCATAAAGATGAGTGTGAATCAATTGGCAGACTGTGTCCAGGATGATCGGAATTGGGAGAAGAGGTGGTTGGTCTCTCCTTTCAATGCCTGATGAGGCAAGTCCAGAGGCTTGGAGGCACAGGGAAACTTCAGCTATTTAAGGCAATGTTTATAGTACCTTCTGCCTGGACCAGAGACCAAAAGGGCAGAAGATGAAGCACAGCAGGAAATATGCAAGGTTTACTTTGAAGGCCTTGCAGGTCACTAAAGAATTTTAATCAGCAGAGTGACATCGCAGAATTTTGGAAAGGTCACTCCAGCTATGATGTAGACTAGAATGGCTTGGAAGAGAGTAGATCAGAGGCAGGGATGCCAGTTAAGAGTCTGTTGTAGAAATTCAAGTGAGAAATGATAAGAACCTAAGCGAAGGCAAGAACATTGGGAGCAAGAGAGAGGTGACATGATTTGAGAGGTTTTAAGAAGAAAGGGGAGGGATTTGGCGATTTAGTGGATGTGAAGAGCAAAGGCAAGAAGCAGCTCAGCATGACACTCAGATTTCTGGCTGGAGAGACTGGAGAGATGGAAAGGCAGATATAGTTGGGGAAGATGGTGAGTTCAGTTTGGGACATATTGAGTTTGTGGTTTCTTATAGGATTTTCAGAGAGAGATGCATTTCTGGCACTCAGAAGAAATATAGGATATTAAAATCATGGAGAGGATCCAAGCAATTATTTATGTGTTGAAAACACTTGATTTAAAGCCATCTACTGAATCCATTTTTGTTGTTTTGGTTGTTAGAGATGAGAACACGAAAGACAGAATATATGGTTCTTTTAGAAGACAAGCTTTCAACTTTATTAAAATAAATGACCCACTCTGACGAATAGAATAATGATTTCAAAGGTGTCTTACAATCCTACACTGTGATTCTATTGTTCCAAACTACCACCATGAATCTGGAATTGCCTTTTGATGACAGTAATCTTGTGGCCTTAAACCTTCCTTTGTGGCTGTGTGGACTGTATTTTTTTTTATATGAAAGCTCACTAATCACAAATTTTTTGCATTTTTTAAAAAATGAAAGCCATATAGCACCAAACATGCAGTAAGTATGCTTATGAAAAAGAAAAACCAAGTAAAGACACTATCTACATTTACCTACTCTGATCCCAATTGGCTGCAAACAGCAGAAGAATCTTCCTGCCGTAGTGATCACGATTTTCCAGCACTCCAGGGAACCCGTCGATGAGAGCCCTCTTAATGCCAGGATCATCAGCCTTGAAGTTTTTGAACATGTCCAGGTTTAGCTGGCGGTACTGAAAGTACTGGGCCAGGAGTCTAAAGGCATCTGCTTGGTGAAACTTCCTGGCTCGGAGAAATCTCAGGATGAAGGCATCATCTGTACGTAAAAATCCAATGTCAGGCCTGGTGATGATCATGTCCCTGACTTGCTGGATATCCTGATGTAAAACATCTGGGTTTTCATTCAGTTCCAGGCGAGCTTTCTCTATAGTCTCTGGACTGAGTCCAGCCTGTAAATGGGTCATCTTGGCCAAATCTCCTTTCCAAGTGCTTAATTTCTGGTATTTTGAAAGAAGGGAGACTGGTCCCATTCACCTGATGGTCTGCTGAGATCGGGGCCCATTCAATGGGTTTTTTACTACCAAGCTGCCACTGAAACAGACAGATAGAAGGTCCTCTTTCTGTTCTCGGAGAGCAGTAGGACATTCAGGTCTTACGTGGTGATGGCCATCCAAAAAAGAAGCAAAACTGAGACCATTTCTTACTGCAAAACAAATGCACACAAGAGAGACAAAACAGTGATGATACAAAGTCTGGGCAAATTAACTGGAACCTAGATAGAAAAGCAGTATTGTGCTGTGGGTTTGATTAGATTAGGTGTCCAAAGAGCAAAGGGTGAATGATATTTAAAATCATGCAATTGGCAGAATTTAATTGTTGACAGCCTGTATGCATAAGATGCAAATATTTGAAATATATTTGGGAACTTGTTAGTCACACTGACCAGTTAACATAATAGTGTATGGTCAATGAGTAATAGATTCCTCTTTCATTAATTATTCTAAGAAACAGTAGAAGAGAGAAAGATCCCTCTCTGCTACAGCATGCTTTATGGGGCTATTCACAGGCCTAGAAATTATGGCTGCTGTACAATTTATTGCTCTCTGATAGCCTCTTTTCTCAAACAGAAGTACCTTTCACAGAAATACTCCTGCCCCCCCACCTTTTTAAAAGGCAGTCATTTGCATCTTAACAATAAAAAGAGACTGTTAAAGGTCATTCTATCCTAACCCCACAGGTACCTAATTATTCAAAACTGAACTAACAGCGGCTGGGGGAAGGGGGGAAGGGCAGTCGCCTTTTGGCTGGAAACCTGATCTTCCATAATCAAATTCAACAGCGATGAGAAAGGATGCTCACATGTGGATGTTACAAGCGGCTTTATCATTTGCCTTTGTTACTCTTCCATAGGAAAGGCAAAGGGACTTGAAACCCTCGATGCCTCCCTGCTGTGCCAATATCCATACAGGCTTACAAAGCCTCCCATTTTATATAATTTCCCTGTTGTCCCAATATATCATTTTACTAACAATAATGATTGTCTGAATCTCCTCAGATCCATCTCTTATGGCTTCTACACTACAGAGGAGCCCTCATATTACTTGCATCTTTCTCATTTTAAATATAAATGCTCTTGGACATCTGTTTGGTCCAACCTGGAAGTTGCAAAAATCAGAAGCCATACTAGGTGTAAATGAACTTGGAGCCATCTATTTTTTCTTTCCTAGCTTTCCTAGGTCAACGGTATTAGCAATGAGAGGCAGAATATTTATTCATGACCTAATTATTATTGGTACTGTTTCATCATACGAAATGATTTAAAAGACAAAATTATTCTTCTGTTTAATTTAGAACTACCAGTTAGTTCTTAAGGCAGACCGTCAGCTCACACGTTTCTGTTTTGTACTGTGATGTGGGGGGACATAAAGAACAATTCAGGTAACTGGCATTCATTTTCAAGATAATGAAATAATAGAAATTTTGTGTATCAAATGTTGGCTGTGTACAATAATTTGTAAGAGAACAGCATTTAGCTCTGTAACATGTGAAAATGAGAAATAAAACAAAGTCTTGATTTTCACTGATTTTAAGGACTTAGAATGGTAATTGGAAAATAATGCTATTAACTATTCCTGGGATTGGAAGAAACTTCCAAATCCATCTAGCCTGATGTTCATCTGCTATTAAAATTCCCTATCTAGCAGCTTACCACACCCATTCAGAAATTCCCTTGTTGGATATCTCCTCTTCCACTTCACCCCAACACCCACAGCAATATCTCTTTACTGCTCCCAACAACCAATTGAGCAGGCTGATCATATAATTTACCATCCAAATTTAGACATGAGGGGGCACTTATAATAATAATAATGCTGGAACAATAGCCATAAACTAGGACAGTTCTAAGCAAACCCTGACAGATGGTCACCCTACAGTGAATGATCATTTTGTTCCTATATGCCATAGACACATCTCCGTACTCTTTATGGGTGAACTCTATCAGTATTTGATATTGATGACTTCATCCTTTTTAGAACTCTCTCTCCTGGGATGCCTGGGTGGCTCAGCAGTTAAGCATCCGCCTTCAGCCCAGGGCGTAATCCCGGAGACCGAGGATCAAGTACCACATCAGGCTTCTTGCATGGAGCCTGCTTCTCCCTCTCCCTCTGCCTATGTCTCTGCCTCTTTTTCTGTGTGTCTCTCATGAATAAATAAAATCTTAAAAAAGAAACTCTTTCTCCCATTCTCCCATTCACTTTCTCTGACTCCAGATTTTTCTCTCAGCCTTGTTGACTCCTGTTGTCTTCTCTTTCTGTGAACACTTCAGTGTAGTGTTTCTAGGACCTTGTCCTGTGGTTTGGCCACCTTACATGTAATATAATTTCTGTCTATAGCTCTCTCCTAGTCTTCAGGCTACATACCAGACCTCCTTCTCAAACCCCACATAAATGTTCTCTATCCACCATGAACTCAATATGCTTAAACCTGAACTAATCATAGTTCCTCATCCTGAATTTGCTCCTCCATCTCCATCTCTTAGTGACTGATGTCATCTTCTATGAAGTTTCCCATTCTAGAAACCTGTAAGTCCACTATTACTCCACTCTTTCCTTTACCACCCAGTTCCAGACAATTACTTCCAGAATATTTCTTAAATCTGCCCATTTTTTTCCATCTATTTTCACTGTCTTTGGTCACATCAGTCCTTGTCTGTTTAGCCCTGCAACATTCTCTCAATGGCTCCCTTGCTGCCAACCCTACCCTTCTCCGGTGCATTCTCTGTATTGTCATTGAAACCTGCTCATGGGCAGCCCCGGTGGTGCAGCGGTTTAGCACTGCCTGCAGCCGAGGGCATGATCCTGGAGACCCGGGATCAAGTCCCATGTCAGGCTCTCTGTATGGTGCCTGCTTCACCCTCTGCCCGTATCTCTGTCTCTATGAATAAATAAATAAAATCTTAAAAAAAAAAAATTGAAACCTGCTCATGTCATTCCTTGATTGACATTGGCCAATAGCTGTCAATTATCCTGGGATAAAGTATAAAACTACATAATAATGTTTCCAAGACTCTTCACCATCTGGTCCCTATCTCTCTCCAGATTCACCACCTGGCCATGCAGCCACACTGAGCCACTTGAAGCTTCTCCTAACATCTGTGGACCTTGACAAAGAATGACCACTGATGAACTCCTCTTCACTCTTGAGAAGTCATCTGGACACCATTTTCTCTAGGAAACCCTCACTGACTTTCACAGGTCACTAGCCATCCCAATCATTTCCAATGCCCCAATCACATCATTTCCTTGCCATCTCCCTCTCTCCTTCTTTAGTCTGAACTCTTGCATAGAAGAGCTGGAGCTCACTCATTTGTGTGTCCCCAGTACAGTGCCTGACCCACAGAGTGTCACCTGTATGAGTAGAAGGACTTTGTTGTGTTCACCATCTATCCTCAGTGCCGAGAACAGTGTCTACCACAGAGTAGATGCCCCAAAATATATAGAGAGTATATGAATAAAGAAAATAGTCAAATCATTGTTTCAATCAGTGAATGGTTTCCCCTTCTCTTGGGCGCCTCTGGAACTATTTTCCTTAAATTACAGTGTTGCAGTTGACTTTTAATTTTCCAGGAGAATTTAGCTTAGGCACAATGTACTTCAGATCATTGCCTCTCTGAAGCATGCTGGGTGATGTTCACAGTTCCAAGCCATGGCACAGGATACTTAGAGCACAAATCGTAGCAATAGCTTTTCCCCTTCAGAAGATTTAAAGGTTCTGGGAGCAAGTTACATACCTTTACAGTTCAGGGAACTCGACAGCGTTTCTGAGATCAATTACTACAGGTTCAAGGGGAGAGCTGAGATTGCATTTTTCATGACCCACTTCCACACATAGCTATGCTTCCAATCTATAATATCTCAAATAAATTTGCTTCAATTTACATCTTTATTCTGTCCTCAGTATACAGTAGAATCTTCTGGGGAGAACACCCAAGCTAGGGTCACTTTGGATGAAACAGATATTTTCCATTAGAGGCAAACGCTTAGTTCAGAACTCTGAATAATCTGCTATTTAAATAACAACTTTAATTGATAATATAGGGATCCCTGGGTGGCGTAGCAGTTTGGCGCCTGCCTTTGGCCCAGGGCGTGATCCTGGAGACCCGGGATCGAATCCCACGTCAGGCTCCCGGTGCACGGAGCCTGCTTCTCCCTCTGCCTGTGTCTCTGCCTCTCTCTCTCTCTCACTGCGTGCCTATCATTAAAAAAAAAAAAAGATAATATATTTCTTAAGAATTTATTTATTTATCATGCAGACACAGAGAGAGAAGCAGAGACATAGCCAGAGGGAGAAGTAGCCTCCCTGCAAGGAGCCTGATGAGGAACACTATTCCAGGACCCCGGGATCACGACCTGAGCCAAAGGCAGGTGCTCAACACCCAGGTGCCCCTAATGGATAATATTTAAGGCTAAAAATGCTATACCATTCAAGAATATTCTCTAGGATGCAGAGTTTTCACTTGACTGTCATCTTTTGTTCATGTGAAGGACTTGGTTCTCATTCAATTTTTCTGAATTGGTCAAACAAGTATGATAAGATACATCATACTTGGTATCACATGAAGAAGTAGGAGTGGATTTCTGTCCTACTGGAATGAATAGTAATAATAGCTTTACTTTATTATTTGTTATAACTGTATTTATTATGTCCCACACACTTACATACTATCTATTTATATATTACATTATTTGATCTTTAGAACAACTGTATGAAATGAATGTATTATTGTCCCCATTTTTCAGATGAGGAAAGTGAGGCATAAAGAGGTTAAATGAGTTTCTCAAGGTTATACAGCTACTAACCAGCAGAAATTGGATTTAAGACCAAGTAATCTTTCTCCAGTCCCATGCTTTCTCCTACTGTGCTGTTCTGCTTCTTAGGTACAGCAAAGAGCTATGGGGCCTTCAGCAAGTCACCTTCCCTCTCAGAAACTTACTGTCCTTTACTAAAATTCCTTCTAGATTTACTGTTCTGTCAACCTAAACATGCTGAAGCTGCTCACAGACATTCTTGGGTAGCTTAACGTCAAGCTTTACAGATGTTCAATCTAGTTCTTGTTTCTTCATCGCTAGAGGACTGAAGTTATTTAAGAATCTAACTGTCTATGCTTTTTCCAGCCATCACAAATGTTTGCTCTTCTTTCGTGTATTTTCCCCTCGACTAAAATGCCAGATCAAAGATCCTGCCATTCTATTTGAAAGATTGATACTTTGCCATACCTCGCAGAGTGCCAAGCATGATCTGGTCACTGAAATGTGCTTGATAATCAAAAGGGGGCACTTTAGGCAGATTCATATGAGTGAGTCCCAGAAATCATCTTTCTCGTTGTTTGGGTCTCAAATGATTCTTTATGTAGAGATTGTTACAAATACATGGAGAGTAACTTACCACACCCTCTGGGGTGCCCAAGGTAGAAGCAGCTAACTTCTACTTCTAATGCATGCTTTTTCTAATGAACTAGAAATTGAAATATTAGTTGTGCTTTGTGTGAGAGAGAGGAAAGATGAGTCTTTATGTCACAATATTTGAAATCATGGTATCCATAGATTCAAGATTCCCACTTCATCTCAAGTTCGCATTAGAAGAAACCTATTTGTATATTTCCCCTTATACAGAATTCAGTGTTGGGGTGCCTAGATGGTTCAGTCAGTTAAGCATCTGAGTCTTGATTTCAATTCAGGTCATGATCTCAGGGTTGTGAGAGCAAGCCCTGCATCGGGCTCTGGGCTCAGTGGGAAGTCTGCTTGAGATTCTTTACCTCCTCTACCCCTCTCCTGCATGCTCACTCTCTCTCTGTCAAATAAATAAATAAATCTTTTTTAAAAAATCTAATATTAAGAAGGTGTATTTGTGTACACACACACACACACACATACACACACACATCCTAGTACTTATGAACTAAGGAATCTATGTGGAAAAATAATTTTAGAAAATACAATAGTTCAAATGAAATAGATTTTGGTTATTTTATAATCTATTATTTTCATTTATTTCATTATCTTCAGAACACACATTCATTAGATATAGTGGGAAACAATCAGACTAAAATAACCAGACCTTGTCTACAGAATATGTATGTGAGTATGTATTATTTCAAGGCTTTTTACATCAATTATCTTTCTTCATTGTTACAATAATCCTGCAATAGGTAGAATAAGAAGAATTCCGGAGGAGATGCTGAGGATCACATGAAATGCTGTAGGTAAAAGTACTTTGGAAATAAAAAGCTGCATTTTACATTTACTGTAATCTTGTTAATATCATAATTTTGTTGTTTCCAGGTAAAAAAGAGATTGAGTCTTAGAACAACTAAGCACTTGTCTTAAAGTCAAATAATAAACTGATGTTAAAAATTGGGGGAAGAAAACAAATATTCATTGAATACTCATTATGTACCTACAGCTTTGATGTTCTATGATCTAATCTCTACACCAAACTTTAAGCTGGGTTATTAATTATTAAATGAAAGGATAAATCTGAAATTTAGATAGATTAATTATAGCTAGAAGAATGAAGATTCACATCACAGCCTACCTGACCTAAAGCCCATGTTCTGTCAATGACCTCGCCCTGCCTCTCAGCATAGGTCCTTTCTCTACACCACCCTGGATACTCATGCCCTCACAATGACTCATTCACACAACAGGCACACACCCTCACCCCATCAGTCCCAAAGAAGATCATTTAAAGGATGTTGTAAAATTGGCCAGATTTGGGGAGGAACAAGTATGCTGTTGTCATGACCAGAAAGATAAAATCTATAAAGCTTCAATCTTGTTTGAAATATCAAAGAACATCAATAAATAATGAAAATACCTAAAATATTTATTGCTTTTGGATATTTTTAGTAATGCAAAAGAATAATTTTGAGTACACATCAATTTAAACTAATACAAATATAAAATGAGAAACTATACCCATATTTGTTTTATAAGAAAAAAATGAAAAATGAATCTGAGGGATAAAACATTCCACATTAAAGTCTAATCAGCGACCTCCTCCATTGGTAAGTATGAAAATTATGTCCCCAAATTATAAATGTATATTGAATAGGTTAACCCCTATAGCTCTTCATCTTTCTAAAATCTTACTTCAAAATTTTTAACTGAATATGTTTTTCCCCTATGAATGCTGAAAGGAATTTTTATACTGAATGAAATAAAAATAGATGTTGCTGATACATCTAGACCAAAATTGAAAATCACAACGAGCAAAAATCTTTTTTTTAAAGCACAACTGTATTTGAAATCTTTCCTGAAAGATGATATGCTCCTTTGACGCCAGTAGTACCTACATTTAATCCTCGGATGTTAGTTGTTCGCAACATTCTTTGGTGCCAACCAGAAAAGTCTTTTTTTCCAAATGATGAATTTGAAATTGACCATTAGGGCATGTAGGACTTCTCTGCATAAGTACTGGCAAAGGAGCATAAATCCTGTGAGTGACAAATTGGTTCCCAGTCCATCGGCATTCTATCAAACATCACCCAACTTGCAGATGTGAACCAGCTATACCGGGGGCAGGGAGAGAATTCTAGAAGGATAAAGGGGAGACCTTTAATCATCTGAAAGTGTAGTCTGACCAGAATTTAGCCCCTGGCTCACAGTCAAATTTCCATCACCTTTAACTCAGTCCTAGCCCAGGGCTTACCCTTGCCACATAAATATTCATTGTGTCAATTCCCTTGGCACCCTTTAGAATAGCAACTAAGCACAGTCATCTGCTCCCATTTGTTCTTGCTCTTAAGAAAGATGAAAAGTAAATTGGAATGAGTTCCATCAGAATAAAGACACTGAGAACTTCTACCCCAAACCAATGCTAGATCAGAATTAGCAGTCTGGGACTCTGAAGATGGACCTTTTGACAGAGGATTGTGTTTTGTCTCCTAGAACAACCTACACAATTTTTATTCTTTTAGTTTGCTTTGGGGCAAATAATACAAGGATTTGAAGGAAAAGACAACTTGCAAGGAAGGCATGGGATTTTTCTGCCTCCTTACTGTAGAAAAATATTTAGTTGAAGTAGTGTTTACTTTATACCTCACTGTATTTTAAATAAAGACAATCTACAGGGAAAAATTTATTGAGACATAGAAAATTAGACTAAAATGTCTTTCTATGCTATTAAACTATCCCCATAAGGAGTCACTGGCAGTCAATGCCTCCATTTAAAATTTAATTTTAGTTGTGCTTCTTAGGAGTGTCAGTGGGATGTGGAAGGAAAAAATAAACATGTGACTCTGTCATTCAGGGAAGAGGGCATATCTCTAAGAACAGACTCTTTAGAGGAAGAGGATCTAGAGAAATGGAAGAAAGGCAGGGGTCCCCTAAAGATGGCCACTAAGTCCACTTGTCCTCTTTTCCTCTCCATATTTTCCCCATCATGTTGATGTGACTGGGACCCTTCTTCTGGATGTGGTTAGGCACATGATGTCAGCCACAGGCATCCAAGTTAAGAAAACTGCCCAGTGAAGGTGGAACATACGGTATACATGGGTGAGATGGGAATAAAAGGGGTTTTTGTATAACTTGCTCCTCAACTACAGCTATGATTTCTCAGCTATGAGGGCCTCAAACTTGGAATGGTTTTTGTTTTGTTTTAGTATGTGTGTCATTATTTACTAATTAGACATTAGGTGGGAATGTTTAAAAAAGAAGGAAAGCGTTTGTTCTCTTTGCTGCTCATCAGCAGCATCCAGGGACTGATGTTGGGAGTATAGGATATGCGTACTCACCCAGACCAGTGGAATGGGTACCAGAATTCCTGGGCACTTTGTATGCACATTGTTTGGGAAGCACTGCTCTAGACTATTCACAGTGAATCAAAAGGGTGGGAAAGGTAAGTTAATTATCTCTGAAGTCAGAGCTCACACTGTGGACAGCTCACTCCTTTGGTATACTAGTACTCATTAAAAGTTTATCAGATTACTCCATTAATTGTTTGCACACATGCTTGCGTGCTCTATATGTCAACAAAAAGCAATGAAGAAAGGAAGGAATGGGGGAAGCAAAAATGCTCAGAGAAGAGAAGGAGAAAGAGAAGGGAGGAAAGGAAAGAGAAGAGAATCTCATGTGTTTTTTTCTCTTTAGTTGGCCACACATCAAACTAGAGGTCTCTTACTTATAAAACCTATATATAACGTGAGCACCTTTGCCATTTCTAGGCCCACAATTTCCCTTCCTCCAAAACTACACAATAATGAACACTGAATACACTATGTACTTGGCACATATAAAGATTGGAACTTTATGTATGGCATCTGAACAGTAATAGTAGCTGAATTGACATGATGTTATTTCATGGAGAAGGAATAGAGAAAGTTGGTTTTGCATAATATCTATGAATTGGTTCTATGGCTAAAAGGGTCCAGAAGACAAAAGCAATAATCTCAAACACATATAGGGAAAATTCCTGCTGACTCAGAAGTCAGGAAGAAAAAAAGATTATAGAAAATTAGCCTCCTACACAGAAAATTTTCTCTGATACTCTCTGTCATGCAATAACATGTCCATGAAAAGGGAGAGGATTGGGTTACCTGGCCAGAGAAGATATGATAAAGGGCTGTGAGGGTGCATCAGAGGTAGTGAAGAACAATGAACTTATTAACTGAATAAATTAAAGGGTTTTTGGGGGGAAGAAAGAAGAGTCACCAGTTGATTTACACATCCATGAAAAATCAAACTGAAGAAGACAAACTTCTGTTAAGCAAACTTGGATAGAAAAGTAAGCATGGTTCTCTCTAGAGTGACATAACTTTTGGGATTGATGTTAGGGGATTGCAGACTTGAAGTAATTCACCTTGTGGATCTTCTTCTGAAACAAATTTATTCCAGTGAAATCTGGATAAAATGAACAATAATTGAAATAATAAAAATTTGGGAGAAGGGTGAAATGTAGGGAAAGATCTCCTTGGCAATGTTCTAGGCCGATGATATGCAACCAAACTTCATATTTTATATACTCATTTTGCTGTGTTACCTCCTGTCTCAGTCACCATATAATGGGAAAGAAGAGAAAATCCAAGTCTGAATCCATTAACTAAGGATGACTCTGCTTTGAGGAAGTGTGTAAAGTCACGAATAGACTTTGCAGGGTTAATAAGGTGCTCTTTGGTAAAGCTTGCAAAAGTGAGCAGACACCACTAGTTCTGAAGAGTTCCTGATTCTTCCTTTTGGGAGATAAAAATTTACCAGTTTTACACTCCATGATTCTGAAGGAATATGCCCCTCTGGGAACATGTTTACAAAAGTGTATAATACCACTCTGATGGAAAATATGTTTTTGATTCACCTTTAAATCCATTATAAAAATGCGAAAGTCATGTTAATGAAAATTTGGAAAAAGTAAAATAGCCCTTAATAGAAAAGACAATAGAAGAAGAAGCCAGGATAGTAGCACTCTATAAAAATTAATAAGCCTATCATAATATTTCATCAAAGAAAGTCATCACTTCTGAGACAGATGCCTGTAAATCTCACCAAAGCAGCATTGTTTTGAAATTTTCCCCAACCTCAGAAAATTGTATTTAGCATAGGAAGACGGCAGCATTGGAGACAGTGGATTCCTGGCCTGGGTTTCTGGTTTGAAGCAGCTAGAACTGGCAACATGTACACTTTAAAAAATTATCTGGGATGAACCACTATTTGCAAGCAGATAAGGGAATATTAAGAATCTTGTTTCTTTGGGACTTGAGGGGTCTTGTGAACATTACCAACCTAAGGATGGTACATATGAGCAAATTTTCTTCTTCTCTAAAAACCATTTCACTAGATACTTTCACTAGTTTTCTCAGTTTGAGTTCAAAAGTGAGTGAATTTTAGAGGCAAATCGAATTATGCCAATGTTTATGTAATTAATAGCAGTAAGTAACTTTTGAAAAAATGCAACTATCACTCATTCCAGAAGAGTATTTGGTGTAAATTTTTCTTCAAAACTTTTTTCAGGAGCTACTTGTTCATGACTGTTTTTTTATTTCTGACAAAATTAGTGAGCCAGTTTAGACAAAACTTGCTTTACTGACTCTTTTTCTTTTTAAGGAAGTAGAATAAATGTACAAGAGTGAATTTTAAATGAGGCTTTTCTGTGCTCTGGTTTAAACTTGTTACATGTGACCTGACACCATTCTTCTATGAAAATGTGATTCATCTCATTTTTAATTAAGATGTTAATTTTATGAAAAAAAAAAAGCAACCCACACCACCCACCCAACACTTTGCTGTTCAGTAATGATTAATTAAATGGTTACTCATTGAAATATTTTTATTTATGACAAGCTCAGGTACTTATTTTCTGATGTTTGTCAGCTCTTATAAAATAGATGATCCTGGATAAATTAAAGAGGTGCTATGACTTGGGTTTGGACCTTCAAGATATTTGAAAGATGTTCCAACTTCCCTTCAGCTAAGATAGAAAATGATGGCACTCTAAAACAGAGCCTCGCAGAACACAGTTATATAAAATGCTTTTTCAATTTTTGCACTCTATTACCCTTTACTATTATGGGAAAATGGTGTTATCGCCTGATTACTGAGAAAGCACACAAAAATCTCGCTTTCCAAATCCGAGTCAGTCCTTGACTAGTGATGAACAAAGACAGGCCATCTGCTCTGAATATCATTACTACTTTGGCCTTTTGGGCAAGGGGTCTATCCTCTCTCCTTCAAGGAGAGGTTTAAGATTGGGAAAATTGAAATAAGTAGACAGGAAGAGACATTTGAGCAAATAGCACTTTCCAGTGAGAGCCACATTTGTTAGGTCACCAATCACCAATATTTTAATTTTTACTCTGGCTACAGAGTTAATCTTTGGGTTCTTCATTTTACAAAACATTTCAGTAAAAAACTTAATTCCAGAGTTTCTGTAATAAACGCTTAGGAAGGAAAATTGGCATGTGTGGGTGAATATGAGTCATCAGTCACCCCCACCCTGCTTCCTGGTGATTCTCCATTGGAAAACCAGAAACATGGATTGAGCTTACATATCTCTTTTACCGGAATAACGCTACACCCCAGGCCATGTTAATTTCCTGAACTACACAGCCCCTAATCTGCTGAAAGGCAGCTGGCTAACTGCTGGTGTCTGGCAAGTGCCCCATCTGTCCCCCTGCCCTGGGTCTCTCCGTGTCCTGGCTTCACTTTCCCTTTCTCTCAAGCAGGCGTCTCTTTGTTTTCAAGGGTGTCGTCCACCTGAACTTTCCTTCCTGTGCCTGAAAACTTGGGTTCTTTTGCTCAACCCTGCGGACCTCGGGCTTTGTCTAAGTGACAAGACACAGTTGTGTGGACTGTAGTCACGGCGCTGGTGATGGTGGAGAGCATGACGGTGATGGTGGAGAGATGGGGGTGCTGATGGTGTGAGGGAGCGCAGGCTGAGCGGGCGCCGGGAGCAGGAGGATGGACCGCGGAGGCGTGGAAAGTGGGGTGCGGAGGGATGGAGAGCGGAGGGATTGCGGATGGGAGCTGTCCGCGCACCCGAGTGCTGAATCGCCGCAGCCATGGCATCGCACGAGCTGGGGGGAAAGGCGGGGAGGCGCTGCAAATACAGAAGGTAGAAAAGAGGCAACAAATACCTTCACACAGCCGCTCAGCCTTGCTTTAGGAATGTGTTTCTGCAGGTGTCCTCGTTGCTGAGCTGAGTGGGTGAGATCCCCTATTCTGGCAGGTTCGGGCTCAGATTTCTCTAGAAAGCTGTGAATGAGAGCCCCGGCTCCACGGGGCTGTGATTTTGGTAGGAGGCGTGTGCGCCGGAGACTCGGTCCTTCTATACCCAGCCTGGCTTTCCCCTGGGTCCTAAAGGCCTCCTCACCGCTGCTCTTCCCGTTCCATCAAGACAATACCAAGAATTAGTGTGATTTTGTAACATTCGGGGCAAAGAGTACCCGAACCGTCACTCCTCAGCCCCACCAACTACCACCAATCTTAAAACCAGAATCTTTCAAACAGATCAATGCAGCCCCTGAAACAGACCCGTGTGCGTGTGAGTGTGCGTGCGTGTGTGTGTGTGTGTGTGTGTGTGTAAATTTAACAAATGAAAAAGAAAGTATCACAGACCTAGGGGGGAAAGCAAGGATTATTTTATTAACAAAAGGTCGTGAGAAAATGAACAATTTGGAAAAGTCTCAAATTAAGCCTCATTGCACCAAAATTAAATATGCAGAGATTAAAGGACTAAATAAAAAAGTAAAATTATTTTTAAAAACAAACTAGAAGAACATATGAAATATTTTACTGATAGAGGAGCTTTTTTAAGCTTTTTTAAGAGGAACAGAAGCAACCACCGCACCCAAAGATCAATAAGATCGAATGCATAAAAATACTTTCAAGTGCAAAAATATTGAAAGGATAAATATAAATGACTATTTGGAAAAATTTCAACAACTATATCTTTCATATGGAAAATATCTCATATATCAAAAGAAAAACACTAATGGCTTAAGAGGAAACAGGAGAAAGAGCAAGTTACAAAGAATTCCCACTAAGGAAAGGTGGATGCATAATAAATATATTTTAAAAAATCAACCTCACCAATAAATAGATATATACATAATTTAAAATGGCACCAAGGTGCAGTTTTGGTGGATGTTTTAAGTCTACTTAATGTCTCAGAATGTTATAATAGTATCAATACTACAATAATAGTAAGAAAATGTAATCTTTGTATAGGTCTATTTTGAAACATACATCAAGTATCATAAAATACACATGCATATAGACTAAGTGATTCCACTTTATGCATCTTCTGCTGAGGATATAATCAAGTATGCAAATAAAGATTTATGTACATTAATTTATAATCATAAAGTTTGTCAAAAATAATAAAAACATTAAAATTATATATAGCCTATAGTATTTGCAGCTATTAAAAACATATTTTTGAAAACTGTTAATAACAAAGAAAAATGCTCAGAAAATGGTAAAGAAAAGTAAGATACCAAATACATTAATCTCCTCTTGCCCCAAATATCAAGTTGGTACATTCATAGGGTAGCATGATGAAACTATAGGTAAATTTGTTTTCTATCAAGTTGGACAATTTTATTTTCTTCCTTGTATTTATTTAAAGTTTCCATAGTTAATAAAAAAAGAAAATTTATGAAATAGTTTAAAGGAATCTTTTTAGCCTATATTTCATGGAGAGTTTAAAGTTATCAGAATTGTTCCAATTCTCATGTAGCATTATATATTTATTTACATACCTGTTTACTGTGTCTCTTTTCAGCAGAAATTAACACCATGTGGTAGAAATTTTTCTTTTTTTTTCATGACTGCTTCTCAAAGCATCTAGAAGTGTGCTTGGAACATAATAGGAGTCAATAAATATTTGTTGAATAGAAGAATAATGAATGAATGAATGAATGATATAAGCCTCTCACAAATAGATGTATTTTAAAATATTTCATAGTTATGAATTTCATATAGAAATTTATGCAATAAGGCATAGCGCACCCCCAAATGATCTGAGGCTGCTGCTGGATTTTGATCACAGATAAACAAGCTCAATTAAAGGGCATCTTCTGAGATATACCTAACCATGGACATGACTTGCAAAGTAGCACCAAATGTGAATTTTTCAAAAGAAAAGTTTTCTCTAATTTCCTCTCTAATACTCTTTATTTCTTCTTGATCTCAATCCTTTTAAAAGCTCTGTGATGTCTGAGAAGTTAATGCTAATTATTCTGTTTTTCTTCCTCCTTTTCTCCTTTCTATAACCACTTAGAGAAATATAAACCAAAATCAAGCCCAAGACCTAGGTGTTTCATAAGCCTATGATTTAAAAATCCCTTTTCAAAGTTGAAAATGAATTTGGATACCTCTGCTCAGCTGGAGATCCCTTCCAGTTTTTCTTCACTGTCAACTGTGACTTTTGAATGACATCAGTGATAATCTCACTAATTTTATTTGTATCTTCTAAGCGGTAAAAAAGAAAAAAGTCACACATACGTGTGTGTATGTGTGTGTGTGTGTGCATGCTCTTTCTTTGAGAAATCTTTTTTTTTTTTTTTTTAATTTATGTACTTATTTTAGAGAGAGAGAGAGCGGGGAGGAGGAGCAAAAGGAGAAGGAAAGAGTCTTAAGCAGACTCTGTGCTTTAGCCCAGATCCTGAGGTGGGCCCAGCTCAATCTCATGACCCTGAAATCAGGACCACAGCCAAAAACAAGAATCAGATGCTTCACTGACAGAGCCACCCAGGTGCTCCTAGAGAAGTCTTTGTAAAGGAAAGCTATCCTCGCTGATACGAGGCTGAGACATAAACCCAGAATCCTCCTGCCTGATCATGTGATAAGACCACCTACATAGGCAGAGTAATCACAAAAGCTACTCGCTTCCAGAATATAGTCTCTTCCAAAGTTTTTTTAAAACAGTTTTAAGGGGATCCCTGGGTGGCTCAGCGGTTTAGCGCTGCCTTTGGCTCAAGGAGTGACCCAGGGGTCCAGGGATCCAGGGATGGAGTCCCACGTCAGGCTCCCCACAGGGAGCCTACTTCTCTCTCTGCCTGTGTCTCTGCCTCTTTCTGTATGTCTCTCATGAATAAGTAAATAAAATCTAAAAAAGAAAAAAAACAGTTTTAAATTTTACTTTTAGTGATCAGAATGAAAAAAAAATCATCACTTTTAGTGATCATTAGAACAGATATGCTTGCTATATTAAAAGGTCTGCCTCTTCCCAAAGTGCCAGTTCAAAGTGTATCGTTTTCCTTTACATTCATGAGTATTATCGCTGTGTTGTTTGTGGTGATACTTACCTTTCCAGACCACGTAAAATTGCTCTGTAAGAACAATTTATTGAGTACATGGGTCTTCACTATGTTGAATCTGTCTTTTTATTTCCTGAGACCAGATTGTCCTTGCTCAAAGCTTTTGCCTGATAAGTACAAATCAGAGACTCTGGTCTCTGGGAAAGCTTCCATTCCTTTGTTCTCCATGACCTCTGGCACCAAAGTTTGAGAGGTTTTGGTGTTAGTTTCCTTTCTTTTTTTTTTTTTTTTTCTCCATTATACTCCTTGGCCACATTCAAAATGGAATTAAAGAATATGCCCTCAGTTAAAACTGAGTTTCTAATTTAGCTCAATTTCTGTTTTATTTTGGGTTTCAGCAAACATCCAGTTCTTTAGGTGCACCCAAAAATATCACAAACCATATATTTAAACATTTATAAATTCCAGTATTTATTTCCTCAAAAGGTTAAATGGGTAAGCAAGCTTTAGAAGGTGTTAAAGTGATGTACAAGGTAAATCTCTGAATTGGTCAGTCTTTCTCTGTCTTGACCACTATCAGATGTTTTCTGCTCATTGGCATTTCAATATTTCCTGGAGCAATTCAGGAAGACAAAGCCGTGGGTTGCTCCAAAAGAAGTCGGTCCTGCAGCAAGTTCTGTTTCTTCCAGCTGGGACCTGTATGGAATCGATAGCTCTTACATTCTAATTGGTCCAAAGTGACAACATTCAGAGTTGTATCATTAAACTGGAATGTTCCTAGATTGCCATATTCTAACCTATCCTGAGCAATGTGGCCTTATGCTTATCAAAGTAGCATTTCCTTGGGAGTGACATTTATAAAGTTTAAGGTCAAGTTAAGTTCACATCTAGCCAGTTACCCATGTAAAGTAGTGACAAGCAAATGGTTACAAATGTGATGAGGCATCCTCTACAATATTTTGAAACATGCATACCTCAGTTTCTTTAGAGGATGCAGTTTTTCAACCAACTCCCTTCCCATAGGAGACTGGGGGCCAAAGGGTTATTTCAATTCTCTGAGGCCCACTGGCTTTTTTATTGAAAGTTCATAGTTTCCATGGACGTATAATTCTCTGAAGACTTTAGGGGTATGTTGTCTGTCTGATTTCATCAGTCTTGTGTTCCAGTACACACGCCATGGTTCTTTGGAGACATATATCTCAGATCTGTAGTTATTTGCTTTTTCAGTCCCACACCTCTCTTAATGTATTTGAGCCTCTCTGGAGTAGTCAGTGATAAAGCTAAATCCTGTATCTGATCTTTTCCTTGAGAAATCCTAAGTCATTGAGAGGTTTTAAGTAAGCATGAAGGTCACATCCTAATCAGATTCTCACTAAAATATTTGGTTTTAATGGACTTTTCCCAAATGCTTTCTTAATTTTATCTTTTTCTTAGGGAACAAAAATTAATTGACTTTTCCAACATGGTAAGTTCTTGGATTTCTGGAATTTTCTAGCTTTTTAAAATTCCTACTTATAAAATCAGCCGCCTCTTATTTTACTGTCTTGCAAAGTGCAGCAAATAATAACCAAGACATTACTAACACTTTGTTTTTTATGCACTTCTCCTAGGACTGTGAATTCTTTAAGCTACAATCTTACCCCAAAGTTACTGCAGGTGACAGTTGTACCAAGTGGTTTACCACTGCATAACATGAACTCTTATATTTCCTACCTTCAATATGAGCCTCCTAGCCATGTGTCACCAACTCTTAAGTCAACACTACACAATTCATTCCTTAATACAGCACTCTACTTCTAGGTTGTGGTAGTGATAATAAATAAACCCAAAGATCTCAGAGGCTTAATACAACAAAGTTTTCTTTCTCCCACTGGAGATTCAGTGCTAGTTGGCTAAGAGATGGGAATTAGGAGAGATAAAAGGGTTCTGGTCCCTAAAATCAGGCTCTGGAAAGCTCCCTCATTTGGAAATCTACCATGATAGGATTAATAGATACATAAGAACTCACACTTACTCTTATTGCTGGCACCTGGAAGTGATATATATCATTTCTACTCATAGACCATTGACCAAAATATATCCTCTGGTCTTAAATTGACTGCACAGAATTGGGAACAGTGAGGAAAGTGTTTGATGTGCAGTAGAATTTAATAGGGAAATGCAAACTTAATCTCATTTCCATACTTGAGAGACTAAACATAAACAACTAACAATGCATCGTTATATACTGATATTCATCCTAAGAGTCACTGTGCAGGATCAAACAGCAGGAAGTGCACAAGGTTGGCAACTCTTGAAAGAAAGGAGTAAAGTACTTTGACCTGTAATGAATGTCTATTATGACTCAAACAAGGAAGCATAACCACTGTTATCAGAATTATTATTTCTATGACTTGAAAACAAAAGAGCTCAGTAACCAACATCTATCTGACTGAAGAAAGAGCATAAGACTTGGAAATAGAAGTTTGGTTTAAGTTTCTGCCTCTTTCTAGCTGTGGGATCTAGGGTGAATTACTACAGTAAACACGTTTTCTATCTGCTCAATATTCCTAGGTGGACCTACTTTTCCTGTTATCTAATAGTTCTGTCCAGACTGCATCTTGGGAGGGCACTTGACCCTGGTCAATCACTGCTGCAGAGTGTTACTCTAAATAAAGTAGGAAAGAGTGAAACCAGTGAGAGTTTGGACACCTGTGGAGACTGATTGAGTTTTATGGTCCCATTTCTTGTCCCAAGGTCTTGGTTCCTACATCTCTTCCTTCAATTATCTGAGTCCCATCAACCAGCCCATCAAGCTAATTTGAATTAGGGTTTCATCATTACTATTAAATAGGGTTTTTTTTTTTTTTAGTGCTGCTGACTTCTCTAAAATAGTTTGAGGACACCTTATTCTTCAGATCATAATTTCTCGGTAAGGCCTAGTCCAATGAGGAAAGTCTACCTCCCAGAAAACAGGACATCTTCGCAAATACCTGACCTTGGGAGAAAGAAATGAGAAGCGGTGAGTTTAACTGGCATTACCCATACTAGGATTTGCCTGTAAGACTTCTTACCATAGAGCCAGATTACTTTTGGAGAATCCTAATCTTTTCCATATGAGTCTCCCCTTTGTTAGGGCAAAAACAGACAGTTAAGTACTAAAAAAACATACACTTGAGTTCCAACAAACCTCTACAAAATGTATGTTTTTGGGAAGGATTATTCATTATGTCATTATAACTATCCTAGTGTCTTTCAGATTGCATAGAACAGACCTATATGTCATTTACTTTATCAAATGGGAGCTTATTAGAAGTATACACAGTTAGTAATAATAATAGTAATAACAGTAATAATTAAAATTTATGAAGTTTTACTATGTGTACACAATATAGCAAGAAATTTACAAGCAATATATCATTGAATCCTTATAGCAATCCCATAAGGGAAGTGCATGTATTTCTCCCATTTTGCCAGGGAAACTGAGTCATAAAGAGGTTAAGTACATGCCTGGATTATTTGGGTGACTAGGAGCATAAACCATGGCTATCCAAGGTCAGTGCTCTTAATCATTATTTTACTGTACTAAATGAATCCCAGAAGAATTGGATAATTGGGCCTCTGGGGGAAATAAAAGATGTCAAATTTCAGTTTGCTCCTTGGTCCTATAATCAGGTTCTCTCTTGGCTTCTCCCTCTACTTCCTCTGCTTCTACAGCTGCTTCTTTTTTCTACTTTCTACTTCATGACTTCTGCTACTCGTGCCTTATGTCTACTCCCACATCTTCCTGTGTCTTTCCCCCTGGACTTACTGAGGATCTCTCTGGGTGTTACATTCAAACTTTCTTAGAACCACCATGTGGTTGGTCTCCTTAATCATTATCAAGTGAGGAGTGTCCTCTCAAGGTAAAATGGCTGTCCCGTTGCTAGTTGTCTTTTGCTCAGGATAAGCCCTGTTCTAATTGGTTTTGGCCAGGGTGATGATGGGATGACAAAGTTTTAACAGCACAAAGGAAGTGTGGCAGAAGCACAGAAAAGGGATAAACAATGAAAAGATGTTCTCCATATTGTCTGCTAGATGTTCTCCATATTAGTCTGCTAATAACACAGTAGCACAGAATGGATTGCTTAAACAACAGAAACTTATTTTCCCACAGTTCTAAGGGCTAGAAGCCCAAGATCAAGATGCTGGCAGGGATGGTTCCTGGCGAGACCTTTCTTCTTAGCTTGCAGACAGTGCTTCATCACAGCGTCCTCACAGGGCTTTCCCTCTGGGCAAGCACACTCCTGATATACTAGGCCTCTTCTTAGAAGGACACCAGTCCCATTGGATTAGGGCCCTGTCTCAGTTAGCTTTAATTATCTCCGTAAAGGTTATATCTCCAAATACAACCACATTGGGGAGCAAAGCTTCAATTTTGAAGCAATGGCACAATTCAATTGGTAATACTCCTAAACTCCTCTCCTTACCCTATAGGTTATGAATAGCCCTGTAATTGTCCTCCTCGTTGCCATGCAGTTCAAAACCTAATGTAGAATTTCAGCATATCTCATGTCACGACTGAAGGAAAATTTATATTTCTTTGGTGTTTTCTGGAAGTTTTTGTAATGAAGCTGTTGATTCTGCTCAAGAGAAGGAAGCTGCAGAATCAATGTGGAAATCCAAGTCTCTGGGTACAGTTTTGGGAGCTTTATCATTATCCTTAAGACTGCAAAGCACATTTGTTTCTCAATGTTTCATGCCATTTAAAGAAGACCATAAAATCTTCATGTGCTCATTAATAAGTAAATAACTCCTTATAAGGGCTAATGTATTTTAAAGTATATGATAAAATATACTCCAGAACTTTTTTTTTATTTTTTGAGCTGTGTTATTTGCAAATGGGGCTTCATTGTCACTAATAAAGCACAGTCCTAAGGAAATTCATATGTAGTTTCTTTAAAAAAAAATAATTTTACTTTAAAATACATAAAATAGTTATTGGGGCATCTGGGTGGCTCTGTTGTTGGGAGTCTGACTCTTGATTTTGGCTCAGGTCATGATCTCATGGCTGTGGGATCCAGCCCTGAGATGGGCTCCATACTAGCAGGGAGTCTGCTTGAGATTCTCTCCCTGTACCCCTCTCTCTGCACCTGCTCATGTGCGTGCTGTCTCTCTCAAATAAATAAATAAATGTTTAAAAATAAAATAAGTGCTATATATTATTGTAGATATTTAATAATCTTACTAAGTTCATTTATTTTTCCTTTCTATTTCAGTATAAAACAATATTTTAATATAAAACTCGTAATAAAATAGCTCTTCAGTACCAAATGTTAGCAGTATTATTTTAAGAATTGGACTCCTCAGAAACTAGACATCATTTTTGAATTCAAAAGGAAAAATTCTAATACAAGGGATAAACTTCAGCAAATGTGTATTTAATTAGGTTCTTTATTTAACATATTTAAACATCCATCTAATTTAAAAATTAATCCCTTTGCCCCACGCTTTGAATAATATAATTAATAAGGTGTTCACAAAATATTTAAGTAGGGTAAGTTTTCATCCTATTTAAAATAAGATGTTTAAAATTTACTTTTGTCTTCTAGTCCTATAATTTTATGCCTTTATAACAAATACTGTCATGTTAAATGAGTCTCATTTCTTCTGATGAAAATTAATCAATTTCAAAGTTATTAGTGTTACTTCTTAAAGTCACACTAATCTTCCCAAAAATGTTACTGAGACCCTAAAACTAGGTAAAATATCTATTAGCTCTTATATTCTATATGTTTGACATACATTACATACAAATATTTCCTAAATAAATAATCAAGCAAACCTCCACCTTACTTATATATCTTATTGGACTGATCATTCAAATTTAGATTCTTGTGATACACTATAGTTTACATCCTTCTGGTCCCCTAAACGTTTCAGTATTATGATAGGGGATTGGAGGAGAATCATGATTTGGGAAACTAGTGCTGCAAGCAGATTCTAAATGGAGTCCAGTCACTGTGAGTTCTTCTTTTTGTGAAACTGGAATACATGTAGAATTATTTCTGCAGATCTCTTCAGCAACTAAAAGAGTTTGGTCTCTGAATTTGCAGCTTACAAGTCATTCTTCTGGGAAACTTCTAGGAAAAATGAGAACTGATTTTTGGGAATAGGAGAGAGGTAAAACAAAAGGTAGAGAGGAACAGTCTGGGAACATGAGGAAAATGAGGTCTGTCTGGGCAAGTATTGCCCCTGCCCAATGGGGAGCAGGAGCTGGGATGCAAAGAGGAGATGGCTCTGAGTAAGCACATTGGCATGAAGACACTGCAGGCACAGTGGGGTTGTTAGGAGGCAGGAGATGGAGTTAATAATTGTATTTTTCATGCCCCAAGTGTTTTCAATCCCTAATGTAACCTATATGACCTGTGTTACACATTCTAAACGCAATAAGATTACCAGTCCCCTATATTGCAAACCAGTTCTTAAATACCCCTCCCCAAGCCTTGTCAGCAAGAAGTCCCCATCTCCCCTGCATTGTCCATGCATCCCAGAGGCTAACTGAATCCAAAGGGGAGCACTGGCCCCCACACCCAAGGGACCAGAGAGCAGTTTGATTGGTCACTCCTGCCAGATTCTCAAAGCTACTAGCTCTTTCCTGGATCCTATTCCTACAAGAGAGTGCCACCTGTCAGGGAGTTTGCCTGACTCATTATTGCAGAGTCTGTCCCCAGCTTAGGCTGTCAAGAGTCTCATGCTCAGCACCAGCCTGACCCAGAGGCTCCAGGAACATGGGATTAGGAAGACAACTATCTTTGGGACCTAGGGAAAAACCACCCTGAGTGATCCCAAGATGATTTCCTTTTTTGAGGGAGATGTACCTGGTCAGGGGCGTGGTCCTAGACTGGCAGGGAGGGGAGTATTGGAGGAGAGAAGTTCCCTTCAATGACCTCAAGGCTCTTGTTCTGCCAAAGAAGAGAGGGGGAAAAAAAAAATATATATATATACACATATATATATATGTATATATATATATAAAATCTCTAATGACAATCAGCAACACATATAAACAAACTAATCTGTGTTACTAACACTGCCAGAGAACTTGGGAAATTGTGTGCCACATCTCCAAGTTATAAAATCAGAGACATTTTTAACATCTGCTTTGAAGACAAGCCATAAGAGAAAAAAAATCACAAAAAGGAGACGTTCATAAGGACCTTTTTAAAACTGTAAAGGTTAAACATTTCTTTGCCATCCAAGACTGGTAAATAGAAATTAGTGTTACAGTACATGTGATTGCTATTTAAAGAAGTGTACAACGACAGAGTGTTTCCTCTGCTTACTGTGCTGCCTTTATTGCTGTGTTTAGTGAATATAAAAAGTTTCACGAGAGAAGAGGCCATCTGTTTTTGCTCTCCACTATCTCTGTCAATAAATACTTGTTGAGTGAATGAGTTTACTTGAGACCTTAGTAATTCCCTCTGTTCTGTTTTTCCCATAAGACCTTGCTTTCCCCTACATGGAGTCATTGTAAAGAACAAATAAGGGACTATACGTAAAGCACTTAGCAGGCTCTAAAATTTATGAGAACTAAAGGCAACAGTCAAGTAAAAGGAGAACCCTCTCCACCAGCACCCATAGAACACTCCCTTCTACACTTAACCTTGGCTCTGTCCTGTATCATATGGGGCCTCATGGACATGTGTGTGGACATCCCGCACAGCAAAGCTCATCCAATCTTGCCCCCAACCAAGACAACAGTCATGCTCAGGAAGCAGGACTTTCGGAAGGGGTCCATGCAAGCCCCAGATGGAGGTTTAGGGGCCATTGGGGCAAGCTATTCTTGCATTGGGTACTTGGAATATGGGAGGATAGTGCAGGCTCTGGCTGGACATGTACCTGGGCACCACCAACCCCTCATTGCCTGGTGATAAAGTATGCACATGGCCAGGGCAACAGCTCCCATTTCCCAGCTCTAAGAGCAGTGTTGCTTCCTAGAACTTGCCTGGTACATGCTGTATGAGTGGTGACAGGAAGAGAGAGAGAGAGACTTCTGAACTAGGAAACCTGACTCCAATCAGATTGAATAGATCAACAGATGCAAAGTAAAAAGATATGGATAGGGAGGAGTTGAGTCTGTTTTGGTGAGATAGAAAAGTGAGACTCAGAAAGACAAATCAATTTGGCCACGGCTCACCCAAGTATCAGTGAGGTGGCAAACATAAGAAGGCCCCAGAGGAAGGACAGAATTTGACATGGGAACAGGAAAACATCAGAGGTCAATGGTAACCACTCAGCCAGCCCTTTTTTCCACTTGGGATATTAGACTAAAGCCAACTTCCCTTCACATGACGGCATTATCCCCTACATAAATTGTCCTCTCTGATTTTTCCAATTCAATCTTTGTGTTTATTGTCTGTTTTTATATATTAACAAAACTTGAGTTGTTATAAAAAAGCAGAAACCTTAGCAGACACCTATTATCTTGTATAGTTTTATTCACTCATTCTTTTCTTTGAATAATATCAAGTGTAATGTCAGATGCCAGAAATACAAAATTGAGTAAGATATAATCCCTTGTCCTTGAGGTTCATAGAGTTAAATAAGAGAGCTGGATATGTGAACAAATAATTATAGTACAATCTGATAAGTGCTGGTTGTAGGTATGAAAAACTGCTGTGGAGCACAGAGGAGGTTAAAAAACTAAGAGTCTAGTTTAATGAAGGTCTAAAAACAAACAAGAGAATATTGCCAGAAATACAACTTTCCCGGTGTATAAATGCAAGGGTTTCTCAAGCAATCTTCCTAACTCATATAGATCTCCTGCTGGGACTGTTTGCGATCAGCCTGTAGAAGAAAAAGAATTAACCAAGACAAGGGAAAGGTATTCCAAATCCATGGTGACTAAGAAAGAGGAATGAAAGAAACTGAAATGGACTGCAAACAAAGGCGGGTGTGTGTTAGAGGGCACCATCTGCAACTAGAATGATGGAAAAGTATAATTTTAATTTTAATTAGCAATCTGAACTTTGTCCTTCATTCTGTGGGCACCTTCCCTGATTGTTAATGGCTATTCCAAATATCTTTTAAAAATCACAAGAATCATTTCTCTTTTAGTAAATGTTTAGTTCAGAGTCAGAAATTGCAAGGAATGCAGAATTCCTCCCATTAAACGTGGCTTTGTTCCCTTTCGTGCTTCCATGACGCAGTTTTAGCTCTTGATTATCACATTAGAGACAATTTAAATCAAGAAACACTACTGCCTCTTACGGCAACTCAAATAATCTTGAAATGAAGTCAGACTGACCTACAGAAATCTTGCACGAGTAATACAATAGTGAAGAGAAAATCATTTCTAATCATGCCATAGGTTTTTACTTAATTATTTTAATCCAGTGTTTTTTTTTTCTTTTGAGGAATCAAAGGCATTTTTAAAACAAGGATCACCTAGAGGTTTATTTGAAAATTGTGACTTTACTTACAGAAAGAAATGTAATTTAATCACTTTTTCCCAGCTGTTCCCTTCATTGTGCAAAATAAGCAAAAAAAAATAAAAATAAAATAAATAAATAAATAAATAAATAAATAAATAAATAAATAAATAAAATAAAAATCCCACCTGGGAGGGTTGGGTGGGGGTGGCAGTTGACCATAAGACTCAAAACCCAGCTTTCTCCCTCAACTTGGTCAAATTACTCAATCTCTTGAACGTTCTGTTTACAACTCTTTCTTATAAAATATGCTTCTAAATCCACAAGGGTGTGAAATGTCATATTAATGAATTTGACTCTTAGAAGGTTCTGCCTTTAAGCTTTCAGACAACTATAAACACACATGGAGTAGAAAGAAAGCTCGATGGGGACTCCAGATATTTGTGAGGTAAACTGCTTATGAGACATGTTGCCCATCAGTTACCTGGAATATATTGTTTAGCTCTCAGTTTTCTCATTTCACTGTCTCTAAAGAATGGATCCCAGATTGAAATGCATTTAGGTATAAGGCAGGTAATGTAAGCATGTGACTGGGCTCACTCACAGGTCAGACAGTGGTAATGGTGGGCAGCATGGTGGGTAGAAGATCATTTTCTCTCCCCCAAGGGTATTCAAAGCCAAAGTTAAAGAAAGAACAACAATCTGTAAGCCAGATGGATCCTGGAGGTTCCCTGTTTACAATCTCTGGGTTAGATAATATTCCCTCCCTCTCCAGTTCTCATAATTCTGTAGTCTTTGTTTCTTTGGCTTCAAGTCAAAGTCTCCCAGCATCTGAACTATCCCCTGATTGCAAATCGGGAGGCTTTGAAAACTTCATTAATTCTTTGCACCACCAGAGAGCCCTCCCATAAATTACTTATTTGGTTGCACTCTTTATGTATTACTCAATGATTGCAGCCTTTAAAGCTGTCTGACAACCTTATTTGTACTTGGAGAAATGAACAGAGCTTGTAATATGAATTATGAAGACATCAGAGACTACAAGTGTTAATCAATTTAAGAAAGTAGCACCAAATTTTAAGCAACTTCATCTGGAGAAAATGGGTGTGTTTTAAGTCAGCTGTAAGCCACCCAAATTTAAAAATAACCAGTGACTGTGTATTCCTTTGCCGGGATGTATCTTCAAAATGGAGATAAATTCTTGGGGCCTGAAAATCAATTGCAGTGTGATGAAAGAGGGAAGTAGCAATTTCCCTGCTTCAATAAAACATCTCAAATTTGCCACATGTTAAAAGACACCCAGGTACAAACAGTAATGAGCTCACTAATCAGAATTCGGTTAAGATGAAGGAAAAGAAGAAGGCAACAAGAGAAAAATTTGAGAGAATTAAGTATGTTCTTGGTTAAGTGATTCATTGGGGTAGAGAAATCGCATTATCGATAACTGTCCACATGATTTAAACTCAGGGAAATAGAGCTAATTTCAGCTGGAATAAGTGAGCACATCTAGCAGAAAATAAAGTCAAAGAATGTTTAATCTAACCTATGCAAATGGCAGCAAAATAGATTCTCCAAAGCAGCATTGAAAGAATAGATCTTATACCATTTTAATCTTCCATTGACAGAGCACAATACTGGGCACAATGAAAATACTCCACAAATTACTGGGGGGGGGGGTCGTTGTTTTGTGTTAGATTTTATTTATTTATTTATTTATTTGAGACAGAGAGAAAGAGAGAGGCAGAGACACAGGCAGAGGGAGAAGCAGGCTCCATGCAGGGAGCCCGACATGGGACTCGATCCGGAGTCTCCAGGATCACACCCTGGGCTGAAGGCAGCGCTAAACCGCTGAGCCACCTGGGCTGCCCTCCACAAATTACTGTTGATCGCCTGACATCATGTGAAACATTTATAATAAACTGAATGTTGTGTTTAAGAATTTTTATCTAGAATAATCAGCCATTTCTAATTTTTACAGGTTCAAAATGGTTCTCCCGTCACCAAACAGCTGGCATTAGGACTTTTATGTTGTGCTTAGTAACCACCGGGGCCTGTGAATGCTAGTCTCCTTCTCTGATCAATCCATCAATAAAGAGTTAATTAATGGCCTTTTACATGCCCAACCCTGAGATAGATTTCTTAATAGCAGTGAGCAGAATTTTTGTAAATAAATTAACTCAAAATGGCAAAGTAGTTACAATAAATTGAAGCATGTTTTATGGGTCTTGAAACATAATTATACTAACTTGGAAAGCTCATATTTGTTATATATATAAAAAGGCAATAAACCCAAATTAGCTATGTACCTCAGTCATGATTATCATTTAATATATTTGCAATTAAGAAGGATCCTTAGATCAGTCACAAGGAAAGCAAAAACTAAACTGAAACAGAAAGTGGTTTGTTTGTTTTAATCACAGCTGTTGAAACAGTATATGGAAAATGTGGGAATTACTCTATCCTTCAAGGCTGAAGGTAATTTTTTGTATTAAATAATAGCAAGCTACCTACTCCATGCTAGAGGATGAGACAATATGCAGAGGTCATCTAAAACAATGTCTTAAAAATAGAAGGCTGTGTGTATGTTTGTGTTGGGGGGTGTATATATGCCTTATTTTATTTTATTCTGCTTTGTTTCTGTTTGTTTTAATTTTTAAACGCAACCAGGAATACAACACAAATTTAAATACAAGTTTTGTAGGATGCTAAACATCTGCTTGAAAAATGGGAGATTTTATTTTTAATAATACCCTTGATTACATGGATATTTAGTCTCCTACAAATACAAAGACACACACACACACACACACACACACACACACATCCCTTTAGTTTTCTCATCTTTATTCAGCATACCACCCCAGGAAGTTCCTAGTGAAAGACTGGGTGACAAACAAGGGAACTGAAATCTCAAGAGGATGAGCACATGAACTTTTATTCTGTAAGAGTTTAAGCATGCAATGAGTTGATGGGTGAGTGGCAATTCCATCCCTACCACCAGCTACCCCACTCCTGATCTGAATGCCCTGTCTTTCCTAAGACTCTTTCTAAATCTGGGCCGAAAAGTCAGTGCCAAAGGGAAACTGCCTCTGCGAGCTCCCCTGGGAGGTTTTCAGTAAGGAGCATTGGGATTCACCATGTATAGAGTCCCCATATTAAAGCTACAATATTTTGAATCTGAATTTGAAATAGCAATGTATTTTTATTCCATAACGAATATCTATTAGGTAACTTATCATGTGCCAGGCACATTTTAGACACTGGGCAGACTGTCAAGTAAAAAAAAAAAAAAATTGGATTTATTCTTAAAGCAGACTTTAAGAATTATTGCAAGGAGGGGAAGGAAGAATACTGTGCCCATAAGAGCTGTAAGCACCCCAAGGGTTAGGAAAAAGTTATGTGTTGATTTTTTTTTTTAATAGGAAAGAGCAAAAAAGCTAAAGAAGTGGGCATGGGGGAGTGGGATGGAAGAGTGTCCTGATCAGTGAAGTCAATCAGAGGACATTTCACCCTGTGGCCAACTGCTTCGTATGTGTCTGCTGGCTCATGCTGCTGGTAGGCTGAAGGTTAGTGGCCTATGACATAGAGAGCAGGATACTAACCAAAGTTTGGTTAACGAGCAGTTTATTCCATCTGATCGGTGGAGACAAGCAGTACAGTAAATCACTTGTGAGTAAAAAAATGGGAATTTGGAGAGTCTGTGTCTGGCCTTGTTATACAGAAGTAAGAGGGCATCCATGAATCTTATTTAAGTCATTCGGGAAATGATGGTTCTTAGCAAGTAAGCCATTTCTCAGAATAAAAAACTTTGGGGGATTTCTTAGCCTTTACTGTTTTCCAGCATCACAGGAATCAGACAAAGTTCAACATTGTTAGGACATAGCAACAAGAGACAAAGTGGGTTTCCACACTCAAGGACCTGACGTTCCACAGGAAGAGATGAACAGGAACCCCTAGGCCTGTCCATTACACGGTGTTTCTGATCCTGTTAAACCTAGGATTACAGGAGAAGGATATGACAATAGGGGGTAGGGGCTGAAGAGGAGGCTTCTCTGACCATGAAGATGAGAAAAAGTCTCTTGGAGGAAGTGCCATTTGAGTTGAGAAATGAATAGTGCCAAAGAGTCATGGCAAGCTAGACCATCCTGATGAGGCAGAGAGCAGCAATAAGATTGGAGACTGGAATGGAATCCGAGCAGGTGGGGCCTTGCAACAGGAGCCTGGATTCTGGTTGCTTGGCAGAGAATGGACAGAGACGAAGTGAAGACAAGTAGGCAAGTTAGGAAGGGCTCAGGAATTCAACTGAGACATAATGATGGTCCAGACAGGGGTTTTTATATTGGGATGGTGAAAAGGAACTCAGGACAAGCTTTGGAAATAGAACTGACAATATTTGCTAACGAAATTCAGATGAGGCACAAGGAAATAACAACAAACTCTCACGTAGAACCTACAGTGCACTGGGCACTATTCTGAATGTTTTGTGTATACTAACGTTTAATCTTTACCAAAAAATGTGAAGAGTTAGATATAACATTGTCGCCATTTTAGAAATAAGGAGACAGACACAGAAAGATTAAGTAACTTAAACAAAGTCAGAGAGTTAATAAGCAGCAGAGCTGGGATTTGAACCCTGGTGGGCTCCAGTACAGAGACCAACATGCGTGTTCCTATGATACCGACCATTGGGTGAAGGGTCCTGCTATGAGATAAATAAGGCTTGGTGGGAAGTGGATTTGAGGGGAGATTAATGGCTTGTTAGAGGCCATATTAATTTTGCAATGCCTATTAGACCACCAACTGATGGCATTGAAAATGTAATTGCATATATGTTGGGAGCTCAGAGAAATTTCCAATTTGAGGCTATAATTTTCATCACCTTCAGTATGGATAGCATTTCCTGGTGGGATCACCTGGAGAGACAGAGAGAAAAGCAGAAGAGAAGCTCTGCACCCTGGGCACAGTAACACTGCTAGCCTGGAGCCTTTCTTCCAGGTTTTCTCGCTTTCAGCGTGGGTGTCTGTTCTGATGCCTGCTTCTCATACTGTAGCAGCTTGAAAAGAAACTGAGAAGTTAAAAAGCTAAAAAGTCAATTTGTCTTCATTCAGGGCAGACTATCTCTTTGTATCTCTTTGTATAAAATCTCATACTCATTCACTGTGAGAATGACTGCCTTCTCAACCCTGAGAAAGCATTTTGCTACCATGCGGGCTACTTACTGGTCCTCCAGTCTTAGACTGTTTGAAATCCAAAACACTACTTTGCAATTCACTAAATGCTTTCTTATCTGCATTTCATTCGACCTTCATACTCACCCCAGGAGGTAAGCAATGTGCTGATGATAGTAGCCCTTTATGGATGAAAGTCTAGTGCTCAAAGACGCAAAATAACTTGCTGAAGGCTACACTGCCTAGTAGCGCAGCTGGAATTCCAAGCCACCTGTTGCCCTACTCAATCCCGTGCCCTTTCTGCAAAACCAGACCTGCTCAGTGCACCTAGTGAGCTTCATTATAACATCTGTAGCTCTATTCATTTTGTCAAAAGAAAAAGGGAGAAATGCAAACACTGAACTTTATCTCTCCTACTAGCCAGAATGTCTTAAGATTGATAGTGTTGAATCCCAAGACATCATGGATTATAGATAAGAGCCCATAAAAGGAGCTGGACAGGAACTGGGCAGAAATCCAATGCTTGCAGAGGGAGATCTGCCCCGTGGGGCTTCATTACTTTGTTAAACATGAATTCTCAAAGCATGGAACACACCTCTGCGCATACGTAAATACAAAACTACACTTAAAAGTCAACTAAAAATAATCTATGGATTGTTTCCCAGCGAATTTTATATTTGCAGTATTACAAATAATTGAGAGTTGTATTCAAATAAAAGCAGTGGGTAAAAAATAGCAATATATAAAGCATAAACTCTATCTTCTGTGTCCTAGTAGAGGGGCAGGGAACTATAGTGGAGGTCTTAAACAAACTATGGCAAATATGAGTTGGTTTTTCAGTACCTTGTGCCAGCTGTTCGACCATTTAACCAGGGACTCTTCTGGGTCATTTTTCACCTGTCAAGCTGCCCAGGGAGGTGTCTCTCTCTTGCTCCTCCTCTTTCAAATGCCAGCTGATTCAATCAGTAAAAGGTGCATTCATCTTCCTGCCTTGAGACACTGCTGCACAGCAGGTTTACCTAAATTGCCAGCTAGACCATCTCAAATCACTGGCAGCCCCCACCTCCACCACCACGTCTGCCTGTTCCAGCACCTTCAGCAGGAACACATGTGTGACAGGCTCCCATAGCAACAAGTGACCTTTGCTGCTGTAGCTCCGAACCTTCTGGCAGACACCAGTCAGGAAAAGGAAAGTCAAGCAATGGCAAGCAGCTGGAAGGGTAAGAGCATCCTGAACACCTGCACCGCTGTCACTGAAAACTCCCTGCAGCCTGGGAGGCCAGAAGTTCTGTGCCAAGGGAAAACTTGTCCTAACACGGTTTGGGCTTTGGCTAGGAAGGGTGCCTAATCTCTCCCTCTCCAGGCACTGAAGTCAAAGACAAGTTCAGCAGATGCGCTTTCATTGAAGTGGTGTCATTCTCTGATCTCAGAACCAGGACCAAAATCCTGCTGAATTCCCAGCAGATATGCCAAGGGAACTGTACGTTTAATGAGTGGCTACTGTTTCCTGGAAAAGTCAAGCAGCATCCTATGACATGCTTAAAAAACACAAAGCAGTGAGAACAGCTATGAAAAGATGGAAGAAAGGAAAGAACCAATGAGACAACACAAGAAGAGAGTGTGCTTCGCCTGAAAATGTAAACTGTGGAGACCTCATGCCCTCCAGGGCTTTTCTTCTGTCCGGATTTGTAGAGGATGAAGATGAAGATGAAGATGTTGTGGGAAGGTCTCTCCTTTCTTCTGCCCACTTTTGGTTCTGAAATTAACTTTATTGTTCAAGGGATAGTTAACCTGTGTGGGCTTCTGAAATGGTGTTGCTGAGCCAAAATGCCTCACGACCTCTTCCACATCAGCACACTTAGAACAAACCATAGTACTTGTAAGGCCCAGCAGGGGAAATGAGTGAGGCTGGTCGAGGGGATCCCTCTGGCCGGGTCCGGGGCCACCTGTGGGAAGTGGTATCAAAGCACACATCAGTTGGAAGCATTGAGTTAGATCAGAAAGAGCCTGATTTTTTTTTTTTTTTTATGGCAGGTATTGCTTTTACAATATTATCAGTGTGCCTCCTTTACATGTAGATTCTGGGATCCAACATTTCCACTCCAGATCTACTGAATCCAAATTTCCAAGGGTTAGGGAAGCCCCAGGGAATGTGAATGTAAATGAGCTGCTCATATCATTCTCATGTACCTTTAGCTTGCAGAGCTGTGTTTTGGTGCCTCTGTTGTTACCACCCTTCCCCCTTCTCCTGGCATTATTATCTTCCCTCTCCTTTATCCACCTGCTAGAGAGGAGTGCTTCTACCTCTGGGGAGCTGGTATTTATCAAGTCAGGGTAATAGAAAAAAGAGGCAACAGAAAAGACTCAGCCTAATAAAATGTAGGATTTGGGTACCGAGAGGCTGTCCACGTGTTTGAACTGGACCAGGAAAGACTATTCTTCACCTCCCCCTTTGATACACCAGACCGGAGCAGCTTGCACATCTGAAGCCCCTCCCCCAGTCCTCTCCCATCTCCTTCTATTAACCAACTGCTTCACCAGAGTCTTAGAGAAAGAAATGATGAAACCCTGGCATGGGGATGGGGGGAAGAGAAAGAGGTAAGGCACTTCTTCCCGTTTAGCTAACACATGGAAAGAAGAGGAAGGGAGATTGTTTGCTGGTAATCTAAATGAAAAAGCAAAAGAAAAGGTTTTGCTCCTTCCTTTGGACTCTGTGTCTGCTTTATCACCTAATAGTTGGATTTATTTAGAGGCAAATGGACTTTCAGGTGCCCCTGCCCTTTCAGATATTATAGACGTAGCTGCATGGGGGCCACTGTTAATTTAGGTGAGCAACCTCAGGTACTTCCCAACTCTCTGGCCATTAGCATCCTGGTTTATAAAAGGCAAGGACTGGACCGAATGATATTCAAATCAGTACAGTCTAGCACATAAATGCTATGAAGGGCAGCAAGAGGGAATAGGAAGGGAGAATGATAAAGACAGTAACCGCCACCCAACTTTGGATGGCCGCTGGGGTGGGGGAAAGGTGACTCAGCCTGGGAGCAGAGGAGGAGGAGAAATCAGAAATGGGGGATCATGCACTCCAGGCAGGGGCGACACTTGCCAGAAGGTGACTCAGGCAGGCCCTGCAAGTTATTGCAGCAGCTGGGTGCAGGCGAAGGAAGAAATACAAGATGGTGCTGGGGGGCTGAGGGGCTGGGGGGACAGCTGGGGCCTGAGCACCCCCGCACGGGGCGCTCGGCCAGCAGCTGCTTTGTGCCACCTGCCACTCGGGCACCGGCCTGCGGCATCTGCTGTTCGCCGTCAGTACCCGCGGAGCGCGGAGGCCGCTGCGTGCCCAGGGCGCCCGGGAGTCTGCTCCCGAGTCCAAGCTAGGAGGTGACTTTGGATGCAGAGACGATGCCTCAGGAGCCAGGCTACCGAAGTCTCTCTCCTGCAGGTGCGTAAGAACAACATGCTGCTTGTCTCGTTCTTCTGAGGCCACATCTTGGGTTTTGCCCTAAACACCTCGGCTCCCTTGACAGTTCTCTTTAACCAAACTGCACCCAGCACCGCTCGTGATTAACTGCCTTTTAAACAATCTTCCCAGCAAGGAAGATCGTCATGAGTGCTTTTTTTTAAAGATTTTATTTATTTACTCCTGAGAGACATAGAGAGAGAGGCAGAGACACAGGCAGAGGGAGAAGCAGGCTCCCTGCTAGGAGCGCGATGGGGACCTCGAACCCAGGATCCCGGGATCACTCCCTGAGTCCAAGGCAGACAGACGCTCAACCACTGAGCCACCCTGGCGTCCCAATCATAAGTGATTCTTAACCTCCATAGAATTTTCTTGGTGTTAAGGGTTACCTGACCTCCTGTGTTTGGGGAACTTCTACTGACATAGCAGGGTCAGGAGCACCTCTGATGCTGTCGTTTATAGACCAGCGAGTGTACCTTGGTGCCATTAGCGCCATAAAATAGTCTCTCTGTAAAGGATGTCACTTCTCGTTTTGGCCCGTGCCCAGATGGAAAGCCCACCTAGGAAAGGCGGCTTGACTTTCCAGGCATCTAAGCACTTGTTATTGGATTTCGTTTTAAAAACTGAAAATAAAGATTTCATTTTTAAGATTATAAGTAAAGTTTTCATTTTCAATGCACTTCAAAGTTGTTTACTAATGATATGCTGCAGTTCTTAAACAGAGATTTTAAGGGGTGCCTTTAGGGGTGCCTGGGTGGCACAGTCAATTGGCTCTTTGGTTTCGGTTCAGGTTGTTGTGATCTCTCCCGGTCTTGAGATCGAGGTCATGAGATCAAGCACCAAATTAAGCTCCGGACTCAGTAGGAATCTGCTTGAGACTCTTGTCTCCCTCTTCCTTTGCCCCTCCCCTGCCATAAATAAATAAATAAATAAATAAATAAATAAATAAATAAATAAATAAATAAATATTTTAAAAAAACAAATAAAGCACTTCGTGAGTTTTTTTTGTTCTTTTTTTGTTGTTGTTGTTGTTTTTTAATAACATGCTTTGGCTAGACTACCATAATAGTTTAGCTACAGAATTCTTGCCTAAGCTGGGCTTTGGAACCCTTAATACTCAATTTTTCAGATAATGGAATTTTTCAATGCTTTATACCTCCTATGCCCCAAAGTTAGGGAATATGCCTCATCCTCTTCCTCTGGGTTCACGCTCTCCCTTTAGAACATGTAAAATGAAACCAAACATAGGCATTGCTTTTCCTGAAAACATTCTGTTGCACAAAATAAGGTCTTATGGGAATAAGAATGATAGTTTTGGGGATCCCTGGGTGGCTCAGCAGTTTAGCGCCTGCCTTTGGTCCAGGGAGTGATCCTGGAATTCCAGGATCCAGTCCCACGTCGGGCCCCCAGCATGGAGCCTGCTTCTCCCTCTGCCTGTGTCTCTGCCTCTCTCTCTCTATGTCTATCATGAATAAATAAATAAAAAATCTTTAAATTTTTTTTAAAAAAGAACGATAATTTTGTAATAATTTCATTAGACATATACATAGAAGTTCTCATCTAAGTCATACAGGAATTCACTTACACATCCTTTTTATGACATTAACTCAAGGGCAATTTTGAATCCACTCACCATGGATGTTCTCATGGTTGAAGTGAAAGCCATTCAGTGGACCCGGTGAGGAGAATAATAAGTAACAGCTGTGTCTGGGCGGGTGTAGGGGTTATTATGCCTGGGTCAAAGGGATGAGAACCGATTCTGCTGGTCATGTGTCTGGTCTGTCCCCTTTGCCTGGGTTGCCTTTATTATTTGGCTCAATCCTGCTTCAAAGAGTTCCTCCTCCTATGCGTTTGCCCAATAATATGAAGCAACATCCTGTCCACCCCTTGCAAGGTGCATGGCACTGCTCTGCACTTTCCAAGATGTCTAAGAAAAAGTAATCTTTTAAAAACTACAATAGGGACCCCTGGGTGGCGCAGCGGTTTGGTGCCTGCCTTTGGCCCAGGGCGTGATCCTGGAGACCCGGGATTGAATCCCACATCAGGCTCCCGGTGCATGGAGCCTGCTTCTCCCTCTGCCTGTGTCTCTGCCTCTCTCTCTCTCTCTGTGACTATCATAAATAAATAAAAATTTAAAAAAATAAATAAAAATAAAAACTACAATAACCAATCCTCTGGAAAACTGAGTTGGGCTGCTTTCTTGTAAAATGCTATTATCTTGATTACTAGGATACCAAGGAATTTCTTTTTGCATTCAAAATTTGTGATTAAAAATCTGCATATTTACTTCTTTTTTTAAGGTGGATTTGATGAATAAAATTGTAAGATATTTAAAGTGTACAATGTGATGATTCGATATATGTATACAATGTGAAAGGATGCACCCCACCATCGAGGTTAATGAATGCATCCATCATTTCACATCTTTACTTCTCCCACCTTTTTTTAAAAAATTTATTTATTTATTCATGAGAGACATGGGGTGGGGGGAGAGAGAGAGAGAGGCAGAGACATAGGCAGAGTAGAAGCAGACTCCATGCAGGGAGCCTGATGTGGGACTCGATCCCAGGACCCCAGGATCACATCCTGGGCCAAAGGCAGGTGCTAAACCACTGAGCCACCCAGGGATTCCCCCACACACACCTTTTTTGGTAATAACATCTAAGTTCTACGACCTAGCAAATTTCAATTATACAGTGCAGTGTTATTAGTAATAGTAATCATCATGTTACTTATTAGATCCGCAGACTTTATCCATCTTATAACCAAACGCCTGTACCCTTTACCAAACTCACCCTATTTCCAACACCTCCTAGCCTTCCACAACTACTGTTGTACCCTGTTTCTACAAGTTTGACCTTTTTTTTAGATTCCATAAGTAAGTGATAGCATGTAGTATTTGACTTTCTCTACCTGGCTTGTTTCACTTAGTATAGTGCTCTTCAAATTCATCCATCATGTTGCAAATGACAGGATTTCCTTTTTTTTAAAGGCTGCATAATATTCTATTGTATATAATGTATGTACACCCCACATTTTCTTGATCCATTCATTTGCTGATAGACACATATGTTGTTTCCATACCTTGGCTATTATAAATAATGCTACAATGAGCATGGGAGTACAGAAACATCTCTTTAAGATGATGGTTTCACTTCCTTCAGATATATATGCAAAAATGAGATTGCTGGATTATACGGTAGTTCTATGTTTAATTTCTTAAGAAACCTCCATACTTTTTTCCACAGTGGCTGCACCAATTTGCATTCTCACCAAGAGTGCACAAGGGTTCCCTTTTTCTACATCCTCACCAGCAAATCACATTTTGTCCATTATTAAATTCACTGGAAATGAGGGCTTTTGTGAAGAAAATGAGATTTGTCTGTATCTAAAGGATAAAGGCTAGAAGGGCTTGCAAAACTAAAATGTGGCCAGCATCCGGAGCAAAGCAGAGTGGCAGGACCGACTGGCTCCGCCCTCTTTAGTAGACTCTGCCCCTTGCTTTCCTTCATATCCTTATTTCTTCCTCTCCTGCCTTTTCTCCTTTCCCGGACTTTCTCAGTAAAAGTCATCATCTTCACCACTATCATTGACAACCATAAATACATATTTAACAAAATAGCAACACATAGCAAGTCTCCTCTGGTAGAGAAACAGGGCACATGAGTAAAATACACATGGTAATCCAGGGTAACATGATACAATGAGTGGCACATGAGCATATTCATTTCCTAAAATCCAGATTTAAGTTAATATATCCACTTATAAGCATTACATTGAAGACTAGCCTATTTTTTCATCAGGTTCTGCTTTCCCGTTTTCCCATTTTCCTTCTCTCACTCACCTCTCTCTAAGTCCCCCAGCCTCTGCCCCCTTAGCTTGCTGAAACATACTCAGTAAACACTCTTGGAACGTGTGTACAAATCCTACTGGTTTTGTAGCCTGTGGCCTGCGCTTGGTGCATACTGAATCCACTCACTTCAGCTTTGTGAGCAGACAAGAGCATGTCCAAAGTTAATTTAATTAGGGGATAGAGAATTGAAAGCATCCGAAACAATTTACTCAGCCTCTTCATGTATGCCTGAGTCATATATAATTTAAGTGTTTCTGGTCTGGAGTTAAAATATATTTAAGACTTTTAAGATCTTAAAAGTCAAGATTTTAAATGTGTGGCTTTGCCGAACATAGATCAAATTTATAGGCATCGGAGGCCTGCCTGCCATCAATTTAATGGGTGACAGAACAGCTAAAGCTGTTTTATCAATATCTGTTTGCTGCAAAGGAAAAATCTGTCTACTCAATTAGCGCAGAGTCAGAAAATGAAAGCGATGCTCCTGATGCATTTGTTGGAGTTATTCCCCGCAATCTGGGCTTTGTTTAAATCAAATGGTGCAGTTGCCATCGATTTTAGCCCATTTTAAAATGCATGTGTTGTGATCAATCAAAACCATTTTTTAGGGTTATTTCAGGGAAGAAAATCGTTTTGAACATATGAGAAATGTTTTTGTTTGCATGAGAAACACCACCCCAAACCCATACCATTTAAGAATCTACAGCTCTATAAAATGGTATTTCCAACTAGGAAATTAATGACAATAAATATGTTCATTCAGTAGCTCTTAGTTCTGAAATTTACCTTCTTTAATTCACTTAGAAGCCCTGTATGAAAAGGTTCTGATGACTTACTTTGTTGAAATGTTCTGAAACTGCCTCCTTCTCTAAAACCGCTTCATAGATTTAATAAGTAATATGCACAAAAGTCACAGTCGATAACAATGGTCAGAATAGTTACTTGTGCTGGTAACTTGCTATTTGCTTCTTTTATAGAATAGGTTGGCTTTAAAAAAAAATAATATTTTAGGGACGCCTGAGTGGTTCAGTGGTTGAACGGTTGAATGTCTGCCTTCAGCTCAGGTCATGATCCAGGAGTCTGGGGATTGAGTCCTGCATCAGGCTCTCAGCCGGGAGCCTGCTTCTCCTTCTGCCTATGTCTCTGACTCTCTGTGTGTCTCTCATGAGTAAATAAATTTAAAGAATAATAATATTTTAAAATATTATATAATTCCACTTATGTGAAGTACTTAGAGTGGTCAAATTCATAGAGACAGAAAACAAAATGGTGGTTACCAGGGGCTGGGCAAAAGGATCAATGAGGAGGTGTTATTTTATAGAGTTTCAACTTAAGATGATAAAAAGTTCCAGAGATGAATGGTTGGTGATCGTTGTACAACAATGTGAATGTACTTAATACCCCACAACTGGGCACTTAAAAATGGTTAAAATGATAAATCTTAGGTTATGTATTTTTACCTTAATAACAAATAAAACTTAAAAATGAAAATTTTAGTTATCTTCTTCTCAAAGCAATAATAAGTAATTCTTGTGAAAGAAAGTTGAGTCAGGTATACCTTAAGGCAAAGATGGTAATTGGATTTCAAAGTACAAATCTTCCCTTTGTTTATTTAATAGGGCCTATCTTTTTATAGCTAGGTCAACTTTCACGGTTTTTAAACAAAATTACAAACACATCAGTGGCAAATCTTTAAGTTATTTTTGAAAGATAGTACAAGATGTGCTTCCTGAGAGATTTATTTGAACTCTCTTTCTGCTCTATTGTCTTACTTGTAAAGATACACCTTGAACCAAACACCAGACCAGCCCATGTGTAAGAAAGGTAGAGATTTATTGTAGAATGGAAAAGATTATAAGGAGAGCTCATAAAGGAGACAGGAGAGCACTTATCAATACCTGAAATTATATTGTCCCTTTGTTTACTAGTTTGTTTTCTCTCTCCTTCACTCCTCCACATACACAAACAAGAATTTGACCTCTGTGGATCCTGGAGCCTACAGTGTTCCCTGCTATCTCCAAGCACCTTACATGGTGTCTGGCACAGAAAGCATGAAGAATTCCTTATACTCCCTCACCTTCCCCTCCTACACAAAAATTTCCTATTATTAACATCTTGTTAATGAGTTTGTGTGATCCATTTGTTATAATTGATAAGCCAATATGATACATTATTATTAACTAAAGTTCATACTTTACATTAGGATTTACTCTTTGTGTTGTACATTCTATGGATATTCACAGGGGACATTTGAACAAAACTCTCTCAATGACTAATAAAACAAGCATGCAAGTATTAGTATGGATATAGAAGAATGGAATAAACGTTAAAAACTTGGTTTAATTGTTGTGTGTAGAACAGTACACCCAACGACTGCAGAAACATATTTTTAGATGTACTTGAAATATTTACAAAAATTGACCACACATTAGGCCATAAAACAACTTTCAACAACTTTCTAAGGATTGTTTTTTCAGAGTACACTTTTCTGGCCACAGTACAGCAGTACAGTTAGCAATAAATCAATATCAAAAAATTATAAAAATCCCATATACTTGGAAATTAAAAAAAACACTTATAAATAACTCATGGACCAAAGGGAAAATAAAAATGAAAAGTAGAAAAGATTTGAACCAAAAGGTGAAAAAGAAACACAGTGCCCTACACTTCACTGCCTCCTACTATCTCCATTCTTGTCATCTCTGTACAAGAGCTGAAATAAGAAGGCAAACTTTGCCTTTGTTCAGCCTCTGCTGAGCATGTGCACACTAGGTGACTCCCATTTTCCACTGCTCTGTACATATTTATTAATGACCACAAAAGTGCCACGAGTGTTGTTTTTGAAACTACAAATAAATGTTAGGTGAATTTGCAACATGGAATCCATGAATAATGAGAATCAATTGTACTAGAAAAGATGGTAAAAATCAATGAGCTGGGGTGTCTGGGTGACTCAGCTGGTTAAGTGTCTGCCTTTGGCTCAGGTTGTGATCCCAGAGTCCCGGGATGGAGTCCCACATAAGGCTCCCTGTTCAGCAGAGAGTTTGCTTCTCCTTCTCCCCCAGCCCCTCCCCTCTGCTCATGCTCTCTCGTGCACTGTCTCTCTCTCTCAAATATATAAATAAAATATTTTTTAAAAAATCAATGAGCAAAGGATTCCCTTCAAGAGTCTGGGAAAAGAACAGCAAATTAAACCCAAAAGTACAAGAAAGATAACAATGAAAGAGAAGATATTAATGAAATAGATAACAACCATATAGTAGAGATCAGTAGTGAATAATTGGTTCTTTGAAAGGCTAAAATGATTGCTAACCACTTAGTGAGACTAACTAAAGGAGAGATGGCTCAAATAGTTAATATCAGGAATGGAAAAGAGAGTATCACTACAAAGCCTATAATCACTAAAAAATATCACCAGAGTATAATATGAGCAGCTTTCTGCGAACCAATTCTTCAACTGAGATGATGCCTACAAATCTAAAAAAGGATTGTCCAAAACTAACCTTGGGTGAAACAGAAATTTAGACAAATATTACAATTTAAGGAAATGGAATTTGAAAGTAAAACCTTCCTATAGAATTTCCACTCCTGCTCTGGATAGGTAAGCCCCCACAAATTGGTACCTTTCTCAAATAACAACCATAAATCCTGGATAATATACAAAAACAACTTAACTGAATCCTCCAGAGAATAAGCAAAAGCTGGCAGACTTTGGGGGGGAGGGTAATGAAAATTTGGAGGAAACCATCAGCAAGGGGGAGTTTTCTTCCTTCACCACAGATACAGTGGCAGTCATAAATATCTAAAGCCTCAATAGAAATGTGCATCTTTTGGACTGCAAAAACCAGATTTGAAGAAGCCTGGGCCAACCAGGACGACCAGACAGTGAGTAGGGGAATCAGTAAAGATCTAGAGAAGTGAACACCAGTCTGTGTTTATATATCCAGGTCTCTCATTGGCCCATGAATTGTGTGTGCAAGTCAGCTTGAAAGGAGTTTGAAATTAGGTTTGAATCACCTATTACTGGCAAGAGAGAATTTGCCGTTTGAGTCTAACCAAATTCATTTCCTTATTAAAATAAAATCCAGGGGCAGCTAAGTGGCTCAGTGGTTGAGCATCTGCCTTTTTGGCTCAGGTCATGAACCCTGGGGTTGGAGGATCGAATCCTGAATTGAGTTCCCCATGAGAAGCCTGCTTCTGCCTCTGCCTATGTCTCTGCCTCTCTATCTGCCTCTCATGAATAAATAAATAAAATCTTTAAAAAATAAAGTAAAACCATATTCTTCTGAGAAATAAGACAAAAACCAACATAACATTCACAAGGTCCAAAAACAACTCAAAATTTCTCCTTATGAGAGGAACAGGGACAATTTGACCTACTGTTAGAGGAAAAGACCACGGATGCCAGCTCTAGGATAAACCAGCCTGGAATTCTCAGCCTAAGCAGCCATTGGCAATGCTCAATGAGGTCAAGGGTAATAATATGCTAACCCCGGAAGATGGGACATGTCAGCAGGGGAAGAGAAAATAGGATTTAAAAAAATAGACATTCCAGATGTGAAAATAGGATATCTGAAATAAAAAATTTAAAAAAATAAAGAAATATAAAATTCACAATAGCCACAGAGAGATGGAAGAAGAATCAGAAAAGTTAAAGGTTGAGAAATAGAAAAAGAAAGAAAAAAGATTGAAAAAATGCACAGAGAGAATCAGGAACATGATGGGTAATTTTTAAAAGTCTAATATATGAATAATTGAAGTCTCAAAATGAGAGGAGAGAAAGAATGGGGAAGAAAAATATATTTGAAGAAATAGCTAAACTGCAAAGTTCTCAGTTTGGTAAAAGACACAAATTTATGGATTCAAGAAGCTCGGCAAAGTCTAAACAGGATATTTGAAAAAGAAACATGCCTGGGCATGTCATGGTGAAACTTAAAAACTGAAATAGAGAGAAAATCTTGAAATAAGCCAGAGCAAAAGGACTCATTACATACAGAAAAACAATGATTCAAATGACTACAGGTTTCTCCTTAGGAAAAAAAAAAAAAAATGGAGGCCATAGACAATGTAACAATGTGTTTAAAGTGCTAAAACAAACAAACAAACAACAAAAAACCCTGTGAAACTAGAAATCTATATCTAGTGAAAATATTTTCAAGATCGAAAACAAAATAAAAACATATTAAGATAAAGAAGGGCTAAGAGAAATCATTACCAGCGGATCAGCACTGTAAGACATGTTAAAGAAAATTCTTCAAGAGGAACAGAAATGACAACAGAGGAAATCAGATCTTAGGAATGAAGAGCATTAGAAATGGTAGCTGTATGCATAATTATAAAAACTACTTTTTTCCTACTAATTTCTTTAAAATGTATGCCTATTTTAAGCAAAAAATAAAAACACTGTTTTGCAAAGTTTATGACACATGTAGGAATAATTGATATGAAAATTATAACATAAAAAATAATGGGAGGAAGGGTACCTGCATGGCTCAGTTGGCTAAGCATCTGATTTCAGCTTAGGTCATGATCTCGGGGTCCTGGGTTCCAACGTGGTGATGGGCTCCCCACTCAGCAGGGAATCTGCTTCTTCCTTTCCCTCTGCCCTTCCCGCCCACTCATGCCCACTCTCTCTTTCTCTCTCTGTCTCTCAAATAAATAAATAAAATCTTTAAAGGAGAGAGAGAGAGAGAGAGAGAGAGAGAATCATGGGATGAGAGTTAATAGACCTTTATGGTTGTAATATTTTGACCTTTATTGGGCTTTTTGTTTCACATTTTTAAAATGAAATGATACAATATTACCCCCAAGTAAACTGCAAAAAGTTAAAACCATATATCGTAATATATATATATTCTTCCTAAAGCAGCCACTAAAAAAAATTAGCAAACTGAATTCAAAAGCATATAATAAAAACAATACATTGTGACCAACTTGAGTTTATTTCAGAAATGCAATGGTGGTTTAACATTTGAAATCCATTACTGTAATTCACCTCATGAATAGAAAAATACCAAATAATAATTTTAATGGCTGCAGAAAAAGCATTTGTTGTAATTCAAATTCATTTATAATAACAATTCATAATAAACTATGAATGGAAGGGGATTTCCTTAATCTGATTATGGTTATACCCAAATAGCTACAGCAAACATCACTGTCAATATGAAAATTTTGAGAGTTTTACCCCAGAGATCAGGACCAGTGCAAAAGAGCCCACTATCACTATCTCTGTTCAACATTGCACAGTAGATTTTTAGCCAAAGAGAGGAAAATCAATACAGTTGAAAAGAAACAAATGGAAGTGCTTAGTATTTGCTGAAAACATGATATATTTGGGTACATAAAAAATCCCCAAAAAAGTCTATGCATGACTATTAGAATTAATATGTAAATTTAGCAAAGTTGCTGGATACAAGATAAATGCTAGGTATTAAGGTGCACTGTGGTGAATCAAATAGTCAAGGAACCTATTTTCATTGGAGCATACATTTTTGTGTGGGAGATAAATATGTATACTAATAAGTAAGTGTGCTCTGAATAAAAATTGTGCTGTGAAATTTATACATAGTCAGATAATAGAGGGAGACCTATTGGAAAAGAGGCTGCTTTAGAACAACAGGAAGGAGGCAACCATGGGAAGTTCTGTGTAAATGACAGTCTGGGCAGAGGGAATGGCTAGTGCCATGGCCCTAACTCAGAAATGTACTTGGCCTGTTAAAAAAACAGAAAAGTTTGATATGAATTGAACTTGTAAGTACAGGGGAGAGTGAGTCAGACAGGAGGAAAGCAGGGCTCTAATGATATGCACATCAAGAAGTCTGCTTGTATTCCAATTAAGCAGAAAAGAGCAGGCTAGACCCTCTCCCACTTTAACCCATCTCTGCTTTTCATGATTTTTTGGTTTGGTTTTTCTTCCTGCTAAAGATAGGTTTTCTCTCCATAGTAGAGTGAAGTGACTAGGTAAAAAACAACAACAACAACACAAAAAATCCCAGTGTATAAAAAAGCATTGAAGGGCACCAGGGTGGTTCAGTTGGTTAAGCATCTGCCTTCAGCTCAGGCCACGATCTTGGGGTCCTGGGATGGAGTCCCACATCAGGCTCCCTGCTCCACAGGGAGCCTGCTTCTCCCTTTGCCTCTCCCCCAGATTCATGCTCTCTCTCTCTCTCAAATAAATAAATAAAATCTTTTAAAAAAAAAAAAAAGAAAGAAAGAAAAAGAAAAAGCATTGAGACTACATGGGCTTACTTGGAAAAGCCCTATTGCTGGTCAGAGGGTCATGGCCTAGGTCTACAGCTCTGCAGACTGATGAGCCTGAGACCTGGGCAGGTCACCTATCCCCTACAAGTCTCAGAGCCTTTACTTTTGAAACAAAAAAAATAATAAAGATATCTATTTTTCAAGACTTATTTGAATATTAAATGAAATCTTGCATGAAAGCTTAACATAAGGAGTGGCATAGAGGAAGCATTTTGAAAAATTAGCTGTAGTATTAAAAAATAATATCTTATATCTTAAAGGACTGAAAAATATATATATTAGCATTTAATTGATCTCTGGATAAGGCATGGCTTTCTCAGTACAATAACAATAAAAGAAATCACAAAAGAAATACATATCAATTCCACATGTGATTCTAGCAAAATTTAGAAATATCTCTGCAAGACTGATATGTCCAGTTGTGTAAGTTTTACAATGTACCATTCTAGAAAGCAACAGTACATTTTAACAAAATGATCACAAATAAATTAAAGACAAGATAAACCAGGTTTAAAAATCAAACAAATACAGCTGTTAATACCCTACTATTTAAAGAGTCCTCAAAATGAAAGGGATAAATTGAAACAAATGTTGGACACCATTTTCCAACTGTCAAAATGGCAAAGGTAAAATGCTGAAGAAGCTGCATTGAGATGGAGACACATATTTTGCTGGCAGTGTGGGAGTGTGAATTGGTTTGCTCCTTCCAGAAAGAAATTTGGCAGAGTATACCAAGACCACTAAAATATGTGCATCTTTGAACATGAAATTTTCCTTCTAAGAAAGTAGGAGTTTACCTTAGAGAAAGAATCACAGTTATGGATCAGGATTAATGTATAAATGTATAAAGATATGAATAGCCACAATAGCAAGGCAGACTAAATAAATAGTTTTCTTCTTTTGGAAGAATATTCATTAAAAATATTCAATATTTTGAATGGCTGGATGGCTGAGTCAGGTAAGTGTCTAGACTCTTGTTTTCAGCTCAGGTCATGATCTCAGGATCGTGAGATCAAGCCTGCATCAGGCTTCATGTTGAGCATGGAACCTGCTTTAGATTCTCTCTCTCCCTCTGCCCCTCCCTCCACCCCTGTCACACACACACACACACACACTCTGTCAAAAAAAAAAAAAAAATCAAATAGCATGAGAAAGTCTACACACTATAATATTAAGTAAAACAAAGATTTAAAAAAAAAAAAAAAAGCCATGTGCAGGAGGGCCTGGGTGACTCAATCAGTTAAGTGGCCAACTCTTGATTTCACCTCCTTTCATGACCCAGGATCCTGGGATTGAGCCTGGAATCCAGCTCCATGATCAGAGAGAAGTCTGCTTCAGGATTCTCATTCCCTTTCCTTCTGCCCACCCCCCCTTCACTTGCTCTCTCTCTCTGTCTCTCAGTAAATAAATCTTTAAAAATAAACAAATATTAAAAACTATGTGCAAGGTGATTCCAATTAAGAGACTGAATGGCTGGAAGCACATTGCAGGAGCTTGTGAGTGTGTATGAGCCACAATTGCATAAAGAAGCAAAGAAAACCCAGGGGCGCCTGGGCAGCACAGTCAGTTAAGCATCTAGCTCTTGGTTTGGCTCAGTGGTGATCTCAGGATCGTGGGATTGAGCCCCATGTTAGGCTCCAAGCTCTGTGCGGAGTCTGCTCAAGACTTTCACTGCGCCTCCTACTGTTACTCTCTCTCTCTCAAATAAGTGAAGTCTTAAAAAAGAAGAAGAAGAAGAAGAAGAAGAAGAAGAAGAAGAAGAAGAAGAAGAAGAAGAAGAAGAAGAAGAAGAAGAAGAAGAAGAAGAAGAAGAAGGAAACTGATTTATCCAGAGAACTGAATGAAATCCCTTTATCGGAGAAACAAAGCTGTAGCCTTCTAATAAAGTGGAGAAAAGAGAAAGAATAAAAAAAAGAAAAAATTATAGGCGATTTTTGTTTCCCTTATATATATATAAATATATAGTATTCACGGTCGAGTCTCAGTTTCATAGGTCCTTCTCGACACCTATTCAGAATGTCCCTGGGACCCCCTGCTTCGTCAGGGAGTAAATGTGGGATAAGAGAAGGGGAGCCCTAGGCACTCTCAGACCAAATCAGGCTCTCCAGCCAAATCAGCCACTAAACCTCCTCTTTGGCTAATTGGGTCTGTGCTTGGATGACTCCGGTAAATCCTCCTCAGTTCAGAGTTTTGCCCTCCCCCAGGCTACTCCTCGGGAAGCCCCAGGAGAGACAGAGATCTGTGGCTTGTGCCGGGATCGCTGGCATATGCTGGCCCTCACTGGTCTTCCAGTCCACCTGACTTTGGAGAGGACGATCTCAAGTCTGGGCATGTCTGAATGTTGCCTCTTCTTAGGTGTGGCTGGGGCCTTTGCTCACCCATGGGCCCTTCCCACAGCTTCTCTGTTTCCAGAAGGATCCTGCAAACTCCTGCCCACAAGGCATGATCTCCACCATGGTCTGTCCAAAAGTCCTAGAGTTTTCGGGGCACCTGGGTCACTCAGTGGTTGAGGATCTTCCTTTGGCTCAGGTCCTGATTCTGGGGTGGGGATTGAGTCCCACATCGGGTTCCCCACAGGAAGCCTGCTTCTCCCTCTGTCTCTGCCTCTCTGTGTCTCTTATGACTAAATAAAAAAATTTTAAAAAACTTCAAAAGTCCTAGAGTTTTCATCAAGCTGGAGAGAAAATTCATTTGACCTCTCTAGATATTAATACCCTCTGCTCTTAAATTCCTGATGGAGGGATTTGGAAAACATGACTTCTGAGTCTGTTGCAGTGTCCAGCTGGGTGACTTCAAGATTCTCAGAAGAGAGGAGGACTTCTTTTCTCCATGTACATCCTTTTTCTTCCATTCCCTCCCTCATGGGCATTTCCAACAACCTCCTTAAAATCGACTTTATTGCTCTTGCCAGGGGCTTGCTGCCTAGGCCAGCTCTGCCCAAGGTAGGCATTATCCTGCAGTTTGACTTTAATTCACTAGAATTCTCTTAGGTTTGAGAGCAAAGCTGGGGCTAATTAAAATATATCCTCTTTTGCTTTACCAATCATTGTTCCATGGACATATTTCTCCTAGGGACTTCATATGAAGAATTGATGAATTGAAGGAAGGATTTAAGTTTCTGGGTCCTCTGGCCAAATTGCTCGTGATACTATAGTAACACTTACTTATGCTCTGTTCATTAATTAATTGCACTCCATTCCTTAATTGCCCTCCATTCCATCATCCACCAGCATTGACGAGAACAGGGTGTTTAGGATGCAGGGGTTGGCTCCATTGACCTCTCACATTCTAAGTGAGAGCTCATCCATTTGAGCTAATTCCCCTGCACTAGCTGTGTGACCTTGGAGGAGGTGGGTAACTTAGCCTCTCCTGGCGACCATTTCCTCATTTGTAAAATGAGGTCAGTGAACTAGATGATCTCTACAGTCATTTCTATTTAAAAACCTGTAATCCTTCTTGTTTTTGTAAATGAAGCCCAGCTGGATCTAGGCCCTGGGGAGCTATTAAAGAACAGAACAGGTGTTGAGTGCTGGGGGGGGGGGAGGGTAGAGGGGTAGGGGGGAAAGAGATGATTTCTCAAAAAGACAAGGCTGTCCACCAAGGAGCAAAGCCACTGCTACATTTGTAAAATGTTACTCTCAACTCCATGGCTCTGGTTTCAGTTGGGTTTCCGGGTTCCAGAGGGATGTCTGAGCAAGTGGCAGACTATTATGAGGGATGTCAGCACGCCCGTGTGCAGGCTGCATCTTGGAAGGAGAACTTCATAGGGCCTGCTGCCACCGGAAACAAACCTACCTGCTCCCACTAGGGACCCTGCCGTGTGCAAGCTGAACACATTCATCTCTAATTGCCTGCTGTCACCACAGCTATTGCCTTTCTGAGCCACTGTGTAAACATTCGTCACATAGCCCTTACGGATCTCATTCACCGTGTCTCTGGCTTGTGAAGTGTCCTGTCTCATGCCCTTGGCTGATCTACCATTCTCTCTCTATCCTTGACCTTGGCAGCACATTGCCTCATTTCAGCATCGGGTCAGCATGGCCAAGATGAATGGAGGGAAGCTTGGCTCAGGTGCCTGGGGATTTATGGCAAGGCCAACTCATTACTGACAGGTTCTGCTTCCTCTCCAGCTAGGAAAGCAGTCCAGGAGCCTCACAAAGGATCCTGACATCAATAGCAAGTCTCAACGGATTGGACCACAGCCTCTGATTTCATCGCTCTGAAACCCTGCTGCTTGGCGGTGCCAGGCCCACCTGCCCACGTGCCAGATGACACGTCGCTTTTGTTTACAGGGCTCCTGGCTTGGAGACAGGATGATTAACAAAGAAGGAAAGTCTCAAAAGATCTTGGCCCCATGTGGGTCTCTGTCCTGAGCAACAAGAAGTGACATGAACATTCTGTTTTAACTTCGGGACATAGGATGTGCCAGGGAGCAGGGTATTCTTGTATTAATCTTCAATTCAAATCATCTGATATTTGTGGGGTTTGACTTCCTTACAAATGAAAGTTCCCTTTCTTAACACCGCAGGTGAAAAGCAGCCTGGGAAGAGGATTCATGCCAAAACAATCGGAAGACTATTCTCCCTCGCCTACTTTACTTTATAGAAAATCTTGTCCTCAAACTTTGAAATTGCTTTCCTTAATTGAAAGACATGGTCAAGGGCACCTGGGTGGCTCAGTGGTTGAGCACCTGCCTTCTGCTCAGATCGTGAACTCAGGGTCCTGGGATCAAGTCCCACATGGGGCTCCCCGCAGAACCTGCTTCTCCCTCTGCCTATATCTCTGCCTCTCTCTCTCTGTGTCTCTCATGAATAAATAAATAAAATTTTTAAAAGAAAGAAAGAAAGAAAGAAAGAAAGAAAGAAAGAAAGAAAGAAAGAAAGAAAGAAAGAAAGAAAGAAAGAAAGAAAGAAAGAAAGAAAGAAAGAAAGAAAGAAAGAAAGAAAGAAAGAAAGAAAGAAAGAAAGAAAGACATGGTCTTTCTTAAGGCTTTAAGAAAACGAAGTGGTGAGTTGGGCTAAATTTAAACAAAACAAAACAGAAACTACACCATGTGTCCATTCAAGTTCCATTTTCTTCAGCTTTAATTGTGGTTATTGATAATAGCACTGAACTAGATCAATGCATTTGTGATTTGAAATTCTTGTCTCCTGAAACCAAACAGGGAGAGGGTAGGAGGCATTTCAGTGCAGCTTGGATGGAATTCTGTTAGAATCTCCTGTCTGTCTGCAGACCATGGATAGTTTCTCTGTTCACTTTTGGGACAGCCACAGACCCTTGGGTAATGGGAACATTTTTATGTTCTGCTTACATGCTTGGATTTTGACCTTTGAAACATTTTCTCTACAATCCCATCAGTAATTGCTTGTAGGACAGCCGAGTCATTGAGATGCTCTTTGCACAAATGCTTTTAATGCCTCACTATACCTCGTTCCCTAGACTTTCTATTTAAGTGGCTGCCAAGTTCACCTATTAGCACAGTCACGTTAAAAAGCAACATTCATCTCACTCCGTCTAGAGTGACAATGATTATTCTGGAGGGGCCCAGAATTGTATGATCCATGCAGAGAAGGTGGCCTGCTCCTTAAAGATCCAGGGTGGAAGATAATTACAGCAGCCATTCTGTAGACTCTGACTTCTTTTTTTGAAAGACCTAACTATTAAAACTAGCGAAATTGTACCAGGTCACTGGAGTCTGCGAGCTCTGAGCATCCCTGTTTACCTGCTGAGACCCACGTCTCCTCAGCTGGTAAAGACTCGATCGATATCACAAGGTTTAACAGTTAACCTCAATGCCAGAGACCAGAACGAAGCTGTTTACATGTTGGCCATGTAGGCTACTAATAAGGTTTAGCTTTTTCATCTGAAAAAGTGAAAATGGAGATAACCAAATATCTAATCCCATAGGGTGGTTGTCAGGATCGAATGGGATGGTGCATATAAAGCAACAAAGTCTTGACTGGGTTTCCCTGGCTTATGGTGGCTGCTTCCAGTTGTCCTCAGCTTGAGAATAGAGCCATGTATCTCCATGCTGTGTATTCTTAACTTTTAGCACAAAACTTAGCATCTAAAAGCACCTGCAAATGTAAACTATCATTTTTCATAAGAAATGGATTGAGAATGCTCTTTCTCACTTGATTTTTATTGCTTCCTATTTGTGAAGATCATGTCTATGACACAGGATTTCAGACACCGATGCGTCATTCCAGGGAAGAGTGAGTGACTGTTCTCTCCACTGTGGGAGCAGGGGCAGCTGACAGTTAGCGTGGCTTGTCATGGATGCTAAAGTGTTCTTCCTAAAATGCCAGGACCCCCCTCTTCTAGTCATGTGCGGGGCCGCTGGGGAAGCACACTCTCCCTCCTGCTCAAGCAGCTGAATGAGAGCAAAGCTCAAATGTGCTTTGGGCCTTTGCCCGTCTGGACTCAGATAAAAGGCATGTACAAGCTCTATCGATACAGATGGGCCCAGCAGGGATAATTCAGCTCTTCCTTTGGAGTAATTATCCGTGGTTACTTATGCACAGACACAGGCATCCTCTGCCAAGTTGACATCCAGCAGAAAAAGCAGGAAAGGGATGACAAGCACTGGTCAAACCAGGCTGTGTCCCTCCATTCAGAATGCCCACACTGTCCACCAACCCAAGGACAGGATCCAACCTACCAACTCTCATTCTCCACTGCCTGGTCTGAGAATACTGCTGCACCAGGCCAGTATTCCCTGATGCTGGGGGTCTGTAGTAAGGTCCTGGACTGAGATTGCTCCAGGGGGAACCTTACAGGTAATACGATGCTGAGTGGGCACCTCAGATGGGTGCTTGGGACACAAAGCTAAAGCAAACAGGATTACCTGGCCCCCATTCTCAAGAAAGTTATACATAACTGGGGGCTAGACCCTCCCTCCATGGCTTTCTGAAAAGCCACCCACCAACTCTACTGTCCATCCTAACTGCCACTCCAGCTCTTCCTCACCTTCTCCTAAGTACGATAGAGAGAGAAGAAAAACATAACACTTACCTCCAGGGCAAGTGTTTCTCTTTGGGGTGACCGTGCCTCAAAAAGAGGGGGAGAGAAAGTCTCCAAGAAACCAAATAGAACAGCAGGTGTGCAGAGAGAAGGGGATGGCATCTCTTCTGTGGGTGGATGTCAGCCATGTAGCCCTCTGGGGTAGGACCCTCCACCCACCAGGGAGAGCGTGGAGTGGAGGCAGCCCCTGAGTGTGTCGATGATGGGCACATTTCCTCTGGCGAATGTGCGCTGTGGAGGCTGCACGCCATTTCCCCAGCCAAGAGGATGGGCTGGCAGAAGAGACCTCGGCAAGCAGAGGCTGGGGTACCCAGCTGGGAGAGGCAGTGCAGGAGGCGGGCTTGGCAGAGGTCCGGTTCTGGGAGAAGGGAAAGAGATAAGCATTAAGCCAAAAATGAATCTGAAGTTTTAAAGTAGGCTGGACTGGCTGGATTGTTAAAAAACTGAAAGTCTTAAAAAGCTATGGGTTCTTCCTGAAACTTCTTTAAGGAATGAGAGTAGAGTTGATAGAAATGATTAACAGCAATTATGGGGAAAAATAAGTCCATTCCATGTTTTATCCCACCAAACACCAAGCCCTGCAATACGAATATCCAGTAGTCCTGAGCACCCCACACGGCACACGAATTCAGAATATGTGGATATTCTGTGCATTCCATTTAACCTGTTGCAATATGAAATGAGCTGCTGTGGGCAGCCTGGGTGGCTCAGTGGTTTAGCGCCACCTTCCGTCCAGGGCCTAATCCTGGAGACCCGTAATCGAGTCCCACGTCAAGCTTCCCTGCATGGAGCCTGCTTCTTTCTCTGCCTCTCTCTCTCTCTCTCTCTCTCTCTCTCTGTCTCTCATGAATAAATAAATAAAATCTTTAAAAATAAAAATGAATGAGCTGTTGTTTAACTTCTCTATCAGATAAATTAATGTCTTCTATTTCCTTTTTCTTTTTTTCACTTATTAAAGAAGAATGCACAATTCCCTTGTAAGTGATTTCCTTGTAAAATTTCAAACCTTCAGATGTTCACATACCTGTTAAGGAGTTTGTCATGTGACTAATAAGTAATGATGTTTTGGAAGATATTAGGACAATTTCAATGTTCTTTAGACATGCTAGAAGATAACCATAGTATTTTACCTTTTGCTAAATCTTCAAATGATTACACAGGTTTTATATATTGTTCTACTTTCCAAGGATTCTAAGAAGCCAGGACTAAAAAAAAAAAAAATAATAACAAAAATCTCAAGCATTAAAAAAAAAAATCTCAAGCATTAAACAAAGAAGCAAAGAGAGAGATGATCAAATGTGGTTTATTTTAATCCAAATTATCAATATAAAATATAATTAACACTGTTACTCTTTGCTCAAGAGGCCTTGCTTATCTTAGGGGACGATATGATGACATTGCCAGTTAGTTGCCTTGGAAACTGCTGTTTTTGATGTTAGGTCAAAAAGCCCAGGGCAAAGGATATCCAAAGATTGATATTGGGGTTATGGGGAGACATTCACTAAGAAAGTTCCTGGATTCATGAATATTCACACGTGGATTATATCATGGTGACCTCCAGAAACCAACATACCACTTGCAGATCTGACCACCTTCCATTTAGTAGAATTTCTACAGAGATAAATCTTTCAAATGAAGGAAACTAATCTGAAAAAACTGGGGGTTAAATAAGACTTTATTTTGACACTGGATTCTTATTCTAAAAGGTCCGCGGGCTTTCCATATCCACAAAAGTTCCAAATGTGGCTGACCCAAATAAACAGACCTCGTCCATACAGATGACTGGAGGTCACCAATGCAAATGGTACTTTAAAATTATCCTAAAGCTTTTTCAGGGCCCCTTCTTAGGCTGCTGACCACAAGGGTCTGGAAGCATCCAACGTCACTACGACATGATATATGCATAGACAACAGTGTGACTACTTCCCCAACATCTACCCCCACACACACCTACTCCTGTAATGTGTCACTCTTGTAAGGTGTGAGTAAGTGACCCTGCCCTCATTTCTAGCCATGGGTCCCTACTCCTCTTAGCCTGTGGTTCTCAAACTTGAGTGCACAAGCATCACCTGAAGAGCTCGTTATAGCAGTTTCCATCTCAGTTTCTGATTCAGCTGTCTGGAATGGGGCCTGAGAATTTGCATTTCCAACAAGTTTCCAGGTGATCTTGATAGCACTGGGTTTTCCGTTATTTGCTGCTTCACAGCCCCTTAAATGATACAATAGATAAATTCCAAAAGCATTCTGTTACACCCAGGAAATGAAACTTGGCATGTCACAGGGGGCAGGGAACTTGGGGTGAACTTGGTGCAGAGCAGGGGTCCCAGCCTCAACAACACATCATGGTCACCCAGGGAGACCTAACCACTACTCTCCAGAGATTTGAATTTTGTTGCTCTGGGTGGGGCCTGGACAGCAGTATTTTTTAAATTCCCTTAGTGATTCTGGTGTGCATCCAGCAATGAAAATCACTGCTTTATAAAAGAAGTTTTCCAATATTGTGTGCACATATATGCATATAAGCACCCTTGAGGGAAGAGACTGGACAGGGATGGTATCTGACCTGAAGTTTTTGTCCTTTTCAGTGACAACAAGGGACCCAGCACACTGTCATGGGAAGTGACCCAGCTGGTCCTATAGATTCAAATAGCTTTTAGGGAAGATAGCTTTTCTGCATCCTGCATCTCCAAGTAAATAGCATTGTTCCATTTTGCATGATAAGCCAACTGACTTGTTCTTCTTGACTAAAGTAGGAAACCTGAGTAGACAGGCAAAAGAGAAGTAAACAGAAACAGCAAATTATAAAGTATGCAGTTAAGAGAATCTAAATAGTAGAGATCATATTTGCCTTACAATTCATCTTGGACTTGAATAATTATATCTAATACTTAGACAGTACTTACTGTATTCCATAGACTATCCTTAGTGATTTTATCTATTACCTAATGGATTCCTTTTAATGACCTCTAAGAAAGACACTGCCCTTATCATGATCCTTTTATAGATGAGATTATCGAAGCCCAGAGAGGTTACTCACAAGGTCACACAGCTGGGGAGTGGGAGAGCTGGAATCTAGACCTGGAGAGTCTATGCAATCAACCACTGTTGCAGATGCTGTCCTTCTGTTAATATTGACATTTGAAATATCTAATTTATTCACCCAACAAAGGAAAGCAGAAGGCTCCTCTGTCTAACTCCTTACTGCTCCACTGTTCCACCTACGATCATAACAATAGGTTAACCAACTGTCTTGGTTTGTCCAGGGTTTTATAATTTTAGCACTGATAGTCCTGTGTCCAGAAAAACCCTCCCATTACCCTACTTGGCACCCAGACATCTATGAACCCCCAAAACTTAACATGTGGGGCCCAGGCATTGCAATATAAAATGTCTCAGAATGACTCATTTCTTTGCAACTGACCTTTGCTATAGAACAAAATAAGCCTTGCCTCCCAGTGTCTTCTTTCGGATATGATCACAGTGACAAAAAGGTAAACACGAGAATGAATGTGTCACATTTATGGAAAATAAATACTAATTTCTTTTTGGCAGAACCCAAAACAGGAATTCATATAAAAAGAATGACTCATGTCTCTTCAAGATAATTCTTTTTAAGTCAGATTATTTAAACATAAGGAAATGTGACAAAATGCTTATAATGAGGCAAATAGCGAGTTCTCATGAAAATATAATGGTGTAGTTTCAGCTCAGGGTACATCAAAGGTTTGCTGGAAATGTGATGATATGGTTTCCCAGAATCAGATTTTACAGTGGCATGCCTGCTCAGAAAGATTGTAGAATCTCTCACATAACAGAGGATTCACATTTTTCACTTTTTCCTTGAAAGGCTAATTCCTCACATCTAAGTGGACTTCATTCTTAATGATGATTCACTCGACAAAGCACTGCTGTCTGATAGAGTCTTGTTTTAAAAGGCGATCTGCCTCCATGTTCATTGATTAGGACACATCTACCCAGTTAAGGACACACATAGACATCATGGATGTACTAATGACATCTTCTTTTGTAGTGTGCCTTTCAACTATTACTAAATTTCATCTGTTACAACCAGTCATTGATAGAACATTGAACTGCTTTGGAAAAGTACTGAAATAGTGAAGCTGAGCAAGAGATAGCATATGTTTTCATCATATGGTAGGCATGCCTCATGTAATTCTAAAGCCCCCAGATCATTTGCAAGGAACTCTCATTCATTCTAATTATTTTCCAAAGGGACACTGTCACTTACCACAGTTACGCCATCTTTAGAACTCGGTGGTTTCTTACACCCTCGCTGGAGGGACATGAATTATCACTTGCTGACACCAAAGCGGTGATCCAGTCATCCCTTCCTTGATGTCCACCCCCAGTGTGACTCTGCTTCCTTCCCAGCCTCACTGTGAAATGGAAGGTTAAGGCTACAGGATGGTCTGTAGGATTGGCAGTGCAGAGAAGCTGATTTCAGTCTGAAAAGTCAATATGAAAAAGACTTCAAGACTATTCTTCACCCTAAATGTTATTGACTTTAAGGGCAAACAGAGCTCTGCCACAAATTCTGTTACAAGAAGATACCAAGGGGAAGCCTGGGTGGCTCAGCGGTTTAGCGCCGCCTTCAGCTCAGGGTGTGATCCTGGAGACCCAGGATCGAGTCCATCGGGCTCCCTGCATGGAGCCTGCTTCTCCCTCTGCCTGTGTCTCTGCCTCTCTCTCTCTCTCTCTCATGAATAAATAAATAAAATCTTAAAAGAAAAAAAAAAGAAGAAGAAGAAGAAGAAGATACCAAGATGCAGAAGTGGAGCGTTTGATATTTCTTTACCCACATCCTGATCGGGTGAAAACCAAGTCAGCTTTGAGTGAAAAATATCTTTCAGTTTCAAGAGCCAAAGCTCAAGTTGGAAAACTTCATGGGTCTTAAAATTCTGAAAATTGGTCTTGATTTAAAAAACAAAACAAAACAAAACATATTGAGTGATAATATGTTGCATGCCAAAATGTAGTCACTCTTCAAAAACATAACTTCCAACAATAATACTTTTGAACAATGAGTTGTAGGTTGGTTTTTCCTTTTAAAAGTAACATTTAGGGATGCCTGGGTGGCTCAGCGGTTGAGGGTCTGCCTTTGGCTCAGGGTGTGATCCCATGTCCCGGGATTGAGTCCCACATCGGGCTCCCTGCATGAAGCCTGCTTCTCCCTCTGCCTGTGTCTCTGCCTGTCTCCCTGTGTCTGTCATGAATAAATAAAATCTTAAAAAAAAAAAAAAAAACAAATAAAAGTGACTTTTATTCTTGCTAATTGATCTGGCTATCTTGAAAAGAGCCAGTAGGTTTAAAAGAAATAATTATATGTCAAGCTTCTACTTTTTTCACTTCTGGAACATACTAATTTCACTTCAGTGAGCACCTCTGCTCCATTTGCAAGCCTTCTAAACCTGAAAGAAACCCAGTGAGTATGTCCACTATAATCAAAGTTACCTGTTATCAGGTATCTCAAATTAGAAACTCCGATTTTTTTTTCTTAAAAAGTTCACATGAAATGTCTTTAGCAACATGTAAAGATGACTTTTTAGAGATAATATTAGAAACTTAATGGTTACATCATCTTTCAGGTATAATTGGAAATTAGTGGCCATGCCTTTTTCCTGGGCAATACACTCAACAATTGCTACCCAGGAGGACAAACCACCAGGAGAGGCAAATGCATCCTGGGGATTAATGACAGCCCAGAGGTTGCCAATGGAGTGAGCTGACGCCAAAATTCCATTAATTCCAACTAATCATTTTGCCCTAGGATGTACTATCCAGTTAAATGGCTCAGAATTGTAGCTTGTACAAATAGCCTGAAATACACACACTGACTTACAGAATGCATACTCCTGCCACTTGAATTCTGCATTCTACATAGCAAAACAAAATCTTGGGGGTACCCGGGTGGCGCAGTGGTTGAGTGTCTGCCTTTGGCTCAGGTCATCATCCTGGGATCCTGGGATTGAGTCCCACATCAGGCTCCCTGCATGGGCCTTGCTTCTTCCTCTGCCTATGTCTCTGCTTCTTTGTGTGTCTCTCATGAATCAATAAAAAAAATCTTTAAGAAAAAAAAAAAGGGAAGAAAACAAAACCAAAAAAGTTTTGTTTGTTTGTTTTTGCTTTTTGTTCAAATATCATGCTTGTAGTTCATTCTCTGTAAAACCAATAAAAGGGAACTGTGATAGTATTGAGAAAAATCCCTTCAGAGTTGAAACTGCCTCACCAGGATTTGAGAATCCAGTAGAAAACCTCACTCACAAACCCCAAAAAGTCTAGAGCATTCAAATAAGACAGTGAAAGATTTCACGTAACCGTAATGTATGGTTTTTTTCACAAGCCTGTTTCCCAGAATTTGATAAACATAAACAGCAGTCAATCATAGCTAAGAGCTGCAAGGCATAAAAAATTTTTATGTTCATTATTTTAAATTTCTGTTCTCAAACCTGTAAAATTACTTTGGTAAAACACAAATATGTCACACATTTCTATTTCTCTCAGAGCCATAGATGGAATTCGTGGGGTGGAAACAGTGCCCTACAGTCATAAGCTAAGGACACCCCTCTCACAAACCTCTCTCAGTGACCCCTGAAATCCTTTCAAATACCTCTAATGGAACATGAACCACATTCTAGTGAGGTGCTCTGTTTATTTATCTCTCCCACTCCCCAAAGACCATAAGCTTAGCTGCTGTCTCTGTGTTTGTGTTTATCTCACCTCGTGTTGAGCCCATGAGCTAGGACATAATAGATGCTTAATTTAAGTGTGTTGAACTGAGCTACAGGTTTGATAAATTCAACGATGTCCTAAAAGAGAAGCTAAATGGTGACCTAAGACATAACTGGCCAAGCTAACAGCATTGTAGCCCCCTTCACTTGTTCCTTCCCTTGTCCTCCTTACAGTTCATGGGCACACATCTCTCCATGAACTGGAAGTATCTGAAACTCAACCCTCTCATCTGTAAATATGAGAGGCCTTGTGTAAATCAAAATCAAATACACTTACAGTTAGAGATGCTACTCATCACAATACTTGGAAAAAGGCAGGAAAGTTGTGGAAAAGCCTCAGAAAAGATAATGAAAAAAATTTAGAGGGGTTGAGATTTCAAGAAATTTGGATTAATTAAGAGAGTAATTTAGAAAAGAGAAGATGGAACAATTCAGATCTAGATAAGTGATGAGTACCCTTTTGTATAATTAAGAAAGTTAAAAATGCCTAAATCAGTGTTTTTGTTTTGAATGAAAATATATTTAGAATATCCTGGAAGGTGGAATGAACATTATTTTAAAGATTGGGTACTGACATCATAGAAGAGTGCCAGTGAGAAGCTTGCCCAAATATCACAGTCAGGAACTGTCCACACTCAACTGCCAGGATCTAAACAAGAGCCTATCTCAGGGACAAAGGCTGGACCCTGCTGAACTGCCTCCTTTGTGCAGGAGTCTAGAGGCCAGGTCCCACAGGAGACAGAAAACTATGTGATCAAATCCTTATTATGTTTTCAACATTTCTCGAACTTCCTTGGTCAAAGATTATTTCTATGCACCATTTTAAATCCTGACTTGAAGATAGTACCATAGATCTGGGCTCCCCATCTTCATTCCCAGAAATCAGCCTCTTAACCTCTCTTTAAGTGTATTAATGTTTGAGGGCTTGTGATTCAGAGCCCAGCTTCCTAAGGCAGCATCTTTGTGAGGAAGCAGTAGGTAGATGTTAGCAAGGTTTCCTAAACTCCTTCTTTCAGAAAGACTAGGCAGGGAGGAGCCAAACGACATGTTTAGAGAGCAGATCATGGCTTCCAGAGCATGTCTGTGGCCAGCAGGGGATCCTTGGGATCCTTGGGGATCTTTCACACTACCCTTAAGGATTTTAGCATCTCCATCATATTCTCTTGGTACCCAGTTTTGTCATGTGCCCACAAGTTCCTAATGGATTTAAAGAGGAAGGAGCCTGTGCTAACATGTAATCTATTACCCTGCAGGAGAAACCAGCATACGACCCAGTTAGAAACACTTCATCCAGAGGACCTGAAATTCAGGATGGCAGTTAAGGAATTTTGAGCCCCAGGGCAGGCCTGGAGAGGAGAAAGTAAAGGCCAAGGAGATAGATAGGTTCTATGTCCCTCAAATCTTGGCGCACAGGACTGGTCTGCTCTTTCCAAGATGACTGACTCACAAAGTAGACTTGGGTTAGTGTCCACTGCCTGCTTGTCATGTTCACATCCTAGAGAAGGACTCAAGAAGTAGAGTGAAGTGGGACAGGAAGGACCCCAGGCAGGAGGCGATTGAGATCTGCTGATGCAAGGTCAGCTTCCTGGGAGGAATCAGTGCCCATGCTCCTCTACCCAGTGGCTGGCCATGAGATCCTGTGCCTTTCCCAGGTCAGCCTCCTCTGCCTGCAGTCATAACTCAAGTCATGAATATCATTACGCAGGCACGCACAGGTTTGAAAAGTTGGAGGACAGCATACCCCTCCTGCTGCCAACCTCTTTTATCAGTGACTCAGGTTCTTTGAAGCATATGAGAAGAATGGCACTCAGAGACACACACACACACCACACATACACACACCCACATACAAACCACGCATACACATACCACACACACAAACCATGCATAAACACACCACACACACATATACACGTACCACACACACACACATACCACACATAAACACACCACACCACACTCACACCACACACACCACCCATACACACACACTATACTTATACCATGCACACCACACACACACACACCACACTCAACACATATACACACACCACATACACCCCATACATACACATACACACCCCCCCACACATACATACCACACATATACATCACACACACACACCACAAACAGCACACATACACACACACACCACACTCACACCACACATACACGCACACCACCCTCACATGCACAGCCACACACTTTTAGTTTCAGTGCTATCCTTATGACTTCAACACCATTGAACACAAAGGGGAAATATGCGGTTTCAATATGAGGTTACTTCTAGTTAGTAGGAACCTATTGTGGATAAATGAAAATTGAAGTGAAAACTATTGATTTTTGTCCATAGAACAGTAAAAAAAAAAAAAAAAAAAGACATTGACTAAACTTTACCTTCGATCATTGGAAAACAAGCTAGCTCATGAGGTTGGCCCCATATAATAGGAGCTTTAATTCATAGGCTGTCAAGTTCAGGTACACAGAGTGACTTCGGTAGAATTACTCACCTCTTCAGCTCTTTTTATGTCCATTCCCACTGATCCATGTGCCACGTAGCCTCATCAAAACACAAGTTTTAATGCTACTATTTTTATCCAGCCCATTTAAAGTGACTGCTAGGATATTTAATGCAGCCTAAAAACAAATTACTAAGTGTTAATGTTGTTTGTTGTTGTTGTTGTTTTTAACGAAGTCCTTTGAATACCTGCCATCCTCATCCTGTACCAGAACCCTATCCCATTTCTCCATCCAATCTTTGACCACAAAGCTTCAGGAGGTAAGAGGTTGAGGCTGGGATGGGACTGTCTGCTGTGCACATTGCTTACAGAAAACGCCTGTAAAAGCTGAATATTTACTTTATGTCACACAACAGGAGACGTGGGCAGAACATTTCCAGTATGAAAATGCCTCTGCTGGGCCAGAAACTCCATTTTACAAGACTCACAAATAGTAAAGGGATTCAAAGACTGAACCATCATAAATATGCTCATAAAATGGGTCCATTTACCAGAAAGCCACCTAACTAACTCACAGTGGGAAATAGAGCTGACAAGGGGGCAGGATTCTCACGGTATCTGGTGAGGGAATTCTTTCCCCATAACGATAGCTGCACAGGAGGTAAATTATAACCAGAAAGCTACCCCAGTGGTCTGATATCAGGAGCAAAGAGTTGGATGGATATATCCACTTTCTGGAACTGCTACAACAAAGTACCGTGGACGGGGTAGGGATGGGGCTTAAACAACAGAAATTTATTTCTTATAGTTCAGTCCAAGATTAAGGTGTCCCCAGAGGTGGTTTCTTCTGAGGCCTCTCTCTTTGGCTGGTAGATGGAGCCTTCTTCCTGTGTCTTCACATGGCCCTCACTCTGTATATCTGTGTCCAAATCTCACCTCTCTTCTTTCTTTTTTTTTTTTTCTTTTCTTTTTTTTTTCACCTCTCTTCTTTCGAGGTCACTAGTCAGGTTGAATTAGGGCCCATCTATATGACCTCACTGTACTTTAATTATCTCCTTAAGGACTATTTACAAATATAGTTGAATTCTGAGGTATTGAGAGTTAGGGGGTCAACCTATGGATTCTGGACGGAAGCAATTCAGCCTGTAGCAAAAGATGACCTTCCAGGCTAGTTCACCAATGTCTTCAAAGCTTGATGAACTCATCCTCATTGCAAGGTAGGCCCACTGAGCAGATACGAAGCTGTGTAGTCTCCTCGAGGGACTGTCTCTGACAGCACTAGGATCTCCATTCTGAGTTTAGTAATGCCAATCCCTCCAATGCTCTAGTTTTCCTTCCTGAGTTATAGTTAGATCTAAACTTCCTGAATTATAGTTTTTATTTTTATTTTATTTCAGTCCCGCCTCTTTCAACCACCATCTTACTTGGATGTGGGATGTTTCCTAACTCATGAGTCACATTTTGCCTCCTTCCCTTATCTTCTTCCATAAGGGGCCAAACCTATCCACACAGTGGATTTCATTAGTCTAACTCACAAGAAGGCAGCCATATTTCAGAATTCTTCATTAGACTTTTTGGTTGCCACTAAATCATTGATTAAAGAAACAGGAGTTAGAATACAGCTGTAAAGATTTCTCATAAAAATTGTGTTGACATTGCAAACTTCCCTTTTTGTTTTAAACATTTCAGTGATCACACATACATTTCATTTGAATGGCTTGAGTGCAGTTAAAAATGAAAGACACTATATATTGAACAGAAATAGGCAGCTGTAAATGAAAGTAAAGCTGAAGGTTGGTTCTACATCAGATTGTCTACTGGCTTGAGGATTGGCTCTGCAATGTCCTCAGCATTGCCATGGAGGCCAGACCACCAGGCTAAGAGCTGATTCTGGACAGGCAGTGCCAGGAAACCAGATGGAGACAACTTTTCGGCTGCCAGACAGGGAGGAAAAAAACAAAGGGAAAACTTTGAAAATAACCTACTTATGATTCCACAGCAAACTATTATTTCAAATCACATGAAAAAAATTAACACCAAGAAAGATATCAACAAAATGCAAGAGGAAATGACTCTCTTCCCAACTAGGGATATAGTGTCATGCAGACCTGTCCTTCTCAAGGACAGACTATGATTAACATCATAGTCACCGGGAGATATTGTTAAAAATATAGACCACAGAGGCACCTGGGTGGCTCAGATGGTTAAGCACCTGCCTTCAGCTCAGATCATGATCCCAGGGTCCTGGGATCAAGCCCCAGGTCAGGATCCCTGATCAGTGGGAAGTCTGCTTCTTCCTTTCTCTGTGCCCCTTCCTCTCCACCCCCACTGCCCCTCATTCTCTCTATCTCAAGTAAATAAATAAAATCTTAGGGAAAAAAATATAGGCCACGGTCCCAAAAGTGTCAGAATAGGCATAGAATTGCCAGATACAATGGAAGACAATGAACAACTTTTAGCATCAGTGTGTCTCAAATATTGCATGAGATGCACTTATAATACAAATAATTATTCATTGTTTATTTAAAATTCAATTTTAATTAGTTCTCCTTTTTACTTCCTTTTGGTTTTTGCTAAGTGTGCCAAGCAACTCTGCTTCCGATAAAATGGAATAGTAAACCATTCTGAAATGATCTTAACATAAGCAAGGTTAAGGAACTCAAAGAGATAAAGGAAGAAATAACATCCATCTAGCCAAACCACAAAAATATGAAGTAAAATTGGGAAGACTAGCCAATCACCCCCAGAAAGCATAATATACATTGACATGGGAATTAACTTTTTAAGATTTAGCAAATGGGATAAACTCATGGCAGGACAAAGTTGAAGTAAAAAGGGCTATGGTATGAAGCAACTCATCTGGAATGCTCTACAGAGGGACACGGAGACAACATGCATGAATGAAAATTTAAGAGACTTGGGTGGAAGAGCAAAAGGCTTTCTTTGCATCTAACAGGAGCTCTGCTCAAGAAGATGCAGGGGCAGAAGTGCTAAATTGATTGTGTAATGTTTCCAACTGTCCACAACTGAATAAGGACAGAAGGACACATACCATAGTGGATACTAAAAACAAACAAAACACACATGTAGAATCCAATAGTAAAATGCAGAATGTCAAGAATAAAGATAAAACTTTTTTAAGCCACAAGAGAGAAACAAGATGGCTACAAAGGGAACATTTATGATTGTGAGTGTTTCATTGAGGCAGAGAGGCTGGAAAAGCAGAGCAAGAGGTTCAGGCAGGAGAGTTTACCACCCACAAACCCACTTTGAACGAACTGTAGAGGCATGGGAGTCCCTTGAGGAGACGGAACTCAAGGGTCTCAGGCCACACACCTTGCCAATCAGATCAGAGCCTCTGGGGATGAGACCACAAGTCTACAGGAGCCTAAGCATGTAGGGAGGGAGAGGGGACAAGGGGGTCATTAAAACACTTCCTCTGACTCTAGTACAGTGAAAGAAAAAAAATCACCAATTTCAGAAACTGATTTTAAAATTCATATAGATAAGTACATTTTGCAAAGACCAAAGGGGGAAAAAAAAGACTTGTCCTACTAGATAATAAGACTTCTTTAAAATGAAATAATAATGGAAACCATGAAAGGGGCACAGGGATAGATTAATGCACAGCCTACAAAGCCCCCAAACAGATCTGAGTACATACATATGAGAGTTTGATACATCATAGAGAAGGGATTACAAATCAGTAGAGAAAGGATGACTGTTCAATAGTGTTGGGACCACCGGCTTCCCATATGGTGAAAAAATGAAAAGATTTAATCCCTATCGAATACCACATACAAAAATGTATCTTTGTCGAGATTAGAGACATGAAATGCGAAACATGAAACTCTCAGAACATACTGAGATATGGAAGCATATCCTTATAACATTGGAATGAGAAGGATTTCTTTTAAAAATAAACAAAGATATAAACATGCGTAAAGTTGTAAAGAAAAGTATTTTTGTATATTTTTTTAAGAAATTAAATACCGCAGTCTAGAGATAAAAGCTATTAAGGCAGCAGGGGACATAAAAGGTCCACACTGAAGTTTTTCAAACTTTTTTTACAACACAAAATGGTATCAACAGCGTGAAAACATTAACCACATACTCCTCACTCTGGAAGTAACTAGGATTGCTAGTTTCCTATGTGTTCTAGATGTACTGCTAAGATTTTTAGTTGAGTGAATGGAGCACAGACCTGAAACGATTTTTTGAGGTCAAAGAATGTACTTACACCCTTTTTGTAAATGTCACCATGGGGGCTGTAGTCATTAGACCCATCATCACACAGCAGACATTGGCTAAGCACTAAGTGTCAGGTGCTATACTAAACTGTCTTCACGTAGCATTTCACTTCATATGCGAGGCTACCCATATAAGCCAGGTACAACTGTTATCCCTGTTTTAGAGGAGAGGAAAGAAACTGATCTTTAGGGGATAAGTATGATGGGTTGAATTGTGTCCCCTGAAAATTCAGGTGTCAAAGTCCTTAACCCCCAGTACTTGAGCATGTGAGTGCATTTAGATAGAGGACCTCAAAGAGGTAAATAAGGTGCAATCAGGTTGTATGGGCTGGCCCTAATGCAAGCTGAATGGTGTCCTTGTGAGAAGAAGTCTGGACACATGAAGAGATACCAGGGATGCACATGAGCAGAGGGAAGATGGTGCTAGATGACCAGGAGAAGATGGCCATCTACAAGCAAGGAGAGAGCCCCAGAAAAAAAAAAAATCAATCATCATCATCATCATATTGAATTTAAATTAATTTAATTAAAATTATATGAAATTAAGAAAAAGAAGACAAAACTACAACTGCCGACACCTTGATCTTGAACTTCCACCCTCCAGAACTGTAAGAAAACAAATTTTTATTGTTTGCACCACCTAGTCCATGGTACTTTGTTACTGACTAATACAGTAATACAGTAACACCCAGTGTCATGCCCCACCAAGAATTTTGTCACCAAGAGCAGTACCTATATAGAAATTATTTATACCATTAAAATTGGCTTTTACCTCCCTGTTGGGAGGGGTAATTGTTCTCACCCACGTAACCCCCATGCACCTGCTGATAGGTGATCCTGGAGAAAGAACCTCTCCTGACTTCAAAGACTCTAATAGCAGTTTACCCTGTCGGTGTGAAGGGCCCTGTGTGGCCATAATTCCTTTTACTTCTTCCCACATACAGAAAGCTGCATGCTGACATGGGAGTGCTAGAAAGGCAAACCGATCTTGTACAGGGATTAGCGGCAATAAAGATCAGATTCCCCCTAAAGGAAATTCTTAGAAAATGATAGCAGGGCGAGAGCCAAGCTAGTGACCAACTTTTAGGAACAAGCCTTGACATTGGTCCCCAGCCCCCCATGTTGACATTGGTCCTTTCACTGGTCCAGAGGTGCCTGGGATGGGGATGTGTGCAGCCTCCTCCAAAATATTGATGTCCCCTGGGAAAGAGGAAGGCGGAGGGAGAAAACTATAGGCTCAGGATGAGCTGAAAGAACCCAGCAACCAGATTCTTGGGCTTGGTAAGATCCCTCTTAATTTTTCTAAGCAGGGGTTACCTCCCCCAGTCCTGGTCCCCCACATGGCTAGAGGATGGCCTATGTCGCCCAGAAACTGGCCAATCAAGTGCAAGCCTAGCACACTCCTGCCCCCCAGTAAGTTTTCCTCTCTCTCTCTTTTTTTTTTTTTTAAGATTTTATTTATTTATTCATGAGAGACACAGAGACAGAGCGGGGGCAGAGACACAGGAGGAGGGAGAAGCAGGCTCCATGCAGGGAGCCCGATGCAGGACTTGATCCCTGGACCAGGGATCACGCCCTGAGCCAAAGGCAGACACTCAACTACTGAGCCCATTAGGGGTCCCTAAGTTTTCCTCTCTAATCCTGTTACTCCATCTCTAAAGACTCTCCCTTGCTGCCTGTCGACCGTGCTTTCCATCTCTGTCTTCCTTGGGACTTTGCTTTATTTCTCATGCTCATCTGCCACCTTAATCATATTCGGATCTGTCCATTCTCATTTCCATAACCAACTCTCTGTTTAAGCCATCACTGCCTCAAGCTCTTGTTACCACAACCCCCACATGAGCGGGCTTCCTGCTTCTGGGCTTCCAATTCATTCACACACCATCCAGAAAGATTTCCCTGATACACATATATTGTCATGTTTACTGCCCTTGTAAGACTCTTCACTGATTCTTCCTTCAACAGGTTAGAATCCAAACAAGTTAACCTAGCAGACATGGTGGGCCTCTTCAGCCTCTTCAGCCCTTAGGTCATCTGTCCCCGTGCCTCACCGTGTACTCTGGAGTCAACCTCCTTCACTTCCTGAAGTTTGCAAGGCTTGTCATGCTCTCTTGACTGTGGGTTCTGTCCCTGCTGCTCCATCTCTTTGAAATGCTCCCCCTGCCTCACTGCCTCTCTCCTTTCACCTGATTCCTACCCTTCCATCCGAACGCTGGTTAGACGTTATTATCTCCTCTGTAAAGCTTTCCTTGCCTCCCTCCACACAGACCATGCAGCTCTTGATTGCCATCAGGATCTATGAGTGGGCTCCCCAGAGCTCTGTTCACACCCAAAAAAAGTGTCGTCAAGAGGGGGTCTGTGAATGTGTCTCTGCCATTAGCTTCCTTTTTTTTTATTTTTAAATTGAAGTTCAATTTGCCAACATATAGTATAATACCCAGTGCTCATCCCATCAAGTGCCCTCCTCCATACCTGTCATCCAGTCACCCCACCTCCCCACCCACCTCCCCTTCCACTACCCCTTGTTCATTTCCTAGAGTTAGGAGTCTCTCATGTTGTGTCACCCTCTCTGATTTTTCCCATTCATTTTCCCTCCTTTCCCTTTCAATCCCTTTCACTATTTCTCATATTCCCTATATGAGTGAAACCATATGATGACTGTCCTTCTCCAATTGACTTACTTCACTCAGCATAATACCCTCCAGGTCCATCCACGTCTAAGCAAATGGTGGGTATTCGTCCTTTCTAATGGCTGAGTAATATTCCATTGTATACATAGACCACATCTTCTTTATCCACTCATCTTTCGATGGACACCAAGGCCCCTTCCACAGTTTGGCTATTGTGGACATTGCTGCTAGAAACATCGGGGTGCAGGTGTCCCAGCGTTTCACTGCATCTGTATCTTTGGGGTAAATCCCCAGCAGTGCAATTGCTGGGTCGTAGGGCAGGTTTATTTTTACCTCTTTGAGGCACCTCCACACAGTTTTCCAGAGTGGCTGCACCAGTTCACATTCCCACCAACAGTGTAAGAGGGTTCCCCTTTCTCCACATCCTCTCCAACATTTGTTTCCTGTCTTGTTCATTTTCACCATCTCACTGGTGTGAGGTGGTATCTCATTGTGGTTTGGATTTGTATTTCCCTGATGGCAAGTGATGCCGAGCATTTTCTCATGTGCTTATTGGCCACGTCTATGTCTTCCTCTGTGAGATTTCTGTTCCTGTCTTGTGCCCATTTCATGATTGGATTGTTTGTTTCTTGGGTTTTGAGTTTAATAAGTTCTTTATAGATCTTGGATACTAGCCCTTTATCTGATTGGTCATTTGCAAATATCTTCTCCCATTCCGTAGGATTGTCTTTTAGTTTTCTTGACTGTTTCTTTTGCTGTGCAGAAGCTTTTTATCCTGATTCAGTCCCAATAGTTCATTTTTGCTTTTGTTTCTCTTGCCTTCATGGATGTATCTTGCAAGAAGTTGCTGTGGCCAAGTTCAAAAAGGGTGTTGTCTGTGTTCTCCTCTAGGATTTTGATGGATTCTTGTCTCACATTTAGATCTTTCATCCATTTTGAGTTTATCTTTGTGTATGGTGTAAGAGAGTGGTCTAGTTTCATTCTTCTGCACATGGCTGTCCAATTTTCTCAACACCATTTATTTAAGAGACTGTCCTTTTTCCAGTGGATAGTCTTTCCTCCTTTGTCGAATATTAATTGATCATAGAGTTGAGGGTCCATTTCTGGATTCTCTATTCTGTTCCATTTATCTCTGTGTCTGTTTTTGTGCCAGTACCACACTGTCTTGATGACCACAGCTTTGTAGTACAACCTGAAATCTGGCATTGTGCTGTCCCCGGCTCTGGTTTTCTTTTTTAATATTCCCCTGGCTATTTGGGGTCTTTTCTGGTTCCACACAAATCTTAAGATTATTTGTTCCAACTCTCTGAAGAAAGTCCATGGTATTTTGATAGGGATTGCATTGAACATGTAAATTGCCCTGGGTAGCCAGTAATTCTGCCATTAGCGTCTGTCCCCATTTCCTGGTGTTGCCGTATCAGATGACCACATGTTTGGTGGCTTAGCATAACACAAATACATCATCTTACAGTTTGGGAGGTCAGAAGTGTGAAATAGGTTTTAGTAGGTCAAAATCAAGGTGTCTGTAGAGGCCCTCAGGGAGAGTCTGTTTCCTTGCTTCCCCTGCTTCTAGAGGCCACTTGCACTACTTGGCTTGTGGCCCTTTCTCCAACACAGCCAGCAGCACAGCATCTTTAAATCTGCCTCTGACACTGATCCTCCTGACTCCCTCTTGTAGGGACCCCTGTGATTCCATTGGACCCACCCACATAACCCAGAAAAATCTCCCAATGGCAAGATTATCAATTTTATCAGATCTTGGCCATGAAACAGGTAACAGATTCACAGACCCAAGGTGAAGGGTGTGGACTTCTTTGGGGTCCATTTTTCTGCTTACCACAGCACCTCTCAAACTAAGAAGTGATCTTGTTTGTAATTGTAACCTAACACAATCAAAAAGCTATAAATATTACATGAATTATGAAACAGATTATGAAATTCACCCTCAGGGAGCTCTGTTCCCTCAGTCCACAAATATGTTCAATTCTATCTCATCCTGGAGATGGAGGAGGAAGAGGGGAAGGACAAGGAAGAGAATGAGAAGGAAAGGGAAAAGGAGGAAGAGGAAATAAAGATGACTCTTTACTTGATTCTTTCTAGAGACCGCCTGTCATTTTCACTGAATCTTTTAAAAAATCGTCCCACCTTCCTCCCTCAGCCCACCACATCTGACCTCCCTCCATATTTTTCACCAACGTCCCCAATCAAAGCAGTTCAGAAGGTCTGCCATGATCTTTACACTGGCCGTGTTTTGGTCTCTACTCTCCTGGATCTTCTGCTGGATTTAACATGGTTGACTACTGGGCATTTCTGTAAGCCCTATATCCCTTGGACTTTCCTCTTTTTTAATTAATTTTTTTAAAGATTTTATTTATTCATGAGAGACACAGAGAGAAGGGCAGAGACATAGGCAGAGGGAGGAGAAGCAGGCTCCATGCAGGGAGCCCGATGAGGGACTTGATCCTAGGAATCTGGGATCAGGCCCTGAGCCAAAGGCAGATGCTCAACTGCTAAGCCACCCAGGTATCCCTTCCTGGACTTTTGGGACGTGACTTCCTCCATGTCCTCCTCATTCCATTCTGATGGCATCTTCCAGGCTCCTCTTCTCTTTCCTAAAATGGAAGTAGTCCTCTAGGCTATCTCCTTGGCCCATTGGTTCTCTCACACTACAGGCTTTCCCAGAGTAATGGTATCTATTTTTCCATGGTATGGACTCCCTAAGCTATACATCCAGTCCCAGTGCCAACTACAGTTGTGTTTTATTTGTGAACAGATTATGACAAACTTAGCAACAAACATTTATTATTTCACGGTGTCCATGGCCCTACAGTCCAGGTAGGGCTGAGCTTTGCTCAGGACCTCACAAAATCACAATCTAGATGTTGCCCTACTACATTCCTTTCTGGAAGTTAGCATACCATTACAAGCTCCATGCCATTGTTGACAGGATTTAGTTCCTTGTAATTGTCACACTAGGTCCCTGATTTCTTGCTCACTGTCAGCTGCAGGTCACTTTCAAGTCCTAGAAGTCCTTCCAATTCCCAGCCATATCACCCTCCAGGCCCTCTCAGGACATAACAGCTCACTTCTTCAGTGCCATCAAGCAAATATCTCACTTCAAGTCTCTTCTTTCAGAAAAGACCATAACCCTCTTTAAATAACTCACCTGATATGGTCAGGCCCATCCAGGATAATCTCCCTTTTGATAAGCTCAAAGTCAACTGATTAGAGACTTCAATTACATCTACAAAATCCCTTCACCGCCTAATCATAGAGGTGATGTCTCATTCCTATTGCCAGATTCTGTTTGTTAAAGCAAGTTACAGGTCACCCTATATATACACACTTAAGAGGATTGTACAAGGGCATGAAGCATTGGGACCCCTTCAAGAATTTTGCCCACCATACTGACCTTCAAAATGATCTATCCCATTGCCTTCTAGATATCTGTATCTGAAGCATCACAGGTATTGGTAAACAAATGATGTCCAACTATAAATCAATCATGTTTTCTTCAAAACTTGCCCTTCCTCTTCTTTTCCAAAGATCAGTTAACATGACCCAGCTACCCACGCCAAAAACATGGTGGTCATCTTTGACTTCTTATCCTTTCTTGCAACTCACATTCAAACAACATGGAGTTGAACTGATCCCCTTCTTCCATCTCTAATTCCTCTGCCTTAATCAAGCAACGATCTTCTTTTACCTGGACAATTACAGTAGTCTACAGGTCCTAAAGCAGTCCCCCTGCTTACAGGCTTGCCCACCCAAATGCACACTATACTCAAAGCTCTATCGTAGTTAAGTTTATCTTCTTTTGCAGCTTTAGAAGCACTATAGAAATGTGACAATGAGCATTTTCTATGAAGATGAGATAAAACTTTCTAAGCTTGATGCAGCGAGGCCAGGCAGTCAGGATAGCAATCTCCAAACCAATAAAAGAAGCTTAGCCTGAGTGCTGAGCTCCAAGACCAGCCCTGGCTACTGACTGGCCCCTTGAGTCTGGCGTATACATCTGCAATTCATTCTATCCATTGTGCATCTCCCTTAGAGTTACCAGGTAGCAAATACGGTCAATGCCTGAAAAGCACAGGTGTTGTCATTTTTGTGATGGAGAACTTTATTAAAATAACTCTCAAATTTAGGAGGATTGACATAAGTTCTTGCACTGCCCTATCAGATAGATAATCTTTCACTCTCTTTTTAATGGGGCCCGTACACCTGCCCATAGCTGTCTGTTAGACCTGTAAGAGGATTTATGAGGAAATTTCTCCAATCCTTTTAGAAAAATGGCATGCAGTCAATTCACTAAATTATTTTTCCTATCTGACAGATATGTTCTGATAACATTTACATTTTGTTGATTTTCACGTTCGAAGACTACAAAATAACTAAAATGCAAAATTCCCCTCAGCTTTGCGATTCCTTTCAGCTAATTTCTAAAACCATTGCAGCTCTTGCCAAGAAAGAGTAAGAAGGTAATATTATTCTGATTTATCTCGGATTTTGTCAGGACGCTTTCTTCAGAATTAATGAGCTGCATACCTTGCTCCAAAGTATATGAAAGATAGGGTCTTTACAAAATTCTGCCATATAGTTGGACTGAATCAGCATGTGTGTCTGGAAAAAATCTATCATTTGAGGAAACCAATAAATATCTCCCCCTTAGCAAATGTGCTGGTGATGGATCACAGAGAAAAATTACTTGATCTATCTGTATGCAATAAAATATGTGAAGGTATTTCTGTTTCCTGACTTCTCATTTTTTAATTCTGTTGAAAGACCAAGGCCAGTAGGTGAAAGGTTATGAGGATGAATCTGAGGTTATGGGTTGTGATAGCTGAGCCTACTGTCCCCCTCCTCGCTTTCATTTACCTGCAGTAGCCAAGGTGTGTCCCCTCACATGCTAGCAGGTCTCCCTGAGCCATTGGTGGAAAAATCTTTCCAAGGACCTCCAGTGGTGAAAAGCAGGTACTTCAGGACGGGGTTGACAGGCTGCCTGGGAAGGGGGGTGGTGGGGAACTGAGCATTTCCTCAATGTCCCTCTGCCACCCCCTCCCCATCCACCCCACACACACCCCCACACACACACCCCAACAGACAGCTTTAGCTCTCAGAATCACGACTGAGAAACGTATAACAAACCTTTTACCTCAGACGTTCTGCAGCTGAAAATAATGTTAAGATATGAGCCAAAGACTCACAACCACATCTTTCTCACCAAAACAGATGAGACACCAAGGCTAAGAGCTGTCGGATGAGTTACCCAAGGTTATGCATCTGGTCAATAACAGGGCTAAGGCTGTGGCCAGGTCTCTCTATCTACATCAGTAGCTTTCAGACCTGAGTGTGTGTGAGAATCACTGAGGGGCTTTTAAAAACATAGACAACTGACCTGGTGCTAGAGCCCATGGGGCCCTGGAATCTGCATTGTAACGATCTCTCCCTAGTGATTGTAAAATGCATCCAGCTTGAGAATGCCAGCTCTGAGTTATACTCCTTCCCCAACTTCTCAGGAAAGCAGAGCTAATCTCGTCCACCAGAGATGTCAGGGTGGAGCCTGAGACAGAAAGGGCCCTATAACTCCTAGGCAGTGTTATACACATGAGTGTGTAACACGGCTGTGTACACATGGGTCACAAGAATATAAAAACTGTGTATGCACATAGCAGAGACCAAAGGAGGACATAGAAAGATGGAAAGAGTCTGTGAATTAGGTTGCTTGAGTCATGGGTAAATGTGTGTGTGTGTGTGTGTGTGTGTGTGTGTGTGTGTGTGTGTGTTTCTCTTTTTAAAATTTCCTTTCAGCAACGAATAAGATACGAAGGATGGATAAGCAAACAAACTCTCACATGCAGCAAACAAACTTTTCACAAACTCTTGGTCCCTGCCTCCCTGTTTCTCAGACTGTGGCTGCCAAGGCCATCCAGGGAAGGAACTGGGCCTGCCTCCTCCAGCTAATGCACTGAAACAAAAGCATCCAGTGAGTGGCCAAAGGAATTATGGCACATCAATTTGATGGAATATTTTTTAGGCACAGGAAACCATAAGACTTTTCTATAAAATCAAACAGTGTTGAACTCTATCTGTAGACTATTAAGCTGTGTACACATGGGTCACAAGAATATAAAAACTGTGTATGCATATAGCAGAGGCCAAAGGAGGGCATAGAAGAATGGAAAGAGTCCATGAATTAGGATGCTTGAGTCATGGATGAATGTGTGTGTGCTTCTCTCTCTTTTTAAAATTTCCTTTCAGCAAAAGTTAATTTTAAAAAATTTAATTGGAAAAGTACCCCATGCTCGTTGACAGCTCTGCAGTTCGGCTTCATGCCTGAGTCTGTGGCAGGTGCTGGGCAAAGAAAAATCCACGTTCACTTAGAAGCTTACAGCTCCCCTACTCTAGGTTGCAGTTTAGCGAGGTCACGGTTGATTGATTTCAGAAAAACAAAAACAAAAACAAAAAAACCGATTTTATCCCAACCAAAAATTGTATTATGAACACCGGTGAAGTCCCAGCACCAAAGGTTTCCTGGTACAAGGTGAGTCCTTGATAAATACATGCCCAGTGAAGGAATGTCTGCCAGTGTTTCCTGAATCCCTAGATCCCCGTGCCTGTATTGTGGCCAGATTGGTCTATCTGAGACTTCCAGAACACACTCTAGGGTGCCTCACTGTTCTTTCAAGATCTCCCCAGTCCCCACCCAACACATATCTACCCCTCACCTTAACTTATGCACGGCACAGCTCAGAAACTTTTGCTGTGAGGTCTTCAAATTCCTTCCCTCTGTAGTTAGAATTACTTTTTTCCTTCTCTTTCTTTCCACAGCAATTTGTTTACATGAACATTGACAATGCTAAGTCATCTTGTAACCTCTCCTATTAGACTGGGCTCAGTCAGGGCAAGGATGCCACATGCACTCTTTCTTTCATTCATCAAACGTCTCCTGACTCCCAGGGGCCAGGTGTTGGGCTAGGACTAGACAAACAGGTACTTTATAAAGAACAGATAGCCTTACCCTTGTCAACCTGAGAATCTAGTCAGAAGAAAATCTTTCAGTGACTACCAAATATGAGGGGTTTAAGTGCTATAAAGCAGCGCAGGGTCCTGAGAATGAATATAACAAGCAAGCCTAATCTAGTTTAGGGAAATGCAGGAGGCTCCTTTGTGGAAGTGACATTTAAGCCTTGAAAGCTGAGTAAAATATTAATTAGCAGAGAATCAAGATTTCTGAGCACACTGAGCAGAAAGAACCAAGAGCCCTGTATTTTCATCACATTCTGTCCATTACCCTACAGAGTATATCCTGTTCAAAACCTAATGCAAGTTTCTTCACATGTATTCAATCCTTAATAGGTATTCATTGGATCAATGACTTTAGTGGAAATATACTCTCCCAAACTGCCTTAAGTTTTGATAGTATGGGTTAAGGCTTAAACAAAGATAGGCAGTCTCAGAATGACAGCAGTTGAGCAAGAAATTTAACAATATACTCACTCAAGACATTGTTAATCTAGGATCTGGTATATGGTAGAGGTTTGATGAAGTTTGCCAAATTGAATGGAAATAAATTAGAAAAAGTGCTGGCCTGGGAATTTAATTAATTCAACTACTTACACATTCAACAGGTATTTATTTTATTGAGTACCTATTATGTGTTCGAAAACTTGCTAGGCATAGTCTATATGTTTTTGAGCTTACAGACTGAGGAGACATACATAATTCATCAAATATATAATTTACCAAAAGAAGTAAAATTACAACAAAAAAATAAGCAGAATTCAAATATGTAAAGATCAATGAGTTTAAAGAACTTTAACAACAATAAAAGTAAAAGATATATATAGTGTAATTTTATTTTGTTTTTGAAGATTTTACTTATTTATTTGACAGAAGGAGAGAGCACAAGCAGGCACAGCAGAAGGCAGAGGGAGAGGGAGAAAGAGGGCTACCCGCTGGGCTCCATCCCAGGATCCTGAGATCATGACCTGAGCCGAAGGCAGATGCTTAACCAACTAAGCCACCCAGCACCCTAGGGTTAAAAACATTCTTCCCTCATACCCAATAGGGTGGCTATTATTAAAACAAACAAAAATAACAAATGTTGGCAAGGATGTGGAGAAATTGAAGGCCCTGTGCTCTGCCAACTGCAATGTAAAATTGTGTCACTACTGGGAAAAATAGCACATGATGGTGTTACACATAGAATTATCACATGTTCCAGCAACCCACCTCAGGCTATATATCCCAAAGAATTGAAAATAGGGACTTGAACAGATATTCATACACCCCTGTTCATAGTAGCACAATTCACAATACCCAAAAAGTGGAAGCAACCCAAATGTCCATTGGCAAATGAATGGATAAACAAAACGCAGTATATACACAGTGAGGTATTATTTAGCCTTAAAAAGGAAGGGAACTCTGATAATGTGCTACAACATGGATGAATCTTGAAGACACTATATGCTAAGTGAAATAAGCCAGTGGCAAGAAAACAAATATTGCGTGATTGCACTTACACGAGGTACCTGAAGTAGTCAATTTTATAGAGACAGAAAATAGAATAGAAGTTACTGGTTACCATGGGCTGGGGGAGGGGAGAATGGAGAATCATTGTTTAATGAATAAGAAATTTCCATTGGACATGATGTGAAAAGCTCTGAATTTGGATGATGCTGATGGATGTACAAAAATGTCAATGTCCTTAATACCACAGAAATTTACACTGAAAAATAGTTAAAATGACATAGTTTACATTACATGCATTTAACCACAATTTAAATTTTAAAAATTTGGGGGCATGTGGGTGGCGCGGTGGTTGAGTGTCTGCTTTTGGCTCAGGTTGTGATCCCAGAGCCTGGGATTGAGTCCCTCATCAGGCTTCGAAGCCTACTTCTCCCTCTGTCTGTGTCTTTGCCTCTTTCTCTGTGTCTCTAATGAATAAATAAATAAAGGCCTTAAAAATAAAAAAAAAATAAAATTCACAAAAGTTTTGAAAACCATTCTTTTCATTAGCATAATTCCCTTGTGATGTACGAGTTCATGAAACTTGGCAAATTTTCTGATTCTTTCGACCAACTGAACCAATGACACTTCTAAAATTTTTTTGTAAGCGCTTATTCTTTCTGGAAAGTTCAACTATTTCCTCTGGCTTAAAGAACAGGTTCTGAAACAAACACAGCCTCCATAAGAAAGATCAAGAAAGCAAAAAGCAAAAAAACAAAACAAAACAAACAAAACAAAACAAACAAAAACCTTATAGTTTACAAATTGGACATCCACACACTACTTCCAATTTTGCTTTTGTTTGGTTTGGTTTTGGATTTTTTCAATGGCAAAGAGCTCTTGAAGAAAGCAAAAGAAAGATGCTAAGTACTATAGGTGATCTATTCGTAGGAAAACTTGACCTTATAGAAGTTTAATGAAGCTGGATTCCAGTGACAATAGAAGTTGGTTTAATAGTAAAGTAGCTATACAAAATGATATGTGTCACTCCCCATTTATTTTGTTATATGAAATTGATTCTTTTCTTTTTATAACGAAGTAAGTTTTCTTCCTGAAAAGTCATCAATTTTGACGTTAGTGGCAAGGCTGCCTCTCCAAACTTAATTTGCTTTTTAAAATCAGTCCTTGCCCAAGAATATAGGCACCATGGGGTCTGGTTAGCAAGAACTGCAAAAAATGATCATGATTTCCTTTTCTCAGCCCCTCTCAATGAGCTTGTCAGTGATGATAGTTCTCTATGCAAAGCTCTCCCACCTACAATCAGCTGTGTTGAGCAAAACCCTGGAGTGTGACACTGACAAGAACACCAGCTTTGAATCTGGGAATGTGTAATTCAAATCCCAGTCCAATGAGCAGTGGAATCTTGAAAAATTGTGTAACTCTTCCTGGCCCCAGTTTTCTTATCTGAAAAAATGGGCCAATATCTCCTATAGGACAAGGTGGTTGTACAAATTAAATAAGATCTCTTTTGTGGAAGCACCTAGCACTTAACAGTTGGGCAATGAATATTAGTTGAATCTTTCTGTGGAGCTGTTCATCATCAGGGCAATGAATTTGCACTTACAGTCAACTCTACTCGGTGTCTAGCTTTGTGCTGAGGAGAAAACTTTTGATGCAGGGGAGTTAGCAATCTCTGACAAGATAGGAATAAGAATAACATATAAGGATGTTAAGAAAGCATAAGGGGCACCTGTGTGACTCAGGTAGTTAAGCATCTGCCTTTGGTTCAGGTCTTGACCCTGAGGTCCTGGGATCAAGTTCTGCCTCAGGCTCCCTGGGAGTCTGCTTCTTCCTCTCCTCGGGTCTCTCCCACCTCCCTCACCTGCTCATGCTCTCTCTCTCTCTCTCTCTCTCTCTCAAATGCTCGTAGCAGAGTTTTTACATTAATGAATAAGTTTCAGGGGCACCTGGGTGGCTCAGTCAGTTAGGTGTCTGCCTTTGGCTCAGGTCATGATCCCAGGGTTCTGGGATCCAGCCCCATGTCAGGCTCCCTGCTGAGCAGGGGTCCTGCTTCTCCCTCTCTCTCTGCCCCTGTCCCCACTTGTGTGCTTGCTCTCTCTCTCTCTCTCTCAAATAAATAAATAAATAAATAAATAAATAAATAAATAAATATTTCTTTAAAAAGTTTTAAACAAATTAAATATTCAAAAATAGAAAATAGAGTAAATATATAGATAACACTTAAATGTGGAATGATGTACCGTCCAGTGATTAACAATGACAATATAAGTGTGCATTCACTTTTTGTCACGGAAAATTGTTACAATACATTAACGTTGCAGTGATAGCTTTATTAATTCCTGAGTGTTTACTGTTTTTCTCCTCTCCTACCCATCCTCACTTATTAAGGAGACAGTGTTCCTTGCCTGCTCTGTCTCCCTCTCACCTTTGCTCATGCAGACTCTGGAGCGTGTTGAATTAATAAGGGCATCAGACCCAAGAGGCATGATATGAGGGGGAGAACTTACTTAAGAACACAAATCGCTCAACATAACACAATAGAAAAGGGGATGGGACAAAGTAGCTCTGGAAATGAAGGAGACATTGGAGGCTTGGCACAGGAAGTATCTTTGGCGGTCCTGAGTGCAAATAAAACAAATTAAAATGAGAGAGAAAGGGGCTTTCTTTTTTTCTTTTTAAAGATTTTATTTATTTACTCATGAGAGACACAGAGAGAGAGAGAGAGAGAGGCAGAGACATAGGCACAGGAAGAAGCAGGCTCCCTGCGGGGATCCTAATGCTGGACTTGATCCCAGGACCCCAGGATCACGACCTGAGCTGAAGGCAGATGCTCAACCACTGAGCCACCCAGGTGCCCCCAAGGAAGGGGCTTTTTAAAGTATAAACGTGGTTTGTATGTTAGATTCTTCTTGATATCCATCAGGAAACACAAGGACAGACTGGAAACTCAATTTTAATACAACTCTGTAAAAATGGACTTCTTGGATTTATTAAAATATATTAGCATTACACTCTTTGAAAAGAGTGGAGAGAGCAGGTTATAAAACAGAACACTATCTTTATACATTCATATGTATTATTTTGCACAAGCAAAATTCTAAAAGGACATAAAGTCACAGTTTTATACAGCGATCACCTCTGGTAGTAGGATTTTCAATTATTTATTTTATCTTATTGGTTTGTTCCTCTGAATTTCCTTATATTTCTACAATGGGCACAGGATTTATGCAACAAAATGAAAACATAAACAAAAATAATTCCACCGAGAGACTTGGGCACAAACGCTCGGATTACCTGTTCACATTTCAGGAGGTATTATGTTCAGAATTATAGTCCAGTCTCTCCCTCAAAATAGCCAAGTAAAGTCAAGTCTTGCTGCCTTGTTTGTTCCCCGTGTGTGAGGCCCCATGGCCACCTGTGTGAGGTGGTCACACTTGGCCATGCACTTGGAATTAAAGGCAGCTCCGTCTCTTAGTGTCCTAGCAGTCACTTTTATGCAAGCTGGTTTTGCAAAAGAACTAACTTGCGTTTCAAGCTGCCCACTGTGCCAGGTGCTAAAGCCACCAGCATGAGTCTCCAGAGAAGAGCAAAACGCAAGCATGACATAAATGAAGCATAGCAAGCAGATGACTGAACCAAACATATTATTCCCTACAAGAAGAGCTGTTCAAGACAACAATTTTCAGTGGTATCAAGGGAGACAAAACGTAAGACACTGGAAAACTACACTGGAATCATTAACTCAAACTAGAGAGGAAAGGATATGAAAATAATGTAATATATTAGGTAATATGACTTACTAAATATAATTTCATATTTATACACACACACTGCCACCGAAGAAGAAATAAATAAATGTGAGTTAATATCTTTCCATGAGATAATCTGGGACTTACGTAATCATATTGTCATCTTCACTGACCAGCAAGAGCTGTTTCTTTTTTAAAAAATCATATTGGATAAAAGAAGAGTACAATGTGCTTTATAACTTCTGAGCTGGAAAGGTGATGGTCAAGGGAGAAAATGATGAGTTTTGCTCCAATTACAGACTTCTGAAATGGCAAACCTTGCTTTTTCCTCTCTGCTGCTAGGTGAGTGCTTGTAACAAGTATTATTTTGCCTGTCAGGCAAAGCACTCAAATTTTGTCTGTAAGCACCAGCCTTCCCCACTCCCAGTCAATGTTGCTCTTTAAGAAGAGCTCATCTCAGCCCCTAGTTACAGGGTTGAACATTTATTAGCTAAGTCACAGTAACAGTGAAGCCCAAGCATGTGGTAGTTCGGTAACAAAGTCCAGACCTGGCAGGAGATTCCAAACGGATAAACTCTCTGCCCCACATGGTGATCCAGAGGTTTGGGTTGCTTTCATCAGGCTTTACCCCCATAGCCTGTCTCAATTCTCCCAAGCATCATGCTCAACTAGTACCATTCTAGATGCATAGGAGGGAACTTAATGCATTACATCCAATGGGTGCTTGAGGACAACGGGGCTTAACTCCTTCCTTGTCGGAAAGGCTACTAGAATACTGTCTGCACGTTGAAGCAGGGATCACCAGCACTCTATCCGCATTTCAGCAGGTAGGACAGGGACAGAACGAGCAGAGGTAAGCATGTGTTGAAAGCAATGCAGAAGTTGCATGTGTTACTCCCCCCTCGCATTGCATTGGTGAAGAACTAGCCACATGTAGTTTCCAAGGAGGCTGAGAAACTTGTTCCCTAGCTAGGTGGCCATGTGTCCAGCTAAAACATATGGGGATGTTATTACTCAAAGAACAAAGAGGAAAATATATAGTGGGTAGAATAGTAGTCTTCTTCAGTCATAGTGACATAAGAATAGCAATCAATACCCATCCCTCCCCTCCTCGCCCCTGCCTTCCCCATGCCCCAGAGCTGGAGACAGCGCCTGCTTTGGTGGATCTCATCTCTGGCGTGGTGGAGAAGGGGAAACAGATAAAAGCAAGTAAACCTGAAGGTAAAGTCAAGCTTCTAAAATACATGCGCAAATACATCCCTTTTCATGCTTAGGTCAATTTCATGTGAGTTTCTATCTTTTGCCACAATAGGAGTCCTGACTGGAGAACAGCTCCAAGGGCTGATATAAAATTGTGATGTGATTTTTTATCGTTAATAATAAGGAACTTAACCATTATTTATGGGGCAGTTTAGTATGAGCTACACACAGGACTAAAAAGCTTTCAAACATCTCTTTTTAATCTGTATCACAACACCCTATTACCCACACAGCATGAATCACAATCTTTGTTTCTTTAAATAAATTGGTACCTGTTTGGTACCTGTCCCTTTAATAAAAAATAAACTCTGTGATGACAGAGACTTTGTCCGTTACCTAGGGTTAGTGTATTGGCAGTTGTTCAATAAATATTTGCTGTATGAGAGAATTAGTTCATGACTCAAAAGTTTATGCTCTTAATTATTTTGCAATGTTCCCTTTCTAAAATCATAAAAAATCATCTTGTTTTGAAGATTTGAAGTTATCTTGTCTAGCCCACTTTTCCAGGGGAAAAAAGAAACTGAAACCCACAGCAGAAATGTAATTTTTCCAAGGTCACCAAACAACCCCCCTAAGATGATCTCTGTAGAAATGATTGGCTACAAATGCTCTAATCACGTACTTGTATGATATCATAAACTTGTATATATGAATTATATATATAATGAATATACATATATAATATTCTCTCATGTTAGCTGTTTTCAGTAAAACGGTTGGTCCAAGCCATCTGGCCTGCCATTACCAGAAAATAGAAACTATCCAGAGAAATGTAAAAGAAGGAGTGAGAGCAGGCCTCAAAATCCTGGTTTTTTGGGAAAACTATCAAATCAGTCTGAGTCGCTCAATAATTTTGTTGTGGAGAATGAATGAGAGAAGTCAGGTGCCATATGTGTCACAATGCCTGGTGAAGAATAATTGCTTTTCCCCTTTTATTATTCTACAAAATGATTCCATTGGAAGGCTTTTTCATGGAGGAAGTTGAGCATTTGTTGGGTTGAAATCAAATGTTGGGTGGAAGAAAGGTGGCCTGAGGTGGAGGATGGCATAATAGGCAATAAGGAAATGAGGTTTCTGAGAACAGATCTTTTGTTTCTCTGAGCTGGAATGAAAATGGGATCATCTGGCATGTTTATGTGGATACTCATTTTGCTCCCTTTTGTCTGCCTGTGTAATTAATTTCTGTTCTTTATGACCCAGTTCAAATGTCACCTCCGAGACAAAATGAATATTAAATGAATGAATGAATGAATGAAACTGTTTGTCAATCAGTTTTCTGTGGGAAAATATATTCTCATGCCTTAGAAAATGTTTGGAAACACTTACCACTATACAATGACTCTCAGTGTTACACTTCAGGCTTCCATTTCGTGTAGCCAATTATATATGAAAATAAGTCCAGCTGTGTACCCCCGGATGGCAGGAAATGAACAACCATAAAATGGTCCTGAACTTCCTTTCTCCACCCTCCGACATGTCCACAGTTAACACTCTTGGGAACTCTGTCTTTAAACATCTCAGGCAAGGGCAGCCCAGGTGGCCCAGCGGTTTAGCGCTGCCTTCGGCCGGGGGTGTGATCCGGGATCGAGTCCCACGTCGGTCTCCAGTCCCACGTCAGTCTCCCTGCATGGAGCCTGCTTCTCCCTCTGCCTCTCTCTCTCTCTTTCTCTCTCTCTCTGTGTCTGTCATGAATAAGTAAATAAATTAAATCTTTAAAAAAAATAAACATCTCAGGGAAGACAATACAATTTTTCTCAGTCCCACTGCCCTGTCTGCACCAAATCCTTCCTCACACTTCAGCAAAATCCCGTCTGAAACCACAGAGCTACTTGAAACATGTTGTCTATGCTTTTGAAAGTCCAACTGTGGGACACCTAGCTGACTCAGTTGTTAAGTGTCTGCCTTCGGCTCAGAGTATGATCTTGGGGTCCTGGGATTGAGTCCCCGTGGGGAGCCTGCTTCTCCTTCTACCTATGTCTCTGCCTCTCTGTGTCTCTCATGAATAAATAAATAAAATCTTAAAAATAAAATTAAATAAAAGTCCAATTGTCAGAATCTCAAGCTTCTTTTAAGGGGTCTCTTCAGTTAGGTCCCTTCCTTCCTTCTTTCCTTTCTTCTTCCCCCCTTCCCTCCTTCCTTCCCTCCTCTTGTCTCTCTCAATCTTTCCTCAAATAGCTCTAACTCCCAATCTCCAGTGTTCTGGTGTACTTTCCACCCAGCAAAACCCTGGGTGGTCCATATGAGGAAAGCCAGCACCACGGGCCCTGATTCCAAGAAGGCAATTTGTCTGTCATTTGCTTTCTTTCCTCACCCTTCAACTTTGCCTGTGCCTCTAATGCATCTTCAGATGCTTGTCCTTGCTTGTTCTTTCCTCCTCAATGTTCACGAGGTCTTCAAATATGTAGACAAGAAACAAAAACTGCACCTTGTCTTGAGGGAAGTTTCCATTTGCATTAAGTTTTCGTTTCATCATATGTCTGTGCGCATCTACAGAGTGTGACATCAATTCATTCAGCTGAATGTTTTAATCTTGCAGAAGGTAAATGCCAGCTGAAGACAGAGCCTTTGTCCATCTGCCCTTATTTGATTCTCCTCTTCAATTCCAAGCACATTTATGGTAATGAGTTAGCCTGGCCATGCACTCTTTTGTGACCCTTTTCCCCACAGGCTGCACAGTGTTGGTATAAGATGTCAGAGAGACATAAATCCTGGTTCCAGAGATTCCTAGTGGGAGGCACGGAGGCCTCCTCCCCCACTCCTGCTGGCCCCGCTGGGCAGCCTCACTTACACTGCCCTTATGGTGGTGGCCGCTCACAGGACCAAGTTATGGCAGCCATATTTCAAGTGGCAACCAGGGAGGAAACAAGATTTGGAATCATGGCAGTAAGTCTAATAACTAACATTTGTATAGCCTTTAAACCTTGCAGAGGGCCTTCATATTAGCCTACTAAATCATGACAGTCATTCTAGAAGCTAGGTGTTTGTGCTATTATCTCCATTTTACAAATAAAGACATTGAGCCCTGGAAAGATATTATAAATAATCTAAGATTACACCACCAGGAAATAACTGAGCCTGGGAGGCAAGTCTAAGACTCCTAGCTCCAGAACCCACCTTGTTAGTATTTATCTAAAATAGTCTTCAAAACAACCTACGTGGACAGCAACTGAACAGTAAGCAGAGCAAGCCCTACAACATGTGTATATGCTTGAGTCTATGTGTGGAACTTCTCATAATTTGTTACAAGAAAATAGTGAGAAATCGACATAAAATTTATTTATAGGAATTTCAGTAAATATGGAAATGTTATGAAATTGAACACTAATGAAGGTTTAAAAATAGGGGATAATGTAAAAATATTAGCCAACACTCATAAGATGTGGTACCATTTTGCCATTAAGACTTGTTTTTTCAGGGACACCTGGGTGGCTCAGTGGTTGAGTATCTGCCTTTGGCTCAGGTCATGATCCTGGGGTCCTAGAATCAAGTCTCGCATCGGGCTTCCTACAGAGAGCCGGCTTCTCCCTCTGCCTATGTCTCTGTCTCTCTCTGTGTGTCTCTCATGAATAAATAAAATCTTAAAAAAAAAAGACTTGTATTTTCAAATGGCATTTGAACATAATTGTTGTATAACATTGAATAAAAATTAAAGCAGGTTAGAAACCTTCACAGAGTGCAACTCTGGTTTTATTTGGAAAATACATATCCAGAAAAAAAGAAAGTATTGTATAAGATACATGTATAGATACATACACACATAGCTGTACACATACGCCTGTAAACATATACATACACACACATATTCGATAAAATATTACAGATAATATTTTCCTCTTTAATAGGCCCTGAAAAAGCCTCTCAATTGTTCAAATTATATAAATGAATATGTATTCATTTTAGTCATCAGAGGAAAATACCAATAAAATAATTTTTCAAAAGTTTGTCAAATAACCCCCATTCTTCCTGAATATTTCTTTACTCCGTTCAGGACTTATTTATTCAAATAGTCCATTATCCTTTGTGTTTGTAGCTACTTAGTACCACCTGGCGGTGCCAAGCCCCTCCCTTCTCTCCCTCAGGCAGATAGGTCCCTAAAATGAAGGCAATGAGGGAATTTATGTAATGGGCTCTGCTCTGCAACTTGCAGTTTTCTCTCCTGGCAGCTGATCCCCAGCTGAGATACTGCCCAGCAACCCACAGGGTCTGCTGAGGCTCCTATGAGACCGCTTCTTGCTAGAATTTTCCCTCAACTCTACTGCAGCCCACACCATTGAATGGCAGTTGCTCCTGTGCCTTTTTCAGAGTATCTGCTGGGCCTTTGATGCCTGACAAGGAGTAAAGCTGTATGTGAGGCTCAGAGACTGGGCCTTTATCTCACCACACGAGGATAAAGGAAGAAAGCCCTCACATAGAAGGAAGCCATCGGACACCTCCAGTCTCCTCCCTTGGTCCCCACTCCCAGCACCAGTCAGGTGCCAGGACTCTCCCTCTCCTCTTGAGAAAGAAGGTCCGTTCCTTTGCAGGACTCTTTTTGTGTCTTGCAAACTCCAGCTCCTCAAGTATAGGCTGGGCGCTAATACAGTTTTTCCTTTGCTGAGTCCAGAGGGCACGCAGTGGGCTCTGGTATCAGTGGGGGGAAGAGGAAGTTAGCGCTCTTGTGCCAGTCCAGTCCTCCTGCCTGGTAGTTGTGGCTGATTTCCTCAGAAGTTTAATATAAAGCTAGAAAACTTATGTAAAACAGACACTACTTTTTCTTTATAGACTTTGTTTATTTATTCATGAGAGACACACAGAGAGAGAGTCAGAGACATAGGCAGAGGGAGAAGCAGGCTCCCTGAGGGGAGCCTGATACAGGACTCGATCCCCAGGACCCCAAGATCATAACCTGAGTCAAAGGCAGATGCTCAACCACTCAGCCACCCAGGTGCCCCAGCATGTTTTTTTTATTATACCTGGTATTTGGGTGCTGAGGGTCAGCTGATAGATACAGATATAGACATACAGATATAGATAAATATAGATAAAGATATCGATATATACAGGGAGAAACCCTCTCTCTGCCTGTGTGCGTGTGCATATATACACGCACACTTTTGTGGTATGTTTTATATCTAACAACAGCCATTGTAGCTGAAAAGGACTACTTAGCCATGGTAGTCAGGGGTAGAAGGAAGTATTAGATCCAATTAGATTCTCTCTGATACTCAAATCTCTGCCCCAACAGAACGGGAGAATAGGAGACCCAAATGCCAAGAGGAGGGAAGTGAACACATAGCATACCCTCCTTCTGAAGACCTACTTCTGCATGTGGCTTCTTCACTCCGAGCTGTGATGGCAGCTTCTCTGTGGGATCTGCCAACCTTTCTATCTCAGTTAGCTTTTGCTGCATAACACAGCACCCCATGATTTAGCTGCTTGTAACAACAATCATTTATTTAGCTCATCTTGTAGGAAGTGAGAGAAAATTAACTATGCTGGACATAATTCTGACAAACAAAAAATTGGCTGTGGCAATGAATATGATAGGAAATGCAGAACAGATTTGTCATATTATACAATTATTAAGAGCCAATGACAAAAATTCAATGGGTAGGTATATAGTTAGATGTTCTTTTCTTAACATAAGGAATTTTTTATGTTTTATCTTTTTAAAGATTTTATTTATTTATTTGAGAGAGAGAGAGAGAGAGAGAGAGCGCATGAGCCGAGAGAGGAGCAGAGGGAGAGGAAGATAATCTCCAGCAGACTCTGCACTGAGTGCAGAACCCCATATGAGGCTCAATCCCAGGACCCCGAGATCATGACCCGTGCTGAAACCAAGAGTCAGATGCCCAACCAACTGAGCCACCCAGGAGCCCCATAGGGTCCTCTTTCAAAATAACAAGCTCACAATCTCACTTGATAGTAGCTATACTTTCAGCATCTATTTATTAATAAAATTCACGATGGTGCCTTTGGACTGACCTCCTTCTGATCTTCTGATCAGAAGGGCAGTCTTCTGATCTTCCTGATTTGGTCTGGGCTCATGTCTGAGTCCAGGGTTAGCCTGTGGGCTCACCGGAGCTGCCCAAGTTGTGCAAGCCTCAGTTAGAGGGCCTGGGATGACTGGAGCCCTCTCCATGTGCCCCCTCATTTGCCAGTAGCCCTCCCAGGTATGTTCGCATAGCACTGGGGTCCAAGAGCAATAAGGGCAAATTCAAATGCTCAAGCACTTCTCAAATCTCTGCTTGTGTCACATTTACTACTCTGCACTGAAAAAAATATCACCTGTCCAAACCCAGCATGAGAGGGTATTTTCAAAGGGCATGGATACAGGAAACTAAAAATGAGCACGATTCACGCCGTCAACTTTAACTTCGCTGATGGAACACCCTGTCTCTAGTGTGTTTGCTCTGGAGAGAGTTGGCTAATCAGGAAGCACTCTGGAAAGAGAAAGTAACCACTTTTTGCTCTCCTCTGGTTTGAGAGTGGGTATTGACTCTGCAAACATGGGGCTGAAATTTCCCTATCATCTCAATGTCCTGAGGCTACCATAACCACGTACCACAAACTATGTGCCTGAAACAAGAGCAATGTATTCTCTCACAGTTCTAGAGGCAAGAAGCCTGAAATCTAGATGTCAGTAGGGCCTTGCTCCCTTCAAAGTCTCCAAGGAAGACTCCTTTCTTGTACCTTCTAGCTCCTGGGGTATGCTAGCAACCCAGGGCATATCTTGGCTTGTTGGAACATAATTCCAATTTCTGCCTCCATCTTCACATGGCCTTATTTCCCCATTTCTCCTCTGTGTCCTCAAGTAACTTTCTCCTTATAAAGACACCAGACATTAAATTTAAGGCTCATCCTAATCTAGGGTAACCTCATCTTAACTTAATTATATCTGCAAAGGCCTTATTTCCAAATAAGGTCACATTCACAAGTATTGGAGGTAAAAACCAGCATATCTTCTTAGCGAGATATAACTCAACCCACAACACCTACTTATGGCTTACTACACAGAAGCATCCTTGGTCATCAACAGCCAGAAGGACATACAAGCCACTAGTAACTTAGAAAATCCTTCAGGAATAATATCATAAAACTAAATATCCTGATTCTGACTCCTCTCACCTTGGGTTAAGAAGAAACACCTCCTGTAGACAGAAGAGGGGAGATCTTTTGGCTGCAAATGGTGGTGGAAATTTATGGGGCATTGGGGAATGGAAATATGAGTTCATCTCACTACATTTCTCATGTGATTATTCTCTTCCTACCTTTATGAGTGTTCAGTCTTCCCAATGACATTGTAATTTTGGAGGCCCAGCACAATTTGGCATTTGTAAATATAAATGGACACTTAACCACTGGGGAATTAGCATTCATGGTTTCAGCTATTCTTAAGCAACTCCTAAAATCCCTGATACACGGTAATTTGCAATGGTCAAGAAATCATTTTGAATCCCAGCAAGAAGACCAGTTATGCAATAAATCACTCACCTGGAGTCTTCCTAGCTGATCACACAATGTGTTTTTCACTTTATACATAACAGTTTTATCCTTAGCAGCTGATTTAGGTCTTTTCTCATTTTTCATGTTTCTCTACTTAATTTTTTAAAATATTAGAATACATTTACAACTGTTTTTAATATTAAAACTTTTAAATGCTAATTTAAAAATTTAATAAAAATGTTTTAAACATATTATAACTGTTTTAAATGCTAGTTCTAACATCTGTGCCACTTTGAACCAGTTTCAATTGATTTAACTGCATCACAGGTTGTATTTTCCTGTTTTTGTCAATGCCTGGGAATTTTTTATGGGATGCTAGACATTTGTGTATTTTATCATGTGGAGTGCTAGAAATTTTTTGTTTTCCGCCAAATGGAAAATACCCCAGTTTTGTTCTGGGGTAAAATTAAGTTACTTGAAAGCCATTTGATTATTTCAGATCTCATTTTTAGTATTTGTCAGACAAGACTGGAGAGGTGTTCATTCCCAGGCTAATTATTCTCACTAAAGGGGCTGGGTACTCTACTCAATGCCCATGAATCTGAGATTTTCCAGTATGGCCAGCAGAAATAGGCACCATTTTAGATTGTATGTGTCAGATGTCATCACTTTTAATCCTTTCAGGTGGTTCTCTCCCCCAAACTCAGGTGGTTCCCTCACATACCTGTGCTGATCAGCAGTCAGCTGAATACTTTAGGGACCTCTGTACATATCCAAAGTTCCCTCTCTGTACAACTCTCCTTCAATGCTCTGATCTGAAAACTTGAACCATCTTCTTCACCCTTGGCTCAGCCTGGGATCCCCTCCGTACCCTGCCTGGAAACTCTCAGCAGGGAGCTGGGACAGCTCTTAGATCTCACTCTGTTTGTTTCCCATGTCTCAGGGATTACTGTCCAATGGTTATCTGATGTCCATAGTCATAGTCCACTCAGGCTACCACCACAAAATACTGTAGACTGAGTGGCTAAAACAACAGAAATTTACTTTCTCACATTTCTGGGGGCTAGAAGTCTGAGATCAGAGTGCCAACATGGTTGCATTCTAGAGAGAGCTCTCTTCCTGGCCTGCAGATAACAACATTCCCACTGTGTTTTCACATGGACTTTCCTTAATATGTATGTGTGGAGGGAAGGTTCTCTTTTTCTTCCTCTTCTCCTAAGGCCACCAACCCTATTGGATTAGAACTCTACCCTCATGACCTTATTTAATCTTGATTACACCCTAAAAGCCTCACCTCCAAATACAGTCACATTGAAAGTTAGGGCTTCAACATATAAATTTAGGGGGGATGCCACTAGCCATAACATCTAGTGTCTTGCAAACTATTATTTCATACATTTTGTTCAGTTTCTGGTTGTTTCTCAAAGGAGTGTAAATCTAGATTCTGTTACTCTATCTTTTCTGGAAATTGGAAGTCACATTTTTAAATTGGAAATTTCATAACCTCACTTGATTGTAGTTACACTTCTAGTATCAGGTTATTAACAAAATACACAGGGGAAAAAATACACGGGGGGGTAAATGCTATTGTAAACTCAGCAATTCTTTTAAATAAATACACATTTTATTTATCTTAGCAACATTGATATATATTTGAAAAACAGTGGCACCTGTATGTATGAGTAGCATTATTTATTTTGTGTATGGACAAAATTTAATATGCAATTAAAGGTTTCAAAAATTATTGTAAATATGGTTCTAATATTCAAATTGTGTCCATACACAAATATTTATTTTGTGTATGGACAAAATTTAATATGCATTAAAGGTTTCAAAAATTATTGTAAATATGGTTCTAATATTCAAATTACAGATTCTAGGAACCAAGACCAAAAAGAATTTTATGTTGAGCTCCACAAATTCCTAAAATAAATGTTTAATGTAATTATTAATATTCACTTAAAAATTAAAAAGTGGTTCAGTTAGAACAAATCATTTCAGTCTAACTTCACTTTCTTTAGTTTTGGATCACTAGATTGATATTGCAGGGGAATGTTTAGATATACCTTTGGAATTCATCAAGGCCACTGGTACTCCATCTTCTTTATCTACAGATAGATAGATGATAGATGATGATAGATGATAGATAGATAGATAGATAGATAGATAGATAGATAGATAGATAGAGAAATGTTAGCCAGATAATAACTAAAGAACAAACTGAAAAGATGCTAATCAGATGTCTTTCTAAAATGCACACACTTGGCATTTGAGACAGAATTTTCTCAGCTTGTCACAAAATGCCTCCTTTTCCCCTTACCAGGCACACAACTAGAATATATTTCCCAGCTCCCATGTATTCAGTAGAATATGAACAGAAGTGCTTCATGCTCCTTTCAGGTCTTGTGCCAGCAGACATCCCATGGAATAGCCTCCATGTTCTTCATTCTTCTGTCAGCTAATGCAGACAAGTGTTGCCACCATAGAAGACACACTAGAAGACATACACTAAAGATGGTAGAGTCATAGGATGAAAGGTATCATCGGTTCCTTAGGGATAGGATGAATCTCCCTGGGAGGACACTGCTCACTAATTAGGAGTACTATGTTGTCCTTTATATGAGCAAGGAGTAGATCTTTATTGTGTTGAGTCATTCCTAAAATAAATATTTAATGTAATTATTAATATTCACTTAAAAATTAAAAAGTTGATCATAAATGGATGTTTATGATCCAACTCTCCCAGGAGTTGGAGTTACCCTGTGGAATGAAGTCTCAAAATATGTGCTTTGCTGTTTACATTTTTATAAACTAATTGGGTCAAAATAAATTAAAATCTCACAATGAGTAGTATTAATTTTTAAGATTAATTTTTCACATTTTATTATTTTATAACTTTTTCTCTTTCTAAAGTAATACACACTCATTATGTATTATGTAAAATTTGCTGCTCTTTGCAAATAGAGAGAAAAGTAAAAAAGAGATAATAGCAGTCTTCTACAATAAAACACTCAAATATAACTGCAGTTAATTTCACCAATTGTCTCAAAATCACTTTAAACTCAATTTATTCAACACTGAACATAGGATTTTTCCCAAAAATAAAGTCTTTTTCCAACATTTCCTACTTCACTGAATAATAATACCATTCTTTCACCTGCAGGAGCCAAAAATCACAGTCATTCTTGGCACTCGCCTCTTTATATGCCCTTTCTGTAACCTGCAAGATAGAGCTAAAATAGACAAAAGATAAAATGATTGATGAAATCTTACAATAGAGTGATATGTTAGAATGATGGAGGAAATCTAATAGTTTTATTCCAAGACAGCTGTGGATTGGAAGGAGTTTTGGTGCAGGTGGGCTGGGCAGAGGAAACATGGTCAGCAAGACTTTGAATGTGAAGCAGACATTATTCTCTGAGTATTGTTTGTTCCATTCTCCACATCCTTCCTAATAAAATCCAACCCTAGGTCCAGCTCAAAATCTACCTCTTACAAAAAGCTTTGCTTGACTTCTACCCTACAGCAACCTGGCTCTACCTCAAAGTAATTTCTCCCTTACAAAAGTATTTTGTATTCGTATCATTTGTTTGGTGCTTATTTTTTAGCCATACACAGTTACTTATTTCTTTAAGGTAGATATACTCACTATTCTAGCTGGAATTAAAGTTATAGGTCTTGAGGGATAAGAGTTACAGTTCTCATGGTTTTATTCCTCTGTGAATTCAGAGTCTAGTATAGTTCCTGTTCCCCTAGCATGTTTACTTTTTTAAAACAGACAACATCCATTTATGATTTAAAAAAAAAAAAAAAGCCTCTCAACAAAGTGGGTATAAAAGGATATAACTCAACATAGTAAAATCTCCATATATACAAAAACGTCATATTCACAGCTAACGTCGTATTCAATGGTGAAAGCTGAAAACTTTTCCTCTGAGATCAGGAACAAGACAATAATCCTCACGCTTGCCACTTTTATTCAGCACAGGATTGGAAGCTCTAGCTAAAGCAATTAGGCAAGAAAAAGAAATAAAAGTCATTAAAATTGAAAAGGAAGAAGTAAAACTATCACTATTTTCAGTTGACATGATACTAAATATGGGAAACCCTAAAGACTCAACCAAAAAACTATTAGAACTAATCAACGAATTCAGTAAAGCCAAGGATACAAAATTAACACATAGAAATTAGTTGCTTTTCTATACATTAATAATGAGCTATCAAAATAGAAATTAAGAAAATAATCTAATTTACAGTTATATCAAAAATAATAAATACCTAGGAGTAAATTTAACCAAGGAGGTGAAAGACCTATACTCTGTAAACTATAAGACATTGCTGAAAGAAATTAAAGATGACACAAATGAATAGGAAAACAAACCATGCTCATAGATTAGAAGAATCAATATTATTAAAATGTCCATATTACCCAAAGCAATCTACAGATTAAATGCAATCCCCATCAAAGTACCAATGGCATTTTTCACAGAATTAAAATTAAGAACCTTAAAATAGGGCAGCCCGGGTGGCTCAGCAGCTTAGTGTCGCCTTTGGCCCAGGGCGAGATCCGGGAGTCCTGGGATCAAGTCCCACATGGGGCTCCCTGCATGGAGCCTGCTTCTCCCTCTGCCTGTGTCTCTGCCTCTCTCTCTCGCTCTCTGTCTCTCATGAGTAAATAAATAAAATGTTTAAAAAAAAAAGAAGAACCTTAAAAAATGTATGGAATCACAAAAACATCCAAGTAGCCAAAACAATCTTGAAAAAGAAGAACACAGCTGGAGGTATCATGCTCCCTGATTTCAAACTATACTACAATGCTATAGTAATCAAAACAGTAGGTACTGGCACAAAAACAGACACATGGATCAATGGAACAGACTAGAGAGCCCAGAAATAAACCCACACTTATACGGTCAGTTAATCTATGACAATAAAAGGCAAGAATACACAATGGGGAAAGGACAGTCTTTTTAATAAATTATGTTGAAAAACCTAAACTGATATATGCAAAAGAATAAAACTGGGGCACTCTTTTACATCACATACAAAAATAAATTCAAAATAGATTAAAGACATCAACGTAAGACCTGAAACCATAAGACTCCTAGAGGAAAACATAAATAGTAAACTCTTTGACATCAGTCTTTGCAATATATTTTTGGACCAATCTCTTCCAACAAGGTAAAGAGATGATAAAATAAACAAATGGGATTGTATCAAACTAAAAAACTTTTGTATAGTGAAGGAAACCATCAACAAAACAAAAAAGGCAACATACTAAATAGGAGAAGATATTTGCAAATCATACCTCTGATAAGGGGTTAATATCCTAAATACATAAATAACTTAATATATATATATATTTGAAAAAACTTAATATATATATATATTTGAAAAAAAAACAGGGCACCTTGGTAGCTCAGTTGACTAAACATCTAATTCTTGATTTCAGCTCAAGTTATGATCTCAGGGTCATGAGATTGAGTCCCACATTTAGCTCCTTGGTAAACATGGAGCCTGCTTAGAATTCTCTCTCCTTCCTTCCTGCTCCTCCCATCCTCATGCTCATTCACTCTCTTTCTCTCTCTCAAAAAAAAAAAAAAAAAATTAAAAACTAAAAATTAAAAAAAAAAAAACAACAACTAAAAAGTGGGCAAAAGTTTTGAACAGACATTCTTCCAAAGCAAACATCCAGATGTCCAACAGGCACATGAAAAGATGCCCAAAACCACTAATCATTAGGGAAATGCAAATGAAAATCACAGTGAGATAATATCTCACACCTATCAGTTTGTTTATTACTAAAAGACAAGAAATAACAAGTGTCGGACAGGATGTGGAGAAAAGGGAATCCCCATGCACTGTTGCTGGGAATGTAGCAATTGGTGCAGGCACTATGAAAAACAGTATGGAGTTTCCTCAAAAAGTTAAAAATAGAATTACTATACGATCCAGTAATTCCTCTCCTGGGTGTTTATCCCAAGAAAGCAAAAACAATTCAAAGAGATATATGCATCCCTATGATTATTGCAGCATTATTTATAATCACCAAGATTTGGAAGCAAGCTAAGTGTCCAACAATAGATGAACAGATAAAAAAGATGTTATATATATGTATATTATATATATATAATAGAATATTCCTGAGCCACAAAAAATAATGAAATATTGGCATTCATGACAACATGGATGGACTTAGAAGGTATTATGCTAAGTGAAACAGGTCACACAGAGAAAGATAAATATTGTACAATTTCACTTATATGTGGAACCTAAAAAACAAAACAAATAAGCAAATAAAATAAAATAGAAATAGAAACAGACTCGGGACACCTGGGTGGCTTAATGGTTGAGTGTCTGCCTTTGGTTTAGGTCATGATCCCAGGGTCTTGGGATGGAGTCCCACATTGGGCTCCCCACAGGAAACCTGCCTCTCCCTCTGCCTATGTGTTGGCCTCTCTCTGTGTGTCCCTCATGAATAAATAAATAAAATCTTAAAAAAAAAAAAAAAACAGAAATAGACTCTTAGATACAGGAAACAACTGTCGATTACCAGGGTGGGGACAGATTGAGTGGGAGAGCAAAATAAGTAAAGGAGATTAAGAGGTACAAATTTCTAGTTATAAAATAAATAGATCATGGGTATATAACATAGATCCCAGGGAATATAGTCAATAATATTATAATAACTTTGTATGGTGACAGACAGTAACTAGACCTATCGTAGAGATCCTTTTATAATGCATAAACATATTGAATTATTACGTACACCTGAAACTAATAGGATTTGTATGATTTTCTATGTCAATTACACTTCAGTGAAAAGAAGGAGGAGGAGGAAGAGAAGGGTGGAAATAACAAATGCCTGCTGACTCACCTCAAGTCGTATGTTGCCCTGTGCTAGTGTCAGCAAAGCTACTTGAGGAGCTGGGGTGAACAAAGAGCAGCCATGTGAGCCATCCTGCCTCTTTTTTGAAGAGAAGACAAATGACCAGATTTCCAAAGTAGGCTCTTTACATTCTGACCACTGCCTGGAGCATGTCTAGAAGACCAAGATTTCCTAGATGAGATTTTAGTTATATCAAAAAAGAGATGAATAACCTTAGTTGTGATTATTTCCCATTTGTCAATAAAAAAAAAAATCCATTTAAATTGGCTCTTCTCCACCACACTTTTTATACTGATTAATTTCTCTCCAGTCTTGACCTGCAGCTCTCTTCAACATTCACATTCACTATTTATTTCAATAATAATTCATTAACTTTATTTTTGTATTGACCACAAGACCTGGAAAATGTTTTTCAAATTTCTTGCTAATCTGCTCAATGATGATTGTGTTGAAATAGAGTCATGGCATTTGAAACCAATGAAAGGGAGGCCAATGGGAGGCTCTGAGACCCGTCTGACACCTGGGCGGTTGGTTAGATGGGGACCTCTTTTTCTTTTTTCTTTTTTAAACTACTAACATCTCTAAGAGTCGTATCTTTTGCTCAAAGGGCTTTTACTAAAAGCAAACTTGCAAAGAGAGAAATTTAGCAATGTCTTCTTTTAAAAAATAAAGCTAGTAAAATAATAATAATCATAGCTCCTATATCACTAGGTTGCTGTGAGAATTAGTTAATTAGAGGCCTACATGTAGCAAATTTTCAATAAACGTAGCTCTTGGCTATTGTCTGCTTTTGTCTATTTGTCTCCATTGAAGCTACATCTTTTTTTCGAAAAAGGATTTTATTTATTTATTTGAGAGGGAGAGAGAGCATGGGGGGGGGCAGGGACTAATAAAGGGAGAGGGAAAAGCAGACTCCCTGCTGACCCTGCTAAGTAGGGAGTCCAACATGGGGCTTGATCCCAGGATCTCAAGATCATGACCTGAGCTGAGGGCAAATGCTTAACCGACTGAGCCACCCAGACACCCCCACCGAAGCTATTTTTTAATCTATGCTTATATTAGAAGATATTTATAACATAGGACAGAGCAACAAACAGTCCCTCCCTGGAATGTTTCTTACTAGCTGGTAGATAAGAAATAAATCTCTTAAACCAGTTAAGCCTCCTTTTCTTCTTCTATAAAAGGGGGACCAGATGAGCGAATAAGATTATTTGTGTCAGTATCTGTTTATCAACAAATCTTCACTGAAAGAAGTCCAGGTTCCTGACACCCCCAATACTAGGAATGTGGGCAGCCCCAGTGGCCCAGCAGTTTAGCGCGGACTTCCGCCCGGGGTGTGAGCCTGGAGACCTGGGATCGAGTCCCACATCAGGTTCCCTGCATGGAGCCTGCTTTTCCCTCCCTGCTGAGTAGGGAGTCCAACATGGGGCTTGATCCCAGGATCTCAAGATCCTGTGTCTCTGCCTCTCTCTTTCTCTGTGTCTCTCATGAATAAATAAATAAAATCTTTAAAAAAAAAATACTAGGGTTGCATTACTGGAAAAAAGCAAAGAAGTTCTTACCCTCCTGGAGCTCTCAGAAAAAGTTATTCTGATGCTTGTTAGAACAGTAAGGAAGGCTTTATTCAAGACTATTGCAACAGATGACAAGATGAGTGCAATGGGGAAAGAGAGCTCACTCAATTTTGATACAAGATCAAGTAGGGATTTATAGCTAAGGTGGGGGGTGATGGATAAAAAAAGGAAATGAGGAAACATCAGAAGAGGAGGTTTCTTGTTAAACCAATTTAACAGGATTCTTGCTGAGGACGAGACAAGATCAGATATGAGTGCTGGATGAGAAACTTGATCAGATATCAGCTATATCAGCTATCAAAAATGAGGGATTCTCTCTACAATGACTTAGTAGGACTCTTGCCAAGACTACACTTACCAGCCCACAAGAACTGTGCCAGGGGCTCAGAGGAATTTGACTCAAGTTTGGTCAGAAAGGACAACATCAAGTCAACTTCATCCTTTGAATATTCGCCTGGACTCAACAAACCCTTTAGAAAAGCAAATGCTTACTAAAAGCGCTATTTATTTTTGTCTTTTAGACCTGCTTGTTAATTTATCTGAAAGAAAAAAAAAGTTTAGGAGATAACTTAGAAACTCAGTGTTGGGGAAAGGGTGGGTGGGACAGTCAGAAATCATCGGGGCAGAGATGTAAGTAAATCTTTCTCCTCTTTTCCATTTTGCTTCTGCTACTAGAATCATGATGGCAGGCTCTCCTGGGCTGCCTCAGTTGCTCTCTTGCCCTAGGAAGGGTTTGGTACAATGACTTTTATTTGCGTAGGGGGATTGTTGGTTTTATTTACTAAATACAGATTCCTTTCCATAGTATGAAATCTTAAAGGTCAAAACAGTGGCTAAAAAGGTAAACATTCCTCACAAGGTCGGTAGTGCTTGAGTAATTTTTTTTAATGGCTTATCGACTTAATATTGCTACTGATTTTAGAAACACTACAATTAATTCCTGCAATCAATACTCATTTTTAATAATTCAAGGCTAAAATCCAGCTGAATCCAAAAAGTTCAAACAAGGCCCTCCCAGCCTCACATGAAGGCCCCATCTGAGCTCTGCTTCTGCACAAGAAGCTCCTTCAGCTGCTTCCACAGAGCAGATCAGGCCAGGGAAGAAAGGAAAACAAGCTGGCCTCCACGCCACTTCCAGTGAGCAGTGAGAAAAAAAGTCCAGCTCAGGAAATGTCAGTCGCTTATGGTGTCAGCAAGAAACCGAAGTCTAGGTGGAAGGGACCATAAATAATTCTGAAGCCTCACTACCAATTGTTCAAGAATGTTCAGAAAGGGGCAGCCTGGGTGGCTCAGCGGTTTAGCACCGCCTTAGGCCTAGGACCTGATCCTGGAGATCCAGGATCCAGTCCCACGTCGGGCTCCCTGCATGGAGCCTGCTTCTCCCTCTGCCTATGTCTCTGCCTCGATCTCTCTCTCTCTCTCTTTCTCATGAATAAATAAGTAAAATATTAAAAAAAGAAAAAAAAGAGTGTTCAGAAAGACCAAGCTGATCTTAACCACTCAGAATTCCTTTCCCAGGTGTAGACAATGATTCGATGACTCCTCACTTCTGATCCTCTGGCCTTTATTCAGGATACAGCTCACTTTTTCTTCTGTTGCACATGTGACAAATCCCTAGAGGGGTGTCACACCAACCATTCTCTTGAATGAATGAAAGTAAATTAAAAGCATGAAGCCTTAACTTTCTCTAAGTGATTTTGATCCATGCCTTGACTTAGAACATTTTGCATTCTCAGCAAGCTATTTAATTCATGATAAATGATTTGGGTACCTGGAAAGGAGCCACCCCAGTAGGGACTAGAGAGTTCAGGAGGGTAAGGAACTAAAAGTGCTTTTCTCTGATTCAAGTCCAGTTTGGGTAATGGAGAAAAGAGGCCATTGTCCAAAAGCCATTTACCAGTGGGAAAAAGAGAATCTCCCCTATACCCAGTAGTCTTTACAAAGGTCATTCCTTTATGCGTGGTATAGACTTAATATTTGTGTCCTGCCAAGATCCCTATGTTGAAGCTCTATGCCCCACTATGACTATATTCAGAAGTAGAGCCTTTGGAAATAATTAAGTTTAAATGAGGGCATAAGGGTAGGGCTTGACTCTGATAGGATTAGTGTTCTAATAAAAAGAGGAAGAGACACTGGATCTCTCTCGCTCTCGCTCTCGCTCTCGCTCTTGCTCTTGCTCTGAAGGCACAAGAAAAAAGGCTGTGTGAAGATACAGCAAGAAGGTGGCTGTATACAAGCCAGGAACAGAATCCCTACCAAAACCAAATTAGCCTGTACCTTGATCTTGGTCTTCTAGTTTCTAGAACTGTGAGAAATAACTATCTGTTGTTTAAGCCACCCAGTCTATGGTATTCTGTTATAGCAGCCTGGGCTGATTATGACTGGCATAACCTACATCAGCATCCTTTTCCAACATTGTCTCCTTAGGCATGTCCTTGCAACTTGGCCTTTACCATGCCTGTTCCAGGAGTAGCTGTTGAGGCAGGAAGAAGAGTTTAAAACAGGAAAGGTGGGATCCCTGGGTGGCGCAGCGGTTTGGCGCCTGCCTTTGGCCCAGGGCGCGATCCTGGAGACCCGGGATCGAATCCCACATCGGGCTCCCGGTGCATGGAGCCTGCTTCTCCCTCTGCCTGTGTCCCTGCCTCTCTCTCTCTCTGTGACTATCATGAATAAATAAATAAAATCTTTAAAAAAAATAAAAAATAAAAAAAAATAAAACAGGAAAGGTAGGATGGCTTGGGTGGCTCAGTGGTTGAGCATCTGCCTTTGGCTCAGGTCTTAATACCAGGGTCCAGGGATAGAGTCCTGCATCAGGCTCCCTGGAAGGAGCCTCTCTGCCTATGTCTCTGCCTTTCTTTGTGTGTCTTGCATGAATAATAAATAAAATACTTTAAATCAATCAATCAATCAAACAGGTAAGGTAGATTAAGGTAGGGAAGAAGCCACCTCCAGAGGAACATGCTTTCAGCAAGTATTTACTGACCATCTCCTAGGCCAGTGGCTCTGCCCAGCAATATCACTTGTAAGCATAGCCTGAGAGCACAAAGAAAGCCATTTTGCTAGTAGCCAATCATATTCAGATACCTCTGCAACAGATTTCTTTATGATTCCCACCATCATCCTTCAGTTTTTCAGAATCCATCTCAGCTAGGCAAATAAGATCTTAATCCTGATCCTCTTTCTTTCCTACCCTTACCCACCCCCTGTCGCTGACTGATTTTTCTGTTGTTCCTTTAGGTTAGACCTATAGGAAGTGCCCTGTCCTAGTACCTAGGCCATCTAGCTCTACTATTGTAGGCTCACTGTGCTCCATCTCCTGTAGGGAGCGCTTGCAAGGCAAATAAAATTGCTACCAATGATCAGCATGGCATTATTTTGGCTTTGCTTTTTATTTTTACTTCCTTCCCTTCTCCTCCATCCAGTTTCATTGAAATATAATTGGCATACAACACTGTGTAAGTTTAAGGTATACAGGATAATGGTTTGCATTACCTATGTTGTGAAATGATCATCACAATATTTAGTTGGCATTCATCATCTCATATACATACAATCTAAAAAAACAAAAAAAAAGAAAATGCTTTTTTTCCTTGTGGTGTGAATTCTTAGGATGAACTCTTCAACAGCTTTCATACAGGTATACCTCATTTGATGGTACTTCACTTTACTGCACTTTACAAATTGAAGGTTTGCAGCAGCCCCGCATTGAGGGGGTCTGTTGGTATCATTTTCCTGACAGCATTTGCTCACTCTGTGTCTCTGTGTGCATTTTAGCAGTTCTCCTGATATTTCAGGCTTTTTCTAGATGCCATTAAGGATATCTGTAATTCATGGGAAGAGGTCATAACATCAACATCAAAAGGAGTTTGGAAGACGTGGATTCCAACTCTCACGTATGACGTTGGGGGGTTCAAGACTTGAGTGGAGGAAGTAACTACAGATATAGCAGAAATAGTAAGACAACTAGAATTAGAAATGCAGTCTGAAATCTAAAGATAGCGGCTTCAGCAGCAAGGGGCACTGTGGCGCTGCGTGTGAGGATTGGCCAGCTGGTGGCTTTTGTCAGAAAAATTCCCTGGACTGCGGCCTCCAGTGAGCTGAGAGAACACTTTGCACAGTTTGGCAATGTACGAAAGTGCACTGTACCTTTTGACAAAGAGACAGGATTTCATAGAGGTATGGGTTGGGTTCATTTTTCTTCAGAAGAAGACCTTCAGAATGCACTACAACAAGAAAAGCATATTATTGATGGAGTAAAGCTCCACATTCAAGCTGGGCGACCAAAAGTTTTGCAAGGGGGTCAAACATCTGATGAAGAGAAAGATTTTTGAGACTATCCCTACCTATTAAAGTAAAATTTTTTTTTAAAAAAAGTGCAGTCTGAAGATGTGACTGAATTGCTATAATCTCGTGATCAAATCTAACAGATGAGTTGCTTCTTATAGTTAAGCAAAGAAAATGACATGCTAGGATGGAATCTATGCCTGGTGAAGATGCTGTAAAGACAATTGAAATGAGAACAAAAGACTTAAAATACTACATGAAATTAGCCAATAAAGTAGTAACGGGTTTGAGAGGATCAACTCCAATTTTGAAAGAAGTTCTACCCTCAGTTAAAATGCTATCAAACAACATCAACATATTATGGAGAAATTGTTCTTTTATGAAGAGTCAATTTGTGCAGCCAATTTCACTGTTGTCTTATTTTAAGAAATTGCCCCAGCCACCCCAACCTTCACCACCCTGATCCATCAGTGGCCATCAACATCAAAGAAAGACCCTCCACCAGCAAAAAATTTTGAATGGCTGAAAACTCACATGTTGGTCAGCACTTTTTTAGCAATGGAATATTTTTAAATTAATACATTTTTTAGACACAATACTATTGCACATGTAATAGTTGCAATATATAGTAGACTATAGTAAAGCATAAACATAATTTTTATGGTATGGAATTTATTTGAATATTCTGGGCTTAAACATAGCTTTTATATGCACTGGGAAACCAGAAAATTCATTTCACTTGCTTAATTATGAATTTGCTTTATTGAAATGGTCTAGAACAAACCCTCAATACTTCCAAGGTATGCCTTTGTGTAGCATACAGCAGTGTTAACCACTGTCATCACATTATATTCATTATATCCCCAGTTCTCATTTATCTTATACTTGGAAATTTGTACCCTTGGATCATCTTCCTCCAATAACACTCTTTTCCTTAATTGGGTTTAATTTACATACAATGAAATGTCCAGATTTTTTTAAGATTATTTATTTATTTATTCATGAGAGACACAGAGAGAAAGGCAGAGACACAGGCAGAGGGAGAAGCAGGCTCCCCGTGGTGACCCTGATGCAGGACTCGATCCCAGGACCCCAGGACCCCAACCTGAGCCAAAGGCAGATGCTCAACCACTGAGCCACCTAGGCACCCTTGAAATGTCCAAATCATAAGTGTACTGTCCAGTCAGTCTTAACAAATGTGCATCGAAGCACAAAGCATTACAATTGCCCCAAAAAGTCTCTCCATTCCTCCCCACCTGATTCCTGCTCCCCAGAAGTCACCACTCATCTGATTTCTATCACCCTAACAGAGTTTGCCTCACTTAGAATTTTATATCAGTAGAATCACACCTGTAGGTTTGGGGAATTGGGACATCTAACTTCTTCCATTCAGCATGATATTATTGAGATGCATCTATATCGGGCTTATATTAAGTTTCTTCCCTTTGTACTTATAAGCAATACTTCACAGTATAGATGTGCCATGGTTTGCTAATCCATTTCATTGAAGGACATGCAGGATGTTTCCAGTTTGGGACTACTGTATATGTAGCCGCTATAAATATTCTTGTATGTGTTGTTTTCATTTCTCTTGGATAAACACTTAGATCATAGAGTAAATGTATGTTTAACTTCTAAGACACTGTCAAACAGGAGGTATCATTCTGCTCTCCCTCTGGCAAGGTATGAGAGTTCCAATTTCCCCACATTACATCTCATATTCTCCGTTCTCGTGGGTGTGCAGCAATCTCTCACTGTCTTTTAATTTGCATTTTCTGAAGGATATTGTGTGCTTTATCATGAGCTTACTGCCATTTCATTATCATCCTTTGTGAAGTGTTTAAGTCTTTTGTCCATTTTTTATTTGGCTGTCTTTTTTATTATTGAGTTGCAGGAGTTCTTTATAACTAGATTCAAGTCATTTGTCATATATATGTGTTGTGAATTCTTTTTCCCAGTATGTGAATTGCCTATCAATTTCCTTGATGGTGTTTTTTAATGCACTGGAGTTTTTAATTTTGATAGCCTAATTTAATAATGTTTATTCTTTTATGGTTTGTGGGTTTTATGTCTTCTCTAAGATATATGTACCCACCTCAAGGTTGTGTAGATATCTCTATGTTTTATTCAAGTAGATTTATCATTTTAGCTCTTTCAGTTAGGTCTGTGATCCATCTTCAGTTGATTTTTGTGGAAGATGTGAGATAGGTCAAGCTTCTTTATTTTTCCTTATAGATATCCAGTTGTCCACCACAATTAATTGAATTGAATACACTTTCCTTCCCCCATTAAATTGTTTTGGTGCCCTTAAAAAATCATTTGAATGCATATATGTGGATTTAGCACTACTTAGATGTGTTTATGCAAAAAAAAAAAAAAAAAAAAAAGGAAGCTCCTCCTTACAGAAAGTCAAGGTGGGAGTCTGAAAGGATCAAAGACAGGAGAAACTTACTCTATCACATATGCAAAAGCTGTGTCCCAAGCAGGAGCTGCCCTGCCCTCTAGCAGAGGATACCAGCAGTGAAAGACTGGGGCATTCAACCTGGAGAGACGATTAACACAAACTAAGTAACATTCTATCTGAGGCCTCATTCTCACACCAGTTTTTCAAGCTCTCTGATGATGCAAGAAGGAGAAAATCTAAAAGAAAATAAGTCAAAAGGGCTGTTGGCATTTGCAAAGTGTGAAGTTCTAGTTTATTGTTTTCCTCCCCCACTGAAAGAATTGTCCACGATGCTTTGTGGAGCTCTGTCCCATGGGGCCTTTTGATCCAAAGCACAGTCGTTTACTCCTATTTCTAAAAAATTGCCTGGAAACCTCATCAGTGCTAGGGCACTGAGCAGATAGAGTTTTACTGCTGCCCTAAATTAGAATTAAGGAGTAAGTAGCCTGACCAATTTTCACTTTCCTATTTCCCCTTCATAAATTCTAAGGTGATTTTTGTCATAAGGAAGTGGACATTTTAAGAATATAGCATTTTTAAAAATCTATAGCAGATGTGTGTTTTTGAAGTTTCATTAAAAAGACTTTCTGGGGAAAAAAACAAAATAAAATAAAATAAAAAGTCTTTCTGGGACCCTTGGGTGGCTGAGCAGTTGAGCATCTGCCTTTGGCTCAGGTCGTAATCCCGGGGCCCTGAGATGCATCGGGCTCCTTGCAGGGAGCCTGCTTCTCCCTCTGCCTATGTCTCTGCCTCTCTGTGTGTCTCTCATGAATAAATAAAATCTTTTTTAAAAAGTCTTTCCTCCAATTATCATTGTCAAAGACAGTGTAGGGGCCTTGTAAATATATACTGAATGATATGACATTTAGGGGGGAAAAACTCAAAAACAAACAAAGCAGACAGACACCCCCTTTAGATTGTATTGACTTTTGAGAACTTTGCTAAAAGTCTTATTCTATGATAGGAGAATATTCCTAGTAGCATGAAGTAAATGAATGCCTATGGAACAGTTGAATATTCACCATTGAATGGCCAATCAGACTTCATCCCAAAGCAGGAGAGGATTTTGGTGAGAAAGCATGGATTTCTGGTGTGACCTTCAACAGAGATTCCTCTCCCTGACCAAATCCTCTGAGCTCTTTTTTAACTACGGTTCAATTTTGAGCATATCTCCAAAAGCTCAATTTTGGCAAGAAGCCTGACAAGTCAATGTAGCCAGATCCCTCACTCTTGATAGCAGACTCAATTAGTCATTCCCCCAAACCCCCCCTGGTGATGTCTGGTCATCCTGTCCTGTCTTCAACAAGAATTCTTTCAAGTTGGTTTAGCCAGAATCCCTCCAACCCTCAATGTTTCCTATTAGTAATTTTCCATCTTACACACACACACACACACACACACACACACACACACATACACACTGCTCCTTGGCTATAAATGCCCACTTTCCCTTGCATTCGGAGTTGAGACTGATCTCTCTTCCTTGCTACAAAGGACCCCTAAACTACCACAATAGTCCCAAATAGAGCCTGCCTTGCCAGGTAAATAAGCATCATGAATAATATTTTTCTTTACCATCGTTCTAAAGAGATATTGAAGTACTAGGTGGTAATGGCTGTTTCTTTGGCGAGCTCCATAAAGAGGAAGGCTCTATAAGTAAGTAGGGAGCTGTGCACATGTCTGTGTGTGTGTGTTGTTTTATCAAACAGTGCAGAAAATCCCGCAGTGGGGAAATAGTCCTTGTAGAGCCTTGAAAATGACCAAGACAATGTAGAGGTTCTCTGTGGGTCCTCTAGGAGAGAGACTTCAGTGGTCTTCCTGAATATACAACACCCAACACACAACCCACAGTGGATATTTTGCCTTCCCATACTTCATGGGAGATTTGTTCCTGCTTCTGACAGCATTTGTGTGGTCCTACTCAGCCCTGAGTTCCTGGAGCTGGTGACCTTCCCTGACCTTCTAGGCATCTATGCACCCCACATGTGTCTCACGTGGTTCTTTATGTATCATTTACCTCCATCACCCTACCAAGCACCTTTGAGGGATGTGAGCATAACCAGCATCAGCAGGATTGAACAGCACACACTTTCTCTGTTTTTCATATTCTTTTTCTTCCCTCCATAACTGAATTTCCAAGGAAATGATGAATCACAACCACAACCACCAAGATTTGCTGAGCATTTACTCGGTACCATGTGCTGTGCTAAGAAATTTGAAGATAGTATCTCCTTGAAATATCACAACCACCATATGAGAGAGGTTTTATTACTATTATCTTCTAGGTAAAGAAAGAGAGGCTCAGGGGGATTCAATCACTTGCTCATGGCCACAGAGCTAATTAATCCTGAATTTGAGCAAAAAGCTGTTAAGCTTCAATGTCTGTTCCTAACCATGATGCACTCTAGATGCCATGGCAAAAGTCCTCTGTGTTATTTTGGTTTTATTTGTTTGGTTTAGCTTTTTGCCAGATCAAACTACATGTTAAAACAAAGTAACCCCAGACCAAAAAAATTGTATAGTGCCCTCATTCACAGGTACAATTTTTTAACGCCACAGTGATAGCATGGTTGTTTCTGATTTTTGAACTGAAATGTTTGTCAGAGAAAAGATACCACCTCCATTGAATTGTATTGTTGAATAGAGCTACTTTCATTTTAGCTTCATTTGGAACAGACAAAAATCAATTTCTGCCTACCTAAAAAATAAAATGACATGCTCCACCAGGAGAAAAAAAAAGAAAGAAAGATCTCAGTTTCCATGTTAATATTGTGAATAGAGCAAAATGCCAAAGGGGAAGAAAAGACCAGGCTATGGAAAAGAAGCGACAAAAGCAGGGCCAATGCTGAGCCTCTTGTAATTGCTGCTTTGGGCTTTTCTTTCTAAAGCTTTCTTTCCTTTGTGAAGAAGAAAAAATTCATATCTGATTTATAGATTTTTTTTCCCCAGCTTCCTGTATATTCACTCTTAAAAACCTAGAGATCTAGTTTAAAATGGCGTGTAAAGCACCTTGAAAATGCTATTTTTCCACATCTAAACTCCATCTAACCACACTGGCATGATCTTTACACAAATGCTAACAGGGCATCAGCTTCAGGACCCAGCCAAGTAGCAGAAGTTCATCCCTTCCTGTGATGTCCTTGAGATGACCTGAAACCCAGGACAAGCACGGTATGGAGGGAATGATGCGTAGCAAGCACAAGGTAGGGGTCCCACCTGTGCCCTCCTCTCCGTTACAGACCTGGACCCACGGCCTGGGCCACCCTCCCCGGGGCTCACGTGGAGCTCTGGGCCCAGTGCATCTTGGTCTCCATCATGATGGCTCAAATAGGTTCTCCCCTTTGCTTTTGGTCTTATTGTTAGAGAGTTTTATTTTCTTGTCTACCTTGCCAGCTGCTGAAAACAAAACACAGCAGCGCTTCTGATTCTCTTCACACCTTCTGACCCTGGAGAAATCCTTTGCTCGCAGCCACCATCTGGGAGGACCATTGCTTTCATCTAACTTGTAAACATTTTCAGAAAGCCTCAGAAGGCAGCCATTTGGCACAGCGTCTCGACTCTTTCCTGAAAACAGTGAGATTTCAAATTTTAATTGCAGCCTCTTGATTAGGCATCAAAAGTCCATATTTGAGCATTTGAAATGGCATTTCTAAAATGCAAATCTGTCCATTTCGAGTGTTCTTTGGGGGCGGCTCGAGTACCGAATTTCTTATAGCCTGTTTGAAAATTCACTTGCACTATGTGTAGAGAAAATACTTAGGTGGTTAGTACTAATTATTCTTAGTTTTAATGCTCACCATTTTCAGATCTCTATAGATAATCTTAGCCTCACAGCAGTCAACAGAAAAAGAAACAAAAAGGAAAGCCAGTAGAGTTTGAGGGGCAGAAGGGTGTTCAGTGAGATATCCTCCTCCCATGGCCCGCCTAGCAAGCAGAGGGGAGGAGCAGAGTTTGGGGTGGACATCTCAAGTGGCTGCCCTCCTCTTAAGGCTCTAGAACTCATTCCTTCACCCATGATAAAGTAGGACCCTAAAATCTCAGATCTGAAAGTCAGCAAAGAAAGGGCCTTGCCTTCAAGTGGATCCCCTTTTGTCTGGGAAAAACACAAGAGTTAGAAATTGCTCTTTTCAAGAAATATTTCAGAACCACTTAGTGCCAGGCCCCGGGAAGGGCCCTGAGGTCACAGTAGGGCACCATGAAAGAGCACCTCAAGCTCTAGTACCCATACTGGCCCCATCACCACCTTCTCAGTGCTCTCAGGGAAGGTCTCACGCTGCCCTGGGACTCTCCTATCTCCCTGCTTCCAGCCCCCTGCACATGTGCCATCTTTTCACCAAAATGCACAGCCCCCTCTTAAAGGCCTGAACTTCTCACTTAAAGACTGCAGAGTACCAGAAAAAGCAACAAGTTCAGAGTAAGCCTGAGGTCAGCTCCACTAAAACCTCTGCAGGATCGTGAAAGAGTGTCTTGTCTCCACTAAAGCCTCAGTTTTCTCATCAGCAAAATGGAGAAAATGTCTACTTCATAGAATCATTGTGAAGAATAACAAGGTAATGTAGTAAAGAATACAGCACAGGGGCCAGAACCAGTAAATGTTCAATGAATACTAGTTTCCTCAGTCTGGCCCATTTCCATTCTCTGGTTTATCACAACATCCTCTGAACAGCCCTCTGACTTACGAGCCTACCTTTCTATTTCACCCAAGCTGCTAATCTAATATTTTGGGCCAGCTCTGGTCTTCACCTCTGTATTGAGTTCCTGTTACCTATACATATGCACAAGAGTTTGTGTTCCTCTAATTGCAGGTAGCCAGTCATTAGTGAGGGGCTTTTTTAATTACAAGGAACAGAAATCTGATTCAGACAAACATAGTCTGGAAATGTCTTGGCTCCCACAACCAAGAAGTTAGGTTCTGGCTTCTCTGGGACTCTTGCATCATTATCCAGCTCTGTCTGGCTCCTTTTCTCAGTTCTGCTTTCCTTTATGGGTTAGCCTCCTTCTCTCCTGCTGTAGATGGCTTTTTATTAAGCTTGACCAAGAAAGAGGACTTTCAGTAGACCCACATTCTCCTCTTCTCAGGGTACTGAGCTCCATAAAAAGAGGACCAGTGCACTCAGTGCCTACATATCAACTCCAGGGACCAGCCCCAACTGGCCATCACGTCTTTGTAGCTCTGAGGGGTGAGGAAGAGAGGCAGGGACACTGTGGTGGGGACGTCTGGTAGAACCACAGGGGAAGAAGGGACAGTTATGAGATTCCCAAGGTCACCTAGAGAAGCACGGCACATGCCCACTACAGTCAAAGATCTTTGGGGCACAGGAACACTAAAGCATTAGAGGAAGCCCTGCTGAACTGGAGGTCTGTGATGGGAGACACAGCAGGCTTCCAGTACTACGCACCCCCCTTGGATGAGAGGGGTGTGTGTTTGGGGCAGGGGTGAAGGACATCAAAATCAAATCGAAACCAGGTTTCCCACATATCCCAGAGAAACTGGGCATAAACTAGGACAAAGGCAGGTCTCCCCTAGCATCTGGCCTCAGGAGATCAAGCTTAGAGAACAGTGGGAAGGAACAGCAAAGCCACCAAGGGCCACTGCAAAGCCTGGTCAACTACATGAAGTAGTAAGTGCCATGACGCTGTTTCCTTTCGCAAGCTTAGTGCTTCGTCTTGCTGGACCAGAAATGAAGCACCCTTGGGCTTCAAGAAGAGTAAAACTAGAATACAGGGAGCTGAGCTAGATCTTTCAAGAGTTCCCACAGCACTGACAAGGCACTTCCGGCCACACCTGACAAGACGTGCATCCAGCCACAGGTGCCTCAGACACATCAGTGCTGTCGGACGTTTACCAGAGAAGCATCTTTGGGGAGGACAAGAGGACAAGAGGACAAGATGGTTGTTTGGCCTTTATTAGGTGCCTTTTATCTGGGATCACAGGAATGGTTTTGAAACATTTAATTAGGTATCGCAACATGTCTGTAAGAAAGGTACTATTATTTACTGTCTTTAAATGAGAAAACTGAAACAAAAGTTAAAAGTGACTTTCCCAAGGTTGCTCACAAGTGGGATTTTTAGCAGTGTGATGGTCAGATTCTGAACACAGTCTCACATTCCCACCTCTTGTCCTCACCCACAGCCTAGCTGCCTCCTGAATAGCCAGAGGACAAAATCCACATGGTTTCAGCTGATAAGGTTCGGTCAGTGTCATAGAATGCTGAATTCCTAAAGAGGAGAAATTTTAAATATAAATATATTTTTAACTCAATCCCAAGGTCAGAATACATTGTAGAGGTCATTGAATCCACTTCCCATTCTAGTCCTGGGCTATGATATTCTCTTTGAATATATTAAGTCACAGAGAGCTGTCTCCAGAAAAGCACTGGTTCTAGTATCAACTACAGTTGTTGGAACATCCTACTTTCCATCCCACTTTCCATTAAATTAGAATTAGTTTCTTCATAATGCTATTCCTACAACTACTTTTGCCCATTGGAATTCATTCATGTTTTCTTTCTTTAGGCCCTCTTCCCTCCCTTCCCTCCTTTCTCCCTTCCTCCCTTTCTCCCACCCTCCCTTCTCCCTCTCTTTCTTCCTTCTCTGCTCCCTCCCTTCTCCCTTTCTTCCTTCTCCCTTCCCTCCCTTCCTTCCTTTCTTTCATCCTTCCTTCCTTCCTCTTTTATTTGCTAAGTACCTACTCTGTGCCACATATTGACTTAGGTACCTGAGATACAGCTTTGAACAAGAAAGAAAGGCCCTTGCCTCATGGAGGTTATATTTCAGTCGATAAAGACAGAAAAATAGAGAAGAAAACAAATGAACACAAATTTCAACTAATGTTAGTGTCATAGAGGAAATTAAACAAGATAACAAGATAGTGGGTGCTGACAAGGACAGGCTGCTTTCTATAATGAGATGTAAAAGGCTCCACTGAGTCTCCTAAAAGGTGACATTTGAGCTCCAACTTGACGGTTCCTGGAATCACACAGATTTCCAGTCCCCCTTCCACAGCTTCTTTCCTTATTTTGAACCAGACATCACGACACATGCATGCATGCATGTGCAAGCACACTTACACAAATGTCATCTCCTCTCTTGGTTGAACATCTATATTCTCCAGTCATTTCAAGTATATATACCTATTTATCAGTGTTGCTCTGAAAATATAGCATTCAAAACTGAGTAGAGCACTCTTGATTCAGTCTGAGCAACATAGAAAAGATGGGCCTGGGAACTAGTTCCCTTGTTCTGGACACTACACTTCTATTAACTAGACTGCTGTGCTTCTAGACATTGGGTGCCAAAGTAGCAATAACCTTTAAAAATCTGTATTTCATTAGCTGTCCCTTTATCTAGCTCTTAGCCAACTATAAATAGTAAGTCTATCACACATGCTATTGCTAAACTTCATCATTCATATCCTATAATTTTGTAATAATGGGTGCAGAGGGATAGACAACACAAGAACCTGGGTCTTTCCTTGTTTCTCTTGAAGCCATCTTGCCATCTGCTTAATATTTCCCTTTTTTTTTTTTTTCCTGTTGTACTACAGATATTGTCATTTAGGATTTTAACTGGCCATCTACATACCACTCAGAGATTTGATAAGCCTGCTGCAAACATCCAGATTCAAGTCATGATGAAGCATTTCCCGGGCTGAGACAGGGAAGGAGGATGGGCGTTCAAGCAGTCAGCATTCCAACTAACAATATCATGAGTCTGCATAAAACAGAAATATGCCAAACACCTGCCACAACCCAAATACCCTACATACACTCATTTATAACCCAACAAACAAAGGAAGGAGGCTAGTGTGACATGACATTCTTAGTAAATCAGTGCTGAATCCTGTTGTTCACTGCTCCTGACTTGGAGCACTCAAAAACTCCCTTTTTGAAAGTATGATCTAAAAATGTGTTCTAAATCTTGCTTCATCTATATAAAGGCTCACCAATTGGGGGAACACAGTTCTGATTTCTTTCTTCCAAAAATTTCAACTTTACTATTTGGTCCCTGGATCATGCATGTTCCAGGAACCACCAGTGGTTTCTGACCATGCTGCTGCAATCAAATATGTAAGTTTTAAATATATATATAAAGTATATATACTTTTTAATAAAGTACATATATATGCATATTATATACTTTATATTTCCAGTAACATTCTCTTCCTTGAAAAAAAATTAGGTAGAACACAGGAATTGAGCAGTTCTCCACTTTTTCGTGTATTGTAGTTTTTTTTATTCAGACTTTTCATTTGAGGATACAGAGAAGTTTCCAGGAGTTAAAGCGGAAAGTAATAGAAGGGGAGTCCATATGAGAAATAAATGATATTATATCTATCTCTAAGATATTTTGAAAGTTGAATTTCCAAATTCATATGTGCCTAATCTATCCAGTATGTTCAGAAATGTCTTTATGGCTCAGATGACATTCTCTTTTATGCCCAAGGTTTTTATAATTATTAAGTATTCCCTTTACTGATCTGAACTATTTCCACAGTAGCAATACTTCTATTGCTTCTTCCAACTTCCTAGAAATGCACCAAAACAAATGAAAAAAAATCTGTTGGCTGCTCTATTTTTATTGAATGAGACTTCAGGCTGAGATCTGTATATTTCAAGCCCTCATTCATGATTAGATCTTTCCCCTAAGCCAGTTTAGTGGTTTGCCTTGGGGACATATGATTCACTCCCTCTCTCAGGCTGGAAGGTCCAACATGGATACAATGCTTCCTTGTGTTTCTTTCTTTCACTCTTCACCAGGAAACTCTCCATCTAGTAAAGGGGACATTCTCAAAAGAAGGAGGTCCTATTTCAGTCACCCTTTTCCAAGGGTTTCTGCTGTCCTGTTGTTGGTCAATCTCAACTTAAATATGGGCTGAGGCTATACCTAATTAGATATGTCCCCAAAATAATACCTAAAGGGTGTTTTTACCTTAAGACTTTATAAAGACCGGCACAATCATGTTGATGTGAACTGAGTCCAAATCATGCCATGAAGTACATAGAGTGTAAAATTCACAACACAAACCTTTGTCTACATGTGCGAACACAGACAGACGTAGCAAACCACAAATAAAGGTACATGAAACTGCTGGTGACGCTTGGGCAGCAGTGGTCCTGAGAGCACCTGAGGTTCAGTGATGCTTCTCCTCAGCAGTCCTGCTTCTTCTTCATTTGATTCTGCACCAGAATTGCTGAGGTTGTGAACCTTTCAAGGACAATCTTTCTGACATATCCCACCACACCATGTGATTTCCTCAAGCCATAAACAAATCAGGACACTGCTGGGGGTGTGCACCCTCTCTAACAGGAAGGCATTCATATAATGCCTTTTAGGGTGTGGTGGACAGAGTTCAGACACATCTCACGTTTCCAGGAGTCTCTCTCATTCTTCAGAGTCCTTTCTCAGAGGTTGTTTCCTGCCTTCCACCATCAGTTGGGTCCCTTTTCCCTCTCTTCTATAGCAGCTACAATTAATCCTTATTAAAATGGGTTAAGTTTGGAACATCAAGTTCATAGATTTCCGTGGGATGTTTATTTCTTTACTTACTTTACATAGAGCGCTACTATTCCCTCTTTAGCTTTTTTTTTTTTTAAGATTTTATTTATTTATTCATGAGAGACACACAGAGAGAGGTAGAGACATAGGCAGAGGGAGAAGCAGGCTCCCTGGGGGGAGCCTGATATGGGACTCAATCCCAGGACACTGAGATCACGACCTGAGCCAAAGACAGATGCTCAACCACTGAGCCACCCAGGTGTCCCACTATTCCCTCCTTAAAAAAATATATTTATGTATTTCACATACAGAATTTAGCTCCTAAAAATCTAACATATCATGTATATTTTTTCAATATAACAGCATGTTGCAAGAAAATGAGGATTTGAGAACTGATATCGATGATGATGGTGGCCTTCATGCATAAATAACCAAGCAGAGCATTGCTGAAACTCATCATGAGAAGCAAAAGAAGCAAGTATTTTTTTTATCCATTCAATTTACCAACATACAGAATAACACCCAGTGCTCATCCCATCAAGTGTCCCCCTCAGTGCCCGTCACCCAGTCACCCCCACATCCCACCCTCCTCCCCTTCCACCACCCCTAGTTCGCTTCCCAGAGTTAGGAGTCTTTATGTTCTGTCTCCCTTTCTGATATTTCCTACCCATTTCTTCTCCCTTCCCTTATATTCCCTTTCACTATTATTTATATTCCCCAAATGAATGAGAACATATAATGTTTGTCCTTCTCCGATTGACTTACTTCACTCAGCATAATACCCTCCAGTTCCATCCACGTTGAAGCAAATGGTGGGTATTTGTCGTTTCTAATGGCTGAGGAATATTCCATTGTATACATAGACCACATCTTCTTTATCCATTCATCTTTGGATGGACACCGAGGCTCCTTCCACAGTTTGGCTATTGTGGACATTGCTGCTATAAACATTGGGGTGCAGGTGTCCCGGAGTTTCATTGCATCTTTGGGGAATCTTTCGGGTAAATCCCCAGCAGTGCAATTGCTAGGTCGTAGGGCAGGTCTATTTTTAACTCTTTGCGGAACCTCCACACAGTTTTCCAGAGTGGCTGCACCAGTTCACATTCCCACCCACAGTGTAAGAGGGTTCCCTTTTCTCTGCATCCTCTCCAACATTTGTGGTTTCCTGTCCTTGTTAATTTTCCCCATTCTCACTGGTGTGAGGTGGTATCTCATTGTGGTTTTGATTTGTATTTCCCTGATGGCCAGTGATGCAGAGCATTTTCTCATGTGCATGTTGGCCATGTCTATGTCTTCCTCTGTGAGATTTCTCTTCATGTCTTTTGCCCATTTCATGATTGGGTTGTTTGTTTCTTTGCTGTTGAGTTTAGATCTTGGATACTAGCCCTTTATCTGATATGTCATTTGCAAATATCTTCTCCCATTCTGTAGGTTGTCTTTTAGTTTTGTTGACTGTATCCTTTGCTGTGCAAAAGCTTCTTATCTTGATGAAGTCCCAATAGTTCATTTTTGCTTTTGTTTCTTTTGCCTTCATGGATGTATCTTGCAAGAAGTTACTGTGGCTGAGTTCAAAAAGGGTGTTGCCTGTGTTCTCCTCTAGGATTTTGATGGAATCTTGTCTCACATTTAGATCTTTCATCCATTTTGAGTTTATCTTTGTGTATGGTGCAAGACAGTGGTCTAGTTTCATTTTTCCCAGAAGTGGACCCTGAACTTTATGGCCAACTAATATTCGATAAAGGAGGAAAGACTACCCATTGGAAGAAAGACAGTCTCTTCAATAAATGGTGCTGGGAAAATTGGACATCCACATGCAGAAGCAAGTATTTTTGAATTATATAATATTAGCAGTAGGTCTGAGAAACTTGTTGAGGGAGAAGCACCTTACATTTAAATCAGAAGCCCTTCTGCCTTACCCAGGACAAGAATTTAAACTAGTTATGGAAACTTTCTGTGCCTCAGTTTCCCCATTTGTAAGTAGGAATTTAAAATACTACTTGACAAGTTTGTTATGAAGAGGAACTCTAGCCAGCTATGTCATTACATCCCGTGTAAAAGAAAGATAACATAGCCTGCCAATACCTATTGGCCACAGTTGTTCCCAACAGCTGGGGGTACTTATTGCCTTGCCTTAAGGGACAGATCGGTAACTGAGAAGCCTGGAGACAGAAGAGGCAGCAGGAGAGTAGAAGGATGGGGAGTGTAGCCTGGCCCCCATAGGACTGGCCTGGACCCCAGTCAGTGAGCTGAGGGCCCCTCTTCATCTCCCCCAAACATGCCTATAGCTACAGGTTTAAAACTAGTTTTGAGATGTAAATGATACAGATCTTTGTATTTACTAGATTTCAAGAGCGACCCTCCTTATTTCAGAAAACGTGAATGCATGCCAACCCTAACATTTTCACATCAGTGGATGAATTTATTTTAAGTATCTTTTATTCAAAATTGAGATTATGGTGTCTGGTTTGTCCTGGTGAGTGTGATGGGTTTTTCACTTGTTTCTTCCTTTTTGAGGATTTGAAACTAGTTCAAGTCTAAAGATCATGATCACCAAGTGAGGTTGAGAATTGATATTACCTGAAGAGCTGAGAAAATGAACTCTCCTAGTTTAGGACAAACAAAATAATGCTATTAATTTGGGTCCTTTGGTAAACTATTTCAGCCCTCCATCTTAATTTTCTTGGGTAGATAATCCCATTGTCCTCCTTTTAATAGAAGTATATCCATTCCGGGCACCTGGGTGGCTCAGTGTTTGAGCATCTGCCTTTGGCTGGGGTCATGATCCCGGGGTCTTGGGATCAAGTCTGACATTGAGTTCCCTGCGAGGAGCCTGCTTCTCCCTCTGTCTCTGTCTCTGCCTCTCTCTCTCTGTCTCTCATGAATGGATAAATAAAATCTTAAAAGAGAAAAAAAAAGAAGTATGCCTATTCAAAAACATCTAAGAGAAATAAAAGATGGACTCATTTCTATGGAAGTATCACTATATGAGAATGAACAGAAAGAACAGTCTCTCTGGGCATTAAAGAGGGTATCAGCTTTCCCCTTTCCAATACTAATCGCAGTTTTAGTCTCAAAAATTAAAGTTGAGAAACCAAGTGTGAGAGTGCTGGCTCCCTCGGCATCAACAGCTCCCCTGAAGGACAGATCCTCCACAAAGGACCAGCCAGAAAGAGGAAAGGAAACATCTCTGAGTACAATAGTCTTCATATACTTGCCTCCATATAGTTTGTGATGGCAAGAGACAGGCAAGATTTTTCCCTCTCCTGGTGGGAAAAATTTCCTGGTCATGGTTCTCAATCAACCAATGAGACTCAAATAGGGGCTACTTATTTGTGGCAGACTGCGTCCCCACTGTCATGTGAAGTTGCAAAGAGAGTTTCACAAAGGGTTAGGATCCAGAAGGGAGACTGGACATGTGAGAAACCACACCATATGAGAGAGTCTTAAGGAAAACAGCAAGACCTAACCAAGAGAAAATGGTTAAGGGAAGATGGCTGCCTGCCATGAGGAGGGCTTTGTGGGAGGGAGTAGTGCTCTCCTCATGTAATACCTATTTTTATATACAGTTGACCATTGAACAACATGGTTTGAACTGCATGGGTCCACTTATATACAGATATTTTTTCAATAAACACTCTGTAGTACTTTCTCTTCCTTATATATTTCTCTTCCTTGTGTATTTTCCTATTCTTAGGGCAGCCCTGGTGGCCCAACAGTTTAGCGCCACCTTCGGCCCAGGGCGTGATCCTGGACACCGGGGATCAAGTCCCGCGTTGGGCTGCCTGCATGGAGCCTGCTTCTCCCTCTGCCTGTGTCTCTGCCTCTCTTTCTCTCTGTGTCTCTCATGAGTAAATAAATAAAATCTTAAAAAAAATAACATCCTATTTTCTAGATTACTTTATTGTAAGAATACAACATATAAGACATACACAAAATATGTGTTAATCTACTCTTTATGAATAAGGCTTCTGGACAGCAGTAGGCTATTAGTAAGGTTTTTGAAGAGATGAAAGTTATATGCATCTGGAGAAAGGGGAACCCTCTTGCAGTGTTGGTGGGAATGCAAGCTGGTACAGCCACTCTGGAAAACAGTGTGGAGGTTCCTCAAGAAGTTAAAAATAGAGTTACTCTATGATCCAGCAACTGCACTACTGACTATTTATGCCAAAGACACAGATATAGTGAAATGAAGAGGCAACTGCACCACAATGTTCATAGTAGCAATGTCCACAATAGCCAAACTATGGAAAGAGCCAAGATATCCATTGACAGATGAATGGATAAAGAAGATGTGATATATGTGATATATATATATATATATATATATATATATGAATATTATTCAGCCATCAGAAAAGATGAATACCTACCATTTACATTGGCATGGATGGAACTGGAGGGTATTATACTGAGTGAAATAAGTCAATTGGAGAAAGACAGTTATCATATAGTTTCACTTATATGTGGAATATAAGAAATAGTGCAAGGGAAGGGGAGAGAAACTGAGTGGATGGCGGGATGGGGTGACTGGGTGACAGGCACTAAGGAGGGCACATGATGTAATGAGCACTGGGTGTTATACTATGTATTGGCAAATTGAATTTAAGTAAAAAGAGGAGGAGGAGGAAGAGGAGGAGGAGGAGGAGGAAGAGGGGAGGAGGAGGAGAAGGAGAAGGAGAAGGAGGAGAAAAGAAGAAGAAGAAGAAGAAGAAGAAGAAGAAGAAGAAGAAGAAGAAGAAGAAGAAGAAGAAGAAGAAAAGAAAAGAAAAAGAAAAAGAAGAAAGTTATATGCAGGTTTTTGACTCCACAAGGGGGAAGGCAGAGGATGCCTGTAACCCCCATGTTGCTGAAGAGTCAATTGTAAAAAAAAAAAAAAAGTAAAAGAAGTAAAAAAAAAAAAGTCAATTGTATCTTCAAAAGAAAGAGAGAGAGAGAAAGAAAGAGAGAGAGAGAAAGGTCTATGTGTATAAATGTGTGTGTGTGTGTTGAAATCCTGGCTAGTTCAGCAGTGTTCAACATGTAAATATAGAAACAAAATATAGAAATCTGTATACCTACGTGTCATTTTCTTATGCTGTGATTTCACTTAAGTGAGCTTATATATCACTGAGGTTAGAAGGTGAGACTCTCCTTGTCTCAATGTTCATTTAGGCTCCTTTGGACAAGGTGATTTGACAGAAGGAAAGAGAAGAAGGAAAGGGGGTTGCTGATAATATGAAGGACCTACTATGTTGCAAGTATTTTATATTATTGTGCTTTATATACATGATGAGACAACCGTTATTATTACCTCATCTTACCTTTGAGAAAACTGGAGCTGAGATGAGCTCAATTAGGTGAAAGAAGGAAATAAGTAAAGGCAGAGCTGGGTTTTAAACCCAGTTTCTTCTGATCACAAAGCCCCATTCCCTTGGTGACAAGGGGACGTCCTACCACTCTCATGACTCACGGCTAACACATTCTGACACAACAGGAAGACTTTTCAAGATATTTTAATTCAAAGAAAAAAATTAAGGTGCATATTCCTAAATATGCTCTGGGTTCTTAGGCTAGTTACAGACATTGCCTTGGCCTGTACCAGGGAGGAATTTGATTCAACCAGCCAAATATAGCACTTCCAAAAGGACAGAGGAAATCCTTGGCTCTATGTCCAAATCACTTAGCAGCAGGCTTTTTATGGTCCTCATAATTATCAAACAAGAGGGCTCTCGTTTAACCCAAAACCACGAGTATGGGTAAAATTGGAGATTTGAGGGTAATTATCCAGAAGAAGTAATCAGTACTATCTGTAGAGAAATCACTCGAGGGAACAGCAAAGATTCCAGTTTTTTGTAGCAGCAAGGAACCTTTGCCCAAGGATATGATTATTATTTCATTGGGCTAAAGGAAGAGGCCCTCACAGGGATTTTTTTTTTTTTTTTTACCCAGTTTATCCAACCGGGAAGAGAATTGCTCTTCTCTTCTTGGTCCCTATACACGTGCCCCTTTAAACTGATTTAATTTTGACAGTTTGTGGACCAAGGTGGAGACACATCTCAACACGTTCTCTGCAAGAACTCTGCTGAGAGCCAGTTCAGATTCTGGAACATTGACTCAGCATCCCCAGGCTGGAAACACAGAAAACGGGAGGGAAAAGGGTTCCCAACGCTTCTGGCCAAACAGGAAGGGATTCGGGGGGGGGGGGGGTCATTTTCAAACCGGGGCAGAGCGCCCAGGCGGCCCCTGAGAAGCGGGCAGAGGAATGGCAGGTCCCTGCAGATGATGAAGAACAAAGAAAATGCCAAACATTTGTCCCGGATATGGGAGGAGACGCGTGTCTCGGGCGGGAAGAGCAGCCCGCGGCCTGCGTCACCTTCCGCCCCGCGCAGCCTGAGCATCCTTCGCGGCTGCATCCCTTCCCTGCGCGCAGCCCCGTCCCCGCGGCCTCCGGCGCCAGCTGCGGGTGCTGCCCTCCCGCTGCCAGCGGCGCCCACACGCGTGCTGGGGGTCCCGGGTGCGAGCCGTGGCTCCTGCGCTTAACCCAACCACCTTGGAGCCGGAGGGATGTGCCATCAACTGCTAATATGCTGAATGACGACTCCTTTTCACTCTGCGGAAGGGAATTGCTTCGTATTCCTTCTCATCGCCGGCTCATTTTCGAGCAGGACCCCCCCCCCCCCCGCGCCCCCATCATCTCCAGCAGGGCCCGAAGGGCTCCCTGGGGAATTGCTCGAAAGGTGAGAGCCTCCAAGGAGCGCGGATGCTGCGGCGGCGCCTCCGGGCTCGGGCGCGGCCCCGTTAGTGTCTCAATGCTGCCCCCTGCTGGACGGCGGCGGCGCCGCGGCGCCCGGGAACCGGACCGCGCTTCTCCCGCGCTGCTCGTTGCCGCAGACCCGCGTGCGGGAGAGAGACCCCGCGGGCGCCCCCGCTGCCGCCCTCGCCTCCCTGGGGGGATGCGCGGCTGCCCGGCTGCTCCTTCCGCACCGTCTCCGCACGGCCACCCCGCTTCACTCCGCTCCCTTGCTCCGCCCCCAAATCCCATCGGAACCACTTCTCACTGGTCTCCCCACCTCCAGCCCTCCCCTGCCCGGCTCCATCCCCCACTCGACACCAAAAAAGAAAAAAAAAAAGAAATCCACACCAAATAAGTCAGCTGACATACAGTCCCTGACACAGTACCTGGCAGAGGGCGATGAGCACTCAAGAAATTTTAGCTAGAAATGTACTTGAATCTCATCAGCGACTCCCTGCCTAGAGAACGCTTTTAGGGACTGACTCCCCATCCCTGGGGTAAATTAGCAGGTCTTCTCTGCTTAACTCTCAACTTCCTTCTCAGACATCTCAAACTTTGCAAATCAATGGTGTAACTTCCCGGGGTTGTCCCATTCCTACCCTGTGACTGATCTCTGGCACCAGTAATGCCAACCTCTTGACCTAACGGACCCTCTCCTGCCTCTTCTTCACCTGCTTATTAGGCTGTTACGAATCCAGCCTTCCTGAAGGCCTCATCTCCTCCAGGACATTCATTGTCCACTTAGGTGTCTTCCTGTTCTCAGAGTCGGAGCTCCTTGAATTCCAGGACTTTCTGATTCACCTTTGTGTCCCCCCGAACCAGCACATTTCCTGGCTGGCATCTGGGACTCAGCACATGTTCATTGCATGAGTGAATGAAGGCAGGAAAGAATGCCCCAACAAGAAAGGGTCACAGAAGCACCTGCCTGTGCCAGCCATCTCCTTGCACCCGCCACCTGGAGAGTCTTGTGACTGCATCTGCTCCTGTGCGAGCTGTGAAAGCGTGGCATGGCCACCTGGGAGGCTTTGACCAGTCAAGTCATCTAGAACATCAGTCAATCTCTTTGTGTGATCATGACAACGTCAAGCCTAGCTACCTTCGAAAAGGCAAGTTATTTCTGGAGGAGGAGAGAATAATTCTGGAGACTTGGGAACTTGGCAGAGGACAGATCTGGCAGGAGTAGGGCACTTGAGACCCGGGAGAGCTATATTGGGACACTAGGTACATGGGGACAGATGGCACTATGGGAGCTTGATGGAATTAAGGAGGGGAAAACCGTGCGTGCCAAGTCTTTCTCATAGTCCTTCTACACCTCATGACAACCATGGAAGATTATTATCTCCATTTTCTCAATGAGAAATTGAGGCTCAGACAGCTCTAGTCCATACCTGACTTCACTCTGCACTAAGCAAGAGCCCTGAGACTCAAACCCAGTCTCCATCACTTCCAAACCCATATTTTCCCATTACCTTCACATTTGCTCTTCTTAGAGGAGAAAGGCAAAAGCACCAAGCACAGGCAGGTACAAACCACCCACCTCTGAATAAAGCAGTCTAGCCCTTTTTTTTTTTTTGTTAAGGATTTTATTTATTTATTCATGAGAGACACACAGAGAGGCAGAGACACTGCAGAGGGAGAAGCAGGCTCCCTGCGGGAGAGCGCAATGCCAGACTCAATCCCAGGACCCCGGGATCACAATCTGAGCCGAAGGTAGATGCTCAACCACTGAGCCACCCAGGTGCCCCAGTTTAGCCCTTCTTAAAACTCATCCTCCTTGCTGTCCTAATGGAGGCTGCTGGACTTCTCCATCTCCAAAACGTGGAATACTAAGGGTGCCCTATCATTCAGACCCCTTCAGCTCCCAGCTATCGACAAGCCAGAGGTAGAATGAGGACCAGTCATTGAAGAGTTTCATTTCCCAGAGTCCAACACAGGGCTCAATCCCAGGACCCTGAAATCATGACCTGAGCTGAAGTCAGGCGCTCAGCCAACTGAGCCACCCAGGTGCCCCACAATACTGCCTCATTTATCACACTTTGTCCCAATGTGTCGCACTTCATTAGGCATCAGTAGGATTAAGTAGCGGTGACTAAGGAGATCTAATCGACTATTACAATCTCCAGAAAAGAAATCTGAACTCACAAATCACTGCACTTTGGTCTAGAAAAATGCAGACCTGTGTCTCAACTTAGCTCACAAAATTCAGGTGTTGCAGTGATCCTGTGAACAGGGTGTTTAGAGGATTTGAATGTGTCATTTCAGCAGGGAAGTCACATCTCAAGTCTCCCCTTGGCACCAAGATCCACCAATTCTACATGCACCCGAGGTGACCCTCCAGCAATGCTGTACTTGACAAGAGTTAGAAACAGTCTAGGAGGGGCACCTGGGTGGATCAGTGGCTGAGCGTCTGCCTTTAGCTCAGGTCGTGATCCTGGGGTCCTGGGATCGAGTCCCGCATCGGGGTCCCTGCATGGAGCCTGCTTCTCAATCTGCCTCTGTCTGTCTCTCTCTCTCTCTCTCTCTCTCTCTGTCTCTCATGAATAAATAAAATCTTAAAAAAAAAAAAGATACAGACTTGTGGGCCCCATGATCCCCAGTTTTTGTTCAGCAGCCCTGGTGAAATCCAATAATTTTGATTTCTAAATGATTGCCAAGCAATGCTGCTGCTGTTCGTCTGGGGTTCACACTTTGAGAACCGCTGCTCAGAGAGGTCACAGCCAGAGAGTCAGCCAGAAGAGCCCAGAAGAGTAAGTGCCTGGGGGCTTTATCTTGTAATTGATGGTTATCAACACAGCATCTTCATCTGTACTAGAGCTACTTTTCTTTTGCAGAATGCAATTTCTTAGCACACTATCCTAGCTTCTGTTCACCAATTCTGCACTTGCAGAAAATTCCAAAAGCCTCCAGATGGGTTAGGACCCATTTGGTGTAAGTGACAGAAAGCCTGGCTCTGACTGACTTAAGAAAAATAAAAATAAATGCATTGGTTCCCAAAGTGAGAAGTCCAGAACTGGAGGGCTTAAGTAATGTCACTCGAACCGTGTTTTCTTTATCTCTCCTTTCTCTTGCCCTTGCTCCTCTCTCTTACTCCTTCACATATTCTCCATTATCAAAAATCCTCTCCACGGGGGTCTACATAAAGATGCCTCCTGAAGCTATAGCCCTGGCAAATTCTTTTTTTTTTTTTTAAGATTTTATTTATTTATTCATGAGAATACACAGAGAAGAGAGAGAGAGGCAGAGACGCAGGCAGAAGGAGTAGCAGCCTCCATGCAGGGAGCCTGACGTGGGACTCGATCCCGGGTCTCCAGGATCACTCCCTGGGCTGAAGGCAGCGCTAAACTGTTGGGCCACCCAGGCTGCCCCCTGGCAAATTCTTACATTAGAATCTTTCCCAGGATTCCCAGCATAAATTTCATTGTTTTTGATTGTTTTTCATTGATACAAATTGAATCAAGTGCTCACCCCGAACCATTCACTATTTTATGGACAGGAAAAAGCAATTCATATTAGGCCTAAATCGCATGCTCCACTCTTGATCCCAAGACAAATCACAGGACTTTGGAAGGGGACAGATGTATGACAATGTATCTATTTGCTGACTGTGTAGCTGGATTTGCATATGTTCACTATGCTATTGACAGGTAACTCTATTATATATCCAGCTGCCTGCTGGGTATTTCCACCTGAACATCTCATAAACACCTCAAATGCTTGGTGTCTAACACTATGGTCAACTGAAATCATTGTCTCTACCTTTCTTTCTGCCCTTCATGCCCCCCAACCCAACCACCTCAACCAAAAACACAAAGCTACATACCTTACCCTTCTCATTAGCACCACAAATCACCTGGTCACCCAATTTAGGATCCCAGAGCCATCATTGTCTCCTCTCTCCCTTGTATTCCATAGCTGGCCAAGAGACCCTATTATGTCTATCTCTTGGGTATCGTAGACATTCCCTTAAACCATCCCCGTGATTGATGCCTTAATCCCAACCTTCATCACTAAGACTCCCCATTGCAGTGACCTCTTAAAACTGACCTCACAAATTCCAATCTTGCACCTCCCAATCCATTTGACATATTTTGCCAGAGTAACTTCCCCTGGCAGATACACAGCTACCATCACGTTACTCAACCTAAAGCCCTTGGGAGCATTGCTTCAGTCATGGGATGACGTCCAGGCTTCTCAACAAGGTATGAAAGGTCCTCCATGACCAGGCCCCTGACTGACTAGCTGGGCCTGCTGCTCCCACCTTACCCTCTCTGGCCAACCATAAAGAACTACTTGCAACTTCAGAAAACTTGTTATTCTACACGATCATGACTCTGTATATGCCTTGTCATCTTCCTGTACTTCTATACCCTTCTGTCCACTTGGCCTTATCCATTTCAAGCCCCAGCTCAGTTCTCATGTCTTCTGACATTTCCCTGGCCCTGGCTCCTGTACCCTCCTGCACCAGCTGATGATTCCTTCCTTTGCGCTACCTGCATATATTTTTACATTTGGTTCCTTATGGCCATGTATTCACTGAGATCATTTGCTTTCCTGTCTACCTTCCTTCTGGGCTTAGAGCTCCTGAGAGCAATATCTCTTGGTGTCCCGAGAACCAAGCACAGCATCTGGCCTTGGTTCATGCTCCAGACATTCATAAACACGTTAACCTCTTGGCCAGCAGAACTCCCCCATGGTGCAATTGAAGTACATTAGTTCTTGCTAGATGCCAATGTGGGCAGTTACTCCTCCAATTCAGAATGTCACCGCTTTTTATTAAAAGACAGATGTCACTCAGGCCTTTGCAGAAAGGCAGGCCCCTCCTGCATGAGGCCCACCCCACAAAAGCTTCATCTCATGCTTGGCTAAACAACAGCAGCAGGATCTTGCATCACCCCCGTTAGGTGAAACCAAACGCCCTACATCACCTTGCACTAATGACACTCTGTGTGCATTCTAAACCACCGCTGCGGTGTCATTTTACTTGTGGGAGTTGGGCATCGTGTTCCAGTGGGGATGCTGGAGCCCCTCACCACTTAGTAGCTAACCCAGCCCCACAGCCCGTGCTCAAGGCATCTGGGGCTCCGTGCTGGCTGAGCAGCCTCTAGTCCCAGGACTGCCCAGAATCAGCCACGGACGACCTATTACTAAGCAATCCCAAGGGGCAGGTTTGTTCCCCTGATAAAGACTGATAAGTAGGCTTGAGCTTTGCAGCACACAAGGGCAAGTGCTACAAGATGCTGATGTCTCTGATGGAAGGAAGGACACAGACGGGGTTCTCACTTCTCTATTGTGAAAACTGGAGCAATTACTCCTTGGGGCAGGTATCTGCCAGTGCCAAGAGCCCGCCCCCTGTAGCAAGCCGTGGCACTCCTTCTGTGCCCCAGTTATTTCAGGCCTGTGCTTCTCCAGTTTCTGGAGCTTTCCAGCATGCCTTTCCAGGCACAGCCTGAGGAGAACAGTCCTAAGTCTCTGGCTACAGGCTCCTGTCCCACTGCCTCCACCTGGAGGGTCACTTTTCATCACCACCAGCGGCTCCTTCCCCCCAGCCAAGTTCCCACCTCCCTTCCAAAGGACCCCAGGTGAGAAGATGGGAGGTACCAAAACAAAGGACAAAATAAATCTCCTCATAAGGGAAAGTCAAAGAATGATGACGTCCTAAAACATGAATGCATTTTGACAGCTCATGTCTCACTTTTTCTCAAGGCAGGTGCTACTGGCATTCTGTGGGCGTTACAATTCTTTTTATAGAAGTGTCCAGACCCAGCAGATCCCTGGGCATTCATGAGCTCCACAACCAGAAACATGCCAGAGACGCCCCCGCCCAGTCACTGTGGACAAATTACCCCTTCTCACATGCAAAATGCTCCCTGGAGTTTTAGGGGGGAAGAGCCCCTCATTAAGAGGCACCTTCAGGAAATCCTCTACCAATGAAGCTTATGCAGTTTTCAAAAACACCAAGCCCTGTTCACTCACATTTTTCCAGGCTGAGGACAAGTGTGGTCCACCATGAGAAATCAATCACCAGCACCCATGCTCTCTTCTTGGTTCTCTTACCCTTTCATTCCTTTGATTGGAATCTTTATTTTAAAAGACACAAAAATGGCAGGGCACCTGGGTGGCTCAGTCGGTTAAGCATCTGCCTTTGGCTCAGGTCATGATCCCAGGGTCCTGAGACTGAGTCTTACATTGGGCTCCACCACACTCAGTGGGGAGTCTGCTTCTCCCTCTCCCTCTGCCCCTTCCACCCACGCTTGTGCTCCCATGCTGGCTGGCTGGCTGTCTGTCTCTCTCTTTCTCAAATAAATAAAATTAAATTTAAAAAAAAAGAAAGAAAAAGAAACTTGGATTTAAAAAAATAAAACTCACTTAAATCTTGTTCTGCACATAGTAACAATCAAAGAAACAATCTGTGCAGCTCAGAGATTAAGGAGTTTCTTTGCATTAAGTGTATGTCCTCTGCTAACCCATATTTCTTCTCTGCCAGTAACAGAGGCTTGGTGCTCACACTCTGCAAAGACATAATCAAGAGCACCTTTCCCCCATCCCCTTGTTGTCTTCACTTCCCAGCCAAAGTTCCTTCCTTCCTATTCCTTTTAGAAGTCACCACTATCATTTATGCAGACAAGCTCAACCATGCTGTGCTCCCAGCCCAATATTGCCCCTCAACTCCAAGTAGCTTGTATATTTACACAACACTTCTGCAAACCTCTCTTGGTGTTTGCCAATGTTCATCTGCATCCCCACTGCCCTAGTGCACGCCCACGTCACCAGCCACCTGGACTGTTGCGGCTGCCCCACAATAGGTGCTGCTTTCAGCCGTCTCTTCCCCATCCTGCATCATTCGCCCCACTGCTTCAGAACTTTCTAAAAGGCAAACACACTCAGAACCAAAATCCTTGGTGTCAAATTGTATACACACTGTTGTTATGGTAATAACAGGCAGCCCAGGGCCGCAGATGGGAATAGCCATGCCCCCCCACCCCCAGGACAATGTTGGGCCATTAGAGGGGGCATAGAGTGGTAAGCAGCTATTGTGAGGTGCCCTGGCCCAGGGTTTGGGCACCTGACCTTCACATAGGCCTATTCCTGAGTGTACAGGCGGCACACCCAGAGCTAATCTGGACATAGGGTTCCTTCTAACTGTATGAATAGTGAAATTGCTATGATTTGGTGTACCTGAAATTTTAGAAACAACATAAGCCTCTTAACTGGCATTGAATTTGCAGAGTAAGGAAGAGCACCAGGGTAAGCACTAAGGAGCCTCACGGCATCTACCTTCCAGTCGTTTGAGAGAATTTAATGTTCCTTCTGTCAGCAGCTGAAGGGCATGGGAGACCTGGCAGCTTGTACATTTTCAGATACTTGACCTGGAGCCTCCTAATGCTCTTCAAAAAATGTTCTCTAACTCTGACTTGTCACCCAAACAGGCAGTTATTTGGAAATATGTAACTGCCTTTTAACGAAATTGTATGTACAAATAGAATGAAACAAAGCAAAACAAATGCTAAACTAATTATATTTTAGGAACATATTTCCTCACTCAAGATGCCAAGTTATAATTCATTCCGTTGGCTTCAAATCTATTTGGCTTAAGAGCTCTTTTGATTGATGACAGATATGTGAACTAATTCATTATATATTCATTCTTTCTTTCTGTTACTCTTTATTAACTGTCTGTAGAATGTTTGGCATGCCTTGGGCCAATCTGATGTGCACAAAAGGCTCCATATTATTCATGATACATTGCAGAATATATTGATCTACTGTGAACTTTCCTATATATATATATATATATGTATATATATATATATATATATATCTTTTAACTCTTTAACCAATTGATCAATCAAGATAATGAAAATAAATAAATAGCATATAACAATATATGTGTCTTTTTTAACTCTTAAAGCCAATTGATCACTCAGGATAATAATTTTAAAAAGCATGCATTTAGATTCAAATCCAAAACATATATTAGCATGTCTTAGAGAGGTATGGTACTTTTGAAGTATGTCTACAAATTGTTTGACATTCCTATCATTGACAGGTGTCAACCTACAATCCAACCCCCTGAACCTGGCCCAACCTTAGTGCCTTGCTGACCAACAGAGTTTGACAGAAATAGTACTATGGGACTTCTAAGTCTGTGTCATAAAAGCCAAGAGTTTTTACTTGGGTTCTCTGCAGTATTCACATGAAGCCCTAAGTCTCTGTGTGGTAAGTTCTACCAGCCAGAGGCCACCATTCTGTGAAGAAGGCCAAGCCAGCTTGAATGGCAAGACCAGAGAAGAGGCTCTGAGACTGGATATAGAGAGATAGGGATATGGGTACAGGCCCTGGCTCGCCAGCTTTCCACTGTCCCAGATCCAGCTACTGTCTGATGACATCCGTTTGGTAGACTCTGAGACAGTCAGCCTAGCTGAGCTTCCTCAACTTCTGACCCTTGGAAACAGTGACTGATTATAAAGCGATCATAGTTGTTAGACACTTTTAAGTCTGGGAACTGCTTGTTACACAGCAACTCATAACTGATACAGGAGGAAAGGGGAGATTTTTGACATGAATCCCCACTGCTGTCATTAGGAAGGATCCAAAAAGTATTTTCTTTTCTTTTTTTCAAGATTTTATTTATTTGAGCAGCCGGGTGGCTCAACGGTTTAGCACCACCTTCAGCCCAGGGCCTGATCCTGGAGAACTGGGATTGAGTCCCACGTAGGGCTCCCTGCATGGAGCCTACTTCTCCCTCTACGTGTATCTCTGCCTCTCTCTCTCTCTCTCTGTGTGTGTGTGTGTGTGTTTCTCATGAATAAATAAATAAAATATTTTAAAAATTAAAAATTTGTTTATTTATTTATCTGGCAGAGAGAGAGAGCATAAGCAGGGGGAGTGGAAGAGGGAGAAGTAGGCTCCCTACTCAGCAGGGCTCAATCCCAGGACACCAGGATCATGCCCTAAGCTGAAGGCAGAAGCTTAACTAATGGAACCACCCAGATGCCCCCAAAAGCATTTTATATTAACTACAACAAACAAACCCCTTTGGGACTCCTGAGTGGCTCAGCAGTTGCGCATCTGTCTTCAGCTCAGGATGTGATTCTGGGGTCCTGGGATCCAGTCCCACATTGGACTCCCTGTGAAGAGCCTGCATCTCCCTCCGCCTATGTCTCTGCCTCTCTCTCTTTGTCTCTCATGAATAAATAAATAAAATCTTTAAAAAAAAAACCCCACAAACCTCTTCCTCTTCTTGTATTTGAACAGTTACTTCTCTGAGTAGTTACAAAATATTGGGCCTCTTTATTCATGCTTTCCACCTAAGATTACTTACAGATAGAGACTCCACCTTGCTTCTATTTTAAGAAGAGACAGAGTTAAAGGAAGAAGCAGTAACCATAGTTTCAGCCACCATGTAGATGTCAGGATCCCTGCAGGGACAGGACATAGAATACCAGAAACATTTTTCCCTCCACTTAGTAGCTGTAGAACAGGTGCCCAAATCAATGTTCTATAATTGTTACACAACTTAAAGGGCCAAACTTCATTCATCCATAGGGAAAGCTTCCATTCTTCTTCCTCTTTTCCAAGACAGGTAACATGATAAATAACTGTTAAATTGTCTGAGCCAGAGCGACCATGAGTTACTATCTAGATAGTTCCATGTAGCTGCAAACTATTCTATCTCTCTCTCTCTCTCTCTCTGGCTAGCCTGTGGCCCACCTTGCAACAAATGAATCAGCTGAAGGATGGCATTCTAACAGAAACCTGATGAGCTTTAGAAATGGGATCTTCATGGCACACCTGAGTGGCTCAGTGGTTGAATGTCTGCCTTTGGCTCAGCTCATGATTCCGGGGTCCTGGGATCGAGTCTCGAGTCTTGAGCCTGCTTCTCCCTCTGCCTGTGTCTCTGCCTCTCTCTGTGTCTCTCATGAATAAATAAAACCTTAAAAAAAAAAAAAAGAAATAGGATCTTCTTGACATAGAAATAGGACTCACTGAACATTAGCCTGGAAAAGGCTGGGCAGTATCTAATGAAATAAAAAAAAAATTATTCTCTAAAGCATTGAGAATCCCAAGAACAACATAGAAAAACTATGGAGAGAACAGTGGCATCACTCTCTCTAAAGAGCAAGGAAAGAAACTATGTACTGTGAGTTTACTACCTGTTCCTACAACAAACTATGACCTGGTCAACTCTTGTGATGGTAAGAAAATGGGTCACATATGGGGCTTGCTATAAGAAGTATCTATTTAGCAAACCCCTATTTTCAAGGGTCTGGGCTGGAGGGGTAGAAGAAAGGTACATACTGCAAAAAAATCAAAAGCATATTAATGCTATCAGCGAAGCTATTGAAAGCCAATGCTGAAAAAGGCCCTGTAACAGGTTGAGGACCACCAGAGCAGAGATGAAAGAGCACAGGTGGAAGCCATGGTTGATGGTTGCTCCAGCACTAACCCTGTGCCACGTTCAAATCTGGATCCTGGATTTCATACCATAACTTAGCAAATCAGGGCTTCTTGATGCAGGATCCTGGGACAATGAAGATAGAACAATTGTTAAGAAGAAAAAATAAAAGGATATGGAAGAAGGAACCCTACACATGGATGAAAAGATTTCAGAAACAAACAAACAAACAAACACAGATGATAGAGATAAATCAAACAGACCCAACTCTGGCCAGTTCTGACCATAAGAGATTATGAAGTAATTTTTTTGAAACATCTGAAAGATTATAAAGAATAAAATCTAACCCATGTGCCCATAGAGCAATTTAGGCCTCACCCCTCATGCCTAAATGACTTCCTAGAACAAATTAGATCTTGAAAATACTTTGAGATCTGGATGTATTTGTGCATAAATCTGGTATCACTACCAGGAAATAGCTTCAGATCTAGGTGATTATATACTGTAAGACCATTAAAAATTCAGATATTTGGTTATTCTGACACCAAACATCTTGTTTAAAAGAAAAAAAAAAACAATGAAAGGCTAGTATAAAAAAGATGAGAAATAACAAGTGTTGGTAAGGATATGGAGAAAAAGGAACCCCGATGCACTATTGGTGGAAAAGTAAATTCATGCAGCCACTATGGAAAACAGTATGGAGGTTCTTCAAAAAATTAAAAATAGAAATACCATATGATCCAATAATTCCACTACTTGGTACTTACCAAAAGAAAATGAAAACACTAATTTGAAAAGATATATGCACCCCTTATTTACAATAGTCAAGATATGGAGTAACCTAAGTGTCCAATGATAGACGAATGGATAAAGAAGATGTGGTATGTATATACAATGGAATATTAGCCATAAAAAAGAATGAAATCCTGCCATTTGCAGCAACATGGATAGACCTAGATGGTATTAAAAGTTACGTGAAATAAGTCAGAGAAAGACAAATACCATATGATTTCACTTATATGCAGAATCTAAAAACAAAACAAAAAGAACAAACAAAGAACAGAAACAGGCTCATAAATGCATAGAACAAATTGCCAAAAGGAAGGGGAAAGTGAAATGGGTAAAATGGGCGAAGGGGAGTAGGAGGTACAAGCTTCCAGTTATGGAATGAATAAATCATGGGGATGGAAGGTACAGCATAGGGAATATAGTCAGTGGTATTGTAATAATGTTATATGATGACAGATATGGAGAATGTATCATAATGTATAGAATTGTAATCACTATGTTGTACACCTGAAACTAACGTAACACTGTGTGTCAATTATACTTCAATTTTAAAAAATTTAAATAATAATGAAATCAATCTACTGAACACTCCAAGGCACCTGGTTAATGAGTGTTTTAAATAGCTATTTTTTCCACTATTGTTGCTTTCTAGATCTTCTGTGTATGTTTATAACACATTCAGTAAGCATTGTTTCAAGTCCTTTTGGCAGAAGCCTAAGGAACAAGTATCTCCCATCTTACTTACTAATTGAAATGGTCCTTTAATAGATACAATTGGTTTTTTTACCACACACACAAAAATGCTAACAGTATTTATTTTACATGGTTTATAAAACAGACAATATATCTCAAAGAAGAATGAGAGGAGAGGATCCTTGTTTGGACTTTGAAAGGATGCTGTTTGAAAACGAATACCCAATTGGAATGTACAATGAAACAAAAATATATAAATCCTAAAGGGTAAGATATCTCAGCAATTAATGGATTCGGCTCAAAATATTCAGTGTGCTATCAACTATCTGTACAATATTCCATAAAAGATCATCAGGCATATTCCAGTTAATAATTAAAAATGTAAAAATCATTTTATATATATTTTTATTTCCTCCACTCTATAGATATCTTTTTATCCTAAAACATATAAATCTGATGCTTAACTCCATGCTGAATCAGTATTTTTTTAAGACAGCGGAGAGAGACGCTCTGGTTGCTGAAATTTCATTTGCCTAGTGCACTTAGCAACCCCCCTCTTTTTGTTGGTTTGTTTCTTTCCGGAAGCTCTTTCCCCATTCTTGCACTCCTGGCAAGAATGGCAAGGCACCATGCTCATTTTAAGCCCACCAACAGCCCTACTCATGGCCAGCAGGAGGGGAAGAGATCCCAGGCCAACTGCCAAACCAAACCCAGGGACACAGTGATTGGTTCAGGATGTTCAAGTGACCTCAGCAGGGCCAAAGTCCTGTTATCTGTGGGACTCAGAAGGAAAGACAGCCTTTCTCCCCTTTGGATCATAAATGGTGGAATGTCAACTCAACACTTTTTAGCAATTCAGAGAAAGGCTATGTAAAGCAGGAAGAGAATGAATCTAATATGCAAACAAAAGACACAGAAACAGGCTGATCTGAAAAATGAAAGGAAGAAAGTGATAACAATATTGTCTGAACCCGAAGATTTAATAAATAAAATCTTTTTAAAAAACGAACCCCAAGATTTGGCCATGGAAAAAAAGCTAACCTTCCCCTAGACTTCAAAGTAAACGAGTGGGGGTTTCTGACTCTTGTAATACAAAGAACCCTGATTAACACAATTTATTGGATTATTTAAAAAAAAAATTTTTTTTAAGTAAGCCCCACATCCAACTTAGGGCTTGAACTCATCACCCTAAGATCAAGAGTGGCATACTCTACTGACTGAGTCAGCCAGGGACCCTCAGATTATTTTAATATTTCTTTAATACTATCAGTTCCACTGGCTACAAAACTGGTACAATTTTGTGATTCCAATTTTATAAAACAATAATGTATATAATAATTCGAGTTACGGGGATCCCTGTGGCTCAGCGGTTTGGCGCCTGCCTTTGGCCCAGGACGCGATCCTGGAGTCCCGGGATCAAGTCCCGCGTCGGGCTCCCAGCATGGAGCCTGCTTCTCCCTCTGCCTGTGTCTCTGCCGCGCTCTCTCTCTCTCTCTCTCTCCCTGTGTGTGTGTCTATCATAAATAAATAAATAAAACTTTAAAAAAAATTCAAGTTACATCAATAGCAAACATATTGACCATCTATTATGTGCCACTCAATGTACACGTGTGCAAAAAGAGAAAAAGGAGAATGTGCCATAGTGCTAGCAAGCCAGGCAGGACATACCTCCACAAAGTTCTTAGCAGGTCCCTAAGGATAGCTTCTAGAGCTTCTAGATAAAGAGGTGATTTCCATGTCTTTGTATACTTAGCTTTCATTTCCAAATCATCCACAATAGAATATATTACATTTGGAATCAGAAAAAAAAAATGTCCTTGAACAAGGCTCTACTCCATTTATCAAACCAACGAGGCTATTTCTCATTAATTGTTGTTTTAATATTAATTAAGAGCATTTATATAATGTTGAATATCAAACTAAAATATATTATCTGTCATAGTATTTCATTTTGTGTGTCTCATTGCTGTGTCTTCCTATTAATCTCCCTGGCATATTTGCATATCTCTTTTTTAAATTCCCTCACAGAAAACCTCCCTGTGTCCTAAGTAGGAAATTATTCTGACCCTAAAATAAAACAATGGGAGTTCTTTAGATTAGAAAATCCCTTTGGACCAAATTTAAACAGCAGCTGAAAGTTTGTTGCCTGTCTGTTGACTTCATGGCTCCCAAGAATGTGAGTCATTTGCCTCCATCACATGACTCACCGTTCTTTGGATCTTGGGTCTTAAAGGGGGAAAAAAATCACCAATGTCCTTTCCCGTCAGTTTAAACCAAATGAGAAAAAGAAATTTCATCTGGAAGAGACAAACCAAAATGAGGAACTGAATTTACGTAATATTTCTAGTTTTAGTTTTGAGTCATCCCTTATGGGTAAAACCTGACTCTCCCAGCCTGGCAGCTTCACTGCATGACCCATCCTCCCCCCACCGCCCTCACCCCAGCACCAGACACGATCCCAACCACGGATGCAGCTGCCACTCTCAGGGAGGCAGACAAATATGGAGTGTTTGCAATAAAAAAGCAAAGCAAGGGGAAGACAATTAGGTCTGGTCCTTAAAAGCCAGGACTCTGGGGTTCTTGTTGCCTGCCGTAGAATCTTGAAGTTGTGTTTCAAGTGTGTGACCCTGGGCAAGTTGCTTTGTCTCTGTCAGCCCCAAAATCCTCAATAATTCAGAGATAGTAAGAGTTAAGTACCAAAGACCTGTATTCAAATGAAATGAAATGTTCAAGTGCTCAGCCCAGCCCTAACACATAGTGGGGGCTACATGATTATTCATTGTTATTATTATTAGCCGAGGACTTTGACAAACATTATTCACTGTCCTCTATCAACATTCTCTGTGTTCCCAGCTCCTCCTGTCCTCAAATAGAGCCAGTCACCACCACCTCCACTCATTTAGTACTTCAAGGCACTTCCCACATTCACACATGCCTCTCACCATTATAGCATAATCCCCCCAAATTAATAATAACCTAAGCCTGCATCTTATCTATCCTTGTGTACCTGATGCCCAACATCTAATAGACATTCCATAATTTTTAAAGGAATGAGTGAATGCATACCTGAAGCTCTAACGGATCAGGAATCTGAGGCTCAGCAATCATAAGTGACTTCCGCAGGACCCCAAGCTGGTAAATGCCAGAGTCTGGTGCTTTCATTAAAGGGTCTGGAAAGCGGCACCTGGGTGGCTCAGTGGTTGAGTGCCTGCCTTCGGATCAGGTCACGATCCTGGGGATCCTGGGATCCTGGGATCAAGTCCTGCATCCAACTTCCCGCAGGGAGCCTGCATCTCCATCTGCCTGCGTCTCTGCCTCTGTGTGTGTGTGTGTGTGTGTGTGTGTGTGTGTGTCTCATGAATAAATAAATAAATAAAATATTTTTAAATAAATAAACAAATAAATAAATAAATGAATGAATAAAGGGTCTGGAGGTCCAAGAGTAACACGTCACAGTTTAATGTTTTGGGGGAATAGACAAGCTTGACTAAAAAGGGAACAAGATAAAGGAGCTGTTAAGGAAAAAAAAAAAGACTTTTGATCACATATATGACAATAGCATGCTTCATTGATAAGAAATGAAGACCTTGTCTGGACATGCACAAACCAGTTCTATAACAAAGAAATGAAGTCTCACTCAGCCAAACAAGTGATTATTTTGGAAATGATTCATCTCATTCCAGGGAACAATAAGCAGCTAATTGTAGAATCTCATACTCAGGACTTTGCATGTTTTTAAGACCTCTTCGATCCTGTTGTTCAATTATGTATTTATTGCTTTCATTCGAATCATTGCTTTAAAATTCACTCTGTGATTTTGAATTTTAGAGCATTGTTCTTTTGAAAACGTTCAAGCACAAAATTATAACCACAAAGGACAGTGATCCTTGTCCCTCCTGAACACATGGATATTTTACTCAAGTTTCAGTGACTTCTTTTTAAGATTGAGTCTCATCCATTTCTTTTTTTTTTTTTTTTTTTTAAGTAGATAAGTTTGTGCTTTGAAAGTCAGAGTCTTTGTCTCTGTGCCTTTATGGAGCAAGAACAAAATGTAAAACTCCTCTTGAAGACGAAGATCTATTCTTTTTTTTTTTTTTTTTTATGTGTTTGGTGCTAATGGAAAGGAGAAGCAATCACCTCTTCCCTACTACCTCTGCCACAACTCTTTCTTTCTTTCTTTCTTTTTTTTGTACAGTTGGATATGAGGCTGCCCCGAAGCGAATGCAGAGCTGTAATGTCAACACATCTGTAAGTCTGAGTGGGGGCCAGTGCTGGCCTGGCCAAGAGAGATGTGGTCACAGCGGTTGAGCATCTGCCTTCAGCTTAGGTCGTGATCCTGGGTCTTGGGATCGAGTCCTGCATTGAGCTCCCCACAGAAAGCCTGCTTCTCCCTCTGCCTGTGTCTCTGCCTCTCTCTCTCTGTCTCTCATGAATAAGTAAATAAAATCCTTTTAAAATAATAAAAAATAAAATAAACTGATAATGAAAAAAATAAATATTTTTATTATTTTGAAACCACGGAAAAACATTTTAAGATTTAAAAACCTTTCTGCAAAATCTTCTTGGTTAAAAAAGGAAATCTGGGGAACATTTTGAAATCTCCTGCATATACCTTTCAGCTTAATAGCATCAAAAAGGCACTTGTTGTAACTTTTTCATAAAAACTCAAAATGATTTTTACGTAAAAAGGAAGTTGCCTGAGTAACTCTCAGTTACCCGAGAGTTACAAAGTTGCTGCTTGAATTTACTTTAAAATGTGATGTTTTCTAGAAAAGGAGGTACAAGCCATGAAACTTTTTAAAGCACTGGATACCTCCTTTGTTTTCACCAGTTTATGAAAAGCAGGCCAAAACTTAAAAACTGAAGAACCCATGAACATGAACAGTGAACACAGAAAGTTACATTTTGTGCCTAAAATCATCATGGGGTCGAGCATCCTTCTCCAGCAAAGGAGCCAGAGATCTGGGAAAGGGCTGAAGCTGGTCCAAAGCATCTCTTGTCTCTGGAAATATGTTGTAGGTCCCCTGGGGCTAACATTTTATCACTTTCGCAACTGTCTGAAAATTCAAAAGACCAACTTCTCACCCTTTTATGTGGTCTTGGTTTGCTCACTTCTGTTTTTCCTTAATAGAGGCCAATGACTTTCTCCTGTTGTAGGAATGGATAAATAGGATTCAGCAGGATATATAGCCAAAAGCCAAATTTGCAGTCTTACCATTAAGATAAATGGTTGCCAGATAAAATATATTTCACAGAATTCCTTGCAAGCAATTTTCCTGGCCCGAGTACCTGAGGGGGGAAAAATTGGAATTTTGCCTCAATTGCAAGTATCCCGAGTGCAGTGCCTAGTTAGTACTCTGCTCTGGACAGTGGTGGTACCATCAACCAAGAGGTTGGCAGTAGCAGGAGCTCTCAGCAGAAACCTACCAGTATCTTTTTTTTTTTTTTTAAGATTTTATTTATTTATTCATGAGAGACACAGAGCGGGAGGCAGAGACATAGGCAGAGGCAAAAGCAGGCTTCCCACAGGGAATCAAATACAGGACTCCATCCCAGGACCCCAGGATCACAACCTAAGCCAAAGGCAGATGTTCAACTACTGAGCTACCCAGGCGCCCTGCTACTAGGATCTTTATTATAGTCTTTCTCCTTACTTTGCTTGGTGCTTACAACCAGAAGCAGCTTTAGAATAACCAAATCAGCTCATTCTACCTGGGTCATTATTTCTAAATCATGTCTCTCAGCAAAATAGACTGAAACAGATTAGTCATTGCTGCAGAAAGTGGCTTTAGACCCTTCAGAGGGTTTTATGGTTAAACCCGCAGAGATTGTCACCAACTTCAGTGCTTATTGGTTTTTTCTTTTCTTTTCTTTTCTTTTTTTTACTTATGGGAATTTTGACATGTCCTTTAGTTCTGATTCTTTACCTTCCACCATGTTAAGTCCTACTATCGTATGTTAGTATCTTCATTTCACTGATACTCTTTTCTTCTGGAAGGCAACACTTCCAATATGAATGAATGGTTGGTATCTTTTTATTCCTCCATGACTCTTTCAAGAATTTCTATATGGCGCTACCCTAAGCAACTGTGAGCCATAGCATGTACACCCAGCTGCCTTAATGTCTGTGTGTAGGCAAGCACACTTCTGTTCCGATCTGCCCTGCTGTTTCTGTGCACATTTTGCCTTGGTAGGCAGCAAAGAACATACTTGAAGCATTCAGCGTTTCTCTTTGAATTCGCAGGCCTCAGTATCTGTTCAGTAAGTTTTGATTCTTCTGCAAAACCCTGAGGAACAGAGACATAATGACAAAGTCTACATGATAGTTTTAGTTCCCAGAACATGGTTATATTCATCTGAGAGTGCCAGAAGATATACACATTTCGGTCATTCTTCCTGGAATATATTCTCACACACACACACACACACACACACACACACACACACACTAATAGTTGAAATAACAAAAACTGCCATGTTTCTAACCCTATGATAGGCCATTGTACTAAATGCTTTGCACACACTGTCTCATTTAGGTTCACAAAGGTGGTGAAAAAAATAGCTATTAGCCGCCTCATTTTATTAATCATTTAGAGTAATTGCCCAAAGTTATACAGAAGTAATAAGCATAAGAACTGCATTTTTGAGCTTAGGACTCTGTCTTGCCAAAGCCTCTGCCCTTAAACACCAGGCATTAATGTCTCCTCTACAACGGGCTGCTTCAAAAAACATCTGCTGCAAAAACACTGTACAGTCATTTTAGTAATTTACCAGGGCCAGTTCACACGCACCTTCCATGGTTAAAAATTACAATCCAGAAAATTGCATTGTGTTTTTAAGAGAGTGAAGAGATTTTTTGAATCTTCCAGCATCATCCTACATGATCATGAAGACACGTGAAGCTTTTTATTTTTATGTTTGTTGGTTGGTTTTCAATATAGAGTTTGAATGTAGCATTCAGTGACTTGAGACTATTACTCAGAACATACAGAAATAAAAGGGGAATCTGGAGGTTTGAGAAGGCTGACATAAGGAAGATTTCATTTACTTTCTTTTTAACATTTGTAAGATATTTCATATACCAAGAATTCTTTTGGCCATTCTAGATTCTTTGTAGATACATGTTTCACGTTCAGCCATTTCTTTTTAACCTCAGAATGACGTTATCGGTGATACTTTCAGCATCTGCTCAGAGGGGAAGACATTTCATTTAGTCATTACATTAAGTTTAGCAGAACAAAAACATTGATTTTTTTTAACCATTAAATGCAAGAAGGATTTTATTTAGGAATCTGGGATTCCTTTACATCATTTCTGTTAAAGTCACTATCTCAGAGCATTTGTATAAAAGGCCCTGTCGGTTCAAAATTTAGAGGGCTCTTTGGGCAACTTGTTTGTATGATGCTTCACTGAATTCACATCGAGCTCTATCTGTCATCTTGTTTTACTTCTATGGGTCAAGTTGATCCTGCCGAAGGACTGTATACTGGCTCATAAAGCAAGTGAGTCTCTCGTGTGGGTAGAGCAGGGGTTGACAAACTATGGTTAGTCCCCTATTGTTGTATGGCCTTGGAGCTAAGAAGGGTTTTATATTTTTAAATAATTGGAAAGAAACACAAGAAGAATAACATTTAGTGACATGTGAAAATTATATGAAATTCAAATCTCATTATCCATAGTGAAGGTTTACTGGAACACGGCCATGCTCATTCATTTATAAATCGCCTGTGACTACTTTCAAAACAAAAGTACAGAGTTGAGTAGTTGCAACAGGCTCACAAAGCCTAAAGTATTTACTACCTGGCCCTTTACAGGAAAAATTGGTTGATCCCTGGTGAAAAGAATAAATACAGTTGTTGGATGGCTATTTTAGACACCAGAGGCTTTCGGTATTTTGGTTGACAGCTTTTGAAATGTGCTTCTTGGGATGGCTTAGCTTTCTATATGAATAAGAGTTAAAAGATTTGGCATATTAAACTGTTACACAGATTATAGAGTAAGTAAACTCTGAAAAGGCCTTCAGAATCATCTGTTGTCCAAAATGAGCTTTATAGGTTTTTGTTGTCTGGAACCAAATTTGCCAGACATAACACAGCCTTCCCCAACTGACTAGGGATTGTCATTATGTGAGCGGGGGTCTGTGGTAGGGGTGGAGTGAGGGTTACCCATGAAAATGTCCTACCCATGAAGGGCCATCTCTTCCCAGTGATAAGGTGCTGCATGGCTGCTGATCGTGGAATTTGCTTCTTTGAAAAACTTCCTGAAGCCAACTTGATTTTTGGTCCTTTGCCTCTTTTGCATAGACAGAGTGAAGTATGGGCAGCTGGGTGATCTCCCAGATAATGAAACAAGAAGCTGCCATCCTGCAGAGAGAATTAGCAAGTTTTTTTTTTTTTTTTAAGATTTTATGTATTTATTCATGAAAGACACAGAGAGACACAGAGACATAGGCAGCAGGAAAAGCAGGCTCCAAGCAGTGAGCCTGATGCAGGACTTAATCCCAGGATCCCAGGATCCCGACCGGAGCTGAAGGCAGGGGTTCAACCCTGAGCCACCCTGGCATCCCAGAATTAGCAAATTTATTTCTGAAGTAGGCTTCTTCCACCTGGCTTTGCCCAGCTCCACTCACCTCAAAAATTATCTTCTTGACTTTTGCTCTTAGTGTCATTTGACTTGTCGGCACCACGAAAGATGATGTATCTTTAATCTGGACATTCCCCAGGGCTCCGCAGCCTGGGGATATAAACAAGGGCAATTTTACAACATTAACCCAAATTTCCTATTCTTATTCCTGCTCACAAAGATCTCTGCCCCTCTCCCTGCATTAACCACAACCACCTGCAATGTGTTTCGGGGTTCCCAGAGATTCCCCTATATGTTCCAGGACCAAATTGTAAGTGCAGTGACCCAGGGCCATCTGCCTCCCTCTGTTTCTCACGAGAGGGAGCTCGGGGCTGCCCCTGTGAATGGTAACCATCGTGGGTGGTGCCCTCCTACCACACCGCCCCAACCCTGCGCTCCCCAAACTGCTAATTCTCCAGGTGCCACAGCAGGGCAGCAGTCCATGCAGAAAGGTGAGAAATGTCTTCCTGAAGTGCACTACTCTCTGCAGCCAGTAAGTTGGCATTTCAAACTTAGTGCTTATATTTGAGCTCCCCAAATTCCCACAGAAACAGCTTCTTCAGTTGTCACTTCTTTGAAGATTGGTATGTTTATCCTCATTTTACAGATTAAAAAAGGCAACTCACAATGATGAGCCCAGTGGCACCTGCTGGTGGCACCGAGACCCAAACCCAGTCAAATGCCAAAGCTTTGCTGGTCCTCTTGCTTTTCCAGTCTGGGCTTCAGTCAAGTTCTGATTTTCTTCCACCTTTCACACCTGTTAGACTGTCTCTTATTCATCTCTGCCTTAAATATTTTGAAAAAGTAAGCCAGTCAACATCTCATTTCTAATCTCTTACAGAAATACATAGGTAGTATGGACCTACAGGGCTTTAATTGGCTAATTACCTCAAATCTCCAAGGAAAATGTGATCTCTCTGCTTAGCTGAATCCCTCTTAAGTTTTAAAAAAATGTGGGGAACTTTGCAGTTTTGATCAACATAGCAGAGCTGCGATGTGAAATCTTACTAAGGTAATACTGAAAAAGAGAGAAAATGATAGAACAATTCTCATCTAGAGTAGGAACGCATGATGAAGTTCTACTTGTTAGCAAATTTAATCAAGTTCATATTAATGAGCTCATACACCATGATCGAGTAGGTTTACTCTAAGAATTCAGGAATGATCAAGGGAAAATTAGAAACTTCCGTGTGTATGCGTGTGTGTGTGTGTGTGTGTGTAGAATACACAGCATGGAGAATTTCGCACTAAAATAATAATGGTGGTCACACTAGGTGGCAAGATCGCAGATAATGTTTACTTCCTCCTTTTCCTTCTCTGCAAAGTCATTGAGAATATAACAAAGATCTTACTTATACCAGCAAATAAATAAAATAAAATAAAATAAAATAAAATAAAATAAAATAAAATAAAATAAAATACCTAGATGATATTTAACAAGAAATCTGCACTACTGATATGAAGAAATTTACTGAGGTTGCTAAAAGAGGACTTTTTACAATTGAAAACATCCTACAAAAAAAATGCCAAATCTCTGCCAAATAATCTATAAATTTAATACCTCTTCAATAGAAATTTCAAGAAAATATTTGAAATCTATGAAAACAATTTTTTTATTTTTATTTATTTTTTTTTAAATAAATTTATTTTTATTGGTGTTCAATTTGTCAACATACAGAATAACACCCAGTGCTCATCCCATCAAGTGCCCACCTCAGTGCCCTCCACCCAGTCACCCCCACCTCCCGCCCACCTCCCCTTCCCCCACCCCTAGTTCGTTTCCCAGAGTTAGGAGTCTTTCATGTTTTGTCTCCCTTTCTGATATTTCCCACTTATTTCCTATGAAAACAATTTTAAGCTTATTTGATAGAACAAATATATCACCACAAATAGTAAAAAAAACAAAAGCAAACAAACAAAAAGAATGACAAAGGAAGACTCATTCTCCTGTATACTAAAACATATTTTAAAGCCACAGAATAAAAAAATAAAATGTAATTTAAAAATAAAGCCACAGTAATTAAAATAGTATGCTAATAGCAAAGAACTAGGTACAAAGACTTATGGAACAGAAGACCAGAAGTAGACCCACATATAAACAGATTATGATTGTATCATTCAAATCAATGTGGAAATGATCCACAGAGATAAAACAACTTGCTAACTAAAATGAATTTCTATTAAAGTTTAAATGTAAAAGATAAAACCACAAATGGACACTCTTTGCCATTTCTTTTCTACTCTCAATTTTTCTGTCAAATCTGGAGTATAATATGAAAGTCAACATATCTATCTACATAAAAAGTAAATTCCAAAAAGATGACAAAGAAAATACAAAGTCATCATCCTTCTCTTGGGAAAAGGATAGTGCCTTCTGGAGGAAGAAGACTATTTTACTTTTGTGGTGAATCGTCATTATACAGAGACTTTTAGTACTCTAACAAAACACTGTGATTTTTAAAATATATATTTTTTAATTGAAGTATAATTAACATACAGTATTATGTTAGTTTCAGATGTAAGCATAATGATTCAACAACTCTGTATATTATTCAGTGTTCATCACTGTGTTTTCTTATCATTTTCTATTTGTGAATTTTCTAGGTTTTGCATAGCAAAAGCTGTTAATTAATATCTTAATACATCCTCTTAAGCATCATTGGGGTTTTTTTTCCAGAAAAAAATAATCCTGTCTGTTTTTATGGATCTTCACAGTTTTTTAATTATAGGAAGGGGAAAGACTCCACATTCATTGATAGCTGTCTTAGCTTGATTCCCAACCTAAAATAGGGCTAAAACAGGCATTCTTGTAAAATGATTGTGAAATAGGTCTCAGGAGCAGGGAGAGAAAGGTGTGGGATGTGGGATGTGGGATGCGGTCTTGGCTGGAACCTGGCTGCTATCTGGCCCCTTAGGGCAGCTCTCCAGCACAAACAGCACACAGATGGGGTCCCTTGAGAAACAGGGACTGGTCTTTGGTGCCTCCTGTCATTCAGAGCCATAGGCTGCTGTCACTGGACAGAGGAGGAAAGAAGCCTCAATTCCCCCTATGAGACGCTCCCCACCCAGGTCCCCCCCATACACACACTTTTCAACCAAAACCTAAGAAGAAAGGAGCAGCTGGGCAGCTGGGGGACATTAACAGCCAGCACTCACGGCAGCTGAGAGCGGGTGCCCAGGCCCAGAGAAGAGATGAGGTTGGGCTAGTGTTGCCTCTTGAATTTGATTAGAATTTCAGATGACCAAAGAATAATTTTTTAATATCAGTATGCCTGCCCCCTGCAGTGTTTACACTAAAATATTTGCATTTATATTAATATATAATGTTTTTATTTTATCTTATACAGTTTATGTTCTATGTATGTATGCATTTTAACTAAAACGTATCTGCTGTTCAGCTGAAATCCTGACTTCATGGGGCATCCTGCATTTCTAGTTGCTTAATTTGGCAACCCTAGATGGGTCCCTGACACCATCCACTTTAATAGCTCACAGATGTCAGGCTCTTGCATGGAAATTACTTCATTTAGACTTCAGAGCAAGTCTTTAAGAGTAGGAGTATCTTTCTTATTTTACAAATGAAGCAAGAGGAAGATCACACAGAAATAACTGAAGCAGAATGTGGGTCCAGTGGGACCCCTGAGCCAGAGGACACACAGCTTCCACCAGCCCCTCACAATGGGACCCCTTAAATCACTCCCCTCATTGTACCAGGTCCTCAACCAGAGATCACTCAAGTAAAAAATTATGTACGTGACTCCTAAAAGAGCTAAGAAAAATCTCTGTCACCCTTTCCCTCCAACCATGCATCTTTTGCAGAGTAAAATGCTCTCTGCACTCGCAGGAAGGGCTCTTCTCCAACTTTAGGCAACATGGCTTTAGAACCAAAAGAGATGAGCAAACTAAAATACTGGCTTAAACTGGAAACACCCGTAGGCCCCTGACTCAGCAGGTCTACTTCCCACTAAGGAAAGAAGAACCTTCCAAAATGGTAAGCCCCCGACTCAGGGATGAGCTTTGTACAACCAGATGAACAAGGACATACCTAAATGAAAGGGTTGTAACCAGAAAAGAACTACAAAGTCAGGAGAAAATACCAACCCTGGATTAGGATTCATATTTAGCTTCATTGGGTCTTAAAAGATTCCTTGCAAATTATAATAATCTTACTTACACTTGAACAAGTAAGCATAATAATATATGTTGCTTTCATCCTTCCAAACATTGTTAGGGATGAACTTATCTGAGTTTGTATATAGATCCAGAGAGAGACACACACAGAGACAGACGAGAACAGAAGATTGCAAGCGATTATAATAGATTGAAGTAGAAATCTACAGAGCCATTTAGCTTTTGGACACCAGAATTACAAATCATCCAAGTAGCCAACAATAATGAAATGAATGGCATAGAGAAGTACCAATCAAGTGTCTCTGCTGTGAAGGAAAAACCTAGCAAATCACAGCATATTTGTCACTAATATTTTAGATTTTTGTTGGCATTGAATGTAAAACCCAAATGAGCAGAAACTCCTGTCTCTTTTGTTCCCTGATGAATTCCGAGAGCCTGAGCAGCACCCGAAGTGGAGCAAGCACTCCATAAACATTTGCTGAATGAGTTAAATTTCAGTGTACAAATAACCAGAGGACATATGAGCATATTGGTTCAGAATTTTACCCAATCCAGAGCAAAAGGCAAGGACTTGAACTCAGAAAACTGCAGAGTGGGGGCTATATTCCCAAAACTGCTCAGATGACATTTGTGTTCATTTTCAGCAATATTTCTGTGCTTAATAATGCTGTTCCAAGGGGCGCCTGGGGAGGGGGGTGCTCAGTGAATTGAGTGTCTGACTCTTGATTTCAGCTCAGGTTATGATCTCGGGGTGTCATGAGATCAAGCCCAGAGTCGAGCTCCACGCTCAGCTCAGAGCCTGCTTGTCCCTCTCCTTCTTCCTCCTTGTGAGCACTCTCTCTCTCTCTTTCATTCTCTCTCTCTCTCCCAAATAAATGAATAAAATCTTAAAAATAAAATAAAATAATGCTTTCAAAGCAGAGGGAGAAAAAGAAAAAGAAGCAATAATGCTTCTCTTCACAGAGAACCAACCACCAGCTCCAGATTAGTCCTCATGGATAATGATATTAAATCAGGTTTAGCAGTGAAAAGGAAGACTTCTAACCTGGATTCCATCTGGTCTTCAGATAATTTCTAACTCTCTCTAATTTCAGGACGTGCCTTTTATGGTTTCAAGTTCTGTTTTTTATCTGTTCTGCTTTCCTAGTCAGGATAACAGGGGTGTAGCTCCTCAAAGTGTTCAAAACCCATTGGGACAATCCTATGGTAGAATGGGAGAATAAAGGATAGCATGTGGCTGGCCTCCTTATAGACTTTTGAGCCCTCTTTCTCAAAACTGGAGGACTGTCGTTGCCTGAGCCCTTCTTCGGGCACGTGGGACGACATCCTTGTGTTTAACATTTCCTTATTTCCTCATTCACTTTCCCTCATTCATTCCAACCAGCACAGAGTACCAAGGCCCTCTGCTTGCCTCTTGGCATCCAGAGATAAGAAGCCTAGACTTTTCTCCTCGAAGGCATGGTAAGTCCCTTAAAGCAGAGTCAGGCTGATTCTTATCTATAAACTTCACAGTACCTGGGAGTTTACCCAGTAGAATTTCAATCGCTGTGTCTCCTCTATGTGCAGGGAAACAAAATCAGGCATCTCCACATGGCCAAGTGCCTCTGCACAGCCGGTCCAAGCCGCCTGCACCTGGGCTGCTTGTCAACTTGCCCAGGGCTCCGACGCCCCAGCACCATCCACCGCCTGCCTCGAGGTGCCAGCAACTCCTTCTGTGGTGTGTGCTGCAGGCCTGGGCTCAGTGCTCATTTTCCTAATCTCTAACCCTCCCACCCTCATTGTTTTCCTCTCCTACGCCCAGCCTGTATCTGAAGCCTGTTCCCAGGATTGTTTTCCTGTTTAGGCTTCCCAAACCTGCTTTGGCCTTGACTCTTAAGTTCTTTTTATATCAAGCTTTCTTTCAAAAGAAAGAAAGTATGCCGTCTCTTCAACACTTCAGAAAATTTTTCATCTGGCTCTTCAGACTGACAGCTAGTCACCCACCTATAGGTGATGTGTGCTTATGGGCTGTTTTGTTGGGGTTTTTTTGTTTGGTTGGTTGGGTTTTTTTGGAGAGTTTCATGTATGGCCTTCCCCTACCACTTCTGAATTCAGACACCTGCTTCCTATGTAAAATGTAGTTCAGGGGCGTCTGAGTGGCTCAGTTGGTTAAGTGTCTGCCTTCAGCTCAGGTCATGATCCCAGTCCTGGGATAAAGTCCCTGCCTCAGGGGGGGTCCCTGCTCAGCAGGAAGTCTGCTTCTCCTTTTGTCCCTCCCCCTGCTCATGCTTGCTCTCGCTTTCTCTCTCTCTTTCTTGCAAATAAATAAAAATAAACATTTTAAATAAATGAATGAATGAATGAATAAATAAATAAACAAAAAAATAAAATGTAGTTCAATTAAACAAATCTTACCCAAGACCCTACAAGGGATGCCCACTCGGCTGGGGAAAAGAGGGATCCAAGGAGGAAATTCATAGCAGAATCTGCTCAGTCTCATGGGGTAGACAGGCAGGCAAATAATGGTTGCATGATATAAAAAAATACACCTTTATACAAGAATATAGAAGTGCTGAAGTGGAGCAGTGAGAAAGGCAAACGCACACACTTACACGCACACACAAGCACACACACACAAACCTCTGCTGGGAGAACTCCAATAGGCATACACAAAAAGAATCCTGGAAGCAAAGAACTGGGAGTAGAAGGTAGAAACAGCTACAACCAGAAAGACCAGGCTCAAAGGGCCCTATGGGTCAAGTTGATTGTAATGGCTCCTGTGGTCCAGGATAACAAATTTGTACTCTATTCTATAGCTGCTGATTGCTACATTTTTAGAGTATGAAGATTCTTTTTAAAGGTAAAAAAAAAGAATGGTCAGGGGGCACCTGGGTGACTCAATGGTTGAGCATCTGCCTTTGGCTCATGTCATGATCCTGCATCAGGCTCCCCACAGGGAACCTGCTTCTCCCTCTGCTTATGTCTCTGCCTCTCTCTGTGTGTGTCTCATGAATAAATCAATAAAAATCTTTAAAAAAATGCTCAGGCACTTCAAAATAGTTTTATTTTTAATATTGTATGATTAAGAAAATACATAACAAAACATATAATAATACATGACTTGAAATTAATGTATTTATATATGAATTACAATCTGTATAAGCATTTGTAAGCCTTAAGCCTAAAAAGAGATGGTGGTAATGTACACATGGGCTCCCATGACCCCAGCCATGCACTGCCACCTTGACCTTTCCTCCACTGCCATGCTTTCAGATGCCCAGGCCATTAATATTTTCCTCATTGGAGTTTTAAGTAAGGTAGGTTTATCAGATATGTTCTCTGTAGTAAGAAGTTCTCTCTAGTAGGTATGAAAAATACACTGAATGAGAAAGAATCTGAGGTCAGAGAAATCTGTTGAGAAGCTATTGAATTTCAATGATAGAAGATTTATGCAAAATTGTATACATGTGTATGTTACGTGTAAGCTACGCACAATGGCTCTATATGTCTATCAAGTGGTTCAGGCTTGTTTTTCAGATTCCTTTTATTTTTCTTTCTATAAATATTGATCAAAGCTACTTTAAAAAGATCTATATTTTAGGGATCCCTGGGTGGCTCAGTGGTTGAGTGTCTGCCTTCCACTCAGGGTGTGATCCCGGGAGTCCCAGGATGGAGTCCCACATTGGGGAGCCTGCTTCTCCCTCTGCCTATGTCTCTGCTTCTCTCTCTGTGTGTCTTGTGAGTAAATAAATAAATATATTTTTAAAAATCTATATTTTAAAAATTTCTTATAGTCTTTTTAAAGTAAAAGAAATTTTAAAATTCTGATCTAATCTTTGATTTTCAAAAACCCCATGTGATTTTTATTTCACACACACACACACACACACACACATGCACACACACCCATAAGATTTGGTTGTATCGGATACACCAAGTTTCCAAGTGGTGATTTGAACATGCTTCCTAAAGGTTCTTAAAGACTGTTACAGCTAATAACAATGTATATTATATAACAATATAACAGTATAACAATACATTTAACAATATAAATATTGTTATATTTTATAACAATGGATAAAATATAACAATGTATCTCTTTTGAAACTTGGATGAATTTTTCCCCTACTCTGTGAAAATCTCCTTTATTGGAGTTAAGGACTATATGAACTTCTTTTGGATTTCCCATAACTGCTGGCCACTGCAAAGGAGACATGTGTGCTTTCTATATATCTTTGAAGCATCAATTTAAAACTGTTGAAACAACCGTTTAACTTCCGTTTCAGCTTCCAGAGCTTTGAAGTTGGCCAAATGATGACACCAGCTTGAGTTCTTGTTTGCATGGAGTTTCTTCCTTAGTTGCCTGTGGCCCACGTCTTCATTTTCCATAATAAAGAGTTTTTAGAAAAGCAGAAATTTTGCAAGGCTGAATTTGCTCTTCAAAGAGCAATGGGCTAAATTTGCTCACTTTCATGCCTGCTAAAATGCAAGTGTCCCATAGATTGTTAATCACTTTCTGAATACATGAAACGTGCAAAGTGAGAAACAGATAAAAGTTTCAGATTTTATGATATATGTCGGTGATCTATTGTATCATGCCCCTGAAAACCAAAAAGCCAGAAGACTTTGTAGTTTGTGTTTTGTTAGGCTTCTGGAGGAGGAGTCCACATGAAGGATGATATAATAGGATCTATTCTCCACTCATAAATCCCCACCCATCCAGGAGAGAATAGACTCCTAATGTTTGCATTCTTTTAAGCCAGCTCTTGCCTAAAGTTCACCCCTTCCTGAAATTCGACTCAACTGTTCAGCACATGTCGACCCTGCAGTAATGAATTGGCACAAGCCTAATTCTTATGATGATTAATGGAGCTCCTCAGATGCAGCCTATTATTTCATCCAAAGTTAAAACAGTGATTCATCATTAATCACTATAAGAAATGGGCTCAGTGATTCATAATTCTAAGCCAGCCCATTTCCTTAAGGGTCCTGTTTGCCTTTTGTTATTGCAGAAGTGGCACAGTTCACAGCCTTGTGCTGCCTGGACTCTGACATGCACATTTTTGGATTGATTCTCTTTAAAAAGTCACGTACCCCCAAAATATTTACTTATAACCCCAAAGCCTCTGAAAAGTCGTACTTCTTTCAGATAATAATCTTTGCTTGGCTCTCACTTCCCTCAGATTACCCATTTTAAAGCAAGCACCCTCACCCAGAGACTGAACAAATTAATTGCAAATCAATAATCATCATGGCTACCTTTGGTCCTCTGCAAAGAGCAGTGTTTGGAGTAGGGCCATTTAGATTGAAATGTACTCCCCTTGATTACCTTTTCATTGCTACCTTTCACCTATAACCAGATTGTCACTAGTGACCAAAGAAAAGCAGCAACACAAATGATGCTCCACCTCCCAGTCTTGGCCCAAAGTCTCTGACAAAGACAGCATCACTGCTTCCTTTGTGGAAACCTACATTATGTCATCTGCCAGCTTGATGGTGTTTTCTCTAAAGCTGCCCATCTTGCATAAGGATTTGATGCTCTTCTACTTTACATAAAGGAAACGAAACGCTTCACTTAGCTACAGCATTATTGCCTACCCTTCCGGGTGGTAGGCAGGTAGGGTATAAAAACCAACAGCTTCAGGATGCTTGGGTGGCTCAGTGGTTGAGCATCTGCCTTTGGCTCAGGGCGTGATCCCCAGGTCCTGGATTCGAGTTCCACATCAGGCTCACTGCAGGGAGCCTGCTTCTCCCTCTGCCTGTCTCTGCCTCTCTCTGTGTGTCTCTTATGAATGAATAAATAAAATCTAAAAACAAAAACAAAAACAAAAACAAAACCAACAGCTTCTCCACTGTGCTCAGAGAGGTGACTTTCAGCCCTAGGTCAACCCTTTGTTTTTTCTGTGATTTTCCTTCTCCTACTCCAACTACCTTTTTCCTGTTTTTCTCCTGCCTCTTGCTTCTCTCTCTCTCTCTTTTCTATCTCACTTTCCCCTTTTTATATTTTTCTAAGATATTTTCCCCCCCTTTGGGGAGGGAAACTGGCAGGAAATTCTGAATGACAACTCAGCCCCATGATGGCATTTAGGAGTAAAGAGCCTGGGAAGGGCATGGAACTTGTTATGATGATCCATAATATTCTCTCAAGAATTTATCATTTCTAGCTCAGTCAATTGGGCAAGAAAATAAAATAAAAGGCATCCAGATTAGAAAGGAGGAGTTAAAACTATCTCTACTTGCAGATGACATGAGCTGGTATACAGAAAATCCTAAGGCCTCCACTAAAAAGCACTATTAGAACTAATAAACAAGTTCAGAAAGGTTGCAGGATACAAGAAAAATATACAAAAATCTATTGTATTTCTATACAATAGCAATGAGAAAAATATAAAAGATATTAAGAAAATAAGTCCATTTACAATAGCATCAACAAAAATAAATTTAACCAAAAAAATGTAAAACTTTTACTCCAAAAACTGTAAAACATTGTGGGCAGAAGTTAACAGACTAAATTAATGGAAAGGTCTTTCACATTCATGGATTAGAAGACTTAAGACTATTGTTAAGACAGTAATATTCCTGGAGTGCCTGCTGGCTCAGTCGGCAAAGCATATGACTCTTGATCATGGGGTCATGAGTTTGAGTCCCATGTTGGGCACAGAGATTACTTAATAAAAAAAATTTTAATTAAATAAAAGAATTAGTTTAATTTAATTTAAAAAGATGGCAACACTCTCCAAATTTATCTACGGATTCAACACAATCTTTGTCAAAATTCCAGCTGACTTCTTTGCAAAAACTGACATGAATGGGGTAAAAAAAATGGACCCCACAGAATGGGATAAAATTTTTGTAAATAATATATCTGATGAGAGATTTGTATTGAAAATATATAGAAAGAATTGCTACAACTCAATATAAAAAGACAAATAACTCAATTTTTAAAAGGCAACAAAGGATCCAAATAGACAGTTTTCTAAATAAAATATGCAAATAGCCAAAAACCACATAAAAAGATGATCAATGTCATTAGTCACCAAGGAAATGCAAATTAAAAGCACAATGAGGGGCAGCCCCGGTGGCTCAGCGGTTTAGTGCCGCTTTTAGCTCAGGGCCCGATCCTGGAGACCCGGGATCAAGTCCCACGTTGGGCTCCCTGCATGGAGCCTGCTTCTCCCTCTGCCTCTCTCTCTCTCTCTGTATCTCATGAATATGTTTTATTTTTTTAAGTGATTTTTTTTATTTTTTTTTATTTTTTTATTTTTTATCTACAATAGTCATACAGAGAGAGAGAGGCAGAGACACAGGCAGAGGGAGAAGCGGGCTCCATGCACCGGGAGCCCGACGTTGGATTCGATCCCGGGTCTCCAGGATCGTGCCCCGGGCCAAAGGCAGGCGCCAAACCGCTGCGCCACCCAGAGATCCCTTTTTTTAATTTTTTTTTTATCATCTCATGAATAAATAAATAAAATCTTTAAAAAAAAAAAAGCACAATGAAATACCACTTCACATGCACTAGAATGGCTAGAGTCAATAAGCCTTGGTGAGAATGTGTAGAAATTGGAACCCTCATACTCTATTGGTGGGAATGTAAAATGGTGCAGTCACTTTAGAAAACAATCTGGCAGTTCTTCAAATGTTTAAACATGTAGTCATGTTACCATATGAGCAATTCCATTCCTTAGGTACATACTGAAGAGAAATGAAAATGTATGTGCACACAAATATTTGTACACAAATGTTCATAGAGGCATTATTCATAACAGCCAAAAATAGAAACAACTGGCATGTTCATCAACTGATGAATGGATCAAGTTTGGTATACCCATGCAATAAAATACTATCCCCCAATAAAAAGAAATGAAGTACAGATACATGCTATGGCATGGAAGATCCTTGAAAACATTATGCTAAGTAAAAGAATCTAGTCAAAAGGACCATATATCTACATTAAATGTCCACAATAGGCAAATCCACAGAAATAGTAAATTAATGCTTCTCTAGGACTGGAGAAGGTGAAGAGTATATGGGGGACTGAGGAACATTGGCTAAGGAATATGAGGTTTCCTTTTGGGGTGATGAAATGTTCTAAAATTGATTGTAGTAACAGACAATTCTGAATATACTGAAAGCCACTGATTGCACACTTTAATGAGGGAATTGTATGTAATGTGAATTATGTCTAAGCTGTTTTTGACATGAAAAAAACCTTTTTTTAAAAAAAGGCTTATGACTTGAAGTTGTGCCTTTTTTTTTTTTTTTTTAAGATTTATTTACTTGCTCATGAGAGACACAGAGGGAGAGGCAGAAACACACACAGAGGGAGAAGCAGACTCCCTACCAGGAACCTCACGTGGGACTCCATCCCAGATCCCAGGATCATGCCCTGAGCCAAAGGCAGACGCTCAACTGCTGAGCCACCCAAGCATCCTGAAAGTTGTGCCTTTTTAAAGCTTTTGAGGAGAAGACAAATCAACTTCTTGGGAATGTCAAAAAATTCTCATGTGCTATTTGAAGTTTTGATATAATTTTTAGTGCTGGAATTTACTAATTTAGACCAGTCACTTGCTTGATTTGTATTATTTTTGTCTATGTCATAAAGTGGTGATCAATAAAATAGTGATTAATAGATCAAATGGTGAGTGCCTCACAAGCGCATTGTGAGTCACAATCATCGCCATCAATAGTCATTGTCATAGTCATTAGGCAAGTTGTCTTGCCTAGTGAAAATATTCAGAAGTCCGTCCTTCTTGTTAAATTGGGTTCTTCAAAAAAATGTTTTTTTCAGAAAAGACCTTTTGGTCAAGTATAAAATAGATTCGTCCTTCATCATCCATACACATGCAGTGGGATTCAATGGGATTAACAACTTTGGAGAGTGAAAAATAAGGTGGCAGAGAGTGTCTCCTATGTTTTAGGCTACTCTTTGGTCATCTTTCCCATTGCTCTGAGCAATACTGGAAGCTTTTTCAATTCATCAAAATAGTTGTGTTTTTAAAAATAAGTATGTTTATCATTTCTTTTAAAATGTCCTTTTACTCATGTGACAAGATCCTGCTACATGTCCCTAATACCCTTTTCCTTTTCTTCCTTAGGAAGCTGTGCACATGGCTGATAAAAAGTACATTTCCTATAGCTAGGTGTGGCCATGTAACTAGGTTCTGGGAAATGGGAGAGAAGCAGGAGTGGTGTGTACAATTTGCAAAATCTCTCCTTGAAAGGAAGGGGTGTACCTTTATTTCTACCCTGCATCCTTCCTGCTGGTAGGGGTGTGGACAAATGGCTTCACTTTCAGACCCTACTGAAACCACAAAATGGCCTCGCAATGGGAGCTTTGCAAGGTAGAGTAGCAAGAAAGTTGGAGCCTGGTTTGCCCCTGGACAATCTGCTTCCAGCCTTTTACATGAGAGAGAAAGAAACTTTTTCTTCTTTAAGCCACTTCAGTTTGGAATGTTTAGTCACTGGCAACCAGCCCCAAATCCTAATCATTAGACTTACCTACTTAAAAGTCTTTGGATGCCCCCCACCCCATTCTCTGAAATCAAACCCAACCTTCCTAGCCTGGACATGAGATCTGAGAACACAGTTTGGTGCAGAAGAGTCAAGTGATGGTTGGACGTGTTGGCCATCATAAGAGGAAGGGGCACCACGGGTGTCATATTCATTAAGCATAAGAAGGCTGCCTTGTCTTTCCTTATTTGAATCCCATTTCTCCTCTAAGATGAGTCCTGCCTCCTAACCAAATGGCCTGTGTTTGGTCCCAGTATGCCCCATCGTCTCTCTGTCTCTCTGTCTCTTTCTCTCCCTCTTTCTTTCTCTCATCTCTATCGCTCTTTCCAACTTTTTCATTCTATTTCCTCTACCTAGAATTTTTCTTATACCTCTCACCTAAATATCACAGGTTCCCAATTTAGACCCAACCCATAGGTATCCCGAATTCTAGCTTTTTAACTTTCCACCATATTTTCTCTGAATTTCTATTGTGCTTATTGTCCGAGTTCTTAAGTGGCACGGATTATATACAACACATTGTATAGCTATTTGTCCCTTAAAGTGTATCTTGTTTTCTCAAACAGATTAAAGGTTGCCTGAGGACCAAAATCATTTCCAGAGTGTCTTTGCATCTTCAATAGCCCAGAATAGCAACTTGTACATGTTAAGAGTTCAGTAGCTGCTTGCTGCTGCTGTAAATGATGCCACCAATCCTAATAACAAACTTTGGCAGTGGATAACCCTCGAAAGTTTAGCCCTGTCACACCCCTCAGCAAATTCCTCATCCTTTAGACCCATCCTCTCTGTGGTCTTCAAGAGATACCTCCTGGGGACGCCTGGGTGCTCAGCGGTTGAGCATCTGCCTTCGGTTCAGGGCATGATCCCGGTGTCCTGGGATCGAGTCCCACACTGAGCTCCCTGCATGGAGCCTGCTTCTCCCTCTGCCTATGTCTCTGCCTCTCTCTCTCTCTCTCTCTCTCTCTCTGTGCCTCTCATGAATAAATAAAAAAAATCTTTTTTTAAAAGGGGGGAGATGGCTCTTGGAAGATTTCTCTGAACCATTCAAACCTATTTGTCCTGATTAGACTTTGTAAATACATCTCCAATTACTCATTATTTTATATAATAATCATTTGTTTGCTTGTTTATCTCTGCTCCTTGATTGCAAACTCCTGCAAGGTGAGTATTAGGTCTTATGCATCTTAGAATTGCTTGTGCCCAGCCAACCACCAATATATAATAGATACTCCATAAATGTTTGTTGAATAAATACATGAATGATAAATAAAGACAAAAGCCCGAGAAGGCTCATGACATCCCATTGAGTTTGCTATTCTGCCTTTCAAGCTGGTCTCTGGAGCCCGTTGACCCCAGGTCCCAGGCTTTCATAGCGCCCTGGACATTAGCCATCCCCTTTGACGCCCACCCAGGTCACACGGTGGCCCCTCCTCTGGCTCCACTAAAATGACAATGAAGTCCATGTGAAACCAGCCTGCGTTCAAGTGAAACCAAGGAGAAAAGGTTGTTTGTCAAACTTCAAAGACAGATGTTAGCACTTCTCAGTTTCAGACTGAATCCTAGCCCTTGTGAAGTTCAACTTTCGTTTCTGCTTGGCCAAATGGAATTTCCTGATTCTATGTAAGAAAAGTTTAAGGGTCTCTATTAGAAGATGCTGAGGACTTTGGTGTTCTCACTTACGTGATTGCCCAATTTAATTTTGGTAACTAATATATACATCTCTCTTCTCTTAAAGAGCATAGGTTCTATAATTCAAAAATTTTTTCTTGAATTGCATATATATATACACACACACAATTTTATATATATACAAATTGTGTGTATATATGTATGTATATACAATTTTTTATATATACAAAAAATTTTTTTTTGCCTTTGTTCTTGGCAAGATGTTCAGTCTGTTGCTCCACACTGATGTTCAAAAAACAGGTAGAGACAATCCCCAAGATCCAACTGTTACTGGCTTTTACTCCTGGGAGGAGAGAGGATTCAGAGAGCCAGACTAGGGGTGGAATGTGAGTGGGCTCTGTTCTCTACTCAGCTCTGACTCATGCAGCCTTGAAATCCTCTGTGCCTCTACGTCCCTGTCTGGAAAATGGGCTAATCGCTTTGCCTCCAATCTGCCTCCCAGGAATGTTGCAAGGATTAATGAGTTAATAACGTTTGAAGAGCACTTTGAGCTTCGGATGAAAGATACAGAAGAACAAAGTGTGATGGATATTATGCATAATTAAAAGCCCTAGCAGAAACATTGGTCTGAGTTAACCTCCAATGCCACAATAACCAGCACTCAGACATAGCGTGGAACTGGTATTCAAATATATATCATTTTCCCTAAAAGGGAATTTAAATCTGATACCATGATTATACTACACAAACTTGTTTCATGAGTAGAGCCATCATAATCACTGTGGGTAATTGTATGCTTCCATCACGACCCTGAGGTGGTGGTTATTGCCCTGACCTGGGGCTGACGTACCCTTGGATTCTCATGTACCACACCGTGAACTTTTTAAAGAGAGACCTTTCTGAAGAAATTTTAGGGGCATCAAGAAGATCCACTGCCCCCAAACCATTTTCCTATGTGATCGTGGACTCCTGAAGTTCCTTTAATAGAAGACAAAACTCTTTTCAAATTATACAGAAGACTTCAAATACATGTACCACCCAGATGGCAAAGCAGAGTACCCAAGCCTATGAATTAGGTCTGCCCTGACATAAATGATGGCAGATCCCACCTCCCACTCAGCACAGGTGCTGGTAGGAAAAAGAGAACAAAGGACCTCAAGTTCAAGGGTAGAAATGAGGTCTTCCCCAATAAAAGGGTCCGGGTACCAGAAGGACAGAGTGAGATCCCAAACACCATCAGAGCCTCCTTCACCACTCCACAATGAGCAGCGGCTGCAAAATACAGAACTGTCTCTCTCTCCTTCCTCCACAAAACAGCCTATGCTCACACCTACCCTACTGAGATGCACAAGGAATATATATATACAGGAAACCCTCGGGCAGGAGTGAAATAGCCCCCTGTGCTGCCCTTGCTAGTCTGTCAGGTGAAAAGGCATAATACCAAGAGCTCATCAAAAGTAATCACACTCACACTTCTCCCAAATGACCACGTATACCTTCTAATAGAGGCCTCAGAGCACTTCAGCTGTGTAAAGTGCTCTCTTTTCTTATCAAGTTGATGTCTGAGCTAGAGAGGACAGAAAGCAAGGTCTGCAGACTGGAGGTTATATTGTCCATCACCTCCACACGGGTCTGCTACTGACACTAAAGAAAAATACGGTGCTAGTGGAGAGGCTTCGGGGATGAACAATCTAGGCCAGAGAAGCAGGTGGCCAGGTGGCTGAGGGCGTAGAAACCAAGTCTGTGAAGACAGGCTCTTCAGCCTCAAGGGTAAAGCCTTGGTAATTGTGATGACTTCTTCACACATGTGAAGCACTGGCGTGTGACACTGGGGATTTGCTTTCTGTATGTCATTCCAAAACACAGAGCCAGGCCCAACGCCCAGCACGTGCACACATTTTAATCCAACAGAAGGACACACTCTCTAATAGCACTAACCCAAAATGGAGTTAGCAGTTTAGTGCACCTCCTAAACTCAGAGACTAGTGAGTGTGATGTAAGTCTCATTTAGTGATGCTTCATACTGAGGAGCATTTTTTTTTTAAGATTTTATTTATTCCTTCATGAGAGACACAGAGACATAGCCAGAGGGAGAAGCAGGTTCCCTGTGGGGAGCCTGATGCAGGACTCGGTCCCAGGACCCCAGGATCATGACCTGAGCCAAAGGCAGACGCTCAACCACTGAACCCCCCGGGTGCCCCAGCGAGAAGCATTATTGAGATACTGACCCGAGAGTGAGGAAAAAGAGCAAAGAAAAGCATAAGTGTCTGCAAGACCAGCTCAGACCCTGTGTCTAGCAAATTATTCTCTCAAGGCTCCTTTCCTTTCAATATTTCCTCCTATTTATTATTTTAAAAGTCTTGGAGAATTTTAAGATTCTTTATAAAGGATAATGATTTCCTACAGAATACAGGGCCTCACGTTGCTTTCTAAAACAAAGTCAAGGAATTCAAATAAATACAGATTATGATCTGAATCGTTTGGTGAAGTGGGTAGAAGGAAAAGCCATAGAAACCAGTGAGTTTGAGGCAGAGAAGGCGCAAGAAGGCCAAGGACGGCCCTTTGGCAGCGCGCATCCCCGCTCTGCCCTGTAGGTGGCAGCATTTGTTTGTGGCTGTCGCATCCCTTCTGAATGGCGGCTGGAGGGCAACCGGGTTGGATTGGAGTTCAGCAGCTTCAATTTTCTGAACATCCAGCATAATCAATGAAAATTTTAATATCATTAGGTGACTGACTTTGCTGGGGGAAAGAAAAAGCACACAGAAGTCGGTTCAGCCTGCCTGACGAAAGGGGAAGCGGGCTATTGATTACATGCAAGGTCATAGCTTCATCAGACTTGCCACTACCAACACATTTTTTTTACACTGACCACATATTGAACCCTTTACGTTTTGGTGGAAATCTACACCAATGCAACAAAAACTGTGGTTTGCCATTGTCTTGTCATTCTTGGGTAGATTTTAGGAAGAAACCGATGAAGAAGTAGCTAATGCTAATCCAGTGAAAATTCAGAAAGCCTGTGAACTGTGTCTACAACTTAAGCCAGGAACTTGGGCAAATGTTGCTTTTTATAAAGTAGGGAAAAAATCTAAGTAATGGAATATGTTTCTTAAGGTGTTTAAAAAAAAAAAAAGCTGATGTGCCTTGAAACACCAAACATTCAGCTCCCTGTGCTGGAGTGTCTGTTAATTTATTAGCATGAACCCCACAGTAGGCCAGAGTGCGGAGTGAGAGCCAAGTCTCCTATGGCCACTACATTCAGTCTTTTGGAAAACTCAAAATACACAGTGTGTTAAGATCCTCTAGGGCAAGCATTCCCAACCAGTAGGTCAGGATCAACCTGTAGGTCACCAAGCTCCTTGGGAGGGTGGAGGGGACACCAAATCAGGGCTGGCTCCCAACACTACCCCCCTTCCCCCACCCGCCCTCAGGCTCCCATTGGGAAAAGGACAGCTTGGAAGGGCATCTCAGAGGCCTGCCCTGAGCCTGCTTTCAAGCCCTAGCTTCCCCTGTGCCCAGAGTGTCAATCCTTTGGGAAAATAAAAAAGGCGGTTCACTCCTGGGAGAGGTTGCTCACTCCTGCTGTGGGGTCAGAAAGCCCCACTCTTTGGGGGAATTTCCAAACTGTATTGTTTGTTTGATTTCCTGAAACCTGCCTACTACCCCTAAAAACCAAAAGCTATTTTGCATACTTGGGTTTTTTTCCTCCCTTTAATTAAAGAAAACTTGAGTTTTGTTTTTAAAATTTCACAGCTCACCTAGACATAACTGGATACCAGGGTAGAGTAAGGGTTTAGGGGTAACTTTTTTCAAAATTTGGTAAATGTTATAAAAAGAAAGGGAGATAAAGACACATCCAGTATTTTTAAAAGTGTCCTTTCAAAATATTAACTAATGCAGAATATTAACTAAATTAACTTATATGTAATACTTGAAACACATTATAGAAAAATTATAAGGCTTATATTGAAAACATGAGTTCTACAGGCAGGTTTAGTCTTGGAACTGTTACCGTATTACTTTGCTAGAGCTGCCACAATAAAATACCATAGGCTGCCTTATTTACTATTTTCTGTTTTCTAGTTCTGGTGGCTAGAAGTCCAAGATCAAGGTGTCAGCAGGGTTGGTTTCTTCAGGGGCCTCTCTCCTTGGCTTGCAGACAGCCATCTTGCCCCAGTGTCATCACCTGGTCTCCCTGTGTGTGTGTCTGTTTTTCCCCCTTCTTCTTCTTATGAAGACACTAGTCATATTGGACTGGGGGCGACCCTAATGACCTCATTTCAATGTAATTACCTCTTTAAAGACCCTATGTCCAGGGGCATCTGGGTGGCTCAGTGGTTGAGCATCTGTCTTTGGCTCAGGTCGTGATCCCAGGGCCCTGGGATCGAGTCCCACGTTGGGCTCCCCACAGGAAGCCTGTGTCTCCCTCTGCCTGTGTCTCTCTGCCTCTCTCTCTGTGTCTCTCATGAATAAATAAATAAAATCTTTAAAAGAGAGAGAGAGAGAGGAGGTAATAATAAGATCCTCTGAGTTGTTCTGAGGGTAAACTGATACAAGGCTGCAAAGCACTTCACAGTGTTGAGAGTTTAGGGAATACTAGCTGTGATCTCTCCCCTCACCACCAATGAGGTAGCAGTAAGAAGACAACCCACATGGACACTCCCAAAGTCAAATGAAAATGCCCTGCAGCACTGAGTCAGAAATACCATGGTGGGAGGGATGGGCAAGGGGAAAAAGAAGGAAAACATGATTCCACACCTCTGCTCCTGCTCCTAACACACAGGTATCTCAGAGCAGAGGACTCCTGGAGCCTCCCGCAATTCCAACAAAAAGCCATTCACAAGTCTGACTTCCAGGACCAAACCAAACTCGGAATGAGGGCGAGGAAGGAGAGATGCACCTTCCTTTTCTCACACCAGCACCTGGCTTGGCACAGTGAGCCCGAACCCCCCACCCCCCCCCCACTGCCCCAGAGCTAGTGGTCAAGCAGAGAGGGGGCAATGGCCCAGTGACTGAGAGCCCCACTGCTCCCTGGCATGTTGTCTGGGATGAAGTTTTACAATCAGACCTCTCCTGGCAGAGACAAAGCCTGGCCTGTCTGTCCCTGCTTTCTCCAGGGAAAACACCACAGCCATTAACCCAGTCACCCCAGGAGTTGTGACACCTGATGCTGGCATTGCAGTGAGCTGCTGAAACAGCATTGCAAGGTAGCCTGAGAAAGCCAAACCACAGGGTAGTGATTTCTTGCTGGGGTCAGGAAAGGGCCTCAAGAAAGAGCGACCAAGCATGTGTGTTCCAGAGATACAGGTACACGAAGATCGGCTGAGCGCCTCGCTATTTTCTCCTTCACCACACCTTCTCACTGGTGTTGTTTTTAATTTATGACGTGCGGTGCTAAAGAGACTGCCTATAGATTTAACATTGGCATTTCCTTCATGCAGCAATCCTTTGAATCCCATTTGCTGTAAATTTCTGCAGGGTGACATAAAAATGATCTTTTTTTTTATTACTGAGCACATGATAATGAGCTATTTTTTCCAGTACCGGGGAAAGGCTAGAATAAGGCACATAGGTTTTGAACCCCCAAACCCACTTCATTTGGCCTGGATCCAGGAGGAACGCTGTAGCTGTAGGGGCCCAGGTACAAACCGTCATACCATCCATTATTTTGTAAAAATACTAATGGAGCATGGCTCTAATCATATAATCTTTTGCATGCAAATAACTCAGACCATCACCTGATTTAAGGAAAGGATTTGTATGTGGCTCCATATGCCAGTTTCAGGAGGGTCAGCTTTTTTTCCATCATGTTAGTATGCTTCATAAAGTTGTCTATAGTTGCCATATATGTAGGGTAAATAGAAGAAAAGGTGTAAATAGAAGAAAAATATATTCTCTAGCACCAATAAAAGGTTTCTGAGCTTCCACATGAAGTGCGAAGTCAAATGTTTGGAACTAGGAGTTTACCTTGAGAAGTGAGAAGCTAAGATATTTCTTTCTCCCCCCTTCTACTGCCAGGGATGTGTCTTGTCCATGCCTCTCCATCAGTGCTCCTAATTCCTGCTTCAGCCCATGTCCCACTGTGTCCCCCCGGCCACCTCCAGCTCCTGCTACTTCCCCCGACCACACTCAACTCCTGCTGCTTCCCTCTGGCCACCCTCAGCTCCCGCTGTATCCCCCTGGCTAAGACCCCCAGCTCCCACTGTATCCCCCTGGCCACCCCAAGCTCCTGTTGTATCCCCCTGGCTACGACTCTCAGCTCCCACTGTATCCCCTTGGCCACCCCCAGCTCCCGCTGTATCCCCCTGGCTACCACCCCCAGCTCCCACTGTATCCCCCTGGCCACCCCCAGCTCCCGCTGTATCCCCCTGGTTATGACCCCCAGCTCCCACTATATCCCCCTGGCTACCACCCCCAGCTCCCACTGTATCCCCCTGGCTACCACCCCCAGCTCCCACTGTATCCCCTTGGCCACCCCCAGCTCCCGCTGTATCCCCTTAGCCACCCTCAGCTCCCGCTGTATCCCCTTGGCCACCCTTAGTTCTGCTGTACCCCCCTGGCCACCCCCAGCTCCCACTGCATCCCCCTGGCTACCAGCCCCAGCAATAGGATTCGTGGTCGGCAAAATAATGGCCAGCCAAAGATGTTCATGTCCCAATTCACAGAAACTGTAAAAATGTCACAGTACTTGGCAAAGGGGAATTAAGATTGCAGATAGGAATTAAGGTTCTTAATCAGCCGACCTCAAAATAGGGTTGTTATCCCAGGTCACCGTGGAGTAAGGACAAAGGTCCATAAATATGGTAGAGGTGGCAGAGGAGTCAGGGCCAGAATGACGTAATGTGACAAAGGCTCAGCCAGCCATTGCTGGCTTTGAAGATGGAGGAAAGGGGCCAGTAGCCAAGGAATGTGGGTCACCCCTGAAAGCTGGACAGGTGAGAAACCGGGTCCTCCCCTAGAGCATCCAAAAAGGAACACAGCCCTGCTTGCACCTTGATTTTGGCCCAGGGAGACCCCTTTGGGACTTGTGACTTCCGGAACTATAATATAATAAATTTGTGCTATTTTTAAGCTACTAAGTTTACGATAATTTGTTACAACAGCAGTAGGAAGTCCTACACCACCTCTTCCTCTCAGCCCTCTAGAACTAAAGGGGGAAAGGGCATCTTGCTGTACCTGATTAATAGGTCTCTCCACTGTCCTTGCTTGCCTCTTAGATCTTTCATCACGTGCGTAACCCACAAATCCATGTTCCTGACTGGACTGTGACTGACCCACGTACCATAAATGCAAACGGGTATTTAATTTTCTAAAAGCATCCAAATGGTAAGAGGAAAAATGCTAGCTAATAAGTTAGTTACCTCTGCAGCTAAGTTAATATACTGCAGTGTCCAAATATATTTTTTGGATGCCTTTTCCAGTTGAAGACTCTGCATCCATATATCTATACTTACATGAGTTAAATACTGAATGCTTGGCATCTCTGATCAAGCAAAAGAAGGAAGTACACATGACATGGAAGACCTCGCTCTGAAGAATTTTCTTCCTAAAATCAAAAGCTCGCACATTTCCCTTCAGTGTCTTGCCAGATCTGCCCAAACCTGCTCTAAATAACCAGTGCCATCAAAAACTCACCTCACAAGTTTTAACCATGGCATTTTTCCCTATTAGGATTTCATAGGAATATTAATAATGCAATCTTCCTGCCATTTTGGCAAATGCAATATCATGCATCATTGCCGGTCTCTTTCCTAAGAGGCCTTAGGCCTTCTAGGGAGGGGGTGTTTTAAGTGGAGTTAGTTTAGACATTTAGGAAAAGCTGTTGTAGCCCAGATAGTATCGGCTAAATTATAAAACATTTACTTTACAAAAGGCTTTAAATATTCAGTTTCTTCTTTATAGCTCATTTAAAGACATTATTTTGTTTGAGAAAAAGAGCATTCACCGTTTATAATGAAATAGTCCACCTAGGGGTAAAAAGAAGTCTCCTTCCTCATTCTTTTTCACACAACTGCTCTGTTCTTGAATGTACAAGAGCGTTTCAGGACCTTGGCCCAACGGATAGTATATTAGTCTCCTAGTGCTGCAACAACAAATTCCACAAACCTAGTGTCTTAAATCAACATAAAGTTATTATCTTATAGCTTTGGAGGTCAGAAAAGCAGACTGAGTCCTTTAGGGCTAACATCAAGGTGCCAGCAGAACAGGTATTTCTGAGACTCCAGAGAAGAATCTCTTCCTTCTCACTTTTACCTTTTAGAGGCTGCTGATGTGGCTTGGCACATGGTCATACCACTTCAGTCTGCTTCACATGGCCTTTTCATCTGCCTCTGACTCCTCCTACTTCCCTCTTGAATGGACTCTTGTGACTGTATTGGTCCCACCTGGAAATTCAGAACATCTGTCATGTCAAGATCCTTAATTTAATCACATTTGCAAAGTCCCTTTTGCATATAAAGTAATAGTCACAGGTGCTGGGGATTAGGACATGGACATATTTGGGGGGTTATTTTTCAGCCTTCCATAGACTACTTTCTGGCCCCCAAAGATTCACACTCATCCCACATGCAAACTGCAAGCAGCCCCATCCCAAGGTCCCCAGAGGCCTTAACTCACTACTAGTCCAAACTCTCATCCAAGTCTCATTGGTGCCAATCTCCCAAATCTCATCTAAATCATCCAAATCAGGTATAGGTGAGTCTCCATGTAACCCATTCAGCGGCAAAATTCCTCTCTTTCCATAGACTTGTGAAATTAGACAAGTTATGTATTCCAAAACTGTGATGGGCCACACATAGGATTGTGGTTACAGACACTGCCCTTCAAAAACGATGAACATAAAAAAAAAAAAAAAAAAAAAAAAAAACGATGAACATAAACAAAAAGAAGTCTGATCCTAGCCAATGTTCAAACACAACCAGGCGAAAACTCTATTACATTTTCGAACCTGGGAATGATTCGGACCCTTGAAGTCATCTATTTTCTTGGCAGGTAGCACATATCCACAGCTGAGTACTTTTATCAGCCTGTCTCCACCTGTAGAATCTGAGGAGTCCCCCACCTTCTTTCATTTGGCCTCTCTGTGTCTCTTTCAGTCCAAGCTGACAGTGTTTCTACTAGTATAACATTTTCAAAAACCCAATGGGCTATCATTCAGCCTGCCGCAGATAGCATGGATAGAATAATTAACAAAGGGAAGTAAGTTGCGACCCCTGGAGAATAGTCTATCCGTGTTGTAAAGTACTATAGACCAGAACAGTCATTCAATCCTAAAGGCATGTCAGGCCTTTATTTATTTTTTTATTTATTTTTTCATGTCAGGCCTTTAAATCTCAAGTCATACACTAGAACATCTTACCTGAAAGAACTTTCAACTGCGATATATTGCCTTACAGTCAAAAAGTCAGAATGCATGCTAAAAAGGAAAACCATGCTGCCCAGAGGATGCTGATGACTAAAAAGAATAACCAAAAAAGAATTTGCTGCTCAAATTACAGCAGGAGGGACTGGGGAGCACTTGTTTCTAGTAAACCAAACTAGTGTCAGGATGGTAAAGGAAGCCATGAACCTGCTTTCCAGGAGGTTCTTAATAACTTCTTTGGAAAGGAGTGACACCAAGCTCAAGTCCCCACTCCTGGCAATACGGCCACTGTAGAAGTGACGATCAAACCATCCTTTCACTTTTCATCCACTAACCTAGCAATAGGGGAAAAATAAGCCACGGAAAGACTCAGGGTCATGTGTGGCCAGCAGAACACCCCACAGGTATGCTCTGGCAGTAAGGGTAGGATAGCCACATCATGTGCCCATTTATGTCCTGGAATCCCCAGTGCCATTTTGGGCTAACCCCAAAATCAAATCGACTTTCTCCCATAGGAATTTATCATATGTTTCAGTAGATGGAGTACAAATTAGAGACAAATAGAGTGACCCATCTAATTCTGCCTTTCCAACTGATTTCTACAATTACTAATTAATTACATTACAGAACTGGATTAATTTATAACACTGATAAATAGGCCCATTAGCCATCATGGAAATGCAGCTTAGAGCCACAATGAGATACCATGTTAAGCCCACTAGACAGGCAAATATTTATAAAGTCTGACCATAGTGAGTATTGCCTGGAATGAGAAGAAGTGGGAACTCTTGAGGGGTGCAGAGAGAGAGAGGTTTTAGGTGGAAGAAGGAGATTATAATTTAATTCAACTACTTTGGAAAACAACTTGGTAAAAATTAAAAAGTGATACCACACAACCCATTGGGTTGCACACACTAAGTTTACCCTTGCACATGAGCCCGTGTTCAAGACAGTAATCCAGTCTATTGGCAGGAAAATCCATAAATACACTGATATATATTCACACAATGGAATCCTGTACAGGAGTGGATATAATGAAATAATAGCTACATGCTTCAACATGGATGAATCTCAGTAGCTTAATATCTAGTGAAATAAGCAAGCCTTAGAAAATACATACATATAGTATGATACCATTTAATAAAGTTCAAATCAAGCATCACATTATAGAACTCTAGCATATATAATAATTCTGCAAAGAAAGGAAGGTAATGAAAATAAATCAGGTATCAGGATATTGATCAACTGGAGGTAAAAAATGGAATGGGGGAGCTTCTGCACGGAACTTCAGGGGTTTCGGGCATGTTGTATTTCTCCAGTCAAATGAGTGGGTTCATGGGGGTTTGTTTTATTATTAAGATGAATGATTTTTATATGTTACATATTTTTGAACTATAACCAGGATACAATTTTGAAATTCCCCCACTGTCCTCTTACAATTATGGCCCTTTCCTCCTACCCCTGCTAAAACCCCCAGTGGCCCATGACTTTACTTATTCCCACATTATAGAAATTCCCAGTCATCCTACATGACTCCAATCAGAAATCAGAATGTTTTCCATCTTCATTCAGCCCTGAGATCTGCTTCTCTCATGGCTTCTAGCTGGGCATATCATAGGTATACTACTTGAGGTCAGCTTCATCTCCACTGCCCCTACAGAGTTCCTACCGAATTCTCCTCTGAGTTGGAGCATGAGGAGGGAGTGGGGGAAAGAGAAGCAGAATGTTCTAACTTAACTAGTAAGATCATAAACTGCCTTTAAGCTCTCTGTACATGGCAAATTCAATAATGGACTCCTTCAGGTACTCTCTTGCGGGTTCCTGCAAGAGCCCAACTGTGACACTCACGTGGTAGGTCATGCAGTTTCTACTTCCAGCTGATGCTCCCCTGCTTGGCACCTGGTTTCCGGGTGATTCACTGCACGCAGATTCTCTGTTGGCATGCCTTGTTCTCACAGGACCCAAGATGGCTCCAGATTGACTTTCTCCCCAGATGTGTAGTACTTCTCTCTCTTGCAAGAAACATTCATGTCCTGTTGGCCCCAATAAAGGGAGGGCAGGTCAGCCCCACTCCCCTTTGCCCTATCCCAGGTCATTTCTTTGATCCAGCTCTTTTTCCCTCTCAATTTCTGGAGCTGGAGGGTTGCACAATAAGTACATGGAAGGTCCCCACCCTGAGCCTCAGGGCTGACATTTTTCTTTTCTCTTCAAGATTTTATTTATTTGAGAGAGAGAGAGAGAGAGAGAGAGAGAAGTAGGGAGAGTGGCAAAGGGAGAAGGAGAAACAGGCTCCCGGTTGAGCAGGAAGCCAGACATGGGGCTCAGTCCTAGAACCCTGGAATCATGACCTGAGCCAAAGGTAGACACTTAACCAACTGACCACCAAGGCGCCCCAGAGCTCACACTTTCTACCCAACCTTCTTAGCCCCTCCTTCTAGATAAGGGATGGGATTAAAAAAATCATAGACTAGCTTTCACCAAAGGAATCAAAATCAAAATTTCCTCCAAATGTCTAATCCCTTTATTTGGGTAAGAAACCCAAGAGTTATATAACAATTTCTTGGTTATTTCCTTTTAAAAGTTACATCTTTGGTGTCTGCTTCTCAATAGACTCCGGTATTTTATATCTTTATATGTTGGTGGTGCCTTGGGCAAATATTCTAACTTCACATCTTTTGACAGGTGTTATCAAATATTTCACTTTTCACTTGGAAGAGAGCAGCCTTATGTTAGTTTAAAGAAGCCACCTGTCTTCTTTTCCTTTGCACTCTCAGATCTGGCTTCCTTGGGGTCAGCACCTTGGGCCCATGGCTGGCCATCCTTGTTAGCCCCTACCTGTCTACTTTTTCCTCGACAGCATCCTACTAGCACAGCAACTATCATGAGAACACCATAGCTTTGGCCTCATTTATGAAATGAAGATGATATTACCTGCTTCACTATGGTGAGTGTTAAGAGGAATGCAGAAATAAAAGTAGCACACAAATATAATTTGTTTTTACTGTTATGACTACCGACTGCACTTCCTTTACAATCTTGGAGGCTATATATTCCAGAAAAAAACTATAGAAGGCAGGATCAAAGTCTCTTAGAAAGTATGGAATGGGGAGGAGGGGACCCACAGATAAAATATAATTAAAAGGACACAGCAACAAAAAGTTCTAAAAGATGTTTGTTGCTAAAGCAATTAATAGTCACTATATTTGAATAATATGTTTAAAATACTAACTTGAAAAAAATGTAACCCTTTTTCTGAATAATCTTCAGTTGGTCAAGAAATATTGCTTTTGATTATGGTCTAAGGTAAAGTCACCAGGTAAAAATTCAAATTTCAGATAAACAATGAATATTCCTTTAGTATAAGCATACCCCTTGCAATATTTGAGACATAGTTGTGCAAGCGATTATTCATTGTTTATCTGAAATTCAGATTTCACTGGGTGTCCTGTATTTTTATATGCTAAATCTGGCAACCAGGGTCTAGGGAGGAAGTTTCTTTCACAAGTTTTATGTTATGCAAATTGAATCTTTTTCAAGTTTTCAAGTCAGCCTTCACTAGATTGAAATGTCATGTGTTTTATTCTTGCATTCTCCTTTATTCCATTTTCATAAATCTCAGTAAGATGTACAACCTCCAGGACTTTTCACAAATACTATGTTGCTACAGGATTTTTTCTCCTTGTATCTAGTCCTGTAATATAGATTGAGAGGGTGTTACTTGTTTGTTTGATAAATATTCATAGAGTACCAGGGATTCGATGATAAGCAACAAGATACCCATTCCTCCCCTCATGAAAACTAGGGTCTAGGGAAGGGAACAAATATCAACCAATAATCACAACCCCATAGACCTGCTTAATAATTTTTGAGAGCGGAGAAGTAATACTTGTTTTTGTTCTACTTCATTAAGGATCTTGACCTAAACCACATGTATTTATTTAAAGGTTATGGATTTTTAAATTGTACAGAAATAAAGCAGTGACATTAGAATCACCATTGGCAAAACTATGGCTGGCAAGAGACTGCTCTGCCCCAAACCATTTGCATTATTTCTCTTGTTTTCACAGTTCTGATCAGTTTGTTGCCCAATTCCTTTTGACCCTTGGTGAATATGGGAGTTCTTATATACTTTCCCATTCCATTAATTCGCTTTCCCGGCACTGAAGAACATCCCTATTTTTTCAGCCTTACATGAAAACAAGGTATTTATGACTTTCTTCTCTAAGATATCTTATACCCTATTTCTATTCCCATCCCACCAAACTTGCAAATATTTTAATGCTTCTCTTGTCTCACCAGCCTCCTGTCCCGGCCCCAATGACTAGCTTTCGTAGAGATGGTTTTTTACCGTTAGATCATTATTGGCATTTCCTTGCAACTCATCTCTTTTATTTCAAGAAACTTTCATTAGCTCTTACATTACACATTCCAAGACAATCTTCGAGTCTCCGCCTGCATTTAAATTTGATACATGTAAATATAGCAAATTTGTAGCTCACCAATCTCTCCGTATTTCATTATCTTCCCCTAACTCAAGTTTCTCAACCCTGGCACTACTGACATTTTGAGTGAGACATTTTTTTGCTTGGCAAGGAGGGGCATCTGCCTGCACTCTAGGCTATTTAGCAATATCTCTGGCCTCTACCCCTAGATGCCAGTAGCAAAACTCAGTTGTGAGATCTTCCCCAGTTGCAACAACCAAAAATATCTCCAGAAATTGCCAAAATCCTGAGAGGGGAACATTCCTGGCAGAGGACTACTACAACACCCCCTAAGTCTCTATTTTTCCCCCCACTGGATGCTGGTTTTCTTCATACAGAGCATATTATATAGGGTATAGGGTGACCAGTTGTCTCAGTTTGCCTAAGCCCAAGGGTGTGGGGTAGGGAGTGGTTCCTAGGAGACAGAACTTAAGTACTGAGGTGCACAGACCAGGACAAATTAGTCATCCCATTGGGTAACACAGTCTTAAATCCTCGCAAATCCACCAATAGTTTGCCTTCACTTTGTCAGATAAATGTCATCGTGACTAAATATGGAATCCTTGTCTTAATACTACCTTCTCAGTAGCATAAGGATATTACTGGCTCACTTTCTAACACAAAGGGGGATAGGTTAAAAAAAAGTCTGAGTCTAGTCTGATTGTATTCCTTTCATAGTAATTTGTTCTTCCTAGCTGGAAACTTGTTAAGATTTTCTCTTTATTCATAGGTGTTAAGAATTTTACCAGAATATATCAAATATACACCTTTATTCTCATTCTCCCCCTCCCCTGGTGTCTGGTGTCTCCTGGAACTTAAGCAATTCTCTCAAACTGCAGATTTGAATATTTCTTCTTTCATGTATTCAATTATTGTCTCCCCTCCATCTCTAGTTTTTCCTTCTTCTGGAATCCCTTTAGTCCACATGTCATGTCTTACAAATCTATCTACTCCAGGTCTTTCATCTTTGTCCTTACTGTTTCCATCTTTTAGTAACTGTTTTGTTCTGTGTTTTAAGACATTTCTTCTACTCTTTGCTTCTCAGCAATGGCAATTTCCTCCCTCAGTTTATCTACCAGTTGTTTAATGTTAAATAATATAGGTTTTGCATTTCAAAAATCGTTTGAGCACTTCTCTTGAACCTCTCTTGGCTCCTGATTTCATTCAGGTTGGTTTCTGTCTTCTAAAGCAGTTCAGTTTCATTAGGAGCCAAGTCTATTTATTTGTTCTCCCTTACTCCAGCCCCTTAAGCCCCCTCAAGTGTGCTACTCTTCTCCTTTGTGCATTGGGGCTCAGGTTCAACTGTTGGGACTCCTTGAATGATGAAAGATGCTATCATACCTTTTCATGTGGCCTAGGGGTTGTTTGGTCCCTGGCCAGACACTAGGAAGATGCTTTTCTGCTCTCCGGCCTCCTTACATTCTGGCCTTACCCAACCTCAAAAAAAAAAAAAAAAAAAAAAAAAAGAGTAGGGGAGATCCCTGAGTGGCTCAGTAGTTTAGCACCTACCTTCAGCCTAGGGCGTGATCCTGGAGTCCCAGGATCGAGTCCTATGTTGGGCTCCCTGCACGCAGCCTGCTTCTCCCTCTGCCTATGTCTCTGCTTCTCTCTCTCTCTCTCTCTGTCTGTCATGAATAAATAAATAAAATCCTAAAAAAAAAAAAAAAAAGGAGTAAAAGGAACCCAGCTGTTACAGACCACCAGTTTTCCTTGGAGAGCAAGGAGAATGTGCTGTGTATAGTTATCCAATCCCGTGTCACTTTCCTCTCTGCTCTTTATTTTACCTTCATTTATTCCTTCTCGAACATTATTTCTTTTTTTAATGACCTATGTCATTTTCCTTTTCCTGAAGAATTTCTTTGAATATTTCTTTTCTTTTTAAGATTTTATTCATTCATGAGAGATACGCACAGAGAGGCAGAGACATAGGCAGAGGGAGAAGCAGGCTCCCCGCAAGGTGTCCGATGTGGGACTCGATCCCAGGACCCCAAGATCACGCCCTGAACCAAAGGCAGACGCTCAACCACTGTGCCACTCAGGTGCCCTGAATATTTCTTACAAGGCAGATCTACTAGTGACGAATTCTCTCAATTTTTGATTATCTAAGGAAGTCCTTATTACTCCTTCACTTTTGAAAGACATCTCACTGAATACAGAATTCAAGATTAATGGATTTTTTTTCGTTCAGCATTTTAAATCTTTCACTCTACTCTCACTTGCATAGTTTCTGAAGAAAAGTCTGCTATAATTCTGATCTTTGATCCTCTATAATTAAGGTAGATTTATAGTGCCCCACAACCTCAGTTTCTCCAAAGATTTTCTCCTTGTCTTTGATTTTCTGAAGTTTAAATGTAATATGCCTAGGTGTTGCAGTTTGGCATTTATCCTGCTTGGGGTTCTGTGAGCTTTCTGGACTCTATGGTTTGGTGTCTATCATTAACTTTAGGAAATTCTCATCATTATTGTTTTTTAAAGATATTATTTATTTATTTATTTATGAGCGACACAGAGAGAGAGGCAGAGACATAGGCAGAGGGAGAAGCAGACTTCCTGTGGGACTCGATCCCAAGATCCCAGGATCACGACCTTAACCAAAAGCAGATGTTCAACCACTGAGCCACCCAAGTGCCCATCATCATTGTTTTAAATTTTTTCTTCTGTTCCCCCCTCTTTCTTCTCCTTCTGGTATTTCTATTATGAATATATAACATCTTTTGTAATTGTCCCATAGTTCTTGCATATTTTCTTTTGACTCTTTCATTCTCTTTTGTCTTTGCATTCTTTTGGAAGTTTCTATTGACATTTCTCCAAGCTCACTGATTCTTTGTTCAGCTGTATCCAGTCTATTGATGAGCCCATGAAGGGCATTCTTCATTTCTGTTATAATTTTTTCATTATTATTGTGCTAGCCTTCCCTTTGGTTTTTAGAGTTTCCATCTCTCTGATTATATTTTCCATTTGTTCTTCCATGTTGTCCCCCTTTTTAATTAGCTCTCTTGGCCTATTAAGCATAGTTGTTTTAAATTCCCAGTCTGATAATCCCAAAATATCTGCCGTATCTGAATCCAGTTCTGATACTGGCTTTGTCTCTTCACACTATGCTTTTTATCTTTTAGCATGCCTTGTAATTTTTGGTTGAAAATTGGGTATGATATACTGGGGAAAAGGAACCTCATACTGGTTTTCATGGAGGTTTCTACTCACGGACTTCTCCCCAGTAAACTGGGATTCTCTATCTGTCTCTCCAACTTGGAGGCAGTGGTTTGCCCTGTGACCTCAATTCTCTGATGGATCTAATAAGACCAGTTGATTTTTCATTTGTCTAGCTTTTTTCTTACTGTGGGAATGGCAGTAATGACTTCTAAGTTTTTTTACAGGCCAGACTGGAAACCAGGAGTCCTCCCTTCTGTTTCCACTAAGAACACTCCCCACTCTGCAAACCAAGATAATATTTATTTTATCTTCGTCACTCAGGCTCTGGCCACTAACTCCAAGCTCTTGTCACGCACACAGAGAAGTCCTACATCAACTTTCTCCAACAGAATCAGCCAGCGTCCTCGTGCCCTCCGGTCCAGCATCCTGCTGGCTTTAGGAGAGGGGCACACATTTGGGGAAAGCCTGGACACATTTAGGTGGCTGTCTTCTCCTAAGTCTCCTTAATCCACTTGCACCTGGCTACCTGCCAGAGCAAATGTAGGTTCTGCCTCTTTTCTTTCTTTCCTTTTTTTTTCCCCCTGCTGCCATCAGCCTGGCCCAGTTTTCCTATTCCTTCTGCTCTCTCTTCCTCACAGGGCATTTTACCAGCTTCTCCGCAGGTCTCTTCCCAAATCGTCCCAGTTTAGTTTTCACTAACAGTGAAGCACAACTTGGATCATTTCACTGCCTCCTTAGAAATTGTCAGTGTCTTCCCAATGCTTTCTGGATTAAATACAACATGCCCAGGCCTGACATTTAGGCCCAATCTGCATTTCTCATCTCGATTCTCATTGATCTCCTGCAAGCAACGGACTCCAAGCCAAGTTAAAATTGTAGACATTTTCCCAACACCTGGGCATTTCTTATTTTGTGCCTTTGCCTTATCAGTTCATTGCTGCCACCTAAAATACTTCCTCAGGTTGCCAAATTCTTACCCATTCTTCAAACACTTCTCTTTTATAAGCTCTTTCCTCATTCTCAGAACCAAAAGCTTACTTTTTCTCACTTTCTCTCTCGTGAGCTTCCAAACCACTTTCAATTTCAGCATTGAACACTCTTTTCGATTAAGGTATTATTGTCCTTTGGGTACCTGTCTTTTCTGTCTGTGATATTTCTAGCGCCTTAAGAACAGTCTGTGCCGTACTAATCTCCATATTCTTTTGCAACATCTAGCACAATGTTTTGAAACGGTAGTTGCTTAACAAATATATCTTCAATCCACTTAAAAGCATGTTATATCAAGATGGAAATCCATGGCTTTCAACACATTCATTACAGTGTTGGTGTATTGAATAAAACAGATTATAGTATATCCTTAACACTCACAGGGGGAGAAAGACTGGGGACCTTGATGAATCCTAAACCTAGAAGTCAGAAATGTTCATGTATGCCCTTTATTCATCCTTCATTATGATTCTGCCAGTAGCTATCTGTTTACCCAGCTCTCCACATGTGAAATACATTTTCTGTCTTTCTTTAACTTTTTCTCTTACTCGTTGACCATTTTACCCAACCAAAGTTTTTAATCACTTCATGAATGCTACTCTACCCGTGCTGGGAGTACACAACCCAGGGACATACAGGTAGCCAATTGGCTTGGCAATATGTGCTGTTTCTTTTTATCCCCAAAATGACAAATTACTCTGTTACGGGCTCTAAGCTGGTTTGGTTACAACTATTGACCACCATAACTGTTAAAACCTTACTATTAGGAAGCTGCTATATTAAGATAAACATTCAGGGAAGCTTGGGTGTCTCAGTGGTTGAGCATCTGCCTTTGGCTCAGAGTGTGATCCTGGGGCCCTGGGATCAAGACCTGCATTGGGCTCCCTGCGGAAGGAAGGGAGCCTGTTTCTCCCTCTGCCTATATCTCTGCCTCTCTATCTGTGTTTCTCATGAATAAATAAATAAAATCTTACAAAAAAAAAAAAAGAAGAAGAAAAAGAACATTCAAATTGTCTGCTACTTGCCATAGATATAATTCAATTTCCAACAACTTTGGTTTTGGGATATTACCCCCCTGCTTCTACTTGTTTCTCCCTCTATCTCTTTGGAAACCACACAGCTGCAATGATCATCAACACTAACATTCTAAGCCACTAGAATAAGATAACCTTTTTCTATTGACTTTTTTTGTTGTTGTGGTAAAATACACACAACATAAATTTACCATTAGTGACATTCAGTACACTCACAATGTTATGCAACCCTTACCACTATTTCATCCCAGATCTTCTGACCTTTCCTTTTTTTTTTTTTTTTTTTTTTCTTTTCCTAATAGTTTTTTGCTGAAATGTGTTAGGACTATTTTCTATAATGTAGGCAGGTATGAATTTTGCAGAATTGGATATTTTAAATCTCACAGACTGGCCAGCTTTTATAAAGTGATCAAATAAACAGCCCTAAAGGGAGAGCCACTGTTTGATCTCTCCGTTGGTCTATGTAGAAGCATTTTGAAACTCATATGTCCCTGAGACTCATTTGCCTCGGGAGGACCAGGCAACGTGGTTTCTAGCTCCTGGCAGTATGTTCCTGGAACAGTAACAAACCTGGATGAGGCACAAGAGACCCAAGACCTTGGCACATTTTCACCTAAGCCAAGTCACACCATTAAACCTCAGTTAGGAAATATCAATAACTTTTGAAAAGTGGATTGCAGTTTAGCATATTACCAGCTGTCAGCGCCTCAGAAACTAAATTGAATGGCCCGGGAATTGAGATAGGAAAAGTAAAGGAAAAAAATCTCCCAGGCCTCCTTTAATATCGTTTGTGACATGCCCCCCAAAGCTCAGTCCACCACCCCTCCCCAACAACTGAATAAAACATAAATAGTAAAAACAGAGGTTTAGTTTGGTTTAAAAAAAAAAATCAGGACAGAACGATTATAAAATTCCAGAAGTATAGAAGCTGATGTCTTAAAAACCACGACTCGTTCTGCTCTTATATTTTATAATATAAACCAGATGTCTTGAGTTTTTCCAAATAACTTCTTTCAGAGAAATAATACTTTGGTCATTGGCATGTTTTTGATCTTAGGTAAATTATTCCTACCTATTTTTTTCTCAACCTTCACAAATGCTGTTTTCAGAAAATTCTCAAAGTAAATATTCCTTAACTAGGCTAATTTGATTTTGCAACTATCCATTTTAACATTGACTATTTATCACATAATAGGGTAATGGTTTTGAAAAATTGGAATTTAATGAGAAAAATGCATTTATGTAAGTCCTTTGACCTAAGGATATCCAATTTGCTGGAACATCACTTAGGAAACATCAGCTTGGTTGGCAAATTGAGATAGAAGGAGTGGCCCAACATTCATAACAATGCCTGAGGTCTTTATAATGGTGGATTCTGGTGACTGACACCAAAAAAAAAAAAAAAAAAAAAAAAAAGGAAAATCAGGGAATTCAAAGGGTGTCCCTTGAACTTGCTAGGTTATGTTGCAAGGGCAAACATTCAACCAGTTTCAAAATAAATCCCATTAAATCTCCTGATGTTTCACCTGAATCTTAGGGTTTGTGTGTATTCCAGGGTCATAGAAAACCAAAGCGTAGCACAAATCAAGATGGCCGTGAAAACAGATCAAAGTGAAGCTAGAAAGTTCCATATTCCCTGATCAAGACATTTCTGTCTCACCAGCCTGGGCCCTCGCCCTGAACTGACTGCCAAAACTGGCAGATAAATAAGCACGCTGAACTGCCAGGTGTCTTAGTCCAAATCAGTCCCAATAGATGGAATAAAAGTAACCACTTGGGCCCCATCACATCGCACAAGCGGGCTATTCTGCTGTGTGTGTCTTGGTCACGCAGACACGTTAACATCATCACATGGCCAAATGCAAAGTGACTAACCCTCTGTGCCCACGGTCTGCACCGCGCAGCTTTCATCAGGCAGGCAGCCCTAAGGGCCCGCAGGCCGGCCAGGGACGCGGCCTCGGACTGTCTCGGGAAGGCCTGGACAGGGGTTCTTTTATTTTTTTAAAAAATATTTTATTTATTTATTCATGAGAGACATAAAGAGAGAGAGAGAGAGGCAGAGACACAGGCAGAGGGAGAAGCAGGCTCCATGCAGGACGTGGGCTCGATCCCGGGTCTCCAGGATCACGACCTGGGCCAAAGGCAGGCGCTAAACCGCTGAGCCACCCAGGGACCCCTGGACAGGGGTTCTAGTGACACCTTCGGATCGGCGCCCCTCCGCTTCCCCCACCCCCCAACAGGGCTTGTTAAGACGACAGGTCAGCAGGGGCGCTCTGCTGGAGTCCAGGCCCTCGGGCCAGCGCCCCGCAGCCCCCCGCAGCCCCCCTGCAGCTCCGGCTCGCGGCCCCCCCACCCCCCAGCCCTCTCCCTGCCGCCAGCCGGGCCTTGCCTTCACCCAGAGCACAGCGGTTCCTCTCACTGTCCTCCCCTTGAGACGGATTTGAACCCGGGTCTGCCGGCTAAAGCTTGTGGAGTATTTCACTTTAGAAGTTGAGGGTAAGGAGCCCAAGAACAGTGGACGGCTATTGATTCTGAGAAAAAGTACATTATCTGGTTTCTAGGCTAAGACCTGGCCCAAGCCTCATAACACATCTTGGTAAATATTTCAAGGACCAACTATGAAGCATAAAGCAGGAGTCGAAGCCTCGGAACAAAGCATCACACCAGACTTTGGGGAAACACAGTCCATCTGCAACAGACCCATAATGGCCTGGCTGAGGCTTTCAGGGGGGAAAAGGGTAATGTAGGAAACACACTTTTGCCAAAAGATGAAAAATGGGCCTAAATTTTGGTATAAGGCCTCTGGCCTTCTTCCAATGGGACATATTAAAACCAATATCAGGGGTGGTACAGCAGGAGCTGCTAGAATGACTCATTCTCCCGACATAGCCACCCAGACAGTTGGCAAGCTGCCCTGCTCCACCCATCTCTGATCTCACCACAACATGTAAGCATCTGGTACATTCATCATCTTCTCTGGGGCATGAATGAATGCTTAGGATGTAGATAATTTAGCAGGAATATATGTGTGTATTATCATGCAGATAAGACAATTATTTCATAATAGAAATGGAACCCAAATCGTCTTGGTCTGACTTTTGATCTTGCCAGCGCTGCAGAAAAACACTTGCTGATATGTTCGATAGTCAGGAAATGGAAGCACAGAAGGAGAGAGAGATTACAGGCTACTCTGTGCATTTGCCACCACGTGCTGTGATCTTAGCCCTTTCTTGTGGATATCTGATTTCACAGGGAAAAGGAAAAGGCAAATGAGTGACAAAGAGGTCCCCACCCACCATGTACACATTTTCCATACTAGCATAGAACTGAAAAAGAGAATAGAGTCATATAAATAAAGCAAAAGTGTATAAACAGACCAGATGCAATAAAATGATTTTAAAAAGACAAAGAGAGGGCACCTGGTTGGCTCAGTAGGTTAAGTGTCTGACTCTTGATTGCAGCTCAAGTCTTGATCTCAGAGTGGTGAGTTCAAGCCCTGTTTTGGGCATGGAGCTTACTTAAAAATAATAATAATAACAAGAAGAAGAAGAAATAAATTTTAAAAAGAAAAGGAGAGAGAGAGAGAATAAATGTAAAAGAAATTTGTAAAAATGACTTTTCATTAAGATAAGTTTGAGTGTGATCAGAATACCCCCACCTTGTTTCATTTCATTTTATAGAGAGATAGACATAGAGATAAATGATTTTCTACTTTAGATTCAAACTCAGTAAGGGCCAGACTCTGTGTTCTTTATTTAATTCCATAGCATCAAACTCTTTTTAAAAAAAAAGATTTTATTTATTTACTTGGGGGGGGGCACAAGTGTGAGTAGGGGAGGAGTAGAGGGGAAGAGAGGGAGAGAATATCAAGCAGACTCTGTGCAGAGGCTAGAGCCTTTCTTGGGTCTCCATCTCAGGACCCTGAGGTCATGACCTGAGCCAAAATCAGGAGTCAGATCCTTAACCAACTGAGCCACCCAGGCATCCCAGCATCAAATTCTTAGTAGAAAAACTAATAATAACTTTTTTCTTATTTAGTTGGGCAACAATTGGAAGATATAGGAGAGTAAGGAAAGATGTTAAATGGGATATGTGAGAACAGGTGTATCTAAGCTTGAACTCATTGAGCTGTCAGAAGAGGGAGGGACGGGAGGCACTATAGCACAAGCCATTGAGTCTGCCATACTCCATTGGTAATCAGGTGGCACTGCGGGCCCAAGACATCCTGGGTGTTTTCTAAGAAGGGGGATATGTGCAGAGGGAAACCAGTACCCAACCAATCACTCATAGTTATGGGCAATCGTAAACTAGGTGTTTATAACTTGGGAGACATCTTTGCTTGCCCCATATTTATTTATTTTATTTTTGTAAAGATTTTATTTATTTATTCATGAGAGACACAGAGAGAGAGGCAGAGACAGAGGCAGAGGGAGAAGTAAGCTCCATGCAAGGAGCCTGATGTGGGACTCGATCTCTGGACCGCGGGATCACGCCCTGAGCTAAAGGCAGACCCTCAACTGCTGAGCCACCCAGGAGTCACTGCTTGCCCCATATTTAGAGTAGTTTCATTTTAACTTGGATCTTTTTCCTGCATTTATAGGATAGAACAGCCCTTTTAGCTCAGCTCTCCTCCCCTTTAAACCTCCACAGAGGTCACAGATTTGTCAACACTGAAGGGTGCTTATGAATTTTTATCCAGCTAAACTGAGGGGTGCCTGACTGATCTGTGATAATTCTTTTGAATTTTTAGTCTTGTTTTGGATCAACTTCTTACCTTTTCAGCTCTAGAGAAATGAATGGTCTCTGGGGAGAGTCATCCCCACACACCTCTTTCATCTGCCACTGACTGCTACATGAAAATAGCCACCGGCCAATGCCTGGCACCCATCCATCAATCCACTCCATTCCCTATGAGCAATCCGTGTGCCCCCCATTCCTTAAGACTGCGTGAGAATCCTTATCCACAAGCTTGGCCATTGATCATGTGCTGCCTTTGGAAGAGGTGTAAGTAAAGACCACAGCATGATCATAGAAATGGTGCATGCTCATTTGAACAAAAAGAAAAGAAAATAGAAATGTATTTTATCTTTAATTTTTTAAAGATTTATTTATTTATTTGAGAGAGAATGTGTGTGCAAGGGGCAAAGGGAAAGAGAGAGAGAGAGAGAGAGAGGGAGAGAGAGAATCTCAAGCAAACTCTGAGCTAAGTGTAGAGCCCTATGTGTGGCTCAGTCTATGATCCTGAGATCTTGACCTGAGCCAAAACCAAGAATCAGACACTTAACTGACTGAACCACCCAGGTGCCCTTAGGAAACCATTTTTAAAAGGATGGAATGATTTTTATTTCCAAAGTGTGCTCATTCCCCAGATTCTATAAGAACAAATAGCCCCTTAGAAGCCTTCTTTGTTCAGCCAAACTGCGAGTAAATTTTTTCTTTCTCTGAATTCCCATGGTATTTATTCATTTAACATTTGTTAAAGACCCACTAAAGGTCAGGCATACTTGTTTTTACAAACAACCCTGCAAGGTAACTATTATTATCCATCCATTCCCAACCCTACCCTACACCATTATTTTAAAGATGGAAAAGTACATGAAAAACAAGTAGAGGGGACGCCTGGGTGGCTCAGTGGTTGAGCGTCTGCCTTTGACTCAGGGTATGATCCCAGAGTCCCAGGATCGAGTCCCACATCAGGCTCCTTGAATGGAGCCTGCTTCTCCCTCTGCCTGTGTCTCTGTCTCTCTCTCTGTGTCTCTCATGAATAAATGAATAAAATCTTAAAAAAAAAAAAAAAACAAGCTGAGTAATTTGGTAATGATTATGCTGCTAGCCAAGAAGAGTCCAGGTTCAAACACAGGTCAAAATCAGACTAAAGATCTCACTCTTTCTACAGAAAAAAAAGGTAGCCAAGCTGTCTGTGTCACAGGTCTCATGGTCTAATGGAAGAGAAAGAATTTATTTGTATAGTTCATTTCTAATTACAGCTTTTTCATGACAAGTCCCATATTAGACTATTGGCTCGTGAAAGGCAAACTCTATGCCAAATAATGCTTATTTTCATAGGGACTATAGAGCCATGTGCAGCAAGCATTCAATAAGTGAGTGATGAATAGATCTGTGAATGGAGAAAGAATGAGGGAATAAATAAATATATTCCATGAAGGATCACTGCCCACTTCTGTTTGTTAGTTTCTTCACAAACATAGCTTATGATAAATGTTTTTAAAATATTGTTGGGGCAAGGGACACCTGGGTAGCTCAGTGGTTGTGTCTGGTTTCAGCTCAGGTCATGATCCTGGGGTCCTGGGATCAAGTCCTGCATCTGGCTCCCCACAGGGAGCCTGTTCTCCCTCTGCCTGTGTCTCTGCCTCTCTCTGAGTGTCTCTCATGAATAAATAAATAAAATCTTTAAAATATATATATATATTGTTGGGGTGCATGGGTAGCTCAGTTGGTTAAGCATCTGACTCTTGATTTTGGCTCAGGTTCTGACCTTAGAGTTGTGAGATCAAGCCCTGCGTGGGGTTCCATGTTGGGTGTGAAGCCTACTTATAATCTCTCTCTACCCCTCTGCCCATCCCCTGCTCTTCTAAAATAAAATAAAACAAAATAAAGTAAAATAAAATACTGTCATGGTTTTAAAAGTTATAGAAAAAAAAAACAGTGAAAGGAAATCTGAAAGTCTATGGTTTGTATACCTAAAGCTACTAACAGTTCTTAGCACTGAATATGATAATTTCCACAAACACAGAAATTATGATAGGCATAAGCAATGTAAAAAAAAATACCAGGAGATTGTAAAATATTTTTCCTGAGAGATTTAGAAGCAGAGGACACGTATCTGACTCTGCCTGAACATGACAACCATTTAACTAGCAATGAACTGAAACTTACAAGAATTGTATTTAGAAACTTTACTTCAGAGATGAAGCCCAACAATATATAACTGTTCCCATTCTTTATCATAAATATAATAAATATAAAAATCAAATGAAAGGAATTCTACTCAGAGGAAGTGCTAAAAACTGCATGTATCAATATTATTATCAACAAATGATAGCCAAGTATCAAAAGATATATTGACTTCAATGAAGAAAAGCCTTATCATTTCACTTGTGATTGGTTATTCCTTTTCTTTAAAAAAAAAAAAAAAGATTAGATTTATTTATTCATGAGATGCAGAGACACTGGCAGAGGAAGAAGCAGGCTCCACGCAGGGAGCCTGATGTGGGACTCGATCCTGGGACTCCGGGATCACACCCTGAGCCAAAGGCAGACACTCAACCACTGAGCCACCCAGGCGTTCCATGGTTATTCCTTTTCATTGAGCTTGATTTTCCTAAAGATTTGAAATATTTGACCTAAAGACAGTAGTCAACCAGCTTTACTTAGAAGATGGTTTGTTTACTAGCAAACATATGTATAGTGCATAGTGTCATTTTATTTTATGTTATAATATGAGTTGGGAAGTGTTATTTTTTATTTTTTGCATGAGCACCGTATTTAAAACCCCTTTGGTGCTATATATAGTAAGCAATGAATGGACCCATTAGCTTTGTTTAAATCTCCATTCTAAACTTGAATACTCTGAATCAAGTTTTTACAAATTTAACCTGTCACAATTTTGAATGCATCTTCCTTGGTCTCTCTTTTTTTTTTTTTTTTTTTTTTAAGTGAATTAGGTAGCCTGATTATATTAAGTAAGATTTGTTTTTATGTATGTTTATAAAAAGAGCACGACCAAACCAAATATTCAACCCAGATGGATCATGAAAATATACAACCTCTGCAAATTAAAACATGTCTTTAAAACATCTTAAACCAAGAGAAACAGTAAAGGCACTGGAGGAACTATTAAAGAAATACTTTACTTTTAGTATTTTACATTAGAAACATGGGTCTGAAATTTATCCCCATGAATGAGAGTTGAAGTGCAGGAGTAGATAAGATTACCAAAGAAGAAAGTCATGAAGGAAGAAGGAGACAAAAGATAAAGCTCAACAGAAAATTTCTCCAACAGAGTTTTGAAGACGGGGGACAAAGCTAAGGAAACCAAAGGGCAAGCCGGGGAAGTTGGAGGTGAATTGGCCGGTGCAGTCAGTGGAACAGGGTTTGAGGGGCACTAGTCATTCTGGACACTGGAGTTTATAGACTAGAGAAAAGGTGGTGCCATTTTCTAGCATCTGAGCAACTGGCCCAACAGCTGTCCACAATGAACACATCTCCCATGATACATTTATGTGTCTTTGTGTGGGCTCTCCTTCCACAGGCTGGAAGAGGTTATATATAATATTGGCATGAAGATTTTTTTTCTGTGAAGTTTTTAAAAATATTTATTTATTTATTTATTCATAAGAGACACAGAGAGAAAGCAGAAACATAGGCAGAAGGAAAAGCAGGCTCCCCTCAGGGAGACTAATGCAGGACTCCATCCCAGGACCCCCATATCACGACCCGAGCCAAAGGCAGATACTCAATGACTGAGCCACCCAGGTTCTCTTTTTCTGTGAAGTTAAACACAAACACTAACAAAATAGAAATCATACCCTCTAAATTCTTCAAGATGTGTCAGTATACCTTGAAAGCTATAAAACACATAGTAAAATACATAAATAATAAATAACTTTATATATATATATATATATATATCCATATCTATTTCTACAAAAATGCCTTATTAAGTAACATTCTTTGGCCAGAATAAAACTCAAGAAAGGGACACAAAAATATGTGAGCAGTCAAAGGGCAGGTGAAATTCAGTGTGTAATATTGGGGTATGCTAAATACTGTCCCCCCAAAAGGATCCATGTTCTAATCCTTGGAATTGGGACACCTGGGTGGCTCAGCGGTTGGGCGTCTGCCTTTGGCTCAGGGCATGATCCTGGAGTCCCGGTATCAAGTCCCACATCAGGTTCCCTGCATGAAGCCTGTTTCTCCTCCCTCTGCCTGTGTCTGCCTCTCTCTCTGCATCTCTCATGAATAAATAAATAGAATCTTAAAAAATAATAATAGCCCCTGGAATCGGTGACTGTTACCTTATGTGCCAAAGGACTTTGCAGATGTGATTAAATTAAGGATCTGGAAATGAGGAGATTACCCTGTTTTGTCTGATAGACCCTAAATATAATCAGAGGGTCATTATGAGAGAGAGGAGGAAGATTCAAACAATGAGGAGAAGAGAGAGCAAAGGATGTGACCCTGGAAGCAGGGACGCTGAGGGTGAAGTAGGGAAGGCGCCACAGGCCAAGGAGGCCACGCAGCCTCCAGACACTGGAGAAGTCAAGGAAGCAGATTCTTGCTGAGAGCCTCCAGAAGGAACCAGCCCTGTGCACACCTTGATGTTAGCCCAGTAAAACAGTTTCTAGACTTCTGGCTTCCAGACCTGTGAGAAGATATTTTGTTATTTTAAGTCACCATGTTTGGGATCATTTGTTAGAGCAGCAGGAGGAAACTAATGCAGATGCCTTTCTAGACATTCACATTTATAGCACAAAATGCCACTGTACACTTTTCTCTAGAAACACATGCAAACATGCTAGCCTCTATCATGGATGTTCCTTGAATGGAAGCCTTTCTCTTTTTCCTGCCGCTTCTAATGCACAGAGCAGGGTTTGCAGTGTCTGTGTAACATGCATCTGGTCCCAGGTCAGCAACAGGATGGGATTCGGAGGGCGGGTGAGGAGAGGAAGGTGGAAGAGAGAGCTGATGAAGAGGGGTGAGAAAGAGGGACTGGGAATGCTGCCAGGCACAGATCAAAGCAGAAGGGCCCCAGCAACAGGCCCCCCCCCACTTTTTGTTTGGGACTCCCTCTGGCCCCAACTCAAGGAGTATGTCCTAAGGTCAGCAAGTATTGCAGTGGAAGATAGGAAAAGGACCAGAAATGCTCAAAGACTTGAGAAAATCTGCTGCTTCATCTTCAAATGTCATCAAAACGCCTTTTGTCCTCAGGAATCATATTGACAATAAAAGAAAGAGAATAGCTTTCAGAAAACCACAATATTATTCTCCTTGGAATAACGCCTGCAGCCCAATAAGCAAGCCTCTAAAATGACCTGCTGTAGCTCTAGAAGGCCTGGCGCATGACCCTGAACTGTACACCATACAACGTGTGTGTTACAATCACACCGGACAAGGAATGCACGAGAAGGATGTGAGGGGATAGAGTCACCCACAGAACGCTTAGAGAGCTAGGAGAGGAAGTGGTGAGCACTGCCCAGAACCGCAGGACGTGGTGCTCAAGGGCAGGCCGAACAAGGGACACGTAAGAGGGAGGGGGGTGGGCCACTGGAGAGCCCAGAGAGAAAAAGGAGTGTAGTGGGAAGTCCGAAGGCAAGCAGGATCGAGGCTAGTGGAAGCAGAAGATAAGGATGGAACAAATGACAGTGGCAATGAGGGAGTCACAGAATCTAATTTTCAAGGGGTGCTGGGAGCAAAGCCAGGGAGCAGGGGGGAGGGAGTGGGAAGCCATCTGAAAGCAAAGAAAGGAGGTGCCTGACAAGGTGGTGAGGAGCAGAGGGATGAGCTGAGCCGAGCATTTCCCATGACTGAGGCAAGGTGTCTCACACCCCATGTGCCCAAGGTGTTGTTAAGATGCACCCCAAGAGGGACCCCTGGGTAACTCAGAGGTTGAGCATCTGTCTGACTCAGAGCGTGATCCCCGGGTCCTGGGATGGAGCCCCACATCGGGCTCCCTGCAGGCACCTGCTTCTCCCTCTGCCTATGTCTGCCTTCTCTCTGTGTCTCTCATGAATAAATAAATAAAATCTTAAAAAAAAAAAAAAAGATGAACCCCAAGAAATGTATCGCTATTCATAAATACTCCTGTATGCAAATGATTTACTTTCAGAGGGAGGCAGGAAGGAAGGGACGGAAAAATTAGAGAAGATTAAATATCACTCTTAATTATTTACACTCCCAGATGATTTCCTGAAATAGTGAAAAGGCAGGGGAGTTGGGGCCAGCCCCGTGGGAATGGTCCACGACCCTCATTTCAAAAGAATCCTTCCGACTGCGCTGTGCAAAGGGAACGTGGAAATGCCAGCCGGGTTAGGAGGCTTTGCAGTCCTCATCAGGGAAGAGATGAACTGGAGCCTATTCACAGGCAGAGGGGGCCTCAGGAGAAGCGAAGGAGGGGTTTCCAGAGAGTCCTCGGAGGGGCTCTGGGGAGGGAAGGAAGGGAAGCAAGCAGGCCCGGGCAGGCCCTCCCTGGGCCCTCTGCCTTTCCCTGCTGGAGGGCAGGCCCCGCGGAGGATGCCCTGGCTAGAGGTGAACCCTGGTAGAAAGCAGGAAGTGTCAGAAAGCCCTCGGTGACCTGGGTTTTCTCAATGAGTCATGAGGTGAGGCTGTCTGCAGGGAGTGAGGGGGCAGGAGTGACGAGGTGCTGAGCTCTATAAATAGCCTTAACTGATTGGCGCCGAAGAGTGAGAGCCTGAGTCTGTCTGAAGGCCTTAGAAGCCTGACGGCCGCGCTCGCTGGGTACCAGGCACCGGCCCGGGGTCCACTGCCGGCGGGGCCAGCTCCCGCACAGGCCTGACACACGGGGACGGTTCACAGGCCTCGCTCACAGGGCCGGCCCCCACCGAAGTTCTTAGCCATGGTTAGATAGGATTAAGGCCTTAAAGAAGCTATTGATTCCAAAGTGGTAGCGTCCTAAAAAATGATTTGGATTACAAACCATTTGGATTTTTTTTTTGCTTGTGTTTTCAACACTTATGGCGTGTACATATATACATACATATACATAGAGTGAATCATTGCTATAATACACACTCATAAATAATTGTAGCAACTAGGGGTGCCTGAGTGGCTCAGTGGGTTCCGGGCCTGACTTCCCCTCAGGTCATGATCTCAGGGTCCTGGGATCAAGGCCCATGTCAGGCTCCCTGCTCAGCCCAGAGCCTGCTTCTCCTTGTCTCTCTACCCCTCTACTTCACTTGTGCTTTCTCTCTCTAAATAAATAAATAATTTTAAAAAATAATTCTAGCAATCATTCATTCAATATATACTTGCTGAATGCGTTCTATATGCCAAGAACTCTGCTAGATGCTGGAGAGACAGTCATGAGCAAAAAAAGATGTCTGCCGTTATGGAGTGAATAGTCTGATGGTTAACACAAGGAGACATTCAAACTGATGTAAAAGTATAATGTGATTAGCACTGTAAAGAGCTATACACAGTGTAGAGAGAAGGTATAATCAACACAGGTCAGGGGTTGAGGGAGAACTGATTCTGTCCTGCCTTAGGTCATAGATTGACATGTCCATATTCTTCTCCCTAACTATATTATGATTCCTTTGAAGGCTGTTGGATCATTGTTTACTCTTTTGTATTTATGGCACCTGACACATGACCATGCACACAGCAGGTGCTCAATGTGTGTTTGATAGCTAAGCTGATGCCATGGGATGTTCATCAGCAATGTTAGTGGCCTTTGTTTTCCAGGAAAACTACAGATGGACATTGTAGTAATAATGGAACAGCCACATTATCTTGCAGATTTGGCAGGAACAACACACTTACCGGCCACTATACGGACTCTCTCATCTCTGAACTGTAGAGTGTCATTGACGTTTCTCCTTTTAAAACAGCACAAATCACAGTGTTTTTTGCAATAATCCTTGAGGATCTGTATACTTGTTCCTCCTTATTTTTCAAGGCAGCTGCCATGACTGACACAGGTTCTAGGGGATATGGGGAAGAATTGTTTAATGGGTACAGAATTTCTGCCTGGGCTGACGAAAAGTTTCTGGAAATGGATATTATAGGTGGTTGTACAACGTTGTGATGTACTTACTGCCAGTGAATATACAATTAAAATTGTTAAAATAGGGATGCCTGGGTGGCTCAGCAGTTGAGTGTCTGCTTTTGGCTCAGGGCGTGATTCCAGAGTCCCGGGTTTGAGTCCCACATCAGGCTTCCTGCATGGAGAGTGCGTCTTCCTCTGCCTGTGTCTCTGCCTCTCTCTCTCTCTCTCCTGTGTCTCTCATGAATAAATAAACAAAATCTTTTAAAAACAAATAAATAAAATTGTTAAAAAGTGAACTTTATTTTTATTTCACACAATAAGAAATCCAAAAATAATTAAAGCTTGGGAATTTTTAAAATAGAAAAATATACTGGTGATGAATAAGTGTCACCTTTTTCTTAAAGTCTTTCAAGGGTTCCCCATTTTTTTCCGATTAAATCCCTCTCAGTACAATCAGGCTCCTCATGGACTGAGTCCTGTTCCACCTATGTCCATTCTTCTTGAACCCTGTGTTCCAGCCAGGCCAAATAGCTTGCAATTCTCCCATCTTGCATGTGTTTTAGGTGCCTCGGTGCTTTACTTGCACACATTCCAATCTCTGGGATGCTATTGTCAGCCCCAATCTTCCAGCTGGAAAGCACTTTCTCATGTACCTGAACCTAGCCTCCCCTCAAGAACTTGTACCAATACCTATTTCAAATCCTCCCCACCCTCATAGAGAAATGACTGCTCTCTCACACACACACATCCTCACTTGCTCCTGTGTAGATCATTATTATGGCAAATATAACACATAATGCAGTAGTTTATTTATTTATAGGTCTGTCTTCCTGTGGCTATACCATGGGGTACAGAGGCAATATCTCTGTCTTATTTATGTAGCGTGATTTTAAGATCTCTGGCTCGAACTGTGTGACCTGGAACAAGACCTGGAATAGGGATCCCTGGGTGGCGCAGTGGTTTGGTGCCTGCCTTTGGCCCAGGGCGCAATCCTGGAGACCCAGGATCGAATCCCACGTTGGGCTCCCAGTGCATAGAGCCTGCTTCTCCCTCTGCCTGTGTCTCTGCCTCTCTCTCTCTCTGTGACTATCATAAATAAATTTTAAAAAATTAAAAAAAAAAGACCTGGAATAAGTTAACTCCTTATAGGTTGGTTGCATCTTCCACACAATGAGAATAATAATAGTCTCTATGTCATTGAGTAGTTATGAGGAATAAATGAAATGATGCATGTGAAGTGCTCAGAGAGGGTCTGATACATAATTGACAATTAAGTGTTTGAAGGAAGGAAGTACATAAGCAGTAACAGTTGCTCAGTGGTTTAAAGATTGAACATTTAAAGTCAAGAATTGACAAGAATAATAAAAATCCTAATCCCAAACGTTTATTTAGAAAGATGCATGAAGAAGTTGAATGATTGGAAGAAAAGCATGAAGAACATCTTTGGGAGTATGTGCCATTATGGAGTCAAAATACTTCCCAGGCCTTCCCAGTGTCAACTTTCTGCCATAAACTCTTCCACCCTCTTCAGAGCCAGGCTGATCAGGCTACAGAACTTGTAACTAAAATATCACATCCATCTTAAGAAACAAAAACTCAAGGAAACCAATCAGAAAGGCTTATTGCAAGAGGCTTCAATACCAAACCAGTGGAGGATCCTCATGCTTTAAAGCATATGTGTCCATTTTACGTAAGTGACTCTGAGACACTTTTGAGTACCTTTTCCATACTGACCCACTTATATCAAAATTTTGGCAAAGTATCTCCATTGCTGGAAGTTAAATCACATAGTAACCCTTTCTGGGTTGGCCTGGCTTTGGATGTGGATTCTTATTTTACATGAATAGATGCTTGTTATTTTCGAGATATGCATCTGGCTCATGCAGTAGAGACAAAACATTATGTGTTGCATACACATTGTCTCTTATAAGGCAAAGCTCACTGCAGTGGTCATTGCCTGGTCCATATCTGATTCTCATACGGTCCCATTAAAGCTGACTCCAAACCCAGCCTCAGGGGTGAAGCTTGTGACCCAGGCCTGAACCATCACCATGTCTCATTTCCCTGTCCATTGACGTTCATGGATCATAGGTAGCCTAATCAGAGCCAAATGAGATGCAATGACATTTTCCCTGAGTCTTCTGGGAAAGAGACTGTCACTCATAACCTCTGACCTAAAACATAAGAGAATGAATCAGGCTAGCAAGGACCTTTCTGGTACCCATAAAACTTAAAGCTGGAGTCAACATAAAGAGAGCCAGAACAAAGAAATAGAGATTAAAAAAATAAGCAGGTGCTACTCATATGCTTGAGATACAATAGAGTTGTACCTGAGATTAGCTCTTTCAGCTTCTGAATCAGTAAATTCCCTTTTTGACTAACCTAGTTAGGGTTGGGTTTTTCTGTAACTGCAACTAAATAATCCCAACTGGCATTCATCAAAGCCACTCTTTCCAAACAGGAGCTCCATACTGCGATTCCCTAAAAAAGATAACTGGTTTCTCTAGAGAACTCATATATGAATGAATCAGGGCATATTCAAGAGAGTAAGTGTCTGGGTAAGAAAATCTCTCCTTTGGGGATGCCTGTGGTTCACATTTCTGTGTGGGCCAGGAAACTCCTATAAATTTCACCTGTTGACACATTTTCTTTGCAAGTATTTTGCTATTTCAGGGGGAGGAGCCGGAAACAGAGGTGGAGAAGGGAAGGCGTGAGGCAAAATATGAATGATTATGCAGGAAGCAATATAGCTGATGGCCTTTCAGCAAAAGGCTGGCATGTGGGTACATGCGGTATGAATTCACGGTGGAGGAACTAATCAGGCAGCGTTATCTGATCTGGAACAAGAAAAATAAAGAGTCTCTTTCCTTTTCCCCTGATTTGATATGTCTGAAAGCCTTTACCAAGGTGACAGGCTGGTAATGGAAGTATCCAACCAGACACTTTGATTTTGGATTATTCTAAAGTGGGGACCTGGGGATCTGTGCTGTTTTCAGGGACCATTTGTCATTTTACTTTCAGAAATGAAGCTGGATTTTTGTTCTATAAAAACAGAGCAGGTTCTGGATTGAAAACAAAAGTCAAACATGCTGATACTTGAAGATAAAGAAGGACAGAGTTGCACAAATTCTTCTGAGTAATAGAGGCTGGTCTCAAGCCTGCGGCTGAAGAGGCTATGGGAGCAGAACCAGTGAAGTTATTTCTTCCATGAAAAGACAAAAGCCAAAAGTAATAATCTGAGTAATCAAAGTCCAATGCTGCTCCCATGAAAAGCAGCAGAGCTTGCAGGAAGGGGCTTAGACTGGTTACATAACTTGCTTCCATCCCTAATTGGCTTTGTGGCCATAAGTTAGTTAGTTTTCCCTTCTGAATCTGTTTCCTCACTTGTAAATTTCGGTTAGGTTCTTGAAAGAAGTAAATTAGTTGAATTACATCAAGAGTCCATGGCCCATAAAGACTCAAATAAATGACAGTTGTCCAATTTCACTGAACTTGGAGACTTACACTGATTACAGGGCTGCAGGTACCTACACATGGAGACCTTGCTCTTATTTGGCAGGCAGAGGCACCAAAGTTTAGTTTCATCATAATGTGATTTTTTTGCAGAATATCAACAGGAAAACATCAATTTGAAGCCAAATTTCTTCATTTCTGTAGATTCTTCTAAACTCAGCAAAATTTTGTCCCTAAACTACTGAACAACCAACTCTATCATTTCAAACTGGGTAAGCATAAACTTAAAAGATTTTCATTGGACCATCTGTTTCTTAAGGACAAGACTTTAGTCTTATTCCTCCAAGATGCATAGCACAGATGTGTAGCACAGTACCTTATTGATTTCTCGAGAAATTTTTATTTTCTTGTCTAGAAAAATGAATTGATCCTCAGGAGAGTCAAACTGAACTTCTGTTGGAATGTGCTCAAGGAAGGAAGGAAGGAAGGAAGGAAGGAAGGAAGGAAGGAAGGAAGAAGGAGTAGCTTTCTTGGTATATTAATTAGGGTAAGGTTAAGCTACTAAGGAGTAACAAAGAGACCCCAAAATTCAGTGGCTTCAAAGAAGACAGAAGTTTATTTCTCTACCACACAACAGTTCAAAGGTGAGTAAACCTGCCATAGGAGGTCATTCTGAAATCCCCAGGGCACTGTCTTCACCAGCATGATCAAAACTGGATCATTGGCTTGAGGACATAAAAGAGAGCCTTGGAAGCACACACACTGTTTTAAGGACTGATTCCAGAAATAGCACACTTCACTTACTTCACATCTACTCATGCTCCATGAGCAAGAACTCAAATCATATTACCCAGCAGCAAGAGAGGCTGTAGAGTGGATGCACATTCATTAAGAAGATTAAGGATGAGCCACATGATATTTGCAAGGCATATATTGGGAAAAGGTCTTGCATAAGAATATATAAAGAGCTATCAATACTCAATAATTAGAAAACTAACAGCTTAAAAACAATGAACGAAAGATTTGAACAGCCACTAAGGAATATAAACAGATGGCAAATGAGCACATAAAAACATGCTCAACATCAGTAGTCACTAGGGACATACAAGATACCACAACACATCTATTGGAATGCCTAAAGTCACAAGATAGACTCAGTTGCTGGTGAAGACACAGAGGAACTAGAACATTGCTAGTATATGAATCCAAAATGGTACAGCCAAATGGAAACAGTTTGTCAGGTTCTTCAAATATTAGATACATACCTAGTCTTTCTGTCCCCAGATATTTACATAACCAAAAAAAAGAGCATATGTTCCTATTCAGACTTCTACATAAATGTTCATTGCAGCTTCATTTGTAATATCCAAAACCTGGGAACAACCAAATGCCCATCAAAGGATGGAAGAGAGAAACAAATTTTGTAATATCCATGGGATGAAATACAACTCAGCAATAAAAAGGAACGAGCTCTTGAAATACACCAACAGCATGGGTAAATCTCAAAATAAAAGTGAAGAAAGGCAGATAAAAAAAAAAAAAAGGAGGGTGAATGCTGTGTGATTGCATTTATATAAAATTCTAGAAAATGCAAACAAATATATTGTAAGGAAAAGAAGATCAATGCTTGTCTGGGGAAAAGGAGATAAGGCAGAAAGGACCAGAGTTGGGGAGAATTACTAAAGGGTACAAAGAAACTTTTTGGAGTGATGGATGTATTCTATGTCCTGACTGTGATGATGTTTTCATGGGTGTAGAACACTTCACTTCTTAAATGTGTACACTTTTTAAATGTACAGTTTATTGTATGTCAGTTCTACCTCAATTAAAAAAATATATGCCCTTGGAGTGTCTGGTGGCCCACTGGGTTAAGTGCTCAACTCTTGGTTTCTGCTCAGGTTGTGACCTCAGCGTTATGAAATCAGGCCCCACATCAGGCTCCACACTCAGCATGGAGTCTGGGATTCTCTCTCTCTCCCTCTGCCTCTCTTCCTCCCTGCTCATTCTCAAATAAATAAAATTTTTTTAAGGATATGCCCTTTCTTTTTTTTCTTATGCCCTTTATTTCTAAGGATAATTAGAAAAACAGAATTTGGTGGTCAACCAGAAGTATCCTCCATATATAGTTTCTTTGTGTTACCTTGACATTAAATTCTGGGAGATTCTGGACCAGAGGAAGGGAGACTATGAAAGGAATGTTCCTGGGATGCCTGGGTGACTCAGTGGTTGAGCGTCTGCCTTCAGTTCAGGCTGTGATCCCAGGGTCATGGGATCGAGTCCCACATCAGGCTTCTTGCAGGGAGCCTGCTTCTCTCTCTGCTTATGTCTCTGCCTCTCTCTCTGTATCTCTCATGAATAAATAAGTAAAATCTTTAAAAGAAAAAAAGAAAATAAAGGAAATTTCCTGTTGAAAAATGAGACTTAAGAGAATGATCTACAGCTCTAATCCCAGCTTCTGGCTCATGTGCTTCTCAAGCACCAGCCAAGTTTCCATTTCTGGTCCCGATTCCATACAGTGAACACACCCCATTTGCACAATCCCATTAAAATCCCCACCCGCTACCAATCCACAACACCAACTACCTGAGACTTCACGCTCCAGCCCCAGCCCCACCTTCCAGACCACACCTGGCACTTAAGTCCTGCGGGCACTTCAGTTCAGTCCACTGGCCAAGTTTCTAGCTAGGTCAATGCTGACCTGGCCCAGTGGGTCACTTCACTTTCCCTGCCCTTTCCAACAGACTGAGGAAAGCTCTTCTATGTGCATCACACTGGAAACTTGCTGAAGACATTTCCCCAGAATTTAAGGTAGCATCAATGGGACTTTCTCTCCCAAAACCCTTTCAAAAGATGTGTCTAATCCCTTTTGCAGTGTCATACTCCTTGCCCACAGCAATGCACATTCATTTGGGCAACACTCTGGAATCTTCCTATGTGAAAGGGTGAAATATATAAAGGCATCATAAAGGAATTCTGGAGGGCTTGGGCAGGATTATTCTAAGAATCTTATCCATCCACTTCAAGAAATTTCTTCTGTTGATCTTTAGGATTACTACTGAAACAGCCAAGGCTTTTGCTGATTTATCCCAGAATATCATCCTTGTTGGTACGCAGTCGTGCAGCAGTATTGCCAATGCAAAGGGGTTTGTGGTTTGTGTTTTTTTTTTTTTCTCTCTCTCTCTCTCTGACTGGCTCAAAGTGGGATACCAGAACTAACTTAGAAATAAGCCTGATAAGAATGAGAAGATTTAAGGATTATAGTTGGTTCTCATAAACTCAGTTCAGGAAAGCTAGGGGAAGTGATTCTCATCTTCCAGCATGTACTCGGGCAAAGCCTGAACACAGTGTGTACCAACCACTCTCCATTTAGAGGCGAGATTTTTCTTGGAAGAAGGGAGGGAGAGAGCGGTAGAGAGAGAGTGTGTGTCTGTGTGTGTGTCTGTGTGTCTGTGTGAAGTATGCTCGGGTTAGCTGAACTTGATCAATGGAAACTGTGCTAAGTGGAGCAGAGAGACACTGATGAGCCAAGGGAATATGTGAGAGAAGAGACAGTGCGTACGTAGAAAATGCCAGAGGTTAGCTAAGTTGAATTCTAGAACAATGAGATGGGGCTATCCTGTTGCCCGAAAGCCTTACCTCTCGGGTTCATGGAGCAGAATTTGCAAAAACAAACTGCAGAAAAGCCTTTTCTGCAGCCAGAATTCTCAGTAGGCAGTCATGTGGGGGTGATTGCTCCTTTGTCTGCCTCCCACTCCCTCCTCTTTGCTCAGCCCCTCTGACTTCTGCCTGAATGGAGACAACTATTGCCGAGGCTGGAGCTTGGTAAAGTCAGTGGGCTCGGGGAGAGGGACCCCCCCTTGAAGAAGCGCTGCCACCATTCTGACAAAGGCCCTGGTGTCTACCTCTCCCAGGAAGGAAACTGGAAGTGATGGATGGCTCGCTGGTGTCGGGCAGTGCTAGGTGATTCCTCCTTCAGTATCAAACTTAACTCTTCCAATGCCCCAGGAGGCGGGACTTCTCAGCCCCATTGTCACAGAATAAGGGGCCACGGAGAATGATTTACAGAATATTAAGCCTTAGAATGGTTTTTTTTAAAAGTGGCAGTAACTTCACAGCTACTCTGCGGTGGGCTGGAAGCTTTGTTCCCACACCTGCCCCGAGTGTGGGAGCTGACTCATCAGTGGTAGGGAAACTGAAACCAACTGCACAAGGTCCAGTGTCCTGAATTACGACAGTCAGGTACTCGATGATAAATGATATCCAGGTCTCACAGAAAGAGAGGGAGGGAGAAACCTGGACTCTGTCTGCCGCAGGCCACTAGGATATTTTGGTGCGGAGCCTCTCATTTTCAAACAATTTGCAAGAAAACAAGATCAAGTCGGCTTCTTTTGCTGGAGATTTTTCTCTGTTTTTTTGGTTCTTTCTAGATGTTATTGGAAACCAAGATTTTAAGACTGCCCCGTCCCAGTCCAAAAGCCAATGAAATAAAAATAGAAAAGCAAAACTGAGTAGCAAATGAAGGAAATTAATTGAATAACAGATTTTGCTCCATCTCTTGGGGCCTGCCCCAACGAGTATTCCCGAATACTTTTGGAGTGACCATGACCAGCATGACCACTGCTGAGGAAAAAGCCTCTTGATTATGGCTGCAGAAGGCAGAAACTATTATATGCGAACCCAGCACTGGCACAGAGCTAAACTACACTTCCCAGCCTCCCTTGCAGGGTGATGGGGTGGTGGCCGTGGTCTAGCATCAGTTCTGCTCTGGTCAGTGGAAAATGAACAGAACCGATATGCACCAATCCCAGGTCATAAACTCAGATGCAATCCTCCATGCACTTTTCTCTTCCCAGTTGGCTGAAATGGGTCGATTCTGGGGACCATCTTGGGAGATGGAAGGAGCCCAGGCTCTCGACTCACATTGTGGAGAAGAGCTGCCCAACCAGAAGTATCAGCCCTGGACTATTACATATCAAGATGGAAGCTTTTAGTATATAAAGCTGCAAAGATGTGGAGATTTCTCTGCAACTGCAGCTAGCACTCCCTTAGCCAATATGCCAGAGCCAATATGCCAGAGCTCTGCTCACCTTCCCAGAGACCATGAAGTGAGCCTCAAAGCACCAGAGCCTGGAGAATGAAAGTATGCTTCCAGGGAGGCAAGTCTATCTACTTCTGAGCGTCCAGGATTTTTCTTGTCTGCAACTTGTGTCCTACCAACAGGAGGTGTGGGGAGATTTTGGAAAACATTTTTCTCATATGATTTAGAAAGCAGAGTTCAGTTGTGACACCAAGGATATACTTCACCAGAGGATAAAGTCATAAAGTAAAACATTTGTTTTCAGACTGACTGTAGGAGAAAACCAAAGTTAGAAAAAAAAAAAAAGTGAATGATAGGGTTTTTATGTCGTTTTATTGCAGTAAATAAAAAGTAGGCAAAACAACCACTGCCTGCCAGAAATCCTCGCAAACTTGCTTTTGTGAATACAGATTTATGTGCACCCGGAATCGATTGTTTGGGTGCAATGTGACATTTTAAAGTGCTTGACGGTGTTTAAGACAGTTTTTCCTTTAAACACATTAAATTCACCCTTCCTACAAATGGGTTTAGTCTGGTAAACACTACCTATAATTATCTAAGCAACAAGTCAGTTTCATTTCAGCTTCTGTCAAATACTACAAATTTCCACTATGTGACTCTACATTTAATGAGGATTATTAAATTGGTATCCTTCATGTTCCATGACGGGGATGAAGTCTGTGTGGTTGGAAGGAAGTCTCGACCACAATTAGGTGATGAAAGCGCAGGTGTGAAAGGTGCGTCTTCTCCAAGAACAAAAGAAATCCTGAAAGAGAAGCAAGCTAAGAGGTGACAACTTGAGAGGAAGGGATTTATACAAGACCTCCAATGAACAGCTACCACAGGGCTCTCTGAAGGCTTGATCTGTGTGTGTATCTTAGGCAACCGGGGATTATCACCGGAGCATCATTTCTGTTTGTCAGGGTGCAGAAAGAGAAGATCAGGGCTCTCCCCAGGCAAACTCTTGCATCTGCCCAAGTACAAGAAAACAGTGAGGTGGTCTGAATATCCTACCTGCACGCAGACCCCGAAAATGTGTAAAAACAAATTGCTTTCCCTCTCAGCACACCAAGAAGACACCCAAAGGTGACACTCTGGACCCTCAGAGCCAAAAGCCAGCTTAAGAGGATCTGTGCTCTGTTCCAGGTGCACCGAAATTTGTGTGTTGCTGGCCCTTTAAAACAGCTCTAGGCCAGAGAAACCTCATCCAGTAGAATTATTCAGTTTGTTTTAGCAACTGCTTCCCGTGCCCTGGTCTCCCATTACTTCATCTGCATTCCCCAGATACTGACCCTGTCCCCCTGTAAACCCACAGCATTCTCCCACACCCCCCACCCCGCCGTGGCTTTCATAACCTCCTAGGGAACTCCCAGTACTGAGCCCTGGCGGCCCCACAGGATGCCACCTCTTGGGTCACGGGTGGAACCTGATGCCCTTCCCCTTCTCTGCTTGCAATCCTACCTGCCCCAGATTTCAGGCCTGCGTCAGAGATTGCTACGGGAGGAGGTAGGGAGGTGACCCTGTTTGGTCCTGCCCAGGCTGAACTCCTCCATGCAATTGCAGACAGCTAAGAATAGTCCTGAATCCAGGGGGTGCTTGGTAAGGTTGCATTTAGAGAGCTGCAGGGCAAGGACTGCCAGGGTCTCTGACCAGGGGTTCAAAGCCCTAGCTGTCGGTCTTTGCTTGACCAGTAAGTCAGCCACGTGTCCTTGTTCATACTCTCCCCCACTGTTGAGTAGCGGGCTCAAGGGACATCTTCCTGGATTAGTTAGAGTGTCTTTGGATGCAAGAGACAGAAGGCTGGTTCCAACTAGCTTAAAATGGTTTCTTGGCTAGGAAATCAAATTGTGTTCAAAAGAGTAGCAGGACTTAACATTGAGTGGCACCCAGAGCAAGTTCAGATGCTGTTGTTGGGGATCTCTCTGTCACTCTCTCTCTCCACCTTAGAAAGAGTGAATCCACACAGCAGGCAGGATGTCTGAGAGAGGTCATGACTTGACATCCCAACACTTAGCAACTCAAGAGAGGGAGCCAATCTATCCTGACAGCTCCAGGAGAAAATATCTGGAGACAAGTCCTGTTGGCCCCATCCGGGTCACGTGTTCGTATCTCTGAACCAATCCCGGTTCAGATTAGCCAGACTTGAGCCCACAGACCCACTCTGATGGCTAAGGTAGGAGCCAGAAGCTGCAATCAAAGCATGTTGAAGGGTTTATTCTGCAGAAAATGGGGCTCAACAGAAGCCTCCACGCTGCTATGACCGTCATCTTTAGACCTTGCCTTAGCTGCCATGGATCACCACTCCTTCCTCCTTGAAATGCTGCATCTACTGTCCAGTGTACCCCATTCCTCTGGTTTTCCTTTCACTGGGCCTTTTATTCCCAGCCTCTTTTTCTGGCCTTCCCCATCAACCTGGTCTCCTCATGCTGCAGCCCCAAAGCTCAGGCCTGACCCCTCTCTGTCTCTGCTGCCTTCCATCTGCACTCCATTGGTAATCTCATTCTGTCCTATGACCCGCCTATATGACATCTCTTCACTCTGGGCACCAAATTTATATCTGACTGCTTCCTCTCATGATCCCCAGACTCCACTTGAAGTTCTTTCCCACAGTGGATGACCCACAAGCATCTCAAATAAATAGCCCCAGCACTGAGATCCTGATGGCCCCCCTCACCCCTTCTCTTTGCCAATAATGATAAATTGCTCCATTTGTGCACTTGCCCCCACCAAACATCTCAAAAACATCTTTGTCTCCACTCTTGCTCATCTGCCACAACCAGGTGATCAGCAAATCATGGCATTCCACCTCTGAGTATAGACTCTATTACTCACCTCCTCCACCCCTGCCAGTCTGGGCCAAGTCATAGCATGCCTCACCAGTATGATCACAATCACCTCCTTAACTGGGCACTTGTCCCTGTCTTATTCCTCTTTCTGTGTTCACTCAGCTCACAGAGTGAACCTATGGACATAATCAGACAATGACTTCCTCTGGTCAACACTCTGAAGTGACCCTTGGCTCACTCAAAGTAAAACTCTTACAAGTAGTCTGCAAAGCCCCAGACAGTCTCCACACAGCCAGCTGCCCACTTCCTCCCTGACAGTCGACTCCCCTACACAGACTCCATCAGTTCCAGCTGTACTAACTTCCTTGCATGGCTTTCATTCACCAAGCAGGAGTATGCCTCAGGGCCTTTGCACTTGCCATTCCCGCTGTCTGAAGTCCTCTTTCTTCAGAGATCTACACGGATGGCTTCCTTACTTATGTGCATCAGATTTTTAATTAAATATCCCTTCTCCATGAGACCTTCAGTGACCACCCCAATCTAGAACTGCACACTCCTTCCTGATTCTGGTACTTCTTGTCTTCCGTTACTGCTTTGTTTTTCTCCAGAGTAGTGATTATATTCCAAACACACCCATTTTTAAAAATATTTATACCTTATTTAGTTTAATTTTTCCTTATTTTAGTCTCTGTTTCCCCAGCACTAGACTCTGCTGAAGGAGGTGCTATTGTCTCAGTGCTGTAACCTCATTACCTAGTGCTGGTAGGATAACCCCTCGACAATTTGAGGAGTCAATAAAATGGGGTGACTATCTCAGTCCTCTGATTTGGCCCCCATGAGGGTGTGGTAACCTCCAATCTCCTCTCTTGTCTCATCCTCTGAGGCTCTTTACCAAAAGTCTGCCTGCGGAGGGGACCAGGAGGCAGCACAGAACTACCACCCAGTGGAGGCAAGAAGGCAGCCTGGGGCCAGGGAAGGTGAGGCCAGACCCCAGAGGGCAGAGGGGGAGGTTGGACAGCAGGCAAGAAGTGGTGGGCTGTGACCTTCCAATCATGGGATGGGGACCAGTGGGCAAGAGCTAGACCAGGTGGGCAGTGGGGCCTGACGTAGTAGGCGGCAAGCTGCGTGGCCTCAGTCCTTTGTGAGGGCTGGTACAGGGCAGATGCCAGGGCCAAGCAGGGCAGACAAGGGGACAGAAATCATGAGACATGCTGAGGTCAAAATGGAGAGGAGCCAGAACATGGTGCCCAGCCAGCTGTGCCTTGGAGGCAGGCAATCTGTCATCCTTCCCAGCCACGGCTGATGTGAGCTCTTTGAAGATGCCTGGCTCTCCGGGCAGGGCAGCGCCTTCTCTTACCTTAAAGGGTCAGCTGCTTATTTCTTTCCTTTGGAGGCTGCCGCTCTTGGGGCAGAGCCCCTGTGACTGCTCTGGCAACCCCAGGAGGGCCACCCCCCCTGGCCTGGCTCAGAGGGACAAGAAAGCACTAGCTGGTCTCCACGCCTGGAGGAGACCCTCCTTCCCAACTCCCCAACACCCGAAGCAATTTGCTTAGCACTCTAGAATGTAAAGGTACCTCGGAGACCCTCCAAGTCCAATATGCTCATTTTCTCGGTCAGAAGCCTGAGGCCCCGGGGGTTGAGTGAGCTGGCAAGGGCGGTGCCCAGGGAGGATGCGGGCTGAGGGCTCCTTACCCAAGACGTGCTCTGGAAAGCGGCCTCCATCCGGAGGATGGGCTAACCTCAGGCCGGCCTGGCTGCTTTACCTGTGAGGGGGAAGCTCTCTAATGCTCCAAGAATTTGCAGCGCGACGGGTCTAATAAAGCAGCCGCGCGGCGGAGGAGTGTGTGCATAGCAGCTTCTCCCTCTTCTCTCTGGTCCCCATTTCGTGATGGGATCGGGTGAGGTCACTCCTCTGCCTGATGAAAATCTCGGCCCTCGCCACGCGGCTGCTCTCTCTAAGCTCATTATCTGACTGGCTCATACTTTCCCAGGGGTTGCAGAGAGGAGGAAAGGTAATTAAGTGTTTTGCTTAAATGGCCTTTTCAGTTGACAGAAATAGCTGCCCGGGGATGTGGTGGCCGCTCCTTCCCGATTCTCTCCCTGCAAGTGCAGGGGGGTGGGGGATGCAGGCCGAGGGCAGGCGCCCAGGGTCAAGGAGGGAGCCAATGACAGTGCAGAGGCCAAAGGGACCGAAGCTGCCGCCCTCCCCCAGCTAATCCCTCAAGTGGATGGTCCGCAGGCAGATAATGGAGAAGAGTAAAATAAGCACAGGTCGGCCCTCTCCCCTAGAGGAAGGAGAGTCTCTGATTCCCGGGCACATGTGACCTTGGGTGCCACGTGTGATGAAGCCAACAAGAACCAGGGTTTAAAAAAAAAAGAGAGAGAACCAGGGTTTTTCTCCTGCCTCGAATGACCCTCTGTCGGACCTGCATAGCGGGTGTAAGTCTCTTCAGTGGTGATGCGCAATGGCCCTTTGCAGCACGGAGCAGTCACTGCCACTGACAGCATGCGTTATTTTGGGAGAAATGATACTGCCAGATGGAGCCCTGGCAGGCGGGGGATGGGACAGGAGACGCGGCAAAGTACAAGGGTGCGTCTCCCCCAGATGCCATGAAGAAAGACGTCAGTCCACAATGCCCTCAGACAAATGGACAGAATACAGGTTTCCACATAAAGAAGAGTCTGGATGCAAAAGAGGTCATTATAAAAACATACAAGGAAAGAAAGAAAGTGGGGGTGGATGCAGGATAAAAGGAAAAAGAAAGTAAAAAAAATGAGCATGTGACTTTCTGAGGTTGGAAACCTCTGATGGGGCTGCAAGGAGCTGCTTAACTGACCACAAAGAGTTAAGTCTTGGCGAGCAGCACCTACTGATAAGTCCAGGGCACATTCAGCATCATTGTGTTAAAGATAATAGCAGCCTTATTACAAGAGAGAACCCCATATACATTAGTGCCCACACAATGTCACCTGTCTGTGAATTCAGCAAAATTTTGTTCACAGAATAATACAGTGCTCCCATTGTTCCAGCTTAGAACTACACATTCATTAATAGAAACAGGATCTCTAGCACTTCTATGCAACGCCGAGTCCCAAAAAAGGCTCATTACGGAATGTGGCCCCACAGCCAGTAATGACAGTCATTATGACAATGTGCATTAATATCAAAGGATCTGTGATTATTTTTACATTTGTTCTTGGTATCATCAGTGATTCTTTAAATTGCGCACCTCTTTTGGTGTCATCAGGTGTCCTTGTAGCCTCTATCCATATGCAAAATCTCCTTGCAAGTTGTTAAAAATTGCAGAAGATGTGCCTAATAGAATGTTTATTAGCTATCGTTTTGTTTCAGATTGAGCCTCCAATTGTTGTCAAGGTGACTTCCCTAATATTTAGTGGTATTTAGCCCAAATCAAATCACTGGAATGAACATACTGAAGACAAAAATCTTTCCCTTTCTGTATGGATGGTTCAAGGTGGCTACCAAAACTGGGGAAACGAGAGAAATTGATATGTACAAGAAAATTCAGTGAGAGAGAAAAACGGCTTTGCCAAAATTGTGTTTAGGACTGAGATTCCTAATCTCATCCACGTCCAGGTCTTCCTTCCTCTTGTAGGTGGGCAGTGTGGCAAGTTCTAGCCCGTGAAACAAAAATGGAAGTTGATGGTTGTTTCTGGGCCAAGTTCTAGGAAAGTATATGACACCTGTACCCTTTTTCCTGTTCTGCAGTGTTCTCGTAAAAATTCGGCAAGCTGTGTATTTCAGTGTGTTTTGCTGCACATGCATTATGCATTGATTAAAAACCACAAAAATAAGAGGTGGTCCTGAGTAAATTTTGCCCTCCATGGTACCCTTCACTTCTCAAAATTCTGCCTGTTGGTGGCTCCATTCACCCACATTCCCTTCTCTCCAGGTTTATGAACCAAAGGAGCGAGAAGATCAGAGCCTCATCAGAGTTTCAGGTGTTCGGGATTTATTGAGGAAGTGCCTTACAGGAAAAACTGGTAAGGGAGAGAGGGAGTGAAGCATTGTGGTGGGGAGAGGAAAGAACTAAGCAAGGCTGTTGTCTCAGGGAAGTCGGGCCTTGGCCTGATCTGCAGTAGCGGGAGAAGGGAGCTCCAGAGCATAAACAGAGCTGCAGAGTGATCACTCCCGTATGATGCAAAAGATCCTGCCTTTCATAACTCCTGTGCACTCAACCATTGCCCGGGGTCCCCCCATCCTGGAAGTCAGTGTGAATTTTCTTAACAAAGCTGTTCCCATTAGTGGAGGGAAGTGTTTTAGAGAAGGGGACAACTGATACCCATGAACCTCTGACACACAGAGCAGCGGGGTGTTCACACCTAAGACAGTAGATCCGATCATGGCTGCACAGCATCTACTACAGTCCTGGCCTTTCACTATTCACTTCCACGTGCTTCTCAGGCAAGGACGGCTTCTGCATTCAGCAAAGCTTCTTGAGGATTTTGTGTCACAGTTCCTAAGGAAACTTCCAAGAGGATTGTTAATGGGATGAGTTACAGCCCCCATGGCTACAGCCGGTCCCAGGGCTATTCTTAATCATCATTGCCCTGCTCTACCACCCATGGGAGATTCCCCTCACCCTTGGGTAGCACTTCTGTGGTTCTAGGTGACTTTCATGCAGGATCTAAGTTCTTCTGACCATGCCCTATTCAGGCCATGTTTGCACTACTTGCCCAATTGCAATTTAAACTGAGCACCAAGGGGCCCTTGGGTAGCACTTCTGTGGTTCTAGGTGACTTTCATGCAGGATCTAAGTTCTTCTGACCATGCCCTATTCAGGCCATGTTTGCACTACTTGCCCAATTGCAATTTAAACTGAGCACCAAGGGGCTCAGTTGGTTAGGCATCTGCCTTTGGCTCAAGTCACGATCACATGGCCCTGGGATCGAGCCCCACATTGGGCTCCCTGCTTAGCAGGGAGCCTGCTTCTCCCTCTCTTCCCAGCTCATGCCCTCTTGCTATCTCTGTCCCTTTGTCTCTCTCAGATAAACGAATAAAATGTTTAAAAAATAAAAATTTAAAAAATAAACTGAGCACCAAGAGTCACCACAGGAGGATCGTCAAAATGCCAAACACATAGCCCCCAGTTCACTGCATGTACCAGCAGTCCTTCGTGATGATCAGAATCAATTGTTCCTCCTTATAATAAATTTTTCCTTGCCCAGTTGTCTGTTGGCATAAGGAGACCATGTGACGGGCAGCTGTAGCTTTACATTTACCAGGACCTTTACTGTGTTGCTTGATGTTAGCAGCACCTCTAAAAACTACGATATCTAAAATTATATGGATAGAAAACACAAATTTCTCCAGTCAGTCATGATGATGGAAATGACAATGAACAAAGGCATATCTTATTTCCTGGAGCCATGCTTTTACCTCTTATAGATATAGCACATATGATAGCATTAGTCTAAAAAGTCGCCTTGCATCTTGAGATAGTGCCCTACTCACACAGGGTATCACATTCAAGCTGGTGACTCAGTTGCTTTGTTGAACCGTTTCCACTCTTCTATCAGGTTGGCAACTTCTGAAGGGCGTGGTATGGGGTAGGATGAGCGATCCCATGGTCATGTGCCCACTGCCTCACCTCCTTTGCCATAAAATGAGTCTTTGGTCTAAGGAGATGCTGTGTGCAATCCCATGTCAGTGAATCAGACACTGCCTGAGCCCTTGGTTAGTGTATAGGCCAAGGTCTCATGGGGGGAAAAGATAAATCCATATCCAGAGTACTTGTCAATCTCAGTGAGCTTTATCTAGGATGAGAGGGAACTTACATAGTAGACTTATCACAATGCCTTTCTGGTCTGCCCAAGGAACTCATATTTGATTTCCAGTAGCAGCAGTAGCTAAATCAGCTTTGGGGAGAAGAAATCCATGCTGTTGGGCTTAGACGTTGCCTCCATCTCTGCCTTCATAATTGTTTCATTAGTGAGCCTGTTGAGAGGGCAGAGGCTGATCAACTGGCCAAATCATCCTATTTGTTTGGTTGGTCAGCACTTCTGCTATAGTGGTTCTTGGTGTGTGGTCATGCAACACAAAGATCTTCACACCTTATGACCTCTCCCATAGGTCCATCTATATCTCTCATCCCCAGAGCGTCTTATCCCCTCTCCTTTGTGCTCCTTAAGACTAGCCAAATCATCCGTCAATTCCCCAGAGCCCATATATATATTCTTACCTTAAGCCACTTTTCTTTCTATATAAAGTCAATGACCAGATGCAGTGCAGGTGCAGAACTCTACTCTCTGAAGGATTTCCCTCATCAATCTTACAGGGTCACAAGGGAAGTTGTTGTGCAGCAACAATCCATTTTCAGCTTGTGTCAATATATCGAACTGATCCATCTATGAGTTTTCTCCATCAGTGGGTCATAAGAAATCCTCTTTGTGGTAGTAAATATGAGCTGAGGGAAAGACATTAATGTAAAATTGTATATGACATGAAGATCTGGGCCACCAGCTTATTTGTGTCCTATGGACCTGCTCAGTTCCAGTTCGGGATATACCATATCCATTCCATAATGGATTGTACTGAGCTTATTTGACCTTTTATCTTGATGGGACTGATAGGACCCAGGTCATGATAGGTAGTTTGGCATGTGTTTGATGGATACTTACTCCATATTTAGACAGTCTGTCTCTACCAGTGCTCAATAACAAGTCAAGAGATATATATTTTTTTAAGATTTTATTTATTTATTTATGAGAGATGGAGAGAGGCAGAGACATAGGCAGAGGGAGAAGCAGGCTCCTCACAGAGAGCTCAATGTGGCACTCAATCCCAGGACCCCAGGATCACAACCTGAGCTAAAGGTAGACACTCAACCACTGAGCCACCCAGGTGCCCCAGGAGATATTTTTCAAATGGTGTATGATACTCTGCTGCAGGCAGTAGGCCTTGCTCTAGAACTTTAGAAGTCTGTGCTGGAATCCCCCTTTGAGGGCTTAAAAGAAAGAACCTCTAGTCAGCAGCCCACTCTACCCAGACACCTGTAGGACCACAAAGTCCGCTGGCCCATATAGTCCAAAGAGCAACTGCTTTTACTACAAGGATTTTTCTTCCTCTAGGTCCAATGCAAAACTAGCAACCTTTCATATCACGTAATAAGGTAGAGAAATATTCTTAAGCATATAATATACCAAAAGGTCTGACAGTAGTCATGCTTCTTTCTTAGCAGTGATGGGCTCAAGGCACTCACTTTTTCCTTACTTTGTCCTTACTAAGAGCAAGGTACTTGTTTGTTCCTTTGGAGGGCCTGTCCTGGCATGCTCCCAATCATTGAACACTTATAATTCACTGCTGTGGTAGGTCCCTGAATCTTTGGAGAGTTTATCTCCTACTCTCTGGAGCATTTATCTTACTAAAGCATCCAAAGTACTTGAGTGGATCAATATTCTTCAGAATGTCCAGCCTATCCAGATCCTTTCAGACTACATTATGATAGGGTGCAAGAGAATCAATATATCCCTCAAAATAGATCATGACTGTACACTGTTGTCCCTTCCATATAAATGCTAACTGCTACTCTTCCTCTTTTCTTATGGAAAAGAAAGTACTGACCAGATCAATAGCTGCATACCTCATACTGAGGCTGTGAGGATCTACACTAGTAAAGAGCACATATGACAGGGATGCCTGGGTGGCTCAGCGGTTGAGTATCTGCCTTCAGCTCAGGGTGTGATCTTGGGGTCCCAGGATCGAGTTCCACATCGGGCTCCCCACAGGGAGCCTGCTTCTCCTTCTGCCTCTCTCTGTGTGTCTCAAATAAATAAATAAATAAATAAATAAATAAATAAATAAATAAATAAAATCTTTAAAAATAAAAAAAAGAGCACATATGACAGAGCCAGTGTAGCTGAAGCCTCTTCCTGGTTATGTCTATAGTAATACATTGTCATATGCCATGATCCACCTGGGTTTGCAAAGACCAGCCTGGCAATTATGATGAAAACCCCTACCTTTGTATCAATTAGGTCAACTAGTGTCACACTTCTGTCTGTCATTCTTTCCAAGAGGCAATTCTGCTTTTGATTTGCTACTCTGGTGTGGGAATGGGCTTCCATGTGGCTTTTCCTACTACAATAGTTCTTGCTCCACAGGCCAAGAAGCCAATAGGACTAGTCTGTCAAGCTAAGTATGTTTTTACCAAATATATATTCAGGAATTTTGGGAATTACCACCTGTTGGTCTATGAACCCGTTAGACTTACCATGAGGTGGACCAGAGCCATGACTCCATAAAGCCAGAAATCAACATTAACTCAGACCTATAACCAACTCAGACCTATAACCAACAGCCTTTGATCAAGCTGGGTATAACCTACTCCTGAGTGGATGGATACCCAAGTAAATAGCTTTATATTCCTTTAAGGAAGTACTGGAGAATCACTATCCACTTGCCTCCGTGTTGCAGAATTCATCCTTAAGAGACTTGATCTTCAATCAATGAGTGTCTGAGAACTGGCTCCAGTTTGAAACTTGGGCAACTGATCATGAGTTTCAACTGGGACCTTGGGTTTCTGTTCTCTTCTTCATCCTTGTTCTATTATGATGCCATATTTACCAACTACTGAATAACCTATTATGGATGCTGGATGTTAGATACAGGGCTGAAAAAGATATAGCCCATGGCCTCTTAGAACTTTTCCCTTCCACCTTCTCTTGATCATTTTCTCTTAACCACACAGACTGAAAGAACCACATATGAAGACAGAGAATGTTGTGGATTCTTAGCAGTTAACATATTTGAAAGTAAAAATGACAATAATAAGAATGATTAATATTGAGTAATTATAAAGTATTTTACCTATATTATTTGATGTCATCCTCAAAATCCTGTGAAAGAGGATTCTTTATTTTGTGGGTAGGAAATTCATACTTACAGAGATAGCCAAGGCTCATCCTGCCTCCCCAAAGCTGTTTATGACCAAATGAACATGAGAGAGATCAAAGCAAAAATAGAGATTCCCTCAAGTTGTAATTTTGACCAGAGGAAGCCAAATTCCCCAGAACTCTTAATTCACAGAGGGTACCTATCTAAACAAGTTTCTCTCTTCTGATTTGAGCCAACCTGGAAATGACGGAGTTCAAAACTCAATAGAGTGTCACCTAATTCAACCATTTTCCATCAGAAACACATGCCATGTACTGATCCCTGAGGAAAAATAAAAACCCCACTATACTGTACTAAAAGAGTTCAAAGCCTATTGAGATGAACTTGTATACACTGAACAAGTAATGAACCACAGAAGGCTCAATGGATTAGTTGCACACTGCCTTAGCTCTTTCATGAATCATGACAACACTTCAGTAGGTTTTGACTAGCATTTAAAAAATTAAATAGACCATAACTAAAGAGAATATTATCAAGTAGAAAATTCCAGGTTGCATCTCTTATAGGAAGAACATACATTGTTTTTGTGAGGTTTTGTTACTTTGGATGAAATAAAACCTATTTCTTGCTATGAGTTATGGTCAAATTTTTTGAAAAAGACTGTGTAGAACATAATATTAAGATAATTTAACAAACAGACAAAACAAGCCAGCCTCAAATCAAGGGGAAAAGGAAACACCAAGCTGGCATTACATAAAGAAAAAAGTGAATGACTAAAGCAGTAGTACTGTGCTACTTGGCTATCTGAGACTAATATAACTACAATTATTTCTCTATCCTACAGGGTCATCTCAATGAAAAATGACATAAGCAACAACAACAAAAGAGCTTAATGCTTCTAGACTTTCACTGATGGTGACCTTCTCTCAGAGTCATCTAGGAGAACTAGGTGATTGTGAGTGTCCAGTCACTTCACCTCATAAAAGAACCTCTTTCTACCACCACTTACACATGCTGAACACTCACATCTCCATAAAGTGGATCTGGGGGAAATGACTTTAGTACACAGGCCTGAGCAGGAGAGTCATATGTTAACAACGAGGGCAGGGGAGGCTGACATGGGCTTGAGATACTTGCCAACACTGCTTAAAGGAGGCAACTGTCATTTTTTATTCCCACTTGCCACCATTCTGGTTCACTGCATAAAAATCCAGAATTCTCTTCCTTAGTGATCCACTCTGCAACATAAGTCTTCTGGCTTGAGAGTTATGCCACTGTGAATCAAAAAACTACAAAATGAAAAAGAGGAAATGTATAGGTTTTTTAAGCACTTTGTATCCAGAAAGGGCTCTATATGAGTCATGCCTCATATTGAGACAGCTCTCCTCTTCCCAAAGAGTTCCAAGAACCTCACCCTACTTATCACTCATTGCCTCTTATCTGGGAAGCACCAGCAAGGATCCTTATTATGGATTCCCCAAGGCTCCAAGTCCTAAAATGAGGCTGCATTAAATACAGCCTAGAGAAGGATATTCATGCTTCTAACCACCCCAAGACAGTACAATTCCAAAGTCACAATGTATGTCAGTAACAGGTAGTTTTATGCTTGATTCATAAACTAAATCTCTGAGTTGCTTGAATGTTAGAAATTCAAGTCACACCAAGCAACCAGAAACACAGTCAGAACTGATTTGCAAAAGGGGTGTTAGAAAAACAGTTCCGGAGTTTTGCCCAGAACTTGTTTGTGCTGTGTCCTCAGCCAGAAGTTTCTTCTCTCCTACTCTGCACCAGGTTGACTTCTCATTCTCAGGCCTCAGCGAAATGTCACCTTGTCAAAAAGCCCCTCCCTGGCCACCCTGCCTGAGTCAGGTCACCCAATCAATGCTTTCTCAATGCATCCTGGTCTTTCCCTTCACAGCACTGATTGCAATGAATAATTATATGCTGATTTGTATGTTCCATTGTTTAATATCTCCCTCCCCAGGTGACTAGAAACTCTGTGACAGCCTGTGGGTTCACCCTGGACACCCTAGCACACGGCCCCCAGCACCTGGCACTCAGAAGATAGTGAATGTTTATTGAAGGAGTAAATGAGTTCTGTTTATGAAACTGAATTTTGTTACCTGTTACCATTAAGCCATCGGGTTTGCTTTTGAATTATTATCAAAATAGTAAGTGTGTATGTATACTCCCGTTTATAGCAGCATTACTCACAATAACCAAAAGGTGGAAGTGACCCATGTCCACTGACAGATGAATGGATAAAATTGTGGTTATATATACAATGGAATATTTTTCAATCTTAAAAGAGAAGGACATTCTGACATGTCCTCGGCTAACCTTGAGCACATTATGTTAAGTCAAATAAACCAGTCACAAAAGGACAAATACTGCCTTATTCTACTCTATATGAGGCACCTCAAGTAGCCAAATTCATAAAGCCATGAAGTACAATGGTGGTTACCAGGGGCTAGAGGGAGGGACAAATGGGGATTCGATGTTTAATGGGTAGACTGTTTCAATTTGGAAAAATGAAAAAGTTCTGGAGATGGATGCTGGTGATAGTTGTACAACAATGTGAATGAACTTAATGCCACTGAACTTCACCCTTAAAAGTGGTTAAGATGGTAAATCTTGTGTTATGTGTATTTTACCATAATTTTAAAACTAAAATTAAAAAATACATTTGGAAGTCTGAAGTGTTTATTACTATCCACATGCTTGCTTTTGGTATTACGGCAAATGGCGCATATTTTGTATAAGTGTTAATGTATAAGTACTGAAAATGTGGATCACCTACTGAAAGTTTTGCATTCTGGCTGATGTTGGTGGAGGTTTCTTCCCTTCCCTTGCCTAATTGGAGAGCCCCTCAGGATAGTCCTGTGTCTGACACATGGCAAGTATTCAGAAATACACACTGAAAGGATGGCTGGAGGTGGGACAGGATGCATAGGTGTACAGACAGGTGGGTAGGTAAATAAAAGGATGGTCATGATAAAAGAAGTTGTTTAAAAGTGTGTTAAGGAAGCTAAAATTCATAGCCTAGATTTTGGGAGTTGGGAATAACTTATTTCCTTTTTTTTCCTTAAGGATTTATTTATTTATTTACTTATTTATTTATTTATTTACTTACTTACTTACTTATTTACTTATGAGAGAGAGTGCACACAAGCCGGAAGAGGGAAAGAAGAGGAGAGAAAGACAAGGAGACTCCAAGCTGAGCTTGAGATCGTGACCTGAGCTGAAGCCAAGAAGAGTCTGACGCTTCACTGACTGAGCCACCCAGGTGCCCCAGGACACCCTATTTTCCCAAATCACTTCATTCCCTTTCCTAATGAAAGGATTTAACAACGAATATCTTTCAATAGTCAAATCTGGCTGAAATCTTAAATAAGAAAGAATTTTGAATTGTATTATACTGTGTGTTTCTGAAAGAAGTGTTTTATTCACAAAGAGTCAAAAAAATTATAATCCTATTCTTCATGGCAAACATTTATGAGCTGCCATTATTATTATCAGATGTTACAGGAAAAATAATTGGGGCAGAGAGAATACAGTACCCTGCTTAAGAGCATATAGCAAAGAAGTGGCAGCAGGGGCACAAGCCAGATCCTGTGTTGTTAACCAGTAAGTTCTATAGCTTTCTGGAAGGGAAAGGAAGGGGTGGGCTCATCTTCCTAAATTGAAAAGCCAAGTTATATTCATCTACTTGGTCTATTTTAATGCTCATATTTGAATACAAACAAAGCAGAAAGGGGCTTCTGGGTCTTCCTCCAGACCAAATGAAATCTCTTCTTTCCCAGGTTGCTGCCCCTCTGCAACTGAGAGCCCAGTCAGAGGCCCCGCAACACACATTGCCTCACTCACTCTTCCTGTAACAGGGAATAACTTCCCTTAACACTCCCCAGTTTCCAGAAGGCTGCATTGTTCTTGAGTCCCATTTTGGAGTTCCAGAAGACCTCATTTCCTCTGGTTATTCTTTGACCTTCACCAGTAAGTGGGAACAGAACCAACTCATCCACTCTCCTTTGCTCTAGTTTGCCATCTCCTAAGGAAGCTTAGAAAATGTCCTTAGGGTGCTAAGACACCAATATTCTCAATACGCTTTAACACTATAGGAACATAAGCTAGGTGTGGTGTGCACTGTGGGGGCTGGGGTGCCAGGAGGGGCGGCAGTGGCCGAGGTGGGAATGAGGAGGGAAGTCATCAAGCGAGGAATGATACAAAAGTCTTTGGTGACTGTTTCTAGACAACACCAACTTACCCTAAAGAAAGGCACCAGGTACACCCAAAAGTGCCATTTGAAATGGAATTTGTTGTAATAAAGAAGTTTTATTATTGCTATCAAGTTTACCAGTTGATACATAAGGGTAATATTTAAAAACAAATTTTAAAAGAAAAAAAAAGTGGGGCACCTGGGTGGCTCAGCGGTTTAGCGCCTACCTTTGGCTCAGGGCATGATCCCAGTCCCGGGATCGAGTCCCGCATCCGGCTCCCTGCGAGGAGCCTGCTTCTCCCCCTGCCTGTGTCTCTGCCTCTTTGTGTGTCCCTCATGAATAAATAAGTAAAATCTTATTTAAAAAATAAAGAAAAAAAGTCATTTGAGGGGGGTGGTATGTTTACCAGCCCTTTACTGTCTTTGAGATGTCATTTATCATCATTGCTGGGGTGCCTGCCTGGTTTTTATGCTTTAAACAAGGCTAAGGAAGGCTTCCTGTGCCGAAAACGAATGGTACGTGTGTTAGGGTTGGGCCGACACCTGCAGCTGTGTGCTCGCATGACGATTCCACTTAGCGGACCTTCCATTTCCCCCTCTGAACTCTGGCCATCCTCTGACAATGCAGACCGGCTCCTGGTAATGCTGAGACCGGCCGGACCCCCAGGGTCTCCCCAAGAGGAGGCCGGAGCCACCGCACACCTATCCTTCAGGATCAGATTCAAAGCGTTGGCAATTTCTATGTGAGCCTGAGAAATCTTTGTATTACTCTTACAACTTTTATAAAGAATAAAGAAAAAAAAAAAAACTAGAACTTCACAGTCTGGAAAAAGCAAACAATAGAAGGAAACGATGAAGACACCATGACTTTTAAGCTCCAGGGAACAGCACAACTTTGGTGACAGAGGAATTTCAGACTCTCCCCCTGCCCCACCCCACAACCTTTTTGAGATCAGGGTAGAAAACCCAAAAGCTGCAGGTCCCCTCAAAAGAAAACACTAGGAAGGAGTTCAGGGTTTTAGTTTCGCCTGATGCAATTTGCATCTCTATTTTCAATCTTTATTTTTATTTATTTATTTTTTTAAGATTTTAGTTTTTTATTAGAGAGAGATTGAGAGAGAGAGAGGAAGCACACGTAGAGGGGAGAAGGAGAGGCAGGCACCCCGCTGAGCAGGGAGCCTAATACGGGGCTAGGTGTGGGGCTCGATCCCAGGACCTTGGGATCATGACCTGAGCCAAAGGTAGACAGATGTCTAACAGTTAACAGACTGAGCCACCCAGGTGCCCCTATTTTCAACCTTTAAAATAAACAAGCAGATTCCATCATATTTGAAAAGTCAGATGACATAACAATAAACTAACCTAAACATAGTATACATTTTCAAATAACGTGTTCAATGCTTTCTTCAACTCCTAGCCTCCTTTTCAGATGCAGGCTCTATAAATTTAAAACATTAATGCCAATTATTTGTAAGAGAGGACCATATCTACCAACCAAAAAAATCTGGAAACCCAGAGAAAGTTGTGTATTTATTACACCTTTATCCAATGTATCTTGGGTCTGGGAACCTCCTGTATTTATCTCTCTTGTTTTCAAGTCTTCTGCTTCTTTTTTCCAACCACCAGATGGGTTTGCCCTCAGGAACCGCTGAATACAACTTACATGAGAACAAGTGCAAGTAAAATCAAGTCTCACTCAAAAGTTATATCTGACTTTGGCAACAGTGTGAACTGGAAGCTTACAAAATGACATAAGAGTGAGTGATTGTGAGAGAATTGATAAAGCTTTTTTTTTTTTAAGATTTTATTTATTTCTGAGAGAGAGAGAGAGAGAGCGCGCAAGCAGGAGCAGAGGGGAGAGGGAGAAGCAGACTTCCCACTGAGCAGGGAGCCCCATGTGGGGCTTGATCCCAGGAACCCTGGGATGGTGACCTGAGCTGAAGGTGGTTGCTTAACCCTGGTGCCCCTTGAGCAAACTTCTTAACCAATGATTCTTGGGTGTCTCAACCGTCAAAAGCTTTCTCACGCTCCAAGTAAAGGATTGCTGGTTTCTGAGGCCTGGAGCTGTGGTCTGTGGCTCTAAACTCTCCCCTTGAACTCAGGAATGATGGAGAAGACCTCACAGAGCTGACTGGGCCTGAGGAGCAGGCTAAGAACTGCTTCTCCATCTCACAGACTCCGCCCAAGTCTCTAAGGCAGAGGTTATTGGCAGGGTGTCATCGTTTGTTCCTGAGCTGAAGCTTCAGGCTGAGCTCTAGAGGCACCTGCATAGTGCCTAATCACTTAAGCTTCACCCCTGCACCCTGACCACAGGGTTTTACCCCCTTCTGCTGATCCGGCTTCCACAGATCCCAACAGAACACCAGATTGTCTGGAATCGTGCTGTGGCTGTGATGTAGGTTTTAGCACTGGGAGCTGCCCACGCATGGGCCGACCCACCCTCCTCAGGGGAGCGCTCCCCACTTAGGCATCCATCTGCTGTGCAGTATCTCCTACCTTCTAGGGCTATCTCCTTCCCTTGGTCCCAATAGTTCAACTTCAATAAAGGGAAAAGTTAAGCCAAAAAAAAAAAAAAATCTTATGAGAGGAAACTATAAACATCTTTTTGTCAATAAAATTGAAAACAGATGAAATGAACCCAAAATAATAATAATAAACATCAGGCTGATATAAAGGTCATTTGTTCTACATGTTGGTTCACCTGTCAAGGTCAGTCCAGCCCTGATGTATCCCAGAAACTACAACTCTCTTTTGCCAGAGGGAGCGCCTTCCTTGGGCAGTAAGCAGGGGTACAGGGCCCACTAGAGGCAGAAGTGACACCATAGCCAAGTGGTCTCGTTTGAGCTTTTCTTTTCTTTTCTTTTCTAAAGATTTTATTTATTTATTCATGAGAGACACAGAGAGAGGCAGAGACATAGGCAGAGGGAGAAGCAGGCTCCATTCAGGGAGCTTGATGTGGGACTCGAGGATCGCACCCTGAGGCCAAGGCAGATACTCAACCACTGAGCAACCCAGAAAACCCTCAAGCTATTCCAGATCTTGGCTGGATTGAGGACAGCTCACCAGCAGTCCCACAAGCCCCTGAGGCAGGAGTAGTGAGGAAGGGTGGACCCTGCACTCGCCCCTGCCACTAAAACTCCTCTGTTTTCCCCTCCTTACCCAGAAAAAAAGATCCGTATGACAGCGAGCCCCATGTAGGAAACCCTGTCTGCTCTGTGTTCTCTCCCCACTGGTCCCCTCACCGTCTCCTCTCTAAGGTGTATCCTCAGGAAGCTCTCACTTGGTCAAATCCAGGTTTCCATATAAAGGAAAAAGAACAGGAGCTCATCCTGTTGCACACACAGACACACAGCAACAGAACACCCATACACAGCACTGAATTGCTCTGATACTTCACTTCCCACACGCTGCCCTATAACTTGGCAATACCCCCCTGTGGATGGGGTCACTTCCCCACCTCCTCGCACTGGGCTCAGCCTTGTGACTTGCTCTGAGCAATGAGGGGATAGCCGCCGACACAGGGCAAGCAAATATTTTTATCACTGGCTTGCTCTCTTGTACTTCCCAGAAGTAAAGATGTCCCAGAAGAAAGATGAAGGACACCAGGACCAGAACCATTTCCAGCTGGAGCTCAGGGCCTCTGACTTGTAAGAACTAGTAAAGGACTGTGGTTTTAAGCTCTCATATTCGGGAGAACTTTGTTACATAGCATTTTGAGGCAATAGCTAACTGATACATCCTTTTGGATTTTCCTACCCGGGTCTGTGTCAACTTATTGCACTGTAATTTTACTTAAGAATAGAAGACGCTTTAGAGACAGAAGGTTCTGGAAGAAGAAATTCATACATAGCCTTTCACTTATTCTCAGCCCTTCCTCTGTAGTCTCAGCTTCCCATGTCACATGGCAGACTCTTAAATGGTGGAGGTGTTTATACAACAAAAAGGAACAACCTTCTGGCTGTTTTCATTCCTGTCCAGCTTTTCTTTAGAGGCAGAAGGCCTGCAATATGTCCCTAAGTCCCCCAAGACCTAATTGGTGATTGACATCTCCTATTGATAGCCATCAGCCCTTTGGCCAGCCCCATTTTACTGCCAGACTGGGTCACACACATTACCCATGGAGGAGACAGGAAGTCGCTTCCAAAAGAGATTCTGACTCACAGGTTGTGGAAGACAAGCTATGGAGGCCCTAGAGAAGCCAGAGCCCATTACCAAGTTGGCTTCCCCCCCTTCTGGCTTACACAGAGTCTGAGAAAATAGCCCATGAGGTGCTTAATGATGAAGAGCACTGGGGCAGGAATGTTTTAAGCCAGGACTCAGCACCCGCCCTGTTCCACCTCCCCCACCTCCCATGTCCACCTGGCCCCCAGGGCACAGCCTCTCCTCTCCCGACCTGGAAGCAGGGCCTACTGATAGCATCACCATTTTATCCTTAAGGCCACACGCATCTTAGGCCTGGGTTCTGCTCTCTGGGCCAGCTAGTTCTGGCGGGGTTGCACAACCTGTTCCCACACCTCACTCCCTATAACACACAGTATCTCTGAGCCTATGCGAAGATCAAATATCATTGTCTGAAAACCAAAACCTTGCACCGTTCATTGCCTCCGTATTTTATTTGGTTTTCTTGGCCCCTTCTACCCAAATCCAGAAAGTTCTCCATCTTCTATCTTCTCTTTCATAAAATCTTAACTCTGCATCTTCCCTCCATGGTCGGGTCTCGTGTAAAACATATGGCAATTAGTGTTTTCTTGCTTCAACTGCATTTTACTCCTCCTGGAAGCACACCTATTCTACAAAGGATTTCATCAGGAAAAGCCACGAATCACCTTGTCCCCATTCTGTATTGAATTATTAATGCCACTCACGCTGGTAGATTTCAAGTTCCTTAATGGCCAGGAACTTAGCAATCGGTTTGGTTGGTTTCCTCTGCTGTGCAGCTCTGGATTCATTTACTACTTCAAACAGAAAATAATGAGAGAGCAACAGCATAAAACCTCAAGGAGTAAAATGGTGATTTTCTTAAAAGGTACCAAGAAAAATTGGGACAGTGTGGATTATTCTGGTGTTTCTCACCCCAAAAGTGCCACAGAAGTTGCCCTTTTAGCATTTTGCTCTGGACAAGTCCTAGTGTGGAGATGGATGGAGCTGGCGGGGGGGGGGGGGGGCGGAATCCAGGAGGAAGGTGGCCTCTGGGTGGGTAAGGTCCATCCCTGGCAAGATGACACCAGAAGTCCATGCTGAGGGCCCAGCAAATGCCACATCAAGATGTGGGTTCTTGATGACCTGGCTCCACACCAGGCCAGCAGGTCAAGGGAGGCAAGGCCAGGGTGCATAAAGTACCTCCCTTCCGGCGACCCTCCCCACCCCTCACTCATCTTCCCTCCCCTCCTCCCACCCCCAGCTCTTTATCTTCGGCCTGAGGATTGGCTGCCCAGGCATTCCATCCAACTCTGTTCTCCTTGCAGAATCTTCCTCTCCTTCATCTCACTGAAATCCCTTTCTATCAACTACTAGAGCTACAATTTACTGAGTCACTCAGAACTTCATAGACTTGGAGCTCACATATTCCAGAGTTTAAATAAATGATCTCATTTAATCCTGAAAGCAGCCCTACAATGACATACGAGTTATTATTATCTTGATTTTACAAACTAGGAAATTAAAGCCCTAAAAGTTCCTAAAATGCCCAAAGTTACAAACCCAACAGACATTTGGACCCAGATAGCCTGACTCTCAAAACTCTGTCTTTCTAGAGCTCTGCACCCCTCCTTCCGGTGGCGACCTCAACAAAATATTTAGGCAATGTATCTAAGGAATATGAGGAATTTGGGGTAGTGGAGGAGCCTTCCTTTTAGGCAAGGACCTTCTCAGCACCTTGGAAAGCCCGGTGCCTGGCACAGAGTATGTGCTCAATAAACATCTGTTGAATGAACAATGAACACCTTGCCAGTAGCCACCTTCTCCAACACTGCAGAATCCTGTCCCAAAGTTGCTTTGTCAAGATATTCTTTATTTATGTATTTATTTCAGTGAGAGAGAAAGAGAACACTAGCAGGGGAGGTAGGTAGGGGCAGACGGAGAGGGAGAAGCAGACTCCCCCTGAGCAGGGATCCTGACACCAGGTTCCATCCCAGGACCTTGGGATCATGACTTAAGCCAAAAGCAGACACTCAACCCACTGAGCCATCCAGGTGTCCCTGCTTTGTCAAAACGGAGAGTAGGACTTTACCCAGCATTAACTCGCCACTACTATTTGGTAGATGGATAAATGTAAAGTGTCCAAAGTACACCCATGTGTGCAAAGACATATTCACATTTGTTGCTCCCTAACCAAACGTAGCTATCTCCAGAGATCCCCATTTCTACTGATGTTGAAAATTTTAGTCTTACTAATTTCATGATAATTTAGCCAATTGCAATTTTATTTCAATCCCTTTTGGGTACTTGGTCATTCAGACATCACTTCCCATGCCTTCCCATTCTTCCCATGCCTTCTCCCCTTAGGGTGATCTAAGTTCCCGTGGAAAGGAACATTTCTTCTAAAAGACTGAAATTAGGGGCATCTGGGTGGCTCAGTGATTGAGCATCTGCCCTTGGCTCAGGTCATGATCCCAGGGTCCCAGGATCCAGTCCCACAGCAGGCTCCCCACAGGCAGCCTGCTTCTCCCTCTGCCTATGTCTCTACCTCTCTCTATGTGTCTCTCATGAATAAATAAATAAAATCTTAAAAAAAAAAAGACTGAAATTATTTCTGAATAAAATGTCTTAAAACCATAGTCTTGTTAGTAGTAAGTGCTCCAGTCTGCATGGAGACACAGGCATGAGTCTCCTGTGGTTGGCCCAGGGCTGCCCTGCCAGGCATACGCAGTGGATCTGCCACCAAATGGGCAGCCCAAATGTGGCTCTTGAGGCTGGGCTGTGCCAGGGCTTCAATGAGGATTCCAGTGGTTTCTGGAATTACTGCAAAGAGACCTTAGATGCAAATATCTTTCAACAGAAGGGATGGGACATAAGAAGGACTTCCTTCCCCGCAAACTGTCATGGAGCCTACTCTGACTTCTAGGAGCTTGACGATCACACTGATGGGCCCAAATATGAACTAAAATCACCCCCACCTTCATCCTTGTTTTGCACCCTATTATCAGTAAAGGCAACAAATAAGCACCAAAATTTTTGTGGCTGAACACAATCAAAACGTATGTCTCATCCAGATAACTGCAAAACAAGAGCTCCCCTCTAGCCACGTCCTTTCAACGCAAAGTTCGTCCCTCTCCCGGCAGATAGAGGAAAGTGTGGTAGGGGCATCTCTGATTCTTAAAAACCTCAGCCCCGAAGTGACATGTTTCACTTCCAGTTGTGTCCCCGTGACTGATCTCTGTGCCCCTCCTCCCCCCCGTCCCTTCTTCACAGTTGACCCACTTTCCCTGTGTGGCTGCAGGGGCCCCGCAGGAAACCAGACGCGCACAGGGAGGCGACACCTGCCAGGGCTCCAGGTGGAACCTCTTGGCTGCTTGGGAACCTGACGTTAAGAGGCGAACATTGGGGACCAATAAACCCGGGTTAAAGTCTCAACCCACCTCTGCTATGCTAGACAACCTTGAGGAAATGACTTGATTTGTAACTCAAAGGGACGCATGAAGATACACTTAAAACATTTAGCAGAACATTCGGCACGTGGTACATGTTTGATAGACATTAGCTGCTAGGTTCACTGAGTTCTCCTAGGCAGACTGCATGGGCCAGAGCAGGTCCCCAGGCTCTGTGGCATCTGCTTCTGGCCACTGGAACCATCTGGATGGAACCCATCAGTTGGGGGAGAACAGTGAGCCCCCTTGCCTCTTTATCCTCCTCGGAGCTGCCATCACTAAAGAAGAATTGAAGCAGAAACAGATTCAGGGAAGTCCAGGCAGGGAAATGGAGGAGGGCAACCAGCAGATGGAGGATGTGCTAGAAGGGAGTAGGTGGGGGTTGGCCAGGAGTCTGAGTGAAAAGCAGGATCAACACAGAAGACTCAAGCTACATGGGGCATGCCCTAGACTTCTCCCAGTCCAGCCCCTGTCCACTTCTCAATGGATATGGGTATGGGTGCTGACGGTTGTCCTGTCCGAACTGCGTTGGGTAATGATTCACCAAAGCATTCATCTCAAAAATGCACTCACGATATTCACCATTTGTGAAAGGTTGAACTACGTTCCCCCTCATCAAAAAAGGTATATTTCCATCCTAGCTTCTGGTACCTGGTATGAATGTGATATTATTTCAAAATAGGATCTTTCCAGAAAGAAGTCAAGATAATGTCAGCCAGGAGTAGAGGCATGAGCAGAATCTTCTGAGAAGATTCTGAACCTCCAGGAAGGAACCAACCTATTGATGCCTTGGTTTTAGACTTTTAGCCTCCACAACTGTGAAAGAATGAATTTCTGTTGTTGTAAATCATCCAGCTTGTCGTATTTTGTTACAGCAGCCCTAAGAGTCGGATGCAACACTGATGGATTTAACAAATACTGTTAAGACTCTATTACCCTTCAGTATTAGAACGAAAAAGATTTCATTCTTGCCCTCCTAAAGTTTACAGTGTGGTGGGAGAAACAGACATTAATCAAATAGTTCACTATGAAAGTCCAAGGGGCCTCCTCTCCTTTTGCCCCAGTTGTGAGAGCAGAAATGAACTCGTAGTCACTCTTTATTCCTAGACCCTAGCATAGTGCTTGAAATATTATATTAAAGTTTAATTAAAGGTAGATCACATGAAGCTTGGTTATCTCGTGATCAGTCTGCCGCAGCATTGTATTCAAAACAGCAAGGCCTCCAAAAGCCTTAAATATAATGATATAGGTCTTGAGGCAAGAATCCTGGAGAAAGTGGCAAGGGGTGTGTGGGGTGGGGGGCGTACATTGCAAAGCACACAGCAAGATTTCCTAAAAGTCCGACTTAGGATTTTCTTCTTCAGAGCAGCAGCTCCAAATTCCTTACCTTTCACCTGCCTCCCTCTGGAGGTTTGCCCCAACTCCTGGTCTTTTCTCATGCAAAGGAATATGACCTCTCTTGGCTTCTCAAATATGGTTCTGCTTAGATACTGGGAGAAGAGAGAAGCTATCTGATATTTAGACTTCATTCTTTGTGTTTCTCATGGATTTGTGAATTACCATATGAATGAGCAAACAGCCAACTCCAAGGTTTCAGGTCTTCGCTTTCTGCCAAGTAGGAATGATTCTGAATTATTGAAGCAGGCTCAGAACTCTAACACTATGCAAGAGCCCTTCTCCTAGGGCAGGAAATTAACCCATCCATAAAGGATCTCCAATGATCCAGTGTCTTACTGGGTGGTAAGCACTCTAGCATTTTCCTCTGTTTGGCCTCAGCTGACTGCCTGGTCAATGTGCCCTGTTGGAGGCCAGAAGGAAGAACCCTGGACCTGGGATATACAGGTATGGACACCTGGGGAAGTCCTTCCACTTCTCTCCCTCTCAGAGCAAGCTCCAGGTCATGGTCAACTTAGATTATAGGCAAGATCAAAAAGAGCAACCAAAGAGCAGAACCTCCTTTTGGGAATCTGCAAGTTCTTCGTTAACCAGCACCTCGTCAAGCTCCAAGCTCATCAGCGTTGCTTTGATGACAGGTTGCTCAGGAGACTCATGGAGCAGCCAGCACCCATAGAAGAGCAATGACCTGGATACCACTCTCAGCATTACTGGACCCACCAGAAGCCAAGTGGCCAGTGGGGAAATCTCAAATCCTACCATCAGGGAAACGCACTGAAAGACTGCAGGAACTTCTAGAACGGGGCTTGACATGACCTGACGCCTCAATTATCCTCCTCACAGTAAATTCATTCAGGAATGAATTTTTTTTTTAAGATTTTATTTATTCATGAGAGACACAGAGAGAGAGAGACAGAGACACAGGCAGAGGGAGAAGCAGACTCCAGGCCTGGGAGCCCGATGCAGGACTCAATCTCAGGACCCCAGGATCACGACCTGAGCCGAAGGTTAGATGCTCAACCGCTGAGCCACTCAGGTGCCCCCAGTATGAATTTTGATGTCATATATGCAATACTTCCATAAGAATTACAATGATGATTAATTAACATATCATTAATCATCTTTATTAACCCATTATTAACTAATCAATCTTTTTTTAAGATTTTATTTATTTATTCTTGAGAGAAGAGAGAGGCAGAGACACAGGCAGAGGGAGAAGCAGGCTCCACGCAGGAAGCCTGATGTGGGATTCGATCCCGGGTCTCCAGGATCATGCCCTGGGACCGAAGACAGGTGCTAAACCGCTGCGCCACCCAGGCTGCCCTCAATCTATCTTTAAAGTGAAAAGTTAACAATCAATTCATAGTACTTGGATCCTCAAGCCACTGGCAGAGCCTTTATTATAATTATTTACTAACTGTGCAAGGTATTTTTGAATACATGTATTCACAGGTTTCTTCCTGTCCCCTATCTATACATCACTGCTGCCTTGCCAAATAGATTTGTCTAATCAATACCTCAGTGTCCTTATCTTTAAAGATGTCACCTTGTGTTTGCAGCAGTTAGTCCATCAATACACGTAAAGATTTCTGAGCTGCTTCTGTAGCAGTGAAATGTATCATACATTCATTTATACCACATTCATCTCAAGGACCATCCAGATAGGGAAAACATCAGGATCTTTTCTATTAAAGCATGAAAATACTCTCTTGATTGCTTAACACACCTTATCACTGTGTGGTCGATTCGCCAATAAACAAAACCTATATTTTAAAATGTGGATGTTAGAATCAGATTACTTTGAAGGGAATGATATTTTAAGTCCTAGGACTTGTTATGAGCCTGTTTAGTGTATCACCTCAAATATCCTGATGACAAATGAAAAATGAAAAACAATGCAGATATTTGTCATATTCTTACCGGACAATAGATACTGTAAATATACATAGCCCATCAGTTCTCTGTCACAAGGCGTGGAGAGAGACACAACACACCAATGCTGGAGAAACATATTCAGAAAGGAAACCCAAAATGGTAAATCACCGGAGTGTTGACACTTCTTGAACTTGACCTTAAAGGTCTCAACAGCAAAGGAGAGTTATTTTTAAATGGGCCAAACTATAAACTTAATTTATGTGGGGTCTTGAGATATGGACAAGTAAAGGTGACATACATATATAATTATGAGTCGGACAACTCATTTGATTCATTTTATTAATTCCACTTCAATTTTTGACATTTGATTAGCCGTCTCTGTATTTAATTCCCAAATCCCAAGAGCAAATGCCTAACATCTACTATGTTTGTGTGTGTGTGTGTGTGCGTGTGTGTGCGTGTGTGTAGAACACAACCTAACATAGGGTAGTGAGTAGTTTATTGTAAAGTACAGGATCCATATTAATGCACATCCTTGTTGACTTTTATCAGGAAGACAGGGTGAGTCTCCTTGAGATATTGTTTGTCTCACTCATGGGTGTGACAGCATGATATATACGATCTATCATGCTCATTTCCTTCATACGTTCTTTGCCCTATTGGAACAGGCACGAGATGATGGCAATCTCATGAAAATGCAACATGATTTGTTTATTACTGAAGGTTTATTTAAGGCTGTCACCATGACCTGTATCCATTAGTAACCTCACAGGTTCTTAAAGCGACACTAGCGACAATACTTGATGTTTTTTTAATTCTACTGAGCTTTGGGGAAAAGCCCCTGCAAAGGAGGTTTCTTTGCACCCCTTCTCTGCTGCCTTTCCATCCCTTTTGAGATTTATTTTTGAATTTTATCCACCTTTCCACAAAAGGCTTTCAGGACTATATAAGCCAGTGTTACACAGTGAGGCACTCTACAGAGAATAAGAATAAAAGTACTCTACAATCTTTTACAGTGAGACTGAGTTCCTGGGATTCGACCTGATTTTGAAATGTTTATTTACTTCCATGGGGAAAAAAACCACAAATCTGGCTGAAAGCTGTGCTCTTGTTTTCTCATGTCTACTAAACCAAATCCATCACGTGTAGCAGAGCAGTCCCTGTGCTTCCTGCATCCTCCAGATTGCAAGCAAGTGTAGTTTCTGGGGCATTTCTTATGAACACTGTATGGGATACACCCGGTGCCTGAATTCTTCCAGCAAAGAATTTAAGCATCTGACCAAGCGCTCCCTGGGAAAAACAGCTGCATGGATGAGAAGATGAATTGGGCAAGTCCTTAAAGAGCATTTTAGGATCAAGGCCTTCCCTTTCAAAGCACAAGCCCAAAGCTCTGGCCTCAGCCGTCCGTCTGGATGACATAGACAGGTGCAGCAGTACCTGAGGATTGAACTTGCAGCCCCGCAGAGCATAACTCTGTTCAAAATCACGTTCAGGGTCTGCAAACAGATGCATAAAGCACTGTGTTCTTAAAGTGTTTTCATTTCATCATGAAAGTGTTTATAGTGTCCAGACATATGAAACTAAGCAGAAGACAGGTACATCCATTGTGAACCAGGGCTCGCACACAGCAATGATGCTTCAAAGACTTGAGTGTACCTTGTAATTTACCCAGGATTCAGCAGTTAGGTTAGGGACACACACACACCCCCCACGGAGACCTCACCCCACGAAGCCCTGCCACCACGAAGCACACCAATTTTCCTGCTAGGGAAGAAGAGCCTCCGGCTTTTCAAAACAGAAGTCATTCTGGAATACCAAAATACACCGATGGCTGAATTAATTCTCTCACCTTCTGTATGAGTTTGTAAGGGCTGCTGTAACAAAAGATCACAAACTGGGTGGCATCAACATTAGCAGGAATTTACTGTCTTACAGTTCTGGAGGTAAGATGTATGAGGTCTGGGACACCTGGGTGGCTCAGGGGTTGAGTGTCTGTCTTCGGCTCAGGGAGTGATCCTGGGGTCCTGGGATCGAATCCTGTATCAGGCTTCTCACAGGGAGCCTGTCTCCCTCTGCCTGTGTCTCAGCCTCTCTCTGTGTGTATCTCATGAATACATAAATAAAATCTTTTTTTTAAAAAAAGTACAAGGTCAAGGTGTCAGCAGCTTTGGCTCCCTCTGAGGGCTCTCTGAAGGGAGGGTCTCTCTCTGTGGTGTAGAAATGGCTATCTTCTCTGTGTCCTCACATGGTCTTCCCTCTGTGCCTGCCTGGATCCTAATCTCCTTTTCTTACGAGGACACCACTCCAGTTGGAATAGGGCCCACCCTCAATGACCTCATTTAACTTAATCACCTCTGTAAAGACATTGTCTCCGAATACCACCGCCACATCCTGAGGTAGCAGGGGTTAGTCAGGACTTCAACAAGTGAATGGGGGAGGGGGCACAATTCGGCCCATAACACCTTCCTGTAGGTATTTCGATGTCAGACAGCACAACCTTTTAGACATCTTGTTTCTGTTTTTTTGCATAGAAGAATAAGACAAACAAATTAACCATTGGGTTTGGGGGAACTAGTGCATGCCCGGGTTTCTTTGCCAACTCCTTTAAACTCAGTAGAATTTTTAGAAAACCCACCAAATACTGTATTTGACCAGAACTAGAAAACCACAGCACTAAGTGGGGATAAACCAACATGCAGGTGGGTAAGTGCAGGACAGGGTGCCCAGAATCACCTGCTGGCTGCTTAGCCAAGACTTGCAGAACATGAAATGAGAGCAAGACCATTCCCACAGGGACCTATCCATCAAAACCATCTGAATGAGAATAATACCAAGAAGACGGAGTGCCTGGGCGGCTCAGTCAGTTAAGCATCTGCCTTCAGCTCAGGTCATGTTCCTAGGGTCCTGGGATCGAACCCTGCATCGAACTCTCTGCTCAGCTGGGAGTCTGCTTCTGCCTCTTCCCCGGCTTGTGTTCTCTCTCTCTCTCTCTCTCTCTCTCTCTCCCTCTATCTCAAATAAATAAAATCGTTAAAAATAAAAATACCAATAAGACATGAACTACAGGGCCAGGATATTCAGACGAGCTTGCCTTGGGTTACCAGATGGAAGAAAGATGGTTTTACCTGGAAAATGGACAACTTGACAAAATAGCCTTTGGTTTTTTCCTCACACCTCTGACTGGCAAAGAGGAAGGTTCTCAGGCAGGCCTCCAAGAATGGGATTTTTGCATTAAACACAAGCTCAGGGGGATCCCTGGGTGGCGCAGCGGTTTGGCGCCTGCCTTTGGCCCAAGGCGCGATCCTGGAGATCTGGGATCGAATCCCACATCGGGCTCCTGGTGCATGGAGCCTGCTTCTCCCTCTGCGTCTGTCTCTCTCTCTCTCTCTCTCTCTCTGTGACTATCACAAATAAATAAAAATTTAAAAATAAAATTATTAAAAAAATAAAAATAAAAAAATAAACACAAGCTCAGTAACAAGACCATCTAGCACCACTCAGTCTGCTTTTCTTGCATCGAATGAACAATATAGCTGAGGTCTGAATCTTGCTCAGAAGATAAAATGGTCTTAATAATCTTCAGAGATTTGTAACCGAGCTCGTGCAAAAGAACTATAAATTATGTTCCCAGTCTGGCTACTCGTCCTTTACACTTCTTTTCTGTACCAAAATCTGAAGAACATGCTTAGAAGCAATGGGGCATGGAGCTACAAGGGAGCAGGAGAGGTTTCCTGTTCAGGAGAGGGAGGAGGATGGGGAAAATGGATTATTACCACTGTTTGAACCACAGGACTTGGTGAAGAAAGTCCCATTTTTCAAAGAAGGTTCTAAGATCTTGTTTGAATTTATTAATAACAGGGTGGATTTAATGTTGAAATCCTCCTGAGAGGGGATCCCTGGATGGCTCAGCGGTTTAGCACCTGTCTTTGACCCAGGGCGTAATCCTGGAGTCCTGGGATCGATTCCCAGGTCGGGCTCCCTGCATGGAGCTTCTGCCTCTGCCTCTTCTCTGCTTCTCCCTCTGCCTGTGTCTCTGCCTCTCTCTCTCTCTCTCTCTCTCTCTCTGTCTCTCATGAATAAATAAATAAAATCTTAAAAAAAAAATCTTCCTGAGAAAGCACAAAATAGACCATCCCAAACTCAGCAAAAAGCCTAAAACACCATCTGTTGCTCTGTTGAACCATTTGACTGGGCTGGGGGAGGGAGAGGAGATGGCTGACAAATTGGAAGATGCTCTGAGACACACAAATAACCGCTCTGAGGCCTCTGCTTGGGAACCTAACGGAGAGAAAAGGAACTTCCTGGGTGCCTGGTTGGGTTGCCTGGATCTTAGAAATGTGTGAAAGCATGGAAATGGCACGCTTCCACAACTTTACGGAAGCAGGAGAGATTAAACAAAGGTGTCAGAAAAGTTTGGAACGAGGAATACTTTAATGCTGCTGCTTTGAAAGGATTTCCTTCCCAAAACGCACACAGCCATCATTTCACGGTGGTTTATTTATGAAACTATTAAATCGAAAGTACATTTAAACCAGCCTCTGCAACAAGGCCGGCCTGGCGGTCGCCCCTGCCTCCCCAGAATTCAGGAGTCTTGGTGGGGGTGGGGGGGGGGGATTTTCCTGCAAACAAAATGCTCTTTAAAATGCAACACATGGCAAAATGCAGCATTGTCTTTATCTGGGACATCATGCCTTTGGCACCAGCCGCACTGTCTCTAAACATCAGTGTCCTCTTCAATCGGTAACATGCATGAGCAGAGAATGGCTTTTGGTAACGAAGGGATGGCCTCCCGGATCTGCCGGGCAAACAGCAGTTTGATTAGATCATCTGGCCTCTAAGAGCCAGGAAGGCAGCCGCAGAACACTCCAGACCAAAGGTGTCGGCTGGCTTTGCAGCCGGAGCGGAAAACCCTCCTCCAGCCTGCACAGCAAATCTCCCTGCGCTGTCCCCGCGACTTCAAGTTGACCCACAACGACGAAGCCCGAGGGAGCAGTTAGCACACTAGCTGAGAGCGTCGCCCGGGCTGTGATTTCCGCGGTGACCTGTGCGCTGCGGCCCCACTGGCTGCCCGCGGAGCCGGCCGCGGTGCCCGGACCGGCCGGTAGGTGGCGCGCCAAGCCACCGCAGCCGCTTCGCCCCGGCCAGGCGGGCAAGGATCGCGATTCATAAAAAGAATAAATTCTACTTGATGAACAATAATAATAAAGGAAATGGAGTACTGGGCACCATAGAGATGAAATTTTAAAGCCCCGAAATCAAGTTATTTGAGATTATTTAATTTAATTTACTAAATTTGAATAACTGTGCGATGTAATGATGCATGGCAGGGCATTTAGGTTTTATAGCTTCTAAATGCTTCTCTTTAGGGTGATTGCACTCAGTGGCACCGTCGCCAGAGAACTCTGTCCCCATCTCCAAGCTGTGTAAACAAATTGAGGAGAGAATGATTACACGTTGGGAAAAAGGCAAGGAGAATCTTATTGAGAGGAGACAGAGAGAGACAGCCCCCCAGCTACCAAATATCACCCCTTTTCGGATCACAAACTACCTCCCAAGTACTCAAAGACCAACAGCAAAGGTTGTATTCATATTAGCACAACAGCAGAACCCAAGCTAAGCACTGTCCAGGTGCTTCTTGAAGTAAGATCCTAGTAAATCGTAATAAGACAATTAGGATCTCTAGCAACCTTTACGTTCACGTCTCTGGGTTTTAAGTTGGTGAATGTACACGTCTAATAGCTCCTCAACCGACAAATTAGGGCACTGCAAAAATCTAGGAATTGATCCGTGAAGATTTTCCGCAAGCAGAGGTAAAGAAGGGTCCTTTGATAAAAATGCAGCCCCACATTCTCGTCAGCGTAGCTCCAGTGCACACATTCTACATTTGCAAAATGTGCGTGCCTAGCTGCATCAACATAGGGAGCTGCACACACGCGAGTATTAATTCAAATATGTGTGAGTGTGTGCGCATAGACGGGTATATAGATGCTGTCTGTGCACCACTCTTCTCTATTGTTTTCAACATAACTGGTTTTGGCACCCGCTCTGTAGCACTTTGGAAGGGCCTTCATTAGCACTGGGATAGTATCCAAAAGGAATCCAGAAAAATCAACACATGGCTGCTCTTGTTCTCACGATAAATGACAGCTTTGGTGGAAAACAACAACAGTCAAGAAGCAAAACAAAAACCAAAAAGCAACAAGAGTAGCAATAACATGAACAGAGGAAGTCAGACATCACTAACTCAGATTTTTTTTTAATTTTAATTTATTTATTTATTCCATTTTTACAACTTTCTTCCTTTCCCACTAAGCCTCGGGGTCCTTCCCCGCAATTAAAAATATAAATAGTGAAAGTATCTTCGGGACCCTGGGGCGGGGGGGCGGGGAACAACCGTGCGGGCTTCTGTCTCTTCATCGACACAGACATGCTTATTATAATCTTAAAATTGTGTGAAAGCGTGTAAGTGGCCCACTTGTGTGATTTTATTGGTATGGTGTGACAAAAAGCTGCCCATTAAACTATCTCAGCCCCTCCAGACTGAAAGGTGTCCCCTGAAACATCCACACCAATAGAGCACAATTCTTTGGGACCAGAGGTCTGAAGAGATGAGCCTTTTTTAGAAAACAGAACCTCCCTAGTTACTTGAACGTCTTCCCTCAGAATCCTAGATAGGAACTCTTGGGTCATTCAGATGCCACAAGAATGGGAAGGGAAAGCAGTAATCTCTAAATTAGTCAACAACTTCACAACATCCAATGTGTATGTGACTGTACCCTCACACCGTGGCTTAACAGGTAGATAATAAATCACACTTCAAAGAAAAGCAGTCGGGGCACCAGGGTGGCTCAGCGGTTGAGCATCTGCCTTTGGCTCAGGTCGTGATCCCGGGGTCCTGGGATCGAGTCCCACATCGGGCTCCCTATAGGGAGACTGCTCCTCCCTCCGCCTGTGTCTCTGCCTCTCTCTGTGTGTCTCTCATGAATAAATAAATATAATCTTTTTTTTTTTAAATAAAGAAAAGCAGTAGTCAAACTATAGAAGATTCGATTCAAAGAATTGATTCCTTTGTACTTCGGCTGTCAAAGCAATAGTGGGAAACAGAAGTGTGTGTGGCCCTTTAAGGCCGGTGGCTCTGCCCAGGACACCAGACATCCAGGGGGGGACCCCCGGTGGGTCTTCAGAAAACAGAGGTTATGATGCTATTCAGTCCCCCATCAGCCCCCTGACTTCTCTTTCCTCGGTTTCTCAGATTCTGTGAGTTGTTCGTACTGGAGGGTCTTGAAATTTTTCAAGGAAAAGAGGAAAGTGATGAAATGATATTATGAAGAGGAGGGGGAGGAGGAGCCCTGCACGATGCTGGAGGTGAGGGTCCAAAGGAGGAGAAAGCTATGCGTAAGCAGGTGGCAAGAGGAGCATCCGAAGGAGCCAATCTTAAGCCTCCGACATGCTAGAAGGGTGGCTCTGGAGGGATACAAAATACAGGAACGGCCTGAGACGTAGATCCCAGCAGACAGGGCGCAACGCGTCTCCAAAGTAATCCATTCACTCCACAAACGTGGATTCTGTTGTGACGGGCCCCCTGTTAAGCACAAGGCATCCAAAGGTGAACACGGTATTCCTTCTCGAGGCCTTTCTGATGTAGAAGCATGACCACCATTTCGTCTGACTTTTAACCCCATCAGTGCGTGTAATCCAGGGGGCAGAGGCTGAAACCCTATGGGTCTGTGCACAGGGAGGACACCGAGCCCCAGGGCCCGAGGGTGCTGTGTTCTGGCAGCACCTTTAGCTGTCTTCCCTTCTCCCCCTGACCACTGCACACTGAGCACAGACCCCCTCGGGGGCTCGGGAGCTATCGCATATGCAGCCTAAGTATCTGTTGACAACAGTTCATCCTTCGAAGCAGCTCCATTTCACCCTATTGCTGATAATTATTATGAATAAGCTAACACAATCTCATGTTTGACAGAACTGTCTCACTCCCCAAGAAGGGCCAGAAAGCCGATTGAAAGGTTTCCAAAAGGAGGAAAGATTCCAAGTAGAACCGAGGCTACTTCTCAACAGCCTTTTCAATAGCCCTTCTCTCTTTCGTCTCCCCCAAGATGAGGAGAGAAGCAGCCTGGCGTTTGGCAGGGAGACCAATGTCAACACTCTATATTTACTTATTTATTGGCAGTTTGGAAGGCAGCCACCATTTATGGTCCTTCATTCCCAAATAGAGGGAGCGATGATTCCTGCCAACAATGTCTCCACGCCACCTGACTGCCCTCTCTCTACACAAGCCAAGAGGGGACTGGGTCCAGGACGTTCACTGTTGGCCACCATATTTATAACACTTTTAATGCTGCCTGTACTCTAAAGGACCCCAACTGGAGAAGATAGTGGGCTACAACTCCCTGACATTAACCATGTGGTTGAGCTCTCACAGAAGCAAGGTTTTGAAAGGCAGAAGCTGACTCTATCCGTACCCAGCCACACAACCCCAATATTGATGTTCTCTTTGGAGGTGTGATGTAAAGACCTTGGAGAGAGTCCCAAAGTGTTTCACGGACACATGGATGGTGATATGTTTGGGAAATTGTCCTCCTGAGAAAAGACCAAATAAATTGGGATTTGTTTGGGGAGCAAAAAGAGACAGCTAGGATGGGAACGTAGGCCATAGAACTGTCTTTTAGAATGATATCGGGAGAGTGAGATTGTCTTTGAATGAGACCCAACAGAGGTTTTCAACTTCTAGCACAGCTAGAACAAGAGAAATCAGAACATTTAAAAACCAGATGGGCCATTAGCAAGAATCTGGTCTAACCTCTTCATTTAACAGATGATGCAGTTTATTCTTTAGGAAAAGATTCTAGACTAGATGTAGGTCCCCTAAGTCTAAATAGAGTGCTAGAGTCACTTCTCATAAGTGTCTCATAAGAAGAGTCACTTCTCATAAGACAGTGACACAAACACCAGAAAGATGAGCCTAGACATCATCAAAAGCACAGACACATGTCACCAAAAGCACTCAAACCACAAATTAAATTCTAGATCAAAGTAAGCAAGTTTGTTCAGTCAGGAGCACAGCACACCCCGGGTCAGGAGTCGAGAAATCCTGATGATGGGAGAAGACAGCTCTTAGTGGGCTGCCTATCATACTGCTTTTGAAAGCAACCTGACTGTGGCAATAGGAGGCAGAGCAAGTTCCACCAGTCGAGGGCCTCGGAGAATGTCGTCTTCTTAATTGCTGGACCAGGCCTAGTTATGAAATCCCAGCAGCCTTCTAGACAGGCACTCAGCTGCAACTTCCCAGGTTGTCCACACTCATGGGCAATTTCATGGGAAGCAGGTTGTGGACACACCACATAAGCTACAAATGCTCAGTTGGCCTCCACCATGGCTGCAGCATGAAATTTCCCGTTTGCTCCACAACCTCCAAATTCGAAGCGAAATTGCCACCAGCTGTGCTTTCAGCTTTCTCCACTGCAAATGAAGAACGAGACATCTTTGATGATAATGTGGGTGGAGGAAAATTTAGGGAAGCCCTCCTCCACTGAGAACTAGTCAAGGTTGACCAAAGTCAAAGTCAACCATACCCCAGGAGTTGTCATCCACTCTCAAAGATGACATCCTGTGGATACGGAGTCCATTAGCTGGAACAGTGAGATTGGACTGGAGGTCCAAAAAGACGAGAGTTCTCATCTTTCCACTAAGATAGTACGCAATCAAGATATAAGTGTGTCCACAGGAGAAAGGTGACCTGGACGTTGTCAGCAGGTTAGACATTAATTACTGAGGCAGAAATGAAGTAGGTGACAGGCCTTTGGCTTCTGAAACTCTTCACTCTCCTTTTCACCCTATATTTTATGCACACCACTCCCTCCACCATTCCCAACCCATTTTCCACCCCTATTTGGTTAACCCCCGATGATCCTTTAAAAGTCAACACAGATATCTTCTCAGTGAAATCCCCCAACGTCTCCCAAACAGAATTAGGCACACTGTCCTCTGTGATTCCAGATATAAGATATGTATATATTTATCACTGACCACATTAGGCTGTATGAAACAGTAAGGAGGAAAGATAACTGAACTTTGGGATCAGGAATAAGACTCCGCACCTTAAGTCTTCAATTGATGAGCTCTGTGTCCGTGAGCAAAGTATCCAATCTTCCTGATCCTAAGGGCAATTCTATCTGTGCAATAGAGACAATAATGGCCACTTTGGAATATTCTTGTGAAGATGGCATGGCTCCTAGCATGGAGCCAGTCTCACAGTCAGTGCTCTATCAATCAGTCCCCTCACCTTCCTCCTCCCTCCAAAAGCAAAAAACATGTTTTTCATCATGTGTCCTCAGTGTTGAGCACGAAACATACTAGAACATTCTAGGGCCCTAATACATGCAATCATCAGTGAATATGATAACTAAGGACAAATATGGGCCTGGGGTTTTTGAAAAGAATTTATTTATTTGAGAGAGAGAGCACGAGGGAGCTCAAGCAAGGGGAGTGGCAGAGGGAGAGGGAGGAACAGACTCCCTGCTGAACAAGGGAGCTCCAAGCGGGGCTCGATCCCAGGACCCTGAGATCATGACCTGAGCTGAAGGCAGACGCTTAACCGACTGAGCCACCCAGGTGCCCCAGGGGCCAATTTTTTTTTCCCCCAGGGGCCAATTTTTAATAAAAAAATGTCAGGCCTAGAAAGGGCCCTAAGCCAATAGCCTTTGGCCCCACGATCATTACAGAGAAAGCTCAGGAAAAGCAAGGAGCAGGGCAGGAACGAGACCCTCCTCTCCCACTCCCAGGCCCGGACTCTCCCACCGTGCCTCGCTGCCAGCACAGGCTCACCTGCTTCTAGGTGTGATGGACCAGAAGCTGCGTGGGCCTTCCTGGGGTCATATGTCAGCCGGCCTCTCTGCCCGTGGACCTGGAGACCAGCGCCAGCCTTGGTGGCTGTTCTGATATGAATCCCCCCCAGCTATTAGTGGTTACAGGCAATTTCTCATCATCCACACTAACACGGCTTCATTCAAATTGGAAATGATAGATGATTAACAGGCATGAGAAACCGTGTTGTGCTACATTCAGAAAGGATGCAAATGACAAAAACATGTTGCCTTCTGGATAGGCAGGGAAATGGCGTATAGCACAACGCACCCGGCTTCTTGCACCTCCGTGTCTGGCTAGACGGTTTTATGGCATTTAGCAGCGCTGCGCGAAGGCACCCACGGCATACCAGAACTCTCACAAAACAGCGTTTTCATGTGCTAATGGCAGCTGAATCAGAAACACATGGATTTAATTTCCTTCAAAATACCCCCGGGTATAAAAATCAATGCAGGCAAGCCATTTGGCTAACCGTCTTTGGGGCTTTTCTGAGCCCAAAAATGGCGAGAAATTGTCGGAGCTGGCTGGTGAGCCCCAAATCCCGCCAGGTTCAGCCCTCCCCAAGCACGGCCCGGCCTAATGCGATGTGAAGGCCCGGCTGTCTTTTTGGAGAGAGGCAGGTGCTTGCTGCGCGGTACCTTGCCGGCTGCCGTCTCTGCACATTTCCCACTTTCCGCCCTGAGTTCATTTCCTCAGCCTCTCCCGCCACACAGCCATCAGGGAGATCTCATTTTGGCAGCAGATCGGGATCCCTGCCTGAAAGTTGATAGAGGTTGAGCTATTTGCAGAAATAATGCTTTCCAGACGTACTAAACAGTACCCCTCTTTCCAGATGGAGTGGCATTAGTGTTGCTTCCAGCCATTTCCTCACCTTCTGGTATACTTGTCAGTTCTCCCATATGCACCACAAGCCTTCCGTATTCTGGGGAATCTCAGAAAACTGCTCAGGCCCTCCGCCTCTCATCACTTGCATGCACAAACGCACGCACATACACGCACATTTACACAGCCTCCGCTTCTATGGACGCACATACAGTTTTCTTCCCTGCCCCCCACCCCACCCCCGCCACCTCCTGGGAGCCCACGTAGATTTGCAAGAGAGCTAATCACTATATGTGATCGTTGAACAGCCCCGGGGATTAGGAACATCCAAAAAGCCCCTCGGCTTCAGCTTCGGTGGATGTTGCTACCAGCACTAGGCATCAATGATTATTCACATTATTCACATTGCCTTTTGGTGGCCTCTAGTTTTGAATGTCAGAGGGGGGCCTTCGTGAAGAGGCTGCTCCCTAGAGAGGAGCGCAGAGGCCTTTTCCCCCAAATAAATCTGTTGGGAGCTGCGTTAAGCGTCTTTGTATGGTGGCCAATACATAAGACACTTTGTTTGGACGGCGGGACCCCAGAATGTCACCCCCACGTGCTCTTTCCTTACTGAGAAATTGTCCCACTCGCCACATTGTATTAGCTCTGGGTGGTTTAAACATGCCCAGGCCAGAAATCAGGCTACTTCGAACAGGCCATATATCGAGGTCCTTCCCGGCTCTGCGGTCTGATGCTCTCAGGAGTCTGGATGTTGCTCTCATGTCCGGAGAAGCAGGGCACAGGGAGGGTGGCAGCCCAGTAGGGAAGCCATCTTCATCTTTCTAACACTTTGCCTTTCTCCTTCCTTTTCTATTCCTTCCTGAAACTGGGCTATCTTTTTCCAGGGGGAAAGCAGAGAGGGGATGAGAATGCTGTACACACATGCAGAGTTTCTCCTCTCCCATTGCTCTCTTTTCTCAATCTGCCTGACTTCAGTCCTGAGTGTGTTCAGGATGGCTATGCTCTCCCCCCAAAATCTAAGATCTGCTCTGTCTCTCTTCTCACAGAGTAAAGACCCATGCATCCTGGAGTGGATGAAGGGGTCAGGGTTAGCTTCTCAGGAGAGCCTGGCACTGGAAGCTCTCAACGCTACTACATGCCATGAAAGTCAGGTTGAACAGTCAAGGTCAGTTACTAAACACAACAAAGACAGAATAAAACAGAAAACGCATTAAAACAAAATACAAATCATTGGATATAACTGATACCTTCCTCCTCAACTCTTCAATTATTACACAGAGTCAGTATATCCTGTGTGACCTTGGCAAGTTACTTAACCTCTCTGTGCCTCGGATTCTTCACCTGTAAAATGGGGCTAACGCTAGTAAACACCTCACAGGTTTGTTGTAAGGATTAAAAGAGGGAAGGGAGATAAGGCATTTAATGTGCTGAGAAGGTGGTTGGAGTGTAGCGAGTGGTCTCCAGGTGTAGGCTCACAACCAAACCGTAAATTTTCTTTTTACCTCCAGGAAACCTTCCATGCTTTTTGGAACTGAGAAAACCTTGGCTGTCAACCTGGCAATTGCCACTGGTGGATTTGATATGTATCACACTTTTTGGGTCATTGTCTTTGATGCTTTTGTCTTTGGGCGAGTTGGGTGCTTAGGCTTCTTCCTGAGGGATATGGTCCTCAATGATGAGCCACTTCTTCTGGAAGGGCACTGTCCTGGCCATCTCACGAAAGAGCTCACACATTCGAGCCTAATTTCTTAATCCCCACATCTTTTGATCTTGCCAGAATGACAAAGATAAGATCATTTGTGGAATCTTTGTACCCGATTGTGCCAAGAGGACACATTTCGTCCAATCAGGAAAATGGAGAGCTTAGCAATCAAATAATTGCTTTATTTGATCAACTGTGCATCTTCTGGCCTTGATCAAGTCTCCAGATGCCTTGAGTCTTCCTGACCCAAAGCTTGGCAGATTTGCCACATTTGTTAAAAGCCCCAAACCCTTTTCTCTGATGCTTCGAAACACACAAAAGCAACAACAAAAAGCTTTTTACAAGTTTCGGCAATTTTTCTTAACATTTCAGAATGCATCTTACTGTTTCATTGATGCGTCTGTACAGTTTACGGGTACGAATCAACTATTCCATATTCATTTGCTCCATGCTCACACCCTTTCATTTTTGGAAGTCCCAAAAAGCAAATACTGCCCTCTCTAATTCTTTTGCACTACTGCTGTTGATAAAAGGAAATGAAACGTATTAGTCACCACCCCTCAACCCAGGCTTCTGATTACATTGCGGGAGCCTTGCTCATTAATGCAGGTATGGGATGCCGAGCAGAAAGGAGGGGTTTCCATTCAGCCCGCGATGGGAGTAACCAGTTGATCGGCAGGACAAACCAGCTCCACGAGGGGGAATACCTTCAACAATTCTATCAACATTGATTTACTTTAACCAGGTGATATTTTAATGAGCCAACCCCAGCGCTCCCTGGATGACACGACTTCTCACATGAAGAGAGCACGCCACCTTTAAAGGAAAAAAAAATAAAATCATGAAAAAAGCCAGAGAGTTGACACTTGCAGATGAGTCTGATTCCCTTTGTCCTGTGGACATGCGCTGTGTTGGGAGAGCTCCAAGAGCATCGAGCTGATTCTTGCTGTCATCGGAACTGACCCTCGGGCCCCCAGGAGGCCCACAGCCTGTCTGCTCTATAGTGACAGGGAAAGGAGCCAAGCTTCAACTTGGGGTTCTCAGATGTGTAGCACAACAGGCTACATCCAACCCTGACGAGGGCAGCTGGATCACATGAATTTTTAAAGTAAAACAACTGATTTTGTTGGGGGGAGGAGGAGGGGGGGAAACGGGTCTTGCTTTTTCCCCCCTGTGAAATCCCCACGGAAGAAATGCACGGACCCAGCATGTTGATTTTGGCATCGGCACACACGGTCCCTCTGTTCTGAAGATGAGCTGACACGTGCAGATTTGCAGATCAGCCATTTCAAAAGGTTAATTAAATATTACCATTGTTTTCCAAGCTATTAATGTATGTTCTTTCTTCATGTGAAAGGCTTCTCCCCACTCAAAAATCAGGGTTTGGATTTGCTTCCCAATCTCTTCCCCTTTTAAAACCTGGAAAGAGAGTGACTGAGGGGCCTAGCGAGAGACAGAGAGAGAGACAGAGAGACAGAGAGGGAGATTCCCAGGCCAGAGGCAAAATACAGTTTGGAGCTGAAGAAGGAGCGACTGTGGCAGGCATTGTCTGAAGCAGCGCCCTTGAAACACATTCTCAGCTGCAGCTGGGGATTAGAATTATGTCATTTAAGGAAGGTTCTAGAAAGGGGCCAGGAAGGAACCCCTGCTCTTTTCACCTTTATTTATTTGTTGACATAACTGACCACACTGGAGCTCAGTGCAAGCCTTGGCCTGGGCTGGTTCTGGGGAAGGGTCAGCAGGTGCGTCGGCCAAAGGGCCAGTGAGGACTGAGGCAGGGACGTATCCCACTTTGCAACGTCCGTCTGTCCCCTGCTACTTCCGAATGATGTGGTTTGCTCTCTGCCTGAGGCATCCGGAGGCTGGCAGGACAAGGCCTTCGTGCAAACGGGAGAAGCATCCCAAGATGGACGACAAGGGATAATAAGACAGAGGTCAGGGAGAGGACAAGGTTTCTCTCCGGCAGGAAGTGCCACCCTCTGTGACTGCAGTTTACAAGAACCCTGAGCCAGGATGAGCACAGCAGTCTGCAGGAAATCTCTCCAGACAACCCATCTTCCAGGGCAAGCGGGACATGTTTTGTTTGCAAAGTAATAATGCCTCCCTCGATGTGGGGAGGAGAAGCCAACCTAACAGTGTAATGCATGGAAAACAAAGAGGCAGAATGAAGGCAGGTGATGCAGGGATGCGGTGGGCAGGGTGGGGCGGGCACCGATGGAGAGGGGAAGGGAGACAGCCGGTACCCAGTCTGGTCACGGGTAAAGTTGGAAGCGCATCCGCGCAGTCACACCTCCCCTGCCTATCTGCCTGCCCGCCCATCCGTATACCTACCAGGCAGCCTGAAATTTCATCTGCAGAGGGCTACGTGGCAGTATAACGTGGTGCTTACAACTGCACACTCTGCAGTCAGAAGATCTGGGTTAAAAGCCCATCTCCATCACTCTCTGGCTGGGTTTCCTTAAGGTTTTTCATTTCCTAATGTTTCCATTTTTTTAAATACAAATTGCTGATACTGTAGGGTTGTTAAAACGATAAAATGAAAAAAAAAAAAAAGAAAAGAACAAAGTAGGTAGGGTGTCCATTGTACCGAGAGTGCTCTTGAAATAGGAGGAAAGAAAAGGAGAGCAAATCCTGGACAAGCGGAGAAAAGAGGAGGAGAACACAGGGGAAGAGGGGGAGCATGGAAGGGGAGGGCCAAGAAACCTTTGTCCTTCTGGAACCATCTGTTAACTAGCCATCCCAGGGTGTCCTGGGTGCAGCTTCCCTGGATGAGCTCATTTGGATCTCCTGCAGTCTTCACCGGTACCCTGTCCGCTGCCTCTGCCCCAACATGGTCTCCCTTTGCTGGTGGGATCACCTTGACAAGCTACCCACACCCAGGGCTGAGACCCTGCATACATGCAAGGCTTGGTGGTAACTGGGCGGGCTGGGATGGAAGGCGCAAAGGGAAACACATGCTTGAGTGGGCTGAAACCCTGGAGGAGGAAGGACCAGCACACGTGTCCCCAGCACGTTTGAGTGCTGAGAGGCAGCCTCCAGAGAATAGTGCTGGATCTCCTGTAGGATTGTTGCCTGAGGGACAGATGTGAAAGGAAAACCAGGTAACAGAGGGATTTGGGGCTGTACTCTTTCCAACCAGGTACTGCTAGGACCTAAGGCATGCTAGATAGACCCTTAATAAACTGTCGGAACGTACTGGAGAAGCCCCTGACCTCATGGAGGTTATATCACAGCACAAAGGACCAGAGACCGTGAATCATAGAGCACTGTGCTGGGGAGTCGGGGACGTGATCAGGTGCTCAGTACCAGGGGAGAGATCCAGCAGAAAGCCCATTCCAGGCAGAGGAACAGCTAATCTAAATAAGCAAGTATGGTGAACACTCTCAGAGTTGTCTGCTCAGCCTAGTAACCACCCGCACCCCCACCCATCAGCAAGTGAGCAGCAGTGAGGACACGATCTAGCCCACAGGCTACCACTAACTGATGTGGGGGTGGACAGATTCCCAGTTCCCTGGCTCTGGGCCAACTGGCCTAAAAGAGGGCTCCTTCCTGACTAGGGTTGCCAAACCTAACAAATAAAAATTTAGGATGTCCAGTTAAATTTGAGTTTGTGTAAGTATATCTCACAAAACTTTGGGGAGATACTTATAACTTAAAAATAATGAATTATTTCTCTGAAATTCTTACGTGTTCGGGCATCCCATATTTTATCTGGCAACCTGGACCAACCTGCTTCTGTAGGAAGCAGTTAAAAGAGAACTGAGTCAGCCATGCTCCAGGCGCTCAAAGTGCAAAATGTTTTCTGCCCTGTGAAGAAAGCCAACCTACCAAAGGAGAGAATAAAATGAAGTCAGAAGTCAGTGAGAAGCAGAGATGAAGGGAGCAAGGTGGCAGTACCCAGGTTCCAGTCTGCTCCCTGCCCTTCTTACACCTTGCTATTCTGCTCTATTTGCTGGACCCTACTCCCCACCCACCTCACCCTCGCTCCCAGCCCCCTTAGACAAGAGAGAAAGCAGAGGCATTTTAATTCATCAGCTCAAAGGTAATAAAGTCAAGCAAACGCACCTTTAATACAGTAAGTCCAGCGTTACTATGTTAAATGGTACATGGTCAAAGCCATATTACAAGAGGAAATACTATTCTTGTATAGATCAGACAGGGTGTTCTTCAAAAGGAAATTAATCCTCAGGATGGTGAATTATATTTGATTTCCAAATTTAAGGAGAATATAAGCCAGAGTTGAAACACACACCGTCTCCCCATCCCATCTCACCTATAGAGCCAAAGTTCTCTTGTAAACCAAGCAGAAAAGTTCACTGATAAAGCCTGGATACCTAAAGAGCCTAAAGTTTGTATGATAAATTATTTGCCATAAGTTAGATTTCTTGGGTTTCTATCCTATAAAGAAGTCCTATAAACCAGTAAGCAAAACATGATGGGCACCTCCTTCCAAAAATAGGCAAGGGGATATTTGCAAGAGAAATATGAATTTGCAATAAAAAATATAAAAAACATTTTCAGACTCATCATTAAGTAAATAAATGCAAGCAAAAATATCAAAATCCCCTTTTAGACTGTTAAATTGGCATGTTAAGAAAATTAGTTCTACTGAAAGGTAGCCAGGGTACAATAGAGTGAGCACTCTTTTGCACTGGTGATGAATCCCTAAAATACAGTGTACCAGTGGTATGTCCCTAATATGCAGTATACTAATGGTCTATCTCTAATGTGCAGGGTACAAACTGTATATCCCTAATGTGCAGTATACTAACGGTACATCCCTAGTGTGCAGTGTGTGAACAGCATATCCCTAATATACAGTATACCAGTGGTACATCCCTCATGTGCAGTGTGCTAACAGTATATCCCTAATATACAAAGGACTTCTGCAAAATAATAAATGACAAAGACCCCAATAGAAAAATGGGCAAAGAGTTTGAACAGGCAATTCATAGAAGAGATGCAAGTGGTCACAGTAGGATAATAGAGGCATACATTTCCATTTAGATGGGGATTTGGATTTAGATAAGCACTCCTCCTCACAGTCAGGGAAGGTCAAGATGAAATGAGATACCAGTTCTTGGCCTCTGATATCATAAGACTGATAACTTCTATTTCTGAGAAGAGCTTTGGGGACTAGCCAGTCCCACACAGGCTATCGGTAGGCATAAATACCCCTACACCATTTCTAAAGGATAATTCAGCAGAACCAGCTGGGTAGCTCAATAGTTGAGTGTCTGCCTTCGGCTCAGGGCACGATTCTGGGGTCCCGGAATCCAGTCCCATTATCAGGCTGCCCATGGGGAGCCTGCTTTTCCCTCTGCCTATGTCTCTGCCTCTCCGTGAGTCTCTCATAAATAAACAAATAAATAATATTTTTTATTAAAAAAATAAAATAAAATAAAAATAAAGGATAATTCAGCAATATCTATTTAAAGCACCTGAAATCTCTGACAGCTCCCTGTTTCTTCCTTATAGATCGAAAACTGTTGGGGATCCCTGGGTGGCTCAGCAGTTCAGCTCCTACCTTTGGCCCAGGGCGTGATCCTGGAGTCCTGGGATCGAGTCCTGCGTCAGGCTCCCTGCATGGAGCCTGCTTCTCCCTCTGCCTGTGTCTCTGCCTCTCTCTCTCTCTCTCTCTCTCTCTCTCTCTATGTCTATCATGAATAAATAAAATAAAATCTTAAAAAAAAAAAAGAAAAGAAAAGAAACTGTTGTTTACCCTCCTCCTCGTAGAAGGAAATTCCCAGTTCTTACTATCTCAGGAAATAATCGTTACCCTGTGGTCCCGTCTTCTCTAATTTAAGAAACACATTTTAAAATTTTGCAAACCATGGCATTATTTTCCATTTTCGGTGTTTTGATCCATTTTATCTATATTCCGGGCAGTCTTTGATGAATCATCTCTCATTTTTTAACACTCCATTAAGAATGCGGGGACTGACGTGGGCACAATATTATTCTAAAAACTAAAGTTCAAATGCCAAAGACTGTAACAGCAACAACGTTTTCAGCAAGGATGGGGAAACAGTGATTGCGTTCAAGTGGAAGAGGATGTCAGACATCCTGGGCATCCGAGCAGCCCTGCTACTACATGGCCCATTCCTCCTCTTCATTCCTTGGATTTTTTCCCACTGCCCCTTCAACTAAGCACCATATTCCCTCCTTCAAGGTTTCCTTCGTTCCTGGGCAGGAGGCCCTGTGCCTGGAACCCTGCCCCATCCCATCTCCGCAAGCTGTCTCCTGCAATCATTCTACCAGCCTCTGAGATCCTGCTTCCTCCACAAAGCCCTCCCCAGCTGAGAGCAAAGTGATTCTCCTCCAGCTTCCCACCTGTTCTGAGCCACTGCACGCTCCCTCTCTCCTCCTCCCATTGTCTGTACTGAACAGCAGTGGGCTCGGTGATGTCCTGGCCACTAAATGGTTGCAGTTTTCCTTTCCTATGCCTGTCTGCATCCGCAATGGCTGAGGCTGAGTTTATAAATGTGCTCTGCTTGGATCAGCAAGGCGAGAAGCTGTCGAGGGGCTGTTTACATTCTCCAGAGATCACCTTGCACAGCATCACCAAGGATCAAAGTTCTGTGGCTTGGTAAACCGGGCTCACGTTAGGGTCAAGTGTGCTCCCCGTGAGACTTACTTCGACCTTTCTGGGCCTGGCTCCAGTGTCCTTGGGACAGAGCAATGCTGCCTTAAACTGGCAAGCTCTGATAATTAAACGAGTGATTGTGAGTTTAGTGGAACGGAAGAATGGCTTTTTTTTTTTTAAAGTAGTTAAAAATGTCCTTAACAACTGAATCTAAATATTAGAATCCTTCTTCCCTCAATTATATTTTCCTCTTTTGTGATTCAGCATCATTTTAATTGAACTGGATCCCCCAAGACTAAAAATCTGGTATCTAGGACTATAAAACACCTCCAGTTGGTAAAATAGGTGAGAAGTTTTCTTTTAAATCCTTTTTTAGATTTTTTTGTCTCTATCCACCATTAAAATTAATTTCGCACCCATTTTCCCCCTTGTACCTTTGGGAAAGACTCTTGCTTTTATAGCTTTCTCTTAATGTCAAAACAAAAGCTCCCTTATACTTTTTAGAATCTTGAGATCTTTTTTCCAACAAAGAGGAAAACAAATGTGCTCAATTTAAGGCAACTGGGGAAGGACTGGATCACTTCAAAACAGAACCCGACCCTCTTCAACTTCTAAGAACCGGTAGCTCCAGCATCAATAGACAACATGAATGGGAGAATGCCAGGAATCACACAGTTTTCTCACTCACTTATTTTCAATTTTTTTCCTAAAGTGTGGTATGGATTTTTGTAAGCCACACTTTGAATGATATGCAGTTTAGAGTGAGATACAGAGATATTTTCACAATATCATATAAATGTTATTCTGTAGTCAACAATGAAGTGAAGAGCAAGGGGTTTTTTTTTTTTCCTTCCCTACCACCCCCCCTTCCCCACCACCCCCACCCCTGCTTTGAAAGGGAACAAGAGAAACAGAATAAACCCAGGGTCCAGATCTCTGGGCCATGTGAGTAATGTTTTCTTATTTTATAAAGGCTCTGACAAAAATACTCCAAGGAGGACAAACAATAATATATAATAAATTATAGATGCTGGAAAACTGAAGGACATTATGCTTCAGCATTTCTGCCTTCTAATAAACCAGTGGGATGAGATGCCCTTCTTCATCTATCTGCTTGCAGAGCGTTTGTTCATTCACACCCACTGTGTCGTGGGTCACCTGCACAGGACCTCAGCAGACAGACTGTAAAAGGTGAGTGGCCGCTGACTGCTGAACCCTGCCTCCCTCCTCCTCCGGCCATCTGATTTGGTCCAAGGGCATCCTTGAGAGTGGGGACAGATGAGCGATGATTCTCCTCTCTGTTGCAAGGAGGGGCCATGGAGACCCACAGGTCCCAGTCTCTGCAGAACCTTTGTCGGCATCAAGGTCTCAGTCCCTCCCACACCGAGCTGACAATCCCGTCCCCAAATCCAGAAGATCAGCAATAATTGATTTGGCTTCTGGCCCGTACCCTTCTGGTGCAAGAGCAACAGCACAGTTCACTAGCTCTTTCCGATTCCTCCCTGCCCTCCCTTAAAGAGAACTCTCGCGTCTGATTAAAATCGGTAATGCGCTGATCCTGGAGTGAAGAGGTGCTATTTATTTCTGTCAAGTTCTGCTTGGAAGGTTTGAGGCTTCCTCCTACCAGACATTTTACTAGTAAACAGAAAAGTTACCCATATTGTCATGCTTGCCCTGACCTGCAAGCTAGTGAACAATAAATCTTAATTACAGTTAAATGCCAAAATCTGCAAAGAATGAGACAGCACTAGTCAACTGTGAATTGGTCCGACTCCTGCCTCGGCTGGGGTGCAGCTGCAGGAATACATAAATTAGTTTGTGATTTGTTTGTGCCGGAACAATCACTCGAGGCTGTTTCTTAAGAGGGTTTCCAGTATCAGTGGACGCACTGGCATTCATCCTACTGCCATGTCAGATGCAGGTGGCATCTGGGAAGTTTTATTTTAAAGGACTTCCAGCATTATGCTTGGGTTAATAAGAAAGCGCGATTTCTAAATATCTCGGCAGTTTTCCAAAATAGGGCTCAGTCTCCTGACATCTGCTCTGTCCATACTTGGTACCTTTGGGTTTATTCGGGGAACGGCTGAATAACCTTTTGTTGGTAATCTCCTTTTTTGCACCGTACAGGGCCACTAGAGCACGAGGCACGCAACCCATGCAGGAGCTTTTTAATTTTTTTTTTCTTCTCCTGCTGCTGGAAGGCTCATGAGCCCCTTGGTATTCAAGTGTTTGCTTGTCATAATGCTAAATAAAGCCACCCTGTTGTCCCCTTGCCTGGGTCCTCTTGACATATTGGCACCTATATGCAAGAATTAGAAAGGTGATTGCAGACATAACTCTGTTCAATGGCTCCAGGCTGTTCTATCAATTTTGAGACTGACAGGAGATAGGAGATGGAACCCGCAAGGAGGAATGGAGTTTGGGCTGCTGGGTGCTTTGTCCCATGAATCAATCTGCAATTTACTCATATTATTTTAGATGCAGATCCTGTTCTCATTGGGAGTCAATCATGTGTTAGATGCCCTTCCCGGCAGTTTCCTAAACAATAAGGCAGGCCCGGCTTTCCGGGGACTCTGGAAGCAGCGCAGGGTGATAGCAGGCCCCGCGCTGAGGTGCTAGTTCGCTAATTACCAGGTGGCCGTGGCCGTGGATGGAGGCAAGAAGGAAGGGGGGGCACAAAAGAGGCTGAAATAGGTTCTTTCTGTGCTGTTTTGTTTTGTTTTGTTTTGTTTTTTAAGCGAATGAAAGGGGGATTGGCCCGGCCGGTGAGTCTCACCCCGCCCCGCACCAGGCCACCCTCCAGCCCAGGGTGCCCCCCCAGTCCCGCGCACCGGCTCCTCCCGGCCCTCGCAGGGCCCCATCCTGTCACCAGCGGTCCTGCTTCCTGTTTGTGTTGCCGCTTTGTTGCTTCCTGGTGGTCAGCCGAGCCGCCCTTCTGCTGAGCCTCCACCCTGGGGCTGGCTCTCGTCCCAGCCCTCTCTTGCGCGAGCAAATCTGTCTCTGGCTCCGGCTAAGCCCACGTTTTTAAAGGACCCGTCCTAGTGCAGGAGGCTGTGCCCCCCAGGCGCCCCCTCCGCTGGGCTGGGGGCTGGGGGGGGGGTGTTGCGGGGGGCAAGCCTCGCACTGGACCTCCGAGCCTTGGAAGAGCTGGCTCGAAGCATGATCCCATTTGCCCCCCTGCCTGCCCTTTGGCCTTCCTTTGAGGAGGGGACAAGCGTTGTTGCCCGCTTTCACTGAATGAGAAAGACACCCAGAGAGTCTGGGGGGCTGCAGCATCCTGGGGAGAAGTAGGAGGAGCACCCAGTCTGTTGGCCCAGACTGCACCCGGGGCACCCAGATCACGGCTAACACCCACCCGCGTCCAGCCTCCACCGCTTGCCAAGCCTCCACATCCTTTATTGCATTTAATCTACACAAGCACTTTGTCAAGTAGGTGTTAGTTTTATTTTAAACCAGGCAAAGGGAGGTTCACAGAAGTTATTATCTCGCCCAGGGTCATGCAGCTGGCACATTTGCCTGATTCAACTCTTCTCTCTGCAGATACCGCGGAGGTTCCCCCGGTGACACCCTTATTTCCATCCAGGTGTCTCTACTCCAGTGCCACCCCCTCAGAGGAAGCTGCCTTAGATAGATTGCTCTGCCTCACACAGCTCTCTGTTGCTCTCTGTCCCCTCACCCACCTTTATCTCCCTTTGGAGCATTTATCACTAGCCCATATTATGTATATTTCCTTGTCTGGCTGTTGCTAGCATATGTATGAAGTGAGGGACTTCCACTGTTCTGCTCACGCCTAGATCCTCCTGGCACAGGGCATGTACCTGATAAATACCTGTTGGGAGGAAGAAAGGGGAAGGAAGGAAGGAAGGAAGGAAGGAAGAAAGGAAGGAAGGAAGGAAAGAGGGAGGGAGGGAGATAAAGGAGGGAGGGAGGAAGGGGACTGCATTTCTCTCCAGCTTGAAGCTGAAACAGTCATAATGTTTGGCCAGGTTATCAGAAATGACAGGCAACAGTCTGATCTATATATGGAAAACTCAAGCTCAAGGTTGCCTTGCTCAAGATTCTACAGTAAGCCACTGGTAGATCTAGGACTAAACCATCTAACAGACTGAGTCATGCCAGTTATCCCTACAGTGGCTTCCCATACCCTGCAAATTCCTTCCTCCGCTCTGTAGCTGGGAGCTGCTTTATTAAGCTTCTCAAAGTTTTCTTCCCGCCTTCCTTCCTTTCTTCCTGCAAACTCTCTCCTGAGCATCACTAAAAGGAAAACCAACACTTCAGGGGCTCCGGGAAGCAGAAGGCAGCAAGCCTGTTGAGTTGACCTCTGCCTCTTCCAGACAGAACAGGAGTATTTTTTGTAGAAGTCAAAGAATTTAATTCCTCTGTTTGTCTTGATCCTCAGAAGTAACGCCCTCCAGTGTTTACTAACCCCCATCCTTAGAAGATCCAAGAGGAATTGTTTGGAGCAGGACCCTAGTAGAGACCCTGTGAGACTCTATAGAGCAAGCCCCCAACAAGAAACCCCATGAAGGCAACAGAGTCCCTTCAGAAACTGCTCCTTCTTCTTGGTCCTTTAACATTTTACATCAGAACTTCAGCAAGAGAAGGAAAGCAGCATATATGCAAGTCCATTCCTGGCCTCTGCTTCTGGGCCTAGAAACAAGACACCCACAAAAGTCCAAAGGCAGCAGCCTTGATGCACTAGACTAGACGAATGTACTGAACTCAACTGTTCTCTCTTCTTTTTTTCTTTTCTTTCCTCCCCTGCCCCATATATGGTCCTTTCAACATATACACTCAGTAGAAGTGAACCTAAAAAGAACTCACTCTGAACTGAATGCTTCCATCCTTCCTCAATCGTGATGGCCCACAGGAGGCAACACAACGAAGCTTAATTGCAGGTGGTGGCGTAGGGGGTTATAAAATGTGTGAGGCACAGCTTCACACATTTTTGTGCTTTCACTTCAAGGGGACAAACCTTTGGGAGTAGATGAGAATACCCGTTAGAGTGGATTGATTGGAGGTTCCAACGTGACTTAAAGGATTTCAAGACAGGAGAAATCACTCTTGAGGAAATCAGGAAAGATTTTATGGAAGAAGCGGCTTCTCGGGTAAATCTTGAAGGAACGGCGGAATTTTAATAGGCAAAGGTGGCATGAAGGGAAAATGCTCGAGATGGAGGGCATGACAGCTCATTGGAGATAAGAAGTGAGAATGAGGAAAGACTGTGTGAATGTGGCTAGAGTACAGGGTACCTGCCCACAAACTGGAAGAGAAGGCTGCAAAGGAAGTAGGCCAGTCAAAAGCATTTGCACTTAATTTGAAAGGCAAAGGGTGTAATGATCTATGTCTACAGTGGGATACTACTCTGCAGTAAGAAGAAAGAGATTTTTAAATTTTGATTTAATTTAACCAGTGCAAATTCAGTGCTGAAAACCGACATTTGATTCAGTTATTGGAAAATTTTAAGGTATATTTGAACAACCCGCTCAGTGAATCTTCTCTTAGAACTGTAAATCTTATGAAAGCTAAATACAAATTAAATATATCTGATTAAATTTAACTTCTAAATTAAGATGCACTGTAACTGTGAAGTACACACTAGATTTTGAAGCTCAGTATAAAGAAAGGATATAAGATATCCTATTCATCATTCTGATGTGGGTTACATGTTGCGATAATATTTTGGATTTCTTAGGTTAAATAAAAATGCTATAAAAGTGAAAACCAAAAAAAAAAAAGGGGGGGGAGCCATTGAAGGTCTTGAAGCCAGGCTGTCACATGATTTAAATAATAATAATAACTTTGAGGAAGTGGGGCAGTCAGATTACAAGGGAGAGATGAGGCAGGGGGAGAAGAGGCAAGAAAATTTCACTGAAAGATTTTTTTTTAACAGTCGCTTCAGTAATAACCTATGTCAGAGACTCAGAAATATGCTTTTCAGTCCCCAGACGTGGCTCAGAAGTGTACTCCCTAGTTTTAGGGATATTTCCACTGGGCTAACGCTAACCTTTGCTCACTCCCCCAAATACTTCACCCTCGGGGAAAGTTATGGATTCTGTTGGGAGAGGTCAGGTCCCGTGAAGGATCAAAGGTCACCCTGAAGGGTCCTGGACCAAACCTGACCCCTGGTTTGATTTGGAGGAAAACCTGACAAAGTTTGTTATTGCATTTTGGGCTGGAATTTACCATTGGAAATGCAGCCTTTGTCACTGACACAGGGAGAACTGTTTTGCATTTGATGACATTTTCAAAATGGTGTGAAAAAACCTTGACGTTTTTATTAGAAAATCTATAAAGCCCAAACAAATGGTTTCATGCTGCTTTGCCTCATTCTTCATAGGTTCGTTGGCAATCCATCATCTCTCCCACCTCTCCCGTGCCCTCCCACTCCCCTTGAACCCATCAGCGACAACGTCTCACCCATGAACAAAAGGACTACTCAGAGAAGCCCTTTCAACCTTAGTTGTCCTTTGCCTCTCAACTTTTACCCCTTAAATCAACTACAATCATTCCATTTTCACTGGTTCCCTTCCTGAAAGGCTGAACAGTGTTGTCACCTCCTTGCAGAAACTCTTCCCTTAACTTCTCATGACACTGAATTACAGAAGCTTGACCTGCCTTCTCTTCAGTTAGAGACAGGACTCTCTCCAGTCCCCCTTGCCTGTGATGAAACATCTAGTTTAAAGCAAATAATTGGATTCAGAGCAAATAAATGAAAGTATTCTCTCTAGAAAAAAAAAATTGTAAGTCCCTTTCATAGATTGCCATTTTGAATCAAGATCTTATCCATCCTAAATTTCAAATAAGGTAACTTATCTCGTTCGGCCTTGCTTTTGACTATGGCCCGTGCAAACTTACCCCGTGTATCAGAATGCAACTTCTTACCTATGCCTCAGTCTCCCTAAAACTAACTGTGATTTGACTTTCTCTCTCCCATCTGTGGTTTCTTCCCTGCTGACCCTCTCCCAATCTCTGCATCCCCCTCATCAGCACAGGAGCTGACACGGTAGATTCTCAAGCATGGAGATTGTGCTCATTCAATGGACCTTGTCACTTTTTTTGCATTTTTGAATGACTCTGATGCCTCTCCCAACACCATCACCATTTGGTTCTCTCTTGGTTCTCTGCCTAGCTCCCTCATGCCTATTTTGATTAATCATCTTTTCTCCATATTCTGTTATATGCTCACCTACTCCTTTCTTTCTTCAACCAAATTTGCCTAATAGTCACAGTTGCCACGTAATGTGTTGACATAAGTCTTGGGTTTTAATGTTTCCATTGAATTCTCAGAATATCCTTGGGAGGTAGGAAGGGCAGAGGTTATCTTTGGCCAATTTAAAGATGATAAAATGGGGGCACCTAGGTGGCACAGTTGGGTAAGGGTTCAACTCTTAGTTTCAGTCTAGGTCATGATCTTAGAGTTGTAAGATCGAGCCCCACATCAGGCTCCATGCTCAGCAGGGAGTCCACTTGGGATTCTCTCCCTCTCTCTCCCTCTGCCCACCATGCTCTTTCTCTAAAATAAATCTTTAAAGAATAAAATAATAATAATAATATTTATTATTATTATTATAAAGATGATAAAATGGAGGCTCAAAGACAGTAAATCCCTTTCCTAAGCTCCCTGGCTCATAAAGGGCAGAGGCGAGACCCCAGTCTTCTGCCCCCAAACCACAGTGCCTTCTTGCCATACTCGCTGTTTCACTTCCTCAATAGCCGTCATTCCACCTTTTCACTTGTGATTTAGCCTCTCATCTGTCTGATCAGTCCTCTGCTTGGCTTGACTTCACCACATTGCCTCCTCTCCTCTTCATCCCCTGCCCCCCACGCTCCTTTGCAGAGAACCACCAGCCAGTTAGCCACACACGCTAAGCTGAGTGTGACAAGTCAGCTGTTCAGAACAGACAAGTCCTGTTCTGTCTTGGAGCAAATTCCTAGGTTTGGGTGTGAGCTCTTTAGAGCAGGTCTGTAATCTGAACTGCCGTCATCCATGGTCCCCCACCCTGCTCTCTGCCCCCTCTGCCACCCTGACACATCAGTCTCACACAAGCCCATCATACCCCGGGATGCTGGCCGTTTGATGGTGGGTCTGTCCCCTGCATTCCCAAACTACCATGGACTGTAAAACCATGGAGGCTCATTTGTGTTTTCTTCTCATCCTCAGTGTGTTTGGTAGCACTCCCTGGGAGCATACAGATACCAGAGGGAAGAAAGAATAGAAAACCCAGCAGGAAGAGTCTCCAGCAGCACGAGAAACTACCTGTGCCAGTTCAATGGCCACCAAGTGAGACAGTCGACAAACACATACTACACGTGAAGGGAAATGCTGCCAACCAACCAACAGACTGCTTGCTTATAGGCTTTCTCTTTTTAAACTGAGACTTTTGGGGTCACATTTACTGATTCCTCCCCTAGACCAGGAACAGACCCATAGAGCAGAAAATACAGAATCACTCATACACAATTAGCCAAAAGCCAGGGGCAATAGATGGAATTCTTACAGTATGCCAAGCCATCTCCTGCACCACCAAGTGTGACAGAAGCTAAACCAGGCAGGCACACAGAGCCATTGAGAAGAAGTGACACCCCCACCCTCACCACCAGGGGCAAGCTGAAACTTCAGTCAGGTATCCTGGTGTTGCACACAGCCTTGAAATTCAGGTCACATAAGTTCACAGAACAAGAGTGAGTAGGTTCAAGCTTGAAGATGATGTTGGGATAGGAGGGGGCAGGGAGGTAGTGGGTGGGCGCCAGCAAGCCCGTAGCCCCGGCATGACAGAGGGCTCAGTTCTTCCCTCTGCCTGTCCTCTCAAACCTCTACCAACTACCAGCCTCAGTACTGTTAGCAAGAGTAGGACCAGCCCCCTCTGCCCTCCTATTTTATGTCCTCCCTGAAAAAGCCCTCAAGTAGGAGTCCATTATGTGGATTCTTCTTTATGCGGGAGATGGGCAAATCAAACCCTCTGTGCTTCACCATTAAAAAAAAAAAAAGAACATGATGCCTTCCTTCCTATTTATTCCTGAGCTGAGCTTCTCAAAATCACACACACACACACACACACACACACACACACACACACACAGAAGCATCTTGAGGACTAGTAAGCATCCCAAGAGTGCTGAGTTCCTTTCCATGAACTCTGCATGAATATTAGAACATCTTCTTTGACAATGACCACCTGGCTATCTAAGGCGATCCTGTACTGTTTTAAAGGACATGTCTTAGGTTCTTCTCAGCTCAAGAAGAGAGAGCTTGAGTAAAGTGATAGACTCACCTTTCCTTGGTGGCCTGGCTTCCATGGAAGGCAAACAGCATGCCTGTGCCTGAGCCAAGCATCGTCCAATGCTCCAGGAAGCCATTCCCTTCCCAGACAGGGAGCCGGGGACTTGTTCCCAGTAGCAACACAGGAGAGCTGACAATGGCTGGAGACTGGGAAAACTTCCTCCCCATTTGATTCTATTCTAATCAGCACAGATTTAACAAATGCGTAGTGTGGATATGTGTGTGTGTGTGTGTGTGTGTGTGTGTGTGTGTATAAATCATACATATAAATAATATAAAATTTGTACACAGTTGCCTACATCTACATGCTTTATATATAATCTGTTTGCCCTGAGCGCATGCTCCAGACCCCAAGACAGGATTGCCTGTAGGCCTGTGTTTTAGGCAAGGATGTCCCACAGTCATTTCTAGATGCTAATTGTGATGGCTTCCAGGATTCCCAGCATGTCGGCCGGCTCTGTGAAAGCTCTTTGAGAGCTTCTCATCATTAGAATTCCCTGAGTTTTCGCTCCTTCCTAGCAAACCATCTGGCCTCTCTGTACTCCAGCTGTAGCCCCCATCCCCTGCCACTCACACCTGAGCCTTTTTTTTTTTTTTTTTTTTTTATAATTTTTTTTATTTATTTATGATAGTCACAGAGAGAGAGAGAGAGGCAGAGACACAGGCAGAGGGAGAAGCAGGCTCCATGCACCGGGAGCCCGACGTGGGACTCGATCCCGGGTCTCCAGGATCGCGCCCTGGGCCAAAGGCAGGCGCCAAACCGCTGCGCCACCCAGGGATCCCCTACACCTGAGCCTTTGACATCCCCCACCTGAAGCAGATCCGTCCATCATGAAAATCCAAAATTGCAACCAGAAATTCTGTGCCCCCAAAATCTAGATATAAAAGTGTTTCTTTTCCCTTTTAATCCTCCATTAGGTTTCATGCTTCATTTTCTTCTCAAATGCATTATTTACAGTCTTGGAACATACATTGCCATATATGGGGGGAACGTATCTACCTCCACTTAATCGGTTTGCCCAATTAGCTGAGGCCTCTTGCCTCAGTGGTAGGCCTCTTGAACATTTATAATTGTCATTAAGCAAAAGAGTAGAGAAGGTCAGAGTGGAGAGGTCTCTGAGAGTCAGAGGTGGCTCGCAATCGCGTGCAGGCTCACGAAGTCTCAGTCTGCCTCTCTTCAGAAGAAGGTGGGTTACCAGTTAGCCAGTCCTTGCTCACAGTCATTAACCCTGGCCATAGGGACACTTTGAGTGACAAAGAGTCACCAGAGCACCACTCAAAGGAACACATTACTGGTGAGGAAGGAACCTGGAAACAAAGAGAGAAAATAAAATCCCAATAACAGGAGCTGCTACTGCGGGCCTGGTGATAGAACTTCCAAGAGATTGATCTAGTAAAAGAGGGCTTTTCACATTCCTTATCTTTGGACCCAATTCACTCTTTCCACGTCTTTTTCTTCATTTTTGTGCTGATTGTTACTGCTGCCAGTTGCTAGCTTTTGTTTTAATTGAAGAAATACTGAAAAGCTATTTTGTAAAGATTTTGCAAGCGATCCAAATGGCTCAGGACAGATTTCCTTTCATTTTACGAGAAGATAATTGTGAGCTTGTGTTTCAGTGACACAGGGGATGTGACTGACCATGAGAGCAAAATCCAGATGTGAGAGATAATGTCCTAAAACCACCAAGGATCTGTGGCCTGAGGAGATTCACCAAGTCGATTGACCATTTGAAAGCACTGACGCCCCCCCAAATCCTAAGCTCCTAACCGGTGGTGGCACAGCAGGGAGACAGGCATAGGACGTAAGGGACTCGTGCTTTGAGATAGAAGAAAAGAAAGCCCGATTACCAAGTCAGCCAAGTGAGAGCAGCAGGACCACCCCCTCCACAAACCACAGTTGTCTTAGCAAAGTGCAGTGCAGTGACATGCGTCAACATATTTAACTAGCACTTACCAAATGCCTGCTTTATACTAGGGTTTAACATACAGTGTCTCATTCAGCCTTCTGTTATGGGCCGAATTGTGCTCCCGCTCCAAATTCATACATTAAAATCCTAATGCCCAGTGTCTCAGAATGTGACTGTATTTGGAGAAGGAATGAAGGTAAAATGAGGCCATTAGGGTGGGCTTTAATCAAATCTGACTGGTATCCTTACAAAAAGGGATTAGAACACAGACATGGACAGAGAGACGACCACATGAGGACATAAGGAGAAAACGGCCATCTACAAACCAAGGAGAGAAACCTTCAAAGAAACCAATGCCACAAACACCTTGATCTCGGAATTCTGACCTCTAGAATGGTGAGAAAATGTACTTGTGCTACGTAAGCCCCCAGTCTGTGGTATTCTGTATGGCAGCCCTAGCAGGCTGATGAGCCTTCCCAACTGCCTGGGGAGGCCGTCCAGAAGCGAGGACACAAAAGCTCAGTGATGGAAAATAATTTGTCCAGAATTCCAAAACTATGATGTGGTGAAGCAGGAATGAAAACACATCATCTGGCTTTGACTCAGGGGCCTTGAAAAGACAATAGTGTTTCCCAGCCCCCAAAGACAGGAGAAGCACTAGACAAAAATATCCTCTCACCATACATAAGCAGGCATTGCTTTCAACCCACCACCCTGGAGAAGCTCCAGAGAACTTATGGATGGGGAAGTCAGTGACAGGCTGCCGTGGGGCTGACCCATCACCTCCCATTCAGGAAGGAGTGCCCTTCCAGCTGACTTCCCGGCCTGGCGAGGCTGGAGGAGCCAAATCTTAAGCAGCCATTGTGTGTCGGTTCCCCTCTCAGGGTTTCACATAGAGTATACCAGATAATCCTCAGCACCGCCCACGAGCCCGAGACTACTGTTATTCCCACTTTATAGATCAGAAGCCCGAGGAGGCACAGAGATGATTGGTTCAGGGTCACCCACCAGCAAGAAGCAGAACAAGATAAAAGCCCAGGCTGGTACAAGGGCCCAAGCGCTGCCCACTGCACAAAACTGCTTCTTCTGGAGTGTAGGCTCCTGGAGTAGAATTCCACGTTTGGAACTTTTAGAAGAACAGCATAGGGTATTCCAAACTGACAATATGTAAGGTAAATGGGAAAAGATTCTGTGGTTTCGGAGGTACTGTAAATCTCTGTTCATAGTCCCAGAAGGTCAATGAGTAACTAATGACGAAGCTGTGCTAGGGGCCTTCCCCTCACCACGGTTCGGTAGGACTGAATTTTCACACAACAGTCCATGGAAGTCACATAAAGAACAAATTAAAGAGAGAAACCCCCACACACACAACTCTCCAGTTGTTAAGTCTTCGTGATCCCCTCATGAGAGCCTTATGAGGTAGATGAGAAGGTATTTTCGTAATGCTCCCGAGCCCTTCCTTCTCCTAACAGGGAAAATGAGACAGCGAAGCAGATGATGTCCTCACAACTCAGATGATGACAGTGACGGGGCTCCTCCATGGGTTTCAGTGCCCTTTCATGACCTTCCCTACCTCTGCTCCCCACCCACCTCTGTTCTGTGAAACACGTCCAGCATTCACTTCCTGGTTCTCCTCTATGTCACAGGCTAGGTTGTATGGCCTCCTGTCTTCCTCTTCTCTTTACTTCATGGTTTGTCTAAGCCTGACAAGATCTTTTGTCCATCTTAAATCTCCAGACTTTCAGGAATCCTCAAAACACTATGAAATTTGCTCAGGGAAAGAAAAAAAATGCATCTCAACATCTCCATGGAAACTTTCATGTGGTTGCAAGAGGTTCACACACCCCCAAAAGCGTGGATGCAGCTACCTGACTAACAACACTGCCCTGCGTGTTTCCCTCTCCTCTAATAAACTTTAAGTCTTTTCTTTTCATCCATATTTTCCCATGGCCTTTTTCTCTCCAACACATTTTCTGCCCTCCATTATACCGACTCAAGAGAAGTCCATGCTTCTTCCCTTCCTGTCCTGCTGGTTTCTACTTCCTGTCTGATTCTTCCAACAGTCTTCCTTTTAGGCTTCACTTCTCATGAAAAGTCTATTAAGACTCCTTCATGAGCACCTAGGTGGCTCAAGTGGTTGAGTGTCTGCTTTTGACTCAGGTTGTGATCCTGGGGTCCTAGGATCAAGTCCCTTGTTGGGCTCTGTGCAGAAATCCTGCTTCTTCCTCTGCCTATGTCTCTGCCTTTCTCTGTGTTTCTCATGAATAAGTAAAACCTTAAAAAAAAAAAAAAAAAAAAAGACTCCCTCATGCTATCATAACACATGCAACCTGATTGTCTCTTTATTTTCTATAACTGTGACCCCGTCACTTAAACATGCTATCTTACACTCCCACTTACTAGGAGGCCTAGAAATAGATGATGGGACATGAGAGAAAATGTGATGTAGTTACACTCTTGTAGGGCTTATAGATGAGTGACAAAGGGATAAAATCAGACCATTACCTACAAATATGACATGTTACCTTACCAACGTAGAGATGTATGGGGTTCTTGGGGAACATATAGCAAAGGGTCCTAAAGCAACTTGCTAAATGGGCTCCAGGGATTTGAGAAGGAGAGGAGAAGCTTCCATCAAAGTGGCATCTCCAACAAAACCCAAAGAATGAGCAGAGGCTGGTCAGACCAAGCAGGAGGGAGACCAAACCAGGCAGAGTGATGAGCTTTTTGGCAGCCAGCATCAGAGTGAGCGTGGCTGAGCTGAGAGCCTGCAGAACCCCACATGACAAGCTCAGAGCCCGAGGAGTGCCAGGCACACCAGCCAGATCAGGCCACCCTGAAAAGCCACCAAAAGGACTATGCATTATATAGCAAGGGTACTAGGACCTGATAAAGGGTTTTTGATAGACGAGAGATGTGGTCTGCTATGAGGGAGGAGCTGAAAGCTTATTTCATTTTTTATACTAAATTTTTGGTTACCCAATACGTTCTTATGTTTTTCAAAAACCAGAAACATATGAAAAGGCATTCCGTAAAATTTTCCCTGGCCCTCAGTTCATGTCTCTCCTAAATAGATGTCAAGTTTTCATAATTCTTAGGAGTCTTTTTTGACTGCTTTCTGCTTGTACAAGCTAATATGACTAAGAATTCTTGTTTTTCTCCTTATATATTCAAAAAGTAACATACCATGCAGTGTTATGTCCTTGATTTTTTTAAACTACAGATTCAGAGCCCTACACCTACATTTTTCAATTCTAAGTTTTGAGAATCTACATGTTTTTTTTTTGGGGGGGGGGGGTGCAAAGGGAGAGAGAGAGAGAGAATTGTAAGCAGGCTCCACATCCACTGAGCCAGATGCAGGGCTCGATCTCATGACCCTGAGATCATGACCTGAGCCAAGATCAAGAGTCAGACACTTAACCAACTGAGCCACCCACGGGCATTTGTGCCTTGATTTTTTGAGATACCTTTTGACTCTTTTGCATATTGTCAATTTAGCTCTTACATCAGTATTCATATTCGTGTTATTTACCTTTAACAAATGTAGGTCTCTCCTCCCCTACCTTCTGAGGAGCAGAAACTGTGTCTTATTCCATTTTGCATGAGGTGGATGTTCAGTTAAAGGCTGCTGAATTTTAGTAGATGATGAAAAAGTATCTTTGTTGAATGAATCAGTTACTATTGGAAGGAACAAATGCTTCACCTGGCCCATTCTCTCAAATTTTTCACATTTAATTTTGCCACTTTTCAAACATGCATAAAAGTAAATGGAATAGCAAATGAACCTCCATGTACCCATGCCCAACTTCAACAATTGTCAACTTTTTGGCGATCTTGATTCTCATCTCTGCCGACCACCCATCCATTTTGGGGAAAAATGGGGCTGCAGTATTTTAAAAAACAAATTCAAGACATCATGTCATTTCCTCTACAAATACCCAAGACTGAGACTCTTGCTGATAAAGGCTTTGATTTAAGAAGATAAGCACATGCCAACAAAATTAATAGTAGTTCTCTAGTATTGCCACCATTCCCTGATTTTCTCAAAAATGTCTTTATACAGTTGGCTTCAGGAATCGGGAGCCCCACAAAGCCCACAGATGATATTTGGTCATTGTGTTTATAGTCCTTACATCTCTTTGATGCCATCACAGCCACCTCCTCTCTTCTTCTCTCTCTCTTTTATGCCATTGATTTGTTAGAGAAACCAGGTCATTTGTCCTGCATCGTGTCCCACATTCTGCATTTGGCTGATTGCTTCCTTGCAGTGTCATATAACTTGTTTTCCATCCTCCATATCTTCTTGAGCTGGCGAGATTTGTGTTTTGAAAACTTCATCCTGGCTGCTGTGTGGAGCAGTGAATGAAGGGCAGGAGAGAGAATAACAGTAAGAGGCTATGTTGGGTCACCCAGGCAGGAGGGTGGCCTCCAGATGATCGCAATGGCACATGGCTTCAGGGGTTGCATGGACAAAGGGAAATGGGCCCATTCAACAGATGCTTAGAGACAGGACCAACAGGACTCATTGACTAACTGGAAGGCAGCACGCTTCTCAATGCTCTATTAAGAATCTGGGCCTTACCATGTTTTCTCCTGAAAAAACATTTACATGTTTACTGACATTCTTCTCACAATTATCATTTATGGCAAGTTTTAAGGGCATACAAAGTTGTAGTATTATTGTTGGTATTAAATTTTATTGCTGTGGCTTTAAAACATAAACAAAAATAATTCCTTAAGTAGTTGGAAATTGTAATGATACTCTTGGGATTGGATTTTACTGCCATGGATACTGTAAAGCACAAAGATAATAAATTTAAATTGCAGTATTAGTATTGGGAATATATTTTATTACTTTGGCCAGAACACAAAGAAGCAGGATTCATAACTCTTGTTTTTTCCCAGCAGTGCGTTTATATGCAACAACGCTGGGTCTGGTGTGGGGAGGATCAGAGGTCACCAGCATCACAGGTCATGTGACCAGGCAAGAAGCCAGGCCAATAGGATAAGGTATAGAAGAGCTTAATTCCTACAGGTGGTTAGGGCACTGGAAAGAAGCAGATCAAGTGAGGAGGAAGAGATGCACGTGGTCACATGGCATTGAGAAAGGTTCATCTGGCAGGAATTGCTACAAACCCCATTTCACCAAAGTGGTTCTGCACCCCACCCACCGGCACACCCCATGGCTTCACATGCTCACCATTTGAGTCCAGTTTTGAAAACAAGTTCTACACACCAAGGACTGCTTTAGGTTTGGGTGTTGAATGGTCTGGCACTTTGTGGACACTGCCCATGACTTCCTCTGTGTCCATCTTACTGTAAGCCTAGCCAAAAACCTAGAACTTGTTCCTAATGCTCCTTTTCCCTGCCCCTGCCCATTGTCAGTCATTGGCCCTGCCCATCCTGCCTACTCAGTATGCGTCTCATCAGTCGCCATCTGTCTACCCCATCTCAGTCCACCATCAGTTCTCACTGGCATCTCATTCCAGCCACTGCTCCAAATCCCCCTTGCTGTCCACCCTCTATGCTCATCAAAGTAATAACGATCATCATTTACTGATCATTAATAATGTGCCAGGGCCTGTGCTAAGCATCTTATAGCAGTATCTCATTTGACCCTCACAGCTTCCCTATGAAGGAGGGATAACTCTTCTTTCATAAGTTATTAAACTGAGTTCACACGTTAAATATTAAAACACATCATGTACTTATGTAAATCACCAGACAAAAGAAGAAAAGAAATCTTAGGTCCTTCCTTGATCCTCAATACTCCCTGTTGCCATTTCTTCCTCCTTTCCTTCCTTCCCTCCTTCAACAAATAAGCCCCTTGGTATGAAACACAAGAGCACTACCAGTTTCTCCAGACTCATCCATCACCTGGATCCCAAGTAACCACGGCTCTCATTAACAAAGTAACTTGTAGTTCTTGGTATGCCATTTACTCTTGTCCTTTCTCTTATCTAGAATGTAACCTCTTTCCCTGTCATTGTCTAACTACCGTTTATCTTTCAAGATTTATTTTAGACATCATCATCACCAGGAAGCCTACTTTTAAACTATGCACTTCAAAATACCCATGAGCACACAGCCTGCTTGTACACATAGGCACGTGTGCTTGAGCATACACACACACACACCCATACACACACACACACACACACCCATACACACACACACACACAGCTCTCTGTAGCTATCCTCTTGGATTCTACTGTACCCCCTACTGTACCCTATCAGGGTGCTTATCATACTGTATTGGGACCATCTGCTTTATCTTAGAAACACATTTAGCCTGTAATTTACCTGAGGGCAAGGACTATGTCTTGTTGGTGAATTCCCAGAATCCAACACCTGAATTCAGCACATGGTAAATGCTCAATGGCCTTTGCTGACTGAATGCATGAACAAATGAACAGTATAAGATACAATGATTTCAACAGTAATTTGATTTTTTTTAAGATTTTATTTATTTATTTCAGAGAGAGAGGAAAAGGAGAGAGAGAGCGCACAAGCATGAGCAGGGAGAGGGGCAGAGGGAGAAGAAGCAGACTCCCCATTGAGCAGAGAGCCCAACATGGGGCTCAATCCCAGGAACCCAGGATCCTGACCTAGGCTGAAGGCAGATGCTCAACCACTGAGCCACCCAGGCGCCCCTCAACAGTAATTATTAAAACAATAAGACACGGGGCACCTGGGTAGCTCAGTGGTTGAGTGTCTGCCTTTGGCTCAGGTCATGATCCGTGGGTCCTGGGATCAAGTCCTGCATCAGGTTCCCTGCATGGAGCCTGCTTCTCCCTCTGCCTATGTCTCTAACTCTCTCTGTGTGTCTCTCATGAATAAATAAATAAATAATATTTTTTAAAAAAAACAATAAAACATAAGCCTTTTGAACCTGAAAGGAATATCAGACTTTTATTCAGTTTCAGGAATTATATTTATATACTATGTTTCAAATTCATTCTCCAATTACTCACCTGTTTTCGTTCTAAAACCCAGCAAAGGGTTACCTATAAACTCATGGCAGAGTATAATTGGTGGAGAATACGCAAGTCCTTTCCACGCACTTTAGTGAGTGCATGGAGGGGATCCCTGGGTGGCGCAGCGGTTTGGCGCCTGCCTTTGGCCCAGGGCGCGATCCTGGAGACCCGGGATCGAGTCCCACATCGGGCTCCCGGTGCATGGAGCCTGCTTCTCCCTCGGTCTGTGTCTCTGCCTCTCTCTCTCTCTCTCTCTCTGTGACTATCATAAATAAATAAAAATTGAAAAAAAAAAATTTAGTGAGTGCATGGAAAATAGCACCCTGGCAACCACACAAATAAATATTGGGAGTGACACGTACCATGTTATAGCAAACTCAGAATGCAGCAAGTAGTCAAAGAAATTAGAAGGTGTCGTAAGTTTGAATCCTCCCAAATGCCGGTCGGCCTAACTTCTATGAGCTTCTTGTTTGGAGGGGTAACTCCTCCATTCTCAAGTTATGTGAAGCTCTTTTCTTTGTAGCTGGCCCTTGCTGAGGTCATAAACTTCCAGAACCAGAGTATGGAATTCAGGAACATGGAACGCGAGAGAGGCCTGACAGGAACCAGGCCTCTGACCATGGCCGGTTCCTGCCTCTGTTTCTGTTTCCATAGAAATGACCATCTGATCAGCTGAAATAAGTTCAAGATTCCTTTACATTGTTTTCCTTTCTTCTTCCTTTGGAGATAACCCCACAAGGTTTGGCCAATTGGAAAAAAATGGGCTTGTTGGCTCCAAGTCACCATGTTGGAGAAGTTAAATATTCTCCCAGCAGCGACAGCATGCTTCTACTCCAGCTTCACATTGGTCTGCTCCTGTGATGGCTACCACCCACCCCACCACCACCACCATCTGGGGTGAGGTGCTCACAACCTTTGAATCACCAATCATCTTCCAAGTCACTTCCGGCAGTTGGATAACCTTTATGACTGCACACGTTGCTGGGCATTCAGGATGGTCCCTATCAAACTGAGATGAATGTGTTCCCTAATGTCTGTTTTTATTACATTAGGCTGGGAAGATGAAATCAAAAGAACTACTTTCAACAAAAATGTCCTGTGTGGACAGTTCAATACTCTTTCTACAGGCCCCGGTGATTGCCCTCATTGTATGCGGGATAAAGGCTAAACGCGCAGCTACCCGCTAGTTTGACAAGGCTGTTCTCCCGCCAGCAGGTTGCTCAGACTTTTTTTTTTCATAGCAGCCCTCTGATTCCACCAAACCCACTGGATTAACAAAAACCTGAAAGCAAAATAGCACAAAATGATATCCCCCACATGCACCACTATTAGACTTTGCAACCTACAATTACACCAGTTCAATCTAAATGCCCCCAAACATAATTTCATTAATGCCAGCCATTTCAGAACTGGTAAATATTTTCTCTTCTTGGATTTTCTCTTATTATGGGTCTTCAGCCGAGAATGATGAAGCAGATAGGCACAGGCCACCCGAACAATGTAGTGGGGGAACCAACCGCCCGGTCAAGATGACAGGAGAGTGAGGGGCTGGTAGAGGAATGAAGAGGGAAACTGAGAAAGTCAATTTGGAGAGAAAAAGGGGGGAGGGAACAAACAAGCAGAGGAGGAAGAGGGAAGGAGATCGAGGAGGAATTCTGTGGGCAGGTACACAGAGCTGTGCCTGGGACTGCACGCCCGTGGCTGGCATCGCCTAGGGAGCTGGGAAGTGCAGTCCAGCAAAGCTGCACGCCACCTGTGGGCACAGGACCTGGGCCTCAGAGCTGCTTTTAAAGGCCAGCCTTCAAGATGTCCTATGGTCTCCGACTCAAACCCTTTAAAGAGATTTCCTCCTGTGATAGAATCCTTTGACTGATACAGATGCACAGTGGGTCGTTAATTTACTTTATCAGAGAAAAAAAATTGTCCTAACATTCTTAGCTGATCCAAAATCTGCCTTCTGTAAAACAGCTTTCCGGAGTTGGCAAAGAAGATTAGGAGGAAGATTGCAGAGCTTGGGCACACCCCGGCGACGTGTGTGTGCTCTTGGGCAGCCCCGCATCGGCAAAGAGAGGGCAGGACATGTGCACAGTGGATCTCAATGGGTGACTCATTTCGGGGGCATTGCAATGGTCCAGAGGAGGGATCAGGGAAAGACAAAGACCTCAATTTTAGTACCGGCTTTGGCACTTGTAAGCTGGGACATGGGGGAAGCTCAAGTGTGTGAACCACCATTCGGTCAACTGGAACAAAGAAAAACAGCACCTGCCTCATAGAGTTCCCGTGACAACTACATGCCATGGGACAGGTAAGGTGCTTCGCACAGGTCTGGCCACACATCTGCCCTCAAAAGAAGGTTGGATAGTATGATTTGCAGTATAATAAAGAGTGATATGAATAGAACCAGAATAGACTCCCCTTTGGGAGTCTTTGGGAGTGGGAGGCCCGGTGGCTCAGTGGTTGAGCAACTGCCTTTGGCTCAGGTCATGATCCCGGGGTCCTGGGATTGAGTCCCACATCGGGCTCCCTGCATAGAGCCTGCTTCTCCCTCCACCTATGTCTCTGCCTTTCTCTCTGTGTCTCTCATGAATAAATAAAATCTTTAAAAAAAAAAAAAAAAGGAGCCTATGGGAGTAAGGGAAATGGGTTAAAACCAGGTTTAGGGTTTTAATTCTCATCAGCAGATACTGAGACTTGAAGCCTCATTGGGGGGGCGGGGGGCGGGTAGCAACTTTCTAAAATGGGGTGAGGTGCTAGAATGGGAAAGATGTTCTAGACACCTGAAGATTCCCCTCTATACGGTCCCTTCATGCTGCTGAGGATGCAAGTTTGCACCTGTGAGGAAGAGAGGCACCCAGGAAGTGTTTCTGGGGGTGTGGGGGATCAGAATGCAGGTGGGGTTGAAGTGAAGGAGCTGGGAAAGAAATGGCTGGAATGCAGGTTAAGCTGGAAGTTCTTTCCAGAACAACAAAAGTCTCCTCCTGGAAAATGTCACGTCCTAACTTCGGGGGCAGCTCTGGCAGGAGGAAGAGCACCTGCCCACAAGTCCCTCGGGCAGAGCATGAGGGGAAGCAGGGGGTCTTTGGTTATTGTGCACGCTGAGCTGAGCGACCAGCTGGAGTTCACGGGCATTGTGCTAGCCTGGATTTCACACTGTTTGCACAATTATGAAACAACAGACAACAGAAAAGGTGCCAATTCACTCTTCAAAGGCACACGGATGCCCCTTATTCCTAGAGTTGGTGTGCGGCACTCAGACATCACAAACACTGTGCCCACTTCCCTCTCTCGGGGGAACCTCATTCAGAGCCCTTCCTTAGGGGCATCCCCACACCCCCGTCCTCTGTATGGAGAAGCAGCTCCTGGCTGGATCCATCTAGGCCCCAGGATCACCACACATTTTTGTGGCAGCAGAGCCTTTTGCGAACGCTGGCCCCTGGGCTCTGCCCTCCCTGGCTGCTGGGGAAGGAAAGCAGCTGCATCCCAGAAAACGAATCCACTCAACAAACAATGCAATGCCCCGACTAGTCATAATGAGGTCTGGTTCAAATGTTGGCACACACACAAAATATTAATTAAAATAACGTGCATGATAAATAATATTGGGATCCAAAGCACAGGCTCCTCTAAAATCACAGTTGGTAATTATGTGAGAGCCTGCTAACACACACTCAGAATTCCAGTGTTGCTTACATGACAAAATTAGTCTCAGGGAGGTGACCTTGAGAGGTCGTCTCGTGCGAATATCCTCCTGCTTAGAAACTGAACGATGTCTAAACAACACTGCAAGAAGAGCATTCGTCCTCAGTTCCAAGGGCTAAGGGAAGAAATTCCTTAAGAACTCAACAATTCAATTTAATAACAAATATTTGAGCACCGGCTGGTGTAAGGCTCTCTGCTTATCACTGGGGATAAGGGGTAGGGTGCAGGGGGAGGCACAGTTCACATTTTTAAGAAGTAGCTGGTTAAGGGGAGCTTGGGTGGCTCAGTCGGATGAGCGATCAACTCTCGATTTCAGCTCAGGTCCATGATCTCAGGGTCGTGAGATCAAGCCCCAGGCTCAGTGCTGGGCGTGGAGCCTGCTTAAGACTCTCTCTCTCTCCCTCTCCCTCTGCCCTTCCCCTCCTCCACCTCTCCCTCTCTTAAAAAAAAAGGAAAAAGAATAGTAACTAGTTATTGGTTAATACCTCTCCTAGATAAAAAGTCCTTCTATATCCCTCACCTAAATCTTTCATGCTGCTATTAAAAACCAGTGCCACTCGTTTAAGTCCTTGACTGAGGACCTCACAGGATTCCAATTCTAGTGTTTCCAGGGTCTTTATCAGGTACCACGGACTTCAGGGTAGGCTGACAACAGGTAAGTATCCCCAGTACAGCTCATTACTGAGATACTGACCTGAAGTTCCCCACCAACTCCCAACATAATGAAGCAATTGTGCACCATCGACTTTATCTAGACCTTTTAAATTATTACCAAATTTGACATTCATTGCCCCAGTTAATCCAGAAGCCTAACTGGGAAAGGAAAAGACCTCATTATCCTAATTCCGAAACCATTTTCTATTTGTGGCTCAGTCAACATTTCGGCATCTCGTTAAACGTATTTAATTTCATTCCCTTAACAATAACCCACGTACCACACCAGTGACCACAACTTCGGCATCCCAGCCCCTAAATTCTATTAGTGTTCAGGAAGCCTCATGGTCGCAACATAATGTTCAATCAGTGCAGAGAAATTAATTAAATTAAAATTATTTTTATTGTGATTTAATTAGCTTGATTTAATTACTTTGTTCACGGACTGAGCATTCTGTTTACAGCCAGATCCCGGCTCTCATTCGTGGCATGAATGTTCCCACAGAATTACATATTTTCTCTGTTCAGCCATTGGAGCGGGCTGGGGGAGTTTGCCAGAAACTCACGATTTATCACAATCAGCATCATCACAAATTATAGGAAGCATCCAGCAATATGATAACTTCTAAATGAAGTGTCTGAAAGCAGGTCATACCAGCAGCCTCGGCTGTTAATCCGTCATATTTCATAGTCAACCTGACACCCTGTCCAATTTGCTGTGCCTGCGTTACCGCTGGGCAGCTCCTGTGAGCTGCTGCCTCTCGGAGGGCCCGCCTCGGGGTGCCCGGCTCCCACGCAGGCTGCGGACCTGCCTGGCCCTCCGCGGCCTCCCCTAGCCCTGGCTCCACGCAGCGGCCACTCCCCCTGGCACTGCTACTTCCTCTTTCTCTGAGCCGGGGTCCTGCGCCCAAGGTTCACCGTCTGAAATTCAGTATTTCCTTCGACCAGGGGATGTAGGCAGCAAACCACAGAGCATTCGCAGTCCCTGGGACTTGGTCTCAGGGAACACCAGCTATTTCCACGACTACATTGCAGTTACTGTCCATATCTTGGAATACTGTGATCACTACTTGAAAACAATAGCAAGTATTAGACCCCACAGGAGTTCATGCGCATTCTCAACCTTCTTTATGGCAGGCCACGCCACAATACAGTGTGTGATTCCAGCTGGCCGGACAACAGTCCCCTTCCTATTGGTGTCTCTCAAAAATAAAATCAGTTCAGGATGCCTGGGTAGCTCAGTGGTTGAGTGTCTGCCTTTGGCTCAGGTCATGATCCCAGGGTCCCACATCAGGCTCCCCACAGGAAGCCTGCTTGTCCCTCGGCCTATGTCTCTGCCTCTCTCTGTGTGTCACTCATGAACAAATAAATAAAATCTTTAAAAATAAAAACAATAAATTCATAAATAAAGAAAATCAGCTCTAACTTGCCTGTATCAGAAATGTATTGTCTTGATGAGTGCACTCAAGGCTGCATGGAGCTGTTTTTTCATGTTCTAACAACCATATTTCAATAGTTGGGTTTCTCCATGGTCTTAAGTATTTTATTTTACGATCTGAAACCATGTTGCTGAGAATGGAGCCATAGGCTTTGCCAGACTGCTCTAACGAAGAAGCCTGAACTTTTCGTTCCCTGTATGAGTTTTCTGCTGTAACAGATAGATACGACCTTGGTGGTTTCAGGCAACAGAAATGTATATTCTTTTATGATTCTGGAGGCAGAAGTTCAACCTTCATCTCACTTGGCAGAAATCAAGGTGTCATCGGAGCTGTTCTCCCTCTGGAGGCTCTTGAAGAGAGTTGATCTCTTGCCTCCTCTAGCTTCTCGTGGCTGTCAGCAAGCCTTTTGCTTCTGGCCACCTCCTTCCTCTCTCTGCCTGTCTTCACATCACCTTCTCCTCTTTTGTGTGTATGATCTCCCTCTGCTTCTGTCTTATTTTTTTTTTTTTTTTTTTTCTTCTGTCTTATAAGGACACTGTTGATGGCATGTAGAGCCCACCTAGATAATGCAGGGTAATTTCCCCATCTCAAGGGTCTTAACTTAATCACACCTTCAAAAGCTTATTTTCTCCTAAATAAGGGGACATTTACAGATCCCAGGGATCAGAGCCTGATCTTCTGGGTGCCACCATTCAGCCCACTAGTCTCTATGCTTATTTAATTCTTTCTTTTTTAAGATTTTATTTATTTATTCATGAGAAACAGAGAGAGGCAGAGATATAGGCAGGGGAGAAGCAGGCTCCTTGTGAGGAGGACTTGCAGGACTCACTCCCTACACCCCAAGATCATGCCCTGAGCAAAGGCAGACACTCAACTGCTTGGCCACCCAGGCATCCCAATGCTTACTTAATTCCTTACTGGTTGTACAGTTCTGGCCTTCAGGAAGGGGCATAAAATTATCTCAAAGATGTGACAAAATTGGCACCAAATCAAAATAGATATTGATGCCAACACCCATTAAAATCATTAGATAAAAGTTCATGAGATGGTTAAAGAGAAACACAAGGCCTTTGAAAAACAAAGTTATCACTAAGGCCTAGGAGAGAAACAGGACCTCTTTCTTCACATCCAGATGAAGAAAGCACAAGCTTTGCAAACTTTGCCACTGGAACACCCTTGGTTTTGGGGCCCTACCCGTCCCAGAGAGCTAAGGCGGGTAGCTCTGCTTGCCCCTCCTCTGCCTCTCATCCTGCCCCAAGGGTGCCGTATTTATGTGTTCTGCACAGTGTTGAATGAGGAACTTATGTCACTGACCAGAAGTGAAAAAGGGCAGGGACTGTGTGTTTTTCAATTAAATAGAACAAGAGGAAGTGAGTGTTAACTTTAACATGAAATACTTAAGCTACCGATTAGAGCTAAATCCCTATGGGCAGGTGTGCCAGACCAGTTTATTGCTAAATGAAGTTCTAGACCCGCCTCTTCCAGAATCATGAAAATGGTGGATGAGTTGACCCAGGGGCAGCCTGATGTCATTCTCTGGTCTAGACATCAGACCTGGCGTCCTGCCCCAGCTATGCCTCTTTTCATGTGATGTCATTCACAAAACCCAACCTCACCAAGCACCAGTCTCCTCATCCGGGGCAGATAGATTACTACAAACATGAAAAACCATTTCATTGGTGTGGATCTTGACTGTGTCATGATCTCTCCTGAGAGTTCAAACAACTCAGTGATTTTCGTCTGCCATCTTTACCATAGACTACATGGGCTCCTTAAAGGCAGGGCTCTTCTGGGTGCAGCTCTGAGCATATTGCCTGGCACACAGAGGACCCTCAATAAATATTCCTTTACTTGAACTGAATGCCTGCCTTACCTGACTCACAGACTCAAAGTGATATTGGTCACACTTTGATTCATGCCCAGGAGATCTGGCCAAGGGCCTGCTAGGGCAGCTTCGGTTTCTCCTTTGCCCTACCCCATGGCCTCCCCCTTGCCCTGGCCAGCGGCAGCATCTACATCTGCCTGTTAAAGCCAGGAGTAAGGGTCTGCATTGCATTGCTACGCTAGCCAGCTCTCCACTCCTGCCCCCAGCATCCTCCAGAAAATAAAAACAAATAAAAACATTTAACCACCAACAACAACAACCATATATATATATATGGCATGCTACTTCTGGAGGTAACTCGGAAATGCTACACAGACAGAAAGTATCAATATTGTGATGGATCCTGTTCCTCTTGCACAAAGGACCCTTTTGCAAGTTTCCTTCCAGACATATGACACCTTCGCCCCTTTTAAAATTAGCCTCAAAGAATGCCCTTTTGCACTGGGAATGAGTAGACAGAGGTCTCCATTGCTCATGCTCTCCAATTCAGAGGGCAGGCCCTAACTTGCAAACCTTGGTGCTCTTCAGCAGACTGGAAAGACATTTGAGATGATCTAGTTCAACCTCCTCTCTTTAGGGAAAAGAAAACTAGGGACACCTGGGTGGCTCAGTGATCGAGCATCTGCCTTTGGCTCAGGTCATGATCCCAGGGTCCTGGGATTGAGTCCCTGGCTTCTCTCTTCACCTATATTTCTGCCTCTCTCTGTGTGTCTGTCATGAATGAATGAATGAATAAGTATTTTTTGAAAAAGAAAAATTAAGAGTTATCCATCGTCATAGGGCTTGTTAGCAGCAAAGCATGCAAGCAAGCAGAACCCGCTTCTACTGTCTTTCAGTCCACTGTGGTCTCCATTCTCTTGTGCTCTTCCCTGAACCCAAGGCCTTCACTTGGCCTTGTAGATCTGGCTCAGTGCACTACCTCACAGCTGAGTGTTCCAAGCTGCCCTAGTAGGCTGAGTTATGAACTCCTTTCACACGTTGGGTGGTGAGAAACTATGTAGAAAAACCATGACAAGGTAATCTGATGTAGAATATTTTGGTAGTGTGATTTTGTAGTATGCCATTTTAATTCCCTCTTCTTGCCTTTCTTGTATTTTTAAAAGTTATTTTATTAGTCATATCTTAGAGGTTACAGTTAACATCTTAAACTTGTAACAACTTAATTTGAGTAATACCAACCGAGTCTCAAAAGTATACAAACACTGTGCTCATAATATCTCCATCTCTCCCCCTTTACATGGTTATTGTCACAGATTGCACCTTTATACATTGTTTGCCCATTAACATACACTTATAATCATTGTTTGTTGCATTTGCCTGCTAATCACACAGGAGGGCCACCTGGGTGGCTCAGTGGTTGAGCATCTCCCTTCGGCTCATTGTGATTCAGGGTCCTGGGATTGAGTTCCACATCAGGCTCCCTGTGGGAAGCCTACTTCTTCCTCTGCCTACATCTCTGCCTCTCTCACTGTGTCTCTCATGAATAAATAAATTAAATCTTTAAAAATAAATAAATAAATCATATAGGAAAAAGAGAGAAGATGTAAACCACAACCAAAGTGCAATGATACTGGATTTTATAGTTAGTTATATAGTTACCTTTACCTATGTTCTTTGTGTTTTTTTCTAATGACTTTGATTTAGAGTGTACTGTCCTTTCATTTCAGCCTGAAAGGCTCCCTTTAACATTCATCATACACAGCTGATTTACTAGTACTGAACTCCCTCGGCCTTTGTTTATGTGGAAATGTCTTAATATCTCCCTCATTCTTGAAAGATAGTTTTCCCAGATATAGGATTTTCAGTTTTTGGGTTCTTTCTTCCAGACTTTAAATATGTCATCCCACTGCCTCTGGCCTCCATGATTTTTGAAGGGAAATAAGTTGTTAATCTTACTGTGGATCCCTCAAACATGGTAAGTCCTTCTCGGTGCTTTCAAGATTATCTCTTCATCTTCGTGTTTTAATAGTTTGACTATAATGTGCTTCAGTGTGGGTCTTTTTGAGTTTCTCCTGCATGAAGTTCATTGAGCTTCTTAAACATGTATGTTCATGTATTTTTTTCAGATTTTAGAAATTTTCAGCCATTATTTATTCAAATTGTTTTCTTCCCTTTTCTTTCTTCTCCTAGGACTCCTTCCCAAAATGTGTATATTAGTATGTTTCATGCTATTACACACATCCCTCATGCTCAGTTCACTATTCTTCATTTTCTTTTCCTTTTGGTCCTCAGACTACAAGTTCATTGACCCTTTTTTTCCTGCTCAAATCTTCTATTTAACCCCTCTAGTGAGTTTTTCATTTCAGTTACTGTTCTATTCACCTCCAAAATTTCTGTTTGGCTTCATCTCTTTGTTGATATTCTTATTTTGTTCATGCATTGTTTTCCTGATTTCTTTTAGTTCTCACTGAACAGAGTTAAGACAGCAGATTTAACATCTTTGACTAATCATTCCAATGTCTGGGACTCCTCACAGATGATTTCTATCAAATTTTTTTTCTCCTGCGAATGGGCCATATTTTCCTGGGATTCCTCAGTTTTTGTTTATTTTTTGGTAGATTTTGTATTGTTGAGAACTGGACCTTGAGTATTAAATTATGGTAACTCTAGAGATTTAACTCTCCTATCCCTTTAGAATTCCTGAATCTTATTTGTTGAAAGCTAAAGCCAACTGTTACTTTTCCAGACTATTTTCGCAACATATGTATTCCTTGTTTTGTGTGGTGCCTGATATTTCTGTTCTATCTGTAATCAGCTGGTAACCTGACAAAGATTTCCTTAAATGTCCACCTTTCAAAAGGGGTGAAGGGCAGAAAAAAAAAAAACAAAACTGTTCCTGTCTGCTGAAATCCTTTCAGAGGCTGCTTCATTCCATAAATGGGCTGAAAGTTCCTGCCAACTCAATCATTGTTTTGTTGAAGGGACAGATTCCTAGAGCTTTCTACTCTGCCATTTTTATGATGTCATCCAGTAGTGATTGATTTTAATTTAGAAACGATAGAGAGAAAATAATAATTAATTCAAAGTCCAAAGTACACGTGTTTCCCAAACATGAAAAAACATTTCATCCGTGTGGATCTTGATTGTCTCATGGTCTCTTATGAGACATAAAACAACCCAGTGATTTTGTCTGCCATCTTTAAGACATATATATTCTAAATTCTAAAAATCCCTCTAGGAGGCAGGCAAAGTATAAAACTTGCTGGAAGCATGATCTAGAAAAATCTTCAACCTACAAAAGTCTAGCAGGAGGGTCAGAATTGAAAGATCAAAGTGATATTGCTAATAAGAGACATCTTCTAGAGCATGAAGAGGGAAAGCCAGTTCTCAGGATCAAAGAATGCTTGATCAAGAGAAACACTGAGTCTGACCACAAAGGAGTCCCCAACCTCCCAGTACTTAACCTTTCTTTTTGTGCTATGGAAAAAAATGCTATAAACGTTAGAAGTAATCACTGTATGTTGTACAAGCATTTGTGGACGTGTAAAATAAAAGTTACATATAATGAAAAAAAAATGCACTATGCACTTAGCATTCAGCCACCTGGCAGCTTCTAGCATCCTCATCTTATGGTTCTGTTTGGTCACTTAACTTAAATATCATGTGTACTTTGCTCTCACGCAATTAGACCTCTCTTGAGAACAAGAATAATTTCTTAAACATTATAATTAAGCTAAAGGAGGAAGAAGGAGAAGAAGGAAGAGGGTATGGGGAAGGGTGTATTCATTTCCTGGGGCTGCCATAACAAATTACCACAAACTTAAATGGTTCAAAACAACAAAAAATTTATTCTCTCTGGAGACTAGAAGTCAAAAACTCAAGGTGCCAGCAAGAAAGTACTCCCTCCAAAAGCTATGAACTTCACCTTGCTTCTTCTAACCTGGGGCCTGGTAGCTCCAGGCATTTCTTGTCTCATGGTAGCATAACTCCTGTCCTGCTTCTGTCTTCTCATTGCCTTCTCCTCTGTGTATCTCTCTCCATTCTGGTCCTCTTACACAGATATCAATCACTGGATTTAGAACCTACCCTAAATATAAGATAATCTCATCTCAAGATCCTTAATTTAATTGCCTCTGCGAAAACCTATTTCCAAATAGGATCACATGCACAGGTACTATGGGTGTGGTATAATACAAAAATATATTTGGTCTTTGTCCCCAGTTCCTGACACAGAGCTCTTAAAACCCTTGGGATTTCCTGAGTGATAGAGTGTGTTTGTTATTCATAATGTGCCTGTTTCATGACACTGGAGTTTTATGCTAATGAGGTAACTTAGGGCCTCTTGATACCCTCAGCATAGGACTAGTCACCAGAAAAACCAAGTGATTGGAGACTTGGAACTTTCAGCCTCACCCATCAATCTCTTGGAAGGTGAAGGTAGGAAGGCTGGAAATTGACCTCTATAAAAACCCTTTAACAATGTGATTCAGAGTTTCCAGTTGCTGAATACATCAGGGTGATGGGAGGGTGGCACCACCAGAGAGAGCACGGAAAGTCCCTACTCTTGGTTCACACCTTGCCCTGTACATCTCTTTCATCTGGCTATTCCTGAAGTTTATTCTTTCAAGTAAACCAATAAACATAGGTAATCTGTCTTCCTGAGTTCTATGAGCCATTCTAGCCAATTATCAAACCTGAGAGGGGTTTGTGAATAGCTTCCATTTATACCTGGTCAGTCAGAAGTCTGGATGGCCTGAGACTCACAACTGGCATCATAAGTGGGGCAGTTTCATGTGGCTGAGTCCTTAATATGTGGGGTCTGCACTAACTCTGGGTAATACATGTTGGAATGTAACGGAATTGTTGGACAACCAGTTTTAGTGTTGAAAACTAGAGCACTGGGCAGCCCTGGTGGCTCAGTGGTTTAGTGCCGCCTTCAGACCAGGGTGTGATCCTGGAGACCAGGATCAAATCCCACGTCAGGCTCCCTGCATGGAGCCTGCTTCTCCCTCTGCCTGTGTCTCTGCCTCTCTCTCTATGCGTCTCTCATGAATAAATAAACTCTTTAAAAAAAAAAAAGAAAACTAGAGCACTAGTTGGTGTCAGAGAAAACACCCCACAAAAGTTATGATTTGGATGTGTCTTTCGGGGGGGATACATAATTCAACTCCCTATAAAGGGGAAGGGAAAGAAGCCAGATCCTTGTATTCTGACAAAAATCTACAGTACCAAGTACGTATTAATTACATGTATGAATATGTTACTTATGAAATCAACTTAAGAAGGCAGAGAGGTTAATGGTGCTTCATGACAGACTTCTTTTGCTCCTGGTTAGACAGGAGGTCTTTGCACAAACTTTACAGGAAAGATTATAAGACTTCAGTACCTACTTTACCTTCCCATTAATCCTGAGTTTACATTGCAGGTGCTCTTTTGGGAGGACAGGCAGGAAATATGGATAACATTAATGAGGGTGAAATCGGTAAGCAGATCACTGAAATTATGACTGCTGGTAGAGCTAAGGAGGCATTCAAAGATTTGGAGCCAGAATTTGGGTACCTTTTGACTCCATTCTTGGAACATCCCCTGCAGTTTCTCACCACTAAAAAAGAAGTGATTTGGATTCATGCCAAAGTCCACAGCCAGTAGAAGGGAAACCATTTATTGTTCTCAATCTATGAATTTTTCTTTTCTTTTGTGTCATTTGTCTTTCTTTTCCAGAACTACATTTTCTCTCTTTATTTCTTTAAAACAACAACAACAACAACAACAACAAAGAAAACAAACATTTGCTTTCACAGACATGAAGTTTCATCTTGCATTAATACCATGTGGTAGATATCATTATTGCTACCTTATAGAGAGTGAAATGGGGCCTTAAAGACATGCTGTAAGGTTATGCAGACACTCAGTTGTGAAGCTGAGAATAGGACACAGGCACTAAAACCCAATGATGACTCCCTTTCTACTCCTACCGTTTCTTTTTTCTCCTTTTCCCCATTCCAAAGGGACTCACAGGCTTACAACATGCACCCAGGATTCTAAGATCCATGGGTTCCAGCACTCTTGGTACCAGAACTACCTGGAAACTTTTAATGAAAGCTGATGACTGGCCTGATCTTAGGTCAATCAAACCATGACATCCAATGGTGCAGCCTGGACATCAGCATTTTTTTCAAAGCCCCCCATGTGACCCTAATGTGCATCCAGGATTGAGAATCATTGCTATAATGTTTACGCCTCTTATTAACCATAGAAAAGAAAATATTCACTCCCCTCAGACTTAAGCAAATCTCTGGAGCATGTCTTAGTAAAACTGGTTGACAAAAACCAAGGGCAAAGTAACAATGAGACTTACAGATGATAATGTGAGCTGACACATTTAATGCCCCTCCCTTCTCAAATCCCACTGAAACCATAGACTCATCCTATATAGAGAAAAGTCTTTAACATTCATGCAAAATAGGGAAGAATGGTATTGATGCACTAGAAACTTTGAGGAGGTCGGCATGATTTGGTGGAGGTGAAAACAGAGGGGTCAAAGTACTGACAAGAGCTATATAGCGCTGACAAAGAAAGGCTATGTGGGGAGTAAGTGAATGAAATTTCCCACAAAGACCTGGGAAATTCTCGCATGTGAACTACAAGAGAATGGGACTGTGAGACAGTTGGTGGGTGGAGCTTAGGGCAGTTTGGCAACTACACCAGTGTCTCACACAGAACTGCTGGCCACCTGGAGGGATTTGGGGAAGGCCCTCATCAGTGACCGAAGAAATAAAAACTTAAAATTTTCCCTCTGGGACTCAGAGAACAGAAACCAACACTATCACTGACAAAATCATCTCAAATTTCCAAGCCAGGTAAATATAGATCTCCTTTCAAAGAACAAGGCAAATCGAAACAAAATTAAAATCCCAGAACATGAAAAGATTGAGCACACAAAAAAGAAAGAAAATACTTTGAAGAATCAGAGCAAATGTTTAATCTATGAAATAAACTTATTCCAAAGAGCAGGGATTTTTAATTTGGATTTTCAACATGTTGGAAGGACATTATGGAGAAGAGCTACAAAGAAGCAATTGATAAATACTTCTATTGGTGAATAAGGGCAGCCTGGGTGGTTCAGGGGTTTATCACCACCTTCGGCCCAGGGCCTGGAGACCCAGGATCAAATCCCACGTCGGGCTCCCTGCATGGAGCCTGATTCTCTCTCTGCCTGTGTCTCTAACTCTCTCTCTCTGTGTCTCTCATGAATAAATAAATTAAAAAAAACCTTAAAAAAAAAAAAAAGATGTTCTATTGGTGAATGGCATGCTGGCTAGAATCTTGTTTAAATCAACTTTAATCTGAGTTGTGTGGCAGATTAAAACTTCCAAAGATGGCAAATCTCCCAACCCACATGCTCATATGCAATGTGACCTTCCTCTTTCATCAAGAAGGGGAGTCTAGGGATGCCTGGTGGCTCAGCGATTGAGCATCTACCCTTGGCTCAGGGCGTGATCCCAGGATCTACGATCAAGTCCCACATCAGGCTCCCTGCGGGGAGCATGCTTCTCCCTCTGCCTATGTCTCTGCCTCTCTCTCTGTGTGGGTCTCTAATGAATAAATAAATAAATCTTAAAGAAGAGAGGGAGTCTATTTCTCTACATTTTTTAATTTAGGCAGAGAGCAGGAGGATCAGTTTGACCTTTCTGACCAATAGAATATGCTGGAAGTGACACTATGCCAGTTCTGGTCATAGTTGGCCTGACAGCTTTTGCTCCCCACCCATTGAAAGTTAACAGCCATGTAAAAGATATGACCACCTAAGACCACCAAGCTGTAGGAAGCCCAAGCCTTGCAGAGAGACCCCAAAAAGTGAGACACCACAGAGAGAAAGAGAAATTGAGAGAGGCCATGCCTTGGGACTGAGAAGATAGCATGGAAGTGGACCACCCATCCCAGCTGCACTAGCTAAGGCAATGTGATCAGAAATACACCACCCAGCCAAGCTACTAAATTACTGACCCTCAATATTATATGCAAAATAAAACGGTGGCTCCAAGCCACAAAGTTTCAGTGTAGTTTGTGAAACAGAAATAGATAGTAGTAAAGGCAGCCCACAGCAACCTGGGGTGTCCCACAAGACAGGAGGGTTGAGGGAATGTTGAAATCCCAAGCCACCTTCCCTAGCTCAGCTCCCAGAATCCTGGCAGCCAGTACATTACCCTACAGGCAAGACATAGCAGCTCTTCTCTGGGAATTCTGACCAGTTCTAGGGAAAAGACCTAAAGCAACTCACTTGAGAGCGCCCCACAGTAGTCCTACAGAAAAGCTCCTTTCATTAAGACCTTAATCACCTTTCAGTCCCCTTCCCTAAACATATGCAAACAACCCAGGATTCCCAGGCCTGTGAGAAAGCCTTTAATATGAAACACTCAGAAGAAAGGAGATTTAAAGGAAACAGATTATGAGGGGAGGAGAAAAACTAAAAATCAAAATGATCATTATTGTCCCTAAAGAAGGAGACAGAGGAGAAAACACTGCATCCATAAAACAAGAACAGGATGCTATTCAAAAGAACAAGTAAAAAAAAAAAGAAAGAAAGAAAGAAAGAACAAGTAGTCCAAAAACAAAACAAAACAAAAACAGAGCTTTTGGAAATTAAATATATGACAGTATAAGTGAGTAACTCATTCAAAAGGTGATGATAAGTTGGGGAAATTTTTTGGAAAATAAAACAAAAGTCAGAGATTAAAAAGAAAAGAGGAAAGATAAGAAAATTAGAGGACAGGTATAGACCAACAATGATCTGTTCCACCCAAACAATAAAGAGTTCCAAAGAGAAGGAACAGAAAAAACGAAGTGGAGAAGATCACCAATAAGGTAATTCAAGGGAACTTCCCAGAATTGAAGGGAATGACACACATCGAGTCATATCATCATGAAACCTCATATCATCATTTAGAAAAAGAAGATTCTGCAATGAGGTGGAGGGAGGCCAGAGAGGGACAGAGATTGAGAGACAGAAAGGTCACATACAAATGAAAAGTAACAGAATGACTTAGGACTTCTCAACAGCAACAAAGAGCACTAAAAGACAATGGTGCAACATCTTCCAAATTCTGAAACATTCTCTCCACACTGAACTTATCTATGAACATGTGCAGAATGAAGATATTTTCAGACATGAGAAATTAATCTCCCACACACTTTCTTTTAGGAAACTATGGGAGAATGTGCTTCATAAAACAAAGGAATTAACCAAGAAGGAAGAAAATATGAAATCCAGGAAACAGGCTTCAACACAATAGAACAAAGAGAATTCCCAGGTGTTAGTGAAGGGGAAATCTCAGAATGAGAACAGCCAGTTCAGACAAGAGCTGGTCAGAGGACTTCAGGAAAGACTACACCAGAAGTCGAAGGGACAAGATGTCTGATGTGAATGCACATCTCAAGAAGAGATCTAGAACCACTGGTATAGAATTGGGGCCAATAAGTGTTATGTGAATCAAGGAAAGACACAAAACAACTACAATCCAGAACAGCACTCTCCGGTCAAAACAAAGTATGAACAAATAATTTTACATTTATTATGAGTCATATTTTACAAAGAAAGAGCTGAAAGGTGCCTGGCTGGCTCAGTCAGGAAAGCATGTGGCTCTGGATCTCGGGCTCATGAGTTCAAGCCCACGTTGGGAGTAGAGTTTATGTAAATAAGTAAATAAGTGGGCTGAAATTTTTAATTGGTATCAATAACATGTTTTATTTAACCTAATATATCTAAAATATTTCACCATAAAATCAACACAGAATTATTGAGATATTTTATATTCTTTTTTCACACTAATTCTTTGAGATCCAGACTGTTTCGTATTGACAGCCTACCTCAATTTGCACACTCTAATTTCTCAGAAATCCTTGATTTCACCTGAACTTAGTTTTCCTTAAATTTGCAGCTGAAAAGGTTCTTCACACACCAGAGGTGTTCCAAACATACTTAAAATTTTTCCAAAAGCCATCACCTTTTAAATTCAGATGTAGGGATCCCTGGGTGGCGCAGCGGTTTGGCGCCTGCCTTTGGCCCAGGGCGCGATCCTGGAGACCCCGGATCAAATCCCACGTCGGGCTCCCTGCGTGGAGCCTGCTTCTCCCTCTGCCTGTGTCTCTGCCTCTCTGTCTCTCTCTGTGTGACTATCATAAATAAATTTAAAAAATTAAAAAAAAAAATAAAATAATAAAAAATAAATAAATAAATTCAGATGTAAAAGAATTAAAATTAAATAATATTAAAAATTAATTCCTTAGTCACACTAGTCACAGTTCAAGTATTCAACAGCCACATGTCCCTATTGGCAAATGTATTGGATAGCTGAGATCCAGAGAGATCAGAAAGTTATTCAGAAAAGAAAAAGTAATCATTGTCACTATAGAGCTCAGCTTCAAATAACATACTCTGAGTATTCATTTAATCAAAATTATAAGATGAACTCCATGGGGAAGACAGGGATAGGAAACATTCATTGTGTCAAAGGGGGAAGAAGAAAGAAAGCTAAGTCTTAAAGTGTCTAAAACTGAAAAATTAAAAAGTACTAATATAATCCTGTTAAATAGAAACAGAAGTAAATACAAAAGGAATCTATCAACATCATTTCAAGTGAATGCCTATGGGTAAGGAGAACTGAGGGAAAATGGGTTTGGGACTCCTCTATTTCTCTGAAACATCACAGTATTGGTTGACTTTTTAAACTTTAAGATTTGATTTTTGAAAAGACCTTGACAAATGATCAGTGGACAGTCTATCCACAAGTGTGTGGGTTAAGAATTTTCTATGTAATATTCTCACTCTCTTACTCCCTCTTTCTCTATAAAATAAATAGGTATTTTTAAAATGAGGGAGGCCTGGGGGACTCATTCAGTTGAGCATCTGACTCTTGATTTTGGCATAGGTCGTAATCTCAGGATCATGATATCCAGGGTCCCACTCTGCTCAGAGCAGAGTCTTCTTCTCTCCCACTCCTTCTGCCCCTTCCCCTGCTCACACATGTTCCCTCGTGCATTCTCTCTCTTTCTCTCTAGAAAATAAAGAAATACATCTTTAAAAAATAATTTTCCATTTAATATTGCAAATGTAGGGTCATCACTTTAAAATACAATGCCTCCCCATCATCCTCTATAAGGAGGCAGCCCCCAGTCTCAGATGGAAAAGAAAGCTGACAGAGAATGCAGTGCAACATGCATCCCCTTGGCCAAATCCCAAATCTCACTCTCAAAGACCCATGCCTTGTGCAGGCTTAAGAGAGGCTTTGAAGTCATACAAAATGACTTCCTGAGGGTGTCTGGGTGGTTCAGTTGGTTAAACGTCTGCCCCTGGCTCAAGTCATGATTCCAGGGTCCTGGGATCGAGTTCAGACTCCCTGCTCAGTGGAGAGTCTGCTTCTCTTTCTCCCTCTGCCCCCCCCCAACACTCTCTCTCTCTCTCTCTTTATATATATATATATATATATATATATATATATATATATATATATATATATATATTTAAATGGCTTCCTGAGAATCACAAGGGGATAGAGGAGCCAGGGGAAGGGAAGTGTGGTCCTTAGATGAATGTCACACAGGCCACAGGGTAAGTGGGCATTGCATCCCACTTTCTCCACACCTCAAACCTGCCCTTTTGATGGAGAAAAGCTACTCTCCTTATGGTCCCATTGGTACCTCCTCCAAGCCAAGGCCTACCATCCTTCCTGGCTCAGTGCAGAGGTTCTCCTTCCTTTAAATTCTCCCTGACTACTCCTGTCCTCACCAACTATCTTTTTCTTTTTTTCCTTTTTTTTTTTTTTAACTCATGTGGTACATCTCACACAGTTTGGGCCTTAATTATAAACTGTGGAATCGTATACTACAATCTCACACATAATTTCCAAGCTGCATGATAAGAACTAGGACAATACCATATGCTTCTGCATGCCCCCATCACACTGAACATAGGAACAAATCCATAGTATAGGTTTAAAAAGTATTTGATGATCAACTGTTGACAGTGATACTGAAATGTGTTCATGCATTTTTTGTAGTACCTCTGATTTCAGAAGTTATGGTATTTTATAGGTAGGCAGATCCCTGAGAGAGAGAGCATTTTTTAGACATAGGAACTCAGGTACAGAGCTGAGTTCATTTCCCTTACAGTTCATGATACAATATTGGAATTGGGCAATACAAAAACTTCTCCCTTCTTTAATTTAATTTGGATTTTTTCCCCTTTATCCTCAATCCCCATGACCTGTCTCCTTCCTCTCCCCACTCAATAGACAGTTGTCGAATGGATTAGGAATTTGCCCTTGGAAATGTACATATTTAAAAATAGAGTGTTTGTCTATATTATGCTTCTCTTAACTTTATTAAAATAATATGCTACAGATGTTCTTTTTCATTTAGCATTCTTTCTAAAAAACCTGTTTCCATTGCTTCAACTGCTGCATAGTATTCCACCATCAGCATCATACTTCATCTATCCATTCCCCAAATGATGCAACCCCCTGAGACCCAAAATAATGCCATGAGGAACATCCTCACATATCTGTTTCCATATGGACATATGCAAGAGTTTCTCTGGCATATAGTGAGATAGCTGTGTTACAGAATATAAAAATATATAATGTGGCTAAGTATTTTTGAATTGCCCCTCACAATGGCTACACCCATCTCACTTCTACTAGCTGTGGATGAGAATTCGCTGTTGTGTAATTCAGAAACAGCTGTCAAACAAAATGTGACAGAAACAGCTTTGGGAGCATAACTGAGGCCCTCAGCAGATATGATTCTCATCATCTCCATGGAAGGAGAAGACAAAAAAAAGGTGGGGGGAATCACACAAAACAAGGCTGTTGCTTACAGGTTTGTTTATCTGATTCACTTCCTTTTTTTTATTATTTTTATTTTGTTTTTAAGAAAAGAATCTCATTCTCTTCTCTCTCTCTCTCTCTCTCTCTCTCTCTCTCAAGGATTTTATTTATCTATTCATGAGAGACATAGAGAGAGAGGCAATGACACAGGCAGAGGGAGAAGCAGGCTCCCTGTGGATAGCCCAATGCAGGACTCCTTCCCAGGTACCCCGGGATCACGACCTGAGCCAAAGGCAGACACTCAACCCCTGAGCCACCCAGAGACCCCTGGTCCACTTCCCTTTTAAGTGAGGGACAGGACTAAGCTCTGGCTAAGAGATGCTGCTTACCCAGTCTCCCTATTCTCTGCTTCTGACTCTTGGATGTACTAGTTAAGGAACCACTAATTTTTAGACAGTCCTTTTGATTCATATCTCAAAAGAATTCTCCAACTTGGGAAAGAAAGAAAGTGGGGGAAGAAACAAGAAGGTGTTAGTTAAGCCTACCGAACCCATAGGCCTGAAATGGTAAAGGCTCACACGATCCACTAGAAGAGGTAAGGCTCTGAAGTTGACGTTTATTCCCTATTAACAGAGGAACTGACGATCCCTTTGCCAGCAGGGCTGAGTGAAATATCTCTGTCTTTTCCTGCTCACATCCTCGTGTTTCATCACCCAGGGCTGCAGGGTCCCAAGGCATGAGCTCGTTTGTTGACTCCTCTTCCTGCCCCACATCTGGGATTTACCCCACCGTGGCTCCTCTGGGGACTCCTCTGCTGTCATCCTGTGGCCTCATGTCGGAGCTGGAAGATCAGCCAAGTAAGACTCCCTTCTCCCACTCTGCCTCAGCTGCCAGACCTAGGGCGCTGGGTGACAGGACCACAGACTCGGGTTGGGGTGAGGCCAAGGCCCCCGAGAAAGGGCAAACAGCCTTCTCCCCGCCAGGGCACAAGACACCTTCCATGAGCCCCTCAGCTTCCCTTGCCGGATTCCCACCATCTGGGGTCCACCTCTGACTTGACAGACTCCTGTTGGTCACATCTGGCTTCAGAGAAAGAAACCAGGAGTTAGAAGGCCTAAGCTCACAGGCAGCACTTGGCACACACAATAGAAGCAGCTGCTGTTTATAGTCCTTTTTAGGGTGGCCTCAAGCTGGACCTCACACTTCCTCTCCCTGGCTTTCCCCTGTGGGGCATTGTTTTACACAGAGCATCTGGAACCTCGCAATCTTGCAGCTCAAAAGGAAGAAGAAAAAAGAAGAAAAAAAAAATCCACGAATCCCATGCATCTGTGAAACTCCAATGAACTCTCTCCCTGGGAAAAGTTCCCAGACTCGCTCTCGGCTTCCCACTCAGGTAAGGCAGGTCCCTACGGTCCCTGACCCTCACCTCTCTGTCCATTCCATGGGAATACAAAGGCCAGCCATTCGGAGATCCAGTAGAAAAGCTACCCCACAGAGGCTTGTTCTAAAGAACAGCCTAGAAGGCCTGAAACACTTCCAATTTCTTAACTGCCAAAAAAACCCAGCATGAATTCAGGTGGGCAGTTCAAGCCCAGCACCACATGGCGTGGGAGGCAGGTAGCAGGGGCCTTCCCAGAGCCTTCCCGCTTGGTACTGTTATCTGTGTGCCTCCTCTGACCCCAGGGCTTCTCTTCCCTGGTCCTGTCCCCATAGAAACAAGCGCAGAGCTGGCAGGCGCCGAGAAGGCTCCGCGCACCATCTGACTCCGCGCCCCTCCAATACCCACTCCTGATTTCAGACGCCTGAGCTGGCTCCGCTGGGCAAGGTGGCGCCTAATTACCTCCCTTCTGTTTTTTTCCCTCCTCTCGTCCTCTCCCCTCCCCACCCCTCAGAGGACAGCCTTTCCAAGAAATAACACACACGCACACACCTGGCACGATGCGATAGGGAAGCTCACCATGGATACCGGGCTACCATTCCCACTCCGGCAGGGGCTCCTGGGAATAAGTAACTATCTCTAGAATGCTACAAACTCCAGATGTGCACCGACTAGTGCCTTGAGACCCGGCTTCCTTGTCTCATTATGCTGAGTTTTTTCACAAGTTTCATATATGCATATCAAGCCTTCAGAAGGGGAAAAAATGGGAAATGGTAATCTTCCTTTTAATATGCTACCACATGCCAGCCCGGAACAGCTGTGCACACACACCACCATGGACTGGACATGAAATATAGCCCAGGACCATTTTTTAAGCATTCATTCCCAGGGCTTACAAAACACATTTACTTGGAGGGAGGTCACACAGTCTTCCTTCTGCATAAAAAGGTGGCTTTGAAATAGGTACAGCCATCTGGAAACAGCCTCCTCTGCCATTGATATGTAAAATGCACATATTACACCATCTTGCTCGGGACTGTACGGCAGGAGGCAGAGACACGCAGAGGCCCATAATTGTTTAAATATACAGCCTCCGGTTCTCCACAGTGCTTACCTTGCTCTGAAAAAACCATTTGCCAGCAGTCTAGGTGACTCTGGACAGGCTGGAGAGGCAATTTGCTCATGGGGGCGTTCATCTGTGTGCAGGAGGAGTGTCCTGGAGTCCAGATTTGGGGGGAAATTATTTGCACGCTCTCCGGTGCTGCTCCAGCCTTGCTAATAAGAAAGAATATGTCAAGTGCATGACTGGGAGTAAATAGCAAACACCCCATCGAAATAATGACCTCTGCTCTTTTGCTCATTATAGCCGAGCATTTGCTTCCCTCCCTAGAAGACTTAGATCCCACCTTTAATAACTGGCTTTGTCAGGCATTTAAAGGAAAAGAGCAATGGGTCCTATTTCACTAATTGATCTCGATGTAGTCAGGGGGATGTTTCTGTATGTTTATTAACATTTGCTCCTTAAAATGAGTGCGTTCCCCCCACCCCACCCAGCAAGACCTCACTGTTGCAGACCTTATCCAAATAAATTCTTGACCTCTGAAGCTATTGAACTTGTGTGTTGTTTCTTCCATTTTTATTTCCTGGGCTTGGTTTTCATCTCTGTTCATTTAAAAATATATATATATATATATATACGATTTGGATAATATAAATCAGCTGCTTTAAAATGTAAAATGCCACCCCAAAGCTAAACGCTGTCCCTCTAAAAAAAATACCCCTGAAAGAATACAGAGCCCTGGAGTAACTCAAAGGGTTAAGCTGTTAAATGCACAAATAGCAGAGCTCCCGTTAGTGAGAGGAGAGAGAGCCCACTGGAAGGAGGAGATCACTCTAGGTCAGCCTGTCCTTTACATTGTGAAGAGCTAGAAAGGGGCTAATAAACCCAGCAGCCTATGGCAAAGGTAATTTATTTTATATTCCTAGTCATCACACGCAATATTTTTTGGAGGGGGAGAGCAAATATAATTCAAAGAAAGTGATAAACAATAAAAAAAAAAACCACAATGTCTAGTGACACTTCCACCCCCAAGTTCAGAGAACGGGAGCCTCTCTCTGCTTTTGTGGTGCCTTTCTCATCCTGTTTGTGTGTCAACATGTTCAGAGCACCTACCCAAGGCGGGGGTGGGGGCTGGTGGCTCTGCCTAAGCCTGGGGTCGCTAGTCCTTCTTACAGGCTGGAACCCCCTGAGATAAGCGACTCCCAGGTGTGGGCACACACACAGGCACCCCCCAGCCCCACTCCCTGGAAGACACATCCACTTGACTTATGCATGGGCCCCTGGCCGGCAGCAGCTACCAAGTGGGCAGCTCCTCCGGCCCTTCCTGAGCCAGCCTGGGGGACAGCTACTCCCGGGGGGCTGCGAGGGAGAAGCTGGGCCCTCTCTGCTCCCTGCTCTCGTCTGGCACTTGCCACATTGCACGTGGATGAGGTCATTGGACTGCAGATGAGGTAACCGTGCAGCCTGCCCGGGAGCTGGGAGAGGTTGCCATGTGACCGTGGGTGTAAACACAGCGAGGTCCCCGGGGCACCGACAGCTGGGCTCCGCTGCAGCGGGTGGGAGTCTGGGCAGGCTCTTAAAGGGCCAAATCGCTGCCTGAGCTGGGGTCATGGCCACCTCGGACACTGGCCTCAGGGCACGGCAACATCCTCCAGGGAGGAGGGCTGGCTGGTCCTGTGATGGGTTGGGGGGGCAGAGGTCAACAAGTAACACTGCCCCTTAAAAGGGGAGCTTCCTGGGGCAGAGACTGCAGACAGAGGGCTGTGTGGTCCTCTTCTGGTTCAGCTTTAAAATCTCTGCACCCTCCCCCCCCCCGGGTGGTGAAGGTAGTTCTAGCATGTGAACATTCAGTCACATTGTCTAACGGTCTCTAAGTTCTAATGGTCTCTAAGTTTAAAAACAAGCATTTTTTAAAAACCAGTATAGAAATACATTTTTAAAAAGATTTTATTTATTTATTCATGAGAGACAGAGAGAGAGAGAGAGGCAGAGACACAGGCAGAGGGAGAAGCAGGCTCCATGCAGGGACCCCGCTGCAGGACTCGATCCCAGGACCCGGGGATCACGACCTGAGCCAAAGGCAGACGCTCAATCACTGAGCCACCCAGGTACCCCAGAAATACATTTTTTTAAAGCTCTTCTGTATTATAGAATGACAGAGGGCATTGCCAGATGCAGAGCTGTGCAGCTCAGGTGTTCCACGGTCCCGTGATTCTCAGGGGAAGGAAGCTCTTTTCAAGGTCACATCGCATTAACTGAATTCTGTATCTATCCCATCCCTTCCCCAGGTGCGCCTTTTTACTGAGCCCTCCCACGTACAAAGCAGTACTGTACCTTGGACTATACTGAACACTGGGAATTTTTAGGAAACGTGATTGGCCTCCTGCTCTCAGTGCTCACAGCACCAGCAGACAATTCCTGTTAGTACACACTAGAGATCATCTACGAATGACTATGAGAAAGGAGATGCATGCACGAAGGGGAAATGTGAGAACCAGGAAACAGAGGGCATCTCAAGGATGACCTCCCTGAGAGCCTCATTAAGCTGGGACCAAAAGCCTAAGAGTCACCACAAAAGTCACAGCAGTAACAAAGAGGCACTTCTGGGTATGTCACGTGTCTTACAACCATCCGTCAGTAAGTTCACTGTGTTCCCCATTTTCCCGACGCTCACACAGCTTGAGAGAAATTAAGTAACCTGCCCAAGGAAGTGGCAAAAATCAGAATTTGAACTGAGGGGTGGGAACCCAGAGGCCTGCATTCTATAATCACTCTGCCCCAGACACAGTCAAGGGGACACCAAGACAAGAATCTCACAGCCAGGCGTGAGGCCTATAACCTGCCAGCAACACAAGCAGCTGAACTCACCGGAAGAATGGGAAGACCCCAGGAGATGAGAGCTAGGTGATGGGGAGAACGTTTTGGAAAGAGAAACCAGCATATGCATAGGATCATGTGTGTGCACACTCACACGTGCACGCAGACACACAGACATGAGAGACGGAAAAAGAGAGGGACTTCATCTGCCATGCTAAAGAATTTGAACTTCTGGGGCGCCTGGGTGGCTCATCTGCCTTTGGCTCAGGTCATGATCCCAGAGTCCTGGGATCGAGCCCCACAGCAGTCGGGAGTTGCCTTCTGCAGAAGAGAATCACCAGGGCCTGGTAACTGATTGGACGTGGGGCGGCGCGTGGGTGGAAGCGGGAGGAAGATGTTTTCTGGTGGAGCTGCAGGATGTGGAAGATCAGGTTTAGATATGCTCATTAGGCACTCAGACATGCAGGTCTCAAGCTCAGGAACCAGATCTGGTCTGAAGATATCATTTTAGGAGTCACCAATGTATACAAAGCGACCGGACCTTGAGAGTTGCTCAGCATGTCTGAGATGCTACTAATACCCCATTTCTTTTTTATTTATATATATATATATATTTTTTTTAACCCCATTTCTTTAACATGGGTCTTTTGGATCCTTTTAGAAAGGCACATTCTCCTCATGAGGACAAGGGACATTTTTTGGTCTTATTCTACAACTGTTCCCCAGTACATGGCATATAGAATATGGTAAATATTCCATAAGCATTGTGGAATAAATGGGGTATTCAGGCCTGAACAAAGTAGAGAGATGAATAAAAGAATGGAAGGATGACTCTTTCTAAAATAAGATATGAGGGGCACCTGGGTGGCTCAGTGGGTTAAGCATCTGCCTTCGGCTCAGGTCATGGTCCTGGGGTCCTGGGATCAAGCCCCAAATCAGGGGTCCCAGCTAAGCAGGGATCCTGATTCTCCCTCTCCCTCTCTCCCTTCCCCTCTCAAATAAATAAATAAAAGTCTTTTTTAAAAAATAAAATAAGTTATGAAAACAAGACAGGCAGAGTTTTTAAATGTTTTCGTGTACATTTTAAATGGGAAATTTTAAATTTAAATTTTCCCTCAAGCCCTCATGCCTCAGAAGCACTACAGGAGCTAAGGAAACAGTATAGCAGGGATAGCAGGGGTGCTCGTTACCCCCTGCCTTCTTCAGCTGCCCCCCACACACACTTCCGCAGTGCCCATGTTTACAACATTTACCTTCTGTCCTCAACTATATTTCAGTCTTCTTGCTTTGTTAATGAAGGTTGAATCTAAAACTTTAAACTCCCAAACAATAACTATAATAGAACTATTATTGCATAAACATCACCCATCACAGCGCTGAGTACTGTGATTATACTAATAAAAAAGCCAGTGCAGCAATTGGACTGTGCGTCACTAAGCCAAAGAAGTATGTTCCATGCATCAAGATCAAGCGTGTTCTCTTTTCTTAAATTACAACAACTGCTCTAAATCATGCCACATCTCAGCTTGCTTCGTATTTAAACTATAAATTTCTTCTAAGGGGCACCTGGGCAGCTCAGTCAGTTAAGCACCTGTCTTTGGCTCGGGTCATAATCGGGGTCCTCAGATTGAGTCCCAAGTTGGCTCCCTGCTCAGTGAGGAGCCTGCTTCTTGTGCTCCCTCTGACTTTCCCCCTGCTCATGTTCTCTCTCACACAAATAAATAAATTAATTTAAAAAATAAATTTAAAAACTAAAAATAAATAAATTTATTTTATAATATTTCTTTTTCTCACAATTTCTATTGCTGTTCTTGTCTTGTGATTAACAGGAGACATATGTGTTTGTCTTATCATGAAAATCTTCCAGGTTCTTAATCATACTATGTCTATAATAGAACTCTCTTATTGAATCCATTCTTTATTGGGCCCCCTGCTTTCCCAGCAATTTGGACCAATTGCTTTCTAAGATTGCCACCCAACTGGCATCCTAGGGCCCCTTTTCATTATACTACTGGGTTACGTCCACCATTTCTCAGATTCCCTTTTTTTTTCCTTTAAGACTTTTTTTTTTTAATTTTTATTTATTTATGATAGTCACAGAGAGAGAGAGAGAGAGAGAGGCAGAGAGAGAAGCAGGCTCCATGCACCGGGAGCCCGACGTGGGATTTGATCCCGGGTCTCCAGGATCTCGCCCTGGGCCAAAGGCAGGCGCCAAACCGCTGCGCCACCCAGCGATCCCTCCTTTAAGACTTTTTTGTGTCAATTTTGTTATCACTATATCTCAGCCACATTAGCATCCTCTCTGACCCCAGAAAATACCCAGACTACTCCTAATTTATGGCCTCCACATGGCTCTTGCTCTGTGTTGAACAGTCTTCCCTCGTTGCCTTCCAGAGCTGTTCCCTGTATCACTCGAGTCAGTTTTAAATGTTGCCCCCTCACCTGAACGCCCCTCCCCTGCCTCTCAATCTAAACAAACAAATAAAAACAATTTGGCAGCCATACTCTATTAAAACTGCTTCTTTTATTTTCAACATAGCACTCTCATTTCCTGATTTTTCTGGTTTTATTCACTTTTTATAACCTTGTTCCTCTCCATTAAAATGCCAAGTCCAAAAGAGCAGGATTTTTTTTCTGTCTCATCCACTGGCAAACCTCAGCCCCTAGAGCAGTGGGAAGCATGTAGAAGAAGCTCGATAAACATGGCTGAAAGAATTTTCAGAAGGCCACATCCATATATAACACCCAAATTTCTTCTACTCTATCCTCCTACATGACAGAAGAGAGGTCAGAATCTTAGTGTAACTCCTCTGAAATCTTGCTGAGACTATAAGCTCTCAGATGGAAGAGGAGCTATAAATCAGTGCAACAAGATGTTAGAGGGCTTCAGGAAAAATAGATGGTTGTCACTTGTCAACTTACCAGCTTTTGTTCAGGTGAGAGCATATGTAAACCTAAAGGGGAGAGATAAATTGTTGGGTTTTGCTATCAGAAATACAGAAGGCTAGGTATCGTGAAAATTTCTCCATCACAAAATGCTCATATGCTGGAAAAAGTGCGATATCAAACGAATTGATTAACTCTCAAGATAATATGAAAAATTCTTGTATTTAACATACAGAGATAAAACAAAATAAAATAAGCCATAAACCAAAAAGTAAGAAACTCAGGAGGTTGGGGCCACTCAGGAAATAAATGCCAATATCAGGATTCTAAAGCAGAGGTTGGCAGCCCATAGTATGCAGGTGAATCCCTTGTTTTTGTAAATGGCTTTACTGCCAAATGGCCACACCCATTTATTTATAAATCCAACAGAGTTAAGTAGTTGCAACAGAGGCCATATGGCTCGTAAGCCTAAACTATTTACTATCTGATCCTTTTAGAAAACCTTGAATGGTTGTGCAGGGAAATGGGGTCTTCAGGCCTGAACAAAGTAGAGAGATGAATCTGAGTTTCACGTAAAGCTTGAACCTTCTTGAAAGGAGCTCATGTTCCAAGGAAAGTGTAGATTAGAAAAAACAGACCTGCAGGCAAAATAAGTCAGAGGGAAATCTGTTCCTGCCACAGCTCCAGGTAGAAAATGTTATCAATCATATACTAATAACAAAAATAAAAAATAATAATAATGGTCTCCCTGGGAATTTTTAACTATGAGCCTCCTGTCACACAAATCTCAGGTTCAATATCTCATCACCCACCTAATCTTGAAAACCCCAAAGAAAGAAAACAACTTAAAGTGGTCCCACTTTGGTAACATCTGTGTACCTGATAAATGAAAATGCAGATCCATTCCAGAGCAAAAGCTTCTTAACCCAGTCATGTGAGGATCCCCATAGTTTAAACTCAATTAAATATAAGTTTTTAAAAAGAGAAAAAAATGTATCACACCACAAAGTAACCAACCCCTATACGTGAGAGTCAGCAAAAACAACAAGCATGACTTAAACCTCCAAAAACTTCAAATATTGGAATTAACAGGTAGAGGACATAAAATAACTATATATAAAATGTTGAAGGACATAAAAGATAGAAAAGGAACAAGGAAAAAGGGGCTATCAAAAGTGACCCCCCAAAGAAAAGATTTGACAAAGAACTAAACAGAACTTAGAGAAATAAAAATAAAAATATATTTAATTAAAGCCATATGTATTAAAATGCATGTGTATATGTGTATACTGGATAGGAGAACTAGCCAAATAAACATGGGCAAAGATAGAATTAGTAAACTGAAGACAGATCAAAAGAAAATACTTGGGATGCAGTACAAAATGATAAGAAAATACAAAAGAGAAAAGGAGGAAAGAATAAGAATCTCTAACATACTTCCAGAGTTACACAAGACAGATGAGAATGAATGAAATAGAGATACCTTGTTTGAAGAGATAATAGCTAAGAAAATGCCAGATCTGATGAGAGACTTAAGTCCTGAGAGATGGGAAATATAATATACCTCAAGCAGGGTACGTTTTTGTTAAATGAGTAAATGAGCACACACACTAGGTACATCATGTGAAACTGCAAAACACAAAGCTGAAGAGAACATCCTGAAAGCAACAAGAAGGAAGGAACAGCTCACCTACTACAGAATGACTGTGGTCGGACAGTGGACTTGCAACAGAAACAAGGAAGCCAAAAGACAGTGGAACCATGTTTTCAAAGGATGGAAAGAAAGAAGTGTTGATTGAGAATTGTATTCTCAGAAATACTATCTTTCAAGAATTGATAAGGAAACAAAAACATTGGCCAAACAAAACCTGAGATAGTTTACGATTAACAGACTCTTTCTTATCAAGGGAACATCTAAAAGATGAACATCTGGGGCCCTGGGTGGCTCAGTCAGTTAAGTGTCTTGACTTTCTTTTTTTTTTTTTTAAGATTGTATTTATTTATTCATGAGAGACACAGAAAGAGGCAGAGACATAGGCAGAGGGAGAAGCAGGCCTCCTGCAAGGAGCCCGATGTGGGACTTGGTCCCAGGACCCTGGGATCACGCCTGAGACGAAGGAAGATGCTCAATTGCTGTACCACCCAGGCTTCCCAAGTGTATTGACTCTTGATTTCAGCTCAAGTCATGATCTCGGGGTCCTGGGATAGAGCCCCACATTGGGCTCCACACTCAGCAGGGAGTCTGCTTCTCTCCTTCCCTCTCCCTCTTCTGCCCTTCCTCCCCACTCACACACACACACTTTCTCTCTCTCAAATAAATAAATCTTTTTTAAAAAAGAAAGAAAGAAAGAATGAACATCTAGAACAAAATGATCTGTTGGGACGGCCTAGAATAGAACAAGAAATGCTGAGCTGAATTGCTCAAGAAGGTAGAGAGGATTTTGAGGCAAAAGAAGGAAGGCAGATGAGAAAGCCAGCCAAGAAAAGAAAGAATGTTTTCTTATGTTTTTGCAGCATGGAATATATTGTGAAGTCCTTTTTTTGAAATTCTACAATAGCTTCACTGACATATACATTTCTCTTAAGTAGAGCTGAATTTATTTCTCAAGCTAGGATTAAGAGGGTAGCCCGTGTGGCTCAGCGGTTTAGCACCGCCTTCAGCCCAGGACCTGATCCTGGAGATCCGGGATCAAGTCCCACGTCGGGCTCCCTGCATGGAGCCTGCTTCTCCCTCTGCCTGTGTCTCTGCCTTTCTCTCTCTCTCTCTCTCTCTTTCTGTCTCTCATGAATAAATAAATAAAATCTTTATTAAAAAAAAAGATAGGATTAAGAGGCAGATATATGTACCATATGTATGCAAGGCAGGAACAGAGTTGCACATGATGTGTTGGGAGGGGAGAAGCCACTCTAGATGAGCTCTAATGACCTCAACCTAAGTATTTGCTGGAAGAATCTGATGGTATTATGCTTCCCACAGTGCACTATCATAGCTTTTTTTCTCCATACTACTCATTATAAGCACAACGGGTAACTTACCAGGTTGGACTGTGAAGTAAAGGCTGTGCCCTTCTTACCTCAAAAGTTAGGGCAGCACCCCCATTGTCATATGGTTAGGACTCAGTGTTGTTGACAACAGGTTCCAAGCACAACACGAAAGGTAAAGGGAAATCAGAAAAGGCACATTTACTGAGTACTCACCTCATCAGGCACTGTGCACCACTCTTCTCCCACATTCTGACATTGAACTCTCAAATATAAAGTATGCATGGCCTACAAGAAATTTGAGACTATTAGACAGTGGTAGGGGCATGAAGAAGGGTACGGCCACAAGAGACGGGCCCTATGAATTTGGAAATAAATTGCACCTAATAATTACATTATAAAATTAATACATATTGGATGGGATCGATGATCTGAGAAATTTTCCAAACTGTGACAACCAGACCGTTGCCTAAATCAGAAGTCAGTAAACTCTAGCCTGTGTAGGCCAAATCCAGCTTACTTACCTGATTGATTTTTTACATTTATTAAAAGTGGGGGGAAAGAGAAAGAAAAATATTTTGTAACAAGTGAAAATTATAAAACTCACATTTCAGGATCCATTAAATGTTATCGGAATACAGTCATGCTCATTCATTTACATGTAGTCCCTGGCTGCTTTTGTCCTATATGGCAAATCTCTATAGTAAGTAGAAAAGCTTGGGTCTTGGACCATCTGCCTCCAAAGCTCCTAGATACTGTCCCATACAGTCATTAATATTCTGCTGTTACACCCAACAAGAAAATGTCAATTTGGTTAGCACTACTCTGCAGCACCTAGTCCAGAGCCTAATGCATCTTAGGTGACCAGAAATCATCTGTTGAATACGTGAAAGATCCTATGCTTACCCAGCAAGGTTTTTTTGTTTTGTTTTGTTTTGTTTAAGATTTTATTTATTTACTCATGAGAGACCTAGAGAGAGAGAGGCAGAGACATAGACAGAGGGAGAAGCAGGCTCTATGTAGGGAGCCCAATGTGGGACTTGATCTTGGGACTCTGGGATCACGACCCAAGCCAAAGGCAGACACTCAACCACTAACCCACCCAGGTGTCCCTCCAGCAAGGTTTTTATTCTAGTTTGGCTTCTTTTTTTTTTTTTTTTTTTTTTTTTTAAGATTTTATCTATTTATTCATGAGAGACACAGAGAGAGAGAGAGGTAGAGACACAGGCAGAGGGAGAAACAGGCTCCGTGCAGGGAGCCCAATGTGGGACTCGATCCCAGGTCTCCAGGATCATGCCCTGGACTGAAGGCGGCACTAAACCACTGAGCCACGTGGGCTGCCCTCTAATTTGGCTTCTCAGGTAGTTGCTGACACGGAAAGAATGCATCAAAAGGAGAATTCAAGCCTTATGCCTCTTGCCAACTCTACTGTACCCCACTGTCAAGGAAAATAAGAATGGAATTTAATTTATACATTAGTCATTTATGAAATTGGTTAGTGTGAGTCAATCCCTGATCCACTCTAGGATGGGAACAAAATCAAGATTCTTTAGGCCACAAAGCTGTGGGGACCAAGCCCTGTCCACACATCAGCACCTGTGGATGTCTGAGACCTGCCAGAAGACAGCCAATCTCCTCGTGTATTGCCGTGAGTCCTCAGTAGTGGGCCTGAGAAACAAAACACCCAAATGCCAGGGCCACCCTCCCTAATAGGAGCAAAGCTGGGATTCAAAACCAGATCTTTCTGACTCCAGATCTGAATGCTATTTCCCTCTTCCATGCCCTCTCTTTTGTACAACAAGATGTTTACAATATTCCATTTTCCTTAACTCCTCAAGAAACCTATATTCATTTTAGGGAAAAATGAACATAATAAACTAGAACAAAGGAAAAAGTTACACATAATACCTCTCCCAGAGATGATCTATTAACATTCTAGGTCATATTTTTCCAGATTTTTTTTTCTTATGGCATGCATGTTTTAACCAAAAATGCAATTGTACTATCTTATAATCTTCTTTGACCTCTAATAGAGTGGGAATATTTTATGACAATCTAGATGTACATATAATCACTTTTAATGTTGTCATCTTTTATTGTATTCATACGCCATAATTTAGTTCACCAAAATCTCACTGTTGGGGCACCTGGTGGCTCAGTGGTTGAGCGTCTGCCTTTGGCTCAGGGCGTGATCCTGGGGTCCTGGGGTCTAGTCCTACATCAGGTTCCCCCCAGGGAGCCTACTTCTCCCTCTGCCTGTGTCTCTGCCTATCTCTGTGTCTCTCATGCATAAATAAACAAAATCTTTAAAAAAAATCTGTCAGACATCGAGTTTTCCTTAGTTTTTAGCTTATAATCTAATGTGTCTACTTTATTCTCAGTAACTAATTCCCCCAACTCCAACCCCAATCATCACTTGACCTCTGTCCCAAATGTTGGTATGAAATCCTATAGTGTTTCCGATTAGTAGTGATAATCACAACGCCTTCATTTCTGAATTCAGGATTCAAAGGAGATGCAGTTATTTGAAACAGCAACTTTATTGCCAGTAAATCAGAACTGGATACCAGAGTTTAGTTAAGGCCACAAATGAGTCTCCCTCAGGGAAGACAGTCTAGACCTGAAGACAACCCAAGCCACCACCTTGAACCCTCTGCCTTAGGAGCACACAGCAAGCAGCAGGCCTGCAGCAGGAGAGGCCGGAACACATGGTATCTGCAGGCTAGCAAACCCTCAAGGGAGAAGAGCTAAGATGCCACACTTGCTTCTTTCAGCCTCGCCAATCAGATCAGCACCCCACACCCCCACACACACCCACCCCTCCACACACACACACACACACGCACACACATGCACCCAGGCTGAGGAAGGGATGAGGAAGGCCTGAGGAAGGAGCTGGTAGAGTCATTCCAGGGGAAGCAGGGCCCACACTTGCTACATCCATGCCAGGGCCCGCCTCTCCTGCTGCTGCTGCCTCCCTGCCCCCAATTCTGAGGTAGGGATCGCTCCCCACGGCTTCCCCATGTGTCACGTGCCTGTTAGAAGGCCATAACCACAAAGCTGCGCTGACTGCCACCAGCCCTGCCCTCTCAGCCCTCGTCAATCTGCAGAAGCCACTTGGTTTTGCCTCGACATGAGTCATTCTTAGTCATTACGAGAGCTATGAACTCTGTGGGAGCCTAGGTCTCTCCAGGGAACCAAGGCCCAGAGGTCCTTGCCTCTGTCCCTTCCAAGGTGGATACCTGAAGGTTCTGACCACCTGGGGAGCTCTCCAGGGCCTGCAGCTCACGGCCATCTGCTCTCTCCAAGACACCACAAATGAACTGGGGCCACCCTGAGTCTGGACTTTCACCCCCTTGTCTTCCTGAGACAGCACGGTCAGCAGGTCAAAATCCAAGCTGGTGGCTTTGGACCAGGCACCTGGCTCCTCTGAACCATGCTGCCCTCATCTGCAAAATGAGGCCAACAAGCCCCTTTCAGAGACCATTGACGTTGGCATGGCAGGCAGGCCGGCCTCTGCAGCCTCCCCAGCCCTGCACCCGCTCACACCCGCCTGCACCCTTGCCTCTTTTGCACACGGCTCTCTGCCTTGGCCTGTGTCGGCTTTGCTTCCTCTGCACCTGCCACTCCCTCCAGGCATCTGGTCCTTGAAGCTCAGCTTCCCTGAGACGTTTCCTACACCGGGCCTTGCTCAGATGCCACTTCCCTGTGCTCTGGGCCTAGTCTCTCAGACCCTTACCCACTCCCTTGCCTGCCTCACCCATCCATAAGTTCCTCCAGGGCAGAAAGCTTGGGTCTTGCCCCCACACCCCCACCTCGACACATTGACCCAGGCTCTACTGAACGGTGTGGGGAATCAAATCACAGCATCCCAGAGTTCTGGAAACCTAGGAGATTTATCCCTGTTAGTGTTTATAACTCTCTAAACACAAGATCTTACCCCTTAGACTGAAGACTGCCCTTTGAGGGGACTGGAACACACACCATGGCAACTCAGTAGGAAGCTTTGTGCGTGCGGCCCACTGGCGCTGGATCAGCAGCCCTGTGCCCAGGATTACTGAGAATCTGGAGCAGCAGTGTCTGCCCTGGAGCCCCAGGTCATGTGTGTGCACAATTGGTAGCCTCTCCAACACAAACAACCCCAGAAAGACAATACCAGCTTGTTCCAAAGAGAGAGGAATTCTGAGCAGTTGCCATTTCCTGGATGACTGAGTATTCTTTACCCTGGAAACATGAACAGTCTGAACAGAATTGCTTCAAAAACAGCTTTCCCCCTTGTTTCAAATTGAGGGGGTCGATGTTACCTCTGAGCAGTTGGTGAGAGTGATATTGGAAACAGGGAGGCTCCTGTTTGATGTTTCACTACTACCTCCTCTGAGTAGTATGTAAATTCCAGCATAAAAAACAGAAATGGGAGTGCACAGAAGAAGGCCAAGTGCATACATGGTTTTCTGGGAGAACTGTGGGTATAATTACTACCTCTGATCAGTCTCATACAAATGATTCTGCAAGTAACAGACTTTTTAAAAAAATCTTGAATATCGGGCTAAGGAGGAAAACACTGTGGCCTTTTATAAAGGAAAGTGTGTCCCTAAGGAAATAATGAAGGCCCCAGTTGCTCAGATCTCACAAAAGAGACTGTACAAAGCTCTCCCGAAAATACTGTGGGGAATAATTCTATGTTAGCTAGGGAATTGGCTAGATGATCTAATAGGTCTTTGCCCTCACTCTAATTTCTATGATTCATGTGTGACTTATTTAATTGTTACCATCTATTGCTGATATATAAAAGAATGCTTTTATCCTAAAAAAAAAAAAATCTAAATTCAAATCATCTTTAATATCACAGTAAGTTCTTACTCCCATCACCCTTCAGAACATTGACATATTAACTTTTTGACCTACCCTGAACCCTCCCGCTACCTCCCAGGATACAAAAAGTACATCTGCTGTGCCTTGGGGTGTAGCACGGAGCCCCCACCCCACGGAGCATTGAAAACCGGTTTGGGAGAACTAAGGGTTAAGTGCAGTCCCCTAGGAATTCCAATCTGTTGCAGGCTGCTAATTCAGAAGCTGCCTGGGGCCTAGGTGTAACCACAGCTAGGAAAACAATGCCTAACTGCCTTATCCTCTGCAGCATTTAGCATTTATCATGGTCAGAAAACCACCTGTTACTTGGGAGAGAGTCAAAAGAATCCTGAGCCATCATTAAAGCAATAATGAATAAAAACATATTGTGAATGGCTACCCAAACCCCAGGCAGATGTGTTATTTAAACTGTGGGCTTGATCTGTGCTATTAATTTGGAATTAAAAATAACAGACAACAGAACATATCCCAAACCAAGACGCTGCCTGCCCCTGGGTTTTGTTTTCTTTCAAGTCCTTGACGGTTGTGGTTACTAACCCATAGCAAGCAGAGCTGACCGACCGTTCGTGCAAACCTGAGCGGTGTCTGGCAGCTGGCAGCCAATCAGACTCTAACAAACCACTGGATCCCTGCGACTGCCCTTCGGTGAGATTGCGGGAGATGGGCAAGTGGCAGGAGGCCCATCCTCCCACGCTGCCCGGGGCTCTCCTACTGGGGTGGGGGTGGGGGTGGGGGTGGCTTTTAACCTCACCCAAGGCAACAGCAGATCTCGCACTCCAGAAGAACACACACCTGACTGCTCAGATCCCACCAGGAGACGCGTCAGGAATTTCACTGGGCCACATCTGAAAACACAGTTCTCCAGCTGTCAGCAGAATCGCAATTAAACACAGAAACTCACGTGGCGGGGTCAGTGTCTACTTGCAAGTTCTCTCTGGCTGCTATTGGTTTGTTTTTAAGACTGTGGTTCCATCTCTTCCAGCTCCTGTGAAATCTTCCGAGAGAAACGTGCCCCAGAGAGGGTGAAGGCAAGGGCAGTGGGGGTGGGAAGTGGAGAAGAGAGGGGCAAAGCAATTTTGTGGTACGCGGGTGTTCCTAACTCTGTATTCAAGATTACTCTTAGAAGAATTCAGAACGCGGTTGACAGATCTATGCAAATGTATGAAAAGTGGAGAAAGACAAGCTGGCGTTCATTTCAAAAGTTGAAAGCATCACTTTGATTTGCAATGATCTTCAATCTACCTCTTTTATTGCAAAGAAACAGTGCAAAGAAAGGAGCCCCAAATGTCATGAAATAAAGCCTGCCAATGTTCTGTTGGCATATATTTTAATTCTTGAACAATTACCCTGCCATATACATTTATTCTTGAATTTTATATATTGACATACTAAATTTTGGAGCTGAAAGAGAAAATGACACTTGTAAATACCCGGGAATGGAAAATTGACTTACTTTAAAATATAGTCTATGTGCGCGTGCGTGTGCGGGTGTGCACGCGGACGCGCTACAGTAAATCTGTAAAAAGTGCAAGGTATTACTGGTTTATTGCAGTTGGCTTAATGTTACTCTCCAAGACTTTGAATATACATGTTCATGCCCTGAAAATGTTTTGAGTACGTGTTTTTGGAATAAACTATCATGTATATTTAGGACACGATCTCTAATAGCTACAAGAAGCTGCATGGATGTGAATTTGTAGTTGAGAATGGCCTTTACGTGGCTGCAATCTTATTATTGCCCTTCAATGGCTTCCCTTTGCCTCTCAAATAAACTATTCTTCAAAACTGCCCAAATAGGGGCAGCCCGGGTGGTTCAGTGGTTTAGCGCCGCCTTCAGCCCAGGACCTGACCCTGGAGACCGGGGATCGAGTCCCACATCAGGCTCCCTGCATGGAGCCTGCTTCTCCCTCTGCCTGTGTCTCTGCCTCTTTCTATGTCTCTCATGCATAAATAAATAAAATATTTTTTAAAAAATTGCCCAAATATGGCCCCAAACTCCTTTCTGGGTTCACCTTCTAATACTCTACAAACTTCATACCTGCCACAGATGACTCCTGGATGCTTTATACAGCCTGCTCATCTTTTTTTATTTTTTTTATTTTTTTTATTTTATGCCTTTGCTCACCCTATTTCCTCCTCTTAAAACACCCTTCCTAACAGATCCCAGTTGGAATCTCATCCCAAAGACCATGTCCTGCATGCCATGATGTATCTTAGTCATCACTCTATCCTCAGCATCTATCACAGTGACTGGCAAAGGATACTCACGAGCATCAAATGCATGGATTTTCACATCCTTTTCAAAACTTAGTCTTTTAATTAGGTCTTTTCCAATCCCTTTTACTATTAGACCCCAGAATGTGATGTTGGAATTCTTTTGTGTGACTTCTTATATTCTATCTATATCATTACCAGGCATACTTGGTACATTTCGCTTTATTGTCCTTCATAAATATTGCATTTTTTCACAAACTGAAGGTTTGTGGCAACCCTGGGTCAAGCATGTCTACCAGCATCATCTTTCCAACAGCATTTGCTGATTTCATGTGTCTGTCATATTTTGTTAATTCTTGCAGTACATCAAACTTTCCCACTATTACACAATGCCAATCTGTGATCAGTGATTACAACTCACTGAAAGCGCAGATGACAGTTAGCATTTTTAGCAATATTTTTAAACTATGTACACTATTTTTTAGACATAATGCTATTGCAAACCTAATAGATGGTCAGTATAATGTAAACATAACTTTTACATGCACTGGAAAACCAAAAAATTCATTTATCTTGCTTTATTGTGATAGTCACTCTGTTGCAATATTCACTTTATTGCAGTAGGTCTGGGACCAGCCCACAGTACCTCCAAGTTATGCCTATACTTGGCTACTCCTCCTCTCCCTGGCCCCTATCTTTAGCAACCCCCTCCCCCCGCCACAGTAGTCTCCTTGTCTTGCTGACTATGTGCTAAAGCCATTAATCCACATCCCTTCCATGAACCTTATATTTGGTGGTTTAGTTGTTTGTTTTTTTTAAATTTGAGACAGAAGGACAGAGAGAACACATGTGGGAGGAGAGGGGTAGGAGGAAAGGAAGAACGAGAAGCAGGCTCCCCTTTCAGTATAGAGCCCAACGTGGGGCTTGATCCCAGGACCTCGGGATCATGATCTGAGCTGAAGGCAGACGCCCAACTGACTGAGCCGCCCATGTGCCCGGTGTTTAATAACAGCACCACTATCGAACATTCGCACAGCACAGAAAATTCTACAAAACACTTTCGCATGCATTTTCTCATTGTCCCAACAATAAGCATATAAAACAGAAAGGGCCACCATTTGATAGATAATAACAGGTAACGTTTATTGAGAGCTTACTTCAGACCAAGCCTATTAAATACAGGAAATGGTTTAACCTTCAAGACTCCTTGAGGACAGCCCTAGTTTGGTCCTCACTTACAGAGGAAGAACCTACAGGCTGGATGGGCGGCATGAAAAACCAGAGGGCTCTGGCTGGGAAGTGGCTGAGCCACGCATGAGAGCCCAGGGTGGTCTGGCTCCAGGGTCTCGATGCATTCAGTCACTGCCCTCAGCAGAAGCTTAGAGGGGCTGTCTGGAAATCTCAGAGCTTATGGAAGGCAGAGCCAGGGTAGGAAGTCAGTTCTTCCCACTATATGGCCTCTTCTGTCTTCTCTGGTCAGGCCTCTGAAAAAATAACTGAATTCAGTTTGCAAACTGGGTCTCCATTGGTAGGATAGTGGTGAAGAACACTGATTCTGCGCCTGACTCCCTGGATGCAGAGTCTAGCCTCATCCCCTACCAGCAGCATGGTGCTGAGCCAGGTGGCTGACATCTCTGAGCCCCCTGTCCCCATCTGTACAACGGGCAGCAAAAGTAGCCACCCCATGAGGGTGTTGTGAAGACAAAAAGTAAACACACGTCAACACATGAAGAACATGAGGAAAGGCGCGTGCTTTATGCACACTTGACATAAAGTTCAAGTGTTCCTTGGGATTCCGGGCCCATGTGTGGTCCAAAAAGGTTTCACACGGGCTTCCAGCATCTCTGTGTGCTAGGGCCACCCCTAAAAATTCAAGAGAACAATTCTGCTACCAGTAAAGTGGGCCCTCACATCTTAGCTGCAGTATCAGGATTTAGTGGGCCTTCCTTCTCCTGTGTGCCCAGGATCACACACGGACAGAAGAGCTGACTGGGGCCTCGGTGCAGCATCCTGTCCTGTAGTAGACACCCAGGCCTCCCGCCCAGCCCACCCCCCTCCCAGATTCACTCCCGGCCCATTAGCAATATACTAACGACCATACAGATGCTCACTTTGCCCTTATTTCACACATGGTCCTCCAGATGGGACTGACATTCTACACTACCTCATTTTCCATTTGTGTGCACTTAACCCAACTAAAAGGCCACCAATGGTGCCCGTCTGCACAGACTCCCAAGCCCTCGTATCTGTGCATCTCACGACGTCCAGCTCTCTGCTTCTTTGTCTCCTATATATTTCTCTGTCTCTTCATCTCTCTGAGTCTCTCTCTTTCTCTCACTTTCCCTGAGTATTTTTTCTCTTTTTCTCTCTCTCTGCCACTCTTACTCTCCCTCCCTCCCTCACATACACACACACTCTCTCTCTCTCCATCTCCCACCCATCCAACCCGACACACTAATTGGGCTCCCCAGTGACTTTGCCTCATCCCTACAGGCAGGAGTGAAGGGAGATGGGCTTCACACCTGCCAGTTAAGCTCAATCACTTGTTGTGTGAAAATAGAACCACTGCCCAGGAACAGGCCGACCTGGCCAGATTGGGTCCTGTCTCAGCTGTCCTCCAAAGTGGGCTCTGGAAACAAATGCTCCTTCTGTTCTCAGTGGATGAGGGTGTATCCTGGAATGTCCCAGGAGCAGGTGTGGGTCCTTCCATATCGTGGACGGAGGGGCCTGTTCCCAGTGAGTTTATAGAACTATATGTGCTGCAGTTGGTCAGCTATTTTTACAAAATTCCAATGACACAGCAAAAGGACAAACAGCACAGAAAGAGGAAATAGGTACTACCCTGGCATTCATGTCACTGGAGTACATCAGTAGCAAGGAAATGTCTTGAGACTGGACCAGCCATAATAGGAAAGAAATATTACCCGAAACAAAGGTGCCTCTATTAATATATTACTTTCGATTTAAAATGGTCTGCCAACTGGAACAGAGCCCATCAAGAGTAAAAGCTAGATGTTGCTGTGAGGGAAGGGTGGGAATATTTTTAAGTGTGGGCTGAGATCCAGGTCACCATCTATCATGTTACTCACTTGACAATGATTTAAGGGCTTCCAGGGTTGAAAGCATGGTGCTAGCCACAGAGGACGTCCCCAGCCACACAGAGCTTACAGTTTAGTGGAGAATAAGGGCATTCTCCATTCTGTGCACTGAGCATTAGGACCATGGGAGCCCAGGGTGCTGAGCATGGAAAGTGAGGGGACGGGGTACACCAAGGAGTTGAGCGATCAGGAAAGGCCTCCCACAGGAGATGACATGGAAGCTGGCTGTTGACTGCTGCATAGGACTAGCAAGGAATGAGTATTCCAGGCCAAAGGGACAGAAGGTGCAGAGAAGTTAGAGGGGAAGCAGAAGCCAGATGGCAAAGGGTCTGATGGACCCCATTAAGGAATCGGGAAAGTTATGAGAGATTTTAGGTAAGGTACAATGTAATCACAATTGCACTTTAGCAGTATCCTTGGCTACTGTAGAAAGAAAAGAGTGGTAGCAAGCATGAGGCTGTTGTAGGAAATGTGGTAGAGAAAATGAAGGAATCAAGTGGGGTTTAGGAGGCAAATCCAGAGGGCTTGGTGATTGGCTGTTTGAGGAAGTGGTTAAGAGGAACAGTCAAGATAACTTCTTGGCTTTTAGTTTGAGGGTGGTGTATTTCCTACTGCAGCAAAGATGGAAGAAAAGCAGAGTGGTGAGGAGGTGATGTGTCAGGGCGTGTTGATAATGCTATGGACACCTGTGGCACTCCAACTCTAGACCCAACCTCCTGGTGCTCCTGCTTTATATAACTCCTTCTGCTTGAAGCGGTTCCCCTCTTCTTGTGGGCAGGGCCTATGACTTCCTTCTAGCCAAGAGAATATGGCAAAGGGGATAGAGGACACTCCTGTGATTACATTGTGTCATACAAAACTCTCTCTTAGCCAACTAGACTAGAAACTCTCCTGTAGGCTTGATGAAGTGAGCAGCCATGTTGGGTAAAGCCAGCATGACTCTGAGGATGGCCACTGGCCAACAGCCTGTAAAAAGACAGGGCCTCAGTCAGAGAGCTGCCTGGAAGTTTATTTTGCCAGCAAACCTGAGTGAACTTGAAAATGGATTCTTACCCCAGTCCAGCCACCAGATGAGAGCACAGCCTAAATGACCCTTTGATCTCAGTCTGGTAGGACCTTGAGCAGAGGACCCAGCTAAACCAAAGCTGGCCTCCTGGCCCAGGAAAAGCATAAGATAATCAGTGCATATTGGCTTAATACCTTAAGTGTGTAGTACATAATTTGTTATGCCTCAATAGAAAACTGAAACAGTATGTAATTAGAGATAGCACACAAGCCATTGGCCATATGGGTCTGGAGCACAAGATGGAGTTCAAGCCTGGAGATACACATTTGGTAATTATTAACATATAGATAGTAGCCAAACTCAAGGGGAATGTGTACTGACAAGGAGACAGCCTCCTATAGAAACCAAGGATCCGCCAGCATTTGGTTGATAAGTAGATGAAAGAGTCTCAAAGGATTCTGAAAAAGAAGGCCCAGTGAGGCAGGAGGAAAACTAAGAATACGGCTGTATTAATAACAGCCAACACCGATTAAGAACTTTCCACGCGCCAGGTACTATTTTAAGTGGATGACAGGTGTCAGCCCCTCTATGAGGTATTATCATGTTAGTATCCTTATATTACAAATGAGGAAACTAAGGCACAGAGAGAGTAAATAGCTTTCCCCCAGTCACACAGCCACACACCTAGCAAATGGAAGAGCAGGGATTCTAACTCAAGTGGCTGCCTCCAGACTCCACGTTCTCACCCATTTATGCCAAACTGACTCTATTCTGAGGAACAGAAACCCAATGCAAACCAACATAACCATAAGTGGGGATTTATTAGTTCACTTTAACTAAAACTATGAGGCATAGAACGTAGGACGGATTTTAGGCATACCTGGGGAGATTGAAGCGATGCCATCAATCTCCCCCACTCCCAGCTTCCCTTATGTTGGCTTTATTATCACACATGCTCTGCTGACATGATGGCAAAAATAGCTGCCAATAGCTCCAGGCTGACATTATCTCCATAGGAGAGTTCCTCCTCCATCACTTGCCAAACCAAACCAATTCTAGGACACAGGTAGGTGAGCTTCCCCTCCCTGACCCCAAACATAGAATCGCCTGAGAGATGGGTGCAAGAGCCAAATAGGGTTCACATACCAAATTTGGGTGGGGAGAGCAGGGTGCCAGAGTTAAGACACCGTTTATGTGTTTGACTTTCTAATAATACTGTACCTAAGAACGAAAGTTAACCCCAGTCATAGCCAATACTGGACAACTGGCAGCTACCCAGCAGAGCACAGCTTGGGAACATAGCCTGCCCAGCTAAGCTTGCCATGTGGCAGCATAATGTACTTTCTCTGCAGGCAGAAGGAGAAAAGGGAGCTGAGTCACAGAAGCCTTCTCCCAAACTCACCTATCAGATGAGTCACCTCTCTATCCACCTTACCCTCCTCCACCACCCCCTACAGAATAATGGGAGGGAAAATCCCAGGCACATATATATTAGAATGGCTAAAATTTTAAAACCTGACAATACCAAGTGCTGACAAGGACATGGAATGACTGGAAGCTTCATCCACTGTGGACGGGACTGCAAAATAATACAGCCACATTAGAAGACAGTTTCTTATGAAGTTAAATGTACTTTTACCATGTGGCCCAAAACCCATCCCTAAGTATTTATCTGTGAGAAATGAAAACACATGCCCATACAAAGGTCTGTATATGAATGTTTATAGTTTTATCCACAGCTGCCCAAAACTGGAAACCTTCCGAATGTCCCATAAACTTGTAAATGACTGAACAAATTCTAGTATCTACACAAAAGATACTACTTGGGAATAAAAAAGAACACAGCACTGATACAACAATATGGATATACCTCAAAAGCACTGTGTTTAGTCAAAGGAGCTAGCTCAAAGGGCTACATACTGTATGGTTCCACTTAGACAATATTCTGGAAATAGCCAAGCTACAGAAACAAAAACAAGATCAGGAGTTGCCAGGTGGTGAGGTGAAGGGTGGAATTAAATACCAAGGGGGATAAAGGAACATTTTGGTGTGGTAGTGATTACACAACTATATGCACTTATTAAAATTGCTAGAACTGTGTGTGTAAGAAGAGTGAAAAGTAAAAGTAATAAACTTACTTATTAAATGTATTTAATAATAACAAATAATTTATTAATAAAGTTTAATAAAAAAGTAAAAGCTGTTTCTAAATTAAACTTCCACAAATTTAAAACAAAACAAATAACAAAACCAGGGGAGTTATGCTAATCCTCAAACTTTAACTAATGTGTAAGAATCCCCTGGAAAACTGGTCGAACACAGATTGGGGAAGCTAAAGAAGCTGAGAACTTGCATTTTTCTCTCTCTTTTTTAAAGATTTTATTTATTTATTTGAGAGAGACAGATCACAAGTTGGGAGAGGTGCAGAGGGAGAAGCAGGCTCCCCGCTGAGCAGGGAGCACAATGTGGGGCTCAATCCCAGGACTCTAAGATCATGACCCAAGCCAAAGGCAGCTGCTTAATTGACAGGCACCCCTGAGAACCTGCATTTTTAACATGTTTGCAAGAGATGGTGATAACCATGGTCCAGGATCACATTTCAGGAACTGCTGCTCCCGTGAAAATCCCCCCAGGTGGAAATGAGGCACAGGAGACTCTCATTCCTGCCCAGCTGGGTAGCCAAGCCAGCCTGGGCCAACTGGTAGATTGCTGAGGGAAACTAGCTTTGCCACAGACAGTCCCATAGCAGGGCAGGGGAGTTTCCAAAAGGACACGAGGTGTTCTTTTTCCAAAGGAGGAGAAACAGAAAGTAAGTAGCCCCCAACAGCACTTACTATGGAGGCACATCAGAGAAGCCAGAAGTGTACCCATAAGAAAGGAGTAGGGAGCACCATCGATCGATCGCACTGCTCCAGAAGATACAGACTAAGGTGTGTTTGCTGGATTGAGCAGCACAGAGGCCACTGTGACACAGAGATCACATTCAAGTGAATGGTGATGACAAAGAGATGACACAAGGTGGGAAAATAAATGCAGGTGCTTCCAGGACCCGTTCAGTAAGCATGGAGCATGTATGTACGTGTGTGACGAGGTGGGATGGACGGCATCACATTTCTTTGTCAACATGGGGATACTTAAGGGAGGAAAGGAGTCAGTAAATGACAAGAGGTTGAAAATATGGGAGAGAGAGTGTGCTCATCCAGTGAAGTCCTTAAAAAGGCAGGGAAGTTGGGACCCTGACCACAGAGGGAGCAAGAAGCTGAGCAGAAGCATAAGGCAAATAGGCAACAAGGAAGGAAGATGGGGTGCAGATGTGTGTGGGGTGGTGTAAGTTTAGTGGAGGGAAACTGAGTGTGTCCCCATCTGATGGCCTCCATTTGCTCTGAGGTAGAGATAACAGGTCAGTCAAGGGATGCCCTAAGGTGTTGGTTTGAGAGCTCAGTCTCCAAAGTCAGAGTTCAAATATGCTGTGTAACACTGGATGAATCATATGCTTAGCAATGTCTCTAAAGTAAGAATAGGGGCGCCTGGGCGGCTCAGTCGGTTGAGCATCTGCCTTTGGCTCGGGTCATGGTCCTGGGGTCCTGGGATTGAGCCCCACAACAGGCTCTCTGCTCATGGGGAGCCTACTTCTCCCTCTCCCTCTCCCTCTCCCCCCACCCTGCTTGTGCGCTCTCTCTCTCTCTCTCTCTGTCAAATAAATAAAAATAAAATCTTCTTAAAATAGTAAAAAAAAATTTTTTTTTTACAGAACTGCTAATCGGTCGCAGCTACTAATGTTTAACTCCAAAAGAAGCAGCATCCTCGTCAAACTAGCCGGCTGCCGTGCAAGCACTCTGTAGAGTACCTCCTCTCCAACGTCTCAACAAGATCCTCCCTGTTTGTGAAACTCTGGGAGCCCAAGTGCACACTAGAGAGGAATTCAGAGGTCTTAGGTTCTTCTCCCACCTGAGCCACCACCAGCTGTGGGAACTTGAGCGTTTCAGGACAAGGCCACTCTTCAGGTCACCTCTGAAGTTCCATCAAGACCTAACAAGTTGGTGTTTCAAAGGCTCAGAAGTGAGTCACTCGCCCACAGTTGGCACCTTCAAATGGGGCCATTGTGCAAGACGCCCGGAAGGGTAGAAGTAGCTGGACTTAATTAGCCCAGGGAGACCAAAGGTGCCTCTTTTCCCCACTCAAACCACCAGCCACCAGCCAAGGCCATGGTTCAAGGACACTGTTCCATTTCACGTGATAAGTGAAAAAGAGCTTTCTCTTCACCCCCCCCCGCCCCCCCCCAAAGCATTTCTTCTTCCATTCTGTGTGCTAGAGTTGAGCTTGCATTTCCAACAAATGTTATTTCTCCTTGAATTCATTGAACATGGGTTGGTAAGAGAGCTGTCCCAGGTGTGGGTCCCGCCTGAATTACAGAAGAAACAGAACTACTCCAGTTCCTTCCTTTTCTAAAAAAAGGTGAGGCTTTTCCGAGCTTCTGTTTTTCTCCCTTATCTCTTTTTCCTTAGGAACTCAGCAGAAGGCAGTGACTATACTCCCTCCATTCTAGGGTGCACACTTTCCTCACATGCTAATGTCTGGGAAATGGGGATGCATTGTACGGTCCAGGGCACCTTCGTTTTTGTGCAATGGTTAAACTGCCCATCTCACAATCAGTCTCTTTGTTTTGATGAAGTATAGAGCTTGTCCTCTGGGGAGTGCCTCAGTGCCCGGACTTTACTTAAGTGCTCTCCACAAGCCCAACCCCAGCCCTGTACATTTGGTGGGATGCTCCCGTCCTCTGGCACAGCATGACATCAGCCAGATTTCGTGACCTGCTCGAGGCCACGTGGTTAGCAGATAGCAGGACGGGATGATGCAAAGTCTCGCTGCCTCCTGAAATATTTTGGCAGCATAGGCATCATCAATCAGCTATATCTGTGAACATTCCAGAGGAGATGAACAAGGCTCACAAGAGGATTTCAGTCTGAACTATAGCATAATATATAGACAGATAAAGAAAGCCATGTCTGGAGACATTTAGGACCAGCTAGGGGACGAAGCCACCAGACTATGGTTATCTTCTCTGGGCCTCTGAGTTGTGTAAATATGGTCACAGTAACAACAATGCCACCACTTTTGAGGGCCTGTCTGTAACTGGATCTGGGCCAAGCAGTCTACCACATTGTCTTATTTACTTCTCACAACGGCTCCAAAAAGCAGATATTTTTCCTCATTAGAAGCTGTTGCTTAGGGGCACCTGGGTGGCTCAGCAGTTGAGCATCTACCTTTGGCTCAGGTCGTGATCCTGGGGTCCTGGGATCGAGTCCCACATGGGGTTTGGTGCAGGGAGCCTGTGTCTCCCTCTGCCTATGTCTCTGCGTCTCTCTCTGCATCTCTCATGAATAAATGAATAAAATCTTAAAAAAAGAAAAAGAAAAATTGCTACTCAGAATGTTTAAGTTATTGACCCAAGATTACAGATCTAGCAACTATCAGAACTGGAATTCACCTCTGCCTGGCTGGCTCCAGGAAGCACTTACCCCGTGCCACTCAGTGCCAACCATCAAAGGAAGTGGGTGGACCAGCTGACCTCCGAAGTCCTGTTCCTAAGAGGCAGTGGTTCTGCTTTCACAAACAAGTACACAGTGACACTCGGTGAGCATGCTCTATGATGACGTGTTTAAAAGTGATTTTTAAAAAAATCAAAAATTAAACATAGAATGACAATATGATCCAGCGACTCCACCCCCAAAAGAACAGGAAGCAGGAACTTAAACAAATGTTTGTACACTGATGTTCATAGCAGCATTATTCACAAGAGCCAAGAAGACAGAAACAAATCAAATGTCCATCAAAAGAGGAATGGATAAACAAAATGTGGTATGTATGTACAACAGAATATCATTCCTCCTTAAAAAGCAATGAGATCCTCATCTACACTACATGGTGGGTGAATCTTGAAGACATTATGCAAAAGTAAATAAGCCAGCTCCAAAGGGAAATATTATAGGATTCCACCTTTATGAGGTACCTAGAGCAGTCAAATTCATAAATACAGAAAGCAGAATAGAGATTCCCAGAGACTGGAGGAAGGGGAGATTGGGAACTTATTGTTTAACAGAGACATCCCTTTGGGATGATAGGAAAATCCTGGAGATGGATGGTGGTGATGGCTACACAACTTTGTGAATACACTTAACGCCTCTCAACTGTACACTTTTAAATGGTAAAAATGGCAAGTTTTGTGCTCTGTATACTTTAACACAAATTTTTAACTGCCTAAGAAAACATCTGGGACTAATGAATCATGCTACCCCAAACCAAAAACAGGAAAACTTCTGAGACCCACATTGGGATGGAAGTGAGGAATCCCATCCCCAGAGTACGTCATGCAGGACCAGGTGAGGGCGTGAGAGGGTGGACTTGTGTGTCCTGGGAGGAGGAAAGATGGGAAAGGCAGCGGATGTGAGTTCTGTGAGACAATCCTGGGCACAGACCCAGGGTATCTCAGAGCAGATGGCAAGCTTGGTCATGACAGCAAGGAACAGGCCGAGGGATTCCATGTCATTGAGAAATAGCCCATCTATCTCAGGACTCTGGGGAATTACTTGAAAAACAAAACACACTAGGTCCCTCACGTATCAAACAATACTGTATCCTTCCTCACACCTGTAAATAAACATCCATGCATTCTAATTTTCATGGCAAAGGGGAAGCAGTCGACTTATGAAGTCACTGCTTGGCCTTCAGGAGACGCTCACGTATCCAAAATGTTTGCTCACATCAGATGCCGAATATCTGGATTGTCGAATGTTTTGCTGCTAGTGATAAATGTGTGCTGACATGCAGTTCCTGCCTTTCGGGAAGGGCTTCCCATGTGGCTCTGAGGAGCTCTGTCCCCCGAAGTGAGGCTGAGGCACCAGCTCGCAGGCCTTACTGGGAGCGGGGAGCCGCGCCTGCCTCCTGTTGAAACAAGCAGCACCCCATGGGATGCTCTTGTATTGTTTTTACAGAAAAAGGAATAAAGTATTGTGTTCAGAAGAACCAGGAAGGATTGTAGTACTCACCCCATCTCCACTCTTGTTTGTGTGGGTGTTGTGGGTGGAGATGAGAAGGGAGATGAGGCAGTGCATGTCTCATCTGGGTATCGTGGGGGCTGCGGAAGAGTCTGCACTGGTTTCAAGATTTATCAGAAAAACAAACAAAGGAAAGTATTCTCTGAAAATGTAGCAAAAGTCCCAACTCAGGATCAGAGGATGATCACTTTAATACCTCCTGTCTATTTCCGTCAGCCTGTGTAAATCTAAGAACCAACCCGACTACCTCCACGCAGTCAAAGCTTTCCCTGCCCGGTGGGGCACAAGGGATCTGGGGGTGAGGGTCAAGCCTTGGGGGTGGCCCCCCTCACTCCATCTTCTGAGTCTCAGTTCCCTCTCTCCCAAGTGAAGAGACTGGAATAGGCAGTTCCTAAGGGCAACATATGCGCAATATTTCTATTCATTTTGCATTTAGAATTTTTAATGATAAAGGCCATATAATAGCAATAAAATTCATGAAATGGAAACAAATCTATTTGTTTCAATGGAAACAAATGATTACCTCTGAACCCACTATCCTAAGTGGCTTAGTTTGATATTTCAGTGTTTTCAGTCTTGCAGCGTAACTGGTTCTGAAAGCTACACAACTGTTTCGGCTATCTTTGCAGACCAAAAAAAAAAAAAAAAATCTTATTAATTCCTAGGATAGTTTTTTTTTTCTCATAGTTAAACACTTTTTTGAAATTTTTAAAAATTTATTTATGATAGTCAGAGAGAGAGAGAGAGAGAGAGAGAGAGAGAGAGAGAGGCAGAGACACAGGCAGAGGAAGAAGCAGGCTCCATGCACCGGGAGCCCGATGTGGGATTCGATCCCGGGTCTCCAGGATCGTGCCCTGGGCCAAAGGCAGGCGCTAAACCGCTGTGCCACCCAGGGATCCCCTAAACCCTTTTTTAAGCTCCAAAACTCTGCTGGATGCTACAATGACTCTTTGGTGAGTGTTATGCTGTGTTGTGCCCCCACCAGATTCATATGCTGAAAATTTAACTCCCAATACCCAGAAAGTGACTATATTTGAGACAGGGTTTTTTAAAGAGGTAATTAAGTTGCAATGAGGTCATTAGGTGGGGATCTAATATGACTGGTCTCTTCATAAGAAGAGGGAATTAGGACACAGACCCACACAGGGGAAAGACCATGTGTGGACACCAGGAGAAGGCAGCCATCTGCGAGCGGAGGAGAGCGGTCTCAGACCTCCGGAGCCCCAGTCTCTCGGCATGTTCAGGACTGTGAGAAACTAGCTTTCTGCTGCTTGACTCCCCCCAGTCTGTGCTACTTTGTTATGGCAACCCTAACAACCTAACACAATGAGATGGGATTCTCTTCCTTGGTAAACTATACTGATGACACCAAAGGGCCACTGAGGTCAAGACCCTCCCTACAACAAGACCCAGGAGAAGACCTACACACCTATACCTACACACACACACACACACACACACACAGTTTTAATGGCCACAAGTTTATTGAATTGTAACATGAGTGTGTTTTGCAACAATTTTTTTTTTTTTTGATCCTGTAACAGAACAGGGTTTTGCAAAGTAACCACATCCTCTGCTTCAGCTGCTTCTCCCTTCCTGCCAGCCAAGCTACACTGGCAGAGCTGCTTTGAGAGTCAGCCCAGGACAGGGGGTTGAGAGGAATATCTCCCTTCAGGCCGGCCCGCCTCTTGAATTCTTTCTGAGAAGTTTCGGTTAGCAGTCTATCCACTTTCCAAAAAGAAGACGAGACACATCCCCTCACACACCGCACGGGCCCGTGGTTTCATCAGGGTGGTTGTAAGCATGAAGCACCGTCTGGGGACCAGACCTCTGATGGCTCATTTCTACAGCTCTAACCTGATAACCCCCTTTCCCCCCACCCCCTGGGATTTGCCAGCAGCAGCTACAGCAGCCCCATTCACCCTGGAAGTGGGGAGCTTGGTTTCCCCGCAGCACTATGGTTTGCTTTGGGATTTAAAGCACCAGCTTGCCTGTGCAGACCCCACAGGCCATAGGAGTGGCATAGATGAGTCTACACAGAGATTCATTTAATTTTTTTTAAGATTTTATTTATTTATTCATGAGAGACAGAGACGGAGGCAAAGGCAGAGCAGGTTCCCTTTTCTCTGCAGAGCAGCGAGTGGGACTCGATCTCAGGACCCCAGGATCATGACCTGAGCCAAGGGCAGGCGCCCAACCAACTGAGCTACCAGGTGTCCCATGACCAATCTAGCTTTAAACAACCACAACAAACAGAGAACAGAGAGGCAGCAGGTTGTTCTCCTTCAGGGAAGTGGGCACTACACCCCTCAATTTTGAGTCAGTATAACCAGGAACCACCAAGAGCTGAAAAGGTAAATAATCCACCCATTTCACATTCCCTACATTGCACTAAAGATAGAGTGGTGACTGAAAGGGCCGTGGCCATCTCCAGACCAAACTGCAGCCCAGCCTCCAGGGTGATCTCGGAGGGGTAGGAAGTCTGGATAGGCATCCAGCACAAGGGCATCCCAAGAAGCACCTACTGCGGACAGGGCAGGGTGGGGCCTGAACATCCCTGAGGACATCTGGTCTACCAAACAGCCAGGAATAGGGCACCTGGGACACCTGGTAAAAGATGCAATGACATCAGTGAGTGCCACCAACCAACTGCTGTGGTTACAACGTCCTTTCAGCTCTCCCCTCAGCCAGACAGTGCCTCCTTTTTCTCATGACCACTGTCGCCTCCGCTCATTAAAGATCAGCCTCTGCATTATCACTTCCTTTGTATTGTCACTGAGGCCACAAAGTGTAAGGAAGAAAGCTGACACCTGCACCGCCTTGTCCATTGGTGCTTCCTCCAAGTTTCCCTGTGACACCATGCTTGGCAGGGACTGGCATTTAGGGAGGGATGTTGGCCAAACTTCCCAGGGGTGCACCTCCAGGCCACGGCTGACCTAAGGTGATGGGTTACTGGGTAAATAGTTACCAAAGCCATCAGAAGGGCTCCACCTTTGAGCTTATTCGGAGTAGATTCTCTGCGCTTATTTTGAATAGATTCTAAGGACAGCAAATTTCGGAGACGTTGACAAGACAAAGGCAATGGGCCCTAACTGTGGACACGCCTGCCACAGACACCATCCCACGTACTGCTCACGAGTTTGTGAAATATTCGTACCCCCATTCTACAGATGAAGCACTTTGGGTTTGGTTTTGCCATTTTAGAAGAAGGCACCTGACGTCCCGGAGTCAAATCCAGCAACCCAAGCTATCATACGGCAGAACCAGGACTGGGACTCAACTCATCAGCTCCCAAATCTTGCCTCAGCACCCTGTGGCCTCCCTTCCTGGTACCAGTGGGGAAACGGCTTACATCAGCTGGCAACCTGTGAGCTGGAAAGCCAAACAAAATTAGGTGCAGTAAAGACCCAAAAGGAAGCACACAGAAATGCTGTTTGCCTTTTCTTTCAGGAAGCCTAGAAAAGCAAAGGCAAGTAGAAGGACCTGGGAGGAAACAGAGAACTGATGGCTGATTGCAGGCTGACGAAAATAAAAACATAGGAAGACGAGGCACAGTGAAAATCCCAACAGAGCTCTGGCATGGAGGAGCCTACTACTCTATCCTCGGGGCTTTCTTTAGCAGCAGGTGGAGAAAGGAAAATTCGTCCAGCCTCCTTGGAGAGTCAGGAAAAGGAAAAAAAAAAAAGAACAAGCAATATGTAAGATAATGAAGTTTCTGGAGCAACCTAAGAAAGCTCTGAGGTTGGGGGTGGGGATGGGGACTACAGGGGGGCTTGGGATCAGAAAATGGGGTAGGGGAGGGGGAGGGAACCTAAATGGAGAAGCCAGCAGGATGGTAGAGGAGCCTAGGTAGAGGCTTCCTCGTGAAGGCAAGCGCCACCCCATCCGGAGTTTATAGATCAGTCCTAGGGACAGGTGCCTCCTTAGGAAAATACTTGAGGGTAAGTGATGGTCTTGGGACTGCACGGCAAGACAATGACCCGAAGCTGAGAGATGAGGACTAGGGAGCTCCCCAAACCAGGCCACCTGGCTGGAAAAGCCTGCTCGCCAAGGGAGCCTGACCACTCTGCTGGTGAGGAGCTCCCGGAGGGTGCCGCTCTCTACACCAAGACGCAGCTGCGGCCTTTATAGAGCGGGGCTCGGAGCTCGGCCGCAGCACGACTAGAAGGGAGACGGAACTTCTTGGAAGCATCCGAGGGCTTTTCCAGTACCTCTCACAGCAATCAGTCCTCTTGGCTTAAGTAACTACTGAATTAAAAATCATCCTTACGGGTGAAATGACATGATGTCTGCGATTTGCCTTAAAAGTCTCCAGCAAACCAAAAAGTTGGGGGAAGGGACAGAAGCGACATGAGGAAGAAAATATCAAGGACTGGCGCTGGGTGGGCAAGGTAAGGAGACGGAGACCTCACTGCGGCCTCGCACGCACGCTGCAAACTCAGGCTGGAGCAGGAGACCCCAGGTCCACTAAGTAACACCCCTGGGCGTGGGGCGCAGCTACCCACGTTTTAACAGGCCCTCCCCTCCCGAGGATTCGGCTCTGTGACTCTGATGCTCAAATTTGAGACTCCCTGCAGGACACCATTTTCCCACAATAAAGGTTTTGGGTCTTTGTTTTTGTTTTTTAAGAAAAAAAAACCCTCCCTGTGCGCATTTTTGCTGTTGAGTTGTTTATCTCTCACATCCCTGGTCTTCCATGGCTGTGGAGCCATTGTTTTGATCTTTTCCTGGAGCCAGAACAAAAAGCCAGGAAGCAGAGGCGACTGCGACTCTCTCCCGCTCTCCCGCCGCCGCCCGCGAACGTAAACTTCCCGTAAAGGGCGCCCCTGCGGCGTGCACCCCGCTCCCACCTGAGCCCCGCGTGCGCAGAGGCGCCAGGTGCGGGGCGCGCTCCGGGGAGGCCGCCCGGGGCCCTCGGCCTTGGGCGCTCGCCGCTACCTGCCCCCCCCCCCCCCGCCCCGCGAGGGTCCCGGCCCCGACCGCGGCCCCCGGCGCTCGCCAGGCACGACCCCGCCCCACCCCGGCTTGGCCCCGCTCGCAGACGTGGGTCCCCCGCGCCTCTTCCCTCCTCCCTTTCCGAGGCTCTGCAAAGAGCAGCCCGGGAAGCGAGTGAGCAGAGCCGGGGCCGGGGCTCAGGGAGGCCCCGTCCAGCGGCGGGCGCGCGGGGGCGAGGCCGGGCGGGGAAGGGTTAAGGAGCCGGCCCCTCCCCCTCCCCGCGCGCCCGGCCCCGCACCCCGCCGCCCCCGCCCCTCCCGCCAGTGCTGTAAAACAATCCCTTTGTTTCCTCTTTAAGACGTTAGCCTCAGGGGCCATTATAGGAAAGAAAGGTAGCCAGGCTCTTTTATCTGCAAGAATCCATTAAGCGTGGCCTCGGTGCCGCGGCCGCTCGTTTATGGGCTGCCTCGCGAGGGGACCCCGGGGACCCCTCCCCAGCGCGGAGCCAGACGCACCTGTCCCCCAGCCCACTACCCGGCCCTGGGGAGCCGGGGCTTGGCGGACGGGGCTGGAGGGGTGGGGAGCAAGGCGCCCCCATCCAAACACGAGTTACAAGAGCGTCGTGGAGCTCTGCCGTTTTGGGGGGTCTCCAGTGTACCGTTTCCCATCTTCCTGCACCCCCCGGCAGGAAGAAAGAAACTTCCGACGGCCAGATGGGCAACGGCCCTGGCCTCGCGGTCCGCCGCTCCCCACGCGGGGCTGCGCCCGGGGGCGCGGGAAGGGGCGCTGGGGGCCGCGGGGCCGCCGACCCCGGGTGCGCTCTGCCCGCAGCTGCAGGAGCGGGGCGCGCTGGGCGGCCCTGCGGGGCGGGGCGGGGCGGGGCGGCGCGACTCCCCCGGCTGCGAGGATGAGGGCCCTTTACCTTCCTTAGGAAGCTGTGACGCAAGAGGCCGGCCGGAGAGCACCGGAGAAGGCGCTAGAGGCTTCACGTGGCTCGTCAGAAAGGAATCTAGCACCGGCTAATTATTTAGGTCTTCCCCTGGAGAAGCCCTCGCCCCAAATGCCCACTTTGCCTGTGCGCTCGGTTACGGGGTCTCGGATCAAAACAAGAGCAGAGACGCCCGACGGGGCCCACGGCTCTGGCGACCCCGCGACCCCAGCGAGCGGCTGTGAATTCTGGCCTTGGGGGCAGAGGCGGAGGGAGGACGGGCGGTGGGAGCCCGGCAGGGCCCTGGGAAGGTCCAGGGTGATGCTTTCCTGGAGCCTCGGGGGAGGGATGTTCCCTTTTTGAAATTGCCAACAATTCAGATTGTTCTGAGGAGCACAGGTGGCCGGAATGCAACAAAACAAAACAAAACTCTTTCTTTAAATTCTCTGTTGTATCCAGGCCAAAGCCAGAATATCAAGCCTGCAGGTCTCCTGCCTTAAATCTCTGCGGAATGACCTTCTTTGGATCTTCTCCTGCTCTTTCCCCATGAATATAAATATTTTCTCCACTTACCATATGTTACCCACGCACTTCCACAGACCCCACCGCCACTGCCCTGCTGGGCTGCTTGCAAAAGGAAAGTCTGCCCTCCCCTCAACCGGGAGGGCAGGGGCGGGGGAGGGAACAGTGTTGTTTAAGGGACAATGTCACTTTCCTCTTCGTCAAGATTCTTTGTCAATTGCTGGGGGAAATAATTGACCTCAAGCTACTTCAGTCACAACCAATAGAAAAATGGAATGGTGATGTGTCCAGCTGTTAAGGGGAGGCAGGCACGCAGGCTGGAAAACAAAGGTGGCGGGGAATAGAGCTGACATGAAAAATATGTAAAGCTTCATGTTGGCATTCTTGGGAAATGGAGGAATTTTGCCCATGAATAGAACACACAAACAAAAACTAGTAGTCTGTTCATTTGCCACACCTTCAAGTTTACTGTCCTTAATTTTATGCCTTTGGATGGCTTGAAGGGAAAATCCAGCACAGAAGCCCTTTAATGCAGCTGAATCTTTTCGGTTCTCTGACCCTTTCCCTAACTTACACAATGGTACTTCCCCGGCGCCCCCCACCCCCCATCCTCCACTCAATCAGCAGCCAGAATGACTCAGTTCTGTCTGATTCAGGGGCCCCTGGGGAAGGATTTGAGAGTTCAGGGAGGATTGTTTGGGGGGTTTTGTTTGTAAGCAGTGGGAGCAAGAGCAGGAGGGAAACGGGGTGCCAGGAGGAGTCAGAAAGGTCACCAGAGAGAAAGCCAAGAAGAAACTCCGCAGTTGCAGATCTTGGGTTCCGCGGGGAGAGATGATGGCTAAGGGTGGTTTGTGAAAACAGGTCTCATATTTCAGACCACAAGATGTCCCAGTTATGAAGCTGATCCTGTTCCAGGTTGGACCAATCAGGAAAAAAAAAAAATCGATAAGGACATTTGATGCCACCAATGTGGTAACGAGCAGGAACGCTATCAAACTGGCAGCTCCACCAGGCCTCAGACACGAGCTCCTGAGCTTTCCCGTCTTACAAAGGGGACTTAGAACAAAATCCAGGTGCAACAAAAGCAGCCTGAAAGCTTCGGTGATGCACTTTTTCTCCTCTAATGTGAGACGAAACTGGCATGGTTTTGCCACCAGAGACAAAAACTAAGGTCCCTGCCTTAGCCTTGAAACACAAAGGGTGAGGCATAGTACCAACGTGGCACAAAGCCATCACCAGGGCGGGAGACTCATCGGAGCCCACGCTTGGGTTTCTCAACAGCCTATGTCTTCTCCAAGGACTTGCCAGGAGTGTTGGGAATACGAGCAAGACATCTGGAAAAGAAAGCACCTGAGTGCGCAGAAGGTGCATCGTGGCAGCTTTAAGACCGATAAAGCCCCATGCAGACCTTCAGAGACAAACATTCAGTGCCACGGCAGAAATGACGCCCCAGCGTGATGTGTTTTTCTCATGCAGAATTTTTGAAATGTGTGTGCCTGCTGTAAGATGACCTCAGGTAAACAGGCTCACAGGTGCGAACCTGTCTCCAAATCTCTCCAGTGTCTCACAAGTGCTTTCCGGGATCTCCTCTGAGGTTCCATTCAAATCTTCGCACACTCACTAGCTGATGCTCTCAGATCCACTAACCCCAACCAGCGGCATGGCATTAATTTGACGAAAGAGAGCCTGCTGATGCAATTCTCCATCATTGTTTGAAGCTACTGACCCCTATTTCATTTGAAGTAAAGAGATTTTTTTTTTTTTCATGTACCATTCGTGAAAAGAACTGCATCTGGACTAGTTTTGTTCTAAATGGATCTAGAGCTTTCATTCTAGGACCTAACAATTGCTGAACATGGATATTCTAATTGCACCTATTGAGCACCTCTTCCCCCCACACAATTTCACCCAGTGGTTCAAAGATGGAGCCTTTGAGTTGACTGTCTAGTGATGGTAATGGATTTGCATTGAATTCTTCATATTGTCCCTGGTTCCTGGTGGCCCCTGCCATTCATCTGCAAGGTGGGAAACCAAGACTGGGGGCAAGTCTATGGCTATAGTAGTTAGTAAGACTAATTGGCTAGCGTGAGAATGAAACATGTGGCTTGGCCTCAAGAGCCCGGCAATAAATCTAACATACCAAAGTACAGTTGAATGGACAGAACTCTTGCCTGGGATATGTTTGTAACTTGGTAGAATTAAATAAGGTTCTAAGTGAACACTGCCCCATCTATGAGACGTTCAGGACAGAACAGAGGAAATTAGGGGAAGATGCTGAGCGATAGTCTAGATTTATGAAAATTAAATGCTTTTAAAGTATATCATTTTCATCCTGCAAATAATTTATGTTTAAACATCTTAAAACACTGCATTTTATTGTGTGTAAATTATGATCCTATTTATGTACAAACAAAAAGCTGAGGAAAAAGCTGAGGAAAAAGCTGGTAAGAAGTAAATCATAGTTATGTGTTTTTATTTAGATGGCATGATTATGGACAAGTGATTTTTTTCCTCATCTCAGTTTTCCCAAAACGTTATTGAGTGGCTACAACTACTGTTTCATGGAACAAAAATGCATGATCATTCTAGAAACATTTGTTAATACACAGAGAAATCACTATAAAAAAGTGACATAAGTACAATTCCCATTTTTCTAGGCAGACAGGGACTTGCACACGAATGACAGAGGAGTAAATGGAAGAAAGAAACAGTCAAGTGAGTGCAAACATCTCACACTGTTGTCTTCTGCGGTCCTCTCTCCTGGGGACCTAGGCGCTGACTTCACAGAGTAGAGGACTGTAACTCTGAGAAGACAGTACACATAAACTGCCCAAGATCTTCCTGGTAAAGGGGACATTCAGACAGTTCTGTGTGTCCATGCCCTGTCCTCCTGCTACACAGAACACATAGAAGCACATTGAATAGGTCAGACAGGTAAATAAATAATGTATCAACACTGCGTCTGATCAGAAGTTCTGTACTCAACAGTATAACTGTCCTGACCACTCCCCTCACCCAGATTCACCCGCCAACACACGTATACATACACGCACAAGCACACACATACATAGGCATGCACTTACATATACACACTTAAACACAGACACGTGCACACATATACATACATACACGTAAGCATGCACACATGTATACACACACACACACTGCTATCACTGCTTGGACTGATGAACAACTGACACAAAGTCGTTGTACCACTAACTTCTAAGTGCCGACCGGAACCTCTCTTGTCAAGAATTTGAATAAAGAGATGTATATATTGTGGCAAAGTCCGTAGGAAGCTTTTCAATGCAGCTGTGAAGTCTTTTGGCAGGTGAGAGCAGGTGTCAGCTCCATAGAGGGCAGATCTGGAGGCTGGAGGTCTCACGGATGAGCAGAGGAGACTGGTCTCCACAGAGGGGAATGCAACGTATGTGAAGGTTCAAGTGGCAAGCGGCTACATTGCCCTGTGTAGTCCGGGAGGGCTATTCCCATCCTCAGAGCTCCCCTATGAACAACACACCCTCTGAAGCTCTCTGTACCCTAACAATTCCACATTTTAAGCTCGCTTGAGAGGGTTTCTTTCCTTGCAACCAAAAGAGCTCAGGTCACAGCAGAAATAAACACTCACATTATCTGAATGATTTTCTCGAGTCTCTCCTGCCTGGGTTTCCCAGTGACAACCAGTGTCCACAAACTCACATCTACTTGGAAATCTCTCAGTACCTTCAAACCTAAAGTGCAGAAAAGCAAACCCATCTCCTTCCCCTCCATACTTCCCCAAGTATTTCCATATCAGCAGCTTCACTGATACCCTCCCAGTGGCTCAAGTCAGAAATCTGGGACCATCCCTGGCTTTCCCCTATCTAGTACCTCCTGTAACCAACCTATCAACAAATCCTCTCAAATACTCCTCAAATCCATCCATGTCTCCGGCCTTCCGTCACCCCACCCTAGTGCAGGCACCACGACCTCTCCTCTGGGATGTGCGGGAGCCTCCTCACTGGATCCCTCAGTCTGGCTTCTTTCCAATTCCATTCCAGGGCTAAGTCTGATCCTTACACATACACACACACACACACACACACTCCAGCACTGAAACCCCTCCCATGGCTTTTGGCTTTCCTTAGCCTTTTAAGGTAAAATAAAAACTCACACACATGGTCTCCGATGGCCTTGTGCACTGTCCCCTCTGGGGTCCTACCTCTCAGCATCATGCCCACGCTCTGCCCAAGCTGAAACTTTCAGTTTCTCAAACATGTTGTGCTTCTCTGCCCTAAGGACTTTGCGTACCCTATTCCCCTCCATGTGGAAGGCTTCCTCTCCCCACTGACTCCTACTCTCTTCTTGTGTCTTAGCTCAGACTCTGTGGCCTCCACAAAGCATCCTCTGGCTCTCTAAGCTTAAAGTTAAGCATTCCTAATATGTGGTCCTGTGACCTTCTGTATCTGACTACCCATTGCACATACTGACCTTCAAGGTCATTGCTTGTTTGTATTATTTGCCTCCCCTGCTTGACAGTGGACTCCAGGAAGGCACAGCTCCAGTGTGGAGCCCACCGTACATGTTCAGGAAGCAATGCGGGAATGAACCTATTAATGCATCAAAGCCACGTTCATGCTCTTGACAGCACGTAGATATTTTAGTGAACCGGCTCCTCTACTCATTTTGTCACAGCTTGCGCTCTTTTTAGGAGCTGGTACAAGTCCCTGAAACAGAAAGTGGGAAATGGGGCCAGGGAACAACATTAGTAATAATATTTACTGTTAACTATTATTAGCACACATGACCTCTCCACTCCCTTTCTATACTAGGCTGGTAGCTTATCCTCCAATTATTCTGACTGCACTTTGACTCTCCACCCCCTCATGGTGAGTCCTTATTCAGGACCCTCTTGGGTCTTCATGCAAATCAATCTCAGAGGCCTTTCCAGAAGTCCCTCCTCCTAACATCAAACGTAAGCCCATAAGGCCCCATGACACTCATGCAGGAGCATCTCATTCAGATGAGGATGGGGAAACCATGTTCTGGTATAGTGAGGCCGAGATAAGACACCAGGCCTTTCTGTCCCTCCCACAGGCTGCCTGTAGACCCAAGCACTCCACTGCAGGACACATCACAGGGGAGAGGTTGGAGTTTGGGGACAGGTTGAACAGGGGCTAGAACGCCATAGCACAAAGTGCTCAGGAACTAGATATACATGTGATGATCTTGGAAACGAAATAGTTACAATAGGGACACATTGTGAAATGAAGGTGCTTCGAACCCAAAGCGTCAGAAGATGGAGGCAGAAGTTGGGAGGAAGCGTATTCAGGAGAGGATGGAACCAGCATGGCTCTGAGAATGGAATCATATATTTGCAAGTCAGGAGATGATTTCTGACTTAGAAGGAAGATGGTAGTTTGGTTTTCAGACAGATTCGGTTTGTGATGGAGTCCAAGCAGAAGTGAAAGTTCCAAGACGTCAGCTGCAGAAAGGGATGACGATTTGGAGGTGATCCATGTACAGGTGATGGTTGCAGGATGGACGAAGGGAGATTCTATGACATGAGCCCAATACAGAGCCAAATCCATGAGCTCTTATGAGCTACCCTATTCAATCAAGAAAATCAGGGGAGACCGGGACAAGAATCTCAAGGAGACAAAGAAGGTCAAGATGTGAGGCCAACTGGAACATACATTGAGGTTATAAGGAAGGAGGCAGTAAGGAGTCGGTTTGCCATATTCAATGCAGATATTATTATCTGAGCCCTTATTGCAGGCTAGGCACGTTTCAAGGAACTCTTCACCCATGATCCCATTTCATTATTTAAAAAAAATATATATTTATTTATTCATGGGAGACACAGAGAGAGGCAGAGACATCAGCAGAGGGAGAAGCAGCCTCCCTGTTGGGAGCCTAATGCAGAACTCAATCCCAGGACCCCGGGATCACGCCCCAAGCTGAAGGCAGATGCTGAGCCAACCAGGTGTCCTCTGATCCCCTCTGTGAGTTGGGTGCTTATTTTACAAATGAGTTAACTGAGGCTCTGCAAAATTATCCAACTTATCATGGCCACATGGCCAGTAAAAGGCAGAGCAAGGACTTGAACCTTGTCTTGGAACCCACAGCTGGATCTTGGGAGAGAAGAGAAAAATGGAAAGGGGGGGTATATATCAGAAATGTGGCTCTAGGTAGCTTGACAAGACAAAAGCCAAGTCTCTGTTCTGAATGAGGACTGAAGTTGAAAACGATCGAAGCCTAAATACTCTTCTGATTCAGTGAGTCAAGGACAGGGAGACAGACTGGTGAGGCAAGGAGCCCAGGGCCGTGAGACTCGGGTGCCTGCTTCTCTTCAGCAGCTGCTTCTGGGCAAGAGCAAGGGAGGCTCTTCCAGAGCCTTCTCCCTGGCCTGACAGGAATCGCAGCCCCAGGGCTGCCATTCTGGGTGCTTTCCAAGGGCCCGGGGGAGCCGGTGGGAGCTGGCAGTGCAGAGGTGGAGAACAGCTCTTCCACTTACTTCCCAGAGCCCCTGCGGCAAAAGACCCTGCATGCCCAGAAGGAGGTAGAGGCCTTGAGAGGAGTGGGGTGTAGGGCAGACCATTAACATCCTGATGCCCCGAGGGCTTCTTAGAGGCAAACACAGCAAGGAGGGGTAGGGGTGGGGGGAACCAAAGCTCTTGCCCTGGAAGCTGGGACAGAACATGAGATGCCCTAGGCCTCCCTGAACCTGAAGCAGATCCCGACGCTGAACAGCAGGCCCATCAGAGAAAAGAAGACCCCTCCAGCTCTTAGGGGACAGCTCCTGGTGGACACAAACTCTCCTGAGGGGAAAATGTTGGTCTTGCTAGACACACCATGAGATCTCTCACCTCAGATCTACAGAACCCAAGCCTCTCTCCTCAGCAGGTGGAGACGCACCCCCACTACACCTTCCCCTCCCCCACCATCACCAGCGCTTGCTCTGCAATAGCTGTGTCTGGCTTTTGGTCAATACTGCTGGCTTTTCAGTCAAGGCAAAGAAGACTTGCAGAGACCAGGGACAGCATCCGACCTCTCAGCTGATTACCTGCTCTGCACGTGGAGGGAATCTGGGCAGATGCTGGTTGCAGGTAGGCTCTAGGGTAGGAAGGTGTCCCCAGGAATCCTGCAAATTGTCAGCCAGCAAGCACAGTAGAATCTGCAAGTGAAAGAACCCTGAGCCTCCTCTCCGCCCTATTTCTCTTCAACCCTGCCACTCGGGCCTTCTTTCTATCTCCACAGCAACCCATCCCAGCCTCAGGCCTTCCTGAGTCTCTCTGCCTGCGTGATTTCTCCCAAGTGGCACCAGGGCTGTCTTCCTTTTGTTTCTAGATCTCAACTCAAATGTCGACTCCTCAGAGAGGCTCTCTCTCTCTCTCTCTCTCTCTCTCTCCTGTTTTATTATTTTTAAACACTTATTCTTATCCAAAAGTAACTATATTTTTTCAATTTATTTTTAAGGTTTTATTTATTTGTTTGAGAAAGAGCACACATGAGAGAGTGAGATGGAGAACACACCAGCAGCAGTAGGGAGGGCCGGAGGAAGGAGGAGAAGCAGGATCCCCGCTGAGCCCAAGGCAGGGCTTGATCCCAGGACCCTGAGATCATGACCTGAGCCACCTAGGTGCCCCCCCAAAAGTTACTTTAAACTCATTAGCCTGGATGGCGCAGTCAGCATCCGACTCTTCGGCTCGGGTCATGATCTCAGGGTCCTGGGATTGAGCCCCCAGTAGGCTCTGCACTCAGTGGGGAGTCTGCTTGAGACTCCCTCTCCCTCTCCCCCTCCCCACCCGGCTCTCTCTCTCTCTCTCTCACTCTCTCTCTCTCTCTCTCAAATAAATACATCTTAAGGGGAAAAAAAAAAGGAATCCATTTGAAGCTTCAAACCACAAAAACTGACCAAATATTTCAAGTGATTTGATTATAAGCAATTGAAACTTAGTTACAAATAATTGTTTCTGCATATCCCCCCAAATGATTGTCTGTTTTCTCCCTAATGGTTTGCCTCTTTCCTTTCATCCTGCCAGATGCTACACTGGGAATGTTGGGCATACGTGTAAACCCCCAATGGTTTAAGGGAACCTAGGACTTTAAAAAGACGGTCATCACTGAAGATTGTATAAAACACGCTGTAAAAGGAAAATCTCCAAAGGAGATAAAGGGCGTCAGGAGTAGGGCGTCTCCTTTTTATGAACAGTTCCTAGGTGGTGCCTGGCCAGCTGCTCCACCCCAGTAAAATAGGCCAGCAGGGAAACCTGCCTGTGGCCTGGCTTAACCCTTCCCTGGTCCTCACCTCAATAAGATGCTGGGAAAGATCAGAAGAATTCAAGCACTACTTGCTGACTGGAAGAAAACAGCAAAAGGGGGGAAAAAAGACTGATTCCAATGTCACTCCCCACCCCCCAGCTTTCTTCTCCCAAAGAGCCTTCTGTTCGCAGAAATTAAAGGACTCTGATAACAGATCACAAATTCAGGACAGAAAAGCTTCACTATGCAGCCAGAGACCGTATTGTCGGGAAGCAGACGCTGGACACTTTTTTTGCTTATGAACTTTTGGAGACCATTGGAATAAAAGACTATTTGTTCCTGGACAAACACTCACCAGCAAAGAAGCCTTTAAGAGGAGGGAGAATTTTTGTTTTGCATTTTCTTTTTATAAAAAAGAGAGAGAGACTTACTCTCGTTGTTTTTCAGATAAAAGAAGCTAATTTGTTTACTATTGCTGGGGACACAAGTTCCTATGCCACTGTGGTAAAAAGAAATGCTATTTTTAAGAAATAAAAAGCCACACAAGCCTTCGTATGTAGGGTTCTTCTTCCCCTTCCTGCCTTCCCACTTTCATTTTACAGATGGCCCTCAACATACAAGCCAAGTCAAACCGCGCGAGGTAATGCTCTTTTCTCTCCTTCTCAGACTCCTCTCAGAAAAGGCCACACCTGAACTTGAGAAGCAATCTCTCATCAAAGTTCAGTGCAATTCTAGCCTCAAAAGTCACATCCCAGATTTGCTCCTTTCTGGAAAACCAAACTCGTGGCATTCGTGAACACAGAGCCTAGGTTTCAATCCCCCATCCCTCACCGTGCTCATCTTCCTTGCACACATGGAATAATTCTGAAAGCAAGCTAGCAAGATGTTGAATAATGTCCTTTTAAAAGAGGGTGTGCCATAACTGGGTCACTGACTGTGTGACTAATCATGGTTGCCCGTAACCACAGAGACTGCGGCTTCAACCTGACTCGATCATTTGTAAACCACAAAATGACCCAGCCATCTGCAGGGGCTGCTGGCTTCTGGAGCCTGAAGATCTTCCCGGGCCTGTTCCCTCCTCGGCCCAGGTGGAATGGGAGCCGCCCTTGGCTTGGAGCCTCCGGGCATTTGCAGCAATCAGAACAGATCTGACCAGGTCCAACCTTTGCTTATTCAAGTCCTTACCGGCTCCAGCCTCAGCAAGCAATTGCAACAGTTGCTCTCTGCTCTGAATTCCATTTAGCAATTCTGAGTGCAAAGGAGAAAAAGAAGGGCCCTAGAATCAATTTGTGTTCAAGAAAAAAAAAACAAAAAACAAAGAAACAGAAAAGAAAAAGGTGACACGAAAGAAAACTTTTCCTGCAGCTCAGTCCAGGGTCGTTGGTTGTATCTATCAGGTACTCATGCATTAATCAAATCCCTCAATCTTTCCCCAATCGGCATAGCAATTTAAGGAATATGGGGACAAGAGCCTCTTTGCCAAGGGCCCCTCGCTGGACTAGTCCTGAATTAGGAGGACCGGAGGTTGCATTGCAGGCCCCAGGCGGGGATCAGTGGCCTCAGGCCAGCCGAGGAGGAGCATTAACCCCTTCCCTTCCTGTCACCCGAAGTCAGAATTTTTGCAGGCCGGCTGTGTTAAAAAATACCACTTAGGAGGAAGAAGTTTATTTATAAATGAGAGAAATGATTGGTCTTAGTGGCAGGGGAAGATCTGTTCTCACTACCTCTCACCACAAAGCCCCCGCTCCAACTGTCTGGAAATAAGGTTATTTTTTCCTAATAGGGCAGGGTTAGTGGCAGCGTCTCAGCCCCGCCCCCTTACCTGTGCGCCTTGGGGTCCCCCCCATCCCTCAAGGAGAAACCCACTTTTTTTTTTTTCTTAGCACATTAATTCAAGAGGGCAAGCGCTTGTGTCTCGGGTTGGGAAAGACGAGTTTTCTCCAAAAGGTCGGGCGGGAGCAACAAATGGGAGGGAAACGGGCAACGCTTGTGAAATCCCAAACCGGACGGGTAAGAACAACATCATAAATTATGGATCCCTCGAGCCGCCTCCGGCCTGTGGCGGCGCGATCTGTCTCCGCGGACTTCCCCGCGCGCGACGGTGCGGTCCGCGAGCGCGGGGCCTGGGGCGCCCCCTCCCCGTCACCCCGGGGGCGGCGCGATCGGGCCCCGGGACAGCTCGGGGCTCGGCGCTGCGGGACGCGCCTGCTGCGGGGCCGGGCCGGCGGCCAGCACCGGCTCGCCATTGTCCCCGGCCCCGGCGGGAGCGCCCAGCGCGGGGGCCGCGCTCCGAGCCGGGCCCCGGGGACACCAGGGGCGCGCGTGGGCCCCCGAGCAGCCGGCGACATCTGCGCGAGCGCGCGGGGCCAGGAGGCTAGTCGACACCCCCGGACGCCCATCTGGACCGGCTTTTCCTCCGGGGCCGGAGGCGGAGGGAGAGGTCAAGGTGACCTGCGGCGGCGGCGGGGGCGCGCGCGCCCGGCTCGGCCCCCAGCTCCGCCCCCAGCCCCGCCCCTAGCCGGGCCCGAAGCTCTGCCCCCAGCCCCAGCCCGGCCCCCAGCCCCGCCCCCAGCTCGGCCCGAAGCTCCGCCCCCACCTTGGCCCGCAGCTCCGCCCCCAGCACGGCCCGCAGCTCCGCCCCCACCTTGGCCCGAAGCTCCGTCCCCAGCACGGGCCCGCGGCTCGGCCCCTGCTTGCCTCCCCCCCCCCACCCCCCCACCCCCTGGCGCCTTGCCCTTTGTCCTTCCTCCTCTGGAGCCCAAGTGCTGTGACACCCCCCCCCCTCCGTATTACTCAGGCTGTTGAGATTAAAGGAGCCTCCGCCCAGTTTGGAAAGTGCAGCTCTCATCCCTCTCCCCACCCTCAACGACCCCACCTATTGTCTTGTTTTTGTGTTGTTTTTTTGGCTGCAAGTCAACCGCTCATCATAAGGTGGGCAAACCCCTCGGTTCACATTTAAATATGTTTGTGTGCCAAATTGGCCTGCTGTTCCGCCCTTTTAGCTACTGTAACCTGCACCACAGAAACAATGAATTACCAGATTAAAGTCACCGAAAACCGACTCATCCTGCAGATGTTGTCTGCTGAAGGCTGCCTATTGACGACTGTGTCAGGATCTGTGTGTGTGTGTGTGTGTGTGTGTAGCCAAAGCCAACAGCCTCACATTTGTTCTTTGCTAATTTGTCTTCACTGTGCACCCCCCCACACACACACCTCATTTAATGATGAAAGGTCAATTATGAGACTCAAAAACAAGCCACCTTCTCTGGTGAACCCCCGCTCCCCGAAATGAATGGGGAGCTGGGGTCCCTCATAGGGCAGACACGAGGGAACTCCAGATCAAGCTGAATTGTGTGTGAGTCAGGCCCTGGAGAAACTGTGGGCAGAGGAAATGTGAGTGGTGGTTTCCTGGATTTCTTCTGCAGGAAGAAACCACCAGTGGGAGGGAGGGCAGTCAAGGGAAGGGGCCTGGGAGGCGGGGGAGGGGACAGAGGGGCCGGGAGGGAGGGGGCTGGGCCGGGTGGATCTGCGGGAGGCTGGGGCCGCCTTTGTGTTGCTAGTATGGGCAGGGGCTGGGCCTGGTGACCGCCCTAAAGCGTGTACCCGGTGGGCAGCTGCCCAGCGAGGTAACAGCTGGCACCTGTGCTCGAAAATGCAGCGCGCATTAGCAGCATCATTATTTAGCATTAGAGCATTACAAAGATAATTACTGCCAGTTAGAAAAGCAGAGGATGCAGGGAATTGAAACCCCAGACCCCCTGGCTTATCAAAGTGCCAGCCTTTGGAGGGCCACCTCTCACAGAGCTGCGAGGTCTGGGAAGTCTGAGATGACAGCTGGAGCCAGGGCCGCAGGGCCCCTTTCCAGGTCTCATCCTGGCTCAAGGGTCAAATTAGGGTCATAGAGAAAATGTCAAAGGTCATCACACCAACATCTTCTGACATCCAAAGCAGTTCTACCTGGAATCCAGAACTTACCCTTTTGTCTGGAATTAAATGGGTCAAGTAAAGGTGAGCAGGGACTTGGGTCTTCAGATAACAATAATAAGCTCAACAGTTAACAGTGGGTGAGCTCTTTTATGTGTCAGGCAATATGGAAACTTAAATGACTTCTCTGCTTCCATCTTCACAGCCTTAAAAGGAGGTCACCATCATTACCACCATTTGACAGATGAGTAAACTGAGACTCAGAGAGGCCCAGGAGAAGGCACAAAGTTCCTTAGCATTTCATGGCTCTCCCCTACTGCCTAGAGGTGCTAAAAACTGACAGCAAGGAAAATGGAATAGATACCCTTTCCCAAAGCTTGAGATTTAGTACATAAAGACCAGTTTCCCAAGTATGCATAGACCTCTCTACCTGTGTCTTTGTCCAAGTCAGAAGTAAATCTCACAGAAGTAAATGGCATGGTTTCTGGAAAACAAGGTATTTTTTTAAAGTGACTTCTTTTGTAGATTGGTAATTTAATGAAAAACATTTCATAAATTTGCTCATTGAGAAGTTTGCCCTCAACACATACAACTAACCTATATGGACAATATAAAATAAGGTAAACAGTTGAGGAATCAAAAATGGCTTTACGATTGAGTCCCAACTAGGCCAATAAACTCACCTCCCAACTGCTGACCTAATTTTTTTTTTTACATGGTAGTAACTGAAATCAATGTGGACAGTTAATTTCAGGTATACATGTTGAATTTGTACCATCAGATGATGATGCCAAACTGAAGCATTATTGTTATTAATATTGACAATAATTATTAATAACAATCACTAACATGAACAAGGCTGTTATTATGTGTCAAATGTTGCACCAAATGCTAAACATTCATCAGCTCATGTAATCCTAATGAAGAAAGCCCCTGGCTTCCATTCCTTCTTCCTCAGTCTCCTGTCTACACAGTAGCCAGAGAGCTCTTTTAAAAATGTAATTAAGATTTTTTTTTTAATTTAATTTAAAAAAGAAAAGGGGTGCCTGGCTGACTCAGTGAGTAGGACATGCCACGCTGGATCTCAGGATCAATCATGAGTTCAAGACCCATGTTGGGCATGGAAACTACTTTTAAAAAAAGAAAGAAATGTACAATGTAAACAAGGTTGAGTCCTGCCCTTGGTTAAAGTTTTCCAATGGCTTCCCAAAGTGCTCAGGAAAACGCCATCTGCTTTCCCTTGGCCGACAAGCCATCACCTGGACCTGCCTATTGCATGTTTACTCCAGCAGCCCCCATCACTGTCCTCCAGCCATGAGTCAGGCCTGTCTAGTAAAGATCAAAGACATTCCCACTTCAGGGCCTTTGCACATGTTTCTCCCTCCACCTGAAATATCCAGCCTTTGCCTGGCAATTATTTTTTCATTCTTCAGTTTAAATGTCTCCGCATCATGGACTCCTTCCTTCAAACCAATCAAGTCACCCTAGCACTCTCTTTTCCTGCATACCACTTAAAAATCACATAAAATTACTTATTTTTCTGCTTGCTTACCTGTTCACTTCCCTCCCTCAGCCATAAGAGCCAGCGGGACAGGGACACACATTCAGCATTGCTCTCCAATGGGTCCCTGATGCCTACTGCTCCTGGGACACAGAACACTATTTGTTAAATTGATAAATAGAGAAGCGGTCAGAGAGGTAGACACTGTTCTTATCCTCACTTTTTAAATGAAGACACTGAGGTGCCAAGGTGTTAATTAACTTCCCAAAAATCACACAGCTGAATCTGGAATGGGTCAATAACTGGTTCAGATTGCTAGCATTGACTTGATCCAAGGACAAACTGGCAAACACACTTGATCATGAAGAAATGTCAAAATCAAATGGAATTCTATGGGATGCCTCGGTGGCTTAGGGGTTGAGCATCTGCCTTTGGCTCAACCCAGGGTCCTGGGATAGAGTCCAGCATGGGTCTTCCCATTGGGAGCCTGCTTCTCCCTCTGCCTATGTCTCTGCCTCTCTCTCTGTCTCTCATGAATGAATAGATGAAATCTTAAAAAATAAAAAATAAAATAAAATTGATTTCTATAAAAAAAAATGAACTTATCTTGGGGTGCCTGGTGGATGCAGTCGGTTGAGCAACCAACTCTTGGTTTGGCTCAGGTTGTGATCTCAGGGTTGTGAGATTGGGCTCCACAGCCATCTCGGAGTCTGCTTGAGACTCTCTTTCTCTCCCTCTGCCCATGCTCCCCGCCACTTTGTGTACACATGCTCCCTATCTCTCTCAAATAAGTAAATAAATCTTTTTTTTTTTAAAGAATAAACTTATCTTGTGAACGATTTAAATTTACAGAAGAGTAATGTTTCTAAATACACCAGACATTAATACATCATCTGGCACATCTATTCTAGTCACAGGAGTTACACATTATTCTGTGACCTCAGAACACTGTTTCTGATTTTTTGTAAAGGTTTCAAAGTATCTGAGCATTTTAAACTATGTTTCTTCAAATAGTACAAATGCTGATGGGGATTCCATCCAGTCATTTCTGCTCTTACCTAAGGAAACCAGCGGAACGTGGTTTTATTGCACAATGGTAGAGGCTGCATGTAGCCACGAACCCCGTGACCTCTTCTTCTACTACTTCTAAACCTTGGAATAACTCCTAAGCAGCCCTCCCCCAAGGGTAGGGTGAAATTCAAATAAGTGAAGAGGCTTCATTTTCATCCTTAAATTGCTGAAGTCCCTTCAAAATCAAGGATCCACTGTTTCTAGACAGTACGCAGACAGCTTTTTCGTAACAAGAAAAAAAAATTGGTCTTATCTTCGTGTTGCTTTCACAGCTTAGATAAACTTGATGTCCTACCGAGGAAATGCAACAGGGTTTCCAGTAAAGGCCTATGTGCTGCAGACGGAGTAGCTTCCCTTTGGAGAATTGAAGTTTTTTGTTTCCTTCCGGCAGGAACCAGAGATGCTCTGTAGGAAAATACAGGAATTCGATTCACACAGAACAAAACACAACAACCCCAAGGGGAGGGGGAGATTTTCCTGAAATATATGAGTTTCCCTGGTTTCACATGACACTGTGTATGGTGTATAATTCATGACCACAGGGGGCTGAAAATTGTCATTTCCTGGCCCCTCCAATGGTGGTTTTCCAGTGAGGAAAACATTCTGACTAACCAATGCTACTTTTTTTACTCTGAGTCTTCATGCTGGTGGAAGAAAGCCTACTTATACCTACCAGGGGAGGGGACGAGAAGGTGGGCTGCAGAGAAACGACGTAGAGTTAGTCTTGTAATCAATCATCCTCGCCTATCGTGAGGGTTTTAACAACAAAGCCTACCCACACAGACCGGCATTGATGCATCCTCACCGAGTCACTTAGGGCATAAATGAGACAACATCTATTAGATGGCTTTTTAAATATAAATATGCAGACCCAATTGATATTTTGCAGAGAACTTTGTAATGTCCAAACATGATTGTGAAAACAGAGGCAAAAGAGCTTATACGCACTTCAATGGTTTTTAGTACACAATTGTATTTCTACTGGTTCACTTAGTCTTTCGTAAGTTGAAGCATGTGTTGGGGGGTGAGGGGGCAGGAGGTAAAGTTTTTGAATCTTGAGACTTCTATGCAACATTTATTTGTTATCCTACTTAAATGAAGTTGAAGTTCAGTACAGTAAGAAAAGTGAACCTTCAGTTTGCTCTGGTTTCAGCTACATCCGTCATTTCTTCTCTTGTGTGTAGATGTTGCAAAAATGGTCTGGACGCAGAAGCAACATCAGGGCCCTTTCAAGAAGGCAAAACTTAGCATACCAGACGAGATCAGCTATCTGTAGAAATGGTAACTCTAAGGGACAGTCAGTTAATGCACAGACATTTACAGAACTCCTATGTTCGCAGGTCACCAAAGGGGAATTTGCGCTGACCATAGTGAATGAAGTGAGCCAATCTCAAGGAAGGCTCTTACAGAGCTGAAATGATCAGCCTAGGACTTTTAAAAAGGGAGTTGATCCAGAAATCACACTCCCTCCCTAGTGTTGTTACGGGGAAGGGGAGGAAAATGAAACTCTCAATGAATAACTATGAGTAACATTATTATGTGCTCTGGGATACACCTCCCTAAAACAGAGATGGAAGCTAGAGGTGTTTTTTGTTTTGTTTTTAAAGATTTTATTGATCTATATGAGAGAGAGGGCACACAAGAAGGAGGGGGGCAGAGGGAGAGGAGAAGCAATCTCCCTGCAACCGGGGACTCAATCCCAGGACCCCAGGATCATGACCTGAGCCGATGGCAGATGCTTAACCAACTGAGCTACCCAGGCGCCCTGGGAGCTGAAGGTTTTCATGAAAAGAAGTCAGCAACTGCCAGTGTTGTAGGGATTCTTGACCATTTGGTTGATACATTTTGCATTAAATATGGATTAACTGAACTTACAGTTAACATGTCAGTTTCTGGTAGGTTCTGATTAAGTAAGAGGGTTCGAAGCCAAAGATTTCCAGCTGCCCTAACTAATCATTTCTTGCCTGAGAAGCTCAGGACCAGACTGGGGACCCAGCTTGGTAGTGCCCCTTGGGAATCAGCCCGTCTGGCCAACTAACCCCTTCGATGACATCTCCAGCTTCCCTTCTCTCTAACTGAAACAAAGCATTGTGAGCCCATGACAAGGAACACCAACATCTGATTTTTTTTTACATGATTCAAAACTATTAGACAAAAAGCTATTAGTTTTCAATATAATCCTGAAGAATAGACCCCCAGGGCACCTGGGTGGTTCCATCGGTTAAGTATCTGACTCTGGATTTCAGCTCAGGTCATGATCTCAGGGTGCTCAGGGGATCAAGCCCCAAGTCGGGCTCCATGTTGAGTGTGGAACCTGCTTGGGATTCTCTCTTTCCCTCTCCCTCTCCCCTTGCCCCCTCTCACATGCATCCGTGCCTCTCGAAAGAAAGAAAGAAAGAAAGAAAGAAAGAAAGAAAGAAAGAAAGAAAGAAAGAAGAAAACAGACACCCAAAATCAGGGCTCCTAAGGATCTTCCCTCCAGAAATAAATGTTTGAAGAAGGATCTTCCCAAATGGCTATACCTATTTCTAGTGGGGCAGGAAGCCCAGAATAATTTCCATGGGAATTAAAGGAAATTCCAGGCTGACTATTACAAGGTGTACTCAGAAAGTAAGGCCTCTTAGGAAGTGGAAGCACGAAGGAACACAGTGCCACTCAGACAGTGAGAAATGAGGGATCCCACTGTGTTTCAGGGTGAATACTTGTTCTTAGGACTTTTCACTGTGGAGGAAAGCCACACAGGACGCGGTCATGCCAAGCAGCCTGGAGACAAGCCAGGTTTTCAGAGAACGTCCTGGTTTCATCCACGTTGTGTTTGCCTCAAAGCTTTCCTCATCAGCATCGAGTTACTCAGGTGATCCTGCAATTTACCTGAAGGCATTAGAGGAGTAATGTAAAAATCTAGAAGAATTGAGCTCATAAAGTGATAAGTAACATAACTCTGCGAGCCTATTAGAGGGGAAAATTGGAAAGGTTGCAGCCAATTATTAATACGACAGGTGAACATGAGCTGTCGAGGAGAAGTGTCTGGACTGGGAAACAGATTGCCGATATGAGAATGCTCAGGGCAGAAGCGGCCACCTGGCAGCCCTGGGGACCAATCCGGCCAGGAGAGGTAGTATTTTGATGGTCTACGGGGATTAAAAAAAAAAAAAAAAAAAGTGTGCAAACAGAAAACCAAGGCTTTTTGCTTTTGTTTTTTTACATAAGAAAAATCCGTATGTTTACCTTCTCTGTCTCACATTTGCAAACAAAATTCTGGTTTAAGTCCTCTAGCCCGGGTCAGAAAGAGCAGGATTAAGTGATTGCTCTTCTAGAAACCACCAAATGTTTTGCTTTTAGGAAAATGAAACCACCATGCTTCCTGGAAGAGAACCAGGCTTCAGGTGAGACAGGCCGGAGCCCGGAGCCCTGGGCCAACGTTTAAGGAGGCGCTCCCTGTCCAGCCAGCGCGGCCGGCGCAGGGGCGGCACCTGAAAGCAGGGCCTCCTTAAATTTTGGAGCCCGCCTCACCCTCCTTCTGACCCACCAGTAATCACCGGGCAGTTGGGAGGGGAGACGAAATGGGAGATAAAATGCAGGCTCTTTTGTTAAAATGAAATCGAAAAAGTATTGGGCTTCTCATTTTTATTCTATTTTAGAATTCAAATGACAGAACTCTAAATTGTAATCCCCCTGACTACCTGGAAGTAGTCAGACTCCATCACCGCCTCTTAGAAGCCTTTAGAAGCTTCTCTCAGTACTGCAATCTGTGGTTTAATACGGTTGTTTCTCGCCACTATTGAAACCAGCCTGCATGCTCTAGGCTCCCAGGACCTGCGGAATAGCTGAGCAATATCTTTTTTAACCTTTAGTTTTTAAAAAAACTTCTTGTGGTCACCGCCTGGCCTTTCTCAGTCCCCCATCACCTTTTCTTCTCAAACTCCTTTACCTTGAGTCATTGAGATCATAGGTTTCTAGACTTTCCATCTGTCATACACCCAACAGTGGTCCCACCTGGAGTTAAAAAAAATATAATATATTGTCCCTATTCCACAAAGATCTTTCTTTTGGCAAGGATGGGTTTAGGTGTCCAGAGCATATACGAGAAATAATGGACGCTGGTCCCTTAGGAGAAACACTATATACATTCTTCAGGCTAAGAAGCTCTGATTGTTGTGCTCTCTGAGCAAAAAAGCCAAAAACCGTACCTTCTCCATAGGCCCCTCGCCTTACACCACAGCAGGCGGCTCTGTTCCCTTGGCGCATCATCCCAGAGGAAGGGGCTAACGGGAAGGAAACTGTAGGCTAGTTAGTGGCCATGAGGTGGCCTGACAGAAGCACACTGCACAACGTGGGTGCTCTCGATGAGATGTGAACAAATCCCATCAGATACCTTTGAGGGAACTGCAGCGTGAGGTATTAAAAAGAAACAACAGTGCGATAAGCAGAGACAGAAAGAGGCCCAGAGAAGAAAGCAAACAGAAGGCACAAAGGCATGGAAGTCGGGAGGCAGGAAAAGCCTTCTGGAGGTGGAGGAAAGGGGGAGGAGAGGAAAGATAGCTAGTGGTTGCAGGAGGAAGGGGGACTGGAGCATCAGCCCCAGCAGTGGTGCGATTGTCCCCAGGGGCCTCTGCCCCCCACCCCACCCCTCTGCCCCCTTGTGTCCGGAGGGGACTGCACGTAGCTCCGCCTCAGTTCCCCACCCAGGACTGGCCAGCAGAGCACCACATACACCAGGCTACAGAGCCCAGGGCCACGGGCTTCTAGAACTCATACTGTCACTCTTGCAAAGAGAAGTTCTTTCTGCAGCAGTTGTGAAGCTAACGTCACCAGGAGCCACCATTGGAGAAAGCAGCCCCAAAGTAAAGTCAGGCCCAAGAAAAGTGGAGCCAAGGGGTAGAGGGAGAAAGCCCAAATCATGAAAGTGAGGCCCACCTCCGGGCCTTGGTGATACAGTAGAAGGCATCATAATGGGGTGCCTGCCGAGCGTGTATCATAGGGCACTTGCTCCAGAGGGCAATGGCATAATTGGGTACAGCTTGGAAAGATCAGCCCTCATTATTTCTAGTATATACTATATAAGCCTAACACAATGCTCGCTGCAAGAGAGAAGCTTGGAATACAATCACTTCTTAGCAAGTGATAGTTATCATTATTAGGACAGGATACTCTCATTATCATCCAGCCGAGTCCCATCTCAGACTCCCAGGGCAAAGTCACACACTTTCAAAAGTACCCTTGAAAATCCCTTCGAAAATTGCCACATTGGAAAGGCCAATAGCTCCAGATTTTTGTCCTTTCTGGACACATCACAGCTTCCTCCACAAAGTACAGTTGGGGCTGTGCATTTACATGTGGGCACTGGTACAGAATTCATCTCTTTAAATGCTGGAGTGTCAGAGATCATACCACGAAGGCACATGGCAACTGAGACCCACGGAGAGAATGACCAATGTCTGACCCCCATCTCCGCCCTTTAGGGGTCTAGCTCATTGGGTGACCTAGCAGACAACATGGCCTAAACAATGACACTGCTATCCTGCTGGCCCAACATCATTTTTTCTTTCCCTGAGTGCTTGTTGCCAAACTCACTAAGGCAAATACGAGTATGACATTTGTGCTGTTTTACCGTCAATTCTGGCTAAGCGATCACTATCAAGTGACACACAACGTGGATCAGCACTCATATCAACTGCCAGGTCAATCTATCTGGAAAATACTTTGACATTCAGACTGTCATCTCCCCAGCACGTCAGGAAAGGGAAAAGAGATCTTTTGAGAAAGTGAATTTTGTGGCAATTTTAATACAGTCCTTGGATACTTCACAGTATATGAATTTAGCCAGGCCAAAGTATGGCTTTCCCGAGGAAACTGTAATGGTCACGATAAGATCAGCACAAGTATCCTTTCCTCCCTGCCCACCGCTGATCCGACAAAGTGAGCGAGTCTGTGGGAACCGTGCTCCTGGGGAGAAGAGTGTAGCAGAAATGCCCACCATGAAGACACACAGGAAGTCAAGGTATTATGTCCTCACGGGGCCTACCATTCACCTTAAAGGAGGAAATTTGATTCAGTTAGCACCGATTTTACTCACTGAACCCAGACAGGAGAGACACTTGATATGGTTTGAGAGGGTGCAGGAGGCCCTAGAAAAACTGAGACCACAGAGGAGGGATGGGGAGGGGCTGGGGTGGAAGGAAGGAGCACGGAAGGAGGAGCACATGTCACTGAAAACAGATACTGCTGTCAACTTTCAGGGGCCCCACCTGCCACCTGGGAGAGTGAGGGGTGGGACAGTGAGTGAGGCCAGAAAACATTCTTGACAGGTCAGAAATAATCCGCCAGAAGGCATAGGCCCTATTAACTATGGGTTCTGGATCTTTCAGAATGCCTCCTTCCTCCAGATGACAGCTGAATAATATAATGGCTAGGCGTTCAGGATCTGGGGACACCTGGGTGCCTCAGTGGGTGAGCATCTTCCTTTGGCTCAGGTCGTGATTCCACGGTCCTGGGATCAAGCCCCACATCAGGCTCCATGCAGGGAGCTCCTCCCTGTGCCAACGTCTCTGCCTCCCTCTCTGTGTCTCTCATGAATGAATAAATAAAATCTTAAAAAAAAAAAAAAGTTTAGGATCTGAGTCAGATAAATCTGGATTCAAATGTGGACTGCCACCTGGTTGTTTAATGTCCTAGAGCAAGCTATGCGGCTTCTCTCCTGCCTCGGTCTCCTCATCAGTGAAGCTGACAATAATACTCTCTACCTCAGGGGATTATCTGACACGGTGGATGAAAATCATCTGGCACATAGAAAATGTTCAGTAAATATTAGTTGCTGCTAAGATGCCTTCTATCCCACCCTTAATTATTTATGCAGTGCCTGTGCTAACTGGTGTCTGTATAGATTATTGACAAAGCACCATCCTCCTCTGGGCAGCCTGAGACTGTATAGGATGCTTAGGATGTCACTTTGATCTTGGATGTGTTTACAGTCAGCAGAAATTAATTCACACACTAGATTTGTCAGTCACCATAGGCTCCAGGGCCCTGCTGAGGAAAGACCTTGGGCCAAAGAAGAAAGAAACACTCAATGTCAATAAGTGAATTTGAATCTTCACCAAAGTGGGCTCTTATTCAAATGAGCTAGCTCAAGATATGAAACTTCTAGGAATGGTCTCCCTTGACAATCAGGTGGAAGCTCTGGTTTCTGCATTCCGGGAAAGCAGTTGGGAGAAACAGGCCTTTTCAAGGACCCCCAGACTCACACCAGAAAGAAAACATCTGGAATAGCGCACTGTCACAGGCTCTGTCACACACGAACTTGTGAGAAGTGGTCACTTGTCTTTGGAATTTCATTATTTCCAACCAAAGGTGGGTGTTCCCACTGTGCACCCCTAGGGGACCTAACCTAGGTGCTGGTTGTTTTAGAAGAACCCCAGGACGTCCTTTGGTGATGTGAATATCACCTATATTTTCTGCTGAATTACCCAGTAAGATTTAAATTCATGAAATGGTCTCCTCATCTTTGGAAAGTGAACTGGTTAAGAAAGCAAGACAGCAGCTCGGGTAATATTCATTACAAACAACGCTCCCCCCCCCCCCCCCAGTTTCATCACCTCCATAATTAATTTCGTGGCTCAGGTACAGGAAGAGATTTAAAGCCATGTTTATAAAATGAATTAGCCTCTCCCTCATCTTATTTAGAGTTCTCCGTTGTGAATATACTCAAATTGTAATGGAGAGGCAATTTATGAGAAGGCTCTCTGGTGTCCTTGATTCTGTATCCTCTAGAGGATTTATTATTTAGTTCTTCTCCTCTCTTGGGGCCAGAAGAGAGACCATATGGCTGGAAAGACGGAGGCTTTGCCACTTTTTGTTCAAAAGGACTTGTTCTTCAAATGTCACATTTGGGATATTTTGGTGAGGCTCAACAGCGAGGGCCAGGGAGCAATGAGGTGGTAGGGAGGGTGGAGCGGGGTGCGTCTGTAACTCCTAAGTAAGCATGCAGATTATCCTGAATGTGGCTGCAAGGGCAACCTCTAGTTCTAGGTTTGTGAGGCCACATGCAGGTGTGCGCAGCCCAGACATTCGTTCTAGTGCTGCCTCCGCTCTTATCTTGCCCTGGATCCTGGAAAAATCAATGTATTCCCCATTTTCTCGACAGTAAGACGAGGAGGTTGGAGCAGACAAGCTTTCAGTCTCTTCCAGCCATGAAATTCCATGATTTACCAATTTACCGATTTACCAGTTGTAAAACTCTTCCTGATTTCGACATGTCTTTCAGGTCTGGGTAGTCGATAACATACATACATACACATCTTTAAAATTGTGACTCTTTGCCTGTGTTGAGCCGTATCTCGATCAACAGGAAAAAAAAAGGCCGAAGCTGGTTATTGGAGCTGCACTGTCCAGTACAGCAGACGTTAGCACATGTGGCTATTTACATTTAGCCTTGTTTTTCCATTAGACGAGCCACGTTTCCAGGGCAGCATGGCCACACGTGCTACTGGCAACAGTATAGGACAGCACAGACGTACAACATTCCGACATCACAGAGCTCTCTATTGGACAGTGCTGTCATTAGTAGGAAAATAATTTTTTTTTAAGATTTTATTTATTTATTCATGAGACACACACACACAGAGAGGCAGAGACACAGGTAGAGGGAGAAGCAGGCTCCATGCAGGGAGCCCGACATGGGACTCGATCCTGGGACTCCAGGATCACGCCCTAGGCCGAAGATAGGCGCTAAACTACTGGGACTCGATCCCGGGCTGAAGATGGTGCTAAACCGCTGAGCCACCAGGGCTGCCCTGGAAAATCATTTCTTTTACTCTAAAAAAACTTTTATGTAATCTCTACGCCGAACGTGGGGCTCGAACTCATGACCCTCTGAGATCAAGAGTCACCTGCTCCACTGACTGAGCCTGCCAGGCACCCCAGAAAGCAAATCATTTCTAAGTAAGAGCCTAGTTCAGGTGCAAAAGACTGGCTACTACCCCATGGGGAGTTCTCCCTCCTTATTCCGGATTGGTAAATCGTGACCTCCAAAGCCAGTCCCATAAGCAAATAGTCATTTTTTAAGGCAGAATTTAAGGCATCCCAATGACCTCCTTAAGAACACCTCCCCCACGAGCTTGTCATGGGGTTTCCCCACCCACTCTTACTTCTCTCCCTCCCTCCCACCCCTGCGAACTTCCTCCTCTCTCTGCAGACCTCTGCTATCTAGGGTCCCTGATAGAACAAGCCAGGGAAGCAGCCTTTGGAGAGACAAAAATATAGCATTTCCCTCTATTCAAATATGCCATTCGTTACAGGGTATAGTGTTGTTTGGTTTTGGTTCTAACTTTTTATTTTGAGATCATTTTAGATGTTCAGATGAGTTGCCAGAAGAGTTCTTGCACCTTCCTCATACAACTTCCCATAGGTTTACATCTTATGTAACCATCATGCAATTATCAAAACGAAGAAACTCACGTTAGAATAATTCTATTAGCTAAACGGCAAACTTTATTTGGATCTTGTCAGTTTTTCACTAATTCCTTTTTCTATTCCAGACCCAATCCAGCATGCCACATTGCACTTGGCTGTCACATCTCCTTGTCTCCCCCTCTCAGTAACAGTTCCTCAGTTCTCCTTGTCCCTCATAAGCTTGACTTTTTTTAAAAATATTTTATCTCTTTATTTATTTGAGAGAGGGAGGAAAAAAAAATCACACAGGTGGGGGGAGGGGCAAGCAGACTGCCCACTGAGTGGGGAGCCAGATGCCAGAGAGATCATGACTTGAGCTGAAATCAAGAGTTGGATGCTTAATGCACTGAGCCACCTAGGCACCCCACAAGCTTGACACTTTCAAAGAGTATTTGTCAGTAATGTTGTGGAATGCTCCTCGGTTTGGCTTTGCCTGATGTTTTATGATTTGGCTGAAATCGTGCATTATTGGGAAGGTTAAATCAGGGGTAAGGTATCTAAGGTGTCCTTCACAGTGTGTCCTTTCCAGAGCGACAGGGCTGACAGCAGCAAGTCAAGCTCCTCAGAGAGCAAAGTCGAGAGTCCTGGTTCTCATGCCCCAGGACTCAGCCAATGGCATGGGGGTGGGAGCCCAATGGGGAGAGAATAACCTTGGGGTCCTCACTGGAGGGAATCTGCAATGGAATCTGGGGGTTTTACTCCTTTTTCTCTCACCCTCCTAGAAATTCTCTGGGATTCCCAATATCTTTTTTTTTTTTTTAAGATTTTATTTATTTATTCATGAGAGACAGAGAGAGAGAGAGAGAGAGAGAGAGAGAGGCAGAGACACAGGCAGAGGGAGAAGCAGGCTCCATGCAGTGAGCCCGATGCAGGACTTGATCCCGGGACTCCAGGATCGCGCCCTGGGCCGAAGGCAGGCACTTAACTGCTGAGCCACCCAGGGATCCCCCCAATATCTTTTTAAATGAGTTTCTTTTCTGCTTAAATCAAACCCACCCTGCTTACAACTCAGAATGCTCACAGATGGAGAAATTGGAACCAGAGTGGTTATGGGAAACAGATTTTGAGGTAAATCTCGGGAAATCTGGGGTTGGTTACCAGGCCTAGTTGGAGAAGATAACAGGGGAATAAAACATGCAGGTAAGGTGTGATTCTTTTGGGTTCTACAGCGTGGTGGCAAAATGGTTCATATATCGTGACCTGTGGTCCTCTGAATAAAGCACTCATTCATACATAGCAGGCTTCAGGGGACCGTGTGACTGCTGCCCAACAATGGGATGGAAACCGGAAGGAATTCAAGATGATCTAACAGTGGGGTTGGTATCTCTACAGGGGATAGGCAATTTAAATTTAAAAGAGCTCAAATATGTAAATTCTTGGCCCAAAACATCGCCCCAAAACACTATGACTGTTAAAATAAACTCTCATTTCTTGCAGCCATATTTCCCGATGAAGCCAAACTCAAAATTGGACCCTGCAGGCCAATGAACTTCATTGCCAGTTGAATCCACAGCCTCACTACATCTTTTGTACAACATTTAGAGCATTGATTAGGAAAGAGTAAAAGCCTAGGAGTTGGAATGCCGATCTGGGGAGGCTCCAACAGGCTCTGGGGATAAAGGTCCCCTGGCTTCCCATGAACCTGCCACAAAGGCCATGACGCTCCATCTCCCCTTCTCTGACCATTGTCACCTCGTGGAAGAGCTCCAGTCACTTCATCAGGCCAAAAGTTGTCCTCATGCCCTTCAGTTACAACATTCTTACACTTCTAGTTAGCTTTTTAATTAAAGTCCCAGAATGTTCTGGAAGGTCAAGTCTACTACCCAGTCTGAGCAGAAAAGACTTACATAGCAAAATACGTAATTTCTTTTAGCGCAAATTTGGCAACCAGATATGGGGATGTACTCTGATGAGCCATACTAAGGACAGAAGTACATATTTGTAGCCTGAACTGGATTTGATTATAGGTCTATTTGCCAGAGAGTCTGGGTTCACTGAGTTAGCTCAGGCAGCTGGGAACAGTTTCAGTTGTTTATTTGTTTAGTTGTCTGAAGTCTGTAATCATTGATAGTCCCTGCTGAATGAGACTGAGATGCCAAAAATTAGTTGATGAAATGTAGTTGAAGGAATCCAAAGCCTTGGAGTTTGGGGAGAGAGGAATGTTGAGAGAAGATTCATCGTAAGTGACTAAGTGAAACACATTCCCTCCGACCTTACCTTGCCTCCAAAGAGGACCCCAAGAAAACACTCCCTTCTTCCACACATGGACAAATGCACGGGTGAAGTAAGGGCCAATGTTTTTGTAGGACACCCGGGTTGCCGTTCTCTATAGGCTGGGTTGCTGGTGGTCTTAGAAAACACCTATTCCTCAAGAACACCCAGAATACCACTGAAGCCTTCTAGTCAGAAAGGCAGCCTCTGGGGAGTAAGGTAAGAAATTGAGTTTTGAGGGGCACCTGGGTGGCTCAGTGACTGAGCATCTGCCTTTGGTCAGGTGGTGATCCCGGGGCCCTAGGATGGAGTCCCACATCAGGATCCCTACAGGGAGTCCGCTTCTCCCTCTGCCTGTGTCTCTGCCTCTCTCTCTCTGTGTCTCTCATGAATAAATAAATAAAATCTTTAAAAAATATATCAAGTTTTGACCAAAATCCTATCCCAGGAGATTCAGTGAAATCTTTAACCCTTCCCCCATTACTAAGTGTGTCACCTGAAGAAGTAGTGGAATCCTCACTTTGGGGCTCCCTTAGAAGTGAAAGGAAGGCTACTAAGGCCAGAGAATCTGATGGAAGTCCCTGAAGCATACTGACGGCCCCTAATAGATAGTAAATCAAAACCTATACTTTATCTCTGGGACAAATGCAGAGATAAGTTTTTTCATCAAAGATGTAAGGGGTTGTATAGTATATAAATCAGCCAGGGTCCATATTTGTTGCTTCTGACTGAAGATGCTCATCGATGAAGGAATTAAAACCAGAACTGAGGGATCCCTGGGTGGCTCAGCGGTTTGGCGCCTGCCTTTGGCCCAGGGCGTGATCCTGGAGTCCCCGGATCGAGTCCTGCGTCGGGCTCCCTCCATGGATCCTGCTTCTCCCTCTGCCTGTGTCTCTGCCTCTGTGTGTGTGTGTGTTTATCATAAATAAATAAATCTTAAAAAAAGAAAATGAAACCAGAACTGGTTAGAGGCAACAGACTATATGCAGAGGATAGATGGGTTTTGGAGAATGAATGACAGTGGATTATCATGCGGTTAATAAGATGGTTGTTTTAATTGCCACTGCTCTTCCAGATGAGGTCTCTCAACTGAAATAAATCAATACAGTCCCTGGTACTTTCGATGCTGGCACTGCCTTTAAAAAGTGCATACTTTTGGGACACCTGGGTGACTCAGTGGTTGAGCATCTGCCTTTGGCCCAGGTCATGATCCTGGGGTCCTGGGATCAAGTCCCACATCCAGCTCCCCACAGGGAACCTGCTTCTCCCTCTGCCTATGTCTCTGCCTCTCTCTGTGTTTTTCATAAATAAATAAATAAAATATTTTTAAAAAATAAATGAAAATAAAAAACGTGTACTTTTTTCCTCCGCTGCAACAAGTAGAGAACATTCAGAAGTTTGCTTGTGCCTGATTGGGCAGCAGTACCTCGTACTTCCTCATCACCTTGCTTCAGGGCTGTGCCAGCGGATCCCTGGTCATCTCTCTTTCCCAAAAGACATCACCCTGATCTACTGCATCGATCACATCATAATAACAAAACTTGGAGAGCAGAAAACAGCAGGTGCCAAGGATGTATTGGTAAGATACATGTAAGCCAAAGTAGCCAATATACCCCACGAAAATAAAGGCCACATCAGTAAAGTCTCTGGGAGGTCCATGAGGGCATGAAGGGATACCTTCTCAAAACTGAAGAACTAATCATCGCACTTTACAGCCCCTAAGAAAGAAGCACAGTGCTTTGTGAGCTTCTTTGGCATTTGGAGGCAACATATGTGACATTTGGTAGTGCTGCTTCCCTGCAGACAGGTAACTTGAAAGGCTACTCGTTGTAAGTAAGGGCCAGCTTGTCTCCATCTAGCCGGTCTGCCACAGTGACAGCCCTTCCACTTGAGCCTCATGACAGCAGATCCAGTGGTTCCAAAGTGTCCACCACAGATGACGATGCTATATGAAACCTCTGCTGGACTCCTTGTAAAATCACAGCAGGGGACTCCAGGTTTTAGAAGCAAAGCCACAACTTCTTGGCAAGCATTATTTCTCTTTTGAGAAACAGGCCTTGCTACTGGACTGTGATGGATGTTGAAACTCCAAGCGTAGAACACCAGCTAAACCAGAACTGCACATCATAAAGTGGGTTTTATCTCATCCTCCTGGCCATAATTCAGCCATTCCCAGAAGCACCCATCATTCAGGCTGAACAGATCCTGAAGGCACAAGAAAATTGTACGAGCAGATGGCTCACACGCCCAGGCTGCATCATCCTATTATGTTATGACCCTTCCCTAACCCACACCTGGGCCTCGTGGAGAGTTCTGATCAGTTGACTGGAAGTGGAAAAAATCGATGTGTGCATGTATGGTTTTGCACTATATGCTGGTGCCAGCCGGAAATAGGCTGCTGAAGAGTTACCTCCGACACAGGGGTGGCCTTGAAAGCCAGTTAAGAAAAGAAATCTTCCCAATCAATATAACCTTGGCTGTTTTTCATTCTCTGTCTTACCTCAAAAGAGAGAGGCGCTGAGGTCTGTCTATATAGGTAGTGGTTAATTGTTTGGCTATATGGTAAGGAAATAGTAAAGCATAAGATTTATGGGTTGATGACCAGATTAGGGAAAGACTATGGATCAGTCTCCAAGAATAAGCATGGAATGTACCAAGCAAATATGCACCAAAAGCCCCTCGTGGTGGAGGAGGCTTTTGTTAATAAGGGTGACATGATTTATTTTCTGAATATCAGCCAACCATTATCCCCAGCAACCTAGTGTTCACTCAATAGGTTCATGAAGTGAGTGGCCACAGAGGGTGGAAGGGAAGCTGGACATGAGGTCACAAACATGGGCATGTCCTCAGCTGGCCGAGTATCCAAGTTTCCTGCAGAAGTGATGTACCCTAAGCGTCAATATGGTGCCATACTCAGGAGGAATGGGTGGCCTCATTGTAGCTGGTTCATCACACTGGATTCGTTCTGTAATTGAAGAGGTGGTAATCCATCCTCCCTGGAATTAACACTTATTCTGGATTTGGATTACATTTGCTTTCTTTCCTACTGTGCTTCTTCCTTCATGACCCACACAGTCTTCATTACTAATCATCATGGAGTCTCCCATTCACATTAAGTTACTTTTCCGCAAAGCACACACTTGTAATGTGTAAGAAGACAAGCAATGGGCTGATGTCCACAAGATTCACCAATCTAACCATGCAGCCCATTTCTGAGAAGCAGATGCCCTTACAGGACAGCAGAATAGCCTGCCGAAGGCCCCATTCTAGCAACGGTAAAGGTAGAAAGAATAAACCTCGCTCTTAAATGGAAAAAAATGACACTGCAAATATGCAACAATTTTTGACCTGTGGAAATGATGAGTTCATGCCATTCAACCTCATGGTTTGGGGTACACAGAATGTGCTGAACTAGCAATAGTATGTGGTGTTCTTTCACGTGTGAATAGGGCAGACAGAATCGTATGATCTCATGATCACTTGCAACCGTTTTGTTTTCTGCTCCCTGGCCTTTGTCTGGATGTCTTAATAAGCAAGGAAAGAATACTTCCTCCAGGTGAGGTAGTAATGGTCCCATTGTATTTGAAGCTGAGACTCACACCTGCACTTTTCATGACTCTCCTGCCATTGGGTAAATAGGCAAAAAACCCAAGTGTGTGTGCATGTGTATGTTGATGGGGATGTGATGGATTCTGAAGTAACTGATCAGCTTATAAAGAAGCAATGGAGTTGCTGCTCTACAATGGAATGGAGAGGAGCCTGGTGGGGACCAAGAGGTCCCCTGTGGTGCATCATAGGACTGCAATGTTCTCGGAACCTGGAATCCTGAGTCTCAATATGTTTTCTTTTATGAGCCAAAATCAATTGCTCTAAACTGCAACTAAGAACTCTGCCACATTGGGCTGGACCTCAGGTCCATAGCTATAGAATGGAAGTAAAAAAATTGGCCCTCTGTAGGGTAATGAGTAAGGATACAGACCTACATATGAGAGAGTTATATTTTTTTAAAGATTTTATTTACTTATTAGAGAAAGCATGAGCAGGGGAGGAGAGAGGCAGGGGAAGAGGGAGAAGCAGACTCCCCACCAAACAGGGAGCCCAACACAGGGCTCAATCCCAAGACCCTGGGATCATGCCCAGAGCCAAAGGCACATGCTTAACTGACTGAACCACTATTGCATTCCAAGAGAGAGTTCTTTTTTAAAAAAAATTTATTTATTTATTCATGAGAGACCCAGAGAGAGAGGCAGAGACACAGGCAGAGGAAGCCTGATGCGGAACTCCATCCCAGGACCCGGGGATCATGACCTGAGCCGAAGGCAGACACTTAACCACTAAACCACCCAGGTGCCCCCAAAGTAGAGTTCTTTTTTTTTTTTTAAGATTTTACTTATTTATTAATGATAGTCACACAGAGAGAGAGAGAGAGAGAGGCAGAGACATAGGCAGAGGGAGAAGCAGACTCCATGCATTGGGAGCCCGACGTGGGATTCGATCCCGGGTCTCCAGGATCGCGCCCTGGGCCAAAGGCAGGCGCCAAACCGCCGCGCCACCCAGGGATCCCCTCAAGGTAGAGTTCTTAATTCAAGTCCTGGCTCTGCCACTGTTTACATGTGGCACCTTTGGGAGGTTACTTGACATTTCTGATCTTTATCCTCATCTATAAAATAAAAATGACAATAATAACACCCATATCAGGGCTTTTATGGTAATTAAATGAGATAGTCCACATAACATGCATATAGCGAGGATCAATGATGTCAGCTATCATTACCTATGCTTTTCTGAGTTGATATGAGTCGTAAGGAAGATATCTAGAATTATACAGTGTTAGTTATCATTTAGGATTTGTCTTCCCCTTCCTTTATTTGATGATTACTTCCACTGTAAAAATGGGAAGAGAGACCTTTGTGTGCTGGTGGAAGGAGTATGGGTAAGAGTTAGTGCACCGGGGTGTCAGTACCTGCTTCTCGCTGTGTGGCCCAGGGATGGTCAGTTTCCTCATCTGTGATTTCAGTGGGTTAGACTTGGCTTCCCCAACTTTTTTCCAGGTCCAACATGTTCAGGGTGCAGAAAGATGAACTACAGGCTGCACTCCTCCTAGACCTTCATATCTCTGGGGTTCATCCTGTAATGGAGTAGCTGATAGGCATTGGATAAGATAGAAATTTATTCAGATCTTGATTTTTCCCAGTGTGAGACTTAATGACAGTTCCCCTCAAATATTTCAGTGAAAAGAATCAGAACTCTCAAATGAGCTAAGACATAGCCAATGCTTAGAACAACTTTGGGACAATAGGCAAGTATAAACCATGACACCATACTCTTCCTAGGTATGTGGAGCCCACAGGATGTTCCAAGGTATTTGTTCTCTTTAAAAAATAGGATGTGAAACTGACTTGGAAAAAAATGAGCCAGTCTTTATAGAAGAGGCTAGATTTGAATAGCTTACTGACTATATTACACAAATAACTTGAGGAGAAAAGAAAAGATTGAGTAATCCCCAGAATGTTGAAAGAGGAATAATTGCTGGGGACATGATACCATTACTGTAAATGTTTTGTCCTTAGTTCTGAAAGTTCTCTGAATTTTTTTCCATCTCATTATGTTTCTTAACTAAATTTCAAAGTGTTGACTAAACAAAAGATTCTAAAGAGAAAGGCCTAGTAAGGAGTGTATTTTTAATAATTTTAAGTAATTGCATCTCTGCAGATTAAAACTATTCTTGTCTTTCTCTCAGGCATTCTGACATGACAGTAAGAGAGTATCATTAAGTGCATTGCAAATGTTAAAAAAAAAAAAAAAGCAGAGATGTCTTGAATGAGGGACTCCCTAATTTAGACCATGAAACTTTCATAGGATTCTGGGGGAAAATGTTTTCTAGAGCAATAAACTGGCATTGTTTACAGGTGATATGATCACCTATGGGGCAGGGGTATAGAACAAGAAAGCATTAGGATTAATTGAGAGTTTAGTAAGGTCATTTGTGTGATCAACCTACTAAAGTAGCAGTTTTTACCAAATAACCAACTAGAAATTTTAATGAAAAATTGAATAAAATCTTTTGTTCATAATAGCAACAAAACCTAGGAATTGTTTACAGATTAACTAAAAATCCTGAAGTCTTTTGTGAAGAAATCTGAAATTGATGAAGAGCATAGTCGATCTAAAAAGTGGGAAGGCAGGGATGACTGAGTGGCTCAGTGGTTGAGTGCCTGCCTTTGGTTCAGGGCCTGATCCTGGGGTCCTGGGATCGAGTCCTGCATCGGGCTCCCTGCATGGAGCTTGCTTCTCCTCCCTCTGCCTAGGTCTCTGCCTCTCTTTCTGTGTCTCTCATAAATAAATGAAATATTTTTAAAAATAAAAATAAAAAATAAATAAAAAGTGAGAAGACAGTCCCTGCTCTTAGATGGACAACTTAAAAGGTGAAATGTGTCAGTGTTTTTAAATTAACCCATGAATAGATGCAGTCATAATCATGATTAGACATTGAATTTTTGAGGGACTTAGACTTACATCAACATGCATATGGAAGAATAAAACATCTAAATCCATCTCGAAAATACTAGAGAAAGGATTTTCCACACTAGACAATAAAATATACCATAAAGCCACAGGGGGAAAAAAAAGTGTGATATTGGTATAAGAAGAAGCTAATGGAGCTTAGTATTTGTTGGCAATGGAACTACAAACCAATGAGAAAAGGAGAGATATTTAGCAGCTAGTATTGGGGACACTGGTTCACCTTGAAGAAAAATAACATTGCATTTTTGCACAATAGCACTTACAAAGGTGACATCCAGATGGATAAATACCAAATGTGGAAGCTAAAAACTACGAAGTCAAGAAAACCTAGGATAACACCTTTCTGATACAGGCTTGAAGGCAGACTTTCTAAATAAAATAAAATTAACCAGAAAAATAGAAAAAGAAGAAAAGGAGCTGAACCGGTTTCATTTACAAAATGAAACCAAAAAGGCTAATAAAAACATGAAGACAAGCTCAAACTCATTGGTAATTAGAGAAATGCAAATAAAATCAAGGGCAGAAATTTACACCTGGTGACAATTGGAAAGACAATGGCAAATGTTGGTGATGACTGGAGACAGAGGGACATTCATTCATGGTGGGTGGAGGCTGGACTGGTACAGGCTCTCTCAGGAGCAACCAGTCGCTGCTCAGCCATAGTAAGTGTACACATGCACCTGTGCCCCTGAAGTCTCATTCCTGGGACAAATCTTAAGGAAATGTGTATACGAGTCCATAAGAAGACATAAATAAGGATGTTCTTTGCAACAGTCCTTGTAGTGGGGGGAGGGGGGAACCCATCTCGTGTCCATCACTGGGAAAGTGTGTATCTAAAATGTGGTGGATGCAAGTGCCATGTGGACAACGCAAATATGTCCTTGTCCTAATCCCTGGAACCTGTGACTGTTACTTTATATGTCATACAGGACTTTGCAGATGTGATAAAGTTAAGGATCTTGAAATGGGGAGATTATCCTGAATTATCTGGGTGGGCTCCGTGTGATCACAACAGTCTTTATAAAAGGGAAGCAAGGGAGTCAGAGTGAGAGGGACATGGGATGACAAAACCAAAGCTAGAGTGATAGGCTTTGAAAATGAGGAAGGGCCACAGCCAAAGAATACAAGCAGCCACCAGAAACTGAAAAAGGAATAAAATAGATTCTCCCCTCAGAGCTTCCAGAAGGAACCAGTCTGCCTGACACTCTGACTTTAGCCCAGTGGTCAAATTCTGACCTCCGGGGCACTAAGAGAGCACATTTGTGTTGTTGTAAGCATGTAGAATTGTTCCAGCGCTAATAGGAAACCAATACACACTGACATTATGCCAGTTAGAAGCAATGCAGTAAATACACAGCAACATAAATTCATCCTAAACTTAACATTAAAACTTAAAAATATTAAGAGAAAAAAAATTTTTTACACAAATATCATGTTCAAGGGATTAGAAAACTCAATATCATGAAGATGTCATTCTGCTCAAACTGGTGTATAGATTCAATGCGATCCCAATCAAATTCCTAGTAGGGATTTTTGTAGAAATTGGCAAGTTGATTCTAAAATTTATATGGAAATACAAAGGAACTAGAATAGCTAAAACAAGTTGGAAAAGGAAGGATAAATTTAGAGAACTATATTACTTGGCTTCAAGATTTATTTTAGAGCCCCAGGAATCAAGACAGTCTGGTTCTGGCATCAAGACAGACTTATAGATCAATGGAAGAGAACGTAAAGTCCAAAAGCAATGCCAAAAGTATGACCCTGTAAGAAGCAAATTGATAAATCGAACTTCATCAAAACTAAAAACTTCTGCTATTCAAAAGACTCTAGTAAGAGAGTGGAAAAAGGGCCATAGACTAGGAAAGAATATTTATGAATTATATATCTGACAAAGCACTTGTATCCAGATTATAAAAGTAACTCAAACTCAATGCAAGAAAACAAACACCCTCCTCCGCAAGTGGGCAGAAGATTTGAACAGGCACCTCACCAAAGAAGATATACAGATGGTGAATAAGCATATAAAAAGGAGGCTCAACTTCATTAGTTATTGGGGAAATGCACATTAAAGCCATAATGAGATACCACTGTTAGAATGTCTACAATGGAAAGGACCGTCTACACCAAGTGGTGGTGAGTGTGTGAAGGAACTGCAGACACTTCTGGAAAGTAAAATAATGCAACTATTTTGGAAGTACATTTGGCAGCTTTGTAAAAAGTAAAACATATACATTCCATATAATGTAGACGTTCCATTCCTATGCATTTACCCAAAAGAAATAAAAACATGGGGAGCCTGGGTGGCTCAGTGGTTGAGCATCTGCCTTCGGCTCAGGTCCTGATCCTGGGGTCCTGGGGTCGAGTCCTGCATCGGGCTTCCCTGGGGGAGCCTGCTTCTCCCTCTGCCTGTGTCTCTGCCTCTCTCTCTCTTTGTGTCTCTCATGAATAAATAAATACAATCTTTAGGAAAAAGAAACAAAAACATATGTCTATTTAAAAAGTAGTACCTGGCTATTTGTAGCAGTTTTATTTCTACACTTGATCTTAGCCAAAAGGCCGAGAAGTGATGTTTTATTTCTAAGAGCCAGAAACTGAAAAGAACCCAAATGTCCACCAGCAGGTGACTAGGCAAATAGTTTGGTATATCAAAAAAACCAAAAGACCCCCCAAAAAACAAACAAAAAACAAACAAAAACTATCGATACGCACAACGTGAATGAATCTGAAAAAGTTTGCTGTGTGAAAAAAGTCAGACCAAAAAAAGAATACATGCTCTCTAATTCCACTTATATAAAATTATGGAAAATGCAAACTAATCTATAGCAATAGAAAGCAGATCACCTGTCGCCTGGAGGTGAGGCGATGGCAAAGGGTGAGAGGAGAGGTTACAAAGAAGCCAGAGGAGGGCAGCCCAGGTGGCTCAGCGGTTTAGCACCGCCTTCAGCCCAGGCTTTGATCCTGGAGATGGGGGATCGAGTCCCACATCGGGCTCCCTGCATGGAGCCTGCTGCTCATTCTGCCTGTGTCTCTGCCTCTCTCTCTCTCCCTCTCTCTCTCTCTCTCTCTAATAAATAAATAAAATCTTAAAAAAGAAGAAGCAAAAGGAAACCTTCAGGGGGTGGATGGATATGTTCACTGAGTGCGGTAGAGTACGGTTCACAGGTGTCCACACTGACTCAACATATTCAGTATAATGCAGGTCAATGAGACTTCAGTAAAACTCTTAAAAATAAGATAAACTCACAAAAGGAAAAAAAAAAAGGCAGAACAGGATACATAACAAAATGCCACGTACCTCATGAAAGATGCACACAAGACAACACTCACTTCGAAAGAATGGTAAGCAAAAATAAATACATCTATTTATACAATACCCACGTTAGACAGCTGACCTCTAGGTGGGAGGGAGCCCAGGGATCAGAGGGGGTAAAAGAGAAAGAAGAAAGAAGAGAGAGACTTATACAGACCAACGAAGACAAGCGAGGTACACAATGAACTCAATCCTCTGCATAAGGATAGTTATTTTCTCTTCATTGAATATTTTTTAAAAAGTTCCTTGGGACAAGGGAAATTTTTATCTCAGTTCAGAAAAGGAGTATTTCCAAAAAAAAAAAAAAAAAAAGAAAAGGAGTATTTCTGAGACCTAGGAAATGGATACAGTAATTTGTAGCCTTTTTTAAAAAAGATTTTACTTATTTATTTGAGAGAGAGAGTACGAACAGGGTAGGGGTAGGGAGAGGGAGAAGCAGGCCCCTCGCTGAGCAGGGAGCCTAACTCGGGGCTCAATCCCAGGACCCTGGGATCCTGACCTGAGCTGCTTAACCCACTGAGTCACCCAGGGTCCTCTCCTTTGTATCCTTTGCCTTCAAAGGGTTACATCTTAGCATTTTGGGAGGTAGAACTGAGCTTGTATATGCCACAGCTCGGAGAAGCCTGCTAGAAATCCTGCTAGCAGGGAAATGCTGGCATTCTCGAGAAGGGCATAATTACCTCGATGTTTATAAAACTCCATCATACCCTACATGCAGGCCCATTGCACAGATGTTTAAGTACCTTCAAGCTGTGTTTTCATATGTACAGCTAATAACTCCTAGCTGTGGTTCCCTTTAAATAAAGCCAACAGTAACCAGGAGATATGCTTGGCAGAGGAGTTCCCCTGCGTAAAACATCATTTATTTTTAGTTTATTGCAGAGAAATGGGGGGGGGGCACTTGGAAAATAATTAAAAGTGTGTGCCTCCTTATAACAGCTATCTCTACTAACTGAACTTCTAACCTGACATAAATACATTGCATACTGTAACCTGTTTCTCCTGATTATTAACCTTGAGTGTGGCAACCTATAAATCATCTCCGAAACAGCTGGCGCTCAGCATTGCCCCAAAGGTATATGATTACGATCGTTTTATATATATCTTGGTATGCAGACATGAAAAATTCATTGAAGAGGTTGGTATTGTAAGACTCATTGTAATGAATTTTCTCAAAAACATAGATCATGCTTAAAATAGGTGTCTGCTTATTATAATGCAGCCATTTATATCTTCTTGAATTACCTTGCCCATAGCTCAGCCATTTTCTTAAAGTCAAACACGATGATACCTAAACAGATTTACGGCAGTCACTTTGCACTGCTTAAAAGTAGAAGTTTGCTTTCTCCCCCTTTTTGGTGTTAATGCCTACAGAATCCAAGGGTACAGTATGTGTGTGTGTGCGTGTGTGTGTGCGCGTGTGTATGTAAGAGAATCATTTGGAAGGTCATTCCTTAAGGGCATCCCCATTTACTTGGGTCTGTCAACCATGGACACATAGAGCACAGAAACCCCAGACAGCATTATGCTTCTCACAACTTATCAAGATGTTCCACTACTCTCTACAGAATGGTTCATATCAACATTTATTAGAATAATAAAATCTTAGAGCTGAAAAAGTCCTCAAATGTCACTGAGGTCTTCACTGTGCAAACGGAGCAAACCCAGGGAGGTAGTGACTTCCTCAAGGTCACACACCTGGCAAGGAGGAGGTTCCAGATTTGAGCTCAGGTCTTGGGTTCATAATAACAACACAATAATCACTTGCGTGGTGTTTTCCAGGTGCAGGGACAGTGCTAAGTGCTTGACACATGTTATCCCATTGAATTCTCACTGCAGGCTTCTGAAGTGGGCCCTGTCACCACCACCACCACCACCACCACCAGCATGATCCCTCCTTTACATCTAGGAAAACAGGTCCAGAGAGGTGGCACAGCTTGTCCTGGGGCACACAGCTTATAATCAGCTCGGTAGGATTTAGTCAGTTTGACTCTGGCCTGAATCCCTATTTCTAACTATGACATTTTACTCTGTTTTACTTCTGTGAGATCGTTGCTTACTTTTTCCTTTGCGATGTGGTTGGCCAGACTCGTAAACTGTTACTTTCTGAATTCATAAAAAACAAAAATAAAACAAAACCCCCAAACACAGGGTGTTAGTTGGCTAACACTGCTGTAACAAAGTCCCACAGATGGAGTGGCTTAAACTAATGTATTCTCTCACCGTTCCAAAGGCTAGAGGTCCAAGACCAAGGTGGCATCAGGGTGGGCTCCTTCTGAGGCCTCCCCTTGGCTTGTAGAAGGTCATCTTCTTGTGTCTTCACATGGTCTTCCCTCTGTACCTGCCTGTGCCTTAATCTCCCCTTCCTTTTTAAAAAAGATTGTATTTATTTATGAGACACAGAGAGAGGCAGAGACACAGGCAGAGGGAGAAACAGGCTCTGCGTGGGGATCCTTGGACTCCAGGATCACGATCTGAGCCAAAGGCAGATGCTCAACCACTGAGCCACCCAGGTGACCTCTAATCTCCCCTTCTTTTTAAAAAAGATTTTATTTATTTATTCATGACACACACAGAGAGAGAGAGAGAGAGAGACAGAGACAGAGACAGAGAGGCAGAGACACAGGCAGAGGGAGAAACAGGCTCCATGTGGGGAGCCTGATGTGGGACTCGATCTTTGGACTCCAGGATCACGCCCTGGGCTGAAGGCAGGAGCTCAACTGCTGAGCCACCCACGTGTCCCTAATCTCCCTTTCTTATAAGGACAGCAGTCATACCAGATTAGGATCGCCCACATGACCTTGCCCTAACCCACCTTTCTAAAGACCCTATTTTAACTATAGCCATATTCTGAGCTGCTGAAGGTTAGGGCTTCAATATAAGAAGGGGATCAGGACACAGTTCAGCCTCTACCACACAGTGTTATAAAAAACACCCAATTAAAAATGAACGGGTTCAGTACTTACAGGTGTATAAATCTTCATTCTTTACCAGGTATGAGCTGTTAAAATCAGCAAAACCTTTGTCTCTGTGTCCTTTTAAACTAATCTTTGTGGGGCTCCTGGGTGGCTCAGCCAGTTAAGCGTCTGCCCTCAGGTCATGATCCTGGGGTCCTGGGTTCGAGCACTGCATGGGGCTCCCTGTTCAGTGGGGAGCCTGCTTCTCCCTCCCCGTCTGCCTCCCCCCTCCACCCCACTTGTTCTGTCTCTATCATGCTCTCTCTCTTTCTCAAATAAATAAAATCTAAATAAACTAATCTTCAGAAAACAAGAGCTGGTTTTGGCAGAGGATCTGTCTGCTTGCTCTTCTTTCCTTCCTCGGAGTCCAGGACCTGGTGCCATAGTTGAATGGAATCCAGCACAGCCTAAATCTGCTACATCCACTCATGGTGCCACTATCCGAGGGTCCTCGCATGCGAGACTGAGCAGTGTGGTGGATGTTAATAAGGCGGCCAAAATTTGGACTCCCCAAAAGGCAAGCAACTTAATGCAAAGAGGCCTTTTTCCTTGACCTTAGCTTCTTCCTCATAAGGATGGAAAACTGAGGGCAACCCTCCTGGGCCTTTAGGTTTTGTTGGGTTTGATTTATTTTATTTTATTTTATTTATTCATGACAGACACAGAGAGAGAGAGAGAGAGGCAGAGACACAGGCAGAGGGAGAAGCAGGCTCCACGCAGGGAGCCTGACGTGGGACTCGATCCTGGGTCTCCAGGATCATACCCCAGGCTGAAGGTGGCGCCAAACCGCTGAGCCATCAGGGCTGCCCTGTTGGGTTTGATTTTTATCCCCAAGTGCAGATGGGACAGGGGTGGGTGTCCTGAGCTTACCCGGGCCAAGGCGGCCCAGGAAGCTGGCGTAGCTTGGCAAGGAGGACCTAGGACCGGCCTCCAGAAGCCAGACAGCAATACAAGGACTCATTTCTGTCTTCTGGCTTTGTGCGAGGACGGAGGGGAGAGGCCTAAAGGTATCTTAGATTGCCCTGAATTTCTTCTTCTTCTTCTTTTTTTTAAGTAAGCTCTCTGCCCAGAGTGCAGCTTACACTCATGACCCCAAGATCAGGAGTCGTATGCTCTACTGACTGAGCCAGCCTGGCGCCCCCAATCGTCCTGAATTTCTCTCGGCCCCCATGCTTATGGAAGAGGGAAAGAATTCATTCCACTCAAACAAACACACAACTCACACAAGAACCAGGCTGATACAATGGACAACTCCTCTTACCACGCAGGGACAGCACAATAGTTGACATTGTGAAGTGTTTACTTAGTGCCAGCCCTGCTCAGCCCTCCGCGCATGATCTCATCCGGTCTCCAAAGCAGGCCTACACGGTGCTGTTACCATCCCCGCGGCCACGGGAGGCGGCCACAGCTGTGGGCCTTACTCGACGGAGACAGGGGGGCCCGTCCAGGCCGTGTGTGAAGGGGCGCTCTGCTTCAAAGCAAGCCCCAATCGACTCGAATGGAATTTTCAGCCTCTTTCTCTCAAAGAGGGAGTCACAGGGGCGCTTGGGTGGCTCAGTTGGTTAAGCATCTGACTCGATTTTGGCTCAGGTCATGGTCTCAGGGTCAGGAGCTTGAGCCCCAGGTTGGGCTCTGCACTCACCTAGAAGTCTGCTGGAGATTCTCTCTCTCCCTCTCCCTCTGTCTCTCCTTGCTCCTGCTTTCTCTCTCTCTCTCTAAAAAAAAAATAAATAAAAGGGAGTCACAGGTGCTTTGAAGACCACATGAGACTGAGGGACACTCTTTCCAGAAAAAAATACACATACAATTGTGCATCAACGTCAGGAGATTTGAGGTCACTTTGGCCTCCCTGCCACAAAGCTCATCCAGGTGTCCAGATTCAGAATTCTTGTTTATTTTTTAAAGTTTTTATTACTTTTTCTTATTCATGAGAGACACGGAGAGAGGGGCAGAGACATAGGCAGAGGGAGAGGCAGGCTCCCTACAGGGAGCCCGATGCAGGACTTGATCCAGGGAGCCTGGGATCGCACCCTGAGCCCAAGGCAGAGATGCTCAACCACTGAGCCACCCGGGTGCCCCACGAATTCTTGTTTAAAGCAGAATTTTTCAAGAAGCAGGCCCTCACCTTTTAATTGAATCATAAAATCAATTTAGACAGGCACAAGCATTTATTTTTGACTGAAATCAAATACAACAAATGATTTGAGTATATGAGAGGGAGTAAGCCTATGCTGTGTCTTGTGGCCTTTGGGGAAAAAATTGGTATCCAAATGTGAATATGCACAAGGCCCCAGTGTGCATCCTATTTGTCTTCAGAGTTTGAGAGCCAGAGTCATACCCAGCCTGACCCCCTCTCCAGCCTCCGCACTGCTTTCGGGGAAGCCACCATCATCCTCATCTTTGCAGACGTTCCTTACTGACCACATCACCTCCAGCCACTTTGTCAGTGCTTTTATTTTTTATTATTTTTTTAAAGATTTATTTATTTTATGATAGACATAGAGAGAGAGAGAGAGGCAGAGACACAGGCAGAGGGAGAAACAGGCTCCATGCCGGGAGCCCGACGTGGTCTCGATCCCGGGACTCCAGGATCATGCCCTGGGCCAAAGGCAGGCGCCAATCCGCTGAGCCACCCAGGGATCCCCTTCGTCAGTGCTTTTGGATGGCACTCTCCGAAGCCACTTTCTTTTGGAACTCATTAGATGAGGATGGTTTTAGGGTCAACCTTTATGGAGGGTCACTTCAGTGCCACACACTGAGGACGTTGCATACACACTATTTGTCATCCTCACAGCAGCCTACGAGGAAGGCATGATCATGGTTGGTGTTACTAGTATTATTCCGAATGTACAAATGAAGGTGGGGGCCCAGGGAGGGGTCCAAGCTCTCGCCGTGCGGGACTGCCAGTCTGCACTGGGCGCGGGTGGCCTGTTTGGTGCGTAGTGTGGCAGAGAGACCTGAGTTTAGGTCCAAAGACCTGCGCATAAGATCCATCTAAGCCACCTGCTGACCTTGGATTGCTGAGATTTAGTATCTTTGGTCTCTGAAGTCACAACTTACGTGCGATTTCAAAGTTGTATCAGTTGAGATAATGCGTGCATGTTTTGCAATCTGTAAGTTGCAGCCAGGCCTGTGTTATTTATATAAACCACGTCAGTCAGAGACCTGCGAAGGCCCTCGAGAGCGAGGACCCTGACTACATTCTTTGTCTCCTACCCCCCCCTCCAGCTGCACATTAAATATTTGCCAATTGGTTGCTGCATAAGGACAAGAATGATGCCTATTATTCCCTTTCTCTAGCAGGCTTTAAAAAAAAGAAAGTGTCCCTAATACACAAAAAGACTCCCTGACATTTGTCCTTGAGAGAGAGGAGGCTTCGAACAAGAAGCACAAAATGGCTGCCTTGAATCCATCAGGCAAGATGTCCGAGCCCCAGAGGAAGTCAGCTTGTGGACGCCGGCAGCAAGGATGCTCTCGGCCACTGCCCAAGCCATTCTTGGATCGCCGCTGGGGGCACTTTCAGGAGTGCGGCGTCAGGGCCAGCCAGTTCAGGCAGGACAGGCTGCTGTGCGAGTCGTTTAACCCACGTTTCTAAATTCTGTGGCCTTTTGTCCTGGCAGTAATTCAGAGGCCTACATGGCTCGCCTTCGAGTAAAGTAAGATTGGTTTAAGCTGTTCGTGCTCTGGGTGAGGTCGCCAGGTGCAGGCAGCTAACCTCACCTGGAGCTGAGGGCAGCCCATCGTGTCACCTCTTCCCCAGGCTGTGTGGGCGCGGGGTGTCCGTAATTATTCAACGCATTTAGCCACAACCGACGGTCAACTGGCTGGGATCATTGGTAGCTGCAGCAGCCATTAAAACTGGAATCTAGGGACGCCCGGGGGGCTCAGCGGTTGAGCGTCTGCCTTAGGCCCAGGGCGTGATCCCGGGGTCCTGGGATCGAGTCCCGCATCGGTCCCCCCGCAGAGAGCCTGCTTCTCCCTCTGCCTGGGTCTCTGCTTCTCTCTCTCTGTATGAATAAATAAATAAATAAATAAATAAATAAATAAATAAATAAATAAATAAATAAATAAATAAATAAAATCTTTAAAAAAAAAAAGAAAAAGAAAACTTGAGTCTGCCTAAGCCCTTGAGTTAAGGTGGTCATGCCAGTGTCCCCTTGAGGGCAGGGACAGGCACCACGTTCCTAGCACCCACGGGGATAAGTGTGCCACAGCCATTGCCTGTGGGTCCTTTGGGCACGTGGCCCTTCGGGGGCTGCTTTGGCGAGGCCTTGCATACACAGGAGCGGAGGGCTGTTGGGACACGACAGGTGTCCGAAACTCAACTGGAGATGAGCTTTGGTCACTTGGGCTCCGAGACGCAGAGAAACAACAAGGAGGGCGGGGCTGCTGTTCTACGGCGCGGTTGTCACGCGCTGGTCCCGGGATCCTTCCTGCCCTTCGCGGCCAGCGGTGTTTCGACCCTTAGGCCCGCTCCCAAACCACATTAAAAACTCACAGAAATACAAAAGGCTTTTATTTCCCTGCCATCAGAAATGGTATTGGGGTTTATTGCCGTGACTGTCCCCAAGCAGAGGGGATTGGTGGTAACAACTGATGCTTGTCCCTCCCGCTCACTGGACTGCTCTCCGGTTGCAATGGAAAGGGCCATTTTGGGCTTGAATTGTGTGCTGATGGCCAGGGGAGTGCTTTTCTCGAGAGGGGCCTGCGGGGTTGGGGGGGCGGCTAGGCCCACTCTTGGGTCCTGGGATCGCTCCTGGGCCGTGAGGTGGAGCCTCCAGTCGGCTCGCGCTCAATGCAGAGGCTGCTTGAGTTTCTCTCTCTCTCCCCCTGCCCCCAGCATGTGTTTTTTTCCTATCAAATAATCGATCTAGGGGATCCCTGGGTGGCTCAGTGGTTTAGTGCCTGCCTTTGGCCCGGGGTGTGCTCCTGGAGACCCGAGATCCAGTCCCACGTCAGGCTCCCTGCATGGAGCCTGCTTCTCCCTCTGCCTGTGTCTCTGCTTCTCTCTCTCTCTCTCTCTCTGTCTCTCATGAATAAATAAATAAAATCTTAAAAAACAAACAAATAAATAGATCTAAAAAAAACTTACCTGTCTCTAAATATTAAAAACAAAGGGGTGGGGGGTGCCGGGGGTGGAGGGCCCCGGCGGAGCAGGTCGTCGTCCAGTTGCTGTTTTCCTGTTTTCCCCTCTCAGAACACGCGGTTCTGTACAAAAATGGGGCTCTTGGGTGTGTGTGTGTGTGTGTGTGTGTGTGTGTGTGTGTGTGTGTGGCTTGTCTGTAACTTCATTTCGGAGGGCGAAGGCGGAAGGGAGATTTCTCGATGGCTTTCACCTAACCCTGCAGGCTCTGCCGAGGCGGCCCAGCTGCTCCCCCGAAGCTGGCCGGGGCTGCAGGGGCAGCCGGCGAGGAGCTGAGAAACAGGCCAGCGTCGCCCCGTCTCCGAGGAACAATGCCTCCCCAGCCAGACACAATGGCGGCCTCTCATTTTCCAGGGACTCTTACAATGAGATGGAAAGGATCCCGGCAGTCGCCTCGCAGGGCCCCAGCTCCGGAGAGAACAGTAGCTCGGCAGCTACAGATATGCAAATCTGCGGAGCGCTCCGGCGGAGGCCTGGGGGCCTGGGGGCCTGCTCGGCTGGGGAAGCAGCACTCCCTTCTGCAGGGCCACCTCCCAGCCTTGCGGGGGCCTGAGCGCCCCGGTCTGCCTTCTAGGGCCAGGTCCCAGGGCCCCTATCCAAAGGCCTAGAAGACAAGCTTCAGAAATGCGGCAGAAGTATGTGGACTACCAAATCGGTTCCATAGGTTATATCCTAAAATCAACATGGATGTAAAGTCTGCTCTTGATTAAACATTTTGAAGATTTTATTTATTTATTCATGAGACACACAGACACACAGGCAGAGGGAGAAGCAGGCTCCATGCAGGACGCCCGATGTGGGACTCGATCCTGGGACTGCCCTGAGCCGAAGCTCCACCACTGAGCCACCCAGGTGTCCCAAACAGGTTTTTTTTAACTTCAATATCTTTCAGTCATCCTTTACTAGGGCTCTGGTCTTGTAGCATGAGACACCAGAACTTCTAGTCATAAGATCAGTTGTTATTGAGGGAGTGTATAGCTTAATTAATTATATTTTATTTAAATTCCTTTCGCTGGTAGCTTATTTTATTTTAGGTATGGGTTTTTTTTTTTTAATATTGTTGACCTAAGTTTACACAAATGGCAGGTTTTTACTTAAGACAGTCCACCACGGGATCCCTGGGTGGCACAGCAGTTTAGCGCCTGCCTTTGGCTCAGAGCACGATCCTGGAGACCCGGGATCGAGTCCCACATCGGGCTCCCGGTGCATGGAGCCTGCTTCTCCCTCTGCCTGTGTCTCTGCCTCTCTCTCTCTCTCTCTGTATGACTATCGTAAATAAAAAAAAAAAAAAAAGACAGTCCACCACTACATACAGCTTATACTGGAGAAGCCTTAATTCTAGTTCCCTCCACTGCAGTTGTCTATCCACTTGGCCTTGGGCAGCGACCCCACCAGCTAGATAGGGGAGGCGGCAAGAACATTGGCCTGCCTCTCCTGGGTGTGCGGTGGGTGAGCTCACAAGTGCCCTTTGGCAACCACAAATGCGGAATTCTAAAACGCTAAGAGCTTCTTGGCTCCTAAGGAAACATGGTGGAACATGTCAGACAGGACAAATTTTCTCTCCTCAAATGGCGTACTCTCCCGACTATGAAATTCACAGCCTGCTTATGGTTTCAGTCATCCAGCCAACGTCCAGGTTGAAGTCTCTTGAACTGGGGCTGACAAGGATGAGGTGGTTCGGGGCTGCAAAGGGTGTGAAGCCAGGGCAGTACCTGGATCTTGTCACAAGAGCATCAGGTTTCTCTCTTTTGTAATTTTGAAATCGAGCTTTAAGATCAAAACACAAGGGAATGGAAGGAGCCACCTAAAGTAGGGTACTAAGTGATTGCTAAACAATATTTTGACCTGGTGTTTCTCTTTATCATACATTAGAAATCTATTATGCTGTCCTTTAGCTATCACTCAAAAAATTCCCAATGACACTCAACTTGGAGCCCGGAAAGACCTTGTGATCAAGAAAGGCTCATGGGAAAGAACCTGGTGGGGAGACATCGATACGCTTAAATGACCATCTGTCAGCATCTGCAGGTGGGTTCTGCTGTGTTTGTCCAGTTGATGAAAATTTCAGTCAGCTTAGGAGCTAAACAAATTATACAAGTAAATGCTTCTGAAGATAAAGATGTCCGATGAAAGAAGACTGTATTTGAAGTTTTAGTTGTCATTACCCTCGTCTTTGACTTCATTTAAGTTACATGGCAAACATTCATTCACTAAGGAAATGGAAATTAAAATTCAATTCTACATTCGTAGATCCAAAGTAAGATCTACAGATCAACAGACCATCGAATAGAGCTACATTGCCAACGCATATACACAAGGAGTTGTTCTAGTTTGGGTTTAGAGACTCAAGAATAAGAATGGGAGCAAGAGAAAGTTAAGGAGAAACCTTAAAACATACACGACTTAAATAGCCCAAAAATACTCTGTAAATCATCATCATAACCCCCACCAGAAAAATTGCCAAGTTGGGTGACTCTCCCCACAAAAAATTCAATGATGAAATGCTTTTCACTGAAGGAGTCTTACACTAAATATTTCAGAAGGTAATTTACTCATCTATTTTGCCAAATGTAGTTTACTTTCCTATAAATTGTCTATAAAACTGTGGTAGATCTTATCTGTGCTAAAAAATACATAAAATTGCTCATTAGAGAGCCCAGTTGAATATGATATATTCTAACTTTTAAGTGCTTGTTAGAAGTCATTTACATTGTTTTGCTTTCTAATTTAAATTTATTGATGGCTCCAGAGGCACAGCAATGTTTGCTGCACACACACATGTCACTTCAACAATGCACATATGTTCTTACTGCCCCTACCTGTTAGAGTCTTAGAATTCTTCCCAAAGATAATTAACAGTTTTCAATGAACTGAAGAATTTTGTAACAGAACATGGAAGGAAACGTTTCTGTTCCCAGTATCTTTTCTTGTAACATTTATCATTCAATTCTTTAAAAAAAAAGGAAAAAAGAAAAGAAAAGAAAAGAAAAGAAAAGAAAAGAAAAGAAAAGAAAGAAAAAAAGCATAGCAAACATTTGGATGTATTTCAGGAGTAATCCTGAAGTTAATTCAAATTATTCACATAATTCCAAGGCTGCTTGGAATTTTTTTTTTTCACATTGTGGCCACCGCGATTATTTATTTTAAAAATACAAATTTGGTCATACTGCCTTCCTGCATAAAACCTCCCAAGCATTTTCTACAGCACCTAAAAGGAAATCCAAAGCCTCCAACAGGGCATCCCTGCCTCCCTCTTTTTCTGGGTAGATGGGCTGCCCAAGAAGCCCTTTCTTCCAAGCTCACTCTCAAACTCAGGGTCTTTGCTCTGCACTCTTCCCTTTGCCCAGAGCATCCTCCAACCAGATCTTCATCTGGCTCCTGCTTCTCATCACTCAGGCAAGTAAGCAGAGCTGCCCCTTCACAGTGCTCCTCCCTGTCTGCCCCATTACATTATTTAATGGTCTTCCTTGATCTATAAAAGTTTTATGTATGATCTGCTTATCACCTGTCTCCTTGCTCCTCAAATGTAAAATCTGACAGCAGGGAACTAGTCTGTTTTCATTGTAAGGCTCCTGCCTCTGAAACCCCCTCTAGCACATGGAACCCCACAAATGTTTGCTGATGAACATTAATTACACTGGCTCATCAGTTAAGTGCCTGGGCTTTGGAGTTGATCAATCTGGGTTCAAATACCAGGTTTGCCGATTTATTAACTCGGAAGCCTGAGTAAGCTTATCTTTTCCAAAGACTTGATTTCTTTATAAAATGGAAGTATTCACGGGGCAAGATAAACCCAAATTTAAAGGAGGTAACTGGGACTCAAGTTTCCATAGTTAAGAGCTCACACTGTTCCACTTGACACAGGCTTTCTCTTAATTCAAGTCTGAAACTTAAGATCCTTATGGATGGGTCGGTGGAGAGGTAAAAACATAGAAGCCCCAAACATTCCAAATCATCATTTTATAATAATTTTCTTTCAGAGACCTGAAAGAACCGTATTTTGGGATAATGTAAGTAGGCTCTGATGTCAGACTGCCTGGGTTCCAATCCAGCTCCTATATTTACCACTGGCCAACTCCTAAGTCTCTGAAAGGCTCAGTTTCCCGCTGGAAGGAAAGTACTTCCCTCTCAGAGAAGGGAGATGAGCAGCAATGCCATGGAAAGCAGGTAGCAAGCACCTCAGGACTTAATTGACATTGAAGCACACAAGGAACCCTAGTTATTAAGGATCAGATTGAATTTAAAGTATTTCTTACTTAGGTAAATTCAAGGACTAACATCAAGAATTAATTCCATTAGAAGAAAAAAAACCCCCATATTTTCCAACATGGAAATCTAAATGACTTTAACAAAATAAATCCCAGCTAACGCAGAGCCAGCTGGTGACCCATCTCTCAACTCAGGGTTCCTTCTGGCCACAGCAACCAATGCCTTTGCTCTTGGCATTTCCTTCCCTAACAGTCCCACTGCATGTTCTATTTACACAAGGTCATAGGAAAACATCCAGTACTATAAAGTATTTTAGAAAAAGACCCTTTTAGGACGCACTTTATTAAACACACTCTTCTTACCTAATGTCTTACTTTGAGGCTTAAAAAAAATCTTTGTTTTAAATATTTAAACTCCCTGTACTTTGTGCAGATCTAGTCTTTTTTTTTTTTTTTTTCCCATGTTCAAAGAATTCCATTTCGGAAGATATTCTCAGATTAAAGGCACTTTTTACTCCAGTGCACACTACCCGTTTGTTAACTTCCAAGACACAATAGTAACGATGGTGGATAAAAAGCAACCAGAGGGTCTCTAGCATGGGGGCTTCAAGTTGTCCTTTTTCCAGAATCACACGGGCAGATTTTCACCTTGGGATAAAAATGAACCGAGTCTTAGTGTCTACAAGGACTTGAGACAATCTGTCTTGTGACACATCCAGTGGGGGATGGACTACTTGAGTGTAGACAGGGTGTGGAAGGAGGCGACGTACACAGAACTCCAACCACATCCCTTCTTCTCCGTTTCTAGCTGCATGGAAATACAGCTTTGTGTTCGGTCAGGTGACATGAAAGGTGAAAAGAGTAGCTCTCAAATTATATTTAACCTCAAATATCAAAGGTCATGAAGGGGTGCACAGATGGGCAGTTCCCGAGCCCGCGCATGCGCACGCGGTTGCTTAAGTGGGCCCCTTTTAATTCCACATGGGTTTTCCACACAGTTTCTGGCATCAAGCACCGGTCCGCAGGACACCAGAGCGCCTTTGTGTCCCTTGCTGACACTCTGGCATTGTGTTTTTCTACCCATTAACCAAGGATAAATGACCTAGATATTCTGCCTATTAAAGCCTCATTTTTCTTTTGCCCTTTTGTTCTTTAGTGTACCACATTATCAGACGCTGCACACATTTTAAAGTATTCTCAGTCTCAGATGCCCTTTTGAGGGAGTAATAGGAGGTTTTTGTGTGTGGTTCTGTGGAGATATCTGGAGTGGAATTATGTGAAGGTAATTTAAGGTTTTTCTTCCTGTCTAGTCTGAAGACAATCAGTTTAGTGAATTACTAACAGCTAATCTAGCATAAGAGGATATATCAAGAAACCGTACAAAGGCCAGAATGCTGTATTTGCATCTATTGCGAATACAAAAAATAGAGTGAACACCAGTTCCCCTACATACTACATTCTATAATTACATCTCTGCATATCATGGGTCACTTTTATTAAAAGCATCATTACTACAGTTGGCAGCAATTTACATTTTATCTTACATGATAGCAGTTTTCAAAGAAAAAAATAAAAGGACATCACAACAAAGAAAAACAATACATTTACAAAGTCATGTCTGTAAACTTCAAGGCTAGTTTAGAGCTGAGGTAATGCTGTTTTAGCTTTGTGGCTAAAGTAACAAAGTCCTTTAATTTAAAAAAGGTACCTGATTCTCTCTTCTCTCACTCTTTATTTATTCATCTATTTATTTTGTTTATACCAGTGCATTACAAGACCACGAGACAATGGAACTGTAGTTCTGTCTGGCAAGAACCCTCCCAGTAGGTTAATTTCCAAAGGGACCCTTCACATTCAACAGCTGCCTTATTATTGCTGCGCCTCGGGACAGAGACGTTCACACTAACGTGGAGATTGTCAGAGTGTATGGATGTGTGTGGATGCGCAAGTGTGGGAACCCCCATACAGTCAAAAGGGAAACAAATGAGCAAGTATGATATGTATGGTAAATTTCATCTTGACCTTCACAGCAAAAAAATTAAAATTAAAAAATTAAATATATAACTTCATACTTCCTTTGAGCAGCACTTCCTTCCATTAGTGCCACTCAGTTACAAATTGCTCTTTATTATAATACCAATGGTACCAAAAGAAAAAAAAGAAAAAAAAAGCAGAGCATTATGTAAGTTTCCTTAAAAAAGACATGATCACCTCTCAAATTTCATCTCTCCTAGGGATAATAAATAATGCACTGCACAATACTTAATGACCAAGATACCTTTTGACACACCTGTATAACATGACTTGGACTTTTTTTTTTCCTTTTTTTTTTTTGCTACACTATGTTACAGAACAGCTTATAAAACTAGGTATGAACATTAACTGTGAGTGTAAACAGTAGGACTACCACTTGTCAAAAGTTTTAAACACTTTAACTGGAACTGGTACTGGTTATTCATCATTTTCATTGTTTTCTAGTTCGTCCCCCCCATCAAGTGAGTCCAGCTCTTCACCCTGTGCCATTTCATCTTCGAAGATGGAGGACTCCGCGGTCTTGTCCAGGTTCTCCTCGGCATCGCTGCCTTCCAGGTTCTCCTCTTCCTGGAAGGCGCCCCCCTCGGCCTTGTCGGGGGCCTTTTCCTCGCCGGAGCCCACGGCGTTCTGGAGTCCTGCTAAGGCGGGGAACCCGGGCAGTGTCAATCCCCCCAGTCCTGGAGGTAGAAACATGGATGGGTAGAAGAGGCCCGGCGCCATGGTGGACAGGAGGAAGGGGTTGAAGGCGAGCGGGCTGGAGGGCAGTCCGGCCGGGGCAGTAGCAGCACCAACAGATCCATTCGCAGAGTCAGTAGCCGAAACAGCATCTGTGCTTTTCTCGGAGTCTTTGTTCTCTTCCTCGTTCTCGTTGCCCTTCTCTTCCCCTTTTGAAGTGCCGTCGTCCGGGTCCCCTTGGCCCGAAGCAGTAGTGGCGTTGCCAGCAGCAGCGGAGAGCGGGCTGTTCAGGAGCCCGCCCAGGCCGAACACGTTGGGCAGGCCCGCCACGCCCGGCAGCATGAGGGGCAGCACGGCCGCGGGGTTCTTCGTGTCGCCGCCGGCGGCCGCGGCCGTCGCCAGTCCCGGGGGGAAGCCCATGAGCCCCGCCAGCTGGAGCGACTGCAGGTTCTGGAGGTTCTGAAGGCTCGTCAGGTCCATTCCCGCGAACAGACTGTTCACCAGCAGAGGGTTGATCCCCGACGTGGAGGCCGCCGCGGCCGCCGCAGCCGCCCGGGCGATCTCGCTCTTAGGCCTTCGACCTCTTCTGCTCGCTCCCTCCCCCCGCACCACGGGGCCGGTGAGAAGGCGGTCAAACATCGACTCGGGAACAAAACCCTGAGGCAAAGGGACAGGCAGAGACAGCAGCTGTAAATGCGGCTGGCGAAAGCTGAAGTTCGCTGGGGGCCCTTGGGCGGTGCTGAAAATGCTCATTCTGAATGGAGACACGGAAGCCACGATTCCATCCAAACAGCCCGCTGGTAAAACCTCGAAAGCAGACATTCTACCTTCTGGCACTTACGTTAAACTCACTGAATTGTGTGTGGAGTTGCAGAAAAATTGCTAAAGGCCGCTCCACTGGTGAGGTCAACAGCCAGTTATCAGCATATCCGTAACTACCTCGAGAAATAACGTATTGCGAGGAAGTTGAAAAGTATGGACGCTGACCAAAATCACATTTTAGTATCTACCCTGGAGAACCAAAAACTATGTTCACCCCAAAACAAATATTTATAGCAGCTGTCCTCGTATTTGCCCAAGTCTAGAAACCGCCCACATGTCCTTCTACGGGTGATGGGTAAGCGCACACACGGGCATATGCATGCGTTGGAGGGATGCTTAGCGATGAGAAGGATGCTCAGCGAGGAGTTGCACAAACGTCTGACATGAGCAACCATGTGGATAAATCTCAATTATGATGTCATCTTAAAAAGGTTAGACAATTTATGCTTCTGCTAATAGGACATCCCAAAAAGACAAAACTTGGGACAGGGAACAGATCAGCAGATGCCTGAGCTGGGAAGGGTAGGGAGGGGCAAGTAATAACAAGGGAACTTGGGGTCGCACGGTCTCTATTTTGGTTGCAGTGGTGGTTCAAGAAATTACACGTTATGACTGACAGAACCATACACCAAAAGAAAAATGAGAAATTTTACTGTATAAACAACCAGAGAAATCAAGACAGCAACAAATTCATCTTGAAAAGTGGAAAAAAATTTTAGACAAAACTGTTGTATTCTTTATTTGAAAATTAAAAAAAAATATATCAGTGAATCTTAATGATCTCAACCACCACGAATTCCATTCCACAGGTAGACTGTTAACCAGGTTTACCTGGGACATTCCACCCTGTAGTAAGTCTACCTCCAAGACCGTGAACATGTATTTCTATACAATCCTTTAAAATCAGAGCTGTCAAATGAATCCGCTTTGAGCTAATGATGTATGGATATAAGAAATGAGGATGTATTATGTCAATTCTTTTCAGAATCAGTTATCACTGATTCATTCATGGTCAACAGAAAAGAAAGACAAGCTCAGGAGACCACACTTTTGTATTAATACCTCTCCAGACAGAAGCACAGTGTACTTACAGACTGCTTCACTATCTCAGTCCAGTCTGGAGCAACTGCAAACTCAGGGTTCTCTTCCAGCCACCTGGGCAGGTCCTTCATTGGAGGCGCCATAGCTCCACCCATCTGGGGAGAGGCATTTGGAAAATGATCTAAAAGCACCTGCATTCCCCCCTTCCTCTGTCTCTCTCTCACACACACACTCACACACACACACAACACACACACACACACACACGTGTATCATATACAGATATTCTGGAAGAAACATGATTTTTCTTCCTTAAAAAGATGTCAGGATAAAAAGCTTCCTTCTGTGAGCTCAATTTCCTTTCCCAAATGTTCACCTTCTTTCCATTTCGTTTATTGACAACAGGCACCCTTTCTTCTCCTGTCAAAGTGTTTATATCCAATTTATTAGGGTTTCGACATCTATGTCGTTTCTGTTTCGGTTTCTGAAATGAGGAAAACAGCACATCCGCATTCTTCTGCAAAAAAATCCCAAATACATATTTAGCAAGATTGTATTTAGTAATTACCCTTTCCTATAAAAATGACAGAATATAATCCAGCCATTTGTTTTCTGCTCCAAGTAATCTCTAAACCCAATGTGGGGCTCAAACTTACAACCCAGAGATCAAGAGTACACACTCTACCAACTCAGCCAGCCAGGCACCCTCAGTCAAGCCATTTTTAATTATTAGGGAAGTTACAGGAATCATTTTAAGTTATTAGAAACCATACTTTTCTTTAAAAGGAAAAAAACTCCTATTTTTTTCTCTGTACATTAAGGAACTAAATAATCACGTAAGCTGAGAATTTGCTTTTCCTTTTATCAATAACTGTGCTTCAAGTCTTTCCTTCAAATGTTTAACCAAATCACAGTACTTTTTAAAATCTTTTTTTAACTAAGTCATGGTATTTAAAAAATATATATTTTATCTATTTGAGAGAGGGGGGCGGAGGGGAAGAGGGAGAGGGAGAAGCAGACTGCCAGTTGAGCAGGGAGCCTAATGCAGGGCTTGATCCTAGCACCCCAGGACCATGACCTGAGCCAAAGGCAGATGATCAACAGACTGAGCCACCCAGGCACCTCCAAGTCATGGTATCTTTAAAGGAAATTTCTTCAAGTACTTTTGCTAATTTCTATTTAGTGATTTGGATGAATACAGAGATGACATCAGGTCTACAACACAGACTATATATGAGAAGCAACCCAAGGGATGAAAGGACCCATGCAGGAGGGGGCGTTCTGAGTGGCAAGGACTCAACTTAAGATGAACTCAACAAGATAAAATGTGAAATTCTCTACTTAAGTTTTTTATTTTTAAAGATTTTTAAAAATTTTATTTGACAGAGAGAGTGCCAGCAAGAGGGAGATGGCCAGAGGGAGATGGAAAAGCAGACTCCCCCCCTGAGCAGGGAGCCTGACCCGGGGCTCTATCACAGGACTCTGGGATGGTGACCTGAGCCCAAGGCAGCCACTTAACCAAATGAGCCACCCAGGCACTCCCTACACTTAAGTTTTAAAAAATCCAGTTACTAAGTACATAGGGAGTAAAAGATATGCATTGCCAGCTAGCAAGCAGTTTATGAGATAAATCATCTGGAGATATTGTTTAATGTTTAATGTTACACATAGTGTTAGTTGTTAAAAAAAAATCTTGGGCTGTATTAGCTAGTCAAATTTCTGCAAGTAACAGCTTCATACTATTCTGTGCTGGTCAGACTTGGTCTGGAGACCAGTTAAGGTACATTCATGAATGTCATCCCCATAATGAGACCACCTGAAAACCAGGCCATGTGAAGTGAAGAAATCATGTCTATTTGGTGAGAACGAAAGTAAAGAAGTGTATAACAGGTGTCTTCAAATACCTACGAGGTTGTCCTTCAGACCCAAAGCTACCTTTTAATGACAGAAACTGGGAAATGTCTGAGATGAGGAGACATTCAAGCAAAAGGCAGAGGGATGGAGGATCTCTACACTGTACAGGAGAATTGCGAGGGCTATCCTCACAGGCCTCCTCTGGACTAAACTCTGTAGTACTTACTGGTACGTAACTTGGCATATCAACAGTATAAGTAGGATGCAGCTTCAGCCATTCAACTAAATCCTTGTTTTTAGGAGCATCCTCCCCCACCAGCCTAGTCCCATCTTCAAGATTTATCACGGGGATCCGCGTGTCTGGGTCCAGCTGTCCAGGAGAAGGAATGTTTCTTGTAGGTGGGGTCTCTATATCTTCTTCAAAAGCTTTGGTCACCTCAGCATCCTCCTGCAGAAAGTTGATAGGGGTTGAATTCTCGTAGGAAGAGAGATTCCAAAAATGTCTTATCTCAAGAAAGTGCTATCCTAGCATAATGGATCTCTGACCAAAAATGGAAAAAAGTTACTTGAAACAATGTCAGTTTGGGAACAGCCATTAAATTAGAAGATAAAACTTAAATCTCATTCTTCACACTGTAGAATTAGTAATTAGGAAATTCACAGTCCATCAATGTTCCATGTTTGAGATCTTAAGCAAGCAGCTAGGGCATGGGCAGTGTAGTCTGAGCTTGACTTGCAGGAAAGGTAGCCTCTCAATCTCTCTTGGGGATCTCAGGATAACATCATTAAAGAAATTATAATTAAAAGAATGTTCCAACAGTCAACCTGTACACGGCACTCTCTGAGCCACACAATTTTATTGGCAGTACAACAACCTGGAGTAGGTATGTGTGGCAACACTGAAAATACCATGTCTATCTCAAGTCTAGCCTCTACCATGGTCCAGCCGGTGGTCCTCAAACTTACACCAAACTCCAGATACCTTTTATGGCAGCCCATTTGTCTATTCCTACTGCTGTTTCTACTTTGGTTCAGGTCTTCATCGCTGCCCCCACCCCACATTCCTACAATATTCCTAAATGATCTCCCTGAGTCTAGTTCCACCCTTCATTATTCTGACATCCCTACTGCTATATCAGAGTCCGTTTTTTAAAGTGCACTCTTCCTAAGTCAAAACAACCTGAACTATTTAAACTATTTTGATAATTGAATCCCCATCACCTTCAGGATAAAATCCAAGTTCTTTAGATGGCAATCAAGGCCCTCCCTGATCTGTATCCTACCTTGTATCCGAGCCCACATCTGCTGAACCTTGCCCTCCTTATCACATTCCCCTGCTACCAATGACTTACAGTTCATCCAACCCGGAAGGTTCTCTGGCCTCAGCCCCTTTTGCACACTGTTCTTCCTGCAACCTCTTTTCAAATGGTCAACTCCTATACAGTCTTCAGAACTTAATCAAAGTATGACCATGTCTAAGGAGACTTCATCTGTTTCTCCCCATATTCTCTTCCTGCCATTCCCCTTCTTCCTTTGTGGAATATTCACAAAGTATCCCAGGCATGCCTCACAGCTATGATACATTATTATTCATCTGTCACTCATTTTCAGTACTGAGTTCCTCAGTACAAGCACTTGTTAGGCCCTTATTCTTCACCTCCCAATACTTGGGGGTGGGGGAGCCAGCACACAAAGGGATGATTTCCACCATGTTGCTGAATGTATGATGACTGCATCCTTACTTTTCAGGGCAACACAAAACAGTCTCCAGTTTGAGTATCGACATAACAAAAGATTTCAAGATTTCAGCAAGTAACTTTGCTGACCTTTATACCTCTTCACTATTCCATTTATTTATAGATCATCATTCTCCTTGTATTTTATCTGTATGCACATAATACCACAATACCAGATAAGTAATTCCTAGATCAAAACATCTGACAATAAAACGAACAAAAATCTAAAAAATACATCCTTTAACATCTATTAGGAGTTTGGGGCTGGGTCGCTTATGTGACTTTAGAAAAAGAAAAACACCACTAAGTTCTTCAGGATGATTTCAAATGTGTGAAATGAAGAAAGTCAGCCTGAAGTTTAATATAGGATATATAATTACAATAGGAAAATAGTACCTGGCTCACATCGTTAATTCCTGATGCCTGAACTACAGACAAATATGTGCTGTGACTCAAATATTAAACACAAGAATAAACAAATAAAGGAGTGAGATGCAGAAACTCACTAACTTGTTGATGCTTATGGAGAAAGGGATTTCAGGGAACAAAAATCCATCAAAGTGTTAGGATGGTTTCAAGTGTGAAGGCTAATCTCTAGTGATACAACCTTGAGGACCACACACCTAGAAATGACATTTTAACTTACAGAATAACCAGTCACAGCTGATCCATTATGAGGTATATTTTTATAAGAATCTAAGAGTAATCACATGCTCAACAAAAATGACCATTATTATGATTCGTGCATGGTAATGAATTTTGAAAATTAACTTTTAATCACCCAGATGCTTCTGTTTCAATCAGACCCCACCAGAGGGCAAATTCCAGTGAATGCTATTTTGTCATTTCTAAACTTTTCACTCAACCACGACTTTTACTACCCTTTTACAGTTACTGAGCTTTCTGGAGGTTTCAAGAAATAGAAAATAAGCAATAAGAATAGGGATGAAAAAAGTAAAAGATATTGAAACAAGCATCTCCCTCCTTTCAGTTTCAAATTTCAGCATTTCCCAAACTGTGATCCTCAGGGAAAGGGCACATCACGGTTCCTGGAGCACCAGCTCCTTGTGCACAAACCAGTTCCAGCACCATTATGTTGATTCAGGTTCCAAATCGATAAGGATTAAGATACCTAGTACTAATTTGTCCTTTAAAAAGGGATCACATGTAATCAAGTTCTTTGGGGGTAAAACCCTCATCATTTCGTAGGCAGCACATTTTTAGGTGGCACGGTTGAAGATTAGGGAAGAGAGCTGTTTTGATTACACTGCACTCAAGTCCTCTGAATTGAAAAAGAAAATGTCAAAATACATTGGCACATACATTTCATACAAACCTAAACTAGCACAGACCTTTATTCAGTTGAGACTTTAAAGGCAGCTACAATTATAGAGGTAGAAGAATTAGCAATCACTAGCTTTGTATATGAACACAAATCTTAAGTCTGGAATAAAACATTTATACTAATCTAATAAACGCCAGGGCCCAAACAACATTATTTTTAAGAGCAGAAGCTTTTTCCGCCTCAGGAATTCAGAGATAACAATTATAGGCTCAGAAGAACATGTTTTTGTTTTGGGCTAGTCTTCCGAGAGTAATCAATATATCAGGATCTTGGGAGGAATAAATCCTCAAGCTACATTTGGTTCAGGCCGAGTGATCTGTATCAATGCTCAACACAATTTTTCAGCTCAGAACCATGACTGTTCATTGTGATCCTATTTCTTTAGTGGAAGAAGCCAGCTTTAATACCACATCACTGAGAGGAGCACAGGCCAGCGTCGTCAGAATGGCAGGACTCTGGCTGCCACTGTGGGCACACACAATGGAAGTGAGCTCCTGAACTTACTGCACTCAATGACGTCCGTTTGTGGCTCATGAAAAGCAGATCAAGACCCTCCACGTTTTTCCTCCTTCCCCGCCTCCTCTTCATAGGAGGCTCTCCATCCACTAGGGAGCCATTAAGCAGATGCCTCGTGGGTGTGCGTGACAGGCCTGCCTGGAGCAGCTCCATTTGAGTCTTAAAGGCATCGGACACCGGTGTTGAGACATTAGGCAAGATAAACTTTGAAGTAAGAGATGAAAAATTTGAGGTAGAGCTTGCTGCCTCTCTTGAGGCCTTTGATAAATCTACAACTTTTTCTTGTCCATTTTCTGAGACCACCTGAGACTCCCGCAGCTGGGCAACCATTTCCATGAGGTTCCGCCGCTTGGCAGCTCTTTCGGCCTCGATTTCAATTTTTCTCCTCCTCCTCCTCCGCTGGCGAGGGACAGAGAGGTTTAGGGCGTCTTCCTATTGAAAAATTCCAACAGAATAATGAGCCTAAACTGTATCTGCTACACGGGCTGGATTTCAGAAAGAAAGAACATGAAGCTTCAGCAATTACACATTCATAACCGCTGAAAATGGCTGAGGGAATGGCAGCTGTCTTTAACTCTTGGGAGGACCAGGGAGCTGTGAGCTCCTAAACCGAGTGATGATTTAGGGCACTTGCCTATAAACCGCAAAACAAACTTACCTTCGACAACTGAGGAGAAGTTGTGAGGTCCTCGCTCCCACTGATGCTAGCCTGGCCGACCATGGAGAGCTCGGCAAAGCTCCTCTTCTGCAGGGGGCTGTCCATGGTGGGTGGTGTGTAACCAGGGATGAGGCCCTGGAAATCAAACATCTGGCGCCTGTTTACCGGCCATTTGCCTTTCAGCACTGCTTCACAGATGTTGTCTAATCGGTTTATCATTACTCGGTCCTGGAGGGAGAAGAAAAGTCACACGAAATTGTAATAAAGACATGGTGAAAATTACCAGATAAATATTTCCATCAAGATGCTAAAGAGCCTAAGAGGTTTAAAAGTCAATCCATGGGCAAAAAGTAAAACAAAGAACAAGCAAATAAATTAACAAAACCTGCCAAAACTGCTCTGCTCTGCTGGAAGGTGCTAAAGGTTGCTCCAACAGAGAAAACTTAATATTTTTTAATTTGAACACTGGATCACATAAATTAGAAAACATTACATAGCCACTTCTATTTCAAAAGTAACTTTTCTTCAAGTTAAAGAACTGTTGGTGAACACCAGCAGACAACAATGGAACCCTGCATTTAGCTTCTGGACGCTCTGGTGCTTCAGATCCACTGGCCGGATCGCAGTCTGTCCCAGGAAGTGGGACATCATTAGCGTCACTATTAATAAAGTTCAGCATTACGAAATGGGCACCAACCTAGGAACACCTAATGAATGTCAATTTGCATTCCCCACCTATTATCACTTCAAATTTCATTGAAGCGTGTACATTAAAAATTTCTAATTACAGCTCTTAGGCCCAGTTTCCATAGATTAAAAGTGTCTGCTACGATAGACCTCTAACTGATCTGGGAAACTCCCTTCTCGCCTCAATAAGGGGGATCAGCATAACAGGGTATAGGGAAGAAAAAATGTCTTTGAGAGGAAACTCCTTCAGCTAAAAATTTCACATTGTCTCTTGTACAACTAATACTATGGAAGTTCAGCCTGGGGATGAGTCAACTGAAGCTGTTTTTATGTTGTTTGTTTTAAACCAGATAGCCCTGTAATGGTGATTAGGGTGATTATGTCCCCACCCTGAAAAGCAGATCCAAATTACATACGGATTTATTATAAAATTATGCTAGTCAGCCAAAAAAGTAATTTCCATTTTGCTTTTGGTTATAGATAACTACATTTGGAATTATCTCATGATGTATTGGAGCAAATGGGTCAACAGCCTACCCTCTCTGGAGTTAAGATGACTATGGGTTTCCAAACCTACAAAGAGGTCTTAAATCTGGAAGTTCTGTTTTAGATTTAAAAAAATTAAAACACACATTTTAAAAAGTCCACAAATTTTCTCCTGTGCACTGTTGGTAGGACTGTAAATGGTGTGTAACTGCTACAGAAAACAGTCTGGAGGGTCCTCAAAAGATTAAAAATAGAATGACATGTGACACATCCATCCCACTTCTGGGTGTATATCCAAAAGAACTGAAAGCAGGATCTCAAAGAGATACTAGTACCCTCATGTCCTCAGTAGCACTATTATAAACCAGGGCATGGAAGAAACACAAATGTCCCAAGGACAGATGAATGGGTAAAGAAAATGTGATATATACACACAATGGAATATTATTCAGCCTTAAAAAAGGAAGGAGATCCTGTCACATGCTACCATATGGATAAATGTTGAGGATAAGGTGAAAATAAGTGAAATAAATGTGCCCCCAAAGGGCAAGTATTGCAAGATTCCACTTATATGATGAAGCATCTACAGTAGTCAAATTCACAGAAACAGAAAGTAGAGTAGTGGCTGCCAGAGGCTGAGGGGAGAGGAGAGGGGGTTGTTCAATGTGTATAAAGTTTCAGTCCCACAAAACAAAGAGAGTTCTGGAGATCTGTTTTATAGCAATATGAATGTACTTAGAACTACTGAACCATACGCTTAAAACTGGTTAAGATCATAAATTTCATGTTACATGGTTTTTACCACCATACAAAAAAATTTAAAAAGAAAAAGAAAGAAAAAAAGAAAAAGAGAAAAAAGAGCAACATTTCATGTTGCTAAGGGCAAGTCTGTGGAAACAACAACCCATAGACTTTACTGCACAATGTGACTACTAACCTAAAACACCTCAAGGAACCAAAAATACAGGCAAGATTCTTATCTTTCCTTCATGTCACCTTTCCTGTCCTATTACAAAAGGACTGCACAGACTTTAAAACATGAGAAAAATCTACAGTCTTCATACACTGTCAGAGTCTACCTTAAAATTCTCTGAAAAATCAAACCAGAATGATTTCCTATATTCCACTCTTTTTTGGCCCACAAAATAAAATAATAATAGTAATAGTAATAGTAATAGTAATAATAATAATAAAACAACCCACCCACCTTAGGCCAAAATGAGAAAGCAAAAGTTCTTTCGTGAAGGAGCTGAGCTACTGAGGGATCGCCATCCTCCATGTAGAACCCATCTCGGGTTTCATCCCTAGCAGTGCTCATGGAGGCATTGCTCTCTTCATCAAAATTCTTCCCTCTAGAGACAGCTCCTGCTGAGAAATGAATTCACGTGCATTACTCACAACCAAAGTGTCAGTGGAAAAGAAGTTTAGAGAGGACATGGTAAAAAAAATTGGAATACCAATCAGTTCCATTTTATTGAGTACCTACTATATGGCTAGGATGGCATTAGGTATCTTACAGTCTTGTTGTTTCAAGCTGGTGATGGCCCCTTCATGCAGATGGTGCTACTCTCATTTTACAGATGAAGACGCAGGCATGGTTAGGTAGGTGACATCACTAGTTATCTGATGCTCAGAGGAGGCGAAATGACAACCAAGTCTGACTCAGAGCCTCTCCACACAATGTCCCTCCACACAGGAGAGAAGACTAACAACCAGTGGGAGTACCAAGGCCCAGCTCCCCAGAACAGTACAATAGAAGGCTTAATTTTTACTCTGTGTTGGGAATAGCAACCTGACTGCAACTTACAAAGAAAACTGGTTATTTTCAGATTCTGCATCTACCCTTTACTTCTGACTTAAATCTAAAATTAAGCATCATTTGTTTCAAAATAATTACCAGTATTTATTCAGTGAATTCTCCTTCACATTTAATTGTCCAAATTAAAATCATGTGGAATTCTTAATACACTGCTACTACAAAGTTAACTCATTTTTTTTTTTTTTTTTTAGATTTTATTTGTTTATTCATGAGAGATAGAGAGGCAGAGACATAGAGGGAGAAGCAGGCTCCTTGTGGGGAGCCCGATGCGGAACTCAATCCTAGGACCCCAGGATCATAATCTGAGCCAAAGGCAGATGCTCAACCACTGAGCCACCCAGGTGACCCATTAACCTCAATTCTTAATCCGGAAATTGTTACAGGTCTTCTGAGCGATTAAGTAGTTCAAAATTCATACACATAAGCATACATGTAAGCATAACTCGAAAGTACCTATTCACAGAAGTAACTGTACACTAATTACCCTTGAAATAAATAAGAGCCCTTGCCATGTGCTGGGGAAGGATGGTCCTGGCATAGCTGCCATAGTGGGATGGGGAGAGAGGCCCAAGCAGCCCAGCATTACCTTCAAGCTGGGAAGACTCCTCTGACTTATCGTCATCCTCCAGCTTTTCTTCTTCATCCTCTTCAGAGCCTTTTTCTGAAATGGACTTGGGTCCTGTGTCTGCAGTGACCTCCATTCCTTTCAGCTCGCTTCTCACCGAGCCGGCCTCAGCCTCACACCCCTGCTTACTGTCCTTCTCCCCGCCATCCACCTCTTCATCGTCCTCCTTCCCCTCAGTTTTTTCTTGGGTGGCCACACTGCCTGACTCCTCCCCTTTGCCTTCACTTTGTCCTGTAGCCTTTTCCTCCTGGACATGAGCAGATGAGAGGATGGCAGGAGTCTGGCCAAACCCGACGGCCAGTGGGCCCAGGGAGGACATGTTACCAGCCCCTCTGTTCTGAGCAAAGTTTTTGTGTGCGTCCAAGAACGACAACTCGGGGTCATTGAGGATGTGATAATCCGTCCGACTGACCCCATGTTTAGCAGCACCGACCAGCAAGTCTCGGTCATGCCTCCCACATTCCCACCACTCTGGCAAATCCAAACTCGGCTGGCAGAGCTTCAGCCTCTCCCCCAGCTGAGGGTGATGGAGCACCTGCTCGCGGATTTTCCGTAGCAGCTCAATGCGGTAGAGTGTTCTGGAAGCACGCTCTTCTGTGATTGGCTCAATCATGGAGGAGAGGTCAGGTGGTTCTGTTAACATGAAAACAATTGTATTCATTTGAAAGAACCCTAAGTATTGCTTTAAACTGCTCACCCTCTATTTTTCACTTTATTGGGCCTTTTACTATAGAACTTCTGTTACGAAAAGCACTTACCATCATCTGGCTTAGTGGGCATTCGACACACTCGCCTACACATGGCTACAAAACAACTGAAATACTTTTCCAAACTCTCATCGGACTTCTTGTCGAGTCTGGCAAAGGCTCGAAATTGGTTCCAGTCAAACTGCTGTTTCATGGGGTCGAAAATAACTCCAAAAGTAGAAACCACACGGTAAAAGTCAGCCTCTTCTCTTCTTGTCCACCTAGGAGCAAGGAGACATTAGCTTCAACTGCACTTGAGCAAACAGTCTTAACGCTTATTCATTCTTCTTCTCTTTTCCCCTAAACTTAACACATGGGATGTATTCTGGGGGCGAGAGACAGGCTGCTTTGATGTCCTGAGACTTCCTCTGATCAGCGTCTGGGACGTGATTCCTGTCTCTGGCTGGTCGAGAAGGGCAGAGAAGAGAGGCCCATCCCAGGAGCTGAGTAAAACCCCGAGGACACTCACTTTTGCCGTTTCTCAGATATTATAGCTTCCCTTTCTGCTTCTAGTGCTCTCACTTCCTCCCGGGGCCGTCGCCTCCGCCGGTCAGTCTTCATTAGGGCCTCTTGCCTCATTTGTTGCCTTTTATAGCTGCGCTGATAGGCAGTAATGAGCCGGCGCAGACGGGTAGTCAGGGTCGAGGTGTTGGGCCAGTAGAGTTGGCCTAACTCAGCAGTACTCTCACTGGGCTTGCCTGGGGAAGTGGAAAAAAAGATTTCTGAAATGTATAGCTGCAATCTTGCAATACACAGGATTTTCCATCAAAACAAGATGACTCATTAACATTCAGATGACAGTGTGGGAAAGGTTATCTCAGTGTTCATTTTAAAAATATAAATAAATAAAGGATAATATTAGTATGAAACTTACAAACTTTTTTTTTTTTTTTTACTCCTTAGGGGGTTCTCGAGAAGCAAGTTTACATCGCCGTTTTATGTAAGGAAACATACTTTATGCCATGAACTATACTATAACGATGCTCTTCCGTAACATACTTAGAATAATAATCTTGAACATAAAACATAATCACATAATTGATAGTTATTCATCTGACATTAGGGAAGAGGTCAGCATTCCAAAAACTTGCAGGGTTTCAGATACCTAGCAAATGTCCTACTCCCAAGAGATATATTTCTAAAGATGCTTAAACTTTTCCACAAACTGGTATATAAATATATACAAAGTATCTCAGTCCAAAAAAGTAGTTATTTCTTCAAAGAAATTCAGTGTAATGCATAACCCACAATAAACAAGAATTAAAACTGTTCACAAAAGGGACGAGTCAGTATAGAAGGAATAACATTTTAAGATATCATCGTCATAAAGAAGCAGAAGAGCGGGTATGTGAATTATGCCTGCACGGCACACATTTGCTCCGCTCTGTGGGCTTTTACAGAGCCTTACCTGTGGTGCGTATGTCCATGGCTTCCTCTTTATCTTCTGGAGGAGAATTTGCAAATTCCTTGAAGGGAAAGCAAGAAACAGAATTTTTATAATTTGGGGTTTGATTTTGCTTTATCTTATTAAGAAATGGCCATTATCTATAAAGTTTAACAAGTCTTATATGGGCAGATGATATTTTAATGGTGTTGTAAAAGTCAATATACTCTAGTTCTTACATCTATTTCATCCTTGAATGGTGTCCTGGTTGGTTTATATTCTGGGTCTTCATCTTCTCTATCAAATTCTCCCCTATATTGAAATTGTTTAAAAAAAAAAAGTGTAAATTGTACAGATAAACAAGAGATTGGGTGGGGGGAGGGCAGCTTGGGAAAGACTAATCCTCCACCTGATGCTACTTTTAATTCTGAGTTAGACATCAAAGGCAACCTGATCAGTATTTAAATCATACAGCCACGGGGGAAGGGTCTGGGTTAGGGGTGGGGTAACGGGGGGGAGGGGGAGAGAATGTGTCATTACTTGGAAAAAACAATTTTCAGACTATCTAGATAATCTATAGTGTTTAAATAATCATTATCGTATAGAAACCGACTGGACTGGTAAACATCACTGAAGTTCCAATCGGATGCAATGCAGTGTGTGGTGCAGTGTAACTGAACCCTGCTGATAGAGATGACACTGACATAAAGTTTATTACAATTTTTACATGTCCTTCTTACCCGTCACCACCATCTGCTAACATGTCTGTTCCTCTTTGCTCGGCAGCTATGGCCTTGGCATCGGGCATGCCGACTCGTTCCAGGAAGCACAGTGCAGGGTCAGCTCGCATGGAATTGTACTTCTCGTAGCCTGTGCCATCCCCACCAGCCCACACAGGACATGTACAGAAACAGCAAAAGGGCCGTCACTGATAAAATCATAGCACTGCCATGATACACCAAGTTTGGCTCTCAAATGAGATGATCATTTATGAACCTTGTTTTAGTCGAGTATTCCACAGAATGCTCACTACAGGGCACGTTTTTAGGGGGGAACCATGTGACATTTCAGAGAGGTTTTATCTAAATGACCGCAAACATTAATGGAAACACAGGTTCAAAATAACTGCAAGATGCCTAGGAAGATTTTTGACCCTATTTTCCCCAAGATCTAATTCTGCTTGACATTTAAAAGGCTTCCTCACGCTCCTTTACGACCTCTGTAGGGTACTCTGTGTCTACCCCATCCTCCTGTGGATGGCTTCCGTCCTGAGGAACTCACACCACTGGCTGAAAATCCCTGTCTACGTAAGGCCAGCGAACCTGTCTTATTAGGTTTAGGATGATGCATGTCAGTAAGATGACACTGTTCTCTCTATGGTTTTCAAACTGCAATTTGCTTTTTGACTGCCCAAGCTGACTAGATGTAAAATGGCAGATCCCAACAGTGCACTGCGGGAAAATGATTTTTAGGCTGAGCTCACAAAACGCGGCTGCAGTACGTAGGCAGAACAGCACAATTCAATTAGGATGTGTACTACAACACACCGCTCCTAACTGCTGTAGCGCCGCAAGCCAAACTGTAATCATGAAAGGTTTTATAAGCCATCATTCTCCCCTTTAGTCAGGCTGGGCTGCTGAGAATACCTCCGCGACCTCCAGAGAATTGGGATTATAATCAGGAATCGCTCACTGTATATATCATGCCAGTTCTGCATCCCCAGCCTTTCAAAGTTAACAAGGCTGCATCCCACTCAGGGGAGCCGTGAGTTCTCAGCACTGACATTTGTGAAATATTGCTTGGAACAAAGCCCAGGAGGCACTTGTACAGATTAATAGCAGAGGTTAAGCCCACCGTCCACTTTGACACGGGTTGGCAGAGCTAGCAAGGGGAGCCGTGCTGGAAGCAAAGTTTAGGGAGAGCTATAGGACAACTTGGCTATTATTAAAACAAATATGGTTTTGGTTTTATTTACAGCCAAGAAAGAAATGTTTTCTTCTCAAATACTCAACAAACATTCAAAAACAGCATCTGATATTTACAGTTCATATTAGATTTTTAGTACAGGAAAATGGTAGAAGCCAAGAGTCCTTTGGAACTATCCTCATTAATATTATGACTTTGGAAAAGGGTATGCAAAGAGCTCTAACAACAAAGCCACATAGTCAAGATGTGGTCACATGAAACATCACTTACCGTGTTTGAACACTCCAATTAGGAGGGACTTATCTGCTTCCTTATCCCACCAATCTGTGGGGACTTCAGCATGGAAGGGTTCAGGTATCCACACATCAGCTTCACTATAAAGACACAGTTCATGTCATATTTAAAATACACATTATATTAGAAAAGAATTCTAAGTAGCAACAAACATGATACACCAGCCCACCGTGTCCCCTTCCTGCAACATGCATCTGAGTATCATGAAGAGCAATGAGCAAAGGCTACAAGAAAAGGTGTAAGCCAGTTGCTTCCTACCATGGCCGAGATGGACTTCATAGCAGTGTCCCCTTTTAAAGGTCACCTCAGAACACCAGTAATGTGGTTTACACCTTTTTATCTGTACCACGTACATGGGAACGAGCTTTTCCTGATTCCCACTGCATCCCCACGCTCACAGGGTAGAAATTGCATTCCAGGTGCAAAAAAGGAGATGCACTACTCATGGTTTATGGTCGTTCCGAAACACAATCGGCCGTGTTTTCCGACCACTCGGATTATTACCGGGAGGTATGGGACGGTATGCGCTTGCACTAACCTTGAGTCAGCACCCTCTAAAATCTTATCTGCCTGGTCTCCTATAACTTCTTGTCTTAGGTAGTACAGCATGCGGACACGCAGCAGGACCCTGGAGAGGAAGACAGAGGGGGGAAAAAGTTCTTAACTTCAGGACTGTTTGCCAACAGTGGCTTTTGGCAGCTGCTGCTGTTCATCCATCATCCTGCCAAGGCTGATTAGCCATGCTGTATGGTAGGCTTGAAGCGTGACAGATGGTGGCACATAATCACCTCTGTGTGGTGCTTTCTGCTGGCTTCCAACAGGCCTGCCTGGCAACCGCTCACGCTGCACAGAGAGGGACCGAGCTCAGCCCAGCCTGGGCGCACTTCATTTAGTTTTACCTAGTGCAGCTTGTGAAGTTTAGACACGTACCCTACCATTGCCTCTGAAGTATTGAAGCAAGTTTGTAAACAACTGAGCAGATGGCTTTCAGTAACTGTTCTGCTTCATTATCTCATAAAATTTCCTCAGCTGCTGCCTTAATACCATTTTTGGAAGCACATCAGAAGTTGTAGGAATAAACGAGATATAAAATCTGGTTTTACTACCTTACAATAAACCCTCAATATGGAATGTCAGGTTTTTTAGATTATACAACTTTGCTTCCGAGAAAGGAAGATGGTGATGGGGGTGGGGTATGGGAGGTGGATCCTCACTCTTCTCTCTTAAGGAATATTAAATATTATTTATTCCTTCTAGTTCATATTACCTGGAAGCCTAGGTTGTAGCTTAAAAAATAATAAAAGGATACAAAGGAGGTTAAATTGTGTCCAATTCATTGATGTTCTTAGTCATTTTCAAGGAATCAGCTTCTAAAAACCCATGGAATTCTAGGAACCAGATTTCCATTCTCACTTGGATTCCCTCAATGGCTTAAACTTAATTCTTTCAGTAAAGCCCACCTGGTAAATCCCAAAGGCCCGTGTCTACTCTGAGTCTAGCTAGCATCTCCTGCTGGACAGCTCCTGATGTGCATTCGGGACTGATATTTGAAGACTTACCTCCTTGACTGTGAGTAAATGGTAATACTGAATGCTATTTTCCCTATCTGGGTATGATCCTATCATACACTTACAGGATGTTTTATAGCGGATGCATCACATTTGTGTATACTAGCTCATCTGATCTTCACAATAATCCTACAATGAAGTGGGGCATGCTACTACTTTACAAACATGAAAATGGAGGATAACAGAAAAGCAGTGACGTATCCAAGGTCACAGAGTTACCTTCAAGCATGGACCACTTGGGATTAGGCCTTCTGACTACCACCTCACAGTGTCTCAGGACGTGGCAGGTGCCCTTGAAAATGTCAAAATGATAACTAGGGGCAGCTTCATCAAAATAGACTACTTTTGCATACATAAATAGGTACTCCATGATATGCCTCCTCTCTGACCGGTATCTGCTTTTGAGCAACACTTGTTCAGGATGGACAAAGTGTGAGGCTATGAACATCTGAATAAGCTCCAATGTATATAGTCATTTTGGGTATTTCATTTTAATTAAAAAAAATTTCTTTGGTAAGATTAAAAATTAGCTGTGCCACACTGAACTGGCAAAAGAAAACAGTATGGGGCCTCCACGGCTGGTACTTTTTTTCTTCTCTGGCTAGAGAAGAATTTATAGGCCAGATCTCCTGACAGAGGATGCTCGGAAAGGGTAGTTCCAAAGGAAGTGCCCTCCACCTTTGGCTGGATTCTCTCTCTATATTTTTTTTTAAACTAAAACTCAGCACAGTGGCAATGATCTGAATGGTTTCTCTCCCTTTTGATAGAAGACAAAGTTTTCTTCTTTGGGAGGAATTTTAGTTACACGGAGACCTTTAGGAGTTAACTGTGAATATTACCTTACTTCTAGAGGAAAAAATTCAAATCAGTTCAACTGGCAACTCAATGGTACCAGCAGGATAACAAAGTAGCCAGGAGGTGGGCCTGACCCTAAGGAGTTCACACTTGGTAAGCCCGACAGACCAGACTACTAACGAGTCCCCAAACCTCATTCACATTTGATGGGCAATCCCACTAGTGACTATTTCTGGACCTGCATCTGGTTCAAGACCACACATAGTAGTTTCTCTGTCTCTTGAAACTTTTGAAGAGAACTAGCCAGTTATTTTCTAGGAGGTCCCTCGATTTGGGTTTCATTTTCTCTTACCAGTCATCTACATTTCCCCACTTTAGATCCTAGGAAGTTGTAGGGCATGACCTTCTAGGAAAACTGGACCACTTGCTTGTCCCAGAGAGGAAACAGCCAGCCTTGCTAGGCTTTCCCTAAGACTGGGCAAAGAGCACACTAGCTACATCTCACGCACTAATGAGGGAGGATACTCTAAGAAAGTGTGCTACTGATGTTAGAATGGGAAATTTAAAACTACCACCTCCATCACTCTGGGATCCAGGCACAGGAGCCATTTTTCCCATACCAAACCACTTCACTTCCGGTTTGTATGAATCCAGAACTCAGAAGGTTATTGACCCAAAGTTCACATAAACCACAGGAAATGGAAGTTTTCTAAGAGCTGTAAGTGGGGCAGGATTTTAGGGAGAACTATTATTCCACAGCAGTAACAACAGTTTCCAAGGTACCAAAATGGTTTGAGATAATGGTTTTAAAGACTCAAAAAGGAAAAAATTTGTCAGTCAAAATCTAGCAATAGTGATCAAAAGTAGGCCCTGAAAGCACTCTCATATTTAAAAAAGGATTAGAACCATTAATCACTGCAAGCCAGGAATTCTATTCCATGAAAGGCTTGGGATGACCCCGTGGAGAAGGCAGGCTTCTGAGGTGGGCGGCACTGCCCTCATCTATTCTGGAAGTCCAATCTGGCTCTGCCCCTTAACTAGCTGAGACTAGTTACCAGAGTCTCCAATTGCTTGTCAGGTAAATGGGGAGAAAGAGCACTACTTACCTTAGACAAGTCACACAGATAATGCATGTGAAGTATTTGGCACACTGCCAGTTATTATGTGCTCTGACTTTTGTTGCTACTTTTTAGAGAAATACACATTTATTTATACTCTGGCTGTATCTAGTTGAGATCTTGTTGTAGAGCTCTGTGTGGTTAACAAGGAAAGTGAGTCTTAAAGAGGCTACGGAATTTGCCGAAGGCCTCACAAAGCTACAAGTGGTGGAGCTGTTCAGTGCTGGCTAGTGTACTGATTCTCAAAAATACATGTTCACAGCAATGGAAGAAGAATCGCCACATGCAGATGTTAGTTTAATACAAAGATAGTTAACAAAGCTCCAAGCAACGAAATAAATACAGATCTAATATAACACCTCTTGGTTACAACTTAGTTGTCTGCAACATTTACAGCAGCATTGCTCACAATAGCCAAAAGGCGTCCATCAACTCCAGTGCCCATCGACGGACGAATGGATAAACAAAATGTGGTCTACATGTACAATGGAGTATTATTCGGCCACAAAAAAGGAAAAATGTGCTGGTACAGCTACAACATGGATGAATCTCAGAAACATTATGCTAGGTGAAGTCAGCCAGACCTATAAAGACATATATATATTCTGTGATTCCACTTACAAGGTGCCTAGAATAGGCAAATTTGTAGAGGCAGAAAGAATGGTAGTTGCCAGGGTCTTGGGCAGGGAGGGTGGCGAAGGAGGTGGGGGCAAGCTGCTGTCTAATAGGTGCAAAATTTACACTGGGGTCAGTGAAATGGTTTGGGGTAACAAGAGTGCTGATGGGTACACTGCATTTTGAATATAATTAATACCAATGAGTCACATACTTACAAATGGTTAAAATGGGCAGCTATGTATGTACTATTATTTAAAAAAAAATAGCGCTATGTATCTACTATTATTTAAAAAAAAAAAAAAAAAAAAAAACCGTCATCTAAAGGTATGCCATCACATGAGCTGGCATCATGTTTCAAGGAAAACACTAAAGATGTACAAAACCAGGAACTACAAAACCAGGAACTACAAATGTCAACTGTATACATCCTTTCAAGACGTACTTATTACAGTGGTGCTTTAGGTGTTTCTTGTAGCTGTCCTCCTGGAACAAGGCGTCTGGGTTGCAGCCAGCCAGCCAGTCGGCATCCTGCACCACTGGATGTGTGCTCTGGGCTTTTACCTTCTTTCCTTTCCTTCCCCGTGGCACTGGGGCTGATAAACCTAGAATCAGAGTTATAATAACAATAACAATAACAATAATAATAGAAGTTTTTTATAACTCCAATTACAGACAGCAGGAAGCAGACCTACCAGAGTGATTGACCAAGGCTCGCGTCTGGCCATCAGCCGTGGGTGTGATCAAATCCCAGATGAAGCTTTTAATATTCTCATCCCCCTTGTAGTGATTGAGACAGTACACAAGGATGGTCCTGCAGATGGTTTCCACGTCTTGCTCAGTGAGCTGACGCTTGTAGCGCCCATGGGAAAGGATATCTGTCCACCGTCCCCAACTGCAAAGCAAATATTCAGCATGTAAGAGGGTGCCTTTCAGTTCAGATTTGGGGCTTCATTCTGAGTCAGGTAGCAGAGTTAGGGAATCTTGGGTCAAACTGGTAGCACTTAAAACAAAACTGGCCATAATTGACAGCTGGTGATGGGAAAGTACTTCAGGACACCCGAGTCAAACACACTGGTGGCGGAGCAGGGCCCTAGCTGGTTGCCTGGAGCAGAGCATCACTGAAGTCCCGCCCATGGGGCTACCACAGGCTCTCCCGGGAGATTCGGGTGGCAGCCACAACCCTGGGTGAGGAGAAACGAGCCAGGCCCCAGACACTGTCCACTCGGCCTCATGCTGCCACTTGGCTGGTGTGCTCCAATGCGGACCAGCTATTTGCCATGTGTGGCGACCCAAGTCTAGGACATGATGCTGAGGGGGAATGGTTAGTTTCACTCTACCTCACAGGGATACTGTGATAACCAGTGAAAGACTGAACTGGCTTGAGTTTCCTTTCTGAAACAGGGAGCGCTGGTTCCCAAGTACAAGAGCATTCATGGACAGCACGTTTAGCCAACTCTCAGGCCCTTGTGTTAAATGGACAGGAGGAAGGACTGCACACAGAATGAAATAGAGAGCACACCACTGAACCCTAATAGTCTACTTGGGGTTATAACACCGGGCAGAAACAGCGCTGTGCTCTTTGATCCAGGTGCCGTGGCGTGAGAGCACACAACAGATGGGCAGATGCTGTCTGCACTGTGTCTCCTCCAGGCCACATCTCAGGATGGAAGCCAGCCTCTCTCCTACCTTCCTCAGGGGCCCAGGGCTGTGCACGGCGAGGGCCACCTCGGCTGTGGTCCCAGCCCTGGACGGGTCCTCTCTGGCTTCTATGAATTCTCAGTTCCTCACCCTGCAGGAGCAGTCCTCAACTTCAGGCCTTTCGACACAATGTTCTCTCTGCCTGGAACTCTCTCCTCCCTGCCCAGCACCCAACTCTCTCTCCTACATGGACTAACCCACAATGTCCACCTATCAAGTCACATCGCTGTCTGTGGAATTCCTTCTTGTATTCCCTGAAGGTCAAAAGTGGGGGGATGATACCAGAGCTGTGTCTTAAAGGAGCGACATGCTTTTCCCCTCCATCTGCACAGTCTTCCTGGCCATGGCACCATCACGGTTTCCTGCCACATTTGTTTGTTCACCTGCCTTGAGGCAGGGGCCGTGACTGTCCTACTCCCAGGTTTCTTGAGTATCCTAGCACAGTGCCCCGCCTCCAGTAGGGGTTTCCTACAGAGTAATGCCCAGGGGAGGAGGGAAAGACACTGTGCTTTATGTATACTTCTTAGCTTTAGGAATTATTGATGTGTTCCATTCCTAAAGTAACCAGCAAAATTCTCAACTGTGATCGTTGGCTTGAAACATCCAAGCTGGTGCAAATTAGCAAAAGGCTCAGGTGTCTGTCCACCACATAAGAACAGACAAGAGAGAATTGTCTAGATTCTTATAGATAATCAGCTGAGATATAGAAGGTGCTTCAGTTGAACTTCATTTATTCCATAAAAAAATCACTGATCTGGCACTCAATGTATCTGCTGGCATTGCACTCTTCCCTGAGGACCTAGAGAAAAGAGTCCTGGGCTTCCTGGAGCTCTAACTGGGGCTCCAGCAGGAGAGCCTGCTACTCTTAGTCATAAAACAATGTGATGAAAAAAAAACAACAACAACAACGTGATGAGTGTGATGGAACGTGCAAGCCAGACTCTCTGGTAGAGTGCCGAGGAGATGCCTGTGCTGGATGTCAACGACAGGAGCTGTTGGGCAGATCAAGTCTGTGCGATGGGGCGGGGGTAAGGGGGTGGGGAGTGGGCTGCTGCTCTAGGCAGTGGAAGAACTTGTAGAATGACAGAGATAAGACCTGAGGCAGAGCATGGCACACTGAAGGAAATGAAGTGGGCTGTCCCAACAGAGGCCTGGGCCACCCACAGAAAGGACCAACAGGACAGATGAGAGCCAGATCAGAGCTCTGTGTGCCATGTTAACAGAACGTATGTATTTACTCTGAAACTACTGATAATCAATCCACTGCAAGAAATAATCAAAAGCAGGATATCATCAGATCTACAGAAATGGCATTTTGGTGGTAGTTTTTTTATTTGAATAGAGCTTGCCTGCAGACCCATAAAATGCCAGAGAATTCTTATTTGCAGATTCAGATATTTTAGTGAGCACCTTGCCATCATTCAAAGCATCATTCAAAGCAAAGACTCAGAGATGAATTAGATATGGATCCTGCCTTTCAGAGACATGTTGTCCAGCAGAAGTACAACTCAGAGTTGAAATAACCATCCATTTATGTTTCAGATGAGTTAGAAGAGCCTTATAACTGAGATGATTGCCTTTAACAACTCTTTATAGCAGAGAAATACTAAAAGACCACCACAGTTGAAAATTTTATGCGAAGAAGCTAAAGTAGGAAAAGGTTTTGTAATTTTGAGACTTTGTTCTGAGTTATTATTCACCAACAAGTATATTTGGATCTGACATAATTCTTTAAGGGACAAATTCGTGCTCCCTCAAATCCACGAGGATATGAATGACTTGTGACCACTTTGACCGATCAGCCCTGAGCCCTATCAAAGTTGCTGCAAAGTCATTTGCTTGACTGCACTATAGGGAATCACAGAAATCCAAACACAAACACGATTTTTTCTACGCTGATTAGAGTTCTGGTATTTAAAATAAAATTCTGTTTTTCATGTGAGCCTGACTTACCCATAGACGAGCAGATTCTTCTCAACTCTAAAGCACTCACTCCTCGCGTAGCCCTGGGACCTGTCCTGGGGCCGCCTCGGCTTTGTGCAAGGCTTCTCTTCAGAATCACTTTCCAAGTCTGAAAATTCCATCAGCTCGTCTTCCTTCACTGCACTGTATAGCCTGGTTTGCTTCCTCACTCTTGGAGTGTCAATAACCAGGTTGTTCTAAAAAAGATAGCAGATAAATCTGAAACTTCTAAAAAAGCATCCCTTGGGTTAGATTAGATAGGGCTTTGAATGGGAACCTCTCACTCACCCTCCCATTTAAGGCATCAATATCCAATTCAGCCTTCTTAGCCCACTTTTGCCAGAAATTTGGATCATCCAAGGAAATATCTGTTCTATTTCCAGATGCAACAAAACTGGCCTAAAGGAGAAAAAATATGCATTACTTTGAGATGCTTTTCTCGGAGGCAAAATGCAAAGTAGCTTTCATTTACTCATTCAGCCAAACATGTATGCATTCCTGCACTGTGTGCCAGATGCTGCAGTCAGTGGGCTAGGATGAAAGCGCTACCGTCCCTCAGGTAGCTCTCTGTCCAGGGGTTTAAATAGATCAGGAAGTGAAAGATGACAGTACAGCATATTCGGTGACGGGTGACAATGGTACATATAGGTACGACAGTTATCCACGGGAGGGACCAGGTTCATGAGGGGATGCAGCAACGGCACTGCTGGGAAGAAAGAAGAGGCTCCCCAGAATATAATTCCTGGGTCAGGCTAGAACAGGAAAGTATGTGGAAATGTTTGTGACAGAGCATGTGCAAAGGCTCAGAAGAAAAGAAATGCAATTGTGTCATGTGGCTGGTGATAAGAGTAGTCAGGGGAGAGCAGCTAAAGGTCAAGCTGGCGAGGCAGACGGAAACCAGGTCATGCAGGGCCTTGCATGTCCTGTTAATGAGGCCGGAACTCTATCCTGAGATAGCAGTGGACTCTTTCAAAATGGAAATCATCTCAAGATGGACACAATCACATCCAAAGCCACCTGTTTAAGAGCTCATACTGATGTCCTGGGACATGGGAGGTTACTGCAGTGGTTTGCAGAGGAAGCAGCTCTATAGACTGAAAATGGCTCCACAGAAGTGGAGAAAAGGAGACAGTCCAGAAATGTTTACTCTTTAAAAAGTAAAATGAAAGCAGTTAGAATCTGGGTGGATGTGAAGCATATAAAATAGGTGGAGGAGGTGGGGGGTTTGGGGTGGTGGTGGGAGGCGGCAGTGGCCAAGAAAAACCTCTGTAGCCAACTTGGCATATGAACAGCATTAGTCAGGCGAAGTAACCGGGGGTGTGAGTTGAAAATGCACATACACAGAGGGTGGAGAGACAGGCGTGAGGAATCTGCTTTTGCACAAACTGAATCTGAAGTACCTGTGAGGACAGAGAACAGAACCGGGAAAGAGGCTGAAAGACATGAGAGAGAAGGTCCGGCACAGAGCCCAGAAGAGGGAACCTTTCAAGACTGGAGTAGCTGGGACAACTGGATGTCCATAGGCAAAGGGAAGGAGACGGGCCCCTATCTTACACCACAGGCAAAAGTTCACTCAAAAGAGATCACAGACCTAAATGTAAGGGCGAAAACTATAAAACTCGCAAGGAAAGAGCAAATCATTGTGAAGTTAGGTTAGACGACATATCAAAAGCGTGAACAATAAAAGAAAAAATGGGTAAACTGGACTTTATTGAAACTAAAAACCATTAAGAAAAGACTGGGAGAAAATACCTGGGAGAAAATACTTGCAAATCATATTGCCTAATGAGAAACTTCTATCCAGAATTTTAAAAGAATTCTTAATATTCAATAATAAAAGCCAAGTAACTCAAAAGGTGAATAAAAGACCTGTACAGACATTTTACCAAAAATGATATACAAATTGGTCAACAAGCACATGAAAAGATGCTCAATAGCATCAGAGAAGGCAGATCAAACTAGAGTGGGTGATCACTTCACACTAATATGGCTATAATCAGAAAATCAGAAAATAAAAAGTGTTGGTGAGGATATGGAGAAACTGGAACCCTAAATCACTGTTGGTGTAAAGAGAAAATGGTACAGTCACCAGAAAACAGTCTGTCAGTTCTCAAAGTGTTAAACCTGGAGTTAACATATGACCCAGCAATTCTATTTATAGTAGATACATGAGAGAAATGAAAAGATACTTCCACATAAAAACCTGTTCATAAATTTTTGAAACAATGTTATTCACAGTAACTCCAAAATAGAGACAACCCAAATTTCATTACCAGCTAGTGAATGGATAAACAACCCCAATGCCCATTATCAACTGCTAACAGAGGTACATCTATATAACAGAACGACGTTCAGCAGAACAAGGGAACTGACACATGCTACAACACAGATGAATCTCAAAAACACTATGCTGAGTGAAGGAAGCCAGACACAAAAGACCACATGTTATATGATTCTGTTTTGTAAAATGTCCAGAGTAGGCAAATCTAGAGAAAGGAGATTAGTGGTTGCCAAGGACTTGGCAGGGGAGGGGCAAGGGGAGGGGAGGAGGGAGAGGCTGGTTGCTAATGGGCAAGAGGTTCTGGGGCGATTGAAACACTCTAGATTTAGATGTGGTAATGGCTGCACAAAGTCTGCAAATTTGGTAAAGGCACTGAATCATACATTTAAAATTGGTGAATTTTATGCCAAGTGAATTACATTTCAATTAAGCTGTTAAAAATAAAGGTGTAAAGGGGGCCTGGGTGTGGATAGGCGGAACTATGCACAGGGGAAGCCTCAGAAGGTGCTCTCAGTCAAGTAGCGGGAAGGAAGGCTGGGTGGTGACCTTCACCAGAGCTGGTCTAATGACAGGGTGGGGGAGGGGTGCAAGCTGGAAGTTGAAAAATTAGCAGAAAAGCAGGTGGTGGGGACAGCTAGTACAAATAACATTCATGTGGATTTTAGCTATGAAAGAAGGGTTATAGAGCTGTAGCTGGAGGGCAACATGAGATGAGAGGCTTTTTTGATAGGAGTGACTCAACTGTTCTTATAGGCTATGTCAGGATCTCAGGAAACAAAATTATGTCAGAGCAGGAGCTCCAGAAGTGGAGAGGGTGGGATCAAGGACAGAGGAAGCAGATATGAGGTCAAGGTGAGGGTGACTACTAGGGCCATATACAGAGAAGGGAACCCAAAATGCACACAAAGAATCTTCTATGCATCAGCAGCTCCACAGAGATGTCAAAATTACCCTCTTAATTCTTAATTAAAGAGCAAATGTTACATATGCACCTTAGGCGCACTTTATAAGATCCTGCTTTAGGTGAACTCTATTATGATTCTACAGAAAGCCTGTCTCTTCAGATTAATTCGCACCTTAGCAAATGTGGAGCCTTTCCCTTCAGACTCAATGGTGATAGTGTGGGTTCGCCGCAGGAGAATCTGATCAATATCTTCTTCACAGAATTTAGACCCTTCATCCTCCTCATCCATGAGTGCACCATAGGCCCCTTTCCGTAGCAGATCTTCTATTTCTTTCTTAGAAAGTTGTTGTACCTGTTTTAGAGAGATATTTTAAATAATTCAGAACTGAAATGTTTGTAGATGACACAAATGCTTCATTGTACTTAAGGAGGATAAACCTGACTCATAAAAAAGAAAATGTGACAAAATAGGCTGAAAATATTGAGGCTGAAAAGTAATTCAATGCTGGACAATTTCTTACTATTAGCTAAATAAAGTTAAGGCGCCAGAAAAAACAAATGGTCTAGGCAAGTGTGGATTACCCCATTGGTAGCGTTTTCTCTCCCACTCATGGACTGCAGCACAGCTTTATCCAGGCCGAGCTTCAAACTAGCCTTGTCGAACATTTCCCTTTCATAAGAATTTCTTGTAATCAGCCTGTAGATTTTCACAGATTTGCTCTGTCCTATTCTATGACATCTAGCCTGAGCCTGAAAGAAAAAGGAAATGAATGGTTACCAAAGAAAGAAAAGACTCAAGTGTCAGTTATAAGAGCACCCGTTCCAATAAGCAGAGGTGCAGTACAGAAGGTTAACACACTAAGAAATTACTTTTACGTTACTAGTAAATTGATTACCACTTGGTTCATTTGCCCAACCATGGGATGCTACCTGAGTGACTACACAACTTTAATTTATTGGTTTGACTGGGGATTCTTCATCATAATGGAATAACTTAAAAAAAAGAAAAGAAAAGAAAAGAAAAAAGGCATCAGGACGATTTTTGTGTATCTTTACCTGGAGATCATTTTGGGGATTCCAGTCGGAATCAAAGATGATGCAGGTATCAGCAGCAGTAAGATTAATGCCTAAACCTCCTGCCCTTGTACACAGGAGGAAAACAAACCGATCAGAATCAGGTTTGGAGAATCTGTCGATAGCTGCCTGGCGGAGATTTCCTCTCACTCTGCCGTCGATCCTTTCGTATGGGTACCTAGAAAACGTCAGGATTAACAAGAAGGCCTGCCGCATGGCTACAGCACGCTTGTTTCTTTTTGTAAAGAATATTACAACATGGGATATATACCATCTGAATATTATTTATCAGAAATAATTTCAGAGCAAACAGGTTTCATTGTAGTTTGGGATATAATTGGTTGAATGCTCAAAAATCAAATTTTATTTTATGTCCTCCCTAGTTAAATAACTTAAGTCTAAAAATTGCTGACCCCTCTTACAGTCAAATAACAAACAATTTTAATTTTAGGTAAGAACCATTTTCCCCTACTCAAATCAAAGAAATGGGAAACAAAATTGCCATTAAAAGTATGCAGAGTCCTACTGTAGTCACCACATAGAATAACAGCTATGTACATCGACAGTTTTGAAAAAGAGATGTGACACATTTTTCCCCACCCCATCCCCTCTATTATGAATGTCACTCTGAGGTGAGCCACTTGGAGCCCCATGAAAGGTCATTTTTTATTTCCTTTTTATTCTTACGGTGCGGTGGCCTCACCGTCTTTGAATGAGGTAGTCTTCCAGTATGTCCAAGCAGCGCACCATCTGGGAAAAGATAAGCACCCTGTGGCCACCAGCCTTCAGTTTTGGCAGCAGCTTGTCAATCAGCACTAGCTTGCCAGCAGCCTGGATCATCGCCTGGAGCTGAAAATCTGGAGAGTCTGCATTGTGTGTTTCTTTAAACTCTTCCAAAATTTTCTCTTCAGCACCTGCAGAGATTGGACAGCATAACGTGAATACTGTAAAAGGTTTTTATTACTAAAAACAATGAACTTGCTTTCAAAACCCACTGCTAACTATAGGAACCAGGATGCCATACTCATGTTTATGAATATGAATCCATCCGCTTACTAAAAGTCAGGTCTAACACAAAACCATGAAAGTATAAAAGGGATCAAAGTTTTAAGCACAACACATTTAAACATTTGGGGGGGAAAAAAACCACATTTTCCAACAAACAAATGTTTGCTGTCTGTAGAAACTGAATTTCAACAACAGACTGTCAAGCCAGAAGTGGCAGAAACAAGCCAAGGGCCAGATACCTACAGAAAATTTGGAACCTAAATTGCTAAAGAAATGAAGAACTGTTTACTAGCTGAATATAAACACAAACAACAAAATCTGTTCTGAAGCTAAGAAACAAGGGAATAGAGTTCTAATAATTACAGTGTCAGGGCAGTAGTTTTTGTATATAACTGTATGTAAACATAGCCAAAAGGAGGGCAACAAAAAGCAATTCCTTTTCGAGGATAATTTTTAGGGATTTTTTTAGGGGTTCTGAACATACTTCTTCTATTGCAATCTCTAAACCTCCTTCCATGTCCATTCTCATCTGAGAGTTTCATGAGGTACCAAAATTCTATCCTGAAGTGGCAAAAGCTTTTCAAGTGTTTAAAAAACAACAGCAGCAAATGACCTTGTTTCACGTAAGGCTTCTATGCCTATGTACGTCACCCTCTTTTTCTCATTAGCCTCATGCAGATGATTTCTGCTTGTTCAAAGACTTGGGTGCATTAGAGAAGCCTCAAGAGAATGACATTGTCAGAAGAGCAGTGCTTACATAACTGCCCCCAACCCCAAACACACACAGGCTAAGCTTCCTTCAACTACTTAGGTGGCTTAGCTAGAATTAGACGGCACCAGTCTGGCCACCTCCCATCCCTGGAGTTAATCGGCCAGGGCTGCTGTGCTCAGCGCCTCTCCCTAAGGATGGGGGGTAGGGTCACCTATTCTTTGGAAAATACAAACAAATCCACCTAATGGGATTGGTTCCCAGCCCTCGACTCTCCCAGAAAGTGTAAACTACTCTTCTTAGCACGGGGTTTAAACGTGTGAACTAACAATACATGTGATGAGTATGCATAAATCTCAAAGGGGGCTTAAAAGTTAAGTGAGTCAGACCCTCATGGCCTCTAGGACAGAACTTCCACAAGCAGCAATGTAAGTAAGAAAAGTGCCATCCTATTTCCACTCTAACGGCACTTGCGCAAATTAAGTTATGGCATGGTCATATGCAGAAATACAGCTTGTTAATTATTACAACAGAGAATCTTACTGAGATCAGATTAAAGTCGCTTTATGCCCTTACCCAGGCACTAAGGCCTCAGCAAAGCACACTGTTACTTGTGAAGAAGGGGGCTTGGCTGAAAATGCTACTCTGGGTCAGAATGGTTAGTCCCTCACTACCTTTTCCACATGAATCAGAAGCTCTTCTCTAAGTGGGGGAAAAACAGGGAAAGGTTTTGTAAAAACAAAATGTTGTTGAAGAGCATTAACAGGAATGTCCCTGATGATAGAATGTTCTTGAATAAAGTTGAATAATATTTTTCAAAACATAAAATTTAGAAATCTAGGTCCTGGATTCAGGACAAGACAGCCCTCAGGAAACAAGAGAAATAGATTTAAGTCTGTGTCTTACATTAGGTCTTTTTAAAAAGTTTGTTCTTGTGCAATATAGTATAAGCTCTTTACAATTCAGAAATAGATTTTGCTCCTGGTATTCGGCTATTTTTTTTGTCTATATGAAAATTATAACTCAGAATCAAAATATAGTATATTGGTTTAAAACAAGCTAAGAAAAAAAATAAATAAAACAAGCTAAGGACCAAAGAATGTTTTTCACAAATGAAATAATCATTTTGAAAAGATAAGTAAAAGACATTTGAATAATTTTATTAAAAAACTGAAAATACAAATAATTTCTCAAATTAGCAGAGAAATTTTTTTCACTTTAACTTTATTCTGAGATGAGAAAAGTAACTTTCTTGCTTTTTGATTGCTACTAATGATTTCTCATCTTATAAAGAATAGTCAAAATTAAAATACATTTGTCCCTACCTGACAAAAGCTACAGCTGAATTTATCAATCCAGCTCTTTGTTATGAATTCAAGGTGTTTTGTTTTTTTAAAAGATTTTATTTATTTCTTCATGAGAGACACAGAGAGAGAGGGGCAGAGACACAGGCAGAGGGAGAAGCAGGCTCCATGCAGGGAGCCCAATGTGGGACTCGATCCCAAGTCTCCAGGATCACGCCCTGGGCCGAAGGCAGGCGCTAAACCACTGAGCCACCCAGGCTGCCCTGAATTCAAGGTTCTTAAAGTGCAGGCAGTTTTAAAAATATTAGCAAACATATTTCCTATATGATTCCTGTAGCACTATATTTATTATAGCCAGAATGTAGGAAAGAAGGGTGGTGAAGGTATTGAAGAGAAAGCAATTTCTACCTTGCAACATCACAGCCAAACTGCCCAATTTACCATTTATCTTGATGTTAGATTTGCAAATATCAATCTGAAAATTAGCTGGAAATAGGTTATGATAAGCCAAAATACTTTGTTGACACTGCCCTAAATTAAAGTACTATTCATGCTACATTTCAAAATGTGTGTGTGTCTCAAAGACAAATTGAAACGAGTGTGCACTCACTTGAAGCGAGTGTGGAAATCTGACTTAAACAGATGGTCACTGTGAAAACAGTACCTGCGATGGTAGCTAGCTATAACAAGAAATTATTATCTGGCCAATGTCATCCAGCCACAAACAAGAAATAATTTTCTTTCAAAGATTACCAAAAAAAGAGTTAGGATTATTTATCTGAAATTCATCCCATCATGCAAGCTTCAGCTTATTTTCTTTCTGCCTATTCTTTTTTTTTTTTTTTTAAGATTTTATTTATGTATTCATGAGAGACACAGAGAGAGAGGCAGAGACACAGGCAGAGGGAGAAGCAGGCTCCATGCAGGGAGCCTGATGTGGGACTCGATCCTGGGACTCCAGGATCACGCCCTGGGCCAAAGGCAAGCGTTCAACTGCTGCCACCCAGGGATCCCTTTCTGCCTCTTCTTCTCTGTGCTGCTCAGATCTCCAACAACGACAACAAATGACCCTGATGTCACTCCTAACCATTAGGGGACCTTGACCAAGTTTTCAACATTATTTGTACTCTCACATAGGGAACCTAAAACTGGACATTCCACTCTCTTGAGGCTGGGGCCAGTAACTGTAACTGCATTTATGTTTCCCAGTTACCTGCTACCCTGATCTAATAAAGCAACAAGTAGCAACAATTAGCCAGTACTCACAGTGCACCCCCCAAAACTGCGCTAAGCACTTAAGATATCAACCCACATTTAAAATATTACTCAGTTTGTGTTCTATCATCCTTTCTAATTTTCTTCCCTCTGCTTTACTTATATTACACCATATGTCACCAACTTATGCATATAGTTGCTTCTACTTTCCACAATTACCAAAATGTTATGCTTTCCTGAATTGAACTTTAGCTTGATGGGGGCTGCTTGACTCTGCCACTACCAATAGGAATTTCGATTTAAACTTCAACACTGAAAACTTCCTTGAATCAGCTCAGTTACATGTGTAGAGGTGGCAGCCCATCAGTATACCTTCTACTCCAGATTGTGGATGAAAATGGGAGGTACTGGCCGTAGAGCAACCTCAGTGAAACCCAACATCCACATGAGCTACCCAGGCAGTTGTAACGCCTACTGTGTGTGTATATACTTTCAGCTTCTCAGCATAGAGGTATATAAAGACACACTGCTTAACAGATTCTTCATAACCTGTAGGCACAGAACACTGACCCCAAGGTGTGACCAACTAGGACAACTGCCACAGACCCAAATTTTAGAAATCCTAAAAAACTCATGGTCAACAATGAATTAAATAAGATGACCCTGAAGAGCAATCAGCCAAGGAAGAGACGACTCCTCCCCCGAATGTTCAATGCATATAATGAGCACGTAAGCAGACCAGGTAAACTTGAGAGAGCTGCAAGCGGGTATCTGACAACTATCACTGAGGTCAACCCTTTCACACACATCCTGCTCGCAGCATTTAAGCTCTTTTGTGAGTGTCCTCCTGTGCCCCGTGGACGCTACTATTCCTCATTTTCTTTTCACCAGATATTAAATGCAAAAGTATGCATCTGTCACACATGTATTGTGCTTTACTCACACCATCAGTCACCCTAAGCCCCAACTCCACCTCCCCACCTCAGGAATAGACAGGTCAACACTCACAATAATGGCCTTATAGGCTCTTAAACACACAGTGATTAGTAGGCTGGCAGCATTAAACATATAATTATCACACACGATACTCTCTTTAGAAGACAAAGCTAAAAGCACAAAGTCTGAAAAGGAAATTCATCGATGTCACACCACAACAATGAGCTCAGGTGCTATGCTGAGACAGTCTTGCAGGTGTGGACCATTCTGTCATTTAATAACAGGAACATGGGGGTCTGAGATGCCTGACAGGTGTGTATGTCATGAATGGGGGCGGGGAGTGGAGGATGGGATTCTTTAAATTAGCTGCCTCTGAACTTCATGGATTGTGATAAAGACAAAACTAAGCTTTGTTCCTACTCACCTAGAAAGGAACCTAATGGCGTTGCCAGCCATTTGCAATCACACACAAACACCCCAACTCAGCCGGCCATCACCTTTCTTTAACCCATATTAACTCCGGCCAGCAGGGCAGGCAGCAAGAGCCTTCTAGCAGGTCTTTCCCCGCTCCCTCCCATCTGTTTTATATGATGTTGCCAGATCAATCATCCTGAATCATTTCTCAGCTCAAACACTAGCCATGGTTCTCCACTGTCTGCAGACAAAAGCCAAATTCCATGACCTAGCCTCGAAGCCTTTCCATAGCTGGGGCCACTATGTGCCTCAGGTTCCCTGTCCCACTGCTTCTTACATGGACTTTATACTTTGGGCAAGTTCCCCCTTTGTATTCCTGCTTCTTTGTCTTTGCTCATGTTATTACATCAGCCTAAATGCCCTTCTCTTTTCTGCCCTTCACTGGCAAACCCCTTCCCACCCCCACAGGCTTGTCTCAATTGCTTTCTCTGTGGCTTCTCTAATCCCCATCCCTGACAAACCCGAAGGCTCTCATATCCTCCAATGTCCCACATATCACATGTATGCCATATTTATCCCTTTAATGATTTTCGGAAGTACATAATACAGGTTTTTACTCAAATCAGTTACAGGACACTATCAATTTAGTTAAGAAAACAGGAAGACTGTAAAGTATTCATCAGTAACAGAAACAAACTGTTAGCAAAGTTTTTGAATGATCTCTCATTCTTAGGGAATAGGTCCTAGAGGTCTCTAGACTGAAATTTCCTGCAGACAGCTGCCAGCTGCCTTCTCGCACCAGTTCCTCTTTAACTTCTCTGATTTACACACACACACACACACACACACACACCAAAGTCTCTGCTGAGGCTAATCTCTCTTTAACTATGAGCACTGTTGGTGATTTTTAGGTATGAGCACCCACACCTCCTTCCAAGGGGTAAGACACAGAGTCAGGGAAGTAGGAGATCAGCGAGCTGAGGTCCTGCTGCTGCAGGGATCAGAAGGTGCAATGGTCCCTTGCCTGTAGCCACCACAGAAGCAGGCGTCACGAAGAACAGGAAGCTGGTGAAACCCACGTTGAGATGACAGGATCCAGTAATGACCACAAACCATCAAGTCCCCTGTCTGGAGGACAAACAGGACTTCTGGAGCTCTGTCATTTAAACACATTCGCTGGTGCATAGGCTTACCGTTAATAAGGTATGGATGATTGCAGCACTTCCGTAACTCCATCATAGTGTTTAAAAGGTTAGGTACATTAGCTTGACCACCACCTTTGGAAAGAAATGTGAAATTCTTCTCAAGGATGGCTCGGTAATATTTCTTCTGAATGTTTGTTAGCTCAACTTCAATAATAGTTTCTTCTTTGGGGGCCAAGTTCTTTTCTACATCCTCCTTGAGACGTCGCAACATCATTGGCTTTAGAATAGCCTGGAGTTTTTGCACCTAAAAAAGGACCTTAAGTAAATACTGGAATCATGATTCGCTTGCATGCTGAAACATATTCTAATGTAAAAAATCAGGATTATGCTATTCATTTACCATTGGTTTTCACTTGTCAAAGCCCAGTAAGGGTATGAAGGGACTAATCTCTCAGCTTGCATGACAGAAGAGTATGAAGGTTGAATGAGTTCAGGTTAAATGGCCTATTTCAGCTACCTGAGCGCCCGAAAAGCCAAAGGCCTGACAAGCACACAGCAGAAAAGAACCCAATTTATTCACTGAGCTTCCCTTCTGTTTGTCTCAAGCCACAGGGATGATGAGGAAGAAGGAAGAGGTGATGTCATGGAGTGTTATGCCTCAGTTCCCTTCCCTTCTAGAAAAAGCTAAGTGAACGAGTAGGCCAGGTGTTACCTACTCCCTCCACCAATAGGAAGGCAGAGAGGTCTCTCTGGTTCTCGTTTCTGTTGATTGGCATTTGGATATACAGCACACAAGACAGTTTTTATTTTAGGAAAAGCAAAAACAAAACAGACTTCACTCAACTAAACTAAGAGGCTTTAGACAATAAATTATGGAGGGGTGAAGGGGAGGACATAAAGACTAAGATTGCAAGTGTATCTCCATCTCTGTTTCAAATACAGTATAATAATAAATACCACAGAACTCTTAGGATGTATAAAATAATTAACTGCTTTTCATATACAATACCTCACTTCTCACAGAAATCCTGTGGGGGTAGTTTATTTTTTTATTTTTTATTTTTTTTAAAGATTTATTTATTTATTCTATGATAGACATAGAGAGAGAGAGAGAGAGAGAGGCAGAGACACAGGAGGAGGGAAAAGCAGGCTCCATGCCAGGAGCCCGACATGGGACTCAATCCCGGGACTCCAGGATCGCGCCCTGGGCCAAAGGCAGGCGCTGAACTGCTGAGCCACCCAGGGATCCCTGTGGGGGTAGTTTAAATGAAAACATGTAGACTCAGAAAAGTAAGCAATATGACCAAGTATACATAGCCAAGAAATAAGACTAGAATTTCAAAACTCCACGAGGCAAATAACTATAATTTCCATGGCTTCTAACACTGTGGTCAAAAGTATACACAGCAAAATCATTTACCCGAATAGCATGGCAGTCTATGAGAATTACATGAACAGGTAAGTAACCTCTCCCAACAGATCTCAACAGCCCCTCATGAGGGTAAACAGACAACAGAACAAGAAAACCTTCCATAACAAAGACCCAGAACGTCCAAGGAGAGGAGATATAAAGCTCACTTAACTAAGTAGGTGAGAAAAAGCTCATATAATTTATATTTTTAAAAAGCTAAATAGCAATGCATTGTCATTTATTTCATGGGTTAATCTTCAAATTATATGACTAACGTACAAAGTAGATGTGATAAGTACCTGTTCTTCTGTTTTCAGATCACCAAATTCTTGCATAAAGGTGGTTTCTGAAGGGAAGCGACTTGGTTCCAAGAAATGAAGCAAGCTGAAGAGCTCTTCCACAGTGTTCTGTAGTGGGGTCCCTGTCAGCAGCACTTTGTGTTCCTATAGGAACACAAGGAAAGCAACTGATCAAATCCTAACAAAAACAGTTTATTAAAATGAAAGCCTCGCTCTCCTGGGGCGTCTGGTGGCTCAGTGGGTTGAGTGTCCAACTCTTGGTTTTGGCTCAGGTCATAATCTCAGGGTTGTGGGACTGGGCCCCCAGACGGGCTCTGTGCTTAGCTCAGAGTCTGATTGAGATTCTTACCCTCTGTCCCACATGCCCTCCCTCCTCATCTGCCTTGCACGTGCTCTCTCAAGTAAATAAAATCTTAAAAAACAAAAAACAAAAAAGCCTCTCTCTAGATATCCATTTTCCTACTTCTCGTTCATGCCAACTCAGCATCCACCATACGTAAAGTGCAGGTAGCAGAAACAAAGGCAGAACAAAACAAAAACACGGACCCTGCTTCAGACAGATCTGTGGTGTGGGTCCTCTAGAATGCTGCAGACCTTGCAAACATGTCTTGCCATTTCATTTCTTTCCAGGGTTATTAGGTCAACATTTTAGTGCCATGGCTTTGCAAGTCTCCCAAGTCCCAATGCTTTTTTTCTCCACGAAAGTTTTTTTCCCAAAATCCCTAGACTCAGAGAAAGCTCACATGCTTCTTTCTGTTCTCTACATCATCAGCGCTCTTCTCCCCATCTGCTTCCTGCATGACTCACTTCAGACACAAAAGAAGTTCTTCTACATGCAACAGCATATGAAAAACTATTTTGTTCTGCAAAAATTTCAAACTAGCAAAGAGGTCAGCTTGGTTTTAAATACCACAATCACTTTTTTTTTTCTTAAAGCAGATGCTATTTCTAACTTTGTTTCTTTGAACCAATTAGGTATTTCTTTAAAATAATTCTTCCTGTTTACGAGCTGTTTCTCCAGTTTTCCTTATGCATCTGTACCCTTGTCTTTGTATTTTATATATCCAACATAGTGGGGCTATTTCTCAGTGACCAATTTTAATGATATGAGTTTTTTAATCTTAAGAGTCTTATTATTTAATATTTTGTTTGGTACATAGTCCAGCAAATAAAACTATTTCAGAAAGTGATCCTACCTTCTAGTAGGTTCAAAAGCAATTATTCTGACCTAACGTGAAATCTGACACAAACTTGGCTGCCAAGCAGAGTATATGCTCAGTAAATACTAGATAAATGATGTAACTAGGGACGTGCTAATTTTCATCATATCTACCATGTCTTATATGTCAATGAAGTTCTTTAAAAAAAAAAAAAGATTTCTTTATTTATTTATGATAGAGAGAGAGAGAGAGAGAGAGAGAGAGGCAGAGACACAGGAGGAGGGAGAAGCAGGCTCCATGCCAGAAGCCCGATGCAGGACTCGATCCCGGGACTCCAGGATCGTGCCCTGGGCCAAAGGCAGGCGCTAAACCGCTGAGCCACCCAGGGATCCCCTCAATGAAGTTCTTTGAAAGTGAAGTAAAGCAGTTCAGTTTGTTTTTATTTCTCCTTTTCTCCCTTTTGAATAAAGATGTCTCTCAGGAAGATACATAGACCACCATCATCTTGGGATTTATTTATTAAATTCATAATGCGAAAGGCATTGGGAATCAGTTCAAGATTTTCTAATATAGGGGCAGCACCTGGTTGGCTCAGTTAAGGGTCCGACTCTTGATTTCAGCTCAGGTCATGATCTCAGGGTTGTGAGATTGAGGCCCATGTTGGGCTCCACACTGGGGCATGGTGTCTGTTTGATATTCCTCTCCCAGTCCTGATCCTTCAACCCCTCTCCTCTCCCTTCTTCCTCTCTTAAAAAAAAAAAAAAAAAAAAGGTTTGCTAATATCTAACCATATGGGTGGGTAACATGGGCTACAGTCCCTGACATGCTTAAGTTCTGAATTACTTTACCCAAGAATTTTTTAAGCTGTCACAGACTCATGAAAGAGCTATACTGATACTAAAGATTGTCTCCTAGTTTTCTCATATCCCTATGATTGAGCTAAATCCTAACCTTTAAACAAATACTGTAGAAAAAGCCTTTTAACTTATTCATTTCAAAGTAAATGTATCCTTTTTTTTTTTTAAGTTCAACATGGGGCTTGAACTCACAATTCTGAGATCAAGAGTCAAACACTTAGCCAACTGAGCTACTCAGGAGCCCTGGAAGGGACTCCTTTTTTTTAAAAAAAAAAAAAAAAAGATTTTGTTTATTTATTCATGACAGACACATAGAGAGAGAGAGAGGCAGAGATACAGGCAGAGGGAGAAGCAGGCCCCATGCAGGGAGCCTGATGTGGGACTTGATCCCAGGTCTCCAGGATCAGGCCTTGGGCTGAATGCAGGTGCTAAACCGCTGAGCCACCCGGGGACTCCTTTTTTATTCTACATTCCCTCAAGGACTGTTTAAAGCCGTTATGCCAAATGGTTACACACGTGACACTTTTATAAGGTTACATACGAGTAGTCTAGTCGGATAAAACCAGGTTTCCACTAGAAAGTAACTGTGAAAGACCATCTGATTAATACACACAGTATCACAAAATGTCATGTAAGAGACTTGGGCCAGTAAGCTTATCATCTCCAAGCTCAGCTATGTCAGCAAATATGCTTTTGGCTTGAAAACATTACCATTCTTTAGCTCTGATGGAGTGATGAGCATTTAATTTCATTTCAGCAGACTCTTTAATTTGTGTGAGGCCTGACGATGAAAGACAAGATGACAGAATCAATGAAGAACTTCTACCCCCTCCAGAGAATCCCCTCCTTGTCAATGAGGGGCAAGGAGATGGCTTGGTTTTCCAGAGCTCTGTGGAGGATGGTGAGGACCATAAATGTCCCTCTACAAATCATTTTCGTGAGCATTTCCTTTTGTGATGGGAGAGCTAAAGACACTCAGTGGTCTTCTCTTTCTGAGAATGCACTTGGAACACAATCCTCATCAAGTATACCTTTGTACTGAGTCTAGTGCAGGAAACAGCAGTTCCCTCTGACCTGCTACATAGCTGGATAAACTTACTGCTCGTTATTTTCACTGTGATTTATTCTAAGAAACAAGAATAAAAAGTGGCCACTGTGTAAGTCATCATCATAAGGTTCACTGTAAATAAGAATTTAAAGGCCAACCTTTAGTTGTTCAGAACTAGACAAATACAATTGCATTCTAATTCTGAACAACGGTGCTGTATTCCATCTAGAAAACCTCTTTCAAGAAAGATTCTTGATCATCAGAAAAACAATTATTGTGTTTCATTTGCTTATCAGAGATTCCTGGTGAGTGAACCAAGAATGAGTAACAGGTATGTGAGTCCTTGAGATGACCAGGAGGGCTGAGAGTCAGGATCCCAGGGCTGGTCCATTATAGCAGTGGGCAGCATTCTCAGCTTTGTCCCACTATGACATGGTATATCTAGAATATTATGACTTTCTATATGGGCTGTTACGTGAAAAATAATTAGGGAACATTGCAATATGTAACAGAAAAATTATCTGGCTAAGAGATTCTAATCCATTAATGAAGTGTTACTATAAACAACAGAAAATCCTTTCAAGTCTCCCGATTACAATTACATTGTAGGATGTTGACAGCATTTAACTAATCTCTATGCACCAGTGGAGGACAGTTTTGCAGTTAGAATCAACTGCTTGGTAGCACATAAACTAATAAAAGGAAACAACTCAGATAAACTCAGGTGACTATTTAAGCCTTCAGAAAGTGGTACTCTAGCTGTCTTTTACGTGGACCACTGTGAAGATGGGTCCCTACTTGGAAGATGTAGTTAGGTACTTCATGAACACTCGCATTTGCCTGCAAATACCAGTTTACTTCAATGTAATGCTAAAGTATTGCATGGAGAGAGCAAATACAGTCTCAGAGTTTCTCTTTTCCATGTGCTTACCTAGGTCTTCAAGACTATTCACTATTTCTAAGTATTTTAATTTCTTTTTTGGATTGGTCGCCAAATAATATAAACTGGTTATGAGAAACGTCTTAGGATGGAAATTCCATACTTAATATAAAGATTGTACTTATTTACTTGAGAGAGAGTGCACAAGTGAACACCAAGTAAGGGGGAGGGGCAGAGAGGGAGAAGCAGGCTCCCCACTGAGCAGGGAGCCTGACTTGGGGCTCGATCTCAGGACCCTGGGATCATGACCTGAGCTGAAGGCAATCGCTTAACCAACTGAGCCACCCAGGTTCCCCGGAAATCCCATACTTAATAGAATAATTCAGTCAGACTTATTCCTTTAAACAAAACTGGATTTTGTTTGCTTTTAATTAAAAGAACTGCTGGCTAATGAATAAAAGAAATTGCTTCAAAGAAGCAGCTGCAACAGAAAGCTTTTAAGTGTTCTTTTTGGTAGTACCACTCTTCAGTAAATAAATTTATAGTCATGAACGTATAGAATGTTCTTCCCAACTCAAACTCTCAATTAACAAGAGATCATATTAATCTACAAAAGGCAACATCAAAGAGATTTTTTAAATCTTTTGCACTTTTTAAAAACTCATCAAAACATCCAAGACATACTGAATGACAATAACATAGGTTTTAAAATGTACATTAAAAATGAAAACAAGTGATCAAAACCCACTTTGCAAACTACAGAGAACAAAGAAGTCTGAGGATGACTGAAGTCATGTAATAATTTCTGCTAGGAAACCATATACACAGAAGCATGGAACAGAAAATCAATAAAATCCTACCACCTCTATAATACATTATCCCATAACACCCCCACTGAAAAAAATGTAGAAAAATCTATTCAGAAAAACCTGACCAAAAAAAAAAAAGAAAAAGAAAAAGAAAAACCTGACCACCTCTTAGGAAGCAGAGAGAGTATGAGAGTATGGAGGAGGTATGGTCTACAACTCCAGATCAAATCCAAGGTCTTGTAAATGCCCCCAAACTTCTAAGTGTCTGTGTGAACTTGACCAATTCCGGGTATTAATCCATACAAAGAACTTGACTCTACAAGTCCTACTGGATTCAATGTGCCAAAACTGTTGAGCCCTGGAATATAACTTCATTATCATCACTGGGCCAAAGCCTGGCCCACAGTTTATGAAATGGCAGTATTTATAAACAAAAGGGAAAATCAAATACTCATAATCCATCTCAGCGAAAATATCCTGACTATACCTTACTGTAATACAATTGTGCAAAGACACCAGCCAACAATGTCAGAATCAAGAACAGCCATAACTTTGGAGAAACTGAAAGCTCAGGAGGACATATCATGGTATTTGACAGACTTTGGAAACACCCTACACAGGTATCAGTCAAATTCAGAGCTGTGAGAATACTGAGTCGGTAACGATTCTGTTCGGGTTCAATGGAATCATCAATACGATCACTGACCAAGTCCATCATCTTGAGCCCCTCCAGCAGCTTGCAGTTCCTATTCTTCAGCCTATGGGCTTCATCAATGACGACACAGCGCCATGGAATATTCCGCAGCTCAGGACAATCCGTCAAAATCATCTCAAATGTAGTGATGATGGCATGAAACTTATAGGACCCCTTTATCACTCGACCCTACAAGAACGGTTCTAAATTATTATTTAGCATTAGAGATTACACGAACTTTGATTAATAAGTAGCATAAAATGGATATATTTATCTTTTGGGGACATCTTTATTTTAGTAACAAGTTGCATTTTTGTTTTCAAGGTTATTTTGCAGGGGAGCTTTAAAAACCTTTCTTTTTTCAAGGAAGTTTGAAAATCATTAGTAAAGTTTCCAATCCAATTTCTCCACAGATTATATGTAGTAAAGTGCCACTAAGTGTGGCCATTCTAATTATATCCTAGAGACCCCCAAAAGGTGAAAAGCTGAAAGATTATATACTATAGTATATAAAAACTTGTTAAAAAAAAAAAAATAAAAAATAAAAACTTGTTTACTGTTTAAAATCTTTTACTTTTTTTTTTTTAACTTTTGTAACATTTCTTTTGAAGTGCTAAAATGAAAAAAACATTCACCTAGGATAGAACTTTTAACAATCTCTCAAATCCAGAGTTAAACACCAAAATAGATTTCCATATTTTTCTCCTTGAAGTATTTAATCATAGGTTAGATTTTATACTCAAAGCAAACATATAACAAAACTCTTCCTATTTCCAGTTATAGGATTTTTACTTACCACCTGTAGCTTACAATTATTTTAGCACATACTCTTCTTCCTTCTCATTTATGATGTTTCACTGTCAGTATCATAGAATAACTGTATACAGCTAACAAGAGTAAGTCAAAAATCATCCCAAGTGCTACAAAAAGTCAAAGGAGAAGTTCTTCCCTTTGGGTGTGTTTCACACAAACACTGCATGCCCAATAAATTTTTACTTCTAGTAATAGTTTAACAAAATAATTTTTCCGCTTACATTTAAGAACACCATTTTTTATTTAGCTTTTCCTTAGGCTTGCAAAATAAAACCAATTAGTGTATCAGCACATTAAATGATTTTCCATAGTCACCCAAGGTAAAAATATTTTATTCATTCTTATCAAATAATCAGAATGACCAAAGGTTGTAAAAAAATTAGCTGTATTTATAAGATAGGAAAATATAACACAATTGGGTAAGAAATCTGAAGCAATTTCTCAATTTTGTAAAATCTAGACTTTCTCCCCAAACATGTGAGTCCATTTTAATACCTAATACCTTGAAATGTACATGATAGGCACAGAACATACCACTCAAGATGCTTTACCTGGGGATCTTTGAAGTACATTTCATACGACTGAATGGTCCGACGACTAGCTTGACTCCCATGATACACAACCACGTTCAACTCTGTCCAGGTACGGAATTCCCTTTCCCAGTTGGGGATTGTGGACAATGGGGCAATTACTAAGAAAGGGCCATGGATTCCTTTCAAATATATCTCATAGAGAAATGTAATGGACTGGATAGTCTTTCCCAAACCCATTTCATCTGCTAAAATGCAGTTTCGCCTTTGGGAAGGAAGTGAAACAAAAGTTTAGTAAGTACAGATGTTAGATATTTTGCTTTCTTTTCACAAAATATATACTATGATAGTCACAAATGCGTATCTCAAATGTTCTTTTTCTTTTTTAAGATTTTATTTATTTATTCATGAGAGACACAGAGAGAGAGGGGCAGAGACACAGGCAGAGGGAGAAGCAGACTCCATGAGGGGAACCTGACATGGGACTCAATCCTGGGTCTCCAGGATTACACCCTGGGCTGAAGGCGGTGCTAAACCGCTGAGCCACCCGGGCTGCCCTCAAATGTTCTTTTAGAGTCAACAAAATACATTTCTTTTTCAACAAAATACATTTTCAAACAAAGTGCTCTAGGACATAAAAATTATTTCTGCATACTTCCATTAATATCTATGCATTAATGTTTGTGGGATGAAAATTAATCATACTTCCATTCCTGGCTGTTTCTCATAATTTTGGTTAGAGATTAAAGTGTGACATTATTTGATTAGTATTTTCAATGACTACACAGGAAGCTATAGGTCTTCTTAAAAGTGAAGAAAAACATGCTTTACGTACATGTTGTACCAATTGAAAAGTAGCCAGTTTACTCCCTCCAACTGGTATTCCCTGAGTTTGTTATTGTTTTTGTACTCCCTGGAACTCTCCGATTTCTTCCAATCATCAGCAGGAGGTCGCTCCTGTTTCAAATATAGTAAATCCCATTAGTGGTTTCTCCAAGACCACACCACTATGCTATTTTCAAATTAAATCCTTCACCATTAGCCAAGTCTTACCACACGCTCTGTTTCTGGCTCCCTGGACATTAGTTTCTCAAATTCTTCAATCTTCGCTTGATCTATGTCCTGCCTTAGCTCCCACGTGCTGTCTTCATAAGGCAGGGAGCACCACTTCACCAGGTAGTGAGTCACAGGCTGGGGCAGGTTTAAATAAATTAGAATTGGATTCATTTGATTGAAATGTATCTATATACACATACACATTACTTATTGATAGACACTACACCTCAGCAACAGTAAGAACTGAGTTGGTAGAAGTTTATTTAAAACTACAATTGTTACAGTCATCCCAGTTAATGGTATCAAGTGTAAATTAGAAATAATATTACTGGGTATCATCAGAACAAGCTAACTTTTACCTAAATTCATTGCTATTTTCCAAAGCCAAAAATATAAAGAAATCGTTAGTAACACAGCTGAATTTAAGCCTTATTCCTATCTGTACAAATCATTTATTAGATGCCTGATTCAGACTTATATGGTAAATCATTATAATACATTTATATAATTAGTTTCTTAAAGAATAAGAAACCAGTCTGTATTAGTATCTCTGCCTTTTTCTTAAAGAGAGGTATTGTTCGTATCTAATCGCTTTAAAATAAAGTGTTTGAGGGGCACCTGGCTGGCTCAGTCGGAAGAGCATGCGACTCTTGATCTCAAGGTTGTAAGTCTGAGCCCCACGCCGGGTGTACAGATTACATACATACATATATACATACATACATAAAGTGTTTGAGCTCTAGTATATCAGAGAAAAAATATTTTGGGTAATGCAGATCAACAGGATTTCCCTTATCTTTCCTCTAGAAAATACTTGAGTCTGTCAATCTTCACTTCAAGACTAAAGCACACTGACCTCGTTGTGATATTAAAAACATTCACTGTACTGTGTAAGTATGCAATAAAACAATCTTCTTTTAAGTACAGCTAAGTAAAACTAGAAAAGTAAATATCACATTATAGATACAGAAGCATCATAGACTTCATGATAACAGTCTGGAAAAAAATGGGAGTTCACTGCAAATCTCACTAGATAAGTAAGTTCTAAACATTTTTATATAAAACTTAATTTACACAAGGAAGCCAGGAATGACAGAACTCATAGTGGGTGCATATATATCATTAGCAAGACAATATGGTCAGGAAGGCACTAGACTGGTCTTGACTCTTCCTGCCCCAATCAACCATCCTTTACAACCTCACAGGGCTTTGCAAAGCAACATGAAAATGCCAAGAACTCATAAAGAGAATTATTTTACATTATCCTCTGTACACCACACTCAATGAGGTTCATCAACTTCACTATGGATGTACAATGTTAAATAACATTTAATTCCATTCTTCTACAAGAGCACTCTTAATTACGTATGGGAAATTTGTGCTTCATAATACGTTTATATCAAACTGTACTGAATTCTTAATTGATCATATTCTGAAATTGTGTAAAGTGCCAATGTATTTGTTTCGTATTGAAAATTGATTTCTTTTAAAAAGCTCTCAAACTAAGCAAAGAACACATTTAGCACTATTAGGTCATAAAACTAATAGTAAGTTTCAGTTAAATTTAGACCAAGTGTGTCACAATCCAACGCTCTGAACCAGGACCTGATCTAGGATTCCATAATCATTCTCTGTAAACACACATAAGCTGTCTGAGTCACTGCCCCCTAATACAAATGATCTTCTGTTACCTCTCCCCGTTCATCTGTGCTACGTGCAAAGTCCATTATCCGGTCAACCTCCACATAATCTGGATTAAAAAGCTCATCTTCAATCTGCACCAAAGGAAAAAAAAGTTAAAATGTGCATTTAATTCCTAAGAGTAAACGTTATTCCACTTTTCACCAGGCAATAATATTTTGGGGGCCACAGAAAAATAAAAATTTATATTTGGCAAATTCTATTATATTAATTGAAATGCTACAATTTAGCAAAATCATTCCCCATGAGGAAATCAGACTTCTCAGACTTTGTTAACCGGGTCTTTTAATTACTGTGTGAAACCTTTTTACTGTGAGAGAATGTTTAAGAATATTTTAAATGAAGTGTGAAATTACAATTCACTAATGAGCAATCCAAAAGGCTTATGGCATGCAATGCATTTAGCATTCTCGAAACTACAGCTTGCAATAAAGTCTCAGAGCCATGCAAAGTTAAGTGCTACTGGAGTCTCATAACTACTGGAGTTGTCTGAGGCCTTACAGCATCATTTACAGAATGCTATTCAAAAGCTAAAAAATACTGAAACCAGTGAGCTTCCTATTTTTAGTGTGAACAGTTTAGGGTATCTGGTTGTCTTTGCCAATCAATCTGTACCCTCATCTGAATATAGTCTTATCGTTAATCTAAGTGTTCTAATGATTTATTTGTACTGAATATAGAGCATCTGGCTAAAAGTATAAAGAATAAAGAAATGAGGCTTAAATAATTGGGTTATTTAGCCAATGTATTAACAATCTTTACGAAGTAAAGTAATACTAACTTCCTTGCAAGGTCATCTCTTTATAAAAGAACAGAATATGGCTCAAAGGGAAATTACAGACTATGCCATACTTTAAAGAAGTCAGAATCAGGCAAATTAGAAAACAGAAGATACATTATTATGTGTGCCTAGAGATGAATTTATCAGTAACATAACTGCATTAAAAAGCTTCTGCAAGGGCAGCCCGGGTGGCTCAGCGGTTTAGCACTGCCATCAGCTCCGGGTGTGATCCTGGAGACCCGGGATAGAGTCCCACATCAGGCTCCCTGCATGGAGCCCGCTTCTCATGAATAAATAAATAAAATCTTTAAAAAAAAAAAAAAAAAAAAAAAGCTTCTACAAGACATAGTAGAAGTCGCTTCAACACTGTTCATATCTTCTAAAATGCAGGTTAAAAAAATAAGCTGTTTGGTCACAAGGATAGCAAACATTCTCTGGGCTACTGTGTCCATTTAAAACATCTGGTTTGGGGGCATCTGAGTGCCTCAGTGGTTGAGTGTCTGCCTTTGGCTCAGGTTGTGATCCTGGGGTCCTGGGATCGAGTTCTACATCAGGCTCCCACTAGGGAGCCTGCTTCTCCCTCTGCCTATGTCTCTGCCTTTCTCTGTGTCTCTCATGAATAAATAAAATCTTAAAAAAACAAAAACAAAACAAAACAAAAAGTGTGGTTTAGGTCCTTTGAACACAAAATTATGAAGAAGAAATGAGAAATGCCTTTGAACAGTGCAAAAAATCCATCTAAATGTTCATTTAAAATGTTAATGTATTAATGCACTGGCTTCGTCAAAAGCATCTAGGTTTAGGTACACAATATGTATGCATTGTTCTTATATAGTATGAACACTAAAACTTTCCATTAAAACTTTGATGATAAAAGTTCCTTTTAAGACACCTTGTTTCTTAAATGGCAGCTTTCACTGATGAATTAAAATCCTTAACCTTACTCCTGAACACATCCATTCTCCCAGAGAATAATCTGGGCCATCATGCATGGGATGCAATTTCCACTTTGAACAGAGATTTAGGTACAGCGGACTTAAAAGGATGCCTAGGTGAAACAAAGAATGCAAAAGCAGTCATAATTAAAAATCCCAAAGCAGCAGCACCATGGAACACCTGAAACCAGGGCGTGTGTGTCCGTGTGTGTGCCTGAGTGTGCATGTGTCTGTGTGTAAAAGAGAAAGAGAGGAAGAGAGTTGCTATCTTTTTTGTGCTTGCCCTCAGATCATCTTTTCAGACTGGAGTTTAGCTACTTCCACTCAGGACAAAACTTAAGATTTCTAGTTGCCAAGTTACCACTCAAGATAATATATTTCAACCGTAGCAATAGGTTATTCACATAGATAGACCCAAATAGATAAGGCTACATAGGTAGGACCAGGCACAAATCCCTGAACTGCAGCTGACACCAGCAAACAAGGTCCAAATAAATTTCATAAACAGAACCAGGACTTAAGGATGGTGGGGGTGGGGGAAGCTACCACTGCCCTCTTTCCTTCTCCCTACATTGATCCATAAAGAAAAGGTCAGAAGAACATATGGTGTCTTTTTAAAATAAAGCTAATGATTTCAACTTGCCGAATTGTCACCAACACTTAACTTCAGTTTCATTAAGAAGGTCACAAAAAAAATAGAATCTTAAGTATTTTCTTAAAATCTGCCCTTTAAAAAAAAATCATTTAAATATTCTCTAAGAGGTAAAAGAGACACATGTGAGTAACTCCAATCCACCTCAGTGTTAATTACTGCACTGCAGGGAAGCTGAATACTCGGATCAGAAAAGGTGGTGATGCAGACATATGTCCAATAAAACCACTGCCACCCAATCACCCATCTAATACAAACTTTACAATCTGCCTGTTGGGAGCATGGAAATCAGACTTCAGGAGACCACAGACTTGTCATCTGAGATTATAAGGATTTTATGACAGAAAAGTACTGAACACTCTTCCATCCCCACCCCTCATGTCCAAAAAGGGGTGGGGGTGCGAAGTAGGTTGTTAAACAGGCATTATTTTGCATCAAATTTCACACTTCTTTGCAGTTTACATTCTGTTAACTCCTTTATGGAGAGGGAAACTAATAAATCAGCAAGTTTAATCTTTCAATGTGAAGGTTTCTCTTTTATCTTTTTGAGGCTGTAAGTGAAACCAAATTGGTGAGCAAAAGTCCAGAGACCCCAGTAAGCAGTCTGCAAAAGCATTTTTAATGCAATCAAGTTATGTTGGAGGGGAAATCTGGAACTTCTTTTAAAAAATGCAGATTTCCTTCCCTGCCCTAGGTATGGTTACCTTTTTCATCATCGATAATTTAGGATAAAGGGAGACAGGCAAAGACATTATACCAACTTCTAATACCACATGGCACACATCATTAGTAAAGATGAGTTTAGTGATCGGGTATTAACTTGAGCAAAAGAAATCTGCCACATACTTTCCTTAGTAGAAGTAACTGACATTCTAGAAACTGTATTTAATACTTACTATAGAGTCTTTAACTCACTAAATCTTAATAGAACTTTTATCCAGTGACTTTTTTCACCATCTGCTAACTATACTTTCATTACAAGATTTTAATGATACCATCATATTTCCACATAATATAAGGACCAGTATCTTCTAGACTAAGCAACAGGAAGAATGAGAAATTTCCTGTTTACAAATTTTTTTTAGCAATAACCAGTTACCAGTATGTAACAGCACCAAATGAGGCAAACTATTTTTTTTCTTAGCCATTTGCTAAACTAAAATTCAAAAGTCAAACACTTTAAGAAAGTTACTACTTAAGAAAATTAACTGGGTATTTCATACCTCTGAAAGGAATTTGTTCTGGCCCTGCTTTGCCTTAAATCGTTTGATCTTTTGCTGAATTCTCTTATCTTTTTCCAGATCTTCTACAGATGCCCATTGACAATGAAGATAAGAGCTAAAAGAATAAAATAATATACTTGAAACATGTAGAAAATAATTTTATTATTCCCCCCCAAAATCAACTAAATAATTAACAAAATAAGCTGTTTACCTACTTATTGAGACTGCTGATCAACATTCAATACAATTATTCATGTTTGAGAATAAGAAAAAAAAATCAGTAATAGTGCCTGAATTTGTCTTCCATCCTAAGCCTCCAGTTCTCTTATTTATCTCCCATTAAAAAGAGGAAAGGACCTACTAACAAGCTGTTTCCATAAGTGAATGGATTACACTTCAATACAAAACAATTAGCACTACAGGGTGGCCCTAATTATGAATTTACATTTTGAGCCTTTTATCATTAATTGAGAAATAAAAGGTTTCCATCAAGTTAAGAGAATTCAAATTTAAAACAGCACTGGTAAACCTAACCTAGTCCTTCTAGAGCAATCAGAGAGAAAAGAACCATCACTTGCTCTCTGAACACCCACACCCCAACCAGCCCCTGATCAATTTCTGCCCTCCCAGCTTCATTCTTCCAGGAGCTTTGAAATGATGTTTCTTGGACCCCTGTGAATTTTTCCCTCTCTACTGTCTACCTAGTCCTCACACTGGGCAAGTCCTCTCCTCTTCATACTCACCATGGCCTGCTCCAAGCACAGCTGTTCTCTCTAACCTCAACTTGAACACTCTCACCCTCCCTTTGACTATAGGTATATAGTTAACATTTTATGATACTTTGACATTCTTTGGTTTGCTATTTCAATATTCTTTTGTACCATCATTCTCTCCCTGCCCCAGATAGCCTGTCTCCTATTCCTCTTTCTGGTGATGACATTAAAAAGAAATAAGGTGCTGAATATGTGCCTATTTCAAAATCAAGGTACTACTACTCTTAGAAATTATGCAGCCATTCTAAAATCTGTCAAAAATGATCAATGACATGGAAAAGGCTTATGATATTAAGCATTATATCGTTTATATTTATGTAAAGTATAATATGCAAAAGGAAGGACTAATTTAGTCCTTCTACAATTGACTGAGGGAGATAAGGACTTTAAATACATATACCTTGTAGGATATGAATTGATATAAACCCTGTACACACATGCACACAGAGAAAAGAGCCTAGATGAAAATGCATCAAAATGTTAATAATGATCATTTCTGGGTGGTAAGATTCCAAGTATTTTATTTTCTACTTTCAAGTACTTTCTCAATTTCCAATAAATAATGTGCAACCTGCTACTGCATATTATCAGAAACAAATACTATAAAAATAACCTAGTCTAGTCTAATTATTGGATAGAAAAAGACATTTGTGTAAGTCAACACCCTTGTCTTTCCTAAGGTGCAGTACATGCCTTTAAAAGCACCACTGGTGTGGCTGTGAGGTGGACATAGGCATTTAGTCACTCTCTCATTTGTAAACTGGGCTGTAATTTTTTGGATAGTGATTCTGCATTACTAAGTGGAGAAAAACCACAGCTCTCACTAAGAACAGAAAGAAGGCAAGGATACTCACCACCCCCACTATTATTCAATATTGTACTTGAGGCACTAGCCAATGCTATTAGACAAGAGAAAACAAGGAGGGGCAATAATTGGAAAGAAGTAAAACTACCCCTATTTATAGACTGTATAACTGCATAGCTGGGAAACCCTAGATAATCCATTAGAATACTCATTCAAATAATAAAATGAAATAATTTAGCAATGTAGCAGGATATAAAATTAACATACAGAAGTCAATAGCTTCCATTTACACTAACAATAATCAGAAGATACAATGGTAGAGAAAACCACTTATGTTATCAACAAACATTAAATGCTTAGCAATGTATTTAATTTACAAATGTATGAAATGTATAAGGAAATATTCAAAACCCTTCTAAAATACACAAAAATAGAGTTGAATGGACTAGAAAGACAACCTTATTTTTAGAGAGCATGACTCACCATCATAAATCATAAATTCGTAAATGTAATACAATATAAATATAAATAAAATATAAAGAAGCATTTTTATGGTGTTAGGTGAGTTAATACTGACATATATACAAATAAACATGCAAGAACATCCAGAAAAACACTAAAAAGGGGAAGTTTTTAGGGGAAATTAGATACACTAGACATTAAAATATACCATAAGCCTTTATAAGTAAAACAGCATGCTACTGGCTCATGAATAGAAAGGCAGATCAAGGGATTAAAACATGGTACAGGGGCACCTGGGTTGAATGCCTGACTCTTAATTTCGGCTCAGGTCAAGAGCTTAAGGTCATGAGATCGAGCCCAGTGCAGAGCCTGCTTGAGATTCTCTCTCTCCCCCTCTGCCCTTCCCCTGCTCTCTCTCTTTAAAAAAAAAAAAAAAAAAGGTACGTATATAGTTCCAAATAAATATATAAATTTAGGACATGATAAGGAACATATCTCAAATTGCCAGGATGAAGATGGACTTTTTAATAATAGTGCTAAAACAACAATATTTGGAAAAGTATAAAATTGGAACCAATTTTATAGTAACCAAATATTACTATACTTTATGCCATACCCCAAAATAAACACCAAGTAGATCAAGCACCTACACACAGAAAATGAAACCATGCAGGTACTAGAGGAAAACATGGCAAGTTCCTCTTTAATCTGGGGGTAGGGAAAAGCTTTCTAGCTATGGCTCAAATGCCATATACAATAAGAGAAAATATTAATAAATCTAAATACATAAAAAATTTCTTTAATTTACAATGCAATAAAAATATAAAGTCAAAGGATAATAGAAACTAAGAAAACATAGTTGCAACAGATCACACAGAAAAATGGGCAGAGGACATGATGACACAACTCACAAAAGAAGATATAAAAATGGCCATTAAACTAATGAAAAGATGTTCTTGTTCACAAATTAAGAAAAAAAAAAAAACTAAAGCAAAATACAATTTTTCACAAAAAATGAAACTACCATACTACACTGGAAAGTTTGTAGGGAAACAGATGGTCTCTTATATTGTTGGTAGGAAGGCAAAGGGCCACACCCTTATGGAAGGGAATGTGGCAATACCTAATAGAACTACATATATGTTTGCCTTTGAATACATCAATCCCATTCCTAGGATTTCACCCTCTAACTGTGCCTAAAACAATCTCAAAATATATAGGCATGAGAATATATACTGTAGCATTATCTATAACTATAAAATATCAAAAGCAATTTACATGCCCACATGCACAGGATGTATTTGGATGAGTGATGACACAGCCATGAAATGGAGCAGTAACAAAGAGTGAAGAAGACCTTATGGTTTGATATTGAATAATTGCCAAAATACAGTATTATTAAAAAGCAAAGTGAAAATGTGTACTGATAGTTGCTATTTTTTGTAAGAAAATAGGAGAAAATAATACTTTTATTATATGTAAAATATTTTATGTATATATATTTACACACACACACACACACACATATATATATGTTATCTGTGTGTTCATACCAAAAATTACAGAAAGGATAAATCTGGGATTGATGAGAAGGTAAGTAGGAATGAGGTGGAAGGAAAGGGAAAAGGATGTGTCTTTGAATATCCTTATGTGGAAGTTCTGACTTTTGAACCATGTGATTATTTCATGAACTTGAAAAAAAGAAAATAAATAAGATCAACAAGAATGATGGGGAGCTGGGGCACCTGGGTGGCTCAGTTGGTTAAGGGTCTGACTCTGGCTTAGGTCATGATCCCAGGGTCCTGGAATGGAGCCCATGTTGGGCTCCTTGCTCAGCAAGGAGTCTGCTTCTCCCTCTCCCTCTGGCCCTCCCCCTGCTCATGCTCTCTCTCTCTCAAATAAACATACAAATACTGAATGAACTTTATAGTTGGTAGGCTTCTTTTTCACAAAAATATGGTCTAGTAATTTGGAAAACACTTCCTGTATATTCTAAGACTGACAATTAAGCAAATATATTAGAGATAATGAGAGCCAGGTTTCTCCTGGTTGAAGAAGGGAGTCATTACTATTAGAAGGGGAAAGGACAGAATGAACCCTGCAGTGCTGTTGAAATAAAGCCAGAACAATTGTTATAAAGGCCCTCCCCCTTTATAGGCATTGTTTTTCATCATTGTTAGGTAAGTAGATAGGTAGGTACACAGAGATGTGTATATATAATAAACACATGCATGTACATGTAACATATATGTGTATGTCACACATACTTATACACATGTGTGTACATGCATGTACACGAGCAGGTGGCCCACCTAGCTCTATCTACTGACAGGCCCCTGAAGTGCTGACTTCCCTGCAGCAATGCGTACACCTAGTACTCAAATGGTGGTTTCTAAATGCCATTCTTCAATAGAAACAACCAAGTCTCTTTGGATAAATAACCTATTCCAGGACTTAAACAGGACAATTACAAGATGAGATTAGAATATCCTCTGCTGCCAGAAAGTAAGGAAGTGCTCAAAGAAGGATGGGGACAAGGCAAAAGGAAACAGTATCCAGCCTAAAGGGGCTCCCAGTGGCCAAATCTGGGATGTGAGCAAAGTAAATAATGATATGATAATAAAGAATTATGGCCCACTGAATAAAAATAAGACATTGCAAGTCTACACAGCTACAAAGAAGCAGATTTAGGCCAAATTCTCCCTTACAGTGGAAACCCAACTAATACATTTAGAATGGGTGATAGAATTAGTAAATCACCACTTGGTAACCATTAGCACATTTAAGAATCTCAAAAATCTTTCCAGAAGATACTTTTACAATTACAAAAAGGAAAACAAGAATTCTTTATACCAGTTCTGTAATTTTTCTATAAATTTGAAATTATGTCAAATAAAAGGTTGACAGGAACTGTTAATTTTATGGAAATTTTAATTTCTCTTAGAACTCAATAATATCAGACAGAAAAGCTCTTCTTTATAACTACATTTGCCTCATCTCACATGACCGATGAAGGATGACTGGTCTCTCCTGGACTGGCAGTGGGACCTAGTCACAAATGAATCAAGTACCTCAAGCCCTCACTTCCACATCCTGATTTGAATGGATGCTGATCTAGTGGTGCCACTTTGTGGGAATCAATACTTAAATTTCTTGCTTTGTGTGTGATTTGATAAATCTACCAGAGAACTGTCTCTGGCTTACTTATATCTCCTCCTTACCTATGCTGACGCTTCCCTTATATGGCTATATATGAAATCATGTCATATGTACAATTTCCACATGTATACAGTCATAATGCTCTAAGTACAAAATGATGACAACATCCATCTAATACAAACCGAGAATTTTTTTATCGCTGTATTCTGTATATCACTGAACTCCCACAATAACACTGACAAGAGACTTCTTCATCTTTTCACTCAATAAAGGTCTTATGAGCAAAACTTTAAACTACATTAGTTTATTAACACAGTGGCAGTTGCAACAAGGGAGAATGATAGAGACCATGGGCCCAGTGCTTTCATTTTCTAAGAGTACGGTATATTTTCTTAGGCTGTCTGAACAGCTGTCTGTCAGAACAGCAACTCCCAAAAGCCTCTCTTTAAACTCTAGAACTTATTAATATGGGGTTTGAGTTCCTTGCTTTGACATTTTTAAACTTAATTTTTATGTTATCCATGAAGATTTTTGTCCTTGTTCTGTGACTACTGCTTAAACTAGAAAAAGGCCGCAGATGGGATGACTTTAGCAGGATGACTACTGATCCTCATAACTACTTGGCCTCATCAAGATGTGTCTGGTCCTATACCTACAATAAAGAATAACAACTCACTGAGTTCTTCAGTTTTTAAAACTTCTGCAATTCAAATCTACTAAACAGAAACAAACAAAATCACAGCTCACTGCATTTCAATATGTGAATGATGTCATAATTTTCTAGAGCCTTCGCCTGATAGGAGACATCTCATCTCAAGTGCCTGGCATCCTATGCACAGCCAGAGGAGGGAGAGTGGCCTCACAGAGTAAAATTCATTCTCAAAGGACAGGCAAATATGACTTTACTCACTTTTCTATTATTGTATGAGGCTGTATTCCTTCTAAAAAGAATTTCTTGGTTATACATGAAAGCTAGTCAACTTTTCTACCAATTACACATTTTCCAGAAAAATGAAATTTATGAAATTCCAAGGATACAAAAATTAGTAGGCAATGGCCTCCAAAGCATGAAATAAACCATACCCAAATCTCCCAATTCCCAATTATTTTTTCATTTTTCCAATTATTTCTTACATCCTTATTTAAGACTTTGACAATATATCCCCCAATTAAAAGAGAAAAAAAAAATCACAGTTTACTTACAAGTTTTTGTATTTCACATAGAATTCCTCAACTTCTACCTCTTCTCCAGAGTCCTTCTGCAGCAAAAGAAAATTTCAGACACATACTTAACACCAACTACTAGAATATTCCAAAAGTAGTGATTTACTCCCACAGGAATACGAAACAGGAACGAGAAAGGCAGTGCTTGATGTTCTTGTAAGGATGAGCACATTGCGAGCAGTAGGAGGCCAGTGAGATGAAGACTAACACGCTTAGACCCATGCAAGCTACTCAATGTGCTATAGCTTCTAAGACATGAATCATTTTAACTCCTCCCTAACCACATGCAGCTTCATTCACAACAACCTGACACCAAATTTGGCTCTCTGCCAAACCCACAGTGTTAAGTAGACGCCAAGTGTACCATTTTCTCAGGCAGCAGCCAATTAGCAACTGCTCTCCTGAATGCCATATGTATTATTTTTGGCTGCCTCATGGCAACTTTACATTGTGGGTTTTGTAATGTTTTAAAATATTTAAAAGACATTTATTCCTCCATATAGTTAATAACTCTAAACAAGAAACCATATAAAACTAAACCTTGTTCTTACACTGTAATATCAGTGCATCACAATTCACAGTTTTAGTTTTACTCAGTGGTACAATTAAAATCTCTCAGACAAGATGTCTCACACACATAGCAGCCAAATAAAATTAACACTCCAACTACTACATTTAGGTTAAGGTTAAAATCGTGATATGCATCAGCCAAATCAAGAGTTCGGTGGTGAGATTATCTACACCATCTCCCCTGATCCCACCTACTGCAGTGTGTGCAGCAGAAGATACCACTCATATGATATTTTAGGTATCTCTTTCAATATTTTTTTTTCCCTTCTGGTTTTAGGCTATTAAACAAGTCATAGTATGTAATTTTCTCCTGGAACATTTGATCAGATAAATCAGGGACGTAGAACATAAACACCACTTACAGATGTTTAGGGATTGCTTTTACACTCTTACAAGAGCACCCAAGCCTGCCTCGAGGGTCACACTTGGCTAAGCCGCCTCAGAGATGCTGCGGAGAAAATTAAGGCAAGTAGGAACATGGTAAAGGACGAACAAAAGAGCAAAGACTTCTATACTGGATGACAGGCTAGCACAGGCTCTGCTCTGAGAGGCTACAATTTCCTCAATCCCTAATCTTCAAACTACTATCAAAGACTGTGTGAACTTAAACTTTTCTCTGAAACTCTCACACGTATCTCCTCAATCAAATTTTAAAATGCTTTTCCACCTGTGTAGCCCTCAGCAATTAGAAGACAGGATATTTATGAGCGTAGTCAAAGCCCATTAATATCTGGTTCTGATCTAATGATATATAAATGGTCATAACCATAAATAGCTTTTTAAACAATATATACAGGACACCATCACTATCCCAAACATTTAGTTGTCAAAAATGGAAAAAAAGAATTTTTGCTGGGTACCATCAAGAGCCAGCAACGTAAGCCTGGAATTAATTGATTTAATTTAGAGAGAAATTCTTGTCAATTCAAGTGACAACCTAACTAGCCCCCACCTTACTTTTTTCGGACCCAATGTTACCTCTTCCACTCACACATTTCAGCAGTCATTTTGAAATACATTAGCTCTGCATAGAACTGGAGATTCTGGTAGAAAGGCCATGACAAGACAGAAGACAACCAGGGTAAAGGGAAAGCCAGGATGAGCCTAGACCTTTTGACACTTGTCATAGCATTACCGTGAAATCCAATCCTAGGATGGAATTCAAGTGTCTCGTCTACCGTTTTTACTCTTTTAATGCTAGTTATATTTCTTTCAATTCAGAAAGTGTTTCAAAATTATGTATCTTTGAGGTAGTAAAAAAACAAAAAACAAAAAACCAAGCTTTATCATTTCTATTCTCTCTTATTTCCTGATTTCCTTCTTCCCAATCTTTCCCCCTATACTGGCTTTTCCATCATATTCTAAATAGATAGTCTCACCAGCCCCTAATTTCTAAGCAGACACCAAAGCACATAGGATCTACTCTGGAACACCACGGATAGTTTTCATCCTATCTCAGTCCTGTGGTCAGAAAGTTCTGACTCACAGCCATCAACTGTCTGTCTCTTGACTGTCATCAATACCCACTTTCTTATCATGATCAGCTATTCCTCTAGGAACCCGCCATGGAAATGTCTACCAAGAGGGTCGAGAGCTGTCTGAGAGGAAGCAACTGGGTTCCAAGGCTTCATGTAGTACCACCTGGATCTGGTATAGAATTCTACTAAGGCTTGTTTCTTCTGGATGTCCCAAATTATAAGCCTGTTCTTTGATGAAGTGACCACACATACTGGATCACCTTCTTGCCCCTAGAACTGTGAGTAGAGCTGCTTTATACCTTTTGTTTCATATACATATGATCTTCCTGACCTCTGCCTTACTAATAGCAAAACAATTAACAAAAGTATGTGAATTCATTAGCCCTCGGGAACACCATTTTATTTTTTTTTTTTTTTTTTTTTTTTTTTTGGGAACACCATTTTAATTATTCATTAAATGGCAGTTTGGGGACACCTGGGTGGCTCGGCGGTTGAATGTCTGCCTTTGGCTCAGGGCGTGATCCTGGCATCCGGGATCGAGTCCCACTTCGGGCTCCTTGCATGGAGCCTGCTTCTCCCTCTGCCTATGTCTCTGTCTCTCTCTCATTGTCTCGAATGAATGAATGAATGAATGAATGAATGAATAAATAAATAAATAAATAAATAAATAAATGGCAGTTTGACCAGCCTCTGGTGATATCTGGAAACAGTCCCAACAATTATCCATCCTCATGTCCCAACTTTCAGACACCATTCTATAATGAGCATAACTAATGAATAACTGACTCCAAGCACTAGAGTTCTGGACATGAATGCAAGTGTGCTTGCACATACACAAAAAACCAGCAAATTTATTTTCTGGACAACTACTATTAAATTTGAGAGCCCTCTACAGTAATTTTATGTGTTCAATAGAATATTTTTGAGAAACGTGTATATCTTTTCATTAGATCCCAAGGCTAGTCTATGAAAATCCTTAGTATTCATATGAAATTTAAAGTTCCAAATATATTAAGCCATACTTGTTCCCATCGTTCACAGGAACCAGACAATAAATCAACTCCTTTGGCCACCTGGATTCTATCTGTAAATGGCAATCCTGAAGCCAAAAATAATGGATGACCTTCCCTAAGCATTCTATTACTAAATTAAGCAGCCACACTGGAGAAACAAAGCTAAACTATAGTTTCCCCAAAAGGGAAAGTGTTAGAAAATTTACAACAGAAAGAGAAAGCACCTTGATAAAGACATCAATAAAGCAAAGGTATGAATCACTTCCTACTTCTGACCCAACCCTACTCTATTCTCTACCAGAGATACCAAATCACAGTTCACTTATGGAGAAAGTAGGACATAATAAATGTGATGAAGACTTCTGCCCACTTTACATACTATTTGTTGTTGTTATTAGTGGGTTTGGCTAAAGAAGATTAAAACAAATACCCTGGAATTTAAATAAGCTCTTAAGAAAATATATCATGGCATAACCTAAAAAAAAAAAAAAAAAAAAAAAAGAATTCCAGGGAATATAGCCAGAATTTATTTATTTTTTATTTTATTTATGATAGTCACAGAGAGAGAGAGAGAGAGAGAGAGGGGCAGAGACACAGGCAGAGGGGGGAGAAGCAGGCTCCATGCACCGGGAGCCCGATGTAGGATTCAATCCCGGGTCTCCAGGATCGCGCCCTGGGCCAAAGGCAGGCGCCAAACCGCTGCGCCACCCAGGGATCCCCCAGAATTTACTTTTAAAACTACTTTTGACCTTCTAATACAAAAAGGATTTGAATTACTATTCTCCAAGGACGGATGGCTCCAAGCAGAAAGGGCTACATGATGGACTAAATGCAGAAAACAAAAGAATGAACAATTGTACAATCCAAAAGTCCATTCTTAAATTTACCTTAAAATTCAAATACGAGTATCATCTACAGCCCTTTCCCTGGGACTCACACACTTGAACGTGAGTTTAGAACAACATACAGGCCTGAGCTAGCCCTATTTAACAGGAGGTGCAGCATTACGCAGGCCCTGCCAGATGAGCTCTGTGTCCACATGACTCCATGACAATGAGAAACGCTTCTCAGGCTACAGTGATGAGGTCAACTGACTCTGGAAACCATTATCTGAGTCCCCACTATGTGTCAGCACCGTGTAGGGTAGGCTCTGAGAGCCCACAGCAGTTACTGTAGTGCTGCCAGGCGGAGATAAAGGCACCTTCTCACAGCTACTTCTTCAATTATTCATGGTAATAGGACACAGACCAGCAGGCATAGCTAGAATCCACAGGAAAATCTCAAATTTCCTTTTGTTTCTATTTGCCACACTCTCCTCCAATGTTAATAGAGCTGATAACTAAAGTAACTATTTCAAGAACGTTACCAATTGGAAAAGTGAGTACCTGCTAATGTTTACAATGTTCTGATGACTTTTTATTGCGCTTTATGAAAACCAGTAATGTAAAAGCACTTCAATGAGCTATACATCTCATCCTTACTTTAAATCACACCTCAAGGCATACCTCCCTGCCCAGACCAATTCTTCCGTTCATCTTCTCCATCCTAAAATTCACCAACTCCACAAAAACTCCACCGTCATATAAAATTACAGTGATTTTTAATCTCCTATGATAAAATAACCTCGGTTGTCTGTAAATGATAACAATACCTATTCCTAACCATGGGTACCTATCTTTTAAAGCTAATGAGAAAAGAAAAAAGAGCTGTAAAGTGGGCAAAGCAGAAAGGAAAAGCAACGTCCCATGTAATGCATAGTCTAAGTAGCTCTGAATAATAGAGCTAATTATAATTTGCAACCCCAAACCTGCTGAGTATGCCTGCTGAAGCACTATCAACTGAATGAAAATTAATACATCCTATCCAAACCACATGCTATTTACTCCAACAAGTCACTTCAATTCTGTGAAGGGGATTATTCTTTAAAGCATGTCAAGTATTTAAATTTTACCATATATTGACAATTCACAAATTAACAGTTCTAAAGTCATTAGCAGGACAAAAACGCAACCTTTCTAATGAGTTAAATAGCGCTCATTTCTGCTTAAACAGGTGGGAAATTTGGTGGAAATTTTATCATTGAATTCATCAGAGAGGAAATTGTCATGTTCAAAGGGTCAACAGATAGCCACTCCATATAACTCCCATCCCCTACGCTCAATTTCAAAATATCTTGACATGCCATTCTTGATTATTTTCCTGTGAACTAGAGTTGTAGAGTCTGATAAAAAAATCCACACTCTGAATAACACAACAGAAAAGCAAACAGTACTGCAACAAAGGTAAAGAGAAATGCCCTGCTGGTGTAATACCATTTTCAAGGGTCTCTCGACAATTGCATCTGAAGAGCAAAGGTTCCCTATTTGATAAATCTGGGGTCTCACTGATTCCTCCATGCCTCATCTCTTTCAATGGGAAGTCACATTTTGCATACATCTCACTTTAAAACAAACAAAAAAAGGAAGCAGCTTATTTTACATATCAGAGCAATGAGGTTGTACTTCCACCTACCTGGAAAGCAAATAAGAACTGCATTTGACAATGATTCAAGCTGAAAGACAGGCATCCTATATCCATAGGACACCACTTCTAGGGACACTGGAAATTGTATGCTAGAATATAGAGGTGCAGCTCAAGGTCTATGTAATTCTTCGAACAAAATAAAACATTTTCTCCAACTGGCAAAAGAGAGATGGTTGGGATGAAACAGGGACTCTCCATCAGTACTAGACTACTTTATATGTGTTCTTCAGTGACAAAGCTATCAGACTAGTAGTAACAGGTACTTAGAGTTCACCTCAGATCAACATAAATTTTGACTAATTTTGAAGAATAAGTCATATTATCTTCAAAAAATACACTGAAGGGGCACCTGGCTGGCTCAGTCAGTGAAACATGTGACTCTTGATCTCAGAGTTGTGAGTTCAAGCCCCATGTTGGGTATAGAGATTACTTTAAAAAAAAAACTGAATCTTAAAAAAAGAAAAGAAATTACACTGAAAATAGTTCAGGAGTTCACCTTTGCATTGACAAAAAAAAAAAGATATTAAGAAATATTTTAATTGGATATGAAGAAATGTTATGGAAAGTATGAGAAAACACCTACTCACTAAAATGATAAACCTCCATCCTGGGGTGGGGGCAGGGACAGGGGCAGGCAGGGAACTTTCCTAAGGGAAAGGAGAGGTAAATTCACATTTATGATTTTTTATGAATAGTATTTATGAAAGAGGCAGCATATAACTCTAAAAGGCTTATAATTTCTTTGGCGATTTTTGAGTTCCTTGTCTACTCTAAATGGTGTCATAAAGCACTGATTGCTTGATATATTTCAATTTCATTTGGAGCTAAATAGCTCATAGTTTTATATTTGGCTAATAAATCAGACAGGATGAGAAATATCACCAGGAGTTTTGTTTTACAATAGTGAATTTTTAATGGAAATTATAAGGCAAAAAATAACTTAAGAGTCATACATATACCATAGGTTTTGATCACTCCAAGTGGTGCTTACCTGTTTTTTTACTGAACGACTGCTCATGATTTTTTCTACCACTGGACCTTCTGCATCAACAGATTCCTAAAAAAAACAAAACCAAAGTAGAATCAATCAACCCAAATGGAAACCATCCCATTCCATGCTATAAAAATAAGAAATCATTCCCTTTACATCTACCTTCCTCCCTTTTAAATTCATACCCTTTAAATCACTGGGTACAAAGTCACCAGTGGGAAATAATGACTGAAAAGAACAAGACTCTCACTCTCTAGAAAGGCAAAGGAAGATCTGTGTTTATTACTTCATGATTATGTGGTTTAATTATGTGGACTAGCATGGGTCCCTAAAGCCAGAGAACATTCAGAAACTCCAGCTGCCAAGAGAAAATAATCTCTGCATGATAGCAGTCAAAAATATAACTTTTGCTCATCTATACCCATGGGGTAAATATACTCATCATTCTGTTATTGTAGGCAGCTTTTATCTATGTTGGTCACATAAAATGTTATATAACAACTTAACATAGCACAAATTACCAAATAAAGTAAAAAATGGCATTTAATATACTTTTCAATGGGTTACCAGTTTGTTAACTAAAGTACAGTAATGGTAACAAAAGAGCATTAAAAAAAAAGATCTTTACAATAATCAATCCAACATTACTAGCCATATTTTATACAAACTATTTTATCCATCATTTACATTGCACAGAGAATAAAGTATGCCCTGCTGGGTACTACAAGGCAGTAATTTCATAAAGGGGTTCTGACGGTGCCTAACAGCGGGAGACAAGCTTGAGTGGTTTATTAAAGTCCCAGAAGCTACAGCCCTGAATTCTTCAGAGGTAAATTCAGCCTCCTTGCATCCTAGCTCTGACTATTCCTCAACATAGGCCATTAATTCCCCAAAACTGTGTCAAATTATGTATCAGAGGATCATATAAAAATAAATTTCAGCAAACAGGGCTTTCTAAAAGCTACTGCTAAACATTTAATATCCCACAGTACATTAGCCAATAGTAGATGAATGTTCTCCGACTCAGAGTCCAAGGCTTCCAGCTATTCAATCTCTAGTCCACCTTGTGCAAGACACGTGAGAACCACACAGAAGGGCCGCTGACCTGCTGCTCTGACTGAGAGGTGTTGGAGGGGGAGTCTCTCCCAGCAGTGTCTGCATCATCTGCCTCCTCATCAGAAATCTTGAACTCCAAGTCTTCTGTGTATCGCTTTCTCTTCACCTGCCTGCTGGAACGTCTCTTCTAAAACAAAAACAAACAAATCCAACAAAGCAAGTTTAAGAAGCCATCACTGACGCTCTTTATAACTTTTCAGGATGGCAATATGTATGTGTGTGTGTGTGTATATATATATATATTTTTTTCTTTTTTTACATTAACCTCAGCGAAAAGCTGATAATTTTAACTCTGTAAATCACATAAGAAACCGCAGTGGCAGTGAACATAACGGAAATGGGGTGGAATCTGGAGTCAGGTGTCTGGAACTTCCAAGGCTCCGTCACTCCCAGTTACCAGATCTTCAGCTGGGGAATGGAAGTAATGACACAACTGATTCTTTAGTCAGGCGGTGCACCGCTCAGAAGTGAAAGCTATATAGAAGCTGGATGATAGGTAAATAGCAGTGTATACTATTCTACTTTTGTAGGTTTTAAGTTTTTCCTATAATAATAAAAGATCCAAAAAAGTGAAGGCATTAGAAGATAATCTGTAAATTACAAAGTTCTATATAAATACTGATATAGTACTTCAGAGGACCATTTAAATAAAAGGTTTGCATTTTAATCTTGGCAATAGTCTTAAAATTTTTGAGGAGATGAAAGACTGAATGGCAGAATTTATAGTGAATGTGAAAACTAATTTTACTTTTTTTAGTTAAATTTTTTACCACACTGATTAAAATGTAAAGTTCTGGTAATAGCTGGTATTAGTAAGATTATTAGCAAAATGGTCTCCTCCCACCCCAACGACAAAAGACTGGGTTAATCCAATTTGCAGGACAGTATGGTCATTGTCTATCAAAAGTTTAAAAATGCCCACCCTTTGACCTAGCGATTGCACTTCTAGTAAGGTACATAACATATCTTGAGAATATCTGCAAGATATCTCAATTGTTTTTTAGACCCAAACTTTTATATCTTCAGAATGATCTGCAAGATAAATTGTAAAATAAAAAGCAAGTCACATAATAATAAGCAGCTTATAATTCTATTTAGGATAACAGAAATGCTTGTGCATCTCTTTGTATGTATGACTCATCAATACATAAATTCAAAACAAGGACATTGAATGTCTCGTTTACTTCTCTAAGACTACAGGAATATTTGCTAAGAAATGGTATATGTATATACTTTCAATAACAACAACAACAACAGAAACCTGAAAAGATACACAACAAATTGTTAATAACTATTAATTCTAGGGAGTGAAGTGAATGGAGCAGGAAGAGATTTACACACTTTTTGCTCAAAACAGTTCTGTATTGTTAGACCTTTTTGATGAAGATTAGTTCTGTCAATTAAAAACAAGAGGAAATCACCTTTCGTTAATATGTGTATTTGATAAAATCTAACACAACTCTAAAATGACATGGGTAAATTTTAAATCACTGATAAATATAAGATTACAACTTACAGAGGAGTTCACGAAGCACTCAAAATGAATAAAAATACTGAGAAAGTAACACTTATGAACTTTTTTCTAAGAATTATGAAATAAAACATTTTAAAGAGACTCTGAATTTTAAAGTTCGTTAGTAAAACAAAGAGGCAAGTCACCCCACCATGCAGACCAGAGGGGGAGCAAGCAAGGATATTCGCAGCTTAAGCCAGGACCATGGAAGCGCAGGATAAGATGGATTGAGTTTTGTTTTATCGCACTTCTGCTCTCTCTGCTCTCAGGAGGGGCTGGGAGGCAGCTTACAACACAAACTTGCTACAGTATGACCATCAAATGAGTTGTTTTAGACTATGAGCTCTGATCTTACACAGTCGGGACTGCAGAGGTGCAAAGCACCTTTCTGGCTCAAGGTATGTGGGGTAACCTCTTATTAATAAACTTGTAGTGGCTTAGATCCACAGGGTAGCACATGGTCCAGAGTAGAGGCTCCTCCTCTGATCCTCCTAGTCAGCCCTGCCCCAGAACCAATTCTAGGTCAGCAGGGGTTCTGCTATCTGTGACCTCCCCCACACCACTGGAGGCAATTTGACCTTGGGGGCCCTGGAGGTGAGTGCGGAGTCTCTGAATTGGCCCAGGTTCTCACTATGTGACTTTGGACATATTGTTTTGTGGACCTCAGTCTCCCGATCTGCAGGATGGGGTTCATGATAGTTAACTACCTCATAAGTATATTGTGAAGATCCCATTAGGGAATTAGATCACATAACACAATTCATTTAAAGCATTTAGAACAGTGCATGGTCCATACTAATGCAAAGTGAAATCAGTAGGTTTAAAGTCATCATTAATTAGCTCCACCTTTCCAAAATAATAATAATAATAATAATAATAATAATAAAAAATCACAAAGTACTGATGCTACAAGGCCAGGATACCCTGCACAGCTTCCCTTCTCTCTTCCCAAAGCTGATCTAGAATAACTCCTGCTCCTGTGCCCATTTAACCATTCCCCACTTCTCAATTGTCAATTTCCTTAAGATATAAATGGTTGTTATCAGTAACGGTATTTTAATTGGTAAGATTTAGCAAATCTGTATTTCATTTAATCTATCAATTTAACTAAATTGAAATGGGCTAATCTATATTTTCATCTTGTTGTCATTACTATAAGGAGGAAGTGTTATCAGTGATGCATCTGGATGTTTTATCAGGTTTCCCTGGTTGGGGCCATGTCACAGTATGCTTCCAGCCTAAGTAACTAGACACCCTCAGATACAGTCTAACACAAATCCACTATACACTAAATCTCCCTACTGAAGAAATGTTCCAGTACAATAAAACAGTAAGCTTTTCTTTTTTTAAACAGAAATTTTATGATTGGTGGATAGGACTTTTTTAATTCTGGAAGTTTGTTCTCACATCAACTTTGGTTTATCAATCTATGTAACAGTGATGGGGTTTGTTAGTAGTGGATACACGGTCACTTCATAAGAGCAAAAACACCAAAAATACAATTAGAACTAAATTTTTCCTGAAAATTTTACATGTTGTTATGGCTTTCTGCCTTTTAAACAATAGTGATCTTAAGTTCATTTATTTTAGGTAATGAGATTCCTTTTACCATTTCCCAACATAAAATCAATTCATTACATAATACACTTCTATTATGGTCTGTTAAACTATTATTATTTGAAAGATTTTTTAAAATCAAAACAAAGTGTAAGCATTCCATTTAAACCATAACTCAAGAGGTGCCTGGCTGGCTCAGTAGGTTGGGCATCTGCCTTTGGCATATACAAATACTTTTGTGTAAACCTAAAACTACTTTTTTAAAAAAAAGCTTATTGGGGCGCCTGGGTGGCTCAGTCGGTTAAGCATCTGCCTTTGGCTCAGGTCATGACCCCAGGGTCCTGGGATGGAGCCCAGCATCAGGTTCCCCGCTCAGTGGGGAGCCTGTTTCTCAGTTTCCCGCTGCCCTTCCCCTTGCTCATTTTCTCTCTCTCAAATAAATAAATAAAAACTTTTTTTAGGACAGCCCGGGTGACTCAGCGGTTTAGCACCACCTTCAGCCAAGGGCACGATCCTGGAGGCCCTGGAGGCCCAGGATCAAGTCCCACATCAGGCTCCCTACATGGAACCTGCTTCTCCCTCTGCCTGTGTCTCTGCCTCTCTCTCTGCATCTCTCTGTGTCTCTCATGAATAAATAAATAAAATCTTAAAAAAATTAAATTAAATTAAAAAATAAAAACTTTTTTAAAAAAGAAAATAAACCATAAATCAAAACTTCTGAACTGAGACTAAAATAATAGGTCAATTTGATAAACTTACATTATTTTAGAAAAGTTACACATAGTTAACACAGTTATACCAAAGGGAAGATTTAAATGTGTTTCCGTGGTCTCTCTGTTGTAGTACTTTGAGATACAATTTTGAGTTTACATTATACGGAATTTAATAGTTTAAACAAATCAATCACAGAACATAAGAACTGTAAGCCCTTCATGCATATGCTACAGGAAGAAACAACAAACAGCAGTCAGCATCACTTCCTGTGTCAGGAACACAGAAAGATTTGCCTTCAAAGTCAGATCTTCTTGTGTGGTTGCTTATATTAGGTACTGAACCCATAATAGTTATGCACTAGCTAATTAGAAAGGATGCACTGATGTTTATTTGAATAGATTAGCCTTTTTCTATAAGTGAAATGCAGAAGGGGGAAAAAATCAGTATTTCATAAAGTCCAACTGAGTCTCCATTAATACAAATACTTTTAAGAAACAGCAGCATTATTTGTGAGGGAAAAATGGAATTTTCTTGACCTGTGTGGATAAATCTATTTAATGTCCAAATACTATTGTCATAAAGGCCCTGGTTTAAGCAAACACGATTCAGAAGAAAACACCCCTGTGCATAAAAATAAACTTTAAGATCATTCAAATATTTTAGTTTAAAATTCCCAAAGCCATTAAAAAAAAAAAAAAAAAAAAAAAAGAGGTTTACTTACCTTTCCTATCTTTACAGTGATGTGTAAAAGGAAATTACAAAATTCACCCAAACGGCCAGCGGCATCACAAGTTAGTTACAGAACCTAACCAAACCACATTCATTCACGCATACTCTCTTTTTCCTCTCCCTTTCGGGCCCTCTTAGCTTAAGCCATTCCGTGACATTATAGACATCAAGGAGTTCTACTAAAAAACAAACAAACAGGGGCACCTGGCTGGCTCAGCTGGAAGAGCCAGTGACTCTTGATCTCAGGATTGTGGGGTTGGGCCCCACGCTGGGTGTAGAGATTACTTAAAACTAAAACCTTTAAAACAAACAAAACAAAAAACCCCAAACCTATCTGAAATTCTTTAAAATAGAGCTGCAACTGTACTTTTTTTTCTGACTTTTAAGCGACTTGGTAGAGGTATGGGTAGCAAAGTACTTAGTGTGGACTGAAGACTCCGAAAAAGACAAGCAGGTTGTTAGGGGCTGCCTTGCGATTCTAACAGGACTCCTCGGTAACTGCTCCTTGATAACTTAGATGTCATTCACTGAAGTGACATTCCTAGCCATCCCAGTGGAACATACTGGCACACTTCCAGAGACTGTAACAAGGAAATAATTTTTAACGGTCACGTGTAAGGGCCTCTTACCTTATAGTCTAATCAGTGAAGGCAGGATGCTTTACACACAAGAATCTACATTCCTAATGTTTATTTCAGTTTTTCAACTTCTTCCTACAAAATTCTCCAAAAGTCAGGAGAATCTAACACTGAAAAGTTCTGCACTGTTACCATCCAGAAAGTCACTAACTTGTTCACAGAAACTTTATTTATTACATGACTATACATCCCAACTCTGGCCATCAGATGTCAGAAACCTTAAGATTAGCTACAGATTACATGTTGGTTTTTTTTATTCTGTAAAATAAAAGAACTGACAAGCAACCAAACTCCAGAGAAAATCAGAAATATGAAAGCAGCTTTAAATGAACCAATACATCAACAACATGTTAACACAAATATATACATACATATATCAACATCGAAGGATACATTTACAGAAATAAATGAAGATTCTCAGTTTTATTTATTGTGAGGTCAAAGATGACAAAACCAAGAAGTCAGGGGTTTAACTTCGTGTCAGCCCCCAGCTCTCACCATTGTGGATATAATGTTCCAGACAACAATAAAGCCACCTTTAAAGCAGCTCTATAACAAAGACAGGGGAGGTCTAGTGTACTTGATATGCGGCTAAAGTTACCCATGCTAAATAACCAAGGCTCGGGATCAGAATAATGGTATTACCTGAACACCTGGGTCCTCATCTTCTTCAGGAGGAGGAGATGGTGGGGGCGTTTTGTCTAAGTCTGAATTTTCAGAACCTTCTGTTTTTCCCTTGTTGACCTTTTTCTTCAAAGCACTTGCTTCTGAATCAGGTTTCTTATTACTAGAATTCAAAGTGGATCACTTAGTGTTCACTTTTTAATGAGGTTTTCCACATGCCCCATGCCTTATATTTCCCACATTAATATCCCGAAAGTATCAATGACAACTGATAAATCGATGCATGTTGGCCGTTTATAGTTAAATGGCACTCTCAATTAAGTTTTTATAGCCAAACCCCATACTGATGACCTTTGGCAAATATCTGACCTAATTAAAAAGAAATTTCATGCAAAAACTCCTAACACCACACGGAGTACATTTCCTCATCTAGACAATGCAAAATCCCTGCCAACACACCAAGCCATAATGAAAAATCAGATTAAGAAGCAGTTTTATTATCAAGTTTTTAAGGTGCAGAATGTTATGGGTTCTTTTTTTTTTTTTTTTAATTTTAATGTCAAGGGAAACTAGACTATAATGATCATTTCTTTGTGTCTCTTGCAGCTTTAAATACTCCTATTTAAGTCCTTTTTATAACTAACACTACTAGGTGTCCTCTATTATGTCATCCAGCTACATTATTATCCAATGAAGCCTTTTAAAATATAACAAAATATATGGCAATTTCCTGTTCTATATAATTTTACTTAATGCTGTCTTCTTAATTTAACATAAGCTTTATTTTGGTGCTAGGCATTTTTTTTTTTTTTGACATAGTCACAATAGCCTCTCTTTCAAAAGCTAGGTCTCTGAAATACAAAAATATAGCAAAGCAACCCCAATAATTAAAGTGCATGTTCCATAGAATGTTTCTGTCAAACGTTAATAGGATTTGAATGTTACATAAGTCAAAAGGCATGAATGAACTCTATGAAAAAAAATTTTTTAATTTAAGTTTACCATCACCTTTAGGACATTTATTTGATGTTCTTTTAAAATGTACATTTAGTGCTAACTTCCATTCCAATTTCCAAACCAGCTCCAACATTTCCTAATATTATCATGTTATCCAACGATTAATCTAACCTCGTTAATGATTTACATTTACTATTTCTAGAAAGCCTAAAATTCCAATATATTTGAAAACAAGATGTATTTCAAAAACCTTTAAAAAGTTTATTTATTGAAGTTTATAAATTCCAGAAAAGTATGCTGACAGAAAACAGCATTTTCTTCAGCCTCAGCTACTACAAAAGACGCCAAGACATCTCTATGCTTTTATTTAAATAAAGCACATCATGTAAAACATTTCAAAATTATGTTAGTATAATAAAGTATCCACACATGCCTAAAATGTATTTTTGTCATGAGTAAATAAAATATTTGGTAATCCTAAACTAGTTATTTCTAAATACTCAGCTCCTGTTTTTATTTTGTGAACACTTTAGCATAGTAAATAGCCACATAAGGAAGTAACTTACAAAGAATTCAAGATTATAGTCAACGGCAGTTAGGTTTAAAGAGTTCTTTTTATTTAAATTTTTTTTAAAAAGGTGCTGTCCTAAAAACTTTAAGTCCCCAAAAGATCCACGGAAAGAATAATATTTTTTAAAATTAAAAAAAAAAAATCCATACAACAGTTCCTCATCCAACTGTCCTAGTGTTTACGCTACACATGGACAGAAGTCTCCCCTACTATGAGGCTCCATTTCCAGCATTTATTTCCGCTCTAACTGCCACAAATTATACAATACTACAGCTGAACGCTGGGCCCCTTTCCTTTCATCTGCACGCCAAGAGCAATCAGATTACCCTGGTAACCAGCGGTCACATGACCAGCACCTGCTCTTTTGGCTGGATGCCACTGACTAAAGCCATCTGCTTCCCTCAATCAGCTTTCAAACATTCTCAACACCTGCGCTGCAGTGTTTTGTGGTTTCTTTTATCAAATCAGTGCAAAACTGCTTCCAAAACTTTACATATTTCTCAAATTTGTTTAAATCAGAGGTAGGCCTGTCACAGAGTTGAACCACTGCCAGGTAAAGTAAGTCGGCAGCCACTGCTTTTCACGGTGACCTCTCTGCACCAGAGCGAAGTACACAATTTAATTTAGTGGGGTTACTGCACCCTGTGTGAACTATCCTATAGGAGTAAAAAGGCTTACTGTCTTAAAGCCACCAGAGCCCAGGTTTGATGAAATATCAATTTGCTGAAGGAGAGAAGTGCTAATGATTTTCCATCTGCCCTTCCCATGAATGAACTATGTGGAACCTCCAAGGCTGCTAAAGTCAGACAAGACCTCTCCAAATGCTTAGGGAGGTGGTGGGGGGGGGGGGGGGGCGGAAAGCCTGTAGCCAAGGGAAGCACTCATCCCAGATCTGATTACTGAAAGATTTCTAAACTCATTAGACCTTGCACTATTAACGTTGCTCAGAGACAGCTAAGCATTTCCATGCTGACATCTTCTCAGGACATCAATATACAAATCAAAAACATGCCAAGAAGTCAGAAAAGCTACAAAATCCTCAGTGTCCACCCAAAGACATAACAATCAAGGACAAGATAAAGTTACTTTAATCACTAAATTGCCTTCATTACTGGTTTGCAGTAATCTCATTTGGATTTTCAACTATGTGTTATATTAAAACCACTCTGTCCCAAAAAAGCCAAAGTCAGGATTTTTCTTTTAACAAATGAGGTATAATATAGGATGGTGGGTTAGAGCACTGATATGGGTCAGACACACCTTAGTTCAAGTTCTGACGCTGTCACTCAGAACCTTATCTGTGTGGGACCCTGGACAAGCCACACCATTTCCCTGAGCCTCCACTCCTCATCTGTAAAATGAGGTAATTCTATCTTCCTCCAAGATTTGTTAGGAGGTTTAAATTAGATAGTGGATGAAGACTTTGGCAACGTCTGACACAAATGGCCAGGATGCACACACATCTAGAAGGCATTCTGGAACGTCTGGGAACCAAACCTCTGGCTTGGTTCAGACCCACTCGGGCCAAATCAACTGCAGACTCGGAGACAGAATCCCCAAGCAACACAAGGAGAAGGAAAGCCCTTTATCCACAGTCCTCAACACAAGTTGGAAGAACAAAGCAGCAGACGGTCTCCAATGCCGCTCCTCTCCATGCCCATGACCAGTGTTCTAGTTCAGGCAGGTATCATCTGACACCTTGCCTGTCACAACTGCCTCCCCACCGCCTCGTCACCCGCAGGACCCACAGGTAGGGGGACCTACCACCAGACTGCCGGGGGAAAGGCACACAGTCTACCTCCAAACCTCTAAGGTTCAAAGCTCACCTTTTATAATGTCAGAGCCAAAACACAGCCATACATTCCTCTCCCAAACTGTAATTTGGAAAGCTGGAAGGCACAAACAGTGCAGCTCTTCCCATTGGGGGTAAGAAAACATTACGAATAAGAAACGTCCCTTAAGCTGACATTACAATGTTGAGAATGAGGCCACTGAGTAGCTTAGCAGAGAGACAGACCCTCAAACAGCTAACAGGACAGCCACTCACGGGAGTAGCCGACACTGGCCTACCAGTGGGGATCACAAGAAAGACCAGGGGTGGGCAGGGAATGCTTTCACCTTCTGGCCCTAAATGGTCTCCATCCTGGAGAAATCATATCTGCTCCCACTCTTCTCCCAAACCTGCTCTGCCTCCCACACTTCTTAGTTCAGGGACATGGCACTGCCACCAAAACAAAAACAAAACCAAACCCACCCTCCGTACATCACCACAGTGACCAGCAAAAATGTAAACCTGATTGCATCATTCTGCTTCAAGTCCAATTCCATATGTAATAACATCGGAGTCTGCATTGGCAATATAAGGCCTTCTGCAATTTTTGCAACTGGCAACCATATTATTTTTCTACTTACCTCACACCCCAAACCCCCCACCCACCCTTTATGCTGCAGACACAAAGAACTACTCCCTAAGGGGTACACCTATCTCTTCCACGTCCACTCCCCTCCCAACTCCATTACTGCTGTGCAAGACTCGACCAGGCCATCTCATTCAGGGAAGCCTTTTCTGGTCAAAACAGACTAGATGACTCCACCTACATGTCATAAGGTGTACCCCATACAAGGGATATTTAAAATACACAGAATATGGTGGTAGTAATGGTGGTTCACTGCAATGAACCAAGACCAAAGCCGTGTGTGTGTGTACACATGAGTGCATGTGTGACTGTCTTTCTCCAAATCTCCCTTACACTCAGAAAGAGGAAGAGTGTGTCCTATTTATCTTTGCTTTCCTAGTGCCTGGTCAGGTATGTTCCTTATCAACTTTAGCAGATCGATTTAACTAAAGAGCGCAAGTAGCAGCAACAACAACAATAACAACAACAACACACACACACACAGCCCTTATGATATGCCAGGCGCTATTCTAAAGTGCTTTTCTCATTAACTCCTTTCAGAAAACCCCACAGATTCTATCTTTATGATGAAAGAGCTATGAAGCTCAGTAAAATGGGACTAACATGCTACCAAAATAGAGTGAGACTTCACAAGTTTTCAAAACCAGTACATCTATATACTTCCCCTCCCTCTTCACCAAGTTCTTTCATTTCCTCAGACTTATCTCCCATCGCTGCTGGTAAGACCGAGATACAGAGCCACCCACTCCTGAAGCCCTTCCAACCCTGGAAGCAGCACATTATTCTGGGGAGGGTGCTAGCAGTTTGAAGGGCACTGTCCCTCCACCAGCTCTATTTTCATTTCACATTTTATCATGAGAGCATGGTCACACTGGTGGACAGCTGGATGAGCTCAGCGTCCATAGCTTAGTGACATTTAAGTCACCACTGCTAGACCAGGCTCTAATGTGCTTTAATTGTCCCCTGTGTGATCAAAGCACAGGCCATCTTCATGAGAACCCAGGAACACAAACTCTGTATTTGGAGAATACATGTTATATGGAGGGAAGTGCTAAGGACATTCCATACCCTGAAGGGTTCATATTCAGCTTCTGACCGTTAAGAGTCTGCAATGAAGGCCTAAGTGGAAGTACCTAAAATGGGGTGGCATGAACTCATTCCACTGAAGACATGGCACAGAGATAACAATTTTTCTTTCTTTCTTTTTTTTTTTTTTTGGTGAGAATGAGTACAAGCTTTGAAACAGGCCAAGGGCCAGAACTTACTAGATATCTAGCTAGCTGCCCTGATTTATTGCAAAACAGAATGCAGTTAAACATTGATCAGCATCAGCCTACGGATCTAAGTCCTCAAAAGAAACGCAGTTTAAAAAGAAACCACATGTGATGAGAAAATGGTTAGTAAAGGTCTGGACACTGGGAGGGAGTTCTCGGACAGACACTTCAGATGGGGTAAGTTAGTGAAGATTCTCATCACACTGGGAAAAATCAACCTTGAGGCGTGGGTCATGAAGATTAATCAGATTTGTCTCAGGGACTCAAGCCAAAATGTCATACTATAATCTTTTAGAAGAAGAGTAAAAGGTATTGAAAGATATCCTTATATTTTATATGCTCAAAAGGTTTTTTAATGAAGAATCAAAATTAATGGATGGGAAGTGAGAGAGATGTTCCTGGCATGGGATGTTTGCGGTGCGCTGTAATTCTAAAAGATCCAGGCTGCCAGAATAAAAACTGTAATAAGCTGTTAGAGTCAAGGGCCCAATGGTGGTAGAAAGAAAAGCATCAAGTCTTTCAACTTGAGTAGATAATTTTTTTTTTTTTTACAGATTTTATTTATTCATGAGAGACACAGAAAGAGAGAGAGAGGCAGAGACACAGACAGGGAGAAGCAGGCTCGACGCGGGACTCGATCCTGGGTCTCCAGGATCACGTCCTGGGCTGAAGGCGGCGCTAAACCGCTGAGCCACCCAGGCTGCGCCATGAGTAGAGGATTTTCCTCTAAGTTTATAAACCTCAAAAAAGAAACGCAAAAGAAAAAAGAGACAAAGTACTAAAAGCTTAAAAGTGTCAAACTAAAAATAAAATATGAAATCATCATGTAAACTTAACCCAACAAAACAAAAATAAAATGTTTAAAGAAAGTCCTTAGACTAAAATTTATTTAATGGCTAAATTCGAATATAATAAAATGCAGGTGACAGAATAAACTAATGATGAAAGAGACAAACTGCGCAACACACAATAAACACACAGGACAACTCCTTCCCACGAAGGCAATCAGAGCTTGCCAGGTGAAGGCCTGAGTGTGCTCTGGAGACTGCCCACCCCCTGGGATGCTCCACAGGGCAACCCTGGGCAGATAGCAGCCGGGTGGGAATGGTGGGGTGTGACCAAGACCCTTGACCTGCACACTTATGCCCTCTGGCTCCCAGCAACTCAGCCAGCCTGGTGCCACATGGTTCCCTCCAAGTGGGTACCTTGCCCCCTCAGCCCCTAAACTCTACCCATAAATTCCTCACCCAACTTCTGAAGATGGTTGAGAAAGAGAAAGAGGAAGAGCAGAGAAGAGAAAAAGAGAGAGAAGGGGAGGGAATTCTATTTTATTTCTGAACAACAAACATAAGATTTCACTGACAAATTAATAGGCTTTTTTTTTTTTTTTTTAAGTTCTCTGAATGTCACTGGCTGGAACACCTCTAAGACATTTAATGTAATCTAAATTGTTACCTTAAAATAGCTCTTCGAGCACCAATGTTCTTACTCCTTAAGAACATTAACTATGCTAAATTTTTAGAAAAGATACAGAAACCTAACTTGCCTTCATTTAAAATGAAAGTATATTTCAACTCAACATGCCTTACCTTTACATTTTACAATCGAACTTTCCAAGGATGAAGAAACTGATGGTCAGACAGGCTACATGCTCAGCCCAAGAAGTGGCATTGCTAGGACTAGAGCTAAACCTGTCTGGTTTCAGGGCCCACGTCTGAGTCCTGGAACTGGTCTGAAGGCATCTAACCTCCTCATAGAGATCTCCATAGAGTCCAGTGTGTGCCTGGCCTTTTAGGGTATCCCTCAGGCCTTTGGAACCTTTGCTGGTGAATGTCTTCTGTTACTTGGGACCATCTCTGGGTAGCCTTCCAGTACCACCAGAACCCTATCTTGATGATAGCTACAGAGTTGCCCCTTATTTAAAAATGAATGAGAAGGAAGGAAGGAAGGAAGGAAGGAAGGAAGGAAGGAAGGGAGGGAGGGAGGGAGGGAGGGAGGGAGGGAGGGAGGGAGGGAGGGGAAAGAAAGAAAAGAGAAAAAAGAAAAAAGAAAAGAAAAAAGAAAAGAAAAGAAAAGAGTGATAGAAAAGCCTCCTGAAGGAGCCAAATCCATTTTTAATACAATGAATATGTTCTAGATGGGGGGAAAAAGACTCATCATGCAGTCAAGAATTTTCATCGAAAAACTAAAGGTTGCTGAGTTATGGATTGAATTAAGATCTTCCAGTAGCATGGAAAAGAACACTAGTTAGTTAATACATTATCTCATCACAGAAGCTCAACATAAACATTAGCCACTGTGGCTATATGACACTGCCTGGCACTGTTCTGCAACATAAGAACTGAATAAATCAGACATTACAAAACTGATGCAAAAAGCACTCTTTTACTATAGCATATTCTTCCAAGTGCCAAACAGTAGGGCACAGATGTGGTTCCTTGTGCATGTACTGAAAATGCCACTCTTATTTAGCCACAGCGTTCCCATGATCCTGGAAAGGGGATACTGGTCTAAGTCTGGCAGTTAGAACCCCATTCCCTAGATTCATAATGAGCTTCTCTGATCTGCCAGCATGGCCAATACAACAAATGAGACATGCTGCTCATCCACATTTTAATCAGGTGCTACCTATAACTTTCCCTAATTAACATTTTTATTTTTTTAAATGTTTTTAAAATGTGAGACAGAGAAAGCATGGGGTGGGGGGCAGAGGGAAAGGGAGAAGCATGCTCCCCACTGAGCAGGAAGCCCAACTCAGGACTAAATCCCAGGACCCTGAGATTGTGACCTGAGCCAAAGGCAGATGCTTAACCGACTGAGCCACCCAGGCATTGAACCACCCAGACAGAGTGGGAACCCACCCAGAGTTCCCCTCTCCTAGATAACATTTTAAAGCTAGGCCACGCAGACTTCTCTGAGAAGCTAAAGGGAAGGTTGGTGTTTTAGATGGCTAATGATGTTCTCAGGGTGGCTTTGCACAGTACCCAGACTCAAAGGGGCCCTTACCTGGGCAGAAGACACCTAGCAGAAAGATCTTTGTATATCAAATGATAAATTTTGCCTTTGTATAGGTCTTCATACTTTTCAAAAGCATTTTCGTATATAGTTTTTAATAATTATTTAAAAATTAAGCCCATGATTTCTTCTGCTCTTTATCTTCCAATTCTAACATCACAGCCACATGTTCAATGACAACATATGTTCCACCCTAAGATTCCACTTAAGAAAGTCTTCAAGGGGGATCCCTGGGTGGCTCAGCAGTTAAGCGCCTGCCTTCGGCCCAGGGCGTGATCCTGGAGTCGCAGGATCGAGTCCCACGTCGGGCTCTCTGCACGGAGCCTGCTTCTCTCTCTGCCTGTGTCTCTGCCTCTCTCTCTGTGTCTCATGAATAAATAAATAAAATCATTAAATAATAATAATTAAAAAAAAAAAGAAAGTCTTCAAGGGAATGTATCTCCAGAAAAATCCCCCTTTAACATTCCACTACCACCCTGAGCTCCTTGCCTCTCAACTTTCATCTGATGGGTGCAATGAGAGCTGGAGGTGGAGTCTATGCCACCCTTTCCCACATCCAACCACAGTGGCAGCCAGCCACCACTTTCAAGTCCACTCCAGCTCCCTGGACAGGCAGAAACAAACTTTTGCAGACCAGTGTGGTCCAGTCCTGCATCTAGCACAGGGCAGGAGTTAGCAAGACCTGCTTTTTAAGGGTCCATGTTGTTGGGCATTCTCTTCCCCCAAGGACTATGAACCAAACCACACGTGGCTAATGGTAGTACAGTCTGTGCTAAAGAGTGGCTGACAGGGGATCCCTGGGTGGCGCAGCGGTTTAGCGCCTGCCTTTGGCCCAGGGCGCGATCCTGGAGACCCGGGATCGAGTCCCACGTCGGGCTCCCGGTGCATGGAGCCTGCTTCTCCCTCTGCCTCTCTCTCTCTCTCTCTCTCTGTGTGACTATCATAAATAAATTAAAAAAAAAAAAAAAAAGAGTGGCTGACAACTACTCCCTCCTTGCTCATTCAGCTGATTTAAAACAAATCAGATAGAGGAAGGATGATAATGTGGTCTATCACTGGCAAGAGAAAGACTGAGACGGCCATCCTAAAGGAAAAAAGGATTTCTAATTAAAAAGACCCAATGGCGAGGTGCCTGAGTCACTCAGTCGGTTAAGGCATCCGACTCTTGACTTCGGCTCAGGTCATGATCTCATGAGTTGTGGGACTGAGCCCCGAGACCAGCTCCGTGGTCAACAGGAGTCTGCTTCAGATTCTCTGGCCCCTGCCCCTCCCCTCTGCTCACATGCTTTCTTGCTCTCTCAAATAAATGAATCTTAAAAAAAAAAAAAAAAAAAAAAAGTCCAATGGGCCTCTTTCAAAGAGAAGATAACCTTTGAGACCAGCAGAGAAGAGGGCGTCTAGCTGGTCCCATCCCTGACCTGCAGCTTGGATTTAATGAACCACAGACTTGGCAGGGCAGACCAGAGAGCAGAGATGCACAATGCCCACAGGCACCTTCTCTCCCTTGCTCCTCTCCAATACTGAAAGGGCTCAACACTCCACTTTGTGGTCATACATTAAAAAAATCTGTGCCCTCTTCTGCAGAGTGTCCAAAATACTTAATTCAGTATTTCCAATTATCCAATGCTGTGGGCCAAAATTGAATCATGGAACATAAAAGAAAAAAAAGCAGAAGGAAAGCTGTGGGTTTAATTTATTTTATTACCAAATACCTGAGGGAGAGGTATCTGACTCTCCAGGTTTTGTGTACTTATTAAATAAAACTAGTTTAATGGTTTGCTTTTGTGTCTAATCTCTACAGAGAAATTTTACATGTAGAAGAGCACACTGTAAAATATATATTAGGTTACCAAAACTACACCGCTGTTGGGCTTGTTGGCAGAATAAAAATATTCTGTGGGTTAAAATGCTACTTTCTTAGATCAGAATTGAGAAAACAACATCTGAAAAGCAAAATTCCTCAGAATAAAGTTACCACATAAATATTAATGATAATGATAGTGTGGTTTACAAAACAAACAAACAAAAAAAACAAACAAAAAACCCACTTTACATGGTTTTGGTACTTCGTGTTTTTGAAAAATAAGAGCAGTATGTTGACTGTCCATTTTAAAATAAAATAATTCATCACTCTTAATTTAGAAGGTGCATTTTAGTTTCCTGCTAACTTTAAATGTTGGGGGGGGGGGGTTGGAAAATAGCAAGGAAGCTGCACCAGAAGCAAATCTCCACGGCTTCATTTAACTGGTGCTTCACTAGTCAAGTCACAATCTTTGGCCAAGTTCCCTTCTTTATGTCCATTCAAAGAATCTTTATATAGCTAAATGGACCACTAAATCCTTCAAGAGTCATTCAAAGGAAGCGCTTCCTCCAAATTCTCTCTCATTTCACAAGGCCCGTGCATACACAACAGAAAACACATTGAAGAGAAGAATGCAAATCCTCCTATTTCAGCTACTTGAATCCTTCCATATGCAAAATGGCATCCCCTCCAGCCCACAAATGTCTTAGCTTTTATTTTCAATATTTACTGCCAATATTTGAAAGCTATAAGGACACCTGGGGAGAGCACTAGGAAAAAGAATGGGTAGAAAAATATATATTTAACATACAAGGTAAAGAGGAAAGAAAGATACATCTCTAATAGAAAAGTGGAATGAGGCCCATTTTTCTCATTTTTAAGATTTTAAATGTCTTTTCCTGAAATGCTCATTTTTTTCTGTTTCCCTACCATTCTATGTAACAGCTTGTGGATGGATTCTTTTAGTTATCCTGGATAGACAAGACAAATATAATCATATTTTGGTTGCCAAAAGGGTCAGTTTGCTGGGCATAGCCACAAATTCAATCCACTTTACAGAATGAAGCAGAACGGCAGGTAGTGAGAAGGACATCCTCAAGGCACACAAAATCAGCCCACTGATAACAGCCACCCTTTATAAATGTCCTTTATTACCAAGAGTGTGTGAATGATGCAAAACAAGCTCTCTCCCTGCCACAGACATAATGCAGAGCAAGCCAGACCACCAGTGGGTCACTTCCATCACCACTGGCACAGAGGGCAGCACATTTCTTTGTAGAACGTCACCAATTAATGATACAGCATACAGGGCTGAACAGGAAAGATGTGTGAGTAGTTCTACACTAAATTTTTCATTTTACTTCTGTTTATTCCCTTCTATTTCAACCCTCTGTAGGAAAATTATTTTCTGTATAAACAAATTCATCAAGTTAACTTATTCAAGAATGGAAATAACTGGTATCACATAACATTTTGCAAAACAAAATTGCCACTGCTGTATTCCAGTGCTTAAAAGCAAACTGCTATGGCAATTCAACCCCAGTGCTAACATAACCCAAACCCCCTATTACCTTCATCACTGCATATTCAATTTACATAATTATTCTGCTATGCTATTCAGAATTTACATGTAGTTGTATGCATTCCACTTATCTGTGCTTCAGGGATGCTATTTCCTTCCTAGACTTAGCAGAACACAAGACCACAACTTGACGTACTCCATTCATCTGGCCAATAGAAACTGGCTCAACAAAAAAGTGGGTTGGTTGGTTTGTTAATCTACTGAAAATCTCTGTTCAATTACCATATTCTTGGACAGCCGGCCCCATCTGACCAACGATGACAGGAAAGCCACCCAGGAATGTTCTCACACACTCTGTTATAAACCAGCAATGGCCTGACGAGTGGTCAAGGCACCGGGGCCGAATATCCCCAGGCCCCCTCAGCATGGCCTGAGTCTTGGCCACGTTATACCAGCCCCCATTCTGCATGCACATCTCCACACTCAACAGAAATGTTCTACTCAATTATTTTTATACCACTTGGGGAAAAACAGCTATCACTTATAGGAGGCATTCACTGAGACTGTTCGTCTAAAGCAACACAGAGGAGGAGAGATGTACCAAACACTCTTCTTGGGAGAAAATAATCACATGCCCTTTCTCCTACCAAGAACATGTGACTAATGCAGAGCCATTACTCAGATTCAGCAATGCCAAAAATTTACTCTGCAGAGACAATTCAAATCTCAGGATGAGCAGCTGGGAGCATGCAGATGAGACCTACACTGGAGCTTTCTCTGGTGGGTAAAGATAGGGCCTCTCTCTGTACCAAGGCAGCACAGGTGCCCAGAACAAGTTCCTAACACTTGCTTACAGTTGTTGGGAAAATTTTAACAAGTTTCACTGTTAAATACAGCATTCATTTTAAATATCTGCCCTAACATATCCCACAAGAGACAAGGATAGGTTAAAGTATGTTTTTTAAAAGACAAGACTAGGTCAATGTAGACTCAGGACTTGAACATAATATACTTGGAAATTTATGACAAGACCCAAGACACAGTGCAGGTTTTTTCTTCTTTTTTTTTTTAATCAACGTTTATCATTAGGTGCCAGATTAAAAAAATTAAAGATAACAAACCTAAAGGCAGATAGACTGTGAGGCTAAAGCTAGTCTTGGTGATATATTTTCTGAGTTCTAGGAAGGTTCTTTACAACACAGACTCTTAGGGATGCCTGGGTGGCTCCGCAGTTGAGTGCCAGCCTTCGGCACAAGGCGTGATCCTGGAGTCCCGGGATTGAGTCCCACATCAGGCTCCCTGCATGCAGCCTGCTTTACTTCACTCTCTGCCTATGTCTCTGCTTCTCCCATTAATAAATAAATAAAATTTAAAAAAACAACAACCCACACAGACTCTTACATTTCAAGTTTTAAAATAATAATAATAATAATAATAATAATAATAATAATAAAACATTATTTTACAATTTTGCTGCAATTTCTCCTTGAAAAAAATAAGCACATTTCTACCTAATCAAAACCACAATACTTAGCTTTTAGGGAATTATAGTTCTAAAAAACCCTTGATAAGTCAGACTGAAATTCTAACCACATCTTTCTTGCTCACAACCTAACACTTAACGCTGTACCTACAAAGAATAAGTATTTAATGAAATATTTAAGTAAATGAAAACAAAATTCATAATGGGTTGTGGGTTTAGAAGGGTGTTCATAGGGGAAAAAATAAAGGTTTTCAATTAAGAAACCACATACTGAGGCATCAAAGAATGTTCCTAAGTAAATGCAAGTATTAAGTTATCTATAAGATTGAGTCATTGAATAGAATTCAGTTATTTCGGCACCATAAAAAGTACCGGTGACAAAAATTTTTAAATGACTATCATATAAACTTTCAAAACTCTATAAAATAGCCTATTTGGGGTTATATAGATATTTTTAGCAGAAGTTGAAAATCCGACTTCACTCTTCCTTTGCAGGGACATCTCTGTATTCACAGAAATCATCTCTTCTCTGTATCTGCACATACACACACAGGAAAGACTACAAGACAAAGGTTTACTACAGGCCAGCGAGCTCAAAAAGTTCAGGTCAAGCATGTCTGTCACAGAACTGAGGATGCATGTGTACACACACGTGTGTGTGTGTATATGTATGCACATGGGGGTAGGAGGTGGAGTGTGTTTTCTAATGAAGTTTGCAAACAGGTTCAGATTAACCAAGTCTGACCATACATCCATCTGGAAACTATATTTTCTAACATGAGCCATATTCTGAAAAATAGATTCAGATGTTTGGAATTGGTTCAGAACAGTTGTAAGAAATGTTCAGTACAAATGAAAAAAATTAGTCTTCAATGTCTTCTCCTCTCAGCTTTTCTTACTGAGTAAATATGCCTTCTGGGGGGTCAGAGTTGGTGGGGGAAGTACAGAGGGAAGTATGGAGTGGAGGAGGGTATTTCCTAGAAGCTAAAGCGCATGCTAATCTTGCATGCATATCTAATGGATAACTGCTATTTGATTTCTCCCACGTTGCCCACTAGCATTTCAACCCTGCCCCTGGAAGGCTTACTCCGCCAAGTGGAGAGAATTAATTCTCCTCTTTCAACTTCTGGGAAACAGGGCTGAAACGCTTAGTGAAATATAGTGACCTATCTTGCTTCTGTAATCCTTCTTTCCCTGTTTTGCATTGTCCTTGAAAATGAGGTTGCTGGTCTAGGCTTACAAATAATTAAGCTGGTAATTTGGTTCTGTTTGCTCAGTGACGAATTTTCACAAAAATACACGCAAATGATTTTAAACAAAGACTTTTTACCCAATGAAGTCTAAAATGTACCATCCAAACAAACAGTTTATAGTAATTGATTCCTAAACTTCAGAATGTACAAACAAAACTCTTAACTTTTTAGTTTGGGTATCAGAGAAAGGAACCCAATGGCAAAAATCAAAGTGCAGCCCCTCTGCCCCACCCCCACCCCCTTTCAAGGGCTGTGACTGAGGTGCTCATTTCTACACTGTTTGGAGGGGGGTGATTTCTGCCCACAGCCTACCTTGACTTTTTGCTGGATTTGGGTTTTGGCGTGGCAGTTTTTGCTTTCTTTTCCTTTGGCTCTTTGGGAATCTTAGGGGCTTTCGGGGTCTTGGGTTCCTTGGGCTCTTTTTTCTCCTTGGGTTCTTTCGGTTCCTTCGGATCTTTTTTTACCTTCGGCCTTTTCTTTTTCTTTTTCTCTTCTTGGGACCCATCTAGTGAGTTCCTATTTAGTTCTTGGTTATCAACCCCACCAGGGAAGTCATCTTTACCAAAACTTTTACTGGGATCCTCTGCAACAATGTGGTTGTTTTTCTTTTTCTTCTTCTTCTGCTGTGGCTGCTGTTCTACGGACGGCAGGTAATCATCACTCTTCACTAGCTGAGCGTTCGGTCCGCTAACCTGAGTCATATCCGGCACTGGTTTCTCCAGAAAGGGCTCCGATGGAGAATGCTAAGAGACACAAATAGGAATTGAAATTAGTTTATCATTCTTCAGATCGATGAAAGGAACTGAAAGTTAGTAGTTGATGCTTCTGAAACTTTATACTCAAAGTAGCAAATATTTTACCAACTATATACTTTAAAATCTACCTTTTTCTCTCATCTAAAAAACAAGAAAGCTTTTACGTAAATAGTTAAACAACAACAACATCAACAAAAAAGCAATACAGTAAAAATTTTAGTTCAGGAAGAAAAATAATTCTCATTTAGCTGTCCATTTCTTAGCAGCCCCCTCCATGTGTGGGTCTTGGTGAATGACAAACAGTGGAAGAAGCTAAGCCCAAAGAACGAATTTAAATGGAATTCTTTTATTAAAGATATATAATTAAGCCGCTTTTAACAAGAACAGGTATACAGAGCACTGTACGATTCAGGTACTGTGAAAGTTTGAAATCCAAGTATCATACACAAATCTTCCATGGTACAGGCCATTTCTGATTTAAATGACATGAAAATACCAAATTAAAAATACATATCCAAATTTAGTGACTTCAGATTCATTAAATTTCTTGTACTAATATGAAATGCAGAGGGTGTTTTTCTTAAGTTACTAAAGCTTTACATTTTCACATTTCACTGAGGAACAGAAAATCCAAGTAGTTGAGCTGGTAAGCCTTGCAGGATATTTTTGATATTCACAAGGAATGTATCCAGAGACGGGCTTAAATACAGTAGAGAATACCAACAATCAGGATGGGGTGCTGAGTGGTCAGCTGAAATCAGAGACAGCTCAAACCAGCACAGGGGTAGAGTATCATCTCTACTGTAAATTCGGATATCTAATGAACCTTCGTATTTCAACGAAATACTTTAAAATGTTGTATCTGCAAATGTTACTCAGGGTTTTTTTTTTTCCTTTTTCATCTGTTTCTCCAGATACTTAAGAGTAAGTATAACAGAAACAGCAACAATAATGGCAGCTAGTGTTTGCTGAACAATCTCACTATGTGCCAGGCATGTGCTAAGCACTTTACACTCCTGACACCAGCCCCAATTAGGAACTGAGTATGGACGCTGATGCTCTAGTGCTGAGCCCAAGAAGTTACAGGCCCACCCTTCTGACCACATCACCTCCAAAAAGGAGGAGGCAAGAGAGCCCAGGTCCAGGTCTGCAGAAGACTCGAGAGTAACCCAGAAGCTACAGCTTACCATAAACAGGGTACTTTAAATTAGATTCCAGTATAGTACTGAGCATCTATTTCATGCCATGTATTGAGCTGAGTGCTTTCAGGAGTCAGTTCACCTGACTCTCACAACAAAAATGTGGCAATCTGCCCCCATCTTACAGAAAGGAAGTAAAGTTTGAGGAGGCAATGTGTTCACTCAAGGTCACACAACAGGAGACAGAGCTGTGATTTGAATTTAGGTTTTCTAAACCAGTGTTCTTTGGACTCTCTGCTTCTCCTGAAATCTTACATATGGGCATCCTTCTGGGAAAGGCTCCATGGGTTTCATTTGATTTCCAAAGTATTCAGTGACAGACCCCCAAATTTTAAGACATCACTTCCTGAAAAAGCTTACCAGGGTCACTAAAGAAACCCACATAGATGCCTGGGTGGCTCAGTCAGTTAAACTGTCTGCTTTCAGCTCAGGTCATGGTCCCAGGGTCCTGGGATCAAGTCCAGCATCAGGCTCCCTGCTCATCAGGAAGTCTGCCTCTCCCTCTGCCCCTCCCCCAGCTCACGTTCAAACCTGCTTTGTCTCAAAAATAAATACATAAAATCTTAATAAAAACATAATAAAGAACCCCACATTCTCCATCTGCACTAGTATATGAGACGGAGCCCATAATTATGAGATAAGAGACACAAATTCTAGTCTGGGCCCTGCCATTAGCTTTATTACCAGTGGAAAATCATTTCACTCATCCAGCATTCATTTTCTTCATCTACAAAGTGAAAGGTTTGGGTTAGATGATTTCCAAAGTCTCTTTCCAAATCCAATGGTATTGGAAAATCTTAAAATACATATTGCTCTTTCCTAGTCACAGCTGAAAGAAGATGAACCTGAAAAAGAGTAAAGCTATACAGAAAGAGAAAGAAGCAGGGGCAGAAGTCTGAGGAAGAGCACAGGGGTGGGAGTCCACATGAGCAGGTTTCCACACAGGAAGAGCACAGCTAGCCAAACACTGAAAAAGTTACCATGTGCCCCACACTTCTCCCTTACACACACTCTCAATACGCCAACTAAGGTGCTGTCCATGTTACCATCACCTGAGAATTCAGAGTGTCTGGTTTAATTGTGTGATTAAACTTCAGTTGCTTAAGTTGTTACATATTATTTTCAAATGTTAAATAAAAAGGAAAAAGCTATATTTTTAAAAAAAGAGATTTAGAGATCAAACTTTTTTGGGACAAACTATTTTTCAGGAAAGGGAAGAAAAAGTATTTCCTGGAAAGGGAAGGAAAGAGAAAAATCTACCAGTAAACAAAGCTTAAAGCTTAGAATGGTGAATTAATCCCAGGTATATGTACCTTGCTTTAATCTGCATGGCATTAACCCCAGTAACAGAGTGATAGCTTCTAATGAGAAATACCTGGAACACATTTATGGACTAGAAAAAGCACAGAACATCTAATACAAAAAGAGTGAAAATTTATCTACACATTTTAGCATACAAATGATTTTAGATGCTCCTTTCAGTAATAAATGAAGCCATAAATTAGTATCCCTTAAAACATTTAATCTTCCATAAGAAGGAAAAAAACATAAAGATTAAATACAAAAAAAAGGGATTAATCCTGTTTGATATGCAGCAGAATTATGTTTTGGTACTATATGAGATAGGGTGAAAAAGGTGCTCAGAAATATTATAGTGTTTACCAGACCCACATCTCCTTAAATCTTTTAGAGAAAAGCTGTTTTTGTAAACATTTAACAAAGAACAGATGGCTTGCCTTAATCATGTGGGGGAAAAAACCTGGAGCTCACAGTAATACCCTGACAAAGTCTCCCAGGCCCAGCCATGCACCCCCCACCCCTGCCCCATGCATGGTACAGTCTTCCCTAATGCTATTTAATTTTACAGCGGACATTTTCCCATCAATTCCCACTGCCTGACAGGTAATCAATGCCATTAACATCTGATATTACCATATAGGGCATTGCTAAAACCTCTCATTTATTAGAGCAAACGTGGAGAATGTTAGATACCAAAGATATCTTTAAATACACACTATGGGACAGACTTTCCACATGTTTTCTATCATAATTGGAATAGTAAGGACTATGCCGTGGACTTTTGGAACTAAAATAGAATGACTGATACTTAAAGTGTAAATAAAAATGATTCAAAGCGTGTTTGTGTCTTGTCCAAAAAATTACCATAAATTAAAGATAATCACTTTTATCCTTAACTCCATTGTTCAAAATGTATAAACTACACAAACACACAAACAAGTCACCATATGTAAAACAGCAGAACAGATAGGACGCAAAGTTAACCAAAGGAGAGCTGAGATGAAGGAAGGGAGGGCAATCCTTCTCTTACCTTTAAAGCAAATGAAACCTAAAATTCTCAGGAGCTTTCCCAAGGAAAGGAAAAAGTAGATAAGAAGAAACTTTTCATTTACCTCAGGTATGCTTTTCATCTAACATTCACCAGCTTTATCTGGCTTAAAAGCTACCTTATTTACTCATGTTTTGCCTTAATTATATTCCTAAAGCCTCAACCTGCTAGCACTGTCAAGGAACAGGAGTGAGCTGCGTGATATTAACACTGTGCAGCATTTCCAACACAAATCATATCTGCAAACTAACAACATTCTGTAATGTAGGGCACCTACAGACGGATGAAGGTTTTATTCACTGAGTGATACAAACAAGCCTAAAATCAAAATGCTACTTTAGAATATAGAAAAGATACTTCCAACTGGGCAAGAGCAAGAGGACACTTTTGGGAGACACATCCTTTACCCGCAAGTTAAAGCTAAAGGGAGGTTCTTGTGCTTTTAGAGAAATGGAGATTCTGGTGGAGAAGCTGCAGGCCACGTAAGGCTGAAGGAACAACAAATTCAAGCCTAAAACACACTAAACTATGATTCCAATGATTTGTAAAAATACAAATAGTAAGTCCTTAAGATTGCAAAGTACTGGGCAGCCCTGGTGGCCCAGCGGTTTAGCGCTGCTTTTGGCCCAGGGTGTGATCCTGGAAACCCAGGATCAAGTCTCACGTCGGGCTCCCTGCATGGAACCTGCTTCTCCCTCTGCCTGTGTCTCTGCCTCTCTCTCTCTCTCTCTCTTTGTGTCTCTCATGAATAAATAAAAAATCTTTAAAAAAAAAATTGCAAAGTACTATTTGTTTCCTTTTTTTTTTTTTTTTTTTAATGGCTTTGGAAACACCTCATATCGATGCTCTTCACTTTCATTTTTCCAGTATTCCCTGGGTTCTTGATCCCTTGGCATTCTTTTAAAAAGTAATTCCAATATGAAAACTGAAGCTCAATCTTCAGCCAAAACAGCGTTACAGGGTTCAAAAGTATGTTTAGTAAAGGCTCCATAAGTCCTGTCCAGTTGAGACTCTAATATCCTTTTCTTGCCAGTGACACTAGTAAAAAGAAGATGCACTCAATATATGATGCCCAATTAATTTATTTATTCAACAAATATTTGGAGATGTAACAGTAAACAAGCCAGCCACAGTACTGGCAGGGGGAAAGCAGAGCACTTGACCTAGGCTGACACTAGGGAGGCTTCCTGAAGAAAGTCACCCAGGTGCTGGGCAGAGGTTACTTCCTCCATAGACCCAGCCTGAACAATGAGTCATACCTGAGATCAGGTAACTGAAAACATAAAAATGTATGACAAGCAATCTTGTGAAGCCCTGTTAATGGAGGAGCAGATCCAAGAGGAGCGGATACTAGTTCTAATGGTCAAGCAATATACTTTTCAACTATGACTATTTGTTTTTGTTTTTTAATTTTTTTATTTATTTATGATAGTCACAGAGAGAGACAGAGAGAGAGAGAGAGAGAGAGAGAGAGAGAGGCAGAGACATAGGCAGAGGGAGAAGCAGGCTCCATGCACCAGGAGCCCGACATGGGATTCGATCCCGGGTCTCCAGGATCGCACCCTGGGCCAAAGGCAGGCACTAAACCACTACGCCACCCAGGGATCCCAACTATGACTATTTGATATAAAATAAAGTATGGGATCCCTGGGTGGCGCAGCGGTTTGGCGCCTGCCTTTGGCCCAGGGCGCGATCCTGGAGATCCGGGATCGAATCCCACATCGGGCTCCTGGTGCATGGAGCCTGCTTCTCCCTCTGCCTGTGTCTCTGCCTCTCTCTCTCTCTCTCTCTGTGACTATCATAAATAAATAAAAATTAAAAAAAAATAAAAAAAAATAAAATAAAATAAAGTATGGAGCACCTGGGTGGCTCAGTTGGTTACGCATCTGCCTTTGGCTCAGGTCATGATCTTGGGGTCCTAGGATTGAGACCCGCATCAGGCTCTCTGCTCGGCAAGGAGTCTGCTTCTCCCTCTATGTGCCCTCTCTCTCCTGCTCTCACTCTCTCTCAATAAATAAAATCTTTTAAAAAATAGAAAATAAGTATAAAAATATTCTTAAGAAGACAAAGGTTGGACTCTTTTTTTGTTTGACTAAATTTGTTATTACAATCAGGGCTCCAAATTCAAGCCATAATTTTATATGCCAGTTAGTTTTACTCAGCTCATTCTTAATTTCCAGGAATGATGACTTATTGAATGAGTACATTTATGAACAAAATCACCCAAATGAATAATTATTAAGCTTGTTAGTCACAGGAATTGAGAAGGCAAAATGTATAAAACAATAGTTCTTAAGTTTTGGGTATTAAAAAGTGTTACATGTAAAGATGACGCAGGTCACATGAGTTTAGAGAATTCTGGGCTAACCAAATAAATCGTTTTCTTTAACTACAAAACCCCAAGGCCTTACTACATTCTGAGTAGGGGATAATGTACAGTGTGTCCTAAAAGTATTTAATCCCTGCATCCCTTTTTTCTGGGAATATCTTGGATGAAAACGTTCTTTAAGATATGCTTTGGATTATACTGATCTAGCTGAAGCAGGGCAAATTCATCTGCTCCTCTGGGTGGGGAAAGTATGTGTGTGCATGTGGCTGTCTGTGTTTCAAAGAGCGGTTATCAAATGTTTCATAATACAGCATGTGACTCTCTGAACAAACCTAATTTTATATAAAATGTGCTCAAATGGCTCACTGAATTGGCAGTTTCTTTTATGTTCAATTTAAGTCACTGGAAGGAATAAAATAGGAATATTGGTATAATCATATAAGGATGACTTGTATAATTTTTGTTTTATACAGTCAAGATAATTACCAAGTTAAATATAATGAATGTTGAAATATTATAATGCAATAAGTTATCTTTATGAGTGCCTCAGAACCATTAAATTTTAGAACTAAAAATTTTAATTACTGCTAAAATATCTCATTTAAAATCATCTGAAGCCATTTCCAAAACTTTGGTCTTCTGCTTGTGTTTTTAATCTGTGCCATACAAACAAAATCTTAAATAGCTACAAATTAACATGAACCACTTTAATAGCATCTAAATTATAAACACATTTTGAATTTAAGTAGAGCCCAAAATAATGAAAATAATGAGCCAAGCAATCATGTTGCATTTAATATTAAATAGTTTACATTAGATATTGAATACTGCCCATCTTCTATGTATTTAGGAGTAAACAATACCACAGGAACTGTCAAACCGCAATTTTAATGTGTAAAGCACTATGTTGTGGTATTTCCACTGTCACTTTAATGAGGGTAACACAGCAGTGAAATTCCACTGATGCTAAACCCTTTCCAAGTATCTGAGAGACCCTCAGTGCAGCAGACTCCCTCCCAGAGGAGAATAGGGCATCTGTCCACCATACCTCACTCTTTGCCACCCCATCACTGCCCTTCTGGCCATCTCCCCTTCCTTGTCTCTGTTCTGAGCAGGCTGTCACACTGGGCTGGGAGCTACTGCAGACGCACGAGGTGGCTGCCGGAGGGTTACAGGTGTGCAGGCCGGAACAGTGCTGGGTACCTGCAAGGCTGCCTCCACCTGCCCGACTCAAGGTGGTGGGGAAGAGCATCAGGGAAGAGCCCCGTAGTTCAGGGAGAGACAGCAAAACGGACAGGAAGTCCTGAAGCCGTCCCAGGACACCATACTGAATGATGATTTTAAACCAGGTATTATACAGTTACATGTACATTTTACAACCCTCTTCTCCTTCACTGCCTATAATAACCACAGGAAGTTGCCAAGGTGGGTGGTATTCTTCCTCTTTTATAACTGAGGAAACTGAGGCTTTCAGATGAACTTACCCAAAGTGACAGAGCTGGAAAGGGCCAACCCTGAATCATCACCCTGATGTGACAGCTACAAGCCAGAGAGTGAATGTGATCGGGCTCGCCCGCAGGGTGATGAGGGCTTCTCCAAGCCCAGGAAGCTGCTTGCTGCCTTCCTCCAAAACCATAAAGGCCTTAGTTTTAAGATCCTAACCCTAATCAACAGGTTAAAATGGACTTAATTTAATATAAATTTGGGATTTTTGCCTTCAAGGGATCAGAGGAGAACTCTAGTTTAATTCTAAACTAAAACTACAAAAACCACTAGCTCTTCTCCCAAAGATAAAAATGTGGATAAGAACTGGCGTTTACATTCCTGTTTATGAACATGATCCTGTTTGAATATCAGAATCACCCTGTTTGATAGAAGTTGAATTCAATTCAACCAATCTGCTTTGTCCCAGGGAGTCAGCAGTCTGCCAGAACTAGAAGAAAATAAGCCCACTTTCTGCCCTGCCCTGAAAACTCTCCCAAAACCAAATTTTTAAAAATTTTTATTTATTTATGATAGTCACAGAGAGAGAGAGAGAGAGAGGCAGAGACACAGGCAGAGGGAGAAGCAGGCTCCATGCACCGGGAGCCCAACATGGGATTCGATCCCGGGTCTCCAGGATCGCACCCTGGGCCAAAGACAGGCGCTAAACCGCTGCGCCACCCAGGGATCCCCCAAAACCAATTAAAAAGAAGAGCCTCTATGCATTTTTTAAATTCCATCTACTATATTTCATGAAATCTAACAGTTCTTTTCCCCAGTTTGGTAACACATCATTCTACTTCTTAGGAAAAGCACCAGATGAAGTAGTAGGCTTGCATGTAAAGACCATATATTTGAAATAACGTGTTTATACACAGGCGCATACACGCACACACACACACCCCTAGGGCATAGAGTTGAACTGATGTAAACTGAACATACTTTTGATGTACCTCCATTGCTTCATAAATGCTTGGAAAAATTAGCATTAATTGTTTATACAAGACTTGAATTATGTTTTTACATGTGTTAGCCTTCCAAAAAGTATATACAGGTAATCAGACTGCATTCCTGATCATGAGAATCTCCTCTCAAGTATTTCTGATAGAAGAGAAATGGAGAGGGGCCAACAGAACCTATCGCTCCTGTGGAGAGGGGAGAAACAGAAACCACCACAAATGTAACACAATTCAAACCCTAGCACAGTACTGGTGAATAACTCTGTAGGTCTTTTGGGCTACAGGCACAAGGGCAGCCCCCTCTGGGAAGCAGGCCTGTCCACCCTTGAAGACTACATCCATTCTCCTCCCGTAGAAAACCCCTGAGAAAAAAACAGGGTCTGCAATGTGGGCATCATGGTACACCTGAGGTGCAACAAGCAAACTGAAATATGAACCCATTAGCAGAGTCTGAGATACAGTCATACTTCCAGCCTCTTGTTCTGAATTTCTTAGTTCCTTCCAGCAGTAAATCCTTAAGTGTTATCTTCTATCAGACATTGCTTTCTAGAAGTAAAAAGTAGAAACGATAACGAATGTGCTCAGGGGCCTTAACAAAGTCCATTTGTTGTTTCTCCTTTCCCTCTTTTTTTCTCTTACTTTTTCACATTTTTTTTTTCCTTAGTAGGCTCTACTCAATAAATATCAATGAATGAGAATCTATGGAACAAATTCCCAGTTCACGGGCATTTGCCTTCCGTATTTCAAGTTAGCTCTTAGGTCCAAACTGTTCTCAAAGAGGTATCTGGAGGCTTGAATTTGGCAGCAGACCTCTAGACCTGAAGCGACCCAATTTACCAGGGATCAAAAAGCAAAACACCAAACAGTGCTTCCAGGGTGGTCAACTGTTCTGCAGAAATAAATCCTTTCAAAGACACTTAAGGATGAAGATCAAACTTACATCCTAAAAATAGTCCATTTCAAAATTTTTTTTACCGTACACTTACACTGTATTTTGCTATCACTGGTATTCCCAACAGCAAGTTTGATCCTTAAACTGGAAAGGTGAAACGTATGCAGTTTGGCTCTGGAAAAGCAACTGACACCAAGTTTGCATTTAGGTTTCAACTACTCTATAAATATTAATATTAAATGTAACTTACTACGCTATTCTTATGAATTTAAAGAGTCAAACTTCAGTAGACTGATAGGAAAGTGTCTTTATCTAACACTGGCCAATCCCAAGGGTTTGTGTAGAAATGCAAATAGAACAAAATTTATAAGGAGCTCAGTGATAAAGCTAATTTACACAGTCTAGGCAGGCAAGTTCTCCATAACTCAGAGACTGTGAGTCTAGCAAATTTAGTTGGCAATAAATGCTTAATGATAAACTACTTTGGTCCTATAAAAATTCCTTTGCTTCTTATAGGAGACAGAACCCTAAGATAGCCATAGGATCTCCACCTCCTGACTGTAGAGGGGACCTGTGTCTTCCAGGCAAGAGAAGGAGGCAAAAGTCATAGGACTTGGTAGGTTTGATTAAGGTCCCAAATCAGTTGGTTTTAAGTTACTCAAAGGGCAGATTTTCTTGGATAAGCCTGGCTTAATTAAGGAGGTTTGTAAGGAGGATGCGGACTTTCCCTGAGGGTCAGGTACACTCTGTCACTGGGACCAAGGAAGCAAGTGACCAGAGTGAGGGAACCACAGTGGGGAACCCACCATGGTAAGAAACTGCCAGCAGCCTCTAGGAGTGGAGGGCAGCCCCAGATGATGGCCAGCAAGAACTGAAGCCCCTCATCATACAGCCACAGGAAATGAAATCTGTCAACAACCAGAACGGACTTGGAAATAGATTCTTCCCCAGTCAAGACTCCAGATGAGAATGCAGTCCTTGCATCTGACTGTAGCCTTGCTGTAACCCTGAGCAGGAGAACCAGTGAGGCCATGCTCAAACCCTGACTCACAGAAACTAGGAGACAAGAAAGGGGTATTGTCTTACCCATGAAATTTGTGGTAATTCATTACACAGCAGTAAACAACAAATGATTCCTCTTCTCATGCTAGACATTGACCCTTCCACACAAAGACAGAGAGCACCCCAGTATATCTTTTTACTGTTGTGATGCTGATGCTAAGACTGAGAACATCTGTGCCAAACACTTTTCTGTGCTCACAACCTCCTTAGGAAATTACTCCCATTTTATACATAGGAAAAACCAAGGCACACAGAGAGATAAATAAATTTGCCAAAGGTCACAAAAAGCTGGTTCAAAGAGGAATCCGGGTCAAACCCAGGCAACCTTTCAGCAGAGCCTACATCTCAGCCATCACAGCTGCTGCCTAATCCCTGCGGCTCCCACACTTCTGCTGAAGTCTTTCCAAGAAGCAGTTAGATGTAACAGCAGGGAGTGCTGGGAATAAGGTGACAAGGAATTTTGGGGGGGGACGACCCATTCAGAAGGGATGAGCCCAGAGGACACAGACAATGTGGCTGCTATAAGCCAACTGGAGCCCAACACTCTTCCACAGTCAACTGCCACAGAGAGCATCACAGGGAAAGGATTTTTATAAGAAAATCACTCCATTTTCAAGTAAAAAAAAAATGTAAGAAACTGCACTATAAACAATATTAAAGGTTCCTGATATCTTAAAAGAAACTTTACTGTACATTAGAAACAGTCTGTTTAACACTTACAGGGGATGGTGTCCCTATGACTCCTTCCAGCTGGAATTACACATGAAACAGAAGATACCAAAGCAATTAAGTATTTTATAAACACTGCTGAGGGGTCAAAAAGAGGGAGGTTCATTCACTGACTAATAACGCAGTAATAAACAAACAGCAATGTTATGCAACTGAGAAAATTATTATAATTGAATCTACACAGCTGGGCAAGAATAGAAGCCTGCTTATGTATATTAGCTCACAAATCCTTTGTGTGGGTAGGTTTTAGTTTTAGAACTGTTTTAGACTTGAGTCCCTTTTATGAAGTCAGATTTTTTTTCCTTATCTGAATACAATTCCTCAACTACGACTGCAGAACAGAAAATAACTTAATGAACTGCCCCACCAATTTTTGCTATTCTATTTATACTACAAGAGAAATAAGCATGTACACAGTGATTGGAAACTTAAACTTTTTTGAGATGTACTCCCTTTAGAGGAGTACATTTTACCTTGTTTGTGCACAGCAATATGAATAATGAATGACTGTGACTCCCTAGCATATGGGAGGGAAAAGCCCAGAACAAAGTAGCTTTTCACATTTTAACATTTAGCTCCTGCTGTGTTCTTGGAGTTTCCTTTACACCTTGATATCTTCCCCTTTGCAGAAGATGGGCAGAGAAATACTGCCAATTACCGTAGTTAAGTTTACACAGATGTGTCACAGAAAGTGACTCCTATATTTCCCTTGAATTGCTGAAGTCACAAGCATTTGAATGAGAGAAACACTATTATTCTCTTGGGTTCAGGACTAAGCTTGCTAAAAGTCCACCATCCTTCCATCAATTAAGTGTAGTTAAAATGCAAACCAAAACAAAGTTTCTTTTGGGAAAATATTCTAGCTAGATATTATCCTTATTACTACATGGAATTTTTTCTTGATTAAATTACTAAATCTGAACAAATCAGTGATCTATGTCAAGTTCCCGTCTGCATAAAAACCTAACTAACTTCAAACACAAATGGATGATTAGCTAACCATCAGGGCAGAGGTACAAATGTATCTTCAACAGGCACACATTTTACATCAATGATATCTATTTTTATGAGATAAAAGTACTAAAGCTTTAATGGTGGCAATTAAAACAGCCAAGAGTTTGAGTAGCTCGATGGCTGAGTCACAGACCTTTTACCTATAATGGGATCCATTATATCCCTGAACTCAGTTTGAGGGAGTAAAAGAGGAACAAATTTTTAAATATGGTTATAAAACAGCAGTACCCTCTGAACTAAGCTGTTTTAGTTTAAACCACTGTGTGATTTACTCTGTGTCTTAATGTCAACAACCATTCAGCAGCCTTCTTTACAGTTTTTAGATACTTGTATCTATTTGAAAGTATTTGAGCAATTTGAAAATGCTACAATGAGGCTATTATATAATAATTTATACTTCGGTAATTTGCTTCCATTTTAACTTATTTATATGAAAAAGTCCATCTGCTTTGAAAATGCATAACTTGAGATGACTTCTGACAAAATCCTCATCTGTGCCTAAGATATAAGTTTTTATATTTTGATATTCTCTTTTAAAGTACAATTTTGGGGGAACAGATAATTATTCCCAATAAAGATGGTATATGTTTCAGTGATAAAGAACATCAGCAAACAAAGGGGTGGGGATTTTTCACGAGAGTTTAACATTAGGATACATTATACTATTAGGATAATAAGCTCCATAGTTGCAAAACAGAATAATCATCTAACGTCTAGTCAGTCCAACACTAACCACTTCTCCAATTCAAGAACGTAAAGATGTTCTCATTCGCTTCTATTATAGCAAATTCAGAAATGTAAACAGAAATTATCTTGGGAACAATCTCACAAGTTTTTGTATCTGTTACCATCATCATCTCCAGGGACAGCTGGCAAACAGGAAACGGATGCAGAATGATTTGCCTCGACCAGGAAAGACCAAACTAACAGGAATGGCAGGGCAGGCAGAGGCCAAGGTCCTCAGGGTTACATGGGTCTGCAGCCCCCACTGAGTACACCAGCATTACATAAAGACTGCCAGACGCGGCCTTGGGTATATTCCTTTCTGTTCTGGCAGCTCTTTTTAGACAAGTTGTTAGAAGGAAGAACAGCAGGATGGACCTGAGGACTCACTATTAGGGTTGGGTTTTGGCAATTTACTCTGTGGGACTTTAACAGTCAAGTGGGAAGACCATCATGATTCTCAAGATCTATAAGAAGCAGCAGCTTGATGAGCTGATTTATAAAATCCCTTCTAACTCCACAACTCAGGTCTCTGCTGTTAAAATCTGACTTTGTCCTGCTCAAATGATAACAACTCCTATCGTCTAAAAAGAAATGAGTATTTGTAAATATGGAGTGGGAAAATGAAGGTAATTTCAGAAGGAAACACTAAGGAAGTTTCTCAGATTAACACAAAAGAAATAAAGCTGATCTGAAAACCTACACTAGAAAGCACAAACTTAAATAAGACATACCAGAATTACTATAACAAAATGTTAAAGTATACAATTTACTTTTCCCATAAAAAAGGGAAACTTTCAGAATGGTATTCCAGGACTACATAATCTCATTTCATAGAGATGTAACATCTACTAGGCTTTCCCACAGTTAAGGTTAACCTCTGCTCAATATAATGTGTCACAAAATAATGTTTATTAAACATCTCAGTATGTACAGAATAGTAATGGCTACACTTCTGGAGCTGTAGATCCACACCAAATAAACCATGGAGAGGTGACAGTGAAGGGAAGAACAAGGGAAGGCAGAAAGGATAAAAGCCAGAAGTCGTTCAGCATGAGCCCCAAGCCCATGAGAAAGCACGTAGGAAAGCAACGCTCTCTCACCTGGAAATGGTGTACTGACACTTTTAGTGGGGACCATGCTGAATTCAGGGAAGCAAGGAAGGGACCCAAGCTCCTACTGGCACAGCTGAGGGCACAACCAGAGCACTGTGAGCTTTGGAGGCCAGCACTCCCCAGGTAAAGCAAACTCCAGGCTGGCATCAAGCTGCCCCACACCCTTGTGGCAATACTCTTCAGCAATTTCAAAGTCTGTCACACAGAACAATTTAGCCATATCCTTCAAATTTATCTCCCAACCTACTTTTGGATTTGCCTCTTTTCTTTACACAGTTCTCTCTACTTTGTAGCATCCTTTGACTCCTCGCTTGGTTTTTCAAATATTTATTGAGTCTTGCTTCACCCCCATCTTCCTCCCGCTCTTGTCATCTCTGCTCCCCCTTAGAGCAGAATTTTCAATCCTCATGAGAGTGACAATATTTGCTATCCTCGTCCTCCTTCAATCCACTCTTGACTTTGTTCTAACCACATCTCATCAAGGTGACCTCCAGTGGCCTCCTCTCCCTCTCACTGTCCATGAACTGACACAGCTTCCCACCCAGACCTCGACTTCCAGGACAGTCCTCTCCCTTCTACCTCCCAAGCTCTTTCTTTGCTGGTTTCTCATCAACTTCTCAACATATGACTTCTGAGATGCTCCAAGACTCTGTGTTTGGATCTCAGTTCTATCCAGGCTTCCTCCTTCTTCAGGTACCATTGCTCTAACTAGTACCTACCTACAGACTGACAAAATCCACAATTCTTTCTTGAGCCCAGACCACTCCTTTGAACTCTGTATTTCTCTCTCCAACAAACTACTTGATATACTCACTTCGATGTCCCAATAGACATCTCAAACTTAACACATTCTAAAACAAATTCTTAACTCTCTTCACCAAACTCCAATGCCATGCATTGTTACTCTGTGAGCAGAAGAAGCCAAAAACATGGACATCCCTGATTCTTCACTTAGTCTCCTTTCCAATTAGTTAAGTCCTGTTGGCGGCATCTTCCACAGAGACGGGAAATAACCTTCAATGACCTCACCCACTACTCTCTTCATCTAGGGACTTCAAGACCTTGCCTGGATTACTGTGACAGCCTCTATAACTAATTCCTGATTTCTAGCTTTGCCCTTTACCCCAATCTATTTCCTGCATAGTCTGAGTGATCTTTAGAAATGTAAATCAGACTATATCACATCTCTCTACTCAAAATCTCCAATATTTGCTCATTTCAGAGTAAAATCTAGAGTCCTTGCCATGGCCAACACAACCTTAAATGATGTGGACTCCCGCCACTTCCCTAATCTCATCTCCTAAAATCCTCCTTTGTGCTTTTCCACTCCAACCACATAGATTCCTTATTTACAAACAACAAACGACGAAGGCCATTCTACCCCAGGGCCTGTCCTCAGGTCTCTTTACTCAGATGCCTTCATGGCTATCTTCCTTGGCTTCCTTCAGATGGCTTAGGCAGTAAGAGAGTAAAGCAAATGTGACACAATGCCAGTACTTGAGGATTTTAGGGGAAGGACAAATAGGTGCTCACGGTATCATTCCTTCAACTTTCCTGTAGATTTAAGATATTTCAAAAATCAAAGTTGAGGGGGGAACCTCTGTGCTACAATAAAATTATTCTCTCTTATACCCCGTCTCTGACCATTCCTCCCTAATTCTCAGCATAGTCAGATACATGTTTCCATCTGAGACTAGGTATTTCCTTCAGCACCTTAAAATAGCAGGTCAAAAATCAAAATCACTTTCCTCCACCAATTTGCTTTCCTATCTTAGTCACTCACTGGCACTGAGGTTCCCAGTCACCCAACCTTGTTTCTTCCTCACCCTCACTGGCCCCCAACCACACTTCTGCAGTCCAGGCCTGCTCCAAAAGTCTTCCTTCCAAGTCTTCCTCCCGCTGGGCTCACCTTCTTCCATGTTCTCTGTGTAATGTAGTGGAGAGATCATTCTTTTATTTTTTTAAAGATTCTTATTTATTTGAGAAAGAGAGAGAATGTGAGAGAGAGCACAAGCAGGGAGGAGGGGGAGAGAGAGAAGCAGGCTCCCCGCCGAGCAGGGAGCCTGATGCGGTACTCGAACCCAGGACCCTGGGATCATGACCTGAGCTGAAGTCAGACAACTTAACCAACTGAGCCATCTAAGTACCCCGGAGATACTGTTCTATAACACAAACCACTTGGGCTGCTTTCCTTTGTACAATTTGTCAGCGATCCCTATCAACTACATTTAAAACTGAGACCCCCAGCATGGCTGGTGGGGGTCTTCCCGGGCCCATCTTTCCCGTGCCTGCCCCTCTCCACTACACATGCCGGCCACCGCAGGCTAGCAGCTGCAGTCACATAACGCACTTTGCTCTTTCCCAACTTAGTGCCTGTGGACATGTCACTCCTCCTGCCTAGAATGCTGTTCCTACTGTTTCCCTGACCACCCCCCTCACCCCATTTAATCCTACTCAATCTTTGAAATATAACTAAACATACACTCTTCCTGAGGCCTTTCCTGATCCCTCCAGGTGGAGTCAAATACTAGATCAAGTACCATTTATCACATTGCTTGGCTAGTTATGATCAGATCCTTCTAGCCTTCTGCAGTACAGCCCCTGAAGGAAAGGAGTATATTATACTGCTGTTTTTATGTATACATTGTGTGTATGCACCTGTGCAAGCAGGCGTGTACATGTGCCGGTATTCCTAACACCTAAAGTGGGCACTGAAACATACCAAAGGCTGAGTATTTACAGAGTGAATGTCAAAGTCTCCCTGAGTCTCACTCGGATGTTGCACAGATGTCCTACCCCACTCTGTCCTGACCACACATGTGCCTCCCCCTTGACACCTCAGAGCAGCTGTACCTCCCCAGGCGCTGGGAAGAAAGCCTTCAGCCACTGTGAACCTAACAAATGCAGGCATAAATGAATGCACACTGGATGGACTGGCCCAACGCAACGCTGAACCATCTGTTGTCCAGGACCCGGGTGGTGTCAGCACAAACCTCCATCACTCTTTCCCCTGACTCAACCATTACTTTTCTTCCTGGCCCTGAAATAATTAATTACCTGCTCCCATACAACTCTGCATTTCTCTCTCTTCATTGCAGTTACATTACTATAAAACCGTTTGTTTTTTTTTTTAAAGGGGAGAACAGAGTATTATACCCTCACAACCACACATGGTGACTGGCACATGGTGAATGCATAAGAATGTTCACTGATGAATGAATGAATGGATGAGTGAGGTTATCACCTCATCTTTCAGTATCCTAAATAAGACTCAACAAACAACAAATGCTTCCTCTTTACTGAGAACTAACCGCGATCATTCCATCTCAGTCCCAGAGACAGTGCCCAACAAAAGCATCCTCTGGAAAGAGACCCAGAAGAAGTTCTCAGAATTTGAGGTCTAAAAGTGAAAAAGGTACCTTTTCTAGTAATTGCTGTACTATGTTTTTATCAAAAATGGCTTATGACTTTAGTGTATGTGGATTTCAAAATAAACTTTAAAATTATGATGGCTTACCAACTGTGAAATACTTCATTTTAGATGGAAGGTTAAAACACACTTGCAAAATGTGACACTTGTATGCTTCTCCTTTTTGCTCTGACCACAACCATCTACTGGTGGGGGTGGGGAGGATGATTATCTACCTTCCCCCAAAGCCAAAGAGGAGAGTCCTGGAGCCAGAAAGAAGAGGAGAGCCAGAGAGGATGCCTGAATGGGTGGTTGGCCGAGGGGAAAACTGACAGCCCCGGGGATCAGTGCTGGGTTTGCAGAGCTTCAGCCTCCACTGGCAGGCCCCAAGTTTACACAGCCCCAGGTGAAGCTCCCTCTCCAAGACACCCAAGGTCCTACCCTAAACCGCCAACTCCAAAACTTAACTCACCATCTTAACCCTGTGCGCCTCTCTTCCTGAAAAATGGTAAAGTTTATGTGGTTTTTCCTGATTTTTTCCTACCAGCCTGTGTGGCCACCACTCACCCAGGACCCAAGTGGGAAAAGTGGTGGCCCTATTCTACCTCCTTCACCTCTCCATACATGCTGCTGCTGCCTCAATTCCAGACCTTCACTTCCCGACTCTCTCGGCCCAAGGCTCATGCTGTCCAACGCGCCAGCTACCCCTCACATGGCCACCAAGGACCGGGAATGTGGCACATATGAACTGAGAAGTGCTGGAAACATAAAATACACCAGATCTCAAAGACTTCAAAAACCAGTGGCAGCAAAAGGAAACTACCTCTATCTCACTAATATTTCTATATTATATAGTATTTGTTGAAAGGATATGCAAATATTCCATGCTGAAAAAGTATTTTGGAAACATTACAGTAAATCAAATATATTAAAATCAATTTCACTGTTTGTTGTTTGCTTTTGTAACGTGACCAGACGTCTTTATACAACACCTGTGGCTCATATCCTGCCCCCTGAACAGCACTGCCCAGAGGCATCTCTCAGTTTCTCTGCTGGCCCCTCTGGGCAGTTTCATCTTCTCTGCCCACCGTCCCCGGAGTCCTCCAAGTTGCTGTCCGCTTCAGTCCCAGCTGGCTTCCACCCATCAGGCGCATCTCAGCCCAGAAGGTGTCTCCTCCACGGGAGGTCCCTGAATGTCACTCTCCTCACATCCCCCAAACACCTCTTCTCTCCACCCCTGCCATAGTGTACTGCACGCCGGACAAGCACCTACAGAATCTATGTGCCATGCCCTGAGGGTACAAAAGAAAATGGCAAACAGGAACCCTGACCTCACCCAGCCTAGAATACAGAGGAGGTGAAAGAGTATTTTAGTTAAAATATAGTCACAGTAGTAGTAATAATATAATAATGTGGCATGGAGAGCTGTCGTAGTTTACCAGATACAAGTGCAAGCACTACATTACCTCACTTAATCTTCCTAACAACATTATTAAATTGGGATTAGTACGAGTCTCATTTTATTTTACTGTTTTAAAGAAGATTTTATTTCAGAGAGAGAGAAAGCACAAGGGGGGTGAGCAGGGGGAGAGGGAGAGACAGGTTCCCTGCTGAGCAGGAAGTCCCGAGGTGGGGCTCCATTCCAGGACCCTGAGATCATGACCTGAGCCGAAGGCAAACACTTAACTGAGCCACCCAGGTGCCCCTGCGTCTTGTTTGAGAGGTGAAAAATTGAGGCCCAGAGAAGTTATGCAGTTCACCCAAGATCACACAGCTCAAAAGTGACAGAACCAGGATTCCAAGGCCACACTGTTCAACACTGTGCTGTGCTGCCTTCCAAGAGAAGGATCACCGCATGGTGAGGACATGATCCATTGTGGGAGCACAGAGGAGCAGTCCAGAGCCCACACTGTTGAGGTCAGAAAAGGCTTTGCACAAGAAGCCATCTCTAAACTGCAAGTGAATGTTCTGGGCCAAGCCCAGGAGAGAGAAGGTCTGGAAGACCCGAAATCAGTTCACTGTGCATGGTGAGAGGAAAAAGGCTGTATCTAGAGGAAGACAGGGCTCTGTTTATTCGAGCTTTAAGAAAGAACTTTTTGAGAGAACCTGTACAGAGAGTACATGAGGATACAAGATGGGTGAAGACCCAGAGTTCTGGGGAAGAACTAACCAAAAAGGGGGAACAGGTCCGTCCCACAGCATCTAGAAGGTAAGAGAGGGGAATACAGCAGTCCTCAGTCCTTATCCTGATAAGCCTGGGCCAGAACCTCACATCTCTTACTAAAGGGAAACTGGGGCATCCCCAGTTCTCAAGAAGGAATTCCCAGCAGATGCCCTCCACCACCACTGGCCAAGGTCTTCTGAAGATTTTACTAACTCCACACAACTGAGACATGCATCTAAATTTAAAAATATATATATCTGATTACAAGGCTGTGAAGTAAAAATGTTATGAAACCACGGGCATAAGCACTTCCCTACGATAACATGGCAAGTCTAACAACAGGGATTCAAAGCAACCAAAAAAGCACACATCTCCTTGGGGTGGGGGTGTTAAATAATTAAACAGCTAAGCACAAATGATATGCTTAAGTGGACTGCAAAATTTGCATCCATTTTAAAGATGAAAGACATGCTTTTAAAAGAATTTAAAAGATTTAAAAGAAATGCTTATCTTGCCAATTCAAGCAGGGCCACAGGCCCCCCTCCCTCCCAATCCCTGTTTGTTCTCCTTCGCTTTTAGTGGTAGCAGACAACAGGAAAGAGGGACAAGCAATGCACAAAAACGGATACATCCCTTATCCAAGACCATCATGAGAATGTGATTTCTCATCTTGCCTGAAGGCTTTCTACTAACATGTAGTACCTTGGAAGGGCAGTAATTTTGTTTTTCAAGTAGACATCCTCCCATAAGGATCTTCATAATCTTTAATATGGCTATTTTTCACCTGATTAAAGATGGGGTCCACTGGGGCACCAGGGTGGCTCAGTCAGTTAAGGGTCCGAGTCTTGGTTTCAGCCCAGGTCACGATTTCAGGGTCCTGGGATCAAGCCCTGTGTCAGGCTCTATGCTCACTGGGGAGTCTGTTTGAGATTCTCTCTCTTCTTCTCCCTCTCAAAGAAATAAATAAATCTTAAAAAAAAAAAAAAAAAAGATGCCATCCACTGGAAGAAGGATGATAGAAACTGAAAATCAATCTAATACTAGTACTGCCATCAACAAACTGCAACCATTTTATCATTAGCTTCTATACTCTATTCATTTAATATTCCCATTTATCGTGCCACAAACACTGCACTAAAAAAAATGTACATACATTCTCTCTTCAGATTACAAGTCTGGGAAGTTTAGAAGGATTTTTTCTTATTTGTCTTTGTGTCTCAGGGGCTGATACCTAGTACATGGTAGATGCTAAGTGCTCTTATAGTGACCTCCTGATGAACTGCTACTCAAATGCAGATTCTATTGAAACTCAACAACAAAAGAGTTAATTTATTATGTTGTAGGGAAGTGTATGAGAATATGAAAAAGGCTGGCCTTTAGGACTGAGACAGCTAAGGGGCATCTGGCTGGCTCAGTTGGTAGAGGACGTGGCTCTTGATCTCAGGGGTGTAGATTCGAGCCCCACATTGGGTGTAGAGGTCACTTAAAAATAAAACCTTTAAAAAAAGACTGAGAAAGGTAAGATTCCTTCCTTATCTTACTCAACCTTACAGTAGCACTTGACAACTGATTACTCCCTTCTTGCAACCCTTTCTCCACTTGGTTCCAGGACACACCCTGGTGGTTTTCTACCTTCCTGACTACTCTTCTCATAATACTTTCCTTGATCTCCTGGTCTAGAGTATTAGACAAAGGGACTGTACAAGGGCCCAATCTTGCATTTCTCTTCTACCCATTCACTGTAAACAACATTGTCCAGGCTTATGGCAGAAAAAGCCACCTATGCAATGATAACCTCTAATTCCTCTACTAAATTATAAATTCCCATATGCAACTGCCTACTTGAAACCTCTGCTTGAGCCTAGTTAGTAAGCACCTCCCAAATTAATGTCTGAATCAAATGTGAGTTTTCTGCCCTAACCTGCTTCTCCCAGTGTTCCTGATCTTCCAACTTCTCAAGCTAAAACTCACATGTCTGTCATTCTCTCAAACCCAATTTCCAATCCATCAGCAAATCCTGTCAGCACTACTCTGAAATCTGTTCTCACTTCCTACCACAACCCTAATTTAAGCCACCATTATGTCTTGCCTGACCAATTGTCCTCGTCTTCTACCACATTTGCCCTATCTAGTCCTCATAGAGAAAACCAGAGTGAGCCTGCTAAAATACACAATATATTATGTCACATCATGCTAAAAAGTCAGGTAACTTTCCATCTTATTCACAGTAAAATTCAAACTCCTTAGTATATTGCTTACAATGCCCTACTTGATCCCTCCTCTAACCAAAGCTCCCACCATTCTTTCACTCACTATATTCCAAACACACTGATCTCTTTTCTGCCCTTCAAACATACAAAGCATACTCCTGCCTCAGGGCCTTTGCACAGGCTATACTCATTTTCCCCAGATGTTTGCATAACTTGCTTGTTCCCTTTACTTTATTCAGGTTTTCTGCTCAGTGTTACCTCCCAAGGAGGCATTCCTTAACAACTTACCCACATTATCACTCTCTATAGTTTACTCTCCCCTCATTCAGTTCTATTTTTCTTCATAACTCACATCATTTAATATTACACACACACACTTTGGTTAGTTGGCTGGTTGCCTCTCTCACTAGAATGTTAGCTTCATGATCACTGCTTGCTCACTGTTCTGCCTAGAAGAATCCTTGGTACAGAATAAGCAGTAAATTTGTTCAAAGTTCTTCAACTGATAAAAATAGATGACAGAAATATCTACCAAAGCAACATGTCCTAAAGAATAGTGAAAAGGTACCAAATGAGTTTTGGAAACACAAACAGCCAAGTGCACTCAAGAAAAATAAAGTAAATGAAAAGTTACGTAATAATCAATTTTATCAAATCTAATAAGGAAGAAGGTATTAACAGGAAAGGTATAGCCTGCTAGGGACCCAAAGGACATTTGTTTAGCCATTTAGCCAGCAAGGTCCAAAGAATGTAAAGGATCAAGGAAAACTCAACCAAGAAGAGGCGCTTTGCTACATGGCAGAGATACAGTGAGCCTGGATGAAAGTCCTAAATAAAGTAAACCTCAAGGAAATCAACACTCTTTGTTCCTATTGTATTCTCACCAAAGAAGATCTGATTATGAATCTGGACTCCTGGGTACATTGACAGCAAAAAGAAGTGACAGTGGAAACTGTAAAAACTATAAGTAACATAAAGTTCTTTTAAAAAAAAAAGATTTTATTTTTTTATTCATGAGAGACATGGGGGGAGGGGGCAGAGACACAGGCAGAGGGAAAAGCAGGCTCCCCACAAAGAGCCCGATGTGGGACTCAATCCCAGATCCCAGGATCACACCAAGCCAAAGACAGATGCTCAACCACTGAGCCACCCAGGCATCCCAGTAACATAAAAAAAAAAAAAAAGCTGGGAATGGCCTCCACGGTCTTCAGACATCCAAGTACATCTTATCAAACTGGGTCAATCCCAAAGAATCTAATCTACTCTGAATGTCAACATGTTGCAGATTTCCAAAGCTAGAAGCCTCTGTGAAGCCCTGTCTGACCCAAACAAAATGCTTTATCTTTGTGCCATAATTCTACCCAGTGCTCCTACCAGCATTCACTACATGGTAATATGGGCACACACTTGCCACTTGCTACTAACTACAAGCAAGCTCAGAGGCAAGGAGAAGCTATTGTTCATTTTTACATTCTCAGCATTTATTGTGTATGCATCAGTCACTAAACACGTGATGGATGGATGAAGGGAAGAAGGAAAGAACCAATGACCCCACTAAGACCCAGCCATCCTCCAAGGCCCTCCTGGGCAGCCATGTGCCTTCCTCAACCTAACAGTCTACTGCATAAATAAACTTATTCAGTTACTGAATTCATCACAGTGGACATACTAGCAGGCTATGTGACTCAGCAATCTATGGAAGAGTTACTCAGAATTTTCTAGAGGGACAACAGGTGGCAAAACCTGCTCTCCGGTTTTTTTCAGGCCACAACTATCTCCGCTATCCTTAAAGCAGCCCTCCTCAGCTTCTGACGCACATCAGGGTCCCTAATGAGCTTCTTTGTAGCCGGGACCATGAGGCCCAGTCCAGTGGCTTGAGCATCTCTGATTAGATAATATCCGGATGACACTGCTGTGCCGAAGACACTAAGATGCAACACTGGAGTCATACTGACATTCTAGTGCTCTACAAATCAGGATGAGGACAGGACAAGCCCGGAGAATTCTCAAGAGTTTCTAAGGCCCACGAAGAACTTGAGGGGTCGTTTTCCAGTTTCCCAAGGAATGCACCCACTCCAGGAAAACTGCAGCCTTCTGCTCCTTCTCCTTTTCTCTCTTCCTTTTTACAATTGCTTCTTTTTATCAAAATGCCTTTTATTTATCCCAAAACTTATTACAATACATGGCCTGCTCTTGGGTATAAAAACCTCTGAGGCACCAATCAAATGGTGATTTGAGAACACCTTCCTGAGAATGCCTTCCTCTGGAGGAGGTGTAAAGAAAGGGCACAAATGCCCACTTAGTGAAATGATGGTGACACAGGCATTTTAAAATATATACATACCATATAATATTATGTATTATATGTACATATATAAAATATGCCACACAAAATTTCTTTTAGGATCTGATGCCAGGAAAAAAACCATCCTTCTGAGAAGAAAAAAATTTAATACATTTATTTAATGCATTTATTCTCACTGAAAAACAAAAACAGAATTTTAAAAAATTTTTAAAAAATCTTTTAGGGGACAAAAAAGTTTAAGTACTACTGCTCTACCAAATATGACTAGAACTGCACTGTCGAATATGGTAGTAGCCAAATGTGGTTATTTGAGTTTAAAGTTGGTTCAGATTAAATAAAATTTAAAATTTGGTTGCTTGGTCACACTAACCACATTTAAGTCTTCACGACCACAAGTGCTTACACATCTCATCACAATGGCAGTACAGAGAACATTTCCATCATACCAGAAAACTCCACTGGCTAGAGCTACTCTGGAATTCTGATCAACTGTTTAATAAAGGGCTGAAATCCTTTCTAGGGAAAATGCTGCCTACAATCATTTTTATGATCCCAAGCACCATGAGAAGGTGAGAGGGCTTCAACCAGGTAACAACACATTAGGACTTCAACTTTCAAAACAGAATGTTCACCCTACAACTCTCACTCATCTGGTTTCCAAAGAAGAGGGTTCTACTCTCCACTAATAGGATAGAAAGCTAGTACTTTGGCTTCTTTTTAAAATTATCATTGAGTTATGTTTTACATAACATAAAAGACATAAACCATTTTAAAGTAAACAGTTCAGTGGCATTTAATATAGTCACAATAATTTAGACTCTTGATGACCTGAAGAATCTGTCAAATTATCTTCTATCAAGGTTCTATTCATGACCTAATTAAAAGCAAAGAAAAATCTAGGGGAGATTGCCCAAGATATGCAACATATCCACATCAGGCATCTCAGGTCCACTTAAGTTACCAAGCAGGATCTCTGAGGTACACTGTGTGGGTCAGATCAACGTAACCCTCACAAGACAGCTGTCACCATGTAGCCCTGATTGTCACTCTCAGATGGGATTGTCAAGGGGGCATGGAAGAAACTAACATGAGGGGGAAAAATAACTACTTCTACATTTGTTATAAAACTACCCCTAAAAAAAGTATCTGTGACACCAGTCAATACCTCCTACACATATAAAATATGCCACACAAAATTTCTTTTAGGATCTGATGCCAGGAAAAAACCATCTTTCTGAGAAGAAAAAAATATTTCCTTCCTTTTTATGAGAATTATACATCTTTGTATGCTCACTAGGAAGCTCAGAATAGAACATGATGCTCAGTTCAGGCAACCAAGGCTATCATTAGCATATTTCTTTGTCCTTATATTTCCAGGACCCAACTTCCTATCTCTACTTCATTCACACACACTCACACACTCTCATTCTCTCTCAATCTCCACTCCTCCCCCACCAATCGTTTTTGGAAAACCATCAACTAAGGAGTAATATGCAGCTATTATTCCACTTATCCTCTGCCACTAATACATTATAAAATTCGAAGACAACAAGATCATACTTAGCATAGGACTAACTAATTTACCCTAAAGTAACATCATGTAACAGCTAATGGTTTTCTGCTTGTCTTCATGCTAAACAGGCACTAGCACCTTCTGATCAAAACAGATTCACACAGGGGTACCTGGCTGCCTCAGTCAGTAGAGCATGCAACTCTCGAACTCAGGGTCATGAGTTCGAGCCCCATAATGGGGGTAGAGATTACTTTAAAAAAAAAAAAAAAGATATACACCCACCTCGAAATATGAAAAGTGCAGCTTAGGAGACCAATAAGCCAGATACTGCTGTCAGCCATGAGCACCTGAGAAAATATTTTGAAGTTTTTCTTCCAAGAATGAGGAGAATTCTTCTTCCAAGAATTCAATATCAAATTGTGAGAAATCTTTTTCAAGGACAAAAAAAAACAAAAACAAAAACAAAAACAAAATAAAACCACAAAACACACACACACACACACAAACACACCAATTTCATCAACTGTGATAGCTTTTAACTTATGAAACCAAATAACAAATTTTCATTTATTAAAAAAGATTTTATTTATTTGAGAGATAGATAGAGTGAGGGAGAGAGAGAGAATGCACAAGTGGGTGGGAGGTGGGGGGGGGAGAGGGAGAAGTAGGCTCCCCACTGAGCAGGGAGTCCAATGTGGGGCTCTATCCCAGGACCCTGAGATTATAACCTGAGCTGAAGGCAGACGCTTGACCAACTGAGCCACCCAGGGACCCCAACAAATGTTTCATATAAAACAGTAATGGTTAGGACTTCTTTGTGAAAAAGTTAATAACTTTCTGAAATATTACTTGTACTTTTAAACTAAGAGACTCTGTTCATGCTACTTAAAATAGCATGCGGTGTTTAGCAGCAACTGACTGATAAACAGAAAAGATTTATTCCAAAAATAACAATGTGAGTTGTGTCAGCATTACTGTGTATGAATCACTATATTCTATCACCATCTAGCAGGGCCAAAAGATACAGGGTGCCCATGGCTTTAAGGCCATCTGGTAAGAGGTGACAGATTAAAAGCGTAGGGACACAGATGATAAAAAAAAAACTTCTCTAGTTCTAGTCGTGCTCTACATCTTACTTTCTGGTAATCTAACGTGTCTTGTTTGTTATGGCTGAGATGCACAATACGTATGTCAGTAGCCACATATGGCTAAATTTACATTTACTGAAATAAAAAAAAAAAACTAAAAGCTCAGTCACACAGTCTCATAAGCCTCATTTCAGGTGCCTGACAGCTACCTGTGACAAGTGGCTTCTGTACCGGACAGAGCAAATACAAAACATTCTCGTCATCACAGGAACGTTCACAGACAGTACTAGCTTATGCATTTCCTACAAACACATTATTAGTGTGATATCAAAGAACAAATGGCAAAGTTTCTTTTTTTTTTTTTTTTGCAAAGTTTCTTTAAAAAATAATTAGGAAAGTACTAGATACTTTCTGACAAACTTCAGTATACAATTAAGTATATTTAAGAGGTGTTATATCTTGAATTAAATGAAACTACTTGGACTGTAACCACTTTACGGTATTTCCTTGATATGAAGAGAGCATTTCATTTCATACATGATTGTGTGTAGATTACAGTTCAATAAATTAATATATACAGACATTATACACGGTATTTGGTAAACACATATTTGATGGACATTTGATAATACCTAACAGGTTTCCCATGCTTTTTTAAATTCCACTCTTCAATATTTTTATAAAAAGGAAAAAACCATAGTGTATGAAGTTTGAAGATGAAAAGCAAAAAAGGGTCCTTTCCCTTATATTCAAATGGAAGAAAGATATGTGATCTTCCCTAAATACACCAATCTTCTATCTAGCTCTAAAATTCTACAGCTCCCCTTTCACGAAGATGGAGCCAAAGGCGAAGAAGGAAGCCCCTGCCCCTCCCAAAGCCGAAGCCAAAGCAAAGGCTTTGAAAGCTAAGAAAGTGGTGCTGAAAAAAAAAAAAAAAAAAAAAAAAAAAAAAAAAAAAAAAAAAAAAGAAAAGAAAGAAAAAGAAAGTGGTGCTGAAAGGCATGCACAGTCACAAAAAAGAAGATCCGCATGTCACCTACATTCCGACGACCCAAGACCCTGCGTCTCCGAAGGCAGCCCAAATACCCTCAAGAGAGCGCCCCCAGGAGAAACAAGCTTGATCACTATGCCATCATCAAGTTCCCCTTAGCTACTGAGTCTGCCATGAAGAAAATAGAAGACAACAACACACTTGTGTTCATTGTGGATGTCAAGGCCATTAAGCACCAGATCAAATAGGCTGTGAAGAAGCTCTATGACATTGATGCAGCCAAGGTCAACACCTTGATCAGGCCTGATGGAGAGAAGAAAGCATATGTTCGACTGGCTCCTGACTATGATGCTTTGGATGTTGCCAACAAAATTGGGATCATCTAAACTGAGTCCAGCTGGCTATAAATCTAAATATAAATTTTTTCACCATAAAAAAATAAAATAAAATAATAAAATAAAATTCTGAATAGGCACTTTTGGGGTTCCTGGGTAGTTTAGTCAGCCAACTCTTGGTTAAGTGGCCAACTCTTGGCTTCAGCTCAGGTCATGATCACAGGGTCCTGGGATGGAGCCCTGAGTCAGGCTTCAAGTTCAGTAGGGAGTCTGCTAGTAGATTTTCTCTCTCTATCTCTCTCCCTCTGACCCTCCCCCTGCACACACTCTCTCTCTTTAAAATAAGTAAATAAATCTTTTAAAAATCAAAGTGGTAATAGTATTGAGTTACACAAAAAAATGTTTCCAAAATTGTAAAACCTCACATATGAAAAAATCTGAATCACCTTCTTTGGCCACTTTTTAAAATGTAGCTGCTGAATCAAACTGCAAGGATACTTATTTTCCTTTTGTGACCATCTCACTTTGAAACATAAAGTTACATTTTATAGGAAAACAAACAGATTAGGATAAAGAAACATTGAAAAGATCATAAGTGGTATGGCCCTCACAAACCAACTGGGAAGAAACTAAACACTGAGAAAGAGGATATTTTATATATAGTACCCCACTTCCTAGAGAGTAAATAAAAAGAAATGCAGCAGTGTGATAGCAATTTTGCCCCCTCCCAACAAAAATATTATGAATTCTTGTTTGCTTTATAGGGATTCTGACAAACTGATTTTTTTTTTAAGATTTTATTTATTTATTCATGAGACACACACACACACACACACACACACACACACATAGAGGCAGAGATACAGGCAGAGAGAGAAGCAGGCTCCATGCAGGGAGCCCGACGTGGGACTCAATCCCGGAACTCCAGGATCACATCCCCGGCTGAAGGCAGGTACCAAACCGCTGAGCCACCCGGGGCTGCCCTGATAAACTGATTTTTAAGACATTGGTATATAATGCTCAGTTTCACAAAATAAGGGTAAGTTTTTCTACTTTCAGGTGAAAAGTGGAAGTGGGGAAGAAATTCCAAGAGCTCATTTCAATAAACCACATTAGCAGTAATTGTAATAAAATACTTAACTTTTATCAGAGACTTATCACATGCCACACACTGTGCTAAAAACTTGACAGCCACTGTCTCATTTAACGCCCATAGTGATCTGGAGCAATTGATATTTGTCAGCCTCAGGAAACAAGTTTAGGGAGGACACTAAGTACCCAATTTCCTGACTAGGCAAAAAACTGGAAGAGGGAGATTCACATGCAGTTCCCGTGCAGGTGGAGCCCATGAGCCCATGGTCTCCACCAGTCTGCACTCCTGACTTGCCAGCATCCTCTCCAGCAGCACTGACAGGCAGTGCCCTGGCCAACCCCCCAGCATATGGCCCACTAGACAGAAGTACAAAGTGTTTTTTTAAAAATGACACGGGAAACCCTAAATGAAGTAAACTGACACCTCTTCCCATTACCTCAGTCTTGGAATCAAATTTATATTTAATATGAAATATACTCTAGCATCCATTTAAAGGATTCTCAGGGGATCCCTGGGTGGCACAGTTGGTTGAGCTTCTGACTCTCAGTTTCGGCTGGGGTCGTGGGATCAGGCCCTGCGTCAGGTTCCACACTTGGCTGGGAGTCTGCTTGGGATTCTCTTTCTCCCGCTGCCCTTCATCCCCACACTTCCTCACTTTCTCTCTCTCTCTCTCTCTCTCTCTCTCAAATAAAGTCTTTTCAAAAAAAAGGATTCTCACTTAAGTCTTCAGTGAGGGAAACTTACTAAAACTGATCTTGTGATCTGGCTTATTTTTTGCTCTATGACTGCCTGGTCTCTTAGTTTTTTGTTCTGTTTTGCCTTTTCCCTTCACTAATGATACCCTAGCTTAGAGACTTATTTATACATAAATACTGATTTTTAACTTTCTTGCAAACACTAAAGCTGTGAGCTTTAAGCTCAGCTCTAAGGACATACCTTTTCCAAAATCAGGCTCTGGAGTTTTCTTTCCTTCAGTTGTCTTCTACCATTGTTTCAAAGTAAGAGGAACACCTGACTGAATCAGAAGGCAAGATATAGGGCAGCCCTGGTGGCCCAGCGGTTTTAGCACTGCCTTCAGCCCAAGGCATGATTCTGGAGACCTGGGATCAAGTCCCATGTCAGGCTCCCTGCATGGAGCCTGCTTCTCCCTCTGCCTGTGTCTCTGCCTCTGCATGTGTGTGTGTGTGTCTCATGAATAAATAAATAAAATCTTTTAAAAAAAATAAAAGAAAGAAAGAAGGTGAGATATATTAGACATTGAGCACCAGTGCTGCTTTCGCATCTGACCCCAGAATGGGGGAAGTTCGTATGCTTCATTAACAGTCCCCATTATTTAGGGGAATACAGCTAAGGTGAAAAGGGGAAGCATCCAGAGGAATAGCTGATAAAAATGAAATACTACTTAACTCCTTCTAAATCATCAAACTTTTTCCCTAAAGAACTCTCACTTGTCTCCTTTAATCCACGGTATGCTTCCATACATTTCAACAGCTCTCCTTTGTGAAAATGTCTTTGCAATATTTGAGCAGCCAGAAATGGAGTTAGCTTAGTAATGGACCAATTTAAAGCAACGTCAGCACATCCTACTTGGTGATTGCCCCAGTTCCACTTCTGCCTGTGGTTACTGACAGATTATCTGTAGATTTACAGCTATGAATACAGAGAACAGAGAGTAACATTAAAATGTCAAGACTGAGGTAAATTCTCCATTAGTCGCCACTGTCCATTTCTGTCAACCTCCACAGTGGTATTAAAGTTTAGCCATCTCTTCACACTGACATTTTGAGGTGGTTGTAACACTAACAGTGAAAACAAACACATCATAACTGGATAATCCCACTATTTCATGACTGCTTTTTTTAAGTTAAACAGAACATTTGTGCTATAAGAATCAAAGAAGCAAAAAAAAAAAAAAAAAAAAAAAAAAAAGAATCAAAGAAGCATGACCTAAAAATTGAACTTTAATTCCAAATATTCCTATAGCCAGTAAGAACTTTAAATCTATGCATGGCCCCTTCATTAAAAAGTTCAGAAATATGACTTTAAAGTTTCAGAGAAAGAATGATCTAAAAGTCCTTGCCTATTTACTAACTGAGAAATCTACCCTGCAGTGTTCTCAGCCCTCTCTGATAAGCAAGAAGCAGGGACTTTACAGCCCACCAAATGGCTAAGGGAGGAATTCCCACCCCAGAGCTCCAAACCTGCTCTGGCCTGCCATTAACAAACAGGGTGGGTAACAGGCTGAGTTAGAACACCACTCAAGAAAATCTCAGCAAGGCTTCCGACATCGCTATTTGCCCCTCCTCCTCTGCCCATGCCCAAAACAAACAAAATGACTCTCAGATTAATCCCTTTTATTTCAAATTAAAGCAATTTTTTTTTATTTTTTATTTTTGGCCTTCACAGTTAGTGTTGAGGTCTAAGAATTCTCCTAAAATTAGTGGTAAGAATTACTTAGAATTAAATTAAACATAGAAGACAGTGGAGGAGAACAGGCCAAACACACAATAAAGCAGAACAGACACATGCTCTTCATTAAGAGGAATCAAGATAGCATGTTTCTTTTAAATAACTGGTTCGGTGATGATTTTAATGCAATCACTAAAATAAGACATAGGGAGGAGCACCCGGGAGGCTCAGTCAATGTTAAGTGTCTGACTCTTGGTTTCAGCTCAGGTCATCATCTCAAAGTTGTGAGATCAAGATCGAGCCCCACAAAGGGCTCCATGTTCAGCAGGGAGCCTGCTTGTCCCTCTCCCTCAGGGCCCCCTGTCCCTCCCTGCTCCTTTTGCAATGTGCATGTGCATGCTCATGCTTCCTCTCCCTCTCCCCTTCCCTCCCTCAAATCAATCCATCCATCCACCCATCCTTTAAAATAAGACATAAGGCCTTCTGGCCTTACTTGGTTCTCTCTCACCATCCAATCCAAAGCAGGAAAATGAGTGTCTATGTATCTATGTTGACTTTTGACTTTTTAAAATGGTGCCAACTCGTTGGCATTTGGCCAGCTTCCTCTAACTTCTCCACTGGCACCACTCCTAGTGTCATGCCCCAGTCCCTAGAAGGCTCTCCTATGTTTCTCACACTAAGCAAAAGAAAAAAAAAGTGAAACCTCATTCATGGTGATGCACCATCACCTACTAAAGTTTGCAAGGCAAAAGCACAAGTTTGCTGCTGACTTCCTTCACTGATAAAGGAACTATATTCGGTGACAAAGGAAGAATGAGGGCCCTCTCTCCATGGTTATTTAGAGATTACCTATAGATTGACAGCTATAACTACAGCAAATGGAGAATAATATTAAGGTGCCAAGATGAAGGTAAATTCTCCAAGTTAGGTCTAGCAATGCTTTTCCCCTAATTGTCTCCCTGACCCACTCCCCAATTTTCCTTCCCCAGCCAACTATTGCTCTGCGGTGCCAGAGATGGTGTCCTGAGTGATTATAAAAATGAAGAAGAAAAAAGCAGCAGAGAAGAAAAAGGTAAAAGGAAAAGGAAGGAGGGGGAAATCATAAGAGTAAAGACGAGGGCTTTCTCCTTTATCCTTGGAGTACCAATTTCATAAATAAGCATTAGTGATGGAGAGGCAAGGAGAGATCCGGAGTTGGGGGGAGAGGAAATAACTACTAAAAGTATCCAAAAACCACTTGAAACTAAAATCTTGGAAATGGTTATAATCCACCTTTCAGACAAACTCACTATTTTTTATTACAAGAAAGTAGAAAAACATTCAAGACAGCCTTCTTTGAAATCGAAACAAATGGAATTTCACTTAGATTATCTTTTCATGAGCTGATGAGGATACCACACACATGCACATGCATGCACACAACACTACGTGTAGTGTTATTACCTAAAAAAAACGCTACTACTTTCCCAACCTTACAACCTTAGACCTGTGTTGAAGTTTACTGTCATAATTAAAGAGTTTAAAATTTACTTACATGTGCATAGATTTATTTATACTTGGAGTTGTTTTCAAAAAGAATTTGAGGGACGCCTGGTTGGCTCAGTGGTTAAGTGTCTGCCTTTGGCCCAGGGCATGATCTTGGAGTCCCAGGATCGAGTCCCATATTAGGCTCCCTGCATGGGGCCTGCTTCTCCCTCTGCCTGTCTCTCCCTCTCTTTGTGTGTGTGTGTGTGTCTCTCATGAATAAATAAATAAAATCTTTAAAAAAATAATAATAATTTGAAGCAACTACTATTCAGAGTCCGGCCCTGTGCTCTTCAACATGGCAGCTGCCAGCCACATTGGGCTCCTGGTCCACCTTCTATGGAGATGGCAAGTGCTGACTGAATGCAATGAGAAGTGTGTGTAAAACGCCAATCAGATTTCAAGTACTTGTGTAAAATATCTAATTAGTAATTTTTTACTGATCATGTGTTGGAATAATATCTTATATATACTGACTTAATTAAATATATTATTAACTTTTTTAAAAGATTCTATTTATTTATTCATGAGAGAGACAGAGACACAGGCAAAGGGAGAAGCAGGCTCCCTGCGGGGAGCCTGATGTGGGACTCAATCCCAGACACCAGGACCATGCCCTGAGCCAAAGCCAGACGCTCAACCGCTAAGCCACCCAGGCTTCCCAATATGTTACTAAAATTAATTTTACCAGGTTTTTTTTTTTTTAAGTAACTATTTAAAAATTCAAAATAACACATGTGGCTTACACCTGCAACTCCCACTACATTTCAATTGGACAGGACTGGTCTAGAACAGAGTTGGTACCCGAAGAAATGACAGCAAGGAGATTATACACCTAAATAGCAAAATCCCCTGTCCATCTCAGTGAAGGCCTTTATTTCATCCCTGCCTTGTCCCACATCGCCAATCTCTTCCTTCATAGAGCGCTTAGCACATAACAACATAAATATTTCTTTAATGGAGTTGAATGAAAACAACAAAGATCCAAGATTAAAATGCAATACCCAAAAGTGGCTTCTTAAACGTTAAGAAATTTCATTGGCTGCTTAGGACACTGAGCCGATGGTTAATATCCAGGTTTCAAAAGTAAATCAAAAAACTAACTCCTTGTTACCTGCAATATTTTTGATACAGAAAACTATACTCTTTTACAAAATGAAAGCCACTAGGAGACAAGGCTACCATTTAGTATGCGGCTCACTTCACGCCTTCAGACGGTGGGGGTGAAAGGACAGATAGGGCAGAATTTTTTCCTTTGCTTGACTCTACACTCGGTATTTTCCATTTCAACCCACTGAATCTCTGACCTCTGAGATAAACCACCTGTGCTGAGGGAAGATGCAGGGAGGCTCTCATTAAGCTGTAGCATATAGAAATTGTGACAGAAGAAACACCTAACAGTCTTCACTGAACAACAAGAAGCCGCTGAGAGCACCAGATCACCCAGCAAAGTCAAGGGCAGTCAAGGACGGATGGCTTGCTGTAACCAAAGGGTATCATGAAGAAATAACCAGCAAGCCACCAGCACATGGGGAAAGAGGCGACTCCCCTGACTTCCTCCCTTCCCTCTGTGAGAATGGTGGGACAGCCTGTTCCATCAAGGTCTTAGCTATGGGTGTCTGTTCTCTGAACGTGGTACACTTAGAAGAGCCCCTGAATGACACTTAGGTTGAAGCTGGGTTCTCCCCATCTCTATCAGATATCTGTGGGGGTATGAAAGTGTAAGTATGTCATGTCAAAAGTAATATTCATAGAGATACATGTATTCTCTATTAAAAAGGCCCCTTTCTCTACTTCTGATCACAATTTGCATAAGTGAGGCTTGAGATGCATGGCCACATTTTCCATAAAGTTTATTTAGTAGTTGCCAATTACCCTGCTCATGTCTGGAATTCTGTATTTACTGGGTGAACTGAAAGAATTTCAGTAGAATATTCACTCTACTTGAAACTTAACAGGAAAAGGTTTTCCCAGAAGAGCTGTTTTTTAAAGATATTTATAAGATGTCATGGAAAGACAGAGAACTGCAAAAGTTACAACCACTGATTCTTCTAGGTGTTTTTCCTTTTTTTTTTTTTTTTAAATCTCCTGGGGAAAAATTAGGACACCAAAATTATTACCCATCACCTCAATCTTAGAGTCCCTTAATTTTTTCTGCTTCTGTTTCCTTCATCATGATGGTCTTTCAGGCCCAAGTTAATGAAAAGGGTACAAATATATTCAAAATATACTTATTCTAAGGATACAACACTGTAGATTCTAAATTCCACCAAAAGTTACCCCCACCCCAGAACAAAATCTGTAAACGGAGATACCTGTGTCTTGTGTAGTAGAACTTATTCAGAAACTCAGGGATTTGCCTATGACTTGACAGACAATCTATTTAACCAGTCTTTTTTAGATAAGCTCTTCAAATGAACAAAACGATGTTTTAGGTGGTTCTCACCCACAGCCACCGTGCACTGATCAACATTCCATTCTCTGCTGTGCTTCCCACTCCTTGGGTGCTGCACAGCAACCCAATGGTGCTGTGTTCCCGCCAAAAACATCCCAGTGCACCCCGTGGACACAGAACCTGCCCACAAGGAGACCACACAGCTTCCTCTCTCATACCCCAGCCTCTACACCTCTCAACAACACTGAAGTTCATTCGGGGGGCATGGGGCTCTGGTCTTTGGACTCAATTCCTCAGCCTTAAACTCCTCTCTCTCCCCCTTTCACCCAACCTCCTCTCAACCTGGGCAGATCCTTCACACCTCAGTGAAGCCATCTCTTCCCCTGGCTCAAACTCAGAGACCCCAACTTCACCCCTACAAGAGTGGATTGGAAGCTATTTCCAAACCACACAGTGCTTATTCCTGGGCTGTGCTTTCCTTGGCAGATGCATGCCTGCACCATACACCCCCGACTCCCCACCCCCCGCCGCCCCAAACAAGCTGTCTCTAGCTCTCCCAAAGAGTAGTATTATTGGGAGCCTCGGTATCTGGTAACTGTTCCCTAAAAGCATGAAAACAAAGGCAAACAATTCCAACAATAGTTAATATTGAAGTAAGTGCTTTAAGTTATTTTTTAAACTTTGCAACAAGCAATTCTGAGCATTGGCCCAATGATAACATAATGTTTTGGAGTCCTTACCATGTATCTGACACCATGTTAAATGTTAAAAGATATTATTGGTAATTTTGCTATGCCTCTAACCAGGGAGGTAAACTCTCATTTTATTTATTTTTTAAATTTTATTTATTTATTTTACACAGAGAGAGAGCAAGAGAGCAAGCAGAGGGATGAGGAGAGAAAGAGAATCTGAAGCAAACTCTGCACTGTGCACAGAGTCCAACACAGGGCTCAATCTCAGGACCCTGAGATCATGTTCTGAACCAAAGTTAAGAGTTGGATGCTCAACCGAGTCACCCAGGCACCCCAGTCTACCTTCATTTTAGAGAGAAAAAAAATTGAGGCCCTGAGCTTAAGTCACCTGGTCAAGGTCACAGGGCCAGCAGTTGGTGGTGTTTCCACTCAAAAGCTGCAAACTCCAAAGCCTGCACACTTCCCCTTCATGCTGGTGGCTCTGAAAGTGGGACTGGGGCCCTGGGCTCTATGAGATGTAATCTGTCTCTCTCGCTCTCATTCTCTCTAAGCATATGTGGACTTTTCCAAAGAGTCCCTGCAGGCTGTATGCGGTGGCAAATGTTAGAATCCAACATTTCAAAAAATGTAAAACGATGTCTTTTTTTTTTTTTTTTGGTTCTGGAAAATAGTTATTTTTTATTTTAAAATGCTACTGATGTTAACACACAATAGTTTATTATTTTTAAATTTATTTATTCATTTGTTTTTAACTAATCTCTACAGTCACGTGGGACTTGAACTCACGTCCCCATGATCAAGAGTTTGCACACTCTTGCTACTTATCCACCTCGGTTTATTATTTTTAAATGATCAACAAATAAATATTTCAAACTGTCCTCAGTTTAAATTTCTAAGACAATAAATTTCAACATATAAACCCATGTAAACGAAAGATCTTTGGAGTCCTCAATAATTTTTAAGCATGTAAATGGGTCTGAAATGAAAAGGATCAGGAATCAATGTCCTTCCTTATCAGCTATTTAAAAGAAATACAGGATCTTTTTCTTCCCCTGTAAACTTCATCAAATAATCAGGATAGTCTGGACCTAACGCCAAAGAATGTGCCCACACTCCACAATGAACACTGTGGTCCAATGAACTCTGGCCTTTCTAACATTTTCCTTTGTTGACTCTTCAATAAAAAGTTAAAACCTCTTTAAAAAAAAAAAAACTCTTTAAAGATAACTATGTGTGTTATATAATTTGGAAAATATCTGTTTAGAGCCCACGAGACATTTAAAAAGCTTCACATACTTTTAAAAAGTGACTCAAGATAAAACCAACAAGCCTATATGATTGTGATAACTCAGCAAATCACATCAATATTTCAACCCGATCGGGCAGTTTCCCTGCTACACAGCACGGTTTTGAACCACCATTCTATCATATATGAAATGCAAAATAATTTTAGTAGTTCTAAAGCAAAACATAATTAGATAGATATATTTCCTAGAGTGAGTCATTCACAGGGAGAGAGAGGTTTTTAGGATTATGTGATAGCATTTTGAATTACTCACATCATTATCCTCATCACACCTGTCAACATGGGCTAAAGAAGGGGAAATATTTGCACAAATCAAATTTAATGCTTCATAACTAAGGCTATAATCATATTTCACCTGTTCCTTAAAAATAAAAAAGTAATTTTACATTGTATTTACATGTGAAATGATGTAATGATAAAGCAAGGTCTGTATCACAGGAGATGAGCACTACAGCCTGAAGAACTAACAGGAGTACACACCACGGACCGCCACTATACTAGGCACTAGATATATGTTAAGTTCAACGCCTTTTGCAATAGGGTACTTACTATCTTTCCTATTTTACTGACGAACAATCTGAGGGTCAGAGAGGTTAACTTGTCTGAGGTCGCCAAGCTAGTTAAGAGTAGCAGAGCTGAAATTCGACTTTTTTTTTTTTTTTTGACTGTAGTCTATGCTCTTCCCAAGATTTTACACCTCCCTAGTATTATTTTCAGAAGTGAGTGCTTCAAAATCTGAAGAGGATGCAAAGTTATGCAGAAGGAAAAAGGCAAATGCCACGAACAAAAAATGTTAAGGGCAACGAAACTTAAATAAAAACACTTCAAATGTACGTGTTTACAGTTCTAAGTCTGTCTATAAAGGCGGACTCAAGAAGGTGACCTAGAGGCAGGGGAACTGCACGTCAGGTCCCCTAGAGTCTAGCACATATGCAACCCTCCAGTGTACAGTGACTCCAATGCCACACACTTGTAGTCATCCTCTGAAATGGCTATTGAGATGTTTTAAGCTCTTGAAACTAGGGAAAGGGTGATGAGAGCAACGATTCTCACCCAGAGAGTACATTACAACCACAGGGTAGCTCCTTCAAATGGGTGCTTGCATTTAGCAAAGTGAGAAGATGCCAGAACGAGGAGAAGTCAGAATTGCTGCTCTGGAAAGGTCCCTGGGCCAATAAGATCCTTTCCAAGAAGCAAGTAAAGAGTAATTCTTGGAAACCAAGTCACACTCATTTCTGCCCTCAAGGCCCCCCAGCCTGAATGGCTCAGGGACAGCACTTTCCGGGGCACCTGGCCTGGAGATTGATATAAGAGAAAACAAATACACAGGGTTTGATGCCATTCATTCCTCTGCACTCCTCTTCCCCCAGGCCCTCTGTTCCCAGCCTCCTGTCAGGCTAAGCTCTCTCACCTCCCCCTTCCCTTGGTCTGGGAACCACTGGGCTCCAAAGCCCTTTCCCATGGGCTGCAGGTCGAGCTTCAGCTCCCAGAGGAGACAGGGAACAGCTCTCTCCCGGACAGCTCCCACTGACCTTGGGACTCCTGCTGAGAATATCCAAGTGTGCCAGACCTCGGAGGACAGCTTCCCCAAAACCTCCACATGTCCTTGTGTCCTGGGTCCCCGAGAGACTTTCTTGATCCCCACTTTCCTGCTCCCACCATGGCTGAGTCTTCTGAGTCTCTGTTCTAAATGCCTCTCCACCTGGGCTACCCCAACACAGATTTATTTCCTGACCAAACCTTTCTACTTTCACATTGCTTTAATCCCTCCTTGTTTCTACTCCCCAATCCTTGGTCCAAACTGTCCTTACAGGCCTGGACCACAGGCTCACAGTTCAACTTCTGGTCTCCCAGCCATGCTGTGGACTGTCTAATCAACATCCCAAGCTCCCCACAGAAGCCTGTCTACATTCCTTAAAAGAAAATACAAGACCTCCACCAACTGGCCTGCCCTGCAGCAAGCTCAAGGTCCCATACCCCATTTACTAAGTCATCCCCAAACCAGAAATGCTGTCCTCAGTTCACTTTTCCTGGCTAACTCCTAGGCAAGAGCCAAGCACCCACATTCCCAGGTATTTCCTGTCTTTGGACACCTGTTGCATAAGCACGTGTGGTCTTCCACTGTGCTTTTCTTTCCACATGTTGGTCATGTTTTCCCATAAGTTCATTAAGAATAGCTCTAAAATCACCTCCTGTGCCATCCGAACTCAAGTTGCAATCATGGTGGAAGATCCATACCTATTTTTGAACAGCACTCAGAATTATCTGTACATATATTCATTTATTTTTCCTGGACCTACGGCACAAACACCAATGTTTATAATGGAAAGACATCTTTGTGAATACAAGAGCTTTGAAACTTACATGTCCGCTTACAAACTCGTTAGGATAACAAAAATCCCAGCTTATAGAAAGGTAGACTCCTGCAGCGGTGCCGGGTACCCAAATCTCTTAGAGACCAAACATTTTCTGCAGATTAACGTTGACTCTGATTTTCTACACTGCAATTTAAGTTCACACTAGCATTCAACATCTGGTAAAATAAGTATTACAGAAGAACACATTGTGAAGCTTCCCAAGGAAAAAAAAATTATAATTTTCTAAAAGAGGTAAGAGGAACTGCCACAAACAGAAAATGTTGCTGAAAACCAAGTTTCACTGTATTTTTAAACCAGAGAGAGAAGAGAGATAGAGAAAGAAGAGGAGCCCAATGTCCATGTCCCTGTTGGCAGTGACAGCTCTTGCAGGCAAGCAGGGACCCAGGTTTAGTTACCCGTGACACATCCACAACACTGAGCATGATGCCTGGGGTAGAAGAATTCAAGGCTTTTTGAATACGTGAATAAATGCAGAAGCCAATAAGTGAAAGAAGAATAGAGGGGGAAAAATGAGATTCCAGGGCAGCGTACAATATAAAAATCAAGGAACTCATAACGAAAAAGCTCTGCATGAAACTCAAAGGAAAAACCTCTTTAAGTTTACCGTGTTGCACTTTGCACTGCAAGGCAGGCCGGATTCGGGTTCCCTTACCTGAGGCACAGGCACTTTCTGCGGGGTGTTCTGGGGTGATGGGTGGAGCTGTGCCCAAGGCTGGTGATGCGGGTGTGGGGGCGAAGACTGGTGGTGCAAGCCTGGGTGGGGCTGCATCGGAGGGCAGGTCGGCAACTGCTGGAAAGACGGCTGCTGGCCAGGATGCTGTTGGCCAGGAAGCAGTCGCTCCTGGATTGCTTGGGGATCTGCAAGGCCAACACCGGGACAACCATTTGGTCTCATGTGCCCGGCCAACTCCCTCGGTGCTGAGGACATGCCCATGAACGGACGAGACTGCTGCATGTTTCTGGGGCCCATATTCCTCTGTCCGATTCCCATGGCACCGGGGGGCTGGTGAGACGGCTGAGGGTGGGGCATATTTGGATAACTGCCAACTTCCATGGGTATCCCAGCACTTCCAGGCCTGACCTGCGGAGGAGGAGTACCTGCCGGGTTACTCATTGCTTTCATGGGTGACATGGGAGGTGGAGAGGCGTAAGTTCCCTGAGGCTGTGAAGGATGCATAGTTTGTGTGTTCATTTGGTTAAGTGAGCCGCTGGGGTGGATGGGCTGCTGGTGCATTAGTCCTTGACCACTGTTTGACGGGAATCCTACAGCATTGGGATATCTTGGTACGGACTGACTCATTGGAGGATTATTTGTAAGGCCTAAATTTTGATTCATCCCTGTATTGTTAACTAATCCCTGATTTAGGTTACTGTAAGGATATCGAGAATACTGCCCTGAGTTGTTCATAGTAGGTGAGGGGACTGTCTGGCTCCGAGAGCTAAAGTTAAGGGTCTGTGGCCGAACAGCCCCTTGCTGAGGAGGATTAGGGGAGAATCTGGGACTGTGGGCCACGGATTCTCCATGGAGAGCAGTAGGGGGGTGGTGGTGGAACTGTGGCACCGAGTGACGCAGGGAAGGTGCCATGCTGGGACTCTGTTGGGGCACGTGGGACAAGTGGCCAGGGCCTGAAGTGGCGATGAAAGGACTTCCCTGATTGAGGCCCTCTTGGCCCGGGGAAAACTGGCTCATCCTCTGCTGTGGCTGACCATGCTGCTGCATGGAAAAATCCCCACGTGCCATGTAGCTGCCCATCTGCTGCATGTGCTGAGGGTGGCCCTGTGCAGGAGGCCCCGATGGAGTGGGCTGGGGCGGCTGTGGCTGTGGCTGCTGCTGGTAGGGGGCCCGTATCTGGTCTGGCACCTGCACAGCCCGGGGGCCCCACATGGAGCCACTGTCCACGAATGACTGCCCGTGCCTTTCATTCTGCATGCCAGGGTAGACTCCCATCTGACTGCCGCCACTGCCACCATGGGGGACCTGAGGGACGGGGGGGCCGTGATACTGCGAGTGGGGAGACGCAAGCCCGTTCCCAGGGGCGCTGCTCATCATTCTATTCGGCTGATCCATCAGATGCATCTTTTGCTGTTCGTACTGATTATAGTGATCAAAATGGGTCAACTTTGTTTGATTTTGATTAGTGGAGGGATGATGAAGGGATGGCTGCAAGGAGGCGAAGCCCTGGTCTATCGGCATCTGCTGACCCATGGGGTTCACTGGATTTTCTGGGTAACCACATTCTCCGAGGCCTTCAAGGCCTTCGCTGAAAATATTCCCATCCTCGCCAAAAAGACTCATCATTCCTGGATCTGCCATCTTCTTCCAACGCGCGGCTCCTCCAAACCACAGCTCAGGAGCTTGTCTGTGCTTCACCTCACTGAGGTGTTTGTCCTCAAAGCCTATAATCCTTGACTAATCTTCTTCACGTCATTCCATATTTCTTTAATTCTCTTGGACCCTGCAGTGTCAGGCAAAGTCTGGATATAGGTCCTAGAAGAGAGCGGGAGGTGGGGGGAGGGGGGAGGGAGGGAGGAAGAAAACAAAGAATTAGGAACGAATGATAAGAAACTGCCAGTATTTTACGCATTCGAATTTGGTTTCCATCAACAATACTAATCTAGCCCGCTCGCTGAGCTGTATTTTATAAATCTAGTTCACTTTAAGAGAAACTCATTAGCTTCTACCAGAAGCATTATTATGATCGGTTACTTAGAAAGCAAGCAAAACACTAACCTTAACCTTAAATTAATCCATTCACTACACTTCCTAGCGCTCCATTCTTGGATGGAACAGAACAAAAGAACACAACATGAAGCAGCAGCAGCTGCCACAGCAGGCAAGCAGATGTATGAATATAGCCAAGCAGCCCATCTGCTGAACTAAAGCCCTGGAAATGCTCTGGTTACCAACAGCCCGCCCTTAACCTTATTCCCCTGAGCAGTGTAATCAGATGAGCAGCCGCGGCACCGGGGGCTGTGAAAAGCTCAACTTAGTTAAATTGACTAGAGGATTATACAAATACCAAAATCAGGCATTTCGTACAAATTAGATATTTACGGCCTGCATACAACTATGTAACGGCCACAGAGGCGTCCAACAAGAAAGTGCCCACAACGGTGTTCGAACAAGGGAGAGTCCGTAAGGATGGTGGAAAGCAAGGTCATGAACAGTATAATAGGTTCATAATTCCATTATGTTTCATGGCAGTATATAGGACTCAGAAAGAGACCAGAATAAAAGCTTTCATTCTCCAAGAGGGTGGATTTCACCCATGGCTTTGGGCCCACCGCGCCCCCAGACCACGCTGCCGGCCGACAGATCACAGGTCATGATTTGCCGGCACATACCAGGCCCTGGTGATGCACCCAGAGTGTGACCACTCAGAGAAACTCTGGACGGGTGGCTAGACGCTGGACGATGACCATTCTCGTCAGAAGAAACCGAAAACTTCCCCCAAACTGGTCAAAACTGAAAATTACTTTTTTTTTTTTTAAGATTTTATTCATTTATTCATAGACACACAGAGAGAGGCAGAGACACAGGCAGAGGGAGAAGCAGGCTCCATGCAGGGAGCCCGACGTGGGACTCGATCCCCAGGTCTCCAGGATCATACCCCAGGCTGCAGGCGGCGCCAAACTGCTGCGCCACTGGGGCTGCCCTGAAAATTACTTTAATGGAATAAAGCTCCAAATATCCATGCAGGCCTTCGCCCTTGCCTTTGCCTCTTCTGGGACAAGACAGGATGAGAGCCGGTAGGGAGAAAAGCACATCTGTCAGCATCCTGTGTTTATAGCACAAGGTATATACTACTTACTGCTGGGCATTTTGTTCAAACAGTTTCTAACAGATTCTGCACGTCCGATTAAAATCACCAGTTTAAAGAATGCTTCACCAATCAAAACCGGAAAGTGTTTTTGTCGAATGCTAATTAAATCAACAACCTAATAAAGAACTAATTCACATAGGAAAAATGTCCGAAATCTTAAACATCTTTGGAATTTAACTCATTTTTTTCCTCTTTCATGAGCACATGAAGTATTGTGTGACACCACCCAACTGGAAAAGAGCAGTATCTTGAAGAATTTCAAAAGTGATGTTATAAACAGGCTCAGTCATAAATACTGACGCACTTCTCCACCAGCATGGGAACGAACAATGGGCAACCAGCACTGCTGAGAACTTACCAGAAAGAGAGAGAAAACCCAGTCCCTAAGAGAGAGAGAGAAAACCCAGTCCCTGCCTGTCCTACTCTAACATATTCCTAACAAGGGGAGAATTTTGCTTACAGAAAATGTAAACAACATTCCTGTTCACTGTCAGAGCTACAGACATAACACCTGAGAAGGTCTTCAGGTCTGTAGTTTTCAGGTGACAGCTGTCAGCTAAAGTCAAAGGTCTCCTCACTCCGCCGCTAACTGCCATGAATTTTCTGATCGACTTTTCTCCAAAACAGAGGTCAGAAGAGTGAGAATAAGGTGAGCATGAAAGCCATTTTATTTACCGACATGCTGCTTTACTACACAACCACTTTCAAATCCAAAATAAAGACAGGCAGAAATCTTCAGCGCCAAGTGCAACAAATATTTATAAACCGAATTTACTCCTAAACAGCCCAAGCAGTCAGTCTTCATTTATTCAAGACTCATTCTAGCTTTCAAGGAAATAAACACTAGAACGGACTTGGTAATAGCTTAAACTAGCCGTGCAGACTAACCCCTTACCAAAATAACCTTTCAAATTAGCTTAAGGAAGGTAATGTCTACTCATATGTACGGACGGCCTTGTTTTTATAGGATAACAGCTTCATCCTCCAGGGTGCCCCGCGTGTCATGGGAGGCAATGCTACTGACTGCATGGGGTTCCCAGCCAGCTCTGGAGGGAAAGCAGTCCAAGGGGAGGGGATGGCCTGGTCCGCTGAGCCCAGAGGCACAGCAGCCTGGGAGCAGCAGCTTCTGAGATGCCCCTTACCTTGTATCAGCTTAAAGGTGGGGCAGAAAGGGGAAAAAGAACTTGCCTACAGGCAGAAGAAGGGACAAAACAGAACACTTACTCAAAGTAATCCTACCTGATGCATAGGCTTCCAGTTAGCCAGTCTAAGACTTCATTTCCCAGAAGCAAGAAAAATGACAGCATTACCTGATATCCAGTAAACGCACCACCCTCCACAACAGAGACCACCATCAGGTGAGCTCCAGGCAGAGGAGTTCAAAAACTATGGTTTTAATGACGCTCCCGCTTGCCTGGGCAGCCACCACGATGCTCCTGCCCCTTTTCTGACCTCAAGACTTGGCTGGCGACTATGCTAGGAATCCATCTGGTAGCTGGATTTCATATTTCTGATCTGAGCTAATCTAATTAATTTATTTTGGTCCTTTTTAATTTGATCAAGTCCATTTGAATACCCACTTTCCCAAGTCACAGCTGCAACCTATAATTTTGTTTCTATCAAAGATATTCATTTAAAACTCCTTTTTGGAGGTTGGCCTCTTCTCTACATTCAGCATCTATATTTTCTATGTCTACATAGATCAGCTGTTCAATGAGCCATCAAATCAGAGCCGTAGATATCATTTTAAATTTTGCAGTAGTCACATTTTAAAAATAACCAAAGAGTGTGAAATTAATTTTAATAATAAATCTAACTTAATCCAATATATGGAAAAAAATTATCACTTCAACATGTAATCAACATTAAAAAATGAATGAGATCATTCACATTTTTTGGTACGGAGTCTTGGAACCCCAGTGTGTGTTTCACACTTAGAACATATCTCAATTTCTACTGACCACATTTATTTAAGATTTTTAAATTTATTTATTTGAGAGAGAGTGAGCAAGAGAGAGAGCACAAGCTGGGAGTGTCAGTGAGAGAAGCAGCCTCCCCCACTGAGCAGGGGGACCTTGATCGTTAGTCTCTCGATCCCAGGGCCCTGGGATAATGACCTGAGCTAAAGGCAGATACTTAACCAACTGAACCACCCAGGCGCCCCTACTGGCCACATTTCAAGGAAAAAATGTGCACGTGGCGGTAGGGGCTATCACGCTGGACAGTATAATTACATATTATTAAAAAGATGACTAGATATACAAGTTGTCAGTTATCAATACAATTATCAAATAATTTTCACGATTATTATCTGGGTAATAAATATTCAAGTTGTATTTATGTTTGATTTGGTTTTAAATAAAAATCAAACTAAATATCAAATCACACTTATTCAAAACACAGGTACTGAGTACCTATAATGATCCAGGCACTGGTCTAAGTACTAGAGATATTATCAACGAATAAAATCAAAATTCCCTTTGTCCTCATGGAGCTCATCTGTAAATGATAAATCTTAAAAAGTAAGATTCAGAGGTTACATTAATAAAAACTTAGGATACCATTTTACAAACTATTTCTTGGGAATTTATGATGGACAAGTGTTTTAACATGTGTGATATTATATAGTAAATAGTATGGAAACAGACAGTGAAGTCACAATAATGTAAGTTTCTGTTGAATGCCTTACTGGGCACTGGGTATTTTCTGAGATAGCAATGGCAGTGCAGAAGGTACATATGTCTGGGGGTGAGGAGGGGTCCAATGAGACAGCTCAACTAACAGAATCACCTATGCTGCAGTAGAAACTTCACTGTGAAACCAATTATGAAAATCTGAGAATTAGCAAGGACTTTGGAGACCTTCTAATCCAAACCCCTCTTCCTCCAACAGATTAAAAAAAACCTTTTATAGACTGAGAAGTAAACATCTTCTAGGAGGTATTTTCATGACGGACAATTCCCAAAGATGGAAGAGAAATGTACGGAAGAAATGGCAGCTTACTAGTAACAGCAAATTATTAAAGGCCTAATTTGCATCTGTTTTGTTCGGAGATAAGTTACTAAACTGCTGAGACCAACCAGCATAAGAGTTTCCTTTCAAACAAATATTTTTAATTATACTATCTATCTGTAACTTTAAGGAAGCAAGCACATTATTAGCACCACATTGAGGCTATTGATTGATTTTGGGGAGGAATAAGCAGGAAGAAAACTGGCAGATCCAAAAACCAAATAAACAGCACATAGAGAATCAGGGATGAAAGCAACAGGCATACAACGAACCGAGGTGAAATAAGTTGTGCAAAAACACATATTAATATCTTGAAATGATTTCTGACTTCCCCAAACTTCTATAAACAATGCTTATCTACGCTGCTCTTGCCAAAGTAATATGGCATTCCTGCAGGCAAGTTTCAATGTGGTATCATAGTGAATGACCTGAGAAATTAGCAAGGAGGTTAAGTGAATACAAAACATTTTCATGTGCAAGATATTTTCCATAGGTCACTTTTTATCCAATTGGGTAAGTAGAATGCCATCCAAAGGAAACTTTTTTCATAAATATCCAACATGTGTGGCCAAGTGTAGACTCAAAGGATAACTGCATTTTAGATGATGAAGACTATTTTGTGATCTATAGCTTGATTTTTAATTGTGCTCTTCAAGTTTCTATCCTCCATCTCCAAAATGCCTGGGGCACGTAACATGACCGTGACAGTGATTCTTGGGCGTGGGTAAGCATATATCAGCATTTCCACGGCAGTTTCTAGCAGCTGTCACCATCCACAGTACAACCTATGAAGGTGCCTCTCCATCATCAAGGTTACAAATTATATCAAAAGGGAGGAGGATCCATGAACCCATAGGTGATCACATGAAAGATAAAGGGCTCAGTACCACTGCATGTTCCTATTCATAGATCTGCTAGATCATAAGGCCTATGGGCATCGATGCCCACTCATAGCCCCCAAGAGCCACTTGGGAAAGAGGAAAAAGTCTACCCAGGCCAATGCCCACTGTGGAAGAAGGTATTACCTAACGGACAATGACCCAGATAAACAATCAGGAAATGCCTCCAAGTCACCAGCATCAGTTGACTACAAGTCAGTTCTAGATTTGCCTCATGGCCCTTCCTGAACTCCCCAACCCACCACCCACTCCCTGCCCTGGGAAAGACCATTTTCTTCCTCATTAGTATGTCGGGTCATGCTAATATGCTATGAATGCCCTGTCCCACACAACAGCCATGAGCCACATGTTGCTATTCAAATTAATTAAAACTAAATAAATTTAAAATTCAGTAGGTCAGTCACACAAGCTACATCCCAGGGCATACATAAAACATTTCCATCATTGCAGAAAATTCTACGGACTGCACTACTATGTATTTCCTGTTAGAGGTAACATGTTTAGACAAAGACCATATTAGATAGTAGCAATTTTCTTTGATGAAAAATACTTTCTCCTGTTCAGTGCATTTTTTTTTTAAGATTTTATTTATTCATGAGAGACAGAGGGAGGCAAAGACATAGGCAGAGAGAAAAGGAGGCTCCCTGTGGGGAGCCCAATGCAGGACTCAATCCCAGGACTGCAGGATCAGACCTGAGTCAAAGGCAGATGCTCAACCGCTGAGTCACCCAGGTGCCAGTAAGCTTAATTTTTAAACCAGAATCTACATAATGATATAGTAAGGACACTATTTTTCTTAGTGGCTTTGTGTATTATTTTCACTATTTTATTGGAAGAAAAAAATATAGAAAAAACAAAAAAGGATTTGAAGTCCTTTGGAAGTCCAAGCACCATATGTAAAATAAAACCAAAAAAAAAAAAAAAAAGAGTAAGAATTGCATTTACAGCTAGCTTCCATGTTTAACACCAGGAAACCCCCAAATCTGCTGATATTAAAGAGATCCATATTTTTTATAGGAAAAACTATGCTCAGAATTGATGTTGTATAGAGTAATGGTATGCTTTACATCAGCATTCCTTACAGCAGCTAATACTAGTTCCATCCGCCCCTCTGACCCAGCCAAACAATGGAAAATAACCCTCTATCCTTCCCATCATTCATTCATTTAAAAATATTTAATGAGTGCCTACTTTGCATAACGCATTTACCAGACACTGGGTACACAGAGCTGAACAAAACAGACAGGGCCCCTGTCTTGTGCAGCTTGCTATTCTAATAAATGCCCCTCAGATACCCTTCATATACCAACCACCAACCAACCTGCTAACTCTGCCTCCCAATACCCCACAGGTCTACTTCTTCCTCTCAGTTCACCCCACCTCTGATGGAGTCAGGCCTTCGTATTTTAAGCAAGGATAAAACATTAAAGACTGGCTGTTTCTCTCCAAGTCGGGTCTCAACAGGTTCACACAGCCAACTGAGCGATCTTCCAAAACACAAAACACATCATGTTTCTCCCCTGATTAAAATCCTTACAGGAGTTTCCTAGAGTTCCATCAAGTCCAAGTGCTCCAGCGTGGGTGGAAGGCACTTCATAATCAGATCCCTGTCAACCTCCATTCTAAACCCCAAACTTCCCCCTCCCCACCCCTGAAACATGCACAAACACCCAGGCTAGGTCTGATGAGAAGTTTACCAACAATCATCCACTCACTTCCTCACACCTTCCTCGAACTACACACCTGCCTCCTTATGTCCTCACCTTGCACTCTGGCATCTTTTTCATCTCAGTCCTTTTGTTACCACTCCTCTGGGGAAACTTCCTGACCCTCAGCCCTTTTTCTCCTCAGGCTGATTCAAGTCAAGCACTGTTGTCCTCATTTATTTGCCTTGCCATCTGAAGCAGGTGCTGGGACTACTGATACTTCCTAGGAACTGGTGAGAGACACAGATTCTTGGGTGTCCTAATCCAGACCTCCTGACTCAGAATTGGCATTTTATTAACAAGCCTGTCGATTCCTGCGCAGATGAAAATTTAGGAAGTCCTGCCCTCAGGACTGAGCCACCATGGCTCTGACTGCTCCTCAGTTAACACAAGAGTGAAAAACCAACCACAAATAACTCATCCCAAAGGATTACAAAGCAAGTAATACAAAGATGTGCTATCTTACACTTAAGGAAAGGTAGTCGAGGCATTCCTGACCAACAAAGAAACAACACTACTATCGACCTCACCCAAAAATTACGAATATTCCTTAGTGATAAATTTTAATTCATAATGGTTTACAAGGAGTGGACATCTAAAAGGGGTTTAATTTTATAGATACACCCATCTGCTTGCCAACCATTTTACATGACCCCCACACCAAAAAAAAATGCAGTTAACATTAATATCTAATGCTATGTTACATAACACACTATTTCACAGGTTTCTTGCAGAAATCTTTCAGTTATTTCTACATAACTTTGAGAGTGTGCATATTCTGAGCTGCCTTTCAGATAAAGATGATTTTCTTTTTCCTATATAAGAGTGCTGGAGCCAATGTTTTCCTTTAAGGCAACTAATGAAACAGCACTCAACTAACAGTTCATACCAAGTGCGTGGCCACAATACTATTTTTTTTTCTAAATTGGACAAAAGGTAGCATTGTCCTATACATAAGTTATCTACCAAACCACAAGAATCATGGAAATCAATGTCTTTTAGAGAACAACCTTTACACCCTACAAGTCCACATTGAAATACCACTCTCTGAAATTAGCTCCTTCAAAGACTAAGCCCACTGAGAAGGCAGCCAGCAGACAGCTAACCTGCTTGTCCTACCACAGAACACATCCAGGGTGACCTCCTTTCCACATACAACTTTGCATGGCCCAGCAATAAACCAGTATACATTCTAAAAGCACTTAGAGGGCAGCCCAGGTGGCTTGGCGGTTTAGCGCCGCCTTCAGCCCAGGGCCTAATTTAAAAAAATAAATAAATAAAAATTTTAAAAAAAGCACTTAGAGATTCAACATGATATGGCGAAAGAAATGAGAACAAACACCTATATACTTATCTGTACGCACCATATCCATATAAGTACACAAGATATGTATCTATGTAAAATATGTGAATCCACTCCAACTTTGTAATGCTATCTTTTTTTTTTTAAGATTTTATTTATTTATTCATGAGAGACACAGAAAGAGAGAGGCAGAGACACAGGCAGAGGGAGAAGCAGGGTCCATAAAGGGAGCCCGATGCGGGACTTGATCTCGGGACTCCAGGATCATGCCCTGAGCTGAAGGCAGACACTCAACCGCTGGGCCACCCAGGCGTAATGCTATCTTAATTAATTTTATTACAGATGAGAAGGAAAGCAGAGACAAATCCACAAATAGGTAAATGGAAATTTTTTTAGTGTAATTTATTTGGGGCAGGAAAAAAATGAAACTTCAGAAATGTATTTCAATCCACCTAGCAAAGATGTTTATTGGGCAAACTAATGGAAAAGTAATATAAATTTTACAAAATTTTATGAATCCTGGTACATCTTGCTTAATATTGCAAAATATCCATGCATAAACAAAACATGGTTGATCTATGAAGGCAAATGATGTCACATGTTTATGAGCCTATTAAAAAATTATCATTTGAAAATATTTCCCTGTTCACTCTATCTAGTCCTATTTCAAGCAATTGACTACACACACACCCCCATCTGGTGATGTCAAGCCTACCAAAAGTGAGAAGAGAACAAGAGGAGGGAAGGAAGGATTGCCTAGGGCCACCCTCTGTCCAGGGGTGCTCTGCTGTTCACAAACCCCTGTAAAGCTAAACCAATGAAAGTTGCCAAGGTGGGACACAGGTAACAATGGTGAGAGGTTACCAAAAAAAAAAAAAAAAGAAAAAGAAAAAGAAAAAGTAAGCAGCCAACTCTTCTGTAAGTATACAGAAAACACCATTTTTACCACATTTTCTGTACACTTACTACGGTTGTCACTGATTAACTGATCGGGCAATTTCCTATAATCTTTTGCATTTTCAAAGGTCCCAAAAAAGTTGAAAAGGGGATCTTGTCTCATATTCCAGGGGGATTTTAAAACTCTCAATTCTGTACCCAACTCTGCCTGGTTTGAAATGCAGGGAGAGAAAGGCTGTAGTAAACAGTGTCCTCTGATACATACTACCAACATTCTTTTCCTGAGAGGAGGCGGGGAAAAGAACCTTCGGCAATACCACAGCTGAAAATAATTTATCATCTTCTCTCCTAGAGCAGAGCACATGTGATGAGAAGCCTTATCCATCATGAATAAACCTGAGCACAGACACAGGCAAAGTGTCACGGGATGAGGGTAGAGGTCACATGGTAACCTGGAAGGTTCTTTAAGATGCCGTATTTCATGTGAAAGAGGAATACACAGGACTAAGAAAAATCCAAATTTCTACCAGGGAAGCAAGCAATATATATAAAAGGTACAGAGAATGGTAAAGAAAGGCTGTGGAGGTCCTTGGAAGAATATTAGAGAAAGTTATTTGGAAAAGTGCACATACTCTCAAAAGGTAAATCTATAGGGGGAAAAGGAAGAAAACAAATGTCACTTATTCAATGACTACATTAAATCTCTACTTCAATGTAAATTATATTTGACAAAGGAAATGGAATGATGCCTGGAATATATAATAAACAGCCTCACATCCATTATGTCATAATCATTCTGACTTAAAATAAGGTTGAAAACATTTTTTCTATACCTATGACACTTAACGAAAATGTGAATAGGATTCTACAATGCCATCATCATCAAAACTATGATAATCAAATCAAAACTATAATCAAAAACTATTCTAGGGCACCTGGGTGGCTTGGTCGGTTAAGTGTCTGCCTTTGGCTCGGGTCATGATCCCAGAGTCCTGGGATCGAGCCCTGTGTTGTGCTCCCTGTTCAGCGGGGAGCCTGCTTCTCCCTCTGCCCCTCCCCACTGCTCATGCTCTCTCTACCACTCTCTCTCTCAAATAAATAAAATCTTTGATTAAAAAACTATTCTAAAATATAACTACTGACAATCAAAGCTATCAATTTCATGAAACTAAATAAGCCTGATAATCTTTTAGCCAAGTTCAATGTCTTCATATTCGCATATAACAAAAGACAACAGTTTTCTCCATAAACTCTATATATTTAACTTTATGTTTTCCTGCATCCACTGCAAAGGCTCAACCCTAAACTAGCCCTTCTCCTTATTACCCAGAAATTTCCTGAGCTTCCTTCCCCAGTTATCTGAGCACTGCGGGCAAAACGAAGTATCTTTTACACTATTCTAAGCAAATTAATTCATAACCTAAATCTGTTCTCCCTCAAATTACAATACATTCTGTAAAAAATTCCTTTATTATTTTGCTACAGTGCCATACTATTCTATGTCACTGAAAGCTGACTGTTATGACCCACTTCTGTTTCACATATTTCCCCTAAAAATCATTCAATTAACCAATTCTAACATTAAGTACTTTTTACAGGAGTGTACAAGATTCCTGCTATTAGGATATCATTCTAACTTGCACGTAAACTTTATATTTCAGTTTGAAAAGGGATCCCACTTATGTACTTATAAATTTCTACCTTGTGTTCATTTTGATCATAGATCAATATTAAGTTCACCTTGAGTGAGCAAGTAAAAGAGACTATAATGTAAGAAAAGGCAAAGTGAGAAGAGGAGTTACTACTAGGTGAGGCATTTGTTTCGCATAAAGAGGATGATCAAAATAATTTAAGGCTACATGAAACCTTATCAAATTTTGTACTTGGTTTAATAAAAAAAAAATACAAAAAAGAACACACACTTGCCTATTCCGCTTTAAAATACAGAGCTTCCTAAGACCTGGGACTGCTGCACCCATTGGTTAGTATGGTTTTAGGGAGTTTAACTAGTATACATCATTTGCCAATAGAATTATGATGCAGGTAAGGAAATGTAAATAGTTAAGTTTCATCAGTGATACTATACATTGTATTACTCCTACCCACATTTTTCATTTTCTCACCCCCACATTCATTCTCTCTCTAAACATACCAGTTCCTACTTCATTCCGATTTCTCAGAGAACATATAAAAATATTCACAATGTTTCCTATGAAACAACTATGCAGAATATAAAGGTTTCTAACCATGCTACTGAGAGTCCAGTGCCTTTTTAAAAACAGAGGTTGGGCAGCCTGGGTGGCTCAGCAGTTTAAAGGCCTGCCTTCCGCCCAGGGCGTGATCCTGGAGTCCCAGGATTGAGTCCCACATCAGGCTCCCTGCATGGAGCCTGCTCCTCCCTCTGCCTGTGTCTCTGCCTCTCTCTCTCTCTCTCTCTCTCTCTCTATCATGAATAAATAAAATCATTAAAAAAAAAAAAAAGAAACATGTAGGGTCCACTTAACCGTGGATTCTTTAAAAAATAAATAAATAAAAATAAAAAAACAGGGGTTATGGCAAACATTTCTCAATTTCTTGAAAATAGCTTTAAAGGTTCTGTATATAAATCAGGGTGTCCCATTAAATAGAATACTGCCCCTACACTACATCTTCCAGACTGCAATGTATACCTGGAAAGAGCACAAAGTGTTCTGGAAGACCACGTATCTTAAGTTTCTACTTCAAAAATATACACACAAGCCCTCTGTACTCTGGGTTTGACACCTGTCAAGATCTCTGTGTATTCAATGGCCAATGCTCCTCAGCACTAAAACTAAAACAGGGAGATTAAAGGCTTTTTTCTCATCATGGTAAAGGGAATAGTTTTAAAATACCATTTGGTATTTAAAATTGTTTAGATCATCAGTATCCAAATAATTTTTATTGGTTGCATATAAACTTGGTAGTTAACAGCTTTTAACCTATCAGAATCATTCATAACTATTTTGTAGAATAAATTTAAGTTTTCTGACTGTACTTTTAACTTTTCCATTTTTCATATTTTTAATTTGAATAAATGATGTCCTATTGAAAGGTTAACCTGCAAATACATACATATCAATATTTCTTTCATCATGAACCATTTAGGGTTCCCCTATTGTATCTTAAGTGCATTAAGGCCCTATATTTTATGTCTATCACTTTGTACCCCCAATGCCAGACCCAATGCCTCAGTTTAAAGAATTAGCCATTATACAACAGATATCTCAGCATATCACTAATGCCCCCTCCTCCAGCCACAAAAATGTAGGAGAATCAATAAGCTGCACTGTCTCCCTAAGGTTTTACTCATACAAGGGAGGGGTTTGCATTGGGGCAGCATCTTCCATTTCTCCACTGATACTGTGCCATTTAAAAGGGGAAGCACATGCTGATGACAATTTTCTAGTTCTACAACTCCTTGTTTGTGTAATGACCCGCTCCAGCCTTCAGAGTGAACCTCTTAGAACAGTGTGGTCTGGCATGCTTCCCATCAACAGCGTCCAAAGAATCTAGCAATCTCTTCTCTCCACTTCACATTTTTTTGTTTCAAATGATGACTTTTTTTTTAAGATTTATGGATTTATGTGAGAGAGAGAGCATACACGAGTGCGTGCAAGCAGGGAGTGGAGCAGAGAGAGAGAGGGAGAGACTCTCAAGCCAACTCCCTGCTGGGCACAGAGCCCAAGGCAGGGCTCTATCTCAGGACCCTAAGATCATGACCTGAGCTGAAATCAAGAGTTGGATGCTTAATGGACTAAAGCACCCACGTGCCCCTTCCCACTTTCCATTCTACCTACATTCTCACGTGCCCAAGAAGGAAATGCATTAAATGCTATTTATTGCTTATTACATTCGAACACCTTTTCTCCAAAAAGTCCAAAGTTCTCTACACACTGCCTTTTCACACATTTTAAGTTCCATCAATATTTGCTAACCATCCAACAACAAATATTATTGAAAACTATATTATCGGGCATCCACAAACAAAATGTTTGAAATAAATTTTTATTATTAATTTCACCTGGCTCCCTGGTTCACAGCTTATATTTAAGCATTTTGGATGTAATTCCAGTATAAAACAAGTAACCATGTGAATATGTTGAAAATAGTAACTGGTTCTTGATCAATCAAAATCATATCTTAATAAACTTATTTTTCTGCATTATAATACTCTTATGTCTTCATATAAATGTACTTTGAGTTCTTGAGCTTCTTTTCTGAGTTTTTTCTGACCCCTCTACTACTATCAGCTAGTATTTTGTTGTTCTTGGGGAAAGTGTTTTGGTGGAGATAAGAACAGAAATGCCGAGAAGCAGAGGCACCCTCCCATTAGACCCGTGTAGGTATTCCAATTAAGTGAAATTACAAAAATTTAAAATCCTCTTCTTCTGTCACACTAGCCATATGCAAGTGCTCAACAGCCACACGTGGCTAGTGGCTACTGAACTGAATGCAGCAAATAGAGCTCCGTTGAATTTTCACTACAGTAGAAAATACAGGCAGTATTGGTCTAGAGGGCAAGCAGGAGAACAGCAGGTAGAGGGAAGGAGGGACGACTGAAAAAGTCCATTCCTGAGGCCTAGAGAAGCAGGATATACTCAGATGTTGCAAATACTTCAATATGTCTTAAGTGGAGGCCAGATCTTGAAGGGCCTTATAATTCACTGAATTCATGGAGAAATCACTCTCAAGTTGTTAAGCCATACTATTTATAAAGATATACACTGTGAAAAGATTTACTGACTTGTGGACCACAGACTGGATGAGGTGGAAATGGTACAAGACTAGAACCAAGAAGCCCAATTTGAAGGCTCTAGCAGGAATTCAGGTAAACAATGATGGTGCAGCCAAAAAGGGAGAGAACTACCCAACCATCTGACTCAAGTTTCTGACCGGATGTTGGAAAATGAAGAGTCTAGGATGACAGGACCCTGGCTTGGGTAACTCCGCAGATGGTCATACCATTCACCAAAATATGGGGAATTGAAGAGGAGTTTACATGGGGTGGGGGAGAGGTGTAGAAATAACCCAGAGCTCTCCAGGAAGCCATACAAAAGAAGTGAAGAGCCCAAGAGAGAAAGCTGAGCTAAAGATATGGCTGTCTGGGCCACTGACAAACAGAAAGAAGGCAAAGTCTGAGAGTAGATAAGATCACCCAGAAAAATATGTTTAGTGATAAGAGAAAAGAACAAGGACAGTATCCTGAGGAATACCAACACTTATAGGGCAAGCAGAAGCGTCCACCAGCATGACAAAAGCAAACACCAAAAAAAAAAAGAAAAAACAAAAACACAAAAACAGCTTTAAGAAGGAGGTGATCAACAGGTTCAAAGGCTACAGGGAAAACAGAACAGTGTCCACCAGTCTCCACAGGCAGAACACCAGTAACTCCACAAAGGTAGTTTCTATAAAGCAGTAGGGCCAGAAGCTCCAGTGCTTGAGTTAAGATGGTGACGGGTGGAGAAAAGAGTAAAGATGGCTGCCAAGCTCCAACAGAGGAGGGGAAGGGACAGCAAGCAGCAGTGAAGGTGACTAGTCGATCAAGGGCTGGAATACGTCTACTCAACATGAGGGAAATGGGATTTGTGTTCCAACACAACTCAAGCAATCCTGGGAACATTCCTCAGTCTCTCTGTGCCTTGATATAAAGTGGGGATGACCATAGCATCTACTCCACAGGGTTATTAGGGTGAGGTACATTAGTATTTGTAAAGCACTTAGAACAGTGCCTGCCATTTGGCAAGCACTATACAGGCATGTGTTAGATAAAATACATTAACACTGAGAGGAGGAGACATAGGGAGTGAGAGGTCCAAGGAGGAGCATAGAAAAAGGGGAATGATTAAAGGCATGAGTCTCTGAGGTGGCGGTGGGGCGGGGGGCAGGAGGGGAGACCCATGCACAGGGCATAGGATCTGCCTCTTTCATCGGGACAAGCAGAAGGATGGGTACAGATGCAGAGTTAACAAGTGAATATGGTTCATTCCCATGGCTTTGACTGGCTAGTTCAATTCCAAGGGAGGCAGTGGTCTTGAGGTATAGTTTTAAAGAAACAAATTGGAGACAAAACAAGTGGAAAGCAGAAGATACACTGTGCTCACGGATTGAAGAATTAACGTTATTAAAATAGGTTATAAAAAAGGTTATTAAAGATGTCCACACTACCCAAAGCAATCTATAGATTCAATACAATCCCTATCAAAATTCCAATAGCATTTTTCACAGAAATAGAACAATCCTAAAATTTGTATGGAAACACAAAAGACCCTGCACATCAACAGAACAAAGTGGCATGGTCACAGGGTGCCATGAACACACTAAGGTCTGACATCAACTCTGAAATGACATCTGGTTCTAGAAATGATAATTCCACCCTAGCTCTAATATTTGAGGACTGAATTAGAGTGTATATACAAAGCACTTAACACACTCCCTGCAGATGATCAAACAACTTTCTTCTTTAATGTGAGAAATTTAAATATGCAAAGTATGTCACCCAGGCTGTGTGGCCTTGATCCAGTTAGTTAGCCTCTCTGGTTCTTGATTCTTCACCTCAGGAGAGGGGAAGTGGAAAGGTGGCTGAACGAAAGGACAAATATCTTAGTATTCTGAGGCACTAAGTACTTCACAATTGGAAACCGGTGAAATTCTCTTCTGAAATTCACACTTCTAGTGACAGAAAAGTAATGAAAATTTCAAAAGTACAGATAATTGATAAAAACTGAATATACAGGTAAATTGAACACACATATATTATGTAAATAATTCAGTAGCTTTTTAAAAAAGTTTATTTATTTGAGAGAGAGAGAAAAAACAAGTATGGGAGGGGCAGAGGGAGAAAGAGATTCCCCCCTGAGCAGGGAGCCCAAAATGAAGCTTGAACCCAGGATCCTGATATCATGATCTGAACTGAAGCAAGATGCTTAACCAACTGAGTCACCTAGGCACCCCAATAATTCAGTAACTTTAAAGTTTAAAGAATTCATTCTGAATTCATGGAGAAATAAATCACTTTAAAGTTTTCAGCTATGCCATTTGGAAAGATACATATTTTATAGAAGGAATCCCCCCCTTACTAAAATGTGGGGACCACTAGCAACTCAAGTAACTGTTCCCGCCCCCCCCCCCCCAAAGGTAAATTAGCACCTGGTTCATATGGTGAATTAGGAAACCACCATTTCTCAGAAGACGTTCACTTGCAACGCTATAAATGGGCATCCTAGGGAATCCCTCTGCTTCGGGCCCACCTTCAGAAAGGGCAGTCAGGGCAGTACACCTGCAGGCCCTCCTCTACGACAAAGACCTCAGAAGCCTGCCAGGTCCTTTCCCAAATGTCTGGAAGTGTTGGTCCAAAGACCAAGCAGTCACCTAAAGCAAATTTCTCAGAAGAATGAACTGCATGCCATCTTTATTCGAGGCAGCACACAATCTCTCTCCCAAATCACCAATAATATAAACTGTTGGTCACAGAACTGTAATCCTTCCATTAAATTAATGATTTAAGGGTTTAGAATAGAACTACAAAGCATCCTATAAAGTGCTGAAGAATTGGATTGCTAATTGCATTCTTCCCATTTCCCATTTATTTGCTGAACAAACTTGAGTGAGAAGTAATCTCTTTAATTTCCTTTTCCAAAAGTAAAATAGGTTAATGTCAATTGTCATCTTCAGGGATGTTGAAGGATAACTTCTTCAAATTCCTACTACAAATATACTTACTATAAAAATATATTAAAATGTTTATTATCCACTATGACTAGTCTTCTTTTTTTTAAGATTTTATTTCTTTATTCATGAGTGACACAGTGAGAGAGGCAGAGACATAGGCAGAGGGAGAAGCAAGCCCCATGCAGGGAGCCCGATGTGGGACTCGGTCCGGGGACTCTAGGATCATGCCCTAAGCCAAAGGCAGACACTCAATCGCTGAGCCACTCAGGTGTCCCCTATGATTAGTCTTGTAGGTCTAGCCTAGAACAGTCCTTTCCTCAGATTCCCAACTATACACAGATGGAAGAGCTCTTCCATCAAAACAAAACAAAACAAAACAAAAAAACACACACAAAAAAAAACCCCAAAACACACGTACACAAACACAAAATTTTAGCTTCCACAATTTTAAAAACTTTCAGAAAAAAATCACAGACCATTTCTTTAAAATATCTCATTCCCTGATCAAGCCCCATGTCGGGCTCTGCATTCAGCACAGAGTCTGCTTGAGATTTTCTCTCTCTCCCTTTCTCTCTGCCCCTCTCCCTGCGTGCACATGCACTCTCTCACTCAAATAAATAAATCTTTAAAAAAATAAAACATCTCCTTCCCTTACGACCCACCCGCGGTAGATTTCCCTATCTCTGGAATCTAGATAAGCACTTCTGCAGTCTGCAGGGCTTCATCACACAAGCCCAAAAGGTCCCCCTCCCTAGAGCTCCCAGAGAGTAAGGGAGACTTTGGTCATTGCCAACAGAGCCCTGTGCCAACTACCCACGGGCTGAGGGCTCATGGAGTGCTGCTCATGTCTAATTTTATCCCCAGTACTCATCACCATGGCGAGGATAAAGCAGCTGAATGTACATGCCTATAGAAGAAATAAAGAGTAAAGAGTTTTTCTTTTCAATAAGTAATCCACAAAAATTTGAGTGTCTACTTCATGATATGGAAAGTCAAACTGGAAACACCTGAGTGCTGTATTTGCAAATCCCATCATCCATTTCTGAATTTGTCCAAAAACTTATCTCCCCTTGATCTTACGTAACTAATAGTTCCAAGCAGACCCCCTTTCAACACAAGTTTATGATTTCATATTAGCATTTTCTCATCTTCATCTTTTATTGACCGTTGTCAAAAATTAGGCCTATAAATGTCAAGTTTACTTATAAAATCACCACCTCTCGTTAAAGATTAGTGTTGCACAATTATGGCACCTCTTCAACACTTTAGAAAAGCTTAAAACAATAGTAAAGAAAAATGAGAAAAAAGGAGTATCATGGCTGGGGGGATGGTAGAAGAGAGCAGCATCTGGAAATTTGGGGAAAACCAGTTGTGAAGCCAGCTAGATCTGGCTTACACACTTTCGCCACCTCAAGCAAATTAAAGCAGCTCTCTGACTTCAGCTTCCTCATCTAAGAAAATATGAAAATAGTATTCTACAACCTCCCTCAGAGGACAGCTTAGAAGTGCTCTCTCAAAAGTAGCCATTATCAGAATGCCTTACACACGACAGATGGTAAACAATAGTTGTCCTCCCACATTCTGCACCAACCCTACCTAGTCATCTAGATTTTCCTGCTCACAGCTTCACTGACAAATATACTGGGTACCTCCACGGGAGCTGACAGTACGAAACTCAAATGGTATTACACCAAGTCCTGAACTCTTCTGCCCTATAAAGAATTAAAAAATCCTTAAAAAAAAAAAAATTCAGAACCACAGAAGCCTGTTACCTTACTAGGATAGAGACAGGGCAGGCAGAAAGAGTCCAGAAGGCTGCAGGGCAAGTCCCTGGATGAACATCTTCACAGACAATGAAGGAAATTCTGCTTTCAGGCATCTAGACTCTGGGAATCACAGAAGGCAAATGCTAAAGAACTCAAGACCTAATCCAATCACTTGACCTTACAGAGAAACAGTGAGAAGGTAAATGCTTCATTCAAGGTCATTCAGCTACTCAGAGGGAGAGAGAGAGAGCGAAGACTCCAAGACAAGTGCTGGTTCCTACTGTAATATATACCCTAAACTGTTAAGGAATGTATGCCTTTATTCTCAGGCAAGTGTCCTCTCAGACTAGACAACTGTATATATAATTAGAAAAATGTTAACAGACATTTGAGGCAATACAATTTTAAAACAGTACACCCAAACACCATCTATGGAGTAAGCTAAAGTCATAACTTGAAGCGATTCCAAATAAGGTGGCATTCTAAAAACGTTCTGTTCTAACCGTTGGCGTTATCACTGAATGTGGTGTTGTGTCTCCAAGGTCACTATGCTGAAGGAAACAACATTCATTTGCATAATTTCTGGTGTATTAAGTCAACTATGTCATGAAAATTTTTTTCTCTTAAACAGCAGAGGAGTTGCTTCCCCAAAATGTCTCTGAGTGCTAAGTCCTTCTTTCTACACGCAAAGATATTTGCCCTCTATGCATTGTTCCCATATGCCTGTATCTTTCTAGATGGTAGTTAATGCCATAAGCTATTCAATTCAAGGTAAATAGTTTGTGTGATCAAATTGCAAGCTTTTTTCAAAAACAGTTTTTCATGGGGAAAAAAACCCAACTTACAAACTATGATTATTCAGACTTAAGTGTGTGACAGGCATTTTCTCAAAAATGAACAAAATAAGTCTGTCACTTAAGAAAAACAATCGACAGTTTGTTGCCAATGATAAAATTTGACTTTCAAGCAAAAATGAGAATTTTGGAAAATCTGTATCCACCACTATGAACTTGACAGCTTCCCAATACTTAAAGAATTTTTTATTAGATAGATAGTAAGAGGAATAAGACTTTAAAAAATACTGTATAATGAAATGTGTCAATAAGTGAAAGATTTATGTAACTCGCTGAACCAATATTTTCCAAATTACCAATGCATGATGTTACAAAACTGTACACATGGATGGAAGATCCGTTCAAAGCACAAGATACACCAATGCATTTTAATGAAACCAAATACAAAAATTTCACTAATACGGATTTCAGATTCCACATTGCAACTAACCTGTAAGAAATTACTCCTTATAGGGACACCTGGGTGGCTCAGTGGTTGAGCACCTGCCTTCGGCTCAGGGCGTGATCCTGGGGTCCTGGGATCGAGTCCCGCATCGGGCTCCCCACAGGGAGCGTGCTTCTCCCTCAGCCTGTGTCTCTGCCTCTCTTTGTCGTCTCTCATTAATAAATAAATAAAATCTAAAAAAAAAAAAAAAAAAAAGAAAGAAAGAAAAAGAAACTACTCCTTATAGTTTTAGTATAAAATTATCTAAAAAGGCTATTCAAATATTCCTCCCTTTTTTTTTCATTCCTCCCTTTTCAATTACAAATCTGCATGCTAGATTTTCTTCATGTTCTTCAACCAAAACAACATATTATAACAGATGGAATGCAGAAGCAGCTATCAAAATCTAACGGTCTTCTCTTGAGCCAGGCACTAAAGAGATTTACAAAAACAAAGTAATACCCTTCATTCTCGCTAAACTTTTGCTTTGGAAAACACTTATTTTTCATAAAAATTAAGTTGATTAACATGTAAAACTATTCTTGGTTAACAGCACTGCTGAGAAATGCAATGTACATACACTTAAAACTTACACATCATGAAACATCTAAACATGGTAAAACAAAAAATTAAACAAAAAAGGCCTTTCAAATATGATACCCTGGACATGGACAGTATGGCCACAAGTCGTAGCCGTGGAGATCTAGAAACTCAGTAATTTCCACTGCCACAATCACCAAAAAAAGGTCACAGATATCCTTGACAAGGGAGAGGCCAAATAAGGAGCCACAGACTCTATTATGAAGGTTACTTGATTAAAATGCCTGGCTTTCAAGAGAAGTTGGGGTGTGGAATGCAAAGAAGAGAAAGTTTAAGAACCAGCAAATCAAATGACTTGGCTGTGATTAGCCTAGTGGCTACACAGGGGAGAAAAGGAAGAGAATACCTTACTTTGGCTTTTAGCTTACTATATAAATATTTCAGCACTCACCCATTTGTTGTTCTTTTTATAAGAATGAGACATCCACACTCCTACTCTTACTGCTATGTATGAACATCAGAGAAAGACCCAAAAGCTTTCTACGTGTATCTTAAGTCTACGGCCATACTACCCTGAACGCGCCCAATCTCATCTATGTGTATCTTAGCTTCAATAATCCTATGAAATAAGCAGTACAAATATTATCCCCATTTACAGAGGGTGAAACTAAGTCTCAAAAGTTTATTTTTTATTTTATTTTTATTATTTTTTTTCAAAAGTTTAAAAGACTGCCACAGTTGAGTGGAAGAACCCATATCCCTACCCCCACGTCTTCTGGGCTTTTATTTGAATCCTCTTCCACACACTGCTCAGACACTGGTTCTCCCTGGGTGGTCCTGCACCAGCATCACTGACACCTTGGGGAACTTGTTAGAAATATGACGTCTCAGGCCAACCCATACCTACTAGATTTGAAACTCTTGGGGTGAGCCCCAGCAATCGGTGTTCACAAAGCCTTCCAGTCATTCTGATGTATGAACCGAGGACCTAGGAACAATGACACTCCAGAGAGACAGCTGTCCACTAAGACAATTATGTAAATAATATAAACAACTTGATACCAATACAATACAGCCAGAGCTGCCATAACAAAAAAACCACAGACTGAATGCTTTGAACAACAGAAACATCCTTCTCATAGCTCTGAAGGCTCAAAGTTCAAGATCAAGGAACCAGCAGGACAGGCTTCATTCTGAGCCCTCTTCTCCTGGCTTGAACATGGCCACCATCTCCTCTGTGCTCACATGACCTCTTTGTGCACAAAAAGAAAAAAATCTTTCTCTTCCTCTTTTTACAAGGCCATCAATCCTATTGGATTCAGGCCCCATCCATATGACCTCATTTAACCAGAACTATTTTCACAAGGGCTCTATTTCCAAATACAATTACACTGAGATTGGGACTTCCACGTGTAAGTTTGGGAGAACAAAATTCTGTCCCTAACTGAATTCAGAAGGAAAATGTTCAGGTCCCATGCAAAGGCTGATGCTGCTGGTCTAGGACCTCACCTGCAGAACCTGCAACACAGAGGGACAAAGAGAACGAAGTTTACTTGGAAAAGCAGCAAGTATCATGGGAATCCCAGCACTGATCCAAAGCAGCTGAGGAGGACTCACGGGGATTTCCACAGGAAGTAAGGAAGGAGGGAAAAGTCATTTCCCACACTGGTGCCTCATGCTAACTGGTAGTGGTAAACACTTACTGAGCATATGCTCATGTGCCTGGCCTTACATGGTAAGGCTTCAGATGTACTGGCTCATTTAATCCGCGTTACCCTCATTATGGAAATGGAAACAGAGGATTTAAAGGTTAAGTAGCCTGTCAAGGATCCACCACTGGCAAGGGGCAGCAATGGGAATAATCCCCAAGACAGTTTTAACCTCTACACTCTACTAGAAGGGAGAAAAGAGTGCAGGCTTGTATCTGATCTTCAATCATTGAGAGCAATCCCAGGCACTATAGGCCATCCAGCACAATGGTGTCGAGAACAGCTGTTAAGGAAACACAAAAGACCAAAACACACAGGGAATGATACTCGACTTCACTGATAATGAAAGTGTGCACCTACCAAACTGGCAAAGGACAATAATGTCCTGAGTTGGCAAGTGCAGAAAAATGAGCAACTCCCACACCACTGAAAAGATTATGAAATGATGTGTCCTTTCAGGGCAGGGCAATCCAGGAAAACACACCATATAGAAAATGAACACAGCCTGTGACCCCATGACAATCCTTTCTAGGAATGCATCCTAAAGGTGCATGGAGATATATGTGAAAGGCTAATCTGTATGGCAGCACTGTTTTCAAGAGTAAAACACTAGAAATGACCTAAATGTCCATTAAAAGAGGACAGGTATGTGAAGTTACGTGGTAGAGGATATCATTGTTTGAGCTATCTGAAAAGATAAGGTATAGCTCTATGCATTGATATGAAACATCAGCCACAGTATTCTGAAAAAAAAGGGAATTACAGGTGTATTAATACATTAGTAGTGTGAAAACCTATCTCCCACTGAAAGGCCTAGAGGGATAATTAATGTACCAATGTTTATTGGGCATGGGGGCTTTCATTTTCTACTTCATACACACTTTGTGGTGTGAAATCTTTTGGAATAAGCATCCTTACAATCAGCCAGATGTTAGAGATAAATTTTATTACAATTTTCCCCTCATGTCAAATGGATCTAGCTTCTATCCAAATTCTGCTAGCTGCTAACGGCTGGCTTACTAATTCTCACAAAACCTCAATTTTCTCCTAGGAGCCACTGTTGGGATAAGAATGCCTATTATCGGGACGCCTGGGTGGCTCCACAGTTGAACATCTGCCTTCGACCCGGGGCGTGATCCTAGAGTCCCAGGATTGAGTCCCACGTCAGGCTCCCTTCATGGAGCCTGCTTCTCTCTGCCTCTCTCTTTTTCTGTGTCTCTCATGAATAAATAAATCAATCTTAAAAAAGAGAGAGAGAGAGAGAGAGAGAGAGAGAGAATGCCTATTGTCTACTCTCAGGCTACATCCTTGGCTTTCCTTCCTGGTGCTCACCAGGGCAGTACACACAACCCTGCATGTTGGGACAAGGGTTTGCTGGGTTAAGAGTCCCTTAAGGGTAGGTCTGTGTGCTCATGCATCTCTGGTGTCTCAGGGTCCCCCAGAACACCTAGTACAAAGAGATGATCAAGTAGTAATTAATAAGCAAGAAAATCTACAGCTAGCATATTTAACCAATACTAGTAATGTAAGATATTTCACTTTCAAGAGAATTTTGGAAAAAATATTTATGAATCCTTGAAACCCCATACACACTCCAAATATTTTAAAAGTATAAAACTGATCTACCAGGGGGCCTGAAATGGCTCAGTCGGTCAAGCATCTACCTTCGACTCAGGTCATGATCCTGGGGTTCTGGGACCGAACCCTAAGTCATACACCCTGCTCAGTGGGGAGTCTGCTACACTCTCTCCCCCTGCCCATCCCCCCACTCATGAGCACCCTCTATTTCAAATAAATAAATAAAAACTTTAAAAATAAATAAATAAATAAATAAAAATGATCTATCTAAATTTCTTCATTGCAGAGTTGATGAAAGATGTCTAAATTTTCCATATTCCTGCTTTGAAAGTTTAAAAAATATTTCAGTCCACTCATCTGAAATTACAATTTAGACTTACCTAACTCAGAAACAAAATCTGTCATCTCCAAAGTTCCCTACCCTATGGGTGATAAATTCTTTCCCATAACCAAACAGTGCCATGCATTTACTCGAGTGCAGAGTGCAGAATGCTATACACGAACATATGATCAGAATTAAGTCTGTCAGCTTTTACAGCTAGTTCCTCTCTACTTACTCATCCCCTGCATGGCTAAATTTTAACACAGAACCACCTGAGTGGCAGTGTGACCAAGAGGAAAGTACTAGGGTAGAAGATGGGACTTACTGTGCTATCTCAAAGGGCCCATCTATATCTAGACCATAATAACCCCTTCTCTCCAGGTGAACAAAATGTACAATGAAATAACAAATGTGACTTACTTTTGAGTTCTCAGAAAAGTCCTACACATGAGGTACTTGGGCAGCTCCGTGGGTTAAACAGCTGCCTTAGGTTCGAATCATGGTCCCAGGGTCCCAGGATCCAGTCCCACATCAGGCTACCTGCTCAGTGGGGAGCCTACTTCTCCCTCTGCCTGCCACTTCTGCTTGTGCACTCTCTCTCTCTGTCAGATAAATAAATAAAATCTTAAAAAAAAAAAAAAAAAAAGTCCTACACAAAGGTATTGTCAAATCCAATAACTAACCAAAGTGTTTACATCATAACCAAAAGTAACTAAATGAAAACACTACAGTGACACAGTTTCCTTCATTTTCAAGCAGGCTAATCACCATACTCCTAATTTGACAATAAACTAAGGTTTTAAATGGAATTCTAGTAATTTCCTTTTCAAGACAGAATGTAGCGCCTTCACCAGATGACCAAACTTAACATGACCAGTAAACAGGACGAAGAGATGTCACGTGCCCCTGTGTGACACCCTGAGGAAAGACACACCACCGCCCATGCATTACTCTGGCCAAAAAAGGCTTAACCTAAATCTAAACAGGAGGAAAAAAAAAAACTACTTTGCTAATTAGGTTGCTATTTTGGCCACCTCAAAGAGATGTCTAATTTCTGAAAGCCACTACAGTATAATATTTGCTGTCTTTCATAAAGTTTTCTCTGCTGTACCCATGCCAAAAACTACTACAAAGAAGCAAATCGATGACATTTTCCCTCCAATGATTAACTTCCATATACTTTCATGCAACAAATATCTATTGAGCACCTGCCATTATGTCAAGCACTGTTCTAGGCACTGGGGATGCATCAGTAAACACCATAGACAACAATTCTCCCCTTCAGAGCTGAACTGCATTCTAGTGAGGATCAAGTCAGAGTAAGTAGGTAAAATATAAATAAATAATTAAAAGGCAAAACAAGAAAAACCACGGCACAGAAGGAAGGGGGACAGGTAGTTTTAAGGAAAGGGTGTGATTTTAGAGTGGGTGGTACAGGGAATTCTCCCAGGGAAAAGGACTCTGAGGATGTGGAAGGAGCTGACAAGGAAGCTGGACAACCAAGAGGACTGCTGGGGATTGGGGGATGGGGGGTGGGCAGAGACCATGAGGTAGGCCTCCCTGCCCCCCCGCCCCCAGAACCCCCAGACCCCCCCGCCCCCAGTGTCCCAGGGAAGCCACTGCGCAGGGTGCAGCAAGGAGGAAGGTGAGGCACGGAAGCACTGTGGAGGAGGGGCCGCTGTGACTTGGGCTCTGGCACTGGCTCTGTGGATGGAAAGAGCCTGCAGAGTGAGGGCAGGGAGCAGACCAGTGAGGGCGCCGGCCGCGGCCAGGCTGCAGGAAGAAATGGCCGCTGAAGCAGGGGGGTGAAGTGGAGGTGCAAGTTGTCTGATTCTGCACATACGTGGTAGAGCCAACAGGATCTGAGGATGAATCTGATGCAGTGAGAGAGAGGAGTAAAGAGAATTCCAAGGTTCCCATCAACACCTCCGTGTGATAAAGGTTCTGAAAGCAATGCTGGTGGAAAGCACCTCAACTCGCTGTGCCCTCTTGCTGTGCACCACAGTCCTATGAGGCAGGCTGTGCAGGGTCAGTGTTTCCACCTTTTCTAAATGCAAGAACGAGGCCTGAATGGGTGTTTTGTCCATACATAGCAGTACTGGAAACAAAACAGGAGCCTAGATTTCCTTCCCAAGTTCAGGGTTTTTTCCATTATATCATGTAGTTGGGTTTTTGTTTCCCATTTTTTTTAAGGTAAAAGGTTACCATATACAAAATATACAGAAAATGGAGAAGCCTTGTTCTGGGACATTTTAATGGCTTGCTGGTACCCAAGAACTTGCTAACGTGAACTCTTCTGCACCAAGAGATCAGCAAGTGCTTTTTACCAAACTGTCAGGTATATGCAGGGCCATCTGTATGCTGAGAAGCTCCCTGACGTTTGGCCCTGGCTGGTTCTAGAAGGAATATATACAACTAGAAGAACAGCAGTGGCCCATCCATCCTTATTTATAGAAAAAGCACCTCAAATTTTAGCCCCATGTTGTCACCTATCTACCCTCATCTGTTTTAGGAGGCAAATCACGTCAACATTACTGCGTTTCTTTAACATCACCTCTAAACCCTAATATCTCTCTCCAATCACATTCCTTGCAGATCGTAGGAGACCTTCCTTTAGCTATCCTGTACACCCAAACAAGTCCGACAGACTATTTCTCTCTTGTCACTGCCAGAATTCCTTTTCACTGCCCACTGTACCACGTGCACCCTCAATGCCCACCACCACCCTTACCAGCCTAAGTCCATCCATTCATTCATTCATTCACTGAGCACATCTCTGATGGGAGCTAAGCCCGCTGTAAGCACCCAGATTTCCGGTTCCCCACCGGCAGACATGGAATACTAATTATAAATGGGATAAAGGTTATGAAAGCAGAACAGGCAGCCGAGGCCAAGGGACGGTGGGGGCGGGGGGGGGGGGGAGGAGGTGCTAACCAGTGCTACAGCCAGGGCAGGTCTCTCTGGGTAATGACCAGAGGGGAAGGCGGGGCAGAAACCAGGCAAATGAGGGAAGGCAGGTGGGTCAAGCTCCAAGCGGTCAGAGTGGCTCAAACAACACTAGAGAGAGAGAGAGAGAGAGAGAGAGAGAGAGAGCAGGATATTTGAGGAGGGCAGTACACCTAACCAGAAAGGCCAGGGAGCAAGTCCGGGAGGACCAAGGGGCAAGAGCACTTTAGAAATCACATCAAAACTCCTGGCCTGGGGCAGCCCCGGTGGCCCAGCGGTTTAGCGCCACCTTTGGCCCGGGGTGTGATCCTGGAGACCCGAGATCAAGTCCCACATCAGGCTCCCTGCATGGAGACTGGTTCTCCCTCTGCCTGTGTCTCTGCCTCTCTCTTTCTCTGTGTCTGTCATGAATAAATAAAATCTTTTAAAACAAAAACAAAAACTCCTAGCCTGTATGAAGACAATGAGAAGTTGATGCAGAGTGTTAAGCAGAGAAGTGAAAAGATCAGGCTTTTGGGGGGAAAGGTCATTTTAATTACATGATACTTCTTCCTTGATTTCATGTAGAATCTCTGTTGGGTTACCCCACACAGCAACAGCTCTAGAAGAGCTCTTCATCAGCTCTGGCCACCTCCTCCAAAGCTTCTGGCCTCTAGACAGTCAACACCCTGTAGAGAACGTTGCCTCTGCAAACAAAACAATGTTTTGATCCTGTCGTTCTCATTTCAGAATTGTGATTGCTTCTGCCTACTGATCCTAACTGTACAGTAACGGCCCGTCACCCACTGCGTTCTAGAAAAAAAAGCACACTAACAAGTTGCTCCTCCAATATAGCACTGCTTTTAAATTAAAACAAACAAAAACTACCTTAAAACGTTCACACAAGCTTCTACAGCAATTTAATTTGGAAGGAGTTCTTTCCTTTTCACCGATATATGTTAAAATATTTTATATTTTTTAAGATTTTATTTTATATATAGTAGGAGAGACCGCGAGCAAGAGGAGGAGCAGAGGGAGAGAAACAAAGAGTATCTCAAGGGCTCAATCTCAGGACCCTGAGATCATGACAAGAGCCAAAATCAAGAGTCGAATGCTTAACCTAACCCACTGAGGCACACAGAGCCCTTGTACTGAAATATTTTAAAATAAAAAGAATACGCTGCCTAGGATTTCCTTCAAGTAATACAGAACCTGGGGGAAGCTGACAAGTATGTGAATGAAGTACATCTGGCTATGACAGCTGATTCTACTATTCTGTCTCCTTTTGTGTGTTAAAAGGGGTTCTACTATCTGGGCATCTGAAGCATCTCAAAGTACTCAAACTCTACATAGAATCCCCTTCTTTTGTTCTGTTACTTTCCCTGAAAGTTGATGTTGCTTAGAATGATAGCAAACTTAACCATCAAAGATTAAGCTATTGCGATCTAACTTATGTTACAAAAGAGAAAATTCCAATTTTAGGGCAAATACCTCAATGAAGCATTTGGATTTTTTTTTTTTTTAAGATTTTATTTATTTATTCATGAGGGACACAGAGAGAGAGGCAGAGATGAAGGCAGAGGGAGAAGCAGGCTCCACTGGGAGCCTGATGTGGAACTTGATCCTGTGTCTTCATGATCACACTCTGGGCCAAAGGCAGACACCAAACTACTGAGCCACCCAGGAATCCCCTGGATTTATTTTTTAAAAACAGTCCTGCCTAAACATCTTCCTTCCACCAAATTTATTTTAGTCTCACAATTCTTAGCATTATGGATTTATAAAGCTGTGAATAATTTGTGTTAATAGATACGTTTCCAATCACCTTCTACCATCAACTTAAATATCTTCTACTTCATTTGTAACTCTATATATGAAAAACGGTCATTACATGTGGTAAACTGGCTTACAGAATCACTGACTTCCAAGGCTGAAAAGATCATTCAAGGCTCCCCAACCAGTCATTTGATGTTTTTGTCTTTAGATTAACATGCATATGCAACCTGGTAAGTTTTAGTGGGTAATTTAATGCTACACACTACATACACTACGTACAGTAGAAAATGTGGAGGATCAGGAAAACTTGTTTTGTCCACAATGGTGGATCAATTACTCGTGCCTTCCTAGTATCTCACACTAAATAATTATCGCTCAAGGAAATAACACTAATATCTCTATGTCGTGTTAGAGTTTCCACTGTAGACAATTACAGGCTACAAAAAAAATTTTGTGCTCACCTTCTGCATAGCAAACTTTACCATACTGTGTTCAGTCGTTGGAGCTTCCCCACAATTAGTGTGAGAAATAACACCATTTCCACTCTCGCTCAACATTTAAAGTCAAAGTCATCAAACAGCGGAAGATTTCATTACCACCCTGTACTGACAGAGACCAATATTAATTATTATTTGAATTAACCTCTGAGCCATGGTTTTCATCAGTACTCAGAAAAGACAGGGACAATTTCTAATTACATGCCACCCTCATTATAAGTCACTAGGCCACAAAGCTGTATCTGATGGGGCTGCCACCCTGTGCCTTGAAACTGCTTTGGACTTCTATTACTGAACATTCTCATCTCATTTACACAGAAATGGAACTCGGCACTCAGAGATACTTTCCCCAAGAGCTACCACATTTTTCCTTTAAAATTGTGATGGGGGTGGCACCTGGGTGGCTCAGTGGTTAAACACCTCTTCAGGTCAGGTCAGAATCCTAGGATCCTGGGATCGAGTCAACATCAGGCTTCTGGCAAGGAGCCTGCTCCTCCCTCCACCTGTGTCTCTGCCTCTTTCTGTGTGTCTCTCATGAATAAATAAATAAAAATGTTTTTTGAACTGACTGGGTGGGGGGGAGGGAGATGCCTGGGTGGCTGAGTGGTTGAGCACATGCCTTCAGCCCAGGGCATGATCCTGGAGTTCTAGGATCGAGTCCCACGTTGGACTCCCTGCATGGAGCCTGCTTCTCCCTCTGCCTGTGTCTCTGCCTCTGTGTGTGTGTGTGTGTGTGTGTGTGTGTCATGAATAAATAAATAAAATCTTTAAAAAAATTTTTTTAATAAAAATAAAAATTGTGATGGGGAACTGTACATAAGTCTATTAGCAAAAGTCCTTTAATGCAAGGTAAACAGTACTCAGTGTTGACACTTAACTGAAACATTGAGTTTTATTTCTCTCTTCCACCACCAACCCTAGTCTCATTCTCCAAAGATAATCAACTTAACTGTCTCTTAGATGTCCTTCCCTGCCCATGCGTGCACATACAGATGTGTCTGCACACATCAGGTATTTTAATCAGGAATTTGGGAGATAAACATGCAAGCTGTCCATCAACATCTCAGCCACAGTCATTCCTTGGTGAAGTTTCACTGCTGTCCTCTGCCAAATACACTGCCCTTTGAGGTACACATTCCATTCTATTGTTAGAAAAATGAAGCATTTTCAAATCCTAAAAGTTTTAGGTTAATCATCTGTGACACAAATATTCACATTTAAAATATCTCAAGATTAAGGATTTAGGTGTGGCACTATACGATTCCTTAAATGTCAAGAGGAATGGAGACCAGATAAAAACGAATCTATGTGTTCTCAACAAAAAAAAGACAGAGTTTCTGAATTTTGATTAGAACACAATTTTAAACTTGACAAAACCACTGGTACAGCCACTGTAAAAAAACAGTATGAGGTTTCTCAAAAAGTTAAAAATAGAAATACCACGATCCATGATCCAGAAATCCCACACCTAGGTATTTACCCAAAGAAAATGAAAACACTAATTCAAAAAGATATGCACCCCTGTTTACTGCAGCATTATTTACAATAGCTGAGACACAGAAACAACCCAAGTGTCTATCAAAAGACAAATGGATAAAGACAGGGTATGTGTGTATGTATGTATACGTACACACAGGTGCACACACACTGGAATATTATTCCACCATAAAAATGATGAGATCTTAGGGTGCTTGAGTGGCTCAGTCAGTTAAGCATCCAATTCTTGATTTTGGCTCCAGTCATGATCTCAGAGTCCTAAGATGGAGCCCCACATCACCTCTACACTCAATGGGGAGTCTGCTTGGGTTTCTCTCTCTCACTCCCCACCCTCCACACTTAAATCTTAAAAAAAAAAAAAAAAGATGAGATTTTACCATCTATAACAACATGCATGGATCTAGACATGCAGACAATAACACACATTTACTTACGCTTAGTAGAATTAGAGAAAAACAAATACTACGATTTCACTTACAAGTGAAATCTAAAAAACAAGACAAAAACCAGAAACAGACCCATAAATAAATACAGAGAATAAACTGATGGTTGCCAGAGGGCAGGGTGGTTGGGGATGGGCGGAGTGGGAGATAACAGGCTTCCAGTTACAGAATGAGTAAGTCACAGTGCATCTGGGTGGCTCAGTCGGTTAAGTATCTGCCTTCAGCTCAGGTCATGATCTCAGGGTCCTATGATTAAGCCCCAAGTCAGGCTCCCTCCTCAGCGGGGAGTCTGCGTCTCCCTCTACCGCTGCCCCTCCCCCCACATATTCTCTCTCTCTCTCTCTCTCTCTCTCTCTCTAATAAATAAAATCTTAAAAAAAAAGAAGAAGTCACAGAGATGAAAGGCACAGCACAGGGAATACACAGTCAATGGTATTGTCATAGTGTTGTATGGTGCAGATGGTAGCTACACTGTAGTGAGCATAGTATAATGTATAAACTTGTCAAATCACTATATTGTACACCTGAAACTAACATAACATTGCATGTCAACTATACTTCAATTAAAAAAATAAAATTAAGATCAGGAAAAAAATAAACTCGGCAAAATCAACTGTGTGTTAGAACAATAACTTACCAATTTTACTACAATTGGTACAATGAAGGAAGACAGGATGTCATTATCCACAAGATAGAGAGAGAGGTCTAACCTGATGTATTCTAAATACAACTGACCCATTTCTTGGCCATACACATGGCAATCATGGCATCCATCCTCCACGGGGTTAGTGCTTCAAGGGTGAGTGAATATTGTTTGTTACTGAAAAGAGCACTATGGGGACCAACATCATCAGTAAGACAAAGGTGAATTTTAAAAATCAAAAGTCTACACAAGAGTTATAATGAATTAAAAACAGGTATCTTGCTATCTAAAATTTCCTTCAAAGATCCTACCTTCCTACTCCCCATTTTATCAATATAAAAGAACCTTTCATCTCAACAAGATGTAAAGAAGAAACTGGTATTTGAAGAATTCGTTCCTAAAAACTAAGAGTGAATTTTTGTAAACACTTCAAAAACAACTATCATAAACTAAGGAGATTAAATCCTGAGATTTAAAACAATCTCCAGGGATACCTGAGTGGCTCAGTGGTTGAGCGTCTGCCTTTGGCTCAGGGAGTGATCCCGGAGTCTGGGATCGGGTCCCGCATCGGGCTCCTTGTGGAGAGCCTGCTTCTCCCTCTGCCTGTCTGCCTCTCTCTCTCTCTCTCTCTCAAATGAATGAATGAAATCTTTTTAAAAAATAGGAATAAAACAATCTTCAAAACTATTCCTACCAACTCATATCTGTGAATCTCCAGTTTTAAATGTCACTAATAACAAATTACAAATACTTGAATTTATACAAATTACAACTATAAGATACCTTTAAACTCCTCTGTAAGAAATCACTATCTTTAAATGTCCATATCTATTATGATCTCAAGAGATAAAAATTTTAACTAAAGTTTCCTTTCACTCTTAGAGTTTCAATTTCTATTTAAAAACCAAAACATATATAGGATGTGAGTGATACTGCACTAGGTCCTAGGAATAAAAAGTAAACAAGAAATGCTTGATGAACTCAGTCTAGTGAGAAGAGCAAAGAGAAAAGTAACAATGATACAATGTGATTTAGCACTATAATAATTTAGTTTACAAGATAATCTCTCACTTAAGAGTTTTTACTTAGTCTTCAATTAAACCAAACTCCTTTAGGCTGTTTACTGGCTTCTATGGGGATGCAAAAATAATAACAATAAGCCTCAGTGATTTTTATACTATATTTACCTTCCCTACTTCCTCTAACTTTACACTAAATTCACAGGATTCCCTCCTTTAAGGGACTCTATCATTTTTTCAAGTTAATTGATATTAACTTGATAGGTAATATTACCACCTATACAAAAGCACCTTGGTTACTTATTAGAGAACGTACAACTACCTATTTTAGAAATCAGAACCTAACGGGAATAATCAGGAAAGTACTAACTAAAAAAAAGATTACAGTAGCCCTAGACATCTCCAAAGAGCAGATAACATAAAAGAAAACAGCAATGTAAAGCAGTACAATTTTAGAAATTCAGCAAAAAGAAGCCTGCTGCAGGCAGAGATGGAGCAGAAGCACCAAGGACAAGAGCAAGATGTTGCCATGTTTACCTTTGTACCTCACTTGTGTGTTTACTCATTTACTGATGCAATAATCTACACGGAGACATGTGCCCTCAAATAACTAGAAAGAGAAGACAATGTAAGACAGGGAAGTTGCATTCCGTTGAAAATAATTAGAAATGTCATTCCAGAAGAGGTAGCATTTGAGACAGAACGGGCAGGCAAGCAAGATTCTGACAGGCAAAGATAGGTCTGAGAAGACAAAAAGGTACTTGCAATAGAGCGAGCAAGAGTAAATCTGAAGAGGGGAACTATCGTGTGTTTAGGGACCATGAGTGCTTCAGGTGAGCCTGAATATGGGATACATTTTAACAAGAGGAGGGACTATGGTTAGAAAGTTAGATTGGCATTAAGAATGGAAGACCTGGGAGGCCTGGGTGGCTCTGCGGTTAAGTGTCTGCCTTCGGCTCAGGACATGATCCTGGAGATCGAGTCCCACATCGGGCTCCCTGCATGGAGCCTGCTTCTCCCTCTGCCTAGGTCTCTGCCTCTCTCTCTCTCTCTCTCATGAATAAATAAAATCTTTGAAAAAAAAGAATGGAAGACCTGAGTGCAGGCAGGCAATCTTGTATTCAAGGGGGAAAAACAAAAAAAGGGTGTGCAGAATGTGAAATGGGGAGATGTGGGCACTGGGGCAGCTTCTCTAACACACAGGTGGAGGACTCCTGTGGTGAGAAGTCTTTGCAGGAGTCCAGCAGAGGTGGCCAAGAGACACTGAAACGTGGGCAAGATCTGAGAGGCCACATCACGGGAGAAAGAATCTACAAATCTACAAACTTCAACAACATTCTATATATGGGGTAAGAGAGTCAAAGTAGAAGTGAAATGGAGACAGTATTTGTGGGTGACTGGGGAAGCACAATGTGGTTTCAAAGGCGTGATACCCAAAGCACAGGTCTGGTGTCCTCCATCCTTCCAAGGCTCCCTCTGACTATGAAATAAAACCAGCCTCATTTGAAAAGCCCTTCTTATGCTCATCTTCATACCCTCTATCTCACAGGTCAAATTCTTCCCAGGTCCTAGTATGAAGCTTTACTGTCTTTTGCACATGTCTTTCCTCCTCCACTTCCCACCACCCTTCCTTTAAACCCTGCACAGAGGCCAATTCCTCTGTATTCTCCCCAACACTTTCACTGGCCGAATATTACCAACATTTAAGGTCTTAACCCTTAGTATTTGACTCAACTGTGAATTTGCATGCACCTAGCCTTGCCGTAGAAGAGTGTGAGTTTTCAACAGCTACCCAATGCTGACACTCCATTCTTCAGAATTACTATTAAGATCCCTGAAAGTTAACTCTTAGAGAGGGGTAACTTGTAAACTTTTTCCATTAATCCAATCCATTAATCAGTAATTGAGACATGTGTTACATTATAAGATGTATAATAAGTTATACCATTTCATGGGGAACAAGTGCATGACATTTAAGAGTAAGATAGTAAATTATAATCTTCTAATTTAACTGGGCTAGAGCAGAGTCACTCAAGAGGAAGAAAGCAAAGCAGTCAAATTCCTTTCCACAGAGAGAGATGCCAGTCAAGGAAGACTCCTAGATGCACTGACTCACAATATTTTAATTGAAATCACTATCAATAAATCCAGTTTTGTCAATATTTGCATATTTCAGCCACTGTAGTACAGAAATAGAGGTTCCAAGATATTAACATCAAAAGGTGTTTTTTTATTAATAATCCAATTTTATACCACAGATTAAGAACTATGCAAAATCCTGATATTAACATGCATTTTTAAAGATCTTTGTAGATTAGCAAACAGTGTTAAAAGAACTTCCCTCTTCTTAATGAAAATTAACAGCACAATGACATTTTTAAATGGCAAAATATTTTAACCTGTAAGTTTAAACTTAAGGCATCAAATCACAGCTAAATTACTATACTTTTGTTCTCATAATTTGAAGATAAATGTGTTACTCGCTGATTTATCTTTTTATGTCTTACAACTCTAATTCTCACTTTTCATTATGACTATTCAACAACTGGTGCAATATCCTCTATTAACAAGAAGTTCCATAACATGCAATTATGTAGCAAGTGGTCTAGTGTCGCCCTTTGTTTTATCATCACCTACAATGTCCAGACACTGTTTTAACACAATCTATTTAGCATATTTTTCTATTTAATTATAGTGAAATTCTATCCAAGCACTAAAATATTCCCTGCTATCATTAAATTCACTATTTTACCAAGGGTTTAAAAATATTAAACGCTATAAGTACGGGCCCTGCTAAATTATTCCTAACTACTTCCTGAATGTTACTGACAAGCAATTCTTAACGGCTCAACCACATGATACAAATTCAGATTTCCATCATTTTATTTATTTATTTTCTTTTGGTTTTGTTTATTTTAGAGAGAGAGGGGAAGAGAGCATGCATACACAAGTGGGGGGAGGGGCGGAGAGAGAAATCTCAAGCAGAACTCCCCAATGAGCATGGAGCCAGCCCCCAAAACTCAGATCACAACTTCAGCTGAAATCACCATTTAAGTAACTGACTGAGCCAACCGTGAGCCTCAAATTTCCAACATTTTAAATAACTTTGCATAAGCACAATTAGAAAACAAAGTATTAATCAGAAAACTTGCCACGCCACCCAACAGCAATCAGATTAAATCTATTAAATCTACATAATCACTATTGCATAAAAAGTCTTTGTGTATGTGTATTAGATACTTCATGAGGGACGCCCGGATGGCTCAGCAGTTGAGCATCTGCCTTTGGCTCACGACATGATCCTGGGGTCCCGGGATCGAGTCCCACATCAAGCTCCCTGCATGGGGCCTGCTTCTCCCTCTGCCTGTGTTGTGTCTCTGCCTCTCTCTCTGTGTGTCTCTCATGAATAAATAAATAAAATATTTTAAAAAGTAAAAATTAAAAAAAAATAGATACTTCATGATATGTGGAACTACATGGGGTCCACAAAAAAAAAAAAAATGTAACCCACCCTCTTAGGATGCCCATGGTAGATGTGGAAAGGCACTTGGACTCTGTTTTGGAGTCGTGAGGACTGAAATCAAGTATGTCTCATCCATCTACTATACACGTGGCTTTGGGTAAATCCTGTTCCTTTTTCTACAGAATGCCATATGGATTATAGCACCAGTGTGTGTTAGAGTAAGCAACAAAATACAGTACAGATGTGATTCACTGTATAACATAATGTTGACCAACATTGGCTGAAGCAATGAACCATTACTCCATGTTGCCTTTCTCCCCTGTTTTCTCTTCTGCATGTGTCACCATTATCTTTGTACTGTATATCTAAATCTCAAAAAGTGGATGGTATGCATTTCTCTCAAGTCCAGGGATCAGACAATTAGCAAGAATCCTGCCATTTTTACTCTATGAGGTTACTTACAGATACTTTATCATAAGTTAAATTAGCAATATTCAGAATATAGTTAGGAATTATGGAGCTGGGCACATCTGAGTGCAGAGCACAATCACAGGACATGCTCGCCACTGTTCCTGTGGGACAGACCAAGCTCTCCCCAGTCCAGCCACTGAGCCTACAGGCAGGAGGACCACAGCTCAAGCTTACCTTCGTCAGGTCAGTAGTCCTTCCATGTCTACATTCAATGCCTGTTACCCACTCCATAGCTCCTTTTTATTTTTTTTTTGAACAACTGGTTAACAGTTGTACCTTGACCAGTCTGTGCAATTACCTGATAGTTACCATCTTTCCCACTAGCCTTGGGCACCTGGTATAGTTTTGCTCACCTCTATACCCAACACTCTGCATGGTGCCCACAGACACTCATAATTACTTTTATGGATCAGCAAATAAACAGGAGACAACTAATCCTATAGCCAATACCTTAGGGAAGATGAGATAAAATTCATGATCAAGTGCATGTGCACTGAGGAAAGTCAAAAGAGAAATTTGTCTACAAGTGGGTTTAAAAGTTTAAAAAAAGGGAAAAAAAAAAAAAGTTTAAAAAAAGGGGTGAGGGGACATGAAGTTAAAAAGGCCCTAGGGCTGACGGGTCACAGTTCAGAGAAGGGCAGAGGGGAGGGTCACGCTAGAGGGAAGAGGGAGAGCTGGGACACAAGGGACAATCTGCGTCCCAACTGACACGTAGATCCAGGAACTGAGACATGCTTAACCAAGATTAATTTGGCAGAAGGACGTCTGATACAGAAGGGAGTTGCAAGCTGTTTCAGAGATGAGGCGGAACCACAGCTTGGATTCAGTAAATGGCTGGATGCCGGGGGCGCCTGGGTGGCTCAGGGTTGAGCATCTGCCTGCAGCCCAGGGCGAGATCCCGAGGTCCTAGGATCAAGTCCCACATCAGACGACCCGCAGGGAGCCTCCTTCTCCCTCTCCCTGTGTCTCTGCCTCTCTCTGTGTCTCTCATGAATAAATAAAATCTTTTTTTTTTTTTTGAATAAATAAAATCTTAAAAAAAAAAACTGGCTGGACACAGGGAAGGAGAGTGGTCTGGGAGACTGAAATTGAAAGAAGTTGTCCAAGATGTCACCAGGATAGCAGGGCTGTTGGCCGGACAGCCCTTCCAGGACGGGTCGAACAACGTGGCATTCAGTTTACACTCAAAGACGAGATGTAATTTTAATGTTATGATGCAGCTAACCAAACAAGAGCTGAAGCACTGGCTCTAGTTACGGAAGCATTAGGAATCTATTTTTCCTTAGTGGCAAGGGTAGGGGTTGGCAGAGTAGAGACTATAATTTCTACTGATAGAGTTCAAACCAAATAGGATTTTAAGAATTTACCTAAAACAGCTTCTGAGGCTTAAGTACTATAATGGGGAAAATGAAAGTACAAATGGCCTTTCTTTCTTGCTTTATTTTCTTCTGTTTCCCTACTTTGACCAATGAGAGGAAGAGAAAGCAATGAGATTCTAACATGTTCTCCTCTAATCTCTCCATTTCAGCTCTACCACCAGTTAACTGGCCAAAGGCATTTTATGCAAGAATTAAGATTATGCACATTCACCATGGAAAATGGTTGCAGTCTGTTCACACCTCCCTTGAGTGGTCCCTCCCACACCGCCTGGCCAAGTGAACAAACAGCTGAGATTCACTAGGAGACTCTAGGATCTCCGAGTATAAACTAATTCCTTGTCACTTTTGACATGCCTCTCACCAGCAACTGAAATGCTTGGATAGAGGACCCCTGGGTGGCTTAGTGGTTCACCGTCTGCCTTCAGTTCAGGGAGTGATCCCAGGGTCTGGGATCAAGTCCCACATTGAGCTCCTTGCAGGGAGCCTGCTTCTCCCTCTGTCTATGTCTCAGCCTCTCTCTCTGTGTCTCTCATGAATAAATAAACAAATGAATGAATGAAAGAAAGAAAGGAAAGAAAGAAAGAAAGAAAGAAAGAAAGAAAGAAAGAAAGAAAGAAAGAAAGAAAGAAAGAAAAGAAAAGAAAAGAGAGAAGAAAAGAAGAAAAGAAAAGAAAAGAGAAATTAAAGAAATGCATGCTTGGAGAGGAAAAGGATTAGTAGAAGAGATTTTAAGTTTACAACTAAAACCACAGTCTCCACCTTCTCAGGAGCTTGTTGCTAGGAGGTCTTAATATAAAAAGCTTTACTTAAGGGACTAAATAGATTCCAGTTGTTCTCTGAAGTTGGAATGGATGGTTAAATTGAGGAAGAAACCAAAATAAGAGCTGCAAGAGGCAAAGTGTGATACAGATGCAATAACTGTATTTACCAATGTAGAAATCAGGAGGGACATCTTGTCTAAAACAAGTGTAATATTTGTAATAAGAAAATCCTGCATTTTCCCAATTATACACCACCACATGTGGAAAATTACTGTTAAAGCAAGGGGGGAAAATAACTAGCATCTAGTAAGTGCTCACTATAGACCAAGCACCATGCCAGGTGCTTTACACACCACACACACACCCACACACACCCATATAATCCTCACAAATAGCCCTCAAGTATTATCTCCCTCTATTTTCTATTTTGTAGATGAAGAAAATGAAATCGAAGCAATTGAGTAATTCTCTAGAATACAAAATTAGTCAGTAGAGGAGCTGGTTTTTCTTCATCTTGTCCTGCCTCCAAAAGCAGCACTGCAAGAGTGAAAGCACGGGTCCTCACTCCCCATCAACCAGTGCACCAGAGGCTTCAGGATTTGCACAAGAGGCAGAAAACAACCCTACAGCAGGGTAAACATCCTTTACAGAGAAATCAAACAAGCCACAGTGGTGATGGCTGCCTCTCCCCACCCCCGGCAAAGAGCGGGGGAGAACTTTCTTTTAAACATCCCCAGGAAGGTTAAAAATATCTCCTAAGTTCATTTGGAGCTGTCACTAAACCAAAAACCTTTCAAAGAACAGAGTTTCCTTCTCATCCAAACCCAGTTTTCCAAATAAAATTCATTCTTTAAAGATTTTATTATTTGATTAAAAGTTTTTCCAAGACAGAACTATATCAATACTCCCGTTACCCTGCATAGACGGCTGCACGGAAGAAGCAACTAGGATACGTAACACAGTCGGCACGTCCGACGGCAGGCGCGGCTACCATACCCCCGGGGGTAAGAGACCCCCTCCCCCTTATAACTAGGAAGTCCACCCATTCCCAAACAAACGTCCAAATGTAATCACATACACAACGGGAGGAGGAAAAATAACCCACTTCGCCTTAAGGGATGTGCTTACTGGGAACTATATAAAAGGGCCAGTCCTCACACAGACACAGACCGGCCACCACACGGATGCGTGTGACTGAGGAGACTGGCTCTCTGAGCTGGGATGCCTTCGGCCACGACGAGCACTCACTGAGGACCTCCCGGAGAACTCAGGACCGTGTGCCTTCCCGGGGACTTCACACCAGCGGTGCCACTGACCTGGTGACCGAGACAGAGCTGCTGCTTATAAAGATGTGTTAACGGCGACTCTCGCTTCAGTTAACCGAGTCCGCTGATCTGCTCAAGTTGCAGCCACGTATCTGTTCCTACTGCAGAAGAGATCCCGGATTACTTCAAGGGTATGTCTGTGTACATATGTGTGCTCACTTTCCATCAGTTTATTTTCTAGCCCAGATACACATTACTCACAAACCTCACTCAGCTCAAAATTCAAATGAACATATTGTTCTAATCTGCGAAACCAGCCCACCATTTCTGGAAAGTATCACCTTCTGAGGCAATGACAGACTTGCCGGAGCTGCAACTCCGCTGCCCGTCGTCATCGTGCCCGTGGTTCTGCTTAGAGGGCGTGCGCCAGGCACTGGTCTCGCTACAGAAACTGAGCCTGGAGGATTTAAGTAGCTTTCCCAAGGTCACGTGGCACAGTGCGGAGTCTAAATTAGAACCAGGCTCCAGCTCCAGAACCCATGCTCTTAACTGTTAGGTTATACTGCCTCCGATGGCTCACGACAGCAGCTAAAGCATTTGAAAACTCCCACATATTCACAGACCTTTTGATTGGCTTCAGTGGCTACCCAGCCAGCACGGAAGCTGGCAGTATTTTTAAGTTTCTACAACTAACCACTTAGTTACTTGATGTGCCATCAACTCATCATGTTAGCCCAAACACAGTCCACTCCTAATTCTGTGATCTTGATTCCTTTGGTACTGTCTTCATCTAGTACAGTCTTCATCTAGTTTGGGCTAAAGATACATATGGAACCCGTGGCTTTCATCAGGTCAATATCCAATCTCAGCCCAGCAACTAATAAAAAAAAAACCTGTTAGATAGTGTGTACCTACACCAGAACAACCATTGCCTGTTATACTTATTCTAAGATAGTAATAAGCTTTTAGAAACGTCCTAGACCTAATCCGTGAAGGTGAAAAGCTGCCAGTATGGCTGGAAAGAGCCTAAGGCAAGCAATCACCAAGTATCAATTCAGTATTTAGTTTTATCCATGATGATCTTTTGAAATTTGACTGTTTAGAATCTAAAATATTTCCATAGAAACAATCTCTAGCTATGAAACAACAACAAACAAAAAGGGGGAAAAAAAAAAAAAAAACACTTGACCTAACCCATGATGCAGCTGAGAGGGTGGAATGTGACGGGTGATGCTAGAAGTCAGTGGAGCATGAGGCTGAAGAGGAGATGAAAGTTAATTCAACTGTAAGCTCCTTAAAGTCTTGCCCTATTTCTTACTCTAGTTTTCTATGCCCTCCACACCCCAGTAGATAAGGCTCTCGGGAAGGAAACAGAGGAGTTGGGACATGTTCCATAGGAATGAGGGGAGACACAGGGCTGGTTACACAGAACAGGCCATCTGAGGCTTTAAAAAAAAAAAGAGAGAGAGAAGATAACATGTAATAAAACCACACCCATCACATAGCCCTGGCTTGTTCTAGATGACTAGAAACAATGTTAAAGTATCAGCATTTGGCAATTTTGAGATCATCTCAGTTCTTAATGGTCACATGAATTTTTTGGTGATGTTAAAATACTTGGTTACATCATTTAAGATATAGGAATCTATGGGATCAAACAGAGAAGCCCCTGTCACGTTGTACAAAGCACAGTTGTAGCACACTTGGCTACAACCTAAATCCTCATTGCCATATAAAAACCACTCCTTCTTAACCACATAATGCAGAGAGAAATCCAGAAAACCCTGACCAAGAAAGAAGTCACCAACAAAATGTTCTACTGGTAACTGCCACAGTCATACTTTTAATCTTTTCTTTTAAATATACTAATAACTAACTGTTCTCTGGGTGTGTTATGCTGTGATGCCAAGAATGCCAGTTAGCTACCATCTCTATGTGAAACCTTCAGTCATGCAAATAGATACTAGGGCTTGCAAATCTTTACATCCCTCACTTCATCTTCTCTTTACAAAGAAACACAGCATACCATAACAACATTAGTAACTGCTCATTTTAATGAATGCTAGTATGTGCCAGGCATTGAAGAAGGTATGAACTCCATTTTACAAGTGAGGAAACTGAAACACGGAGGTTAATTAACTTGTTCAAGGTCCTAAAGGTAGTTAAGTTGTTGGAACTGGGTTTTAAACCCAGGTCATCTGATTCCAGAGCTCTTGGCTTTAACCTTTATACCGTGCTACTTTTCTGATCTCTAACTGTGCCTTTAAGAAATCTTTAAATTGTCATCATTTTATCTGCAGTTTTTCTTTCTTATGGCTGGTGGAGGAGGAAGCTCTGAGGTCACTGTAACAGGTCCACATTTGGGATTGAAGAAGTCTACCTAACCTGAATTCTTTATATACTGGCCTCACACTATCTGATGCAAGATCCTCTTAAATTATCCTAGATACAAAGATATTAAAAGGGGTCCTTCCTTGCATTTTTATTACTGAGAAATTAGATTTTAAACTTCTTATAAACAAGAACCACTCATTTTACTACTTTTCCATATGTAAAATGTGGGCACTAGCCTCGTACAAAGCTCGGAATCTATACTCAAATACCTGATTGTTTGTCAAGTTAGATTTTTAGTGGTTAACAGTACATTGCTTGTTTTCCTGTGACTTTTAATAGATTTTGGCATCAGTCTTGTGGAATAGTCTCGGTGACACTGTTTTATGGTACCCAATGTGTTGACAGCAGTCTGGCAGATTAACACCACAAAAAGTTGCCCACTGTCTGCTTACATTAGGTCCAGTAGCCAAGCAGGGTCATGATGAAATACCTGATTCATGAGTCTATCTCTGCTGTACTCTATGTGCTATTCGCAACGTATGGAGCAAGGTGGGTTAGAGGTGGCACCAGGTGTGACTAAAGTGACATATAACTGTGAAATCTTTCTGCTCAAGATTAGAAGCTTAGGTTCCAATTTCAGATACATTCAGTTGATATTCCTTTCTGTTCAGCAAGCAAAACTGAAAAATACAAATAACTGTGAACTGAAGGTTTCCTGATTTTTTACTCACTTATCTAATCACTTCCAACACGTAATTTTCTTCCACATTTCAATACACCAGAAATAGGTCTGTCTTACAACTGATAACATCTTAGATTTGATGAAATAAAATAATAAAACAATTGCATATATATCCTGGATTCTATGATTTTGAAGTTTATATTACCATCAACTCATAATTAACTTAGATGACAATGTTAACAACTTGTCTCTGTTCTTCCTTTTCCAATTCTCCTGTTTGCCGTAGAAGATATAAGAATGTGAGATAAATGCAAGGTAACATAACTTGAAGGAGACAAAAGCTTTGAAGCTACTTTATTCTAAGTGCAAAGCTGTTACCCTCCTGTGAAGAAAATAGAGCCTGAAAGTTTCTCTAGGCTGCATGCAGCCCAAATGTTTCTTCTACGAGAAAGACACAATTCCAAGGTGAAAGAGTTCCAGATGCTAAAGTCTTCCTACTAACTTACATCAACTTGCTCCAAGACACAATAAGCCTTTTAACTCAAGCTCAAAAACCTCAAGGGCTTTCTCCTCCACCTCCCAAATATCAAAATCATGCTCACATATTTAAACAATTAGGTGAGACGTACAGAAGCTAGCACTAAATATGTCTGAAATTTGAGTGCTAAATGTGCAGTTAATATTAACCAAATTCAGATCCCATCTATAGAAATGTTTTTAAAGATGATTCTTGTTTTCAAGGGGAAAAGAAAAAGATGATTCTTGTTTTCTTTGACTTCAGAAAACTTAAAAAGGGGAGTAGAAAGTGTTGTTTAAATTCAACTTATGGCAGAACAAAATTTCTTTGGGATAGAAAAAAAATAAGCCAATTATTGGTAAGTGATCTAGAAAAAAGAAAAACCCAAGAGGAAGAAGTTGGGAGTGCTTGTTTCAAAAATATAACCAGCTAACATTATTTTTTCCAGAAGATTTCCCTGGCTATACCACAAAACACTGAAATATTGTTAGTCCTTCTTTCCGTATAAGGTACCGGATAGCTTCTTGGTGGTTACTGCTTTTCCTGATTATAAAAATATCTTTCAGTTCAAAAAAATAAAAAGATTAAAATAAGAACCACTTGCAATCTAAGTAACTAACATTTACTGAGTGCTAACAATACACAAAACACTGTGTGAATTATTTTAAATGCACTGTTACATTAATCTAAATAAGCCCAGGAGATAAGTACTATTATCATCCCCTTGTTACAACAAAAACCTGAATCTTAGATAAGTTTTAAAAATTTGCCTATGGTCATAGAGCTAATTAAGTCACTTGTCCAAAAGTCACATAGCCAATAAGCTGTTAGAGATTCAAACCAGATCTATGTAACTCTGGAATTTGAGCTTTTAACTAAGTGAAACTGCCAATTTCTGAAACCACTCATTTTTTTTTTAATTGATGTATTTTCCCTGTAGTCTTTTTCTATGCTTATAATTTAATTTGTATAAAATTGGGACCGCAGTTAATATTATTTCATACCCTATTCTTACACGCTTTATGTTTTTTTAAAAATATGATCTGTAATGCTTGTGCAATATTCTAATATATAACACAAATTTAACCACTAGCAATTTTTCCACTCAGAAAAAATGCTGCAACTTCTTACTCATCATGGCTGACTGCACTTCAGATTTTTCCTTAGGATACACAGCTGATAACTTCAATGGCCATTTATAAACATCTTGAGACAGAATCTCCAATTTAAAAAAAAAAAAAAAAAAAGAATCTCCAATTTTGTTTTAAAATATTTGTGTTGGGACACCTGGGTGGCTCAGCGGTTGAGCATCTGCCTTCCACTCAGGGCTTGATCCTGGATTCCCAGGATTGGGTCCCACATCGGGCTCCCTGCATGGAGCCTGCTTCTCCCTCTGCCTGTGTCTCTGCCTCTCTCTGTGTTTCTCATGAATAAAATAAAATCTTAAAAATAAATAAATAAATAATAAATACAATATTTGTGTTTACTGCACTTCAGACAGTACTGAGACTGCAAGTCTCACCATTATTCTGCCAGCATCAAGAGTATTTAATTTTTACTTATTTGACAAGGAGGAAAAAAGTATCTCATTTTATTTTTTTTTTAATTTTTATTTATTTATGATAGTCTCACAGAGAGAGAGAGAGAGAGGCAGAGACACAGGCAGAGGGAGAAGCAGGCTCCATGCACCAGGAGCCCGACGTGGGATTCGATCCCGGGTCTCCAGGATCGCGCCCTGGGCCAAAGGCAGGCGCCAAACCGCTGCGCCACCCAGGGATCCCAAAAGTATCTCATTTTAATCTGCATTTCTTTTATTACTCCACAATCTGAAAATTTTCATGTTTAGTGGCAATTGAATTTTCTTCTATGTGTTACCCACTGATACCCTTTACTGCTTTTCCATTGTGCTCCAATTGGTTCTTTGCTGTATTCTCTCATAGAAAATGCTCAGGTGTCTTTTTAATGATGCACACAGACATACACAGAGTAGATGAAGTATAAAACACGAGATTGTTCTTCCTAATGTTGAAACACATACATTTAAAAGAAAGTTGACTCTCTTCCTCGGCGCCGCCTGCGGAGGTGGCAGCCATCGATCACTGGGCATCATGGCTGCCCTCAGACCTCTGGTGAAGCCCAAGACCGTTAAAAAGAGGACCAAGAAGTTCATCCGGCACCAGTCAGACCGATATGTCAAAATTAAGCGCAACTGGCGGAAACCCAGAGGCATTGACAATAGGGTACGCAGAAGATTCAAGGGCCAAATCTTGATGCCCAACATTGGTTACGGGAGCAACAAGAAAACAGCACATGCTGCCCAGTGGCTTCCGGAAGTTCCTAGTCCACAACGTCAAGGAGCTTGAAGTGCTGCTGATGTGCAACAAATCTTATTGTGCAGAGATTGCTCACAATGTATCCTCCAAGAACCTGCAAAGCCATTGTGGAAAGAGCAGCCCAGCTGGCCATCAGAGTCACCAATCCCAATGCCAGGCTGCGTAGCGAAGAAAATGAATAAACAGCTTATGTGCGCGTCATATTTGTGTTAATAAAACCATAAAACTACAAAATAAATAAATAAATAAACAAACAAACAAACGAACGAACGAACGTTGAGGGGCGCCTGGGTGGCTCAGTTGGTTAAGTGTCTGCCTTGGGTTCAGGTTGTGTTCCAAGGGTCCTGGGATGGAGCCCCACATCAGGCTCCCTGCTCAGCAGAGAATCTGCTTCTCCCTCTCCCCATTGCCTGCCCTTGTCCCTACTTGTGCTCTGTGTGTGTGTGCCAAATAAATATATAAAATCTTTAAAATAATAAAAATCTAAAAAAAATAAAGCTGAACTAGAATAAACCAGTGAACTTCAGTCTGTAGTACTGTATTTGTATTGGCCTTCTTACAGACGCCTAAATTACCATCATGCTGTTTTGACTCTAAATGAGTAATATTAATATTCTATAGGATGCTGTCATGTTATTCTGACCCATGCAGTAAAGGACATTTACAAAAATAAAGTCAAGCTACATATGAAAATAATTCCAAAAAGGGACCCCTGGGTGGCTCAGTGGTTGACTACCTTGCCTTTGGCTAAGGTCATGATCCTGGGATCCTCAGGTCCCGGGATCGAGTCCCACATCAGGGCTCCCCATGGGAAGCCTGCTTTTCCCTCTGCCTATGTCTCTGCCTCTCTCTCTCTCTCTCTCACGAATAAACAAAATCTTAAAAAAAAAAAAAAAATAGTTCCAAAATCATCTTGATAAGATCCTTTTATTTAAAACAATGAACAAACAAAAAAGGCTTAATATTTTGCCATTTCTTGACCTGCAAGTTGTACGACTTCATCAGTTCAGTAGTTTTACTTTGGAAACTTTCTAACATGATCATTTTTTTTTCGTTTTATACATCTTACACTGCTCAAGTGTTTTCTATTTCTCAATCTAATCTAAGCTCAGAATCTCAAACCTAAGTTCTCATGGAGGCCAGTCCTAGCTCCACACCAAGCCCCCTGCAGTGACTGGTTCCCCTCCCCCTCTGCACCCCCAGTCTCCACCTCTCCTCTCCAACGTCCCCTTAGTGTCCCCTTAGTCAGGGCTCACCTCGGCTGGCTGCCCAACTCCAACTGCTCTGACTTTTTGCCTCTAGTCCCTCTTCAACTGCAATCCATCACATGTTGCCAAACTAACCTTTCAACTCCATTCCATCACGTAATGGGAGTCAGGATCTAACACTCTGAACTTCCAATTTCGCCATAGCCCACACCCTCCTTGTCTATCCAAACCCTGCTCCTTTCTTCCTGACCAACTCTGATCCTCCCAGAGCCAGACGGCCATACTTGGCCACGCTCAGCCACACCGGACTGACCCAGGGGCAGCGAGGAGGAGGGGACAGGTCCACAGCAGTGGCTGTGTCCTCCTCCAGCTCCTATTTTCCTGGGAAGGGCCCTGGGCATCAAAGTGCCCTGTGCTGGCCCCTGCAGGCTGCTCTCGGCTGGCCCACCCGTTCCTTGCCAGGACCCTTTGCTGACAGTGTCTCCCGTGATTTTGTTTGTGTTATTTGTCAGCTATCTCAAGCTACCAAAAGGCAGTGCAAGCCAGATCTCATGGTTTCCTTCTCCATTCCCAAGCCCTGCACTGGCTGCTTCCAGGTGTTACTAGGCTGACAGCATCACACCTTTTAGCACTTAATTGCACACTGTGCTGTCCTGTTCCACATTGTCATATGTGGGTTAATCTCACTTCCTAGCTATGGATAACAATTTCAGTACCTCCCACAGAACTAATCATTCTACATGGGCACACCTTCACAAACATCTAAGTCATATGAAAAAGACAACAAAAATATTCTGAAGGTCTGCATCCTCATAATTCTATTACCTTTGAAAGGAGTTCATGAGAATAACAGCTTTCACCAGGCACATTCCAGATTTCCAAAAACCAAAGAGATTTTATTATAAACCTCACACAGAAATTGCCATTTTCTCTTTAGAGATGTAAATCTGAAAACATTATTGAATTTTTCCCTGCCGTTACTGGCCATGTCTTTGCATTCATTAAAGTCTTTCCTAGAATTGACTTGGGTACAGCCCTTTATGTAAAAGCTCACAGTGACATGAATTCAGATAGGTCCAGCTTTCTGTAACCCATTCCTAAAAGCCTGATGAACTCACAGCGAGCTCATAAGTCAGGCATCCTCCTGGGTTCTGGTGTTACTGAATGGTTCCTCATGCCACCATCACCCACTCCAGTAGGTACTTAGGTCATGCTCACTTCAGCAAGCAATTTTCTCCCAAAAGGATTTCAGGAGCCACTTTAACAGTTTCCCTCCAACACAATATTAGAATATGGACATTACCGCGCACTGGATTAACCCACAGTGAATCGTAAGTACCAAATCAAAACAACGCCACCATGGAGAAACACGTTTGGATCAAATGCCAAGACCATGGCAATGGGGTCTGAGGAGGTCAGAATAACTCTCACCTCCTCTTCCCCACCCACGTTCTGAACTAACTGGGAGACAGCCAAGCAAGAGGAGCCGCCTGCCACCCTGCCACGGAGAAGGCCGGCAAGGCCTCAGGCACAGGCACAAGGCCTGGCGCCGCCTGCGCTTGTCAGGCCCAGCTGCACACGGAGGCCTCTCTCTGGAGGCCGCCGCGCAAGGAGCAGCAGGGCCCGTGCTCTGCGGGAAGCCGCGCCCCAGAGCAGGCTCCCTCTGAACTCCCGGGGCGGTGTGTGGGATGCTGGATGCCAGCGGGGGCCACCAGGCACAGAAGGTAGACGCGGACGCGGGTTACTGCTCTGCTCTCCTTCAGGGCAAGCAACAAGGGCGGGCTGGGCCTGTGCTCTAATGGCCGAGCAGGCATCCCGGAGAGTGCGCTATAGTGGAAGAAGCAGGGATGCCGGGGCACAAGGCTGGGGCACCTCCAAGAGAAGGAGGCAGCCAGGATCTGGGGAGCCAGGAACTGCTGACGTTCAGTGCAGGCATCAGGTGGAGAGTTGGGATCCAAGAGAAAGAGCTGCTTTCGGGTTTTCGGGACTTTGCTATGCTTCGGCAGAAAGGAGGAGACGTGAGGAAGACTTAGGTTTTAGACCAGATGGGGACATTAAATTAAGGACAGAAGTATGAGAGACGTGCCAGAAACAAAAACATAGACTCAAGAGTTCCTCGTGTAGAAACGAGAGCTGAGGCCGTGGGCCGGACCTAGACCCAAGAGCAGACCAAGGCGGAAACCCTAAGAGCAGGTTGTCCGCAGGGAGAGGACAGAGAGGACGGATGGTTAGTGGGCGCTGAGCCGGAGAGGGAGGGAGGAGGTGAGAGACGGCCTCCACGCCGAGGCCTGCTTTCACCCTCTCAACGTGAGCACCGTGTCTCTTCTGCAGAATTACACTAACAAGTCCTCACAGACAGCACTAGCCCACTCGCCAAATTACATTTTGAGAGGACTCTCATTTTAAAGTTATTACATGCCCTTGGAAACGATACTGGCTCGCACTGGGCTGCCCAAAAATAGTACTGCAGCGTGTTAACCTATTCGTCTCTCATACCTCCACCGCAGAAACTGGAACTACACATAAAACAAATGTTTAATTATTCTGTGGCAGGAAAGAAAATGAAATGTAACAACTAAATACTAAACAACCTACTCCCTCTCCTATTTAACGCCACCTTTAAAGTGTACTATGCTTTTAAACTCTTAACCCATATGTCCATCTTCACCTTTCCTACGAACTGGCTTGTCAAATAGCAACTATACTTCACTCATTTGCATGTAAGAGAATAAACAGTAGTTGCAACATTGAAAAAAACATTGTAAGAATATATCAGTTGGATTTCCTTTTTTCTAAATTGTTTTGTATTTCCCAGGTATACCCATTGTGTAACTAATACATCTGTCTAAATGTGTAGTTTTTTTAGAGTGTGTCAGAAACACCTAGAAAAAAGAGCAGATTTTAGATGGCCCACAGAGATTCCGATTCAGTAGGATGGGAGTGGGGGAACCTGCATTTTTAAAGGCACCCCAAATGACTGTGTTAATGGTAAAGCATAACAAGTATCTCTTTTATTAGTTATTCTAATCTTACCACATGAACTTTTAAAATAACAACATAAAATTTTAAAAATCACTGAAATAGACTCATTTTATGGGTCTCTGGAAGAAAACATGAAAAAGCTACCTCAGCCCAGCTCACCACTCTACTCTTCCTTAAAGACCAACAGATGCATTAGTTCTGCAAAGCAACCTTATATACCTTCTGAATCCTGGCAAGGTAGGGGGCAGAAGGCTGAAGGCAGAAAGGAGGAGTAAAAACATTGTTAAAAAGCTGCATTTCTGCCCCTAGAATGATGGACGAGTGTTCTTACCTGCAACCTTCTCAAAGCAGTGAGAAAAGAGAAAGGTGGAGTTCCCCTCACAAAGGAGAACATTGGGAGAGTAAGAAATACACAAGTCAGTTTCACAGGGATACGAATTAATGCTGTCGTGCTTTGAATCATTTGAATCATTGACCCATTTTCTCACCTCTAGCCTAGCAGGTGAAACAAGTCAAATCTCTCAGCTGGCCAAGCAGTCATTTTTAGAGAAGGCAAAGGTAATAAACAGTCATTTTTCAGGTCTGCCAAGGGAAGACATTATTATTATTATCATCACAGCAGTGACCCATAAAGGAAAATACCAATGATGTGGGCATTTCCCGAGGTTCTGAAAAACCTGAGCCACAGAGGATGGCAAGCAACCATTCTGCTCGCAAAAGCCTGGGTTTCCATGCAGCATCTTGGACAGCACACTGCCTTTCACTCACCACATAGAGACAGTCAAACAACACTACGACACACACTTGCCAGCTGCAGCACAGTGGCACCGCCTGCCAGCCAGCAAGTCAGCGCCAGCAGTGTCACCACCGGTGGGCTCAACCGTGTGGGGAAATTACCCGACTATGCTACTGTACTGTGTCCTTACAAATGTATTTGACAGCACATAAGACAGAGTCCTCCTTATCCTGCTGGACTCTAGCAGCTAAATGGAAGGGCTCTCAGCAGCCCGTACTAGCCACAGAGTTCCTTCTAAACAGCCCAGGTGTTTATTTTTGTTTTTTAATGAGAAGGAAAATGGAAAATTTAAAAATGTTAATTCTAATGATAAACCCAGCTCCGAAACTTAACACAACCAAGACAAAAATTTAAATTGCAATCGTACAAAAAATGGTAAAACTTGTTTCAACTAGAGGCTCACTGTTTTTAAGCTAGTCAACAGTTTCTTCAGTTGTAAAGGGGGAAAAAAACTGCAAACATGAAGACGATCTAGAAACCTATCACCATAGAATATTTCTATGAGGCAAAGTAGTATTAGCATTTTGGACTTTTTCTTTTCCTTTTAAAACTCCTCTAAAAAAAGAAACACACATCTACCCCATAACACACAAGTCTACTGATGTATATACATTTGAATTCTATACCTATTTAAACCATGCAGTGTATGGTTGGAGAAGATGGCCTGCTGCCTTGCAAGTTAGAAGAAGAAGATTACAAGAAGGACACATATTCACCCAAAATAATGCATCTATGAAGAACAAGGGACTGTGAGCCTAAGTCTTGTCCTGGTTCCTGCCTAGGCAATGCAAGTCCTATGAAATGAGGAAAAGATGTTAAGTGAATTACATCCTGGATAAACACTGGGAAGGAACGTTCAGGGAAGCCAATTCTATAGCAAGCCGAATACTCTGATGTTGGCTCTATCTTGGACTGGTAAACAAAAACAGGGCTGAGACACCAGTAAGTCTCGCAACGAGCATATGTCTTATTAGGTTGAAAGCATTCACAATTAATACAACATCTGAGGAAAAGAAACTTCACTGACTACAATCCATTAATAGACAACTTTCTGCCTCTCGATTTCTCTCCAGGAGGCAACCTTCCAAAGCAAAGGTATGTAAGATCTTGATAAACTCATTCTATCCTTCTAAGGACTACTACATCTGTTTGATGGAACCATCCAAAGCAACTTCTGCAGAGAGGTTAATGCCACAGGCTACTCAATGAGCCTGTCCTGATTTGCACCCCAACTCCACCTCCAACAGTTGTGATTTGGGGAAAATTCATTAAACAATCTCTAGAATTCCATTCCCTCACCTATAAATGGCAAGTATTGTTCCTACCTCAGCATTTTCTGTTGTTTTAAGATTTTATTTATTTGAGAGGGAGAGGGACAAAGAGAGAGGGAGAAGCAGACTCCCTGTCCAACAGGGAGTGCAGGGACCCTAGCCCAGGACCTCAGGATCACAACCCAAGCCAAAGTCAGACGTTTAACAGACTAAGCCACCCAGGCACCCCTCTACCTCAGCGTTTCGGTTAATCCTACTTCAGGATTCAGTGAAACCAGTTCATGTAAATAAGGAGTTTAGCAAAATGTGAACTCACAAAAAGTCCATGCTCTGTAAACGTTAGCTACTGACATCAAGCCCTTAGAGTCAGTCACGTTAAGAAACCTTTTTTTTTTTTTTAAGAAACTTTGATTTTGATACAATTTCCCAACCTGCAGTAAAGATGTAAGAACAGTACAAGGAACTCCCATGCATCCATATTTATCAACTGTTTACATTTTGCCTGACCATCCCAGAGCCTTACCCTTCCAGAGCAAGGGAACCCTCCTCATTCTCTTGTGGCTACTTCAAGCCCTGGCCCCAAATCTACTTTCACTTTAGATGCCATCTTATTTCTTCCTTAAGTAATAAGGAGAACTTGGAGAGGACAGGACTGAATTCAATGTTCAGCAACTTGAAGACCAAAAGCTACAGATTGTGAGAACACCCTATAGCTCTCCAGTCTGAACTGGGAATTTATAATACTCCAGAACTGACTAAGTATGCCCACACAAGTGACTGTCCAAGATAACACCATCCAGCATTTTTGGAGAAGCACAGGCTTGGGGGAAAGAAGGAACTAACTGGTTTGCTGGCAGGACAGCCACCATTTAGGCTGCAGACAGGTATCTCACAGCTCAAAGGAACTAGTCCTATGATAACTCAGCTGTCTCTCAGTAACCAATATGAAGTTAGCTAAATAACATCTAGTTATACACCAGGACAAGGGCACATGTAATTTTATGTCTACACCTGAGGAAAAGTGAAAATGTTATGGTCAATCACTACTATAGGCCACTCATTATTTTCTAGTCATAATTTAGAATTATGGGGATTTTTTAAAGTAAAAATAAAATCAAGATACATGGTTTGATAAGCTCAATGATTAAGAGTGAGCTAATAATAATAACTATCAAAACAATAGTAACTATTCAATACATAGACCACATGCTATACCAAGTGCTTTAGGTAAAGTATCTCACTTAACCCTGGGTAGGTAGATTCACCCTCTGATCCATCTGATATCAGAACTCAAGTTCTCAGCCACCACAGAATAAAACCTCCATAAGAACAAATGTTCTGGGCAGTCCGGTGGCTCAGCGGTTTAGCGCTGCCTTCAGTCCAGGGCATGATCCTGGAGACCCGGGATCAAGTCCCATGTTGGGCTTCCTGCATGGAGCCTACTTCTCCCTCTGCCTGTGTCTCTGCCTCTCTCTCTGTATCTCTCATGAATAAAGAAAAATCTTTAAAAAAAAAAAAAAAAAAAAAAAAAGAACAAATGTTCTGGGGCACCTGGGTGGCTCAATGGTTGAGCATCTGCCTTTGGCTCAGGTCCTGATCCCGGGGTCCTGGGATCGAGTCCCACATCAGGCTCCCCGCAGGAAGCCTGCTTCTCCCTCAGCCTGTGTCTCTGCCTCTCTCTGTGTTTCTCATAAATAAATAGATAAAATCTTAAAAAAAAAAAAAAAAAAAAAAGAACAAATGTTCTCACCTCCAAGGGAGAGGAAAGGCATGAGGAGTTAAAGGCACAGGACCCAGTCATTTTAGGGGCCAAGACATATGGCTTCACAAATACAGCAGCACAGACGGAGGGAAGTGTGGACAGAAATAACCTGGACTGATTGGATACAGCAAGAGGGTATCATATAGGATTACAGGGTGTTGCCAGTATTTTTAACAGACCTTTGCCTTTTAAGACACAAATGATGGTCTCAGAGCTGGTTGAGGACACAACCGAGCAAGATGCTTACACATGCAGTTTCTGGACACTGGCCAATCTAGATTCAAATTCCTCCTCCATCACTTGCTAGAATTGTAAGGCCCTGGGCAATTTAACCTCTCAACCCAGGTCTCCTCATCTATAAAATGGAGATGACAATTCTACTTATTTCCTAGGTTCTGATAGGTAAATGAAACAATCCATTAAAACACTTGGCATAATGTCTCCTTGACTGGAAATGCTCAATAACTAACCATTGGTTAGTACCTATGGGTTATTACTGTTATATGTAATGCTGTTTTGTTATTTCTACACCATTTCAGCTGATTGCTCCAATACACATGTAATAGAAAAATAAAAGTTTATTAATTTATTTTTATTTTTTTTTAATTTTTTATTTATTTATGATAGTCACACAGAGAGAGAGAGAGAGAGAGAGAGAGAGGCAGAGACATAGGCAGAGGGAGAAGCAGGCTCCATGCACCGGGAGCCCGACGTGGGATTCGATCCCGGGTCTCCAGGATCGTGCCCTGGGCCAAAGGCAGGTGCTAAACCACTGCGCCACCCAGGGATCCCAAGTTTATTAATTTAATCAAGATTTTTAAAATCTCAAGATGAGTCTGCATGATTTTTCTGACAAGATCAATACACCTGCAATTGGCCAAAGCAAAATTCCCAGTGCAAAACAAGGTCAAGTACACAAGAATATAAAATACTGCAATAGAGAGGTTTCAAAAAAGTTCACCTTGAGGATACGGGCTTAACAGTTTCAATATGTTAGTCCCATCCATAAATAAAGTAATTTCTAGACCCATACACTTTAAAACACATCACCAACCAAGGCATATTTTTGATTGTACACCTGTGCTCAAATTGATTTTATTATTCACTTAGTGCAATGGCAGGAACTACCTTGGAAACTAAAGCATGCTTAGAATTCTATAAAGGACTTTTACTATTTGCCTCTTAGTGTCACGTTAAAGATAACAGTTGTTGGGTGTGTTTAAATAATAGTACACTCGCTAATTATATTTTAAATATCAACAGAACAGATTCTGCTATGGATATCTTACAGAATAGAAGAACAAAAGTGGACTCTTTAAAAGATTAAAGCAGCCCCCCGGCTTGCCATGGAACTAAGGGGAAAAAATTAATTACTGAAGTATCATGTATCCTTTACCAGACCTACTGCAACTAGAGTGTGAAAATCTCTATTTTAAGCGATGGATACCAGGGAGAGTATATGACATGTCAGAACTAACACAGGTGTCTAATTCCCTGCCTTTCCCTACACAAAGTCTCAATGTGGCAATCCAGGTCCCAGTTGTCCACATGATGACGATGGCTCTCTGCGTGACCTGCCCCCCATCCCACCCCATACATGAGATACACGGTGGAAAACTCAAACCTGCTATCTCATTGGCCTTGTGGGGTGGAGGTGGGAGGGGGCAGGATAAATAAACATCCTCTTTATTCTTCCACTAAAACCCACATCACAGGAACCTGTGTGCAGCTTTCCATTTAGTGTCTACACCTCTGAAAAGACAATGATTTCTTAAACTGTAAGAATACACTGTTGATGAGACCAGACAAGGAAATCTATTTTTTAAAGTTTTTCAAAAACCTGGAACTACCAAGTTGAAGAAATAGCGTAATAAGTAAATTGCCGCAGAGTAGCTGACAACAGTCTATCAGAAGGTTGAGTAAGCATGTCAAGCTTTTCTACTATTCCACCGCAGGTAACATACCACTCCTGGGTTTTAAACTTATCCAAATAATCGCTCATAACAACTAGAAGTAAAATTTTCAGATGAAGCATGTCCTTACGATCAAAGTCCCTAAATTTGCCTGTGAAGCCACACAATCTTGCCTACCCTGAATGAGACAGGAAGAACTCTAGTAGACTTGAACATGTCACAGTGTCCACCAGAGAAGCCTATAGGGATCAAAGTCCACGTAAGCATCTTTGACATCAACCCCCTACCCAAAGGCAGTGAGTCCCAGGAAGGATGTCTGTATGCACACCGAGATCAAAGTCTGATTTATAACCAAAATAAATGGGTAATATTGTTACTTACATAAACTAACACAAAAATACAGACATTTCCCTCAAAAACTATTTCAAGATAAATGTTCAGGATTTTCATAATTTACCTTATTAGAAGCTTTTCTCGATTTATCAGTTAGCATCTCTTACTTGCTACCAACCATGCAGTATATAGTCCACTTTCTATAATAATTGAACAAAATGGCTTTTAAGATAATTTACACCACAAAGTTATACATCCTCGACTGAAAAATAAGTAAATATTCTGACCCAGGATGGTATTTTCTCCACAATTATTTAAGCATTGCATTCATTTCTACTATACCCATGTAGAACTGCAACCAGCTCCTAAAATACAACTAACACCCTTCACTGAGCACAGTGGGACCCACCGGCTATCTGCTGGAAACCCAAGCACCTTGTGTCAATACCTAACTAGCAACAGAAAGCCACCACCCACAATGTGGAAACACAGAAGAACAAAATGTGGCAAAGTCCAACCACCATAGGATTCTATTCTCAGTGTATGAGGAGCAAACTCCTACAGAGTGCTACATCATCTCAGGTAAGTCACAAAGTGCCATATATTTGGTAAATAGCAAAGGTTCCCGCCCCCCATTTTATCGACGCTCACCAGCACTCCTCAATGGACTCACTATTCACCATCTTTTTGGGGAAGCTAGCAAGTCATTTTGGAAAATTTTGGAACACCACTAGCAACAGAAAGAAAGCTGAGCTACTCCCTCAGTCGTACGCTGTAAGAACTGGTAGGTTACCCTCCTCGAACCAGGTCCTCAACAGGTGCTCCCTGCCTCAGGGAACAGCATAGCATCACCAGCCAGTCAGCTAGGCATGCAGCGTGTATGCCAGAAACCTACATTCCTGGATACCTTCTCCCTGAGCAAATCTATTGAGTCCTATTCATTGAGCCTCCTAAAGATTTCTCAGCCGGGTCCACATTACTCCATCCCCACAGCCACTACTTGGTCCAGACCATAACTGTTTCCCCTTCACATGGACCACAACAACAGCACATGGACCACAACAGCAGCTGGATGCCGTCCCTAACCCATTCCACCTCTTCTGCCCCACCCACCAACTCAATCTTCCTCAGAAAATAAGTCTGTTCATGTCAAATGCTGTGAAACACTCATCAGTGGCCCTGCAACTTCTTTGTAAATCCCCAATTCCAATATTCCATGGGCCCCACCCAAGCTGGCCTCTGCCTGTCTCCTGAGTCTCATCTAGCTCCTCTCTGTAGACCTCAAACACACGACCTCCCTGTAGCTTGGCTAATGCTACCCCTCCTCTTGTAACACCATTTAGATGGCAGTGCTAAAGACACTTCCTAAGGGGTGATAGCCCAGACAGCTAGATGAACCCCCCAAAGTCACTCTCACTCCTCCAAATACGCACCACATAGCACCTAGAACAGTGCAGTTGCTTTATTTATGTTTTGTCTGGCTCTACCACGTCTTAGACCCACCCAGGTGTCTCGTGGCACCACAGCATTCCCAACACAGCACCTTTCAGGTGGCAGGTACCCAATGAATAGGTGAATTGATGAACAAGAAAAGAGATAAACCAGGAGAGCTGATCGTAGTCGAGTCATTTGCCCCTAGAGCCAAGCCTGACCCGTACAGCACTGTGGCGGTTAAAAGGGCCACTAAAGAAAGTGTCACCAATACCACACTGGCAGAAACAAGCAAGCCCAAGTACCAATCAGCCTTTGAGTGCCAAGCTATGCTTCTGTATTCCCATTCTACATTTTTTTTTAACAGAACCCTCTAAAAATACCCCGCTGACAAAACAATCATGTTTTCAGTCACCTAACGTTAGTTAAAAGGTACAGAAATCTAGTTACGGTAATGAATACAAGCTTCTAAAATGAAAACAGTAATCAAATCTTGGAATAATTATCTCTGCATTTTCCTAGATGGATAATCATAGTTTTACAAAAAACAAAAAACCTCCAAACCATCACATAGTAGAGACAAATAAATTATTATTGGCATAAAAACCCCTTTAAGAGCGATGTTAAATTCTTAAACCAAAGGTACTTTTGATCAGAACCTAAGGGGGAAAGATACTCTTCCAGAGGCAGCTCAGTCATCCAACAACAGCAGCAACAACAAAAAACCCAGTACCTCCCCTACACAGGCACCAAGCTAGGCACCCTTGAAAACAGCCACGACCAAGACAGCTCAGCGCTAACTGGGTGACCAGCCAGAGGCAGCTCATCTAATTAATCTCTCTGGGCTTTAGTTTCTTAATCTGTAAAATGAGAAAGTTAGACCAGCTCTCTAAGGTTCTCTCACTCTAAATATCCATAAAGATTCACCACTGATTATAAGACAAATTTCTATTCGACAGTATCATGATGATTTCCTACTTCTGTTTATCATTTTCGTCACAAAGGTGTGGTCTCATTTAAGAATTTTATTGATGAAAGGAAAATATAAAAGAGCACTAGTAGAGTTTTTAATTACCTTCCCAGCTCCTGACTACCACCATAATCATCTATGGACTTCTGCCATAATTGCAAACCAATCTGAAATGCAACATGACATCTATTTTTTGTAGAAAAATTAAGTGATCATTTACTCCCAATTTCTCTTATACTTTAACATCATCTGTCATCGTTGAATATCAAAGGATTTTTTTTAAGAAGTAATACAAAACAATAAAGTTTTCTAGGGGGGAAAAAAAGGAAAATTGTATCACCCAAGTAAAGCTATAATGGCTTTAGAAACCTGATAAGATACGACACTAAACTCCGAATTTCTAATGACATAAAAAGAAAATAGCTTTTTTTTTAAAGATACACAAACACGTCCATATGAATGGACAAGACAATGAAAGAGTCACACGGGGCCAACGTGTTCCTGACATCATCTCAACATCATCCATCTAGTTCACATCTAGAAACCATCTGAATACTGAAAGTAAATCACTTTCTTACAAAGTGGAAATTAAGGGTCTTTTTTTTTTTTTTTGTAGTCACTTTACTCAGCACTGACTAAGCATTTTTATTCTTGCAATGCCATATTTATAGATGTTTATAAGACGGTCAGTCATGTTGTGTGCTATCAAATCGGAAAGGCCATATATGGATAATAAAGGATGAAAGATAACTACTGCCTCCAAAGTTAATCTCAAAAGTTAAATGTGGGTATTTGGTTACTTAAAGAACTCTCTCTCCTACTCGACAGGAAACTCTCTGAGGGAAAGCACTGCCTCTTATTTGTCATTTATACACTGAAAGGCTTACCAATGATTGATTACTGAAACAAAGAGTAAATAAATGGATGGTAACTTACAGCAAGCCAACTTTCTTAAGCACGGGTAATAAAATGTAAGCCTAGGTATGAAACGACTACTCTAAACTTGGCACTTAGGTTGCTCTTAAGGGTCACACAGCTCATACACTGAACCACTCAGACTGTATTCTTTCACAGATAAAAAAACAAAAAAAAAAAAAACAAAAAACACTCCTCGTCTTCCTTTGACCTAATTGCTTAAAAACCATACTATAAATATTACATTCTCGGCTGTATTTGTATGAGAAAAAAAGTTGTAGCATTTCTCTGATACGTTACTATAAAGGTACTCCTCATGGTATTCATTTTAGCTCAGTAAAAGACTCTCATGAAAAAAAGTTTGGGAAATAGTCCTGTAAGTCCCCCTGATTAAAAACTAAACCAAGTACAGGTGAATCTATGAAAGTTCTATTTTAAAACTAAGTTACTAGATGCATTTTAAACTTGACTTCTACATTTTAAGCTTGGGGGAAAAGGCATCATTTTTTCCTCAAAAGAGGAAAATAGTGTTTGAGCTGTTAAACCATCGCTATCACGTATACACAACCTGCATCATTTCTCTATCCTGACTTCCATGTCAAGAAACAGAAAAGGAAGTAATTTTTTAAATCAGCTTAAAAATACACCTATTGATTATTAAACCAAGATAACCAGAGTTTGGAATTCCCATGCTGGTCTATATTTCTTACCTAAAAATGCATTTGAATCTTTAGAAACCTAGAATAGAATTCCTCAGGCTTCAACTTACTGGCTTGCCCAGAAAGCAGAAAAAAAAAAAAAAAAAAAAGAAAAAGAAAAAGAAAAGAACGTATCAAGAGGATATAAATTATAAAATACATAGTGCTGGGAAATAATTCTTAAGTGTCAAGTCATGGTGAGGAAATTCACCTGTTACAAGCCTCACAAAAATCCATAATCTTCCTTTTATCAGGTCATCAGAGAGGGGAGAACGCCATACTCCCACTGTGTGGCAAAATAAGAAAATTTGGTTCCTAAAACCGACTGCAAGTCCCTATCCGTTTCCATTTCCAAATTCTGTTTACTTTGTAACTTTTTTCTACAGTACAGATCTTTTTCCAGCGAAAATAAACTTTTCGTGAGCAAATCTGGAAGACATAAAATGTCTCCTACTTATTATCACCTAGAAAGGCAAACCGAGTACTGCTCCGTGCCCCAAGCATCTAGCTTTCAGCCTCTTTATTATCATTGTCAATGAATGGGCCCCAGTCAAATGAAAGCTGCCATTTTAGGGTAAAGACTGGAGGGCTTCTGTTGTGCAACAGCGAGACAAAAACACTCCGCGACAGATGTACTCTGGGGGCTGGGAGACGGATTCAACTTCATAAAATCGCTGCTCAAGTTATTCCTGAAATAAGAATCACCTAGTACTCACACATTACTACAATCTAAATAGAATTACAACTAGGATAAATTAGGTTCCCATGCTGTTAAGGTCGTAGTCACTAAGATTTGTTTGTCATCGTTAGAATGGGTCTGTGAGGAAATAAAGAGAACTATTTTTTTTTTTCCTATTTGATTATTACGTACAGTGAGTACTCCCCCTTCTCGTTATTGGGAGAGAATGGGGGGGGGGGACGACATACACTCAACCTCTTTGAAAGGTACTGCCCACCGCAAAGACGGCTTCAGTTAATATTTTTAGAAAATAAAAATCAGGGCCTTCACGTAAATCCTTCAAATTAAAATAGTCAACATGCCCCAGAAATGGAGCCCAGAGGATGGACGTATTTCAAGATAAGTTATTTAAATCGATTGCTAGATAATATACAATGGGAAACTAAAAAGTCTACTTAGCGAGTGGAGAGCTGGATAGTGTATCTAATTCTAGCAATTCAAAAGGAAACTCTCCATGTGGGTTGCTACTTTTCTTTTGTCCATTGTCTGTTCAGAAGAGGGGGGAAAAACTAGTTTAAAACCGAGGCGTGAACAGTCTCTAAAAGTGACCTCCGGGAAAACCGTCCGACCCCCCGCAGGAGCAGTCCCCGCGCCGCCCGCTCCACGGGGGCGCTCACAAAGCGGGCGGCCGGCCGGGACTTGGGGTGCGCTCCCACGGCGCGGGGCTCCTCGAGGCACGGCCATCCGGAGAAAGGCGGCTCGGTAATGATGGCTGCTCGGGGCCGGCGGCTCCTTCCCCGGAGCCTCCCGACCCCCCCACCCCCCACCCCGCCCGGGATCCGCCGCCCTCCCCGCCCCACCCCCCCCCCCACCCCCCGGCTGCGCTCGCCCCGCGCGGACGCGGCCGCCCCGCACCGCAGCCCCCCGGTGCCCGCGCCCCCGCGCCCCCGCGCCCCCGCGCCCCGCGCCCCCGGCGAGCCCAGTCCCCGGTGCGAACCAAACAAACAGCGCGTCCCCCGCCGCCCTCCTTCCTCTCCCCGCTGACCGCCTGGCCTCCAGCCACCTCGGCCGTTCGCGCTCCGAGCCGCGGATCCCTGCGGGGGCACAGCGCACCCGGGCCGCCTCGGGGGCCACCAGGAGACCCCCCCGGCGCTGACCCCCCGGCGGGGCCCGGCCCGGGGCGGGGAGCCGAGCGGCCTCGGGGGCTTAAAGTCGCTATTATGCAGCCGCCGCCGCCGCCGCCGCCGCCGCCGCCGCCGCCGGCCCGGCCAGCTCGGCAAGGTGGGGTCCCCTCCTCGCCGCGCCTCCCCGCGCTCGCCCCGGCCCCGCTCCCTTTCTTCTCCTCCTCGCGCACTTGGGAGCCGCCGGGGAGCCCCGGGGGCCCCCGGCTCCGGGCTCGCAACTCCCCGAGCGGCCGGCGCGGGTCGGGGTCCGGCGGGGTCGGCCGCCCCCCGCGCCGCGTGCTCGCGCCGCCCCCGCCCCCGCCCCCGCCCCCGCCCCCGCCCCACGCGGCGGCCCCCGCGCACTTTCCCCGCCGCCGGCCCACCTCGCCCGGCCGCCGTCCGCGCCGCGCCGGGAGGGACGCACTTTGTTCGCGCCGGTGCGGCCGCCGCTCCCGGCGAGCGCGGCGTGGTCGGTCCGGGGCGGGGGCGGGGGCGGGGGCGGGGGCGGGGGTCGCCGCCGTCCCCGAGCCGCCGCCGCCGCCGCCGCCGCTCAGCCGCCCCGCGCCCGCGCGCCCATCGCCCACTCGCACTTGAGTTGGAGCCCAACTTTTCCTCCTTCCTTTTTCTTTCGATCGGAGCCGGCAACTCGTGCTCGGCGCCGGCGGGAGGAAACGCGCTCGCGCTCCCCCGCGCGCAGACACGCTCCCTCCTGTCCCCGTCCCCGTCCCCGTCCCCGTCCCCGTCCCCGTCCCCCCCCACGCCGGCAGCACAACAAAAAGCCATTTACATGCGAGGAAGTGACCCTCGGCCGGACCGCGCGCCCCCGCCGCCGCCGGCCCCGCGGACGCAGGCAAAAGTTGGGGCGCGGGCGGCGCTCGGGGCGCGGGTTCGGGGCCCGCGGGCGGCGGTGGAGGCGGGGGCGGCGGCGGCGGCGACACGGCCCGGGCGGCGCTGCGCTCCTGCGCCCACCCGGCCCCCGGCCCCCGCCCGCGCCCCGCGCCCCGCACACGCCCAACTCCTCGCTCCCAACTCCTCGCGCGGCCCCGGCCCCGGCCCCGGCCCCGGCCCCGGCCCGGAGCGATTTCCTGCCGCCGCCCCTCCCGGAGGCGCCCGGCGAACTCTCGCGCTCACCGGGTCGGTCGGGAGGCTCCTCCGCTGCCCCGCGCCGAGGGCACAGCACAACGCAGGACGGGCTCCGGAGTTGGCTCGGCGGCCGCGGCCGGGGGGCTCATCCACGGGCGCGGAGTTGGCCGGCGCGGACGGGGCTCTGGCGAGTTTCAGGGTCTCCGGGTCCCCGGGCCGCCTCCTCAGCGGCGCTCCTTTGTGTAATTCCACTCGATTCAAGTTTAATCCGATAGTTCCCGAGCACGAGCGCGTCCGCACTACCGCGGCTCAGCCCCCGCGCCGCCGCCGCCGCCGCCGCCGCCGCCGCCACCGCTGCCGCCGCCGCCGCCGCCGCCGCCGCCGCGGCCCCAGCACGCCAGCGCCTGCGCGCGCCCGGCAGCCGCGCGTGCCCGAGGCCGCGGGGCCGCGCGCGCCCGCCGCCGGCTCCCTCCGCGCCGCGCCCGCGCCCGCGCCCCCGCCCGCGCCCCCGCCCGCGCCCCCGCCCGCGCCCGCGCGCCGCCACCTGACGTCAGGCGCGCCTGGCATAATTTATGCAAGAATTCGGCCCGGGGTGGCGGAGGCCGAGGGAGAGGCCGAGGGAAAAGGGGCGGCGCGGGGCTGCGGGGCGCGGGCGCGGAGGGCGGGCCGGGCGCCACTTCCCGTCCCCGGGCGGGCGCCGGCGCTGCGGGCGGTGCTCCCCCGCGGGCCGGTGCGCGGCCGCCGCGCAGCCTCCCTGGCGGGGCCCCTCCGAGCGCCCGGCCGCCGCGCAGCAAGCAGCGCCCCGGGCGCGGGCCGCCGACGGTGCCACGTTTCCCCGCGCGGCAGCTTCCCGGAGCCCGGGTGCGCCGCCCCGGGGCAGGCAGGGGCAGGCAGGGGCGCGGGCCGCGGGGCGCGGGCCGCGGGGCTCCGGGACGGCGGCGGCCCGACGGCGGCGGGCGCCCCTCCTGCGACCATGCTTCCACCTGGAGTGATCTTCCCGCATGAGACTATCCAGATGGACACCTACCGATTCGACCGGGTCCGTCCCGCCTCCCCGACATTGCTCTTCCTGCCTCCTCGTTGACGGGACGGCCGGGTGCGCGGCTGGATCAGAAAGTTTGACCTAGATGGCGTGGATTCTGCTGACTGTGTCGCCGTGCCAAAGACGGGGGGGGGGGGGGGGGGCAGTCGTGGTGAGACAAAGAAATAGGTTGTGTGCCCATTATTACACGTGTCGGGACTAGAATGCTTTAATCATTCTTTGGCAAAAATGGCACTTTCAGATGATCTCCTGGCCCTTCGTGTCCACACCTCCTCTTCTGGTTCTCCTCCCGGTGCAAAAGCAATAGGGAATCTGGAGAAATGTTTCCTTTACTGATTTTCCTTCTAGGAGACAGACCTACAAGCATTTACCAAGCACTCTCTGTGTGCAACTTACTGAGCAATTATGGTTCTTTTAAACTGTCAACAACTGTGCGCTCTAAGATGATGTTATTAGGTTAAATACTGCATGTATTGTTAAGTCAAGGAAGAAACCTGTATCAACCCAAGATAGGCACAGAGTAAAGCGACTTGCTAGACTTCAAAATAAACTTGAGAAAACTGCAAAACTATGCAAAATATACTTTCTCCTCACCACCTGTGGTGCCAAGAGAAATCACAATATTCCTATTTGAACAAAAGATTCATCAGAACCATTTTTGCCGCATAACAACTAGAACTGTTCGATAATGTTGATTAGACCTAACCACTAAAACATTTATTTTTCTAATATTAGTAATACTTTTCTAAAGATTTGTGACATTATACTGTCATTTATCAGAATGCATTGCTTTTGGCTTTCTTTTGTCATTTGAGTGCTGTATGAAAAGAGGTAAATGTTTCACCCAAGGGATTTACAGATACACAGCATAAAGAAGATGGACCCTACAGAAAATTCTGACATTAAGAAATTGGCAAACACTAAAATCAACTTCTCCCTGTTTTATAGCCCCATGTCATAAACCAAGAATCAGAATTCTGAGGTTAGATTTACATTTCCATTAAGTTTATATCTGTTAATGAAAGCATGTGGGGGGTGCTTTAGTGTATGTGTGTGGGAGAGAGAGAGGTTAAAGACAGGATACAATGTCTACAAAGAAACCACTAGGACCTTGCTATATCAGAGGACATAAAAGTAACATAAAAGGAACTACTTCTTATCTTTTACGGTATACCCAGCTCTCTGTCAGATGTAAATACGTTTCAAAGCTAATTATAAAAATAAAAAAATAAAAAAGCTAATTATAAGCCAAAAAGTAAAAAATAAAAAGACATCTGCGTATAAGGAAAGTATATTAGTTAACCTTTAAGGAACAAATAGTATTAAGTGACTATGAGGAGATCTCCCTGTGCCCTTGTCATTTAACTAGAAAGATAGGACACTTCTTGAAATAGGAGAAATGGTGAAGTAGTGCAGCCAAAGCTCAAAGTGGAAACAAAACAGTTATACTGCCCTTCCCTGATTTATTCTCCCTCCTTATCCCAACCACTGTCCTGACAGTCAGTGATGGAGAAGACTCTAAGCTTTTAGAAGTTGCACTAGTGCAAAGTTTGAGGAGGCTTGAAGAGCAGGGAGCCTCAGCCTCTAGGCAGCTCTGGCCTACTAAAGTCTTTACTCCCACCCCCATCCCCACTACCTTTTACCTTCAACTGTTTTCTCTCCCTTTGCTGCACTATTGAACTTCTCCCAATGAGAAGTACTTGAATTCACAAGCTTTCCCTTTAAGTATGCAAATACCTTAAGGAGAGATAAGGGACTCCTGCTCATTCACAGATGATTGTAAATTAGGTCAATGGGTCATTTTCCTCCCAACACCTTGCTGAAACTAACAAATTTAGAGATTTATTTATTCATTCAACACAGAGTGCCTAAGAGGTTCCAGGCATTGTTCTAGGCACTGGAGATGAAGTCGTGAACAAAACAACCCAAAATCCCTGCCTTCTTGGAGTTTACAATCTAATGGATTGGTAGTTTTGATTCAGTGGTTAGAGAAAACAGTAGTTTGGGAGCCTGAGCCCCTTGGGCAGGCCTGTGTTCTTACAGCCAGAAGGCATTGGAAAGGTACTAAGGACCTGGGAGATGGACATGAGAGTATGGAGTGGGTGCCAGCAGACAGCAGTTGAGAAAAACACCAAAGACAACTTAACCTGTGGCCAAAAGGTTTTCTCAGCCCCTGAAATGAATGAAAAGTCTTCCAAGAACTCAAACTATTACTAAGTGACCTATAATTCAGCTACATCAATGTTGAGGCAAATAGTTGTCTCTGGGAACATAGCTATAATGTATCAATGTATAGTGCTGCATGAGGGCAGGGGGAGGAGGAAAGAGGAAGATAATTTGCCCATCCCAAGTAACTGAGAGGTACCTGGCTGGCTCAGTCCATAAAGCATACTACTCTTTTCTTTTTCTTTCTTTCTTTCTTTTTTTTTTCTGAAAGAATTTTGTTTTTTGTTTGCTTTGAAAGATTTTGCTTTTGTTTCTGTTTTTAAGTAATCTCTATACCCAGTGTGGGACTCCAACTCAAAATCCAGAGATCAAGAGTTGTATGCTCTACTGACTGAGCTAACCAGGCACCCTGAGCATACTTGCTATTGCTCTCTGGATCATGAGTTCAAGCCCCACGTTTGAATGGAGAGCCTACTTACAAACAAACAAAAAACTAAAAATTACCCAAACTTTAGGAACACCTCCTATTTAAAATGAGAGCCCTATCTGTTCTTCCAGATATTGTGAACTTTAAAAAATTACAGATATTACACTAATTCCTGTTGAAAGTACTTCTATGTGTTTTTGGAACTCATCTTTTGTAAATGTGTTTGGAACCAATTTGCAAGTTATAGGGGACAACTCTCTTTAGAACCACGTCTCTTTTTCTCCACTAAAACTGCATTATTCTACCTCATCATTTATCAAATTTGCATCCAAATGATTTTGGCAAGCTCCAACAATGTATTTTGGCTTTAGGGGCACTTGGGTGGCTCAGTGGCTGAGGGTCTGCTTTCAGCTCAGGTCGTGACCCCGGAGTCTTAGGATCAAGTCCAATATCAGGCTCCTTGGAAGGAGCCTGCTTCTCCCTCTGCCTGTGTCTCTGCCTCTTTCATGTGTCTCTCATGAATAAATAAATAAAATATTTTAAAATATATATATATTGCCTTTAAATGATGAAGATTTACTACCATTGAAATTATAGAGGAAAAAATAAAGGTACAGATATCTAAAGGGTTACAAATGCTGAAGGAAACACCAAAAAGAAAAGTCTAAAAAGCATTTCTTTCATCACTGGAATAACAGTATTAATGCTCCTCTGTAATTTTTTCATAAGGGAAAGAATCCAGTTGAGAATGTAACCTCACCCTCTATGCTCTGCTCATAATGGAACTACTTGCAACAAGCTTTAACTAGGCACTGCCAAGATAGTTAAGGTCAAGATATGAGGTGAAAAGAAAGCCACTAGGGCTACAGTTAGGCCACTGTTGGCTCCCAAAGACACCACGTTTAGCAAACATTGTATTGAATGCCTACTTTCTTTCAGGAAACATTTACTGAGTACCTAGCATATGCCAGACTATTAGCCGTGGAGGACGTGGCTAGCTCCCCGTCCTCAAGGAGTCCATGGTTTACAGCAACTTAAAGAAAGGAGTGATTTTTGCTACCTGAGACAGCAGAGCAGGTTTCCTAGAAGATAGGAGGCTCAAGCTGGGACTAGAGTAAGCACAGGTGTTTCTCAGAACAAGGAGGGTGGGAGCCATTACTGACAGACAACAAAGTGGTCCAGTGGTTTTGAAGCCTGGTGAGCACTTGTTGCTGCCAGTAATTCCATACTGAGTGGAACATGGAGGGTGAGCCATTCTCCATCTTCAGTCTTCTCAGATACCCTTGGGATGGGTTGGCTGTTTTTTTGTTCTCCCCAAAGTGCCTGCCTGCATCAACACTGGTTTTCATTGGATTATAATTTATTGCTTCCCTACTTTGTCATTAGGTCATGGGCTGGTTGGGGACAAGAACCATGCTTTGTCTTTTAGCATGCCTAGTTGGCATAGAGCCCTCCATATAGAAGGTGCTCAGAAAATGCTGACATACTTATATAAATGGTGGGGGTAAGGAGGTAGCAGAGAAGTAGATAGGGCCAAGGAGAGGTCTAGGCATCACCCTCAAAGGTTTTGGCATCACTGATGAGTTCAGCAAGAGAGTAACAAGTCAGACCTGTACTTGGAAAGATCTCTGTGATAGGTGCTGAATGCAGGAAACTAGACCTGAAGCGGGAGAAAAGCGAGGTGGCCCCCATAAGACAAGAACAGGGAAGATCTAGAAACAATTACCAACTTCTTTGTACCCTTCAGATTCAGAGAAGTTACTAAATGCTTGTCACATGGGCTGTCATCCCATAGGAAAAACATAGCAGAACTGAAGAACCACTCCTCCCTGTGGTGGAGGAAGGCAGTGCTCTTTCTGGAAGGAGCACTAGATGGAGAGTGTGAAGGCAGTGGCCCGGCCGCCAATCTGGAAAGAGTCACTTCTCCTCCTTACCTCTCAGTTACCGGCTCCAGTCAGTATTGGGTGACTTGTTGCCACTGAACTTACCCTAAGTAATACAGGGCCATACCTAGGTCGTTCATTGTCTCCATTTCTAGACTACCAAATGGAAATCCATATTGCCTAACTTAGCCAATTATAATTAGATTCTTTTGCTTTACATTCAAAGTGGGAAAATATAAATATAGTGTTTTACTCAACAGGGATTAAGCACTTGCCATGCAAGTGTTTTCTGCAAAAACAGAAAAAAAAGTAAACCCCTGCCCTAGAGGAGTTAGTTCTCTGAATCTATCAGGCATGACACACATTTAAGCATGTCATTACAATTCGAATGCATCCAATAGTGGTATTACTGAGTATAGTGGTAGCCCAGAAGAAAAGACGACTAATTTTGCTTCTGTGCAGATAGGCAGGGAAAGCTTTACAGAGGATGTGACATTTAAGCTGAGTCTTCAAGGACTCTGCAGATGGCAGGGCTTGGTAGGTACACCAGGCAGGAAAACTGTCCAGGGCATCTACTGGGCAGATGGCTAGTGTCAGCACTGCAAGTAATTTGGCTCAAGCACAGCATAAACAGGGAGAGGACAGGAAATGAGGTTGGAAATATAGGTAGAGCCAGGTTGGGAGGGTTTCGTAGCCTATTCAGAAATCTTTATTCCAAAAGGGGTGAGGAGCCACTAAAGGATTGTGAGTAGGAAAATGATCAGGACAAACATGGATGTGTTGGCTGGGTGAGCAAGGAGACAATGAAGAGACATCATTGATGGTCAAAGTACAATATGACAAAGCCCTTGACCAAGGCAGCATGCAAGGTGATGGAGATCAAGGAATAAATATAAGAGCTACTTAGACGACATCTTTTTTTTTTTTTTAAGATTTATTTATTTATTTACGATAGACACACACAGAGAGAGAGAGAGAGAGAGAGAGAGGCAGAGAGAGAGGGGCAGAGACACAGGAGGAGGGAGAACCAGGCTCCATGCGGAGCCCGATGCGGGACACCAGGATCGTGCCTTGGGCCAAAGGCAGGCACTAAACCCCTGAGCCACCTGGGGATCCCCTTAGGCGACATTGATAAGTTCATGAAAAGTAAGGGTGAAGATCCACTTCTAAGTTTCCTCCTTGAGTGGTAACGAGTTGCATCATTAACTAAGATAAAGAATAATGAGCAGGAGCGGTTTGTAGAACATAGTGCTCTGGTGTGGGGATTCAAGGTAATCTGTAGACTATTCAAGGGGAGATGCCTGCTAAGTAAGAGATGAGAACATGGAAGAATGATCTGGTCTGGAAATGCAGGCATCAGAATCATGAGGTATGAACCATAATTAAATCCACTAGCATGGATAGCATTGTTTGGGAAGACCTGCAACATGAGACAAAAGCAGGCTAACAGGAATCTTTAAAATACCATGTTTTCTCCGTTATTTATTACTGTGTATCAAACCACCCCCAAAAAGTACTGGCTTAAAACAAAAATTTATTATTCATCTGATGAATTGACTGGAAGTTGGGCTCAGTTGGAAAACCTGAGGTAGATTGTTCTGTCTCTCTCTCCCCCTCTCTCTCCACTTGGTCTTTATCTTAGTCATCCAGATGACCTGGCAGTCTCTGAGGAGTGTTCTAAGAAGGCAAGCCCCCAAATACAAGCACCTATCGAGCCTTTGCTGGCTTCATGTTTCCTGATGTTCACTGGCCAAAGCAAGTCACATGGTCAAGCCCAGAATCAATGTGGCAGGAGTAGGAAAGTGGGAAATCGCATGACCGCACAAGGAATAATTCACTGAGGAATGTTACTTATCCATGTAAAGCACATGTTAGGAGACAGATAGAAAAAAATAATAAAGGGAGACATCAAAAAAGAAGCCACTGAAGAAAAATCATGAAGATCAATCTGAGAGGAAAAATAAGACCTCAAGAGAGGAGAGTTTCTAGAAGGAAAGGAGCAGTAAGTCATATGTCACAGAGAGAGCATGTAGGAAAGGAATGAAAAGCGTTCATTGGATTTGGTCTTTGTTAACCTTTTCAGCTTCAAGTGTTGAGGGCAAAAGCTAGATTGCAGAGGGGTGAGAAAGTTAATGGGAGCTGAGAAATTGTAGGCAGTTGGTATAGACTTCAGACTGTTAGTAGTGGTGTGGTCACAAAGTGAAGTGAGATGGGATAGTAGCTAGAGGAGACCTCACATTAAAGAGAGGGTAGTAGGTTTTTGAAGAAACAAACAAATGAACAAAACAAAACAATACCAACCATGGGGGTGATAAGCATTCCTATGGAGTAGGAGGCAGGAGCAGGAGGGGAAATGGGCAACCACGTCAGGGAGTGAGGCTCGTGAGAAAGAGGATGCCATCAAGCCCCAGGTGGATGACAGGAAAGATGCCTATCTTTCTGGAACCCAAGAAAGGTGGGTAAAAACTGCAATAAAGTTATAGGTTGGGGTAGGGAGAGATGACAGAAAATTAAGCAAATTCATTTATGGTAACTTCTTTCTTTTTTTTTTTTTTTTTTTTTGGTAACTTCTTTCTTATTAATTCAGTTGCTAATCATTTACTGAGATTGAATTGTTCATGGATGGTCAAGAGATATGAGATATGAGGAGAGAGTTCAAGCTTTGGAATAGTACCTACAGGGAAGAAAGAAGCTGCAACAAGAAAGTAAAGGGACTTTTTCATTGAGTCCTGAACTGAGATATTAGCAGTGCTAAGTTGTTATGCAACTTTCTTAAGTGATGTTCACCTCTAGAGATAAGGAGTACAAATGGTGAATTGCCAGGTTCGCCCTGGGGAGTTGTTGTCTTCTATGGAGACCCCAAGGGCCACTGGCAGCATAGCCAAAGTAGGGCCCCTGGGGCCACACCACATCAGCTTGCATTGTTACCTGGAGCAATGAAGTAGCCACATTAAAGGCCCTTTGTTTAAATGTAGGGCACATTTGTTGTTGTTGTTGTTTAAAGATTTTATTTATTTATTCATGAGAGACACACAGAGAGAGAGAGAGAAAGGTACAGACATAGGCAGAGGGAGAAGCAGGCTCCACGCAGGGAGCCCGACATGGGACTCGATCCCGGGTCTCCAGGATCACACCCTGGGCCAAAGGCGGCACTAAACCGCGTAGGGCACGAGTTGTACATGAAATAATAAAATAGAGATTTCTGGCTATCTCAAATCCTTTTTTGGGGAAATAGATATGTTCTCAACAACAACAAAAATAACTAAGTGTGTCTCTTCCTCCTTCGATTTCATTAAGACCCTGGGTGGCTGGTTGACCCATTTGGTTGGATTCCCATGTTAACCAGACCAAATTCTTGGGTGTTGTTTTTGTTCTGGTGATCTCAGTAATGTCAATGTCAGACAGTGGAACATAACATCGCCGCAAGTTCTTAGACAGTTCTAGGCTAGACTATGTCAAATTCAAAGATGTACTTTGATATGTATAATGAGAAAAGGTCATAATTTAAGGTCACCTAATTCTATATCTCATGTGTCAGATCTCATGATACTCCTAAGTTCAACTCTGGTTTAGGTATTTGCCAATAACTATTGCTAGCACACGATGCTCCAGGCCCCTTCCTCCTCGGTCAAAATATTCACAGTAGGAAGAATATAAGATTTGGGTTTTATGGATCAAGTACCCTCAACCCTCTTTTACAGATGAAGAATCTGAGGCTTGAGAGATTGCCCTGCTGTGAAAGATAAAAGTGGGATCCAAACCCAGGTGTCCTAAACCCCTGCTCAGTGTTTTTTCCCAAACAAATCTAAGAACTGTCAAAAGGCTACTTGCCTTTCCCATGATCCACTGGGAGCTGAACTCCCTTACATCCAACTATTTTCACTTTCTTCTTTTTTAAAGAAAGGAAAGTCACATTTGACAGACAAGTCTGTGCCCTGTCACAACATCTTGCCTTACACTACAGCTCTGGGTTAGACTGACTTGATAATTGAAACCAGTGATGGCTAATTCCTTCTGCTGGGTGGAAGCACTAACTACTCTCTGCCTAGATGCTCCACTGTGAAATGTGGTGGTCACAGGGATGCACATATCTAGTTCAGCACTTGGATATGTGAGCAGTTGGCTTGGTACCAGCACCTAGGCAGTGTCTGGCACATAGAAGGCCAGCGACAAATGCCCATGGAATGTGTTGTATTTAAGGTGCTGGGATAACTGGATACAGAAAGGCAAAACTTTTTTTTTTTTTTTTTGGTTTTTATTTATTTATGATAGTCACACACAGAGAGAGAGAGAGAGAGAGAGAGAGGCAGAGACACAGGCAGAGGGAGAAGCAGGCTCCATGCACCGGGAGCCCAACGTGGGATTCGATCCCGGGTCTCCAGGATCACGCCCCGGGCCAAAGGCAGGAGCTAAACCGCTGCGCCACCCAGGGATCCCCAAAACTAATTTTTAAAAGAGATTCTGTGTACTTAAATCTGAGAGGAGAAATATTCCTAATTTTATCTTAATTTGTATTTTAACATAGTTAACTTCCTCCAAGGTAATTACTTTTTAATATGTTCCTAATGTGTTTATAATATGATTGAGCTGCTATACTGGGGCTTTTCATTTAGATAGCTAGCAAGAATTTGCATTAACCCATCTCCTAAGCTCCTCTCTGGAGTTTCTCTGTGGTGTGCGCTGCCATAACTTCAGTTCAGGGGTAGAGCTTCTTGGACGCCACAAGACAGAAGTCAACTAGGCACAGTGGTGCGCACCATCCCATTCCTCTTCCCGTCCTCACGGTTCTGTTGAGGGGCCCTCACGAGCCATGGCCCTTGGGTCACTCCTAAGTCACCTGGGTCTAAAGTCGATTAAGTACAATTTCACAGGTTTCACCAAGAGCCTGTTCATTTATTACCTCTCTTGGGGGTGGAGGGGATATATATATATATATAATTACCAGACTTGACTCATGAAGATTCAGATACTCCATGAGGACTCAGAGATGGCATGGATTGAGGCAGTGGCACAAGAATGACTGCATTTGGGGAAACAAGACTACGTTCCACATTGCATGTTTCCCTTGCTTCATGGGGTTTTTAAAATTGTGAGTAAACATATCCTATATAAAAATGCTTTTTATTTTTTTAAAGATCTATTTATTTTCTAGAGAAAGTGTGCATACAAGCAGAGGGGAGGACAGAGGACAGGAAGAAAAATAGACACCCCACTGAACTCAGAGCCTCATGCTGGGCAGGATCTCACAACCCTGAGATCATGACCTGCGCTGAAACCAAGAGTCAGATGCTTAACCAACTGAGCCACCTAGGCGCCCTGAGACTGGTTTAAAAAGTATTTCTATAGGCGCTTTCTCCACATGCAGTGTGCAGCCTGCTGAAGATTCTCTCTCCCCCTCTGCCCTCCCCCTTCTTCTCTCAAATAAATAAATAAATAAATAAATAACCAAGTTTTTTAAAAATATTTTATTTTTGTATTCATGAAAGACACACAGAGAGACAGAGACACAGGCAGAAGGAGAAGCAGGCTCCATGCAGGGAGCCCGATGTGGGACTCGATCCCAGGACTCTAGGATCATGCCCTGAGCCGAAGGCAGACACTTAACCGCTATGCCACCCAATTTTGAGTCTCCAAGTCAGTGGCATTAAGTTCATTCACGATGTTGTGCAACTATTACTACTATCCATCTCTAGGATTTTTGTCATCTCAAGTGGAAACTCTGTACCCAGTAAACATTAACTCTCTCCTTCTGCCCATCTTCCAGACCTTGGCACTCTCTACTCTACTTTCTGTCAATTTACCAAATCTAGGACCCCACGTAATGGAATCATATAATATTTGTTCTTTTGTATCTGGCTTATTTTACTTAGCACGATGTTTTCAAAGTTTACCCATGTTGTAGCCTGTGGCCTAATTTCCTTACTTTTTAAGTCTGAATTATATTCCATTGTAGTATTGCCACATTTTCTTTATCCATTCATCTGTTAACAGAAATGGGAACTGTTTCCACCTTGTAGCTATTGTGAATAACACTACTATCAACATGGGTGCACCCTCGTCTTCTATAAGACCAGGACCCATTCAACCTAAGTCCTGGCATCTTGTAACTCCTCCTTCCCTGAAATTGGTTCCTCCCAACACCCTTGTCCCTTTGCCTACTCCACAGTGAAGGCGTCACCTCCTGAGCAGAACTGAGACTGGCTTCCTCATGTGCTGCTGTGCTCTCCCCTTGGAGTGATTATCTTGGTCCTATAGATTCCTTGCTCCTATCTCCAGATGCAGGAACTTGACTGAACCCACTGTCTTCCCTGGAAGCCACGCCACAGGACCAGGCACACCCAGCCCTTCTCTTCATGAGCTAAAACTTACTATGCCTCAAGGTCAGACCTTTCCAAAACATGCTGTAAATAATAGCAAAAGCGTACCGCAGCCCAGAAAATCTCACTGAAAGACAGATGTGGTTGATTGGATAATGCTATAAGACTTTTTCAAGTTAAATATTTTTATAAAATAGAATTGCTTGCTTTGTGAATATTTACTGATAAAAATTGATAGTCAGTTATTTGTTAAGGTTTTCTTATAGGATTTGTGAAAGAATATATTAAATGTAGACATATCCCCTCCATTGCCTTCAGAAAGAGCATATGTAATCAGAGATATGGGCCATGATGGTATAACTAATCAAACAAATTATGGTTTATCTTTTTTTTTATGGTTTATCTTTCCAATAAAACCTACATAGGTATTAGAATAGGTATATAGGGGATCCCTGGGTGGCTCAGCGGTTTAGCGCCTGCCTTTGGCCCAGGGCGTGATCCTGGGGTCTCGGGATCGAGTCCCATGTCAGGCTCCCTGCATGGAGCCTGCTTCTCCCTCTGCCTGTGTCTCTACCTCTCTCTCTCTGTGTCTCTATGAATAAATAAATTAAATATTTCAAAAAAAAAGAATAGGTATATATTTTTATGCTGACATGCTATCATCTCTGAGCCATGGTATTATATGGGGGGAAAAGTCTAGACGCAGAAGAATATATGCTATGTTCATAGTTGGGGGAAAGGATCAAAGAATTTGTAAGTGCACACACACATATATACATGTATGTATGTTTATGTATATGTAAATATATATGTATTTGTGTGTGTGTTTCAAAGATTTTCTTTCTTTCTTTCTTTCTTTCTTTCTTTCTTTCTTTCTTTCTTTCTTTCTTTCAGAAAGAGATAGCAAGCAAGAGCACATGGGGTTCAATCCCAGGACCCCCGAGATCCTGACCTGAGCTGAAGGCAGCTGCTTAACCGACAGAGCCATCCAGGTGCCCCCTCATATGTATGTTTGTAAATGCATAGACGTGTCTGTAATGATAACACAAAGAACAAACGGTCGTGGTTGCCTCTCAGGCAGTCGTGGATGACAGAGTACCTTTTTCCTGCATGGCCGGCCTGGTACAGTTTAAATTTTTGACTGTGTGCACATATTACTTTAAACTTAGAAAAATGTTTCATAAAATTAAAAGACAGAGTAAAGGAAGCAGTAAATGAATAGTGTATAAACAACAGAAAGTCTCTCAGAGGAAGGCAGGTTGGCTCTAGGCTGGGGCAGTCAGTTCAGGTCATGGAAGAGTGGGCCTTCCAGCGAGATGTGTAGGATGAGCAGTTTGGGGCAGAAGGAGAGGTAGTGGGAGAGTAGAGTGGGACAGCATTCCAGAGAGAAGGCACACAATAAGCAAACTTAGAGTCTATGGGGTAAATCAATTGATCTTTGCTTAGGTGGAGGAATGTAGCAATAATTTATTTACATAATGTATACACCGGCTTTTTCCAAAATGCATTTGAAGACATTTATAAGATGAAAAACAACACAAAATTGTTTGAGTATAAGTAGAACAGGACGCAGGGGGAAAATATAAAATTTTTTATCAAAAGAAGTAACCAGTTATTAAGCTTTGCAATTGCATCTGAGCCTCCTGATGGCCAGAGTAAAAAAGGAAAACCATAAATACATGGTTTTTGCTACATAAAGAAAGATGGCATAACAGCTTTCTGAGTACCAGTCCTTTGTGTCAAATTTTGTAAGAAAGTGAGGTGCCTGGGTGGCTTAGTCTATTAAGCATCTGACTTAGGCTCAAGTCATGATCTCAGGGTCCTGGGATCGAGCCCCATGTTGGGCTCTGTGCTCAGCGGGGAGTCTACTTCTCCCTCTCTTTCTCCCTCTGCCCTCCCTCTACTCACGTAAGCTCTCTCTTTCTCTTACATAAATAAATAAAATCTTTTTTAAAAATTGTAAGAGGGACGTCTGGGTGGCTCAGCGGTTGAGTGTCTGACTTTGGCTCAGTTCGTGACTCCAGGGTTTTGGGATCGAGTCCCACATCAGGCTCCCAGCGGGGAGCCTGCTTCTCTCTCTGCCTATGTCTCTGCCTCTCTCTCTCTCTCTTTCATGAATAAATAAAATAAAGTATTGCGTGAGAATTCATCTAGAAGACAGTGAGTCATGGCCCTGAGCAGATCAGTGTAAGGCAGGGTAATGATTAGGAGCACCTTGGTTGAAGGTCATCCAGGATGCAGATGTTCAGTGGTCTACCTTAAAACACTTCTTAGAATACTGGATGAATATCATGTCTCCTAGAAAATTTTGCCTGGCTGGCATTCTGCATTACTGGTCTATGGCCAGTCACATGTTTTAAGATCAGACAACAGGTAGAAGTGTGAACATCTTATTAGGAAAGCTGAGAAAGCTAGCAAGCAGTGTTTTGCCAGAGTGACAGGCAATTTCCTCGTCCTCTAGCATGGGGCCACAGGGTATCCCTTGAGACACATCCAGAATTATCCTCAGAGAGAAGATTTGCCTTATTACAGTGCTTGGATAATTGTTCATTTGACTCTCTGATATTCAGCAATGAAAAAGGATGTCAGATATGACAGTGGTCTACATGTTTTCAAGTCACTTGGTTTTCATGGCTATCAAAAAACATTGAATGCTAAGCAAGATGAACTGTGAGGGGAGGCTGGTAATATAGGTTGGGATCAGACTGTGCTGGAATACTCTCAGTAGCGTAGACTTTATTCCAAAAGTAATGGGTAACCATTGAAGGTTTGTATCTGGGAAGTACTTAGTAAGGAGTACATGATGTGTAGGTGGTTAATCCAGTGGCAGTTTAGAGTGGGACTGAGGAAAAAGAGACCAGAAGGGGAAAGGTATTGTAATATTTTTGAAGCCTGTAGGAGGGCAATAGGTGTGAGAATCAAAAGGAAAAACTGTTCACATTCTATTGAGAGAGAACTGACAGGTCTTCATAACTGAATATGGGAGCTGATGAAAAGTGGAGGATGGCTCTAAGACCTGGAGCCTGAGTGATGTAAAAGGACCATAGAAACTGCAGAAACAGACATGGTGTTAAGAGAGATCGTTTGTGTGGGGGAAGATCCATTTGTTTTTAGACATGCTGATTTTTGAGATGATGGCAGATTATTCTAGTGAAATGATCCACAGCTAGCTGACAATAAAGGAATGAAGCTATGTAAATGAATGAGATTCCTGATGGAAGAGCATCATTTCACCTATGAAATATTCTTGCCAAAAAATCAACTTGAACTGGATCACACCTCTACAGTTTACTGGAAACTTGGGTGGGTGGAGGGCTGAATGTGTTAAACAACATCCTGGAGATGTGATCAGCAAACTCCAGAATGTGGGACATGGCACAGGACAAATGAGCGGACATTCTCTACAAATGTATTGCAAAGAAAAGAAGAAAAAAAAAAAAAAAAGAAGGAAGAGAATCTAAAGATTGAAAGAGATTTATTTATTTATTTATTTATTTATGATAGTCACAGAGAGAGAAAGAGAGAGAGGCAGAGACATAGGCAGAGGGATAAGCAGGCTCCATGCACCGGGAGCCCGATGTGGGATTCGATCCTGGGTCTCCAGGATCGCGCCCTGGGCCAAAGGCAGGCGCCAAACCGCTGCGCCACCCAGGGATCCCTGAAAGAGATTTAAAAAAGCCACATCAACCAAGTGCAAATGTGGACTTTATTTGCATCCTGATCTGAACAAACTGACTCTTCAAAAAATTTATGAGACAACTGAGGAAATTTGATCTGATTAAATATTTGGATATTTTTAGACATATTAATATTATTGTGGTTAAAACTTTTTTAAAAAAAAGAGTCCTTAAAATTTAAAAATACATGCTGGAATATTTACAAGTGATCTAATACAGTTTCTGAGTCTTGCTTCCAAAGAATCCAGTGGGAATAGGACATAGGAAATGGTGGGGTATAGACGAAATGAGAGTAGCCATAAACGGATGATTGATGGGCATGGTTGGTAATTCCTGGGGGCAGGGGGAGCATCATCACACAATTCTCTCTACCTTTGCATACTTTTAAAATGTTCCATAATAGGGGTGCCTTGGTGGCTCAGTCGGTTAAGCATCTAACTCTTGATTGGGCTCAGGTTGTGATCTCAGGGTCATGAGATTGAGCCCCTCATCAGGCTCTGCACTGAGTGTGGAACCTGTTTAAGATTCTCTCTCTCTCTCAGGGATCCCTGGGTGGCTCAGCGGTTTAGCACCTGCCTTCAGCTCAGGGCGTGACCCTGGAGTCCTGGGATGGAGTCACACATTGGGTTCCCTGCATGGAGCCTGCTTCTCCCTCTGCCTATGTCTCTCATGAATAAATAAATAAAATCTTAAAAAAATAATTCTCTCTCTCCCTCTCCCTCTGGCGCTCCTCCCTCAAGCATGTGTGTGTCTCTCCCTCTCAAATAAACCATCTTTAAAAATTTTTTAAATAAAGTGTTCTATAATAAGTAGGTAAAAATGAATGAACAAATGAATGAATGAATGAAACAGTTCACCCTCGTGAAAATCAAACATATCCTTGTGAAAGTAAACATCTAAAGACAGGTGAGCAGCTAGTCCAAAGCAGAACCCTGGGGAAGTCTCATATATAGGGTGGAATCAGGAAAAGAAGAACAACAGATAGATTAGAAGCAATGTGCTCTACTGGCAGAAAGCATGGCTTTGGAAGTCCACAAATCTGGGTTTGTGTCCAGTTCTCTTACTAGCTTTGTCATCCTGAGCACACCATTTTCCTCTGTCAGCTTACAAGCCTGGTTCGTTGTCCATAAAGTGGGAATAATAACTGCATCTGCCTCATGGAGATAATACAGAGGTGGAATGAATCAGTGTGTATACAGCATCTTATAGTCTGCCTGAAACAAAATAAACACTCATGGAGCATTCGCTATTACCTTGTGGTTTTGTTGCTGATCAGAGTGGTGGGAAGAGGTAAGGAAAAGAACCAGAGAGTGTAATGTAACAGAAGGCACGAGGAAACTTTGATGACAGGGCAATGACATTGGTGCCAGGTTACAATCAAAGAATCTGGTGCGTTCATCTGATTAGGTGGTTTGGAGGTCACTGATGATGTCAACACCTTGGCTTCGTCCAGACATGGCCAGTACAACCTGATGACTAGACTCGGGCTGGCATGCTGGGGAAGTGTGGGGGAGGTGGCGATGGATTCTGTACATCTCTCCCTATTTGGCCAAGAAAAAAGGAAAGGGATAGAGCAACAAAGACAAAGGAGCCCTTTCTGGAAGTGAGGGGGCTCTGGCAAGTGTGGGGGAGAGAGGAAGAAGCCCGCAGAGGGGGAGTGACAGAGGCGCTGAGGCAGGAGCAGCGTCCTCACTAAGGAAGAGAGATGGAGGGCTGGCCTTTGGGTGAGGTTATTCAGGGAAGTTGATTCACAGCGAGTGAGTGAGGCGTGGAGAATAAAAACAGGATGAAGCCTCAAGAGGAATCAGGGTTTCCAAGAGCACCGGAAGGGACTGTGAGGGAGGGAAAAAGCTGAGACATGCAAGGGAGAAGTGTGGAAAGGAGAATGAAAGAGGCACTAGCTGAGTACAGGGCTTGGTGTCTGGGACAGAGGCAGAGGATGACAAGGGAGACCTGGCTGGTGGCCTCCCTTCTCACCAGGCAGGCAGTGGGAGAAGGGAGGCCACCAGCCCTGGTACTGAAGCAGCAACCACGGTGGCCAAGGTGGAATAGAGACCTCCAGCTTCCCGGGGTGGAACTGCAGGGGCTCGATGAAGGAAAGGAGAGGAGCACTCCCCAGAGAGCCAAGGGAAAAACAGCACAAAACAAATCTAGCCCATGAGACTTAGGGTCGTATTAGAAGCGTTAAAATGCACAATCCTTTCTCTACTGTTTCTGAGCCCTCCAATCTACTGACACCCTTCACTTCCCACCCCCATCACCTCGCCTCTGAGACGCATCCTAAGGATGAATTAATTGGTAGCTCTTCTTTCTTATGTTACCCAATAATAGGAAAAAACTTGGAAATGCAATAACTTGCTTGATGTAAAAATTCCAGAGTCTAGAGATGCCTGGGTGGCTCAGTGGTTGAGCATCTGCCTTCGGTTCAGGTCTGATCCCAGGGGTCCTAGGATCGGGTCCTGCATTGGGCTCCCCACAAGGGGCCTGCTTCTCCCTCTGCCTTTGTGTCTGCCTCTCGCTCTGTGTCTCTCATGAACAAATAACTAAGATCTTAAATAAGAAAAAACAAAAACAAAAACAAAAAACCCTTCTGAGTCTAAATGTCATGATCTTTCGACAGAGGAGATTAAGATCTGGGAAGAATACATTTCAAATCTAGAAGCATCCAGATTATGATGTTGACATATCTGTATCTCTTTTCAAACTCAGGGATCGCCTGCCCTTCTTTTGGCCTCCAATACTCATTGGTCCTCCTCTTCCAATACCAACAGGATTTTTAGCTGCGCACATGGCTGCTCAAAACAAAGCCTATGTAGCTCAGCCTCCCTTGCAGCTAGGGGTGATTAAATCAGCCCAATGATACATAGGCAAAAATGTTGGATGTGAGCTTCAGAAGAGCTTCCAGAAAGACACATGGTACATGCACTTCTCCCTTTCTTTATTCCTTCATCCACTCTGCTGCCCAGAATTTGAGTCCAACCTCCATCCCAGACCACAGAGATAGTGGCACAGCCTCTGGATGGTGAAGTCAAAGAAAATCGATGCCTGCAGATTTGAAGTGAGACACATATTAACCCATCACCATCTGCGCTTGCGCTTGTACAGACGTGGAATAAAATTTCTGTTTTGTTTATACTAGTGCTATTGGAGGATTTTCTGTTATGTGCATCCTAACCTAATACTAATTAATATACAAAGTATTAAAATTAACTAGTTGTTGGGGAAAAAAAGCTAAAATAAAAGGTAATGATTTGATATTTATAAGAATCACAGAATTTATAAAATCACAGAAGTAGATAAAAACTTAAAAAGGGGTGGGGGGGCAGCCTGTGTGGCTCAGTGGTTTAGCGCCACCTTCAGCCCAGGGCGTGATCCTGGAGACCTGGGATCGAGTCCCACATCAGGTTCCCTGCATGGAGCCTGCTTCTCCCTCTGCCTGTGTCTCTGCCTCTCTGTGTGTGTGTCTTTCGTGAATAAATGAATAAAGTTTTAAAAAAAAATCACAGAAGTAAAACTGTAAGCCAAATGATCATCTATTAGATCAAATCTATAACCACATATTCTCCCCCCCCCATGTGTTCTTAAAAGCATATTCAGTGACCAATTTCCAGCCAATTTGCCTGTGTTGGGTCCTGTATTAGACTCGGAGGATGCCATAACAAATATACCAGTTTCTGCCCCGTGAACCCTATGTCTGGGGAAGTGATTACAAGGGAGAGAATAAGCTGCTATGGGCATACACACACTCTGCCTGCAGACTGAGGTAGGGCCCCGGGGATGCTTTCTCGGAGATGAGGTCCCAGCTGAGCCCTCAAGAACAGATAGGGTCTGTGCAGACGAAGAAGAGGAAAGAAGCGGCTTGCCAGGCAGTGGGGTCTGCCGGTGCAGCCTTGGAACAGGGAGCGCAGCACCTTTGGAGGGCTGCAGCACGGGGCCGTGCCAAATGAGCTCTGTTCATGCAGAGCTAGGCCGGAACAGGACGAGGCCATGCTCTGTTCCATGGCATTAGGAGAAGCCGAAAGCGACACGGGATAGGCTTAGAGAGTGCAGTTTTAAAGATTTTTTTAAAAATGTATTCATGAGAGACAGAGAGAGAGACAGAGACATCGGCAAAGGGAGAAGCCGACTTCCCGTGGGGAGCCCGATGCGCGACCGGACCCCAGGACCCCGGGATCATGTCCTGAGCCAAAAGCAGATGCTCAACCACTGATCCACACAGGTGCCCCAACAGGGCAGTTTTAGAGGGTAAGAGGGAGTCATTAATGGCCTTGTAGAAAAGCATGAGAGACTCCACTTTGGGCTCAGTTGGGGTTGCAGACAGTAAGCCAGTGTGTCACGGGCCCAGTGCCCACAACTGTGTGACACCCTGAGCTGCGCTGGGGGAGAGGCTGAGGGAATGGGGTCTCTAAGAGGTTGAAGAGCAGGTGTAGTAAAATCAAAGAAGGATGAAGGCTGTGGGTGTAGGCTACACGTGGATGTGCTTCGGAAGTGGGGTGGTCGTCGGCAGTGTCCCACTGACCGTTGGATGACAGCCCCAAGTGGTGGCGGAGCACTGGAAGCAGAGTGTTGCTTGAGAAGAGCTGGGGCGGTCCAGGAGTGCTTATGAAGGAGGGGGTAGGAGCATCCCCTTGCACAGGGCCATGGAGGGGGTCCTGTCATGCAGGGAGAGATTGAGGATGCGTCAAAATTCAGACTGCCACACGGAAAAGTCGGGGGCAAGGCTTTAGGCCGATGGCACAAAGCAGGTCTTCAATCAGGGATCCCACTGTGGGCTTCCAAGTCTGTTTTGTTTAAAATATTTTTTTGCGGTGGGGCACCTGTGTGGCTCAGTGGGTTAAGCGTCTCCCTTCAGCTCAGGTCATGATCCAGGGTCCGGGATGGAGCCCTCTATTGGGCTCCCTGCTCAGTGGGGAGTCTGCTTCTCCCTCTCCCTCTGCCCCTCCTCCCGGCTTGTGTTCTTTCTCTCTCAAATAGAGATTTGGACCAGAGTCTTTTAATTCCAAATCCCAATCTTAAAAATAAAATAATTTTTGTGGTAAAATATACATTATGTGAAATGTACCATTTTCACCATTTTTAAGTGTACAGTTCAGCGACATTAATTATATCCACATTGCTGTGCAACTATCACCACTATTCCTCTCCAGAAGTCTTTCATCTTCCCAAACTATAAATCTGTCCCCACTAAGCAATAGCTCCCCATTCCCTCTCCGCTTCAGTGCCTGGGAACTTCTATTCTACTTACTGTTCTATTTTGTCTGAATTTGACTCCTCAAAGTACCTCCTATGAGGGGAATCATATAATGTTTCCCTTTGTGTACGGCTTATTTCACTAAGCATAATGCCTTCAAGGCTCATCTATGTTACAGCCTGTGTCAGGATTCTCTCCTTTTTTGGCTGAGAAATATTTCCTTGGATGTATATATCACATTTTGTTCACGGATATTTGGGGTTTTCACCTTTTTTTTTTTTTTAAGATTTTATTTATTTATTCGTGAGATACACACACACACACACACACACACACAGAGGCAGATACACAGGCAGAGGGAGAAGCAGGCTCCATGCAGGGAGCCAGACGTGGGACTCGATCCCGGGTCTCCAGGATCATGCCGTGGGCTGAAGGTGGTGTTAAACCTGCTGAGCCACCCGGGCTGCCTGGCTGTTTCACCTTTTGAGTAAAAAGAGTTGGAGCAGTTAGCAGGCAGGGAAAGGGAGAAACCCAGAGCTGAATAGGAATGTCATCCACTATCTCCTTTTACATAGAATGGGGAAAATTGTCATCCATGGAAGGACTGAATGACTCAAAGTCAAAAAGAAATCAAGTCTTCTGACCTTCGGACTGCTTTTTCTTCTAGTACCATGTGCTAGTCTGAATTCAGCTGAGTTCCCTGACAGAGGAGGAGTATGTGTGGGGCAGATGAGCAGAATCTGGAAGCCTGAGAGCAGAGGCTGGAATCCCATGGCATGATGCCGCACCAGCACAGAAATGGAGCCAGAGAGATGGTTCCCAGGCAAAACTGTCAAAGCTCTTTTGGGTCTCACCTTACTGGGTCATTGATCTTTTCTTCCTTTCTATCTTTGCTCCCTTTCTTCATCTCAGCAGGATAAAAATGATCTCTGTTGACCAGGTAAAAGATGATTTAGGTGTGAGCTTCAAGTGCCCTGTGCCACCTGTGCCCCTCACAGGAGATTTATATTTTAAGGGGCAGCTTTAGAAAACTGAAAATTTTAGGAGTCAAGAGGATGGGACTGTAACAGTAGAATGGCAGCCGGGGTGAGTACTGTATTCAGGCAGGAGTCCCCTCCTCTGCTTGCTGGTGTGGTTAGAAGGTTGCAGAGATAAGTGGGTGGGAAAGTGTCTGCCCAGCTTCCCCTCCCTCTCAAGAAGGGAGGCTCGGGATCCCTGGGTGGCGCAGCGGTTTGGCGCCTGCCTTTGGCCCAGGGCGCGATCCTGGAGACCCCGGATCGAATCCCACGTCAGGCTCCCGGTGCATGGAGCCTGCTTCTCCCTCTGCCTATGTCTCTGCCTCTCTCTCTCTCTCTATGTGACTATCATAAATAAATAAAATTTAAAAAAAAAAAAAAAAAAAAAAAAAAAAAAAAAAAAAGAAGGGAGGCTCAGTCACAGATGCATTAGGGCTTTTTTTTTCTTCTTCTTCTTCTTCTTCTTCTTTCTTTTTCAGAATTTGATATTAGCTTCTTTGAGATAAAATGTATCTTGTGGTTATTTTACCAACCATCGTGTGTGCATTGTCACTTTCTGCACATAGTCAGTTCTCAGTCAAAACCGGGAAGGCAATTAACCACTGGCCAAATATTTTAGACTTGTGTGAAGGAGCCAGGGATAATAGAAGGGCTTTTGGTGCTACTTTATCCTTGATCATGGGTCAATAATGAGTATTATCATTGAAGAACACCTTCCTCTTTTAAAGTTTGACGGTGAACACTGAATAAGGTATACTTCATTAAGTATTTACCTTATTTTTCTTTACCCGTTTTTATTAGTATCTCTCACACACACGCGCGCATACACACACACACACACACACACACATTACCTGGCTCTTGTATAATATGTAGAGCATAACAAAATCCAGATTGTACCAGAATCCTCTTAAACATCCTCCAATGATTCTTTTTTATATAGAGTGCCCCAGTTGCTTCTGATATCAGCTATTACACATGAATAAACGCAAGTACACATCAATCCCTATAAGGGAATTGGAGTTTATGAAAAAGTAATTTTACTTCCTTCTTAGATATTTTTTTCATACTGGGTGTGTGTTTGTGTGTGTTTGTGTGTGCATCATTTCTGTGAAAACCAAATCCTTTCAAGTCCGAAGTGGAATGTATAGAACAATAAGGGCAACTACTGTTTGGTTAGTGTTTTAAGGTTGGTGGTACACATTATCCTCATTTGATCCTCATATCAGCAGTGGGAGCTTGTCAAAATGGGAAATAGTTGCTAATTTATAATGTGGAAACTAACTCTCAGGCATAACTTGCAAAAGGCATAAACTAGCTGATTTGGACCAGAGTCTTTTAATTCCAAATCCCAAGCTTTCCGCACTATATTATGTGCTAGTCATCACTATCTGCATATCTCTACTAGACTGGTAGTTTATTTTCAATACCCAATTAACTTGAAATCTCTGTTAAAACCAACAAATGTAGCAAATGGCAATCTTACATCTCATCTTAAATGTGTGTTTCTTTCAAATGGTTGCCTAATCAGGTTTGCTATGCTTAAATAAGGCTGAAATGTACTTCATTGTAGATATACTCTTAAAATGAACTATACTTTTTAAAAATGTTTCACTATAAACATTTAAAAAAATCACTTAACACTCCGCAAGGTTTGGAAATAAGATTTTTAAAAAGGTTAAAATTGAGAAACACAGCTAAAATGTCAGTAAAGTGTACTTATAGGACTTTTACCAAATCAGTGCCTAAAATGTGTTCTTTTTCCTTTTTTTTTTAGATTTTATTTATTTATTCATGAGACACACACAGAGAGAGAGAGAGGTAGAGCCATAGGCAGAGGGAGAAGCAGGCTGCCTGCAGGGAGCACAATGTGGGACTTGATCCTGGGACTCCAGGATCATGCCCTGAGCTGAAGGCAGGTGCTCAACCACTGAGCCACCCCAGGCGTCCCTAAAATGTTTTCTCAACTCAAAATTATCCAAGCCTACACACCTAAGAGAAGCCCTTTGGGGTTTACTTTTCCCTTATTATTTATGATAATTATTCAGTTTGTCCTTTATATAAATAGATATGATACATACTGAGAGAATACTTATCTACAGAACAGTAAATAATTATGATGCCTTTTTTTTCCTGCCCCAAATACTTTAAATACATTACTTGGTTTCACTTTTATATGATCTCATTAATTTTTTGCCTATTTTACTAAAGAAATTTTCTCTTTTTAAAAAATTTTTTTTTCTTACTAAATTATACTCCCCTCCACCAAAGTGTAACAGAGTCAACAGGCTAGTTGTACAGTAATGAGAAAACCAACAAGGATCTCCTTCAGAGTAAGGCTGAAGGGAAACAATTTGTAGTAGTTAAGATTTATTCCCTTATACCCCCCCTCCAAATATTACATCTCTCAACAAAGAATTCTTGTTTAACTTTATTGAAAGTGTGTAGCAGGGTGGTGTTTAGAAATACTACAGATCTAAATGTACATATGTAACACTGCTAGCTCAGAAGGAGCACAAGGAAAATGATAATTTCAATTTGTTACCATGACATCTCTTAAACAAAAGAAAAATATTAAGAGTACAGGATATTTTTTTAAGTCAGTATCAGGACAATTTCCTAACATATTGATAATTGCTGTCCTAAAAATTAATAATAACAATCAAGGATCAGAACGTCCACCATAATGTTCTTTCCTTCCACTATCATTTTTTGGCATTTAGTTTCAGCTCAGTTTTAAAGTTTCAGAGCCTGGGCTTAACATGAACATTTCTGCCCCTTAACGTTAAACAGGGAGCTACTGTTCCAGAATTTCACTTCACAAACCACACACACGATGGCTGCTAAAAAAGATTTATGGTTAATTGTGACAAAAACATCAGAATGGTCTAAGCAAAATTTATATCATTTTTTTTAAAAAGTTATTCTTCTAGAGAAACTTCTGATTAAATGAGGAGCATTCAAAACTGAAAAACACAGCAACATAAGATAAATCTGTCGGTAGATACCTAAGGCGACTCTAATTTTTGTTTTCCTACGCCGGTCGCTGAATTCTTAGAGGGTCCGACCAGCACTGCCAAGGACCGTCCTGGGGAGCTGGGAACAATGGTGAGCGGGATGCAGCAGCCCGGTTCCGAGGAGCTGGTGTGGGCTGGAGCACCCCGGGCGCACAGCAGGCGAGCGCAGCGCAGGGCGACGGGTGCACCCTGCTGGGAGGGACGCCACCGGCCCTTCACTCGGGGTTAGGAGGTGAGGGAAAGGAAGGAAGCCACCTCTTACGAAAGGAGGAGGCCGGGGCGTGTTGCCGAAGCTGGGGAGGACCGTCGCCCTGGAGAACCGAGAGCCACTCAGGTGGGCTGGAGCTCGGGGAAGGGGGGGGGGGGGCAGTGGGGAGCGGCCGCAGGTGGACGATCCTGCTGGAGACAGGATTCGGAGGCCCTTGCGAAGCGGATCTAGGGAGACGGGACTTATCCTGAAGGCAACGGAGATTTCCTAGAAGATGTGAAACGGGAACAGCGTGATCGGATTCACTCTACGGGAAAGCATAGCTGTCGGGCCGCAGGGTCGAGGTGGGGGAGGGGCGGGGCCGGAGCCGACGGACCTAACGAGCCGAAAACCACGGCGCTCCAGGTGGAAGGCGCTGGGGGCCTGTACCAGGAAGCCGGAGCGTGGCAGGAGCGACGGGCGGACCACCAGGGGGACGCGAGTAAAACGGACCGTGGGCCTCGACGACTGCGGGACGGGGCTGGGGGCTGAGACCAGGCTGCAGGGAAGCAGTTTGGAAGCAGGGAAGTTTGCAGGAAAGGTGCGGGGCTCCGCTTAGGGCACGCAGACTGTGAGGCTTCTGCGGCACCCAAGTCCCATCTATCCGGACCCCAGAAGAGGGCGGTCTGGGAGCAGGACGACCGGCTGCGAGGGGACCAGACACCCTCTAAGGTGCGCACAGGAGGGAAGACGGCCCAGGACAGCTGGGCGCCCCGCCCCCCCCCCCCCCCCCCCGGACAATGCTCATATTCCACTTTTCTTCAAATACACGCTGAATCACAGAACGCGCTGCGACATAAGCAGGGGGAGTTCATTGCTCTACTTTTTTCAGGTGACAAAAGTGAGACTTTGGGCAGGGCTGGTTCACGGTCACCTGACGGTGAGTCTGGACTTCCCGTCTCCAGCCGAGAGCCCCCGCTCTGCCCTGAAGATCAACGTGTGCGGCTGCTGAAGCATATTCTTTCTCAAAATTTCGGTAGAGCGGATCACGGAAATGGGATGTTCCTTTTTAGACGCCTTTTGTTCTTTTTCTCCCAATCCTCGTGAAATACAGTGATCAATGTTCAGTTCTAATAAGATACCACCAGGCATCGAAAATACGTAAAAACAAGAACAGGATTCGGATAGAGGAAAATTTTAGAGCCCAGCGCCACCAGAACGCACACAACTTCTTCAAGTTCTCTGAGCCGCGTGAAGGAACCTTGACGGATTCCGGCTTCACGCTTAGGACTCGGCTCGTCCATCCCCGCCCTCCCCGCTCGAGGACGAGCCCAAGCGCCCCCCCGCCCGCTCCCGTCGCTCCCGTCCCGCCCCGTCCCGCCCCGCCCCCCTTCGGCCGCACCACCTGCTCCCGTCTGCCCGCCCGCGCCGGTTCTCACGCGCGGCCCGCGGGCCTCCCCGCCGCTCGGGCCTCGGAGCCCGGCCGCCGCCCGCGCAGCCTCCCGGCCCCTCCCGCCCCCCTCGGCGCCGCGCCCCCCGCGAAGCTCCCCCCCGCCCCGCCCCCCGCGAGGACTTCGGAGGCGGGCCCCGGCCGGACGCCGCTGATTGGCTGCGTCCCCGGCCCCGCCCCGTGCACGCGCAGGAGGTGGGGCGGGCCCCGGCGCGTGCGCGCGCGCGCGGCGCGGTCCCGCGGGCGGAGCGTCCGTGACCCGCGTGCCGGCCTCGGCGTCCGGGCCCCGGCGTCCGGGAGGCGGGGGCGGGCGGCGGGCGGCGGCCGCGGCGGCGGGGTGTGCTCGGCTGGGGACTCACGCGGCCCCCCCCCGCCCCGCCCCGCCCCGCCCCGGCCCGGCCCCGCCTTCGCCCCGGCGGCGCTCCCCAGCCGCGGCCGGTCGGGCGCCCCGCGGGGCCCGGGAGCTGCCCGAGGGGCCGTCGTCGTCGCCGGCCCGGTAGCCCGGATGTCGCTGCCCCCCGCGGCGGGGCCGCCGACGCGCTCTCGGCCCCGGAGGAGGCTCGTCTTAAAGGGACAGCGCCGAGTTCGTGCCGGCGTGGGCGGCGCCTCCTGCCCTCCGTGCGCGACCCGCGACCCGCGCCCCGGGCCCCTGCGCCGGGCGGGGCTGCCCCGGGATGGCCGCCGCTGGCCGCCCGCGGGCCGGGGTGCTCGGGCGAGCTCGCCGCCGGGGCCGGGGCCGGGGCCGGGGCCGGGGCCGGGGCCGGGGCCGGGGCCGGGGCCGGGGCCGGGGGCGCCGCGCGGGGCGGCGAGGCGCCGGCCTGTGATTGGCCGAGGCCGCGGTGAATGCAGGACATTGTCTGGCGGCGGCCGCCTCCGAGCGAGCACGACGGGTGCGGGCGGCGCGGGTCTGCGGCCGCCGGGGCGCCGGGCCGGGGCTTCCGAGCGGGGGCGGGGGCGGGGGCGGGGGCGGGGGGGGCGCCTCGGAGCACAGGGTCAGCCCCAACGAGGAAATGAGATCATCGTGTTGCAGATACGGGCTTCCTTTAAGGCGAAAACCATGCAGGTGATTGAAAGGGGCCAACTGTTGTACAAGCGCGTCCTTTGGGTCAGGCGTGGGAGGCCCCGGCTCTCCCGTGCACAGCGCCACGCCGCCCGTTCACACGTGCGTATCCACGCGGAGGCCGGGACCGTGCGGCGGCGCGTCTCCCCGGGCCTTGGCCTCCGGGCTCGTGAGAAGGACACGCGGGGCTGGTGGCTTTGCGAGTTCGTTCCTATTGTTAGGAGGACTCTGACGCCGGCCCTAGACCCGGAATCCTGTTGTGCCCTACGTGTCGGGTCACCTCTCAGGGTCTCGGGATGAACGAGATCTTGTAAAGAGCCCTCGAGGAGATGGGAGCGCCCAGAGCCTCCCTGGACGGAGAGGAGGCCTGTACGTGGGATTGTGCAGTGAAGGGAAATGAGAGCAGGACAGGGGTGTATGCAGACCAGTCAGTTATTAGTCTGTGAAGAGCAGGGTTTTCTCTCATCCTAGACAAGTTTTCTGGGTAAAGGAATATTATGGTAAAGAATAGCCCTCTTTCCTGTTTTGTTCCCAGTATCAAAGGACTGGAAAGACGGCAAGGGAAAGAAGGCACGTAATGAAGAGAGAGACACAAATGGGAACTATTTGGAGAGTTTTGAATGAAGCTAAGTTGTATTTGCTTTTTTAAAAAGCTGTACAGGAGAAATTATCGTAGAGTTAAAATTAAGCAGACTCGTGTTAACACAGATTGCGTGTGTTTGCACATGTGTGTCCATATATAGACGTGCATACACATATAAAATATATAAACATATACATGCATACATATATATTTAGGTGTTCTATTTTTAAGATGGTTAATTCCAGGATAGTTGACGTACAGTATTGCATTAGTTTCATGTGTACAAAATAGTGATTCAACAATTCCATGCGTCAATACAGATTTATTGTAATATGTTGTAACTTCAGTTGGATGCCCTCTTCAAAATAAAAAAAAGTCAGTGATTTCATTTAATTGAACAATCAACAAGAATTAGAGACGTGGAAATGACAAACAAATGAAGGAAGGAAAACATCCAGAAAACAAGATAAATTTAATGGACATGATTCATTGCAAGAGACATGACCTCATTCCTTATTAGAGGGATTTCCACTAAACCAGGTTTGATGTTAAATAAATTTGTTTTACAGACTTTCCTCAAAATTACGCTAATCTAATATGTTTTTTCCTTGTTGTTGTCATTGTTTTTTTTTTGTGGTATGGAAAAGGGAAAAAGGGAAGAGATACACTGAAAAATTTAAAACATTGTTGCAGCTTCCCCAAATGACAATTGTTCCAGGTTCCTCTACCTCACCCATCCTAATATAGGAATAAAAAAGCAGAAATCATCAGCGTAAAGATGCTAGCTGTTCCCAGAAGTGAAGCATGAATAGTTGTGTTGGTCTCTGTGAGCGAAGCAAATTTAGTTTTGATTACTTCTAGCATTTAAAGTGTTGATTTCTATAATTAAGCTGATTTTACTTAGAAGTTATTGAATAAATGATGAAAAGTTAGGGATTAAGCTGAATGAAATAAGCTGTTTATCATAAACACAAGCAGCAGGTTATAGGATAAAGTCTATAAGGTAGGAAATGACTAGCCAAGAAAGTTTGAGACAGTTCCAGCAAGTTCTTTTCCTCGGGACTTTCGCTTTGGTAGTCCATATATAACTGTAGGCTAATCTTACAGGATCATAATATTTACCGAACACTTGGTGTATACCAAACACTGTCTTAAGTATACTTCTTAGGTACTCCCACAAAAATCCCCGTTCTAAAGGTGCAGAAAGGTTAGATCGCTCGCCTGAAGTCAGACAGCCGGCGGCGCAGAGCCGGACCCGGGCCTAGAATCCTGTCTGACTCAGAGCCGGGAGGCTATGTGATCTCACTCGCTCACTGAGCGGACTTAGTGATTTCTAGGGATGTGGTCACTAATACACCTTTGATCAGGTTTTTTTTTTTTTTTTTTCCAACAGTTGCACATTTAAACGTTTTGCCCTTTCACTCATTTGTATTTCAGGTGACCCTGGGGCCACAGGGCTGCCATCTGTGCTTAGTTAGCTACAGAGAGTCAAGCATGCCTATCACCTTTGAAGAGAAACACCCCCTGAAATTTGCATCTCTGTTCTCTTTTAAGCAGACGTGGACATGGGCAGTAGCACATGGGAAAGTCCGCTCACCTCCTGCTTTTCTGCGTTTTCTCTTTCTCTTCTTACTTTTTCTTCTTTCAGGCCTGTGGCTTCATAGGACCCCTGTAATACTGACTGGCCATGTTTGGTGCATCTGGGTGGTGTCAGTCCCAGAAGAAGTCCTCAGTCATTCAGTTATTGGCTGAAGGCTGACATATCACTCCTTTCTTCAGAAGACAGAGAAGGGAGGAGGAACCAGTAATGCAAGACAGGAATTTGGGGATTCAGTAGCATAAAGCTGAGAGAAAGGGCTGCCCCTTCAAGTTATTTTATTTTTTATTTTATTATTTTATTTTATTGTATTATTTTTATTTTGCCTTTCTTCTGCAGTCTGTACCTTTAGCTGAGAAGTGGTACACCCTTAATGACAATCAGGGGTAAAGGGTTGCTGGCCCTCCCATTTCCCTTGGTGTCTTTAGGCCTGGTCCTGCAGGGAGTGGCCAGTGTAGTACTCCTCTGTAGCTCTGCCAGCAGACAGAGGGAAAGGGGCCCTCAGTCTCCAATCAATCCCTATTGTTGCTTATTCCTGGTGTCAGTATCAGGAGGGTTAAGAAATTAGAAATAAAATTATTCTGAAGGGGATCACTTGTGACTGACTCATTAATCCATGTGATTTCTGATGCTCATTATCACTGAAAATTGAGTTGCCTAAGTCTGTTTAACTTTTGTGATTAAGGATCAGCGTTAGGATTTGAGGTTCCAGGGACAGAGAGGGATGAAAGGATTGTGTTCAGTGGTCCTCCGCCCCTTCCCGCCCCATGGCCAGCACCCAGTACTCTTTGTCCTTGGCCAACAGGTGCTTCTCCATCTCCAGTAGAACACCCTGACAGGGAGGCTGACAGAGCAGTGTGGAGGACGACGGGCCAGCACTGGGCTGGCCCAATCCAAGTCCCACTGCCATCAGTGGATGACAGACACAGCCACAATCAGTGTCTTAATCCCTAAGAGTACCTAGATGGGGCGGGGGAGACGCTTCTGCAGGCCTAACTGAAGACCCGCCTCCTTAGTCATAAGTTGTCTTTTTATTTTATTGTAGTTTTACAGTATTCCATAACTATGCTCTTACCCTCTGATACTTTTTTTTTAAGATTTTATTTTTATTTATTCATGAGAGACACAGAGAGAGGCAGAGACATAGAGAGAGAAGCAGGCTCCCCACTGAGCAGAGAGCCCAATGAGGGAATCGATCCCAGGACCCTGGGATCATGCCCCGAGCCTGAGGCAGACTCTCAACCACTGAGCCACCCAGTGCCCTGCCCTCTGATGTTTTTCAAATCCAAATATTTAAACATCTTACAAATGTGTAAAAATATTTTAATCTAATAGCGAGCACCTACTCATTTATCTTAGTACTAGTACTTCACACTCAACAGGTGGCCACCCCCTCTTCCTGGGCTCCAGCACACAACCAGATTCTGGCCTGTCATTTCCTTTCTTTAACCCCTCAGCCCAGGGTGGAGAGGGCTTCCCACTGGGGCTGTCCCCAGATGCCTTATCTTGCTGATTCCTTTCACTCCACCCACAGTTCTTAGAAGTCTTTTCTGAAAGTCCTCCTTTGATGGTTCCTGCCTCATCAGACATCCAGCACCATCTGGCCCCCACCTACACCCCCAGGTTCATCTGTGGCCTTTCCCTTCTGCATTTTTTCCCTCTCACACACCAAACTACTCCTCTCCCCCACACACTTTGACCCTGGAGGATGCCGTTCTTTCTCTCGGGAAAGCTGTATGAAGACTTCCTTGGGCTCCTTCCACCTGGGCTGCCTCTGTTACTACATTTACCACATTGAATTGGAATTGCTACTTGGCCCTTCCCAGACTGGAAGTCCCTTGAGGTCAGAGCTCATGACATTCATCTGCACATCTTGGTGCTTAGCACCATGCTGAACACATGCAAGAACATGATGAAGGAAGAGCTAGATACAAATTGAAAATGTTTCACTTCCTCTATTGATTCTCTTTCCAGATTCACTGTCTAGTTTTTCAAAATTTAATCAATTCAAAATTGAAGTTTCATTTCTTTCAACCTTGTCAATATCGATGTAGAAAAATTATACTCTTTAATTAACATTTACATGATTGCATGCTTTTACTACACTGTATACACCAGATATGCTCTCAAAACGTGAGTAAATATTTCTAATTCAGGTGTTTACATTTTAAGGTAATTTGATTTCTTTTTTTTTTTTTTTTTTAAGATTTTATTTATTCATGAGAAACACAGGGAGAGGCAGAGACATAGGCAGAGGGAGAAGCAGGTTCACTGCAGGGAGCCTGATATGGAACTTGATCCCAGAATCCGGAGACACGACCTGAGCCAAAGGCAGACGCTCAACCACTGAGCCACCCAGGTGCCCTGGTAATTTGATTTCTTAGTGGTGAAGCTTTCTGTTTTTGTATAACAGTCATTTTCTAGATTATTTGTTTGGGAAGTGCTACTTTCCTTGTATCAGATTTGCCTTAAGAAAGAAATTCTGCAATGTGCCCTACTACATAAGTAGATTTAACTGAGAAGTATCATTTTGCCATTTTTTTGCCCCTAAATACAAAAATAAGGAGAATGATGTAACAGTCATATTCTTTTCAAGGCAACTCCACCGTCTGTGTGTTTTCGGCAGTTAGAGCAGGGGAAGGCCCAGCTTCTCCCCTGCCCCTTCCCTGTGTTTCTCTAGCTCTAGCAGAGACGTTTTCTGTAATTGGTTTTCCATATTTGCCAAGAGTCTGTTTCCTCTTAACATTCAACATGTTTAACAGAAGTCTTGTAATAGTTCCAAAAATAATAAAGCTGGTCCCAAGCATAAAAATGATCCATACACAACACATTGTTTTTTTGTCGTGGTTTTGGTTTGTTAAGTTCTTTTTAATAATTTTTAGTGTCAAATCACGTGGTAGAAATAAAAAGGTTTTCTTCACAGTAATAAAACCCACTAAAGAAATACAATCAATGGCTTGTGCATAGGGCGAGTGCTACCTGCCGAGGCCACCCCAGGACAGTACGGCCACCTCAATGTCCAGCACTGCTTGCTGTGATAGAAGTGGGAGATTCTGGTTAAGTTTAACACTGTGTATCCTCAGAAGGCGCAAAAGCTTGTTCGAGGTACATGCTTCCTGCATGTTGGGAAGGCTCTTCTTAATCTGATGTAATTTATTTCTCCCATTGTCAGATGCTAATATAAAAAAGGAACACTAGCTTATATTTATCCTCCCCTTCCATCACTCCTAGGAGGTGGTTGAAATGTCCCAAAATAATGTTCTCTGTCTTAATAATTAGATCAGACAACTGAACAAATGTAGATTTCCTTTAAAATTGTTCCTTGTTTTACTGTGGTGGTAATTATTATTATTAGCGCTACTATTTTAAAATTTTTATTTATTTTTTATTTTTTAAGGATTTTATTTATTCATTCATGGGAGACAGAGAGAGAGAGAGAGAGGGGCAGAGACACAGGCAGAGGGAGAAGCAGGCTCTCTGCGGGGAGCCGGATGCGGGACTCGATCTCCAGGACCCCAGGATCACACCCTGAGCTGAAGGCAGACCCTGAACCCTGAACCACCCAGGTGCCCCTATTACGTCTAGTATTATTATTAATGAAACATCTTTAAGTGTTTAGGGATCTAAGTCCAGATGAAGAGCTTTAAAATCCCAGGGAGAAATCAGAGGCATCACAGTCAGCAGGTAGCTGAGGAGCCGACAACAAAACCCCTATGATTTTGTGCAATGCATTTCGACCTTTTCTTCGTCAGTGAATTGGAATCCAAAGATAAGCCCGAGGCAATACAAATAAATAACCCTGGCGAAGTGGTGCCCTCCCCCCCCCCCCCCCCCATCGCTGTTGGAGTGAGCATCCCAGAGCCCGGGATTCTAGGCCCTGACTCACACCCATGTTGGGGGAACCGGTCTCCTCGTCCCCAGATCCACTTCTCTCTGCTGAAGGACCCTGTTGTCCCCAGGACCCGGAGGGGCTGGGACCGAAAGATCTTGCTGCTCCCTGCCTGTCTGAGCTCCAGCAGCAGCCGGGCGACCCGAGACCCTGAGGAAACCACAAGCTCAGGCTGTACCTGCACCTTGGGAGTCCCAGTCGGCCTCTTGGCGAGGGCTTGGGGGGACCACGGCACCCCGAGGTGAGCAGCCTGGACTTAGAGCACCCTCAAAGGAAGATAAACTGAGAGTGCCCCCCCCTGGGGCAGTGGGAACCCCCTTACATGTTGTATATTTGACCAGTCCTCGTCTATTTTAGCATATGTTTCTAGGGAATGGAAAGATTTGGGGGGAGGGTGGATAAAAAAAGAGTACTCACCTCACGGAGCCTGATCAACACATGGAGTTGAAATTGTATGTCTCTCGTGAATAAATAAAATATTAAAAAAAAAAAAAAAGAATCGCTTGGGATTTGATTTGAATCCAGGTTCCAGGGCACGGAACCAGAATGGGAGTTGGGGGTGGCCTGGGGTCCAGCTGGAGAGACACCCCGGAGCCCCTCCTGCTGCCCGCTGGCCTGCACCTCCTCCAGAGGCCACACCTTCTTCAACTCGGGTGGCCGGGGATCGGGGTCCCCAGGCCCAGCAGAATGTGGCCTTATTTGGAAATCATGTGGCAGGCGAGGTCATACTGCAGTTGGGAGGAGAGGGGACTTAATCCCTGATGACCCTGACGACGACCTGTTTTACCCAGGGGGAGGAAGGACCGCGGCAGGTGAGGAGGCAGGCACCCGGGAGAGCAGCATGTGCGCAGCCCGGCACCCACTGCCCAGGGGCACCCACTGCCCGGGGGCACCCACTGCCCCCCAGCCTGTGTGGTACTTTGTCACAGCAGCCCTAGGAGACCAGTAAAGATTCGAGATGTAATACTTCTCTTTTATTTTTTTAATTTTTTTAAAAGATTTTATTTATTTATTCGTGAGACACACACACACAGAGGCAGAGACACAGGCTCCCTGTAGGAAGCCCGATGCAGGACTCCATCCTGGGACCCCAGGATCATGACCTGAGCCAAAGGGAGATGCTCAACCACTGAGCCACCCAGGCGTCCCACTGCCAAGCCACTCTGACCGCAGACGGCCTCACTTGCAACCTAGGGTGGGAGGCATCAGGATCCCAGCAGGGGTCCCCATCTTTCCCAGCTGGCCCACACCCCAGTGTGCTGGTAGACAAACGATGGCATGTGTGTGTATGTGTGTGTGTGTAAAAATGAATCTGGGCAGGAGGCCCTAGTTGTGGAAAAAGCAATCAGGAATTTGTTGTTAGAGTACAGTGACAGGTGACAAGAGCCCTTCACGGTGTCATGACAGACACTTTTATTGTTGTGAAGTCTATACACTAACCTCAAGCATTTCAAACCGGAGGTGGTTCATTCATTCATCAAATACTTCAGTGCCAAGTTGTACTCAGTGCTTTGGGACTTGGCGGGGGCGGGGGGGGGGGGGTTGCTCTTAGTTAAAAAAAATCAAATTAAATAAATTTAGGAAATTAAAGTAGATTGCAATGAAAACATTTTTCTTTTGCCAGTTACGAACATAGAAAAAATCGCCATCATCACAGCAAGGACTTCAATTATTTTTTTTTAAGATTTTATTTATTTGTTCATGAGAGATAGAGAGAAAGGCAGAGACACAGTCTGAGGGAGAAGCGGGCCCCATGCAGGGAGCCCCACGTGGGACTCCATCCCAGGTCCCCAGGATCACGCCCTGGGCTGAAGGCAGTGTTAAGCCTCTAAGCCACTGGGGCTGCCCAGGGCTTCAATTATTTTATCTTAAATTTGTATTTTTTAATTTCTGAATAGGTAAAACCAAAAGATACAAAGGCTGATGATGTAAAGTAAACGTCTCTCCCTCAGAGGTGATTGCTGTTACTTGAGAAAAACCATTTTAACACCAGAGAAGTAGGAAGGACATAATCTTAGAGAAAAAGAGAGCTTTCCCCAAAAGGGAATAGTTAGGGGAAAAAATATGTATGTATTTTTCCTTAAAAAAAAAATCATCCATTACTTTTTTCCAAGGTTGGTCCTCACTCCTTTTATGAATGAGGCATTGTTCTACGTGCGAGCAATATATCAGAGAACAAAAACAGTGAAAACACCATTCCCTGCCCTCTTGGACTTCTATTCCTCTGGGAACTGAATCTGAAACTAGGGCACAGAAATCCAAGTAAATGAACAAGGAGAAGCCGAGAAGCTAAAGGAAGAGGCTGTCCCAGCCAGCCAGGCATCGCCCAGTGTCCTCCAGGCATACGGGTACAAAAGTGGGCATGTGTTTAGGAATAGCCACCTGCCATGGCCAGGACTGCTCAGAGGCGAAGGCCAGTCAGACCAGCTGAAGAGCTTCATGTCTGGGTCTCATCGGACTCAAGAAGCCAGAGTCTGACAATAGAATTTGGTCCAGATGTGAGTACAAGTGCAAGAGATGTTGGTGGGGCGGAGGGAGTCTGAAGAAGCAGAGAGGAGGGTGATTATAATTTTTTGGTAGGGTTTCTGTTCATGCAAAGGAACCAGCTAAATCTGTTTGCCATTTGCATGCTTCCTTCTTCATTCTTCCAGTATCTGGGCGTGCCTCTCAACCGAGGTAGCGACTGAGCTGTGATAAACTACCCGGTCTCTGCCTAAGGCTCTTCAGTCAGGACAGCAGGTGGAAGAAGCATCGACCTCAATCACTACACTTTTCCAAAATTAATAAGCTTTTTAAATTAAAAAAAATTTTAAAACATTTTATTTATTTGAGATAAAAGAAGAGATGGAGAGACAGAGAGAACAGCGGGGAGGAGGAGCAGAGGGAGAGGGAGAAGCAGACTCCCCACTGAGCAGGGAGCCTGATGCGGGACTTGATCCTAGGACCCTGGGATCATGACCTGAGCTGAAGGCAGATGCTTAACCGACTGAGCCACCCAGGAGCCCCAATAGGCTTTTTTAAAAAAAGTAGTTTTAGGTATACACAAAAGTATTTGTATATGCCCTCATCCATCCCAATTTTCCCTACTATTAACATCTCGCTGATGGTCTGATAATTTGTTACAATCAATGAATGCACATCGATACATGATTATTAGCTAAAGTCAATAGTTTACATTAGGATTCCCTCTTTGTGGTGTACATTCTGTAAGGTTTTTTTTTTTAAGGTTTTATTTTCAAATAATCTCTACACCCAGCATGAGGCTCGAACTCACAACCAAGATCAAGAGTCGCATGCTCATCTGATGGAGCCAGCCAAGCACCCCACATTCTGTGGGTTTTGACAAATGTATAATGACACGTATCCACCATGGTAGTATCATACAGAATAATTTCACTGCCCTAAAAATCCCCTGTGCTCTCTGCCCATTCATTCCCTCCCTCCCCCTGAACCTCTGGCAACCACTGATCTTTTTACAGTGGTTTTTTTTTTTTTTTTTTGCCTTTTCCAGGGCGTCCTATAACTGGAACCATACATGTGGGTTTTTCAGATTGTCATCTTTCACTTGCTGATATACATTTAAGGCTAGTACCTATCTTTTTGTGCTTAAAAGCTCATTTGTTTTTAGCACTATATATTATTCCATTGTCTGGATGGACCACATTCGTGTTTCCATTCATCTATTAAAGGACATTTAGGTTGCTTCTACGTTTCAGCAATCATGAACAAAGCTGCTATAGGGCACCTGGGTGGCTCAGTGGTTAAGCGTCTGCCTTCAGCTCAGGGCATGATCCTGGGGTCCTGGGATCAAGTCGCGCATCAGGCTCCCTGCAGTGAGCCTGCTTCTCCCTCTGCCTGTGTCTCTGCCTCTCTCTGTGTGTCTCTCTTGAATAAATAAATAAATTCTTAAAAAAAAAAAAAGCTGCTATAAACTTTTGTGTGCAGGTTTGTATGTGAACATGGATTTTCAACTCATATGGGTAAATGCTAAGGAGAGTTATTATAGGAGCATATGATAAGAAAATGTTTAACCTTCATACTTTTCCTCCAAGAACTGTTCCCTTTATGTAAAATTTTGCAGAAAAAAATGCAGTATAATGTTTTGTCTTAAAATACTATGTTGCACACAATTTATTTATTGATATGGGCTAGTCAGTTTAGGTAACTGTATTTCGCATCACAACACAAAGCTAAAACTTTTTTTTTTAGTACAACTACATGGACATTTGGCTTTAAAAAACAGACTTTAATTTTTAGGGCATTTTTAGGTTCACAACAAAATTGAGGTTCCCATGTACCCATTCTCACATTTGTTTTTTTTTTCAATGCTGTTATTCATAGAAATATGGTTACATGTAGATTTATTAACAAGAATGTTGATCAAAAAAACCTACAACTTTTAAAATTCAAGAGCAATAGTGGCTCACAGAAACAAGTATAAGCAATGCACACTTGTGTAATGTAAATATCATTTCTCCTGCTCCCGACTCCTGCCTTGATCATCATTCAATTCGTGTGTAAGCTTGACATCATTTTTCCATGCTTTGCAAGCATATTTACGCAGAAGTACGTTTTCTTCTTTTGTCATTATTCTCATAAAAATGGGATCCTGCCATAAATATTGTCCTGCTAGCATAATCTGTTTTCTTTATAACTTTTCAGCTTAGTGCATAAAAACTTTATTTTAAAATATTTTATTTTTAAGCTAGCTCCACACCCAACGTGAGGCTTGAGCTCCCAACCCCAAGATCAAGAGTCACATGCTCCACTGACTGAACCAGCTAAGTGTCCCTACACCTTATTTTTGTTATGGCTGGAATGTATTCCTTAATCTATCCCTTCTCCTAATGTGGAAATTTAAGCAATTTTGCATTAAAAATTATGTTTAAGTAAACATGCTACATATTCATCTTTATGCATTTTTTAATAGATTTTATTTATTTATTTGACAGAGAGAGCACAAGTGGGAGGAGCAGCAGACGGAGAGGGAGAAGTGGGCTCCCCTTGGAGCAAAGAGCCCAAAGTGGGGCTCAATTCCAGGATCCTGGGCTCATGACCTGAGCCAGAGGCAGACACTTAACCGACTGAGCCGCCCAGGGGCCAATCTTTATGCATTTGTGCTAAATCTTTTGAAAGAGTCAGAAGAATAGAACTGTTATCAATGGTCATTTTACACACACACACATACACACACTCATATATAGAATTTCCCTTCTTTAAATTCCATCAACATTTCATGAACAAATAAATCCTTAATTATGGATGTTACTAAGCTTTTTTATTTTTTGCCGATTTGAAAGACAAAAAAATGAGTATCTCTGTTTCAACTTATAGTTTACTGATCTTGAACGCCTTTTCATATGCTTGGAAGCTATTTGTATTTCTTCTTTTGTTAATTGTCTGTTCATGCCATTTGCCTATATTTTCTCTTTATGTAATTTTCATTTGTACAAGTCATATATTAATGTAATATGATTATTTAAAAATTCAAACAGTATAGAAGTGTAAAGAATTAAAGATAAAAATTTTCCATCCAGAAATTAGTTATCATAGTCAAAAGTTGGGATGTATTTTTTTTAAGATTATCTATTTATCTGAGGGGGGGCACCAGTAGGAAGGAGGAACAGAGGGAGATGAGAACAGACTCCCCACTGAGCAGGGAGCTCCATGACCTGAGCCCAAAGCAGACATTCTTTTTTTTTTTTTTTTTTTAATTTTTATTTATTTATGATAGTCACAGAGAGAGAGAGAGGCAGAGACACAGGCAGAGGGAGAAGCAGGCTCCATGCACCAGGAGCCCGATGTGGGATTCGATCCCGGGTCTCCAGGACCGCGCCCTGGGCCAAAGGCAGGCGCTAAACCGCTGCGCCACCCAGGGATCCCCAAAGCAGACATTCAACTGACTGAGCCACTCAGGTGCCCCAGGATGTATTTCTCTATAAAATTCTCTGTGTAAAAAAAAAAAAAAATTTCCTCTGTATGTGCGATCAAACATACATAATGTGCAAATGTGTGTATATGTGCATAAGTGATGTTATTATCATATCTATTATTCCCCATCACATTTTTTACCTAACAATATGTTTTGTACAGCTTTTTATATTATATAAATGGTTTTACTTAATAATATGCCATATATACCTATTTTAGAATCCTGATTTTTTTTAGCATTATTTAGTATTCCATATATTTTTCTTTTTTTCTTCCTATTTAATGAACAACTATATACTGCTTCCTGTGCATAAGGTATTCTTCTAAGTGCTTCATAAAAATTAGCCCATTTCAAAAAAAAAAAATTAGCCCATTTCATCATCACCACTATCCGGTGGAGTAGGTATTACTGGAATTCCCCCCCCCCCCTTTTTTTTTAAAGATTTTATTTATTTATTCATGAGAGAGAGAGAGGGGCAGAGACACAGGCAGAGGGAGAAGCAGGCTCCATGCAGGGAGCCCGACGTGGGACTCGATCCTGGGCCTCCAGGATCAGGCCCTGAGCTGAAGGCGGCACTAAACCGCTGAGCCCTCCCCCCACCCCCCCGGGGCTGCCCTGGAATCCTTATTTTTATCATGGAAACTAAGTTACAAAAAGGTTAAGGACTTGCTCAAGATCACACTGTTGATCAGTTGCAGAGTAGATGAAAATTTTGCTTGAAAATTCCTGTATTGATAGGCTTAGGTTGTTTTGCTCTTTCCCATGGTGCGGCAATAAACACCCCGAGGGACACAGCAAGAAGCTTGAGGAAGGGAGTGGCAGGAAGTCAGGTCCAGTGGGGGTTAGCAGGTTGGAAGGAGGTGCCAAAACAGGCCGGAGAAAGATGGCTAAGGACACGTACTATGGTACATGGGCAGTCTACAAAAAGAACACATCTTTACAGCTTTTTTTTTTTCTTTAAAGATTTTACTTATTTCGTCATGAGAGACACAGAGAGAGGCAGAGACACAGGCTTCCTGCGGGGAGCCCGATGTGGGACTCGATTTCAGGATCCTGGGATTCCAGGATCCTGGGATCATGACCTGCGCCGAAGGCAATCGCCCAATACTGAGCCACCCAGGTGCCCCTTGTTACAACTTTTCTAAGGAAGGAATAGACCACAGGCCAATCAAGTGCAATTTGTCTTCAGGACAAGGTTAAAAGAAGTCAATAGAGCCAGTCTATTGGGCTGGATACCATGTGGAAGACTTCATTATTAAGCTACAGGCAAGGACTCTGATAGCCAATATGTTTCAATAATTTGGATGCTAAATATGAAGGAATCTCACATTATGTTATCAAGTAGCATATTAATATGATTTTACTATATTTACTTGGCAAATACTCAGTATTTGCTGAATGCTCACTCGTATTGAGTTGAATGAAATGCACACAGAGTGAATATTTGCTGTTTCTTTTTGGATGACATTTTATAGCTAAAAGAAGAGAAAGGCTATTTTTTTAGGATAAGGAACTAAGAGATGGATGGAAGAGAAAACAAGCAGTTGAAAAATAAAAGTCTATGAGAAAGATAAAAATTAGTAGAAATTGTGAAATGCCTTAGATTAGTCAAACAGAAAGCAAAATGGGTAGAAATGTCCTCCCCCAAATTGCACTGAATTTGAAAATGCAGACGTGAGATTAATTTTAGATTTTGAAAAAACTGAGCTCCTCAAAAATTCTATTTCTAGAATGAACATCATTATCTTAAAAGCCCTTGTTGCACAGATAGACATAACTTGTTAGTGGATGGAAACATTTAATATTACAGGAATATTAGCTTTTCCTCAAATTAAACTATCTGTTAAGCACAATTTAAAAAATTTTCAATAGAATTTGGAGTGTTTTGGGGTGCTTGGGTGGCCCAGTCAGTTAAGTGACCTACCCCTTCATTTGGCTCCCGTCATGATCTCAGTGTGGGGAGTTTGAGCCTGCATGGACTCCGGGCTCTGCACAGAATCTGCTTAAGATTCTCTGTTACTCTGCCCCTCCCCTGTGCTCTGTCTCTCCTCTCAAATAAATAAATAAATAAATAAATAAATAAATAAATAAATACATACATACAATTTTTTTTAAAGATTTTATTTATTTATTCATGAGACACACACACACACAGAGAGGGAGAGAGAGAGAGAGAGAGAGGCAGAGACACAGGCAGAGGGAGAAGCAGGCTCCATGCAGGAAGCCCGGTGTTGGACTTGATCCAGGTGTCCAGGATCACACCCTGGGCTGAAGGTGGCGCTAAACTGCTGAGCCACCCAGGGATCCCCTAAATAAATCTCTTTTTTTTTTTTTTTTAAAGATTTTATTTATTTATTCATGAGAGAGACACACACACACACAGAGGCAGAGACACAGACAGAGAGAGAAGCAGGCCCCGTGCAGGGAGCCCGATGTGGGACTCGATCCGGGGACTCCAGGATCATGCCCTGAACCAAAGGCAGACACTTAACCACTGAGCCATCTGGGCGTCCCAATAAATAATTCTTTAAAAAAGAATTGGAGGGGTTTGAGGGATAGTGGTAAAAGAAACATAGAAATCTGTGACACAATACAAACATAGATTTTATATGGATATAAAATTTTGTCATCTGAAATTAAAGCTTTTATTTTTTTTTAAGATTTTATTTATTCATGAGAGACCCAGAGAGAGAAGCAGAGACATAGGCAAAGGGAGAAGCAGGCTCCTCGCAGGGAGTCTGATGTGGGGCTCGATCCCCAGACCTGAGATCGTGTCCTGAGCCAAAGGCAGATGCTCAACTGTTGAGCCACCCAGGCATCCCTGAAACTAAAGCATTTAGATGTAGTGAGGAAAAGAACTGCTTAATAAATGACACAAACCAAAGATTTGGAGGTGGCCTCTCAAGTTGCAAAAAACTTTTTTTAAATAAAAATTTCCACTGCTGGTAATTCAGTACAGAAAACAGAACACTCTTGAGGTCTAGTTGGAATATAAATTGGTACCTTTCTTTTTTCAAAGGTTTTATTTGTTTATTCATGAGAGACACAGAGAGAGAGGCAGAGACCCAGGCAGAGAGAGAAGCAGGCTCCTCGCAGGGAGCCCAGTGTGGGCCTTGACCCAGGACTCCGGGATCATACCCCAGCCAAAGGCAGATGCCCAACCACTGAGCCACCCAGGAGCCCCCAATAGTGTGAGTGCTTCTTCTGTATGGGGGTATGCGGGGGGCGGGGGGAGGGAGGAGGCGGGAGGGAGGGGGAGGGAGGGAGGAGGGAGGAGGGAGGGAGGGAGGGAGGGAGGAGGGGGAGGGAGGGAGAGAGGGAGTGAGGGAGGGGGGGGAGAGGGAGGAGGAGGGGAGGGAGGGAGAGAGGAGGAGGGAGGGAGGAGGGAGGGAGGGGGAGGGGGGGAGGGATGAGGAGGAGGGAAGGAAGGTAAGGAAGGGAAAGGAACAAGAACCTCCATACCACATCCTGCCTCCCTCATTCTTCCCTGCCGTTTCCTCCTTCCTTCCTTCCTTCCTTCCTTCCTTCTTTTTTTTTAAAAAGATTTTATTTATTTATTTGAGAGATTGAGAGAGAGCTGGAGCAGGGGGAGTGGCAGAGGGAGAGGGACAAGCAGACTCCCTGCTGAGCGTGGAGCCCGACCTGAGAGCATGATGGGAGCTGAAGTCAGATGCATCACCGACTGAGCCCCCCCCCCCATCACCCCCGTTAGCTATTTCTCCTCCTCTCCCTATCTCACTTCTGCACACCCTCACTATACTCCTGGGGGCACTAACCCCCCAAATTACTTGCATTCAAATCTTGTTCAGACTCAGCTTTGTGGGGAATCCAAACTTGGAGACTCATTTTAATTCTTCACGTTTTCTTTGTTTTCCTTGTGTTTTCTGCAGCAAACACTGCATTTTAACAAGTTATAAAGGAAGACAGTGTTGTTGTTGTTTAAAGGAACTTCCTGGACTTCTAGTTAAGCCAAGTGGATTCAGCACATGCCCTTATCTCCCTCCCAAGACCTCAATAATTGCGATTAAAGGAATCAAATATACAAATACACAAGGGCAAAGAGGAGGGGAGGAGAAGCAGTGGACAGGAAATGACAACAGTGTATGGACTCAGCAGAGTGAAAGCCATGAGCAGCGAGCCACAGCCACCGCAGCAGGTGAGCCGGAGGTGTGGGGCTGGCCTGCACATCACCTCTCAGTACCGCAGGGTCGGGGGCCAGCCTCCATGCCTCTGCACACAGGAGCTGGAGGCTGACAGTGGGTGCAGGCTCCAAGCAGGTGGTGAAAGCAGGGCTGAGAACTCTGAGGAGTTGCTTATGAGGTGGGGACAGGCAGGACAAGGGATGGTGGCTTTTATATAAGCCTTCTAACACTATTCGACTTTTTGGAAACTATGTGCATATGTAATTTTAGTGATTTTTAATAAAGATTTTATTTATTGATTTGAGGGAGACAAAGAGAGCACAAAGGGGATAGCAGCAAAGGGAGAAGGAGAACCAGACTCACTCCTCGCTGAGCACGGAGCCCGGTGTGAGGCTCGATCCCAGGACCCTGAGATCATGATCTGAGCCGAAGGCAGACACTCAACCAACTGAGCCACCTAGGCGTGCCTAATTTTAGTAATTTTTAAATAAAACACCAAAGGGATATTTTTATTATTTAAATATGGGAAAATCAGGACTAGGTTGGTGCCAAGTACCATTAGATAATCAGGTTTTTAAAAAATATTTTATTTATTTATTCATGAGACACACACAGAGAGAGAGAGAGAGGAGAGAGAGAGAGAGGCAGAGACACAGGCAGAGGGAGAAGCAGACTTCTTGCAGGGAGCCCGATGTGGGACTCGATCTCAGGACTCCAGGACCATGTCCTGGGCGGAAGGCGGGCCTTCAACCGCTGAGCCACCCGGGCATCCCTGATAATCAGTTTGATAAATGTACATACTTGCTCATAGCAGCAGTAGTCCCGATCATCAAAAGGTAGAAACAGACCAAATGTCCATCAGTGACCTAAGGACTAAGCAAAGTGTGGTGGACACACACAGAATATTAAAGTATAAAAAGGAATCAAAGTACTGATATCCACTGCCATGTGTGTGGACCTCGAAAACACTGTGCTGAGCGAAAGAAGCCAGGCACAGGAAGCCGTATCGTATGACTCCACTTACATGAGCTGTCCCAAACAGGTGGATCCACAGAGAAAGAAAACAGATTTGCAGTCACCAGGGGCTGGGTAGAGGGGTTAATGAGGAGTAACTGCTGAATAGGTACGGGGCCTCCTTTGGGGTGATAAAACTGTTTTTAAACTAGATAGAGGGGATGGTTGCATAGAGTGTGAATGTACTAAATACTACTGCACTGTTTCCCTTAAGATGGCTGATTTTATGTTGTGGGAATGTCACCTCGGTTTGTTTGTTTTTAAGATTTATTTATTTCAGAGAGAGAGAGAGAGAGAGCGCGAGCAAGCAGGAGGGGCAGAAGGAGAGGGAGAGAGAGTCTCCTGCAGACTCCCCACTGAGTGCAGAGTCCAACGTGGGGCTTGATTCTCCTCCGAACCTTAGATCAGGCCCTGAACCCAAACTGAGAGTCCTTTGCTTAACCGACTGAGCCACTCAGGCATCCCAATGTCACCTCAGTTTAAAAGAAAGAAAGAGGACGCCTGGGTGGCTTGGTGACTGAGCATCTTGCCTTTGGCTCCGGTTGTGTTCTAGGGTCTCAGGATCGAGTCCCACATCGGGCTCCCTGCATGGAGCCTGCTTCTCCCTCTGCCTGTGTCTCTGCCTCTCTCTCTCTCTCTCTCTGTGTCTCTCATGAATAAATAAATAAAATCTTAAAAAAAAAAGTATTAAGGCTAAGTAAAGAGTGGGAAGGCAAGAAGAATTAGAAAGCACAGCACCACCGCACATGTCATGTTCTGAGGAATTTTGTTAGGCAGATGGGCGATGCCGGCTGACAGGATGACACGGGGCCCTGGGACCAGGCAACTGCTGGGAGACACACACGACAGCCCCATGAAATCATGGAGGCGCAAGGGGAAAGGGTCTGGGTTCCAATGGGCCTTGATTACACAGTGAGATATTCAGAATCAGGAAGAGGATTATTCCATGTGCTGAGTTTCTCTCCCGGGTTAGGTGACACAGACAAACAGAAGAGCCATTAAAAGAGCATCTTTACACCTGTTGACACCCAGCGGGTTCCTGCCCTTTGTGGTGTTCCTCAAATCCCAGCTTCATGGTAAACACATATTGGGCTGAGTAAAGAGCTAAGTGCTTCTCTTTCCTACTCTCCAAATCCGTAATCCACAACCCCACTCCTTACCTCTGAATTGCGTTCCCGTCTCCCAAAGTCATACGGTGAAACCCTAAACCCCAGTACAGCACAGTGTGACCTTATCTAGAGATAGAATCTTTACAGCAGGGATCCGGGGGATCCGATGCCATAGGGGCGGGCCTTACTCCGGTACCACTGGTGTCCTTCTAAGAAGGGGAGATTTGGATACAAAGACACGCCTAAAGGGAAGATTATGTGAAGAGACACCGGGATAGCCCTCCAAGACCAGGAGAGGGGCTGAGCCGATCCTTACAGTCCTCAGGAGGCCTCAACCCTGCCGGCACCTTGATTTCCAATTTTAGCCACCAGAACTGTGAGGCGATACATTTGTTGTTTAAAGCAGAGCAGTCCGGGGGATCCCTGGGTGGCGCAGCGGTTTGGCGCCTGCCTTCAGCCCAGGGCGCAATCCTGGAGTCCCGGGATCGAGTCCCACGTTGGGCTCCCTGCATGGAGCCTGCTTCTCCCTCTGCCCGTCTCTCTCTCTCTCTCTCTATCATGAATAAATAATAAATAAAATCTTTAAAAAAAAAAAAAAAAAAAAGCAGAGCAGTCGGGCAGCCCGGGCGGCCCAGCCGTTTAGCGCCGCCTTCAGCCCAGGGCCGGATGCTGGAGACCCGGGATCGAGTCCCCCGTCGGGCTCCCTGCATGGAGCCTGCTTCTCCCTCTGCCTGTGTGTGTGTGTGTCTCTCTCTCATGAATACATGGATAAAATCTTTAAAAAAAATGAATAAAGCAGAGTTCTTTTTCTTTTTCTTTTTTTTTAAGTAGGCGCGGCACCCGGTGTAGGACTTGAACTCACGACCCCGAGGTGGAGAGTCCCACGCTCCACCCCCCGAGCCGGCCGGGCACGTACAGCGCAGGCGATCGGGCTGGTAGGGCGGCCCTCGCTAACCCGCAGTCCGTGACACAGCAACCCTTGCTCTTCACCCCATGTGCCCACTGTCCGCAGGGCCGTCACGTGGGACTCCGCGTCCTCCCAGACCAGGTTTCCACGGGCGGGTCCTGGGGACGCGCGACGCTGTGGCCCGGCGCTGCCCTCTGCCTTCTCTGACACTGGCTGCCGAGAGGACGCCGGAATCCCAGCGCTCAACGTGAATCTCCACCTGCGGAGGGCGGAGGGCGGGGGGAGGGGGGATGGGGGATGGGAAAGGGGGGATTGGGGGCCGGGGCGGGGGCGGGCAAGGGGGGCCGGGCCAACTCCTGCGGCGCGGGGAGGCTGGAGCGGAGGCCACTTACCAAGCTCCTGTAAATGGGGTTTCTGCGCGGCCTGCAGCTCCTGGGGACCCGCCTGTGGCTATTTTATTTTTATTTTTTAAAATATTATTTTATTTATTTATTCAGAGAGAGAGAGGCAGAGACACAGGCAGAAGGAGAAGCAGGCTCCATGGCGGGAGCCCGACGTGGGACTCGATCCCGGGGCCCCAGGATCACGCCCTGGGCTGCAGGGGGCGCTAACCCGCTGCGCCACCAGGGCTGCCCCTGTGGCTATTTTAATGCAAAATTAATCGTCAACTAGAAGCCGGCAGCGCCCAGGGTCTGTGCGGCGCCCCCTGGGGCTGGGGCCTTCCTCTGGCCTCGGTGCCCCGCGGCTTGCTAGCGCTCTTCAGGTGATCAGGATTTCAGCATCTCAGACTCAAAACACAACCCTCTGGGTCAGCTCCCCCCCACTTTGTAATTTGTTCTTTCTCGCTCATCCCCACAAACAGGAAGGCCATCGTTTCCAGAATTTGTTTAGTATTTCCACTTTCATCTCATCATCATATGCATCAGATCACATTTCCTTTGACACCTGGCTTCAAATTTTAAGCTAAATTCTGGGTGTAATGATAAAAATTCTTTTTTAAATATTTATTTATTTATTTATTTATTTATTTATTTATTTATTTATTTATTTATTTAGAGAGCGCGAGCGCACAAGCAGGAACTGGGGGAGGGGCAGACTCCCTGCTGAGCAGGGAGCCTGATGTGGGGCTTGATCCAGGGACCCCGAGATCATGACCCAAGCTGAAGACAGCTGCTTAACTGAGTCAGTCACTCAGGTGCCCCCAAAGATCTCACGTTCTGAATAGCACCTCGATGTGTAAATGAAGCTGAAGCCAGAGGATGTCGCATCCCTAGAGAGTAACCCTACTTCTCTCAGGATGAGCTCTACATGTGCTGGGCAGTGAAGTGGCCGTTACCCTCTCATAAGCCCATGGCTTCAACACAACCTTTCACTGAAGGTACAGAGACAATCCAACAAAAAACCTCTTCACTCACAGGATATAAGGGATGTTTCAATCTCCTAGGGTGGCTGTAACAAAGGGCCACACACTTGGGTGGCTTAAAATAGAAACTTAGTCTTTCAGTTCTGGAAGCTGGAACAAGCTCCAAGTCAAGATGGCAGCAGGGCTGTGCTCCCTCATACCTGGAGGGGAATCCTTCCTTGCCTCATCCTAGCTTCTGGTGGTTTGCTGGCAATCTTTGGCATTCCTTGGTTTGAGGCTGCACAACTCTAGTCTCCGCCCTGTCATCACGTGGTCTTCTCCCTGTGTGTCTCTGTGTCGTCACATGGCTATCTCCTCCTCCTCCTCCTCCTTCTTAAGTATTTTATTTGTTCATGAGAGACACAGAGAGAGGCAGAGACACAGGCAGAGGGAGAAGCAGGCTTCATATGGGGAGCCTGACGTGGGATTCAATCCCAGTTAAAAAATTGTAAGGCAAGTATCTATGTAACTCCCATTCAGGTCAAGAGACAGAATCTTGCTGGTACCAGAGAAGGCACCCCACCCACCCTGTGTACCCCTCCATCGTCAGAACCCTTCCCCAGAGTCCATCCAGTATCCCACGTTGAATTTAGTTGTCACGTCTCCTTGAATCTGTGATACTTCCTCATTCTTTATCCTTCAAGATCTTGATATTTTTGTAGAGCACTAGTCATTTTTTTAAAAATAAGATTTTATTTATTTGAGACCAAGAGAGCACAAATAGGGAGCGGAGCAGAGTGAGAGGGAGAAGCTGATTCTGCCCTGAGCGCAGAGCCCAACTTGGGGCTGGATCCCATGACCTGAGCCAAAATCAAGAGTTGGAAGCTCAACCGACAGAACCACCCAGGTACCCCACTAGTTGCTTCTTTCGTAGGAAGTGTTCCTCAATTTAGGTTTGTCTGAGGTTTCCTAATGATTACGTTAAGGTTCTATTTTGGGCAAGAATCCCACAGAACAGTGTTACCATCAGTTGATCCATGATGTCCTCACGTCTTACTGATCATTTGATGAAGGTGGTGTCAAGTTGGCCAACCAGCAAGTTAGTATTTTTCCTTTTGTAATAGTATCTTGTGGGGATGCACTGAGCCTATGTATATATTCTGTTTCTCGTCATTCTTTTGCCCACATTTAGCATTCATTAATGACTCCTATCTCTAACAATTCCTGTGGTTTTGAGGATTTTCTGTTTACATTATGCCTTCCAGCTCTACTAACTGGTATTCTACTATAAGGAAAAAGAGCTGCTTTCTCACATTTCTTTATGCAATTATTCATTTATATAATGGATGTTTATTTTATCCCATAGTTTACAATCCATTACTAGCATGAATTATTTTTTGCAAAGCATTCCAGATTTGGCCATCAGAAGCATTAAGTTGGCTCCTGAGTACATTTTATGAGCACTCTTTTTTTTTTTTGGCATCACAGATGTTCCAGACTTGTTTTAAAATTTCCCTGCCCCGGCCTTAAATCAACCATTTCTCCAAGGAGCTTTGGTTCCTTTTATAGGGGAAGGTATTTAGAAACCAGTATCTGTACACTTGGTGTGCTCACTGCTGCTGGGGTGTCTTTACTTTTAGATCTTCCGTTCAGTAGACAAAACTAGGAAAGGTGTACACATATTCTCACTCATCTATCTGTATTTCTCTACACACCCGTATATATAAAAACCATGAGTTCCTAACACCTCGAATATCAATCCACTACCACACAGTTCATTCTAGTCTTTCCCAACCTTTATTTGTAACTCCTTTTTTCCATAACGAAAACAGATTTTCATTATGGATTTTTCCTTATCCACAATACATTTATTTGCTCAATCTAAATACTCAAAAGCTATTTTTATAATTGCTAACCCATATCTCTTTACTAACTACAGTGTAACTGTGTATAGTTCATTATGTTTTTAGCCTTATACAGTCATATCCTGTTTTCCAAAGTTGCTGGTTGTTCGTTAGTTTTCTTTCCTGTCCCCTTCATGGTGATAATGTCACTCGTTTATAATATAGGCAGGTTCATTCATTACTTTATATTCCATTTTGAGTCCTCTGAACATCATGGTTGATTTTAATTATTTTTGGAATACTAGAAATACTACTATGGTCCTGAGTCAGAGCTAAACAAAAATGTATACTGAAAGAGGGGGTCACTTGTCCCAAATACCCCATTCCCAATCCTTACTTTCCACACTGAACCCACTCACCCTCTTTTGGGTAACCAGTCTCATTAGTTTCTAGTTTATTCTTGCTGTTTGTTTTTTTATTTACTTATTTATTCATGAGAGACACACAGAGAAAGAGAGAGGCAGAGACACAGGCAGAGGGAGAAGCAGGCTCCATGCAGGGAGCCTGATGTGGGACTTGAGCCCAGGTCTCCAGGCACCCTGGGCCAAAGGCGGTGCTAAACCACTGAGCCACCCAGGGATCCCGATTCTTGCTCTTTCTTCTGCACAAATGAGCAGATACATGCCATCTTTTTATATTGCCTTCTTTATTACAGGATAGTAACCTGTAGACTCCCTTGCACTTTGCTTTTGTCACTTAATATATTCCGGACATAGTGACATCCATTCACAGAGCTCTTCCTCATACTTTGTACAGCTGTGTAGGGCTCCCTTGAGTAAACATATCAGTTTCTTCAATCACCCTTACGTATAGACATTTAGGTCATCTCCAATTATTTTGCAATTACAACCAATATTGCAGTGAGCAACTTTGTGCATATGTGCTTTTGTACTGTTGGAAGGGTATTTTTCTAGAAGTCAGATTGCTGGGTCAACTAGTAAGTGTATTTTGATTTTATTAGGTATGGCCAAGTTCCTCTTCAGAAAGGTAGTACTAGTTTGCACTTCCACGAGCAACATCTAAGAGTGTTTCACCAATAGAATCTGTTGTCATACTTTATTAAAGTTCCAATCTCATAGGTGAGAAATGATATCTGCTTTAATCTGAATTTCTGTATGTTTGAAATTTTAAATTATATTTTGGGAAATTTAAAAATCCATTTTGGGTGAACTAAACTGGCCCTTTAAAGTTTTCCATCATGACTTCAACCAAGTACTATTATCTAGTAAATACCAATGCATGGGGTTAGGTTCCACTTTCATTTGACCACGAAAGCTCATGTAAACTCTTCTAAGAAACACAGGTTGGTATTTCAGTTTGTCTCTGTATAGTCAATTCTTGTTTACTTTGAAACAAGATTTTCTTTGTATTATTTTTTAGCTCACATAGTCAACAAACCCTATGCTGTCAACCTTAGTACTGAGTTTTGATAGGGTTCAACTACCTATGAGAGAATGAATAATGTATTCCAAAGCCAGACATAAATCACTGCTTGAGTGATTATTAGGCACATTTCATTATCATTTACATTCCCACCCTTTCTACTATGAGAAAATAAATGGGGGCTATTTTCCTGCTAACAAGCTATTTTTAAATTAAAGGCAAACTGTGTATGAAGATTCAATTCAGCTCCCATGTTGTTTGAATTACATATCAAATTACATGTCACTCTTTCAAAAATGTGCTCCTGGTTCAGTTGTCTTAAATTCAGAAGACAAATAGTAACACTGTCTTTATGAAGATTAGAGCTTTGGAATGTTACATGTTAAGACATTGAAAGTTGTATTTAGGGCAGCCCGGGTGGCTCAGCGGTTTAGTGCCGCCTTCAGCCCAGGGCGTGATCCTGGAGACCCGGGATTGAGTCCCACGTCAGGCTCCCCGCACGGAGCCTGCCTCTCTCTCTGTGTGTGTGTCTCACATGAATAAATAAATAAAATCTTTTAAAAAAAGTTGTATTTAGCTTTTTAGTGACTGATTTCCTAGCTCTTAAATGTCCCACAGATGCTGCAAAAATTGATCAAAGATGAATTAAGGACTCACAGCATTAAAGATTAAATACAGGTGCCAATATTATAGTATTTATGATAGGGATGATAAAATAAGCAAAGAGTACAAACCAGACACTAATACTGCTTTGTCAACTGACATAAAGGATTCATCACATGTACTCTTTAATGGTAGATGAGATTTGTTGAGAAAGTGGTAATGAATTATCAAGACCCCTGCAACCAAGATGGAAGCAGATTAAGGTTGCTGTGGTAGGGGCTGTAGGAGGGCTCCATCTTTTCTTAGGGCATTAAAATACATACGATAGACTTTTTTTTTTTTTTTTTTTTTTTTACCATTAGCTTCTCCTCCTATACTTGATTTTTACTTTTTAAAAAGATTTATTTATTTATTTATTTATTTATTTATGAATGATAGACACACACACACACACATACACAGAGAGAGGCAGAGACACAGGCAGAGGGAGAAGCAGGCTTCATGCTGGGAGCCCGACGCGGGACTTGATCCCGGGACTCGAGGACTGCGCCCTGGGCCAAAGGCAGGCGCCAAACCGCTGAGCCACCCAGGGATCCCCTATACTTGATTTTTAAAAGAATTAGGGGAGAGAGCATGGAAAAGAAACATTAAACTTCTGGAAAAGTTAACAGTGGCTTAAAAATAACAATTTCCAAAGAATCCTCCCCTTCCTGGTATAGAGCAGAACAAGTCATAGCTGTCCAAGCCTTTTCTACTCATCATTAATGACAGTGGTAAGATGGTAAGACAGTGAATTTTATATAACCACTTTAAGGAAAGACAGGTTTATAATGACAATACTCTTGACTTCCTCTCACCTTTCCCTCTGGCCTCCAGGAGCTAGTTAAAACAAACCTAAGATAACATTAGGTGACTTTCCACAAGAGTAATGTCAAAGCTTTGACAGAGTATTGCTGAATCTCTAGGGAAGATCCACAGAAGGTTGAAGTTGGTGGGTAAATTGAAAGTAGTTTCACACTTAGAACTTCTTTATAAACGCTTCTTCTCCTTTTTCTTCTTTTTTGTTAAATATTTTATTCATGAGAGACACACAGAGAGAGAGGCAGAAACACAGGCAGAGGGAGAGGCAGGCTCCATGCAGGGAGCCCGATGTGGGACTCTGGGACTTGATCCTAGGACCATGCCCTGAGCTGAAGGCAGATGCTCAACTGCTGAGCCACCCAGGCGTCCCTATAAACCTTCCTTATAGTCTAAATGCAATGTGCTCTTGTGCTCTTTGAGAAGTAGGAAATACCTGCTTACATCAACAGTAACAAAAAAAATTTCAGTATTGTGAAGAACGCGATCACATTTAAGGAAAATTTTTAAAAAGGGTGTTAAACATGCTGACCTTTAAAAAAATATGCTCAAATAAATATATGTGAAAGCTGTGGATGGACTAAAAAGGTACATTTAAAGAAATGATGTGGTCATAATAAAAAAACACTTTTATACATAGGATTTTATTTTGCACTGCTGTAACAATTTCATTATAGACCAAGGGAGAGAGAGAGAGAAAAAAAAAAGGATAAAACCATCACACTGAGTAAATTACTAAAGCTTTTCTACTTTTGACAGGATTTTCCATCTGGTAGATTTATTGTCATATCCCCTTCAAAACAGACAAGATGCTTACCATATTTTAAAGATTATAGGTTGCCACTGAAAGAAAAATTTTACACAGTCACTGTACATCAAGGTTGAAAAACTGTCCTGCATGAAAAATATACTTAGAAATCATGTGAATAAAAGCAAAAGAAAACATTATTGTGTTTAAGGAAAGATTAAAGTCCTCATAATGTGCCATCTAAATGTGGACATTCATTCTTCTTGGAGTCGCTTAGGTGTAGGGAGTTCTTGCTTCTGCCCATTTCACTCATTATACTGTGTTTCTACCCAACAGTATTCATTAAGGCAAACAAATCCTTTTCTGAGGAGGTCTTAAAGAAACTGTGGACATATAGCAAACTTTTGGCATTAAAACAGGTTAACACATACATAGCCTTTAGTAATGTACATTAAGCATATTTTCTTGGACTAGTGACAAGAAAAGATGAACATGCTTGTTAACAATGTCAAAAAGTTTAAAATTCAGTGTCCAAGCAATTCCTAACAATGCTTCTGTAGCTTTAAGCTCTAAACAGTATAGAATTTATGCAAATGCATTAAAGAATTCAAGCTTGGCAAATTACACCCAAGCAGGTTAAACTGTATATACAGAAAGTAAATGATAAATACAGAATTAAAAGAGTCCTTCTGGTTTTCCTTATAGCCTTGAAAATTGACAAACTTTTTGAGGACAGTTCTAGAATATTAAACATTAGGTCCACAGGTGTCGGGAAACCTAACCACACAAACTGATTTAAAATACTCAAGATGACTTTGTAGTGTTTAATACAGTTCAGTTCGTAGGTAAGGGCACAAGACAACATTTAACAAAAATAATCACATCAATTGACCTAGAAATCAAATGCAAATAGATATGAATACAATCTCCAAAATCTGTCTTTTTTAAGTGAACATTAACCATTTATTCAAAGTTATACAAGAATTTCGAAGGATTAGAGTCTCCTGTGACATAAAGCCATTTCAAATAGTTTCATGTCTCAGCTGAGCAGGAGAGTGAAAGAGGAAGTGAGGAGCCACATTTGGGCAGCGAGACGGTAAAAACGGACTCAACAGCAGCCTCCCCCGGCCTGCTGTCCTCCCTGATTGCCCGCGTGTGTGGCATTAGTAGCAGCGTGCTGAGGGCCAATTTTAATGCCGTTTGCCTGAAAGGAGGAAGGGGAAAGGAATAAAAAAAAATGTTAAAGGGACCCGACCAGTGCGGTTTAACTAAATTTAAAGAATTCCACTGAATTCTTAATGACATAATTTTACCGAACAACTTCAGAAAAACATACATGAAACAGATGTATACGACAATTAAAGCAGTGTCTCTTAGGGGACTGTTCCTTCCTTTTTAAAAAATAATCCCGTGGAAATATTTCTGAAAATAATTCTTTATCACACCAGGTACTTAGGAGGCAATGAGACCCAGGCAATGCTGCTTTCCAGGGCATTCTCACTATGGAGAAATTGTTTAGAACAATTACTGCAAGTAATCTTTAAAAGATAAAAACATGCACAGCCCGGTACTGCTCTAATACAACGTAAAATCTTTTCTCTAGACAGCATTTCTGTTCCATGTTGAATCAGCTGTACAGGCTAAAGGCATATGAGTGTTCTGTGTCATCAATAATTTCTATGATCCCCAAAGACATGGCAGCTTGCCAAGAACCCACACACAGAGTAGTTCTTTCATTCATCAAACTCACACTTCTGTCTTAACCCTCACTCCCTCAAGTGGATTTTACCTAAAAATACAACACTTTGAGAAAAGTAATACAGTAGCTTCAGAAATTAAGCTCTTAAGGAAACTTTACGTCACAGTAAATCTCAGATTTATAGTGCTTGGCAGTTGTTCTGCAACAGTAGTAGCCTTGGGGTTTCTGGCACTAGCTCAGTATTGACAGCAGCTGATGTGGTTTCTTTTCGCTCTTTTGACTCCTCTTTAATAAAAAGCATGCCCTATGGCTCATTGGTTTTGCCCCCTCTGGGCTGGTAGCAACTTCTTGAGGAATCAAGGAGTCAGACTTGGCATCGGGCCAAATAAATCGCACGGCCTGTTGGCTCCTGACAGCACATTACAATCAAAGCTGCACCCAGCCCAGTAAAGCAGTCAGCTACTATATGAAACCAGACAGAAACGATGAACGTGCCCTTTTAAACAGAGGCCCAATTACTGTTCAATTTATATGGCATTAGTCTCTGAAGGGCGTTGTCTTTAACTCAAAATCTACCGCCATAAGGCTAGAGGACAGGATTTAGAAAATATATTACTCTAAATGAAAGAGAAATGAGAATATCAAGTACTTTTTGGAAACCTTAGGCAAACGGTTGTCTTAGCAGAGAATATCGAGGGAGATATAGAAGAGCCTCGTTTATGGATAGGCCGAGAGGTACATGTGCAATAAAGGATTCCTAACAACGCTTTCCTAATTGCAACTGTGGGAGGAATAGGGGTTTTTCCCTCAGAAGCACAAAGTCTTAATATGGAATGGCAAAAAAATTTATGTAAAAGTAAATAATATACCATACATCCACATAAACATTCTGAAATAAGTAAATGCACAGCAGGGATTTAGGTCAGAAATAATAACCTTTGGTAAACACTCTGAATTACATGCTTCAAAGCTGTTTTATCCTAATCATATTCATCAAATAATTTTACAAAAAAGACAGAAACAAAAACAATGCCAATTGCTAATTATATATATTAGTCTCCTGAAAACATGCTATACTGAGAGTAATTTCCAAATTGGGTATTTTCTCTCTTTCATACTAGACAACAGAGAGAGCATCTTGCATCAGTAACATAGTTCGTGCATTTACACACTAGAAAATTATTCCCCAAAGCAGATGACACCATATGGACATGTGGCTGAAAGTGGATTTTCTTCTCTCTTTGGAGGGTTTATTTTTTTTTCTTTTTGCATTGCTTGCAATAAATGGTCACTTATTTTCACAAAGTGCTGCTCTACTAGAACATAAACATTTATCTATTACAGAACATACAACAAATTTTCAGTTAGAGGATTATCAATTAATCATACATTTACTGACCTCATAGACTCATTTTATGAATTAAAAAAATGTAGAATGACGAATCCATGTAGTAATTAAAATTCAACTCTAATATTAGCCAACATTTGCTTATCTATCTATCTATATATATATATATACCTCATTATTAATGTCAAAGACTCCTTCTTGGATTTTCTCATAAATTTCTTTTGCTGTATTAATAAATGCCTGAAATATAAAGTAGAGAAATTGATTAGAATTATTTAAAACTGCAACAGTAAAAGAACATTATATAAAAACTGTAGAATATCATAAGGTTCTGTATAAGAACTCAACAAATATAATACAGAATATTAATTAATAAGGACAAAACTGTATGATCACTTCAATAGAGGCAGAAGCAGCATTTAACAAAATCCAACAACCTTATGATAAAAACACCCCACAAAATAGGACTAGAAGGGGACTTCCTCAACAGCATTTATGAATAACTCACAGCGAACATCATACCAAGTGGTGAAGACTGAAAGCTTTCCTAAAGATCAAGAACAAGGCAAGGACGTATACAAATGTTCATTATTAGCATCAATAGCCAAAAAGTGGAAACAACACAGATGTTTATCTACTGATGAATGAAAACCAAAATGTGGTTTAACTTTATAATGCAATGTTAGTCATAAAAAAATGAAGTATTAATTCATATTAAAATGTGGATGAACCTTGAAAATATTATGCTAAGTCAAAGAAGCTAGATGTAAAAGACCACACATAGTATGATTCTATTTATTGAAATATCCTGAAGAGGTCAATTCATAGAGAGAAAAAGTAGATTATTTGTTGCCAAGGGTTAGGGAATGAAGAGTGACGACTAATGTTATGGGGTTTCTTTTGGGGTGATAAAAATGTTCTGGAATCAGATAGTGGTGATAATTGCATAATGCTGTGAATACACTAAAACCCACCAAACAGTACTCTCTAAAGCGTAAATTTTATGGTATGTGAACCATATCCCAGAAGAAAAATTCATCACTGGAGGGGGTGGGGGGGAGAGGGAACGGGGCAGGGATACCATAATGTGAGAACAGCACACATGAGAAAAAGATGTCAGGTCAATAAACTTCTGTGTTGAAACTAGCTTACTTTTAGAGGCTACTGTTCCACACAGGATCCTTTTTGCCAGGACAATGTATTACTTAATACACAGTTTAAGGGGGAAAGACTCAAAGGATGCTTATGATAAAGAAATAAAAAGCAGCCAAACTTCTTGCCATGTTGAATAAAGGCTTATCCTTTTTCCATATAGCATACTACTAGATTGGCAAAACAAAACAAAACAAAATCAGTATTAAAACCTAATCAGGGATCCCTGGGTGGCGCAGCGGTTTAGCGCCTGCCTTTGGCCCAGGGCGCGATCCTGGAGATCCGGGATCGAATCCCACGTCAGGCTCCCGGTGCATGGAGCCTGCTTCTCCCTCTCCCTATGTCTCTGCCTCTCTCTTTCTCTCTCTCTCTTTCTTTCTCTCTGTGTGACTATCATAAATAAATTTTAAAAAAAAATTAAAAAAAAAAAAACCTAACCAAATTAAGCTTCTAAATATCAAATGAATCCACAAGCATTCTCTATGTAAAATATAAGCTATTAGGGGGTGCCTGGCCTAGTCAGTACAGCATGTGACTCTTGATCTTGGGTTCATGAGTTCTAGCCCCATGATGAGGGTAGAGATTACCAAAAACACAAATAAATAAGAATAAATATTAAGATGTTTTATACAAATATTGCCAATGTTATAGAAGGTGTTTATAAACTCATGTTCTGATGATCCCATCTGAGAGATCACAGGTAATAGCATTAATATTACAAATCAGGTCCTCTTCAGTGAGCACTGAAAATTCACAAAATAAGGCTATTCTCCACTAGCACTGATAGTTGTAATTCCAAATTTAAAAAGTAAACAGGTTCATGGAGAGGAACCAATCATACCTTGCGTCTTTTCCACACTGGAAACATTTGACTGCTGAACTTGCCACCAGAGCTTTTGTTTCCTAATTAACAGGACTGATATGTTTCCACCTTTAAGGGCCTTACAGCTCCCCAGAGTAATCAATCTACTGCAGCTCAATTACTGCACCAGGAACATACCGGTCAGCGAAGGAGACGCGCGACTGCGGCAGGAGCGCAGAGATATGAATATGCATAAACTCTAAGTGGCTGATCGAATCATCAGAGAGGGTCATGAGAATTTGCAGCAAAATAATGAGAAGAATTAATCACTGCAGATTCACAAGACACTTAGGAGGTGAGTGCGCTTTTCGTGTGCGCAGGAGTTACAGTGAAGGAGAAATTGGCTTCCAGCCAGCTCTGAATTGATTCACGTTCCTCAAAATTGAAGTTATTACCCTTATAAATAAGGAAAAACTTAACTTTATTTCCAATAACATGTCAATTACAGTGATGGCCTTAGAAACCAGGCTAACTAAATATTGAAGTCAACAGATTCATAAATTCACAGGGCTTGAAATCCTTAAAGGGGCACCTGTATGTGTACATCTCCCTAGAACATCAGACGGAACTACAAGATCCCATAAACAAGTTATAAACTTCATATATACAAGCACTTATATTATAAAAGCCATTAAACGTGCCGATTTATGTAAACAGACTTTTTTTGTTAATTTGTTGATGCATCATTTTAAAAAGTGGCTCAAGAAAGCTATGCTGGGGGCACCTGGGTAGCTCAGTGGTTGAGCATCTGCCTTTGGCTCAGGTTGTGATCCTGGGGCCCTATGATCAAGTCCAGCAGCACTGGGCTCTCGGCAGGGAGCCTGCTTCTCCCTCCGCCTGTGTCTCTGCCTCTCTGTTTCTCACGAATAAATAAATAAAATCTTAAAAAGAAAAAAAGAAAGAAAGCTATGCTGCATGAAATTTTTTAAGTCACTACTAATTTTATGACTTGATAGTACTTAATACTTTATTAAGCGCCTTTAAGAACAGTTGTATCCAATGGACTTAAGATGTATTTTGTGGGGATCCCTGGGTGGCGCAGCAGTTTAGCGCCTGCCTTTGGCCCAGGGCGCGATCCTGGAGACCCAGGATTGAGTCCCACGTTGGGCTCCCGGTGCATGGAGCCTGCTTCTCCCTCTGCCTATGTCTCTGCCTCTCTCTCTGTGACTATCATAAATAAATAAAAAAATTAAAAAAAAAAAGATGTATTTTGTGTCTGAAAAAACATGTAATTAATTCCATTACAACTGAAGTACATAAAATGATTTTCTTTTTCTTTTTTTGATAAAATGATTTTCTTTCATAATTCTTATCATCTCCATGAAATAGTCTTTGGACAATGCTATATTTACTTGCCATCCAACTGAGGATTATATGTTGAAAACACTGAAATAAAAATATCTTCCATTCTCTGGGCATATTATAAAGAGAATATTATATAAGTGGGTTATTTTATGTATCTGATGGCAAAATTAATTATATTTAATATTATCAAATAACTAACGATCAATTTTAATGACTCCTCAGTTTAAAACCCAATGTGACAAATGCAGACATTAGTTCACATGTTTTAAAAGCCCATGGCTATCAACTGAAACTACTGAATTCCCAAAAATAATGAACATTAACCAAATACTGTTAAGGCTTATTAGAGATAAAATGAAACTTCTAAGATAAGAACCTTGGGTGTTACAGACAATATCTTTTCCCTAAAGCTGCAAGCATTTCAAGAACTTGGAAAGACTAGAGATATCTCACAATAACTGGCTAGAATCTTAATTGCTCATTTCACTCTAGTCACTAAACTCCTCAAAAATATTTTTAATGTAGAGACCTAACAATGTGAAATACCTCTAGAACACAGACAACAATGATGAGCAACAATTTAGCTCGATACAAGGCCTTTACATTAAAGCTATCACGTTTTCATAGGACAGCTTGAAATTCCTTCCAATTCTATTTTTTTAAAGATTTTATTTATTTATTCATAGAGAGAGAGAGAGAGAGAGAGAGAGGCAGAGACACAGGCAGAGGGAGAAGCAGGCTCCATGCAGGGAGCCCGATGTGGGACTTGATCCCGGGTCTCCAGGATCACACCCCGGACTGCAAGCAGTGCTAAACCACTGTGCCACCAGGGCTGCCCTCCTTCCAATTCTAAACATAAAATGAAACCAGTTTCATTTTTTCTATTTCCCAGGCTACAGAAACAAATTCTGAGAAGGGGGCAGGAGAAAGTAAAGGGGAGGAGCGCTTGGGTGGCTCAGCCAGTTAAGCGTCTGCCTTTGGCTCAGGTCATGATCTCAGAGTCCTGGGATTGAGCCCCGTACCAGGCTCCCTGCCCAGCAGGGAGTCTCCTCCTCCCTTTCCCTATTCCTTTCCCTCTGCACTCCAATCCCCATGCTCTCCTTCTCTAATAAAATAAATAAAATCTTAAAAAAAGAAAAGAGGGATGCTCACTGGGTGGCTCACTGGTTAAGCATCTGCCTTCGGCTCAGGACATGATCCCGGGGTCCTGGGATCAAGTTCCACGTTGGGCTTCCTTTGAGGAGCCTACTTCTCCCTCTGTCTATGTCTCTGCCTCTCTCTGTGTCTCTCATGAATAAGTAAAAATCTTTAAAAAAAAAAAAAAAAAAAAAAAAAGGAAAGGAAAGAAAAAGGAGCACATGTGAGGGCAAATCTGTTTTGAGTGGTAGGTGGGGATGAGCAAGTGTAGTGTTAGGGCAGTGGCAATGGGGGAGCCTGCATATGGTGGCAGCTGTGGGGATAGCCAACTAGGGGGCATCTCACAGCTCCTGACATGGAGTACAAGCACTAGTGACAATGGTCCGTATCATTCAGGAGAGAGGCTGTAACCTGGGAAATTAATCTATCTAGAATACTTATTTATTATCAGAAAAATGAAGCAAGTTGATGGCACACCTACAGGAAATTGTTAGCATTCGTGCAATACTGTCAAAGCATGACAACCTAAAGATTATTGTTTGTGACACATAAGTTAGAGCTATAAGCAAGTACGTTATATACTTCTGTATTCTACAAATACGGTCAAATCTGAACATTAATAAATAGGTTATAGAATAGGAAAAAACATTTGCCGGAAAACCAGTATCAAAAGATTTCATTATTAGCACTGTGAAACTTACAACATCTAGGCAGATCCACAATTATGAAGTATAAACAGATTTCCATGTAGCCAACTTAATTTGGTGAGCTGCTTACTTTCCCATGCGGGAATCCACTCCAGTATCAGAGGCTGGACTTCCTGACTCCCTCTTCATTTTACCATTAGCTCTCCCCCTTTGCCCTCCTTTGATTAATTGCCATGATCGGTTCTTTACCTTCATTAGCCATTAACTGCCTTCCACCTCAGACACTAATCTTTTAGCCCTTGGCAGTAGTTATCTGAATGGTCCTAATACCTGAATTTAAGTCAGTCTTCAACAACTTCCCTAGCAAAAATGAAAATAAATATAACTGGCTAAGAACTATATACTCATTACACACAAGCTGATGCATAACCTGTCATTTGTCATTCACCCAAGGGCACCTCTTAAATTGTTACCTTAGACTCAGCATTCCCCTAGGTTCAATGGAAGACACAGGGAAGAGGCAGATATAGTTCTTACTGCTGCTGAACTAAAACAACTTGGTGGGAGAATCTAAGCACAGGACTTAAATCTCTGTTGAAGAAGCAGGAAAAAGAAACTTTCTGCACTGGCAGAGGGAGACGGCATGCAGGGCAGGACTGAAGCAGGTCTGGATGGAGGCCAAGGACAATGTGCTAAGAGGGGCCTGCCTTTGCAGCCCATGAGGGAGAAGAGAGGCAAGGGGAAACCCAGAACAATGTTTCTCTTTCTTTTTTTAAAAAAAGATTTTATTTATTTATTTGATGGAGAGAAAGAGAGAGAGGGAGAAGCAGGCTCTATGCTTAGCAGGGAGCCCTGATGTGAGACTCTATCCCAGGACCCTGGGATCATGACCTGGGCCAAAGGCAGATGCTTAACTGACTGAGCCACGCAGGCGCCCTCAGAACAGTGTTTCATTTTTATTATAGTTTATCAGTTTTTAAAACAAAATACTGAAAATGGTCTACAATAAAGATTTAAATTATTTCTTTATGTCACATGCTGCCACCTGGTGGCAAGAGAAAAAGTGTAACATCTAATAGGTAAGAATTCAAAATACATCCAAGTACCTTAGTTTTATCTAAACATCTTGAACAGACGGGCACCTGGCTGGCTCAGTTGGTGGAGCAGGCAACTTCTGCTCAGAGGGATGGGAGTTCAAGCATCATGTTGGGTGTAGAGATTGCATAAAAATAAATCTTAAAATAAACAAACATCTTGAACAGAGAGATGCTACACAGTAAAGTACCCTGATTTCACAATCAGTGACTCTTCAGTTTTGCTCTTAGAACTAAGAAACATGAGGTAACTTAAATGCTGTTTAACTGTCTTCTAATTTCCTAGTCAACGCTATGAACATCACATGTGTCCAGATGACAAAGCTATTAATAACCAATATTTACTAAGTACTCACTAATGGGCCAGTCTATATGCTTAGTTAATTTGCAGAGGTATTCATTATTTCTGAAAGAAATTCAAAATATGTATAATAAGGAAATTAATTTTTTCATTTGCTTCCAAGAAAATCTGTGGGATGAAGTTATGCCTGTAAGATTAGCAGAATGGCCAAGGGTAGAGTTCTAGAAACAGACTGTCTAGGTTCAAACTAGTTCTACCTCTTACTAGATGTGGTGCTTTGGACTCCTACTTAATCTCTCTGTAGCACAAGGATAACAATGGTGCCTACTACACTAAATCGCTGGTAGGATGAATGTGGAGCACTGAGAGCAGCGCTTGGCAAGTAGTAAGCGCTCACACTTGTTAGCCTTCCTCATCATGAATGTGGAAGTGCAATGACGTGTGGGGAACAGAAGAGGGTACACATGTGAAATGCGAATGTGCCCTGGAACACTGCAGACAGAGTAAAGGAGAAAAATGGTGATCAACACTGACTGGTAAGTGAATTAAAATACCTTGATTAAGTAAAAACTAACTATTAAAAAAAGTAAATTAACAACATAAAGCGTGTTACAGTAAGCCCTGAAGAATAAAATACATTGAGATAGGCTTAATATGATGCAAAGAAAGAAAAGTCTTGTGAAAAGAACATCAGACTAGAATTCAAGATTAGGCCATTTAAACACAAACTCCTTCAAATTCTATGGCTTTAAAATGTTCTTCGCCTATTTGGTTTAGTTTCAGTAAGAGAATTCCTACATGTATCATCCAATACAATGGCTTTCAAATTGTATTTCACGGACAAATTGTCAGGACCACCTCTTGGGATGTGGTAGGTAATAGGAAGAGCCCAGTGAAAAGGAGAATGAATCTCTTCTTTCCCCCTCACTTTCCATGGCATCCCATTCTACTTTTCTTTCTTTTAGTTTCCTGTGTTTCGTTAGAAGAAAGAGAGCCGCTGCTAAATCTACTCATTTTATAGATTGGGCTGAACTGCAAAAGGAGAAATGACTTGTCCAAGACCACGCAAACTGCAGCAGAAGCAATGAGCAGGATTAACACTCTGCCTACCACATTTATCTTTCCTTTATCAGGATCACTTACTTCTAACACAACTCAGGAATTTTCATTTATTTTGTTTTCAATTTATTTTATGATGAATTTTATAAGGAGGCAAGGTTGGCAACAGGGATACCTGTAGAGAGGCTAAAACAATAATCCAGGTAAGAAATGAAGACCTGAGAAATTAACAGTGGCAACAAGAATGGAAAACAAAGATCAAATTTAATATCTACTTTGGAAAAATTAAAAGGACGTGGTAAATAATAGGGAAAGAATGGTAAGGTGTTTAAGGGTGACTCCATTTTGGCTGAAGTGATTGATATGGAAAGGTATACTGTGAATTGATATAAATAAAAAAGGGGGACACCTGGGTGGCTCAGTCAGTTAAGCACCCAATTCTTTGATTTCGGCTCAGGTCATGATCTCAGGGTTGAGATCAAGCCCGAGTCAGGCTCTGCACTCAGTAGGGAGTCTGCCTCTCTCTCAAAAATGAATAAACTTAAAAAAAAAAAAAACAAAAAAAAAACAGAATTATTCTCTCCCTTCAAAGAGAGAATAAAGATATTTTAAACACATGAATTCTAATGTTTATGTCAAATACAAGTGGAAAAGCCTTGGTAGTTGATCTAGATAACTGTGTGCCTCTATACGAGTATGAACTATAGAGTAAGTATGTGATGTGCACATATCAGCATGACTTTCTCCAGTAACATTTAACTACTTTGGTTTAGTAGAGAAAGTGGATGTAACTTTCAAAGTTAGTTAGGCTTGGATGACCCAAGTTCCACTGGGTGATGGCCAAATAAAGGGTGGAAAAATTGATCCTAGTCAGCAAAATCTTCCAATTAGAGAAAGGGAGTAATAAGTATTTATTAAACACCCCTTCAAGGATGCTGGAAACCTGATTAAGGTCAGGTCAAATTTCCAATGAAAAGTTGGTGGTATCCTTAACACTGAGAACAAGGTTAAGCGGACAAGAAAGTCTTCAGTTTGTATCACATTCCAGCTCTACAGGAATACCTGTTCCACCATGTAGAATATAGCCCAACGCAAGTTAAGATGTCCTCTCAACACAAATTAAATCTGGAGGTTTTCAAGTACTGGGACAGGACACAAACATTAGCAAGGGGCCGTGAAATTGGTCTTCTTAGTTACACAAGTCACATGTTTTCCCTAAGAAACAGACATCCACCTATCCTGTCAGGTTAGATGGCTTGGCAAGCTATTGCAATCTGTCTTAGGGCTAGTTGACTGTTTTCAGCTATTATATTCAGTATATCTTTTAGTACTTTAGCAGCTAAACCAGGAATTATCAGCCTTGATTTTTCAATAGTTAAAGATGTTTAAATATTTTGTTTATTTAAGTCATCTCTACACCTCAACATGGGGCTTGAACACATGACTCCAAGATGAAGTCACATGCTCTTCCAATTGAGCTAGCCACGTGCCCCTAAAGATTTTAAATAATCTCTATACCCACTGTGGGGCTAAAATTTAAAACCCAGAGATCAAGAGTAGTGTGTTCCACTGAATGAGCCAGCCAGGCACCCCAAAAGTTTAAGATTTAAAAAAAAAATTCATTACAGACACACATAGGGGGCAGAGACAGGCAGAGGGAGAAGCAGGCTCCCGTGGGAAACCTGATGCAGGACCCGACCCCAGGACCCCGGGGTCACGACCTGAGCCGAAGGCAGATAGATGCTCAACCTCTGAGCCACCCAGGCACCCAGTTTAAGATTTTAAAAAAAGATATTTTAAATTACTAAGACTTTTGCCTTAAAAAAAAATTTTTTTAAAGATTTTATTTATTCATGAGACACAGAGAGAGACACACACACACAGGCAGAGGGAGAAGCAGGCTCCATGCAGGGAGCCCGATGTGGGACTCGATCCTGGGTCTCTAGGATTGTGCCCTGGGCTGAAGGCAGCACTAAACTGCTGAGCCACCTGGGCTGCCCACCTCAAAATTTTTTGATGTTTATGTATTTTTCTGGTTTTCCATAAATTTTTAATTTTAAGTAAAATTTATGAACACAGGGAAAAATAACCTGTCAAATGGCTAAGAGAGTGAGAATATTTGATAAAGAGACAACTGTTAAGCAAATGGCAAGTTTAACCACAATTCACAGCACAATCATCTTTAGTTCCTAGAGGGAATATAATACTATCAGTTTTGATAATGTACAACTCTGAGAAAATGGAATTTTATTTTATAGAAAAAAATACAGAGAAAAGACGGAAGGATATATATAATTTATATAGTTATAACTACATACACACACAGTTACATGTATAATTATAAATACAATCATGTATCACTTCTGTGGCATTTTGAAATCTTCATAAAGTTAGCATGAAGCTTTTGGGAAGAGGTCTTTTTCTTAGCCTGCTGTAATCTTTGTGACATTCATTCCTGAGTCTAAAAAAAATCTTTTCAAACTACTAAGACACTAGGTCGCTACTGAAGGAAACTCCTGATCAAAGGACGAGCCAATCTGTTCTTTTGGGTTTTCAAAAAACTCATGGGTTTTAGAACGCTTAGGGCAAAGACGGTTTAAGACAGAATTTCACCTACATTTAACAAGTGGGACCAAAGCATAATTTGATTAAAGACTGAGGGAAAAAGTATAAGATTGAAGTAATTAAATAAATATGTAACCATCCAAATATTTTGTTATTTACTATGCAGGGGAGAAACTGTGCTAGGTGCTGGGGATGCAGAGATGAAAAGATAGTCTGTGTTTTCAAGGAATGCTGCCCTTATGTTGAACCAACATGAAAAACAAGTGTCATGCATAAGAGTGCTAAGATAAATTTCCTGCTCAGGAAGATACAGGAATGAACACAGAGAAGAGAGCATATAACTTCTATGTGTGCATATGACGTGTGGTGAGTGGTAGATGGGGACACAGAGGGTGTGTTGTGTGTCACGGCATTCCAAGAGGAGGTATGAGACTTCGTTATAGGTAGGAAGAAAGGGCATCTTAAGAGCAGAGAACACTTTCTGTGGAAGCCAGTTTAAACAGTACTACCCAGATGATGAGCTCTTATTTTAATATAGAGAGCACGTTGTATGGAGTTGGCTAATAAGGGAACTTGTCTTCCAAGCTGATGAGTTTGATTCTGAAGCTGTGGGGAACCCACTACACAGGGTTTTAATAAAATTGGGGAGTGACATTCAATTTTCATTTTTTAAAAAATTTATTATTTATTATTTATTTGTTTATTTACTTATTTACTTACTTACTTATTTATGATAGACATAGAGAGAAGGAGAGAGGCAGAGACACAGGAGCAGGGAGAAGCAGGCTCCATGTCGAGAGCCCGACATGGGACTTGATCCTGGGACTCCAGGATCGCGCCCTGGGCCAAAGGCAGGCGCTAAACCGCTGAGCCACCCAGGGATCCCCTCAATTTTCATTTTTAAGAAGATCTGAGAGGCAGCAACACAGAGGATAGAAAAATGAAGGCAGAGAATCCAATAGCAATGACAAAAGAGAACAACTTGGGGAGGTAAAAATAACAAGACACAAGTGAGAGCAATATGTATTTACTGAATGTGAAGGGTAGGGAAAAAGAATCACTCTAGGACATAGGCCACTGAAGAGTCAAATATCCCTATGGCCTGTTAGGTAAGAACAGAAAAGCATTTATCAGCATAGCAATTAGGAGGTCCAGGGTAACCTTGGCCATGGTAGAAGAAGTCAACCTGTAAACTGAGGTGTGGAAAAAAAAAAAAGAGGAAATGGAGATGGATCTTACTAGACGATAGAAGAGAACAAATTCAGAACTGGGAATGACAGGTTTTTGTTTTTAAAATGGTTGAAACTGGACAGCCCGGTGGCCCAGCAGTTTGTCGCCGCCTTCAGACCGGGGTATGATCCTGGAGACCCGGGATCGAGTCCCCCGTTGGGCTCCCTGCATGGAGCCTGCTTCTCCCTCTGCCTGTATCTCTGCCTCTCTCTTTCTCTCTCTCTGTCTGTCATGAATAAATAAAATCTTAAAAAAAAAAAAAAAGGTTGAAACTCGATTATGTAATTATATGCTGAGAGCTAAGAATCACTAGAGGAGAGGATGAGATCGTTTAAAGGATTGTTTCTGAGGAACAGAAAAAGATAGCAGTCTCCCAGGTTGTTCTGTTAGGTAACAGAGCTGAAGGAACTTCACGGTCTCTATACTCCTCAGAGCCTGCCCAGGAGCAGCAGCATCAACAACACTAGACAGACAGTTCCAAAGGCAGGTTTTCAGGCACACCGTGGACCTAAAGAATCAGAATCTGCATTTTAACAGGATTCCTAGGTGATCTGAGTGCACATTAATGTTTGAGAAGCACAGTTCTAAAAAAAAGAAAAAAAAAAAACTTTTTTTTTTTTTTTAAAGTAAGCTCTACATCCAACGTGGGGCTTGAACTCATGACCCTAAGATCAAGAGTCATATTCTCCACTGAATCATCCAGCCAGGTTCCTCTGGAAAAAAATGTTTCTACAAGATATTGTGAGCTGGGGCACCTGGTTGGCTCAGTGGTTGAGTGTCTGCTTTTGGCTCAGGTCGTGATCCTGGGGCCCTGGCATCAAGTCCCACATTGGGGTCCCCACAGGAAGCCTGCTTCTCCCTCTGCCTGTGTCTCTGCCTCTCTCTGTATCCTTCATGAATAAAATCTTAAACAAACAAACAAAAACCAACCAAGATATTCTGAGCTAAGGAAAAAGCAGTCTCCACACCCTCAACTGCAACCTATATGTTACCATGAAGAGAATAAGCAAAATAAAAAAGACCTTAATCCTTCAGATACCACATTTTCCCTACCCCAATTCCATTTTTGGGGAGAATGATTAAATCATACTGGGACACCTCGGGGTTAAAAGTGCCCAAGTTTCTTAAAAGGGGGTTCTCAGGGACACCTGAGTGGCTGAGCAAGATCATGGTCTGGGGATTGAGTCCCATATCGGGCTCCCTGCGAGGAGCCTGCTTCTCCCTCTGCCTATATCTCTGCCTCTCTGTCTCTCAAGAATATATAAATAAAATCTTTTTTTTTTTTTTTTAAAGGGAGGGGTTCTCAGAAACTAATAAACTATTGTGAATTCTGGTTATCTACAAGGGGGATACATGCAGATCCTCCTAAACATGTTTGACCATGGAATCCTATGCAGAGGTGATCATTTTAATTAATGCTCCTCAAAAGACAGAATAATCTTCAATACTGCTATTCTCTACTGTGTGGCACAGTAGAAAGGGGATAACATATGAGAAAGAACTTTGACAACATGCCATACAAATATACAGCAGCATTATTTCAGGTACTTGGCATGTTTTAATTGCTTGCAAATTCTTATGAAACACATTTTCTACTTATGGGACTCTCTTCTAAATGCTGACATCACATGTGTGCAATCAACATCACTGGATTCCAGTGACAGAAGGAGGTTCTTATAATCTTCATTATCAACTCCTCAGTTTGTCAGAGGCCAGATTTTCCTGGGACACTGCAGAGTAGGACACTAAACAAATCTGTGGTTCTAGAATGAACTGCCAGAGGGCGGCAGCTGGAGAGGTGTTTCTGTGAGGAGCCAGCACAGTTACCAGGTCACATGATATCTTGGTGTCCTCAGTGGCCTTCAGGTCACTTGTTGAAAACAGAAGTTAAAACTAATATTCAAAAATATTTACTGCTGGTCACATAGTTGATTCTTATTTTCCTATCAGTAAAATCTTTAGTAAAATGGAAGTCAAAGTATTTTCTTCTTTTTTGTCAGTCAGAGGTATAAAAGAGCCTAAATCTCATTTTCCTAAAATGTAATGACACTATAAATGCTCTGCATACTCAGCAGAAATATTACTTGAATAAATGATAGGCAACTAAATGGGTTTTCCCCTCTATATGCTATGCACTCAAATAGATGGGTATAGCATCCAAATATCATGTTTAAGAGATCACTACTAGAAACTGTAAATGTAAAGAATTAAGTTCTGGTCTCCTATTACTGTGGGAATACCATCCAGACAAAACTATTTCAGTTGAAATTGTCTATTTGATTTCATTGACATTTAAGGAGATGAATTATGGGGTGTATTTCTACTATCACATTTATGGGTGTATTTCCTCAGTGAATAACAAAAAGGATAAATGATAATAGCACGTTTAGAGCCATCCCAAGTTGTATAAAAGTGATTAAAATCCATTTCATAGGAAGGATGAAGTCCTTTATTATAACTTGTAACTCAGAAATTATAACTTGCAGTTTGGAAACCGACATACTTAAATGTAATACTATGGTAGTTTGCTAATACAGAAATGTTTTACATGGAGAAAGCTTTCTATGTTTGTGTGTAAATAACAAATGTTTATATGTGTGTGGTACTGTTATATATGATTTTATAAATAGATCTTGTCTGAGGAATTCTCATCTTTGTGGAGTAATATCCAGTTGAGGCAGACTAACATAATTTTATCTTTATGCTCTCTAGAAAATAATTTGAAATTTTTTTGGGGGGGGAAGGGAGGGGAAGGGCAGAAGGAGAAGGAGAGAAAGAATTCCAAGCAGGCTCCATGCTCAATATGGAGCCCGATGTGGGACTCAATCTCATGACCCTGAGATCATGACTGGAGTCAAAATCAAGAGTCAGATGCTTAACTGAGCCACCCAGGTGCCCCCCAAAAATAATATTTGAAAGTATAGTCTTGGTTTTGTTTTAAATTTAAGATCCCAGCTGAAGATCAGTAGAATAAATTCAGGTAAGAGCAAAATAGAGGGTACAGGAGAGGCTAGAGTTAAGGAAAATACAAAGTTCAAGATACTGTAAGTAGAGCAGTGCTGAATGATGGTGACATGGAAGGAGAAGGTCATTAGGGTTTAGGGATGGATGAATTGGATCTAGGTGTCAAAATCACCAGAAAGATGTTGAAAACAGCTGAGGATACTCACTGAAGAATTCACAGCTTAGAAAGAGCCCATCAAGTAGAAGTGGTGTCATTTCCTAATAGCATTTTCCAGTCTTCCCCCTCTCCCCTAGATTGTCATTGAAATAAAGCACTTTCTAAAGAAGATTTTATTTATTTTAGAGTGAGCAAGTGAGAGAATCTCAGGTAGATTCCTCACTGCATTTGGAGACTGACGGAGGGGGTAGGCCTCAATCTCATGACCCTGAGATCATGACCTGAGCTGAAATCACGAGTCAGATGCCCCTGAAATAAAGCATTTTTAAGGTCATCATACACATCCCACCTACTTCTAAATGAATAGAGAGGAGGCATGTACTATGTGGAGTTGCTGGTGCTTCACTTCACTGATTTTAATTGTATCCTGTTACTCTGGCTCGGTGTTTTTCAATCTCAATACTACTGATATTTGCATCAGATAATTTTTTGTTGTGGCAAGCTATTCTGTGCACTTTTCTCTAACACCAGTTTGGCTGTTCTTCCCCTCAAAAGATCCTTCATGGATGAAATCATTAAGCCAAGTAGTAAATCAACCGATCCACAGATAAATAGTAAACTTACTTCCAGCAACAGCTCAATAATGCTGGAAAAATGCTGTCATCTGATGCTGCAAATTAACCAATCTGTTCCAGGGAAGTTCAAAAGTTAAAAATTTCATGGTCTCTATTTGCATTATAGTAACTAGAACTTGATTAAAATATAAAAACAGATTACAGCATAATAGCAAAAGCCAATAGGTCTAGTAATAAACATTAAGGAAGCATCACTCTATCAGGTTTAACCTTAATGAATAATCATGTAGTTTTAAATTTCTAAAAAGAACCTTTATTTTTTTTAAAGGTCCTTCCTTTTTATTTTTTTTAAAGATCTTATGTATTCATAGAGAATACACACACACACAGAGAAAGAGAGGCAGAGACACAGGCAGAAGAAGCAGGCTCCCTGCATGGAGCCTGACGTGGGACTTGATCCCGGGGCCTCCAGGATCACACCCTGAGCTGCAGGCAGCACTAAACCGCTATGCCACTGGGGCTGCCCCTCAAGAGAACCTTTAGTCAAACAGTCCATGATCAAGACAGTGGTATTGTATAAATCATTTTTTTTAAAAAAGATTTTATTTGTTTATCCGTGAGAGACAAGAGAAAGAAAGGCAGAGACATAGGCAGAGGGAGAAGCAGGCTCCCTTTAGGGAGCCTGATGTGGGATCCCCACGTCCCAGGACCCCGGGATCACGACCTGAGCCAAAGGTAGATGCTCTACCACTGAGCCACTCAAGCATCCCCATTCTTTTAACATACTGTAGTCTCCCTTTATCTGTGGTTTGGTTTTCCATGGTTTTTGTTACCCTCAGTCAACCATGTTCCAGAAACAGATGATCCTCCTTTTGATGTATAGTCAGGTCAATAGCAGCCTAACGCTATGTCACAATGCCTAAGTCATGCATTTCATCTCATAACACAGGAGTTACATCATCTCACATCATCACAAGGGTGAGTACAAGATGATGTTTTGAGAGAGACCACATTCACATAACTTTCTGTATGTTATACTGTTATAATTGTTCTATTTTATTAAGTTATTGTTATTAATCTCTTACTGAACCTAATTTATAAATCAACGTTCACTGGTATGTATATATAGAAAAAAACAGTGTTATATAGGGTTTAGTGCTACTTTGCAGTTTGAGGCATCCACAATTAAGAAGGGGAGACACTACTGTAATTCTCTATTTTATATATATAAAAAAAAGGCTTTTAAGAGAGTTGTCTTTTAATGCAGGGGCTCTCCAACTTCCTCTCTATACACTATAGTCTAAGACTGGCTAGGAATTGAGTACTTCTCAATAGATTATACAAAAAAGGTTTAGCGGGAATGCTTGGGGGCTTAGTCCATTGGGCATCTGACTCTTGATTTCAGCTCAGGTGGTGAGCTCAGGGTTGTGGGATCAAGGCCTGTGCTAGGCTCTGTGCTCTATGTTGAGCTGCTTGACATTCCCTCTCCCTCTCCTGTTCCTCCCGCTTGAGGATGTGAGGGCACAGACTCTCAAATTAAAAAAAAAGGTGTGTGTGTGGGGGGGGGGCGGGGGGAGAGGATAACGACCTTCTGTGAGCTGCCCAACAACCATTCTCACTGGGTGAGTAGGATATGTCATTAGGATAGCTGTCTTACTCTTAAGCCTGACATGATCCACTCTCCCAGAAATGGGTCCTCTAAGGTTAAGCAGTAAGCCGAAATAAATTCTGTCTGAGCTCAGAGTCTGAGATGCTACCCATTGTGCTAACCTGCCTCTCCCATGGAGGATGGCATGACAAGACATAGTACTTAGAACATATCTCCCTGAAATTAATTCCTGTGTGCTCCAATGCCAAGTCTAAGCCACTGAGAACCTATAAAACTAGCATATTTACCTCTTATTCTTCTTTGGATTTAATTCTAGCAGGCTAATTCTTGCTTAATTCCTGGAGATCATAGATTCCAATTTTATGAGCTGTATACTTTCCCATTGAGGTACTGGCTCTCCTACCCAGCACTGGGCACTGGTGCTGAGTGCCCATTACAAGGCAGATGCCTAAAATGCTGAGCTCTCCTCCTTTCCTCTTCTCAACGCAGAAACAACACCTGTTAGTCATTTCTGACCTCAAAGAAACTAAGTACTTATTTTCCAACATTAATTGCTGAATGAAATAAAAAAGGGGATGCTACTCATACTTGATATCACATATAATTATGGAATTACTACTAAGTTTGTTATGTATAATAATGGTATCATGGCTGCATGTTTTTAAATTATTGCCACTGACATATTTATAGGTAAAATATTTCTGGAATTTACTTAAAAAACAGAGGACATAATAAAAAGAGATCATCAAAATGTCAAAATGGTGATAACTTCTGAAGCCAGATGACAGATATATAGGTTTACCTTTTTTAAGCGGTGACAACTGTTTAAACTGATTTAAAATAGTTGCACCATCAATTTTATTGTGAGCTGACCAAAATAGCTTTAATACAGATAATGTAGAAAAATAAACTAATGGATAAACATATACAGTCATAAAAATGCTCTTTGCTTAATGATGTACTTAATTGGGTTTTAAAGTCTGACACACACAAAGGTCATAAATGAACTCAGTTGTTAAAAAAAAAAAAAACTAGTTTATATGGAAGTGCAAAAAAATCTAATGTTTAGCTCAATTTTAGAATTCTCCCCTTAGTTACTCTGCTACATGTAAAACTCATCCTTACCTAACCAGGTCTTTCTTATTTCATATAGCTCGGCTGTCTCTTTTATGATTAACAGTGTAATTTCGAAGGAGAGGAAGAAAAAGACTCCATGCTGAAGAGGGAGCCCGACACAGAGCTCAATCCCAGGACCCCGGGATTATGACCTGAGCCAAAGGCAGATGCTTAACTGACTGGGGCACCCAGGAGTCTCTAGGTTTGTCATTTCAAGAAAGTGATATAAATGGAACCATACAGTATGCAACCTTTTGGGATGGACTTTATTCACTAAGCTTAGTTTTCTGGAGACTCATGTAGGTTGTTGCATGTATCAATAGTTCATCCCTTTTTATGCTGAATAGCATTTTCATGGTGCGGAGGTACTATATTACTTTGTGTAACTATTCATCTGTTGAAGGACATCTAGGTTGTTAACCAGTGTTTGGCTATATTGCGAATAAAGATGCTATGAACATCTGTGTATTGGTTTCTGGGTAAACAGAAATCTTCGTTTCTCTGGGATAAATGCTCAGGGGAACAACTGCTAGGTAGTGTGGTAACTGAATGCCTAGTTTCTTTTTAAAATTTTACTTACTTACTTATTTATTTCATAAACTCTAGCCTCAATGTGGGGCTCCAACTCACAACCCTGAGATCAGGAGGTTGCATGCTCTGCCGACTGAGCCGGCCAGGCGTCCCTAAAAGATAAATAGCTGAATGTTTTACATTTAACTCCATGATCTGTTTTGAGTTAATTTTTGTATAAGACTCAGGTTCATTTTTTTAAAAAGATTTTATTTATTTATTGAAAAAGAGAGAGAGAGAGAGAATGAACTAGCACAAGTAGGGGGAGTTGCAGCAGGAAAGGGACAGGCAGGATCCCCACTAAGCAGGGAGCGTGATATGGAGCTTGATCCCAGGACTCTGGGATCCTGACCCAAGCTGAAGGCAGATGCTTAACTGGCTGAGCTACCCAGGCACCCTGACTCAGTTTCCTTTATTTTGTCCATGAAAGTGCAATTGCTAGAGTACCATGTATTGAAATGGCTATCTTTTTCTAGAAGTTGCTTTTGTACTTTTGTTAAATCACTTGGGCATATCTGCGTGGGTCTATTTATGGATTCTCTGTTCTGTCCCACTGCTGTTATGTATCCATTTCTTTACCAATATCACACAGTCTATATTAAAGCTTGAAATCAAAGAGTGATTCACCTAATTTATTCTTTTTCAAAATTGTTTTAGCTATTTCAAGTCCTTTGTCCTTTGTATTTCCTAATATTGTCAAATATCTACAAAAAAATCTTACTGGAACTTTGATAGGAATTGAGTTAAACCTCTATCAATCTGTGAAGTGACATCTCTATTAGGTTTACTCCAAACAATGAACATAGTATATCTCTTCATTTATTCAGATCTTTTTAAACTTCTGTCAGCATTTTTCAGTTTTTAGCATATATGTCCTATCCTGTACATGTTATTTTTAGATTTATACCTAGGTATTTCATTGTCTTTTTGTGTGATATAGATTGTATTGTATTTTAAATTTTGGTGTTCATTGCTATATACAGAAATATAATAGTTTTTTTAAAAAGTAAATTCTGTGACCAACATGGGGCTCAAACTCATGACCCTGAGATCAGGAGTCACATGCTCTACTGACTGAGCCAGCCAGGAGTGCCATAAATACAATAGATTTTTATGTATTTGTCTTGTATCCTGTAATTTTGTTGAACTCACTTATTAACTAGTTTGTGTGTAAATCCCTTGGGATTTCTTACAGAGATAATCATGTCAGCCACAAATAAAAAGCTTATTTTTTCCTTTCTGAATTGTCTGCCTATATTTGCCTTTCTTGCTTTATTGCACTAATTAGAACTTCCACCAGTATCTTAAATAATGGTGAGAGCAGACATCCTTGCCTTATTCCCAGATCCAAGGGCTAAAGCATTTAACCTTTTGTCGTAAGCATAATGTTAGCTGTGGGTTTTTAACAAGCTGAGAAAGTAGTCGTCCCCCCCCCCCCCGTTTTTTTTAAAAAACATGTATGGGTGTTGAATTATGTCAAATGCTTTCTCTGCACTGCTATATTGTGGTTTTATTTCTTCACCTAATTAAAATGGTAGATTATATTGACTGGCTTTCAAATATTAAACCAGCCTTGCATCCCTGGAATAAATTCCATTTGGCCATGATATAATAACGTATTTTATGTAGGTACATGTGTAGGATTTCATATACTGTTGAAATTCTATTTGCTAATATGTCATTGAGAAATTCTGCCTATATATCCTATATATTAAGAGGCATCAGTCTGTACTCTTCTTTTTTGGTACTTTCTTTGGTTTTGGTGATCAGTGTTACCTTCATGTTACCTTCATAAAATAAATAGGGAAATGTTAAAATTATGAAATGAATTTCCTTAATAACTATACAGACTATTCAAAGTAATCTATCTCACACAAGGTGAGTTGTAGTAGTTTATGTTGTATTTTTTTTATCCATTTTATGTAATTTATTATATTTATGTATTGTTCCTTTGAGGTCTACAGATCTGTAGTTTTATGTTCTCTTTTGTTCCTGATATTTGTAACCTCTGAATTTTCTATTTGCTTCTTTGTCAATCTTTTTTTTTTTTTTTTTTTAAATTTATTCGAGGGGGGTGCAGAGACACAGGCAGAAGGAGAAGCAGGCTCCATGCAGGGAGCCCGATGTGAGACTCGATCCCGGGTCTCCAGGATCACACCCCGGGCTGTAGGCAGCATTAAACCGCTGTGCCACCAGGGCTGGCCGCTTCTTTGTCAATCTTGATAGAGGTTTGTCAGTTTTATTGACCTTGAAAAAACAGTTTTTTATTTTTCTCAAATGTCATTTTCCTGTTTTCAATTTCACTGATTTCTGCTCTTACCTTTATTATTTCCTTTCTTCTACTTGCTTTTGGTAGGAGCTAAGATTCTCGACTTGAGACTTTTCTTCTAATGTATGCATTTAATGTTATACATTTCCCTCTCTGTACTGCGTTACCTCTTACCTACAAATTCAGGGAGGTTATAGTTTCATTTTCATTCAGTTCAATGTATTTTTAAGTTCCTTTTAAGATGTCCCCTTGAAACATTATTTAAAAGTGTGTTGTTTTAGGTTCCAAGTCTCTGGAGATTTTTCTTCCCCTGTTATCGCTTACTGAAAACCAGAACTAATAGAACTGAAAAGAGACAAATCCATAATCATAATTGAAGACTATTACTGATTTCTAGTTTAATTCCATTGTCTAGTTTATTTCCAGTTTTCTGTTGGTTTTTGCTTCACGTATCTTGCAGCTCTATTGCTTGATATATACACATTTAGGATTGCTAAGTCTTCCTGGCAAACTCTTTTTTTATTACTATACAATGTTCCACTCTGTCTCTGGCAATTTTCTTTGCTCTTAATTTTACTTTATTTGATATAAATAGAGCCACTCTTGCTTTCTTCTGATTGTTTGCATGATATATCTTTTCTATCATCCAGTTCACTATTTTCCTTTGTCCCTTTCATTCTGCTGTTAACCCTATCCACTGAGCCTTTTTTATGTTATTAAATTTTTTCAGTTCTAAAATTTCTATCTTGTTCTTTTTACTTATATTTCTTCTGTTGAGACTATTCTTCACTTGTTTCAAGCATGCTAATTGTTTTTGAGGCATTTTTATGATGGTTGCCTAAATAATCTAATAATTTTTGTTAGTTCTAACATCTCTGTCATCCTGCTCTATGTATCTTTTCTTTTTCTTTTTCTTTTTTTTTTTTTTTGCATTCGGTTTGAGATCTTCCTGGTTCAGGGTATGAAGAATGATTTTCTAGCGAAATCTGGAAATTTTGAGTACTGTGTTATGAGATTCTGGATCTTATTTAAACCTCTACTTTTGCTGGCTTCCTCTGGTATCAATACCACAGGAAAACAATGAATGTGGGAAAACTTGTTAAAGCAAAATGACGGTAGAAGTAGCACCATAATTTTTTCTGCTATGTTTGGCTGTAGTAGAATGGTTATTTTCTAAGAACTTTCTGTCTTGTTAGGCTTTCTTGGTCCTTTGGCTAGAAAGTAGGCTTTTTTCCCCCCTGCACCCGCTGGCCTTTCTGGATTGCCAGTTTTGCTAGAACCCAATCTGAGGAAAACCAAAGGAAATCACTGCTATGTCATTTTCCTCAGATCCCAAGGTCTCTTAAGCTGGTTGGCCTTCTTTTCCCTACCTTTCAGCCCTCTTTTAATTGTTTTACACATAGTATTCAGAGTTTAACTGTACTTGGTAGGTGGAAGAGGTGAAAGGAAGTCTACGACATTTTTCTAGATATTGACGCCCTTTGGTTATTGCTTTCATGTTCAATCAGTTCCTAAGTCATGCAGAGATTCAGATTTGACTTTGCCCTTTGTGGATCAGAGAATGGTCCCTCTGCCTTCTCAAAATACTTGATCATGAAATATTTTTAGCTTGTAGATAAAATCTTATGGATGATTGTTATGTAATGCCTGTCTATGAATCTTTTAAGAATGGAATTTAAAAAGATTATTTCTTAATATCCTTGGTTTCTAGAAGCAAATTAATATACATAATTAAGTTCTCTCATGAATATAGGAAATTCCTGCCCAGATCAAATTTAAACAATTTATTTTTATTATTAACACAGATTTTCTGTAATAAGTGCTGCTAATAGAACATTAATAGAAGTGTTCAGCAAATGACAATAGTAATTTGCTGCTTACACATAAATACCTACTGTTTAATTATTTAAAAATAAGGAAAATGAACACAAATGAATCAGAAAGAGAACTAAAGGGGCGCCTGGGTGGCTCAGTCAGCTAAGCATCTGCCTTCAGCTCAGGTCATGATCCTGGGGTCCCGTGTCAAGCTCCCTTCTTAGCAGAGAGTCTGCTTGTCTTCCTCTCCCTCTGCTCCCCACCACCTCATGTGTGTGCACTCTCATGCATATAAATAAATAAATCTTAAAACAAACAACCCTCCTCCCCCACCCCAGAACTAGAAATCTAGGATTACTTTCCAGTATTTGATTCCTTGTGATCTGACTTCATAGTATGTTTTTTTTTTTTTCTGGTAAATTTTATTTTATTTTTTTACGTAGTCTCTATACCCAACACGGGGCTTGAACCAATAACCCAGAGATTAAGAGTTGTAGGCTCTTCTGACTAAGCCAGCCAGGCACCCCATAGTATGGGTTTTTTAATTAAAATGTACACAATTCTGGCTTTAGGGTTTTCAAAATCAATGAGAAAATCAATAATCAGTAAGGATATGTTTGAGATCGTGAAATCTTCACAACACATTGGCTCTTATAGTTTCCAAATACAACACCTCTAATAAAGGAGCGCCTCCTGAAATAGCTTTATCTGTCTATTTTAGGTTGAACAAAGAGGCAGAACAAATTTCTCTCTGGGTTCACTGTGCAAAGTGCAGTATTACTCTTGTATGTTGTAATTACTGGCAACGAGAAGTAAAAAGCATTAATTGGTGGCTGTAGGAAATGCATTAAGGGCAGTCACAGAACACCTCATTAAATATAGGTAAGTATAATATCTTACCTAACAAAGAATTTTCCAGTGAAAATATTAATGTTGCTGAATTACTGTAGTCAATTTCTGGCTTCAAAAGTTAATTAAAAGAGCTCCAAGTACATTCTTAATAATATTTACTCACTGTTTAATATGTCAAAGTCATAGTGTTACCTGCTGCCTAGCATCTTATTCTTGGCTATCCTTAGAAAAATGACGTTCTTAAATCATTTATTTTCTAGAATAACTTTTTGTAGCTGCTGCTAAGATTCTCACCCAGAAGGTGGGAACTACAGCATTACCGTAGGCAAACTACTTATTTTCTTAGCCTCTTTCCTGCCTTTTATAAAATAGAGTGTAGCAATACTTTTAGAGAGAATTAATCATCTAACTCATCTATGTATAGTACATAAACACCATACCCAAATACAGAAAGCATAAGAAGAACATGATGTGTTCACAAAACTTGTAGCAGTTTAGGCTGAGCAATGGAAATAATTGAGTTATTTTAAATTTTATTAAAGATGGTAGAACTCCCATGCTTTGTGTAATGATACACAGAAAGAATACCTTCCCTATTTAAGTAAAAGTAGATACAAATAGCTACAAATGTTTTGTATCTTGATACATTTCCAAATTTCATTAGTGTTCATTTTTCCTCTCTTAGGATAAATATATACAAAGATGTGTTAAAAGCATTTGGCTTCAAGAGAAGGCTCAGAATACAATTTAAGAGTCTGATTTAAGATGAATGTTATAAGGCAAGGTATTTCAAACAGAAGAAATCTTCCTACTCTATGATAATCAAAGACTAAAGAGCTTATGGAAGATAAACCAGTTAATGAATATTAAAGTATATAATACATTTCAATTAAGTAAAAAGATGATGAACATTTAAAAGGACCTCTTATTTACCTCTTCTACATTGGAAGCAGTCTTAGCAGAAGTTTCCATGAAGATAAGTCCATGTTCTCGTGCAAAAGCTTCACCTTCTTCTTTTTTTACTTCTCTTCTTGATTCTAAATCACTAAATATGGGAAATAAAAGGCCATATTATTAACCAACACAGTATAAATACAGGCATCTGTGCAGAGTGTACAAAAAGATTCAAAGTTGGGGGATCCCTGGGTGGCGCAGCGGTTTGGCGCCTGCCTTTGGCCCAGGGCACGATCCTGGAGACCCGGGATCGAATCCCACATCGGGCTCCCAGTGCATGGAGCCTGCTTCTCCCTCTGCCTCTCTCTCTCTCTCTCTCTCTCTCTGTGACTATCATAAATAAATAAAAATTAAAAAAAAAAAAAAGATTCAAAGTTGTGCTATTTTTTCAATTAATTTTTAACACATAACAATCAACTGCATTATTCTGGGTATTATGAAGGTCAAATGGTTAGTGCACAGTGCTTTGTTTCAAAGAACAAACAATCCAACAGGAGAAGACTCTGAGTTAAGAGTCCTAGAACACTAGAAGAGAAACCAAAATGGAACATTTACCCCACACCCTGCTTTTGAGGATACTGGGTTCCAAAGAAGGGAATTGTTTAACTCAAAATAATTCAAGAGAGTAGAGCTACACTAGTCTAATCTTCCAGACTGAGTTTCTATGAATATGATTAAAAAATAAATCACATAATTTTCAGAAGCTCTAGGAAACTGCTTAACAAAATCCAACAAAGAAACATTAATTAGATTATTAATCTCACTTGGTTTGATTCCTAGTAAAACTGTGAATAAAGAGAGGGAGAAAAACAAGTCTTTTTTATTTTATTTTATTATTTTTGAAAAACAAGTCTAAGAAGGTTTGGGAGGGAAGCATGGTATTCATTTTTATTTTACAGGAACTGTATTAGTAAGGTGGAGAGAAAGTAGAGGTCTCTTTCAAGTGTGTTTTATTGTAAAAATTTTAATACCTTATTATGATTTTATTACTATAAAATATTTTAAGCACACAGAATAGGAGAATGGAGAATAGAATACCCATGTACTTCCACCTACCCCTGACATTATCTTGACACATTTATATCAGACTTTTTCACTGAGAAATAAAATCAAGTTATAGGTGATTCACCTCCTGTGTACCCATCTATTCCTAATCTCATTCTTTCCTCTTTCACCTCAAAGGTAACTTCTCTGTATTTGGTGTTTTCACTCTCATGCATGTTTTTTATATGTAAATTCATGTTTTTAGCCATACAGTAGTTTTTGCATATTAAAAAAATTCAGATGTAGTTATTCTGCAACTTGTTAATTTTGGTCAACATGATATTTTTTGGATGTACCAACATAATATATAGATATCAAGTTTTTAAACATTTTATTGCTATATTACATAGTCTACTGAATGAATGCAACACTACTTTCAACTTTCCATTTCACAGAGTTGTAACTTTTCGTTATTATAAACAATGTTACAATAAAAATTTATATGGCTTTTGGTGTACATGTGCCAAAAATTTTCCAAGGCAGTATTTTTCCAACTGTACCGTGACTCAGTGAATTAGAAAAAGGAATAGAATAGAAAATATCAGGGTGTATCACTTACTGTTTCATAGACTTTGTTTTTTTAGGTAGGTATACATATGTGTACTAGGACATTATATAAAAATGTATTTATTTTGAGTCAAATCAGAAAGCTCAAAAGCCATTGCACCTGAATATATACTTAGTACAAAGGTGCTTTCCAAAACAGCTGTATAATTTATACTCCTAGCACCAATGTTTGAAAGTTCCCATCACATCACATCCTCACCAACATGTGATAAGATCACACTTGTTAATATATGCCACTCTGATGAATGTGAATGGTATTGTACATTTATGTTAATTTTCCTTTAGCTTAATATTAGTTTCATAAATGCCTATTATCATCATTATTACATTAGAAATACAGAAAAAAAAAACAAGAAAAGGAAGTCATTCCTTCATTCAACAAATATTTACTGAATGCCTTTCATTAGCCAGGAATTTTAGTAAGCACTTGGGATACATTAATGAACAAGTCAGACAAAAAAGTGTACATTCCAAAGAGGACAGACAATAATAATGAGTAAAGAATATAGTATATTAGAAAGTGGTAAATGTGGAAAAGCAGAGTAAGCAGAATCAAGATTGCCAGGGAGAGGAGGAAGGTTACTCTATTAAGTGGCACAGTCATCCTAAATTTGACTAACTTGTAATTTCTTCTTAGTCCTGTTTTTCTACCCAAAGTCACCTTTCTCAGATATATGCACAACCCATGCTATATCTGCAACTCTGTGTCTGAATTTTCTTCACTTAATATTAGAATCTGTATCATTACATCCTTTCTACAAATACAACTTTCAGTGACTAATAATATCCCATCACAATTCACTTAACTAGTTCCTTGGATGATGAGTAACAGAATAAATCTAATACTGTGTGAATTATCTCACTGAATGCACTTGACTTGAGGAAATGGAGGAACAAAGAGGGTAAGGAAAACAACCAAGTTCACAGTCTAGGAACACCTGATGGAGTTGGGATCACCACCCCAGATCACTGTGCTATATAGGGATGGCTTTTTCTTTTTTTTTTCTTTTTTAGATTTTATTTATTTATTCATGAGAGATACAGAGAGAGGCAGAGACACAGGCAGAGGGAGAAGCAGGCTCCATGCAGGGAGCCCAACGTGGGACTTGATCCCAGGTCTCCAGGATCACACCCCGGGCCGAAGGCAGCGCTAAACCGCTGAGCCATCCAGGCTGACGAGGATGGCTTTTTCTGATAATAATTGAAGAGGTTTTTGTCAAATATGGAAAAATGCAAAGAAAAACTACCCATAATTTCACTTCCCACAGGTTATTAATGTCTTGAATACAACTCTATGTTACTCCTTTATTATTGTCTATTTCTTCTTACTGGAAGATGCTCATACCCACTTCCATATTTTGCCTTTTCTTCACTCAACTGTATATTGTGGACCATTTTCCCATTTTGCAGTCTTCTACAATATTATTTTTATTGAGTGTACAGTAAAGAATGGTGGTACTTTATGCAAAATCCACATCACATGAATTAGGGATAAAACCAAAGATGTTATCCACCTAATGTAAAGTCTCATCTACCTAATATCACTGTTTCAGCTTTACAAATTCAGCAGGAATTAGATACCATTAAAGCTGGCTGACCAGATAAGCTGTCAATTATGTTTACAAAGTTGTAACTTAGCTCATTATCAGTAACTGCTGTTTATGAAATTGAAACTTCTGAGTGATTTTGTAACTTTCACAATTGTTATGCTTTAAAAATAATTTATAACATGTCATCCAAGCATTTAGTGGTGCAAGTGCTCAAAAAACACTCCTAAAAATCTGAAACCTAGTTTGATATAAAATATTACAAACATGGGGTGCCTGGGTGGCTTAGTGGTTGAGCTTCTTGCCTTCAGCTCAGGGTGTGATCCCGGAGTCCTGGGATCCAGTCCCGCACTGGGCTCTCTCTGCAAGGAGCCTGCTTTTCCTTCTGCCTATGTCTCTGCCTCTCTGTGTCTCTCATGAGTAAATAAGTAAAATCTTAAAAAAAAAATTAAAAAAAAAAATTAGAAACAGAACCACAAGGACGTGTCATGCTGTTTAAAGGCCCATGCTATGAAATATCAGTGGTAAAATGAGCATAAAAAAGGCAAATTAAGTTTACATATATTACTTTTTTTTTTTTTTAAGATTTTATTAATTCATTTATGAGAAACACACACACACAGAGGGGGGCAGAGACACAGGCAGAGGGAGAAGCAGGCTCCATGCAGGGAACCCGATGCGGTACTTGATCCTGAGACTCCAGAAATCATGCCCCGGGCCAAAGGCAGGCGCTAAACCAGTGAGCCACCCAGGGATCTCCCAAGTTTACATATATTGGAGCATAGGCAGGGATAACACATCTAACTATAATCTGAGGGCCTCCTGTCTGCCAAGCCCTTTCCTACATCTGGGGAGAGGCCACTTGTAAAACAGACAAAAATCCCAACTTTCCTGACCTCGTGGAGCTTACATTCTAGTAGAAATAAAAAATGGGGAGAAAACACTAGCAATATTGATGTGGTTACATGCTCCTGGAATTCAGCCCCCTTATCTGACAGTCTTTCTTAAGGGAAAATCAGCTTTTAATTACTCAAATTCTTCAAGAAAACACCTTTACCCTTAAGTATCCCTTATCCCCTTTTAAGCATATGCCACATCTTATTTAAACAGTATCTTATTTGGGGATAAAATTACTGTTTTCTACTAGCACTATCTCTGATTATATTTGCATTTGCAAATGTTATTTTAGGAAAGAGGGTTAAAGATATGTACCTTTGAGGGATTGTTAAAAAAAAGGGGGGGGGGTGGGCAGCCCGGGTGGCTCAGCGGTTTAGTGCCTGCCTTCAGCCCAGGGTGTGATCCTGGAGTCCCGGGATCAAGTCCCATGTCAGGCTCCCTGCATGGAGACTGCTTCTTCCTCTGCCTGTGTCTCTGCCTCTCTCTCTGTGTGTCTCTTATGAATAAATAAATAAAATCTTTAAAAAAAAAAAAAAGGAAATGGCATTTAGAAATGCATGGTTTTTCTTGTTATATACCCTTCTTTATTTTGCTTGTTTCCTCAGTTTTCCAGGCATAAAAATCATACTGTTGTCTTTGACTTTTCACTCTATTAATCCTCTTTAAATTGTTTTCATTACTTAATTATCCTTCTTTCCTAAACCATTCTCTTAATTCACACCCTCTTTTTGTTTAGGGTTTGTATTATAATCCTTGACTATTAAGACTTTTTCATCTTTGTAGAGTCTGCTTCCTATTTCTTGTACAACCAATTTAAAATGCCATAGTAAGAAAAATTTGTGTCATCTGTCACTCTGACTAGGTCAGTGCCCTTCTCAAATCCCTTCACTGGCTCCCTACTGCTTAATGCATCTAATTCAAAAATTGCCTATTCCCTGTTTCCATGTCTACCCCAATTCACCTCATCTAATAATAATCACCTCATTTATCTCTGTTCATCCCTATTCACTCTTTGCACGTCATACATTCTTTGTTCCCTTCTCCTAGTTTCTTCCTTAAAATGTCTTTCCATTGCTACTATGCTCTTAATTATAAGCGCCACCCATCTATAATCATTAGAAACACCTCTTGTATATAGTGTGCTTTTCCTTTTCACATTTAGACTATAAGCTCCTCATGGGCAGGAACAAAATTTAAGCCACCAGTAAGTTGCCACCCACCACGTTTGAGACACAAGGAAAACATTAGTAAGATTAAAAGTATGAAATTCTCTTTATTCTCCAATAGTCTCCTCTTATTTTTTCACACATCACCACTGAATGGTAGTATGAATACTTCTGTATCACAGAGACTAAAGTTTCCCTAACAATAGCTTTAATCTTAAAAGCCTTGAGATAATTTAAATGAGGAAAGAGTAACAATGAAAGGTCTTAAGCAAAGGCCAAGATGACAGATCTCTAGTTACAACGAAGTAATCAATAATTGGCCTTTTATAATCGAAATATTACAAGTAAATATTTTCTCTTAACAGCAAACTTTGATTTCTATTAAAATAACTCTTTCTAGGGCAGCCCTGGTGGTGCAGCAGTTTAGCGCCACATGCAGCCCGGGGTGTGATCCTGGAGACTGGGGATCCAGTCCCATTCGGGCTCCCTGCATGGGGCCTGCTTCTCCCTCTGCCTGTGTCTCTACCTCTCTCTCTCTCTCTCTCTCTCTCTCTCTCTGTGTCTCTATGAATGAATAAATAAAATCTTAAAAACAAATAACTCTAAAATTAAATCTATACAGTATGCTACTTGCTATCTTACTATTTTTACAACTTTACAACATAATTAATCTAAAATAAACCACACATTTAATATAAAATGATGAGTTTGACATGTTTACTAGTGAAGCCATTCACCTCCTATGGATTTCCTCACACTCCACTGTAATCCATCCTTTCCTCCCACTTTACTGCTAGGCAACTAATGATCCGCTTTCTAAATTTTCCAGGATTTTATATAAATGGGATCACATGGTGTATCTTCATTTTTGTCTAGGTCTTTTCACTCAGCATAATTGTTTTGAGATTTATCCATTCTGATGCACAGTATCAATAGCTCATTCTTCTTTACTGAGTGGAATATATTCCACTGTATGACTATATCACAATTTACGCATTCACTTATTATTTGAAATGTGGGTTGTTCCCACTTTTGGGTTATTACAAATAAAGCTGCTAGAATATTTGTGTGTAATTCTTTGTGTGGCCCTATGAAAACATGCTTATGTTGGATAAATACCCAGGAATGGAATGCCTACGTAGTACGGCAGATGTATATTTATTTTCTAAAGAAACCACCGAATTGTTTTCAAACGTCATTGTATCATTTTACATGCCCCAAAGCCATACAAAGGTTTCAGTTCTTCTATATCCTTGCCAATACTTAGTATGTTAATCTTTTTAATGTCAGCCATTTTAATGAGTGTGTAATGGTATATCATTGAGGTTTTAATCTGCATTTCCCTCATGACTAGTGGTGTTAAAATATTTTTTATGTGCTTCCTTGCCAACTGTATATATCTTCTTTAGTAAGGTGCGATCCAGACCTTTTGCACATTTAAAAACACTGGGCTGTCTTTTTATTAATGAATTGTAACATTCTTCATTATTCTAGATATAAACATTTTGTTGGATATAGGTTTCATGTGTTATAATATTTTCTCCTAGTCTTTTGCTGTTGTTTCTAAGATTTTATTTATTTATTCACGAGAGACACAGAGAGAGAGAGAGGCAGAGACATAGGCAAAGGGAGAAGCAGGTTCCTCCTTGATCGAGTCCCACATCGGGCTTGAGTGGAATCCAGGACTCCAGGATCACGCCCTAAGCCTAAGGCATACACTTAACTGCTGAGCCACCCAGACTTCTCTGAAACTGTCTTTTGAAGAGCAAAACTTCTCAATTCTGTTGACCTTGAGCAACATGGGTTTGAACTGTGAAGGTCCATTTACATGTGAATTTTTTTCAATAAATACAGGACAGTACTGGGGTGTGCCTGAGTGGCTCAGTCAGTTAAGTGTCTGACCCTTGATTTCAGCTCAGGTCATGATCTCAGGGTTGTGAAACGGAGCCTGCTTGGATTGAACATGAAGCCTGCCTAAGATTCTCTCCTTTCCTCTCCCTCTACCCTAATCCCCTCAAATTATAGTACAATACAGCAGATGTATTTTTTTCTTCCTTACCATTTTCTTAATAAGATTTTCTTTTCTCTATTGTAAGAATACAGTATTATAAGATATACAACATACAAAATACATGTTAACTGACTATTTGCTATCAGTCAATAGTAAGCTATTAGCAGTTAAGGCTTTGGGGAATCAAAGTAACATTAGTTTTTGACTGTGTGTTGTTTAAAAGTCAAGTATATAGTTATTTTTTCCCCCTTTATGCCTTTTCTCTGTCCCATGTAAAAAAAAGTTTGACAAATCAACAAACCTAAAGGGAACCAATGGAATGGGAAAAGATACTTGCAAATGACCTATCAGATAAAGGGCTAGTATTCAAAATCTATAAAGAACTTACCAAACTCCACACCGCAAAAATAAAAAATCCAATTGTAATATGGGCAGAAGACATGAACAGGCATTTCTCAAAAGAAGACATACAAATGACTAACAGATAATATGAAAAATGCTCAATATCACTTATCATCAGGGAAATATAAATCAAAATCACAAGGAGATACCGCCATACACACTGGTCAAAATGCCTAAAATTAATTACTCAGGAAAAAATAGATGTTGGCGAGGATGTGGTGCATCCTCTCTGCAAACTGGTGCAGCCATTCTGGAAAACAGTATGGGGGTTCCTCAAAAAGTTAAAAATAGAACTACTCTATGACCCAGCAATTGTGCTAGTCGGTATTTATCCAAAGGATAAAAATATAGTGATCCAAAGGGACATATGCACTCCAGTATTTATAGCAACAACGTCCACATTAGGTGAAATATGGAAAAAGCCCATATGTCCATTGACAGATGAATGGATAAAGAAGATATGATATACACACACACTAAAATATTTTTTTTTAATTAATTTTTTTTTAATTTATTTATGATAGTCACAGAGAGAGAGAGAGAGGCAGAGACACAGGCAGAGGGAGAAGCAGGCTCCATGCACCGGGAGCCCGATGTGGGATTCGATCCCGGGTCTCCAGGATCGCGCCCTGGGCCAAAGGCAGGCGCCAAACCGCTGCGCCACCCAGGGATCCCACACACTAAAATATTAATCAGCCATCAAAAAGGATGAATCTTGTCATTTGCAATGAGGATGGAACTAGAGGTTATTATGCTAAGTGAAATAACTTAGTCAAAGACAAATGCCCTATGATTTCTCTCATATGTGGAATTTAAGAAACAAAACAGATGAACACAGGGGAAGGGAAGGAAAAATAAAATAAGATAAAAAGAGAGGGAGACAAACCATAAGAGACTCTTAACTACAGGGAACAAACTGAGGGTTGTTGGAAGGGAAGGTGGGTGGGGGGATGAAATAAATGGATGATAGGCATTAAGGATGTAATAAGTACTATATTCAAGCGATGACTTATCAAATTCTACCCCTGACACTAATACTACACTACATGTTAACTAACTTGAATTTAAATAAAATCTTGAAAGGAAAAAAAAAAAGATAAACAGTGTCTGACAAAACCAAAGTCACTAAAATTTTGTTTTCTTCTAGAATTTTTTTTTAATAGAATCATTTACATCTTTTTTTTTTTAAGATTTTATTTATTTATTTATTCATGACAGACAGAGAGAAAGAGAGGGGGCAGAGACACAAGCAAAGGGAGAAGCAGGCTCCATGCAGGGAGCCTGACGTGGGACTTGATCCTGGGTCTCCAGGATCCGGCCCAGGGTTGAAGGTGGTGCTAAACCACTGAGCCACCTGGGCTGCCCTCTTCTAGAATTTTAAAATATTTTTTTCTCTTACACTTAGGTCTATGATTCACTTCTAGTTAACTTTGTATATGGTGTGAGGTAAGGGTCAAGGTTCATTTTTTTGATACATGGCTATTCAATTGTTCTAGCATCATTTGATGAAAGGATTATCCTTTCCCCTAATTAACTGTCCTGGAACCTTTGTCAAAAAATTGACTATATATATATATATATATATATGATTATAAGAAGTTCAGTCTGGTATTGGCATAGGTAGACATAGATAGGGAACAGAGTAAAAAGTCCAGAAATAGACTCATATATATATATATATATATATATACGTCTACCTATGCCAATACCAGACTGAACTTATTATAATACCTTTACAATAAACTTTGAAATCAGTAGAGCGGAGCCAGTAAATCCCCCAACTTTGGCTACTCTATGACCTTTGCATTAAATAAATTTTTTATTTATTTTAAAAAGAGAGAGAGAGAGAGTGCGTGCATGCCCATGAGTGGGTGGATCAGAGGGAGAGGGAGAAACTTAGGCAGACTCCATACCAAGTGCAGATCTCACAACCCTGAGATCATGACCTGAATCGAAACCAAGAGTTGGATACTCAACTGACTAAGCATCCCAGGTGCCCTGATCTTTGTATTTTCATACAAATTATGAAAACAGCTTATTAACTTCTACCTCCTTAAAAAAAGCCTAAAGAATTCTGATTGGGATTAAAATGAATCTTGAGGCAATTTGGGAAGACCCACCATCTAAAAAATATTTAGTTTTCAATCAATGAATTCAATATATCTCTCCATTTACTTAGGGTTTTATTTTGGTTTTTGTTTGTTTGTTTTGACTGAAGACTCTACATTTAAGAAAGTAGTCATTTCACAAAGGAAATTCAGGAAAGCCATGTTAACTAGAGCTTAGAGTTGGGGATCAAATAGCTATGAAGAAAATACTTTCTTAAAAATTGTTTAGGGATTATTTATTTTTTATTGAGATATAACTGACATATAACATTGTGTAAGTTTAAGGTGTACAATGTGTTGATACATTTATATAACACAATACGATTACCACCATTGGTCTTAGCTAACACCTCCATCATATCATGTAATTATCATTTCATTTTGTAGTGAGAAACACCTTTGTACATATGCTTTTTCATATTGGGACTATAAGGTCCTCAAGTGCAACAACCAGTTTTAAGCCACAGTAAGATACCACCCACCATGTTTCAGTCACAAGGAAAACACTGGTAAAAGTATGAACATTTGAAAGTGCTCATTTTAGTTGTTTCTACTGTAATTTTCTTTCTTATTTTTTTATTTAAAGATTTTATTTAGGACACCTGGTGGCTCAGCGGTTGAGCGGCTGCCTTTGGCTCAGGAGTGATCCTGGAGTTCAGGATTGGGTCTCACATCGGGATTTTATTTATTCATGAGAGACACAGAAAGAGAGAGGCAGAGACACAGGCATTGGGAGAAGCAGGCTCCATGCAGGGAGCCCGGTGAGACTCGATCCTGGGACTGCAGGATCATGCCCTGAGCCAAAGGCAGGTGCTTAATCGCTGGGCCACCCAGGCATCCCTCTACTGTAATTTTCGACTAAAATTAGTGAAAACTTTCCTACATTCTAAATTTAATGTTCAGAGAAGGTATGTCCAAGAAACTGTTTTCCCATGTTCTATTATTTTAAATGTAAAGCACAAGGGACAGTCACTGCAAATAATGGTCCCTAGAGAGATTAAAAAAAAAATCAACATTAGGATGACACTAATATAAAGCCTTAGAAATAAGCTGAGGAACACCTGGGTGGCTCAGTGATTGAGCATGTGCCTTTGGCTTAGGTTGTGATCCCAGAGTCCTGGGATCAAGTCTCACATCAGGCTCCCCAGAGGGAGCCTGCCTTTCCCTCTGCCTATGTGTCTGCCTCTCTCATGAATAAATAAATAAAATCTTAAAAAAAAAAAAAAAAGCTTAAAAGTATTAATGTGATATCTAGTAAACAATACTAAAAATGTTTCAGGACTTTAAGTGGAAATACACTTGATTAATAGATGTATTGCATGAACTTGTAATGAACATTTAGTCATGAAAAAGAGAAAAAATATTTTTCTGAGTTCTGTACACATATTTATTTCTACTGTAAAGTATTTAAAAAATTTGGATTAAAAAATTAATTTGGATAATTATTTTTTTTATTTGGATAATATTTGACAGTGATTCACCCTCCAAATAAATCAGATTACTGATTAGTCAATAATTAGTAATAAATAATTACTAAACGATTTCTCATGATAATAGTAATGATGATTATAACAATTTCCAACAAAGCTTAATATCTGTATTTTAAAAACCAAAAGAAACAGTCTTAGGATTTTCAAAATTTTGTAATTTAAGAAACCAATAACTTACATTTAGACAAACATGTAAGATGAGCACTTTAACAATTATCACATAAACAGCTATCCACAGCCTCCTTCATCATTATTGCAAAAAAGCTTTAAATTAGTCTTTTTACCTTTTATTTCCAATAAGCATAATGACCATGTTGGAATTGGAATGCTGGCGGGCATCTTCTAACCAGGTTGTCAAGTGGTTGAATGTATCTCTCCTAAATAGAAAAGAAAATTTGATCACTATTTCCAGTGTGTTCCCCTAGCAGTGTACAACGAACAGTATACATTCCATTAAAGGTAACTATTTTCAGCCATATCCACTTATGTAATGAGAAACAGCTCTCAAGTACAGTATCTGGAAATAAAGTGTAACCTCACTTTGGAAAATTCCAGTGTATAAATAATATTACCAAATTGATTAACCTGGAGGTGCTTATTTATAGAAGAAAATAATTTAGTTGCAGATTTCTGCAGTAAATTTAAATTTAATTAGAGACACACAAGTTTTAAAGTCAAACACCCAGGGCATAAAGGCAAAACCATACTTTTATAACTGGCAATCAATGTTTATTTAGAGAAAGTCTCTGCATTGACCAAACAAACGGATACATTTCCAAGTTCTCACCTTGTAATATCATACACTAGTAAAGCCCCTGCTGCACCTCTGTAATATGACCTTGTGATGGAACGAAAGGACTCTTGCCCTGCCTGTGAGGAAAGAAAAGGTTGAGAATTTTCTTTAATAAACTGTTCTCTACACATTTTCTTTTTATTCATATAGAATGTGGGGAGGTAGGGAATGAGCATGTAAAGGAAAAGAAAACTTCACCAGTCTTAGGAAAAAGTCACAAAATACCACTATTGCTCAAGTCAACCAGACACACACGTACCCCCGCCCCCCCCCCACACACACACCCCAGACCTCTAAACCTTTTTTGGCAATCCCTGACAACCCAATTTACTGAATGGCTTCACAATACATGAATCATTATTAGAACACAGAATGGACTCCTAGCAACTAAGCTCTGAAGACAAATTTGAAAGGAAGCAAATAACCCAGAGCCTCACATTTGAATTCAATAACCCACTCCCTGGGGCAGCTGTTGACACTAGAATAAATAAAGTCCATTGTAAATAAATGATGAATGACATCTTTACGCCCACCATCTGCTGGTGTAAAGGTTGTTGGAAGGCCAAGGATGCAGATTTTATCAGTTATATCATAAACTGCAGTGAGCTTTCAACAGTCATCAGATGGAATTCTTTGAGCAATCATTTTATTATGAAAAACAGAAAATGGTTCTGAATTTAATTTATATAATTTTTTTCTCCACACTTAATCAATTTCCTCTGTATGTGATATATAATGCTTGTCAAACAGCAACAGGATGTAGAAGTCATCTTTATATCCACTTGTGAAAACAGACTTCAGAGATTATGCAAAATTAGTTCATTTTTCTCTCTTACTGGTGCACTAATATTCTGGTTTTTAAGAAGGCTGGTGAGGGATATACATACGGCCTCTGAGTTTTAAAAATGAGAAAAATGAAAAGTATTATCAGAAATACTTGTGCATTTTTGATCACTTCTATAGCTTCTGAGGAAAAAAAAAACTATCTAAATTATATAAACACCAAGCCAGTTTTCACAATTTCTGTATTCAAAATCTACTAACTTGAACAATATTCTTGTTTGTATGCTGAGTTTTGATCTTTCAGTGTAACTATACTAAACCTCAGAATTCACACAGACAGCTTAAGTTTTGCCTTGTTCTAACACTCCACACTACAATTCCTTGTACTTCTTGGCCCTCACAATATATATATATGGGCCCTCCCTCCCATGCTCTCCACTCTGAGTGCCTAGCACTGGGTCTGGCACACAGCAAACATGCAGAGAAAGCCTTTAGAATGAAAGAATGAATCCTAATGTCTTAATCGAGTGCACAAAACGGTCATTACTCCATCCCACTGAAATAAGTAGACATCAGTAAATCCTAACATGCTAAAAGATTCAGTAAAAATAACTTCTATGTGGAAACTAAAGATTAGGCCTTCTCTCGGTAACTTGCAAGCAATTCTAGCACTTTGAATGTCTTTGGCCAAACTGAATCCTGAGAAAGCCATCACACAAAAGAACTGTACAAATAGCTGATTAATTTCATATAGTTCGAGGTTAAAACATTAGATAATACTAGTTGGAAACATGAAATTCATTAAAATTACTTTTATATAATTTATTGAGATGTATCTTTCCAAAAAAGTTCTTTTAATAAACCAAAATATAAGCATAATGGGAATTTTTAAAACTGCTTAGCACAGGAAAACTAAGGACTATATATATTTAAAGATTTTATTTATTTATTCATGAGAGACACAGAGAAAGGCAGAGACATAGGCAGAGGGAGGAGAAGCAGGCCTCCATACAGGAGCCTGAAGTGGGATTCAATCCAGCAACTCCGGAGGCAAAGGCAGATGCTCAGCCACTAGGCCACCCAGGCGTCCCCAGGACTATATTTTTGAGAGATTTCTTTCACTTTCACTGTGAATTATATATATCAAGGAAGGAGTCTTGGTAATAATATAAAAAAGATATATATATATATTAGTTAAAAATCAGGTTTAGAGCTCTAAATATTGAGAAAAGGCAAAAGTTCTTTAGAACAGTCTTGCAGGGACTTTCTGTGGTAGGAGTTAAAATGAATATACCATTAAGAGGAACACCACTATATGATTTAAAACTTCAGGGTTAATAGCTCAGATAAACAGTAAAAGGGAAAACAAATTTTTACAAAGGAAAAAAAAAACCCACATGCCTGTACACCATTCTCACTCCCTTTGTATTGTTTTACCAAGAACAACATGTTATAATATGGAAATACTGTTTTTAATGCATCGCTTTATACTGAATCCATTCAATCAAGTTTTGCCTACCATTACAATTAAAGACTCAAGCAAATAAAAACCCAAACATTCCAAGTGAGGTCTATGAACATAACCATGCATCTTAAAACCTATGCTTACTTTAAAGATCAGTATTTAGTATTTAGAATAGTTTCCAAATTCTTGAGATGTCACTGGTAAAGACATCTCACTCATTGGCCTAGTCTCTGTTAATGGGATTCATAGCCTTAAAATAAATCTTGCCCAATTAAGTTTTTTACTATGACTTCTTTATACACAAACTGTCCAACAACTGCATAAAAAGCTAGTCCAATGTTAATTATCTTGATCACATTAAAGCAATCTACTTTTTAAAAAAACACCTTAATATAAACATGGCCAAATGATGGTTAACCTGTAATGTTTTACATGAAAAAGAATGTCAACTTAGGAAGTATAGATGTTATCTTTGATCATCTTCAATACAAAATGTTGGCTTAAGGAGTTTTAGAAGCTTGAAACTGAACAGTATAGAGAATTACCTGCGGTAAGAGATTTCTAATAGTGGCTGAGGGTATTAAAGCAAAACACATTTAATGAAAGGAAAATGACTAGCTAAGTGAACAGCACCAGAGAAACCTGGTTAGGAGAGACCAGAGTGGACCATAAGCTTATCAGTTCATAATATAACTGTTCAAGTTCTGCAAAAAATCAGCAAGATACCCAGAGTGCAAAATGTAAAAGACAGCAAGTCAGCCTTGCCAGATAATGGAACATGTTTGTTCTCAGTGATGCTTTGTATTTGAACAATCAAGTCATAAAACCTCTGTGAGAAAAGAAGCTTTATAGACCTCTGTTTTCCATGTGGGGACTGCTAAATCAAATAAATTTGGTTCTTTAGCCCATCATTTGCTTATTTGTTTATTTTAAAATTAAGTACAATATACCCCTAACATGGAAATCGAACTCATGACCCCAAGATCAAGAGCTGCATGCTCTACTGACTGAGGCAATCAGTCACCCCTAGCCCATACCTTTAAAAGTGACTTCCAATCGCCAGATGAAGATACCCTGACTTGACTTCCCTACGTGCCTAAGTCTTTCTGTTGCCAATAGTTTTTGTGATAACCACGCTGGGAATTTAATTCCTCTTTCTCTTCTGTTACCTCCATAACATACAACTTTACACACAGTAAGCTACTGCTCAAACATTTCTAAATACCCTGGTTTTAAGTCTTAAAGCTTTTGAGAATCTGATCTCTATTTGTTTCTCTAGAATTTTATCTTCTTATTCAAGAAAAGTCTTGTTCTTATAGTCAGTTTTTTTTTCCTGCTGATATCCTGACCATATTCAGAATATTCTTGCTTTTGTGCCTATGTAACTTTGCCTGAAGAACTATTTTCCTCCAGCTACCCAATTTCCCTTCCCTTTGAGGACCTGTCCAAACCTCCAGATTCTCTCACAAAGCTAGGAAGCTTGTCTACCATAGCCCATAGTTATCCATTTCTCCTCACACACCCAAGAGCACTTCCATGTGATCATATGGTTCTAGTATTATTGATTATATAAAAGGTACATACTCTGCTCAAATGCTGGTTTGTTTCCACCTTAGTTCTCTTTGAGGGATAGCCTAACTCGGAATACTGAAGTATATACAAGTATGCACTCACATTATGTTATCTTGACTAATCTCAAAAGACCAATAAAGTTAGAAAATTCAGATCTGTGAGAATCAATATTACAGTAATACCTCTACTTTCATTGTTAGTCATTTATCTAACAGTTCCCGCTATATAAAACTCAGTAAAGAACCAAAAAGAAGAAAAGGATTACTAAGTAGCCAAAAAAGTTGTCCAGTGTCCAAAAATGAAATCTCAGGTACTTACTAAAGATTCAACTTAAAAATCTCAACCTGTGATCAAGGAACTACCATCAAGAAAAAAAACAGATTCTGAAATCTACATGCATGAACAAGACTTCTGTTTTGGATGACAGTAACATCAATAAAAATCAGAGTGATTTTTAAGGCTGTCTCAGTGTCCACAGCAAGGACACTGAAAAAGTCAATCTGGACTATTTAAGTCTAGGCTTTTTAAGGGAGTCTCCTAGAGAAATGAAAGTAGATCATCTTGAGAAGAGATACAGGGTTGTAAATATCTAGAAAGAAGAGGGATGTTAAATTCCTTAAGAAATTAAGACTATTTACTTTGAAAAAGAGAGGATTTCAGATTCTTTTAATGCTGCCATATAGGAGAAACTGGAGACCACAGGTGGGAGGTAAATATTAGAGTAGAATGAAATGTCTAACATAGCTTCCTGGCCTTGTAGTTATTCAAGAGAAGGTTAATGAACAGCTGCCATAGAAGGCAAAAGCCTCTCTACTCCTGGGGTTGTGGGGATGAGAGCAGAGAGGAATGGAGGCAGAACTGTTTCCTGGTACTTGGTTTCAGCCCCTTTCTTTGCTCCCACTGAATTGGAGGGTCATCCATCATTATACCACCCCACTGATAAATAAAAACACTCATTTGGGTAAGAAGTTGGTTATAAGAATGGACACATTTTACAAAGAACCAAAAAAATGCCTGTGATTTGCTGAAAAGGTACTTTCAGCATGTAGGCTGCATGTGAGTGTTTTTTACGTAGTTCCAATATCTTCCTTGGGGGAAAAATATTTGTGAATTTAAAACCTCTCGAGGGAAGTTGAGCAGAAACATGGACTTAAAACACCCATACTATAAATTTGGGAGGAAGAGAATAAAATTTATTTGGATCAACTGGGAAGGCAAAAAGCAAAAAGAGGAGTAAGAATAAAAAAAGGAAGGTAAAGGCTGGATGAGGGTCTAAGACTGAGAATGGACTTCTTCTTACACTTCCCTTTCCATCAGTCAAGGAATAAGAAGTGGCAGCAAACTGTTTTCTTGACTCATCCTGACAGAGACTAAAAATACCACATATTTGACTTCTGACAAAAGAAAAAAAGTTACACAGGGCCAAAGGAAAGTGCTTTCAGGGCGGTTGTGACACACTGTCATCACTGCTTGCAGCAAGGCCTCTAGGGAGTATCTGTTGGCAACTATACTTACTATTTTCAAAACAAGCAAAGATGCTGGATGGTAGATATGGAAATTTTTAAAGGAAATTTCCTTATTTTTATTTTTTTGTGAATGGAAATGGATATACAATGAATGACAAACATCCTAAGACACTGGGTCTTGGGGGAAAAAAAAATTTCTTTAAGGCTGATGAAACAAATAATAATAATATTTGGCAAATTTTTTCCTGAAGGACTCTAGGATGGTTTTGTAAATGGCCTGGGGCAGGAGAGACATGATCCTTGCTACTAAAAATGTAGTTTCCTAACTAAATGTATCAATACGTTGAAAAACATTAATGAGGGTAGCCCGGGTGGCTCAGAGGTTTAGTGCCGCCTTCAGCCCAGGGCATGATCCTGGAGACCCAGGATCAAGTCCCATGTCAGGCTCCCTGCATGGAGCCCGCTTCTCCCTCTGCCTGTGTCTGTCTCTCTCTCTCTGTGTCTCTCATGAATAAATAAATAAAATCTTAAAACAGACCAAAAAAAAAAAAAAAACATTAATGATATGGGAAACCAAGTGTGGAACCAAACTGTATGTGTGTCAGATAACGTCTATTAAAGAGTTTTGGAAGTTATGTGAAATAAGAAAACCTATGACAATTAGAGAAGAACCTCTAAGGCAGAGACTCAAAAAGCAAATTTCAAAAGTAATAAATTAACAGAGTTTTTTGAACATTCTTTACAATCTGAAATGGGCTATTTATTGGTCCTAGCACCCTCCATGTGGAAGCCCTGGAATTCTTGGGAATCATGATGTCTTTGAAGATACCAGTCTCTCTCTTTTAGAGACAGAAGAAAGAAGACTCCTCCTCTACCTTACTAGAGGAAGGATGAACAAGGTTTTGTGGTTTTTTTCCTATTTCCCTTTCATACTGGTCCAAAATAAGTAATTACTACAGATTTCTTCTGAAGCATCACTGCAGTGTAAAATAATCAACTCATAAGTTAAGAAAAAAAAAAGGGCAGGACTAATTAACCTACAAAAGAAACAATTGGGGAATTAATGACTTGTTCAAGTTTTAAAAACTGGAGGGGATTAAGAGAACACCTTAAGGATAGAAGAACAAGTGATAAACTAAGACTACAATGAAGTGGTTTGTGCCTCTGATGTCACAATATTTTCAGTACAATATCAGTCTTCCCTTTGGAACTACGTACTTTAGTTAATGGGGTCTCTTGGACATATCCAATGATCCTACAAGCTGCTTAGAATGAGATGCTTTACTTATTCGTTCAATGAAATTTACCACTTAACCAGTCAGCAATCTATGAATATAAGACACAATGTTAAGCACAATACAATGGTCGTTTCCCTCATGATTTCTGAGGAAGGTAAACAAACAAGTAAAATAACAGGATCAGAGCTATAACAGAAATATAAAATACTATGGGGAGAATGAGCTATCCCATGGGTATCAGAAAGGTTCCACAACAGCTGACATCTGGGCTGGTCTTAAATGGGAAAAGGGGGTAAAGTATTTTAAGCAAAGCAAGTATTCATGCAGTACAAGGTATGAAAAATGTGTTTATCAGAGAATAGCAAGTAGTCTCGTTCACACTACACTGTGCTGCATGAGTTTATTAGCTAAGTTATTAGCAGAATTTATGCAAAACAGTTCTGAAAAAGGAGACTCTTCAAATATAGAAGTAAAAAATACTTCATTTTGGCTGGAGAGCATTTATTTTAAATCTCTAGAAAGGGACTTTGCATATTTCGTTTTTCTCTTTTCCATGCAGTTTTGAAATCATGTTGCCTGGGAGAAAATAAATCAAAAAAGTTATGAGACACTACAGGCTCAGGGTGGGGGAACCCTAAGAAACAGTAAAAGCGTAAATCTTCCCTTAAAAAGAAGAGGTAAGATACCACGAGAACCTAGAGTCCAATGTATAACTCTGGGACAGAGCAAGATAGAGATTTAGGGTTTTCCATTTCAGGGACAATTACGTGATAATATAGGAGCAGTCAGGATTGTAGTGCTCATGACAGCCTGCAGCAACTTGCTTGGTCTTGGGAATCCAGTCTGTGAGACTGAATATTCTCCAAGGTTCCTTCCTTCAATAACTATTATAGGTGACAGGTAAGACTCAAGACTGAGTGACAAGAGAAAAAAGAAAAAAACAGGGGTATATAATGATAAAATTCCCCATATTTTATATTTCATTTACTAGTTTAGAAAATATGCTTTTTGTCATAACAGCTGACCTTTTGATCTTTCTCAATTGGGATTCTGTGAAGAATTAAGTCCTAATTGACCTACGGCAGTAGTTCTCAAAATGTGATCTCCGACTCTTCCAGGGTCCATGAAGTCCTCCATTTCCCAACTACCTATTTCTGTGAGGTTGTATTTTCTTCATACACTCCAACTAAATAACACACATAAGACTCAGTGAAGAAGCAGATATGGGAATCCAAGCTGTTTTCTATTAAGCAGATAGTGAAGAGACTTTTCAAAATGTAACAAATCGACACTCTTCTCACTAGAAAAATAAAGTTTTGTTTTGGGAAAACATAGTCAATTTCCATAAAAACTGCTTTGTTTAGCCTAACATATAATGAATTTATTATATTTTTTAAAAGATTTTATGAATTTGAAAGAGAACATGTGCATGAGTAGGGGAGAGGGGCAGAAGGAGAAGGGGGGAAACAAACACCCCACTGTGCAGGGAGCCCCATGAAGGACTCGATCCCAGGATCCTGGCCGTAGGCAGACACTTAACTGACTGAGCCACCCAGATGCCCTTATTACGCTTATTTTTAAATGACTTAGTAACTGGATATTTAATAAGTTTCTCAGTTTGGAGGCACCTGGATGGTTCAATTGGTTAAGTATCCCACTCTTGGATTAGGTTCAGGTCATGATCTCAGGATCATGAGATGGAGCCCCATGGTGGACTCTGCAGTGGACAGGGAGCCTGCTTTAGATTCTCTCTCCCTCTTCCTCTGCTCCTCCTCCTGCCTCTCTTTCTCATCTCTTTAAAAAAAAAAAAGTTTCTCAGTTTTGATTTCTAATATGGTATAGCTATAAGCCACATAAACAAAAGCTATAAGCCACATAAACAAAAGCTCTTTGGGGTCCTCACTAATTTTTAAAAGTATAAAGAAAGGGATTCTGAGACCAAAAAATTTGAGAACCACTACTTCAAAGCATCTACCATATGTAATAAAGTAACTCCCCTTTTATGTATTTAAGTTGGGAGAACAGAGAAAACAGTCACTCAAATCCGGTGCGGTGGTCAAAATGACAAACTGTTATTAAACACTATACAGCATGGCATGGAATAGGTATTCAATGAATCTAAGTGAGAAGGAAAGTGGCTTCAAGTGGTTGGGACTACATCAAACTTTAAAAAAATTTTTTTTAAAGATTTATTTATTTATTTGGCAGAGAAAGAGATATAGAACACAAGTAGGGAGAGCAGCAGGTGAAGGGAGAGGGAGAAGCAGGCTTCCCATGGAGCAGAGAGCCCTATGTGGGGCTTGATCCTGGGATCCTGTGAGCATAGGCCAAAGGCAGACATTTAACCAAATGAGCAACCCAGGGGCTCCTCAAGCTTTTATTTTTAAATCAAACTTTTAAAATTAATAAACTTTCAGATCAAGTGACTCAATGGTGTTTACTTTCATATTTTATCTTGTATGTGTACTTTAGATATGCTATTTTCTTAAAAACACAGTTTAGCACATTTCCATTTAGACGAATAGCCTGAGCATTTGTTCAGATATGTTTCACTAACAACCAACACCTGCGGTCTACCTGGTGAAAACACTGCGAAAGAAAACCTAATCTTTTCTGGCACCACATTTCATCTCATGGCTGTAAGGGTATTTGTATCCAACAAACCGTAATAGGCATAGAATGACATTAAAACAAAACAAAACATATACTGCACTTTCATAAAACAACTTTATTGAGGGCATACAGTGTATTCATTATACTCACCGTATCCCATATCTGAAGTTTTATCTGTTTCCCATCAATAGTTATCATTCGAGCACCAAACTCTACACCTAAACAGACAAAAAAATGATTTGTTACACAAACAAGAGGAACTGTATTTCACATTTAAGGATCTATTTCCAGGACATACTACACCAGATGATACACAGATGAACTTTAACAAATATAGCTCTTACCACTAGACAACATATATATAATCTAAGGCAGAGGTACTAAAAGGCATAAGCTGAAGACACAAAATATTAAGATATTCAAGTCTAGTATAGTTAAAAAACAAACTGTGGTCTTCCTGTTTCACAGGCTTAATAATATAAAAACAACTAGAAATGAGATAATAAAATACCTTAAAAACTATTAATATGATATTTTAAAAATCACTGAAAGGGGCAAATGTACTTTGAAATCATAGTTTTGGTTCCCAGCGTGGATTATCAATTAGAAAAGAAATCTCCAAATCTACCCACTAGAGAGATAACCATTGTTCAAACATACTTCCAGACATTACTCCATAGGTAGCATATTCTGTGTAGAAACACAGAAGTACCAATTTACATAAATGGAAGCATATAAATGTTGTTCTGCAATTTGCTTTTCAGTCAGTAACATAAACATTATTCTACATCACAAATCTCATTACAAACCAATAAATATATAAAACGATGCCATTATTTCTGATGGCTGCATAATTAGCCAACTTTACTTAGTTGGTACTCTATTTCTACAAATTCAGGTCATTCCCAAATTTTCACTGTTAGTTAAAACTGAAATGAACTTTCTGCATACATTTTCAGCTAACGATTATGATTTTAGGCAAATTACAGGAAAAAGAATTGCAGGTCAAAGAGAGTACACTTTACACTTATAAGTTAACTACTTGAGCTTTTTCCCTTCATTTATCATCTTTTTTTGAAAGCACACAGGAAATCATCAAAACAGGAGGAAAAAAAAAAGGGGATAATTTCAGAACAGCACACAGCTGTGAAGGAGACTCTGAAAGAAGTCTATCACTTATATTACACCAAGTCATTACTGCTTGGAGTGTGCTCTATCAGTATTTAGATCAGAGTCAGGGTGAAGGGAAGACACACATGGTCCTCAGAAACCAGATGTCACCCTGGCAGCAAAACAGCTTCTAGTTGCCCAGGGAAGGGCATACTGCCCAGTGTCAGAATTCCATTTCAGCATCTCCTATAATTCCCCAACCAGGATCTGGAGGATCAGAAACACAGGTAATTTGTCCTTTCATGATATGTAACCTCAAGGTTTTACTCTACATTTTAAATACTGATTCCATCCTAGGGACATAGTCAATACCAAAAAACTAATGGTATGTTTCTCAGATTCAGAAATAAAGAAAAGCTGGAGACCCAGCAGTCATGATGTACTAGAATGAAAAATGCAAAATTATGCCATATAAAACCATTTTCACATCTACTTATGTATTCATTACAAATACATATAAATATATACATACATATATATTCACATGTATTCTGCGCCACCAGGTAGGAAAAACACAAAACAACCACCCACCAGCTTACCATTAATGACATGGAACCAGTAATTAAATATTATACAAATGTTCTTTGAAGTGTCAGTATTTAAAAGGGATGTACTAATGTACAAAATTCTAGATAGCTAAATATTTCACTAAGTGGGAGCCTTTCATGACTCTATTACTTCTAGCCACAAATCAGAGACAGAAATCCTGTTTTTTCTTTCATTGTCATGGGTGGGCTTTTAACCACAATCCAAAAATGCTGCACTGTTCACTGGGATTAAAGATTTCTTCAACTGGATGCGTAATGTCAAATTTGACAAAAAACCACTAAAAACTAGAAAAAGACCCTTGGACTGATACCAAGGCTAGACAGGCAAGGCAAGCAAGGGCAAGCAGATGCCTCTTCTAAGAAACTGTCATCTTGTGCAGAGAGGGACACAGATACGAAGAGGGACCTGTATGCATTCTATTCTGTCCCAGCAGATAAAAGGCTCAGAACAGCTCTGCTGTTTCAGGACAGCTCCTGCTTCCTGGAGCCTCAGAATGCTTCATTCCTGCCTACTCCCAAGTCCAAGGCTTCCCTCTTCTGCAGGTTCTATATAAAACTCCAAGTATGTATCTTTCCTTTGGTTAGCCTAGCCACATTTGCATTTGGTACATTTATCTCTTTATTCAAAGTAATAAAGGTTTTTTGAAATGAAACAAAAACAGAATCTAATTTCAGCTCTAGAACCATAACTCTTTCTAATTTAGTTACTTGTAACTGGGCTCAATGCAGGTTTTACCTTTGTAGACTATGTGGCAAAAGAAAACATTGAAACCTAAATGTCCTGTGAGGCTGGGTAACACAAAAAACCTAAAAACCTTTTTCTCCTGCATTATTAAAAAATTTTAATCTTTTGCAACTTAAGTATGTATGTATGCTTGAGAATCCCATTTAGAACGACTTCCCTATCTTTTTTTCAAGGGATAAACCATCATCTCCTATGCCCTTGAGGCTCTCTTCCCAGATATATTTTCAATTAACAGCCAATTTGGCTGCCAGAGAAATTGTCTGTGGAGCCAAATATAAGAAGGCCTCATTTACCTGACATTGTTAGGGAGCAAAGCTGATTTTTTCAGATATGTTATTCACTTGCAACCTTCCAGAACAAAATACTCTGAATGCAAATACATACACTTTTTAACTCTCTCTAGATCATTATCATCCTTATACAGTAAGAACCTGAAACCTTGCAGAACAACCATTTGTTGAGCATTTAATGATCAATACCTACTAACTGTGGGACCATGGGCAAATTGTTAAATCTCTTCTGTGTCATAGTTTTCTTATCTGTAAAATGGTATCAATGACATCCATTCTCTTAAGACTTTTTTTCAAGATTAAAAGGGTTATTACATACAAAATACAAGAGTGCTTGGTGTACAGGAAGTACTCAGTATGTGTGAACTATTTTATCATTCCATACTGTACACCAACATTTCTAAACCACCACTCACATAACTAAAGATGACAGCCTGTTTGAGAAAGGGCCACTTATCAGAGCCTGGTGACTGTGGGGCTGCCAAAGCAGAGAGCAGAGGTAGAGCAGAGGAGAACATTCGGACTTGTTTGGGCACCTAGATGTCATGGAGGCTCACAACAGAGACTTGAGGGAAGAAGGCTTTATTCCCCTAATTCTAGAAATAAGGGGGGAAAACTAAATATTAAAGAGTAATTTCCCCAATTTTCTATGAAAAATGAGTAGTACATGCCATACTTAAAAATACTAAAAGAATTCAAATTATAGAGAAAATGATTATAATGCCCTTGACTTGTAAACTACTCTAGAGATTTTGATCATAAATTACAAAAACAAAACTAAAAGGTACAAATATCAGCTAAGGAAAAAATTATGACTTACAGATAAGATCAGTCTACTCACAGCATGCAAAATAATTAAAAATAATGGTGAAAAAAAACTCCTATCCATAATAGTAACAAAATCTATTAAATATCAAAATAAACTTTAAAAAAGACCTGTATGAAGAAAATTGTAAAACTTTACCAAAAAGCATTTAAAAAGTTGTAAAAATGAAAATACATATGTATATAAATAGATTACCTTAATATACTAAAAATATAAATTGTCTTCGAATTAACCCATAAATTTCATAAAGTTCTCAAACTTTAAAAAAGCCTTACTAAAAATTTTGTGATTTGGCAAACTGAGATTAAATGTCATTTGGAAGAAAAAATTCATGATACTGATCAAGAAAACCTAGAAAAGGAAAATGTCAATCACATATTAAGTATACTACACAGTTACTAAAAATAGCAGTGTGATTAAAAAAAATAGCATGTGATATTTTCTCATGAAATAGAGGAATAAAAACCCCAAAACATAAATGGAAGAGATTGAGAGTACCCAGACTTGCTTACATATGCAGATGTAGCATATGCAAAGGTAATAGTTCAAACAGGAAAGAAAGATGGCTTATTTAATTAATGAGTGGCATGGGGCCACACATTATACACAAAGAAAATTATATACATGGCCATATACCAGATAGGGTACAAATTTATAGTATTCGAAGAATATTTAAAAGAACATTATATAATTTTTGTTTTAGGGAGCCTTCCATAGTAAGGTCTGAAAGCCATGAAGAAAAACATCAATGTATCTGACCAAAAGAACAAAAAACAAACTGGTATTAGAAGAGGCAAAAAGATAAAAACAGATAATCCAAAGAGAAAAGACACACAGTAGTTCTTAAACATGTTAAAAATGCTCAGTCTCACTACAAATTCAGAAATTGCAAAGCAAGATAACCACTTTTCTCTCTCCATTTCACAAAGAGTAAAATTCTAGAATCAGCAATGAAGGGCAAGGATGAGCAGAAACGGGTACTTGGTTTAGTACGCAGGTGGAGGGAGTGCAGATCAGAACAGCTTTGTGTGTTTATGAATACATTTTAAAGTTCTAGAAGGCGACATACACACCTGTGGATGCAGGAGGGCCAAAGGCAAGTCATACAGAGAATATAACTTTCTCTGGATTTTTAACAATGTTTTCAAAATAACCACACCCCATCATTTACATTTTATTATTCAGGTAATATTGACTTTGTGAGATCTAAATCAGATGTTCACAGGTCTCTTAAGCTAACTTCCTAGTTCTTGGCCATGTTATTCTAACTAACTCGAGTTATCTCAGAAAACTGAATCCCAAATAAATGAGGTGTGTTTTTAACTTATTTGTGGGAATGCAGATACAAGAAATGATGCTTCAATTTTACCACCTTTTCCCTCCAATGACTCTTCACAGTCATTTCTTACAGGATGACTAGTGTAAGGACATGGGGGAAATAGTTAGGAAGGTGGTATGAACATATAAATGGTGTTTGTTGAATTGTCCATTAGTAGGTAGTCAAATAAATGTAGTGGGAATTATTGGGCTGTAACTAGAATTATCTCTACACAGTGTAATTAAACAGCATTAAACAAATGTGTGCATCAAGCACTGTACTGTTTAATGTTACTTTATGAAGCTTTCTCCCCACATGGATAGTAATATTAATTTAGAAAACATTTACAGAGTCTTTATATGTGCTAGGCACTGGAGATACAGCACTGAACAAAACACTGTACCTTCATACTGGTGAGAGACAATATTCACTTATAATCGCCTGAATAAAAAATTGAGAAAAAAAAATCCAAGCAAGGGGATGGGTATGAAGGTGTGCAAGTGCATACAGGTACACTTGTGAAGATCTAGGAAGAAAAAAAAAATCAGGAGCTATTTGGATCAAGTTAAGTTTGAGATGCCTAACAGGCATCTAAGAGAAAGGAGATATTGCAGAAGCAGCTGGATATGTACACATGGGGAGGAGAGAGCCTAACTGGAGTAAATTCAAAAAAGAATGAGGGGAGGGGAAAAACCAGAGATAGAAAATATGAACAATTCTTTCTGAAGACATTTGCTTAAAGGAAATAAAAAGATTGGAAGCTGGAACAGATAAATCGTGAAAAATGACAACCCCAGGAAAAATGAGTAATGTGTGGGAGGAAAAAAGAAGTGCTGAAGCACTGTTCTTGAGTAGGCCATGGCAAACAACTCTCAGTTCATCTACGGTAGCAGGGAGAAGGCAGAGTTTATGGGCGCAATGCAAGTAGGTGGGCCTGTGCGCTGATGGAAACCTGTGAAAATGCTCTTCTGCTTGCCTCTATTTTGAAATACACATCGAGATTATCACAGAGTGAAGATAGGAGAGGTGGTGCATGCTTAAAGTGCAAGAAGGCATAACAGTTGGGCAGGAAAGTGGAGAATGAATGAACTGGAAATAAAGTGCAATTGTCAAGCAGTTAGAATTCAGTATCTAAGAAATTTTTTTTTAAAAATTTTATTTATTTATTCATGAGTGACCCAGAGAGAGAGGCAGAGACATAGGCAGAGGGAGAAGCAGGCTCCCAGGATCCCAAACCGAGCCAAAGGCAAACACTCAACCACTGAGCCACCCAGGTGCCCTGTGTCTAAGAAATTATGAGATTAGTTAGCATGGTTTTGTGGGGTTTTTTTTCCAAGCAGGACAGAGTAGGTAGTTGGATTTAACCTGTCGGTTAGCCGTGAGACCGTGATGAAGCAAAGGAGGGGAGGAGGACTGAGGGTGCATGCAAGGGTGATTATAATGACATAATTACAGTGGTTAGAGTTAAAACTGGGTAAGGAGGGATATTTCCACCACCTGAGAGGTGAGAGCAGGACAGCAGGATCAGTGGATTATAGGACTGATGGAGCAGATAAATCATTATTGTCAGCAACTTGAGGGTGTGAGCTAGAAGGAGGACAGAACAGTTAAATGGCTAGATGTATGAAACTAAGACGCTGGAGTACCTCCAGACACTGGTAATGACCAGGTTTGACTATGGGAGTGAGGAGCTGAGTTGAGGGGAAGCAAGATCACAGGAGGAGAGGAAGTAAAGCAGTGGAAAGGCTAGGATGTGTGTGGGAGGTGTGCTCACATGCACGCACAAATCAACAATACAAAACATATTCCTAGGTGGGTAATCAATATTTACAAGCCATTGCTCTAATGCAAAATCTGACTCAGTAGACTCTTTAACAAGCTCCCACAGAATACTGATGCTGCTGGTCAGTGGGACAGTGCTTGAACACACCCTCTGAGTAGCAAGGTTCTAGTCTAGACCTTCAGTGTAACTGGACCCAGAAGCCATTTGTAAACTGCTTCTTTGATCCTATTGTTAACAATTCTCACTGAGATAGCAGTCAAAGGGTACGGATTATTTCATAGGCTCATCCTCATCTTTTACTTCCTCTGTTCCACCGTTTAATACTTCCTAATCATGGCCCTACCTCAGCCTTTTCACCTTGCTCTATTCATCAGGCAAAGAAAGTATGCAGCAGAATCAAGGTACTGTCTTACACCTATTTCACCAAACATTCCAATGTTCCTTTAAAACAAATATGTGCTAATAACCTGAAAAATAAATAGTTGTGATGGGTATCGTAAAGTACAGAAGTCAGGGTCCAACCAGAAAAACCAGAAACTATATTTAAATATTTAAAACAGAGAGAATTTAATGTAGGGAGTTAGCTACAGGAAAGAGTGAGCCAAGAAGTTCAAAGATGGGATGGTAATGAAGCTGAGATATTAGCAGCAGCAGGCAAGTGCTACCATCCCGAAGCTGGGGCGACAAAGAGAGAAAGTGAAGTTAGGAGAGCTTAGGAGTCAGACCATTGGTTGGCCTGTCACCACCAGAGTTGGGGCTAGAGTCTTGGAAGATGTACAGTTAATCCAGGCAGACAGAGAAAAGAGAACACTTGGCATTCTTTTGCTTTCAGCCTCCTACCTCCCAGAGCCACCCACCAGCAAACCCAGGGGGAAGGCAGCTGGTACAGCTGAGTTACAGTTTCAAACAACTTCCTTTGGTCCATCTCCTTCCCTCTCTCTACAAGGATAAGCCTTGCCAATTTCTGACAGCACGCTTAGGCCCATCTATTACCTGTGCCATAACACCTTAGAAATGTATACGAAGCTTCATGAAAAGGGAGACACTTTTGTTTAGTTCCCTATCCTAAAACCAACCATGTGGCTAGTTGTTTCAGGACTGAGGCAGGCCAAAGAGACAGCCCCAAGGTTTAGAGCATCTGGGCAAAGAGCAGATCCTACACAAAATTGAACTCACCAAAGTTAAACTATGAATGAGGACCAGCATGAAACAGTAGTACCTGTTTAATCCTTCATTACTGTATCACTTAAAACTATAAAAATTAGAATCTGAATATTCTCAATGACAGTAGCTACTTGGGAAAAGATTTCAATATATCCACAAAGTATATGTTGCTTGGCCAAAAACTATTAATTCATTTAATCATTTGATTAACAAACTCTCTGATTTGGTATTTTAAAAATACACAGGACATGAGAATCAACTTGCTATTAATGATGATTGAAAGGTATCTATAGTGGGCTAACGGAATTTAAACTTAAAAAAAAAAATAAAGATATCTGTAGAAAATAAGCAGTCACTGGTTGAGACCTGATACACCAAGCTATCAGTGGTGAAATCCAAGTAGATTTCAGTCTAACAGTGACTAGTAACTGTCTCGTTTATTCTCTGCAACATAGGACACTAAAAATGGCTGCTGGCAGTTTTTCCTCAATTGGTAATTATACATAAACCTAAAGCATCTACCATGTGGCCAGGCACTGTTCCAATGTTTCACAGTTATTAACTCATTTATTGCTCACAATAACTTTGTGAGATTGTACCACTATTATTTTCATTTTACAGATAAACTGAGGCATGGAGTGGTAAAGCAGCTTACCCAGCTAGTTAGTGGCACAGCCTTGATTTGAACTCTGGCAAGGTGGTCCCAAGTCTCTGCTCTTGTCCCTATGCTATATTGTTTGGCAATCATTTATTTAATAATTAAGTACAATCAAAATCCTAAATATTTATGACTTCTTTCCCATTTTCTGACCACTTTTACAAAGTTGGATAATATTTTTACCATACTCATATATTTTTATTTTTAAAAAGTGGTGACACTAAACTCAGTAACAAATTTAGTTTCACTGATTCTTTCCGACCCATCTGGAATAGAATGGACCCCCGTTAGCACATTCCATTTCTACTACACAAAACTTCTGAAGGTTTCTCATCTCTTGTATAAAACTTACCGATAGTCAGGTCATGCACTGGCTGAAACCTCTTGTCTGTAAACTGTAGCAATAAGCATGATTTACCAACACCTGAAAGTTAGAAAAAAAAATAATGAGACATAACTCACAATAATTAAGAAACACTTTACAAAGTACCTAGGAAAGAGGCAGCTAGCGTTTCTGGTGCTCTGTGAACAGTCTACCAGAATTTCTCGGTGCTCGAATTTCTTGAGAAATCACAAGATTGATGATTTAGGTGGAAGGTGTTTGACAATCTAAAACACCTTTTCATCCTTTGTTATTCATTTGACATTTTAATCTGAAAGGTAAAACTGGCAGGAACTCCTGCGAGACAACCAAACAGGTCCTCCCAGTAGCCCCTACCACAGTACTCCAGCAGTTAAGAGCTCAAGCGCTTTGTTTTTTGTGTAGTAGTGAGAATACTTAAAAACAAAGTAATCTCTTTTTGTAATTTACCTTACTTTCCTACAAACAAACAAACTGGCAGTTAAATGTGTGGGATCTACTTTGCTCTATCTTCTGGCTAATTCATTTCAGGATCAACTCTACTCCTTTTTTTTTTTTTTTTAAAGATTTTATTTATTGAGGGGGTGGGGAGAGAAATGTATTTATTTATTTATTTGTGCTTGAGCAGGAGGAGGGGCAAAGTGAGGGGCAGAGGGAGAAGCAGACCTCCTGCTGAGCAGGGAGCCAGGTGTGGGGCTCCATGCCAGGAGCCTTAACTGATTGAGCCACCCAGGCTCCCCAGGATCAACTCTGATCTGAACTGCATCCCTTCCCTCTGCCACCTAATTTCACTTCATTAATATCATGAATAACTTCCACAGTCCTAAATTAAGGACAAATTTTCTGTATTTATCTTACTCATCCTCTGAGAACTGGTTACTGAACACCACAGCATCTTCCTACTCATTTTCAGGCCCTCATCTTCATATTAGACCAAGTCGGCTTCCTTGACAGCATCCTGCATTTCATTCATTCTTTCACTCAAAAGGCTTTACTGCATGCTAACTGTGCTCTGCACTTGGGACTTGAAGATACAATCATGTGGAACGCTTCCTTCCTTATAGTAGAGTACAGGCAGAGAAATTAAACAGAATGAATGCCAAATAATCTATACGAACTGCAACTTGAAATAATTATAGTAACTGCCAGTTGAAAGAAGAGAGTACTATGAGGAGAGTAACAAGATTGATTTAGACTGAAGGGCTGGAGAAGGTTTTTCTGAAGAAGTGAAACTTAAACTAAGCTGTTCAAGGTCTTCCAGATTATAAACTCAATGAGAGAAGTATGATGAATATCTTGCTGTCTTAAGGCAGAGGTAAGGCAGTTAAGAATTTCGCTGAATGATGGGCCCTAGTGTCAAATGTTACAAAGACTATCAAAATGCCCATTATACAATTCGAAGAAATGTGTGTGCATGTGGTTATGTTTTGGAAAATACTTTATTTGTTCAGTTTCCTGAATGTTTTCACTAAAAATAAACTGGAATTTCAAAACATTTGACCTTAGTTTTCTTTTTTCTTTTATTCATGATTTCTTTTTTACATTACAAAATGTGTAAAGCCAAACTCATTTTATCATATTTCTAGCTCCTCTGAATAGACTCTCAGATCCAGGATAGAATGGGAAATTATTTTTTAAGTGTAAGAGTACAAAATAAGTGAACATTTGAGTATGAATTTTCAGGGTTCTTTTTTAAGCTTTAAAAAATATTTTAAGTACAATCAACCCCTCAATGTGGGGCTCAAACTCATGACCCCAAGATCAAGAGCCACAGGCTCTACCAATAGTCAGCCAGGTGCCCCAAGGGTTTTGTGTTTTTTTACCCCCTAGAGAGGGAAAGGGGGAGGGGCAGAAGACGTGGGAGAGAGAATCTTAAACAGGCTCCAAAATCCTGAGATCAGGACCTGAGCCCAAATCAAGAAATGTACACTTAACTGACCAAGCCACCCAGGCACCTCTCTTCCACCCCCCAGCTTTTTATTTTTTAAAAATATTTTATTTATTTATTCATGAGAGACCGAGACCCAGAGAGGCAGAGACACAGGCGGAGGGAGAAGCAGGCTCCATGCAGGGAGCCCGATGTGGGACTTGATCCCGGGGCTCCAGGATCACACTGCAGGCCAAAGGTGGTGCTAAAACGCTGAGCTGCCCCCCCGCCCCCCGCCCAGCTTTTTAAAACAGACTTTAAGAGCAGTTTTAGGTTCACAGCAAAACTGAGCAGAAAGTACAGCAAGTTCCCATCTACTCCCTGCCCCACAGGAGCACAGCCTCTTCCATCATCACTATTTTCACCAGAGCCACAATACTTGCTATAATCCACGAACCTACACTGACTCATAATTATCAAAGTCCATAGTTTACATTAGGGTTCATGCTTGTTATTTATTCTATGGGTTTTGACAAATGTATAATGTATTTACCACGATGGTATCATATAGAATAGTTTCACTGACCTAAAATCCCCTATGCTCTTCTTACTAGTCCCTCTCTTGCCCCCAATCCCTGGCAAACTACTAATCTTTTTACTGTCTCCATAGTTTTGCCTTTTCCAGAACATCAAATAGCTGAAATTAACAGTATGTAGCCTTTTCAGATTGGCTTCTTCACTTAGTAACATGCACTTAAGATTCCTGTGTCTTTCATTTGTCTTTTTTTCTAAAGATTTTTATTTATTTGAGAGAATGAACAAACAAGAGAGAGAGGGAGAGCACGAGTGGGGAGAGGAGTGGAGGGAGAGGGAGAAACAGACTTCCCAGTGAGCAGGGAGCCAGCTGCAGGGCCTGATCATGATCATGATTGTAATCATGATCATGACTGAAGCCCAAGGCAGATGCTTAACCGACTGAGCCATCTAGGCACCTCTCTTCATTTCTATTTGTAACATCCAAAATTTTCCCATATGGTATAGAAAAAAATAATAATTAATTAGAAATCAGGTATTTATTACTGAGAGACCTCAAGAATCATCTAACAGACTGGTAAATCATTTAAGTGATACGAGAGCCTAAAAATCTTTCTTATCTTACAAAAGAATGTATTGCTTTAGTGATACTAATAACACTTATTCTGAGCAAGTGCTAGTTAAATATAGAAAGGCTAGCTGTTTGGTTCTTCACTTAAAGATTCCATTTCTTTCTATAGGTAAACAAAATATCTTTCAAGTTAGAGGGTTTTGGTAATTTGCACACTTTGTAGGACATCCTTTAATATTTATCCTTTCTATAATATAAAATTGGCAAAAATTTCCAAGGTTTCTTTCACCAATTTTCCTACGAGTCTCTCTTAATCCTTTGTATCAGATAAGTTCTTTAAAGGCATCTTCCATATCTTTCCTCTTCTTCAGCTGTTTATTACCCTAAATATCAGATCCCCACTCGTCAATGGCACTATATGGAATTCAAGCAGTGCTCCAGCATTTACATATTTTGCAGGACTTGTAACTGATTCATCCTTCATTTTCATAGAGAATGACAGTCAAATATGTTGATTTTCCTGAGGGGAGACACTTAGAAAAAAATAATTGAATGAGGAATAGTTTAAGTGGCAAATGAGTATTTTCATGTTATTAAATGATCAAAAACTCTGAAATCTTTAAAATTTATGATTCCCAACAACAGATAAACTTACATAAAGGTACTCTTGTGCCAGGTATTGTTCTAAGCAATTTACACATGTCAGCTCATTTAATGCTTAAGAATGGCATTAACATAGCGGTTACGATTTCTGACTCCAAAGACATACCACACTCCTTGGGTTCCAACCCCAGCCTTGTCAATCACCATCAACAGAACCTCAACTTAGTTATCTTCTCAGTGCCTCACTTTCCTAATCTATAAAAAATAGGATAATAATACCTATTTCAGATGTTTATTGGGATTATTAAATGACTTAATACATTAAGTGCTTACAGCAATATCTGGTACATAGTAAAATTCAATAAAGAATTAAAGAAATGTTTGTTATTACAATTAAAATTACTTTCACTTATTACCATGTCTATGTATACTTCAAACTCCCTAAAAGAAGTACATTTTATTCATTTTCAGTTTAACAACATGCACTTTCATTGCATACCAAAATTCAAACTTTCTAGAAATATTTGAAGATGTACCATGTTTTTTCTAAGGCTAAGAAACTGGGATATCAGTAAACAATAAGATAAAGGCCCTTGCCCTTCTGGAGTGAGAAGGGACTATGAAAAAGCTTTAAAAAAAAAAAAATACATATATATATATATATATATGTGCATGTTTGTATATATGTGTATATACTGGGGGAGGTGGAGGGTACAGATGGATGAAGAGGACACAGTAGTGTAGAGTGTAATGTGTTAAGGTACAGAGAAAAAGCTGAGCAAATATATGGGACCTGGAATGTTGGGAGGAGGGGAAGGAAAAAGAGTGTGGTGTTTAAATGAGGTGGTCTCTCACTGGGAAGGGGAGATTTAAGTAAAGACTTGAAGAGGTGAGGAAAGAGGCAAGTGGATTACTGAGAGAAGAGCACTTTAGGCTAAGGAAACAGCTAGAGGAAAAGCTGTGAGGGGATGTTTGGAGAAACTGCCATGAGGCCAAATCCAGCCATAGCTCAGAAGGCAGGGGAGAGCCCTTGCCCCTAAAGAGGTAAGGTTGCAGACATCACAGGGCCTTATCACATAGACCCCACAGGGATTTTAAATTTTACTTGTGATAAAGTAGGTGATTCATTGGAGGTTTTGAGCAAAAGAGTAATATAATTTGACTTAAGTTCTAAAATAATCATTCTGGCTGCTACAATGAGAGTATAAGCAGTTGGTTAAGAAGGCTTTCTCAATGAGGCAAGAAATGGCTCTTGGACCAGAGCGGTAGCAATGGAGGGGTTTGAAATGATTGAATTCTATATGCAATCTGAAGCAGAGCCAAGAGAATTTGTTGATAGTGTGGATGTGGGTTTTGAAAGAAAGAGAATTGCATTCAGAATGGCTCCAATATTTTTGCCTGATCAAACGGAACAATCAATGAGGATGGGGAAAATTTTAAGTGGATCAGGAAAGACTATCAATTTCACTTTAATTATTTTGATTTTAGATATTTATTAGACATCCCAGTGGTAAGGCTGGGTAGGCAACAAAATATTGAGTTTAGACTTCAGGAAAGATGTTGAGGTTGGAGATATAAATTAGAACTGTCATCATAAGATGCTATTTAAAGCCACAGAAAGAGAGGGAAAAAAGACATGTTTGTTTTATATAATAGCAGAATTAAGCAGAAACACAGCAAACGTAAAAGTGACCTCTCTCAATTCTTCTACCACTGGTTTTCATTTTATACCTGGAATCTCCAAGGCCTTCAAACATCCTCTTCTATCTCTCCATGCAGACAGACTCCTATGGCTGGTTTCTCATCATCACAGATGCCTTCCTTCCCTGACCATTCTATGTGAAGTAGCTCCCAATCACTTTCTACCCATTAGAAGTTTTTGATCTTTACCAAAAAATCCCCAAATCCCTATTAGGTCTCAACCCCAGAGGTTCTGACTGAATTGTCAGCATTATGCAGTGCTTAAAAGCACTATCTGGGTAGCCTTTGATGAACCACTGACCTCTGTGGGCTTTTTGCTATGTAGAAGCTTTTTGGTTTGACATAGTCCCACTTGTTTCTTTCTTTCACTGCTTTGCTTTTGCTGTCGGATCCAAAGCTCATCACCAAGACCAATGCCCAGGAGCTTATTGCCTATGTTTTTTTCTGTAAGTTTTATGGTTTCAGGTCTTACATTCAGGTCTTTAATCCACTTTGAGTGAATTTTTGTGTATGATGTAAGATAGTAGTCCACTTTCATGCTTTTTTGTATGTGGCTGTACAGTTTTCTTAACACCATTTATTAAAGACACTGCCCCTTCCCCCATTGTCATAAGTGGCTCCTTTGTCATAAGTGAGTTTGCCATGTGTGTGGTTTATCTGGGCTCTCTATTCTGTTCTACTGATCTTTGTGTCTGTTTTTATGCCAATACTATACCATTTTGATTACTACGGCTTTGTAGTAACACAGTTTGAAACCAGAAGGTATAGTGAAGCATCCAGCTCTGTTCTTTCTCAAGATTGCTTTGGCTATTCACTCTTGATTAATACAAATTAGTATACTCAATAACGCTACTGTTAGAGTTCCTACCATGAAGTCACCTCAGCTTTTTCTATTTTTTTTTTTAATTTTTATTGTTTTTTTAGCTTTTTCTTTTACTTTGGATCCACATCACCATCTGCTCAGACAATACTGTGGTGAGACCTGAGTAACTAAATACCACATGAATGCCGAACAATTACAAGTAATACTCATTAAACTGCATTCCTAAAGCCTCACCCCAGAGATTCTGATTCAGGAACTTTTTGCTTGGACCCAAAAATCGAATTAATAAGCCCTCCAGTGATTTTTTTTTTTTTTTAGGCAATGTGTCCTTCACAAGTAACAATGGCTTAAGTGCCAGGTATTCTACTTAAGGTTTATTTTCTTAGTCCCAAATTGACTTCTACCATTACAAGGTAATTTTTAAAATCATAAAACATACAGATTTTATTTAAAATAAAAAAAGCAAAGGTATGAAAAGTACCAGAGCCAATTCTTAACCACCAAAGTAAAGTTTTGTCCAACTATCATGAAATTGTGGCTGCATATCTTCATCTACCACACTTGACTCTCAAACACCAAATACAACAAAAGTTCCATGAATGAGTGACCTATCTCATGACTAAAAGTAACCCATTGAGGAACCTAGATTTTATCTTTCTCATTTTGTTTGTTTGAGCGATCTCTTTTGAGGAATCTGGCTAAAAGTTTATCAATTTTGCTGATCTTTTCAAAGAACTGGCTTGGTTCACCAATCTGTCCTATTGTTTTTTTTTTAAGAACTGTATGTTTTAAAGTCATACCAAAAAACTGAAAGACCTCCAACACAGATCATTGAGATGTGGTGAGCTGGCTAAAATATTAGTTTATTTTGCAAATATAGAAAATTTTATTCTTCTTTGCACTAATTTTCCAAATTGAGAAACGTAATGAAAAAACAAAGTCTGCTCTTTTTAAACAGAAAATTAATAAAAATCAGCATAGTATATTAGAAAGAACACAAGGTGTGTTCTACAGTTGAAACACCGGTGTTCAATTCCATCTGTATCATTTCATGACCTGTGAATGTGGAAAAACTAGATATAGAAACTGCTCCATTTCCACATTTCTAAATTGGGAAAAAGAAAATAAAATACAGTATTCCTACTTCAAAGGAATATCATAAAGCTCAAATGCAAAAATTTCAAATTTTACAAATTCAAAAGTTTTAATAAAAATGTTGAGGATTCTTCAAGATGAATGCAGCTAACGTGCAAATCTCCAACCAAACCCATCTGATCTTGAGTTCAAAGTTTTAAACACATCTTTTCTAAAATTAACTGAAGAAAATATATAATATATACAAACCTAAAATTTTCTTATAAATAAAATGACTCAGAGTTGTTTTTACTCTACTGGTTCTCCATACATTGTCCTTCCTTACATCTAAGACAACAATCCTTTCAAATATTTCAATTAGATACTGATCTGGTTCCTTACTATAGAAGGTTAAAGAATGGCCCCCAAGGAGATATGTCCAAGGACTAACCCCTAAGAACCTGTGAACGTGACCTTATGTAGAAGAAGGATCTTTGCAGATATAACTAAGGATTCTGAGATAATTTCAGTCTGGATTTTGGCTGGGGCCTAAATCCAATGACAAATGTAGTCATAAGAGAAAGGCAGGGGGAGACAAAGACAGATAACACAGGTGACAAGAGTACATGAAGACAGAGGCAGAGACCGGAGTTATGCTGTCATGAGCCAAGGAACACCCAGAGCCACCAGAAGCTACCAGAGGCAAGGAAGGATTCTCCTTGGAGCCTTCAGAGGGACAGCCGCCCTGCAGATACCTGGATTCTGGACTTCTGGTCCCCAGAACTATATATAAGAGAAGTTTTTGTTGTCTTAAGCCCTAAAACAAGTTTGTGATCATTTGTTACAGCAGCCCTAGGAAACCAATACACTAATGAAGACTCATCTTTCATTCCTCCTCCTCCTGGGACTAGTATGTTGTTAGTCTTCCAAGCTTGTTGACTTCTTCTGTAATAATTCCTACTGTAATTAATAAAGGGCCTCAAATGCCAGAAATATTAAGAGCAGTGAGGGAAGTGGAAGCAGGGAATATAGAGCATTTATCTGAGAAATGTCAGTGAAGGCTAGGAGGAAAGGTTAGAGATAGTTACTCAAAAAGTACTTATGAAGTACTTAACTATATTCCAAGCACTAGTAAAAATAAATTAGTAATAAAAGTAAGGAAAATAAAGTTTCCAAGAGCATGTAGCTTTCAAAACAAAAGACATCTTTTCCCTGAAAATGGAAGTATGGAAACAAGTATGCTGACAAGGCTGAAGGAGTTGCTTTAAAGAATCAATAAAGTAAGGTGTAACTGGTAGGGTCAGCCGGTTGAATGTCAGACTCTTGATTTGGGCTCAGGTCACGATCTCAGGGTTGTGGGATAAAGCCCAGCATAAAGATCCACATGCAGTGGGGAATCTGCTTCTCTCCCTCTGCCTCTGCCCCTCCTCCTATGTGCCCCCTCCCCCTGTGTGCACAGGAGCGTGAGCAAGGGCAATCTCTCAAACAAATAAATCTTTAAAAAAGGAAAAGAATCAATAAAGTGAAAAGGAAATAGGAAGTTGTGGGAATACAGCCCTCCTTCCCTTGAAGCAAATCATCTACTATCACTTCTGTATCTTTAGTTTACAATATTAAAGTACACCAAGTAATTTAAACTCTTCTGGGATAAGACCAAAACCATGAAAATGACTGAAGCAGATAATGCAAGTATTTATTACACATCTGGCTGTTTGCACATATTTATTTAGCATACTTTAAGTGTTCTTTCCACAATACTCAGTGACTTTTTTTTCCACTTAGCTATTAGCTACTTATCTTTACAACTTAACTCAAGTGTCATAACCCCTAGGAAGCTTCTGTGATACATACTTATCTTCACAAAGTGAGCTAGGTATTCTTCTGATTTTAAAATATAGATTTTCCAGCTGTGCATATAAAATAATATAACTGTCTGGTTTCAGGGGAAAAAACAGTATCTTCTGCTATAAATACTAGATGCCGAGAAGCACTAATGGCCTTCTTTGATGATCTCACTTGCCCTGGGTATGGCACAGACACTAGGAAACCAAATCTAGACCTGAGCTCAAGACCAACAGATGAAGTCAGGCCTCAATGAGAAGCAAAATTCACTTTTAAAAACAGGTTTAGGAACAGCTCCAACCCTATTATTTGTTCAGCCACCATATGCTGAGGACCTATGATGGACATAGCATAGTGAATGAAGAAGCCTTAACTTCATAGCTTATTCCTTACCCTGCATTCTTTATGAAACCTCTTTGCTTTTACCTCTCCTAAAGATTTTTTTCCTCTTGTTTTTCACCTAATGTCCTTTTTCTGTCCCAGGATCCCATAGAGGACACCATTTGGTGTACTACATTTGGTGATGATGTCTCCTTATGCTCCTCTTGGCTATGACAGTTTCTCAGACTTTCCTTGTTTTGATGACCATGACAGTTTTGAGGAGTACTGGTCAAGGCATCGTAGAATGTCCCTCAAATGGAGTCTGTCGGACCTCCCCTCCCCCATGACTTACTGAAGTTACTGATGTTTGGGAGGAAGACCACAGAGATGAGTAGATTTTCTCGCCTGTACAAAGGTACCTACTATCATAACAAGGGTACATAATACCATGGATATGGCTGACTACTGTTGATCTTAACCTTGATCACCTGCCTGAGGTAGTTTGACAGGTTTCTCCATTATATAGTAACCATGTTTCCTTCTCTTTCCATACTACATTCTTCAGAAAGAGGTCACTACCCATAGCCCACTCCTTTGGGGAGTGGACCTTACCAAAGTTTTAATCACTGACCTGTTTCTCTTTGTTTGTCATCTTTCACCACCATGTCCCACTGCCCCTAGCCAATCTTCTGCCTTTACACAGTGCCTTAACATTATCATGTATATTTATTACTTTTATACTTAAAAATAAATGAAAAATTGCCTGTATTTGAAGTACTCTTCTGAAATGGGAAAGTGCCTGAAAATTACCTTCATCTTTAATTTTTTCACTCTCTACAACATCCTTCCCCTAAGCCTTGTTAATTCCAACTCTCACCAGTAACCACCCCTTCATTTTCACTATCACCACCTTAGATAAGGCCTTTATTACCTCCTATGTGGACCACTAGAATAACCATCTAACTATACTCCACCTTCCTAATCTGTCCTACATATGACTGCACCAGGGATAGATGAGAAAAGAAGGCAGAAGGAAAGGACTGAATTTAACATCCAGAATGTCTCTGCCACTGTATTATAATATGAATATATACACAAGTGTGTGTATTTAGCTTCTAATGTAATCATAACTCTGGTCTTGTACTCTTTTCTCTTAAAAACTTCTACCTTTTCTACTGTCTACAGAATAAATTTCAAATTCAACCGGCCTCTATCACAGCATAGGTCCAATACATTTAATGAATTTATCTTCCCAGTCTTATTTTTAGTAACTGTCTGCTATGAGACTATACTACAGTTAAACTTGATGATTTACACTGAGGAAGGTACAAAGTGTGGCACTTAACAGATGTACGATAAATGACAACTAACTTTTCCCATTTTTACATTTTGTTTATGATTTCTACCCATTTATTCTAAACTCCACCCATTTTTCAAGGACCAGCTCAAATTCTATCTTTTTTTAAATTTCTTTTCATTCAATGCTCAAATTTTTTTCTTTCAAATGTCATCTTACCCTAAAGTTTCCAAGAAGGAGGACAGGTATTCTGGATTCTGGAATTTTTTATGGAATTTCAGGCTTTCTCTAGTACCTCCATCAGTCCTGATCACATCCTATCAGCACTGCTAGACTATACACCCCTTAAAGGCAGGGGCATACCTAATTCACTTTTTAAATCCTTCACAATAGTACCTAGGCCTGTGCTTTATGCTTGGAAACTTTTTTTTTTTTTTAATGCTTGGAAACTTTTATGGTAAAGCCTTCTGCATTTCAAAGTATGCCACTAATTTAGGAGATTTGGATCCTATGTGTGATACTTGAAGGAAAAGCTATTTAAGGTCTCCAAGACTGTGTCTGCTTCTTTGTTTAATGGTAATCATACAACCTACCTTATTCATAAGGCTATTTTCAGGAATACAAGAGATAGCATGTAGACCACATGTCTGTGCTTCTTTTTTCTTCCCCAGGGCCTGAAGGCAGTCTGATACTTTATTCCATGCTAAGGCGATAGTACTCTATACATACTTTATTAAGCACTTATCACATTATTCTTTTATTAACAGTTTACTGTTTATTATCTACTCTCCTCCCTCAGGAACAGCAACATTCACCTTTTTGTATTTTGAAAACCACCCTGCACTGTGGCCCAAGTTAGAAGGCAGATGCTCGGTCAATAGTGGATTAATGTACCACACACACTCACTGAAAAAGGTCATAAAGTGAGATGAGCCTTTTCTACGTAATGATGAACTCCAGTCTACATTTAAAAAAAAAAAATCAATTTCTCAAAAAAATAACTTACTAATGATAAATTATTTTATTCAACAGTGAATTTTTCATAGATGAAAATGATGCTAGAGGATGAAAACCTTACTGTGCTGAGTTAGAATTCTATCTCTGCTTATCATTCACCCCTGATTATCATTCACCCCTAACTTAAGTTTAATTTTCCCTTGAAAAATTTGGCTTTTTAGTGTGTACATGAGTTATCAATCAAGTGCCTCCTCTCTCCAAACCTTCATTGCCCTGCTGGAGAGACTAGAACATTTCTCCCTTGCCAGCTGGCATGACGGTAAGTGTCAGCAGCAGAAGGCAGCACTCCGCACCTCTCCACAGCCAACTTCCCTCAGCACTCCTTCAGGCTGCTTCCCATGAAGGTCCCAACACAGATCCTCCTCATGGAAGGCTTCCCACAGCACACAGACGGCAGCTTTCCAATCCATCACAGCCCCTCAGTGAAATTCTCTGCCACTCAGCAGGCCTCAGCCATGCTCCTCCAAAGAGGTCTGGATGCCAGATTGGCTCCTTCCTTCCATGCTCTGCCTGGGTCTTGGGGTAGTAGCCATGCTCTCTATGTGCTGTTACTGTACTCTTTAGAGTTCTCTTTATCTCTGAGCCAATTCTCTGTTACCCTAAATCCATGGGATAGTTAATGATTCTTTTTTTTTTTTTAATTTTTTTAATTTTTATTTATTTATGATAGTCACAGAGAGAGAGAGAGAGAGAGAGAGGCAGAGACACAGGCAGAGGGAGAAGCAGGCTCCATGCACCAGGAGCCCGATGTGGGATTCGATCCCGGGTCTCCAGGATCGCGCCCTGGGCCAAAGGCAGGCGCTAAACCGTTGTGCCACCCAGGGATCCCATTAATGATTCTTTATATTAGACTTTCCTTGTTCAAATTTCTGTGTGGTTTCAGTCTCCTTGCTGGACTCTGACTGATCCAATCAGTATGGTTAATAGGTCCTTCATTAAGAGAAACCATATTTAATTTGGTGAAGTGGAGGGTTTTTGAATATAAGCCAAGTTTAGATTTTCTTAGGGAAGACCTACTTTTTCTTTAGTGCAATATTTAAAAAAAAATACAAAGCCAGATATAACCTAAATTTTTAAAAACTATAAAGTACAATGGAGCATTTGCTAATTTCCATAGAGAATAAATGATAAAATATTAACTCTAATAGCAAGTAAGATAGCACAATGTGGTAAAAATAACATACCTTTCTTTTCTTCCTCCAAAATGCTGGGACTTTCCCTCACTTGTTTTAATGGTGGAAAACGGCTGGAGTGTTTGAGAAGAATCAGAATGAAGAAAACTGATGTATAACTACCTCTCAGAATCTTAAGAGTCACAATTTGCTGGAAACAGAGTTTTTTAAACAGTAGACTGTAATCATCTAGGTCATGAAATCAATTTAGTAGATCATAACCAGTATAAAAAAAGACCTAGAGAATAGCAAATTTAGATTGCGGGTACTATACAAGGGTAGGTACTGTTTGGAAACTTGTATTTTAAAGAGATATATGGACATAAACATCTGAATGCTGGGCTGTAATCAAATATGTCCTTATTACTGTGACTTGCAAAAACAAACTTGGAAATTACTCTCTAGTGTCTAATCCAACCACCTCCAATGAAAGAATTCATCTGTGACACTTTTGCTAGCATGCACGGAAAAATAAATCAACTGAAGAATCCAGTATACTTATATTCTCTTTTAACTAACGTTTAAAAAGGGCAGCCCGGGTGGCTCAGTGGTTTAGCACCTCCTTGGGCCCGGGGCCTGATCCTGGAGACCCAGGATCGAGTCCTGCGTCGGGCTCCCTGCATGGAGCCTGCTTCTCCCTCTGCCTGTGTCTCTGCCTCTCTCTCTCTCATGAATAAATAAAATCTAAAAAAAAACAAAAAACAAAAAACCGCAACTAACGTTTAAAAGGATAGAGATCAAGGGTAAAATCTGATTGAATTGTCTGTTGGCAATTTAATGTACCTATCTATTCAAATAAATACAACATAGTATCATGCGTCACCCACCAGGTGATCATTCTATTACAGAAACCTCTTTGTAAAAAAGATTTTTCCATTAGGTGAAATTAGGATGACCCTAGATACACTAGTTTGCCAGGGAAGGCTCAGTAACTCCTGTTTTCCCGATAAATTATGGATCAACTTGGATAATAAATTATACAGTTTCCCTAAAGCACTGATTGTCAAAATACGGTCCTCATACCAGAAGCTTCATCATTACCTGTAAACTTGTAATGCAAATGATCAGCCCCATCAGCGACTTACTGCATCAGAAACTTTGGGCTGGAGCCCTGCAATCTGGGTTTTGCCAAGCTGTCCAGGTGATGCTATTGTGCACTGACGTTTGAGAACTCTTGGCTTAGATATAACCAACAAAAATGCTGGTGTCAGTGTCCAATCTTCTTCATTCTTCAGTTTAGTTTTTCAGCTATAACTAATTTAAGCCCCTACATGGTTGGTATAACACAAATAACTGAAAATACTGGAGATATATGTTTCCCCACAGTAGAGGTTAAGTTATCCTGGTTTCCACTTAGTATCTTTTGACAATTATCTGGCTTAGAACAGCTGGACTACATGCCACCTGCCAAATACCCAAGGATCCACTTTGATACAGATGCTCTTTTTTATTGCATCTAAGGAGTCCTGTAATCAAGTTATGCTAATGTACTTTTGTCTTATTTAAAATATCTGCATGGCTTTTGATAGTTAGAAGGTGAAAATAGACTCCTTCCTTGCACACAATGTTATTTGATCATAAAAGTAAGTCTATGAGGTCGGTAAATAGGAATGATAACCTAATTTTAAAGATAAAGAAACTGAGGTTTAAGTGATATGCCTCAAGTAAGAGGCAGAATTGAAACTCCAAATCAGGTTTTATTATTACTATTATTTATTTTGGAGAGAGTGAGAGAAAATGAGTGGGGAGAGGGGCAGAGGGATAGAGAAACTAATAAGCAGACACTGCCCTGAGCATGGAGCCCAGTGCAGGGCTCAATCTCCTGCCCCTGGGATCACAACCTGAGCTGAAATCAAGGATCTGGTGCCCAATTGACTGATGCACCCAGGCACCCCTTAAATCATTTTTCCACTATACCATCCAATCTCAATTTGTTCTCAGATACACTGCAACCAATACCTTTCCTAACTAAAAATAATGGTATCTACTTTCCAGGTATTATCAGTAGCAGTGCCAAGAAAAAGGAGGGAATACTTTGTAACTAAATGACTCTGATAGGGCAGAATGTAATAAAGGAAGAAGGTTAAAAAAAAAAATAAATATGATTTCCTTGACGCTGACTTTACTCCAACATTTCAGTTAATATATCGATATATTATACTTTAATCTGACCATTTTCCTAATCTTTTCAAAAGCAAGGATTCCAAATAAGAACTGCAGCCATCTCAAAATCACATTTCAATGAAGCAGCTTGCAGAGGATACTCTTCCATGATGTTATGGAAGGAAGAAGGTGTTTGGGGATGTAAATGTACACTATAATTATTATACAATAAATCTGTGGTACATGATTTCTAAGTAGTAAGCTATGATATAAATGATATCAAAGTTAAAGGCTGCAAGCAAAAGAACTATTTCATGCAGTTGCTAGATGAAACTGGCAAGAGCCCAAGGAAGCTCATGATAATAGTAACTAAACCAAACTGCTAAATTCCTAAACACAGACTAGGCATCAGTTAACACAATGTTGAGATTAGCCTGTTGAATGAAGTACACAAAATATATACCATACTCAAAATTAGATATTCTTTCTAAGTCCATATTTTTAATGAAAGGTGCTTTGCAGTATCTATCAAAATATAAATATAAATCCTAGTTGGCCAGAGATTTTCCTTCTTACACAAAACCACAAGAATCACGTTATACTGTGTAACAATATTCATCAAGGAGTCATAGGTGAACATTTGTTATTTCTGGCAACCTAGCATCAAAGCATCTTTCTTTGAATTCCCCAGCAGCGAGGGTATAAACATGTGACCTAGACTCAACCTATCAGATGCTCTTGTCCAGAATCTAGAATCTTGAGGGACTGCTCCATTATCAGGGACCATAAGGAGAGAATCCACGGTGGCTACAGTGATGATGAGACCAGTTACATGTCTCCAGCATCTTCTTCAGCAGGCTGTACTGACAGCAGGAATCTGGCTGTGCCTTGCCTTCCTTGGTTTTGCCATTTTCAAGCTGGATTATATTGCTTTTCTATCAATCTATGAATATTCAATCTTCGTAATAAAATCTTCTGCTTAAATTAACCACATAGTAGGTTTCTGCTGTTTGCTACCACAGACTAAGAATAACAGAATCAGTAACTGAATAAATTATGGGTCATCTACACAGGTGTTTAGAAAGAATGAGACAGATTTATATATATGTTAATACTAAGACATACCCTCAAAAGAAAAAAAAAATGTACTAAGTGTATAATCCTATTGGTAAAATTGGGAAACACACATACATGCAAGCTTACAGACAGAAAATTTCTGGAAGGATATACAAAACCATTGTTTACTTACATGAGGTGGTATTTTCATTTTTTATCACGAGTATTTATCACTTACACTATTAAAAATATATATATGTGTATATATATAAAATTTTCAAAGGATCTATTTTAATTTTATTTGGGGGGTGGGGGGAAGCACGAGCCAGGGGAGGGGCAGAGGGAGAAGCAGGCTCCCCAATAAGCGGGGAGCCCGAAGCAGGGCTCAATCCCAAAACTCCAGGATTATGACCTGAGCTGATCGCAGACACTAAACCAACTGAGCCACCAGGTGCTCCTCAAAGGATCTATTTTAGCATCAAACACCATATAAGCAATACTTTCATGGGCCTCATCTAACAACGTCCATATTGATGTGGCTTTTAAATAACTAGTAAAACCTTGTGTGGCCAAAAATAGTTACATTAAATGTTGGTCTGTGAAGAAAATTATGACAGTCTGTGGGTAAAATAATGTGCTATGAAAAGGATTTTGATCTCTTTTTTTTTTTAACTCCTAAAAGCCAGTAAAGAATACTAGTAAGTCGTACTTTAACAAGATTTACTCATTCAGTTAAGGCTGAAAATTCACATATTCATGCTCAAATCCAACATGGTTTTTCCATTTCTCAGGTAAATTCTCCAAGAAAGGAAACTAGAAGCCAGAAAGAATGAGGGAGAAAAGGCCCCAAAAGAAAGAAAAGATTTAAAGGTATAAAGGGTTTCACTAGCTCCTGCCAGAAATCTGAGTTAAGGGTAGAAATTTATACCATTCAGAGATGGGGAATAAGGTTTTTCTGATCTATCCAGAGGATAAACAAATCAACTCTTTTTGCCACACAATGCTCTTCACAGTATAGTCCCCAGAGTTCCTTTAGTCTTAAGCCCCCACGAAATCCTGACAAGAACCCTATCATCCTGCCACACTCTGTATAATCTATGGGTAGCTCAGCTCAATTCTCTGTTCTCCACATAACATAAAAGTAGGAACAAAAGCACAAACTGATTCTACAGGATTGTTACATGGGGAAATTATTCAAACAAATGAGATCACGTCTAATAGTATCATACCTGATATATAATTTGTAAAATGGAGTAAAGAGGTACCTAGGATTACCATGAGAACATATATGAAAGCCAAAGCACAACCCTCAATGTTTGCTGAAAATCTGAGTACGTTATGAGCCATTCATTGTAGTTAGAATGAATCCTCTTGATGCTCCTTCAGTACTTTGTACCTGTTGCTATTCTATTATCTTTTAATCCCTGTGGCAAATTGGTCTTCCCAATAGGACAGGATAGTCTTGTTCATTTTTCTAACTCCAGGACTGCCCACATAGTATCTTAAATTTATTTAAAAACAAAAACGAGGGGGGTACCTGGGTGGCACAACCGGTTAGGCATATGACTCTTGGGATTTCAGCTCAAGTCATGATCTCAGGGTCATGGGATCCAGCCCTGCATGGGGCTCTGTACTCAACATGGAGTTTGCCTGGGTTTCTCTCTCCCTCATATAAATAAATAAATCTCTTAAAAAATAAAAAAATAAAAATAAAAACAAAATGAGGGGTGCCCAGGCAGCTCAGTTGGCTGAACGCCTGACTCTTGATTTCAGCTTATCATGATCTTAGGGTTGTGGGATATAACCCAGCATCATGATCTGTGCTGGGTACAGGGCCCCGCTTGGGATACTCTCTCTGTGCTCCTCTCCTGTCCCCTACCACTCCTGTGCGCACCCACACTCTCTTCTCTCTTTCTTTAAAAAAAATCAAAATCAAAACCAAAACCAAATCCAATCCTCTAATCTTTGTATAAATTCCATCCTCCAAACCCTATTATATGTCAATCAAACCTGTCTGAACAGCTCCAGTAACAAACCAACTCACAATTTAACAAGCTCTTTCTTTTTTTCAAAAAGTTTTTGTTTTTAAGTAATCTCTACACCCAATGTGGGGCTTGAACTCATGACCCCGAAATCAAGAACTGCATGCTCTTCCAGCTGAGCCAGCCAGGTGTCCCCTCCTTCCATTTCATACGAAGTTCAAATCTCTTTTACTCATGGTTTTGGTTCTGCCTATGAAAAGCCAAAAAGGGTAGTTTTTTTTTTTTTCTAAGATTTTATTTATTTATTCATGAGAGACACACACACACAGAGAGAGAGAGAGAGAGAGAGAGAGAAGGGCAGAGACATAGGCAGAGGGAGAAGCAGGCTCCACACAGGGAGCCCCATGTGTGACTCGATTCCGGGCTTCCAGGACCATGCCCTGGACTGAAGGCAGGCACTAAACCTCTGAGCCACCCAGGGATCCCCTCAAAAAGGGTAGATTTAAGTCTCTTGTATTTGACAGTCACCTAACTATTTAAAAGTCATTATTACATGCTCCTTTAAATCTTCTCTCTTTTTTTTTTTAGGTTAAAATGTTTCCATTGTATCAGGGTAGGGGGAGGGAAAATTTTAAAAAAAGTTTGAGTTGTTCCTACAGTGTCATGGTTGATATAGCCCTCGTACTATTGGTCTCTTGAGCATAGACTCCAATGTGTAGATACCCCTCTGAAACAAGTTTCCATAATTGAATTGTAGAGTAGAATTATTACCTGCCTCATCTGTACACTATACCTTTACTAACCATCATCACATTTATTCCTTTGTTTTTAATTTTTTTAAAGATTTTATTTATTCATTCATGAGAGAGACAGAGAGAAGCAGAGACACAGGCAGAGGAAGAAGCAGGCTCCACGCAGGGAGCCCGACGCGGGACTCAATCCTGGGTCCCCAGGATCACACCCTGGGCCAAAGGCGGTGCCAAACTACTGAGCCACCCGGACTGCCCACATTTATTCCTTTGTTGGCTTTTTTACTTATCTGACTCATACTGAACCAAGTCATGTAAAACTTTAAGAGCTGGATATATATTACTTACCAGTTGACCTCCATCTTGTATTTGTATGGTTGTTTTACTTTTTAGAAAGGATTTTATTTATTTCAGAGAGAAAGAGAGAGAGCACACGTGTGCATGGGCAGGGGGAGCAGCAGAGGGAGACGGAGAAAGAGCATCCCAAGTGGACTCCACACTGAGGGTGGAGCCCAATGCAGGACTCCATCCCATGACCAAGAAATCAACATGACCTGAGCCAAAATCAAGAGTCGGATGCTCAACTGGCTGAGCCACACAGGTGTCCCTGTAATGATGGTTTTTAAAGTAAATATAAGGCTTCAATTTCATTAATTTACATTTTGCTAAATTTAGCCAATTGTTCTGCCTGTCAAGGTCATTTTGGATTCTATCTGGTATAATCCACAAATTAGCTCTCTCAATCAAATTGGATTTTATCCAAGTTGTTACTAACGTGAAATGTAAAAAAAAAACAGGACTAAGCAGCAGCTTGCTACCTGCAGCTTGCCTACAAGGGCAGCCCATTATGGATACAGTTATTCAACCACTTAAAAATCCGTCTAGCTGGTAAACCAGGAGAATTTCTTCATCTTATACCAAAGGTTATATTGAAAAAATATAACAAGTACTTATACAACCTTTACTTAAAAGGCAGATGAATCAATTCACCAAGTATTATATTATAAATCACAATTATTGCTTTAATTTATAATTAATTCATTTCTCTATTTATTAATTTTTATGCCAAGTGAAGTAAAACCTTGACCATCAATGATTTTGGAAACGTGTACTTTTACTTTGACCTTTGAAACAGTAAGACTAAACTGAACTAACAATACTTTCTCCAAAGAGATAAAAAGATTACCTTTGATCAACAGATTCATTTATACTGAAGACTTCTGTAGACCTAAAAAAGCCTGCCTCTTTCCAAGGGGGTTCAAAATCAAGAGAGGTATCTCAAGGTACCAAAAGTGGGTACAGAAGAAATCGAGGAAACAATTATTGATCTTAATACATCCTTCCTGAAGACTAGTGAAAAAGGGCACCTCCTACTTGATATTATTCTCAATCTCAAGTGGCCTGTGAGGATTATCTGAGATAGGAAATAACTTTCCTTTATGGAATCCAAAGAAAATCTCAGGATCAAAGAATTGCCATTTTGCTGATTAATATGTGATCTTATTCCTTCAACCCAAGTAATTACAGTTCGCAGTCAGCAAAATGAATAGCTTTTTCTATCGACAAGACCTCCCTCACTAACTTAAAGATGCTCAACAAATCAGAAAAATTATCTCTAAGATATTACTATTAATAAAGCACTTTGCAGCTTACAATAAGGTACCTGCACACATTTTTTTCACTTCAAATACAAAAATCCTGTGAGATAGATATAAGCCAGGCATTCCTGCTGTCTTTTCCAGATGAGAAAATAGAAGTTGAAGAGGTCTGAACTTCACCAAGGGAACAAGCAAGCAAAGGGGTCCTTGCACTAATCAAGATATTGTAATTACAAATACTAGGCTCTTGGAAAATTTTCAAGAGTGTTGTCTAAGCTAAAATAACCAGAGAGGAATTAGATTAACATATTACAGTCGACCTTTGAACAACATGGGTTTGAACTGTGCAAGTGCACTTATACATGGATTTTTTTTTTCAATAAATACAGTAGAGTACTATCAATGTATTTTCTTTCTTATGGTTTCCTTAACATTTTTATCTTTAGCTTACTTTCTTTGTAAGAATACGGTAAATAATACATGTAACATAGAAAATATTTGTTAATCGGCTGTTTATGTTATTGGCAAAGTTTCCAGTCAACAGTACACTATTAGTAGTTAACTTTTTGAGAAGTCAAGGTTATAAGTGGATTTGACTTTGTGGGGGTTGGTGCCTCTAATCTCCATGTCATTCAGGATCAAGTGTATTTGCCTTCTATCCTAGATGCATAGGAATTATTACTAAAGTTGGACAAGTGCTAAAGGAGGAGTCATTCATCGATATTAACAACACTGGGGGAAGCAGAACAAGCATGAATACACCACTTACGCTGACATATCAACTGTAAATAAATGGAGGGAAACAAATTACTGACACTTGAATTTCAAAGACAGCTATAAAGTTTGAAAAGAACAAAAACCAAAAACGTATAGCATTGGTGAACAAGCCTATAGGGTACACTTGGCAGGTAATATATTAATTTTACAAGTAGGAAACTCAGGAATTTTAGTTAATTGTTCATGTGCACAATAAGAATTAGTAATAAGTATCTTCTTTCCATTAGACTCTTTCCACATTGTCCTACAAGGAATAGGTCACATTACACATGCTTGGGAAATCTGACTACCATATTGCTTCCTATGTGGGGCATAGTAAGCCAAAACAGGACATAGTACTTGCCTTCTCCAAAAGCCCACGGCAAATGGGCATGCTTGCGACCTATGCCTTGATCCCTGCCCATGTGACTGAGCAAGGGTGGGGACCTGACAGTATAAATTAATTCAATTTGGTCAATGACTGGGGCACCTGGGTGGCTCAAGAGGTTAAGCGTCTGACTCTTGACCTTAGCTCAGGTATTGATCTCAGGGTCCTGAGTTCAAGCCCTGCAATGGGCTCCACTTAAAATTAATTAAATTAATTCATCCATCAATGATTAAATTATCCTAATAAAAGCATCTCAGACCGAATCTTTTAATAAAATAGCAATGGGCTTTATAAAAAACAATGGGCTTTATAAAAAAGTGAAAAAATAAGAATGAGAGTTAATTGATAACTACTCCGAAGAATGACTACTCTGAATAATGATTTAAATTCACAGCTAAAGCAGATGTGCACACCTCGTACCCACAATTCCACTCAAAGGTTTATCTCCAGAACTTTAGCAAACATGTTCAAGGAGGCAGGCACAAAAATAATCCACGTAGTATACTGTCTTTTAAAACACCACAGACAATCCAGCCTAAAATTTCTTTTTTTTCCCCTTAAGATTTTATTTATTTATTTAACAGAGAGCACTCAAGCTGGCGGAGCAGCAGGCAGAGGGAGAGGGAGAAGCAGGCTTCTAGGAGCCAAAGGCAGATGCTTAACTGACTGAGCCACTCAGGCAACTTGGCCTAAAATTTCCTTAGGCGAAAAGAATGGGAAAATTGTGGTAGAGTCAAACAACAGGATATAAGTAAAATTAAACCAACATAATTTAATTAAAATTAAACCAATCTAGCAATTAATATCAATAAGATAGAACAAAATGTATGAATACCGATAAATCTCCCAAAATAATGCTGAACTAAAAAGTCTGAGTAAAATTCCAATATAAAGTTGAAAAAATATATAAACAATTGTGCACTGTTTACAAATACACACATACATATGTAGTAATCATCTAAAACCTTTCATACAAATAATAAACACCAAATTTAGGAGAGTAGTGAAGAGTATAACAAAGTGCTTCAACTGTATCTGTAATATTTGTTTCCTAAACAAAGCACAAAAATAAACCCTTGGGTCCAAAGAAAAAAGGAAAAATGATGAAAAAGTACACACACTAAGCAAATATGAGCCAAAATAAAAAAAAAGATTAAAACACTTGAGAACCCCAAACTACACTACCAAATAAACAATACATAAGAAACAAAACAAGACAAAACCTCACAGTATGTAAAAGTAGAGGATAACTTAATGACAAAGAATAACTCTTAAAAAAAAAAAAAAAAAAAAAAAAGAATAACTCTTCAGTGAGATGCAAAGACCTGAGCCCAGGGGGCACCAGTGGTAGAGTGGCTGCCTTCAGCTCAATTCATGACCCCTAGGTCCTAGGATCAAGTCCCGCATCAGGCTCCCTGTGGAGAGCCTGCTTCTCCCACTGCCTTGTCTCTGCCTCTCTCTCTGGGTCTCTCATGAATAAATACAATCTTAAAAAAAAAAAAAAGAAAAAAAGACCTGAGCCCATACACACTTTACCAATTATCCCTAGAATTTACTGGGGGTATAATCACTCTGACAAAACTAAAAACAAAACAAAAATAAAAGCATTGTCATAATAGATGTTATTTTACCCTAAAAGTCAAGACACTATTAAGAATATACAGATATCAAGTCTGATCTGGTGAACACGTATGGAACCCTGAACCAACCGCATACACAATACACTTTTCAAGCACACACAGAATATGTATGTACACATACTGACCAAGTAGCTGGCTACAAAATTAGCTTCAAAAACTAAAGAATCAATACACACAGTCTACATACTCTTACCTATGCAAAAAAAAAGTCAGAAATAGATAATAAAAACACTGTTAAAAAGAAAAAAAAAACATGTTTAAAACAAAACACACATGAGTGCCTGGCTGGCTCAATCAGTAGAGCATGTGACTTTTTTTTTTTTTAAGATTTTATTTATTTTTTCATGAGAGATACAGAGAGAGAGGCAGAGACACAGGCAGAGGGAGAAGCAGGCTCCATGCAGGGAGCCCGTCATGGGACTCAATCCCCGGTCTCCAGGATCATGCCCTGGGCTGAAGTCGGTGCTAAACCACTGAGCCACCCCAGGCTGCCCTAGTAACCATTTCTTATTCAAGTCACTATGACATATATTATCTCATATATTCATTCCATTTTATAGATGAGGGCACCAAGGCAGATTAAAGATGTTGCCCAAGTTCATATAGCTGATAAGGGGCAGAGAAAACACTTTATTCTTGTTTTATACAGGACTTTACTATTTTCTTATCCTTTATACCCATTTTGCATGAGTGGACGTGATGTCTGTTTTAGTAAAGGGGACTGAGGGACTATGTACTTCCATTGCAACTCAACAAAACAAGCGGTTGTTGGTAAGCCAACAAAAGACGTCTATACAGGGTGCCTGGGCAGCTCAGTTGGTTAAGTGTCCGACTCTTGATTTTGGCTCAGGTCATGATCTCAGGGTTGTGAGATTGAGCCCCATGTCTCCACTTGTCACTCAGCAGGAGTCTACTTGAGATTCTCTCTCCCTCTGCCCCTCCCACTCATTCTGTCTCTGGAATAAAAAAATAAATCTTAAAAAAAGAAAAAAATCTGATATGGAATTTGTAGGAATCAAGAACTACATATGATATGGGAGAGCATGGACTTTGGAGTCAGAAAGACTTGGGATTAAATTCCAAATGTTAGTCAGTTACTAGCTCTGTGATGTGACAGTCTTCCTTTCCTCACCTGTAAAATCAAGCCTTCATCGTGAATTATTACTGCTCAGATTCAATGAGCCACACCATTAGAAAAAGCCCTTTATGTATAAATATCCTGGTTGTATATTTATATTCTTTTTTTTTTTAATTTTTTAAAATTTATTTATGATAGTCACAGAGAGAGAGAGAGAGAGAGAGGCAGAGACACAGGCAGAGGGAGAAGCAGGCTCCATGCACCGGGAGCCCGATGTGGGATTCGATCCCGGGTCTCCAGGATCGCGCCCTGGGCCAAAGGCAGGCGCCAAACCGCTGCGCCACCCAGGGATCCCGTATATTTATATTCTTCACTACACTACACTGTAGTCTTTTAAAGAGGAATCAGAGGAAAAACGCTTTTCAAGACCATCAGGAATGATTAAGTATATGCATACATGCTTTAAAAAAAATAATGCGTACTATAATTAAGGTAAACAAGCAGGGTTCTCTCTTTGTATAGCTTAATACAGTGCCTACTTCATAAAGGTGTATACAGAGTCAAGAATTAATATTGCTTCAAACTTTCAATTTACAGTTTCTCCTTAGCCCCCTGTGGTAGGCAGAATAATGCTACTCCCCCCATACAAAAAACTGTACACTCTCATCCCCAGAACCTATACATGGCAAAAGGCTCTTTGCAGATGTGATTAAAATGAGACTTTGAGATGGGATTATCTTGGATTATCCAGATAAATCCAATCTAATCAAACAAGTCTACACACAGAGAACCTTTCCCAGCTTTGGTCAGAGAGCTGAGATGACCCAAGAAGAGTCAGAAAGACGCGACACTGGAAACACCTGGCCTGCTGTTGCTGGGCCTGAAGACAGAGGATGGAGGATGGGGGCCAGGGACCAAGGAAGGTGGGTGCGGTGAGCTCTGGAAGCTGAGAGCGTCACCCAGATGACAGACAGCCAGCAAGAAAAGGGAGATCTTAGCCCCATGGTGGCAAGAAAGTATATTCCACCAATAACCTGAAAGAGCAATTCGAATCCCTCTAGAAGGGAACCCAGCCCTGCTGAAACCTTGATGTTGGCCTGCTGAGAAACACATCAGACTTCTGACACATGCTGACATGTACATGAACTTACATAACTGTAAGATAATAAATCTGTGTTCTCTGAGCTCCTCTAGCGCATGGTGGTTTATTATGGTAGCAACACAAAACAAATGTACCTTCTTTCTCCCATTTGAAGGAATAAAACTATCACAAATTTTTATATAAATGTCATTAAATCTTTCTTGAAACAAAAAGAAATCAATTAGCCAATGCATGTAGCCTACCCAGTGGAGGCTACCTAGCACAAAACTCATGATTTTCTGAAGCACCATCTCTGTGCCAGGCACTGTCTTGCTCCAAGAGCTTCACTGCAGTATGCATCTATCGACATTCATTTTCTTCCCTTCTCTCTCAGATATGACCAGAAACACACTGTCAGCCACACCCGAAAATTGGAACATTTTGAAGAGCAAACTGAGAGAAAACCTAAAGAGCTACATCATAGCTGTGAAGAGTAAAAACTTAAAAGGGAAGAAATACATAAGTAATTGCCCCAAACGACACTGCTCAGTTTCTTCATCTATAAAATGGTAACCTCAAATATCTTTTGAAGCAATAAAAAACGAAGTTTTGATACCATGTACAAACTATAAGTCTGAAAAATGGCTCATGAAAACCTACTGCACAGATAGTACCCAAAACTAATGTGATGAAGAATTCCATATAAATTCGGCCTGGCTATAACTTACAGATTAACTTAAAAATCCAGAAAGCAGAAAATCTGACAATAGGAATAAAAAATACATTCTAGAAAAATATACACAAAGGCCCATGACGGACCTGCAGATGAATGTCATCATACTACCACTAAAAAACAGTGCTTTTAAAAAATATAGATGTCCAGGACCCACTGCAGGTCTTCTAAACAGCATCTCAAAAAGGATAAGACCCAAGTTGTTTTCATTGAAATATACTGTACGAATTAAAAGGGGGGTGACTACAGGTGAATGACAACTGAGGGAATCTAGCATCTTTTTGCCAGATGTCTTTTCAAGTAAAGAACAGCATATATTCTAAAACTTACAAATAAACAAGGCTGATGAACCAAATGGGAAAGTTTCATGGAAAAAGTAAAGTTAGAAAGGGGGACAAGGGAGATCAGTACGTGGTTGCATCTTTTGTAGCAAAGGACACAGCCTCACAGATCAGGATGAGGAAAAAATAACAAAATGGAGCAAGCACAGCTGGGCCAGAGTGAGGGGGAAAACAGCTGAGCTGGCAAAATTTGGATCCCTCAAAAACCCAGCAAAATTACTGGCTACTGCAAGAAATGGAGAGCTGGCGAGATAAAATGGGGGAAGAGGGATCAGAGGGGCAGAGAGAGGAGAAAACTCATTTTGTGTTGGAGCAGGAGCGGTCAAAGAGAACAAAAGGGACGAGCACTGAGAAAGAAGAGAGGGGGGCATTATTTGAGATGAGGACGCAGGCTTATCAGGAGAGATGAAGGGAAAAAGGATGAGACCACCACAACCATGCCTCTATGATTCAATACAAAGTCTTAGTAGCAAGAATTATAATGTTAGGGGAAGCAAGTAGCAAACAAACTAGTTAGGAGAGAAAGAGAAAAGGAAAAGGGCTAGTCACAAATCCTAAAATCAACTACAAATAACATGCATAAAGCAACAACTTAGGTAGACCAGAATATATTTCTAGGGGCACCTGCACCTGTATGGTGCACTCAGTTTAAACACCTGACTCTTGATTTCAGCTCAGGTCATGATCTCAGGGTCCTGGGATCAAGCCCAGCAACCAGCTCCACACTCAGTGTGGAGTCTGCTTGAGATTCTCTTTCTGCTCCTCCTGCTCATGCTGTCTCTTTCTCTCTCTCAAATAATATATAAAATCATTTAAAAAGACTATACTGTCTAAATTCTAGATGATGTTAAAAGGTATGTTTCAGACATATTTTAGCTCTCTCACTAAACAGGACTAATACACCTAAAAACAGACAAAACGAAACAATATAGAGATGCAAAAGTTCCGGAACTATGAAGAAAAGCAAGAGAAGAATAGAGAATTCAAGCTGGTGGAAGCCTGGGAAAGGAAGTAAGTGATGAGGATCTGTGTTTCTTTAGCATGGATATGTTGTAATTCATTACTGTTCCTTAAAACTATTCAAGTATACATAGTATGTACATACATATGCAGGCTACATTTCATCATAAAATAAGTGGAATTTTTCTACCTTCGAATTTCTCTGTTTTTCCAGTTTGTTTTCTGAAGATAATCCAACAAACTTGCTCATATGATTAAATAAAATGGTTGATGTTTCTGGCCTCAGGTTTTGCAACAAGGAGCTCCATCTCAGACCTAGTAAGAATCTCTGGGGGTTGGGCCACTGAATCTTTATTTAAAAAAAAAAAAAAAAAAAAAGAAGAAACCACCATAAGTGAGTCTCAAGAACCTAAAGAAACTCAAGTTTGTGTCTCCCACAAGACAGGCGTTCTTCTGTCACAGCTCTAAAGCTCTGGAGAATCTAATGCCACTCTTCCCCAAGTGCTCTGGGATTCTGCCTCTATGTTGTAGGTTTTTGATCTTTCAACTTCTCCCCTATCGTCGCCCACATACACACACACTCAACACCCCTTCACATTCCTGCAAACCTGATCTTGGTGTCAACTCCACACGTCTCCCTCCTTCCCTCTCTTTCACCGTCTTTGGTAAAATGGCTCCCACTAAGGCTCAGTAGTTAACTTAAAAAAAAAACAAACACCAAGAAGTAGTATATGTGAGATTGTCTGATCGAACGGCACACATGTACTTCCAACTACCTGCCAGACATTTCCCACATGCCCACCTGGCAAATCCTTACACATCATTCCAATTTCAGCTCAAGTATCATCTTCCAGGTAAAGCTTGCAGCACCTCCTCCAAGGGCCCCATTACTTAACTACTAAAAATTTATTTTCGTATACAGCTCTTAGCCTCAAAAGATTTTTTCTTTTTAGATCTATCTATCTATTTATTTATTCATGAGACACATGGAGAAAGGCAGAGACATAGGCCGAGGGCAAAGCAGGCTCCTTGCTGGGAGCCTGATGCGCGACTGGATCCTGGGACTGGGATCATGCCCTCAGCCGAAGGCAGATGCTCAACCGCTGAGCCACCCAGGCGTCCCATATCCTCAAAAGATTTTAAGAAAAAGAAGAAAAAAACTGTGTGGGAGTGGGGAGAAAAGGGACCAATGAAGGAAGGAAGAGTGGAGGGGATGAGTATGATGCAGCAGGGAGTAATGCGGTTTGTTAACAATCTTAAAAGAACAGGACTTGGTCAAGTGGAAAAGTTTTGACCTAATCTTTCATCGTTTTTGGGTGGGGGGCAAAGCAAGAGGGTCATTTCAGATAGAACACAACTGGTTTTGAGCTTTTGTGTGCCTAGCTGAGTGGCAGAGAAGGGGAAGGAGGGCTAGTGATCAAGTTAGAATGGGAAGCAGTTGCCAAAATTTTAGGAGCAACAATAACAGGTTTATTACAATTTTTCTCTTTCTGTATTTGGTAACTGTCTGGTTATGCTATTAGGCCATGCTTGTTAAAAACCAATTTCCACTTTATATCTAGATTTAAATGACACATCACCTAAATAGTTTCTCAGGAACATGACAGCAGTACCAATGAAAAAATTTAAAACTGCATTTTAACTGCATTTGGCCCTAGAGTTAAGAAAACAAAGATTTCAACAGTATCACCATGATGGCGTAAAAAGTCTTTAAAAGTCTCTTCTAGGGCAGCCCCGGGTGGCCCAGTGGTTTAGCGCCGCCTTTGGCCCAGGGTGTGATCCTGGAGACCGGGGATCGAGCCCCACATTAGGCTCCCTGCATGGAGCCTGCTTTTCCCTCTGCCTGTGTCTCTGCCTCTCACTCTCTCTGTACCTATCATGAATAAATAAATAAAATCTTAAAAAAAAAAAGTCTCCTCTATGAAGCAGGAAGTCTGAAAGACAAAGTGTGTGTGGTACTTTTACATTTGTTCTCATTTTATCTCATTACTGAGAGAAAAAGGAAAGGTTAAAAATGATAGTTTATTATAAACTAGTGAAAGTGAAAAAAAGGAAAAGTAGCAATTTCCTTCACCCTAAGACACATATTTTTCATACTATGACTTTTGAAGAAATCAGGATGGCTATCACACTACTAATTTAATACCATCTTTTGGTGGGGAGACAACATTAGATGTACCTTATAACTATGCATATATTTTGAATTAAGGAAACACGGTAAAGGATTTTGGCCCAAGTCAGCGGCAGAATTGTATATTTAAGTTTTTAATGTATATAAACATGAACATAGTGGACTGTTTGGCTATGCTTTCATTAATTTAATTAAATGTACATGGCCTTCTACTAGGCACTTCTTGAAATGCAAAGCTATATTAAACATCTTTCCTGCCCTCCAGAGGTATATAATCGAATACAGACGTCTACACAAGAATCTATAAAGCAGTCTGGCATTAATATAAGAACAATACAAAGTATGATACATCCAGATAAAGGAGTAGTACTCACTGCTAGCCAGGATACCAGAAAAAGCCTAACACATCAAAAGAGCTTAATATATTTTGACTTTGAAAGCATTATGGAAGACCTGGATTAAACTTTGAAGGACTGATAGAATTTCCACCGAGAAGACACTCTAAGCAGAGGGAGCAGAAGGAACCACGAAAAAGCACAGAAATCAGCCACTGAGCCTCACTGGCAGAAGGTAGGGAATAGTGGGAAAGAAGGCCAGCAAAGAAAACAGAGGCTAAAATAATGGAGTTCCTGGAAGGTGAAACTAAAGAACGTGAACAGACGACCAGTCTCCTAAGAGCCAGGTATCACCAAGATTAATCTGACAGGAAACTACATGGGCTGGAGTGGAAAGAAAGTACTGCTGTATACAGTCTGCCATCAAGTGCCTGAACCTAGGTGATAACAATAGCAATGGCAAGAAAGGAGTGTCTTCCCTATAAACTGCCTGGGGGTTGTTTTCCAATGAGGGCAAATTCCAGGAGCACAGAGCACCAGTTTGCGTGATTTGTAGCTCCAGTACTCCCAGCACAATACCCTACCCAGAGTAGATGCTCAGTAAGTAAGCGGAAAATCTGCATCTTCACCACTGCTAAGTCTATTCCCACCCTTCTTTGTACTTCTCAAACATATTCATATCATAGTTAACATAAATTCCCTCTCCAACTTGGGTTTACTGCCTAAATAAAAATTTTCCAGTGGGCTTTAGACCCAATTCCTTCTCCTTTAAAACATGCCACAGCTTTTTTTTTTTTTTTTAAAGTACATAAGCTGGCCACTAAACATCTGCAAAACACTGCTCTACCCAAGACTTTACATAGAAAACCATCCAGGCTCTGTACAGGCACGCCTGGAAAAACAAAAAACAAAAAAACAAAACAAAACAAAAAACAACCCTGCTAAAAAGCTGTATTTACAGCAGCAAGTTTTTCTAGGAGCCGGCAATAAACAATCAACGTGATTCTTGTGTTACTTACTGAATTCGCCACATCACTAGTGCAACCACAAGCGGCTGCTTACATTTCCAAAGTTGTGCAAATGGTCCAAAGTTGTGCAAGAGTCCTCACTGAAACCAGACTCTGGTATATAAATAGTTACAACACTTGAACAAGCTTTAGTTTTATTATTAGATTCAAAGGAATGCCAAAATCACAGGTATTAAAAAAATATATCACGAGTTTGTTGACTGATCTGCGAAATATACTCTGATGTTATCTCAAGTGAGAACCGCTGAATTCCTTTCTGCTTCAGACTGTCTATCGTGTCACCTGAAAACTGACAGTTGCCACCCGGAATCTGATACATCCAAGAAATCACAGTGCCCCCAACACACACACAGGCACACGCAGAGCACGGGCCGGCCTTGCATCACTCCCAAATAACCCCAGTTTACACGTGGCAAACTCGACACAACTTTCACGCTTTAATGACCTCGAAAGGAATTCCCCGGCCGCCAAGCGATGGAACACGACTAACTCTGACTTGGGATTTGAGGGTGTTAAAACAAACAAACAAGCAAACAAACAATTTTTCCCCTTTAAGGCTCCCTTCTCTGAAGCCTTCTCAGCCGCCTGTCCCACGCGAGGAGCACCCTGCCCAGCCCCTGACAGGTGCGTGTAGGCTGGGAAAGGTGGGACTGACCGGGGAGCCCAGGGCCTCCTCCCATCACCTTCTGCTCTCATCTGCCTCCCATCTTCCTTCTCGAGGGCGGCGAGGAGGCCCAAGGTGAGGGGCCGCGGCGGGGCGTGCAGTCCTCCACGTCAGGCCCCGGTGACCCCCGGCCGGGCCGCCCCTCCCGTCACACGGTTCCCAGGTCCCAAGTCGCAAGCGGCTGCCGCGGCCCCCAGCTGCAGGGCCGCCCGGGGCGGGGGCGGCGGACAGGGCCCGGCCAGGCCGCGGCCGCTCGGCTCGCAGTGCCCACGTCACCAGCTCCAGCACTGCGGAAATGGAGCGGCGCGGCCGGCACGGAGGGAGGGAGGCGCCGTTGGCGCCCGCGCCGCTGCAGACGCCGTTTGCCCCTCAGCCCCGGCCGGGAGGCCGCCGACGTTTGCCTGGCCGCACCCCGGGCCCTCACCTGTGTCGCCGATGATGATGTACTTGAAGAGATAGGCGTACGCCATGGCCGCGGCCGCTCGGTGCCAGGGCACACGGCTCCTCCTCCCGCTACTGCTCCTCCTCCTCCTCCGCGCCCCTCACCCCGGCGCCACTCGGCCTCGAAACGCCAGGCCCCGCCCGCCGCAGCCGTCGCCGTCAGCCGCCGACACTTAAGGGCCGAGAGGAAGCAGGACGAACTGACACCCGCACAGCCGGTGGAGACAGCTCCCGACCGAGCTCAGTCGAACAATAACAGCCGCCGCGGCACCCCCGCCCCGCCTCCGCGCCGACCCGGAAGTGCTGCGGCCGCCGGCGCCGCCGGAGGAAAGGGGAGGAGCCGCGCACGCCGGCCGCGCCCCGCACGCCGGAGCCCCGCCCCCCCGGAGCCCCGCCCCCGGAGCCCCGCCCCGCCCAGCGCAGAGCCGGCCGCGCCCCGGCCGCGCCCCGGCCGCCGAGAGTCCTGCGCCTCCCGGAGCCCGTCGTCCCGGCGCTGCTGAGGGGCGGCCCCGGCGGCCGGGGGACGCCGGGGGAGGGGAAGGAACCGGAGGGCCGGGTCCCCGCGCCGCCACGCGCATGGGCGCCGCGTCCTTCCGCCCTGCCGGGGGCGCGCGGGCACGTGCGGGAGACGGAGGCCGCGTTCGGCCGCGTTCGGCGCGGGCCTGGCCTTGGGCTCCTGGAAGGTGCTTGGGGAGGCGGGAGCGCCGCGGGGTGCGCCGGAGGGCGGTGGTGTCCCCGCGTTCGGAGACCCGGGCTTGACAGGGCGAGTCGCTCACCGTGCGTCAGGGGGCGTGAAGTAGAGTGTGGTGTGCCCTGTGGCCGAATATTACGAGGCTCCGACAGAGAAGCCTCACATGCAAAAACAAGGCGCAGAAATCGGTGTAGACGTGTGTGTATATATATATATATATTTTTTTTTTTTACAGATTTTATTTATTTATTCATGAGAGGCAGAGACACAGGCAGAGGGAGAAGCAGGCTCCATGCAGGGAGCCCGACGTGGGACTCGATCCCAGGTCTCCAGGATCACACCCCGGGCTGCAGGCAGACGCTTAACCTCTGAGCCACCCAGGCGTCCCTAGACATGTATATTTATGTTATATGCATTGCTTATGTATATGAGATATATAACAATTATATGCTAAATATGCTCATATGCTTACGAATTACATGTTATTGTCGTATACATTATATATATGTATCTTTACCATTTTGTAAAAAAGAAAGCATGTCAAGGGTGGACTGAAATAGCGTCTGTTTGTAGCCATCCTGAAACACAGCTGGCATCAAGGGGAGGGCGGGTGGGAACGGAGGACACATCTGCGTTTCCCTGAATCTTTTATGTGCGGTTTGAACTTTTTTGCACTGTTCCTGAATTACCTACTGAAAAAAAACATAGGTTGAAAGGAAAAAACAAAGTATCTTTTTTGTTCCATTCAACCAACATTTATTAAGTACATACTATGTCTCTGCATTGCGCAGCGTTGCCACGGAGGGCGGACGCTGTTGTGAAGGAACAGTTTGGGAAGAGGAGGCCGTAGAGTTCGTGGAAGTGTGAGGATGTGTTACCGGGAGAAGGTGATGTTTGCATCAAGAATATGAATGATGGGGAAGAGTTTGTGCAAAGGACAAAAGTTGGAGAATGGGAAATGAAGTTTAGGCAGGAGAAGCAGAGTCTGCAAAGTTCGTGGCTCCATTGAAGGAATTTAGAGTTGCAAGAGGAAGCTCATTTACCGAACCAAGGCAATGGAAGGACCATCTTTGGAGCGGGGGGCGGGGGGGGGGGGGGGTCACTGGGATTTAGTGACCCTGGTTCCTCTTGCCTCACGTTCTCTCCCCTTTGGGATCTCTCACTATATAATTCTACTGACACCTCCATGCTGAGCTGGCTAACGTGGGTTAGTACATGCTTTGAGTGGCCTTGCCAAGTATGAACTCATTGGTGGTTTCTGGAGTATTTGGAGGGGATTTTACCAAGGTTTCAGGGATAGCACGCAAGAATTTGACACAGAAAGTTACCTGGAATTGCATAAACTGGTTCACTCATCTTTGCTTTGGGGGAGGGGAGGTCCCTGCCCAAGACCTCCTAGTGGCCATTTTGTCCTTCCTGAGTGCCTTCCCTCAGGTCTTTCATGAGTGATAGATATCTAGAATGTTCCCTCAGTTGTTTTCTACTCTCAGAGACATGGCCTTTACTCAGAGCCTCAGCAGGACAGCTCTATCAAGATGACACACAAAAGCTGAGCATCCTTATGAGTCAGGAGCGTTCCCATACTGTTAGAGGAGGTGAGTCGCTGGAAAAGTCACTAGTGCCAGGTTATGCGAGGTCTTGTAGCCATGTCAGTATGCATATAGTACTTTACCAGGTGGACCCAGGGGAAACAAGAGAAGATCAGACTTGGGCATGTAAAAAAAAAAAATCATAGAAATGAATGTAGAGCTATAGCATAAAACAAAACCCAAAAACTTCGGAGGCCTGGCTTCTGGGTGTGGCCCTACCATTAACTGGATGATTGTGACAGATCATGTGGCCTCTCAGAGCTTCAGTGTACTCATCTGTAAAGTGAAGGAGTTAAATGTTGTTACCTTAAAGGACTAGTCTGAAGCTAATTTTAGCTAAGTCTGAAGTCTAATTTTATGTCTCTCCAACCTCCAGATCTGAAGCTACCTGTAAAGTATCAGTAATCCTCTCCTGACAAGGGCGGGGCCCCATGAGTCAGATGTATACTATGCTTGCACAGAACTGAGTGGCATCACTCCATTCCTGAGATGCACAGGAGCTGTAATGATCGCTTGCTGCCTGGCAGTGTAATCTAATGAAATGAGCAAAGACTCGATTTTCAAGTCCTTTGAGCCTCATTTGCCTTATTTGGAAAATGTAGATAATAACTGCCTCACAGTCAATTTAGGATCAAATAAGATATTGTGTGTGAAGATATTTTATAAATTATGAAAAACATATACTTAATACATAACTCTTAGTACTGAATAATTATTTTAAATTACCTTGAAGGAGAAAAGGTGTAGTCACCATATGAGTCATATTTTTTTAAGATTTTGTTTACTTATTTGATATAGAGAGAGAGCGAGAGAGCATATGAGTGAGCACAGTGCTGGAGGGGCAGGGGGAGAAGCAGATTCCCTGCTGAGCAGGGAGCCAGACATGGGGCTCAATCCCAGAACCCCAGGATCATGACCTGAGCCAAAGACAGATGCTTAACTGGCTGAGCTACTCAGGCACCCCATGAGTTCATGTCTTAAAATCAGCTCCGTTCCTGGCTTTATTTTATGTCACTACCTTTATTTTCTTTCTACATTTAATTCATAATATTTTGTTCTATTTTCTCTATGCCTATATGCTGTCTTAAATCCTCTTTGAAACAATACAGGACATAAACAAAAGCCATACAAACCTCTTTTGAAACATTTGACTTAGCCCCCAAAATCCAAAAATATTTTTCAAGAGAAATTCCTCAGGCAAAATGACAGAAATATACCTCTTTTCCCCTAAGTGGTAGTACACTTCCTGGGATTTTCCATTCAGTTTGATTTTCAGTTATTTCTCTCTCTTGGGGATGAATTCTGATAACCTCATCTCTCAGTCTTACATCATACATGATCTGAAGGTCAAAACTGAAGTTTAAAGATTGTTAGACTACATTCTCTAAGATCCCCTCACTGAAGTGCTCCATGACATTTTAAAATACAGTATTATATTGAAATTTTGCGTTTACTTTTCCCAATCAAACTTTTCATGTGTTTAAATTTTCTCTGGTTTTTGATTGCTCTCAGACTGTGGAAAGAAGGAGCAATGGGGTGGATGGGATGGGAGAGGAGTGGTGTGAAATACTATAATCCACAGTCTTTTTTTTTTTTTTTTAAGATTTTATTTATTCATGAGAGACACAGAAAAGCAGAGACATAGGCAGAGGGAGAAGCAGGCTCCATGCAGGGAGCCTGATGCAAGACTCCATCCCAGAATTCCTGGATCACACCCTGGGCCGCTGAAGGCAGGTGCTCAACTGCTGAGCCACCCAGGCTGCCCTCCACAGGTTCTTTAGTTTCCATGGTTCCTTGGCCAGTCCTTGAGTGCACTCTGGGGGCTCTGTGATCCTCCAGAACTAGTATGCAAAATGTTCTATGTGTTTGCATTCATGTAATTTTATGGGAGAGATTCTTCCATAGGCCTATGACCCAGAAATCATTAAGAACCACTGTGAGGGGCACCTGGGTGGCTCAGTGGTTGAGTGTCTGTCTGCTTTTGGCTCAGGTCATGATCCTGGGGTCCTGGGATCCAGTCCTGCATCCTGCTTCTCCCTCTGTCTATGTCTCTGCCTGTCTCTCTGTGTCTCTCATGGATAAATAAATAAAATCTTAAAAAAAAAAAAAAAAAAAAGGCTGTGAAAGGTTTTCTTTCAGCCATTTGTAAATGCCATGATGGAACTACTTTTCCAGCAAATACTTAATCAGCTCAGTACCAGTGTTGAAGAAAGAAAGAACTAGGTTCAATTCTTGACTTTACCGCTTATCAGTTGATAAACTGATGGGTTAATTACTAAACACTCTAAGCCTTAGTTGTCTCATGAGATGACATAGAGTATCTAGCACAATCTCAAGCTCATAGTAGACATTAAATAAATATTAAAATTATTTCCCCCTTCCTTTCATCCTTTCCTTATTCTCCACCTCCAACCTGTCACTAAGAATAGTTAGGAGTTTAATGAGCCCAAGAAAGACCCTGACTTAAAGTAGATAAGAGTTTCCTTGTGCTAAGTCATGGATAGCTTTGGCCTGATGAGGTCTACAGGGAGACAATGTGTCATTCAGAGGACAGAATTTTGTTCTGGGAAATGGGAGTCGATTTTTTACAGAGGGAGAGCCATTTAAGTTGGGCCTTAAAGGGCATCATCTTTTATAGTTACTGCTTTAATTGATTCTTTTCAGACGCTCCAACAGCCCCTCCCCCCATCCCTTTTGTACTCTGGTCACCTTACCCACCTCATCTGCCATTTGTATTATAGTTGGGTAACACACTTAACATTCCCTGTTTTATTTGCTATTTGTGGCCTATTTCTGACCACTTGTCCAAGCCAGAAATGGCTGTTGTCTCTCTTCTACTTCATTCTGCTTATCCTTCAAAAGCTGACTTGGATAGTATAAATTTAATGATCACAAATTCATACCTTAGTCAATGTTTGAATGTAAGTGTTTGAAGAAACCTTCTTTTATATGTAGGCTATTCATTTTACCAATGCTGATTATTTGTAATAGAAGAGACCTACAGAAGTGCACAGATGTAAGAAACAGTTAATATTAGAATAATAAGCTCATGTTATAAAACAGTAAAAAGTATAACTACATAAAATATTTTGAATTAATTTTAAAGAACTTTGAAGTGAGTTAAAACCCAGGGTAGTGTTCTTAATTAATTATTTTTCTAAGTCCTTTACATTTGTCTAGTGCTTTCAGCAGAGAAAGTTGTCTAGAGAAAGGCCCAGTGTTGAATTCCTGGAGGCCTGAATTATATTCTTCTCTGCTACTAACTAGCTGATTTCAAGAAAATCCTCTTCAAACTTTTTGTCATCTGTTCAATAGAGATAATTCTAGCTGGTTATGTAATAAAACTGCTGAGAAGTAGATATGAGAACACTCTGAAAAGCATGTCAATACCAGGAGCAAGCATATATACCAAATTGCAGGTGAATGATTTTTTGCAAATGTATGTAATAAAAGACCAACTCCTACAGAACAGTAAAGCATCAGCAGTATTTTATTATCTGCAACGTTAGTCTTTTTGTCAGCAGAAACTAAAGTATGCAATTGCTTCAGACCCTACTACTCTCCACTTGTCTCTAATGTGTTGTAGGTCTTGAGTTAGCTGGTAGGTGTTCTTTGTTTTGGAAAAGTTGGGGTTGGAATGAGAATGGGGATGCATGAGGTGTGTATCTCACATTGTCTGAAGACAGAACCACTTCCTGTCCCGTGAGTGCTTCAGTTTCTTTTAATCTTTATTACTGAAGGTCTTCAAATTTTGATAAAGAGAAATCAGTTTTCTCTCCGTTTTTGAGGAAATTATAAACTGGCTGTGTCCCAGGGGGAGATGTAAACATAGAAAACCTTCTGTCCTGATTTCCTTTGAGTGAGAAGGGAATCTTAGAAAATAACTGGTACAGGGAACTGTGAGATCACATTTCAACCCTCTGCTATCCCCTCCCTCTTATGTACTCTTTATCTCTGCTTCTAATGATCTCACTATCAGAATTTTTAATATATGGAGTGAAAGAGAGGAAAATGGCCTACCACAGAATCATATTTGACTTGTAATCTGGAGAAAACAGAAGTATATTTTCCCAAATTTTCTGATTTTTGACAATAAAAATTATTAAAAGAATAAATATGTTTTTCAAAAGTGAGATTATATGTAAAGGCTCTCACATTTAAAAATCTGCAAAGCTAATTTAGGCTTGTGCCAAGAATCACTGCTGCACTTAGGCTCATTTAAATTCTCAATTTGAGGCGCATCTGGGTGGCTTAGTTGGTTAAGCGTCTGCCTTCTGCTTGGGTATGATCCCAGAACCCTGGGATCAAGCCCCACATCACCTTCCCTGCTTAGCAGGGAGTCTGCTTCTCCCTCTACCCCTGCTTGTGTTTTCTGTCTCTCTCTGTCAAATAAATAAAAGAAGTCTTAAAAAAAACATAGAATAAAAAATTTTAAAAATTCTTAGTGTGAGGAATGTAGCAATCAATCCTCAAGAGCCTCTGCAGGTGGGACACCTGGGTGGCTCAGGTGGTTAAGTGTCTGACTCTTGATTTCAGCTCAGGTCACCATCTCAGGGTTGAGGGATCAAGTCCTGCAACAGGCTTCATGCTCAGTGTGGAGTCTGCTTGAGATTCTGTCTCTCCCTCTGCCTTTGTCCCTCCCCCTGTTGGTGTGTTTGTGCTCACACACACACTCTCTCTGTCAAAATAAATAAATAAAATCTTTTAAAAAAAGAACCTCTTCAAGTAAACATTATGAAAAAGTACAATACAACCTTAAAATTGCAATAAACATTAATTCTCATACTGTTTTTGTGCATTAGAAGTCTAGGAGCAGCTTAGCTGGGTGGTTCTGGCTTGGGCTCTCTCATGGGGTTGTAGTTAATCCTTCAGCCAGATCTGTAGTCCCATGAATGATTGACCAGGGCTTGAGGATCTACTTCCAACTGGCTCCCTCCCTTTTGGCTGTTGGCAGAGGCCTTATTTCTTTATGACATGGACCTCTCCATAGGACTGCTTGAGTATCCTCATGACAGGCAGCTGATCACAAAGCCAGAACCTCAATCTCTTTTATCATTTAGCTTCAGAAATCACAACACCATCACTTCTGTATTCTTTTGGTCCCATGGACACACTATGATAAAAATGTAGGAAGAGACTACACAGGACGTTAACTCCAGAGGCCAGGATCACTTACAGTTACCTTAGAAGTCACCCTAGAAGCAGCATAACCTGAAGAGATCAAGGAGTGAAAACAAGGATCTAATAAATATCTCACCATCTGAAATCAGATACATTTGGGATCAAATCAGGTCCATTTAACCTGTCTACTAAAAGCTTGCTATGAATGGATGCATCAATAAAGTTTATTGTGGTTTTGACACTTCTAAAAATAATTTAGATTAAAAGTCTGATAAATAATTTTACAGTCAGAAAAGGTGGAGAAAACATTTTTTCAGTTTTTTAAAGATTTTATTTATGTGAGAGAGAGAGTGCACCAACAGGGGGGAGAGCAGAGGGACAAGCAGACTCCCCACTGAGCAGGGAGCCTGACGCAGCTCCTGACATCATGACCTGAACTGAAGTCAGATCCTTGACTCACTGAGCCACCTACGTGCCCCGAAAAGTTGTATTTCAAGGCAATCGTTTTGAGGACAGAACATAATGATAAAGTAGCTCCCAAATAGGACTTTTTTTTTAAGTTGCTGTTTGCTTCCTTTCCAAGTCCTTAAGAATTCATGTGTTTACAACAGAATAAACAAGATATTTCCAACTTCTCATTGGCTTCTTTGAATAATTTTATGGGAACTCAATATTTTTCTACCTATGAAAATTCTCATATCCAAATATTACAGTGGTTGATTATTCATTTTAAATTTCAAGTTTAAAAAAATCTAGATTAAGCAGAGGTAGGGGAAGCCTTTAGTTAAGCAGGTTTAAAATACAAACATGTAGGGATGCCTGAGTGGCTCAGTGGTTGAGAGTCTGCCTCCGGTTCAGGTCATGATCCCGGGGTCCTGGGATCGAGTCCTGCATCAGGCTCCTTGCGGAGAGCCTGCTTCCCCCTCTGCCTAGGTCTCTGCCTCTCTCTGTGTGTGTCTCGTGAATAAATAAATAAAATACAAACATGTAGAAGTTCGACTCATCATCTTATTCCCTATGAGTAGTCTTTTCTGGTATGTTAGGTTAGTAATATTCATTAGAAGAACTTCAGGCTCGGTCTCAGCCTCGCTGCTGCAGCCCAGAGACTGCTGAGCCCTGGTCCGTCCGCCGGCACCCACTCCAGACATCCAGTCATGGATAAAGTCGAGCTGGTGCAGAAGGCCAATCTGGCCAAGCAGGCTGAGCGATATGATGACTTGGCAGCCTGCATGAAGTCCTTAACTGAGCAAGGAGCTGAATTATCCAAGAGGAGAGGAATCTTCTCTCAGTTGCTTATAAAAATGTTGTAGGATCCCGTAGGTCATCTTGGAGGGTCGTCTCAAGTATTGAGCAAAAGATGGAAGGTGCTGAGAATAAACAGCAGATGGCTCGAGAATACAGAGAGAAAATTGAGACCGAGCTAAGAGATATCTGCAATGATGTACTGTCTCTTCCGGCAAAGCGTTTGATCCCCAGTGCTCCACAAGCAGAGAGCAAAGTCTTCTATTTGAAAATGAAAGGAGGCTACTACCGTTACTTGGCCGAAGTTGCTGCTGGTGATGACAAGAAAGGGACTGTGGATCAGTCACAACAAGCATACCAAGAAGCTTTTGAAATCAGCGGAAAGGAAATGCAACCAACACATCCTATCAGATTGGGTCTGGCCCTTAACTTCTCTGTGTTCTATTACGAAATTCTGAACTCACCGGAGAAAGCCTGCTCTCTTGCAAAGACAGCTTTTGATGAAGCCATTGCTGCACTTGATACATTAAGTGAAGAGTCACACAAAGACAGCACGCTAATAATGCAATTACTGAGAGACAACTTGACATCGTGGACATCGGACACCCTAGGAGACGAAACTGAAGCAGGAGAAGGGGGGGAAAATTAACTGGCCTTCCTACTTTTGTCTGCCTCATTCTAAAATTTACACAGTAGACCATTTGTCATTCATGCTGTCCCACAAATAGTTTTTTGTTTACGATTTATGACAGGTTTATGTTACTTCTGTTTTAATTTCTATATTTCCCATGTGGTTTTTATGTTGAATATTAGGGGAGTAGAGCCAGTTAATATTTAGGGAGTTACCTGTTTTCATCTTGAGGTGGCCAATATGGGGATGTGGAATTTTTATACTAGTTATAAGTGTTTGGCATAGTACTTTTGGTACATTGTGGCTTCACAAGGGCCAGTGTTAAAACTGCTTCCACGTCTAAGCAACGAAAACTGCCCACATCTTGGTTTGTCCTGGTGGGGAATAAAAGGGATAATTGGTTCCAGATACAGGTGTAGTTATTGTGGGTACTTTAAGGTTTAGGGCACTTACAAGGCTGTAGTAGAAAGGGTATCCTGTAGATATTAAATGTGAACCACGAGTATCTGTGGAATACTCATTCTCGATGTGCACACCTTTGACTACAGTTGCAGGAGTGTTCCTTTAGTTGTGACCCAATTTACTCTGGTTAAGGGCAGAAATGGTTCACATTCCATTATTTGGAAAGTTACCTGCTGTTTGCTTTCATTATTTTTGCTACACTCCTTTTATTTGTATTTAAATGTTTCAGGCAACCTAAGAACAAATGTACAAGTGAAGACGCAGTAAAAATGAATTGCTTGATATCCATTACTTTATGTATATCAAGTATAGCAGCAAAACAAAAATCCCATGTATTTAACCTTTTTGTTAGTTTTTTTTTCTGTTTTGTTTTGTTTTGATTCTTTGCTCTTGTGATTTTTTTTTTTTTTGATACTTGCCTAACATGCATGTTCTGTAAAAATAGTTAACAGGGAAATAACTTGAGATGATGGCTAGCTTTGTTTAGTGTCTTATGAAATTTTCATGAACAATCTAAGCATAATTGTTAAGAACACATGTATTGAGTAGTTGTAAGTGGAATAAAAGTTTTGTGAATGGACTTTTCAACTACTTTCTCTACAGGTTTTCATGTAAATTAGATTCTTGGTTCTGAAACCTCTCTAAAGGAAATTGTACATTTTTGGAAATTTATTCCTTATTCCCTCTTGACAGCTAATGGGCTTTTACCAAGTTTAAATACAAAGTTTATCATAACAAAATACTACTAATATAACTACTACTGTTCCCAACCATGTCCTGTATTCCTCCCCTACCCTGAAAAAAAAAAAAAAAAGCTTTTTTTCAGAGACAGGGGATTGATTGGAAAAAAGTAATGCGTTCCATTTAAAATTTTGGCATATGGGGGAACCCTGGGTGGCGCAGCGGTTTAGCGCCTGCCTTTAGCCCACGGCACGATCCTGGAGACCTGGGATCGAATCCCACGTCGGGCTCCCTGCATGGAGCCTGCTTCTCCCTCTGCCTGTGTCTCTGCCTCTCTCTCTCTCTCTCTCTCTGTGTGACTATCATAAATAAATAAAAATTAAAAAAAAATTAAAAAAAAATTTTTGGTATATGGTATTTTCTACCTTAGGAAGACACAATGTTCTTGGCCCATCATGACATTGGGTAGCATTAACAAAGTTTTGTGCTTCCAAATCACTTTTGTTTTTAAGAATTTCTTGATATTGTTATAGCCTGCCTTCAATTTTGATCCTTTATTCTTTCTATTTGTCAGGTGCACAAGATTACCTTTATAGCCTTCTGTCTTGTCACCAACCATTCCTAGTTGGTGGCCATGTACTTGGAAAAAAGGCCACATGTTCTTTCTGGCTCCACTCAATGTCTAAGGATACCTTGCTTCCTTTGCTTGCATTCCACAAACTATTTCCCTCATCCTATTTACTGAAGCAAATCTCTCCTTAGTTGATGAAATTGTGTTTATGTCCTTGTAAACCCTACCCATCCTGAATGGTCTGTCATTGTCTGCCTTTAAAATCCTTCCTCTTTCTCTCTTTAAATAATGATGGGACTAAGTTATACCTAAAGCTCACCCTACAGACTATTTCCTCAGTACCTTGCAGAAAACACCAAACAAAAATACCATTTTAAAAGAGGTGTATTTTTTCTTCTTTTAGAATGTAAGCTCCTCAAGAGCAGGGGCAATGTTTTCTGTATATTCTATTGTGCCTAGTACACTGTAAATGCTCCATAAATATTGATGATGGTTAAAAAAAAGAAGAACTGCAGACTCATATTAATTTTGGAATGGTGTTTGAAGTTTCCATTACTAGACTTAATCGAGAACATTTTTTATTCTTAATAAATAGGTATTTACATTTTCTTGAAACCACATTTGATATAGATTACACAAAACTGTTAGCAAAGACAGATTATTTGGCATTGATATATTTTTTTGTTAATTTTTCCTTTTGAAAAATTGATTATAGGCAGAACCCTCTTTGGGAATAGAGGGTTCCTCTCTTTAATCAACTGAATGCATTTCTGGAAAATTATCCTTCCACATCACTCCAAAAGACATTAAATCCAAACACGAAATATGATATTGTCTCATCTGAACCCAGAGATAAGCCATTTTGCTTATTTATAGGACAGACTGATTACTAACTACTAATTAAAACTCCCAAAATGAATTACTTACCTTTTCTTTCTTGAAAACAAGCAGAGGGATCCCTGGGTGGCGCAGCGGTTTGGCGCCTGCCTTTGGCCCAGGGCGCGATCCTGGAGACCCGGGATCGAGTCCCACATCGGGCTCCCGGTGCATGGAGCCTGTTTTCCCTCTGCCTGTGTCTCTGCGCCTCTCTCTCTCTCTGTGACTATCATAAATAAATAAAAAATTAAAAAAAAAAAAAAAAAAAAAAGAAAACAAGCAGAGATGAGGAAGTAAATAGATATGTTTTATTATGAGTGACCCAGGATACAGGAAATAGAAAGTACACTCAGTAGACAGGCATTCCTCAATTAACATTTATTCACTTAAAATTTTGAAGCCACTGAAGTAAACAACTATTTAATGATTAATATAGCTGCATGAAAAAGAATTCATTGAGACTTGCCATTTGTATACCAGGTACTAAGGATACAGAAAGAGAGATTTACCATGAAGCTAATAAAGCTTAAGTTCAGTGTCCTTTGGGATCCCTGGGTGGCGCAGCGGTTTGGCGCCTGCCTTTGGCCCAGGGCGCGATCCTGGAGACCCTGGGATCGAATCCCACGTCTGGCTCTCGGTGCATGGAGCCTGCTTCTCCCTCTGCCTCATTCTCTCTCTCTCTCTCTCTCTGTGTGTGACTATCACAAATAAATTTTTTTTTTAAAAACAGGCTTTTTTTTTTTTAATTTTTATTTATTTATGATAGTCACAGAGAGAGAGAGGCAGAGGGAGAAGCACCGGGAGCCCGACGTGGGATTCGATCCCGGGTCTCCAGGATCGCGCCCTGGGCCAAAGGCAGGCGCCAAACCGCTGCGCCACCCAAGGATCCCTATCACAAATAAATTTAAAAAAAATTTTTTTAAGTTCAGTGTCCTTCACTTGTGTGAAACCCTTCCAAGGCTAATATGTTCACATGGATAAGTTTCTTTTGGGAGGGGGTTAAAATTAGCAAAAGTAAGGTATTTAAACAATCAGTAAATTCAGTTATCACTCTTCACTCAGACTTTCTATTTGTCACATTTGCCTTTGTGTTGGGAGGTACTAGATTATCTACAATTATTATTATTATTATTATTTTGGTACTGATTAAGGGAAAGTTGAATTGGGACACATTTGGCCTCAGAGGACACACTTATATAATCACATGTGTGTATAGTCGAATTATTGCTGGTTGTCCATTGTACAAATGGCTTCCAGAAATACTGCAGTCCCTATTGTGCTGATTCACATCACATTATATAGTGTAGAGGTTGTAGCTCAATATAAACTATAGATCATTTTTATATTACTGAGTAATAAGAAAACAAATAAATCTTAGTGGCAAAAATTAATACGGATTAACTATGTTACAATTCCACCAGGGCAGGGATCTGGCCATGGTGCAGAGGCATTCTCGAGCTCAAGGTCTCATGAGGCCAAAATCAAGATGTTAGCTTAGTTGCATTCTCATTTGGGGTTCTTTTCCAAGCTTACGTATTATGGCAGAATTAAGTTTTTGCTGTTGTAGGACTGACATCCCTATTTCCTTGCTGGCACTTATCTAGGCACTGCTCTTAACAGCTAGCGCTGCCTGCATCCCTTGCCACAGGGCTGACTCCATCTTCAAAGCCACCAATAGAGAATCTGCTTTTCATTTTTTTTCTTTTTAAAGATTATTTATTTATTAGAGAGTGAGAGAGCTCGAGCAGAGAGGAGGAGCAGAGGGAGAGGGAGAAGCAGACTTCCTGCTGAGCAGTGGGGCTCCCTGCTCCTGGGATCATGACCTGAGCTGAAGGCAGATACTTAACCAACTGAACCACCCAGGCGTCCATGCCTTTCATTTTTAATCCCTCATGTTTTGCATCTATTTTTGTCAGGAAGAGCCTGTTCCTTTAAAATACTCAACTGATTAGGTCTGGCCCACCAGCATAATTGTACTACCTTGAAGTCAACTGACTTGGGACATTAGTTACATCTGCAAAACCCCTTCACTGTAGCACTTAAATTAGTATTTGATTAAACAACTGGAAGAATGTTTGTGTATAGGAGAGAGTGAGGCTTGAGGGCCATCTTTGATTTCTGCTTATCATACTTACTATGCCCAGCACTGGACATAGGAGGGTTAGTAGAAGGTGTACCTCTTATAAAGCTGTTTTAAAAGTTAATTAATTTGTTATTTAACGTTGGCTCCACACCCAGCATGGAGCCAAATGCAGGGCTTGAATTCGCACCCTGGAGATCAAGACCTGAGCCGAGATTAAGAGGCCAGGTGCGGGCAGCCCTGCTGGCTCAGTGGTTTAGTGCCGCCTTCAGCCTAGGGTGTGATCCTGGAGACCTGGGATCGAGTCCCACGTCAGGCTCCCTGCATGGAACCTGCTTCTCCCTCTGCCTGTGTCTCTGCCTCTGTGTGTGTGTGTGTGTGTCTCATGAATAAATAAATAAAATCTTTAAAAAAAAGAGAATGTTCTGGCTCAGTAAAAAAAAAAATAAAGAGTCCAGGTGCCGCAAAGGTTTTCAACTCAGAATATATATCTTCAAAGACTTGGAAGAAAAATTCCAGCATAAATAAAGTGAAAACTTATGCCAAAAATTGACATAACTCTAATATACCATTTTAACTGCGATGTTTTGATTAAAACTAATATAAAATTACAGACTCCTAATTTATTTATTAGAAACCTAGAGGTTTTTACTTATAAAAAAACAAAGCATTCATAAAAAATTAACAGACTGCAATAAAAGTAATAAAGATGAGTGATAAAATTAATAAAAAGTATCCTGTCACGGAGAATTGAATCGTAACAAAGGGTTATACAGAACACACAAGTTGTTCATTACAAGGAAGAAGTAAATTCTGAAAAGAGGTAATAAGTAGGCTCAGTGCCTGTCTTGGACTCAGAGGAAAGACCTGATCCCTCTGCTTGAGAGTACCTTGCACATTACAAACACTGAAGCACAGGGGCATCTGAGTGGCTCAGTCTGTTCCACGTTTGCCTTGGGCCCAGGTCATGATCCCAGGGTCCTGGGATTGAGCCCAGGACCTGGCTTCCTGCTCAGCTGGGAGTCTGCTCCTCCCTCTCCCACTGCCCCTCCTCCTGCTCATGCGAGGGGATGTGCACACTCTCTGTCTCATAAATAAATAAATAATTATTTTAAAAAAACAAACCAAAACAAAAAAGCAAATACTGAAGCACAGAGATTGTGAAGGTTTTTTTTTTTTTTTTTTTTTTTTTACCCCATAGGAAAGTTTGGTAACCGGCAGAGAAACAGATACTATGAGGAGAGGATGTGTAAGGAGGTGGTTCCCGAAAGCCAAGGAGAGTGACAAAGAGCAGAAGAGAGTGTTTGGGTTAGGAGGAAAGCTGCAATCTGGCCCATGGAATGGGGAGCTGCTTCCAGTTGGTCACCCCAAGTCACCCAGGTGGGTGTCTAGGCAGATCAGTGTCCCTAACCATTTGCTCTTTTCCCCCTATCTTCTCAGTTGGGGTAGCTTTGAGAGGTGAAATTCCAGAAGGGGATGGGTCTTTGTGAGGAAATAGAGAAGGCAGGTGCCCATCCTGGCCCCCTGAGGAACTTAACCAGGTCACTCCTGTCTGGCTTCCAGGTAGGTCCAGGCACCACCCAAGAGTTCAAGTCTAGCCAGCCCCTGCTCACGGACACAGTATATATGGAAGTATATATGGGAAGGAGAAAAATTAAGCCCAGTTTCTAGGTAGCTTGCCTGATGAACAAGGTAATGCAATTAATTGAGGTAGAAGGCCAGGCATGTGGACAAGAAGGGAGAGTCAGACTTCTGTTTTGGGCATGTAGAATTGAAATGCCAATAGATATCCAAGTGGAGATGTCCAATGAGCAACTGGACATTTGAGTCTGGAGCTTCTGGGGAGTGGTCTGAGCCAGAGACAGAAATACCAAATAGCTGGTACTATTGTCAGGGGCAAATGTTTTTGTCAAGTACTTGATAGGCATTTAGAGGCCTTCCATTGCAGATTATATATTTACATCATCTACTACTTATTTTTTTAAAAGATTTTATTTATTTATTCATGAGAGACACAGGGAGAGAGAGAAGCAGAGACACAGGCAGAGGGAGAAGCAGTCTCCATGCAGGGAGCCCGACATGGGACTTGATCCCAGGGCCTCCAGTATCAAACCCCGGGCCGGAGGTGGCCCTAAACTACTGAGCTACCCGGCTGCCCATCTACTACTTATTTATCTATTAATTCTCTGACAATTATTGTTAAAAATTCCTATCAGCTTAATACCATTGAAAATATGACAAGTCAAACCAAATCACCTCATCTGCACAACAAATTTGATACAGTTTTTTAGATCTTTATTTCATAGAGAAAGAGATGGAGGCTTAAAGAGATTAAATAATTTCTCATGTCATGACAGCTAGTAAGTGGTGGTGCGAGATGCTGGATATATGGGTCTAATGAGAGTTCTGACCTCCACACACAAATTTAGAAGTCATCAGCACGTAACACCTAAGAAAAACGTATTTGTCCTCCACAAGAAGGTGATGGACGCTTTCTGCTCATGAAAAAGGGATATATTGGGTCTCCCCAGAGAACTCACAGGATGGTATATATAGTAAATCAGGATTAGAAGCCTGATTTCTCTGCACGTCAAGAGTGAATCCATCTTTCAGGAATGGACTCCCATTAACCTAGTTTATGCGTCTGGTTTTTAAATGCAGAAAGTCAAATTGCGATAAGAAATCACTGTTTCAGAAACAGGAAAATATGAAATCCACGCAACTAGTTTTTTCTTATCCTGGACAACAAATAAAGTTTATGGAAATATTTAATGACTTTAAGCTAAGAGGTCATGAGACATCCGTCTCACTTTTGGGATAATCTTTTCAGGGAAAAACATCTGGCTTATCAGTTCATCCACTCTCTCACTTCATAATCTGATGGTCTCTCTCTGACCTGCATGATGTATCAGTTTGGCCTCTGATGGCATTTATAACCCTGGCCCAATGGTCTTAACCAAGTACCAAACACTTTGATGAATGAAAAACTCCCCCAAGTAGTATTTCAATAGAGAATGCCAGTTTTTATATCTAAAGATCTTCCTTTTTCAAGCCTTGAAGGCTGGCCAACGTCCTTCTGGTATATAGTCACTTCAGACACTTCAACAAATTCAATCAAATTACCTTCAAGCTATGGCCCTGAGACCAATATGGATCTTTAGGGCACTCCCATAATTTTATTTTGCTGTATATTAAGCACTCAGCCTCATTAATTACTGACCATGTGACATAGCCAAGTATTTGATTCCATCTATATTTCAGTTTCTTAATCTGCAAAGTGGGGAAGTCAGAGGGTCACTGTGCAGTGCCCAGGATGTGGGAAGCTTTCAGTATAACTTCTGATATTATCATCATTATATGCTGAATTTCTACAGTGACTCTCAAGATACAAATGTATTTCCAGGTTCTTAGGTGAACCTCTGCTGTAAAATCCAGTGACTATGATGGCAGTCATAGATGGTTTTGAGGCTAAAAAAAATGGGACAGTGGCTTTGTAATATGAGCCACAAAATTGAATAGAGAAGCAATTAGAGAAATTTTTAAAAATTAGGCAGGAAACGTTATGTGATTTTTTTCTCTTTTATTCTTCCCATCTCTCTCTCTCTTTCTTTCTTTTTCTTTCCTTCTTTCTTTCTTTCTTTCTTTCTTTCTTTCTTTCTTTCTTTCTTTCTTTCTTTCTTTCTTCTTTCTTTCTTTCTTTCTTTCTTTCTTTTCTTTTCTTTTCTTTTCTTTTTTTTGTAATTGCAGGATTTTAGCAGTTTGGTAAAGTTCATGGATGCCTTCTCAAAATAATGATTTTAAATGTACAAAATAGGAGTGCCTGAGTGGCTCAGTAGGTTGAGCATCCAACTCTTGATTTCAGCTCAGGTCATGATCTCAGGGTTGTGAGATTGAGCTCTGTGTTGGGTTCTGCATTCAGTGGGGAGTCTGCTTTTCTCTTTATCTCCCCCTCTCTGCCCTTCCTTGTGGTCACGCTCTCTCTCTTACTCCCTCTCCTCAAAAATAAGTAAATCTTTAGAAAAAATACAGGTACAAAATACAATACAGGGATTACAAAAAATTAAATTATATTGGAGTTATTACACAAATATTCCCTAAATTTGTGTTAGAGTAATATATGAGCTTCTTTATTAATATATTAATTAAAAAATCTACCCAGAGGTCTAACAATGACCATAATTTAGCAGTTGGGATGAATTTAAATAATATGACAAGATAGTTGTACCAATTATATTGTATAATGAAAATATCTATGTTTCTATTGGTGAAAAAGCCGTAAGTGCTACTAATACCACTATGGTTTGTTGATCACAATCATAATTGAAGAAGGTTAAATTTCAGCTAGAATTAATAAAAATAAAGATGCAATTTCTCCATTTCCATGTGGTTCACAGACCCCATGTTAGGAAATGATGTATCAAAAGGGTGGAAGTACAGACACTAAAAGAAGAAAGAATGTTTCAAGGAGAACCTGATTAATGCACTTAGTGGGAAGAGTAGAAATTATAAAGATGAAAATGCTTATTGGGTTTATCATGTAGTCAGGATCATCAGCCAACAAACAGTGTAGCTTCATTAGAGCAGCCTGGAGCATAAACCAGGTAACAGTAGTTTAAGGATGAGTCAGGGAGGGGAGTGCAAATAGGAGGCAGGGGAGAGATAAATGTAGACATCACTTTTAAGGCACTTGGCTGTGAAGGACTTAAGAGGAAGTGCCATAGATAAAAAGTGCATTAGTCTCAGGGAGGGCTAGGTTACTAGGAAAGAGGTCTGGACATATAGTGTGTGTCTGGCACAAAGAGCTGGAGAAAGGGAGAAGTCGGAAAGTCGGACAGTCAAGAGAGGGGAAAACACATGAGAGAGAGACGTCTGAGGAGGCAGGAGGCATGAGGACAAGAGGGCAAGCAAAGGAACCCACCCTGGATGGAAAATGGCACACTGCTTCCCCTGAGGGTGGATGCCAATGCATCTTCTCTACTTTTGGTAGAGGCAGTAAGACCTAAAAGCCTACAATTTATATATCAGGTGGGATATTGTTGACCTCTGGAAACAACAGAAAGCCCAGCATTTGGGATTTATTATTTAGTTTCATCAGTTTAAGGAATAAAGGTGATTTCTTGGCTCACTCAATTGAGAAAGTCAGTTTTAGCATAGCTGCCTCTCTAAGAGCTTTGCAGCTCTGCTTGCCTGCAGGATTCAGCTTCATCTTCAGGCTGGCAGCCCCATGGCCGAAGAGTTGTAGGGTGCACCACCATACAGGAAAGGTTCTGGGGCAAGCAAGCTGTTTCCTCCAGGTGGGCTCTTTTCTGAGAACTCGCTAGCAAAGCTCTCCCTACATCCCACTGGCCTAAAATGCATTACCGTTTTTGGACCATGGCCTGTGGCAGAGAAATTCTGTTCTGGGCTTGGCTTACCCACCACTGGGTAAGTTCCTGAATCATCACCAGCAGAAGGCACTGTATTCCCTGTAACACAGCCATTGTCAAGCAGAGCGCTGACACACAGGTGTGTGTTGGATACTTGCAGTTGTTAGAAGGATTCCCAGTGGAAGCCAAGATGTAAAACATGCTAAGATGTGTGGCACAGTCCTGCAGAGTAAAGAACTGGCCGGCTTAAATGCCAGTTGTGGTTAGGGCTGTAGACAAAGGAGCCCACCCTTGAATTTCACTAGCTTCATAAGGAAGTGCAGTAAGATAAAACATATATTTGATCTTTGTCCCTTCATTCTGGCATAGAGGTCCTAAAACCCTTGGAATTTCCTGAGCAATAGGAGCGTCTTGTTTTTCGTTTTGTTTGTTTGTTTTTTAATAAGGAGCACCTTATATCACACTTGATAATGCTAATTGATGCAAAATGTTGGGATCCAAGAGCTAATGACAAAGAAAGAGTTCTTGAGATGTCTTTGGTGTGAAAAAGATGGTTTTATTAAAGCATGGGGCATGTGGGCAGAAAGAGCTCCACTGGGGTTGTGAAGAGCTACTGATTATATACTTTCAAGTTGAGAGAGGGTTAGGATAGTGTAAGTCTCTGAGGAATTTGGAAGCAAGGTTTCTAGGGGTCATTTACTACTGTCTAGTAAAACCTTAGACAGGTGACTTTTCAGATGTATATCAGTGGGCTGTAAGTTTAGAGGAAGATTGCTAACATATATCTTGGGGGTGAGTGGGGGTAGGGTAGAGGTAAAGGAAGTCTCCAAAGGGATTTTTATATGTTAAGGAAGACTTACAGGATCCTGAAGTTTAGGCTAATATCAAGCTAAGGCTGCCTTTTGTCTCTAGCAAAGTATTAAAACACAGAGGCAGTTGAGTTCCTGGAGGAAGGTCACCCTGCCTGTCCTAAGGACTTGTCACTGGGCTGTAAGCTGTAAGGAAATTTAACTTTTTCTCTATTTCTTTTGCCTTTGTTCTCCACATCACTAATGAGGTCACTTAAGGTGGGTTCCCTACATGGCCTCAGGATGGGGCTGGTCACCAGAAAAACCAAGTGATTGGGGGCTGGGGATATCAAGGTCCACCTACCAACCTCCAGGAAGGGAGGAGGTGCTGCAGAGTAAGCCCTATGAAAATCTTGAACAAGGAGAAATCTGATGGGCTGCTGGGTTGGTGAACATGTGGAGGTGCTGGGAGCCTGGTGTGTCCTGAGAGTGAATCTCTCTCACCTGGGTCTTTCTCAGTAAAGAAGTAAATGCAAGTGAATGTTTCCCCTAGCTTTGTGAGACATTCTAGCAAATTGTCAGCAATTCAGGTGGCCCCTGGGTCTTGCAATTGGTGTCTAAAGTGGGGGCGGTCTGGTGGGTCTGAGCCCTCAAACTATGAGATCTGATGGTATCTCCAACTCGATAGTGTCAGAATTGAGTTAGATTTGTAGGACACCCTGTTGGTATCTGCTGAGAATTGCAGAACTGCTTGGTGGGGTTGAAAACACCGAAGGAGGATATGGGTATCTGAACAAGAATCTGGAAAGGGGCTAAGCAGGTGCAAGGGAGGCAACCAACAACAGCTACTGTAGGTACCACAGATCTCAGAAGCAGGGGGCCTAGTGTTCAAATCCTGACTACCTCTTTGCAGCTGTGTGATCTTGGGCAAGTTCATCAATCTTTAAAAGCCTTATATCTTTAATAAGAAAAACTAGAATAACAGCTACCTCATAGATTACTGAGTGGGTTAATGAAAGAATGGGTGCAAAGAGTCTTAAATATCCTGGGCCACAGAAGGGACTCAATGCATGTTTCCTTTCTTCCTGTGCTTTCATGCATTAGTTTACAATATAGCCACTTGATAGTATCTGAAACGATCAGCACTTTGCTGGTTCTAACAAATGTTTTTTGAGGCGCTAATATCTGCTAATGAGAGCACGAGCCATCGTTGAAACCATTAGATCAGGAACATTACAGATGGTCCCTGCACAATGTGTTCATGCCCCAGATGGTTCGCAGTAGCAAATCTGTATTAATAAGCAGGAATAGACATATCAGTTTTAGCTTTGGGCTTTTATTTCTTCTTAAATATACTATTGCCATATAAAATAAATAAAATATGTATGTACACATATGTTTGCCTTTCTATATGTTTCACAATTAGGTAAAGATACATAATGCCCTTCATTCTAGTGTATCTTCTTGCCTTTCAAACACAGGCCTTTGTGCATTCTGTTCTCTCTGTCTGGAAGATAACACTTCCCTTTCAGAGTCCATGTAAATCATTGAATTTTCTGGAAGCCTTCCCAATTTTGCAGACTAGATAGGATCCTTTGTTTTTGTTTTCCTAGCCTTGTATTTTTGTTATTGATTGCTGGGTTACTAACCACCCCGAAATTCAATGGTTTCAACATTAACAGCGTTATTTCCCATGATTCTTTGGATCAAGTAGTTCTTCTGCTTCACATGGTCTTGACTGAGATGCAGAGATAGCTGAACAAGGCTGGCATATCATGCTGGCCACCAACTGGGAGTTCAGAGCCTTTAGGTATCCCCCATGTGGACCATGCAGCTAGCTAGTGAGCTTCTTCACAAAACGGCAACTGAATGGCAATTGGCTTCTAAGAAAGTGCATTCCAAGAGGTCTAGTCCCATTGTGCATGTGCACATCAAACCTCTGCACCATGTTTGTAATATCACATTAGTCAAAGTTAGTCACATGGCCAAACAAATGTCAAAATGGAAGGGAATGTTGCACACAGGAAAAATACCAGGAGGCATGATTCCTTGGGAGCCACCCAAGTCAATACCATCCAGTGAACCTTTCCTTCATAGGACTCATTATTATTTATAATTAGATATTTATACATGTTATTCTTTTCTTTCTCAACAAACTCTAAGACCCAGTAAAACAGTGTTTTTTTTTGTTTTTTGCTAACTGTTGTGAAGCAGACCCTTAAATAAACTTTAAGTATCACAAATCTCTTTTAATTAAATTTTTTACACTTGAAAAGTTTTTTTTATAAAATCTTTTTTTTAAAGATTTTATTTATTTATGAGAGAGAGAGACAGAGGGGGAGAGAGAGAGAGAGAGAGAGAGAATGAGGCAGAGACACAGGCAGAGGGAGAAGCAGGCTCCATGCAGGGAGCCTGACATGGGACTCGATCCCGGGCCTCCAGGATCACTCCCTGGGCTGAAAGTGGCACTAAACTGCTGAGCCACACAGGCTGTCCCACTTGAAAGGTTTTGACAAAGCTCAAGTGACTGGGAATTTAACCATAGGTGTCACCATGCAGGACTTACAAATGAGATTGGTCCAAAGATGACCTGACCATTGCTAGCTGATTATACACCACTTCCACACTATTCAGGGGAGAGTTGCAGGTCTTCTTGTGCTCCTGTCATGGCTGAGGGGATGGAGGGGTGTTTCTCTCTCACCTCAAGTCTAGTTACAGGGACTTAAAAAACTATTTGGAGAACATAACATGCGATCCTTGGATTCGGATGCACCATCCATGCTAACATCTCATTGTTTGTGGGCACCAGCCTTGTTCCTAGACATCAGATCCTGCCAGGCTTTCCCTATGAATGGAGGAATGGCTTCCAGAGAAATGTCTATATGTCTTGGACAGATACCCAGTGACGTCTTCTGCTAAGCAACATGAGTTCCCTTTGCTGAGTTCTTTCCATGTACCACGGATGTCACGTATATTATTTCTAATTTTATGACAATCCTGCAAAATGGGCAAGTTTCATTCACATTTTCCAGATAAGCGCACTGAGGTTTTCCAAGATCACACAGCTAATAAGTAGAAGAGCTGTACTTTGAATCAGGTGGATCAGTCATCAAAATTCACGTCCTTTCACTAGTGTCCCACTGTCACAGGTCAGGCAGACATGGAGAAGATATGTCTTCAGGGGAAGACACAGAGACCCAGTACTCCAATATCTTTGGGGTACAAGATATTTACTAGGGTTCAACACTCATGAAAGGAAGGGGAGAAGCAGTATTAGGCAGATGGAGAGGCTGTGCTGGAATGAAGGCCTCAGGGATCCCACAGAAGCCCTAGAACAAATGTCCATGAAGGGTCCCCTTCAGGCAGAGAGTTGGGCCTTACTCCTCTGTGTCACTCAGGCACAGGAAGCAGGCAGCCCTGGTATGATGGATTATTCGTGTCAACTTGACTGGGACATGGCGTGCCCAGGTATTTGGCTAAACAGTATTTCTGGATGTATCTGTGGGAACATTTCTGCCTGAGATTAGTATTTGAATTGGTAGAGTGAGTGAAGCGGACTGTTTTGCTCAGTGTGAGTAGGCATCATCCCATCAGAATAAAAAAAGAGGGAGATGCCTATCCTTGGGCAGGGTGGCTCTCTGTAGCTGAGACCAGCCCCAAAGTGGCTGACAGCTAGAGGCCGTCTGATGACTGTACAACCCACAGCTGGCAGCACATCCTTCCGTGAAGGGCTCTTGGCCATATACCTCCCCATGTCTACCACATACCTCTGAGCTATTGATTTTAATTTTCCTTCAGTATTTTCATTTAAAAATTACACTATATTTTTATTTGTTTTAATAATAATATTATTGTGAGATCCATTTAATAGCTTATCAGATTGGAGTATGTGACTCCTATGTTTAAAATCTGGCACCGATTCAAATAGGAAACTTGATGTGTACATTTTATCACAATAAAGAAAGTCTATGCCTGCTACATATTACCTGTGTGAGAATCTACAGGATCTACGGAACCTATCAGAATTAGGTCTTAAACTGAATTTACAAGCTTCTGCTATTGATCACTGTCCTCCCCCACTCTTAGCCTCCCATCTCATACTCCCTCGCTTCTGGACAATGCTTCAGCAATACTGAACTTTTCACTGATTCTAGAATATCCCATCTTCTGTAACTACTCAGTAGTTTCGCAATTCCCAGATTATCTGCATCATGCTTCCTTGACTTCTCTATCTGATGAAATCCTACTGATCCTTCAAGATAAAATATTAAATATATTTTTACTCTCCTAACAACTTTTTGTTGTATCCCTGTGTTTTCCCATTATGTAGCTTCTAAAGTATTCTTGATTTACATGTACATGCATGTGTATGATTTGGTTATTCATACAGTTTTTTCATCATTGCATTGTGTTAGGATGATTTTGGCTGCAGGTAATAAAAAGATAGGTCTTGCCTCTCTTTTGGCTCCATCCCTTTAGCCTATAATTCTATTTAATATAAGTAGACATTGCAAAATCCAGTGGATATGTTTCGGTTCTTAATTTACTTGACTTCAACTCTAGTGATCCATGGCTGTGTGTAGTGTAATAACAAATGTGGATTTTGTCTCAGCTTCCAGGCATAGGGCTTCAAAAATCCTTGGAATTTCCCATGTGATAGGAGTGTCTTTGTTCTGCTAATGAAATAAGGTAGGATGGGTGCCCTAGAGAGCTTCTGGATGGGGGCTTGCCACCAGAAAGAGCAACCACAGGACTGGAGATGTAGGACATTCAGCCTGCCCCTAGGGAGGGTGACTGGAGATTGAGTTCAGGCATGTGGCCAATGATTTAATCAATTGTGCCTATGTAATGAAACCCCAATAAAATCTCTGGACACAGAGGTTTGGATGAGTTTATTGGTTGGTGGACATATTGATGTGCCAGGAGAGCAATTGCCCTCATCCAATGGGCCCAGGGCATAGAAGCTGCGCATCTGGGACCCTCTCAGACCTTGTCCTACATGTATCCATTATAATAAAACTGTAAGTGTTAGGTAAAGCACTTTCCTGAGTGCTATGAGTCATTCTAGTGAATTATTGAACCTGAGGGGGTCGTGAGAACCTCTGGATTTGTATTCAGTTAGTCAGAAGTGAGCGTGGCCTGGGGACTTCTTGAGACCTGCAGCTAGCATCTGAAGTGAGGGCCAATTTGTGGAGAGCTTTGCCCTCAACCTGTGGGATCTGTGTCTCCTCTGGATGAATCATGTTAGAACTGAATTGCAGTATACCCAGATGGAGTTGAAATGAAATACCACATAATTAACTATCCAAATACCTTGTTATTGAAAATAATTTAAAAATCACAATCTTTCACAGTTCTGCAGGTTGACTGAGCTCAACTGATCAGTCCTCACCCGAGGTCTCCCACACAGGTGCGGGGAGAAGGCAGCTGTGGCCTGGGCAGATGTCCCTGGGCTGGGCTGTTTGGGCATTTCTCTCTTTGGCTGACTTGGTCTTTCTCACAGTGTGGTGATCTCAGGAAAGTCAGACTTCTGCATGCTGGTTATATTGCAGGATTTCTTTTCCTTCCATGTCCACTGGTCTTGGTCCGCTGCTTTGAAGAATGAAGAGATAGACCAGAAGAAGGGTGGTGAGCAGTAAAGCAAAGTTTACTGAGCAATAGTACAAAGCTCCCAAAGAGGGAGGGGACCCGAGAGGGTAGCCACTGGAGTTTCTAAGTCTAGGAGTTTTTATGGGTTTGTTGGTGGGCTGTTTTATTCTGTTAACCCTCCATGCACCTGTCACCCAATCAGGTTTTTGTTATCTACCTACCATATGGGAAAGAGTGGAAGGCTCCTTCCAGGGTAGTGTAAAATCCTTTTAAGTGGGTTTCCTCTAAGTGTGGGTCCCCTTTTTATCTCTCCGCCTTTCTTCCAACTATTCTTCATTATCTGGCTTCCCCCTGATGGAGCACCGTAAGAGACAAGAATTGGAAACTGTTGGTCTCTTAAAATCAAGGGCAGAAAATGGGCACAGCACCACCAGCACTGTATTCTGTTGGGAAAACAGTCACAAAACCCACCCAGACTGGAGTAGAGGGGACATAGAACATCATTCCTTGGTAGAAGGAGCATCATAAATAATTTTTAAAGGGTTTTATTGATTTACTTATGAAAGACACACAGAGAGGGAGGCAGAGACATAAACAGAGGGAGAAGCAGGCTCCCTAAGGGAAGCCTGATGAAAGACTCGATCCTAGGACCTTGGGATCATGACCTGAGCCAAAGGCAGATGCTCAACCACTGAGCCACCCAGGTGCCCCCAGCATCATAAATAATTTTGTAGCCATCTTCAATCTGCCTCATCTTCTTTTCTACATTTGGGACAGTTCACTACAAATGATATGGCATGTCCCCTGGGTTTTCTTTGATCTTTGACTAGTTTTCTCTAGCCTTTTCCAGTGCTATCTTCTTTCCCCTACTCTCACTTGAACATCCTTTTTTTTTGTTTTTTTCACTTGAACATCCTGTTGCCCTTTCTCTCTCTCTCCTCATTTACCTTGACAATCATAGCCACTCATATGATCATTACCACCTTCAGGCTGATGATCCCCCAAATCTCTGAAGGCTACTCAAATGTTCTGACTCATATATCTAAGAAACTGTTATAATACCCTGGTCTGAACAGGCTTTGTGCCCTTAGTAGGGCTCCTACCCACTCACAGGCAGAGCCACAAGTTTTATCATAAAGCTGGCTGGGTCTTCCTTGTTTTGTTTTCCTGAGAGTCTCCTGCTTCTAGCCAACAGTAACACATTCATGGCAACCTGTATATTTCCAGGATGACCCAGGTAGTAGACTCCCCAAATGTCCAAAAGATATGGGAAAGCTAACTAGCTGTTTGAACAAGAATGATTTACAAGACCCTTTAAAATATTTCACTGAAGAATATGCACTCAGTAACGTCCAGGTCACTCAGTCATAAGAAGTATAGATATGGTTTGCATGTTTCTATTAACTGCATTTTTTCATAATTACACTTTCATAGTTAAGAAATGAACAACCCGACTCATCAATTCATGATCCACAGCACGCATTCCTACAAAAACAATTCCAGTTGGACCCTTTCTCACAGACCATGTGGACATGGCATTCAATCATAAAAAAAAAAAAAGCTGGTAGTTGTCCCTGAAAACATACTTAAAAACAGATAAAGATCTAAAAGATCTGTTCACTTAAAAAGAGAAAAAGAAATGGACTACGTACATTGTTTCAATAAATCCTAATTTTGTTTTATTTATATAACAGTTTTTGTTAACTTTGTTGTATTCACACTTGAGTTTTGTGTTAGAAGACCATTTCTGTGATGCATCACTTATGAGATCCAAGGTGTAAGGACTTATGTATGGATATGGGTCATCGATGTGGTTTCTTCCTTATAACTGGTCCAAATCTGGGACTGATCTTAGTAATCAGCCCACTATGCAAGTATTCCAATTTGTGGATATACCAACATTTGGCACCCTCAATCTGATGTCATCTTCAACACTTAGCAAACATCTGTAAGGCACCGTGTTCTGTGCTGTGGAGGATATAAAGCCTAAAGAGTTAAGATCAATGAAGGAGAGAGGAGTTCCAGACAACTGACAAGACAGTGTATCTAGGTGAGAGTGTCAATGAGGAACGGGCTTGTTGTAGCATGCAGGGAATTAACTATCGCTTTCCACTGGAGGGAATAAACGGATAAGCATTCCAGACAGAAGGAACAGAGCAGAGGCACGGATCAGGAAAGATCAGGCTGTGGTTGGGAATGGTGAGTAAGCCCTTTGCTAGGGCACAGAGTACGTGCAGATGGGTACTGTGGAAAAAAGTTGAATGAAAAATTGGGGTGGCTTCACTCAGAGAGAGATGAGTCATGGAAGCTTTCGAGCATAATTGGGACTTGCTCCCAACATGTTTCCATTATTGTGTCTCTCAGGGAGTGTCATGTCCGTGTTTGATTGCACAGGTGCCTTGTTCTCACTCTTCCCTGATAGGAGAAGACTCATCTTAAAAGAAAAAAGGAAAACCAAACAAAAAATCCTGTCCTCGAACTGAGGTCCTTTCTGATAACTTCCTCCCTAAATAGCAAAGCCTGTCAAAATAGGCTAGAACCTGTGTCTCGATGCCCCCTCCTGATAGGTTTTTAAAAAACCTTTGACCCATCACCAGCAACAAAAATCCACTTTTAAAGAAATTACATGAGACACGTACTTACTGAAGAAAATTTAGAAAATACATATGTCCAAAAATATAAAATTAAAATTCACCCATTAATCAATGCCTCAAAAACAACTGTGGTTGAAATGTTGGTTTCATATGTTCTTCTGCTCAATGTATTATATATTATCTCTCTATGCATAAACTGCTTGACTTAAAAAAATTATATGGCTTATTTTATAATCTGCTTTCTTTGCTAATTAACACTACATGACTAGTAATCCATATCATTAAATATTTTTCTACAACTTCGATTTTTTAGGTCAGATTTATTAAAGTATAATTTATATGCAGTAGACTTTACCCTTTTTTAAGTGCTTAGTTTGATCAGTTTGAAAACAACGTACACTCATTTAAGTCCCACAAAACCAAGATATAGAACATTTCTGTAAGCCTCAAGTTTCTTTTCCAACATTTCAACTATAGTTGTGATAACCCTTTGTAATTTTCCTTTGTGATATTCCCAGGTAAAATAAATTTTTCCCAGTTTTACTTTGGTCATAGCACTTGAAATATTGGATTTATTTACATAAATAGCATGTAAATAAATGGCAAGTAATTTCCTACTAGATTGGGAATTAATTTTTCACTTTTATATTCTGGGTACTCAGCCAGAATAGAGTTTGAGGATCTATTGTACAACATGGTGGCTACAGTTGATAGCACTGAATTGTACAATTGAAATTTGCTAAGAAAGAACTTAAATGTTCTCACACAAATATATAGTATACATATTCATATATATGATGATGAATGTCTTAATTTACTAGATGGCCAGAATCTGTTCACAGTGGATACTATGTCAAATCATCACGATGTACACTTTAAATATCTTACAGTTTTATTTGTCAATTATGCCTCCATAAAGCTGGAGGGACAAAAAGAACACTGTTCTTGGAGTTCAGTTACATGAGTCTACTGGCTCAAACACTTGGACAAGTTAACTTGCCTTGGACAAGTCCCTAACCATCTCGCAGTACAGGCAGCTTTGGGATTTGCTGGAAAAGAAATGGTAAAAACAGTAAATGATGACAGAGTGGCATACAGATCATACTGTGAATGTCATGAGCTCCCCTAAGAATTATCTGCTACCTGGGCAGCCCTGGTGGCACAGCGGTTTAGCGCCGCCTGCAGCCTGGGGTGTGATCCTGGAGGCCTGGGATCGAGTCCCACGTCAGGCTCCCTGCATGGAGCCTACTTCTCCCTTTGCCTGTGTCTCTGCCTCTCTCTCTCTCTCTCTCTCTCTCTCTCTCTGAATAAACAAATAAATAATATAAAAAAAGAATTATATGCTACCAATACTCATTCCAGTACTAATACTCATTATTAGTACCAATAATCTACACTGTGCTGATGTCAAAAGGTTTGAAGGCCTAAAAAAATTGAAGCGAAGAGTATCTCATGCTGCAAAAGTAACACAGATCTACTTCCTCCTGGGTCTGGACAGCGTGAAAGGAGAAACCCTGGGGAAACCAGAGTCAGGGAGTGATGTCCAGCTAGTGGGGAAACTGCCATGCACCTCCATACCACACAATTTGGCAACTGGTATAGGACTGAGAAGGGAAACCCCTTGCCTCCCACACATGCTACACGATAACCAGGCTGCCCCATTACTGATGTTTAATCAGAAACTCTGGGTGGCAGTTGTATTTTCTGAATCTATCTGGGACTTTCAGGAAGAATCCTGTGCTCAAGCTGGCTTTCACTCAACCACTGTAAAAAAGCCAATGAAAGAAAAAGTAGGATTCTATTTTTTTTTTTTTTTAGAGACGTATTTATTTGAGAAAGAGAGAGACCAAATGCAAGCACAAGCAATAAGAGCAGAGGGAGACAGAGAGACAATCTCAAGCAGACTGCATGCTGAGCGTGGAGCCCCACGCAGGGCTGGTTCTCAAGGTCCTGAGATCAAGACCTGAGCTGAAACCGAGAGCTGGACACTTAACCAACTGCGCCACCCAGGCACCCCAGAAAAAGTAGGATTCCTAACTAATCTCATTTTAATTCCTTTTTCTTGATGGCATAATTTCTCCGAAAGGTTAAAAAACATATTCTTCTTGAAGCATGGGTCAGAACGTTCCCTTTCTTCCAGCAGTCCCCCATGTTAAGCTGACATGTTTCCAGGACAACACCAACAGAACAACAACGATAACGGCAGAATGGCAGCAGCAGCTACTGTTTGGTGGGCAGATACTGTTTTCCCCCAGGCTCTGTGCTAGCCATTTGGCCCATGTTGCCTCATTTAATATCCGTGATAACCCTGTGTGATAGGTACTCTCATTATGCCCACTTTACAGATGACTAAGTAAACTCAGACAGATTAAGGGACTTGCCTAAAGCCGCACAGCTCATAAGTGGCAGAGCTAAGAAATGAATCCAGGTCTGTCTGACTCCAAATTCCTCTGAACTACAGTCTTCTCTACTTTTCCTAAACTACTTTGATTCTATAGCAAATACTCAAAAATTGATATTAATGATTTCCTATTCCTTGAATTCAAACCTTTGAATTGATGGAGTAGAATTAAATGCATAGTCAAGTACAATTAGAAGAGAACTTATGGGGCACCTGGTTGAGTGCCTGCCTTTGGCTCAGGGCGGGATCCCCCAGTCCTGGGATGGAGGCCTGCATAGGGCTCCCCACAGAGAGCCTGCTTCTCCCTCTGCCTGTGTCTCTGCCTCTCTTTCTTTCTGTATGAGTAAAAAAAAAAAAAAAATCAGAATAGAACTTATGACACCTTGAAAATATATCGATTCTAGGATTTTTCTTTTTTTTTTTTTAAAGATTTTATTTATTTATTCATGATAGTCACAGAGAGAGAGAGAGAGGCAGAGACACAGGCAGAGGGAGAAGCAGGCTCCATGCACAGGGAGCCCGACGTGGGATTCGATCCCGGGTCTCCAGGATTGCGCCCTGGGCCAAAGGCAGGCGCCAAACCGCTGCGCCACCCAGGGATCCCTCTAGGATTTTTCTGATAAGAGAAAGAAAAGCCAGACTAGCCAATCAACCAAAAAACCTCTTGTGTCAAAAACTTTATCCTAGACAAAATGCATTCTGAATATTGGCAAAGCCACGGGTTTACAGATTTTTAAGTCAGCAGTGAATAATTTTTCTCCTCTAATGTGTAATCAATGCATTCCCAAATACCTCATCAGTTAAAGATTAATGCACAAACTCCAAAAATCTTAATAGTTATTCACTGTGGGTCTTTACCTGCTCATCAGCCGAATATTTTCCCCATCTACAGTTCTGACCATTCACTGCTTCAAATACGTTATATTTCCAGTGATAATGTTGACATTCCCTACTCATATGAGTTCACTGCTTCTGAGTCCTGTCTCCTACCAGATGCTTCTATTAAAAATTTTTCTTGTGATTAATAATCCTTCACTGCTAACTGTTGTGATTCATAGGCAATGACAAGTCTAGAAGGTGAAGGAAAGACATTCTTCTTTTTACCTTGGTGTGGTTGTTCCAACATTGAGTTATGGTATCATCCCTCCCACCTTCACCCCCATACTGTGAGGACATCTGATTGTTTTCTGTTGGAGTCATAAGATCTGTGGGTTACAGAAAAAAGATTAAGCTCATTCCCTGTCTAAACACTGCATCGGTTGAAGTAGAGACCATTCGGCTAAAAGGACCTGACGGGGCACATAAACCGTAAGGGCCAGCTATTACTCCTCAGTGTGGGGAATCATAGCTAAATACCTCTAGGTTGCAGATACTCTTGACTCACCTTGAAATTGGTAGCCACATTCCAGACTCCTGCCATCCATGACTGACTCAGAATTCCCACAGGACACAACCTCAAAATTTGCTCCCAAGCAGAGCCATAGCTAGCAGTTTTGACACTCAGAGCCAAGAGGATAGAACTTTCTTCAGGTCGACCTTGCAGTTTTAACTACTCATTCTTGCTGATTAGGTGCTAACATTTATAAAGTCATTATTAAATTTGTGGGGCCTGGGACAAGCTTTGTCTCCCCCTACTGCTTGTGTGTCCCTGTGCTGGGCCACCCCAGTCTCCTTTCAGGAAGAGGGGATTTGTGTCCTGGCTGCTGGGTGGGCTGTCTGCAGCCAGCCCTCTGCTGTCAGCCCCTTTGGGGAGCCCCTCAGCTGAGGAGAGTTGCCTTGCCCAGGATCTTGCTCCATCCTAGTGTGGTATGTATCTAGTGACTGATGGATGGCAGGGTGTGAAGGCAGGCTCTCTCACCCCTCTCTGAGACTGCTCTGCAGGGCCACTTTGTTTCCAGAGCTCCCCTGCGGTTGGGAGGTCAGCTGAGGCTGTTCTCTGCCACTGGAATGGACAGACAGCTCCCAGACAGCTCCAGGTGAGAGGGCTCCTGCTAGTTTTCTGGAGAAGGGCTTTGACGAGCACAGCGCCGGGGATGGTGGATGCACCTGCTTGGCGAAGGGCTCTGGGTGGCGTGCCAATGCCCTCTCCAAGAGCAAACAACAGCCCACTGGTATCCCTGATAAACACATAGGGAGAATCTGAATAACTGGTTCTTAAAGGGTCTCTTGAGGCAAGGTAGGAACATAGGACAAGTGGAATTCAGTAAATGCAATTCTGTTGATGCCAAGGTGGCGTGACAAAGTATAAATCTCAGTGGAAGCCGAATCTGGCTCAGAGACATAGTTTAGACTAAGAAATGGATGGACCGCTTCCTCTTTAGACAAGCTTCCTTGGACACGAAATCTTACACCTATACATTAATATGGAGTGAGCTGCTGAGAGTTTGTCCAGAACTTCAATTAAACATATTTAACAATGCAGACTACAGTAAATCCACAGGCTTTGAAAATAAAGCCCAATTACCTATTTATTCATGACTTCTGTGTCATCTCCTTTGTGCCAGGCACGTGTCTAAGTGTTGTACAAATATTAATTCATTCAATTATCTTAACAACTCTGTGGTGGGTTTTATTGCTATTCCTATTTTATAAATGAGGAAATTGAGGCACAGAGTTTAATCGCTCAAAGCACATAGTTAATAGTTTAGGCCATTCACTAAGTAAGGTAAAATCTAATTATGACTCTTACGATGCTTAATTAGGAGTAAAGCCAATTAAACTTTGCATTTCCAGCTCCATTTCAAACTGATCCATCAAGACTATGCAGAGGCATTCAGAGACTTCAAGGAATACTGAAGCCATTGTCTGCAACCAGTGGAACTGTGTCAGATGGTTAACACAGTTTGTTCATCTTTGTGATTTATCAAATGTTTTGCCTTTAATGTTACAGCCAACTCTCAATTAAGTGAGTAACAGGAGGTCATAGATACACTGAAATTATAATTAGAACAAAGTTAGAGGAAAATTTTTTTTAAGTCCCAGAACCATATGACAGTCTAATGAAAGTTCTAGATTTCTTTCCCCCCAAAATGTACATAAAGATATAAAAATTTTTTTCCATAGAGTTTCAGGAACTTACAGATTCTTTGAAACATCTGGGATTTTTGAAAGAATCTTTAGAAATTGATCTATTAGCTTTTTTGGTGACACCAAGTCCTGAGAGAAGCCAGGACAGTGATATTCCCCTTTATAGTGGCCCCAGGACACTTGCAGGTGTGCAAGGTGAACCTGAGATTTATTGAACTGATGGGGCTCTCTGGGATCATATGTGGTAATTGGCCCTCTGAGTTCATTCTTGGGGAGAATAGTTAATTATGTATGTCTATACATCCTTACTCAAGCCTCTTGGTGGCAGAGACTAAGCTTGCTTATCTTTTTAGAATCCATAAGAGTTTATCAGCACCTCACCGAGTAGGTGAGCAGAATGACAATATGACATTTTAATGCAGAAGTTTTGAGCTGGGGGGAACATTTGCATGCATCAAAATGTGAATATGACTTTTTTTTTTTTTTAACAAGCAAAATATCACTGACTTTCACACTCTCATTCCACTCCTGAGCCTTGCAGCATCCTCCAGGGAGAAGATATCTGCTATGCACAATTCTTGGCAAATAAATACACTCTAAAAGTTAAATGCTTGATATTTACCAAACAACCCCCTCAAAATTAACAGAAAACTATGTATTCTTCTTTATACATTGAATTGACTCATTGGCTTTAGGCACAATATGGGTTCTATTTATTCACATATTCCAGTTTCCATCACCATCTACCTCAAATTAATACCTGACTTAATCCCTCAAATTTCCCACTCAGCGGTTATAACTTATCTCCAGGGGTCAAGAAGTAGTTAAATGGCAACGCTGTAGGCAGTCAGTTAAGTTTCTGTTGTAATTGGAGGAGATTACAAGTGCAAGATAGTATGACTATCACTGTAAAAGTTTATTGAAAATATCCTGTGAGGGCAGCCCCAGTGGCTCAGCGGTTTAGCGCCGCCTTCAGCCCAGGACCTGATCCTGGAGACCCGGGATCGATTCCCACGTCGGGCTCCCTGCATGGAGCCTGCTTCTCCCTCTGCCTGTGTCTCTGCCTCTCTCTCTCTCTCTCTCTCTCTCTCTCTCTCTCTGTGTGTGTCTCTCATGAATAAATAAATAAAATCTTAAAAAAAAGAAAGAAAAGAAAATGTCCTGTGAACCAAATGTTCATATCATCACTTAATTTAGCTTTGCCTCTGAGATAGGATATATGCTTTTTACATTTATTAGAAACTTTCAATTTTCTGAAGTGGTCACATTATTTTACACTCCCATCAACAATGTGTAAGAGTTTCAGTTCCTCCCCATCTTAGCTGACAGCTTGGCATTATCAGTCTTTTTAATTTTAGCCGTTCTGGTAAGTGTATAACAGTATCTCACGGGGCTTTTTTTTTTCTTTTTTTTTAAGATTTAATTTATTTATTCATGAGAGACACAGAGAGAGAGAGGCAGAGACACAGGCAGAAGGAGCAGCAGGCTCCATGCAGGGATCCCGATATGGGACTCGATCCCAGGACCCTGGGATCACCGCCTGAGCCAAAGGCAGATGTTCAACCAGAGTCACCCAGGAGTCCCTCTCATGGAGCTTTCATTTGCATTTCCGTATTGACTAATGTTGAGCACCATTCTCCATGTCCATTGGTCACTTACGTCTCTTCTTTTGATGTCTAGAGTAGACTTTTGGACATGATCTTATTGGCTGTTTGATTTCTTTTTATGAATTTGTGGGAGTTTTTTATATATCATATCTTCTGGATATGGGCCCATATATATGTGTATATACAAAATACTTTTTCCCAATGTGGCTTATGACTTCATTTTCTTTTTCTTTTAAGATTTTATACTTATTCATAAAGACACAGAGAGAGACAGAGATGTAGGCAGAGAGAGAAGCAGGCTCCTCACAGGGAGGCGGGTGTGGGACTCGATCCCGGAACTCCGGGATCATGCCCTGAGCCAAAGGCAGATGCTTAACCACTGAGCCACCCAGGCATCGCATGACTTTATTTTCTTTCTTTTTTTTTTAAAGATTTATTTATTTATTTATTTATTTATTATTTATTTATTTATGAGAGAGAGAGAGAGAGGCAGAGACACAGGCAGAGGGAGAAGCAGGCTCCATGCCAAGAGCCCGATGCGGGACTCGCTCCCAGGACTCCAGGAATGCGCCCTGGGCCAAAGGCAGGTGCTAAACTGCTGAGCCACCCAGGGATCCCCGTGACTTTATTTTCTTAATGGTGTCTTTTGATAAGATGTTTTAAACTTTGGTATTGCAAAGTTTGGTATTGTTTGGTATTGTATGGATATACCACATTTTGTTCATTGATTCATCAGTTGATGGAGATTTGGATTGCTTCTGCTTTTGGGCTGCAATAAATAATACTGCTATGAACAGTCATGTGTTATTTTTTGTGTGAGCATACATTTTCAGTTCTCGTGGGTATATATCTATGACTGGAAATGCTGGGTCATATGTTAATTTTATGTTTAACTTTTTGAGGAACTGCCAAACTAGCTACACCATTTTAAATTCTCACCAGGAATTTCTCCACATGCTTTGCAACACTTGTAATTACCTAATTATCTGTCATTTTGATTAATAGACATCCTAATGGGAGTTAAGTAGTATCTCATTGTGGTTTTGATTTACATTTCCCTAATAACTGATGATGTTGAACATCTTTTAGTATGTTTATTAGCCTTTATATATCTTCTCTGGAGAAATGTCTGTTCATATCATGTGCCCATATTTTAGTCAGATTATTTGTCCTTTATTATTGAGATGTAAGTGTTCTTTATACAAACCTGGTACAGTCTCTGATGAGATATATAATTTGCAAATATTTTCTCCCATGCTGGGGGCTGTCGTTTCACATTGATGAAAAGTAAAGAAGACTATCTGAGCTGGCAGTTCTTTCAGATTCTAATCACAGCATCGCTTGTGATCATCAAAGTTTAGCTAGGGTCTCCCCATCCCAGCAGCACTCCTCCACTGCCCCTCCCAGTTTCATCCATGTGTGGACCAGACAAACACACTCAAGGATAAAAGCAGCCCCATGTCTGCTCACCTAGAAATGGTCACCCTGCCCTAGAAAGGAGTTACTTTATACTTTGTTGCATGCACAGCTCTACAGTAGTTTTGGTGAAAAAAAAAAAAAAAAAAAAAACACATCAGGTTTTGCTTTTAAAACAATACCTCAAAAAAAAAAAAAAATAAAACAATACCTCTACCTTATTTTAGTGGGAGTGGTGGCCTTTCCCCACTTTTTTTCTAGTCCTAACTGGCGGAAAATGCAAGCCTAAGATAAACACTTTATTATTATTTCACTTAAAAAAAAAACTAACAACATCTCCAAAGTCATTCTTATTTTAGTGGCAGGTTTAAGACTTGCACCATATCTCAGGATGTCTGGGTGGCTCAGCGGTTGAGCGTCTGTCTTTGGCTCAGGGAGTGATCCCCGGGTCATGGGATTGAGCCCCACATTGGGCTTCCTGCATGGAGCCTGCTTCTCCCTCTGCCTACGTCTCTGCCTCTCGTTCTCTGTGTCTCTCATGAATAAATAAAATCTTTTCTTTCTTTCTTTCTTTTTTTTTTAATTTATGATAGTCACACACACACAGAGAGAGAGAGAGAGAGAGAGAGGCAGAAACACAGGCAGAGGGAGAAGCAGGCTCCATGCACCGGGAGCCCGACGTGGGATTCGATCCTGGGTCTCCAGGATGGCGCCCTGGGCCAAAGGCAGGCGCCAAACCGCTGCGCCACCCAAGGATCCCTCTTTTTCTTTCTTTCTTTCTTTCTTTCTTTCTTTCTTTCTTTCTTTCTTTCTTTCTTTCTTTCTTTCTTTCTTTCTTTCTTTCTTTCTTTCTTTCCTTTTCTTTCTTCTTTCTTTTCTATTGTATGAACCCACTGGTTTAATTTTTTTTAATTTTTTTATTTAATTATTTTTTATTGGAATTCAATTTGCCAACATATAGCATATCACTCCGTGCTCATCACGTCAAGTGCACCCCTCAGTGCCTGTCACCCAGTCACCCCATCCACCCCTCAACATCCCCTTCCACTACCCCTTGTTTATTTCCCAGAGTTAGGAGTCTCTCATGTTCTGTCTCCCTTTCTGATATTTCCCACTCATTTTCTCTCCTTTTCCCTTTATTCCCTTTCACTATTTTTTATATTCCCCAAATGAATGAGACCATATAATGTTTGTCCTTCTCCGATTGACATACTTCACTCAGCCTAATAACCCTCCACTTCCATCCACATTGAAGCAAATGGTGGGTATTTGTCATTTCTAATGGCTGAGGAATATTCCATTGTATACATAAGCCACATCTTCTTTATCCGTTCATCTTTCGATGGACACCGAAGCTCCTTCCACAGTTTGGCTATTGTGGCCATTGCTGCTAGAAACATCGGGGTGCAGGTGTCCCGGCATTTCATTGCATCTGTATCTTTGGGGTAAATCCCCAACAGTGCAATTGCTGGGTCGTAGGGCAGGTCTATTTTTAACTCTTTGAGGAACCTCCACACAGTTTTCCAGAGTGGCTGCACAGTTCACATTCCCACCAACAGTGCAAGACGGTTCCCCTTTCTCCACATCCTCTCTAACATTTGTTGTTTCCTGCCTTGTTAATTTTCCCCATTCTCACTGGTGTGAGGTGGTATCTCATTGTGGTTTAGATTTGTATTTCCCTGATGGCCAGTGATGCAGAGCATTTTCTCACGTGCGTGTTGGCCATGTCTATGTCTTCCTCTGTGAGATTTCTCTTCATGTCTTTTGCCCATTTCATGATTGGATGGTTTGTTTCTTTGCTGTTTAATAACTTCTTTATAGATCTTGGATACTAGCCCTTTATCTGATAGGTCATTTGCAAATATCTTCTCCCATTCTGTAGGTTGTCTTTTACTTTTGTTGACTGTTTATTTTGCTGTGCAGAAGCTTTTTTTCTTGATGAAGTCCCAATAATTCATTTTTGCTTTTGTTTCTCTTGCCATCATGGATGTATCTTGCAAGAAGTTGCTGTGGCCAAGTTCAAAAAGGGTGTTGCCTGTGTTCTCCTCTAGGATTTTGATGGAATCTTGTCTCACATTTACATCTTTCATCCATTTTGAGTTTATCTTTGTGTATGGTGCAAGAGAGTGGTCTAGTTTCATTCTTCTGCATGTGGCTGTCCAATTTTCTCAGCACCATTTATTTAAGAGACTGTCCTTTTTCCAGTGGATAGTCTTTCCTCCTTTGTTGAATATTAGTTGATCATAGAGTTGAGGGCCCATTTCTGGATTCTCTATTCTGTTCCATTGATCTCTGTGTCTGTTTTTGTGCCAGTACCACACTGTCTTGATGAACATAGCTTTGAAGTACAACCTGAAATCTGGCATTGTGATGCCCCTGGCTCTCGTTTTCTTTTTTAATATTCCCCTGGCTACTCGGGGTCTTTATCTGATTCCACACAAATTTGATTTGTTCCAACTTTCTGAAGAAGGTGGAGTTTTCTGAAGAAAGTCCCTGGTATTTTTATAGGAATTGCATTAAATGTGTAAATTGCCCTGGGTAGCATTGACATTTTCACAATATTAATTCTTCCAATCTATGAGCATGGAATATTTTCCCATCTCTTTGTGTCTTCCTCAATTTCTTTCAGAGATGTCCTGTAGTTTTTAGGGTATAGATCCTTTACCTCTTTGGTTAGGTTTATTCCTAGGTATCTTATGCTTTTGGGTGCAATTGTAATGAGATTGACTCCATAATTTCTCTTTTCAGTCTCTCTGTTAGTGTATAGAAATGCCACTGATTGCTGGGCATTGATTTTGTACCCTGCCACACTGCCAAATTGCTGTATGAGTTCTAGCAATCTTGGGGTGGAGTCTTTTGGGTTTTCTATGTACAGTATCATGTCATCTGAAAAGAGGGAGAGTTTGACTTCTTTGTCAATTTGAATGCCTTTTATTTCTTTTTGCTGTCTGATTGCTGAGGCTAGGACTTCTAGTACTATGTTGAATAGCAGTGGTGAGAGTGGACATCCCTGTCTTGTTCCTGATCTTAGGGGAAAGGTTCCCAGTGTTTCCCCATTGAGAATGATATTTGCTGTAGGCTTTTTGTATATGGCTTTTAAGATGCTGAGGAATGTTCCCTCTATCCCTACACTCTGAAGAATTTTGATCAGAAATGGATGCTGTATTTTGTCAAATGCTTTCTCTGTATCTATTGAGAGGATCATATGGTTCTTGTTTTTTCTCTTGTTGATATGATCTATCACACTGATTGCTTTAAGAGTGTTGAACCAGCCTTGCATCCCGGGGATAAATCCCACTTGGTCATGGTGAATAATCTTCTTATTGTACTGTTGGATCCTATTGGCTAGTATCTTGTTGAGAATTTTTTATCTGTGTCCATCAGGGATATTGGTTTATAATTTTCCTTTTTGGTGGGGTCTTTGTATGGTTTTGGAATTAAGGTAATGCTGGCCTCATAGAATGAGTTTGGAAGTATTCCATCTCTTTCTATCTTTTGGAACAGCTTTAGTGGAATAGGTATTGTTTCTTCTTTAAACGTTTGATAGAATTCCCCTGGGAAGCCAAATGACCCTGGACTTTGTGTCTTAGGAGGTTTTTGATGACTGCTTCAATTTCCTCCCGGGTTATTGGCCTGTTCAGGTTTTCTATTTCTTCCTGTTCCAGTTTTGGTAGTTTGTGGTTTTCCAGAAATGTGTCCATTTCTTCTAGATTGCCTAATTTATTGGTGTATAGCTGCTCATAATATGTTTTTAAAATCATTTGTATTTCCTTGGTATTGGTGGTGCTCTCTCCTTTTTCATTCATAGTTTTATTAATTTGAGTCTTTTCTCTTTTGTTTTTAATAAGGCTGGCTAAAGGTTTATCTTATTAATTCTTTCAAAGAACCAACTCCTGGTTTTGTTGATCTGTTCCACAGTTCTTCTGGTCTCTATTTCATTGAGTTATGCTCAAATCTTTATTAACTCTCTTCTTCTGGGTATAGGTTTTATTTGCTGTTCTTTATCCAGTTCCTTTAGATGCGAGGTTAGCGTTTGTATTTGAGTTCTTTCCAGTTTTTTGAGGGATGCTTGTATTGCAATGTATTTTCCTCTCAGGACTGCTTTTGCTGTATCCCAAAGATTTTGAATGGTTTTATCTTCATTCTCATTAGTTTCTATGAATCTTTTTAATTATTCTCTAATTTTCTGGTTGACCCTTTCATCTTTTAGCAGGATGGTCTTTAACCTCCATGTGTTTGAATTTCTTCCAAATTTCTTCTGTGATTTAGTTGTAGTTTCAAAGCATATGGTCTGAAAATATGCAGGGAACAATCCCAGTCTTTTGGTATCAGTTAAGACCTGATTTGTGACCCAGTATGTGGTGTATTCTAGAGAACGTTCCATGTGCACTTGAGAAGAATGTGTATTCAGTTGCGTTTGGATGTAAAGTTCTGTAAATATCTGTGAAGTTTGTCTGGTCCAGAGTATCATTTAAAGCTCTCATTTCTTTGGAGATGTTGTGCTTAGAAGATCTGTCATTTACAGAAAGTGCCATGTTGAAGTCTCCCAGTATAACTGTATTATTATCTAAGTATGTCTTTACTTTGATTATTAATTGATTGATATACTTGGCAGCTCCCACATTAGGGGCATAAATATTCATGATTGTTAGGTCCTCTTGTTGGATAGATCCTTTAAGTATGATGTAGTGTCCCTCTTCATCACTACAGTCTTTGGGATAAACTTTAATTTATCTGATATGAGGATGGCTACCCCTGCTTTCTTTTGAGGATCATTTGAATGGTAAATGGCTCTCCAACTTTTTATTTTCAGGCTGTAGGTGTCCTTAGGTCTAAAATGAGCCTCTTGTAGACAGTAAATAGATGGGTCTTGCTTTTTTATCCAGTCTGAAACCCTGTGTCTTTTGAAGGGATCATTAAGCCCATTGACGTTCAGAGTTACTATTGAAAGATATTAATTTAGTGTCCTCATAATACCTATTCAGTCCGTTTTTGTGAACTATTTCTTTGGGCATCCTCTTTCTTTTACAGAGTCCCCCTTAATATTTCTTGCAGAGATGGTTTGGTGGTCACATATTCTTTCAGTTTCTGCCTATCTTGGAAGCTCTTTATCTCTCCTTCTATTCTGAATGAGAGTCTTGCTGGATAGAGTATTCTTGGCTGCATGTTATTCTCATTTAGGACCTTGAATATATTCTGCCAGCCCTTTCTGGCCTGCCAGGTCTCTGTGGAGAGCTCTGCTTTTAATCTAATACTTCTCCCCATATAAGTTAGGGATCTCTTGTCTCTTGCTGCTTTAAGGATTTTCTCTTTATCTTTGGATTTTGCAAGTTTCACTATTAAATGTCAAGGTGTTGAATGGTCTTTATTGATTTTTTTTTGTGGGGGGGTCTCTCTATCTCCTGTGTCTGAATGCCTATTTTCCTCCCCAAGTTAGGGAAGTTCTCAGCTATGATTTGTTCAAATACACTTTCTGGTCCTCTGTCCCTTTTGGGACCCTCTGGAACCCCAATTCAATGTAGATTTTTCCTTCTGAGGCTGTCATGTATTTCCCTTAACCTTTCCTCATGATCTTTTAATTGTTTTTCTTCTTTTTCCTCAGCTTCCTTCCTTGCTATCAACTTGTCTTCTATGCCACTCACTCTTTCTTCTACCTCATTAACCCTCATCGTCAGGACCTCCAGTTTGGATTGCATCTCACTTAATTGATTTTTAATTTTGGCTTGGTTAGATCTAAATTCTGCAATCATGACATCTCTTGAATCCATTATGCTTTTTTCCAGAGCCACCAGTAGTTTTATAATTGTGCTTCGGAATTGGCTTTCTGACATTGAATTGTAATCCAAATTCTGTAACTCTGTGGGAGAGAGTACTGTTTTTGATTCTTTCTTTTGTGGTGAGTTCTTCCTTCTAGTCATTTTGCTCAGTGCAGAGTGGCCAAAAACAAGTTGTACTGGAAAAAGGAAGAAAAAAAAAAAAAAGAAAGAAAAAAGAGGAAAAAACAAAGAAAGAAACAAAAAAACAAAGAACAAAAAGCAAAAACAAGGAGGGGTATCCTCTGGTTCTATATACTGTAAATCCCTCGACTTCCCCTGGAGATTTCCAGCGCAGCTTGGTCCAGAACTTGCTTTTCCCCTGTCCTTCCAGCTGGTCTTCTGGGGGAGAGGCCTGCTGTGCTGATTCCTAGGTGTGAACACTTGGGGGTGCTGCTCAGCCCCCTGCCTGGTGCACGGCTCAGTGGGAGCTGTTTACCCCATGAGGCCTGTGTTCCCTGGTGGCCCTGCTCCGTCCCAGGCACAGAGTGACACCGGGAGGAACAACAGTGGCGGCGGCCAGCTCTCCAGCCCTGGAGTCAGCTCCTGCAGTAACCACCGCAGCTCCCAGTCCGCAGGGGCCTGGATGCTCGGGGTCGAAGGGGTTCCGATCTGCACAGCTTGGGGGTACCCCACGGCAGGAGCATCCTTGCTGTCCTGTGCCCTCCCCGCCTCAGCCTGTCGCAGGGTCCTGGGCTGTGTTCCCCGGTGCCCTGGGCTCCAGGGCCTGCGCCACTGGAATCGTGCTCCTGGGCCGCGCAGTCCCCTCTGCGCGGAGCCACTGCCAGAGCTGCTCCCAGGGCGGGCTGGGTGCGCTCCAGCCCTTTAGGGAGCTCCCCCGGCGGGGTGTGGGCGCTCTCCCTGGGGCGCCCCTCCTCTGTTAGTGCCCCGGGGGACCTGAGGGCTCCACTGCCCCTCCTGGGGTCCTTCCTGAGCTCCCCGCGAGCGCCTCTCCCTCGGGGAAGATTGGTTAAGTTCCTGCTTTTCCGGGGCTGGGCTTTCCTGTTCTGGGGGCTCTGGCCGCCCCCCTTAGCCCAGCTCCTCATGGGGCCCCTCCCCCACTGGATTCTTTTTTTTTTCCCCATCTTTCTACCTTGTTAGAAGCGCAAATTCTTCTCTCTGTAGCGTTCCAGCTGTTCTCTCTTTAAATCTCAGGCCAAATTTGTAGGTTTTCAGGATGATTTGAAAGTTATCTAGGTAAGTTGGTGGGGACAGGTGACTTGGGGACCCTACTCTTCCGCCATATTGCCCCGCCCCCCAAATCTTAAAAAAAAAAAAAAAGGCTCGCTCCAAATCTGATTGCAAATCCTCTGTACCTCAATGTGAAAATATGCTGTACCCATAGAAGAAAGGATTTCTGCATGTTCAGAACGGGCTTTGGGCTATACAATCCGAGAAAATCCTTTACTTCGTTTCCTTGAAAAGTAGGATATCTTATAGAATCTCTCATATCAGCTACATAAAATGTTTGCAAACGAGATTTGTAGATAGAGGGGCTTTATTCAGGAAGCTTATTCAAGTGAAGTCGTATTCAGCATCTGTTGCCTGGTACAAACTTGTGCAATGATAACAGAGCAGAAATAGACTTGTGTGGAATGAGTTATAAATTAAAGGTGAAAAATCAGGCTGGGAAGAAGGAAGATCTAGCCCCAAATCAGAACAGACTCTTGGGTAACCCCTTCTGGTTAAGAAATTAGACCTCTTTGTCACTTGTATTTTCGATAGGCATATACATTTAAGTTAATTGTTTAATAAGATTTCACTTGTTCATTTAGTCACTTGACAAATGGTGTATTTCACGCCTGGTATGTGCCAGTTATTGCTAAGAACTGGGTATATGTTAGTGAATAAAATAGTGTTGGGAATGTCTTCCTGACTTAGCATGTACATGCCTCGTTTACAGTGAGTTTTTCCTCTTTTTGTAGTTAGACCTGGTGCTTTCTTTATAAACCCCAACTTGATTATGTGCCATCTTTCTAGCCAGACTGTGAACTATTTGAGGGTAGGTATCCTGTAATTTTCATCGTTGTAAGCAGAGTCTAGCCCATGTGCTGCTCCTGGTAGGGTTCCAAGACACGTTTGTTAATGTGACTTATTCTCTGTTGGTACAATTTAGAGGAGTCACCTAAATTGGCTACACCCAACGTTTATAGTAGGCAAACTGTAAATCATGTTTCTTATGAAATAGGTGCACTTGTGGAACAGGTGGTTTCCTGTTATATGAGCCACCTAGGGGCAATAGCAATGCTCTGTATCCACGGGATGTCACTTATGTCATAGTTCATGGAAATGCAATACACAACTTGTTGGCTGTATTTTTTTTTAAAGATTATTTATTTATTCATTTGATAGAGTACAAGCAGGGGAGAGAGTGCAAGCAGAGGGGAGAGGGAGAAGCAGCCTCCTGCTCAGCAAGGAGGGGACTGATTCCATAACCCTGGGGATCATGACCGTGCCACAGGCAGACACTTAGCCAATTGAGCCACCTGGGCGCCCCCTGTTGGCTCTGTTCTGAGAAATATCTCGTCTGAACACCATCCCCCCAGTACTCCTTCCTGCCGGAGCCAAATAATTTCTGCTGGCCACTGTTCTATTATTACATGGTGATCTTTGCCTTTGACTCTGTTTTTAATGAATAGCACCAACTATTCAAAACTTTACTCTTTTTAAGTTATTGCCATTTTTATTCCACACTTTATCAGCATATTATCTTGTGAACTGTGAAGAATTAACATTACCCAAAGAGAGGTTTGCCCTTTACCCTCAGCTACTGGAAGGTGATCTGTAGGCCCTAAGAATGTCATACTCAATAGGAGTGTCTTTGTTTTCCTGGGGCCTTAAGCCGCCATAGAGTCTAACAATAGGACTTCTGTTGGGGCGTTGGGCCGTGGCATATCAGTTTTGTCTCTGGAGGAGACTGGATGCAATGGTAATAGCTTGACCTCTAAGAGGTACTGGGCCAAAGGTCAACCACATGGGCAGTATGTGATGGAACCCCAATAAAACTGAACTGCAATGGCTTGATTGAGCTTCCCTGGTTGGCAGCACGCTGGGCATACTGTCACACGTGTACGTTGGCAGGGTATCTTGTCCATGCCTCAATGGGAAGAGGACAGCTCAAGTTCCCTGTTGGATATGAATGTTAAGTGTTCCATTATGGGAAGTACAGGGAGCTATAGCAACTTCCTGGGCCTCTCTCTCTGTAGCATTTGATACCATTGACTAGGCTCTGGTTCTTTTTTTCTCCTGGATCTTCTCCTATTTTTCTATTTCTTTTCATTGCTTTTGCCTGCTCCTTTCTCTTTGCCCACACCTTAAGCCTTGGAGTTTTCTTGCATCTGAGTTCCTAGTTCTTCTCTCCTCCTTCTCTACCCTTTTGGAATAGGTCTCCTTCACTGTTACAGCTGTAATAACCACCTGTGTACCAGTGATTCCACGTCTGCATCTCTCAAGTAGGCCATACTCCTGAGTTCTAGGTAGAGATCAGCTACTCCCTTCTGGACATACTTCGCATGACTGAAATAGAACTTCAGACCTTTCTCCTCAAAACTCTTCTCCCTTCTGTGCTTCTTACATTGATGAATAAATAATGCTACCATCTACCTAGCAGTCAATGCCAGAATCCTGGCTGTCCCCCCTACTCTTCCTTACTTCTACCCCATCTCCTCCCCAAGTCCTTTGAGTCTACTGTGTTGTGGACACTTGTCATTCCAGCATCTGAACCCCAATCTCATTTGTGGGGGAATCTGCATCATCCTGTGAGACTTGGTAGAGTCAAGACTGTGCCCGCCACTTTGGAGGCCAGATTCTAGCTCTCTCCCTCCCTGGAAGCTGTGGTGCAGGCACATGATGCAAACTGGATGCTCTTTGGCTTACAAATTTGGTTTCTCATTCCACTCTTGCACCTCAGTTTCTTTTCCATGAACTAATCATTTAAAAATATATGTCAGGTCATGTCATTCTCAGCTCAAAGTCTTCTAATGACTTTCAATCATATTTAATATAAAATTCGAGGTCTTTATTGTGACCTACAAGGTCCTACATCATCAACTACTGGCTAACATTCTGTGTTCACTGCCTCTTCTCCTTGCACATCCTGTTCAAGGATGCACATGCCTTCTCCTTGTTCCCACAAGTTGCCAAGCCCAATCTGGACTCAGAGACTTTGCACCTTCTATTCCTTTTTCCTGAAATGGTCCTTGCATGGAGTTGTATGTAGTTCACTCTCTTACTTAATACAAATCCTTATTCAAATGTTTGCAGAGAGGCTTCCTCTGACTATCCCATCTAAAATAGTCTCCCGTCTCCTTTTGTTATTTTTCTTATGGCACTTCCCACCATCTGATGTTATATTGTTTACTTATTTGTTTACTGGTCTGTTTTCTACCTCCTCCACCAGAACATAATGCTACAGGGCTCCCGAGGCCTTTTCATCATTTGGGGATGCAGGAGAAGTCTGAGACCAGGAGATGTCCTGACCATGCTGGTACCCTGATCCTGGACTTCCCATTTCTAGAACTAGGAGAGAAGAATTTCCATTGTTACCATTTTCTATTACCCAGTCTGTGGTGTTCTGCTATAGCAGCCCTAACAGGCTAAGGCATCTGACAACCAAAATTATGCAACACATTTCTAAATGTCTGCTTAGAGGGAAGGTGCAGCATGGCCCCTAGCTGAAAACCAGCATTAGAGGAAGTGAGGAGGAAATATAGAAAGAGTTAGATGCTCATATTTCCATTATGGCCTGTAAGATGCTGTGTTTCAGCTAGTCATTCCACCCTTGGTCTCCCTCTGCTAGTCTGTGAGCTCTCTAAGGGTAGGAAGTATGATTCGTCCGAATGTATGTGCCCATTTGAATACATGAAGTATGTATGCACATATATATGTGTGTGCTTTATATTTATATCTTTTCCCTACTGGACTGCCCAGTCTCCACAGCCATATTCTTTTCAGACCCACCGTTGGCCCACCTGGTGTCACTCAGGCAAGTGTAGTGAGACAAAGCTGGGACTTTTGACATCACACATTCTGACCCTTGTGTGTCTGCCTGGCCCCACCCTGAGCCAGAATCTGCTCCTGTTACTGCAGGTAGGATCATCTCCATTGTACAGATGAGGAAATTGAAGCTCATATTCTTCACCTGTAACTCATTGCAACCAATTAGTAACATCTCCAAATGCCCTGTGTTCAGACTTAGGTCATGATTTTAAAGCAAAAGCTCCCCAGGTAGTAGACAGTGTCATTGCTGCAGTTCAGGTGACCACGGGACCTGCATTGGCCCCCCACTCCATGGTGAGGGAGAATGTCCCTTGAGTAGTACCAGCTTTCAGGCCTGTCAGTGCCTGCAGTCACTACCACTGACTCTGCTGGTTTACCTCACGAGACATTAAGTGACCTGCTTGGATCAACTGATTAGTGATCTAGCTGGGACTGGAACCAAATAGCCCCTTCTCCATATCACTAGGGTTCCTCTATGCTAGGTATCTTCTTGGCTTCGAATAGCCTTATTTGTAGGACATTGAATCTTCATAACCTTCATTAGCCAAGCTCCCCAAAGGATACATGGAGCATAGAGGCCAATCCTAGCAAACCTTATCCCAGGGTGCTTGACTACCCCCTGGGACTCTAATCACCACACTCTTCTATCTTGGTGATGTGGGCTACAGCACATATGAACTCTTTCAGTTTAAGGTTTAGAGAAATTTGAGAGACTTTTGACCTATTTCTCTCAGCCTAGACCTACACCCTATTTTTTGTCCTCTGACTGAAGCATAAAAAAAGAGTTTTTGTCCCTTAGGCCTGGAGCAGGGCTGCCCTCTTTCCCCATTACAGTGTTTTTCAAACTTTGAGTCATGATCAGTTAGAAAGTTATAAGATCAATTTGTTGGAGTTGACCAATATATTAAAAAATGAATAGGATAGGATAGAATAGAATAGACGTAAATTATTGTTCTATGAAATCCTTTGTCAGTGATATGCTTGTGTATGAATACATGTGTGTGAGTGCATGTGTATGTGTGCATGTAAGTGTATACTGGATCACAGTTTCAAATGTATTTCCTCATGAAAACACTAATTTAAAGGGGCACAGGCACCCCTGTTTTTTATTGTCTATTATCTAAAGTAGCCAAACTAAGGAAGCAGCCCAAGTGTCCATTAATAGATGGATGGATAAGGAAGATGTGGTATATATACATATACACAAAGGAATCTTACTCAGCCATAGAAAAGAACAAAATCTTGTCATTTGCAACAACATGGATGGATCCAGAGACTACAATGTTAAGCAAAATAAGTTAGAGAAAGAAAAATATCATATAATTTCATGTGAAATTAAATTTGTGAAATTTAAGAACCAAGATGAATAAAGAAAAAAAGAAGGAGACAAATCAAAAGACAGACTCCTAACTATAGAGAACAAACTGGTGGTTACCAAAGGGGAGGTGGGGGGTATGGGTGACATAGGTGAAGGGGATTAAGAGTACACTTCTCATGATGAGCACTGAGATATGTATAGAATTGTTGAATCAGTATATTGTACATCTGAAACTAATATAACACTGTATGATGACTCTATTGGATTTAAAATTCAAAAAAATTTTAAATAAAAATAAAATGTATTTCTTGTTCTGTTTTGAGGCAAACAAATAGGGGTTGTTAACTTGCAGGTGATGGTCATGATTTGGTGAACTATGGCAGGATGATTTGCCACTGAAGACATATCAGAGTCTCTGGAGGGAGGGGCTAGGTGTATGTGTGTTTTAAGTTCCTCAACTGATTATGACACCCCACCCTTGCTACTTCCCCAACACACCCATACACTCTGTCCCACGCACACAAGCAGGCTCCACTGTCACTGAGCACAACCCTATTGTACTCATCTGGCTATTCCCTGATGCCTGAGACAGTGCCTGGCACCCAGATGGTAATAAATATTTGAGCTTGTCAAATGACAAATAAAGGTTTGAAGGGGACAAAGTGGAACCATGTAGTTTTTTCCACCATGCCTGGCAAGCACTTGGCACTTGATGAGTGTCACTTGGTGCATCATAATGACTTAGGGAAAACGTCAATACAGCCATGGGAAGCTATATGAATAGAGTGCACAGGTGTGAGGAAGAGCCATTGAACAGGGCTGGCCTGTCACCACCATAGCAGAAAGCTCTCCTTCCCCCTCAGTGCACTTGAACAAACCCATCCAAACCAGGAAACCTCAGGGAAGGAGTGGCTGTCATCTCCCTAAGTAATAGAGCCTATCTCCTCTTAACCTCTGTGACCCTCAAAAACCAGTAAATTCCTTCTTTTATCTCTCCTAAATCCTTTATATTACCCTCTAAGCCAATTTTCTGTTGTACTGTATTCAGTGGGAATTGAAAACAGCTGGTCACCATCTGCTGTAGATTAATTCTTCATGTACTTGAAGCCTATAATTAGGTCATTCCTCAGCCTTCTCTTCTCCAGGCTAAATATCTTATTTCCTTTAGCCCTTCCCCAAAGGTTTTATTTTCCAATTATTTAATTGTCTTCCTAGTGTTACTTTCAACATCAGGCTCTCTGTTCTCCATATGCCTCAAGTTGAGGAGGTTGATCAGTGTGGAGGGTGGTGGGTGTGTAAGGTCACCCACCCCTGCCACTTTGGAGGAGTCTTTTTTTTCTGTGAGTTGTTTATTTTCAGAGGGTCATTTGGAAATGAACAGCAGCCTGCAACTGAACAGGACACTGCCAGGCCGAAATTGGAAACAGAGGGATCAGAATGTTATCCTTTGCTATCCTAACTCCAGATAAACTGGGCCATAGCCTTGAGTCTTGAACCCCAAATCTTTGACATGGGCCGATGCAAAATCTCCAGGGAGTGTCATTCTTGATTAAGGAAGCATCATTACAATAGCAGTTTGAAAGTGTCTTGGAATCCTAGAAGGTCTGGGACAGCTTAGAAAAAGATTCTAACTTGACTAAGCTTAGGAAACAAGAGTCTGGTAGAGAGAAGTGTTCTTCCTCTCAAGTCCAAGAAATACTCTGCTGGTGGTGACCCAGAGAGGAAGAAATTCTGTTTAAGCACCATTCTCTAAAGCAGAAGTTCTCTTTTTCCCTTCTGGTATTATATAGGTGCAACACATCCTCTTGCACTCAGATTTTTATGAACTACAGGAAGGCTTTGTGGGCCAATAGATTCTTGAAACAGTTGAAATTAAAGTTTCACTTCTGTGGCTCTCCGTGTTGTCTCTGCCTCTGGAACTGTGGTGGTGTTTTGCACTTTTGCATGACTTTTGGTTAGAAGAAGAAACCCCAGGTTGTCCCTTCATGAGGTAGATATACTTTTTTTAATATACATTTATTTTTTATTGGTGTTCAATTTGCCAACATATAGAATAACACCCAGTGCTCATGCCATCAAGTGCCCTCCTCAGTGCCCGTCACCCAGTCACCCCCACCCCCCGCCCACCTCCCCTTCCTACCCCCCCTAGTTCGTTTCCCAGAGTTAGGAGTCTCTCATGTTCTGTCTCCCTTTCTGATATTTCCCACTCATTTTTTTCTCCTTTCCTCTTTATTCCCTTTCACTATTTTTTATATTCCACAAATGAATGAGACCATATAATGTTTGTCCTTCTCCGATTGACTTACTTCACTCAGCATAATACCCTCCAGGTCCAACCACGTCGAAGCAAATGGTGGGTATTTGTAGTTTCTAATGGCTGAGGAATATTCCATTGTATACATAAACCACATCTTCTTTATCCATTCATCTGTCGATGGACACCGAGGCTCCTTCCACAGTTTGGCTATTGTGGCCATTGCTGCTAGAAACATCGGGGTGCAGGTGTCCCAGCGTTTCATTGCATCTGAATCTTTGGGGTAAATGCCCCGCAGTGCAATTGCTGGGTCGTAGGGCAGGTCTATTTTTAACTCTTTGAGGAACCTCCACCCAGTTTTCCAGAGTGGCTGCACAGTTCACATTCCCACCAACAGTGCAAGAGGGTTCCCCCTTCTTCATATCCTCTCCAACATTTGTGGTTTCCTGCCTTGTTAATTTTTCCCATTCTCACTGGTGTGAGGTGGTATCTCATTGTGGTTTGGATTTGTATTTCCCTGATGGCAAGTGATCATTTTCCATGAGGAGCATTTTCCATGAGGTAGATATTATGACCCTCATTTTAATGGTTACTCGGGTGGTGGAGCTGGGATTTGGATCCAGGTCTGGCTGGCCTCTCTAGTGTCATTACAATCGCCTTGGCATGCTTGGCATACAGATGTCTGGGTCCCATGTTCAGATTCTTTTTTGGGAGGGGAGCCCAGGAATCTGAATTTTCAAATATCCCAGTAATGCTGATGTAGGTGGCCCAAATCCTCTGTGTACAAAAACACTAACTGTCAGATCCTGCAGTGCCCAAATGAGAAAACGTAGGTCATTGTTTCCCAAACTCTGTTGTACATCTACCCAGGAGCTTGCGGCAAAGAAGCCTAGATTCTACTCCATAGTTATTGAATGAGGATCAAGGAAGGGTGGAGTCCAGACCTGGTGCTGTTCATATTTAGCCTGGGGTATTCTGAGTCATGGTGAAATTTGAAAACCACCGACATGAGTCCTTCTGCCAGTGGTTTCCTACCCCCAGCAATTCTAGATGCTTTTGTGAGAGACTGAGCCAGCCAGGGTGAAGGATGGAATAATACTGGCTTAGAGCTATGGGCTTCCCGACTGTGGAAGGAAGCTCCTGGCTAAGGAAACTGGGAAGATGACTTTTGGGGATGCCCGCTGTCCCGGCAGGCAGATATCTCCTAAAGAAGATACCTTAACCTTAAGGACAAGAAGCCATGGTGTTGAAAGTCAAGTGTCGCATTTAACATCTGAAGTCTAGTGAAGGGATAACCATTTGTTATGATTGATGTCATAGCAGGTAGTGTTGCCTTGGCAACGTAGCAGGGGACTTACAGAGGAGCTAGACAGAAGAACAGATGGGCAGGGTGTCATTCCATTGAGAACTTAGGAGACATAAAAAGGTTTACTAAAATGAGCAATATAAAAAAATCCTTGGCACATGGCAAAATCCAGTCATAGAAGATGAAAACTCAGAAGACTCGGTTCCATGAATATATTTTAAATCTACAAAATATGTTTCAGCAGCAGGAGCAGAAGAAATTTTCATTCTACAGACCTCCTTTGCAAGCAGCTTTCTAGTAAATCATGCACTATACCATATGCTAGTAGTAGTATACCGGGTATGGAAAAAGGACTATAATGTTTGCACTTAAAAGCCGAAGCCACACAAGGATAATTAAACTGTCACTAGATGACCTAAAGATAATTGATTGAATTCAGCACAGCAATTTCTTGAGTCAGTACTTATCAAGGAAATAGATGGAAATAATTTTGAAGGTCTGTGCACATTTGTATTTAAATTTCCGTATTATAATATTTGTAGACAACGTTTAAAAATATCTCATTTTAATTCCCTAGATTAATTTTGACTCATATTTGTTTAATTCATTCCTACTTTGGACCAAGGGAAGGTCATTACTTCCCATGTCGAAATCTATACGCCATCAATTCCTCAAATTCATGATACTCAAATCAGAGTGATGGAAAAAAATTCTCTCCAGCAATTAAATTTCACTAATTCCTTAGATACACAATGACTAAATCGAGATGATTTTTAAAAGAAACAAATGGATTCCAGGCAAGTGTTCATCCCATCACTTGAAGATAAAGCAGATTTTCTGCTAGGCTGAGCAATAAACAGACGTCATGACAGGGCACGAAAATTCTGCACATTTTTTCTGGTTTGAATTGGTCTCTGAACATTAAGGATGGGTGTGTGTGTGGGGGGAGAATCATACCTTACACTCGTGAATGTATTTCCTTCCAAATGAAGCTGTCTACTCTTGGCCACTCAAGTCCCACCCTCTCCTTTTTTTTTTTTTTTTTTTAAGATTTTATTTATTTATCCATGAGAGACATACAGAGAGGCAGAGACACAGGCAGAGGGAGGAGCACGCTCCCTGCAGGGAGCCTGATGCCGGTCTTGATCCCAGAACCCTGGGATCAGGACCTGAGCCGAAGGCAGATGCTCAACCACTGAGCCACCCAGGTGCCCCCTCACCCTCTCTTCTGTTAGTAGATGGTTTGGGGGCAAATAGAGACCTGCTTTTGCAGTGAACGACTATGTGAGGAAATTATAATTGCAGGATGGAAGTAGACTGGGATAAAGATGGTTGGAATGGGATGATCTGATTAATGATTTATTTGATCTCTTCACGTAGTCTGTGTTTATGACTACTAGATCATTCCCGTACACAGAGAAGTCTCGAAACCAAGCTTTTCTATACAAAAAAAAAAAGGGAATGTCTCAGATCCTAGGAGGAATCTCTTTATTACTCAGTACTCCACTGGTTCTAAATTACAGAAACTGATTTGAGCTAGCTTCAGCCCAAAGGGGGGCTTTGTTTTGAAGGGAGGGGAATGTCTCCTGAAATCCAAGAACAGGGATGTAACCTGTGCCTCGAACTGGATCCAAGGCTTGGAAGTCCATCGCATGTCTCTCTGTGCTGGCCTCTGCTGGTCTTTCAGGCTTGAGCACCCCTCTCTCTGTAAATCAGTTTCCACTGTTTCTCATTCTTCACATTGGAAAGCATGGCCATAGTCAAATCCTGGGCTTTCCCCCTTCATTCAGGAGGGACTCACATCGAAGTGGGGATCTTTTGAGTGCATTTCCAATTTCCTTGGCTTAGTTGGGACAGGTGTGCACACTCTTGGTCCCATCAAGTATGGTTTGTGGGCGTGGTCGTCTTGTACCAGTATGGCTTCCAGGAGCCCTGCTGCTCTGGCCTCCTGGATGGCAATGGGGTTAGTGCAGATGGGGCCTCCCCGGAGCTGGGTAAGTGGCTTTGTGCTGGGCAAACTATAAGATCCTCTCCCTGCTATACATAGACACCTTTTTTTTTTTCATAACATTTAAAGATCCTCTACCTAAGATGATCTGCTTGAATCATGTGTGTATCATTTCTCTACCATACACGCTCCTTTCTTACACGGGATACCCTAAAGTCATGTTCTGCCAACTGCATCCAAAGAGTTTTTATGGAGATATTATTCATGATCAGAGCACATGATTTCAGGGCAAATTCTATGCCTCTTCCAATTCAGTCTTGCTCTTGTCTACATTTGATATGTCACTATCTTGCAACTTATGGATTATTATTATTATTTAGATTTTATTTATTTACTCGAGAGACACACAGAGAGAGGCAGAGACATCGGCAGAAGGAGAAGCAGGCTCCCTGGGGGGAGCCCGGTGCAAGACTTGATTCCACATCCTGGGATCATGACCAGAGCCAAAGGCAGCCACCCAGGTGCTCAACAACCTATGGATTATTTAAAGATAAACACTTCTTACGCATCTGGTACGAAACGGTGGGGGCGGAAATTGGAATAGCCACAGTAAAAACTCAGAAAAAAAGAAGAGAAAATAAAGAAGAAGAGCCATCATTGGTGATAGGTGCTGAGCTCATGCCTTCTGTTGTTGATAAATGACAGGATCTCAGATTCTCGCACGCATCCATTAGTCATGTCATTGGTGGCTGCACAGCAAGTTCCCTGGTTAGCTGATCTGGCTGCCTCGGGTTCTCGCTGGTGGATTGCCTTTGTCCTGTACATTTTAGGGCCATCTGAGAGTGACAGTGGACAGTGTGTGCTCTGTTCAAAGCAGCTCACTTTTTGTTAGTACAAATACTTGGGACTGGGGACTATTTTAGGAACTGAAAAATTGTGGAACCTTCTTCACTGGGCCTGCTTTTCGTTTTTGGGGGTTTTTTCCTTTCTTCTTTTCACTTTCTGATCATGCTAGTGTCTTAAAGCATTAGTTTAATTTCTGGGACTCCATTTGCTAATAACCGTTGCCAGAAATTCCTGCGTTATCTGTGGCTGAACACTAGGGCTGGGCTCCCTCTCCCTGGCCCCTGGCTTTCTACTGAAGAGGTGAGTTTTCTTCTTAATCTGCCCTGAATGCTGCTCCACCCTCTGCTGAAAGCATCATCACTTTCGTCTGCCATGAGCCACTTCAGTGAGAATCCTTCATACTTGGCTGTCTTCAGGAGAGCCTATCCAGATCTCAGAAATTAAGAGTTGAACAAAAAGCAGATGATTCACTCCACCCCCCAGTGCTTGAAACTAGGCAGACGTGCCCACACACAACAGTTGGGCTGGCTTTCAAAAGCAAGCCATGCATGCTACTGGTTGAAGTAGCTGTATATTTTAAACAACATCCACTATTAAATATTGTTTAATAATATTTAAATAATGTATTTCTTCCCTCTCTTCCAAAGCCTGCTCACGCTCACTTTCTTAAGTCTTCCGGACTCAACTCTTAGCCTCATATTCGGGATATATAACTCTGTCCCCTGGCAACCCTTGGGGTCCCTTCTTGACAGTTTGAGCTGTGGGTCTACTATGGTTTTCCAGTTTACCCCTACTCCGACCTTGGGACCCTCCTCCCCACAGGAATCTCTGAGCTCACTTTAGCCTTGCAACTCAAGAGACTCTGACCACCTTCAGGCCAGGCCAGCCTTTACAAAGGGAGGGAATACACAATTGGGGGAGAAATTTCTTTACCTTCTTGGTCTCTACATTTTTTAGTGTCTTTATTCCCTAAGCAACTGGGTCATCTGGAAAGTTGGAAAACAGTACATTCCTCAGAAACAGTGGAAAGCCTTCTGCAACTTTGCATCTTGAGAGTCATGACTCTGAAAGATCAATCCGGGATGGGAAATGAGTGTCTTGAAAAAACAGTGCTGTCAGTATTTGGGTTTCAGTTTCTCCCCTACAATGGCCAACAAAACTGGGCTGTCCTTTTGAAAAGGGGGGAGTATGTCACGTTTTGGACATAACTCTTTACTTTTTTCGTTCTTCCTTCTCCCATTCCCTCTTCAATTTGCTTTCTCTTTTGTCTTTTTATTTTACTTCTTAAAGTAAGCTCTACCCAATGTGGGGCTCAAACCCACAACCCTGAGATCAAGAGTCACATGCTCTGTTGACTGAGCCAGCCAGGTCCCCCTGCTTTCTCTTTTAAAGGATATTTACTGACTTCTTATTATGTGTTGAGTGCTATGCTCTGTGCTAGAAATATAGTAGTATGCACACTGTTCTGTCTTCATAATGCTTAAAATCTAGTGGGAGGAGAGTCAATGAATCATGTAATATAATTGTGGAAAGTGTGGAATGTATAGGGTGCCATCAGAGCACAGAGAAAGAAAATCCAACCAGGACATGGGAGGGTCAGGAAAGACCTTCAGGACTTTAAAATCGAGATCTGAATGGAAAATAGGATTAACCAAGAAAATTTGCATTTGGGGAGATAGTGATGAATGGGAAGTAAACAGAATTCAGGTGGCAAATGTCTAACACATATCAGCTGTCTTCCTTCTGTTAGGATCCAGTTAGGATGGATTTCGATGCCCATCCCACATTTTGCAGAAGCTCAAAGTCTACCACAAGATCTTTGAGGCTTGTTCTTGGGTTTGTGCCTGCTTTCCCTGAAAAGCTCTGTCCTTTTCTTAATTGCTACAAAAATCTAGCCAAAGATGGAAAAAATAGAGAATTAAAAATACTAATTGATAGGACTCCAATGAATTGATATGCATTGAACATAAAAGTCCATGAATTTAATATAAATTGAAAATAAAAATTACAGGGGCACCTGGGTGGCTCAGTGGTTAAGCATCTGCCTTTGGCTTGGGTCGTGATCCCGGGGTCCTGGGATCGAGTTCTGCATCAGGCTGCCTGCAGGAAGCCTGCTTCTCTGTCTGTGTCTCTGCCTCTCTCTCTGTATCTCCCATGAATAATAATAATAATAATAATAATAATAAAATAAATTTTTTTTAAAAAGAAAGAAAATAAAAATTCTATTTATAATTTTTTAACCTTGCTATGACACTATTTGGAATTTATTATTCCAAAAACTGATAAAGAAAAAGAGTGAATTGTTTTCTTACATTTACATGGATCTCAGAATAAGCATATGGTTGAGGGAGAACTTTCTATGGAAGGACTCTAGCTAATCAGTGTGGCAAAACGATATAATTTTAAAAGCATTGCTTTGTGACCACTAATGAATCTAGGCACTGGTCATCAATGCTCTTATCACTATCCTGTGTACAGTTGCTTGGAAACTACACAGGATAGATTAGACTGATATCACCTGAACCAACTGATCAACCTTCACTTCTTTAAAAGTAGAAATTAGACATTAATTAATTGCTTTTCAAGAGATGAAAGAGGAAGTACATAGTATTACCTATGGAATATCCTTAGGGGAAAAAGAGAAAGCAAAGGAAAGGAAAGGAAAGTAGAAAAATAAAACATTTAATCTAAATCTGATTAAATCTTTAGATACGGCTAGCGTTTACAGGAGATTCAGAAAGCAGAGGAACATGTTAGCTGATACTACATGCACAGAATGCAATCACCCGAATCCAGAAAATGATGAATTCTATGGGTTTCTCCAACAAATTTTAAATAGCAATAAAAGTAGAAGTAACAAAAAGAGTGGGGAAACTGTGATGGGTAAAAAGAGATAGGAAAGACATCAACTGAATGCAATATGCACATCTTTTTTTGGATCCTGATTTGAATGAACCAAGTGTATGAAAAAAGTTTTGAGATGTTCAGGGAAAATTGAATTCAAATGGAATATTAAATGGTATTAAGGCATTAATGTTTATTTTGTTATTTGAGATAATGATATTGTGGTTCACATTTTAAAAAGTCTTTGTCTCTTCCGTGTTGTTGGTGTCACATTCTGGAGTTTTAAGAGGTAAAGCAACATAATGTCTGTGTTTGCCTTAAAATAAACGATTTGGCAAATTAAAAAAAATGGTAGGGGAATTTGATGAAATGGAAAATGTGATCATTATGGAAGCTGGGAAATAGTACATGTGGATTCATGATATTATTCTTTCTTTTAAGAAGCATGATGATGGGATCCCTGGGTGGCTCAGTGGTTTAGAGCCTGCCTTTGGCCCAGGGCATGATCCTGGAGTCCTGGGATCGAGTCCCGCATCGGGCTTCCTGCATGGAGCCTGCTTCTCCCTCTGCCTGTGTCTCTGCCTTTCACTCTCTCCCTGTCTCTCATGAGTGAATAAATAAAAAAATCTTCTTTTTTTTTTAAAAAAAAAAGAAGCATGATGATGATGGGACATCTGTGTGGCTTAGTGGTTGACCATCTGCCTTTGGCTCAGGGCATGATCCTGGGGTCCTGGGATCGAGTCCCACATTGGGCTCCCCTCAGGAAGTCTGATTCTCCCTCTGCCTATGTCTCTGCCTCTCTCCCTGTGTCTCTGTGTCTCTCGTGAATAAACAAAATCTTTTTTAAAAAATAGAGAGAGGCTGGGAAGGAAAGAGGGAGAGGGAGAGAATCTTAAGCAGATTCCACACCCAGCTGAGCCTGACACAGGGTTCAATCTCATGATCCTGAGATAAACACCTGAGCTGAAACCAAGAGTCAGATGCTTAACCCACTGAGCCACCCAGGTGTCCCTTATCTTATTTTTAGAACTCTTATTATTCGTTTTTATCAGTGTATGAGACAATGTTTGTTTTAGGTTACTTACATGTTTCTTCATTTCTTTACTTGTGATTTCTTTTTTACTTTTAATTTATTTTGCTTTCAATTTCCTTTTTTCCTGAATTTATCTGTTATTAAAGTTTTCTTTAATGATCTAGTAATGGTAAGCTTTTTGTCTTCGGGTAAGGGACTGAATATGTCTCCTCCAAATTCATTACTTTGAAGTTCTAAGCCCCCAAAGTGATAGTGTTTGAAGGTTTAGGATTAGGTTTAGATGAGATCAGGAGGGTGGGAGCCCTCATGATGGATTAGTATCCTTACAAGAAGAGAGAGCAGAACTCTATCCATCCACAGTGTATGAACACAGGCAGAAGGCGGCCTTCTGCATGTTAGGAAGAAGGCTCTCACCAGGAAATGAACTGGCTGGTACCCTGATCTTGGACTTCCAGCCTCCAGACTGTGAGAAAGAAATGTCTGTTGTTTAAACCACCGGTCTGGGGTATTTTGTGACAGCAACCAGAGCTAAGACACTCACTCTCATATTCCAAAAATGTCTTTACCTACACCCTAATCTTTGAATAAAAATTGTGTATATATGTGGATTTTGTCTCAGCCTTTGGCAGCTAGTTTTCAACAGTCTTTTATCTTCTGTTATTACTTTTTTTAAAAAAGAATTATTTATTTATTCATGAGAGACACAGGGAGAGAGAGAGAGAGACAGAGACACAGGCAGAGCGAGAAGCAGGCTCCTTGTAGGAACCCGACATGGGACTTGATCCCGGATCCTGGGATCACGACCTGAGTCGAAGGCAGATCCCCAACCGCTGAGCCACTCAGGCGTCCCTGATCTTCCGTTATTACTGAAGAGAAATCTGTTGATGCTTCAACTGTTATTCCTTTCTGGGTAACCTGTATTTACTTACTGTTTGCTTTCAAAATTTCTCTCTCTTTTTTTTTTAAGATTTTATTTATTTTTTTGAGAGAGAGTGTGAGTGAGTGGAGGAGGGTCAGAGGGAGAGGGAGAGAGAGAATCTCAAGCAGACTCCACCCTGAGCTCAGAGCCCAACATGGGGCTCGATTTCACAAGCCTGAGATTATAACCTGAGCTGAAATCAAGAGTCGGAAGCTCAAAATTTCTAATGGGTGTTCTGCGGCTTAACTATTATGTATGTGCCTATGGATTTATTTTTTTATTTTTACTTATCTTGCTTAGTTAGGAATTACATTTTAAAATCTGAATTGTTTTCTCTCATTAATTTTAGACAATTATCAACCATTATCTATTTGAATATTTTTCTCTCCCCCATGTTTTCTACTCCTTTAAAAATTTTCCTACTTCCACGTCTTTGTTACTCTATGCTGCTGCACTGTGGATTTTTTCTCAGAATTTTCCAGAGTATCTGGAAAGAAGGACAGATCTGCTGTTTAACACATTCATTGAGAGTTTGATAATTCAGTAAGTTTCCATAGTTTCCATTTCTAGAGGTTTTAGTTTTTAAACTTTAAGATCTTTTTTGACTCTTATCTTCTTTTTATGTTTTTAATTTTTTATGTGAGTAAATGTATTACACATACTATACACAAGTATAATGTATGAGGGTGATATGGGAAATGGGGCAAGAAAAGCAGTGTTAGAAGGATCAGTAGTGGTGGGGCAGCGGGCAGGTTACAGTATTAAATGAGAGGCTCATGATACATCTCCTTGACTTGGTGAGATTTGATCAAAGATTTAAGAAGCTGAGGGAGTTAGCAAGTAGATAACTGGGAGGCGCATGTCACAGGTCAAGGGAATGGCTTATGCCTTACAAAGGGTATAAGGTAGGAACATGCCTAGCATGATCAAGGAATAGCAAGGAACCTCATGTGCTGTAATGAAGTGCAGGAATGTGGAGTCAGTCATAGGAGATCAGGAAGGTACAGGAGCACACATCATACAGGCTCTTGTAAGCCATTCTAAGGACTTTGCTTTTACTTCGGCTGACACTGTGACATTGTAGTGTTTTAGGTGTAGAGGTGACATGAACTGACTTACATTTTTAAGGATCACTCTGGATTCTTTACTAACTAATTAATTTTTAAAGATTTTATTTATTTGAGAGAGAGAGAGAGAGAGAGAGAGAGAGAGAACAAGTAGTGGGGAGGGACAGAGGGGGAGAGAGAGGGAGAAGCAGACCCTTTGCTGAGCAGGAAGCCCAACATGGGGCTCAATCCCAGGACCCTAGGATTATGACCTGAGCCAGAAGCAGCCACTAAACTGACTGAACCACCCAGGTGCCCCTGGATTCTAAACTTAAATTAGGCTGTGTGTGTATAGTTGGAAGGGGTGCTATGGTAGAAGCAGGAGGACTTGCTGGAGTTAGGGCAGCAAATGAGATATTTTTATGGTGATGGTTCTGCCCGGGGGTGGCTGTTGAGGAGGTATAAAGAAGTGGGGTTCTGGATATACCTTGAAGACCAATCCAGCAGGTTTTTATGATGAACAGATGTGAGAACAAGAGTGGAACCAAGAATGAAACCAAAGTTTTAGGGCTGAACAACTGGAAGATAGATTTACTATCACTAAAAGGGGTGAAGGATGTGAAGGAGCAGACTTGAAGGAATATGAGAAAAGTTTTGGGGTTTTGATGTTTCTTAGGCATCTAAGTAGAAATTTTGAGTTGGCCGTTGTATATTCGCATCTGGAATTTGGGAGAGCAGTGTGAGTTAGAGATAGAAATTTGGGAGTGATAGGTTCATAGGTGGTTCTTCAAGCCTTGAGACTCAGTGAGATCACCAACAGGGTATCACTAGGAGAGGAGGTGGGCCCCAAAGACGGAGCCTGGGACACACCAATCTAATCCAGCGATGGTCTCCACAAATACAACATACATTACAAGAGGTGGTACTGATTTCTCTATTAGTGGTAGTCTATTATCTATACTGTTTTTAGATTCCTTTTGTGTGTGTGTGTGTGTGTGTGTGTGTGTGTTTGGTTTTTGTTTTTTTATTCACATAGGGCCTGTTCTATGGTGCTCCATGTTGTACGCTTTTTCCTTAGCTTTGGTGTTCCAGAATGCTTGCATTGTGTAAATTCTAGCCCCAGACTCAGGCGTAGACCCATCATTCTAGGTTCTCAGAAAAGGATTTTTTTCCATCAAGTTTTGACCAAGACTGAGTGGTTCCCTTGTCATCTCTGTTAGTGGCAGATCTTTCTAAACTACTTTTGCTGAGTATGTGCTGTCCTTTGCTTTCTTGTGACTTGGTTCATGCATTTCAATGACTGTTTTGTTTCATGCAGTGTTCAGGCTGTGGCTTTTCTTTTTAAGTGTCATCTTCCATGTTGCCTTGAATACATGCACCATCCCATCTTCTCCTTGGTCACTGCCTCAGTTCAGGCCTTCTCAACTTACTGTCTTACTGTTTTGTGCCCCCCTTGACTGGTCTCTTTCTGTAGTGTCTCCTATAATCATTAGATAGATTTTTTTGTGATGCAAATCTGAAGATTTCATTCCCTGATCTACATTTTTTTTTTAATGAGTTTCTCTCCCCATAAGGAAAAATCTCAGTGTCTTTGTTAGGAATTGTAGGGAATCTGTGGCTTCATCTCTCACTTAACACCCTCTGTCCATGCTTTGTTTCACCCAACCTAAGTGTTCTGGGGACACACCATTCTCTCTCTCTTACCTTTGCATAGTCTGTACTTTTTTCTTGGAAGGCTCTTCCAGCTTTATCTGCCTAGTTATCACCCAGTGTCCTTCAAGATTGACGGCTGATGGAATCTTTGAAACTCTTCCATAGGAGCCCTGTGTCTTTTCAGAATGAGTTGGAAGGCTTTCCTTTGGGCTCCTACTCCTTTCTCCACATCCCCTGGACACAGAATTACAACTCTTAATCTTTGCACCATGATTAGGGTTTCTCCCCCTGATGGAAACGATCTTCTTATTCACAATGCCTAGCATTGTGTGTTTGTGTGTGTGTGTGGGGACATAATACATACTCAATAAACCTTCACTGAATGATTGAAAACATGGGAAAAAATTTTTAGTGTGAAGGGGGATGGGAATACCCTGTAACTTTATAGAATAAAGACTCCATGTTGATTTCAAAGGATAAGATAAAAAAAAATACTGGGATTTATTTTATTTTTTTAATTTTATTTATTTATTCATGAGAAAGAGAGAGAGAGAGAGAGAGAGAGGCAGAGACACAGGCAGAGGGAGAAGCAGGCTCCACGCAGGGAGCCTGATGTGGGACTCGATCCCAGGACTTCAGGATCACACCCCGGGCCAAAGGCACTAAACCACTGAGCCACCCAGGGATCCCAATACTGGGATTTAAACATATTTTGAAACACCACATTTTTTTTTCTGTATGTTAATACCTAAATGATACGTAAGTGAAGTGATAATTGTTAAATATTGACAGGGCATTAAAACCACTACAGTTGTTCAAATCTAGTAAGAATAAAAGTCCGTTTAAGGGGGGCCTGGGTGGTTCAGTCGGTTAAGCATCTGACTTGGCTCAGGTCATGATCCTGGAGTCCTGGGATTGAGCCCCTCACTAGGCTCTCTGCTCAGCAGGGAGTCTGCTTCTCCCTCTCTCCACTCACATTCTCTCTCTCACTCATTCTGTCTCTCTCAAATGAATAAAATCTTAAAACAAAACAAAACAAAACAAAACAAAACAATGACAACAAAGCCCATTTAACACAGAGGCAGACTTTATAAACCTTAAGACTGGTTATATAAATATAAAGCATAAGAAAATGTTCATGGTGCATTAACAGTGACAAATAATGATGAAATGATGGAATGCATTTGGAGGGCGGTGTGCAAACCTGAGGACACCATGGCTGTCTGACCTGTGTGGCTCCTTACACTTTCACTGACTGCAAGTTCCGTGCGAGCGGGGCCTTTTGATGCTGGGCACACAGCAGGTGCAATACATGTGTTCGTTGAATTGAAATGTTCCTAAGGACACTATAGATATTGGTTTTTTTTTTTTTTTTAGATATTCTTAATAGAAATATGTTTTGACAGTCATGTATGAGCATTAGGGAAGGATCTTGTAAAAAATTATCCTTTCTAATTTTTATGTATTATAAAGGCTACAGCAATAATGTAACATTATTATTACTATTATTATTAATCTAATGACCAAAAATAATCATTTGTGTAGCACTTGTTTTGTACTATACTCTAAATACAGTTTTGTGTGTGCACTTTTTAAAAGATTTTATTTATTTATTCATGAGAGACATACAGAGAGAGGCAGAAATACAGGCAGAGGGAGAAGCAGGCTTCCTGAGGGGAGCCTGATGTGGGATTTGATCCTGGAACCCCAGGATCACGACCTGAGCCAAAGGCAGATGCTCAACCACTGAGCCACCCAGGTGTCCCCTAAATATAAAGTTTTTTTTTTTTTAAATCTTTTTTTTTAATATATTTTTTTCAATTTTTATTTATTTATGATAGTCACAGAAGAGAGAGAGAGAGAGAGAGAGGCAGAGACACAGGCCAAGGGAGAGGCAGGCTCCATGCACCGGGAGCCCGATGTGGGATTCGATCCCGAGTCTCCAGGATCGCGCCCTGGGCCAAAGGCAGGCGCCAAACCGCTGCGCCACCCAGGGATCCCTAAATATAAAGTTTTAAAAGCATTTTTACTTACGTTAATTCACCTTATTTGTATACCAACTTTACAGGTAGGTATTCTTCTTCCTATTTCACAGACTGGAAAACTGAGGCAGAGACATTAAGTAACATGCCCAATGCCTTGTAGCCGGTAAGTGGTAGAGCTGGGATTTAAGTACATCAGAGGAGCTTTCTTGTTTCCTCTTCTCTCCCAGACTTTGCTCACATATTTTCATAACTGTAGTTGCCACATACTTAAAATCAAATCTTCAGACTTTTGTTTAGCATCTTCTAAACATTTTGTCAAAATATTACACAAATCTAAACATTACAATTTTAAATGACTGTATCACATTCTACTGAGTTGTGCATCATAAACAGCTTGGCTGTTTCTCACTTGTTGAAAATTTAGGTTGTTTTCAGTTTTTTTCTACTACACATAATACTAACCTTATTATGTTGATGTATGTGGCTTTTTTTTCTCCTTTAAATTTTTTCTTTAAGCTAAAAACCTTGAAGTCATACTTGTTGTAAAAGGAGTAAATGATTCTGTTACTCTTGATGTGTAATGAAGTCAAGAAGAGTTGTGTAAATATGAGCTGTTAACAGCAGCATGTAAGAATCTTTCTTCCCAACTTAATTTTTGCTAGGTATTTTTGTTTACTTTTTTTTTTTTAAGATTTTATTTATTTGAGAAAGAGAGCACACGTGGGGAGGAGGGGAATAGAGGGAGAGGGAGAAGCAGACTCCCTGCTGAGCAGGAAGCCTGATGCAGGTTCCATCCTCAAACCCTGAGATCATGATGTGAGCCAAAGGTGGATGCTTAACCATCCGAGCCACCCAGGCATCCCATATTCCTGCTTACTTTTAAATACATATATAATCAGAAGATCATAGGGGAAGGGAGGGAAAGCTGAATGGGAAGTCATCAGAGAGGTAGAAAAACCATGAAAGATTCTTAACTCTAGGAAACAAACAAAGGGCACCTGGAGGGGAGGTGGCGGGGGATGGGGTAACTGGGTGATGGGTATTAAGGAGGACACGTGATGTGATGAGTACTGGGTATTATATGAAACTGATAAATTATTGAACAGTACATCTGAAACTAATGATGTACTATGTTGGCTAATTGAAATTAAAAAATACATATATAATAGGCTTTCTCTCTTTTCACTTTCACTTATTTATTAGGAAGTTTGAATATATTTTTTTAAGATTTTATTTATTCAAGAGAGAGAGAGACAGAGAGAGAAAGAGCATGAGCAGCAGGGAGGGGCAGAGGCAGAGGGAGAAGCAGATTCTCCGCTGAGCAGGGAGCCCCAAGGTGGGGCTTGATCCCAGGACCCTAAGATCACGACCTGAGCCCAAGGCAGATGCTTAACTGACTGAGCCACCCAGGCGCCCCTGGAAGTTTGAATATTTTTAAATAATATGTTTCATTTATCTTTTACTGCCATATTCATTACAAATATTTTTCTAATCTGTTTGCCTTTACAACTTTAATTTTGGTAGTTACCTTTACCAAATTTAAAACTATATGGGTCAGGTGGGTTTGTCTCCAGTGATAATTTCTCCCCTTTCCTAACTTTTAGAATGTCACCTTTCCAAAGCAGGTACTGTGGGTTGTTTATGGCCAGAGTGCTATTTGATTTTTTTTGGCATATGGAGTTTAAATTGCTAAGAAACGATAGAAATCCCAGAGGTGTGTAAGTGAGGGTCTGAAGGAAACATAGTTGGAGTGACACGGAGAACTGTGTGGATTGCTCCATGACTCGTCATGTCTAACCCATGGGTACCATGTGGTACCCATTCACAGTTTGAAGCCCAATGTTACCGAATTTATTTACAGTTCAAAGACTTTGAGTCCTTTCTTGCAGCACGGATCTGGTCCAAGACAATAATTCCTCCAGTTTTTTTTTTTTTAATTCCTCCAGTTTTAGAGGACAACTGCTTTACATTGTGGAGAGTTTGAGGTGAACTGGTGAGTGCATTCAATACTGTTACTTGTCTACTTTGAACAATGGTATGTGGCAGTGTTGGGATATTTTTCAGGAAGGTTGGTTGTGTCAATGCCCGTATGACTCCTAAGTTGGCATTTATCTTCTGTAAATTCTATACTATCTCAGGTCAAGTTCTCAGCTTTGGGGCTTCAAGCATTTAGGATTTTAAGCATACTTGGTATGGATCCAGCTCCCAGGGACAGACTCTCATTAACCCAGGTGACAAGAGACTGATGTATAAATCAAAGTGCCGGTATTATTTTGCATTGAGAACCCTGAGCATCCGTTTGATCGAAATATTTAGGTCAGTATGATGAGCATATTCTCTCTCTTTTGGCAGCTTTCCTTGGGGAGTGAAATTAAAATAGGAAATTTCCTGGTGAAGCAGAGCAAAGAGAGAGAGTTGTCTGACTTAGATAATTAATCACATGGGGTTTCAGCAGCCATATATGTTCAAGTCCATTGATTATAGTGCTGGGCTCTAGGGGCCACTCTGCCCCTTGCTTCAGCAGAGCTTATGTGGGTCCTACCCTCTTCTGGGTCATTGAGGTTACCTATTCAGTGTGTGAGTTTTCAGGCTCAGTCTTTTTCCCGATGGGGTTCAATATAGTGAACTACATTCCTGCTTACCCAATTGCTATCACGCTCCAAGTCGGCCTCCCTGTGGTAATTCCTGGGTCCTCCTCATTGGTGTTTTGGGTGTTTCTGAACACATTTCAGCAGTCTCTTGGAGGAACCGGATGACTAACCTCTTACATTAGGTGTAGACTTGCTGATTTAGCTCTTTGAGGACAAGCTTTTTCCATGTTCTTGGGGATGGCTCCTCAGTATTACCCCCCTATGGCTCTCTACACTGTGCCCTGGAGAATGAGGGCTCTTTGTCATTCTGTCCGACTCCAAATACCTTCAATTTCTGACATTCCTTGTTGGCCCCTCTTGGGAATTTCCTGTCCGGAAAGTTGACCTTCACCTTTCTTGGTAAATGTCAAACCATGCACATTTGGGGCTTGGTTTTCCTTCTTCAAAAATTGCTCAGGAGGGGCCTCAGGGTGGCTCAGTTTGTTAAGCATCTGCCTTTAGCTCAGGTCATGATCCCAGGGTCCTGGGATGGAGCCCTGCGTCAGGGTCCCGGCTCACTGGGGAGCCTGCTTCTCCCTCTCCCTCTCCTGCTGCCCCTGCTTGTGCTCTCTCTCTGTCAAATATATAAATAAAATCTTAAAAAAAAAAAAAGTGTTGCACAGGAGGCCTCCTAAGCTGATAGGAAAGGCCCGTACTGACCTGGGGTGCTACTCAAGCCTCCAATTGCTCTATTTCGGCTGTGTTTCCAGACTGTCCTCATGCTGTCCCCTCTCCTGTCTCTGCTCTTGGGCCACCCTGGCTATTGTGTTCATTGGGTCCTGGGTCCTGGCCTCATGCCTGGCTCATCAACCCTGAACAAGCTCTGCCAGCTGCTACGTGATTGATGACAGTCAAAGGCATGCTGGCAGTTTGGCCACATCCCAGCACAGTCTTTGTTAAAACCAACAAAATAAAATGTGCCTAGATAGAAAATGTAGTGCTCTTTGGGCTGAAAATTGAAGACTTTTAAAAGTGTATTAAGAAGAATAAATTTCAGAATGTTTCACAATGCTTAACACAATGGTCTGCACTAATAAGCCAACACACAAGAAACCTAAAGAACAGAAGTGATAGTGTTTCATTGTGAAGATACTCAATGTCATGAATTGTGCATAAATCTTATGCCAAAATGATAACACTGTAGTTACCCAAACCCTGGTAAAAAATCAAGAATTTATGAAACTTACCAAATGTCACAGCTATAAAGTTTGTGTTCTAACTGATTCTAGCATTCTGTGGCTGAGAACACAACACCAGCGATGCCAGGCCTTCTAGAACTCACATATTCTTGCTCTTCGTTTGGGGCTCTTTCCACTATAATTGATGACACAGAATCATTTCCTTCAGTGACCAGTACTCCAAAGACAAATGATGTAGTGAATCACAGAACACCCAGTTTCTTTCTTTCTTTTTAAAGATTTTATTTATTCATGAGAGATACACAGAGAGAGGGAGAGTCACAGGCAGAGAGAGAAGCAGGCTGCATGCAGGGAGCCTGATGTGGGACTCGATCCCAGGACCCTGGGATCATGCCCTGAGCTGAAGGCAGATGCTCAACCTGCTGAGCCACCCAGGCATCCTGTCTTAACTTTTTATTTTTTATTTATTTATTTTTTAAAGATTTTATTTATTTATTCATGAGGGACACAGAGAGAGAGAGAGAAAGGCAGAGACACAGGCAGAGGGAGCAGCAGGCTCCATGCAGGGAGCCTGACGTGGGACTCAATCCTGGGTCTCCAAGATCACACCCTGGGTTGAAGGTGGTGCTAAACCTGCTGAGCCACCTGGGCTGCCCTGTCTTAACTTTTGAAAAGAAAACGATGAACTTGAAAAACATCAGTTGGGGAAAAAAGTATTTTGAACATAGGTCATAGTGACTCTGACTCCTCTGTTTTGGAAGGATCTCCTTTTCCTAGAATGCAAACACATCCTGTATTTGTACAGGACTCCAAGTACCTAAAGTACTTTCATGTCTGTGACCTCATTACATCCTTAGGATACTTTATGAAATAGTGTATTATTCTCATTTTCATGCATGAAGAAGTTGAGGCTTGTTTTCTGGGACTCTAGTCTCAGGACTTTTCTTCGACAATGTGACCAGCCCAGGAGAAATGACATCTGTATGTCACTAATAAAAGGCAGGCTTCCCACAGAGGCATACTTTTTTAGCCAACAGTCCCTTTCCATTGGGCTATTATAGCTTATTGATACCAGTTGCAATGATGAGCGCCAGCCAAATGCCTCCTCTGTGTCTGGGAAGGTGTAAGTGTTTTCATGTGTGTGTGCTGGGCATTTGCTTGTTTGTTTGTAAGGCGTGTCCGCCTCCTCTCTGCTGTCTGTCTCCAGGAAATATGCTTCCAGGCTTCCCTGTCTTTGACTTCCACCTCTTCTAGAGCAAGGAGAAGTGCTGGCAGGGGACTGCAGGCTGGTGAGGGGGAGAGAGGCCAAGACTCTTCTCCCCCTTCCCATCTGCCTTGTGTGCTACCTATCTCTACATCACATCCAGCAGCAGCTATTTGTCCTTGGTGCTGTTAGTTCTCCTGCCTACCACAGTCCCAGCTCCTGCCAACCACCCTGATTCTTGGGCTTCTTACAGCCACCACCTTCATCTAGCCTTCAAGCCGCCAATGTCTAGATAGCTTCTTTTTTAATTTTTTATTTTTTTTATTTATGATAGTCACACAGAGAGAGAGAGAGAGAGAGAGGCAAAGACATAGGCAGAGGGAGAAGCAGGCTCCATGCACCGGGAGCCCGACATGGGATTTGATCCCTGGTCTCCAGGATCACGCCCCGGGCCAAAGGCAGGAGCTAAACTGCTGCGCCACCCAGGGATCCCTAGATAGCTTCTTTATTCTCTCTGGCTCCCTAGCTCTTCCACCTTCTGTGCAATTCTACATGAATTGAATTCACCTGCCTTGAATTCTACATGAGAGACCTGGAGTTGTTTGGTTTCATGACTGGTCCATGCTGCTGCAACATACTATAGTTAATCTTGACAGGGCTCCTGGGAGGGGGTAATATTACTATCTCCACCTTACAGATGGGGAGACTGAGGCTCAGAGGGCACTAATGATGTGCCAAAGCTCATAGAGTCTGTAAATGAGGCCCTGGGGCTCAATCCAGCAATGTCTAGGAGACGGGTGACACTGACTGAGTGCATCCTGGTGCCAGACCCTGGGGCCTGAGCGAGTCTCAAGAAGCCCCCACAGCAATCTCCCCAAGTACGGATGAGGAAACTCAAACCCAGATGTGTCTGCTCTAAGCCTGTTTTTTCTGCAACTGCTCCTGCTTCCCCAGAGTCAGTGTGCATGGCAACCACCACGATAGGGCATTGGTAAGGTGTACATTCCCAGTACGCTCCGCCCTAGATTCTAGCTCAGTAGGTTTGGAAAGGGGTTCGGGATATGCATTTGTGCAACTGCCCTAAGTGACGCTGAAGCAGAAGGCATGAGAACCACATGGGGATCAACACTGCTTAGGCCCTTCTCTCCGCAACACCCTGGGTGGTCCTGCAGGCCTCCCCGCCAGCCTCGGTTTCCTCATCTGTCAAGGGGCAGGGGGACTAGCTAACCTGCAAGGTCATCCCGGGTCTGCCCAGCTGCGTGCTGTGCTGCAGGGGTGCAGGGCTGCTGGGGGGACTGCTGCCCAGCGCCGCCGCGCCCTCCCGGGGTCGGCCCGGGCCCAGAGTCTGGGGTTTCTCATGGACTGCCCGGGCTGGGAGACGCGACAGGAACTCTGCGGCCCGAGAGTAAAGAAAAGCCCTGTTTATTGGTTTGCAGTAAACTGGCCAACCGGTATTTTAAAAAGGAAGTGAATCGTGGGCTGGGGGTTTCAATTCAGGGAAATATTTGAAGAACTCAGTGTTTGCTCTGAGAGGTCATTAAATAGGTTTTGTTCCCACACCCTCTGGAAAAATGATGCTTCATTAAAATGGCAACACGAGGTGTCACGAACCGGTGAAATCGGGCACCCTGAAAAGACACATTCACTCGATGCCACTTAAAATGTAAAAGGAGTGGAAAGAAAACAAATGGACATTTTCTGGAGGCAGCTGAGCGACACAAAACACAGGCATCTTTGTCTCCTCCTTGAAAACTTCCACAATGCGTTCCCCTTTCTTCCTCCTGACTAATCTGGACTTCTGAGAGGTGTTGAGTTTCGGCCAAAGTCCGCGCTGCCTCCATCAAAGGCGGCCGAGGCCGGGTAGGCCGCTCGCACCTACCGAGCCGGCCCCGCCCCCGCCGCCCTGGCCCCGCCCCCCGCCGCCCCGGCCCCGCCCCGGCCCCGCCCCGGCCCCGCCCCTCGCCGCAGGTCATCCCCAGAACCAGTTCACAGACCGGATTTGCAGGAGCATCAATCGCGGGCGTGAAGGGCCGCGGGCGTGGGCGCCGCGGGGGAGCCTGCCGTGGCCGCTCCGACCGTCTCTGCGCGCTCCGCCCCGGGCTCCCCAGGCTCAGACCGAGCAGATCCACAGATTCACAGTCGCAGGCAGGCTAAGCCGCTGCCGCGGGTGTAGCGCGATCCTTCTCCTTTGGTTCCGGTCCGGGCCTGGCTCGGCTCGGGGTTTCCTTCTTCCCAGTGGGGGTTCCGCGCTGTCCGGAGGCTTGGTGTGTTCCACAAGTGGCGCGGGGGAGACTGGGGTTCTGCTTGCGTCCCTACTGCTATAAAGGGCCGACTTCCGGAGCATCCCTCTACCTGGAATTCCAGGGTGATGGTTCAGAATTGTGAGCTGATAATGAATGAGGATAAAAAAACACTTTGAAAATACAAAATAATACAAACACGAAATATTGTTTGCTCTTAACTAATAAGCTTTCCTATTAGTTAGGAAAGTTCCTATTAGGCCTGTCTGATCCCCTGTTCTCTCCTGTCCAGGTTTGGGAGCTTCATGGGTGTCCCTGCCCCACGAGGCCTCTTCGCCTGCCCCCCGCCCCCAAGCTGGTCCCTGCTCCCTGATGCTGTGGAAAGGGCCAGGGCCTGGGAAATGGTCGGTCCTGATGCCTGTGTGTTGCATGGTGATACTGGCGCGGGCCCTCACCCCTGCCTATTACCCGGGAGCAGCCTCGACAGCATCGCGGAGCCCCACACCCAGCAAGGCACAGGACAGAAGGCCGGGGTAGAACCTTCCTCAGGGCAAGGCCTGCTGCCAGGGGCTCTGGGCCGCTGCTCTGGGGGCACTTCCACATCCTGCAGCGCTGAGAGGTTTTCCTGGGGGGAAGGGCGGGGACTTTGGGACGGGAGAAAACCCACTGCGAAGCCTAGTGCAGTCTAAAGCAGAATCAGGTCTATGCTGTCCCCTGGTGGTCATGTGTTGTTGTACGACAGTCGGCTCCTGGAGTCCCTGTAAAATCACAATTAGAATATCGAACTCTTTTTTTCTGGACGACAGATTCTTTTTAAAATTTGTGAAAAAGTTCTGTGTACAGAACTACAGAAAATCTACCATTTTTTCTTTGAAGATCTACTATTTTAACCATCTTAAAATATGTAGTTCTGGGACAATAAACGCATCCACGTTGGCAATTTAATGTTAAATTGTTAAGACCAAGGTTATGTCATATCCTGTGGGTTTTTGTTTTTTAATTGAGGTATAATTGATATATAACATTCTATTAGTTTCAAGGGTATACAGTTACTCTTGTGTCTGGTATTATACAGTATGGAAGTCTAGAGCTGTGAAGAATCCATGAAGATACATCTAGAACAATGAAAGCATAGATCTCAATCTTCTTGTGGGAACGAAGGCAAAGTTCTCCTCCGGGAGCCATTCGGTCTTTATCTGGTAATGAGCATGAACTGGCGGACATTGTCAGAACAAAAACAAATCTGGTGGATTTAAATTGGCTCTCACAGGTAAGAATTGCAATTATATTATTTCATCGATTTTGACTTTTACCAAGTTTGTTTTAGAGTCCCATCTCATTTTGGGGGGAAGAGAACAATATGATTTTGACAGGGAAACAGAGACAGGAGCCTAAATCCTGAGCAGAGTCCTTAGCAGATTGAGGATTACAGGTTTCTGGGTCCTAAATCAGAAGTCGAGTGGGTCAGGGATTCGGGGGGTAGACCTGGAGAGCTTTAGTTTTGGATTAGCGGTTTCACACCCTCTTTTTCCTCATCCCTGTCACAGCACACTAGGAATGCTTCTAGTCAGCTGCGTATGCTACGTGAGGCATTTCAAATATGTTTCTGGGAGTTGTCAGTGCTGTTCTCTATGAGGCCTGAAGGCAAAATTCAATGTTTGTAGTAAATAAAGTACTAAAATTATATCAGCTATTAAGAGGATGGATTATTTCCAAGTTGCTTAGCCATATTGGCTGAATGTTGAGTTCAGCAATGGTGCCAACATATTATGCACAAGAGTTTTTATATTCCTGGGCACTGAGAACCACACTGAACATGGTGATACGGAATCTGCTGAGCAGGATGTCAAGGTATGGTCAGCAGGGTTCAAGAAGGAGTTTATGGATATGTAAGAGCAGGTTCTGGAAACTTTGCTAGGATGGAACCTTCACCTGACTCGTTCCCAAAAACTGATGCAGGTGAACAGGTACCATCAGAAGCCAGACTCATGTTTTACAAACAGTGGACTCCAAGGAATATTTGTTTCTAGAATTTAAGGCACCTCTCTATGGATTTTCTCTTCCTCTCCTTTTCAGTCTCTATCATGGACTGAGTTTTGTCCCTCCAAAAGTTAGATAGTGAAGTCCTAACCCCCAGGACCAGAAACTATGACTGTATTTGGAGATGAGGACTCAAGAGAGCTATTTAAGTTAAAATGAGGTCACTAGGATGGGCCCTATTCTGATATAACCGGTGTCCTTATAAGAGGAGGAAGTGAGGACACAGATATGCACAGAGGAAAGACCATGTGAGAACACAGGGAGAAGACAGCCATCGGCAAGGCAAGGCGAGAGACTTCAGAAGAAACTAAACTTACTAATTGACAACTTTAACTCAGACTTCTAACCTCCATCGCTGTGAGGAAACAGATTCCTATGTAAGCTTCCTGGTCTGTGGTACTTTGTTACAGCAATCCTAGTAGATGAATACCATCTCCTTTTGTATTTAAAGAACATGACTGGGTGGCCCATATGCGCTCAGTATCAACACCAACCAATGAAAGTCATCAAAGGCTATTCTGCAAGGAGCTAAAAAAACCCCATAAACCCAGGAAAGTGACTTGTGACATAACCTCTGCTTTGAATGTCTTTTACTAGACAAGATACATTAGCACACTTTCTGGAGAAAAGCCCAAATACATGCCCAAGATATGTACACCAGGGTAATGATTGAATATAAATCTTCCTCCCTCCCCTGGCTCTACGGTGTCCTATGGAAGGAATCCAAATAGTATGAAAAATGTCATCAAGTTTAGATGCATCATACCAGCCAAGCTTATGGAGCCAAGCTGCGAAGTTACGATTGTTATAAGAAAAATGTATTCACTTAATGATACCTCTACTTTTTCCTAAGCACTTCTGAAATATCTGGTGTTTAACTTATAGATTACATTATTTGATGAAACTACAAAAGATTTAGTAAGAAGAGGGACCCAAGCACTGAGGATTTAGGATCCAGCTAAGGCAGATACGGTGCAGGGCATCATTGGTGGTGGCGATGTGGGTGACACTGGCAACCAGCTAACCTTTACGGAGCATCTCCTGTGGCACAGGCACTAAATTAGTGCTTGGCAGCAGCCTCACAGGAGCACTGGCAGGTCAGACGTGGTGTAAGGTAACAGTTCAGTTTTGGTCAAGGCTGCTACTCAGTTGTATGAAAGTGAGCAAATGACATGACACTCTGTGACTGTCTTCTCCTTTGTAAAAGGTTGTCGTTAATACACTTGAAGTGCTTGATATAGTGCCTGGCACATATAAAGGTTTCAGTACATGTATAGGCTGCTGGTATTTTTCTAAACATCCTAATAAGAGGAAATGAAGCAATTTGCTCAAGACCTTGGGGACCATTGCAAAGCAGGCATCCAGGTGGGCACGTCAGGTCCCTGCATCACTTGGGCTCTCCAGAAGGTCATACTGCCCTTTGCAGATTCTTGGGACCTTATTCCTGCTGAGACATGAGAGAATGATTTTAAGCTGGGTGACACATGCTCCCTTACCCCTAAAAACTTCATTATGTGTTACCTAAAAACAAGGGCGTTCTCTTTCAGAACCACAGTAAAATGATCAAAATCAGGAAATTAACATTGGGATGCTAATATCCAACCTCTGGGACTTATTCACACTTTGGCAATTGTTTCACTTACATACAGGAAAACAAAGATCAAAGAATTGTTTTCCGGGTTGGGATCCAATCTGGGGTTTCAGATGCCATTTAGTTGGATGCTTTTTTTTGTCTTTCTTCATCTGGAACAATTCCTCAGGCTTTTTTTTTTTTTGGCTTTTCATGACCATGATGACTTTCATGCTTTTAAAGTACAGGTCTTCATTTTGTAGACTGCCTCTCAATTTGAAGACAGATTTATTTTTATTTTTTAACTTTTTAAAAGATTTTACCTGTTTATTTGAGAAAGAGAGCATGAAAGAGCACAAGTGGGAAAGAGGGACAAGCAGGCTCTTTGCCGAGCATAGAGCCCAATGTGGGGCTTGATCCCAGGACTCTGCGATCATGACCTGAGCTGGAGTAAGATGCTTCATGGATTGAACCATCCAGGGACCCCAGATTTTTTTTTTAATGTGCACTTTCTGGAAACACAGTAAATTTATCCAAAGGTATGAAAGAAAATGGCAGGAATACATGACTTATACTAATAGACACTGATGGTGCTATTTTGAGGTAAGATGGGTCTTCTGATAATACTTAAGTTGAGCTGTATTAGTGGATGTCATGGTTGACCCTGATATGAAAGTTGCTCACTGTTAGTCTGGTAAGCCAGTTGCTTCATATATATGATTATGTTTGATAACACGGTCTCTAATATTCTGTCCAGTTGTAGATTCTTCTAACATGATGGAATTCTGATATGTTATGATGCTCCCCACATGCTCAAGTGTTCCCACAGTGAGGAGCATCCTGGTTAGCATCACTTGTCTCCAACCGTTCAATTCTCTCCTCCCCCTAGCCTTTACAATATTTATTCCATATTTTTTCACATACTCAGGTGTCTTATTTTGACTGTGCATCTCCCATGAAACTCTTCTTTGGATGTAGGACATGCCTCGTGCTAAGATTGCATCCAACACGTTTTCTCCATTGAGGATACTACGAGCTCCTGGAGGGCTTGCTTGGCTCTCCCTGCGTACCATCACGCCCAGGTCGGTGGTTGTGTTTTCTTCTCAAGAAATAATTGCTGTGTACACATACCTGGTAGGAACTGAAGGCCTGCGGAATGGCAATGTTGACAAAAGGCTGGCCTCCATGCCATTATTCCCTGGGTAGCAGTTCTCAGGCACACATTCTTTTACCTTCTTCTTCTTCTTCTTTTTTTTTTTAAAGATTTATTTATTAATTTTGGTGGGGGTGGCAGAGGGAGACTCTCCAAACAGACTTTTTGCTGAGTATGGAGCCTACTGCAGAGCTCGATCCCACAACCCTGAGATCACGACCTGAGCTAAAACCAAGAGTTGGTTGCTTAATAGATTGCACCACCCAGGTGCCCCACTCAGGCACACTTTCTACACATTATTTCCAAGGGCTTCCTTTGCTCCATGTTTGTTTTGGGGGGTAGGAGAAAGGCGATGCACCAGGTCCACTGGGATGGTAGACTTTGGAGGTGTCTCTGAGAGAATAAGGATGCTTAAGAAATGAGAAATTTTGCTAACAATTACAGAGCAAAGGCGCAGAGTTTTTATTTGAAATGGCAGAGACCTGGCCGGTTACTAGGAAGGTGAGAAGGAATGGAGTCCAGATAAAACTCCAACACCAGAAATTGGAGTTCCACACAGCCCTCTGTGTGTGATAGTTATGGGATGGATGGAAATAGAACAGTTTGCACTTTACACGTAACTTTCAAATACCCACCCATCCAGGCATCTACCCATTAGTTGTCTATTCAGCATGTCCCGGCTCCCATTCTCGGCCCTTCGAATACCAAGGGAGAAGGAGGAAAGGCTCAGTCCGTTCAGCGGGCCAAGGTAATTACAATGTGGTGCGCTTGACTTCAAAATACATAAATAATTTCAGAGTCGAAACTGTAATGTAATGAATGCAGGGACCATTTTCCCCTTTCAGGCTGGCGACCTCCCGGGATGGCTTCCATCCCCTGGCAAGGATGCCGTTGAGGGCCTCGGCGGGCACACAGAGTCACCTGTGTGTTGGAAGGCCTCCGTGGGCTGTGGGAATGGCACTCTTGGATTTCCTGACTTTTGTGCATTGATGGTTTCACTCACAGAGTCGCATTAACCCAGTTTCCCAGACTGAATGAAACCATTGGCAACTTTCTGATTTGTTTTTCAGCCGGAGTCGGAGCTGGTAAAGCAGCCAGGAATTCCCAAGCTTTCCCAGGCGAGGGTGGAGAAACACCAGGACGCCTTTTTCTTCTTCCCCGGTCATCTGCAGCCAAGTGTGCATCGGTCAAAGGCAAACTCTGAATCGGGCTTTGTGCAAGTCTCTGGAAAGATACCCAAGATCGTGTGACAGGGAAAAAGTGACAGTGGTGGTGGTGGCAGTGACATCTGCGGAGCCAGCCCCATCCCTATCTGCCGCAGGATGCGTGTGGGCATGCTTTGTGGGAACAATCCAGCCCGGGTAGAATGGCGCTTTTGACATCAGCTGGGGCCTGGGCTGCCTTACAATGAGGCCTGTTGGTCAAAGGGAGACTGTTTAATGAACTGCGCACCAGAGGCCAGCTCTGGCCATCTGTACCGAGGCTCTTTGGAGCGAGTCTTTACTGTAACTGGCTACATGTGTGAAAGCACATTGCCTTTCACAGAAAAGCGACTGCAACAACAAATTCATATTTCAGGACCGTGAACTTTTGAATGCTCTTTGTGGCGTGTGATGAAAAGCTCGATACAAGCTTGATACTCAGACTTTGTTAAAGCGGGGAAGCCTGAGAAAGTATCTTTCTTTTGGCTCTGGGGTCAACGATGATAATGGCTTTTTCCTTACCCTGGGCAGCGACGACCTGTCGAGGCTAGGAAAACACTTTATGAAAATGGAATTCATTAAAGCCAGTCATAATCAGGGGGGGAAGGCAGGCGATCACGACTGTCACCACTTCGTAGGCGAAGCGTTGATGCTCAGGGGGAACAGTGACTCCTGACCAAGGTCGAAGAGCAGGTGGGAGGTGGCACTGACATGTCACTGTGTCCTCCAGCCTCTGGCAGCGAGGAAGGACACGCAAGGTTTGCACCGACTTTTCCTGGCAGGCTTGTTCTTCCCAGCCGGAATGCAGGTGGCAATGTTGTGATTCCTGGCGTAACCTTCAATGCTTCAATGATAATCTCTGTCGGCGCCAGGCACCTGCGGAGTGTCACCGCGTAACTCCCGGGCTTAAGTGATGCATGCCGAGGTTTTCGTAGCAGCCTCTCATTTATTGGTTGTGTTGGAAAGAAATCTCTAATACCTAACTGGGTACCTCTGGATTTTAACAGCTGTGCTTTATAAGAGATTTGGGAGGGGGATTGTTTTCAAAGTGCCTTTCACAAAGTATCACCTTCGATGGGAGTTTCCATTCTGTTCCAGTAGAATGACTCACAGTGCCCCTATGCTCAGAAAACCAAGCCTGCAGGAACAATCAGACAGCTTCTTACTACTCATTTTAGCAAGTATGCCCCTAAGCCACTTTCTCTTCACCTCCCCTTTACTGGCAATAGCCTTAGCGGAAGGCTTTGATGTCAAATGCTGAGTATCTCGGAAGACGTCTCATGCAGACGAGACCGCATGGCCAGGTGCTGGAGAGTCACAGTTGGATTGGACTCGAAGGTCCCTTCTAGTCTGAGATGGTGTGACTCCGGAGCTAATTGGTCTCAACTCCTCAAATGAAATGATAGTGACTACCGTTTATCGAGCACTTTCTGTGTTGGCTCTATGCTGATGAGACCTTAATATCATTCATTGGATTCCAACAAAACCCTTGTCAATATCATCCACGTGTTATGAACGAAGAATAGGGGTTTAGAGAAGTTAAAAACATGTCTCATGGCACAGATTTAAGAGTTAGCAAGTGACCATCCCCTGAAAATTGATTCCAGATGAGTCTAAATCCATACTCGAAACCCACAACTCAACCAGCATGAAATGTAGACACTTGTGGTTGTCTTCCTCTCAGATCACGTCATGACCTCCAGCTCTCTGGGTGGCTAGTACTGATTCTTTAGTCAGATTCAGTATTGGAGTTTGCCAGGAAGACTTCACACAGGGGCTGACAATGTCCCAGCCCATGAAGCCTCTTCTGGGATTTCCAGACAGCTGGGGGATTCCAGTCCTCTTGCCAATTAGAGATCAACTAATTGTTGAAAGTACAAATGCCCTTGAGAGAAAACACATTAACTCTCACCCATTAGCACTACTGTGTGAATTAGTGTAGTCTAGTAAATGCCCAGAAGGAAGAAACTCAAGGTCCATAGGTCCAGATTAATGACCATGTGAGCACCCCAATGAGGACACTAGATTGGGGAGGAGGCTCTGAGGAAGCATTTCTCAATACCTTGCATGCAACTCCTGTTCAAAGAAGATTCGCTGATATCAATTCATAGTCCTCTTTTCTCCTGGGCTGAAAGCATAACACTTAACTAGATAGAACATTCCAAATTCTGACTGTGTAGGGAGAACATATATCATAATAAACTACAATTTATTCTTAAACTATGTTCTGGGAAGTCAGGTTTAATATGTATACATTTTTTTTTCTCAGAAAAAAGGAAATATCTATATTATACACAGATATCTGTATCCATTTCCTTTCCCTCTCTATCTCCTTATTGTGGAAAACTGTCCCTACAATTCTATCCCAAGAACATCTTATTTCTCATCCAGTCTGTGGCTCATTGTGTTACAAAGTAATGCTTCCTGTCTTTCCAGTGGGGTATAGGTATAACAGCAGTTTCCACTGACTACTTTTAGCTACAAACAGTCTGACGTCAAAAGTCACTTTTCTTCCACAAATGGGTCACCCTCAGACGCTTTATTTAAACAATCTAAACATTCATGCCATAAAGGAGATGTTAGCAATGGCAAACCAGCCTAAAGCCATATGAAGTATGCACATGCCATCTAGCACTCATAGTGAAAAATACAACATTTTAGAATAATTCAGGTTTTCAGTTTGTTTTACCTTTGGAATTAAAATGAACTCAAAAGTAAAACAAAAAAAAAGAAAAAGAAAAAGCCTTCTTAATATGTCAAGGTATTGGGATATAAAGTATATACTAAATATTGCAAGAAAATATACTTTATCTCACTTTTTTTTTTTTTTTTTGGAGAGCTTCTATGCTTGAGGAACCAGACCTCTTCTGTGTGCCACTGATCGAGGCCCCAATTTCCATGAGGACTGAAGCGCCTTTGTTCAGAGCCTCACCTGATGTATCTTTCATCTGGCTGCTGATTCAGATCCTTTAATAAACTGGTAAACATAAATATATATATATGTTTCTATATATGCTTCATCTCCCCACTCAGGGTCCATTAAATGCAGATTTCATCCATGAAGCTAATATTTTCTCAGATTTTATGTGCACTTTTTCAACTTTGATGTTTTCAGAAGCACATTGGGGCTCAGCTGGAAGCTGCCTAATGACACCGTGTGAGGTGGGCGCTTGGCCTGCCTCCTGCTGGCGGTAAGACGGGCGGGGTTCGTGTGGGGTGGCCAAGGTCTGCTGGCAGTGCCTCCTATGTGGCCACAAGACACACCTCTGTAAAAGGATAAGGATGAAATACTTAAAAACTTGAGCCTTTGGCCTCTGCAAATCTTGCAAAATAACAAAGAAATCTGACTCCGATACGTATCTTTCTGACATTTTGTCATTTGAAAGATGTCCTAAAATTTTTAAAGGGAAGTGCAGAGAGGAGACATCTATTCCACTTTTAATATCTGTGAACTATCATGAGGGACCTTTTCTTTCTTTCTTTCTTTCTTTCTTTCTTTCTTTCTTTCTTTCTTTCTTTCTTTCTTTCTTCTTTCTTTCTTTCTTTCTTTCTTTCTTTCTTTCTTTCTTTCTTTCTTTCTTTTCTTTCTTTCTTTCTTTCTTTCTTTCTTTTCTTTCTTCTTTCTTCTTTTCTTTCTTCTGTCTTCCTGTCTTTCTGTCATTCTTGTTTTCCAACAAACAAGGAGAGTAGGGTAGAAAATTATTTGGAAAATATCTTCACCAGTGGAAGTGCCTCATTAAATGGGAGAGCAGGAAAGACTGAGGAAGTAAAGCTGGCTGGGGTTGGAACAGTATACGTTCCCCACACAGGGTCTGGTGTGTTCCAAAATGCACACTGGCTCCTTCAGGGGGGCTCGGGTGGTGGTCAGCTCTTTAGGGAGTACATGAGCTCCGAGGCTAGTACTTAGGGAAGCTCAGCAATTTCAGCTTCTGCTCTGAATCTCTGAAATTTTCAGGAGCTATTGCTCTCCTTATCCTTTATATAATTTGAATCTTGGCTGCTTTCCGGACCACTAATATTGCCTCAACATATAGAAAGGGGAAACTATTAGAGGTGAAATCAATCCATCAATCAAAAATCAAGTTTGAATTTGTATAATAAAACATCTGGTGCAAGAGAGGCTAGCTAAAATAGGATTTGAAGTGCTCATATGTGACATTTAATCACTAGTCTATGTATCTTCAATGCTGATGTTTCAACCAAACATCAGTTCTACATCCTCCAATGCCTGTCAGTTTTCTCATGTTTTTGTCTTATTATCTTATTAAACAGAGTAAGTCTTCCAAAATTCTTTTGGAATTGGCTGGATAAGTAAATCCTAAATTAGTGAAAACATACGCAGATCTTCCTCCACTCACAATGGGGTTCATGTTCTGAAAAACCCATTGAGTTTAAAATGTCATTAAGTTGAAAATGTTTTTAATAAATCTAAGTTCTCAAACATCATAGCTTAGCCTAGCCTACCTCAAACGTGCTCAGAACACCTACAGTAGCCTACAATTGGGCAAAATCACCCAACACAAAGCCTGTTTTATACTAGTGTTGGCTATCTCACATAATATGTTGAATACTCTACTAAAAGTGAAAGCCAGAATGATTGTATGGGCACAGAATGGCTGCTGGTGTATTGCTCGTTAGTTAACACTTGTATTCGTGTGGCTCACTGGGGGCTGCTCCTGCCCAGCACCAGGAGGGAAAACCATCCTGTGTATCACTAGCTCAGGAAATAGTCCAAATTCAATATTCCAAGTATGTTTTCTACTGAATGCATTTCACTTTTACTCCATTATAAGGTCAAAAACTCATAAGTCGAGACCGTGTTTAAGTTTCTGCTTGTAGCTCCGTCGTATCAAACTGAACACACCCTACATTGAACTTGTCTAGCTACCCCCATCTCAGTTCTTTTTTTTTTTTTAAGATTTATTTTTATTTATTTATGATAGACATAGAGAGAGAGAGAGAGGCAGAGGCACAGGCAGAGGGAGAAGCAGGCTCCATGCCGGGAACCCGACACGGGACTCGATCCCGGGACTCCAGGATCGCGCCCTGGGCCAAAGGCAGGCGCGAAACCGCTGAGCCACCCAGGGATCACCCCCATCTCAGTTCTATTCTATTCAGTTCAATTATGATTTCTTTCAGTCTTGTTTTTTTTTTTTTCTTTTTTATTAAAGATTTTATTTATTTATTCATGATAGTCACACAGAGAGAGAGAGAGGCAGAGACACAGGCAGAGGGAGAAGCAGGCTCCATGCAGGGAGCCCGACGTGGGATTCGATCCCGGGTCTCCAGGATCGCGCCCCGGGCCAAAGGCAGGCGCCAAACCGCTGCGCCACCCAGGGATCCCTTCAGTCTTGTTTTTATCAATAGATCCATCATTCTTCTTTTTCACTCCAGCACAATTATCAGGAATGACATTCCTTGTTCATTTAGTTATCTCTTTGTTTTCCTGATTAACAAATATTCATGGAACACTAACCACTAATGAGACACTGGAACCATGCACTGTCTTAGACTCCATTAATACAGCAGTGAACATGGGGTGACTGGGTGGCTCAGTTGGTTAAGTTTCTGCCTTTGGCTCAGATCATGATCCCGGGACCCTGGGATTGAGTCCCACATCAGGCCTGTTGCTCAAGGAGGAGTCTGCTTCCCCCTCTCTCTCTGATTCCTTCCTCCCTGCTAGTGCTCTCTCTTGTTCACTCTCTCTCTTTTAAATAAATAAATAAATAAATAAATAAATAAATAAATAAATAAAAATCTTTAAAAAAATACAGCAGTGAACACAATGGATAAAACACTCTGCCTTCTTGTAGCTTATAGTTTAGGAGGGTAGAAAGTCAACAACCATGATCAATGAATTTTATATTGGGTAGTGATATATCTTCACATAGCCTTCCCCTCTTCTGGACGCCTGTGTCTTTTGTCTTTTATAAGGAAACTTGTTACTGGATTTATTGTCCACCCAGGTAATCCAAGATGATCTCGTTTCAAGATCTATAATTGGATTACATCTGCAAAGATGTAATCTTTGGGGGACCACCACTGAACCCACTAGAGAGGAAAACAAGTAGAGTTGTTTTTTGCATTTTAAATTGGAAGTTATAGAGAAGACATTTCTGAAAAGGCCCCATTTAAATAAAGACCTGGGAGAGGTGAGAGAGGGAATCATGCAGACTTCTGGGAAGGAGAACTCCAGGAAGGGGGGTATGGGAAGCAGGAACCATGCAGACTTCTGGGAAGAACTCCAGGAAGGGGAAAGGCAAGTGTGACACAGCCTTACCTGTGTTTTCAAGGAGCGAAGAAGCCAGGTTGTGCAGAGCATTGCAGGTCCAGGTGATAACTTTAGTTTTTACTCTGAGCACATGGAGAAGCTGATGGAAGGCTTAACGCAGGGAAACCACACAGCTCGACTTCTGTTCTACAGCCTGTTGCTGGCTGCTGTGTGGAGAATAAATAGAAGGAGGAAAGGTAGAGAGAGACGAGATCTGTTCAGACATGATAGGAAGACAGGAACAAATGGTGGCTTGAACCACAGTGGTTGCTGTAGAAGTGGTGAAAGTGGTTGGATTCTGGATGTGTTTTAAGAATATTACTGATGAGATTTGTATATGGATTGATTGAGAGGGTGAGAGGAAAGGAGGAGTCAAGGATGACTTCACATTTTGGCCTGAGCAACTTGAAAAATTGAACTTGACATTTCCTGACATGTGGAAGACTGGGGTGATGGGAGCTTTGTTGTGAGCAAACAAGTGTGGAGGTCCAGTTACTGACCTTGAGATGCCTTTCAGTCATCCAGAGCCAGGTGGTGTATAAGAAGTTGGGATGGGGAGGTCTGGGCTTGAGGTTCAAATCTGGGACCTGGAACATAGAGAAGATACTTAAAGCCACAGGACTGAGTGACATTATGTATGGAAAGGAAAGGGAAGTGGTCCCAGGACTGGTTTCTAGGTCACTCCAACACTTATAGGTCCAGGAAAAGAGAAACCAAAGGAATCTGGGAAAGAGTAGAGGTAAGTGGAAAGGCAGACAACATGAAGCGTGGAAGGCAAGTGAAAAAGGTATTTGATTCTCTGTTTGTTTTCCACCTCCCGGATGTGTCTTCTAACGCTCTTACTTCTTCCTTTTGATCCATTCTTATTACTTTCCTGTTCTTCCAATTCTCACTGTGTTCCTCATTTTGTCACTTCACATTGCAGTATCAAAGGTGAGACTTCTGACTCTCATTTCATCCATTACAGGTAAATTCATCCTTCCCCCTCATTCCTACCTATAGCTGCATGGCGGGGACAGCGGTCCATTTCTAGCAGCTGATGGAGGTGGAGAAGAGCCAAGCAGAGTTCCCAGATGGGTCAGAGTGGAATAAGACGCAAGCTAAGACTGAACAGGAGACCCACTGCTGCCCCTCGGGCTGGCCCAGAAGACCGAGTGAGAGGAAATCCAAGGGGCAGTTGAGTGAGTTTGATGATGCATCTAGTCATCCACTTAGTGTGGAAGGAGAGTGGCTAGAGGCACAAGGATTCTTGAGCAGTGGCAGATGGCTTGGCTGGCCGGTCAGAAGCCTCAGAGAGAAAGCCGGAACTATCCAGGGGCAAATGGGTCTGCGGTAGAAGCAGGTGGGTGGGCACCGGGTTTTGTTTCTCATGGGAGAGCCTACCAGGGAGCATCCACCACACACGAGGTGCTCAACAAGTAGGGAATGGCTCACTTAGCTGAAGTCAACCAGCTTCATCACTGGCCACCAGTCCTGGCCACATGGGCCTGCAGATGGAAGACCTAAGGTGGCAGGACTGGAGGCAATGTGTCGGTCCAGCAGCATGGAGGCCATTCTGCTGTGCTGCTGGGCTGCAAATGTCCAACCAAGGGCAGTGCTGAGCTCTAGTATGTCACCACCTTCCCAATGGCCCTTTGGGGAGGTAGAGTACATTGGACTCTGGCACGTGTCACAGTCCAACTGCTGCACCCACCATGCCCCTCCAATTTTGCTCCCTTCATTCCCTTCTGGGTGTCTTTCCAGAAAGTGCTGTCCAATTAAGGTCCCACTTGCAAGTATTGATGAATCATTCCTGGGGAACCTGGCCTAAGGTTGTAAGTAGACATAGACGGAAGAGGAAGAAGATAAATGAAGAAATATGAACATGTCAGATGTCATCACCGATCGCTATACAGGATGCTTTCCACTTCTCTCTGTGTATCTCGGTCTCTGTGTCTACAGAACACCCAAGTACAGGCAGTTTTTATTTTATTGCACGTCTCTCGAAGCATCCGCTAGGTGGAGAACTTGCATCAGGTTTGCTACTCAGATTGTGCGGGCTCCGCTAGCCAGTCAAGGGAGCCGCATTTATCTATCTATTTATTTATTTATTTAACCATTATTGAAATGAAACGATGGGTTCTAACCGACAATGAAATGCATTTATGGCTCTTCTTAGTAGCCTAAGCTTTCTAGACATTATAGGCCTGAAAACATTATATAGAATTACATTTCTCTTGTGATTGACTGTTACTATGGAATGTTTTTAGTAGAAAAAGATTAACCGCGTGAGTTCAAGGCTAAAATTTCTGCATAATCAGTTTGGTTGAACACTGCCTCTTGATTAGTTTATTATGATTTATTCTAAGCTCTTTTAAATTTGCAAGATGGTGTTTTTTTTTGAATTCTGGGAGTGAGTATTGATTGAAAGATAACTGCAGATTAAGAAAATAATTTTATTCATTAAAAAGCCTTATCCACTGATGTGCTTTTTACATTTCAATTTTCAAACACTGGGCAAAGGAATTTCTTTTCATAGGCATTGTTATTCTTGCTGATTATTGAGAAAGTTTTATTGAGGTCACAGAATGTAGGTTAATAGAATTTACTATGCCATGCGTTCTTGGTTGCAGCTCTGTGCAGCAGCAATGCGACCCCAATTCAGCTGCCAGCCAGTCCCGCCATGGGAGCACTGCAACCAGGAATCCTTGCTGGCTGCAAGTGAGGCCACTGTGTGAACTTGTTTCCTGCCACTCCAGTGGAGAACCATGAACAGCAATGCTGGTCCTGGCTGCGCTGATCCATACTCCCAATAATCTGGACCTGGGTATTTTACTGTGGGTGAACATTAAAGCAGGGATTAGCAGACTATGGCTTGCTGGCCAAATCCAGCTCACTTGAGTTTTTACTGTCCTCAAGCTAAGGATTTTTTTTTTTAAGACTTTACATATTTATATAGAGAAAGAGGGAGTGAAGGGGCACAAGGGGGGAGAGGGAGAGGTAGAGGGAGAGGGAGAAGCAGACAGCCTGCTGAGAAGGGAGCCCAATTTGGGCTCAATCCCAGGACACTGGGATCATGACCTGAGCCAAACACAGGAGCTTAACCAACTGAGCCACCCAGGTGCCCCCTAGGTATGGTTTTTACAGTCGAATATTTTCAATCGATTTGATGATAAGGAATACTAACTTTGAACCACAATTAGGTGATATATTTTTCTTTTGCCCCTTGCCAAGCTCCTTTCTTCTCATTAATAGACTTGCATCACACACACACACACACACACACACACACACACACACAAGCCAAAAACCACGTACTCAATTATTACAGCTTGGATTTTAATTAATTAAAAATGGTAAGAATTTGTTTTCTCTCCTGTAATCTAAGTACAGTAGTTCCACCCCTTATCCACAGTTTTGTTTTCTCACGGTTTTGCTTTCCCACGGTTTTGGTTACCCACAGTCAGCAGTGGTCAGGAAGCCAGATGATCCTCTTTCTGAGACGTGATCAGGTCAGTAGGAACCTAATGTTGCATCACAGCACTTACATCATTCCCCTCACTTCATCTCATCATTTAGGCATTTTATCATCTCACGTCATCACAAGAAGGGTGATGGATACAAGACAAGAAGATATGTTAAGAGTGAGCAAGAGACCGCATTCACATAACTCTTACTATGGTATATTGTTTTTTTGTTTTTAAGATTTTATCTATTTTTCTTTTTTTTTAAATTTTATTTATTTATGATAGTCACAGAGAGAGAGAGAGAGGCAGAGACACAGGCAGAAGGAGAAGCAGGCTCCATGCACCGGGAGCCCGACGTGGGATTCGATCCCGGGTCTCCAGGATCGCGCCCTGGGCCAAAGGCAGGCGCCAAACCGCTGCGCCACCCAGGGATCCCAATTTTATCTATTTTTCATGAGAGAGGCAGAGACACAGGAAGAGGGAGAAGCAGGCTCCCCGCAGGGAGCCCGATGTGGGACTCAATCCCAGGACCCCAGGATCATGACCTGAGCCAAAGGCAGATGTTCAACCACTGAGCTACCCAAGGGCCCCTTATTATTGTATATTGTTATAATCATTTTATAATATGTGCCTAATTTATAAATTAAACTCTATTATAGGTATGTAAGTATAGGAAAAAACAGTATTATAGGATTTGGTACTATTTGTAATTTCAGGCATCCATTGGGGGTCTTAGAACCTATGCCCCATAGATTTGGGGTAGAAAACTACATCTACATTCTTTTGTCTGTTGCTCAATAAAGCCTAAAATATTTACTATCTGGTCTTTACAGAAAAAGTCTACTGACTCCTGCTGTAGAGGGTCTGCTAACTCTTTAGAACTTCTGAAATTATACTTTTTAAAAAAATTTTTTTATTTATTTATGATAGTCACACAGAGAGAGAGAGGCAGAGACATAGGCAGAGGGAGAAGCAGGCTCCATGCACCGGGAGCCCGACGTGGGATTCGATCCCGGGTCTCCAGGATCGTGCCCTGGGCCAAAGGCAGGCGCCAAACCGCTGCACCACCCAGGGATCCCTGAAATTATACTTAAGAGTGTGTGAGACATGTGAATTTTTCTGGAGAGAGGGCACCCGACATTCTTTGCTCTGAAAAGGGAATGTAACCACCAAAATGTTAAAACTACTACTCTCCCTGGATGAGAGCCTCTCCACTACCAGTAATCATAATAACAACAGCAACAACAACAATGGCTCCCAGTATTATGGGATCATGTACAGATAACGATCAAAACATTGCCCCTGGGCACTTCAGCTCAGGTTGTCATCCTGGGGTCCTGGGATCCAGTCTTGTGTTGGGCTCCCCACAGGGAGCCTGCTTCTCCCTCTGCCTATGTCTCTGCCTTTCTCTCTGTCTCTCATGAATAAATGAATAAAATCTTAAAAACAAACAAACAAACAAACAAAAACACCGCCACCACCAAAAACATTGCTTCTAATGAATTCAGGGGGATGAAAGACAGGGCTGAGTTGAATTATTAACAATGTGAGTGCAAATTCTTTAGCTAAAATCACAAAGTATTATACTGTGCTGGCAATAATGGAGTTGCTTAGTGCGTTATTGTTTTAAACAACTTTGTGCATAATGTGAAAAAGAGGAGCCCCTTGTTCTGATGCATTTGAGAAGAGCACAGGGCTGGGCACGGCCTAGGCATTTAGTCTGGACCCACGACTGAATGAACACAATTAGCTGGACATTTGGAAACATGTGAGTGTCAAATGTGCGTAATTAGGGTGAGGAAATCGTCTATTCTCATGAATCTGAAGCTGACCCTAATCAAGATGGTACCTACAAGGAGAGAGGATTTCAATAATGCTGTCTGGGGTTTCCTACATTTCCTGGGGCCCACTCTGCTGTTTTGGTAATGATTGCAGGACTCTGAGAATGAATGCCTTTAAGAAAACACAGGGGGCAGAGAACCTTCTGAGAAGCAATAGTGATTCCTTAGAATGCATGTTTGATATTTGAAATCCATTCAGTTTGAGTTTCCGGGGGGCGGAGTCTTTTCAGATTACACTCCTTTGAGTATTCAAATAGGTTAAATGAGCGTTGGCCACTCCAAACACACCTTTTCATTCTGGAGCTGGCTCCAATTCATCCTCTCTGCAAAGATGAGTGGACACATGTGGCCTTTACAACGCTCGCCCACTGGGGAGAATGATGGGCAGAAAGGAAAACAGAGATGAGCCCATTACCTGGAATCAAAGCCAGTATCTTCTTGCCTAGGCGACCTGGGAAGTGCTGTCTCAAAGAATTGTCTTTTTTTCCCAACAGAATACCTTGCTCTAGTTTATAAAAAGGAAGAGGATGCGCACACCTCCTTTGATTGAGCTGTTTGCGTTGCTGTGAATTCTGGCAAACGTCTCCCAGGGCTTAGCTGAGTGGTTTGGGTACCACATCGCCACTGTTCCAATTTAAGAAGCTCTCACGAGATGGCGCGGAGACAAAGGGGCTGCAGAGAGGCGCAGCCCTGTGGCGCTCCGACGCTCTAATCTGAGTTCTGCTCTGCAAAGTCCTGTCTAATCCTCTTGTACCCTGCTGTGGCTAGCAGTCTAGGGAAGGGCAAGCAAGAGCAAAAGCTGCGGGATACAGATTTAATTCAATCTAGCAAACATTTACTAAGCACCTCTGGTGTGCCAGTCACCGGGCCAGGTTCTGGGGATGGGAAGATTAATAGGATATGATTCCAGAACTCAAAGGGGTCATGGTTTACAGGCAGAGAGGCACAACCACATGAATAATAAAGCAGAAGAGGGGAGCAGAAGAGTTCATCACCAAAGGGGTGACATGGATGTGTCTGAACTGATAAGGAGACGTTAGGGGGTGGACAAGGGGCAGACGGGCAGCCCGGGTAGAGGAAACAGCATAAGCAGAGTTAAGAAGGTATCAAAGTCCATGGTATTTGGGGCGAAGGTCAGAAGGATTTTTGTCTTGGAGCCGGATGGGAGAAAAGTCGAGAAGTGTGGACTAGGGCGCAACTGGCGATTCATTCATTTACTGCTAGTGATAGGATAGTGAAGACAGATCAACAAGCCCCTGCTCCCACGAAGCTTACCTTGGGGGGTGAAGACAGATCATCTGCCATAACACAGTACCACACACTGGGTGGTGTAGACAATGGAAATTTTTTTGTCTCGATGTGCTAGAGGACAGAAGTTCAACCTCACGAGGTTGGCAGGGCTGGTTCCTGCTGAGGGCTGTAGGGACAATCTGCTCTTGGCCTCTTACCCAGCTTCTGGTGCTCGGTTGGTCTGTTAGCAGTATCACCCTAATCTCTGCCTTCATCCTCTTATGGCTTTCTCCCTGCGTGTCAGTGTCCACATTCATCCCCCCCCTTTTTTTTAAATAAAGATTTGATTTATTTACTCATGAGACACACACACACACACACACACACACACACACACACACACACACACAGAGGCAGAGACACAGGCAGAGAGAGAAGCAGGTTCTATGCAGGGAGCCCGACATGGGACTCGATCCCAGGTCTCCAGGATCAGGCCCTGGGCTGAAGACAGTGCTAAACCACTGAGCCACCCGGGCTGCCCTACAGTTCCTCTTTGAATAAGGACACTGGCCTCATTGGATTAGGGCCTGCTCTGAAGACCCCAACTTAACTCAATCATCTGCAAAGCCCCTTTTCCCAAAAAAGCTACATCCACAATGCACATACTGAGATTAGGACTTCAGCGCCTTTTGGAGGGGGACATAACTCAACCCATAATAGTATGTTAACTAGTAGTAATGCCTTGGAGCAAAATAATGCAATGTGGAAGTGTGTTGCGGAGGCATCTGTGCATGAGGCAGGGTACTGGGGGAGGTTTGCAATATTTTGTAAGGTGGCCCGGGGTATGACTCACTGCAGAGGCTACATTTGGACAAAACCCTGAGGGGATGGAGGGAGTGAGGCTCACAGACGCCTGGTGGAAGAGTGAAGAAAACAGCACAAGGGCATCACGTTAGGAGTGTGACTGGTGGGTCTGAGGAGTGAGGAGGCCACTGAGGCTGCAGCCAAGGGAGGGGAAGGAGGAGATGAGGTCAGTGACTACAGGCTGCCGGGACATGCAGGGTCTTCTGGCCACTGGAAGGACCTTAGTCATGGAACTATTTTGGACAGAAGAGTGAAATGGTCCGATTAGGTTTTAAGAAGTTTGGGGTTTAGGTGTTGAGAATGGTCTGGGGATGTGGAAAGACCAGTTAAGAGGTAACTATGTGAATTTAAGTAACAGACAGAGATTGTCTAGACCTGGGTGGTGAGAAATTTAGAAATACTGAGTTTGGGCTCATGCACATGGAAGCAGAAGCTGAGGTCAGATTCTGGAGTGAGTGAGACCTGAGCTCCCACTCACTGAGGCCATCTCATCATTTCCCAAGCTCATGGACTTAGATATGCGTTAGGACACTCCCAGGATGTCTTTCCATTTTCTGTACTCCTTTTCTATCCTAATCCTTAGTCTGAAGACACAGACATTCAATGACAGGAAATCATGTACTATGGACTCTCTTCTTAAAAATAGAGAAAAGACACAGAAATAATTCAGCAAGATCCAGACATTCTATTTTTGCATGTTTGAGTCTGGTATGATCCAGAGCAGTGGATTTCTCCACTGAGGTGATAGGCTTTGCAATAGGGGTGCCACGAGGGTGTACTTTGCTGGGTGGCCAGATAAAGACAAATCAGAGTTGCTTTGGGGTCCACAGAACCTCATCCTTATCCACTTACCCAATTTAATTGTGTGCCAAGCTCTGCATCCTTTTTATCTTATTTATTTATTTTGAATCCCTTCCTTCTGTCACTGTCCTAGTTCTGGCTGAATCTCCTCTCTCTGGTCTAGTAGATAACTTCCTTGATGATCTACCTACTTATCTACTTCTCATCTCTATTTCTTTCCTTTTTTTTTTTTTTTAGATTTTAAAAATTTATTTATTCATGAGAGACACAGAAAGAGAAGCAGCGATACAGGCAGAGGGAGAAGCAGGCTCCCTGTGAGGAGCCTATGTGGGACTCAATCCCAGGACCCCAGGATCATGACCTGGGCCAAAGGTAGATGCTCAAACATTCAAGCATTGAAATGCTCAAGCATTTCTAGAATGTTTCTGCTAAAATATGAAACTGATGATAGACATCACTCTCTGCTCCCTCTTGAAATCCTGTGATGACCCATGCTGTTCTCTAGAACATTCCTTGTCCTGAACCACGAATCCTTTCCTAATCTGGGCCAGACCTGTCTTTACCACTCCACCTTCCTCTTCTCTCAACCTCAGATTCCAGAGCTTGTCTTCCCCGCATGAGTGCCTTTCCTGCCAACCTGCTCCTCTCTATGCCATGAAAGAAACTTTGATCCAGAACAGTTATCATGAGTTAGCCTCTTGCATTTTTATTTTTATTATTTATTATTTATTATTATTTATTTATTTATTTATTTATTTATTTATTTATTTATTTATTTTATGATAGTCACAGAGAGAGAGAGAGAGGCAGAGACATAGGCCGAGGGAGAAGCAAGCTCCATGCACCGGGATCCCGAAGTGGGATTCGATCCCGGGTCTCCAGGACCGCGCCCTGGGCCAAAGGCAGGTGCCAAACCACTGTGCCACCCAGGGATCCCTTGCATTTTTAATCTATACTGTTCAATCTAGTAAAATAGTCAAAGAGGCATGGGTTTTTGAGCCAGCAAGACCTGGATTTGAATCATGGCTTTGAAAACAACCAACTGTGTGACTCTGATCAGCTATGCAGCCTCTCTGAGACTCCATTTTCTCATCTAGAAGAGAGATAACAATGTCTGCCCTGCAGAGGAACTGTCTAGGTAGAGACGATGTTGTTAAAATGATAGCTCAGCACCAGACCTGTAAGAAGCGCTTAGTGAATGGGGAAGACTATTATTAGATTCCAGTTTGGGGTTCAGGAGAGAAACTGTCTGGAGTCAGACTTTCAGGAGTCGGGCATGTCTGGGGAAGCTGTGGGCAGATAGTGCAGAAGAGGAGGAAATGACCCAGGAAAGAATATGCACAATTAGTTGATACTGGGTTTTAATCTAACACATCCTCACACTTCACCAATTTAAATTCAACTAATTTAGGTTTTATGACATTGCAGGCAAAACTGGGTTGCAACTTACTTCTGTGCTATTTATGAGAAAATTAATAGGGAGGCCATGATTCAGATCCCTTAATGTGGGGATGTTTAACCTACTTAAACAAGTCAACTAAAGTTATATTGGAATCAGTTTAGCAAGAGTAGTTTATGTAGAGGTAGTGTATTACTTTAAATGATTTAGAGATGTAAAATTAGAATTTGGGAGCCAGAAAGGATATAGAAATTATTTGCACATGACCCTCATCCTAAAAATGAGAAAAGAGACCAGGCGCCCGGGTGGCTCAGTCAGTTGAGCGTCTGCCTTCAGCTCAGGTCATGATCTCAGGGTCCTGGGATCGAGTCCCACTTTGGGCTCCCTGCTCAGTAGGGAGTCTGCTTCTCCCTCTCCCTCTGCCCCTCCCCCTGCTCATGCTCTCTAGCTCTTGCACTCTCTCAAAAATAACATCTTCAAAAAAATAAAATGAGAAAAGAGAAGAATAAGAAGCTCAACTGACCTGTATAAATCCACACAGAATGAACAGAATGAGGACTCAAGCCATCTCCCTCCTGAAGAGTATCCTTTTGAATATGTTGGTGTCAACTTTTGCATTTCCAGTGATCAGTGTTTTTCCTTGGCCATTAGTGGTATGTTTTATTTTGTTTTGTTTTTTCAAATTCTTGATGGCAATTAGGGAAGTGTTATTTACAAATTATCTTGTAATTCAGACTTATTAAGTCATGCTGGTATTCCTGGTGAGGTTCTGAAATGGACTGCAGGGATTTGGCCACTTTACTTGGGTAGAGTTGTAAAAGGGAGACCTTCACATGAGTAAAAATCCTGTTGGCAGCATCACTCTGAATAAATGTTCTTTATTTTAAAAAATTTGGCCTCTATGTACCCAATTTAACCCAGTGGTCCTTAATCAAGACCATTGTGAATTTAAGATTGGCTTTACAGAGTAGGTTTTCTGAATCCTGAAGTCTGGCTGGTTTAGCAATGTACTCTCAGCCAAGATCAAAAGCATTTTGTGAACAATCCAACATCCTCCCCCTCGTAACCTGACAGCAGAGAACCCTGGTCAATGTATTTTTCAGGGTCACATCTTGTTAGCCTTTAAGGCTGGTTGAAATACGAGCACACACATACATTCATCTCAGAGGCATTCTGAGAAAAATTAGCTGACTGTGAAGCATATGATCTTAAAGGGCATTCAAGTTTATGCAGATCATTGTTGGCTATAAAACCTTTTTTTTTGAAAAAAAAAAAAAAAAACCAAAAAATCAAAAACAAAAAACACCTTTTTTTTTGGCCTTGAGTGGGTGGTCCCTAGAATCCCTATTATCTGATTTCAAGAGAATCTGAAAAGAAAGGCATCTAGCATGATTCATTTTCAAAAGGTTTGTGTATTTGTTTGACTTAAAAATGTGTACCCTTCGTTCTACTGCCCTAGGCTGTCAAGACAAAACAAATCAGTGTGTTAATTACACAAATAAAATAATAGTAGGAAAACAGTGGCAACTCACAGAAAGGGCACGCATGGAAGGTGTATTATTCCACTGTGGAAGAGTACAAACTGGGCTGGACTTACATCAGTAAGAAATGAGTAAAAATGGAAACTTCTTCGGTCTACAAACCACACAACTACAGTTTACAGACTTCTTTCTACCTGGTACGAAACAAACTGTGACTCTCCCTTTGACATCTGGGATATCCGTGGCTTTGTTTTTTCTTCTCCTTCTTTTCTGCCTTCTTGGATTTAATAACTATGCTGGGAATAAGAATATAGATCAGACTTAATATTAAGTTAAATTAAATATTATATGCCCTTTACCTTTATATATATTTTATATCTGCCAAATATATAAAAATACATATATTGTTCAACTTAAATATTATATATTCTTTATCTATTTTGGTCAGAGAGATAAAAAAACATAAAGGACTGGCATGAACTCTACTGAGCTAACCATTTTTACAGACCGACTCAAGCTTCAGCATGTGAGTGGGTGGTTATGGGATGCTCCAGATGCCCTGTGCTCAGCTCGGAAGCTTGAACAACAAAACAAGTCCATGTTACTGGTTAACAAAAGGATCCAAGGGCTTCCGACTGAAAATTCTTTGTAGCAAAGGGGACGACATCATCTTAGGATGTCAAGTTCTGTTTGGGGCCGTGGCTTCCACCTGGCTTTGTCTCAAATATCATATATTTCTTTCACTAACTTCCTTCCTTCCTTCCTTCCTTCCTTCTTCCTTCCTTCCTTCCTTCCTTCTTCCTTCCTCCCTTCCTTTTATTCTTCCTTCCTTCCCTCCTTCTTTCCTTTATTCCTTCATTTCTTCCCATTTTAATCACTTTTAAGTAAAAGTTCTGTGCAAAAACTACATTCACGTTGCTGTACAACTATCACCACCATCCATTTCCAGAGCTTTTTTATCTTCCCAAACTGAAATTCTGTACTCATATGATAATTCAGTGTAAGTCCCCATTTCTCCCTCCCATCAGTCTCTGGTAACTACCATTCTGCTTAATACCTTAATAGAGGTGAAGTGGTATCTTGTGGTTTTGATTTGCATTTCCCTATTGGTTAATGATGTTGAGCACATTTTCATGTACGTATGAGCCATTTATGTATCTTCTTGGAAAAATGTCTATTCAAGTCCTTTGCTTATTTTTCTTTTTTTTTTTTTTTTTTTTTTTTTTTTAATTTTTATTTATTTATGATAGTCACACACAGAGAGAGAGAGGCAGAGACACAGGCAGAGGGAGAAGCAGGCTCCATGCACCGGGAGCCCGATGTGGGATTCGATCCCGGGTCTCCAGGATCGCGCCCTGGGCCAAAGGCAGGCGCCAAACCGCTGCGCCACCCAGGGATCCCTCTTTGCTTATTTTTCAATTGGTTTGTTTTGTTGTTGAGTTGTAGGAGTTCTTCATATATTTTGGATATTAATATTTTATCAGACATATAATTTGCAAATATTTTATCCCACTACATGCTGCCTTTTCACTCGGTAGTGTCTTTGATCCATAAAAGTTTTATCTGTTTTTATTTTTGTTGCCTGTACTTTTGACATCATATTCAAGGGTCATATCTTACTCTACAGAAGGAACATATGGTATATGCTAGAGTTCATTATGTGTATGAATGTATATTCATATAGTCTATGAACATTCATATGTCTATGAATAATATAGGATGCAAACCCAGCAAAACCTATTTGAAGAAAGAACTAGACTTGAGAGAGGAACTATAGATTTGAACCTCTTCATTTGAAGGCTTGAGTTTAGAGAATCTAAAGAAGATTTTACAGACAGCTTTTTGTTTTTCTTTTATCTATTCAAAATTGGGTAACAAATTTGTAGAGGAAAAGATACATGACAACAGGCTTAAAATTTACTTTTGTTTTTTTAAGAGGGGATTGTAGTTGTGTATATATGTGGGGGGGTCTGAGTATTGGTGGAAGTTTTTAAAGTATACTTGGTATAGCAGATGGAAGACATACTCAGGACACCATAACCTCATTTGGTAATAGCCAGGAGTGATGTTTGGTCGGATGCAGTAAAGATTTTCATTAATGGTAGAACATCAGAAATTTAGAATTCAGACTACCCATCTGTGGTCTAGCAAAAATGGTAGGTACTATGTTTCCAGACTAGTAGGCCGACCAAATGCATTAACATTTATTATGTGGTACATTGCATGTGAAAGAAAAATCTAATATTTGTTATGCCTCTTAAAATAGCCACATGAGAGATACCACCTCACACCAGTGAGAATGGGGAACATTAACAAGGCAGGAAACAACAAATGTTGGAGAGGATGTGGAGAAAAGGGAACCCTCTTACACTGTAGGTGGGAATGTGAACTGGTGCAGCCACTCTGGAAAACTGTGTGGAGGTTCCTCAAAGAGTTAAAAATAGACCTGCCCTACGACCCAGCAATTGCACTGCTGGGGATTTACCCCAAAGATACAGATGCAATGAAACGCCAGGGACACCTGCACCCCGATGTTTATAGCAGCAATGGCCACGATAGCCAAACTGTGGAAGGAGCCTCGGTGTCCAACGAAAGATGGATGGATAAAGAAGATGTGGTTTATGTATACAATGGAATATTACTCAGCTATTAGAAATGACAAATACCCACCATTTGCTTCAACGTGGATGGAACTGGAGGGTATTATGCTGAGTGAAGTGAGTCAGTCGGTGAAGGACAAACATTATATGTTCTCATTCATTTGGGGAATATAAATAATAGTGAAAGGGAATATAAGGGAAGGGAGAAGAAATGTGTGGGAAATATCAGAAAGGGAGACAGAACGTAAAGACTGCTAACTCTGGGAAACGAACTAGGGGTGGTGGAAGGGGAGAAGGGCGGGGGGTGGGAGTGAATGGGTGACGGGCACGGGGGGTTATTCTGTATGTTAGTAAATTGAACACCAATAAAAAATAAATTAAAAAAAAATAGCCACATGAATTACTGAACACTAACTCAAATTGAGAGAATGTACTTAGATTGGGGTAAAGGAGATTTTCTAAGATAAAAGGAAAACTTACTTGGCAGAAATGTTAATTCATGTTTATTGGTTTGTGGCAGAGTTGGGTCATCCTCCCCTACCACAGAAAGCAGATGTCCTTGGGAAGCTGTGGATCTGCTTTCCTCTCTTTACCCAATGTGTTCATTGGCTGGCTCTCATCAATGGAATGTCAGTAGAAGTGATGTACATCAGATGTACCTACCCCTTGCTCTTCTCTCCCTCATGTTAGCTGAATGCAGCTGTGCAGGGGTTGATGAAGTCTAGTGGGACGGCAGAGTCATAAGATGGAAGGAACTTGAGTCCCTGAATCACCATGTGGAAGAAAGCTTCCCACCAGCCAGGAATATCTGTATAAGGGTATTACCGAGTAAGAAATCAATTTCAGTTTGTGTCAGACCACTGAAATTTTGGTGTTTATTTACTACAGAAGGTAACTAACACATGATTTCAAAGGGAATGGAGATGTTTTATGCAATTTGATCTTAAAGTAGATTGTAACCTCTGAATTTGCACTGCATTATGCTAATGCCCCAAATTCTTATCATGGCCCACAAAACACTGCTAGATTTGGTCCTGCTGATCTCTTCAGCATATTTCAATGCCATGCTCTCTTTTTCTGAATAGCAACTACCTTGGCCTTCTTCAGTTTCTTTACTACGTCAAGTTCTCTTCTACTTCAGGGTATTTGAACATGCTGTTTCTCTGCCTGGAATCTGCTCTTTATTAGTCTGGCTAGGTCTGATTCATGTTGCAGAATTCAGTTCAAAGGATACTTCCTGGTGACCCTCAACATAAATCAGGTCCTCTGCTGTATGTTGTCATTGCCTACTGTATTCTTCCTTTATAGCCCTACTCTTACACTGTGATAATGGCTTCCTGTGATGATTCCATCAAATATACACTCTCCTTCTACACCTGTAAGATTCACAAAGGCAGCATCCAGGGTTTTTTGCTCACCTTTTTACACTCAGAATCTGGCACAATGTAGACTCTTAATATTCTGTCAATAAAATAATACCTGTCCTTAGCTACCAACAATAATCCCTATCACTTATGGAATGTCTATGTGCAGGTACTATAGTAAATGCTGTACCTATTCTAGTTAATTCACCCCATGAGTCCACAAAATTTTATTTTACTCCTACACATATAACACTTTATTCACATGTCATACATAAGACCAAGGGTTTATCTTAGATTATGAGTCCACTGATTAAACTCCCTTAGTTTTTTTTGCATAAACTACACTTATTGCCTTATTTATGACATCTGAAATGTCCAGGATACAGCTGCACCTGCAAAACATTTTGAGTATAGAATATTTCTAGATTTTTACAAATTCTCCACACCATATTGTTGTGTTGTTTTACCAACTAATTTGATAGTATTTTTAAAAGTTACCTTTTATTCTTTGCCTTCATTGGTAGTAAAATTTTTAATCTTCTTGTATTTAAAATAACTAAAATCAGTGTAGATATATTTAAGAATAAACATAATTGTATCTTCATAGATGTGAGTTGGCTGGAGAGGCATAATCTCATGTAGTCTGTAAACTGTGTGCTTTCAATGTGATTGAGCAACAGTCAATATGTCTTAAGGAGAAAGAAGAGTCTTCATGAATCTGGAGAGTTGGTTAAGTGGAGGTTGGTTAAGAGAACTCTTATTGTAGTTTTATAACTCATATAACAAAAGAGAAAATCGAGTCTCAGAGAGGCAAGAAAACTTCCATAAGTTTACAAAGTTAGTGAGAGGTGGAAAATTTTGATAAAAATTCAGGTCTGTGTAATTCCAAAGCCAAAGCTTAGAATGCATGAATCTCTTTCACTGCTGGATGATAAATCCTTCTGGTGGAAACCATGGCTAATTTCTTACACAGTTGTGAACAAATATAATAACCACTTAATAGTTAATAAATTATTTTAGGATTTTCTGGCTCACACAAGGGTCATTCTCTAACCCTTACTATAACTGTAAGTCATCATATGGTATAAGAATGGGCATCATGCCCTTTATTAGACTTAAATCTCTGAAAGACAAGTGTGTGTGTGTGTGTGTGTGTGTATTAATTTATAGTAATGCCTAAAGAACACTGAAACACTAAGTAATCAATAAATGTTTAGTCATTGGATAGATCAATTAAAATGGAAATAAAATCAATTAGACTCTGGAGCATGATTTTTATAATTCCATTCTTTTGGCCTTTCTGGTTAGGTTGGTTACTCATCAGACCCTGATGATCTTTACTCTTCTAAAAGTTCCTTTAGGAAGCTTCTCTTTATTATTTTTCATTTTTTTCAAGGAGATTTAGCATGCTCCAAAGTGATGCTCTTTGAGATGCAGTAAATAAAAAAGAATCTATTGCATGATGTGCAAGACAAACAAAATGTGGCTTATTCTAAAATGAGTCATAGAATTCTGGTCCAAAATGAGTGGTTGCCCATCTTCATTTATTTTTGCTCCTTTTAAAACCTCTATTAAAACTACTGTAAAAGTCTTAAAGGTATTAATTACAAAATCAAAAAGAATAGGAGTTGATCAGCAGCAAAGGAAGGAGAGATTTTAAGAAACTTCTGGGTGGCAGAAAGTAGATGAAGTGTTGCAAGGAAGAGTAAACTACATCGTAGCATATGTAGGACTTTGGGGGAATTTGGGATTCAGTTATACCAATTTTATTGGGGGGCCAAGAATGAGTCATTGGGCTGAAACCAAGAGGGTCATTGAAAATCTGTTTAGAAAGTTTCCACCTCCACTTAGACCTATATTCAAAACACCTGATGGTCAGTCATTTACCTCCAAACAAACCAAAGCATGTTACTACAAACAAATTGAACAAATTCAAATTCAGAGCCATAAGAATGAGCATTTCTTCCCTGAAGCAGTTTTGGCATTGGTGGTCCTCTAGACTAAGACCAGCTTCTATCCCTTCACTCTTTCTTTTAAGAAGTAAAACATAAAGGCTAAGAGATGAAAAATATGAATGAAAAGGAAAGAGATCTAGAATATCAACCCAAAGTAGATTTTGACCAACAGGTATTTCAGAAGAGAGAACAGAAACAAACCAAAATGAATGACAGAAAAGAATTCAAGAAATTAAAAAAAAAGGAATTCCCAGAGCTGAATGATCCCAGAATACTGAACAGGTAACAGAATCATCTCGACTTACTCTTATAAAGTTTCAGAAAATAGTTAAAAGAAGACATCAAAAAATTTATAGAGAGAGAGACAGAAAAAAACAAACAAGAACAAAAATTTGAACCTCCCCTCATCAGCTCTGGAAGGTCAGCTTATAATGGACTATGCTTTCAAAATTATGAGGCAAACTATTTCAATCTCATATTTTATACTCAGGAAAGCTACCACATCAGGAATGAGGATAGAATGCATTTTCAGATATGTAAAGATTTAGATAGTTCATCTGTTACATATAGTTTTTGAGGAAGTTGCTTAGAGGGTATGGTCTAGCCAAACATGGCATAAACTAGGAAGAAGAAAGTCATAGGAAGGAAAAAAAAACAAATAAAATAAGAGAAAAACTGAGAGGGAGGCAAACCATAAGGGACTCTTAACCGTAGGAAACAAACTGAGGGCCGCTGGAGAAGAGGGGGTGGGGGAGATGGGATAACTGGGTGATGTGCATTAAGGAGGGCGCATGATGTAATAAGCACTTGGTATTATATAGGACTGATGAATCACTGCATATTACTTCTGAAACAAATAATACAGTATATATTAATTAAATTTAATTTTTAAAAAAGGGTTTATTTATTTATTTATTTATTTATTTATTTATTTATTTGAGAAAGAGACAGAGAGAGACAGAGCACAAGCAGTGGGAGGGGCAGGGGGAGAGGGAGAAGCAGGCTCCCTGCTGAGCAGGGAACCCTATCCCAGGACCCTAGGATAATGACCTGAGCTGAAGGCGGATGCTTAAGCCACTCAGGTGCCCCAGGTTTTTTCTTAATGTGTACTTTCTAGAAACACAATAACTTTACTTAAAAATGGCAGGAATATCTGAACTATCCTAACAGACACTGATGGGGCTACTTTGAGGTAAGATGGGTCTTCTGATAATACTTAAATTGAACTATATTAGTAGGATGTCATGGTTGACCCTGATATGAAAGTTGCTCACTGTTAGTCTGGTAAGTCAGTTGCTTCATATATATGATTATGTTTGATAGCACGGTCTCTAATATTCCGTCCAGTTGTAGATTCTTCTAACATGATGGAATTCTGATATGTTATGATGCTCCCAACATGCTTCATGTGTTCCTAAATGATGCTTTTTGAGTTTGCTAATTCTTTCATTTTTCAGGCAGCAATATAACTAAATTATACAAAAATTATCATTTCTAACACTAAGAAATATATATTAATGTAAGCACATGGCTTTGTCAAGGGCCTTCAAAGGCTTTAGTCAGTCCTTGATTTTTTATTTTAAGATTTTATATCTTAATTATTTATTTGAGAGACAGATAGAAAACGAGAGTGCACGTGCATGCACATGCATGAGAGAGAATGAGCATGGGGAGGGCCAGAGGGTGAGGGACAAGCAGACTCCCCGCTGAGCAGGGAGCCCGACATGGGGCCCAATCCCAGGACCCTGAGATCATGACCTGAGCCAAAGGAAGATGCTTAATCGACTGAACCTCCCAGGCACCACTAGTCAGTCCCTGATTTTTGATAAATCCAGGAAAATGTCCTCATGATTAGCCAACAGGGCAGTTTTTTCAAGGGCAAGACATTTTCACAGATTTCTCTGTTAATTCTTCTAGAAGACTGCAGAGAATAAAGACTTTAGACAATTGTTCAGTTCCTTTTCAGTGACATTTCCAGCCAGTGTCCAAGGACACTGCTGTGTTCATACCTCTCCAAATGAGAGAGCTGTCTCCATTCTTGGTATTTGTCCACATGCTGAGTGTGGCAGGTGGGTCATCCCATGCTTTCACTCAAATGTTAACTTTCCAGAAAGGCTGTGCTGGGCCACACTATCGAAAACATTGTTTTAGACTCTGACTCTGTCCTTTCCTATTCTTTTACTAACTTAATTTTGTCCCTAACCTTTTCCTTAGCTGGGATTATGCTATGTATGTTTTTGTTTATTGTCTATCCTTTCCACAAGAAGGTATGCACTGTTGGGGCAAAAACACTACTTTGCTCACTGCTCTGTATGCTGACTACAAAGCAGAGATGGCACATAGTAGGCGCTCAATAAAAACTTGTTAAATACGAGATGAACTGTGTTGAGAATAATTCATTGGACAGGAAAGTTGTTACAGGAGAAGTATCTAAGCTAGGTCATGAAGGTTGAGTAGAAATTTATCAAACGGTGAAGGTAGAAAACAATAATCCAAATGACATTGGAAAATGCCACTTTCTTTGTAAAGATCCTGGGTTGACTTAGATCATGGGATTCGTAAAGTGAAGACCAGTAGTAAAGTGAAAAAAAAGGTCACTGCAAAGTTGAGATTTTTTTGAAAATGGTTCCTGAAATTGCAGACTTATGTTGAACAACTCATTTGGTAAGCTTCATCCTAAACAATTCTTTTAGGTATCCCTACTCATTCAAACAGTATCCTTTTGTGGCAAATGGCTAGAAAGGCTAAGTAACTTGCTCAAGGCCACACAACTAACAACATGTGGATTTGAACTCCGTTTCCTCTGGTTCAAGAGTCTTAGCTAGTGTTGTTCAATAAAAATAATAGGTGAACCATCTATTAAATTAATAAATTTTAAGTGTCTGTATTAAAGAAACAAAAAGAAATAAATGAACTTAATTTGAACAATATGTTTTATTTAACCAATATATCCTAAACAGTATCATTTCAACATGTCATCTACATAAAGCAAATTGTTAACAAGATGATTTACATTTTTTCTTTCACACTGTTTTTGAAATCTGGTATATATTTTATATTTAAATTACATCTTAATTTGGTCAGTAGCCACATTCCAAATGTCCACTTCACATAACCTACATTGGAGAGTGTAGGTCTAAGCCCTTAACATAATCTCTGGATCTCACATAATATTGGTTGATAACGGGGTTGTACAAAAGACTATAGCACACATTTTCACCCTTTTTCTAGGAAACTCCAGATTCAGCATCTTGCTCTCAATGTCCTCAGTTTTATTTATGGAAACCATGTTAAGTCTATTTCTGTCTGTCATTTCTAGGACATCCCTATTTAACTGCATTTGTTCTCTAACCGTTGTTCACAAGAGACAGGATTGGGTTGATTACAAGAAGCATGCAACACTGTCTTATAATTGCCACTAAATATGGTTAGTGTCTGTCTCCAAGCTACCTCCCAAGGCATCTGAGGGCAGGGGCTTATCTTTTGATCTCCAGGGCCTAATCCATTATAGCTGTGTAGTCAAGTTTGCTGGGTGTTACATGTATATTTCCCACCACAAACCTTGGCAACTATTTCTTTTGGTAAAAGACTTAGGAATCATGGTAACTATGAAAGATCCGAAAAGATACCCCCTGTAAAATTATTTATTCAACTCCAACATGGATTTCAGGACTCAATAGGACCAAAGAGCAATCTGTATATAAGAGAATTTGCTATTTTTCTTGAGTTACCAGTATTGCAAAATGGAAAGTTTTTAGAACATTCTTGAAACGTTTTTAAACAAAGACCCAAGAGCACATTAACAGGAATATGGTGCAGTTTACAAAATGATTCATAAAGTTCATGATCCTTTGTTATTTCATGTTACCTCATTTTGAAGACTGTCTTTTGCACAATCACCAACAAGAAAGTCTTCATGGAAACAGCAGACCTTGGCAGGACCTTGCTTGTTACAGGTATTTTTTGTTGTGTATTCCCACTAACAAATACAATAGCTCAGGTTGAGATATGCTGCTAATAGGAACAAAAGATTTCCTAATAATGAGCTTTTCCTGTGTTTTTTTTTCCTAGTCGTTGTTGCTTAAATACTTGCTGGAAGTACAAATTTAATCTTGCCAACTTCTATTTGGCATTTTACCACGTTCCCTATACACTCCCATACACCCAGTTTTCTCTGTAAAACCTGCAGTACATTTTTTACTGGCATACACGTGTAGATTCAACCTTTTTGTTTTTCCTTCCGATCTCTATCAGCAAAATGAGGTTTGGGGTTTGATGGGGTCATGTCAGAATCAAATTCCCTTAATTCTCATTCTAGCACAGTGTTCTATCGAGTTGAAAGGCCTTCTGCTCTCTTGACATTTATTTCTTCAACTTGGGATATATCAGAGAAGACTGTATTAGAGTCTTGGGTTTTAAACATCAATCTGAACTCTGGCAGTGAGAGCTAATGTTGGTTTCTCTTTCATACTGTCAGGGATTCTTAATGACACTATAAGAATGAAAGTTATAGTTCTGGAAGGTCTTGAACTAAAATGACTGCAAAATCTCAAGTGTTGATTATGTGTCCAGGTTTCATCTGTTTTTTTTTTTTTTTTTAGGCCAGTATTATTGTTTCATCTGTGAAACACATGTATAGCTACATTAAACTATTAGTTTGATGTTTATAGTTCTATAACTCACCTCTTCTAAAGAACAATACTCTTTTCTATTTGGTCACTGTACCTTCAGTATTTCTTGGACTATTTTGGTGGCTTTGTTTTTGATTTTTTGGGATATACTTTCCCTCTTTAAGGGTTCAGAAAGAGGCCTGAATTTCTCTCCTAATATCGTTTTTTGAAGATTTATTTATTAGGAGAGGGAGAGAGACAGAGAATGAGCACACATGGGAGTGGGGGGAGGACAGAGGGAAAGAATCTCAAGCAGACCCCCTGCCGAGTGCAGAGCCCAATATGGGGCTCAATATCACAACCCATGAGATCACAACCTGAACTGAAACCAAGAGTCAGACACTTCACCAACTGAGCCACCCAGGCACCCCACTCCTAATACCTTTATTGGCAAAAGTAGGATTGTATCTACGATGCTTGAACATTTAGGAGTGGAACTTAATTATGTGATTTTCTTCTAAGCCATAACCCATAAGCCATAAACCATAAATGATGTTGAAATCACTTATTATGGAAACAAAGCTTCATAATTTGAATATCTGGCTTTCCTAGTCATATAACAAATGATAATGAGATAATGGTAGAGTTGTGTAGGATGAATAGAAATCTGGCTTCACAATTAATATCAGAATGAAAGAGTTTGCAGTTACAAAACATAGATGGTCAATTCCCATCTTTTCTATTTTACATTGTCTCAGGGCATTTTAAGCCCTTAAAAATAAATAGGCATTTCTCTTGTTCTGCAATGGTAAAGATAGACAGATGGTGAAATAGGCCAAATAATGGAAAGCTGACATAGTTTCTCCTCAGACAGTTCAGCAAGTTCATAGATTAAAGGTTGAACTCCACATAGGAGTTCTCACATCTCTTACTTTGGGCCACTAATTAAATGAAATTGAGGAGAAGGTGTTTAATTGTAGATTGTCATGACTCTGTCATTGTCTTCTCTGAAAAAAAAACATTCCTGCCTGCTGAAGCTGTTATAAATAAATAAACAGCCCCAGGCAGTTCTTTTGTTTTCTTAAACTCAAATTCATCCACAATATCTTACTAGCACCTTCTAATAAGATTTATTACTATTTTTAATGTGAAAATATTACATTTGAATTATTATGCACCCTTTTGAAAAAAGTACAGACTCTTTTAATTGAGTTTGGAAAGGGGTCTGCATTTTTTTTCAAAGTTTGGATAGAAGGAAATGTTTACTTTTCAGTTGAACATACCCAAATTGAAAAGGACTCAATAAAATTCCCATCCCGAGGATATGAAAATAAATATTAGCCTTTTATTATAAGCAGATCACATGTTTTAGTTCAATGAACAAAGAGTGACCTTAATTGGCAACTGACTATCCTTTGCAAATATTTCCAGAAAGAAGGACTTGAGAAACAAAAATCTCCTAGTTTTTGTTAGACTTTCTCAACCTATAACTGGCTGATAGTGAACAGCCCTATGAAACAGGTAAATCCAGTCAATCATGTTAGGGTCAATTCAGGAAATTATGTTGGGGGGTTCAGTAAGTAGTTACCCTGCTTAAAGGTGGATGCTCAGTAGGTGCCTCAGTCTGGGTTATGTTTGTTTGCTTGTTTGTTTTTGCCCAGTTTCATAAAGTGTTCCATACAAAGATGATTGTTTTCACACTCTAAATAATAGAGCTTTGAGACTCAATTGCTCATTTTTCTGCATGTTGGAGCAGAAAATCTTGCCTGTGTCCACTTGTACTCTCATCTTGCTGCATCACAGAGTAGTACTGATATTGCATACAGACTTTTTTGGGTGTCTCAGCTTTTAGAAAAACCTATCAACCTCATCCTTCACACAGCTGACTGTAGAAGTCTATGCGTTCGATTTTAATTGGCCTATTTTCTAGATACTCTCACTTTTATTTCTGCACCAAACCTAAACCACATTGTTTTTGTTTTCCTACACTGAAATTACTTTTCTGAACTCAGTTTATATAACATGCCATTGATACACCTTGAAGGAATACTACAAATGACCTGATGCATATTCTTGTGTTTACTCTAAGAACACTGATGAAGGTAATAGGGTATTAAATTAAAGGGAAACTTGTTTATAAAGATCTATCCATAGGAGACATTTGTCTTGGATTTCAGATACTGAGAATTAAAAAGATTTTGCTTGGGGCACCTGGGTGATTCAGTTGGTTAAGCATTTGCCTTCAGCTCAGGTCATGATCCCATGTAGAATGTAGGGTCATGGGGTCGAGCCCTACATTGGGCTCCATGCTCAGTGGGGAGTCTGCTTCTCCCTCTCTCTCTCTGCCCCTCTTCTCTGCTCATGCTTGCTCTCTCTCTCTCTCTCTCTCTCTCAAATAAATAAAATCTTAAAAAAACGATGCCCTTTTTGTAATGGCTGCTAGAAAGCTCAGAGTCAAATGTTAAGGTCACTTCAAGTGTGTGTACATGATTTTATGGCACATATTTTATGCACTAATTTCCTCAATAGGTTTATTTTTTAAATTAATTATGCTTAATTAACTAATTAATTAACTTATTTTAGCGAGAGAGAGAGTGTGTGTATGTGCTCAAGCAGTAGGGGGGCAGAGGGACAGAGAGAGAGAGAATCTCAAACAGACTCCATGCCCAGTGTGGAGCCCAATCTGGGGCTCAATCTCATGGCCCTGAGGTCATGACCTGAGCTGAAATCAAGAGCTGGACACTTAACTGACTGAGCCACCCAGGTGCCCCCAATAGCTTTATTTTTATCTTCCTACTATTATGTTTCTATAAAGTCAATCTCCACTTGTTATGTTGTTTCATTGTACTTATTTTTGGACTTTAAATCCTTTGGAACTAGATTAAACACAAATAAAGATATAACAGAACTAATTACTTTTTTTTGTTTGTTTAGAACCAATGAAAATGTGCACAAGGGGTAATCGCAGTGGCAGGAGATGACGCCAGCATTCGTGGCAGTGGGTGGGGCCTTCAACAGCTTGGCAGACAGCAGACTGTGGCCCTCACAGAAGGGGACAGGCATAGAAGCACAATAAGATGACAGGTGCTGGGTGATATCAGATAGAATAAGAGCCTTCCTCCTTCTAGAAATGATTGGAGGCAGGGCTTTCTAATGGAAGGTGTTATAAATGCAGATGGGGAGGAGAAATCAGGGGTACACATATAATTGCTGTCTGCACAGATTTATTTTAAACTCAAAATTGAGATGGCCTAAGGAGAAAAAGGTGAGGGTCACCCATGAAGTAATTCGCGATGAATTTTGAGGGAAACCCTCTCTTCATCAACCGGCTACAGAGACTGAAATGCCATGCTTCAAACTCATCCCCGAGAATGAAACCCCGGAATTTTTAGGACCTTTGTTAAAGATCATGTGGGTGTGAGGTAACACAGATTTGCTATGGGAATCAGGAAACAACCAGCCCATCAGACTGTTTCATGTCCAGAAGGGGCCATGAAAGAAAATATAGAGGAAAGTGTGAATCTTCCCTCTTATGGGACGTGGGCCAGTGCAGGGGAGGTGGGAGTCAGCCTGGCATTGGAGGAGCTGAGAAATGTCACAATAACAGAACAGAATTCTTATTATTTGGTTTAAAAACCTAGACAAGGCAGCTAAGAGTTGTATGTCAGGGAAGGTAGTCCTCAATTTTGACTTTTCTGCTAACGATGCTCAACATTGCTTTCACTGATGGCAATGCTCACTCCACTCAACTCCTACTTTCTTCCGCCCTTCCTTTACACTCCCTGCCTTGTCTTTTTCCTCTTCTGAGACTTCATGGCTATTTTTTTTTTTTTGTTCCCTACTGACAACACTTTAAGATCCCACACAAACACTAACAGTAGCCCAAGCAGAAAGATGCCTTTCCCGCCTCTGTACCAAGCACCATGTCTCCATATGAGTTGTGGTTCTTCTCAAAAGGAGCTTAACTCACATGCCCAAGAATTTCCTTTACCTGCCCCGGTGGCAGCAACAGTAGTTTCTAGTTTTGTCTCTGTAAATGGCCACCTCTAAGGGATCTAAGACCCAGGCCTCCCTGCCTGAGAAGCTGAGGGGGGGGGGCATCCCTACTCGTGCTGCTGTGGGCCTGGTACCCTGGGTCTTCCTTGATGTCATCCTGTGCCACTGCCTGGATGCCATGAGTCTCAGCCCTGCCCATGCACCTAACTCTATGCTTGTCAGGATGGTCCCACAAGAATGCTCCAAGGCCCCATGAGGACTTGGGGTCACACTGCCTTTTGCCTTTTCTGCTCTCAGCCCTTTGCCCCTGAGATTCAGATACTATTCCATGAAGGCTGACCACCCATGTCAGAACAGACACAGATCTTACTCCAAATAAAAGCCTGAGCTCCACAATCAGTTCTTCCTGATAAAGGACCTGGATTTCCCTTTGAGGCTTTAACTACAGGATATAGGCCCATCTCTGGGGGATGTATCTGAACCATGAATCCAAGCCACATGCAGCTCCATCTTCCCAAGCGCTAAGAGGGGTGTACTTATGGTCCTGCACTGTTGGGCTGATGTTGGCCAAAGACACTGACCACAATGTTCCTCAATATGCAGCCAGTCCTACGTTTGGTTTTCATTTTTTGCAAATCAATTTGCCGATTTATTATCCAGTGTGATACTTAAGTTGTCAAGAGTCCTTAGAATTCTAGCAATCTGATATGTAGGTCATACAGAAGTTCTAGAAGTAGTGTCAAAGGCCAACTGTTGAGAAAAGGAATCTGTTTATTTGTAATCATTTGTAAATGAGTCCCAGATGTCCTGTAAAGGGCTCTGGCATATTTTAGCTTTAGAGGACAATGGGCAGAGGTTGGGCACATCTGCTAGATACTCTTAGCATCTAACATAATGAATCTAACATAATGAAAGCTCTTGCTGAATTATTATCTCACTTGCTTTCCGATGGTCTCAAATGGTTCTCCTTCTCAGAGAAAGTAATTAAGTTGTCATTAGTATTTAATGCTTATGGTTTTATTTTTGCTCTTTTGATACCTAAATCTCTGGTGATGTCTTGTCCAGCTACTCATTCTTCTGATGCAGAGAGTAGAGTGCTCAAAATCTTAGGAGTTCCTCTTCTGAATTTTCTTTTTTAAAGATTTTATTTATTTATTCATGAGAGACACAGAGAGGCAAAGACACAGGCAGAGGGAGAAGAAGAAGGCTCCCTGCAGGGAGCCCGATGTGGGACTGGATCCCGGGACTCCGGGATCACGACCTGACCTGAAGGCAGATCCTCAACCACTGAGCCACCCAGGCGTCCTCATCTTTTGAATTTGAACACGGGTTGCCAACATTGCTGGGGCTCAGGGAAGCCAGGCTTTCTCTGTGAAAGGGCACCAGACTCTTTCTCAAATGACAACAGAGCTTATGTAAAGACTCTATGGGACTCTTACCTTTGGGATGTTCTGGAAAGCAGCTGATTATAGTTTGTCAAGTGACAAAGCTGCCTGAAAGTAAAGGAATGGTCATTCGGCACCCTTTTGGGCTTCCTTCAATCTTCTGACTGTAATTGTGGACGTAGTCTCGTGTGTCATTCTTGACTAATGGAAAATATTGTGTGTTATTTGCAGAAAAAAAGCATATTAGTGGGATGTTAGTGATATATTATCTCTAAAATCCCATCTGTTAACTGCACAGTTAGCACTTCTTTTATAGTTGGCATTTATCAGGAATTCTCTACAGGTACCTGTAATATGTTTTTCTTTAATGAGAAGACATGTATGGATTTGATGTAGTACAAACCCATTAACTGTAATAAGTTTGTAACTTATTGTTACATGGAGTTTATTTAGATGCATCAGTATTCACATCATGTGAATACTGGGATTCCATTCCAAATTCTACCCCGGAGGGTGACTTAGAAAAAGAATTATGATCTCACAGTTTTGGGGGGACAGGTAGGGTTTTCTGGGTTCCAGAAAGCCTTTTGTTTGCTAACCATTGTGAAGATTATGTTTGAAGGTAAAAGATGGAGATGGGGCAAGGATGATTTTCTCAGTACAAAGTGGGGAGGCTGCTGAGGTTGGGGCATGAAGCCAGGAGTGGTCCAGTGGGAAGGACTGGAGCTTGGAGACTGATCTATTCAACAAAGGGCTTTTTATTTTATTTTATTTTATTTTATTTTATTTTATTTTATTTTGCAGAGAGAGAGAGAGAGAGAGTGAGCACAAGCAGGTAAGTAGCAGAGGGAGAGGGAGAGGCAGGCTCTCTGATGAAGAGGGAGACTGATGTGGGGCTTGATCCTGGGGCTCCAGGATCATGACCTGAGCTGAAGGTAGATGCTTAACCAACTGAACCTCCTAGGCACCCCACAAAGAGTTTTAAAGTAGTTTACTTTACAGTGTGGGCTGGCTGGATCTCTCTCTTCCATTTCTCCTGTGCAATAGAAAAACTTCTATTGCTAAGTAATGTTTTCAGTCTGAGTACAGTTTTTCTTGCACTTGTGGAGACTACAGAGCTGAGAAATGAAGGTGGCACAAAGAAAAAGAAATGATGCCGGGGTACAGCTGGCACTTTGGCATGTCTCACCAACAGGACATGGAACCTTGTGCAGAAATGTGAAGACCTGGCATTATGGTTACAGGGTGTGGAAAGGGATCCGAGAAAGGTCTCAAGGGAAGACCATCCACATACCCATGGAGGGACGGAAAGATTGACACATGTATTCCAGGACACTTTCAAGACTGGAACTAGGAGACATAACTTTTAGATTGAAATGAGCTATTCAGGAGGTTTGGTCCATGGAGAAAGCCAAAGGATTGAAGGGGAGACAGAGTTACTGTAGTGTGTTACTGTAGTGTAGGGGTCTGTTAGTGACATGGGAGAAGCTGAGATTGTTTCTATATGGGACAGTATTATATTCAAGAAGACAGCCTGTCAAACTGCACTTCCCATTATTAGCAGGCATAGGACATGAGAAGGGACCACCTAAATCTAGAATCAGAAGGAACAAAGTACCCACCGAGATAGCATCCTAGGTGTTTCTGGGATACACAATACTTATGTAAACCAGAACCCTAAATCTGCTATAGGAATCATATGATTCTATGTTTGTGTGGTGTGTGTTTACTGGGCAGTGTAAGATGAAGAGGTTGTTCCAAAAAGCGGTGGGTACCAGAATGGCTTAGACAGAGTGGAATTAAACTCACAGGGAGGTTCCCTGCATGGAGCCTGCTTCTCCCTCTGCCTGTGTCTCTGCCTCTCTCTGTGTGTCTCACATGAATAAATAAATAAAATCTTAAAAAAAAAAAAAAAAGCAAAAGCAAAACCAAAAAAAAAAAAAAAAAATCCCCCACCTAAATTCACAGGGAAGTCTAGAGTTATTTTCTTAAACACCACTAACTACAAATTTCTTATGATCTCTACTGTAAGGAAAACATATCCATTCTTTCGGGTAGTGGTTTTTGGACTTTCTCTTCTCTCTCTCTCTCTCTCTCTCTCTCTTTTTCTCAAAGTAGATTCCATTGTCCAGTACAGAGCCAAACACAGAGCCTGAACCCACGACTCTGAGATCCAGACCTGAGTAGAGATCAAATGTCAGACCCTTAACTGACTGAGCTACCCAAGGTGTCCCTGGACTTTCTCTTTTTAAAGCAAGGAAATGCTTTCTTCAAAAGAAATCTTATTCGGGACTCTAATGCATAAAATAGGCACCAACAGAGCTTTCTTGATTGAAGCGTATTGGTGGTACTCACACACTGAGCCCTGTCTCTTTATCTGAACACTTTCTCCCTTGGCTCCCTGCCTCTTGCATCCCTCCAAATTCAGGCCTCTTCTAAAACTTCTTGGCTCTGGGAACACTGCACGATGTAAATATATATACATATATTTCATAGATATATATATGAAAGCATATACATATGGTTTTTATATTATATATAATTATTTAATATTACATATACTGTTATGTATTATATGATACCATTACATGTTATTACATATTATATATGTCTCTATATATTTATATAAAATATGAAACTAAACAGCCTAGCCTAGCGGCAGGAAGAAAAGATAAGGAACCTATGTACACAGATGGTGGAGGCAGAGCAGGTCCATTTGGGGTGAGGGGTGTGTGGGGGGCAGCAGTACACAGGTCTCAGCTGAAGCCACAGTGCAGAAATAAGGTGCACAGGTCCTAGGGCCCCCCGTGACCCCCAAGCAGCAGCACACAGCCCTCGTCTTCCAGCCCGTGGCGGGGTTCAGCTGAGTGAGACAAGGAGACAGGAGATGGGCGCACAGCCCTCCCGTCCCCGGTGCTGCCTGCCCAGGGTCCAGCTCTGCCTTTGTCCTCTCCCGTGAGACGGAGGTCCTCGCCCTGGGCTATGGGGAGGGTGCCCCCGGCGGCCCCTTGAAAGCGGTAGATTGCCCTCCTTGTTCTGAGTGTGGCCGCTGCGGCCCGATGGGGCGCCAGCTGGAGGCCGCCAGGGTTGGGCCGCCAGCCTCATCCTTCCGCGCTTGCGATTGCAGCCGCGCCGCGTTGCTCAGTATTTCTGGACCTGAAATGTAACTGGGCTTCTCCAGTTAAAATCTTCAGAATTGCTTTTGCAAACTGGCTAGTCAGATACTCCAGAAGGTCTGCCTCAGACCTCAAAAAGGTCATGCACATGCACATGCACATGCACATGCACGAAGGAGCGTCCTAATGAAGCAACCGTCTACGACATTGGATTACAGCCTATGATTTTGACTCCCCGATGGTTGTACTTCCAACAGGAGGGGATTCCGGCTCTGCTTTTGCTCTCCTCGGCACGAGATGCCCTGAGCACACTGCGACGCCGCAAGTCCTTTTCCTGTTTCATCGGAGCTGCACCTGCCTTCCGTGTTAAAAATATTGCCTCCTGGATCCTGAACCAAACCCAAAGCCTGAAACAGTAAAAAAAAAAAAAAAAATGTACACATATATGTATAGAGAAAGACTGTTACTCTGGTATTCCCGCAGTGAGCTTGCGAGTTTGTGGATTTTTTCCAGTTATCAAATCTTTACAAGTTATATTTTCTATTATAGTTCAGCATGTTGAAGTGTGTTTCACTTAATTATGTCGGGTAATTATTTATTGTCTCTTGCGTCTGTGTGCAAGTTTTTGTGTGGACATATGTTTTCATTTCTCTTGAGTATATAGCAGGAGTGGAACTGCCAGGTCACATGACAATTCTGTGCTTAACATTTTGAGGAACTGTCTGACTGTTTTCCAAAGTGTCTGCATCTTTTACATTCTCACCAGCAACATATGAGGGTTTCAATTTCTCCACCTCCTTGCCAACATTTGTTATCTGTCTTTTTCATTATAGCTGTTCCAGTGGGTGTGAAGTGGTGTCTAATTTTGTTTTTGATTTGCATTTCCCTGATGGCTAGTAATGTTGAGCATCTTTTTATGTGCTTATTGACCATGTATGTATCTTCTTTTAGAAATGTTCTTTCAGAAACTTTGTCCAATTTTAAATTAGGTTGCTTTTTTTTAAATTGAGTTTTAAGAGTTCTTTATGAGTTCTGGAAACAAGTCTTTTATCTGATAAATGATTATGTAAAACAGGTCGAAGAGTGCTTCTTTGTTCCCTCTTCCGTTTTTTTGAAAGTACTTGTAAAGAATTGGTACTAGTTCCTCAAATGTTGCTAGAATTCATCAGTGAAGCCATTTAGTCCCAGGCTTTTCATTGTGGGAAGTTTTCTTGATTACTAATTCAATTTCTTTACTTACTATGGGTCTCTTCAGATTTTCTATTCTTTTGGGTCAGTTTTGGTAGTCTGCATATCTCCCAGAATGTGTCCATTCCATGTATGTTATCTGATTTGTTGGCTTACAGTTGTTCACAGTATTCCTTTAAACATTTTTTATTTATGTATTGGTAGCAATCTTTCCTTTTTATGTTTTTAATAATTTGAAACTTCTCCTTTTTTTTCTTACTTGTAGGTAAAGTTTTGCCAACATTTTTGATCTTTTCAAAGAACCAGCATTTGGTTTTATTGATTTTCTTTATTGTTCTTATACTCTGTTTTATTCATTTCATGACTAATCCTTATTTCCCTTCTTCTACTGGCTTTGTGTTCAGTTTTCTCTTCCTTTTCTAGTGACTTAAGGTGAAAGGTAAGGTTGTGGGTTTAAGACCTTTCTTCTTGTTTTAATGTAGGCCTTTGCAGCTATGAATTTCCCCCCAGCATCCTACCCTACACGTGAGCTGGGGTGAAGGTGGTCAGAGCACCAGTATTTTTGGTATGCTATGACTGGGAGTTAGCCTCTGCCCTATGGGTAGGGACTAAGGGGAGGTAGGGAGCCCTGACCTCTCAGCTGTCTTCACCACGAATTTGGCTTCTTTATCTTATAGTTGGTGGGGATGAGAAATGCTGGCTGACTGCCTCTCCTGGTGAGATACTCTAAGCTTTGGTTGGGAATTGAGGAGGAAGGGAGGCCTATCTTCTTGGCCACATCTGCCCAGAGTGGAGCTTCTGTCCAACTCATTTGCCAGAGGGGTGGGGGTGGTTAGGTTATATCTCAGGTGCACATTCTTATTTTTCCTACGAGTTTTAGATTTTCTTGATTAAATTATGATTCACTTGTTGTATGCCCTTAGGAGATTCTCAGAGATTTAAGAATAAAAAAATAATAATTTTCATGAACTTATCTTGTTTCACTGAAGATTGGGTCCATGGAGGTCCTCATGTTTTCATCCCAGAAGTGGAATTCCAGAAATTGCTTTTTAGAATTTTAATTTTGCTTTAGGATTATATAAAATATTAATATGGTTCCAAAGTCAAATCTACAAAACAAGATATCTTCAGAAGAGGGCCAACATATAATTCCTCTACCTTATTTTAACCTTCATTCTTTGGGGATCACTAAAATATTCTTCTTTCTTTTTTTTAAGTGTATATATGAATATGTTCTTTGGAAAGGTTTGCATTTTTGTTCTCATGCTTGTCTTTAAACCACATATAAAACAGTCCTCTCATTTTTGGTTATTGTCCATTTTTTTCCACTGTGAGCAATACTGAAATTAGCTGGTGTCCTCTTATTTTCCCTTCTATTCATCATCAAGTCATCCGATGTGATGTTGTGTCCTTTTACTACTTAATGCCAGTAAACAAAATTATTATACTTTCATACTCTGACCATTCTTCTGCCAAGTTTTGATAGTTGTTTTATATCATAATCAGATCATATTATAAATACTATTCTGTATTACATCAATGTATCTCTTCCATTTTGGTTGTCTGTGCTCATTGTTTAATAAATTCTTAGGGAGGATTTCTCTAAACCATATTCCTGGAATTCAAAGCCATTAGTATATGGTTCTTGAATTTAAAGATCTAGGTGCCTGGGTGGCTCAATTGGTTAAGCATCTTACTCTTGATTTTGGCTCAGGTCATGATCTCAAGCCATGAGATCAAGTCCTGCCTTGGGCTCCGTGCTCAGTGGGAAATCTACTTCTCTCCTCCTTCTCTCCTCGCTTGTGCTCTCTCTCTCTAAAATAAATAAATCTCTAAAAAACAAAAACAAAAAACCTTGAAGATCAATTTATGGAATACAAAATCCTTGGCTTGCACTTTCTTTTTCTGCATATTTAAAAATATTCCATTGTCTTCTGGAGTATAGTGTTGCTCTTGAAAAGTGAGATGACAATTGATTTTCTGTACTTTATTAGTGACTTACTAGTTTTGCTAAATCCCCAAAAGTTATTTTTGCTTTTGAAGACTGTATTCCTGGACTATGTGTCAGTATTGACAGATGTGGGCTAATTTTCTCAAGTACCCAAGATCTCAAATCCTTTTTAATTCAGGAAAATTTACTTAAATTACAGATTTATTTGTTCTCGTCCATTATTTATTTCTTCGGAGACTCCTTATATATAAATTGGACCCTCCTTTTGTCCTCAAAAATTACATTTTTGTTTTGAAAATATTCTTTCACTTTTATAACTCTCTTTAGGGCATTTTGTATTGTATTTATTGAAGTTTGCATGATTTTTCTTTCTTTTGAAAATTTTTCTAAATAAATAAGAAATGTATTTTTTTTAGTTCCATCACCTTTTTCAAATATTCCTTTTCTCCAATCACTTTTATTTCCAAGTTTTTCTAGTTCTGATTTATGATCTTCTTTAATACTTTCCACGATTATGTTAATTATTTTAGTTTAATTTTTTTTTTTTTTAATTTTTTGAGAGAAGAGAGAGACAGGGGGAGCAAAGAGAAAGGTTTTATACTATACTTTTAAGAGGTAGGGGTGGGCCCAAATATGTTTTCTAACTTTGTAACTCTATAAAGCTCCACTGTCTGTTGTGGACATGGTCTCTTTCTGAGCTCCTGTTCCTCTGCTTTCTTTCCCCATATTTACCTGGATTTCTTTTTTTCTTTGCCTTGATGTCCTACAATCTAGATTGTCATCAATTTCTCCTTAGTGAGAGGTCTGCTCTAGAAGTGAGTTCAGGATTACAAATTTTGGTAATTCCAAGGACCAAGACCATTTCAGCACCTGCAGACCTTTCCACAGTTTACCTTGCACTTACCTGTGAATGAGAGCTCATAGAATCCCCTGGCAGTCTTTTCATGCTTAGAGAGTAAGTAACCGTTGGTGATTTTGGATTCCCCTTTTCTCAGGGCACTCAGATGCCCCATTTTCCTCTTTCCATTTCCTCCCACATAAGAGCAGACATCAAGTAGGTCTTATCTCTGTTGCTGGTTCATCCTTAGGGTTTTAGGGTTCTTATCAGCTAGTTTTATTGCAGATCCTTATGTTCTTTTAAAAAATATTTTTATTTTATTTCTTAAACTTTTTTTTATTAAACTTTTTTTTTTTTTTTTTAGAGATTGCATTTACTTGAGAGAGAGAGAGAGAGAGAGCACATGGGCACACAAGTTTGGGGAAAGAGGCAGAGGGAGAGGGAGAAGGGGGCTCCCTGTTAAGCAAGGAGCCCACATGTGGGGCTTGATCCCAGGACCCTGGGACCATGAACTGAGCTGAAGGTAGATGCTTACCCCACCCAGCCACCTAGGCACCTCTAGATTTTAGAGACAAAGAGAGTGTGAGTAGGGGGAGGGGCAGAGGGAGAAGGAGAAAATCCTCAAAGGGACTCTAAGCTGAGTAGGAAGACCGACTTGGGGCTCCATCTCATGACACTGAGATCATGACTCTAGCCAAAATCAAGAGCTGGGTGCTTAACCAACTGAGCCACCCAGGCACCCCTATTTTGATATATTCTTATAAAATATCCTACTATTCTTAGGTCCTTATCCTTTTGGTAGTGTGATTTTACCCCAGAGATCACCCTGTGAATAAATATGTGGCACCCTTGGGCTTCTCAGACCACACCTAGTAATCATTCTGTACTTTTAAACCTTGATGTGAATCACAGAATGCTGCTTCTGAAGCAGAGGGGAGATAACAGACAGACTATCCAGGATTTCGTTCACAGTGGGAAGGCCTCTGAATTTGCCTAAACCTGATGAGCCGGTTTATCTAAATTTTATTGTATTTGAACTTTATCTCTGAGCCAGTTCTAAAGAGCTTCAGAAGGGAGAATTGGGGGTTTAGGATCATTCCATCTCTGCGTTAAAAAAATATTCTCCAAACTAGAAAATTAATGTCTTTACCCTATGAAACTCTTAGCCTTTCAAAATCACTGTGGTTTTGAATAACCATGCCTTGATCCTCTATTAGAAGTAAAATTTGCAAAGTTCTTAACTGTGAAGGTATTTGATGATCTACTTTCAAGATAAGTCTAAAGTTATAAGCTAATCTTATATATATGAGGAAAGAAATCACAGTTGATTTATGGTCAATGTTTCATTATCAGAGAAGAGGCTTGGAATTTACACTGAGTTCCCAAAGTCAGTTATTTATATGTATGGGTTTAAAAACACTGAACATTTTACTGAACTGCTGATGTATAAACGTGGGGCATATCCTACTTTAGGAAGTTGTTCTATAGTAAAATACAAGGATTGGAACTATTAAAAAAACAATGCCGTAGTATTTTTTGAAAGTTTCACTAGGAACAGAACAGTTGATGGGATTTAAAAAACCGCAGTCATGGCTTTGATATTTCTAGTTTTTTTGGTCCAGTTGTTAATTATTATAAATGTCATTTAGATTTTTCTATGCATTTCCTCATCAGCAAGTAAAAGCTTTTGATCTCTATTCCATGTGGAATCACATGGATAGGGAGAGATAAGAAATAGGGAAGATTGAAATAAACTGGAAATTATAAAGATATTTGCTTCTATGTATTTTAAATTGTCAAGTTCACACATCATAAGAAACTTGATTTCTTTGAAGATTTAAAAACTGGCAGTTCAATGGTCTACAAATAGATTTTCATTCCATTCAGTCTTTTATAGTATTTTTTTCCCTTTAGAAAAATATAGGACAGGGGAGCATGGTTGGCTCAGTTGGTAAAGCATGTAACTATTGAACTTGGGGTTGTGAGTTCGAGCCTACATTGGGTGTAGAGATTTCTTAAATAAATAAAACTTAAAAAAAATTAAAAAAGAAATATAAAACAATTTCTAGCTTGGTCCTCAAATTCCTTAGTGCCGTGTCTCCCATAGTCTTGCTCTCTATTGGCATAAAGACTAAAGGAAAGCCAAAGAAGTATGATTCATGATCTCTGAACAACTGTGCGCTTCCAGCAACACCAGAAGGAACATGAAAGTGAGAGGAGAGAAGCAAGGATGCAAATGAATAGTTCATCCTGGGGAAATCCTGAGCCCCTCCCTAGAGATCACCTTCAGCTTTGTGCTTTTGGTAGTAGAATTTTCCTTTACATTCTCCACTTAGCACATTACTATCCATACACCAAGTAGGCACTCAATGAATAAATAAAGCAAAATTCTACCCAGTTAGGATAAAATTCAAATATTGCTTCCTCTATGAAGCCCGCCTTAATCCTTGGTCAGAATTCGTCTCTGATGCTTCCCTTCTCTGACCACCCACGGAGCCCTGTAGGACACATGTTTCTTGGTGTTGACTAACTCCAAAGCCACCCTGAAGTCTTTAACAAAGTTTAAGGCTGTGGGAATTGTATTTCTCATTGGTGGCTGCTCCTATGTATTTATCACATCCCACAGACTTTTTTCATCGTCTGACTGCCATTCCTCCCACCCAGAGATGAGGTCATAATCCCTCCTCTGGAATCAGGGTGAGGTTTGTGATGTCCCAACTGCTTCAGTGTGGCTGAAGGGATCCCATGTGACTTCTGAGGCTGAGGCATGGAAAGGAGAAAGCTCCTCTCTTTCTACCCGCTCCGTGACACTTACCTCAGAATCCAGAGCTGTGCTGTAAGGAAGCTTAGGACTCAGCTAGATCTGTGACCCAAGACCAGCATCAACACTCAGATGCATGTGAATAAATCTTCAGATGACGCCAGACACCAGACTTTGAGTCTTCTACCTGAGGCTGCAGACGTTGTGGAGGAGAGCTAGATACAACCTCCAGGCCCTGCCTGATTTCCTGATGCACAGACACTATGAGAAATAATAAAGGACTACTATTTTTCACATCACTAAGTTGTTTTTTGGTTTTTTGTATGTGTGTATGTGTTTTTTAAGATTGTATTTATTTGACAGAGAGCACAAGCAGGAGGAGCGCCAGGGGGAAAGGGAGCTCCCTACCAAGCAGGGAGCCTGATGTGGGGCTCAATCCCAGGACTCTGGGATCATGACCTGAACCAAAGGCAGATGCTTAACTGACTGAGCCACCCAGGCACTCCTTCAAGTTTTTATTTTTTAATTTAAAATTTTTTTTATTTTTAAAAATTTTATTTATTTATTCATAAGAGACCGAGAGAGAGAGAGGCAGAGACACAGGCAGAGGGAGAAGCAGGCTCCTTGTAGGGAGCCTGATACGGCACTTGATCCCAGGACTCCAGGATCACACCCTAAGCTAAAGGCAGATGCTCAACCACTGAGCCACCCAGGCATCCCCAAGTCACTAAGTTTTAAGTGAATTCATTTATGCACCAATAAATGGTTAACCAATACAAATGTGCATGAGAGTTCATGTGTAGATATTTTTTCATCTTCATTCCTTTGCTGACTCCTGACTCCTAACCTCTGTAGCAATCTGGATGATGGTTTGTACACACAACAGAAATCATATTTCTTTAAATGACTATGAGGATTAAATAAAATCACACACAAAAGGATTTAGCAGAATCCTCAGTAATATGATGTCATCAAGGAGTGTTAACTGAATGTGAAATTGCTCAATGAATTTTTTATTTATTTTCTAGCTTTATTGAGATATAGCTGACATACTGTATAAGTTTAAGACGTGCATGTTGGTTTGACAAACTTCTATATTGCAAAATGATTGTTACTACCATAGCATCAGCTAACATCTCCAACGTGTCATATAGTTACTTTTTTTTTTTTTTTGCCCATGAGACTCTAAGAGATTTAGTTCTCTTAGCAAATTTCAATATATAGTAAAGAATTATGAGCTATAATCATCATGCTATACAATAGAGCCTCAGGAGGTGTTCATCTTGTAACTGGAAATTTGTACCCTTTGACCAACAACTCTGTGTTCCCCCACCCCTCAACCAACAGTAGTAACCCCCATTCTACTTTCTGTTTCTGTGAATTCAGTATTTTTAGATTCCACATATAAGTGATATCGTACAGTCTTTGTCTTTCTCTGGTTTATCTTCCTTAGCCTAATGCCTTCAAGGTTCATCCATGTTGTCATAAATAGTAGGATTTCCTTCCCTCTCATGGCTGAATCCATTATATATTACATTGCAATATAATATAATAATGTGATATATCACAATTACATCTTCTTTATCCATTCATCTGCTGAGGGACACTTAGGTTGTTCAATATCTTGGCTATTGTGAATAATGCTGAATTGAACATGGAAGTGAAAGTATTTTTTCAAGATCTTGTTTTCATTTCCTCTGGATATACATGCAGAAATGGGATGGAAGAATCATACCGAAGTTCTTTTAAATTTTTTGAGGAACCTCCATTCTGTTTCACATTTTAGAAGAAAGGCTTTTAAACTTTCACCAGTAAGAATGATTCTGTCTGTATCAATTTACATTCCCACTAACAGTGCACAAGGGTTCCCTTTTTGCTACATCCTTGCCAACACTTGTTAGCTCTTGTCTTTTTGATGGTAGCCATTCTAACAGATGCGAGGTGAAATCTCACCATGGTTTTGGTTTGCATTTCCCTGATAATGAGTGATGTTAAGCACCTTTACATGTATCTTTTGGTCATCTAAATAACCATAAGGAAAAATGTCAATTTTCTTTTTTACTCTTTTTTTTTAAATGTTTTTCTTTTTATTTTTTTATTTTTTATTTTTATTTTTTTTATTTTTTTTATTTTTTTTATTTTTTTTTATTGGTGTTCAATTTACTAACATACAGAATAACACCCAGTGCCCGTCACCCATTCACTCCCACCCCCCGCCCTCCTCCCCTTCCACCACCCCTAGTTCGTTTCCCAGAGTTAGCAGTCTTTACGTTCTGTCTCCCTTTCTGATATTTCCCACACATTTCTTCCCCCTTCCCTTATATTCCCTTTCACTATTATTTATATTCCCCACATGAATGAGAACATATAATGTTTGTCCTTCTCCGACTGGCTTACTTCACTCAGCATAATACCCTCCAGTTCCATCCACGTGGAAGCAAATGGTGGGTATTTGTCATTTCTAATAGCTGAGTAATATTCCATTGTATACATAGAACACATCTTCTTTATCCATTCATCTTTCGTTGGACACCGAGGCTCCTTCCACAGTTTGGCTATTGTGGACATTGCTGCTAGAAACATCGGGGTGCAGGTGTCCCGGCGTTTCATTGCATTTGTATCTTTGGGGTAAATCCCCAACAGTGCAATTGCTGGGTCGTAGGGCAGGTATATTTTTAACTGTTTGAGGAACCTCCACACAGTTTTCCAGAGTGGCTGCACCAGTTCACATTCCCACCAACAGTGTAAGAGGGTTCCCTTTTCTCCGCATCCTCTCCAACATTTGTTGTTTCCTGCCTTGTTAATTTTCCCCATTCTCACTGGTGTGAGGTGGTATCTCATTGTGGTTTTGATTTGTATTTCCCTGATGGCAAGTGATGCAGAGCATTTTCTCATGTGCATGTTGGCCATGTCTATGTCTTCCTCTGTGAGATTTCTGTTCATGTCTTTTGCCCATTTCATGATTGGATTGTTTGTTTCTTTGCTGTTGAGTTTAAGAAGTTCTTTATAGATCTTGGAAACTAGCCCTTTATCTGATATGTCATTTGCAATATCTTCTCCCATTCTGTAGGTTGTCTTTGAGTTTTGTTGACTGTATCCTTTGCTGTGCAAAAGCTTCTTATCTTGATGAAGTCCCAATAGTTCATTTTTGCTTTTGTTTCTTTTGCCTTCGTGGATGTATCTTGCAAGAAGTTACTATGGCCGAGTTCAAAAAGGGTGTTGCCTGTGTTCTTCTCCAGGATTTTGATGGAATCTTGTCTCACATTTAGATCTTTCATCCATTTTGAGTTTATCTTTGTGTATGGTGCAAGAGAGTGGTCTAGTTTCATTCTTCTGCATGTGGATGTCCAATTTTCCCAGCACCATTTATTGAAGAGACTGTCTTTCTTCCAATGGATAGTCTTTCCTCCTTTATCGAATATTAGTTGCCCATAAAGTTCAGGGTCCACTTCTGGATTCTCTATTCTGTTCCACTGATCTATGTGTCTGTTTTTGTGCCAGTACCACACTGTCTTGATGACCACAGCTTTGTAGTACAACCTGAAATCTGGCATTGTGATGCCCCCAGATATGGTTTTCTTTTTTAAAATTCCCCTGGCTATTTGGGGTCTTTTCTGATTCCACACAAATCTTAAAATAATTTGTTCTAACTCTCTGAAGAAAGTCCATGGTATTTTGATAGGGATTGCATTAAACGTGTATATTGCCCTGGGTAACATTGACATTTTCACAATATTAATTCTGCCAATCCATGAGCATGGAATATTTTTCCATCTCTTTGTGTCTTCCTCAATTTCTTTCAGAAGTGTTCTATAGTTTTGAGGGTATAGATCCTTTACATCTTTGGTGAGGTTTATTCCTAGGTATCTTATGCTTTTGGGTGCAATTGTAAATGGGATTGACTCCTTAATTTCTCTTTCTTCAGTCTCATTGTTAGTGTATAGAAATGCCACTGACTTCTGGGCATTGATTTTGTATCCTGCCACACTACCAAATTGCTGTATGAGTTCTAGCAATCTTGGGGTGGAGACTTTTGGGTTTTCTATGTAGAGTATCATGTCATCGGCGAAGAGGGAGAGTTTGACTTCTTCTTTGCCAATTTGAATGCCTTTGATGTCTTTTTGTTGTCTGATTGCTGAGGCTAGGACTTCCAGTACTATGTTGAACAGCAGTGGTGAGAGTGGACATCCCTGTCTTGTTCCTGATCTTAGGGGAAAGGCTCCCAGTGCTTCCCCATTGAGAATGATATTTGCTGTGGGCTTTTCATAGATGGCTTTTAAGATAGTCGAGGAATGTTCCCTCTATCCCTACACTCTGAAGAGTTTTGATCAGGAATGGATGCTGTATTTTGTCAAATGCTTTCTCTGCATCCAATGAGAGGATCATATGGTTCTTGGTTTTTCTCTTGCTGATATGATGAATCACATTGATTGTTTTACGGGTGTTGAACCAGCCTTGTGTCCCAGGGATAAATCCTACTTGGTCATGGTGAATAATTTTCTTAATGTACTGTTGGATCCTATTGGCCAGTATCTTGTTGAGAATTTTTGCATCCATGTTCATCAGGGATATTGGTCTGTAATTCTCCTTTTTGGTGGGGTCTTTGTCTGGTTTTGGAATTAAGGTGATGCTGGCCTCATAGAACGAATTTTGAAGTACTCCATCTCTTTCTATCTTTCCAAACAGCTTTAGGAGAATAGGTATGGTTTCTTCTTTAAACGTTTGATAAAATTCCCCTGGGAAGCCATCTGGCCCTGGACTCTTGTGTCTTGGGAGGTTTTTGATGACTGCTTCAATTTCCTCCCTGGTTATTGGCCTTTTCAGGTTTTCTATTTCTTCCTGTTCCAGTTTTGGTAGTTTGTGGCTTTCCAGGAATGCGTCCATTTCTTCTAGATTGCCTAATTTATTGGCGTATAGCTGTTCATAATATGTTTTTGAAATCGTTTGTATTTCCTTGGTGTTGGTAGTGATCTCTCCTTTCTCATTCATGATTTTATTAATTTGAGTCTTCTCTCTCTTTTTAATAAGGCTGGCTAATGGTTTATCTATCTTATTAATTCTTTCAAAGAACCAACTCCTGGTTCTGTTGATCTGTTCCACAGTTCTTCTGGTCTCGATTTCATTGAGTTCTGCTCGAATCTTTATTAACTCCCTTCTTCTCTTGGGTGTAGGATCTATTTGCTGTTTTTTCTCTAGCTCCTTTATGTGTAAGGTTAGCTTTTGTATTTGAGTTCTTTCCAGTTTTTGAATGGATGCTTGTATTGCGATGTATTTCCCCCTTAGGACTGCTTTTGCTGCATCCCAAAGATTTTGAACGGTTGTATCTTCATTCTCATTAGTTTCCATGAATCTTTTTAGTTCTTCCTTAATTTCCTGGTTGACCCTTTTATCTTTTAGCAGGATGGTCCTTAACCTCCACGTGTTTGAGGTCCTTCCAAACTTCTTGTTGTGATTTAGTTCTAATTTCAAGGCATTATGGTCCGAGAATATGCAGGGGACAATCCCAATCTTTTGGTATCGGTTCAGACCCGATTTGTGACCCAATATGTGGTCTATTCTGGAGAAAGTTCCATGTGCGCTTGAGAAGAATGTGTATTCAGTTGAGTTTGGATGTAAAGTTCTGTAGATATCTGTGAAATCCATCTGATCCAGTGTATCATTTAAAGCTCTCGTTTCTTTGGAGATGTTGTGCTTAGAAGACCTATCGAGTATAGAAAGAGCTAGATTGAAGTCACCAAGTATAAGTGTATTATTATCTAAGTATTTCTTCACTTTGGTTAATAATTGATTGATATATTTGGCAGCTCCCACATTCGGAGCATATATATTGAGGATTGTTAAGTCCTCTTGTTGAATAGATCCTTTAAGTATGATATAGTGTCCCTCTTCATCTCTCACTACAGTCTTTGGGGTAAATTTTAGTTTATCTGATATAAGGATGGCTACCCCTGCTTTCTTTTGAGGACCATTCGAATGGTAAATGGTTCTCCAACCTTTTATTTTCAGGCTGTAGGTGTCCTTCTGTCTAAAATGAGTCTCTTGTAGACAGCAAATAGATGGGTCCTGCTTTTTTATCCAGTCTGAAACCCTGCGCCTTTTGATGGGGTCATTAAGCCCGTTCACATTCAGAGTTACTATTGAGAGATATGAGTTTAGTGTCATCATGATATCTATTCAGTCTTTGTTTTTGTGGACTGTTCCACTGAACTTCTTCTTAAAGGGGAATTTTAAGAGTCCCCCTTAAAATTTCTTGCAGAGCTGGTTTGGAGGTCACATATTCTTTTAGTTGCTGCCTGTCTTGGAAGCTCTTTATCTCTCCTTCCATTTTGAATGAGAGCCTTGCTGGATAAAGGATTCTTGGTTGCATGTTCTTCTCATTTAGGACCCTGAATATATCCTGCCAGCCCTTTCTGGCCTGCCAGGTCTCTGTGGAGAGGTCTGCTGTTACCCTAATACTCCTCCCCATAAAGTCAGGGATTTCTTGTCTCTTGCTGCTTTAAGGATCTTCTCCTTATCTTTGGAATTTGCAAGCTTCACAATTAAATGTCGAGGTGTTGAACGGTTTTTATTGATTTTAGGGGGGGGATCTCTCTATTTCCTGGATCTGAATGCCTGTTTCCCTTCCCAGATTAGGAAAGTTTTCAGCTAGAATTTGTTCAAATACATATTCTGGCCCTCTGTCCCTTTCGGCGCCCTCGGGAACCCCAATTAAACGTAGGTTTTTCTTCCTCAGGCTGTCGTTTATTTCCCTTAATCTATCTTCATGGTCTTTTAATTGTTTGTCTCTTTTTTCCTCACTTTCCCTCTTTGCTATCAACTTGTCTTCTATGTCACTCACTCGTTCTTCCACCTCGTTAACCCTCGTCGTTAGGACTTCTAGCTTGGATTGCATCTCATTCAATTGATTTTTAATTTCTGCCTGATTGGATCTAAATTCTGCAGTCATGAAGTCTCTTGAGTCCTTTATGCTTTTTTCTAGAGCCACCAGTAGCTGTATAATAGTGCTTCTGAATTGGCTTTCTGACATTGAATTGTAATCCAGATTTTGTAACTGTGTGGGAGAGAGGACTGTTTCTGATTCTTTCTTTTGAGGTGAGGTTTTCCTTCTAGTCATTTTGCTCAGTGCAGAGTGGCCAAAAGCAAGTTATACTGGGAAAAGGAGAAAAATAGAGAAGAGAGAGAAGGAAAGAAAAGAGAAAGAGAAAAAAAAAAGGAAGAAAAAAAGAAAAAAAGAAGAAAAAGAGAAAGAAAAAGAAAGGAAAAAAAGGGGTGGGGGAAGGAAACACATCAAAAAGAAAACAAAACAAAACAAAACAACAACAAAAAAAAAAAAAAAAAAGAAAAAAAGAACCACGGGGGAGTATCTTCTGATTCTGTGTACTTTAAGTCCCTTGGCTTCTCCTGGAAGTTGTCCGTCTAGCTGGTGTTCTGGGGGAGGGGCCTGCTGTGCTGATTTTCAGGTGTTAGCAGTTGGGGGAGCTGTTGTGCCCCTGCCTGGTGCAGGGCTCAGTGGGGGTTGTTTACCCTGTGAGGCCGCAGGAGGAACAGCCCCAGTGGCGGGGCAGCTCTGGAAACCTGGATTCAGCTCCGGCAGGAACTCCGTCTGCAGGGCCTGGAGGCTCCGGGCGGGGCAGCTGATCTGCTCAGCTGGGGCAGGAGCGTCCTTGCTGTCCTGGGCCCTCCCGGCCTCTGCCTGTCCCGGGGAAGGCGGGATCCTGGGCTGTGTCCCGGCGCCCTGTGCTCCGGAGCCTGCGCTGGTGGATTCGCGCTCCCGGGCCGCGCAGCCCCCTCCGCGGAGCTGCCGCCCAAGCCCCTCTGAGCTGCTCCTGGAACCGCGTAGGCCCCTCCGCACGGAGCCTCTTCCTCTGCCCGAGCCCCTCCGAGCTGCTCCCGGGGCCGCGCAGCCCCCTCCGCGGAGCCGCCCCCGAGCCCCCCCGAGCTGCTCCCGCCCCGCAGCCCCCTCCGCGGAGCCGCCCCCGCAGCCCCCCCGAGCTGCTCCCGCCCCGCAGCCCCCTCCGCGGAGCCTGCCCCTCGAGCCCCCCGAGCTGCTCCGGGTCCCCCCGTGCGCGCTGCAGCCCTTAGGGAGCTCGGCGCACTCTCCCGGGGCGCAGGTGCCTGTTAGTGTCCCCGGGAGCCCGAGGGCATCCCCGCCCTCCTGGGTCCTGCTCCACCTCCCCGCGAGCCCCTTTCCGCCCGGGAAGGTCGGTGCAGCTCCTGCTCCTCCGGGACGGGGCTCTCCTGTCCTGGGGACACTCGCCCCGGCCTCAGCCCGGCTCCTCGCGGGGCCCCTCCCCCTTGGAGGCCTTTTGTTTCTTTATTTCTTTTTCCCCGTCTCCTACCTTGATAGAAGCGCGGACTCTTCTCCCTGTAGCATTCCAGCTGGTCTCTCTTTAATTCTCAGGCCGAATTCGTAGATTTTCAGGATAATTTGAAGGTTTTCTAGGTAATTTGTTGGAGACAGGTGATTTGGAGACCCTACTCTTCCTGCCATCTTGCACCTCCTTGATTCCTATTTCTTTATTCTTTCCTGACTGGGTAATTTTGAAGTCCCTGTCTTCAATCTCGCAGATTCTTTTATCTGCTTGATCAAGTGGTTGATGCTTTCTATTACACTTTTCATTTCATGCTCCAGAATTTGTTTGGTTATTTTTTTGTGATTTTTATCTCTCTGGTAAACTTCTCATTGTAATCCTATATTGTTTTCCCGATTTTGTTGACTTGTCTTTGTCTTCTTGTGGCTTACTGAATTCCTTAAAATAACTATTTTGAGTTATTTACCTGGTAAACTGCAGATCTTGGTGTGTTTGGGTTTGGCTTCAGGAAGCCTATTGTGATCTTCTGATGATGTCAGATTACCCTGATTTTCCTGTTCCTTCAAATTTTGCATTGTCAATTTCACAACTGAAGTAGTAGTAGTAGTCATCTCCTCTAGTCTTCACTAACTGTCAACTCAAAGGCAGTGGAACTCTTACTTTTTTGCTATGGCAGTGTGCTGGCACTTCTTCTCTGTAAACCTGGACTTCCACCAAGGCTCTCTCATACCTGGGAAATTGTCTAAGTCAGTGTTCTTTGGGGCTTCTGGACCACAGCCAAGAGGGGCTGATGCCAGACCATGTACTACTACAGGATCCACAGCTAGGACCATGATCTGTCTGCCTATTGCCTGATGCACTAGGGATCTCCTTGATCCCTTGGCAGATGGTGCTGGATCCCACAATGACCTCAAAGACACCTTTGTTCATGGATGTTGAGTTTTGTTGTTGGGAAGGGGGACAAAAATGAAGGACATCTTTTGCCACCATGATGCTAATGTAAGTCTTCTTATAAGCAAATTATGATTTTGCTTCCTCTGTATATCATGTCTGTGTGACACAGAAGGAAATGGTCTATTCACATCAATTCAGCAAAGGCAAGCCTCATCTGTTGGTAAATGTTAATTGAACAAATTGCAGCTGTACAAAACAGCAAGTTACTTGATTAAAATATCCATTTCTTTTTTTAAAAAAAAGATTTTATTTATTCATGAGAGAGAGAGAGAGAGAGAGAGAGGCAAAGACCTAGGCAGAGGGAGAAGCAGGCTCCATGCAGGGAGCCTGACGTGGGACTCGATCCCAGGTCTCCAGGATCAGGCGCTGGGCTGAAGGCAGCGCTAAACTGCTGAGCCACCTAGGCTGCCCAAAATTTCCATTTCTTATCTGATTGTTCTGTGTTATGCTTATATCCCTATTCTATTTGGTCTCCCATTTTCTTTCCTTGTCTTTTAAATTCTCAGACAATTCTTAAAATTCATATTAGATTTGTTTATTTGAAGTTTATGGAAAGTTTCATTAGAATTTCTTTCTTTTTTAAATGTAAATATTTTTAAACTTTTATTTAAATTCAATTAACATGTAATATATTATTGGTTTCAGAGGTAGAGCTCAGTGGTTCATCAGTCTTATTTATTTATTTATTCATTCTTAAGAATTTATTAAATTCTTATTTAGTCACACACACAGAGCAAGAAAGAGAGAGAGAGAGAGAGAGAGAGACAGACTCCATGCACTGGGAGCCCGACGTGGGACTTGATCCCGGATCTCCAGGATCACACCCTGGGCCAAAGGCAGGCACTAAACCACTGCACCACCCAGGGATCCCTGGTTTATCAGTCTTATATTAACACCAAGTACTCATTACACCACTTGCCCTCCTTAATGTTATCCTGCCCACTCCCTGATTAGAATTTCTTAGGGATCCCTGGGTGGCGCAGCGGTTTGGCGCCTGCCTTTGGCCCGGGGCGCGATCCTGGAGGCCTGGGATTGAATCCCACGTCGGGCTCCCTGCATGGAGCCTGCTTCTCCCTCTGCCTGTGTCTCTGCCTCTCTGTCTCTCTCTGTGTAACTATCATGAATAAATAAATAAAAAGAAATCTTTAAAAAAAAGAAAAAAGAATTTCTTAAATAGCAGGGCACTTGGATGGCTCAATTTGTTAAATGTGTGACTCTTGGTTTCGGCTCAGGTCATCATCTCAGATTGATTAGATCGAGCCCCACACTGAGCTCTGCACTGAGCTTGAAGTCTGCTTGGGGTATTCTCTCCCTCTGCCCCTCCTACTCATGCTCTCTCTCATAAATAAATAAATAAATAAATAAATAAATAAATAAATAAATAAATAAATCTTTTTAAAAATTTCTTAAATGGATAGTTAAAATTGCATCTTATGTCTATTTTTGCCCCCTGGGACAGGAAATGGTCTCAAATATCACAAGGTTAGATGGAAACATGTGAGCCCTCTAATCATTTGCTGATCTTTCAAATAGATATTCATGAAGTATTTGTTACATATTTATTTAAGGATGAGGTATAGAAGGGTGTTTGTGACACCTGGGCAGCTCACCTGTATACAAGCCTGATCTGGCTGTGATGTCTATTACAATCAGCTATCATCTTAGTCCTCTCCAAACAGTATTCACAATGAGTTCAGCCTTTTCAAACAAAGGGTCTATTTTGTGCTCTGTATGTCAAAGCCATACAGAACATACTCTATGCCAGTTTTTTGTTTTGCTTTGTTTTTGCATAAGACATCACCTTTATGAAGATGGCAGGTCCCTTTGTGTGTAGTGTAGCAAGATTGCAGACCTGGTGTCAAGAAACTTGGACATTTAGTTTCTCTGTGCTCCTCTCAATTACCTTCCAAATAAGAGTGTTGGATAAAATTACCTTAAAAATTCTTGTCTGCTATATCATTCCATCTTCTGGGTATATGGAGTTTATGATAAATCTGTAGAGGTAAAAGGAGAGTATCTTTCTGTTACAAGGGAAATCCCAAGGAATTAGCTTATATTTTTTAGATTATTGAAAATATTATTCTGATTTATAAAAACTCCATGTGATTCAATGCTAATATTTTATAAAGATTTTTTACAAAATCTTGGTGAATTGAATCAGTGAGTAATGTATCACAAACCACAGGATTCATGAAAGAAATGAGAACCTAATCAATCATTGCCATGTTGATCAAATTACTGTATAATTTTATTTTTATTATTTTTAAATATTTATTTATTTATATATAAAATGGAATATTACTCAGCCATCAAAAATGAAATCTTATTATTTGCAATGACCTGGATGGAACTAGAGGGTTTTGTGCTAAGAGAAATAAGTCAATTAAGAAAGACAATTATGTGACTTCACTCATGTGGAACTTAAAACAGAGGATCACAGGAGAAGGGTGGGAAAAATAAAACAAGACGAAATCAGAGAGGGGGATAAATCATAAGAGACTCTTAACTATAGGAAACAAACTGAGGGTTGCTGGAGAAGAGGTGGGTAGGGAGATGGGGTAACTAGGTGATGGGCATTAAGGAGGGCACCTGATGTGTGTGCAACTGATGAATCACTGAACTTTATCTCTGAAACTAGCAATACACTGTATGTTGATTAGCTGAATTAAAATAAAAAATATTTATTTATGTATTTTAGAAAGAGAGAGAACACAAACAGCAGAGGCAGAGGGAGAGAGAGAGAGAGTCTCAAGCAGACTCTTTGCTCAGTGTGGAGCCCCATGTGGCTCTATCTCACAGCCCTGAGATCATGACCTGAGCTGAAACCAAGAGTCATACACTCAACAGACCTAGCCACCCAAGTGCCCCAAATCATTGTGTAATTTAAAAGAATAATCAAATGTGAATATTTACATGAGGAAAATATGATAAAATCATTGATGCAAATGCATTTCTAGGTTTTATGTATATAATTCCCAAAAATTTATAGGCTGATGCTACAAATACATAATAGAAAATTTCATCCAGAAAATAATTTTTGTAATTATGAATGCTTAATGTTTGCATGGAAGAGACATTTACTTGTTGACTGAATTACATTTATTGAGAAATAAGTAACAAAATAACAGAATGATAGAATGATACTACAGTCATGAAATAACTGAGATGCTCAATAGTTAAACTGCTAAGACACCAGCTGAAAATCAGACAGTGAAGAAGTAAAAGACATGAGTTCTAATAAAGTGAAAACTTTTCTGTGGGGTAATTGGGTGAGAGACACTCACAGTTTGGTTTTGCAAAAGCTTTAGGCTATGCAAATTGCAAAGAGGAAGCCAGCATTTCAAGTTTAGAAAGAGACATTAGATACCTGACTACACTGTACTATTTACTAGAGTGCCTTATTTATGCATAGATATTTGCTATTTTGTTACTAAATTATATCTAGGATTTAATACATATGAGAGATGATTGTGCTTAAATAAATGTTGTAGCTATAGGAAGTTATTTTTCTTGTTCTGAAGATTTTCTTACTGATTTTCTTTCATCTTCTCTTTCTTGTTTAAACTGTAGCACTGAGGTGAGATATTAGGGCATAGAGAGAGTGCTGATTATTTCATAATAGTTTGAAATTTCTATCTGCTAATTTTTAGAAATATTTATTTTATTATGTTAATAAAAATTAGGGAATATTACAGAAAATAACTGTCAAGTTATCACCAAATTATGTCAGTTCTCACCAAAAAAAATGTCACGTTCAAGGGAGTCAAAGAAAGATAGAAGAAAAAAAAAAAAGAAAGGTAGAAGAACTGTTTTAAATTGCAGGATTCTAAAGAGTTCATGGTTAAATGCAACACGTGATCCTGGATTTGGTCTTGGATTTTTAGAAATTTTTTTCTACAAATGGAATTATTGTAAAACTTTACAATATGTGAATGTGTTCTGTGGATTAGATGGTTATAATATATCAGTGTTAATTTCATTATATAAACAGTGGTGCTGTGATTATATAGAATAGTGTCTTTGCATTTTAGGAAATATCCACTAAAATATTTAGAGTCACACTTGCAACAGAGAGACAGAATGAGAAAACAAGTGTATAAACTATTTACGGTTGGGGAAACCAAACAAAGGGTATATAGGAATCTTTATGCTATTAAGTTTTTAATAAGTTGGATTTTTTTTAAGAAAAAAAACCAACAAAAATATTTTCTACAATATTCTCCACAGCTTTCCATTTTTTTTTTTTTTTTTTGGTGAAAGAAAAATCAAGATAAATCAGCAAAAGCTAAAAAGTAATCACTCAGCTTCTGTAAATATTCTTTGTAATTTAGGAAAATTGATTTTTGATTTGAATGATCTCATTTTGAATCACAACGTTTCAAGGCAGTTTATGGCTTTTGGCTCTCTGCTTGTGTCTTACAACATATAAGATTTATGAACCCTTTTCAAAACAGTTTGCAATATCAAAATTTCTAACTTCGTGCTCTTTTAAATTTATTACCCTTAAAATTGTCCTAATAAAGGGTCTTCTAAAACTTTAACAAAATATTAGACTTCTAGGACATGACTATAAGCTTGATAGAAATATTGCCAAGCAAATGAGACATGGTCCATGAGCTTTCTTACAGAATATTAAGAAAATTCAACCTTAGGCTGAATTTAACTCAGATTTTTATTCCATACACATGCACATTAATGCTTTCATTGACTTTCATTTTATACTGTTAATAACATACAGATTTTGAAGGCGGCATTTTTTCTTCTTCCTCTCTCCACCTCTCCCCACCATGACATTAAATTTTCGACATTAGATTGAGCTAAGCTTCTACAGCCTCTCCCGGTCCCATGCACTATCAGAATATAATCTTTCCTCCTGGAGTGACATAGTAAAGACAAAAATAACCAAGCCATTCAATTACAGATAAGAATTTCTTGGAAAAAAAATCTTCCGTTTGAAATTTTATTCACACAAAGTTAAACAATAAATCCCCAACAGAGTTAATTCCTTGCCAGTGTTGATTTCATCCTATTTGGAGTTGATTGAGCTTCTTGGATGTGTAGATGAATGTTTTTGTTGTCAAATTTGGGACATTTTTGGTCATTATTGCTTCAAATATTCTTCTTTCTCCTTCTCTCTTGTGTCTCTTTCTGAAACTTCCATTTTACATGTTTTGGGATGTGATTCTTTTTTTTTTAAGGTTATAATTTAGAACAAGACACCTTTCAAGATATAGGACTGAGTATTCAGGCACAAGTCTGTCAACATTTAACAAAAGACATTCTTTTTTTTTTTTTGGTAGGCATTAATATATAATGGTTTATATTGTCTGTGGCTATATTATTCAATTTCATGTATGTATGTATTTATTTTAAAGATTTTGTATTTATTTATTCATGAGAGACACAGAGAGGCAGAGGCATAGGCAGAGGGAGAAACAGGCTTCCTGCAGGGAAACTGATGTGGGACTTGATCCCAGGACCCCAGGATCATGACCTGAGCCAAAGGCAGATGCTCAACCACTGAGCCACCTAGGCGCCCCTCAATTTTAAATGTTGTACTGAGACCATAAACTAAAATCATTCTGTTCATTTACTGCTGACAAAACATATAAGAAATTGTGCCCATGATACTTCAGACAGGATCCATTCTGTAGTTAATGAGTTGTAGTTGGACTATAAATTTACTTATGGAAAATACTTTGATGTAAAATTAAGAGTTATATCAAGGCTCCTGGGTGTCTCAGTGAGTTAAGCATCTGACTCTTGTTCTCAGCTCAGGTCTTGATCTCACAGTCATGAGTTCAGGCCCTGCATTGGGCTCCACACTGGGCGAGGAGTCTATTTAAAAAAATAAAATAAAATTAAGCATTAAAGAATCATTTATGTTTGTACCCAGAGATTTAGGGGCTTTCATTATTGCATACCAGATCATAACTTATAGTTCTCTTTCTTATTTTTATTCACATGATATAACATTATATCAATAGAATAATAGAAGAATCAAGCTTTGGAAACCTTAACTTTCAAGGAAAACTTTGAATTTAAAATGAGTATGCTAATTATTTTCAAGCTCTTAATTTGGTGGAGTTGAGTAGATATTGCTGAACACTATTAATGCATGAAGAAAGAAAATAGCAGGCTCAGGTTAATCTCAACTTTTATAGGGAAGTGCGAGGATCAGAGAGCTTCAGTGCACAATTAAAGAGATCTCTACCACCACACCGAGCCCTACCTTCAATTACCCTCATCCACAGGCAGAGAAAGCTCAAGGTCAGGCACAGGACTGCATTATGAATGACAGACCTTCGGAGGACACTTAATTCTCAACTAAGGCAGTTTTCTACACCAAGGTCAAGGTGCTGATAAGGAAGGGATGAGGCTCTGAAATTTGAGATAAGATGTCTAGCTGGAGTCTCCTGAACTTTCCTCCCCACAGCCTCTTGTTGGGAGATAGACCCCCCCACCACGCTCCTCTTTATTTGAAGACTGCAAAAGTCTTCAGTGGGGCACGCACTTTAAAAACAATGCATTTCCTCCTTAAGATCTGCCCTTACCCGGCACCTGGGTGGCTTAGTCAGTTAGGTGTCTTCTTTTGGTCATGATTTGGGAGTTCTGGGATTGAACCCTGCATTGGGCTTCCTGCTCAGCGGGGAGTCTCTTTCTCCTTCTCCCTCTGCTCCTCTCCACTAGTGTTTGCCCATTCTCTCTTGCTCACTCAGTCTCTCTCTCTCTCAAATAAATAAAATCTTAAAAAAAAAAAAAAAAAAGATCTGCCCCTACCTCCTCTCTTGGACTTCCATCGATATTTAGTATCAAATCTCAGTGTATCCTGACAGCAGATGAGCAGGACCTGCTAAGGGATTATTTTCCAAAAGAGCAACAGTGTCTGGTAACATGTACCAGCAGGAACCAGAAGCGTCTGCCTGGAGGTGGAGCCCAGGAATGCTGAATCAAAGGGTCAAACGAGAAATCTAGGTAGGGGTGAGGTTGTCACCATAGGGATACTCTTTGGTGACACAGTAAATGGCACCCTGGCAAGGGACCCAGAATACTTAATGCTCTGCTGGGATGGCTTTTAGAAGTTTGAATGAAGTAGAGATGCCAGAAATGCTGTGGCTGGGATCAGAGGGTCTAGTTGCTGTTGCTCAAAAATTGAACCTGGTGAAAAGGGGTGGAGCATTTATTTCTTTACAGCAGGCACCAGAGTTGCTCTTAGAGAGAGAACTTTTTTTTTTAAAGATTTTATTTATTTATTCATGAAAGGCACAGAGAAAGAGAGAGAGAGAGAGACAGAGGGAGAGGGAGAAGCAGGCTCCCTGCAGGGAGCGCAGTGCAGGACTCGATCCCAGGATTCAGGGATCACGCCCTGAGCTGAAGGCAGATGCTCAACCACTGAGCCACCATGCATCCCAAGAACTGTCTTTAAGTGGATGGTGAGCGATGGTGTGGCAGGAGGATATGGCTTAGCAGAAGCCAAGGAAAAAGGAGCGCCTCATTGGTACAGTCGGTTAAGCGTCCAGCTCAAGTAATAATCGCAGGGTCCTAAGATTGAGCCCCATGTCGGGCTTGAGTCTGCTTGGGATTTTCTTTCTCCTTCTCCCCTTTCCAGGTTAATCTCAGCTCATGCTGTCTCTCTCTTTTGAAAATAAATAAATAAAATCTTAAGAAAAAAAAAAAAGCCAAGGAAACAAAAGATAAATAAACTTTCCAGAGGGGGATGTGGCTAGGTACACTTGGTAGCTGAGTAGGTGGCTGGGAGAAGGGAGCAAAGGAAGAGGGCAGGAGGACTCATCATGAGGCACTGTCAATAGGTGATATTAAGCTGTTGTTAAAGGTACCAAATAAATCCATCTGTCTCTGGAAACTACCAATCACACAATGGTCTTGAGTGAGGTGGTGTTTAATGGATATGGAGGAAGAAATCTCAGTGCCAGGACTTAGCTAACACAGTTCAGAGCAACATAGCTCAGTGAGGCACTATAAGATGAGCTAGTATAGTGGCTCCAGAAACTTGATGCTGGAGCTGACTAGAACGTAAGTGCTCCTGGACTTTGCAGGGATCCCTGGGGTGGGAGGTGGTGGATAGAATTTCCATTATGTGTCACAGGGGCTCTGAGTCCATCTCCCCTTCAGGAGAGGGTAGCCTCTAAATGAGATTTTGACTAGTAGAACTAGTAGAACTAGTCAAGTAGAACTAGTCTGGGGGTCCGGGGAATGGTTCCTGGAGTAATCAGCAACTCATTGGTTCTTTCCTAAAGAATGGGTTTGGCTAAGTAGGCGATCCGGTACAATGGTGAAGGTGTAAGTCAGGCTGCTGGAAGCAGAGATTTCACATAGAGGGAAGAAAGCACATGTAGGTATGAGTTTAGCTATGAGTTGTAGCACAAAAATGGGAAAGAACCAAATACAAATGATAAATTGACCATGGTTGGGCAGATCACTGAATTCCCCCCCCCCCCCCCGCCCCATCTGTCCTCTGTAAAGAGAAAACTTGTCAGGTGACGTGAGTTCACCTTATAATACTACACTTTTGGTAATTATTGTGTTCTGTAATCTAGTATGGAGATACATTTGCCTTAAATCTATGTTATGGACTAAATGTTTGCGTCCCTCCAGAATTCAAATATTGAAGACCTAACCCCAAATATGATGCTATTTGAGGTGAGGCCTTTGAGGCATAATTAGGTTTAAATGAGGTCATGGGAGAAGACTCACATAATGAGATTAGTGTCTCATAAGAAAAGGAAGAGAGGGCAGCACGGGTGGCTCAGCAGTTTAGCGCCGCCTTCAGCCCAGGGTGTGATCTTGGAGACCCAGGATCGAGTCCCACGTCGGGCTCCCTGCATGGAGCCTGCTTCTCCCTCTGCCTGTGTCTCTGCCTCTCGGTGTCACTCATGAATAAATAAATAAATCTTTAAAAAGAAGAGAGAGCACTCTCTCTTCCTCTCTCTCTCTGCTTCTCTACTTCCCTATCTCTCCACTGTGTGTGAGGATACAGGGAGAAGGCAGCCATCTGCGAGCCAGGAGGAGAGCTCTCACTAGGAATACACCCTTATGGACTCACTAGGAATACAGCCTGATGGACCTTGATCTTGGATCTTCTAGTCTCCAGAACTGTGGAAAAATAAATTTCTGTTGTTTCAGCCTCCCAGTCTATGGTATTTTATTATAGCAGCCCAAGCTAAGATATCTATCTACCTATCTCTTCTTTTTTACTTCAGATGCCAAGACAAATCTTCCATGCATTTTCCTATAGCCTATTGGGCTAAAAAATAGATACTGGTGCCTCAGTGATATAAAAAAAAGTGCTGATTAATAACCGTTCCTTAGAAGCAGTATCTTGTAGATCAAGAACCCAGGATATGTAATCAGAATAAGTGACCCTGGCAGATCCATGATCTCTATAACCTGTTTGCTTACCTCTTGAATGGGAGAGTAAGTACTCCTTCCTCTCCAGATGTTTCTGCACAATTAATTGCATTGTAAATGGGAGATACCAGTTACATAATTCTGTTTATTGTGACTTTTAAAAAAGGGAAACACACACAAATACTCAAGATTTTTACAAATGGACAAATGAGATATATAAAGGTGAATTAATTTTCCTCTCGAGATTAGATAGCAAAAGAAAATTCCTTAAGACCAACTCTGTGGTTTTTGTCACTTACTTATTTTACTTATTCGGATATGTCTTGTTTGGGTTTTGAATTTTTCTCTTTCACTGAGTTATTTCCTTTACAGAAATAGGAGTGACACATCAAAATAAAGTATAAAATACATAGTCTCTTCATGATTGACTTGAACATGGCAATGAAAGAAACTGAGAAGTGAATGTCAAAGAAGAGAAAACAGGGAGGAAATGAAGAGGAGCTGGGAACAATGCTGGTCTGGATTTCTTACAGTTTTTTTTTTTTTTTAAGATTTTATTTATTTATTCATGGGAGACACACAGAGAGAGACAGAGACATAGGCAAAGAGAGAAGCAGGCTCCCTGCAGGGAGCCCAATGCGGAACTCATTCCTGGAACCCCGGGATCACACCCTGAGCAGAAGGCAGACACTCAACCACTGAGCCACCCACCCAGTTTCCCCTCTTACAGTTCTTTCAACGAGCATTGTTTAACTATCAGTTTTTGAATGGAAAAAGTAGTTAGCAATAATCTTCCCAAGAAGCAATAGTTAGAAGAATGTGACATTCAATTTTCTTTAAGATATTAAGATTTAACAAAAAGGCATATTCACACTCAAACTGAAAAGTCCCCAACACCCCAGTGTGACTTGGACAGTATCATGTCCTCGATTCCCTCCCCTCACCGTGATACCATATTAGTGATCAATGACATCTTTCATGTATTCCCCATCCATCCCCACATATCCTGAACACATTTTACTCTGAGATTCATCCCCACTTCAACTCTCCCTTACCTTTTCTTTTAATTTTTAAAAAATTTATTCATTTGAAACAGAGAGAGAAAATGAGCAAAGGAGAGAGGGAGAGGGAGAGGGAGAGGGAGAGGAGAGAGAGAGAGAAACAGACCTCCCAATGTGGGGCTCGATCTCTGGACACCAAGATCATGACCTGAGCTGAAGGCAGACACTTAACCATCTGAGCCACCTGGGTGCCCCAATTCACCCTTTTTCTTTATTACCAAGTATCATGGATAGTAGTCATTCTCAGCTTAGCATGGTTTACTTATTTACCTTTGTTACAAAACTCAGGTGTAAATTAAAAGAGTATCTCTTACATGGTTTTATGCTAGTCCAGCTCTCCTATATTAGTACTGAAAACCTATACATTCTCTTCTCCACTGGGGCTAATAGGAAGCATTCTGGTTATTGTATCTCATTGCTTATGTTAGTGAGGACATATTGATAATAAATATGAGGTCAATACCTGGTCTCAGAGACAAATAGAACCTAGTAGACTTAAGAGATACTTTATATAGGGCAGCCCAGGGGGGCTCAGCGGTTTAGTGCCGCCTTCAGCCCACGGCCTGATCCTGGAGACCCGGGATCGAGTCCCACGTCGGGCTCCCTGCATGGAGCCTGCTTCTCCCTCTGCCTGTGTCTCTGCTTTCTCTCTCTCTCTCTCTGTCTCATGAAGAATAAATAAATAAAATCTTTAAAAAAAGAGATACTTTATATAGTGTCATTACAAATGCAAAATACATTGGACATGATGAAGCTATGGCTGGAGTTATAAATTGATTAATAAGATCATTAAAAGGAATCATGACGTATTTGCAAAAGTTCTTGACAAACAGAAGTGAAAATTCTGTTTAATCATTATCTAAGCTTGTGGGCTGAGAAGAAAAAGCTGTAGCAATTGTCAGACTGTGTATGAAGTTTTTCCAGCAGAGAATACTTTTATATTTTCTCTTCTAAAATGAAAAAAGAGAAGCATAGTGCTTATTAAGCAAGTGTGCTTTGGCTTAAAAGGGTACAATGGATTACAGATGATGCTGCACTGGCTAAAGAAATATTTTGATTTCCACTATTGCCAAATCTTTTCTTCCTAAGTATACAAGGAAGCTTTCTGCTTTAGGAAATAAAGACCAGTGGAAAGCTACTCTTGCCTTCATGGACTGTTGGGAGGATGCACTGTAGGAAATCTTACAAGGGTGGCCAGAAGGTGGGTTTCTTTCTTGCATGACTGACTTGCTCACATTCTGTTTGTGATCCAATTAGACACTAATATTCCCCACAAAGAACAAGCCAAGACTGAATATGTCTCCCTGGTCAGGTTCTAAGTCAAGAGGAAAGAATGAGCCACCATAACTTCCCATGGGTGTTCAGTTCTATCCATCCTGACGACTAAGTCTTAGGTCATGAAAACTCCTTCATTTGAGGACCAGTATTGGGAGATTAGGGAAGGAGCAATTTCTTTCCTGTCCCTTTGTCTAGACACTCAAATGGCTAGGTCCTTTCTCTCTTTTTTGTACTTAGTTTTGAAGTAAAGACACTGATTCAGCCTTGAGTTGGGGTAATGGAGAATTGATATAGACTGTAACAGTTTCAAGTTGGTCAAGTTAGCTACACTTTCATTTTCAGAGGATACATCATATCTTGCAGGTAATGGAGATCATGGTATTTTATTTCTACTTACCAAATGATTCAGTATTCTTACTGTCAGCTTTTCAAAGAGGATTTTGAATCAGGGGCAACTTTTGCTATTTTTCTACTTTTCCGTTTTAGAGAATTTCCAATATAGTGAAGTTGGATGGAATGCCTAAAAAAATTCAGAGCAGGAGGTTGAAAAGAAATATATATAAAAATCACCAACTGAGCACAGAAAACAGACATCTATCTAAAGTCTTTGTTTTTATTATATACAATTAAGGTTTTCTTTTTTTTAAATTCTAAAATTAAAACAAAATTATTGCACCCAGAAGAGCAGCCAATTTAGTTTAGATGGAAATAGGAAGAACTGCCAAGTCTGAATTTTATTTTTTTCAGTGTCCTAAAGTCACAGAATTTCATCAATTCCTCATTTAACCCTGCCTCCAAAGGGAGATAAGCTCTTTGAGAAGCAGGTTTTTAGGGCTGCCCTCCATTATTACAGAACTATATTCTCTCAACACCATGAACTTTCTTTGAATCACATCCAAATTGGTCTCTGTCAGAATTCAGACATTCAGGGGTTGACAACAAAATCTGATTCCTCTGATACATGCTTCTCAGGTTGCATTCATATTATTCTTCACAGAACTGTACCAAAGCCTAATTTGGGATGGAAGCTAAATTTTCAAAATAGAAACTGATGAAGAATACAGTGCCCTGTATTTTGGCTCTAGTTAATCATTACTTTCTGCGTTGCATAGAGTTTTAAAAATAAGAATAACCACCAAATAAAAATAATGATATCAAATTACAACAACACCCCTTTAAGCCTCTCTGACTCCTCTTTGGATGCAGTGGAGATAGAGAGGCTGACTTATTTGAAGGCATGAAGCTTTTGCCTCTTTTTTTTTTTTTTTTTTTTTTTTATGAGTTCATTGGGTTAGACCCTGGGTATTAGTTTTAGGAAGTGAATGATGAAATCTATTGAGCAATGAGTTTCTTCTTCTCCATCTTCCCCATCTCATTTCATCTGATCTCAGGGATATCCTATAGGGCGGTTGCGGCTGGTGAACCTCAGATCATGATCCCGCCACATCTGCAGGGCTACTCCTATGACCAGGTATAGAGAAGAGAAATACCATTTCCCTAAATGTTTCATCTTTTCCATAAACAAGACCTTGATTTGGTAGTAACATGATCTTTCCCCTAATTCTCATACTTGCTCTGTCATTAACTTTTTGGGAGCCATTATAGAAGTTAATGACTCAAATATGAGAGTTCCACAGTTGTAGATTTGAATACAAACTCCCACAGTTAATAGCTCTGTGACTTTGGACAAGTTTATTCAACCTCTCCAGAGACTCTAAAATGGGGATATTAATATTTATCCCATAAGGTCACTGGGAAGATTAAAAGTTGCCTATTTCTAACATATGTAATTTTGTATGCAACATCATGGTAAGTTATTTTTTTTTCTCCTGAGTTCTCAATTTTCTTTCCAAAAACAAATGATTTTGCTACTATTCTATGAATTTTTGATTTATTGGGAAATCTTGGGTTACTTTCTAGTTTTTCTGTAGATTACGATTCCATTATGTTAGAGAAAATTGTATTATTAATGTAATCCAGAGACTTTGGCAATTAATAAGATCCATAGTTGTTTACTAGAGATACACAGATCGGGGTATGTCACTGAACTAACTTGGCTTTCATCTTCAAAATGGAGAAAATAGCATCTACTTCACAAAGCTCCTATAAGAGCAGATGAAATAGTATCTGAAAGTACTTTAGATAGCACCGGAAGTATACAAATTTCTAATAAGTGGTAATATTATTTTAGTTATTCTTACTGAACATAAAAATATCTAAAGGATTTCTACAAATTATATGGAGGAAAATGGATCAACCTGAAGAATATAAATGGTAGAAAGAAGTCACGTAAGTGTCACATACAGAGGTCAAACATACTCATTGGATATTTGGAATATAGGAAAATTCCCAAATTCAGGCTGATGGCTCACTTATTTTAAGCAATTTTTGGTGACTCAAAATTTGAGGCAAACAGAAACCTCACATAACCTTTTAGATTTTGGTAGAGTAGATTGGGCCCTTGGTATTGAAAGAGAACTAGGCAATTTTTGGCTTATTGTTTAAGTAACAGGCCCCACGTCCCATACAGTTACTTGTCAGCAAAGGGTCTGGAGTTTTCTTCTTTGTAATAATTATTCTAATGGAGGGTCCCCTCCCCCATATTTTAATATTCTCTTGATGAAAGCACAGTTTCCTACCTATTTTATTCCATCCTTCACACTCATCGGCTCATTAGCATGAATTCTACCAATATCAGTGAAACTTCTTTTCATTCCCTCCATCATCTTCCTTCAGGTACTATCTCCATTAAATCTATCTAATAGAAAAACTGCCCAATGAAATGAATATAACACCATCAATAGTCAGGGGATGGCCGATTTCCCCTGGATTATTTGCTGGTAATTGAAATAAGCAGTACTAATCACTCCCCAAATGAGCAGCAATTTTCTTTTACCTTAAAATTATTTTTTTATTACATAAGCAAAACATATGTGTGAAAAGTCAAGGTTCCATTGGGTTGGTACTAGATGGTACAGGTCTTCCTTGCTATCTGTAAGTGAAGCTCCTATGAAACCTTTCATAAACCGAAACAACGTGAAGCAAAGAAGTAAATACTGCTTTGTAAAGGTGAAAATCCTCTTCAAATTTCCTTGGGTTAGTGAAAACAGGTGCCAGTGTAGGTCTTTCATAAAAGCAAAGTGGCATAAGGCAAACTTTTGGAGAACAGGAGACCTATATTCAATTAAGAAACACAATTTCTGAATTCTTGATCCAAGCTCTCTCATTTTCCCCTGAGAGTATCAAGAGAGACCTAACTCCCAGGAATAATAGATGCATCAGGTTGGAAAGAATTACATTCTCTTTCGTTGGGCTTTAGCTCCAAAGACCCATGCAGAAGAGCAGGAGCTGGTTCGAACCCCCTGGAGGGCAGGATTCCCCGAGGCTGCTTACTATGACCAGCCTGGGAACAAAGCATCCTGTTCGCAGTCTAACTTGCCCCACTGTACACATGGAAGTCTGGGAACTTGCATTTTAGTAGAACAAGAAGCCACTGCACCTGCCAGAGGAGAGTAGAGAGCAGATTTGTTCATTTAAACCCCCTTGTCTCCTTCTCTAAAATCTGAACGATCTTCCATATGATACAGTGAAGAGGTTGGATGGGAAGGAAAGGACTCTTGGAGAAGTGTCTTCAACCCATCTGCTCATTAGAGGCTATTTATTTATTTGGTTTATTCATGAGAGATGCAGAGAGAGGCAGAGACATAGGCAGAGGGAGAAGCAGGCTCCCTGCAGGGACCCGACGCGGGACCCGATCCCAGGACTCTAGGATCATAACCTGGGCCAAAGGCAGATGCTCAAACACCCAGGCATCCCTCATTAGAGGACATTTAAAGGACACTGCCCCCTAGGTCCTACCGCGGAGAAACCAGAATCCCTGGGGGTGGGGCTTAAACATTTAAAGAAAAGCTTCTGAGGTGATTATGGGGTACAGCCAAAGTTGAGAACCAGGGTTCTAGAGGCTAACAGGAACTGTCCCGAAAGAGTGAAAAACAACAGTCAGGCCAAAACAGTGATTCCACTACCCCCAAAATAATGACCCCTGCTACTATGCTCTTTATTTCTAGATCTCTATCTGAGAGATACATTAAGACAATGTGAAGAATTAATTTCCGCAACCTAGTAATTAGTACATGTAAAAAGTTTCTCTTATATAACTTGTTCTATTTCCGAACGTGATTCCTTCCCAAGCTAAAAATGGAAAAACACCTCTGTCTTGATCTGTGGGCTGCTATAACAAAATAGCACAGACCGGGAAGCTTATCAACAACAAACAGCTATTTCTCACAGTTGTGGAGGCAGAAAGTCCTAGAGCGCCAGCAGGGTCGGGTGACAGCTCTCTTCTGGTCCACACCTGGCACCATGTGTCCTCACATGATGAGAAGGGCTACGAGGGCTCTCTGAAGCCTCCTTTATATGGCACTAATCCCATTCTGAGGTCTCTACCCTTCAAAAACCCTCTGAACCATTCCACCTACTACTACCATCACCTTTGGGGGTTAGGATTTTAACATACCAATTTAGTGGGACACAAACATTCCGACCCCAGAAACCTCTCAAACAGGTTGCTTTCTATTTTGATTCTTGCCCCATCTTGTCCTTTTCTGTAGAATGTTTGCCTGCCAGGCAGCAGCTAGAGTTTCAGTTCTAAGGTATGCACAGGGCTACCTTGCCCTGAGGCTTTTCAGGGCCTTGCTTTATACCAAGTCATTGGTTCCCTCTAGGGATGGAGATGTTCGGTTTACCACACCAAGTATCAAACCACCAACCCTTTCATCAGAAATCCTGTAGCTTCGTCACTGTTGTTTTCAGAGCCAAGGGAGTCTTCCGTTTTATCTAAAATATTAGATAAGGCTGGATCTCCCTCCTATGGATTAGAGAAATGCCTTTTAAAAGGGGCATTGTTCTTCTGTTCCCTTACAGAAAATGATTACTGGAAGGAAAAAAAAAGGTTTTCTTTTGCTAGCTAAGACCTAATTAATGGGGAGTTACTCAGATCAGAGGGCTGAAAACTATCAGCGAAGGGGAGGAGGGGTAAGGGACAAAAGCAGGGAAAGAATGTGACCACAGAACAAACACATCCCCCCAAGGAGACATGGCAGGTGTTCCACGGAATGTCCCCTTGCATAAGCCAGTTTGAGCAGGACTGGGGCTGAGGACCTCAGCAGAAGCCCCTTGAGTCACCCTAAAGTTACCATTAGCTCCTGATAACACTAAGATCGCTTTCTCTGGGTGGAGTTCTCCATCATTCTTTTGAACATACAACCTATGCACTAGCCTGCTGAAATGCTAGGCACGTCCACTGGAACAGAAGTGTCTAAGTAACAAAATATGTAGAAGTTCCTTATTTGTCAAGCTCCCTGCCCCTGTCCCCGGGCACACTGAAAAAAATCATCCTGCACTCACCCCAAGGACATAGTACTTTGAGAACTATCTCTCTGTCTCCTTACATGCTGTGAGGACCACAAACTTTTTGCTCAACCGAGAGATGTGGGCTGGTCCATTGGCTGAGGGACCTCAAGCCGTGAATCCTTTTTGTTTAGGGATGGTTTGAAGGTGTTTACTCCAGAAAAAGCCCTGTTTTTCCTCTCCACAACACTCTTGGGATACATTTGGTATTTTTCCCACCTCAAATTTCATTCTTCTTGGATGTCTCCATTCCCATTACACTCCCAAAATGTAGAGAAAAATCTCAGTTCACCCAATGAAGAACCTTGCCCTCAAATATCTGCATTACAGCAAAGCTAGGTTCTAGTGTGCTTCAAAGCTTGCACTGTGACCTCAGGAGGAAGGTGACTGTGGTGGCCTGATTAGGCAAGGTGGCAGGGAGGGGGTGGCATTTGAGGGGGACCTGAAGTAACTTTTAGCAGCAGAGTACCCAAGAGGGAGGGAAGGGAACTGGAAGCAGAAGGAATGTACCAGGAGAGGACCAAACACGGGATCTCTGGAGGGAAGGACCAACTGCTGCAAGAGGAGGTTTAGGCCTGGTCTGGGCTTCCTGAAAGGCAATCATGGGAGCAGAGGCTGCAAGGGAGGCTCATGGAGAGGTCCCTGAAGGTTGTCTCTGCCAAGCAAAGGAGAGTTAGCATTTTGTGGGTGCTGGGGAGTCACTAAAGAATTCTGTCCAGGTGTGGCAATAAAATGGTTATTTATTTATTTTTAATTTATTTATTCTTAAAAATTTTTTTAAGATTTTATTTATTTATGAGAGAGAGAGAGAGAGAGAGAGAGAGAGAGAGGCAGAGGCTAGGCAGAGGGACCCCAGGGATCATGACCTGAGTTGAAGGCAGATGATCAACCACTGAGCCACCCAGGTGCCCCTAAAACACATTTATGAAAAGGAATTTGGTAGCCATGGGTAGAATGGCCTGGAGTAAGAGATCACAGAGAGGTGGTTACAAACTGATTGCCTTGGCTCAGGCAATAAGACTGTGGGACTCAACTAGGAAAAAGGCCATGGGGATGGAGAGATGGGGGTGGATGTTACAAACACTGCAAACTGATCCCTTCAGGATGAAGTCACTGGATGGCCCTGGCATGTGGCAAGGAAGTGGAAGAAGAAAATGGTGAACCCAAGTCCAGGGAACTACAAGGACAGTGATCCCATAAACAGAGCCAGGAATGCAGGATGAGTGGGTCTGGAAGTTGAGACAACTGAGGCAGATATTACAGATATGATAGCTAGAACTCTACAAGGTAATGACAGCAGCAAGAAAAAGCTTGACAAAGTTTTGAGCTCCAAGCCGTAAAGAGAAGAAAGGTTCAGGTGCTGTAGAGTCATGAGGAATGAATTTGAAGAAAATGGCCACCTGGTCACATCCAGGAAGGTTAGATTCTAAATCTTCTCGATTCATTTGGCCGGACAGGTAAACTTCTTCCTAGAAGACCTCTAGAGAAATTGAGTTTACAGCTCCTTACATTATTATCAAATATTTGCTTTCTGGCAAGGAAATTCTATGCCAGATAGAGAGGATCCTTTGTGTTTATTATCACGACAAAGTAGAAATAAATCCCAAAGAAGGTGGTTCTTACAGTTAAAAAAAAATTACACTGAAGCATCTTTTACTGACTCCTATTCATGTTTTATTGAGGAAATAACATGATTTACTTCTGAATAAGGGTTAATTATCTGTGTCAGGGCAGGTTTTCTTGCAAAACAATTAATTTGTTCCCCTGTTTCCCCACTTCAGATCTCCCAGAGGTCTTAATTATATCGCAACCAACCTATTACAGAAAACATATAGATGGTATTATTTTAAGTGGTTTTTTTTTTTTTTTAAGTGCATTCGAAAAAAGTCATGGCAAAAAACCGTACCAGTTTATTAGGTGATTTTTAACATTAACTTGTTTTGTAGTCCTCTTTCTAGAGTATTTTTTTACAGTATATGGGAATATGCATAGTTAGATGCTTAATACTCTAACAGGAACTTCAAATATTTTACCAAAAAAAAGGTCATTTTTTTTTCCCAGCAGATATTTGGTATACATGTACCAAATGTTATGTGACATGAAATATTCATTTACCTCTACAATAACTTGCTCAAGTAGGTGCAATTATTACCATCAGTCTTCAGTGTGTGGGGCTTATGTATTTGGAAATTCATCTACTTGCTAAAATTTATTTGTAACCACAAGTCAATACTTGTGGCACTTTTGCAGTTACTAGTGGACATGCACACTTGCAGAGCAAACAAGAATTTGAGTTGCTTGATGCACGTGTTCCAGATGAGGTCAGACAAGGTGATGTTCTGCTTTCCTATTTCAGTTCTCACATGGTAACAAGCAACACTTGTAAACAAGTGTCCTTTTGTGGTCTATTTAGCACTCCTTTTTTGCATTTTTGTGTTTTATGTTGGACATTTTGTTGTTTAAAATGGCCTCTGTGAAAAGTCCTGACATGCTGTCCAGTGTTCCCAAGAACAAGAGGGCCATGATGTGCCTTGTAGAGGAAATGGATGTGCTAGATAAGCTTCGTTCAGGGGCATGGATTATATAGGCTGTTGACTGTGAATCTGAGGTTAATGAGTCAATATTAGCAACGTGTCTTTAAAAAAACACATATAAAACAAGCCTTATGTATTGACAAGTTGACAAAAATATCACGACAAGAATTTCGCAGGAACCTAACCCTGTATTTCCCGTGGGGACAATGGCACAGTGATTCAGTGTTCACTGCATCTATAGCAACTTTATAGAGCATAACTCCTGAGAATATAAGAATCAGTTTGGTGTCTCTGTATCACAAACGAGGAGGCTGGGGCCTAGGGTCATATGCCGAAGGGTTTTCTGTAGGTTAGTGGTATAGATGGGATTCAACTTGTTGGAATTGATTGCTTGATTTTATTTGAGAGAGAGACAGAGAGACAGAGAGAGAGAGAGAGAAAGGGAGAGAGGAAAAAATGGGTGGGGAGGAGGGGCAGAAGGAGAGAGAGAAGCAGGCTCCCCACTTCCCACTACAGGGCTCTATCCCAGGGCCCTGGGATCATGACCTGAGCTGAAAGCAGACGTTTAACCGACTGAGCCACCCAGGAGCTCCCCAACTTAGTGGGGTTGAATGACTTCAATGCTTTGCAGTCACCAAGACCTAGTTTAAAATTGTTCTTTTGCTCCTTCCCACAGTCTCCTGTTGTTTATATTATCTACTTCAGCCACTTGCATTCTGAAGAACATTTCTTCCACTCTGAGCTTAAATGGCTTCAACTCCTACCTGCGCGGGCCCATAGCCATGTGGGCTGGTGCTTCCTACCAGATTAGTGCTGGGTATTCTGAATTTCTCAGCCACCACATCACTCACTTTCCTGAGCCCAAGGGCAGAGGGCCTAGAGCACCTGAAAGTGTAGGCAATGGGGTGCTGGGGGCAGAGGAAAAACCAGTCCATGTATAGGGCCAGAGAAATTGTCAACCTCTGTTCTCATTCCCAGAAATTCTAAACACAGCACCTGCAGGAAGTTTAGTGTTATTCCCAACATTTTATTCCCTGGCCAACATTATATTCCTCAGCTTTTTTGTTTCGACCCACTAGTAACATTAGACACTCATCCAAAGTTTCCCTCCAAAAAAAATTCCCTGAAGGGAATCAAGGCATTGTAATTTGTTAACATAAAAGTAGCAACAGCACACATCTCCACTTAACCCATTACAAAGTTGACACACACACATTTGCAACTTATGTGTGACACATACAGCTTGGCTCTCCCAAAGCTCTGAGCTTCCAATCACTGGCATCTACACTTTATTGTTTTGGAAATTTCTTTTTTGTGAATATAAAGCTAATGTATATTGTTCTGTAGATTATTTGGGAAATACAGAAAAGCAAAGAGAAGACCCTAGAAGATATTGATTAGTTCATTATTCATGTATAATCCCACTCAGTGTTTGGGTGTGTGTCCTTCCAATTTCTTGTCCCATCTTACGTTTTATACAGTTCAAAATGCTGCATTCTAAGCTTTTTCATGTAATATTATACTAGAAATACTTTTCCATCTGGTTAGATATGATTCATGCTATTAAAAGTTAGCAAAATATTCCAGTGTATGGATCCACCACAGATTATTTTAAGATTTTACATAGCTGTTCATTCAGGTTTTTAACTTATTTTTATATTATAAAACAACTCTACAATAAGAACCCTTGTAGCTAAATAAACCCTTGCACAAATCTCTGTTTATTTTCTTTGGAAAAATTATTAGAAATGAAATTGGTACATCAACACTATGCACATTTTTGAGGCCTTTGAAAGACTCACACTCAGCAGCAGTGTAAATACTGGTTAGGATTCAAACATCCTTTGAATTTCCTCTATGCCAGCAAACATATTAGTGGTATGGGGGACAGGCAGGGTGAGGCTTAGAGAAATATACTTCAAGGACAGTGTTTTAGAAGAAAAATCACTACCTTTTAAGTTTTCCAAGTATTGATGGCAGAATGATAGGGGCACGCTAGAACCAGATTTAATGTGTATATGTGGGAACTCTGTTTGGTAGCTGTCATCAGGGGCCCATATTTTCCCACAGCAAGTTCTGGACCATTCTGACTCAAGGTGTATACTTGAACTTGGCCTGAAACTGCTGCTGAAATGGGATAGGGATTTTTGAATACTTCTTACTGATTTTCTACTCAGAACCGCCCTTTCTCCTTTAATTGGTGAAATTCCCCCAAAATACTCATCAAGAGCTTGGAACACCTTCTAGAAAAGTAACTAGTAGGTGTAGTTGCCTACAGGGCAAAACTCCATCGGGTAAGCTCTTTCTGGCGATGAGATAAAATCATTTAGTACGAAAGACTGCCTGCATCTGTTTTCATAGATAACTATTGTGTCATCAGTGTACAATATCACGGGTTAATTCATGACCATTGTGCGTCGAGAAAACCAAAATCATCATCGTCATCACTACATCATTCTTTCCACTTAGAGAGTAATTAATGATCAATTCCTGGGACAGGATATGTATTGTTCACATCCAGCAATAAAGAAACAGTTGGGCCCACTCAACTCCCCCTTCCATGATGTGCATGTGAAGTGAATGAAATGCCATTAAATGGTACACACAGTCTATACGTCAGACCAAAAAGTTCCTTTTGGGATTTGAAAAAATCAGGTGTCAGAGAGCAATAGCATTCTTCTGTTTCATCAAGAAAATTTTTACTGTGCACAGCATTAGTTTATGCATGCCCGAATTTGTCACAAAGACAAGAATTTGGTCCTTCCTTTGTCTTCTGAGTAGCTGATGGTGGCAATGAATGGTATTTACTCTGGAACTATGCTTGCAACTAAAACTCATTGAAGCAATGGCAAGCACCCCGAATGATGGTTGTCAGAGCTGGCAACATTATGCCATAGGGCTGTTTGTCTTCGAGGTTACTGCTTCCCATTCTTGCACACTTACTTCATTTCTCTCCTTCCCACTTCCTCTCTTGCAACCTGGGTCACAGAGAAGAAGGATGTGATAAGTAACTTTTCAGTAAGATGATAATAACATATGTTACTCCTCCTAGGAATATTTTATTTTTTATTTTTTATTTTTTTTCCTAGGAATATTTTAATTTTAATGTGGGTCCACAAGGATGATGCTCTTAACAAAAAAATAATTAATTTACAATGTGTGCTTCATTGCCATTGCTATGTATAAGTTTATAAAGAGATATAATCATTTTGGTGGTAAGAAGGTGAAAAATGTCAGAATCATGAAGAGAATATATCTCTAGAATGAAATTATTTTTATTCAGCCCAAGAGATTGTTGATTACTTTGAAAAACTGTCAGTGTAAATGGCCATGTGGTTAGTGGAAGATTCATTCTCTTTAAGTTTATAGTTCTATATATTCCATCCATTCACCTACTATTACAGGAGCAGAATTTAGAAGCTGTAAAGATTTGATAAATATTAAAATATTGACTATTTTCTTGTATTGTTAAAAAAAATTCTTCACATTTCCTTTCAGCAAATTTCTGCTTGATTATCCTGGAAATGTTTCTATAGCTCATTGTTTTCTTTCTGAACTAGGAAAAGTTTGCTACAATTCCTACTCACTGTTTGGAACATATTGAAGTTTATCAGTGATAAACAAGATAAATATATCTGATCCTCTATTCATACTGCAACACTTCCTGTTCTTTTGGAATTCAAATTTCTTTTCAGTTACAAGTATCCACTCATAAAAAACAAGGAAAGATTGAAGAGACTATGCAAATAAAGAGGAGCTTTTCTAGTGTGATTTTACATTATATATCTTTTAAATTATTTTGAATGTGTTTATTAAGAGGAAAATTTTACTTTATCCTTTTGGTAATAGGCAGTATACATTCAAATGTACAGGAAGCATTTCATGTGTTTATGTCTTTAATTCTGTTTAGAGGAGTAAACTCAGAAAATAATTTAAAATAATTATTATTTCTTTGTTCTTTTAGGACAGTTGTTAGTATATATTGTACAGTAAAAGCTTAATATATATTTTTATTTTATTTGTTACCCAATTTTAATGACTTTATTTTACTTCAATGCACTAGAAGCTTCTCATAGGGGGAATTAAACTATCAGGGTTCTTCTTCAATATGAGAAAATAGTTTAGTGACATTAAAGAGAATGTGCCTTACAGCTTTTGTTTATGTACCTGGCACAATTCAGGAGAGTAGTAAAGTATCACACAAGACCAAGGATCTGGTCAGGGGTTCTCAGTTTCTTTGATTGTTCCCGAAGAATTCATTTAATTTCTCAAGTTGCATCCAATGTTGCTCTGATGTTTCATTTGATTCATTCTTTCCTAATACCAATAGCATTCACCATATGGACTTCCATTAACATGTCGGCATTATGCTGTTTTCTAAAATGGATCATAGCAGGGATGGCTCAGTCAGTTAAGTATCTGCCTTAGGCTCAGGTCATGATTCCAGAATCCTGGCCTCGAGCCCTGTGTTGGGCTCTCCACTCAGTGGGGAGTCTGCTTCTCCCTCTGACCCTCTCTTGTCTCATGCTCTCTCTCAAATAAATGGATAAAATCCTTTTTAAAAAATAAAATTAAAATAAAATAAAATAAAATAAAATAAAATAAAATAAAATAAAATAAAATGGATCATAGTGTTCAGGAAGGGCATTAACACAACCAACACCATCAACAATTTGATATGGCTCGGGCTGAAAGAAATTCATTTTTGTGTGATTTCAGAGGGCAAAGGTGGAGCAAAGATGGAACTCCTAGTCATGCTGTGCTTTATTAAAAACATGGATCCTCAGAGGACTGAACTTGCAGCACTTTAGAAATGGGTCAGGTCAAGCAAATTAATAATTAATTAGCAAAACAATTCACCATGAAATGGAGGGGAAACTCATAGAAAACTTTTCCTAGAACTGTCCAGGAAAAAGCTATGCTTTGGTTAGAGCTGTTTGGTGCTCATCAAATGTCAGTCCTTAAGGGATTAGGGCATTGTCTTATAGCTCCATAAAGGGATTAAAGAAAGTATATGATGAGATTTCTGGAGAAAGCATATATTAGTCATTTGGTGAGAAAATTAAAGGGGTGAATGTCGGCATGCAAACTTTTTATAATGTGGAACCAAATCAATTCACAGTTACAATTTTCTTGCTTACATCCTCAGGATACACACACTCTTCAATCTAAGAAATATGCGGTGAGTGCCTACCATGTGCCTGTCATCAGGATAACTGTTGAATTTAAAAGATGCATGAAAATCTCTGTGCTGAAGATGTTTACAGCCTTGTGGGAACATAAGACTTCACATAAATAACTACGGAAATTAAAAGAGGTATTGCTATGGTATCTTGATGGACTAACTTTAGCCTGGGGAGAGTTAGGAAAATCTTCACAAAAGAGATGACATTTGTTGGAGCTGAGTCTTGAAGAGTGAGTGGGAGTTGGCCAGGTGCAGAAAGAAGGAGAGCATCCCAGGCAGAGTGAACAGCACGTTCAAAGGCATAAAGCAGAGCTTTCCAAAGTCTATCAGAAGCACCAGGGGATGGGGGTGGTGCTTTCTCAAAATGCAGATTCCAGTGCTCATGCAGATGTATTTGGAATTAGAAACTCATAGGCAGGGCTTAAGAATTTTAGCAAGAATGCAATTGTATTCTTGTGCACTCTATAGTTGAAAACCATTGGTATGGAGAAAAGACAAGGGTTTCTGGATATTCCCTGAATAAAGCCAGTCCCACAATGGAATATAGAGATTTTTGCAAGCACATCCAGGAATGCAGTTGACTGAGCAGTTGCCATATTTGTAGGATTTTTAGGATCTGGTGGTTAGGGATGTGCTAGGACATCTTCTCCAGAGGACTACCTCTTGCTCTTTCTACCACGAAAAAGGCATCACAATACCCACAGGGCTTCTTTGGGCTCCAGAGCAGCATATTCCACACCTGGGAATATTGCTCCAGCTCTAATACTGAGTGGATCAAAAGGCTACCTGCCAGCTGTGAATATGACCAGAGGAGGAAAGGTCTCTGCAGCAGGTGTTGGAGGTATCAGTGGTGGGAAAAGATGGCTATGTGAAATTTGTGGTGAGCCCTAGTGGGAGAATTGAAAAGGAGTTCCCCAGAGTTCTGGAGTAATGCCATTTCATCAGCAGCATGGAATTATACGCTTTTTGAAGAAACATTTCCTGGTATGTTGGTGGGCTCTGGTAGAGACAGAATGACTGACCAAGTAACACCACGTGATCATTGAACTGAATCTGTCCATCATGGGCAGACTTTGGAAATCATAAGGTCAGACTGACCCAGCAACAGTCCACTGTATCGGGTGGTGAACTGGCTGCATCCAGGATTGAGCACGAACAACACGAGCGGGCATAAGCAAATGGTGTGAGCAGTTGTCCAGGTCTCAATGCATCTACAAGTGTTGTTCAGTGCTCCCTCTGCTAGTCTTATGGCTCTATAGAGGATCCTATAGATGGGAGAAAAGACCCAAGCTTGCTTTACAGAGGGGGAGCTTGATATATGGGTGCAAACTGTAAATGGATGACAGCCATGCTGCAGGTTCCCGCAGAGGGGGCCTTGATAGAGTAGGGGGAGAGAAGAGTCTCCCAATGGGCAATGTAGTTAGTAACCTACTTTATAAAGCCAGTGAAGTGGCCCATGGCTAGGAAATAATGAGAACTCTGGGACATCATAAAGGGCTTGGTTGGCTGGTCAGAGGTGTGGGAGTAAAGAATGGAAGATTATATAGATGCATGTGGATGGAAATATGGAGTGGGCCTGAATGTGAAGACCTTTGTATCATATGTTAATACCCATGAAGAGGATCCATAGAAAAAGCACAAAACAACTGAGCAGACAGAATGATCCAGCAAGTCTATATCAGCCAACCTCTATTATTAATCACCTTGGCGCGGACATGGTGAACTCATGAATGCAGTCACCATGGTGACTATGCATGGGCCAGATAGCACAGATTCCTATTTACAAGACCCATGGAACCACTGCCACCATAGAATGTGCCAACTTTTGGCTTCAGAGAACACCATGACCTTCCATCTTCTCTGGAACCCTGCCTTGATGCACTTCCAGTTACTGGCTTCAGTCTATATCAAAGAGGTCTCAGATTCATTCTTAGAATAGCCTCTTGAAAGATCTAAGAGCTTGTTCACTTTGGAAATATTACAATAACACTTAGAATTCTTAAAACTTCTCACTTGTTGAGCTGCTAAACTGGACAAATCCAGTTTTAGTCCTAGTAGAAATATGATTGGACTTATAATTCTTTTGGTTATCTTTAGACAGTTTAGAGGTTGGCTGAAGTTAATATACTTATAGACGAGATCAGTTTTACTAACACTAAAACAGCATTATAGAAATCTATTAGAAAAAGTAGAGGGATGGGCAGCCCCGGTGGCACAGCGGTTTAGCACCGCCTGCAGCCCAGGGTGTGCGATCCTGGAGACCTGGGATTGAGTCCCACGTCGGGCTCCCTGCAAGGAGCTTACTTCTCCCTCTGCCTGTGTCTCTGCCTCTCTCTCTCTCTCTCTGAATGAATAAATAAATAAGTCTTTAAAAAAAAAAAAAGAAAGAAAAGGTAGAGGGCTCATGCAAAGTGCTATGAAGGAGAAGGTGATTTTCTTTAAAACCCACTACTTCCATTTTTGTGAGGGTGTGTGTATTTGTGTGTATGTGTGTGTGTGTGTGTGTGTGTGTGAGAGAGAGAGAGAGAGAGAGAGAGAGAGAGAACTCAAGAACAGTTGAGCTGGGGTCAGGAGCAGAGGGAGAGGGTGAGAAAGAATCTCAAGCAGGCTTTGTATTCAGTAAGAAGCCAGACTCTGGGCTCTATCTCATGACTCTGAGATCATGATCTGAGCTGAAATCAAGAGTTGGAAACTTCTAACCAATTGAGCCACCCAGGTGTCCCTGAATTCCCTCATCTATTAAATCAAATTTAACTCAATTATTGTTAGGAAAACTCAAATGCATCATTATTATCTTTAATCAATTTACAGTATCTCATAATAATGGGTTAAAATCTTACAGGATGTACTTTAAAAGCCTAATACGTCTGAGAGGAAAACAACAAAGTGATCTTTGACAGAAACCATTGGTCATATATAAGACCAATTCTATAGCTGGGAAAACATAAGGTCATGTATTTGTAACATCCATAATTTGTCAAGATGGTGAGTATTTAAAAGTCTAGCTTTTGGGGATCCCTGGGTGGCTCAGCAGTTTAGCGCCTGCCTTTGGCCCAGGGCGCGATCCTGGAGTGCCGGGATCGAGTCCTATGTCAGGCTCCCTGCATGGAGCCTGCTTCTCCCTCTGCCTGTGTCTCTACCTCTCTCTCTCTCTATGTCTATCATGAATAAATACATAAAATCTTAAAAAAAATAAAAGTCTAGCTTTTGAGAAATCTATTCTTGACAGCAGAGTAATTTCAACTGAGGAAAGTAATCCTTGAACCAGTTATGGAATTTTCTACGGTTTCAACATCCAGATAAAGCCTGCTTATTTGGGATAAACTTGCTATGAGGCTTCCAGATTTGTAAAACTTTGCCTGACCTTGTGGATCATTTTCATAAGTTCCACAGCCAGAAAAGTCTCTACATGATTGCTTTAGAGAGATAGCATTTTATGTTGACCTCTTGGCATATGGTGTAGCTACAACACAGGACAGAGGCTTCTTCTCTTTTCTCTGCTAGAAAATGATCGTCTTGTAATATTGGGAGCCAATGGCAGAAGAGATGCCTACATCCTCTTACCTCAGGCAACCAGAGGAGAAACAATTGAACTCTCTGAATGCCTAATAAATAATCCAATGGCAAAAAGAACATGAAAGAGAATGGGAATCGCTTCAGGCATTTTCCAAATACTAATTGTGCCTTTGGGAGACCTCTGATTTTAGAGATTTCAGGAGCAAAATAATCGATTTTTCTCATATTGAATTAATGGTTTAAAATTGAGATTAGTCATATTAGGGACTTATATCTTCACTTAAGGGAAAACTTAGCTTTGCATTTCCCAGGGTTCTGATACCTCTGTGAAATCCTGTACACCTGGCTTGCCAGTTCTGCTTCTCAGCATGCTCTCGGCTCTCTATCTTTGCTACCTGCTGTGCCCTAAATTCTCTCTGTGTCTTAATGCTTCCAAGTCTTGGCTCTGTCGGAGATCCTTCCCTGTCATCCCTGATTCAAATATCAGTTCCGCTAAGATCACTCCTACATGCAAAACCTAATAAGTACATGTGTATATACTTCTCCACATCACAAGCTGAGGTAGGGACTGCCTCCCCCGACTCTCCCCCTCTCCTCCCCTTCCCTGCTATGCACACAGCTTCTGTGGAGGCCTGTGCTTCTCAGAGGATGACACTCAACACAGATACCTGCCACTGAGGGCATAATTGTCCACCTACCCCCACCCTCACCCTCCAACAGTCCTCAGCTAGACCATAAACCCTAGAAGGGGTGGTCCTTCTGGAAGCATCTTGAAAGCCACTGTATCCAGCGTCCACATCATTGGAAGAGCACCTGACCCAGAGAAGGCATTCAACATGTATTTGTCATTGTATTAGCCTTCTGCAAATTCTTGCATGGTGGATTTAAATTGATACAATTTTTCTCCATTTGGGTCAAACTGTATTTATTAATAAACCTTTCCAATCTGTCAAGTGCTTTTGGAAATGAAATACTACTATTGTTGTCTAAGCCTAGCTCTGTTCCTCTAAAGCATAGTTCAGGCACTGTTATTCATGACTTAAATGCTTTGGAAGATTACCAGACTTTATGTAGTCGAGATTGAACTTTGTAGGTACTTGGCCTCTCTGAAATCAGCAAAAGCCACAACGTACGATTGAAAAGAAGGTGCAAATGAACACAGGGTATGTTTCCAATGCCATAGCTTTTCCTTTAACAAGGGGATCACTAGAAAGCAACCTGTAATCCAACGTATGCCCCTATAACTTCTCAACATGTAGAAATAAGAAATTGTGGCAAACTGACAACTAGCATATATGACGTTAAATAAGTTAAGAATGTGTAAAATTTATACCTGTGGTTTTCTGGTTTTGCAATCTGTAATAAAACTGCCAGTATTTGGTATAAGAGCTGGCAACATGTTTTATTTAGTCCAAACACTGCTGCATAAACCAAATGGCTGTTCTGCAGAGGGATGGGGAACTCCAGAATTCTTCAGCTGAACTGCCCAAGTGTGGGGGGTTCCATCTTCTCGGCCACAGGGAAGCCCTATTTGACTCAAGTTTGGAAACTATTTACATAAAATAACACTAAATCTGTTAGAACTCTTCGGATGCACAAAACCAAGATTAAACAACATAAATGACACAGTCTGGAGTAAAGGCTGTTATTCTTCTTTGAAACAGGCCTTTTCAGGCAAATAAAATAGGTGATTTTTTACACACATCCCTAAGTTAAAATTGGGTTCACTTCAATTTAAGGTTGCTGTTTGTTCCTAACATATGTTCACTATTCTCCCAGCTGCATAATATCTTTGGAACGTTCTCCCGAACAAAAGGCTCAGACTCCTTCACTCCAGTGAAAAGATCCAAACCCAGATTGGAGATTTTCCCATACCCAGGCACTTATTTTGAACTTTGGAGACAGAGGCCCACAGGCTTCCCCTTTCCATTTCTTTCTTAATCATTTCTTACATTTTCAAGGATGAGAATAATGAGGTTGAAATGCAGTGAGAGCTCGCTGTGCGAAATTATTTTGTTTTACTTATTTACTTGGCATTAGGGCCTGTTGGTGGAAGGAAAGTCATTCTATCTCTGAGAACGACAAAACCCAGAGTGTTACACTTGCTTTCTTCTCTCCTAAATGACCTACCAGGATCATCCTCTCTGGGCCTGCACAGGCTTTTCTACCGTCCCTCTTACTTAGGATGAGGCCGTTTTGTGTAAACCTTTTACATTTCAACTCTGAAGCCACTATAACTCTTTTGACTCTGGTCTTTAAATAATTTTGTGTGTATTCAAAGTGCTCAACCATATCACAACCTGGGAAATGTCTTCCTTTTCACAGTTCTAGAATGGCAGTTAAGTGTGTGGACTCAGGAGTCAGATGACATAGATTCAAAGCCCAATACCACTATATGGAGGCTGTGTGACCTACGTCAAGTCCGTTAACCTATCTGAGCTTCCTTTTCAGCATCTCTAAGATGGAGCTAGTAATCAAACCTCTCTCTCAGGGCCATGAGGATAAATGAGAGAATGTTTGCAAATGGCTTCGCAAAGTATCTGCAGACTTTTCGTGCTCTGCAAATGTAAGCTGTTGTTTATATGTGGGTTACCATTACTGTGCAGTCTTCTAAGTTGTAAGATTCTGCTGGGAATATCATCCTGTTCAGCTCTTCATTATAATCATAACTGGGTCACCCTAAGTTATCTCTGCCAGAGAGGTGCTTCGGGCCTCACCTTACAAAGCACTGATATTAATTCATTTCTTTTTAATTTATCAAGGGACTTCCACTAGCTACTAATTTAGCAGAGCCCAGAGTCTCTCTGTATGTCCTTGAGCTGAGATGCAGGAAACCAAGTATGTAGGGGAAAAAAAATACTAATTACTTAGCCTTCCAGCTGTTCATTTTCTTGTTTTTCAAAATGGCAAGCAAGAGACAGGAAAAAGGTTGTCCTAAATTGGAACTTGATTTAATGTGTTCTGGACACAAAACTTTCACTTCTTCAGCCCCCTTCAGGCCCCAAATACATGAAATACAACCTATAATGTACTTAGAAAATGGTAAGTAAGCCTAGAGGTCAGAGGCAGTCCGGCACGAGGACTACTTGATCTTGCTCAACAGCTGCTCTTGCAGGCTGGCTTTGCCCATCACCTTGGTTCTGGGGCGGCAGGAACAGGCCTTTATGAAGCAGGGAAAGAAAAAGCCTCTCCTGATTCCTCTCTCCGCCCCCTAACGTCTGACTTCAGGGAGACTGAAGTGGCTGAAGCTGAGGACACAGGTCCCTTGGAGTCCACGCAGAAGGCACAATTGTGGTAGCCCCCGTGGGCAGGGGTAGCAAGCCCTGTCAGCGCTCAGTGGACAGGACACAGCCCCATACCGCTGCAGGGGCCAAGTCCTGTTTGCTGAGAGGGGTAGAACAGCTACTTCTGTTTTATTTAGAGGAAGAATGGTTGCTCTGCCTTGTTCTTCCATTTCAACTTTTATTATAATTAAGAATCCTCAGGCATAAAAATCTATAGGATCTTTTCTTTTGTAAAAGATTTTATTTATTTATTCATGAGAGACACACAGAGAGGGGCAGAGACACAGGCAGAGGGAGAAGCAGGTTCCCTGAAGGGAGCCTGATGTGGGACTCGATCCCAGGACCACGGGATCATGACCTGAGCCAAAGGCAGACGTTCAACCCCTGAGCCACCCAGGTGTCCCCAAATCTATAGAATCTTAAAGGATGTTTATTACAGAAGATAATCCAAGGAAAAATTCCCTTTTTCTCCCACTCTCTACCTATATACAGAAAAAAAAATGACATACAATGAATTTAGGATGAAACAGGAATTTTGATAGTTGAAATTATAATTCTTATATGAAATAGTTGTTTTACTTTGGTCCCTTAATATTTCTGGATGTCATTTTCCTTAGATAGAAAATGAGGGGCTTGGAATGGATGAGCTGTAAAGCCCCTGTCAGATTTTAAAACTTTATGGTTCTGCTGGAGGCTCAATTTATAAAGAAATATATTGTCCCCCTACCCCTACCAGTCAGTTCCAGATAATGTGCTATTTTTCACAAACACTGCTGATAGAGCATCTATTTTCAGTTTCCAATGCAATGGAGAACAATGTGACCCATTTAAAAGCTAGCTTATGAGAGAATATTATCCACCAGTTATCAATCCTTCTATTTAATTTTCTTGATAAGGACCATATGATAGAAATATTTCCTTGCTGCAAAACTAATAGCAGTCTAGACTATAGTTGATAATAGTGTACATGCACTCTGTAATAGCTCTGAAAAATGATTTCATATTTGTTGCCAATTCAATTTGGATGAGTTGAGAAAAAGGAAAAAAAAAACCCCACTTTTGTGCTCATTTGTCCTTAACAACTGAACAGTTAAAAAGACATATGGCTTCTTCAGATCATTAGAAACTGTAATTGTTAATTTCAATTTGGATTGCTCTTGAGTTTATGATCCAGAAATGATTGCTATTAAGAGCATATGAAATTTCTTTTTTAGTCTTAAGAAAATATTCTTCTGTTCATATATGTGCTTTCTTAGAATGAGCTTAAGGATGGTTACTAAGAAATATGGGAGAGTAACAAAACATGGGAAATAGTATTATTTGAATGAATAATTCAGTTGATGGATGTAGTTTCCTACATTTTATCTATCTAAAAACAATCTGGCTAATGTCTATCCATGGGTGATGGTTAAAAGAACTAGAAAAAAAATTGTTTCCATAAAGAGGGGACAGACTTGGCCGTAATGGATAATAAGTGATGTCAATGGCTCCTCATTTTCATCTTCAATTTTAGTAACGAAGTTCCTATTCCAGGTCAGGAGCAAACACCAGAGTATGTATTTTTAATGATGTATTAACTTTTAAGTGCATAATTTAAAAAATACCATAAAAAGATGGTACAATGGGATGCCTGAGTGGCTCAGTGGCTGAATGTCTGCCTTTGGCTCAGGGCATGATCCCAGGGTTGAGGACTGAGTCAGTCCCACATTGGGCTCCCTGTGAAAAGCCTGCTTTCTCTCTCTGCCTCTGTCTCTCTCTCTGTGTCTCTCATGAATGAATAAATAAAATCTTAAAAAAAGGATGGTACAATAGCTAACGGATATTCTGTACAAGGAGATGCTTATGAAATGCTTTATAAAAACAAAAATCAGGGTGCCTGGGTGTCACAGTTGGTGAAGCACCTGACTCTTGGTTTCTGCTCAGGTTGTGATCTCAGGGTCCTGGGATCAAGTCCCATATTGGGGTCTACACTCAGCAGAGAGTAGAGTGTAGACCTTCTTCCTCTGCCTCTCTCCCTCACACACACACACACACACACACACACACACACACACACACACTGTTTCTCTCTCCTTCTCTAAAATAAAAATGCAAAATATTAAAAAAAAAAACCAACAAAAATCAACCCAGCAGTACTGACAGTAGGACTCTTAATCTTTTCTGATATCTGATACTCTGACCAGGAACACTCCATACACACACAGTCCTATGTACACAGACACACATACACAGTCTCACATGCACACACTACACACATGCTTGCATATAGATAATGCACACAAATATGCACACACACCATACATGTAGATGCACCCCTTCCACACATGTACACACACCATAGGCAGACACACACACACACTCCCTGAATTATTGGCCATGGGAAGGAGGACACATACTGAAGTGGCAAAAGTGTCAGGTAAACGTGACAGTGACAGGACTGAGTGGTGCCTGGAACTCAAGTCATGGCAGGGACCGCTGAGTGGGCTGCTGTCTCATTGTCCAAAGGAGCTGGAGAAAAAAGATTTCCATGAGGGCTGAGAGCAACAGACCAGGGGAGCATATTAGCAGTGCTGCTCATGGATGATGCTTCTGCCCCCAGCTCACTTTTATTTTAATTTTTTATTTAAAGATTTTGTTTATTTATTCACTAGAGGCAGAGACATAGGCAGAGGGAGAAGCAGGCTCCCTGCGGGGAGCCCAATGCAGGAATAGATCCCCAGACCTGGGATCATGACCTGAGCCAAAGGCAGATGCTCAACCACTGAGCCACCCAGGCATCCCCCCAGATCACTTTTAAAATCAGTGGTATGGAGAAAGCCAGTGAAGAGGGAATGAAGGAAGAAAAGGATGGTAGGGGGAGCAGAAGAGGGAGAGACATCCCTTAAATCACTGCCTTGGCTTTAGAGGAGGTGACTCTGCATTCCGGTCAGATGGTTGTCCCCGTATAATTAGAAACAGTATCCCTTCCTCTCAAAACGTTCCAGTATGGATGATAAATTACTACCCTACATACGTGCATGCCTCAAATACTGGCAGCACAACTAATGATAGGTCACCAGCCCTGGGACTCTAAAGGGTCAAGTGGTGCAGTAGGGTAGGAAAATTGTTGAGGATTTGTGGATAACTCAGACAAGAAATAAGAAAATGCCACTGCATTTTTCTTATATGTTGTATAATTTTTGAAAAGATTTATCTATTTATTTATTCAAGAGAGACACACAGTGAGAGGCAGAAACATAGGCAGAGGAGCCTCCCTGTGGGGAGGAGCCTAATTAGGACTCGATCCCAGGACCCTGGGATCACAACCCGAGCCAAAGGTAGACGCTCAACTACTGAGCCACCCAGGTGCCCCTATATTTGTATGATTTGATAGACTTCTTGGAGCTTAGGGAGGCAGAGAAGTGTGTTGGTATTATAAATCATGGTCTTAGGCTTAGATAAGAGATTTTCCTCATCACATCCGTCAGGTTCATTGTCCTTCTTTGGTCTTGAAGGCAGCCCCTGTGGTATTCATGGCCTCCTGTTAATCCCTCCCTGAGTGCAGGCTGGATTTTTTTACTCCTTTCTAGCAAACAGAATGGGGCTGAGGTGATGGCATGCTTCTTTCAAGATTAGGTTATGAAAAGACTCTGGATTCATCTTGGTGCTCTCTCTCCCCTCTCTCTCTCTCTCTCTCTCTCTCTCTCTCAGGGGAACTGCCTGCCATGTTGGAAGCTCCCTGTGGAGAGGTCCATGTGGGGAAGGACCTGATGTCTCCACTCAACAGTTGGCAAGGACTGAGGCTGCCAACCACCCTGGGAGGGAGGCCAGAAGTGGATCTGGGCCCAGTAGAGCCACGAGATGACCACAGCCCCAATCCACACCCAGACTATAGCCTTGCGAGAACCAGAGGTGCCATCCAGGCTGTGCCCAGATCCCCAACCCATGGAAGCCATAAGGTGGTAAATTTTCTGACCCCCTGGATTTTAGAGTAACCTGTGAATCAGCAATAGATAATTAAGACAAGCACCTTTTTTGTTCCCCTGCAGAGTTCGTGGATTGGCTTCCCCACCTCCCACTGACCAAACCTGAGTAAAGCAAAAACTCCACAACTGGCTGTCATGAAACAACAGTCACCAGATGCCTACCTGTTTAGTGGGAGGGCAGGAATGCAAACAGGTTTTGAGGGAAATGGCAACAGTGAAAGGATTTATATGCAGGGGAGGGCTTCATCCAGGTGAACCTCCCCCAGGGCAGCCCTTGCCTTATTCTCTATCTAAGCTCTCCAACCCATACAGCCTCTATTGTGTGTATGAAGGTTGCATCTGGACTCAATGCACTCACTTCCACTTCTACAGAGCGGCATCCCAGCAACGGGACAACTCACCTGCTTTTTTCCTTGGGAGACTCTAGCCTTTCTAGTTCCCTTCATTGGGGGCAGAGGCCAAGGCTCAGCCTGTGGTGCTCTTGCCCTTACTGTGTTTGAAAAGCAATGATTCCATTTCCTGCAACTTTGTAGTAAAATGTTTTGGCTGTGTTGCACATTTTACTTCATTGGTTTTAAAGCATGCTTTACCTATAAATGGGGCCACTATTTATTTTTTTGGTAAAGACTCTTCTCTGTTCACTCTTGAGAGACAACAAAACCCGCTGGTTCAGAGGTTGGCTCTGGATCTCAGCTTCCTGGCTTTAGGTTCTGGGTCTCACATTTACCAGCTGCGCAACCTTGGGTAATTTGCTTTACTTCTCTGTGCATCTGCTCACTCAAACAAAAATTGGATGGCAATAACTGCTATTGTGCACCTGTGAACGTGTGTCCCTTATTTATAAGGCCTAGAGCTGGTCAGCTGTTTCAGAATAGCAAACAATTAGGAATACAACGGGGGATCCCTGGGTGGCGCAGCGGTTTAGCGCCTGCCTTTGGCCCAGGGCGCAATCTGGAGACCCGGGATCGAATCCCATGTCGGGCTCCCGGCGCTTGGAGCCTGTTTCTCCCTCTGCCTGTGTCTCTGCCTCTCTCTCTCTCTCTCTCTCTCTCTGGGACTATCATAAATAAATAAAAATTAAAAAAAATTAGGAATACACGGAGGACGGTCCTACAGGGTGCTTGGGCATGAGGAAGTTAACATGTGCAAAAAACCACCTGGCTCTGAGTGAGCATTCTGTGAACCTCACCCACAACATCATGATATCACTTGGCATAAATGTAAAGCCACCGTTTTTAAAAATCAAAGTGATTTCTTGAGCTAGAACTGTTTTCCCTCATTTAAATTTTGGGAATTTGCCATGAGTTGTGAAATAACCCATTGGCATATACTGGATTCTTAGAGAGTGGTCCATGACTCAGATTCTTCAATAGAAGTCAGTCGTCCTCATGCAAAGCCTTTAGAAGTCATTTGCAGTCAAAGGGTAGGGGTAGATTTGAATTACTCCAAGAAAAGAAAAATTGCCTGTTTAATAGGTGAGATGAGGACACTGTAGAAAACTTATGGAACTTTGGAAGAAGTGCAGTTGTAAAATAACCGAGGTATTGTGGAAAAGTCAGTTTTGTTAGTCAAAGGAAATAGTGATCAAAGTTTCAGTAATCCCTACAGAGGAGATGAATACGTACCCAGTGATGATGCACAGATACTCACAATGATCTCATCCCATAGATGTTATCAATAGCGATAGTTTCCGGTAGACTAAGGAACATGTGAGTATAGAATGCTTGGATTGTAAGGCCTGGAAATTATATTACATATAATTATCTGTTTTGGAATTAAAACCCAGAAGGTGATATATGTATACAGGTTAGAAACACCCACACATTACAACCTTCATGAGAGGCTTGGGTATATCTGCTCCCAGACTTTCCTTCTTTCTGCTCCCCCGATTATGTCCCCATGTCCTTGACCTGTTTGCTGTTATGCCTAGTTAACTGATCTTTCCCTCAGTTGACTAGCTTGCTCCGTTTATGTGCTTAAACACAGGACATGCAGGTGCCAGAGGCTGTTGGTTACAGCCACAAGTATTCATGCTGGTGATGTGAAGTTGGCACATATTTTTCCCACAAGCACAGGAATGTACATGGGGAAAAATATATGAATGAGTATATTATATTTAAAAAAAAAAAACTACAGCAGATCCTAGTCTCTTGGAAGACCAGCAATGGCATCCTCTGGGATCTTGTTATACATGCAGAATATTAAAAGAAAGAAAAAGAAAGAAAGAAAGAAAGAAAGAAAGAAAGAAAGAAAGAAAGAAAGAAAGAAAGAAAGAAAGAGAAAAAAGAAGAAAAGGAATGCAGAATATCAGACCCCAAACTGGACCTATTAAATCTGAATGTGCTTTTTAACAAGATTGTTAGCAATCTAATTTTAGAAGTACTTCCTAGGAAACATATTAGATTAAAACTCAAGTTCTTTTTTTTTTTTTTAAGATTTATTTATTTATTCATTTAGAGAGAGAGAGAGAGAGGCAGGCAGAGACACAGGCAGAGGGAGAAGCAGGCCCCATGTAGGGAGCCCGATGTGGGACTCGATCCTGGGTCTCCAGAATCACGCCCTGGGCTGCAGGCGGCGGTAAACCGCTGCACCACTGGGGCTGCCCAAAACTCAAGTTCTTATAACAGCATAGCATAGCAGTAAAATCATGAAAACTAAAGCTAGAATGCCTAGGTTCACCAATGAACAACACGAATCATGCAACTTTCTAACATCTCAGAGACTCAATTTTCTCATGTATTAAATGGGAATGATAATAGTATTACCCCATTGGATTGTAATTGGATGAATAATTACAGAATGCTTGGAACAGTAACTGGCACTTAGCAATTCAGTACCATAGAAGCACTGGTTCAATATGCTTTTATAAAGCTCAGTATAACATAGTCAAGAAGTTCTAGAATTTCTTTCAATAATAAACTCATGGAACGATTAGCAAGGCTTACTTGACTCATTTCTCCACATCTCTCTCCCCGCCGGCCCCCCTACTATTTTCTTACTTCCTCTTCTGGGCTGCCTCTGAGCCTTGTACATATTCAACTCTGGACTTATTACTCTGTAATGTAATTATTTGTTTATCACTCTGCCTTCCACACTAGACTATGAGCCCTTGGAACAAGGTCTCTATCTTGGTCTTTCTGTTATCCTTTCTGAGTATGGCACAAGTAGGTGATCAACAAATGCTTTTAAAATGAATGAATAGATGTTTGGTTCATCACTATTTCTATTTCTTAATCTTTCTCAAGGCCTACACATTTCTTTCCTTCTTCTCATGCATTTTTCTCTTTATATTATTTAACACCATCAATTGATATTCACAGAGAACCCATTGTACATGGCTGTATATATTTTTTAAGTTTGCTAAATACGTTTTTGCATTATTTATATCAGGTTTGAAAGTGGTGCCTGCTAGTTCTGATAATGTAAAAACCAGCATATTTCTGTAACACAGTTATTCCACGGAGAATTTTTGCTCTAAGAAAGTTTGGCTCTTGTATCCTTTAGTAACAATAGGATGTGACTTCTTTCAGTTTTAGCTCCCCTGGACACACATTACAACTCGTGTTATGCACCTAGATATTTGGACCTAATTAAGGCATTCTATCTTTGAATACTCAGCAAAAAACTTGCAAACCAAATCCAGCAACATATAAAAATGATTATACACCATGAGCAAGAAGGATTTATTGCAGAAGCACAAGGTTAGTTTAACATCAGAAAATACACTAAATTAGTAATACATTCTATTGATAGAATAAGAGACGAAAAAGTACATGATCATCTTAATAGACCCAGAAAAATATGTGACAAAATCCACCACCTTTTCATGATAGACACTCAGAGCAAACTAGGAATAGAAGGCAACTTCCTCCCACTGAAAAAGAGAATCTGAGAAAAACTGTCAACAAGGATCATACTAAAAGGTGAAAGACGGAATGTTTTCCCCTTAAGACTGGACAAGACAAGGACGCCCACTCTCACCACTTGTATTCAATATGGTACTAGAGATTCTTCCAGGCAAAGGAAATGGTAGTGACTCCTAATAGATTTCTTTTTGAGATTGATAAAAATGTTCCCTACTTTGATTATTGTGATGTTTGCACAACTCTGTAAGTACACTAACCCCACTGACTTGTACAGTTTAAACAAGTGTATTTTATGTTATGTAAATTATATTTCAGTGTAACTGTTAAATAGTCACTGTAGTACAAAATGACAAGTGACAAATGTTGTAACAGGCATTAACCTTTTCCTAAGCACCCAGGGCATACTGGCAAGTGCACTAAACTCTTTAAACATATTTCCATCATCGCATATAAAGGAAATGTTGCTATTAGCCCTATTTTACAGCATTCAACAGATAGGGAAACTGAGGCTTAGAAAGTTTAAGTGATCTTTCAAGGTTATACAACTAACAAGTGGCAAAGGTGGGATTTGGTCCTGAATACCATCAAGCCACAACGTACAGTGGGAGTAAAGGGGAAGGACCATCCAAGTTCTGCTGTTAGTGAACACATGCTTTGATTATTAAGTCCTTATGCCATTATAATTCTGTGGACTTCTATAGGCCGCTTCCCTTGGTATGAGGTTTGGGACTGGACTTGGAATGGGTGGGGGGCTCATCTGAGTCACAGAATGTTCTAGAAGTGAGCTGAGCTGAAACACAGATTCAGGTACGGTGAGATCACATACCCGATGGCAATGATAGCATCCTACCCAAAACCTTGGCAGCACCACAGGCATAAGAGTAAGACCATGCTCTTCCTTCAGCTCCTGGGAGATCTTCAGCATCACGTCCTAGCTCTTACAAAGCAACCCAGCCTGTGGAAAGTAAACATTCATGAAGTTAGGATGGGACAATAGCAGGTGAAAAGGGGCTATAGGAGGAGATTTCCCTCCTGTTGCTAAAAAGATGTTGAGACTCAGTGAGCACTGAGGCACGTGGAGCTTCTCTTCTGTGGAAATCTTATACCCTCATTGATTCTCTCTGGCCTCCCTTTTTTTCTTTTTTGAGAAAGAGAATGAGAGAGAGAGAGAGAGAGAGAGAGAGAGAGAACATGCATGAGCTGGGGCAGGGGGTGCAGAGGGAGACGGAGAGAGAGACTTTCAAGATCTCAAGCAGGCTCCATGCCCAGCACAGGCCAGATCTCATGACCTTGAGATCATGACCTGAACCAAAACTGAAAGTTGGACACTTAACTGACGGAGCCACTCAGGCGCCCCTCTAGCCTGCCCCTTTTGTGACTTGTCTTTACCTTCAGGGTCCTTGGATGTTTCTTTTAATGTGTTTATAAATATTGAATTGGAAGTTGAAAACAGGACAGTGTGAGAAATCCGGGTTTGCTGGGCTCATCATCACCAGCAAATGTTGCATGGGGAGTGACCTCCACAGGAACTAGGGTGTTGCTACTGGCCTCCCTGGAGGGCCCTGAATCTGTGTCTTTTGAAAATTCCTGAGTGTTCTTAATTATAAAAATCTTGTTTTGATACATTTTACCTCAGTTTCACCTACCTGTCAATTTCAGAGCATTTTCCTTATGGTTTTACACTGGGGAAAAACCTAAGTAAACCTCAGGTACTAAGAAATAGCTGTCTATGACACATTTAGAAGGGAAAGCAGGGCAGCTCAGTTGGCTCAGCAGTTTAGTGCCGCCTTCAGCCCAGAGTATGATCCTGGAGACCTGGGATCAAGTCCCACGTCAGGATCCCTGCATGGAGCCTGCTTCTCCCTCTGCCTGTGTCTCTGCCTCTCTCTCTCTCTGTCTCTCATGAATAAATAAATAAATAAATCTTAAAAAAAAAGGGAAGACAAAAGAAGCTTAGAATAGTTTTTAAGTGATTCTAAAAAAAATAGGTGCACGGAGTCTTATACATATCTTTTGAAAGAGGTAGGGAGCCACAGAAATGAATGACATAAAACTTGTGACATATGCATAAAATCAGCAGTACTGGTTACTGAGAACTTTCTCTATGCCAGTAAATTAGCTGACCTTCAGAGGAGAAGCTTGGGCTCAGGACCCCTCATTTTCCTGGGGTCCCTTGCAAGGACCTTGGAGAGGCTCTAGTAGTTTTATGTTCTTAATTTTTTGTTTTCAAAGACATAATTTTACTGAAGTATGACATCATGTAAAAGAGGGGTAGATAATTTTGCATTATTCTTCCTGAAGAGGATCCCACACTCCCAAATTGAGTAGGTTTCAGGCCCCAGAAAACGTGCCTCAGCCTCTGCTTAAACTTGTCTCTAGAGAGAGAACTTTTCCCTCCATCTCTCCCATCCTAACCATAGAGTTAGCTCTTGATTACCAAAAGCCTCCCTGAGTTCTGAGAGGTTTTGGCATCTGTTTTGCATTTTGATAAAGAGATCTATGAAGTGACAGTGGCATCCTCAGGCTGGAATAATGTGCTCAACTTCTCAACATTAAATTTAAAAGATTTGGGATCCCTGGGTGGCGCAGCGGTTTGGCGCCTGCCTTTGGCCCAGGGCGCGATCCTGGAGACCCGGGATCGAATCCCATATCGGGCTCCCGGTGCATGGAGCCTGCTTCTCCCTCTGCCTGTGTCTCTGCCTCTCTCTCTCTCTGTGACTATCATGAGTAAATAAATAAAAATTAAAAAAAAATTAAAAAAAAATTTAAAAGATTTAATGTTAAAAAAATAATCTAGCATTTGAGTTCTAAAACGAAAAGTACAGGATAGGGGAAACTTGGCTAGAGCGCCATCTGTGAAGAGAAGAATTAAGTGTTCTGTTTCACTACAAACTCAGTGTGTCAGTAGGTGCTAATGAGGTTATTAGAAAGCTCTGGAGTTATGGGATGTGCAGTAACCAGGCAAGCACTGTACTCAGACCACATTTAGTATGTCTGTCCTAGTGTGTTCTGGGAATCCTATCTCAGAAGTGTTAAAGCATAATTTTCTAAAAGATAAAATCAAAAATAAAATGAACAGGTGTCAAGTATTTTATTTAACTCATTAATTAAAATCTACTTAAAATGAGATTCCGACTTACTGAGACTTGCGTACTCTACCAGACAAAACCCATTTGCATTGCCAAGGACAGGAATCATTTGCCTTGCTATGGGTGAACATTTGCATTGTTACCCATTTCTATGACTTAAAGTCTCTCTCTACAGATTTGTAAAATAGCCAAGTCAATCAAAAGCAATCAGAAGTGCACACCTTTATAGAATTAGATAACTCTAGAGAGTCTGTTACCAATGCTCTGAACTCCACTGAAAGAATACCAGAAATCACCTTGGCCCATTTCCAAGGATTTGGACAATTTTTCCTATATGAAAGATACTACCGAGGAGGAGAATATTTAGTGTGGAGTAACTGTGAAAGCAGAAACTCCTGACATCAGGCATCATATAGACAAATGATGTTGGGGGTGGGCAGGGGGAACTGTGGGATATTTCCAGCCCAGGGAAGACAAAGTATATTATACTGGGGATATTTTCTACCTGGCAAAGATAAGATACATTGTTGACAGTGATTCAAGTTATACAGTATTACAGAATTGTCATGAAGCAAAGGGTTATCCTTCTCTATGGTTTAAGAGGTCAGAACAGGATAAAAGGAAAACAAACAAACAAAAAACCCCAGGAAGTTACAGCAAAGCAGATCCTAATTCAATATATGAAACTCCTGTTCGGAAATGAAAGGGCTAATTTTTGGGTTCCTTGCCATTGGAAATATTCAAGCAGAGGTTATATATGTATATTTTTTAAGGAATTTTATGGACCTATTTTTTTTTAAGATTTTATTATTTATTATTTATTTATTTATTTATTTATTTATTTATTTATTTGAGACACACAGAGAGAGGGAGACAGACAGGCAGAGGGAGAAGCAGGCTCCTTGCAGAAAACCCGATGTGGGGCTCTATCTCAGGACCCCGGGATCACGACCTGAGCCCAAGGCAGATGCTCAACTGCTGAGCCACCCAGGCATCCCATAGATCTAATTGTTACACTTTTCAGAAATTTGTTCTACAGCAGTGTTGTCTTAGAAATACAATGCAACTTGTGGAATTTTAAATTTTCTTGTAGCCAGATTTAAAATAAATACTGATTACATTGAGTTCAATAATATACATTGTTTAACCGGATACATCTAAATCCTTATTAGTTAAGCATACGATCAATACAGAAACCATGAATGAAAAGTTTTGTTTATTTTTTGGGCTGTTTCTGAAATCCAGTGTGTATTTTCCAGGTGGCAACATGTCTCAGTTTGGACTAGCTACATTTCAAATGTCCAACAGCATGTGGACATCAGTGATCTTAGTGATCTTAATGGACAGCACAGGTCTAGACCACTGGTTCTCAAACTTTACCCTGGATGATTTGTTAAGACATTATTGCTGGGCTCCACCCCAACTCTTCAGTCTGGAGTGGAGCCCATGAATTTGCATGTCTAATGATTTCTGGGACCGTGCACTACAAACTTTTGTTTTAGACAAACCTAAAATCTTTACACTATAAGATGAGAAATGCTTCTCTTGACATGGGTATACATTTTGGACATCTGTCACCTATTTTTGTTAAATGATGATCTTTGTGCAATAAAATTGAGATTTTTCTCAAATTTGACTCCAAAATGATTGACTTTTTCAGTCTTCATTGAAAGTTGCCTCTCATATCATCTTGAGCTCCTAATGTTTTTCAGCATTCATTTTTCAACAGAGGTACTTTTACAAATTTCACTGCAACTAGATAAACACTAACATAAGAGTGATTTGAAAGGGGAGTTTAAGATTTTTATATTCTTATAAAGAGCATTTAATGATGGGGTATGATTTCCCAATGTGTTAGACCCCAGAGATATAAATCTCTTTGTTTTTCTTTTGTAACATATCTGTAGGCTACTGAATTTATCTAAATCTTTCTTGAAACTATAAATTTGCTAAACTATATTATAATTTTATAATAATAATTTTATAATAATAATTTTATATCAAAATTTTGAAGCTTAGTAAATATATAAAGTAAGCCTAGTTATTTTTCTTAGAATTTTATCTTTTGATTTCCAAGAGGAGCTTTTTAAATTTTCTTATTATAGGATTTGGCAATCACATCTATATCTAACTTACTGATCCCACATCATTTCCCAACTAGAATGTGTCTAGGTATCTCCTTGGGAAGTTTAGTTCGGGTCTTATCCAATGATGCTTATCCAATGGCTATCTCCATCTATATCCATAAGGAATTCCATTTTCAACTTATGCTATCAAAACCCACATTTCTTGCATGAGTGTTTTGGTTTGGCCTCTTCAAATGATCAGTTAGGACCAAAGCAGTTATGAAATGGAAAAAAAAAAAAAAAAAAGGAGGAGGAATTGCATCTCAGTGTTTTGGGAAAGGAGACAGACCTGGATATTCTTGGTAGCCAAGAAGACAAAAGTTTCTTCTCAGCAGATACACAGACCTTTATTTTCATGTAGCCAAGAAACAAAAGTTTCTTCTCCTTCTTAGGAAGTTTGGGAATACAACAGGGGCCATTTTTTCATGGTCTTCACGAATGCACAAGGTTTCCATCAAATCCAAATATAGATGGGCTTGGATGTGCATGCTAGTCAGGAACACCAGGTTCCCATCAGGCTTTTGTTATAGAGGAAAAGCTTATTCAAGCTGGAGCAATTCCCAGGGAGGACCAAAATCAATGGCTTAAAAATATTAAATATAGAGAATTTTAAAATGTAAATTAAAGATTTATGAAGCTTTTCATAAAAAAGAATTCCTTTAGGTGTGCTGTGGCTCAGAGATGCCATGTGAGAATAGGATTTTGACCTTCAGAGTATGTACCATGAAACAATATATTTGCTATTTTTGCTTGGAAGTGTTTAAATTATTTTCAACAGACCCAGAATTTTCATTTTAAATTATGGAGTTTCCAAAACATGTTACAGGTTATTAAAAAAAGATAAAAATATTGTCATGTGAATTGGTCAGCTAGCATTTATTTTGACCATCTACTAGGAGCCTGATTCTTAGTAGGACCTCAAGATTCAAAGATGAATAAAATGTGACCATTGACTTTTGAGAGCTTCATCCTCAAGTGCTAGAGAAAGACATGCGAGTGATAATTATGGTGCAAATGCTTTGGGAATAGCACCTGTTTTTGCAAAATGTGGGAGTTGGGGAAGGTTTCACAGGGAGAAAGAATTTGAGTAGAGTTTTGCAGGCAGTGAGGGAGTAAGGGGGGATTTGGAGGTAGGGAACAGAAGAAGGAGCAAGAGGTGTTCTCCCTTCAGATGGAGGGAGCACCATAAGCAATATACATAATAGGAAATACATGGCATTACATCTGGGGACTAGAAATTATTTGGTGTTGTAGGAGTTATAAAAGAGGTTGATTCAACCCAAATGAGATAGACCCTGGGTGGCATGCCTGGGAGTTTTGAGAGCATGTGGCATTCGAGATGAAGATAATCGAGAAGGAGGGAGAACAGCTAGTAGGTGACTGCAGTAGACAGGATGAGAAATGACCATGTCTAATTAGCCAGCATCCTGCTTGCTACTCAATTGTGTCTATCAGTAAGCATCTTGTACATTTTGAATGTCAAACGTATTTTTGAAAAACAGATTTGAGCTTGTCAACAATCAGCAGCTACTTATTCATTATCCACATATTTCTGGAGTTACAATGTTCTTTTACAGGATTAATGAAAGCCATACCATCTTTGAAGCTAGCAGGTTGTGCGTGCATATTCTAATTTCACTGCTTATTGCTTGTCATGTTGGATAAGTTACATGAACTCTCTGAGCCTCAGTTTCCTCCTCTTTATCACAGAGATAATAATACATCTCAGAGTTGTCATGAGGATTAAATGAGCCAATAAGTCTAATTTGATGTAGGAATGAGTTAGGGGCAGATGGGGCTAGGCAGGGGAAGATAAGAGAAAGGCCCAGAGTTAGGCTCCCAGAAATTTGTGGGCTCCCATAAACCCCAAGGACACTGAAAGGCCCAGAGTCAGGCTCCTTCTCATCCCAAGAAAACAGAGATGAGATAGTAAAAATGGAGAAAAATAATAAACCTGGCTCCCTTGCTCTAAAATGTTAGGGAGTATCTCACTTTGATAATTACTAAGTAATCACAGAAACTCACCAGGCCAGAAAGAAATAGGTCATTAAGGCGTTACCAATAGTCCCTGCTCAAACCAGGACTGCACAAGAATCTCAAGGCGGTGGGTTCCCTGGCTAGGTTCTCAGAAAAACACTGCCATGCCACTAAAAGCCCTCTGTGGCAACCCTGTTGGGACCCCTCTCACTTCTGACAGCTTTCTCTGTATCTCTGTTTAATAAACTTCTATCACTTTACTCACCCTCCGTGGTCCACAAGATTCATTCTTCGACTCCATGGGACAAGAACTTTGCTCTCCCATATCAATAGTACTTGATTCGAATTTGGTGCTCAGAATGTCCTCATTGCTGCTCCTGTCCTAATCCCTTCCCCTACTTTGGCGTGAAATGTGTTTTTTCTTAGGTCTGTCCATAGGTTTAACATTGAATTTACTGAAATTTGTAGCATCTCTGGAGAAACTGGAGCCACTTGTGGATTGGTTTAGTGAAGGTTTGCTCTAGCCCAGTGATTTTTAGTTCTGCTGTATATTGATATTAATTGGTGGAGCTTTTAAAAATTATGATTCTTGGCTCTGAACCTCTCCCATAGTTCAGAACCACTGCTGTTAATTCATTTAAAAGAATTCTTCTGAAGATACATCTGATCTGGAGCTGTTATTTTAGTTTTTCACACAGACTACAGTCACTGCTTTGAGTATTCTGAATGAGGTTCACAAGGGTGTTTTTTCATAATTCATACTCAATCTGCAAAATCATGTTGATAGTTTAGAATAGCATTTAAGTTGTCACATGATTGTTCTCCAGTACCTTTTTCCTAAGTTCATTTTATCATAAAAGATTCCTTTTCTGGGTCACAAAATGAGCTAGGTTTTTTTTTTTTCCTGGCAGAAATAACATACTAAGATTATTTAATTTTGTTCACTTGGTATGACTTTAAGGACTCAGATTAGAAGACTCTTCTTTATAGTAGGACATGACTCAGCTCTGGAGATGTTAGCAATACATGAGTCTATCCAAAAAATTGATGGTGAAACTACTAGAGGCATTGCTGGAGGCATCTGGATCTTTCATTGTGTTGTGAGCATCTGGGATAACTCCACCAATTAAAGGGAACTCTTACAGAGCCCCTGCGAAAAGATTCCAAGAAAGTGTTGTCAGAGAAACTTGAAAAGCTAGGGAGAATTAATGGGAAGAAAGAAGAGAAGATCACTAGAGTTCTAGGTTGGGAATTTCTTGATACAGAGAACTGCCAAATTCACTATGGAGAGTGGAAAGAATGTTAAGCATTAACAGGAGATCTTAGACAGCCACTAAGGGTGTAAGCTTGGGGGGAATCACATGACCTCTCTGAACTCTGCCTTTTGCAGGTGTTTGTGTTTTTTGTTTTGTTTTGTTTTGTTTTGTTTTTTTTTTTTTTTGAGAGAGAGAGAGAGACAGAGAGCAGAGGAGGGACAGAGGGAGACAGAGAGAATCTTAATCAGGTTCCACATCTAGCACAGAGCCCAACGTGGGACTTGATCTCATGACCCTGAAATCATAACCTGAGCCAAAATCAAGAGGCTCAGTCAGGACTGAGCCACCCAGGTGCCCCTGAACTCTGCCTTCTAAATGAAGGGATTTGCAGGGGCTCTTCCATCAGGAAAAGTTGTGAAAAGACATTTGAAATGGGCAAAGGAGATGTCTGGATGTCCTTTAGTGGGAATCTGGCCATTGTGTCAGGGGCCTTCCCAAGAGAGTCAGATTCTCTGGAGCCATAAGTCTTCCATTGTCTTTGCTGTATTTTGTAACTCTGTAGCAATAGAAATGGGGCCTTAAAGTCATTAGTTTATAAATTTATTGAGCTGCTGGGAAACTGTAGCTGGGAAACCACTAGACCCTAGCAAGGCAAGTACAGAGAAATGAGATAGGTTTCCAGTCAGTTCCTAGCCTAGGAAGAGTCACATACCCCCCACTGTACAGTCATCCTTTACCTGTTCCCCTACCAACTTCCCCATCCTCAGATCTGCCCAGGAATAGAGAATAGGGCAACAAAGAAACATTATGCAAAAGGGTAAGGTGGGCATTAAAACAATTGCGAGTATTTTATAGTTAATGACAAGTTGTGTGTGGTTAAGCTTTTGGACCAATTACTGAGGGAATTTAATGAAGCTAGATGGTAAGATTTGACCAGCTTTTTTAAGAGCTTTGTTTTCCATACTAAAGAAACATTATGCCTGATGAAAGTGAATCTTATATACTATATGTGTCAGGGCATCTGTAGGGATTTTTAAGCAGGAGAGAGACAGGATGTTACCTTCACTATTGATATGGAAGATGACCAATGACGAGAGAGTGGAGACAGGACTACCTAGGTGAAAGCTGGCAGAGTTTTGAACAATGAAAGTAGCTGTGCAAATGAAAAGAAAGGTAGAGGTGGAGAGCTATGCTTTGAAATGGAATTAACAGGATTGAATTAGAGAGGAATATTGCATTTGTGAGAAGGAATATAGTGCAGGTTGATTATGAGCTTTCTATATCATACCAGAGGTAAAGAATGTAAGAAAAGTAAGTTGTGAAAACAGGTGGGGTAAGTAAGGAATGAATTTAGCTACAGACATGATTGAAGTAGCAACTTAGCAACTTACCAGTGATTATGAAGCAAATTTACATTTGTATAATTATTTATAATCTTCAATAATCTTCATATGTTTTTTATAATTGTGAGATGATACTTGCATAGTATCATATTTTTGTCTTTTATAGAGGACAATGCTATTCTTATCAACATCATGAATGCATGAATATGGATCAAGTAATTTGTGTGTCAGTGGTTCTTTTCACAATGAAAGCACATGCAGTTGTCCTTTGATTTGTAGTTGGGAGTGTCTGTAAATTGGACTTTCCTGGTGATGGCTCTCTGGGAAATCTACCAGTTCCTCATCTCTGGAATTTTCCCTAATGGTCACACCATGATTTGTAAGGCCTGTTTCTCAAGGAAAGTACCAGAGGCATTCTGTGTATGGGTACACCATTTGTCACGGTACCCCAGGCCTTTAGACAGTATCTACTACAGAGTACTTAATCAATAAATGCTGCATGAATGAATGGATGGTTGCATGAAAGGCCACATTCAAGTCATCAAAGCTTAGATAGAGCAGTTTAGTTGCAGTACTGATGGACCTCCTGAAAGAAAGTCAGCACTTGGTATTTGTATCTTCATCATGTCCTTGAGGGTTGCTCACATGTGACTTGGGCTTTTGAAAGTGCATAAGAAGTAGGACAAAGTGTGCAAAAATTCACATCTCAAATCATCTTCTTGCCTTCTTCCTATAACCTCAGTTCCTCTGGTAGACTTATCAATTACTTCCCTGTATCTGAAACGTAAAGATTACACTCCTTCCCCCATCTATGTGATCATTGGTTAAAGAGGATTATGGAAAAACCAGTCTAGAATACATATAGTTGTCTAAAACCAAACTATCTTGAAGTCAAATACCTAGAGTCACCTACTGATTGTCAGCAGGTCCTATTTTTAATCTGTGGTCTCAAAAGGATATGGTTAATTTCCTAAGGCTTTTAATACATTTGAAATCCTCAAGTGATGGACTGTTCTTGTATTGTTTTACATACTTTGTGCAATCTCACAAATGTGCAAAACCTAAAGACCACTTCTGACTATGAATATAAAAATAATAATGATGATAATATAGACAGTAATCAAACTAATACTGGTAATTATCAAATTAACTTAAATGTAAAATGACCTAAGAAAATATCCAGGTCATACACACAAAATGTCAGTTTCTTATAATTATAACCATAATAATGACATCATTTGAGTGTTTATTACATGAAAGGTAGAGTCAGTTTTGCTATAATGTGTTCTTAAAAACCAACACATGTGTTCTTAAAAACCAATGTGCAAGGGGCTCCGGGATGGCTCAGTCCGTTAAACATCTTCCTTGGGTTCAGGTCATGATCTCTGGTTCCTGGGATCCAGCCCTCTAGGAGCCTGCTTCTCCCTGCCCCTCTGTCCATCCCTGCCCTGCTCATGTTCTCTCTTTCTCTCACACTCTCAAATAAATAAGTGAAATCTTAAAAAAAAACAACAACAACCAATGTGCTATGCAAAATTGGCAGTAAAAATCACAGGGCACATGGAGAAAATGAGTCTAGGGGCCAACACTCAAAAACTTCATCAGTGACACATTAAAGAAAAAAAGGGAATGTAATAAAATGGTAGTTTTTTGCACATTTCAAAGATGCATTAAATGCTAAAGTAAGTGTGGCTTTTAACTTGGAAAAGACGTTTGCTGGTAGAAGCAGGTATTAGAAGGCTGCAGCTTGTGGGTTACTGTGAAGGGGCAGGAGGAAGGTTCCTTGAAATCTTAGGAACAGTTGTCACATCGGATGAAGCTGGATTGGCTGCTAACACGTGGCGAACTGACATAACTTTAGATGTCTGAGGTGTGCATGTGTGTGCATCTAGGGTATTCCCTGCACAACTCAGTTCAACCAGGTGCAGTTTTCTGTGTTAGTTTGGTGTTTCTCACTGGCAAAAGTGCATAAGCAGCAGGGAAGTCTTGTGCTCAAATTGTTCCTCATATATCAATTGCATCAGCACGAATTTGCATTTTCAAAACAAGCACTCCAGTAGAACTGACTATTCTAGTTTAAGTGCATTATCTATATGAACTTATTTAATCATCCCATCGGTTTGGTACTATTATTGTTCCCATTTCATTAATGAGGAGGCTGAGGCAGAGAGTTGAGCAGTCTGATCAAGATCAAAACTTATTGAGTGACAAAGCCATTATGTTGTACTATACTACACTGTCTTTCAACATTAAATGTTAATGATACATTTAATGAGAGCAGTGTTTCCATCAGACTTTTGGAGGGGATCATTTTAAATAATTCTTACTGTCTGATAATCATTGTGTCTCACCAAAATCTCTCATGTTGTAGTTTTAGTCTATTTTTCTGTTATCTCCTTTGTCAGGGTAGGGAATACCAAGTCATAGTGTTGTATGTTACTGCCCCTTAAGTAATTAAGGCCCAGTGGAAACTAGAGCAGTCAATCTTGTTTAGTGCTTAGCATGTACTCAGCACCAGGCTACACATTCTCTTTCATCACTGATAATTATGCTAAAAGTAATATTCAGTGAAGTCTAATCAATGGGGTTCCAATCATAATGTAAACATGCTGTGCTCCATTAGCGTTAGAAATGTTTATTGCTTTGTGTATTTCACTAGTGTCCCTGGTTCCTCCTCATTACACAAACTCTTTATGAAGTAGAAATATTTAATATAAAACATCTTGAACGCTTTCTGTTTTTGAGGAGTAGCATTTTAGGTTGCTAAGTAGGCACTTAATTCATATCCCATTGAGAGTTGGTTGCAAACGTGAAAGGATGAATAACTAATGACACTCTGAATGGGCTTTTTGCTACAATAGTGGCTAAAACTTGGCTCTGAGTGAAAGGTGGGAGAGGGTTATGGAATAATAAGCTTTGGCTGTATTGCTGGTTGGACTTGGTTCAGATTTTAATTCTTCCATTTGTTACCTGTGTGATCATGGCTAAAGCACTTAATTCTCTGAGTTTCAATTTCTTCATCCATAAAATAATACCTTTGTCATATTACAAATTAGTAAGCTAAATCACATTGCATACTCAATATATGATAGGTGATTCATAAATTGCCAGCCAAGGAGGGAGGACTCTGCAGTCCACCAAGAGACCTCAGATCCTGGGCTTTTAGTCTGAATAGGGCAAACCTGAGGTTGAAGCCAAGCTGTGGACCATGTGCCACAAGGCAAAAAAGCTAGGGAAGGGGTAGAAACAGAGGTCACAAGGACAGAGAAGGGAGAGGTCAGAGGAGCAAGTAGAGGACTAAGGCTGCAGAGAAGGGCTGGTTTTGGAGCAAATCTCTTCAACCTGGAATTCCAGCCCCTGATTCCCTTTTCTATACCTAAGCACAGTTTGAATACATGGCATGTAGGATAGGACCAGTGAACCTTAATGTAACCTATGAGCTTTAGTTAATCACAGCATATCAGTATTATTAGCTCATGGTCTATGTAACAAATGTACCATAGGGAATGCAAGATGCTAAGAACAGGGGAAATTGGGCTGCGGAGGCCAGTAGATGGCAATTGTTTATACTTTCTGCTTGATCCTTTTGGGACAAAAAGAAGGGTTCATAAAATAAAATCTATTACATTTAAAAAAAGTTTCAGTTATAGTAGGTCTCTTTTTCCAAGCTTTCTTCTTTCACTTCCTTTGCTCTTGTTTTTTTTTTTTTTTTAGTTATAGATGAAATGATCTTTTTTTTTTTAAAGATTTATTTATTTATGATAGACATAGAGAGAGAGAGAGAGGCAGAGACACAGGACAGAGGGAGAAGCAGGCTCCATGCCTGGGAGCTGGATGCCTGGACTCGATCCCGAGACTCCAGGATCGCGCCCTGGGCCAAAGGCAGGCGCGAAACCGCTGAGCCACCCAGGGATCCCCTTTGCTCTTGTTTTGAACCCTCCTGACCCCAGCTGCCAAGACTGGTCCAGCATATCTCCCAGTTTTCTCAGAGGCAGGCTGCAACATGGCTGGAGTGTGCACTTCAGTTGGTGTTTGATTCTTAACAGTTCCTACAACTCATGTTTTCAGTAATGGTGATGGGGCAAATTAGCTGAGTTCACCAAGTCTAAAGGAGTTAATTTGGCAGCTCAGAGCATAGGTTTTTGAGACAGACCTCAGGTCGCTCACCACCTCTGTGGCTACAGACAAGTCTGAGCCTTTTGTTTTCTCACCTGAAAATGAGATGATATTGAAACTCTTCTGAGAAAGTGAGCAAATGGACACCATGGGACATGCATGCTTTACAAAGTATCTGCTACATCGCCAAGTGCTTGTCTCGGTTATCCATGCTGCTAAATAAACCACTACAGAGCTTCCTGGATTACAACAATGATTTATGATTTCTCACAGTTCTCTGAGTCAGAAATACAGGCAGGGTCTTTCTGCTACACATAGTATCAGTTGGGGTCACTCACTTGGCTGCATTCAGCTGGTAGCTAAGCTGGTTGGAAGGTCCCAAAGGGCTTTATGCATGTGCCTGGGCCTCTCTGCTCCTCCACCCATCATGACCTGCCTACCTTGCTCTTCCTCGCAGGATGGTGGGCTCAAGGCAGTAGGCTTTCATCTGTGACCACTGGTTTCTGAGAGCAAAAGAGGAATTGGCCAGCCCTCCTTAAGGCTAAGTCCCAAATTGCACAGGGTCACTCTACCAACAGTCTGTTGGACAAAGCAGGTCACGAAGCCAGCTCTGATTTAAGGGGAGGGGAAAGAGCCTCCTCCTAGAATGGAAGAGTGGCCTGTGCCTACAGGTGAGTAAGAATTGTGGCTGCCATCTTTGGAGACAACCACAGTGCTCAAATTATTTCTTTCCTGTGAATTTGTTTGTCATCTTGCCTAACAGGCATCCTTCTATCTTCTACAGCTAAATGGCATGCTGCAAGGCAGAGAGAGGTAGTCTAGTTGCTGTGGGAACTAAAGTATGGGTGTGGCCAAGGCACTGTTCTAACTTGGCCACTGTATTTCCTTGTTATGCCAAAGAGGGCTCAATACATTTTTAGTGTTGTTCTGTCAATACTATGTCCTCACTTAAGCATATTATCTACTGTGTATTTCATTTTCTGTCATGAGATTATTTTGAGGCTTTTTAAATAAGAGATCACTAACACAAACATAGACATTATTTGAATGTGACATTTTACATTTTTGGTAATACCATAGAAAACCTACTATTTTTTCCCCCCAAGATTTATTTACTTATTTCTGAGAGACACAGACTGAGAGATTGAGGAAGAGACACAGGCAGAGGGAGAAGCAGGTTCCTCGCAGGAAGCCCGATGTGGGACTCGACCCCAGATCTTGGGATCATGACCTGAGCCCAAGCCAGGCACCAACTGCTGAGCCACCCAGGCTTCCCGAAAACCTACTACTAACACCACAGAAGAAGAAAAGTTGAAGCCACACTGGCTTCTGTAGTTGAGTTTTTGTTGTTTTTCCTTTTGACTAGTACGTCCTTTTCCCCTCCTTGCCTCCTGCCTTCTGTGGGCAAAAGAGCACTTATCTTTCAAAACCGTTTATATGTCACTTCCTTAATGAAGCCCCTATTGACACACCTGCCACCAAGTAAACTTGATCACTCCCTCTTTTTTGTTGGTCTCACTGCACCCTGAAAGCTTCTATCTTGGTAATCATAATTTTTATTGCACTAATATATTTATAAAGGCTAATCAGGTCACCATATGGCTGCTGGCACAGGGAAACTAATTCCTAAGTGCCTACCATGTGTTATGTGGGGGATACAAAGAGGGATAAGAGGAATCCTTTGCTCATTGTCGATTGGAGGGGATGACTATAAAATGCATTTTTCAAACACGGTCTTAATTTTGGCACTAGAGATCTGTACCTGGTATGTGGAAGCACTTTAATCACTTGAGAGTGGGTTTCATTTGTCAGAATACTAGGAAGGTCCTCTAGAGGTTTTGGTTCCTAATAAAAGTAGATTTAAGAAGCCTCACTATAATGATCCCATGTTCCAATGGCAGCCTTTGTCATTTTGGTGCTAGATGTAGGGCCCCGTGCATAAGTGGTATGATCTCAGAGAAGTGAAGAGAGTTTTGGCACGTGTTTACTTAGAGCAGACGGGGATTTCTGATGGATAAGGGCTTTCTCGCCCTGTGGTAAGGCTGTGAGGATCCTACCTAGCACAAGGGCTTCTAAAAACTTCACGAGGTAGGATAAGGGCCTTGCCTAAGACTGTTCATTTCCTTGCAGGCCAGAGAGGTACTTTTAAGCTGAAGAAAAAGACAGATGAAAAAAGCACTTGAGGAAATGAAAATTACCCTTGAACTGGCCTTTACCTGATGAGCTACTGTAACAGCTAGGTTGTACTAGGTTATGCTGCTTTAACAGACGATCCCAAAATTTCAGCAGGTTATAAAACAAAGCCTTACTGGGCAGCCCGGGTGGCTCCGCGGTTTAGCGCCGCCTTCGGCCCAGGGCTTGATCCTGGAGTCCCGGGGTCGAGTCCCAAGTCAGGCTCCCTGCATGGAGCCTGCTTCTCCTCTGTCTGTGTCTCTGCCTCTCTCTGTGTCTCTATGAATAAATAAATTAAAACAAACAAACAAAACCAAACTTCTCATTGACATGTCAACTCCTGGTTGCCTGTGGCTCTGGATCAAGGAGTCTTCTTCATGCCAGGATCCACACTGACTGAAGAAGCAGTGCTTTTCTTGGACTGTGTAATCTGGGGACAGAGGAACAAATAATGATGGCAGAACCACATGACAACTCCTGAGGCTTCTATTATAAGTGGCTTGTGTTGCGGGGGAGATGCCTGGGTGGCTCAGCAGTTGGGCCTTGGGCTCAGGTCGTGATCCTGGAGTCCAGGATCGAGTCCTGCATCTGGCTCCTGCAAGGAGCCTGCTTCTCCCTCTGCCTATGTCTCTGCCTCTCTCTCTGTGTCTCTCTCTCTCTGTCTCTTATGTATAAATAAATAAATCTTTTTTTTTTTTTTTTTAAAGAAGTGGTTTGTGCATAGCTACCCATATTTAGTTGATCAAAGTGGGTCCTATGGTCAGTCAGTGAAGTATGATCTCGAAGAGAGGGGTAGCAAATGGCAGGAACATAAAACCAATCTGTTACAGCTGTACCAAGCCTGAAAACTAAAAGCTGGTGTTCGGAAGACAAAGCCCGAGAAGAGGTCAAACCAAAGTAGATTCATAAACAAAACTTTAAGCAGGCAAAGTATGAGACCAGATCATCTGATAAGAAAAAAAAATACAAAAGAATCAGAATGTCTTGCCTTATAAGCAAAGCTTGAAAGCTTCAGAAATCAAAATGTACATAATGAAAATTTTGACATTGTGAAATTTAATAAAGGGAAACCTCACTCAGATGGAGTTGGGAGGCCGGAGGGGGAGACAGCAGAGGGAGCCTAATCTCTCAAACCTCTGTAATAGGAAGAATTGTCAGCAGCAAATAATTATTAATTAATCCCCTCCCAATAGAGAATGATGTCCATTGTACCTCCTACAAAAAATAAGCCACCCCTGCAACTCTGCTAATGAGAAACCATTATCACCCTGAACTCTTGCTTTTCTCTGATGAACGACCCCTGCCAACCTCCTTCTTCTCCATAAAATAATATCCCTCTCCTTTATGTGTTGGATTTGTCTATGGTTTGCTGTAGTTTACATGTTCTGAATTGCAGTTCTCTGATATTCCTGAGTAAATCTATTTTTCCTGTAAAAATTGCTGACTGCTTTGTTTTTAAGGTTAACAATGTGTTTACTGACAAAACAAAAATCAGACTAACAAACAAAACCAAAGAAATGTCTTAGTTCAGACATAATCCCACTGAAGCCCATGTGTTTTTTGAATAATCTAGGTTAGTTTTGGCAGGTCATGGAGGTACTTTGTGGAGAAATGGATCCACAGTGAGCACACTTCCATGATTTGGCATCATTACTTGTGCTCGAAATGCTGTTTGCTCATTCACTGGCCTCTAAATCCTACTCATCCTTTTGCATTTGCCTTAAAAGTCATCTTTTCCAAGAAACTTTTCTTGATCATTCCCATCTGTATGAACTGCATCTTCCTTAGACGTAATGGTGCTTGCATCTCTATTAACCACATTGCCTTTATTATAGTTACTTATTGACTCCCCCCTTCCCAATCCCAAGAGAAATGTGAATTCCTTGCAGCCAGAAGGGGTGTTATTCATTTTGGGGGTCTCCCACAGTGCACAATGCAGAGCACTGCATGTGAAGGAATATAGTTCATTGTTGAAATTTAGAAATTTGCAATCTGGTTAGAAGCCATTTGACATACATATATTAGCTCTGTCCTTGAGGTCCTCCCAGAGCATAAGATGCACACAAGAAGAAAATAATAATTGTTCATGACTACTGTAGGGCCGAAACTCACCAACACAAGAAAGCCTTCATAAGGTTGGGAAAAGATCGGGAGGAGAGAGGTGTGTAAGTTAGGGGTGCTGGGGAGCAATCTTAGTGTCTCTTTGTCCCTGTGACATCTAGATCAGTCTGTCCCTTTTAGGTATTTCTATTTTCTTAGTATCCCTCTGCTGATGTGGTTTGACCTCAGTTAGGCAAACACTAAAAGTGAGCAATATAAAGTGAATTTAAGGAATTGAATATGATATTAGGTTGAAATATCTTAAAAATTACATACAGGGATATGTGGAGTACTTGTGTTCATAATATAGAGCACGAATATTTTTAGATTCTCTGATATTAGATTTAGGTGTGCTTGTTCTAGTTTATAAATCAAAGAATTGGCCTATATCTTCGGTCTGTGTGTTTAGGTTTTATAGCAACAGATACCTTATAATAACTAGAAATAGAAATTCCATCTTTAGTGATAATATAGTACAGGGACCTGAGAAGAGAAGGTCTTAAGGTGCTGTTAATTAGCAGAAATCTGAAGCACACAGTCTCAAAGCAATTAAGGCTGTTAATTGAATACTTGGATGCATAGTGGAATGGTTCATATGTTGCTGGGTAGGATATCCTAGCCTTACAGTGGGGAGCTACATTATACACATGATGGTGAATAATTTAGAAAGAACAAATATGGGTAAACATATGTTTGTCTAGTAGTTAACTGAATTTATGAATAGTGATATATTGTTGGCTATATACAAAATGGCCCATTAGCTGCAAAATTCAATATTGATAATTCAATCTTTCTGCCTGTCTGCTATAAACATGGCACACCATTTACTCATGGAACGGTGAGTTTTTTTGCCAGGGTAATTTTGCTATCCTCTGGTTTGGTAAACATCTCTATAATTCATGTGATATTTTAAATGAAATTGGTGGTCACACAATGGTTGCAGTTTGGCATCTATGCATGTTTGGGCAGAGCGGAATGGACATCGCTTATGAGCTCAGGGTGGCAAAATGATTTTATTATTTTCTACAGATTCCATTAGCTGCAGCATTTGATTCATGTGTGAATATCCTTCTAGAAAGAGACTTTAATGAACATTTCAAGATTGTGAAAAAGTTTTCAACAATGGGAAAAGTGAAATGTTCCTTTTAGAAGAACTTCAATAAAAATGGTTAATACTTTGGGTAGTGCTTATTACTTTTAAAAATGATAGCTTTAGGGTAGACTTACCCTTCTGTCAATCTCAGGCTTATTAGGGAGCAGAGGAGAGAGGGTATCCACTAAACAACACCCAAAAGGCAGTGAGTGAAGAATGAATTTCATCTCCCTTAGACTGTGGCTCAAGTCCTCATAATGGTAGACTTTCTAGTCTCTATCTTAAGGGGAAACATTTTTTTTTTAATGAATGCTTCGAACCCTCAAAGCTAAAGCTGACCAATAGTTTTCATCTATTTTGCTGAATGTTCCAGAAAGTGTCAGAATTGAGTGATTTGAGCTGCCCCCCGCCCTCCCCCTTCAATCCCAACTCTCTTTCTGGGCTAATTTCTAATAACCTGTTAGGTGGCTTTTTTAAAAAGTGGAGGGCTGAGCAGGCAGTGAAGATTAGGAGCACAGAACCTAAAAATCCCCAGGAGGAGAATCTCCATCCTTCTATAAGGATTTAAGCATTCATACAGATGGTGTGATTTAGGAACTGGCTATTCGAACTGCTAACAGACATTTTGGTGCGTGCACGGAGCATATAAAAACAAATTTCGCTTAAGGTCCAAATCTGAGCTTATTACATATATACACCTTCTAAAAATGCAGAGTAAACTTGCTCAGGGGTTTTCAGCTTGGGGCTTTTAAAACGCATTGAAACAGGGGGCAGAAGGCATTAAGTCACTGGGTACATGTTTAAGAGGTAACAATGCGACCTCTTTGATCAGGAAAGTTCCTGTTTGTTATGCAATGTGTGCATTTCATTATTTACACGATTTCACTAGGCCTTTGGGAACTGTGTACACAGCAAGCTGTGCCTGCAGCAGCACCCAGACTCCGCAACTAAAACCAAACGCCCTTTCTGTTTTGCTTTCCACTCCTCTTGCTTTTCAGGTAAAAAAAAAAACAAAATTTTTTTTTACGGAAAAAAAAAATCCAAAAAGCCAAAACCCAAATAGTATCTACTTCTCTAAAACAATTTTGTCTTACATGTTTTAGGAAGGACAAGTTTCTGGGAAATTTTTCCATGCTCCTTTCCACTGTCCTCTAAGGACGAATTATAAAGTAAGTAGCCAGTGATAAAAATCCAGAGTGGAAAACTTACGGGGTCCTTCCAGCCCTCTCTTTTCTCCTACCCGTGGCAATGAATCTCTCTCCCCGCGGACTCGCCCGTCGGCTTTTTTTTTTTTTTTTTTTTGTATTTCCTGCAGTAAAGCCGAAAGCAGATAAGGTGGCAAGCCCCGGGTCGAGGGCCCGCGCACCGGGGTCCTGGGGGCGGGCGGCGGGCGACTCGGGGCAGGTGAGCCGGGAGCGGGCAGCGGGCAGCGGGCAGCGGGCAGCGGGGCGCTCCCGGGCCGGGGTAGCCGGTAGCCCGGGGCCGCTCCCCCCGGTGCAGCCCCGCGCGGGGGCCGCCGAGCGCAGGGGCGGGTCCTCCCGCGCCAGACACGCCCCGGCCGGGTTTATAAGCCGCGGCCGCCGCTGCCCGCGCCGCGGCTCGGCTCGCGCTCCCCGGGAGTCGGGACGCGCCCCCGCCCCGAGCCCCCCGCCCCGAGCCCCCCGCCCCGAGCCCCCGCCCCGAGCCCCCCGGCCCCGGCCCCCCGCCCCGCCCGCGCTGTCCCGCGGCTCCGCTCGGCGCGCCCCGCCCGCGCGCACCCCCAGCCCTGCACGCTTCCCCGCGGGGGCGCCCCGGGGACCCTCGGCCTGCCCATGGCTGACCTGAGCTTCATCGAGGATTCCGTCGCCTTCCCGGAGAAGGAGGAGGATGAAGAGGAGGAGGAGGAGGGGGTGGAGTGGGGCTACGAGGAAGGTAACCGGCCGCGGCAGGCGGGGTGGCGGGGTCCCCGCGGCTCCCCCGCTCCGTGCGCCGCCGCGCCCCTGCTCCCCACGTGCGCCCCCGGCCCCGCCCGGCCCGTGGGGGATCGCAGGCGGCGGTTCGCCCCGGGAGCCCGGCCTTGCCGCGAGCTCGGGGCCGGCCCCGCACCGAGGGCCCCGGAGGCGGCGTCGCGTTTCGCCCGCACCTTTGGGCGCCCGGGGTGACTGCGGCCGCGGCTCCGGGCCGAGGATGCTGGCGACGCTCCGCTTCCAGAGGAGTCCTGAATCGCAAGCTGCATCAGTGGGGTTGGCCCGAGGGGGGTGACTCTTAAAAAGTTCTCTGGGCTCCATTTACCCCGGGCGATGTAGGACTCCTGAGAGATTTGGCCCCTGGTGCTGCTGCAGGCACGAATGTGGAATTTATGACTTTAGTCATAAAATATGGCAAGAGGATATACGTACACGCTTCAAGAACATATCGGTGTGCGTACATATGCATAGACCCGCTTCAAAATTTGCATCTCTGATAAGAGGTGTTTATGCACTAGCCACAGATTTACGGTTTTTGGCTCTTATCAAGCAAATTCAGAGTTTCAGCTATTTCCCAGTAGTTGAACGAACGAGCAGAGGAAATTGTTGTGGAACTATGAATTCTTTTTTGAGCCCTTAAAGATGACCTAAATTTCCCAGGGTCGTAAATTATTACGTCCACGTGGACAAATACGAATGGAATATTTTGTTAGTACACGATTTTGTATATGGTACTAGATCGCTGAAAATATGAATGCAGAAATTCATACCCATTTGGCACATTTCATCTATAAACAGACAATAGTCACAACTTTTAACAATGTCAAGGATCATAAACAGTGTCTAAACTAGCTTCTACATGTTAAACTTTACTGGAACTTTCTAAAACCTGTTCTAAATTTGCTTCATTTTGTGCTTAGGTGTTGAGTGGGGCTTGGTGTTTCCTGATGCTAATGGGGAATACCAGTCTCCCATTAACTTAAACTCAAGAGAAGCTAGATATGACCCCTCACTGCTGGATGTCCGCCTTTCCCCAAATTATGTGGTGTGCCGAGACTGCGAAGTCACCAACGATGGACATACCATTCAGGTTATCCTGAAGTCAAAATCAGGTATATTAGAAGATGCTTTTGCATGTCTTTGTAAATTAGAAGTCCTCCTGGAGCTGTTGAATTGATTTGGCTTGTATGACTTTAAAGGTAGAATAAACATGGTACCAATATCAGGATAGCTTAATGTACTATAAGGTGCATTTTTTGGAATTAATTTCTAAAACATTTTTGAAAGGATAAAAGGATGAAATTACGACGGTGGTAGTTTGGTGGTTCTGTGTTATATGATGTTGCTGGAACAACCTTAGTTGATCAACTTAAACTTTGTGGGATTTGAGGAAAAGTATATGCGAATGTACTAATCTGTATTTTGTCCTAAACTGTTGATTAGTTTAATTCATTCAGAAAATGATAATGTTCTGTTTCACTACTTTGTGAAACTAAAGATCAGGATTTACGGACATAATCTGGCATTCCAGATAGACTTCTCAAATTAATTTTCTTTACTGTATTAACGTGGCAAGAAGAATTTTAACTAATAGCAATCAAAAATCTCCTCTAAACTTGGTTAAAGATTTAAATGGCCAACAGAACTCATATTAGTATTTATTTATTTTTAGCTCTCCTCTCCTTTGAGCCTGTTTGAGATGGATTTGAAATGTTTTGTGGAAAAGGTGTTGGAAATTGGCATAAATGTAGAGGAGAAGAAAGAAGAATTTTTTAAAAATTAGAATTAATGTTATACTTAGTGAATTGTGGGATTTCTCTCTTGGACAGAATATAAAATTAGAGTATGTTGAAATACTAGAAAGTACTAATTGAACCAGAGATCACCTATGCTTAAATTAATTCTGAATCAATGACTTGATATTTCAAACCATAAAATCTTTAGGTTTATTATTTGAAACAGAGTAGTCATTGATTTCCAACTATGGAATTTTTCTTACAAAATTCATTGTGAATGTTCCTGAACTTTAATTTAGAATCCACGAAGCTAGTCATAGAATCATGTAGTCTTCCCTGATGTTCTGAGTTTAGTCAAAGTATGAGCATCATCCAAAACAGATTCTAGGTGTTACTCTATGGAGTCAAAGAGAGAGAGAGACCCGTTCAGTTGTAAATTTGAACTCAAATAAGATTTTTTTTTTTTTTTTTTTTTTGTGGGGGAGCTATCAGTCAGGGACCATTATGCTTTATTTTAAACTATATAGTTAAATTATTAAATATTGGCTGTCTTGGCTTATAAAAAGCATATTGATGTAATATATGTGTACTGTTGTGTTGACATGCCTTTGTATTTCTGGAAATAAACATTTATGTATCTATAAAACAAAAATGCATTTCACATCAGGCACCATGGTGAGTGGGTATTGGTTGCATACAAATGCACAAGACTATTCTTGAGGAGTCATAGTTTAGTGAAAATACAATCCTTTAAAATACTAGTGTAAATATGTTATGAAAATGTTATGAAATATGGAAGCATGGAGGAATGACTGAGTACAAATACTCTCTGCACTAGGATCCAATTAACTCGACCAACTTGAATTTAACATTTCCTTCTGGTACCTTCTCAAACATTCATGATTTTCCTCGGCCCCCTCTCTCATCCCCAAAACAGACTATCTAGCAGTGCCTCGACTCTCTGATCATATGGTTTTCCCTTGCAGTCTCCTCTATCCTCCACCCCTGACCAGTAGGGAAGAGGTCTCTTGTCTGTCTCAGCCTAACTTGGATACACATGTTCCAGACACCTTACTCCTGCCTCCTTAGACAGCTTGCCCCTTTAGATGTCCTGTCTCCCTCATGCTGCTGGAATAATTTCTTCTTTGTTGTTTCCACCTTTTCAGTATTTCTCAAACTTAAAAAATGAGTAACAAAAAATACCGTGTCTGGACCATTTATTTTCCTAGGATATTTAAGCTTCTCAAAGGAGTAGTCTGCAAGCCCTGAATATCCTGCCCTTCATTTATTTAATTCAAGTGTTAATTTTATCAAAATAGAATATAAACACAATTTAAATAGTTGACTGGTAAGTACTATCTATATGTTTCTTTCTATCCTGGTTAGGCCCCACCCCCATCTCCTACCCACCCCCCCCAAAAAAAAACTTTTTGCACTGGTGACAACCACTTTCAACTCTGAGCTGTTTCTCCTGTCTCCATCCCTTATGGATATGTTCATACTGTTATGTCTGACATATAGGGTATCTAAATGTCATAACTCCTTGCTATGGAAAATTAGGCTGGTTCTCTTATTACCTTCCCCCACTGTGGTTTTGCCTCTCTTGTCCCTGTATACTTAAATGACAATTTTTATTTAAATTAATAGTACTTTTATCATTATGATGACATAGCTGTTGTTTCCAGCTGGGACTATATTCTACTGCCTTTATTAAATGACATGGAGTTTTTCTTCTCTGGAGTGAATGCATTTTTATTTAATTTCTTATTTATCTATCATGATTTTATTTCCAGACTCTGACAGATGGCAGAGCTACGTGGAGAAGCCCTTCCCTTCCTTTGCTTGGTCCTTCCCACCTCCCTCTGGAGGCCTCTCCCTTTGATCTCTAGGCCTGCCCAATAGCCCTATCACCTGCAGCTCCCTGGACCTTATGCCTGGGAAGTCCCTTTGCTTGTCTCTCGAGTCCAGTCACATGTTTCCTGGATGCTGTGCAGCCACTCTTGAGGTTAATCCCTCATTTCAGGGAATTTCTTGGTTTATTCCCTTCTATAATCCATCTTGAAGTAATTCACTGAGAAGAAAGGCATGTGAGGGCTAATGTTTGGATACCTAATATGGCTCTGTGCTGGGTGATTAGTGGGCCTTTTCCTCAGGAAAATTGTGTCTTCCATTTCTTAGAAATTTTCTAGCATTATTTTATTGATAGTTTTCTGTTTTTCCTTTTTTTTCTTCTTTTATAGCTCCGATTTTTGTCTTTTTGTTCTACTTCCTGGTAGATTTCCTTAGCTTCTTTCTATTAAACTTTTATTTTCTGCTTTTACATTTTTAACTTCTAAAAAAGTTGTGCTTATTCTATGGTTTTTCTTTTTTTTTTTTTTTTTCTTTTTTTAGTTTTTCAAGTACAGCTTCTGGTATTTATTTCATAAATGCAGACTCTTTCTCCATTCTTTTCTGTATTGCTTTTTTTCTTTTCTCTTTATGTCTCTGTTTATTCTGGTTTTTTCTTCTATTCTTTTCAAATGTCTGCTTATCTTTGGCTCTTTGTTCATATTTAGGAATGGGTCTAAAAATTGGATTAGAGGCTCTGTGCACCTGGGCAGGGATTGAGGTCTGGTGGATGTCACAGTAACGTGATTATGTAATCTGGCCATGTTGTAGAAGGAACTTTTGTAGGTTTATCCATTTTTCTGGAGAAAGAGATATGGTGCCTCACACCTGGCTCTCAGCATTCTGATTGTTGAGCCACAGGCAAAAGAATCTAATCAGAGTGGTACATTTGTTACAGTTGATGAACCTGTGTTGACTCATCATTGTCACCTAAAACTTACAGTTTACATCAGTGTTCACTCTTGGTGTTGTACATCCTATGGGCTTCAACAAATGGGTAATGACATGTCTTCACCATTATACTGTCCTACAGAATAGTTTCATCATCTTAAAAATTCTCTGTGCTCATCGGTTCTTCTTTCCTCTCCATCTCCTGGCAATCACTGATCTGTTTACTATCACCATAGTTTGATATTTTTCAGAATGTCATATAGTTGGAAGCATACATTGACTTCTTTCACTTAGAAATGCTCATTGGCTCTTTTTACTGGTTTTCTTTGGCTTGCAAGATTCAGTTGGCAATCTTTGTTTTACCTCCTGTAAGGTGTTACTGGCTTTGGAATCAGGTAAATAGAAATCAGGCCCACAACCTGCCCTCAAGAAGGTTACAGTGGTGTACTATGAAAGATAAGTGTACGGGAAGAGATTATTTTTGGGTGACATTATTAGGGGAGGATTGACAGAGGAAGTAGCATTTGCAGTGATCACCGAAGAGTGAAGAGTATTTGGATTGGAAATATTGGAATATATGGGAAGAGAGGGCAATAAGCAAGAAAGACACAAATATGGGAAGGTCTAAACATTGGATGAGGAAAAGTGAATCCTGAGGTATATCTGGAAGAAAAGATTGATTCATGTTACACAAAGTTTAAATGGAGAGGTTGTGTTGGAGCAAACTCATGAGGGATCTTGAATCAAGTCTGAAAGGTATAACCTTTCTTTTTTTCCTCCTGTAAAATATGTTGTTTTAGGAAAATTAACCTGGCCTTACTGAATAAGGTGGGATCTGGGAGAGAGTGGGAGCTGTTGTGTTGGCAGTGCTGTGGAAAGGCAGGGATGACACAGTGAGACTTCTGAGATGCTATCCACAGGAAGTCAGTGATTGGTTATGTGGAACAGGGGAGAGGAGGAAACCATTGGAGGGATGCACTGGGGTGGAGCCCCTGTGACCGGAACCATCCTGTCACTGTGCTTCACCCTCTGCTCTGAACATATTTCAAGGTGAAGAATGCCTCTTAACATGGAGTTGAGCCAAGCATCACATTCCAGGTGCCGGTGTCTCCTTGAGTATGGAGAAATGTTATGAAGGCTGCCAAATTATTTGCTTTCTCTGCAAGATGTGAATCGCTGTACCACTGCAATCTCAACATTAAGTGTTCAAATAAAAATCAAACATATTGGGATCCCTGGGTGGCACAGTGGTTTGGCGCCTGCCTTTGGCCTAGGGCGCGATCCTGGAGACCCGAGATCGAGTCCCACGTCGGGCTCCCGGTGCATGGAGCCTGCTTCTCCCTCTGCCTGTGTCTCTGCCTCTCTCTCTCTCTCTGTGTGACTATCATTAAAAAAAATCAAACATTATTACAGTGGTATAAATAATAGTGGTATAAAGAATAGCTTAAATATAAAGCTATAACTATAGATTTCTAGTCTGAGTGGTTTCGATACTTAAGTCACGAGAAAGTGTGAGACTGGCCAAGCTTCTGCAATGGAATGTCATTCCATATGACTACCATCAGTGTGTTAAGGGTAATGCCATTTTTAATGGACCCATCAGAATGGGAGAAATTGCTAATCAGGATAGGTCATTTGTGCCCTTCACTGTGACTTATTATAGAAACCCTAATTAGACAATTTTACTTCTGGGTCTTTTATAATTCTCAATATTAAATTTAGGCTAGATTACTTTTATTATTAATCATACCTTTTTTTTTTCCAAAACGTGACAACTTTTTATAGTGCTTCTTAATAGCCTTGCTGATTTTAAGATGAAGTAAAAAATATCTTAAAATTATTTTCACTTAGGAAGTAGCTCTGTATTGCTTATTTATATGAGATATCAGGGTTGAATTTCTTTATGATTGTCCTTATTATTAGCTAACTTTGGGGGTCTTGCATTCCTTGGACAAGTGCCTTAATCTGCTTCACTTTGTGTATATAGACTCAGGCTAACTGGCCTCCTCCCCATGCTCTTGGGGAGGAGTTGATGATATTTGTTCTTCAATATGAAATGAAACTGTATGTTAAAAACTAAAGACAGTAAAACAATTGATTTCTGCTTTTAAGATCTCAAATGCTTTTTTAGAAGGACTAATTTATACTACTTTTAGAATGTTTTATGAATACATTTTGGATTCCTTAAAAGTTAAACTGAGGTTATAAAATCTTTAGATCCATCAAGAATGACCTGTTTGGGTCTTTAGATCATTTAGGGGACACATCAGACCAATAACAGTTTCCCTCCATGTCGGAGACATGGCTCTGGAGGACTCTGTCTCCTGGCCTTACCATCCATGCCTGGGTTATGACAGCCAACCAGTTAGGCTTGCCCTTTGATGGTCCACTGTCCATGAAGATATGGGAATAATATTTTAAAATGCAAAAAATATCAGTTGTCTGATTAAAAGCTATTGGTGATTCCCTGTGTAATAAACTCCAGCTTTTAGGCATAGCCTACAAGTCCTTTATCTTGGTGCTCACATCTCAAAGCCTACCTTTATTTTCCTGAAGCACACTCAGGCCTTTCTCAGCCCCTTCTTTCTGTGATGATTGTACTTAATCACTTCTCTTAGCTTACTTTTCCAAGCTCTGCTTAGTTATCTCCTCCCAGAAAGTCCTCTCTGACTTTCCAATGCCCCCTTGGTTTTGGCATGGCCCTTGCTGGGTGCCCTCCTGGTTCCTTGGCACTTTCCCTTACTGCTCCCAATGTAATCTGTTTAAACTACAGTATTAAGTTTCTTAAGCACTGAGAATGCCCTGCCAACACAGAGACTGTGTCCTTCTTTTTACAAAAATCCTTGGTGGACAGCACAGGGCTGGGCATGGAGTCTATCTTAAAATGTGTGTTGGACTCAAATTAAATGAGGGGAATAAGCCTTGATCAGCAGCCTTCGAACTACCTGGCAAATTTGTTTTCGGCAAAGGCTTGTGGAAGCTTAGCTAGATTTAGGTAATGCGTGTATTTTGTGTCTATGGGGTTCTCAGATTTTTCAGAGGCTTTTGAAAGGAGCTCTTTTTATATGTACAAGCATAATAGCCATGCCTATTAAAGAACATTAAAGAAAGTGCAGGCAGTGGCAGTGGCATCAGTTTATTTTATATTCTTTTCACAAGTGTGTTATTCTAAGGAAATGTGGCGTTGTCATCAGTGGGAGTTTCATTGTAATTTTATTGAACACAATGACATCACAATTAATAAACCTGCCACATGGTGACAAAATATCACTCAGCAAAATTTGATACTCATAAATGTAGGAAAAGTTGTACCCCTTTTAGTATTAGTTGTTTCCCTATAAAAAAATAAGCTGTGAAAAGGGAGAATAATACTTTAAGAGGATGTTGCCAAAAGGGTAAAACAGAGCTGCTATTTATTTTAGGTCTATAAATGCAATCATTCTTGGGAGATGAACAGGTAATGCTTTTAGCTGGCACCTCATAAAATTTTGAATTCAGTATTTTGTTATTTTTTATGGCTTTGTACAGCCTTGCGATTTCGGTGTGGTTTAACTTTGGAGTGTGCATCTGCAGCAAAGGGAAAGGTACCTAGAGCCTTGATTGCTGGCTGCATCTTTGTCACCTCTCCCTGCGGACCAGGCCTAGGCAAAATGCTTGCCTTCTTTGTGTTTATTTTCAACCCGACAGAGGGTAAGACCCGTGAGGATCTTATTTCATTATAATTTTATTAAACATAATGGCATTATGGCTGACAAATCTGCCAGGTAGTGACCAAATACAGCTCAGCAAAACCTTGATCTTCATAAATGTGCGAATTTTCATTTCACTCTAATAGAATGTAAGATCCATAAGGCTAGTGAATTTTGTTGGTTTTATCAAATTCAGTGTATCTTACACATTTAATACGGTACCTGGTATAGAAATATTAGTTGAAAGGATGAGTACAGGAAACCCAATGGGCCTGGCACTGCTTCCTGTCAACACACAGATCGGTCCAGTTTGAGTTTCTAGGGCAGTGAATATATCAGCTCGGTCCTCAAGTTCTATACTGAAGGCTTCATTCCTGGGAAAGAAATATTGGGCACCAGTCAAATAGGGGTTGTATTTTGGTTTCCTGAAATCACTGTTAAGGTCATTTTCCTCCATCTCTATAGGAAGGTGTTGGTAGACAGCTCTCTAACAGCTCAGAAATACTGTGTGCTTGTGTGTGTGTGCACCCTACAAAGAGGTTTGGGGCAAAGATTTTTAAAATCCTCTTTCCCATTTAACATGTGCTTCATTTCACAATGCTCTCCTTTCTCTTTCCTCAGTAATGTGGAGCTCAGCCTCCTCTAAGACAGTTTCCAACTTCTTTTGAAAGTAGAGTGTTGGACAACCGGCCCCCAAGCCCCAGGTCAGGCCTGGCTGCCATGCGGAGGGGTGTGTTTTCGAGTTCTGATGATGCAGGCTGGGGTGTGGCATGGGATGTATAAGAAGCTTTTTCCCATTTATTCTTTTTGGTTTGGGAGGTGGGGTACATTCCACCTTTGGAAGTGGGAACAGTCCAGACTTCCTTCCTGGTTTTTCTTAAGACCAGCATTGGGCAGCCAGGGGAAAGGAGTGATTTTTGAGGTTATTCACAAACTGTGGCATGTTGGTTGAAATAAAAGCATTTTACCCACCGTATGGATGATTATTGGAGAAGATGCAATGCCTTTGCTCTGCAATTTGGGATATCTGTAAACCTGTGTGATCCATGTATTTACTTTTTTTTTCCTTTATTGTTTTGGGAAATAGGATGAAGTGTAGTACTCAAAGGAGGGACTGTAATTTAGAAATCCAGGCTTAAAGAACTCACTGGTTTTCATCTGCTCACAGATACGGAGATCTGAACTTCCATGTCCTAAGTGTGAGATGTGAGTCAGAAGATTGGAGTTCCAGGCTCCTGAAGTCCATCCTAGCCCATCCCAGCCACATTTCCTCCCCGTTCTGTGGGGATGGTGACTGACTGACCCCTCCAATTTTTTTTTAAGATTTATTTATTTATTAGAGAGAGACTGAGCATACAAGCGGAAGGGGCAGGGAGAGGAACAATCTCAAGCAGACTCTGCACTGAGCACCAAGCCTGATGCAGAGCTCGAAGTTAAGACCCTGAGATCAACTACTTGAGCTGAAACCAAGAGTTGGGTGTTTAACCGACTGTGCCACCCAGGTGCCCCTGACCCCTCTGATTTGTTGTATAACTTAAAATAAGACCAAGCATTAAGAAAACATAAAAATCGTGTGAGATAGTATTACCCTAAAAGTCACATGTCTCACTACCTTTATGCTTAGATGTGAGGTTTACACCCTTGGAAAATTTTAATTGTGTTTTGCTGCTGGTACTATTTTTCTTCTTTGGGTTGATAGAAAGTTTCAAACCAAACTTTTGGAGGGTACTTTTTGTAAGGACTTCACTTTTCCATCTGTTTCTGTCTCTTGTCTGCCTTTTCCCTCTGCTCTTCTAATTTATGTCTTCTGGCTGTATGACAGGTACTTGATAGAAGAAACCTTAAATTCTTTTTGCAACAAGGAATGAGATGAAGAACCAGGCAATCAAATAAATATTGCTGCACCAATTTCCAGTCTTCTCAGGTTTAGAAGAGGGATGGACAGGCGGACTGTCCCTCTGGGTAGTGCTCGGCTTGGGGTACCACTGCCTCCTCCACACTGGTGGCCCAAGTGCGAATGCTAATCTCTTTCAGAGACTGCTTCTTGGGGGAGGAGATAAATTTTGTCAGCTCCTTGGCTAAAAAGAACTTACAATTCTTAGCTGGTGCCATTTGGAATGAAGTTTTTGTAGGAAGAACACAAACAATGTTTATTTGTGTCAAAGTGGATCATCCGTCATAAAGGAGGTTTTTCTCCTTGACATCGGCAAGTGTTTAACTTAGGAAAGTGTTTTATTGCTTCAAGACAGGTTCTTACACAAATGTATTTTTCATCATCCTTTAGAGTTATTCTTGTTTGGGACAAAGTTCTGGGTCATATCCGGAATTAAGAAATCGAGACAGGGCCCTGTCGGACAAAATGTTAACATTTTTTCCCCCAAAGGTTAACATTTTAAGTATTGTTAATATTTTACTGTAATTTTATTCCATTTGCATTTCTGGGGTACTAAGTGGGAAATCGCTTTTTAAGTGTGATTTCTTTGTCTAAAAATTGTATTGGTGTAAGCATTCTTGTCATGGGTGACTTTGTTAGCTTACACTTATTCTCTAAACTGAGAGTATGGTACACATGGGGGATCTATAAACAAAATTTAATTTATTGATAGGTCGATGATAGGTTGATAGCAAATTACCAGTCAGTCTGAGGCACAGACCCTGTTCTTGTCTCCTGAGCAGTGCTAAGTGTAAGCCTCAGGGAGAATTAAGTGCTGTGTGTTTTCTGACCACTCCTTTACCTGTAACACACAGGAGGTTGATGGTATGCAATATTAGCAAGTATTTCAGAGCTTTTAAACTTCTACTGTATCAATATGACAGTGTAAACGCATCCCACAGTTAGAATATGTTTCTTATTTTGGCACATAAATGTAATCTATAGAGCTCACGAGATCTTTCTGGCCGAAAATGTCCTCCGTGTTGAGAATGCTGTACTGCTGAATATGTTTTCTCTTAATTAAACAGAACTTACTTTCTTTTTTCAGTTCTATCAGGAGGTCCATTGCCTCAAGGGCATGAATTTGAACTGTATGAAGTTAGATTTCATTGGGGGAGAGAAAACCAGCGTGGTTCTGAGCACACAGTTAATTTCAAAGCTTTTCCCATGGAGGTAAGAATAACAAATCATCTTGTGAAAATCTTATTGTTCATGTACAGTATTCAGCGATCTGCTGAGAACGGTTTAGTTTAGAAGTAGAAGCACAGCATTTAAATTTTACCAGTTTATATTAAAATAACAAATGCTTAAGGAAATGTATGCTTGGGCAGCAGATGACACTTCCCATTGACTTTGTTGAGTTTGGAGAATGCACAAGGGTGATTGGTCATAAAGGTAATCTACACTATTAAGTTTCATTTCAATATTGTTACTGTTCTAAAAATTTGCCTTTGCAAATTCAGTAGGTCATTTTTGTAGATGCTATGAATAGATGATAAACTGCAAACCAGTAACTTTTAGACAAATGTCAACATTAGTGAAAAGTCTAGTTTAGCTCTGATTAAAATTGGTAAATTGGTTTGAATCACCCCAGGCAATTAGAGGGAGAGGGACAGGAAGAGGGAGAGGGAGAGAGGGAGAGGGGAGGAGAGAAGAGAGAGAAAGAGAGGGAGAGAGGAGGAGGAGGAGGAGGAGAGAGAGAGAGAGAGAGAGAGAGATTGATTTTGAGAGAGAGAAAGAAACAGAAATTTTAAGAGAGTCATTCTTTTGTCTAAGAATTCACTGCTTGCTTACCTTCTTAGTCAATTCCTTTTCTTTCTTCAATACCTACCTGAAGTATCATTTCTTCTGTGGGACTTTTCCTGAGTCCTTGCCCTAAGCAGAATTAATTTCTCTCTCTTCTTTTTGCCCAGTCTGCTTGACAGATTGTTGCCTTGGCACTCATGGATTGTAACTTTTAGTGTCTCCAGTGTCTTTCTCACTGATCCTCTGGGTTCCTGTTATGGACCAGAGTGTTAGTACCCCTCCCTCCATGAATATGTTGAATATGATGGTATTAAGAGGGTGGGGCCTTTGGGATGTAATTAGGGTTAGATGAGGTCACAGGGGTGGAATCCTTGTGAATGGAATTAGTGCCCTTATAAGAGTCCAGATAGAGCTTGCTCCTCCCTGCTCGTTGCATGTGAGGACTCACCAAGAAGGTGACTCCCTACCATCCAGGAAGTGGGTCCTCACCAGACATCAGTTGTGCCAGCATCAGATCTTGGGTCACCCAACCTCCAGAACTGTGAGAAATAAATGTCTGTATAAGCCACTCTATCTGTGGTAGTTTATTATAGTGGTTGACGTTGACTAAAACAGCTCCTTAAGATGAGTCTCCCTCCCGTTCTTCTCTTTACACCCATCATTTAGTCCATAGCTGGGTACCTCAGAGACTATCCATGTTGGTGAACTTCAGACAATGTTGCTGTTGGTCCAGGCTATGTTGATACCTCTTTCTGTAAGGACCTGCAGTTCTCTCCAGGAAACAGCACTTTGGTGACACTTGACAGTGTATTTTGGGGGGATGCTGGAGTGCCTGTCTTCCTTCCCAGTTCCCAAGTACCCATATCCTTAATGAAGCGTGGGATTGAGCATGGCTAGGTACCATGCCCAGTTCCATTTCAGGAACTGGAAATCACTGTGTAGTTCACAGGAGTGATACATATACTTCACAGAATGAAGATAGAGGAAGTATTTCTCTATGTTACTTTAATTACACTTTAAGAAAGTCCCTTTGAAATCTCAGGATATCCCTTTTATTAAAAAGACTCGAGTCTGTTTTTGTCTTTGTTTTTAAGATTCTGTTTATTTATTTGAGAGAGAGCACGTGCAAACACAAATGGGGGGCCAGGGCAGAGGTAGAGAGAGAGAAGCAGACTCCCTGCTGAGCAGGGAGCCCAGGACCATGAGATCATGACCTGAGCTGAAAGTAGATGCTTAACTGACTGAGCCACTCAGGCTGCCTCAAGACTAGAGTCTTACATAGGAGTCTTATAGGAGGGCGAAGGAGGGGAAACAGTGCATTAAGTTGAAGAGCACCCGAGTATGTGATTGTGGCCTTGTGATTGGGATTGAGGTCTTGTTGGGGAAGGTTGGGCCTTCACATGTTACCACCCTGGGGGCGTTCTTTCTCAGTGCCTATAGGCATCGTCTCACTTGCACTGACTTAAAACAGCTCTATCCCATCTCTGTGTCACCTCTGGCGACTGCGCCATCCCCACCAACACGAGAAGGAAAAGTGCACACCAGGACGTGTCAGAAAGGAGAGAGGACACAAAACAGTCCCAAACCGTTCAACTTGCAGGGTAGTGGAGGGCAGGGTGGGGGGAGGAGGACACTGGGTGGGCAGGGCTGCTTTGGATTTGAAAGACTCTTTCATCATCTCATCTCCTCTAAACCGGTCTTCAAAGACCTACTATAATATAAAAAAATTTACGGAGAGATGGGAGTAATCGGGTAGGCAACAACTTCCGGATGAGAATTTAGTGGCTTTGCTTGCAACACACAGAGTTTACAGCCTTGGGAAAGCTTAATTAGATTACGTGAGTCAGTGGTGTGTGCTCTTTGCTCTGTGGTTGAATAGAGTTTCCAGACCACATGCTCAGGCTGGTCCTGTTATTTGGTGGCGTTTTGACTGCTCTGGTCCATTAAACACAGGCAATGGTTTGTTTTGAGTGAAGATTAGATTCTGATAGGCTTTGTTTCTGCAGAAATATTTATATTTAGGATAATGGAATTACTGGCTGTAATTTTTCCAAAATAAGTGATGAATCATATTTGTGGTCTTCGTTATCCCAGATCATCCCCGATTCAGTCCTAGAGAAAATGCTTGTATCATCATCCCAGGTTTGTTTAGTGCCGTACTGAGTGCATAAATGTGGGGCTTTGCAGAAGTACAGGGAGAGATCTATAGGCACGTGTTTTCTGTTTATTTTGTTTTGTTTTAATGGATGCTGTGAATACTGAGTTTTATTGGGTTTTATTTTAGTTTATTTTAGAGATTTTATTTATTAATTTGAGAGAGAGGGCTAGAGGGAGAGCATGAGTGGCTAGAGAAGAGACAGAAGGAGAAGCAGACTCTTGGCTGAGCAGGGAGTCCCACATGGGGATTGATTGCAGGATCCTGAGGTCAAGGCCTGAGCCAAAGGCAGAGCCACTTGGGTGCCCCTGGGCTGGGTTTTAGGGAGGAGATGGTTCACGTGGTGTGCTGACAGAGAAGAGACAGACTCTCCGTAGAGTAGTCCAAGAGGGAATGAGATGGCTGACATGGAGCTAAGTAGGTAACTTGCCACTGGTCCCCTGGTCTGAACTGCCCTCGAGGGTCACACTGAACACAGGGACATTGCCAACAGAATAGTGGAGAGTGAGGGGAATCAAGTAGGTACCTCCTTGGGAATGTGATTAAAAAAATTTTTTTAAGACTGTTTCCATATTTTATTTACATTTTAACTCTACTATTTCCAATCTCATATGTATACATATTTCCTTTTTGTTTTTAAAGATTTATTTATTCCTTTGGTGGGAGATGGGCAGAAGGAGAGAAAGGCTTAAGCAGACTCTCTGGAGAGTGCGGAGCCCATCGTGGGGCTCCATCGCACGTTCCTAAGATCAGGACCTGAGCCAAAACCAAAAGATAGAAGCTTTAACTGTGCCACCCGGGTGCCTCTACGTATTTCACTTGCTGATTTCACCTAAACTTAAATGAATGGCTTACTAAACTCTGCAGAGAAATAATTACCATGTCTGTTATATGTGGCACAGGAATGGCTATTGGTAGTAATTCATCAACCTCCCTCAACTTTTTAAAACTGTAAATACAGTAAAAGCAATCCTGAATATAATTTTGATACTGCTAGTAGTCAGCACCCACATCATTAAAAAAAATTAACACAGTTTATGACTTTAAACAGTTTAAACTGCTGCTCTTTTGCTAAGCAAGATGGATTAGACGTGCCATTTCTGTTTTTTCTTCCTGCGATTTTTAGTTTTGAGAAACGCACAAGCTTTCACGGCATCTGACATTCTCACTGTGCTTTCATCTTGTAAACCTGAATCCTATTATTAATATTCCGGGTTTATGCTTACATGACAGTGCCTTAGCAAGAGAAGAATAAATTGTACTGCATTTTTCTTCCTGTTAACCTGAAAACCTAATGGGTTTGCATGTATTAACTATATTCTTACAAATGTCTGAGTCATGTCTACCAGCTGGAATTCTCTTATTTAACATGCAGATATTTTGCATTGAGCTATTTAATCAAGATGGCAAGAGGAGTAGAAGGTTGTTGATTTAAGATAAGTCTGAGATCCAGTCAAATTAATTCCTGTGTCTTGGTCCTTCTGGGGGCTGCAGAAGCTTCATATTTTCTTTGGACATCATTAGATACCATAGCTCATGACATCCAACTTTAATGCTCTCTGAATTTTGCCATTTTGCTCACAGTAGTGTGCTGCATGCATCTGCCATCCCACTGGATTTATTCCATTCATATTGATTTTTATTACAAATCTAACTGATAGAGGAACTTCTAAGTATTTAGGTTCACATTGAGCTTTCAGGCTGTATATTTTGTTTTTGTCACTTGTCTCAGAAGACTGTCAGCTTCTTTGCTGCTTCGAGGTAGCCTTGCCTTACTCTGTGGTCTGTATAACTCTCAGAAATTATGATTAATCTCTACACTTGAATTGCTACTTCCATACTTCTATGGTAGAGTACTTCCCAGGCATTCAGATTTTATGCTGGCGCAGTAAAATTAAAAAAAAATTAGAAGGGTGCCTGGGTGGCTTGGTCAGTTAAATGTCTGACTCTTGATTTTAGCTCAGGTCATGATCTTGAGGTCATGGGATTGAGCTCCACATCTGGCTCCATGCTCAGCGCTGAATCTGTTTGAGTTTCTCTCCCTCTGCCCACCCCTCTACTCTCTGTCTCTCAAATAAATAAATAACTCTTTAAAAAAAATTAGAGGATGAGGAAACCAATAGTGTGGCCAAGTTTTATTTTTTCCAATAAGAACACATTAACTATGCTGACCCCATCATTTTATAGAGAGAGCATCTTTTACTAGCTAAATGTAGGAAGGATACAGTCTGAGAATAAACATAAAGTTGTAAGTTGAACAGATTTTAGTATTTAAAAAACTCACTACATTACTTCTGTTTTCTTAGATGAATGATAGTCTTGTCAGGATGGACACTGATCCTGCCCACAGACCAGCAGGAGATCATGCATGGTGGATCTGGCTTTCTTGCCCTTTGGGGCTAAAAGTTTATAATTTTCGAGTGAATGACCCAGAAGGAGCCTGTCGTAGGACACATTCTTATCTTTATATTGTTATTGAAAGAGCAGCTATTGCTCTGTGTACTCTGAAAGGGCTCAGTGGTAACCGAGCCACATACCAGCTGTTTGTGGGAAGTTGAGTGCATTAGGTAAATATTTAAAAAAAGAAAAAGTAAGTTTGATTGTGCAGAGCAGGATTCTTCAGTTGTGAAGAATCTAGGCCTTGGTTGCAAAATAGGCCAACAGAACACTTGTGAAGAATGTATCTCATAATGCTGTGCCAGTTTCGAATATCCCATTCCCCACACTCCAAATCTCAGGTCTTCCAAGTTATGCTATATTTCTCTCTCCTTTTCAGGCAAATACTAGTGTCTACCACTTAAATTTTCTTTTAGTAAAATTGATCTGGCCTTTTGTTTCACTGCCTCCCAAGTCATTTGCATATTTAACTCACTGAAGGACATTTATTGTGTATTCATTTGTTTTACTCTGGGGAGATACCAGGAAGAGTTTGCCTGGTTAACAGTGAAATGAGGATCTTTTCAAGTTACTTTATTTCCACAGGTATCTCAAGTAGAGTGTCATGTTTGTGAAAGGCTCCCAAAGTAGAGACTTCCTTTGACTTTCCTTGACTTTGGTGTGAGAATGTGATGAGATTAGATCTGTAAGATACATAATCATCATTATTATTATGTTTTATAAGATAGATGATTAAATCATTTATTTTCAAAAGGAGCTTTAGAGCTCACCCAGCAGAAACTTCTGTTTAACAGAGGAGAAATCTGAAGCTCCAAAAGGTTAAGGGTCACAGGGAAACTTCAAGGAAGCCATAATGTATATGGCCTGGGTAGAGAAAGGTTTTTTTTGCTTAATTAAATATTCCATTTAAGAAAGAATTATCCTTTATTTAATTTTTTTAAATTTTTATTTATTTACGATAGTAGAGAGAGAGAGAGAGAGAGAGAGAGAGAGGCAGAGACACAGGCAGAGGGAGAAGCAGGCTCCATGCACCGGGAGCCCAATGTGGGATTCGATCCTGGGTCTCCAGGATCGCGCCCTGAGCCAAAGGCAGGCGCCAAACCGCTGCGCCACCCAGGGATCCCAAGAATTATCCTTTAATATTGGTCTTTTCCCTAATGAGTTAGATTGAAAGAGATAATACAACAGTCTTTGTCTCCCTACCTCCCCCGACCCCCACACCCCTGTGAGGAGCTTTTCAGTCTGCGTGCACCCCCATCCAGAGATGGGCAAGCTGTAGCCTTTGTGGAGGATGGTAGGGACGCTGTGGCATAGTGCCCTGTCTTTACAGGCTGTGAAGACAAAGCTCAGTGGCTTTGTGAAGATAACAGGAGTGTGATGTCACGAAGGTAGAATTCCTGCTGCCCCCTGGGAAGTGGGGTGGATTTAATGGATTCTGTAGTCTCCCCCCACTTTAGTGAGGTGCTCACCATGGTCTGGAATTGGAGACTAGCTGAGGGTCGTACACCTAGGAAGTGTCGGGGACCATACAAGACCTGTGAACTGACTTCTCCAAGGAGAGCTTTGTTTTTCACGTTCCAAAGCTAATTCTTAGCAGGAAAATCAATGATAATGTTGAGATTTTATTTGCAGTGGTGGTTACCACTGTGGATAGAGGTAGCTTGAGGAGAAAAAGAAGAAGAGTTAAGACTGATACTAAAGGAAATGATTTGAAATTTGAATGTTCAGCTTCTCTGGGAGGTTTTATTATTTTGATCAGAAAAAGGAACAAATTGTCAATAAAATGATTATTATGATTACAGTTTGGCATCCTGGAATCCTCCACAGGGCTAGCAGATTGAGCCTCATAGATAAACAGATGAAGGAATTAGAATCTTTGCTATGGCCTTGCTGTGGTCATAATTGCGGAAACTCCCTCTCACGTCTGGGTAAAAAAAAACAACAACAAATTTTATGTTTCCTGAGTTCTGATGAACACTTGCATTTTTACTTCATAAAAATCACAGTTCCTGCTTTGAATTAACATGTTTATTTTCTCATTTGTGAAAATGTATTTAGTGTAGAAACTTCACAGTTTACTGAGTAGGAAATAAATTACAGTGTTGAACAAACAGAAGTGTTCTTTTAGCTGGTACCACATGATGTGGCAATCTGCCATTCCCACTTAGAAATAGAAGTGTATAAGGCCAACTTGACCTTTGAGTAGTCTTTGAACCTACCTTTGATTTTATATTTGTAAGTTTTTTTGTTGTTGTTGTTGATTATTCTTTGTTGTTTGAAGATGTATAAAATGTGTTTGGCAAACTAAATTTTGAAAGGATCATTTATATGTTTTTTTATAGTTTAAGGCAAATTTGTATGAAATGAAAAATTGTTTCTATAAACGTGCATGATGTGTAATTAATTTATCGGTGATTAAAAAAATTTATAGGTGATTATAGACTTGCAGGTAGAAAATATTTTAAATTGGGTTCTAACAGATCTAAATTCTACAATAAAATATATCTCCTCTTAATATGTCTTTAGATAGGGGCACCTGGGTGGCTTAGTTGGTTAGGCATCTGACTTGATTTTGGCTGAGGTCGTGATCTCAGGTTTGTGAGATGAGCCCTTTGTCAGGCTCCATGCTGGGTATAGAACCTGCTGAAGATTCTCTCTCTCCCTCTATTGCTTCCTTACCCTCTAGAAAAAAAATATATGTCTTCAGATAAAAGATAGACTCTGATTTAAATATATAGTCAATAACCAAGAGGCTGTCTTTACTTATTTATTTATTCATAAAGATTTTATTTATTTATTTGAAAGACAGCATGTGCAAATAAGAACACGAGTAGTGGGGAGAGGGAGAAGCAGGCTTCCCGCTGAGCAGGGAGCCTGACTCCATGTGGAGCTCTATCCCAGGACCTTGGGATTGTGACCTGAGCTGAAGGCAGACACTTAACCCTCTTGAGTGCCCTGAAGTGGTCATCTTTAAAATAACTCACTTTCATCTATTCATCCATTTTTCCATCTGTTGTTTGTTCATCCATGTGTCCATCCATCCATGTATCCATGCATCTGATCAAGTATTTCTTGGGGAATCCACTGTTCAGACTCTGAGCTAAGTGATAGCGATACAACAACGAGTGGGAAAGACAACCAGTGGGGCGTATTACATTGAGGGAGTACAAATGCACTGTAAGTTGTCAACTCCCAGCTTTTCCCCTAAATTGATGAGCATTTAAATAGAGTGTTTCCATGGCAGTTAACGGCCTCATCCCCTCTATCCTGTCTATGTAGTATTCAAACTCTGGCTGTCAGAAGCTAATTAGAGTAAGGTTTTGAAGATGCTTACTAGAAAGCAAATACATTATTTAAGATGTAAATGATTGTCAACCAAAAAAAAATATTTATTAACTAGTATGTAGAAGGTTCTGTGTCAGGTGTAACCCTGCTACAGGGTGAATTTAACTTCAATAACTTAAAACCAGACTCAGTGAGACACAGGATAGGAAAATTTTTATGATTATGGTGTGTGGATACACAGCAGAATTTATACTTATTTTGCAGTGAAAATCAAATAGATATATCCTGTATAAGATAGTTGAGTGACATGATAAAACTTCTAATCAAACAGAAGAGGATTAAGAGATTTTTAACTCTGTAAGATCTTGATTAGTATAAAAACTATGTGAGCATGTTTCATTCTGTTTTTTTTTAAAGATTATTTAATTTTTAAAAAAGACTTTATTTATTTATTTATTCATGAGAGACACAGGCTCCATGCAGGGAGCCTGACATGGGACTCGATCCCGGGTCTCCTGGATCAGGCCCTGGGCTGAAGGCAGCGCTAAACCACTGAGCCACCCAGGCTGCCCTTATTTATTTATTCATGAGAGACACATGAGAGAGGCGGAGACCTAAGCAGAGGCTCCCCACAGGGAGCCTGATGTGGGACTCGATCCCTGGACACTGGGATCATGACCTGAGCCAAAGGCACTCAACCACTGAGCCACCCAGGTGCCCCTTGTTCTGTTTTTTTTTTTTTTTTTTTTTTTTTTAATTAAGAATGACAGCTTGAAATGGCACAGTGATGTTGGTAAGATAATTGTGCCCTGGTCACAGCTTTGCTGTGCTTGGATACATTTTTTCTTTCAGCTTCTTAGGGTTGCACACAGCAGGTGCTTACTGTGGAAACTGAGAACCACATGCCTGGAACCCTAGGGGAAACTGGAATTTGGCATGCCATGGTTTTCCAGGAGGAAGCCTGTCCTGGTGACAGGCAGGCACGGTTGGTCAGGGGGAGCCACTCTGATTTCACTTCACTGTCGTATTTGCTGTGGGACTTAACATGTAGCCATTTAAGTTTAATTCCTTCGCTGGTACATAAGGAGAATACTTTTGTACCTACCCTTATGAAACTTAGGGAGAGGCCGTAAAAATTAATGGTGTAATATTGGAGACACCATGCACTAAGTGTTTCCTATGGTGGTTTAAACACAATCTGGTGTTCACTTAAAGTACTTTGTAAAAGCATTTTAAGGGCATAATTAGCTGCATTGGGTGTAAATCTTGCAATTTATGGCCATGTAGTTGTTTTGTTTTTGTTTTTTTAGAAGCCTTGAATAGAAAAGAAATCCTGATTTTAAACTGTTGAATATCAACATTATAAATAGAAGGAAGACATTTATGCTTCTAAGACCTGACGGATGAAAGACGGACCTTTTTTTCATCAATTAGTGTTTTCTCTCAGGGACCCTGAAGCAGTACGTTCTCTAAACCCAGCTTAACAAGTCACTTAGAGCTCCAGATGATAGAGCTTATTCAGTGGAACCAATTGATTGGGCCTTAGAGTTAATGCATTTCTCCCGAACATTCCTTGATAAGTTCTCTAAATTGATGAGTTCTCTGAGATCCATAAAAGGATCCCTTTCTCCAGCCTGAATTTTGAGCAAATGAGGAAATAGGGCATTATTGGAGTCATTACATATCACATAGAGAACAAAAACATCACCTCTATTGTGACTATAACTACGCAGTAGCTTTGTGGGAGAGAGAAAAGGCTCTGCCCACTTAGTTATAGGCAGGGGGGTAGGGCAAGGGGGAGGACCCAGCTGATCTCCGTAGGGAGGTCCAGGTAGGGTTGGTTAGCCAGCTGTCTAAGGGTAGCTCAGATTTCAAAAGAGAGAAAAAAAAAAAAAAAAAAGAGGAGTTAGTTGACAGAGTATAGAGGAAGGCCAGTCTTGTTTAGGGAAAATCCCTCTTTATAGGAACCGGGAACAGGGAAGAGGCCATTTCCTGTTAATAAGATACACTCTTCAAAAAATTCTCCCACGTACCCTTAAAAATTTGATGGCACTACATGCTTGCCTGAGACCAACTATGTTTGGGAATCAGTGGAGGAAGTTCTGTTTCCTTTTATTGCAGGTTTGCTCATTTTAACCATCTGGGACCAAATCTCTTTTTGCTTGCTGCTCCTTTGTACTGAAGATAGTCACACAGTTTCCCACTTTCTAGAAGGAGCTAGGTGATGGAGTGAGTAAGGATTCTGATGCATGTGCAGGCTTTAATTTTTTTTTCTCCTTTCTAATTTACTTGGCTGTGTTTTTGCCCAGTGCAGCATCTCAGCTTGGGCCACTCATTGTTTAAAATGAAGATATAATTGTGTTTATATGTATAAATAACTGTTGCACTTTGCAAAAATTGTGAGCTGAGTCCAGGGCTTAAATGATTAATCCTGGGGTTGTGCTGAAACTATTTTGCAATAATTTTTAAGAACAAATGTCACTTAGCCACCTTGTCATGGAGAACAAATATCACAGATTTTTATCAGCAGGCATTGTTTCTGATTACCTTATTTGCCCTGACATGCTGTAACTGTACTCCCAATCTTGCTGTTTTCCAGAAGATCCAGAGCTTGCCTATGTCGGTCAGTGGCTTGGGTCTAGTGGAAGAAAGGCTGGCTGTACCAGTAGTAATGTGTGCTGTGCTACCTTTTCCTTAGCTGAGCTCCAGTGGGTTACCTCCTGTGAGGCTTTCCCTTCTAGAGGCTGTTTGCCCCATGAGCAAGTGAAAAGAAAGCTACAACTGGATTTTGAGTCTCTCAGGAAGGCAAGATGGTGGAGGGGTATATACTGTTCAGTGAACAAACGTTTGTTAAGTATTTGTATTTAAAGCCCAAGCCTGTGAGATACACAACCCATAAGACAATGGTATTTGTGTTTAATGACTCTGGAGTGTGGTTGGAAGAAGTGGGATTAAGGTAGAAACATGTGACGAGATAACAATTGGAGGGTTAGTTGTAAGATGATTCAAACCACACTTAGGGAGCAACTACTGTGTGTTTGCTGTTGTGTGTGGTGCTGATACATGACAATAAATGAAAAATAATCCAGATCTAGAAGAAGTTTGTATTCCCAATAGGGTGGCAGACCTATTAAAAATGGCTATTAGGGGGTGCCTGGGTGGGTCATTTGGTTGGGTGGCTGACTCTGGATTTTGGCTCAGGTCATGATCTCAGGGTGGTGAGATGGAGCCCCACGTCATGTTCCACACTCAGTGGGGAGTCTGCTTGAGATTCTCCCTCTGCCCCTTCCACCATGTGCTCGAGCTTTCTTTCTCTTCCTCTCTCAAATAAATAAATAAATTCTTTTAAAAATTGGCTATAATATGAAAAAAGCTTTAGGGGATAAAATATAAAAAGGGAACACGTATCACAGAATAGTGGATTTCTGCTAAGCTTGGAGAAAGCTGTGGAAAGAATGGATTTTGGAGCTGGGACTTGACAACTGGGTAGGAATTTTGCAGGAAAAAGTGATATAGAAAAAGAAAGGTGGATGCAAGGCCTGTCATAAAGGACAAGTGGGATAGGGCTTGATGAGTGATTCTAAAAGGCCAATACAATACTGAGAAATGGAATGTGAGTAATTGAATTAGTCATGGGACGATTAGTAGGACAATGAGGGAGTCAGAAAGTGAGATACCATGGTGGGGAGAGGCTGATGAATTTGGGTTAATAAATGATACTCTTTTTTTTTTCTTTTTAAAAGATTCCATTTATTTATTCATGAGAAACACAGAGAGGAAAGAGAGAGAGGCCGAGACACAGGCAGAGGGAGAAGCAGGCTCCATGCAGGGAGCCGGATGTAGGACTTGATCCCGGGTCCCCAGGATGACACTCTGGGCCGAAGGCAGCGCTAAACCACTGAGCCACCCCGGCTGCCCAATGAATGATACTATTTTAAGAAGTGTCACTTTACTTCCATCCATACTGTTTTAAATCCCAGAACACTCTCAAATTAGGTAAAAAACAGCATGAGTTGGGGTTGCCGTACCTTGAAATGTTGTAAAGATGCTCTCAGCTGTAGGTAAGGTGAAGAGAGAAAAATGTTTGAAGTTCTCCTAAGCCTTGTACAATTAGAATCTTAGTGAAAGCAGGGCTAATCTTTCTCCACACAACAGGAAAGTGCATTAAATGGAGGATTGTCAGATTTTAGTTTGTGTTTATTGTTAATTGGAGGTGATTTGTTTTCTAAGGAAAATAATTTTCAGCTTTGGGATTTTCATCCCCTCTTTTTAGTTTGATGCTCTGAATGTATTGATCTTTGCAAGGTAACATGTATTTCTGCCTTGGGTTTCCTAGGCAACACCCTAGCAGAACCTCTCCTTTCTGGTGGTGTTTTTGAAGACTCTCTTGATATCAGTGCTCCTTGGAATTGCTACAGCTTGTCATTTTCAGTTGCTGTTTCTGGAGTGTCTCCTCATCCTACCTTTCCTCTGGCCATGTTATTTGTTAACATGGATATCCATGCCTTGTCAGTGCACCTGATGGCTCTAGAAGTTTCTGTATTTTAAAAATTAAAGTGGTAGAAATAGAAAGGATGAGTGAAATAAGTCAATCGGAGAAGGACAAACATTATAGGGTCTCATTCATTAGGGGAATATAAATAATAGTGAAAGGGAATAGAGGGGAAGGGAGAAGAAATGAGTGGGAAATATCAGAAAGGGAGACAGAACATGAGAGACTCCTAACTCTGGGAAATGAACTAGGGGTGGTGGAAGGGAAGGAGGGCGGGGGGGGGGGGGGTGTGACTGGGTGGCCGGCACTTAGGGGGGCACTTGACGGGATGAGCACTGGGTGTTATTCTGTATGTTGGCAAATTGAACACCAATAAAAAATAAATTTATTATTAAAAATAAAGAAAGGATAGTGATTGGGAATAGCGACTGGGAATAGCATAAATGAAGGTGCATCAAGTTACGCTGATATTTACATTTCCGTATGTCTAAATTTTATTAGAGACTATTTTGAATTCGGTGTGAAAACCATATTTGCATAAACAACACAGAATTTTGTTTTTGGTTATTAGGGTTTGCGTTGCTGGCATTACTGCTCTGGTGAGTCAGAAGGCTCTAGAGAACTAGACTTTGTGCTGCTAAATTCTGGTCAAGTTTGAACTGCCTTTACAGGAATAATTATCCTTGGTTATTTGAGTCTAATGCCAAAAACATCTTGGTTGCATCTCATTGAATAAATATTGAATCCTGTAGGGACAAAGATTTGAGATAATGGCTTTGCCTTTCTCTTCCCAGCATTCTTTTTTTGGGGTGGAGTTGGGGAAGATGGTATAAAATTGGCTGCCCAAATACTATAATTGGGGAGGGGGCGGAAAATCTTCAGTAAGCACGTACATAGTATTATGTTTGTCAAAAAGAAAGTGACATTTTGAGCGGGGCGGAGGGGGGCGGCTTGGGAGCACTGTGCGTTGTGAGATGACATAGGGATGCCTGGAGCAAGAGGGAATTTTGGAGGAAAGTTGTCAGGGTCGACTGATGTCATGCTGAATCTGAGATTGGTTGAGATTTGTATACAATTAAACTCAAAGATAAATTCTAGGAATTTTCACATTGGGAAGTTTGATTTCTTTTTTTTTTTTTTTTTTTTAATTTTTATTTATGATAGTCAGAGAGAGAGAGAGAGAGGCAGAGACACAGGCAGAGGGAGAAGCAGGCTCCATGCACTGGGAGCCCGACGTGGGATTCGATCCCAGGTCCCCAGGATCATGCCCCGGGCCAAAGGCAGGCACCAAACCACTGCGCCACCCAGGGATCCCGGGAAGTTTGATTTCTAATAGAAATCTAATTCAGTTCCTGGTTTAGTGAGGGCTGTATATAAATATAGACAAGTGAGTGTGAAAGAATATATGGGAAAGTTCTAGGCCAGGTTCTGAGGATGTAAATAGGACAGTTATGACCTTCTCCCACTTGGAGGACTTTGTCCTTGCAGTCCCCCTGTCTGGAATATTCTCCTACTGCAGAGCCATGTAGCTTGCTCCTTCAGCACCTTGGCCTCTCTATTCCAATGTCATGTAATCAGTGAGGCTAGCTTTAGCTTTCCTTAGCCTGCTGTGTTTTTCTCCAGTGTATTTCACAGTGACTTAGTAGTATATATAATTATTTGTGTGTGTGTGTGTGTGTGTGTGTGTGTATGCCATATGTATAAACATATAACTACAGTGATTTTGCAGTCATCTCTTGTGGCTGGAATTTAGGGGATCTAGAAATCAAGTCTCTGGAGATAAATTTTGAATGTCAGGTTAATATTGATAAGCTCTTCTTTGGTCAGGTGTATGATGTCTATGTAGCAGTTCACTAAAGGATCACTGTTCTACATTTTCACAGTTATACATTTTTTTCATGTACTCCCTAAATATTTATTGAGCACCGACTATGCATGGGGCAGGCTGTCCTAGGGAGTAGGAACACACCAATGGCAAAGTATGCAAAAATCGCTTCCCTGATAAAATTATACATGTAATCATTTTCATTGATCAGAAAGTTGATTTGGGGAGCTCGTTTTAAACACCAGATGTGATACAACTGGGATGATGGCCTTGATAGGAAAAAGAAGGAAGTGTGAGGAACAATGTGGAGAAAGAACATTCAGAGCTTACCAATGGCTTTGATAGCTTTTCTGGAGATCAGTTGAAACGAGGGGAGTCTGATTCCTTGAGGATTTGAGCCTCGGGGCACCTGGGTGGCTCAGTGGTTGAGCATCTGTCTTTGGCTCAGGTTGTGATCCTGAGGTCCTTGGATGAGTCTCGCATCTGGCTCCCTGCGGGGAGCCGGATTCTCCCTGTGCCTATGTTTCTGCCTCTCTGTCTGTGTCTCTCATGAATAAATGGATAAAATCTTAAAAAAAAAAAAAAGTTTTGAGCCTCAGTAACTGGAAAAATGGTGGGCATCTTAAGGAATGTCAGAAAAGAGGACTATTTTGGTGGGCAGTTGTGGTGCATACTTTGTTGTGTGTTGAATTTGACATCTGGGGGATTGTTGTGGTGGAAAATCGTGGTGTATACTTTGATAGGTCTTGAATTGATAACTGCCTTTCCTCCAAGTGGGGATGCCCAGGAAGGGGCTGGAAATGCAGATTTGAAACTCAGGAGAGAGGTCACCAACCAGGATTTATTGCAGCAGCTGATATTATTTACTTTATGTACCTATTTGAATCTGGCTCTAGGTAAATGAGTTAATATAAGAACACACTGTATCTTTTCTTCTTGCAAAGTCATGGGAAAACAGTTGCAATTTTAATTTGGTATCCTATCACTACTGCTTATTGGTATCACAGGAGTATGTAATGTTCCTGAGTAAGCCTAATGATACTTTACCAAGGGGAAATAATATTCTTAATCCTGGTAATGGCTATTTATGCCCTTAGTTTACATATTATGATTGTAGCTGCCGTAGTAGCATATGTTGTCTTCATCCACATCAATAATTAATCCATTCTTGAAACTTACTAAGCTACTCACCTCAATAATAAACTAGTGATAAAATCCAGTGCTTTTATTAAGAAATACTAATGTAAGCATAAGAGATTTAAGACTAGATTTATACTCCTAAAATTGCTTCAGCTGATGATACATTTTCTGCTCACTGATAACTGGTTTACATTTTTCATGTCTTTATTTTGCAAGGTATTAAAAATGATGGTATAGAAAATGCCTCTTGGAATATTTTTGTGAAAAGCTCTATGTCAGAGCAAAAAGCTCAATCCACTTTTGTCCGTTTTTAGACCTAACTTTATTTTCAGGGAATATTGCATTTTGTCTACCAGAAGACCAAATTTGCATTGTAATAAAATTTCTCTTTTATTTATTGAGTTATTATGCTATGCATGCATCGAAGAGATTTGATGTGAGAAACCAAGAGTGCTTTCATTTAGCATCCTGCAGTTCTTTTAGATGAGTGCCTTAGTTTCAGGCAAGTAATAGGAGACATAACTAAGAAATGATCAGATGCTTTTCCTTCCACATTACAGAAGGTCCCAAAGGGCAGTTCCAGGGTTGGTAATTGAATTGCTAAGCCATGTTTCTAAGGGCCAGTTGCTTTGTTTTCTGCTAAGTCATTTTAGGAGTCTGGCTTTTCACCTTTGTTGATTCATGGTTGCAAGACGGCCGTATCACCTCTAAGTGTCACATCCTCACAAATTAATGATCTAAAGTTGTATTTTCTTGCATCAGAAAATAGTTTTACTGAGATAAAATTTGCATACCATAAAATTTACCCATCTAAAGTGTACAGGTCAATGGCTTGAGCATATTTACTGTGTCGCATAGCCATTAACCATGGTCTAGTTTCACAACACTTCAATCACCCCAAAAAGAAAAAACTATTCCCCATCCCCTACCCTCAGCCCCTCGCCCTAGGCCACCACTGATTGGCTTTCTGTCTATAGACTTTCTGATTCTAGACATTTCATGTAAATGGAACCACTCAAAGTTTTCAAGGTGCATCTATTCATGTTGTGACCTGAATCAGTACTTTATAACTTTTATTGCTGGAGAGTGTTCCATTGTATGGATATACCACATGCTGCCAGTTGATGGATCCTTCGTTTGTATCCACTTTTTGGCTGTTGTGAGTAAAGTAGCTATGGACATTTGCATACAGGTTATGTGGAGACTTATGTTTTCATTTCTTTTGGGCATAAACCTAGGTGTGAGGCTACTGGGTCATATGGTAGCTCTGGGTTTAACATTTTAGGATTGCTAACTTGTTTTCCAAAGGAGCTGCAACATTTTACTAGTCCCACTGGCACTGTATGAAGGTGTCGGTTTTTCCACATCCTGGACAACACTTATTATTGTCTGCCTTTTTATATAGCCATTCCAGTGGGTTTGAAGTGGCATCTCATTGTGGTTTGATTTGCATTTCCCTGATGATTAGTGATGTTGAGCATCTTTTCATGTGGTTGCTGGCCCACAAATACAAATATGAATATGTATCATGTTTCATTCTGTTGAAGGTGTTGCTTGATGTCCAAAACTTTTTTATTTGGATGAAATCTGATTCACCAATTTTTATTCTTACCTTTGTGCTTTTGGTCCCATTTCTATTTTTTTACAGCAAAAATATTTTTATAGGTAAATAACTTGCAGAGAAAGGTACCCGAACTACAAATAGACAATTCATTGGATTTTCAGAAAGTAAACATACTTCTGAAAAACTGGCACTGAGATTAACAAACAGAAATAACCAGTATCCCAAAGGCTCCCTTCATGGTTCCTCCAAGGTTAACCATATTCTTGACTTCTAGCATCATAGAGAAGTTTTGCCTGTTTGGGGACTTTATATAATTATGCCATGTTGTGTACTTTTTGTTTGTCTACTTTATCTTTGTGCATAGTATTTCATTATATTAATTCTCCACAGTTTATTTTTCTACTGTTGATAGACATTTGGATCACATTCAGATCTGGTCTGTTAGAATGGAGCTTCTGTGAATATTCTAGCCTTTTGCTATGCATAGTTAGAGGGGTAGCATGAGTAGTAGGAAGGGCATAGTTTGGCTATAGTGGATGATGCCAAGTAATTAACCAAAATATTTGCCCTATTTAATATCATTACCAGTCTTAGGAATCTCTTTTTAATAACCAGGAGATGTTTTTCCAGAAGTCATCCTCACCCCTACCATTCAGCCGAATTCACCTCGTGTATCATTGTCCAGAATTTCTGGACATGCAGGTTCCATTCCCTTGAAATGACAAGGCTGTAAGTTTCATTAGGTACATCCTGTGGGGCTGAGGAGGGATGTAGCCTTCCCATAAGCCCTTGGCCTCCTGATAACATAAATACAATTGAAGTTCTGTCCTCATGGAGGCAAGGGGAGGGGAACAGATGGCAAGTGGAAGTCAGCTGTGTCTGCCAAAAGTAGGAACATCTAGTCAAACCAATTAGATGCATCAGTAAAGTGGCTTTTTGCTCCAGAAGATAGCTCTTCTGGAATTACTTTCAAATTTTAACAGGCCTTTTGGTTCAGGGTAGCTCAGTATAGCAAGTCTCAATAAGTATTTTCCACAGTGGTTGTGCTTTTCTCATTTTAATTTGTATTTTTCTAACATTACATTTTCATTAGGCCTGCTATAATAAATTGAAGTCGACCTTTGCACAGGGTAGTGAGTCCTCTTATCTTCATCTCAGAGCCTTACTGAAAATGTGCTGGGAAGTGCTCACTGTAAACCCACAGAAACAGGATTGCCATTAAGTTTTCATTACAGTTTAAGGCTTAACTGCAAATTAATTAAAAATATCACATACGGTATTATATAAAGGCAAAAATAATAAAGTACCTGTACACCTGTCAAATAGTTTTAGATAGCAAAATTATCTTCTGAGATATTTTACTGTGGAGCACGGAGGGTCTTTGCTTTTCTAAGGGGCCCATCTCTATGACTGCATATACGCACAAAATAGTTTTACTCACATATTTCAGTTGTCTAAGACAAATACGCTACCTATAATAAAGACTTCTAGAAAAAATTAAAAAAAAATAGAAACAAAAAAATTTGTTTCTATTTGAAATTATATAGGTTTTTCTGAGAATGGTTTTGTATGGCCAAGATGATAAAGGCACTGAGTAGTCCAGTAAAAGTAGGAATTTGACAACTGTGATTGTGCACATCAGTGGAATAAGTGTAAAACAGAGACTCTGGTTAGTACTGGAGAGACAGGCCCCACTGGTAGGCAAATTCAGGCATAGGCAAGGTTTCTGGTTTTTTTTTTTTTTTTTTTAAAGATTTTATTTATTTATTTATTCATGAGAGACACAGAGAGGCAGAGACACAGGCAGAAGAGGGAGAGGCAGGCTCCCTGTAGGGAGCCTGATGAGGGACTCCATCCAGGGACTCCAGGATCATGCCCTGGGCTGAAGGGAGGCTCTCAACCACTGAGCCACCCAGGTGTCCCAGTTTTTCCTTTTCTGATTGGTGTTCCCCTATCTGCCATATCTGCCTTCTGACTACTTAAAGCACTGTGGTCATTGGTGATTATTCAGTTTGGATTATGTACAAAGTGTAATCATCTTGTTTTAGAAATGTTTTTCCCCTAAGTCAGTGTGAGCTGTACAAAATTGAAGTGCACTGCCATACAAACGTAGGTTAAATTTCCTATCTGAATTGTTGTGCTTTTTCTGGTTCACACCCATTCATGCCTTTCCTGTTCCTAGTTGACCTTTTTTTAAATTTTTTTTTTATTTTTAATTTTTTACCCGAGATGGTACAAGTTCCATCTCAAACAGAGTGATACTTTACCTTGTCACAGCATTGAAAAGAAACTTGGACTCCATAGTTTAGGTCAGTAGGCTAAAACCCACTTTTTGAAATGCCCTTTAAGATAATTTGATCCACATTTGGTTCCCTGTAGCGTTGTTCCTGTGTTAACTGGAGAGTCTTAACACATTTCAGGGAAACGTGGTCCCCTTTCATTAGCACTAGAAGTGATGTGGTTTACAGTGAGTTTCTTGAAGAATGGTTCTTTGTGCTGCTCTCTTGAGCAACAAGTGAGTTGGATTAGTTTGTTATAATATTAAAGTGAATTAAAAACTTACATAAATAAGGAAGTACTTTGTGGGAAAAGCCTAGGTGCAGATTTTTGCAGAGCATTTTGTCTTAAGGATGACAGCAGTCCTCAGTTTTCATTTAGCTGTAGAGCCACATTCCTGTATCGGGGGGAGTGTTTTGCTGAAAATCTGTGACATGCGTTTCTATGTATACATTTATTTCTTCAGCCTGTTGAAGTTCACTTTTCTCAAAGTATTTCGAAGACACAGATGTTTTTATTGGAAAGTTTTATGTCCCTTGCATCATCTCACGTCCATGGAGTTAATGCAGGATTCGTTTTTACTGCAATCCTCAGGGAATTGTGGAGATGGCATTAAGGCTTGTGAAGACCATCCATGTGTCAGGCATATGCTATGTCTTATTTAATCATTAAAATATCCCTTAGAGGAAGATGTTATGTGTATTTTTCAACTGAATGATCTGGTCAAGAGGCGTTAAATAAGTTGCCCCAGGTATGTCGGTAATGGCTAAAGACTCAGACCAAGTAGCATTCTTTACCTTCTACGATATATGCCTTCTCATATTTCTAATAGAATGGTTCTGATTTTTGCCCTAGATAATTGCAATTCAAAAGTAAAAGTGAAAGCCTCTGAATATGCTGTGTTAATAGACAAGTACCTTTTGAGGATTAGAGTGGATTTTCTTTAACATTTTCAGATAAATGCATTTTATTGTGAATTGGAATATTTTAATTGGATTTAAAATATATTTCATGAAAATTAGGTTAATAGGCAATGTAGTAGGTATATAAAGTTGGAATATGAAATTGACAGGTATTTTACAGAGAAATGAAATAGTGTGAGTTTTAAGCCTAATTAAAATCATTTTATGTTCATTCTTATTACTAAAAAGAGCTTAATACTATAATTGTTACCACCAACATACGTGAACGATTAATATATAATAAACAAAGTTGGCACACTTTGAAGATTATAGAAAGACCTTCTTGTAATGCACTGTGTTTTAAAGAGTGTGGGCTGTATGCTGGGGGCAGTTAGAAAACTTAGATGAGCTTTCCTAAGGAGGATGACATCACATTTGCACCTTATAACAGCAAGGTGGGGAATGAATTTGAAATGCCAACTTTGGAGGCATGGAGATTAATTAAGAGACCTGGGCCATAATTCTAGCAATAGATTATGGATATCTTAAACTAAAGTAGCTTGGGAATAAGTCAAGTGGATGGATTTTAAGGAAGTAGAAAATGGCAGGACATAGCTCTTGGTTATTTGTAAGGGAAGAAGATGATGAAAGAGATTTCTGGCGTGGATCCATTAACAGAGCTAGAAGCAAAGAGAGGGTGACATAGCTCTAAGGAATGGTGGAGGGACTTCAATGATGAAATGCTAATTTTATAATATTTCAGTAGGCCGTTTAGTAAAGGAATCTAGACTTGGGACAGATTTTGGTGAAAGATGTTGATTGTGGAATCATGGGCATCTAGATGGCCAGTGAAGACCTGGGAGTGTATAGAATTACCCAACAACAATATGCTCAATGGGGAGAGAAGAGACAAGAGGATATTTTTTCTAGCTCTCTCTCCCTGTTCATCACATGCTTTCTCTCATTGATTAGCCTGCTTCCTGGAAGCATTTGAATTTGTAACTCTGATAGAAGTGATCCAGCTTTCTATAATGGAAAATAAATAGATGAGTTCAGCAGTATAATGAGAAAATAACCAAAAGGAAGGTAGATGAGCATCCCTTTGTTTTCCTAGACTTTTTTTTTTTTAAAGATTTTATTTATTTGAGAGAGAGAGAGAGCATTAGTGGGGGAGTGGGGTGTCAGGGAAGGGAGAAGCCAGCTCCTCGCTGAGCAAATATCCCGATGGGCTCGATCCAGGATCCTGGGATCATGACCTGAACCAAAGGCAAATGCTCAATTGATTGAGTCACCCAGGCACCCCTTCTAAGACTTTTAATACAATTTTAATACAATACCTTTCTCTTGGCCCCTCATCTTTCTCCCCAGTCTCATTGGCTCTGGCCAGCACTTGATATTTTCCAGGGGCTTTCCAGGTAATATCTCTTGTTCTTGTAATGGCCTTAAGAGGTAGATAGTATGATCTCTCTTTTGTAGCAGAGACTCCAAGAGCTCAGATAAGTTCCCCAGGAGCTCAGAGTGAGTAAGAGTGTTCCTTCACATTGGGTGTGCACCTTGGCACTGTGTGCACTGTTGGCATCAGGCACAGCCCGGCAAACCATTTCTTGGTTTGTACACTCTTCCTTCTTTCTCCTTGGTTTCCCTTGTCTCAGGAGAGCACGTTGTGTGTCATTCTTCCACGCACTGTGTGAGGACTTATGCTGTGACAGCTACCCTAACCAGTCTTGTTCTACCCTCCCTCTTTGGATCACAGAGCTGTCCTAGAGGTCGTGGAGCCCAGCCACCCTGGCCACATCCTGGCTCTGTCACTGGTTAGCTGTGTGCCCTTGGGCAGGCTACTTTACCTTCTGTGCCTCCATTCCCTTCTCATTAAGATGGGGTGTTGGTGACAGTCATAGCATCTGTCATGATAAAGATGATGGCAAGGACTGGAGTGAGGTCATGTTTGTAACGAACAGCGCCTGGTGCAGAATGTCCCGGTAGTACATATTAAGTAAATACGGATACCCAAAGCCTCCTCCATAATTTATATTGCAGCTGCCCCTTTTCACTCATCTTTTCCTTCTGTTGAATTAGAAGTTTTATATTTTTATTTATTCATACCCTAATGTATTATAAAAAGATTTGAGGTCTTTTGTGCTTCCAGTGTTGAAAGCAGTGAACGCTAAAACCCAGGTATTACTGGTGCTCAGTAAACGTTTTGTTGAATGCTGCCGTGACTTCAGAACTCTTTTGTCAAATGTGTTTTTTATTCGGGGCTCTGGGGAAAGAACACAGACATTATTTTCTGATCCACCATACAGAGCGAACAGATGCAAGTATTAAATGACTTCTGTTCTGTAACACCAAGACCCTTTGACAGCTCCTTGCCTTCTTTATTATATAGAATAACAAATGAAATATAGAGGTTTAGTTACAGCAATTTAATTGCAGCCATAACCCACAATTCAGATTTTTTTCCCTTGTAAAATAAAAGGGAAATTAAAAAAAAAAGATGGGATATTTCTTGGAAAACAAAGAGACCAATGTCAAAGAATCAATTTTAATTGCTTTTCATCTTTTGTTAAATAGAAATTATTTCAAAATGATGTGTTTGTTTTCTTTGATTTGTATGACTGCCCCAACAAGCCTTTTCCAACCTTTCCTAGTGATTTTCCTGAAGGAAGCTTCCATTTTTAAGAGCCCTCACAGCATCAACATACCCTCTTCCAAAGAGGACAGCAGTATCAAAGCAAACAAAAGGAAATTAGCATTCAAAGAGGAGGTCATTCTGTTTAAAAAAAAAAAAAAATCTTTTTAGAAACTACAGAGAATTCCAGTGCCTTTTGAATTGAGAATTCTGAACATGAAGAACACTATAAATAGCTTTTGATATTAATATATTAATAGATGAAGTTGCCCTGAAATGTTTTAACAGACCCTCCTATTTTTCTTCTACCTATGTAAGAAGATACATAATTAAGTTTAGGCAAACATAACAAGTAAGTGACAGTCAGAGATGGAATTTGAAATAATTTATTTTCCATTTCATGCTTTACAGCGCTTTGTCACTATTATATCTGTCTGCACCTTGGATGTCCTCTGAATAATAGCTGCATAATATATTGAGAGTGACATCTTAAAGTGCAGCAGCACCTGAAAATAATACACATTAAATCTCAGTTTATCTGCAGATGAATGGCCGCTTCAAATAAGGAGGAGTGGATCTGGAGAGAGGGGCTGCTTTCTTGCTCTTCAGTTAATTACTGCTCCAGTTTTGTTACTTAAAACATTTCACTTCCAATTTCCCTGTTGTTTTTAAAATTTGAGTACTTAACGTCAGTCTTTGGTTCAGCCCTCTCAGTATAAGTGTAGCTGGAACATTGTCTTTTCTTTAACTTTTTCTCATTTCATGGCTCTTCCTGAGTGCTCTGGAAATGGATGTTCAGAGTGCAGTAGAGCACTGGTGAGGTGACATTCTTGGCTTCTGAAACTCAGCATCTAGTGGGAAATGGGCTACAACTCTTCACAGTTAAATTTCTTTGGGACCAAGGAAAGCAGTTAAGCAAAATCAGGACACAGAAACCAGGATCCTTTCTTGATGAATCTACAATAGGTAGTGGCCCAGCTCAGAGGACAGACTTGATGACTATGGTTTGGCAGAAAAATGGTTTTCAGGTACAATTGCATCTGAGTTCATAGATGCACTGATTTGTCAAAACTTACAGCAGCTTGTGATTCTCTCTGATTTGTCAAAACTTACAGCAGCTTGTGATTCTCTCTCTCAGGTTTACTTTTGCCCATTGCAAGAATGGATTAAAAGAATATTAAAGGCGCAATATGACTTTGATTTAAATTTGAGCACACTGTGTCGCCTTATTTAAAATAAAGGAATCATTGAGCGCTCACTTCAGCTACCTTTTGATTTTGATTTGTCTTCTGATACTCCCTGTTCACCTTCTTGGATGAGTGGCCTTGCCTGACTGGTTTTATCCTAATGTCTTTATATTCTCTTTCTGCTTCTTTTCTCTATTTCCACCGCCTTCTCAATAATCTTTAAAGAGAAAGAAATCCCAAATCTCTTCCTTCCCTCATTTTATTTTGTTTCTTTGTAGCTTTGTTGGGAGCAGAGCTTTGACACTGTGGACCACACTTTCTTCTAGAAAGCTTTTTCTCTTTTGTCCAAACAGGACTTTGAAATTTCCTGGGTTTCCTCTTGCATATTTGATGTTCCTCCTTTTCTCATCTCACCATTTCTGAAAGCTCAGTCTTCATACTTTTGTCACTCTGTTTTGTGACTGGATCCATGGGTGAATAGACTCTGTAGGTCTAGCTCTCTAGATATCTAAGGCTATCTGCACTCAGTACCAGCAGCCCCTCTTTTTTAAGGCAGTTCTTCATTCTGCATCACTTACTCAAGGGAAACCAGTTGGACCACTGTGATGTAACTTTCAACTCTTCTCTACAACTGAACTCCTCTTTCTTTTGGTAGGTGGTCCAAGATGGAAACCCAGTTCTTCCTTTCCCTTTGTATCTGCTGGTTCAAGTTGTATCTGTTTCCATCTCCATCATCTGTGTCTTCAGCCTATCAAATGCATGTGGAGGCCCAGGAGGATAGGTAGAGTTTGGCTAAGTCTCAGGATAGGATAGGGAATGGCATTCCAATTGAATGGAACATAAAGTAGGGAGGCTGTTGTGAATGGTCAGGAGTCATACTTGAGTATTTTGGAGATAGGATGGGGAGGGATGGGGTAAGAGAAATGTAATTTTGTGTGGGCAGGAAATAAAGCAAATTAGACATTTTGGAACAGAGGAAATGTGGTGGAAGCTGCATGAAATAGACCTCAGTTGAGCTTATAATGCAAACAATTAGGAGCCAGGAAAGGCGTTGGTGAGTTGGAGATAAAGGGGTGAGTGGGGGGGTTCAAGGTCTCAAGCCCAGGAGGTTGGGGCTCCGCGGTAAGACAGTAAGAGGGCACCTCAGAAGGGAGCTGATGTCGGCTCTTAGAGATACTTAGCTTGAGCTGACAGGAAGCCATCTGAAAGGAATTGTCCATCAAACATCTGAGGGTAGGAGATTTCACAGAACTTGGGTGAGCCAGTGCATAGGGCTGGAGAACGAACTTTGTGAGTCATAAGTGCCTTTTCTGCTTTTTCCATTCCTTGTGATTCATTCTTTTGTACTTTAATGCTGTCGTGTTATTTATGTTAATAATAAACCTCATTTATCTTGAAGATAGCTTTCTGTTAGGCTGCCATGAAATCTTCAAACTTATTTTTCTCGGTGACAAATAAGTGATTATAAGGCTATGGCTTGTCACAGTTTCATAACTTTGGACAAATTTATCTGTTGCTGTGAGTTAAGTACATTAAGATTAACGTTTCACGGGTACTAATGGCATAGTGGCATAATCAATTGCAGGAAATTTGAATTTGTGAGCCCTATAGCAAAAGCTTAAAGATTTTTCTCTGAAACTATAAAAGGATGCTTTACAGTTATCATATGGTTAGGTTTCTTTTTTTTTAATAGGAAGGAATGATAGTCATGATGCTGATAAGAGTAATAACGGCTCTTTGTTTTTTTATTTCTCTATAATATGTACATTGTTAACTCACATGAGGCCACATACATGGAGGCCTCGTGGTTGGGCAGTGGTGAGGGCTGGGGGGAGAACAGTGAGAAGTGAGGAAAGACTCGGCTTTGATAGAGAAAGCCATTTCTACTTGGACATACCCAAATTGGGAGAAAGCCAACACCTTTTGTCCTTTGAGGGAGAGTCTCTGAAGGGAGAGCTGAGAACTGCCCTGTTGCCCTGTTGTTTTGGTTGAAGAATTCTCCTCTCTTTTTCAACTACTGTCTTCAGGAACCGTAGCAGGAGTTGGGGTTCAAAGGGCAGGAGGCAGGCTGTCTGACACCTGCCGTGCTGTGTGTTTAGGCCTCAGAAGGCCATAGTGAGGCTGAGGTCTGCAGTCCCCTTCAGTGCCATGGACCCTGATGGAGCAAGGCAGCCGTGCAGAGTGGGCCTGTCGTGAGTCGAGGCAGCAGATGTAGTGATAATGCTGCCCAACCCCTACTATACTCCTTGGAAACGCTGAGGGGCATTTATATACTTGAGCTTCACTATCAAGTAAGCTGCTCTCCATTCTCAGAATTCCTCACCCTGCTTCTCTGCATTTGCTGCCTGCATATAATTAATGCTAATGAGCACAAAACGTGCTAGAAATCTAGGAATAGTGAGAGTACTCGGGGCGGGCAGAGAGAGGTGTGAAGAAGCCAAGCTGGGAAGATCCAGCTCTCCTTATGTTACAGATCCTGATGCTCAGACGAGTTAGTGACTTGTGAAGTTTGCAGAGCTAAAGAGCTATGAACTGAACCAAGAGTCTAATAAGACTTGGGATTGCTGGCTCAGAGACCTTTTAGGAAAGCATGTTGCTTCTAAGAATTTATCAGTAGGGTTGCCAAAGTGCCCTGTGTCCCTGCCTCTGCACTCTGTAAAGTCCTGTGGACCAGACACAGCCCCCAGAGCCTGTCTCGACTGTCACACTTTGAAACTAGCTTCCGAGTTCCCTTCAGTGGTAACAATTATCTGCTTGGACTTCTACTAAAACTTCCCTTTGACTTGTTGGGTTGCTTCATCATTTTCTAAAACCATGTTCTTTAGTGTCAGAAGGCTTTCCCTTCAAACTCATTTGTCCCTCAGCAAATTTTGGAATATATAATTTTACTCCTGTGCATGTATAGTATATCATGCACTAATACGTATTTTATCTTCTGTCTTTTTCTGTATATATAATTATTTTGTGAAGCATAGGGAAACTGAAATTTTAAAAAGGATAAAAAAAAAAAGAGTAGAAGTTCTGCTATGTATTTTCTGAGCACCTGTGAATTGTTTTGTATCTCCATTCCCCTTCCCTACAGGAACCATGCTTAGGCTTAGGAGAGTAAATTCCAAATACTGTCACTTTGTTAGAGTTCCTTGTCTTTATTCCTGTTGCTACTAGTCTTGTTCATATTTCAACCTCCATTTGTCTTCACACTTTTGGTTTGTTCATTTGTTTGTACAACCTGTTTATTGGTCAGGATTCTCTAGTGAAACAAAATATATATTGAGAATACATATGTGAGACACACACAGAGAGAAAGAGACAGAGAAACTAAGATTTGTTTTAAGGAACTGGCTCATGTGATCACAGGAACTGGCCAGTCCAAAACCTGCAGGGCAGGCCAAAATTTGGAAACTCAGGTAGAGTTTGTAAGTGTCATAATCTGGAAGTAGTATTTCTTCTTCAGAGGACCTCAATCTTTGCTCATAGGCCTTCACCTCATTGGATGAGGCCCACCCACATTATGGGGATTAATCTGACTTAAATGTTATCATATCTTTAAAAACTACCTTCCCAGCCATCTAGACTGGTGTTTGACAAAACAACTGGGCACCATAGCCTAGCCATGTTGACCCATAAAATTAACCGTCATGTACATCTGGCATGATTTTACAGCTAGAGCTTTTGTAATGTCCTCCTAGCTTATCTTCCAGCCTCCTATGCCTGTCTTCCACTTCTTTTCCACCCTCATACTGCCACAGGACCTTAGAAGGACAGACAGTGGCATGGGTGAATTTGATTCTAAGCAGAAAAAATAATAATACTATTCACTGGGCTAATGTATTCTTTAGTATTCCCCAAAATATAGTTAGGAAAAAATTTAAAGTTAATGTGCCACCTGAACCTCTCTAGCTTCTAGCTTCATCTTTCTCATCACAGATACCCATATACTCTAGCTACCCTCCGAGGAAGAGGTACTTTTAGTTCTTTGTATACACTGATAATTTCCCATCTCAATGGCTTTGCTTTATGAAATAGAATCAAGATTAATATGAGGCAAAATATAAGATGATAGGAATAAGGAGGGGGTATGGGAGAATCAATATGAGTAATTCAAAATTTTGAGATCTGAAAAAACTTTTTTGAGGTCAGGGGAGAGAAAAGAATGAGATAGAGGGTGTTATGGGCTGAATTATGCCCTCCTTCCCCGTATATGTTGAAGTCTTCACTCCTGCTACACCAGGAAGTAATATTTGGAGACAGGATCTTTTTTTTAAATAAATTAATGTTTTATTGGTGTTCCACTTACCAACATACAGAATAACACCCAGTGCTCATCCCGTCAAGTGCCCCCCTCAGTGCCCGTCACCCCCACCCCCTGCCCTCCTCCCCTTCCACCACCCCTAGTTCGTTTCCCAGAGTTAGGAGTCTTTATGTTCTGTGGAGACAGGATCTTTATCAAGGTAATTAGTCTAAAATGAGGTTGTTCGGGTGGGCCATCATCCAGTATGGCCGGTGTCTTTATATAAGAGGAGGAAATTTGGACATGGTCACACACAGGGGAAAGATGATGTGAGGACACAGGGAGAAGGTGGCCATCTACAAGCTAAAGAAAGAGGCCTCAGAAGAAACCAAACCTGCTGCACTTTGATCTTGGACTTAACAGCCTCCAGAACTGTGAGAAGATAAGTTTCTGTTGTTTGCACTGCCTGGTCTGTGGTGCTTTGTTACTGTGGCCCTAGCAAACCAATACAGATGGAGTGGGGGCTTGGGGAGCACAGAGTGAACTGGAGCGGAGAGGCCCCAGAAATGTGGAGTGTAAGGTTAGTGGATTGTGCCTCTCAGTTACTACTACTAGGTTACAGCTGATTTCCAAACATGTTGGAAATTTGCCTGGTCCTTGAGTAGACCCCATTCTAATGACGTGGAAAGGGGATTTCTAATGATATTTGGCCTTTTTAAAGTGAGAGCAAGAGCCTCCACACGAAGAGGGTTTCCAGTAAGTAGGAGAACAGAGCTGTGTTTCCAAATTTTGGGTCCCTTGTTGATTGTGAGGGGGGGATCTCTTCTGCCACTGAACTGCCAAGTCCCAGGTGATCATTTAAGACCCAGATGGTAGAAGGAAAACAGGTGGTAGAGGACCTCTATTTCATTTCGTGTTATGTGCTAGTCACACAAGAGTCTTAGCGATCTTCCAATTATCCTTTTTTAGCTGAGTGCCAGCATTTCCTTTTTTTTAAATAGAGTGTTTCTTTAGAATACTTTTAACTTTATAGGAAGATCGTGGAAATAGTACAGAAAGTTCCCATATAACCCATACCTGGTTCCCTTGTTATTGATATCTTACCTTAGCATGTTACATTTGTTATAATTAGTGGACCAAAAATTATACATTAAGCTTTAATTTTATTTAATTTCCTTGGTTTTAAACTAACTTATTTTCCAAAAGCTCCCCATGATACTGTTACATTTAGTTCTTATGTCTCCTTAGGCTCCTTTTGTCAGTGACATTTTCTCAGGCTTTCTCGGTTTTTGTTGACCTTGACAGTTTTGAGAAGTACTGGTCAGGTATTTTGTAGAATGCCCCTCTACTGAGATCTGTGTGATGTTTTTTCATAATTAGGCTGGGGTTATAGGTTGTTGGGGGGGAAGACTACAGGGATAAGATGTCATTTTCACCACATCATGTCAAGGGTGCAGTCGATCAACACGACTTAGGGCTGTTGATGCCGACTTTGCACACCTGGCCCAGGGAGTGTTTGTCTGGTTTTTTTTCCACTGTGAATTTACTCTCTCAGACAAAGTTGCCATGTGCAGCATCCACTTAAGGAGTGAGGACCCTCAGTTTTTTAAACACAAAAGAATCATGAAGCAGGTTTTGAAGATTGGGTGTGAGTAATGATGCTGCTCAATTATAAGGAGTGGCAAGGCAAAACACAAAAACAAATCATGGGTATTTTTGGGTTGTTTTGTTTCAGAAAAAATACCCCATAATGTTGCTATGAGAAGTAAGAAAAATGTTGATTTGAACCTTTGTGATTTGTCAAATAAAAATAGATTTCAACCTTGGGCCTCCTTTGTTTATTTAATTAAGGCAATCAGTTCTTATCTGTACACTGTACACTTATCTCTACCACTAGGACTCCGTGCTATTGTTGCAGCCAGAAGAGGAAAGATTAAAATTGGTCTGTCTTTCGTTATTAATTGAAATGTTATAGAGCATTGTTTTCTCAAAGGCAGTGCCTTGACAGTTACATTTAGTGGGTGGTCACGGTCCATGTTGGTTTTCCATAGCCTGTCCTAGCTTGGCCTTGAATGTGGTCTTTTTCTAGGTTAGGGTTTCTATTACAGGCAGAGGACTTCATTACCTCCCTCTAGCGGTCAGCTTTGCTATTTTGAGTTCTAATTGGAGAAATTCAGTAGTAGAAGAATCAAATTAGTGACTATTCTCATGATGATTTTCCTCCACGTTTTAATACGGATGCTAAAATGACATGGTGATTGAATTTTAGCTATGTCCTTTTGGATTAGAACTAATTTTTAAATGAGGCAGTGTTTTGGAGTGACATGGTGATTGAATTTTAGCTATGTCCTTTTGGATTAGAACTAATTTTTAAATGAGGCAGTGTTTTGGAGTGGTAAGTAATTATAACTTGATTAAAAGCTATAGTGATGAAGATAGCATTCTAGGCAGAAGGTTTACCTAGCTACTGTTTTACTAAGAACCTCAGTGGGCATTTGATTTTAACCAGGGAATTGAATTTGCCTTCTTGCAAGTGTTTTATCAGTGCTGTAGGAGCAAGTGCATATTCTAGATAAACTTGAAAGCTACAAAGCTTTATGAAGCTAGGAGTGAGGGAGTCCTCTAGAGCATTGTTTGTCATTCCTTCACAGATAAAATTTTATCTCCGGTGCAGGAAATGGCCTTCTTTTAGGGCTCTACATCAACATTCATTATATTACCATGACTTTAAGAAGATGCAGCATTATAGGGAGCTATCTCTGTATATCCTTAGAGAACTGAAATAATTTACCAGAATTTGAGGCTGGCTTTGTCTTATTTTTGATGGAAATACTGGGTGACACAGTATTCAATTTTGCAGGTACTAATCCCTGGCATGAGTGCTGGTGTTTATGCCCAAACCCAGAGTTTTGTTCTATTGAGAGCCAGATGGGATAGTATTTAAGGAAAGGCAACTAAATCAATGTGAAATCTGCCAGTCGCGTTAGTTATGCTCCTGATTAGGCCCTAAAGCAAGAGGCAGCGATCCACTGAGCATCACCTCTGTTCAGAAATAAGGAAAAAAACTCATACAGAGAACCTGTGTTAAAGCAGTGGTCTGGGAGATCCCTGGGTGGCTCAGCGGTTTGGCACCTGCTTTCGGCCCAGGGCGTGATCCTGGGGTCCCGGGATCTAGTCCCGCATCGGGCTCCCTGCATGGAGCCTGCTTCTCCCTCTGTCTGTGTCTCTGCCTCTCTCTCTATCTGTGTCTCTCATGAATAAATAAATAAAATCTTAAAAAAAACAAAAAGCAGTGGTCTGTTTGTGTTGACTTGGGATACTTTTGTTGTATGTGATACCATAGAGATGTAATAGATACAATTAAGGAGAATTAATCTATCTTTGTTTTTCTAACTGGAAATACATTAATAATGAGGTGACCTGTCTGTTGTTTACTCAGCTCCATCTTATCCACTGGAACTCGACCCTGTTTGGCAGTATTGATGAGGCCGTGGGGAAGCCGCATGGCATTGCCATCATTGCTTTGTTTGTTCAGGTAAATGGTCTCCTCCTGTGGTTATTGTATTGTTCAGAGATGCTTATTTCTAATTCCTTTGCAGAATATTTTCTGTTCTCTCTCCATTTTATTACTTTTTAAACTCCTGTACAGAGAACACAGATAATTTAAAAACAGAAAACTTGATTTTTCTGGCTGGTGAGAGAGCAGCCATATTCATTGGTAGAAAATGGTTTATTTAGTTAGTAGAAATTTTCTTCATGCTGGCCTTTAGGGTCTTTGGAGAAATGATGTCGAAAATGTCTCCTGAAGGTAGGAGTTCATTTTATTAATGAAAAAGAATTTTTGAAAATGTTTTTGGACTCTGGCTTACTGCAAAATTGAAGAAAAATCAATAATGTAATCATGTAGCAGATTCTTTTGCCTCTTTGTTATTAATAATTTTCACTCTTAAGATGATTTGAAGTGTCCAATAGAAAACACTGATAAAATAAGACTGGCAAAGATCTCGGTGGATATAGTCAATTTAAAGTTTAGATTTGAGCTCTGTGCTGGGCAGAGGATATTAATTAAATTTTGTGAAACATACGAAAACAGATCACATACTTTCAAAAGTAAAAATTTAATCTAGTTCCTCGCCACCCCCCACCGCCCATCGTGAATCTCTTTACCTTTGTCTTATCATCTGTTGGATGTCCTAAAAGATGAAGAGATGGAAGAGACCCTGCTTTCCCCCTGCCTTCCCTATCCTACAGGAGAGAAACCAAGGGCCAGAGAGGTCAGTCACTGTTCACAGTCACACACAGTCACTGTCAAGGGTCAGAAACCATTGCTGTAACTCTGTAACTCTGTTTGGTTCCAGGCTGCTTCCTGGAAAACGTGGGCCTGGAGTAGTAATATTAGCATAGTGATCATTAGTAACTTAATTTTCCAAAGGGAATTGGGCCTTTGCAAACCTGCTTTCTTTTGTGTGGTACATATTTCAATAGTATTATTAAGTACAACAATTTTCCATTATAAATTTCTTTCTCAGGTATTTGTCTGTTGATGGTTGGAAGCAGTCACCTGGTTTTAGCCTTTTAATATTTTACAACCAGTATCTTGAAAGTATGACAGGTCATAGAATTTAAAAGCAAATTCTTAGAGTTTTAAATGAGCCTTTTTAATGTTCATTTCATGGCTTTTTTTTTTTTTTTTAAGCAAGGGCCTATATTCCTTCTATTTTATAACTGCATTATATAAATAGAATGAAATCACAGTATCAAGATATTGGTAAAAATGTTTTTAAATATACACATACATTTTGATAATCTTTAGTGCACAAAAGTAGTAACTGCTGAAGTCCATTTTTGTGACCTGAAGAAGTTAATAAAGCACCCAAAATTGAGAAGTTGAGGCTATAGAAGTAGAAGGCAATGTCTTGTTATTTAAAAATAATAAAATAAGAATAAAATAGTACAAATAACTGAGCAGTCATATCTAGAAGGAACACAAACATGTTAGTTTCATCTCTGGAGTTGGTATTCAATAAATATTTGTGGATGGAATTAAGTATTAAAATATTTTCACTTAGTGATCCTTAGCCTATTACAGGTGGGGACTGAAGGAGCTCTAGATTGGAAAGCCAGGATTCTGGGGACTTGCATCACTAGTCCAGGAAGAAGCACATCATTGTAGGCAAGGGGAAGCCTGAGAGCAGGCACACTTGTTCTAATTGGCCCCAGGTTTGCTGTGAGGAGACGTTCCAGTGATCTAGGAGAGAGGAAGGTTTCAGAAAACCTGAGAGTGGAAGTTCATGAAGGAAAGGAGGACTGATGAGGAGGGTCCACTGAAGCAGAGCGGAGTGGGTCTGACGTCCATCTGGGGCTCTCACACTTGGGCAGGAGCAGGGGAATGGGAGCGGGGAGGCAGAGGCAATGTGCACAGGTTTCCCTTTTGAGAAGCGTGGCTCAAGAAAAGAAACACAGATGGGGTAATAGCTCGTGCTGATGTACAGGAATGTCCTCTTTGTTTTTTTTTAAAAATCTGCGATCTGCCTGTATTTTTATTCTGAGCAAAAAGCACTAGTGCAGACTCAGAGTTTAAAAATACTGGGGGGGGGGGGGGGGGAAGGGATAGTTGATGTGAAAGAGTCCTGGAGGAGACAGGAGGATGCTGAATGGAGAGTTTTGTGGCTAGCCTAACCCCGGATAGGAGGGGGCACCCACCCTTTCTCCAAAATAGAAGGTCAGGAAGAAAACATGGGTAGAAATGGGATGAATTTAAAGGTGAAGAAAGGCAGGAAATTAGAAGAGCTCATGCCTGATGGCCTTATCTGTGAGACCTACAAAGCAAAAATATTTATAGTGTAAGGGGGAAGCATGGGTGGAGGATTGGGTTTTGAAATAGCCCAGGAAGGGAACGATGATAGACTTGACAGTCAGTGTGGGAGACCCACTTGTGACTGAACATCATAGACTATACAGAACAGGATACTGTAGATTGTTCTCTATCCAAGTTAAAGAGTAGAAGATTCTAGCAGATTGTTGCATTGATCTCTCGTAGAGCAGATGATTTTGGAAGACACAGGGTTAGAGACTTGAGGGTGGTTGGAGAGGTGTCGTTCAGGTAGGTGGGAAGGGAAGGAGACAAAGCCCAGATGCTCCTGAACCGTGGCTCCTTAGATTAGTGAGTGGAGAGAGAGAAAAGAGGGTAAGAGCTGATGCATGAGAAGCTTTGCTCAGAGGGAATGGTCTTTGGAGCTGAAGTTTTCAGAGTGAAAACAAATTCAGGGTGTGTTCCCAGGTTGGGTGCTGAGGTGGAATGGAGCTGAAAGCCTACGAACTGAGGGGCGGTCAAGCTGCATTCCAGGGTGTTGAAGTCCTCCATAGTAGCAGCGGGAGGTGATGACTATCAGGGAGTGGCCAGCAGGTCATTTTTAAAAAACTTGGTGACAGCATTATTTTGCAACAAGTAGAGCGTGGTGGTATCTGAGGAGGATGGTCCACCCAGAGAAGGACGGCCTTGTGCCCGTGGGGCAGAGTATCCACCAGTGGGTGACAGCAGGCCACTGACCACAGCCTTCAGCCCTGTCCCTGGAGGAAATGGCCCAGTGTCCGCTCTTAAGGCCCGGGAGAGCTGTGCCTTGAGCAGACATGAGGGGTTCGCGCAGACCAACAGGTGGTGGTAGAGCTTGGCAGAGATGGGCAGCATCCTGTTCCAGAGGGCACAGCGGAATGAGGTGAGATAGAGTGAGAAGTTGAAAAACACAGGGCCAGGGCTGGGCAGGGCTGATGGTTTGTGTTTTGGATGGCAGCGAAGGATGGCCAAGGTGAGAGGGAAGGAGGTGTTGGTCTCATGGTTGTTGGCACACGCTTGGCTCCAGGCTGTTATCACCTGGACTGCTCTAGAATTCTGGGGACTGGGCTGTACAGAGTTTCATCTGTACTTGCTCTTTGGTGTTTATAACCTCTTCCTACAAGCAATCTGGCAAAGAAGGAAAGAGAAGAGATGCAGCAATAGCTGGAGTTTGTTGCAGGTTTAAAACTCTTGCCCACAAAGTATGGAATCTTTATAGAAGGACGAGCCAGTGATAGTTAAGTGTTACTCTATGTAAAAACTGTACCTGATGCTGTTTGGCATGCCAAGTAAGGATAATAATGGATGATATTAATTGAATTAGGAAGGTCCATGCCCTCTTCTAAGGTCCTTGTTAGAGTCTCTTACCTTCAACCCCTGTCACTTTACCCGCCTGCCTGCTCTCCCCCACTGTATAGATGAGGAAGCAGAAGGACATAGAAGTTAACTTGCTTAAGGCTAAAAACTTGAGTCCAGATCAGAACCCTGGGCATCCAGTGTAAGTGGCCTTGCCCCCAAACTACTACAGTATGTGGCCTTACAACATTCAGATAAGGATTCTTCAAAGAGCTGTAATCTGACAGAAGATACATGAAAGGAAAACAGATGCCAACTGAGGCGTCATCCTCCAAATGCCACATCATGGTTAAAGCAGTACAATGAAGAGAGGTCCGTTGCCCTTGCAGATTGGCAGAGGCTTCTGCTAATGCCTAGGCTTCTGCACTCAAGAGTACGTTTGCCTTACATGTTACTTTTTTAACTTCAGAGAATTCATTTTCCATCTTTCACGCCAGTCTGAGGAATTGCAGACACTTGAGAAACAGTAGAAGTCTTGACTGTTTTTGAATTGCTTGTCTTAGATTATGTAAGTTTCTTGTCTCTCTTCCTTCCTCTCTGCTGCCCCTTCGGCTGGCACATTTCACATTTGGTGCATGTGGAGAGAAACTGAGAGTGTGGACACGTTGGCAGCTTTTCTAGCTCCTATAGGTCATCCTGCACAAATTTATATGGAAGAGAAAAAGCAAATGATAACATTGTTTATCTGAGATTTTAAAATATTTCTTATTATTGTCCTCCATTGTCAGGGACCATTGAAACCTGGTTGAAACATAGAAATCAGGTGGCCTTTAGAATTTTCACAGTTAAAGTCAAGAATACTTAGTGTCAAATTTCTTTGAAGTCTCACACACTTTGGAGCATTTTATACGCTAAAAATATGTAAGGATATATAGTATTTTAAAATAGAAGGCTATGAACAGCATATTCTGATGTATTTAAGAATAAAATTATACAGTTATATCCAGTAGTAATCAAGAGATGTCCTGATGTTGCTGACTTTAACATATGAAATCACAATCTTACTTTTCTGAATATTAAATATTTCAGCATAGATACAGTCTTTATAACAATGGTCTAGAAATGCCAAAGGTAAAAATGAAAGGATTTGGAATGTGATGAGCAATTTTAATTCAGAAATAGCCTTGAAATGTTTATATCACAGTATTATATCATCGGATACACAATTGACCCTTGAACAAACATGGCTTTGAACTGCATGGATCCACTTATACATGAATTTTTTTACAGTAGTGTAAATGTATTTTCTCCTTCTTCTGAACTTCCTAATAACATTTTTTTTCTATCTCACTTTTTTGTAAGAATGTGGCATATGATACATAATAATATTCAAAATATGTGTTAATTGACTAGTGTTATCAGTAAGGCATTTGGTCAACAATAAGCTATCAGTAGTTAAGTTTTTGGGAATCAGACATTATATATATGTAATTTTCTTTCTGTCTCTCTTTTTTTTAGGTTTTATTTATTAATTTATGAGAGACACAGAGAGAGAGGCAGAGACATAGGCAGAGGGAGAAGCAGGCTCCCTGTAAGGAGCCTGATGTGGGACTTGATCCCGGATCCTGGGATCACTCTCTGAGCTGAAGGCAGACACTCAACCGCTGAGCCACCCAGACATCCCTATATATGTGATTTTCAATGGCACAGGAGTCAGTGCCCCTAACTCCCTCATCGGTCAGGAGTTAACTGTTATAGCACAGTGGGTGATAATCTATACACAGCAAGGTGTATTTACAATGAATTCTTAAAGCTGTCTAAGAACTAATACGTTCTTATATTAGCCTCTCTTACACCTTCAATTGCCTTATGTAGCTATTGATGTGGTTATTAATAAAATGGTCATTTACTTATTCCCTGAGAAGGCAATTCAGGGAGACTTGAGCTTCACTTTCTGTTAGTTATTTTGAATGAAAGCTAAGTATTTAAAAATTGTTGTGGTATGGTTTATACTTTATGCATTTCAGATAGGAAAAGAACACGTAGGCTTGAAGGCTGTGACCGAAATCCTCCAGGATATTCAGTACAAGGTAAGTTATTGTTTAAAAGCAAATAGAAACACTGGTCTTGAAAGAGGTCCCCAAGATCACTCTCAGATATGATGCTTCACTCAGAGGGTAGCTATTCTCATGGTTGTAATTTATTCCAGAGGAAGGACCCACGTGTAAAAATGAGGTCAGTGCAAAAGTACGTGGGGGTAAAGTCCAAGAGAAGCCAGGCACGAGCTTCCAGCTGTCTCCTCCCAGTGGAATCACAAGGGGATGAACCTCAGTCTTTTGGCAGTGATATGCCATGATATGTGTGAAATGTTACCAACCAGAGAAGCCTTGCTTCGTGTACAGGGATTTTATTAGGGGTCAGCTATAAGAGCACGCAGTGTCTGTGTAATGACCCTCAGCTGCTCCAACGCCATCCCTCCTACTCCCAGCCCCAGCAAAACCAAGCTGTCATCATAAGTCACATTGTCAGGATAAACCAATCTGGTCCAACATAGCCCAAGCATAGCCCAAGGCCTTAGGATACAAAAACACTCTTGTCAGACAGAATGTTGTGAGACCTCGGAGCCAGTCCTCAAGACAGACATCTTTTTGAACAGCTCAGTCTGCTGAGTTAACCCTTCCTGCCCACTGGTTATAGGAAAGTTGTGTAAGTGAAACAAATTAAAATTATGGCAACTATACTTCAAAGCATTTATGCTAAAAAAAGAAAAAAAGACAAATACATGTAAGCTGTAAGATCCTATATCTCAGAGAAAGTGATTTGGTTTGATGCGACTCTGGCGTGATTCAGCCCAGCTTTGCCTGGAAGCCCAGTTCTGTTACAACCAGTACTTTCTATGCTTTTATTGGATGGATTGAATCGGAGAGGCCTTGGAGGGCAGTAGTTTAATCCTGAATGGCTACGAGAGATACAGTGCAGAGATCCAAGGACCCAAGGCCGATCCAAAAATCAATGAGAATGAAGTTTGATTAGCTCTAAGCCAGAACAAGCCCAGGGCGTCTTGGACCAGGCAAGAACATCCACCATAGATTTCCCAGGCAGGCTTAGAATAAATCCAGCTACCAAGAGAAGGCACAGACTAGTCAAAAACCTGGTAAGGAGGCGGAAGGGTACATTTTGACTGACATTTGTCTTAATGGCTTGAGAAACGTTCTTTTATTCCTTCAGCTCATACGACATTCTTTTTTATGGAATATAGGGGGCTGGTGGGAAGCAAGTGAGCTGGATTCTTTAATGTGTCAAGTGGAAGTGAGAAAGAGACTACGAGGTTACGCATTCACTTGCCCTGTTATGTCTGCATTGATAGAGTAATCTTAAAAGAGATCTCCAACTACCGTGACAAATCTTTTTGTCTCAAGGGCCTGAGCAATTTAAGTGGCACTATTTAAAATAGTGATTGCAAATGTGAACTGTTGAGTAATGGCACAAATATTTTATTGAAGTTATTTTTATTTTTTAAGATATTATTTCTAGAGATATTATCTCTAAGAGAGACATAGAGAGCACAAGCAGGAGGAGTAGCAGGCAGAGGGAGAGGGCGAAGCAGGCCCTGTGAGGAGCAGGGAGCCTGATGTGGGGCCCAATCCCAGGATCCCGGGGCATGACCTGAGCCGAAGGCAGACGCTTAACTGAGCCACCCAGGTGCCTCTGGAGTTATTTATTTTAATTTTATTGAAGTTTAAAAGCAGCTTTGATAAAAGTTGATTAGAATTGAATATTTTCTTTTTTTTTTTTTTTTAAAGGTTTATTTATTTACGTGAGAGAGAGAGTGCAGGCTGGAGGCGCAGAGAGAGGGAGAGAGAATCTCAAGCTGACTCCATGCCCAGTGCACAGTGCAGCATGGGCTGAACCAAATACAAGAGTCAGACACTTAAGCGACTGCACCACCCAGGCGCCCTTAGAATGGAATGTTTTCATTCAGGTGTTAGTTTTCACTCTCTGGAGGACAGGACATCTAGAACATAGAGACAAGTTATCAAATGCAAATGAAACAAAATGCAAATTTAGGAGACAAGTTGTGATGCCAAGAAGGTTAAGAGTGGAGGTCAGAGTAGCAGGAGGAAGGTTATTTCAAAAGAATTCTCTGAACCAGGGTTCAGGCATTTTACAGCAAAAGCCCAAGTTTCTGGTGTGGATGTGCTCAGAGCAGGAAAAGTAGCTGGCGTGGGCCAGATAGACACTAGGCAGACAACTGGAAGTTTTACTCCAGGAATTATAGGGAAAATCAAACTGTAGTAGCAAAGAAATAGCCACAGACTCAGGAGTGTCTTGTTGGAACCAGATGCTTTGGCTCTGGTGAGAGGACAGAGTGAGATACCTACAGACCCATCTGGTCCAGGATGTTACTCAGAAAAGGCATCAATCTGGGTTTTTAGTGCTAGTAATTTTTTTTTATTCTAAAATTAAGAAATTTTATGTTAACATAGGGTGATTTTTTTTTTCTCTTTCAGGGGAAGTCCAAAACAATACCCTGCTTTAATCCTAACACTTTATTACCAGGTACGTGTTATCTTTATCGCATAAGATCAGTTGTAATTGGGTGAATATGATTGCATTGTTTCCCTCAAAATGCATGTAATGATATATTATTAGTTAATAAAGTTTCTTTACAATTCGCTTTCTCTGTAGTAAGTATCAGTTTCTGATTGGTCTAAACATGAGAGTAAACATTTTGAAGTAATAAATGTTTTGTCACTTTTGCCATTATTCTCTGAAGAGTTTCCTTTGGATTTTCATTTGCAAAAATCGCTACCTCTGTGTAGAGCATGAACGTAATAACAATACTTTGATATACTTCTAGGATTGGTCAGTGAGGTTCTTACTAATCTCTAGAGTGAAATAAAGTTTATATCATTTTATAAGGTAAACCCTTTGCAGTGATACTATCATATAAGTGTTAGTCTAATTACCTCGGCATACCTAAACATATAAGAATTATGTATAAAATATTCGAAACATAGTTTGTAGTTAAAGGTGTTTTGTGCAAGATTTTGGTCTTCACTTTGTTCTGTCTAAATTATGTGCTGTTACTTAGTTTTTTGATCAAAACCAAATGTGCTGATGCATTGTATCTTCTATGCCCTATGTTTAATTGCTCTAGAACAAACCAGTTTTTGTCATGTGTTGAACATTTAACCATCGTACTGGATTGTGAATGCCTCTAATGCAGAGCTAAAAGATTTCATAGGAATGCTTTCTTTTGTCCTATCATACTAGGACTTTAATATTTTAATAATATTTAAAATATTATTTTAATATTTTAATTAGTTTTAATTATCTCAGAGATAACTAGAACTGAATAGTTAGAAAAACAGACTTTGAAGTCAGACTGCTTGGGTTTGGATCCTGGCTCTGCCAGTTATTAGTTGAGTGACCTTGGGTAAGTTATGTAACCCTCTGTCGTTCAGTTTCCCCATCTGAAAAATGGGGCTGATAATAGTACCTGTCTTGTGGGTTTGTTGTGAGGGTTAAATGAGTTCATGTAAAATGCTTAGAATGGTGCCTCACATGTAGTAAGTATTGGGTTAGGTGTGAATAAGTCAAGTAAATCCTTCAATAAAGTAAAACATATCACAGATACACTTTTTCCAAAGTGACTAAACTTGATACATACTTACACATATATATGTGTATATCAAGTTTTATAGCCACCTTTGGATTACATAGTGATACCTAGATGGAAGTCACTATAAATAATAGAGGGTTTATCACATTTTCCCATTGGTTATTTTCTCAGTGATGATTAGTTTAAGAATTCATGTGTGAGGCTGTAATTTAAAATGACCTCATCCTGAAAAGTGTTGTTCAGACAATTTGTAACTTTGAGAATTATTGTTGAAATATTCACAATTATTGTTAATTAACTAACTTTTCTGTGACATGTCCACATGGTTGCACAGATCCTTTGCTGCGGGATTATTGGGTGTATGAAGGTTCTCTTACCATTCCACCTTGCAGCGAAGGTGTTACCTGGATATTATTCCGATACCCTTTAACTATATCCCAGCTGCAGGTGAGTACGGCACTTTAAATCTTTCAGAAGTTCTGAGTTAAAGGTTAAATATTGTTTCTGCAAAAGGGAAACGTCTGTTGTATGCTTTAGTTTCCTTTAGATCAGTCATGTCTTTGCAGATGAAAGTTAGATGTTTTGAACCAGTGAAAGCAATGGAAAGGTCAGGGATGAATAAAACCCAGCTGTCATTTATGATCTGTATTTTAAAAGTTTTTATAGAGTAAATAGAAGTCACTGAAATAGTCAGACTTTTGATTAGTCTAGTTATTTCTTTATGTGGGATTTCCCAGGATTGGAGAGGAGAGAGTTTTGGAAGTGAAAATGTTGGTTATTTCTGTGAGTCATGTAGGCTTTGTAATACTTCTTTGGCTTGCCCAGGAAAGTTCTGGAGGCAGGAAGGTGAAGTAGGTAAAAAGAATGCTCTGCAAAGAGCTGGGTGGCTCTCTAGCCCCCTTTTTGGTCACCTACTTCCCACTTCGGGCTTTGCATAGGTGCTCTAAATGCTGATGCACAGTGGGTGGGGGCACTGAGTTGAATTGTCATGGGACGTTAACTGGTGGAATATGAAGCAACATCATCATTATAATATGTTTATGTAATGATATGATATCATTACAAAAGTACTTTATTTTTTTTAAAGATTTTATTTATTTATTCATGAGAGATAGGAGAGGGAGAGGGAGAGGGAGAGGGAGAGAGAGAGAGAGAGAGAGACTGGCAGAGGGAGAAGCAGGCTCCATACAGGGAGCCTGATGTGGGACTCGATCCCGGGTCTCCAGGATCACGCCCTGGGCTGAAGGCGGCGCTAAACCGCTGAGCCACCCAGGCTGCCCAAAAGAGGTCCTTTAAATGTCTCCTGTCCTCCAGGGATCTAAAGGATACATTCTTTTCTTTTTTTTTTTTTTTAAGATTTTATTTATTCATGAGAGACACAGAAAGAGAGAGGCAGAGACATAGGAAGAGGGAGAAGCAGGCTCCATGTGGGGAGCCTGATGCAAGACTCAATCCTAGGACCCCTGGGATCATGACCTGAGCCAAAGGCAGATGCTCAACTACTGAGCTTCCCAGGCATTCCTAAGGGATGTGTTCTAAAAGGCTCAATTTTTTTCTTTATGATCAGCCTCAGCAGATTTAGGCTATACTCTAAACAAACCAAGTTACCTTTAGTGACTTTTTACCAATTTTTTTTATATCCCCTATCACTTTCTAAGAACTTTAAGTTTATTAAACTACTCAGTAAAGCCTTCTTTTGCTTGTCCTTAAATCTTCAAAACCCTTTCAACCTTTAACAGTTTCTTCTTATTTTTCTTTTTCTAAGGATTAATTTTAAAAGTTCCCAATTTAGCTTCTCCATCCTTTTAAAGACTTGGATCACATCACCTTTAGGCCTTCATATTTTTAATATGAAAAATCCCTATTTATTCATTCATCCCTATGTTCTTATAAGAGACTCCTCCTGAGTGCCAGGCAGACACACAAAGGATACAGAGATTAAAACACAGTCTTTACCCTCAAAATGTTGACCATAGAGTTGAGGAGGCAAACAATCATATGGTTATGTTAATTATGAGAAGTAAGGTGCTCCAGTAAACACATAGGAAAGAAACTCAACTTGGCCTGGGAGGGACAGGAAATAATTCCTGATAAATAGTGGGAATAAGTCTGGTAAAGGAGAAGGAGGAAATGAGAAATTTGAGTTTTCAACTTATTTTTTTAAGATTTTATTTATTTATTCATGAGAGAGACACAGATAGAGAGAGAGGCAGAGACACAGACAGAGGGAGAAGCAGGCTGCATGCAGGGAGCCCGATGTGGGACTCGATCCTGGGTCTCCAGGATCACACCCTGGGCCAAAGGCAGGCGCTAAACTGCCAAACCACCCAGGGATCCCCGAGAAATTTGAGTTTAATGTTAGGAATAGATGTTTGGACTAATGATTATGGGTTTGGATTCTGACCACAAAGATGGTAGCTGCTGTTACAGATAAATCTCAACATTTCACTGACTTATCACAGAAGAAATTTATTTATTTATTTTAAAAAAGATTTATTTTTTTTTTAGAGAGGGTGAGTGTACAATTGCACCAGTGTGGGGGGGTTGGTGGGGGCAGAGGCAGAGGGAGAGAGAGTCTTTTTTTGGGGTGGGGTGGGGGGGAGAGAGTCTTAAGCAGACTCCATGCTGAGTCCAGAGTCCAATGTGGGGCTCAGTCTTATTACCCTGAGATCATGACCTGAGCCGAAACCAGGAATCAGATGCTTACCTGACTGCACCACCCAGGTGCCCCAGAAGAAATTTATTTTTTATTCAGAATCCAGCAAGTGGGTTTCTGATTCACAGTGAAGGCTTCTCTCTCTGCAGTTGTTCTGGGAACCAGGATTTCCTGAGGGCATCCTGTCCTTTATAAGAGAACTCTTCCAAGCTGGTAGGGTCCTACAGGACTTACTACTCCCCATTTGCCATCTGGTTACTCCAGATCCCTTCTTTCACTGGCATCACATTTCCAAGCAGGGAAAAACGTGTGGGATTAGCAGGTGGGCATGGGAAGGCTGTGCTTATTGTTGGCTGCCCCATCCAGCTCAAAACTGAGAGAAGCTGCAACCTTGGCCACCCTGAGCTGGGGTGGGAGAGTTGTGATTGTTCTCGGAATTACCTATATCAAAGATCAAACATCCATTTGCATTTACTTTTCTTACAACTTGCTTCTAGGACCGTTATGCATATTTCTTCATTGTTGCTGTGTGTAGCACAGAATCTTAGATGATTAAGTTTCAAAGCAACGAGGCTTAATATGCAGTATGTTTTGTGATGCTGAGGATTCATTCATTGGCCTTTATATGTCACTGATTCTATTAACACAAGCAATTAATGATAAGGTAATATGTTGTCATAGTCCTGTCTTCCTTTACCCTTGCCATAGGCAGATGTTAGTATGTGGAATTTCTCCTTTGAGAATAATTTGGATAATTTATTCATTAATGAATGCATTTATTGATTGATTTGGTAATTAATTCGGTAAGAAAAAAATTTTCTATATTCCAGAGGCTGTAGTAGGCACTGAAAGTGGGAGGACCAATAAAATATGGTTCTCATCTCAAGGAATCCATCATCTAGGGGAAAGGCAAATATATTCACATTTAAAGAACAGTAATTTCATGTGAACACTGCCTTGGTATAACATGAATATGTCCTAGCACATAGGACAGGCACCTGATAAGATTTAGCCAACTGGTAGACCTTCACCAGTCCAGAATTTGGGTGTGGTGTGAGTGTTAGTGGGCATTACCATCTGGGGAAGAAGTGTCTGCATGGGTACAGAGGCATTTGAAGATGCCCACTGTTAGTGTAAAGGGCCAGTGTCATGAAATAAAATTGGAGAGGTAATCATGGGCCTGACATTCATCAGGGAGCCTGATGTTGTGCTGTGGAGGTTTCTTGAAGGCAGCAAGGTATTACTGAATGTTGTGAGAAAGAGTGAGAGAGAAACAAGGCCAAGTCTGAGTTTGAGAAACCTCTCTGTAGCTACAATATTAAGATGTAAATCTGAGTTAAGATTGTGACAGTGAGATGAAAGGAGAGGAATGGCTTCAGAAATACTAAAGTAGTAGAATCAGTACAATCGGTGACTGACGACATGGGAGGAGTTCCAGAGAGGACACACCTGCATATTATTCCCTGGATTTTGGCTTGAGTGATTGGTGCATATAACATATCACTCTTCACCATGACAGAATAAAAATGGAAGAGCAGGCTTTATGGAGAGTATTAGGAGTTTATGATTTTAAATACTGAGAGTTTGAAATGCTTCTAAGACATCCAAGAAAGAAGTATAATACATAGGTGATAGTAGAAGCCATCCAGGTAGAAGAGGAGGTCCTTTAAGGAGAGAAAAGAAAGGATGCAGAGCATGGAGAGTGGCAGCTGATAGGTGCATGCATTGGGAGAGTTGTCTCCATGGACTGACTCAAGGGTGGGAAGAGTAGTCAGGAGGTTGATGGGATGTAATGTCTGGAAGCCAAGGGGAGTATGGGTTTTAAGGAGGAGGGAGTGGAGAGATGAAAAGTATCAGATTCTGCACACAGTAAGTGAAGGGTGGAGAGGTATTAATTGGATTGAGCCACAAAGAGACATGGTATCTCAGACATGGAGATGAAATAGGAGCAGCTGAGTCTACAGTCCCATTTGTTCAGCATTGCTTTGTTTAGGAGTATTTTTCTAAAAATAGATCAAACCTTTTAGCGAAAAATAAAACTTTATTACCACAATAAATTTCTGTTTATTGAAAGTTAGCTGGGATTAACCTTGTTGAGCCACAGAAGAGAAGATTCTCAATTCCTCTTAGAATTCCATTAAGGATTCCCTTGCTAGCATGTTAAAGCGTGGGAATGTCACAGTTGAACTATACCGTGAATGTTAAGTGATATTCTGTAAATGTGAGAAATAATGTTTTTACTCCCCTGTTGACTAGCATACTATGCTAAAATTCAGAGACAAATCACTGTGCCTGCCTTTGTGTCTGTTTGGCTGTCTTCAAGGGGAAACTTGCTTTCTGTTATCCCTCTGAGTAAAGCCAATGACAAACTCTAATAACCCTGACCCACCAAAAGTAATGTTTCTTCATTGTTGTTGGGAAAAGCCATATCTTCCTAATTGGGAGTCAAAACCAAAGGAATGTGTATTGGAAGGAATAACATCAACTGCTCTTGAGAATAGATGACTTTCCAACTAGCTACAGCTTTTTAAGAAAAAAAGGTTTAGGTACTTTAAGAAAAAAATATTTAGGAACTATTAGCACAAAGTTCCATTATAGCATCTGTTCAGAGGGCAGCAGTGGTAAAATGCCCACACACACATATTAAAATGCAATTTAGAATGGTCTTGGAAAAAAATCTAATTTTAGGAGAATATAAATTAGTCTGTCCTTGAATGTTTCACTGTTGCTGCTCATATAACTTCAGAGAAAGCAGAGCAAAAATAGAAAAGGTCCAGAGAGGGCAGTAAAAAATGAGAAGGACCACAGGGAGGGATGGGATTCTAGAATCTAGACCAAGAAAAATTGAGACATCTCCTATTACTGCCCTTAAAGAGGAGCAGACAGAGGCGGTCTGTCAATTATAAAATATTACTTGTATGTAGAATAACAAAAGGTATGGCAAACAGTAGATAGTCTTTGCATAGCTGAGTAGATTGAGAAATAGAAAACTTTATATTGAAGGAAAAACATTTCCTTTTAGATCACAAGGTTAACATACGTAAATTAAGCTGCTGGGCATTATTATGGAAACAGTTGGTATCCTGAAATATACCATCTGCCATAGGAAATGGCAGTAGCCACATTAAAGAAAAGGCTCTAAATCATCATAGTATTTTAATGAAATGCACAGCAACTTAATTTCAGGAGGAGTCTTCTGTTGACGTGTAGTGTTGATGATTAAGCCTATCCTGGAACATTTACATCTTCCTGGGTACTCAGAATTCTAGAGTATGCAACTGGAAGCCTCTGCTCAGTTGAATTTTTCGTCTTATTCTTGGTTAGCATACCATTTGCTAGAGAAAAAAAGCATGCGATCAGATAGATTTGAATGAGTATAATTTTCTTTTATTTTGCTATCATCCCTGTTAAATTACTTTTCGTTAAACGGTGGTCCAAGTATGAGGAAGCTGAAGGAAAAAAGCTTTCTCAGTTGAATTGTTATGTTTGGAGATGAGATTCCAAGAACAGAATGAAAAATACCAAATTTCAGCAAATATGTCAACAGATTGTAAGATACATCCTAATTTCTGGAGACATTAAAATGTGAACAATATTCAGAATTGATAAAATGTGGTATTTTGGTACTGTGGCATGTGTAAGTATGCACACATACAGAGAAATGATTAAATTTTACTCTCCTTTTCTTTTTTCTCTCTTTTTCTGTTCCCCTCTTACTCATCTATTCCTATTTCTTAATTTACCTGCTTTCTCAGGTTAGATGCGCCTGTCTTTGTTTTTTTCTTTCTCTTTCAACTTCAGTAAGTAACACCAGTGAAGCAAAGGACTATGTTTATTGTTTTATGCCATGTGGATCTATGTCTGTTAGAACTTGGAAGACCACTTTTAATTTTTTTTTTCTCAGTTTTGCCTCCTCTTCATCCTTCCCCATTCCATGTTTCCTAGAGGTTGAAAAGTGTGACTCTTCACAGCTCCAAGCCCCAGTAAGGGCATGGTGTGTGCTTGGCTGGTGGGACCTGGGAGCCCACCTGGTCCTGAGCGACTGACAAATGAGGTCTCATTAGGTCCAGGACTCAGCAGTAGGGCCTTTCTTGTCTGTGTGCTCCACATGAGTTTTGAGGGTCTGTTAACCCTAAAGACCCAAGTTGTTGTGGGACCATGGCATGGTCATGTCTGAAAATGATTTCAAGTGATTTGGAACACTTGTGAATTTTCTTTTGTATCCATGAATCTCAAACTTGGGTGGGCTTGTTAGAACACAGATTGCTGCCCCACCCCTCCACTCCCCACCCCCCTGCCCCTAGTTGCTGATTCTGTAGGACTGGGTAGGGATTTATTCCAGGAAGCACACTTTGAGTACCCTTATTTCTTGTCCATTTGTATTTCCCTCCATGTATAATTTAGAGCAGCACTCTAACACCAGAATGCCAAGTTTCTCAAGGTAAGCATTGGCGATCCAGTGGAAACAATGATGTGAGCCACATATATAAGATTAACATTTCTAGTAGCCACAATAAAAAAAAAAAAAAAACTAAACAAACAGCTGAAATTAATTTTTAAAATATTTTATTTATTTATTTGAGAGAGTGCAGAGAGAGAGAGCATGAGCGAGGGGGAGGGGCAGAGGGAGAAGAAGAAGCAGGCTCCCCACTGAGCAGGGAACCCAATGTGGGGCCTGATCCCAGGAGCATGGGATCATGACCTGAGCCAAAGGCAGATGCTTAACCAACTGAGCCATGCCGGCACCCCATGAAATTGATTTAAAGATTGTATTTTAACTTAATGTACCCCAAACACCATTTTAACATGTAAAGAATATAAAAAATCCTGGGTGGGATATTTTTATACTGTTCCTTCTTGCTAAGTCTGACTTCCAGTGTGTGTCCTGCACTTGTAGCACATCTCCAGTCAGACCAGCCACATTTCAAATGCTCAGTGGCCACAGGAGACTGGTGATTACTGCACTGGATAGTGCAACTCTAGATTTTCTCTTCTGGGACTGCTCCCTCTTCCCTTTCTTAAAATGTGTTGTTTTTAGGCACCTGTGGGGATTTTTTTTTTTTTCCTGTGGGGAATTTTGGATGTATTTCCTCAGTGACTTCCCTGATAGAGAGCACTTGCCCTGTGGTCACGAACTCTGGACTGTAATTCTTTTTTTTTTTAAATATTTTATTTAAATTAAGTTTGCCAACATGTAGTATAACACCCAGTGCTCATTGCATCAAGTGCCCTCTTAGTGCCTGTCACCCAGTCTGGACTGTAATTTTTGACTACGTTTGCTTATGTGTAACTCATCAGTAACTGTTCTCTTGTGAAGATGGGAAGAGACCAGGACTTGGGATTGGAATAAGGGAGGGTTGACATCAGTCTTACTGGGTAGAGGGTATTGTCTTCTCCAAGCTCTTCCTCAGAAGAATTAGAAAAGACCAGACTAGGAGTCAATGACAGATGAGTTGGTTTATGGATGAAAAGTCTTAAAAAAAAAAAAAAAAAAAAAGCAGTGATTTTAGAAAAGAAGTGAAATACTGGGCTGAAGAAGAAGATGAAATAAAAACGATAAGACCAAATATATGAAAGGTGGAGAGACATATAAATGACATATAATCTCAGTGTATATACATGTGTTTATGGGCTATTTAAGCATAGCTTGCTTTTCATGCTTACTTGATTGCTGCCATAAGGAATTATATTGCTCTAATTCATGTAATGTCATTGCCTGATGATAAAAGAAAATAAAATGAGAACATTAACTTTCATGTGTCCTTTTTTCTCTTTTAACATGGTAACAGAGATGCAAGTCAAAAAAAATCTGTTAAAAGGATATGCATAGGAACTTGGGAATTTTTAAAATTAATTAGTGCCAAACCCCAAGCCCTTTAAATTAGCACTTTCAATGCACTCCTAAAGAAAGTGGTTTTAAAGCTGAACTTGGAGTGAATAACCTGATTCTTGAGTCAGTGAAGGTTGGAGTCAGTGCCTTAGACCAACTAGAGTGCATGCCTGGTTCAGAGAACAGTAGCTATTCAACTCTGCTCCTTTCAGAAGACCAACATTTCTCCCTGAATCTTGGGTCTCTGTTCTCTCTCTCTCTCTCTCTCTCTTTTTATATTGGTTAAAAACAAATAGCCATGTTTAAGTAGAGTAGCATTAAAAATTGACAAAATCATCCCTACTAATCCGCGTGATAGTGAATAGTCTCTATACTGCCCTGACATTTGAATTTCGTTGCAGACTTTTATCCTGAAATATTATTCTGCTCATTTCTCACTACCTCTCTTTTCAGTGGGAGATAATGCAGGACGCGCTTGAAACCATTTGAAGTGACTAAAGGTTTTGAGGGGTGGTTACTTCAGAAAAATTGGCATTTCAGAAAGACGTGTTCTTCCCTCGATCTCTGTTGATGTTTGAAGTCTTCAAAGTGTTGCTATGATCAGAGAAAAACATTTCTTGTGAAATAGTTCTCTCCAAGAATGCAGCGATTTGAGACTGGCTGGCTGTGGATTCAGATCGTCTGTTCTAGAAGAAGCAGTTTTCACAGAATTTGCTTCAGGCTGAGGTCTGGGGCTTGAAAGATTTACTGTCAGTTCAGAATATGTAAATATAAAATTAACCTGGCTTTAAAATAAGCTTCAAAGTCATTCCAAAATGCAGTATTTCTTAAGTTCTGCTTAGGCAGTACACTTTATAGTCCGCATTGCTCAGCAGTGACCCCATGCACGGTTTGTAGATTCTTCTTGCTGCCATTACGTGTGATTACATGTAAAATGGGTGCGAGGAGGGAGGACTGTCTGTTTTCTCAGTCAGTTGGTTTATTGTTTCCAGTCTACTTTTTGTGTAGAAAATTGTAGCTAAATATTTATCTCAAGGTGCTGAAGGTTTGACTTCAAAAGAAGTGTTAGTACCTACTGAACACTTCTGTGTGCTGCAAGGACGCTGAATGATTCTCATTAATTATCTCACTTCTTAAACTGTCCTTGCAAATATGGTTACTATCATCTCTTTTACACATGTGAAAACTGAGGCTTAAGGAGGTGACATAATCTGGCCAGTTTGGGTCTTAAGTGTCTGAGGCTGAACACTTTTGATGAAGAGCCCAGCTGCCTTCACCTTCATAAGTCTCCCGTTTGAAAAAGCCTGACTAGGTTCCTTTCTACTCCAGACTTAGAGAAAAAGTCAGTAAAAAAACATTCAACAAATAATGACAGGGGATTCTCTTGCAACCTTGGCTATAGAAATTTTCCAGGTGCAACAAACGATAGGTGATGCCCATATTTCCAACCTAAGATCCCAAGAAGGTCTAGGGAAAAACCACTGTGTCGCTTAAACAGCTAATTGCTTGTGTCACTGGCACTTGCTACAAGTACAGAATGTAGGTATTATAAAAAAGCAAACAAACAGGACAGCGCCAGGTTAGGGTCAGTCTTACCCCATTTAGGGAAAACATGTGGAGACACAAGAAAATAAGGCCTTAGATGTTAGATTTCTAACTTGTGTGCTGATCTAACAAGTGACTTCCTTTCCCCTCAGCTTGGTTTCCCCACATATATATGAGTGGTTGGAATATTGGAATCCTGTGTGATTCAGTTCTTTTGTGATCCAGGAACCCCTTCTTAGGAAATGCACATGTAAAATTTTGCATATCATTTGGGGGTTTCATGAGCCCCTAAAGTCTCTAGGGGTTTCTAGACTTTGATTAGAACCCCCTGAATTGATTTGCATTTCATTTTAGTTCATGAACAGCAAAATTCTGTGGCTGTGCTGTATGAAGCACTTTTGTATTTAAAACCCTATGATAGGGGCACCTGGGTGGCTCAGTGGCTGAGTGTCTGCCTTTGGCTCAGGTGGTGATCCTAAGGTCCTGGGATTGAGTCCCTCATCGGGCTCCCCAGAGGGAGCCTGCTTCTCCCTCTGCCTATGTCTCTGCCTCTCTCTCTGTCTCTCGGTGTTCTCATGAATGAACAAATAAATAAAATCCTAAAAAAAAAAAAAAAACTCTATGATACACACTTGGTGGACTTTTGGTGGATTGGTGCTGTTTAAAGCACGTTTGTTCCACATTCTGGGGTATATGGAGGCGACAGGTTATACTGAGTTGATTAGAATTTCTGAAGTGGCAGCAGTGAAGCTGGGAGAAGAGTGGACTTGGCCTGTCAGACCTCGCTAATGTGGAAACTTTCTTAAATCTTTCAGTTTCTTCTTTTGTGAAAGGAATGAAGACTGTCATATGACTATGTGGCATTTAAGCAAAATGCCAGACGATGAGTCCTGTAGATAAACTGATGAATGGGAATGAGCCTGGCGAATGTTCATCATGTTTGCTTGTTGCTCAACTACAGCTTGGAGGATCGTAGAGGCTTATGGGTTCTTAGGAGGCACGGACCTGGCAAGTCAGAGAAACTGACCCTTGGTGAAAAAGTTCACGTGTAAGGAGAATCCATGGGATCTGGGGAGGCCACCTGAGAAAGGGAAATGAACTTGAAAATTGATACTGCTAAGGGAGGAAGTTGCGCTTAACATTTTTTGGAAAGTCAGAAGTATTCATTGGACCTGTGATCTCCAAAAGTCTAGAGGAGCAGCGGAGAGGGTCTTGTGATGAAGGACACCTCCATCTGATAAATCTGACATCTAATCAGTGTTACCATACAGTTAGACTAGAATTCATTAATTAAAGCTGTGCTTGGAGCACTTACCCATTTGTTCACTTCTTTCTATGTTACAGACAGGCATACAAACTTTTGGAGGGAGATGTATTTCATTTTTGCATGAGCCACATCCAGCAGGTTTCTGTGGCTGTTTGAGTTGTCTGGAGATCTTGGTATTTCTACTTCTGCTGTCTCCATTTCTTGAGCAACAGTTCTGTCCAGTGTCTTGGGTTTGGAAGAATTAAGTCTGTTTTACTCTTCTTGAAGATTAATTTCAATTTTCTTTTTACAAATTGTTATAATTCATGCATATTTTAAGCCACTTATGAAACTCCAGTCTTGTTCATGTCCAGTAAATAATGACTCTGTTTTGTTCTGTTCTTCTTTTCAGATCGAAGAGTTTCGAAGGCTGAGGACACATGTTAAGGGGGCAGAACTTGTGGAAGGCTGTGATGGGATTTTGGGAGACAATTTTAGACCTACTCAGCCACTTAGTGACAGAGTCATTAGAGCTGCCTTTCAGTAGTCAAAGAGAACAGGAACAAGACTGTCTTCATCTGGGTATGTGCAGATTATGTAAGGAAATGGGGCTCACAATTACATATACCTGTCATGCCAGAGTTATTCTCACAGTGATCCTGATAATTTAGCAGTATGAATGTACTTCATTTTGATAAAAGTGATGACACATTCTCAAGCCCTATTAATTACCAGTCAGGTGGCTTTAAAAGTTTCATGCAGTGTTGATAAAGAACCTACAATCCTTACGTTTTCCTACCAGAGCAGCCTTTAATTCTCATTTTGCTTTAATACTGGCCTTTATATGGTAGGGAGCCCCAAGGCAGAGAGGCAGCCCCTCTTTATTCAAGGTAAAGAGGTAAAGTCTTTGTTAGTACTCACCCCTGAAATGGCAGCGGTCACCTCCTGATGATTGAGGAACATAAGGAACATAAAGAAAGCCACTGGAGCCTCAGAGCTGACCCCTGTCTAATGCAGATTCGATCTATCTTCTTTATTAGGGTAGGTGAGGGTAGATCTGACATGTATTAAAATCCTTGTCCAACGGAAGTGTTTTTATTTGATCAAGAAGCACTTATTAGGTATGTGAGTATGGTACGTTTCTTTATTGACTGAAATATGATCTCTGCATTTTAATATATTGAATTCAATATATGTATACCTTCTCCCTAAAGAGCTAACAAAATAAAACACCACAGACATGGGAAAGATCAAATACGAATAAATGACTGGAAAATGAAATACTGGATTATTTCTTTACCTTGTGAATTGCCTAAGAGTGCATATAGGTCAGCACACATAGCTGGCCACCCACTGCTTTCCACTAGAGGAAAGCATCTGTTGGAAGTTACATAGGTATACAGGACAGAGCTTGGACTTGGTTTAATGGGTCTTGGTGAGTATGAGCTCACATACTGTATGAGTGGAACAGTATAGACTAGGAGTCACAGATGAATAGAAATCTCTGGCCTTGAGAGACTCACAGTCTCTTGAGCTAGACAGTTGACATGGGAATTTTAAAAGGTGACCATTTTGTCCATGTGTTCCCCAATCCATTTTTCTTGCTTCTCTATTATTACTATACCATATATACCCAGTACTCCATCCAAACTGTCTTTTTTTTTTCATATGAATGTGCTTTGCTCATTCAGTCCTTCCCACCCCTTTTATTGCCTGTTAAAATCTTTGCTACCCTGTAGGCCCAACTCAAATACAGTTCTCAGCATGAATTCTCTTCTTCTCCCTTAAATTGTACCTCTCTAATCACACTGTCTCTTCCATTTAGCTATTTGTGTATTTCTTTCTGTGTTACGGTCAAGCTTTTAAAGGGTTGAAATCTGTAACTTTGAATCTGTCATGACACATCACACTTTGTGTCTTGAGTGTCTGCTGGTCAATTAGAAATTCTTCAGAGCTACACATAGTGTCTGTCAGCCAGCCACTGCTGGTCATTCCCTGACTCTCCATTTCTGAGCTAGCCAGTATGGTTCTTCCTCTTCAGATTTTGGAGATGGTGGGCAGCCCTGGTGGCTCGGCGGTTTAGCGCCACCTTCAGCCCAGGGTGTGATCCTGGGAGACCCAGGATCGAGTCCCATGTCAGCCTCCCTGCATGGAGCCTGCTTCTCCCTCTACCTGTGTCTCTGCCTCTCTCTCTCTCTCTCTATGTCTCTCATGAATGAATAAATAAAATCTTAAAAAAAAAAAAAAGATTTTGGAGATGGTGAGGGCCAGGCAAAGTTGCTTTGGTATGAATGAGAAGGGACTTTTAGTAATTCATATGTGGTAACGACAGAGAATCCAAGACTACTTTAAGCTAAGCCTTATAATGGAAGAACCAAATAATAAAATTATATTTGACCAAAAATCATTACTTGGTTGTGTGATTGGTTCGGGGTATCCAACGGTCAGAAGGACAGTTAAGGTCTCTGCTCTCAGAAAACGTAGAATCTAATGTGGGGAGCCTGACCATGGAAAAATAAATACTTCCAAAGCATTACAGCTACAACTTAGAATGAGAAGAACAAAAATATGCAGTGAATGAGATTTCAGCTAGAGGGAATGTCTTTTGCAAAGATCCTGAGGGGCTATGCCCTGTAGAGGAGGTAAGAATTTGATGCATTGAGGTCAATGGGAAGCTCCTGTGAGTGTGGGATGTAGTAATCAAAGAGCCCGGGCTCTTATCTTGGAGGCCCTGTGAGCCACATTAAGGCATCTTTATTTTGCCATTAGTGCATTGAGAACCTATAAAGACTTCTGCTCTGGGGAGTGGCCTGATCTCATGTACGTTTTTAGTAGATCACAGTAGCTTTGGAATGAACAGATTGGATTATAATGGGCCAGGAGCAGGAGTAGGGAGATATTTTAGAAGTTTGTTGGGTAGCCAAGATGAAAGACAGAGAAGCTCAGATGTCAGAATAGGAGTGGTGGAGATGGGGAAAAGTTAAAATATGTTAAATAGACATTGAAAGTGATATTTAGGGGTGCCTAGGTGGCTCAGTCAGTTAAGCATCTGCCTCAGGTCATGACCCCGGGTCCACGGATTGAGCCCTGTGTTGGGCTCCCTGCTGAGCTCCCTCTGTAAGCTCCCCACCTCAAGCTCCCCCGGCTTGTATTCTTTCTCTTTGTCAAATAAATAAAATCTCTCTCTCTTTTTTTTTTTTTTTTAAAGAAAAAGTGATACCTAGTTGACAAATTGGATGATGGCAGAGAGGGATGGAAATCTCAGAGATAACCTCTGGGATTTGGGGGCTTTAGAAACTGTGTGGATGAAGTGCCATCATTGAATGACAGCAGGAAAGTGGGAGGAGACTTTTGGAAAGTTAAAGAGTTGAGTTGGAGGTTATTGAATGAGAGATGTCTGTCAATTAGTGGACCCATCATGCAGCCAGCTGGAATTTCAAAAGTGGAGATCAGAAAGGAGGTCTGAACTGAATCTGGGAGTCATTGGCATGGAGATTATATATACATGTGTCATGTTCTAATGCTGCATGGGACCATCTCATTAAGCATTCACAAAATTTAATGTGAGACTTTATAGATAAGTTAATGGAAGCATGGAGAAGTTAGATCACTGGCCAAAATAATGCAGTCATAGAGCAGTAGAGCTGGAAATTGGACCCAGGCAGCCTGACTGGTAGAGCCCTTTTTCTTATCCACTGCCTGGCACAGGCCAGAGAGCATCAGCATGCTGACGGTGAGGTTGGTGTGATACGGGGGCATGCGTGTTGGCAACAGGCTGAAGTTGAGTGGGAAGGGAGGATGGGAAGAACCCTGCGATGACAGCTGTTGATGAGCTGGGTGGTAGGAGAGCAGAAGGCTGCAGCAGTGAGGGGGATAGGGAATTGAGGGACACTTTTCTTTCTTTTTTTAATTTAAAGATTTTAAAAATTTTATTCATGAGAGAGAGAGAGGCAGAGACATAGGCAGAGGGAGAAGACAGAGGCAGAGACAGAGGGAGAGAAGGCAGAGACATCAGGCTCCCTCAGAGACATCAGGCTCCCCGAGGGAGCCTGATGTGGGACTCAATCCCAGGATCCTGAGCCAAAGACAGAAGCTCAACCACTGAGCCACCCAGGCATCCCAGGACACTTCTTTTTGAAAAAACCCCACTAGCACTTGTCTGTATGTTGGGGTAATGAGCCAGTAGAGATGGGAAGTGATGAAGGTGCCATTTCTCAGAGAGATTAATCCTAGCAGTGAAGTCTCTAAAGACTTGGAAGGGGACAATCTGAAACATCTTGCTGGGTCAGTTGGAATAGCATGCACCTCTTGATCTGGGGATCTTGAGATGAGCCCCACATTGGGTGTAGAGATTACTAAAAAAGAAAGGCAACAAAATCCTGAGCAAATGTTAAGACTGCCTTTGTTATGAGAATGGTCACCTTCTGGGCTGTACTAGGAAGGGAAACGGGGTGGTTTATGGATTTAGTATTTCCATTACTTGCTTTTATTATTTCAGGAAGAATGGGGCTACAGCTAGGAGAGGTGACAGGAGGAGACAAGGGGGAGAGGGTGGGCTTGCAGTAGTGACCCAGTAGACCCAGTAGGAGGGGCAGGCGGGGAGGTGCAGTGAGGTTTGGTGAATGTGAATTTATTAATTCCTCCAGTCTGGGTTTAGTGTACTCTGTGAATATCAGTAACTGTAAATGACACTTTTTATGAAATCAGATTATTATCTTGAATTTTTGATCTATATCTAGTCCTAGACCAGAGTTGCCTTTCTCCAACTATCTAAATAACCATCACTCTTTTCTTTCTCTCCCACACATGCACACAGACTGAAATGTTGTGTTGGTGAGATGATGTGTATTTCAGATGCCTCATATTCTTTGTATGATAGGAAGATAGTGTATAATTTTTCAAAGCTTTAAATTATGATCTAGGTCTTTTAAAAGGAGGAAGGATTTGTGTCCTTACCGTGGTGCCTGAGGTAACTTAAAAGGGGTCACTTTCCCCCAAATTTCCTAAGAACGATGCAGGAATTCTTTCAAAGGCAACTCCAGTTCTGACTTCATCCTTCTATGAACACATTTTTTGACCCTTTTATCTTGAAATGTGTAATACAAATCTAGTCATAGTTCTACATAAAAATTATATTGGGAAATCAGACTTATGGATGTGTGCTTTTTATTTGATATTTAATAATGCCCTAAGGCAGGTAATTCAAATTTTTATTAAAGTGAAATGATTTGACAGTCAGACTTTGAGTTTAATGCATGAATGTTTCATTTAAGCTCTTGGAACTCAAAAGGAAAAAAAAAATTCTGGTGGTTCTCTAAAAAAATGTTTAAAATAATTCAGATTTATTTTAGCTATGTCTTACTAAAATAACTTTAGTTTTTGGACTTAAAATGACTTTTTTTTCCCCTTTTTTTGCATGACATGTCTAGACATCTGGAGGACTTTGATAACCAAGACTTATTATTTCCATGAATAATCTGTGACTTTTTATATTACCATTTAAGAAGTGTGAAGTAAGGTTTTATACTTGTTTAAAGAACTAGGACATAACCCATCCAGGTGCTAGAAATTATTTAGTTTGGCAGCACTAGTTCAGATTTCTGGGAGCTAATGGACATGAAATGATCCTTTACCCATTGAATTTTCTGTGTGAAAACCAAATCTTAATAATAACAAACAAAAAACAAGTCCAAAATTTTGGTCCAGTTTATTTGTTACTCTCGGTATCTGAATATTGGTACTTATGTTCTGATGACATGATTACTTGCCTGTTTGTTTCATGAAGTATTAGCCCATTATTTAAAGCTTTTCTGACTGTTCAAAGACTTATCTGTTTCCCCTGTAACTCAAATATTGTTAAGCTGAACATGTGTACAGTAACTATACTTGATTATAATTATTTATTTTCTGTAAAACCAATGCCACGGGGCTCTTTAAATAGTTTCCTTTCTTCCCCTCTTAAAAGGGGGGAAAAAATCTAAGTATGCCCCCAAGTAAATTTGGGGAAAAAAATAAAACAGTAAAGGAAGAAGAAAAAAGAGGGTTATTAACTAAACAGCTCTGATAGATCCCTTTGTTAGGCTTGCCCTCATTTTTCTTTTTGGGTCTTTGAAGCCATCCTTGACTGTGTTGAACTCTCCCCACCCCCCTAATATACTTTTGCAATTAAAACTTTTTTTAGCTTTAATAACGCTATCGCAAGCATCAGTTTCTTATCTGTTCTCTTTTATAACCTAAAGAGTTACAGGTTAGAAAAGGATAAGGCATTCTAGAAAAGGAGGGGGGGAGAGTGTCAACTCTGAATGACCAAGTAGGGAAAAGCTATTATCCTTCCCAAACAAATGGAAAGCTCAAAGCCATATTTTCAGTCAATAGAACTTGGACTTTCCCTCACTCTAATAATTTAACTTGATGCACAGCATTAGGGTGAGAAATGAAAACTCGATGGATATAGCTGTTTTCTATTTACTGTATCATATAGAATTTCTTGAAAATGGAATGGATTTCCTAAAGGATTTCAAAATGATTTCAGGAAAAGGCCAAAATATCAAGGGTGCTCAACGTATTATATTATGTTTTGATTATGTGATATAAAAATTGTTATTAACCCAAGAAGGAAAAACATCAAAGTTATATAGGCATTTCTTCAAGATTACTCAACAAGGAAAATAATCACCACTTCTATATTTTTCCTTTTTTTTTTTTTAATGTTTTAGAAATGTTAATGATTTATTGTGGATAAAAATTGCAGAATGATTTAGTTTTTTTCTCCCTCTGAATTCAAACAAAATTGTTTTTGGGAAGAAGAAAAGAGAACATTTTATTTGTAGTCATGGGTCAACCTGTATGTTCAACATTCATATATCTGATATCTTAAATATGGTAGGTTTCACGATTTTAAACCTAGAGGCTATATTTTTCATAAGAAAACTACCAAGAGCAGGTTATCTTCTTTAAACATTTTCTCTTATGCCTTTGGCATCATGCCTTTGGTGCTCATTTTTGGATAATTTCCTCAAATCAATTTTTTAGCTTGACTAGTTATTAAGAAAACTAGTTCTTAAGAAAACCATATTCATAAAGAGGCACTCATTTCCATTTCCTCCTCGTTTATTTGCTGTCTATTCTCTCAAGTTTCTCTTTTTTTCATGATGAAGTTTACAGAGATTTAGGAAAGCAGTCATCCTCAACCTGGGGAAGTATAAAAGTTCAGCACTCAAATGGACCTTCATGGAGGCCACTTACTGTTAAGAGTCCTCACAGCTCAGCCTGAGGCATGCTCTCTTTATAGGTCTTATCCATACCTACAGTTTCTATTCCCACCAAATGCAGATGACCCATGCATTTATAGGCCAAGACTAGGTCTCTGTATTAAGTTCTAGTGTTAAATACATATGACTTTTTCTTTGGATGTGTCAGAGACATCTTAAACTCAGTATATAAAAGAGTGAATTTATGATCTTGCTCCACAGAACTGGCTCTTTTCCAGTTTTCTTAGAAACACAAGTAATACTTGACAACTCTTTTCCTCACCTCACCTCACATTTCCAGTTTATCATCTGGTTTTGAGATTTGCCTTCTGATAACTCCCAAATCTGTCTCTGTGTCTCCATCCCCAACATCACATCCCATGAAGTTAGCCCTGTCTCTCACATAGACTGACACAAGAGCATCCCCCCTCTCTTCTACATAGGATTATTTTTTAAAGATTTATAAAAATAAAAGACCTGGAAGATGTGGTGAAGTCAAACTTGTCTGTTAGCTGTGCTTGGTTGAAAAGAATACTGAATCCACCTATGAGTATAGGGGGATGGAGTGCTATGACTAATTGGCAGCATCTGCCATTGGAGTTTGATGATGGTATTGTAGTTTGTTATTGCCATCCATAATGAAAGTTACTCTTCTTGGCATCTGATTGAAATGTCCACTCTTAAGGTGCAGAGTCTCCTGAAAATGGGGTTTGGAAAACCTATCTGCATTAGATCTACTGATACTTAATATAGAAGCATGAGAGAATGACTGAAGTCTTCTTTTTTTTAAATTTTTATTTATTTATGATAGTCACACACACAGAGAGAGAGAGAGAGAGGCAGAGACATAGGCAGAGGGAGAAGCAGGCTCCATGCACCGGGAGCCCGACGTGGGATTCGATCCCGGGTCTCCAGGATCGCGCCCCGGGCCAAAGGCAGGCGCTAAACCGCTGCACCACCCAGGGATACCTGAAGTCTTCTTTTTAATATTTTCATTTCTTTATGCAATAGTTATGGTCCTGATGATTATATATAGCAAATTTCTTACATTGTAGCTAAACCTAGGGAATCTGAAATCTCAGCATGGAAATGAAATGGCATGAGGGTGAGGAAAGAATTATGGCATGATGATGTGGAGGAATCTACCCCAGACCTCTTTATTAGGGATAAAAGCCATCTCTTGAAGAAGGGAAAAGGGTAAAATAGAGAAGAAACCATGCAAGAGAAAGTTGGATATTGACATGACCCTCAAAGGGTGAGAAACAAGGATACCCAGGTGGCTCAGTGATTGAGTATCTGCCTTTGGCTGAGGGCATGATCCCAGAGTCCTGGGATTGAGTCCTACATCAGGCTCCCCATAGGGAGCATGATTCTTCCTCTGCCTATGTCTCTGCCTCTCTGTCTCTCTGTCTCTCATGAATAAATAAATAAAATCTTTTTTAAAAAATGTGAGAAACAACATATTTTAAAATATTTCTAGTAAAAATTTGCCATAAAAAGTTATTCATTTAACTGCAAGGTCTTGGATGTGTGTGTGTGTGTGTGTGTGTCTAAGTTTGCCTTATTTTTTTTTTGGCTATTTCAGTTTTAATTGGACAAACAGTACGGTTAAAACTTGTTTTGGTAACATATAAAGCTAAATAATCTAGATAATACCCAGTACCTTGGGCAGAACCTGATGTCTTTCTTAGGTGATGGGGAAGTTTCTCCAGTCAAGAAATTTGCCACTAGGTTGGTAACACATTCTCAAAATAAATTAGTTGTTAAAACAAGAAAACCACATTGGTTTTGTATAAGTCCATTTTCTATTACAATGTTTCTTTAACCCCCTTCAAAATTTCTGCATTTTTGTACTTTCAGTGGTTAGACACTCCTAAAGGTCTTTAGGGCTTGTCTACAGAAAATCTTTTTAGGACATCTTGGAAACACGGAGTTGAACTGAACCTTAATAAATTGCTTAATCCAGTCAGTCAACTGCCGGAAGAAGTCTTCAACTCAGTTATTTCAGATAGTTGGTCTCCTCATCTATATAAAGAAGCAAGCAAACCTTTGTTGTTGGAGAATATCTACTTCAGATTTTTTTTTTACTTCTGTATAATGCAAAAAGGGAAAAAAAACTCCTTATGAAATAGTCTCTCTATAACGTATTAACTGAATTTGGAATGCCATTTTGATACTAAAATTTTTATGGCTTGCCATAAATAAGTATTTTTTTGTTAATGTAACTAATTATATTCCAAGATTTGTATTTCTCTTCTTTTGGCAGCGTGTGAGAATTCCTATAACTTTTATGCTGCAGAGAAACTCATCTCGTTTTTTACAGATGTGAATGTTCATTCTGATTTTGGTACAACTAATGATTCTCTAATGGTATCTTTTCTTTAAAGAATGATTATATTTAGTGGGTTCCAACAATAAAATCACTGTAATGAGGAATAAAAGATTGTAAATAAGAATAACAATGTTATTAATCATCTAAATTAGTCAGTTATGGCACATTCCTGTACCTGAAATATTTCCATAGGAAATAATGCTAAAATCCACATTTACTTATAATTAGACATAATACAAACCTTCTCTCATTATAATAGTTGCCCAAATCCCAATTCAACTTAATTTCATTGACTTTGATTTCTAGACTAAAAGCATTAAGCTTGAACTAGTGAAAAATGTATAATATGTGCATTCAATTAAGAAGTAATTAGATACTCAATCACCCTTACAACACACCAGGGATTAGAGAAGAAGAAAGAAAAATGTGACTCACTGTAGTGTATAAAAGTTTTGTTAATTGGTTTACTGCTAATTGAGATTGAGAAAGTGTCAAAGTATCATAACATAGGTTTACTACTGAACAACCTTAAAAGCTAAGTTTAATATTTTATGATACTCTGATGCAGAATAATGTAGAAATTACCAAGCTGTATGATTTATCTTAGAGTTCTGATTAAAGTTTATGTATTCATTCTAAGTTACACATAATAGTGAGTAGTGGGAAGAAAAAGAGTGAGTGCTTTGTTATAGTTTGGACACGATGCTGTATTTTATGTCATTTAATCCCCACAAGGATCCTGTGAGGCCTGTGTTTTGATTGACATGTTAGAGATAAACTGAGGCTGAGAGAAGTTGAGTAACATACTCAAGGTCATAGTAAAGTGCAGAGCAGGGATTCAGACCCAGGTAGGTTTCACTGCAAACCCGGAGCTCTTGTCACTACAACCACATTTCAAATAACAAAGGGCAGAAAGTCATGTAGTCCTTGTATATATTTGCCTCCTTATCTTTTTCAGATAATTTCCTGGAAATGAGATTTCTGGGAAGAAAGGACACATATGTTTTCATATTTGGCAACATATTGCTAAATACAGGGTTATGATAATAAGGGTTATGCTAATGATGGAGGCTGGCTGGATCCCTGAGGACCCAGAGTGGCTCCTGCAGGACCAGCCAACCTAGTTTTTGGCTTAGCGCAGGATAGAAATCAAACTCGAGCCAAGAAGAAGTGAGAGCAGAGTATATTGGAGAAAGATTAAGTGCAGATTCACACGGAGTATCTGGGAAACTGGAAAAGGAGAAGAGAGGAGAGTGAATCTCATCTTTGCTTGGGGCCTGGGGTTTTTACTGGGGATTGTGGTCCAGTGCACATGTCTTCCCCGGCATCCAGGAACAAAGATGAGTGTTCAGGTGTCCCCCTTTAGTCCTGAATGCCCTGGAACCAGGGCTCTTGGTGAATCAGTGGTCTTGGAAAACGTTCATGATGACCCTGCTTGGTCACTCCTAAGATGTTATCTATTGTGCTGGAAGACTCCAAAGAAATCCCTAACTCCTTGACCTCTGCAAGGGTAGCATACATTAACTGTGTAGTGGGCAGGGGGAAGTATAGGGCTTAGTAAGAATAAAAGCAGGACAAGAGAAAAAAAATGCAGGTTTTTTTTGGTCCCTTTATGTATATCTGTATGTATGCTTGCACCACTGATTAAATATTTTATAGAAGGTCTTTCTGCCATTTTTTTTTAAATCACTCATATACTTTCTACCTCCTCCTCATCTTTTTCTTCCTCAATTTCTTGAAATGTGTTCATCTCCATCTACCTCTTGAAATTGCTGTGGCAAGACTCACCTTTGATTTCTTTCTTTTTCTGTTCATTGTTCCCATGTTTCTTAATGATACACGTTCATGACAGAAACTTCAAACAATATAGAACAAAATAAAGAAGCAGCAGCGATTTCTCAAACCCTCCTGTCAGTGACAGCTGTCACGAGCTCTGGGGTGCATGTGGAGGCCCCATTGCATAGTGGGGATGTTTCAGGTTCCATTTTGACTCCACCAAATTAGTGTGTGATCTTGGAAAAGTTACTAATTTCTCTAAGTTATTTTTTTTCATCAATTAAAAGATGTCCATAAGTACCTCATAGTGTGATTGTGAAGGTAAAATGAGAGGATATAATGTGCTTAACATGTTTTTGGTCTACATTGTAAGTATTCAGTGAAGACTTAGTCTTTTTTTTTTTTTTGTCTTTTCGGTCTCTCTTTATACATTTATCTCCTATGGATATGTAGACATATAAAGTTCCCATAAGGAACTAAGGCTATTTTTCTTTTTCTTTTATTTTTTCTTAGAGATTTTATTTTATTTTTATGTAATCTCTATACCCAGCATGGGGCTTGAACTTAGAACCCTGAGATCAAGAGTCACATGTTCTATCGACTGAGCCAGGCAGGCAGCCTGGAGAATCTGGTCATCGTCATCGTTGTTGTTGTTCCTAAGTAGGCCTACATCCAGTGCGGGGTTTGAACTCACAACCCTGAGATCAAGAGTTGCATGCCCTACCAATTGAGCCAGGCAGGTGCCCCAGGCTGTTTTTGTATCTGCTTACTAATGTATCTTTTTATGCCATTGAGTAGATCTATGCCATACTTATAAATGATTACCTTTTAAATAAGTTACCTTTAAGAATGTACCAAAATTTTACTGAGCTGTTCCTCTATTATTATACATTTAGGTTACTTACAGTATTTGATATCATCAATGCTACTGTGGTTGATTTATGAATCTATTTCCTTAAAATTCTTAGTAATGAGATTACTGCGTCAGAGAGTTTCAATTATAGTGTACGTGTGTGTGTGTATATATATATAGTATATAGTATGTATATGTATATATGCAAATTGCTCTTCACAGGAGTTATGTCCATTTATGCTTCCACTAACCATAGTTCTCCTCACCTTCACCAACATAACCTCTTTTCACATTTTTCATCCATACCCGTCTGACTAAAAGGAAAAAAATATGTTGCAGCATTAAATCCCTTGACTACTTGGTTCTATTCCTGAAGTCCCTTTCCTGTTCCATGGGTCCACCTATTCATGACCCACAGTGTTGGTGACATTAGTGTATGTTTCAGCATTTGGTGGGTCAATATCCCTTACTAGTCCCTTCAGCAGAATTTTTCTCGCTATGCACACAATTAATTCTTCCAGATAAACTGGAGGATCATTCTATCAAAAGGATGGAAATAAAGAGTAAAAGAAAGAGGGGGTGCAAAAAAGAGAGTTCAAGAAAAGAAAAAAACCCTGCCAGAATATTTCATTTGGATTGCATTGAATATATAGTATTCAGTATTTAGTATTGAATATTTCTATCACGGACCAATGCATAGGTCAGTATTTATTAAAATTTTTATGTTCTTCTTTCATTGGATGGCTCTCTCTTATCACTAGACTTACTACGGGATGTGCATTTGGGCTCTAGAATCAGCCTTGGGTGGGGAGCACAGCAGCGCCACCTGTTCCACGACTTGGGCAAATTTATGATACTCTATCAGCCTCAGTGTCCTCATCTATGAAGTAAAGATACTAAGAGTAATACCTCCTAGAAATGTGCAGGTGAAATGAAATAAGGTAGATGGGCAGCATGTGCTTAGCAGAGGGTTAGCGTTCAACAAATGTGAACTATTACTATTATTATTTTTTCTTTTTTTTTACTATTATTATTGCTACTACTGTCATTATCAATATTGACTAGTGCTATTTTCCATTATATTTTTCTATGGGTTAATATTCCTTCATTGATCAAATAATTGCTTAGGTTTGTCTTTGGCTTTTTTTTTTAAAGACTTTATTTATTTATTTATTTATTTATTTATTATGAGAGAGAGAGAGAGAGAGAGAGAGAGGCAGAGACACAGGCAGAGGGAGAAGCAGGCTCCACGAGGGGAGCCCGACGTGGGACTCGATCCCAGGTCTCCAGGATCACACCCTGGGCTGAAGGTGGCGCCAAACCGCTGAGCCACCCAGGCTGCCCTTGTCCTTGGCTTTCTTATCTAACCTTTCACATAGTTTCCAGTAACATTTTAGCTGATTATTTTGAATTTCCTAAGCAGACCATGATCACATATGTAAATAATGACAATCTTCTCCTTTCTAATTTCAGTACTTATTGCACCATAGAGTAATTTCAGAATAATGTCGAAGAATCTGGCACCCTTTTCTTATTTCTGATATGCTTTGACTTCTCTTTCCAAATACAGTGGCATTTTCCTCACTCTCTTTTCTTTGAATCTTCAGATGCATTGGACATTCCTGACCTCTTCCTTTCTCTTCATCTTTTCTCCCTTTACTTTCCTTCCTCATGACCTGATGTTGTTATCAATGGGTATGTTGGGGGGGGGAAGAAAAGGTGGCCATGCACCCTTTCTTGTCATAGAAGGACATTTATTTTTAACCTTCTGTTCTGTGTATGGTGTTATTCTAGGGGCTGTGTGAAAATATAAACATAATCAGACACAGACTCTCCCAGCCTAGAGTTGGGAGTAAATCAGGTACATGGCTAACTCCAAATTAAAGCAGCATGTGAAAACTTTCCCAAGAAGGTGTTCCTCTAATGTACAGGACAAAGAGACCATTCTGAAAGAGAATCCTCATGTCTGACATGTCCCTGTTTCTTTCTTTCTTTCTTCCTTCCTTCCTTCCTTCCTTCCTTCCTTCCTTCCTTCCTTCCTTCCTTCCTTCCTTCCTTCCTTCTTTCTTTCTTTTTCTTTCTTTCTTTCTTTCTTTCTTTCTTTCTTTCTTCTTTCTTTCTTTCTTTCTTTCTTTCTTTCTTTTTTCTTTCTTTCTTTCTCTTTCTTTCTTTCTTTCTTTTTTTTTTAAAGATTTATTTATTTATTTATTTATTTATTTATTATTTGAGAGAGGGAAGGAGAGCACAAGGGAGGGGAAGCAGAAGAAGAAGGAGCAGCAGGCTACCCACTGAACAGGGAGACTGATGCAGGGCTGGATCCCAGGATCTGGGATCATGACCGGAGTTGAAGGCAGACACCCAACCAACTAAGCCACCCAGGAACCCCCATATCCCTATTTCTTACAGGATTCTTTTTTTAAATATTTTATTTATTTATTCATGAGAGAGAGAGAGAGAGGCAGAGACGCAGGCAGAGGGAGAAGCAGGCTCCCTGTAGGGAGCCTGATGCAGGACTCGATCCCAGGACTCTGGGATCACACCCTCAGCTAAAGGCAGATGCTCAACCACTGAGCCACCCAGAGATCACCTCTTACAAGATTCTTATTTTGGACATTTTATCCTGAGTTATCTTAGTTAGAGAGGGAAACTTTAATGGGTTGTCAGTGAGCTGAGCCAGACTCACTAGAACTTAGGTCAGCCCTGGGACCTGCTGTGGCCTCTGAGAAGTAGAGCATGTGTGCATACGTATCTTTTTATTATTTTATTATTTGTTATCATTTCTTTTAATTTTAAATGTTTGTTTATTTTTGATAGCTTTTCAGGAAATTCTCCCAGTAGTGATTTGATTTGCACTCATTCCCATTCCCAAGGGTCTCTTCACAGAAAGTAATTTAAGGTTCAGAAAAAGTCACATGTGAAAGATAGCATCTGTTACAATTATAATGAAATAGCAGATGATTTAGAGGACTGCGTAGGACATGGCCATACTTCAGGTTCTCATTATTAACAGTGATTATTGTATAATAGAACATTCTTTTTTAGAGTTAAGCTTTCTTATTGTGTATACACACACACACACACACACACACACATAAATGGGTATTTGGAGGAAGTCCCAAAGGGGAGTGAGTCAGCCTGATTACCTTGGTATATTGCAAGTCTTATTTCTTTTCTGATTAAGTTTATATTCTGATTATCAAGTAATGCAGTTTATGGTAGAAGCTTGAGAAAGTCCACAAATGTATAAAAAGGAACTTTTGTATCAAATAATGATAATCCATTGAACATGGGCAATTAATTTTGTTTCTACCACAAATTGCATTGAAATAACAGGAAAGTTTTTTTTTTTAAGTGCACAGACTTACAAGGAGAGAAGAAACAAAAGAGACAGTAGCAAAAACATTTTGGAAGCTGGAAGCAGATGGTTGTGAGGTAACAGATTTAGCAGATGTGAGGAATAAGCCTGTTTACGTGACAAAGTCAAAGTCTCAGGAATTGGTGGCAATGGATAATCTCTAGAAGTTGGAATGAGAGGAGGCTGAAATCATATGTAGTGGCTAAAAGCTGATGAGGAGAGAGTCTCCCTATTAGGGGACATAGGAGCAATGGAATATCAAGATACCTCACTGAAAAATAAGGTAATTAAATAACATCCTTATATCTTATGTTCTCTCCTCCCCCACTTGGCCTTCAGGACCCTGGCAGAAAGGCCTCTACTCTTTAGACAGGGGCATGGAAGGGTCTTTCTGGAGAATCTGAGCAACTCCAGGGACTTCTTTAATGAAATGGCCCAGCTGGTGCATTCTATGGTGAAGGCAGGACAGATGAATAAGTGCCTGCTCTGTGCTTAGAGCCTCCACTCTGGTTTTGTTTGTTGTTGCTTTAATAGCGGCCATTCCCATTCTTTTTTTTTATTACTTTTTAAAATTTAAATTCAATTTTCCAGCATATAGTATAACACCCAGTGCTAATCCCATCAAGTGCCCTCCTAAGCAATTGCACTACTGGGTATTTACCCAAGGATACTGATGTGGTCATTCCCATTCTTAGGTACAGTCAGTTAAGGACATTTGAAGAAGGTGGATAACATGTAAGAGCCCAAAACAAACTGAAGAAGACAAGATATAAGAAATAAATATTTAGGAAAAGAAAAACATTAAAAAAAGTGATCATTAATATCTTTAGAGAGGTAAAGGAAGAAACAGCAACCATGAAATGAGAATTGGATGTTATGAAGAAAAGGAATATTCTAAAAAGCTTTTGGAAATCGAAAACATGATAGCAAAAATGAAAACTTTTATGGTAGGATCAGAAGGCAGAACTTAAATCTCAAAGTAGAGCAAAAAAAAAAAAAAAAAACAAAAACAGAGATTAAGAAAATTAAAGAAGCAGTCCAGAGGTCCATTATCTGAATAATAGGAAAACTCAGTATAGAGAACAGAGACAATGGAGGAGAGGTAGCAGCAACAAAATCATGTAAACATTTTCTCAGGACTCATGGACATACATTTACAGTTTGAAAAGACCTGTTGAATTTCCAGCACGGTTAATCAAAATACACCCGGTGTCACTGTGAAATTTCTAGACACTGAGGGAGGAATTACAGGGAGAAAAAAAAAAATCAAAATCAAAGAACCTGGAATTTGAACTTCTAAATAAACATCAACACTGGAAGCTGAATGTCAAACATGAATTCTGAGGGAAAATTATACCTCACCTAGAGTTTTTTACCCAAACTTCAAGTAGTCATTTCTAAAATCAAGGTCATTGAAAATTATTTCCTAGGGAGTACTAGAAAATATACCTCACCAAAGTAGAGAGAACGGGTGGAGGATTCAAGAAACTGAGATCCAGCAAAGGAGATGCCTGAAATGACTGAGAAGTAGAGTTGTAGGAATAGAGGTTGTGAGTCCAGATGTGAGCAATGAGAAGGTTCTAGAACTTCCTCCAGAAAGATGAAATTTATAGACTGCATGATATGCCTTTAATGTCTTGAGAGTCAGATGGTTGGGAAGTAGTTTTGGATTGAATACATAGAAAACTATAGTGGAAAAAACCCAAGATAATTATTCACTCCAGAGAAAAAAAAAGTACAGAGAAAAAATGATACATTAGTACACACAATTCATCTCTGAATAATATTTACATTATCACAATAATAGAAATAATAGAAACTGATCCAGCCAAAATTCTATATAACCATATTGGAAAGTTAGAATGAAGGAAGGGTTTATATGCATGTAGGTGGTGTGTGTATGTGTGTAGGGTGTCTGACAGAAGGAAGAAGGGACTCCTCCTCATTCTCCATAGGGAAAGTCAACAATCCTAAAAATTGAATCACATTATTTAGCTCTATGGTGTTAATAAAATGATCATTTAAAAGAGTTGAGGAAATAGGTGGCATAAGAGACAGGGGCCTGCTAGTTTTCATAAGAAACCTTTTAGAGCTCTTTAACCTATTATATGAATGTGTAATTTTGATACGGATTTTAAAAATTAAATAAAATTATATAATAAAGTTGCCACTGTCCTTTTGTTATATTTTTTAATGTATTTACATGCAAGTGCATACACACACATTTTTTGCAATGTTTGCTATGGTCAGATACTGCTTTGGACTTTGGGAACAGAGTGCAAATGAGATCAAATATAATTTCATCCCATAAAAACTTTCTCTGAAATTCTGAAAAGTAAATTTTGAACACATGCTATGGAAAATAATAGGCCATGGTGTAGTTCAATTTTCAGCTAGTAAAATGTTGTAAATCAGCTGAAATCCTCATTAGTAGCTCAGTTATGTGCCTGGGACTCACTGTTGTCATGTTTTATTTGTTGTCTCACTACAATCTCTATATGAACCCTATGAAGATTGTATCTGGTTCAGCTATCATCTGAAGCTCAGAAGGGGCAAGTAGGTTACCTAAAATCTGACAGAAAGTTTGTGGCAGCTGGGATTTGAACATCCATTTCTCTGATTCCAAATCCATATTCCAGGTTGTGATTGATTGAAATATTTCCCCAAGTAACTCAGTCTCTGCAGTGAACAAGGTCAAACATCCATTTTTGGGGGGAGCTAATAGAAAGATCATCCTCACAGTGCCTTATAGAGGAGAAAAAGTCCAGTAAGCATGGGACATTATTATCTTTACTTTCTTCTTAAGGGAGATTTTAGCAGAGTGAGTACTAAATTCACCAGGAGAGTCCACACTCTGATAGATTAGAATTCACTTGGCACCTGTTGAGAACCATTTACATCAGACCCTTAGAACCTCAGAATGAATGAGACACCAATGAGCATGTGCATCTGTTGCATTTTGGATGTACAGTGTTAAAATGCATTGGGCTAAGACTTGCATTTGTATGATTAGGGAGACTGCATATTAACTATCTTTTGTTTAATTGATGTTTGGAACCACGGTAGTTAAATTTTTAGAATGATTTCATATACTCTTAAAATGAAATTTCATTACTTTCATAAACTGGGAATATATGTGCCTGTAGACTAGCCTTTTCCAAATGTGTTCTGCAGAGCCAATAAGATAGCCATTAAGGTGTCTGTTAAGTCAAGAGCTGATTGTCAACAGAGTTGGGGATTCATAGATTTATTAGTCTCCTCTTGGAGATTTACAGTGCACATAAGCATGTCAAGACTCGGAGATGGTCTTGTATGGAAGAACCATATATTACTGTATTTGACCACGGTTTCCACAGATTTTTTAACATACTTTCATTTTTTTCCAACTGATTTTTAGTTATGCAGAACACATTTACAAAATGGGGGACTCCAGGTTATTTTTCTTTTGCAGAAAATGCTTACATCATGACCTTTAGGTTTATTTTAGCTTCAAAATGCTGTGGCCTCACAATTTTGGTCATCAGTTTCATGTGAGTCACCTTGAGTTACAATTTGCTTGGTTGTAATTGTCAAATATACACACAAAGTCCTATTTTTACCGTTAAAGTTCTGAGATTGTAAAGATTTGATTATGACTCAACTATCTTTGAAATGTAGTTTGGAAAAATATACCCCAGCATTACAAATACTTTCTAATAAATTGTTCCAGAAGTTGCCTGTATCTATATGTACACATGCATACATGGGCAGACACATGTATGTGTATGTGAAATATATCCACACACACACCACATGTGGCCATTTTTCAAGTACTCTGTTATGTCCCTCTTTATTCAGGAAAAGTCATTTAATTGCTTCAGTGAATATCCTTACATATAAAATCTTTGTATGATGGATGGTTCTATCTGTATGATAAGCTTCTAGGAATATAATTTCAGGTCAGAGAATATATGCATCTGAATTTTAATAGGTATTTATTGTCCAAAGGATTGGACAGTTCCCATGCAGCAACTGTATGAAAGTTGGATTTGCCACTCCCATCGTTGGCAACATGAATAGATGTTCTTGAACTAAAATCTTAGCAGATTTTGTTTTCCTAAATGGGAAATGCACTATCTCAAAAAAGCTCATTGTTTCATGTATTATTTTGTATTTATTATTTATCCATGTATTTAGTAGGACTGCAAAGTTATTTGGGGGGGGGGCAAGAAGAAGTCTGTGTGCAAGCAGTTACCATCTGTGATTAATACACATGAAATTAATGACAATAATTTAAAACTTAATTTTATCCTTAAACATGTTCCATACATTTTTTGTTCAGCTTAAGCATTGCCTTCAGTTGAAAACACTCAGTTCTGTGAAATTTTGCCCTAGTAGCTTCTGCCACAGAAATAAAATGATGGCAGAGTTTATGGAAAAAACGCAGAGATTACAAACTTGAGTGTGAAGATATTTTTGAAATTTCCACATTGTCTTATGAAATCTTTGGTTTTCACTGTCTCTTGTTGGACTGCAAGAAAGCCTTTTCAGTTGGCTATGAAGGGATGTCAGTAACATAATTGATTCATTCTCTTTGCCTCAAGGAGGAAGACAATGATTCCACAGTGCCCTTCGATGAGAAACGGAAACTTTTGAGCTGCAGCTTCAGTTTATCCTCAAAGCCTGCATTGTTTGTCTTCATCTAATCCAGCTTTGATGGACATCTGTGACAGTTGCCTGTACACTTGCTCTAATGAAATATTAGAAATGGCTGTACATTCAAAGGAAACCCAATATTCTATATCCACACCACTACTGCTAGGATTCAGATTTTGCACATACTGTTTATTGCTTATGTGTAGAAGAAAAGAAACTGGTTTTCAGAGTTGTTATTAATATGAATATATATCATGTATTAATACTGAGACAGGAAAAATACATTCCCAGTGTTAGCGATCCTTCATTTCCTGTCTCCAAGAGAAAAATTCACTCATTTGGAGAATAATGTAATTCTTGATAATAAATAAGAGTTTTGATCAGGAACAGCATATGACTTGAAAATGGAATGTGAAAGATTAGTAAAAATCGTATCTCATGTTGTTTTTCAGCCCTCATACCACAATTAATGTCAGGCTGGTTATTATGCAAAAGAATTTGGGAGTTAATGCAAGAACAAAATCACTTTATATATTTCTCAAAGGATCAAACTGAATGTATGAATCTAATTGTATTTATTTGACATATTAGAAGCTCTGGTTTCTAGGAGTTTGAGAAAGGCATAAAAATTGGAAAAAAAAATATGTGGGTACAACATACCAGAAATGCTTTATTTTCCATGATAGTAACATAAATTGAATAGTAACCTATAATAATTTAGTGCTGTACATTTTGTAAGACCTTAAAATATTTTATTCTATGGAGTTTACTTTAGTATATTGAGACCTTGCTTTCTAAGATAACAATATCTTTAGTTTAATTAATTTTAAGTGCTACTGGCAAATGTAAGCATATGCTTAGAAGCAGTTAGATGTGACAGAATGAGATAATTTATGTAAAGCAGTAGAGTGGCACAAAGCAAGTACTTAATAAATGTTATTTGTTGTTATACTTATTGTTCTAAAACTAAAGACTTCGTAGTCCTAATTTGGAGGGATTTTGTGATGCAAAATGTTTTAAGTTAGAGATAACACAGGTACAATAAGTATGTGTTGTGAGATTTTACATGTGTTGGGTAGAGGCTGTAATAATGAAAGCATTAAACACAAATAAAAAGGACACCAAGTATCCCTGAAAATAGCAGCAAAGGAAGATCCTGGTAGAGCCTTGAGCAGGGAGAGAAAGGACTGGCATGGTAGCAGAGTGAGGAAAAGCAGGGGCTTGCAAAGGTTTGGGGTCTGCCCTTAGCCCTGGATCACGAGGGCAGCATTGGGCAGAGCCCCTGAGAAGCGGAGAGAAGCCCTGGATTCATCCTTTCCATAGTTTCTTGTATACAAAAATGAAGAAATGGCAAAGCATGGTTGCAAAAACTGAAGCATATTTAAAAACTTCTATCTCCCAAACTAAAGCATGCCACACACATGCAAACATGGGTTGTAGCTTTAGCCTCAGTTGTAGCTGACCTCCAAAGATGACCTCTGAAGATTTAATTTTCTTGTGGATGAGAAGCCAGTCAAAAGATGCCCTGGCATTCTTTTGGGAGAGCCTGTATTCGGTCCTTGAAAGCAGTATGCACCCCCGCCTCTGCTCTGATACAGTTGGTACTGAGCATCCAAGGGATCTTCTTGGACTTGATTTCTGGTGCTTCTTAGAGTCTCCAACCAGCTGTCCCTGAAAAACACAGAATAAACATAACAACTCAAAGTGACCGTTAGGGAGATACCTAGTTGCCCATATTCTCCCTTCCATTGTCTTTTAATTGAAGCAATCAATTTTATTTACCATGTATTTTTTGAGTCAAAAGACTGAAATGAACTACTTGATCCAGCTTGTGGCGTCTATTGGTGAGGTTGTGTGTGTGGAGATTTACTAAGCTTTAATCTAGGAAACACGTACCTCAGGCTCAGAATATGAATGCTGGTGAGAGTGATGCTTATGTAGGAATAAATCTGAAAGCGTAATTTGTAAATCAACACAAGTGCAAATAACTGGTCTCCAATCTATTCTGTTTTGATGGTGTCATGCGAAAGAATAGTGAAAGGTATGTCATGGGTCCTGAAATTGAGGAGGGAGCCTCCCGAGGCCAAAGTGTGTGTGTGTGTGTGTGTGTGTGTGTGTGTGTGTCTGTGTTGGGGGAAAGAGTTAACTAGGGATAAATGACACATTTCACGAATCTTGAAATGTAATTTAGGGTGGAATTGTTTACCTAACAGGAAAAAAAGCAACAAACTGAAGTGCTTTTCCACATAGCTTACACATCTAAAAGCGCCTCTAATTCATGGTAATTAATGTACCTGATGCTGTGTAAAGTAATACTGTCCTCAGAAGGTTTGTCAATTTAGATGATTTGATCTTAAAAAAAAAAAAAAAAAAAAAAAGAGGATTTGAGACTTTTTTTTCCACTTGTTGGTCATTTGAGTGAAAGGCTTGCCAATAATTTCAATCCTTTCAAAGACTGACCAGCGTTTGATTTTCTTGGTTGTCTCTACTGTGTTTCTATTCTCTATTTCAATAAGTTCTTCTTTAATCTTTAATTTCCTTCCTGCTTGCTTTGGGTTTGGTTTGTGATTTTTCTAGTATGTTAAGGTAGAAAATTAAGTTATTGGTTGGAGATTTTTTTTTTAATAAAGCCAGTTACAGTTGTAAAATTTTCTTTAAGCATTGCTTTCTGTTGCATCTTATAAGTTTTGTTAGCTATGTTTTTGCTTTCTTTTATCTCAAAGTATTTCCTAATTTGCCTTGTGATTTCTTGATTTAATGATTATTTAGGTTTGTGTTGGTTAATTCTCATATATTTATGAATTCCCAAATTGCTGTTATTGATCTGTAATTTCTCTCCATTGTGGTCAGAGAACTTACTCTGCATGTTTTCAATTCTTTTAAATCTGTTGAGGCTTGTCTTATGGGCTAGCATATGGTTTATCCTGGAATGTGTTCTATGTGCACTTGGCAAGAATGTGTAATATACTGCTGTTGGTGTGTTCTATAGATGTCTGTCAAGTCTAGTTGGTGTGTGATGTTCAAGTATTATATTTTGTTGATCTTCCTATTTCTATTATTGAAAATAGGATATTGATGGCTCCAGCTATTATTATTGAATTATCTACTTCTCCTTTCATTTGTCAACTTTTTCTTTAGGCATTTTGGACTCTGTTGTTAGGTGCATACATGTTTGTAATTTTTATATCTTTCTGAAGGACTTATCCTTTTATTATTATAAAATGTTCTTCTTTATCTCTAAAAACATTTTTTTTCCTTTAAAAAGTACCTTGTAAGATATTAGTATAGCCATTGCAGTTTTCTTATGGTTGCTATTTGCATGATTTGTATTTTCCATTCTCATACTTTCAGTCTATTTGTATTTTTGAATTTAAAGTGTGTCTCCTGTAGACATTTAAAGTTGGATCTTGTTTTTTTCACGCAGCCTAACAAGCTCTGATATTTGATTGGATTGTTTAACCCATTTACGTTTAGTGTTATTGTTGATATAGTTAGATATGTGCCCACCATGCCATTTTACTTTTTGTTTCCTGTAGGTCTCATGTCTGTGTTGTTGTTCTAGCCCTCCTTAATGGTCTTTTTTCTCTTTTCTTTCTTTTTTTTTTTTTTTTTTGCATTAAGTGAATATTTTCCATTGTACTATTTCAATTGCCTTAATGATTTTTTTTTCTTTTACTTTCTTTGGATTTTATTTTCTTAGTGCTTCCTCTAGAGCTTACCATATACATATTTTTAAGGTTTGCTTGTTTGTTTGTTTGTTAAAGAGTGTGAGCAGAGGGAGGGGCAGAAGAAGAGGGAGGTAAGAATCCCAAGCAGACTACATGCTGAACTCAGAGCCTGAAGCAGAACTCAATCCTACGACCCTGTGATCACAAACTGAGCCAAAGTCAAGAGTCTCATACTTAACCAACTGAGCCACTGAGGCACCCCATAGAGCTTACCATATACATGTAATTCATCAGAATCTGCTTTAGATTTATACTAACTTGATTACAGTGAGGTCAGAAATATCACCTCTATATTTCTCTATTCTCTCTCCTTTCCTTTTGTGCTACTATTGTTTTATATATTACATACATATATGCTACAAGCCGAACAACACATTGTTATGATCATCATTTTATAGAATTGTCTATTAAAGCAGTTAGGCAAAGGAAGGACAAGTAGAATTTCTTATTCATACAATTTCTTATATTAGCTTTCTTATTTATCATTTCTGGTTCTTTTAATTTGGCCTTGTGCGTTCATATTTCCATCTGTGTCATTTTCTTTCTTTTTTTTTTAATTTTTATTTATTCATGAGAGTCACACAGAGAGAGGCAGAGATACAGGCAGAAGGAGAAGCAGGCTCCACGCAGAAAGCCTGATATGGGACTTGATCCCAGGACCCCAGGATCATGATCTGAGCCAAAGGCAGACGCTCAATCCCTGAGCCACCCAGGGACCCCATGTGTCATTTTCTTACTTTGTCTTCAGCTATGTTATTGTCAAATGTAATACGGTTTTATACAATTGCTTTTCAAATAAGAGACACAAGAAATATGCACTTACACTGTCTTTTATAGTTACCTAATTACTTTTACCAGTGGTCTTTGGTTTTTGGTGTGGATTCATATTACTGTCTGGGGTCACTGTGTTTCACACTGAAGAATTTTATGTAAGGCAAGCCTACTAGCAACAAATTCTTTTTGCTTATGTAGGAATGTATTTATTTTACCTTTGTGTAAAATATAGTTTGCTGTAAATAAGATTCTTGATTGACAATTTTTTTTTCCTTTAGAACTTTGAATATGATATCTCTGCCTTTTGGCCTCCACTGTTTCCATTGTTTCTCATGAGATGTCAGCCATTAAATTTAATGGGGTTCCCTTCTATATGAAAAGTCATTTTTATGTTGCTACTGTCAAATTATTCTTTTTTTTGCCTTTCCTGTTACCTGCCCTCTCCTCCTACCCATCTATCTTTCTTTCTTTTTTTCTTTCTTTTTTTCTTTCTTTCTTTCTTTCTTTCTTTCTTTCTTTCTCTTTCTTTCTTTCTTTCTTTCTTTCCTTTTTCTTTCTTCTTTCTTTCTTCTTTCTCTTCCTTCCTTCTTTCTTCTTTCTTTCTTTCTTTCTTTCATTCTTTCTTTCTTTCTTTTTTTCTTTCTTTCTTTCTTCTTTCTTTCTTCTTTCTTCTTTTCTTTCTTTATTCTTTTTTTTTTCTTTCTTTCTTCGTGAGACACACAGAGAGAGGCAGAGACATAGGCAGAGGGAGAAGCAGACTCCCTGTGGGGAACCCAATGCGGGACTTGATCTCCGGACCCCAGGATCCCAACCATGTACCCCTACGTATTATTCTTACTATGATGTGTCTGAGTGTAGATCTGTCTGTGTTTATCTTACTTAGAGTTTGTTGTGCTTCTTAGGTATGTAGATTAGTATTTAATCACATTTGGATGTTTTTGTTCATTGCTTCTTTAATTTTTTTTTCTGTGTCTCTCCCTTCTCTTTCTCTAATACTCCCATTCTATAAATGTTAGTGCACTTGATAGTGTCCCATATTTCTCTGATCCTATGTTCACTTTCTCCCCTTTCCATCCATTCCATCCCCTGTTTGTTTTTGTTGTTTGCTTTGTTTATTTGTTTAATGACTTGACTGGACTATTTTTTTTTTTTTATCACATCTATTACTCCATGCACTGTGAAGCCTATGATGTGGCTCCTCAGAGAACCGCAACTCTGGGCATATGTACAGTGATCCTGGGATGACAGTGATGTAACAGGACTCTCTCTGGTGGTCTCTTTCCTTGATCTCTCCAGTAAGCTCTTTGCCTCACAAACACACCTAGCTGTTAGGTCCACTAATTCCTAGTTGACTTCATTGTTTTTGACAATGCCCTGGGATATAAGTTTCTTTACATCTGGTTCAATTAAATTTGGAATGGTTTTGAGTCAGCTTTGAGATTTGTTCCCATCCTAGGAGGGTTCTTGGCTGTCACTTTCCATGGTTCTCTCTGATAAACTAGCTAGTGATTGAACTTGTAATCCTCATACAATTAATAGTCTCCTCTTAATTACTTGCCATCAGAATCTCCATTGTTTTCTAGACAGCTTTAGGCTTGAACTTCCCCAGACTCTGTTACTAATCAAGTTAGTTCTTTGAGAGAAAGTTTTGGTGCTCTTTGCTCTTACCAACTGCCTCTTGCCCTAGGCAAAATCTTTAAGTTTCAGCTCTTGAGCTGTGGGTGGGTCAGTGGCTTGCTTCTGGAGTGACACTCCTGCTTTGCAAATAGGGCTCTGGGTAGGGGCAGTAGCCTCTGATCTTTGTGGCTTGCCTCTCCCAGAATGGAACTGCCAGTGTATGTGTGAGCTGGGACAAAGATGACAAAGGCTGCAGGATTCTCACTTTGCTCTACTTGGCGTAGAACCTCTGCTCTGTTAGTGGGGGCTGTAGAAGAAAGGGGCCTGTGAGCCCTTGGCTGGAGTCTTCAAGGGCTTAGCCTCTGCAACTTTTTTGGTGTTCCTTGATTGGGAATTGAGAGGGAGCCCCATCTTCCTGCTCATCTCCACCATGAGTGGAAATTTAATCATGCTAAGCCTGGTGTAAGGGAAGGGAAGGAATGGGTTTATGGCTCAAATTCCAAATATTCTTACTGTTCTTACTGAGATGTAGATTTTCTTGATTAAATGCTTCTTTTTTTGCTGTATGTCCTTAGAAAATTTTTGAGACTTTTAATTTCTTTCTCTTTTTTTTTCTTTTCTTTTTTTCCCCCCAATTCTATCAGTTATGGTTGTTTTGCTGGAGAGCAGGTCTGTGGAGCTCCTCATGTTGTCATTCTGTATATAATTTTCTCTCACTTAAGATAGTGTATTGCTTGAAATGTCTGGCTATCAGTTCCCTTTTGGAATTTTCACTTGAGGGAGCATATTTTTCAGAATTTTGTGTCAAATATCATCATTGTGATTGAGGGTCGACTTGTGGTTTTTGGTAAAATTTCTTAAAATGAAATGATGGACATAATATTGGTCATTAACTTATTGAGTTAATTACTCTGAGATTTTCTTTCTCCATTTATCCGACTAATTAAAAGCAGGTAACTAGCATGTGCTGATGATTTTCAAGTTTTAACTCTACAAACTTAATCCTAGGGTGGATGTGCATAGATTCCTGATAAATCTCATTTTCCTTAGAATCTATTCTTCTTTTAGAACATAACTAATATAGCAAATACTTCTATGATAAAAAGCAGCCTATAATTAATTAAATTTAATTAATAGTATATAGAACGTTATGAAAAGATGAGGTATTGTACACCAATGATGTAATGCGACCCCTAAGGATATGCACTCGGAAACATTCTTTCCTTCTTTTCTATGTTCCCTTCCTTTGTTTAGAGTTGTTTCCGGTGTTACTTGTGTGTGAAAGTCTTAACTGGCACTCACTGAGGTAGTGAGGTGGTGAAACATGACCCTTCAGACATTTTTGAGAAAGATAAAAACAACGCAGAATAAAGGATTTTAATTGGAAATTTTGTGTTGTATCAGGCTTAGATTGTGTTTTATTAAAGCATACTAGAAGTTTTCTACTTCATGTTGTACAGGAATGCCCATTTGGAAATGACATTATCGAGTTTTAAGAAACTTTTCAGTTTCTGAAACTAAATGAATCTGTATAAAACTGCCTTATAAGCCTTTGTCCTCCCTCCTTCCACTGGAACACTATAGTTTTAGTAAGTGAATAGAACTTAAGAAATTTCTCAGCTACTCCAAAGACCTAATATGCTTGTTTTACTGCCTTTGGGCCTGATTCATTTCCAGAATAACTCTACTGCATAATTCCTTTGATAAACTTTAATTGCTTTCAAATTATATTGGAATTCAGTCAGCCTCAATAGGAATTTTCCTGTGAAATTGTATTAGAATCTGGCCCAAAGGGATTTTCTTAAAATGCAGATTAAAGTCTATACATTGCATGAAAAACATGTTATCTTTTATAACATAAAGATGCTTCTTTATGGCATAAAGGAGAACTACAGTATTATTGTAGCACAAGACAGAGATGAAAATTGATCCCTTCAAATTTTAGTCATATTAAATAAATTTCCTTATGAATACTTTTTTGAATGAATCTCATTTGAATGAAATGGTCTTAGTACAAAAAAACTCCTATAATATACGTGATTTCTTCTGCTTTTTTCTATTCATACTTAGAAATTATTTTCATATGAAATAGTTACAAATATTCAATAAATACATTTGAAGCACTTAAAATAATTCATATGCAAGTCTACTGAAGGGTTTTATGATGGCTTTGTGGCCTCTGGTCTTAGGCTCAATAGTCAAGATGACCAAGCTCAGCCTTCACCCATAACCAGAAATGTAAGGCAGTCTGGAAAAAGCAGAGACCAGGTCAAAGAAACCTATAATTCCAGAGGTTTTTATTTTCTAAGTCCCCGCAAAGGAAATGTAACTATAGTTCTTCTTGTGAGTAGATTGGTCTTCCCAGGAAGAGAAATTAATACTTCAGAGCACCAAGGAGGTGATTTTCTCATTTATGGAAGTGTGAGAAAATGTCCTAAGTGGTACTGTCTTGTGTGAGACAAGTAGCAGGTGAGCAGTTAGCTCCAGGAATGGTACATCACACATAGGTTAGGACCATTATTACTACTAGTCCTTGAACAAAACCACATATTTGAGAGTATTTTATGAAATTGATTACTCCTATTATATTTCTCACTGCAGGTCTGACCCTTGGGTTCCAGTCTTGCGTCCCTCTGTTCTCAGAGCCTCCTTGAGACTATAGGATACATAGTTGCTAACTTATACATCTTTGGCAGGATGATACATATTTTCAGTACTATTTTTGGAGAAGTTTTCTTTCTTCTGGGTTATTGACAATTGGTCTGTATTTTTATATTCTCATACATTTGTATTAAATGTATCTTACATTGTAATCCCTCTATTATAGGAGTTAGTTCAAAGTAGGCAGACAGTGTTGAAGCCAGAAGAAACTTTTTTTTTCTCTCTTTATAAATCACCTTTTAAAAACTGTTTAGAGAGGATGACATAATTGATTTCTGGAGTTTCTTGATTCTATCCTTTGATTTAGCCAAGAGAAACTTTCTTTCCTGTTTTTGACCAGAAAGAAAAAAAAATATGTCAAGTACCTATGGTCAGACCTCTGCATCTAATGCAGATTTTTTTTTTTGTATTTTTGATTTCCTTTAGAATATTTCCAATGTGTTGCACGATACTCTTAACAAGACAGACTTGCCTCAACAGCATTATTTCCCACCATTACTCTATGAGATGGGAAAGTCAGGAATAGGAAGCTGTGGCACATGTCTTCCAGCTGATGAGTGGAAAGGAAGCCCCAGCATAGCCAAAGGGAGGGAAAACAGGGCCTTCAAGTAGAAAGTGACATTTCACAAGATAACACACCTGGGGCAGGTACATGAATGAGAGGAGCTGTGAAGACTTCACAAGAAGAACAAAGAATTTCAGTGAAGCTAGACCCACAGTAATGGCTGTAGTAGATACGGGTCAGTACCTTAGATAATTCAAGGTGGTATTCATAACACCATTCTCCGGGCAGGGTTTTGGAATGACTCCAAGTTATGTGCTCACATCATATCGTGTGGTCAGATGGTCAGGCATTCAAGAGGTTCAAGGCATAGACGAAAGCCAGGCTCCTTGATTTGAATTCTGAGTCTGAGCCTGCCAGTGATGTGTGACCTTGGGCAATGTACTTAATCTCATTGGGTATCAGTTTCTTTGTCTTTGGGTCTCAAGATTTAAATCTTAAATTGTTCGTTTTTAAGACTTCGGTGCTCCTGGGAATATATGAATGGGCGTTTGGTGTTCTTACGCATCACTTACAGGAATGTCTAAGACATTAGAGAATCCCTTTTACACTATAGTTGTTTTGATAGTATATAAAAGATGTATCTACTTGTCCAATAACTGTTTATTATGCCATTTTACAAGTTCCAGGCATTGTGCTAGGTGATAGGGATATAGTGATGAATGGGTCAGAACAATCCTTGTGTTTGTAGAATGACAGGCATTAAGTGCAAAGGCTGCCTGGCAACCTCAGCTTGCCAATCCATTCTTCAGTCTTTCTGGAGACTTTGCAGAGTATACACCTCTGTGTTCAGCCTCTCTGCATACCAAGACTACATAGATCTCTCCAGATCCCATTTCATATCCAAGATGATTGATAACCAGTTCCAGGTTTTCATTTCTCAGTCAGAACACGAAGAGGTGGGTTTTCTCTAACCTTTAATATTCCTGTGACAAACTAGCAAATAAAAACTTTTCATGACACTGAGTACAATATAAAGGCTAAAGAAACTAGTGTTTTCATTGTCTTGTCTTGTTATGATATATATTAACTCTGTCATGAGATTGGAATGGACCATCCTTATGGTTCTGCTCTCCTAGTGATGGTTGGCAGGTCTGTGTGTCCATGGATGAAAGAGGCACTCTACCACCAGTGGCCAAGAACCCTGGGACACTGGAACAGGACTGCCCAATGCAGTCCCCTTCCTTCTCTTCTTTATCACTCACTTCTGCCTTTTTGGAAGGATCACCAGTTTCATGGCGGCTGGCTCTACCTGGGCTTCCGCACAGACAGTCATGGACCTCTTACTTCCTAAGGCAAAATCTCCTGAGGTTCCTCTCATCATTTTTCACCTTCACACATCCTGGGCACTAAAAGTAGCTATAGTCCTTAGGAAGGATCAACCTCAAATAGGTGCCTGAATATCAAAATACTTGAAGGGAGATGATGAAATAATTTGTGGAGGGAAGCCATACTCTGGAATGAAGAGTGAATATGTTTAAAAAGTGTAATTTGGTCGGTTGGTCCTTGTCTGTTGACACAGACACATAATTTAAAGAGCTGGCCATGCCTTCTTCTTGTATAGTTAGGTAGAGATTCAGTCTCCCAAGGGTAGCTTCTTTGTGTTTTAGAGTTGCTGAGGAACCCCCTCTCAGAGATGCAAACATAGACACCTAGGCATCCATCACTTGGCAGAAGGGCACAGGGGAAGTGTGACAAGGGGGAGGCTCCTTTCTGTAAGGAGAGCTTAGGGGTAGAGTTGACACTATTTCCATAGAGTTACGGTCCTTCTGGGAAGGGAAGAAGCTAAGTGTCTCAAGTGAGTGTGAAAGTTAGCGAAACCTATGGGAGTTCACTGTTTGGGAAGGGCACCCCGAGGCCCAGCAGAGCAATGCAGCACATGGGGAGGACCAGGCTGATCTGCGGACACTGGATGAAAGCTAAAGCCTAAGGGTTGGAGGTTAGGACTGGTTGCAGTATTTTGGGGGCTGAGGCTGGAATCTTCTCAGGACCCCTCCACTCTCCACAGCCTTGGATAACAATGCGGAATGTGAGTGACCCTGAAGGCTATGGGAGAAACATGAAGTGTCCAGACTGGTTCTCTTGGAATGCAAATGCTGGCTGCTGGGACAGCGTTCCTCAAGGGGGTACTTAGGATATATGGAGATGAAAGTGCCACATTACAAAACGAGTTATGTGATGAGTTTTGATGCCCACGCTGGTAAAGGAAGTCCTACTCAGTATTTATACACAACAAACTATAAAGAAAGATACTGAGGACTCAGATGCAAATCTGCAGTTCCTCCTCGTGAAGGAAGTGTTATTAGTCCTTAAGCTGGGTAGCAAAAAGAACAGACATCATCCTCTCTGGATCTTGCCCTTGTGTTGCAGATTGTTCTCTTCCAAGCCAACTCCCTTTTCCCTCATTATAATTTTTTCCTCAGCACTGACAATTCTTAGAGTTTTGCTTATGTAGTTGCTCAAAGTGCGGTTGTTAAGTTCTGAGTCTTTTTCAGCAGATTCTTTTGAAGGCTGTCTTCCCGCCATAATGTTCTGTGAGATGATGGCTGCTACCCAGACTTGTTAATGAATGTGGCCACTAGAAGCCACAGCTCTCTGCTCCTCCCATCTCACAGTTGCTCTTCGTGTCCTCTATGGCAGCTTCTTTCTCTCTTGATATCTTTCTCCACTATGTCGTGATAGATATCATACCTAGCACCAGTCTGGTTGGAAAAAGTGACTTTCTGCTTGGAATATGACTGGAATCATCTCCCACATTCCATCACAGCACACCAGACTTCCTATGCAGTAACATGAAGTCTGGGTAGCATGGGGATTTTTTTAATCCCTTAATTCGCAGGTTGGTGTGTGCTAGGTAAAGGTTAGGTTAAGAATTTTTAGCTTGTCTTATCTCAAATGGAAGTAGAATTTTAATATCCAAGAGCCACTTACATGAGAGAATTGAAAATTCTGTGAAGGTAAGTGAAATAGTTATTTGAAGAACTTCCTGTATTCACTAAATATCAACACTCATTGCTTTTCCTTCCAGTGGTGAGTCAACATTTGTCTTGTCTGTGGTCTGTTCATTGCCCACATAAACGAGGCCTCTCTTGGGGCCAAATACCTGAATGAAAGTAAACTCCTCGATTGCCCATCTACATTGATAAATCAGACTTCTTCATAATGATAGAGCACCAAAGGCAAACAGCTGCAATGCTTGGACTGTTTGCTTCATCTTTGTGTGTGCAAAAAAGTGAACAAACCTGCACAGACGTAGATTTTCAGTTGCTCTTCATCCACCAAGGAAATGTAAAATGCGAACAGAACTTTCTTAAGTTTCTGCCTGAAAACAGTCTAGCAAGAGAATCTGAAGCAGATAAAAATAGATGGTCATTTGATACCTGTGAACTTGAAGCTACTGAATTTGATCTAGTTCTAGTACATTACAATTTTAATAGCTTTGTTTTAACTCAGTTTTAGACAAGGTTCTAAAAAAAATCAGCAATTACTGAATTATTGAATTGCACAGTTAGGAAATGGGCAGGGCTCTTGCAGTAGCACATTGAGTACAGAATTAAGTGACAAGGAGACTTGAGGGTCACCCTGGGACTAAAAGTCTCATTCACTTACACAATAGACAAGTCCCTTCTTGGACAGGATGTCAGTTTGTGGGAGGTGATCCAGAATATAAGTGTGAGTTAACAGTAGTCCTTTTAATTCCATTCTTCCATATTTCTAATTATCCCACTCTATTAGAACACTACCTTATTGTATTCCTTTATAAATTTGTACCACAAAACCCCAATTTATGATATCACCATTGGTTAAGTTTTCTTGAGGTACATATTCCATTTTTTTCCATGCCCACTCTGTAGTCAGGACTGGTGAAATTTATGTAACAGTACATTATTATATTCTTCTCAACTTTCACTCATCAGAAATATTTAACAAATGCCTTGTGTAATACTGTGAAAACTATTCCTAAAGGAAGTTATTTTTTGTGGAGGCATTTAGATGATGCATTATCTCTTTTGGAGATGTAGAGCTTTCTAGAGAGGGGCCCCTAACTGATTGGGGTAAGTGGTACTGCTCACTGAGATGCCTCCTGGGATGAGGGCCAGACTCACTTTGAAGCTGAAGGTAGAATAAAATAAGGTTTACATGTTGTTGGGGTCAGAGAGGTGATGATTAATTAATGATGATTAATTTAATGCTTATCATATAGTCTATAGTTATCTTTAATATAATGCATGTCCTGATGCAGATTTTGTGTTTTGGTGAGCTGGCATCTCTATGCACAAAGGCAAGGGCTGTTGCACGGTAGGAAGGGAATAGACAAGATGGTTGTGGATGGCATGGAAACGTGGGCAACATCAAGTGCAGTGGTTAGGCTCCTCCTTCTGTTTCTTTCTCCTCTTCTATTGTTGTAATTAAACATGATTGGTAACATCTGACATTTCTCCCTTGGCACTGAGAGTGACAGCATGCAAGTATATCATTTATTTATTCAATGAATACTTACTGAGTTCTTACTTGTGTCAATTAGAGTGCTGTGCTAAGGGAAATTCAATTCTTGCCCAAAACAAATCTAAATATAATTCGGAGCATCTTCTAAAGCTAGATGGATGATGCAAAGAGTATGTTCAAAAAAGAAAAAAAGAACATTCTGAGGTGAGCAGGGACTGCTTCATGGGGAAGGTGGCACAGGACTTGAAAGCTGGAGAGGAAGGTTAGAGAGGCAGGTGGGAAGGCATCCAGGGACGTAGACCAGCAGGAAGAGAGGGGTGAGGAGGGTGGAACAGGTGGCCGGGTGCAGAGTTGGTGATGGGCCATTTTGGCTGTATCTAAATATATTCAAGAATGTGGAGAAATTTTACAATAAAAGGCAGGTGAAGGAATCACACTGAGTACTTTGAGAGCTAGATTATGAAATTTGACCTTTATCTATCTACTGGAGATAATGGACTCATTATGCAAGTTAATTATGAGCTCGTAAGTAGCGTGCACTATAATAGGCACTGGAGACAATGGAGGATAAATGATCCAGAGCCAGCAACAAGGCCCAGAAGAATTTCGAATACTGGCTTGATGTTTCTGGAGATTAGACCCCACATTATTCGTGGTGGTCTGGAATGGGGGAAACTGGGGACTGGCAGGCCTCTGCCCTAGAGATGGGGGCAGGCCAAGACAGATCAGAGCCAAGAGGCAAGATGGAGAAGCAGATGAGGTAGGACAGGTGCCTGCTCCACCTCCTGGCCTGCGAGCTGAGGTCTGAGGCTGCCTCCTCACATGTACAAGCTTATGTCCTTATGAGTCACTCATCTAACAAGCGGATGAGTCCAGATGTAAGTGAGCTGCTACCCCTCAGCTGACTTTGTGGGGCGAGTCATGCAAACATTTTACATTACTCCTTAGACTCCGAGAAATAGAACCTAGCTCTCTCATGTGCTTTCAATGTCTTACTTGTAAATTGCCCTCCAAAACATTGTATTGGGTCTATGTCTGCTCCTCTCAGGCAGCGTGTCCTCAAAAATAAGGACTATTTCAACCTCTTTGATGGGTTCCCACAGCGTGTTTTGTACCAGACACTTTGATTCCTGACAGATTCTCCAATGAGGTAAAGATTCTGAACTTACTACCAGATGCAAACAAACCTCAGTAACAACTAAATACAAACTTATTTAACTTACTTATCTTTTCGGAAATGTAAAGCATAACCTCTGTGTGTGTGTGTGTGTTCCTCCCCGCCCCCCATCTCTTCCCTGCAATCCTTGCTGAATCCATGATTTCATGGTAAAAATATTTGCCATCTGGAAAACACCCAGCAGCTTCCTGGCCTTTCACATTATCCTAAAACCACATCACCCTTCTTCTTTTTGCCTTGCTGGCAACACAGTTGTTCAGGGTCGTACACTCAGGATGGGCGTGTCTTCTTGATAAAAGCTAATGGACATGTGGTTGTTCTATCAGCTTCTGACCTTGTTTCTATTTTCTAAAAGTGTTCTCTAAGAGGATGCACAGGCCCGGCCCCCTTGGCTCCTCCTCAGCATCCTGTAACCCCGTAGGTTCCCCATTTTCTCCAGACCCAGCAGACTTATCCCTGCTATAGAGGACAAATCCAAAAAGACTTTAGGTGGGCATCCACCAGACAAAGCAGAGGAGGTGGGTGCTGGGCGTTCCTCTGCTGGTCCATGGGCAGGTTGCTTGAACCGAGTGGTGCCAAGCTGAGGGGTACTGGATAGGGAGATGAAAGCAAACCCAAAGGATGGGTAAACTCACTGTGGTGGTCTCATAGGCCCATCCTTTACCTGGTCAACATCCGATCTTCTACTCTCTTTTCTGCTTGTTTTTGAACAGGGCTCCTTTGCATATTTGTATTCCTTTAAAAATAGATTTATTCTATCTACTTTATGCCACACGAGTGATTTTTCATTTAATGTAAGCTAGTGCACTATTTCTCATTTTGATGGGGATTTGTCTTCAGAATTAATTTCAGTCATTTCTTCGTCTCTTCATATCTTTAGCAACTTGCAAACATTCCCTGGAAAGACTAGTTTATATGATTTATTGGATCTTTAAAAAACCATTAATATCTCTTCCTCTTCCATAATTATTTTACTTAGAAGGTTATAAAGTTATGCTTCTTTCCTCATTTAGAAGTGAAACATAAAAAAACAGCGTCATTCTGTTTATGTGGTAAATACAGGATAAAAAAAAAATTACCAGGATTAGCTTGTTGTGTCCATGTGTCCTTCAGTGGATTTTCTTCAGCCTTTGCAATTACAGGAGCAATGCTATTATTTTTCTTTTACTTTAAACCTACCAGAGAAAATATAGAGCCCTAAGCAGTTTTTCAATTAACTTAGGTTTTTTGTTTTCACAATTGTCTAACAAGAGTGTTGTTACCTGAAAGCTTTGTCACCTAAATGTTGCAGTGAAGAGCCATGCCTGGCACATTGCATTGCTTTGCCATGACATCTTTCTCTGCAGGGGCATTCTGCAATGACCCTGGATGGATGAACTGTCTTAAAAGGACAGCCTACCGTGATTCGTAATCCTGGTCCTGCAACAGTGGGCATAGCTGCATAAGACAAAAAGGCTTTTCCCAGCTTTGTGTGAATCATCACTCAAGCATTTAAAAACATGGAGTCTGTTCTTTTCAGCGTGAAGCACTCCCGTTAATGTTAATGAAAAGTCACACATTTACCTCAAAGCCAGAAAGGATGCCTCAATCTTTCCCCAGGAATCCTAGAGTATAAAGAAAGAAGATCTGTCCTTTTTGTAGTGGAGTGGAATGGAATAATGGAGTTTAGGAAGAATTTCAGCAATATTTAAAATAGAGCTCTCCATTTGTTGACACTAGAAAAATACTTTAGTGTCAGAACAGAAATGCAAATGTCTCCCACCTGTGCCTGATGCTTTTTAGTTTGTCTCTCTTTTTCTCCTTGAAGTGAAAATAAAAATAATTTTGATTTTTGCAAGATAAAGGGGAGGTTTAAAGACATTTTACAGACACCAGCCACTCATTTTCTCACTAATTCAAATCAAGTGTCTTATCAATCAGAAAAGGAGAAGAGATAAGACATAATGGATGAAAGAAATAGTAGTGACACGATGGTCCTGTTCCTCCTCTCTTAAAGGAGGGCTGTCTATCATTCCTATCGAGCTAAACTACCTCTGATGTTGGCTGACTAGGTTCACAGAAAATGAAACATTTTCAAAGTGTTAGATCAATTAGCAAATCCTTACAAACCAAGAGTAATAGAAAACATTGGACCATAGGGCAATATTATGTAACATTGTTCTTCTAAGAATGACAGTAATTCGATTTTCTATGTCAATCCACAAGGTGAATCCTATTCACTTTGAGAATTTGGGGATAGTTCTGTATTTTGCTTAAAATACAGGAGACATGGACACTAAGGAGGGCACTTGATGGGATAAGCACTGGATGTTCCACTGTATGTTGGCAAAATGAATTTAAATAAAATATTAAAAAAATACAGGAGACTCCCTGTGTAGTTAGTGGAAGGTTATGGGTTTAGGGGTTAGAACACAGGCTCATATTTATTTTCGTTACTCAGGAAATACATGTTAAGCACTCAGGCGCTCAGCCTCATAGTGGCTATGGAATTTTGTGTATGGAACTCAATTTTTTAAGCTTTGGTATGTTGGATAGTCTATCACATTTAGTCTTCCCAGCAGTTTTCTGTAGGAACTCTGTTCTACCTATGCAAGTTAATTATGAGCTCGTAAGTAGCATGCCTAACGAGGTTGCCAATATCTGACCTCCTCCATAATATGATGTGGGATGGGGCAATCTAAACACTCAATTTACTTGCCACAGTGATTAGCATAGGATGGAAGGACACGTGGCTCAAAGTGGGCCACCTGGGAACGTTCCTGGAGTTTCCTGGAAAGAGGAATAAGTGAGTTATTCTTCCCCAGGATCATAAGCTATAATGGATGGTATTAACTTAGTTTCCAGATATGAATTTACCCAAGAATAAACTTTAACCCACAGAGAAGGAAGCCCACAGAGCTGGAGAGAGCTTACCTGAGAGATCCCTGATATGTTTTGAGTCACAGACTCTAAACTTCACTTGGATCCAGTTCTGGATGTTTCAGTTATTTGGAATCAATTTTCTTTTAACCTTTTTGTGTTTCATTTTGATTAGACTAGTTTGAGTCCTGACAAGAACATTTTGGTTCTGCATTGGTAAAATTGGAGTGATGCTTTTCTTCTTAAAGATTCATTGTGATAATTGAATGAGGTAAGGTAGGTGAAAGCAAAACATATACATTACCTATGGTATGCATCACTGACCATAGGTGAAGGACTCGGAAAGGCCTCGGCCTTGAGATGGAAAAGGTAAGGGAGTGACCGCTAATCCTGAAGCTCTCAGATACTCTAGTGAGATTAGCAGTTCTTAAGATGGATCTTGGTCTTCTGCTCAGAGGTATTATCATTATTACAAGTGAATTATGTTTATAATTTATACTAACAAGACAGGAATAAAATCCCCACAGCTACTAGTATCCATTTATTTAACAAATATTTGAGTGCCTCTGTGTCTCAGGCACTGTTCCACATGCTGGTGCTGGGGATATAGCGGTAGGGATATGTGAATCCCATGGTGCTTGCATTTCAATATAGATGCAGGACTGTACCCATACTCCAAATGAGAGTCAGCATTTGGATCCTGGAAATATGACTAAGGATTTCACTTTCATTGCTTAGCTGCTCATGTTCCTGGTCAGGATGTTAAACACCGGGTGACTTGATTCCTTTCTTCAGTTAAATATTTGTACATTTGATCCAGGTCTACCCTGACTCTCTTTTTTGCTAAAATTGGAAAAATGGAAAGACAGTTTTTACAGTGGGTCTTAGGATCCATGAGTGAGGCATCCATAGATACAGAAGAGTAAGACAAGGATTATTGCCCATTCCGCAGTGCCCTGCCTACATTGCCAGATTGCCTCACTGATGTACCAGGTTGGTTTGCTCAGCCATATATTCCCAGGAAAGATCTTGGTTGGATTGATGAAAAATAATTTTCTACCAGTTTAATATATCAACTGATTTATCTAAAGTTTAAGTCTTCACTTTAGGACTTGTGTCGAGGTTGGCTTTAACTGTGTTTTACTCATTCTAGTGTTGGGTACAAAATGCAGTGTTCAAAAAGTAGTGTTGTGTGTTGGGTAGAAGGAGCACAAGCTTTGGAATCAATCAGATTAATCTGAGTCCTGGCCCTGCCACTTAGCATTTAGCAACTAAGCTTTCTTAATCCATTTCTAAGTCCACAGAAATCTCGGCTGAACTCAAGTCACAAATTTCTGTAGAGTTGTTTTTCCATTTATTCTAATCATTTTACACCTAAACCAGAGGTTATATTCAGATTAATGTTGCCACAATCTGAAGGAAGGAGGAAAGGCTCTACAAAATTGTTATAGGGCTCCACAGAATCAGAGATACTTCAAATATTACCTATAAGCAAAAATAGTATGCTATTTTTCAAGTATCTAAAGATAATTTTGGATTACTAATTAAATAAATCCTCTTTAGAAATATTGCCTAGTTCAAAACAGCTTTTTGCAATTATTTTTTTCAATCAGTGGATTTTAAGTGCATAAATAATACCATATATGACTTATTAGAGTTTTTAAACTTCAAAAGGAAGTCTAAAAAGTTAGGAACATTTACAATATTTTTTCCCTCTATTTATTTTGTTCTGATTGTTTTGACCACTTCCAAGTTCTGTAGTTCTTCCTGCCTTCCTCCTCTCACCTTTCTTTCTCTCCAACTAAGGGTGTCTAACTTCTGTGTCCTAAACTACTATTGGTCAGTGTTATAAATATAGGCCCCCCGTAAAACAAATGTTGGCTGCTGCTGCTTTCCTTGGAGTTTTTTTTTTTTAAATGGATTTCTTATTTTTTTTTTTTAATGATAGTCACACACACACACAGAGAGAGAGAGAGAGAGAGGCAGAGGAAGAAGCAGGCTCCATGCACTGGGAGCCTGACGTGGGATTGGATCCTGGGTCTCCAGGATCGCGCCCTGGGCCAAAGGCAGGCGCCAAACTGCTGTACCACCCAGGGATCCCTGGAGTTTCTTTTAAAGAGCCCTGCTGAAGTATATAAATTGTACAAATACTTCCATCCCGCACTACTGAAATGTTGGTTTTTAAATGGCTTTTTATCCCCTTAGCCAAGATTTTCTTTGGCGGTTCACAGTGCACATCTCAGCATACCGGTTTTGTGTGTACACATAATACACATAAATATATATAAAATATATTATATATTATGTATAGTATATATAAGACAAATATATTTGATTTGATTTCAGGGTACATGGTACCACAGCTTGAGAAGGAGATGGTATAAAGTCACATTTCCTCTGATCCACTCATGATTCCTGTGTCTTGTCTCCATCACCACTCCAAGCAAGCTGCTGAAAACTACTGCTTTATTCTCAGGCTTGCAGTCTCTTTTTATTTTGCTTTTATTTTAGACAATAAATTTATAAATTTAAAATTTATAAAAAGCTAAAACAATGATAACAAAATTAAGAATACCAACCTTTTTGAAGATTTTATTTATTTATTCATGACAGACACAGAGAGAGAGAGAGAGGCAGAGACACAGGCAGAGGGAGAAGCAGGCTCCATGCAGGGAGCCTGATGTGTGGGACTCGATCCTGGGACTCCAGGATCACACCCTGGGCTGAAGACAGTGCTAAACTGCTGGGCCACCCAGGCTGCTCCAAGAATACCAACTTCTTATAAAAGAAAAATCTGCCATATCTGTGTTCCCCGCTTGTTAAAGATGTGAAGCATAACATGAAGCTAACATCTCCTTTGACCACGTAACCAGTCCCACTACCTGACCTGTTTTTCTGAGGCAGTTGCTACAATTAGTATGTAGTTTTCCAATTCATTTCAACGCATATATCTATATATATAGATATATATCACTACATAATATTACTTTTGCATGTTTTTATTAACACATTTATTATGTTAGTATCATTTTATCTTGCCTTTTTTTTTTTACCCAATATTATGTTTTTGTTGTCTCTGCATGTTGTAGAGTGTTCTATCTTATGTCTCTATTGTGTTCATTTGTTCACAATTTGGTGGCCATTTAGATTGCTTCTCTCTCTAAAGATGTCAGAAATATCCATCTTTGTAACCGTATGAGACTTTTCTAACATATAGCATTTTTAAAGGACTTTTTAAAAGATTTATTTAGAGAGAAAGAGCGCGAGCAGGGGGAGAGAGAGATTGAGAGAGAGAATCCCTGAGCAGAATTTCAGCTGAGTGGGGAGACCAATGTGGGGTTTGATCCCGGGACTCTGAGATCATGGGCTGAACTGAAATCAAGAGTCAGATACTCAACCAACTGAGCCATTCAGGGGCCCCTAACATATAGCATTTGTAAATTTTGTACTATAGGAAAGACTGTGGCGCAGTGTTAAAATCTTAGAATTCTTTCTGTGATAGAGTTATATTGATGCCAGAATTCTTACTTTTTCCACATTGATAGCATTGCTTTGTTTTGCCAAGTTTTCAAAATTTCTTTCTCTCTCTTCCCCCTTGATTATCTGCACCCTTCCACCTATCTCCTGCCTCTCCTCACAGATCTACTCATAAGCCAACATCTCATTAATGCTTTATCCAGTGTGGTGGCTCAGAGGATGTACATAATATTGCTTTCCTGTGACACTTTCCTTAGAAATAGCAAAAATAAGTCCAGTGGAAAAAATAATCACAGAGAAAGATCTATTCTTTAAAATGTCACCTCTCAGGGTGATATGAATGACTCAGATTTAGGAAGTGACAAGGAATGTATTGTCATTTTTGAAACAGAAATTACTAATCCTTAACCCTTGACCAGCCAGATCATCACAGGTAAGATTCCTTGTTAGTCTGTAAATGAGGGCAGCAGGCAGCCTACTCAGTACAATGCATAGTCATTCCTCCATATATCAAGCCTCACCTGTGAATATTTTATGATGATAGCCAGGTAATTAAACAAATATTTGAAGGAGCAAAAGGGTCAAGTGACAGGATGAGGAGGAGGGAAAGAGGCATTAGATGCTCGCATCTTATGTCCTGGAATTTCATTAGCTTAAAGCTCTTATGACATAACTAGAAGCAGTATTGTACATATGAGGAACTTTTATATTTCACTTCTCTGGTTATGCATGGTTCTTGAGGTAGAAACCAAGGCCTGAACAGAGGCCACACAGATCTCACCAGTGACAAGATGACACTGAATGCATGGGAGTGTTCCAGGTTCAGAGCTCTCCCCATTGCATGACTACGTGGGCTGTAGCAGTTGTCTTAGAAGAGAAATACTTCACTTTTCTGAGCACGTTCTAAGTGCTAATTGTCATTGCATGAACAGGAGCACAGAGCACTCAGTGTAGACAACATGATGGTTTAGAAAGAGTTTGAACTTGCAGTCAGAATCATCATGGTCTCTAATTAGCCAGGTGGTCTGGGGCAAGTACTCCTCTTTCCCTATCAATAAGTGAGCTAGTATTACACACACGAAACTCTCAGATTTCACCATTGCCAAACATCAGTGTCCTTTCTTCTGGCTTTTTTTTCCCCCTATAGAACTCCAACAAGTAGCAAATGTAGTTGAAGTTTCAGGCATAAAAATCAGTGGTATTTAGAAAAGTTGGGGTTGAGTGAATGAATGAAAGCTTTGTAGGATAATTTAAAAAATCCAGATGAATACATTTACACAAATAACAGAATATGTCTGATATCTTTTTTAGAGATGCTTTGCTAGATGGAAAACATGATTTGTGATGACTTTTATAATCCTGGAACTAAATATCTGTTGGTGTATGTTGTTTAACTAGATTTAAGTGTGGGTTGCATTTGCACTATTAACTCCCAAGAAAGCATAAAATATTAGTTAATGCAGGACTTCCACTTCTGCCCTTGAAGAGTCAAATGCTTTTGGAAATTGCTGTCCTTCTGTTAAATCTAGAAAATGGAACTGTGATCCCCAGAGAATGAAAACAATGGAGTGGGCCATGCCTTACAACCACCTTCAGGTTGCTGCTCAGGGCCAGTTTCCAGGCTGTGGCGTGGACAGAGAACCCAAGTGGTGCTGGTGGTTTGCTGACTGGAGGAGACAGAGACTAGTTTGGAGAGGCAGCAAGTAGTCACAGTTTGTAGGCAGAGAGGGTGCCGCACAGGCAGAGAGCTCTGGAGATCTGCAGAGTCTGCACTCAAATGTGAGTTGAAGGCAGTGGGCCAAATGATTCCCAGAGTTCAAATGGGTCTGAGGGAGTTTGCACTCTTACCACCCTGGGTGAAGAAATCTGATAAGACTTGGAGTTAGGCAGAAACCTCAGAGAAGTCATAATATTGTTTCCAGCAAATTAGCTCTAAAGCAAGTGCTCTAGGCCATCCCTGATAAAGCTTAAGCAAGCCTTGAAAAGATCAAAATGACGTGCAAGTAAAATTCCATCAAAGCCAAATACTAAAGAAAAACAACAAAATCCAACACCCAGTGACATGAAATCCACAACGGCCAGGAAATGATTTAAAAAGATCACTCTGCTTGCAAATAAGTAGGAAAAATATGCCTGATACCCAGATCCATCAGTACAAAAGAATCAAAACCGACAGAGATAAAGGAATTAGGAGATAAGGATCTTAAGACAACATTTATAAATCTTAAGTATGCTCAAGGATGTAAAAGAAAACATGAAAAAGATGAGGAAAGAAATGGTAGATATGATAAAGAACCAACAGCAACTGGGATGTGAAAAATACAATATCCACAAAGAAAAACAGACTGAATGAGATTAACATGAGATCAGACACTGCAGAAGATCAATGGCCTTGAAGAATAAACAATAGAAAGGATCCAGAATAAAGCGTGAGAGAGAATATCAAGCAGTGTAATGTATGTTCAATTAGGGTGTCAGAGTTAGAGGAAATAGAGGGTGGTACAGAGTAGTATTTTAGAATCCAAGAAAATCAACAAACCCCAGGAAAAATGAAAATAGAGAAAACCACATGTGTCAGTCTGTGTCCAATTAGAAGAAGGAAACCACATGGTAATTTGAAAAGAAAAAGAGTTTGAAAGGGAACTGTAATAGGGGATTGGCATAATGAGAGATTCACTAGGAAGGAATAAAGAGGATTCTAAGGAATACAGGAGCAGTAGTGTAAGGAGCAGCTGCTACCCCTAGGGTAGAGTGCTCAAGGAAGATGCTCTCCAGGGTTGAGATCTAGATCTTGATGCAGAGGCACAGCTGTGGCTCACTGATGGCAGAGAAGTCACCATGGTGCCATGCTATGGAACTTACTGGAAATGTGCCCTCTGGAGAACTTGCTAAAATTCCATACTCCAGGGCACTGGGGAAAGCTGTTCATGGGGAGGTGTTTCACTGAAGGCATTCTGCTACAAAGCCACTTGAGTAAGGTGCCCGGGGAAGTTGCTGGCAATGGACTGCTGCCGCCTTTGTGCACTGCAGAGTCTTGCCAATGAGCACACCAGAACCCGATGGAAAGCCCCTTCCTCTTTCCTAGCACCCTTTATAGACAAAACTTAACAGCCATTGCCAAAGGAAAAAAAAAAAAAAGGGTCCAGATCCCTTTTCTTTTCCAGAGTAGACAGTGAAATGTGAATTTGGAGCTGAGAGACAATAATTGATAACTGGCACAGTCCACCTATTGACTACCTATTGAGCTTTCATATGCACTCTTCTATGTACATATGAGCTTTCTTACATCATCAAAACGATTCTTTGTACCTAAGATACCTCCATCCATCTGACACATAAAAGTTCCTTATCCTTTCCTGAAAAGGAAAAACCTCACAGTCCCAATAATCATTGCATCAGTTGCTGACTATATTAATTCCTCCTCAAATTTAACTACAGATGGTTCTATTCTTGAAAAACCGAAATCTAAATGCAATTTCTAATAACATCCTATAAAATAGGAATGGGAAGAAAGAAGTAGGTGGCTAGAGTTTATACAAATTTATGCAACAACAACAAAGAGAAAATATGTAAAGCTCTGACAGTCATCACTTCTGTAATTGGTCACAAGGTTGTGGTTGTTAGCTATGTCTTCCTTCTTCAACTGCCTGTTCTGTATCTCCCTTGCTCTCAGCCAGACTCTCAGCTGCCCTGGGTTCTTTATCAGGTGAAGTGAGCCAAACAAACTTTCCTGAATGGCTTGACCTCACCCATTCTGCTTCTTGTTGCATTTTCTAAGTAATTTTTGCTATGGGGCATGGAAGTACTGAGAGGCATCACTGAGGATCCCCTGGGTTGTTGACATAATTTGACATAATTGTCCTTGCCTCCACTGTCTCAATATTCGTTTGGTGATTGAGAATAATTACTTCAACTTGTAAACCAACATCTTTTTTTATCTATTGGCTCATTAATGTAAGGATCCCCAAATGGCCAGGTAGAGGTTTTTGTGATGTCATTGCTGTATTCCTGACAGAAGCATTTTCACCTTTGAGAACCTTTGCCAGAATTCTATACCCAGCAAAATAGTCTTCAAAAATAAAGGCAAAATAAAGAACTTCTCAGACCAATAAAAACTGAGAGTCATTGATTATTTGTTCTTTTGTATGTGTCATTTAAATAAATCTATCTTATGGGCAGCCCAGGTGGCTCAGCGGTTTAGTGCCGCCTTCAGCCCAGGGTGTGATCCTGGAGACCCCGGATCAAGTCCCACATTGGGCTCCCTGCATGAAGCCTGCTTCTCCCTCTGCCTGTGTCTCTGCCTCTCTCTCTCTCTGTGTCTCTCATGAATAAATAAATAAAATCTTAAATAAATAAATAAATAAATAAATAAATAAATAAATAAATAAACCTATCCTTCATTCACTGGCTTCTCTTAAAAGTTGTAGATTGGTTTTGGTTTCTTCCAGTTTCACTATAAGTATACATGTTTATTTCTTTTATATTTTCCTGCTTAGCATTCACTGGGTCTCACAAATAGGTGGGCTGATATCTGCCATCAGAAAATGGAAAATTTATAGTCATTTTTTTAAAGATTTTATTTATTTATTCATAAGAGACACACAGAGAGAAGCAGAGCCACAGGCAGAGGGTGAAGCAGGCTCCCGGTAGGGAGCTTGGTGTGGGACTCAATACCAGGACCCAAGGATCACAACCTGAGCCAAAGGGAGATGCTCAACCACTGAGCCCCCCAGGTGTCCCTAGCCATTGTTTTTTTTGGTTATTGCTTCTGCTTCATTTTTCCTGTTCTCTCCTGAGCCTCCAACTAAACACATAGTATATACACTTTTGTGTATCCCACACTTAAAAAATATCTTCTATCTTTTCTTCATGTTTCTTTCAGCTAATTTCTTCCATCTTCTTTTTGTTTAATTTCTTCCATCTTCTGATTCACTCTCCCTGAATGTAATCTGATAGACTCTTCCATTGAATTCTTAATTTTTCAATTTTATAATTTCTATTTGGATTTTCTCCAAATCATATATGTCACTGTTTAGTAGTTCCATTTTGGTGCTGATAATTTTAAACTTGGCTTTATTATAATACTAGTTGTTTAAGTCTGTAGTCTGATAATTCCACTGTCTATAATTCTTGTGGATCTGTTTCAGTTTTCTGTTGCTTCTGCTGATTTTTGTTTATGGGGTCTTATTTTTTATATGCTTAGTTGTCTTTGACTCTATTGGACACCAAAGTCATAGGAATAATTTGAGACTCCAGATGATAAAATATTTTCTTGAATATCTTTAGGGTCTTTATAGATTATAAAATTCTGTGGTATCGGGATACTCGGGTGGCTCAGTCAGTCAAGTGGCTGACTCTTGATTTCCACCCAGGTCATGATCTCAGGGTCCTAGGATCGAGCCCTGAATCAGGCTCTGAGCTCAGTGAGGACCCTGCTTGAGGATTCTCTCTCTCCCTCTCCTTCTGCCTCTCTCTCTGCTCTCTTTCAAATAAATAAACAAATCTTAAAAAAAATTCTGTGATATTTATCTGAATTAATTAGTGAACTACAAATTGAGATTCCATTGTGATGTTAAGAAATGTATATGTGCATCTGCTTATATCTATTCATATTATTTAATCTGTTAATTTGGGGAAGCTAACTTGATCTTATAGCTAACTTTGGGCCAGGGATTTATAGTCCTGTATTTTGTGTATTTGATTAAAACTTATTTGATTAATGTCCATTTAAGCTCCTTGTTGTATATTTTAAACATTAAATAAAATTATTCTAGATTTAGTATTTTGAGTCATATGACTTTTAGAGTTTTAATTGATTAATATGTATATTGCCTGAGTTTAAAAATATCTTTTTTTTTTTTTTTTTTTTTTAAGAAAGCTCTATATGTGATCTCTATTTGTTTCTACTACTTCAGAAGATAGTCTGGGGTACAAGTAATGAAACATTAGCAGTGCTTTTGCACAAGAATAGCTACACAGATACTACACTATAATTTGTCCTGATTATATTGACAGAATCTGAGAGATTTGATCACAGTAATATGGTCCCTGAAAAGCTCTATCCAATAGCTACCTGTCTGATATTACAAACTAGATTTAAAAAATAGCATTAAAAGTTACTTTGAAATAATTTAAGTACATTAATTGTTAAGTATGGAACTCACTCTTTTCTAAGAGCTTCTAATATTGTACTTTCTTAAATTCAATATTCATTCCAACAAGAAGATAAAACCAAACTGCAGCAAGTCATAAGAATTCCTTTTCCCTTCTCACCCTCATTTCTAACCATAAATATCTTATAGTTATCCCTCGGATTTTAACATTGTCCCTTTGGGGAAAGTGAGGCTTTGAAGTATACTATTTTTCCAAATGCTTCCTAGGATTAGGAATATAATGTTACTCAAATAAGTAATATGAATATCGGTTTACTTCAAATTTATATCTTCTGAAGTGAGAGGATAAATATTGCTCTATTTACAACTGGATTGCCAGATCTATTTCTCTTTTTTTCACAGGGGAAAAAAAATCATACTCAGACTTAGATAGAAGAATAAGTATACACGAGGGAATTAAAGTTATTTTGAATCTATTATCTACCTTTTTGCCCCATACTTTTTTTCTTCATAGAGACTCTATGTTTAAAGAAAAGAAAAGAAAAATGACATGGTAGATGCAGAAATACATTTTCCCCTCAATCATACACGAAACCCCCTGTATTTTGATCTGCTTTGGGGAGAAAGCAATTTAGCTTTTCTTTGATTATATTTCCTTATTTGAAGTATAGTCTAGAAATTTCTCACTTCAGTGTTTTTTAGACTTTAACGTTCTTTTTTAAAGTAGAGATAAGTCACAACATCTTCGCATTAGCTTTCTCAAACATTTAAGTACTTTTTTTGTTGTTGCAAAGTTTGTACTTTAAGATAATTTTAATACTTTAGTTTTTCCCAAAACAAGGATTCCCCAGAAAGCTTGAAGGGGTACAAAAAGGAGGGGGAATAAGAGAACAAATCCAAATCATTTTAACCTAAGATGATATTTCATAAGTCTTCTTAGTTTCTTTCTTTTTCTTTTTAAGATTTTATTTATTTATTCATGAGAGACACAGAGAGAAAGGCAGAAAGGCAGAGACATAGGCAGAGGGAAAAGCAGGCTGCTGGTGGGGAGCCTGATACGGGACTTTATCCCAGGGCCCCGAGATCAGTCCTGAGCCAAAGGCAGATGCTCAACCGCTGAGCCACCCAGGTGCCCTTCTCTTAGGTTCTGTAACTGTGTAAGTTTCCCTGAGTATTTGGGATAAAGCCACACCTGTAGCCCTGGGTCGGCAGAGTAGATGCCAAGTCAAGCATCTGAGCCTCAGCACCATGTGACAGCTCCTGAGCTCATGATCTGATCCTCACCATCCAACAACTAAACTGAAAACACTTTGAGTATTTTAGCCAAACTACTATCACACTAAATTAGGTAAACAAACAAACAAACAAACAACTCATCAGAAGGCCTAGATTATATTATGGTGTATGTACCAATGAGCCAAAAATATCAAATAGTATTTTTTTATTTTTAATTTTTATTTATTTTATTTTTTTTAGGCAATGTATAAATTTTTTCTTTCATTACTCAAGAAGCGATGCAGTGCTGCATGTTATTTTAGTACTGGAAGCTACATTGTCACTGCTTGTGCTTTGGGTTTGTCTTGCAGCAGATGCACCAGTGCCTGCGCCTCTTCATGGGGTAACAGTCCCTACAGTTCTCCTTGATGACGCCCTTGGTCTTGAACCCCAGAGCAGGCTGCAGGCCCGGCAGGAGGCAGCCGTGCAGGGGCAAGGGCCCCATGAGCCCCCACACCGTGGACTTCGCACCAGCGGCACCTGCAGCGCCAAGGGGTTCCTGCAGAGGAGTGGAGCGCGCGGGGCATCGGCAGGTGGAGCAGCGGGCTCGGGGCTGACACCAGCCCCTTGGGCACAGCACAGAGGCTGTGCTGCGGCCACCCTGGGAGGAAGGCGTCCACATAGCCGGCTAAAGTAGTATTTTAAAGAACCAAATTCCTTCTCTCTGTGGAAGGAATAATATTAGTGGTTTTTCCTTCTTATGTGACTGAGCTCCCTGTATCCTACCTACTGTCTAAGTCAGTGTGTACTCATCATATTGGTACTGAACGTGTCTTGAAACCTTCAATTATATCCTGTTCCCCTTGGTGCTTTCATAAATACAACATTGATTTCCTATTTCATGCAGTTAAAGCTTTTGTTGTTTAATTTTTGTCTTTGTAGAGCCCATTGTTAATAGCATCATAATGCCTTTGGTACTTAAAATCTGAACAAAACATTCCTTCTTTCTATTGTGTTAAAGAATAATTAACAGGCAGGGAATATACAGGCTTCGACACTTCACTGGCTTAAGATCTCCACTGAGCAATTTAGTCTAAGTGCTCATAGGATAGATTCAAAGGTGGGAAGTGCCGGCTAATTCAACCCAGCATCTGTGGGAGCCAGACCAAGACCACTGCTTCTCTTTGACTCTTAAGTATTATTGAGTGAATTAACCAAAAAAATGTCAGTACCAAATGACTCCAGAGATAATTCTGATACTGCTGTTACATTGCTATCATTGCTTTCATCAGAAACAAAAGTCTTGGTTGTTGGGGTTACCATTGCTATCCATGTCTGGTTGAAACCTTGTATCACAAAGTTCCAACCAACTTCATCTTCCCAGAGAAACTAATCCTCTCATTACAAATGGTCGGCAACCCCTGCACAATCACTTTTGTAACCCTTCATCCAAGACTGAAAAGGAAGCAGCAAATCTGTGGACTGTCAGGTTGGCTGGAATAGGAGGCAGGAAGGTCATACTGATCATTGGTGGCATTCTTCCAACACTTCTCTTCCTGACTCTTTAGGCAAATCAATAGTCTCCCAAAGATGTCTGTGTCCTAATCCCAGAACTGATGAATGTGTTATGTCACATGGCAAATGGAATTAAGGTCACAAATGGAATTATGCCTGCTAATCAGCTGACCTTGAAATGGAGGGATTATCCTGGATTCTCCAAGTGGGCCCAGTGCAATCTTAAAGTCCTTAAAATGTGGAAAGGGGAGACTGGAGAGAAGTTTGAGGAATGCAAGGTGAGAAGGGCTGCTATTGCTGGCTTTGAAGGTGGAGGACGGGGGCCACCAGCTAAGGAATGCAGGTGGCTTCTAGAAGCTGAAAATGGCAAGTAGTGGATTCTCCTCTTGAGCTTCCAGAAAGGAATACAGCCCTGCTGACACCTTCATTTTAGCCCATGGAGGCCCATTTCAGACTTGTGAATTGCAGAACTATAAGATAAATTTATGTTGTTTTAAGCCACTAAGTTTGTGGTGATCTGTTACAGCGGAAGTGTGAAACTAACACAACAGCCTTAAGTATCTTGTCATTCATGAAGCTTAATGATGAAAAGCAGATAATACTAGGTGAGAGAGACAACCACCCAAAACACCCCAAAGCCATTGTTTGTGGGCACAGAAATTTTCAATGACATCCGGAGTACTTTGTGGCATTTAGAGGTTTTAATATAATTCAGGAAATTTCTGCCTTTGGAAAGTCCTTGAATAACTCAAATAGAATATTTTCTCTTTATTGAGAAAACTACATAACTTCTAAGTTTTAAAAAAAAAAAGAGGTTAGGTCTGGAGTCAGTGATGTGCTAGAGCAGGCTTGGACTGGCTAGGAAGAAACAGCTAACATTTTAGGAATTTTGTGAAGTCTGTATTTACTCCTCAGAAATCAGCAGACACTACCATGAGAGAGCTGGTGACAAACCTCTATCAGCACAGCACCAACTAGATTTCTCTTGGACAAGCTTCCTTAACAAATGTCATACCTGTCAGTGTTAAGCTTTATCACCACTATCAATACGGTATGAATCTTCCAGATTACTTTCCATGTATTTATGTATTTGGGGGTTCCAGGTAAAACATATAATTTTGTTGGCATTTTTCCTCTTTAGTTTTTAAAGTGTCATGATAAACTTGCTGTTCTGTAGTTTGCTTTTTTTCCCCTCAGCAAGATCTGATCTTGGACATCTGTCCATGTTAGTTTACATAGGTCTGCCTCATTTTTTACATCATGATAGATCATGTAGCATACACATAGGCTGCATATACTATCACATTGTTTAATTTATGTAATGATCGCTCCATTTATGAATATGTGCATAGTTTTAAATTTTTTACGACTACAAACACTGCCCCAGTGGATGGCCTTGTACTTGCTTTCTGGCCATATTGCGTGCCTAAGATAAATAATGACATTTGGAATTTCTGGGTTTAAGGGCATGAGCACTTATAATTGTAATATATACTGTCAAACTGTTTCCCAAAGAGGTCATAATATACAGATCTACCAGCAGCGTGTGGCAATGGAGTTTCTCTAATTTTGACCTAGATGTAGTTAATTTACATTTGCCAACAAAATGGATAAAAAGTAGTCATTTTAATTTGTGTTTCGCTTAACATCATTTTATGTTTACTGGATATTTTATATATTTTCAGGCAATTACCTCTCCTGGTGTTCTTCTCACTTTTCTTTTTTTTTTTTTTTTTGTCTCTTTTCTAATCAATTGGGAAGCTATATTCTGGATGTTAATTATTTGTTTATTATCAAGCTACAAATATTTTCTAACAGGTCGTCTTTTAATATTATTATTATTTTTTCATCTGTAAATGATCTTTTGATTTTAAAGTAGTGCTTAATATGCAGAGAAGTTGCCAAAATAATACACGTTCCCATACCCCCTTCACTTAGACCCCGCCTCCTATTAACATTTGACACCGTTATGGTACGTTCGTCACAACTAACAAACCAGTGTTGATACATCACCATTAATCAAAGCCCATGCTAAATTCACATTTTATTAATTTTCTGCAAAACTGGGGCTACTGGGTGGCTCAGTGGTTGAACGTTTGCCTTTGGCTCAGGTTGTGATCCCGGAGTCCTGGGATCGAATCCTGCATCAGTCTCCCCCAGGGAGCCTGTTTCTCCCTCTGCCTGTCTCTGGCTCTCTCTCTCTGTATCTTTCATGAATAAGTAAAAAATAAAATCTTAAAAAAAATTTTTCTGCAAACCCCCCTTTTCTGGTTCAGCTTCTATTCAGGATTCCAGCTTACATTTACTGGTCAAGTTTTCTTAGCCTCCTCTGATATGTGTCTCTTGACAGTTTAATGACCTTGACAGTTTTGAGGAGGACTAGTCAGGTGTTCGGTAGATTGTCCTTCAGTTCAGGTTTCTCTGGTGTTTTCTCATGGTTTGGCTGGCTTGTGATTTGGGGAAGAAGATCACAGAAGATCACGGAGGTGAAGTGTCATCGCACCACATCCTCTCAATGGTGCAGGCTCTCATTATGATTTACCCTTAATCTCCTGGAGGAGGGAGTGTTTTAAGTAGGAGGTATTAGGTGAATCATAGACTTGCAACCATAAGCCTGCTTTTCACTTTCCATCTATAGAAATTGAGACTCACCTTAGCAAGAAGCTAATTGGCACAAAAGGAGAAATTGGAATATAGATACTTGTTTTTTGAATAATCCCAAGTAATTGCATGTTTAATATTTATAAAGTCGGAGGTTTTTTTTTGTTTGTTTATTTAGAAAAGATGGATTTTGCCCACAGGATTACACTGGTTAAACTCTCTCTGAGGCTATTGGTAAAAAGAGATGGTTTCTTATGTGTTGTTTATTAATAGTAATAATAAGTACTATGACAGGAAATAAACAAAGTAAAGAACAGTACATATTGCATTTATAATAGTATAAATTTGCAATTACATCTAATGACCAACATTAAGTACAGTGTATTAAATTATTCAAATTGCTCTTCGGTATAAATTACTGCCATTGATTAGATTTACGGTGGTAGCTATGAGATGTAAACTAAATATTGTGACATTCTTTAATTGAAATAAATGCTTGTACTTCAATTAATGGCAATTTTTTAGCTCATTAACTCTAGAAATTTGTTTTTATAGTCTATTCAGAATTCTACAATCAAATGAATTGAGGCATAAACAGCATGGGTTTATTAAGAATAAATCAATGTCATATAAACCTGATAATATTTTTTTCAATATAATGATAAGGTAGGACATAAAATTTGCAATGCAAAGAAGTGAAAATGTCTGTGTTGGTCTCTCCTAAATCTTGTTATGTCAGATATGTCTACTTCTTTCTAAATAATGATTTGTAGGCAAATGATATGTAGGCCTTAATAGTGTATGACGTTTGCTCTTCTGTTGCTTAACACACCTTAGAATTCTTTATTATAGCCCCATTAAAATGCAGCCCCATTTTTTCCTAAAGTACAGAGTAGGCCAAGTTAGCATGGTTGTGACCCATGGGTGTCACCTGAGGGAAGGGCAGTACCTGTATAAAATATTTTATAAAACTCTCCCATATCCCTACCATTCACTTTAGCAATGGTAAAGGAATACAAACTTCAAAGGACACTGAACAAAATGTCAACATGTGGATGACATTAAAGTATAGGCCAAGGATCCATATCAAAATCACCTTGAGTACACATTAAAATGCAGACCCACTGAATTAGATGCTTAGGAATGGGGGGCAGAGTCTGCATGTTTACCATCTCCTTAGCTTATGTAAACCAAAGTTCAAGGTCCACTAGTATGAAGACCATTGTTTTATTTATAATATGTGAAGGAGAATAAGAATGAAGGCATGAAGTTCTCAATTAAAAAGGGCTTCCTACCAGATGGAATATTTGTAACAAGCTGTTTTGTTTTCTGAGGATATCATATTCCATATGGCTCATCTTCTCTTTGTTCCCTTAACACTTTGCAGTTAAAGGGTTAACCTGTGGCATTCTACTTCGTAGTTATGATGTATACCTATTGTTCCAGACTATAACCTTCTTGAGGACATGAATCATGTGACCTCATCTCTACATCCTTACAGCCCCTATTTGATTGGGGGTACATACATATTGGATGATCTGAATTGAGGACAACTAGCTAATTAGATCGAGATAAAGTATAACCATTGCTGAACATTTGTGTTATTATCAGGCCCAATGGCAGATTATGATAAATAACACTAAGGACAATAGGCATAGTTTCTGCCCACCAGAAGTTAATATGGTCAGTTCTGGTTATTTCCTAACATTTTCTTCATTTCTTCCATGGCAAACCTCTTCCATCACTTTGCTTTACATTTATACAACAATTTTGCCCCCAGCCTTGAGGGACAATTTTCTGAGGCACACAAAGGAATGTCCATGAGGCTTGACAAGGGAATCAATGTTTGGATTAAATGTACTGACCCCTATAAATATTATTTATGGTTATTAAGGGAATAATAATAATAAAAAAGTAATACAGAAAGACATATTAAAGACACTTAATTCATTCTAACCTAGTAATAACTGGTGGATAGGTATTGATTCCCACATCTACCTCTTACTTATTAGAAAATTATGAGATCTCTTTCCCCTCAATGGACTTAAAATGCTTTTCTTGTTCCTTGGGTTGGGGGTGATGGGAGGCTTGGGGAGAGTAAGGCTAAAGAGACACCATGGTTGTGTTTTTTTATGACTTCATCAGTCCAGGCCACACAAATAACTAGTGAACGGGCAAGATGATAGCACCCATTTGATATGTCACCTACCTCTGGAGATGTTATCACATGGGGAATTATAACTTTGTAAATTTAATTATTTTTAGCTACTAACATTAAAGAATTGCCTTCCACAAGCTCAGCTCTGAGCAGTCCTGTCCAGCCACTATAGGTCACACTGTGAAGTGTGTTCCAATTGCAGTCCTTCCAACAGGGGTGCTCTAACTTTAATGTTCTTCACTTGGTCTCAGTATCTGGTATGAAAGGTGTGTCCTTTTCTCTTGGCTTTCTGTGTGTGCTCAGTGCCTAGACTTTGTTATGGTATGTACTCTGGCTCTCTGGTGGATTGGGCATCTTTTCATAAATCCTGTCTTTCTTGCCTGGGACCCTAGGCCAGGCTCAATTCTTTATTTGAATTGTGTATCATCCCTGTGATTAAGCAGGGGCATGGTCAACGTGCTGTGGACTGGTTGGCTTTGTCAATCATGGGAGATGTCATCTTTGTCCTATCTACTTCTTCCTGACACCCTGAATTATGAAGCAAGCCTTAGCTGAGAATTTTATTTATCTTTTTCTTTCTAGGATTAAAAACTAAATTACATTTTTGAAAATGTACAATTAAAAAAAAGGCAAAACATTGAAAATGTACACACAAAGGATTTTCAGTAGAGTCATGGACATGGTGCTCCAAATCTAATACCAGTTGAAGAGTGGAAAGGCACATGCTAAGGTGGGATCACCATGGCTTGGGTGATGGGTAGTTGCCATCTTTTCTGGTCACCATGGCTTGGGTGATGGGCAGTTGCCATCTTTTCTGCCATACATTACCCTTTCTCACTCAATTTCTCTTTAGAGAAATGTTTCTCCCTTAGTATGCATTGTCTGAGTGAGATGATAAATTCAGGTGCCTGCCATTTGTGAGGGAAGCCAGTGAGGTCCCTGTGTCTCTTTCCTCCAGTCCTTGTCACCATCAACCTGGACATGGCAAAGGTAAACCCAAAAGCCCAACTGCAGAGCTGCCTTTTCTTGACTTTTCCAACCTGGGTTTTTCAGTCTGTCCTCCAGACTTGGGAGATTTCCCAGATTTTTCTAATAAATTACCTTTTGCTGCATCTAGCCAGAGTTCAACTTTTGTTGCTTGAGATTGAAGAAATGCCAACCAGTAGAAAGCATAAGTGGTAGGGGGCATTGTGTTGTCTAGGATGTACTGTCACTTACCTATTTTGTTCCAAATAGAGCAAGGGAGAGTTCCATCTTTGCTGTCATAGTATTGTTGTTTTCAACCAATGATTACTTTAATAATGTTCTGGTCCGTGAATCAGGAACACATGTTCACATTTATCTTCTTTACATCCTAAAGAATTTACAGAGGAAACATTTACAAAGTAGTAATTCAGTTGGATGACAACATCTCTGGGAGCCAGAGGCCCAAAAAATGTTGTCAATGCCATGACATTCAACAGCTAGTCATGTGCCACATCCTTTAAACTTTACATTAATCAAAGTCATTAATGAAATTAGCAACACAAGCCAGCCTCATTAGTTCTAATTCATTCTATGGTGTGTAATAAAATACAAAGAACACGTGGTCTGCATCAGGAGGCCTGATGATCCCAATAGCTCTCATCCTGGTTTAAATAAGGCTGCTTCTCACCTAATTCACAGGTTTCAATTGCCACATAAGCTTAATTAATTCATAATTGACACCTTAGCCCTCCCATTCCTGGAAAGACTGTCATTGTTTACTGATTTCTATAATTTACTCTTGGGAAAAAAACCCCACAGTCTCTGTGGGGTTTGCAGTTTTGAAGCAATGCACTCAAGACCACAATCATCAAGTGAGGAAATGTCACTTTGCAGCTTTTGAATCCCCAACGGTGATGATTGCACAGCTTTTATTAAACTTTCATTTTTGTGACAAGGAAATCCAAATAATGTATTTTGTTTATTTCTGTGGAATAATTTTTCATTTTTATTCATAAAAATTTAGTTTTTTTCCAGCTTTATTGAGATATAATTGACAAATAAAATGGTATGTATTTAAAATATACAGTGTGGTGGGTTGATATATGTATACCTTTGAAGTGATAACTGTAATGAAATTGTTCATAGCTACTGTGTGTGTGTGAGTGTGATAAACATGCTTAAGACTTACTTTGTTAGCAAATTTCAAGTAGACAATACAGTGTTTTAGTTATAGTGCTCTTTAGTTATAGTCTCCATGCAGTGTATAGTTATACACTCCATGCTGAGTTCTCCAAAACTCATTTGTCTTACAACTGAAGGTTTATGCCCTTTGGCCAGTGTCTCCACTTTCTCCCCATCCCCTAAGGCCCTGGCAACATCATTCTGTTTGCTGTTTTCATGAGTTAGAATTTTTTTTTTTAAAGATTTTATTTATTTATTCATGAGAGATACAGACAGAGAGGCAAAGGCACAGGCAGAGAGAAGCAGGCTTCTTGCAGGGAGCCCGACAAGGGACTCAATTCCGGGACCAGGATCGTGCCCTGAGCTAAAGGCAGAGGCTCAACACCTGAGCCACCCAGGCATCCCAGAATTTTTTTTTTCAGTACAGAATAACTTTAAATACTAACTTTTGTAGAATAATAATTTGTGTATCTTTGTGGAGATTTGTAAAGAAGTATCACATGAGAATTTGCCTTTCTAAAAACAGACCTGTAAAATCTCTTTACAGATTTATACCTGTGGTAGAAAGAAGTGAAAAGCAAGCCCTGTGGCAGGATGATGCCACCATGTGTTAAGAACTTTGACAGCAGAGTGACTAAAATATGTGGCTGGGTAGTTGAAATGTGTTGAAAGCAGCAGATTTCTCTGTCATTATGTATGTTTTCTGGGAAGTGCTGGTGGTGAGGAATAGGGCTGGCAGTGAACCTTTAGTTGTGTGGAAGCTGATGATTCACACTATCACCACCAGAGGATGTTCTAGGCACGTTTTTGTCAGAGCAACAACTGACTAAAATAGCCAGTCCTTCCAACAGAAATAGCAAAACAGCTCTGAGGATGTGGAAAATCTCAATGTCAACAGCAGCTTATAAAATGGAAAAGAACATGGGATCCACTGTGTTTAGAAAAGTCTGAGGCATTTAGCCTAACTGTTCTTGAATCATTACCATGATACTGATAAGCAGAGATATTCCTGAGAAATCTGTCAGAGTTAGTCCTTGACTACATGGTTAATAGAGAAAATAGCTAGGCTACCCAGATTACAATTCTTTTGAGTTTTGGGAAAGCAGCCATTTTGGTGGTTAGATGGTGATGATGATGATGATTACTGTAATTCTTGTGGGGAGATCAGGGTAGGAAGAGACACAGGGAAGTGAAAAAATATGTTTTTAGGGGAATTTTAGTGTAGTGTTCCTTAGATAGAAGAGGTAAGGATAGAGAAATATACCTTACATTCACTGGAAAAATCACCTATAAAATACTATCAAAAGAATGGTGAGAGCACCTGTTGTAGATAAGAGCTTTAAAAACTGAAATCTAAAAAAAAAAAAAAAAAAAAAAAAAACTGAAATCTTAGCAAGGTCTGCTATCAAATGTCAAATGTCAAAAACTACTTAGAAGTTGATCTCATGTCAGCTCAAAGGATATATAGTTAAGTTGAAAAGCAATGTGTTTCCCATCAGTTTACTTCATTATAGAAATTACATCCTTTTTACATGCTTCAATAATACTTGAGAATATGTGATGTAAATTAAAATATGTAATATAAAATGTAATATGTTGTTAAAAGTAAATCATTTATTTGTGTGCATATGTGTGCATGAACATACATAACACTAAAAAGCCCAAAAAATGTTTTCCAAGTTTAAGGGTGATTTAATATAATATTTTAAAGCTCATTCTCTGCTTTTAATAAAAATATATTTTTTTCACATTTATTTTTTATTGTGGTAAGAATATTTAAGATCTACTCTCTAACAGATTATTAGGGGCCCAGTATAGTGTTGTTATAGCCTATAGGCACAATATCATACAGCAGTTCTCTAGAGCTTATTCATATTGAATAACTAGAAGTTTATGCTGGCTGATTAGCAACTTCCCGTATCTCCCCATATCTCCAAGACCCTGACACACCATTCTATTCTTTGCTTCTATGAATTTGACTACTTTAGATGCCTTATGTAAATGGATTGATGCAGAATTTGCCCTTTTGAGCTTATTTCACTTGTTTCACTTAGCATAATGTCCACAAAACTCATCCATGTTGCTACGTATGGCAGGGTGTCCTTTGTTAAGGCTGAATAGTATTTCATTGTATGCATGTTCCACATTTTCTTTAACCATTTATCCATCAATGAACCTTTAAGTTATTTCCATATCTTGGCTATTGTGAACAGAGCTGCAATATATATATATATTATTATAACATTCTGATTTATTTTTTTATAAGATTCTCATAGTAAAATAATGAAATAATTTGTATAACTCGTAGTGACAGCTACTATTTGTATAACAAAAATAATTGGCAAATAAACTCCCATAGGCATGGAACATAACAGGCAGGTGGACTTTGTGTACAAGTCAAGATCATGGCTGCAATCTTATGGGACTTGAATGGAATTGCAAATACTTTCTTAGAAATATTGGGGGACAGGTAAACAATATAGTCTCTGGAGTTACACTGCCACTCTAGCTACCTCCTACACATTTCTTTATTATGTAAACATGGACTATGCAGACAATAGGGGACTGTCAGAGCTCACATGATTAATGTGGGAATAGAAGGAAATAGAAAATGTCATATGAGTGGCCAATGCCTGGCTCACAGTAGGCATTGAATAAATGTCAACTGATATTATTTCATTATTTCTATTTCTTGTCAGCCAGAGTTATACACTAAAAACCCAAATTCCATGGAGTTTGGAAGGGAAACAGAAACCCTCATCTTTGGAAAATTTGAAGAATCGCGTGAATTAATTGGAAAGTCCCATGAGAAACCTTTCTGGTCTCCTTCCTAGAGCACATCTCACCAGAATCACTGATAGTATCATTTAATTGTTACTACCCTAATGATTCAGGATAGGTGGATTTTAATCAAAGGGATATTAACATCCCTCAATCTCTCTATCAAAGGTGACTAACAGCAGAAAATCTTGGTTTATTAGGGCCAGTGGGGGCAGTCCATGGCAAAATAGGCCTGAATGAGGATCATCCAGGAAGTGCTGGTGTCAGGCAGCACAGATTTTAGGAAACATGCTAAATGACAGAGCACTTGATAGGAGTTGTAGGAGGAGTGAAATGGAAGGGGGAAATAATAGAATAAACTTCCCCTCTGCCCATTGTGAATTGGTATCCCAACTAGACTGTGGTGCCGATATTTATTATTATTGAACAACTCAGTTTTTTTAAAGATTTTATTTACTTATTCATGAAAGACGCAGAGAGAAGCAGAGACAAAGACAGAAGGAGAAGCAGGCTCCTTGCAGGGAGCCCCATGCAGGACTTGATCCCTGAACCAGGATCACGCCTGAGCCAAAGGCAGATGCTCAACTGCTGAGCCACCCAGGCATCCCAACAACTCAGTTTTCTAAAAAAAAGTATTTAAGAAGCCATCTGGAGAAAATATCTGAACCTTGTCACTACTTATTAGAAACAAAGGCATTTATCAAGTCTTTCATGTCACATCCTTCTTTAATTTATTTCCTGAAATTATGCCAATTAAGTCACTGCAACCAAAAGTTGCTAGATTTTGCCAGAAATCCATGTGAAGGTCGTTTCCAATTAAATTGCTACAGTAAAATAATTTGGGTCTCAAATTAAGGACAGACATTACTTTGTTTAAGTGTATTTTTGTAGGGAATCAAGCCTAAAACCTGATTTTTTAACATAAATACATAAAGCAGAAAGGAATTTGGTACATGGCTTCATAATATATATAGTAAAAACACAGTGAATAATTCAGTTTGCCTTCTCTCTACTTCAGCAGTTCTCTGTGACTTCCTCTATTACCTCTTCCTTTACTCTCACTTTCAAGTCTAGATATTCTCTGACAAGCCCCACACTCTTGTTCTGTTGCCTTCTCATTTCTTGACTGAATTTTTCTCTCTCTTCTACATCCATAGTCCTTCTGTCATCCTTGGTTTCTTTCCCTCAGCCATCAGTTATTCTCAAACTTACTGTCTTAATGCCCTAGAATGCCTTCCACTGGTCTTGCAGCTTCCGAGATTACTCCTTGTGGTCACCCTCCAACATGCTGGCAGTATAAATAACCTGGGCCTGTCCATCAGGACTGCAGAACACAAGGGTGCAAAGGTAGGAAGACAGCCTTGCCTTCAAGAAGCTTAGAGGTCAGTATTATGAGACAAACTATATAACTGCACTGGGACTTTCAGTGCTGTAAGGGTAAGCTGTCAATGAGTCAAGACTGCTTTCTCAGAGGTAAGATATGAATGCCTGCTTAACAATGAGTTGATATTTGCCAGCTGGATAATAGTGGCAGCAAGAAGGACATTCCACACAGAGGTCTGAATAAGACTTAAGTCGGAAAGAGCATGAAGCCACAGGCATGTAGGGAAAGCTACAAGTGACTGTATCACTGGAGTATGATGTACAAGGGACATGGTTGGTAAGAAATAAGACTGAGAAGCACAAGACACATGGCCAACTGAACTCTTTTTCCAAGCATCTAATGCATCTCAAAGAAGTTTCTCATCTAAGGTATTCCCTTTGCATTTTCTCATTTGGGGACAGGCAGACTTTATATAAATCGGGCTTTTCACTAAATTCCCCTTTCCTAATATTGTACCTTTGGATACTGTCAATGACAGTCTGCTAATCAGGAAGTGTTAATGTGTAGTCTCTGGATAGGTGACTATCAGATGCCCACCAGCACTCTTTTCCCTGTCTGTAGTAATAGGACTATAGGATACACGGCCACTCACTGGAGACCTCATCTCCTAGCTTCTCTTATAGGTTGGTGTGTTCTATGTGACTGATTTCTGCACAATGGGGTATAAGCAGAAGCGAAGTCATATCTCCAGCACATGTCCCTAAAAAAGGATGTTTGTGCACACCTCTGGCCCTTCCACCATTGGGCAATAGCAAGACCTAGAGTGACTGCTCTGGACGTGTGATAGAAGCTGTGCACCGAACATGGCTGAGGCATCCAACCAGCTCTAGAAAACTCTTCATTGGGCTGCTATATAAGCAAGAAGTAAAGTTCAGTTTAAGCCATGTTTGCATCTTGTTATAGTTGTGTAGCCTATTCTGAAACTAATATAATTACAGAGTGCTATACTGGGTTCTAAAGCATTGATTCAAGATTATATAAATGACTTAGGAATATTCAGGAAAAAATGGCTCAATTTAAAGCAATTATCCCAATATTATACATCCCAGATATCCAGGTATGTTCATAGAACAGACCTATTCAGGCAACTGGGGTCTTATACCACTTTTTAAACTGCGATCTCATAAACAGCAAACTCAGTATGAAAATACTTACAGAATAACTACCTGTATACTTCAAAAGTATAAAGAGCAAGAAACACAAAGCAAAACTGAGAAAGTATTTCAGATTAAAGGAAGCTAAAGCGACAAGAAAACTAAATGCAATGTTGGGTCATGGACAAGATAAAAAGCAATAAGAGACATTATTGGAACAACTGATAAAATTTGAACATGGACCATCCATTAGATATATCAATTCTAGAAATCTTGATTTTGATAACTGTGATGTAGTTATATAAGAAAATATCCTTATTCTTAGAAAATAAACACTGAATATTTAAGTTTAAATCATCATGATGGGGATCCCTGGATGGCTCAGTGGTTTAGTGCCCACCTTCGGCCCAGGGCCTGATCCTGGAGTCCTGGGATCGAGTCCCACATCGGGCTCTCTGCATGGAGCCTGCTTCTCCCTCTGCCTGTGTCTCTGCCTCTCTCTCCCTCTCTGTGTCTCTCATGAATAAATAAATAAAAATCTAAAATAAATAAATAAATAAATAAATAAATAAAATAAAACATCATGATGTCTGCAATTTATTCAAAGTTCTAAAAAATATCAAATGTATATATACATATACAAATCCATGCATATATTACATGCATACCACATGTCACACAGAAAGAGAGAGAAGGGAATGAGAAAGCAAAATGGAGTGAAATGTAAACAATTGGTGAATCGGAACCAGAAATCTCTAAGTTTAAAGTTATGACAAAATAAAAACCTATAAAGAAAAAGAAGTAGAAGATTTTCTTTTCCTCAGTCATCAGTCAGTAATATCATCAATAGCCACATGCTTGTATTTGAATATGGCCTGTCAATTAAATCATTGCTGTTGGCAAAACATTTGGCTGGGTACTCATGGATGTGACCCTTCATTTTGGCCCATTTCCAAAGCTCCAAATTTTCCCTGAAGCAAATTTGTCAAAATGATTGTGGAATAAGCTCACATTTTAGAAGTTGGCAGAACAGAACCACTCTCCATCTTTTATCTAAGAGCAGATGTGGACTTTGGGTATGCACAGCAGGTGGAATTAGAGGCTGATTTTAAGCATGTGCTAAAATTCAATGTTTGATTTTGGCGATATACATGTATCCTAAATTTAGGGACATGCTACAAAATAACTGCCTATACCCTTCCACTTTGAAAGTCAAGAAGCAGGAAGTAAGACTGAATAACTATTTCAGAATAAAGGAAACTAGTGACAGGAAAACTAAATGTAATATGTGGGCACTGGCAAGGAAGACAAAACTATAAGGGACACCATTAGAACAATTGGAGAATTTGAACATGGGCTAACAATGAGATAATATTAATCCTAAAATTTTTGATTTTGATAACTGTTTGACACATTCATGTGCAGGGGGGGGGAGAGAGACAGAGAGAGAGAGAGAGAATGAGAGAGAGAGAAAGAGGTGGTATTAGGAAGTATGCATTAAGGCCATTTTTATACCACAGAGCTACTATAAGTCAGAAACATCTTGGAATCTAGTAACATCATCTTTCACTTGTTGATGAAAGGAGACGCTGCAGATGCATTCATACCAAGACACCTCAGTAATTAATTTTTAGTTCATCAATATGCCCTGAAAGATGGTCAGATTACCCGGACAGTGGATATTGGGTAGCAAGCACCCCAGCTAATTTTCTCTGAACCCTGGTTAGAAGAAATTCATTCATTCATTCAACAAGCCATTTTAAGCACTGCTAATTGTCAGCAACTAAGTTAAGTACTGAAATGACACGTTTGCCCTCCAGCTGCCCACAGTAAAGAGAAAGAATAAGAGAGGTAGGATTACATAAGCATTCATGTTTTGTCATGCAATCTTACTTTCATTTTCTAGCATTTCCTCTTAAGATATATAGGGTAGGTGCGTATATAAAAGCACACATACATACTGTTTACAAAGGTAATGTATAGAAATCACACATATTTTCCAACTAATGCTAAAGGTAAAGTTAAATGCATATAGGGGAGTTGTTAATCAAAGGCTGCAAACTTCCAGTTAGAAGATGAATATGTTCTGGGGCTCTAATACACAATTCACAATTGTGAATATAGTTAATAATACTGTACCACAGACTTGAAAGTTGCTGAGAGAGTAGATCTTAAATGTTCTCACCATAAGAAGAAATGGTAATTGTGTGACATGATGGTGGTGTTAGCTAAGGCTATGGCGTTAATCATAATGAAGCATGTAAGTATATAAAATCAACACGTTGTACATCTTAAATTTACACAATGTTATATGTCCATCCCATCTCAGTAAAGCTGGGAAAAAATTAAATGCATATAGTAACTTTATGATAACACAAATAAATATAAATTTAGTTTTGCTTTCTGGTCTAATACCATGTTTACAATTCAAAGTACAATTTTGGTAGATTTTTTACTTACTCTTCTTTCCTTCATGGCTTCAAGCAAAGAGACTTATACATAATAATTCTTAATAAAATACGATTTACTAATAGCTGATCATCATTCCCTCTTTTCCAACACTGTCCTCTTTGGTAATATCTATGCAGGAGAACATGGCTCAGGCTTGAAATCTCTCTTCAGAATCTTGGATGACTGGATCTGAGAAATCCACTTACCACATTGGGGCAGGGAGTGAAATGAAAGATGGCCTCACTGCATGGGTGCTGGTCCTTCCCATTGGGAAAACAAAGTCCAATGAAAGTCACATGTTTTGGCCAACAGCAACTTCTTTTCATTTGAGGGCAGAAGGGCAAGGAAATGACATTGGTATAGGAGCCCACATCCTCCTTTTTAATATTCTGCATTGTCTTTATTAAAGATTTGTTGGGTGAGCTATAAGTTTCTCTATGGTTCTAAGCTTCCTGAGAACAGAAACCACATCTTAACTCATTTTTGTATTGTCTCTATCTGTAATAATAGAGACTAATACAAATTTGCTGACTGATTAATTACTTTGTACTTGGATAACATTTTTTAGAAGGTATTTTGAGATCTCCAGGTGCCTTTAGGACATAATTATGAACATCAATTTCCATTGTACTGTACATGTACGCAAGCCTTGGCTAATTGATATTTCTGGATAAAATAACCTCTATAAGACTATAGAATAGATTATTCATAGTTTTTCAGTATCTGTATCATTATGGAACAACAATATTCAATAGCAGAAGTTACTGAGTTAATTACTCAAAATGAAATATAGTGCTCTCTGTTTTTGAACTGTTTTAATATGAGGTTTATATAATAGGACTAAACAAAAAGAAAATTATGTCTAATGAAGGACAACTTACAGGAGATTGTGTTTGGTACAATTAATTAATTTTCTCCAGAAAGAGTTCATCAAGCATTAACTTTATATAGTTACTTGGTCCAAAGGTCACACATTTACCAAGAGGCATCTGGGAGATATTCTGAAGGTATTTTGTCCATGTCTTAGCCTAGAATTCTAGTCACTCATGATCACTTAGTGAGTTTCTTGTGGCTATGTGCTATCTCATACATATTCACATCCTTTAAGTATCTATGCATATTGCTTTGCACATAATAGACACCCAACAAATTCTTATTAAATGAATCCATTGTCTTACCTTGAAGAATTGGCTGAAAAGCAAGATTCCACAAGTATATGAACTTATTCATTCTGTCAACAGAGTTGACCCTAGTTATCTTCAGAGTCAATGTGTTAATCTCCATGATAAAAATTGTGGAGAATTAGATTGGACCACATAGATCTGAATTTCCTGATAAGATTTCCTTGTGGTCAAAAGATCTTCTAATAGAATAACATTACCTTCTGTTTACCGGGCAAGAGAAGGACATCATACACACCTTCACAAGTCAGAAAACTCAGTGAGCGCATTGATAGTCTGTGCTAAGAACTCTGTGATGATTAGATTATTGTATCTTTGCAAAATAGTTAATGATGGACAGACTGTCAGCGGGTTTATTCCTAACTATACATTTGAAATTAATTACCTCTTTAACTTATTAGTTTATGGAGACAAAAATTCATTGCTATTTAACAGTCTCTATGATAACTAATGAGGATACAGCACTGATAAGTTTACATTATCTTATCCTAAGATAAGGCGGAGTCTCACTAAATTGTAACTGACTAATGTGTAGTTTCTGAAATGTTGTTTCTTGAACTGGGGGGTCTTGGTTCTCTTTCCTAAGGTCCAATACTCCTCTAAGACATTTCTTATTTTGTGTTTGTATTACGAAGATATTTAAAATATAAGCAAAAATAATAACATAAGGCTCTTTTAGATGACATTTCTGTGTCTGTGAGTATACTTATATTTGAAATAACACTAAAATTTCCACACCAATAATCTTGCCCCTCTGGAGATCTACACTACTTGCTCCTCAATACATGAACTTGAAAAATATCACTCTAGAATAGAGCACTTGTGAAGAAGTCCTCAATCCTCTTAGGTAAGAGAACCACTATCCACTGCTTACTCTGTGAAGAGAAAAGATTCATTAAAAGAAACTTAAATTGTTAACACCATAGATGCTTCAAGATGCTGCTATTGAGATTAACTGGATAAGAATGGCTTTAGTGTTGTTGAATGAAGTAATCACATCTGCCATAGAAATTCTGGAAAGCAATGTTATCAACTCAGTCACTAGGGGTTCTATACATACCAAAAAGAGCTTTGCTACGACAGGCAGGGTGCCTTGAGATTATTGTGTATGAACAATGGAATCTGTTATCTGAGTATCTAAAGAAGTTTTTAATTTTAGATCCTATAATAGGTGAATTTTGAAAAATAAACATTTTTTAAATGGTCTGTTTCAAGATGATCACAAATGAATTTCCCCTTAAAGCACATTTCTTCTAGATTTGTTTCCTTCATAGACAGTTAATCTGCATGCCTCTGATTTATTTACACCTGACTCATCAAAATCTGTTTGAAAGTGTTCTTTGATGTCCAAGGAAACGAAATAACATTGGTAAAAAATGTTTAAGTCTGGAAATAGTGTTTGCAGCACAAAATAAAAAATGAACAAGCCAATTTGAACTGCCTTGAATATTGCTTCGATAATCTGCTGCGAGGTTCCTTGTAATCATCTTTGTGAGTGACTCGCTCCTGGGATAGAGGCAAACTTGAGTCCAAAAGCCAAAAAAACCCTGCATTCTTTTCCTGCCTTGCCACTGACGTTACAATGGAGTGCTATATTTAAAAGTGAGATGATTTATTTGCAATTAAATTCAAACAGCTCTTTCATTTCTTAAAAGAATCATTATCCAGTAGTTTCACCATTAGGGATACTGAGAATATGATTGAAAAGAATATAAGAATTCTTTGAACTTTGGAGTGACAAAGTTCAGGCTAGTTCTGGAACATCTCTCATCTTGTTTTGATCTGAAATAGATGTGCCTCCTATACCAGGCAAAAAGACCTTCATGACATATAAAGCTGCCCTTGCCAAAAGAGGGAAATGCCCCTTAGCAGTTGAGGGTTACCGATTGAACAGAAGAGGTGAGCATGCTTTCTGTCACATGAGGTCCCACAGACATGAGAGATGGCCATGGATTGGGGTAGAATAAGGACCAAAGAGCAGGGGAGTATAACTGGCTCCCATAGGAACCCTATCCTGTGACTAGACTTTGAAACAGCTCAGCCAATGGACCACAGCACATGCTAAGAGAGAGTTGGAGGACACATTGGGAGGGATGAGCTGTAGGAGGCTGATGGGCTACTTCCAGAAGCTAAATGGCAAAAGCAGAGAACAAGACATCCTGTGCTACTCACCCTGCACAGTAGCCATAAGCCACAGAGGGCTCTTTCAATTAGAATTAATTAATAATTAATTAAGTAAAATTAAAGATGAGCTCCTCAATCACAGTGGCCATGTATTAAGGGTTGAAGACCCACGCTTTGGACAGTGCACACATAGATATATCATTATGGATATAAACCATCTGGTTATAATCTCCCATGTGATAATCTTTGCTTCAGGTCCAAAGCAAAATCTCACCTTTGCCCAGTGAAGTATGGTCAGAATAGCCACTTTTCTTGAAAGTGATGGACAAAGGAGAGATGTTGAATTAAGAGAAACAGAGGCACCTGGGTGGCTCAGTGGTTGAGCATCGGCCTTTGGCTAGGGTGTGATCCCGGGTAGGGTTCCAGAAGTCCTGCATCGGGCTCCCTGCAGATGGAGGGGAACCTGCTCCTCCCTCTACCTATATCTCTGCCTCTCTCTATGTGTCTTTCATGAATAAATACATAAATAAAATTAAAAAAAAACCCTCTGCCTAATTAAATAGATATCACTCTTTTAAGAATGGATGGCATGGCTAATTTCTGATTTTTCCTTGAGACAAAGTCTCTCTTGAGAGCTTCAAAGTCTCTAAGTACCCTAAATACCTTATTAGTTTAATTATTTAAAAAATACTTTGTGCATATATTAGTTACATTATTAAAAATATATATGCAAGGAGACATGGGGTTCCAAGTCATAATGCAATTGGAACACAGATCAGCTTTTTAAATATGGCCTTCCAAAAGAACAGGGGGGTAAGGGGAGGTGGGCGGGGGGATGGGTGACTGGGTGACGGTCACTGAGGGGGGCACTTGATGGAATGAGCACTGAGTGTTATACTATATGTTGGCAAATCGCACTCCAATAAAAAAATATACAAAAATAAATAAATAAATATGGCCTTTCAGGTTCCATGTGATGTGGTTGCTCTTGACGTCTCCACCTCTCGTCATTACTTCCTCCTCTTGTTCATCACGCTCAGAACAGACTGGGGACCCTCTGCCTTCTGAACACAACAAGCTAGTTCGTATCCCAGCCATGTTGCAAATGTTATTTCCTCAGTCTGAAGTTCTCTTCCCTCAGATCTTCCCAGGCCTGCCACATATTGTTTAACACCTGAATGATGACAAGGGCCTCGGTCATCTGCCATCATCTTGGACGGCCTTCTTTGACACCTGTTTAAAGCACCTGCTTCCAGCTCTGCGCTTCTGTAGCTCTACGCAATTACTCTGTACTAGTTTCTTTGTAGTACTTTTCACTCCCCAAAGTGACTTTAATTACTTGTTTATTGTTTGTGAGCAAGGAACTTGTCTGTCTTCACTGCTGGATACTCAATGCCTAGAACAGAACCTGGTAATAAGCATTTGTTTAGAGAAGAAATAAGTGAGTGCCTGAAAAAAAAGTGTTCTTATATCCTAGTGAAACCATAATAGGTAACAAGTGAGCATTTACCACATAGGAAATACTTCATATAAATGATCTAACTCATATAGAAATCTGATAAAATACTCTTAGTCACCCTGTTTTACAAATTAAAAATATTGGGTCCTAGATCAGTTGCACAAGATTAAAATGCTGTTAATGAGTGAAAGCAGAACTGAACACAGGCAATCTTATCCCAGAACAATGCCTTAATCAGAGGGCTGTCTCTCTCTCTCTCTCTTTCTCCTTTCTGTGTACATTTCAAAATTAATTTCCTCAATTGGGTTCCATATCCTCTTGAGTCCTTGATGCTTGAGTCTTACTTCGGATGAATAATAATAATGATGATAATAATCTACAATATTTATAAAACCCTCTACAGTTTATGGAGCAGATTCACATGTGTTATCTCTTTTTGGATCCTCATAACTATCCTGTGAGCTAGGAAGGAAAGATACTATTATCAGCAGAATCTGTAGCATAAAGGAAGAAATCATTACTTTTGCATGTGAGAAAAACAATGTCACCCTGATTTTAAATGTCACCCCAATTTTGAAAATAGCCTCTGGCTTCTCCGTGAAATCATTGGAATGAATGGGAGAAGACAAGAAGCACCACTCTGCATGAATAAACCATGAAATATATTTGACAATAAAATTTTCAATTAATGTGGAAATATTTGCTCTGAATCTTGGCTCTTGAGGATGTAAGTCTCGGCCAAATATTAAAAATACGTTTTATTTCATTGCACAAAGTACATTGCAGACACTTTGATTACTGAGAAGCCCAAAACTGCCATTTTTGAGCATCCTGAATACGGATTTGGCTGATGGACAGATTGTATTAAGAGAATGGGATCTGCTATGACACTTAAACATGGCCTTTACCCTCACGCAGTGTGGCTCTGTTACAGAAATAGGGGCTTTACTCTGGCCACGTTTAGATGGCAGTTTACCTGGGCCTCTTGACTCTCTGTGGGATCCTTTCCATTCAGTGAACATGCCAAAAAACAAACAAGCGAACCCAAAACCAAAAAACCTAAAAATAAAAAATGAAGCTAATTAAAAATTATTGTTTTCAAGACTTTGGTGTTAGTATTTTAGTTACTATCTTAGGAGATCTCTAATTTTAAGGGCTCTGCTTTGCTAAGAGTCGGAATTTGCTAGTGATCTTTGCCCAGTTCAGTTTATGAAAAATGCAGTTTGACACACACTGAGTACCTCCTATGTGTAATGCACCACGTGCCAGACAATCAAAGGGACAAGGGGCAGTGGGAAAAGGAGCTAGGGTTAGACAGGACACAGTGGCAGCTTTGTCGTTTGCACAGTTATCTGCACCACCCCTAGGGCTTTCCTCCACGCCTAAGTGCTACAGAAGACTATTGGCCTCCCATTGTGAACTAACACCTCCCCCAGAAGAACTATAGAATGGAGAGCACTTAGCTTTTATTTATAAGCTCATTCTTGCTTTGAGTTTAAGCAAATACAGTTTGTGAAAACCATACAAGATATGTAAACATGAATTTTACAGTTAGAAATTGTATTTTGGACACATGATATAAAAACGCTATTGAAATAGATGTCAGATTTTTAAAAAAATGATTGTAAAGGAAGTGGCATGCCCGTGGCATCACTTCCCAGCAAGAGCATCACCTGTGCCTCCTTACTCTTGTAAACATGGGTTAGGTAGAGTTGGACCAAGCAGATAATCAAGAGTTTCAACTAATCTGAACTCAACTATGGTTCATAGTGGCCATAAGTGCATTTTTTTGTTTAACAAACATTTTCTCTGTGCGTTCATGCTTGAGATACTTTAGTGAGTGAGAAAATTCCATATCCCACATTCAGAGGGAGATGCAGACAAGTGCTCAGGCCCTTACAAGATAATCTGATCAGTGCCCCACTGATGCATTTCAGGGAGAGGAAAAGAGGGATATCTGGCATGGATATGGGGAGCTACATGTCCAGACCTCTGATGACCTCTGGAATGGAACTGTATGAATAGAGGGTATGGCCTATAACAGCAACAGAGATCAATCAAAAAATTGAATTGTGAAAAAAGAGTGATGAATATTATGTAGAACACTTATCCCAAATACAAACAAATTGTTGACTGGGAAAGAATATGACAAAGGCAGAAATTTGCATTGAGGTTGCAAAACAAAATTTCAACCAACCAAATAAAAAACCCCGGTGACTTTGAAGAATATTATTTGCTTCAAAGCCAGATTCATGTAGGGCCTTGCTATTACAACAGCACAAATGGTTCTGCCAAGGGTAAGAGTAGATAAAACAAGGCGATCATGACCAAACAAGAGAATCAGACACATACATTATATTACAGATTGTAAACCTTCTCTGGATTTTTATGCTGCACTTCTTTAATTCAATAAGAATTTTCCAACATTCTTTTATTTTTAATTTATCCCTTATTTTAGCAGCATAGTAGCTCAATGAATGGACATATCACAGTTTCCTTAACTATTACTCTGTTGTTGAATATTTAGGTTATTTTAAAAACAACAACTTTTGAGGGCTCCTGGATGGCTCAGTTGGTTGGGTGGCCAGCTTTTGATTTTAGCTCAGGTCATGATCTCAGGGGCCTGGGGTCAAGCCCCACATCAGGCTCTGTGCTCAGTGGGGAGTCTGCTTGAGAATCTTTCCTTTCCCTCTGCCCCTTTTCCCTCTCTTTTTCTCCAAAATATAAATACTAAAAAAATTCTCTTTCTCCCTCTCCCTCTGACCCTAACCTCTCTCTCAAAAATAAAAAATATAATTAAAAAATTTAAACGATTTTAAAAAACTTTTGAAATTATAAATGACATCTTAATTTTTTTAATATACCATTCACCCCATATCTGAGATTGTTTTCCTTTGTGTGATTGCTAGGTACAAAGCTTTACTTATTTTAATGAGTATAAGGTTCCTTATATAATACATCTATTTCCCTAAGTCTGTGATATTTGCTGAAAATATTTTGTTCAAATGACTTTTTGCCCTTTTGAGAAACATAAAAGAACAATTTACATTTTATGGGAATTACTTGTTACTAGAGAGTTTGAAAACACCATCTTTGCCAGGAGTCTTTCATGGATATCTTAATAATTGCATTAATTTACATCTTAATTATTCATTTATTCAATTATTCTAGTTTTAGTGCTTTTAAATAACATGTGATAGTGTAGACTTGAATCAAAGAACTGTCTGCTTGAGACTCAATTCTACTGTTTGCGAGATATGTGCCTTTTGGAAATTTATTTAACTCCCAAGTTAAGCCCAAGTTTTCAAGTTTCTAAATTAGATTCCTGTTATGTAACAAATAGTTGTGAGGATTAAATGAGATCCTAAATATAAAAATTATATATTTTAGTAATACTTAATTCACATTTTCTAAATATATTTATAATTTACAATCAAATAACTAAGTATTTATTGATCATATGCCTTATACTGTTATGCAAGCTCTCAATGACACCAGTCAGACCCAATCTAAGAACACACATTAGTGATGAACAGTATGTGGACAATGAATGACTTCAATTTCTGGCAATATGAGGGATTAAAAGTACAAAAATCCTCCTGCCATAAAACATTTAGAAATTCTAGAGTTTATAGAAAAGTAAACTAAATCTGTAGGGGCCCCAAATAAGTGTAGTACAAAAAATGAAATTCTTTGCTCCAGTAGGATGTTGTCTGGCTTGGTAACCAAAGGCTTTGGGTTTATGTCCATTAGGAGATAGGGAATGACCACTGTGTCTAAAAGAGGTAGGGTGTTGGGATGAAACCCCAACATAAAGTTAAGAATTTGTGGGTGTCTTATATCTTAGTTAAGGAGTAGAACAGGGAAATAAAGGGTTGCCACACAGGAAGATGAAAGCTCTTCTTGGCCCGAGCATAGAGATGAGATAGGAAGAAATAAATTAGTTAAGATTTGGGTAAGAACTTAGATTGATTGATCTTGAAGATCTTATACTGCAAATCGACATTTAAAAAAAACATTCTAAGTTGGACATAATCTTCACACATGAGACTGAAATAAAAGGGAAATCTGCCTCCCAGAAAACATCCTCAAGCCAGGCCCATCTGATATGAGTTTACTATACATAATTACAACACACAAGGAAACAATTCACCGTGAGTGAGAGTCATCAGACATAGTAAACAATTGAATTTGATCCTTAGGAACTTCAACTAGAAGTTCAGATAGAAAACATGAAAGAAAACATTTTAAAATGCTTGCAGACATAAAATATGGAATTAAAACAAGAAAGTAACAAGATGCCATAAAAAAAGCAATCAAATTTTCACCAACATTTTATTATAAGAATTTTCAAACGCAGAGAAAAGTTGAAAGAATTTTACAATGAGTATCTAAAACTATACCTCTGTAAACATTTTGTTACATTTGCTTTAAAACATGTCTCATTTACCTATCCATCAATTTATCTTATTCCTTGGTGTTTTCAATTGAGTTGTAGATATCTTCATACCTTAATAATTTGATATACATATATAATCATAATTGTTAAGTATATTGCAAAAAAAATCAACTCTATTCATTCTTGTAAATAACATTAACTATATTGTAAGTGGAAATATTTATGGTTCTTTGAAGTAACATGTACCTTTAGTGGAATTAATATATTTTAAATGACACATTTGACACATTTACACATTTTGACAAATGTATACATCGGTGAAACTCAAATTCCTACTAAAATATAGAATATTTCCTTTACTTTATACTCTTCCCAGTTAATCGTACTCCCACCTTGAACCCCAGCCCTAGAGGCAACCACTGTTCTGTTTTTCTGTATAGATAAATTTTACTTATATTCTAAAATATCATTTTGTGGAATCTTATGGTATGTACTCTTTAATGTAGATTACTTTAGTAATATTTTTGAGATTTCATCTATATTGATTATATCATCATTCTATTGTATAAATATACCAAAATGTATTTATCTATTTTCTTATTATGAGCATTAGGTTGTTTCTAGATTGGCTATTATGAATGAAGTTGCTATGAACATTCTTGTACAAGTCTTTTTGTGGATATATATTTTTATTTCTTTTGCTGGGTCATAGAGCAAATGTTCTTTTAGTTTTATAAGAAAGTTCCAGATCCTTTTATTTTTTTTTAAAGATTTTATTTATTTATTCATGAGAGACAGAGAGAGAGAGAGAGAGAGAGAGGCAGAGACACAGGCAGAGGGAGAAGCAGGCTCCATGCAGGGAGCCCGATGTGGGACTTGATCCCAGTACTCTGGGTTCACACCCTGAGCCAAAGGCAGACACCCAACCGCTGAGCCACCCAGGCGTCCCACCAGACCCTTTTCTAAAGAACATTTCCAGAGAATATGTGGAGACATGATAAGATGAATAAAAACTTTAAAATATGTCTAGTAGAGTTCCAGAGAGATTGGAGAGAATTGGAGGAAGTAGATTTTAAGATGTGATTTTTTTGTAAATTTCTGAACAATACAGATTTCCATATTCAAGAATCATAATGAACTGCAAAGAAGATAAAAACACACACATGGTCAAATCTGGTAAAAATGTATAGCCTCAAAGATAAAGAGAAATATTTTTCTCTTAAATAAAACACTTAAACTGATGAATGACGTATGGGCAGTATTACAAGAAAACTGTAGATAATGGAATATTGCTAAAACGTTAAGAGAAAGTAATAGTCCAATTAGAATTTTGCACCAGCTAAACTTTCATCAAAAGGTGAATCTGAAGTGGTGCCTGGCTGGCTCAGTTGTTAGAGCATGTGACTCTTGACCTTGGGGTTGTAATTCGAGCCTCACACTGAGTGTAGAGATTACTTAAAAATAAAAAACTTAAAAAAAGAGATGAGTATGAAAGACAATGAAGACATTTTCAGTCTAACAAATATGAGGGGTGAGGGTAGAGATAAAGAGAGAGAGATGAGGAGGCTTTTGCTGAAGGCAGTACTAGAGAACATTATTTGAAGAAGAAAATTGAAACCAGAAGAAATTGATCACTGAGTAAAAAAAAAAAGCCTTTATAGTATAATATCATAAATATCCTACTGGCTTAGAGTATGGACTCTTAACTTAGAACCACAGACTGGATTCGAATCCCGTTTCTATCACTTAGTAGCTGGGTCATGCGACTCAGTTAATTTCTCTGATGATCAGTTTCCTCACTTGAATGAGGACTCCGTGAATTAGTATTTGTTTGGTGTTTAGAATGGTACCTACTACACCGTTAACATGTAAGTGTTAACCAGTAAGGAGAGAGAGAAGTTAAAATAATATAATGGTCATAAGTGGCATTCTTAATCAGTGGTGAGAAACTAGACTATTCAATGAATGTTGCTGTCAGCATTTTTAAGGGAAAAGATGAATCCACATTGCATATCATAGGCACCAACTAATTCCAGGTAGATTTAGAATCTAAATTAAAAAAAAAATTAAACTTCAAGAAGAAAATAGGAGAGTAATTTTACGGACTTGAAGTTGAAAAGTCTTTTTTTTTTGAAAAGTCTTTTTTAAACAAGATGCAAAAACAGAAAATGATAAGTAAAATAAAAAATTCTGTCCATCAATACTGAAAAAAAAAAGCCCCCAACACTGCCAGAAGATATTCACAAAGTATATAACTTCATGGATTATTGTCCAGGAAACATAAAGGACTCCTTCAAACCAGTAAACAAAAATCAAACAGCTCTATCAAAAAGTTGGCTAAGTTTCAGTACAGGTTATTCATACAGTAGGAAATGTAATTGACAAATGGACAAAACATTGCTCAAACTCAATTTTTTAAAAACAATTTTATTTATTTCCGGGGGGGGGGGGGGAGAGAATGCATGAGCAGGGGGAGGTGCAGAGGGAGAAGCAAATTCCTTCCAGAGCATGGAGCCTGACGTGAGGCTCCATCCCAGTACTCTGGGATCATGATCTGAGCCAAAGGCAGACACTTAACCGTTTAACCTACTAAGCCACCCAGGTGCCTCCAAACTCAATTTTCAGAGAAATGAAAATTAAAGTAACCACAAAATACAATTTTATCATTTTGAAAAAAGTGTAAAGTTCCAGAATACAAAGAGCTGGCAAGTAGGTAAAGCCATGGGGAACCTTAAGGGCTGCTAGCACAGTGTCTGTGACTTACGCATGCAACCAGAGAAACTCCCACAAGCACAACCAAACATGAAAAAAAGTCCTTTCAACATTGTTTGGAAGAGTGAAATACTGGACACAGTGGAACTGTCCATCAGTAGAAGAGAAAATACACTGTGGCAGCATAACATGATGGGACACTATGCAGCCGTTAAAGTGAATGAGACAGCTCTGAACAATACTGATACAATTTCACAAAAAGCCGTTAACAAGGCCAGTCATTCTCATGGTTTGTAATAACAAAAATATCTAAATATTCATGAAGAGGTGAATTATTTAATTGTTACTCCTACAACCTCTGGAGTTCATTGCCCCAGGTGAAAAAGAAGAAAGTTGTCTTGTAGACTCTTAACAGGCAAGGAATGCCAATACACTGAAAATAGGATATACGTGACAAATCCTGTGGCTTACTCTGGAGAGATGGTCCATCTATGAGTGTACGGATCATAGAATATTGAGCTGTTATTAATGAAGCTTGCATTATCTCACACTGAATCTGTTAAATTCAGAGTGAACCTCTGCCTCTGTTCCCAAAAAGAAAGAAAAAAAATGAATGAGGTAGAATCACATGAATCATCATAGATCAATGTGGAAACCTAGTGCTGAGCAAAAAAGAGGTAGGTGCAAAAGTATTTTTATAGCATGCCAATTATATGGAGTTACTAATATGTAAAATCACTCAATTATTTTTGGAAATGGGTATGTAGCTAAGATATAAGGACATGCATAATAAGGGTAAATGTCAAGTTCAGGATAGCCATTGTCTCAGGGAAAGGTGGTAGAAGGTAGGAAATGGGATCCGGGAGCTGCACTCAGGAGGGCTCAGTTATATTTGTGAGTGATACATTCATGGACGGTTGTTACTTATATTTCCTTGTGTTTCCAGAAAGCCAAAATATTTCACCATTAAACATCAAAAACCCCTCTCTCCCAAATAGTTGCACAGTAGTTTGGTCATTGCTTCAACAGAGGTCTGTTGAGGAAGGAGGAAACTCGGGCTTAAAGCTCAGAAGGTGGCAGAAGGGAGAGGAAAGTGCAGCTGCCCTGCACAATGGGTGAGACTGGCCAGGCAGTCAGAACATTCTAGAAGAAGAACATCCGAAGTACCAGGAAGGAGTGTGACAACACCTGCTATCAATGGAATTCAGCATCCGTGAGTCAGTGCAGCTGAAGCATATGCCGTGGGTCAAGGCCATTTACCTACACACAAAGTCATGAGGTGCTTGAGAAAGATTCTGGACTACCTGCCACGATTCTGCTCTGCCTTTTGCACTTTTACATTGTGCAACCAAAATCTTATGTGATCTCTCTGTGCCTCTATTTCCTCACTGGTGTAGTGGGGCTACCCAGACAATTATTAGAGTTCTCCACCATCGTTATGATGCCGGTGATCATGAACTCTTACTGCATCGTCCCCAGGTCCTATGGGTTCTATCTTCTTAGTATCTCTAACATCACTCCCTTCCACTCAAGGGTCAAGTCCTCAGCCTCAACTCCTGTGTCTTGCTCCAAAACCAGACAATCAGCCTCATCTCAGGCAGGAATGTCCTCACGGGATGTTCTGCGGTGCCTATCCAATCAGGAGGAGTCTTCAGCATACCGTGGCTGCCCTCCCCTCCCCGTTCCTGAGGATCTTGAACGCTATCCTGAATAAAATGTACTCCTCCCACAACTCCATAATCCGTGTCCACTTGTCACGTGCTCGGTGCACTGTGCAAAATTTGACACAGAGAAAGATAGTGGAAAACAAAAGAAAAGTCTTTAATTTGAGTTATGTTAATATGCCACTTCACTAGATTTATCTCTCTCTCTTTTGTGTTTTGTTCTTATTGTTTCCAGGTTAGTGCAGCTTTCTTCTTTCCATTTTAGGGGTTGGCACTAAGAATCAGGATCTCTCATTTCCCTGGCTCATCATTTTGATCCAGGAGGTAGAAGGTGCATCAGCCATCTCTGGCATTGTTTTCATTTACTTCCATTGACATTCTACAACCCTTCTTTGATCCTGAGGAAAGCACATTGCTTGTCCTTGGTTTTTGGTGTTATTGTGGATTCCTGATTCCCATCAGTTTGCTTTCTTATATACCAGAAGGCAGTTGTATAAGGCATTAAAAAAAAAAAAGAGTTCATTAGTCTGCATTCTAATCTGCAAGTTCCATATTGTGGCAGAAGTAATGCTGTGCATTTCTTTTATGATCTAAAAATTTCTGCTTTTATTTTTCAGGAACCCAGATGCCATGCTGTGAGGAAGCTCAGGCTATCCTACTGGAGAGACAGGCCACTTGAAGAAGCTTCGGAGGGAGACATACCATATGGAGGAGATCCCAGCCTTCTTAGACCTTCCAGCCCAGGAGTGACAGTAGCCTTTGTAACATGGGAGAGAAGAAACACAGGCCAGCCACAGAATCAAGTTCAATGATCAGTTTTGGTTTTAGGCCATTAAATTTTGGGGGAAGGTTTGTTTGTTACACAGCAATTGATAACTGGAACACTCAGGTAGATTGTATTTGTATGTTTTTCATTGAGAAACTATGAAATGCTAAGAAACTGTGTGTAGAATTTTATGAGGACAGGCTTTCAGTCATACACACAATGTGTTATCTTTAGTCCACTTGTATATCTATCAGATTTTAATTTTATTCTCCCCTTAACAGACTTATTCCCATACCTGCGCTCATTTTTAAACATATAAATCTCCAATTTTCAGTCTGGAATGATTTTGTTTTATGCCTCCTTGGATTAGTGTGATCTTTGGGGGAAAATTTCTATTCAGAGAGCCCAAGAACAATTATATTGCTTATGATCTCTAGCCATGCAATGTTTTTAGAGGTGTATTCACAGCAGTGCCTTCACAGCACTTACTGGGAATAAAATTGTTAAGATCTAATGATGATCTCTTTAAAATATTTATTTGGTAAAACCTGAAGGTTGGGGGGACCACTATAATGGCAGAGTAATTGCTAAGTCACTGTGAAGGCATTGCTCTATTTAACGTGTGCAATTTTGCACAAGCCAAGCGGAACTAATCAAAATACTGAAGGTAAGTTCTTGCTGCCAGCACTCCCCCAACATTTACCTAGCTGTTTACAAGGCCAAAAATATGACTTTATATTTTGTGAGTGAATTGGATTTTTTTAAAATAATAAACTGTGGTTGAAATTAAGCAATAATTTATCCTAAAGAGAACTATTAGTGATGCTTCCAGCTACAAAGTTCTTACTACATCTGCCTCCAGTCCATTGGGGTGAACACAGACATAGACTTAAACAACCCCATCATCTTTTAACCCATTGTTTCCCGCTTACTTGTTTGTCGCGATAGAGTGCAAATATCAGAGCCTCAATGAGAGGCATGCATGGTCTGGCTTCCTCTGACATCCCTTCTCTGTGTCTGCTCCTCCTAACCAGGACTAACCCCACATGGGTGCATGGCGATGGGGAGAGGTCAGCCTCACTGACTCTTTGTTTCCTGTTACCCTTTTGCTGAACTTCCTCCCAAATGCACAGCACCTGCCCTCACCCCTTAAAGGCTTCCATTCAGATTCTCTCTCTGTCTGTCCTTTTCTAGAACATTGTGGATCTTTCCCCTCAAACGCAGCTGTCCTGTTTTCTCTCCTTCAGAACTTTGTTCCCTGATGGTGGGCAGTGCTCTGAGCTAATAACCTGATACGAGAGAACGCGTTGACCTAAATGAACGTCTCCAAGGGTGGATTTTTTAGGCCACTGGAAAAATATTTTTAGAAAAAAGGCTACTTTTATTCTCTTAAACTAAAACCAAATTATTGAGGGTTTCATAAAGTAGAACTTTGCTTACAGATAGACTGATGTGGAGCATTGGGAATTTCATTAGTTCTAAGTCTCTGGGACACAGCAGTGACCCCAGAGGTAAGAGAAAAAGCCAAGCCATAGTGAGAATATCTGTCAAAATCACCTTGCTCTTTCTTCTATATCAGGCCAAGAATCGTCTTCAGAACCAGGGATGTAGATTCAGGTATGTAATTACAGAGTAGGGTAGTAGCTGTCAGGCCCAAATAAGAGCAGAGCCAAGTGGAAGGAAGACCAGGGAGACAGAAGAGGCAAGGCAGGCTGGGCTTCTTGTGCAGAAGCCACGTTAGGGTGCAGGTTCAATGAGGACACAGGTCTATTCATGTTAGAGGCAGAGGTCCAGTGTTATTAATGATGATTGCCCCATGTCCTCAAAAAGATGGGTATTTCCATGTGCTTTGTTCAAAAAGGTAACAGAGTGTAATACTTTTTCAAATGGTTAACACAAAAAAAATTTGCTGATCGAAGAGGTAGAATTTGAATTATTTGGGAAAGTTACTAATTTAGAACAGATTACTCCCTAAAAATGCTAGACAACGGTGTACACACAGAGCATACACATACTGATCTACCACTTATTTATTTATTTTTAAAAATATTTTATTTATTTATTCAGGAGAGACACACAGAGAGAGGCAGTGACATAGGCAGAGAGAGAAGCACGGGGAGCCTGATGCAGGACTCGATCCCAGGATCCCAGGATCATGCCCTGAAGTTCCCTGAGCTCAATCGCTGAGCCACCCAGATGCCCCCCAATCTACCATTTAAACAAAGGAAGACAATTGCTGAATTTTGAGTATCCCATCTGGATTAGCTCCATTTATCTTTCCATTCATTGATCTTGGGGATTATACTCCTTTCACTTTCAATTCACAGTTTCTAGTGATCCTCTTCAACTTCTCGCTGCCACCAGTTTGTGCTACTGGAGTCCCCGTCTCCTGCCATTCCTCTCTACTGCCACATGTAGGCCACCTGGCTGGCTCTTTGACCACTGTCTCCCCAGATGTGTCAGTGGAGGAGGCCATGGCTTTCTGTCATGCTTGCTTGATTCGATAGGGCAAGATGTAGAACATCTTGGGTGCTAGCCAGCTGGCCTGGGCAAGGTAGGGTGGGAGGGGCTGCCTGGGACGAAGAGGCAGTAGAGAAAGCCAGCAAGAGTCAGAGCTAAAGACACTTTAAGTGGCTAAGGCTTTAAGTGGCTTAAACAAACATGGATATTTTTATTTTATGGCTTTATTTCCCTTCTTCAGAAATAATAAGTCTTCAGCATCATTGATGTTGTGTAAATTAAGGCGGTTGGAGGGCAGGTAAGAGATCTAATGTTCACACTGTTACATTTTTCCTTTTAACCACTGGTATGGGTATGTACACTTAATAATGAACTGTTGGGGAAATTGCTATGATAATCTTAAACAAGAAAGTCATTATACAGAAATTATTGTGTATTTTTCTGCAAATGAACATCTTGATTTGAAATAGGCTAATCAGCTGAGTTTAGAGATATATTTGTTCTTTGTATTGTATCACCAAGACCCTTAGGGAAGAAACATGACATATTTTAATAGAGCCAGTGTGTTTTGAAAACGGTGCCATCACATCCCAGGGGGTGGGAGGTGGGGCTGTGCCTGCCGGGCTGTGAGCCCTCCACCCTTGGGTATATTTATCAGTCCTCTCTGAGCACAGCCAGCTCAAGCTGGGGTAGAACCTATCAATTTCTTAACCCCATGAAAAGGTAATTTTGTCTAAAACCTTAGAGTCTATAGACTTTGAAATTGAAAGAAGAGTCATGCCAAAGGCTGCATTTTACTTAAACATTTTCTTAAACCCGAAGTTTCCAAACCAAAAAGCTAGAAAAAGACTATGCTATCTGAGACCTTTGACAAATATGTTATTTTGCTTCCAAATAAAGAATAAATTGAATTTTGAGTTTCTTAAGCTAACAGGTATTATTTCTTATATTACAACATTGCAGTTATCAACATTAATATCAATGAAAGAAAAGGTGAGATTAATTTCTAGTATGTGTTGGAAGTCTTGCCTAAACTTTGTCCCAAGGCTGTTGGTGAGAGATGTGAGATTTTTTTTTTAAGATTTTATTTATTTATTCATGAGAAACACACACACATAGAGAGAGACAGAGACACAGGCAGAAGGAGAAGCAGGCTCCATGCAGGGAGCCCGATGTGGGCCTCAATCCCCGACCCCCAGGATCACACCCTGAGCCAAAGGCAGATACTCAACCCCTGAGCCACCCAGGCGTCCCAAGATGTGAGATTTTTATAAGTATATATTCTCGGATGGAGCAGTGGTGCTTATGACCACATCCCTATACCTCTTGAATAGTGGGATGACTTTGCTATGAAAAGGGAATAAAACTATGCTTGCTCATCCATTACATGAAGTTATACATCACATCTTTGCTTTGAGATTGTCTGTGGGGACCTCAATTAACAAGGATAGTTTAAAAGAATCTTGGCAGAGAAAAGTCATACCTGTTGGATATCTGGGGTGGTTTCAATCCTGCTTGCTCAGCATATTTGTCTTAAACTACCGCCTTTTATTAAATTTTGTCTTATCTTAGTTTGTTCAAAATGTTATTTCCTATTCAAAAGTTTTCATACGCTATACTTTGTTTTATCTTTGTATTATTTTCTTCCACTTAATGGCTCTTAGTCTTTATCATAACTTTAACTTTTGTTGTATACAAACATTTTAATTGACCCAATAATCAGAAATATGAGCATTATCCCTCAGGTCTTATTGGAAAGCTCTGAACACTGTTACTCCACGTCATATCTGTATATTTAACAAGGAAATGAAAAATATCACTTGGGAGTTGACTTGGATGTTTTATCTGCTGGCATATGCCAGCTCATGTGGAATGGTTGATTATCTGATTTTTGCAGATATGAAGGAGCTATTTATATCTTTACTGACTGAAGTTTTGAGTGTTACTAATATTTTAATTAATGACTAATCTTAATAAATTACATTAATAATTATTAATAAAATTTTTGATTATTGAAAGCTGTTGACAGGTCATCTCCATACCTACTGGATGTCAATGACTTGACTGTGTGATTGATTATGTTAATGTCAATGTAGAGCCTTTGATGTTATTTATTCACAAATAGGATCAAATGCCATGAAACCCATTTCAAAGACCCAGTTTTATTGAGTGGTTTAGATTTTATGTTGTATTATAGATTGTATTTTATATTTTAGTATTAATAGACTATAAGAAGATATGTATTTTTTAAAGTTTTATTAAGAGCTATATACGCATTATTGAAAGGTTGCCATGTACTTTTCTGGGAAATGAAATATATTCCTACCCATAAAATAGCTGAAATTATACTTGAAAATAAACCACGTCAATAATTTTTGGTAAGTGATAAAATAAATGTATGTACAACATGATATGGAGTCAGCTAGAAGGGGCCTTAGATTGTCCAAGGTTTCCCCAGGGAGAAGACATTTCATATAAGGTTCTGAAAAATAAGTAAAAAGTAGCCAGGTGAAGAAAGTGGAGTATGAGTAAAATCAAGAGAAAGGAATTATCCGTTGTGTGTCTGGGGGGAGTGGGTGCTGAATATAGAGTATTAATGGGAGAGTGGTGAGAAATAAGTCTGGATAAAGCAGGGACAAGACCTCGAGAGGCAAGCCTTTTTTTTTTTTTTTTTTTTTTTTTGACAGTTTTGCATGTTACATTCTGCCCTGAAGACACGCCTCACAGAGAAACAAGAATTTAATAGTGATGCTTATTCCTAAGAAACTGTTGTCATTTATTCATTCATTCATTTAACAAATATGTATTAAACTTTTATTAAATTTCTGGAATTCTGCTTAGTCCTGGAAATATGGCAGAGACAGATCTTGACACTTTCCGCACCTTAGTGGGGTTATAGGCTACTCTGGGAAGCTAACGCTAAACCCCAAATCATACAGTGCATTGACATGGAAGTAGGCACATTGGAAGTGAGAGTGTGGGGCTCCATGTGCTTAAGGAGCACAGACAGACAATTATGGCTGGGAAGGGGCTCAGGTGGAAAGGAATAGGGGGGGGGTGTGTCAAATGGAATCAGGAAGAAATGGTGGAAAATGAAGCTGAGGTGCAGAAGGTGCAAGGTCGTGGTTCTTATCTTCATCATCTGAAGAGCAATAGGAAGTCTCTGAGGGGCTAAAGCAGAGATGGATCCAATTTACCTCCTGCAAAGTTTCCTGGGGGGATGGATGACAAGAGCGGCTGCCATGCTGAGCTGTCTTCTACATGTTAGGTGATATCATTGTTATCAGCAGAGATAAACTCTGAGCTGCTTTAATGATTGGTTGGTAGAGTTGTTATCTAGACTCTAGCCAAACTAGCTTATGACCCAAGGCCTGAGTTTATGGGATGGCTATGGTCTGTGGCAAGGACAGTAAGGTTAAATGGCTTAAGGAAATTAGATCCCGCCCCCTGGCCCTTATTAGCAGGGTAGTCTATTCAACTGAGCTAACTGGAGATGGGCACCTATAGTATCAGCCAACAGGTGTGCAAATCTTAATTTTGATGATGAAGTTAAAAGCAGATTTTATAATCCGATGTGGCCAGGGTCATTGCCTTTTGCACGAGCACTCTAAGTACCAATTGACACTTAAACATTTTATAAAAAGAAATCAGGCTAATTGTGCCATTTTTTTTTTTTGAAGTTTCTTTCAAAACACGAGGTACTTCAATTTTAGCTTTATTTTCTTTTATGTATAGAAACTCTAGTTTAAAATCTTGAATCATATCTCTCTTGCCTTGTACATTAGAGATGATTCCCCACAGGTAAGACGAAATTTTATCCTAAAGAATGGTGTGCAATTCATCCTGACGTTCTTATTTAGCTCTGCTGTCTTTCTTCCTGCTTTTATCTGTTAAGAGTGTATATGTCATAATATCTTAATCCCCAGTTGGATCCCTGTCAACAGAAGTAACTCTTTTGAACTAACCAGAACTTCTTGGAATCGCAAACAGATTTAGAAATATGGGCTTTATCTTCCATGTGCTGTTGTTGGGTTTATACTCATCAAATACCTCAGACTTTGCAATATGATCAGGCTGGATAAATACATCCCAAACTGAATATGTGCAAAATTATTCAACTGTATGAATATGTATATATGTAGATCTATGCAGGCAGTTGGATTAAACTGTGAACACACTCTAGGAATCTTAACAGATGAACACATGTCAAAGGGACATGTCTTATTTTCTCGAATGCAATACATTTTTGAGTTATATATTTTATGTGAATTTTTCCACCCTATAATTAATATTAATTTAATGACTTTTTGCAATTAAAGAATCCTGTCAGTTCTTTTATTCACTCAAGCAAACATTTATCAAGGATTGTTATGGACAGGAGCTATGCTATTATTCTAGTCAAAGCCCAATTATTCAAATATTACTTATCTAATTTTAGGATTAAACAGAGCTTTTATTCTTCCTCTTTTCTTCTCTGCTTGCTTTTGGAACATGTAAATGTTCATTGTTCTATAGCATCTCTACCAGATGATGGACAGGAGAAAAAAATGAAATAAAAATTCGATCAAGTGACTGCTACTTGTGTGCAAGTTTGTTTGGTAGGAAAGGACATTGTAACTGGGTTTTTGTTTTTTGTTTTGCTTTGTTTTGTTTGTGGTTGCTGTTCTCTCCTTCTAATGAATTTTTAGTAAGTTTGATGTCTGACTCAGTAAATAAGCAACATTTAGATTTCTACTGTCCTCCCTGCCCCATCATCATCTAATATTTTGACTTTCTAAATTCAAATATTTATTTATTTATTTATTTATTTATTTATTTATTCAAATTTACATTTTGGATTGTAGCAGGGTCATGTGATTTTAACCAAAGTACCTGGACTGAGATGTGTTGAGGCCAGATGCAGATCAAGGGAGAAAAACTAGGAAGGGGTTTATGGCTTGGCAGGCTCACAGTTCCCTGGGGAGAACACAGCATCTGTTGGGAAAGCATTGAGGGAGGGTTTGGGGGTGGGGAAATGTGGGCAGGTGCCTTTATTGTGTTTTCTGCAGGAAGGAGCAGGTGAGGCAAGGCAAGCAGGTTTAGGATTGGCCAGTGTAAATCATTTCAGTGAGTTCTTGGGCCTAAGGGTGTCCCTGGTTGTCTGGTACCTACCTTGGGGAGATTAGGGCAGCTGTGTGAGTGGCCTGGACTGTGAGAACCCAGTAAAGGGAGTGACTGGGGATGTGGACTTAGCAGGCTTAAGAAGAACTGGCCAGCCTTTGGTCAGGGTCTCAAACGTGGGTCAAGATAGAAACTTAAAAAACTATTACAAACAAAACAACCCAAACTATTACATACACATAGTAAGATACTTTTAATATTTCCTGACAATATCTACTCCTCACTGTCACCTCCCAAATCATGGACCATCCCATCTCTGGCTTGTAACTGACATTGTACAGCATGGGAGCCATTTCTCCACACTGCAACCAGAATAAGCTTTAACAATGACCTCCACCCTAACACCCACTACTGCAGGAAACATGTCATGACTTCCCATTGCTCTGAGGACAACAATGATACTCCCATGTGGCCCTGCAGGGCTGGATGTGTGTTTGCACTCTTGCCGGTTCATCTATGGCCTCTATGCCACCTGCCTTGGCCTTCTCTCTGCACATTTGCAATGCTTTTCACGTGCTGTTCTCCCCAAATATTCACAGACTGAATTTCATTAAATCTAATAAACTGATTGTAAGAAATGTCCTTATTTTCCCAAGAAAGGAAAAGAGCTGGCTATTAAAAGATTACTTGGTATCTTAATACATCTGGATAATGCAACATTAGACTTCCTCAGCCTACCTCTGCACTAAAACTTCTTACATTGGAAAGGATTAGGTAGTGTTTGGTCCCCTTAGGGACATTACTTGGTGTGTGATGAACCACCTTTCCCATGTTCCTCAGTTACAAAACATATCCTAGCTTCAGCCACTTGTGAGTATCTTCCTTTCTTATGTTGCAAAGTGCATTTTTGTTGTTGCTTTTCCAGGGAACATGAAGTTGTAGTCATTCATCCAACAAGAGATACTGGTTCCACTGTTCTCAAACTCAGCACTCCATGTTTCCGTGTCTTTTTGAGTTCAAAGAACCTTCATTTGATGGCAAACCAAAAACATTTAAAAACATTTTGACAACATCTGTCAAAACAACAATGTGGATAACTCACATGGAAAAAGGACAGTGTGAACAGCCATGACCAAGTTCATGCACAAATGAGCAAAGACAATAATGTCACAACAGGCTCTTTTCTGTCTTTTTTTTCAATGAAACCCATCCTCTCAAAACTATTGTTCTGTGATTTTCTCTTTACACGTCCCCTTTCATTCCTGATAATTAGACTTTTTTCCATGCCCTAGCTTCAGAGGATCTAATTGATACTAGCCAGCTTGTTACTTAGTTGCCTGGAAGTTGAGAGTGTTTGCAGATGGGAAAACTTTACTCTGAAATCTTCTCCTGAATATGTGTAAAACTCTTAAATAAGATGATTTAAGATGATTCTAATTAATATTTCTCTATGCCAAGAAATGGCTTCTTCTTCTTCTCCTTTTTTTTTTTTTTGAGAGAGAGAGTGCACACGTGTAAGTGGAGGTTGGTGGGGAGCGGCAGTGGGAGAGGGAGAGAGAGAATCTTAAGCAGGCTCCATGCTCAGCACAGAGTCTGATATAGGGCTTGATCCCATGACCCTGAGATCATGACCTGAACCGAAATCAAGAGTTGGATACTCAACTGACTAAGCCAACCAGATGCCCTTAGGAATGTCTTCTTTTTACCTGTTTCTCACTCAAACAAAACATTCCCCATAATCAATCCTATGTTAAATGTTTTGAATGAAAAAAATTGACTTCTTACAGAATTTGTATTTGAAAATCTAAATAATTTATGAGAACAAATGATTCCTTTTCTATACTTAGTAGACAGACATGATTTTCCTTTATTTAAAGAAACTATGTTGCTTTTTCTCCAATAGGCTATGATGCATCATCATCACCATCAACTTTGTCATTTCTATGGCGCCTTACACTTTTCAAAGGATTTTCACTTCTGTTATCTCATTATATGTTCTATGTTTCTTCTTGCTACCAGCCAGCCATGACCATGCAATAAATGTATTCTGTTGAATAAATGAGTGAGTGAGCAAATGAATAATCATCATGGTGTTACATCCACAGTAATCCAGAGTGTCTGTTGCTTCTATCATCTTCAGTAGTACCTGCTAAGGACTGGCTTATGTTCTAGAACTTCATCATACTTGGCAATGGGTTTTTAATCTGATGCAGATTGAGCTGAGAAAGAGTTATAAGGGAAGCCTGTATTTCCTACAGAGTTTTGTTTTAAAAGAAAGACTTAAATAGATAGAATGACAATTACAAATGAGTAAGGATTGAAAAACTGTCCTTTGGCTCATGTCAACTTTCATTGATATCTTTTGGCTCATGTCAACTTTCATTGATATCTTTCACCTTGGTGTGGAGATTTAATGACATTTGCTAAATATCTACTAGGTTCCAGGTGACTGTAATAAATGCTTTCATACATTGTTGTATCTGATGTTGTTACATGTTATTTTTCTTTTGCTAATGCTGTGGGAAGTGTTTTCTTCAGTATCTCTCATTCATTCTCTTACAGAAAGAGTTCTTTTGCTCTTTCTCACAAAGATTAATTTTGTCATGGATGCTTATCCGTCTATTACAAAAATGATCTTGATGTGTGTTGCTTACGTATTTATTTTCATCTTGGTCAGGGGGATTGCTTTCCATTTGAATTGACTATAGCGCCAGCATCCTGTTATTGAAGGATAAAAGACTCGGCATTTCAGCTTCTAGGTCCTTCCCTTGTCTAAAGTTGCTCTCTGTTGTTGCTATGGGTTAATTCCCTGGTCTGTGAAACTGATTCGAAAACTCTGAGAAGTCACCAGCTGGGCTGCGGTGGCACTTGCTATGAGCCATATAACACATCAGCTGCTCCATGGGGCCCTTTTTTTTCTTTTGGTTCCCGGGAGGATATTTCCAGAGGCAGAGAAAGACAATGGTCTATTTATCTAATGTACCTTCCCCCTAGTGGATGTGAATGAGAACGGCAATTGAAAGTTTTCTGAGTTTATTTTTTCTTCTGATTGGTTGCTTTCACAGCAATAGTCATACAGACTGCTCTATATTAACACCCTGCTTCTATCAAGTATCAGAGTGAGTGGCTATTTGGTTTCACAATGCCAACTTTGCTGTTCTTGCTTATAAATGTTTTTTTTGTGTGTGCTTATAAATGTTATACTTTTCCTGAACTTGCAACCAAATGGAGAGAATACCAAAGCCTAAGTAAAATCATAAAACTTGCAATTAAAAAAGAGAAGTTCTCCTAATTTCAGGGTAAATAAACCACTGAGTGCACATTGGTTCCTAACATTTCTAAGGAAAAGGTATGTGATCAGTTTTGTGGAGTGTCAAAAGCATCGAAAATGTTGATTTTCTTCTTTTAAAGATTTTATTTATTTATTCATAATAGAGAGAGAGAGAGAGAGAGAGAGAGGCAGAGAAATAAGTAGAGGGAGAAGCAGGCTCCATGCAGGGAGCCCAATGTGGGGCTCGATCCCAGGACTCCAGGATCATGCCGGGACCAAAGGGAGGCACCAAACCGCGAGCCACCCAGGGATCCCGAAAATGTCGATTTTCTTGTCATAAAATGCACATTATGATGTTGTCTGTGGTGTCAAGCCAGCTCTTGGAGACTTGCACTACCATTTCTCAAATGCTGTCATAAAAAATATTGGTTTGAGCATGGCTGGTCAGTCCATACTGATTTACTGTGCACTATAAAAAATGTTAAAGATGAGATATTTGGAATGCTAACCTGCTAACATTGTTAGTAGTCTCTTTCTAGAAAGTTTTTTCCAATATGGAAGAAAAGAATAGCTCAAGAATTAATTAGAAATAAATGTGAAAACAAGTAAGACCAATTCTATCTTCTTGTGCAGAGATTTTCAGTATTTCTATGTGGGTAAAGTCCTCGAGGGTTAGCAACCTGTGCTTTAAAATAGTATCTTTTTTTTTTCTATTCCCAACTGACTAAAATTGGGACTATCCAATAAACACTAAATATTTTTAATTGAAAATTAGGTCACTTAAGTTAAAGATCTGGCTTTAGGTAATTCCAGGTGGACTTTCTTCTACTACTCCTTAAATTTATTGCTATCAGTTTAAAATTTTTTCTTAACAGTAGAATTCAATTTTATAACCATATAATTTGGTTTACCTAAAGCTATTTTCTGTATGGCTTTATTGCATGTGTTTACCTACTATATTTCTATTCCTGTCCTCGTTTATTCCTGATGTTTGTGCATTTAGCTTGCTGGGAAATAATCCTATGCCTGTCCCCTTCATTTTTCTATGTGTACAATTTAGACAGCAATTCACAAGATTTCACTTACACTATCTATATCAGATACAATTTTACTTTCCACAGATACAATTTTCAGAATGAATTCTTTATGTTCAATTGCCAAGAAAATAGTTTCTCTTGGCATAGCTATGATTTCATATATATGTATGTATGTATAAATGTGTATATATATATATACATATATATATTACATTCTTGCACCTGTGTTGAATTTAAAAAGCTTGCCAGAGAAATGACAATTTTAAATAATTCTTACTTTGCTCTAATTAAAGATTGGGAGATTTGTCAAATACAGGAGTCCCTACAATTTGATACTACAGATTTGATTTACTACAACCAATTCTCAGATCATTCTTATGTTGATGTAAATGGATTATGATGATATCCAGAGAGGTTACCAAAGATTTCAAGTGTATTTATAGAGATGTCTGAGATCTCTGACTGTCACTGTGTTCCCTGCTGTTAGTCTGTGATGATTTGGACCTTCAAACCATTTCTAGGTAGGCCCAGTAAAGTGGTACATTTGTAAAAACCATCATGAAGACTATGCCTTCTTAATAACAGTCATAGAATTCTTGCAAATTTCCTTCCTCCAGGGAAACTGTGAAACATTGCTGTTGTCTGATGACATAATAGTGGTAGTCAAATTGCCTTCCATACATTTTACTGGAATCATATTTTTCATTGCATTAGAACCTGACCACAGCCAATTAAAAACTCTAGAACTGTTCTGAAGCTTGTCCTGTGTTGGGGATTTGAGGAGAGAGGACGGAATGTGGCACAGTCATCTAGGAGAAGAGAGATGGGTATGAGAGGCTAGTAACATGGAAAGGACAGAGAAGGATAGAGTATCTTGTGCAAAGACATAAAATACTCAAATATTTAAGCACTGTTGATGAGAGCAACCACACACTGTTAACATTCTTCATCTTTTGCATTTACTTCTGTTGCTGGAGTTACCTACGTAAAATGATTTCACATGTCCCCCAAAAGCCATAAAATCAATGAATTTATGCTGTGAATGTCAGGGAAATAATTGTAGGCCAAAGAAAATGGAAAAACAAGGTGATGGCAGACAGTAGGGCTATTTTGTCAGATGGACTTCGGTTATTCTTTGGATTAGATCATGGGGCTGGGCACCAATTCTGCTAATATAGGGGTAGCCCCGGGCAAGACTAACTCCATGGGGAGAAACAGAATGTGTTTCCTTTTAAACTGTCCAATGTGTGAAGTAAGTTAGCATTCACTCTCATGTCTCTTGAAACTTTGCTTAACTTAATTTTTTTAAAGATTTAATTTTTAGAGAGAGTGGTGAGTGGGAGGAGGGGCAGCAGGAGAGAATCCTTAAGCAGATTCCCCTCTGAGCAGGGAGCTGGGATGTGAGTTCAATCTCATGACCCTGAGATCATGATGGCCTGAACCATAATCAAGAGTCAGATGCTGGGATCCCTGGGTGGCGCAGTGGTTTAGAGCCTGCCTTTGGCCCAGGGCACAATCCTGGAGACCCGGGATTGAATCCCATGTCGGGCTCCTGGTGCATGGAGCCTGCTTCTCCCTCTGCCTGTGACTCTGCCTCTCTCTCTCTCTCTCTCTGTGTGACTATCATAAATAAATAAAAATTAAAAAAAAAAAAAGATGCTTAACTGACTGAGTCACCCAGGTGTCTCTGTTTGACTTAAATTTTAAAAACCCTTATTCAGATTGGCAGCTCAGGTGATCACTTCTTACTGTAATCAACACTTGACTGCCATAAAAAACGTGTTTTGGTTTTCAGGGAATATCTCTTTCCAGTAAATTGATGTTTTTAGTCTACTAAACAGTCTTTAAAACTTTGTTGTTTTTTTTTTTTTTCCCAGGATGCCTGAGTGGCTCAGTGACTGAGTATCTGCCTTTGGCTCAGGTTGTGATCCCGGGGCTGTGGGATCAAGTCCCATATCGGGCTCCCCACAGGGAGCCTGCCTCTCCCTCTACCCACGTATCTGCCTCTCTGTGTGTGTCTCTCATAAATAAATAAACTCTTAAAAAAAAAACCCACCTTTTTTCCTTAGGATAAAAAAGGTCCTTGAACATACTTCCAAACATCAATCTCTCTCATTGTTTCACTTCAATTCCACTTCTTCCAGGGAAAAGTTTGGTTCTTAGTTTCTATAATGTTTTCTTCATTCTTGGGACCTGCATTATTTCAATTCCAATCAGTTTCCATTTTAATGACCTTACTGTTGTGACAAAGACTATGAGTTTTTGCCCAATCAGTGCAGTGAATCTCTGTCTAAACTTTGGCTCTCTCAATAGTGTAGAACTTTATTTTTCAGTTTAGAGGCTCAGTACCCTGTAGTAATTAAGTGGTCCTTATTATGATTATAATTAATTTCAACATTTGATTTAAAATATTAACCTTGCCAAAAAAGGTAAAAAATGGTTGATCAGTAAATATTGATGAATTGCCTGCCCCTTCCTTCTATTTGATGATAGTTAAAGGATTATTTCTTAATCTATTCCACCAAAAAATGGAATCAAAAGGAACAAAATTAAAGATACGGATATCTAGTAATAAACTTGTGATTTATTGATAAAGTTTTTTTTTTATGCTTCCTTCACCACAGTGTGCAATGAAATCAGCTTCTGCATTCCACCTTTGTCTCAAAATACTCCAGGATTTCATTATTTTCTTCCTTTGCTAGTTTCAGATGGATTATATTTTTCTACAAAGCATCTTACATAAGATGATTACATTGTGTGGTGGTATTCAAGGAGGTTAAGCGGCTTGTTTGAGCCCACAGAGTTAACATGTGACTATTGTTCTTCCAAACCTAAGGTCTGGATGACTCCAAAATATTTGTACTTTTCACTGTACAATACTGTTTTGGTGCTGAGAATCAAAACCATCTATATTCAAATAGCTTGCTCTCTATATTAACATGATTGTACTATTTGGCTGTGCTCATGAACTTAACTATCATCTCACAGCTTTCCTCAACATGACTTTACTATTCTAAGAAACTCTTGCCCAGGTAGAAAAAAAAATAATTTTATTGGTCACAGCAGGGACATTGTGAAAAAGTCCATTTAAATGAACATCACATTGTTCAACTATTGAATAGTGTCAAACAAATGTTTACTCCTCCTAGACTTTCTTACTTTGCATCAATGTCCTCTTCTAGCTTTGTCCACCAAACCTAAACTGTTATAGCATGATCTTTACCTAATTCCTTCCAAGCCCCCACATGGAAAGATCTGTCTTAAACTAGATTCCAAAACTTTATAAATATCCCGACTTTTGATGCTACTATAACTTTATCAAGGTTGTGTTCAGCTCTGCTATGGTAGACAATCATCTCTATTTACCTTAACTTCAGGTTGGTTTGTTGATGTTTTTAGGGATTCAGTAAGTGGTTAGTTAGGCTTATATTTCTTTGATTTAAATTTCTTTAATGTGATTATATTTCTTTCATTCCTTTGTTTTTTATGATACAAGTGCTAAGTGGACATCTCGTGATTAATTCTGAAAGAGAAAATAACCTACCACCCTGGTTCCATCCCTAAAATTTTTTTATTAGTTTGTGATCTGAGTGACATGGCTTATACTCATTTGTCTTCTCTGGGAGATAATGGTGGAAAATACAGGGTTGTTGTGAGAGTTAAATGAGGTGGTATCTTTGAAAATGCCCTGCAGAGTACTATGTAAAGACAGAATGATTTTGTCATGGGTATTACTTATTCTATCTAGTGGTTCTTCTCATTCATTCAATGTCGAACAGATTTCTGGCTGGAAGGCCAGATGAGGGAGGCCTGATCAGTGAGGATGATTCTCAAGTTTCTGCACTATTGGACAGGATGGTTGTGGACCATTTTCTGAGCTAGGGGAAACAGATTAAAAGCAGAAGGGGAGATGGGGGCTAGAAGTAGGACAACATATGGGAAGACAATGCATGGATCCCTTCCTATGATATTAACCACTTCTTAGCACCTAATGGAAAGTTTTCTTTAGGCATCTCTTTCATTCATTTTTCTTTTCTCCTGGGTAATCTCATCTATTCTAAGGTTTTAGACAGTAATTGTGCATTGATAACTCCTAAAACATTAGATTCATCCCAGATCTTGAGTTTGATTTGAATTCCAGCCATCCAGGGGGAAATTTCCATATAATTTTCCTGGTTGACTCAACCTCAACTTGTCAAATACTAGACTCATTATCTTCCTTATCTTGGCCAACTGAACCAGGATTCCTGAGATTAAACAAATGATCCTAACCTTTCCCCCTTCTCCCTCCATTCATTCATGGAGGAATTGAATTATGAATTTTAGAATTTTATGTGTCTGGCCATTCCCTTAGGCTCTGGAGATATAATCATTAAGTCAAATGGAAATAAACCCTAATCTCTTGGACTCAAGTCTCTTCCCACCCCACCCATTTCTTATATTTCTCTCCCCTGACGTTTTAAGTATTTCCCAAACTGTGTGCCTTAGAACAGAGGAATAGTCTTGGGTTGCCAATAGGTGTTAAATGAAACAAAACAAAAACAAAGCAAAACAAAGATTCTGAGATCATTTGAGTTGAGAAAAATAGGATTAATAAAATTTAAACATTCTCCTTATTGTTGGATTTCTCTGAGCATTTATTTTATTTTTTTAAAGCTTATTGAGGAATTGTTGATAAATATAAATTGTATATATTTAAAGTGTACAATATGATGATTTGATATATGTATACATTGTTGGATGATTACCAAGATCAAGATAATTAACACATCCATCACATAACATAGTTAACTCTCTCTCTCTCTTTCTCTCTCTCTCTCTCTTTTGTTTTTTGGTGAGAATGCTTAAGATCTACTCTCAGCAACTTTCTAGAATACAATATTAGTAAGATAGTTACCATGTTGTACATTAGATCCTCAGAATTTGTTTCTTCTTATAACTGAAAATTTGTATCATTTAATCTACATCACCCATTTCTCCCTCCCCTCTGACAACCACTATTCTATTCTCTGTTTCTATGAAATGTTCATGTGTATATATGCATTTTCTTTATCCATTCATCTGTCAAAGGACATTTAGTTGTTTCTGTATCTTGGTTATTGTGAATAATGCTGCAATGAGTATGGGAATATACACATAACTTCAAGATACCGATTCCAATTTCTTTGGATATGTACCCATGAGTAAGACTGCTGCATATGATAGTTCAATTTTTAATGTTTTGAGGAACTGTCTTACTATGGCAGAACCAACTTATATTCCCACTGTGTATAAGGATTCCTTTTTCTACACATCTTCACCAGCATTTGTTATCTCTTATCTTTTTGACAATACCCACACTGATAAAGGTAGGATGATATCTCATTGTGGTTTTGATTTACCTTTCCTTGATGATTTGTGATATTGAGAACTTTTTCATGTACCTATTGGCCACGTATATGTCTTATTTGAAAAAAAAAGTCTATTCATGTTTTTGCCCTATTTTAAAATTGGATTACTTTTTTGCTATTGATCTGTAAGAGGTCTTTACATATTTTGTATATTAACCCCTCCTTTATATACAGTTTTCAAATATTTTTGTCATTCTACAGGTGGCTTTTTCAATGTTTTGATTATTTCCTTCCTGCATGGAAACTCTTTAGTTTGATATAGCCTCACTTATTTATTTTAGCTTTTGTTGCCTATGCTTTTGGTGTCTTATGCAAGAAATCATGGCCAAGACAAATGTCAAGGATCTGTTTCCCTAAGTTTTCTTCTAGGGTTTTTACTTATGGGCCTTATGCATCTTGTAACTAATACTTACAGCACTGGTGAGTTAATTGACCATGTAACCCTTCATGTAAGGACCTTCCAGCTAGTATAGTGTACTTTACAGAAATCTTTAAGCCACCCTGCTTTAAAGAATGAATTCATTACCTCTCTCTCTCAATGTGTGTGTGTCTCTCATGAATAAAAAAAATATTTAAAAAAGGGGGGGGGGCATCCCAGGGTGACTCAGCAGTTTAGTGCCTGCCTTCAGGCCAGGGCGTGATCCTGGGGTCCTGGGATGAGTCCCACATTGGGTTCCCTGCATGGAGCCTGCTTCTCCCTCTGCCTGTGTCTCTGCCTCTCTCTCTCTCTCTGTCTCTATGAATAAATAAAATCTTTAAAAAAAAAAAAAGAATGAATTCATTCAAAAAATGATTTAATTCATTCTTTTATTTAGTATTATTGTGATGCTACTATGTGTTTTGATTACTTTTCTGTTAGGGATTGTGGAGAATAAAAAGAATAAATTATCTCTTCTGATCTGAAAAGATTTATAATTTCTTTTTTCTTTTTTTTTTCGTTTTCTTTCTGGTCCACTGGAATATTATACTTCCTTTTTTTTTTTTTAAGATTTTATTTATTCACGAGAGACCGAGAGAAAGAGAGGCAGAGACATAGACAGAGGGAGAAGCAGACTCCTTGCAGGGATCTCGATGTAGGACTGGATCCTGGGACTCCGGGATCATGCCCTGAGCCAAAGGCAGACACTCAACCCCTGAGCCACCCAGATGTCCCAGAATATTATACTTCCTAAAGCATTTGAGCTATTTTCTAATATTTGATGGTGTGTTTAACCCCAAATAGTAATTCAAATTTCGGTGACCCTTTCCTCCATGGTTTAGATTTTCTTTTTGAATTTCTCTTCTCCTTGTGCCATTTACCTCTTTTTTTTGTCTCACCGAAGATCTCCTTGCCATTTCTTTTTTTATTGAAAGCCCATAGTGTGGGAACTGTGTCAGACTTTCTTTTGTGCAATTTCTAGCAAATGTATCATGTCCAGAGGTTAATGAATGACAATGAATACTAGTGAATAGTGATGGGTTCACCAATGACTGTGTCTGTCTCCTTCTAATAGAGGGATTTCTGTGGCTAAGATGGACATGGAATGCATTTTTTTGGTATTTATTAACAAATGGAATTTTCCTTGTTTTGTTTTTAGCCATTATTTGGAAAGTTACTGCATTCTGAAGAATAGTCATTTGTAGCACAGCAAGTGCAATTTTGGTGTGCAAAATTGGTGTGCAGTTGGTGTGTTATACCATCTTCTATAAACCTGTAGCTATTGTTGGACTGTGATTTTTCTTATATGTACTGGGATAAGGTGAATCACGTTATTGAATAGAATCAACTCTAGCTTTATCAGAAGCTGAGCATGTTCATAGACTTTTTTTTTTTTAATCTGAAAAAAGTTCTCAAAGCTTCTGCTTGGAAACAGTGATTTTCTTCCAAGCTAATCTGAAATTTCTTAATGTAGTTATTGTGAAGCACACAGAGAGGTAGCGGTGTGTGTGTGTGTGTGTGTGTGTGTGTGTGTAAGTATATATGAATGTCATTTACTTTGTGGCTTATTTTTGATGAAAAATAAAATGCAATTTTGCATGTCTTTTCAATTTTCTGGATCAGATATTGTCCACACAAGTCATAAAGGAAGATGATACTAAGGCAAGGGCCAATTTTTACACATTTTTGGCATTCCAAAGAGGTGGTGATTATTAAACTCTTCACTGGTGACTCTCAGCCTACAATATGTACCAGAGAAATGAAAGTATGCCACTAAGATACTGACATCCTGTACTGGCAAATGTCAGGAGACCAGCTGGGTTTGCTTTTGTGTATACAGGGAAGCACACAGTGTAAAGGAGTAGACATATAAAAACATCCCAGTGAATTAATTCCATAAAAGGATTGTTTTGGTGAGATGTTTAGACTCAGTCATGTCTACTTCATTCTAATTAACTTGTGCCAAAGGTTGGCAAAAATGGACTAATTGGCCTCAAGTAAAATTGACATCCTTGAATATCAGCTGTTGAACATCTTTGCAGTAACTCAATTTATTAATGACAATTTATTAATAGGCTCTGATAAAACCTTTTTTGTACTCTAATGGAAAAATAATTTAGTGGACTGTAGGAAATTTGGGGGGAAAGTTTAATGATACTGAGAGAGTTCATAGCATGTGATGGGACTTAGAAAGGAAGGCCTTTATGGGCAACATCAATTACTGTGTAACTCAGTAAGTTTCTCTGCTGCTCCTCCCTCTCCTGAGGTCTGTGGTAATGGTACCACCCTTTCCTCTAGGAAATGCTCCCAACTGTGGAGTCTGAATGATGTGGCCATTTTATTATTAACTCCAACCTGGCCACAGATGATTGAGACCTAGGCACAGGCTTCTAACCCAGCCCTATCAGAATCCTTCCCTGGAGGTTTTACAAACACAAACAGGGGAAGAGATGGGTCCCTAGATGGTAGCAAAGCCATGACATATTAGGTACAGAAGCAGCTGGTGGCTATATTTTCAAAATATGGAAGATGCTGCTCAGAGAGAACACATATCCAACATATCCTCTGTAGAGAGAAGCACAGACAGGAGATGGGAGAGCCTTGAAGGGTACGAACTTCTGTTTCCAGCTACACCTCAGGCCTAACTATACTTCGATCCTTCTATTGCTACATGTCTGCTAATAAATTCCTCTTTGGCGCAAGCCAGTTTGATTGGGTTTCTGTCACTTTCAAGCAAAGAAGTCTTGATTCATTGTCTGAAAAATATGCACTAGGGAGAAGTATTAGAACAAACAAGTTAATTTTCTTTAAAAGATTTTATTTATTTATTTGAGAGAGAGAGCGCACTAGCCTGGGTGGGGAAGGGGAGGTAGTGCAGAGGGAGAAGTGGCTCCCAGCTGAGCAGGTAGCCCAATGCAGGACTCAATCCCAGGACCCTGGAATCATGGCCTGAGTTGAAGGCAGACACCTAACTGACTGAGCCACCCAGGCACCTAAAGTCAATTCTGTTAAAGCAAAAAGCTTGCATTCCTACAAAAAACTTGGCCTGCCTATTTGAGTGGAGTGCTACACTGAGAAATATTAGATACACAGTAAGAGTGTGATTAGAAACCTGATTAGTGTCTGTATGAATGTGCTGTATAGATCTAGAAAAAATATTAAATTAAAAAGCCTGCTACATGTGCCAGATTAATATTTTATTCATTTCAGCTTTCTCCCTCCCCTATCCTGCCACATGAAACTCTTCAATTGGTGCAAAACTCAAGCAAGGCTTATGTGCCAGTAGTCATAAGAAATTTAACGCAACTGGTATGTTACTCAAGCAAGCACTTGTTTCATACCACAGTGGAGTTCATACTATGCAAGATAGATGAGAGGCAAAACAGTTTTTTCCCCCCATGGGAGCAATCTTAGATTATATGCAGATAGTTGCTAATCACTTATAATTTTAAAAATATACTTAATTTATAAGATTAAAACTCAAACCATTAGCAGCCATTTGCCAATAAGCACAAGATCTAAGCGCAGGAGGCCTACCTTTCCATCTTACCACATGATATGTGAAGGCCCACCTTCTCTGCAGGACATGAAAACTACTGGTTGTTCATTTCCAACATTTGTCTTCACCTCCTCCACCTTGACTTTGGGCTGTATTTCCCAGCAAGCTGTGGCAGAGAGGAAAGAGTCTTTGACCAGACATCTGGAGATAACAAGAGGCTTTACTATTTATGTGTTCTGGAAACATAGGTAGACTAATCTCTGAGCTTTTTTTTACTCATTGGTATGAAGAAACAATACCAACCTCAGAGAGCTGTTAAGCAATAAAACTTTATTCATCAGCTGATTAATTTAAAAACATTTATTAAGTGACTATTATTGCAAGGTACCCTTTTGGGAAACACATTGAGCAAAACAAGCCAGAATCTCCAGCTGCCTAGAGCTTATTGTTTAATGATCGCGAAAGGCCTTAATGGGTAAATATATATACTATGTAAGACAATGACAAATGCTAAGGAAGAAAATAAAGTGGAGGAAAGGATTAGGAAGTGATGTAACTTTGGAATTATGGCCAGGAAAGACCTCCTGAGCTTATATTTGGGAGAAGATGAAAAGGAAATAAGAAAGGAAGGAAAGCAGGAAGGCAGGAAGGCAGGAAGGCAGGAAGGCAGGAAGGAAGGAAGGAAGGCAGGAAGGAAGGAAGGCAGGAAGGAAGGAAGGAAGGAAGGACGAGCCAAATCAGGCATATATCTGGAGTAAGAGCTTTCCAAATAGAGAGGACCATTGCCAGGATTCTAGGAAGGAAACATGCAAGGTGTGTTGGACAAATAGAAAGGACAGAATTGTAGCTGGAGTGGAGCGAGGTGGAGGAAAGATCACAGAGGCCCTTCTAGGTCCCAGAAAAGACTTTGATCTTATCCTCTCTGTGAATGAGATGGAAGACTGATGGAGGGTTTTGCAACAAATTCCTTGAAAGTGCCTAGACCAGTTCTAGTACATGGCCAGTGTTCAAAAAATGCTTGCTGATAGAATCAAGGATTTGATCTTACCTACCTGCTTCCACTTTCAGCAGAGCATGAAAGGTTGGGGCCATGGTTACACTGTGTTATGATCTTTACATGAGGTAAAAAAATGCCTCTGAACTTCTCATAAATGGCTGCAGCTTGCTCCTCCTTCATCACCATCTTTGTTTCTTTAAGAGGCTAGAGCGGGTGGTCAAAACTGGCCTAGAATCTGCAATGCAGTAGATTGATAGTTTTATCAATAACCTGTTAGTATAATAATAATTCCTGGGAACAGATCTGATAGTTGTTATATTTCCTATCAATGAGTAGGAGCTCATTAAACCTATTTACCTAGTAGTTTTAGAACCTTAAAGGAAGTTAATTATGTAGAATTCAAGAGAGCATAGAAATAGAAAAACAAAGTGAGTTGATCAGAGAGGAAGAGTCACACCTTCTGGGTTTCCCATATGACCTTGATCCTGAGATAGAATTGTAATGGGAGGGAAGTTGGCCCATAATGTTGAAAGTGAGTTTCCCACACCCAATATGTTCACAGATGTTCCTAACTACCTCAACTCATCTCTGAGAAAATCAGAAAAGTAAGGCTGGAGCTCATTTATGAGCTCTCACTACTCAAAACAATGATTTAAAAATCTCCCTTGATACAGTAAGCAAACAAAAACCAGCTGTGAAGTAAAATGTGGCTTTCTTGTTTTTCCTTTTGTTTGAGGAAGGCATTTAACTGACACTTGCTAGTCAGAACTAGAGTCTTGCTGGTTAAGGATTGCTCAAGCTTCTAAACAGGAATCAAGTTTAGCTATGTTTTCATCAATACTATACCATATTTCTCTCTTTCTCTCTCTCTCTCTCGAACTCTTACTTTTCTCTCCCTTACCTGCAAAATAATAAGACCTATTGACTTTTTGGTCACAACTGTGTTACAAGAATTTTCAGGGTGTAGAGTATATTTAAAATGAAGAATCTACAATTCATTTGGAGAGGATGGATTTCACAGCTATAAATAATCTTTTTATGATATGACTAGTGGTCATGGTGCCAATTATATTCATCAAATGTGTTTGCAACAAATGGGAATAAACATCCCTGAAATCAAAGACAGTTTACTTTTTTCAAAATAAACACATTTATTAGTAATGTCTATGAAACATCATAAAAAGTATCTAATGCATCTATGATTTTGTATTTTCAAGGTAACTGTGAGAATGAGATTTGTTGAAATAGATTGATAAAGAAGAAAATTGAAGTAAATAAGATTAAGGAGCAGGGAAGATATGAGATTTATACTTTTCTAGACCAGATAATTATGATCTGACTCCGTTTAAATTGGACTCTATGAAAACTGGTCCTATAAGAGTTGCCTAGGCAAGACTAATTTGTGTTCAATGAATTTTAGATATTTTTCAATTTCCTTACTTTTTTAAAAGCCTGACTAATTGGAAGGAAATATAATTCAGCATATTGTATGAATATTTATTTTGATGAGTTGAAGTTGGCTTGGCAGGGATATATTTATCTACTGGAATATATGACTAGATTTGCCAATACCTCTCCTAACCTCTGGTGGAAGCACTCACCCTCTTGTTAGGAAAGTATCATCCCTCCTCCCTCTACTGTTTCCTTTGCTATGAGATTTAGTGGAGGCTGCCATTTAATTTTTTTTTTTTTTAAAGAACCTTTTCTTTCTGGCCACAGGGTCTGGATGAAGAGGAGGCAACTGTTTCAAATTGGGACAGCCTTGGTACTTAATCTCACAGCTATAGGCATTGGTTTAGGAATAGGCATATTGACCCAAATTAACTCAAATCAGAGTCTCCTCCCATTTTTTAAAAAAATTGGAGTAATAAACAGTAGTCCTTCTTGAAGGCCAACAATTGTAGGAGGCCACATACTTTGTGTGGAAGGTAAGATTGCATAGAAGATAATGAATATCCAGAAAAAAAGAAAAGCAGGGTGAGAATCCTGAACTCGCTCCTGGTTCCAGCTGTCCTTGAATCCAGTCCTTTCCACATTCTTTCAGGTAGTTGAAGCTGGGACTGTCTTTTTGGCTGAGGGCTTTTTGAAAGCCTTTCTTTGTTTCTTGCTCCAATGACCAAGGCCTAAAATCTAGATCTTGAGATAAGATAGCATCCATCTCATCTCTGATTGCAGAGGCTGGACAATATTCATTTTGTTGTTTTTCATACTGATTTAGAAATCTTGAAAAACTCAAAGGTAAGTTTATCTTCTCAGGTCAAGTTCCGTACTTCAATTGCTTATTTGTATATATTCATGATGATTTAAAGTATCTATTTATATTTGTCTACATTCAGATGCAACTAATATGCTATCTACGTAGTAGGCATTTTAGACATAAGCTGAAATCACAAATGAACAAGCTGTATGAAAGGCAGCTTAAAATATGACCTTTAAATTTTTTATTGTGCATTTCTGGTCTGTCAGTTCTCATTCTATATAGTTTTATCTTGATACAGAGAATTCCTGTTATGATAACCAACAAGGATTTAGACTTGTATCTTGGGCATTTTATTGTGCTACATATATCTGTTGTGATGTAGAAACATAAAATATATATTACATCGTGCACGTGTGCGCACACACACGCACTCCTGCAATCAATCCATAATAATGCAATTTGCTATTACTGAAATTAAATCATCTCCACTTATCACCGGCTCTTTGTAAAATATTCTAATGATAAATACAAGCTCAATGGTAAATTTTTCAAAGTCAGGTTAGATGATTTTTGTTGTTAAAAGTCCATGTTACACTGACTTTTATGCTGGCCACTTATGAAAACAATTACTATCTGTGGCCTGCCAGGAGTCTGTTGAAGCATACCACAATCATCAATGTTCATATGTAGATAGACATATTGCTATCTTTGACATCAACAGATGTAGCATTTTCATACCATACAGAAAGTAATGGTGCCTGACATTTCTAGGTTGAAAGCACTTCTTTGTTTCTTGCTGTAATGGAAATAGACTTTGTGGCCATCTTGTTCACTTCAAAATTGTATGTAAATATTTCTATAAAAATAGAGAGGTTTCCTTTTATTATCTCATGGAAGCTGGGAAATAAAGGTGAAGAGACAACATTGCCAAACTTCAGATGATTTTTAAAATAGTTTAAATTCTATATATCAAAAATAGAATTGAAATACAAGTAGTACTTGTATTTTTTTTTTTTTTTTGGTAGATGGTGAGTTTGTATGACCTTTTCATAAAGAACTAAAGGATAGAACACACTTTAGAAAGATGCAAACAGCTGAAATATCTCAACTCCCTGGTATCATTTCATATTTAGGATGTTATTCTGTTGTTGAGAACAGAATGAAAACCCTATGACTTTGATTCTGAAGAATATCAAATGAGACAGCATTAGCACCCAAGATTTTCACAAAGTCCTCCTGAATCAGCTATATTTTGACCAATTTCTATTTTCTAGTGAAGCTCTGAAGTGCTAAACAAGTTGACATAATTTTTGCCACCTGAATGTTTTGACATGGTGAGGAGTCACTGGTTACAAAAAGGATTCACAGCTAGTACAAATGTCGTTGGAGGTAGTAGTTGGTACAAGCGTAGAATAATTGTAATTGGTGTTTATATCTTGGGAGAGAAAGTGCTTTTTTTATTCTTAGATCTAATGTGGATGATCTCTAATACTATAAAGTTTTGAAGCTGACCAGCTATGTTATATTCACATGGTACAGTATGGCACCCAAAGGTGGTGGAAGCTAATGGGTGAGGCTTCCCCTCAGAGTTTTCAAAAGGAGCTTTTATTGAAATTTTCCTGATTATAAGCCTTAGTTTATACTCGTTTTGTTTTTAAAGATTTTAATATTTGTTGTGAAATTCTTTTAATAACAATATGAACATTCTAGTTTATAAGTTTATTTTTAAAAAGATTTTATTTACTCATCACACACACACACACACACACACACACACACACACACAGAGGCAGAGACACAGGAAGAGGGAGAAGCAGGCTCCATGCAGGGATCCCGATGTGGGACTTGATTGGGGGTCTCCAGGGTCATGCCCCCGGCTGAAGGCGGCCGGCGCTAAACCGCTGAGCCACCCGGGCTGCCCCCATTCTATTTTATTTAAAGGAATACATGTTTGAGCAGAAAATTTAGAATATACAGAAAAGTAAAATTAAGGAAAAAGTTGTTATTCATTATCTCATCATCCAGGAATAACGGCTGTTAAAACATTGATAATATTTACCTTCATTTTTCTATGCAAAGCTACATTTAAAAAATCAAATTTTTAATGATATAAATTACCATGTTATTTCCTTTTCTGCTTTTTAAATATAAAGTGATATAATAAACATTCTAATTAGCTATTTTCTTTTTTAAATTTTTTTAATATTTATTTATGATAGTCACAGAGAGAGAGAGAGAGAGAGAGAGGCAGAGACACAGGCAGAGGGAGAAGCAGGCTCCATGCACCGGGAGCCCGACGTGGGACTCGATCCCGGGTCTCCAGGATCGCGCCCTGGGCCAAAGGCAGGCTCCAAACCGCTGCGCCACCCAGGGATCCCCTAATTAGCTATTTTCTTAAAAGAATTATTATAATGGTTATGTGACATCTCATTCTGTGAATGTATAAACTTCAATTAATTTTGTTGTTTTGGGAAACTTACAAAGTTTATAATTTTTGATGTATATAATGATGCTCCAGTTCATCTTTTTGTGGGAGTTTGACAGTATCTAATAACATCTGAGCTGTGCGTATCCTAGAGCTTTGTAGTGTGATTTTAATTATATACTTGAAAGACATTCTTGCCTATGTGTTGTAGAAGGAAAAGTTGCTGCACTGTTTACAGTATAATTGTCCTGTCAATAGGGTATAGATAATACATTAGGGTTTATTTATAGCATGGGATAATGCATAGACTTGTTTACTGAGTATAGGAAACAGTAGTACAGTAGTACAGTACAGTACATATAAAATTAACAAATCAGATGAGTGAATTAATGTGGATGAATCCCTAAAACTTAAGTTTAGGATCAAGAAGAAAGTGACAAAGAATTCCTAGTATATCATTTATAAAAAAATTTAGGGACACCTGGGTGGCTCAGTGGTTGAGCGTCTGCCTTTGGCTCAGGGCATGATCCCAAGGTCTTGGGATGGAGTCCCGAGTCGGGGTCCCCATGGGGAGTCTGCTTCTCCCTCTGCCTATGTCTCTGCCTCTCTCTCTCTCTCTCTCTGTCATGAATAAATAAATAAAATGTTTTAAAAAAATTAAAACACAAATACAGTGTATCTTGTTTATGGATATTTAATAGCCTTCCTGACTAATTCTAGAGATGAAATGTGTATGATTTGTATAAAGCCAGTCCTCCCATTTGTACACAAGACCTGAACTCTTTTGCCTCCTCAGGGAGTCTGCTCCAGTAATTCTCCCCAATCTCTTTTGCATCATCATTGCTTCCTGCTCTCCTGGACCACTGCCAACATAAAAACAAAACAAAACAAAAAACCCAGTTCTGCTTACCCTACTCCTCCCTCCACTGCCGTGCTAGCGAACATTTCATTTTTCTGCTCCCCTTTGAGGCAAAATCCATAGAAACCTTCACTTCTTTCCTCCCATTGACTAGTCATGTTTTCACTGTCCTCATTGCACTAAAACAGCTCTTTTCAAGGCTATCAGTGACCTCCCAGTTGCCAGATCCCATGGTTGGCTTTATCAGCTTCATGTGATCATTTCGCCTCCTTGATGCACTTTCTTCACTTGGCTTCCAAGAAGCCTCATTGTCTTGTCTTTCTCCCTACTGATCTGGTGTCTCTGCAGTTCCTCCTCTACTCACAGTCCTCTCCAGGTTGGAGTGATTTCATCCTCAATCCCAGGTCCTCTCTCTCACTTCTGCCTTGGTCCTTTTGTTCTCTTCCAGTTCTGTGGCTTTAATTACTGTCTCTACACTGATGATGTTGCTCAAAAGGACTTTCCAGCTCAGACATCTCTCCTGAACTGAAAACTTGTATGTCTGCCTTCCTACCAGACATTTCAGATGGCTAAAGGACATCTCAAACTGAACATGTCTAAAAAGTTTCCCTGATCTCCCCAAGATATCTTCTACCCATGGTCATTTACATTGCAATTACCAGTAAGTCCATTTTCCCAGTTGTTCATTTATAACCCGTATTCAGTTTTTGCAGGAAATCTTATTGATTTGACCTTTAAAATACATCCAGCGTCTGACCACATGCACCACCTTCACTACTACCATCTTGTTCCAATTCACTGCCATCTCTCTGTTGGTTGACTTGGTCTGCCTCCCATCTGGCACCTTCGTTTCCACCCTGCCTCTCCACAGTAAGAAACTAGATTGATCTTTTTAAAGTATAGGCCAGATCCTATCACATCAGCTCAAAATCTTCTAATGGCTTTTTGTCCTTCTAAGATTGAAAGACACATATCTTACAAGGGCTTTAAGGCCCTTCCACCCTCTGCCCCTTCTTGCATTCTGATTCTCTTACTACTGACTTCCTTGCTCCCTATGGTACAGCTGCACCAAGCCCCTCTTAAACACATAGGTATGGGCTTCTGCTCTCACTATTCCTTCTGTGTGCAACACTCTTTCCCTTTATACCTACATGGCTCCACCTCCTTTAAGTCTTTGCTCAATGTTATCATCCTAGTGACACTCACTTTAAATACACTCTTCTCTCTAACTAGGTCTATAACCCACCAGATCCCTCTCCTGCTGTATTTTGCCCATTACCTTCTAAAGTACTGTTGAATATATTTGTTAATGTGCATTTTTTATTTTCTGCCTCCTCCGGCACCTAGATAGTAAGCTTCCATTAGAGTGGGGATTGCTGTCTCTTTGTTCACTGACCTATCTCAGACACCTAGAACAAGCCCCAGCAGCAACAGTTAGACTCCCAACCAATACTGTTGAATATATTATCTATTAAGAAAGCTAGGACACAGATGGGCGTGATCATCAGCCACCTTAGGATAGTGATACCTTTGGAGAGGTAGGAAAGGGAAAAAACTTAGGGAGCTTTAGCTATACATAATGGTGAATGAAAGATAAAACAAAATCCATCAGAAAATATAACAATATTTAATACCTATTGAAAGAGTATTTTTAACTTGTATGCACTTTTAATATACATCAAAATGTTTAAAAAGGAGATATTGTGATGAACATCCTTGTACATGAATCTTTCATTTTCCATTACTTCCTTGGGCTAGATGTTTTAAAGGAACTACAAGTTTATTTTAAATTTTATTTTTAGAGAGAGAGTAAGTAGGGAGAGGGGCCTAGGGAGAGAGAGAAAATCCTAAGTAGGCTCTATGCTCAACAGGAGCCTGACATGCGTTCAATCCCAGGACCCTAAGATCATGACTGGAGCCAAAATCAAAAGTCAGATATTCAACTGACTCAGCCACCCAGGCACCCCAGGAACTGAAAGATTTAAGACTTCAAAGACTCTGAAGTTCATGATACTTATGAATAAATTGTCATTAACCGCTAGGGTATGTTAGGACTGTCACACTGTGATTTATAATGAGATATTGATATTTGATCTTTGTCCTGTTTCTGGAACAGAGCTCCATAAAAGACTTGGAATTTCCTAAGTGATTGAGCAATAAAGGTGCTTTTTGTTATGTTAATTAGTAGCTTTGGAAAGCCCCTCAGGTAGGATGGGGGCTGGTTGCCAGTATAGCCAGTTTTCTATTAGAGGATTGGAACTTTCTTCCTATCCCCAGAACTTCTGTGAGAACAGAAGGGCTGGAGGTTGAATGATTACATCACCAATGGCCAATGATGTAATCAATCATGCCTAGGTAATGAAGTCTCCATGAAAACCTCAAGAAGATGGATTTGGAGGGATTCTGGGTTGGTAAACCCGTGGAGGTGTGGGGAAAGTGGCATGCCTGAGGGGGCACAGGAGCTCTGTGTTGATTCCCACATATTTTGCCCTATGCATCTCCTACATCTGGCTGTTCCTGAGTTATGTCCTTTTAAGTGGTAATCTATTAAGTGAACTGTTTCTCTTGAGTTTTGTGAACTACTCTAACAAATTAATGGAATCCACGGAGGGGGGTGTGGGAAACTCTGATTTATAGCCATTCTGTCAGAAGCACAGGTAACAGACTACATTTTTGGTTGGCATCTGAGGGAGAGAGCAGTTTTAATTTTTAATTTTAATTTCCCTAAGCTTTTGCTTATGGGATCAGATGCTGTCTCTTGGTAGACAGTGTCAGAATTGAGTTGAGTGGTGGGACACCCAGCTAGTATCTGAGAATTGGTTGGTGGTGCACGCTCCCCAACCCCACATTTCAGAATTGGATGACAGCATGGTTAGGCCTAGGGTGCCTGGGTGGCTCAGTCAGTTAAGTGGCTACCTTCAGCTCAGATCATGATCTTGGGGTCCTGGGACTGAGCCCCACATAGGCTCCCTGCCCAGTGGGTAGTCTGCTTCTCCCTCTTACCATCCCTTGACTCAGGCTCTCTCTCTCAAATCAATCAATCAATCAATCAATCAATCAATCTTTAAAAAAAAAATGGTTAGGCCCATTTTACCACAACCTCATCAGGAATAAGTAGAATAATCCTAATCATTACCTTTTATGGAGGACTTCCTATAAACTGGCACCACCACTTGACAAAAATATCTAATTTATTCTTTCCAACAACTGTATGTAATTAGCACTATATTAGCCCCATTTTTCAGATGAAGAAACCAAGACAAGGATACAAATATATTGCCCATCACTCAGCTTGAAAATGGCAGAGCCAGTATCTAAATTCATAGTTACATTCCATTAAAGTTTATGCCCTTGACCAGGGCATCATAAAATTTTTCCTCTCTTGAAATGTAAAAAGTTATCTTGTGGTTTTAGGCAACTTTTTTCACCTGAAACAATGCTTATGGAATAATTCCTATTCTTGAAATTAATTTTTTCCCCAGTGTTATGACAGGGTATTGTTTCTTTACATTCATTTTCTTTGTATCACAATGAACACTTTTGATCTCTCTTGAAGTCTTATTTCATTTTGTTTCCATTTATTTGTTTCCTATTGTCCTAGTTATTTTCCTCAATATCTAGTCTTTCATTTTATTGTGCTTCTTTTTTTTTCTTGTTCTCTATATTTTGACAACACTTCTAAGGTTTGTCTTCTGTAGAAATAATGACTTTCTTTTGTTTTCTTCCAAACAGCTTCCAATGTGAGTTAAAGCCCAAGAATTTAATGTTCTCTAAACACATCTTTATCTCATCTCATTCTGTTTCCTTTCTAGATCTTACTGTTTTAATCTCATCCTGCTTTCCAATCAGTTCACTCTATTGGTCCCTTATGGCCCTTTCTACCACTTTATGGAGGTGATGTCTGCTTGTATTTTATTGAAGATGTTATATGTTAAGGAAAGTATATACTTCTCTTTCCTGTGATAAAGTTTTTTTTTTTTTTTTTAAGATTTTATTTATTTATTCATGAGACACAGAGAGAGAGAGAGGCAGAGACACAGGCAGAGGGAGTAGCAGGCTCCATGCAGGGAGCCCGACGTGGGACTCGATCCAGCGTCTCCAAGATCACGCCCTGGACTGAAGGCGGTGCTAAACCGCTGAGCCACCCAGGCTGCCCGATAAAGTTTTTTACAAGACATTTTCTTCTCTGGACCTTCATAATGATATTTCTTTTTCCTTCTTATGTTTTTTTTTTTTTTCCATAGGTCATTTGATTTATTCTATATTTAGCAATAAAAAATATGAAACTATCATTCCAATTTCTCTTGTCTTCTATTCATCTTCTTGACTGCAGGATGAACTTCTTTCTAGGATTTTGTAGGTGGATGGCCAGCAGGACAGCTTAGATCCCAGGATATTAGGTTTACTAGTTTTCTAGTTTTCTTTGAAAGAGCTCTATTGTACAAATATGAGATCTTTATCTATCACCACCAACTCTCTGCATTGATCCTTACATCCGTGTTCCCTGGCATGCAGAAGCAATACGTTTATTAAAAATTGTATTTTTCATCATGCATTACTGGCCTCATTTTTGTTTTTGCCTATAAATGCTTTAGTATTGAGAAATTCAGTGCAAGGCTTCCTACCAAATCTCCCTTGTTGCTCTCCTTTTGTTTTGGGGAGCTGTAATTACTGAATTGCTGTAAAAAGATGAATGGTGAGAAAGAAAAAAAGGAGTACTCTAACTTACACTTACTCCCACTCCCTCCACCCTCTCCCCTTACAAAATGGCAATAAGGCTTCAAGGTTTTCTTGTTGATATAGACCTGGGCCTCTATCAGGGAAGAGGCAATAATCTATATGTAAAATGTTTTCCTATATTGTTGTTGGCAAGTGAGGTGGTATTATTTGATGAAGGAAAACCATAGTTAACTCTCCTTATGTTTTTCTCTGTACAGAGCTAATAAATTGTAGTAAGAAAAAAATCTAAAATATTTTTGTGAAAATTTTCAGATTATTGCCAGGAGCAATAACATAGCTTTGTCATTTCTTTCCCCAAATTTTTATTTTGAAAAATTTTAAGCCTATAAAATGAACCAAATAATAATAAAATGAATACTTTTGCAGTTTTTTAAAAAAGATTTTATTTGAGAGAGAGAGAGCATGAACAGGGCGGAGGAGCATAGAGAGAGGAAGAAGCAGGCTTTCCACTGAGCAGGGAGCCCAATGTGGGACTCAATCCCGGGACCCTGGGATCATGACTTGAGCTGAAGGTAGATGCTTACCCAAGAGCCACCCAGGCACTCTACTTTTGTAGTCTTAACCTAGATTTACTAGTTAACATTTTGTTACATTTGCTTTTTCCCTCTTGTACTCTGTTTCTCTGCTATATTATTTGACATTAAATTACAGTTATCATGACACTTCATTCCTAAGCGTATTAACATAGCTCTCCACTTTCAGTCATGATGGAGTAACAAGGGCTAGACTTATTCTTTTACAGAAGCTTAAAAAATGGACCAAATATATGGAACAACTGCTTTCAAAAATTGAGCAACAGATAGCACAGGAATATTATTATAGAATGAAGAAACAAACAAAATAAGCCCTATAATCACTCCGGGTTTCTTTTGCCCACAACCAATTTCTGGACAGAAGACACAGGAAGGGGGGACTTAAAAAGAACCATGCAAACATGCTGAGTTGAAGAGATGATTAGAGTTTAGCGGGACTGTTTCTGCTAGAAGTTGCAGAAAGGTAGGAAAAAGAGATCCAGGAATATGTATAATGATTTTTCTTAACACTTGGCTGAGTACTATGCCTCACAGGGCTGACCAAACATGACCAGATAACTGTAAGATGAACAATCACAAGAATTGGGGTGCCTGGGTGGCTCAGCGATTGAACGTCTGCCTTTGGCTCAGGGCGTGATCCTGGGGTCCTGGGATCGAGTCCTGCATCGGGCTCCCTGTTACAAGCCTGCTTCTCCCTCTGCCTATGTCTCTGCCTCTCTCTCTCTGTGTCTTTCATGAATAAATAAATAAAATCTAAAAAAAAAAAAATCAATGCAGGGGAATTTCATGTTCTAATCAATCAAAGTAGAGTTGCTCCACTAGGACATTCAGTACAGACCCTAGATAGGTTATGATTTAGTAATTCTGAACTATTCCTGGAGTAAAGTCTACTCTAGACCTGTCATAGAAAATTTTACAAAAAAGTCTTGAAGGGAGAAAATTGATGTACAGGTAGCACTGTCTGTGAAAATAAAAGCCACAAATTCTTTAAAGGACACAATAAAATACCACATAGCATTCACAAAGGCCAGGATCCAATAAAACTACTGGATAGGCCAGGAAGAAGGAAAAAAAATGACCTGAAATCAGGAGAAAAATCAGTCAGTAGAAACAGCTCCAGAAGTGAGAATGATGATAGAACAACTCTGATAACAATGTATAAATATTTAAAAGAAAATACACATATGATGGGAAAAGAAATAAGAAATCAGACAAATGAAACCACCACATAAAATTTCCAGATACTAAAAATACAATTTTTGAAATAAAGATTGTCCTGGATGATATGAAAAATCCACAGATTTCAAGGACATATCAATGAACTTGAAATCCTAGAATCCTAAAGAAAGCAAACAGAGAAAAAAAAAAAAAAGAAAGACTGAAGAAAAGAATGGATACGAGGTGAAAATAGGGCATGTCCCAGATAAACTGGGAAATTGTCACCTACTTATTGGTGATATAATAGTCTTCCCTGCAAGTTTTCTTTCCACAGTTTCAGTTATCTGTGTCAACCATGGTCCAGAAGGAGATGATCCTCTTTCTGACATATCATCCAGTGGCCAATAGAAGCCAAACACTATGTCATAGTGCCCATGTCACTTACCTCACTTCATCTCATCATGAAGGCCTTTTATCATCTCACATCATCATAAGAAAAGAGAGATGAGTACAATATATTTTGAGAGAGAGCACATTCACATAACTTTTATCATAGTATTTTGCTATAATTGTTCTATTTGATTATTGTTAATCTCTTACTGTAATTAATTTATATATTAAACTTTATCTGAGGTATGTATATATAGGAAAAATATAGTATATATATATTATATATATATATTTTATATATATATAGTTTGGCTCTATCTGCTGTTTCAGGTATCCACTGGGGATCTTGGATAAAACTATAAAGGCAATACTTTATAAAAATTAAAAACCTTAAAGTGAATAAAGTAGAAGTTAAAACTTTATAATGAATGAAGGGACTACTGTATTAAGTTTAACCAAGATCACTTGGTTAAAGTAGCTTCTATTAGTGGAACCAATCTATTTTTTTGTTTTGCAATTGTCAAAATGTGGGATAATACATTGAGAACATGTGAATATTATGTCCCTTAATCACATTTTACATATTGATTTTTGTACCCACTAATGAACCTAAATAAATTATTACATTTGAGCTGGAAAATGGCAGCTTTCTTATTTTATCGTTTCTTTTGAGTTTGTTAGTTGGCATTCTTATGTAAAGAAGATCTTTCCTTAACTGCCCCTTATGACCTTCTAATATTCTTATGGACTCTTATATTAGAATCATTCTTTATTGTGCTCCAATCATTAGAAAAATTGATCTATGGGAACTCTTGCAAACTGGCTTCTTTGTTGTTTTGGTCTGTCCCATTTGTTTCTGAGTACTTTCTTGCTTATGTTACAAGATGTTCCGGTTTAAATTTGTAAATTTCATTTTCCATTGCTTTATCTATTTATATACAGGAACTCTGTTGTTTCAGTTATTGATCTTTATAATTTTACTATCTGGTAGCAGAAACCCCCTGTTATTATTCTTCCTCTTCAGGATTCTGGGATTTTTTTCCCATGTACACTTCAGAATTAATCCATGGAGCTTTCAGGAAAAAAAAAATCATTGATAATTTTCTTAGAATTTCACTGATTAGTATACTAACCTGGGGAGAATTAGCAAATGTTTAATGATACTAAATTGCCGGGTCCTACAAGAGATAATGTCTTTCCATTTGTTCTAGTCTCTCTTACTTTTTCTTCCTTCCTTCCTTCCTTCCTTCCTTCCTTCCTTCCTTCCTTCCTTCCTTCCTTCCTTTAATAGAATTTTCTTTTTCAAGTTTATTTTTGTTACTTTAATTGGATTTTTCTCTTTCAATATATCTTCCAAATGGTATCATTTTTAATTTTATGAAGGCTATTTACTTTTGGTGAACTAATTTTATGTCCTAATAGATTGCTTAATTTCTTTAATATTTGTGTTAGTTTTATCATTGGTTCTCTAGGTTCTGGGTTTTAAAGGTCCACTATAATGTCATCTACAAAATAGAGGTAATATTAGTTCATTTCCCCTCAATTCTTATGCTTTTAATTGTTTTCCTTTTTTTAGATGGCCATGGCTCATGACTCTAGTGCAGCTAAATATTGTAGTAGTGGTGGGGGATGTGGCTTTATTCCTGGCTTAGTGGGGAGGCATCTAGTTTGTTCTTATTTATGTAAACATATATATATAATGTATTTTTAAAATGAGCATTGAATTTTTTGAAGATATTTTAGCATTTATGAGGATAATTAGATGATTTTCTTACTTGGATTTATAATAAGGTGAATTACATTAATATGATTTCTTATATTCCTGGAATGAATTTTACTTGGTCGTGGAGTATTATAATTTTTAAAAATGTGCCCTTTGATTCTGTTTGCTAATGTTTTATTTAGTAATTTTTCACTGATATTTGTGAGATTGTTCTGTATGTGTATGTGATATTTGTCAGGATCTTTAGGTATATATGTTGTACTTATTTCACAGACAGTAAATCTTGAAAATTTCCTTTATTTTCTTTACCTTGAGCAATTTAAGAAACATTGAGGTCATCTGGTTCTTGAAGAATTGGTAGAATTCCACTCAACCATCTCGTTTTTGTAGGGAACACGCAGAGTACTTTGTTGACTACTTTTTCTGGAAAAAATTTTCTGATTATGCTTCCTCTCTATGGTGTCATTTTTTGGAATTTCTTTTAATCTGAAAAAGAAGCCTTCATTTTACTAGTTAAGACTGATGGTTTGGATAAACTTATATATTGAAAGTTATTCACACTGAAAAATAATTTTTAAATCAGTGAAGAATTATAATTGACTGCCATCCAGAACTTTCCAATTTTATTGAGACAGAGGCAATTTTTGGAGCAAGGAGGTTGGATGGTGAGTAAGAGAACCAATATTGGACGGTAAAATTTGATTTTGCAAGGCAGGATGGGGGGTCACTAATGAGTAAAATAATGAAGGAACAATAGCCTGAAGAAAAGAAAGAGACTAAGAATATCACCATTTTTTCTTCAATTGATCTATTTCCATATAACTATGGAAAGCTTCCGTGAGGAAGCTATAACCCAAACAGAAGTTAAAGAGGGAGTTCTTTGCCCTTCAGGAAATGCAAGCTACTTGCATTTCCAAACATGACTCCTGAAGATGTGTATTATCTCAACTTGAATTTAATCCAGAAACTATGAAGTTAACTATAATAGTTTTGTGTATTAATCCTCACTGAACTGTTTGTGAATGAGTTTGTGTGTCCCTCATCTCCATCAAAAAGCACTTTAGTTATCTAATTTCATACACAAACCCACACATATGTAATGTATGGAAATACAGGCACTTTCATAATAATTGGGCAATTGAATAAAAGTTAAAAGAAAAACAGCTAATCTTTATTATGTCAGATTAGTCCATGTTCTCAGCACTGGCCAACACTAACTTATTTAATCTTCATATTACCACTGTACGATAGAGGTTGTTATATAATATTAATATATAATAATAATACTAATTTCACAGATAAGGAAACTCTGGGGCATAGAGAGATTCACTGGCCCACCTAGACTTACATAGTAAGAGATGGAGAAGACACTAACTCAATCTAGGAGTTTGCTTTAGAGTCATTCTGCTCAGTGATAGTTGATGCCCTGTAATTTCTGCCTGCAAGGAACTTGAACACCATTATGAATGCAGCCTTGTCTACAAACAGCAGGTACCATGTAGAGGTGGTATTGTACAGCAGGTAGAAAGGTATCTGTACTCAAAATCTGCTGCCACCAGCCAAGAGATCTTGGGCCCAGTTCTCAGCCCTTCTAAGCTTCAGTTATCTGTTTGGACGATGAGATAGTGATTAAAGTAACTTCAGAGATTTATGATGAAGCTCAAGCAAGATACACCACCCAAAGCACTGAGCAGAAGGTCCATCATATTTGAACGACTTCATAAATGTCAGCAACTGTTTCTGTTCCAGAGCTTTGCAAGGTGTACAGCCTGTCCTTTGGAAACGCAAATTCAGAGATCAGCCAAATAATCCCAATAGCTAGACACAGGCTAATGGGTAGCCCTGAATTAGGAAAATACAGGCTGTGACGGGGATTGTCAGGAGAGAGAGAGAGAGAGCATGCCTGGCTCTGGGGACGAAGATGGTGGAGAACATGGTATTCGAGAGATCCTGAGTTTATAATGCACCTTCTGATGATGGGGATGAGAAGTCCGTTGTACTGTGATTCTTCCTGAGAAGTGCAGAAAACAAGGAAGGGGAACTGATCACGTGATTGTGGACTCTGGTCCCAGATGGCCTGGGTTTGATTTCCAGCTTGGATATTCACTAGTTTTGTAAAACTTATGGACCTGGTTGCCTCCTTTGTGAAGTAAGAATCATAGTAAAACTTACATGTGATGCATTTCATAAGTTCATACATATAAAGCACTAAGCATGGCTGCCATCAAGTAATATGTATAAAAGTGTTAGTATAAAATAATACAAGTCAGCAACCAAGGGTTTCACTTTCTTCTTGATCAAGAAAGATGAAGAATTAGAAGGTGGTCATGGGGACAACCCACAGTGTAGCTGTGCTGAGAGAGGTCCCAAGCCCAAAGTGGAGCTCAATCCCAGGATCCTGGGATCATGACCTGAGCCAAAGGCAGATGCTTAATCGACCAAGGCACCTAGGTGCCCCGAAAATGCTCCTTCAATATTAAAGCCAAATGCAATGTCACTATATCTTTGCTAGGTCTCAGTCAAATATATTTTTCACTTTGGTTTGATTTGTTTCCTGACACATTTGCCCATTGTCCAAGGAGGTTCAGAGTCTTCTTATGTTTGTGGTCTCATGACTTCTTGATTTTCTTTAGCTGCCCCCAAGACATTAAAGGGTTCACACAGGATGGGGTTTAAGTTGCTAACTCTTGTCCAGTGAAATTCTGGTATTATAAATACATTGCTTATGGGGGCACCTGTGTGGCTCAGTGGGTCAAGCATCTGCCTTCAGCTCAGGTCCTGATCTCGGGGTCCTGGGATTGAGCCCCATGTCTGGCTCCCTGTTCAGCAGGGAGTCTCCTTCTCCCTCTCCCTCTGCCTCTGTCCCCGCTCATGCTCTCTCTCTTTCAAATAAATAAATATAATCTTTAAAAAATATGTTACACATGAAAGGAGAAATAAAAAAAAATTAAGACATTATGAATGAGGGTTATCATCAGTTGGCTTATGCAGTTTTGAGGAAATGCAGGTGAAGAGCCTCATTATTTAAACAAGGAGGCAGGATCTGTGGTGGTTCAGGATTCCTCTGGGGAGTCCAGAAATTCCCCCAAGACTTCATAAATTGTCTTTGGACATGTCACTTCAGTTCTCTGAGCCATGAGTTTTCTCATTTGCGAAATGATGTAAATAATGAATGTTTTCCTCATAGGTAGATCTAATAGACATCTATTCACTACTTATTATTACTGTTAGCTCTGTGATGTGTTTCATTAATTAGAATGTTAAATTGCCTTTGTTCTCACCATGATTCTATCTTCCTATTTAATGCAAAACAAGATTCTAATGCACCTTTTGAATCACCAAAACAAGGTTAGATTATGCTCATGAAATATGAATGTTGAGGGCAAGGATTCACAACTGAGGGTGATTCTGTCCTCTGGGGGGCATTTGGCAATCAAGGAGACATTTCTGGTTGTTACAATTGGGGAATACTACTGACATCTAGTAGGTAGAGGCCAGAGATGCTGCTCAACATCCTACAATGCACAGGACAGCCCCTAAGACAAAGAATAATTTAGCCTAAGATGTTAATAGCATTAAAGTTGAGAAAGCCTGGTCTAGGGTATTTTACTATAACTGCTTTAGTAATTGTAACCCATTTTCTTTATGCCCCCCAGACTTTACCAGACACAATGCTTTATTAATCAGAAACCATTTTTTAAACCTTGCTGAATAATAAGTTTAATATATATTATTGGGGCTTACACATTAGGAATATCATCTTGACCACAAAGTTTGAGAAGTCCTGAAGTAAACTATTAAGAAAGCGTGTAGCGTACATTTTCCAGAACTCTAAAGAATGAGGTGGCTTCTTTCTGTGTCTGGGGCAGTCTGAGCTAGAGGGGCTAGTGGTCATCAAGGGTATTTAATATTTATTTATTTATTTATTTATTTATTTATTTATTATTTCCAATCTCAAGATCTGAGCTTCATACAGAGCACTCGATGTGGCACTGGACATCTTAGGAGATAAATAGCTCTTCTGGAAATGACATGGAAATAACCCTGCCCTAAAAGCTAGCTTGTCCTTAAATAGCTAACTCAGTCAACTGCCATTTTAACCTTGCTTATGCAAACTCATGAGTGTAATAATGAATTCTTCCTTAGTTTTTATCTCCCTTCTCAGCATTCCCTTCTTTTTCTGCATATAGGTCTGAGAAGGTCTATAAAAATCCATGGAAGTGTCATCAAAAAAGCTACTTTCTTCAGGCATTTGTGAGAAAAAAATGATGATGCAAAGCCTGGGCTTTGAACTCAGAGAGTCATGGGCTTGATTGAACTCAAGCACGTACATACATCCATGACCTTGGACAAGTCTACTCCGGAAGCCTCAGTTCTCACTCAAAAAATGAAGGTTAGGCTCAGTTGGTTAAGCATATGCCTTTGGCTCAGATCATGATCCCAGAGTCCTGGGATTGAGCACCACATCGAGTCCCCTGCTTCATAGGGAGCCTGTTTCTCCCTTCGCCTGTCGCTCCCCTTGCTTGCTCTCTCTCTCTTCTCTGTCAAATAAATAAACAAAATCTTAAAAAAATGAAGTTTATTATGAAAGTAAATGGCTATGTGCTAAGAATAATAAATGCTAAACGAATAGTAAAAAGTGTTATGACAATGACCATTTATCAGAACCTGTCCCAGATTATCTTTTTCTGTCTCATTTTATGGTATGCAGTGTTTAGGACACTGGACCGCTCGGTGATCCCTGAACACTCGGTGTTTTATCACGCTCTGATAATTTCTCCACAGAACACTCCACTTGTCTGCCTGTCAAAAGCTAAGCCACCCCCAGGGCCTACTTCATATGACATGTGTTCTGAGAAGCCTTTCCTGAACTCTCCATTCATAATCAGACTCCTTTGCACTCCTGTGGCACTTAGGACTTGGTTTACACAGCTCTAAAAGGCTGCTTACAAAGTTGTCTAATGCTCTAGGTGCATGTCTCTGAGCACTATGAGGTCCCACATACCAAGCTGGCTCATGGGATGCTCTGTGAGAATCTTCTGAAGGAATGGCTTGAACTTTGTTTTGGTATGAGCAAGTAGAACATTCAAGAAGGAATGGAATATGGTTGCATAAAGGCCCTTCTTGCATCATGCCTAAGACAGAGAAGAGAAAGCACTCGACAGTGGAGGCCTTCCTGTTTTTACTAGGGAAAGTGATAGAATGGATGGGAGAGGAGAAGAAGGTATTTCCAGGGAAGTTTTAAAAAATCCTTCTGTTCCTTCTACTATGGTTGCTTTCATAGACGAAGTAAATATTCACCAAGTACCCACCATGAGCCATGGACTGTGGAAGGTGCTGGCATTACACTAAGGAACAAGATAGTTGGAACTCCTGGTCATATATAATAATAGTCCTTTGTCCTTTCCTACACACAGATAGATTGTGTCCTCCTGTGATCTGGTCTCCTTTAAGGCATATTCCTCTAGATTTAAGTAAACCAACTGCAACATGACTGAATCTTTCATTTGGTCTTAGGAGCCTACAGCTGTCTCTGGGTGGCATTGGCCCAAATGATCAACTATTTTGAATTTGTCATGTCACCAGGTATAGGAATCACTATAGTTTGACAGATGTTAATTTGGCCACATTTTTCTCCCCCAAACTACAAGCAGAATAAGAAATAATTACTCCATCTTTGGAAACCATCAAAGCTTTAGGATTGATGTGAACACTGAAATGATTGTAGAAGGCCTGCTTTTATTATCCGCTAGCTATTTGTTTACAGCTTGGCACCCCTGGCTTGTGTTCTTCAGAGATTCAGGGTGTTCTTAAGTGATTAGGACTCATTGTGTTTATGATACATATTCACTCACGTTTTTCAAAATGGATGTGTGCATGAATTGGGCTGGATTTAGTTTCCTTTTTCTTTCCAGGTGAGCTTAAAAATCCGAAGGGGGGAAACCCCCCAGCCGAACAGGAGCATTAGATGCATGCCCCCCCCCTCCTTTATTCATTTCTAACTAATGCTTTTCATCTCGGAGAGTACATGAATATGTAAGTGCAAGCGCTGCTTATTGTGAACTCGGAACAAAGGGTAGTGCTGTAGATTTCAATGCGTTTGGACCATAATGTGCTGCTTTCTTGATAATGGGCTCTTGGCATTGAAATGAAAAGCAAACATATCATTAAGAAGGCGCTCCATAAAAACTGTCTGTCATATATCTTAAGCTTCATTAGTTTAGATTAATGACTTACTTGATATACATGACAATAGGTGAAGCAAATCTTTGTTTATTTATTGACAATTAAATGTGGTGGTGACATGCATAAACAGGCTTCCCTCTGATTAGTTCCATGTTTTAAAGTAACTTTGTGTTATAAAACTTGTTAACTACAGTATCATTTTATTGAGCTCTGCAGGGTGAATGATGTGATCTACATTGAAAGACATCAATATTGCTCCCATTCCTGGCAGCCACTGGAGCATTGTGCTCACAGATTGGAGTTGATAGCTCATTGTACAAATGCAGGGACCCAGAAAATGTCCAGTTATTGAGCCTCTGCCCTGTGAGGACAATGTTCTATTCATGGAATCTGGGTGCAAGGTCACAGACCGAAACTTGAATGAAGGAGAAGATTCAAATTAGCTTCACGGTTCTGCCGAGGACCTCCCTGAAATTCGGTGTTTGGAAAGCACGGAGCTTTTCTCAGACTATCTTGGTGGAGAATAATGCTTCCTAATGCCACGCCAAGGAGCGTATAAATAAATATAGCACATTCTAATTGGGAGGCTGCTATGGACCAGGCAAGCTTACCTTTTAAAAAGATGCTGATGTGCCCGTATTACGTTGATTCTGTTGACATGAGAAAGCTTCCAAGAACACCTCTCCCAGATGTACCATTTTAGAAGAAATGGAGAAGGCAGTGGGGGAGAAGAGGAGTAAAGGGGAGAAGGGCAACGTGGCATAGAATTTATCTGCATGCTAGCCTCTCTGAAATATTTGTGGTTTGCCTTTCCATGAATTCCAAAGTTGGAGGCTGTCAGGGATAATCGGCCCTTCCCATCACGGACACCCCGTGGTTCTCCTTAATAGCTCCCTTTTATGTGCCGTCAGCCTTCCAAAATATATTTAGAAAAGACTTATTCAGAAGGAGGCATCAAATAAAATCCATGTTGCAGTTGAGTATTACAAATGATCTCTGGACTCCATTCTGTGCTATAAGGTTCTCTGTAGAATTGTCATACAAAGTAAAAAATAAACTCTCGGCCAGCTTTGAAAGAGAACCCGTTTGACAAAAGAAACCAGCTTATTGTACAAAGCCACTCACAACAGTGAGGGGAGGCAGATCTCCCTGAACGTGGGAGTCCGATGAAGCATCTCTGCTTTCCTTGGGCAGCACTGGCCCCAGATCCAATCCGCACCTCGTGATCTTTCCTATAGATCTCCTGGGCAGAGTCTGAATGCGAAGGAGAGGATGACAGTCGTCTAAGTATTATCTGATTTTACCTACAGTCCCTCATGTGGCTCACGCACAGACCTTGTCCTAAGATGACTGCAGTCATTCTGTTCATAAGCGCCAATAACGTTTCATGGGTTTGCTATGTGAGACCAATGCCTGTGACAGAGGACTAAGCAAATTCTGCTCCTTTGAATTACACTTTTCCGTTTCTCCTTCTTAGATAAGCCATTCCCCCCCGGCTTCCCCCAGTGCCCCAGTCTTTGTTAGAGCCTCTTCAACTGTCACCTCTTAGCGTGGGAAGAGCGAGCTGGGCTGTCTAACCTTGCGGACAGGCCTTCAGATGGCAGCGTGATGCGAGTGATAAAAACTTGCCCTCATATCCTACCCGTCTTCCAGGGAGTTTGTCCTTTGGATTAGTGCTAACCCCTTCCCAGAAGAGCAAGGCCAGAGTGCTGAGGTCTGGGTGTGGGGACCTCCTGTAGGGACCCTGGGGTTTAAAAAAATAACCTTTATCTATGTCCCAGCTGCTGACTCTTCTCTCTTCTTCCTGTGTTTGAAGACTTGAAAGCCCTGCTGAAACCCTCATGAGTTTTGGATGTTTCCAGCACTTCCATGCTAAGGGTTCCCACCGAGTCCTGAAAGTTCTCCAGTGAGTAATCATTGTCATCGGTGAGCCAGGAAAAGGCTTGGGGTGACCAGCCACTTGTCCCTTTTCTAAGGGACACATCCTTAGACCCGCCTTAGATGTGCCTGGTCATATCCTTATTTTTTTAAAAATAACACTTTTCTAGTATGGAAAAGCCTGTGTTTGCAAAGAGAAAAACAGAGGGACAGAACTGTCCTAAGGAAGATGTGCACTATCCCGGTCAAGATTTCATGGGTTCATTTATCCACACGTTGAAATTTTTCTTCCTTGTGATTTTGGAAACATATTTTGAATTTCTGTTTAGATATTGTTTCATTCTCTTTTATGAAGAAATAACAGTCTTCATAGATTTATCTGTGGTTTATCTCTTTGGTTCATGTTTATAACTAAGTTTTTTTTTTTCATAACTGGGAGCTGTTAGATTGTAATATGCATCTGAAACGATGCAAGAAAACTGGTTGAAAGATAAATTGACTAAGGCGTGTTTTATTATTTGACAATGGTGCTGACGCTGACATAGAATTATGTAAAAGAAATCGGTGTGATAAGGTTTTTGTAGGAGACCAGTAGCAGCTGAGCTCTCACAAACCACGATCCTTACTAAACCACAAAATTAAATGTAGAACATCTGTACTTTCAAGATAATAAACAATTTTTTTTTTCAGGACAAGCAAATGAACATGCTAAGCTTTCCCAATGCCAGATTAAACCAAAGCTGTAAACACTTTTTTTCCTCTGAGGAGAAAATTGTTGTATTTGTCCACGTTTCACCAACTCTGCCTCATTAGGCTTGATTTACCTATTAGAAGGAGATATTCACACGCTAGTCAGGAGCTCCAAAAGCACTAATTCTTTCCCTAAAATGCTTTGCTTATTTCATTTTGCTCTCCTTTGTTCACGAGACGCAGCCTTTCTTTCAAAATTGCACCCTCTCTTCTCTGTTGCAGTGTTCTGAGGATCCGAATACAAATGATCATTTACAAATTGAAGGTTAACACAGAAATGCATTGTACTTGTGATTTGATGAGTAAAAACAAATCACAAAATAAGAACAAATAGCAGTATTATCCCATGGGAAAGAACCTTGTGTATTGATCTATTATTTCCCAGCTTGAAATGTGCCACTATTGTAGTTCCACTTGATTATGAGGCTTTTTTATCACTTCCCCTGGTTGATTCAACTTGAGTGCTTCTGACATTTGCAAAGTTTCTCACATATTCTGCTGAGCAGCAGGGGAAACCTTGTTAATGAAGAAATAACAAGCTGAAGATTTGAATAAATATTTAGCTGATTGAAAGGAGGTATACAGTTAATTTTTTTGTTAATGCTGACAACTGAGGAAACTCACCAACATGCTTTGCTTGTGTTAGCTAAAAATGGGTTCTAGTAGATTCTTTACTTCACCACAGGGCACTTTCATTTCCTGATTCTATTATAAACTAAGTGGCCACCTGAACCTGCCAATGAACTTGTTCTATTGTGTTTTTCTATTTTTAATCCTGAAAGAGTAAACACATTTCTCATCAGATGTGTTACAGAGCACCATACATTGGAGAGATTTATGAAGGTGCCATTGGGTTATTACAGACCATTCATTTATAAATAAGTGTCTGTTCTGAGAGGAAACTGTGAACGATAGCAGCATTTCCATCATTCCACAAATCTATATTATAAAAGTGTGTAGGTATTTTTTTTTAATACTTGCTACAATGGCATGGGAACAACCTGGATTTTGTGCCTTTTTAGGCTGTGTTTTCAGCCCTAATATATGATTAAAGTTCTGGTCTCATAACCAAGGTGGTGTTTTATGAGACTCACAGCAGCAGCAGTGAGAAGGAGCAGAATGGTTCCATCAGCTTCAAGGATTAATTTCAAGAGCTCTGTGAGCATGGTTGAGCTGTTTAAGGAGTGCTTGCTGGGAGACATGGACACCTAGTAGAAACTCTTGTTTTCTCCCTCAGTACCCCCGTAGGTTCTGTCCCCTGTGAGAGAGCCTCCTGTGTCTAAGACATGCACCTGTGCTTTCAGAACATTTTTGGCACACATGAGTTAGTATCCTGATCTGAGAATGTCTGAAGCTATCTTCCAAAGAACCCTCCACATGCCAAAATCTTTGACGAAGACTCTTTGAACAAATGCATTGGGTGAAGGTGAGAAGAACCAAGTGCATTTGGCACGAATGTTACTGAGTAAATGTCTGCTTCCATGTGTGACATAACGTTCTGAGAATCATGACACATAAGGTAGTCGAAGAGCCTCAAAAGATGCCTTAGTGCCCCCTAGAATATACTGGAAAAGTCTGCAATTAAATGAATAGTCCCAGGCACAAGGGGGCAGACATCTACTTCTCAAAGAAGCCTACACCATCTTTCCATAGACGTTGTTGTCGGAGGGTTTTTCAAGTTGGGCCAAAATTTGCTTCTCACTTTAACCGAGACCCTAGTGCTATGTTTTGGGCCAGACAAAACAGGTGTCCTCTTACTTGGCTCACTGCCACTACTACCCACACTTGATAGTAGCAGTGATGCTCCTCTTTTATATACTAAATATCCATTGTTTCCTCTGGATCAGTGCTTCTCTCTAATTTCACTCCCATGAGATTCACTGGGGGAGTTTAAAATGTAGGTGATCTTTCCAGAACATTAGATTCAGTAGGTCTGTGTTACAATCCAGAAATCTACCTGCCTAGGAAATGGTGGTATTGTTATTATTCACGTCTTATAAATAAGGAGACCGAGGCAGAGACAGTGAGTAATTTGCCCAGGATCCCCTTGCTGGTAAGTGGCAGAGCTAGGATTTGAACTTTAGAACTTAAGTAGGGTTTTCACTGCCACCACTGTAAGGGGAAATAAATATAAGCTAGCAGTAAATAGTAAAGGATCTTCAATTATAGAAAAAGAACTTAGGACCTAATCACTTACGAATAGGACTGATATGGTAGTAATTATGAATAGTACTAATGTAGTAATAATTATTCTTTACTAAATATTTATGTCCACAGTAGTACCTACTAAGGTGGCACTCACCAAGTTTTTTTGGAGCACAAATCTGGCAAGATTTTAAAATTTTGTTAAAGATAAGAATGAAAACAAAGGAACAAAAAGGAAAGATTTAATCTTTAAATAGATCTGTGGAATAGTCGGTTTAAAAAGTTAAGCAAGTTTCTTAACTGCAGTACTTGCCAGAGCCTTTAATATGTTAATTTTCCATTTTTATACTCAGGAACATATTATGGTTCTAAAGTATACTTGCCAAATGAGATTTTTCTCTCTCTGTCTTCCCTGCCTTTTTTAGGAAGATCTCCTAGGGAAGTATCTTAGAAAATTCTTTAGGAATGATCTCCTAAGGTATGCACTAACATTTGAACACGTAATATCTACCATAACTTCTGGTCACCTGCCTAGCTATTTACCCCCAGTAGGTCACTTGAACAACAACATTGACGTAGTCATGGCTTTGGAGTTTTTTTTTTTTTTTTTAAAGATTTTATTTATTTATTCATGAGAGACACAGAGAGAGGCAGAGATACAGGCAGAGGGAGAAGCAGGCTCCATGCAGGGGGTCCGACGTGGGACCCAATCCCAGCACTCCAGGACTAAGCCCTGGGCTGAAGGCAGGCACTAAACCGCTGAGCCGTCCAGGGATCCCCCGGCTTTGGAGTTTTTAAAAAGTTACTTTACATTGAAGAGTACACCCAAGCAACTTTACAGGGCCATGTGACAGATTATACTGAAGCATTCTGGAGCAGAAGAGCTACAGAATTTGGTAGCATTGTCCGGATAGAAATAAGAGGTCAAGAACAGCAGTTCAGATCTAAGTGTGTTGTTGCTGGTCCTTCCAGCACAAGAGTTTAGAACATGGTGTTAGAGTCTGAGACATATGAAAGGTCACCAAATGCATACAGTAATGACTGGCTACTGAGAGTGAAGGGAAGGGAAGAGCCTAGGAAGAATTCATGGTCTTAAGACTCTAAGACCAGGGGGAAAAAACTGCTGATAGGAAAAGGAAAGTTTTGCTAGTTATACCAGATTCTGGCATAGGGTGAGGGGGGGAGGGAGCAAAGAATAAATGTTCACCGAGCACTTACTATGTGCTCCATATTTACTCCCCTTTATAAAAATTCATAAGGGCTTCAGGAGAAGTCATTCTATAAAACAAATAAAAGAAGGATTTCTCTGCCTGAAGGGAGTTAGCTGGGTCTTGAGTTCTGCATGATTCCCTATTGACTCTGTGGCTTCTTGGTTAGCTCTGAGAACCCCTGGCATTTCTCAGAGCACCTCATGAACACTATTCATCAATTTTAACCAAACATGTTGAATTTGAGGTGACGGCAACCTATTCAAATGTGAAATGCTTCTTTGTGAGTTGTAAATCCAAGAACTGAGTGCTTAAAATAGTTAATGTGGTTCCAAATGCAGAACCACTTACTGGCTCTTCATGCATTGAACGTACATTCAAGAAATGCTCAAATAAATACGTTACTTGAGAAAGACTTGTGTGGTCATGTTTTTGGGAACTGGAGTTTTGATACTGACACACGAGGTATTTAATAGTTAAAGAGAAAAAGCACTTTTGCATATGATACAGTTAATGGGTTGAATATTTCTCCATCCTCATCTAACGAATCACTTAATCCCAGGCTGTAATATAATGAAGAATATTTTGCTATCAGAGGAAGAACAATCATTATAGAAAAATTGCATTTCCCTCATGAAAATGGAATTTTGAGAGTTCAGCCCGCAGGTTTCATAGAAAGAAATGCTGCCTATAAAAATCCACATATTGCATTTCTTAGGCAATGCACTTGTGTCTTAATGCACAAACAGAAACACGAACTCTTGCTGAAGAGTATCAGTAAAGCCTTCTTACCTCATTTTATTTCTGATTCACTGAAAGGTCAGGAGTTACAGCAGCAAGTATTAGTTACATTTGTTGAGTGTATAAATTTCATATGTAAATGAACTTAATAGACTGCCTTAGAGGATGCGAATCCTTGCTGTTTAGTTTTAATCTTGATGCTGGGAAGCAAATTTGCAATTGTTGTTGGAGACTGTCCTTAGGTTCAATCATCGGCAGATGTTAACTAAACTACAAAAGCATCATTTGGCTGTGGCAACCTGTTAGCCATGGGGATTATCAGATTAAAAATGGAAGTGCACTCATTACTGAATCAACATTATGTGTCAACAGTACTTTTTGGGTCATGCATAATAAATATGAATATCATCTTAGATAAAAAAAAATTACTGGCTTTATGCAGCATGTCATGTTGAGAAAAAGTTTTGACTTTCATTCTTAATCCTGTTCATAATCTCTGTTAGTGAAAAGAATGTTATATCTGTGCTTTTCTAGTCCTACACAGAGGCAGTGTTGCTGTAATTCAACAGAACTGAACCAGTTCTTAAAATAGAGATGTTCGTAGAACAGAGAAGGACAATTCATCAACCTTAATGGAAGTAACCAGGGAGAGTATCCAGCTCCTCTTGTTCCAAATTTGTGTTCATAAAACAACCTCTGCTTTTATCATTGTTTTCCTGGGGAGATTTACCTACCAAGATTGGGTTTGCAAATTGTCTCTGTTGTGTAAGTCAGGTACGTCTGTCTTTGTAAATGATTGAGTTTAGATCTGGTTGACGAAGTTGTCTTTTGTCAGTTTATTTGCCCCTGGTGTTCCCTTTTAGCTCGATTGATAATGAGGGTCTTTAAAAAGTTTGAATCTGGGGCTCTGCAATCCTAAGGCCAGAGCCTGGAGTCATGCCCTTCTACCGAGGAGTAAAGACCAGAGGGTCTCTCTTTCTGACATTGTAAAAGCTTGTCAGCACCATTTGTCTTATCTATGATTATTGAAGGATGTCTGTGCATGGCATTTCTAATGTAAATCAGAATTGAAGAATTTTCTCCTTCTTTGTGCCTGCTGAGTTGTAAATCCTTTTATGGATCGATGGTAGACGGTCCCATTGCTGACCCTGCCTCCTTTATGCCCACACAGGGTCCCTCTCACGTTGACCATGGGCTTGGCCACTTGTGTTGGCCAATAGAACGTTAGCAAGCAAGATGTGAGCAGAACCTTTACAGACCTTTGAATAATGGGTCTTGTTCACTTGGAAAGCTATCTTTTGGAAACCAGTTGGTATGCCTTAGGGAAGCTGGTGTTGGAATTGTATAGTGATAACAAAGTAGAAGTACTTGGCCCAGCTGAGTGTACAGAATTGTGATAAATAATATACCATTATCCCTTTAAGGCAGTAACTTTTGTTGAGTGGTTGGCTGCACAGCGGTAGATGAATGAAACAGGGTTCTTTTGCCATAGCTATAGATTTCTTCATCTTAAAAAGATCAGTATTAAATATTTAAAGGAAATGGTATCTAGTTTCTAGGGATAGCTTACTGAGTGGTACTTATCCAAAGTCCCTTTAGCCCATTTTTTACACCTCTTTCCATACTTGAATGGTATTATACTGCCATCTGGTGGCAAAGACTAATTGTTCTGGATGTTTCATTGGAATCTGGTGAATTGAGGCAGTCTCATTTGTGTGACTGTCAAAATATGAAAATGGACACATAAGCAAAGAGAACTCCGGGGATCCCAAATGAACAAGTAAAACCTTTTAACCATTTTGTGAGGTGAAAGAGCTGAAATTGACCCAGGCTCATGCCCAGTGCAGGAAGGCTGGGGCCAGCCTGTGGTTCTTAGCTCCTCACCTCTCCAGAACTGCTGTGGACTGGAGGCCAACATGGTGCCCTGGCAAGCTGGCTACCTTTCATCTCTTTTCTCCTAAGCTAGGAAAGAGAAGGGCTGATACTCACAGGTGAAAGTTTACTTCATGCTTCTTTCTTCATCATGTGAGTATGAAGTGAAACGTTCCTCAGCACTCTCAGGGATTTGCTAAACCTTTTTGATGTGGGCAAAGACGGCCATGAGTGGGGTGGAAAGTGGGTAGGCAGTGGAAAATGAGAGAGTTTTCAGGTGTTGACTTCCTTTCATATCACCGTGCCTGCTTTGCAGTCATCAGCAGGAATCCATACTTCAGGAAGCAAAGCAAAGAAAGCGCTGCTGAATGACTCAGCAAGCATGGCCACCTGGCCTCCACACGCCACTCCCCTTGTCACTGAGCCAGTTTAGGTTTGGGTCTAGGGTTCTGTCATTAGGAGTACCCTTTCTTTTTCAAGATAGATTGGAGGGGCAACTCAAATACTTCTGGGGCTTGAAAAGATATACTGGGTAAGAACTGTGAATTTCTTTCTAGAGTTAATTTTTTTTTGGTCACAGGAAAATAAGTAATTATATTTTTATTGTGTATTTACCACCAAGATATATCAGCACAACACCTATCGTAATAAGTAGTGGGTGTTTATTTGCACTCATGTTAAGTCTAGAAAAGAAAAAAAAAAACTTTCTTCCAAGTAAAATGATTTTATCCGAACTTATGATGTTGAAGGAAACACAGTACTTATTTTATCTTTTCAAGTTGAAGTAAATTTCTCTTAACATAATATATATTACAATAATAGCATCTAGTTAAGATTTCATTATGACATTTCAGTTCAATATAATACACAATCCCTGCCATGTTTTTATAAAACATTACTCGGTATGAGATATTCACATTAACTACAATTGCTGAAATGACTGATGTTTAAATCTAGCGACAGTTTCTATCATTATTAAACTTCATTATAAAATAAAGTATGTGGGTGGAATTGTGGCTTGATGCTTTTGTAATTTGCTCTCTACCTTTTCAATGTACTTTTCAGTTACATCAACTGAATCATTTCATCTTATAGACGTAAAGATGAAGGAAAAGAACAAAAACACGGCCATTAAGGGAAGCAGTGCAAATGTGCATAGTTAATGGAAACCATTTTGACATTTTGTATTTGATTCCATGGTGTACCTACTCAAACAATTTCAATGGCATATTAGAACAAAATGCTACATTGTGCTCTTCACTAAGAATGCAAGTAATAGACTTCAAAAATTACCTTTTCACTGAAAGTATTATCTGCTGGAAATGAAGAAATGTTTTACATTATGAGAGGCTAATAGCAGCAAGAGGAAGCGGTGGGCTGGCATGGTAACTCAGGCAGGGGAGGGATTTGACTCTTTAGTCTCCAAAATGCATTCTTTCATTTGATAAGAGTACACCAGCAATATTCTTCAAATTTGCCAGTTCTAATTTTTTACATCTGTCGATTGCGTTATTACTAATCCAAGAAAAGGCTTGTGCTGGTTAAGATGGAGCCCAGATCTGGACTTGCTAAGGCACAACGACTGCTTTTGCATATGTTAATTTTGATTCTGAGACACAGGCTTACTTTGTAAAAATAAATTGAAAGTTTAAAAGTATCTGACCAAAAGAAAAGTAGCTACTTGGCCTCCTATTGTGCATACTAATAGGCAGTTTATTTATTAGGAATAGATATAGGTCCTCTGGATTTGATTAAAGATGTGATTTGTTAGGAGAATTTTGACATAGGACAGGAATGAAAATGCCTACATGTTGAGGAAGTAGCCCCAACTGTAGGTAAATACACACTCTGTGTCTTTCATTAAAGTGCTTTCTCACTGGGACGCCTGGGTGGCTCAGCGGTTGAGCATCTGCCTTCGGCTCAGGGCATGATCCTGGTCTGGGGATCGAGTCCCGGGATCGAGTCCCGCATGGGGCTCCCTGCATGGAGCCTGCTTCTCCCTCTGCCTGTGTCTCTGCCTCTCTCTCTGTGACTCTCATGAATAAATAAATAAAATCTTAAAAAAAAATAAAGTACTTTCTCACTTAGGAATATCTTACCTGATTTTCATAACAGCTTTGTGAAACAAACAGCATTTCCTTCATTTTCTTCATGTGAAAACACACTCAGATAAAATAGGTGATTTGCACAAGTTTACACAACTAATAAGAGACATAACCAGGGAATGAACTTGCCTTTTGAATCTGAGGAAAACATGGAGGTGGGGAGAGAAAAAAGGGAAATAAATCAGTGCTACAAGACCAAGTACAAGAAGGCTTTTAGTTGGGGCTGGGCAGGTTTTAACTCTGTATGTTGACACAGATTTAGGGTAGAAGCAAGGCTGGTCAAAGAGATGTCAGTGATAAAACTTGAAGACGGTTTTGTTTTCAGCAATATGGATAACATAAATTAACCAGGTAATAAGTGGCTTTGATATCTGATGGTGGGTTCCAGCAGAAAGAAATATCAAGATCTGGCTTCCTGGATCCCTGCAGCTGTCTGATAGGATAACACACACTGCCCATTATGGCAAAAGCCCAATGCTGACCTCAGTGAATCTCTGCCCTTGTGCCTTGGCAATTTGATGGAAAAGGGGGAGACAGGATGTAGGTCAGAGCTACAGGGAAACCCAAAGACCTACTTCTTTAAAAGATACACTTTGAGGAGAGAAGGAAAAAGAAAGGAAGCCTGTTGCAACATCCTTTTTACTACCATCTATTCTCTCTGTGTATTTTTGCAAGGCAGCTTGCAACACAAGTTTGTAGCTCTTTGTCTACCCCAGGTATTGAATGGGCACCAACAATTCAGAGTGTCTCACGGTCCTGTTGCTCAAGATAGAGCCTTCTATGAAAGTTTATCCTCCTTATTGCTTGTCCAGTAGTTATGGACTGGCTGGAAGCCATTCCTTATGTAGAGGCTAATATTTAGGCTAGAGGCCTGAATACCAAAAATATCAACGTCTGTGTTATCTGAGAGAAGAAAAATGATAAATGTCTACAAACACCCAGGTCATCAAAAAACCATTTTATTTATTTTCAAAAAAAGATTTACTTATTTACCTAAGACAGAAAGAGAGGAGGGGGCAGAGGGAGAGGATCCCAAGCAGACTCCATGCTGAGTGCAGAGTTGGACATGGGACTTGAGGCTATGATTCAGATCAGGACCTGAGCTGAAACCAACTGAGCCGTCTAGGCGCCCCAACCAAGAAAACATTTTAATATGAAAATAAAAATGAGTCAGTTTCACTCGTTGTGCTGGTCTTAAATACAAACTGATGAAGTAATAGTATTTGCTTACTTGAAATTCCAAATCTTATTGTCCTGGCCGGTTCCTAAGACAATTGAAACAATTGTGTGTGTGTGTGTGTGTGTGTGTGTGTGTGTGTATGTGTGTGTCTTGGAGGAAGAGATGTATAGTGTGAAAGTATTTTCTTTAAAACGCTTTCTTTAGCATGTAAAACTTATTCTTCTAGAGCAGTCGTCAGGTCACTTTGTGTTGGAAGAAGGCGTACGATAATAAGCGTTACTGTGTAGAAGAGTACAGCCACCAGTGAAATTCCTTTCTTAAATATCTCCATTTGAGATTAAATATGTCAACAACTAGTGCATTTCTCCTAGCTTAGAAGGCATAGTGTTATTTCCTCAGCCCTAATTCATCTCTGCAGATTCTGTTTATAAAGTGGACATTTCTTCGGTTCTGAAGGAAAGTTCATATCTCTAGAGAGGGCAGGCTCTAGTTTCTCTATGAAGAAGCAATTGCCACATTTTATGGTTGAGGAATTTCTAAAGACCAATTTCCATGTAAGAGCATCTGCCAGAAGCTGAATTGCTAGTGCTCTTGGGCAAGCAGGGGACTCATCATTAGCCATTTGGATAAGTGGTTTGTCACAAAGGCATGTGGGATGTGGGAACTAAGCTAGGGCAATGCAGTGGTGCTGTCTAGGAAAGGCCAACACCACAAATTACAGAGGATCAGGAGAGTTGTGAGAGATGTCACATAGCTGTGTTGGGGTTGGGGGATGGAAAGTCCATGCTCAAGGTGGTCTTCAGAAGCTCAGTCCCAAGCACATTAGATAACAGGCAAGGAAGCATAGATTTAGTAAGAGGTTTTTAGGACACTTGGGCTCAGCTCTTATTGGCTCACTGTCAGAAAAAGCCTCAGACCCTGGAGGGGTTGGACTGATGGGACTTTCTCAGACTAATAGACTACAGGCAGTCAGCACAGTTGATTGTTTTATAAAATGTGAGCCATGAAGACATAGAATGCTGTTGTGCTCCCATATGTACACGTGGAAGATTAAGGGATTGGTTGGGACAGATTTTTGGCAGGATTTTGATTGGATGGTCACTGCTTACAAGGACAACTACAAGGTTTCTAGAGGGTTTTCTTCTGGAACAATCTTCATGCCGGAGCTGTAAGAGGGATGTCTGGACCTCAGGTGTCCCAAGTGCAGTGAGCAAGTTTTGCTGATTACTGGGAGAAGGGGGGGCACACATTGCCTGCCTGATGCCAGGTAGACAGGTGCGTAGGCAGAGACAAGTGACCTATTTAAGCATATGCTTCTTTGTGGGGGCTGACAGTAGTAATTCTCATGATAGTTGTTATTAAATAAACATACACACACATTTTGGTTGTTCATATAAAGATATTATGCAAAGAATGTGTGCCATGGTGCATCTACAACTTACACTGGGACCGTTACCTATTAAGAAACTGAAGTGTTCTCTAAAATGAGAAACCGGAATTTTCCTGAGAGAAATGAGAAAATAAAACACACTCTAGAAAAATCTGCTGTTGGATTTTGGAAATACCTGTCTAAAACTGTATAGTTTTCATCAAACAGTACTTTAAAGTATAAACTGTCATTACTTAAACCAATAAGCCATGACTTAATCTCTAGACATATGTATTGGAAACTTTATACAATGAAGAAAAAACTGGAAAAAGGATGATCACCTGATGTGTGAGTAAAGATAGACAATGATGCCAGGTGGTGCCTTGGAGCATAATAACGAGAACAGTATGTCAAAGCACAGCAATCAATACCAAAGAAAAATCAACACATATTCAACATCGTCCTTACAGTGTTAAGCTGATTATCCACTTCAGGTAATTGAGGCAGTAAGATGAATGTGTTCAGCAGCCTTTATTTTTCTGTTTTAGAATGCAGAGCTAGGTATAAAGGTTAACTGGTATCTTATATTGCTTCTCATTCCTTATCTCAGTCATAGATTTCCAAGGAGAGAGGTACCTTTTCCAAAGACTGAGTAATGCCTGCAGTTTCTCTTATTTTTAAACCAAAATATCAATGAGAAAGAATGCAAAAAGAGTAATTTGTGATGTTTTCACTTCCATACGCATATACATAAAGACATATATACAAGCATGAAACATATAGACGAGCTCATATACACACATTAACACACACCATTTATTTTTTTTTTTTTTTTTTTTTTTTTTTTTTTTTTTTTTTTTTTAACACACACCATTTATATCACTTGAAGGCTACAGGTGCATAAAACTTCAAACACACCCTTTTATAACAGACTCTCCTGTTTTACAGCTCCACCTCTAAAAGAGGAAGCATTGTCTGTATGGACAGCAGATTCACATTCTACTTGCTGAACTAAAAAAGAGGCTTGGATGACCCCACACTGAGGAACCTTTCCAGATTTCCACGGGGATTAGAGAATGTCTGTTCCCTTTAAACCTCTCAAGACAATATGTTTTCCTTCACTGGTGAAACATTCTGTTACTTTATCACTCCATTTTGTCATTATTAATGTTGAAAATCTCTAATGTGTTAGCTTGTGAGCTTTGTTGTTCTTTACTTGGTGGGGAAGCACCCTTCATAAAGGAATATCATGATAACGTGATTGTCTCAACTTCCTGTTCACAAGCCTGAAGTTCTCAGTCCTTTAACATCTCCGAGAACATCCTTTCACATCCCTTCTTCTTCAAGACTTTCATCTGAATCATCTCTAAGCCTACATATGTCTCTTAAGTCCCCATACCTTAGTACTCTCCTCTTCCAGCAAGGGCCAATTTCAGTTATACCTCCTTAACCGATCAATACCCTAAGAATGGCCAATTTCTCATTCTTTGGAATATCTCATAATTCTTCTGTAGCACATGTCAGGCACAGTGTGGAGGTTAATGGCCTAGCCTCCGTAGTCAACTTCTGGTTTTGTCATTCCCTTTGGGCGAGTTGCATAACACGTCTAAGCTGTATTTCCAGTTTTCGTGCAGGTGAAACATTCAAGTCAAGGTAGGTGATAAGTGTTCCATAAAAATTAGCTTTCATTATTACCACATTTGTATTGTATTTCTATATTGCTTAGATTTCCTTATGTATATATGCTTTATACAGTGAGTGTTTCCAAGCAGAGCTCCAAATATGCATAATATTTAGGACACACAGCCAGGGTTATTTAGAGGGCTGTGGGGCCAGCAACTCAAGCATCTGAGGATTCTAGGAGATTCAAGGGAAGGAATGTACTTATGGGTGGTGAAAGTCAAGGATGCAATTTTTAAGTATGCTTTTTCTCAAATGATCCTTCAGTCCAGATCCACAAGGTTTCTGTCTAAGACGTGGGATAAATGAGTTCCATTTAATAGTGTATAAAAATAATAGGAATGTGTCAAGAAAATCTCTAAAATATTCTGAAGGCAAATGTCAATGTGATTTTGTGCCTCAGGCTACAGACTGTGATATTATTGGGCTGAGAATATTTTTTCATCAATTTTAGTAAAGTGACTATTGAAGCATTCATAGCCCAAGTAGACTTTCTGTGGCATATAGTTGGCTATAAGAAGAGGGGAAGACCACAGTCATCTCTGGGACCCAAGGACCTTGGAGCTGGACCTCACTTCCTATGCTGTGGTGTTAGTAAACAGGAGAGAATTGAACGGAACTCATAAGGCCACAATAAGGTGTGCAGGAGGAGCAAACCACATAGTATCCAGAAGAACTAGATGTGTCAGCACTGTTTTGATACCATAGCAGAACCTGAGGACTTCCTGAATTAGTTGGATGAGTTTAAGATAGAATGGGATTTCCATGTTTTGCGGAAGGATGTTCATCTGGAAAAGGAATGTTATTGTGATGCTATTGTTATAACCTGAGCTTGTGAGGCATGAAGCAGAGTAGATTAAACATTTTCCTCAAACTCCCTTGTAAATCCCTTGAGGGCAGAGCCTTACTTATCTGTATTATTCTGCTCACCTTGTTATAAATTACTGTAATAGAATACCACAAATTGAATCACTTAACAGAATTTTATTTTCTCACAGTTCTGAAGGCTGGAAGTCCAAGATCAAGGTCCTGGTAGGGTTGGTTTCTGGTGAGGAGTTTCTTTTTGGCTTGCAAATGGCCACCTTCTCCCTGTATCCTCACATTGCCTTTCCTCTCTGAGTATGCACTTCTGGTGTCTCTTCCTCTTCTTATAAGGACTCCAGTCCTATTGGATTAGGGCTCCACCCTTATGACCTCATTTGACCTTAATATCCCCCTTAAAAGACTTGCCTCCAAATACAGTCACATTGAGGTTAGGGCTTCAACATATGACTTTGGTGGAGGGGGGGTGGTACAAAGTTGAGTCCATAACCTTCTGCCCTGTGGTCCATCAAATTTACGTCCCTCAGGGTGCCTGGCTGGCTCAGTCAGTTAAGCATCAGACTCTTTGATTTCAGCTCAGGTCTTGATCTCAGGGGTGTGAGTTCAATCCCTGTGTTGGGGCTCCATGCTGGGTGTGGCGCCTACTTAAAAAGAGAGAGAAAAAAAAATTCATGTTGCTCTCATATGAATAATACATTTTCCTTATCCTAACATCCCCCAAAGTCTTAACACATTCAGCATCAATTTTAAAGTCCAATGTCATATTTAAATATCATCTAAATTCAGTATGGATGAAACCTGAGTTATGATTCATCTTGAGGCAAAATTTTCCTCTGGCTGTACAGCTGTAAAGCCAGAGAAGTATGTGCTTCCAAAATACAGTATTGGGATGGTCATAGGATAGACAGGGTCATTCCAAAAGGGAGAAATTGAAAAGAAGAAACAGACATTGGGCATCAAGGAGGTCTAAAATCCAGCAAGTCGAATTCCATTAGATCCTGGGACTTAAGAATAATCCTCTTTGGCTCCATGCTCTGCTTTCCAGGCCTAATGGAATGGTGGTCTTGCCTTTTAGACCCATTGTGGCAGTGGCTTTGCTCTTTTGGCCATGGGTTTCAGCCTTGTCCAAGAGGCCTCGGTTGGGGGTTCAGTAGGCCCTTGCCTGCTGAATCCAAGGAGGTGACTCTACGCTCTAAAACTGGGGAGGCGATGGCCTTCCCCAGAGGCCTGTGTCCTCTGAGTCTGTGGTAGCATTGGTAGCCCCAATGATCCCTGAATCACCCTGGGGCCATTCTTCTCTGTTTTTGAAAGATGCCGTATGTTTGCAGCTAGATAGCTCTATTGTTTGATCCTATAGAACCCTAGCCGTCCAAAAACCTTCCTGTCCCCTTAGTCTAAATGGACAGTGTTTCTGCTAGGAAAATCTCACCCGCTCTTGGCTTTTGCTGAGATGACTGATTAAATCCATAGGTAATCTCTCTCTCTCTCTCTTTTTAAAGATTTTATTTATTCATGAGAGAGAGAGAGAGAGAGAGAGAGAGATATTACTAGAGAGAAAGTACAAGCAGAAGGAGGGGCAGAGGGAGAGGGAGAAGCAGATTCCCTATTAAGCAAGAAGCCCAATGTGGGGCTCAATCCCAGGACCCCGGGGTCATGACCAGAGCCAAAGGCAGATGCTTAACCAACTGAGCCACCCAAGTGTCCCCATAGATAATCTCTTGATGGAGTGCTTATTCAGCTGCACCTTTGGTGTTCTCTCCAGAACATGCTTTCTCATTTCTTGGAATATGAATAGGTTGAGAATTTTCCAAGTTTTCAAGTTCTGGTTCCTTTTGTTTAATAATTCCTTCAATTATCTCTCTCCTCTCACAATTTATGATAAACAGCTAGAAGGAACTAGGCCATGCCTTTAACACTACCCTTCAAAATCTCCTCTGCTAAACATCCTAGGTCATTACTCAGAAGTTCTACCTTTCACAGAACACTAGAATACAATTCAGCCAAGTTCTTCATCACTTTATAGCAAGGATTGCCTTTCCTCCAGCTTCCAGCAACATGTTTTTCATTTTTGTTGGAGATCTCATCAGAAATACCTTTAAAGTTCATTTTTCTATCAACAGTCTCTTTAAAGAGATGTAGGCTTTTTCCAGTGTGTACCTCAGAACCCTTCCAGTCTGTGCTTGTTACCTAGTTTTCACAGCACCTCCACATTTTTAAGTATTTGTTATATCAGGACCCTACTTCTTGGTACTAAAATCTGTATTAGTCTGCTTAGGTTACCATAATAGAATACTATAGAATGGGTAGCTTAAATAATGGAAACTTATTTTCTCATAGTTCTAGAGGCTGGAAATCCAAGATCTGATGAGAACTTCTTTTTTCCTGGCTTGCAGCTGACTACCTCTCACTGTGCCCTCAGGATCTTTCCTTTATGCATGTGCACTCCAGGTTTCTTCTTCTTCTGTAAGAACATCAATTCTTTCTGATTAAGGACCCACCCTTGGGACCTCATTTAACCTCCATTACCTTCGTAAGGACCTTATCTCCAAATACAGTTACACTGATATTAGGGCTTCAACATAAGGATTTTTTTTGGGGGGGTGGGGTTGGGGAGAGGCATATTTAGTCCATAACATCATATTTATTTTATTAAGCACATGTTCACTCTAGGGGATATGTCTTTATTAAGAAGCCGGGACTGTTACGGCAGATCATCAGAGGACGTTGAGTGGGGGCTGAACATTGAAAGCATGAAGATTAAATTGGTGTAAAATAATACTGGACCCAGCGTATTAGAACTCCATCAGTTCTCACCAGAAAAGTCACCCCTATCCAATCAAAACTGAAGGAACATTCACAAGATGTTTATGAAGTTCTTAGAAGAGGAAATGTTGGGAGCATTTCACTTTTTTAGTGAGCTGATTGAGACAAGTGGTAGGAAGAAACAAAATTAAGGCATATGCGACTTAAGACAAAAAGTATGAGAAAGTACAGATGCTAAAAGACCCCAGAGGGCTTATGTGGGCATGTGGTTCTAGGACTCAGTAAAGACAACAAACACAGAGAATGCCAAAAGGTACCAAAAATCTGATATGACATATAACTTGGTACCTATTGATTTTGATACAATTTTGTTTATATCCTGGAAAGGTTAATTCTACTTGGTGAACATATTTTAAGAAAATAAAAAAGAGAAAATAATTTAAAAATGGAAAAGTTAGTAGATACCATTTTTTTAATGTTTAGTATCTAGTTTATTGGTTATTATTTGGGTATAATCATATTATAAACAATTACACAATCTTTAAAAATGATTATTATACATTAGTGTTAATGTAGAAAGTATTGTGTCATCACATTAAAGGAGACAATCCAGAATTAAATATATATATATCACATGTTTTTGGTTATATATATATATATATATGTACATATATATACACATACACACATATATAATGTTTATATAAATATATGTGAATATATACTAATTTACATGTAAACTTATAAATAAATATATTTAATTTTACATTGATGTTATATATAGTGTATATCTAGTATATGTTTTAAAATATCTATACATAAAAAGCAGCTATGTTATATAGCTGAGAAAAGCTAGAAAAGTGCATGCCAAAATTAAGAATGATTATCTTTAGGTGATGAGACTATGAATATTTTTAAAAATATTTTTCTTTCTTTTTCAGCATTGGAAATCATGAGCATGTATTGTAAGTATAATAAAAATGAAATAAAATTATTTATCCTTCAAAAAATTCATACTGCTAAATTACCGTATCACATAGTTGGATGTATTTTATTCCTATCTGTGAGAGAGCCCACTTCACACTCTCAGTTGTTGGAATCGTATTTTGCTCATTTTTTCATTCCTCCCATGGCAACCTGGTGGTGCCCACCATTTTCTTGAATTAATGATACTTTAAGGTATTTTCTGCCATCAGTATCTTTCTCTTCATTCCTACTGCCCCCACTTGTACTCCTTGCCCAGATTTCTGCAATGGGCTGTATGTAATACCTTTACAAATTGTTTCCCTTCCTCCTACTTGGGCGACCTGAGTTGTTTCCTGAATAAGTCACTGAAACTGATTGAATCTCAGTTTCTGAATTTTTTAAAAAAATTAAAAGGAAAAAGAAAAAGGGGTAAAGTGCTTGAGAGACATTAGAAGGAAGAGCAAGGGGATTTGACTTCTTTCCCTATGAAACAGTATCACTCCGTGCAGTGCAGACACATCTTCTGGGAAAGCTGTTAAAGATTGCAAATCAAAGGGAAAGAAAATGAATCATTTCCATGCCTATGGGACAGGAAAAAAGTTAAAGATAAGTAAAAGATAGTCTCTGAAGAAAAGAAATAAAGTAAATCAAGATTAAAAACTGTGCTTTTTTTCTCCCCTCTTCACAGAATCCACTCTCAATTCCTTTATCCTTCTATATTGTGGCACAGGCACTCTGGAATGCTATGAGATGGGAGACAAGAATATGAACAATGAGCTGAATTTTTTCTTGCCTCCTCTAAAATTGGTCTTCAGCAAAGTGAAAAGGAAGGTTTGATTGCTACATGTGAGTATCTCTCCAGAATTCAAACCAAGACTTAACTTCTCTCTAACAAAACGAACCTGAAATGAAATAAATCACAGCTTACAGGAGACATTTCTGCTTCTCCTTTTAGAAAAATAATATTATAATCTAGGTCATTGAAATTGGAGGTGCACTAGCTTGAGCATTAATTGTACACAGGTGACTAACGTTAGGGACTTATATTTTTCTGAAATTTTAGCCCCCAACCCCCACCCCATGTTGCATGGAATCTTAGACTAGGAGACTACAGAGTTAGCTTTGGAGACTTTGGTGTGGTTGCTATGACAACAAAACTTTAGGGCATTGTTGTCTACATGGAATCGCAAAATGACAGATGGCCCATTATGAAACTGTACATATTTGGAGATGAAAAGAAAATACATCACTCTGAAGTCCATTCATTGTGGTGGTGCAAAAAAATTTGGGATAGGATTACTGAGAGGGGTAAGAATAGGTGACCAGAAAGGAAAGGTTAGAATAAAACTTTATTCACCTTGAAACCATGTCCTTTGACTTAAGATTGCTTATAGATTGCTGTCTTTCCTTGCTTATATAGACAATTCTATCTTATCAGGTATTTATTTGGCGTCATTCAGTGCAACTTTGAAACTTTCTGTATTATTACTACAGTTAGAAGGTCAAAATGAAATAGGGTAATGAGAATAGGGTAAAACTCTCATGTAATGACCACTGGGAAAGTATGGTTTCCTTCCCAATCCTTGGGAGCTCTTGACAGTATGCAGGCTGATATAGATGATCTAATGACCAGAGTCTGGGTGTTTTTCCTTGTAGGTTTGTATAAGACATAACCTATTAACCTATTGGGATTACAGGTCAAATTGAGTAATATCAAACTTCAAACACATTATGTCAAGTCCTAAGCTATGTCCTGAAAATCATCATTGCAGATTCAGGATAAGTTTGGGAACTTACTGTAAAAGGCTTAGTGATTTTTGGCTATGCTGGTAAGCTCAGTAAGGGCAAACACTGTGATATATCTGTCAAACGATGAGGTTTATTACCAAAATTTTGATACCTTGTCAAGGAAAGTGATAGTCTTGTGATTCAGTGATCATTTTTCAGAATGTCTGCGGAGGTGTACTCACCTGTCTACTTACCATCTGCCTATCCATACATCCATCAATCTATATCTATTTATAAATGACGGAAAATCCCTGATAATGAGTGTGTATTATAAGTCATGCCTTAGAGCATATTAATGGAACTAGACAAATCTGACCTGTTTTCAAATACAAAGGATAATGAAGAAGAAGGGAATCTGCTGTGGTCCCAAGTAGGAATTCCCAGAAGAGATATCTCAGCTTAATATTTTGAAAGCTTTCTCAAAGGAGTATGCTTCCTTAAAAAATAGTGAATTCCCTTTTCTTAGGAGTTATTAAACATCAATCTTTGGCCTCATGGCAGCTATGTTGTCAGAAGGACTTAATTATCAGGTTGGTGTCTTGGCTGGATGGTTGCAAGGCCTCTTCCAGCTTTGAGATCCACTCTTCTCTGGTCCTGAGCTGGGCCTACAGTGCTCATCAAACCCCTGAACCATGAAAGTCTTACATTCTTCAGGCCCAGAGACTTCTGGGCAGAGTCCACAAATCATTCACAAAATTGGATAGTACAGTTGAGAATGAGTGAATAAAAGGACAAGGCCGGCATGACTAGATTTATTCTTTTTGATGGCTCTTTGGCATATTTTTAACCTTGGCCTCTGAGGATATAAAGTCAATACATTAACCCTGATGACACTACCTCTTTACAAAGATTCTTATTTAAGTAATAGAAACATAAGGCTTGTCAAAACGAGGAAATGGGGCCATTTTGCCTTCCTATAGAGCTCCTGCAGTAAATCAAAACATATTATGTTGAAAAACGCTTTCTCATATTTTAGCAGCATAACATTTATCAAGAAATAGTTTTGCTGGTTAGAATTTTTGTTGAATGTCATAAAATGTTATTAAAAAATCTTTAATCTTGGGAGATAGCTGTATGTGTGTTGCTAATGCACACACACAAACGTGTAAGTACTATTCATTTTTCGCATGTTGGCATGTTGTAAAATTCTGTTTTCTTTTCATTCCTAGATGTTGTAAATAAACTGGATCTGTACAGTAGGTTTTTGTCAAACTCCCAGAAAGACAATTTTATTTTATAGCACATCCTAGAGTGACAGCCAGAAACTGTTCTGCACCACCTCAGTACAAACAAAATTAGCTTTTCACAATATTTTTGCAGATGTTAAAGGTCATTAATAGAATGAAACCAGATGACTAAAGCAATACATTTGGAATGATTGGGTTTTATTTTTCTCCCTAGCTTAAAGACACAGAGTCCCATTTTCTCTGCTACTTGGCTGGGTTTCACTTTTTTTTTTTTCAGTTATTTAATGGTTTCCAAAATCATAAAAGTAAAAGTGGTAGGATATGTATTTCTTGGCTTATGCCACCTTCCTTGTTTGACAGAGTTGGAATTTTAGGAGGATGAAAATAGTATTAACTGTTCAAAAAAACCACACAGTTTAACAATTGCCCTAGCTTTCTGTTTTTACTGAGGTCAAATTTTTGTTATGAATCATTTGAAATCCTCTTTCCAATTAAAAAGAGAAGTGATAATTAACTGGAAGAAATACTACTAGATTTCTCTTTCAGTCTAGAAAGGAGAAGGCTCTTGTTTGAAGTACCGTGGCTTGATTAAGTGGTGCTGTGTGCTTTGTTAGGACAGGCTGGGGATGCTTCCTCTCCACACTGGTATGTACGTATGTATGTATGTATTTATGAGAGACACACAGAGAGGGGCAGAGACATAGGCAGAGGGAGAAGCAGGCTCCCTATGGGGAGCCTGATATGGGACTTGATCCCAGGACCCCAGAATCACGACCTGAGCTGAAGGCAGATGCTCAATCACTAAGTTACCCACGCACCCCTCCACACTCTTTTTATTTGTAACATCTGGGCCATAAGGAAGGAACTACAGTTTACACACTACAGTGGGTACGATGATGATACTAATATTTATAGATCAGTTTGAAACTCATATACTTCTGGAATGATCCTGCCTTTATTAGTCAGTAAAGGTAAGTTGGAAAAAAAGGTTTTTCATCATATAAGTTAAAAAATGAAACAAAACATGATTCACTCCATTTTTTAATGAAAATGAAATAGCCACAAAACCCTAGCCCTGGTTTCCCAGATTTCCTTGTGGATGTGTGGTGTGTGTTGAAGGAGTTAATGTGTTATTCTCCTATCTGGGACAGAGCAACTCTTCCCTGCCCTTCTTCCTTCCCTTCCCAACACAGCAACCCAGAGAGTAAAGTTAACTTTTCTGCAGGAGAAGGTCCTTAAGAGAGTGGGAGGAGGGGCACTTGGGTGGCTCTGTGGTTGAGCGTCTGCCTTTGGCTCAGGGTGTGATCCTGGGGTCCTAGGAATCCTGGGAATCCTGCTTTGGGCTCCCCGCAGGAAGCCTACTTTTTCCTCTGCCTATGTCTCTGCCTCTCTGTGTCTCCCAGGAATAAACACATAAAATCTTTTTTTTTTTTTTTTTTTCAAAGGCAAGTGGGAGGAAATAGGATTTAAACACAACTGGATGGGTTGGATTGCACTGCGTCAGTGTGACTCTTCCTACTGAACCAGAGGGAAAGCAGAAGAGTCAGGAGACAGCTTAGTAGGTGGGCAGTGAAGGCATCTGAGATCTGAGCCAGATTGCTCAGTCATAGCTTTGAGTTCATTTTCTCCCTTTTGTCTCCCAGGATAGTTTTCTCCACTATTTTGCCCATTAGTCATTATGCGGATACTTATGAAAATAATATGGTGTAGTTATTTGAGTCAGTGCAAAGGAGAAGCAGCCTCTTTTCTCCTCCCTGACTGAGGCTAGCATGGTGGTGATTGAAGTGAACTTTGAAAGAAAAGTCCCTTTCTAGGGAGCAGAGCTGAGCTGTGTGGTCTGTGCGTCCCTTCCCGTCTGAGGTATGTCTAGCAGACTCTACTGGAGATGCTGTTTTTGAATTTTGTGAACATCTTGAAATGTTTAAAAATGTAAAAATGATTTATTCTTATCTTCATATGTATTTGATGTGAAATAAAGGTCTGCTTTTGTAATGTTTCATAGGAAAACCTGTTGTCCCATTTATTGAAGAAATAATCTCAACTTATTGCGATGCTCTCATATTCCAAGTTCATGTATGCATAGGAAACTGTTTTTTATCTTCATAGCCATTTCTTTTAACCAGTGCTCCCTCTTATTATTATAGCTCTATAAGATATTTGAATTCTTGGTACTCTTCTTGTTACATTTCAAAATTATTTTGGTTATTCCTATGCTTTTATTATTCCTTACAGCTTTAGAGTTAGTATTTCAAATTCCATAAAATCTTATTGGCATTTTGATTGTAAATGAATTGAACTGGTAGAAAAAAAGGGGAGAAATTCAACATCTTCAAGATAATGGACTTGTCTACCTAAATTTTTCTATTTCTATTTCAATTCTTTTATGTCCATGAATAAAATTTTACGATTTTTTTTTCGTACAGGTTTTGCCTATGTGTGTATTAGATGCTACTACCATTACTACCCAGATTGAGCCAGATATAATTTTAAGTAGTTTGCATGTATTATTTCATTTAATCTTCACATTAATCCTTTGAGAAAAGTACCAATTATTATTCTCAGTTTTCAAATAAGAAAATCAGTTTTGAGGGATTAATTTGACCAATGTCATGAAGCCACTTATTGAAGGGCTAAATTGAAACTAAATTGATCTGACTTCATGGATTCTAATCATTATGTAAAGGTAATTTCTGGCTTTCTTGGTACTCTATGGGCTATATGCTGCTATTTTATATGAAATATTTTTATTGTATTTTTTATTTGTATATAGCTGGCATTTAGAAATGTTATTAATTTTTATACATTGACTTGTCTCTAGCAATCTTTCTGGACTCCCAGACTACTTTTTAAAGTTGCCTTCAGAAAGATATAGTCAACAAAACCAAAAGACAACCTATAGAATGGGAGAAGAGATTTACAAATGTCTCATCAAATAAAGGGCTAGTATACAAACTCTATAAGGAACTTACCAAACTCAACACCCAGAGAATAAATAATCCAATTAAGAAATAGGCATAAGACATGAACACACATTTCTGTAAAGAAGACATACAAATGGCCAACAGACACATGGAAAAATGCTTCATATCACTTGGCATCAGGGAAATACAAATCAAAATTACAATGAGATACCACCTCACACTGATTAGAATGGCTAAGATTAACAAGTCAGGAAATGACAGATGTTGGCGATGATGTGGAAAAAGGGGAACCCTCTTACATTGTTGGTGGGAATGCAAGCTGGTATAGCCACTCTGGAAAACAGTATGGAGGTTCCTCAAAAAGTTGAAAATAGAGCTGCCCTATGACCCAGCACTTAGGTATTTGCCCCAAAGATACAAATGTGATCCAAAGAGGCACCTGCACCCCAATGTTTATAGCAGCAATGTCCACAATAGCCAAATAGGGAAAGAGCCCGAATGTCCATTGACAGATGGATGGATAAATGTGATATATATATCTACACACACACAATGGGCTAATACTCAGCCATCAAAAAAAAAAAAAAAAAAGAAATCTTGCTATTTGCAATGACATGGATTGAGCTAGAGAGTATTATGCTATGTAAATTAAGTTAATCAGAGAAAGACAAGTATCATAAGGTATCACTAATATGTGGAATTTAAGAAACAAAACAGGATCATGGGGGGAGGAAGGGAAAAATAAAGATGAAGTCAGAGAGGGAGAAAAACCATACAAGATTCTTAATCATAGGAAACAAACTGAGGGTTGCTGGATGGAAGGGAGGTGGGGGGATGGGGTAACTGGGGGATGGACATTAAGGGAAGGCATGGGATGTAATGAGCATCGGGTGTTATATGCAACTGATGAATCACTGAATTCTACCTCTGAAAAAAATAATATACTATATGTTAATTAATTGAATTTAAGTAAAAAAAAAAGTTGCCTGCAGGTTCTTTTGGGTTTTTATACAAACACATTATTTGCCAATAACGACAGTTTTGGCCTTTTCAATTATTCTACTTGTTTATTTTTTATTTTGTCTTATTACAATGGCTAGTACCTCTGGTACAATGTTGAATATTAGGTATGCTAAAAGGTATCCTGGTCCTATTTCTGACTTCAACACTTCTGCTTCAAAAATTTTACCAACCTTCATGATGCTCAATATAAAGTGAGTCCTCTTTCTTGGCTATTGAAGTTCCTTTCTAAAATATGTTTTCTAAGAGCTTTTATCATGAATGGATATTGAATTTATCAAATGACTTTTTTTTTTCACTTTTAATCTGGTAATGTGACAACATAAATAGATCACCAAATGTTAAACTGTTCTTGAATTTCTGGGATACATGCTACTTTGTTGCAATATCTTATGCTTTGAAACATTGTTGGATGGGATTCCCAAAATTCTTTTTTCTTCTATTTTTTCCCCTCTATTTCTATTCTCTGGAATATTTTGTTCAAGTTAGGAATTTTGGATTACTCTAAGAGTACAAAAGTCACCTAATATGGTGACTCTCTTGGAGGGAGAATTTTCTTTAATGCTTATTCTACTATTTTATTTTAAAGATTTATTTATTTTAGAGAAAGGAGAGGGGTAGAGGGAGAATGTGGAGCCCCACAAAGGGCTTGATCCCACAATACTGAGACCATGACCTGAGCTGAAATCAAGAGTCGGATTCTTAACTGACTAAGCCACCCAGGCACTCCTATTCAGCTATTTGCAGATCTTGTTTTGTCTTGACTACATTTTTGAATTTCCAAGAAATTTGTCAATTTCAACTGGGTTTGCATTTACTGACATGTTATGCTCTGTATTCCACTTTGAGTAAAAATATTGTCTGTCTGTAGTTATCCTTTTTCTCCAATTCCTATTGTGATTATTTTCATGATTAGTCTTGCCAGAAGTTTGTCTGTTTTATTTTTTCAGAAGTTGACATTTCTGTTGTGTTGCTAATATCCACTATTTTGTGTACTTATGTGTGCACATTTGTGTGTTTTCTATTTAATCAAAATTTTCTTTAATCTACGTCTACTTCTTTCTTTTTCTTTGAGTTTATCTCATTGTTATTTTCTACTTTCTTGAGTCAAATGCTTAACTCATATATTTTTAATTATTATTATATTCCAATATAGGAATTTAAAAGTATAAACTTGCTTCTAAATATTTCTATATTAATATAATTTTCAACATATACTTTTAGTGCTCTAATTGTTATATACTTTTTATTATTTTTTGTAGCTAATGAATTATTTAGAAGGTTTTTTGTTTGTTTTTAGTTTTCATATAATTTTTTGAAAGAGCAGGAAAGTTGTATTTTAAGATTTTATTCCCAATTTTACTGCATTATGGTTAGAGGTAGTGGATATTGATATCAATTTTTTACAATGCCTGAGTGTAAATTCTTTGGAATTGGTCTATTTCTGGATCTATCTTTCTGTTAAAATTGTTATTCAAATCTGTCATATTTGTCTCCTTGATGTATCATTTTGAAAATTAAGCTAAAACCTTCCTACTATTACTATGGTATACACTTCTCTTCGTGATTCTTAAAATTTTTGTTTTATTTATTATGAAGTATTTTGTAAATTGTAGCCAAATTCATAATTTTTATATATTTTTGGTGAACTTTCTCAACATGAACTGTTCCTTTTGGCCCTTTTTACTGCTTTTTGCTTAAATTCTATTTTGCAAACCTAGACTTTCTTTAGGTGATTATCTGCCTTTATTTTAACTTTTCCTGAGTTATTTTTTGTGGAACTCTAATAAACATCATTTGTATTTTGATAGGTGAATTTAACCCTTTCATACTTATTTTTTTAAAGATTTATTTATTTATTTATTCAGAGAGAGAGAGAGAGAGAGAGACTGAGAGGCAGAGACACAGGCAGAGGGATAAGCAGGCTCCATGCAGGGAGCCCGATGTGGGACTCGATCCCGGGTCTCCAGAATCACACCCCGGGCTATAGGCAGCGCCAAACCGCTGTGCCACCGGGGCTGCCCCTTATTTTTATTATTAATATATCTCCACTCCCTATACTTTTTTTGAGGGATTTATTTTTACCCTTTCTTGCTTTTTAAAAATTGATTGAACAGATTTTCAGCTATAAAGTGTATAAGGTTTGAGGATCTAATGCAAAACATGGTGGCTATAGTTGATAACAATGTATTGTGTAATTAAAATTTGCTAGGAGAGTAGAATTTAAATGTTCTCACTAAAAAGAAAAGATAAATATGTGAAATGATGGATGTGTTGATTAACTAGATGGTGAGAATCCTTTCATAAAAAAAAAAAAAAAACCCTGATTGAATTTTTTCCTCCTTTCCTTCTTAGCTTATTGGAAGTTACATTATATTAGGGTAACAGTTTTCAAACACTTTGGTTTTGGAAACTCTTTACATTCTTAATATATATTCAGGCCTCCCAAGTAGCTTTTGTTTATGTGGGTTATATCTTTCAATATTTGCTGTATGAAAAAAGTGAAATACTTATTTATTAATTTGTTAAAAACAAAATTTAATGTATTATGTTAATATAAATAATGTGATTTTTGAAAAATAACTATATTTTCCCAAGCAAAAACAATTAGTGAGGAGGGAAATGTTTTACATTTAATAAATGTCTTTAATATCTGTCTCAAAAGAAGATAGGTGGATTCTCATATTTGCTTCTATATTTATTCTGTTCCGGTATGCTGTTTCAATTGACAAATATCAATAAAATCAAGTCTCATGCAGATATGTGGTTTTGAAAGGTTGGACAATGCAGACTCCCTGAAATGATCTCAGTGACACTCAGAAGTCCTCAGACCTGTTTTGAAAGCCACTATTATAGTATTACCTATAAATTTTTAGTATACACACAAAAATATATTTCTCCTCAAAGTTTAAAGTTTATCAGAATTCCTTTTCAAACAAAAACTTGACATTAGCAAACTCTTTATTTTCTTCATCCTATAATTTACATGTTGGAATTGTCTAAGTTTATTAATACATTTTTACAGACAAAATACATTTGCATTTATAAATAATCAACAATTTTGCTCCTGGGTGGCTCAGCGGTTTAATGCCGCCGTCAGCTTGGGGAGTGATCCTGGAGTCTCGGGATCGAGTCCCACATCCGGCTCCCTGCATGGAGCCTGCTTCTCTCTGCCTGTTTCTCTGCCTCTCTCTCTCTCTGTCTGTCATGAATGAATAAATAAAATCTTAAAAAGAAATAAACAATTTTGCTCATTTTTGCTTCTGAGTTCATTTTTTTATGCTGAGGAATATTTGGAAGTAGTTCTTTCTGACAATTATTAAGTGGCAAATTATTGAGTAAATAATAATTATGTCTGAAAATATTTTTGTGTTCTGTTGTCTTCTAAATTTTTCTTTTTTCTTATAAAACTATAAATAATTACTATTTCATCTGAATATAAAGCTAACCCATTACAATTTTTAACATTTCAGACAATGCCAGCCTCTTTGTCCCCAGTGAGATGGAGTATATTCTTCTAAAGTTTCTAATCTCATACACAAATATGCAGAGCTCTAAAAGATAATGGGTTCATGCCACATATATATTTTAAAAGCTTTTATTTTCATATAAAACTGTATTTTCTTTTAAAGATTTTATTTATTTATTCATGAGAGACACAGAGAGAGAGAGACAGAGAGACACACACACACACACACACAGAGAGAGAGAGAGGCAGAGACATAGGCAGAGGGAGAAGCAGGCTCCATACAGGGAGCCCAATTCAGGACTCAATCCCGGGACTCCAGGATCATGCCCTGAGCCAATGGCAGACGCTCAACCACTGAGCCACACAGGCATTCCTAGAACTGTATTATAGCTATTTTCTATTTCTATAAATGTATATTGGCTGGAGACACGTTTTTCCTGTTTGCCATTTCTCTAAGGGTACCACACAAATGTTAACAAATATTTGTCAATTTAGTTACTTAGTTAAGGAACACTTACCAATCTTATACTGAGTGCTAGCCACTGAGATATAATGGTGAGGAGAAACAAAGACAGTCTCTTCCATTTGATTTGAATCACTGAATCACTATTATATGCCAGGCAACATTGTAGCTATCCAGGATACAGCTACATTCAAACACCATATAGCCTGTAAGGACAATGTATATTAATAATCACATATACATGTGTAAAACTGAAACTATGATAAATGAATGTTATGAGATTTGACTTTGTCTAGGAGATCAGTGGAGGCTTCCCTAAGTAAGTAATGATTGAGCTGCTATCTAGGAAATGAAGACTAGTTAAAAAGGGGAATGAAAGAATGGAAGAATTACTTCTCAGAAAGATTAAAGCATGTGCCCAATCTCTGATGACACAGAGCATGATGTGCTGAGAAATTGCTGGAAAGCCAGTGTGGCTGGCATGTGACCTGGAGCAGGAGGCAAGCTGTGGGACAAATCAGTAGAGGTAGAGGGCCCTACAGAACATATGACAAAGCTTGATCTCTGTCTTCTGAACAAAGTGAAGGCAATACATTTCTTTAGTCATGGAAATGAGAGATGACTGTGTGACATAATCAGAATATGCTCTTTGGAAAGATTACTCAGGTTGCAGTATAGAGAAATTTATTTGTGGGTGGGGGCCAATTAGATGGCAAACATTCAATGAAGACATTATTGCAGTGGTGTAGACATATATGATGAGAGGTGAACTAGGTGACGGTGGTAGAAATTTGAAAAGGATGGATGGAAGGACTTGGAGAAGGAATGCAGAGGACCAAGTGATAGATCGCATAGGCCAGGGGTTGACTGATTTCAGTTGGTTTTCATGTTAAATGGTAACAATATTTTTGACAGAATATTAGACTGTAGGAGATTTGGATTCTAGTTTGGGGTTTACTGCTATCTTACAAAGAAAGACTTAGATGATACTCAAGTTGTTTGAGCTTCAGATTTCTCATAAGTGTTATTGTATATGAACTCTCAATGGACAGAGGTCACACCTGTCTTGCTCACTGATGTATTCCTGTGCCCAGCACAATACTTTATATAGAATAAGCTCTTCACAAACACTGATATTAATTGAGAGGTGGAATATGTTAGAATCACATATAATTTTACATTCAAAAGATGTGCATGGATCATTAGAGATGGATTTTATAAAATAGAGATCAGTTTTATTACTGCAGTGTTGGTCGTATTAATAAATACATAAAATATTTTTTATTATATCCTTTTATCTCTTTTATATAGAAAGTAATTTTCAACACAAAGTTCAATTTTTGGTATCATTATACACAGATTTTATGTGAGTTCCATTTGCAATGAACTCTGCTTGACTGTGTATGGACAAATCACAGTTCTAGAAAAATCTGTGATTGTATTTTACTTTGAACATCAAATGTCCCGATGAAGTGAATTCAGTTGATCCCTTCAGTAGTTGGTAAATACAGGTAAATAAATAGCTCTACTCTCAATATCACCCCTTTAGTGCAAATTAGTTCTTTATTCAGGCATAATTTGGTGCCTGATGAAGTTTGTCCTAAAATGATGTTACCCCCCTTTTAAAAGATTTTATTTATTTATTTAAGAGGGAGAGAGAATGCATCATGGAGAGGGGCAAAGGAAGAGAGAGAAGTAGACTCCCTATTGAGCAGGAAGCCCAAAGCAGGACTTGATCCTAGGACCCAGAGATCATGACCTGAGCCGATGGCAGTTGCTTAACCAACTGAGCCACCCAGGCACCCTTGCTACCCTTTGTTTTTAAAAACTGAATGACTTTAAGAATTTACGTAGAATGTGTCAAGTGCAGAGTTTTTGATATGATGTATGTAAGGCTATACACAAAATCAATAAAATGTTAAGTGCCAAATTACAGGTAAACCTGCAGACAATTTATTTTTTCCTCATTTTCTGGTTGGAACTATCATTTTAGGATTATATGAGATTATATGGGTGGCTTCCATTCTCCCAAAGATCTCTATTTGCAAGGCATGATAAAATGACCCATGATACAATGATCTAGCCAACTAGGATGACCAATTGTGGTCATGTATTCTTTCTATCAGGCAAAGCTCACTTTCCAGTTGATTCAGATTTTCTCTAAGGCTCATTAATTTTTTAAAGATTATTTATTTATTTATTCATGAGAGACACACAGAGAGAGGCAGAGATGTAGGCAGAGGGAGAAGCAGTCTCCCTGCAGGGAAGACTGATGTGGGACTTAATCCTGGAATTCTTGGATCATGCCTTGAGCTGAAGGCAAGTGCTCAACAGCTGAGCCATCCAGGCATCCCAGGTTCAATAATTCTTTAAGTTCTCATGCTACTAGCTTGGGATTTACATTTTACATTTCTTCTTCTTGCATTCAGGTTTGATATTGTCTCCTTCAAAGCACCTCTTAGAGTCGACCTCCACTCAATCACATTACCACCTTGTTCATGCCTGCGTTACACACTTTATGTCTCTAAAAACCAAAAGAGGATCTGACAATTACTTCCATGGGCATCCCTCCACCTTTTCACTACACTCTATTTCACAGAGAAGGAATGAGGCCAAGAGGGAATACTTGTAGTCAGTGGCTCACCTAGGATTTAAGCCTGCAGTCTGTCAACCCTCTTACTCAATATCTTGTCTGTTTTCTTCCCTTCTCATCAGTCTTGCATCCTGCCATCCAGTCACTCCTTCCTTCTCATAGTGATTCCTCACAATACACTGTAATGTTGCCTGGCTGCCAATCACATTAAGCCCAAGCTCCTCTGTAGAGTTTTCAAGGCCCTTCCCAGTCTGGCCCTACATAACCAAGATTTATTTCCTAAATCCTCCCAACATGCTGCCTCTATTTCATGGAGTTTAAGCTCTTACCTGAGACCGTCCTGCTTCATGTGACTTATAGATCTCTCCCTCTCTGTCCTCCAAATATTCTTTTGCTCATCTAAGTTTAATTCATGTAATACTGTTCAACTGATACATATTTGAGTGCTTCTGTTGGATACCTTCCATTTTCGTTCATTCAAGAGAGAGTAGTATCATAATGCAGTAGGGAGTCTGTTGAGTACATTCTTGCAGAAATCTCTGAAAAGTAAAAAAAAAAAAAAAAAAAAAAGAAATCTCTGAAAAGTAATATGGAAGGAAGAAGCTCTGTATGTCACCCCATATCACTGGGGCTTGATTTCCATGCATATTCCCCTTGAGTATGTATAATAAAGACCTTTCATCTCTATTACTATTTGGCCTTGATAACCAAGCATCCATGCTTTTAATAAGACTTAGCCATACTTTTTCAATTATGGAGGTAGAGATGGAACCCATGTAAATATCTTATTCCATCTCCAAATGATAAATTGTGTAACGATATGAAATCCACTTTAAACTTTACAAGTGAAAGGAGTATGTGATTTAAAATGTCATGCTTTGGAGGTATTGTATGAACAAAATTCCTATAGTCAATCATCCAAAGCAAACTATTATTTAGGAACTATTTGAAAATAGATAAGCTGAAAATATCTTATTTTAAGAACAAGAGAAAAGTGATGGTATATCAAAAATTACTTTTTCATATCAACATATTGGATTTTGGGTTAAACTTATTGTTATTTACTTTAAAGAATCATAAATAGAACTTCAAAATATCTCAAAGGCAATAACTATTGGTGAAAGTCCATCTTACTCAAATTTCTCTGAAACTAATTTCTTTCTAACAGTGCACTATCAGATTAAAACCCAACAAAAATATTTTTAGTATTCTGAAGATTTGGCTTGCTGCTTTAGAATGTTGTAAAAAATGTTTCAGAGGGTACAAACTTTTCTGGTCAACACCACGCGCACATACATAGAAATATACACATAAAATTCTCATGTAAATATACAATCTATGATATAAAAAATATTAGGGGCCTGAAATTCTTATTTAATTCCGGGATAATTTGAAATATATAAATATTGAGAGGTTTAAAATCTTAGAAGTTAATATCTGGAAGAGACTTTAACGATTGCACATAAATTACATACAAATGAAAAACTGAGGCCCAGGGATGTGCTCAAGGTAGTTAAAATTTAAAAGATAGTGATACTAATAATACTAACAATGATAAAACTACTTCTTTTGAGTGATTGCTCTGTGCCAGATAATGTCCTAAGTGTGTTAGCAGAAGATCTTGTTCAGTCCTTATAGGTAAGATTATTTTTCTTACTTTATGAATGAAAAAAAAATTGAGGCACAGAAAAGTAATTTCCATGCCCCAGTTTAACAGAGCAAGTGTATGTTTCTACGGCCTCCATTTATATTTGAAACTCAAAATAAATAATTACTATGATTAGGGGGTCCCTGGGTGGCTCAGCAGTTTGGCACCTGCCTTCTGCCCAGGGCGTGATCCTGGAGACCCGGTATCGAGTCCCGCATTGGGCTCCTTGAATGGAGCCTGCTTCTCCCTCTGCCTATGTCTCTGCCTCTCTCTTTCTCTCTCTCTGTGTGTCTCTCATTAATAAATAAATAAAATCTTAAAAAAAATAATTACTATGATTAAAAACAATTCAAGGGAGTAAGACAATGCTTTTTTTGTGTTCAAACTGCACTGCCTCCTCTCCTGACACCTCCTCAGTGATACCACTATGACAATGATTGAATTATCTAATGTGAACCGTAGTTTACGTAGCCTGTCCTTAGGACATACATCATGGGAAGTTTGTTCTTTCCATTAAAAAATTTGCTGAGCATGTAAGCATCATGTAGATGCCATTCTGGGAGAATAGTCTGATAGAGTAGAGAAGTAGAAACTAAAGAGCAGGGTGTGGGGAGGATGTAAGGACAGGGGAACCTCACGAACAAAGGCTTTGAGATGGGGGAGCCTAGAATGGGTTGGTGTATGAGGGTTCTTATTCAGATGGGGTTCAGAGAACATCTTTGTGAGGTAGGAATTCAAACCAAGGCCCCATTTTCTCAGTTTGTTTTTTCCATCTGGCTTTGAAAAAAAGGACTATTTCTCTTTTGCTCTCCCCCTCTTACCCTTCATGTCATGTTTTGGTATCATGACAAGTGCATGAAGTAAAAAATCCATTAATGTGGCCAACCCTCAATCATAAATAAGCTACTCTTGACCAGTAAATATCAATTCATCAAATTTACTTAATTATTCATAAAATAATTTGAAAAAAAGAACTCTTTTCTAATTTTTATTTTTCTTGAAAAGCAGTAGAACCTCGAAGGGAAGGATAATAACTTTGGAATCTTCTAGATCTGGTTCTGAATATGGACTGTTACCATTTGCTGGCCGTCATTTATGTGAGCAAGTTTCTTATGGTCTTTGAGCTTCATTTTTTTTTTTTTTCACTTATTAAATGAAGTAGTAATGGGTCTTGGGATCATGTTGAGAATTAAATGAAATAACGTGTGAAATCTCTTTGGCAAATGGCGCCCAAATGTTGTTGAATTAGTGAATAAAATGAGTTGAACTGAAATAGGATGAGAGGTGGTGCAAGGTAAGATGAAGAATTAAATAAAGGGACAGTGGCAAGATGGTCCAGGACTGAGCACGATCAGAGGAGGAGACCCAGCTCCTATGAACGCTGACTGTCTTGAGGTTGCAAAAGGCACAGCTGTCCCATCCTGCCTAATTTAGTCACAGATCAAGCCCCAACATGCCTTTGCCTCTTCCCAGCTGCTTTTGCTACGGACTGGGAAATGTGATAGCTGCTGTAGGCAGATCTCCTGCTGACAAATTGTGAAGCATGGGGGTACTTTGCAAGTTACTTTATCTAAGCTTCAGCTATGGAGGGCGTTTAGCACCGTCCTTCGCAATTTGTCAACACCTTGGCATTCTAGAACCACTTCCCAGGGCACCGAGTAAACATTCACACATTAGAGACGAAACAAGCTTCTCATTAAGAATCATATTATATGTTCTCTCTGTACTTTATCCTACTATTTTACAAAAGAAGGAATTTTTCAACTGGTGGTTTAGTAGACAGCCATAGGCTGTTTTTAAGAGTTCTAAAGGCTTTCCTGCCGGAGATTTTCAGGGGTCTTCTAGATATCCATGGTGGGAAAGTCTTTTGCAAACCTAACGACCCGGGCCCGTAAATATACATGCTATTCACACAGAAAGGATTTCCAAGATGACAAAATATGAAAGACAAAGGAGAGGAAGTGAAATAATTTCAGGACACTCTGTGCTTGTCAGTATCTATTTTGGGTTAATGACATGAACAGATGACCATAAACTTCATAGATGTGTTGGTGCCTTTTATCAATTCATTTGTTTAAAAAATGTACTGCTACAACATACACTGCTTAGTTTTGACAAATGTACCATGGTTATGTAAGATGTTATCATTAGGGGAAGCTGGGTGAAGGATATACGGTAACTCTCTGTACTATCTTTGTAGCTTCTCTGTAAATCTAAAATTATTACAGAAACTTTAAAAAGTTTAAGCAAACATCAAAAATACTCACAAATATAGCAAAGTGAGATATTTAATTTTAACCTTGTCTTCCCTAGTCTTTTAGAATCTTATAAAGTACCAGATAGGAAAAGGGCATTTACTGAAAAACTATAATGAGGTGTTCTAGGCAATTGTGTTACAACAACAAACAAAGCAGAAATATCCCTGCCCTTATGGCACTTCCATTAGCACAGCAGGCGAGACCAACGGGAAAGGGTACAAAGGAAGTAAGGAAAGGCAAGTAGGACACAAGGGAGGAAGGAAGGATCCACAAAGTGGATCTCATTGAGGTCCTGCAGAGGTGCTCTGTTGGGGGGTGTCTGGGGAAACACATTCTTGGCAGAGGAAGAGCCAATCTAGAGCTTTGGGAAAGAGCAAGGTGGCTGGAACACAGACAGGAAGAGGGAGAGTGGTAGAAGAGGAAGTCTTCAGTCCATCATGGTTATGTCTGTTCACTTCACTTTACCTTATGGTAAGTATGTTTTGCTTATATGGGAGGAAAGAGAAAGAACAGTTACCAGTCTTTCACGATAAGCCCTTAAAGTGGGAATAATCACCCCCAGTTTATAAGTGAAGAAAGAAGTTGAAGCTCAGAGAAAGCAAGTAGTTTACCCGAGGCCACACAGCAAAGCAGTAGCAGGGCCAAAGTTCTGTCATTATCTCTCAGTGTACACACAACCCATTCAAGCTGTCGTCTCTGCATGCTGCCACCTCTGTGTCCCTGCCAAGCCTCAACAGAGCCTAAGAGTAACCTGGATATGGGGACAATCTTTTAGGTTAGGGATGTTTACAGCAGAACACTTTGCACACATGGGAGTTTCATTGTACATGGAGGGCGTCTACAGTATTACATTTACTTGATTTGAGTTGAACATTTTAGTTGCTGACTAGGAAAAGAAAATGCAAATTTGGCCATGATGACATGGGGAAAAGTAAAGCCTGACAATTTAAAGAGAATGTAACAATAAAGTAAATATATAAGAAATGAATTGTTTATCATTAAAAACTGGGGGCACATAAGACAACAATATTGTCCTTGGCATAAGATCAGAAAGAAAAATCTCTCAGAAAACATTAGATATGACCCAACCGAAATTAGTAATGTGTAAAGCTCAGAATGGCCAGGGATTGGTTTAGGCCAGATTAAAAACATGTCTTAAAAAAAAATCTAGTATTTGCAGATGGTTGAACATTTTTAAATGAGCCATTTTTCTTGTCAAGTTATGCCTACCTTCACAAGAGATTACCGCTGGAAATACCCAGAATAAATATTATTAGCTCAGCACTTTTTGTGACAGTTTCAGATTTGTGGTTTGATAAGGTGGAAGATTCTGTGCTTCCTTCTTGTAGGTATCATTATTAGTAGCAGCAAGTGGGGACGTTCGACAACATGAATCCAGCTCATCAGTTGGGGTTACCTGCTCTGCCTTTCCTTTCCCTCGATTTTCAGTGGAGATGTCACTTCACTTTGCCTTGTTGGACACAGTCCTGTTGTCTCGCCTAGTCAGTTGGTATGACCATGACTCTGGTCTGATACATTCCAGTGCTTTCCTGTTGTCTGAGATGAGCACCATCCTTCTGTCTCTCAGTACCCAGGGGGCAATGATAAAAGAAGCTGCTCTGAGAGCACATGAGAGGGAGGACGGAATCAGTTCCTTACAGGGACAATGCTTCTCACAACACAAATTTTCAGAAGATGTGCACCTGATCCTGTGACTTATTTTTTCTCTTCCTTAGTTCCCATGAGACTATGTGAGAGGGTTCTTTAGCTAAGAACAATGTAAAAACCCTAAGATTCGAAACTGAAAGCTATTGTTTATACATAGACGGCTGCCCTACCCGGTCCATCCCTCCCTCCTCAACCGCCTGGAAGACAGGAAAGGGCCTGTGAGCTCTGTGAACATTGTGTCCTTGAACTTCTCTGGTGCAAGAGTTGTGTTCCCGTCCTCTTATTTGGGACAAGAGCCTTAGTTCTGATGAAGCAGCATTACAAGACAGTTGATCCAAAGGTTAGACTATTTTAGCATTTCTCCGCAGGATTAGCCAAACTTGATGAGTCAGCCGGGCTGTTGCTGGTTTAGCATTATTTAGAAATATTTTTAGCCATTTGTCATCTGTTTCTGATGACTTGAGCTAAGGTGGCTTGCTGAAAATCACACGGGAATGTGGACCCTGCTCAGGACTGTGTTTCTGACCATATGCAGAGAAATGTAGTACAACTGTGAATTCACAGCATGGTCAATTGCTTTCTTTTCATTGCTCACTTCAGAGTGGATATTATTAAGGAAATTGTATGTATATTTAACATTTTATTTTGGTGAAAGCACTGTCACCAAGGGACTTAGATTTATAGTGTAGGTTCAAATTCTACTTCTTAAGTAACCTTTCTTATTAGTTACGGGCCTCTGGAAATCTAGGTATAATGGCAGTACTTTCTGAATTCAGTTCAGCATTTTATAAAATGATTATTGTTGTTTGTTTTTATAAAAATTTTGCATTAGCAAAATTATCTGTACTTGAAAGTTTAAAAATATATACTCATCATATTCACTAATGACAATGACTTTCTCCTACTCTTCTTTTGAAAGTTACAGTTAAAGACATTGAATTTGAAGGCCTATATTTTGAAAAGAAATCTTTACTTAATTATGTTCATAATTGGAGAGTATCTTCTGTTGTGTTAGAACAATTCCTCAGAAAACTATTATTTTACCTATCTGCTTTTTAATATATGGCAGCAGATTTTTGTAGTCTAAATAAGAGAACTCTCCAAATAATTATCTACCATTTCCCTTCTTTTAATTTTTTTATTATTACTTTCTCTTCTTTATAGGATATAAATCATGTAGTCACAAACTTGCACTCCTAAACTTAGTCTATAGTTTATATGATGATGTAGCTGAAGATTGAAAGATAAGCATTCATCCTCCATCTTGAGAAAGGATTAACTTCCCAACTGAAAAACAGAATCCCAGTTTCTTCAGATGGAGAGGACTATAAGCCATATGGGAGAAAACACATTTATTTACACTTTTCTTTGTAGCTGGATAGACAAAATTCTGAATCCTATTCTGCTTTTGCCAGCAGTTTCACAAACATTATCTCTCCTATTTGAGCTTCCATTTCCTCTATGGGAAGCAACAATGATCACATCTACTATTGTGAATGGCAAAGGGGTTAACATCTTAGCAAGTGACTGGGTCCGTACTTGGTACCAGGGGACATGAATAATGAGTGATGAACAGTCACAAGTGGGAACTGATTTGAAAGAAGGGGTGATGTGAGTTGAATCCCAGCTAAACCACCTTCTGGCCAAGTGATTGCGGGCATCTAGCTATTTTCTTGAGCCTTTGATTGCTGATCCAATAATTTTATAATAATACCTGTTTGTTTGGATTGCTGCCGATATGATGCCTAGAATATGATTGACATATGCTGATATATGGTCATTGTTACCATGATGACTGTTGCCATTTGCCTTTCCAGACGCTCTTCTCACCTCTGCCTCCTGCCTGAGGTGCACCTGTGAAAGGCATGGGCAGGCTACTACAGTCCTTTGTCTCTACCTCAGATGTGGTCTGGCTCCCAGGCTGATCATTAGGGGCAGAGCACTCATTCTTCTCCTCCTCAGGTGTTCAGGGGATCTCTTTCAGTTTCCTCAAGGGTGGATGCCAATTGCCTTCTGCATAATTTTGAGAGCTTCCTTCTGCATTTTATGTCGTGTGACTTAAACAGGGATTGCTTGGTTGATACAGTGGCCATTTGGGAAGGATTGCGGATGGTACTGTTGATAGTCATGTTTACATTGATGCTTGTGTCATTTTATCCCCTAGTTCTACAGCACTTTAGCCCGAGAGGTGCTATCTACACTGCAAAAAGCATCGTTTTCTTTCTCTCTTTCTCCTCCTTTCCTTTTCAAACACAAGTTGCTCCTTATTTGTATATGTAGCCAGATCTCTGAGGTGTGGATCAGAATGGATGATGATAAGTGTGTATTTCAGAATCTTCTATCTTAGGGCACACATTACTAAGTTTCCACTGGTATAACTGAAAAAAAAAAAAAAAAAGAAACAAAAAACCCCCACAAGAAACCAACTGAGAATAGTTGGCTAACAAAATGAGTCAAAGGGGGAAAAACTTAAGGTTTAAATAAGGGATTATTATAAACACGAAGACAGGGGAATGGTATGAGTGTTTTCACGGGCTCTTGGGGTAAGTCGGATGAAAAGAACCTATTACAATTATAATTTTAAAAAACAGCACCACTACATATTTAGACAGATTGCAAATGCTCACTGCAAATATCTCTTCTGGCTGAAAAGTGGAAGTTTTGATCAAATTTTGGAAAGGAAGGAGGAAAAAAGTCTTTATATAATCTACAACCTATAAATAACTTTTGGCAACATGCTAAACTTGGTGGATGATGTTTTCCCATTAAGTCGTTTGCAGCAAATGGACTAGATTCTTAGGAAACAATTCCAAGGGAGAGAACCATCAAATGTCTATTCTCAACAACTTCCATGTCATTAAAAATCCATATTCTAACCACAGAGGTGGGATGTGGAACAAGATAAATGTATAGGTTGATTGGATTAATATGAAGTACTAAAATAGGCAAAAATAACCTATAATCATTGAAATCAGGTCTATGATTGCCTGGGGCAGGGAGTAGGGGAGATTAACTGGAAAGTGGCATAAAAGAATGTTCTGGAGTGACAGAAACCTGTGAATGGATTAGGTTGGTGGCTGTATGGATGTGTATATTTGTCAAAACTCACTGAACTGTTCTTATAAATATGGCAAGTATTTTATTATATGTTAATTATACCTCAATAAAGTTAACTGAAAAATTGAATTTGTACTAAGGCATAGAAGAGAGAATAAATATTAATTATGAAACCTATTAAGAATTACAGACAATTATCACATATATAAAATATGAGTATGAATAGATACTAAACTCTGAGCAAATTAGAGCACACAATCCCTTGAAATTAATCTTCGGTAGGTTGTTGATTAAAGCTGGCTAGCTTTAAACTAAGAATTGTGTGCTTATTTTTTGTAGTTTCATTCATTTAATTGACTGTTGGATCTGACTCAAAGTCTTCAGAGTCCAGATTCCTAAGTCTACAGGCTTTGGCCCGTAATGGCACAATATTTGAGTTAAGAGAAAAAACAATACAGATGTTCATTTAGATGTGCACAAATATCCAAAGACTCTTGGCCTCATATTTAATTTCCTCAGTAAAATATGTATCTTGGTACAAAATTATAAATATGTGAATGCTACAATATTTTTCTGGTATTCCTCTGTAGCCTGGTTTTCCCTTCTATCTATAAGGTTTTGTGCAGCAACAGGTTAAAGCAAAAAAAAAAAAACCCTTGTGATCTTGAGGCATATATACAGGCATTCCTTGTTCCATCATGCTTTAGTGTGTTTTGCTGTTGTTGTTGTTGTTTTATAAATTGAAGATTTGTGACAACCATGAGCCAAGCAAGTCTGCCGGTGCTATTTTTTCCAACAACATTTGCTCACTTTGTGTCTCTGTGTCACATTTTGGTAATTTTCACAATATTTCAAACTTTCTCATTATTATTATATTCGTTATGGGGGTCTGTGATCAGATGTTGCTATTGATGTTGTATTGATGTTGCTATTGTAAGTATTCGGAGGCAACACAAACTACTCCCAAAGAACATGACAAACTTAATGGATGAATATTGTGTGTTCTGACCAGCTGCTCACGATCTCTCTTCCTCTCTTCCAGCCTCCTTATTGCATGAGATACAACAATATTGATATTAGGCGAATTGATAACCCTACAGTGGCCTCTAAGGGTTCAAGTGAAAGGAAGAGTTGCATGTCTCTCACATTAAACCAAAAGGTAGAAATGAGTAAGCTCGGTGAGGAAGGCATGTTGAAAGCCAAGATGGGCCCAAACCTAGGCCTCTTGCACCAGTTAGCCGGGTTGTGAATGCAAAAGAGAAGTTCTTGAAGGAAATGAAAAGTGCTACTCCAGTGAACACACAGAGGATAAGAAAGTGAAACAGCCTTATTGCTGAGATGGAGAAAATTTGAGTGGTCTGGAGAGAAGATCAAACCAGCCATGACATTCCCTTAGGCTGAAGCCTCATCCTGGGCAGGGCCCTGACTCTCTTGGATTTTGTGAGGCTTAGAGAGGAGAGGAAGCTGCAGAAGAAAAGTCTGAAGCTAGCAGAGGGTGGTTCCTGAGGTTTAAGGAAAGAAACCATCTGCATAACATAAAAGATAAGGCTAATCAGCGTGTGTTGATGGAGAAGTACGTTAAATTATCCAGATCTAAAAAAAAATATAAGTTATCCAGATCTACTAAAGATAATTAACAAAGGTGGCTGCACTAAATGAGAGGTTTTTGAAGTGAGTTGAAATTGCCTTCTATTGGAAGAAGATACCATCTAGGACTTTCAAAGCTAGTCAATGCCTGGCTTCCATGCTTCAAAGGACAGATTGTTCTGTTAGCGGCTAATGAAGCTGGTGGTTTCAAATTAAAGCCAATGCTCATTTGCCATTGAAAATCCTAGGGCCCTTCAGAATTATGCTCAACCTACTCTGCTTATACTGTATCAATGGAATGACAAAGCCTTGGTGGTGCATCTATTTCCAGCATGGTTTATTGAATATTTTAAACCCACTGTTGGGAGCTACTCCTCAGAAAAAAAAAGATTCCTTTCGAAATATTGCTGTTCACTGACAAGGCACTTGGTCACCCAGGAACTCTGATGGAGATGTACTGTGAGATTAATGTTGTTTTCATGTCTGCTAACACAACATCTATTCTTTAGGCACTTGATTAAGGGGTAGGTAATTTTGACTTTCAAGTCTTATTATTAAGAAATATATTTCATTAGGTAGAGCTGCCCTAGATGGTGATTCTTCTGATGAATCTGGGCAAAGTAATTAAAAACCTTCTGAAAAGAATCGACCATTCCAGATACCATTAAGAACATTCGTGATTTGGGAGGGGGTGCTGGGTGGCTCAGAGGTTGAGTGTCTCCCTTCAGCTCAGGTCATGATCCTGGGGTACTGGGATTGAGTCCTGCATCAGGATCCCCACCGGGGATTCTGTTTCTCCCTCTGCCTATGTCTCTGCCTCTCTCTCTCTCTCTCTCATGAATAAGAAAACAACAACATCACAGCATTCATGATTTGTGGGAAGAGGTCAAAACATCAACATTCACAGGAGTTTGGAAGAAGTGGATTCCAGTCCTTGTGGATGACTTGCAGGGAGGGGTTGAAGACTTCAGTGGAGAAGTAACTGCAGGTGTGGTGGAAAGAGCAAGGGAACTAGAATTAGAAGTAGAGCCTAAATTACTGCCATCTCATGATCAGACTTGAGCAGATAAGGAGTTACTTCCATGGATGAGCAAAGAAAGGAGTTTCTTGAGCTGGAATCTACTCCTGGTGAGGGTGCTGGGAAGCCTGTTGAAATAACAACAGAGGATGTTAGAATATCACATAAACTTAGTTGATAAAGCAGTAGCAGAGTTTGAGAGGATTGAATCTAATTTTGAAAGGAATTATACTGTGGGTAAAATGCTATCAAGCAGCATCGTATGCTACAGAGAAATCACTCATAAAAGGAAGAGTCAACTGATACAGCAAATTTCACTGTCTTATTTTAAGAAATTGCCACAGCCATGCTAACCCTCAGGAACCATCACCCTCGTGGTGGTTAGCAACCATCAACTTTGAGGCAATACTCTCCCAGCTGAAAGCTCAGATTATGGTTAGCATTGTTTAGCAATAAAGTGTTTTTTTTTGTTTTTTTTTTTTTTAGATTTTATTTATTTATCTGAGAGTGAGAGTGAGAGAGAGAGAGCACGAATGGGGGTGGGGAGGGGCAGGGGGAGAGGGAAAAGCAGTCTCCCCATGTTGGACCTATGAAACCAAACCCAACATGGGGCTCAATCTGTGATCTTGAGATCATGACCCGAGCCAATGGTAGATGCTCAACCAATTGAGCCACCCAGGCATCCCCAATAAAGTATTTTTTAAAAATTTAAAAAAAATTATTTTTTTCAATAAAGTATTTTTAAATTGAAGTATGTACATTCCTTTTTAAGCATACTGCTGTTGCATACTTAATAGATTACAGTATATTGTAAACATAACTTATATATGCTGGAAAACCAAACAAATTCATTTGACTCACTTTGTTGCAATATTTACTTTATTGCAGAGGTCTGGAACTGAACCTGTGATATCTCCAAGGTACAGCCCAGATGTAGTCGTGTTGTCCTCACTAAAACAGGTGCTGCCTTTGAACCCTGTAACTCCCAGAGAAACCCTACCATCAAGTTAGAAGGGAGGCATAGATAGGGACCAGCCTCTGGTCAACCAGAAGCTTGCCAGGAGTAAGCTACTATGTTTATTTTTTTAAAAAGATTTTTAAATTTCATTTATTCATAGAGACATAGAGATAGAGAGAGACAGAGATACAGGCAGAGGGAGAAGCAGGCTCCATGCAGGGAGCCTGACGTGGGTGGGACTCGATACCGGGTCTCCAGGATCACGCCCTGGGTTGCAGGCAGCGCTAAACCGCTGCGCCACGGGGGCTGCCCAACTACTATGTTTAAAAGAGGGTCTTACACATAAGAGGTATTCCAAAATATTTAAAGTTTAGAAGATATTCTCTGCCTTTAACAATCAACTTTATTTCCCACTTAAAATACCACAAGGACATAGCAACTAGTTATGCTGCTCATCTTCCTAATGCCCTGAATTTCTTTATGAGTTAGAACTTTATTGGACACCTTATTATAGTGTACAATGCTAATTTATTATCCTACATAAGTGACAATAAAATGAGAGCTTCCTTGGCAAATGTTTCTTATCATGATGAATCACCTAGTTATCAAAAGGTTGCAGTGTATTCCTTGGTGATCATGGAATTCTACATAGGATATTTATTAAAATTTACCCAGTTTAGAGAAAAGCTTTACACATTAATCCAAGCCAGCCATAATATTCAATATGATTTGGGGATCTAATTTGGTTTCATTTGTTCTGCTTCAGGTAACGCCAATTTAATGATCCGTTTATGTAATTGTAGAACAATAATAAAAATGCCTAACAATTTTAAGATTCAGTGTGTTCCAAAACATTTCTCATGGAAATCTAATATATCACAGAGTGATCTGAGGGATTAAAAAAAAAAGGAATTTATGTCAATAAGGTTTGGGAAACACTTATAGTGCTGCAGTTTCATTGTGCCCATTTAGCAAATGAAAGTCTGTCTTAATTAGTTTGGGATGCTGTGACAGAATACCATAGACTGGGTGGTTTAGAAACAGCACAAATTTATTTTTTGTAGTTCTGGAGGCTGGGAAATCCAAGATTGAAGTCGTGGCGAGTTAGGCATCTGTTGAGGGCCATCTGCTTCCCAGTTGATAGACAGCAGTGTTTTCACCCTGTCTCCACATGTCAGAAGGGGTGAGGGAGCTCTTTAGGGTCTCTTTTAAAAGGGCACTAACCTTATGCACGAGAGCTCCACCCTTTGACCTAATCATATTTCCAAGGGCCCTACTCCCCTACACTAGGGATCAGGTTTCAATACAGGAACCTCGGAGGATACCAATATTCAATCTATTGCATTACACCCTGGCCTCCTAAACTCTTGTCCTTCTCACATGCAATTCATGTTTATTCCATTCCGATAGCCTCTGAAGGCTTTACATTCTGGCATCAACTTTAAAGTCTAAGATCTCATCTACACATCATCTGAAGCAAATATGTATGTGACTCAACGTATAATTCATCCTGAGGCACATTCCTCTCAAGCTATGGACCTATGAAACCAAATATGTCATATGTTTCCCAAACACAATCATAGGACAGGCATAGGATAGCATTCTCATTTCAAAGGGAAGAAATAGGAAAAAGAAAATAGGAGTGACAGGTACCAAATAAGTACAAAACCCAAATAAGTACAAAATTGCCCTAATGGGGCAATTTCCTTAGATGTCAAGATCAAGATAATCCACTTTGGATCAATGTTCTGCCTTTCAGGCCCCTGGGGTGGCAATGTCACCCTCATAGTTTAGCAGAATGGCTTTGTTGCTTTTTGGCTGGGTTAAGTTTCAACATATGAATTTGGTAGGGGAGGGGACACAAATATTTGGTCTATAGCAAAGTCTTAGGAAACTAATACAATGAAGAACCACATGAATGGATAAAGGAAAGGATAAATGAGTCACCTAGTGACTCATTGGTTGAGCATCTGCCTTTGGCTCAGGTCACAATCCTGGTATTCTGGGATCCAGTCCCACATTGGGGCTCCCTGCAGGGATCCTGCTTCTTCCTCTGTCTACGTCTTTGCCTCTCTCTGTGTCTCTCATGAATAAATAAATAAAATCTTAAAAAAAGAAAAGGTCATATATCGATATCTATATCTATCTATATCATCTATCTATCTATCTATCTACACACACACAATGAAATATTACTCAGCCATAAAAAAAGAATGAAATCTTGCCATTTGTGACAACATGGGTGGAGCCTGAGGGCATTACTACTAAGTGAAATGAGACAGAGAAAGACAAATACCTTATGATCTCACTTATATGTAGAATCTATAACAAACAAAAAAGCCAAACCAGCCAAACAAACAAAAAACTGAAACTGACCTGTTGGATACAGATACTAGATTTATGGTTTCCAGAAGCAGGATGGGTGGAGTGGGGGGCTTGGAGGAGTGAGCAAAATGGGTGAAGGGGGTTAAAAAGTATCAACTCCCAGCTGTAAGCCAAATCATCGTGGAGATATACTGTACAGCATGGGACTCTAGTTAATACCATATTGTATGTTTGAAGGTTGCAAAGAGAGTATATCTTAAAAGTTCTCATCACAAGAAAGACTTTTTGTTAACTATGTGCAGGGATGAACCTTAATCAGACTCATTGTGGTGATCATCTTGCGTTATATACAAACATCCAATCATTATGTCATACATCTGAAACTAATATTGTGTTATATGTCAATTACATCTAAATTAAAAGAAAAGAATTCCTGAGATTTGCTCTAAGTCAGATAGAGGGGCATGGCAGGGTTTTCAGTCCTGGGGCTATGTATTTGTTTATGCAGGAAACGACAATACAGTGTGGTACAGGCTACATGAGGGGTTAGTACACAGTGCCAGGGACACTTCAGTTTACTACTATTGCCTAACAAGCCACCCATGGAGTGGTAATGTGAAACAACAATGGTTTCATTGTGTTCATGGAGTCTCTGAGTCAGAAATTCAAAAACGCAACATGCGGGATAGTGGTCTCCTTTCTGTGATATCAGGGGCCTCAGCCAGGAAGGTGTGAAAATGTGAAAGAAGACGACCCACTGGCTGTGGGCTAGAATTATATGAAAATTCATTCACTCCTATGTCTGGTGCCTGGGCTGGGAGAGCTCTGAGTGACCCGAGTGTGTCCTGGGTTTGGTGTGCCTCGTTCACTGCAGTGAAACGTCAGAGGGGTTGGACTTCTTGCTTGGGGACTCAAGGTTCTAAACACAAGTCTTCCAATAATTTCTGACCTGGCCTCTGAAGTCATCCCTCTGCCACATTTTACTGGCTACAGCAAGGCATAATCCAGATTCTAGGAAAGGGAACATCTTTGTAAAAATCACACTGCATAAAAGCATATGGAGTGGAAGACACTGTTGGCCATCTTTGGGAAAGCAACTGCTCTTGGTTATGACAATACAGTTTTTTCCCTAATGGGCTGCCCTTTGCTTGTGAGTGTGCTTGCTTTTATTATTCTGAAGGACAAATGCAGTCAGGCTATAGAACAAGAGCTGCGTGTTGATTTCACCAAAGTGAAGACAACCTTGCTTCCTCATTTTCTTTAGCTTATAGGAATGCACCTATTTTTTTAAAAGATAATTAACTAATTAATTTAGAGAAAGAATGAGCAGGGGGAGGGCCAGAGGAAGAGGAAGAGAGAGAATCTCAAGCAGGCTCCATGGTGAGTTATGGAGTCTGACATGAGGCTTAATCTCATGACCCTGAGATCATGACCTGAGCCAAAATTAAGAGTTGGCTGCTTAACCGACTGAGCCACTCAGGCACTCTGGAATGTACTTACTTTCAAGCAAAATAAGAATACTACAGAACATATTAAATGAGAACCTTGTATAAATTTTCTCTAAATGGAGAGTCTGTATATTAAAGTAATTTTTATGATTCTTATATGTGTATATATTATGATATATATGCACACAAAAACATAGCCTCACCAAGTTATTCATTAAATAAGTACTTACTGTCTACGAGGTGCAAAGTAACATTGTAGGTACTGAGGATACAGCAGTTAGTACAGAAGGCATACATCCCTGCCCTTGTGCCATTCATATTCCAGTGGAGGAGAGATCAGACACAAGATGACTTTGGATGAGGACTGTCTTCATAAGGATTTTGGGGAAAAAAATAAACTCATCTGAATAATTGCCAACTTGAGTGATCTCCTTCCTAAGTCTTCCATGAGTTGCTGAGACTTTAGGTGAATCTGCTGATGACTTCTGACAAGAACTACCTGAGCAACTGAATGACATGCAGATTCTCAGCCTTCATCTCCAGAAATCCCAATTCATTACATATCAGTAAAGGCCCAGTTTAAAACGTGCACAGGCTAGGATGCAAATGGTCCACAAACCACACTTTGAGAAACCTTGCTAGATGAGAAAAGTTTTAAGAAAGGTGTTCTTAAAAACAATCTGACTTTATTTATTAGAAATAAATTTATTTTATTTTATTTTATTTTTAATGATTTTATTTATTTATTCATGAGAGACACACACACACAGAGGCAGAGACACAGGCAGAGGGAGAAGCAGGCTCCATGCAGGGAGCCTGACATGGGACTGGAACCTGGGTCTCCAGGATCATGCCCTGGACTGAAGGTGGCGCTAAGTCGCTGAGCCACTGGAGCTGTCCAGAAATAAATTTTTTAAATCAAAGTATTTCTGACTACTTGTTGTTGGTACTCAATTAACATGACTTACGTACATTCATTTATAGTTTATATAAATATGGTACATTTGGTTTTGATGATTTCCCTTTGTTAAAAACAGTACTGTTTATACCGGCAAATATTTGTCACATATGCTCAAGGGAAGGTTTGTGTATTGCTGATAAATGTGAACAGCAATAGTATGCTTGTTCATAATTTATGTGCATCTTTTTCCAGAAGTGTGGGTTTTAGAATGCCTGAGTTTTGTGTTGGGTCACTCTTTTACCTCAGTCACAGTTAACTAAAGACTACATAAGGTCAACCTTTCTGATTTCTCTCTTATGGTATCTTCCCTTCAGATCCTCCTTAAAATTGCTGCCCAACTTTTTATGTCCAAGCACACACTTATGATACATTCTGTGTAAAGATGTGTGATGTCTCCATGTTGCCCATAAAACTTGCCAACTAAATAATGAGGCCTATAGTGCCTCCACTTGCCATCATGTGACTTATTCTTTAGCAGAGGAAACTCTTCACTGAGCTGTTTTTATGCCACTGAATTTGAGCAGAGACTTTTCCTTTTGTTTAATGTACCCTTTCTCATTTTTAAATTTATTTTATTTTACTTTAGTAAACACTCCACCCAAAGTGGGGCTCAAACTCATGACCCTGACTGAGATCAAGAGTCTTATGTTCCTCCAACTGAGCTAGCCAGGTGCCCACTTTCATTTCTTCTTTATAACAGCTTTATTGAGATATAATTCATACCATATAATTTATTTGTTTAGAGTGTTTTTAGTGAATTCACAGAGTGTGCAAACATCACTACGATTAATTTGAGAAGATTTTCCTCCCCCTATAAAGAAATTCATAGCCACTGGCAGTTACCAGCCTTGGCCAACCACTAACTTACTTTCTGTCTCTTATAGATCTACCTATTCTGGACATTTTATATGGAATCATACAATATGTGGTCTTTTGTGACTGACTTCTTCTATTTAACATAAAGTTTTCCATGATTCATCAACTTTGTATCATGTACTTCATTCTTTTTGTGTGTGATTGAATAATATTCCATTATATGGATATACTACAATTTTATTTATCCATTTATTTTTTTATTTTTTTAAGTTTTTTTTAAATTTTTATTTATTTATGATAGTCACAGAGAGAGCGAGAGCGAGAGAGAGAGAGAGAGAGGCAGAGACACAGGCAGAGGGAGAAGCAGGCTCCATGCACCGGGAGCCCGATATGGGATTTGATCCCGGGTCTCCAGGATCGCGCCCTGGGCCAAAGGCAGGCGCTAAACCGCTGCGCCACCCAGGGATCCCTATTTATCCATTTATTATTTAATGAACCTTTGAGTTCTTCCAGTAGGATACTATTTTGAATAATGCTACCACGAATATTCATGTACCTCTTGTCTTCTATACCTGGTTGTTTTCTAGCCATCTTTCATGACTCAATCAAATGACAACTCTTGTGAAAGCTTCCTTCATCTTCACTAAGTCACTAACACCCTTCCTCTCTTCCCATTATGCTCAGTTAGCTCTTTGCCTGGGTTTTTAGCATGTCTGTCTCTCTCTCAGCTGTGAACTTCCCAAAGTCATGGGCAGCATCTCATCATTTTTCATACCACCTTGGTGCCCTAATATAGTCCCTGATCAACAGTCAGACAAATGTTATCTGTGGAAGGAAGGAAGAAATGAAGTAAGGAAGGGAGAAAAGAAAGGAGAAGTTAGTTGTAAAATAAGAATCCCCCCTTTTCTGAGAGAGAGAGAGAGAGAGAGAGAGAGAGAGAATGAGCCAGTGGGGGAGAGGCAGAATCTACACCTAATGTGGGGCTCGATCCCATGACTCTGAGATCATGACCTGAGCTGAAATCGAGTCGAATGCTTAACAGACTGATCCACCCAGGTGCCTCAAGACCCCCCCACCCCCTTTTTAAGATTATTTATTTATTTATTCATGATAGTCACAGAGAGAGGAGAGAAAGGCAGAGACACAGGCAGAGGGAGAAACAGGCTCCATGCCACGAGCCGGATGCGGGACTCGATCCTGGAACTCCAGGATCGCGCCCTGGGCCAAAGGCAGGCACTAAACCGCTGAGCCACCCAGGGATCCCCAATAACCCTTGTTTTTAACTGAATCACAGAACTGTATTTCCTGGGATTGATTTCGATAGCCAAATGAATTGTTGAAGGAGTGAGAAATTTTTTTGAGGCAGAAATAAACACATTTTGTTAGTACAAAATTAAAAGACCTGAATAGTTTTATCATATTTCCAAATTTTATCAGAGCAGAATTAAAATAGCAAAACCAAAGACAACAATGATTCAGAAAATTAAATATATGCAGGTTGTAAATAGACAATTTATTATTTCGATGATTAATCATAATAACACCACTTAATTTGTGTCTGAAAAAGATATCTCTGGCAAGATTTGGCAAGAACATTTGGGAGTGAAAGTTTTTTTCTTTAATGCCAAGGAGAGAAAAATCTACATTAAAATAGAGATACACACACAAAAATTAAAATAAAATACAGACACATATATGTGTCTTTCAAAGTGGATAGCTATCCATGTCCATAATACAGAGAGGAGTAAATTGAAGATGTTGGAATCTGAGCTGCCAGGTTGGAAGGGCTTAGTAGGGCTTCGCTCAGCAGGCCTAGGGGGCTGGGAGGAAGCCCCATCTTGCTTTTGGCTGCACCCATATCCAACTATTAGTTAGCTTTCAAGATGACTAAGGGAGAATGCCTGCTAGAGATAAGATGAAAATGACCACCAGTTTTAAGGAAAGATCTAGGTTTTTCACTTTTTGTGCCCCCAAGAGTAAAAGCAGGGATAATTTCCAAGCAACAGAGGCAAAACAAAATTTGACTTACTCTTCACTTTTTTTCTGGAGCAAAATCTGATTATGTCATTCCGTTTCTGCTGTTGCTTTTGCTCAAGTACATGAGTTACAGGCTCTGGTCTGGTGAAAAATGCCGTGGAGGGCTCTTGGCAATTATCATTATCAATGGGTGGAAAGCTAGTAGGTGGCTCTAATACAATAATAAGATCTACTGATCATCAGAACCTGTCATGGGGTCAGGCACTCTGCTAACTGCTTTACATCTGAAATCTTATTTGATAATTATTGTATTGTTCCCATGAAATAGGTATTTCTATCTCTATATTTTTGGGGAGAAAATGGAGATTTTGAGATAATAAGCTATTGTTTTTTACTCATTTGTTCATTCCATCTACTGTTCCAATGACTACTAAGCAGAGTCCCTGTTCTGTACAAGGTACATGTTCATCTCCAAAGCTATCACATCCTCCTATGATCTGGAACCATCTCTTGTACCTGCCTAGAAACCTTGCTCCATCTTTTATTTTGTCCAAATGTGGCATCAAGATGTTTCCCCCATCATATTAAAATCTCTTTAACCATTACAAAATTGCTTAAAATTTTTAAAATTTAACTTTAATACTAGTGTAGTGAATATATAGAGTTATATTGGTTTCAGGTGTACCATATGGTGGTTCAACTGTTCCATATATTACTCAGTGCTCATCACAAGTGCACTCCTTAATCCTCTTCACTCATTTCAACTCATCCCCCAGGCCCCCTTCCCTCTGGTAATTATCTGTTTGTTCTCTATAGTTAAAAGTCTATTTTTTGGTTTATCTCTTTTTTCCCCTTCATTTACCGTTTTGTTTCTTAAATTCCACATATCAGTGACATCGTATGGTATTTGTCTTCCTCTGACTGACTTATTTTGCTTAGCTTAATACACTCTAGATCCTAAAATTGAATTTGCCTTTCTAGCTATTTCATCTCTCTCTTGCTATTTGAAGGTAAACCTCTTAAAATGATGTGCACTCATTTCCACTTCTTCACATATTCACTCTCGACCCAATGCACCTCATTCTTTCCCACTACTAAGTGGAAACTGCTCTACCCAAAGTTATCATTAGTTTTCCAATCATCAAAAAATATACACCTTCTTCTGTATCTTACACAATCACTCTGATATCTGACCCTGTGGACCATTCTCTCCTTTGAGTTTTCCCCTCCCCTGACTTCCTTCTTTCTCTTATCCTCTAGCATTTCATCCTCAGTCTCCTTTGATGACTTACCTTCTTGACCTAACCCTGAAATATCAATCTCTCCCAGAGTCCAACCTTTGGTCTTTTGCTTTTCTTATTTATTCACTATTGGTAAACTTGCCTAAACTTGGTGATGCCCAAATTTACATCCACTGTTCAGATTTCTTTTCTTAACTTCAAAATCAAAACTACAGCCACTAGCTGATCCTTTCTATTTCATTGTTTTACACATAGCTGAAAAATCAATCAAAAACTGGACTCTATACCTTCTCCTGTAAAATTGTTCTTTCCATTGTTTTATCGGTAAGACTATGGCATTCAGTCACCTAAAACAGAAAACTAGAATTAGTCTAAATCCTTCCCTCCTTCAACCCTCCCCCCACTTTTACCCCCTTTTGTCTACTTCCTACCTTTTGTTTGGAACACTTTCTCTCCTTTCCATCCCTACTTGTTACTGCTTTAGTTTGCTTCTTTTTTTTTTTTTTTTTTTTTTTTTTAATTTTTATTTATTTATGATAGTTACAGAGAGAGAGAGAGGCAGAGACACAGGCAGAGGGAGAAGCAGGCTCCATGCACCGGGAGCCTGACGTGGGATTCGATCCCGGGTCTCCAGGATCGCGCCCTGGGCCAAAGGCAGGCACCAAACCGCTGCGCCACCCAGGGATCCCTTAGTTTGCTTCTTTATCTCTTCCTGCCTTGATCACTGTATTAATCTCCTGCATTTTCTCCCCGCTTTCAGATTTTTTTTCTTCACAATTTGTCTTTCACAGGACTTACAGAGAGATATTAAATGCAAATCAAAGCATGGCACTTCCATGATTAAATTCTATTAATGGGTTTTCATAGGCTTCAGGAAACTCTAAGCTGCTGAGTTTGGCATAGAAGGCATTTCATAATCAGGTCTATGTCTTTCTTTCTAGCTTTATTTATCATTTACTTCACATGCCAGTCTCACCCCAGACAACTTGAAATGTAGACTACTTGGCATTAAAGGTACTTGAGACATGATCTTCCTGGTATTTTCACCTTTATTCCTTCTTCCCTTGAGACAGTTGTTCTCCTCTTTCACCGTCTTCTATGATTCCTTTAGATTTGCGACAGGTTGACCTTATCTTGCTTCTAATCTGAGCTAGATTACTTCTCTCTTCTTCGATTCTATGATCCACAGATTATTTTTTATCTTTAACATAACATTTACAACCCTTCACTCAAAGAATTGGTAAACTTATTTCTTTCAGAAATAGAGTGTTAATTTGTTGAGGGCTTTTATCTTTGTTCCTGGCACACAGTAGGGATTCAATTTATTAATTGAATAGTGTTATCAAATGAATGAATGAATGAATTGGCCTGAGTCTGTTCTTTAAATACTCTACTGGAATCTTCTTAGTTTTTTTCTAAATGTCATAGCAGAAATCTCTTTTCTTTCTAAGAAATATCATGGAGGAAATCAGAGCATTTTGTACACCTTTTTCCCCTTTTATTTTATGGAGGGCATTGTTTTCTCTTTGAGTTTCTCAATAATAGTATTACCCACACCACTATTTCTGAGCAAAGTAGACCCTCGGTGACAGAGAGCTTAGGTAAAGATTTTGAGAAAATCAGCCACAGGGGAATTCTCATTACTTGGTAAATTAAAGGTTGTCCTAAAGCAAGTCCAGTTTATGAGATGCCCTCAGCCTGTGTGAGGTCTGAGACTCTGAAGTTGTAGGACGCTTGTTTGTTTCCTGTCATTTATTTACAAATCTCTAGCATAAGGGAGAAAATATTTTTATGAAATAGCTTCTCTTTATGTGTAATGTTAGGGAAATAGTTTAGATTTGGAGTTTTACAAAAAATCTAACATTCTGTAGTTAAGAGAAATAATGTTTACAAATGTGTTAGCTATGCATCAGATCAGCATAACCAATGACAACATCATGAATGAAGGCTAACACATTACATTAGAATTGGAAGCTTTCCTTTCTTCATAGAGTGAGGGGTGATGGCTATTTCTCCATACTAGCCATCTAATTTTTCTATTCCCACTTATTTAGCACTCCATGATTGTGGGATGTTCTACCATTTTCTTCCTTTTTCTCTCCAACTTTCAACTTAATATTTTTTACCTCCTCCCCTTGATAGAGTCTGGAGCAAATTTTCTGGGGCAAAATAAAAAGACCTCTTCTCCCCATTCTCAACTAATGGGCTTTTTATTTCTCTGAACGTGGTCATATATCATTCATTCTCATCTTTTAAAAAAATCAATATCGGTTTTATTTTCTCTCTCTCTCTCTCTTTGCTTTGAAAAAAATTCACTTGCTTGTAATCTTCTAGGGGCTTCCTCATCCTTGAATTTATTCACAAATCATGTAAAAAGACTTTAAGTTCCTGCATTTATTCATTAATCTAGAAAGTTTATTTATCACCTACCATAGATCAGCCACTTCGGATGTATTAACAAACACAACAGACACAAGTTGCTGTTCTGTGACCTTACATTTTAGTGAGGGAGGCATACAATACTTAACAAACACAATAAATGAATGTGGATTATTGGATATTGTAAAGATATGAAGTGGTTGCAACTTGAAATAGAAGGTTTACAGTGTCATCAAAAGGATTAAATATGGGTAAAGACTGAAGTAGGTGAGGGAAGTAATCCCAGATATCTGAAAATTTGCATTTTTAGAGAGAAAAGCAAGTTCAATGTCCCTGAAATGTTGATGTCCACCACATGTGTGAGCAACAGCAAGGAACCATTGTAGGCGAAGAGGAATAGGGGAAGGGGCGAGCGGGGTGGTGAAGACAGAGAAGGAACAGTAAGCAGATCATTAGGATCTAAGGACTTTGGCTTTTATTCTGAGTGAGATGAAAGCCTTTGAAAAGTTTTACACCAGCTCTTGGTATATTCTGATAAATTATTTTAAAATATCACTCCAGATGCCAGTTTAGAGCAGTTTGATGAAGATAAAGTAGAGGCAGGGAGAGCTTTTGGAGGCTACTGCCCTAATCTAGATGGAATGCCATGGCAGCTTGGAACAGGGTAGAAGATGTGGACAGAGGGAAAATTTGTTTCTCCAGATGATTTTTAAAAAGTGAGTCTAATAGGATTTACTGAGGGATTCAATGTAGAATTTCAGGGAGAGAGAAAAAAATCAATTCAAAAATATCTATTCATCCCCACTAGGAATGATTCTAAGATTTTTTTTTATTTTTTTTATTTTTTTTATTTTTTTTAGATTTTTTTTTTAATAACTAGGATGGAATTGCCAATGGAACAGGGAAAATTCAGTGGAGTGGGATGGGAGGAAAAAAAACAACCCAGATGTTCAGCTTTGGAAATGTTGAATTTAGGATGTCAAAGTCCTAGTGAAGATGTCAAGGAGGTAGTTGGATTGATGAATCTGGAGTTTGGTTTGGGCGAGATTTACAGTTGAGAGTTGCCATCAACACATCGAGGCTATATAAGCCCTAAGACTGGTTGAGGTCCCGAGAGAGTGTGGGAATGTAGAGTAGAGCACCAAGACTCTGTTTAAACATTAAACGATTCAGAAAAAGATGAAGACTCAGAAGAGGAAACTAAGAACAGAAGTCCATTGTGAGGTGAGAGAAAGCCAGAGTGGGGCTCCCTGGGAGTTAATAGAAGGAAGAATATGCCAAGGAGAGAAATATCAATTTCATACAATCCTTCAGATGAGTCAAACAAGATAAAGATGAAGGTCATTGAAAGTCACTAGGGAGGTCATCAGTGACTTTGACAAGCTAATAGTTTTCATGGAGTGGTGAGGGAAAAGCCTGCCTGAGAGGGTTTTTGACAGCCTGATGGGAGAGGAAATAGAGGCAAGTATAAACAATTTGTCCTGGGAATTCGACTGCAAAGGGTAGGTCAGAAAAATTGGGCATTAACTGGTTGGGGAAATAACATTAAATGAATATATTTTTTCCCATTAGAACAAATAACTTCTTTCTGAATGCTATTAATGACAATGGTTCATTAAAAAAGAAAATATTAATGATGGGGAAAAGACAGGTTAGAAAACTTAGAGTGATGTTTTTGAGAAGGCAGTGCCAAAATCTAGTGCCCAGGTTGGGGGGCTGATCTTATCAATAGTAGTAGGTAGGAAGACAGTCTATGAGTTTGGTTGCTAGTCAGGAGATTGCTGTGGTGGTGGGAAGTCTGAAAATTCTCTTCGAATGGGCTTACATTTAACAACTTTTTCTTTGTTAAGAATAATTCACACAAGGGGTGTCTGGGTGGTTCAGTAGATTAAGCATCTGCCTTCAGTTCAAGTCATGATCTCACTGTCCTAGGATCCAGCCCCTCGAGGGCTCCCTGCTCAGCCGAATGAATTTTCAAACTTTCTAGTGAATATGGATTTTGTTTTACATTTCCCTGGAAAGTAATGAAGTTGAGCACCTTTTTGTATGTGTATTGGCCATTTGTGTACGTTTTTCTATAAAGTATCTGTGCAAGTTTCTTGCCCTTTTTTTCTGAGGATCTTTCCTATCAACAAGGGATCTTTGTAAGTTTTGGATATCAGCCCTCAGCTGGTTATTTATGTTGAAACTGTATTTTCACTCTCTGTTGTTTGCCTTTTAACTCTATTAATAGTACCTTTGGGTCGCTGACATTCTTAATTTTAATATAGTCCTACTTATCAGTTCTTACCTTTTTGCTTAGTGCTTTCTCTGTACTACAAGAAACTTTTCCTATGCCTGATTAAAAAGATATTATCTTCTAAAAGCTGTATTGATGGTTTCTCACATTTAGATTTATAATTGACCTGGAATTGATGATGATGTGAGATAAGGTCAAAATTAATGTGATTTTTTTTTTATAAGGAAATCCAATTTTCTCAGCATCACTTACTAAAAAGATCATTCCTTTCCCACATCTCTGAAGGGCCATATTAGCCTGAAAATAAATATCTATAAATGATTGAGGAGCTTTCTTCATCTGTTCCTTTTATTACTCTATGCATTTCCTTTTTATCAATACCATACTATCTGATTAATGTTGCGCCCACACACATACATCTTCTTAACAAATGTTCATGCACATATATATACACACAAACTCATATTTGTTAAATACTGCTGTACTTTTATTATGTCTTAGAAGTTATATCTATTCAAATCTTTCTACACGTTTATCACTTCTATGGCTTGTCATTCCTGTGTAAACTCCTTGCTGAACTCCACCTCCTTTTGTTTCCCTTCTGTCTGAAAAACACCTTTCATATTTATTTCTTTTAGTGCAAGTTGGCCTGTGCTAAATGTTCTGTTTCCCTTTTTTTTTTTAATTTTATTTATGATAGTCACAGAGACAGAGAGAGAGAGAGAGAGAGAGAGAGAGAGAAAGAGGCAGAGACACAGGCAGAGGGAGAAGCAGGCTCCATGCACCGGGAGCCCGACATGGGATTCGATCCCGGGTCTCCAGGATCGCGCCCTGGGCCAAAGGCAGGCGCCAAACCACTGCGCTACCCAGGGATCCCTCCCTTTTTTTGGAAAATACCTTTGTTGTACCTTCACTTTTGAAGAATGTGTTCTTTGGGTGTAGCGTTTTATGTTGGCAGCTATTTTTTAAAAAATATTTTATGTATTTACTCATAAGAGACACACAAGAGAAAGGCAGAGACATAGCAGAGGGAGAAGCAGCTCCCCGCAGACAGCCTGATGCAGGACTTGATCCCAGGACCCTGGTATCATGACCTGAGCCAAAGGTAGATGCTCAACTGCTGAGGCACCTAGGTACTCCTCGTCTTACATTCTTTGTGAAGGTATTAACCGGGAGGTCTTCTGTGATTTCTGTTGAAAAATCTCCTGTGGTCTAATTTTCTGGGTGCTTTCAAATTAATCTCTTTTTGTCCGTGATGTGATTATAAGATTTTTTATGTTTCTGGTTTTCAACGTTTTAAAATGATGTACTTTTTTTTTTTTTTTTAATTTATACTGCTGTGGCTCACAGTGCTTCTTGAATCTTCTCATCTAATTCATCAATTGTGGAAATTTTTCCACCATTTACTTACCTCTTTTGAAATGTGGCTTGGGTCCTATTTTGCTTTCTCTCTGGGACTTAATTACATGTATGTTAGATGGCTTTTTCCCTCTATTTTGTATCTCCTGTGTTTCTTTTGTTCAGAATATTTTCTTCTGCTTGCCTTCTGGTTCAATACTATTATTTAAGATCTCTCTTTTTTTTTATTTTAAAGACTGATTTATTTACGAGAGAGGGAGAGAGCTAGAGAGAGAGCACAATGGGGAGAAAGGAGGGGCAGAGGGAGAGGGAAAAGCAGGGGTCCCCATGAGCAGGAAGCCCGACTGGGGGCTGGATCCCAGGACCCTGGGATCATGACCTGAGCTGAAGGCAGATGCTTAACCAACTGAGCCACCCAGGAGTCACCTTTAAGGTCTGTTTAATTTGCTGCTAAAGGTATCCATTGGATTCTTAATATTGGTTAATATATTTTTTAGTTCTAAAATGATCTTTATTTACCATTTTCAAAATTCATTTGAAATTCTCTACCTTGCTTATGCTAAGCTTTTTTTGTATAGTTATTTTAATGCCAAAAACCTAATAACACTGCTTTCTATGTATCTATTTTCTTCTGTTTCTTTTTTTAATTTATTTTTATTTTTTTAATTTATTTTTTATTGGTGTTCAATTTACTAACATACAGAATAACCCCCAGTGCCCATCACCCATTCACTCCCACTCCCCGCCCTCCTCCCCTTCTACCACCCCTAGTTCGTTTCCCAGAGTTAGCAGTCTTTACGTTCTGTCTCCCTTTCTGATATTTCCCACACCTTTCTTCTCCCTTCCCTTATATTCCCTTTCACTATTATTTATATTCCCCAAATGAATGAGAACATATAATGTTTGTCCTTCTCCGACTGACTTACTTCACTCAGCTCTGTGTTTCTTTTTTATTAAAATTCATGTGATATTGTCTCTTTTCACACATGCTTTTTTGGTTAAATGATGGATATTGTATGTAATTTTTTTTTTTTAATATTGAGGCTAATATCTTCCTTCAGGGAGGATATAATTTTGCTTCTGGGAGGCATCGAGGGGCACCAGCAGTTTGAATCACCTAATCCAATTTCAGGGATTGAAATAATTTAAGCCTTATCTATTTCTGGGTTTGCTTTATTCTTATGGAATAGCTAAAATATGGCAGTTTACCAGGGTCTCTCCTTCTTGGTTGGACCTATTTTCCAACATATGTCTCCCTAAGCCGAGAGGATATTGAAAGTGCTATTCAGCTGCTCAGCCTCTCACACGCCTCATCCTGAATTGGTGGATGTCCTTGGGATAAATGCAACCTCAGTTACCTGAGTTTTTTTCTTCTAGAGCAAATGCCACAGTTCTTCATTATCTTATTAGTTCTATCTTGCTTTCAAAAAACTTTCGTGTGGGGGATCCCTGGGTGGCTCAGTGGTTTAGCGCCTACCTTTGGTCCAGTGTGTGATCCTGGAATCCTGGGATCGAGTCCCACATTGGGCTCCCTGCATGGAGCCTGCTTCTCCTTCTGCCTGTGTCTCTGTCTCTGTCTCTCTCTCTTTCTCTCTGTCTCTCGTGAATAGATGAATAAAATCTCAAAAAAAAAACTTGTGTGTGTATTTTTTCCCATGGTTTACTTTTAATGGGAAAATTTTAGAGTCCCCTTTCACTTGAAATGGCATTACTTATTACTTCAATTTTTTAGTCTGGTAGGAAGCAAAGACATTAGTTTTGTACAAGGAAGGGAGAGGAAGTGCTGGAGGTTTGAAGAGCAAGAATAATAAGGTGGGAGAGTCAATTGCCATAGTGAGAGAGTAAATAAACTAAGGACTTATAGTATGATTGCTGAGTATTATTAAGAACATGGTGGGATTTATGGTTATTAATTAAAAATGGTACCAGGAAGTATGGTTGCGTTTTCTTTTGCTATGTTCTTTTGTTATACAGTTCCAAAGAGCACAGGTGGTGACTGGTGTTATTCAGGTTTGTGGTTTTGTCAATTAAGTCTGACAAAGACTATGATGGGCAAGGGAATTGAGTGTCTATGCTAGGAGTGATTAAAATGATTGACTATGAAATTTAATCCATCTCCCTCTGCCTATGTCTCTGCCTGTCTCTCTCTCTCTGTTTCTCGAATAAATAAATAAAATCTTTTTAAAAAAATGGGCAGCCTGGGTGGCTCAGCGGTTTAGTGCCACCTTCAGCCCAGGGCCTGATCTTGGAGACCTGAGATCGAGTCCCATGTGGGGCTCCGTGCATGGAGCCTGCTTCTCCCTCTGCCTGTGTCTCTGCCTCTCTCTCTCTCTCTCTCTCTCTCTCTTTCTCTCTGTGTGTCTCTCATGAATAAATAAATAAAATCTTAAAAAAAAAGAAATTTAATCCAGGTGAGGAGGGAAGAGAGGAGATCATGAAGGTGAGAGATATTAAAGACTGTGGGCAATCAGTGAATTGAAAGTACTCATGGGATAAGAAGAGTATTGGCCTTGGAGTACTGAATAATTGAGCTGGAAAGAGGAGGAGCTCAGAGAGAGGGATGCATGGAATTGAGATTATGGAGAGTTTGGGGGTATGGATAAGAACAAGGTCTGAGATAGGTCCTTAAGAAGGAGAAGTCACTGAGATAAATGGAAGTCAAATTAAGAGAGAGGAGTTCAAAGATAGGGCTAGAGTATTGGAAGGAATATTTATGTGCATAGTGAAATGGCCAGTAATTAAGACAGGGGTACCTCTGGAGTGTTAGTGGGCCATGAGGTGTGAGAAGAAATGAAAAGAAATAAGAAGATGGAAGACAAATCATAAGAGTCTCTTAACTATAGGAAACGGAGGGTTACTGGAGGGGAGGTGCGTTGGGGGATGGGGTAAGTGGGTGATGAGCATTGGGTGTTATATGCAACTGATGAATCACTGAACTCTACCTCTGAAACCAATAATACACTATGTATTAATTAACTGATTTTAAATAAAATAAAACTAAAAATAAAAGTACTATTTAAAAAAGGTGTTAATGGAAAAAAAAGAAATGAGAAGATGGAATCTGGGTGTTGGTAAGCAACAAGAACAATGAGTGGTGGGTGGTATAATCTCATAGGGTGTTAAGCAGGGAGAATGGTCTGGAAGCACTGATAAGGACAAACTGGATAGCTACTTCATGTCTGGTTTTATTGGTAGGAGGCTGAGGGAGAAACTACCCACATCACCTGAGAAGGCTGAAGGAGGGAAATCCCATCTAAAGGGGGAGGATCAGATTTCAGTTAATGCAAGGAAAAGAGGACTCTTTCGAGAAGAGTTTGAGGATATGTGATATTTTTGTGTTGAACTATAGACTCTAGGAGACACTGCAAGCTTCTGTACATCTACATTGAAAAGCTACTGTTGGGAATAAGGAAGAAAATGTATGTGAGAGTATCAAGCACCATGCCTCACCTAGAGCATGGTTAAGTGGTAAAGTCTCTTCACTTTAGTAAAATACCAGCCTTCACATTGTTTAGGTCTAAAATGTGTCAAGAGAGAAGTTTGGCAATTTATTTAGACCTCTTCATAATAAGCACTAATTAAGCATGTGCTCTTTTTACACACACACACACACACACACACACAGTGTATAATACTTTACAAATGCATAAACTAAATTGCCTTTGGCAGCAGATCACAGAAAATACAGCTAAAATGGCTTAATTTATTATTTATCAACGCAAACAACAAAAGGTCTACGGTAGGGTGACTTCATGTTTTTTTAATTAAGAATTCAATGACATCACCAAGGTCATAGCTTCATATTTTCTGTTTTTCTATTACGCCACATTCAGCATTTTAGATGGTTTTCTGGTGCTGGCTCTCTTTATTAACCCAAGAAAGCTGGTGCAATTGCAGCCACCACATCTAGGTATTCTAGTGGATAAAAAGTAATGTTTCCTGCTGTGTGTGACTTTTCAACAGTGAGAACTCTACATCGTGCTTCTCCTCAAGTCTCACTGTGCAGAACTTCACCTCGCACCCACACCTAAACCAATTACAGTCAAGGCCATGAGGCCGCCATATAATTGGTTTAGACCAAACTGGATCCTCACTCTGAGCTTCCTGCCTTCTTCCCTGAAGGACATAGCTACATGTTGAATAAAATCAAGACTTTGTTAGCCTGAAAGAAGTCGTTCCAAAAGTTCAAACAGTTGTTTTTTATATTACTTGTTACCATTATGCTATATAAATATATGCAGAGATAATGTATAAACAGACATAGAATGTACTGATTTTCTATTGGTGCACATTAAATTACCACAAATTTAATTTTAAAATAACACATACTTATTATCTCACAGTTTTCATGGGTCTAGAGTCCAGACAAATAATCTTGCTTGAGTCAGGCCCAAAGTCTCATTTGGTTTTAATCAATGGTTGACCACAGTGAGATTCTCATGTGGCAATCAGGGTCCTCTTTGAAGCTGATTCAGTTTATTCCCAGAATTCAGCTCCTTGTGGGTATAGTAATGAAGCTCCACTTTTTCTTGGTGGCTGTCAGCTAGGGGCTGCTCTCAGCTCTTAGAGGTTGCCACAGTGTCTTGTCATGTGGTCCCATAGATAGTTCACAGCATGGATGATTGTTTTTTTCCAGGCCACCAAAAGGGTGCTGAATTCCAAGTCTCTCCAAACTGCAACAGTCTTATATAATGTTACGTAATCAAGAGCAACTATCCCATCACATGCACAGGTCCCATGACACCCCAAGGGAGGGGGGAATTATACAAGATGTATATACCAGGGAGTGGGAATTTTGGAGTCTGTTTCACATTCTGCCTACCAAAATATGAATGTGGTTTGTGATCATAGTTATGTAAGTTTTCATGCCCTTGCAGATTTACTTTTATAAAAGGGGAGTCTTCCATTTCCCTGCATTTAGTACCTAAACTTCTACTATCCAAGTATAATAAGCACTATGCCCTCGAGGAGCACAGAAATAAAGTGATTTACTACAACAAATCCCTAGTAATAACCAATTGCTCCAAATTAAAATTGGAGTCCAGAAAAAAAAAAAAAGCCTTTGGAAGTATAGTTGGGAGTACAATCTCTTTGGGAGTCAATCTCTTCTTTGCCTATTTACTTTAAAAAAATTCTAATTTCTCCTCCTAAAGTAAAATTTCTGTCTATGAATCCTGTCCTAGAATATCCCCTTTCTTCTACTATCCTGCTGCGATTTGTCTCTTTTCTCCCTTTGCCAGCCTGAGATTTTCTCAGCTGGGCAGCTTGAGGTTCTGACTTGGGATCACCTTTTCTGGGGCACATATGCTGGGACAGAGTCAAGACAGTTCTGAGTGGAGAAGTTCTCTAAGCCAGATAAATAAGAAAAAGGCTCAAGTCAACATCATGGACTCATGAACTGATAGTTTTAAAATTATTTTAATGAATGTAATAAGTGGTTATGAGGTGAGGATCTTATTCAGATCCTGATTCAAACAAAAAAACTACAAACACATTTGAAGACAATCTGGGGGAAGCCCAGGTGGCTCAGCAGTTTAGGGCCACCCTCGGCCCAGGGCATGATCCTGGGGACGGAGGATCCAGTCCCACATCGAGTTCCCTGCATGGAGCCTGCTTCTCCCTCTGCCTGTGCCTCTGCCTCTCTCTCTCTCTCTCTCTCTCTCTCTGTGTCTCTCATGAATAAATAAATAAAATCTTTTTAAAAAATTTTAAGGCAATCTGGGAAATTTGAATGTGAACGTGTACTGGGTATTAGATAATATTAAGGAATCTTCTTATTCTTTTAGGAATTATGATGGTCCTAAAGATTGTAAGAATGTTTATAATTTTTAAAAATCTGTTTATGGTGGCTGGGGCTCAAATTAATAATTGAGAGAGAGAGAGAGAGAGGAGGCAGCATGATGGGAGGGTAGGGGAAAGAGAACAATAGATGAAGCAAATTCTTGATAATTATTGAATCTTGTGAGAAGTATACATGGAAATTCATTTTCTTATTTTTCATATGTTTTAAATTTTTCATAATAAAACATTTTAAATTGGGATTTCCGACATTGCTGCTAAAACTTAATGTATTTAGCCTCTTCTCCACTTGAATGCCTTTGTAAAAACTAAAAGAATGCTTTAATGCTATAGTAGGATGCTTATTTTCCTTCTATATCTCTAATAAGAGACATAAGCAATAAGATGATAAATGTACTTAAAACAGATACCATCTAGATTGATTATTAAAGTTATCTCCCTCTACCATTTTAAAGGTTACATCTGAATTGTCTTGAAGTCGACAGTCTTGGGATTTGTGTGGAATCAGATTTTTTTTTCCTTTTTTCTCAATGCTTTCAGAATATTTTTTGAATTCACTTGGCAAGGTATCTGAAGGTTTGCCTTTATTTATTCATAAATCCCTGAGTTCTGTCTGCACATTTGGCAGCAACACCATTATGAAACCAGCTTTCTGAGTAGATCCTGTTCTTCCACATATCGGAATCATTCATAGAGTCCCAGACATAAAGTGTGTTACAGAGACAACCTAAGTAAACAAATTGTGGTGGACAGATGTGCTAAAAAGTCTTAGGAAAGCGCTTCTGTGTTGTCTTCGCCCCAGTATGAAAATACAATTGCCATCTCCCTCTACAATAGCCCAACCCACCCACCTACATTGATGGGTTATCAAAGTTCCACTTTGCCTCTTGTTCTGTCAATTTCTGTGCTCTATACGGTGGAATATTACTTCCTCCTGATTAGTGTGCCACTGAATGGCCACCTGTCGTCAATGTTATTAGTAAGACTTTTCTACTTGTTTTTATGCAGTAAAGTTGATGGAGCTCCATTAGGAGTTGAATTGTGCATCCTCCCCACCAAATTCATATATTTAAGTCTTAACCAAAATAGTTCAAAATGTGACTTTATTGGGCAACAGAGTCATTGCTCATGTAATTAATTAAGACGAAATTACTAGAGTGAGCCCTAGTCCTTACAAAAAGAACACCTTGTAAAGAGAAACAGACCACACAGAGGGAAAACAATGCAAAGATACAGCAAGAAGGTGGCCATTCATTAGCCAAGGGAAGGAGCCAACCTTGCCAACACCTTGATCTTGGACTTTCAGCCTCCAGAACACTGAGACAGTAAATCTGTTGTTGAAGCTTCTCAGTCTCTTCTTTGGTTATGGCAATCCAGAAGATTAATACAAACTCCAGATGAAGGTTAGATGACTTTTTCTTTATATTGCCATGTTGAGCCTTTATTTTTTGCCTGTGTGCAGGCTTCAGGCATTCTTAAAATCTACATCAGTAAAACTATCTGCATCACTCCTTTAGGGTGTGTCTACAAAGCACCTGAATGAAATGAAATATCCATTACTTTTGACTTGCACATGATCAGTTCCAAACACAGACAAAGAAAAGTCCAGGTTTAGTGCTGAGCATCAAGCTCAGCTCTCGTTATTGGCCATCTCTCCTTTGGCAGTCTCCACCTTTAGTTATTTATCCCAGTTGGTTTTCTTTCTCTTCTATGTGGGGAGCAGAGGGTACAATACTAAACACAAGATTATGACAGTTTTATTTGAATTGGTATTTTATGTAATAAAATTGCTTTTTTGTATCAATTATACCTCTAAAGTCTAGTTGGAGAGAATAAAAATAAAGTAAGATAAAAACAGAGAGGTAGGCAAACCAGAAGAGACTCTTAACTATGAAAAACAAACTAGGTGTTCCCAGAGGGGAGGCAGGTGGGGGGATGGTGTATCTGGGTGATGGGCGTTAAGGAGGACAATGATGTAATGAGCACCGAGTATTATATACGGCTGATGGGTCATTGAATTCTACCCTTGAAGCTAATTACACACTACATGTTAACTAAGTTGAATTTAAATTTAAAAATTATAAATAAATAAATTAATAAATAGAAAAGGACTTCACCAGACCAAGAAATAAAAGTAAGTTTTCTCTGTAACGTGAGTCTTGTATCCTTTATCTATTACTCGTATGACCCTGGGTAAGTCCCTGAATGCTTCCAAATTTCAGATTACTCACATTCAAAATAGATGTAATCAGTCATAAGAATCTTTAAGAAATAAGGTAAGGTAGCCAATATGCATAAGTTCTGAGAATACAAAGCACTGTGGAAATGTAAGACATTAAATCATTAGGTCTTTAAAGGCAGGGTCTTACATTACTATAAACAAATATTCTAGCATATTGCCTTGCTCATGGAATCAATTTAGGCTTGAGAAACTTCAATAATTGTTTTAAAACAGTTGGAAGTTAAGACAGGTTAGTAATTCCTCCTTCTTCCAGAAATTAACTGAGGTTAAACATGAAGTATTATTCTATTACTATTAGTGGCAGATTATGTTTTTCAAAAATACCCCTTCCAATACATTTATCTTGTCCTACATGCTCTTCTTATAATGTGTCTGACTCTCCTCCCACTGGAGGATAGGTCTATCTTTCTTCCCCTTGTGACTGTCCTGACCAGTTAATGACAGGTGATGTTATGTGCCTTCTGACCCGAGGTAATAAAAGGATATAACATCCCTACTCCATCTCTGTTTCTTTTGTCTTTCTGTCTCTGTCTTTCTGTATCTCTCTGTCTGTCTCTGTCTCATTGTCTCTATCTGAGGATACTTGCCTTTGGAAGCCAGCCATCATGTTACAAACAAGCTCAGATCATATGGAGAGCCATGTAGTCATTGGCTCAGCTAAAATCTCAGCCTGCGTCAACCACTAAACTCATGGGAGAATAAGCCTTTAGTTGATTAGAGCATCTTCTTCAAGTTCCACTTGAGACCCTAGACATCATGGAACAAAGACGGGCTGACCTTATTGTGCCCTGTCACACTTTCTGATTCTCAGAAACCTTGGAAGATGACAAATAGCAATTGTGTTATTTGGGGGATAACCAATACATCAGTATATTTCGTTTAGAGAAATAGCATCCTTATTGCACCCTGAATTAACAAGTCACACTCTGTTCATGGCAAAGAAACTACCAAAGGGCTCTGACTCACTTGGCTTTCCTCACAGATAGAAGAGGAGTTGGAGATTTTCCTGTTTGAGACCAACAGGAGAAGGAGAGGGGGAGTGCCCTTGTTTCCATAAAATGATGATGTCCTGATTTTAATGTCTAAGTGGATTGTGGGCTGTTTCCAACCTTGAATCAGAAAAGTCACTTGTGCCATGGAGCGGGATTAGTACAGAGGCAAAAAGATAAGCAAGAAGAGTTTACTCCTAGGGATGTGAACTGCTATTTAGCAGTGTCAAAGTGGGATAAGTGGCCACCAGTAGTGAATAAGTATCATTTAAAAATCAGAAAAGGGAAATCAGACAATCATTTTTAACTCAATTTAATGACTATTTTTTAAAAATGGAAAGGTCAATGTGTCTGTGTGTGTGTGTTTAATATTTCTAGCTCACATTGACTCACTCCCCAGTTATAACTTTCCTTCTCTTGCCTGACCTACTTCGTGTTAAACGTCACTGTGGTTATGAAAATCAGGGGCCTGATTAGCATCAGTAGTGGTCACTGGACCACTGAGAACACATGCAGTGGTTGCAAAGGAAGAAATCGGGGACAGAACTAATAATACTGAAATACTGAAAGGTGGAATCTGGTTCTGAGTAATGAGGATGTGGTTTCTAAAATCATCTGATGTGCTTCACCAGAGCTGATACAACTTTTCTTCATGGAAAAAAATAAGCATGAAAGTACTCCGTGGTTCTTTTGAAATCTGGTGTCATTTCACGATTGAATGACAGCGTTACTACTTACCCTTGCCTTTTAATTGACTTCCTTGGAGATTAATCGATAGGTTCACTCTTTGTTTTAGCAACTCCCTCCCCCCAAAGAACATTTCTTTTTTTTCTAGGTCTATGTTGCTACATTGTCAGTGTGTTTTACTACTTTGTCATGGGAGGGTTATATTTTTTTTCCCCTAGTTTTCAGATTTTATTTTGGTTTTTACTCAAGGTTTCTGGACTTAAGGATCATCAAGCCATGTAAGAAACATACTGACATCTTCAAAATCTGTTGTAAAACTGGATGGATATCTAATTTAGAAATTTGCTAAGGTCCTGCAATTTACATTCTTCTTGATTTCTTCGATTATTAAATCTTCCATAAAAAAATTCAGTGGTGAAATATTTTTAAACTTCAACTGTTTATTCCTTCCATAAACAAACGTAAGTGTAAGTTTTATTGCTGGGTAATCTTGTACTGAATCCAAGAGGTTATATCAATCCCTCCAGTGGAAAGAGCACTGGGGGAGGTGTCAACCACTGATCTTCTTGCCTTACAGCAAATATATTCTCTTTGATTTAACCTAGTCCAAGGCTGTCTCTTTGAGTCAAAACTTGTGTTGGCTATTTCAAATCACAGAGATACAACTTATCTACTGAAGAGTGCTTTAAAAGATGACTGACAAATTATAAGCAATTTCAGCTGCCTGTAAATATTTCTGGTGGATTGTTGAGATTGACCTTGAGACCAACCTTAAGCAATCTGGGTATTTGTCTCTCATATATTTCCCTGATGGGTATGAATATGACTTGCATTAAAAATGATGGATGTTGGTAATTTTGTATTAATTGCCACAGGAAAAAAAAACTTTAATCCCTTTTGATGGGTAGCACTGACCAGAAAGTGAGAGAGGGACTATATTTCAGTTAAATATTTTTCCTGGAAATTTTTGTGTAAACAAGGTTTGAATTGATGCCTTAGAATAGTTGAGAAAAACGTGTCATTGGCAATTGTCCTAGAATTACAAAATGTGCAAGAAAATGATGAAGTCACCTATTCAACTAAAGTAATCTCCAGGCACAAGAAAGAAAATAGGACATTTATTCTGTTTCACACTTTTCTTGGATCTGCTGTAGAGGAACTGAATCTCAGCAGGTTCTAAAAACAAGTACATTTGTGCTTATTCTTACTTATTTCTAGTATAATTTCTCTTATACTAGACATAAGCATTTATCGCTTTGTAATGTGAATTCCCCTCGTACAGTCTCTATGTTTAAATTTAATTAAATATACTTCTAAAATATTTTAAGAAATCAGTTCTTACTACTTCTATGTGCTTTAAAGAGGAGAGCATATAGCTTTTGGTATAGTTTAAAGCCCTGTTTGTGTGTGTGTGTGTGTGTGTGATCCTAGTGAGCATTCTTCTTACTGTATATTGAAAAACTTTGTAGAAGTAATTTTCTTCTAACAAAAGTCTATGCATGTTATGTTTAATCAGTTATGTTACATCTGACAAACCTAACAAGGATAAACTATTATTTGTTCATGCATGCAGAATATTTGCAATTTCACTTCTGTTTCAATATACTATTTTTTTTCCTTCTCTGAAACATATACCACATAGCAGAAAGTAGTCTAATCCCAGGACTAGAGTCAGGGGTGAGTGTAAGTGTAAGGTGGAGAGTTATAATGATTATGTGTACAGTTCAAGGTATTAGGAAGTATATATGAGTTAAATAATGAGCCAACTATTATCACTTAACATGACACAAGATAGTTTTATTTTTATATTATATTTTATGTGTACACAAATGGAAAATAAATTTACCCTATAAAAATATTATAATGTGCAGGTCCAAGAGGTTATTAATTAAAAGCATAAGTACTGGCTTCATAGCTCAAGGTTATTATGAAGCTGTACAGAGTAGTTGGATGGAGAATTTTTCAAAAATGCTAATTGAGATAAATACATTTCACACTTAATAATCAAGAAGTCTCCATTCATAAAGAAACGGTGTGTCTAGAGCTTACTATTTTAGTGAACTAATCTGAGAGATTCCCTAGTCTCATCATGTGGCACTTGAAATACTTCCTTTGGTTTCATGCTTCTACTCTTCCTACTACCTTGGGTATTTGTCATGATAAAGAGTTTCCAAATATTTCAGTTGTGCTTGTCTTGCTGCAAAAGTAGTAGATCTGACCCAAATGAAAAGACAAGAGTGTCAGTCTTCCTAAGCTGTGAACTGACAAATGGATACTTAGGTATTTGTAGTTTTCTCAATGCTAATATCAGACCAATGGTTAGGGAAACACAATGAATTGCTAATAGGCAAGTAACAAAAGCATAGCCCCACACTCAGGTCACAGTGACAAAAATATCCATTCAAAGATTGTGTGTGAAATAATGGAACTTCACAAATGTCTGGGTTAGAGAAAGTAGAATGGAATAGTCTCAAACTGCAAGCACATAGCACTTTTGAATACCAGCAAAATTTGTCTTTAAGTCTTTGTATAGACTTCTCTTATCCATAACAAATTTCTGTCCTACACAGATATAAATGGGCAAAAACACTGTATTTATATCTTTTGTTGAGTTTTCTTGAAAATTTCCTTTGGGGGACTCTCTATTTGAGTTTTTAAGTCTATTATGACTAAGAGATTGCATTATTCCCATTAGTTAAAGAGTTAATTTAAAGAAATGATTGTAGATCTCTGAGTTAGAGCAAGGGAGACTTAAATTAAGATGTGGGCAATTTTAATCAAGACATGCTATATTCAGTAAACTCTGTAAGATCAGTGAAGGGAAAAAATGTATTAAGGTTAATCAGTTTTGAAGAAATGTAACTAGTAGATAATGTGCCCTGATTTTTTTTCTCTGTGACAGGTGTAATAAGCACAATCACTGTTCATCTATATTTCACTGGGCATAAATGCAAATTTCACATTTTCACAGAAGAGAGAATTTTATTACATTATATTGATTTAGAAATAATTCATTAACCTCTACTCCTTCTTTTCTTTACATATCAATCTGTCTCTATTCAAGGTTTTATCTTCATTTTTCAACTGGTTACTGTGAAGTGTCTTATATTGCAAGCTATTAAAAGACTGTCTTTTATACATTCAGCTGTGTCATTCTTGGCAAAACTTGTACTTATTTTCTATACATGCTTGGATATAGTTTGGGTGTTCAGGGATACTTATTCCATTTCCTTGAAGCTGCATATTTTGATAGCTTTATATAATGCAAAATATTTGTTGCACTCTTTTAAATCTCCACCAGTTTGTGAAAATGAGATATGTTTCTGTGTCCATTTTTTTCTTCCTCTTTCAAAATCGGGTCTGTCTAAATGTTGATGGATGTAATAATACTGAATCTGTTACATTAGATCAATGGCTTTCACTGTAGGAGGGGTGTTGAGTCACCCTCCCACTCTCAGGACATTTGGCGATGTCTAGAGACATTTCTGATTGTCACGAGTGCATGGATGGAGACTGCTACTGGTATCTATGGTTAAAGGCCAGCGATGCTGCTAAACATCTTACGGCATACAGGAAAGCCTCCCCAAACAAAGAGTTATCTTGTCCAAAATCGTAGCAGTGCTTAACAGTGCTTGAGGTAGAGAAATGCTATATTAGATTTGCACTAAAGACTATCTAGAGTCCATTACTTTCCAGAAGTGTGAAATCACATACAGCTTAACTTCCCTGTGCCTCTCCTTTCCTTTTTTCCATAAGAGTCGAAATTTAAGCACCAAATCAGAGATGCACAAAAATATTTAAGCATAAGGATGCTTATCAAAATTTTCTTTTTTAAAAATATTTATTTATTCATGAGAAACACACACAGAGAGAGAGGCAGAGACACAGGCAGAAGGAGAAGCAGGCTCCATGCAGGAAGCCTGACGTGGGATTCGATCCTGGGTCTCCAAGATCAGGCCCTGTGCCAAAGGCAGCGCTAAACCGCTGAGCCACCAGGCTGCCCAAAATTTTCTTTATAAAAGGTAGAAAACAACCTCAACTCTAACAATGCAAAATTTATAGGATTAATTATGGTGAACACATAATTGGAATATAATAGCACAAAAAAGATGTAGGAATGATATGGATCACATGTGTTGGAATAATATGGAAAGGGCTGACTTATAAAGCAAAAATTATTGTACCATGTAACATAGAGTCATCTAATATTAGAAAAAAAATAGTATATCTGTATGTTGTCTGTTTATTCCCAGAGAAAAAAATTGAAAACAAAAGATGTTAGTTATCTCTGGATTTATGAGTCAGCTCATATGTGCTCCCTTTTAATTTTAAAAATAGGAATGGTATTTAAAAAAGTGTGGATAGAAAGATTTGCTATGAGACTGAAGATAATTCCATGCAGCTGAGAGAGCACAACCCCAGGACCTGAGAGATGGGAGTTTGCATCCTTATCTGGCCACTTACTTGCTGTGTGACTTTTGGCCTCAGGTTTTTATTTGTAAATGTAACACCTCCATTGAATGTTTGTTTTGAAGATTAAATGATACTGTATATAAATCCCCCTGTCAAATTTTCCTTTCTTCCCCTTCCTTCAATAAGATAATTTAAAGCATTCTTAGGTTCTTGAAGGTATTTTACTCTCTATGTACTCCATACAGTGACCAACAGAGGTCTCAGATTTCAGACCAGAAAGGTAATTGCTAATTGATTTGTGACTGCACTGGAGAACTTGACCTGATGTTATATTCCCATCTCCACTGCCACCCTGATTTTCAGTTTCAATTCACCTGGGTTCAATTCTATCCAGTTCATCAGTTCAGTTCAGTTCAATTCAACTTATAACTATTAATGGGAGATTTATTTATTAGTATGATAAATACAAATATGAATAAGACAGGATCCCTCTTTATCACAGCCTCACAGTCTGTCAGACAAGGCAGATAGATACAGAAGAAACTCAAATACAAGGAAGTAAAGGGGTACAAAGTGTAAGTGAGTGGACAGGTAAGGGAGAGGTGAGAACATTTTGTAAAACTGAGGGCCAGTACTTGCAGTCTTCAAGAATGGGAGAAGTTAGTGGTGAGAAATGAGAATAATCCAGGTGTGCCCTTCATATTGCACAGACACTTTGGAGGTGTAGGTAGAGTGCAGACATTTTCTGGAATAGTGAAAGTTGTAATGTGACTAATATATAAGGGAATGCTCAAGAAGAATGAGAAATAGGCAGAAAAGGAAGACTTGGGGTAGATTAGCAGACAAAGAAGACTTGGGGTAGATTAGAGTGGTCCTTGACCATCGAGCCAAGGAAACTAGGTTTTCTTTTGTGTGCAATGGCAGGGGGGCTCACTGAAAGTTCTTAATGGGGAAGTGACACAAAAACAACTCTGATTAGTGAACTGAGGAAGATTTAAAACCTAAATTTAAAACCTATTTCACTTTACTTAAAAGTAAGCTACTTATTACTCCCTCGGCATCTCAAAGCAAACTGCACGTTTAGTGAGTATTTTTGTAACTAATTAGAATTGAGGAATTTTAGACAAAACAATTTAAGGCAAGGACTGTATCTTATGCTCTTGTGTTAATAATAAATACTGATTAAAGTTACAATAATGATTGATTCCTGAATAAAATTATTATTTCTATCTGTAAAATTATCAGATAGAATTTGAGGAATTCATCTATTATACAGTCAAGAAATAAATTAATATCAGTGCTTAAATTATTAATTCCAAATTTTTAAAGCAAAGAAATATGATTTGGAGGCATATTTGGAGAGTATATATTTCATGTGGCTGATCTGTACAATTTATTTTTGAGAAGATTATGCTCTTGGCTTATAACATTGTTAGTGAATTCATTTCCGGAGAGAAGAAAATCTTACTTTAATAGTTAGAAAAATTAGTCTTTATCAATTCTAACTTCAGTGCTTATGTTATTAATTTTAAAGAATGGCCTGAGAAAGCAAATAAAAATAGTTTGCTTATCTGAGGAAAAATATACTGGACCAGAAGACCTATCCACTTTCTTTTTAGATGATTCTGTGGAATATGTTGGCCCATTACCAAAATACATATTTTAAAAATTATACTTCTTTCTAAGCAGTGGTTTGGAGTCCATTTCCAAGTCTAAGGTGATTTAAATTACATGATTTCTCTGTGCATTTCAAATAAGGTTTTTAATATTTTAGTTTTAAGTAATAAAATGCCATTCAAGTGTGTAATTTATTACTAAACCCATTAATATTTATAGCCAAAAAATGATTTTCCTGAATGGTGGGAAAAAAACCTCTCACTATCAACTCTTGCCTAGGAAAAAAAAAAAAAAGCAACAACAATGAAGAATCCTGTGACAGAAATATATTTTATGTATATTTCCTTTTGCACACCAAAAACAGACTTTTCCATCAAATCATTTTCTATAGGATCCTGCACTCTGAAATTCTGAGTTAAGATTAATTGGTAGATTAAGTATTCGGAGATGTTTATGGTTGTATGGCACTCTGTAAACTCTGATTAGGGAAACTTTCTTTTAAAACGAAGAATTCAAGCCAATGAACACACTGTTTTACCTGTTTATATAAGGGCTTGTTATGTTCACTGACATCAGTCATTAATTTATTCATCCAATAAATATACATTCAGACCTTAATGTGGGCCAACCACCTTTTTTGGCATTGAAAATAGAGCAGTGGAAAGGTGAATCCCCTGCTTTCATTGCCTTATGGAACTTACACTTCAATGGAAATTGGGGAGTATGTCCTTTATTTTAATTTGTATTAGTGAAGGAAAAGGACAACTCATCTTTTGGGTATATATCATTCATTTTCAACTTCTGTAAACTTTTGATATGTTTCCATCATGTGCCAGGACTGTATTGCACCATAAAGACTCTCCAAAGAGGAACAGCAGTGTCATTGACTTTGAAGAGCTTATGGTCATTCCTTTATTTCTGTCTCCATTCTGGGGATCCAAACATCACCTGCTTGAATTACTATAATAGCCCCTCTGATTCTAGACCTATATTCAGTTGCTAACTCTCACAGTCCAAGGCCAAATTGGGATGAAGACCGCCATTATAGTCATCTTCCTGAAGGCCACATTTACCATGTCACTTCCAGCTTGAGAACCTTTAATGTTCAATTGTCTCACAAGAGATGAAGGCTTAATTCTGAAATCTGGTGTCAGGCAGTGTCAATCAGGGAAGTAGCACCATTGTGTGGATTACAAGATAAGGCATTTCACATTAGAAATAAGGTCTAAACACGAATGGAAGAAGCTAGGGGAGTGGAAGCCTAAAAGATGAGTTGGAGCATGAGGGAAGGTCCTCAGGAACCCTTCTGAAGTCAGACACATTCCTGATGGAGTGGGGTCATGAACAGGACTGCTGAAGAAATCTCCAGACGGCTGTGCTTCTGCATCCTGTGGTGGGTTTCACATGACTGTTGATTAGTAGAGCTGACAGGTAAAGAGAAGAGGTGGCTGCATAATGGAGGAAAAGTAATGATTTGCTGGTACCTCTCAGTCTCTCACCATCTCCGACCTTAAGGATTGTCTGAGAGCAGTGGCTACTGACTCATATGCACCTTCGCAACCTCATGTAACCCCTCTTTTGGTGATCTCTGTCCTAAAACTCTAGAAGAGGAAGATTCTATGAAGTATAGTTCCAACCTTGCCAAGTAGATGTAGTGTGAAGGTGCCACACCTTGTGATACTGTCTTATCTCCTAATTTCTCAAGAGCCTTTCCTCTTCTCTCACACTGGTTTCCTTACTTCATTTCATAGTCATCTGATCCATCCTAGAAGCCTATGTTGTCAATGCTGTTTGATATATCTGAAATACCTATCTGCCTTCTCTTTGCCAATCTGCATACTTGCCCCCCAAATTAGGTTAGCCATGGAACCCCAAATGACAGAAGCTCTGTTCATAACTTTAATAGCACTTGTGGCTCTAATTTGTACTAGCAATTCTCATTTATATGACTTTGAAATGGCTGTAGAATTTTGAAAAGGATGTGATTAACAACAGAAAAAAAGTAGATTTGCCCAAAGGAAATGCTTGTTGATCTTGATAAGAATAGTTCTGAGCAAATATTGAGAGTGGCAGAGTTGCACTGATTTACAGATGACAAAGTAATATGAAAAGGGAAGAAGGAAAAGTAAACTTGCAGAAGGTATAATTTTAAAAAATATAGTGGCTCTAGACAGATGAAGAATAAAAGGAAGGCATGTTCATCATGTTGCAAAGGAAGGGAACAAGGTTGGAAGCTGAGTTTGTGAGAAAGAAGGGTTGTGATAAAAATATCAAGTTGAAAAAATTTGTTTTCATTTTTTAAAAAAAGATTTTATTTATTTATTTATTTGAGACAGAGAGCATGCACAAGCACAAGAGCGGGGAGGAGGTGGGGGCAGAGGGAGAAGTGCAGACTCTCTCTGCTGATCATGTATCCACCCCACCGGCAAAACAGTACTTGATCCCAAGACTCTGAGATCATGACCTGAGGTGAAGGCAGATGCTTAACAGACTAAACCATCCAGGCGCCCCTGTTTTCGCTTTTTAATGACTTCATATTGATATCAGTAAAAACAAACAAAAATACTAAAGAAAGTGGCAGATGCTGCTGTGTCACTTGACTCAAGCTGGGTCCCATTCAATGTGTTTTCCATATGTCAACTCAGTAATTTGCCCTTACTCCAGAGAGGTAAGCACTCTTCTTAACTCCATTTTATAGGTAAGGAAATGTGCAAAGAGGTTACATTTTTTTGGGGGAGGGGGGCTACACTATCATAGCTGGTGAAATATAGAGGTAGAATATGAATTTGGCCAATCTGGCTTCAAACTCTATGTTTTTAACCATTGCACTGTATTACTTCTCCATTTCATTAGACATTTAATTTTCGGAGTTAATAAAAGCAACTTGTTTCCCTCCTGACTAGGATTTTCCCAAAATAGGCAATACAAAAAGTTCTCAACATTCACTAACTTGGAAGCAGTCGATTGGCTTGGAAATCAGAAGAAAGTTCCCTCTACTTTTTACCCTTAAATTCTTGATTTTTATTCATGCCTTTTTACTTCATCAGATTAGGTCAAGAAGTCTGAGAGATACAGAGACCAACAGTATCCATGTAAGTTGGGAACGTGTCAGAAATGCAGAATCTCAGGTCTCATTTACTAAACCAGAATTTGCCTTTCCTGGGATCCCCAACACTAAATGTTGAGAAAAACTGCTGTAGGTTATCTTTTAGAGAAAAAGTCTTAACAAACCAGGCCGAGCACATCTTCACAGCACTTTTTTCAGCCACTTCAACTTCCAATTCAGTTCACATGAGTTGATATCAGCAGCACATGAACTTCACATAATACCAACTGGGGAACTTTAGAAAAAAAAGATTCTTGGATCTCATGCTTGATCTACTGAATCAGAACTTTAGATTTAGAATTTTGAGTCTAGACTGGAGCACAGAAGAAAGCAGGATGAAGTTCCACTCATTCATCAAGATCTAGCCAAAGATCACATTTTTTTCACATGCTTTGCTCAAGTCTTCAGGCAAAATAGTTATTATTCCTCATCATGTTAAATATACTGTTGTTATTGCACCTAGTGCATCATATTAATCTGTTTTCCTCTGTAGCTCACATCTTGGGTAGAGTTCTGAATAGATGCTCCATAAATTTTTATTGAATCAATGAATATATAACAAGCAGACATGTGTCATAGGCATATAGTAGCATCTAGTAATAATGATAATTCCTTATTATTGCTCATGACTGCCTGTCCTACCATCTATTTCCTTCATTGCTAGAGTTTTCATAGTCCATTCTTTCAGTTCCTTAGAGAGGAAGGGTCTGTGAATCATGTTGGGTTATCATTTTTATGACAAATATTAAATATTTATAATTATATATTAGAGGAAAATGTATACACATCAAATTATCTCTTTAAATAAATTTCATAAATAGTTCATAGTTTCATGTCAAAATCTAGCCAATGCATTTAGTTTTTGGTGTTGTTATTTCTTAGAGCTCCAAGAATGACTTGACTGTTCAAAGTAATGAAAAATAGGTTTTGAAAATTTTCAAAGAGGTTCCCTTTAGAATCAGGAATGAGTACAGAACTATACTTTGACTTCCTTTTGTCTTTTCAAAATCATGGTCTTTTCATAGAATTCTGGATGTTAAACTTTGAAGAGTGGTTCATAAAAACTATGTTTTGACTTCTAGTTCACAAATTTAGACCTTCCCAATGGAAGTCAGAAAGCAGGCTTTCTGTGAGCACAGGCAATCTCCTGATTATTTAATTTATAATTGCTCCAGCAATTAGCATAACAAAGTTAGCTAAAGCAACTTGGAAATTAGGCCATGTGGCCACTAGATGACATCAACAAAAATGAATGAAAATCTCCCTTGCCATGTAAAACACAATTTCCTTGTTCGCAGAAACATGTTTGCTACAGAATTATTAAAGAGACATTTTTACCAGTTGGAGTCAGATGATATATCCACTACCTTGTTTAGATTCTATTCTTTCTAGGGTTCATCTTAATTACCTCAATTAACCCAGTTGTTCCAATTGTAAAACAAATCAAAGACAACATAATCAAAGTTATAATTAAAGGGGAAATATGTAAGCATAATATGTTCTCTTTCAAATATAATCAGAGTAAGTGTTTCCTCTTCCATAGGAACAAATACATGTACTGATTGAGACTAAAATGTAGGCTTTTATTTAAGGCAAACCTTTATAATCACTAAACATAACAGAGTTTATGGCCCCAGACCTCTATCACTAAGTGTGGGAGAAAGTTAGTACAAAGATGACACTGAAAAATAAAAATCTAGAATTTATTTAAAAATGTATAAAATTCTAGCTATAATACATACCATGTACATATGATATTTATATATTTGTATAAATCTTAGCACCTTACTTCGATAGAAGGTCACATTAAGAAGTGCAGAAGACAAGATAAATGTGGGGAAATTAGAGAAGCTCCAAACATGAAAATGACTTTATAGGGTTAAAAACACAATCAAGGAAATAAAGACCTAATGACCAGGAAATATTTTAGATCAATAGATTAAAAGGTGTAAAACTCATCACAATGAATGGATAGTCTAAATAGTGAATTAATCAGTGGTTGAATCAACCAAATTTATTTACTATCATCTGAAGGAGATGGCTTATTTTTTAACAAGAAACATACAAGTTAGGTAAAGAACAAAACCTTTCCAATGGAATAGTCTTTTTAGTAATTCCTAAACATTCCCATTTCTAATTTCCCACAGTAGCTATTTCAAATTTACTTTTTAAAATGGTCCTGTGTGCTCTTCTCTGGATGATTTTATTTAGTTTCACACTTTAAATGTGACCTGTATATAAGCTGATAAGTCTTAAGTCTATTTCTCCTCAAGTCCTTTCACTTATATTCTAAATTCCCATGTCCCGCAGACTCTGGATGTCTGTAATAGTTTGTCTCACAACCACTGCACTGGCAACAAGCTCAAAGCAGAAATAACACCCCCACCCCAAATATGCCTTTTCACTTCTTTACTTTGTGGATAACACAATCCTTCCCATTGTTCATCTAGGAATCCTGGAGGTCAGCCCTAATCTCTTCTTCTCTCTTAATCCTCATAAGTGATCAATAACCTAATTCTGTAGATTTTGCCTACCTGTTATTTTGATTCCACCTCATCCTTCAATGCTCTGAGTGGATCTGATGAGGCCCTAGTGCGGATATTAGTCCCATCTTACCTCATCTTGACTGTAGCAATAGTCTTTTTCTAAGCACCTGTTGGAGTGCTGGCAACACCAACTCCATATTTGGCCCTCCACCTTGTTCATGCTATGTGTTCATCCTGTAGAGGTTAATGTATGCCTTGATTGGATGCGAGAAGTCTTCCTCTGATCTTCCCTAAAGTTGTACACAGTAGGTACCATTTCAGCTAACTAGTAGAGACTCTCTGGTCACAGATGGTGCCACTAGCTAACCAGCCTTTGACCTCACCCCAATGCCCCTTGCTCTATAAATGCTTGGAATTAAGGGTCTGGACTTGGCAGGGAATAACTGTGTAGTGCCTGAATCATCAGTCTCTTTCTTCCACCACCCCCACCACCCCGCCAGTAAGCTGCCCTGAACAAAACTCTGTGTAAATGGTGTGGAATACCTCCATTTTTTAATAGCACCCCACTCACCATTGTTTTCTTCCTTCCAATCTATTTTCCACATTGCCAGCAATGTAACCTATTTATTTCAAATATATCCATTTGATTTCTCTTCTAAAAGTCCACCTTTTCTGGGGAAAGATGATAAAACCTATGCTGCATGGCAAGTCCTCCCAAGCCCCCTTGGATCTGATTTCTACTATTACTCCCTCTTGAGTCTTATGAGTTTCATCTCCCATTTGAGCTATGCCTGAACTTGAACTTACTGTACTCATTGTGCCTCTGTTCATTCGCTGTTAGTGCCAGTAATGAACATCCTCTCCTGCCTTTCTACTTGCCTCTGCTTCATACAGCCTCCATGGATGTGCTTCCCAAGGACCGAGTTCGTAGTGGAAACATGGTTCTCCTTGCTTCAAATCTACATTTCTCTGATTTTAAACATTTTTGTTCATTGGTGATTTCTTTGTAGGCTTAGAAATTGGTTTGTCTGTGTTCTAGTAGATTATGACCTCCTGCAGATGAGGAACTGTGGTTACATTATCTCAGGGCCTGGAGGAACCTTCAGAGGCTTGCTTTAGTGACATCTGAGAGGCAATGAAAGTTTCTCACAGAAAGAACAAAATAGCAAGAGAAAATAAAAAATAACTGGAATCCTTATTCATGTTAATGCATTGATGGATCCCACATGTATTTTTAAATATTATGTATTTGTAATTATACCATGTGTTTAATATTAAACTGATTATTTTGTTATTTTGTTTGTTTTCTATATACTACTAAAACTTAACTTCAGAGGTTTTTTGCTGTTGCTTTTAGAGCACTCTCCCAGAGAGATGATCTGTGAGCTTCTAGTAGATACCTATATAATCCAAAATGTGTTTACCCATGTGACAGGAGCATATTTGTGGAAAAGAAAACCATTTTCACATTTTTAGGCTCAGCCATACCACATGATGCTGGATGGGGCCTTTGTTCCTCTTCTTGTTGACGTCAGACAATAATCTTTAAAGAAGGTCCATTTCCACCTTTACATTCCTTGCTGGGTGCCTTTATGAGTTTTTTGAAGATCAATCAAATCATTTAAAGTTATACACTGCACCTTGTAAAGATATAATCACTTGATCTAGAAATATATTGGAATATCTCTTATAAATAAAAAATATGTAAAGCAGCCCCAAACCCAAAGTTTAACTCTTTAGCTAGTGGCAACTTACTGATTGGAAAGCCAACAACAAGTATTCAGTACTTGTATGAGTTTCTCGTTGTTGTAACAAATTGCCACTAACCTAGTGGCTTAAAGCAGCACAAATTTATTTTATAGTCCTAGAGGTCAGAACCCTAACTTAAGTCTCACTGGACTAAAGTCAAGGTATGTTCAGGGTCGATTCCTTCTGGGGGCTTGAGGGCAGAACTTGTTTCCCAGCCTTTTCAACTTCTAGAAACTGCCTGCACTCCTTGGTTCATGGCTCTTTTCTCCAGCTCAAATCCACCAGCATGATTTTTTCAAATCTCTGTTTCTGTCCTCACATTTCCTTCTCTGACTGGCTCTGACCCTCCTGTTTCCCTCCTATAAAGACCCTTGTGATTCTGTTGGGTCCACTGAATAATCCAGGATAATCTCTGATCTCATGATTCTTATACCAGCAAATTCTCCTTTGCTGTGTAAGGTAACATACTCATAAGGTTGTGTATATTAGGATGTGGATATCTTTGAGGAGACATTATTTAACTTATGACAGTAGGTATTTTGTAATTATGCCTATTTAGTGATAAAATCCTGAAAATGTGTTATCAGCCAGCAACCATAGATACTATAAATCAAATACTGAAACCTATTTAAATAAATGAGCAAATCTTTATTATTCTTATTTGAGTTCTGGGAGTCAGCTATGCTGCTATTGTGCACTGCAAACCAGAGAAGTTCAGTAGTAACAAAAGGAGAGGAGATTCTCGAAGTGAAGAAGAAAAATCCAAGCAGAAGTTTGAGAACTAGAAGAAAGTCCTGCAGTACAGTGGCTATCATGGGACACGGTAAGAAATAATTTTGCATTCAGACTTTGCTTAGCAGATGGACCCTTGGCAGCCTAAGATTGACACTAATTGGTACCATGAAATTTATACTTGAAAGTAAGCTATAGCTATGCAACTAGTTGAATAAACAGAAGAAATTCATATGAATCCTTCAAGTACCAGGTTGACCTTATCATGCTGGGACCAAGGTGGTTCTTCATGTTTGATCTACAGGAATTCCAGAAGTTTGCAAACCCTGGAAGCTTGCATCACATTTCTGTGGCCTTTCAGAGGGATTATGCTTAATCAACACCGTGTTCAACTTGGCAAAGCTGCTTCTGATCCTTTAAGAAATGGAATGTATATGCTTAGGGACTGTGGCTACTTACTTTGTCATATTTTGTATTATTGGTAAGCTAGTATTGATTGCAGAAACATATGAACAGCATAAGAAAATACTAACATTTATTGCATAATCAATCATGCAATATGCCAGCAAGGACAGTTTCATTTTGAACTGGCAACGATATGAGTATAAGAGGCGATTTGCATAGGAAAGAGAGTAACTACCGACCTTACCCAACTTGTCAATCTACATTTGCTTAATTTGCTTATTATAAACTTCAAAGGGGCAAACTTCTAAAAGAATAAAAAATGATCAATTCATAATCCAGAACAAAATCTCCCAGTGTAATGTTTAAAATTTCACCAGTTTGCACCAGTTGCTTTTAAATATAACCTGATGCAAATATTTCCAAATGTAGGTCTTTTTTTTTCTTATAGAATACTTGCATACTATTGTAAAGATAACATATCATCCTCGGCTTAGTAATTCTAAGTAGCAGGTCTTTATTTTTTTAATGTATGATGTAAACCGAATGTTATATAAAGAAATTATAGTACTATATAGTAGTGAAATGGATTTCCACCAGTATATTTTAGTAGTGAATCCTAGAGATTCAGATTTTATGAATATAAAATGTATGCAGAATAAAATATAATGAAAATTCTTAGAAGTAGCATCCCTAAATTTTTGTTTCACAAGTTGGAATTAAGATGCTCATTAGGGCTTGAACAAGAAAGAGAGCACAGGGAAAGACACATATACAGATGCGCACACACACACACATACATACACACACACACATATACATACATACACACAGCAGATACCTTTAAAAATATCCATAAAAGAATAAAGTCATAGCATTTTAGAGTTGTAAGGGGTCCTAAAAAGAACATTTAGTCTAAATCCTTTATTTCCAGATGAAGAGCTAATATTTAGCATCAAATCATTTTCAGAAATGGAAGCAACGTGAAATGATAATATTGTCCAAAAAAATAAAAAATAAAAGGATTCCCAATGTTTAATGACTAGTGCAAGTAAAGAAGAAAAAAAATTTAAAGTGTAATTAAATTCTAAGAAGGAGGTTAGGGAGTCTGGAAATTCTAAGAAGCTTAGGGTTCTGGAAAGACGGGAATCAAAAGGCCAAGTACGGTTCCACAGTATCCCATATGAGATTTACATGACTGACTCTTCACTGAGATTTTCTGAGTTGAGTTTCCTGGCCTGCCCACTTAGTGGTTTTGTGGGGCTTGGTGAATATTTTTGCCATTCACCCAGCTGCAGAGGCCAGTATTCCCTCTTATCAGCTATAAATAACTGACTTTGCCAAATGTCTTCTTAAACTTAAGTAAATTTTAGTTAATATTTTTCTACATATCTACAAATTTGGTGGGTGGAAATATCTCCTTTAAGTTACATTTTTCTTCTAATCAATGAATGATTTGATCAGCATTTTCATATTTGCTATTTTATTCTATGATTTGGACATTCATATCTTTTAACTATTTTTCTCTGGCTTAATTTGAGGTGGTTTTTTTTGAGGTGGTTTTTAATATATAAAGAATATTGCTTTTTTATGTTATGTACATTAAAATGGTATTCTTACAGTCTGTAGATTCTCTTTTAACTTTGTTTTAAAGATTTTATATATTTGAGATAGAGAGATAGAGATGAAGAGAGAGAGAGAAAGAGAGAGAGAGAGACAAGTAGACTTCCCACTGAGCATGGAGCCCCCTCACCCCCCACTCCTGCGCAGGGCTCTATCCCAGGACCCTGAGATCATGACCTGAACTGAAACTGAGAGTCGGAGGCTTAACTCCCTGAACCACCCAGGAGCCCCTATTTTACTTTTCTTGATGGTGCTTTTAGTTTTACAAAATGTAAAATTTCAATGTGGTCAAATTTGCCAATATAATTCTCTACGACTACTGAATTGCACATCCTATTCAGAAAGTTATTTTATTATCCCCAGTAAGTTATTTTGCTATATCTTCTTCTATTATAGTTAAGATGGTTAACATGTGTTGCTTTTTTTCACTTCATCTGGAACTTGGTTTTTCATAAGGCTGATGTCCTCTCCCCATGTATGAGACACTCAGATGTTAGGATTATGTTGCTACTTTTGGGCTATGTCTTGGTTTTATCATGGTGACTATAATAGATGAATAATTGGTTAATAGCATGATATATAGTCACATCAGTCAGAAGCATGTATTAGAAACAAGTTCAGTAATACTAGCTTGGAAAAGAGACATGGTATCTCTGTTTTGAGTCGCTTTGTTAGAGGAAATGCACTCTTTATCAAGAAGTGAAAAAAGTCTGGCTGTGTTGCTTCCCTAGCTGTTCTGAGAATACTGGGGATCATTATGATTAAGGGGCCAGTCTTGAGCTGAATTTACCTTAGATGTGTTCAATATTTATAGTAGCAGTGTTTTAGATTTCCCCTAAGACAAAAATTGAGGTAGTTCTGAGTATAAGCATATAGATATGTATAAATGTTTAAGCAGATATAAATTGCTTCTGAGTAACTTGTTATATCTTCCAAGAGAAATGTGAAGCATTCTGTAGCAGGGCTATTAGAATATTATTCTATGAAACTCCAATGAATTCAGCCTCACAATTGCAAATACTAAGAGTTAGATACTCATGAACCAATATCTCTATGGAATTATACTGACAACATAATTTTTGTACTTTATTTTTTATTTTTGTTTTTTATTTAAATGCAATTTGCCAACATATAGTACATCATTAGTTGCAGATGTAGTGTTCAGTAATTCATCAGTTGCATATAACACCCAGTGCTCATCACATCATATGCCCTCTTTACCGCCCATCACCCAGTTACCCCATCCCCCCACCCACCACTCTTTCAGCGACCCTCAGTTTGTTTTCCAGAGTTAAGAGACTCTCATGATTTGTCTCCCTCTCTGATTTTTTCCCATTCAGTTTCCTCTCTTTCCCTTAAGGTCCTCAGGATTATTTCTTATATTCCTCATATGAATGAAACCATACAATAATTGTCTTTCTCCGACTGACTTATTTCATTTAGCATAATACCCTTCAGAACCCAGAAATAGACCCTCAACTCTATGGTTGACTAATCTTCCACAGAGCACGAAATATCCAATTTTTGCACTTTAAATAGTTAGCCTCTTTGTGAGATTAGGAACCTGGTTCTACCTTGCCACATGTGGAACTTGAAAGCTGAGAATTTGGAAGTGGGAAGAATCTTCTATCTTTGCAAAAGTTTAGAGTTGTAGGAGGGATTAACTTCTCAGTTTCACAAGCAGCAGAGCCACTTCAGGGATTCTTGTGGCCCAGAAAAATCATGGAGGCTCCAGGTCTCACTGGCTGCTTCACACAAAGCACCAAACAAGTGTTAACTTAAGAATCATATATGGTGCTTACATAAGAATTGTATAGCTTTTCCACATTCTGTTGGAAACAAAAGGGTAGGTCATTTGACCAACTGTTAAAACAGCTTTTTTTTTTTTTTGACATCCAACTCATCTTTACCATCCAAGATTAGGGACGCTCAAAGCTTCATGTTCATTTTTGCAATCACTGCTGTTGTGCTGGCTCTTAGATTGTATTTTCTGAGACTGTTGGCTTCTGAAGATTGTTCACATATGCTATCCACTTCTGCGTTGCCTGAACTCTTATTGGCTAAAGAAGAGCATAGCCTTGCTGTACACTCAAGGAGAATGTAGAGACTGTAAATTGAAAGGACTTATTCAGTTAAAAAAATTTTTTTTTTTTGCCTAAGGGGAAGTGTGGTATATTATTAAAACCAATATGATTTAATATATTTTTTGATTTGTGCTAAGAGCAACGTAAAATTTCGACAGTTGGATCTGTCCTCGAATAGTTCATAAGCTGAGTAAACAGGGCTTCCTGGTTAAGTGCTATGCAAGAATAGAAAAAGGTTTTCTGCTTTACCCATTGAACACATGGGCAAAACATCTACCCAACACATCACATAAGCTCCACATGCACTAGCTACGATTTTATGTTTGTCTGGGAAGTAGATGGATGCTTATTGTAACACTAATCTCACTGTTTCGTCATTTGGCTTTCTGACACCTCTCTTGAAAATGGTGTGTGTGGATTAAGGCACAGGTTTCTATTCTTCCTATAATGAAGGTAACACTGATACCCTGTGTCTAGTTATAAAGAATAACAAAGCAGTAAGGAGCCGGTGTATCTATTCTTCTTTCTGACAAGGAGTGATTTATAGCAACATGCCATGCTGAGCATATGCTCTATCTAACAAGGGTAGTTATTATTTAAGTGAACCGTGCTAGATCAAATTCCAAGGAAAGTTTTGAAAACTTTAATTAAATTCAATAGAATGATTTTGTTTCCGTTTCTCTTTTACTCGATTGTATGTCTGCTAGTGCCACACAATAAAGGGCCATAAGACTTGAATGAATTTTACTGTTGAAATTAATGATTCAAAATATCTGATACTTTGCAGTTGTTTCCTTTTCCTTTTTTTTTTTTTCATTTCTTTTTGCCACCATTTTCTCTATATTTTGATTAGGTGTTTTTGTTTATTTATTGAAGATTATTTATTTGATCTTAAGGAAAAAAATTGGGTAGAGATCATCACAACAGCAAAAGTGCAGCAATAACATTAAAAGGAATCATATATGGTATTTGGACAGGATGTTGAGGCTTGCAAAAAGTCCCTGAACTCTCACGATCTCATGTAATTCAAGCAGACTTAAGTCCTTTATTGTATTTTAAATGGTCTTAGTTTAGTTTCTATAATTCCAAGGTTTGTTTGTTTTTTTTGTTTTGTTTTGTTTTTTTGTGTTTTTTTTTTTTTACTAACTGATAAAATTGGAAACAAGTGCGCTGTAAAAAAAAAAATGCAGAGCTGCTTACAGCGTTAAGTCACTATGTGATTATTTTTCTTTTCTTCAAAGTGACATGGATAGCTCTGTCAGATTGAGTGTTGAGCAGATAAATGAATGGTTTGAGAATTACCATACCCTCTCCCTTCTTGGCGGAGACACCGCCGCCCGGGCTTCTGCTCAGCAAAGCATCTCCCCGGAACCTCCCTGCGACTGCACACCCGATGCCCCGCCCCCCCCCCCCCCCCCCCCCCAGCACCGTCCTTCCCTTTGCAAGCAAATGCTTATTTGACAATAACTAAATTTGCCTTAAGAGCAAATATAACACAGGGGAAACAAACTAATCGGTATATTGTTATTTTGACACATTTAGTTACCTCTTAGAAAATGCCCTCCTAATTTTTCGGCTTGACATGATCTCAGCATCCAGTAGAAAAGCAAGGATTTTTCATCCCATTGACAGGAATCCATTAATAAAACAACAATCTTTTGTGTATAGTAATCTTTAATCTTATTTTGTCACACACTTCTCAGTAGCATTTCCACCCGTTTTACAGTATAATTTATGGCACTGAAACAACTCCTGCCCTGGAAAAGGTCACTCTGTCAAGGTTTACTTGTCTTTGAAGAAAAGTAATAGAGCATTATTTATGAACCAAAGAATGCACTTCACTACTTTAATCAATCAGGAAGATGCTTGTATTATTGTATCTTTTGCCACTGCCCACCCTCCCCGCCCCCCCCAAAACATAAGCAAAGGATATGCCAATCTTGCTTTCTCTTTTATGTTGCATAAGGCCTCTTACCTTTTATGTCTCTTCTGCTTTTGTGTTTATGGCACTATGGAAATAACAAGCCTGATGATGTCTGATATCTGGGAACAATTTGTAAATTATATGCAAGGGGTTGATCTTTTCTAAAGATCATAGAACCTCTGGACAGATTAACCAGCTCATCCAATATGTTCATCATGTGAAATTCATCTGATAAAACAGAAGGGGATTTGCAATTAAAGGCTTCGTGGATAAAGAAAAAGTTGAAGAGGTTCGAAACTGTCTTAGAGAGTAATCAGCAAAACAAAAGCAATTATCATGTTTTTGTACAGAAGATCCCAAAACATAACCACAGTTGGTCCCCATATGTTTCTAGAAACCACCACAAGCACAAATTAGAACATGCTGTGTGGGGAAATGAATTGGTAGTTCATTAGAGAAAACAGTTACAGTTCGAATAAATGTCTCCAATAAGGATTTAATTTAAGTTACAAAGGGTGTTGGGTGTGAATTAAATGCCAATAGATACCGATGCCATCTTAATAGTTTAAAAAGTCTGTGAAAAATATATTTAATTACAAAATCGTTAAATATGCATTTTTGGTTCTCTATTTTATAATACATGGGTATGACTTTAAGAATATATAAAAAATATGTAAAAATCTATTGACAATGATGCTTTAGGACTTAGTGGAAAAGATAAACTATAAAACTGGAAGATGATATTAGAGTTCAAAAAATATATTTTTTAAATGTCACATTAACCAAAGCATCACATAGAGTATTGAGGCATTACAATAATTTCCAAGTGGATTTAGGAGACTGGCTCAAATAACCTTAAATTATTAGTTTATTTATTTACACCCACCACAAAGATTTTGAAGTGGTTTATATTCAATCTGTCCTCTAACCTAAAAATCTTGAAAAAACCCACAACTGATTAATTCAGTCAATAGTTTAAAAAATAGGGGATCCCTGGGTGGTTCAGCGGTTTGGCGCCTGCCTTCGGCCCAGGGCATGATCCTGGAGATCCGGGATCGAGTTCCACATTGGGCTCCCTGCATGGAGCCTGCTTCGCTCTCTGCCTGTGTCTCTGCCTCTCTCTCTGTGTGTCTCTCATGAATGAATAAATAAATCTTAAAAAAATAACTCTTGGCCCTCAAAATAATGATAAAAGTTGTTCCATTACCAAATGAGTGAACTGGAGTTTTAAGTATTAAAATATGTTTGTAGCAAGTTTAAAAAATTGCCTTTATATGCAAATAGATATTTTGATTTCCAGAATGAGGATTGTAAAAAAGGTCTTTCAAGGCTCAAGGAGGAAGGAACTTTGCATTTGGGCCTGATGTGCAGATGAAACAGAAAGGGAGACAGGAAAGGTGAGAATTGCTCCTTAAAAGTACCAGGCTGATCATTTAAAATGGTATCCAGTTCACCTCCATGTCATAAATTCTCCCAGTTTCCCAAGAGAATACTTATGAAGAAATGAAGACAGAGGCTAAAAGCATGACAATTAACTATGTCAAAATATAAGGCTGACAGTTTTTAATTTTTTGAGGAACCTCCATACTGTTTTCCATAGTGGGTGTATCCATTTATTAAAAATAGAACTAAAATATGATCCAGCAATTTTATTTTTGCATAAGCATCAGAAAAAAACAAACAAACAAAAAACAATCCAAAGTGATATTTGCACCCCTATGTTCATTGCAGCATTATTTAGAATAGCCAAGATATGGAAGCAGCCTAAGTGTCTAACAATAGATGAATGGATATAGAAGATTTGTGTATATATATATATATATATATATATATATATATATATACACACACACAATGGAATATTACTCAACCATAAAAAGAATGAAATCTTGCTATTTGCAACAACATGGATATACCTAGGCTGTATTATGTTAAATGAAATAAGTCACAGAGAGAAAGATAAATATCACATGATTTCACTTATATATGGAATCTGAAAAACAAAACAAATGAACAAACAAAATAAGAGAAATAGACTCATAGTGATAGGAAATAAATTGTTGGTTACCAGATGGGAAAAGGGTTGAAAAGGTGACATAGGTGAAGGGGATTGAGAAGTACAAACTTCCAGGTATAAAATAAATACGTCATAGGATGTAATGTACAGCATGGGGAATTTAAGTTACAAAGTTAGTAATATTATAATAACGTTATTTATTTTAAAGATTTTATCTATTTATTTGAAAGAGTGAGATCAAGAGAGATCACAGAGGGAGAAGCAGACTCACAACTGAGTAGGGAGCCTGATGCAGGTCTTGATCTCAGGACCCTGATCTCAGATCAAGAGATCAAGACCCTGAGATCATGACCTGAGCCTAAGGTAGACGCTTAACAGACTGAGCCACCTAGGTGCCCCTGTAATAGATAGAAGGTGATAGAAGGTAACTAGATTATCATGGGGTTCATTTCTTAATGTATAAAAATATCAAAGCACTATGATGTATACATGATAATAATGGGATATGGTACGTTGGTTATACTTCAACAAAATATGTATAAGGCTGACTATTGTCAGAGTTTGAGAAGACATAGCATAAAGTGGAATTACAATAAAGTATGAAGCCACACCTAAAATAAAGCATCCTGCTCACTGGAAAGAAAGCAGTGGTGTATGACATTCCTTCCCCAAGAGGGGATATGCCACAGTTGCTTCTCCATGTCTGCTCACTGCCTTACCAGTCCTTATCTAAGTCTCTGCCATACATGTGCATCATTTACATGTCACTTCCTTTTGATATCACTTCTATATAAAAAATGTGTCTGTTTTCACTTATCATTTTGGATCTTGCAATTTTCATAAGGAACATGGAGGGAAAAATTCGACAGTGATTCAGTATACTGGAAGCCCCAGAGTAACAAGGGAGAAAGGCATAAAAGTGGAAGGAGATAGCAAGAGCCCTGCCAGCTATGTACATCAAAAATGTTATTGCATGTCAACATTTAAGAGAGTCAGAGAAATGGGATGAGGGTTAGAGTGAATAACACCTCAAGCCAGCAAATCCATCTGGAGCATTGGGGAAGAGTATTGGCCAAGAGCAAATTGTTGAGTTAAGGGCAGTTCTATAATTTATTTAATTTCTAAGTCTCAGTTTCCGCATCTGGAAAGTGGAGGCAGTCGCAGTAGCATCCTCAGAGAATTACAGTGAAAATTAATTAAGGAATCATGCAAACTATATAATTTTGCCAAATATAATAATTATTTTGATTTGAGGAGTGCCTGGGTGGCTCAGTTGATTGTCTGACTCTTAATATTGACTCAAGTCATGATCCTGGGGGCCTGGGATTGAGCACTGTGTTGGGCTCCATACTCAGCACTCTGCTTGTTCCTCCCCCTCTGCTCCTCCCCCCTCCTCATGCTTTCTCTCAAATAAGTAAATAAAATCTTAAAAAAAAAAGAATTATTTTGATTTGAGAATAGAAAATGGCTCCATCCCAGGATTCTGGCATCATAACTCTAGCTGAAGACAGACACTTAAATGCCTGAGCCACCCAGGCGCCCCACATATACAGCATTTTCTCTTGAACTTGTCCTGGGGACTTCTGGGAAGCCCACACTGGCACACCACACATATTTCTAGTTGTCAACACCGTCTCTGGCAAGACCTTACTTAAAGACTTGTAAAAAGAAGCAAAAGACAACATGAAGCCTATTAAAAATACAGCAAGCTTTGGGATGAGTTGAACATGGCTTTTCAAAACCAATGGCAGAGGCTAGTATGTGCACTTTGACATGACTCACATGTCATTCTTTTAGAGTCAAGGAGGGGCAGATGAGGAGGGAGAGAAAGAGAATCTTAAGCAGAATCCACACCCAACATGGAGCCTAGTGCAGGGCTCAATCCCAGGCCACTGGGATCAGTACCTGAGTCAAAATCAAGACTCAGATGCTTTACTGACTGAGCCACTGAGGCACCCTGCCTCATGTTCATTTCTAATGAAAAAAAATGCTCACTAAAGATAGACATACGGATTGCCTAAGCAGATATTCTTAACTAAAAATGTCTATTAAAAAGAGACATTTGGGTAATATACCTAAAGAAACAAAAATCATATGGTTTTAAAAATTTTTTTACTTTTACTTTTCCTTTGCAAAATTTGGTGCTAAATGATAGTATTTTTTTTTTATTATTCAAGACTTTTATACATAGCTAAATTGTATGTTAAAGCCACAAAAAGTATTTGCAGATATATAAGAATTCCAAAAAAATTGTCATAAAAGATTACAGAAAAGAATGTTCGTTAAAGGAGAGTTGATCAAAATTAAGAACTCAAGAACTGGAAGGCATAACATAAAAGGTGCTAATATGAAACTATTTAAAATACAGTTGTGTAGATAATTATTTTAAATTAAATTGTTTAGGTAATTAGTTAATACGATCCAATTATAAAATTGAATGAAATTATTAAAATTATTATTGAAAATGCAAAGATAGAATGTAAAAAAATACTAAACAGACTGACCAAAATTTCAGATTGTATTAATCAATGCTGAAATTTAGAAAATGAGTAAAAGTGAGCTATATTTATAGTCTTACATGAAAGAAGTCAAAACATGGAGGTTTATTTCTGTTATTTTTTACAATTAGTAATAGAATATATAACTTCCAAATCCTGGAAAAAAATGAAAGTAAATAAAAGTAAAAAAATAAAATGAATACATATAGGAAACGATAAAAAAATAACAACAGAAAAAAGTATTAAATACAGAAAGTATACTGCCTGTATAGACTTCCCTGACTACAACAGAAGCTCCCAGGGGTGCCTGGGTGGCACAGTCAGTTAAGTGTCTGACTCTTGGTTTGGCTCAGGTTGTATCTCAGGGCCTTGATCTTAGGGTGGTGAGATCAGGCCCTGCACTGGGCTCTGCACACAGCATGGAGTCTGTGCAAGCCTCACCTTGCTTGTGCAATAAATAAATAAATAAATAAATAAATAAATAAATAAATAAAATCTTTGAAAAAGAATTCCCAAAGGCAGATTTCTTGTTTGTCTTATCTACCAACATTTACCAGAAGCATGCCTGATACATAATAAGAACTCTAGTTTTTTGTTGCCTGACTGAAGACTACATATACCATCTTGAAAATGAGCATAAATGTGACATCACCTAGTAAGAGGTAAAATCTTTTAGAAACTGTATTTCAGATCATTACACTTCCTGTAAGCTTTGATGGATAATGTGTAAGGACAAAAGTAGTGATATCAAGGAACTAAATGATAAATTAATGGCATTGAATTAATAAAGATAAAATTTTATGTCACATAAAGACAAATATTTTTCTTTCAAGTGAATTTAGGCTCAAGATACTAACGTGTACTACAAGCTACAATAATCAAAGCAAAATGTTGATATTAAAATAGATCAATGGATTACACACACACACACACACATATATATTTGAAAATAAAATATTAAATATGATAAGGTCACAGTATCAATGAGGAATCAGTGCATTAACAAATGGACTTTTTGGGGAAGAAGTCAAATTAGGTCTTTGCCTTACAAACTACAACCAATTAGATGTAAAAACAAAATTAAGAGGAAAAGAAAAACCGAGAAGAAAGTATGCATGAATATTCACTCCCTGCCTGGGGAAAGACTTCTATACCTTTAAAACAATGAAAAGGGCAGCCTGGGGCGGGGGTTGGGGTGGGGGGGGGGTGGGGGTGCTCAGTGGTTTAGCGCTGCCTTCAACCTAGGGTGTGATCCTGGAGACCCGGGATCCAGTCCCATATCGGGATCCCTGCTTGGAACCTGCTTATCTCCTCTGCCTGTGTCTCTGCCTCTCTCTCTCTCTCCCTCTGTGTCTCTCATAAATAAATAAAATCTTTAAAAAATCAATCAATCAATCAATCAATGAAGAAATTACACTTAACAATACTGATAAGATTGTTTTTCAAAAACTCAGGGTGAAATAAAAACAAAAACAACTCAATGACCTGAACATTGTAAATCAATGTAAAAATCTCGTGACAAACTGAGTATTACATTTGCTGTGTATGTAATTTATAGTATTCTATCTGGGATAATATGTTTATTATTTAATGTATTTATATATTATATTTCATTTTATTTGTAATAAAATTTATTAAGTTGTACTTATTTTTAAATTAAAGATATCATGAATTACAACAAGCTTTAAAACCTGATCTTTTAAATAGATGAGTCACGAACAGCTTACAAAATAAGAAGTATAAATATGAAAACAAACATGCCACATTGTTCAAATTCACAAGATTATTCAAATTAATGCATCTATTAAAAAGTTATGGTATTTTTTCAGCAAATTAGGATATCTTTTAAAATTTAATAATCAGTGCTGATGTAGGTGCATGAAACCCATGCTCTTAGGCATTGCTCCAACAAAGTAAATAAAAACATTTCTAGAAAGTGATTTGGCACCAGGTTTCAAAAGCCTTTCAGATGTTCTTGTTGCTTCACTTAGTAATTCCACCTTGATTAAAGCTGCAGCAAATATTCATAAAGTATATTCATCATGTAGCTTTTAGGTAAGTATACATAATTTGTGTATTTATTAAATATATTTATATATTTATTTAGAAAGAAATATCTTTTCTCTAAAAAAGAGAAAAGAACACAGGCAACACCCTTTTTGAACTCGGCCATAGTAACTTCTTGCAAGATACATCCACGAAGGCAAAAGAAACAAAAGCAAAAATGAACTATTGGGACTTCATCAAGATAAGAAGCTTTTGCACAGCAAAGGATACAGTCAACAAAACTCAAAGACAACCTACAGAATGGGAGAAGATATTTGCAAATGACGTATCAGATAAAGGGCTAGTTTCCAAGATCTATAAAGAACTTATTAAACTCAACACCAAAGAAACAAACAATCCAATCATGAAATGGGCAAAAGACATGAACAGAAATCTCACAGAGGAAGACATAGACATGGCCAACATGCATATGAGAAAATGCTCTGCATCACTTGCCATCAGGGAAATACAAATCAAAACCACAATGAGATACCACCTCACACCAGTGAGAATGGGGAAAATTAACAAGGCAGGAAACAACAAATGTTGGAGAGGATGCGGAGAAAAGGGAACCCTCATACGTTGGTGGGAATGTGAACTGGTGCAGCCACTCTGGAAAACTGTGTGGAGGTTCCTCAAACAGTTAAAAATATACCTGCCCTATGACCCAGCAATTGCACTGTTGGGGATTTACCCCAAAGATACAAATGCAATGAAACGCCGGGACACCTGCACCCCGATGTTTATAGCAGCAATGGCCACGATAGCCAAGCTGTGGAAGGAGCCTCGGTGTCCAACGAAAGATGAATGGATAAAGAAGATGTGGTTTATGTATACAATGGAATATTACTCAGCTATTAGAAATGACAAATACCCACCATTTGCTTCAACGTGGATGGAACTGGAGGGTATTATGCTGAGTGAAGTAAGTCAGTCGGAGAAGGACAAACATTATATGTTCTCATTCATTTGGGGAATATAAATAATAGTGAAAGGGAATAGAAGGGAAGGGAGAAGAAATGTGTGGGAAATATCAGAAAGGGAGACAGAACGTAAAGACTGCTAACTCTGGGAAACGAACTAGGGGTGGTAGAAGGGGAGGAGGGCAGGGGGTGGGAGTGAATGGGTGACGGGCACTGGGGGTTATTCTGTATGTTAGTAAATTGAACACCAATAAAAAATAAATTAAAAAATAAATAAATAAATAAATGTAATCATAAAAAAAAAAAAGAGAAAAGAAAAGGAAGGACTGGGAAAACAATGGGGTATACTAGGATGTAGAGTTGACTCTTCCATGCTGGAGAGAGAAACTTGTGATTCCTTGAGGTAGATATGAGTTATCCAGTTCTCCGGTCAAGCTAATCTGATGTTTTAAAGTCATCACAAACAAAATGTGTTGGGATATAACTGGATCCCATGAGAGAACCAGCTTTTTACCCACAGACCCAGAATGAGGGTAAAGGGAACATGTGGCTGGAAGGGTACAAGCTCAGCAGTCAAGAACCTCTGAAACTGGAGACATGGGTGAGTAGTAAGTACAGAAGATCCTGTTGAGCCAAGTTACAAAAATGCTCAAAAACTAAGAGAAAACTGAATTCAACAGTACATTAAAAGGATCACTGGCCATGATCAAATGGGATTTGTCCTAGGGGTGCAGGGGTGGTTCAACACATGCAAATCAATTAATGTGATGCATCACATTAGGAAGATGAAGGATAAAACTCATATGATCACTTCAATAGACACAGAAATAGCATTTGGCAAAAATCAACATTTTTTTCATGATAAGAACTCTCAACAAACTGATTATAGAAGTTTGTACCTCAACATGAAAAAGGCCATACAAGCTAACATTATACTCTGATGAAAAACTGAAAGCTTTTCTTCTAAGATTAGGAACAGACAAGAATGTCCACTCTTGCCATTTTAATTAACATAGTTTGGAAATACTAGTCTAGAGCAAGTAAGCAACAAAAGCAATAAAAGGTATTCAAATAGGACAGGGAGAAATAAAATTGTCTCTGTTTGCAGATGACATGATATTTTATGTATCATTAAGACTCCATCAAAAAATAGCTAGAACTAATAAATTCAAAGTTTCAGGATACAAATCAATATACAAAAATCGGTTGTGTTTCTATATACTAGTAATGAACTAACTGAAAGAGTAATTAAGAAAAAAATTCCATGTACAATAGCATAAAAAACAATAAAATACTTTAGACTAAATTTTAACAGAAGAGATGAAAAATCTGCACAATAAAAACCATGAGACAATGATGAAAGAAATTAAAGAAGACACAAATAAGTGGAAAGATATTCTGTGCTCATAGATTAGAGGAATTAATATTGGTTAAAATGTCCATACTGCTCAACACAATCTACAGATTCAATGAAATCCCTATCAAAAGACATCTTTCACAGAAATGGAAAAAAATATCCCCAAAATTTATATGGAACCACAAAAGACTCTGAATAATCAAAACAATCTTTAATTTTTTTTTTTTTTTTACTTGAGTACTGTTGACACACAATGCTACATTAGTTTCAGGGGCAACATAGTGATTTCACAGGTTTATGCGTTATGCTATGTTCACCAGAAGTGTAGCTATCATCTGTCACCATACAATGCCTTACAAATCAATGACTATGTTCCTTATATTGTGCCTTTTATTCCTGTGACTTATTCATTCCATAACTGGAAGTCTGTATCTCATACTCCCCTGCACCCATTTTGCCTATCCCTCCACCTTGCTCCCCTCTGACAATCATCAATTTGTTCTCTGTATTTCTGGGTCTGATTCCAATTTTTGTTTGTTTCCTTATTTATTGGGTTTTCTTAGAGTCCACATATGAATATAATCAGATGGTATTTGTCTAGCCAAAGCATTATTTAAAAAAGGACAAAGATGGAGGCACCACCCTTTCAATTTCAAACTAGATTACAAAACTATAATCACAACCATAGTGGTATTAGTATAAAACTAGACACACAGATCAATAGAACAGAAAAGAGCTCAGAAATAAACCCATGTGTATATGGTCAATTAATTTGAAACAAAGGAGCCAAGAATATGCAATGCGGGAAGGATAATTTCTTTAAAAAATGGTGCTGGGAAAACTGGATATCTACATGTGAAAAAGTAAACTGGGCCCTTATCTTTACCATGTACAAAAATGAACTCAAAACGTATTAAAGCCTTGAATGTAAGAACAGAAACAGTAAAGTTCCTAGAAGTAAACATAAGAGATATGCTCTTTAACATTGGTCTTGGCAATGATTTTTTTTGGATTTGATACTAAAAGCAAAGTCAACAAAAGGAAAAATAAACAAGTTGGACTACGTCAAACTTCTACAGAAAGCTTCTGCACAGTGGAAGAAATCATGAACAGAATGAAAAGGTGACCCATAGAATGGGAGAAGATGTTTGCAACCCACATATCTGATAAAAGGTTAGTTAATATCCAAAATATACAATTTATGAGGAACTCATATAATTTGATTAATAAACAAACAAATTAGAAAAAAGCCCAAATAACTCAATTAAAAAGTAGGCAGGGAGCTACAAAGAAGACACAGAAATGGCCAACAGGTACATGAAAATGTGCTCAACATCACTAATCATTAGGGAAATGCAAATCAAAACCACAAGATACCATTTCACCCTTGTTAGGATGTCTGGTATAAAAAACAAATAGACAAAGGCAGACATTTCATCCTTGTTAGGATGTCTGATAAAAAAAAAAAAGACTAGACAAAGGCAGACTCAATGGGCAAAGGAAACCCTTGTGTACTCTTGGTGTGAATGTAAACTGGTATTGATGCTATGGAAAATAGTGTGGAGGTTCCACAAGAAGTTAAAAATAGAACTACTGAACAATCAACAATCCCAGATATAGATCTTGATACATGTCCAAAAATACTCCAAATCTCCTTCTGAAGAGGTATCTGTGTTCCCATGACACCATAGCATTACTTATAGTAGCCAAGGTATGGAAACAACCCAAGTGTCTATTGATGGATGAATGAATAAAGAAAATGTGACATATTTATATCAGCCATGAAAAGAAAGATTCTACCATTTGCAACAAAGAGGGCATTCTGCTAAATGAAATAAGCTGGGTAGAGTAAGACAAATCCCACATGGTATCACTTATGTGTGGAATAAAAAACAAGTCAAATGGTGGTTGTCCAGAGCTGGTTGGGGGTAGGTAATCTTGGAAGAGACTGGTAAAAAGTACAAACTTCTAGTTATAAGATGAATAAGATCTGAGAATCTAATGTATAACATGTTGACTATAGTTGATGATACTCTTTTATAATTAAAATTTGCTAAAAGTGTAGATCTTAACTGTTTTCACCAAAAAAAAGGGTAAATATGTGAGGTGATGAATGTGCTAATTAACTTGATGGTGAAGATCTTTTCACAATGCTATATATATACATACGTGTATACTCATGTTGTACACTTTAATTTTCTTACAGTTTGGTCAATTATATCTCAATAAAGCTGAAGGAAAAAATAAACCTTCCTGTGTCTTGCTTCACGTGAAAATATAGTTCTCAGTGGTCATCCTTCAACACTCCACCTATGTGCTTGTACCTTGGGATTTATATCTTTGTGGGCTGAGCTATAACAGTTTACACAGTAATTCAAACTGAGCTCTGGATACAGATTGACATGGGTTCAAATGCTGCTTCTGCAACCTATTAAGTGATATCTTAGCTAAGTTATGACCACTAACTCTCAGGTTCTTCAACCATATAACGTGGATTGTGTGTCTGTGTGCATGTGCACATGTGTGCATGCCCATGCACACATGTGTTAGATGTAAAGTGTTTTAACACATTTGGTGCTAATGCCATAAGTGGTGTTTATTGATGGTAAGTGACACTAGTGCATATATGTATGTGTGTGGCTTTGTATGTATGTGTACATTAAAAGAGATTTTCTCCACTACCCAATCCTAGCTGGGCTCCTCTGAGCCCTCTTCTCAACTAAGCATCAACCTTGACCTATAAAGACTTGGAGAAACACTAACAGCACAAGGCCACATACCAAGGATGACCCGAGCACCCCTTAAGGTGCCTACCTGGGAAAGCTCAAACTGCCAGAAGAATGTGCTATTGGTTCTCGCAGATACCTGAAGGTACACACACTGTCTCCCAGCCTTTGGAGGGGCAGGAGCTGAATTTGGGTAAGAGCCTGTGAACAAACCCAGATGGGTTTCACATTGACCAAACTTCCCTTCCTGCTTTTTGCAGTTTTTCACTTCCCAGACCTCACAGACACCCCCTCCCCACTTCCTCATTCTGCATTTAAAGACCTAGCCAACTCTACAAAATCAAAGGCAAGGTCAGCTTCTATTGGGCTCTTCCCTATTGGAGGAGAATATAACTGACTAAAGTCTGTCCTTACCATCTTAACCAGTGTCTGGCTTTCTCTTTTTTTTTCTTTGACAATATAATCACTCTGTCAGAAAAAAATGGGAGAAACCCAGTGTTCTAGGGCTGAGGTCTATAATAGAAGCGATTACTCTTTCCTTCATATTTCACTGGGGGTGGTGGTGAGTAAACCACCCTTTAGGATTATCCCTTTAGAATTCTGTTATAGGCTATATCTCCAGTGGGACTGCTAAATTCCTCAACTGACTGAAATAGTTCACTTCAGAAAAGCTTTGTTACATAAGCATTTATATGACTTGATTAATCAAGACCATTTTTGTTTCTCTAATGACCGCATGATTCATCCACTATTAGGTACAAATTCTTAGGGTATTTTGACATCACAGACCTTTTATTTTAACTTTTCCTATCCTGCCTCAAACCCACCACCCCCTTCCTCAGGGTTAATATCTGACCCAGACACACTCAGAACAACTTTCTAGCTTTTAAAAAATTTACTAGAGAAGACTCGACTTATCCTCTTACAAGACATTGAGGTTTTTAAGATCATTCTTCATTCCATAATCAATCCAGTACCCTGTATATGTGATTTGGTTTAATTACCCCCTGCCTTTTTAATCCACAGAGATAAACTCATATTCAACAAACATTTATTGGATGTGTAGCATTCAAAATTTATTCACTTAGCTTTTCTAGTAACCACAGAAAGTAAGTCTTAATACACAATCAGAAAAATAAAACTCAGAGAGAGCAAGTGATGATGAGCTATTTAAAGAAGAAAGTGAGAATTTGGGCTGAGACTCTATCATGACTCCCAAAGTGCCCTCTCATCCAAGGATGTAGGTATAACATCCCCACTGCCAGACTTCTTTCCTGATAGACACTTCAATCAACAGGGAACTCTGTATTACTGCACCCAAGCATGGCTACACAAACCTGCAGTGGACTCCTATTCCAGTTCTACCAAGTGATGAAAGTTGGCACAAAAGTTTAAATCTATTTGATGTCTCTGATTTGGAAGATTATTATTATAAAATCATAATCAGTAACTCAAAATGGTCTTTTCATGGGACACTAATAATCATGGAGGTGATTTGTAACTCTTTTGTATGAAAGGGCCAGAAATAGAACTGATTGTTTATTTTTCATTTTTTAAAAAAGATATATTTATTTATTTTAAGGAGGGGGGTGAGGAGAGGCGGAGGGAGAGGGAGAGAGAGAATTTCAAACAGACTCTGTGCTGAGCCTGACTTGGGCTCGATCCTAGGACCCTGAGATCATGACTTGAGCTGAAACCAAGAGTTGGTACTTAACTGACTGAGCCACTGAGGCACCTCAGAACTAAGTATTTCAAAATTTTATTGGAGTGTAGTTCACATACAGTGTTACATTAGTTTTGGGTATACAACATAGTGATTCAACAAGTCTGTGATATGCTGTGCTTGCCACAAGTGTAACTACCATCTGTCACCATACAACGCTATTACAGTACCATTGACTATATCCCTATGCTGTACCTTTATCTCTGTGATTTATTCCTTACATAACTAAAAGCCTGTATCTTCCATTCCCCTTCACTCATTTTGCGCATTTCTCAAACCCCCTTTCCTTTGGCAGCCATCAGTTTTGTTCTCTATATTTATAAGTCTGATTCTGCTTTTTCTTTGTTTATTTATTTGTTTTGTTTTTCAGATTCCACAAATAAGTGAAATCTATGCTATTTGTTTTTCTAGAACTGGGTATTTCTACACTATCCAAAACTTAAAGAAGAGCTCTATTTCATAGTCCTTACACTTTTTAATGCTTGATCCCAAATTCATCCTGCTTGCTGATTTATGTTAAGCTCTGTGGTTTTCTAAAATTCTGTTTCTTTTATGATTGCACAATATTATATTCCAATACCTAATGGGTTAGATACAATGACCATTGAAATGATAAAGTACGATTTCAAAAGAATGTGGCATATATGTTCGTGCCCTTTTCTTTCTCAACTAGAAGGAACTGCTTTAGAATAGAAAATGGAAATACATTTTAAAGCCCATAAAATAGGAAGACACAGTATTCTAAAGAACAATAATTAAAGCTAAGGAGATTATAATGCAGCCAAGAATGGTTATATCACTTATTTGTGCACTGAAATTGAAATAATGCTGTTCAAAATTGTATTGAAAACATGATTGCTAATATCAGAGATGGTATAAATGAAGCTACATTTTAATGAGGAAAGAAAATGGAATGACTCTTCAAGCCTGTGTAATTTGTTCAACTTGGAGCTAAATATATTATCAAAAAATGTATAGAAACTGATATGTTCATCATTCTACAGCACTAAGATATTAGCGGAAAAGATTCATTACTACTCCTGAAAAATGATGATCCTTTGTAGCAAAAAAGCAAGAAGGTAGATAGTGTCTCTTTACAAAGGGCTAGTGTCTATTTTGAGGGTAAATTTCACACATGTTGGAATGTTAGAAGTTAACCACATTCCTGATTGCTTATAAGTACTTGTATTTAAAGAATATAAGGAACAGTTAAATGAAGGTCAGAATTTCACCAAGATTTACATCCATCTTATTTTCTGCTGGAAAATGTCTTGAAAATTAGAAAACATCCCTGTCTATTTGTTTAAATGAAATGTCAGGGAATTTAGAAATCACATTATTTGAAAAGATAGAGCACAGAAGGAAGAAATAGAATTCTAATAATGCAGAAGATGCTTTTTCTTGTTGCTGAGTTTTGTTACTGTTAGTTAATACTTCTGTTCTTCGATATCAACCACTGCCTATGTTACTGATCTGAAGGGAGAGCAAATTGTACCCCTAACAAAGGACTCTCTTCTATTTACTTGCCTGCAATTTTTAGAAGTAGTATCACTAAAGTTCTTTGCCATGAAGCTTATGTTTTACTCGGGAAATATTGCTTACTTGGGAGGTTGTGAAGCAGTGGGCACCTGGCATCCATTGCTCTTTTCAGGTTGACTTCCTTCTGCTGGCACTTTTTGTGAGAAATTAGAGAAGAATTTCTAGTCCAGCAAAAGAATCCCTAGTACATCCTGCTTTTCACTTATCGCACAAAGTGCCCATTGGAAACCTGTGTGTATTTATATAGATATGTATGTGTGTGTGTGTTCATACATGTATATAGGCATGTATAGGTATGTGTGCGTGTCTGTCTGTATGTGTGTGTGTATCCATATTCACCATTCATTCATAAAGTCATACATTCACAGAATTTTGACTATAAACACTTTCTGTGTGCTGTTGTGGCGTATCTCTAGGAGTATAACATAGAGAAAGACTTAAGTCACATCACAGTTGAATCAGATCAACCTCAATTAAAGTGCTTACTCTGCTGCTTATTATCTGCGTAACCTCAGGAAGTGGCTAAACTCTTTTTATATAAAATTGTGATAATAATTTCTGGCTCCTAAGTTGATAGGAGAAATAAATCGTTGCTTTGTGAACAAAGACACAACATGTATGCTAAGCAGTCAATAAATGACAGATATACAGTAATGATTAAATTTTCACCTAGTAAAAACTCATACTCATTTCTTCATTCTCTTTCATCACCAGTTTCTTTCTCTTTCTTGACTGGTTAATTTCAATTAACATATATATATGTTATATATTAAATTATATATATGTATATATATATAGACCATATAATGACCATATAATGGTGATTTATAATATATATATTTATATATATATATATATATAATTTTCTTTGCTCTACTTTTCCATCCACCTAAATTCCCACTTCTCTGCTCTTCTTTGTAGCAAAACTCCATGAATTTTCTATACTCCTTTCTCTTCAATTACTCTCCTCTCATTCTCCTTGGAAATCAACTAGATTGGTCTTCTACCTCTTGACTCCACCAAAATTGCTACTATCAAGTCACCAGTGGCGTCTATTTTGCCAAATCTGAGGTCAGTAGTCAATCCTTACCTTAATTGATTCTCAGCATCATTTGACAAACTTAATGTCTCTTTCCTCTGAAATGTTCTCTTTCCTAGGCTTCCAGGACAAGGTATTTTGGTTTTCCTCCTGTCTCACTAGGAGTTCCTTCTGTGTCTTCTTTGTGCATTCTTCATCCATTTCCTTAGCCTCTGAGACTTAGCATGTCCATATTCCTTTTACTTGAGCTCTTTTACTTTCCCAGCTTTGTGCCAATGACTTACAGAATTATATCCCCAAAGTGGACACTCCCCTGAACTCCAAGCTGACTTAGTCATCTGCTCACTCACCATAGTTAATTGCATACTCAACGGACATCTTGAAATTAACAGTTTTGATTTTTCCTTGAAGTTCGCTTCTCCTATAGTCTTTCTGATCAGAGTAAATGGCAACTCCATCTTTCCCATTGTTCACACCAAAGACCACACTAGTACCCTTGATTCTCTTTTTCTTCTCAGATTATGTGGTACCTCATTTATCAAATCTGTTGGCATTGCCTTAAGAACAGATCCCAGATCTGGCTACTTCTCATCTCTCTGGCAAATCATCAGCATCTCTTGAATGAATCAGTTGTCTTCTAACTAGTCTTCCTGCCCTTGCAGCTGTACAACGTGGAAGCTAGAGTAGTCCTTTTAAATCCATGTCAGCTCATCAGACTCTTTTGTTCAAATTCTTCCAACTGTATCCCCTCTCACTTAGTTAAAAACAAATAATGCCCACAATAGACCACAAGGCTAGCCCTACGAAGCATCTCTTCTCTTTGATTTTTGTCTCTTACTGTGCTTTGAACAGTCACCCCCTGGGCTAAGAGATTTTCTATGTATGATTCCTTCTTCTCTCAGATATCCATGCAGCTCAAGCCCTCACCTTCTTCAGGTCTTTGTTCAAATGTTCTCTTTTTCTGAGAGCTTCATTTAAAATTGAACCTTTACCCCATTTTATTGTTTTCTTTCTTTCTCTATAGCTTATCACCATTTCACAGAGTATTTACTTTACTTATGGGATTTATTTTTTGGCTGTTTTCTATACTAGAAGTAAAGCTTCATGCAATAAGATTTTTTGTTGTTCTTGTTGTTTTGTTTTTAAAATCCAGTTTGTTACTGTTTCCAGAATTAGATCCAGGTTTTGTAGAGCCTGGAGCTCATACAACTTGGGAATATCTCTTAAAAACATGATATTAAGAATGAACACTGGTAATTATTTACAAAGAGAAGAGGTCTAACCATATTAGACTCTTTAAAAAGCTTGCAAATGCAAACACTGTAAAATAGATAATATATATGTCTTAAAATTTTAATTGCTCAAACTTTTTTGCTGCATGCTCTTTAATCAATATTAAAGAACAATTTTGTAATAATTTCAATACAGAAAAATAAAAAATGAAAACTTCTAGCATGGTCAATTGAAGTTGATTTTACATAAACATGTATTTATTTATATAGTTAACTTATAATGTTTATTTATATTTACATATAAATATATATTTGCCTATACATAAATATATATTTTATATATGCTTATTATTTGAAGTATAGTTGACACATACTGTTACAGTAGTTTCAGGTGTACAACATAGTGATTTGACAAGTTTATATGTTATGCTGTGCTCACCACATGTGTAGCTACCATCTATCACCATGCAACATTGTTATAACACCACTGACTATATATTAAGAAAGTTGCTTTTCCCTTTCATTTAACCTTTCTGCTTGCAGATACCACTTGCATATTTGGCATGACTAGTGGAAATTGACTGTTAGTGCCATGAATAAATTTGATGATATCCTCATTAGGGAGATATTGTAAATAAATACTGGTCATTGTAGTCAGAACAATTTTAATGAACCATGTGCTGTGTTTTCAGATGCTTTAAATCGACACAATGTAGCAAATTTGCTTTCATTTTCTTTTCTTCTTTCTTTTTGACATTGAACTTGTATTCTTTCTGAATATGTATTTTTAATTATCAATGCCCTGCCAAGTGGCACTTTTGTTATCAAGGTTGATTTTATTTATTTAGGGGCAGCCCGGGTGGCTCAGCGGTTTAGCGTTGCCTTCAGCCCAGAGTCTGAACCTAGAGACCCTGGATCCAGTCCCACGTTGGGCTTCCTGCATGGAGCCTGCTTCTCCTTCTGCCTGTGTCTCTGCCTCTCTCTCTCTCTCTCTCTCTCTGTCTCTCATGAGAGACACACACAAAGAGGCATATATATATATATATATACACACACACAATATAAATATTATAAATTTATCTGGGTTTCCAGATAAAACATAAGATACCAGTTAAATTTGCATTTAAGAGAAAGAGTAAATAATTTTTAGTTTAAGCATATTCATGTAGTATTTGGGATAAAATATACTTTATATATATATAAATATAAATTACTGGTAAATTCATGTAAATCTTTGGAGTTGTTATCAAATTTAGGGCAACTATTCAAGGTTCACTCATAAAGAAGTTTTCTGATTCAGGAGAATTTTTTTCCATGTTAGCTTCTGGCTTTGTCCATTTCCAGCCTTAGTTTTCCTCTTCTACACACGTATTTTCTTTGTGGAGAGGTCATAGGTGTTTTCAGATCATGAGACAAGCTCTGGCTGGGTGAACTAACATAGGGGTTACTTGTGTACTCCTGGGAGAAATAGCCACATCCAGATGGTTAACAATAATGTAACTATACTTGGATGTAACTGCAAACACAAAATATATTCCACCTAAACATGAACTAAATGTATCTCCAACTAAGTTTCCCATACAAGACTGGCAAACCACCTGTAGCTACATCATCATACTGGAGGGCTAGTGTTATGGAAACAGAGTGTTGAGAAACAGTGGTCTGAACCAATTGCTGCTAAAATAGCTTATTTACATAAGTTTTGCAAAAGCAACCTATCCCCTACGGCCTTGGGAGGGGCTTATGCAAATGACTGACACAGAATGTTAGGCTTCATTAACCTCCTGGTGAATTCTCTACCTCAACGCTTAGAACCAAGCTGCACACATAGTAGGAGCCCAATGAGGATTCATAAAATAAAATGTTCATCACATGGATTTTGCCATATTGATGGGGTTTCCAGATAAAATATAAGATACCAGTTAAGTTTGCGTTTAAGAGAAAGTAAATAATTTGTAGTTTAAGCATATTCATGTAGTATTTGGGATAAAATAAAGTTTTTTTCTGATTTTTTTTGAAATTCAAATTTAATTCATGTCGTGTTTCTTTATTTGCTAAATGTGGCAATCTGACTCTAAGGTTTTAAAAAGCCATGCCTTACATTCAGGTAAGATAAAAATTTACCTGTAACTGTATTTTTGATTTTGCCTTTTGATGTTCAAGTAATTCTATTTTGTACATTTAAATACTCATATCGAGTGGAATTTATTTTGGTAATTAATAGAAGGCGTGGCTCCTATTTAATGTTTAAGGTTATGAATATTTCACCTCAATGGTTCCTTATTACATTGCTCCCCCCTTGTAGGCAGGTATATCTCACCTGGTGTCAGTGGAGGACCCAGGAAAGCCAGTGAATGCAGTCTGCACTGGGTGCTAGGTGATTTGTCTGTAGGAAATCTGTCAGCAATAACCCCGGTGTCTGCAAGCTGGCCAGTTTTTTATCATGTGCACCACGCACAGTATCAGTAATGATATACTTGGCCTTGCTGGGGCACAGCTGTCCCATGGCCCTGCTCCTTGGCATGCTCATGCAACTGTTTTGAATTCCTGTCTTCCAGCACAGTGCCCTTATTATTGAGTGCAAGATGATTTTTCTGTAAATGTTTTGGAACTATAGTGAAGTCTCACTGAGTGCCTAATCTATAGCAGCAAATTATTAGATTTCCTTTCTTTTTTGTATCTATTTTTTTTGTATCTTTCTTTTCTTCTTGTTTTTCCACTGAATTTTGCTAACCCAAGTCAGTGTGCTTGTGCTGGCTCATATTTGATTTTGCTTTTCTTACTTTGCTTCTTTGGACTTCTGCAACAGGGACACACCATGCTCAAAGCTTCATGTCTACCTTTTCCCTCATCTACACCAAATGCCTGCCCTGGAGAAAAAAATATTTTTTTCTTTAGTTACTAATGTGTGGCCTATTTATTGGCGAGGACTGTTTTAACTTCGAATCACCCATTGTACATAGCTGCTGACTGTCAGACCTTTGGGATATTGGATAAAATAAGACTAAATTTTCATGGTATACCAGGCACTCTTCTAAATACTTTACAAATGAGTGATGAACACTCATAACTAAACCCTATGAAGAAGGTGATATTTACTATCTTCATAGATGAGGCACTGAGAAATGACGTGATCAGTGGCCAAGTCTCATGGTAGTTAAATGGCAAAGCTAGGGTCTGATCTTGAATCATTTCAGAGTCTGTGCCAAGAACCAATCTGTGCCTGGTTCTTTATGCAAGTTTCTGATAGCCATCTTCAAAACACTTTCCAGTAAATTTTATTATTCTTATTTTGTAGTGGAGAAACTGTGGCTTCAAGAGACAAAATAGTGTCTAAATTCACATACTTGGTCAGTGGTGAGGCTGAAATATGAAAGCAAATCCATCTGATGTGTATCTGTGCTCTTCTCAGGCATCTTTTACAATAACAAGTTTGTAGTATGATTGGTGTGTCTACAGAGAACCTTGGGAGGCTCGTGAAGCACATGGGAAGTGGCCATTGTGTGTGAGAAACACTTAAAGAAGAACAGGCAGCCCAAAGATTAAGTTCTTCAGCTTCCTAACAGCAACTTGGGACCACAAGAGCCTTGCGGTAACCTGGAATTGCTGTTGCCCAATGTCCGTGCATCTGTCCATCTCCTTTGACCATCTATACCTGCCTAGTGTGGGATAGCCAACATGGTGAGGAGTTTAATGGCACCATGGATGGCTTGGAGAATGTAATGTAGCATGTAAACTCCCCTTCATTTTGAATCTTTTTGATTAAAAACAAAAACTCACAAACTAAAGTTTATTTTCTTTTAGAATATCATTTGCCTTTTTTTAAACCATTGGTTTAATGATATAGCCACATATGTTTTATTCTCTGAGTTTTCTATTCAGTGGAAAGAATACATATGTAGAAAGAAAAAAATTTTATCTTTCTTGATATTACTTTGGTCATTGGTTTAGATACCCAATTTCGCATATTTGTCACCACCTGTAATGTTTGTGTCCCATAGTCCCCTGGCCAAAATTCTGAAAATGGAAGACATATTTATATATGTATGTATTTATTTATTTTAAATATTTTATTTATTAATTCATGAGAGACACACAGAGAGAGGCAGAGACACAGAGAAAGGGAGAAGCAGGCTCCTCACAGGGAGCCAGATGTGGGACTCGATCCCAAGACCCCAAGATCATGCCCTGAGCCAAAGGCAGACACTCAACCGCTGAGCCACCCATGTGTCCTGAAAATGGAAGATGTTTGATTTGCTGCAAATCATCTGTCTCAGACCTATTTTACTGAATACAAATATATGGAATTAAAAAATGTATTCTGGGAAAAAATGGTTAAAAAATTAACAAACAAACGAATCCACCACTGAGAGTAAAATTCATGGGGTAAAAACTAGAGACTGAATGCCCCACCCCTCCTGCTGGCTGTTTGAAGTTTCCATTTTTCAATCAAATGTTTCTGCATCTGTTAGGCATAACCTTGGAAATTTTTTCTCATGTTTATGGGAATGCTCATAAAATTGTTTTGGATGAAAATGCAGGGAGCCAATACTTGAAAACTTTGCTAGGCTTTTTCATGTACCATTTAGATAGGAGAAGAGCTGAAGAGATCAAGGATAAAAGTAAAAGTGTGAACGACACAAGCAAGAAATGTTTTTCACAAAAAGCTTAAGACCAAGGCCAAAAAAAAAAAAAAAAAAAAAAAAAAAAGAAGAAGAAGAAGAAGTCTGTTGGTTTATGCTTTTCCCATTCTCGCTACAATCATTGTCTCAGGAATGAATTCATATTGTGCATCATTTTCGGTTACCTTTATAGTCTTTCTTACAAGAATGAGGAATGAAAATTTTAATGCCTCATATATTCTATGAATTACTGTAGATGGCTAGACTGCACTACTTTGATCTTTCCTATATTCTGTGGTTTGATTGGATCGTGATGTGAATGGAAAGCAGCACAAAACAAATCAGTTTCTGAGAGGACGACTTTAACAAGAAAAGGGGAAAAGGTACCTCAGCCCACTTCAGAATATTCCATATGTGGCAGTCCGAGTGCAGATGACGGCTCCCAGGTCCAACTCAAAATGATCGTAGCCTTTCCGGTGGATACACATTCTGACCTGAGAATTCATTACTAAAAATGGCCATCAAACTTGGGAACGAATAACAATTTAACATTTAGACTTCGTTTTTGCTGGGTCCTAGCAGAGTGCCTGGCACAGGGCAGGTTGCCAGTCTATGTGGAATGAGCCACTGAATGAATGACTGGATTTGGTGGTAACATGCCCACATAGATGGGACTGCACAGATAAATTTTTCTACCCCAGTGCATGTTTCTGTAATGCAAATTAGCTCATATTCGGTTAGTAAATAGAAGAATCATGTTGTTATAATGCAGAAATTGTGTTGGTTCATAAGCATTTTTTCTGAGCATTTTAATGATTTGTGTGGCCAAGTAATACCCGCTGATCTCCAAGTGCGCCAGCACCATGGGGCTCAGCAGGCTGGGCACGAGCAAGTGTGCACAGCCACCTCCCCCCTCCCCCTTCCCCCCTCTCTCCCCCACTTCCCCTCTTCCCCCAGTAGTTCCTCTTTGCTCAGCCAGCCACCTATTTTGCCTGGAAGCCCATATTGTATGGTTTCTCTGATCTTGTGCCTCCAAACTAAAAGCCTCAACTCCTCTGCATGCCCTCGTTCAATCAAGCGATCATTACATTTATTTCAGGGTACAGTTTTATATCTACTGCAATATTATCTTAAATTGGGAATTGAATGGGTCTTTTTTTCAGAGTTAGATTTTAATTAGGGTTAAGTTGGTTTTATTAGTGCCCTGGTTATAAGACTGCATAAGGTTGAGGGTCTGCCTATGGCTTTATTTCCCCCACCCTCAAATCCTTATTATTTTTAGTGTGTAATTTTGCAGAACGTGACTTTTTTTTTTTTTTCAAATCCCTTCAGGAATGCATGTATTTCATTACAGTGGAAAAGCCTATATTGGTTAAAACAAAGACATGGGAGAGCTGAGGAAAAGAGTTAACCTATGTAGATGCAGTAAAAAGTGGTTTGATATGTCTCTGACTATCTTGGCAAGAAAAATCTTAAAGTATCAGAGCTGCAGAGGGTTTCGGAGGTCAGATGTTCCTCATACAGATGAGACACATTACCCAAAAGGTGTCCATGAATTGCCAAGGACCTTACACTTGGAATTGACAAATTAAAATAGATTTCTAGGTGTTGGGAGACCTGCCTCAGCATTTCTCGCATTCACAGAAACTGAGTCACATCTTGGTGGGATCCACATCTAAATGAGCCTTGTGTCCTGTGAACGCTTTAGCGTCCTCGTGGGTCAAGCCTAAATTTCTTTCCTTGTCATTAGCTTCTGTTATAAGTCAATAACCGTGCCTCTCAATCGGTCAGGGCCGTTTCAGTTTGTGCCTGTTCTCTTGGTTGCTGATTATTCGTGGTCCCTGTTCTTCTTCCAAGTGACCTGGTGTGGAAGACAAATTATATGGTTACACTAGTTATGAGGCACCGTCAGGAATGCAAAAGTCACATGTGCTTCCCCTCACTTCTTTGGCTGTTCAAATCCTACCCATTCATCAAGATTCTGTTTAAATTCAGCTAGTTGTACAAAAGCTTTCCAGGATTACATAGCAAAAAGTTATCTTTTATCTCTATTTATTAGTATTTTATGTGTAAGTTTCTAATATATTTTATAGTTTATTTCAGTGTTTCACAAAGGGCACATTGCTGGCCTTTTGGGTGGGACCACTCTTTGGTGTGCGGAACCATCTAATGTTGGAGGATGCTTAGCAGTCCTGAAAGCCAACCTCAGTAGTGTGGCAGCTCAATCTGTCTCCACCCATTTCCAAGCTACCTGACCCTCTGAAAGGAGTGGAACCCTCATCTCCTTACCCCAATTGCATATCATAGTGTAGACTGAGAGCTCAAAGGGGGCAAGATCCAGGCTTGATTTATTTTTGCATCCTTCTTCCATCCCTAATATTTCTCTCTCAAACACACATGTACACACACACACACGCACACACACAGTGATGGGAATCTGGTGACTTTTAGTACAATGAATGATCTAAAAGAGTTAGTGTGGGCATTTGATATAGTTTCACGGTACTGTGTCAAACTAAAAGAAACTAAGGGAAAATGGGAAGGCTAAGGTGGATCTGAGAAAATGCTTAAAAATAACAAAACTGACCTCCCTCTATGCTCTTACATCTTTAGTAGAGTTGACCTAAGTACTAGGCAGAGGTAGGGGCCCTGAGAGATGATGGGACAGTACCTACCACCTCCACCCCATACACTGAAGGTGATGGATTAGCTAGAGTTGGAGGCTTTAACACTAACAGAATGGCCAGCATTAGTATTATTACTACCGTTTCTAGTCTTATTTCCCCTATTCCTCGTACTTCTATTAATAGCAGTTCTAAGAGCTAACATACCTGTAATGCTTTTGTGTGTGCCTGAGACCTTTGCAGGTTTTTGAAATGAATTATGTAATTGAGTCTTTACTGGACAACCATAAAGAATATGTTATAGGAGTTGTTAATCTTCCCTTTTACACCTGGGGTAAGGCCCAGAGAAAATAAATAACACACCCACGTTTAGACAGTAACTGGTGGAGTCGGGATTTGAACCTGGGCGGTCTGACTTCAGAGTCAACACTGTTGGTCACCACAAGAGATGCTCTTTTTGTATCACTGGATCACTTTCATCCCGAGACTCATAATCAGTGTGTGCTGACTCTGACCAACCTCCCATGATCTTCTGGCATTGACCCTATATATAGCATCATCATGTGCCATAATCATTGCTATGTGTTTTCTGTTATTTTACAGGGACTTTTGATGGTATTTATTTATTTTTGTTTGAGCTTAGAGAGGTGAACTTAGTACTGGCACACAGACCCGTACAGACATATAATATATAAGGTCCAAAGAAAGGAAGCGTGGTGAAGTATGAAGAACAGCAGCCCTCCAGTGCCAGGCTCCTTGGGTTTAAACCCTGGCTCTACTGCCTACTGGCTACGTGAATGATATGAAACTCTGCAGCTGAGATTGCCAGGTTTCTGGCAAAATAGGGATAGTATCCATATATACCTTAGAGGATCGTGGTGAGAGGTTAATGAAATAATACACTTAAATGCTCAGAACTCAACCTGCAACATAGAGGTTTTAGCTAAATGTTGCGAGGTTAACTAGGATGTTCATGAACTGATTCCTAAGGCAGAGAAGACAATGAGATATTGTCTTCAATTTATACTCTACATTAAGAAACCCAAGTATACAGCAAAAGCGACTTTGTTTAGGACTCTTCAAGTGAGCTAGAAGCAGAGACCCTGTCTTGAGCAATGAATTAGGAACCAATAACCATACTTCTGGTCTCAAATGCCCATTAGTACATGGTTCAATAAATGCTATACTTCTTTCTTCCTGGTTGTTTTGTCTGCAAATGAAAAGAAGAGAGGAAGTTTATCTTTATCAAAAGCCTGAAGAATATTCATGTAAATGTTAAGCATTTTATGATGAAGGAGAGACAACAGTGTTCTCCTCAGGGTTGCCGATAAGATTTTCATCCCCTCTCCAATGACCACACCACTTCGATTGTCTTGAGAAACAAACACCAGCAACACTTTGAGGAATAAATTTTTGTGAGCAAAACAATCTCTCCATTACAAAGGCAAGTGTAAAGCTCTCAATTTTCCCTCTTGTGACATTCAACTATTAAAGGCAAAAATTCCATTTTATTGGCTTCTTGTAATCAAGGTGATGTGACCTTTACAGGATTAATATCTCATTCTTTTGCTAACTAATTTACTCTAAGAATGCAGGAAGATGCTTTATAGTGTAAAAAACACCTTGGGGTATTGGGATTGGATATAATAGCCAGAATAAAGCCATTATAGTTGGATATATAGTAGGAGTAAAATCTTAAATAAAAATTTGTTACCATAGGATATGGAAAATTTCTTTTTTTTAATGTGGGAGTTTTGCTTTTATTAGTTCTTTGTTAAAAGAGCTGCTCTATTTTTGCAGTAAATTTTCGAGGGCCTCTAACTTTACTTAGCCTTTTGTCATCTTTACTTCTATTATTCTTGTAGTTCTTCATTTTATACAAAGCCAAATTAGGTGTCCTATCACAGCCTCGACGTTAATTTCTATTTAGCTGTAGGAAAAGACTCCAAGGACCCATATCTGCCCTGCTTGCCTCATTAGATTGTGGGCTCACCCAACATGGGGATTGATCTTCTGAATCTCCCTATATCCTAGATCTCATCATGTGGCTGGCACACAGCAGATGCTCAAACAGTATGTGACAAGTGAATAGTGATTTTCCCCTGCACTTGAAAAATTCAGTATTTACATTTCATAAGGCCCAGGTAGGATAAAATTGTCGTTATACAATCAAGCAGGTATCCAGGGTGGTGGTTACTGTCATTGCCAGCTGGCTCACTCTGATCTCAGTCATTCCTTATGAAGTTTTATGGATCTTCAATCTCCTTTGTGGTTTTGCTACTCAATGTTTTCATCACAAAATGATGAGTGGTGAAATCTGGATTCTATCTGCTTGGAATCCAGTCTGGATTCAGACCTAGCCTGTTTAACTGTTAGTCTGTATGACCAATATCCCAAACACATGTTTGAGAGGTCTTGGGACCTTCTCTTCTTTCTCCATATTCAGTCTTTGTGATCTCAATTATTTCCATTGGTTTTAAAAGAGAGGAAAAAATAAAACAAGACAAAATCAGAGAGGGAGACAAACCATAAGAGACTTTTAAAAAAAGATTTTATTTATTTATTCATGAGAGAGACAGAGACAGACATAAGCAGAGGGTGAAGCAGGCTCCCTATAGGGAGCCTAATGTAGGACTTGATCCCAGAACCCTGGGATCATTACCTGAGCCAAAGGCAGATGTTCAACCACTGAGCAACCCAGGTGTTCCCCCCCATAAGAGACTCTTAATCATAGGAAACAAACTGGACTGTGCTTTTCTTTATCTAGTTTTCTGATGAGTAATTTTCTGTCTCCTTATGGGAGGTGGGGGTGTGGAGGGATGGAGTAACTGGGTGGAGTGTGCATGATGTAATGAGCACTGGGTGTTACATAGGACTGATGAATTACTGACTTCTACCTCTGAAAATAATAATACATGTTACATGTATTAATTAATACATATGTTAATTAATTGAACTTAAATAAAGAAAATTAAAAACATAAAAAGCATCTTCATGTGTGTCCCTCCCTAATTATATCCTCATTCAGACCTATCTCATGAATTCCTCCTTTCATATTAAAGTGCATGCTTGGTATCTCTTATCTATCTCACAGACATCTTAAAGTTTTCCCCAAGCTCTCCCCTGCCCAGTCAGCTTTCTCTATCACAGTAAATGGCCTTACCTCTTACATTCAATCCTTCAGGAAGTCCTGCCAAGCTTCTCTACACAGCTCTGTGAATCACCTTTCTTCTCCATCTTCTGGGCTTCTACTGGAGTCCAGGGCACAATTATCTTTTACCTACAGACTTCAACCAACTCTCTTTGCTTCAATATTTATTCTCTACACTGAAAAGAAAAAGAAAAAAAAAACATTTTCATGTTTCAACCCTTAAATGGCTTTCTAGAGCACCCAGAACAATAGCTACGCTTTGTGCTATGACATACAAAGATATCTGGTCCCTACTTCTCTCTGTCATGCCCATTACAACTTTCAATTATTTCATTTGTAATTTTGTTTGTTTTTCAAATCTACCTTTCTCTCTAGAACAGAAGACATTTGAGGCCAGAGACAATATCATTTTATTTATTATTGTATTTTCAGCACCAAGTATTTCCTTTGCCACAGGATAAGTACACAAAAAGTTACTTGGTGAATAAGGAAACTTTCTATAACATTTTGCCCAAACATTCACCCTCTGAATCTCATGCTCAGTTGTATTCCACTCCATTCCTTCCTTTCTGCAAATTATCATCTTATATTTTACTAAGAATATTATATATAAATCATTCAATCCATACTTCTCTTTGTTTCTATCTACTATTTTTTTAAAATTTTTTTCAATTTTTATTTATTTATGATTGTCACACACACACACACAGAGAGAGAGAGAGAGAGAGAGAGAGGCAGAGACATAGGCAGAGGGAGAAGCAGGCTCCATGCACCGGGAGCCCGACGTGGGATTCGATCCTGGGTCTCCAGGATGGCGCCCTGGGCCAAAGGCAGGCGCCAAACCGCTGCGCCACCCAGGGATCCCTCAATCTACTATTTTGACTATTTCTATCTCTATGCCATTGCTTCCCACCTTGAACAAAGGGCTATTCTTGTTTTTCTCACTGACTTTCCACATAGTTTCTTAAACTTGCCTCTATCACCATCTCAGGGCGCGGTTTCTTCTACCAACTATTTTCTCCCCAGCTTCTTCAATCTCTTCTTCTCCACACTGGTTTCTTCTCCTTTTTTCAATATATTTAGGTGTCCACTACCTTTTCATGCTTCCTTTGGCTGACATTTCCTTCCTTGGGTCCTTTAATTGCTAAACCATTTGATGTGCTACTATATCTATTGCCTCAAATTCCTTAGGGCTTGTTCTTCTTTACACCCTTGTAATCTAAATATACATTCTCCTCTGTTAAAATTTCTTTCACGTCACCAAAGAATTTTGCTAATTGTCAAATCCAATTTGATTCTCATCTCAATAACCTGTGTTTACTGTTAGCAACAGCTTTCTTTTGGCAACTCTACTGTTTTGAATTTCAGAATTCTAGACTGTGCTTTTCTTTATCTAGTTTTCTGATGAGGAATTTTCTGTCTCCTTTATGGGATCTTTATTATTTTACTGCCTTGTAAGTATGTATTTCTTCATAATTAAATCTTACCCATTGGGTTTTCTCTTTGTACCGTCTCCCAAGGAAAACTCATTTACTTCTAACACATGTTAAGCTGCTCTTCTTTCCAGATCACTTTCCCCTGACTTCCTGCTTTTGTCTATGGTGTTATGATCTTTCTAGGCACTCCCACACAAGGTTGCTTATGGCCATCACCCTACTTCCTGCTGGGTCCCAGCCCCACTGAGTCACTTAGCACACAACAGACTCAAGTGAATGCTTGTGTAAATGAGAACGTGCTAATAGCTCTTCTCTATAGTAGTACTATCAGCCTCTAAATAACCACCATCTTGTATCCTATCCAATTGATTCTCTACCTACCTTAAAATACATTCCCATTTTTGTGGTCTAGACTAGGGAAGAAGTGGCAAGCTGGTTTTATCTTTTGAGATAACCCTGTAGGATGGTGTTGCTGCTTAAAGTAAAATATTAAGCAGGATCCTGAGGTCTCATTAAGACTGTGCATTTGACACTTAAGCATACAGTACCTTGGAATATTCCCTGTATTTTTGTAGGAACTATTAAGTGCCTCTTATAGTATCAGTTTTCATTTTCTTTGCTGTATCTTTAATGACATTTTAAGGGCTCCTATGTACCTGGCACATATGAAGTCTGCTTACACATATCTACTATGTGTAGTAATCTCCAAGGCTAGAGGAACTGTTTACTCAACAAATTGCCCTTTACAAAGTAGGTGATCATGATACATGATTGGTTTAAATTAGAAAATACTGATAGATAGTTCTCAGTTCATTGTGTTTTTACTCTGTGTTCTATGTTGTATTTATATCATCCTATTTTAGTTCTTATAAAAATCTTATGCGATGTGTTACAGTATCCACGTTTTGCAGAAGCTATGGGGTTTGAAAATATTATCCAAGGTAAGTTATGCAGATACTAATTGCTGGAGACTCGGTTCAAATGAAGGTCAGATGTACTGAGAGTATCACTGGAAAAATTAATGGAAATGCAAGCATGCCTCATTCTTAAACAAAACCCTATTACTCAGAGGAGCTGTCTCAGAGTCACTATTTCTGGTCATTGGCTCTTGTGACAAAATGCCACCAGAGCTTTTGCATTTACAACCAACACTCTCAAATGCTGATAATGCTGCTAGCAAAATGAAGCCATGGTTTTGCCATATGGCTCTAGTTGACAATTTCCACCTCTGGAGTGCAAACTGTGGAAGGCAGGGGATGAACTGGGACCTAACTATTCCAAGAAATAACTATTCTATTTGGCATTATTCTGGGTGCATGGAGGACTAAATAGCTCCCACACTCTTTATATAGGCTTGGATGGTTATCTGGGGGTCCTCCAACTTCACCTGGACCCTTTGGAACATATCCAAGTCAGTTGGAATCCCTATAAAACCATAGACTCCTGAGGATATTCAGAATGGCCTCTCTCTTTCTAGCTACCTTTAGGCTCTCTAGGTTGAGATAGAAAAACTCTAGAAGACCTGGTAGAACAAAAATAGGAATGGACAAGACAAGAGGGTTAACGGTTCCATTCAAGTGCCTGCAGGAGGCCCCCAGTGCTTGGAAAGGTATAATTTTCCTGCAGCCATCATAGTTCCCCACTGGGGGGCACCAAAATGATGCCTCTGTTTTCTTTCTTTCTCATGGCAAGAATTATTTTGCAATGAGATGAAAAGAAATCTGTATGCAATTATTTTAGTAGGAGGACAAGTTGGTAATGGTTTATATTTATCATTCACTCACATCGCCTGCTTTTAATGCTTGCAATCTCTCTATTAATGAACGAGAAATTGGCTACTTCCAAGAAGAGGTAATGTCCTTCTGATGGATAGTGCATTGGGCTAGGAGTCAGCAGACGGGGTTGCCAGAACAGAATCACAGTTAGAAGTGACTGCAGAGGTTATAATCTGACCTCTTACTAATTCACGAATAGCCTCTACAATGCCCTTGACAAGTGATCATCCACTTCCAGTTCAGGAGGACCACTGGGTAATTGTGTGTTAGGCAGAGCACTTAGCAAGTACATTATAGAATCACGGGATGATTGAGCAGGAAAGGACCTTAGAGATGGGCTAGTCAACCCCTTCACTCTGAGATGAGGGCCGGCGAGGTTAAGTGACTTACCTCTGAAGGTTAGCACTATGGGTAGAACTAAGTGTCCCGATGCCCGAGTCAGAAGGATCGCTCCACCATAATTCCTCAGTTAGTTAAACGGGAGTATTGACTATTGTTCTTGGATGTCAGCGCTCTGGAGAAAACAACTGCAAACTGAAGATACTGTCATCCGAATACTCTGGTTCAGAATTAAGGCAGAATCTAGAGGAAGAAGGGAGATTACAACGGTGATGGGGCCAGCTAGAAGTTAATTCAACTCAAGCAGCACATCCTAGATTCAAATAATATTATGCATAAGAATAATACCATTTTCTTGAGGATCACTTCCAGGGAGGTTGATTGCGGCAACCAGCAGATTTGAACAAGAAATATTTATCTTCTTAATGATCTTGACTTGCCCTCAGGATTAGAAGAGTTCACTGGTTAATCTAAACCTATTCATTCAGATTTCACTTTTTAATCCATTTTGTCAGGCTTATCTCTAAGATATAAGTAACTTTTAAAATACATACATCTTCTCCTCAAACTGTGTTACTTTAAGGCATAGCTTCTTATTTGAACAGCTTGAGGACTAATTTGAATCACACTTCACTTGTGGGGGCTCAGAAAGTATGTGATACCTTAGGGAGTTGCCTTACAGGATTTTTAAGATGTTCTAAAGTGAAGTACATCTAAATTCTCTAAATTACATATGGTTTAATCTAGAAAAGGACAATTGAAGCCTTCATTAAAATAGATTTATTCCAATTTCATATGTGAAAAATAAATTTTCCTGAGATAACTTGGTATATGTCTATCCAGATTGTAGCATTTCCCTACTTTCTAAATTAAATGTTGCTGTATGTGAATCTTGGCTCCATGGTGGCATATATTAAAAGGCTTAGTCATCATTATTGTAAATATCCCAGTATTGAGTCAGGTTTCATTGGAACTCAGAAGTTACTTTCTTTTCTTTTTCTCTTTTTCATTTTCACTTCTCATATCCTTGCACTTCTCCCTCCAGTTTGCTTGCTATTTTCTGTCTTTTGTTGATTTCAGCCTTCCTCAAGGACATAAAATTAGTCTTGAATGGTTTCAAAACCATTCTTTGTCTTGAGTGAAAGGGGCAGTTTTGAGCCTTTATGTAGTAGGCAGGAATGAATCTTTCTTAACTACATAGGAAGCAATTTGTGTTAACTTTGTCATTTAACATTTTTAAAACTTTCTAAGATAAGTCTAAAAGATCAATTTAAATATGAGGAGAAAAGCTCAAAGAAATTCAGTATTTTATCCAAAGTCACAAAAATAGTAAATGGCAGAACTGGAGTTTCAGCCTGGGCCTCTCCTACATGAAAACCTATGTCCTTTACACCTCCTCATACTCGATTTAGGTCAACAACAGAGCACTGCTTTAACAAAACAAAGCAAACAACAACAACAAAAAGCACACTTGTCTTGTAATTTGTTGTAAGCAAAACAAAAATTATATACGTGTTGCTTACCTGGGGCCACTTTGCATTTCCTTTTTTCATGAAGGAGCCCCATTTCTTGAGTCATCTGAACATTATATTGTTGCTTCTTGGCTTCTCTTCTCAGTATTATGAAAGCATGGTCATTGCTAACAACACCAAAAAAAACCTATCATCTGTGCCAGGGTCATTTAGTGTAAGTGAGTAAGGACAAAATCAAGATTCAATCTATAGGCCTGTTAGCTTCCCTCTGAGAATCATTGTTCTATAGCCCAGAACTGCATATCTAACCCAGCCAGCTAGCTTGTCTTGTTCTTATTATAAGTAAAAACTGGGGCTCAGGAGATGTTCCAGATGTCCCAGCACACACCAATTGTCATTACTATAAGATTGTTTGGGAAAAATAATTCTAAATATATGTAATATTGATAATGGACAACAGATTTCCTTTGACTGTGTGTTCTGGTATACATTTAATTTTACCTTTTTTTTTTCATTCACTCCTTCAGCAAATGTCCTTGAAACCTAGAGCTAACTTGGAATCTTGAAGGGAGAATTCGAATTCAGGCAAATTATGAAACCATTTTCTTACTTGTAAAAACACGAAACATACTAAAATAATGTCTGAAATGTGCAGTAGGCTAGCACATAGTTAATTCTAACTAATGGGGGTGGTTATGATTTTATTTTTTCACATATTCTAGATCATATGCACACTGGAAAGTAAGGCGGGGGTATGAAGCACTGTTGTATCCTCTGTGGCCACTCAACACAGTAGATACTGAAGCTTCAGTATGGCTCATTGTTTTCTACTCAGCTACATTTGTGGAAAGGACAAAGCACAAGGATTCTACAACCCAACTCTCAAACTGTAATGGATATTTATCAACATTGATTAGTTTATTGAGAAGTATATAATTACTTAATTCTATCCAATATATTCAGCCACTTTATACAAACCAAGTACTTTGTCTTCTTTCTTCTTATAGCAAATTGGATAATGTCTAGACATTTTTTATAGAAGGACAAAGGATATACTGGTGGATGACTTCTAGTCTGCTTGGCCCTTTTAAAGAAGGTGAATGAAAAAGCGGGGGGGGGGGGGTCTCATTTGAAAGTCTCTAACATCTGACCTAATTTTGAGACAGAAACTTGCTGCTCCATTGGAATCTCAGCTAGAAGAGGACTTAGCTAGAGCACAAAGTGGTAATACAAAATAAAATAGGTAAGGTATTTTATCGGCGTTGCTCTTAAATTATTTAATGCTGTACTGAGTAAGGGACAGGGACTTGCATTGTGGAAGATATTGTTAATAAAGAATGTTATCCTGCTTAGTTGGAAATTTATGGAAGTATATCTGACTGAACAGATTCTGAGTCCCTTCCTCTGCCAAAGGTCCTATGGGAGATCGCCCACTGCATGGCTGAAGGGAACAAAGATGGCAGTCACCCACAAGCTCTCCAATGCCCATTTGTAGGCAAGCTGTCTTTCACCTACAGAGTCACTGGTTGAGCTTGTTTTAATGCAGACATCATAGACTACATGCCCTTTTGGCATTTTTCCATCAATCATTCGGAAACTATCAGGCTAGGCTGTTTCATTTCCTATTGTAGGAAACAGTAGACATTTTCTCTGCCTTGCATGTAACTATATTGATGGGAGGGCATTTTCTACAGAAATTATACTGAATTCTTTTTCTTTCTTTTAAAGAGATTTCACTGAAGTCAAAAGAGGAATAATTGGTAGGTTTTCTTTTTGCCTGTCTTAAGGGGGGGGATGGGGATGCTCTATCCTATTTTAAAGACCCATAAAGAGCTCAGCTAATAAAAAGGAGGTGGGCAAAAAATAATAATAACAAAAGCACCAACTTCTGAACTTTTGCAGAAGCCTATACTTTAGAAGAAAGAAAATGATTCAGAAGAGCTCTTTGATATTTTTTTCCACTACAACAAAGTACAGCCTTGCTTGTCAGCCCATCTGTACTTTCCCTTCATCTAATAAACTGGCTAGGCCAGAGCTGCAAAAGTACATTATAATATTGACAATGTTGTTGGAAAACCACATGATTTAGGATGAATGTAACTTTTGCTGCACTGCAGAACGCATGAAGAAAAACTGGCGTAACAGGAAAAAAAAATGGACTTTAACCCATTTTTGCTACTGGAGCTCAATGCAGCAATCGAAACGAACAGGACCCCTCAAAAGACCTAGTGCATTTGTCTCCAGTAAAGAAGCTCATCTTGGCATATCCTTAGGCTATAATATATCTTTGAAGCTTCAAGAAATATCTGGCAGACCTTGGACTGATAGGAGCAAAATTGCAAATAAAACTTGCCAAATAAGCAAGTTATGTGAGCACTGTAGAAGTTAACTTATTGGCAATAGTGCAAAAACTACAAGTGAAGTAACTTGGTGTTCTTATTAATGACATAACGGTGTTCGTGTGCAGCAGCACACCAGTACACCTTCCACCAGCTTCTCAGGGCACTAGCTAAACATAGATTGCATTCTTACAGTAATTTTCTAGCCCACGCCTCTCAGGATATCTGGTAAATAGAATATGCTGGAATTAGCTTGTGCCCTATCTTTTCTGCTTTACCCTTTCTCCTGTTACAGTTTGACGAGATTGTTCCCCAACTCCTGTCTTCATTCCATTCCCACGTGGACTTAGAGCTTCCTTAACAAAGTTGTGTAATCCCAGACCTACAGGATATACATATACATGTACACATCTTAAAATACTCTAGTAACTTATAATAAAAAATAGTAAGAATACATAAAAATAAAAATATGGTCATGACTTTGAGTTACTGTGCCAGGCATTTTGTATGTGTTAGCTGAGTAGATGAAGTTTCTGGCTCTTGGAGTCAAACTGGGAGAAGACTCATTTCTCTCTAAATGAGTGGGCCTTTACATCAAGTAGTCCTGGGGAGATGGCCAAAGTATCCTTCCTATGGGGCCAACCAGCTTAGAGAACACAGATGGAGGGTTGTCAGGTATTCAGGCTTTGGATGCCCTGTTTCTAATGAGTCACCAATTTTTTGGAAATGTGCAATATAAAATAGGTTCCATGCTTATCTTTCAATCATGGAATTTATACCTTTACTCAAAGCGCAGCATTAAAACTTACTGAGTTGCATGATCTAACCTTATGTCTAAGACTTTCAGACATTAGTTAACTTAGGGGAAGTGCAGGTGATACAAGAAATGTTCTTTAGTGGGCCATAGCCCTAAAAGCCATTGTCTCAGGAAACTCCCCAAATACAACTCTAAGATACTAATCATCTGCATTTCCTTAAGGCTGCCCTGGCCTATTTGAGTAATCAGGGTGAAAAGTGATAATAAAACTAGTATTTCAAGGCTTGATTGTTACTACCTGGGTCATCAGTCCTGAAGTCCCTTCCTCTTCATAATGTTATCCTCTAACCCTATCTTTTAATTCCCACATGAACTGCTTGGGTGCTGCCAAAAATATTCACAAAGAGCGTGAATAATTTATATTTCCCTCTGCTATGCCACATCCTCTTGTCTCCATCCACTGATGCCAAGGCTTCAGTTCTCAGGAGCTCCAGAAGTGTGGCCCTCCCTCTCTTTGTCCTCTGCTCCCATCCTCCCCACCCCAACCTTCCCTGTTCTCTTCCCACCCCTGACCCTACACCGTTCCCAGTGAACTGTCCTTACTTGGTAGCATTAGACAAGTCACCCTCTCCAGATTCCCCAATGGCAACTGAAATGGAGATTAACCATTTAAAATGGGAGGAGACTATGAAATCAGTGTTTTGAAAGAACAAAAAAAGATTGAACCTTATTGAAAGGGACTCAGAATGACTTGTTGGTGATTCGAGGCTCTAATTTCTGGCAGGGAAAATCTGTTGAAAAGAAACTTTGTGGAAATAGTAGAAGGAATCAAAGTCTCCAAGTGCTTTAAGAAGATAAGGAAATAAACCTTTTATGTTGTGTTACAGTAGTAAGATGGGTTGGTCGCAAAGAAGTGCTTTGGCATCAGACAGCCTGAGCCTCAAAGCCATGCCTCTTATAGCTACCAACATATGGACTTTTGCAAGTTATTTAACTTCTGTAAGTGTCAGATTTTTGGTTTCTGTTTTTGTTTGTAATCTCCAGAGTAAGATTTAGCTTAATTACTTCTTTAGAGATGTTTAAAGATTAACAAAAAGATGTACATAAACTTCCTAACAAAATGCCTGGTTCATGGTAAATTACCAAGACATGTTATTGTATTTACCTCCCTATTCTGATGGATATTATACTCAGATCCATCAACATTCATCAGCCTTTGAAAGCCACTGGATTTAGACTTTATCTGAGCCAAAGGTGTTTCTGCCAGTATAGCCAGAGCTCCCTTTAGTGAGAATCTGATAAATCTTCCTCTACAATTTCCATTCACCACATGGAAAAGCAGCATCAGAGGGAAGCAATTTTTACCTGTTTCTTGGGTTTGGTGACACTTGTCCATTGCTCTACAAAGCACAAATGAGCTTGGTGTGCCACTAATGGCTTGAAATAATTTATAAAGGGAACCTAATGGAAAGAAAGTGTGTCTTCAAGTCCTATGCATTTTTCTGACTGTCAGTTGGAACTCACCTATGATCTTTTGTGAAAAATAGTTTACCTTCAAAGAAGTAGGAGTACTTTCCAGTGACATAAAACCCTGAGTGAGGTCATCACTGAAGGTCTCAACTCTTTGAAAATTATTGGCTGTGTTTCTTCATGGCTTCCAAATTGTATTGCGTGAGAAAGGAAGCCTCCAGAGAGTATAGGCTTTGTTGTCTATTGAGGAAAAAAAAATCAGAGAAAATAGATTTCTTCAACATTTCTGAGCTTTATCCAAGATAATGGAAAATTCTTCAAAGTAATCCTTCTTTTTTAGGTCTTCAAGAACTGAATAAAATGTTCATTGACAATATAAATTTGTAATGGAATATTGGAATTCAAAGAGGGCTTTATGATCATCCAGTCAAATGTCCCTACTTTACTGAAGATGAAGCTGAGAGTAGGTGGAGGCGATGTGATCTGCACAGGGAAGCCCTTAGTGAGTAGGAAGGTCTTACTCAAATTCATCATGTGACACCATCTATTGCATGCATTTCCCGACCTGCCATCTACTTGACTACAACACAGCATACAATGTTTAGTCCTTTATCTTAAAGCAATGGAAGACTTTGAGTCCTTCCATTATTTCAACAAAGTTTGTTTCAATACAGATTTTCTCTGCCAGAAAACAGAGATGGAAATCCCTACCAGTTTAGTCTGAGGTTCTTTTAGACAAGTCAGTTTCTTTTTTTGTTCTACAAAACCTACTCATTCCTTAATTTCCTCCCATTTAAACAGTTACTGTTCATTTCACTTGCCATTGGATAAACTGGACAGTGTGATTCATCTAAAGCTACCTAGTAAAGACTCTTTTTTTTTTTTTTTTTTTTTAATCTTTACCACATGGTTACTTTGGAAGATCCCTAAATTGAGCTTTATACATCAAATACTTCAAATGCATCTACTAATCTCTTTATTTGATCTATGTTGTGCGATAGATTTTATTCACTTACGTAGATTAAATCAGCTGGAGATTGGATAAGGAAAGTGTAAATTCACTAAGCAAAGACACTCATATTACTCTGAAAGACCCTTCACGCTCAAGCCATAGATGTGAGAAAATGACATGCAGGGTACATTTTAGCAACATCATTTTTTGTTTGTTTGTTTTTGAGAAGTTGGTATCATTTCTAGGACCTCCATAATCATCCTTCATTTTTGTTGACTCTAAGTTGGAAAAAACTTTTATTCATTTTAATAATCATTATAATTGCCAATGAAAACTGGTACTCATGTAGCTATGATATTCTAAGTGTTTTGTAAATAAGCATTGCCTTCTGTTAGTTAATTTGTTTTACTAAGCAAGCATAGCTCATGCTTCTGTTTGGTTAAATCTTATTTTCATGTAGGTCACTTGTTAATTGATAATTCAACCATTCCCATAATGTCAATTGTATACTTTTTTCACCATTAAAAAAATCACAGCTGGAGAAGGATGCTTTCCTAGGTGACACAGACATGCTTTGTTGTCTTGGCGAATTAGATCTCTGGGTTTGGTTTTATTTTTGAAGATTGCATCTCCAGCTGTAACTTTCTCTATTCTTTAGTCTTACCAATGTCTACAGTATATGCCTAATTTGTTATCTGGCCAATACTTCAGAATGAATACTGTAGATTCAAAAATTATTTTTTTAACCTTCTAGGTTACTTTTTTCTTCTGATTTTCCTATTTCTCCCAATGACACCATCTTTCTCTCAAACACAGAACTGTATCTGAGAACACAATCTGAGACACATCACTACCCCGGTGTAGTAAACTGTGTAAACCTGTGGACTTCAGGTAGGTTCTCTGGTTTTGAATTTTAACTTGCCCAGTTACCATGGTGAGGAATGTTACCAATATAACAACACATGAAGTGTACTGTGACTATAGGTATTTGTGAGCCTCTATTTCCCATTCTCAACTATGAATGCCATAAGGACAATGAGTATGTCTTACTTATTAATATTTATACATCTTACAGCATTCACATGGCACAGTGTTACACACTCGATAAAAGCTCAGTAATATATGAATAACAACATGAAAATACAGATGAATAGCAGAATTGAAAATTTGAAATGGAGACCAAATTTTCTCTGTAATCCCCTGCCAATCGAATCCTTTCTCCAAGTTACCAGATTTTATTGATGTGATAATCAATAAAATCCTAGCCTGAGAAGTCATTCTGAAATAGTGCTCATCTTTAGACAAGGTATTTTTAAATGATCTCATTAGCAAGCTTAACTTTGGAAACTGGCAGACATGATTGCCAAAGGTAATAAAATCATAACAGGAATTTAATTTCACAAAGGAAATAGTCACTTTCATTGACAGAATTATTAGCATTGACAGAATTCAGTATCGGGAAGAATATAGTTTTATATGAAAATTTCATCAATGATAAAATTTGTTTACTTTGACTCTGTGAGGGTATTTGAATACCTTGGAGTATGAGGTGATTGAAATGAAAAATAAGTGAAAAAAATAAATAACTTTATTATTCATATATCTGAGGATTACTAATATCACCACCTGAATTCATTGATATGTTAAATAAGTAATAGAAATTGATCACAAAAAGGATATGTCACCCTTTTCTTCATTTTTGGAAAGTGTCTAAAAATTCAAACCTGGTTTAGTTCTGGGTAGCTTAAAAACTTTAATCTTTTTTGTCTCTTTTTATTGTAATTTAATTAAATATTTAATTAAAAAATATTTATTGATCATCTCCTATGTAGAAGAGAGTGTAGTAGAAGCTGATCATAAAAGAATGCATATATAATAGTAAAGATTATATATTATATATACATAAATAAAATATATATTATATAAGTGTATACATATATATGTAATAAGGTATATACATATGTACACATATAAAAGAGAGATGAAAAACTTAAATTTGTTACCAAAAAAACTTTAGAAAAAGAAAAGCTCATACTACACATGCTATTATTAATAGACAGTGATAATTCCGATACTGTTATTAGAATTGACACTAGAATAAGTGGAATAATAAGCGGAAATAAATTCAGCTAATCAACCTTGATTCATCTGCCACCTTTCAGGTGTTATGAAGTGGGAAAGGATAAAGAAAATTTTCCCTTAAGGAGCTTCTAGTGGGGCAGGAAAGGTAGTGCACGCCTGCAGGAAGGTGCCATATGCCAATGTCACACACGAGTCATGAATTACACGTTAGGGTGTTTGGAAGCAGCATCTATAGGAGATGGATCTCTGGTGTGAGAAAATGAGTCCATGGAAAAGTAAAGGCTTTGAGAAGTCACACTTTGTCAGGGGCACAGAGACTGCCCACAGAGAGTATAGTTTACACTTTGTGCCCCTGGAAGCTCTGGACTCAAATGTGTCATGGAAAAGATTGTCCAAATTCATATTCAATACAAATGAAAATGATAATTTCTATTCATAGGTAAACCTGACTGGGTTTTAGGGCTGAGGTAGGGGCTTCTGGCCTTTTGGCATGTGCTGGGGCTCCTGTCCCTTGCGTAGCAGCTGCAAAGCTGTCCTGGGGGCAGGCGCCAAGCCAGTCCCAGTGCTGTGACTGCTGCTTTTGGCAGCCACAATGGTCTTGGGAATTATATCTCTTACTCAACTAACTAAACGGCAGTTTGGAACAATAGCCATTGCATTTTAAAATGCTGATTTAAAGCAGATTGCCCTTGACTTTCCACAGTGGTGACTAATTGGTCTTCATGGCTATATTTTGGATTTTGTTGTTGCTGTTGTTGTTTTAGATCACTGCCTAATAAGATCACTGCATATCCAAATTCTCCGTATTTTGTGAATAGAATTTGCAACTAACAGTAGGTTAGGCTTGGGATGAAGAGAAAATACAACAGGGGTAGATAACCATATCTAGACATTTCAATTGCTTTAATCTTTCTGTAAGTTTTGTGCTGGGTCATTCTCATGGATTCATGTTTACTCTAGACCTTGGTTTATTATTATGATAGAAGTTCTATTATCTCATTGTCTCATTTCCTAATTTTAAAATCTATATAGAAAATATCAAGGCCTGGTATTACTTCTCTAATTATATCTTTGTTTTTTAATAAATGGTATGAGGTTTATTATGATTTCTACATTGTCCTATTTGTATTCTGAACAAATGTTATTTTTATCTCAGTCTTCCAATGGTGAAGAGATAAACACTGTTTGTGTGGTTTTCATTTACATTATTTTGTTTTAATAGATATTGTGTTGCTTTTTACCTTCTTTGAAGCAGATTTACAGCATATTTTTCCAACATGTTCTCTATATATCCATCAAACCATGTAATGAATCCAAAGTCTATCCTACTTATAGAGTATGAATCTTTGTTGCAAATCCTCTTTATCTGTAAGTGCTTCTGAAATTTTAGGTGGAATTTTAAATAAAGCTTCCACATTGTAAAAATGGGGGAAATTTGCTTTAAAAAATCCTCATAGGAGATGTAGGCATACTGCTATATACTGGTAGGGGGTGGTAGGATGAAACAAGGATCTGATGCAGTATGAAGAATCACTGGGGTTCTTGTTAACCCACAACACACACATACACTTCTATATTTACTCTTGATTTGCTGAATCATAGTCTCTTAGTGAAGCCCTGGAAATGTGTACACAGAGTTTTGTGTACTCTTCATCTGGCTTCCCCTAATAGTGACATTTTGTATAGCTGTAGAACAACATGAAAACCAGAAAACTTGACATTGGTACATTGGTGTTAACTAGACAGCAGGCCACATCCAGTTTTCACCATTTTTAAACCTGCATTCATTTGTGTATGTGTGTGTGTACCTGTGCACGTGTGTGATTCTATGGACATGTGTGGAATTTTGCATTTTTGATAAGCTCTCCAGGTGAGTTATAACCAGATAAGGTGTATATGCACGGATTTTATGCAATTATTCACAAACAACACAAAATCATTGGGTGGCTTTTTAAACCTGCAACCCCCCAGGCTCTCATTCAGGAAGTCTTGGATTGGGCTGAAGGGTTTGCGTTTGAACGAACACCCGAGTGATTCTGATGCTACTTTTCTATGAACCAGCAAGAAGCCCGGATGGTACTGTGCGGCAGGTGGAACCTCTGTGGAGATACATTCATGGAAGGAAGCATGCTGCAACAGAAATGGAGTGTGATTCATTCATTATGAAAGACAACAAGGACAGATTTTTTATAATTACCTATATCAAGTGGTGCAATTTGGTTCATGCACCACTCTGGCACTCAACCTCTCCATCTATAAAATAAAGTGAATGGATTATATCATCTTTTATGTCCCTTGAAGCTCTAAAATCTTCTAACCTCATGCTTATAATGATTTGATTCCTTAGATTTGACTACATTTTCATCTATTTTTTTTCCAGGGTATGATGCAAGACAGAAATTTAATGAAAGTTAGATTGATGTGAAGGGATAAAGTTGATTTAATAAATCTAAGGACATTATTGATTATATGAATGTTGCCCATATATTTTAATCCTTAAGAGTGGAGGTTCTTCTGTGAGTAGAACAAATAATAAATGAATTAACCATTTTATAATACACGTATCCCACAAATATTTAATGAAAACAAATTGCTTTAAGTAAGCTTTCCCAAACTTAGTACCTGTGAACTACCAGTTTGTGTTAATTAAATTAAATTTTGGTAAGTATCCTTAGCCCCTTCAGTTCAATGCAAATTTTTTAAGGAAATTATCTGTCTTCCCATTTACTTTGCTATACTTCTGACCTAATTGTTATGAACCACATTTTGTAAGCTCTCAAATGAAATCTCAATCAGGCAAGCTAGTCAAGCAATTTAGGATGTTTGCTGAAAGCAGTTTTCTACATAGATAGAATTAGACCAGCAGCTGGAACCACTTCTGTTACCCAGAAATATAATAGTTTATTTATTATTGCTCATCTTTATTGTATCCATTTGCAGCTGAATTCATTTGGCACAATTTAAGATATTCTGAAATGAAGACCAGTCTCTGTCTTTATAACTTTTGACAAAAACAATAATGAAAGAACAAAGTATATGCACAAAAGCACAAAGCACACAACTCCCCAGAATTTCCCTCAATCCTAGCGAAAGTAAAGATTGCAGCTGCCAACTGGAACCTCACGGCAGAGTTTCATATTCTCTCTCCACAGATTTGATGACTTTGGCCCTTTTAGTATTCCTTATCTCACCTTTGATTTCTTAAAAAACATTTTGTCTAGATTTCTGGCCTGTCAATAGGGAAAAATTGCTGTAGGCATGCATGACTACAAAGATAGCTTTGTCAGTTTCCAGTGGCTAGGTTTAGTCACACATTCTTGCACTTGAATACTTGGTATTTAAAGTTATTTTTCTATTGATGAAATTCCTTCAAGATACTGCATCCTTGATTTTCACATAGCTCAGTATTTAATTTGCTTATTATGGAAAGGTGGTTTTAACACCAGATGGAGGGGAAGAAGCAAACTGCGTGGGACAGGAAGTAAGGTGTCAGACTAGCTTGGATCCCAGTCCCGGGTCTGTCTCATCAGTCACATTACCTTGAGCAAAGGCTGGATTTCTTTCTTATAGCCTGGGTTTTTTATTTGACCCTTTGAGAACGATAGAAATATCTGCTGTGCCCATTTCACAGGGTAAAATAAGGTCATGAACGTGAAGGTCGTTTCCAAATGCAGTCTTTAGAACTTGGTTTTGTGATCTCTGTAATGAGAAATAGGATTAAGAACTCAAGATTGAAGATAAAGAATTCATGTAATTTTTTTATCACCAGTATGTACTTTTAAAGGTGTGAGTCTGTTTCAAAGATAATATTTTATTGGGTGTATGTAAAATATAATGTTTAACAAGTTATGCAACAACATATATGGAATTTATTTCTGAGAGCAAAGGTTAAACAAGAACTACTTATTGGATGTGGGGGAGGACCATGACTTTTTATTAAGGTTTTTATTTTGGGACACTTCTAGATTTACAGAAAAATTGTGAGGTCAGAACAGCGAGGTCACACATAACCCACTCCGTTTCCACTATTTTTAATGTCTTACACCTTGGGATGATGTCTTTGTCTCAATTAATGAAGCAATACTGATAGATTTTTATTATCCAGAGTCCACAGTTTACTCAGATTTTCCTTTTTTTTTTTTAACCTAATGTTCTTTTAATGTTCCAGGACCCCAGTCTGGCTACCATATTGTATTTATTTATTATGTCTCCTTAAGTTCTTTCTGCCTATGATGAATTCTCAGGCTCTCCTTGTCTTTGATGACCTTGACAATCAGGGATGTTCTGGTCAGTTATTTTGTAGAATGTTCATCAACTGGGATGTGTCAGATGTTTTTCACATTTTCAGATTGGGGTTAGGAGTTTTTGGGAAGAAGATTAAAAAATGTTAAGTGTCATCCCATCACATCCTATCAAGGGAACATACCACCATCATGAATGACCACTATTGCTGTTGACCTTAATCACTGACCTAATGTTCTTTAGGTTATCTACTGGATAGTTATTCCCCACCTCCTGTTTTTTACATTGTATTTTTTTGGAAAGAAGTTGCTATAAATTTCCCATATTTAACAAATGGCAGTTAAGCTCCCCATCATAGAGGGTAACTACATGAATTATTAGGAATTCTTCTGCCTGGGGGATTTGTTCATTTTATCCATTTGTTTGTTTATTCTATTATTTATTTATATCAGCACAGACTCATGGATGTTTATTTTATGCTCTAGCTTTAATCCGACACTACTTCATCTTGTTGCAGAAAATTTCCTTGCTTTGGCCATTGAGAACTCTTTCATTTGAATCATGTGTCCCTTTGACATACCCCATCAGGGTGTGTGTATGTACATGCCTGTGTGCATGAGTGTGTGTGGGTGTATGTGTGTAAGTTTTGAGTACTTTCTTATTTTCTGATATTATAAGATGCTCCACTTTCGGCTTTAGTTTTAGAATTAGCCATTTCTCCAGGAAGCCCTGGTTTCTTTTATTGGAGAATGGTATTAGAAATCAAGAGCTGAGTGCTAAGTATGCCCCTTATTCCTGAGGAGTTGTCCTTCCCAGCCCTTCTCAGATGAGAGAGCAGGGAAATACATGTGCATATGCTAATCTATGTATACACTCATGTCTGTCAATATGTAATCCTTTTTCTATATTAAGCTAAACATGAATCCATACTGATGTTTCTAACTTGAATCTATTACCACTTTCTGACCTCCCCTTGCTGTCTGTAAAATCCAACTGCAATACCATCTGCCATCCACCATCCATTCCCTTAACTGTTCAGTGGCAGCATACACGTAGAGTTGTTTCAGAATCAATAGTCTATATTCCATGGCATAAAAAAATAAAAAATTAAAAACAACTTTATCAACTGGATTATGAGGCTTATGTAGAGTGTCTTTTGCCTTTAGTTTCACAGATTTAACTCATTTTCAAGGGTACTTAGGTCAATATTTCCTACTTCTCACTTTTAGTGAGGCTTTTCCATGCTTTAGTAATACAGTTAAGATTATTTTGTCATATTCTACATTCCTTCCTAGGATTTCCAAAATCCTAAGTGGTTTTTTAAAAATTTGTATATATTGAGATTCACTCTGTGCTGTGAAGTGCTATGAGTTTTGAAAAATTCATAGTATCCTGTGTCCACTATTACTGTATCATGAGAACAGTTCCTGCCTTATGAAAATCCTCTGCACTTCACTTATTAACCACCCCCCTGTACTCCTGGTAGCCATCAATCTACCTGCCTTTTTTGTAGCTTTGCCTTTCCCAGAATATCATATAATTGGAATCTTACCATATGTGGCCTTTTTTACAATAGCTTCTTTCACTTAGCAGTATATATTTAAGATTCAGCCATGTTTTTTCCTGGCTAGCTAGCTCATGCTCTTGTTTATCACTGAATAATATTCCATTGTATGGATGCACCACAGCTGGTTTATCCATTCCCCTATCAAAAATCATCGAGATGGTTTTGAATTTTTGGGTGATCATGAAAGTCATCATTTTTCAGTTTGTTTAGCTTTTTCTTGTAGAAATAGGAGAGATGACTTACAAGCTATTTCCAGAAACTGGAAGTCAAACTTTTATTTTTTGCTTTGTACAAGTCTGCACAATTATTTTTTCTACAGTAAGAATGAATTAATGTTACTACTAAATAAGCTTTTAATATATTGTCTGGTTCTCTAGTTTATTGGATAGAGCTATTGAAATAAGTCTAAATCTTAGCGCTTTCAAAGCTTTTATGAAAAGGACAGGAATGAATTTGAATGTAAATCATCATTTTTCATGATTTTCTGATTCCTTCACGGATACTTACATGAGAATGAAAGTCCCATGTATGTTTATATTCACATCTATGCAAATACATAAGCATATATGTATATGTAGGAATATATACCTGAAGATGCAGGAGAGCATCAGGCTTTAGCCTGTGGGCTTTGGAGGCAGATTATCTAGGTTCAAATCGAACTCTCTCAGTTGCTAGCTTGAGACATGGTATATATGACAAATACTGAATTTGTCACCCTAAGCACTAATTTTCCCAAAGAATAGTAACACAAGATACTACTGAATGCCTACTACATGCTAGAGGTGATATTAGAGTCTTTACATAATTCAAGCTGCACTACCAGCCTATAAAAAGTGAAATTTGAAAGCTCTTTTTAGATCTGAAAAAAACAAGGCTCAAGAAAGATATGAAACTTGCCTCTGGTTGCACAGCCAGGAAACAAGAGAACTGGGATTTGATTTCAAAGCTGCTGAGTCTCAAACCAGTGCTTTTTCTACTGCATTCTAGGCCTCCCAGAAATGTCAAAATGATTGGTTCCAACCACAGTGCAGGGGTTGGGGAGAATTTCTAAGGTTCCAATGGGTGCATTTAGCTGGTTTACTTTGACTTGAACTGTTGGTGTTAGAACTGAACCCACTTCAGCTCTTCTTCCTGGGTCTGGAATCTTTTACAAGCCTGGAATCCTTATAAAAAGATCAATTATCCCTCTTTGAGGAACTTGGGGCACTGGTTTCTGGATTTCCCTGGTCTCTGAGCCTACATAACATAACTACTCATTTTTCTGATATACTGCTATCCACTCCTGTCCTTTGGTGATAACCTAGTGAGGAAGATTCTGAAGTCAGAACCCCTGTGATCATATCCTGGCTCTGGACTTATGAGCTGTGGGTCCTTGCACAATTACTCAATATCCATATTCTCAACTGTAATTCAGGGTGGTGGTACTGCCTATTGCTTAGGGTGGTTGTGAGGACTGAATAAAGTGAGCTTTCGAAGGGACTTACTAACCCATGTCTAACACTACACTGTCCAGAAGTTGGCCCCAGTTACCAAGCATTTGAAATGGGGGTAGTCCAAATAAACATGAGCTGTAAATGTAAATGGTATAAATGCACAATGGATTGAGAAGATTCAGCACACACACAAAATAAAAATATAATTTTTAATGTTGACATATAGAATGAATACTATTTTGGATTTATTAAGTGTCCCTTTTTACAAGATCATATTCTCTTTTTGTTTATTTCTTCTTAAGGTGGCTACTAAAAAATTTAAAATCATGAATGTGGCTTGTGTTTGTGGCTGCCATGCTGTTTGTATGGGATAGTGAACATCTAACATACAATCAGCACTCAATAAATACTATTTGCTATTATGAAGTCTCTGAGCTATGATTATTATGCCTCATTTATTGGCATGAATTCAGTTATTTTGAGGGATATCTTAGAAGCCTGAAAGCATTTATTTAACTCTAAAACTAGTATGATAGAATTCATGTGTTAGGACAAAGCTGTTGTTCTTATATAAGGAAACAGTAAACATGTCAAGCAAAAATACATTTCTTCTCTTTTTTTTGCTTTGAGTCTTTTCCTGAGGTATATCAGACCATATTAATGATAAGACACTTAATTTATGTTGATTGACAATATGGAAATAAGTGTTAGACTCACTAAAGCATGGCATCTAAATTCTATTTTAATTTCATTTGCATAGAATAGAAGAATGATTATTACACCCTGAACTGTTCTCCTCACTGTAGAGCTGAGTCAGCAATCCATGATCTCTCTGCTTAAAGTCATAAAATAGACTAATGAAACATGATAGATATTATTGGTAAATTATGAAGCAGCATATATTTTAGGTTTAAAATATTATTCTGGAAAGATTCCATCCATATCAATGTGCTAGGATAATAGTAATTAGCTTTACAGGTTTTATGGAAAATGACTTATTTGTGAAACACCAGAAGGAATGATTCATTATCCTTCATGGTGTTAATTTTGCAAATATCTGAAAAATCTCCTTTAATTATCAAATTTCACAAGCCTTCTTCCTGGGCCAGGACTCGATCCCTAGTCTGCTTTTTTGATAATTTTCTTCTAAGCTTCCACATGCCCCGTTTTGGGGCTCTTTCCTTTCAGTCAGACTTTTCAGATAAGAGCTGCTTTCTTACCCAGGTTTTCTTGCCACTAACACTGAGTGATATGTTATCAATTGCTCTCAGAATAAGTGGTTTCCACTTCTTTTTCTATAAAGCACTGATTAAATATGGTATCACTGAAAATGTAATCTATGTCCAAATCACAAGCTATGGCAAAATGCCCTAGCAAATGTGCAAAAGATAAACATTAAAAATCTTTAACATATTGACATGATAGTTATATTCTTGAGCTTACTGACAAAATTCCTTAGTGGTCACTTGACATTTTTTTTTTTTTTTTTGTGAGGGGTGAAATGAATCTAGTCTATATTTGCCAGATTCTCTTATTTACTCAAACTAAATGCAGTATTATATACCCAATTTGAAATAATCAATATATTTTCTTTTAGTATTGAATAAGTAGGACTAAAACTATAAACCAGTTAAAAATAGAATAGAAATAGAGGATTGATTGATTCCATTGATGCTACCAGTAGTTAAAAATTCATAATAATATAGATAAAGATATAAGCCACTTACTAATTTTAAACTCTAGGGAACATCCAAAATTAATATATAGATATTTCCTGAAAATTCAAAACGGATAGATAGAAAACAAGGGTCACTTATTTTACAGAAAATACCATAGAGCAATGCTATTAGGGAACGCAGCTAGACAAAGAGTAGGAAAAGGCTAAGAACCAAAAAATTAAAGTTACATGGTTAAGTGTGTTGTATAGTAAGATTCTGATCTTTCCACATGTAGTATTCATCCAATGGCTGGTATTCACCACTGGTTTTCAAAAAAGAATGATTAATCCTGTAAGTTTTACTATTTAGATCAAATTCAGTTTTTTTAGAAGATAACAATCAAATACTAGTGTCTTAGACTAGAAGGATTTTATCTATCCCTCAGTATGTGAGTTAATTTATTGAAATGATTTTAAATGACAACCTTATTTTTTATTATTGAATCTTTCTTTTCTCTTTCTTCTTTCTTTCTTTCTTTCTTCTTTCTTTCTTTCTTTCTTTCTTTCTTTCTTCTTCTTCTTCTTTCTTTCTTTCTTTCTTTCTTTCTTTCTTTCTTTCTTTCTTTCTTTCTTTCTTTCTTTCTTTCTTTCTTTCCTTCTTTCTCTTTCCTTTTCTTTCTTTTAAGTAGTATCCATGGTTAAAGTAGATCAACATGGAGCATGAACTCATAGCCCTGAGATAAAGACCTGAGCTGCGATCAAGAGTCAGATGCTTGACTGACAGAGCCACCCAGGTGGCCCAGAATTACCTTCTTTTAAATGACATATTTGTGTTTTAGAGCTTGCATTGCATTAGATTGGAAATGGGCTGTTCATATGATGGCAGGAGAATGCTGGTAGATATAATTATGTGGTATAGTTTCAGGTTACTGAGCATGATGGCCTTTTCTTTAGATTGTATAGCATAGGGTAATTTGTTTAGGGCTTTGTAGTTATTAAATTGTTCATAAGACACTCAGTCTCATGCTAACTGTCAAACTAGAAGCAGGGAATGCCCAGCCTTGAAGGATATCCTATACCTGGTCTTATCTTTTAAGTACTGACTTTATCTCCTTTCTCTTTCTCAGACATTTCCATCCCTCCACTGTGGTACATGTGGTGACCTTCATAGTTATGACTTGCATTGCTTCTGATTTCAGTCTTTGTAATGATAATAATACTTTACTAATCATAGCATTTTTGCAGCATCTACCACATGCTAAACACTGTGCTAAGTGTTTTTCATGGATATTATTTAACCCTCACATGAATTGTGATGAGTGTTTCAGGGAACACTCATTACAGCAAGAGGCTCAGACAAATTAAGAAACTTGCCCAAGGTCCAACCACCAAATGGTGAACATGTATACAGTCTAACTCCAGGTTTCACTCTCATCAGTATAACTTGTGCCACGCAGGTACTGAATGCTGTTGCCTTTTTGGATAATGTGTGTTCCCTATGAAGTACATATAACTTCCATCCAAGATGTTCTCCAGCTCCTCTCCTCCCTACTACAGAGGGCAGTGTTCTTACCCAGCTCTCTTGGGCCTTGGTGGGAGCCAATGAGGTTGGGGAGAACACTGGCCTCTGGCTGAATCACTACTTTACTTTGGTCTGTCACATATGGGAAGCTTACTAGGAGGGTAGGAGAGAGATGATTTATGTATGGAGCTATCCAGTGTATATCTTATGCTTGTCTTGTGATGCTAGCCTTCACGGGAACATTTTATCAAATCATGACAAAGTACCAATATCTTGGTAGGATACACCAGTATAGAAGGTACTATTTCTGCCTGAAATAATTTATCATCCACTTGTAATCAAGAACTCCATCACCTTCTGGGCTCTCAAGCTTGATATCTGAGTGCTCTGGATGAAGGTGACAAAATTCATGCCTCATCCTTCATACCTTTGTTTTCACTGATAAAGTATCTTTGAACCCAACTCTTTGGTCTAAGGTGAAAGCGCTCTCTTCTTCCTGCATTGAAGTCCTGGGATATCACCCTTAAGAAATCCTTAGTGGGCACCAAATACCCCAGAATACTAGCTGAGAAGTGATAACTTATGGCAGAAGGGGCCTTTTATTGAGACTGGTGGAGAGTAAAGGGAGGTAAGTGATTAGCTGATCTTCAGGGAGGCCTTGAAGTCTCCATGAGGGGCGTGAGGCCAGAAGTCAGTAGATTATCAGTGATAGTATGATTTGGAAGAAACAGACAACTGTGAAAGCTATGGTAATGACAACACACCACCACTTGGCTATTTCCCAGAGTGTAGGCCCAAGCAAATTTGTGCTCCTGGGATTCTTTTTAAACTCATGCACAGGACAATATTTCTTAAGATTCTTTTTTTTTTTTTTTATGGTAGTCACAGAGAGAGAGAGAGAGAGAGAGAGAGGCAGAGACACAGGCAGAGGGAGAAGCAGGCTCCATGCACCGGGAGCCTGATGTGGGATTCGATCCCGGGTCTCCAGGATCGCGCCCTGGGCCAAAGGCAGGCGCCAAACCGCTGCGCCACCCAGGGATCCCAATTTCTTAAGATTCTATAGTAAGAAGTTAATGTACTACTGATGAAATATTTCAGCTGCACAAGTGATTTCCAATATTGTGTGGTAAAATATGCTTTTGAATATTTGTTAGTTTGGTCAAATGAAGCTAGGGAAAGAGAAGGAAATGGAAGAGGGTAACTGAATTTTTAAAAATCTTAATAAATAAATGGGTTGTTGAATTCTAAGCTTTTTATTTTCATGGCACTTTTCCTTCCATGATGCTGATGTCCCTAGGCTAATAAATATAATCACTACCAGATTGTAAAACCAGCGAGTGACTACTATCCAATAGTGTAGGACAGGCATCAGCATAAGGCTAAATATCTGATGATAGAAGGAGAGCCTTTTCTAAAGGTCAGATCATTTCTGTGTGGCCTCACTAGGTAGTCTACAAAGGGCTTTTCTACCTTGCAGGGTATCTTTCTCTAACACTGGCATATTGTTTTTGCTCCCTTATTCTAGAAATAATTTTTTTAAGTTTCTTATATTTTTATCTCAACAAGAAACGGTAAAGTTTTAACATAGCATATTATAGAACTTCACTATGGGGATTTTCATATTTCCCTAACCTTTTTGCTCTCATTTTAAAGACAATATGATATACTACCTTACCTTGGGATATCTTCTTTCCTAACTGAAATAATTTTTATATTCTCCTCTTCTGGAGTATGGTTTTTTTAAAAATAAAATGGCTGTAACATAAAAATTCAGATTTCTTTTTATAGCCTCATACCTAGACAATGAAATATTTTAATAACAATCAGTTATTAAAACATAATATGATGACATTATAAAAATGTAGAGGTTGTCTGACATCGCTCTGACAACTATTCCACAAAGTCATAAAAGTGCAGTTATAATTTCTGGTCAATAAACAAATATTTTTTTAAAGGTCTGGCATATGGAAATCATGAGGAGATACAAAAATATATGAAGCATGGTCCATGATCTTAAGGAGTATACTATAGGTATAGAGAACCAATGCAAAATAAAAATGTTGTCATGGTCCAAGAGATAAATCACAGTTTAATGTAACAATAAAGAAATGTATCTACATGATTAATTGCAAACTGAACTGTATAAATAATATGGTCACTTCTTAGAAGTGAAAACACGTGAAGTATATCTGATTGCTGAGTATTTGACCTACTCTAAAGAAGTTACTACTAAGATTCAAAGTAAGAATGTAAGCCAATATTGTGTTCAGATGTGGCATAAATCTGGCTTCAGATGCTGTGCTTCGTTTTGTTCTTTTTTTTTAAAGGTTTAGTAACAGAAATTATTTAAGACTGTGGTCACCATCTGTCAACATCAAAGCTTGACTTAATGACAAATAATGCTTTGAAACTATCTCTGTGTTGATTATAAAGCTTTCGTTTGTTGGAAAATTGCAGTCAAAAGGAAGAGTAAATACGTCTAGACCACTACTGATATAGCTACAACATTTATAGGTAACAGTATTTTGGCCAGGGTTGGTGGGAAATTTCTTATTACCTCCAAATTTCTTACTATGACAAAAGCTGTAGATAAGTAAATTTCATTTCTCAAGATCTAGTGAATATCTCCTACCTAGTTTGGCAAATTCTGGTTTTCTAGAGTTATCCAACTTATTGCTTTGTGTACATTTCTATGCAGGAGTTTTTGTTTGGCATCTATGTTTTCTTACAACAATTAATTTGAAAAATTTTGAACCTGTAGGAAAATTGCAAGAGTAATAAAACAAACACCCATTAAGCTTACCATTAAGATTTATCAGTTACTAGCTTTTTGGGACATTGCCTTTCTCTCTCTTTCTTTTCATATACACATGCACACAGACACACAGGATGATTTTTTGGGCTGAACTATTTGAGTAGTAGTTGTAGACCTTATGGCACTACACTCTTAAAAATTTTAAACATAATATTGGCTGAACTATTTAAGAGAGAGGTGCAGGCATCATGACATTTATAGTCCTAAATATTTCAGGTGTATCATCTAAGAATGAGAATATTCTTCTTTATAACCACAATACAACTATTAAGCTGAAGAAATTTAGTATTGATACAATACTGTTATTAAAATGCAGCCCATTCAAGTTATACTATTTGTCTTAATAATATACTTTATCATTTTAGTTTTAATGTTTTATTGAAGTATAATTACATAAAGCACACAGATTTAAAGTGTGCAGTTTCATGTCTTGGTAAATGTGTATACCCAAGTAACCAACACCCCAGTCAAGATATAGAACATTTCTGTAACCCAGGAAAGTTCATTCATGATAATTCTCCTTGCTCTACAACTTCTAAAGGAAATCACTATTTTTAACCCTACAGCTTACATTTGTCTGTTTGTGAATTTCATATACATGGGATCATGCAGTATATATTAATTCGTGGTTAGTTCTTTTCTTTGGTTCTGGATACCAGTATCTATAAATAAAGTTTTATTGGAACACATGCTCATTTGATTATATTGTCCCTGTATGGTTTCTCTCAAATGGTAACAGCAACAGTGGCTTGTTGTGACAAAGACTGTCTGTCACATTCTCACTGCTTTCCATTGCTGTTTGGTGTACTATGAATTATTGCAACCCAAATATAAATTAATGACATTTTGAAGGGGATGCTCACTCTAGCCATAACATTTAATTATTTATTTTTTATTACCAGTACCTACCCTCTGTGTCAAAACACGATAAGAAAAGTCAATTTTGAATGTTGTGCTTTTAAGGAAAAGTGGAGGATGAACTATTTTGTTAGCAAACAAATGGCACAGCACTGCATTTGGTATGCAGTGACACAGTAGCTGTGCTGAGATGATGTTACATACTTCAACATTACTAGACTAAGCACTCTTTACAATAGTCCCACTCACAGAAAATCAACTTTCAGAAAAATTAGAAATTTTAAAATAGAATATCTCATCAGAGCAATATTTCTTCAAAAAATTTAAAAATATTGAAATAAGGCTGAAATCAAAGTAAATTTTTGAGCAGCTCATTTGTTAGCTAAGAAGGAAAACCATTTACCAATGTTGAGTTAATTTGTGTTTGATTGCAACAGATGAAGAAATGTGTCCAGAGGAAATAAACTTGAGACTGTTAGCATTTAGTGAGAATAATTGCTTGAAGAGGTAAGGATATTGAGACCATCAGATGGAGTAAACATACTTTCTATATTCCTCTCACCTAGAATCCCTGGATATTATATATTAAAAAAATTGAGAAGAGCCTGAAAGGTGGAGAGAAGGAGGCACACTGAGTAAGGAGCTTAGGGCCTATGGAATGATATAGTTTTTGTTTGCTTGTTTGTTTTTTTCTGATCATCTATCCCATAGTGGGGACTGGAGAAGCCGTCAACCTAGAAATACTGAAGGGAACAGACAAAAATGCCCTTAGAAGGGCCTGCTCACTCTAGCCAAGGAGAGAAGAAGAGAGCCACCTCGCAAAGCAGAAAACTTTTAATTAATAACTGTATACTCCAGTGAAATGCCACAGTAAAAACTGTGACCAACCCTCACCCTCACCAAAGCTAGAGTGGAGAGTATGGATATTTAACAAGGTATCCCAAACCCATTTCCATGGTTATTTCAGAGGCTGAGTGAAAGAGGATCTTAATCCTTGTTGGGTGGTAATGAGGAATCCATGGTGTTGATGGAAATAACATAGGAAGCTTGGAACTCACCCACACTTGGAAGTGGTATCAGAGAAAGTCTAGTGGAGAGAGATTTTTCGCCATCACTCAGAGATGATGAGGCCACTCTGCCTGATGTCAGTGGAGGTCATTTGGGGAACTTCTACTTCACAGAAACAAGGAACCCCACCCTTACAGTTGTCAATGGACAACAGAGGCCGAGTGGAGAATCTGGGCATCTAATTCCACTTGGCGATAACAAGGTGGTGTTCCTCTTTCCCACTGGAGTTGTATCAGAGGGAATTTATTAAAATGCAGGATTCATAAAATACCCCAAATGTACAGATTTTAGTAGAAAAATCATGTGTTATCCTAAGAACCTGGAAAATCTTAATTTGAATGAAGAAAGACATCATTAGGTGCCAACCCTGAGATGTAACAGATGTTAGAATTATCTAATAAGAACTTTAAAGCAACCTTTATTAAAATGCTTTAACCAGCAACTATGAACACACTCAAACGAATGAAAAAAAATAGGCATTCTCAACAACAACAACAAAAAAATAGAAAATGCAAAGAAGAACCAAATGGAAATTTTAGAACTGAAAAAAATACAACAGCCCCCAAATAAACTCAGTGGATAGTCTTAACGAAAGAATAAATATATTTGATGATAGAACAATAGAAATTACTCAACCTAAAGAGAAAATAGACTGAAAATAAAAGTGAACAGAGACTCAGGGACCTGCGGAATATAACAAAATATCTGACATTCATGCCATCAGTGTCCCAGAAGGAGAGGAAAAAGAGGACAGAGCTCAAAAAGGTTTCAAATAAATATTGGATGAGAGATGCCTGGGTGAGTCAGCAGTTAAAGCATCTGCCTTCAGCTCAGGGCATGATGCTGGGATCCTGGGATTGAGTTTTGCATGGGGCTCCCCGCAGGGAGCCTGCTTCTCCCTCTGTCTGTGTCTCTGCCTCTCTCTGTGGGTGTCTCTAATGAATAAAGAAATAAAATCTTAAAAAAAAGAAATAATAGATGAAATTTCTCCAAATTGGGCAGAAGACATAAACTTAGAGATTCAAGAAGCCAGTGAATTCCAAAAAGGATAAACCCAAAGATATATCATAAACTTCTGTAAGTCAAAGGTAAAGAAAAAAATCTTGAAGGCAGTCAGAGAGAAACACTGGAAATAATTTGAAAGACAGCAGATTTTTGGTCAGAAACCAGGAAGGCTAGAAAAAAGTATAGTAACATTTTTCAAGTGTGGAAAGAACTTGTCAACCCACAGTTCTATATCCAGCTAAAATATTCTCAGGAATGAAGAGAAAATTAAGATATTTTTAGATTGAAAGACAGACTAAGAGAATTTGTTGTCTGCAGACCTACTGTAAAAGAATAGACAAAAGTAGTCCTCTAAAGAGAAAGGAAATGATAAAAGAAGGAATCTTGCAACACCAGGAGGGAAGAAAGAAAAAGACAAGAGTAAATATGATAGGGGATCCCAGGGTGGCTCAGCAGTTTAGTGCAGCCTTCGGCCCAGAGTGTGATCCTGGAGACCTGGGATTGAGTCCTGCATCATGCTCCCTGCATGGAGCCTGCTTCTCCCTTTGCCTGTGTCTCTGCCTCTCTCTCTCTCTCTGTGTGTGTGTCTCTCATGAATAAATAAATAAAATCTTAAAAAAAGGGTAAATATGATAAATTTTCCTTCTTCTCTTTCATTTTTATTATTGTATTTAATATTTGAACCAAAATATGCTGTCTAATGTGGTCTTTTGTTTATATAGGAGAAAAATGACAGATAATTGCATTACAGAGGGGAAGGATGAATGGACTCAAAGGGAGGTAGAGTTCCTATACTTTACTCAAACTGAAGAACATATTAACACTAGAAAACCATGATATACATGTGCAATATAATATTTAGAATGCTACTAATATTGTTATTGGAATAGATACTCTTAAAAACATTACAGATACACTGAAATGTATTTCTAAAAAATTAGACAAGAAACAGAAATGAAAAGTGGAACAAACAAAACAAAAAAATGGCATAAAGTCCCAACATATCACTAATTACCTAGAATGTATGTAGTCTGAGTATAACAATTAAAAGACAGAAATTGGCACAGTGGATTTAAAAAACAAAAAAAAAATTAGCATGACTTTACTATAGGCTATCTATAGGAAACTGACATCAAATGTGATATAGATAGGTTGAAAGTGAAAGAATGCAATGAGATATACTATGCAAACATTAATCAAAAGAAAGCAGGAGTAGTTATACAAATATCAGATTAAGTGAATTTCAGGGCAAGGAAAATTACCAGCAAGAGAATAAATTCACAAAGAAGACACAGGGATCCTAGATCTGTATGCACCAAAAAAATGAGCTTCTAAACACGTGAAGCAAAAACTGATAGAAATAAAAGGAGAAAGACAAATCTATAATTACATTTGGAAACTTCAATACTCCAACTCAACAACTGATAAAACAACTGTATAGCACGTCATCACAGATAGAAGAACTCAAAAGACTACCAACCAACAGGAGCTAATCCATACCGATGAAACATTCTACTCAACAACAGCAGAATATATATTTTCTTGCATCCATGGAACATATACCAAGATATTATCCTGGACCATAAAACAAACCTCAACTAATTTAAAAGAATTGAAACCACACACTGTGTTCTCTAACCACAATGTAATAAAACCAGAAATCAAGAACAGAAGGAGACCAGGAAAATCTCCAAACACTTGGAAAATAAAACAGCAGACTTTGAAATTATCTATTGGTCAAGGAGGAATTCTTGAGACAAATAAGTACATTGAACTTAGTGAAAACGAAAGCAAAACTTATATAAAATTGTGGGGCACTGCTAAAGCAGTGCTGAGGTAGAAATTTATAGCTTAAATGCTTATATAGAAAAGAGAAAAATCTTAAATCAATAATTTAAGCTCTCAGTTTAAGAGCCTAGATGAATAGTAAAATAAACTCTTAATTAAGTGGGGAGGCACAGAAATCAATAAAATTAAAAATAGACACACAATAAAAAAAGTCAATGAAACAAGTTTCTATTTTAAAAAGATCAATAAAACAGAAAAAACTCCAACAAGACTGACAAAAAAGAGACAAGACAGAAGTTACTATTATCAGGTTGAAACAGAGGATCATACTACATAGTGCATACATCAAAAAGATAATAATAGAATACTCTGGGTAATTTTACACAATACATTTGATAATTTTCAAGACATGGACTAATTTCTTGAAAAGTGTAGATCACTACAACTCATTCAAATAACAGCCCCCAAATTACTAATAAAACTGAATTCACACACACACGCACGCACGCATACACACAAACACTAATCAAATAGATAAAAGCCCAGAAATAGTTCTATACAATGATGGCCAGTGGGTTTTTGATATCAATGTAAAAGGAATTCAATGGAGATTTAAATGTTTTTGTAAATTGGCTTTAAGTAATTAGATATTTATAGCAAAAGAAATTTCAACATAAACTTCACACCTTATATACAATTAAGTCAAAAGGATCATAGATTTAAATGTAAAACATAAAATTATAAAACTTTTAGTTAATAACATAGGAAAAAGTCTTTCAGATGTAAAGTTTGGTGAAGAGTATTTTTTTTTTTTAAGTAAGCTTTAAGCCCAAGTGGGGCTTGAACATGAACAGGACCTGGAGACTAAGAGTCCTATGGTCTACCAACTGAGCCAGCCAGGTGGCCTGGTGAGGTTTGATAGGATACCAAAAGCATAATCCAGAAGAGAATAAAATTTGACTTCACTAAAATTAAAAACTTTTACTCTGTGGAAGACTCTATAAATTTGATGAAAAGGCAAGGTACAGACTACAAGAAAACATTTGAAAACCACATATATCAAGGGCTCAAAAAACAGTAAAGGCAAGGCAAACAATCCAGTTAGAACACAAAGAATGTGGAGAGACATTTCCCTGAAGAGGATATACAGGTGGCAAATAAGTAGATGAAAAAAATGTTTATTACTAATCATTAGGGAAATGCAGATGAAGACTGCAGTGAGAAATCATTATACACCTATTAAAACAGCTAAAATTAAAAATAGTGACAACACCAAATGCTGATAAGGATGTGGAAAAACTCAAACTCTCATACTTTGCTGGTGGGGTATGTAAAATGATATCCACCCACTCTGGAAACTATTCTGACAGTTTTTTTTTTTTTTTAAACTAAACATACACTCTCCATATGAGTCAGAAAATGATTTCTGAGCATTTATCACACAGAAATGAAAATTTAAGTCTACACAAAAACGTATACACAATTGTTCATAGCAGCTTTATTTGCAAGAACCAAAACCTGGAAACAGCCAAGTATCTCTCAATAGTTGAACAAAGTGTGGTACAGCTATATGAAGCTACAACAGTAAAAATGAACAAACTATTGATACATTCAGTAAGTTAAGATATATTGCAGAGGGTCGTTCAGTTGGAGGAAAAACCCAATCTCAATAGGACACATGCTGTATTTACATAACATTTTAAAAATTACCGAATTATACAGATGGAAAAGAGTTTAACGGTTCTAAGGAATTAGAGATGGTGGTGGAATATGACTTTTAAGGCATAGCTTGTGGAAGATCTTTGTGGTGATGTAATAGCTCTGTATTTTGATTGCATGGTAGTGGTTGCTTGGGTTTACTCATGTAACAGCTAGATAAAATTATACACCATATTGTACCAATATTACTTTCTTGGTATTATATGCAGTATAGCTATGCAAGATATAACTTTTTGGGGAAATGGGATGAAGAGTACAAGGGACCTAAGTACACTGTCTTTGCAACTTCCTGTGAATCTACAATTATTTCCCAATGTTAAGTAAAAGAAATAAGGAAATTTATTTTGAAGGTTTTTCTTGACACTTAATGAACTTAGAGATGTTGCTAATAAATCTCAGTTGCTGTTGTTTGCTTGAAGATGAATGCCAAGTTCGATATGACTGAAGAATGAGTCTCTGTGGATAGTCAGCATGGAGCTATAAGCAAAAAATATTTTCAAAGATATTGCCAAATAACTCAAATATTTAAGAAAACTCCAATTCAGTACAACCTGAAGTGGATTCTTTAAAGATGCATTACTTCTGATGGTGGTAAAAATATGTGGGGTAATAAAAAAGTTAGTTGGAAAATTTATAAGGCTTTGAAAATGAACGGTATTTATTGCATTATTCACCAACAGGTAATTTCTGGAAAATATTTTAACATTTCCAATAGATTTTCATGACAGAAACCACTAACACTAATTAAATGAGATACTATCTACTAAAAAACAATTCTATCTTCCTAACTGGAGAACCTATGTGCAATCTGTGTGCAATTTGTATTATAAAAATTCTAATTATTATATTTTGAATTTAATGAATCAAAATTTTGTGGAAATGAATTTTCTGTCATTATACAAGTATTTACGAAAATCATCAGTTTCAACTCTCAGCTCCTAAGTGCAAGATATTTACTCTCCGACTCTTGTTAGAAAATGTGTTCTGGCCCCTGTTCTAACTTATCCTTGTTTCCAGTCTTAGAGGAAAAGTTTTCAGCTTCTCACTGTTGAGTGTGATGGTAGCTGTGGGCTTGCTACCAATGGCCTTTCTTATGTTGAGGTACATTCCTTCTATACTCAATTTATTGAGAGTTTTTATCATGAAAGATACTGAATTTTGTCAAATGCTCTTTCTTTTTTTTCAAGATTTTATTTATTTATGAGAGAGAGAGAGAGAGGCTGAGACACAGGCAGAGGGAGAAGCAGGCTCCATGCAGGGAGGGAGCCCGACGTGGGACTCGATCCCGGGACTCCAGGATCATGCCCTGGGCCAAAGGCAGGCACTAAACTGCTGAGCCACCCAGGGATCCCCTCAAATGCTCTTTCTGCATCAATGGAAGTGATCATATGATTCTTTCCCTTCATTTTGTTAACGTGCTGTACCACATTGATTTATTTGCCGACTTGGACTATCCTTGCATCCCTGAAATAATTCCCACTGGATCATGGTGTATGATTCCTTTATCATACTGTTGAATTCAGTTTACTATTACTTTGTTGAGGATTTTTGCATCTGTGTTCAACAGGGATACTTTATTTTCTTGTGGTCTTCTCTGGTTAGGTAACAGGTCAATACCAGCTTTATAAAATGAGTTTGAAAATCTTCCTTCCTCTTCTATTATTATTACTTATTTATTTTTTTGGAAGAGTTTGAGAAGGATTGGCATTAATTCTTCTTTGGTAGAATTTACCAGGGAAGCCATCTAGTACTAGAATTTTCTTTGTTGAGAGATTTTTGTAAAATTGTTGGTTTTTGTGGCTTTCTGTGCATTTCTTCTTCATTTATTTGTTGCTTCTGATTTATAAAGAAGGTTGTTGTGTCATTTTGATGTGTAACTCTTAGATCTTCATAATAAATTTGGCTTTTAGCATTTTGGAGTATCCTTTTTACAGTATTTTATGCTTTCTGGTCTGAATTTTATGCTGTCAAGTTTTGTCTTATTATTATTTTCAGTTTTCAAGTATATAATTTCTCTTAATGTCTTTTGAGTTTCTTTTTTAGGTATGTCTTTTGTATGTAACATAGCCTTAAATTTTGCTTTATGAGACTATCTGAGAATCTTTTTAAAAGATTAATTAAGGGCAACCCCGGTGGCCCAGTGGTTTAGCACTGCCTTTGGCCCAGGGCCTGATCCTAGAGACCTGGGATCGAGTCCCACATCAGGCTCCCGACATGGAGCCTGCTTCTCTCTCTCTCTCTGTCATCAGTAAATAAATAAAATCTTAAAAAAAAAAGATTAATTAAGTCTCTTTGTATTAGTTGATAAGACTGTTCTCAATTATGTAATATTATTTTTGCTACATTTATACTATGTATAATGCTATTGTATTCTTTGCTTTTTGTGATCTATTTTACATACTCTTTAAAAAATTCGTTTGGTACTTCTAAATATTTGAAACTTTATTGCAGTGGCTACATTTATACTTGTTTCTTTATTTTTCCTTCTATTGTTTCATTAAAAAAAAAAGATTTATTTATTTATTTGAGAGAGAGAGAGCCAGCTTATAAGGTAGAAAAGGGGCAGAGGTAGAGAATCTTCCAGCAGACTCCCCGCTGAGCAAGGGCGCCCAACACGGGGTTCCATCCCATGACCCATGAGGTCATGACCTGTGCCCAAACCAAGAGTGGGACACTTAACCTAATGAGTCACCCAGATCCCCCTATTGCTTAGTTTTTAGCTTTAAATTTTATCTTTTGACTTTTACCTTTTACTTATATAGCAATCAACTTATTTTACTTTCTTCCTTTTTTCTCCTTTCATTTTAAATTGTCTCACTTTTACTTTGTCAGGATATATATTATTTACATATTATTTACTTCCTTTGCTTTGTAACTTTTTGTGTTAGAGGGATATGTAACTAAATTAATCTGTGCTCTGCTTAGGTTTCTCAGTTATCTCTTGGATGAGACTTATCCTCCTATGGGTTTCGCAGGATAGGTTCATCAATAGAGTATTTCTGAGATCCTGCAAGGTTATAACTACTTTCCTGCAGCCTTGACACTTGAAGAATAGCTTGGCTGAAAATAAAATCTGTGGTTCCAACTTTGTCTTACTGTGTTTCTGAAAATGTCGCTCTGTTCTTGTACTGCTTCATAAGCAGTTGTCAAGAAGTCAGTGGTCATCAGATAGATTTTCCTTGGTAAATAACAATAGCTTAGCTGGATATAAAATTCATTGATTCTCACTTTGTTTTGTAGAATTTCTTTCTAATGCTACTCCACTGTTTTCTTTCTTCCTAAGGTTTTTCATAAGTTTTATCAACAGGATTTTCTTCTCTTTCCAAATGACTATTTTTTCCCTTGGTATCCCCTGAAAGTTTTTGTTTTCCTCAATCTTGAGTTTTATTTAAAGTTTATAATAGTTTTATAAAGATACATCAGTTGCCTCAGGTATGCAATGAGGACTTTCAATACATAAATTTAGGTCTTGTTTTATTTCCAGGAAGTTTTCTCAGATAACAATTTTTTGAGGTTAATAATTTTAAATATTTGATACACTTCATGGGTCTCTTTATTACGTGGTTAATTATATGTATGTTTTATATCTTCTTTGCCAATCTATTTCTGGCACATTCTCTATAATTCTTTGCACTTTTTCAAATTACATTTTCATTCCTTTGGCTTTTTCTTCATGTCCCTTATTAATGTTTCATTTAAATCTCTTCTGCTCTGGGCTTCCTGCAATTTAAATGTAATTTCACTTCATTGTAAATTCCCCATAGCTCTTAGAGCACAACTAGACATGTTTCAACTATATTCCACTAAGGATGATATTCTCTTGGGAATGAATTTCTCTATATTTTCTCATGTCTAGGTTCCATACTATTATTTTCTCTTTTCTACATACTTTCCAATTGACTCTCCCCAAAAATCTTGGTTCTAGAGCTGGGTGTTATGACTTGGGACCTTTAATTTTCTATTTAGAGGTAATTTAAAGGAATTTTTAGTTGTCTTTTTAATCTAAAGACATTTTCAAATCTGTTTCTACATAACCAGATAACTCCCAAATACTGTGCTTCAGATAACTGAGGAAATAGAGTGGTTATGCATGTCTTTCATTATACTAAGGGGTAGTAATTATGACACTGTAGCATTGGCAAGGAGACAAAAACAAGTAGCATAGATTAGAAAGTCCAGGAATATATCACACATATGAGATATGTTGATTTATGACCAAGAATGTTAACACAATCTATGGATAAAGATGTACTTTTTAACAAGTGATATTGAAAGAGGAGAAAAAGAACACTGACTCTTATTTCATGACATATGTGTAAATTAACTTGAAATGAATCATAGGCCTAAGTGTAAGAATTAAAATGAAAATTTCTAAAATAAAATATAGAATATCTTCTCAGCTTTGAGATGAGCAAAGACTTTTAAGAGATCAAAAGCATTAACTATTGAGTCAAAAATTTTTAAATTGGACTCCATCAAAATGAAAAATTTTTGCTCTTTGGAAGATTTCAATAACAAAATGAAAAGGAAAGCCACAGTGTGGGAGAAAATACCTGTAATACACAATATGTGACCAAAGACTTGTAGCCGTAACTCGAACAACTCAATACTAGGAAGAAAATCAACTTAATTAAATAGAGCAAAAAGAGTTGAACTGTTGCTTCAAAAATGCTAATCTACAAATGACCAATAAGTACATGAAAAGATATTCAACATCATCAGCCCTCAGAAAAATGCAAATCCAAAACAGAATGGGATTCCACTAAGCACAAACTAGAATGGCTGAAATTAAAAACATTAGCAATAAAAGGTGTTAGCTTTTGGAGCTTTTATACATTTCTGGTGTGGACACAGAATAATACAGTCACTTTGGGAAACTGGCAGTTTCTTTAATGTTAGACATACATCTACCATATGATCTAACAATTCCACTTTCAGATATTTACCAAAGAGAAACAAAAATATATGTCCACATAAAAACTTGCAAATGAATGTTTGTAGTAGCTTTATTCATAATAGCCACAAATGGTAAGCAACCCATGTCCATAAGCTGGTGAATGGGTATACAAACTGTGGTAATATCCACACAATAAGGTGTTAGTAATAAAAAGGAACAAACTATAGATTTATGCAACAACATGGTAGATCTCAAAAATGTTATTCAAAGAGCAAAGCCAGACACAAAAGTACATAATAAATAATTCTCTTTATTCAAAAATCTAGAAATGAAAAATCTAATGTATAGTGATAGAAAGCACATCAGTGGTTGACTAGGACCAGAGGTGGGCTACACTGACTGGGAAAGAGCACAAAAAAACATTTTCTAGAATGTTGAAATATTCTGTATCTTATTGTGATGGTGGTTACATTTGTCAACTCATCACACTGTTCACTTTAAATGGGTTCGTCTCTTAAATGTGAGTTACACTGTAGTGAATTGGTAACAAATTATAAAAATGTAAAATATGTCTTTCAAATTATCTCTTCCTGTTATTTATTCTTTCAAAGAGATGAAATAGTATAGGAAATTGAATATTCTAATACTTTCAATTAGTGAAAATCTTTTGCGCTATGTATTTTAAAATAGTACAAAGTTGAGAAATAGTCACTTAATCTTAAGATCATATATCTTTCCTAGAGGTTTTGTGAAATGAAGACTACTTGCTTCTGAAAACCAGCCTTATTACAAGGACAATATACTCTGATCTTTTTGTAAATCACCTTGTATTGTTCCAATGCTGATATTCATGCATATGTTGCTGAGGTATAAGTAACAATGTATCTGTTTTAAAATATGCTTTCTTTTCTTTCATTTTATGCTTTTCTAACTGTTGGCAGACATCTTCTTCTATATCAGAAAGTGAAGAGTCAGAAACTTTTCACTTCTTAAAATGTTCTGATGCTTTATTTTCTTATGATTTTTTTCACTTCTCCGGAGTTTTATGCAGAACTATTTTTTTTTCCTTAGGGAGTACAAATTATCCCATTCTGATAGTAATCCTTTGAAAACATCACCAACCTTAGCCATCTGCTTCCAACTTTTAAAATCTGCCTAGCAATGATCTTAAGAAAAACAAATTTTGGGCAGCCCCGGTGGTGCAGCGGTTTAGCAGCCCAGGGCGTGATCCTGGAGACCCAGAATTGAGTCCCACGTCAGGCTCCCTGCATGGAGCCTGCTTCTCCCTCTGCCTGTGTCTCTGCCTCTCTGTCTCTCTGTTTCTCTGTCTCTCTCTCTCTCTCTCTCTGTCTCTCTGAATAAATAAACAAAATCTTTAAAAAAAAATTTCAACTGATATATCCAGATCGTTTCTTTCTAACATTCATGCTCCTTGTTCAGTTGTCCTGAATCTTGATCCACAGCTTCTGCAGACTCAATTGTAAAGTAGGTAGATGCACAAAACACGGTTGTTTTCTGTAAACTAACTGCCAAATACATATGTATTCATTTGCTGGGGCAACTGTCACAAAATACCACATACTTGATGGCTCAAACAACAGAAATTTGTTTTTCCACCGTCCTAGAGTCTGGAAGTCCCAGAGCAAGGTGTCAGCAGGTTTGGTTTCTCCTGAGGCCACTTTCATTGGCTTGCGATGGCCACCCTCTGGGTGTGTCTCACGTGGCCTTCCCTCTGTATGAGCACATCCCATGTGTCTCCTTGTGTTGAAATTTCCTCTCCTTATGACACCAGTCAGATTGGATTAGGGCACATACTAATGGCCTTGTTTTAGTTTCATTACTTTAAAGGCCCTATCTCTGAATATAATCAGATTCTGAGGTAGTTCGAATTCCACATATGAATTTTGGGGAGGGCACAATTTAGCTCATAACAATACCTGACTCATCATGCTTTGAGTCATCCTTCTTTGAGCTCCTTGAGACATTAACAGACCTCTGTGATTTGGCCAAATATGCTAATACCCTCTATGAACAGTACTCGCAGTGAACCATCTTTCTCCTTCTCAAGTTTTGCTTGAATGCAAACTGTACGTTGATGCCAGAGATTATTCCCGTTGGCAATTTAGAAACAGATCCTGTTGCACACAATTCGCCCCACTTTGTGCTAACTATGTGAATAGCATCTGAGAGGAAATTACTATCGTTTTACGTAAACTCATTATAGAGCTTGGACACAGTCTTATTTAAGTAGTTTTTGTAATAAAGTCTGGTTGGAGTCATCACATATGTACCTTTCAAAGGGAATTCTATCTCTGTTTTAGCTGCCTGCCTCAGAATATGTGCCAAGTATTTTTAAAAGACATTCACCTTCTGCAATGTAAGGTTTTGTGAGCATGTGGTTTACATTGGAGTTGATTTTTTCATTCATCTGCCTACAAGAATGGGACACATTTTATTGAGCATTTCCTGCGTTCACATTGGAAAAGTATTATTATCTTGAAGCACTGACACCCAAAAGGCAAGGGAAAGGGTTATACTTTTCTTAGCAGATGAATTTTTGTTTCAGAAAAGAACATAGAATATCTGTTGGTACTTATGAAAATAGAAATTGAAATTGTGCTTTTTTTGTGCTTCCATCTTCCTACACTGTGACCTATATGTCACCATCAAGATGGGAAAAAGCATCTAGAATGTAACCAACTGGTTGAACCACCATAAGTTGAAGTCGAGGAGGAATTGTTATTACCAAACTGTAATTATTGCCTTGCTGTATATAAAACAAGTTTGATAAGTGTAACTGTCCTAAGGTCATTTACACAGCATTCCACAATCACCAAGGACACGTTGGTAGCTCTGTGCCATCCCTCATGCAGTGAAATTATATGGCAAGCTCCTTGCTCGGAACATCTTGACCTCAACCTTTTCCTGGCCTTGCCTTCTAACTTGTCATTTCTCACAGCACTGTAGATCTCTTGTGGTATGTGCAGCAGTGACCACATTCACAGAGATTTCAAACTGGAATCTTGTATCCCAAACTTAGCCTCTAGTGGCTTTTATTTATCTAATGCAATCTTAATTCTTTAAATTATCTTTTTATTTTTTAATTCTTTAAATTATCTTGTATGAAATCAGAACACAACACATAAAGATGCAGAAATTGTGAGTTTGTTTTTTTTCTGAAATCATTGATGTTAGTGATATTTCAGGAAGTTGAGCCCTGTTTTGAAAACACACACTTATGCATATAACATCATTTAAGGATCTGTTGTAAAATTTCATAAAATTGGCAGTGACATCATTATTGTAGTATGATGATGAATTTGGTAATAATGGATAAAATCACTGAAAATATAATGAAATGCAATGTTCTACTGTGTAAAATATCTAAGAAATATGCATAATTCACCTAGCTTTATCAATGTGCTTGTGAAAGCTTTGGTAATTCAAAAAACAAAATAAAAATACAGTTTCATAAATTTCTGAAAGCTTTATAAAATTTTAATTAATTAATTAATTAATTCAATCTTTTCTCTAACATTAAATAAGAAATGGTTCTATCTTAGATAAGAAAGATTAGCCAAGCTTTGTTTTGTGAAATAACTTTGGGTGGCAATAGAATGTATGGACGTGTTATATTGGCCGTTTGTCACTATGATTAGTAGCAAAAGTGTTACTTTGGAGAAATAAAAAATCTTTTAGGTACACTCAATACATAACTGCATACATACATGGGCATACACACACCTACAACTAGTGTTTCCTTGTAAGAATTCCTGTCCAGGATTTCTTGGGAAATTTATATTTTCTGAATGCTGAGTCCTGAGGAAAATTAGTCCACAAACTGGGAAAGTGAAGAGAAATACTACAGTTTCTGTGTGAGATTTAAAGCTTAATAATCTATAAGAGCATTACTGGCTGGAAGGAATCCATTGATGTCAAATCAAAAGCAAGATCAGGAAATGTGCACACCATGGAGTGAGAGGTTAAAGTTGACATTTTCAGGAACCAGCACAGGAGCAGGTAGGAGAAAGGTTGTGTCCCCCACCAGCCTACTTGTACCTAGTGCTATGTTACAGCTGTATGTGGATTGCCCTGTCTCACTGATGGTGAGTCATTGTGGTATATTGATTACTATTGAGTTCATGCACACATTTTATACAAATTCTGTTGGCGGTATCCCAAGAAATAACAACTGGAAATTATTCGGAGAAATAACACTTGGAAGCAAAATGAGTCCTTCAGTGGGAAATTTTAATGCACACTGTTGATAGAATATGTGAATCTTATGTTATTTAGGTACTACCTAATAATGTCCATGGGAGTTCTCCATTATTTGAAAATTTGCTTTAAGTGATAGTCTTTTGGAAATGTCATTAAAGGTAACATTTCTTATTTACTGAACAACTGTTTAAAGATATCTGTAATAATTGGGGCAACTGGGGGGCAGTCAGTTGAGTGTCTGACTGACTCATGTTATGATCTTGGGGTGCTGGGATGGAGCCCTGCATGGAGCTCCGAGTTCAGTGGGGAGTCTGCTTTTCCCTCTCCTTCTGTCCCTCCCTTGATCATGTTCTCTCTCTAATAAATAAATAAAATCCTTTAAAAAGGGTATCTATAAAAATTTAAAAAAAGAAGAAGAAGAACATTGGAAGTGCTTTATGCCTAACCTAGGACTTCAAGAATTACTATAAGTTTCCAGGAATTCTGATTTCTTGTTTTCAAATTCTGGAGATTAATACCTGTTGGGAATTTGGAAACATTATCTTCCACTAATTTCAGGAGGTGTAGGGAGTCAAAATTTCTAATTTTAAAGCATGTGTTCAGTTCTTTAGTTGGAGGCTCAACTAATAGTCTAGTTTGGCAAAAACGGAAATTGTGTAATTATTTTTTTCTGAGGCAAAATAGAAAAGGACATTAAGTGCTCAAGGTATGTGTGTGTGTGTGTGTATAGGATATTAAATGAATAGTTTTTGGCAAAACAGAAACAATGGGAATCCTCTAGTAATTTTGAAACAATGTAGTTTGGTTTCTATTTTCATATTAAATGAATTAATATACATTTAATTCAATGCATTACTTATGCACATTTTATTTAATGATAAGTACAAGACCTTTTAAAATTTTACTTGACCCTCTCTTCTGTTTTGTTTACTTAGCCAAGGAAAGCAATGCTATGTATATTGAAATTTGTATCAAAGATTTCTAAAATCACCAACTATGGACTTAAAGAATGTTAAAAACCTAATTGTTCACACAGTTGTAATGATAACTCCTCTCTTATAAAGCTGCTTTGAAAACCCACAGATCTTTCTGTACTTAAAAAATGTAAATGACTTTTTTGCCCATGGGGAGATTAATAAATTCACTAAGGTGAAAAAAATGAATCCTGTCTTCCCCAGTAAGAAAATTGCTCAAAGATTAATTTAGCCTGTTTAATTCAGCTCTCAAATGTTTCTTAGAGCTCTAAAATATTTCTCTACCTTCCCTGCACCTGGGGCATCAATTTGATTATTTTTACTCTTGATTTTAATGTGTCTACTTTCTTCTATATCAAGCCATTTTCATTTTCATTCAGTTCATTTTACCCTTGGTTTCCTTTTCATTTTTTTTAGAAGATTATCGCTATTCATGTTTTGCTGATGATCTCCTCTTACATTATTTTGGGTTCAAAGCTGAAAGGAATTTGTAACAGATAGCGCATTTTTCCCTTCTCTTTCCACTGTCAGCCCTTCCCTCCTCTGCACATAAATATCCATCGTCAGTGTTGATGAACTTGTGGTTTGCTCACTACTTGACACAGGGCTTTTTCAAGAAAACTAATATTTTAAGCTGAGGGAGCCCATAACACACCTCAACCAACTTTTAGTAACAACATCCAGCCTTTAAGATCCTAGCATTTACTGAAAGGTAAAACTGATTGAATCAAATTCCATCTTCCTTATGTATGTTCTTTTGATCGAAAAACACAGTTCACTGTCACATATTTTTTCACTGCCTGTTATTTTAAGCAGCATAGTGGCTGTTATGACTCTTGAGGTCAGCTTTGAAGATTTACTTCAGATATAATCATCTTTATAGTACAAAATGCAATGTGCTATATAAAAGTAAGATGAGTCTCTTATTATTTATTACACTTAATTTTTTTTCCTTGCTATGATTCTGGCTCGATTTCCTTACCACATATGCCAGGATTTATTATTCAGTTTATCCTTGATATCAAAATTCATTTGCTTTCTCTATGTCCTTCTTTATTATACTTGTGTTTTGTAAAGGATAAACAATTTCATTTTGACCTGAAAAAATAGACATTTTTAAAAACAGTGAGATCTAGTATTTTTTTCTGCTTAATTGGATCAATATTAATGAAAATACTTACCTTGGTGAGAGTAACCTAGAAAAGCATTGTCTTGGTAATAAAGCCAGTATGGTGTTTTGGCACTTTGCTTTAAACATTTTGCCTGACTTAAGAAAGCACATGGGTACTGCTAAAATTTTTAACTTTAATGAAATGCTTACATTTATGATAAAATCTTGTGAAATCTGGAACCATAAGGCTAAGGGGCACTATATATGCTTCCTTAGTACTCTACTCAAGATATGAAAAATGTCCAATGGGACTTTTAACCCCAGGACTGTGAACTTGCTATGAAACAGAGAAAAGACAGTAATTAAGTTACAATCCAGTGAATCATGGCTTCAACTTGTTTCTATTCTGCATATTGCATGCTTGATTAATTCCTAGGGTGGGGTGAAGGACAGATCATTAATGACTACAAAAGGGAGGCAGAGTACCTGGCATGGTCACCTCTCCTAAGTGGCATCTGACTGCTGTTCATTACCAGGGGGCGACGCTCAGCACTGATAACACATCCTTAGGCCAGATGCTTCTGTTTATTAGCACAGAATCTGATTTTACCTCCCCTAATGAAAAATGAATTCAAAGAACAAGAAGATACCATTTCAATAAGACTAGGGAAAAGATGCAACCTATAAACTGTCTACAGACTACGGAATAAGTGAAATGTTATGACAGGGAAAAATATGTGTTGGTAACATAGCCTGACTCATATTTCAAGAGCAAAATTGAAACCATACTTCTGAAGGGTACAGATGGTGACAACTGGAAAGGTGCTCTGAAATGCTACTATTTCAGAATGTGTCATGCAAACCCTCCTCTGCCCAATCGCTTTCATGTGTAGGACAAATATATCTCAGGAAGAAAAAGCAATTTTGCTCCTAAGTTCTGGGTTGGAGAACTGAGAAGGGAAGGGCCAAAGAAGAAAGCAAAATATTAAAATAAAAAGAATATCTTCTTTAAAACATTATATTAATAAAACATTATACACAAAGTAGTGACAAAGTCCAATAATTGCACCAAGGGATGAGTAACATAAAGGTCTGGTTATTGGCCCACAGGACAAAGTATACACGGCTAAATGAGTCCTACTCTTTATACCATCTGGTACTTTATATGCATTAAAAAGAAGTAGATTATTTTTAATCAAAGTCAATATAAATTTTTATCTTAATATCAAAGTGAAATGAATTCCCAGATGATTAAATATCTAAGCAAAAATGACGGTAACAAATAATGTCTAATTTAGTTTTCTCTGGCAGTTGTGATTTTTAAATTTTTTAAAAAAACTTTTGCTTTTAATCAGAGCTCAAAGTAATGGTAAAAAAAATTATTACACAATATTTGCTTTTCAGACAAAAGTGTCTGAAAGCCATGTACAATGATGATTTCTTATGATGTATTTTTAGGTTAGTGAACCTTGGATAAGAATTTAAATTCTCAGTTCATGAGTCAACCTGGAATGGGCTCAGGGACACAGCTCAACTCATCATTTGTGAATTTGGAGTTTTATATTGAGTGTGTGTTAAACAATTTTTAAAATTAGTATCTCAGGCAGGGTTGTGGAAGTCCTTTTTGATTCAAGAAAGCCAGGTAAACACAGTATCTCTTATTTACTCTGAGCTAGCAATTCATTAGGAGGCTTATGTCAAAAGAGATCTAAGGGCATGGTGAGGGTGAGGACTTTCTGTGCTGTACACCCTGTACCCTGCTGCTGAATGGAATGTTCTGGCTCACGTCAGATGCACAATGAGTGCATTATTGAATGAATGAATGAATGAATGAGTGAGTGAAACAGTTTCTCCACTTCTTTTGTAAAATTTTCTTCTCTTTTTCACTGATTCCTGGCTTTCCATTGGATTCTCTGGCTGTTCCTTTTCAGTGCTATGTGTGAGAGTGTGTGTGTGTGCGTGTTGCATATTTACCCATACATGCCTGTGTTCTCTCCTTGCTCCTCTGCTCATTAAATATCTTTGTTCCTTAAAGATCAAGTTTCTTTTCCTCTAGGTGTACACTTCCTACTTAGGGAACTCACCTAGAGATATAGTTGTAAGGTTTCACACACTAAGTATTCTTGTGATGCCCGAATGCCCATCTGTGACCCTTTTTTTCAGAGCTATAGGACCATGTGTCTGTCCACCAAGTAAATATTTCCACTTCAAGTGTCATAGGTACATTACACCATTTTTGATTCAACCAAATGGCCTCATACTCTGAATTTGTTCATTTCAAAAATATTTTTTTGAAAAAAAATACTATTTTTTTTCTTTCAACCATCCCTAGAACCAAAATGTTTTGTTAGCATCCTTAATTACTTCTTTCCTTACCCAATCAGACATCAAGTCCTGAAATCTAGTTTTTTTAATATTTTCATAAACATCTGCTCCTTGTCTTTCTCCTGACACTATATCAGTTCTAATCTCGATGACTTCATCCTTATGCAGCTACAATTGCATTCTCACTGCTTCTGCCTCCATTCTCAAACCCTCCATCTTACACTTTGCTGTCAGAATCTTTCAAAAATTCACTATGACCATGTCACCCTTCTACTCAAATATCTTCATTATTTTCCTCTAAGGTTTTCAGAGTAGAAATTAAACTCTTTAGTTTGGCCTGCAAGTCCTCCCCCAAACTGGCCTATCCCTACCTTTCTGGTTGCATCTTCTGCTGTGGTGACATAAGCTTCTGTACTATATACCTAACCACCTGTAAGTATGAAATTCTAATTTCATACCTCCATGTCTTCATTCTTCCTGCTACTTTTGCCTGAAATAACTGCCTGAATCCTTTGTCTACCTCTCTACTGGTTATTAAACAGTAAACTGTGTTCAGTGTCACCCCCTGGAAAGTATTCCCTCCTCCTCAACTCTCCTTTGATCTATATGATTTATATGCTCCCCTTTATTCTCAGGTCATTCTAAAAGCATAACACTCATCACACTGTGTGATCATTTCTCTGACCTTTAGCTCTTCGAAGACAAGTAACTCCCCATTCAATTTTGTGTGCCCAGAACCTATCACAGTGCCTGACACATTGTAGACACTCATTAACATTTGCCGAGTGGATAAATGCACAAATTCACAGGCAGAGCTCTGGGATTTAATTATGGCTTGTGCATGAAGAAAAACGTGATTCTGATAATGGACAATTTGGCTCTGACATATTGTGATTTTTCACACATCATTCCAGATATTTGGATTTCAATGATAAGATTAAAAGCATGCTATTAATATAGCCATGACAGTAAAGTAGGGTTATGACTTTGGATTTAATGTATCAAGTTTAGTGATTGTTTTCATTAGTCTTTGGGTTTTATGTTCATGTGAAACTTGGACTAAACCGAGCTGCTTGAGTTTCATTATGAAACTAAAGCTTGTATCTCCTCATACTAAAACCTCAGTTTAAAACTCAGCAGTTTCAGGGGATCATTTCATAAAAATGTCAATTCTTGCAGTTCTGGAATTGAGTGACAGCCAAAAGTTTTAGCAAAACATCTGAGCAAAATTACTTACCAGTACTTCACAAGTGGTGAATAAAGCATAGCAAGACTAAAAAGTAGAGATTGCAGTAACAGTATTTTAAGCTATAAATTAAATGTGTTTTGGGGAAAAAAATCTGATCTCAGGGAAATTTCTTGTGACCTTAAAATATTCACAAGATCATCTAAAAGTTTTGACCTACCTCTCATATTCCTGTTCTCCATTCCCTTGCATTCTTTGGAAGACCTCTGACCCTGACCTTAGGTTTTTCAGGATATGCTCATCTATTTACAATTTCTTTTCTTTAAAAGAAAACTGATTTGAAATTACTTGGAGTCAGTTTACCATAAGAAAAATAGGAAAATTGTATAACCTCCTGGTGTCTCATTTCTCACTCATTGGCACTCTGATGGAAGAGTTGATACTCTGTTTAAGGTGCAATTCTATGTAGGTTATTTCAAGCTGAAAAGCGTATTGATTATTCAGCAGAAAACATGGATGCAAAAGGCAACTTTATCACTGGGCTTGATTCTTAATAGCCAGAGTATTTCATCTGCCAAATTTCGATGTGAAAGCTTTCTAAGATTCTTACATCTGATTCTCCCATTAAAATGTGACTACAACTTTAATGTCATTTATGAGGTATGTATTACCAACTCTTATAATTTATATAAAATGATTTTAAACTGGATTAATTTTCTCTTCTGACACATTTTGACTTGTTTTAATATTTTCTTTCTGATTACTTACTAGCTTCTTCATAACCCATAGCAAGTGTATAATTTAATATAAGGTCAATCTCCTTAAGGGGCATGTTTTACAGTGTTTCTCTAGTGTTATTTAGTCTTATTCATTCATATTTGTTGGCACCGCAAGTAGTGTTCATCAGTACAACAGATTAGAAAAGAAACAGTATGAATGTTTTCAAGGAAGTGTAATGTATGTTACACTACATTTAAATATCACTGCACCCTATGTAATCTTTTATTAAAAAATACATGCATGATCATTTCCCTATGAACACACACAGGCATCTGAGTTATATGTTATCTAATCCCTATGAAATCACCTGTTTTATTTGAGATACAGAAATGATAAAATGTAATGTAAAAAACTATATTGACTTCCAGCATGGCAGTGTGAGAGGCTCTGTAGATCTGATCTACATTGAAACTGGTGAAAAGTAATTTAAAAAGAACTAAAAACTATTTTTAAACCCTCTGAAAATGATCCTCAAGTGTACAGGTGAAAAAAATATTTACTCAAGAAAATCTATAAAACTCCTGTAGGAAAAGCATAAATCTGTGGTATTTCAATAAAGATCAATTCCTTTCTCCTGGCAGTCAAGAACACAAGACTCCCCCTCTTCAGTTTGCAGCAGCAGGAGCTCCCAGGAGGAGAAGCATGACATGAGCTTTTCTCATTCTGCCACCAATTGCCTGTTCCGAAGGGTAAGTTTTGGGCAGGTGCTGTTGAGAGATTCCGAACTCCCTTTCTCTGCCTACACTCCTCCAGTCAATAAACAGAAATTTACCTTGGGCAAAGAGCTGCTAAGACTACTTGAACCATGACTGCCCTTGCCTGTGGTTCCATATTAGAAAAGGCAAGCCAAAAATGATTTAGGCTGCTTCTCATACTCCTCCATCAAGCATTCAGTTCCTAGAGTAGGAACATCACTCTAAAAGCAGCTTGCCATTGTCCTACCACCAACTCCAGATCCCTGCCTCAGAGATGTCTGGGGTGAGAGGCAGGCTATAAAACAGAGAGCATCTACACTTTTCCCAAAGGAATTGACATCACTTGCAGCAGAGCAGAAAGTCCAAACTTAAGGGTGCTTTCAAAGACACTGGAGGTTGCATTAGGGAACAATTGGAAGAGTATTCAAGATACAGACTGAACTGTAGGTCAGCAAGTTTGCAGGAGAGAGTTGGGGAAGGAGATAGTTGGGAAGAGTCCTCCTGGGACCAGAATAAATACCAAACAGTTGAACTTGGGAACTGTTCCTTCAAGGGAACCCAAATTGGGTTGGATTGCTTTTAGAAAAATTTATCGCACTAGGGCATTGTTGAAACAATAGGACAATCAACCTACCATTAGTGAGGCCTAATAGCTAGAGGTGGCACAGGAAAGATAGGAAGGGGTCCTGTTAAAACCACTGTCAAACCATGTTGATTGTGGACATACCCAGAGTTGTGCCTTCTTGAGAATGAGCATCATGGGTTTAACATTATGGATGAGGAAATAAACTTTGCTAAGGTAGTCCAGTCAGTCACTGAGCAAATAAACTACCAAATAACATTAAGAAACCCAACGTGAGGGGGAATCAGTACCCAGAGTTGCTAAAATATATGATTAAAAATGTCCAGTTTCTAACAACAGAAATATGAGACATGTAAATAAATTTTAAAAAGTATTATTCATACACAGAAAAAATAAATCAGGCAGCAGAAATTTCCTGGGGGAGTGACCGGATATGGAACATAATAGAAAAGCATTTCAAATAGTCATGACAAGTATGCTCAAGGAACTAAAGGAGACTTCAGTAAAGGAGTAAAGTATGACAATGTTGAAAATATCAATAGGGATAGGAATTATAAAAAAGAACCATGTGGAAATTTTAGAGTTCAAAAGTAAAATAGTTGAAAATAAGAATTCACTAGAAGAGCTCAACAGTAAATTTCAATGGCCAGATGGAAGAATTATCAAAGTTGAAGGTAGATTGTTAAGTGCAGTCTGAAAAGAGAGAAAAAAGAATGAAGAAAACTGGAATGAGCTTCATAGAAAAGTGGCACAGTATTAGGTATGTCAAAAACCGGATAATTGGAATATCAGAAAGAAACATGGAAATGAGAAGAGCAAAAAAATATTAGGAGAAATAATAACTGAAAACTTCCCAAATTTATTAAAAAACACTAATGTACACAGGAAGTTCAAGAACTTGTACGTTGGAGAACCACAGAGAGCTCCGTGAACAGACACATGATGATAAAAATGCTGCAAGTCAAAGATAAGGAGAAAATATTGTAAGTATTAAAAGAAAAATCACTTGCCATTTACAATGGGACACCAATAAGACAAGAGCTGAAAAATGCTCAAAGATAAAAACTGTCAGTGAAGATTGCCATATTCAGCAAAGCTATCTTTCAAAAGTGAAAGTGGAATAAAGACATTCCCAGATAAACAAAAACTGAGAGAACATATTACTAACAGATTTGCCTTACAAGAAATATGAAAGGAAGTTTTTCAGACTGAAAACAGGTGACCACAGATACCTGAATTCACAAAAAGAAATAAAGAGCACTACTAAAGTAATTACATAATTATAAAAATAGTATAAATGCATACTTTTGTCATTTCTTCTGATTAAAACAAATTGTATGAAATGACTTACATTTATATATGTATGTACATATTTATATTTGTATATAAAATATGTTATTGGGCCAATAACATAGAACTGTAATATATCTGTAATATAATTGCCAATAATAGCACAAAGGAAGTGGGTAGGAGGAAAGCTGTTTTGGCCAAAGAAATGGCTATAGATGGTAAATTAATTATAACAAAGAATTTAAATTTGTAACATTAATAAGTAGAACATGTAAAACAATAATATAAATGGGGGAAGGAATTTTTATATATATTTATATAGTTTATATTTATATTTTATGTGTAAAATATATTAATTATATATAAAATATACAAGCCAGTCACATATTTATATTTATACTTTATATATAAAAATATATTACATATTATATATAAATATATAAACATATCTTATGAGATATATAATATATAAATATATAATGTATTTTAATATAATTATTATATTATGATTATATATTATATTTTATATATAAATACAACATAATTTATATATAAATACATAAGTATAATATATTATATGTACTTATATTACAAACATATATGCCCTTAATGATAGCATCAAAATAGGGCAGCCTGGGTGGCTCAGCAGTTTAGTGCCACTTGGAGTCCCGGGTGTGATCCTGGAGACCCAGGATCGAGTCCCACGTCGGAGTCCCTGCATGGAGCCTGCCTCTCCCTCTGCTTGTGTCTCTGCCTCTCTCTCTCTGTGTGTCTCTATGAATAAATAAATAAAATCTTTAAAAAAAACAAAAAAACAAAATATATGAAGCAAAAACTGAAATAGAGGATGAAATAGATATTCAACAATAATAGTCAGAGACTTCAATATTTCACTTTCAATAAATACAAGAATGTGAAAATACATTAAATACATTAAAAATTTCTCAGATGAGGGCAACTGAAACTTTACTTTTAGTCTTAAAAAATGGTATGTTCAAGGCAAGACAATAGCATTAAAATATGTCTGAAAAAGTCCTATTAATAAACTGGACAGTGAGGGTGATAAGAATTGTGTTTATTTCATAAAGGTTGTTCTCCATGGATCTAGAAGATAGGGAGCCAAAGAGCAAACATTGTTGGTGTCTATCAAGCAGTGTCCAAAGAGAGGTTCTATTTGGAAGTGGTGAATTGTGCAGCCCTTAGAGAAATTTACTGTTTCATGAAGCAGGAAGAGTTGATTAAACTTTTCTAGAGCCAGTAATTAATATCCATGGTCACAAAAGAACTTTGGGCTTTATAATTTTAATGCCCTGATAATTAGAAGGAGTAGCAGCGTTGGTCACCATCAATAGTCTACTGTCTGGCACTGTGTCTGTTGTGATATAAACGAATGAGTCAGTATCCTAGTTTATATTTTAATTACCTATGACCCCATTCCCTGAAAATATAATGCACAGCTACAGAATGGTTCAAACATACATTTTCATTATGTATCCCTGGGGTTTGACAACCCCTAAGGTATTCTACCAAAGGAGGCACCAACTTTCTTTTCAATCACTCTTTAGGTGCAATAAGGATTCAAATGCCACACCCTCAGGCTGAGGTTTTTTTGATTAAGTGACATCATCTTATTTTTTAAGATACATTTTTAATGTATACAATGTATATGCCAGGTACCTACACAAATGAGATTAATAACTATGCCATAGAAACTTTACAAAAGTCTTCTGAAGTAGACATTATTGTTAAGACAACAAGGACAAAACTATTATTTTCATATCCATTCAAATGATGAGGTGAGGGAAGCTTAGGCAGAATAATTGGTTCAATATCTCACAGCCTAGAAATGGAGGTTGTGTTCTTAACTATGGGGTGTGTGGTTTAATCTCAAAACACCTATTTAAGTCTCATATTCAAATCAAGTTGCTCAGCAAAAGTAAACAGATGCAAATATGCCTACCTATACAAATACAGAAATAAAAACAAAATAAAGGAAGAAAAAATAGCAATTTAAATAACTCTAGTCAATGTCCATAGTGACAGTGAAATGGGAGCTACTACTGTGGTTTTATCAGTAAGTCTATGTGGCTAAGTGCTTCTCATGGTACAAACATCCATCCTGTGGTGCTTCTAGTGTTTAAGGATAAATCTTTATCATGCAAATCATCCTGAAGAGAAGTTAACTTCTTAAACTCACACATAAGAACAATCAAGGTTATTTGAAAGATCTTCATTTTATGCAGTACCTATTTCTGAGACATATGCTTTGCTTATATATACACATTTATTGGCAGTACAGGAATATACAAGTTAGATGATGTAAATTATATTGCTCTGTATGTAGAGACAGGTTATATCTACTATGGCTAACATTTTCTGTGGAAAAGCGCAATAAAAAATCACAAATATAAATTATCTTTAATATCTATTACAAACGATAATTATTATCAGCTCAAGTAAGACATACATTGCCTACAGGTGATAATAGATGAATATTGATCTAGTCTGAATCTCTACCTTGGAATGCCAGGAAGTGAAATTTAAACACTATCATATATTGACAGGCTCTAATGAATATAATGAAGTCAGAAGATTCTAGTTAAAATGGAGAAAAGCTTACATTGACAAAACAAATAATCCCTCTTGGTTGTGAACAGAATTGATGCTTAATCTTTAGCAGCTGCATATTTTATATTAGAAGTTTGCATTTTATTTTGTAGTGGTTAAAATAAATTATTTATATTAAAATTAATTGTAGTTTAATAATAAATATTTGCATTTTTTGTGCTATCATATTTATAGCAATCCCAGTAACAATCATTTATAGCTGTTCACTTGTCCTGTCTTTAAATAAATGATTATCATAAACTGTTAAAATAAAACATTTTAGTGAGGAGTAGTAGACAAGAGTTAGAAAAAAAATCTCATGAGGGAAAAGTAAAGTAGTAGATCGTAAGAGGGATAGAAACAATACTTTGTGAGTCTTTAATCTGTGCCGGAGAACAATGCCCAGGTAAGTCTGTTGCCAAGACTAAAACAGGAAAATGTTTGCTTGAGCATCAGGTGTTGTACGGAAGTGTTGGATCACTATATTGTACACCTGAAACTAACACTACACTGTATATGAACTGACAGGAATTTGAATAAAAACTTACCAAAAAAAATCTAAATCCAAATCAATCTAGCCCCAAAGCCTCTATAGCCAACTCCTTCGGAGAGGATTCCTTTATTTAACCCCATGAGCTCAACATCTTCATTAACAGTTTTCTTTTTCACCCCAAGTAAGCATTTTCAAAGTAAAGAAGATGTTATTTGGAGGATAGTCTGAAATTTAAGAAAAAAATCCTATCTAATGGTAAACGTGTTTTAAGGTCCAGTCAATATTGTCTCTATGTGGAAATAATGCTACTACTGTTGTTTTGAATAGATGATGCTGGAGCCATCAAACATTTACAGTTAAAAATTAACTTCAACCTAAACTTCATATTTCATATAAAAATTAACTCAAAGTGGACTACATGGCCAATAGTTATAAATTAGATTTAGATATGAAATTATAAGTATTGTAGGAAAAAAGCCAATAGCAAAATATCTCTGAGATTTAGGGTTGAACAAAGACTTCCTAGTATACCAAGAGCATGATCTATACAAGAAAAAATTGAATAACTAGACCTCATCAAAGTGGAAAAGTTTATTCTGCAAAAAACCCCTGTTAAGAGGTTGAAAAGAGAAGCTACCGACTAGAAGCAGGTATTTGCAAATAGACACATTCAACAAAGAGCTAGTATGTAGGATATGTAAAGAATTCTCAAAACTTAACAGTTAAAAAAATCCCCAAACAACCCTATGACAAAATGGCAAAAGACAGGACATTTTACCAAACAGGATATACAGATGACAATTGAGCCCATGAACAGTTATTCCACTCATTAGCTATCAAGGAAATGCAAATTAAGACCACAATGAGATATCACTATGAACCCATCAGAATGGACAATGTAGAAAATGGTGACGAAGCCAAATGCTGACAAGGATGCAAATAAACTGCCTCACTCATGCATTGCTGATAGGAATGTAAAATGATATAAGCACTCTGGATTAACAGTTTGGCAGTTTCATAAAAAAAAAACTAAACATGTAAATATCATATGACCCATCTGTTTCATTCTTGGACATTTAGGCCTGAGAAATGTGAAGTTACATTTACACAAACACTGTCAATGGAAATTCCCAATACATTATTCATAATAGCCACAAACTGGGGATAACCCAGATGTTCTACAAGGGTGAGTGGTTAAATAACCACTCATGGGGCATACATAACCATGGAATACTACTTAGCAGTAAAAAGGAATGAATTATTGACACATGCCACAATTTGGATGAATCTCTAGGAAATTATGCTGGATGAAAAAAGCCAACCCCCAGAGATGACATGTTATATGTTTTTTCCATTGGTATAGCATTCTTGAAATGACAAGATTATGAGAATGGAGAATGAATCAGTGGTTGCCAGCGGTTAGAGGTGTGAGTGGGGAGGTAGCAAGGGAAGTGGCTATGGTTTTAAAAAGGAAATAGGAGGAATACTCATGGTGCTGGGACTCTTGTATCTTGACTTGAGTGATCACACGTGGTAAGAGTGCATACAGCTAAACAGATACACATACAGAGGAATGCATGTGAACTGGTAAAAATCTAAGTAAGGTCATGGCCAGTTTCCTTGTTTTGAAATTGTACTGTGCTATGCAGTCGTACTGTGCTATGCAGTACATTAACATTGGGGGAGACTGAGAGATGGGTATATTGGATCTCTCTGTATTATTTCTTACAGGTGTCTGTCAATCTACAATTTTAATGAAATAACAAGTGAAAAAATCCATACTAAGAATCACACACACGCAAGGAAAATATAGATAGTTCCTGAGTCTCTTTTAGCCTGTCAAGTCATTTGGCTTCAGTTAATTTTAAGTGTCCTATTTAGAGGCTCTTAAAAATGATAAAATCAGTGTTTTGTGTTTGTTTTGTTTTGTTTTGTTTTGCTATGGAGACCTTTTAAAATGACAGTATTATTTTTTATCTTGTTAACAGTCCATTTGAGAAGATTGGAATCTGGCATATTTACCCACATTTTAAAAGGCAATGAAATGCAGGTGCAATGGTTGAGGTACATCTCCACAGGTACAAAGCTGGGTAATAGGACAGGAAAGAGATGTAATTCTCTAGTTGGGGCCCCCCCCTTCTTCCAGGCCACATTAACTTCCCCAAGCATCAAGCACTCATCATATGAAACTTATACTGCATCTTCCTAAAACCATGTTGCCTTGTTTAGCCACAGAACCCACTTCTTGCTTTCTAGTTAGAGGTCAATTTCTCAAAAAGTATGAGGGAAATATGTTGAGACATGATTATGAGAGTTTTATATTCCAGATAGGGAGGTTAGATATAATTTGATTGGCAATATCATTCAAAGTAGTTGAACAAAGAACTTTAGCGCAATCTATCTGTTCTGAAACATAAAGAAATGAGATTGGAAGAATTATTATGAAATTACTACAATGATCTAATTGAGGATTACAAAGAGGCTAAATAGCATGTGATTTGGAAGAATAAGAAGTGATGGGGTTCAGAGAAGGCCATCTGAAAATATGCCACTTTGGCCTACTGATTATTTTGAATTAAAGTTACTTAAGAAACAGCTGGTGCAAGAGGACACTAACCCTCCTCCATCTCCCAGAAAGCAGGAAATATATGCCTCATGTCAACAGTACCCTTCTGCACCTGGTGGGTAGAAAGAATTCGTGTTGCCAAAGATAGGAAATTCAGCTCCAAGAAGGCTGTATGAACACATCAGGTTACTTCTTCAATAATTTGTTACACCAAGCCCAAACTTCTTTGTCTTGTCACTTCTTCACAAATTTATTGTTTCTTTGTCTAAAAGGTATAAAAGCTGCCTGCTTTGTTCACTTCTTTGAGTCTCCTAGTTTTATGAGCTCCCCTACATACAAAATTAAATGCTTTGCTCCTGTTGATCTGTCTTATGTCAACTAAATTATTAAACCAGCCAAAAAAGAAAAAAAAAAAACCTAGAAGGGGAGAAAGGAAAAAATTTTCTCCTCCACAAAAGAAAGGGACAAATATCATATCAGGCCTCCACGACTGATATTGGGCAACATAAAGATATTTAAAACAATGTTGGTCATGTGGGCCAAATTTAATAGTGAAGTTTTGTAAACCACAAAATAAAAACTACAAAAAAAAACCCTACAAAAAAAATCATTCAGGTTTACCAATGAAACAGCAGCAAATGTTTGTTGATGTGCTAGTGATTAAGCAATAGAAAAATAAACTTCTGGTTTGATGAAACTTCGATCCTTGAGAAGGCGGCATACTGAGAGTATAGCAAATTTTGTCTCTACATTTTACCAGAATTCAACCTGACTGAAGAGTTAATAGACTGATAAATGTCTCACCAAGATTAAATTTCCCCTATGTTAGTATGACTTCTTTATAAAACAATTCTTCACCATTCTCAAGACCAAACTGGTCCCTGTTGGATACTCACCCATTGCTAAAATGATCAACAGCCCCCAATCAAATATATCCTGTCTCTGATGGACATTGGATAATAACATATATTATTAAAGAGAACATAATACAATAAACCGAGCCTGTGGAAGTGTGAAAAATAGAACTTAGGAGATGGTGGTGGGGACGGGGGGATTCATTCAAACTGGCACTGCTGTCTAAATGGCCTCTGCCTTCACTTTGAAAAGGACTGGCCACTGTGCAAAGATTAAAGATGAGAATTGAAATTCTAAAAATGTACATAGGAAGGAGATGGGAGGTGTTATAACAATATTAATTCTCATACCTTGGTACATAGAAGAATTACCTGAGGGATTTGTTAAAATGCAGTTTTTTAGGCTTCATCCCAATCCTCACCCAAAGATTTGGATATGTTAGTCCTGGAATGAGACACAGAGATTTGCATTTTTACATGTTTTGTACTCCATTACTCACCTCCCCTCCTCCCTGACACACACACACCTGGTTTATTCTCTTACAATGTAAAGATTATCTGATTTCATAAAACACAGGATCAAAGCGCACACATCATCATGCTGCAGAAGAAAGAGCAGAAGCTCAGGAAATTGAGGCACCTCGAGCAGTGTCAAACAGTGAATTAGCCTAAAATATACTGATATAACCACCACCCATATGCTGCGCTGTTTGTCTCAGTCCATACAAAGCATGGTAGTGGCATTCCAATGTGTTAGCATCTCTTTCTTTACAATTCCTTTGTTGAGCTGTAAAGTCCTCGACACATGTGTTGCTGTATGCTGGGATCCAATCTTGTTCATGCCATAGTTTGATATGGAGTCAATGTGAGCCCAGGAAAGGAAAGCTGGAAGACAACTTTAACCCATTTGTTTTCCTATAAATACCCCTCAGGGTTCTGTTCCCTGCTCTCTCTAGTTGCTTAAGTCTTTGCAAATTAAGTGATGATGGTCTGATAAGAACACATATATCAGGATCATGCCCTTGGCTTTCCAGGCACCCTCACTTTTCTACCACTTCTTTTATTAGATTAAAATAACAAAAGCATTTGTTCATAGCAAAAACACAGATGTCTCATGGCCCAAAAAAAAAAAAAAAAAAAGATAGAATATTACATTTTTCTAAAGCCTGTTTCTTATTAAGCCAGACTTGATTGGTTTTAAACCCAAGAGACATCGGCCAGTGCTTATTTCCATGGCTTCCTTAAAGATATATTCCCCCAGAATCTTTCCTTTTCCTATTTTCTCTAGGAAAAGTAACCGAAGGAACACATTTTCAACCTTGATGCTATCTCATAAGAGGTTAGAAGAATCAGTTAACTTCTTCCTGTATTTGGACTGTCAGCTTCAATATTCTCCCTGATATTACTTTATTTTTTTAATCACAGTCTCCAAGCAATAGCAAATTTTTATTCATGCACATGATGACTGTGATTTTCTAGATAGAGTTTTGTGCTTTGGAACTTGAATTGCAATGCAATTATCTTTCCTTTTTTACCCTTGCTTTCCAGGGAGATAACCCTACAAATTTTGATTTTCTAGACATAGTGTGGTCTTTTTTGAATTGCAAATTTTCCTTTCCTTTATATTTTTAGGCTGAAATTTTTATATTGCCAAATGCATTCTTATAGATTTATACACACATATGCCCATATGCATTTAAACATATATGTTTTTTAATTCAAATATACAGATGGGTAATAACCCCTTACCTTGAAGGCTTATCTAATTTTAACATTTCATGTACATGGAAACACAAGAAAACATCTCTTCTAGTCCTTTTCAAGCTGTGACTGGTTAATTTATCATGTCAATCAATGACAGTTTCACAATTCAAATGAGTGCATTCTATCTTTAGGATTAAAGTAAAATTTGAATATTAGCCAGTATTTTAGACCCATTTTCAAAAGCAGTGATGGAAAGGACGGTGGAATATTAGGTATGATATTTCATAATATTAAACTCAGAATGTTAACATTAGAAGGAAACTTGGAAAACCAAGAAAACTATTGATGCTTATAAAAATCTGGTGAGAGGTATGACCTCTTTTCCTCCTTCCCAAAATATATGCATAGTTACACACACACACACACACACACACACACACACTCATACACAATTTTGGTAAAAAAATATAGTAGACTTTCTATCTATATTTTTTTTATATAGTAGCTTTCTGTCTACAGAAAGTCTACTGTATTTTTTTATATAGTAGCTGGTTTATTATAAACCAACAATTCTGGTTTAGGACACCTGAGTAACTTCAGCATTTATAGATAAGAGTAGCTGGCACTGACTTTATCAATACTGAATCCATTAGAGCTAGTATAGTGCTGACACTTACTGTGACTGAATGAATATGTTTGATGAATGATGGAATGAGTGAGGGAGTAGCTGCTTGTTTCTTCATAAAGACAGAAAGTTTTTTTCTTCTTCTTTTAACTCTGGAGTTGTAATTGTTGGAAATGAATTGGCATTTACCTCTCTGTAAATTTGAACTCTTGGAAAATTTCTACTTATTGTAAAAACAAAAGCATAAGTGTGGTTTTGATTTAACTTAACTGCGGAAATATTTGAATAGTTACCAAGAATCACTTCAATTTCCCAAACTAAACATATTCTTGAAATATTCCATATATTAGATGGCTTCCATAATCTCTCATGATCCTAGTTCTATAGTTATAACTCCCCTGAACAATGTGTAATATATCTCCTTCTTACAGGGTGAATATGAAGGTGAACAGTTCCCCAGATTGTTGTTAATAAAATAGGCAAATGATCAATTTTAACCTGAGCACTTTACTTACATTTACTTTCATCTTTTCCATATACTGCTCATAGAGATTTATGGCACAGTAGTACAGAAAGCCCATTGTTTAGGACCTTCTTTCCTTCACTGAAGATAAATGGAGATCAAGGTTGTGAATGTACAAGGAATTTCTCTGTATTTGTGAGAATCAGTGTCTCCAATCTACTTGAGATCCTAAAATAACCAGATTTTGAATATATAAAGTTACCTCAAAAATGGAAATAGTTTAAGTGGTTGAAATATGAGACTTTTTTTTTCAAAAAATCTTAAGCCTGTTAATTCTTAGATAGATGATCACCATCCTTTAAATTCCATAGTGGGAACATGCCTGAGTCTAAGTATAAGAGAAGAGAGGTCTCTGGACATATTAAGTTGTAACATCCTTTTTGACGAACTCAATCCATAAGAAATGAACTTTATCTTTTGAGTTCATTGAGTTTTTAGGACAGATTCACATCTTTTATTGAATTTGGGATATTTTTGGTCACTATTTCTTTGAATAGTCTTTCTTTCCTTTCTCTCTCTTCTTTCCATCTGGGATTCCTATGATGTGTATATGTTGGCTCACTTGACCATTTCTGCAGGTCCCTTAATTTCCATTAAGTTTTCTCTTTCTTCATTCCTTTTTCCTTGTGTTTCTCAAGCTGGATAATTTCAATCTATCTGTAGGTTTGCTGACTTTTCTTCTGCCTCCTCCACTTCTGCCTTCTGCCTTGAACCACTGTTGAAGCTTTCTAGTGCATTTGGCATTTCAGTTACTGTACTTTCAGCCTCAAAAAATTTGTTTTTAAAAATGATTTCTATTTATTGATATTCTCTATTTGTTCATACATTGTTCTTATAGTTTTCTTAGCTATGTGTCCTTGGTTTCCTTTACCCCCCTAAGCATATATAAAACAGTTGATTTAAAGTCTTTGTTTAGTAAGTCCAAAGTATATGTTTCCTCTGGGACTATTTTTGTTCATTTCTTCTATGAAAGGGCCATACTTGTTTTTTGTTTTTGTTTTTGTTTTGCATGCTCCATAATTTTTGCTTGGCATCTGTGCATTTTGAGTATTATAATCTGATAAATTTAGCATCAAATGCTTCACCATCCTTGGAGTTTATTCTTGTTGTTTGCTTTAACTGTAGCTGTTTGGTGATTTTTTAAGAATTTTTTTCAGAAGTCTTTTTTAGAAGCCTATATTCTTCATCATATGTGGAAAGAGAGAAAGAAAAGGAGACAGAAAGACAGAGACAGAGAGAATACCCTCTTCTAGTCTTTGCAGATTGACTCTGGGCTAAGAGTAAGCCTTCAGAATTTAGATTTTCTGTTTGCAACTCTGTCTTAGCCATCACTTCCTGCTTTCACCAGAGCTAGAGATCAGTCAGAGAGAAAAGCTGGGATTCCTACTAGGTCCTTTCTGAGCATGCTTCCTGCCCTGGGTGTTTGCATGGCCTTCTAAGTTCTCCATATGCAAGTATTTTTTTTTTAACACCCTTGGTTTCCCAAAGAAATTTTCTCCAAAGCTTTTCCTCACAGGATTTTGACCTTTTGTATGCCTCCACAATAATCTTTTGCCTCCCACCCCACCAGCAGGTATGGGCTTTTTATTTAACTATATTTTAGGGAATTCTTGTTGCTTTTCTGCTCTGTGTGAGTTCCCAGTTAAGTGAAACAAAGAGAAGCCCTTGACTCAGTCCTTCAGTGGTCCCCAAACAGGATAAACTGAAAAACACAATTCTTTGTGCTCCCTCTGGGCCCCACATTGCTAATGCTGGCTGGTATCTTCAACACCATCACTTGACTGGCTAGGGAGTGGGGCAAAGACAAATAAGAATGCCACAGAACTTCTTACCCTTGTTAAGTTGCTTTTTTCTTGATTCAGCACTCACTTGGTGGCTATAAATCTTTGACTGTTTTCCGGAGTCCTGTCAAAGTTGCTTTTGACAGTTTTTGTTTGATTTTTCTATTTTTGAGTAGAAGGACAGGCTTTTGGAGCTGCCAATCCTGCCATTTTTTGCTGATGTCACTACTTCACCACAAAATAGTTCTGAGGCTGCCTTGGATCTTATTCACAGACTCTGACCTAAATGTTTCTTTATACTGATCAGTGTTCACCCTTGCTTCATGGACGAATAAAATAGCTACATTAAACTCTGTGTGATAAATCCACCACCTGAGTCATTTCAGATTTGGATTCTGTTGATTCTACTTTCCTTTTGGAGTTGTTAACCTCTCAGTGGTTCTCTGTAATTTTGGATTACATCCTGAGAATTTAGAATATTATATTATGGGAGTCTAGGTCCTGTCAAAATCCCTTGGAGAACGTTAAATCTTTGTTTTATGTACAATCTATTAAGTTACTTTCAGACCACACGTCACCTTTTGTGAGCTGTGGTTATAATGTCGGTTTAAGTTTCAAAGCCTTTGAAGTGCTTTTGAAGTGCTATCCAGGGGCCAGTTTGGAACCTGGGCAATGGTCAACACTGTCACTTTGTTCTCAAAGCTTTGTTGCATTGATTTGGGTTAGTTCTGCACATGGACACTTGGGGAGGATCCAAGACTTCATACGTAGACTTAAAGAATATCTTTCTCCACTTTCCTTTATGCCCAATTTCTAGCACACTCTCTGGCCCTAAGGGCCTCCTTTTCCTGGTGCCCTGGTTAGATTAATGGGTTTTATTCTACCTGCACCATCACACACTTTTCATGAGGGATCTGTTTGGGGCATTTAAATGAGAAAAAGAGAGAGAGAAAAAAAAGAGAAAAAATTGTATTTCCCCCTTGTACTATTTGTAGCACATGTGACCCCCTTTTCTAGTTATTCTGTTAAAATGAAAGATTTAATTTTTTCTAAGAGTTAAGTGCCTGCAGAGCTGTTGCTTCCATTGCCACCACAAGAGGAGTCAAGCCTCATGATTGGGGCTTGCCCCAAGCAGGGTTGGTTTTGTAAAACAAGTGTGAAAGAAATGATGATCTACCATTAGACTCTCTTCCTCACGACCTTCCTTCATGATTCTCTGGCCAAAAAAGAAAACATTTCCTTGGAGGTTTTCTGTCTGTGCTCACTTCCCAGTTCCAAGATTCAAGTTGCCCTAGAGTCAGAGGCAAGAAAAATGGGAAGAAATAAAAAAACAAAACCTCATCACCTTATAGGTTTTTCTTTGAGTTTTACATTCTCTTCTTAGTCTGCCTGCTATTATTTGCTTTTTAGAGTCTTCACATGTTTGTTTTATATATTCTGTCCAGGGTTTTATAATCAGTAGGAGGGATAGGATAGAGTGTGCTTACTGCATATTAGCCAGATCTGGAATTTTTTTAAATGCTTTAATTGTAAAATAAAGTAGAAGTGTAGAGAACCATGTGAAACAAATGTATAGCTAATGAGTCATCCAGCTTTTAAAAAAGAGTGCTGTTTAATACTCAAGAAGCTCTCCATGGAACATATTATATCACAAGTTACTGCCTCTTTCTGGCATATTAACTATTTTCGTGACTTTATAATAACCAATTCTGGGTGGATTGGGCACCCAACTGTGTGCCAACTGCGTACAACAAAAATTTGTTGTAGAGGTGCTCACTGCTATTAGGTTGAATAAGTTGGTCACTGTTTTTAGACCTTTTCAGTGATTCATTATAATTATAATCTGATCACATTATAATCTGATCACTTCCTCTTATTTGACATGCTATAATAAGTTTTATTAATCGTCAGATTCTCTCTCTATCCTTTGATTTTCCCCCAAAAGTTTTCTTTCTGTTGAAGAAGTCAGGACATGTGACTTGTGGATATTTTTTGTCTAGTGAGTCCTAATGACAAATTCATAGTGTAGTTCATCATGCTCTTCTGTTCTATTTGCTGAAAATTGGCAGCTGGACCCCAAGCCTTGATCACACTCAGGTTGGTTACTTTGGCAAGATTAGCAGTAATTTTGTGCTTTTTCATCAGGAAGGATTTGATACCTGATTGTTTCTTTTTTTTTTTTTTTTTCCTTTTTTTTTTTTTATTGGTGTTCAATTTACTAACATACAGAATAACACCCAGTGCCCGTCACCCATTCACTCCCACCCCCCGCCCTCCTCCCCTTCTACCACCCCTAGTTCGTTTCCCAGAGTTAGCAGTCTTTACGTTCTGTCTCCCTTTCTGATATTTCCCACACATTTCTTCTCCCTTCCCTTATTTTCCCTTTCACTATTATTTATATTCCCCAAATGAATGAGAACATATAATGTTTGTCCTTCTCCGACTGACTTACTTCACTCAGCATAATACCCTCCAGTTCCATCCACGTTGAAGCAAATGGTGGGTATTTGTCATTTCTAATAGCTGAGTAATATTCCATTGTATACATAAACCACATCTTCTTTATCCATTCATCTTTCGTTGGACACCGAGGCTCCTTCCACAGTTTGGCTATAGTGGCCATTGCTGCTAGAAACATCGGGGTGCAGGTGTCCCGGCGTTTCATTGCATTTGTATCTTTGGGGTAAATCCCCAACAGTGCAATTGCTGGGTCGTAGGGCAGGTATATTTTTAACTGTTTGAGGAACCTCCACACAGTTTTCCAGAGTGGCTGCACCAGTTCACATTCCCACCAACAGTGTAGGAGGGTTCCCTTTTCTCCGCATCCTCTCCAACATTTGTTGTTTCCTGCCTTGTTAATTTTCCCCATTCTCACTGGTGTGAGGTGGTATCTCATTGTAGTTTTGATTTGTATTTCCCTGATGGCAAGTGATGCAGAGCATTTTCTCATATGCATGTTGGCCATGTCTATGTCTTCCTCTGTGAGATTTCTGTTCATGTCTTTTGCCCATTTCATGATTGGATTGTTTGTTTCTTTGGTGTTGAGTTTAATAAGTTCTTTATAGATCTTGGAAACTAGCCCTTTATCTGATATGTCATTTGCAAATATCTTCTCCCATTCTGTAGGTTGTCTTTGAGTTTTGTTGACTGTATCCTTTGCTGTGCAAAACCTTCCATCAAAAACCTCCCAAGACACAAGAGTCTAGGGCCAGATGGCTTCCCAGGAGAATTTTATCAAACGTTTAAAGAAGAAATCATACCTATTCTCCTAAAGCTGTTTGGAAAGATAGAAAGAGATGGAGTACTTCCAAATTCGTTCTATGAAGCCAGCATCACCTTAATTCCAAAGCCAGACAAAGACCCCGCCAAAAAGGAGAATTACAGACCAATATCCCTGATGAACATGGATGCAAAAATTCTCAACAAGATACTGGCCAATAGGATCCAACAGTACATTAAGAAAATTATTCACCATGACCAAGTAGGATTTATCCCTGGGACACAAGGCTGGTTCAACACCCGTAAAACAATCAATGTGATTCATCATATCAGCAAGAGAAAAACCAAGAACCATATGATCCTCTCATTGGATGCAGAGAAAGCATTTGACAAAATACAGCATCCATTCCTGATTAAAACTCTTCAGAGTGTAGGGATAGAGGGAACATTCCTCGACATCTTAAAAGCCATCTATGAAAAGCCCACAGCAAATATCATTCTCAATGGGGAAGCACTGGGAGCCTTTCCCCTAAGATCAGGAACAAGACAGGGATGTCCACTCTCACCACTGCTATTCAACATAGTACTGGAAGTCCTAGCCTCAGCAATCAGACAACAAAAAGACATTAAAGGCATTCAAATTGGCAAAGAAGAAGTCAAACTCTCTCTCTTCGCCGATGACATGATACTCTACATAGAAAACCCAAAAGTCTCCACCCCAAGATTGCTAGAACTCATACAGCAATTCGGTAGCGTGGCAGGATACAAAATCAATGCCCAGAAGTCAGTGGCATTTCTATACACTAACAATGAGACTGAAGAAAGAGAAATTAAGGAGTCAATCCCATTTACAATTGCACCCAAAAGCATAAGATACCTAGGAATAAACCTCACCAAAGATGTAAAGGATCTATACCCTAAAAACTATAGAACACTTCTGAAAGAAATTGAGGAAGACACAAAGAGATGGAAAAATATTCCATGCTCATGGATTGGCAGAATTAATATTGTGATTGTTTCTATTTTTGTAATATTAGCTGTCATAGCTGCTAAGTACCTGAATCTAATCATTCACTTAAGGTTGTACATTTGTGATATTCTAATTTTACCCCTTTATTTTCATTTACCAACTGGAATAATTTTATAAGGTGGTACTTTTAATGACAGTTCATACAGGAAATGTATGAACAGATCTTTTCAGTGATCAGGGTTAGTATATGCATTTATTTAACCTGCTATTCACAATTCAGTCAGGACTTTCCAGTTTTACTTAACATCTTGTATTGCATTATTTTCTACATTTCCTGTACACCAAAAAATCTGGTTCTTAAGGACACAGGGTATGATAGTTGCTCATGCTTTATACTATATTAAATCACAACACATAGAATAACAATAGTAATATTCTACATTAAAATGGTCTGAAAACAGATCTCCCCATCTCTTCCCCATTTTTATGATTATACTACTCATAATTTTTGAGGTCACTGAGCCATTCACACTACAGACTTTTTTTTCACACTACAGACTTTTAAAATCTCATTTATCCTTAAATCTACCAGCAACTGTGTAGTTAATACTAACTATTGATCCTGATGTGAATGTGTCTTTACTTATTGTGGTTTCAAAAGCTTTTTCTATAGCTGATTCCTTGAGAAGAAATCATAGGGCAATATTATCTGAGTTCCTTCATGTTGGTAACAGTTCAATTTTTCTGGATTGAAAATTGAAGCTTTGAGGGTATTCTTAAAATCTTTGGCTCATATTTTGTTTCATTGAATACTTTAAGTATTTTATTCCATTTTCTTCAGATGAAAAAGTATTACTGTTGAACAAGCTGATGATAACATAATTTTCTTAATCAGTGCTTTGCTCTTTCTGTTTAGTTGTCCAAAGGTTTTGTTTCTTTGTTTGTTTTTGTAGTCTAGTAATTTTCTGGAAACTGGGTTGGTGCTCCTTATGCTGACTCAGTATTGTCATGTATGTGCTGCACTTTTCATCATGTGGTTCCATTTTTTTTTTTAATTTCAAGAAAGTCTGCTTAACTTTTAACTTGTAATATTTATTCTGTTTTTATTCCTTCAGTATTTTCTATTATCTATAGGTGAGGTTTCCTTTTCTGGCCTATTTTCCATATTTGTAACCTTCTCTACAATTCTTTTATGCATTGTAGGGGCCCAGAATATACCACTCCAAAATACAACACTTTGGCATAATGATTATTTTGAGCGGGAGGCAAATGAAAAATCAACACATGTAAGAAAAAAAGAAAGATTTTTTTTCCCAGAGCTTCCCTTATCTGACTAAAAACAGAAACTTCTGAGAAATTAAAGCTGTCATAAATCTCTTCTCTTGGGGAAGTTTTATGGCCACGAAGAAAATGGAAAGTTGGCACCAAGAGGGTCCCTCAAAAACCAACCTTCCTCTACTAGTTTCCCGGGCATATTTACCTTCCTGCCGTTTGCTGCCTTTGGAAGCCTAAAACCCTTTTCCTTTGTCTTGTCCTGTCTCAAAATTTATTCTTTATTCACATGCTATATAAGCCCCAAGTTCTAACCACCCCTTGGAGTTACTTATCAGTGGGTTCTCCCATGTGAATGATGTGAATGCACAATGCACATGTTAATAAACTTCCATAATAACTTTCTCCTGTTAATCTGTCCTTTGTCCCTCTAATTTGCAGTTCTCCAGCCAAAGCATCCAGGGGACTGGGGAAAAAAACCAACATTTTTTTCCCCTCTCCCACAGTTCTTTATTGCTTATTTTATTTTATTCTTTTCTTTTTGTCTCAATTTTATTTATGTTATCTACTGTGTTTATTTCTCTTTTGTTCCTACTAGTGTAGCCTTCATTTTTCAAGTGACATTTTTTTTTCATCCATTTTGAATTCTTTTTAAAGTTTCTGTCACTAAATTTCTAAATCTGGTTCACATTTTGTTTCCTATCATGTATAGTTTTCTTATAGTCACTTAACTCTCTAAAATAGTAGGTTCCTGGGGCACCTGAGTGTCTCAGTGGTTGAGTGTCTGCCTTTGGCTCAGGTAGTGATCCCAGGATCCTGGGATCGAGTTCCACATCAGGCTCCCTGCATGGAACCTGCTTCTCCCTCCACCTGTGTCTCTGCCTCTCTCTCTCTCTGTGTCTCCCATGAATAAATAAATAAAATCTTAAAAAAATAAAATAAAAAGAAATGGAATAAAATAAAATGTTACTCTGTTTATACTTTTTGGGACTTTTTTTTTTTTTTAATGCCTGTGGGTATGTATTTCTGCTCCTTGTTTTCTTTTCTCTAATGTTAATCTTGTGTGGAATTTGACCTCAAACATTTCTGTTGCTTATTGATATTTTTATTAGACTTTATTTTTTTTACAGCAATTTTAAGTTTATAGCAAAACTGAGCAGAAGATGCAGACATTGTCATACACCTTCTACCTCCACACATGCGTAACTTCCCCCATTTTAACATCTCTTACCAGAGTGGTACATTTGTTACAAGTGACAGATCTATACTGACACTTCATTATCACACAAAGTCCATAGTTTACATCGAAGTTGTACATTCTATGAGTTTGGACAAATACACAGTGACGTATGCCCACCATCAGAGTATCCAGAGTAGTTTCACTTCCTTAAAAATCCTCTGTGCTCTACCTATTCATCTCTCCTTCCCCTAACTCCTGATAACCAGATCCTTTTACTGTCATCATAGTTTTGCCTTTTCATGTAACCTTTCTAGACTGGTTTCTTTCATGTAGCAATTTGCATTTAAGTTTCCTCCAGTAGTGACATGACTTGATAACTCATTTCCTTTTAGTGCTAAATAATATTCCACTGTCTGGATATACCCAGCTTTATTTATCTAGTTACCCAGTGAATGGTGATTGTTTTCAAAGTTTTAGCACTGTGAATAAAGTTGTATAAACATTCATGTGCAGGGTTTTGTATGAATAAAGTTTTTAACTCCCTTGGGTAAGTACCAAGGAGCATCACTACTGGAACATATGATAAGAATATGTTTAGTCTTGGGCAGCCTGGGTGGCTCAGTGGTTTAGCGCCTGCCTTCAGCCCAGGGCGTGATCCTAGAGATCCGGAATTGAGTCCCACATCGGGCCCCCTGCATGGAGCCTTCTCCCTCTGCCTGTGTCTCTGCCTCTCTCTTTCTCTGTGTCTCTCATGGATAAATAAATAAAATCTTAAAAAAAAAAGAATATGTTTAGTCTTGTAAGAATAACCATACTGTCTTCCAAAGTGCTCTACCGCTAGCATTCATTCCCACCAGCAATTAATAGGAGTTTCTGTTATTTCACTTTCTCACCAACATTTAGTGTCAGTGCTCTGGATTTGGGCCATTCTAATAGTGTTCTGGTATCTCATTGTTTTAATTTTCATTTCCCCTATGACATGATGTCATGTGATCTTTTCACATGCTTATTTTCCATCTGTATATCTTTTTTGGTGATGAGTTCGTTGAAATCTTCGGTTGTCCTTACAATTGTTTTTTTTTTTTTTTTTTTCTTATTGGTGAGTTTTAAGAGTTCTTTGTATATTTTGGATAACAATTCTTTATCGGATATATTTTGAAAATATTTTCTACTAATCTGTGGCTTGTCTTTTCATTTTCTTGACAGTGTCTTTTGTAGAGCAGAAAATTTTCATTTTAATGAAATCAAGCTTATCATTTATTACTTTCTTGGATGGTGTCCTTGGTATTATATCTAAAAAAATCATCATATGCAAGGTCATTTAGATTTTCTTCTATTATGTTCCAGCAGTTTTATAGTTTGGCATTTTACATTTAGATTTGTGATCCACTTTGAGTTAGTTTTTGTAATGGAAGTAAGCTGTGTTTATAGATTTTTTTTTTTGCATGTGAAAGTCCAGTTGTCCCAGCGCTATTTATTGAAAAGACTACCTTCTTTTTATTGTATTGCTTTTGTTCCTTTTTCAAAGATCAATTAACTGTATATATGTACATATATATAATTTTTAAAAAAGTTTTATTTATTTATTTGACAGAGAGAAAGAGGACAAGCAGGGGGGAGCATCAGGCTGAGGAAGAGGGAGAAGTAGGCTCCCAGCTGATCAGGGAGCCCAATGTGGGGCTCAATCCCCAGACTCTGGGGCAAAGGCAACTATATGTTTTTTAAAGATTTATTTATTTATTTATTTATTTATTTATTTATTTATTTATTTATTTGAGAGAGATAGGGGGAGCAGAGGGAAAGGAAGTGAAAGAATCTATAGCAGACTCCCTGCTGAGTACAGAGGTGGACACCCGGCTCAATCCCATGACATCAAGATCAAGACCTGAGCCCAAATTCAGAGTTAGATGCTCAATCGACTAAGCCAAACAGGTGCCCCTGATTGATTATATTTATATAGGTCTATTTCTAGGCCCTCTATTCTGTTCCATTGATCTATTTGTTTATTTTTTCACCAACATGATCTTGATTTCATATCATCTTGACTACTATAGCTTTATAGTTAATATTGATGTTGGATAGTATCATTCCTTTATTTTCTTTTGGTATTGTGTTAACTATTCTCAGTCTCTTGTTCTCTCATATAAACTTTGGAGTTACTTCACCAATATCCACAAAATAACTTATTGGGATTTTAATTGGAATGAATGATTCTGTAGATTAAATTGAGGAGAACTGTCATCTTAATGAGTCTTCCTATCCATGAACATTGAATATTTCTCCATTTATTTAGTTGTTTGATTTCTTTTATCAATTTCATAGTTTTCCTCGTATAGATAATTAACATATTTCGTTAGTTAGATATTTCATCTTGGGCGGCATTAATACAAATAGAATTATGCTTTTAATTTCAAAATTCACTTGTTCATTGTTGGTATGAAAGGCAGCAATGCCCTTTTGCATTTTAGGCTCATATCTTACACCCTTCCTATAATTGCCTATCCTATTCAGGAGGTTTTTTGTTATTGCTGTTGTCGAGTCTTAGATTTCCTACGTAGATGATTGAGTCATCTGCAAACAAAGACAGTTTTAGTTCTTCCTTCACAATCTTCGTACCTTTTATTTCCTTTTTTTTCTTTATTTCATTAATAAGGATTTTCAGTATGATGTTGAAAAGCAGTGATGAAAGGAACATCCTCACCTTGTTCCTGATCTTAGTGGGCAGATTTGAGTTTCTCACTATTTAAGTGTGATGTTAATTATAGGTTTTAAAAGGTATCCCTTGGCAAATTGAGGAAGCTCTCCTCTATTGTTAATTTATTGTTTTTATCATGAGTATTGATAGTATCATGAGTAATTTTGTAAAGTCTTTTTTCTGTATCTGTCAATAGGATCACATAATTTTTCTTTGCCTGTTGCTGTGATGGAACACATCAATTAATTTTCAAATGTCGAATCAGCCTTGTGTATCTGGAAAAATTCCCACTTGATCATGGTGCCTACTTCTTTTTATACATTGTTGGATTCAATTTGCTAATATATTATTGAAGATTTTTGAATTTATGTTCATGAAAGATATTGGTCTATAGTTTTATTTTCTTGAATGTCTTTATTTGGTTTTGTTATTAAGGTAATGCTAGCCTCATAAAATGAATTAGGAAGTGTCCCCTCTGCTTCAATCTTTTGAAACAGAATAGAGAATTAGTATAATTTCTTCCTTATATGTTTGGTAGAATCCACCAGTGAACTCATATGGGTCTGATATTTTTTATTTTGAAAGGTAAGTGATTATTGATCCAATTTCTTTAATAGATATAGGCCTATTTAGATAATCTATTTCTTCTTGTGTGAATTTGGCAGATTATATCTTTCAAGAAATTGTTCCATTTCATCTAGATCATCAAATATGTGCCGACAGAACTCTTCATAGTATTGTTTTATTATCCTCTTCATTTCTATATTTGTAATGATGTCTCCTTTCATTTCTGATGTTAGTAATTTGTGTCCTTTCTTTTTTTCTCTTAGGTAATCTGTCTGGAGGCTTATTGATTTTATTGACCTTTAAAAAAACAGATTTTGATTTTTTAAATTAATTTTTGTTCTAATTCTTATATTCTCTTCTGTTTACCTTGTATTTAATTTGTTCTTTTTCTAGTTTCCTAAAATTAGATTATTGATTTTAGATATTTTTTCTTTTTTAGTATATACATGCAATGTCAAAAATTTCCCTCTAAGCACTACTTTCACTGCATCCCACAACTTTTGATAAGTTATGTTTCCATTTTCATTCAGTTAAAAATATTTTTAAATTTCTTTTTGACTCATGTGTTATTTGGAAGTGTGTTGTATGATCTCCCAGTATTTGGGGATGTTCCAGTTATGTGTCTGTTATTGATTTCTAGTTTAATTCTATTGCGGTCTGAGAGCAGGCATCATATGATTTCTATTCTTTCAAATTTGTTAGCATATGTTTGACAGCTAAGGCTCACTGATATTTAAATTTAGTTTTTGTGCAGTTTTCAAAGGAGTTTTGGTTCAGATAATTTTTTAAAAGGATAAATGTTTTGCTTTAGAATCTATTTAGTTTGGCAGAAAACTTATGAAGGCAAAACAGAGAATTCTCATACATTCTCTACTAGTTTTTCCTATATTAGCATTTTACATTGGCATAGTATATTTATTATAACTAGTGAAACAATATAGTTACATTATTATTAACTAAAGTCCATACTTTATCCAGATCTCTTTTTTTACCTAATGTAATTTTACTCTTCTAGGATCCCACCCAGGATACTACGTTACATTTAGTTATCAGATCACATTAGGCTCCCTTCAGCTGTTGACAGTTTCTCAGACTTTCTTTGTGTTTGATGACTTGGACAGTTTTGAGGAGTACTGGTATTTTGTACAATGCCTAACAATTGAAATTTTTCTTATGTTTTTTCTCATGTTTAGACTGGGTAATGGATTTTGAGAGGACGATTGTAGAGGTAAAACACCATTCTTATCACATTATACCAAGGGTAAATGTCATCAAGACTTATCATTGGTGATGCTGACCTTAATCACCTGGTTGAGGTAGTGTTTATCCAGTTTATCTATGGTAGAGATACTCTTTTCTGTTCTTTCACTAATTAGAAGTAAATTGCTATACTCAGCCCAGTTAGGGAGCCAGGAGTTATGTTCCATCTCCTTGGGGGTGGTGTATATACTCAAAATATTTGGAATTCTTCCACATGGGATATTTATCTGTTCCCCAGTTAGCTTTTTTTTTTTTTTTTGACTTTGCAAAGTTCCCTGGCTTATCTTTTTAGTATGATGTTAGAAAAAAATATGGCTGCTTGATTTCTGAGATTTCCTAGCTGTGTCTCCTTTCTTCACTTACATCTGGACTTTTAATTTTATCTCTGTTTTCCTCCATCCTGTTCAAATTTGGCTCCACTCCCAGCCATTTCTCCTCTGTTTGTGTCTTTGACCTATAAGAGAGCATTGCTGGTCTGTTTCCAGAGTTCATGTAGGCTTGGCTGTTCAAGCCCCTTCAGCTCTCACTGCAGACTCCTCAAACATATCCAACAGGCAAAACTCCATCCAATTTCAGCTGTTCTCTAATGGGCTGCTGCATGTTCCAGTGAATACTTTTTTGTCTCTTCAGAGGTGCTGTCACTTTCTCAGATCATTGTCACTTTCTGCTTTCTTTTGCACAGAAACTATACCAAGCAGGTCTGTGACTACTGATGGTTTGCGTCCAGTCTTTTATAGTTTGTATTTTTTGGAGATTCTTGGAGATTTGGATATTTAATTTAGTTTAAAATATTGTCCATGGGGCAGCCCAGGTGGCTCAGCGGTTTAGCGCCGCCTTCAGCCCAGGGCGTGATCCTGGAGACCCTGGATCGAGTCCCACGTCAGGCTCCCTGCATGGAGCCTGCTTCTCCCTCTGCCTGTGTCTCTGTCTCTCTCTCCTCTCTGTTTCTCATGACTAAATAAATAAAATCTTTAAAAATAAAATAAAATAAAATAAAATAAAATAAAATAAAATAAAATAATAAAATAAAATAAAATATTGTCCATGAATTTTTAATTTGCTATCCATTAACTTTTGTGTTTGCATATGTTTGTATGTGTGCGGTGTGTGTGTGTATTTGTGGTGTGTGCATGTATGTATAAATTCGCAAAGATCCAAAAAAAAAACTATGCTCTTTTATACACTTTTGCTATCTTTCCTGAATCCTACCCATTCTCCCCCTTAATTTTTGATTGGTTATTATTCCAACAGCTGTATTGAGGTATAATTGATGAGCAAAAACTGCACAAATTTAATGTGCATGATTTGAGGAGTTTGACATATGTATACACCTGTTAAAGCATCATCTCCCAAAGTTTTCTTGTGCCTTTGGTCTTTCCTTTACTATTGGCTATTGATTTTACCTTAAAGTAGGAAAAAAAAACCAAATAACTGGTAAGATCACATCTGCAAAATCATCAAATTTTTTTCTTTCTTGATTGTTACTCTGCTTTGCTACAGTTGCCATAATTCTAAATTTGGTTGTGATTTATGCATGTACACTTTCTCATTGTACAGACACATCTGTACAAAACATACACTCTCAAACACATTTTCACATGAATTCACAAATAAACACACCCATTCAGACATGCTCACATACACTAACTATACATACACACATGCCCACACATGTCCACACCCATCTGCAAATGAACATAAGCATATAAAATGTTATGAAATATTTCATAAGTCAATTCATAAGACCATAAATCAAGTATATATTTTTCAGTGCAGTCCTTGTCTTTTACTGCTTACAAAAGTCTGTACAGAAGAATGACTTAATCATATATTTGTTAAATGAATGCAAGAAGGAATAATTTATATTTTTAAAAACTTAATGATACCACTGAAACCTACTTTCCAGGGATTAGTCAAAACCAAATAGAAAATTTAAAAGCAGTGTGTCTCCCTAAACTATAGCCCTACTTATCATCTAATCTCTTTGATTATTTAGATAGGGACATCCTTCACCTATTTTTTACAAAATAAAATCCAATCAAAGATAAAATAGTTTTTTAATTTGTTAAGAATTCTGAATTGAATTTTCATGAGATATACAGAGAAATTTAATCAATGATTATGGTTGGAGATTTAAATCCACTATTGTTTCTTAATTTGCATGATAAACAAATACCTCTGTGAATTCTCCCTGAAAAGGTAATCACATACTGTATTTAAGGAGACTTGCATCTTTAGCTTAATTTAACTTCAAAAAAGACACATTTATGTTCTCATTAAATCTGTTCTACAGTTTTATTTCATTGATTTAAGCTTCTTTTAAAAATGCACAAAACTGCCCACACTAGTAATTACCCTAATTTTTAAAAATGCTGTCACAATTCAATCATTAAGAGAAGCAAAGCTTCAGTCCATTAGCAGTTGTTTATAATAGCACATCTCAATTGATTAAACTGTAGATTTTTTTGTAGGTCTTGTTTTATAAATTGAGCTAGTCAAGTAAACATAACATTGGTAATAGTCTTCATAGCAACTGTCAAAATGACTTATTGTTTTTACAGTCCTGCATTCCTTCAGAATTAATAATACCTTTGTGCCCTTTATAACACTTATTATTGATGCCATGAAGTTCTCTATATTTAATGAGTAGATGTTTCATTATAGTACATATTTCTGTTGACAGAAAATTTTTCTAATCTGTTTCTCTTTTCCTCTTGATTGAAAGATTGTAAATATGCAATTAGCAGTTGAAGTAGAAGTAAAAGAAGAAAATATCAGCTGTCAAGTATTTCTGTTGAAAGAGACAGGATGCTTTAAGCTAAGAACAGCATGACAAAAGATAAAAGCATCCTTCCCAACGTGGCTGAAAGTTGCAAAATATTTAAACATTTGCTTTGCTTTTTTCTTCCATGAAATAATTGTAATAATGAAACAGAAATTAATGAAAGAACACACTCTATTCTTACAAAGCTAAGGTCAAGCTTTCATACCACTCCATCAATACCCAGCTTATGATTTCTATACTTAATTGCATCTTAGTATTCTTCAATAATGATGGGGTCAATAGCTTCTAAGAATAGAAGAAAATAGAAAATACAACTATATGAGTTTGTCAATTATAGCAGTGATATTAGTCAAAGTAACAGTAAAATGCTAGGAATTCTTGATTAAGACCATCTAGAGTATTTATTACTCCTTTCCATTTATCAATTTAATCTCAAAATGGCAGAAGAGTTTCCATATTTTGGTATCCCAAATTACATTCTTCAATTTTCTATGACTTTTTTTGGCCTCATGATTTTGGATAGATGTCTATCTTTTATTTAATGAGACCTACATTTTTCCAACAGATTGCCAAATACAAAATGATTTGTGTGACCTATGAATAATAACCACCTCCCCATTCATGGAGAAAAATCTTCAGGTATTTTGGAATGTGCAAACATATCACAGACATTTGATATGCAACTAACTCCATTTCTATTATTTTATTGCAGATTCTTTATTTTTTATATTTATATTATCATAAACATTTGCTATACAATGTAAATATTTAAAAAACATTTTCAATGAGATAACTAACTTCTCCCATGTGTTTACTTTATGGTTTATGAAGAACCATCCTTAATTTTGATGGACACAGGTGTCCACCCTTTGCCCAATGAAAAGTAAATTCTCTTAAAAAAAGGGGAGATCCCTGGGTGGCTCAGTGATTTAGCACCTGCCTCCAGCCCAGGGCATGATCCTGGAGTCCTGGGATCAAGTCCCACATCGGGCTCCCTGCATGGAGCCTGCTTCTCCTTCTGCCTATATGTCTGCCTCTCTCTGTCTCTCATGAATAAATAAATAAAATCTTTAAAGAAAAAAAGAAAAGTAAATTCTTCCTTATTTTGAGACCATAAGGAAATTCTACATTTCTCCTGTTAACTTTATAGTCTTAGTCTAATTAGTCGTCTAAGTATTTGATTGATATGAGACTTTTATTTGCAAATGCTATGACACAGGGATCCAATTTGACTTTTCCCTACACAGTGAATCATTTCCCTCTGCAACTAATATGAAATAACCTATATTTTTTCCCAGTAACTTGTAATGCTATCTCTTTCATCTACCAAATTTTCCCTGAATAGGTAAATCTGTATCTGGATTCTTCATGCTGTTTCATGACCTCTAGTTTATTCACATTCCTATACCACATTATTTTATTGCTGTGATTTTGTCATAGGTTTAATATCAGTAGGGTGCTACTCTTCTATTCACTTCTATGTTTACTTTTAAAAAGATTACCTTAGATACTTATAGATATTTTGTCATTTGAATTTTAAACTTAGTATTAAGCTTCCCCTCAAATTTGTGTGAATTGACTTGAATTCGAGGATTAATTTATTAGGGGGGTGCAATGAGAATTGATATCCTTGTGATATTGTGTTATCCCAATCAAGAATATTTTATTTTTAATGATTTATTTATGAGATTTTCTATGTTGATAAATGGAATTTTAACATCTTTTTGTGTAGTCTCCATTTTTCTTGATATTCAATTTGTATTTTACTTCTTAAATTATATTTCTCCTTGTTTCTGATGGAAATAAGAAACAATTGGATTTGTAAAGTGGTCTATCTAGTCACCTTGCTAAGGTCTTGCTTAGCTGTGGAAGAGTCAACAAGTGTTTAGAACTGAAGAGTGAAAATCGGCTTGAAATGAAAAAGCAAGAAGCAGACCAGCCATTAATCAGTAGGGAAGGACAGACACAGATAAAGTCAGCTGCAAAGTTAACAGCATTGTATCTCCCAAGGTCATGCTGCAGTTGTAAAATGCCACAAAGAATCCACTTTGAGTGATTACTGTTCTCTCCCATGATGCCCCAGATCTGCTTTACTTGTTTCATTAATTACAGGAGATACTCAACTGCTTAGCCACCTTCAATTTAAGAGAACACTCAATCCCTAGTTAATCCCTGCCTCTTTGAATTCCTCTTTAAAAACAGGAGACAATCCAGATTTAATCTTTGCTTCCCTTAGACTTCCTCAGAATCCTTCAGAGGGAACATAAGATGAGCAGAAGATGAGACCCTGCTCCTTCTGCTTAACAGCTTTCCAGCTTCCTCTGGAATTTCTTCCCTGAATGCTGCCCCCACCCCACCACCTCTTCAAAGAAGGAATTTTATCAGATGATGGCTTTTACAAGTTGTATTAGTCTGCTCACTGTTGGGATTTCTACAAAGATGCTCACATATTTTTCAAAACATGATTTTTTGTGTGTGTGAGTCTTTTCCTTCATGCCTCGTCAATTTTCTTTCCCAATTGCATGGGCAAGGGCCTAAACATTACTATGCTGAACAAAACCAAAGAAAGCAAACATCCTCAACTAGCTCCCTATCTAATCAATTATGAGAAAGCTCATCTATATCTTTGTATGAAAGGTAGTCATCAAACTTATCTGGCTCCTTGTCTTAAAGGGAATAGAATCTTAAGGTTATTATTTTTGTTTTCCAGTTAAGCATCTTTGATAAAAAAATTTTTGCAACTGGCCTTTATTAGGTTAAGGAATTCCTCCCCTCTCCCAGTTTTCTACTCATTTGTATCTGGTTTTTATTGTATACCGGAATTTTTTTTTTTTTTATTTACTAAACGTTTCCTATTTGTATTTTTCTAATGATAAAGTATCTTTACTTACCTAGGCTAATCCAAATCATATCATGATGTGCAATTTTTAAATGTGCTGTCTTTTTTTGGTATTTCACTGTACTTTTAATTTGCATTTTCCTGATGACTAATGATAATGAGCATTTTTATGTGCTTTTTGGTCATTTGTATATCTTCTTTTAAGTGGAGTGAAGAATTAATTTTCCATCTGGATAAAAAATTTAAATATGTATTTTCCCAATCTGTGGCTTGCCTTTTAATTTTCTGTATGGTGTCTTGAAGGAGCAAAAGTTTTTTTTTTATTTTGATATAGCCTAATTTATTAATATTTATTCACGGTTTGTGGTTTTTACTGTCTTCTCTAAGAAATCTTAGTCTAAGACAAGATCTAATAATTTCTCTCCTTTTTACTTACACAAGATTTATAATTTTTCATTTTACGTTAAAGTCAATAATGCATGGTGAATGAATCTTTATATTTGGTGTGAGTTACTTATAAAAATAATTAATTGTTTTGGCTTCTTTCATTGAAAAGATTATCCTTCCCACCTTTGAATTATCCTGATAATTTTGTTCGAGAGTGACAATGACAATATATATGTGGGTCTATTTCTGGACTCTATTCTGTTCTGTTGATTCATACAAACATTCTTATGTAAATCCTGTACTGTTAAAAATTTCTTTTTTTTTTTTTTTTTTTAATTTGAGTATAGTTGACACACAGTGTTGCTTTAGTTTCCGGTACACAACAAAGTAGTTCACCTTCTCTATGTTATACTATGCTCACTATTATTGCAGCTACCCTCTGTCACCATACAACACTATTACAATATAACTGACTACATTTCCTATGCTATTCCTTTTACTCCCATGACTTATTCATTCCATAATTAATCCTACACTATTCTGATATCCGTAGTTTAATAGTATGTCTTAAAGTCAGGTAGTATAAGTCCTTCAGCTTTGTTGTTTTATAAGGTTATTGTAAGTATTATAGACCTTTTTCATTTCCACATAGATTTTAAAAATCAGCTTTTTCCACAAAAATTCTGTTGGGATTTTGATTGGTATCACATTGAATCCATAGGTTAATATGAGAAATTTTGATATGTTAACGATATTGACTCCTCTGGTTAATAAACAAAGTATTTGTTTAAATGTTTTTTCTCTCCTCTCTTTTACAGATTTCAATGTTCAAATGTTGCAATTTTTCTTAAATTTCTCTTTCTTCATATTTTGTCTTTTTATTTTTGCTGCCATTATAAATTGTATCAGTATTTTATTTCAATTTTCAGTTATTTGTGCTAGTACATGAACATATAATTGATTATTATATATTGATCTTGTTTCTTGGAAACTTCATAAACTCAGTGAAGATACTAGCTTTTTTTGGTAAATTCTATTTATATGATCATGTGCATTATAATTACAGTTTTACTTATTCCTTTCCAATGTTTGCCTTGTATTTATTTTCATTACCTTAGTGAAGTGGGTAGGACCTCTAGTATAATATAAAGCAGGAGTGGTGAGAGCAGACATCTTGCTTTTTTTTGAGAATATAGAAGAAAATCTTTAGCCTTTTACCACTAATTATGATGTTAGTTATCAGTGTTTTATAGATGATTTTCATGAGGTTGAGGAAGTTCCCTTTCATTCTTAGTCTTTTTTGAGGTTTTACTCTAAGTGTTTATTAAATTTGCCAACATATGTTCTATATCTACTGAGATAATGAAAAAATTTGTCTTTCAGTCTATTAATTTTGTGGATTACATTGATTGATTTTCTAATGGTGAACCAAATTTTTATTTCTGGGATAACGGCCACTTAACCATGATGTATTATTGTGTTTTATTGATTTTTGGATTAGATTGGCTAAAATTTTGTTACTATTTTTTGAGACTAAATCTATGAAGAAAAATGTCCGTAGCTTCCCTCCCCTCCCCACTTCTATTCTGTTTGTTTTTGCTATCTAGTTAATGTTGACCTTGTAAAAAGAGTGGGAGGATTCTCTCTTACTCTATTTGGGAAGAGTTCTTGAAGAATTATTATTTCTTACTTAAAGTTAGTAGAGTTCACCATTAAAGTCATCTGAATCTGGATTTTTTTTCTTTTTTATACTATGAATTCAATTTAACAGATATATCAAATGAACAACAGCAGATCCATCCAACACCTGAAGCTGCAGGTAGTGGCAATCTGCCATCAACACTTGCTCCTGCCTTAAATTCCCCTCTTTTTTTTTTTTTTTTTTTTTGGTGGAAGTTTTATTGTCCTTTTATTATTTTTTTTTAATTTATTTTTTATTGGTGTTCAATTTACTAACATACAGAATAACCCCCAGTGCCCGTCACCCATTCACTCCCACCCCCCGCCCTCCTCCCCTTCCACCACCCCTAGTTCGTTTCCCAGAGTTAGCAGTCTTTACGTTCTGTCTCCCTTTCTGACATTTCCCACATTTCTTCCCCCTTCCCTTATATTCCCTTTCACTATTAAATTCCCCTCTTAATGGCCCTTTTTCCTTTTCCCCCAAACAGCCATTGGCCTGTGGGGGTCACATTCATCCTTGTCTCTTAGCCTAAAGGTAGGTATGGGCTTCCCGTTCCACAGTGGACCTGAGAGGGCTTATACTGCATCCTGCCATGCCATGCCTCACAGTACACTGTGCCCACCTTCATTGAGCACAAAAGCAAAACATGGCAATGGCTGCTATACTAGCTTCCCCTACCACATGTCCTAGGCCTGCAACACAGAATCCCACTCCCAGTTCACTTCCAGATTACAAGCAGGAAGGAAGTTCACTTTCATTTTTGAAATTTAATTGTTCTGAACATAGACTTCTACACTGCCAACATTTTTGTTTTCAGCACTTTAAAGTTGCATTGCATTTTCAGCTTGCGTAACTCTGCTGTCATTCTTGTATTTGTTTCTGTGTGCAAAATATATTCTTCTTTGGCTGCTTTTAAGTTTTTTCTTAGCATAATTTGAGCTATGATTAGTCTGATTTTATTTATATTTACTCTTCTTTGGGCTTGCTGAGTTTCTTGGATTTGTGATTTATAGATTTCAGCAAATTTGAAAAACTTTCAGCTATTACTTCTTAAATTTATTTTCCTTTTAGTTCTATTCCCCCTTCCAGTTTTCATGCAGTAACGTGTCTGACTGCTTGATATCATTGCACAGGTCACTGAAGATTTTTGTTTGGTTTTCTTCACTTTGTGCTTTGATTTTAAAATTTAATGCCTTGTCTTTTAGGTCACATAGCTTTCCTTTCATTGTGTCTGACCTGCTCCAGTGTCTAATTTTAGATTCTTTATTTTTCACCTTAATATGTTCCATTTCTGTCTTTTTCATATCTTTTTCTCCCTCTCCTCATTGTCTTCATATTCTCTATTACCTTTGTGATCATGTAGAGCAAATTTATATCGACAGAAAATTCATTGTCCTTTTCTATTAATTCCATCACCTGTCTTGTTTCTGAGTGTTTTTTTGATTGATTTTAATTTCAGTTAGGGATCATATTTCTGTTAGGGATCATATTATCCTGCTTCTTTGCTTCTAGTAATTTTTATTATATTTGAGATGATCTTTACTCATCCTGGACATTTTAAAGAACATTTGGCTTTGTTCTAGCATGCAGTTAAGTTCCCTGGGATCTGTCTGAGTTTTTGAAGGATCTCTTTTATGTTTTGCTAATGCAGCCAAAATTCCCTCCTCTCCTGTTCAATTAGACTCACTATTAAGGCAAGACACTTAAATGTGTGAAAATTCTCTCTGATGCTCCATCCTTATGAAGTCTCTCCATTATGCTAGTGGCAGCACAGCCTACTCATAGCCTTCTGTAAAGCCCAGGAAATTGTTAAGCTTTCTGGTGGTTTCTGGTAGTTCTATCATGGGCTCTTGTACACAGAGGAGTTCTTAGTGGAAGTTCCAAAGAGATTCCCCTGCAAACCTGCAGGACTATTATTCCTCTCTGCAGACCTCTCCTCTCAAGTGCCCCGTCCCACAATTCTAGACCCTTTGCTTTGCAGAATGCTGGCTTCCGTCTCCTTGACACAGGAATACCACTGGGCTCTGGGTATTCTCTATGCTACAGCCTAGAAACTCTTTCTAGGAGGTACTTTTGGTCAGTCATGAGGCTCATCTCATTTTTCCCTTTTCTTGGAGATTACTGTCTTCTTCTGTCTTTATGGTTTTTGGCAGATTTTGTAATTTTGTAAGGAGAGCATTTCCCACAGCAGTTAATTCTTCACGGATGAAAATGGAATGAGATAGTTTTTTGTTTTTCTTTTTAAAATTTGTCTGTTATTTTAATATACTCTCCTTGTTGGTTTTGAAATAAATTTTCTAGCCTCATTAAACAAAATATCCAACTTTCCATCATTTAAAAAATGTTTTCTGGCAAATATCAGTGGGGAGGGTGGATATCCCTATCTTGTTTCTGAACATAGAAGAAACATTCTCAGTTTTTCCCCATTGAGGATAAAATTAGCTGTAGGTCTTTCATATATGGCCTTTGTTATGTTGAGATATGTTCTTTCTAAACCTGCTTTATTGAAGGTTTTTTATCAATGAATGGATGTTGTATTTTGTCAAATGCTTTTTTTGCATCTATTGAAATAAATAATCATATGGTTCTTATCCTTTCTTTTATTATTGTGCTCTATCACGTCGATTGATTTGTCAACATTAAACCATACTTGCAACCCAGGAATAGATCCCACTGGATCATGGTGAATGGTTTTTTGCAGGTATATTGTTGGATTCAGAATTGAGAATTTTTTGAGAATTTTTGCATCCATGTTCATCAGGGATATTGACCCATAGTTCCCTTTTTAGTGGAGTCTTCATTTATTGTTCTTTTTATAGCTCCTTTAAGGTGTAAGATTAGGTTGTTTATTTGAGATTTTCCTTGTTTTTCTGAGGTAGGCCCATATTGCTATATACTTACCTCTTAGGACTATTTTTGTTGCATCCCAAAGGATTTAGAATATTGTGTTTTTGTGTCTTATTTTATTTTGATTTTTTTGCTGACCTATTCATTATTTAGTAGCATGTTATTTAACCTCCATGTATTTTTGTCTTTCCAATTTTTTTTCTTGTGGTTGACTTCCAGTTTCATAGTGTTGTAGTTAGAAAAGGTGTGTGGTATGGTTTCAATCTTTTGGTATTGTTGAGGTTTGCTTTGTGACCTAATATGTGATCCATTTTGGGGAAAGTTTCCATGTACACTTGAAAAGAATATGTATTCTGCTGTTTAAGGATAGAATGTTCTGAATATACTGGGAGTCCTAGCTAGAGCAATCAGATAACAAAGAGAAATAAAAGGCATCCAAATCAGCAAAGAAGTAAAGCTTTCACTATTTGCAGATGATATGGTACTCTATAAAGAAAATCTGAAAGATTCCACCAAAAAATGGCTAGAACTGATAAATTCATTAAAGTCATTATTTCTATACACCAATAATGAAGCAGCAGAAAGAGAAATTAAGGAATCAATCTCATTTAAAATTGCATCCAGGGATCCCTGGGTGGTGCAGCGGTTTAGCGCCTGCCTTTGGCCCAGGGCGTGATCCTGGAGACCCGGGATCGAATCCAACATCAGGCTCCCGGTGCATGGAGCCTGCTTCTCCCTCTGCCTATGTCTCTGCCTCTCTCTCTCTCTCTCTCTCTCTCTCTGTGACTCATAAATAAATTAAAAAAATTAAAAATAAAATAAAATAAAATAAAATTGCATCCAAAACTATAATATATCTAGGAATAAACCTAACCTAGGAGGTGAAAGACTTGTACTCTTAAAACTATAAAACGCTGATGACAGAAAAAGAAGATAACACAAAGAAAAGGGAAAAAGTTTCATGCTCATGGATTGGAAGAATAAATATTATTAAAATGTCTATACTACCCAAAACAAACTACACATTTAGTGCAATCCTCATTAAAATACCAATAGCCTTTTTCACAGAGCTAGAACAAACAATCCTAAAGTTTGTATGGAACAATAAAAGACTCTGAATAGCCATGGCAATCTTGAAAAAGCAAAGCAAAGCTGGAGGCATCACAATTCTGGACTTCAAGTTATATTACAAAGCGGTAGTGATAAAAATAGTATGGTACGAGCACAAAAATAGACATATAGAACAATGGAACAGAATAGAAAATCCAGAGATGAATCCATACTATATGGTCAGTTAATCTTTGACAAAGCAGGAAAGAATATCCAATGGGAAAAGAAGTCTCTTCAAGAATGGATGTTGAGAAAACTGGACAGCAACATGCAAAAGAATGAAACTAGGCCACTTTCTTACACTATGCACACACACAAAAATTCAAAATGGATTAAAGTCCTAACTGTAAGGCTTAAAACCATAAAAACCATAGAGGAGGACACAAGCAGTAACCTCTTTGACTCTGGCTGTAACAGCTTCTTTCTAGATATATACCCAGAGGCAAGGGAAACAAAAGCAAAAATAATCTTTCAGGATTTCATCAAAAAAAAAAAAAAAAAAAAAAGCTTCTCCACAGGAAGGAAACAATCAATAAAACTAAAAGGCAACCTACAGAATGGGAGAAAATATTTGCAAATGACATATCAGATAAAGGATTAGTATCCAAAATAAATCAAGAACTTATAAAACTCAAAAATCAAATAATCCATTTAAAAATGGGCAGAAGACATAAACAGACATTTTCCCAAAGAAAACATACAGGTGGCCAACAGACACATGAAAGTTCACTCACCAATAGGGAAATACAAATGAAAACCACAAGGAGCTATCATCTCACACCTATCAGAATGGCTAAAATCAATAATACAAGAAACAACAGCTATGGTGAGGGTGTGGAGAAAGGGGAACCCTCTTGCACTGTTGGTGGGAATGCAAACTGATGCAAAATTCTGGAAAATAGTATGGAGGTTCCTCAAAAATGTAAAAATGGTGCTATCCTGTGATCCAACAATTGCACTACTAGCTATTTACCCAAAGAATACAAAAGTATTAATTCAAAGGGATACATACACCCTGATGTTTATAGCAGCATTATCTACAATGGCTAAATTATGGAAAGAGGCCAAGTGTCCATCAATTAATGAATGGATAAAGAAGATGTGGTTTATAAATACAATGGCCATAAAAGAGAAAGAAATCTTGTCATTTGTAACTCCATGGATGGAGCCAGAGAGTATTATGCTAAGTGAAATAAATCAGTCAGAGAAAGACAAATACCATATGATTTCACTCTATGTGGAATTTATGAAATGAAACAAATAAACCAAGGGGGAAAAAAAGAGAGAGGGAGACCCAGAAACAGTCTCATAACTCTAAAAAAACAAACTGATAGTCACAGAGGGGAGGTGTATGGGGGGAATGGGTGAAATAGGTAATGAGGATTAAGGAGGGCACTTGTGATGAGCACTGAGTGTTGGATGGAAGTGTTGAATCATTATATTGTACACCTGAAATTATTATTATACTGTATGTTAACTAATTGGTAATTAAATAAAAAAATTAGAAAATAAAGTGTATTCTGTAACAACTTCTATATGTCATCATTAATAACTGGTTAGAAGTTACTTTCAAGCCATGTGGGCCTGTTTTTTGCTTTTGTTTTTTGTTTAAATCATTTTAGAAAGCAATCATTTTAATTTCTACTTGCTAAAAATTTGTATATTAGTTTTTATAATGATTTGACATGTTATTTTATTTCCAAGGTTTTAATGTTTCATCTAACTTTTCCAAATTTATTGATGATATATAGTTTCTAATTTAAAAATTACAATTGTATCTCTAGTTGCTTTTGTGTCCTTAATCTGAATTTTTTTCATTTGTATCTTCTTTTTGTTCTTTATTGCCTCTTATTTCTATTTTATGTAGTTTTTTTCTAAGGAACACACTTTTTAAAATGTCACATCTATTAAGTTTTACTGTGGTCATTTTTCTCTATTTCATTGAGCATACTATTATTTATATATTATTTATTTCCTGCTTTCTTATTTTGGGTCTGCTCTCCTTTTTCTAGCCCTTTTTCTCATCTTTCTTATTTTCTGATGAGAAAATTTTTAATACTTAAAAATAAAAAAAGGAAAGAAAAATTGGAAGCAAGTAAGAATAGGCAGTTCACACATGTGGTTTAGAGATCTGTGTAGAAATACCACACTTTCTGGAAGTCAGAAAATTGATACACCATGCTGTTTCTATCAGGTTGCCAAATATTAGAGAGTTGTGTAATTCCTTGTGTCAACCAGGTTTGGGCAGGGGAGAAAAGGAACTCATATATTATTCATTTTTTAACTCAGTGAAACTATTTCAGAGGGGATTTTGACAATAAAATTAAGACTCTGTATGCCATAAAATCCAGCAGTACCATTACTGGATTTTTCTCTAGAGAAAATCCCTTAGCACATAAACTTCTTGAGGCCAGGACTTTTATTTTTTTTCTGTTTAGTGACATATTGTATATGCCTAGAATAGTGCATGGTGCTTATTAGATGGTTAATACATATTTATTGAATTAAATAACTCCCACATGAGTGTTACAAATGGATGTGTGTGAGAATGTTCACTTCAGCATGATTTGTGGGAGCAAAGAAGGCTTCAATGAATTCAGTACAAAGGGAATGTTATAAGCAAAATGGAATAATAGCATTCGAGGGAACACTGCTATAAGAAGAAGCAGTAAGCAGACAATAATATAAATAGATCGATGTGGAGTGAAGAGTAAGCATCGAAACTAGATCAAAGGGATATATCAATTTAACATTAAGAAAAGACATGAAAGAACTTTTTATTTTGAAGGAGGCATACATTTTAAGGACATGAATTAAGGCAATTAGAGTAGATAGGAGAATGGAAATGCAAGTGAGAATAGGAAATTAAAGTAAAAAAAAATCAAATAAAATGAAGACAGGTGTCTTGCACTGACCTATAGGGGGATACCGTAGTTCTGTCTGCATTATGTCTTTGAAGTCCAAGAAAAAAAAGTATGTGCACATGTCATTTTAACTTGTTTTGTCTTTTTAACATACTACTTAGTTTACTAATGACATAGTTTCCCAAGAAAACTTTGGATTACAAAATTACTCCTTTGCTAAGTAAATCGATGCTAAACCCCAAACCAGGTATTTCCTCGAGATCACTTTACAATTAACAATCTGGCTTGCCAGTTTGTGGCAGACAGACCACCTGCTTGTTTTGGTTATGCAAATCCAGCATTGTAAACAACAGCGTCATTTTACAAAATAATTGAGGGCCTGAGTAGCCTTGGAAATAATACACAAGGAGAATATAAAGTACACATTTTTATGTAACTTGTTAAGTCAGATCAGTGCCTAGAAACTGCAAGTTGTTACTGTCAGCAATTATCCCGTGGCCTATTAGCACATACGTGAAATGACTGTGGACTAGGCACATTTTGCAATAAACAGGTGTCTCCATCCCACCACTGGCACCTCTGTGTCCAAAGCTGGAGTGATGAATGTCATACCTTCACAGCAAGACACCATCCATATTAATATTTAGGTCCAACGGCCGTCAAAGAAAATCCAAACTTTTTTTTTTCTCTTTAAGAGAAAACCACGTTCTCAATGGTCTTATTGGAAATGGGCAAAATGAGTGGCTAAGGGAAAAACTGAAGTCGAACATGCCCAGCTGAACACTGCAGCATTCTCGTTCTTGGGAAAGAGCACAGCTGGCTGTGAGGAGAGCAGAGACACATGGAGAGGAAGTGAATGGGTCTTCTTTTTTTTTTTTTTTTTTTGAATGGGTCTTCTTGTCCTCCAACTCTCAAGTTGCTTAAGAAAGGAGACCAGAATGTAAAGCTCAAGGAGAAAAAAGAAGATTACAAAGGAGCTTTTATCTTCAAGGTCCAATTCAAAGATGTAATTTTCTTATCAGGCTGCACAACAGTTACAAGAAGTGGCTTTGTCTTTCTACAGGTATAAATTTCACACTGCCCATATTGGCTTTTTAGAGAGCAATGTTTTGAAAAGAAGGACCCACGTTTTTTGTTAGCAGGAATGATGATGAGGAGTTTGTAAAACAAACAAACAAACAAACAAACAAAAAAAACCCCTACACCATTTCTGTTGTTTTATCTAAAGATCTTGTTGGATTCCACTGATAATTTTTACTTTCTAATTATTTGTGTCTATTAATTATGTCCATGTGATTCTAAAAAGGGCTTGAAGTGATTACTTCCTTGGTAATGTGTTATGTTTCTTTAAGATTTTATTTATTTATTTGAGAGAGGAGAGAGCATGAGAGAGAGATCACAAGCAGGGGGGAGGAGTAGAGGGAGAAGCAGATTCCCCACTGAGCAGAGAGCCTGACAGGGCTCATCCCAGGACCCTGAGATCATGATCTGAGCCGAAGGCAGAGACTTAACCAACTGAGCCACCCAGATGCCCAGTAATGTGTTATGTTTTTAAAAACATTTGATGATTTATCTCTAATACTTTAATAAAACCTCAAATCAAAATATTAAATTCATAAGTGGATATTAGTAATAATATATAGTAGAACAAATTTCCTCATAAGAATTATGTCGAAAAAGATAAGCCCAAGGAATCTCTATTTTTTATTTTATTATTTTATTTTATTTTATTTTATTTTATTTTATTTTATTTTATTTTATTTATTTATTTTATTTAAGATTTTATTTATTCACTCATGAGAGACAGAGAGAGAGAGAGATAGAGAGGCAGACACAAGCAGAGAGGAAGCAGGCTCCATGCAGGGATCCCGATGTGGGACTCGATCCCGGGACTCCAGAATCATGCCCAGGCGGAAGGCAGGCACTAAACCACTGAACCACCCAAGGATCCCTAAATCTCTGTTTTTAAAAAAAGATTTTATTTATTTATTTAGAAAGAGTGAGTGGCGGGAGGGGCAGAAGGAGAGGGAGAGAGAATCTCAAGCAGACTCTGCATTTAGTGTGGAGCTCAACACAGGTTTGATCCTATGACCCTGAGACCATGACCTGAGCAGAAATTAAGAGTCGCATACTTAATCCACTGAGCCACTCAAGCACACCCCAAGGAATATCTATTGAAGGAAGCTTTTGGTGGAAAATGACTAAGAAGTTGACCCAAATCTCTTCCCCACTTGCAGGGAGTTATTGGTTAATAAGATCCAAGCCGCTGACTTCCCCAGGCCTTGAATGGTGGTGGCAGGACCTCGATTCTCTCTTTATACAGATGTTGACCCCATCACCACAATGTGGACATGTTCTCCAGCTCTTCCTTGCAGGTTGCAAGGTGACCACAATGGCTTCTGCTTTCCTCCATCCAGTTTTGTATTTTATAATAGCTTTTTAAAAGTTTTCAGAATTGACTCTAATTTGTTTTGACTTATAGTCCCAAGCCACTCATTGTTCCTAGTGAACTAGAAGACACTGATTGCTTGGGTCTTGTTTGCCCGTTTCAATCTTGGATAAAAAGTGTTCAGGTTTACCCATACCTATTGGTTGATGCAGAAGTTCTCTCCAAAAGCAGAATCAGTGGACTTTAAGAAGGGAGAGGAGGTACTGGAGAGTAAAAATAACAGATGTCCATTATATGTCCTTTAATGATTCCTTTCAAATGCCCATCCCCTCCGGACTCCAATAATCACTCTTACCAATATGTGTGTGTATATGTGTATGTCTCTCTTCATCTAGATCTTCCTTCCTTTAATTTATATAAAATATTTGTACATGAAAGATTTTATTGTGTATTTCTACTCTTATTTTTTTAATCTGCATTTTTACATTAAATGAAGTATCATTTTCTTCAACTTGCTTTTTTACACTTCATATTGAAGATCTAATTGTGTTAGTGCATGTAAATCTACTTCCACAATGTAAGTACACAGTAAGCTATCACAAGAAAGCTAGCACCTATAGATTTATTCTTAACCACGACTGAGTAATTTTATATAATATAGACATACATTGGTGGATGTAGCTATATTTAACTACAGTGGACTTAGTAGTTGCCTAATTAAAGTTTTTTTTTTCTTTCCTCCTATCCCTGCTTTTAGCATCAACAGTACCAAAATGAACATTCTTGCATAAGTTTACTCAATACATGTGGAAGTATTTTTTGGGGGGTAAATACTGTACTGAGAAGTGGCATCCTGAGATAATGCTACATTTCCTTCAAGATGTCTTTACCAATTTATACTCACAGCAATTTACAGTTTACTTTTATAGCAGTATATGAGATTGTTTGCTCACATTCTTGCCAATTCTTGATATAATCAACTTATGGTTTTTGCTAATCTAAAGGTTAAAAAATGGTACTGTTTTTTGTTTTAATTTGTATTTTCCTATTGATTATTGAAACCTATCATCTTCTTATAAATTTATTGTTCTTTTGCTTTTTATTTTTTATGGATCACTTGTGCTATGTTAGTAAAGTTTTCTTTAACTGATCTGTAGAATTTTCTCATGAATTCTGAATACCAATTCTTCGGCTTATTATTTAAGTGATAATACTATTACCTAGTGCATTATTTGTGATTTTAAGTTTACCATTTTTTACCTTCATGGGCTTTTTTCTTTTTAAAACTTGAGATATAACAATATCATATAACAATGTATTAGTTTTAGATGTACAAGATGATGATTTGACATATGTATACATTGCAAAATGGTGATTACAGTAAGTTTGGTTAATATCCATCACCACACATAGTTATAAATTTTTTCTTCTTAGAGTGAAAACTTTTAAGATCAACTATCTTAGTAATTTTTGAATATTCAATGTAGTATTGTTAATTATAGTCATCATACTGTACATTATATTTCAAGATTTGTTTATCTTACAACTGGAAGTTTGTAGCTTTTGGCTGCTTTCACTCATTTTGCTCACCACATCCCCAATCTCTGGAAACCACTGATCTGTAATGTGTTCTCTTATCTATGATTTTCTCTTTCTTTCTTTCTTTCTTTCTTTCTTTCTTTCTTTCTTTCTTTCTTTCTTTCTTTCTTTCTTCTTTCTTTCTCTTTCTTTCTTTCTTTCTTTCTTTCTTTCTTTCTTTCTTTCTTTCTTTCTTTTTTCTCTTTCTTTCTTTTGCTTTCTTTCTTTCAAGATTCCACATATGAGTGATATCATACAGTATTTGTCTCTGTCTGGATTATTTCACTTAGCATAATGCCCTCAAGGTCCAGAAGCCTTCATGGTTTTGTAAATTTTTGTTACATGATCATAAGCATATGCTTATATTTTTCCTTTAATATCTGCTCAGTTTTATTTTTACATTCTTACATTTGAGACATTAATTCATTTAGAATTTATGTGTGTATGGTATGAGTAAATATCTATCTTCATTTTGTTTTATTTTTAATTTTCTCAACACTACTTTTTTTAAAAAGATTTCATTTACTTATTCATGAGAAACAGAGAGAGGGGGAGGCAGAGGGAGAGGTAGGCTCCGCATGGAGCAAGTTGCCTGATGCTGGATTCAATCCCAGGACACTGGGATCATGACCTGAGCTGAAGGCAGATGCTCAACCACTGAGCCACCCAGGTGCCCCTTCTCAATACTACTTAATGGGAAGTGTAACTTTTTTTTTTACCGAGGTGGGGCACACATTAAATTCTTGTGTATGAAGGATCCTGGAGTCAAAATTCTAGGGTTTTATATTTTTTGTTCTACTGCTTGATAGAGTAAAATCTTTTGGTCTTTTTTTTGTTAAAATTGTTTTGGCTATTCTGATTCCATAAAATGAATAATCGATTTGTCAATTGCCATAGGAACAATTTTTGTGTTTTGGGTTTGGGATAGATTGAAATTACAGACAAATAAACAAAAATGAACATTTTTACAGTAGTCAGTGTACCCAAACACTAACACAGTATAGCTCCCCATTCATTTTAGTTTTCTTTTATATTATTAAAAGAAAGATTTATAAGTATCTTTTCCAAAAAGGTTTAGTATATTTCCTGACAAATGCTTTTTCTAGGAACTTAACAGTTATTTTTGCTTTTAGATAACTACTATACCAAAAATAATTAATTAAAGGAAGCATTAGTGAAGACATAAAGAAAAATAAGTATCATTAGTACACAACTTGATGAATTTTCACAAACTAAACCCACCCATGTAACCCTAAGAAAGTTGACCTTTTTTTTTTTTCATATTTTATTGCCATGTTGATAGTCTCTTTTGTGAAATGTCCGTTCAAGTCTTTTTGCCATTTTAAAAATTGCTTTGTCTACTTTTCTCTCAGTAATTTGGAATTTCTTTATAATTTCTTTATATGAATCTTTCATTGGATATGTTTTGTCTGCTTTCTTTTGCTTTCCCACTCTCTTAATAATGTCTTTGATGAACTGAATTTCTTAATTTTGAGAATTCAATTAAACATTTTTTCTTTTTCATTACTACTTTTCTAGTTCTCTTTAAGAATATATTTCCTATTCCAAGATCATATCCTTTTATATATTCCTCTGAAAACTTTGTTTTACCTTTCACATTTAGATCTTCCATCCATTTGGAATTAATTTTTTTTTTTTTTTTTATCCAGGGTGAGGTAGGAGGTCAGGATTCATTTTTTCCTGAATGAATATCCAATCCATCTGGCACCATTTATGAATAAGACCATACTTTCTCTTATTACACTGTGTGTCATGTTTGTCATAAAAAAAAAAGCCCAGTGGCTAAATATATGGGGGTCTGTTTCTAGACTCTATTCTGTGCCAGGGATTCCTTTGTCTATCTTGGGTTGATACCACATTGTCTTAATTAGTATAACTTCAAAATGGGTCTTGGTATCAGGTAATGTCAATCTACAATCAATGTTCTACTTCCTCAAAGATGCCCTGGCCATTCTTAGATTTTGTGTTGCAAAGACTTTTTCGTTTCCATATGAATTTTAAAATTATCTGGTCAATCAGAAGTATTGCTGAAATATTGACAGGAATTGGCTTGAATCTATTGTTTAATTTTGGGAGAATTAATGCAATATTGAGACATTCAATCCACAAATTTGGTGTACCTCTCAATTTATTTCGGTCCTTCAAATGTTCTCTAAATAGTGTTTTATACTTTTCGGTATAAAGGTATACATATCCTTTGTTAGATTTTTCAGTTTTTTTTTGTTTCTGGGTGCTACTATAAATGGTTAATTTTTCTTTTTCTTTCTTTTTTTTTTTTTGGTGGCCTATAGAAATACAGTTAATATGCTAACATTGATCTTGTATCCAGTGACATACTACGCTTAACAATTCTATTAGTTTGTCTATAGATTCTTTTGGATTTTCTAGGCAAACAAACATGACTTCTGTGGATAATGGCCTTTCTTCCTTTACAAACATTATATATTTTTTTGTTTTTTATTAAACTGGCTAGTGTTTTCAGTACAACACTGCACAGAAGTTGTGAGTAAGCGTCCTTGTCTCATTTGACGGATGAAAGTTCAATATTTCACCATTGAATATGACCCTTGCTATAGATTTTTAAAGATGTTATTTATTAATATTAAGAACATTCTTTTTCATTCCTGTATTGCTAAGACATTTTACCATAAATGGATGTTAAATTTTATGATATACCTTTTATGTATAATTTTGCGGTGATCATATGCAATTGGGTGAAACATATTGGCCTTTGTCTATATCACCAGATTCTTTTTTCTTATACCTGATTAAAAATGTTTGCATCTCTTAGTTAAGAAATTCATTGTAATTTTCCTTTAATGTTCTGGTTAGGTTTTGGAACCAGGCTTTTTTATTCTCCAAGTTATGAAGTATCCCTAATTTGCTCTTCATTGGGAGTTTAAGACATGTTTCTTCCTTAAATTCCTGGAATAAATCAACATAAAGGCTAAGTAGCTTTCAACCTTTTCTTTTTTTATTGATGAGGATGTTAATTACAGTTTAAATTTCTTTTATATGAGTAGTATTATTTAGATTTTCTATTTCATCATCTTAGTAAAATTTTTAGTGAAGCTTTCATCTATTCCTTACAAATGATCAGTTTTATTGATATTCTTATATACTCTTATTTTGTTCAAATGTCTGGCAAATCTATATATAGTATCTACTTTAAATTTGTGATATTGATAATTTGTTTTTTCTCTTTTTTTATAGATCAAACTTACTAAGAGTTTTTGATCAGTTATTCTTTTTACCAAAACTCCACAATTTTTGGCGTTATTATTCTTAATATTTATTCTATTTACTTTGTCTAGACCACAAATTAATCAATTTTTTTAGATTTTATTTATTTATTCATGAGAGACACACAGAGAAATGCGCAAACATAGGCAGAGGGAGTAGCAGGCTCCCCATGGGGAGCCCAATGCAGGACTCGATCCCAGGACCCCAGGATCATGACCTGGACCAAAGGCAGGTAGGTGCTCAACCACTGAGCCATCCAGGCATCCCTAGACCATAAATTTATATTATTATATTTATTATTTCTTTATTTTTATTTCGATGGGTTTGATTGTTATTTTTCTAGCATCTTAACATTGAAATCGGAAGTAATGCTTTTTAGCTTCCTTTCTAATATATATATGAAATATATATAAATAAATAATAAATAACCAGAATGTCCTTGAAAATATTGCATTAGCTACATTCCATAAATTTTGATATGGAGTACCTTTATCATTACTTATTTTAAAATATTAACTAATTTTCATTTTGACTTCATTTTTTGAGTTATTTTTTTTTAGAACTACATCTTTAATATCCAGGTATATCAAGTTTTTCTACTCATCTTTTGTTATTGAGTTTTAACTTAATTCTAATCTGATCAAAAGATATAATGTATAACTTTTTAATCTTCTTAAGTCTGCTGAGGCTTTCTTTTGCTCCAGCTTATGGTATCCTGTGATGAATGTTTCCTGTATGCTCGGGGAAAATGTGAATTATATTTCTATTAGATATAGAGTTCTATCTAGGTTAATTAGGTCAAGTTTGTTAAATATGTGTTGTTGCTGTTTTTGGTTTGTATTTTTTTTTTATGTGCTTACAGATTAAGAATTGTGATGTCTTCCTGTTAGAATAACTCAGAAGATATCTCTTTATTTCATTATCTCCCATGATATTTCTTGTCTTCAAATCTGTATTGTTTGATAGTAATTGTCAACAACTGTGAAGAATCTGAGATTTTGACCTTCTTGCAAGCTAACAACTTAGGCTACCATGGTCTTATGGATGTTGGTAGAAGACACAGGATTCATGACTCTGAGATATAAAGATTTTTCACTTACAGCAGTAATAGTAACCAGAGCATCAGAGTTTTTTTATTGGGCTGAAGCCCAATTCCCACAGGGTGTTGAAGTCCACTGCATATCACTTCATTTTAGCCTTACCAAATCACCAGTGCACCCTGCCTAAGCATTTTGGGTGTACGCTGTGAATCAAGGGCCTCCATTGAATCAGTAGCTTTATTTCAGGTGGTAAAAGGGAGAAGAACATTTGTCTGAAAAGGATAGCTGCATTTAATGTATTTGGGCTTCACACAGCTTCTTTAAAATGTAGTTGACAATTTTAATCAGTTTTGAGAAATTTACTTGGATGACAGACTTCTTTTACTTCTCCATAGTCAATATTCTGTTAGTCTCCCCTTTTTAGATCCTGCCTCACAGAGTTTCTCTCACCCCCAACTCCTGAGCTGCTAGGGGGTTATGCTACATTTTTGGCTTATCATTAGCACTATCCTCTTGAGACACCTGATGTTCATATTTTAAATTCTTTTAAAATCTCTTTCTGCTTTCTACCTTTGAAAAATGTGTTGATACCTTTAACCATTGTTCTCTTGGTCTGTATGCCTATTTTCTTTTTCTTTTTCTTTTTTGAGGACTTTTATGGGGAGCTCAGAGATTAAATAATGTATTTATTCCATCATATATAACTCAAATTCTCCATTCCATTATTTTCTTTTCAAAAAAATTTTTTTTCATTCCATTATTTTCAATTTTATTATTTTATTTGGGTTTTAATATGTTCTCTTGTAATTATCGATTAAGTCTATACAAGTCCAAGATAAGTGTCTCTGTAATCTGGATGAGTTTAAACTATTCATATTACATATTCACATTTATTGTCTTTGATAGCTCTTTTTAAATGTTGAATGATTTTATATTTTATATTTAAATTTGCATTATTTTATATTTAAATTTGCATTTGAGGTTCTTTGCCTCTGATAGGCTTTATGAGAGGGCTGGGAACAACTTGAAGGTTGTATCCACTTTGTTTTAGGGGAGGGTGATAGACAGGATTTGTAACTACATCACTACCTTGTCTCTCTTCCCCAAACTCTTATAATAAATATTCCTGCTGATAGTAAGATATCTCATACCCTGTTGCTTAGCCCCAGGGTTAGGGGATAGTATAGACAACTCCCCCTTTCTGGTTTCTTTCACTTTGCTATTCCAGTTGCACACACTGCTCATGTCTTTGGATGTTCTCTGCTCATGGGTTTTGCCACCATAGTCATGCTACAACCTTCTAGGTCATTACAGTCCTATAGCCTAGAATGTGCGCATTGTGCAGGCCATAATGTGAAGCATACCCTCTCAATCATTCTGTTTTTCAGAATCTAGTGAATTCCTCATACTCTGAGCCACTAAGAGTATTTATTTCAGTTTTTAAAAAATATTTTATTTATTTATTCATGAAATTAGATAGAGAGAGAGAGAGAGAGAGAGAGAGAGAGATGGAGACACAGGCAGGGGGAGAAGCAGGCTCCATGCAGGGGGCCTGATGTGGGACTCAATTCTGGGTCTCCAGGATCATGCCCTGGGCCAAAGGCAGGCACTAAACCAGTGAGCCACCCAGGGATCCCTATTTATTTCAGTTTCGAGCAATGCTACACATATATTATTTATAGGATCCTGTGCAAGGAGGGTGAGACTGCTGATATCAGATGTGATAACTGCCTTCCTAAAACCAGATCTCTGAAGCACCACCATATTTGGATATTTGATGGCTCAGTTACTCGTTAATGAAAATTACTCTCCTGATAAATCCTGACTTTTATATTGACTAGTACAGTTTGAGCTCTCTGTTCCAAAAGCTATTAAGGATTCAATTAAAATTCTCTCAGACAGTATGAATATTATATAACACTATAAAGCACTTGGATTCTCTGTTATAATATGGCAGTCCTTCTCTTTAAGAACATACAGCACATCTTTAATTTCTAGATTAGTTTAGACTGATCTGATGTCACCTGTGGTTAGTTTTTTTTTTTTTTTCAATCTACAGAATTTTGAAATTCTTACTTTTTGACAAGAGTGCATTTTAAGAATGGTTTGGGATATTGTTCTTATTTATGGTCTACTATGAGCTACTTTGGAGGATAATCTGATAATCCACTTCTCTACTAATAAATTTAAGTTCTGTATTATAGTCATTAGTGGATTAAACTCTTCCATTTTCCTAACTTGTCTACTTTCTGGAAAAATAAGTCAATTCACTTAAAAGTACTTCCTTTAAAAAGTACTCTTATAAAGATTCTTTTTGGTTATCTTTTTTCTCAGTCCTTGGTCTCCAGAGGCTCTGAAAGGCTAGCAATGGAAGTGAGTGTGTGCAAAGACTAGAAACACATGCATCTCATGTCTAACATTGACTGGAGTGTTGACAGTTTGTGGTAGATGTAGTTATATTAAATTTAGTAAGGTATAGATATGCCCTGAGTTGTAGAAGACCCAGCTGTATTTAATTTAAATTTATCCTACAAAGGAGTGAAGAATTTTCTAATAGAATGACTGCTTAAAAAGGAGGCTTGTAAGAGGCACCATTAGGATTGCCTGTCAGAGAATTATGGAGGAAAAAGCAAAGGAAAGTGCAAGAAGATGGAAAAAAAAATGAAGGATAGAAAGTAGAATAGTTTTACAAATTAGCTTCAGAACAGCAAAGCTCTTAAATTACAAATTGATCTTAATCAAGAGCTTAAATTTGGAGACACAGGTTGTATCCCTATATAGCTACTAGAAATAAATATTCTACATATGTCATCACATAATCACATTATATATCCCCAAATGTTTTTGTATCAACAAAGGTAGAAAAATATGTTTCTTCATATAACCAGAGAAGCACTTGCTGTTGAGGAATGAAATGAGAAATAGTATTGGTCGAGGTTAGAAATACACGGTGGAACCATTCCCTCTACATTTTCTCACCAGGGAATCTATGGTTAACGGCTAGTCCACCCTTACATCAAAGCCTTCCTTGGACCCAAGTCTATATCTTTGTAGTTGATATGTGGATAGCAACATGTCATGTGTGATGTGTGTGGTTACATAGATGTAGATCAAAAATCTAGATAGATATTTTTTTCCTGTATGATATTCAGGATGAGTCCCTTCCCTTTCTAGCCCAGTGCTAATGTAGCACATTAGAGTCTCATTCAGAAAAGATTGGGTAAATTTGAGTGACTAATTACAAACAACTGTCTTAAAGAAGATGCAGAAATAGTGCATGATTGGTCAGGAAAGGAATCTGATGCACATTTATCAGGTCCCATACCTCCAAAAAAGAATTACTAAATTGCATTTGCCTTAGTTTCAATGTTTTCTTCATTATCCACCCCCCCCCCATGCCACCCCGGCATTTCATAGTTGTGTAAAGCAAACAAAATCCTATTTTGGAAAGATGAGTAGTTTTCTCTGACCATCACATTCTTTCCAAGACACGTAAAAAAGCATAATTTTGACAGCTAGTTAGCTCCCAAAAGGGAATTTATCTACATTTATACCTCATTGAAATGTTATGATTAAATAATTTTAAGTACATGTACAATATGAAATAAGGATTAGATGCAGATACATTTGGGACAATCCAGCATCAGCCAACTGGGAAAATGCTTAACTGTCTCCAGTGTTCTGGCTTGTAATTTATTTTAACTTATTCTGGCCCATTTACAACACTTCTATCTTCACTGAAATAGCTTCTTGGCCATACCTAGTCTCAACACCCTTTTTGTTTCCTGCATCTGCTCCCTTTCCTACAAACAGATGTTTAAGAAACAATCAGGGTTTCCAAGATCATAGAGACCATAGACCCCTAAGGTATTCCTAAGGCATATATTCTATATATTTTGATTTCTATACTATTCTTAGTATTTTAATATTTTAATATTTTTATTTAATAATATTCTAAGATAATTGCATTTATATATTCTGAAAAATTGAAAATGGGTTTATAACAATAATGTTACATGATTTCAGTGTCTCTGGCAGCATTATTGTCACCATCTTGCTTGTGTCCAAGGAAGACCATATATATACATATTTATATATACATATAATATGTAAAAATGTATATATAATTATACGCGTGTATGTATATGATGCTATATAAAACTGGAAATTGTTCAGGGACTCAAACAAAGAATGTGGTGGGAGGATTTAACCATCACATACACATACAAAATGAGAAACAAAAAATCACAAAACACAACTTGCTTTGTAGTAAATATTGCTCCTATTTTGAGTGAATTTCTTGAATAGATATTCTTTCTGTATACCTCAATTAAATATAAAAATAGTAGGAAATATACAATGAAATATTGTTTTGTTTGGTCAACCTTACTTTTAAAATTCTTTCACTATTGTACTTTGAGTATTAAATTTATTGGCTTATAAAATAGCTAAAACAATGACAATAATTGCAATAAACTATGCAATTGTCCATTGCTAAAACACAAAAGAACCAAGATGATAGAAAATAAGCATCAGATACATGTAATTGAATTCCCTGATATTAAACCTAACTTGGGTAATGGATATTCAGCAATGAAATACCAACCACTACTTCAGTGTTTTTACATCAGAGCATACCGATTTTGTTGTTTTGTTCTTGTTTAATTTTTAAAATGCAAATATGTAAGATATATAAGTGAATTTTATCAATTTTTTCTATATTAAAGTTGCATTTGAAAACATAATTTTTAAGATATATTTATTTATTTGAGATGGAGACAATGAGAGAGAGAGAGAAGGGGGACTGGCAGAGGGAGAGAATCTTTAAGCAGACTCCCCACTGAGCACAGAGCAAGATCTCATGACCCTGAGATCAAGACCTGAGCTGAAACCAGGAATCTGGCACTGAACCGACTGCACTACCCAGGCATCCCTGAAAACAAATATTTTAAGTTAACACAGGATATGTCAGAATTAATTTAATCAAAAGGGAGCTATATATTATATAAGCTACTGAACTGCTCTGCATGGTTTTGTCCCACAGAAAGAGTAAGATTTGTCTTGAGAAAGGATAATGGTACAAGTGAGTGGTGACTAGACCATGAAGGAGAGTGTGAGAAAGAAGCTTTACTTCCTATCTTCTAAAATCTGAACTACGATCATAGACTTTGTTCTGTATCCATGGATGTAAGTTGATAGTGTGTGGAATCTCATGTGATTCTTACAGAAGATTTTCAGAAACTATGGATAATAAGTGAAAATTAACCAAAGCACCTCCTTTGGTACTAAGTCAGATGTCATTTTGCAGTCTTCACTAATAAGCTCTTGAAGTCAAGGACAACATCTATTCTAATATCAGAAATAGTCCTTTTGTGGTCTTAGTCACATGTGAAGACCCGGGTGGCGTAATGGGATTAAGATGACCCTAAGTAAAAATGAATGCTTTATCTGGGGAGAAAAGTTAACTTATAAACCCAAGTGAAAATGCTTCTTCCCAAGGAGCCTTTGTATTTAGGTGGAAAATAGAAGCATACTATTACTTTAATTTTTTTCAACCCAGAAATTGATTTGTTTTCTTTTTTCACTGAGTAAAAGATCCATTTTTGAAAAACGTGTTCGAGGAGTTTTCCAAATTATATGAAACAGTAGTCTAGATAAGTTTTCAAAATAAATGAATAATAAAGATACAAATGGTTCCAATTTTTGTTATAGCTTAGATTTTTGATGGAAAATAAGTATGTCAAAATTATATTATAGAAAGCAGTATAATTTTAGTAAAGAGAGTTTATAATCCTGTTTTAGTCATTGGGAAGTAATTTAATGTACTAAAATTTCCTTTCTGAAATAAAATTTCAATTATAATCCAAACTTCGTATAAGATGTTTAAAAAAAATCTGTTGAGTTTTTGTTCATTTGATGAAAGCCAACTTTACTTGAGCCAAACATCACTTGAGCTCAGAGGTTTTCCATTTATTATTCTGAAAAATTATTGGATGTAGGTGATGATAGAGTTTCAGGGAGAATTACTAACTTTTTCTAGAACTCTTCTTTATTACCAAATAATGAACACATTAGATTACTTGGAAAACAAATTATTTTTTTTTTTCTTAAAGAAGTGAACTTTAATTCACAGTCCTACAGAATAAGAAGTTACTGTCCTTGAAACCAGTCTCTTGGGAATGTAGCTCCACAGAATAGAGTTCAAGGTGGTAGATCTGATTCATTTTAAAATTGGTAAAAATCACTGATGCCTCAGAACTCAGTAACTGTTATTGGTGATAGGTAAAGCAGAGGCACTTCAGATTAGTAAAGGGAAGAAATAAGGTAGAATTGGGGTTGTATAAAAAAAGGAAGCAGGAGAAAAAAAACATTCATAAAGAGTTTGTGATCTGTGGTTTCACTGTAACTTGCTCAGAGTTAATTGAACATTTGTGTCTAGCTATAGATTAAAAATTGATCAAATTTCTCTTGATTAAAAAAAAAGGGGGGGCATTCTTAAGGAGAGTCCAGCCTGTCAGAAGGAAGCTCACATCACCAATCAGGAAGGATTTGGGAGGTACCAACAACACTCTTTCTTTAGAGGACGAAAGTGGCACACCATTTCTACACACCACAGATGGGTTTTAATCTCATAACTTTGGCAATTCCACATAAATGATGTTTTACTCACTATAACCTTTTCAGAGACTTGCAGTTCACCAAAACCTTGCAGTCAATTAATTATTTTATTTTGGGAAATTAAGGGCAATACATACTAATGTGCCGGGTTTTTTTCTCATTCTTAGAGAAAAGAAAAAAATCAGTGTCTTCTTAAATGTCATAGTAATATACCTACCTGGATTCTTGTTCTCATCGGTTGTCAAAGAGGCCAAAGACAATCACAGCTGTGATAGTAGAAACACCAACTGAAATTCATTGGCGGTCTTGAAAAATAGGACTTTCCCCATTATTCATGTATCTTTAAGAGTTGTAGATACAAATATTTCTTTTCTCCCAGACTGGAGAAGCAGTCTGCAGCCCTCTGGATAAGTTAATCTTTTTACATTCTGTATACATAGAGTGTTAAAAAATTTTCTGAAGCCTTTAAATTAAATCAGGTATGCACTGAAGCACTTATGCAGAACCTGTCATAGAATAGAAATTCAATAAATGCTTTGAATGTAAATATATTTTTATACATTTTCATAGTTTTTGTACATTGATGTGAATATATAGTTTGTTGATTATTTCCATATCTCCAAATAACCATGCTGATATGGCTTATATTGCATTCTCAATTTTCTAATATTTAACATTATTTAGGAGTTTTCTATTTCTTTATAGGAAAAGGTAAATTTTGCTTTCTTTCATCCCTATGATTCTATCATATAAACTTTTCCCATTACCTGTTCTCTGTGTCTTTTTTATATAATGTCTTTTTTATATTTTATATAATATGTAATATATGACATAAATATATATTTAGAATGCTAACCAAATCGATAGTTCATTTTATATCCATTTTAAAATGAAATATATTTCATTTTATATATTTTTGTTATATGTAAAAATAACATTGTTTCAATATTATATTAATTTTATATGTATAATTTATTCTTATGTTACATCCCTTGTTTCTTAATGTTCATATCTTCCTTCATCATGAATTATCTTTTCCTTTAAAAGACTTGCAGTAGGGCAGCCCCGGTGGCTCAGCGTTTTAGCACCGCCTTCAGCCCAGGGTGTGATCCTGGAGACCTGGGATCGTGTCCACGTCGGGCTCCCTGCATGGAGCCTGCTTCTCCCTCTGCCTGTGTCTCTGACTCTCTCTCTGTCTCTCTCTCTGTCTCTCATGAATAAATAAATAAAATCTTAAAAACAAATAAAAGACTTGTAGCAGCTTCCAGAGAAAACAGTGCATGGGAAGAAATTCGTGTGTATGTGTTTGTGTGATTGTGCACATCTGAAAATGGCTTTATTTGATTCTCAAAGGATTAAAGGTTTGGCTTGTTATAGAAATCTATAGCAGGTGACTCAGTGGTTGAGCATCTGCCTTTGGCTAAAGTCATAATCCCGGGGTTCTGGGATTGAGTCCCACATCCGGCTCGCAATAGGGAGCCTGGTTCTCCCTCTGCCTATGTCTCTGCCTCTCTTTCTGTGTCTCTCATGAATAAATAAATAAAATCTTTATAAAAAAAGAAATCTAGGTTAAAATTTATTTCTCTCAGAATTCTAAAGATGTTTATGTAGTATCCAATGTTACTATGGAAAAAATGCAGGCCATAACAATTCCTAATATTTTTTTATGTGGCCTGGTGTTTTTAATAAAAAGTTGTAGGAACTTCCTTTGTTCCCAGTGTTCTGAAGTTCATAATGACATGTTTTGGTGTCAGTTTATTTTCATCTATTGAGTTGGAAACACAGCTGAATATTGTGTAAATTTTTAATCTAGAAACTGATGTTCTTTGATTTGGAAAACATTTATTGGATTATTTCTCCTTCATGTTTTTTTTTTTGTTTGTTTGTTTGTTTTCATTAGTGGAATTTATTACTTGGATGTTGGAATTCTAGGACTGGACTGGGAATCTAATTTTATTTTATATTACTTTCTTATTTTTATTTGAAATTTAAAAGTGTTTTTGATTTACAAGAAAAGTGAAGATAGTACAGAGAGTTTCCTCACATCCTAAACCCAGATTGCTATAATATTAACATTTACATTAGTAAATTAGTAACAAATAGTACATTAGCTACAATTAATGGCAAAATACTGACACATTATTATTAGCTAAAAATCCATCATTTATTCAGGTTTCCTAGTTTTTATCTAATATCTTTTTCTCTTCAAGAATCTTATCTAGGATACCACATTATATGTAGAGAGCATGTCTCCATGGGCTCCTCTCACTTATGACAATTTCTTAGACTTTCCGTATTTCTGATGACCTTGACTGTTTTAAAAAAATACATGGCCAACATGCATATGAGAAAATGCTCTGCATCACTTGCCATCAGGGAAATACAAATCAAAACCACAATGAGATACCACCTGACACCAGTGAGAATGGGGCAAATTAACAAGGCAGGAAACAACAAATGTTGGAGAGGATGCGGAGAAAAGGGAACCCTCTTACACTGTTGGTGGGAATGTGAACTGGTGCAGCCACTCTGGAAAACTGTGTGGAGGTTCCTCAAACAGTTAAAAATATACCTGCCCTATGACCCAGCAATTGCACTGCTGGGGATTTACCCCAAAGATACAGATGCAGTGAAACGCCGGGACACCTGCACCCCGATGTTTCTAGCAGCAATGGCCACGATAGCCAAACTGTGGAAGGAGCCTCGGTGTCCAACGAAAGATGAATGGATAAAGAAGATGTGGTTTATGTATACAATGGAATATTCCTCAGCCATTAGAAATGACAAATACCCACCATTTGCTTCCACGTGGATGGAACTGGAGGGTATTATGCTGAGTGAAGTAAGTCAGTCGGTGAAGGACAAACATTATATGTTCTCATTCATTTGGGGAATATAAATAATAGTGAAAGGGAATAGAAGGGAAGGGAGAAGAAATGTGTGGGAAATATCAGAAAGGGAGACAGAACGTAAAGACTGCTAACTCTGGGAAACGAACTAGGGGTGGTGGAAGGGGAGAAGGGCGGGAGGTGGGGGTGAATGGGTGACGGGCACTGAGGGTTATTCTGTATGTTAGTAAATTGAACACCAATAAAAAATAAATTAAAAAAAATACTGATCAGTTATTTTGTAGTGTGTTTGTCAACTGGAATTTGTCTGATATTTTCTTATGATAAGAGTGGAGTTATGGATTTGAGGGAGGAAAACCACACAGGTAAAACACCATTTTCAGGATCACATCAAGGGTACATGCTATCAATGGCTTTTCACTGTTGATGTTGACCTTGATCATCTGAGATAGTTTTGTCACTTTTCTGCACTGTAAAGTTATTCTTTTCTCTTCTTTCCATTCTGTGATCTTTGGAAGAAACTCACAGTGTATAGAGGACTTAGGGAATGAGGAATTATGCTATAGTTCCTTGTGAGTAGGGTATCTACATAAATTATTTGACACTTCCTGATTTCAAGTTATACTATAAATCTATAGTAATCAAAACAGTATGAAACTGGCATAAAAATGGCAGATAGATCAATGGAACAAAATTGAGACCTCAAAAATAAACCCAGGTATATACAGTTAAGTTATAGTATTTGACAAGGGAGCCAAAAATACTCAGTGGGGAAAAGATAGTCGCTTCAATAAATGGTGCTGTGATAATTGGATATTCATATGTAAAAGAATGAAGCTAGACCCTTATTTTATTCACAAAAATTGACTCAAAATAAATAAAAGACTTAAATGTCAGATCTCAAATCATGAAATTCCTAGAAGAAAACATAGGAAAAAATCTCCTTGACATGGGTCTTGGCAATGATTTTTTGGATATGATACCTAAAGCACAAGTAACAAAATAAAAAATGACAGGAACTACATAAAACTAAAAAGCTTCTGCACAGTGAAAAAAATCTCAACAACATGACAAGACAGCCTACAGATAAGGAAAAAAATGCTAGCCATATATTTTATAAGAGATTAATATCCAAAATATATAAAGAATTCATGCAACTAACTTAATAGTAAAAGTTCAAATAATATAATTTTTACAATGGGCAAAGGACTTGAATAGACATTTGTTCAAACAAGATTTATGAATGTCCAACAGATACATGAAAAGAAGTTCAATATTACTAGTTATTAGGGAAATGCAAATCAAAACCAAAATGAGATATCATCTCATGCTTGTTAGGATGGCCATCATCAAAAAGACAAGAGGTGACAGATACTGGCATGGATGTTGAGAAAAGGGAACCCTGTGCACTATTGGTGGGATTATAAATTGGTGCAGCCACTATGGAAAACAGTATGAAAGATTCTCAAAAAATTAGCAATAAAATTACCTTTGGATCCAGCATTTCCACTTCTGGGAATATATCTAAGGGAAATATGATCACTAACCTGAAAAGATATCTGCACCTCAGTGTTCAAGCACCATTATTTATAATAGCCAAAATATGGAAACAACGTGTCTATTGATGGATGAATGGGTAAAGACATTGTGGTATATATAAACAATGGAACATTACTCAGCCATTGAAAAAGATGAATAAATCCTACCATTTGTGACAACATGGATGGACTTTAAGAGCATTATGCTAAGTGAAATAAGTCAGATAGAGAAAGACAAAAATTGCATAATCCTACTTACATTTAAAGCCTGAAAAACCACAAAACTCCTTGAAAAAGATCAGACTAATGGTGATCACAAATATTATGGGGGTAATAGATAAAAGTGGCTAAAAGGTACAAAATTCCAGTTATGAGATAAATAAGTACCAGGGATCTAATGTACAATAATGATGACTATGTTTACCACTGTTGTATGATATATAGGAAAGTTGTTAAGAGTAAATCCAAAGAGTTCTCATTACAGGGAAGAATAAAAATTTTTTTCCAAATCTTTTTATTGCATCTATAAATGGTGGATGCTAACTAACCGTCCTGTGGTAATCATTTTACAATATATGTAAATCAAGTCTTATGATGTACACCTGAAACTTACACAGTGATGTATGTCAATTATACCTTGATAAAACTGGAAAAAATTATTTGGAATTTTTCTGCATGTAAAATTTGTCTTTTCTCCCCTATTAATTTATTTATTCAATCATTTATTTATATCAGTATGGACTATTTGTATCAGTGTGGACTCAGATATTTACCTTATACTTTGTGTTATAATCTAGTACTACTTTATTTATGTTTCTCAAATTGTTGCAGCTTTGAACATTTTATATGATTTCATTTTATTCAACTTAAGTGTTCCTATTAGTCCTGGTTCCAGCTGAGGGCATCTGCTCCTAGGCTTGTGCTCCTGGTAAGCTGTGATTCTTTGTATTTTCCTGTTTCTCCAATTTTAAGGATGCCAATTTTCCATAACTTCAGTCCTTGTATGGATCTAAGAATTGTTGGCTTCCAGTTTTTCAGGAAAACTTTTCAGTTTTTCTTGTTGTGAGAGTGGGATTTATGCCTTCCAAGCTCTTTACATGTCTAATTAGAAATTGAAAGTTGATTGTAATTTGTTATAAATGCTGTCTCTATTATTTTACTGGAGTTTTGGGAGGAATAAAAGAGAACATGCATGTCAGTTCACTATGTTACTTGACAGTGAGTTTATCCTTTATACTTCTTTCATTTCATTCTTATTTTTCTCCTTCCTTCCTTCCTTCCTTCCTTCCTTCCTTCCTTCCTTCCTTCCTTCCTGCCTCTTTCTAAATTTCTGTTACTAACCTCATATGGTCTTTGAATAGACAATAATGCCACACAAAAACATGTACCAGTCCAGCCATAGGCACATAGTTTCCCAACATATTCAGACACAAAGTAAAACAAGCAATTTTGGTAGATTTTGATTGATACACTATTTTTGTAGCATATTTGTTACTCATAAATGATCATTTTAATAAGCACTTAAATTATAACATTAATTCACTCAATCATGAATGCTTTGAGAAAATCTCTTCTAAGGTCCACAGATACATATATTAATGTTGTAGTTGAATAAATAAATAAAATCTTAAAAAAACACAAATATTAATGTTATAGTTTGATACTTAGAATCTTGGAAGGAGGACATATCCTACACAAATGTAATGAGATGATACTGTGAAGGGAAGATAAGTAGAGCACTAAGAATATGGAAATGTTCTATTCCTTCCATCGTACAATGGGGATAAATTTCCAGAGGTGGAGCCATGTGAACTAGATATTTAAGGATAAAGATAAGCTCACTGAATAGACAGAACAAGACCATCTGTCAAGAAGAAGAAAAAGGAAATCTGTTTAGGAGCAAAGAATGAAAGAACATAATGTATTTATAGAAAGATAATTTGTTAGTAGAAGATATAGTTGGTAGGTAGCCTGGGATCAGATTATAAATTTTTATTTGGAATACTGAGGTGTTTGTAATTTATCATGTAAACCAGGGAACAGCCAAATATGGTCAGTTTTGTTGTGGTTCATATTATTTTTGTTTAGAATGACAAATATGGACGTAGTGCAGTAACTGGATGGGGAAGGGAGAGACAGAGAGGATGAAGAAAGCCAGAACACCAGTTAGGAGCTATTCATAATCTTAGAGCAAAACTATGAGGACCTGAATTAAAGCAACGTTTGTAAGTGTGTTAGTAGAACCATAGGAGAAGGAGCTAGAAGCAGATCTGAGATTCAATTCAGATATAGAGCCAATAAGGCTTGGTAATGAATTCAATGTGGTTGAAAAGGCAGAATGAAAAATAAAGGAATCTCTGAAATTTCTAGTTAATGACAGTGAATGACAAGGCCGTTAACCATGATTGAAGTAAAAGCAGAAGAAAGTTCATGCAGTTGGGTTGGGCAGAAAACTAGTTAAGATTAGAATATGGTAATTATTAAAAGATGAAGGAATCAATAACAGTTAAAAAAGGTTTGAAGCTCAGGAGACCATCAAAATAAATACATTTTTTCTCTGTTAGTTCTTGAGCATCCATAACTTGCACCAGATTTGAAGGCTTTTCCCTAAAGCTATCAAATAAAATGTTTTGTGTTTTACTCTCCATCACCTGGGAATCTATCTTCTCTGGAATGCTACCTACTAAAGAACATGAGTCTTGCCTTGTTTACTCTCATTTCCTCCAGAACCTGACAGGAGATCTGGCAGGAGTGGATGCTCTATAAATATTTGATTGACTTGAGTTATAGTATAACTTTAAAATGTTTTTCTTCTCCATGAGAACAGCTATTATATTATATTAGCAGAGAATGGTAACATATAATATGAGGCATTCTGGGAAATTGGTCAATGTCAACTAAGATGTGAACTTTATTTATATTTATCTTTTTATTGAAGTATAGTTAACATACAGTATTATATTAGTTTCAAATGTACAATACAATGATTCAACAATTCTATACATTACTCAGTGCTCATCAAGATAAGTGTACTCTTGATCCCCTTTGTAAATTCCACCCATACCTCATCAACTTCCCCTCTAGTGACAACTAGTTTGTTCTTTATATTTAAGAGGCTAACTGGGATGATGGGCATTAAGGAGGGCACTTGTGATGAGCACTGGATGTTATACGTAAGTGATGATTCACCAAATTCTACTCTTGAAACGAATACTACACTATATGCTAACTAAATAGAATTTAAATAAAAACTTTTAAAAAAGAGTTTCTTTTTAAAGACAAACACCATATGATTTCACTCACGTGGAATTTAAGAGACAATACAAATGCAAAAACAAAGAAAAAACAAACAAAGAAAAAAAAACAAAAACAAACAAAAAACAAAAAAAAAATAAAAAAGACAATGACAGAGACTTAAATACTAAGCATATGAACTTTCAAATGGTACCTAATCAGATGAGCGTTTGCTTTTGCAGGTGGGTCACAACGAAGGGGGTACAGGCCCAAAGTCCCCAAATTTGGCTACTACTGTAATTTCATGCAAATTGCTTGAAAGTTCATATTTCTGGGTTCTAGGCCACAAACAATGAGATTCTGATCTCTAGGGAAGTTAGCCGTTTGTAATTATATAACTATACTGGTGTTGATATAGAATTTGAATTAGTTTGCTTATTTTTTCTGCTCATATATCTATGACCAATGATGAGTAAAATACCATTCAACAGTTTTCTGTAAGATTTCTCAGTTTTAACGTGTTAATTTATTCATATGTCTCTAAGAGAGGGACAGAACATAGCACATTCATCAAGTTGATTTAATCATCTTCTTCTGCAGATTACCTATTAGGACCAAGGTTTGGGGAAAAAAATTGAATTTGTGGTAATTAGGCAGGGATCTATTACCAAGTCCAACATCTAATTTTGGAGCTGAATTATCAGCAAAGTTAATTTGGTGCTAAGTCAAAGAAGTTACTGATCCAGGGCTCTCTGAAATTTCCCTTCATAGAAGCAAAAATGGATTGTAGTTAGGGAATGTTGCTTATCACCTTAATTTACTGAATTAAAGAGATCTTCCAAGGATGGGAATCAAAGCATATCCCAGGAACTGGGTGTTTGGCTGCACACCTAACAGCCTTAAATCTTAGTTCTTGTTCCAAATCAGTACATTTAGATGGAATAAAAAGAATAATGTTTTACACTATTAGAAAACACAGAAAAATGAGTGTGATTTTGATGAAAAGCGTTTTAGGACCAGGATATAATGATTATAGATATACATTTACTGCAAGTGATCTGTCATACATAAAGATGATAATTCTTGCCCAGAACTAGCAGAACAAATATTTCACACAGAATACTGACATGTGTTTATAGGTTAAAGTAGCATTACAGGGAATGGAAGTAATTTTTTCCTCTAGGGTTTTCTTTTCTTTTCTTGCTTTCTTTTGGTTTAGTTTTGACCTTGTACTGTATGCTATCCAAATGATGAAAGTATCCCAAACCAATGGTTTATCTTCACATCTTAAGATATTAGATTATGCCTAAATTGTCTTCATTACATCCTACTGAGTGCAGCACACTTAATAAACGTCAACTATACAACTAGCACCTGCAGGAATACGACATGAAAAATAGGATGATTTATTCATATGAAAAATGCTTCTCCATTTGTAGTAAAGATAAGCTATGGTCAATTTATCTGAAATTCTGATATTACTTTTGATATTACTCATAAATGATATCTCATTATTATATTCACACATATTAATGAATATAACGGTGAATGTTTAGATCTACTTAAACAATAACACACTAAAGCCTTTGGGGTTTGAATTATCCTTGATAAAGTTGAGAAAAATTAGAAGATTAAACTCTTAATTGAAGAGTTTATTGCTTATTTCTTATACAAAGATAAATATTGTGTAGTCAGTCATTTCATAATAAACCTATTTTAAGTCATTTCATTAAAATGTCCAAATCAACACAAATATTCTTTCACAATGAATGAAGAATCTTATTAAACAGATCCAGATATTTTCTTTGTGTTTACCCTAGGACTGGCTACCAATAGATTTTATGTAAGTGATGGAAATAGCAGTCTAAAGATTCCATGCAATAAACCATATTCCCCCCTCCCCAAACCTGGTAAAAAAAATAGGGTATTAAATTTGTTAAAAGATGTCACTGAAGATATGGAGATTAGATTTTATGCCATAGCCAAGACCACAAATGTACACTTGTTTATAATATCATATTACCTCATTACACAAATACTTAGCATCACTGTTTAACACTTAAAACTAAATCTTTGGAGAGAAAGGCACACTTAAGGGTGAATAAAATATTATAACAATAAATACTCACTTTTTGCATATATAGCTTAAGCTAAATATTGTCTTTTCTGGAATTGTTCTAATAAATTGATTTTAACGTCAGAATCTGAGTGTAAACTTGGCATATAGAAATAAAATCTTAGAGCTGTGATTATTTTTCTCGTCACTCTGTGTTATAAATTTCTAAAATGGAAACCATAGGACTTATACAAGAAAAATGAGTTGCTAGAAATATGACCACAGGAAAAATGTTAGTAGCTTGGGTTTATGTTGTTTTCACTAGAGGTAATACTTATTTGATAATGAAAATACATTAGAAAACCTATAATGTCGTCAGAGGTAGGTAAAAGTAACATCGTTATATTCCTGAATAGAGCTATTTTAGTTTTCACATATAACTTATTTCAAATATATATTTTCAGTTATTATCTACTTTAGACATCATTTAAAAAAAAACATAAAACCAAAATCAATGGACTTAAGAATTACTTGTGCTACTTAAAAAAAACCCAAATTAATTATAACAAACATATTAAGTTAAATTAGTCACTGCTGTTTATTTATACAAATGTTGATATTAGCATATAGAAAATATTGGGCATCCTTCTTGTTCTCTTCCCTCCTGTTTTTTGCCCATCATAACTAAAAATATAAACAAATATAAATATTAATAAAATTTTAAAACTAATGTATTTCTTTCACAAGGCAAGTTAAAAAAAAAAGATTTTATTTATTTATTCATGAGAGACACACACAGAGAGAGAGGCAGAGACACAGGCAGAGGGAGAAGCAGGCTCCATGCAGGGAGCCTGATGTAGGACTCGATCCCGGGACTCCAGGATCATGCCCTGAGCTGAAGACAGATGCCCAACCTCTGAGCCACCCAGGCGTCCCTCACAAAGCAAGTTCTTTTTTTTTTTAATATTTTATTTATTTATTCTTAGAGACACACAGAGAGAGAGGCAGAGACACAGGCAGAGGGAGAAGCAAGCTCCATGCAGGGAGCCTGATGTGGGACTCCATCCAGGGTCTCCAGGATCACACCCTGGGCTGCAGGCGGCGCTAAACCTCTGTGCCACCGGGGCTGCCTACAAAGCAAGTTCTTAATAAATACTTGTTAGTGAATGAATGAATAATTAAAAATCAATAATAAATCCCAACAAGGGATTTTTTATATTACTAGTGGTATTTTGATTTTTTTAGAATATAAATAATCAAGAGATTATTATACGGTCATAGTAAAGCTATACTATAATATGTAACTCTCAGGTTACCTTCCCTAACCTGAGGAAGAGAGTAAAACATAAGTATTAAAATTTGAGGGGAAGGGTAACTGTAATATTGAGTGGCATGTTACAAAACTGGCCAAACATTTGTTAAAAGACTGAATTGGACAACATAAAAGATTTTGAGGGATAGCAAGGAGGCTAATTGGTTAATCAATCTACCCTGTGCTGAAGCCCTTCTGCTACCTTCTGTATCTTTTAATCTGTTTCTTTTCCACATTTATAGATTTATTAGTATAAAAATTGTATTTCTCTGGCCTCGCCTACCCCTGTTCTTTCGGAATTCTACTGTGACTTTCTGTACTTAAATTGTCTCCTGTTCCAACTTATCCTGAAAAGTCTTCTGTTGCTCCTGATGGCCAAAGAAGCTATTGTATTGCCAGGATCTTCTAAGGACACCGCTATGGCACTTACCGTGGTCTGTCAATATTTTCTCAAGACCATAGGTACTGGATGATAAAGATTCTTAGGTCCATATCAAACGTAGGTATGTTAAATATCTTTAATTGCTGAGGGTATTCATGTTGCTACAGATTCACATCAATGTCTCCTCAAGTCTGTTTGTTATATGCGACATCAAATATCCTGCCATTTGCATTGGAAAGTGACACTTCTAATCACTGCAATATGATGCCTTCTCTTATTGTTCCTCGGGGATTTTGGTAGAATCATTAATTTTCAGTTTTTCCTTGCCTGTTCATTAAATTCTTTTCACTCAGGCATGAATCCCTACAAGCCTGATCTGAGGGCAATATGGAACAGACATTATGCCATATTTCAGAATCACTTTTTCTTCTGGAAGTAACTTGATTTCCCTGGCTCCAACTTTCTCTAGGACTCACTCCTATTCAGGCAGCACCTCAGTCTGTGTGTAAACAGAGTCCTAGCTGACCCACAAGAAGGGGTTCTCCAAACATCCCATTATGTCTTCAGTCCTAGAGTGAATCGAGATGGCACTCAATGCAAGAGCGTCTCCTATGTATAAAATGCTCTCCAAAACCCAAATCAAATTAAGAAATCTTTTATTGCCATTTCTTCCTTTCATTATTAGCAATTATCATGCCACTCTAACTATAAAAGCATAATTCACTAAAAACACAATTATAATTTTAAGTAATGGCTAATTAGTAATGTAGTTTAATACTGTAGTTTTGCTCACTTTCATTCATAATTAATCCTATTACAGTTTCCTTCTTCCCACAAAGCTGTTATGGCTAAAAACAAATATGGGCTAATATCTGTGGCAGGAAAAGACTAATTAAAACTACTTAATTAGATTTTGATGAGTACATACTTTATCAAAGCAGATTTTTTGAGCTAAAACTTTTCTCTTTATTCTAGCTATTTATCTTCTCAGTGTTTGAAAACCTAGCTGTTAAATTCACCTATGAGTTTCATTTTGACATGGATAATGGATTCAGATAATATTTCCACCTATGATCATGCCAGATATATACTACTAGCCCCTCTAGACTAACTCTCCTCTTTGCACCCCGACATGGGTGCAAGCTGAACTACATGATTATATTGAAGAGATGCCTTAGCGAGGGTCCTTGAGTTAGGTTCAGCTTTTTAAGCTAATTTCCCTGGCTGAAAATCAGGAGGAAAGAACAGAGTGGAATCAGGGCAACTTATTCCTCTGGTTGGTTACCTGTGTGATGGCTTCCCATTGGCTACGCCCCTTGACTAAAGGAAGCACTTCTCTCAAGGCGGTTTTTACATACATGTTTCTCTTCTGGTAGGCTCTAGTAACTGCCCCTTCTCTTGTCCCTTTGGGCTTATGGATCATGCACAGTCCTTTGTAGGTCCTCTTTACTCCAGTAACATTTTGTAAATAGTCCCTATGTAAATGAACTCTTCTTGAATTTTCCTTGTTTGAAGGTCCTTTTTTTTTTTCTTATTGGGGCCCTGGTGAATACGCTAAGTTAAGGCATAGGGTCTTAACGTTAATACCAGATTATCTTAAGTTTACCTTAAGTTTATATTAGAACTGTAAATACCCTGATTGATAAATATATTCTTGAGGCACACATTAGTCTCTGTGGAGTTCTTAATCTACATCTACCACCGTAGACTCAACACTTCTTTTATTCTGGAAGGAAATAAGGTGATCATTGGAAAAGAAATATGATTAGGAATTTGGTTTCTTCTAACTGATTAAGGTTTTCTGGTGAACCACATTCATGTAAGGATACTCTATCCACCTACTAGAGTAGTGACTATTTTGAGAGAATTCAAATTTAGATAACCACTGTTATTTAAGATATTGCTTTTTCTTAAAAGAAATCTCCATTATCAATGTCTTCACTCCTTATGAGTTTCTTTTTCCTCCTCCTATGAGGAAGGAAATTTCCTTTCTTTTTCCTCCTCCTATGAGGAATTTCTGCTGTGACAGAAATTAGGGTTTGAACATCATTCTGTGCTCCTCTGTCCTTCTCATCACAGAAATCTAATCAACTACAAAATCTCAGTAATTCCATCTCCTGTTCTAGAGCTTACTCTCCAACTCCTCTGCTAGAAACCTAGTTTAGGCAATGTTTATCCAGAATAAATTCTAAAATTGCAAATCTGAACATCTAACTCTCCTTAACACCATCGATAACTTCTTTGCCTTTAGGATAAAACCCAAATGTCGTTACTTCGGTGGTAAGAACTTCGATGATTTAGCTCATACCTGTCTTAGCTTCATTTCTCAAAACTTACATGTTAAGCTCCAACCATACTGAGTATCTTTCAATTTTTTGTATGGTCTTTGCCACAGTTTCTCATTAAAGTGGGCCTTCACATTTGTCTGCAAATATCTTCCCATGCTTGATCCCAATGATATATGCGCCCCCCCCTTGCAAAGTCCTGAAATATTTTGCCATGTTGGGAAGAATTTAGTTGCAAGTCACTGAATATCTAACTAATGGTGGCCTACACCAGAAGGATATCTATTGTTTTTTAGAACATAGAGAGGTAAACAGTTCTAGTTTGAGTTTCTACCTCAACCAAGAACTCTGGCACTTTCTATCATTCTGTCTTTTCACATCATCATGCTGCCTTCCATCCTGAAATCTGTCGCTCTCTGTTCACAGGTTCCATACACTAGTTCCTAACATCAGAGAGTGAACACTCGTATTCAGAAGCAGGAATGACAGCATGAGAAAGAGAATACTTGCTTTTACCTCATGCATCTTTCCAGAATCAGGGAGAAAACCTTTTCCTAAGCCTTCAGTTGACTTTCTCTCATGGCTTATTCAGAGTGGGATATTTTGCCCACTTATAACCAATCACTTGCATAAGATGGCTGGAACTGGCTCCTATTAGTCATGATTCACCCTGTAGGACTGAATAAACATGGGATTCACCCTGTAGTTAGGCCTGAATAAACATGGGATCTTTAATAAGGAAGAAGGAATGGCTGTGAGTCAGTAACTGGTGATGTCTGCTGAGCTGAGTCTACCTCTGCAGCCTTCCTCCTGCTGCTGCAGGATCCCTCTCCATGTTTCCCATCCCTTCAGTCTAATTCTACTCACTCTCTATATTCCAGTTATACTGAACTGCTTTTAGTTTCTAGAATGTTCCATGTGCTCTTGGCATCCATGCACTTCTGCACTGGGTGCCTACAACAGTCTTTCCCTTTGCCCAGCTAATGTCTCTTAATCTTTCAGTTCTCACCTGTGACATCGTTTGCATGGTCATTACATTGTGCACAAATCAAGTGACAAGACTCTCCTTGTAAGTAGTAATTCTCCCAGTCACAGATCCTGCGAGACTATACTGCCTATATACAATATTCTGGTGTAATTGTTAAGTTCCCCTTCCTCCTTCTTATTTGCATTGAGCCTGTGAACCCCTTTAGGCTTGTTCAATAAAGAATTTGTCTCAAGAAAGGGAAGTTATGGCAGAGAAATGTTTTTGAGTTTCAAGAGCTGAGGGCTGGGGGATCTCAGAAGACAGAGATTTGGACTAAGGCTTCTATAGTTACTGACTCTGTCCAGAAATGATTCCCTGGATTGGGTGGGAGAAGATTTGCAGGGGGAAGCCAGAGAGGGTGTGTGCTGACATGTGTTCCTGCAAATGGAGTTATGAGCCTGGCAGCGGAGGGCACAACAGGTAGTTCACATGAGTCTGAGAGAAGAGACCTTGCCTGGCAGACTCAGGAAAGCTGGCAAGACCTCAGTTTCCCCACCTGTAGAGGAGTAGAAATGCCTGTGTGATGTACTTAGGCAGAGGGATCTGAGCACCCTCATGTAGTGAGAGGCTTTGGGTGATATCTGAGTGTCAGAGATCGGCATGGAAAGGATGAAGAGGCTCAGATGGCTCCATTAAGTGGCTCTTCATTCCAAGTGACTTGGGAGCATAAAGTACCGCTTACCCAAGGGGGATAGCAAAGGGGCAGAGAGCCTGACAGGGCTTTGTGGCTTGAACAAGGTCTCCAGAGTGACAGGTGAGGATGGATGAAAGAACATTTGACAGAAGGGTATCTCGGGAAATGCTGCTGTGCATAGGGGATGGCCTGGGCCAGGGCTGCTTGGCAATCCCTGGGCGCCTCATGAACTCCTGAGCACACAGTCCCAGGGAAAGCAAGGAGAGCAGTAGAGAGTTGGTGCTCAATTGATTAAATTTCTATTAACTAATATAATGGGGACTTGAAAGAGACATTAAATTATTATGGAAAAATATATTCCTGCTTATTGCAATTTTTTCCTGTAATATCTGAGCACTTGCCTAAGTCATGGGGTCTTTGGGCATAAGACTCTTGTGGTTGTAGCTGCAAAACCAGAACCTGGTTCAGGGCAGACAAATGCTTGAAAAGTATTGTGGGAATCAATCAGTAATAAGACAGCAAGGTGGTAGAGAGTAATTTGTACTGTTTTACACACGTAGAGAGGATTCGAGAAAATAAATACCACTATGGATTAAATCTCCATTTAGTTTAGAAACAATATTCAAATTCTTACTGCTGTAACTAATATCTTATCAAAATACTTTACAAGAAAAAAGTCACTTAAACATCAAATGTGTTTGTGCATGTCTATGTAATTCATACTTCAAAGAGCACGCAAAAATTCTTCAGAAACCCCAGGTATGTGTCTTATGATGGAGCTGTACACTCAAGATAAGCTTTTATGCGGATGTATATCCACATGTATTTTACAAATATGTAATATTGGAAGTGAGGCAATTACACTACACGTATTCATTCTTTGCTGAATTTTGAGCTTGAGAAATATAATAATTTGAACAGAAGATTAAACTCTGGCTGAAATACCATCATGCTTCCAGTAGAAATTGAGCAAATTTCAGTTTGAAAAGAGTCGAATATTCTAGAAAACCAGGAATCTAATAACCAAGAACATGTAAGGTTCCAATAATATAATTCCTCTTAATAATCATTAAGTACCTAGCTCTGTGGTTACCCGTTCTTTACCTTTCACGTGGAAAAAAACAAAAAAATGACAACTTCCTGTTCAAAGTATTGAGAAATAAGAAAATAACCCACCGGCTTGGAACAAACTTGATTGCAGTCTGAAAGCATTATATATTTATATTGTTCTTCCCAAAATGAAGAAAGATAACTCAGAAATAGAGGAGGAAAGCAAACAAGTAAAAGAGAGGAAGTAATCACACAACATATTACAACTTCCCATTCGATGTTAGATTATTGTAGGAGAGCCAGCTGGCGAAATTATTGGTCTTTCACTGTTTTCACTGCTAGTTTCAAATTTGGTTTAAGCCTCTAGGGAAATGAGTTTGAATGTCTCATCTCATTCCTAGAAGCAACAAATCTCAGGGAAAAAAAAAAAAAAATCCGTTCAGTTCTCGGAAGGCGCTCGTGCTGCACAGGGAGCGAGGAGGGGCCGGCGGTGCGTTCAGGGCCTGACCTGCATCTTCCACCCGGGGGCTGGCGGGGCCTAGGCCTGTGCCTGTGTGAGTCTTTCTCAAAGAGCTAATTAGCTCCTTGGAGCCTCTGCCTCTCCGCGTGGATTCACCGGAGCTTTTCCGTTCAGCTGCGCTGGCATATGCCAGGCTGGTGGTGTACCTGCCCCCAAGTAACCGCTTCCCTCCGAGAGAATGAGTGATGTTTGGCAAAATAAAATAAGACTGGGGTGGACGATGGGAGAGAATGCTGGTAAACTGCGAGGCAGCGCTGGGCTACCCCCTCTCTGCGGCCCTTGGGGTCCTCCCCGAGGGTTCGGTGCAGAAGGGGGCCTAAGTAGTAGGAGATGATCAATTCTTCCCACCGAGTGTCTGCCATGTTTTAATTGTTTCATAACTTCATTTACTTCACTTAATTTTAAATTAATTATTAATTATTAATTAATAATTAATAATTAATAATTAATAATTAATTAATAATAATTTAAATTTATGCAGAGCATCCCATGCAATAAGCTACTCCTGTTGCTCCTGCCTCCTTCTTTCAGCTGAGAGAGGAAGCGATTTTCTCAGGCAGTGAACGCAGCAGAGTCAGGTAAGAACTGGCCTGCTCACTCCTGGGCCAGCCATCTGCCAGGATACCCGGCCATAAACTAATGCTATATACTTTGATTCCACGGAGAATCCAAATATATATGAGTTAAAAGCCAAAACTACATTGCCTCCCGCGATATGTTATAGTAGTGCTATACAAGCCCTAATGTTAATAAAAGAATGAGATGGGGTACCTGGGTGGCTCAGTGGTTGAGTCTGCCTTCTGCTCAGGGTCTGATCCTGGAGTCCTGGGATCTAGTCCTACATCAGGCTTCCCGCAGGGAGCCTGCTTCTCCCAAATGCTTATGTCTCTGTTTCCCCCTCTGTGTCTCTCATGAATTAAAAAAAAAAAAAAAAGAAAAGAATGAGATAGCCAGGTGTCTGCATGTATTTGGAATCTGTTTGTGCAGCACAGGTTCAGGTGGTCAGCATCAGGTCAGAATTAGGGGCGCTGTTCAGCCGGAATCTCAGGAATACGCGAGGACGGCTGGGCTTTCATTTATTTATTTTTAAAGATTTTATTTACTCATTCATGAGGAACACACACACAAAGAGAGAGAGAGAGAGAGAGAGAGGCAGAGACACAAGCAGGAGAAGCAGGTTCCACGCAGGGAGCTCAACATGGGACTCGATCCCAGGTCTCCAGGATCAGGCCCTGGACTGACGGCAGTGCTAAACTGCTGAGCCAACCCGGCTGCCCGACAGCTGGGCTTTAATACAATTATACAGCCAAGCAAAACTACTCTGTGCTAGTGTTTCTTTCTTCAATTATGTAATTGAATTGTGTTTGAGCATTGGCTCTCAATGCCTGAACTGTGGTCAATTATTGAGACAACAAGAAGCCCAGAGGCAGATATTTTTGTTAAAAGAACAAAATATTTCACATACATTTGTGAAGTATTAGCTGAACTTTGAGATGAATAAAATATGTGAAGCATTCCAGCAAGCCAGTCATATTTGAGCCATGTCACCTTGCACAATATCCTTTTGTTGCCTATAAATTATTGCTCCATCCTAATAAGGAAATGACTCTGGGTAATAATGATATGGTCTTTTTTCCCTCTCTTAGTAATGAGTACATTAGTCTGATACAACAGGAAAATCTGTTTTATATTCTTTCTCTGGCATGAAGCTATAAACAAGTATTCCAGGACAACTTACAAAGAATTTAGCAAAACTTTTGCGTCTTGGAATGTGCAACATTTCTGAGTCATTCCATTCCATTGAACTTTTGCCGAGTTGCATATTTCAGATCTAAAGCATATTTAAACAGCCTATGGTGACCTCACGTCACCCCCCAGAGACGTACTTCCTCCCCATGTCTGATAAGCAGTGGCAAGAAAGCTGTGAAAGATGTGAGTGGAAGCTCCTCATTCCCATTAGCTCTGATATCCTCTGAGCCAAAATATCTTCCACATTATCACCATGACTCGTTGGCAGTAGTAAAGCCCTTGAGGGTCATCCATGGAAGGAAGCATTTCTGATAATCTGTTCGTAAATATTGAAATAACGTAATACTCAGGGAACATGCATTTTAAATTTCTATTATCTTTACTAATGACTGTTGTCACTCTCTCAGCCTAACTAGAGTTATTATAGCAGGCTGTAAGGCGATGGGCCAATGGAAACCCCATCCTGCTGGAGGGTAACGGACATGCAAATGAAATCATAATATCAAGAATAAATAATGAGGCACAAATGCCATGATTAACTCTGCTGAGCATGAGGTCTCTAGGCACCTTCACATGAGAGTCCATCCTTAAGGGAGATCTTTCGGCAACAAGGAAACGGTTTCCTGAGGAAAACTCCTTCCATTTGTTCTTCCATAGAGGAAGCTCTATTCTGTCTTTTGCAATGAAGACTCCAACATCAGAGGGGAAGAAACTTCCTTGTAGAAGTTGCTTTAGCTAACTAAGGATGTGTCTTAGCTCACACTGCTATAACAAAATATGGTAGCATGAGTGGTTTAAACCCAAGAGGCATTTATTTTCTCATGATTCTAGAGGCTGGGAGGTCCACCAAGGTCAAGGCGCCAGCAGATCCAGTTCTCAGTGAAGGCTCTACTGCCATCTCTGTGTGCTCACATGACCTCTTTGTGAATAGGTGGAAAGGGAGTGAATATCTCACCTTCTCATCACTTCATCTAAACCTGAGTATCCAGCAACGGCCCCCATTTCTAAATGCCACCACAATGGGGATTAGGGCTCCAACATATGGATCTTATGGAGACATAAGTCAATCCACTTACAAGTGTGGTGAGCTTTGTCTCACAGAAGGACCCTCTCTGCCACAGGTGCTTCCTTTTAGATACAGCCCTCTCACCTTCCACTCACACAGTACAGTAAGTTAGCTGGGCACTGGGACTCTGGAGAGCTACAAAAAAAATTAGAATTTTACAGAAAATTTCTAAGTTGATGTTACTAACTCTCCTTCTGAAGAGTTTAGGACTCATTTCATGCCTATCAGTGGGATAAAACTGTACTAACTCTACTGCATTCCATTTTAGAGAATGAGAGAATTCTGATCAGATTGTTGGAATCAGGTGAGCATGGGCACTGAAAGGTCTTTAAAATTGCACATGACAGTTTGATAACTTGGCAAGGACAAGTTTTGTGATGATGACAGATGGCTTTACACACCAAGAGATATGCTATCACTTTATTTGCAAATATTAGACTCATAATTTGTCAAGATGGCAGAATGAATCACATTACTCATTACTTGGGTTTTCATCTAATAACAATAAGTAGAAAAAAAGAGCAAGTGTTATAGACTTTGAAATACTACAAACATCACACATCATAAACATTTACTAAGCAACCTGTACCTCCAGGCCTAGGCCTTATGACTTTATGTGTAGTTGTACCTAACTTCTATTCCATTCCTTTAAAACTTTAAAGGAAACTTTTTAATATGGGGTGCTGAGTGGTTCAGTCACTTGAGCATCCAACTTTCGGTTTCGGGTCAGGTCATGATCTCAGGGTGATAAGATTGAGCCCCATATCCAGCTCACATTCAGAGGGAAGTCTGCTCAAGATTCTCTTTCTCCCTCTGCCCATTCCCTGGCTACACTCCCTTTCTTTCTCTCTTTAAAATAAATAAATCTTTAAAATTAAAAAAAAAACCTTTATAATGTTTTAGAACTGGAAAGGAGCAAAGTCATCCAAGTTTGAGTCCTGATTTTGCCTCGATACACTGACCCTCTGACTTTGGAAGTGGGCTGTTCAGGGGAACCTACTAGGAGGTGGCTAGTTGGTGGGTAGCCTCCAGATGCTTCCCCTTAAGATCCACCTAATGTTCATGCTGAGGCCTCATGTGCTCCTGGCTATTTCCAGTCAATGAATGAGCACAGTAAGAATTCTAGATTTGGTCATTTCAGCCCAGTGAAGGACTCCTCAAACTAGCAATCTTTGCTTTGGGTCTCCCCATCAACCTGGTCAAGAATATCTTGGAGCTACCTTTGCAGTTTGGAACTCTTCTTCCCCAATCCTTCTTTCAGCTCTTTCTTTTCACAGATGTCAGACCATCATTGCAATGTGAAGTCTCTGCTCCATCTACTCCTGCTCCGTCTTGCCTTTATCTTTCACAAATTTTCACCTCAGTGAGTCTTTAAATGTCCAGTTCTGTCTTGAGATATGCTTCTCATAGGAACTGATGCTCTCCCCCAGGATACCATTGGCTCAGCCCTTTTATTGCCTCTGTTTTATATCATTCTAGGTTTGTTTGTTTGTTTGTCTTGCAGGGCTTTTTGGGAGCAAGGGCATGGATAATATCCTAGTCAGCTGTGATTTTGATAAGAAAATACCACAGACTGGTTGGTTCAAACAACAGAAAGCTATTTTCTCAAAGCTCTGGAGGCTTTGTTGAAGATCAAGATGCCAATAGAATTGGTTTATGGTGAGACTTTTCTTCTTACTTCACAGACAATACTTTGTCACCGTGTCCTCACCTGGCCTCTTCTCTGTGCACTCATGCAGAGAAGGAGAGAGCTTTGGTAGCTCTAATTCTTCTTAGGACAGGATTAGAGTTTCATCCTTATGATCTCATTTAACCTTAATTATTCCCTTAAAAGCCCCCTTAAATATAGTCACATAGGGGATCAGGGCCTCAACATATGAATTTTGAGGGGACACAATTCAATACATAACAAGCAGATACCACACAGTAGAGGTTGCCATCTTAACTGAATTGTAATCAACCACATGGTCTTGGAAAGGACATTTTAACTCTCTTGGCCACAGTGAAAAAATAGAATTGAATTGGATAACAAGCTAAGGGGAAATACCCTTCTAGAACTCAAGTTCCCAGAAGAGAGAAACTAGTGTGGTTACAACATTTTCTCCTGTTAAGCAGGACTAAGAATGAACAGCATGAGTTACTGCTCAAGTGAACAAGGTTCTTGCAGCTTTGAAAGCCCATCTTCTTTTCACAATAGAATAGTATGAATTCCATTGTGAACAGAGCATCTTTGTTTCTTGGTTTTTCTCCAATGTATTACCTTGCATAGTAGTTGTTGTTGTTGTGTGACAGACTGGTAAAAGCTAGTTGTATGTGTTTTTTTAAGTAAAAAAAAAATTGTCTATTCAATCTCATGGAACAATGTTAATCGGTTAATCTTTGCTCAAAGATGAAGAGATGTGAAAAATTAGCCCTAGTGCCATTTTATCTGGCTACTGATGCCGTGCTTTTGTTCAGAATGTGGACAGCAAAATATGTGTTCAGTGTGAAGTATGCAAACTGTAAGTGGTTACCAAATGAATAAAAATTGAATGGTGTGTGAAATACAGTGAGAGCTATTATATTTTAGATAAAACCCAGAAGAGACTCAGGACCTTAGATGTAGGAGTAACTGTCACAATGTTTAATACATACACATTGATTGCTCTTCAATTTCTAATTGCAGTTAGATAATGTCTTTATCTATTGTCAATTTAATTCCATGCCTTTGCCTAGATTTATTAACTCCATGATTACTAAAAAAATATTAAGCAATTAGAACATTTCTTTTGTGGTCCAAATGGTCTATTTTGCCATCTTGCTACTCATTCCTGTATACAATCCTCAGAATATAAAAATCTCAATAAAGGATCCCATTAATTAATGTAACATGCAAGTAATTATGTTCTTTCTGTTTCTAGCAATATATATTCTATGTGTCCAGAGAATAGAGAATTTAATAGCTAGAAGCAGTATTTTGAAATGAGAAATGAAAATAAAATGTTCCTTTTCTCAGATCTGAGTCTTTTTCTTATCATGATCTCAATTGCTTTATATTAAGACAGAAAGCAAGGCCAGGTAATAGGGAATAGGTAATAGTTTCCAACACAATTGAATACACTGTTGAGAGTGGCCTCCATTTCCTTTCATGTGGGAGACCAATCACAGAAAACTGGTTAGGTAAAGATAGACTCAGAAAGCACCCTTTTTCTCTTAAAATCGTATTTGAAGGCAGCTGATGATTTAGACAGAGGAAAATCCTTAGGAGCCTATGATGAATCATTCCAAATGTCCCCCCTCTGCCCGCCCTTCCCCACCTTTTCATTGGAAGCACCGTGGAAAGCTTTCCCTAGTAGGAATAATGCCAAAAGAAAGAGAGTAAATGAAACTATTTCTAATGTGTTTTGGTATTGTAAACATACATGCATTATATTCAAACACTCAGGATAACTTACTTACTGCACAAGCCAATTAGATCATCTCCAATCACATGTGGAAAGAGCTCAGGCTAATCTAATCAGCTCAGGGATGCTCCATTTATTTCTGTGTTTCTGATGCCTTTATAATATTACAAACTGATCTGCAAACATGCTCTCCAGTGAGGAGAGCTCCTGCTCTTAGAAATAGAAGTTCAGCAGAATTCAGTTTGGGACAATAACAATCTTGTCATGGTTCTCAAATTTGGAATTTTAAAAATCACTTTATCGAAATATGACTGAAATATAAAAGACTGGACATAATTAATGTATACAATTTGCTGAGTTTGGAGATAAGTATACACCTGCGAAACCATTACCACAATCTAGGCTACTAATATATCCATCACATCTGAAAGTTTTCTCCTATCCTCTTTATTTGTTGTTATTGTTATTATTTTATGATGAGAATACTTAACATAAGATCTATCCTCTTACCAAATTTTTATGAATGCAATACAGTATTGTTAATTAAGTTCTATACTGTTTAGTAGATGTCTAGATTTCACTTAGATAGTATAACTGCAACTTTGAACCCTTTGCCTTGTACCTCCCTCTTAACCCCTCCCTCCAGCTTCTGGCACCCACCATTCCACTCTCCAGTTCTATGAGTTTGACAATTTTAGAGTCTTTATTCAATACCATCATTGTATTATTTGTCCTTTTGTGTCTGGTTTATTTCACTTAGCATAATGTTCTCCAGGTTCATCCATATTGTCAGAAATGGCAGGATTTCCTTCTCCTTTAAGGCTAAATAATATTCCATTGTATTTAACTACCACATTGTCTTTATCCATTTATCTATTTCTAGACATTTAGATTTCTTCCACATCTTGGTTATTGTGCATAATGCTGCAGGGAACATGGAAGGCAGGTATTTTTTCAAAATTCTAATTCCTTTGGCCTCTATACCTAGAAGTTGAATTGCTGGGTCATATGGTAGTTCTATTTTTAACTTCTTGAGGAAACTTCATACTGTTTTCCAGACTGCCTACATCAATGTACATTCCCATCAACAATCTACCAAAGTTCCCTCTTTTCTTTCTTTCTTTCTTTCTTTCTTTCTTTCTTTCTTTCTTAGCCATCCTACCCAGTGTGAGATGTTATTTCATTGTGGTTTTGAGAAGACTGCCTACATCAACATACATTCCTATCAACAATCTACCAAAGTTCCCGTTGTAGGATTGATGGTGGCGGATTAGGGCGTGAGGATGGAGGAGGGGAGGAGGAGGGTGAGGGAGGGGGTGAGCGGAGGGAGGGAGGGAGGGCGGGTGAGAGGGTGGAGTGATGGGTATTTTTTGATTTTATTTTTATTGGAGGCGTTCAGCTTTTTCTTTATCGTTTTTCTTATTTTTTCTTCTTTCTTTCTTTCTTTCTTTTTCTTCTTTCTTTCTTTCTTTCTTTCTTTCTTTCTTTCTTTCCCATCCTACTCAGTGTGAGATGTTATTTCATTGTGGTTTTGATTTGTATTTCTTTGGCAACAAAAGAAAATAAAATGACAAGTGGAATTGCATCAAACTGAAAAGCTCCTGAAGAAGGAAGGAAACAATCAGTGAAATGAAAAGGCAACCTACAGAATAGGAGAAAATATTTGGAAGCTATATATTTATTTGATGGGTTAATATCAAAAATATTTAAGGAACTCCAACAATTCAATAGTGAACAAAATAACTAATGAACTAAGAACCCCAAAGAATGGGCAAAGAAATTGAGGACATGTTTCTCCAGAGAAAATATGCAAATGGCCAACAAGTATAGGCAAAGATACTTCAACATCACTAATCATCAGGGAAAGGGTATTTAAAAAAAAAAAAAAAACCCTCTCCAAATAAGAATACTGTTTCTCCCTAGGAAGCGTAACATTAGTTTATCACTTAACTAAAAATGTGGGCTTTTGTGGGGTGCCTGGGTGGCTCAGTTGGTTAGACATTTACCTTTTGCTCAGGTCATGATCTGAACTGTCTAGACAACAAGATTTTAGTTGGAGGTTGTGTATGTTGTCCTTATTATCTGACCTGTTACTCAAGTCCTAATATTAAAATGGCCTAAGAAAAAAAACATCAATTTCCTAAAGTTACACATAGGAATGGTTCACAAAACCCTGCAGGTATGTCCTGATGCTGGATGATACCTGTCTTGTGTAGTCCTAAATTGGTTAACGTAATATCGTTCCACCATCTCGGAGGCACCACTGCCAATGTCATATATGCTGCAGTTACTCCTTAAACCAGATGTGTATTTACTGTGTTTTGTAACTTCTGACTCCTTCACCCCAAAATCCAACATGCCTAGGCCATCTTTTTTTCTTCAGTCACATCCTGGGATCCAATGTATAAATTCAATATTGCATGTATTGTGCATAACTCTTCTAAAGGATCTTATTTTGTGTACTATATATGTCAGAATATAGTGTACATTGCCATATAATGTAAAAAGACAATGCAACCAGCTGTTATACCAACTAAAATACCAAATAAATTTTGAACAGTGGAAAAAAAAAAAAAAGATCTAGCCCCATATCCCACTGTCTGCTCAGTGGGACGCCTGCTTCTCCCTCTCCTCCACCTGCTGCTCCCCCTGCTTGTGCTGTCAAATAAATAAATTCTTTTTAAAAAAAGAATGTGGGCTGTGTTTTTCATATTTCATTGAACTCTTTTGACCATTTGATATTTTTCCCTATGTGATTTTTAAGGAAAATAGGAAGATGGTTGTTGGGGGGAAAACGTTATAAGTTTTGTAAGTTCATCCACCAGTGGTAGGTGCTGTGTCCAGATCCTCTGGCTTTCTAGATGTTGTGAAACCTTCTCTTTAGAAAGAGTTCGGGGAAACTTCCCTTTCAAAGTACTCTCAATGGCCAGGATCTGTAGCTCTCAGGAGGTCTTCCTCAGGATACTGAGCCCCGCTTTGTTTGCAAGGGCAGAATTGAAAGTTAAGCACAGTCAGTCTCTTATGGAAGATCACTCCCATTTTGACTCTTTGTCAATGCCATCACTTCCTTTCATCTCTGCCATCACTTCTTTCTCACTGCTACCAATCCTTTCTGTGTGTGATCTTAGGAAAAAGCAACACCACCACTATAGAAATTAAAAAAAAAAATCCACATAGAGAGCCTGGTTTTCCAGATCATGCTCTTTCATTCCCAGGGCATGACACCTTAAGTGAGATACCACAGGTTGTTCAGAACTTTTGGTTAGACTAAGAATAACCTAGGAAGTTCAATTTCTAATTCTATACATATGGCCTTTTTCATTTGCTTTATATTTAAGGGAAGAAAATCACCACTTAAATATAAGTCTTAGACTTGTGGTCATCTGTTTTTGCTATATATTTTATTTGACAAGACAATTACTTGGTAGTATTTGTTAAATAATTAAGTATTACAGAAAATAAGAATAATATTTTTATTTTGGGGCAGTACTAAATTTCTTTTTAAAAATTCTTTTTGGCTAAATTATAGAATTTTAAAGGCCAATTTAAAAGCAACTGATTTTCTAGGCAGGTGCATGGATTAGAGGCCTTTTGAAGGTCTAATATACCAATGTCAGAGTCCATATGATATTGAACATCTGTTTAAATTGATTCATTCAGGAAAGCAATAATACTCTGAAATGAAATAGTACATTATTTATTAAGCCCACAATCTCACTTCAACTAAGAGCTGAAGAGAGAGATAAAAAGTTGCAAGGCTAAAAACAGAGGTCAAAAGAGGAGGGGTTTCCCTTTGAGATCATGGTACAAAAAGACTGTGCCTTCCATGTTGAGCACCCTTTCTCATGTTGTCACTCGTTCACTCTAAGACAAGCCATCTGCCACAATGTGAGCAGCCCTTAAATCTTAAAAGCTCATGTAGCATGGAAAGCAGCTGAGATTCTCAGTCTGCCAAGTCATAAAGAAGTGAAGCCTACCAAAATCCGTGTGAAGGAGGGTAGAAGCAGACCTTTCAGATCATGTCAATTATTGAGAAGACTGTAGCTCCCATCCAAAGCTCGAGAGCCATGTGATGGAAGGCCTGAGCCATAATATTTTTTACTTTAACTAAATAACATATCTGTTCTAATTAAAATATTCAGAATTGTGATTGAATATGATCAATGATTTTTTTTAAATCTCAAATTAACATATTGCAATACCTGGTTCTAAATTCAGTTTATTTTGATATTTGATTTTTAACTACTATCGTGGATGAAAAAATAGTTTCAAAATAGATTAAAATAGAATAATATTATTGCTTGCACTTAGTAAAGTATGAAATTTATTTTTCAATATTATAAGGTTTTTCTTTAAAGTTTCTTAATCTTTTTCCATTTTTCTTGATAACAGTCTATATCAAAATCTAATGTTCTTCTTTATTTTGCTTTTTAAAAATTAGTTATGAATTTTTCCCGAAATTTCTTAGAAGCATACTGAATATTTATAGTTCTCACATATTGTATTTAACAATAAATAACATAATGATGGAATTGTTCCAGATATTGATTTGAAAACATTCTTCCATAACATTTGTTTCATTTTCTCATTCATTGTAAAAATAATTTTCTTTATTTTGAAGGGCCTAATTAAATGTGTTTATTTTTAAATTATAGATTTGTTTGCTGTTTGACATCTAGATATGACCAACTAAATCAATAGAATTGGAATATCTATATATCTATATATCTATATCTCATTATAATACTTTATATTATATATTTTATAAAGATATTAAATGCTATATAATATTTACAGCATTTATATTTCCTGAATATATATTATATATATAACTTTAACAATTTTAAATTTATAGTTTAAATTTAAATTAACTTCAAATGAACAATTCCTTTTAGCACTTTTTCTATAATAGAACTGGAGAAAAATATTTGTTTCAAAAGATGTTAATGGGCATCTCAATCTCATAATAAAGTATTTTAAAGATTTTCTTGTATTTTAAAAGACTGGGTTTTGTTAAATTAAAGGCATTGATCCTCCCATAGCACTTTATACATCCCTTTGTTGCAATAATGTTTCTGTGAATAATGCTGTGAATAATTTCACATCTGGTGCCATCTCTGTAAACTTATTTTAGAAACCTTTAAATAATATTACTATTTTTATTTTTGTCAGAGCAGTTCTTCTATCAGTGGCTACATTTACACATTCTTCTCCTTCAAACAGCATTCCACCTTCTCCAGGACCTCTTTTCTTTACTGACTTAAAATAATTACTCCTATAGGCATTTTATTTTAGTGCAGATTCTAGAAAATAACATGATACATGCTGGAAACATCTACGCTTTTATTAAACTGTACAGCATACCTTTCAGACTACATGCTTTTTCATATTTATTTTTTACAAACATTCAGAAATGTGCTATATATATATCATCCAACATTAAACAGTGTTTACTGACTAAAGCATGTGTATAGTTTGTTGTCATATTTTCTATTTAGTGTTACAAACACTTTTACCTTGGCAGAAAGAACAATTGTTTCCCCCAATGGAATGTATCTTTCCTTCCACTGTCATTATTTTCCTTTAACACCGCAACGGTTTTCAAATACTTGTCATTAAGTTTGGTGAAATTTTGTGAAGTATTGGACCAAGGTTTGCATTACTTAACACTTGAAACAACATTATCATTGTTTTCATGATCTAGATTCAAAGTTTTAAATGTCTTATGCAGAAAGTGTTCCTCTTATTAGCAGCTAATACCACAATGGGAAACTTATGATGAAAGTTATACTCATTAATAATGACTATAAATTCATATTTAAAGTACTTCATTCAGATAACTTTATAATTTGAGGGGAATTTTTCTTCCATTAGAATATATATAGATAGACGTGTATGTGTGTGTGTATATATATAAAAATTTTTTAATTAATATGTCTGACAGAATTCATATCATGAGCAAAGCGTCAACTCCACCACGTTCTCGTGTTTCTTGTGTTTTCTCATGTTGGCGTTATTCACATCTTCCTCTGGGTTGGAAATTGAAGGTTGATGCTCAGCAAACATTCCCTTCTCTATTGGACTTTCCCATGTGGTGCAGATCTGGAAAACTTTCCCAGACTCCCTTGCAGACAGGATTCTCTATATAGTTCAGGTTCTGCCAACAAAACGCACTTCTGAAGACTTGGGAGGTGGAAGGTCACTCCGTCATTCCATCTTCTGGGTGGTGGTGGGTGCTTGGGCTCTGGCGGCTGCAGGTGGTGACAGTGGCTAGCCGAATGCCATCCTCTTACCACCACCATCATTGCAGGGACCTCGCCTGTGGTGACTGTGACCTGGGTCACAGTTTTCTATATTTCCTAATCTTTAGATGGCAGCAGCACTTCCTAATTTTCTATATCAACAACTGAGAAGTAGTGGTGGTTGTCTTGATTTTTTTCTCTCAGCCAGCCCTTCCAAGGGTCTTGTCATCACTTTGTTCACTGAATTAAGTCCATTTAATACTTGAATACTTTAATGTTTGGAATACTTAACAAGACTTTTATTTTCCTGACTTAACTTGGAATCATTTAAAGCCATTTGTCCATTTTGACAGATTTCGTTTCATTCAAACTGGACAAAGCCAGGCTCTCCCAAATGGCAGGACATCACAAAATACTTATAAAAAGACACACTAAAATGCTTTCTTAAGATCTCTTGTAATGCAGGGGCTTAATTGTTACCCTACCTTTTAGACAAAAATTTGAAAAAAAGTTTTATTATTTTCTCTCCATATCCAGTAGATTATCCTGTATGCTACAAGATGAATGCATTTCACCTTAAAAATCATTGCTTTAAATAATAGGGAAATAATTTATATTTTCTAGATTCTCTTACTGTTGCAATTCTTTAGTCAAAATAATAGAATGGAAACAATAAGGCTTCCTTCTGCCCTTTCCTTTGAATTTCCTTTTTTAAAGTGAAAAGAAAACAAACAAAACCCATATATTCTTTCTAATCCAATTCTTACCAAAAGTTCCCCTCCCTTATATGAAGGATCATCACTCAGACTCTTTGTATCCTCATATGAAGAAGTATTGAACAACGAACAGAAAACTTTTTAGTTCTAATTATAAAAATCACATTAACTAGCTCTCCTTAACTCAATGTTCATAGACTGTTTTCAGTGTATAAGGCAATGTGTTCTGTGAAATAAGTGCAGTGAACTGAATGTTTGTATTCTTCCCAAATTCACATACTGAAGCCCCACTCCAATATGTGATATTTGGAGACGGGGTGTTCGGGAGTGAATTAAGTTTAGATGACGTCCTGAGGTCATGTAAGCACTCTGAGGTGGTGGCTGTCTACAAGCGAGGAGGAGAGCTCTCACCAGACACTGCCCATGCTGGCATCCTGATTGTGGACTTCTAGCCTTCAGAACTCAGAGGAAACAAAGCTCTGCTGTCAAAACCACCCAGTCTATGCTATTTTCTTATGGCAGCCTGCGCAGACCAAGACAGTGAGAAATCCATAGAATATAAGATATGGTTCCTGGCTTTGATGAATTCAAAATAACTAACAGCACAAACAATACAAGGTAGAATTACAAACAATACAAAGTAGAATAGTCTGCAATTATTATAGAAATTTAGAAAAAAGAGATCATTTTGCTAGGCCAGAGCAAAAGGCATTGCAAGATAAAATCTTATTTTTAATATATTGTGTTATCACCCGGCAGATGACAAGGAAGCATAAAGCTTAAATTTATTCCACAAGTGAGGACTTTTCCCTGTAAAATCCATACCTCTCTCTTATTTTTTATTTTTCTTTCTTTTCCATTCTCATTTCTCTTCTGACCCTTTTGTACTCACCAACACATTTCAGCATGCATCTGAGATGTGACTGATACTGTGATGGAAAAAAGATCCACTAAGAACAACTGTGCTTACTTTTTTATTTTAATGATGAATCTGGAAAGCTTCCCGGATGAAACATTTATTACCCTAAATGTATTCTGCTGAGGAGGAAATTGACCAGAGAAGCATCGGGCAACTACATGTATTTACAGTACGTTGACCTCTCTTCTCCCCATTTCTGTGAAACATCTGTGAGTGATCTTGCCAACATTTTTGGCCTATGACTGGTATTTGAAATCAGACATTTGAATTTCAGATATGTGCATTTATATTTATGTAGCCAATGAGCCATCTTCACAAGACTTTTTTGAAATAAAAATGCCAGTTGCCTTGTTTAATGGAAATTGACAGAAAGTTAGGGTTTTGTTTATTTGTTTGTTTTTTTTTTTTGGTTGTATATTGAAATCATATTATTTTATGCAAAGGTCTTAAATTTTATAAGAATAATGGTAACCGTGCATTCCTTACTTATCATTCATGCAGAATAGAATGTACTCACTGTACTCTTAGTCATTAGCAGGACAACTCTGGCATTTTTACTGAGGCTCCAGGTTAATAGTAAGACAATTTCATCAGTGCATGGAAGGCCTATGGTCTGGGAAAAATGAGAGAGAAAATAATCCTGGGGAGATATGTTCCTTTTGAAGGGAAGATTATGAGATGACACATAAGCAAATATGATTTGCCGCTCATTTTACATGGACTGGTCAAATCCTGGAGTACCTTGAGTCAATCACAGAGTTAAACTGATTGTACCTTAGTCTGCCATACAGTTCTTAAGGCCAGATCCATTTTCCATGGAACTGGGTTCCAGATTTCTTTCTTTCTTTCTTTCTTTCTTGTTTTTGGTTTCGGTCTTTCGTCTTTAGGAGGGTAGGGAGGAGGGCGGGCGTGAGGTGTGGGGGGGGAGGGAGTGAGGAGGGAGGGGCGGGAGGGGAGGAGGGAGGAGGGGGGGTCTTGATTCTTTAGAGGGGGGGTTTTTCATTTTCTTTCTTAATGCAGGTCTTCTTCTTCTTCTTCTTCTTCTTCTTCTTTTCTTCTTCTTCTTCTTCTTCTTCTTCTTCTTCTTCTTCTTCTTCTTTCTTCTTCTTTTTTCTGAATGGAAATAACCATATGTCATACTGGTTAGTCATCCAGTCAAATTAGGCTTTCAGGGGCCAAAAGGAAAAAAAGTAGAACTGGTGATAACTTCAGATGATGACTGACTATCAAATTGGATTGTGGTGTGGTTACCCCTGAAGCAAAATAATGTGCTTTGAGGATGCCTGGGTTGGTGTCAGAAGTTAGAGGTTGGTCCTGGATGTCACACTTACTAACAAGATGATCTTGTGCAGTGAAAACCTCTAAGTCTCAATTTCTTTATCTAAAACGTAGGAGGAATAGGGTCAGCCTCACTTAGTTATTGTGAAGACAAACATGTGATCGAAGTGATTATTAAAGCATCAGACATAAAATGTGATATGATGCTTATTTATATTTTTCTCATGACACTTTCACATTTGGGGTCTTCTTGAGTCCTGGAAATCACCCTTTATGTGATACCTGCAGAGTAATCTTATAACTAGGATCAGTAGATGGATTTTGTAGTGAGGTAGCTTCCATTTTCTTTCAGTCTCCGTATCTCCATTTCAAGTAGTCCACTAAAAAGTGTTCACAGGTATTTGGCAGAGACGACTTTCTTTCAAGGGGAGGAGGGACTAAGATACTCAACTTTCCAGAATGAGAATCCTGCTGTACTCAGCTATAAAAATGGGAAAGAAAACATGGAGAGACTGGGACCCCCAAAATTTCTTTAAGTAGGTTTGCATAGAATAATTGCTACTCGAGCAGGCAGAGATGTAAAGCGTATATGCATGCATGTGCATGTGCGTGTTTGTTGCCATTGTGTAAAATCGCCTAAGGAATTAGTTGGGTCTACAGTCAATATGGCAGTGAAAACAACATAAATAGCCTATGATGCCCTTCTGGCAAAGTGTTTTTTTAAAATTCCAATTTTTCAAAAGGCGATGCAATCCCTTGGTCAGTGATACTCACTTTTTCATGAGTCTCTTTTACACAAGGCCTTAGAACAACAGTTGGGAACTGCATCAAATATCACCAATAAAATACCTCATCTCTTTAAAGTGTCTGAAGTCAAGCACAACATTGAAGTTCTATGCTGCTCCTTAGTTGAAATGTAATGATCTAGACTTACAGTATGTTAAAAACTTTTGTCATTGAATAAATTCCACAGTAGGCAAGGTATATGGTATGTCACAGGACATTAAAATGATCATTCAACCAAAAGAAAATAATAAACTGTCTAGACCATAAATCTCAGGCACCCTCGGTGACTATTAAAAATCTGCCAAAATTCACTGTCTAATGATGTGGTTCCAATCAACCCAATTTATCAACCTTATGGGCTGATTAAAACTCTATTACTCCATTAAGATTAACTCCTCACTTCTGGGAAATAGAATTTTGTGAAGTAAATCACCGAATTGAGAGCCTGGGATCTGGCAGCTACAGATTGCTAATAGAAATGATTCTTAAAACTTTCACCTGATTCAGGAACATGAGTGTGAGTTTTTATGTTTGCACGTTCAGAGTATCCTGTTATATATCTTCTGCAGTTTGAATAGCATGCCTTTCTCTTGAAACCAATCCTTTTTATATTTTCCATTTTCAGAAAAGGTACAATTCAGTCCAGAAACACCACACCAAACCCTTCTCACTGTGTCTGTAGTCTCTGAGCTCCCTCAGGTATACAATCAGGAGGTGTCTACTTACATAGTGGGGGGAGAGAGGTCCATTAATCAGAGAAAAGCATTCTTTATGTAGAAAAAGGGGTTCACTCCACACTTTTCCACATAAAGACGTGACATTCAAGTAGAAATGGATGGAATTTGTTTTATGAATAGGGTCCTTGCTGACTAATTCTTTTCTGGGGAGGGTAATGGGCAAATGCTATCCAGATGCATTCCTCTGGAACCATTCCCAGTTTGGGAAAGTGAAAACTACTGTACTTGCAGTATAATACAGGGCAGTCAGAGAAACATGGTATCTCCATGAATAGTGCAGTACTGTTCCCTTCCCCTTGTCTGGTGTCATGAAGCCGGAGCTGTTACAAGGGTCTCCCATGGCACACTTAGGATGAGATCCATTCAACAACCTTTATTCCTTTCTTATTCATTCTCTAGCAGCAGCAAAATGGGATCAAAATTGGATCAGAATTATCTAAACCCACTTAAAATCAAAACCAAAAACGAGGGACGCCTGGGTGTCTCAGTGGTTGAGAGTCTGTCTTTGGCTCAGGTTGTAATCCTTGGGGTCGGTCCTGGGATCAAGTCCCACATCAGGCTTCCTGCGGAGAACTTGCTTCTCCCTCTGCCTATGTCTCTGTTTCTCTCTGTGTGTCTTTCATGAATAGATAAAATCTTTAAAAAACAAAACAAAAATCCAAAAAGGAGTGTCCCAAGATCTACTTGAGTGTTTCTTAATTCAACTAGTAGGCAAAAGAAGAAAAACTACCTCTTCATCCCCCTTTCTTCACACATCTCACATATTCTTGCCCAATTCCTCCTCTTTTTGGTCATGTCTTCTGTCTGAATCTCATTCCTTTGCCTACTGACTGAATTGGATGCAGACCATATCTCTCTTCACATCTCTAACTTCACTCTATCACTTCTTCATGGCCATCTTTTTCACAGCAATAATATCAACTGAACCTTTATTTTATTTTTTAAAAAAGATTTATTTATTTATTTTTTAGAGAGAAAGAGTGAACAAGCAGGGGCAGGGGCAGGGGCAGAGGGAGAGAGAGAAAAGAAGCAGACTCCCCTGCTGAGTACAGAGCATGAGGCAGGGCTCAATCCCATGACCCTGAGATCGTGACATGAGCTGAAACCAAGAGTCAGAAGCTCAACCAACTGAGTCATCCAGGCATCCCACAATCAAATCTTTATTTTTTTTATCACTTTCTTATTGCCAAGGAGTACATTGCATATAGCATCCTTTATCTATGCATATATTATTTATATATGAGCTTAAATATTTGAACAATGTATAGTTTGTTATTTGTTTTTGCATAAATTTCATTATACAGAGGCTATTGAGGTTCTAATAGTAACTTCTTTTTTTTTAATTTATTTTTTATTGGTGTTCAATTTACTAACATACAGAATAACCCCCAGTGCCGTCACCCATTCACTCCCACCCCCCGCCCTTCTCCCCTTCTACCACCCCTAGTTCGTTTCCCAGAGTTAGCAGTCTTTACGTTCTGTCTCCCTTTCTGATATTTCCCACACATTTCTTCTCCCTTCCCTTATATTCCCTTTCACTATTATTTATATTCCCCACATGAATGAGAACATATAATGTTTGTCCTTCTCCGACTGGCTTACTTCACTCAGCATAATACCCTCCAGTTCCATCCACGTTGAAGCAAATGGTAGGTATTTGTCATTTCTAATAGCTGAGTAATATTCCATTGTATACATAAACCACATCTTCTTTATCCATTCATCTTTCGTTGGACACCGAGGCTCCTTCCACAGTTTGGCTATCGTGGCCATTGCTGCTATAAACATCGGGGTGCAGGTGTCCCGGCGTTTCATTGCATCTGTATCTTTGGGGTAAATCCCCAACAGTGCAATTGCTGGGTCGTAGGGCAGGTCTATTTTTAACTCTTTGAGGAACCTCCACACAGTTTTCCAGAGTGGCTGCACCAGTTCACATTCCCACCAACAGTGTAAGAGGGTTCCCTTTTCTCCGCATCCTCTCCAACATTTGTTGTTTCCTGCCTTGTTAATTTGCCCCATTCTCACTGGTGTCAGGTGGTATCTCATTGTGGTTTTGATTTGTATTTCCCTGATGGCAAGTGATGCGGAGCATTTTCTCATATGCATGTTGGCCATGTCTCTAATAGTAACTTCTAATCCTTCCTCATAATACCCTGTAACATTGTTTATCTCCCTTATTTGGTGTGGTTAAAGGGAAGTATTTCTGGTCTAGGGTGGAATCAAATGTTCTGGACTAGGATCCCCACTCCACTGCTTACTGTTTCTGTGGCTGTAGTCACAGTAGTTAGCCATTCTGCCTCAGTTTCTCCTTTACACTTAAAACTATGTATTGAAAAGACCACACTGTTCCTGAAGACCTGACATGCAGAGTTATTTCTGACACTTCTTCAAGTGTTCATAGCAGGATGCCACAAACTAGTGACTTAAACAACAGAAATTGATTTTCTTACAATTCTGAAGGCTGGAAGTCCAAGATCAAGGTGGGAAGAGATGATTTCTCATAAGGCCTCTCTTCTGGCTTGTAGATGGCTTTCTAGCTCTGTGCTCATAAGGCCTTTTCTCTGTACAGGAGCAGAGAGAGAGAGAGCTCTAGTGTTTCTTCTTCTTGTAAAGACAGTAGTCCTATCACATTAGGGCCCCACCTTTTAGAGTTCATTTAAACTTAATTACTTCTGTAAAGGCCTTATTTGCAAAATAGTCACATTCTGAGGTGCTGGGGGTTTAGGGCTTATGCGGTGGAGGTCGAGGTGGGGGGTTAAGTTTACACATTGAGCCTATAACACCTAGTAAAATTTTTAGACTTTAAAGACAAAAATCGAAATAACAGAATACATATCATAGTTCTATTGGTAAAACGTATACAAATTAACATATTTTGACAGTTCCTCAAATTGTATCTCTAGCTTCATATGCTAGCCTGAGTCCCAGTTCTAGATATTTAATTGGGTATCTTCTCACTAATGTTCCTTGTATACTTCAGGATCCCCTGCTCTCCATTTCTTCCATTTCACCTGCCTCCTCTATACTACTTAGTTCCTCTTAAGCTTACTGACTGATTTTTCTCACCTAGAGCAGAACCCATGGAAATCCTGTAGAAATCCTAGTCTCTTAGCATCCATGCCTGATAAAAAACCAAGCATGGTCACTTTTACCTCCAAAATGCTTATTACACTCTGCACCTCTTCACCTGGAATGTAGTTAACTTTAAGGTAATATTGTTGACTTTCTGCTAAAAAAAAATCGATTTTTATAAAAATCATACACATTCACTGGAAAAGGTCAAAATAACTCTAAAAAGTGCAAGGAATATTTAAAAAGCAACTACCCAAAGATAATTGATACTTTTAATATTTGGGGGACAATTTTTCCTTCTCTTTTTTAGAAGATTTTATTTATTTATTAGAGAGAGAAAGAGTGAGTAAGCAGCAGGAGGGCAGAAGGAGAGAGAGAGAGAATCTCAAGCAGACTCCTGGCTGATTGTGGGGCCTGAGGCCAGGCTCAATCTCATGACCCTGTGATCATGACTTTGAGATCATGACTTTCGCTGAAACCAAAAGTCACATGCTGAACTGACTGAGACACCCAGGTAGCCCAGGGTGATAATATTTCTAAAAACAACTTTCTGTATGCATATTATATACATAATATAATATATATTTATTCATGAGAGACACAGAGAGAGGCCTCTTCACACCGAGATATAGGCAGAGGGAGAAATAGGCTCCCCACAAGAAGCCCCATGTGGGACTCGATCCCAGTACCCTGAGTGGAAGGCAGATACTCAACCACTGAGCCACCCAGGCATCCCTCCCATATGTTTCTTAATCCAGAATCCATTTCATGGACAGTGTTGGCAGAACTCATTAACACATTAAACCATTTCAGTTCATATTATGTGGGTCTTTTCTTACCTGTTTTTCCCTAACTAGAATATTCTTTTCCATTGTATCCAACTAACAAATTCATATTCAACATTTTACTTAGATCTCTTTTCCCTCTGTGACCAACCCAAACACTATCATGGTCCTTAACTTCTAGTCCAAATTCATTTATCCTATGTTCAGGGATATTTTCTGTTATAAAAATTGTTTTGCATGACATGATGACTTTTGTGCTTTATCTCTCTTCCTTCTCTTTTTCTATTCTATAGCCTCTCTTTATTCTCTTAAGCTGATAGAGTGTCTAATTTAGCAAAGTAGTAAAATGTTTGCTGAATTATCGGACAATTGATTTCTAAATAATTGGAGAAGATTTTTTTAAAAAGATTTTATTTATTTATTCATGAGAGAGAGAGAGTGTCGGAGACACAGGTAGAGGGAGAAGTAGGTTCCATGCAGGGGGTCTGACATGGGACTCAATCCTGGGTCTCCAGGATCATGACCTGGGTTGAAGGCAGCGCTAAACTGCTGAGCCACCTGGGCTGCCCTGGAGAGGATTTTAAAAGTCATTCTTCAAGCATTCCAAATATATATGATTGAGATAAAACTTTTGAGATTTCTGTAACAAAGATGATTAATAAATACTAAAAGATTATAATTCTCTCACTGTTATTAAATACAATGAATTCATAAGTTCTAAATATGCATTTATTCTGTGACTGAACAATATCCTTAAGATGAGTGTAATATCATATACTTCCGTTCTGACAATGACAACTTTCTAACAAAATGGAGCATTTCTTAGACCTAGAATTTCAGAGGATATTGGAATTTTATAACACACAAACCTTTCCCCTGAAGCTCAATTGTGTTTCAAATATCACTCCTACAACATCATTCATTTAGCTAGTATCCTTGTTAAAATATAAAAACTCCCTGTGAAGTTCACTGTAAAAATTTTAGTTATCATAAATCCTAATGAGAAGTTTTGATATTTAAGAGAGGATAGAGAACATCAAGCTACCTCATCACCATATAAATAATCTGACATAAAAAATAAAATTAAACTATGACTATTCCCTAAATGTTGTTAATTCTTATGCTTAGAATCTATAAGAGGGTCTTATTGAGATAAGTGGATAATATGAAGTCTTGTGAGGGCTTCTTGTTGCTCTAGATGATCTGACACTGGAACAAAACAGAATGCTCATTACTTGGGGGCAATAATTTGAAAGGAGGGAAGAATTTCCCTTGTTCATATTCAGATCCACGCAGGCTTTTCTTTATGTTAAGGAGGAGACTTACTTCAGTCCAGTGTTTATACCAAAGTCTTAACAAATCACAATTTGAAGAGAGAAAAAATTTCTAAAATGGACTATATGCCTTCTCTCCACAGGAAGAGGATAGACTTTTTCTCAAAGATGGAAAAACCACTTGATATAAAACCAAACTCCTAAGAAGGACTTAGTAATTAAATCAGTAGGAAATAAGAGGAATAATACACAGTATTTTCTAGGAGTCAAATATGAGTCAAGTTTGTTTTGAGATTTGTCTATTTAAATGAAGTCATAAAGTGAAGATGGATGAGAGAGAACAAAATGTTAAAAGAAAGCACAGTTTTGCAATATGGGATTAACTGAAATCAAGGTAACAAGGATATTTATATAGCTAAATACAAATATGTATCTAAAGAAAAATAATATATTTAACTAACAAAAAACTAATGAATGATTTGAGTATGTGATACAATAGTTTGGGGCTATTTTTTGTGACTGGTAAGACAATAAATGATGAATATTGTTTTATTATCAGAAACAAACAAAAAGAAGTAAAGACCATCCATACTGATGTCAAATTTGAGAAGAATAGCATATTTTAAGACATACTTCAAAACAATACTTTTTTTCTAAAAGAGTGAGAAAGGACATCCCAAGTCTACACCTTGGGTTTTGAACTCCTGTATTCTATCTATGGGAAAAACAGAAACAAAAAGTGATAAACAATTCAATGCATATATTGGGAAAAACCACATGAGATATTAATGTCGATTGAAGAGAAGGCAATGCAGCATACAATGCCAAAGGGTCTAAACCACTTCTCATGCAAATTATTTGTGACTTCAGAACTCCTTGATTCCAACATCTCATTTACCCTTTCCCCTTGGTGATGGATTGCTGGTATTCATTCCATCTTATCATGTGATGTGCTCAGGCATATTTATTTCATAGAATGAAGTTTACTTGTGCCATAGTCATGGGTTCAGTTCTTGTAAGTCTTAGTAGGAAGCAAGGAGATATTTCTCCAAGAAAAAAAGAAAGTTACCTGCATCAGGTGACATAGCTTTATTCCAAACTGTACTATGATTCCCACTAGAACTCCAATCAGCATCCCTATTTGTCACTCACACTTCAAGTATTTGAGAGCCAGGAGTCCCAAGTGGTGGAGCAATTTGTTCTGTGGCCTGGACTTGCTCCGGATACTGATCTTTTTCTGGATCCCACTCTAAACTAGCAGCCTTAAAATATTACTTCCTAAATGAATCAGAGAAGCACACTTGAAACTGGTATATTTCCTCTAAAATCTGGAGGTATTTTTTTTTAATGAGAGGCCTTGTAAGATACAACAGTCTTTTCCTATAGAAAGAATATCCTAACATGCTTTAGTCTGATGTTTCCAGTGTGGACCCCTCAATTTCATAGTTGATTTCCTACCCTCTGGTACAATTGTGTTTGACAAAGGCATCTATGGTATTTAATGTTTGCTACTTTCTGCTTATCATGTCAAGTCAGTATGATGCTAACAGTGTGGTAGACCAGTGTGATGTTTTTGGGATGCCAAGGAAATGAACATCTCCATAGTCTAAACTGTAGCAGACAGTAAACGATTTGGCATAGTACCAAGGCAAGGTAGAAAAAGTATATTGTTGCCTTTGCCAGATAAAAGCTGACAGCTTTTGGTAGTCTTTGTAGAAAGACAGTAAATATATAACAGAAACAACACACATACTACTCATGAAATGAGGTTGATTCTACCTTTTATGCATGAAACATGTTGGACCAGAGAAGGTTTAGAAATTCCTTCTCCTATAGCTATGAGAAGAACATGAAATTAAATGTGAGTTTTGTCTGAGACATAGCATGTAGGGTCAAAGCCAGATAAATATGTTAAACATGTTCTTAACACAAAGCTGAACTGAGGTCATTATGAGGAGTCTCTGAGTGAAACAAGATAAAGCATAAGAAAATAGCAAGTCAAAAGGGGTTGAAGTAAAAGGAATATGAAAATGTAGTGAGGCTTTTATATGCTCTTTGTAGCTTTAATATGCTTATTTATAAGGTCTTGGACAAAGCATATGCTCTGTATGCATAGTTCATTAAAACATGTCTTCTTAAATATAGTTTAATAGTTTAGAGGCAAGTTCAAAACAGAATTTTTTTAAAAAGATTATTTATTTTAGAGAGACAGAGAGTATGTGCGTGTATGTGAGCGGGGGTGGGGGAGGAAAAAGGAGAGAATCCTGAAGCAGACCTCCTGCTGAGTGCAGAGCCTGAGATCATGACCTGAGCCAAAATCAAGAAATGGACACGGAACCAACTGAGCTACCCAGGTATCCCCAAAATGGAATTTTGAAAAATAATATTTACCTTCTTTTCCTTTGCCTTTTGACACTCAAAAGACTAAATTGAAATATGAATAGACAACGTTGGTTATGAAATTTTCCTTTGAGTAAACATTGTACATGTTACTTAAATTCTTGAGTTTTTATGGGCCTATAGTGATATTATAATGAGTATCAAGGTCTATGTGTGTGTATTAGATTAAACCCATTTATGAGACATATAAACTTATATAAACATATCTATATATGTCTATATATACATATACATATATATATATGTGTGTGTGTGTCTGTGTTCTATATATTATAAATCAATTCCCAGTTCTCTCCCAAAATGCAATATGTACAAAATGGCCAAGATTACTTACACCTCTCCTAGCTTTCATACACAAGTAGACAGTCATCAGACTACTGCTATAAAAAGAACAAAATTAGTTAGAGAATATCCTCTCACTCAGTTTTTCTTTGGCTTCCAGCATGCAAACTCATGATATGTATAATGAAACTAATTACACACTTTTCAAATAAAAATGATACTCTATTCTATATACATTAACATCAGTATCCTGCCCATTCAGTGAACTGATCAAAAGGGTTTAAAAAATTGCATCAAAAAATTGGATGTGTGTTGTGTCTGAAGAATGACTAGTACCAAGCACGGTGGCAAGGGAAGGAGCCTATGGATCTGTGACAGACTTAAAACATTATGCTTCTCATATTACTTGGCATACTTGAAAGTCTTCAGCCAATTTTTCTTCAGCCATCTTTCCTCTGCTATCCTGTAGGAAAGGCTTTGGGAAGATAGAATTGACTACCTATCTATCTCCCTCTCCTCTGCTCTCTGCATTCTAGGAATAGTGCTATGATGTCTTCATATTTGGAACATTAGCATCTTAAGGTCCCCCACAATTTAACGATAGGCTATATATTCTCAAAAAAGGTGCTGGTTGTCAAATAGGCACAATAACCACAGTGGTGACAGTTTGTTCGCACTTGGATAAAATACCTATCTTTGTGTTGGGAAGTACTGGTGTTCCTGGTCCAATGTACATGTGAAATATGTAAATCACTGAAATAATTGTGGCCTTAGGACCAGAAGAACACAATTATTTTAATCATGAGAAATATTATAACAAGTTACTTGGTAAGCATAAGCAATACTGAAAACTTCACATACACACACACAAAACCTACCTTAAGCTCCTACTGGTGATTGGTAATTAGAGCACTCTTCATTTAATTAATAATTTCTCTATGCGTGTTTGTGTTGGGCAAACAGTAAGCTAATGGTATAACTAAGATTAGAGATCCGTGTCCCTAACAAATATCCAGGACATTACTCACTTCTCAGGGCCACATTTTTCTCTCTAGGACTTTTAGAAGTTTGTTCGTTTTTGATGCCCACCAAATCCTTAGTTTCTCAACTGAAATTTTAATTCTATGGAAATATTCCAGTGCAACTATCATTGTATCATATAAAGCTTAATGGTATATGTGGTGGATGATTGCAATTGTGGATATCTGGCTCTGATATAAGGGCAGAAGCTATTAATTTATTTCATATGATTCACAAAATTTCTATCAGATAGTAAAATGAAATAAACAGGTTATATGATAATGGCTCCATAATCTATCACCAATTTCCTGAGTTATCCTATTCCTTACCGTTAAGCTAGTAAACGGTATTGATCCATGGCCATGCCATTGATCCATGGCCAAGAAAGTTGAAGTGGTCTGGGATGGAATTGGAGATTCTTGTTCTCTTTAATGGGATATGGATAGAAAAAATATTTTATTATGTAGTTTACAAAAACTGCAGAAATTGGAAAAACTTCATAAATTGGTGGCATCATAATTTAGGATTATTTTAAATTATAAGGTAAATATGTAACTCTAAGTAGATTTTGGTCCTTGACAGCATATAGTTTACAATTTAGAATCTCTTCCCATTTCTATATGAATTCCCCCATAAGAATCATAACTGGTCTTACTTGGCTCACTTGTCCATTCTGAACCCATAACTGAACACAATTACATATATCCACTTCTGCTGTGGGGTAAGTGGTGGTGCCTTTTGATTGACATCCTTCCCCCTACCCTCTAGCATGTAAAGGTAGTTACTACAAAGCAGGTAGTGAATATCTGCTACAACCCTCAAAGGACCTAGCACAATGGTGGTATGCTAGATCCTAAAAGAGATATAGCCAGTGAGAAGTTGTCCATAACAAGTATGATCAAATTTTAAGAAAAGCAATATCATAAGTTTGATTTGTAATTTCCTTCTTTTCTAGGAAATGATGTAGAATGAGAATTCTATTCCCTAAAGTGAGTAGAGGTCAAAATTTTGGCTTGGAAGTAGGGTATAAAAGACGTCAGTATGCGTTGTTCCAAGAACTGGCATCAGAAACCTTAATTTTTCTATAATACACCTTGAGTAAGATGTCCTTTGATTAAGGGGCAGATGTTAAGTCCTGTTTTATGGATTAAAATAATTTAGATGACCAACATTTATATTTTTCTGGCATTTTAGTGGATTTGGGGAGAAAGCAAAGATTTATTTGAATAGCCTTCAACTATAAGAATTTGCTTCTTCCAGTTATGCTGTATTATCATCGAAAGGAGATTTAATGGACAAAGATTATTCGTTTTAGAACTATATTTATTATACTATAGTATCAGTCTGCATCTGAAAATATAAAGTGTTTTAATATCTAAAAGTGAGATGTGTTTTGGTCTAGAACTCTCACATATTTTAACTATCATATTGCTTATAAAATTTTGTGTTAATACAATTCTAACTTTCCTCTGTAGTGAACACATATAAGAAGTAATGATCAGAATCCACAGGTAATGAGTTCTTTCACTATCATCAGCAATAAAAATATAATTTCAACATTTTATGGTATATCAGTTTTTCCAAAGCTAATTGTTCTAATGAACTAACACAAAGACATTTATCGCACAGTTTAGGTGACATTATTATTCTCTAGAATCAGAATTTTTAATCTTTGTAGTTTTCCTAAGCAAAAACAAATGAACAAAATGTTATGTTCCCAACCTAGGAATTGTTGGCAAGGCAAAATCAAATCGTTTTTTTTTTTTTTTTTTTGCACTGTATTTGTGACTTTTACTTAATTCAGTACATTTGGTATGCATTAGAGATACTAATTTTATATTTTACTATTGTATTTATTGGTAAATTAATTAGAAAATATAGAAATAAGCATATATATCTATAAAATTTAATTTGTTCCTTTTTTTTTTTTGCTAAAATATGAAGTATTTCCAATGTATTCACATACATGATGACAGATTAACCTAAATGATAAAGAGGAAGTGGGTTGTATCTTTGGAAGAAACAGAAGTTTTTTATAAACATAAAATCAGATAAAATTTCTCAGAAATTTGTATTGCTTAGAATTAGTAAAAATGTGGATTTAGTCATTTTAAAGAAAGGTAAATGTTTCCTTAGAAAAATTATTGATCTTTCTCATCTATGAACATAGTAGGTATTCAGTAAATTGAACAACATTCTAAGGAATCTAATTTCAAGGGAAATTTAACTCAGGATATTCGATCTTTTCCATGAACCCTTTTCAGTTCCTTCTCTGGATTCAAAGAAATGTGTTTTAGGCATCAGTCCCAGAACTTTTAGGAAAGAAACATTCATTTTACTTAACTGCTTAGGTAAATTTATTGTACCACCCTATAAAATATTGGAAAGCCAATTACAATTTAAAAGATCAAATACTTTTAGTAAATTGATGCTATCAATCATTGGGTGTACCAATTTATACTTCCTTCACTAAGTGTTTGAAAATTATCATTGTTCTATTGTTCTACTCCCTTGTCACATTTTACAAAAATGGTGATAGATTTTTAAAAGTTGGTGAATCTAATGGTGAAATCATATCTTGTTTTTAATTTGCATTTTCCTAATTTTTAGTGCAGTCAAGCTTTCATGTACTGATTTATTTTTAAACTTAAAATACCTTTGTGTTCTGGTTCTTTCAAAATACATATAGAGAGAATTATGCATTTATATATACCTTTAATATATCTGAATAATGACTTTAATTTGTGTGCTATGTAAAAGTTTTAAATATTTCCTCCATCATAAATCTTTAATATTAACATGTTTTATATTATACAGATGTTTTGTTTTTTTTAACTTTAATATAGTCAAATATATCTCTCTATTCTTTGTGGATTATGTATTTTTTTCTGTGTGCGAAGCCTTTTCCTGCCCCAACATTCTTTGAATTAGATGAATGTGTACAGTTTGGTTCTCAAAACAATATTCTTACTATTTTTTTTCTGCTTCACCTGTTAGTGTTTGACAAATATACAATAATATAGCCCAAATGATAGTGGATTTGTTGATTTCTCCCTATAATCTTTTTATTTCATTTACTTCAAGGCTATATTGCAAAGTGTGTAAAATTCTTATTTATATATTAGATAGATTATTTTGTTATTTCTCTGTTTATATCATTATTTTTGTCTCAATTTTTATATTATCTGAAATTATCTGATTAGTATTGACCTGATTTATATGTTCTATTTTTAAAATTTTTGTTTCAGTTACACATATATTTAGATTTAAAAATATGTATTTGACAATCTGCAGTTTTACAGATAAATTTAATTTTTCTAGACTTACTGGGATTGTTATTATATTTTGAAATATAGCTATCATATCTTTCTGAGTAACCTGTTCATCATTTTTCTATTCCTTCCTGCCTTGAGTTCAGTATATTTCCTTTTTCCTTCTATGCTAATTTGGAGGTTAAATTTTGGTCCATATTTTTCTATTTTAAACTTTATAATAAAGTCTGTATTCATAAGTTGCACAACAAAGATATTAACATAATTGCCCAGTGTGTACCAATCCACTCTCCTTTCCTCATCTTGTTAAGAGTTTTTAGCGTATAATTTTAGAGTTGCCATTTTCTCATAATACAGAAGAGGTTTCCATTTGAAAGTTAAATAATTTCATAAACATTATACAGTAATCCCCCTTACCAGCAGCTTCACTTTCCATGGTTTCAGTTACCTGTGGTAAACCATGATCTAGAAGGAGGTGATCCTCCTTCTGATGTATTGGCAGACCATCAAAAGCACTATGTTGTAGTGCCTACTTCATTCCCTCACTTTATCTCATTGTGTAGGCCTTTTATCATCTCACATCATCACCAGAAGAAGGGTAAGTACAGTACAAGGTATTTTGAGAGAGAGAAAGAGAACATTCGCATACTTTTATTATACCATATTGTCATAACGGTTCCCTTTCATCATTAGTTATTGTGGTTAATCTATAACTGCACCTAATTTATAAATTAAACTTGGTCATAGATGTGTATGTATAGGGCTGGGTACTAGCTGCAGTTTCAGTTCTTGGAAAGTATCCCCCATGGATAAGGTAGAGGACTGCTGTCCTAGTTTTCAGCTCTTTTTGAAAATTCCATTAAAAATATTGTTTGTTTATTATTTATTTATTTATTCTGATGAATTCGTATAACACAAAACTCACTCTTTTAAAGTGTTTTCATATAGTGGCTTTTGTTATATTTACAAAATGTGTGGCCATCACCGTTATCTAATTCTACAACATTTCATCATCCTAAAAAGTAACCCCTATCCATTACCATGGAATGTTCATTCTCCTTACCTCCAGTCCATGTAAAACCTAATTTACTTTCTATTTCTATGAACTTGATTATTTGGGATATTTCATATAAATTAAATCACACAGTATATGAACTTCCGTATTTGTCTTTTTTCATTTAGGGTAATGTTCTCAAGGTTTTTACATGTTGCAACATGTAGCAGTACTCCATTCATTTTTATGGCTATATCATATTCCATTGTATAGATATACCACACGTCATTTATCAGTTTAAATTACTTACACTTATGGCTCTTATGAATGGTGTTTCTATGAACATCTGTATATAAAGGCTTTATGTAAACATGTGTTTTCAATTCCCAGATATACATATACATAGAAATGAAATTCCTAGGTCATAAAGTAGTTCTGTATTTTACTTTTTGAGGACTTGCCAAATGGTTTCCGAAGTTCTTATACTATTTTATATTTGGACTCTGGAATACATAAGCACTTAAAATTTTTTGCATCCTCACCAATTGTCATTGCTATCTTTTTTTATTATAGCCATCCTTATAGCTATGAAGTAATACCACAAATTAGTTTTGATTTGAATTTCTCTGATAATTAATGACATTAAATATCTTTTTATGTACTTACAGGCTCTTTGCAGATCATTTTTGAAATAATATTTATTCAAATACTCTGATTTTTAAATTAATTATTTTCTTTTTATTTTTGAGTTTTAAGAATTCCTTATATATTCTGGATAGTAGTCCCCTATCAGATATATGGTTTTCGAATATTTCTCCCATGATGTTTGTTGCCTTTTAACTTTCATGATAATATCCTTTAAGTATGATTTAAATTTTTTTTTAATGAACTCCAATTTTTCTCTATTTTTTTTGTTGTTGTTGTTGTTCTTGCTTTTGGTATTTATATCGTATCTAAGAAACCATTGCCTAATTCAAAGTCACGAATGTTTTGGCCTGTGTTTTAAGTTTTTTTAAATTTAGTTTTACTTCTTGTGTTTAGTTTTTTGTATTATTCTGAGTTAGTTTTTTGTGTACCGTTTTAGGTAATGGTCCAGGTCCAGTTATAGTTTTTTTGGGTAGGATATCTTATACAGTTATTCTAGGATCATTTGTTGAAAAGACTCCTCTTTTTCCATTAAATTATCTTGACACTTTTAAAAAATTAATTGACAACAAATGTAAAAATTTAATTCTGGATTCTCAATTATAATCCACTGATGTATAAATCTGTCCTTATCATTATGCCAATTCCAATGTATTGATTGAGTGCTATCTTCATTACTGTAATAATATAGTGGTATAAATTATCTAAAGCTATTCTTTTTTTTTTTTTTTTTTGTAAGATTGTTTTGGCCATTCTGGTTTCCTTGCATTCCCATGTAAATTTTAGGATCAGTTTGTTGATTTCTACAACAAAACCAGTTGGTACATTGGTAAGGATGGTCTTTAATTTCTAGATCAATTTGGGGGAATATCATAATTTTATCAATATTAAGTTTTCCAACTCATGAGCATTGGATGCCTTTGGATTTATTTAGGTCTTTTAAAATATCTTTCAATGATGTTTTGTATCTTTCAATATATATGTCTTGTGCTTCTGTTGTTAAATTTATTCTTAAGCATTTTATTCTTTTGGATACACTTGTATACAGAATTATCTTATTAATTTCAGTTTCAGATTATTTCTAGTATATAGAAATGTAACTTATTTTGTATATTGATCCTGTCCTATCAATGTATTACAAAGTGAATAATTTCTACATTCAATACTATACATAAAAATAATACTATACATCAAAGCATCATGAACAAAAGCTTTCTGTAAGTGTAGCCAAATCTAAACGATCATACTCAATACTCCTAATTTTGGAGTAAGGAGTGTGATTAGGTAAAGAAGACCATATAATGCTAGAAAGAGCATGTTATTTTTTTGTAAGCATCATTTTTAAAAGCAGAATTATCAGTTCAAATCCTCTGAAAATGTCTATAGAACAGTGAGATAACTGTTCCTTTGCCTGTGCCAACATATTTTTCCCACAATGAAGTGTCCGCATGTTCAACCAATCAGATAAACTGGCTGACTGAACATCCTAAGGTGCTTTAAAATTCAGTAAATAATACTAATCACTTTCATTTCAGTATTGATATTAAAGACCCTATTCATGCCAAAAAAAAAAAAAAGTGGAATGCAGCTGTTCTGTGCTTTCCTTTAGAATTTGTGTGTGGAAGTCATAATGAGAAATATGCCTGTATTTCATGTTCATTTGTATTTAAGAGGTTTAAAGTAGGCAGGCACAAAGACATACTAGAAACTTGAGGAATATACCTCTTTGGGCTCAGAGAGAGGGTAATATTGACGAGGGGCTATGATGTGATCAAAAGGGGATGGTTTCTATTTTTGTAAGAATGTTGAATGCATCTGAGCTTACTTTGAAAACTTAATTGATTGATGCTGTTCAATGTATCTTTGTACAAATTTCAGAAATACTCTTAACATGAAGTTGTAAGTGCCTGGTGCAGCAAACAGTTTCTATATATGTAGTGCATATTTTTAATTAAAATACTCATTCTTATATCCACATTGATACACTATAATTGTAGTAAAAATACACTCTGTGTTGAGAGATTGTTGTTAAAAATGTGCTTTGTCTTTGAAAAAATCATTCCTTGATTTTTGCTCTGCATACCCACCTTCTTATTTGTACTCGTTCTTTGTTGCTGTTTATATTCATTTTAAAACTCCAGTTCAAATTACAACTGTCATATATTTGATATATGTGAACACTGGTCTCTCTGGTGTTTTGAATAAAAGAGCATGATTTCTCATATAACTATCTGTCAAAAATCAAGTTTCTATTTCTTTGATTTTTGTTTACTTATAGTCAAGAATTATTTCTTAAATTTCTTTTGAGGGATGTCTGGCTAGCTTGGTGTGTAGAAATGTGACTCTCCATCTTGGGGTTGTGAGTTCAAGTCCCATATTGAGTATAGAAATAACTTTAAAAAATTTCTTTTGAAAAGTGCAAGTGACGTTTTAATTTGATTCTGCTAGAACAAAGACTCAATTGCAATAAGAATGAATGAAAAGTCTTTACTGGGGCACCTGGGTGGCTCAATGGTTGAGCTTTTGCCTTTGGCTCAGGTCGTGATCTTAAGGTCCTGGGATCAAGTCCCACATCAAGCTCCCTGCATGGAGCCTGCTCGTCCCTCTGCCTATGTTTCTGCCTCTCTCCTTGTGTCTCTCATGAATAAACTATTTTTTTAAAAAAACTTCTTTTATTCTTGCTTTTTTTTAAAAAAAAACCTCTAATTATTCTTGCTTTTTATATACGCCTTGCCCTTTGGGGTGAGAGGGAACAGCAGGAGCAGTTGCCTAAGTTCACTTGTCTTTTACAAATTTTTTGTATAAGTGTCCAAGCCTTTTCATCATCTTACATGGATAAAAATCAGTTCTATGAAAAAAGTTCTGACAAAAGTAGCTGAAGATACCCTGATGAATTAGAAAGGAAGTAGAATATGAATTGCATTGCATCTTTTCTTCAACCTTCTATATATTAATCTCAAACACTATTTATCCTGGTCCATTGTTTCCCTCCATTCACCCACCCTGCTCACCCCTGTCTCCCTGCCCCAGTCCCACATAGACACATCCTTGCCTCCTTGTGTGGTGCAAGCATCCAAGAAAATTGCTGCATTTTTTACTCACTGGTATTCAATCTTCTAGCATGTTGAGCCCACCTTTACTTTAATATCCAAACAAAGGTCTCAAGCTTCCATGACATGCATCAGAGGAATGGCATCATATTTCTCAATATTTCAAGGTTGACTTAGGTCTTGCCATCACCTTGCCCTCTCAATTTTTACTTCTCATCCAATGATCAAACCTATTCACTACCTCACCTCTCTGCAGCTGCTATCTTGACTCTACTCATACTGTCTCAAGGATGGACACTTGGTATTTCTCCTCATTCCCCAAAGCACCGCTGACATGTACTCGTTTGGATAATAGATTTTCACTACAGTTTGAAAATAACTGTGGGTTATTCTAGAACAGAGGGGCAAACAATTTCCTATTGAATCCTTGACATCACTTTTCCTAACAACTCATTCCACAAGTAAACTCTTATTAAACCCTTCAGATCCTATTTTTCATGTGCAACTGAGGCTTACTTTCCTACACTAATATTTTTCTTACCTTTCAAGATCAAGAAAAGTCACCAATTCCTGCTATATTTGTTTTTATTTCCTTTATCAAAGTGATTTCACTAAAGTTTTAATAAAACTTCCATGAGGTGTTTCGGCATATGGCAGTTACGTATCCCAGGTCTACACAGGCTTAGTAACACAAACTGGAAGTCCCTTAAGATTAGATTTTTGTTTTACACTGACAGTTCCTGTAAAATTCTTAGACTGGGGTGAGGGTCCACGTATATGTGCATTCCTTCATATCAATAAGGGAGTAGAGGGCAATTTTTCTACCTGTCTACAATAGACCTCAATAATTTTGGTTGTTTATCTTCAGATTCTATATTTTTTTCCCAACAGGCTACCATGGGAAAATTTTGTCTTAGGAAACTTACATTAGGTCATGACTTCCTACCGTGTGAGTATGAAGACTTCTCTTTCATCTTAAAACTTGTGTATAATCTTCACGTGAAAATACATGTACTTCCAGTATTGACTCTTAAGAATATATAAAACCTAAAAATTCTAAGAATTCAGTGGTATTACACATAAAGTTGATTTTTGTTAACCAAATCATATTTCTGTATACATGTATGTGGATACATATTATTTATTTTGCTACAGACAATGTGGGGTTCATATTCAGATTTTCAGAGGCCTTATGATGATGCCTCCAGAGTCTGAGGTCCACAGATGAGAAAATTGATCCTGATTCCATGTAACCATCCGGTTTCCCTTCCTTACCTGACCAAGCTATGTGTTGATAGATCCTTTGTTCAGTAAACACAAACCAATGGGCTGGACTTGGTAGGAAAGGAAAAACTCTTTTCTTCCATTGCTTTTGGGTTCTCTAGTGCCCTGTAAATGAGGCTGACCAAGACAGATTAATAAGAGCAAAACAAGCAGATCTGTGTCTCACTCACTCCTGGGGGTACTCAGAGATGAGTAAGTAAGTCAAAGGTGGAGTGAGGATTTGGGTTTATAACTTAGGCTTAAAAAAAAGAGAGAGAAAAAAATGAGTTCTGGGCAGAGAAGTCAAGTTACAGGAAGATGAGTGGGAAAAGTGGGCTAAAAGAAGGCTTGCATCCTAAGGTTTCTGTCCTGGTGTGGATAGGTGCCTTTTTCTTTGATAAGAGTTCTGCTCTTTCTGATAGGGGAACTGAAAATACCTCTACAGAGGGAGTCCATATAAATGTAAATTTCATTTATAAATGTAAATTTCCTTTACTAAAGGAAGACTAGTGCCCTGTTTTTAGTTTTTCTCCTCTCAGCTGTCTTCAGTTTAAAAATAATTCAGATGCCAAAGCAACATCTTTTGGGGCCCTGTCTTCTGGGTCCCCTTTAACTCCTTAGGCCTTTTCTTTATTTTCTTGTCCTTAAGAAAACATGACCATTTTAACATTGGCCTTTGGGCATAATACCTTAACCCAAAATTAAATTTCCAGAGACTGGGATGATATTTTCAGGTAGTATAAGCCTCCTGGTACTTCTCAAATCATGATAATAGGGAGGATACATGCACATTTAAATCTTAAGGATTGTTTATACCAACTTTGTCTTATGGAGACTGTCAGCTTCCTGGAGGGGAGTTGTCAGCTCTTTTCAACCTCTTTTATATGACACATAGCAGAGTCCCTGTGGACAAAGATATTAAAGGAAGCTTTTGATAATGTATTTTTGCCAATTGGAAAATTTGTTTTAAAATTTAGACACCTCATTTTTAGAGCGAATTGACTAAGTAATAATAATTACCTCATCCACTAGCATATGGCAAAATTAATATGGTTTATTATGTATGTTATAAAGGGTAAGTAATTTCATACAGTATATATAAACATAGAAATTTTCCTCAAAGATGATTAAATATATAGAGAAATAATTTTTAAACACATGGAAAAAGTAAAGTAATACATCATCTTTATTGATTTTTTTTGTGAGACAAAGTTTTTTTTTCATTCTGTAAGATCTTCTTAAAAGATATGAGGCTGCTGCCATCTAGCATGTTCTATTTTCTGGATATTGTAACAGTACTTTTAGGTTCAACCTTCCTCTCAGTTGTTAGAAATACTTAACTGGACACCTCTAAATGGGTTAATCCAGTTACTAAGTTAGTATGAATCAAGAGCATTGATTATGTTATATGCAGAAATAAGCTGTCCCATTTGCAGAAATAGGAAAGAACTGAGCCTTGAAACTTCACAAAAAATTGAGTGATGCCTTTAGGAATGGATCTCAGGTAGGTATAATTTTTATAGACATTATTAAAACCTCTAGTTCACCAATTAAAACAGTTTGCTGCCTAGAAATGGACTTCACTTTGTTGTTTTATGCTGTTCTGGACATCTTTAAACTTTCTGAATGCCAATCTTTTGATCTATAAAAATGATAGAGATTTTAAGATACAGCAGAGGAAAAGTAGGGCACTTCACAGGAATTATAATCTTCCAAATGTCTCTTTTTGTTAAAGTGACTATAAATGTTTTGGGAAACAAAATGTTTTAGAAACCCTTTGTAAGGATTGCTGGGTGTCTGTATGTTCTCTTGGTCTTAGCTCTAAAAGAAAAATAAAAATCAATGATATATAAAAATAACTTGAAAAAGATTCAAGAGAAAATTGACTTAAATTTAGCATTTTCTAACTTCTCCTAAAGAAAGAAAATCAAGTCTGCATAATTTTGTATGAGAATAAATAGGACAGAAATGCCAATTCAACTAATGTATTTTGATCATAATCTTCACACACACAAAAGTTTTACATTATATCTGTGTCTTGGCAAATAAATCTACTCTCAAATCCATCCCTCTATAAAAGATCCAGAAGGTTTATCTAAAGGGCCATGTAAATCTGATACTTTGGGAATATATACATAGCTTTCCAAAGCAACCAAAAGAAGTATTCAAATATTTAAATGAACATTTGGAACTCATAAAGTATTATTATTTCTTCAAAATTAATAATCAAATTTCCATGACTCCGCATATAACAGAGTTTGTAGTGCACTGTGTATAACTTACTAAATCTCATAGACCTAGAAGGACATGATTTTTTTATCTCCTGACAAATAACAGGAGTCATTAATGGCTGAGACTCTGTGTATAGTAGTAAATTTTTAAAGATGACATAACTTGGCAAATATAAAGCAGACATATTAATCATTTCTTCTATAAAATCATAGGAAATTGGAAAGCAAAAAAACCAAAATTGTGTAAAAGATAGACCTGCCTTTAATAACAGTGGTCTCATAGGACAGTGAAGACATAAGTAGATCTGACGCAGAGAAAGAGGAGAAGCAGAAATGCAGGAAGAACAGCGAGCAAGGAATAGGAAGCTTCTATGTCTTCTTTGGAAAGGTTTTGAGTGCCCAGCCCAACTGGCCATCATGCTGGATGCTAGCATAAACTGTAAATAAGGCTTGCTTCTGGCCCTGAAAGAGCTTATAGGCAGTGAAGACCAACACGTGAACAAGTAATTACAAGGCAATGAATAAATAAATGCTCTAATAAGGTTATGCACAAAATACTATGGAAACACAGGAAAGAAGGCAACTGGTAATTATCGTTCAGCTCAGCAAAGTCAGAGGAGAGGATTCGAGCAAAGACATGTACGGTTCTTTCTCTTTTTGGTTCTTTCTATTTTTGTCTTTTAAAAGTATTTCTATAGCAGGGGAAAATAAAAGGAATAAGAGAGATGAATTTATCCTCACAGTAAAGTGTAGGATAACTCCAACCACCAACACATTAATGAGAAATTTCTATTTCTGAAACAACTGACTTGTCCCCAGAAGAGTCATTTTTATTTACTCAGTTCATCCTGAAGCAATTCTAGAAGAAAGGATGATTTCTTAAAAATGAGATAAAATACTGGCAAGAAGAAATATAGTCACTCATTAGAGGCAAGAAATCGGTTTCATCCTCTTCTATGTGGCAAGTGGTATTTTGGCACTCTATGTATGTTGTCTCATTGAATACTAGAATGGAGGCTTTTCTTAAAATTAGCCCACCTTATAGAGGGCTCCTCCCCTAGTCTGGCAGTAGGAAGACTCAGAAGACCTCTCCTTTTTAAAGAAGGTGATGGAGAGGAGTGGAAGTGTGAGTGCTACATGAATATGAAGATGTCAGCTCCTGGGTTGGCAAGCATCAATCTCTTCACCAAGAATGCTCAAATGCCATATTCCTGAGGAGTCCTTCTAAGTTATGCACATGTTTCTAATTCTTAGAGAAATTGTGCTTTTCATTTTAAACTGTCTTTTTCCTTGAGAGAAGCTGGGTGCAATCCTTGCAGGAAAGTTATTTGGAAGTTTGTCCTTCCTATCACTATCCTATGATGTCCTTCCTATCATCTACCTTGGGCTAGTTGGAGTCAACTACAATGCCCAAAATACTCGCAGGCAAAGATGTATACCTCCCATTGCTAACATAATGTTCATTTGTTCCATTATTGGTTAGGTTAAATTTGATCACTTATTATAAGAGCCGGATCTTTCCATGGTAATGATACATTTTTCCTTCAGTTAGTAATCTGTGGAGGGTTACACTGAGATAGTGTGAATGTCCTGTTCCCAACAATCTTTCACCTGGTGGTTTTAGCGTTTGTCAAGAACCCCTCCCTAAGCTTTTTATACTGTATGTTACACTGGTGTTCCTTTAATCCTATCAGTCCTCCTGCATTTATTATACTGCCTTCTTCAGTATAGGAAAAATTTATCCTCTGTCTCACCACTCAAACACACATCCTATGAATATCACTATGAACTCATGGATTCATTTTTATTCAATACGTCCCAGTCTCATCACTATCATTATTTTGCTGCTCATATTGTTCCAAATTTGGCCAGTGGGAGTTCCAGCAAGCCATCTCCTGAATGTCTTTTGACAGTCTCCATTAATCTTTGACTACTTTCTATTCTATTTCACTTTGCTTTTTCTCTCCCCCAGCCCTGGGATCAGCGATTTCTCTAAGAAAACTTAAACCCTTTAATATGGAGAATTTCGTAATTGATTTTCTAATATTAAACCATCTTTGCACTCCTGGAATAAATCTCACAGGGTTATTTTTCAATTGCTCTTTGCTAATATTTTACATAGGATTTTTTATGTCAATATTCATGAGCAGATTTCATGTATGGTTATCCCTTTCATGGTATATTTATCAGGTTTTAAGATTAATGTTATTCTTGCTTCATATAAAAAATTTAAAGCTTCTCTTCCTTTTCCTACAATCTGGAACAATTTAAATATCATTTGGGTTAGCTGTACTGTGAAAGATTATTAACATTTCCCAGGAATTCCATAACTAATGAAAATGGCAAAATCACCTAGATCTAGTTTTTTTCCTTTTATTTTCCTAGGGAAAGGTGTTTAGTTATTTATTTGATAATTTTTGTTATTTCTTCTATGGACATTGGTCCATTTTATTGTTCTATCTTGACTGAGATCAATTTAAGTCGGCTTAATTTTTCTACAAAGTTATCTGTTCCTTCTGGGTCCTACAATTTATTTGCACAAGCTTGTCCAAAGCAGACCTCTGTGAAATTTTAGTGTATCTGTTGCAATGATTATTTCTTATTTGTGTGTACTTGTGTTTACTACTGTAGCTATTAGTTTGATTATTTTGTGATTTTTTAAAAAGGAAATAACATTTTAATTTATATATCAAAAAGTGGTAGTTCATACTCTCTAAAATGATTTCATACCTAATGAGTAGCAATCTGCAGTTTGAAAGGAACTCCTCCAAGATCTATTCATTAGTCTTAAAAGCTAGAAAGTTAGCATATGCCTGAAACATTTTTAAAAGCTAAGACTTTTGGAGAATGTACTCACGAGATGTAGAGCGTCTGTCTGTTTTATGTCAGTTATTTTCGGGGATCCAAGGATGGGCTGGCTCTAATGCCTATTGTGTGTGTATGTGTATGTGCATGTCCTCAATGCAGTTTCATTCTTGCCTCAGAATATACTTTAAGGGGATCATAATTAACTTATACCTTTGCCTTCAAACCTAACATATTTCAAGTCAATGAGAATCTTTATTTCTAAGAGATTATTACTTATTTTAAAAGCATAGATGATTTATTGATAATTGGCTTTGTACCCATCCCTTATTTGGTAACAGATATATGTTTAGCTCTTCTTGCTCCTGTTAAATCTTCAACAACTGCAATATGGACAATTTGGGGGAAAAAAAGAAATGTGGATCTACTTCTATGTGCAGTAACTATGGTTTTCACTTAGGCCTGTCACTTTGCCATTGTTCACTAACCCAAAACACCCTCTTCAAAAAGATCCTCAGCTGAAGTTCAGATATCAATAGAGCAAAATGTCTAAAAGGTCACTTTTAATAATGATAAAAATGAAGTTAAATATACTTTAGGGCTTTTATAATCTTGGCAGTTAAGGCAAACTACAGGGAACGTGTAGTCAGTTGACATTTATATGGCCAATATCCAGTAATATACCAAGTATTTAATGAATCTCAGTGGTGGTCTTGGTAAAGTGCAAGGCAAAATTCTAGAAAAAGCTGGAAAAAGAGAAAAAGAAGCTTAGGGTGAGCAGCATTGATTACCCATTAACAATTGTTTGGCTATCCAGAACCATGACTGCCTCAGCAGGGATTCAGGATTAAGCATCTTTTCATCGCTTCTCTCTAAGCCTTGGGCTTATGTCTTACAAGTCACTCTTTTGCTACAGGAACATATCTCTCAATTTTTTCATTTCTATTTCTTTTCTTATCTTTTTTTTTTTTTTACCTCTTACTTACCTTGCAAATAATAGGAACTATGTCACGAGTGGGAAATTAAATGCATGACTAAAGGTTTAATTTCTTTGCCTTTTACATTTTAAAAACTATTACTTAGCATTAAGAAGTCTCCTAAAGTGAATGGATCTGATTTAATTTGGGAAAGGTTAAGCCCTGTGAAATTAAGTGGGTTTTTATCACCCTATATTCTCAGCCTCTTTTCATTCTGCCATGGCCTTAATATATATTTGTGCTATGACATTACCTTGGGTAGAACTATAACAAAATATATATATATATATACATATATATATATATATATAAAAGAATGTTTTTATCTCATTTTCTTCTGCTTTCCTACTTACACTATAATTTGCCACACTATTATTAAAATTACATAAATATTAGAGCTAAAATATTCCTTTAACTCTAATGTCCTTATCAATTTTCTATACAAAATAACTTGCCCAATGTACCCCAGAGAAAGAAACACAGCTATTTTTACCCAAAGTAAATGATATTCTTAGAAATAATAACCTTCTTTAGGAGCTAAGTCTCATTTCATAAGTTTTAATAATTATATCAAAATATGATGAATTCTTTTATAATAAAAATAGAAATATTTTGCTTTTACACACTCAACATTTACTTCCAATTGGTTTTTGTAATTATATATTTTTAAATAATTATAAAAATTTCCCTTGGAAAAAACTTTTTTTCACTTTTACTCCTACATCAAAATTCATTAGGAAAATATGTCAGTACTTTTTAGTTAATCGGCACTTTTTCTACTTCTGTTTTAATGGGTAAGATAAAATATCAACTCGGATATAATTACATGTGGGAAATCATGTAAATGGAAAACAAATTTTGCAAAAATAACATGTTTATTTTTCAATTTACATAAATGAGATCTGAAACAAAAAAAGAAGAAACAGTTTAAAAATAACCCACAGACCAACCTTCAAGGTAAAATTCTTTCTTAGTTCTCCCAAATGCAGTTATTAGAAACTTAATAGTAAGACATGCAATGTGCTATATTTAGCTAGTATTATTCATAAAAGAATCACAAATGATTTATAGCCTTTCAAATAGATAAAATTATATACATGTACGTGCATATGTGTATGTGTACATATATATTATATATGCATAATATACACAAATGATGCTGGGCAGACATAGAGGTAATAATAATTGCTATTGAGTGGAAACATGCTGAGTCATTAGACACAGATTTCCCGCCACCGTTTTATATAACTATGCTATATTGAATAGTTTCTTAGAGATTTTATGAACCAACCCCTCCATTATAGAGGAGAAATTCCCAGCCAGTGATGTTAAAGATGTGATTTGAGGGTGCCCAGGTGGGAGCCATGGGCTGCTAGGGCAGCAGAGGAGCCAATGGAGAGCTGTTTCCTAGGGCATAGGATTAAAGTTCTCGTGTTTTAACTTTCTTAAACACAACAGTCTAAAATGGGCAAGGAGACAGGGCCAGGTTCTTCATGCATAGTATTACACTGAGACCCAGGGCTGGCACAGGGAATTCACTATTAGGTGGCCAACACCAAGTTTTGCAATAGGAGAATACCATAGCCAGGCGTTTCACAAGTCAGTGTTGTGAAAGTCAGTGTAACAGGAGACTGAGGGAATATGAGCTAAGGAGGATGAAATCTATCTTGAAGCAATAGGAAATTATTGAAATGTCTAAAGCAATGGTATGCTGTGATCAGATTTGTGCTTTTGTAAAATCGTTGGTTACTGCTTGAAGGTAATATTTGAGAAAACCAGATTTGTTCCAGGAAAGTGATTTGAGAGGCTATTGAATGATCTGGGCAATAAACTCTGAGAGCTAGAACAAAGGGAGCAGCAGTGGTCTGTGAAAGAACGAATGGATTCCAGAGGTATCAAGGAGTTAGAATACATGAGAAGTGTGGAATGATTGTAGGTGGACATGAATGAGTGGGCAATAGTTCCCAGAGCCTGGGTTTCTGAGTCAGGGATAACAGGATTTAAGAGAGAAATGGATGGCTGTTGGGAGTATGAAAAGAAAGTAAGATTAGATGAAACATGTTGCAATGGAGACACAGAAGGGCTGGAAGGTGGGAATGTCTGTTAGGCAGCTCCATAGACTTATGGAAAAGATAAGAATTTGAGATTCTTCCATCTGGAAACAGTAGTTAAAGTCATTCCTGTAGGGGAAGTCATTCACAAATCCTGTAGTAGCTGTGAAAATTAGGACGAAGAGGATGGAACATTAAGATTTCAAGAGGAGTATATTAAAGAAAAAAGGATTGTGTCATGGAAATCAAAAAGTAAAAAAACTCATCTGAAAGGGTCTATAATGCAGTAAAGGGCCTAGGAGTATGAATACTGATGAGTGTTTTTTGGTTTTGGCAATATGGAGGTTGATAATAATATTAGTGGGAATTGTTTCAGTGAGTTAGTGGGACTAGCTGCTTGAGAACTGTGGGTCAAGGGATAAATGGGCATTGAGAGAGCAGTAATAATAAGTGGACACTCAACATGGCATCTCAGGGAAATATGAGATCAATAGAAATTTATTTTACAATCATTAATTTTTAACTAAACTTTTTGAGAAAATCATACATTCACATGCAATTGTCAGAAATAAACCAGAGATACCGTGTGTATTCTTTACCTTCTTCCCCCAATAGAAACTTCTTGCACAACTATAGTAGACAACTACAACTGGGATTGAGGTGTAGTGGAGACTTAGAAATTCCATCACAAGCATGGTCCATACTATCCTTTAATAGGCACACCCAATGTCCACACTGCCACCCCTGACAACTACTAACCTGTTATCCACTTTTTATCATTTTGTCATGTCAAAAAGGTAAATATAAATAGAATCATACAGCTTGTGATCTTTTGGGATTGGCTTTTCTTCACTCGGCATAACTCTCTGGAGATGCATCAAATTGTTAGGTATGTATATATGTAGATAGTTCATTGTTTTTCATTGCTGATTAGTATTCCTTGGTCTGACTGTACCAGTTTGTATAGCCATTCATGTGTTGAAGGATGTCTGAGTGTTTTTCAGTATTTGACTATTACAAATTTAGCAGCTATAAACATTTATGTGAAGGTTTTTATGTGAATCTAGTTTTTCATTTTTTCTGGGTTAAATGCCCCAAAGTGGAATTGCTGGGTCATAGGATAGTTGCATGTTTAGTTTTATAAGAAACCACTAAATGCTTTCCAGAAAGGCTGTATCATTTTATATTTGCACCAGTAATATATGAATAATCCAGTTTCTCTGCATCCTTGCCTGCATTTGGTGTTGTCGCTGTTTATCATTTTAACCATTCAGATATTTGTGTAACGATATATTATGGTCTTACTTTGCATTTACCAGCTGGTAAATGAAGTGAAACAATTTTTCATGCATTTATTTGACACATCTGTGTATCCTCTTCTTAGTAAATGTCTGTTCATGACAGTTCCCTGTTTTGTAATTATTTTATTATTTTTACTATTGACCTTTAAAAGTTGTTTGTTTAAAAGTTGTTTGTGGGATATATGGTTTGCAATTACTTTGTCCCAGTATGTAGCTTTTTTTTTATCCTCTTGTCAAGGTACTTTTAAAAGTAAAAGTTTTCAATTTTGATGAAGTCTAGCTTATGAAATATTCTTTTTACCAAATATGCTTTTGGTATGAGTCTAAGAACACTTTACTTAGACTAGGTCACAAAGACTTTCTATTTTTAAAAAATCTTTTATGAGTTAATATAAAAATATTTTTGGAGTTAATTTTAGTAAAAGTTGTGAGGTACAAATTAAGGTTAACTTTTTGTTTTGTTTTACTTTTTGGCCTATGAATGTCTAATTGTTCTAGCACCATTTGTTGAAAAGTCTAGCCTTCCTCATCTGAAATGCCTTTAAATTTTTGTCAAAAATCGGTGGAAGCTATTTGTGTGGGTCTATTTCTAGGTTCTCTGTCCGGTATCAATAATCTGTGTGTCTATTCCTAGGCTAATATTAAAATTGTTTTGTCTATTCTGGGGCCTATATATTTCCGTATAAATTTTAAAATAAACTTGCCTATATCTACCAGAAACTTTGCTGAGATTTTGAAGAAAATTGAATTAAACTTATTGGTAAATTTGGAGAAAGAATTAACATCTCTAATACTGAATTTTCTAATCCTGACCATAACACATCCATCTATTGATACAGGTTTTTTATTTTTTTGCATCTAAAAAAGTTTGTAATTTTCAACATACGGATCCTATATGTGTTTTGTTAGGTTTGCATCTAAATATTTTATTTTCTTTGGAATTATTGGAATGGTATTGATTCTTAAATTTTGGTTTGCACATGCTCATTGTTAGGATAGAGAAATGCATATGATTTCCATGTATTGATCTTGTGTCCCACAACCTTGCTAAACTCAGTTACCATTTCTATGAGGGTTTTTTTTTTTTTTTTTTTTTTTTTTGGAAAGATGGTAGGTTCTTTGGGAAGGAAGATCATCTTCTGAAAGTGAGTGGTTAAAAAGAAGATAGTTTTGTGAAGAGAATTGTAAGCTTGGAAAATCATAGGAGCAGAGGAAAGGTAGCTGATAAAGAACTTGTAAAAAGATTCTAAGTAGTATGGAGGCTGAAGTCGGAGACCTCTGTCTACATTGTCATGTGGTATATCTCTGTTGGTCCAGTACAAGAGTGAAAGTGACAATGTTTGGATCAATCCAATGCTGAGGCATTGTGGAGGGATGAACGTGACAAAAGGAAGAGGAGAAAATAAACATTGATGGCAGCTTGTTGAGCTGTTTACTAAGCCACTAGCTATTCAATGACCACAGCTGCTGTGAGTTTCACCTACAATCATTGTAGCATGGTATTATTATCTTTTTTACTGACATAAAGAGTTAGGTGAGAAAAATCACTTGGGGGCAGATTTGGGAAAGTTTTAAAGGAAACTGCTAATGACAGCAGATCGTGTATTTTCTCCCAATTATTTTTTCGCACTCCTTTATCTCTTGTTTATAATTAAATTATGAGAAATTGGAATTGCTCATTATTTATTCAAAATAGATTTAGATTGACTTCTGAAGTGTACAAAGTGGTTAGAAAAGGTCCTTATCTTTAAGGAAAAATGTAATTTTGTAAAGAAATGAAAATAAGAACTTGGATCCATTTCAGAATATAAGAGTTTATGTAGTATATTGACATACATATGTAAACAAAATATATGATCGAAGATATCCTAAAATTATTTAATGGTCAATAATTATTTGCTGAATTAGTAAAAATGTGTTTTTGGAGGCAGAAAGCTGAAGAACATAATGTTTTATTACTTCACTTTTTCATCAAATGGATGCTTTAAATATTTTTACTTTTGAATCTCTGGCTGTTACATTTCCTCACAGAGATCTTTCTTAGTAATCTTCAATTTTTCTATTTTATGTTTGCTAAGTGATGGCTTATCTGGCAGTAACAAAACAGCTGTAATGAATAATCGAAAAGCACATATTGGCATATTGGGTCCTTGCTTGGTAAAGTACACCCAGGCTCATATTTCAGGGATTTTTCCTTTAGTGAAATATGATCTGGATAGTAGTAATTCTTTTGGTTTATTATTGTAGGTTTGTCTGAGCTATTTTAGAGCCACGAATTCTTTTGTGTCCATGATACAGTGCTCTATATTTTCTTACTCTTGTGTTTTTTCCACAGAATGGGAGCAGGGTTTTGTCTGAAAAAAAAAAAAAATTAAACTTGCTGAGGCTGGAATCAAGTGAAAACCTTAGTAAACAAAACTAGATACCTGATCAAAGACTAATCTTGCCTTCTCAAATATATTATCTCAATTTCTTTAAATGACTAATTTTAAAATAAGCTTTTTTGTGTACTTTGTTTTCCCCACCCCACCTCATCTGCCATCTCAGTAAACATACCTCTTTGTTTCTTTGTCTCTATTTTCGTTTCAGAAAATAGCAGCCCCTGGAGTTTGCCCTATCATCATTGTGTTGATAAGGCTACGTAAATTATGGTTAATATAGAAGCCCATATTATTGTAGGCATTAATAAAACTTAAAAATTTATTAATGTTAGGAATGAATACAGTTCCTCTAGTCATCACATTATCAATACTTGCACTGCATTTAGAATTGTTATTTTCCATTTATATTTTCACCCAGGTAATCAAATGAAGGCATTTTTAATAATCTATTTTTCAGAGCAGGCTGATTGATTATAGCAAATGTAATTTCCCATCCTACTTGAAGATCCATTTTCATATTACACAAAGCATTTGAACACTGAGTTAGCGCAGGATAGTAATAGCATGAAGATAATGTTTTTCTATAGGAGGGAATAATGCTAGCTCTTCTATTTTATGATATTCTGTAGAGGTCATATATGAGTCCTTATATTATCTATCTTCCCCAATGATGCTACGAGGCCATTACAAACTACTTTCTGCCTAGATTTTCTTAATAATGGGCAGAAGAGTTAGATACTTGTATTGGTTTGCAGGGACAGCAATGAAAAAGTACCACAGACTGAGTAGTTTGAACAACAGAAATTTATTGTGCCAGAGCCCTGGAGAATAGAAGTCTTGGATTAAGGTGTGGATGGGTGGGTTTCTTCCGAGGGCTGTGACAGGAGGATTGGTTCCAGGCCTTTCTCCTTGGCTTAGAGATAGTCATCTTTTCTTTGGGTTTTCATTTTATCTTCCCTCTGTACTTGCTTGTGTCTATGTTTTATCCTTTTACAAGGATACTAGTCATATGAGACTAGGGCCCATCCCTGTGACTTCATTTTAACTTGATTAACTCTGAAAAGACTCTGTCTTCAAATAAGATCACATTCTAAAGTACTAGTTCAGATATCAACATGATTTTTGAGGGGATGTACGTCAACCAAGAACACCTGATTTTACTCTATTTTGCTCTGTCATTAATCTTTGAGGTATTCAAGGTGTCAGGGAAGGCGTCTTAGAGGTGACAACCTACAGAATAAATGGAGGAGTGGACAGTGATGAGAAGATACATTTGGGGATAATTGCATAAGGCTGTCCTCTGAGCCTCTTACAAACCTTAAGTTTCATGCATCTATTTTAAGACACTTGGTTCAATGTACTATAGGGAGTGGTCTAGAAGAATGTTGCTTGCTAGAAAACAGTTGTTGGGTTCCTTATGTGTAAGAAGTGTTGTGTTAGATACTGTGGAGGCACAGAGATGAACATAATGTCATTCTTGCCCTGAGAAGCTGTAATCTGTCCACATACTTAGAGCATTCTCTGAGCTATGTCACACCTCTATGGAGCATGTGAGGCTGCTACCTCTACTAACTCTGTCGCCACTGGAATAGTACAAATAAGCTTTTGTTTTCTCTTTAAAACAGAAATTGCCAATTTTTCCCTCCCCTCCTGTGCAGGTATTAATCATTCAAGCTTCACTGTTAAAAGGACAGCGTTTATTTAGTGGGTCAGTGAGCACCAAAGCGATTTACTGATATTATTACATTTTGATATCCATTGTCAAGTTTGCTAGAGACCTAATTTGCTCTTCTATGCTAAAATTCCTGAGATAATGTTTTTTTTTTTAAATAGCTAGAATTTCTCTGACAAAATATGTTAGATTGTAGAAAAGATCTTTTAGAACACGGGAAGAGGGTAGTAGCTTGGTCTTATGAAGAGATGGCCTTTTTTTTTTGTCAAACATAGTTGGTTTCATTTATGACTCAATATGAAAAGACAGGTTCCTAAAGAAAGTTTCCACATTTTCATACTGTTCATAAATATTTTAGTTTGATTTTACTTAGTCCCCAAATGAATAACTCATGAAAGCATTTGATTTTAAACCATTAATTGTCACAGATTCTAAACCCTGTGTAAGAGTCAATGGATATAGCATTATTATAAATTATAAGGAATCTTAGCAAGATTCCCATTGTCATCGAACTAGTTAAAGCCAGTGAGGCAAGGACTAAATTGTTGTGACATTTTCTCAGCCGCACTATTACCTGTCAAATTGGAAAAAATTCAAGGCATCAGGACAAGCTTACGTATTGATGTGCTCACTCTTGTTATTAATTGAAGTAAATGGATAAGCTTGTCCATCAACAGTAACAAACACATCTGCTCATTGTTAAAAAAAAAAATCTCCTTAACCTTCTGTTTCTTACAGGTCCCTGGGATTTGAAAAATGCTTCGTTCTCTATTCAAGAACCATGATGACTATTGTGTTTGTTCTACACTTTTTTTTTTTTTAATTTGCTGACAAAGTGAAATATAGAATACTGTATTCGCTTATTTCATGTTTGGCTCACAATGGATTGAGTAATATAAAGTAGGACATGGACAAATTACAAAAACCAGAACAAACAGGGTCCCTAATAGTCTTATATAACTGCAAACACTCTACATCTGCTTTAATCCATCATCTTCTTTGCTCCTCACATCAAATAGTGTGGTTTTTCTCTCTCTGATTTTTAAGTAAAAGAGAAAGTTTTCCATACTGTAAAACTGAAAAACTTTTGATGGGAAAGTAACTCAAAAAAAATGAAAAGGGGGCAATCTCTTTGGTTATTTCATTTGTATGAGTCTATTAACTGCAAAAGTACATTGCAAGCTGTGATAAAGCAAAGCGATTCTAAAGCTTCTTTTGCCCGAACAAGGTGTTTGTGACAATATTTCATTGGCATGAAAATAAAGAAGTCATCTCTAATGCATTGAGATGTGCAAGAATTTTCACCACAGTTGGTTAAAGACTACCAGCAAGCTAGGCAACAAATTAATGTCTTAATTTTTAAAAAATGCAGCCAAAGGATTAGTTTATGTTCCTCTGAGACTTTTTAGGGTAATAGAGAATGGGACATTTATTAGAGCAGGATGAAAGAATGCACCAAACATCAGGCTTTTTTTTCTTTATTGTAGTGATATTAATGAAGACGACTGTTTTTATCCTGCCTTCTGACAATATTTAGAACTTCTACTGAAGGGTTGGAATAATAATTCCAAAGTGTCTCAATGTTTGCAAAATATTTGCTACCAAACACTGTGAAGCCACAGAAAGTGAAAAGGCAATTAAGATTCACTAATGCAACATGTCTTGTTTCGTACAGGAAAATAAGACAGCTGAAAGAAAAGTAGTCACCCACTAGAGAGGATGGGGGAAATTTTACACATAAAAATGAAAGCAGAGATGGTTTAGAAGTTTCTCCATATGTTTTTATGCATGATGGTATTGAGGAGTCCTTCCAAGTTTGACAAAACTCAGAGTCCTCCTGAAGCCTGAGCAGACATGAGTGCTGATGACGAGGGCAGAAGTAAAAGATTAAGCCTTGTCTTTCTTCATCCCTATGCTCCCTTTTGTGTAATCCTAATTGGCATTTTCTTTCCCGTTCCAGAAGAGTCTCCTGAGCTCCCTAAGGCTCTGCCTCGAGCTCCAGATTGCGGCCTTCGTAAATAACGTACATAAAGAAGGGCTGTTAAGCTCTTGTTGAGTTATTTTTGTTTTGCACTTTGCACCTTCGGTGCATATGAGAACTACTCCCACACCATTTCCTGACAAACCAAATCTTGCTGTGAAGGCTGAAAACGTTACTCAGTTGCACCCTATTTTTAGGACTTGTAATGAAGAGAAAATGTGGTGTTATAACACCCATCCAAATGCTGGCGCACCCCAGTAGACGGCTGCAGAGTTTTAAGAGCTAATGTAGACAATTTATACAAAAAAGACCAAATTGTGACCAATTCTGCAGATAAACAAACAACAGATCACTCAGAGTGGAGATGCGGTCTAGCCATGAATTGAAAAGGCCCAACTTGGTGCTATTGAAGATCACAGATGGCCTAGAATAGCAACAGCAGTTACCCAGGAACTGGACTTGGGAGATGCTAATTTTAGTATTAAAAGAGGAGCGTGGAAGTAAATCCAAAAATCTCTGCTACTGCTTAGGAAATCACATTCTAAAATGCCTTTTACTTTCCAAATAATAACAGCGAACTTTTATTGAGTGGTTACTGTGTGCCAGGCATTCTCATACATGCTTTATATATATTAACTCATTTTAGTTCTTCCGCCAACCCTATGAGGGAGGGACTATTATTACTCCTATTTTACTGTTGAGTAAACTCAGTCACAGAGGGCTTGATCACATGGTCAAGGTCTCGTAGGCTGCCAAGAGCAGAAATCCAGCCCCACGCAGCTCTTGCTGCTGCTTGCCTTTCTTCTGACCTTCTTACTGCTATGGAGGTTGCTTCGAGAAGCTACCTTCCATGTTCTTGGTAACTCCATGCGCCTTCCTCTCACTTCCTCACACCTGTGAGAGAAGGCAAACAGGTATAGAAGAAAAGGGAAAAACTAGAATGTGTGCTGGTTCCAAATGTCAGATGCTGGTGGAATTTCTACAAATCTGAGACGTGTGTGCTTGATGATGCAGGGTATGCTACTGATGGGCCACAAACAGTGCTTTTATCTTGTTGAATACATGCTGATTAATCTCTAACCCTCAGCTCTATAGACTCTGCCACTGGAAACCCTTGGGATTCTAGACCTGATCAGAATCTGACCTTTGTGTCCCTTACTTCTCCCCATAGATTTGCTCTAAGTCTAAACAAGCTCGAGCTTCAAGGTCCCTAAGTAACATAGACCCTTTCTAAGTCAATGCAAGTGAGTCAAATAATGTGTTCCCTTGCTCATACGTGTTAGTAAAATTGACAAAAAGAAGCTATTTTACTCGCAATTGGTTAAGACTACCATCTCTTCTGTGTAAACTTCTCCAGTGGCACCGGAGTGGTTCAGGTATTTGGGGGATCCTATTAAGAAAAGATGAGTTGAGATTTAAGTACATTTAACTTAAATAGAATTGGTTATATTTAGTGGCATGAAGTTCCTTCTACATTGTTACTGCTAGCCCTTCAAGTAGAAATGACCTCTAATGATGTTCTAAACCCCATGTGCACTGACTCGTGCAGTGTCATCACGAAAGTGCAAGGCTGGAGGTCATACCCCCGGGTGAATGTGTGCTATGGTACCCAGGACAGTATAGTGTATGGCTAGTGGAAAATAGCGAGTTGTGAACTGTGCAGAAAAAAGTTAGACCACTCAGTTCCTCAGTGTTGTGATGTTTGTGGTACTTGTAAGCTGTTTTCCATTTTTACGTTATGTTTACAATTTATAATTTTTTGTTTCTAGATAAATACTTCCATGCTAAAGATTTTATTCAAACCTTTATATTCTTTTCCTTAAATAATCTTCCCCAACAAATTGTATAAGATCAAGGCAAAATGAAACTTAGATATGCTCCTGCTCACAGCAGACTAGTGTATAAATCCAGAAAAACAAATCATCAATTCACAATGCTAAACATAAATGTTAAGTGAAGACCTACATTGACTTGTTTAGCATATTTGCTTCCTTCTGGGCAAGATATATTCTCCAGGTATATTCTTCAAGATATATTCCTTGTTTGTGAAGAACAAGGAATACATGAGTTGAAAGATATTTTCTTGATTGAAATGTTTAATGGCAGCAAGTTCTGCTGGTTAAATGCAATGCTTTTTAAAGCGTGGTTCTAGGACCAAGGGCTGGGAAATGGTTGAAAAATAAACTCGCAAGCTTGACTCCAGACCTTCTGAATCAGGAACTCTGGCGGTGGGGCCCAACAATCTGTGTTTTAACAACCCCTCCACTTGACTTTGATGCATGCTATCTTTTGAAAAACATTGGTCTCTTTTTATAGCAGTGAAATGAACATCAGACTGGCAGGCCACTCTCCTCAGAAAAGATTTGCCTAGACATGTCAATATTTGTTTATCTGATTCTTGATTTTCTATGTTCTCAGTGAAGATCTTCTCTTCTCCTTGTTATCAAACCCTATGTGCGAGGGCCAACTTTGCATATTTCTGTGTCAATCCATTAGGCTATGGCCCCATCTAATTCTCAGAAAGCATCCTGTTTTCCTCCTCATTTCCAGCTTCTGGAGAGTCACCTCCCTGTTGTTTCCATACACAGCAGACCTCTGACATTTGTAAGCAGTATGATCAGAGTCGTTCGTAAGTCCTCTCATTATGATTCTAACACAAAGTATTCATGAAACTGTACCTTGACTAGTACCTTGACTAGTACTAGTACCTTGACCTAAACTGTTCAACTGAGTTACTCACTAGTGACCTGGAATTTGTAGAACAGAAGCATAAACCTGACCAAAATGCCAAGCTTCCTACTTTGTTAAAAATTGGAAGATTGGGTCTACTCTTCTCAATTCTTCTGTAAGTATGACCATGAAGCTGTTTTCTTCTTAGGTAGACAGATTTCATCCGTGTACCTAAAACCTTTCTTGTCTACAGGCTGTTGTAGGTGTTTAAATATCACACTGCAAAAATAAAAATACATCTTAAAACCCTAAAAGTTGGTTTGGTATTCATACTGGGTGCCTATTGCTTTATGTAAATTTTGAAGGGGTATCTAAACATTTGATGACATTTCATTTTCTGCCAAAGTCATATATTTTTTCATCTATCTTTACACCATAGATGAACCATTTCTTCAATTTTCAAAAAATATTCCTAGGTTACTTCTTGATCAATTTTCACACTGTTGAAATACAACCTTTTCCTAATACCAGAAACCTGCAGAGGTTAAGGCATTGGACTATATATTTATAATGTCACTCAAAACCAGGAAGGCAGAGGATACTCTGCTAGCATTGAGAGGTACAGGAGAAATGTAGCAGTCAAGTTTTCTATTTCTTCATGATTCAGTCTTGGTAGATTGTATGTTTCTAGTCATTTATCCATTTCTTCTAGATTTCCAATTTGGTGGCATGTAATAGTTCACAGTGGTCTCTTATAAGCCTTTTTATTCCTGTGGCATTAGTTATAATGTCTCCCTTCCTCTCTGTTGGGGATCTGACCCCTCAGCCCCACACCTATGCAGCTGTAGAAATGACTGAGAATCTACCTTGAGGAATAAGGGACGCATGGACTGTCAGAGAGGGCAAAATCAGAAGGTATGAGGGCCGGTTTGCTTTTTTTTGGTGGAGGAAAGGTATACTTTTTTCTCCCTACAGTGGTGGCAAGGCAGCCATTGACTGTGATCCTTTGCCAATGGAAAGCATAAGGGGAAAAACTGAGGAAGCCAAGAAAACTCCTAGAGGACCTACCATCTTCACATGAGTTCTGTTAACCTGAAGTGCCACTCTTGGGTGTGAAGTAAAGACTGCATTTCCTATCTTTCATGAGAGCATACTGACTGACTCCTGCACAAAGGTAGACTTTCCAATCTATCCCCCAGCCTGATGACCAGATTCCATATTCCATAAGGAGCTTGATGATCTCACTAAAAGAAAAAACATGGTTAGCAATATGTTTCATAGACAGTATAATACATGTAGTAAATGTTTGGAACTTAAGAGTTTAGAAATTTTATTTTATTTTATTTTATTATTTTTTTTTGAGTTTAGAAATTTTAATTTTGCTTTCCTTGACTTCCAAAGATGGATAAATACATTTTTTCATATTTTTCTCTCATGAACAAGCTTTTCTTACTCAGGCTCAGAACCTAGTATGATCAGATCCAGTTACACTTTGAATTAAAATGGCTTTTGGCAAATCTGAGAACTAAGCCACCGGTCACAACATCATTTCTTCATAAAAATATGTTCCATATTTTAAACAATTAACTGAGAAACTCAATTTTGGACCAAAAATATTCATTATTCATTATATATAGGATAGGAATGGCTTTTGTGAGGTGATGATATGTATCTTTAAATTCACAACCCATGTCCAAGAAACACATACTTGGCCAAAAAAGTCCATGGCTCATATTTAGGTCATACAGACATAAAGGAATCAATAAAATACAGAGATATATATTTTTTGTTCTTGTTTTTATCACATTCACTGCTTACTCTACAAAATATTGCAAGAATAGCTATAAGGTAGATATATTTATGCACTTAAAGTTTTTAAGTTGTTTTCTTTTACTCTCCCTAACTTGGAAAATTTTTGTTAGGAAAATCATGCCTAAAAAGTGGCTAGGAGAGAAAAAAAGAATAGTGGACTCAAATAAATGAGATTCTTAAAAGAAATTACATCGTGGTATATTGGAGAAAGCATTGAATCAAGAGCTAGGAAACCTGTATTATTATTACTGTAGCCTAGCCATGAAGTAGTCTAGAAGATTCTTTCACCATTTGCTTAACTCAGTGGTTCCTGTTTGATTTAATGCACTATTAAATGATTTTAAAAAGGAATAAGGTGTAAACAAAAGATTATTCTATATGTTGCTTGATAAGAATAGCAAAAAGTATACTATTTACTTCATGATTATTTCATTTTATGTGAACACTTAAGAAAAATAACATGAAATTTTTAAATATAAATTTAGCTTCATAAAATCTCATACCATTAAAACATTTTTATTTTACCATGGACCAATACAAATTTGTCAAGTGTTGTCACTGATCTTTAGGATGGCATTTAGACAGCACCATCTTAACCTACACGCTCTTCAGTTTCCTCATTGGAAAGATCATAATTCATCTTTGTCATTATTTAATCTAACCCTCTCATTTTCCAAAGAGGAAACTGAAGAGCATTAGATTAAATAATCTCAAAGATGAATTACAATTCCAAAATTTGATTTCATGACTACTTCATGAAAGAACTATCTCAATTCTTCACTTATTACTTAACTGATTAAAATCACAGTTCTTACCATGTCCTTTATTATCATGTACCTTACCTATAAGCACTGATTGTGATATAATTACATAATCAAATTTTACCATATTAGTAGTAGCAGTGAAAATTCAGTCCTTAAAGTCTTTGGGCATAATAGGCAATTAGACATTACTGCATATGGGATTAACCATAACTATATTAATCCTCAAATTAAATATTTTTCTATGAAGTTTAACATTGAGAATGTCTTCTTATTTCAGGAAATAACTTAGGTTTAAGAAGATAAAAAGATAGTTGAAATTATATTCTTGCCTTCCATAAATATCCCTTAATGGATTTCTATGGTTTGTGAGCACTTATTATGAATCAGGTAGCATCAAACAGTATCTTGTTTAATCATATAACTTTATAAGGAAGATGGCATTACATCTAATCTATAAACAAAGTTTCAAGTTAAAAAAGAAGTTCAAAGTCTCAAAGTAATGGTAGACTGGGATTCAAATCTTTCTGTATTGTGAAAGCTACCTCGGTTCCCTGTTGCTATTTCCAAAATTCATACCGTTGACTTCCTCCGACAAGCTTTGTTCATCTAATTCTCTCTCCTTAAAATCGTTTACCTTCTACTACTTCTCCTACTAAAGCTTTATCCATTCCATTCCAAATGTCATACCCTTTGCACCCCAAAAGGAATTGTAATTGTTCTCTTTTTTCAAAATCCTGAGAGTTTGAAATCTGTCTTTCTTTTGGCATTTTCCTCATAAACCCCTATACTTCAATCTTCTCTGCTATCTTTCTGTCTCTTCCTAATTGAAGATAAGTATTCTAAAGAGTGTGGTGACTGTCTCACCAGAATAGTGTATGAGCTCAGTTACAATGTGGTCATCTTGTATCTACAGAAACCATGTGAATATGAATGGAAACAAAAGGGAAAATAGAAAAGTTTCTAAGGATCAAAGGTAGTGAAGTCTCCACACAACCAAAGCTACATTGTGACCTTACCAGTTTCTTTACTATTTTGCATCTTATTGTTCCAATGGCCAATCCAGTTTTACAGATTTCCCATCTTGTGTGGGAAGGCAGGTAGCTAGCTCCCATACACCATTCAATTTTCCTCAATCTCCCATTTCCTGAAAGCTGTCACAAGAGTTTACCATCCCTGGAATCTAGTATAAGGGAGATCCTCAATGATGAATAATCAGTAATATTTTTGAATCATAGCTGAGCTGTGTTTCAATCTGAAGTTTATCAAGCTAAATAGATAATGGTCTTGTGAGAAACTCTTCCACAGGGATAAGGAAGGTGCACAACTGTTTTTCAGAACATGTGAGAGTCAGAGATAACTGGTCTGAGGAAAGTAACAATACATTAAATTTTAAGCCAAGGAAATAAAACCCAGGGAATGATCTGGAACTACAAACTGGAAATAGGAACATTTGAAAGCTAATATGTGAATCGATGTTACCTTTTAATATACCTCTAAACAATTCATGAGGTTCATGACAAGAGCTGACCCCCGTTATAGTTCTCTTTTCTCTAGTTCTTTTTAAAAAATCCTATTTCAAGTTTCTGTGAAGCAGTGTGTGGTAGAGAAATGCTTGATTTGAAGTACTTTAATGGGTAACATGCTCAGATATCCACATACATAGTGACTGGAAGCTGCAAATGAATTCTCTTAGAGCTATCAAAAACAAGAACATTTCCAACTCCTGTAATTATAATCTGTCCAGCTCATTCATGTTAAATGGCTAAATATGGAATTATTAATAAAGTGTAAAGATCTATTAAAACCGTAACCTATCATTTAGAATTTAAGCCGTCTCACGGACTCAATTCAACAATATCATCTATGTGATCTATAAAATTGGAAGAAATGCTGTTGTTGTTTTAAGTCCAAATAATTTTATATGCACCTCAACTGTACACATTTTGAATACCACATTGACATTTGTGAGCAGAAAGATTAGATGTCAGTGGCCTCTTACTTCTTCTTACTCATGAAAGCTTTTGTTGAAATGTCTGTTCCTACCTCACTCATTAGAACTAGTACTGTTGAGTGGCAAAATCCAGAAGCTGGAAGAGTAAGGGAGGGGAGATTGGTCTTTGAGCACCAGCAGAAGTAAACCCAAATACAGAAGGACATAGTTGAAATAAAACAAGGGGAGGAGATTTTGTTGAAGTTATTCAAGCTGAGTCTGACTAATGGAAAATCCGAACTGAGAAAAGGCTGGAATTTGGCTATATGAGTTAAAGTTTCCAATCTTCCAGTGACTCAGAAGAATTTAAAATGTTATAAGAGGGGAGAGCCTAGGCCTCTAAGGTTTGTCTTATGCTCAACTTCCTGAAAAGCTTTACTTCACTTAGTCTTAATTGAAATCATTAAAATTCTTACTGTGAATATTCACCACCAAGGAACCAATGTACAGAGAGGTAAAGGTCATGGGCCTTTGAAGATTAGAAAAAAGAAGTCAATAATTATGAATAGAAACAAGCATTAAACAGAATGTTCACTGCTAAGAAATACAAACTAAATGTACATGATTTTCATACATTTGTAACTCAATTTATTTGAAGGATAAATTTCTAAGTTGCCAAGAAAAATACAAAAATGTTAAAAATATTTTAATAAATATGATATGCATTGAAACATACTCATGTTTCTTATATGCTTCCCATAAAACTTTCCCCCTGGGAAAATACCAGCCTGAAATAACATTCACTTGGCTCAGATTTTTATGGGCGTTGGGTATTTATTGAATAGCCTTCATTTATTTTGAAAGCTGGAAGCCCAGTATTGCTTTCAGGTGAGTTGAAATGTGATTTGATAAAGAAGGAAGTTCTCAACTTAACTAGTGTCTATTTTGAATTTAATGGCTTATTTTATTAATAACTTCCTGGTATAGACAGGCTCATTTTTTTTTTAAATCACAATTCCTAATTGGACAGTTAATCCTATTTTTTGCATGGCTGGTCGATTTTAGTACAGTAAGAATCAGAGCAAGTGCTCATTGAATGAATCAGTTGAGGTGTTTGCCTTCTGTCTTCTCTGTGCCCATCAGTCTAGCTAATACAGTCTCCCAATATCTCAGAATAATGGACAATGCTTTTAGGGACCCATGGAAAGGTAATTTTCCCAAAAGCATAATGATGGTACATATGATATCGTCATTAGAGATCTGTGTACTCCCTCCTATTAGTTGCTTTTGCGAAAGAAAGTACTTTCTAGAAATTCTATAGATTGTTACTTATACCTACCTATGAATTAGATTTTTGGATTGCATCATAAGAATGTGGCTCTCTTAAAGTGGAGTTGCTAGAAAGTGAAGCAAGTTATATGAAGAAGAACTGGAAGGCCCAGTAGACTCTACTGCTGGTTTCAGAACTCAACACGAGTCTGCTTCTGGGGGCACAAAACTATCCAGATGGATATCTTCTAGAAGCTTCTTGCAGTGGAGCACTAACAAAAGAAAGCAGTAGGGCTGTGCCTTCAAGGAACATATGCTCATATGTTAAGAACTTTAGATTCACATAGTTCATTTGAATTTTCATTTACCTTCCTCACAAAGATGCCCACTGCAGGAAAACTTCAAATGTGGCCCTCAAGCTACAATAAAGAGCAACAAATGGCTGACTGCAAGGCCTTCTGTCTTCTATCTTGAAGAGAGAACTTTTATCTTAATTTGAGTTTGAAGCTGCAGGTCTATATGGTGGTGAGCATCAGATAATCTCATACCACCTTGGGATAATACAGAACACAGGGAATTACTAGAAATTTGATATTCTTTGTAGGTTGATTCAGACTAAGCCCAGCAGCTAGAAATGCTCACAGAACTGACTAGAAGTTACTCTAGAACATACATCGATTAAGTCACTGAGCACACCGCTTACTTCTATGGATTTTTTTTTTTGTGCATGAAGGAGCGGTATGTTGATGTACCCGCTGGCAAATCTCCTTATCACAACTTTGAATAGTGCTGATTAAATAATCATAAATTAATCACAAAATCACTACCAAAAAAACCCCACACAATATGGTCAGCATCTTTCAAAAGTGGGCACGTCCCACTGAATTGGCAAAAAAAATAACTCATGAACTACTGGGGACTATGATATTCACAATTTACCACGTGAGGACCCTGGGAAGCATGGATCTTATTCAACCATCCCGCATATTCATCCAAGATCAAACACAGACACTTCCCCATTACACTATTTCCAACACTCCTCAGGAAAATTATATCTGATGAATTATATTTCACATTTAGTTGGACATACCTATATCTCAGAGAGGTACTTCTCTCCTCTCCCTTACTTATAAAGTACCTTTATTCTTGCTCATTCAAAATTCCTTGCCTCCAAAACTTCTCTGTCCTCACTCTCATTATCCAGGAACAGGTTTGATTCATCTTTCTTCTGGCTTAGTGCTATAGGCTCCCAGGTGGTGTTCCCAATCACCTTATAGTGGTACTTGTGAAACATAATAAATTTTGACTGTTATTATGGCACTCATAGCTCCTTACACACAAATCATATTTCATGCCTGGGTGGCTCAGGGGTTGAGTCTCTGCCTTTGGCTCAAGTAGTGATCTCGGGGTCCAAGTTTCAAGTCCTGCATTGGGCTCCCCGCATGAAGCCTGCCTCTCCCTCTGCCTATATCTCTACCTTTCTCTCTGTGTCTCTCATGAATAAACAAATAAAATCTTTTAAAAAGTTTTTAAAATGAACTGTTAGCTAGAGATATAAATTGGCTTGTGTTATCTTTGTGGGCTTAAGTATTTTTGCTTTCATTCCACCACAAAAAAACATCGACTCAGTAAATATGAAAGAATGGCCTAAAAAAGGGACATTTGTACTGCATTTTGCAGCATTTACTGAAAATTTTTACTGCATCAATTACTGCAAATTGAACTTGGTTCTGAGATTCTAAATCAATGCCTAAACCTCTTACTTGTTGTTGAGTCTATCAGTTTTAGAGATATTGAGATGCTCTTTGGATGTCTTACAGCTCAGAGCAGAAGAATGAGTTGGTGAGGCAGGTTTCTATCAGCGGCATGTTTCTACACCCAGCACAACTCAGCTTCAATCCCAGTGCTTTTAGGAAGAAGCTGAAAGTTGTCAAGAAAAACAAATGTACAGATCATTGACATCTGCCCAAGAGAACAACTGGAAAAACTGGAAAAAGCAAACAGAGAGGGGTATGCAGGTTATCCACACCTGTAGTCACTGACAGACAAATCCCATGGGTTAACTGTACAAATATGGCCACAGATTTTTAGACCCCCTTACTGGACTTCAAAATCTAACTCAGACTGATTCTATCAGATGCTGGGCAAAAATGCCATTGCCTGAACCCCAATTTGTGTGCCTTCCTAGAGTGGCAGCAAGAACTCCAAAATAATGAGTACAGAAGTGAGGCTTCAGGAGGCTTTCAGTAAGCTTCATAGAATACTGCTAGGGTCATTTGTCCTTTTATTCAAAGCATAAATTAAAAGTCAAATCAACATTCATAGCAAATGAACTGGATCAGTCCCTAAAAAATATATTATTTTTGCTTGATCAGTAGAATAGCTGGAGAAGGCAGAAAGGGGAATGGGAGGCGTGAGGGGGAGAGGGAAGGACAGAAGAAAGACAATGAGACAGAGAGAGAGAGAAAGAGAGAGAGGAGAGAGAGAGACCTGGAAACCATTTTACAGTAATATTTTGGTTTAGATGTAAGAGAGTTAGAGAAAATCACTTTCTCATATCATAGATGGCTAAAGAAATTTCACCCAAGCCACGTCTGTCAAAAGAATATCTGCATGCACTAAGTAGTTTCTGGGGAGATGGGTCTAATGGTGAATAAGAAGACAGTGAGAAGGGTCTGACACTTGAAGGGTCTTTGACAGCCCGTGGCTGATTGCTGATAGCGTTAGAATAGACTTATTATCAGCGTCTATGCACCTTATCAGAACGAACATGCCTCTTTGAAAATTAAAGTATATGAAAAAGGACATCTTGTATTTCGTTTTTGATAGTTTTCCCTAAAATGCACATTTAAAAGAAATGGGAGAAACTCCTTATCATCTAAAGGACTTTTTCTACTTGATTGATTAAGTTCTCTTCTCCCCCTTTATGCACAGGGTGGGGGTGGCAGTTGGGGGGATGAAAAGGCCCTGAAACATCCAGGGGTGGGGGGGAAAAGGCACATTGTTGGTGTTATTCAGTACCAGAGTAGGAAAATCAGACTGGAAGATTTGAGATCTGAAACAAGGAGTTTCATAAACCAGAAGAAAAAACACAAACAGCAGGGATTTTTTTAAGCTTGCTTTGTTTGTTCCTTTGTTAATATCTTGCTCTGCTAGGTTTACAAATCCTAAATAAATAGAAATTAGTGCTCCTTCCTTTGCAGTCCATTTGCTTTAGATGTTTGCCGTGAGGGACATTTGTGTATTCTGCTAATGGCTGCAGCAGAGTGCTGTCTCATTTTCATTCTGGCAAAAAAAAGGCCGTCACCATGGTTACAGTTTCATTTGCTCGAGAGAAACTGATGGCTGTTAGTGATCCCATCATAAGCAACTTCTGTCAGATTTCTTATCAAGTAGACATATTTTGACAAAGTGAAAGATAACACCGTAATAAGAGAACGGAGTTGCTACTCTATGTAATGAACCATTTAGCATTAAATGAAATGTGAAACCACATTTTAAAAACTGAAGGTGGGGAGAAAAAGTAATATTTATAATTTACACACACACACACACACACACACACACACACAAAAGGAATACTCCACAGTGTGTAATGATAGCTTGTTTTCTTTCTGTTGTCCCAGTAACTCCAGCGGGATAATGTTGATTTATACTGGGGCGGGGGGGTGCCTCCACAACCACCCTGCAGCCACACGGGGCTTACCCGGGAGGATATTAAGGTTCTCCTTTGCCCATTTACCTTAGTGGAGCCGAAGGCAATGCCAGGAGCCAAACGCTAGGATAGAAGGTCTAAATATTCTGATAAAAGACCTAGCAAAACATTTTGCCCATTGCAGACTATCAGTTTGTCTTGCTGTGCAGAGGGGATACTCTAATACCAACATGGATCATCAGGATCAATTGGGGCACCTTCATCGTCTGTGTTTGTAAGCCATGGAGTATTTCCAAAGGATGGGCAAGATGACACTTGCTGATAAAACCACAGAGGAAAAAAATACTAGCCCCAAATAGTACCCACCTGAATTTCAGTGGCTGCACCCAGACTTAGGCCACACAGAAAAGGTGGGGATAGGAAGTCCAGGTTAGAAAAATATGAATTTAAGACCATCAGGCAAAACTCCTGGCAGTGTGACCTATCTAATTGCAAACTAGGTATCTGATGGGCACTGTCGATGTTATTTTCTCTAAGGACAAATGAAAGTGGAGACTGACTTCACAGGAAAGTCCCCTAAGGAAAAGTCCTTAATGTCTATTCTTTCTCTGACTTTTACAGTTTGACTCTGTCTTGGCTTCAAACCCATGTAATGATAAACAGAGTAGGTATTTTATATTTCAAGGGGAAAAAAGTGATGGCTCTCTTATGTGCAAGATAAAAGGATAGTTTCCCTGTGATTACTAGCCCTGCTGGTATGCAGGTGTGGTACTGCTCATTAAAAGGCCTATTTGAAAGAATTCTCATAGACTTTGGGTACTGGGAAGATAAGATGCAACATATCCTTATTACTTTTCTGCACGTTGCTTGTGCAAAATTTTTCACTACAAATTAGTGAAAACCAAGGGGGTAAGATGCACTTTTGAAGTGTATTTTGTTTCTTTTTCCGGTTTAAAGGATTGCACTGTTCTATTTTATTTCATTTCATTTTATATTTTATTTAACTTGTCAATGAGGGCAGTAATGCGATTAGGGAGTACAAACTTTGCCCAGCAGAATCACTTCCTGAGTATGAGGTTCTCCAATTTTCAATGTCTTAGTCATGATATCTGTGTGTGTGTGTGTGTGTGTGTGTGTGTGTGTGTGTGTGTCAGAGAGAAGAGAGAGAGAGAGAGAGAGAGGTGAAGACAATCATGGAAACCACTAGTTGTTAGTGTGACAATGAGAATCACCAAATCAACAGCCATTAATAGAAACCTACTACTACAGCTAGCGTTATCTACTATCAACCAGGTACTTTAGAAATCAATGTGTTTCTTTTATAATTTTGAAATGATCAGTCATTATTAGTCCCTTCTTCAAAATATAGTATTGCAAGAAGTTTAACAAGTCACACAGTATTGGCACCTTTTAAAATCCATTTCTAAACCTGTCTAACTAACATGACAGAGTGACACAGTGTTTTTAATGAACATAAATATAATTCCTTATTTGCCTTGCCAAGGGAACCCTAAAACTCTTACCTGAATTTCACTTGTAAACTTTGAAGGAATGTTTTTCTTAATCAGTCTGATTTAAAAGAGCTGTCTTATTATTCACTCAGTGGCGAATCAAGAACAGGGATCCTGCTTTCAAAGATCATGTTACATCAGGTGGCCTATTAACCAGAATAACATATGATTTTATTTTCATTCAAAGGATATAATACCTTAGATTTATAGAGTGCAAAAGAGCACAGATCACTTTATGAACATTATCCTACTGACAGCTCATCTATGTTTACCTAACAAAATGTGAACAAATGGGATATACAACTTGCAATATCGTTCTCCCTCAATTACAAAATAGAGTTGTTCCTGAAAAGTTGAGCATAAATCCCAATTTTTCTGGTCATATACAATAAATTGGAGATTGCAAAAGAAAAAAAATGTTCAATGGAAAAAGCTGTAGGCAAAGAAAATAGCAAAATGGCACAGGATCGTGAGCCGGCTTTTGCCCCAAGGACATCTGCTCTTGGCATGGTTTCCAGGATGGGAAAGGAATTTCTTGAATCAAAAATGTTCAATTTAATATTTCTTTCAAATAAAGATATATCTTGCATTGTCTCTCTGCCCACTCCCAGCACAGGACTATCTATATACTAGCTGATCTGAGAAGCTGTCAAGCTAAAATAAAGGATCATGGTAGGTGATGACATTGAAACAGTAGTAAACTCCACTTCAAAAAAATATTCTGAATTATACAAGAATCTACTCAGTATATATTTGTATTACTAAAGTAGAAAACAAGCCTTAAAGAGAAAATAAACATTAGAAGGGAAGATTTACCCCCCTTGAGAGACTCTCAAAGTTTCTTACAGAGTTGCCATTTTGTCATAGAAGTTTCCATGAACCTAATTAGGTTATATTCCTCAACCTTTAAGAAAAAAAAATCCTTCTTATTTTAAAATCTGTTCTAACCATTTCTTTTAAAAACAGTGTTTTTTCTATTACTTTTCATGGTAAATGCACAATATTTCATTTCGTTTCTTTCTTTCTTTTTTTTTTTAAGAGAGAGAAAGAGCAAGAGGAGGAGCAGAGGGAGAGGGAGAAGCAGGCTCCCCGCCAACCAGGGAACCCGATTTAGGGCTTGATCCCAGGATCCCAAGATGATGACCTGAGCTGAAGGCAGACACTAAACTGACTGAGCCACCCAGGCACCCCAATGCACAATATTTCTAATTATTAATAATATTATTGCAAAAGGAGAATCAATTTTTTTGCATGTTTAAACACTTGCTTTATAAATGGTCTTATGGGATACCTAATTTCAAAAAAATTTTAAAGAATTTCTTTAAAATGCTGTTTGAAAACTTTCACTTTAGATTCTGAAACATCATTTTTCAGGACCTTCACCAACAGAAAATCAGGATTCAGGATTTAAACTGAACTTAAGTTCTTTTAAGAATGAAATTAATAGCATCATTAGAATCTAGAAATAATGATTCTAGGTCATATATCCCTGTATTTCCTTAGAAGTTCCAGCCAAAGAAAAAGAAAAAAGAAGATAATTTCAATGTGCAATAAAGTTAAAAAAATAAATTAATAATTACATGTTGTAATTTTATTAAATAGCTTATCAAAACAATGAGTGTCTCATAGTGCATAATGTCCCCCTATAAAACATACTGTTTCTAAAAATATGTGTTCAAGAAGGAAGGTTGATTCCCAAGAAATCATCAAATATTATTTTTGTTAAGTCATACGATTTCATGTTTATTATAATTATGATGGTTGGTTTGCTAAAAGAAAAACCAACTTTATTCACATTTTCAAAGTATCTTGAGCATAGAAGATTAATGTTAGAAAAGGGAATTTGGGGTTTGGCAAATTATATTTCATTTTCAAGCAGAGAAATAACTACAACCCCTTTACCCAAATATAGCCATCTTAATTATTCCTCTACAAGGGCCAAAATCTCTTTCAAGTGTAAGCCAGTTCCTTGAACCTCAACTCGGCAGTTGATATTAAGAAGAATAGTCAGCCCATTTGAATTTTGCTTCTTGAAACCAGTTTTGAAATTTGGCCTCTCATCAAAGGAAGTGAAATTGAATGTTCCAACCAAATTAGCCAGCAGCATCTTTGGTTTGCCCACTTTGACTGATACTTAAAATTGAGAAATTACTTGATGGACCCTTGTTATTTTACTTAATCTACCCATCATGATGAATGATGGCTCCAGTTTTATTTAAACTTGAGCAACTGCAGAAGCGTATTTGGAGAATTATCCTAATCAGCAAAGGTAAAATTGAGATGATCTGAAAGGCATCCACATATTTGCAAAAAGCCTGCTCACAAATTAAAACAAAATAAAACAAAACAATTAATAAGGATCATCCAAAGCACAAACCAAAACATTAGCTGGAGTAAAAAACTAAAGAATTAAATGAAAAAAGTTACAGCCAAGAGAACCAACGGTTAGATATTAAAGCAGAGTTTTCTTCCTGTAAGTTTCAATTTTCTATGAAGTAAGATATATGCAGATTTCTGTTTTTGTTCCTTCTTATTATATTGGTTGTATGGAATGGCATAGGCAAGCCAAAATTTTTTCTGAACTTCAGCTTTATCTCTAAAGCTCCTGGATGGAAAAGATCTTTATGCATCTTTCTATATTATGTCCTACATTCTACATCCTGTTCTATGTGACCATCATAGCAAAAAGGCAGATTTTTATACACCTTGCACTACTTGAAAAGAATTGTCACTGAAGCTACAGAAAAGTGGCTGTAACTTCTAATTCCTGATACCATCTCTTAAGATTGTAGAACAAAATCCAATTTCATAGAGTCTTAGTTTTTGCCAAAATCACATTTAAAGCACAATGACTCTAAATCAGGCCACCTTTTCATCCTAGCTAAAAGGTGATCACTTGTCTGAAGTTGCACTTGCAACAGTCATAATGGAAAATTGTAGAATACCAAAATAGAAACGGAGTGGTATTAACAGATGTGATCTCATCAGGGTTCCATTTGTTAAAGAAAACATTGAATATTAATTAAAAGTTAATTAGAACTAATTGCCAATTAGAAAGAAAAAGTAATTTGAAGCTACTCACAGCCCTTCTATTATTATTACCTTTGAGAATCCTACACACCCAAGGGCTGCCAAGCTACCTTTCCTTCCTCTGCTATCACTATTATGCCCCATCCCGTTAGAGTTAACGCACTATGTTGAACTACAGATTACGGTACCCGAACAGACAATTAATTGCAGCACTCACAGAATACAACCATGAAGCAAGAGTTAGGACTTTGCTGAGATGGAATTCCTTGGGTTGCACAAAAGAAGAAATCCAAAGAAGGAGGAAATGATAATGGAGAATGATGAAGTGATATCGGTAGAGGCTCTTTGCCAGGTGCCTCCCTGCCTCTACCCACCTTCCTCCAGCCATTTACCCTGTTTTTCATTTAGGGATCCATATTTCCTCTGTCTTGAGACCCATGTCTGGGGTGAGGCTGTACCACCCAGAATCCAGAGTAGAGAGGTTCATAATCTAGTCATAAATCAGAGTACAAGTATTAGTCTCTTCCCAGTGACTGACTCACCTTAAGGATGACAAGCTGAATGAAGTTTCTTTTAGAGTTTCCATTAAAGGGTCTCACTCTGTCCTCCTGGAGTTGGCCTGAAAGGTGAAACAGAGAGAATCCAGACTTGCAGAAATGAACCCTAAAGCCAGCTTACCTGGAACTTGCTAACTAATTTCTTCCTTTTTCTTTTTTTAATTAATTAATTTCTTAAAATTTTTATTTCTTTTTTTTTTTTTTTTTTACTCAAGTTAGCTTGCATTGTGTGGTCAGTCCTTGAAAACAGAAAACAAAACAGACAAATGAGCAAAAAACATATTCCAGGGCAGCCCCGGTGGCTCAGCGGTTTAGCGCCGCCTTCAGCCCAGGGTGTGATCCTGGAGACCCTGGATCGAGTCCCACATCAGGCTCCCTGCATGGAGCTTGCTTCTCCCTCTGCCTGTGTCTCTCTCCTCTCTGTGTATTCCCATGAATAAATAAATAAAATCTTAAAAAATCATATTTCAGGACAGCATTTTCAAGTTATTTATAAAAATACATAGTTGCAGAAAAGAAGACAAAGTACTAGTATTTCCCTTAGAGTTTAGGAATATGTACTCTTCCAAGAGAATTATTGTTTGTGTACCCATTCCTAGGCTTTCCTTTGAAGATCTCAGTGTGAGACCCGTGAGGGCTCCTGAGTTTCTATTTCTTATTTGGCGGAGCCCTAATCCAAGAGTGTATTTCCTATGTATTAGATGATGAGAAATTTTCATTCACTGAAAGTACAATTTAAATCATTGATCCAATGGGAAGTCTGTTTTTTTTTATTTTTTTTTAAAGAAGAAGATTTCATGGATCAGAGAAATGTGATTTTGTTTTGCTTTTCAAGAAAATGTTTCCGATTGCATTTCTGTGTCTTCTTCATTTGTGCCCTAGTTTTGAGATTCTGACATTGACCTTGCAAACAAAAGGTACCTATTGAGTGTAAGAAACCCACCAATATTTTAATATGCTTTTAAGTAAGATACAGAAGTAGATGAGTAACATGGATTTGCTTCTCTTCCTTTTTAAGGTCCTTACCTGCTTCATTATGAGTATTCATACAACACATTACTTTTTTTCTTAAAGATTTTATTTATTTATTTGAGAGAGAGAGAGAGAGAGAGAGAGAGAGAGAGAGAATCTGAAGCAGACTTCACCCCAAGCACAGAGCCCAATGCGGGTTTCGATCCCATGACCCTGAGATCATGACCTGAGCCAAAACCAAGAGTCAGACGCTCAACCAGTTGCACCGCCCAGGCTCCCCAACACTTAGACACATATGTTGTTAGGAGGAGAATCATGTCACAAAGATTGCTCCTCTCATTTACCCAATGCCATTACTTAATGAAGTCGTCTTTGTGTCACATTAACATAACACAAATGACCTGACAATTTTAGCTCCAATTAATGACATTAACAAGGAAATTGCTTAGAAGTGATATTAAATGTGCTAATACAGACTTGGTTTGCCTATTGTTAGGAGTTTGAGAAAGTTTTGCCTTTGAAAGAGGATATAAACTTCTAAAATTTGTATTTTTCAAGTTACAGATGAGTTTTTTAGTTCTGACTTTAGGACTCCAATATCTAAATAAGGTAGAAAAAATGAGATTTTTGCCTTTTCAAACATTCTCAACTCAAATGCTGGACTGAGTCCATATATTTAAAAAGCTTGTCGTTTATTAGAAGTATTATTAGTCTGAGCCTTCAGGCAGTTCTAAGAAGGTTATACAATGAAACGAAATTCACATTACTGAATCTAGAAGTTTCATTTTGACCTAAAAGCTCCATCAATGAAGTTTAAATGTGGCACAGAAAGGTTGCTCAGATTTTCAATACCTTAATAGTATTTTTGCCTTGGAGGCTGTAAGAAATATTTAATATTTAACTTATGATTCACAAAGGCAACATGTTTTTTTTCAAGTTTTTATATCTTTTGCTTTATGAGAAGATAGGAAAGTGAATAATCTGATTTCCAGACATAAAACCCTTTCCAATGTGGTACTCTTTAATTCTGATTAATTTAATAGTCTGTTTTACAGGAAAAAAATAAGCAATAAATATATTAAGCAATCAGAATTCTAAGGGAACTCCCCTGAAGTTTATAAAGACAGAATTTCATCTTTAGGATTTTTTCTAGGTATCAGAGGCTTCTGGTTAATAAAAGATACCTGAAATGTATCATATAAATATTAAAATATATGCACACAGCACAAACAACACATGGACTGAGCAACACGATTTAAATTGTTTAGGTCCTAAATATTCCATTCTACATGACATTGCTGCATTTGTATATTTTTAGGGAAACATTTGGAAACACTCTAGGCCTGAGATAGAGCTGAAATTCAGGATTTATCTACATTTTCAGAATAAAATGTACTCTGTCAAATATGTCTGTTTAACACATAGCTAGAGCCATAGTTAATTTATGTTTATAAAATAACTTTATGCCTGGACGTCTTTGGAATATTCTTCTAATATCTCTAATGTCTTGTTGTTGCATTTCTTCTCCTTGATTTCTTGTGTTACTTTAGCCAGATTCAGGTTTTCCATGCCAAAGGCCAGGAACAATGACACAGATCATGTAAAAATGGCAGATAACAGGAGCATCATTTACATTTATGTCTGGAACGCATTTTCGGCTGCCCTCTTCTCCTCTGAACATTTACCTTCCTAATTATGTTTTACTCAGTCTAATCTTTAAATTAATTTGAATTCCCTGAGCTTGCAACTGGCAGTGAGAAGAATGGAGGAGAAAATTTCCTGGAGGGGAGGAGAAATTAGATTAAATCATAATGATCTCTCATGTTCCTCTACCACTTCAGAGTGGATAGCGTGATTTTGCTTATTTTAACTGGGTTGGTCCCCACCATCACGATGTGGATAGAGGAGAACACGTGTTATATAAAAACGAGTGGCTGCCACCTGACAGCATCTGCAAAGGAAAAGCTGCTGTGCCCCATAAGGGTGGAGATTTGGAGGCGAACCAAACCCCAGGCGCTTCATACAGTGACTGGAGCATCATTTGTGCACAGTTAGTATTTGATGAAGAACTGGAAGTTCAATTTCCTGCTCAGGGCTCAGTGCTGGGCCAGCCTGCTGTGTCCCAGGTGATCACACGTCCTCCTGGACAGGGCTGGGTGGCCAAGAGGAGCAGCATCCCAGGACGAGAGCTGCTGAGTGGTCATAGTCTTCTCCAAGTCGGACAGAGGCTGCTGAAGAGTCAAAGTGGAAGTTCGGTCCAGACGAGGTTGAGACAAGCCAATCCATTTCTCACAGGAATTTTAATTCAAAAATAATCAGTTATGGGGGCAGGCACAGCTAAAAGGAAAACCAGAAAAAGGCCCTAAGTTAACATAGAGCGATGAACTTTCTTTTTTTCTCCTATCTATAATATATACATCATATACATATTTTTTTTCTCTTCTATCTATATTTTGCAATCCCTAATTCTTGTATCAACAATATCCCCGGGGAAGATCTGTGACTACAGTTGTGGCTACTACTTTAGTGACACCACATATCCACCCGCAGATGTAGTCTTGAGGAAGTTAGAGTTTAAAGTAGTGTAATTGTTCGGGGAAACAACAATTATGCCATTAAAATATAACATTAATAGCAGGATTCTAGTTACCCTGCAGCGTTGATGTCTCTAGGCTGAAGATGGTTGCTCAGGGTATGTTTTCATTAACTTCTAATTCGAAACTTCAAGAGTTCTGATGATAAATTATTGAGCATCCTTAACATTTGGAAGGGCCTACTGTTTATTTTCTATCTCTATGACACAACAGGTCACTGGCTGCATAATTTTTTAACTTACAGCAGGTGTGAAGAGCATGTTCGGTCGATCCTTTAAATGTGCTTTTCTGATATTTTCATTAAAAGGTTTCATTCTTCGCTGAAGTTATTACTAATAACAAGTCGTTTGTGTTTCAGGGTCTTATATTCATTTTATTTGTGTAATATTTTGTTTTCATGTAGAAGCAATGAATAAGTTTTAAAGCAATTTTATGATTGAATCCATTAAAGATGAAGCAAACAGTCACCCTCACAATCAAATTACTATCATCACTATAAATACATTGGTACTCAAGCACTGAAAATACATTCTTGCATTTCATTTCTCCACCCCTCCCCCAGAGTTGATAAAATCCAGGCTTTACAATAGCAAAGACATCTTCTGCTTTTGGCAGAAATGGATTAATCATATTACAGCTAGCTAGTACCTGTTTCTCATGTAAAAGTAATGACATGCTAACAAAAAGGAGAAATCTAGATATATAGAGGGAAGAATTATGATTAGCTATGTTTGAAATAGAAGTGTATAATTTTCTATGTGCAGTAAAATTTTCTCATGAATTTAAAACCTAGAGGATATGCCATTTAGCTTATCCTGTGTTTCCAAATGTAAAGCACATATATCTAAAGATACAAATAAAGATAATGACGCCATCCATAAATTCATGAAAAAGCATAAAATACTTAATTTTGTTGCTCTCATTTGTAGCATCACTACATCAAAAATTAAATAAGAGAAATATGAACCGAGCTATATAAATTCTGTTGTTATCAAAACAAAAGATTTCTTAGACTCAATTTTCTCTTTGTACTCAAGCAAAATTTCCACCCTTCTGAGGAAATAGAATATGTAATTATAAAAATGTGTGCCATAGTTTCCATGTTACTGTTGAAATTTTGTAGTTTATTTAAAGGTTCCCACTCAAGGGGGTACATTTGGCATTTTGTAGCTTACTTTATATATTGATTCTTTTATTCTGTTCTGATAGAACATGCATATTGCCCAGATACATCGGTAGATAAGACAAAAATAATCATGTTCTTTTGAAAACACTACACAAAACATATTAGTTTAGGGAATAGCTGATGGACTTATAAATGACTGCTCTAGTTAGAAAAGGCATTCTTTTGATATCTTATTAATTTATTTCTCCATATTTGCAGAAAGGATTCTTTCTTTGTGCCTTAATTACACACAGTGTGAAGAAAATACTCTAAAGTGTATTCATCAGAAGACACTGACTCATAAAATATAAGTGGGGCACCCCAAAATGAACATAACATCTGATTCAAATAATTTACTGAAGATATTAGGATGGTTGAAAATATTCTCTTGTGTCTTTGACTCTAAGCACTATATTAAAGTCATCGTGGTTTATAATTTTACCACACTGGAGAAGTCACTCTACAATTAATGCTGCTTACTTATTATAATGAGTCATTGTTTACCATACCAGGCTATTAGTTTAGCTTAGGGTCTTGAGCCTAAAAGCACTATTTTTTGCAAAACACTTAAGGCAATCATAAGTCCATAGAAGCCTTCTGTATAACCTATTTTACTGACAAACAATTACATTTTAGATTGAAGAGGTGAAATGATTAAGAATATTTGACTTAGTTGCCATGACAGCATACATTTTTCATCAGGCACAGTGTAATTACTACAATTTCAATGATGTAAAATCAAGAAAGATGATAACAAACAGCAGAACCGTGGAGATATTGCCATTGCAACCACGTTGCCATGGCAACAGTGATAATAATCCCGGTGATAGATGTTTTCTCTTGCTCTTTCCATTTTGTACGGTTATAACATTCAGAGCCAGTTTTTACCACAGCTTTTTATAGTTTATTAGACTGTCAAAATAGTTTATGAGATGTTGTTGCAAAGGAAATGGCTGAGTTCCGCAGCCTAATAAAAATGCCAAATACTCTGTTTACATACTGCTCCAGCACTTAACAAACATTAAAAAATTGTATGAAAAATGATTTGATATTGTATCTGTATTAATCAATTTGCAAGGCATAAGCTTTGTCACTGAAGGTCAAATGAATAGTTTCCAAACCCTACTTTTGGAGAGCCTTTTTAAAGTTTATTTTTTGACCTGATGCTGGCAACCCCCTTCACCTGGATAGGAGTATAAACTACCCACAGGAAATACTTTGCACAACTGAAAGATAAATAGTTATAGAAAATTAAAACCACATTTGCTTCTCAAATAGTTTTTTGGGGAAATATTTAAAGTTTATGGCCAAGAGTATTCTAAATTAACTTTTTAAAGACAACAATTCTCGAAGCTAAGACCAAAGACAGGGAATGTTAATGGAACAGGCTCAGAAATAAATGTTGTGAGTGTGACTAGTTTGACAAGAGAGCATATAGTAATCCACAATGACACCAAGCTACACAATGTACACACATACCACGTAATGAATATAATTCACCAATATCAGATATCTGTGCCAATCATTATATACAGTCTTACATCTTATGCAAGCTGTTCTTTTACTTTCAATGGAAACACATTACAGAGAATGTACTTCAATACAGACCTACCATGGGTTTTGCCTGTTAAGAAAAGGTACCCTAAGATGCATGCATTCACATGAACCTGGAGGCTTTATAATTTATTGCAGTCATGTCGGGCATTCATGAATAGACTGCAGAAAATTGAGTCAGACATTAAAGCTTTGGGTCCTGCTTATATGCAGCAAACAGAAAACCCTGAATCATTTCAAAGATATGTACAATTGTGAGTTCACAGGCAGTTTTACCAAAATGGATAAAGAGGATAGAAAGAATTTTCAATGATGAGCCCTCCCTCTATATCCATCCATTTGTCCCCCCACCAATGTCTTCCATTTTAGTGGAGTACTTTGTATCTAGTCAGACCAGAGTGGAGGTCAGTTACACTAAGAAATTTAGGAACACGGTCTACAAACACTAATCTCTCTCTTCTTAGCATTGGAAGACAAAGCCAAAGGGTTTAGATTTGCCAAAGTGTTTCTTACTCCCATGTATTTGATGATCTGCTCTTTAACACTTCAATGTGCTTTTACTGTTATCTTTAAATCGGTGGGATCAGCTGTGTGATCGGCCCTACGGATTTCAAAACCAGAGTTTTGGGCCACTTAACTCTCTCTCTCTCAGACTGTCTTTTCATGTGAACAGTTAATAAAAAAGCTTCTCTCACATATTGTCAGGATAAATATGTGCCTGTGACATAGTAAATATTAGTGAATCTAATAGTGCTGTCCAGCAGGCCAGGCAGCACCCCTGGCCTTTCCCACAGCTCCTTAGGTCACATTGGGGTATCAGGAAATTCGCCCTTGTCGTCTGGCTGCTAGGCTGAGGGATGCAAAGAAATAAAGCAGGTAGGATTTCATTATTCCTTCCATCAGGCGCAGCTCCAGAACATGGAAGAGAGGAGTGAGGCTCGGATGTCCTATAATGTATCACTTAAAATATACTGACTCTTGCAGAAAACTACTCACTGAATTATGATTTTTAACAACTTAAATAGTAAGTTAACATAGTTAACGAGACTTTACAAGTGCATGTTATCTTGCTCATTAAATATGACCCCAAGCCTACTCCTAAAAATAAATCAATTGGCATATTTACGGTCAGTGGCATCATATTCCCATTTCAAACACTATTCAGTCATTAAATGAAGCTATTGTTGGAACAGCTTCTGTCTCTAGCAAATACTTAGCAATTAAGTTTGCTACCAGGAATGGTCACTTTTTCAGATAAATTTATCGTTTGCTTAGAGAAAATTTTTTTCTCTCAATTTAGCCTAAGAAATAAATGCTAAGTGCTCAAGAAGGTCCTCTTTTTCTTACTCTTTCCATAGTTCCTCCGTCCCAAAACCTTCTGATAGTGACAAATGCTGTATTTTTCACTACATGACCGCTATGATATTTATTGCATCAATTAATAACAAACACCCAGAGCAAACTCCTTACATAAAGAAGTCAAGAAGCTTAAGATGTATACACAGACTCTCAGAGACATTAAAATTATAAGGAAGGAAAATCAAAGGCCTTAAGAGAGAAAGAAAGGTATAGGATCCAGGGTGTGTTTAAATCCTCAAAAGAAAATTTTCGCCATTGCTCAAAGTCAAGTTAGCTTTTATTCCTTCCTTAAGAGAACGTTCTTTATCTATAATCTTAAGAGAATGTTCTGTCCCAGGAAGTAATACTTGTTTCTTAACTTGAATTGCTTTGATGTATGGTTATGCCATCATATGTAACTCACAGAACTGCCCTGCTGGGATGTTCATTATTTAGTATCTAAAGAGCAATAACTCTAATCCTACAGCATTTGAGTTAGTTGTAAAAAAAAATCGATCTTAACAGAGCAGCAAATATCTAGTTTTAATACCGCAGAATACTATGTACAAAGGGGCAGGGTATCTTATGGTTTTATTTTCAAAATTATTCTCTACCAAGAGTTTAAGGTTTACACCTGACGTCTTTTTTTTTTTTGATGGATTATATTAAAATGTCCTTAAAAAGTATCTAAAATATTTTAAGGGTGATTCTACTCCATTTTGCTTTTTTTCTCAACAGTTCCAAACTGTGAGATTTACATTTCCACTCCTCTGAGCATTTTATCCTATGGAGGCACAGACCATTGGGCACCTGCTAAAATTATACACAGTCCATGGCATAGGACCAGAGGCAGCTAGATAATTCCAGTCCGACATCCTTGCCCCAGCACACGTATACAGATACCACACAAAAATGTAGAGAATTCAGAAGAGCGTGTAAATTTGCAAATACTCTTTATGTCTGGAAAATTTCCTTGTTTTTCAACTTCTCCGACTATGCTAGATGAGTGGTACAGTTGGGAATAAGAACTCAAAAAACTTCAATATTCACACCTAAGAGAAGATGGAGATCATAATAGATATCTGGTCCACACTGTAGGATTTTCATAAAGTTCGGAAGAGTTGAGAGATAGGAAAGTATCAAGAAGTTAAAAATATTGATGGATAAAATGGGGAAAAGACATGAAGAGGTACAAACATTCAGTCATAAAGAAAGTCACAAGAATAAAAAGTACAGCAAAGGGAATAGAGCCAATAATATTGTAATAACTCTGTATGATGACACAAAGATATACAGAATGTATATAAACATGAAGTTAGTCATAATTGTCACCATCATATCACCTGTCAGCTGACACCTCCTTGTCTAATTTTACAGATAACAGGACACACTGCAGAGTTGGTAATGCTGGGTCCTGGTGGACCTATGAAATCCTATGAAACATAGTAATAAAAACACTCAGCAGAAATGCAACTGAAGTGACCTTCAGCTGTGGAAGAATTATTACAGTGTTATTGTAAGAAATGAATGAAATCTGAAAGAAAATGTTAAGGGAGACATTGTGCTAAAGAATGTGAGGACAAGCAACATTTTGCTGGTAGTCAGAAGCAAAAATGCTAAGAATGGGTAATGGGGTAATTTGTGATGCATCCAGTATGAGTTAGGCTCACTATTATTCTAAAGAACAGTTCATTCTGTTGCATATGGGGGAGGTCACATCAAAGGAAACTTATAAATCAGGTAATGATCAGTTTTCTACTTTCCTACATCAAATATTTAACTATCTTCTGATGAACCATCATTATGATTTCATAGGGATGCCCTTGCTTCAGAACACTCTTAGATGTTTAACCTTCATTATCGATTTGTATAAATATCATGGCTTGCCTCCTGCCCTCCAGTTATGTCCATTCTTTTTGTCTTGGGGAACATCTTCAATGTAGTCTATCGTACACCCACCTGGAAAGAGGCAGGTCTAGTTCTTTACTTTGGCAAGTCTATAATTATAGCTCTGAGATATCAGGTTTTCCTAAAACCTGTTTGCTGAACATATTTATCAATTAAATTATTCTAAGTGACAAAATGGAATAATCTCTGGTTTGCATTAATGCATTTTATAGTAATTCTTCCAAGACTTTCAAGCAGGGCCAGAGCTTGTACATTCAGGTACAAAGCAACATTTTGTCATGAGTTGGTTTCTTTTTTTAAGATTTATTTATTTATTTGAGAGAGAGAAAGAGAGAGTGAGCGTGAATAGGGGGAGGGACAGAGGGAAAGAATCTCAAGAAGACTCCTTGCTGAGCTCAGAGCCCTACATGGGGCTTGATCTAAAGACTCTGAGATCATGACCTGAGTCAAAATCAGGAGTCAGACACTCAAGAGATTGAGCCATCCAGGTGCCCCAAATTTTGCCATTTAGAACTGCAGAATGAAGACACCAGACTTGGTGTAATGCAAGGTTTACTTATATGTACGTCTTTATGGTCATTATGCTGTTATTGCAGGTAAAACTTATAAGACCACCCCTTTGCCTGCTGACATCAGCTTATTCCTGACTGCAGTCTTCACATTCTCCATGCAAAGAAAAGCTGAACAAATGTTTAACCTTCCTCAGGTAAATCAATCATTTGAAGCTTATTTTTTACATGTTAGATTTTTCTGCAAAAGCTTAGAATTCTTACATTGAGAATGCTCTGTAAATGGAATGTGTTATCATGAACATCTCTGATAGCACTACATGCATAACACATCTTAAACTAGAAAAACCTCGGGGTGCCTGGCTGGCTCAGTTGGTAAGCATTTGCCTTCAGCTCAGGTCATGATCCCGGGGTCCTGGGATGGAGCTTGGCATCAAGCCCCCATTGGGCTCCCTGCTCAGTGGAGAATCTGCTTCTCCCTCTGCCTCTGCTCCTCCCCCCCATTGCTGCTCACTCTCTCTCTCTCTCAAAATAAATAAATAAAATCTTAAAAAAATAAACTAGAGAAATCTTGGCTCGAAATCCATACATATTTTTTACATAATAATAGAATTTTCTTTTTTAATTTTAATTCTTTTTAACTTAAATTTAGGTAATTAATATACAGTGCTATATTGGTTTCCAGAGTAGATTTCAGGGATTCATCACTTACGTGCAACACCAGCACTTACTGTCAGAAGTGCCTTCCTTAATATCCAGTACTCTTCTAGCCCATCCCTCACCCATATTCCCCCCATCAGCTCTCAGTTTGTTCTCTATCATTAAGTGTTTCTTATGGCTTGTTTCCCTTCTCTCCTTTTTTTTCTTTTCCCAATGAATTTTCAAATGTTATGGAATGACCTTAAAAATAGTTTCAACTAATTCAGAGGAAAAATGAAAATGCCTATATGGAAAATTTCCTTTCTCCTTTCAATATCTTCTCACTTCCCATGTGCTTAAAATAAAAGAACATGAATTTTGCTAATATTAAAATGTTTTTACAACATCTGAAATTTGTAACTCTGGAAGGAAAGATGAAAGATTAAAATTCAAGATGTAACAATGACCGCTGAAATTACAAATCACTTCTGCAGGTCTGGGATTTTACAGTGGATATTTCCGTCTTGTACATTTTATCTTGTTATATTTCCACCAACTGTTATTCCTTTTGCTCTCATGTAGCTTTATCCTGGATCACAGTTTGGAGGAGATGTAGCCTTATAAGACAGAAAGTGTTTCAAGATGCCAGAGTACATCTTTTGTTTTCTAGATGAATATTTCAAGGAATTTTGGGGACACCAGATCAGATTACCTCTTCTGAGTTATACAAACAACCTTGATTTCCAGGCAGCCCCATAAAAACCTTATACACTTCACTTCATAGCTCCTGTTTTCCTTGACACCTCATCTTTGGTTGTTATTGGTTCTGTATTGTTTTCCCAGCCAGAAAATGCAAAGGAAATTGCAATGAATTTTGCCATGTGAAAATTCAGTTATAATACTGAGTATTTATTTCATAGCATTCTCTGAACTGTGAGCCAAGGGGACTTGATTAGATCATTCTATTAATTTAATGCCAATCTTATTTTTAAAAACAAAGAAGTTGTTTAGCAATTAACACAAAGAAAAAATCAAAAACATAAAATTTAGCTTCAAATGTTTTCTTTGGCTCACTAAGCATATTTGCCATTTTATTGGGTTCATTTCCAAGAAGTAGAATGAGACAATCTCAAATTTTGCTAGAAGGGAGTGCTAAAAATGAGAAATCACACTGTCCTGAAAAATCTTCATAGTCTTCTGGTGTGCCCTGCTGAGATTCTGAGCTTTCTTCCTCTGAGGTCTGATAGGTTCCTAATCTCAGCCCCATAGAAGTTCCTTCATGTCATGGAAGAATTAATGTGCTTGTCCCAAGAAATCTAACTCAATAGCACGTGATAACAGCTCCTGGTGAAAAACATCGAGAAATCTTAGATAACTGTCTGTGCTTTTAGCTGATTCTTTATAAAAAAAGATAAAAGGGAAACAGGGGCAAATTTAGACACATTATACCATCGCCTTGACTCTTTCTGTAAAAGATTTAAGGAACACCACCTATCACTTTCACATGAGACCATTTAGTGACAATTATCAACTCTTCAAAATAGAGTCTTAAGTGGTGGTGATCAATTCTAAGTTTGATAGTGATGTGATAAATTTTACTGGTAAATAGCAGATTTCAATGAACTATCCTTGATTCTGTCTTCCCCCTCAAAGTTGCACGCAATCATCAATCAATGATGTCAAATGATGTCCTTAATACTTCATGAATTGTTTCCTTCCCTCCATCCCAGTGCCACTGCCCTTGTTTGGTGTGCATCTCCTCCAATGTCCCTGTCGCCACCCTTACCCGTTTTTCTCCACTCTATCTACCCCAACACCATTAGTGGTCATTCTCTCAAGGGCTGATCTTTATCTGTGGCTTGGCACCTTTGGGATGCCCAAGTTTTCTGATTCCAAATTAGAAAGCTCCATATTTGGACTTCCAAGTAAGTGAAAAAATAAAAGAGAGAGAGAGAGAGAGAGAGAGACTAGTAGCATGCTGGACACCTAAGCTAGTACACAGGATCAGTAAGATTTAGGAATAACAATGAGGTGGGTTTCAGGCTGAGATTAAGATGCAATAATCCGGCCTCCTCCTGGGTCTTCAGACCAGCTGCAACAGCACCAGGGACCTTGTTAGAAATGTAAATTTCAGCCACACCCCAGACCTACCACATTGGAATCTCTGGGGATAAGGGCCCAACAATCTGTGTTTTATTGGAGGAGGTCATTAAGAGGAAGGTACCACAGGATGACCCCTGAGCTGACCCAGCAAATTGGAGACTCCTCACCCTTTGCCCTATCCGTGGAATGTGCATTCTGCTTGCCTTCCCAGCTCCCAGAAGCTGCACCAAGAACACAGCCTTGAGACACTGATGTGGCCTTGAGACCCTCTGGACAGTGAGTGACAGAACCCAGGTGAGGCCTCAACATGAACTTTACAGATTTGGCAGGCAGGTGTGTGGAGATTGGCTCATCTTGTGGCTTCCCCAAGACAAGCCTTGGAAATTAAGTGCCCTTGCTTCTGAAACCTGCCACCGACCAACCTGGACTGGTCTTTCTTCAGCCTCTCCCTGCCTTTCCTTTACAGGGTTGATTTCAGAGGACACTTGGGAAGCTCCTGGTGTTGGGGACCAACAGTTTTAGCAAGCCCCTATATAATGGTGATGCCCACTGAAGAGTGACAACCCCTGTCCTAGAGAGGGGAAGGAGCCTAAGCCAGCAGATTGGAACTAAGGGGTCTGGCCCTAGATAGAAATGTTCTGCTGCACCTGGAAAGGACAATTTTTTATCCTGAGAGCACTTATAGCTGTGGTTCCCATCCATGCTGACTGTAAGCACCACCTAGAAACTTCAAATTACTGCTACTTAACATCGAGACCTGTTTGGGGCACCTGAGTGGCTCAGCAACTGAGCATCTGCCTTTGGCCCAGGGTGTGATCCCAGTGTCCTGGGATCAAGTCCTGCATCAGGCTCCTTGCAGGGAGCCTGCTTCTCCCTCTGCCTGAGTGTCTGCCTCTCTCTCTCTCTCTCTTTCTCTCTCTTGAATAGATTTTTAAAAATTAAAAAAAAAATCAGGACCCGTTTACCTAGCCACCCTTCTAGAGCCAGCCCTGGTAGCCCTTAGTCAACTTCAAGGTCACTGCACTGCTCAGTACCAAGGGCATTTTCAGCATGGCCAATGGGCCAGTCAGAGACAGCACTCCTGAGAAGTGCTGAGAAAGAGCTTATCCGTGCTTCTATACTTCATCCTGTCCCCTGCTCCAGGCTGCTTCAAACAGGTGCTCATGCATCATGCCCAGAGAGATAAGCAACTCTATAGCCATGCTTTACATTTTAACTTAGGCTGCCAAATATAAAGTAAGACCTTGTTCTGTGTCCCATGACATGGCTCTCCTTGTCTTGAAGTTGTATTGTACTGCTTCAAGTCTTAAGTCATAAATCACTCCAAACTAATTTATCATACTTTGAAATTGCTTTTAGTATTAAAACAAACAAAAGTATTGTCCCTGGTATTCTTTTGCCAATCCCTTCTAACTCATGATAAATTCTAATTTATCAGAAAAGGAAAAAACTATTAATTTGATCATTGTTTTTTTCATTTTAAACAGTCATCATGGATCAACATATAACTTCCTATGTATAACCTCAAAATGATGTAGTTTACACAATAGAAACTGGAGATTTTATAAGGTGAGGTGATGGTCTTCGATGTTGCTAGTCAAAGTGTGGTCCTCAGACCAGATTGGTACCACTTGAAAATATGTTAGAAAAGTGGAATCTCATACCCAACCCAGTTCCACAGAAGCAGAGTTTAAATCTGAATTTGTATTTTAACAAGATCCCTAGGTAATATTATTGTATATTAAAGTCAGAAGTACTGGTCTTGGAAATGCTGAGGAAATTGCTTCAGGTTTAGATTAGAGAACCAATTTTAGCTGGTAACTGTAAAATCCCAAAATATTTGACTTGCCAATTAAAATTACAAATAAAATAGACTTTTCTTTCATATTTAATGGAAAATAGGTTTGAAATTAACGTACATGAAGGAAAACCATGGTTTTAGGACGTTAAAGCTCATACAATTGTTCTCTGCCCACATAATGTACTCTCCGATTACACAGGTGCATTGCTAGTTGCAAGACACAAGCAGCAGCTGTGGGCAAGGTTGGTGAAGACAGGAAATTGCTGGTACCAATGCTAACCAGGTGCCGGAATGTCAAAACACTGGAGAACCTGACTTCCTTGATACAGCTATTCAGTGAGCATTATGGAATATCTACCATATGCTAGAAATGGGGTTGGGTGCTAGGAATACTTGTTTTTGGTTCACTATCTCTACATTAGAGGAAGGCCTGGAAACAACGACAATGCACCTTGGTTAAATGCTGTAATAGAGTCATGCACTGCTATTATGGAGGCTCTGGAAAGGAGGTCATACATTGACTTGAGAAGAGCATGGTCAAGAGTAAATTCTTAGAGAAAGTGACAGGTGTCAATTCAGATGACTGGAGGTGAGTGTAGTTGAATTCCAGAAGGACAAAATCATTTGTTTACAGGCTATCTGAAGTCTTTTTTTTTTTTAATGAAAGAGCCTTGAGGGTGAAATTAATAGTTAAGATTCCAAGCAAGTGATATTTAAGGGAAAGCTTTTAGAGAACAAGCAGTGGTTAATGATATAGTTGAAGGAGAGACCAGAAGAGTGCAGATTCAGGGCACAGATCGAGAAGTAAAAGCTTGAAAAGAATAAGAATGTTTCCTTCTCAGTCACTGGAGGAGGAGGTGGGTGAGTATTAGACTGGAGATGAGGAGTCAATAAACTGAGAGGCTTTAGATCTGAAAGTCCCTGTTTTCTCAGGGAAAAGGAATACAAGTTCTTCCAGAAGAGAGTGAGATAGGCTGAGAAAGGTCAAGAGGAGAGCATTGCAAATGTGAACTGTTTTTTTGTTTTTTTTTTTTTGTTTGTTTGTTTGTTTTTTTTGGTAATATGACCCAGAATGAATAAATGACATTTAAAAGGAGATGGTGGGTGTCCATGTGTGGTCAAAGTCATGACTATGTCACAGCAAGAATTCTCCAGGTTGTGTGGATTTGTATAATTATCTTCAGCAGTGCAGATGCTTGGATTAACCGAAGATTCCAGGGTTGTCAAGCGATTGCAGTAGAGAGGCAAAGATGGAAAGATCTGGAAGATGATGTCAGGAGTAACTGAAGTGATCTGTAATGTGGTTCTTATTCATGAGTGTACGAGTCACCTGGAGCTCTTGCTAAAAGACTGATACTGATTTAGTAAGTCTGGGGCAACTTTCCTCATTTCTAACAAGCTCCCAGATGATATTTATTCTGGAGTTTCATAGACCACAATTTGAGTAATAAAGTTCTAAGATGTGTAATGGAAGAATTAAAACCCAAAGTGGTGATGGCCTGGAAAAAAAAGAGGAAGGGATAAACGAAGTGACTGTCAAAAAGCAATCACATCACTTTATGCCCATTAGGATGGCTATTACCAAAAAAATGTTGGTGAGGAGGTGACAAAATTGGAACCATCATACACTGCTGGGAGGTGGGGCTGTAAAACAGTACAGCTGCTACTGAACACAGTGTGGTGGATCCTCCAAAAATTAAACATAGATTTAAGATATGACCTAGCTATTCCACTTCAAGGCACATACCCAAAGAATTGAAGGCAAAAACTCAAACAGGTATGTCTACCCTCATGTTCATAGCCGCATTTTTCACCATAGCTGAAATGTCCAACCCAAATGCCCACCGATGGATGAGTGCGTAAACAAAATGCAGTGTCTACATACAGTGGAATGTTATTCAGCTTTAAAAGGGAAAAAATTCTCACACATACTACAACACGGACAAGCTGAGGCCATGATGCTAAGTGAAATAAACCAGACACGAAAGGACAAATACTGCATGACTTCACTTATAGGAGGAATACAGAGTAGTCAAATTTGTAGAGATGGAGAACAGAATGGTGGTACCAGGGGACTGGTGAGAAAAAGGTAGTGGGGAGTTATTGTTTAATAGCTACAGAGCTTCGGTTGGGATGACAAAAAAGTCCTTTAAAAACACTAATGCCTAGCTTCCACTTCCAGACATTCTGGCTTAATTGCTTTGGGATGCAATCTGGGTATCAGGATTTTAAAGTTCCCAAGTGATTCCAAGTGCAATAAAATTTGGAATCCACCAGATTAATTTCAAGAGAAAAGCAAAAGGGATTTAAAAATTAACAGTTACAACCCTTGGAGAATGTTTTTAAATTCACTTTTTGAGGAAACTATACAGCAGCCTTCAGATGCTCGCTTTTGTCTCTGGAGACCAGTGCTCAAAACAGTTCTAACAGAAAAGTGGGCTTGTTGGTTCAATTCTAGCTGGTCACAGATTTTGAGTTGACATCATACAAAAGCTTTGTACCCCGGGTTCTGATTGAGATAAGCCAAGAGCTTGGACTAGGTCGGTCCAAAGTTGCTGAGTGGGGTACTAGTGTTCCCAGGGTCACACGGGGCCTTGTGCTCCTCATGACGGCATTCGGTCTCTTACTTCTGTGAATTTTATACCCCAAAAGAAAAACATGAGGAACTGGAATCGAAAGAGAAGCAAAAAGGATAATACCCATCATTTTCATTGTCTTAACCTTGGATTTTTGTTCACTGAAGGAGGTTGAAACATCTGGGAAGGTTGACATGGCAAAGTAATCACTGAGTCATTCTAGTTACCTCTAATATATGATTCCAAGATTATCCTGTCTGAAAAGGAAAACTTTGAATAACTAGCACCTTTCTGCAAGATATATATATATATAGTTTATATTTTATTTATATATATATATATAAAGTTCCTATGATGTGATTATAATCATGAAGAAACAAAGATTGTAGAATAACCAGGTCAAATTTTCTTTCAAAATGCTTGATTTTATCCTTTTCTACAGAGGCCAAAAGGTCTTAAATATCTGCTCTATGATTTAATTAAAATGACTTTAAGGCATTCTTTTTTTTTCCTAAGATTTTATTTATTTATTCCTGAGAGACACAGAAAGAAAGAAGCAGAGACACAGGCAAAGGGAGAAGCAGGCTCCCCAAGCAGGGAGCCCGATGCAGGACTTGATCCCAGTACCCCAGGATCATGCCCTGAGTTGAAGGCAGGTGCTTAACCACTGAGCCACCCAGGCATCCCAAGGCATTCTTTTTTTTAAGGATAGATACATGTGTATATACACATATACATACACACATATTTGTATCCTCAAATATGTATATATATCCTCGGTATATGTAAATATATAATTTTTATGTATAAATATTTGTATTTACCCATATTTATTCATATATAAATATAAAATATACATTATACTACATTTATAAATAATGTCTGTGACTCCCATGTGATTCGAAATAGGGCTAACAATTCAGTACCGACCCTCAGTTTAAAATGATTGCCATTTTTTTGCCTGCAGTGCTAAGAATTATTCCAAGTTACTTAAATTCTATTTTGAAATGTTGGAAATAAGGAGAGAGAAAGTCCTACTTCCCAATGTACGTGTGATCTAAGAGACACTATTTGTAATTTAGATTCACCTTTGATGGTAGAGGCAGATGTCAAAACCAAACCATAGTGGTATATGAATAACATGATTCAAACTACCTCATTCCGACTTAGTCTTAATAGAAACGAGCATATTAGATCCCAAAGCAGCTCTGCAACCCTGAAAGAAGGTATTTCTATTCTTAATGATCTTAAGACAACAGGAAAAATACAGGCAAATAATAAGCAGTTCAAATACATTTTACTACATGTATTGTATCTAAAATACGGTTTTATTAGGAGTGCTACCTGATAGGATAAAATAAAGCTTATCTCATGGAGAAGTCTTTTCTCTATTTAGAAACCATCCTTTTTTTTATCTGCCCTTGATCTACAAAACCATCCAAAGAAACTTTCCAGTGTAGTTAGCTAAATTCCTCTAGTTATAAGTTACTCCCTAAAAGTAACTTTGGCACTTTCGAAGGCTCATTAAATCTTTCAGGGCCCTCGGGTATCACTAAGGAAACTGCTACAATAATTTGCTAAATGGTATCCTCGGGACCTTAAAAAGTTCTTGTTCCTCACAAAAGACTAACTTGCTCTCAAGAAGAAATTTACTTCCTACCAGGATGCAGTGAAGACCCTTTGTTTATTGTTCCAAGAAAGATCGAAGGGGGTTCTATCAATTATTTGTTTTAGACACACTCTGTGATCCAAAAAAATACTATTTTTGACTATTTGAGTTAAAAAAAAAAAAAAACCACCAACTTGTCTGTCTTCTTCTCACTAGTCCGTCTGTCCACCGGTAGAATCATCTATTTAAATGGTGTGAGGAGTTTGCTCTGCCTTGAATTCCAAATTGGCTGTCCTGGAAATGCATCAGCTGTTTCTTTAAGGCCCACAGAAGTTTTATAAACACTGCTCTAAGTTTAAGTGAAACTAGAACTATCTTCAAACTCCTAAATGACATAATCTAAATAAACTAAACTAACATCTCTAAAGGAATTTCCATTATAGTAATGGAAGAAAAGATGAAAAGCCACATTAAAAGTTATGGGATCTTGCTATGGTGTTCTCTCAGTGTTTATTCATTTACCTCTTCTACCATCGTGTACTATATTCAACCAAATAAAGTATAGCATCAAGCTTATGTGGCTCCATATACCCAAAGCTTTTTTGGAAAAAAAATTTTTTTTTCATAGAAGTAGCAGTAAAAGAAGAAACAGGAGAGAGCTGGACCTGAAAATCAAATCTGGCATTCATACAAAGATCGAAATTAAAATCGCAAGGAGAAAATAAACAAAGTTACCCGGTTCAACCCCCAACCTCCTGCTCTGTTCTTGGCATACTTTACAAAGAGGGGATTGGGATCTGGCCCTGTGCATAGTCAGTAATATGCACTTTACAAAAACACAGGTTTGGGGAAGTCCTGGCATGGAGCAGAAAGGGTCATAAAAACCTGGCATGGACACCACCATTCCCCACCCTTCCACACATGCACAGAGACCAGGCTCAGCCCTAACAGGGAAGGCAATTGGTAGATTCCAAAAATAACTTGCCAAATACCACAAAATTAGCAAAACACCTTCTACCTGATGCATAGGACACTAGTGACCATAGAATCAGTCTGGAGATTTGCAAAGACACCAATGGTATTATTAGGCCCATTTACAGGTCAGCAAGGGAAACTCTGAAAGATTAAAGAACCTGGATCACAGAGCTAGTAAATGGCAGACCCAAGATCAGGGAATCCCGTTTTAGTGGTTCAGCTAACATTTGTTGTTTTCAAAGAACACACTCCAGGATTGTTTTCATCAATTGTTCTCTCCTATTTGTTCTAAATCATTAATTTTTTAGCACTACCAATTGCTTTCTCTTCCAATATTTTTATTTTATGATTCCCTTCTTAATATATGAAGTTAACTGGATATTTTCTTTCTTAATTATCTAAACACTAAAAAGCTTTAAGGATATTTTCCTACTAGTACATACGTTTCTCTTAGGATTTTAATATATATTATTTTCACTACTGTCACTTTCTGATATGCTTTATTTCCAAGTGGTTAGGAAATGCTTAATCCTGTTATTAATTTTATATGCAATTCATTTCATCACAGAATATGGCCTGTATCTTTTCTACTTTGGAGAATATCTTCTTTGTTGATTTATTTTATTTTATTTTTTAAGTATCAGCATTTTCTAAGAGGAAAAGCATTTTGGTATGCATGGGCATCATCAGTACACACACATATCTCTTATGTATGTTCTTGTTAATTATATTATTCAGATTCTCTAAAATGATTTAAATTTTTTTCTTGCTTCGTCTGTCAAAGACCGAGAAACACTCTTACTGTGTTTTCAGTTGCTCCTTAAATTTTTAGTAGTGTTTACTTTATATTTTTGATATATATTATTTACCTCCGGTAAAAACTACAGATTTTATCTTCTTTAATCAATAAAATTGCTCTCTTTATCCTGGTAAAAGCCTTTGGCCTAAAATTCCACTTTGTTTGATGTTAATACAACCCAAATGACCCCAGACTTCATTAGCCTGTGGGTACTAAGGATGCTCCATTAATATTAATATCCTAATTTGCTAGCTCATTAACCCCTACCTGTATAACAGTAGGACCTTGACCTCTACTTAGGAAGTCCCTAGGCAGTATCTGACATGTACTCTGGAATCAGTAATCTACTCTTTATCTCCACTGGCTGCTCTTTGAAGAGGGACTCTGGGTTCCTGTTAGCTTTTTCTGCCGCTGCTGTGTATCACAGGCCTCCAGGTCAGAGACATTTAGTCCTCTGGGTTTCATAACAATGACTATCTTCCGTGAAATCAGAGGAGAAATCTTTTAGAGGAATTTCTTCCTGAAGGTGCCTTCTTGGGGAATTGCAAGACCACTACTCAAGTGAACATTCAGCCTTTCTTTTTCCCAAGTGACATATTTGTTGAGAGAAATTTGAGTAGCAATTGCTCAGCTCAATACAAACACCCCTCTCTGAATTCCAGGCCTGATGTGAATTCTGGTTCACTATGCTAAACCCCTCTCTGCATAGATGATTATTCTTTCCATAACTATACCTCCTAGAAATATGGATTCTTTTGGAATACTTTCCTCACAGTTTGAAAGTCTGTAAAATAAAGCTTTTATTTCTAGAATGCCCATAACTTTGCTAGGCATATTTCAAATGATCTTACTGAAACCTCATGGCAACTCTATGACATAGGAGCTGTGATTACTCCAATTTTACAGAGAAGAAACCTCAAGACAGAAAGGTTAAGTAACTTATCCACTAAGAACATGCTAACAGCATAGCTCTACCAATCTTTCATACTTCCTCAGTCTTGGTTCTTTAATTGATTCATGATTCTGGTGACTAAAATATATCATTAAGTATATTTCTCATGAAAAGTACATTAGGCTGTTTACTTTAAATACAGTCTTTAAATAGAGGTTCTATTTAAAGACTGTATTGCCTCTACTCATGAGAGCACTTGGATCATTTTTTCTTTTCCTATAAACTAGAAGTATAGCATAATGTATAGCACATTAAGTATCACTAGGGTTATTTCCTTAATATGCAGATTCCTGGTAGGAGTGCATGTAATTCTGTGTATGGTTTGTGGACCACATCTTGAAAACCACTGAATGGTGGTTGGCATTACAATGGGACATCAAGCAGACTATTCTAATTCCTGCTCTGCTTTTTGATAGTTTTGTGATAATCAATATATTTCTTAACTTCTCTAAAGCCTCAGTTAATTCATCTGTAGAATGTGACTAATGATAACATCTGTCTCATAGTTGTTTTGAGGATTAAATGAAATAATGCCTATAAATATGCAGCATAGTTCTGGAACATAAGTAATCAACAAATGTTTGCTATTTAAGTAAGTTTCATTATTAGTTGCCATGCCCATTATCTATCTTTACATGGTATAAAATATAATAGTATAGCCCTGAATTTTTTCATTAAATTTTTCCTGATTTTCTACTTGAACACTAGTAGAAGTATATATTCATCTTTAAAATTACAAGGTGTATAAGCCTAAACGTGGCTCTTTTTGTTATTTTAGTCAATTTTACATGTTCATGATAGCCCCTTCAAATGTCTCTACTTAGATCAGGAAACTTTGTCTTCTATTTTGTCTTTTAGTAATTTTTCTACTCTGAGAACTTCTTTTTTTTTAAACTCTATATAAAAGCTTCAAAAGCATGCATATTACATTGTCAATTTCAGAAGGGCCATGTCAATTCTATTTTTTATTATTTTTAATGCTACTAAATGATCTCATAGGTTTATTAACTTATTCAATTCTTTCATTTAATTTGAAGATCTCCTCAATTTTAAGTCACCTCACTTTTCTTTTTTCTTTGATAGAACTGACAATTTATTGAATTTACTTAAGATTTCAAGGCAGTAGAAATCTAAAATTTGTGTTCTCCAGAGTAAATCAATTTCTCGAGAGGGAAAATGGAGATAGACCATACCTGAAGTTGTGGAAGTATGGATTATGGATTTTTAGCTTAGGTGTCTACAATGATGATGAAATCTGGAAGAGCAGAGTTAGGGGTGTAGTGGAGAAAGATATTTTAAATTTACTGAGTTTTTGGCTATATGTGGGAAATCCAAAGAGCACTGCCTAACAGAAATGGATATTCAAATCTGGATTTTGGGTAAGTCTTATCTAAGATAAATGTTTCTGTATGATTATACATTTGATGATAAGAGCAAAGAAAATCAACTAGGAGAAGAGACATGAGCCAGGGGCTGAGAAGAGAACATAAGAAATCACATTTCAGTGATGAGTTGAAGGAGGAAGAATTTTCACTGGATTAAAGAAGCTAAGAGGGAAAAATTCAAGAAAGAAAGTTTGAAGAGGGTTTATGACTGATAAATGCTGTAGACACCAAATAGTATGAGAACTTGAAGAAAAGAAAAAAAAAGAACTTGAAGAAAATGACAGGATTTGTACAATGAAATGTGGGAGAGTAGGTATGGATGCAACATTATAATGAATTTTTGTAATACAGGAGAGGTAGAAAAGTAGCAACAATGAGTCTACACCTTCCATATGTTTTTCTATGTACAAAAGGAGAGAGACAAAAATGGGAGAGATCAGGCATGAGTTGCATTAAAGGTCAGAAACCAGTTGAAATGAAGAAGCTTGTACTTGTAGAAATACAAGTAGCATGAGAATAATTAATGGAGGGAAGTTCAAAGAATGTGAGAAAGAACGAGGATAAAGGACAGATGGAGGGAGGTGTTATTCTTGGATAGAAGGGACTACTGGGATTAGACAGAAGGGAGACTACACGTGTGGACTCAACAGATTCGTTGGAGTGGTAGCATGTTAGAAACATCTGTGTGAGAGTGTGTCAGGATGTAAAGGACATTATGGAAAGGCTGTATTAATTCCAGTGAGGATGCTGGTATTAAGAATGTCAAAATGTTTTGAGAGTCCATTACATGTTGATAACAAATTTGTAATAATTCTGCTTTTTACCATTTACTTTCACCTTTTGCTATTAATGAATTTATATTGTTCTGTCAATTTTTTCTAGATATATTTAGTATTATGGGTACACTGGCATCGTGTACTAAGAAGATGTACCAAGGAAGAGTTATAGGAACTGATCAATACTAAAGAGGAATTGAAGTCTACAATAATGAGATCTAGGCTGGATTAGATGTACCAGATACCAGCCACATTCATGGTGTAGGTAGGGAAAATGAAGCCATAAGTTGCCATATTTGTGTCATACCAACTCCATCATCCAGGCACTATTGGGTCAGAAACAGGCACCCAAAGGCAACCAACAGTGTGCAAGGCTATGAGATGTGCCTGGCATGAAAACTCTGCCAAGAGTAATGTCTTAGTTTGCTGCAACATAACTTACTCACTTCCTCTGTGAAATGTAGGTGAGATATTAAGGACAAGCATTATAAAACAACAGAGACCACAGTATATAACTGTAAGAAAAAAGTTTAACTAAAAAAAAAAAAAAAAAAAAAAGAAAAAAAAACAAGTGTTAATTGGAAGATAGGAAGCATTTTAAAAAAGATATAGAAAAGGGGTGAGTTTGAATTTAAAACATTTACCTAGCATAGCTAAACTTGAAATCGTTTTTTAAAAATGTAATTCTTCTTGCAGTGACATAAGTGGAATTACGTTTGTGTTTTTCTTCATAATAGTTTATGAGATTCTTAAGAATAAGGACTAAATTTTATATTTTATACACAAAACTTAGTCATTTTATATATTAATTTAATATAAAATATAGCATTGAAAATAACGTAGTATTATTTCTTGTATATTAAAGATTTAAACTTTCTTTTAGTTAAGAACTAATACCAGGATTTGGGGTAGGAGAGTTACTAAGTTTCCACAAGAAATATAGGCTTGGAGACACTTTACTCCTTTCCATATTGGTGTTAACTTTCAAGAGCTGGCACTGAGTAGCTAAGCTATTGTTTTTGGTTTTATAAAAAATCATTCAAATAATCCTGTTTGTAGGATAAAGAAATGGGATAAACAATGTGGGATTTTCTCTTATATCTGAGATGTGTTGGAGATGAGGTGGCTGATGCTGGGTAGTTGATAGAGCTGATAGAGGATCAGCGCCCATTGCAAAGATTCTTTAAAAATTAATGATAAGGAAAACTTCAAAAGTGATTCTATGAGGCCAGTATTATCTTGATCTAGGACCAGACAAAGACCCCACTATGGAACACTTATGAAAGAAATTGAGGAAGACACATAGAAATGGAAAAGCATTCCATGCTCATGGATTAGAAGAACAAATATTGTTAAAATGTCTATACTACCCAAAGCAATCTACACATTCAATGCAATCCCTATCAAAATACCACTAACATTTTTCACAGAGCTGGAACAAACAATCCTAAAATTTGTATGGAACCAGAAAAAAAAAACCCAAATAGCCAGAAGAATGTTGAAAAGGAAAACCAAAGCTGGAGGCATACAATTCTGGACTTCAAGCTATATTACAACGTAGTAACTATCAAGACAGTATAGTATTGGCACAAAAGCAGACACATAGATAAATGGAATAGAATAGAAAACCCAGAAATGGACACTCAACTCTACAGTCCACTCATCTTTGACAGAACAGGAAAGAATATCCAATAGCGAAAATACAGTATCTTCAACAAATGGTGTTGGGAAAATGGGACAGCCATATGCAGAAGAATGAAACTGGACCATTTTCTTAGACCATACACAAAAATAAACTCAAAATGAATGAAACACCTAAATATGAGACAGGAATCCAACAAAATCCTAGAGGAGAACACAGGCAGCAATCTCTTTGACCTCAGTTGCAGCAACTACTTGCTAGTCATGTCTCCAAAGGCAAGAGAAACAAAAGCAAAAATGAACTATCAGGATTCCATCAGGATAAAAAGCTTCTGAACAGCAAAGAAAACAGTCAACAAAACCAAAAGGCAACCTACGGAATGCGAGAAGATATTTGGAAATGTCTTCTTAAATAAAGGGTTAATATCCAAAATCTATTAAGAATTTATCAAACTCAACACTCAAAAAACAAATAATCCAGTCAAGAAATGGGCAGAAGACATGAACAGACATTTCTCCAAAAGAGACATACAAATGACCAACAGACACATGAAAAAACATTCAACATCACTTGACATTAGGGACATACGAATCAAAACCACAATAAGATACCACCTCATACTGGTCAGAATGGCTACAATGAACAACTCAGGAAACAGATATTGGCAAGGATTCAGAGAAAGGGGAACCCTTATATGATTGCTGGGAGTGCAAACTGAAGCAACCACCCTGGAAAACAGTATGGAGACTCCTCAAAAAGTTAAAAATAGAGCTACCCTATGACCCACCAATTGCACTACTAAGTATTTATCTGAAGGATACAAACAGTGATTTGAAGGGGCACATGCACCCCAATGTTTATAGAAGCAATGTCCACAATACTCCAAATATGAAAAGAACCCAATGGACATATTGACAGATGAATGGATAAAGAAGATGTGGTATGTATATATAATGGAATATTACTCATCCTTCAAAAAGAATGAAATCTTGCCATTTGCAAAGATGTGGATGGAACTAGAGAGTATTATGCTAGATGAAATAAATCAGTCAGGGGCACCTGGGTGGCTCAGTTGGTTAAGCATCTGCTCAGGTCATGATCTCAGGGTCCTAGGATCAAGCCCTGAGTTGGCTCCCTGCCCAACAGGTAGCCTTCATCTCCCTCTCCCTCTCCCCTTCCCCCCAGCTCATGTTCTCTCTCTCTCACTCTCTCAAATTAATAAAATCTTAAAAAAAAGGAATATGTCAGAAAAAGATAAATTTCATATGATTTCATGCATGTGGAACTGAAGAAACAAAACATATGAACATAGGAGAAGGGAAGGAAAAATAAAATAAAAACAGGGAGGGAGAAAACCATAAGAGACTCAACTACAGGGACAAACTGAGGGCTATTGGAGGGGATGTGGGTGGGGAGATGGGGTAAATGTGTGATAAGCATTAAGGAGGGCACTTGAAGTAATGAGGACTGGATGTTGTAGGCTACTGATGAATCACAGAATTCTACCTCTGAAACTGATAATACAGTATATGTTAATTAAATTGAATTTAAATTAAAAAATAGGGAGATTCAAAAATGAAAAATGGCGATAGTGGGAAAAAAATGATGATAATAGTTTGGCACCTGGTGGCTCCGTCAGTTAAATGTCCAGCTGTTAGGTCTCAGCTCAGGTCTTGCTCTCAAGGTCATGAGTTCAAGTCACAGATTGGGGTCCACACTGGGCCTAGAGCCTACTTACGAACAAAGAGGCAAACAAACAAACAAAAAAAGTAATGATAGTAGTAATAGTAATTGTAATGGCTGATACAACCTCAGCAACCATGAGACTCTTGAAAGTTTGTCTAGCACTCTAAGAGTTATATTCTTATGTATTATTCTCATTCTGATATTCTTTTTAAAATCTGATAATTACAGCAACCCATATGGTGAGTACTATTGTATCCATATTAGAGTTTAAGAAACTGAAGCTCAAAGATGTTATGACTTAACTACAGTTACCTAAGTGTTGTACCAAGAATTCGAATATAAAAATTCATCTTCTTTCTTCTCTTTTTGGTCACAATGTCACTCATAATTTATAGATGGATCAATAGAGGACTTAGTTGTCTGGAAATATAGTACTTTGGGGGTCTCTGGGTGGTTCAGCAGTTTGGCGCCTGCCTTCAGCCCAGGGCCTGATCCTGGAGACCTGAGATCGAGTCCCACGTCAGGCTCCCTGCATGGAGTCTGCTTCTCCCTCTGCCTGTGTCTCTGCCTTTCTCTCTCACTGTGTCTCTCATGAATAAAATAAAATAAAATAAAATAAAATAAAATAAAATAAAATAAAATAAAATCTTTTTTAAAAAAAGAAATATAGTACTTATATTTTGAAAGTGCCAATATAGTATCTAGAGTCTGTTTCAAGGGTCACAGCTATTACATTCTAAGAAAAAAATTTTTAAAGAACAATATTTTTAAGTTGTTCACTCTATATATACTAAAACTCCAAGACAAAAAAAGAGACCAGCCTTTTAATATTTTTTAGTAATGTAGTCATCTGTATATTTGGTACAAGACAAATAAAATAACAGAGAAATTATCAGGGATCCCTGGGTGACTCAGCAGTTTAGCACCTGCCTTCAGCCCAGGGCATGATCCTGGAGACCTGGGATGGAGTCCCACGCCGGGCTTCCTGTGTGGCGCCTGCTTCTCTCTGCCTGTGTCTCTGCCTCTCTCTCTTTCTCTGTGTCTCTCATGAATAAATAAAACCTTTAAGAAAAGAGAGAGAAATCATCTTATATATAAAAGCACAAATTGACTGAAAAATTTTAAATTTTTATGAAGATTTTTTTTTTTGAAGATTTTTAGTGAATTATATTTATCAGATTTTAAAAAGAGTTTGGAAGTTGAAGTATGTATTCATGTTGTTCTAGTCTGACACAGTCTTGCCCACAAATACATACTTCAACTTCCAAACTAACACATAGTACATATTTTTTAAAAATCTGCTTAGTTATATAATGAACATCATGAGAAAATTATACTTTGAAGAAACAGTTTAAGACAATTATAGCTCAATTTTACTTCTCTAGAATAATAAATAGCAGAACCCTTCCCCCTCTGCCAATAACATCTCAGGTCAGAAAGGTCCGGAAGATTAGATTACAAATTCCAATATTTCTTGTAAAGTATTATTTTAACATCATTACAAAAGAATAACATTCATCCCTCTGATAATTATTAAATTAAGCTCTAAATGTTATATAGCATGTATGAACTTAGGAAAGAATCTGCAGTATGAGCAAAACCTGGAAGGATATCAATTCTCACACTTCATCAGCATCACCGCCATTATCTGATGAAGGGATTGACCAACCTCTTGACTTGAACATGTCTGAGTTTATAAAATTTACTACCTATTATGAGATCCCATTCCAAGAATGTTCAGCTCTCATTCTTAGAAAGCACTTTCTTGAACTGAATTCTCTGTAAGTTTTATTCATTTTTCCCAGTTCTATCCTCTGTGGTTAAACTAACAAGCTATAATCCTCTTTTCCATATGGAAGTACTTTTGTTACTTGAAGAGAGTTATCAAATCTCATTGCATCATCTCATCCCATATCCTTCAACTATTTCTCTTGATCTTGACACCCTTACTCATTCTCTCCTGGAAAAGCTCCACTTACTAAATATCTTTGAATGATGGAAAGTAAGGCAGTGTTATTGTTCACTACTTCTAGACTTTATTCTAGGATCCTTCGGCTGAATGGATTTAACATCCATAATTTTGACTATTTTAGAGAAAATTCAAAGGCCTGTGATATGAAGTGATTAGAAATTTTGCCAATTGAAAAATTTGAATTATACAGGTTTAAGGGCTGCTGTGCAGATGTAAATCACTTAATGGGTAAGAGTGAGTGAGTAAACTTGATCAGCTGGCATCCATATCTCTATGTAGCTTTTTCATTCTATAATCTTCAATGTATGTATACGAGATCATTTTTTATTAGTGTGTGTGTGTGAGTGTGTGTATGTGTGTGTATGTAAAAAGTGGCCACAATAATAAAGTCAACTGCCAGGACTGTGTTGGAAATAAAGTAACACTTAAAGGTCTAAGAATGTTATGATGATAGCCACAAGAAAATATTTTGATAATTCATTATTTAATCTAATATATGGCATGAATGAATCTACCATATATGGTGCAATTATGGGGTGCCTGTGTGGTTCAGTCGGTTAAGTGCCTGCCTTCAGTTCAGGTCATGATCCTGGGGCCCTGGGATTGAATGCCACATCAGGGTCCCTGTTTCTCCCTTTCCCTGCTCCCATTCCCCTCTGCTCATGCTTGCTTTCTTTCTCTCTCAATAAGTAAATAAATTTTTTAAAAATAAAGTAATTAATACAAAATGTAAATGACTGTCTGAACCAGTGTATATTTTTTTCATCTAGTGATGAATAACAAGTTATTTGTAGGCAATTAATTTCTGGGATGATATGTCCAACAAATGCAGTCCTTCATGTTGAAATGTGATTTGAGAAAGAGTCAAGAGAATTAAACATTTCTGCCTATAGAAACTTAGGATTCAAGAAGATCTCAGGATAGGTCCTTAATGAATATCAAAAGTACTCAGAACTTCTTATGAAGTAGGCTAAGATCATATCATAGATTTTGCAGTCATACACACACTATTAACTGAAAATGTGGAACAGCATCGCAAAGAAAAAAAGTCTCAGTATTGGGGCCTGTCATAAACTGGCTAATGGTTACCCAAAGATACCAGATAAACTCTCATAATTCAATAGTAAAAAGATAACTAATCAAAGTAAAAGATGGGCAAAAGATAAAAATGTGCATTTCTCAGGCATCTCAATGGCTCAGTGGTTGAGCATCTGCCTTTGGCTCTGGTCATGACTCAATCCTGGGATTGAGTCCCTCATCATGCTCCCTTCAGGGAGCTTGCTTCTCCCTCTGCCTATGTCTCTGCCTCTCTCTTTGTGTCTCATGAATAAATAAAATCTTAAAAAAAAAACAACTCAGAACTTTCTCCAAGGAAGAGGTGCCAATGACCAATATACACATGAAAAGATGCTTGGTGTCATTAGCCATCAGGGAAATGAGAGTTAAAACCACAATGATATTCCACTTGACACCAGTAAGAAGACCAAAATTTAAAAAGTCAAATAAAAACAAGTGCTAATAAAATTGTGGAGAAATAGTAACGCTCATTACTCTGCCCCTGATGGTGGGAATGTAAGATAGTACAACCATTTTGGAAAAAGACTGACAGATCCCCAAATGATTAAACATACAGTTACCATATGACTCAGAAATTCCATTCCTACATACATACTAAGAGAAATTAAAAGGTGTCAACATAAAAACGTGTTTGTGAATGTTCATACTAGCATTACTCATAATAGCCAGAAGATGGAAATAATCCAAATGTTCATCAATGAATGTATAGATGAAAATATGTATTTCACACAATGTACTATGCAGCCATAAAAAGGAATGAGGTATTGATAAATGCTATGACTTGAATCAACCTTGAAAACATTATGCTTAATGGAAGAAGCAAAAGTTCATGTATTATATGATCCCATTCATATGAAAGTCCAAAATAGGGAAGTCTATAGAGACAAAAAATACATAGATATCTGCTTAGATTTGGGGTTGGGGGGAAATTTGGCTCTTACAAAATGGGACAGTGCTTCTTTCTGAGTTGAGAAAAGTATTCTAAAACAGACTGTGGTGATGGTTACATGTATCTGTGATTAGTGAGGCTTAAAGAGTTTGAATTGTACATTTTAAATGGGTCAATTATATGGTATAGAAATCTCAAAAAGCTGTTAAAAAAAAGAGTGAGGTTAATCTCCATGTGGTGAAAGAGAAAGATAACCAAGGGGCATTGATAAAGTTATTTAAAAAAAGTTGTCAAAATGGAAGGAAAGCCATGCAGATGGAGGGATATTCCAGAACCTACTAATAGATACAATTATATCATAATTAGAAGGGCTAAAGTGTTCCCTCTGGCTGTAGAGATTTCTAATTCATCTTCATATCCCTTGAGCCAAGTCAACAAATATCAACCATAGTATAGTCACATAAATGATATAAACAACTAAGGCTGGAGCCTCAGGTGAGGACCACATAACAGAGCCCTATCTTTTCATGGAAGCATTATGTCATTACCTTCTACCATCAAGTATGGCTGATGAGCAATTTGTTATCCATTTGAGTATTTTTGTAAGAAAACTTTTACTTAGTTATTTTTTTCTTACAGGCTATTGGAATCTTCTTTTTATCCTTACAGACCTGAAACTGCCCCTCAATATTCCTAAGAATAGACTTTATTTTTAATTCTGTTTAGCAGCCTTTTAATCTGAAGACATTTGACTTATTTCTTTGGTCCTCTCTTTAAAATTCCATTTTCATTCAACTTTCCCTCTCAACAATCACATTTATGTTTTCAGTCTGAATTTTTGTGTGTAGGACCTGGGAGATAGTTTCATTTATAGTTCTGATCACCACTATATCATTTGAATGCCAGGCAGTCAGATTTTTAATTTCCAAGAGTGTTTTCTTGTTCTATGAATATTTTTTTGTAAAAGCCACTTCTTGTTTTATTGCTACAAAGCCTTCAACTCTTTGTATACACAGCTGACTGTGCCAACTGCTTATTTTATGGTTAGCATATGACAGCATCAGGCACACCTCCAATCAGAGCAAGAAGGGCTCCAGTCTGGCATGTTCCATCATTTATTAAGTCACACTAGAATTCTAGCTATAGCTAGTCAGATTAGTTCATGTCTTCTAGAGGTGATCCTTCCATTTTATTCTCATGGAGGGATTTCAAGCCCACAGTCATGCCTTAGGTTGCACTGATAAACCTCATGAATGTCACCAAATGATGACACCATTTTTTGGTCTCACTGGGTAGTGTGCCTTGTGCCTTGTAAGTACCCGCAGACTCCATTTGGAGCCTCCTCAAGAAACCCCCAGTAAAATAGCCCTGGATATGGTTTTTTAAACTGATTCTCTGTTTGTTCTGGCTTGTGTTATTTCTGCTTTGTTTCACCTGTCACCACACATGTCTGTTCTTTGTCTTCCAGAATTGCATTAATAACTTTAGTCCACTGTTGGTCTTCACTCCTATTTTCTTGCTGTTGTGTGTTTATTCACTTTTGCACACCTTTATTTTCATTTCATTGTAAGGGTCGGGGGCAGATGAATGCTCTCAGGCCATCATCTTGAACCAAGAGGTATGAAAACCAAGAAAAACATTAAGTGGTATTTCTATAAATAACCTGAATAGTAAAGTCATATCTAGAAGAGAAGTGATATAATTAAGTGGACTATACTGCCTGGAAGAGATATATTTTTATAAATTTGACAAAACATGTGAAGAGTAGGGTTTAGTTAGAATCATAACTATAACAAAGCAAGATAAAGCCATGGGTAACACTGGAACATATAGGAAAGAAAAGCCTATCCAGGACAAGGGTTAAGGAAGGGCCCTCATGACATAGGGCTTAGAGTGCACGTTTTTGATATCATAGATAACAATGAGGCTCTGTATATTCTTGAAAAGGAGGATGACAGGAAGAATGCAATGTTTGGAGAACATTATCATACCAGTTGTATAAGCAATAGTCTGGATCAAAGACAGACTCGAGTAGGGAGATCACATGAGAGTCTGTTGATGTAGTCCAGGAGCAAGGGTCTAAGGAACTAGCAGAAGATGCGGCAGTGGAGACAGAAGGCAAGAGGTGAGCTAGTCCTCTCCTTGCTTGATTCAGCTCCATTTATTATATAATGGAGGGAAGCAATACAATAACAATTACAAAAAAAGAAACAAATCAACAGGATCTAAAACCAAATGTCATTATCTGTGAAATCAGAGGAGGTGACAAAATCCACGACTTTATATTATTTTTCTATTTTTCAACATTTAAAAAAAATGAAGAGAAAGAAATAAAGCATAATGGGAAAGCCTAAGAATTTGAATTTCTAGGTATTGTGCCTGCAATGATGCAGCGTGAATTTTAACTCCAGCCCTAAAATAGGATGTTGTATGTAAAACCAAGGTTGCCTATTATAAGACTTGCAAACTTTTTAAAAGACATGAATCTTATAGGTAAATGAGGCATATCTCAAACTATACTATTACTTAAAAATCTGCACTGTTTTGCCACAATAATTTGTATTAATAGAAAATATCACTAAGAAAAATATATTAAAACAGTTCTGATTGTAAAAATTACTCACTGAATCTTGATTCTTATGGCAATTTAAAAAGTCATGACTTTAGCCATGACTAAGTTTCCTTATTAACTCAACAAATATACTTTAATTAGAAGATGCATTATAATATTATATTTTATATACCTCCAAGGGATCTAAAATTATTTTTTCTAAATCACCAGCATATGATATCTCTAATGGCTAATTCTGTTCTAATATCAAATGGATATGAGACCTTATTGTATTACATACTAGTTTTGAAGACAAAATTTCCTTCTGGAGTCGAAAAATTCAGGCAAAACCAAGATTATTAAAGTTATTTAAATGTAGGAGGAAACTAACTTAACATAAATAGTACTGTATTTTTATGTTTGTTTCCACAATACTATTCAAATCAATTGTGTTTTATGTCTAAGAAATGCAGTATCACCAGAATATAACATTTCACTTCTGTTCATTTTTTTTGTTCATTCTTTATTCATGTGAATAACTACTTAAAATAATTGCCAATAGCTGCCTAATTTTCATGTCCAAGTGTAATGGCTAAGGAAGGCCAAGCAGTTGTTATTGTTTACTACAGTAAGTAAGAGGGAAGAAATGAATGAGTTAGAAAATTAGCATGCATTTTCTCTTTTTACTTAGACAACATAGTATTCTCCTGAGAAGTTACCAAACCAGAATCATATGGAGTATCAATTTTCAAAGCATTTTAATTGAAAGAAGTCAGGATTTTTTCCCTGGTTGATTCAAAATCATCAAGATTTTACAGAGACTCACCATTATAACCAAAATCACCAACTATTATATCCCTGTTAATTCAGTGATAAAGGAGAGTTCTGGCTTAAAAAAAATAATCATGGAACATGATTGCAATTGCCATAGTTGTCTTTAAAACTTCTGAATTGAAGGAATAAAGCAATCAGGGCCACGTCTCTTTAATCAGAGGTTTTTTGTTTTAAAGATTTTTATTTATTTATTTATGTGAGATAGAAAGAGAGAGAGAGAGCATGAGCAGAAATCAGAGGGGGAGGGAGAAGCAGTCTTCCCACTGAGCAGGGAGCCCAACCTAAGGCTTGATCCCAGGATACTGAGATCATGACCTGAGCCAAAGACAGACACTTAACCACTGAGCCACCCAGAAGCCCCATAATCAGAGGTTAACAAATTAAATCTTTCAAAAGAAGAAGAACTTTTGCAGAGAAATTACAGGAAATAAGTACCCAGCATATCTAGATTTTGTATTTTGTGTCCAACAACACATATATATGGATAGCAAAGAAGGCTAGTTGATAACAGCATTTCTTCTACAAAATAAATGTGCTGGGTATTTGTGTGAAGGCATGATTTGAACATTTGTTAACGAACCCTACTGGCAACATATAGACTGATTTGGGGCAGGATCTTGATGGATAACTAAGGCTGCCTTGTGTTCTTTGTGTCAGGTAGCAGGGAAGCAGGACTTCATGTGAGGTGCCAGATCTCAGTTTGTATAGTTATCTTTTGCTTATCACATTCTGTTGTGAAGTGTTCTGCAATTTATTTTGATTTGGCGCCTTTTTGCCATTTCATTTCAATTTTCTACTCCATTATGAAAATGGGTGGTGGGGATCCCTGGGTGGCTCAGCGGTTTAGCACCTGCCTTTGGCCCAGGGCGCGATCCTGGAGACCCGGGATCGAGTCCCACGTTGGGCTCCCTGCATGGAGCCTGCTTCTCCCTCTGCCTGTGTCTCTGCCTCTCTCTCTCTCTCTCTCTCTCTCTCTCTGTGACTATCATAAATAAATAAAATTAAAAAAAAAAAAGAAAATGGGTGGTAAACATATAATGAATTTATATAAGAATCACTAGGCTTATCCTTGCACTGGTGGTGATAAGCCACAACTTTAACAAACACTTGGAATTACTAATCAAGTGGTGGATTATCTCAGTGATATTTAGGTTTTATAGCTGTACACATATATAACTTTTTAATAAAAACTATTATTAATAAGCATTCCTGGAGGAAAAATACATTTATGATTTTAAGTTTGCTGCTTTCTAATTTAAATTCGTTTCTTTAAAAATTAAAATTGGTTTTGTGGCTCAAGTATTTAATAACCCAGTATTTATCCAATGTGATTGGGAAGTTATGCCAGAACCAGCAATCCAGCCATAGTACACAGCATGTGAATCAGCTCTAGTAACTATTCATTCCAAGAACATGCTTTGAAATAAACATGGCACCTACACCAATCTATGTGATTCCACAACAGCTTAAATGATTGTGTTTCTAAATAAAGGGGAATTTTAAAAAGAAAATCTTTAGAAAAATGGCTTAATATAAAATCTGTAGAGCTGATGATGAAGAGGTGTTCCTCAATATTTCTCAAATAAAAGGCAGTGGTATGATTTTGGAGTGAATGCCAAAGGGGCTGTAAAATGGTTTCCAATTGTCACTAATTTTACCCTGGCTCAGTGCAAAGAACTGCTAATCCTGTGGAACTTACAGGAACTTTTAGTATCCTGATTCATAATTTAAAGTAAATAGTAATTCATCTTTGAGGATGAAATGTTGAGACTTAGTGCTACCTGTAATTCTCTTTCTGGTCATTTTCTGATCATGTAATTCTTTTATCAATAGGCAGGTGAGAATAACAGTAACACAAATAGAGTATTATTTTACTTCTTTACGTTTTTTCTTTGATTCAAACTTCAGGAAGTATCTTTGGTTATCTCTATTGTATAATTAAGCATGCCACAGCTTTCACAGAGGTTAGGTGATTTCATGAGGAAGACTGTAGTAGGGCCCAATTTTCATCTCATTACCATATGCAAAAATCCATATATTTCCCATTTATCACAGCAAAAGTTCAAATTTAATTTTTCACGCTGTAAATATTTTTAGAGTATATTATAAATGTCCAATATGATAGCAACATTCAGAATATTAATCTTGATGAACACAAGGCTGTTTTATAAGAGTCCCAGATGCTGCATTTGTAAAGGATGGCATGAGTGATGTTGGAGCCACATAAATGCAGGGATGCAGACTTGGCCAACTCTTAATGCTTTTTCTTTTGTTTCTTCTTTCCATGTCAACTTCCTCCATATTGCCTTTAACATCTGGAACCATGGGATAATTACATTTCATCACTGGATTTTCGTGGCAAAGGAAACAGACAAGGCTTTATACATTTGCAAGTGTCCTCAGAAATAGTACAATGATGATATTTTAAAAGAACTATCTTCCTTGTAATACAAAATTTTTAATAATCTATTAAAGATATACTTTTTCTATCATTGTTTAAAATAGAAAGCTTCACATATATTATTTCTTTCACCAAAATTCAAGTGTAATAATAACATGAAAATTCTAAATCCTTTAGTTTATTTTCAGATAGATGCTTAGAATTGTTTTTCTAATATCTTTAGGCACTCTAGATCACGTGGAAGGGAAAGAGAAAGAGAAAGGAAATTATTCCTGAGTGGATATACCAGACACTATGTTACTTACTTAACACCTAATATTTTACTTCATCCTGAAAACTATCCTTCAGGAAAGATGTTTAATATCCCCATTTTAATGGATGCAGAGCCTCCAGTCTCTGTCAGCTAAGTTACTGGTCCAATTTAGCTGAGAGATGAGATATGATTTGAACAGGACTACCCATGCTTTCTGGTATGATACTGTATTATTGGGTTGTAACAGTTAAGGAACTAAGGCTTTATTTTCTTTTTTTCCATTACACTAGCTTTGAAAATACCTTTTCCTTTGAATATAGTCATTTTCAATACTTGGTAAATGTATAGAGAGGATCTCAGTGACTTTGACAAAATTTAAACTAATACCAGGGTTGATACTTGTCAGATAACAAAACTTTTTTTCCCCACTTAACATTAAATTCATTAATAACAATACCACAAAATTACTTCTGCCTAAAACCTCATAAAACAGGAACTAATCAAAGCAAACACACTTAACAGCTAATGATGATTTTAATTTAGCTGTAAATGCCTCAAAGGCTAGTAATTAGAGAGCAGTTATACGCTTTTTGTTTTGCAAAATAAATTATTGCTGCATGTTTTGCCACAATTTTCTCTGCTTAATTTTGCTAAAATAGTCTTATCTGTGCAAAATTTTAAAATAGATCCTGTGGCTAGATAATTTGGATAACCATATTACAATCAATTTTCTGTTTAAAATAATGTCTTGTGAAGATGTTTTGAACAATAAAACTGGCCACAAATGTGCTATTAAACAACAAAAAGAGCCAAGTAAATAAACTCTATGCAGCTCTTGATTGCATGGTACTACTCACTTTAGATTTAATGAAGGGTTATTTGTTTAGCAATAGGGATGTGAGTCATATATCCCGACAATATTATGGCTCTAAACAATGAAGGTTAACATAAATCACATATTTTCCCCAAACAGACATGATCATTGGTATTTTCTCCTTAGCATTTAGATCAGTAGCTCTGCCACTCCAGAACTAAATTAGAGATCAATGATATTAAGTTACCCTCTCATATTTATACTTGGCTGGTTGGAGGTTTCAACGGGATGGGTGTGGGCAGGGAGTTTGTTCTAGGACATGTGAAGAACACCAAATAGAACATTGCAAATACTGCCAACAACCATTCATGAAGACAGAGTTTTTCTTAGGAAAGAGACTATTTAAAAAGTGAGGTATAGGCGCCATGATTTTGAACCTCAGAATGAGAAAACCAAAACATTCTTAAGTGAGATTGAGAGTAAATAGTTACAAAAGGAAAGGGCTAAATTTGGGATATTTAAGTACAGTAGCTGCTCTTTCTTCCCCACTCATCAATAAAAATTAGTTGTTTTTGTTTGTTTAAGATACAGATAATAGAGGGGATCCCTGGGTGGCTCGGCGGTTTAGCTCCTGCCTTTGGCCCGGGCCGCGATCCTGGAGTCCAGGGATCGAGTCCCACATCGGGCTCCCGGTGCATGGAGCCTGCTTCTCCCTCTGCCTGTGTCTCTGCCTCTCTCTCTCTCTCTCTCTCTCTCTCTCTATGTCTATAATAAATAAATAAATAAATAAATAAATAAATAAATAAATAAATCTTAAAAAAAGATACAAATAATAGATATGCATTTAAAAAGAATAAAATAATATATATTAAATAAGGGGGAAAGGGCCATTTGGAGTCTCCAACCCTGGGATAAAGATAACAAACATTAACTTTCTGATAACTATCTATTTATGTTTGCATCATATACACTAAAAGAAATGGATTTTTACAGAACTAAGAAGGCTACTTCCATTGTTTTCTATGGGAATAGTGTGTCCCTGGAGGTACGCAATATGCAGACACCATAAATGAGTCATAATGAATGTGCTGTTATTGTTATTTTGGGTATTTTGGTGGAGGAGAGATGGAAGGCCTTCTCTTCCATCTCCTCCTCAGGACATCAGGACAAGAAATTGAATCGTATCTATAATATAGGTACTTGGGCATATCTATAACTTGGGGTCCAGTTTTAGAAAAACCAGATTATATCACATAATCATTTCTTCTTCTTGCTTTTCTCACTTTTTAAATAAAGGCTGTTTGATACTCCATATTGTGTATGTATCCCAATTTTTTCAGTGTTCCCTATTGATAGTTCCAAATGTTGGCCAGTATATCCAATGCTGAAATAAAGATCCTTTTATATGTCCTTCCAACTTAGCATATAACTTTCTATGGAATACATCTATACGAGAGAAATTTCTGAATTAAAGTCTAGATTGCATAAATTCTACATTACATTTCTTGTTGCACTATATAAGAATAACCTTTTCCTGACATCAGCACCAGTTATAGATCTTATGGTACTTTATAATTGTTTCTAATCTGATCATTGATGAATTTTGAGCATCAGTTCACATGCTGGTATTTGCTCTTCAGGTCTTTGTCTATTGTTCCGCTTGTTTTTTTTTTTTCTTGCCAATCAGTAAGGATATGATAATAATAATAATAATAATAATATCAAAATTAACCCTTCGCATCTATAGAATATTAATATTTTTGCCCACATCCACATGCCTGTTAATATTTCTGTCATGTCATTTTCTATATTCAGTACATAAATATATATCATTTTTTCCTTTTATAATTTCTGGAGTATGGAGTCTTATCTAGGGAGATCTCTGGTACCCCTTAACTAGTATGTGTGGGGATTTAGATTTTCTGAAAGGAAATTTCTTCTTACTATATTACTTTTTATGTTTAAATTTTCCATCTATTTCATCTATTTGATCAAGTGGGATTTTTCCTGGGTTTCAAGGGTGGTTCAATATTCACAAAACCATCAGTGTGATACATCACATCAATAAGAAAGGATAGGGACTCCTGGGTGGCTCAGTGGTTGAGTGTCTGCCTTTGGCTTAGGTCATGATCCCAGAGTCCTGGGATCGAGTCTTGCATCAGGCTCCCTGCAGGGAGCCTGCTTCTCCCTCTGTCTATGTCTTTACCTTTCTCTGAGTGTGTCTCTCATGAATAAATAAATAAAATCTTCAAAAATGTTTAAAAACTGTATGATCATTTCAATAGATGCAGAAAAAGCATTTGATAAAGTACAATATCCATTTTTGATAGGAACCCTCTCAAAGTAGGTTTAGAGGTAACATACTTCAGCATAATAAGGCCTTGTATGAAAAACTCACACAGCCAATATCATACTCAATGGTGAAAAACTGAGAGCTTTTCCCCTAAGATCAGGGACAAGACAATGTCTACTCTCATCACTCTTATTCAATATGGTACTGGAAGTCCTAGCTACAGCAATTAGACAACATAAAGAAATAAAAGGATATCTAAAATGATAAGAAATAAGTAAAACTCTAGCTATTTGCAGATGACATAATATTTATAGACAATCCTAAGGACTCCACCAAAAACCTACTAGAACTGAGAAATGAATTCAGTCAAGTTGCAGGATACAAAATCAATGCACAGAAATCTGTCGTATTCCTATACACTAGTAATGAAACAGCAGAAAACTAAGTTAAGAAAACCATCTCATTTACAATTGCACCAAAAACAATGAAATATCTAGGACTAAACTTAATAAAAGAAGTGAAAGACCTGTGGTCTGAAAACTATAATAAACACTAATGAAAGAAATAAAAAATATCCTTAAAGAGAGTATAGGCAATAATGTCTCTGGCATTGGCCATAGTAGCATTTTTCTAGATAAGTCTCCTGAGGTAAAGGAAATCAAAGCAAAAATAAACTATTGGGACTACATCAAATTAAAAATTTTCTGCATAAGGAAAGAAACAATCGACAAAACTAAAAGACAATCTATGGAAAGAAGATATTTGCAAATTACATATCTGATAAAGGGTTAGTATCCACATTATAAAACACATCTCCAGCAGACACACGAAAAAATGCTCAACATCATTCATCATTAGGAAATGCAAATCAAAACTACAACGATATATCACTTCACATTTGTCAGAATGGCTAAAATCAAAAGCACAAGGAGCAATGGGTGTTGGCAAATATGTGGAGAAAGGGAACCCTCTGGTACTCTTGGTGGAAATGCAAACTGGTGCAGCCACTGTGGAATACAGTATGGAGATTCGTTGAAAAGTTAGAACTGCCCTATGATGCATCAATCACACTACTGGATATTTACCCCCAAAATACAAAAACACTAATTTGGTGAGATACAGGACCCTTTATGTTTATTGCAGCATTATTTACAATAATCAAACTATGGAAGAAGACCAAGTGTCCATTGATAGATGAAAAGATAAAGAAGTTGTGGCATTTATATACAATCTTGCCATTTGCAATGACAGGGATAGAGCTAGAGAATATAATGCTAAGTAAGTCAGTCAAAGAGATATAAATATCATATGATCTCACTCATATTTGGAATTTAAGAAACAAAACAAATGAGCAAAGAAAATGAGAGAGAGAGAGAGAGACAGAATGAGAGGGAGAGAGAAATCTAGAAACAGATTAACTCTAGAGAACAAATTAATGGTTACCAGAGGAAAGGTGGGCTGGAGGGGATGGAGTAAACAGGGAATGGAGATTAAAGATGATACTTACTATGATGAAAAAAAAAGTGAAGTGAAAATAAATACATACAGTAAAATTAAAAATTTTTAAATCTATTTTGAATCATTTTTATATGTGATGTGAGATGGAATGCATTTACCATTTCTTCATGAAACAAGTTGTGGCAGTTTATCCTTCTTATAAAAAATATTTTATTTATTTGAGAGAGAGAGAAATAGCTAGAGAGAGCACAAACATGAGGTGGCAGTGAGTTGGTACAGAGGGAGAGAAAGAAGCTGAGCAGGGAGCCTAACTCGGGACTCGATCCTGGGACAGTGGGATCATGACGTGAACTGCAGGCAGATAGATACTTAACTGATGGAGCTACCCAGACTCCCCAGTTCATCCTTTTCTTCCAAATGTTTTTAATTTGTGCATTTTTTATGTCAGGGATCTAATTCTGAATTCTGTATTTGCCTAATTATCTGTTCCTATATTAATTCCACATTGACTTGACGGTTATACAGTATGTTCTAATATCTGGTAAACAAGTATCCTCTTAATTTCTTATCTTCATAAACTTATTATTTTTTCTCAGTTACTGTGCACTATAAACTTTAACCATTTTATGCACTTTCAAAGGAGTTTCTTGAATTGGACCTGCATTGAACTTATATATAACTGTGGGAATATGATACTTTTAAGATATTAGATTTTTCCCATTCAAGAACATATGGTTTTTGATTTATTCAGATTCACGTTGTTTTTCATCCAGCATAGTTTTTCCATGTAGGTAGCTATTTTCTTGTGAGGTATATTTCTTAATATTTTAGAGGATTTTTGGTCCCCATTGTAAATAACGTATCATTTTTAATTTTCACTTTTAGGTGTTTATTATTAGAGAAAATAATTTTTCTTTTTTACTAATTTTAACATTTATCTTTATTAATCATGATGATATCCTGATTTCAGAGATATCAAAATATTTAAAAATATGTATTAACAGAAAAGCTGTTAACTTTGAATATTTATCTTGTATTTGTTCCCATTATGAAACTACCTTAAGAATTGCAATATTTTCTAGACAATTTTTTTTATTTCCTAGGTATGCAGAAAGAAATAAAACTTTTTAAACATGCCACTTATTATTATTATTATTATTATTATTTTGGTTATACTGCAGTTCCTAAGTCCTCAAAGGCAATAATAATTAGTATTATCTTAGTAAGAATTCCAGTATATTTGCTAATTTTAATTAAAATGATTTTGGTAAAAAAAAAAAAAAGATTTTGGTGATCACCATTTTAGATATTTGTCTTTGATTTTTGATTGGTGTCTTTATTTTACATAAGTGTTCTCTTTATTTTTTTATTAACGTTTTCATTAGCAGTAGTGGCAAGATTTAATACATGTATTTTTGTGAAATACATCTCTTGATATGTCTTATTTCTTCTCTTTTAATTTATTAATACAGTTGATAATATGGATATGTTTCCTGATCAAACCACCCTTGCACTTTTTAAAATAAACTTTACTTGCTCAGAGTACATTATTCTTATAATACATTGTGAGATTCCATTTGCTAAGTCTTAACTTAGAATTTTTATAGCTTTGTTAATAAATTAGATTGGTATATAGTATCATATTTGTTTTTCCTTTCCAGATCTTTTCTTAACTTTCAAATATGTGCTATTATTATTATTTTAATTGAAGTATAGTTGATATATCTAGGTTTGGTTTTAATGCTGGTTTTAACAACCATAGGGCCTTCCATCTGCAATAATTTGAATAATCTTAGAATCAGTTGTTCTTTAAAAGTTAGATAAAACTCAACTCTGAAACCATCTGTTTTATGGCCTTTTAAAAATGATAACTTTAACCACTTTTCCAACTTCTAGCATGGTAACTAGCCTGCTCAAATTTTCCATTTGTTCTAACATCATTTTTGACACCTTTACAATATGTTGATAGGCAAACATACAATTTCTCTTAAATTTTCATTTTATTCAATGAGATATGTTAGTTGTCTCTAATGGCTCTTTATCTCCTTTCTCATTTCTAGTCTTCTATTTTTGCTATTTTTCCTGTTCTCAAGATTGCAAAGATGTAATGTATTTTATTAGTCTTCTCTTTTCTCTATGAATACAGGTTTTTGAATTATAATCTTCCTGATACACTACTCTCATCTGTTCCATAAGTTTTTTTGTTTTTTCCTTATTTTACTCAGCATTCTCCCCAACAGTTATTAGATAATAAGTAATTGTTGCATTTATTGTTTGATTGGAAAATGTTTAATTTCTATGTATTTAATATATTTCAGTCACCTTTGGTATTCATTTAAAATTTTTAAAATTATATTTTATTATATTATGACAGAGAAATTTTTTTAAACTTCTACTTTACAAAAACATACTAGTTTTCATGATCAAGTACAGATTTTTCTTTTTTATTATATTTTAACATTTATCTTTATTAATCATGATGATATTCTGATTTCAGATATCAAAATATTTTAAAATATTTCTATTTTTAATATTTTATATTTAAAAATCCCTCCATCTATGTGGATTATTATTAAAATTATTTTTCTTTATCTTTTTTTAACTGATTTGATCATAGTTGCTCTTCATTTCCTTTTCACCCCTGAAAACTTGTTTTTAAAGATTTTATTTATTTATTTGAGAGAGATAGCATGCACATGAGCAGATGAACAGGAGGAGGGGCAAAAGGAGAAGCAGACTCTTCTCTGATCAGGGAAGCCCATGGGGCTGGATCACAGGACTCTGGGCTCATGACCTGACCGAAGGCAGCCACTTCACTGACTGAGACACCCAGGTGCCAGCCCTTGAAAACTTTTGAAATGATTTTTTTTAGTAGCTACCACATAGGATGTGTTATAATGAACTTCTTTCCTATTCTTTTAATAACATAGACTTATTTTTTCTTTTATTATCCTTCTCCCCTACTTTCTCCTTCTTTTTATTGAGAAATTTGCCAAGATCTCACCTGGTTTTCTCCCTTATTGCAATTCCTATGTTTTGCTAGGACAATATGCACTTAATAAAACTTATCTTGATCTATGTCTCTTCCATTTCAAAAGTTTTTCTTAAACTTATATATTTCTAGAAAGTCTATTTTTATTAAGTCATATGTAGTCTTTGCTCACAACTTCTTTCCTCTTCTGAGGATTTGCACCCATCTCAAGGTCTGTGACATGTGGCCTCATTTGCTGTTTGATTAAAGTCAATTGTCCTCAAATGGGTAATTTACCAGTCAAAGTTCTTGAATATTTTTAAAAATAGATAGATAATAGGTAGAAAGAGTCAATTACTTGACCTTAAATAAGTACTTGGTAGTATGCCCTCTAAGTTCTTGAATGATTTTAAATAGATCAGAGATAGAGGCATGAATAATGATAGCAACATTAATATCTATCTATCTATCTATCTATCTATCTATCTATCTATCATCTGTATCTTTCTATCAATCAAAATTTACCATTCATCAAAGATCTACCTTTATCTTAATTTATACGTTAAAATTTTTAATTAAAATGTCAAAGTTCAGGGGCACCTTGGTGACTCAGATGGTTGATCATCTGCCTTCAGCTCAGGTCATGATCTCTAGGTCCTGAGATTGAGCTCCATGTTGGGCTCTGAACTGAGTAGGGAGTCTGCTTCTGCCTCTGCCTCTCTTTCCTGCTTGCACTCTTTCCCTCTCTCAAATAAATAAATAAATAAATAAATAAATAAATAAATAAAACTTTAAAAAGTCCGAAGTTTTTAGCTTTAAGAGGTCTTTTCAGTGCTTTTTAAAATCCCCTTGAGTGCTTTTCCTTTGTTTATTTGTACCTATATTCTTGCTCTAGTTCAGTAACTATGACTTCACCTCCAACCACAGCACAGCTCTATCCACAAGAATGTGGTCTAGCTCCATGTTCAGTAAGATAGCCACATAATGGTTTGATATCTCTTCATTTTCTAAAGTCTTGGGTTTTTCACCATCAGACAACATCATATGTAAGACAACATCCCAGGACATACTGTGCTGCCCATGTTTTAATCCACTTTCTTTTTAGTCAACTATCATCAAGTGTTCAAAAAAACACTGAAGGTTCTAGTTCCAACAGGGTTGCCATGCTCTATGAGGGCTAGCTGGGACATTTGAGATGGTATTTGTGGTTTCATCACCATGCCTGGCACAGAAATGTGTGAAGCCAATGTTATCTCTTTCCTAACATTCCTCTGAAAAAAAGATTGATTTTATTAGTAGTTCATAAAATGTTTTAATCTGTGGAATGACTAGTTCAAATTTATTTTTTTTAAAGGTTGCTCAAGTAGAAGTGTGAAGGACAAGACTATGCCTAGGGGACCACTCACTTAAGACAAAAGAGAGAGTGGTAGAGGAGGATGAAGCTGTAGACATAGAGGCCAAAATGTAAGTTACAAGTAAATATTAAGTGTTTTTGAAAATGATTATATAGATAATAAAGAGGTACTGAAGTTCCTTGAGTTTGGAGGAAAATGATCAAAACTATGTTTTAGGAGCATACTGCTAAATTAATATAAGGAAGATACCAAAGAATTGGAACTAAAGAAGTGACGTGTTAAAATTTAACTGTTTAGGTGATAAATGCCTTAAAGCCTGATTTATAGTGATGAAATTGGTAGTGATAATAATGGTGTTTGTTGAACGCTTGCTTTGTGTTACAATCCCAGGCACTGCTCTAAAAATTCATTTAATCTGCAAAACAGTACTGACTACTTTTGGTACTACTATTATCCTCATTTGGCTGAAGTTAAATAACTGAGTTAAATGTCTAAGTTGACAAGTAACAGAGCAGCCAGGCTGGATTCAAATTCAGGGCTAGCTCCAAAACCTGTGCTTAGTAACTCTACACCTGGTAAATCAATGCAAAGAGAATGATTGACTGGGTGACAGTGGTTAAAGACCAGGGACATGTGACCCAGAGATTTGTAGTCTGGAGGAAAGAAGCCCTTAGGATTTTGATTCTTAGAATTATGATACATTCTTCTTCTCCTCTTAGCTTGAGCTTATACTTCTCACAGTATGGACCCTCTAACTTTTCTCTGTACTGTAATAGCACTTCCTGTAAAAGATATATATTTCTTTTAAAAAATTCTGAGTTAGTTCAATTTGGCTGAGTCCTTGCACTTGCTGGGGTTTGTAAGAACTCCCATGCCGGTCATTTTTAGAATTCACTCTCCTCCACTGCATCATGCAAGTCCCAGAAAAATGAAGAAGGAACATTTTTTCTAGTCCACAGTGGGCTTCTTCGGCCAATCTCTGTTGCTTCCAGCCTTCACCATTAATCAGACACTATTTGATGCTTACAGCCAGCATTGGTATTTAAGGCCACCAATGTCCACAAAGCAAAAGCATGTAAGGATAACATGTTTCTATGTGTCCATAGAAGTGTCCATACTATTCCCATACAAGTTTCTTCTGGGTCCCTGAATTTGAAGGAGGCCTACCATTCTTCCACCTGGGGAATCTCCAAGTACCCTGTTCTCTCTTCCAGGGAAACTACTTTTCTTTTCTTTAGTTCTCAGGCCACGGCCTCCCCATCAGCTTCCTTTCTCTGAGCATATGGCTTAGTCTTCATACAGGCCTTGGGCCAAGAATCAAACATAGTCAACAGAGCAGATCTAGCTCACTGTTGTGCTTCATTGGTCAATAGAGTGCCGACCTCCTCATTATTGTAAATTGCCAACGATTACGAGTTTGGACATTTCATATAAAAATCTAGAGCCCATGTTCACAACTAGAAACACAGATAGGTGATTTCGTGATCAACACCCTTGCATGTGGAGTTTGCACAGCCTATACAACCCTCCTTACTGCCCTGACATGAGGAGCAGTTAGTTCTCTTTCTCATTTAACCCCTGAAGATATTCAGTGTATCTTCAGGCCTAAAGGAACTCCAGGTAAGCAAAACTCAGACTGTTAGGATATAAAGCCCCTCTGTAGTCTCTTGAGGAAATGTCCCTTATTCTTTCCTAATAAGACTACAACTAAGAAAATATAAACACATTTATTTTCTCCTTCAGCTTATTCTGTCCTATTAACTTCTTGGTAGAATCCTTCCGTGACAGTCATGTTCTGTTATCTCAACCACTGATGCTTTTACAAAGAGCTAGAGCAATGACCGTGTTACTTACAATGCCCAGCGAGCAAGCACTACATCCCACAGGTCGCAAGAGCTGTCCACCAAGGTGGTTGTGAATTGTCATCAGAAGACTGACGGGACAGGCATGTGCTCGTAGAGGTAAGATGCTAATGTGATTAATTGGATTCAAAGAGAATCATTGTTACTCAGGCAAAGCTGAAATGTCTATATTATTGAGGGGATGTTTTTCATACAGTACTCTTCCTAACAGTTTCTAAATTCATCACACTATTTCCAGTAGATCATGGAAACACACTTGAAATGTGTTTTCAGATAGAGAACTTATATTTCTAATTCAGTAATTGGCAAGAAGCAAAATTATTGAGAGGAATGAAGCAAGGCTAAAAAAGCTATGGTGGGGAGAGCTCTCTGGTATGATGCTCATGTCCTCTGCAAGGGCCATGTGGCCTGGTTCCTAGAGTAGAGTAACTGATACTTTGTTATATGAACCCTGGTTTCTCATGTTCTCCAGCTAATTATATTGAGCTCTTCCTGTTTTTGTCAAGTAGTGCTTAGAAAGTGGAATCTTCTAAATTTCAATATAGATGTTTCAAAAGATAGTAAGTATACCAAACTAGCATTGACTTTATTCAAGAAGTTGAGTTTCTCAACTCATTATGTTACAAAACAGCAACAAATTGAACTAAGACAATTATGCCTGCTATGATTAATGATGTCTACATTGGTTGTTCTGAATTTATGTGAGTATGACAAACTCCTTGCAAATCAAAGAATTTCCTTCACCCTTGCGATAACACAATTATAACTTTAGTATTCATTGATAAAGAAAATATATAAAAATAAGGAACTATTGTGAATTAATTTGCACCTTAAGATTTCTGTAATTTGTAATTACGTGTTACATCATTGGTCAAATAATGTTTGAAAATAAGTCATCAGACACTGTTTGTTGTTGTACATATATACTTCTAGAACGCTTGCAGTAATTTTGTGACATCCTGGAACACCTGAGTGGCTCAGTGGTTGAGTGTCTGCCTTCGGCTCAGGACATGATCTCAGAGTCCTGGGATCAAGTCCCACATCTTCCTCCTCACGGGAAGCCTACTTCTCCCTCTGCCCATGTCTCTGCCTCTCTTTGTGTGTCTCTAATGAATAAATAAATAAAACCTTTAAAAAAATTTTGTGACATCCTCCCCTTCACCAGCAGTCCATAAATCATAAATTGGTAGCCAACAATTTACACAAAGCATATTTTAGGAGTGGAACTGCATAAATGAGTCTTATTAGCCAAATCAGAGTATATATGTCTGTAGGTGTAAACCTATTACACTATACACAACTCTAGGAGAACCCTTCAAGAAGCTAGCCATTACTTGTGAGTTTTGAATAAATAAGGCAAATTGTCAGCAACCTACCAAGGTTCTCTTCTTGACACATTTCCAATCTGAACAGATTGTGAGTAGAGTTGCTTTAAGTCAGCCTGTCACAGGGCTTGCTACTGTAAATCAAAGAGATGCACAGCCTGAGATCACATGTGGGGAAAAATGACGTAGTTTGTAAAGGCATGCTGGCTAAAAATCTATCATATCATCTGTTTTACAGACCTACCACTACCATTGCAATCCATAGGTACTAAAAGCAGGAAACAAACACAAATAAAATGTCACTGTTTCTATTAGTGTCAAAAGGGCATCTATAAAGTCTCTTGTCATATCAAGGATAAGCAGTGGCTGTTTTTTGTTGCTGTTATTTTTTTTTGTTTTTGTCTTTATTTTGTTTTTTTTTTTTTAGATATTCCTGCCAAACAAACTAATTAACACCAAAAATATCTCTGTACGTAATTTACTCTGATTTTTAGCTGAGGTATTTTTTCTCCTTTTTGAAAAAACTGACATAGAGTTGACGTACAGCGTTACATCCGTTTTGGGTGTACAACATAGGGATTCGACAAGTCTATGTTATACTATGCCCACAACAAGTGTAGCTACCATCTGTCACCGTACAGAACTATGATACTACCATTGACTATATTCTCTGTGCTGTATACCATGACTTACTCATTTCATAATTGGAAACCTGTTATCTCCCACTGGCCTTCACCCATTTTGCCCATCCCTCCACCCTCCTCCCCTCTAGCAACCACGAGTTCATTTTCTGTAGTTATGGATCTGTTTCTGCTTTTTTGTTTGCTTGTTCATTTGTTTTGTTATCTGACATATTTTAATTTTAGGATTTCAAAAATAATTTTATTCTCTTTGTTGCATATTTATAACTTTTCCTCTAAGCTTGGAATTATTAGATTGTGGATCTAGACCTGGGGTAGAAATTTTTAGTAACACACAGAAAGTATCTGGGTTTTTAAAAAATTGCTAAGAATACTATTTTGGGGCAGCCCGGGTGGCTCAGCGGTTTAGCGCTGCCTTCAACCCAGGGCCTGATCCTGGAGACCCAGGATTGAGTCCCACGTCAGGCTTCCTGCATGGGGCCTGCTTCTCCCTCTGCCTGTGTCTCTGCCTCTCTCTTTCTCTCTCTCTGTGTCTCTCATGAATAAATAAAATCTTAAAAAAAAAGAATACTACTTTGTTGTGCACAGCTATTTGATTAATTAGATTTTCATTAACAGTAAAAATCAGTAGTTAGGTATAGAGTTCTATGATTTTTCAGTATACACGTGGTGATATAACAACCACCACAAATCTCATTGGAACATAAAATTTCAATGTGCTTTCCTCTTATGGTCAATGCACCCCTAATCCCGGCAACTACTGATCAATTTTCAATTTCTAAGCTTTAACATCTCCAGGGTGTATATAAATGGAATCCTACAGGAAGCAAAATTTCAAGACTGGATTTTTTTCACCTGGCTTATGCATTTAATATCCATTCATGTTCTTGCATGTATCAATAGGTCATTATTTTTCATTACTAAGCAGTATTTCCTTGCATTGATGTACCACAATTTATCCATTCACCCACTGAAGTATGGTTTGGCTGTTTCTATTTCCAGTGAATATGAATAAGATACTATAAATATTCACACACAAGATTTAGTGTGAGGATTAATTTTTATTTCTCTATAGTAATTACCAAGGAATGAGATTGCTACATGCTACAGTAGCATGTTTAACATCCTTTGAAACTGCCAAACTGTTTTGCAGACTGATGACAGCATTTTGCAAACTACCTAGTGAAGAATGATAGTTTTTGCTGTTCTGCATCCTTGCCATCCTGTGGTATCGTCACGTTTTATTTTTCCTTCCCATTTTAGTACGTGTAGAGTGGTATCTCCTTGTGGTTCTGATTTGCTTTTCCATAATTGCTAATGATGGGGAACATCTTTTATGTTTTTATTTTCCCTTCTGAATAATTTCTCTGCTGAAGAGTCTGTTCTGACTTTTGTCCATTTTTAAAGTGGGCTCTTTGCTTCCTTATTGTTGGGTTTTCAGAGCATTTTTAATATATTATGGATATAAGTACTTTGTAAAATATATAATTTTTAAAAATTATTTATTTATTGAGAGAGAGTGAGCAAGAGGAGGGCCAGAGGCAGAGGGAGAGAAGAAGACTCCCTGCTGAGCAAGGAGCCTGATGTTGGGCTAAATCTTAAGACCCCAAGATCATGACCTGAGCCAAAACTGAGAGTCCAGACACATAACCAACTGAGCCCTCCAGATGCCCATCAAATATATAATTTTTGTAAATGATTTCTCCCAGTTGGTGGGAGGGTTGGCTTTTGGTTTTCATAATGGTGCCTTTAGCAAAGAAAAATTATTTTAATTTTAATGAAGTTTAATTTATCCTTTATTTTCTTTTATGGAATTAGGTATTATTTTTATGAATTTTTACCTATCCTGAGTTTCCAAAGATTTTTCTCCCACCTATTCTATGAATTTTGTATATCTTTTACATTTAAGTCAATCACCAGTTGTGATTACATTTTTATAAACACTGTGAAGTATAAGTCTATGTTCATTTTTTTGCATCTGAATATCCAACTGTGACTACACCATTTGTTGAAAAAACTTTCATATCTCCACAGATTTGCCTTTGAAGCTTTGCTAACAAATTAGTTGATCATATTTATATAGATCTATTTTAAAAATTTCTAGTCTATTCTATTGATCTATGTGACTTTTTTTTAATCAACATCATATCCTTGCTTAAGAGAACTTTACAGTAACTCTTAAATTTTGGTTGTCCCATTTTTTTTTCCTGTTTCCATTTGTTTTGAGTATTCTAGGTTTTTTTTTTTTTCTTTTTCAAGTAAGTCATGGAGTCAGCTTGTCTACATCTCTAAAAGTCCTCCCAGAATTTTGATTTGATAACACAGAATTTTCTCCATTTATTTAGATCTGCTTTGACTTTTTTCATCAATGTTTTGAACTATATAAATCCCATACATATTTTTTTTTGGATTTATGTGTAATTCTTCTGTGTGTATTTCAAAGGAGGGACTATTGTAAAAGGTGCTTTTTCAAGGTTAGGTTTACAATTGTTTGTTATTATTTTATAGAAATACAATTGATTTTTACAATTTGACTTTGTACCTTACAACTTTTCTCCCTTAATGTAAACTTAATATAAAGAATATAAATATAAATTCCCTTAGTAGTTCAAAGAGCCTTTCTTTTTGTAGATTTGATAAAGTTATTGCCTAGATAGTCATGTTACTTGCAAATAGCAACAGCTTCATTTTTTCATTTCTAATTTGTATGGCAGTTAATTATTTTCCTTACTTTATTTCATTTGCTAAAACTTCTAGTAAAATGTTAAAGAGGGGTTTTGAAAATGGGCAGTTTTGATGTTTTCCTGATGCTGAGGGGAAAAAATTCAGTTTTTCAAAAGGAAGACTAATGCTACCTATAGATTTTTTTGTAGATTCAGACTGAGAATATCTTCTCATTCAGACTGAGAATGTCTCCTGCCATTCCTATTTTGCTAACAGTTTGTATCATGAACTGATATTGACTTTTGCCTGATATGTTTTTTTACATCTATTGATATGTTCTTGAATTTTCTGTTAGGTTTTAAGCAGATTTATAGAAAATGCAAAGAATCTCTTAAATGCACTTTGCAAACGTCATCATAAAATCTGATGGTTGAAAGCCAAAAGCAATTCAACAAACATATTTCTATGTAGTTAAGATAATAAGGTTCATATGTGTTAGTCCTCTCATTACAAATTTAATAGATATTTGGCATAGACTATCTATGATGGTTCTAATTTTCTCGGCTATTGGCCAGCTCTTGTCCAAAATGTTTTTGTCTTGGTCGGTAAAAGATTTTTAAAAAGTTGTTGGAGAGTCTGATATTTAAACTTCAGGAGGTTACATTTCCTTTTCTGGAGTTCTAGTTCCCATTGGAAGCTCTCACAAAACTAGACCTCATTGTTGTATGGCACCATCAGTTGGAGTTGACTAGCAGCTATCACTATGTTACAGTGGCAAAAAGTTCTCTATTTTACTACAGTATCCAGAATTCCCTGAACTATTTTGCTCATTTATGTTATTTGTCTCACAGCTATAGGTTGTGGAACTGGCAATTATGACCTAGAAAACTGGGTAGATTCCATGTTAATTAGTATCTTTTTAGTGAAAAATGAGTAAATCTACATAGCAAGAGACTATTTTGTGTAATAGAATACCTATTTAAAAAATGAATATATGCTATTGAATTTAGCAACTCTAAATATTTTGGAAGAAAATAGAAGTTGACATAGATAATTGGTGTTATTATGGCCATATGTATCAAAAAACTTAAAAATAGTCATCATTTTGGAACAATTCATTTTATTTCTTGGAATTTACCATAGGGAGATGATTATAGCCATGTATACAATTTTAATAGTGATTAAATTAATGATTGTCATTGGCACTTAGAAAAAAATGGGAAAATGATGAATTCTCAGGCTGGCAAAACACCAATGACATAAGATCTTCCTACAAATTACAGCCATATTCAAATGCCCAGAAAATGACCTTTATAGTATTGCCAAAGTCTTGATATAAAACAAAAAATCAACCTCCTGAGCATGCATATTCCTTGAGTAACACCAAACAACAAGCATGGTGAACACAAAGAAGGTGCAAAAACTCCTTCCCACCAGTCACTCTCTGCCTATGAATCAGGTTGTAATGTCTGCGCTATCTAGAAAACTCAACAATCTGCCCTCTTTTGAATGGGATCTATCTAGGGAACTAGCAAGAACTGAGCCCCTTTCATTTCTACCTGCAAATCTATTCAGAGACCATAAATATGGAAGAAAACATGGTTGAATGCATATTTTCAAAAGAAAAAGCATAATATGCATAATTGGAGATAGGACAGGCCTGGTGAGGAGTGCAGGCCTGTGGTTGTACATGAATTATGCGCACTATTTCTGTAGTGGAGATCTCTATATCCCACCTCTTGAGAATAATGGAAGAACCATAACACCAAAGCCAAAGAATCCAATAAAGTCCAACATACCCAATCTGGATAAATGACAGCTACATACAAGAAATTGAGTAGGGGGTTATAGTCATCAACTTCTATTCTGTGTCCAGTGAAGGCTAATTGGAACAATCCCTAAGTCTTGTCTTTCAGAAAACCTCAGGGCTTCGTTTTTGCCAAAGAAAACTAATTCAAACAGAAAAAGGTAACAGCATGGGGACTATAAAAAATTCTGAACCAGAAAATAACAGAAAAGCATAGCCTTGAATATTCAAAAGAACATAATTTTAGAAGTAATTTGCATGACATTTATGTTCAATAATTTTTTTTTAATTAACTAAACTGTTTAGGCCTTTGGAGGTTGTTTTCAAGTTTTTCATGTTAGAGATCATTTCTAAATGTTGACATTTCAATCTTGGTTTACTCTTTGACCCAAGAATTGAATAAAGAAAAATTCCTTGTTGTTAGATTTTTATGGCCTTTATTTATTTGGTATTAAGTGTTTTTGCTTTCACTGCATTGTGGTCAGACTTGGAGTCTCTAGAATATATATTTTCCTGAGTCATTTAAACTTTATTTATGTACTACTACTGGATTCTTTTTCTAAATAGTATACAATTATTTGAAAATAACATGCCTTTTTTGCTTAAAAGAGACCAAGTGATACTGCATTATTTAATCCTCCATATACACTTTAATGTTTTTACTTAGGTCAGTAGCAATTTGTCACTACAAATATATAAAAATTTCTTCCTTTTATTTAATATTCAATCTTTCTTTTTTTTTAAAGATTTTGTTTATTTATTCATGAGAGACACAGAGAGAGAGGCAGCGACATAGGCAGAAGGAGAAGCAGGCTCCCCGTGTGGAGCCTGATGCAGGACTCGGTCCCAGGACATGGAGATCACAACTTGAGCCAAAGACAGACACTCAACCACTGAGCCACCCAGGTGCTCCCATATTCAATCTTTCCACATCATTTTAATAGTATGTTTCACGAAATTCAATTTCAGCAAATGTATCTGTTGACCACTGAAACACTTGTCTTTAATGCCTTGTGTTTATTGTACTTTCTTATATTCACCTTCATTTACTTTTCTTATTTTATAACATTGATCAATGTTTTGCTCATTTTTCATTTTAGTGACATTACCAGTAATTGTTTTCAATTTCATAACACATTTTTATCTGAAGTCATAGGTAAACATTATGTACATTATTTCTCAAATAAAACAAGACCTGTGCTTGTGCTTTTGTTCTTTGAAACATTTAGGTACTTGCCATATTTCTTCTCTCTTATCCTTTGTTTTCCCGTCGAAAACTCCTACTATATTTGTCTTAGATATATCTTCTTTTCTTATTGTTAGATTTTATCACATAATAGTCATCTCTGTATTTGCCTATGTTTTATGAGGGAATTAATTGCTTTCTGTTTTATCTAATTACAAATGCAATTTCTATCCTGTTTTTTAAAAATTTCTACAATCATGGTTTTTTTTTAGTTCTAAGAGAATACTCTTTCTTTTTAGTGTATTCAGAGCAGCTTAATATATATATATTTTTACTTAACAATTTTTTCTTATCAGGTTATTAAGGTTTAATTTACATATGATTTACCCTTTCAAAGTACATAGTTTGATCAATAATAGTACTACCATCAAGATACTGAATATTTCCATCACACGAAAAATTTCCTTCATATCTATTTGCTGTCAATCTTTTCCCTCACCCCTTATCCTGGACAACCACTGATCTGATTTCTCTCCTCACAAACTGGGGTTCCCCAAATGTCACATAAGTTGAGTCAGCCACTATAAAGACTTTTGTGACAGGCTTCTTTCACCTCATATAATACTTTGAAGAATTATCCATGTTGTTGCATATGTCAGAAGTTTAGGCTATTTATTGCTGAGTGGTATTCCATTATATGGAGATAGTACAATTTTTTTAATCCAGTCACAGGTTATAGGACACCATTTAAATTTTGCCTAGACTTTGACTATTACATATAAGCCTGCTAGTCATGTACTGGTAAACATAGGTGTAAACATAGGTGTTCATTTATCTTGACTAAATTCCTAGGGGAGAATTGCTGGGATCTATAGTAAGTGTATGATTAACTTTATAAGGAACATGGCTATAATATTTTGCATTCTTACCAGGAATGTAACTGATTTCAGGTTGCTCTGCATATTCATTAGCACTTGGATTGTCAGGGTTTTGTTTTGTTTTGTTTTCACTTTTAGCCATTATAGTGGATGGTTAGTAATATGCAATTGTGTTTATAATTCATGTTTTTAAAAAAGATTTTATTTATTTATTTGAGAGAGAGAGCATGAATGAGGAGGCAGAGAGAGATGGAGAAGCAGACCCCCATGAGCAGGGAGCACAATGCAGGGCTTGACCTCAGGACCCTGAGATCATGACCTGAGCCAAAAGCAGTCGCTTAACCAACTGAGCCACCCAGGCAATATTAATGTTTTAACAATAACTAATAAACAATGTTGAGCATCTTTTTATGTGTATGTGGATTCTCCATGAAATTACTTTGGTGATGTGTCCTCACGAAAGTCTAGCATAAAATGAGTCCAATAGTTCAATCCCATTTGTTGAAAACACTATGTTTTTAATATTGAATAGCCATTGCACCTTTGTAAATTTTCTTTGGGCCATGATTTACAGCTTCTTTGTATGCCTTATGATTTTTCATTGAAAAATAGATGTTTAAATATTATAAAGTGGTAACTTTGGAAATCAGGTTCTCTCCATTCCCGGGGTTTGCCATTATTGGCATACTATTGTTTGGTTACTATTCTGAACCATTTTTACAGACTTTTTTCCTGCTGTGTATGGTCACTATATTCATTTTCCCTTTAGCTTGTTTCCAGCTAATGTTTTGACAGAGATTTCATCGAATGCTAGGAGCTACAACATACATACACACACACACACACACACACACACACACACAAAACATGCATACAAAGAAACAATCAAATAAAAACAAAAAAGTCTCCCAGTCTTTGTAGATTGATTTTGAGCTAGAACACTGTTTTAACACTTAGCCCAGACATTTACAATACCAACTCACTCTTTACTTCCTTTTTGTACTAACCCAAGAGATAACCAAGAAGTGAAAGTTTATGGTCTTCCCAGATCCTTTCTGATCATGTATCTTGCCCTGTACAAGTGTCTGGCATACACAGGGAATGAATGCCTTCATTTCCCAAAGAAACTCTTTCCCCAGCTTACCTTTCTCTCTTTGGCTCATCTACTGTATTTTTAAAAATTTAATGTCTTTTTTTTTAATTTTTTATTTATTTATGACAGTCACAGAGAGAGAGAGAGAGAGAGAGAGAGGCAGAGTCACAGGCAGAGGGAGAAGCAGGCTCCATGCAGGAAGCCCGATGTGGGATTCGATCCCAAGTCTCCAGGATCGCACCCTGGGCCAAAGGCAGGCGCCAAACCACTGCACCACCCAGGGATCCCTAAAAATTTAATGTTTACATTTTATTCAAACTCTTTGAAATTTCTGAATCTGTGGTTTGTTGTCTTTCTTAATTTTGAAAATTCCTTAGTTTTTCTCTTCAAATATCTTCTCCTTTTTTTCTGGGATTTCAATTACACCTATGTTAGACCACTTTATATTTTCCCACGGCTGTCCTAGTTTTTCACTCTTTTTTTTTTTTTTTGTATTTTAGTAAAAATAATTTATATTAAAATTATATTATTTCCAAGGAATATGACTCTAGGAGCCCATTAAAGTAGAAACCATGGAGGGGCACCTAGGTGGTTCAGTCAGTGAAGTGTCTGCCTTTGGCTCAAGTCATGATCCCAAAGTCCTGGGATAGAGCCCCACGCTGGACTCCCTACTCAATAGGAAGTCTGCTTCTCCTTCTGCCTCTCCCCTTGCTTGTGCTCTCTCTCTCTCTCTCTCTCCCTCTCTCAAACAAATAAATAAAATCTTTAAAAAAACTGTAAAGTACAAGCCACGGAAGAAGGATCATCATATTAGTCTTAATCTTAGAGAGGAACCACTGCCACCGAATGTACCAATGCAGGAAGAAGTAAAAAATTGCCTCAACCAAGCTTCCCTCTTGACCTCCAATCTCCTGTCAGTATGTGCCAGTGGCTAAATCCAACTTTAGTTATGCAAAAATGTATGCTAATGTTTATGCTCCAGGGATAAGAAGCACCACAGAAAAGTCTAGGCAATGGATGGAGGAGAGAATAGAATTGACATCATTCCTGTCAATCTGAAGATACAAAATAATGTATCATCATAGTTTCATTTGTATTACTTACAGTATGCAGGAGGTTGACATCTTATATGTTTACAGTCATATTTACTTAATTTCCTGAGGCTGTTATCTGCCAAAATTTTCTTTGTAGCCAAAACAATGTTCTATTTTTATAAAAAATATCCATGAATACCTAGAGAAATGTTAATATCTATTTTCACATAAAATGGGTAGACATGGATATAGATATAGATAAAATAAAAGGGACACACACACACACATTTTTCTAAGGTTGCTGTGGCAAATTACCACACACTTGGTGACTAAAGCAACAGAAATTTATTCTCTCATCATTGCCAGTAATTGTTGACATTCCTTGGCTTATGGCTTCATCACAGAGTCTCTGTCTTCATCTTCATGTGGCCTCATGCTCTGTGTGTCCATATTTTCTCCATTCCTACCTTTCTCAAATCTCCTTCTGCTTTTCTCTTGTAAGGACACTGGTCATGGAATTTAGGGTCCCCCTGAATAATCCAGAATAACCTCCCCTCAAGATCTTTAACTTAATTACATCTGCAAAGATGTAAAATACTTTCTGAATAAAGTAACATTAGCAGGGATTTGGTATGAGTATCTTTTGGGAGCCATTTTTCAGCCTTCATGTATTGTATATATACTATAAATAAGCTTACCTTAATAATTATGTTATTCAGTTCTTTTATTCGTACCAATATTTTTATCTACTTGATATATCACAGCATGAGATAGGTATTAAAATAGTGTGTTTTAATATTTTGCTATTTGTCCTTGAATCTCCTGTAATTTCTGTTTTATAAATATGGCCACTAAGTTATTTGGTGGATAAAAATGTATAATAATATCTTCATTATACATTCCACATTTTATTGCTATAAAATGTCCTAAAGATTTTTATACAATGTTCAAATTTCTTATAGTTGATATGGTGACTCCCTGCTTTCTTATTTGAATTTATGTGGTTTATCATTGCCCATCTTTAATTTTCAATTATTTTGAATCCCTTTGTTCTAGATTTGGTTTTTTAATATATAGCATGTAATTTTATATTCTAAGCAATATGAAACATTTTTCAGTAGGCCAGTTTATACCATTTCATTTATTTACATAACAGGTAGATTTAATCATAATTGTAATATTCTATGTTATATTTTAAATAATTTTTTAAAGTATCCGGCACCTCTTACACAACTTCATGTCTTTAAACTCACCTGCCTCTTGCTGTAGCCACTGCTTTACTTGGACACAAGCCCACATACCTCAGTCTATCTCTAACTCTGCACCACTTGCCTATTACTGCAAAAATTTGCCTGAAACTGCAAAGTTTCACTGCTGGTTCCTCCATGGGACCTTGCTGGAAACTTATGTGTAGAAACCTAGAGCCATTTGGCATTTGTTGATTTAAAAATATATATATATTTCTTAACATTCACAACTGTATTTTCAAAAAAAATTTATTTATTTATTTATTTGTTTGTGTGTGTGTTTATTTATTTGAGAGAAGAGACGGAGAGAGTATGAACAGAGAGGGAAGGGTCAAGGGAGGAGGGACAAGCAGACCACCTGCTGAGCAGGGAGTCTGAAGGGGCTTGTCCCAAAGACTCCAGGATCCTGACCTGAGCCAAAGCAGACACTAACCCACTGAGCCACCCAGGTGCCCTTGCCATAATATTGTTAAATTTAGTTATACCCAATAATTTGTCCATTTTACCTGGCGTCTTCCTACCTGTGCAACTACTAAAGGTAAGGAAATTATTAATGTGTACCACCTCTCACCTTCTTTTCCATTTTCCTTCATATTTATTTTTAATGGACTCCTTTCTAGGAAATCAAAATTTAATATGCCTACTTCCTGTTTGGTCACCATAATGTTCCCTTTCGTTTTAGTCTTGCTTCTACATTTAAGTAGATTCATTGGTCACTGTCTAGCCCCTCTCTCTAATGTTCAGTCATCTTCAGTTTGGCTGAAGATTCTCCTCTAGTAGATTCCCCAAAAGGGGATCAAAAAATACATTTATTGTGTATGAATATTCACAGTTGTATACAGCTTTTACATCTGCATTACAAATTTCATGTTGTTTAAAATACTTGGGGGCTCTTTTCTCTGGTGATGGTGTAAATTTTGCTCCAATATATTTCTGTGAAAGTCTTTATATATTTTTTTCCTCAAAAGTGACTTATTCCTTTTGCCTAAGTGCTTAAATAATTCACTTAAAATGTTTGATAGCTGGAAATTTTTCCCCTAAAAAGGTTTTGATTTTGATTTTGTTTTTCAAATTCAAGAACCTTCTCTTTGATTGTAAATTTAAAAAACAGGCTGTACTTCTCTATGTAGTCCAACTATGCTATATTACATCTCCTTTGTTATCTGTTTCTATAATTACCTCTCTAACTCAGATTAAGGTGTTTTTTTTTTTTGAAAAATTTTTAAAATTTTTATTTATTTATGATAGTCACAGAGAGAGAGAGAGAGAGAGAGAGAGAGAGAGAGAGAGAGAGAGGCAGAGACATAGGCAGAGGGAGAAGCAGGCTCCATGCACCGGGAGCCCGACGTGGGATTCGATCCCGGGTCTCCAGGATCGCGCCCTGGGCCAAAGGCAGGCGCTAAACGGCGGCGCCACCCAGGGATCCCAGATTAAGGTTTTATTCATATATATTTTATTTTTCCAGGCTTTCCCATTTTTATTCTCTATGGTCCTAAATCTGTATTTGCAGTGATTTTCCTTTCCTGTGCTGTTGCTATGGTCATCCATGTTTCTTTATGTTTAAGTTTTCCCCACTACATATTTCCTGATCTCTTCCAGCTAGCATTTCATTTCTACCAATTGTTCCACTATTTCTTCCTTGAGCTCTTGTAAATTTTATTTATACTTTAGCTTCATAGAGGCAGTGGACTCACTAAGGGTTTTTGTGTTGTTGTTGTTTTAATTCATTGAAAAATGTTAGGTCACAATTTTTTTCCTTGTGACAATATTTTTTCTGGTATTTTTCTTCTGCTCTCCAGTTTCTCTATTCATTTGAATATGTCCTGTGCTGTTTTATTTTTGATTCCCCATCTCTGAAGGAGAAGAGTTATTTCTGAACCACCTATTTATAGGAGCTTCTGGGGAAAAGGTCTATGGCTGTGTTCCATGCTGGCAGCAATTTTCCTTAAGATGCAGGATTTGGTGCATGAATTCTTTAAACTTTCCCTTTTCCCTATCCAGCAGAGATATGAAGCTGTAGAATTGTCTGCATAACAAAGTCTCTTATCCCCCGTGTCACATAAATTGGCTGCTTCTAGAAAATGTGGCTTAACTGTGTTGGAGTTCCCATACATCTTTGCCTCCCCTCCTTTTCAGTACTGAAATTGATTCAGAGAAGCTTCCTCCTAGGGTCTGCAATTTAGACTCTCTTCATCTGTGGCAAACACACATTGTTCAGCATTTTATAGGCTGGACCAAAATTTATCATTTAAATGTAGACCAGTTTTGATTAATTGATATTGAAGTGGATGCCAACACTATAGAGTAGGGCAGTTCTGCTATTGATCTACCAAGTGCTCCCCATTCTCATTATCCATCAACAAATGAAACAATACAGCAGTGCAGGGCCAATGGAGGCCACACTTCAAATCACTGCAGTGTGAATTGGTTAGATGATGTGAAAATATTTTATTCTGATACAATCTTCAATTTTTCACCATTTTCCCTATTCTGCTGAAACTTTTGAGATGCTAAAAATAGGACAGAATAAAAAGCCAGGTATTTTCAATCCTTTGATGAGTGAATGTCTATGACCATGTCCACTCCCTATCTTGATTCGCTGTTGTAATACAGAAGGAGAGGCAAAAATATCAAATTGACTATTATGAAATCATCAAAAAGGTATGGCATCTCTGGCTATTTATTTATTTTCTCCCATCATGGTTTAGGAAAATTTATGTAAATATTCTATTCTGGTAAAATAAAATATGTTATTCTATTATAGAGAATTGAGTAGATTAATATGTCTTATTCAGGAAGATAGTGATATGGCATTCTTTAAAAAAATGTATAGACAATTGTAAAGTTAAATTTACTTGTTTAATTGAAAAAGGCAAAAGAATAGCAGTTGAATTATAAATGTTCCAATAGGAATAAAATAAATTTTAAATAAGTTGTTAAACAGATGTAATAAGTGAATTTATTTGAACCTGACAAATTTTGATAGTTAAAAGGAGAAATTTACAAATATAATCACATGCTTCTTCATTGCTATTTCAGAAACATAGAAAGAAAGAAAAAATTTAAAAAACAATAGTGTTAGGGTGTTAGGGCTAATGACATAGTGAAGCAGAATTCAATTGTATTTCTCTATATCACAATTTACTCTTAGAAAGTAAAACAAAACTGTATTATTTACAGTAGCATAATATAAATTACGCAAACTATATGGGAATTAACAAAAGATGTGAACTCTAGTGAAAAACATAAAACTTCAGTAAGAAACATGTAGACACATAAGTGGAGAAATATCACATTCATGGATGTAAGGCAAAAATATAAATATACCAAATCTCCGTCAAATTTATTTCAATATTCAATGCCACAGTTTTTTTCTCTTGTGGAACTTGACAACAGAGTTTTTAAATAAAAGTAGAAAAATAATAATATTTTAAAGAAAAAGAAAATCATGTTGAGAAGACTTAGTCTCAAGACATTCTGACATATTGATTATAAATCTTTAATCATTTATGTAATAGAAGCAGGAATAGAAAATAGGGTGCAAAGCATAAGAGAACCAAGAAAATGACACACACATATGGAACTGAGGGACATATATGACTGAGGGACAAGGCAGATCAATGGAGAATGTGAATATTCCAATAAATGGCACCGAGCAATTGAGTACCCTTTTGCAGAATTAAACTGGTTTTTTGTCTCAGACTTTACAAAAAAGTCTATTCCAGGTAGATTAAAGTTTAATTATGGAGAAAAAGTATGAAGCTTTTATTTTATTTTTTTAATTATTTTTATAATAAATTTATTTTTTATTGGTGTTCAATTTATCAACATACAGAATAACACCCAGTGCTCATCCCGTCAAGTGCTCCCCTCAGTGCCCGTCACCCATTCACCCCCACCCCCCGCCCTCCTCCCCTTCCACCACCCCTAGTTCGTTTCCCAGAGTTAGGAGTCTTTATGTTCTGTCTCCCTTTCTGATATTTCCCACACATTTCTTCTTCCTTCCCTTATATTCCCTTTCACTGTTATTTATATTCCCCAAATGGATGAGAACATATAATGTTTGTCCTTCTCCGACTGACTTACTTCACTCAGCATAATACCCTCCAGTTCCATCCACGTTGAAGCAAATGGTGGGTATTTGTCATTTCTAATGGCTGAGTAATATTCCATTGTATACATAAACCACATCTTCTTTATCCATTCATCTTATGAAGCTTTTGGAAGACACTATAGAATTACAGATTCAAGATCTTAAGATAGTAAATGATTTCCTAAACAAGACAGAAATAGTAATAGCAATAATGAAAACATTGATAAATCTATGTATGACAAGTTGTCTTTTAATCAAAGACAGCAAAGGAGGAGTGCAAAAACCAGCAACAGAATACAAGACATTTAAATAAAAGATTAAAATCAATATAATAAAAATCCTTCAAATGAAAAAAAAAAGAACAATTAAAGACGCAGTTTTAAAAAGGAAAATGACCTTCACACAAGTGGATTTCCAAATTGGCAATAAGAATATGAAAACTAAAAAAAAAAAAAAAAAAAAAAAAAAAAAAAAAGAATATGAAAACTAGCTTAGTACTATTGCTCATATAATTGCAAACTAAAATCATGATTAGATAGTGTACACTTACAAACTAAAATTGAAATAGGCTGGCAACACCAAGTGTTGTTGGTAAGAATATGGAACAATCAAGCTCTCCTCCACTACTGTGGCAATGTACACTGGCACAATGTTCTAGAAAATAGTGTGTGCCAGCAAATGAGATTGAAAAATATACATGTGTATAACCCAGAAAATTCACTTCTAGACCTATGTCGAGGGAGGCTTGCACATGTGCTTTGGAACATGTATCCATGAAAGTTCAGAGTATTACTAACAGAAGTGAGCACAGTGAAATAAGTAATAAATTGTGGTATAACCACACATTATCGATCTCACAACATAATTTTGAATAATGAAACAAGACATAAGAACGTCCATATTATTCAGGTACATAATTATATGATAAAATTCTAAAGAAAAGCTAGAAACTGATTATCACAAAAGTTAAGATAGTGGCACCTCTAGATATGGAGGGGTTTGTTTTAAATGTAGCAGCAGTCATTTTGGAGGACTGACTTGAGTGCATTTGCTTGAGTAGGAGCAGTGTACTGTATCTTGTTCATTTTCTTTTATCATGTTACTTTGTCCATGTGTTTTATTTACCCTTTATAGTGTATGTCTATATTTCATGAAAATGACAAGGCAAAATATTCACAATGCCAATTAAAAAGACATGTCATTGAAGTTATACATGAATTTATGGAGCAAAATATAAATGTTACTTGGCTTCTCTGTAATGTCCTTTAGTAAGTGAAGAGCTGTGCCAGCTACCTGGTTGCAAGGCTCCATGCAGAAAAGATTTACTTGTCTCACACATACTCTTTAAATTCAAGCTAATTCCAACCACAATCGCAAGAGACTTGCCAGAGAGATTGATAAAGAGGTTCTAAAGTTTACTTGGGAGCATCAAATTTTAAGTATAGCCAAAATAATTCTGAAAAGGAACAAATACATTTTAGTACTGAAAATGTGACTTCCAATAAAGAACAACTTTTGTTACCTTTAAAATGAAGTCAGAGACACTTCAACTCCTTTACAGCTCACAGAATGTGAGAGAATACTTTCACTTTCTTCAAAAGACCTCTAAAGCAGGAAAATATAAAACTTCCTTTAGCATCCCATTTCAGCTGCTATCGACTTTGAGTTTTGCAAGTTATTTTTGAGGCCTGAACTAAATCCCTTACCCTTAAGCTTCTGTCTTATTTTGTCACCATTCTTTGTGCTCCAAGGCCTCAGTTTCTTAAACACTCTTACCAAGTTCTCATTACTTTTTTTCCCTCCCGATGGGAAAAATAGTAGCTCCCAAACTTTCCCTTGATTTTTGTACCTCTGCTGTTTTCCAAGATTTTCTTTCTTTGGTTGTGTTTCTCTCAAACCTGACTGTGGCAAGGAGGGCTGTAAGAGGGTGGAGGGCAGACAGGTGGCAGAGGATAGACAGCAGTGGTAGGGGAAAATTTGTGTTGAGGAGTGTGTCCTCATGATTACTGGTCCTGCAAATTTCTTTTCTCTATTTATTTTTAAAGATTTTATTCATTTATTTGACAGAGAGCCCTAGAGCACAAGCAGGGTGAGGAGGGGCAGAGGTAGAAGCAGGCTCCCCACTGAGCAGGGAGCCCCACAGGGGGCTTGGGGCTTGATCCGAGGACCCTGAGATCATGACCTGAGCTGAAGGCAGTCACTTTAATTGACTGAGCTACCCAGGCGCCCCAGATCCTGGAATTTTAAACAGCACTATAAATAGGAGGGAGTGTTAAACAATAATCTTATTTTCCAAGTTTACTCAACTCGTCAATGGTGTATTTATATAACATAATGTATGAGCAGCATTATAGGATTGCCTGCTTATTTTTACATACGTTATTTCATTTTATTCTCTCAATAACTCTTTGAATTGATAACTGGTGTTATGATGCTCACTGATGTAGGCACTCAAAGTGTTAACGTGATTTGCCCAAGGTTCACTTGAGCAGAGCAGGACAAGCTCTAAAACCATGTCTTCTTTTACCTGATTTCTTTATTTTTCACACACCCAAATACTCATTTGATATATCAAAATTCCAGCATCACAATATAATTTGGATAACCTCTTGGCATTTATGTGCTGCATTACATTTTTAGGTCAGTAAATGATTTCTCTTATGGAAGAGTGTGCTCCCTACTACCATATTTACTGTACATTGTATTTGTAGTAAATACAATAGTGGCCCCTCACACCCCCCTCCAAAATATCCACATCTTAATTCTTTTGAGCCAGTTAAGGTGTTACCTTATATGGAAGAGAAAATTAAGAGGGTAGATGGAATGATGGCTGCCAAACAACTGCTCTTAAAATAAGATCACTGTGGATTTTCAGGTGGACTAAGGTAATCACAAAGGTTCTTTAAATATGGAAGAAGTGGCAGAAAAGGCTGTGTCAGCATGATGTGGCGTTAGCACAAAACAGCCATTGCTTGCTTTGAAGATGGAAGGGGCCGGAGAAAGGAAAGCAGAAGACCTTAAAATACTGGAAAAGGCAAGAAAATGGATTCTTCCTAAGAAGTTTGTTTCCCAGAACCAAATACACAGTGTCTTCACCAATTCCTCATGATGTTAACACCAGTTCCCCAATTTGTCAACATTAACTGGGTATCCAGTAACTCCCAGAGTTAGCACAGATCCCAAAGATTAAGGGCTCAGTCCCACTTCAGACATCAGCCTCAAAGGGAATGTCCAGGATCCTCACATGTCTGCCTGACTGACTATAAATTTGGGGGTTCCCACAATTCCCTTTCAGGTTTGGTAATTTGCTAGGCCTACTCACAGAATTCAGGAAAGCAGTCAACTTACTATGGCCAGCGGCAGAGATGCATAGGGCACGATATGAGGTAGGGGGATAGGCAAGAACTTCCACTCTTCCAGAACTTTGACGTGTTCACCAATCCAGAAACTCTCCAAGCTCCATCATTTAGCTTTCATTGTATAGGCACGATTGATTAAATCATTGGCCATTAGCAATTGAACTCAATCTCTAGCCCTTCTCTGCTCCCTGGAGAGATCAGGGGTGGGGTGGAGCCAAAAATCCCAACTCTTTCAGGAGGGTTTGGGCTTTCTGGTGACTGGCCTCCCTCGGGAAGCTCTTTAGGAGCCCCTCACCCAAGAGTCATCTCATTAGCATGCCAGAGATATTCATCACTCAAGAGATTCCAAGGTTTTTAAAAGCTCTGTGCCAGAAGCCAAGAGATTTAATATTTTTTAACATATCATCATCCCCTAGACCCTCTAAAAAGGAGCACAGCTCTGGCAATATACTTTGTAGCCCATTGAGACCCATTTGGGACTTCTGATCTCCAGACCAATTTGCATTGTTTTAAGTCACTAAATTTGTGATGATTTGTTAGAGCAGCAGTAAGAGACTAATACACCATTGTATAAACATTTGCAAGAGATTATCACACTCCTGTAGTGAGGCAGAGTTTCACATATTAAAAAGATAGGAAGAGCCTTGATGTTTTTGTTTAGTTTGTTTTTTAGTTGTATTTATAAGAGATTTTCACAGTAAAATTTTTCCTCTTGTATAACTGTTTATATAAAAGCAATGCAAAGTGACAGGATACTGACATTTGAAGGAAAATACACTATTTCCAGATCAGATATCAGCTGTCAACTTGGATAGAGTGTATTGTTTCTGATATTTTACAGCCCAGTTCACAAAAATTTTACATGCTTACAATTCAGTTCTGGTGTGAAAAATTTGTTGAAATATGTTGCATATGGAGTGCACAATAAGAACCTTTATAGACACAGCCTGAATAGATTATATTGGGTCTAAATGGGAATGAATACATGTAAATATGAAATAAAAATGAGAGATTGAAAAAATACTCATTGAAGCGAATAAATTGGTAAATAATTTACATCAATAAGTATTCTCAAACACACAAAATGAGTATTTTGATTGTGTATTTGCAATTGAGAATTCAGTGTACTCTCCGCAAGGGCTGAATTTATATAGTAGCCAGGAAATCAGGAAACAAAATGTTAATTAAGCCCTATTTCTGTTGATTGAATTAGAGCAGTGTAAATTACTATGAGAATGTACAAACTATACGAGAAAAATCCTCTCAATATTAATAAATATGTAGACACCAATTGTCATGTCTGTTAAAACTGATTTTTATTTATTTTTTAAAGATTTTATTTATTTATTCATAAAAGACACAGGGAGAGAGGCAGAGACATAAGCAGAGGGAGAAACAGGCAGGGAGCCTGATACAGGACTCAATCTCGGACCCGGGATCACACCCTAAACCAAAGGCAGAAGCTCAACCACTGAGCCACTCAGATGTTCCTGTTAAAATTTATTTTTAAAGTTCTTTTATATGACTTTCAGAGTGAAAACATATGCAAATGCAAAGTATCAGGTTATTGTTTGGATGAAGGAGACGTAAATGAATTAGTATGCTCTTTTCACTCTAAGGTAAATGGAGATATGGAGAACTTAGGTTCATACAGCAAGGTGTTAAATAGTGATTTTTAAAAAATCACATTAAGAAAAATTAAAGTTCTTAATATGATCTAAACAACCATGGTTTTTGAAGGGGAATAAAATAATGAGGCTTAAATTATATCATTTTTCAAAGCAAACATGACAGTGAACCATCTCTTTTCTTATTAAGCAAAATTTATTATTTTTGTTTAACACTATTATTATTTATATTTATTTAAAACAATTTCTGAATTATTAAAAATATACAATTAACATGTTTTTAAAAATGCTTTAGGATTTATGTGGTTTTGCCTATATTACCTTACTTAATCTTCATGGTTATTATTTAAGATTAAGGGGAATAGTTTTTCTCTGTAATTTTTTTTCAAACTGGGAAATAAATGTTTGAGCTCTGATTTATTCTTCTTAATTTCAAATTCAGACCCTTAGCTCAGTGCTGGGTATATCGAGAATACCCAATAAATGGTTTTCTACCCTATCTTTGCTGTGCAATTTCTGTTTTTTTTTTTTATAATAAATCAAAATAATGTCACCAATTATCTAATTAACAGATTCAAATTATGTTGAAACCTAACTCCAAGCTAGGCAATATTAGTCACGAACAGTTCCATATCTTCTTTGATAAAGGCTTAGTGGGGCCTTAGTATGTGGTTGGCATTTGGTGCCTTATACACATGGCCCCCGTGTCAGTGTGAAGGGGAGCGTGGTTTGGTGAGCAACGTCAACCGGGAAGAGCTGCCTTCTTGTAACTCATCCTCCCAGAAAGGGTGCCATCTTGTATTTATAGAAGATATAAAGGAGTCATATGTGCACTGTTTTAAAACAACAAAAATCTCTTGTTAATTTTTTTTACCTTATTAACCCAAAATCATAGTTACTAGATTTATCTGTTGTCTCTGCTAGAAACATGGGAACTGTATAGTTTCATATCTATGTCATTAAAATTATTTTCTTTCAGACATGCAGATATTTATCATGTTTTCTGAAATACTCCAAAATGATTGCCTCAGAAAGCTCCTTTGTAAATAATTTGGCACAGAGATTACATGTTTTCCCACAACATTATAGGAAAATGAGGCCAAAAGGAGAGTCAAAATGGACAGACACCCCATCATATGGTATCTGCCTTTCTGAGCATCTTAAAAGATAAATAAGCCCATAACCTGGCATTTGGAAGGTCAGATTTACAGAAGTTCACATAACCATATCAGCATCATGGATGGAAAGCTGGAGTTCTTTCTTTTTTTAAAAAAATATTCATTTATTCATGAGAGACAGAGAGACTGAGGCAGAGACACAGGCAGAGGGAGAAGCAGGCTCCATGCAGGGAGCCCGATGTGGTGCTTGATCCTGGCACTCCAGGATCATGCCTTGGGCCAAAGGCAGGCACTAAACCGCTGAGCCACCCGGGGCTCCTCAAAGCTGGAGTTATTTAATTCTAAAGAGGGCTTGGTAACAAATGCTTGTCTCCACATTTGCTTACATGTCTCCAATCTCCCATTCTAGTGTCACCATTTAGGTTCAGGCCATTAGTATCATTGTAACATCCCCTAACTATCCCTATTGACTGATTCATTGATTGAATAAACATTTATATAATTCTTAATATGAACTTCACATTGTTCAAATTGTTTTATAAGTGCTGACTCATTTATTTAATCCTCTGAAAGGTGTGGTGTATACGATTATTATTCTCATTTTAGGATGAAGACACTGAACACAGAAAATAACTTTGCCAAGATACCACAGCTAGTAAAGTATCAGAATCATGCTTCAAACTGGCTGGTCTAACTCGAGTCTATTACTATTAGCCACTACTTGTATCACTTCCAGCCTTCCCTTCCCATCTCATCTCTTTCCCCTTTCCAATCCATTTTCTGTACTAGACCAGGTTAATCTCTATCAGAGATGTTTTGATCATGCATATGCTAAATACACCCTTGTATTTCTGCTTGTACCTGTACAAGTCACCAGAGGCTCAAGATACCGTCTGAGTCTTCCAGAACCTCACAGCTTAGCAGAGGAGACTGACATCTTGATGAATGGTAGCATGCATGTTACACATTTGATATGTCTGAATCCTATTACTCTATTTCCTTAGATTTTTGACTCATGGCATATACACTAAAGAATGGCAAGGGAAATGAAAAATGAGATACAATTTTATTAATCTGGGCAAGCACATCATAACCCCAAAGATGTAGGGATTTTTGTAAACTATGTTGCAGTAAGCAGCTGAGGCCTGAGGCACCTTCAACATAGATTTTGTCCATCACAGTACAAAGCATGCTTGGCAGACATATAACTGGCCCCAAGTGCCCATATCTTCAAAGACTACAGGTCTGCTTTATAGACATGAGGCAGGAAGAATGAGGATAAAGAGTTGACACACATCGTTTTCCAATGTGTCTACTGCTGAGAGGCAGTTGAGTGTCAGACTTTGACCAAGCTGGTCAGCCAGACCCTCTCCTTGGTAAAGGCCTAGAAACACTAGACCTGCCTTATTTATTCTGAATGTGTTAAAAGCAGTGGGGTTTTTTTTTTTTTCCCTTTTGGGTATGGGAGGAGAGAGAATATGGGTTTTCTCCAGCAGCGGAGAGAGACGTACAATCCCAAAGGAGCACTGAGCGCAAAACCACCTGATTCTGACAGGGAAAATCATACACTTTGCCAAAAAAGCAGACTTTTAAGCTAAGACTTAATGTACATTTAATAAATAAGCATAAATGTTTACCAAGAAGACTAGAGAAGAGCAACATATTTAGGCGAATGAAAGGATGGGAACAAAGCTACAAGAGTGGAAAAGAATGTGGAGGGTCCAAGAAAATGTCATGGCCAAAGAGTGCTGTATTTTCAGTGTCACATCCCAGGAGATGAGACCAACTGAGAGGTGGGGGTCAGCACGTGAATGAGTTTGAAAGTGGATTAAGAGGCTGGACTAAATCCTAGAAGTTGTTTCAAAGTATGTACCATGAATTTCTGAAGTTCTGTGGAAGACTTTGAGGTTTTGCAAAAGTTTTATTCAAATACCATTTAAATTGCATTTTTAAAATGTGAGCAAAAATGATATATTCTAAAATTTAACGTCCTTGAGGATTATCAATATACTTACTACAACAAATTATCTCATTATGGAGTATACATTTGACTCTTTCTGTGCAATTTTATAACTTCTGGTGAAAATAATTGATTTGGAAGTTTGCAGAGTTGTCCTAAGCATGTAGACTTAAATAATATTGGGAAATGCTAAGGCATGTTAAAGCTAGTTTTAGAACTTCTGGTAAGATGTGTTTTTATTTTGTACAAGTTTTATATTTATAAATGCAAGCTTTTTATGTTTTGTGAGGCAAAATAATTATGCATTTCTACCTAAAACTAAAAAATGTAACATAATCAAGGAGCTATCTTTTATGTCAAGGAGAAATGACAAGTCAACTTTGCTGTCACCTGATCATTCAACTGGTGTTGGTCCTAGTGACGATACAAAATAAAATCAATTTGTTCTGCTTCTACACAAAATCAATTACAGTAAAAAATACTATGATCCTACTCATTTGGTCCCGGGGTTTATCTTTACTTGCACTAAAATATCCCCCACACTCCCCATGTTTTATGTAGTGAATTTACCAAAAGAGTTTCTAGGATTCTTATAAGTAATAATATCATTCTGTAATGCAATGTAGTGTGCATGAAAATAAAGCTTTAAACTACTGTCAGCAAAATAATATAACAATACTATTTCTAAAAATATGACGTAAGCTTAAATTTGATCATATTCAAATACCTTAATGTATCACATGTGTTGGAAAAGCTATATTATCAGGATGGAGCTTATTAAACTTTCTGTTACTGACATTGCACAAATGTCATATGAGTCAGCTACTAGAAAATGCAATCTGCTAATTCAATCAAGACAAAAACATTTATTGTTCTTGGTTTCCATGATATTTTTATATGGACTTATTATTTTGTGGGATGCTTGACACATTCAACTGTAGAAAAAAAATCCATAATGTGGGACTATACTTGGAATTCTTCAGATCTAGCCTATTGAAGATTAATGATGTTTTCATAGTTTAAGTGTCTTAATTTCCATAAATGAAATGCCATATAATAATATTTTATTATAAAGAAAATATGTTTTAAATATGTAATTGCAATCAAATAATATAGAGCAACTGTTAACCTCCAAAATTTATAAGTGACCAAACTAGTTAGAACTCATGAATCACCAAGTATCTTAGTTAGCTCATGCTACTGTAACAAAATGCCATAGACTGGGGGGCTTAAATGAGAGACATTTATTTCTCACAGTTCTGGAGGCTGGAAAATCCAAGATCAAGGTGTCAGCAGATTCACTTTCAGGATTGCAGATGACCACCTTCTCACTATGTGCTCTGTGGCCTTTCTTCATGCATGCTTATGGAGGGAGACAGAGATCTCTCTCTCATTTCCTGTTCCTATAAGGGGACGGATTCCATCATGAGGGTCTCACACTTATATTCTAAACCTGTATCTCCCAAAGCTCCACCTCCAAATACTGTCACACTAGAGCTTTGACATATGAATTTTGCAAAGACACATTCAGTCCTTAACACCAAAAAGCCACCCAGGGATCCATATGGTCATCTCCAATACAACTCACTGCTCAGTCCATAGGACAGGTGATACAATGAGAAAGCTTAAGAATGGAAAAACTGTTTCCTAAATGTGGCCAAGTGGTTGTTTTACTTTTAATAGGTAATAATAATAATTACAATGTTATCTTTCAACTAGCACTGTCAATGACACATAAACTGTCCATTCCGTTAAGCCATGGTGTTTAAATCATAGATCTTCCAATTATTTGTGGTAATTATGTTAATTTATAGGATTTCTATCACTCTATTATTGGTAGTCTTGAGTTAAAGTGCTGATACTAATATTTCAAAGGAAACCAAAGCTAATCACCTTTTATTTTCTAAAACCAAATACGTAGAGCAGAATATTTAGCTATAACATCCTAACAATAAAATTTTTCTAAAGGGATTTTTAAAAGGCCTTCTAAAAATGCAATCATGACTGAAAAATGATTTTCTAGGATTATGAGTTAAAACTTTAGAAATTGCTACATAGGTGTACTTGGATTAAACAAATAAATGAATGGATGATATATGGTAGGAGCCAGATTTTTCATTGTTGGAGGAGGAATTTACAGAAAGGCAAGAAAGAAATGTAAGAGTGACCATGTCATACTGCATTAGAATCATAGAAATTAGGGTCAAGTTTATTTCAGATGCAAATAGATGGATACAGAAAAAAGGAGAGATATTTGTATATATTTCATAGCTCTGTTCACTAAAAGGGCCTTGAAGCAATCACAGTCCTATAGTGTTGCTCACCCAGTGCCCAGATCTTGATTTCTAATACTCTTTTCATTTTTTAAAAGATTTTATTTATTCATGAAACACAGAGAGAGAGACAGAGACATGGGAGAGGGAGAAGTAAGCTCCTCAAGGGGAGGCCCATGTGGGACTGAATCCCAGCACCCTGGGATCATGCCCTGAGCCAAAGGCAGACGCTCAACCACTGAGCCACTCAGGCATCCCTTAAACTATCTTCAAATAAAGGAACCAGGACTCTCTAGAAAAATGATTCTAGCATTGGGGCAGCAGATATACAAGATGAACCTAGAGCTCTTGATGTGTCAGAAAGTAAGGAAGTTCTAAACAAAACAAAACAGAATAAGATAAGAAACCAAAAACTGGGGCATGTAGAGGGAACACAGGGCCAATCTAAAGTGCCAACAATGGCTAAATTTGACTTTTCAAACAGAAGAGGTTCACCAAGTGCCAGTTAAAGTTATGAGAAAAAGACAGGCATAGGCTGAGGCATAAGCCAGCAGAGTGCTGAACTCCAAAAACAAACAAATCATGTTAAATTTCTTGAGAGGTGAAGACTAACACAGGAAAAGAATAGCTTGTCATCAGATTTCTCCTTTGCAACACTGGAAATTGGAAGATGAGGTTTGAGGAAAGGGAGAGTGTCCTTGAAATATTATGCTTGGCCAAGCATTTATAAGTAAGGAAGGAAGAAGTAAGACTACATTTGGATATTTCAAATTCCTGAGGCATATCACTCATCACAATTATTTTGTTTTGTTCCTCCCCAGGGGAACAGGAAGAGGGCCTGGGGGGAAAATGAAAAATATTACACACATAATTTAAAAAAAAAAAAAACTCAAAAGGTAATAATTGTATCTATAAAAGAAGAGTGGGTAAAAAGTCTCTGTGAAACTTAAAATTAAATTTTGATAATGTGTTTGCAAATTATAAAAGTGTTTGCTAAAACTAAAGTTTAAAATTATCTCAGAGATTCAGTTGAGATAGAACTCCCACCAAAATGCAGAAGTGTGAGCAATTGAAGAATCAACAAAATTAGCTAATCTTCCTTTCAAGTTTTCAGATCAGTTAAATTATTTAAACCTCAAGATTATAAACTGCTATGGAAAAAGACCTATTATCATTCATGACTGCTTATCTTTGTGATTCGGTATCTTTTCTATTTTGTACAACCAAAAGTCTGAAATAACTTGTTTCCATGCTGAATACCAGACTTCACTATCATTCCTAGCTGTCTATTTAATATTATCAAATATATATTAAAATTGCTAATATTCTTTAATAATTTCCCTGGGGGCACCTGGGTGGCTCAGTTGGTTGGGGGTCTGCCTTTGCTTCAGGTCATGATCCCAGGGTCCTGGGATGGAGCTTCACTTTGGGCTCTCTGCTCAGCGGGGAGTCTGTTTCTTCCTCTCCCTGTGCCTGCTGCTACTCTGCTTGTGCGTTCTCTCTCTCTCTCAAATAAATAAATACATACATATATACATACATACATAAAATCTTAAAAAAAGTACCCTGTTTTTGTGTTCTTGCTCATAATATAGTCTATATTCCAAAGTTGAATTTGTAAGCTCTGTACAACTAAAACTGTGCCTTTTTACTCATTTTACATGTAGGTATCTTTCTCTCTCTCTCTCTCTCTCTCTCTCTTTTTTGGTTTTCTATTAAGAAATGTTGGAAAACTGTGGCTATAGACAGACTTTGAGTAGGAAAGTCACATGAACAGAACTATGGTTTAGAAAAAAAAATAATTCTGGTGGCAGTGTGATGAATGGCTGGAAGAGAAGAGAAAATACATGGATATAGTAGAAGACCTGTAATATCCTGTTAAGTATTTTGATTATCAGAGCTACAATTTGTTACACACTTGCTGCATGCCTGGGATTGTGTGGAGTCCTTGAGGCACACTATCTCTCTTCTATCATTCTCACAACCAGCCAGGCAGGTGTTATCACTCTCTTGTTAGTGGCCGGCAGTGGGTAGAGACTTGTTCAATCCAGGCTCTTCATATGCCATGTACATAATTGTTTTCTAGCGACTACATAGTACTGTGTGTGACTTAAAATGAATAGATAATTCTTTCAGATGTGTTATTTACTGCTCTTGAAGCCACCCTAAACTAACACTTAATTCCAGGGAGCAGTGTGTAATTAATGTGTATTTGGGGATAGCTAAAAGAATAAACAAAGATAATCAAATCTCCCCAAAGATGTGTTATTGGTGTTATTTCACAAAATAAATATTTCAAACAATAAATATTAACTAACCCATATGCTTTTCTAACATCCTTTTTGCTTTTTGTTGTTTCTGTTTGAAATTTGAGTCAAATTATGTTGCAAAGCCCACAATTCAGAAGACTGCGGAGGAATCGTCCTTCTCCATATATTCATAGAGTAGTACTTTCTTCTTAGGAAACTGAAACTTCAAACACAGGTTTTGGATTGAAAATTTATCTTAGTTTTTTTTGAAGATAGTAAAGTGAAAAAAAAAAAAAAACCACCCCACACATTTGAATGCAGGAAGCCTTTAAGCATCTCCTCTGCCCTCCCCTCCCCCCATTCTTCCTGTGAAGCATCAGAATAAACATCCCTCGTTTGAACTAAATCACCCACTGTGCGTAGCTGATATCATAAGCACAGACACATATACCTCATAACCAGAGCTCTCACACCTTATCAGAACATTCTCATCTGAAATGTGAGGATGTTGGGACCCACGCTTTTTGAATGTGGTCATATCAATTAGGGGTAAGGAGAAGAAGTTCAGGGTGGGGAGAGGGGGGTGGTTATCCCGGTTTGTTTAGGCTTCACTTAGCTTAGATCTATTAAGGTCTAATTCATTATGTGTGTTACCTGATTGTGAGCAAAGCAGCTGAATGTTGTATTTCTTTGTGATGCTGACATTTCCTTCACACAAGTTAAAATTAAACCTTTTATTAGTTCAGGGAAGGCTGAGGCAGGAAACAATAGAAACTCAGGGAGAGTAATTATTTCTGTTCATTGTGTAGGATGTTTGAGCTTTTGATTAGTTGCACTATACAGTACTTAACAGCTAACCAATCTTACCATGATTAACAATACATGAGAAGTTTTTATCGTAACATTGTGCTGCACCCCTGAAATGTTGGTTTTCTATGTTTCTTGGGGACTTCAATCTTGTTTTAAAAATACCTCTCATTTTCTGGGGTGTTTGAAAACCACCATACTATCAACAGCATAGAGTAGAAAGCAGCAGGCATGGCAAGAGGGGATCACTATAAAATGGATGCAAAAAGCTGTGGGTTGTACACCATTAAGCGTTCTCAGTGTGTTTCTAATGAGCTTATGATGGCCTCACCGAATTACTGTTTCTACTCCAGCCCAGTAAATTACAGTATGCCCAAATTAAATCAGTGGGACTCAATAGAAGCCAGTCTTCATCAGGGCCTACATTTGTAAGAATTAAAAAATCATACTTAATCATATTCAATCATGTCCATTGTCTCCAAAGTATTAGGCTCAATTTCTTCCCCCAAATATTTGTGTCTAGAGTTGCTATATGCCCAAGGAGCAATTTTATTTCTTTCCCTATTTTATACAAGTGCAATTCTTATTCCATGTCTGGTCATTCCAAACCACTTGCAGTGTGAATGCTAAAGATGAATTCCAATTCAATAATCACTATTAAGTAGTAAGATTATCATGATCACATCTGTATACATTAGTTACTAAATATGTGTGGCTTTCTCTTTGATTTCAAAGTGTTCTAAAAGCTGGGATTTGGTAAATTATATACTATTAGTTAGCAATAACTTCTGTCATTTGGGCTAAAAATGTTTTTTAAAAGCCTTGAGGAGAGACTGCAACATGTGTCATCTGCTGTGTGAATGAATGGCAATGTTGTATAGATAAAATAAGCCATGCTGCATAGATCAGCTTTCTAGAATAAAAAATAAAATGCTACCAAGATTTGAACTGGGAGAAATAAAATTTACAGAAAATAGGATAATCATTGCTTTTTTATCATTTCATGTAACCATTATGTCAGGTAATTTATACTTACAATGCTGCTTGTCTAAGGGTTAAGAAACATTGCATGAGCCCTTGAGAGGTATGTGTATTTTGCTGTTGTTGGGTAGAATATTCTGTATATACCTGTCGGGTCCATTTGGTTTATAGTGTTGCTCAAATTCACTTGTTCCTTCTCGATTCTCTATTTGAATGATGTATTCATGGTTGAGGGTGAAGTATTGAAGTCCCCAACCATTGTATTATTGTTTATTGGCTCCGTTAGTTTTTGCTTTCAATTTAAGTGTTCCAATATTGGGCACATAAATATTTACAATTGTTATGTCTTCGTGATATATTCATTTCAAGCTATACCATCAAGCTACAGTCATCAAAACAGGATGATATTGTCATTTTAAAAAAGAGAGAAATAGACTGATGGAGTAGAATTGAGAGCCCAGAAATAAACCCAAGCATAAATGTTCAACTAATATTTGACAAGGGAGCCAAGAATACTCGATGGAGAAGAAACAATCTTTTCAGTAAATGGTGCTGGGATAATTGGAGATTCTGATGTAAAAGAAGTGAAACTGAATCCAGATTTTTCATCACTCACAAAAACTTACTCAAATGGATTAAAGGCTTGAATATGAGACCTGAAACCATGAAAAGAAAACATAGGAATAAAGTTCCTTGACATGGGTCTTGGTAATACATTTTTAGATGCCATAACTACAGTACAAGCAACAAAATAAAAAATAAATGAGTGGGACTACATCAAACTAAAAAACTCCTGCATAGCAAAAGAAATTTCCACAAAGTGATAAGACAACCAATGGGATAGTAAAAATTTTGCAAAACATATATATGATAAGGGGTTAATATCCAAAATACATACAGAACTCATACACCTCAATAGCAAAAAATAAACAACCCAATTGAAAAATGGGCAAAGGACTTTCAACCGACATTTCTCAAAAAAAAAAAAAAAAAAAAAAAAAAAAGTACAAAGGCCAACAGGTACATGAAAATAATGCTCAACATCACTAGTCATCAGGGAAACGTAATTTTTTTTTCTTTCCAAAGCATTTTTACCGACATTGTCATATATTTTATTTTTATTTACATTATCAATCAGAACATATAGTTCTTATTTCTACATAAACACTTGACTTTCTAATAAAAAATAATATCTTTTTACATTACTTCCTTAAGTTTTTTTTTAAATTTTTTTTATTGAAGTTCAATTTGCCAACATATAGCATAACACCCAGTGCTCATCCTGCCAAGTGCAAGGGAAACATAAATTAAAACCACAGGCAGCCCGAGTGGCTCAGCGGTGTAGTGCCATCTTCAGCCCAGAGCATGATCCTGGAGACCCTGGATCGAGTCCCATGTCGGGCTTCCTGCTTGGAGCCTGCTTCTCCCTCTACCTGTGTCTCTGCCTTTCTCTCTCTGTCTCATGAATAAATAAACAAAATCTTTAAAAAAAAAACCCACAATAAGACATCACTTCATCCCTGTTAGAATGGCCATCAACAAAAAGACAAGAGATAACAAATGCTGGTATGGATATGGAGAAAAGGGAACCCTTACATGCTGTTAGTGTACAAGGAATATAAACTGGTGCAGTCCCTGTGGAAAACAGTATGAGGGTTCTTGAAGAAAATAAATATAGAACTACCCTACAATCAGCAATTCCATTTTTGGGAATATTATCCAAAGGCAATGAAAAAAATTAACTGTAAAAAATGTCTGCACCTCCATGTTCACAGCAACATTATTCATAATAGCTAAGACATGGAAACAACCTACATGTCCACTGATGGATGAATGGGTGAAGTTATGGTGTATATATATATAAATATAAATATTTATACACACAGTGGAATACTGTTCAGCTACAAAAAATGAGGAAAAATTGCCATTTGCAACAACATGAATAGAACTTGAAGACGTCATGCTAAGTGAGATGAGTCAGTCAGAAAAGACAAATACTGTATGATTTCCATTTTATGTGGAATCTAGAAACAAAACAAAAATCCCAAAGTCATGGAAAAAGAGCTCAAACTTGTGGTTACTAGAGGCAGAGGATGGGAGAGGGGAAATGGGAGGAGAGTGATCAAAAGGTACACATTTCCAGTTACAGAAATAAGAACTAGAGGGGCGCCTGGGTGGCTCAGTCATTTAAGCTTCTGCCTCTGACTCAGGTCATAATCCTGGGGTCCCGGGATCAAGCCCAGAGCAGGGCTCCCTTTCAGCAGAGAGTCTTTTGCTTCTCCCTCTCCCCCTGCTCCTCCTTCTGTTCGTGCTCTCCCTCTCTCTCTCCCCCCCTTCAAATAAATAAATAAAATTTTTAAAAAGAAAGACTAGGGATATAATGTAAACCATGATGACTAGAGGTAACAGGGCTGTTTGATATAAAGGAATATTGTTAAGAAAGTAAATCCTAAAAGCGCTCATCACAAGGAGAAAATGTTTTTCCTTTTTCTTTTTATTTTTATTGTATCTACACGAGAGGATGAATGTTAGCCAAACGTATTGTGGTAATCATTTCACAACATATGTAAATCAAACCATCATGCTGTATGCCTTCAACTTATACAGTGATGTATGTCAATTGTTTCTCAATAAAACAAAAGCAAAAAAAAAAAAAAAACCACAGAGGTTTTCCCATTGCATTACAGATAAAAGGCTAAGCCAGAATTAATACCCAGGGGGGAAAAATCACAAACATTAAACAATTCATTTTCACTGTCTTTCTTTTATAATTCTCATTGGTTTGGGTTACACAGGGAGAAAAAAAATGCCCCAAAGAGTATTTAAAAGGAATTGACTCCCAGTTTCCATTCTCTACAACCAGACAGCAGAATCCCCATTAATGTATTAATTGGTTATCAAATTACTGGTGGAGGGTCAAATTAGGCTATTTAATTTATAGTAGGAAATAAAATTCCTCTCTCCTTTCCCACAGAATCCAGCCATCATCCTGCCCAGTCTCTCCCCATCTGGCTCAAACCACTCTCTGCTTTTCACAGAGAGCAGCTTAACAGCTTAACAACAGGACTTTATACAGTTATAAATAAATAATCCAGGTTCTCATTCCTAAAATGGAACGCAGAGCACAGAGCTGGTTTAGAAGTTGGCATCGTGCGTCCTGCGTATGTGAAGCATCAGCACTGATTAGCACGGACAGGAGATCGGAAAACCATGAAGCACTTTTGAAACCTTGATAGGAAGTGACTCTCTCTGGATGCAGATTTATTGATACTGACAACATTGTTTTTTTCTCAATTTTTTAAAAAAGTGAAAGTACCTTCACATGGAAAAATACAGAAACCAAATGAATAATGAAAAAACAACAGCTCAGTAGAACTAAATGTCCCAGCGCCTGAAAGAACATGTGTGTGTGGTTGCAGGGTGGGGAGAGAGAAAAAGGAAGAGAAAAAAAAAAAAAAAAAGAAGAGGGGAGTAGGGAGGAAGGAAGGAAAGGTTAAATACAAAATGCTTTCAGCAGAGCTTTAAAAAAATAAATATCCTATACAATTTTCAAGTGTTTGCAGAATCCTGGTCCTTGGTCTCATCTATTTCTTTAAAATGTAGGCCTATGCTATTGAGCAATATTAGCCTGAAACCTGGGATCTTGAGAAACACCATTTCACAGTGACTTTATATATTCATACTGGCTAAGGAAACAGATTGATGTAAAAGTGAATCCCCTCCAAAAAAGAAAGATAGATAGTAAAAAAAGAAAAGAAAAAAATAGCCTAAAACACATAGCTATCTCCTCAAATGTCAGTCTCTTGAATTGTTTTTGTTTTTGTTGTTGTTAAGAAAAATGAGAGAGCTTTTACCAAGTCTTCCCAAATTTATTTGTGGTTAAGTAAAAAATTGAGTCACTGAATGGCTGAATTACAAGAAAATCCCAGGACTGTAATTCAATCTTCCTCAATATCATCAAACACTCTCTTTACTGACACCACAGGGGAGAGAACTCGAAATCACACTCAACATTGGAAGTGATGATATTTAGTACAGGGCAGGGAGGCTGTCCTGTCTCATTCCAAGGCTCTGTTGCCAGAGAAAGATTCTCACCTTTGGGTGCAAGATGGTAAGGGGTCTCACAAGCCTGAGAGTGTGCTCTTTCTGGACTCTACTTCAGACTCCTTAAATAGGCTTTCTGTGCCAGATAAGGTTTTCTTTCATTCTTTATGACTGCTTTGTCTCAGTAAACACACTCAGAACAAGCAGACCCTCAAATACATCCTTCCCTAGGGATAAAACTCCCAAGTTAACCCCATCCTAATCAATGCAGTACACAGCATAGACCATTTAAGGAGCTAAACACAGTCTTGGAATCACCATGTTTAATGCGACATCTGAAACCAATCAGGGGAGGGTGGAGGGCCATTCAGTTACTGCAGAAAGGATGACATTGCTGGTTGGAGTCTTTGACCCAAGAATGGCCATGGCCATCTGCATAGTACAAACCTTAAGGACAAATAAACAGATAAAAAATATATGGACATGAAAAACAATAGAAGTATGCCATTTCCTACTCTTCTCCCCCAGCATATGGGAAATTTCCTTTGAAATTTCTTATGGGTGCAGATTGAGTTCCCAGAGCATGGTGGGTACACAATCACTATTGATGGTCATTTCCATGGCTTATCATGGAATGTGAGGTTGCCATGGGAGGGAATATACCATTTAAAAAAGCTTCAAGTGATCAGAAGTAGTATTCTTCAGGATGTCAGCAAAATATTGAAATGGTGAGAGAATAGCATTATAGAAGACAAGCAGTATTTTCTAAAAAATGAAATCTCAATGCAATGAAAATGGCTTAGCAGGTGCTGCCAAAGCAACACATTAAGAAGTGATATGAGATGTTTGAAGGTATAACGCTTGTTAAATTTTTTATATCTCTTATAAAATTTGAGGGAGTTATTGGTCTTGAAGGGGTCCCTGGGCAAGGAGAGAGAATGTAGTTTAATTCAGTGTCCAGAATATCTGGGAAACTGCTTTCCATTCTTGAAAGAATAAACAAGCTGGTTGACATATAAGCCAGGGGACTCTGGTGGCCTGCTCTCCTCATTCATAGCATCTTGACCAGATCCTGAGCTCACTGCCAAGGCCAATATTGTTCTTGTTAGAACCTGAAGATTCTAAGATTCTAAGAACCAGCTCTTGGGTTCTGCAATACTTGATTCTGTTTAACCTCTTTGATACAAATAGAAAGCATTCACAGGCTTGCTGGGGACAGCAGCTTGGAGGACACAGAGAGACTTTGGCACAGATGGATGGATAACATCATAATGATAGGGCTAAGCCTAGCTTTTACAAAATGGGAAACTGAAAGATCCCATGATGCCTGTCCACCTCATCCTTCAACCTCCTACAACCTACATAAAATAGGCTGGGATCAAGCTAAGCATTGAGGGATATAAAGAAAATTACTTTGTTCTCTGAGTTCTGTTCCCTCATCTACAAAACCTGAAAAAAAAATACCTGCCTCATATGGATATTCAAAGAATTAATAAAATAAAGGCATGAAAATATCCTAGTGTTATGCTTGCACATGGAGAGGTGGCCAGCTTTCACTCACCTCTCTCACCTCAAAACAGAGCCCTTATTTAGAAAGAGAAAGAACAAAGCTTGCTATCTATTCAGAGCAAGTCTCTGGTACTTCTCAGAAAATGAATTTGGTGAGTGTGATTTTTTTTAAACTTACTGGATAACAATACAAATTTATAAAAGATAAGAAAAGCTCTGCACCACCAGGGGCAATTTAATACTCAATTTCAAAGACAACGTGAGTTTGGAACTTTGAAGACGAGAAACTGGTGATACATAATTTAATCTAGTTCTCAAGTGCTTACATTTTAATTTGAATTGTTTAAACACCACTCATGAGACTACAGGGACTTTAAACCATATCACAAATCACAGAATGAAGCACTTTATTTTTCAGGCAAGTTTATTAAAGGTAGGCAGTTGAATGACAAGGAACTAGAGTAATCATGAAAACATTTTTTCGTGATGAAGATGGATGGTGGTTCGCTTGCCTAAATAATACAGTTAGATAGGCAGTTTATATTTTTTAGGAAGATATCATATCTGGCATGTTCCTCCCTCTTCAGATAAACCAGTTTCTGATTTAGAGAGAGCTTTGAAAGTTATCTTATGGTGTGTTTGGAGGTTAAAAACAGAAGTTTAGATTTATCATAAGAAATGTCTAAGATAACTGTTTAGTAAAATAATTTATTAAAGGAGAAAACAAACATGTAATCATCAATTTGGTCTCCAGGTAGAAGTATCTCAGAGAGAAGCTAATTTGATTAATTCAAATTAAGTGTGAAGCCATTTATGTAAAAAGACACAGATACATGTGACAAAACACTTAAATTTTACATGCACATAGATATATAAATGCTAAGGAAATAGAGATTATGAAAGAAATATATCAGAGCCTGATAGCTTTGGAAGACACTGGCACTTGGTGTTGGGAAGGGAGGAGGACTATAGGGAAATAATGGCTGGACTCCATTGCGATGAGGTAAGGGTTTATATCTGAAAGCCAGGAATCAGTAAGGTTGCTTTTCCTGACTTCTAGGTATAAAATAAACAAACCAAAAAAATTTCAAATATCCTAACAAAGAAGTTAAGAAGCCTTCAGTTTATAAGTCAAAATTATATACAAAGCTGGAAAAAGCAGAGTCAGTATTGTACTATGAACCTACCTTACCTATTTAGTAAGAATGAGATTGTTTATATTGCAAAATATAAATAGTCTAATAAGCTAACAGTTTTTGATGAAGAAGAGTATCGGTAGAGTAGAATTTGCAAAATAGTGATGGATTTGTAACAAAGTTTGTTTTTCTAATCTGTAGTAATATAAGAACAATATAGGCAGTCTAGTGAGTTCTTCATAAATTTATTTCCTTAAAGGGCTGTTCTTCTATTTTCATTATAAAAGCTTTTTATAAAATGGATGGTGATAGAAGATGATCTATTTTTCCCCCTAATTGTCTTGCTTGATGAAATAGAAATTGAGCAAACTTTTATTAGTACTTTTATTAGCTGTCTGTGAACTAAGAATTGTTCCTGGTAGATTGATGTTTTATCATTATGCGAAGTCTCTCTTCAACTCTGGCAACGACACTACCCTAACCATCCACCCTGCTTGCATAGGATAGCTATATTAGTTTAGTGTTAGCTTACTATGTCTTTTCCCATTCTTTTCCTTTCAACCTTCCTGTATTCTTAATTTTAAGGTGTCTCTCTAGTAACAGCATATATTTGGATTTTTCTAAATCACTATGGCAGTACCTCTTTTCATTGGAATATTAATTATATTTACATTGGGTATTTTACTGAAATATTTGTGTTGAAATCTACATCATCCTGCTTGGTTTCTACTTTTCTATCTTCTTTGGTTCTCTTTTTTTCCTCTTCTGTGCTTCTTATAGAAAAATATCAAGAATTTTTGTTCCAATGTTCTCCTGTATTAGATATTGGTTATACTTTTTGTTTTTCCCACTTAAACTGTTACCATAGAGATCAGAACTTTCATCCTTGACTTATTAAAGATTAATATAAATTAGTACTTTTACGACATCCCAGATAATGAAAGATCTATTTTAAATCCATTTACCCTTTTGTGCTATTGTTTTCATGTAATTTATTTTACCTGTATGCCTTGGTTTGGCATCTCTTCCCCTCCCCCACACAGATCCTAGGACAAGAATCAGCATTCAGCGCTTATTCAGAAATTGATCCCAGAAGGAAAGTGATCAACTGGGGAAGGGAGAAAACTCAACCAAATATATCTTAATGATCAGGTCACAGTTCGGAAGCCTAATGTGTTCAGGGCTATACTACTACTTCAACCACTTATTACATTCTCAATTTCAATTAGTGTATTTTTCAGTACCAAAATGTGTATTTGATTTTTTTTTTATTAATCCGATTTCCTGACAAAATTCAGATGACAAGATGAAGAATTTTACCAGAACACTATAGCTTATTAAACCGTTATACTCCAGCCTATTTCTATTCCTGGTATTGGGACTATGTGTTGATCTGTTTTTGGTGTTCGTTCTTTCCTTTTTAATTTCATTTACGTGGTCCTGACATTGTGCGGCACTCTGGATTATGCTATCTTCCTCCACAGAAGATTTGCTTTTCTTCTGAGAATCAGAATAAATTCTGATCTCCTTCCCTCGGTCAAGGTTTTTGATCTATGTCAGAGCTGCTGTAGATCTCTGCTTGGATTCCTGAGGCATAGCCTTTCACAAGGATTGACTGGAATCCTGGGGTACTTTCTGTCCTAATGGGCCTTGAATCTCAAATTTTCTTTCCTCCTCCTCTGATTACTGAAACCATTGAAAACTCTGCTTAAATGTCAAACCGAAGGTTTCTGCCTGTCTTTTCGGTACTCACTTGATGTAGTTTAGGAATCAGAAAGTGCCAGGAGGCAGGGCTCTCTTTAAAGCATTTCTCTTTTCACCAAAAGCTTGGCCCCTTAAAACCTTGTTGCATAAAATTGTTTTCTTACTCATAAAAAAGCTATTTCCTTTTTTGCGTTTATCCAGTTTTTATTTATTTGTTTTTGATGGGATCATTGGTTTAAAGTGAGCTATTCTCTCACAGCCAGAAGCCAAGATTATTGTGTTAAGGTGGAAATTCTAATTTATTGTATGGTCTTAGTGAATAACCCTAGCAATAAATGTTGAGAGTCTCTGGAGATTTTTGTTTCCCCATAATTAGTAATGCCCTAAGTGCAGATGCCATATTTTTTATGAAGGTGGAAATAATAAGGATGAAAAGATGTATAGGCCTCGGCAACTTATGAGTGTAAAATCCACTCTTTTTTACCTCCCCCCCAAATTACTACAGTGCCCCAGGTGGTGATCTCTTTTAATGAATTAATTAATAACTTAATTATTTCAATGAAAGCTAAAGTTTTAAAACATATATTAATTTTTTGTTCCTCTGTGCTCAGAGCTGTTCTAAGCAGTAAGAGCTATAAATGTGGAAGGTGACAGTGAACAAAAAATAGATATATGATAAATAGTCCCTATTAACAGTGCTTTTATAGCTAAGTTGGTCAGAAAAGACTAACAAGTATAAGAAATCAGTGAACAAATAAATGGGAATTATATCACATTGATAATAAGTGAAAAGGAATAATAATGTAAAAAAGATTCACAGGGACACTATCTAATGAGGTGTTAGAGCCATTATTTGGTAAAGTTATTTGCAACCAAAATTTCTACTAAGATTAGTTAGTCTCATATATTTTATGATATCCTCAGAGGAAAATAGCGAATGTATGCAACATGTTTATTCTTATAATCCATCATAATTACCATTATAAGTCCTAGAATGAGAAACTGTACATGCATGTCCACACATAGAATATTCTAGTTAATGAAAAAGCTCTAGTAACAAATTCTCTTTTTAAGAGGTTACCATTCTCAAGCAAAGAACAGATTAGGAGCACTTACTAACAGTATTATTTAATTTTTATGCAAATACAATGTGAAGTGAGTTTATTCCTGATACTTTTCACAAAGAAACTGGACAATTTCTTGTGGTGATATTCTCTTTTGTTGTTTTGGCCAAAGATATCACAGGACTCAATTATCTTAAGTCATTTTTAAGATTACACACTTTCATTTTCATCTTTATTTATGATTTTTACTCCAAAAAAAACCACAATAATAATAATACATCAATGATATGCTTTTTAAAAAAAATCACAGTAAGAACATGAGATTTAAATAGTAGATACTTTGTAAAAAGTACCAGGTATTTCTATGATATAGCCATCATTTTAATATAAAAATCTCAGTTTATCCTGAAGCATAACTAGGTAGAAAAGCATTATAAATATCAGTTATACATGAAGGCATTGACAGCATTATGCTAAGAGCTATAGCAAAAAAAGTGAAATGGAATCTATTCATATGTGAATATATGTATATATAAACATACACCTATTACATAAAATACCACCGTGCTTTAAGAACCATAATAAAATGAATGGAGTACTGCTTTAAAGTCTAGTTAATGCAAGTAACAACCAGTTATAAGACCTAATGGAGAAAAATAAAACTTTAATAGTAGCAACATAATAGCTAACGTACTTAAGACGAACTTACTAGTAATGGACCATCTATAAGAAGAAAACCTTAAAATACTGAAAGACACAAAAGAAGATTTTCATTTAAACAAGTGGAAAGTTCTGCCATATTTTTGAAAAGAAAAAACCAACAACATAATGAAGTCGAATCTCCCAGTATCAATCTTATCAATTGGTTGGCCAAATATACACAAAAATTCTAGAAAAAAAAAACATAATAAATTGGACTGCTTTGTAATTTATTAAACCACATTATAAAGCTAACTATATGAAAACAGAGTGGTATGTGCCTATAACTAGATAAAACAGAATAGAAAATCCATCTAAGTCCATTAGTCATTTTTTTCATCTGATTAAGAAAGCACTTTAAGTTAAGTAATAAAAAATATGAGTTACTAAGTAAATTAAACTGAGTCAATAGTAAGTCATTCTGAAAAAAAAGTACATAAATTTGGATTCTTGCCTCACACAATAAATTCCAGGTGGATCAAAGAATTATAAATTAAAAATTAAGCATAAATTATTATTAGTGGGAAAAAACTCAAGCACACAGAATTATGTTATAATCTCAGAATGGTGAAGGCCTCTTAACCATTACACACAATTCTAGAAGGCTTGTAATAACATATTGGTAAATGTAACTAAATGAGATATAGTATTCCTGGCTGAAGAAAAAGCAAACAAAATCATAAGAAAATTGACAAATGGGGAAAAAATTTGCAACTTACATTACAAATTATAAGTTTTCCTAATGTGGAAACATTTCTACCAATTAATAAAATATTCTAAAACAGTTAAAAATTTGCAAAGCACATGAAAAATCAGATTACAGAAAATGAAATATAAATATTTGACTCCTAAACATGAAAAGACACTCAATCTCATTTATAGTTAGGAAAATACAAAATTATAATTTTGCACGATATGGTTTTCACTTATACATATCGGCAAATATTAAACAGTTTGATAACACAGAGGCACTTGCATACTTCTTACTAGAAGTATAAATTGGTACAACTATATGGAAGGCAATTTAGCACTAGTTAGGACAAGTTTCAAAAATGAGGCTTATCCTTTGCCCTTATTCATATTCTGCTATTGGGAATTTATTCTACATATGTATCCACACATGTTTAAAATAACGATGCTTAATTACTCATTGAATTACCTTTTGATATTGCAAAAATACTGAAATAAACTTGTTTTTGTCACTAAAGGAGTGGTTAAGATTATTGTCACATTTTTTTAATTCTTTAAAAAAAAAGATTTTATTTATTCATGAGAGACAGAGAGAGAGGGGCAGAGACACAGGCAGAGAGAAAAGTAGGCTCCATGCAGGGAGCCCAATGTGGACTCGATCCCCAGACTTCAGGATCACACTCGGGGCCAAAGGCAGGCACTAAACTGCTGAGCCACCCAAGCATCCCATCTAAGATACATTTTTAAAAGAATAAAGAAGATGAGAGTTCTGTTATCGGAAAACTACCTGTTTGGTGCTGAATTATGATCCTTCAAAATTCATATGTTGAAGTTCTAAACTCCAGTACCTCAGAATGTGACTGTATTAGGAGATAAGGCCTTTAAACGGGTTATTAAAGTAAAATGAAGTCATATGGGGGCCCTAATCCAATAAGGCTGCTATCCTTATAAGAAGAAAATAGGGCATAGACAAACCACACAGACCTAGGGGAAACCATGTGAGGATACGGTGAGAAGAGAAGCCCCTGCAAACCAAGAGAGGATTCAGAAGAAATCAAATCTGCCAACATTCTGATCTTAGACTTCTTCCTTCTAAAACTGTTGTTTACATGTCTGTTGCTTAAACTACGCTGCTTGTGGTGTTTTATTATGGCAACATGAGCAGACTAATACCATGTTGACTAATACACTACCATTTGTGTAAAAACAATCTATATGTATGTATACATGTATTTACTTGTATAGAAAATATCTTGAAGGGTAGACAAGCTGGTTTCAGTGTCTTCTGTGAGAAAACTAACTGTGCTGTCAATGAAAAGGTGTGGGAGAGATTTCTGGAAAGAGGAAAGGAACCCAAAGAAAAGTTTGAGTAGTAACACCTCTCCATTTAATTAGCATGTTACTTGGAGGAAAATCATTTAGCCATACAGTGCCTCCATGAGACATCTGTATAATAGGGTGTGATATGACCACTAACTGATCTCCTAGCTCTACAAATGAGCACATAATTAATGTTATATCATTTGAGAAGTTTTTACCCAAATTAGGAAAAAGTGATGACTGAGGAAAAATAAATATGTGAACAGTTAGTATCTAACCAAAGGATTAGTAGTAGTATGTATCATGAAAGACTGAAGTTCAGAAGAAACTGAGGATGAAAACATGGGTTAGTTCCAACTTGAGCAAGGAAAAATACTGAGAAATAATCCCATTGATTATGGGCAGATGGTATAAAGTTAGCAAAAGAGAGAAAGGAAATAGGAATCCCCTATTTTATTTCTGTCCTCCCTGTCAAAAAGAATGATCTTCAGCCTGCAAAGAGTGGAAAATATATTGGGTACGGGGAAATTGAAACTGAAAGATAAGTGAACAGATTGTAAGAGAGTATCCAGCTTCTCAAAATGAATCCACTTTTCTGGACCCAGATGAACTGTTCCAAGGTACTGAGAGAACTTGTCGGAGAGAGCCCTTGGCTACCATCAATAATCATTAAGGAGATAGTAGAGAAGAATAAATGTTATCCTGGTTTTAAAAAGTTTCAGAATGTGCCTTCAACAAACCACGTAAGTGTCTTCTTTCTCCTCTTATTCTTTATTTCTAAAACTTTTTATGTGGTTATAGAATGAAGGCAAGTCTCTGGAGCAAATGGTTAATTATTTCAGATACAAGCTTGTAGAAAGGAAATTCATAATCCCTAGAAACCAGACTAGGTACACACAAAGAATAAATAAATCATGGCGGACCGACTGCTTTTTTTGTCCTTGCAAATTATTTTTCTCATATCTCTATCATGGCCCATGTGATGTTGTGAAGTATTTGCTTACATACGTGTGTCCCTAAATATACTGTGAGTTCTTCAGGATATGGATGATGTTCTATTTTAGGTTCTGAGCTTTTAACATCCTAGTAATTTTTTTGGAGGCTTAGGAGCAATATCAGCTGTAAGCAGAGTACTTGTGGGTTTCATCAAGGCATTTGACAAAATTTCTAACATCTGTGATGTGTGGTCACAGTGAAGAAAATCTCTACAAATAATATTCATTGCCTGTTGAATTGCATTATGCAAGGATTGCTGGTGAATGGATATTAACTAGGGGGAGGTCTCTATTTACTCACTTTGAACCCTTATCTTCAGTTCAGCTTTGTTTGGAATCAAAGAAGTCATAGATACACTCAGAAAATTTATGAATCATATATACGTTATTGAGTATGGTACTGTGCCAGGCTTGTATCAAGGATAAAACAGTGGGGAGGGGCAGGGAGTGCTTAGTCCTTGCCATTGGAGAACTTGTAGCATGAGAGAAGGAACAGATAAATATATTTAAGTACAAGATTGGCAGAGGAAACTGCAAAGTTTTTCTATAGAATGAGTTTAATGTTGGCAATCTGGCTGAAGGTGGTGCCTACAAGGCTTGTCTGGAAGCTGTATTTGCACAGTAAGGATTGATTTTACTTAACTATATATTTACTTGAGGATGTTTTGGGTGAGGACTATTCTGGAAGATTATGAAAATGTGGGTTGAGGATGAAGCTTCTAGACAGTTCTATGACAGAGAAAGTACAGAGAGCTATGGGGTTACATAGTAGTAGAATCTCACTCAATCCATATCCGAGAGGCATATGACTTAATTTAGTGGAAACATTGTTCTGCCTGCATCATGAAAATAAGTAAGAGGAATTAGTGGAGAAAAAGACAAATGTTGCAGATAGAAAGAGTAATACCCACCAAGTTATAGAGACAGGATCACTACATCTTAGAATATCTAGAAATGTGGTATGATTAGAATGCAGACTGAAATTGAGGGAGTATAACATGATGAGCCAGGATTAATAGCCTTGTTTGCAAAGCTACAGTCTGTATTTATCCTTAGAATGATGGAAGCAAATGTAGGTTTTTAACCCTAGAGTATAACATACTCACTGTGTTTTCAGAAAGGTTCTTTGGGCTGAAAAACAGATTGGAGATGCTGCAAATGGAATCAGGGAGCCCACTTAAAAAGATGTTACAGGAGCAGGAGGTATTGGTGGCTTTCCTGGGGAAGTGGAGGAGTAGAGGAATCATGACCTTACCAGACATGGTAGCATTGATGGAAATGTGGAATCTATTGCCTGGGTTGCATGGAGTCAAGAGGAAGAGTCATATTAAATTGCAATGTTTCCAGCTTGGGCCTCTATGACATTCACTAAGTCAGGACACAGGATGAAAAGTATGCTTGGAATTTAAAGGGTAGATGAAGATTTGTTGTGGTAAATGGTGAGCAGAAGAGACACTACAATAAAGATACTGATGTGTTCTCTCTTTACCTTGGGAAAATACAATAAATAAAAACTTATTGGTACTGAAAAAAAAATACTGATGTGTTTATTGCAGCATTATTTTCAATGGCCAAGATATGGAAGTAACCTTAGTACCCATCTATTGATGAATAGATTAAAAATATGATACACACATACACACACAATGGACTATTACTTAGCCTTAAAAAAGAATGAGATCTTGCCATTTGTGACAACAAAGATGGACCTGGAGTGTATTATACTAAATGAAGTAAGTCAGACAGAGAAAGACAAATACTATGTGGTTTCACTCATATGTGGAATTTAAGAAACAAAACAAATGAAAACAAAGAAAAAAGAGACAAACAATAAAACAGACTCTTGAAGACAGAACAAACTGGTGGTTGCCAGAGGAGAGGTAGAGGAGGGGATGAAAGAAACAGATGAAGAAGATTAAGAGGACACTTATGTCGAGCACCAAGAAATGTATAAAATTGTTGCATTACTATATTGTACACCTGAAACTAATATAACACTAGATGTTAACTATACTTGAATAAAAAAAGATAATTATATGATAATCAACAGCATATAGATCAGATTATTATTATTATTATTATTTATTATTATTATTATTATTATTATTAATTTGTCCTCCTTGGCTTTAAGAACTTAATGAATGCTGTGGTGTAAAACAAACATATGCAGAGCAATGTTTATGACCTCCCCTAAAGCCCTTCTTTGGATTCTAGATTAAGAACCTTTGTTAGGGATCCCTGGGTGGTTTAGCAGTTTAGTGCCTGGCTTCAGCCCAGGGCGTGATCCTGGAGTCCCCGGATCGAGTCCCACATCAGGCTCCCTGCATGGAGCCTGCTTCTCCCTCTGCCTGTGTCCCTGCCTCTCTCTCTCTCTCTCTCTCTCTCTCTGTCTCATGAATAAACAAAATCTTTAAAAAAAAAAAAGAACACTTGTTAAAGGAATGAATAGGATCCCCTAGAAGGTATGTATATGTTGAAATGGAACAAGTATTATCATGGGACCCTGAGGAATAATCGGCAGAGAATAATAAACTTACAAGATGACTAAGGAAGAGAAGTCAGAGAGTAAAGAGTAAAATCAGGAATGTGTGTCATGGAAACCAACTGAAAATATTTTAAGTATGAGGAACTTGCTAGCTGTTGTAAAAGATAGATTTGCCAATACATAGAACAAATGTGGGTATATAAATATTTCAAGCAATGAAGAGTGATACAACAAATCCAATAAGAAGAAATGTAAGTATTATTAAATAGAAAATCTTAGACTTGGGTCCAAAATGCCAGCTGAAAGATGATAGAAAAGCAACATTTTTATTTAACTGAAATTCATGAAAAGCTTTAGGACTGGTACTATCAATAGAATAATCATTGTTTACAGTAATGTAGGTAGATTGGGAAGAATAAGTAATTGTCCCATTCTTAATACTAAGTAGCATTAAATAGTTTAAGATCTTCCTTTGTAAAACCTAGATCAGTTAGAAATATTGGTGTCTTTAAAACTATGATTCATCAATTCAGGTAAGAATCCTAGTAATTACTTGTGCCTAGAAATGGCTGCTCCTGAAATCAGCATGTTCGTCAACATTGTGGAAGGAGTTTAAGCAGAAGTTAGATGATCAACGTCTGCAATATTAAGGAGACTAATCAGACAGTAATTAGAGGTTGGGGCTGGATGACCTTTAAGTTTTATTCTAATTCTACTATTTTAAGATTTGAAGATTTCTACTAAGCTTTTAAAATATAAGCCTAAGTAAATCTAAAGAAAACTATGTGTTCTCCCAGTCATTTTATTACTATATACATTATATCATTATAATACATTTTATCATTGTAGACTCTAGGTTTAGTCTTTTCTGGACTGTAGTGATTTTATATCCCCAACAAACTTTACATAAGAAGTTATGTTGTGAGCCTTCAAGTTTTAAATTTTCTTTAAAGGTTAATCATTTGGATGTTATAAAATAAAAAAGTAATTGCTAAAGCCGTTGTTCATTATGCAAAAAAAAAAAAATAAGTAGTGAGTATATCAGGTTGTCCCCAGAACATACAGGTCACAGAGAGGTGCTTATAATTAAAGTAATATTTAAAAACAAACAAACAACTGTCCACTTCCAGAATTATATGATACCAGTGATTTTCATCAAACTCTTAATACTTTAACTTGATTGTTGCTTTGAAAAACTTAATGAAAATGGAGACACAATTTTCTAATAAAGAAAAAGGAAAGTTTCTATAAAAGCTGAGGCAAACAATTTATTGAACGGTAATAATGCCAAGAACTTTTTTTCCCTTCTTTTCAGACAGTATTATAACACCACTGAGAAAAGTGGTTGGAAAATAAAAATAAATAAGCGTTTAATCAAAAGACAGAATTTGTACAAGGCTATCTGTATTTTATGTGTGATGTTATTCATACATATTTGTAGAAAGCATGTTCCCATCCTGTCTCTTCCCCCCAGTTGCTGGAGAAAGAAAGGCTGTACCTGCATTGGAACTTGCCTCAGAATGTCTACCCACAAGATCCTATTCCAGCCAGCTTCTAGTGCCTTATGATTTTGCCAAGAAATAAGGGAAAAAAGATTCCTAAGATGGCTCTTTCAGTGCAGCAAAGAGAAGGAGAGGCTGTATGTTTTCTATGGCCCTATGTAATTCAGATCCAAGATGACTCATACCTCTTAAGTGAGAATAAGCTTAAAAAATTAGCCCATTTTCCTCTCCTTCAGGCTTAGTGTCCCCATCAGCCAAACCAAGCAAAGAGTTCACTTTGAAAGAAATGTCGCAGCAGACAGCAAAGCTTGACAACAAAGGACTCGTTTGTGAAGAGATTATCACCAAGGCAGCTTGTGGTTATGATTTTGGGCAAAATAGATTCATAGGAGTCATAGTTCTTTTAAACACATTTTTGTACTTGGACATATGAAAATTGGTATCAGTCTCATGCCAAAGAAAGTATATGCAGAAGATCTTCAAATAAACTCATCGATGTGCAAGTAATTAAATATAAATATCATAAACTGTAATTAATATCATTATCACTAAAAAATGATGTTTTATATATACAAAGGCATGTGTTACATGAAGCATGCAGACAGTGGTCTATAATACCATTCTAACTAAAAGGAATAGGTTCTGCAGATCAATGGGTAATCCCAAGACTGGGCATAAAACACCTTTTGATTTCAGAAAGTAAAGAAGTGCTTAAAAAATGATAAGGGTATATGACAAAGACATGAGTCAGGTAGAAGAGGCTCCCACTGCCCAAATACAGGAAAATTTGAGCACCAAAATAATCAAGAACAGTAAAGAATGCTAAACCATTGGAAAAAAGAAGAAACTATTAGTTCATACCAGTAACAAAAAGATTATTGATGAGTAGATAATAGATGAATAAATTAATGATAGATCAGATAGATGATAGATAGGTAGATAGATAGTAGATAGCAGACAAATAATGGTAAGAGAGTCAAAAAACTAAATGTAGAAGGAGAAAACTTAAAAAATCATGATTTTGTATCCATCATAGTAAAAATTGGATCAAGCAGGATGATCAATGTCAGAGGAAATTTATATGAAAAGCGGGATATTTACATAGTCATAAGGAATCTCCCCACAGATTGTTGATTGATAATAATATGGTGCAGGGATTGGACAACATATTGGCTGAATGATCAAAATTAACATCACCACTGAGAGGCAGATGGACATTGTGTGCCTCCAGATGTGATAACGCTGAGACAGGCACAACATCACTTACACATCATTCTAGCCATGATCCTAAGAAAACATTGACAAAATCAAAATAAGAAATGGTTTATTTAAAAATAAAACAAGTTTATTTTTCAAAAATGTTAATGTTGAAGGAAAAAAGAGACACAGTGGAAATATTCCAGATTAAAGGAAACTGAAGAAACATAACTGATCCTAAAGAGGACTGTGTAAGAAGGGAACAACATATTATTAAGCATACTTTTGGGTCAACTGGCAAAATTGGAATACAAACAGTAGATTATACAGAGGTATCCTATCAAATTCATCCTTCTACTGTGGTTAGGTAACAGAATCTCTGTGTTCTTAGGAAATATCCATTGAAGTCTTTAAAAGTAAGGTATAAACAGCTTATTTTCAATTAATTCAGAAAATAAAACACACATGATGAAGCAAAAGGGGTAAGTTAATAATATTTTGGGTACATGTTGAATCTGAGTAAAAGGTACTTTGGGAGTTCTTTATACTGTTGATATTTTTGCATTTTTGTACTGCACTTATTTTTTACAAATTTTCTAGAAGTATAAATTTATTTTTAAATTAAAGGTTATTTTTTTTAAAGTTCATGCTAGATCTTTGAAGATAAAGTTGGTACAATATGTAGTCCTGTCATCCTGGAATCCAAATCCTAATTGGGGTGGAGGATCCAACGCATGTATGAAAAACTAATCCTGAGGATCGTACATGACAAAGAATTTCCATAAAATACTTTTCTTTTTGCCTTTTTGAGTGCAAACTCCTTTTGATGCTGTAAGCTTTCAAAATAAAATCGATATCATCACTTTGATGGTATTTTAGTGTCTTTCCATTAAATGGTTTTAGAGTTAATTTGATTGACCCTGATGTTAAAGTACACTAAAAAAAAAAAATATCAAACTCAAAGAAATGCCTCACTTCGATGATAGTCTCAGGTATTCACAATGTAGTGTTGTATTTTTTTAGAATTGAGAGCATAAATGTGGAAAATCCCAAAACTATTCCTCACCAAAGCTAAATGTGGAAAGTGGAGGATGGGAACCAGCAGACATCAGCCCATGTATTGATTAGGTTGCAAAGACCAAATTTTAACTTACTCAGCAGCCATACTTTATTTTGAAGACTTTCATGTTATTATGGTGGTCATGCACATGTGCATGACCACCATAATGAATTCAGGGGCATAAATGATGTGTGATAACAAAATACAAACATCCACCAACACAGAATTGTGAAAGACGAGTGACTTCAAAGCAGTCAGTAGTCCTATGGAACAACACTGAAAAAAAGAAAAGATATGCAGCAAACTCCTCTGCATGGAGTCTTTTACCACCTAGCTCTTTTTTTTCTCCACTACTACTGGGGTCACCATTCAGGATGACTTCCACATCAGGACAACCCACCTGATAATACAGCCTTTGGGTCCCTTGATGTTTTCATGCCTCATGGTTAATTCCACAGGCCAGCTCTATAATCACTCTCAAACTACTTTCAACTTCTGTGCCCCTTTCTTCTTCCCAAATGCTGCTGGAGAGAAATACACAACTCTGCTGCCTGGTTTCATTTCAATTTGTAACTACAGAGCTCAAGTGAGTCCTGAGTACTTGTCTGCAGTCAAGTACTCTCCCATCTGCCAGATGCCTCTTTCTTGATACCTTCTCTCTCTTTGTATGCTCATCATCCTTTCTCCCATACTTACTTCTTTTTTTAACTGAGAAAATGTAGGTTATTAGAAGAGATCTGAGTAATATCAAATTGGCCATTGTTTCTGTATCTGCCTTCCTTCAAGGGGTATGGTGGTCCTCCCTTCTCTAATGTAACCCCTCCACTTACACACAGGACCCTAATCTACACAAGGACTCTGTTCATGCCATTATCCCTCTCTCCCCTTTGGCAATAAATTTATTGTCTCCACCACCAGTTAATCATCCCCATCCTGCATCTGTCTTTCATCTCCATTCACTTCTGCATAAGTCATTTTCTATTTAATCACTTTCAGCCCTAGAATTCCATATTTATATTTGACAGAAAACATCTGACACTCTCTTTGTATTTCTAATAGACATGTCTCATGTCAAAATAGGTATTTTGATCTTAACCCTCTCCCAATTGCTTCCTCTTCTCCCCATTATTTTATCTCCCAGTAAAGGGTACCATCGTTTCATGCCATTGCAAAGTATAAAAGCCTAGAAGCCTGGATTGTTTCTTTACTGCCCCCAATCTAGCCAGTCTGGCCACTTTTAACTAATTTCTACAGTTACTACCATAATCTAAGCGACTGTCATGTCTTGATGGATATACTTAAGGATGATCACAACTATCATCACCAAAACCATGTTGATGCCTATTTCAGGCAATAGATTAATTTTGAATGATAGAAATATAGTAGGGTAGGAAAAATTCACCCACTTTGTAGTAAGTAGTGGCGATCTTAAGTTATAAACATGGTTCCTTACCTTAGGACTTACAAAGTAATCACAAAAATATTAATATTCACTGGTAGTTTCTACTATTCATCATACATAATTGACACTGTGCTTAAAGCTTAAAATAAATTATCACATTTGTTCTTTACAATCCTCTTTTAAAGTAGGGAGTTTGATCCCCAATTTAAAGCTAATGAATAAAGGCTCATAAAGAATAACTATAGCTAAGGATCCCCTAGCTGGTAAACACTACAACAAGCCATGTTCATGCTTATCATCACATCAGAGAACCTCTTGATCTCACACTTTCACCTTTTAGCACAGAAAGTTTCATAGCAATATAAGAGACTAATAGAAATGCAGCATAACTTGTAGAGACTTTGAGGGGAGAGAGAGAGAGTCTAGCCTGAAGCTCAGAGCATCAATATCTGGTCAGTGAGAAGACTTCGTGGAGGAAGTGTTAGAGCTCAGCTTTGAAAGAAATAACAGCATGACAAAGAACTAGGCCCCAAAATGGAACTCAAATACACACTTATGATAGTGTGAGCAAACCGGCAGCTCATGTAGTAGCAAGGTTAGATCAAGAAAGGTGATGAAGCAAAATCTTCCTGACCTTGAAGACAAGTGCAAGAGTTTATACATTATTCTGCAAGCAATATATTGACCAATTTTTCTGTAGTGAACAACCTTGAACTCTCAGGGCCTTGCAAAAGCAAATCTTGACTTTCATGCTCACACGGCTACTGGTTAGCTGTGTTTCTCTTACTTTGACTGAGGTTGACTGAGTCTGGCTGGACTCCAGGCTTCCATTTCAGGATCTGGTGTGCTCCACCTGCCATCTTTCTCAGGCTCACTCTGAAGGCACAGGTACCAGGATAACGCATTTCTCATGATGGATCACAGGCTCACATGCCCTCAAGGTATGTGTGATGCCTCCTAGGCATTGGTTCCAAACTGGCCAGCACACTCTCACTTCTGTACTATTCCATTGCTAAAACAAGTCATATGGCCAAGCCCATAGCGAGAGGCACTGAAGAATCCGAGGGCAAACTGGGAGGAATAATGAAGAGGGAACAGTAATCCACAGACAATACAGAGTACTTAAGGTATTTGAGAAGATCATCAGAAAATGCAATCATGACAGGATAGGAGGGAGCCAGAAGGAGAGATAGAATCCAAGAAATCAGATAGGAAATTACTGTAACAACTATGAAGGAGATAAGGTCCTTGACTAATGCAACTTCAGTAGAAAAAGAGAGATATTAGAAGGGGAAGATACAGTACAGTGGCAAGGAAAAGCTGGCACGACTTGGTGACACCCTAGATATTGGGAAAGGAGAAGTGAACTCAGCATGACTCCAAGGATCTGTTGACAGAAAGTTTAAGAAGGGGAAATAAAGTGCTGAATATTGAGGAAAGATGATGAATTTGGTTTCTTGTTTTATAATGAGTTCTGGTGCCATCTTAAACTAACCCCCCATCCCAAATAAAACAATTAACTTAGGAAATGGGAAAAGTTTCTCTACTCCCACCTCAGGGCAAAAACCCAGGCTGTCTTGACATGCTTTGCAGTTGGCCCATGGCAGGAAGTTACTGTGTTTATATCAACTTAACCTCTAGAGATTGTGGATATGAAATAAGTTGTACACGGTAAATACTACTGTGTGCTTCCCCACACAGGGCTCTCTGGGCTCACACTTCCCCACCAAGGCCCCCACCACACTGCATTTAATGGTCAATCTTCAGTTGTCTCTCAACTACACCATTTCTTTATTCACTTTGCCTATCTGGTGCCTCCAAAGGAGGCTGCTGGGGCTTCAGGGTTACATTTTCCAGCTTATGCCATAGAGGAAGGTGGGGAAGAAGGGAGATCTAATAGGCCCTGAGTGAACTAGCTCATTTGCCTCATTCAATAGTAATAACTATAATTTATTGCTAAGAATGTAAAACTCTGAGTTGATTTTTATTAATTTATTTTTTAATTATTTGACCTACAAATATAGCAAAGTGGCTGGGCTTGCTAAATATTCTGAAAATTGAAAATCAAATATTTAATATTTAAATTGGAAAAAAAAGTCAGCTCTAGATAACAGCACTGTAAAGAATGAAAACAATTTTCAAAGACAGTGAAAGGAACCTGCCTCTATGGCTACCGATCACCAGGAGAAAGGAAGAGAGACGGTAAAAAGAATGGCAAAGCAACAAGAAAGCTGGGTTTATTTTTAGTGTATCTTTTCTGCAGAAGGAAATGAGGACATTTTTTATAACAAAGGCCATTTTATAAGAGATTGGATTGTGTCCTTTCTAAAGTTATAGAATCACTTGAGAAAAATAGTGTTGGAAGTCACTAAGAAAGTGTAATAGTGAAGATTTTTTTGAAATAAAGTGCGAAAAAAGTAAAGATACATATATTAAAGTTTCTTTGAAGAATTCTCTGAGGAGAAACAATTTAAGTCACTATTACAGATAACATTAATGCCTATGTATCCTGATCCTAGAATATCATCTTAAAACGCTATCTTAAAACCTGAGTGCAAGCATACAGATGTATACATTTTTAAATATATCAGAATATTTTTTGGAATATACTTAGTTTGCATGTTTAAGCTAGTCAATAGCAAAACTGTTTACTGTAATTCACATTTGTTTTTCTTAAATTAGTAATTAATTTTTAATATCCTCCAAGGTATTTTTGCTAATGAACATTTTATAATTTTTTCCTCTTATTTTGCATTCTACTTTTAACTGACAGAGGAGAAAAACAATGTGACATATGGATCAAAAGCAGAAAATAAGTAAGGTTCTTTCCTTATTTATGTTTTCTTTATCATCCTGAGTCTATGCTCTAAGTTATCATTATCAGAAATGTGTGTAAAATGCCTTCATAAGAAACCATTGAATTACTAATTTATTGCCATTTTAGCTAAAAGAGGTGAGTAATAAACCTGGCTCCTTTTTCAATGAATGTGAAACTAAATAGATGGAATTTCCTGCTTAGGTAAAGGTTTGTGGGATACATAGAAATGAACAATTGAAGTGTTGTAAATTTTGTCTCTGAAACACTGAAATCTGAAGACATTCCATTTTCTTATCTTGATCCATGCTTAATAGCACTTGGCTTTCTGCCAGATGACCATGGCATTATTTACATCACTGAAACTTTGGCATGTCTGTGTGGGACTTACAACTTTTTCCCAGACTCTTATTTTTCCAATTTGCTGCTACTTGGTGACCGGGTGCTTTTTTCAACTTATAACAGCTTGGATGTGTGTCCAAGGATGGCAAAATTAAGGATAAAAACCATGCAGAATTCTGATCCCACTGCCATACCTACACGACTTAGGATATTCCATCAGCAATTAATAAAATGTTACTTATTACGTTTTTCTTTTCATGTTATATAAATATATTTAATTTTTTCAAGGATAAATAAATAACTCAAGCAACCTCAGGTATAGAGCAAATGTGTAAAACATTCAGGGTACTATACTCATGCTTTTTGTAAAGTTTAGGTTCATTGGTTTAAACCAATCTCTCTGGATTTTCTAGGACAAAGTCCCAGTATTCATCTAATCTTAATAATGCTTTTCTTCATGATTGATTAAGAATTATTAAGTCTTCAGTGACCATGGTACACTTCTTTCTTTGCTTTTAAAGCAATCCATCACTTCTTTTAAAAACTAGCCAGAATGGATTATTCCTTTTAAAGAAAAACCTACATTATGGAGTAAGACCTTCTTTTGGAAAGCACAGTGGTATATATGCAAGTCTAAGGACAGTGTCAGACCAACCCAAATACAAATCCTGATTCTACCTACGACTTGTGTGATCTTCAAAAATAAGTTCATCTGCCTGAATTTCAGTTTCTTTATTTGTCAAATTGGGATAATAGCTCACTTGAAAGTTTATTACTAGACTTAATGACATTTGTGAAGTACCTTCCATACTGTGCGCTCCCAACTATGCATTTTCTCTTCTTTATTATTCTTATTTAAAAAATCACTCCCAATAACGAGGTTGCCCTTCTGCACATGTGGCACTATGTCTTTCTCACATGATTCTCGTGGAAATCCTCAACTTAAGTCTGTATAAATGAATAACAAACTTGGTTTTTAATTGGACCACATTGAGTTTTATGCCTGGGAAATTTATTTTAAAATAAACTGTATAACATTTCTATAAAAACATAAAAATTTTAAATCACTCTTGGCAATAAAAATACTTTATCCCTCAAGCTGGTGCAAAACACTGGTTGAAACAGATCATCTTTCTTCAAGTCTTCCTAGAGTGAAAATAGTAGACAAACATTTGTGACATGGGAAAATTTCTCAAACATTGTATTTCAGTTTCCTTATCTATAAAATATTTTTAAAAATCCTTATCTGTAAAAAATAAAAATAGTACCTTATCTCATAAGGTTGTATGAAGATTAAATATGATAAAGAACAAAAACTGCTGGCACATTCAAAGTTAACTTTTTTTGTTGCTGTTACCATCATCATCTTCATCACTGTCTGATTGGTTAGAATCCAGGCTCTAGGAAAGTTTATCAACACTCTGAACTTCCCTTCTCTTATCTCCAAATAGAAGGAATAATTGAATCACAGGCTTATACAGCACTTAACACAATACTGGGCAAACAATAAGCACTGCAGGGGCGCCAGGTTGGCTCAGTTGTTTAAGCATCTGACTCAGCTTTTACTCAGGTCATGATCTCAGGGTTGTGAGATAGAGCCCTGCATCAGGCTCCACACTGGGCATGGAGTCTGCTTAAGATTCTCTCTCTCCTGTTGCCCTTCCTTCCCGACTTGTGTCCTTTCTCTCTGTCTTTCAAAACAAAACAAAAAAAATAGAATAAGCACTCAAAAATATTATTTATATTATTGTAAATATTCCAGACACATCCCCTACATGAAATATGTTATAGAACAGAATTTTATGTTGATTTGGGCTTGTATCGCTTTATGTTCCCTTAAACTGTTCCTCACCAGTTCTTCCTTGAAAGAGACTGCTCCTATATTATGTTATATCTGATTAGGAGACGTTCCCATTCACCCATGTTGGTTCCCAACCTCCAGTTTCAAGTGCTTGAATCCATAACTGCAGTATCCCTTCTACATTCCCACCCCCAGCTCACACTCAGCCACTCACACCCAACCCTGCGACAGTATTACTTTCTGGCAGATTCTCAAGGCACTGTTTTCATTGTAAAGTGCTTGCACATGTCTTTTCATTCACTTATTCTTAGGGATTTCCTAGGCTACTCAATGTACCATTTTTTCTTCAGTAAATTTTAGTAGTTTATGTCTCTCAAGGAATTTGTCCACTTAATCTGTTATTTGAATTTATTGGTACAGAATTTTTTATATTTTAGTAGGTCTAAAAACTGTAGCATTGAAATTTTTCTCATTCCTGATGTTTATAATTTGTGTCTTGTCTCTTTTTTTTCTCCTTGATCAGTTTAACTAGAAGTTTGTCAATTTTGGAAATATTTTCAAGTAACCAGTTTTGGATATCTTTGGTTTTCTGTGATGTTTTTCTGTTTTTATTCCATTAACTGTGACTATGATTCTTATTATTTCTTTTTTCTACTTATTAGGTTTAATTTACTTTTCTTCTAGATGCTTAAGGTGGAAGGAATCTTAAATCAATGTTTTGAGACCTTTTACTTCTATAATATGAAGGCATTTAGTATGATAAATCTTGCCAATAATATTCCTTTAAATATATCCTCTGTTTTTATTTTCATTCAATTCAGAATATTTTTCATATATATTTTGATTTTTGCCTTCAATGAATGTGAAGTATGTTATTGTGCTATCTTGTTTCCATATATTTGGGAAATTTCCAGAGATATTTCTGCTATCATTCTGAATTATCTATTTCTCCTGTGAATTTATATATTTCTCCTTATATTTCTATTCACTGTTGCTTCTACATTTTTAATCTCCATTATTCAGTACATAAAATGACACACTTTTCTTTATGATACAAACTTCTTGATCCTTGGTACACCTGGGTAGCTCAGTGGTTGAGCATCTGCCTTCAGCTCAGATCATGATCTTGGGATCCTGGGATCAAGTTCTGCAATGAGCTTCCCGCAGGGAGCCTGCTTCTCCTTCTGCCTGTCTGTCTGTCTGTCTGTCTCTCTCTCTGTCTCTCATGAATAAAATAAATAAAAGCTTTAAAACAAAAACAAAAACAAAAAAAAACTTCTATATCCTTGCTAATATCCTTTGCTGTGTTATCCACTTTGATGAATATACTCACTCCAGTATTCTTTTGATTAATTTTAGTATCTCATATCTCTACCATGCTTTTCCTTTTTAACCTATTTGTATCTTTATTATTAAAGTGTTTCTTGTAGGGAGCATAATAGTAAGTCTTACTTTTTAATCTAATGACTCTGTCTTTTAGTAGGACAATTTAAACTATTTGCATTAATGTGGTGGGTATGGATAATTTATCATTTTGATCTTTGTTTTCTATTTTTCCCATCCATTCTTTGTTGCCCATTTCTTCTTTTTTTGTGCTTTCTTTTGGGATTAATATGTAATTAATAACATATACTACATATTATATATTATGGAATATATAATAATACATAAAGATATAACTATAACATATAGATTTAGTAACATATAAGAATCCTTATATTTTACATGTTAATACATATTCATATGTAATATCCCAGTCAGCCACATGATCATCTACAATATTAAACAACCAGTACACTTACAATGATTCTATAACCATACAACTATTCTGGTTTTCACTTTCAGCATAGTACTCAATAAATTGTATGGGTTATTCAAGACTTTATTATAAAATAGACTTTGCTTGGATAACTTTGCCCAAATGCAGGCTAATGTAAGTGCTCTGACCACATTCAAGGTAGACAAGGCAAAGCTATAATGTTTGGTGGGTGAGGTGTATTAAACATATTTTTGACTTTCAATTTTTTCAATATATGATGATTTTTTTTTTGTTTTGTTTTTTTGTGATGTAACCCCATGATGAGTAAAGGAAGATCTGTAGATATCATTTAACCAAATATCTGGGAAGTATGGCATGGCAAACTTGACATATAAAATTAGCCATCACAGACTCTATTTTAACTCTTTTGTTGGCTAATTAGTAACAAGTCTTACTTTTTTATTTTAGTGATTGCCTTAGGATTCACAATAAGCCTCTTCAACTTTTTGACCATCTCCTTTCAAGTTAATATTATGTCATTTTACTTATAGTACTAGACCTTTAATACTTTCAGGATGCTTGGGTGGTTTGGTTGGTTAGGCATCTGATTCTTGATTTTGGCTCAGACCATGATCTCAGAGTCATAAGATGAAGCCCTATGTTGGGCTCTGTGCTCGGTGAGAAGTCTGCTTAAAATTCTCTCTCTTCCTCTTCCTCCCCTTGCTTGCTCTTGTGCTCTCTCTCTCTCTCTGTAAAACAAATAAAGGTTTAAAATAGTATACTTCTATGACTCTTCTGATATCTGTGCTGTTATTGTCATACATTTTACCTTTATATATGTTGTTGCACACATATATTATTATTACATGTTAGTCAACTTTTAATGAATTTTAATTGATAAGAAAATAATCTTGGGCAGTTACCATTTTTAATGCTCTTCATTCCTTTGTGTTGATCCATATTGCCATCTGACATTTGCTTATGTCCATAACGGGACTTCCTCCAACATTTCTACAGCTCTGGTCTTCCAGTGATAAGTTCTTTCAGGCTTTTATGGCTGCAAAAGGCATTACTTTACCTTCATTTTTGAAAGGTATTTTTTGCTGGGTATAGAATCTTAGGTTGATAGTTTGGGGTTTTTTTCTTTTCTTTTTCTTTTAATACTTTATTTTTTTCCTTTTTTTAAAATGTATTTTTTTATTGGAGTTCAATTTGCCAACATATAGCATAACACCCAGTGCTCATCCCATCAAGTGCCCCCCTCAGTTCCCGTCACCCAGTCACCCCATTCCCCCACCCACTTCGCTTTCCACTATCACTTGTTCTGTTTCCCAGAGTTAGGTGTCTCTCATGTTCTGTCACCATCACTGATATTTCCCACTCATTTTCTCTCCTTTCCCCTTTATTCCCTTTCACTATTTTTTATATTCCCCAAATGAATGAGACCATATAATGTTTGTCCTTCAACTGACTTACTTCACTCAGTATAATACTCTCCAGTTCCACCAACGTTGAAACGAATGGTGAGCATTTGTCATTTCTAATGGCTGAGTAATATTCCATTGTATATATAGATCACATATTCTTTATCCATTCATCTTTTGATGGACACCGAGGCTCCTTCCACAGTTTGGATATTGTGGACATTGCTGCTATAAACATTGGGGTACAGATGTCCTGACATTTCACTGCATCTGTATCTTTGGGGTAAATACCCAGTAATGCAATTGGGCAGTTCTATTTTTAACTCTTTGAGGAACCTCCACACAGTTTTTCAGAGTGGCTGCACCAGTTCACATTCCCATCAACAGTGCAAGAGGGTTCCCCTTTCTCCACATCCTCTCCAACATTTGTTATTTCCTGTCTTGTTAATGTTCACCATTCTCACTGTTGTGAGGTGGTATCTCATTGTGGTTTTGATTTGTATTTCCCTGATGTCAAGTGATGTGGAGCATTTTCTCATGTGCTTGTTGGCCATGTGTATGTCTTATTCGTGAAATTTGTGTTCATTTCTTGTGCCCATTTCATGATTGGATTGTTTATTTCTTTGCTGTTGAGTTTAATAAGTTATTTATAGATCTTGGATACTAGTCCTTTATCTGATATGTCATTTGCAATTATCTTCTCCCATTCTGTGGCTTGCCTTTTAGTTTTTTTGACTGTTTCTTTTGCTCAGCAGAAGATTTTATCTTGATTAAGTCCCAATAGTTCATTTTTGCTTTTGTTTTCCTTGCCTTTATAGATGTATCCTGCAAGAAGTTGCTGTGGCCAAGTTCAAAAACGGTGTTGCCTGTGTTCTCCTCTAGGATTTTGATGGGTTCTTGTCTCACATTTAGATCTTTCATCCATTTTGAGTTTATCTTGGTATGGTGTAAGAAAATGGTACTGTTTCTTTCTTCTACATGAGGCTGTCCAGTTTCCCCAACACCATTTGTTGAAGAGACTGTCCTTTTTCCAGTGGATAGGCTTTCCTACTTTGTCAAATATTAGTTGACCATAGAGTTGGGGGGCCATTTCTGGATTCTCTATTCTGTTCCATTGATCTATGTGTCTGTTTTTGTGCCAATACCACACTGTCTTGATGATCACAGCTTTGTAGTACAACCTGAAATCTGGCATTGTGATGCCCCCAGCTCTGGTTTTCTTTTTCAACATTCCCCTGGCTATTCGGGGTCTTTTCTGTTTCCACACAAATCTCAAGATTATTTGTTTCAACTCTCTGAAGAAAGTCCATGGTATTTTGATAGGGATTGCTGTAAATGTGTAAATTGCCTGGGTAGCATAGACATTTTCACAATATTAACTCTTCCAATCCATGAGCATGGAATATTTTTCCATCTCTTTGTGTCTTCCTCAATTTCTTTCAGAAGTGTTCTATAGTTTTTAGGGTATAGATCCTTTACTGCTTTTGTTAGGTTTATTCCTAGGTATCTTATGCTTTTGGGTGCAATTGTAAATGAGACTGACTCCTTAATTTCTCTTTCTTCAGTCTCATTGTTAGTGTATAGAAATGCCACTGATTTCTGGGCATTGATTTTGTATCCTGCCACACTGCCAAATTGCTGTATGAGTTCTAGCAATCTTGGGGTGGAGTCTCATGGGTTTTCTATGTACAGTATCATGTCATCTGCAAAGAGGGAGAGTTTGACTTCTTCTTTGCCAATTTGAATGCCTTTTATTTCTTTTTGTTGTCTGATTGCTGAGGCTAGGACTTCTAGTACTATGTGGAATAGCAGTGGGAGAGTGGACATCTCTGTCTTGTTCCTGATCTTAGGGGAAAAGCTCCCAGTGTTTCCCCATTGAGAATGATATTTGCTGTGAGCTTTTCATAGATGGCTTTTAAGATGCTGAGGAATGTTCCCTCTATCACTACACTCTGAAGAGTTTTGGTCAGGAATGGATGCTGTATTTTGTCAAATGCTTTCTCTGTATCTATTGAGAGCATCATATGGTCTTGTTTTTTGTCTTGCTGATATGATCTAACACATTGATTGTTCTATGAGTGTTGAACCACCCTTGCATCCAGGCGATAAATCCCACTTGGTCATGGTGAATAATTTTCTTAATGTACTGTTGGATCCTATTGGCTAGTATCTTGTTGAGAATTTTTGCATCTGTGTTCATCAGGGATATTGGCCTATAATTTTCCATTTTGGTGGGATCTTTGTCTGGTTTTGGAATTAAGGTGATGCTGGCCCCATAAAATGAGTTTGGAAGTATTCCATCCCTTTCTATTTTTTGGAACAGCTTTGGTAGGATAGGTATTGTTTCTTCTTTAAACGTTTGATAGAATTCCCCTGGGAAGCCATCTGTCCCTGGACTTTTGTGTCTTGGGAAGGTTTTTGATGACTGCTTCAATTTCCTCCCTGGTTATTGGCCTGTTCAGGTTTTCTATTTCTTCTTGTTCCAGTGTTGGTAGTTTGTGGTTTTCCAGAAATGCATCCATTTTTTCTAAATTGCCTAATTTATTGGTGTATAACTGCTCATGTTTTAAAAATCATTTGTATTTCCTTGGTATTGGTTGTGATCTCTCCTTTTTCATTTGTGATTTTATCAATTTGAGTCTTTTCTCTTTTGTTTTTAATAAGGCTGGCTAATGGTTTATCTATCTTATTAATTCTTTCAAAGAACCAACTTCTGGTTTTGTTGATCTATTCCACAGTTCTTCTGGTTTCTATTTCATTGAGTTCTGCTCAAATCTTTCTTAACTCTCTTCTGCTTGGTGTAGGTTTTATTTGCTGTTCTTTCTCCAGTTCCTTTATGTGCAAGGTTAGCTTGTGTATTTGAGTTTTTTCAATTTTTTGAGAGATGCTTGCATTACAGCAAGCATGTAATTTCCCTCTCAGGACTGTTTTTGCTGCATCCCAAAGATTTTTAATGGTTATATCTTCATTCTCATTAGTTTCCATGAAACTTTTTAATTCTTCTCTAATTTCTTGGTTGACCCTTTCATCTTTTAGCAGGATGCTTTTTAACCTCCACGTGTTTGAATTTCTTCCAAATTTCTTCTGTGATTTAGTTCTAGTTTCAAAGCATTATGGTCTGAAAATATGCAGGGGACAATCCCAAGTTTTGGTATCAGTTAAGACCTGATTTATGACCCAGTATGTGGTCTATTCTGGAGAAAGTTCCATGTGCACTTGAGAAGAATGTGTATTCAGTTGCATTTGGATGTAAAGTTCTGTAAATATCTGTGAAATCCATCTGGTCTGTGTATCATTTAAAGCTCTTGTTTCTTTGGAGATGGTGTGTTTTGAAGATCTGTCATTTACAGAGAGTGCTGTGTTGAAGTCTCCCAGTATTAGTGTATTATTATCTAAGTATGTCTTTACTTTGGTTATTAATTGATTGATATACTTGGCAGCTCCCACATTAGGGACATAAATATTCATGATGGTTAGGTCTTCTTGTTGGATAGATCCTTTAACTATGATGTAGTGTCCCACTTCATCTCTTACTACAGTCTTTGGGATAAACTTTATCTGATATGAGGATTGCTACCCCTGCTTTCTTTGAGGACCATTCGAATGGTAAATGGTTTTCCAACCTTTTATTTTCAGGCTATAGGTGTCCTTAGATCTAAAATGAGTCTCTTGTAGACACCAAATAGATGGGTCTTGCTTTTTTATCCAGTCTGAAACCCTGTATCTCTTGATGGGATCATTAAGCCCATTCACATTCAGAGTTACTATTGAAAGATATGAATTGTGTCATTATAATACCTATTCGGTCCCTGTTTTTGTGGATTGTTTCTTTGGGCATCCTCTTCCTTTTAGAGTCCCCCTTAATATTTCTTGCAGAGCTGGTTAGGTGGTCACATATTCCTTCAGTTTCTGCCTATCTTGGAAGCTCTTTATCTCTCCTTCTATTCTGAATGAGAGCCTTGCTGGATAAAGTATTCTTGGCTGCACGTTCTTCTCATTTAGGACCCATTTAGATCTCTGTGGAGAGATCTGCTTTTAATCTCGTATTTCTCCCCATATAGGTTAGGGATCTCTTGTCTCTTGCTGCTTTAAGGATTTTCTCTTTATCTTTGGAATTTGCAAGTTTCACTATTAAATGTCGAGGCGTTGAGTCACTATTAAATGTCGAGGCGTTGAGCGGTTTTTACTGATTTTAGGAGGGGATCTCTCTATCTCCTGGATCTAAATGCCTGTTTCCCTCCCCAAGTAAGGGAAGTTCTCAGCTGTGGTTTGTTCAAATATGCTTTCTGGTCCTCTGTCCCTCTCGGCGTCCTCTGGAACCCCAATTAAACATAGGTTTTTCCTTCTGAGGCTGTCATTTATTTTCCTTAATCTTTCCTCATGGTCTTTCATTTTTCTCTTTTTTCCTCAGCTTCCTTCCTTGCCACCAACTTGTCTTCTATGTCACTCACTTGTTCTTCTACCTCATTAACCCTTGTCATTAGGACCTCCAGTTTGGATTGCATCTCATTTAATTGATTTTTAATTTTGGCCTGATTAGATCTAAATTCTGCAGTTATGAAGTGTCTTGAATCCTTTGTGCTTTTTTCCAGAGCCACCAGTATCTTTATAATTGTGCTTCTGAATTGGCTTTCTGACATCGAATTGTAATCCAAATTCTGTAACTCTGTGGGAGAGAGTACTGTTTCTGATTCTTTCTTTTGTGGTGATTTCTTCTCTCTAGTCATTTTGCTCAGTGCAGAGTGGGTAAAAACGTGTTGAACTGGAAAAAGGAAGAAAAAAAGAAAAAACAACAACAAAAACAAGGAGGGGTACCCTCTAGTTCTATATACTGTAAATCCCTCGACTTCCCCTAGAGCTTTCTGGCGCTGCTCAGCCAAGAACTTGCTCTTCCTCCGTCCTTCCAGCTGGTCTTCTGGGGGAGGGGCCAGCTGTCCTGATTCTCAGGTGTGTGCACCAGGGGGATGCCCTGCCCCCTGCCAGGTGCCAGGCTCAGTGGGAGCTGTTTATCCTGTGAGACCCCGGCTCCCTGGACGCCTGCTCTGTCCCAAGCACAGGGTGACACCAGGAGGAACAACCTCATTGGCAGCAGCCAGCCTTCCAGCCCTGGAGTCAGCTCCTGCAGTAACTACCACAGTCTCCCAGTCCACACTGGCTTGGATGCTCCGGGGATGGGGGAGTGCTGATTTGCACAGCTTGGGGGACTCGGCGGCAGGAGCATCCTCTGTGTCCTGTGTCCTCCTGTCCTCTGCCTGTCCCTGGGGGAGCACAGGATCCTGGGCTGTGTCGCCCGGTGCCCTGGGATCCGGGCCCTGCGCTGCTGGAATTGCGCTCCCCAGCAGTGACTCCCGAAGGCAGCAGGGTGCAGCCCCTTCCACCCGGAGCCCCTGCCTGACCCACCACTTCTCCCTGAGGCCCCGAAGGGCGGGCTCCGGCCCTTTACCAAGCTTGGCCTGTGGTGTGCAGCCCACTCTCCCCCAGGCGCCCCTCCTCTATTAGTGACTCCAGGAGACTGGAGGCTCCACTGCCCTGCCTGGGGTTCTCCCCAAGTTCCCTGCCAAGCAACTTTCCCTCTGGGAAGAATCTGGTGCGGATTGTTAAAGTTCCAGCTTCTCTGGGGCTGGGCTCTCCCGTCCCAGAGGCATTCGCCGGGGGCCTTAGCCCGGCTCCTCGTGGGGCCCCTCCCCCACTGGATTCTTTTTTTTTTTTTCCACCTTCCTACGTTAGAAGTACAAACTCTTCTTTCTGTAGCATTCCAGCTGTTCTCTCTTTAAATCTCAGGTTGAATTAGTAAGTTTTCAGGATGATTTGGAAGTTATCTAGGTGAGTTGGTGGGGCCAGGTGACTTGGGGACCCTACTCCTCAGCCACCTTGCCCCGCTCCTCTTCTAATACTTTAATATTGTTTCTTTGGTATCTTAACTTTCATTGTGTCTGACAAATCCCTCTAATTCTTACCTTTATCCTCTATATGGAATGCAGCTTTTTTCTCTGCCTGCTTATAAGATTTTATCTTTATCATTACTTTTGAGAATTCTTCCTCTGATGTACCTTGGTGGAATTTTCTTCATTTTCCTGTGCTTATGGGTTTATTAGTCTTTTTCAAGGGTGAGTTATAGTTCATCAAATTTGGAAAGTTCTAACTATTATTTCTTCAAAATTCCTTGCTCCCCCTTGCCTGTGGGGGCTCCAGTTGCACATACATGAGGATGCTTATAGGTATCCCACAGATCACTGATGCTCTGCTCTTCTTAATTAACTTTTCTCTCTGTGCTTCATTTTGGAAATCTTTTTCTACATCTTCAAGACCGTTTTTTTTTTTTTATTCTGCATTATCTAATCAGACCTTAACACTAAATAGTGTATTTACATCTCACACATTGTAGTTTCCATCTCTGAAAGTTTAATATCTAGCTTTATAACAATCTTCCATGTTTCTAATTAATTATTATAATAACTTTTAATGTCTTTGTCTGCTAATTCTCACACCTATGTCAATCTTCAATCAGTTTCAGTTGACTGCCTGGTGAATTTTACCTTGTTGGACACTGAATATTTTTGTATACCTGTAAGTGTTCTTGAGCTTTGTTTTGGGACACTGTTAAGTTATTTGGAAAGCATTTGATCTTATCAGACCTTAATATTACAATTTGTTGGGTGGGAATAAACAGTCTCAGTTTGGGATAAACTGAGGAAACCCATCAGTGAGGAAAGATCATCCTGAGTGTTCTTCTAAATACCCTGTAAATAGAGTTTTCCACTTTGGCTGGAAAATCATGTCTCAATTTTTAAAATTTGTGTTTACTTGTTTTTCTTTATATTTTATTTCATACTTTTGAAAATAAAACCTACTTGAGTAAGGCAAAACTATCAACATAGTTGGATTAGGGTCCCTAGGAGATGATCATCTGTTTAGATATTCTGTATTACAGAATGGGAATGGATAAGAACCTTTGCTAGAAAAGCCAGATCAGAGCAGTACATTTTAATGCAGTAAATTGTGAATCTTCAGCATGAGTTCTTATGTCAGCATTTTGTGCATCATTTTGATCATCTGAAGGTAATTCACTAAAACATTCCTTAGAAAAAGATCATATGAAAAATATTCCCTAATGTCTTGGATGTAAAATTCATAGATCATATTTTCTTAATCATCATAAGGTAGTGTGTTAAAAATCCATGACAATTTTATTTCCCTAAGTCACTTCATGTATTTTTTCCTGATGCTCAATAATTTTACCAACCAATGTTTTGGTGATACTCATTATATTAGCTACTTTCTCTTTAGCAGCTTCAAGCAACAAACATTTATTATCTCACAGTTTTTATGAGCCAATAATCCAAGTTTGATGGAGTGCCTCTGACTCCGGAGCATTAACAAGGCTGTAACCTAGGTGTTGTTGGGCTGTGGTCATTCTAGTAATTGACTATGAAGAATCTGCTTCCCAGGCACTCACACAGCTATGAATCTCAGAAGATCCAAAATTCAGTTCATTTCCTTGGCAGGTCTCAGTTACTCACAGATTCTTGACTGAAGACATTGATTCCTGGCTGAAATAGACCCCTACATAGGACTATGTATAACATGGCAGCTTGCTACCCCCTCAGAAAGTTTGGGAGTAGAGAGGGAAGGAGACAGAGACAGAGAGAGACAGAGAGGGCACGATGGAAGTTCTATTATTTTTATAACCTAATCTTGGAGGGCTGTAATATACTCATTGGGAGTGACTCCCTGGATCCAGCCCACACTTGGAGGGTGAACACACTAGCATGTGAATACTAGGAAATGGGGATCATTGGGAGACATTTTAGAGGCTACTTATTGCAGCCATTGTGTTGATTTTTCTAGGAACTATAGTAAGCTCTTTCAGTAATTAGTTTCAAGACATCTTTTACTTAAAAATTTCTTTTCTTTTTTTTTAAGATTTTATTTATTTATTCATGAGAGACACACACAGAGAGAGGGAGAGAGAGAGAGAGAGAAGCAGAGAGAGAAGCAGGCTCCATGCAGGGAGCCCAACACGGTACTTGATCCCGGGTCTCTAGGATCATGCCCTGGGCTGAAGTCAGCGCTAAACCACTGAGCCATCTGGGCTGACCAAGAAATTTCTTATTACAATTTTTAGAATGTAAAGATTTTTTTTCTGTTCAGTTGCTTTTCTTTTTTCTTTTTTTCCTGTGATGGGAATATATACTCTCACATAAAGAAAATTGAAAATCATAAACAGAAATTGAAAAATAACTGCTCATTAGTGAATAAGTAAAGTCCATTTTCACATTTGTTGTTCTAACTTCAAAAAGAGAGATTTAGTTATAACACAGGTGGGATAAGATTGATTTTATTTATTGGCCTTTACACAGTATATGGGGATGGTCACTTCAAAAGAGGGTCAGCTGGCGTGTGTGGGTGATGAGATTTCTGAGCAAGTATTGCATGAAATACTTTACTTTTAAAGTGACAATGAAATTTTCTGAGCCAAAGGCAACCATTACATATTCTTCAGTCATATACTAATAATGGATGATGAAGATGAAGATGTTTGTGACAAATAATAATGGCAAAAAAGAAGTTAAATGTCTATTTTCCCCATGATTTTCAAAGCTATCTTAAACGTATGAACAGCCTGAATGTTCAATAATTTTAAGTTAAGGAAAATTTAGCGAGAATATTTAGACACTTATTTTTTTATTTTTTATTTTTTTTTTTTTAGTCTTTTTTTTCAATTTTCACTTATTTATGATAGAGAGAGAGAGAGAGGCAGAGACACAGGCAGAGGGACAAGCAGGCTCCATGCACCGGGATGCCCGATGTGGGATTCGATCCCGGGTCTCCAGGATCCCGCCCTGGGCCAAAGGCAGGCGCCAAACCGCTGCGCCACCCAGGGATCCCATATTTAGACATTTAAATAAAATAGCTTGAAATGTTGTGAATATTCTTTTTCTATTTATTTTATTACCAGACCAATTTAATGTTGGAAGGTAAAAATTCATTTTCTGTCTTTTCTTTATGGCAATGCAGATTCATATCTAAAACCCATTGAATGACACTAAAGAACAACTGTAATAAAGTTATATAAACCTGATTATCTTTCATCCAGAAAATATAGCTCCTAGTACTCCCAACTTTGTGTTAGTAATAGCAATTAATGAGGTAGAAAGTCAAGCTGATTCTAGAATCTTCTGCCTAAGGAGTGGTTATCCTAAGCACTGGATCTCAAGGCACAAATGATCTACTTAAGAAATTCTAATTTTCTTAACAAAGTAATAACTTTCTTGGTCATGCATGAAGCCATATTAAAGATGAAATATAAGGGTACCAAACTAAATTATATTCATCATATTTTTAAATGAAAGCCTACATATGTATTTTTCCTTATCCTTTTATTTGTTTAATTGCATATTAAGAGAATGCTTATAATTAAAGCTGAGCTTAAAGGGGAAAAAAGGATAAGAGGTACGTGTATTTTCCTTTCAATTGAATCATTTTGGATAGTAAGTAATGGATACAAGTGTGTTCCATACAAAATATATACTCATTTCCGAGTCTCCGTGTGGCTATATTTCCCATTTTTAAAATCTTTTCTCTTCTTTTTTTTCCTCTGTTAGAATGTATTCAAAGTGCTTCTGACTGACTAGACCAAAAGAAATGCTCATGTAAAATGAGAGCCTCACATCCCCCCACCCTCAACTCTACTCCTGCCCTTTTAACGAACAAACACCTACTTGGATTTTATGCCCTAAGTTTTCAGATTCTCCCTCCTGACATAAATGTCAGCCTTAGTTCATTACATTTACTTAGAAAATAACAAGTGTTTGATTCATATTTGTTTCTGGAGAACACCTAATCATTAGGTTTGTGGCTTTAGAGCTCTAATAAATATACTAATTGCACCAGATATTTTTGGTAGACATTTTATAAACATTTTTGCAGTTATGCAATGTTAAACAAGTTGTTCATTTTGTCTGGTATTTGGTAACATGCATTTATAGACAGTTGCTAACTCACACTCTATTTTGTGGTATAGAATTTAATTTCTTTTTGACATGACAGCAAATCCTATCTGGCTTTTTGTTTAATATTCATGGCTTTCTACATTGGTTTTTAATTTTTTAACTGGGAATTTGTTCACACATAACAAAATTATATTCTATAAGTTCACAAATTTCTTCCTGTACTTATTGCAAGGTTCTAATAAAAATATAACTCTTAGTTGCAACTTAAATAATTTCAAAATTTTTTCTATCTTTTGTTAAAAATAGCAGTTAATTTCTTAGGTTATTGAATAAAAAAGTTACCATAATAAGTGTACAGCATAAATGTAAACTTTTATATCCATCATCTCCCAGAAGACACTCTGTAATGGAGACTACATAGATATAGTTCCTTCATACGAGAACCATAAAGCTGAATCTGTACTTAGGATGTTATTCTTTCCTGATGAGTGTTTGAAGCAATAAAGAGGGATATTTGGTTCTTGATAACTGAAAAAAAAAAAAAGCTGGCTGGTTTTTCTAAATTTAGTTTGCTACTGCACTACTATGGTGTATGTGTAATACAATAATGTAGTAGTTTATGCATACTTCATGCACAAGGATATTTTATGTTTTAAATCCAGTGATTTATGACAAATTCACCTTTGATATTTATAGCCAACTCGGTGCTTTATGCTTGGCTAGTTACCCGATATCTTTTTCCCCCTAGTGCTTTATGAACTGTAGTAATTGTTAAAGTTACACTAAAATCATTCTAGTTTCAGCAAAATCATAAAGGAAATCTGACACATTTAATAACTACCAAATATTTTAACAAAAAAAAAACTTACCAAAGATCTGTTACTTCACTAATGCATCTGTTAAGGTATTTTTTTTTAAAGATTTTATTTATTTATTTATTTATTTATTTATTTATTTATTTGAGACACAGAGAGAGAGGTAGAGACATAGGCAGAGGGAGAAGCAGGCTCCTTCCAGAAAGCCTGATGCAGAACTCGATCCCAGAACCCCAGGATCATGCCCTGATTGAAGACAGGCCCTCAACCACTGAGCCACCCAGGTGCCCATGTTAAGATATTTTTTAATGAAATCTGGCAGTTTGTAAATATGTACACTCTTTAAAATTTACAGAGCAAAAGTAGAAGAAAATACGCCAGATGATATCATGAACCTGGAGCAGGATACAAGAGCCACACTGAAAGGAGTGGGACAGACTATCCAAACAATGAAGAGAGAACAGCAAAAATGAAACTCAATGCTTCACCAACAATTCCTTAAAAACAAACTAAAAAACTTTATTGGGAAAGCTGAGTTACAACTAAAAGTGTACAAAGGGATTTAAAATAAATTGGAGTTTGAAAAAAATTATAATCTATTTGAAGACATAAGTATAGTACAGGACACGACTAGAAGAAATGTACACAGTAAATAAACAAATGAAAGATAATACCAACAAATGAAAATAGGAGCTTTATGTAAAAAAAAAATAACTGAATTTGCAAATGGTAAAATGGTCTGGTAAAACTTACTGGAGGAGATACATTTTTTACCTAGACATTGAGACATGCGTTGGAAATGTATTGATAAGGAGAAAGTTTGGAATTTTATGGGCAAGAAGACATAATAAATATAATGTAGTTGGCATGGGGATTATTAATCTACATTTAGGATATTAAACATGTATTTATACATCACAATCATTCTGTGCTTTAGCATTTTAAGCTTTTCCTAAGGGATATGAGTATAATTAATAAAAAACAAGATCTACATGGCCTACCATGATGGAGCCTATGGTTTAGTGAAAGAAAAAGACCAATGAACAAATGTGTTAGTTTTCTCTAGCTGCTCTAACAGATTACAGATTAATTTAGCAGCTTAAAACAACCTGAATCTTACAATATGTGGAGGTCAAAAATCCAAAATGGTCTTTATGGGGCTAAAATCAACATGTCTACAAAACTATTTCTTTTGTAGACTCCTAGGAGAAGTCATTCTTTGCCTTTTTCAGCTTCTATGGTGTGCCTACATTCCTGACTCAGAACCCCTTCTTCCTTCTGCAAGGCCAGCAGGGTAGTATCTTCATCTCTCTCTCACTCTGTCTCTCTCTTTCCTTGTCCCCCATTTGCATTGTCAAATCTCTTTCTCAGACACTTTTGTGATTACATGGAACACACCTGATTAATGGAAGATAGCCTTCCCATCTTAAGATCCATAACTTACTTCTACAAAATCCCTTTTGACATGTAAATTAATACATTCACAGATTTTGGTAATTAGGACATGGTTATCTTGGAGGTAGGGCATTATTTACCTACCACAACCAACAGTTATAATAAACTGTGGTAGGCATGAGCACAGAGGGAGTGCAAGTGCAATGGGAATTCATGGGATGACCACCTATGTATTAAGAACAATGAATAAAATATATGGAAGTTATACATTATTTATAACAACCAGAGTGGACTTCTTGAGCAATTCAATAACATAAAGAAATAAAAATGAAGCAAACTATTATAAGAGTTAAGTATAGGATACACTAGAATTTTGTTAGTGTCCATTGGAGTAGTTCAGATATGAGACAAGGTTAGCTTGCATGAGGACATTCAAAATGGAAATTTAGAAGATGAGATCAGGTCTACTGGTGTTGTCTATGTGAATGATGAGGGAACTCTACACAGTGGGTGTGAAGAGTTGGTGGTGAGATTATTCCACTAGGGAGGGTGTAAAGTAGCCTATTGGACGTATGGCACTATAATCAGAGTGAGAAACTGACCCAGGCTAGGTAAAATTGAGAGTCAGCTACATTCAATTGGTAATGAAAGCATAAGCCTGGAAGAGTTCTCCAAAGGAATGCAAGTAGTAAAAAAAGCAATGAGAGCCAAGGCCTTCCTTGAAATTTTGAGGATATCAGAGTTAACCTAGAGGAAAAAGAAAATCGAAAAATAGGCAGTTCTTAAGAAACCCGAACTTTCTCTAGAATATAAAAATATTTATATTTATATAAAAAATCCTGGTTCAAGAATTGAACGTGTCTATGTTTAGCAAAAGATTTATAACATCATTAATGTTGGCCACACTTTAAAATGTTCAATCAAATGCAGAACTTTGTTGTAATTGCAATTTTACTCTCTGCTCAACTCTTTAAAAAGAAGTAAAATGTGTTAGAAAGAGTTTCAGGGATCCCGGGGTATCTCAGCGGTTCAGTGCCTGCCTTTGGCCCAGGGCGTGATCCTGGATCCCCGGATCCAGTCCCATGTGCGGCTCCCGGCATGGAGCCTGCTTCTCCCTCTGCCTGTGTCTCTGCCCCTCTCTCTGTGTCTATCATGAATAAATAAATAAATAAAGTCTTTTTTTAAAAAAGTTTCATGTTGTTTGAGGAAATAATATCTGTATTAAGATAATAAGCAACAAAATCATTTCCTTCTATAATGATAGACAACCTGTAAGGTAAAATAATAGTCCAACTTAGATAGAATTTCTTATTGACATCTTAATTCAAGGATACTATATGATTACTACTCCTATACTCTTAAAACAGAGACAAAAACTGAATAAGAACTTAATATTCCTTAGTTCCTTTTGAAGGAAAAAATTCCTTCAAAACATGATGGAGCCTTTTTAAATTAAGTGTATGGTTATCTACATACCTTTCTGGCTGTATTTGTGGAAATTAGATTACACTTTTGACAAAAGCCAAATTGAAATGAAAGTGTGCCCTTTTAAGGTTTTGAACAGTGTTTTAGACTCAAAAAAAAAAAAAAGCTTGGGAATATCTCAGGTAGAATTAATATTTTGATCCAAGAAAGAAGTGTGTGTGTGTGTGTTTGTGTGTGTATAGGTAAGGCAAACAAACAACGTTTTCTGTGTGTGAATTATACGTAAAATAAAAGACAGGTATAGTGCAACATATAATTATATAAATAATACACAATCCCTGCCCTCTTGTCTATTATTATTTTATTGACATGAATATGTGAAATAATTTCAAGTAAGACAGTATATTTTAGAGTACAAAACTATGATTCTAATAAGCTCTGAATCTATCACTAAACACTGTATTGACCTCTGGATCACAGAACTACTATCCATTAGATACACACTACACTACACTCCAGGCACTATCAAGCAATTTAACTTCATTATTTCATTTTATGTTCACAGCAGCTTTGTGAGGTCATTACTTATCTGGTTATAGGTATCAAACTTTTAGAGTACTTACTGTAGAAATATGGTTGTCAGCCTCTATCTGACCCATTCCAACCTCACCCAAGCTTCTCTGTCTGCCCAGACTTTCTGAGCACCCAGTGAGAACTCAAATTCCTATTCCTGCTAGTCTGCACCATCACTATTAAGATCACTGGCCTGTTTCTGGGACTGAATTCAGGTCTTGCCCATTGGAATTCTTCATTAGTTCATCTCACAACTTCAAAATCTATTACCTTGACTCACTCTTCAAAATAAAAAATGGTATAACCCTTACCATATCCCCACATTTAAGTCATCCTCAGTTTTCTTAGTTCTGAGAGACTGGTTGGACTCCAAATTTGGCCCATAATTCTCCCTCTCAGATTCTGTTTATGACTCTCTTGTTCCTGCTGCACCTGCCATAGCCCTTTCCAACTCCCCACTTGCCTCCTTTCTGTCTATCAACAACAACAGGTCAAAAGGCCGTTTGTCAGTTTTGCCAGTCTTCCGAGGTACAGAGTTTGAAAATATCCAAATATCCTCTGCTCAGTTGCACAAGTGCCAGGCAATAGCAAACAGTCAGAAAGTCTGGGTTCAATCTTTGGCCCTGCTATGTAGGTGTGTGATCAAGAGTACATTCTTTAGCTTCTCAGAGTTTTGGTTTATTCAGTCCTAAAGTGGGGATGATAGACTTTCTAAAGAAATAAAGCCTAAATGAGAAGATGTGTAGATGACTTAGCTCAAAGGTAGATGATTAAAAAAAAAAAAAAAAAAGCATTCCTTCTTATTATATCACTAGGCTGAACTTCCCTCCCTTGCCTTTGCATTTCCTCTTCGGTTCTTCATTCCAATACTTTGAATATCCAGAGCTTCTTGATCCACTTGTCCTTTATTCATTATTTGCCCAAGAATGAACAACTTTTGCTCAATGAAGTCCAGGGAAGAAATAAGCCTCACATTCTAGTTCATTGACTGTGACTTGTCACTTGCTGGCTCATTTCTCAGCTGTTGGGCACTGTCCTCATTCTCCCTAGCCTCTCATCTATCGGATGGATCCTTTGGCCAACCTGGCCCACTTCCCATAGTCCCTTTAAATCTATTCAGCATTCCGGCAGCAGTATCCGATATACTCTTCTAGATTGTGACTTCTCTGGATCTCCATTATTATTTTGACTTTATTTCCAACTGAGGTCCCTCTTTTGCTACTGTTGCTGCAGCCTCACATGGTCCAGCACTCCAGAATGAAGCTACATTCCTTTGTGTTAAAGCTGGGTCTCCTCCAGCTTATGCTTGGCTTGCAGTGCCCAGCAGTGAACTCTTAACTCTATGCCGGGAGCTAGTGTTGACGGTGACAGGACACACACAAAAACAAGGGTGGAAATCCACAGAGACAGATTGTTTAGCTGTTGCATTAATGAAAACAAATCATCCAGTTTGGCAAAATGCCATCCTTTAAACTGAGGGAACATGTTTTCTACTCTAATGTATTTGAATTCATTATTTTTTCCAAGTATATGTTATGGGTTTTAAGACATTTTTAGGGGGAAACACATAGATAACTTTGTTTTTTACCTTAAGCCAGTGTGTTCTACTAAATAACCATGTGCTGAATTTGCAACCAGAGAGAAGTTCTGAGAAATTCAAGTACAAGCTGACTGCTGAAGAACACAAATGCATGAAATGGAAGGGATGTACTTCAAAACAATGTTAACACAATTTCAGTGTTATTTAACATGAGTTGAGGTTTCCAATGTTGCTGTTGCTGTTGTCTTACATTAGCTGAGATTATTCTGGACTCGTTAGCAATGCTTGCCATGACCTTCTTAATAAAAGCCATGGAAGCAAATTTATCATTAAATTTCATAAATTTATCATTACAAAGAACAAATCTATTAAAAATCAAAAACTGGTACTGGTAGCAGTAATTCTTCTGAATGATTGTCCCACCTTAATAAATTCATCCTTCAGATTTGATGTACTTTCAAATAAACATGTTATTTCTTTTAAGTTAATCTCTAGGAAGTTAAGAAGCTATATTTAAAATAAGACCTAAGATATCCATATGCCACAGTACGGAACTTTAATCCTAACACGTATGCTTTTAAGAAATTGGAATCATGCCATGAAAATCTCCTAGTAAGTTACATACTAGCACAAATCACACTTCACCAAAATTATTTCTCCTGAGTGATAGTATCCATAGGGAATGATTATTTTTCTTTCTACCACCATATTGTTTATCTCTCAACTTTTAGTATCTACTTAGAATCCAATGCTTTTGATTTAATCATTTTACATTCTCTAGAAGAATTTACTTTTGTGCAATTCTTGAGCACTTGGTCATGCTAGCCAAATATAACTTATCATTAAAAGACCATAATTAATCAGTATCTGTGTAAATATATTTTTAAAAACACATTTTAAAAATTTCACAACTTAAGGTATAGAAAAGTAGAATCGGTCTCCTTAAATGGCTAGTATAAGAGGGTTAAGAACTCTAGAAATTGTTCTGTGCCTCAGGTAAAAAGCAAATCAAACCTAAAGGAAGTTATTTTCATCCCAATGCAAGGATGTTAACAAAGTAAATCTTTCAGTCTTCTAGAACATAGCCAAATTGGAAGCTAATTTACTGCTGGTTGATGTCAGAAGCAATCTAACTTGTCCACCACAGAAACCACACAAAGAATATTATTCATAAGTGAACTACCTTGATAAGAAGCCTTCCTCAGAGCATAATTAGGAAATACGATGTCCCAAACCAGAGCTAAAGTTTTAATAATAAAAGACTGTATATTCTCTTTATAACTTTCATGACATAAAAGTAAAATATAACACAAGAGGTCAGATGATTCCAAACTGATGTCACCTCAAAGCAGTGAAAAATAGCAAATTCTTTTTGTACATTGGAAAAAATTGACAATGTTTTCCAAATACAGTTTAGAGAGTCCCAAATGGCATCCCATTTGTGATCCACTTATTCAATCAGTAATTACACAGAACATTACCAAATAATTTTTTTCCAGAATATTGATAGATATTTGCAGTTATGGTTTGGCAAAGATCTCCAAATAAAGATAATATTCACTGTGTCCTGAATTTCAGTCTGGCTCTCACAAAAGCTATAGTAATGCTTTCTGAATTTTGGAAGGTGCTATCATTCTGGTACTCATTTCTCAATAACAGGAATCAAATATCTGTATTTAGTATGCCTACAGCTTAATCAGAGCATTTTTTTGTTCTTAAATCCAAAATATTTTCCTAATTCTTTTTTAGACTTTATTTATTTATTTGAGAGAGAGAAAGATAGAGATAGCGAGAGAGATCATGAGCACAGGGAGAGAGAGAAAAGCAGACTGCCTGCTGAGCAGGGAGCCCAAAGTGGAGCTTACTCCACATGGATCTTTTTACATGGATTTGCTCATTTTATAATCACTGAAGGAATTCTGATGTTAATTCTGATCCTTAGATCTTCCTAGATATTCAGAAAGTATTGAGTTTTTACTTAATTTTTATGTTATGACAATAGTTATCATGCTGACTTTTAAACTGTTTGTATCAACTATTTTTCTCACTAAGAATCCATTTGGAATTTTAATATTTCACAATATGAATTAGTTATATAACCTAATTCAAAAGATACAGCCTGATGTAAGGAAAATGTTTCTTAAACGTAATTTTACAATTCAGACAACTGGATTGAAATCCTGGGTCTTTAACCTTCTTGGGGTGTAATCTTGGGCAATTGATGGGGGGGGGGACATAATTTGTTTAAAGCACTCTTTAGTATTCTTAGAATCCCTTACTCACTCTAGATTAAATTCAAACTTTTAAAAAAGTAGTGCTGAGGAACTGACTACTCCAGGTAACTCCCAGACCTGGACTCATTCATGACACCATATCTACCTTTATATATTTTTCTTTGTATACTGTTTCTCTGGGGAACAAATAAAAGGATTGGATGGACAGCTAGATTTCTAGCATTAAAAAAAGATGTTTATCACAATACAACTCTCTTGAACACAGATTTCATTTGAACAGCCCTAAATATCTGCTGCATTTTTTAAAATTTTTATTTATTTATGATAGAGAGAGAGAGAGAGAGAGGCAGAGACACAGGCAGAGGGAGAAGCAGGCTCCATGTACCGGGAGCCCGACGTGGGACTCGATCCCGGGTCTCCAGGATTGCGCCCTGGGCCAAAGGCAGGCGCCAAACCGCTGCGCCACCCAGGGATCCCCATCTGCTGCATATTGAACATGAATTGGGACTAACCCCAAGAAGCAAGACTAAAAGAAATCCCTTCAAATTTTCACTTGATACACCAGAAATCTGGCCCATCCAGAGGTAGCTAGAAAATCACTGAATAGGGCAACCTGGCATGTAGCCATGAAGCATGGAATGACTCTCTTTGATGTGCGGATTTTGCCAGAACTCTGAGCCTGACAGTTGAGTTGTTCATTGGACAATAGTTATTGATGGTCATCAAAGGATCATCAGTACTTATTCACATAAGAAGGCACATTCTGCGCTGCTTTTTAAACTCACATCCGGGATCCCTGGGTGGCGCAGCGGTTTGGCGCCTGCCTTTGGCCCAGGGCGCGATCCTGGAGACCAGGGATCGAATCCCACGTTGGGCTCCCGGAGCATGGAGCCTGCTTCTCCCTCTGCCTATGTTTCTGCCTGTCTCTCTCTCTCTCTGTGTGACTATCATAGATAAATTTTTAAAAAAAATTAAACTCACACCCATAGATCACAGTCAGAACAATCCTCAGAAAATAAGTTCATGATACAGTTAAACCACAAATTATTAGGCAAAAAAAATGAAGTGTCAACATGATTTACTCATTTTATAATTACTTAGAGAATTACCTGGGTTATTCTGTTCTGATATGAATAAATAAATTTACTTTGGAGATTTCCAACCTAGGAAGTCCTGACAAGAGTTGATATTTGAGAGTCAACTATATAGGTAGGAAATAAGCAAAAATTCTCCTGTGAATGGCACAATCCCAGAGATTGCATGAGAGTGTCAGTCTGGTTTCCACTTTCAGGAAAAGGACTAAGAATGTATGTCAGTTACTTGAGGTAAAACAATTTACTCCTAAAATTCATTGCTTAAAAAGGCCATTTTATCATGACCGTGGATTTTGTGGGTAAGGAATTCAAACAAGATACAGTGAAGATGGCTTACTTGTTTGTACTTCATGATGTGAGGGGACCCACCTTGGAAGCCCAATTCTAGGGGGTAACTAGATGTCTGAGTGTGAGAATATCCTGTGGTGTCTTCATTCACATATCATATGATACTGGTTTCAGCCATGAACTTAGGTAAGGCTGTCAACTGGAACACCTTCTTGTGGCTATTTGGTCTGGATGCTCTCATAGCATGTTGATGTTGAGGTATTCAGACTCCTTACTTGGCAGCCCAACATCTCAAAAACGAGTATCCCAGAGAACAATGGGGAAGCTGTGCAGCTCTTTCCGACAGCTTCAAGAGTCATGCACCATCACTTTCACTGAATTCTGTTGTCACAGTCTGTCACAAGTATACCCAGATTTAAGGGTATACTTAGGAATATAGGAATATAAACATTGTCCCTCTGTGGCAAGAGTGTCAGAAAACCTGTTTATTGAAACCACCACAGACCCAAACAGGGGCCCAAGGCTGGGATAATATCAGGGATTTCAGGGCAGATCTTAACCACCATAAGCAAAAGCAAAGCAGAAAATAAAAAAGAAGTCTATGCTTTGTAAAAGACAATGTCAAAGAATAAGACAAGCCATAAACTGGGAGAAAATATTGGCAAAAACATATAAAGAAATATTAATATATCTATATAAAGAAATATTTTCCAAAATATATGAAGAACTCCTAAAATGTAATAAGAAAACAAACAACTTGATTAAAAATGAGCTAAAGACTTGAACAAACACCTCACAAAAGAAGATATACAGTGGCAAATAATCACATAAAAAGATGCTATATATCATATGTCATCAGAAAAATGCAAATTAAAACAATCATGAGATACTATTATATACTTTTAGAATGGCCAAATCTAGAGCACTGACAACACCAAATGCTGACAAGGATGTGGAGCAACAGAAACATTTGTTCATTGCTGATGGAAATGTAAAACGGTAGTGTCACTTTAGAAGACAGTTTGACAGATTCTTACAAAGCAAAACATATCCTTACCATATGATCTAGCAATTATGTTCCTTGGTATTTACTCAGAGAAGATGAAAATTTACATCCACACAAAAACCCACACACGGATGTTTATAGCTTCACAAACACCAAACTTGGAGGCAACCAAGATGTCCTTCAGTAGATGAATGAAAAAACAAAATATAGTACATCCAGACAATGGAATATTATTCAACACTAAAAAGAAATGGACTATCAAGCTGTGAAAAGACATGGAAGAAATTTAAATGCATAACAATAGCGAAAGAAGTCAACCTGAAATGGCTACACACTGTAAGGTTTTAGCTATATAATATTCTGCAAAAGACAAAATTATGAACACAGTAAAAAGGAGAGTGGTTGCCAGGGATTGTGAGGGAGGGAAGGATGAATAGGTGGAGTGCAAAGATTTTTAGGGTAGTGCAACTACTCTGTATGATACTATACTAGCAGATACATGTCGTTATACATTTGTCCAAACCCATAGGATGTACAACACCAAGAGGGACCCCTATGTTAACTACGGACTTTGGGAGATCTTGATATGCCTGTGTAGCTTTATCAATTGTAAGCAATGTCTGATAAAGAGAAAGAGAAATCCAATTTACATATTTAATCAACAAATATTGATAAGATACATACCATGTTTCTGACAAATGTGAGACACAGAATCAACAAGGTCCCTGTTCTCAGGAATCTCACATTTTAATGAGACATACATAAATACAAATTCAGATATATAAGATGATTAAAATTTATGATTCATGAGAAAAACATAACCTGGTTGGATACTTACATTTTCAGAATTATACTATATAGATAAATAATTTCCACTTGTAGGCAAGTCAGGAGTAAGAACACTAGAATACGCTGAAATCTAAAACAGACAAAACAGACCAGATGAGTGAAACAATGGTTTTCAAGATGCTGGGTATCAGTTAACAAAAGGCAGAGATGTTTGAGAGACATGAAATAAAACAATGTGAGCCCTAAGATTATATCTTGATTGTATCTGCATACTAGCTTTTTAGCTTTTTTTTTTTTTTTTTTTTTTTTTTGAGTAGGCTCCACACCCAGGGGCTTGAACCATAACCCTGAAATCAAGAACTGAGCCAAGAACAAGTCAGACACTTAACCTGCTGAGCCACCCAGGCACTCTAATCTGCTTACTATCTTGAAGGATCTTCTAGGCTGCAGTATAGGTGGAGGGAACAGAGATAAAGCCCCAGCAGACTGAGTTGGGGGGCACAGAGCTAAATAAGACTCCAGGGCAATTAATGTAAATAGACTTCACATGATGGAGTACTAGAGAGTAGATATCTGCACTGAGCATTCACACAAGGCTAAAAATACTGTCTGTATCAACCATCAAGACTGGAGAAAATCTCATTTTTCATAAAGCATTTTTCATTTTCTCTATTTCTATAGAGAATTCACAAAACCCTTGTGTCTTAGTGAAAAATAACTAGCCCCACCCAAAGTGTTGCTTGGGCCCTGCCTAACAAATCCTAAAATCAATAGCAAAAACTATCAATCTATTTCCAATAATTTGCTTTCATCCCAGAACAATGCTTAATATCTATTTATAGGGATACAATATCTAGTGCCCAAAAAGATAAAATTCATAAATTCTGTTACTTGATCAAAGATTATAAGGCATGCAAAGAAATAAGAAAATGCCAACCCACAATTGAAAGAAAAAAATTCAGTTGATCAAAACTGATTCAGAACTGGCATAGATGTTATAATTAGCAGGCAAGTACGCTAAAACAATTATTATTATTGCATTCGATCTGTTCAAAAGTTAAGTAGAAACATAGGAGATTTTTTAAAGGTGCACATTATATTTTCAGATGTGAAAGCAATGTTGTGTAAGATTAAAATACATTGGATAGGATTAAGGCCCAAGTGGGCATGGAAGAATAAGAGATTATTAAACTTGAAGACATAGTCTAGGATATTTCAGAATGAAACACAGGCAGAAAAGAGAATTAAAAGAAATGAAAGAGCATCAGCAATCTATCAAACATGTTCAGGTATAATATTTGTGTAAATGGTGCCCTTAAATGAAAAGATAGAGAAAAAATTGGAAAAATAATGGTCAAAAATTTTCCAAATTTGATGAAAATTATTACTCACTGATCCAAGAAACATAAAAGGCTTCAAGCACAAAAAATTAAAGAATATTACCATGATGCATCATAAGAAAAATGCTCAAAAGCAGTAACTAAATCTTAAAAGCAGAGAAAAAAAGATGCAACATATAAAGGAACAAATAAATTACAACAGATTTCTCTTGGAAACAATAAAAGCAAGAAGACAGTGGAACAAAATTTTCAAGATACTAGAAGAAAATAAACTTATAAATGTAGAATTCTATAAGCACCAAAAATGTCTTCCAAAGAAAGAAAGCAAAATAAAGACTTTATCATCTATACAAAAACTGAAAGAATTTATCATCAGCAGAGTGCACTATAAGAAAAAATTAAGGAAGTTTTTCAGGCACAGGAAAAATGATAACAGATGGAAAATAGATCTACACAATGGAATGAAGAGCATCAGAGCATCATGCCAAATACATGAGTACATGTGTAAGATTTTTTCCTATTCCTTAGTATTTCTAAAAGATACACTTTTCAAAAAAAAAGTGTGGAGTCTATAACATTTGTATAAGTAAAGCAAATTGACTGACAATAGTGTAGAAGAGAGGAAGGAGAGAAATGGAAATGTACTGTATTAATGTTTAATATGTGAGATGGGCATGATTACACTTTGAAAGGAGACCACTGAAATAAATACTCTCCTCCTTAAAGCAATTACCAATTTTTTAAAAATTTTAGCTAGTAAGCCAACAAAAAGGATAAAATAGAATCATAAAACATATTCTATTTATCAAAAAGAAGTGGAAAAAAGAAGAAAAGGAGAATGTCTCCACTTAGGCTTAAAAAATTTAGAATGATAGTTGAACATATATGTATCATATGATCCAACCATTCTTCTCCTAGATATTTATCCAAGACAAAGAAAGCTTATGGTCATACAAAACTACTAAAAATGATTATAGCAGCTTAATTTGCAACAGCCAAAACTTGGAAACCACCTAAGTTGTCCATCCTCAAGATGATAGGTAAGCCAGTTGCAGCATATCCATACAAGAGAAAACTGCTCAAGATAGAAAGTAATGTATATGGGGCATCTGGGTGGCTCAGTAAATATTAGACTTTTAAAAAAGATTTTTATTTATTTATGAAAGACACAGAGAGAGGCAGAGACATGGGCAGAAGGAGAAGCAGGCTCCTAGCAAGGAGCCCCATGTGGGACTCGATCCCCAAACCCCAGGATCATGCCCTGAGCCAAAGGCAAACGCTCAACCACTGAGCCACCCAGGACCCAAGAATCAGACTCTTGAGTTTGGCTTAGGTCATGAACTCAGGGTGATAAGATTGAGCTCCACCTCCAGCTCTGGACTGGCTGTGGAGCCTGCATAAAATGAATTTCCTTCTCCCTCTGCCCCTCACACCACCTCATATTCTCTCCCTTAAAAAAAAAAAAAGTAATTTGGTAGGGATTGCATTGAATGTGTAAATTGCCCTGGGTAGTATAGATATTTTCACAATATTAATTCTTCCAATCCATGAGCATGGAATATTTTTCCTTCTCTTTGTGTCTTCCTCAATTTCTTTCAGAAGTGTTCTGTAGTTTTTAGGGTATAGATCCTTTACCTCTTGGGTGAGGTTTATTCCTAGGTATCTTATGGTTTGGGGTGCAATTGTAAATGGGATTGACTCCTGAATTTCGCTTACTTCAGTCTCATTGTTAGTGTATAGAAATGCCACTGATTTCTGGGTGTTGATTTTGTATCCTGCCACATTTCTGCAGTGTTGTATGAGTTCTAGCAATCTTGGGGTGGAGTTTTTTGGGTCTTCTATGTACAGTATTATTTCATCTGTGAAGAGGGAAAGTTTAACTTCTTCTTTGCCAATTTGAATGCCTTTTATTTCTTTTTGTTGTCTGATTGCTGAGGCTAGGACTTCTAGTACTATGTTGAATAGCAGTGGTGAGAGTAGACATCCCTGTCATGTTCTTGATCTTAGGGGAAAGGTTCCCAATGCTTCCCCATTGAGAATGATATTTGCTGTGGGCTTTTCGTAGATGGCTTTTAAGATGTCGAGGAATGTTCCCTCTATCCCTACACTCTGAAGAGTTTTGATAAGGAATGGAAGCTGTATTTTGTCAAATGCTTTCTCTGTATCTATTGAGAGGATCATATGGTTCTTGTTTTTTCTCTTGTTGATATGGTCTATCAAGTTGTTTTACAAGTGTTGAACCAGCCTTGCATCCCAGGGATAACTCCCACTTGGTCATGGTGAAGAATCTTCTTAATGTACTGTTGGATCCTATTGGCTAGTATCTTGTTGAGAATTTTTGCATCTGTGTTCATCAGGGATATTGGCCTATAATTCTCTTTTTTGGTGGGGTCTTTGTCTGGTTTTGGAATCAAGGTTATGCTGGCCTCATAAAATGAGTTTGGAAGTATTCCATCCCTTTCTATCCTTCGGAAGAGCTTTAGTAGAATAAGTATCAGTTCTTCTTTAAACATTTGATAGAATTCCCCTGGGAAGCCATCTGTCCCCGGACTTTTGTGTCTTGGGAGGTTTTTGATGACTGCTTCAATTTCCTCCCTGGTTATCGGCCTGTTCAGGTTTTCTATTTCTTCCTGTTCCAGTTTTGGTAATTTGTGGTTTTCCAGAAATGCATCCATTTCTTCTAGATTGCCTAAATTATTGGTGTATACCTGCTCATAATACGTTCTTGAAATCGTTTGTATTTCCTTGGTATTGGTTGTGATTTCTCCTCTTTCATTCTTGATTTTATTAATTCGAGTCTTTTCTTTTTTAATAAGGCTGGCTAGGGGCTTATCTGTTATGAATTCTTTCAAACAACCAACTTCTGGTTTTGTTGATCTGTTCTACAGTTCTTCTGTTCTCTATTTCATTGAGTCCTGCTCGAATCTCTATTATCACCCTTCTTCTGCCTGGTGTAGGTTTTACTTGCTGTTCTTTATCCAACTCCTTTAGGTGTGAGTTTAGCTTGTGTATTTGAGTTTGGAACAAATAATCTTAAGATTTGTGTGGAACCAAAAAAGACCCCGAATAGCCAGGGGAATATTGAAAAACCAATGCTGGGGGCATCACAATGCCAGATTTCAAGCTGTACTACAAAGCTGTGGTCATCAAGACAGTGTGGTACTGGCACAAAAACAGACACATAGATCAATGGAACAGAATAGAGAATCCAGAAATGGCCCCCCAACTCTATGGTCAACTAATATTTGACAAAGCAGGAAAGACTATCCACTGGAAAAAGGACGGTCTCTTCAACAAATGGTGTTGGGGAAACTGGACAGCCTCATGTAGAAGAAAGAAACAGGACCACTTTCTTACACCATACCAAGATAAACTCAAAATGGATGAAAGATCTAAATGTGAGACAAGATTCCATCAAAATCCTAGAGAAGAACACAGGCAACACCCTTTTTGAACTTGGCCACAGCAACTTTTTGCAGGATACATCTATAAAGCCAAAGAAAACAAAAGCAAAAATGAACTATTGGGACTTAATCAAGATAAAAAGCTTCTGCTGAGCAAAAGAAACAGTCAACAAAACTAAAAGGCAACCCACAGAATAGGAGAAGATAATTGCAAATGACATATCAGATAAAGGGCTAATATCCAAGATCTATAAAGAACTTATTAAACTCAACACCCAAGAAACAAAGAATCCAGTCATGAAATGGGCACAAGAAATGAACAGAAATTTCACCAAAGAAGACATAGACATGGCCAACAAGCACATGAAAAAATGCTCCTCATCACTTGACATCAGGGAAATACAAATCAAAACCACAATGAGATACCATCTTACACCAGTGAGAATGTTGAACATTAACAAGACAGGAAACAACAAATGTTGGAGAGGATGTGGAGAAAGGGGAACCCTCTTGCATTGTTGGTGGGAATGTGAACTGGTGCAGCCACTCTGGAAAACTGTGTGGAGGTTTCTCAAATTGTTAAAAATAGAGTTACTCTATGATCCAGGAATTCCACTACTGGATATTTAGCCCAAAGATACAGATGCAGTGAAATGTCAGGACAACTGTACACCAGTGTTTATAGCATCAACATCCACAATAGTCAAACTGTGGAGGGAGCCATGATGTCCTTCAACAGATGAATGGATAAAGAAGATGTGGTCTATATATACAATGGTATATTACTCAGCTATTAGAAAGGACGAATACCCACCATTTGCTTTGACATGGATGGAGCTGGAGGGTATTATGCTGAGTGAAGTAAGTCCATTGGAGAAGGACAATCATCATATGGTTTCACTCATACGGGGAATATAAGAAGCAACAAAAGGAATTATAAGGGAAAGGAGGGAAAATGAGTGGGAAAAATTAAAGAAGGTGACAAAACATGAGAGACTTCTAACTCTGGGAAATGAACAAAGGGTAGTGGAAGGGGAGTTGGGCAGAGTGATGAGGTAACTGAGTGATAGGCACTAAGGAGGACACTTGATGAGATGAGTCCTGGGTGTTACACTATATGTTGGCAAATCGAACTTCAATAAAAAATTAAATTAAATTAAAAAATAAAAAAGATAATGACATGCAGCAACATGAATGAATCTCAGAACAAGCTGAACAAAAAGAATTATACATGCTGTATGCTTCTATTTATATAATGATCAAATATTCAATCAAAACTATAGTGACAGAAAGCAGAGCAGTAATTGCCAGAAGGAGGTAGATAGAGATGCCTTGGGAAGGGATTATAAGGTGGCATTGGAAACTTTTGGTGGTGGTGGACACATTTATCTCCTTGATTCTGTTGATAGTTTCTTAGGTGTGTGCATAGGTCAAGAGCTACCAAATTATACAATTTAAATATGTACAGTTTAATGCATGTCAAAAATAATCCTACATAGAGAGTAATTTAAAATGATGGGAGGTTGTCAAGACAGAAAATATGATAAATGCAAAAAAGGCATAAGACTGAACTTTCAGATACCCAATATTTAAATATCATATAAAAAAGGACAAGCTTACAAGCATTGCCTTGAAGAAGCCATGGGAGAGTGAAGAAGAAAAGAAACAAGTAAAGAGTTTTTCAAGAAAGAGGAAATGGTCAGAAGTGTCAAATTCAGCTAAGAAGTCAGCACAATAAGAATTTGTTATTCCACTGGATTTGGACAAATGGAGAACTTTTGAAGGCTTTGTAAGATTTGCGTTGTTGCAACCACATGGGTGGAAGTCATGCTGGAATGGAATGAGGACTAAGTTGAATGTGAGAAAACTTGTGACAGCTAAATAAACAAGTTTTTCAGGAAGATAGCTGTGAGGGTCAACAAGAGTAGCTGGAGAAGGAAATGGGAGGGTGTGTGCTGTGTTGTGTGTGTGTTAAGATGAGAGTACTTTTCTGTATGTTAAAATGTTGAATCAAGGTTCTATTAGAGAAAGAAAAGAGGGAAGTAGATAGGTAGAGTATCAATTCCTCCAAAAATGCATGGAAGAAGAGCTGATGCATAGTGTGATGGACGGCTCATATAGTAGGACTTCTATTTGCTCAGAGTAGTTCTCTCTCTGAATGGTTCCTGGCATATTTTCAGATTTCAAAACTATTTGTAGATAAATGAATTAAAATTGCAGAGAAAATATTTTTTAATTACTCCTACTCCATTTACCCAATCACCAAAAAGTTATATACAATCTTTTTATTACACCTGACCTCTCACATTAAACTTTGCCAATGTGCTATTATACCACAATTATTTTTTTCAATCTAGGATATTTTATGTTAATAAAGCCTTCAAAGATGTTGAGGGGCATGCCAGATTTATTTTGTACTTATTAGTAATCTTGACTATGAAGTTGCTGGGAGGATGGTAATAGGATTTGGATCCAAAGTAACATGTTTTGTAGAGACCAATAGAATTACATTTATAGTACAAAGCTTCCCAGGTCATTCTCCATTAAATCAGATATTTGGTCCTATTCCAGTCTTGATGAAGAAGGTGAAACAAGAATGATAAATTGTGAGACTATGGTTGGTTTTCTTTTGTTTTTGTTTGTCTGTTTTAGGTTTGTTAATTTGGGGGAGGCTGTCATCAAAAAACTCATTCAGACTTCTATTTGCAATAATTATTCAAATTATTTCAACAACCTTTCCATTGCGCTAATAACTTTAGGGAAATGACTATGTCAAATTTCATCTCAAAGAATAAACATTTCTTTGAGATAATAAATCAGGGATTAAATTTAGGCACAAAAATAATTTGGTAAGTGCTTTCACCAGAGTTAAAAAGTACTCCAAAGAGACAGAAATCACCAAGTCTAGATTACATTGAGGGGGTGCTTTTAAGAGATGCTTTAGAAAATGATTTGCACTTAATTTCTGTTTGTGTACTACTCTGAATTAGAATTTTTGGTCTCAGCTATGAACAATTTGTATTTATAAGAAAAAAAATATCTTCTTAGATAGAAAGGTATTGATTTTATTTTAACCATAAGGTAACCTTGTGTCCCTGGAAAAGAATCACTTCCCACCTCAGATCTCTCTGGAACCCGACAATGAAGTGATAACTACTCCACATCAGCACTGAGAGGATTTCAAACAAAATGTAAAGTGCTCAGCATTTGACATACAGTGAGTGCTCAGTAGCCATGCTCAGTCTTCACAGCCATGCTTCAGTCTTCATGCCTAGCCATGATGAAGAAACAAAAAATATTAAAGTCAAGTGTTAGTTATTGAGTTGGATAATGCAGTCATAAAGGGAAGCTAATGAAAATGTAGTCCTTAAGTGATCCATCAACCATTTATAATCCCCAGGGGCTGGGCATTTTTCTCCAGCGCTGAAACACAGAGACTTTTAACTTTAAAGGAAAGTTTAGTTTATCTGAAAGAGTGTTTCCAACTTTGGGAAGTCATCCATTTGGGTAACTTGGATTCACTTTGTACAATAATTTTGATATCTGTCATTTGTCCACCGGTTTGTTATTTTTGTAACTGCTAAGGACTTTTAGATATGATCTGGGAAATACATAGTTTGAATATGATATGATCCATTAATTGTGTATAAGTCTCATTTTCAAAAGCTCTCAGTGATTTTTTCCCCTTCTCTTTAGGCCCTATTCATGTAGTGGCAATTGCTACTGGCCAAAAATATAGGAGACCCAGTTGTAATAAAAAGGTCTTTATGATGAGCTGTGCACACTAGGCTGCACAAATATTGTGAGATTCCTTCTTACCATGAAAACTTTGAGAACATTGTCCTAAGCAAACAGAGCACAGTCCTCTTTAAATTTTTATTTTTGGCACAGAACCTTCTAAACTAGGCTGATTTAGATTTTTTTAGTTTATAAATCTTCCCTGACTTTTCTAAACAACACAAGCTCAGTGTGTGCCATTAGTGGCTTGTATCTTTTTCTTTCAAAATTTTCATAAATTTACTACCAAAATAAGTTCATAAATTGTGTTCATCTTTAGATGAATACATTCTATGATTCTTAGGAAAATAAAAATTTAGCACTTGGAACTTGAAATCTGAAGAATGTAGGGAAAATGTTAACTAACCCACCTGGGAAAAAGTACTTGAAATGAAAAACATCTGAATTTGCTAGAAGGTTGTTGTTTGTAATAAAAATGATTTTAGATTTAAAATGATAATTGCTTTCTAAAAAATCATAACAGAAAAAGCTAGAGGCATCAACTTTCTTAAAGACTTCAAACACTTTTTAATGAAAGCATGCTCTGAGCCTTGCTCCAAGCTAGGAGAAAATATAGTAGTTTTATGTGAGTTGAGAAATGAACATTAAATTGAACAAGTTTAAGTAGTCAAATTATTTCTGATTAATCAACGTTTTTATATTTAAGAAAGCATTTCTGCCCCTAAATAAATAGCCTCATATAAATTGTACAAAACCTCAAAAATGTAAAATTAAAAACTACTTTGTTGATGTTTTCTATCTAGAGATGAGAAGATAATTATATCTGCAACATTTCACTAATACAGAGTTCTTTTTCCCCAAGATAAACATAGATGCCATGCTGTTGTCTGTCAAAGACCATTGGGATGAATAACCACTTACATAAAGGGATATCAAGATTTTGAGAGAATTGTGGGGGTCTTCCATATCATAAAAAATAAATAAGTTAAAATCTTTTCTTAGAAGCATAAGAATTAAAAATGTGTATATGTGTATATATTTTTATATATATAGTTGACTTGAAAAACATGGTTTTGAACTGCATGAGTCCATTCATACATGGGCTTTTTCTTACCCATAAATACAACAGATTACTGTAAATGTATTTTCTCTTCCTTATGACTTTCTTAATAGCATTTTCTTTCCTCTAGCTTACCTTATTGTTAGAATACAATATACATTACATATATAAAAATATATGTTAATCGACTGTCAATATTACCAGTAAGGCTTATGATCAATAATGGGCTATTAGTAATTAAGTTTTTTGGGAGTCAAAGGTTATACGGGGATTTTTGACTATGCAGTTGCTGATGCCACTAACCTCTGAATTATTCAAGAGTTAGTTGTATAATGTGTGTGTGTGTGTGTGCGTGTGTGTGTGTATATATATATATATATATATATACATATTTTTCTGTAAGCAAAATGCCCTATAGTAGAGTTAAAAATCTGTTAAATGGCTCATAGCAGTCCCATTTATCCTTTGACTAACTGGAGTAAGAAGTGGCAAGCTCTTTTGCCTTCTAAGTTGACTGCCTGAAGTGGTCTTTCTGAGTGTAAAGGAGAATAAATAAGTTCCATATCTTTGCCTAATATAAATTTGCCCAAGTCTGGAAAATATGACTCTGTAATATGTGACATATAAACAAGATAATAAATCATGTATTTTAGATATAAGCCAAATTTAATAATCATGAACTCTGATCTTCTAATTTTATAGATAAGAAAACTAAGATGCCAAAGTTGTTAGTGGTTTGCTATAGTTATACCAGCAATTAATAAAAGAGGTCAGAGTTCAAACACTTAATTTAATATTCTTTTTCTCCATGCTTTATTATTACTATTTTTTGGTTAATCTGTGAGGATTTATAGTTCCAAAGAGCATCAGTTAAGTAGGATTCCCTCACCCCTAATAAAAGTTGCCACAAGTCATCACTAAAATTTTCCAAGAAAAAGTAGAAACAATAACACAGAAAATCAGAATTTCACAAGACATAATGCCAGAATCTAGGAAGAACTGGCTTTAGTTATAATATATGCAAAACTAGATTGAGAAAGAAAAACCTTCAATTGACATTTATGATATATCTTAAATACTAAAAAATGATAATGCTTCATACATTCTCATACCTTTGTTTCCTTAATAAGGGATTCTACTAATTAGAAAACTAAGTATCCAGACCTTTTTGTTCTTAAGTACAGAATGTAAAACTAGCATAGTACTTGTCCCTCACCCTTTTTCTGCCTTCTCCACATCTAAACCCCCAATTAACTGACATCTTTAAAGACACTACCAATTGTATAATATTGAATAGAAAACATAGAGAAGACAACGTTATGATCAATATTCTGTAAGAAGTTATCTTCACTGGCAAAACACTGTGAAAATAAAAAATAAAATACAATAACATAACCTAGCATAGACTAGACTGACATTAGTATTGGATGAGTATGATAGCTTTTCATGTTCCAAATGAGGTAGGCTTAGAAAGAAACATTGACCTATTAGAACTAACTTGCATTGGATGAATTCTTACCCCAAAATGGGCATTACTCATACATGTCAATTTGGCATCTAGTTGTAAATCTACAATCAAACAAGTGACAGAGGATGGATCAAGTGCAATGCAATTACAAGTTAACTTCATTTGGGTATAAGCAGAAAAGAAAAAGTGATGTGACATTTATAAATAAATTTTGTAAAACAAAAGACAGGGAATAGGATGCAGAAGGCTTATAGAAAAACTATACCTTTGAAAGTGATCTGCTACACAATCCAGAAATAAATATCACAAAAAGTTTAGGATCCAATATAGATGATAAAAAATCATAAACTGAAGAAATATGAGCACACAGACAGAAAAAGAGGACAGGATAGATTGAAAGGGAGATGGAAGACATGAAAAAGGATGGGACAATGGAAGATAACAAAATTGATACATGCTGGAAGATATAAACAACATAACAGATGGTGTAGAAAATTGAATCTGTATAATAGAAGGCAAATTTTATTTCTCCCAGATTTTAAAGAAAAAAATTAAGTTATATTTGGTAACTATCATATCATGCTACAAATAAAATCTCCATAAAAACATAAAAGGAAAATTTGTGCCACTCAAAATTTCCAAGAATGGCATTGTAAAACTAAAAATTAATAACTAACCATAAGACAAATCTAACTATATGGAAAACAAACCCAATCAGCTTGGGGAAGCCTAACAAAATACATGAGTCTTAACATTTGAGAAAGAAAATCAAAATTGTAACAAAGAAAATGATTATAATTAGAACTACAAATCAAACTTAGGAAATCCATCCAAAGCTTTACTTAGAGGAAAATTCATAGTCTTGAATGAATCTCATTATTAACAACTTATATGTCAGACAAAGGACAATTAAATTCATCAGGGGAAAATTAAGGGAAATAAATCAGAGAAACACATACTATTGAAAAGTCTAATATTTCTTTTATTCTAATATCTGTCTAAATATTTCCCAAATGTAATATTACTTTTTAAATGGTTGGGGACACTGTAATATCAGAAATTAAAATATCTGAGAAACTAACCCTATCACTATAAAAAAAATCCTTTACCTTCCAAATGAGAATTAACCACCATAATATAGCCTATTTGAGGCTCTAATCTCTCACTAGTAAGGGTTACATCCATCACATTGACTGTACAATTTGTGGCCATTTGTGATCTCACAGAATCCCTAAATCATACCTCACTGGCATGAAATTTCCTAAGAATCTACAAGCTTGTCTGCTGATGGGAGTATACTACTTGGCTAAAATAATTTCTTTTCGCCCACCAAACACATGATTAGCTCTTTCACACAAAAATATAGCAGTTTGTTTTCAAGTACTAAACCAAGGCATGTTTTGTTTTATCACAAGTCAAGGGGTACTCGAAAGCATTATAGAAAAATTCAAACCTTTCCTTTTATGAGCTTCAATTTTTTTGGAGCTTAAATAACTGGTGTTAAATGCCAATTAACCCATGCTTTAATTGAGTCATGATCTTTTTTGTTTGTTTTGCAAATGACATATCTGATAAAGGTTTAGTATCCCAAATACATAAAGAACTTATACAACTCAACACCCGAATAACAAATAGTCCAATGAAAAATTGGGCAGAATATATGAATAGAGATTTCTCCAAGAAGAAATGCAGATGGCCAACAGACACATTAAAAGATATTCAAAATCACTCATCAGGGAAATGCAAATCAAAACTACAATGAGATATCACTTTATATCTGTCAAAACAGCTAAAATCAAAAACACAAAAAGCAAGTGTTAGAGAAGATGTGAAGAAATAGGAACCCTCTTGCATTGTTAATGGGAATGCAAATTGGTGCAGCCACTCTGGAAAACAGTATGGAAGATCCTCGAAAAGTTAAAGATGGAACTGTACCATGTTCCAGTAATTGCACTACTTAGTGTTTACCCAAAAATACGAAATATATATAGTATATATATACTATATATACTATATATATATATATCTCATTCAGCCATAAAAAAGAATGAAATCTTGCCATTTGCAAAGACATGGATGGCTCTAGAGAGTATGATGTTAAGTGAAATAAACCAGAGAAAGACAGATGCCATTGATTTCACTCATATGTGGAATTAAGAAACAAAACAAACCAATCAAGGGAATAAAGGGAGAGAAACAAATCAAGAAACAGACTCTTAACTATACAGAACAAACTTCTGGTTACCAGAGGGGAGTGGGGTGGGGTAGGATGAGTGAAATAGGGATGGGAATTAAAGAGTACACTTATCATACTGAGTGCTCAGTAATGTATATAATTGTTAAATCATTATTTGTATACCTGAAATGAATATAACGCTGTATGTTAGATATACTGAAATTAGAGTAAAGCTTAATTTAAAAAACAGTATGATAGTAAATTTGAAAAAAAAAAAAAAGACACCTTCCTTTTAAAAAAAGGAAGAAAAAGAAAGGTCAATTGTGGATGGATTTTCATCCACCAAAGGACAACACACATTTTCTTAAGAGTGGTTAGGCTATTCTAGTTCCTAATAATCCTATAGGCTCTTCCCATGAGGTTTTGGAATATATTATGCAAATTAAAGTTAATCTCCAAATTGGCACAATTCTTTACACACGCTTATGTCTAACATATGTTAGAAAAATTGTCTAAATAAAGTTGATGAAAATGTGGGCATTTTACCAGCTAAAGGCAATGCTGATAGGTCTTAATTTACCTGGATATTATCCATATGTTTTGTAAATGTCATGTTCTTCTCAATACAAAAATTACATTGATTTCAAATTGTATAAGATTCTATAATAGGTTGACATTCTTTTTCTCTGGGACACACAAGATATAATAAGAAAATAACATTTTTCATCATCATCAAATCATCATTTTTCTTTTATTACTGGAAAAAAAGACACATATCACATTCCCTTTTCTCCATCACACCAATCAGAAAATCAAAACAAATAATAATTTGAAAACAATACAACTAATAGGATAGAGATCGCACAATGGGATAAAATAACGTGAAAGTTCACTATCGGGCAGCCCTGGTGGCTCAGTGGTTTAGCGCCGCCTTCAGCCCAGGGTGTGATCCTGGAGTTCCAGGATCCAGTCCCACATCAGGCTCCCTGAATGGAGCCTGCTTCTCCCTCTGCCTGTGTCTCTGCCTCTCTCTCTGTGTGTGTGTGTGTCTCTCATGAGTAAATAAAAATAAATAAAATCTTAAAAAAAAGAAAGTTGCACTATCATTATTTTAATGAATATATTATTATTTATTCTTTACCAATCAAGGAAACCCCATGCCTTTGAAAATACTCTTTCATTGAGATCTTAGTTAAGCTTGTTTGAAAATATATTTTGAATTTAAAATACATTTATTTAAAGTAATATGGCAAAAAAGTACTAGGAAAATCAGTTTAAATCGAAAAGGAAAGGTGAGATGTTATTATAATATCGGTTTAAAAAAGTGTGGTAGACATTTATATGATCATCTGTATAGTATTCTTACTATTATTTTCATGATTTATCTTCCTCTCTCCATGATGCTGCCACACATATCCCCAACTACATTTCTACATTTCTACCATTTTCTTACATGAAAGTACTACCCTAAGCAAAGCTGTTCTGTTGATAGTTGACCACCAATAAGATGGAATCATTTGAACATCCCAAGCCTTTGACTCACAATTAGTCTATAATTGGGCACAAGATATAAATTGAACAACATTTTCTACTAATTGGTTTGCTTTTTGAACCATAGACATCATCAAGTCTTTCTCAATATGATTCTCTCTCTGTCTCTCTCTCTCTCCTGCTCATATACTGAAGATACCATGTGTGGACACAGAGAAAAGATGGCCATCTTCAAGCCAGGAAGAAAGGTCTCAGCAGAAATCAACTCCAGTGGCAACTTGATCTTGAATTTGCAGCCTCCAGACTCTGAAAAAATAAATTTCTGTTGTTTCAGCACCCAATCTATGGTATTTTGTTATGGCAACTGGAGTAGACTAATGCAGTACTTTTTTTTTTACTTCAAGAAAGATCCCCAAATTGTGTAAACTTAAAGTCCTACAAAACTTGGATCTGGTCTTGAAAGTGAAGGGATTCAGAACAAGTGTCCCTAAAAATGTGCCACTTTGGTTTGTGGACTGTTTTAAGCTGAATGCAATCAAGATCCAGCAGAGAGGCAGAGATATAGGCAGAGGGAGAAGCAGGCTCCCTGCAGGGACCCCAGTGCAGGACTCGATCCCAGGACCCAGGATCACACCCTGAACCAAAGCAGATACTCAACCACTGAGCCAACCAGGCACCCTTCCTCATGTCAATTTAATTATTAGACCAACCAGAATAACTTTTTAAGAGTAAAGGAAAAATTTCCTCCCCAATAAGAGAAAAATTAAAAATAAGGAGAAAGCAGGGTGACAGGTGGGACATTGAGAAAATAATTCTAGTTTCTTTCCCCACCATCATCACTGAGACTGAAGCAGATTCACTATTTTTCCTCAGAAAATTATCAACATCAAATTTAATTCTAGGGAGCTTCAATCTTGGAGAATAAAGAGATTGGAATATTAGCTGAAGTTTTTGTTTCTATTTAACACAATAATCTTCAACAGAGAGGCTAGAGCTCAATAAATAATAAATAACATAATAATAAAATGGTTATATTAATAGTGTTGCATGAGCTCATTGTTTGTGATTGCAGTTCTCATTTTAGTCCCACAATAAACAGAGCTTGCATAGACAGGAATTCATATGATTAAACGTCCTACTTGCAAACATGAATATATTATGAAGTGTTAATGTGATACATTAATAAGTTATGTCATGTGGCATAGATTTTCTATGGGAATATGGAGAACATTTTCAGTGTCTTTTTTTTTTTTAATTCAAAACAATTGATTTTGACAAAGTCTGGGGGGGCAGTTAGAAGTTTTAGAGAAAATTGTTTCATACTACAGAGAGCCCAAGATAAAAGGCAGTCATTCTGGACTTCTGAAATACATCTGCATTTTTGGATCTCAAGCTGTGGTATTTAATCTATTTGCAGAATTCATTTATTCAGAAATCCCTAGTGACTCTTATCAGTTATCACATGTCAAACTAAACCCTTTTCCCTTTCTGCATGAAGAAAGCAGGTCACTGAAGACATAAAGTTCCTGTTCAGGAGATGGAAAGTTCTTATCCAGAGAAATTTTCCATTTTTATTATGTTATACATCATTACAGATAGCTACAACCTCAAATGATTTCCCAGTACATTATGTGGCTTATGGTAAAAAATGGAGCCTTCAAAGAATCCTAGTAGTCCTGGAATTAATCAAGAAACACTAGATCCTCTTGGGGGGCCTGGGTGGCTCAGTCAGTTAAGCAACTGATTTTGGCAAAGGTCATGTTCTCAGAGTCCTGGGATAAAGCATGCATCAAGCTCTGCACTCAGCAGGGTATCTGCTTCTCCCTCCGCCCTTCCCCAGTATGAGTGGGGCTCAAACTCTCTCTTTCTTTCAAATAAATAAACAAAATCTTGAAAAAAATAAACACAAAATCCTCTTAGTGTGTTATATGTCACAGGATCAGGACTCAATAAATATAATCAAATGACATCCTACATTTTCTAGGACTTCACAATATACTAGAGAACATCAAGACAAAAACGAATATTGTTATCCATTACATTGTGGTAATATAGACTTACACATTCCATGATAATAGATGGTAGCTACACTTGTGATGAGCATAGCATAACATATAGAATTGTCAAGTCCCTATGCTGTACACCTGAAAACAGCATAATATTGTGTATTGACTATACTTGAGTGACAAAAATAGGGCAAATATAATAGGAAAATGGATTTAGGGAAGAATTTGGATGAGCTGTTCCAAAGGTTATATAAAAGTTTGCTAAAAGGTTATATAAAAGTTTGCTATATGGGAATGAAGAATCAGGGAAGAGGACCCCACCACCTACAAAGATCTGAAGGTAAGAAGTACAGTAGTTTTAATCACTGAGCAAATATTTAATAAGAATCAATTATAGGGGAACCTGGGTGGTGCAGCTGGTTCAGCCTCAGACTCCAAGTCTGATCACGCTCAAGTCATGATCTCAGCGTCGTGAAATCGCGTCCTGTGTAAGGTTCCTTGCCCAAGGAAGTGTCTGCTTAAGACTGTTTCTGCTCCTCCCCTCTGCACTCTCTCTCTCTACAATAAATAAATAAATCTTTCTTTAAAAAAAAAAAAGAAGAAGCAATTAAACATCTGACATTACACAGAGACCTGAGAACACAAAGGGGAACACAACATAATCCTTCCGGTCATAATTTGATTGTCACTAAGGTACCATGTACCTTCCAATCTGCTACAATGATGATAGGTGCATTTTGACACATCAGATAATTTAGAATGTTTTGTTAAAATCCAAGAAGTAATATTTTTAATGTTTTTCTTACTAGATCTTATTCCAGAGTACAAGAGAATATGAACAAAAGGCACATTTTTCTCTTTTATGTCTTAAGATCTTCTTTCTCTATCAAAACAATTTTATTCCAAATCAGAATGACTGATGTCTGATTTTTCTTTAAGGTTGATAAACCAGGGCAGGCTCATGGGGCTCGGTTTTCGGAGCTAATGTAATTTTGTTTCCAATAACAACGTAGTTATTTCTCTTTGAAGAGCAAAGTTTTCATGCTAGAAGTAGTGATGTGGAGATTAAGGTGATATTGCACATGTCACAACAGACCCCAGTGAGAATACATTTTGGAAGAGAAAAAAGTAAAGGTGACAGTCAACTCAGGTATGCCAAATTGCCAGAGGCACTGAAACCACAGCAAAAATCGCTAGTGCTTTCTTTTCCTGATTTCATACACATTTTTTACATGAAGCAGATTGTGACTATTGTCAGCCGTCATAGAGTTGTTTTACTTAATACATCATTTTATAAGACACCATGTCATACAGGGTAGACATTTGTACGTTAGGTTTTCTCTGAGAGTTGTGTGAAAACCTTACACTCGTGTCTAAACAGGTAAAAATATATGATAGGATTCTTTCCATGTTTTAAGTAGGGGAAAGTGATTTTACACAGACCAAGATATTGTATGCTAGTTACTAATTTTGTTTAACTAAAAAAAATGGGATGCAAAAAAGAGAGTTGGTTTATTTAGTTTACCAGGGTTTGTCTTGCAAAAACAACTTACTCCTCTCTACTGTGTCATCCTAATCATATGATATTCACATTTCATGATATTGGAGTTTCATCCTATATATATATATATATTCATATTGCATAATATTGGAGTTTTATCCTATATATATATAATATTCACAATGCATGATATTGGGGTTAATGTATTTAACACTTTTCACTGTTTCATGGACATAATTGCTTGGGAGAACATAAAACTGACTCTATTATTTTTCTCTGTGATGAAGACTTGAGAAGTAACTTAGAGCTGGCAGCTGACATCATTGAAACCCAGCAGCCAGCCAACTCCACCAGGGTGATCGCTGCTTTCTCTTGACATTTTCCGTGTAGATGCCATTCCACTAGCAGGAGCTGTGCTGCCCATATGCTTTGAACTGAGGGGCTGTCAACATTCAAATGGTAAATAACAGCAAATTTGAGTGTTTGGAAGCTGGAAAATTCAGGTTGTGAAAGGCAGGCATTGACATCTGTTGAGCCAAACTGTTGGCCATGATGGAGAACACAGACCTGCAGTGAGTAAGGGCTCTGTGGGGCGGGCTAAATGATGGCTCAGAAATTTTCACACTACTTCTATACACCCAGGGAGAGAGAACAGGCAGCTGTTGGGATTACATTTTGACAACTCCGTCAACCAGAGAGTTTCAAGCACTGGCCATGCAATTGGGCCAAGTCACAGTTTTCACTGTTCCAGTTTCCAGTTGTATAGGAGTCAAGTGGATCATACTACTCTGTCAGAAAGCATTCTGGAGTAATCAGAATATAGATTATGTACACAAACATGACACAGTCTTAACATATGTGAGCCGATAACCATATGTGTGGTCCACACATTCACATGCTTTCCCTTAATTCTTTAATTTAATTCATGAGTCCAATGAGAATTATACATACCTATGTAGACAAGTGAATATTATAGATAATTACATAGACTTCGTAAGCTATTGTAAACTTCTAGAAAACTGGTTGTTTAGTGTATTTGTAGAATTCTGTCAATGGCAGACACTGTTATTATATTTTTTTTTGCCACAGTTTTACTTATTTTGTACAGCTTCTGTCTGTTTTTCTTTTCCAATTTGTTCTCAGGATTACACCAATCAAAATCTGTCTCAATTTTACTGCCCATATGAATTCGGTTTTACAACTAATGAGTCTTGTGGGGTCAAAGTCCACATTTTTTTAGAATCTTAATATGTTTCTGAATAAATAGTAAAATAAATCCTGTCTTATTGTTCCAAACATTGGTTTACTGGGACCAAATAATCAGCTCTCCTTTCCATATATTATCATGCTCAAAGCAGCCTTGCAGTTTCTCCCCAGATAATTTCACATAGCATAGCTTATGAGTGTACAATGCATTAGACGTAATAATATGATCTCTTGTATAAGGAACACCAAGGATGATTAATTTAATACAAAATTAGAATCCAGACAAATCTAGAATGGCTCTTTCACAGTAGGTGGGGAAAGACCCTTGAATTAGGCAGTCTAATCTGTATCCACCATCTCACTATAATCTCACTTCTCTCTCATTTCCCATGTTACCCATTCTCTTTTCTTTAATATTCAAAATGCTCTGCTTTACCCAAAGAAAAAGAGAAAAATCTCTGTCGCCTTTAGTTTCAAATTCATTCTTAAGAGTCTGTGATCATAAGTTCTAAAATGTATGGTAATGGCCATCTTCTATAAAATAGTTCTGTATCTTTACAGTTCAGCATCTCTCTTGCCATTTAAAATTCTTGTAACTCAATTGAAGTAAATCGCAGGAAGTTGATATGTATCACTTTACCTCATTACACCTTTTAAGAAGAGAAAGTGAAAATAATTGCACAAAGACTATGCTGTTCATTGATTTCATAGGATCTCTAATCCATTTTTGTAACAATCGCCTCCCTCACATTTCAGTGCATGTTTTGTATGCCACTGGAGCAGTGAGAAGATTACATTTAGAATTCGGCAAACTTTAGACAATAAAAAAGCGGTAGGATTGGTTCCCAGTTGTTTTTCAGTTTCTTCCAATTTATCACAAAAAGGAATTTCAATCTCTTCAGTCTTATGAAAAGGTCTCTGCCAGATATGTTTGTTTGATATATAACTAGCAATCTGTAAAAAGTTCAGAATATAGAGCAGTTTGCAAAGAATAAACTTGGAAAACTGAAATACAGTGTGCATCGTGTTTAAAAGTATTAACAAAAAACCAGCTTTGACCGATAAATAAGTGGTTTCTTTTGGATGTTTTGTACTTGTGATTCCCATGGGTCTGTCTGGGCACCTGACAATCTCACCAGCCTTTCTCAGCAGTAGCCGGTGATCTCGTTTTGCTTCCAGGGGTACAGTAATGTAACTGGCTCCCCTCAGACTGGGCCTGTTCTCAGAGACACAGAGTGACAGCCTAAACCACGTCTGCTGTGTCACCCAGTAGTTTAGGACAAAGTGCTCTAGAGGCTAAGCCTGAGCAAGTCAGTGTCATCTGCTTTGTCTCTGTAGACGCAAGACCCAGCAGGATCCGTAAGCGAGGTTTGGAAAAATATTTTGAACATCCCCTCTCCAAAGTTAAAAGTCACACTAGATTGTGTGTGTGTGTGTTGTTGTTTTTTTTTTTAAGATTCTTATTTATTCATTCATGAGAGACACAGAGAGAGAGAGAGGCAGAGACACTGGCAGAGGGAGAAGCAGGCTCCATGCGGGAAGCCCTAAGTGGGGCTCGATCCCGGGACTCTTGGTTCACGCCCTCCGAGGAAGGCAGGCGCTTAACCACTGAGCCATCCAGGGATCCCTAGATTGTGTATTTTTTTAAATCAAGGTTTAGCATCAGCGTGGAACATGGAGAACAGCATGCACGCCAGAGTGTCTGCCCAATAACAAATCACAGTTCTCGCCCTCATTTGGTTCTGAAAGCTTAGAACCAAGTTACTTAACCTTGCATGACTTAGTTTTGTCATCTGTAAAATGAGACTAGTAAAAGCACCTACCTCATAGGACTATTGTAAAGATTACGTGGCTTGCATATGCCAAGCCCTCTGTCAGTGCCTACCACGTTCCAACTACTCACATGGTAGCTATTACTACAACAAGCAATGATTATGCCATTTGTTCTATAGTATATGGAATCATACTTCTCATGAGTTCTTTGAGGGTGAAACCTTGTGTATGAGAAGCAGAGCAAGCAATGCTACCAGCTTATCTAACTCTGCCTTCATTGGGATGGCAGTTACTCAGCATGCCATCCCCTACTAAATGATTTCCAATCAATCACACATTATTGCACATCACTTTGCATCAGTCAGTAAGGACAATTCTCATTTTGAGAAGAAGCTAAGGGGTGAAGTCAATTACAGTTGCTTCATAGTTTCTGATTGCATATTCTCTATAAATATTGTAGGTATATAAGTCATACTGTCACATAAAACTATAAGTAATTAGAATTAAAGTTGTTACATCCTAGAAGAATGATGTAGAAACAATTACTTAACAACACTAAAAATAGATGGTTTTGTGCATACAAATTTACAGTTTAAGACAAAGTCAAAAAGCACTGGACTTTAGATGAATAAAAATAAAAGAGACTACATTGAAGAAATAGCTAAAATAATCATCACAGCATCCAGAAAATGTGTTGTGTTTGGTTTTTGTTGTTGTTGTTTTCATAGACTTTATTTGTTAGAGCAATTTTAGATTTGCAGATGGTACAGAGTTCCTTTAAAAAAAAGACTTATTTATTTATTTGAGCAAGAGAAAGCATGGTGGGGGAGGGGTAGAGAGAGAGTGAGAGAGAAAATATGAAGCAGACTGAGTGCAGGCCCCAACATGGGACTTGATCTCATGACCCTGAGATCATGACCTGCACCAAAATCAAGAGTCAGACACTCAAGAGACTGAGCCACCCAGACACTCCTAGAGACTTCTTATTCACCTCCCTTCCTGCCCTTCTGCACACTGTATCCACCATTATTAAAATCTTGCCTTAGTATGGTAAGATTGCTGAATTAATATTGATACTTTTTGTGATATATTAGAGTTCACTCTTTGTTTTGTACAGTTGTATGGGTTTTGACAAATGCATCATGTCACTTGTCTATTATTAGAATACCACACAGAACAATTTTAATGCCCTGAAAATCCCCTGAATTTCACCTATGCATCCCTCTCTTCCTCCCCTATAACTTCTATCAATCACTGATCTTTTTACTCTTTCCATAATTTTGCCTTTTCCAGAATATTATTTTGTTAAAATCATACAGTATATAACTTTTTCAATCTGCTTCTCTCACTTAGTAATGTGCATTTAAGATTTATTTGTGTCTTTTCATGGTTTGATAGTTCTTTCCTTTTAGCACTATGTAGTGTGACATTGTATGGATGTACCATGGTTCATTTAACCATCATGGTAGCTTCCACATTTTGGTAGTAATGAATAAACCTGCTTAAACATAATATATTTTCAATGCAGTTGAGTAAATGCTTAGGAGTATGATTGCTAAGTTGTATGTTAAGACTACCAACAAGCTATCTTGCAAAGTGGCTGTATCACTTGAATTCAAGTTCTTGTTGCTCTACATTTTTGCCAGCATTTTGTTTTGTAAGTGCTTTGGATTTTGATAATTCCGATAGATGTGTAGTGATAGCTCATTCTTTTAATTTACAATTCCCTGATGAAAACTGACATTGAGTACTTTTTCATATGTTTACTTGTTACCCATATATTTTTGGTGGTTTCTGTCCAGAAATATTGCCCATTTTAAAAATAGGATTTGTTTTGTGTTTTAGTGTTGAATTTTAAGAGTACTTTGTATATTTTGGATACAAGTCCTTTATCAGATACGTGTTTTTAAAATATCTTCTCCTAGTCTGTGTCTTGCCCATTCTTTTAAAAACATCTTTTGCAAAATAGAATTTTTAATTTTAATTCTTCACATTGGAGAAATAGTGGAAGTAATAATTATAGCATCAAAAAGGTGAAGTATCAATTACTTTTAATAAGTTTATAGAGAATTATTTCTGAGTTCCTATGAAGGTAACAGCATGAAAGTTGTCAGTGACAAGGGTCCAGGAAAATTATGTGAAAACTTGATGAATAATTCTAGAAATAAAAAAAAAAATTCTAGAAATACTTTCAGGAGCACTAAAAACGATGAAAGGATTTCAACAAGAGAATTTAAAGTGTGCTTTGGAAAATATGCATAAACTTTCAAAAAAAAAGTTCAAAACGTAATACGTATGTACATATCAATGTCAACCAAGGGCTTCACTGGGATTTAAAGATGATACGTGATTTGGGATTACAATCTACCCTCTAAAGCCAAATGACAGATTAGTCTCATCTTACATACTGAGTCCAGAGGATTGGTGGTAGCTGTGTGGAAAGCAGTCATTGATGGAGCAATGCTGTGTCTGCTGTGGAATACCCAGTGTTCAATGCCTAACCCTCAACTGTATCCATGAAAGGAACATCTCCTATATAAGACCAATTTTTTACTAGATGTGATAGAAGTGAGGCAATGCACCATAAACTGAATGGCAATTCCTTTCTTCTCTACTTCATTTTCTGCATTATGAACCACATGAAAAGACAGGCTTAGTGGTAGCTCTTGCTTTGGTGGAGGCAGGGGGCCCGGTCCTTAGCAGATCCAAGCAGGAATCTATACAAGACTCAAGGCTAGGCTAGATGATATTCCCTTTCCTAATGAACCAGTAGCAAAAAAAAAAAAAAAAAATTTAAATACTTTCCCAAATATTATAGATGTTGAAGTCATGTCTCTACTTCTTAGCTGTTCCTCTAGGCCTCAGATAAGAGTTTTCAAAACAGAAGATAAAAGGACAAAAGCTAAATAAAAGCTATGCAGGATGGCTGAATGGCTGAGAAAGAACATTCTTTCCCAGTAAAATCAGAATAAAGAAGCTTGTAAGGTATCAAATGGTGACAAGTGTAGATAACTTCATGCCAAATACTTGATGAAAAGAAGGAAAATAATTATCGTCCAGCATGTAAGTCCTTCAATTCTAAGCCAGAATCTCAGTCAAACTGATTAAGAAGGGCTGGCTATAGTTTTTTTTTTTTAATCTATGACTCATAATTAGTAATATTTTAAATTTGACAATTGTCTTTTCCCAGTGTTCAAGTACAAAATCTGAGACTTTGCGTATTTGTGAAGATGCACTTGTTTAACTGATTACAACATCATCCGAATATTGATCTGAAACCAAAGCAACAATCCTGTTGCTTAAGAGTGATGACAGCTTTCTTGCCAGATCAACAATAAAATGGCAGAACTGGTTAATTGTGCTCCTCCCTGCATTTCAACTTGAGCAAGTATCTAAATTTAGCAAATAAGCTGAATACAGGAATCTCCGAGCTTGTCAAAATATGATGGCAATTAAATTGACATCTCTTCTGCACCTCATTTTTAAAGGAATATATTTTTCAAGGCCTTGACAGTCAAAAACTATTTAGATTATTTATGACATTTCCAATGAGTTAGTAACATTTTTATTGCATTACATTTTGCATAATATAATTTGTCACTATTTCTTTATTAAGCTTGTTTTATATTCATAGTTGTCCCACAACACTATATTTTCCTCTTTGTCAGCCCACAACTTCATTATGAAGGATGAGGTTTTATCATTTCCCAGTGATGCAAATGTCTACAGTGAATAAGTGTCATTATGCAGGAACAGGAATTTAGTTTTCCTCCATTAACCAGGCAGGCTAATGACTCAACAAGTTTATAGCTTGCCACAAAATTTGATAGCTCAATGTGAGTTAGAGCAAATGAGAGTGACATGGATGTGAAGATTAGACAGTTGTACTTTTTTGGTGAGGGATGGATTTTCTAAATTTTCCTACACTGAGGCCCAGATTTCCATTGACTTAAGGAGAAGGGTTCCATTGAATTAAGGAGTAGGGTTCCATTGAATCAATGCATAGGGACCTCTCTTGACTTGTCTCCTGAGATAGGGTAACTTTGGTTCTCTGCTGCTAGCAGTTCCACAAGTCACATGTTATCTCTTCATTTGACTATGTCAAATGGTGGGCATCTACTCTTACCTCCACATCAAAACCTCATCAATACTTCAACTCCTACAGAAGAAGGACATTGAATTCTGGAGAGTGCCAAGGGATGTCTCCATACGGAACTATCCACATATCTTATTTCTAAGTCCAGGGAACCCAAGAGAAGGTTAGACAGAAAAAGTGCTTGGCCTAAACAGGCAATACCTCTTGAATACAGAGCATAAGATGACCTTTCAGGGTCAGCCAGGCCCTTACAGATCTTCAGTCTCTCCCCACTACTAAAATGTATTTATGGCTTCAGATGAAAGAGAGGGATTAAGGAGAAGGCGGTTAGGATCCACGTACCCTAGCCTCTCTCATATCCTTAACACAGTATGAATTGATTATTCAATAACTTTACTGACATAAAGCTGAGGTATTAGATGATTTGTGAAAAAAAAGTAAGACCATCCTGAATGTCAGCGTGTGGGAAAAACGTCACTGCATGGAATATTGATCTCAAAAGACTATCCAAAAAAGACTAATAGGAAGAGAGCCCTTGATTCCGAGAGATAAAGCTTTATTCTAAAAGCCTCACAGTGGAATGAGGCCCACAAAAGAGGATAATTAATAAGTATCTAAAATTCAAAGCATTCTTTATTCCCCTCACAACCATATCATGAACAGAAAAGACAAAAAATAAGTTCACTTTGTTATAGATGAACTCAAATCAAAAAGATTTAAAAGTCTACCCAGTGTAAGCTGGTTAATTTATGCCATGTGAATTTTACCTGAATTAGGAGTAAACAAACAAATAAATAGACTGCTGATCTATGGATGTACTACTTTTTTCCCCCTTTTCTTTCCTTTTTCTTAGCCAGCTGATGGACATTTGGGTTATTTATTATTTCCGGTTTTTATAAAAAATGTTGCTCTGAACATCGGAGTACATTCTCTTTAGGTGAATAATCACGAATAGAATTGCTAGGTCACTAGGGTAAGTGTGGTGTGTGCTCAACTTTATCAGAAACTTTCAAAATGCTTGTCATGGTGACTATACCATTTTACACTTCACCAACAATGTATACAAATTTCTCCTGATCATTGCCATCATTTGGTGTTGTCAGGTTTTGGGTTTTGAATTGTTTTCGGTCTTTTGTTTGTTTCTTTGTGTTTATATGTTTTAATCTTTTGCCATTCTAAAAGATGCATAGAGGTATCTCATTGTGGTTTTAATTTGCATTTCTGTAGTGGCTAATAATGTTGAATATCCTTTTATGTGCTTCTTTGGCTGTCTTTTATAGGAAAGTGAGTTTCAAATTTTTTTCCTTAAGTATTTATTGCTGCTCATCAGATTGATTGACTTATTATTAAGCATCAGGAATATTTTTAAATTTTATTTTATTTTAATTCCAATATAGTTAACATACAGTGTTATTTATATTCATTTCAAGGAATATGTTTTGAAAATTTTTTTCCTTGTGCATGGTTTGTCTTTTCATTGTCTTAATGTCTTAATGGTATCTTTGAAGTGCAAAATTCTTTAATTTTGATGAAATCCAATTTACTAATTATTTTCTTTCACAATTTTTGCTTAATATGTCCTATTTAAGAAATCTTTACTGAATGGCAAATAGATCATTAAGATGTTCTTCTACACTTGCTTTTAAAAGTTTTACAGTTTCAGTTCTGAAATTTGAGCTAATTTTTGTATGTGAATTTTGGTAATAACTGAACTAATTTTTTTCCTTTGCAAATGGCTATTCAAGCATTTCACAAATTTGTTAAAAAGTTTATCCTTCTACATGGAATTGCTATTGCACAATTGTCAAAAATCAGTTGTCTACATGTGTATGGGTTTGTTTATGGTCTCTATTCTATTCCATCCATCTATTTGTCTAACATGATAATAATAGCATGTTACATTGATTACTAAATCTTTATTATAATGAGTAGTTTAACCTTACAAACTTATCCTTTTTTTTTTCTTTTAGTAGTATCTACACCCAACATGGGAATCAAACTCACAACTGTAAGATCAAGAGTCACATGCTCTAGCAACCAAGCCAGCTAGGCACCCCAAATTTATCCCTTTTCAAAGTTGTTTTAGCAATTTTAGGTTCTTTGCTTTCCCATGTTAATTTTAGAATCAGTTGATCAATTTTCTCAAAAAATGTCTTCCAGATTTTAATTGGAATTGTATTAAATGTACAGACAAAGCAGGAGAATATTGACATCTTAAGGATACCGAATCTTCCAATCCATGTTAAGGCATATATCTCCATTTATTAACGTCATCTTTTTTTAATGTCATTTTTAATAACTTTTAGTTTTCACTTTCACATATATATTGTTAACTACTTCCATAAACGTTTCATATTTTGATACTATTTTAAATTTGATGCAGTTGTAAATTTGATACAACTGTAAATTTTAGTTTCAATTTCTAAATGTTTATTGCTAATATATAGAAATACAACTTATGTTAGTACATTAATCTTATATCCTGAAATCTTATCATACACATTTACTAGTTCTAGTATTTTTGTGCTAGATTCTTGAAATATGTCTATAGATCCATTGCCTGCAAATAAAGTCAGTTTAACTTTATCCCTTAAAATCCCTATGCCTTCAGTAAAAAAAAAAATATATATATATATATATACTTTAGTATTATTGATTGCATTAGCTAGGACATTCCCCTAAAATGTTATAGTGAAAGTGAACATTCTCTGCTTTTTCTTGATCTTGTAGTAAAGTGTTGAGTGTCAGATGTAGAGGTTTTTTTTTTTAATGTCCTTTATAGGGCTGAAAAATTTTCCACCTATTACTGGATCAATAAGTTTTTATTATGAATGGATGCTGAATTTGGACAAATGCTTCTTTTGCATATAGTGAGGTGATCACATATTTCTTTTTTTAACGTGGTGAATTATGCCAATTGTGAATGTAAAACTAACTCTAATTTCCTAGGGTAACCACTTGGCCATGATATATACTAAATTTGATTTCTAAAATTTGTTAAGGACTCTTATGTATACTTTAATGAAAAATATTGATCTATAATTTTTTATTAGTAGACTTTGGTTTTAGAAGTTTTAAATTTGCAGAAAAATTGAGCAGATAGTACAGAGCATTTCCATATACCTCAGCTCCCCCACACATACACAGTTACCCTGTTATTAGCATCTTTTAATTAGTATGACATATTTATTACAATTAATAATCCAATAATGATATATTATTATTAACTAAAGTCCATAGTTTATTAAGATTTCATTAATTTTTACCTAATTTACCTTTTCCTTCCAGGATCCCATTAAGAATGTCATTAATTGTTATGTCTCTTTAGGCTCCTTTTGGCTGTGACAGTTTCTTAGACTCTTCTTGTTTTAGATAATTTGATAGTTTTGAAGAGATTGGTCAGGTATATTGTAGGATGCTGTCTGTTGGTATTTGCCTGAGGTTTGATTGGACAAGGGTTATAGGTGTTTGGGAGGATGATCATGGAGATATAGCGCCATTTTTGTCATCTTATAAGGATATGTTCTCTCAAAATGGTTTATAAATACTGATACTGACTGTGATTGCCTGACTAAAGTAGAGTTCTCAGGTTTCTCTACTATAAAGTTATTCTTTTTCTTTGCCCCCTTTTCAGACTCTACTCTTCGAAAGGAAACCATTATCTCCCCTTATTTAGGGAGACATATCTACATAATTTATTTGGAATTCTTATGAATGAGAGATTTGTTGCTTTTCCCCCACTTATTAATTTCTTCAGCCATGTGCGTATGCCAGTATGGCCTCATGGTATTTATACTTTGAATTATACTCCAATACTACTTTATTAATTTAGTAACTGAAACTACTTTAGCTTTAGCCACTAAGGAGGGATCCTTCAGTGGGCCATTCCTTTGACATATCCCATTTATATAAATACGCTTTTTAAGCATTTACTTAGCTACTTTTCAGTAGTACAAGGTGTTTCAGACTCAGGCTGCATATTTCCTGCTTCAGTCCTAGAATTAATCACTTCTCTATGAAGCCTGGTTCATTTTATTAAAGAATGATATTTAAAACTAAGATCGAGGTGCAACATAGGCTTGTTGCTAAAGTTAATGACAACAAATTCAGCAATGTACATGACTTGGATAAATTCTCTCAAAGATACAAATTATCAAAGATATAGATAACTTGAATAACTCTACCTATTAAAGAAATTGAATTCCTCATTAACTAAACCTTTCAGGAAGAAACCTTTAGTTTTGAATGGCTGCCATATATTTACTGAAGAAATAATACCAACTCAGGAGTGCCTGGGTGGCTCAGTCCATTAAGTGTCAGACTCTTGGTTTTAGTTCGGATCATGATCTCAGCATACCGAGATGGAGTCCTGCGCCAGGCTCTGTGCTCTGCATGGAGTCTGCTTAAGATTTTTCCCACCTCCCTTTTCTTTCCCCTGTGCTCCTTCCCCAATTCCCGCACACAGGCACTCTCGCTCTTAAATAAATAAATAAATAAATAAATAAATAAATAAATAAATTCATTTTTTTTTTAAATAAAGGTTACTAATACCATAGAAAATCTTCCAGATTTTAGGAGATGAGAGAACACTTCCCAACTCATTTTATGAGGCCAGCATTAAAACTGTTTACAGTATTTCCTTTTTAATACTTCTAGTATCTGTAGACCTGTGTAATGTCCTTTCTTTTGTCCCTGATATTGTTAACTTATGCCTTCTTTCTTTTTTGATGATCAACATGGCTAGATTTTTATTTATTTTTTTTTTTTGGCTAGATTTTTATTAATGATACAGTCCCCTCCCCATTGGTTTTCTCTGTTGTGTAGTGAAGAATTAATCTTACGCAGAAACAGGTATGGTGTTTGTTCTTAGCTACTGGAATCTATAGTTCCCAAGAATATCCTGCCTAGTAGGAATGTCTGTTTGTCTTGGGACATTACCTACCAAAGAGTCTAACAGCGTGATTTACAATGGGGCTTTGGGCCATGTGGTATCTGTCTACCCTCTAAAGAAACTGGAAACTATAAATATTATCCCAAATTTCTACAAAGGCCTCTACCAAAGGAAAGCTACATGGGCAGTAGGTAATTGAGCCACAATGAACACTCTGGATGCTTAGGCTCAGGCAAGCTCCTCTGGTTGGCAGTACTCTCTGCATATTGCTTTACATTGATGCTGAGATGGCATAACCATAACATGTCCATGATTCTACAAGGAGAGAAAAGCATGAAAACTCCACATTTCTCTTAGTTGATTTTAATGTATATCTAAGGGTAAGGAACTTGAGCCCCATGTGTGGCATAGTTCTCTTAAAAAAGTAAAAAAAAAAAATTTAATTAAAAAAATTTTCTAATCCACCTTGAAATTTTTTCTGTAATCCATGGATTTTATATTAGCTTATTGCTTAATTTGCAAATATTTGAAGATTTCCTAATATCCATCTGTTGATTTCTTACCTAATTTTCTCATGGTTAAACCATTATTTCTATAATTTCAATCCTCTTAAATTTATTATGACTTACTTTATTGTCCAGAATTTGGTCTTTCCCAATGAATGGATTGATTCTGTGATCATTATAAAAAGTCCGACATTTTTATTTTAAGTTCTATTTTGTCTGATATTGCTATAGCTACCCCAGCTCCCTTAAGGTTGTAGCTTGCATGGTATATCTTTCAACATCCTCTTACTTCAGTTTACTTTATTTGAATCCGAAGTGTGCCTCCTACAGAGAGTATGTAGTTGGATATTGTTTCTTATCCAGTTTTATCCAGTATGACAATCTCTGCCTTTTGGTTGAATTGTTTAATCCATTCACATTTCATATTAATATTGATATTGTTGGATTTACATTTCTCGTTTTATTTTTTGTACATATCTTATGTCTGTTTTATTTCTCTAGTCTTTGTTTACTGCATTAACTGAATAGTATCTGTTGTAACATTTTAACTTTTTTTTATTTTTTTATTTTATTTTTTTTACATTTTAACTTTTTAATCATTATTTCACTATATTTTTAAAATTATTTACTTAGTGGTTGCTATAAGAATTAGCATGTACATCTGAATTTAGCATAATGTGCCTCAGATTTCTATTAACTAAATTCCAGTATTACTTACAAATGTGACACCATTATAACTCCACCCTTTTCCTCCCTTTTGTGATATTATTGTTACATATATCTCCTATAATTTTATGTTACAAACCCAAATATACATTGTTATAATTATCACCTTATATAATTTTGTGTGTATTTCAAAAGTTAGAAACAACAAATACAATATTTTTTTACTTGAAACCTCATTAGCCTTCAAATCTTTCTCTTCTCTCATTGTATGCTTTCACTGATGGCAACATCACCATCAGCAGGATGATGTCAGGTATCACCTCTGAGTTTTCCTTTTTCTTCATTTCCCATAATACATCAGTCAGCAAGTCCAGGTGATGTTGTCACTGCTACTTCAAACTTAGTCTTCACTAAGCAATTGCTTCAGCCTTATGCTCATCACCACCAGTTCCTCCTCCACATTGCCAAATCAGTTATTGTCCTAGAGCAGGAATCTTATTAAATTAGTCTCTTACTTGTAAACCTAAACATTTTAGCAGGATATATATATACACATAATATATATATATTATGTATCTTATATATTGTTATTATATATTTATATATATAGTCCACCTGTCTGTAGTCATCCCCTGCTTCTGACCACTCCAGCCTTTTGCCCTGGTCATCATCTTTCCTTGCTCCGCATAACTAAAACATGATGTAATCTGTCAAGAATCATAGCCTACACACATGCTATTCTCTTTCTGCCTGCAATAATCTGACCCCAGTCCTTGGCTGGTGGGTTCTTCCTCATGTGTCTTTTTTCTTTGGATAGCTTCGTTTATGATTGATTGACTCAAACATTCTTTCTATCCTTTGTATTTTAATAATCACTTGTAAATGTATCCATTACAACATTTACTATTTTGAATTACAATTGTATATTTGTAAATTTCTCTTCTCTCCCAACCCCATCTTATGCTCTGAACATGCTCAGGCCCAAGACACTATATTACTCATCCTGGAATGTCAAGAACTTGGTGTTCAATAGAGATTTGCTGAAATGGCTACATTATCTAGTTCATTTAAAGACAATATAAACATTAGGTTACTCTGTCATGGTGAGACACTGAGGATATTTGTACTTCTTTGAAAAGGATTATATCCTGCTAGATATTTATTAAAATTCTTCCCTGAAAATGCCTCCTAGGTCTTATGTTTTTATGTCTATATTCTATCTCTCTGCTAAGTTAATTACTGATTTACCTAAGATTACAATAGCTTCAATCTGCAACTTTGAATAAAATGGCATTAGAAAAAGTAACACATAGGTTTAGTTTTCTATAATCATGTGTAATGATTTCATAATTGGCCTATGCTAATAGAAACTAGATTGAGACCGGTTGCTAGCACTATTTGCAACAAAAGAAATAAGGTTCTCAACCAGGATATACGATGCTAAATTTTACAAAATCAAGAAAAAGCATTTACTAGCCACGAATTGGAGTGCAGAAAGTTCTACATATTAACATAAGCAAAATGAGGTTTCTGGCCTTAGGCATCAAATTCAATCATTTCATCTCTCCAAGTAGCTCTTTCTCTATTTTAATATCCCCACAGGCACACACTCACAAGGATAGAAATGATGGAAGTGATTTTGAATTTTAAATCCAAATCAAAGTCTAAATGGAGTACAGAATACAATATTTAGCATACCAGGCTTAGCATCCTAGCTCTTAAGTCTCAGAAAATGAAAGATCTGTTTAAAAATTATGATAGAATAATGTTTGCTTATTGAAGCTCCCAATATAATCTGGTCATTGAATTTTAGGCAACAGACTTAACTGTAGAAATTGATCAATATATATTAAAACTACGTTTTTATTTCAAATACTGTAATTAGTACAAAATTGTAGCTTAGCCCTCTGTACAAGTTAACTGATTAAATATTATATAAAGAGAATTTGCATAAGTTTTAGCAAAAAAGTAAATAAATGAAGGCATGAACATAACTAACGAATGTATGTTATATAAAACAAAAGATATAAAAATTATGCTCAAGCAGGAGGAGCATTTAGCTAAATATTTATAGTATCTTATGACATTAGATTATATGTATGTCCATTTATATCAGAAACTGGAACAGAAATTGAAAGGCTCATCCCTTATATCAAATTGGGTGATGACTCGCAATGTCATGAAATTAACTCACTTTAAATATCACCAGCAGGTTAGTCTTATTAACTGTAGCTGTTAAAAAGTTACTTCACTCCTGAAAAAAATTTGGTGATTTCCTACCACCTAGGGATAATGCTAGTATTTAAAGCCATTCAGACTTTTCAGTGGCTAGAACGTTGCACCCCATCCATCTTCCATTGCTTCATCTTCAGGGATTTTGTGTATGAGGATAATTAATAAACTGTGTAAAGTAAGAGCAAGAAATTCTAAACTCCACAAGCAAGAAAATGACATCAATTTCCACATAGAGGATAAAAGCCAAAGGAGGAATACAGAATCAATATCTTGATCAATATCTATCACAGTATCTTTCTGGTTAGGGGCTGAGGACACATCATGAAATTATGTTCCAGGATCCAAGCAATAACATTTCTGCCATTACTCAGGTTTCTCCTCCAAAAGCCAAAACCCTTCCCAGGCCCTGCCCACATTCCCATATTTAGGTGCCAGGATCTGAAAGTTTTCCATGTAGGTATATTTTGGAAGCAATCCCAAGAAGAAAGAAAGAATTACCAAGGGAGTCGGGTTTGGAGGAAGGGAAACACAATAAAAGGATGCATTATCCTGTTGGATATTGCTGAGGGCCACTGGTGTTCAGTTCCACCATGACCTTGTCATGGCCTTGTGAAATACATCACCAAAGTTTCCTCTGGGGGATCAGAAACCCAGCAGGGTAGACCTTCTGAGATTAGATACCCAAACTTTTGAGTTATCCATGCTTCAGAGTCCAGAAGGATCTCATAAGTGCCCTGGATCTTGTGTCAGAGGATTCCCAGATGGGGAAGGGCCAACAAGAATGTCTGTGTAAAGCTGGTCAGCATCTGTGCAAAAATTGGCTGCCATGGCAGTAACTGAAGTAAGAGGTGGAACCAAAAGACCAATGCCCAGGCTAGAGTGAGCACATTAGGTAACCATTACCTATTACTAAGGATGTACAAGCTGAGGTGTTGCTGACAGAAACATCAACGACTTCAGTCTACATTTGGGTATGTGGTCCTCTTCATAATAGCTAAGAAAATGTGCACTTGCCCTATTAGTTGTGCTGGACAAATTACTAATATGACCAAATGCATTAATAATTATAAATTTTGACATTCAGAGTTGGGCCTAAACTACCTCGTAATAGGATCTGAATTCATGTTTATATTGGGAAACTGTAATAAAAGGGGAGGCATTGGGCACATTCCACTGACGTATTTGCATCCTCTCAAAATGCTTATGCTGAAGCTTAATTCCCTGTGTGATAGTATGAAGAGGTGGGGCCTTTGGTAATTAATTAGGTCAAGAGGGTAGAGCCCTCATGGATGGATTAGTGTCCTTATAAGAAGAGATCAGGGAGCTAACACTTTCTCAACCCTTTGACAATACAGCAAGAAAGCACCTATCTACAGATCAGGAAGGGGGCTCTCCCCAGATGCCAGATTTGCTAGCGCCTTGGTTTCTGTCCAGCTTCCATACTTCAAGAAATAGTTTGTCGTTGAAACCATCTGCTCCGTGGTATCTTGTTATAACCCAAACTAAGATACCCACCTCCATTATTATATGATTGTGAAGACGTGACCTCATTTTTAAATAGAGAAAAATACCAGGGCATCCGGATGGCTCCGTAGTTTCAGTGGCCAACTTTTGGTTTTGGCTCAAGTCATGATCACAGGGCTAAGATCAAGCTTGGAGTCAGGCTTGGCCCACTCAGTGGGGAGTCTGCTTGTGATTTCTCTCTCCTTCTCCCTCTGCCCCTCCCCCCACCCATCTCTCTCTCTCTCTCTCTCTCTCTCTCTCAAGCCAATCAATCAATCTTTTTAAAAAACTTCTACTATCTAAAAATTGTGGGGGGGCAATGACATCTGGCACTTTTCCCCAGGATTTAATAAAACAGCACCAAAAATAGTCCCTATAGCTCAATAAGTGACATTTGGTAATAGTATGATTGATTGTAAATAGTTGCATTATAATAAAGATTTAGAGAAAATAATTTGAACAAAATATACAATTCTTTTTTATATATATTATGTAAGAAACATCATCTTAGTCAAAGAAATCTAGGAAGACTTTGGATTTGAATGTCTTTGAGGGAGAAACTGAGAACCAAATGCATGGATGTGATTACATGCAAATATTAAATGTAGTTATCTACATGTATCTATCAGTATTCATTTCTTCATTTACTTATTCATTCAACCAATGTTCATATTTACCACATTCTGGACACTGTAGGTGTCAATAGGTGGCAAACACAGAGCAGATTCTGACCTCTTGGGGCTTATAGTTCAATGGGGAGGGAGACAGATGTTCAACAAATAATCACACCAATAAATATGTAATTTGTTATGAAAAGCAATATGAAGGAAGGTGTAGTGCACCATTCAGTATTATACAGGATATAGAGGGAGAACCTCTCTGAGTAAGTGACATGTCAGCTGAGCCTGTACCAAGGACTTCCCATTTTTTTATGGGAAATTATACTTCTTCATTTTTGCCAAAGCTAAGCACATTAATTTGTTGTTTTATTTTGCATTGCCTTGCTTCATAGCATAATAGAGAATTTTCCTTTTATTGACTAGTTTCTTCTAATTGCTGTGAGATTATTCCTCCTTTGTCCATTTCTTTCTCATAGTTTTGCTCTTTCCCCTATTATATACTATAGTTTTTTTCTTTTTAATATGTAAGTAGTCCTTATGTATTCTTTGTATTTTGTATGTAAGTTGAAAATATTTTTTTTTACTTTTTCTGTCACTTCACTTCTAAGATTGTGTATGACAGTTTTTTGCCATGCAGAAAATTTTAATGTATATGCAATTGACTGTATCCATATTTTATTTATGGTTTTCCATTTGTGTTTTTGTTATCAAAGACCTTTATTCTCCTAAGGTTATAAAACTTTTCTCCCAGTTACTTTCAATATGTTTATAATTTGAGGTATTTATATTTATTTTTTTTCTATTTAGACTTTAATATAGTATTCAACAAGGTTCCCATTTTGTTGTTTCCATATGGATAATCACTTTTTACACCCTCACTTATGAAATTATCTATTCTTTGCTCAATAATTTGAATATTATCTCTATCATCTGTATTCAGATGCATTGTCCTAGTTATTCCTTCATTAATTCACATTATTTTCATTCTATAGCTCTACAATATGTTTTTCTATGTGATGTGAAAAAAACTCCCTCTTTTAATTTCCTTTTTCAATTTCTTGGCTATTTTCACACTTTTTTTATATAAATAAATTTTAGTATCAGCTCCTTGAAATCCATAAAAATCATTTTGTGATAGTGAATGAGATTGCAGTTTAACTTTGGAAATACTGATATATTTTGCAATAGTAAACATTCTTATCTGAGAATATGCTATGTTGTTGGAAATCTTTTGTCAAATTTTCTTTGTATGTCTAGAATTCTCAGACACTTATCATATTTAATGATTATTTTTGTCTATTCCAAGAAAAATGTGAATTACAGTTTGTCACTTCTGACTTTTATTTTGAAGTGAGTCACAGAAATATTTATTTAGCCCTTTCCAAGAGATAAATTTGACATGATTGAAAGAATGGAGCCGTGAAATACTTAAAACTTCGTGTGCAAAACCTCTATGCAATCTTACCAGTTTGCTATTTGTTTTTGCTATTTAAGAATAAAGACAGAGTGTGACTTTCAATATGGTTGTGTGAAAAGCTTGGTGATAATTATTTAACTGGTGAAAATTATGAAGAAAAAGACCTTTAAATTCTGGAATTTGTCTTAAGGGCATACAGCAAATCGGAAATAATGATAATCTGTGGCATTTAAACCACAACCTGTTACCATCTCTCCTCCCCTGTTGGCCACTGAAATGCAGACTTACTCTGAGGAGAAAACACCTTACTATGCATCTCTCACTGCCAGCTAGCTACAGCTCAAGTCCGGCTCCCTCATCTTCCACAGTTCCATGTTACAGAAGCTCTATTTCAAGTTCACATGACAGAGAGGACTAATCTCCCTTCAGCACCTGGCACGGCACCCTCTTGTCCAGTGGATCCTCTACTCCAAGCACGGAGGCTGAAAATACTTCCTCTTAGTTTACTGAGTGTTTATTTTTAAACATATTATTGAGGTAAAATTCACATAAGAAAACTCATCATTTAACAATTTTAAAATGTGCAATTTAGTGATTTCCAGTACATTCACAATATTGTGCAATTATCACATCTGCCTGATTTTTACTTGATTTTTGCATTTTGTATCACTACAGAAAGAAACTCCATACCTATTCCACAGTCTCTCCTTCCTCTAGCCCCTAAAAACCACTGGTCTGTGTTCTGTCCTTATGAATTTGCCTATTGTGAGCATTTCATATAACTAGAATCATATAGTAGGTGAACTTCTGTGTCTGGCTTTTTCACTTAGCACAATGTATTCAAGATTTGTCCATATTGTAAGTATCCATGAATCCTTCGTTACTGGTTATGGCTAAATAATATTTCATTATATGAATATACAATATTTACTTATCTTCTCATCAGTTGATGGATGTTTGGACTACCTCCACTTTTCAGCTATTACAAATAATGTTGCAATGAGCCTTCTTCATGTACATGGGTTTTTTTATTGAATTATTATTTTCAATTCTCTTAAAAATATCCCTTGGAGTAGAGGTGCTGGGCCATATGGTCATTCTATGTTTAACTTTCAGAGGAACTGCCAAGCTGTTTCCCCATTTCTCAATTACTTTGTGACTATTTGTTAAATTAAGAATTATTTCCTAATCTCGTTACAAATGTCTATCCCACATACCACTTGCTTCTCTGCAGCTGCTTGTTTTCTGTGTGTCTTGCCATTCGTCAGATTTCATCATCTGTCTGTAGAATAGTTTCTATGTTGTCCAAATAAGTTGAAGTCCATATGTCCTTTCTTATATCACTCGGATCAATCCTTACTCAGCTTTACTGCTTTTTATTGTGTCCACAACTAACTACAAAGGCCCATTAAACAGAAAGCTAGCAACTACAGAACTGTAAATGTGTTTGCCTTAAATAAACTAGGCTATAGGTCCTATGTGAGTGTTGGTTTCTTAACAACTACATTAGGAATCCCAAAGAGCATGTGCTACACATATTTATTTTAATCATGTGTGATGTTCACCCACTTAAAGATCTCTATTAATTGTGGTAAAATTTATGACTGACAGTTCACTCAGCTACAAGTAGCTAGGAAAAACCAGCTAAGATAACTCACAGCCAATAAATAAAATGTACAATAAATAAAACCAACATGCAATCCCTTCCCAATGCCACAATGACTATGTTATTGACCAAATAAAACCTGAATTAATTACAGAGAGATCAGTTCATTTTCTACCAACTGGCACAATTGAGCTTTTTTATTCAAAACACTGCATTCATTGTGAGAAAAAATGGAAACAGTAAGCCTAATCAGCATTTCCCCCTTCTTGTTTCATTTTATGAAGCTCTTGACTACTTATTGAGTTAATATATAACTATTTCATTTGTCTTGGTCTGAAAGCTTTAATGGTGATTTGATACTAACATAAGAAATGTACTAAGTGTTAGGATAAGAAGTCAATAAATGTGATCTTCTCTCATGATTTTAATAAGTAAGATAGCCCACAGGGAGTAATGTCAAAGGCATACGTGGTGGACTGAATGGCCCTGCATACTATAAAGAAGCCAATTCAATCCAAGTGTGATTGAGATAGGCTTTATCTAAATACCAGAATTACCAGTTGAGTCACTCACTTTAGTTCAACTGTCAAACTTGGCAGAGGCAGGGTGCTGCCATTCTTGAGGCTCAGTATATTCTCTCCTGGAAGAGACTCTCTACTATAAAGCAGGAACTGGGAGAGGGAGACTAGAATTAATGACAGCCAGTACAGATCTTCTGTAGCCCAGAGCTGGGTTATGTGGGATCTATGGACATTAACAGGCTGCAAATCTACCAGGCATGTGACACACAACTCTGGGGGAATGGGCACTCTTTCTCAGCTGTCCTGCCTGACTCCCCCTACAGAGCAGGAGCTGAAGGTGGAAAAATCCTAAGATATTTCCTAGAACATCTGCAGAGCCCTTCCCGGGATGGAAGCTCTGTGGCACAGAACTAGAGGCACAGCCCCTACTGAATGCTGGGCTTCTCACTGTTCACACAGACTTCCATCAGTTTCGATGAATAATGCCTCCTAATTTGTTGTAAACTCCTGGATCAATCTCTGGAAACAATGAATGTCTGTGCCAATTTTGCCTTGTTTAACAGCTATCTCTCTGGGGAGGTTGGGGGAGTTTTCAATGAATTCCTCATACCCCCTTTCTAGAAGTCCTGACTGCCAGATTTTAAACCCAGTGTGGCAGCCCTCTAACTTTCAAACCCTGGACAGATCGTTCTGACTCAGTTTCCTCATCTATAAGATAGGAATAATAATAGTTCCTGTCTTATCAAGTTGTTGTGAGGATTAAATAATCTTATTTTTGTAATGCATTTATAACATTGTCCAGCACGAAGTTTGTGCTCCTTTGAAATTGGGGATTCTTCTATCCTCATATGTAGGTTCAGACATTCAGCACAACTTATGTATACATACACACATCTTGTTACTTGCCACTGTGAAAATCTAGGATAAAAGTTATTCCAGTAAGAACCAGGGAGACATCCACCTTCATTTCCCTTTGATGGGATGACCTACCCACTATAAAAAATATTGCCCAGTGAATAGCAAGTGCTAACCATCAGCATTATTACCCCTTTGCCCTCACGGAGGAAGAAGTAAATGGGATACAGAAAATGTTCTCTTCAATGTCCCACCTTTTCGGGAGAGTATGATTGAGTGCACATTCTATGGAAAATATAAAGGAGCTGGACTAATCTCTTCCCAACCAAAGGCAGTTCTCACCTTTGATACACTTTTATTTCATGCTAATGTGCAAACTTTCCTTCAGGAGAATAGCAACAGAGAATTCCAACAGATTCACTGACACACTTGTTCCTTCCTTGTGCCAATCTTAAACTTTATACTTATATTTAAACTTGCATTCTTTTCTATGCTTTAATATGCCTTTGACAAGCCTGGAAGGTGGAAACCAGGCTACCTCTACTGAATCATTTAAACCTAGTGGGCTGGGGGAAACCTATTATAAAGAAAGTAAATCAACAGATTTGAAGAAAAGATTTAGTGTATGGGCCAAACAACTGTGATGATAAACAGTTTAAAAAAGCAGAAATAGGTTTTGGTTAAAAAAATTACAGAAATAGCTTGAAAGCAAAAATATGATGCTTATTTAAAGAATATTCCCAGCATAAATGTGCTACTGTGGTTTTAAAACAACTCCCTAGATTTTCGGTTTTGGTACAATTGCAGAATAACGCTTATTTATAATACTTTGGTGTCTATTTGATAATCTTTTCTTTACAGAAGTGTTTTAAGATGTAGAATTTCTTTATAAATCTAGCATACAATTCAACATTCTAGATCTTTTCTAGATCCCTCTCTCTGTTTTCCTAGTGTCATAAACCAACTTTACTGAAGAGTGCTTTTCTCTTTTTTTCCTAAGATTTTATTTATTCATGAGAGAGAGAGAGAGAGAGAGAGAGAGAGAGAGAGAGTCAGAGACACAGGCAGAGGGAGAAGCAGGCTCCATGCAAGGAGCCCGATATGGGACTTGATCCCAGGACTCCAGGATCACACCCTGAGTGGAAGGCAGATGCTCAACCGTTGAGCCACCCAGGCACCCTGAGTGCTTTTATTTCTTGCATTTCTTTAAGAGTGCATATCTCCTGGCATTTTCCTTTTTTTTTTTTTTTCAGCTGTGATAAGGGGTAGGACAATAGCAGTACAGAAAAGTATACTAGTGGCATAATAAAGTTCGAGTTGATTCTGCTACTGAGGATTCCAGATATCTGCGAGAAAAACAAATTGGTAGATGTAAGAAGCATTCAGAAAAGGAAATCCTAGTGCTGCTCAGGTGCTTCCACATTTTAATTGTGCAATTGAAGCTTGACATCTGAAGACTGTGCCTCAGTCTTCTTGTCTGCAAAATCAGAGAGGAGGAAATGTCAGGACCCAAATCTGGCTAGACATCAGAATTGTTGGGGGGCTATCTTAAAACTATAGTCCCAGGAAACACCCAGGAAATGCTGAGTCCAGCGAGACAGGTTCTGGAGATCTGTCTTTATAGACTAATTCTTGGGAGGCCAAACTTATGGACATAAATTATGGAAATGTACAGTCAGATAAAATATAAGCTTCCTTCACACAGAACCACAGTTCCCTAAGAAGCAAAAATGGCAAACAACAAAGTATTTCCTTTCACTTTTCTGCCTTTGTCTTTATGATATACATTTTCTGCTAGTAATTCCTCCAAGATCTTTTAGAAATCTTTTTTAAAATCCCAGGGTAGGGCTGAGCCACAAGGCAGTTGGAGGTAGAAGGCATTTCTAGACCTAAAATGGCTTTAGAGAGCTGATAGCATGAATTCATGGATCTTCACTCTTGGTGTAGACCATTAAGTGACTTGGCTCCTCTCTGCCTGTTTGTGACTCTCTAGGCTTCCACCTAGCTGATTCCTTCCCCAGGTCCGGTAGGAATGTCAGAAAGAGGAAACCCAATTGATCCTCCTTAGCTATTCATTCCAGGCTACACCATAGACTCCCTGCCCTTGAGTTGGGTACACGCTGCTGGTAATCAATTGCTGCTCTCTCATAAATAATGACCAGGGACTGTGGGTCAGGAAGTTTACCTGGCAGACTCTTCTCATTTATGGTTAATCATCCAATTATGTCTTCTTTTTAATAGGTTAGTATTATTCATATCATACAGATAATCTTAAAGCTCTGTTATTGTATGTATTATTTATCATCTATAACCAAATTTTCTTAGAACTTATGAGATGCTAACCAAATATTACACTGCATAATAGCCTAGACACTTTCAGGGAATCCAGGAGATAAAGATTAACTTGTGCTATCTTAGGTCCAATTTAAATTTTATGACTCCATGTGTAATGAGGGTGTAAATTGCCCTCAGCCTCAGATATGCTGCCATTAAGAGGGTGTGGTGTCCCATTCACATATCTGATAAGCATAAGTTGACTTCCCTTTGCTCCACAGAGCTAAGGAGAAAGGGACCAATTCATAAATTTACAACAAGAGACATGATAAAAGTTACTGCACTACTGTCATGCCTACCAGCTGTTCACAGCTAAATCAGAACAATCAGCCTGTTTCTAGTCTCTGTTTTAAGTACACTTAGAAGATCACAAACATTGTTCTTTTCCCTTAGAATTGGCATTCCACTTTGTGACTATTTCTCAAAATCACAGGCTATTCTCCACTCCAGAATTAAAACTAAATTGGATATTTTTAATTCTTTCCACTGCTAACACATTTCTGGGTACCATTTGCTATCAAGACGTTACACAAGCTGTTCCCAGTTTAATGACTATTTGTGCCAGACCATAAATTTCAAGGTCAGCTCAAAGTCATGCAGCACTTTGCCAGAGGATGTGGGAATCTGTGAGTGAACTTCCTTGGCTGTTCTCTCCAAGTGATATTACCACATCTCCTGACGGGATTCTGTATGAGAGCTAGCTCAAGAGATGCTTACACAGATGTGCCAGTGACAAGTGCTTGGCCTCAGAGAGATCATATTACTTGCTACAATTTCACATGATTCCCTTAATTTGTATAAATAACATATTAATCTAAAGTTGAGATACTTAGGAAAATATTCAGAGACAAAAATCTGTGATCTGAAAATGTATCAGGGCCTTTTTGAGCTGTGTCTGTAGATACAAAGCAACTGAAACCAGTCCTGGAGGATCTGTCACTGGTCACTTTCAAGATCAATACAATTCACTGAATGATCGATTTTGCTGGAGTGATCAGTATCGATCACGATGACACGCTAAATTAACATATCAGCAATTTAGTTCCCAACTGTATGCACACACCACTGTCATCAACCAGCTGCTGCCAGCATAGAAATCAGGTATTTCAGAAGACACATTCACTATTTCAGGCCACACAGGCATCATTTAGCTAAATGAGATGGTTGTGTTACTTTCTCTCCCAGAAGAAACTCGTGCGCTGAGGTAATCTGAAGGCTACTATGAATTGGGAATAAAGTCAGATGACCCATTATGTGGTAGGAGTGGATATACATCCATGAGAAATGAAGAAAAAAGATATCCTTGGAAAAAAGAGAAAAAGAATATCAAGGTCCTTAACTCAGTAATTAAAATGCCTTGTAGGGACGCATGCATTGCTCAGTGGTTGAGCATCTGCCTTTAGCTCAGGTTGTGATCCTGGGGTCCTAGAATCCAGTCCCACCTTTGGACTCCCTGTGGGGAGCCTGACTCTTCCTTTGCCTCTGTCTCTGCCTCTCTCTCTCTCTGTGTCTCTCATGAATAAATAAATAAAAATGTTTTTTAAAAGGCATTGTAATAGTCGACAGTTTGACCTTTGTTTCATCTTGAAACCTCACATACACACACACTCCTTTCCTGTTTGGCTTCCTGCCTGTGGGAGGCCAGAGGTCAGAGGAAGGGATATAGTCAACTTCTCTCTTTCCTCACTGAGCATATCTATCTTGTTTTCCGTCTCTCCTCCAGTCCTTCACCCATCAGGGATGATGGAGCACAGGGAGGGAGATGAGACAGTGTCACAGGTTAGTTCTAACTTGAAAGTTACAGGCTGCTCTGCCTGTTGATAGTCTGGATAATTTATCCAGTTCTTCAGAGTCCCCCAGTGCCCAGGGATAGGGACCTCTTACCTGTAATTCTCTGGAAACAAAATTATTCACTGTCTCTCCCATCTCCTCCCTAAGTTATCCTCACTCCCCAAGCACCCTGTGATAGGTACTCCCTAGCTTTTCTGATGAGGTTTGTTTCCCCTCCAGCAGCCCTCTTTGCCCCCAGGCGCATACTCACTTTGCCCCAACAGACTCTAGGAGTGCAAGAGTACATGTAGCCAGTTCCTCTTGGCTCTCTCATGAGTTGATGCCCTAGCTGATTCTTGCCCTTCAAATTTCTCAGGCCAGTGATCTGACTGCAGCTAAACAATCCTGATAATCTCAGTTTTACAGAGTATTATAATTTGAACTAAAAACTCTCTTTGGTGACAAAATATGAAGCTACCAGCTACCCAAGCTAACTTTATATCTCTTTTCCTAAAACATAGAAAGTCACAAACTCATTGTACCATTTGCAGAGTCAATAAGGGCCTTCTTATCTAACTGTACCCATTTCTGCTTGTTTATCACCTATGGCTCCAACTGGAGAGTCCCATTGAGGCTCCGGCATCTGCCATTGTCTTGGTGAATGAATGCCAATTTGAAAAGCCTGGGGTAAAAATGTGAACTGCATTTTACTTTACAAATAGCTCCTCCCCTCTGCTAGGATGTGGGTTTTGCAGGGTCAGGGATTTCTGTGGGTTTTGTTCACTGAATAATTCCTCTAACATAGAAGATATCCTTCAATGAGTAGTTTTTTACCTGTATTGAACTCACGTGTGGTACAACATGGACAGAAGGAATTGGCTGGAGCATATTGTTGCTTTTGGGGAGATGAAGAATAGTTAAGGATTGGGAGAAGAGGCTCGATCCTCTCCTAGGTGACTTTGAACATTATGCATAAAAATGTGTTAGAGCAAACTCTCAAATTTGAGGGAGGAGGATTCTATTGTAGTCAGACATTGAGTGTCTTTGAAATAAACAACTCCGAAGGGATATCTCCCTGTGTTGTAAAATATAACCATTGTTTTCTCAAAAATATGCATATTATTTAACATTTACTCAAATAATCACAGATTCTCAAATATTGTCTTTTGGCTTTTATACCTTTGTATAAGGTTTAGAGCTATCCCACTGGTACCAGAATTTTCTTGACTCTGTGTGTGTGTGTGTGTGTGTGTGTGTGTGTGTGTTTTCTTTGTCAGTTGATTTCTGGAAAGAGTTTGACAATTTTGCCTGCCAAGTTTTTCTTTGCAAAAGTTTAATCCCATGCAATTCCTGTGAATGAAATTGCTGATATTGGCCAGTGTTACCATATTTTCCATATAATGTTGTTAAAATTCTACTACTTGCTATTTTACTTGTTAGTTTATCCCAGGAAAAGCAGATTTTATTTCTATTTAGTTTCAAAAATATCTTCACAACTTTTTTGAAGAAGTTTAAAGTGCTTTGGCATATATTTTTGGTTATGTTGTAAATCAAGTCTCACGTTTGGATTTAATTTTAAGAATATATGACAGTTACAGTATAAATATAGTGATTTATTTTTGCTTCAGACTTTTTAGTTCAGCAGCTCCTAAATAGGAACACACATTCTAATTAGTTTTCAAATTTCAATTAGAATGCTCTAATAACTCTTAGCTTCCTGACATTTCACTTGGCATAAGGAATAAATGTAGTAAAATTCCTATGTAGAAGGCTACCAAGAGCAAAGTATTAAAGGCATTGAATTAACTAATACAACTAAATGTAAATTCATATTCTTTGAGGCTCTAATTATTCGTTAATTAGGTGCCAATTGAGTGCTAAAGCATATTTATTTTGAGGTTGAATAACAAAGATAGGTCCATTGCCATATATACTTGTTTGTCAAGAGCTGTGCCCTCCATAATTGATCATTGATTAAATGTGAATACATTCTTCTAGAATCAGATTTGCATATTTACCCTACCACAAAAAGGCTGTCATTCTAAGTGATCTTGTGTATGTCTTCTCTTAAGTAACCAGCATCCCATTGGTTATGAAACAGAACACAGCCCCAAAGCATTGCAATGAGAAAAAGATAAAGATGTAACCACATTTTCCTGTTTCATTCTGCTTTCATATGTACAAATTTATAGATTTACAGATTTGTACTTTCTTTTACATTTTGTATTGGAAATTTAAAAAAAAAACATTTTCAAAAAAACTGTACTATACTGTGTACAATGTTACAAATTACTCATTTAAAATCCTTCTTTTTCTTTAAAACTGGGATGTATAAAGGGAAAATTAAAAATATATCAGGCACATGCGATTTCCAAGATTTTGTAGCCAGAACAATCTGTACCTTTTGAAAGAAACCTTGAAATTTTAGTCTGACGGAGGAAAAACAATTTAGCTATGAAACATGTACTCTTCTTGCTTTCAAGATACCAATGTTCATGTTCATGTGGATTGAAGAGTGTGTAGACCAAACTCTTCCCAGCTTAAAGAACACAGTAAAAAATGGTGCTTCCTAAGGGAATACAGCATTTCTGATACAGAACATTTTCCAAGTTGCTGGAAGAAATGTCAACATCATAAAGACTGTGAGGTTGATACTGGAACAGACCCAATAGTGCCACAGATGCCTTATTTAGTAGGTGGAAAATCATGGAGTTGCACACACTACAGTGAACTTCTAGAGAAAGGCTACTATTTTCTACATGACTTTAAAACAGTGAGTATATATAGAATGCAATACTGAGCCTTGGAAAATAAGAAGCAGTGTAGAATCTAGACAATAGATTCTTATTTTCCAATTATTTTTTTTCTTTGAAAATTAAACAACCTTCCTTCACTCCAAACTTTTCTTTCTACCCTTCTAATATAGATAGGGAAAAAAATAAGCAAACCCCACACACACACACACACACACACACACAGCACAGCACAGCAACACATGTCTTTGATTTGCCTGTTGGATATTTATTTTACCAATGTTTTTTGTAATGTTTATAGTATACTTCTCACTCAACTCCACACCCACACTCAGATGTAAAATTATATTTAAATGTAAAGCCTTTTACTTCAGGAAAAACTATTCTAATGTATGCCAAATGACTTACAATTGCTTCCTGAATTTGAAAAATAAAATCCAATGAATAAGTTTGGCAAGCATATTCCTAAAGACAGGCTTTTAGAGAATAAATGGAGACACTTCTGAAATAATCAATACAAATGTAATAAATTAAAGGGTTTGGGATCGAGAGGGGATCAAATCTACAAGTTTGTATTACATATTTAGATAATATTTAGAAACAGACCAACCTTTTCAAAATTTAAGAACATGTATTAAATATACACTGTATTAGTTGTCTATAACTTTGAACCATCCTCCAAAATGAGCATTTTAAAACAATACACGTTTATTATCTCACAGTTTTTGAAGTCAGGAATCTGGGAATGGTTTATCTGGGTCCTCTGCCTCAGAGTTTCTCACATGACTTCAGTAAAGGTTTTGGCTGTGGCCATTGTCTCATCTGAAGGATCAACTAGAGAGGGATCCACTTCCAAGCTTACTCACAGGATTGTTGGCAGGATTTAGTCCTTCATGGGCTGTTGGACTAATGACTCTGTTTGCTGGCTATTGACCATGTGTTACCATAATTTCCTTGCTACTTGAACCTTCTCAACATGGCAGCTTGCTTCATTAAAGAATACAGTTCAAGAAAATAATGGAAAGAGTCCAGTAAGATATAAGTCACATTCTTCTATAGCATACACATGAAAATGATATCCATCATTTCTGTCATATTCTCTCAAAAGCAAAGCCATTTGTGCCAGTCCACACTTAAGGAGGGATGTTACACAAAAACATAAATAGCAGGAGGCAGAGAGCATGGAGAACTATCTTTAAAAGATTCCCACCACATACTACTGTATTAATGTGGACTAACCACTTAATTTTAATAAAACTTCTCCTTAGGAAGACTATAAAGATAGACCTAATCTTGTTGTTTTCACCAATATGCAAAATTCCTACTCCTTGATGACTTGGTGCCCTATTATGTACAAACCAGATGAAAGGAAGATGAATGGGTTGTCTTTTGGTATGGGTGAAGAAGTGGCAATTCTGGAAAAGAGGAAAAATAGCCAAATTCCCTCAGTCATGACAAATACTTGCTGACCCAGAAAAAATATTTCCAACTCTGTCTTCATACAATTTTCCATTTTCTGGTTTTGCTTACTGACTACAAAATTTACATCAACAAAACCACTTCAGTCGTCAAGACATCTCTGATACCTCCAAGTAAAATAGTGATATTCCTTGGGACCTTTCACACACTTGGATACAAATCATTTGTGCTCCCCCAAACTTTCCCTGATAATGTTTACACAACTACTTCTGCCCCAAAGTTAGTGGTTGACTAAATGGAAAAATATAAGGAGTGGAACAGTATCTTTAACCCTTCTTTTGGGAAGCATGTTTTCCAGAAAAAGGGGTTTGATAATCCTAGAAGTAATCTCAAGCATCAATTTCAGTTAATGTGACAATACTTACAGAGCCAAATTCCTGAAGTCTTTGCATAATGTTATACTTTATGCTTTCATGGCATGACTCAGTATCAATCAACCAAGAATGTGTATTTTAAGGCTAAAAGTTATATAGTTTGTTCTACAGCTATTTTTTGCTTATTACAAGTGCTTAATAAATATTTTACAGATTACAAAATAAGCATAAATCAATCAAATAATTTTATCTATCGGTAGCTCATAGGAAACAAGATCCAACATAGAGAATTGAAACCCAAAGAATTATTATCAGGATTTAGGAGTCACACATTTAGTCAGCAAACATTACTTGAGATCATATTGTTTACACACAAGAATAAATAATTTATTGCCCTTGCCTCTGGGAACTCAACCACAATAGTTAAGAAAGTGAAGGGGAACAGAATTTGCCACCACAAAATGTGTCTCCTTGCATGTGGATTATTTTAAGCTGGTTATTTTTAAGAAACAGCAGACATGGGTGAAAATCTGAAAACTGAGTGGAAGTTACTCTTTTGGAAGAGATACTTACATTTGTTGTTGTTGCTGTTTTTTGTTTTTGTTTTTGTTTTTGTTTTTGTTTTTTGAGATACTTAAATTTGTAAGAGACATCTCTATTTCTTTTTTTCCCTAAGTTTTCTTTTAAAAAAAAGATTTTATTTATTTATTCATGAGAGACAGAGAGAGACAGAGAGGCAGAGACATAGGCAGAGGGAGAAGCAGGCTCCTAAGGGGGAACCCAACGTGGGACTCGATCCTGGACCCTGGGATCACGCCCCAAGCCAAAGACAGATGCTCAACCACTGAGCCACCCAGACGTCCTATCTCTGTTTCTAAGGATGTCTCCCTCACTGTACCAGGAAGAGGGAGATGACTCAATCTCTAGTAATTTTTATCAATGGAGAATATAATGACTTAAATCTGCATAACAACCTTGTTCTTGTTTAATGTCGCTTTTCCTGGTAGCTTCCCCTGACTGATTCCTCACCCCAACATCTTTTGTCTTTAGGTCAAGATGATGATGTCTTTGGCTGTTTTGGGGAATTACTCAGTTGTCATGATGTTAGAGGCAGTTAGTTAGGTTCTAACTAACTGAAAGCCAGCAATGAGGAAATCATGATCAGCTATTGAGAAAATCAAAGGGCTGTCCTAGCAGCACTCTACAAGAAGCTGGATCAAACTAGACAGATCCAAGATGACAAGAGATTCCCAACCAAATAAGGAAGAAAAGGTCAAAATCCTGCTTCCTAGAAATTCCTACCCCAACTAATGAATATTCCACCCCTTGGTTAACAACTGTCCATAAAAGAAACCCAAACCCTAGCACACAGCTCTCCTCTCTTTCTCTCTCTCTCTCTCTCTAAGTTCACCTGCTCTCACACCTCAAGAGTGTACTTTCGCTTCAACAAACTTTTCTGCTTGTGTCACTCATCCACTATGTTGTGTCTGTCTTTGAATTCTTTCTCATGAGGAGACCCAGAGCCCTCGGTAACATCTTTAGGACAGTCAGGGTCTGGGACCCAAGGCCTAGGGTCTCCCAGCAACATCTTTTTGTTAACTATGAAGGGACAAGTAACAGCATATTGAGTGGCCTTCTTCATTGGTGAATCTCCAACTGTCACCTCCCTTTTGCTGGACAGTTGCTTGGGAACCATACCTTTTTTGTTCTGCTCTCCCTTTCCAATCTATTTGGGAACCAGACAATCTGGTAGCATTTATGAGAGACTGATTTGCAACCAAGGAATAAAGGGACACTTGTTCCTTCTAGCCAACAGGCACTCTTAAGCAACTGAGAGTTTCATGGAAGTGTCAGAGATTGTTTCTCAGGATGTGCAGCAGTCCCATAGGGCTTTCCATCTCATTGGTAGTTAAAACTTTGGTTGGGACGCCTGGGTGGCTCAGCGGTTGAGCGTCTGCCTTCTGCCCAGGGCATGATCCCAGAGTTCCAGGATTGAGTCCCACATCAGGCTTCCTGCATGGAGCCTGCGTCTCCCTCTGCCTGTGTCTCTGCCTCTCTCTCTCTGTCTCTCATGTTTAATAAATAAAATCCTTAAAAAATAATTTTAAAAAACCTTGGCTCATTTGTGAACACACACATAAGGACTTCTCCAGTGTGCTCTGACCCTCCCTGGTTGTCTTAGACTTGCAGTGGGAAAAATGCAGACATGGAAGAAAGTGATTCACAGCCATTCATGGAAGGGGTACTTACAAGCAGCACTCTGAGATCCATTACACAGATCCCTCAGTGACTGTCCGATATTCCCAGGCTGTCTCCATCACTGCAAAAGTCTCTCTCTTGGCCATGGGACACTTTGGTGTCCCCTGCTTAGCCTTGGCTACCTCTTATCATCTTTACTTCTTACCCTCCTCTGTTGGTGGTGGGGCTCAGAGACCTGCATGGTGTTCCGTTATCCCTGGCAGTGATCCTACAACTCATGCTTCTGTGTTTGTGTGGGTCACCACAAAATAGGCTCTACATCATCTTACTCCCTAGCAAGGGCTCATCCAACAAGAATTTTTTCTTATGAGTTTGCTTTTTTTGCCACTTAATTGAATGCCATGTGACCCAAACAATTCAGGGGTTCAAAGGAAAAATTGGAAATGGGGATTATCTCCACCTGGACTGGCCGTAAGGTGAAAGAGATCAAAAGTTCCTGTGAGTGACAAGAAACATCCAAGGGCTCCCCAACCCTGGTGGCCATTGTTTGTCACCAACTGAGGGCAGACATCCTAGTGCAAAGGGAATGAGACATTCAGAGATGTTGGAATCATGACAATGTCTGCTCCTGAGGGATCCACCTATGATCATCGGGACTAATCATCAGACATTGTTCCTCTTGGAGTCTTCAGGAAAGCTGCCACCCCCACGATTGTAGGTACCTGGATGAGGCATGGGCCTTGGGACACCAGGGACCTCACAGTTGTCATATGGCATGTTAGCTACTGTTATATTGACTGGGGCAAATGGATAGCAGGCTGGGGGCAGTTTCAATGAACTCACCATTGGAACACTCTTGTGTTCCTAATTAAGGTCCTTATGGAGATCCTGAAAGAATTAGCTCTCCTCAGGATAATAAGATTCTGGGCTTTTATCAAGAGTCCCAAGAGAGAATCAGAGACCCCTCTTGGAAACACTAGAAGTCCTTGTTTAGTTGTTCTTTCTCTTATTGTAAGAGTCTATCTTCTCCCTGAAGACAATGGGAAATTCCACTTCAATTCCCAAAGACTCATCCCTAGGATATATCTTGTGATACTGGGACCAACTCCCTCTGGAAACCTTAAAAAGAAAAATTTTTATCTTGTTTTATAACATGGCTTGGCCCCAATATAAACCAGAGGATGGGGAAATCTGATCAGAAAATGGTAATTTTAAACATAACACCATATTACAACTTGACCTCTTCTGTAAAAGGCGGGGAAACTGGACTGAAATACCATATGGCTATGGCCCTGTGCCCAAACCCTGATCTTTCCATACCCTTTAAGGCACCCAGGAATACCCATCCCCTCACCCTGTAATCCTTAATCCACCATCAGCTCAGCTGCCTCAAACCCTCCTACTTCTGTTAATCCACCACCTTCCGAAACAGCTGCCAAAACTCTTTTGTTACAGGAAGGTTCTCTGTCCTCTCTTACCCAGCATGGACTGCCTGCTTTCCCTTTCTTTGGTGGAAGGAATATGTACATCTGTTTGAGCTCTATGATGGGGTAAACCCACTGGCATGCACTCTGGGAGTCCTCATTCTCTGTCTTCTGGGCTCTTCTCTGCCTCCAGCCTTGCTGATGGTACCTCCCTGCTTCTGCCTCCACCTTCCCTTCCTCCTGTTTCTGCACCCCCATGCATAACCAGTTCCATCCTTAGTGCCTCTAGCATCATTGAATCCTTTTCCTCCTACCCTCACTATTGAGGAGCAAGAGCATCCCAAGATTTTAGGTTACTTCCTTATGAGGTTCAGACTAAAGCACTGCCCAAATCAGCATGAAAAGGCTCACAGGTTCCCCCCCCCCTTTTTTTTTAAAGATTTTATTTATTTATTCATGAGAGACACAGGGGGAGAGAGAGAAAGAGAGAGGCAGAGACACAGACAGAGGGAGAAGCAGGCTCCATGCAGGGAGCCTGACATGGGACTTGATCCCAGGTCTCCAGGATCAGGCCCTGGGCTGAAGGCAACGCTAAATCGCTGAGCCACCCGGGCTGCCCGGCTCTCTTGGACTTAAACCACCCACTTCAGATTTCTCCACAGGAACCCCAAGTAAAATTGACAGTGGGGAACAAATTGATGTTCCACTTTTTGGTTGGTAAAGTCATAATATTCAACATTCAAGGATTAATTAAAATAAACATGTCTTTTGAGATATCAGCATTAAATATAAAGCTTTTATTCTCCCAAGGTTTACTAAAGGACAAATAAGCTCACTGTTGAGCTTATTGTAAGATCTCTGTTGCAGTTTGTCAGCAAAAAGTTGACTTTTAATTTATTTTTGTTTGCTTCATAAAAGCTTTTGTGAGTAATTGTTAAGAACAAGTAGGTTGAATAAATAAAAGGGTTTATTTTTATTTATTCAAAATCTTGGGTAATTTAAAACTTTGAAGCTTTGTTAAGTTAAATGATAAATTTAGTTAAATTCATTGGATATTTAAATCTTTTCCAAATAAGATAGATTACTAAAGCATTGGTTAAATGAACATAGGTTTTCTGCTTTTGGCTTCTTATTCCAGAGAAACTAAAGAAACCTGGGTCTGTTGGCAAACGTGCTTTACACTTTATTGCAAGTCAAGCTATAGAAAAAAAAAAAAAAACATGTCTCTAGAAATCGAGAAATTACTCACAAATGTCCAATCTAAAGAATTCTGGTGCAATAGTTCACAGTTGATTACTACTTAATATTCACTAGATGCTAAGATTTCTAAGAGTCCAAATTCTGCTACATGTAATTAAGACAGCTGGAAAGGAAGCAACTCTGCATGTAGGAAGGAAGAGATGTGTATGGAAGGGGTAAGGAATGAAAATACATTTCTTTTGATGGGAAAGAAAGTAGTTTTGTCCCCAAATGAGACTGGTTATTTAGAAAGAGTAGACTTTGGACGAAATTTGAATGTAAAAAGAACGTTGTAGAAGGTATGTGAAAGGGAATCTTTGAAGAAGAGTCTTATGTGTGGTCAGGACTGACTAAGATTGGAGTAATTCTCTCTGTAAAAGAGACAAAATTTTCTTGGGTTGTTAGTCTGAGACGTTGCTGGCTTTCTGATATTTGCTTTTCCAGATTTAAGGAAACTTTTTCTGAAGATATCCATGACTTACAAAAATATGATAAAATATTCCATTGTGAACAAATTGAAACATTTTATTTTCTCCCTACCTGAACCCTCCAGAATTCAGAAACTTCGAGTATTCTTTCTTTCATGGCAATGACAGTTATTTGCATAAGTTCAATAAGAATCTGTTCCCTCTGAAATAGGACACTACTGGAAATATTGGTAACATTACCAAGGCTTTGGCTAGAATGTCATATTTGAAACAGACATGCAGAGACTCAGATATGACCTGATAGCTTTAAGGAATCGAATTTGACTTTATGAAGCCAAGAGATCCCCTTGGAAATATTGGCCTGATAATTTATTTAGAGTGTTTCCAACGGCCTTACCAGGTGAATAAAGAATGCCACTTCCTGATAGGGGCAGGAACCTCAGGATATTTTGGGGACCCCAAGAAGAGGAATTCACCCAAACCTACAGGTATTATGGCCAACTCTGATAGCAAGTATCTGCCCTGGCTTCTGGCCTTGAGAAGCTGTTAAAGGCTCAATATGAAATTGCTTATCATAGTTCCAGCAAAGCAGATTAAAAGAAAATTTACATGGTCAATCACTATTCTGGTTGAACTTATGCAAATAATTAGACCAAGTTTGTTTAACTAGACTTGTTTTACAAACAAATTAGTCTTGATTGGGTTTTCTTTGATGGAAATGAGGGTGATTTTTTAGAAAGATTATGTTTCAAGAACATGTCTTTGTGGATGTTAGATTCTAGTTCTGATTATCTTACTGTTTATTGTTTACCTATAAAACTGGGCTAGATCCTATATTCTTCTGGTTTCTTCAGATATCTGGCTATGATTCTCCAAACTAAGGTTTCCAATCTCCCATTCTCTCAACTTGAAATCGCTAAGAACTGCCCTTTTTCCTAAATCCCTGCAAAACTAGACAATGTGAAGTCATTTCCAGAGAAATTGCCACAAAACTATTATAGACAATGTTAGTGCCTGTTGTTCTAGGGGAACACCAGGGATATTTGAACTACAAACCAGAAGGACCCATCAGAATACCACTGCCTTCTCCCACACCATATAAGGATGCCTTGAACCTGACATTTAGAAATCTTCTCACTGGCAATACTCAGCACTGAGACACTAGGTTTGTAATTTGTTCCAAACATTAAACCAATGTTTTCCTTTTGTTTCCATAGAAATGCTTCTTATTAATTACCTGATTGCTAGCTAAACAAATCAGTCTACATGATGGCTAATACCACCTGCTACACCTTTATGAACTCCCCCTGGGAAATAAGAAACCCATGTAGATAACAATAGTCTACAAGCCCCTTGGCCACAAGTGGTCCTTGACCACATTCTTGGGGAAATTGGTGGAGTCTGTGCAATGACTAGCACATCATGTTGTATATAGATCAATTCTTCTGGAGATGTCATAGAAAGCCTCCAGTCAGGTAAATATCCACATAATGGTTTGAAACAACCCTGGAAGAAATCCTCAAATGACTATCAACAACCACTAGACCAAGCCATGACTTCCTTCTACTCTCCATTCTCTATCCAGGTGCCCTAAAACTTAGATAGCTAGGATTTCTGGAACCCTCAGTCAGGGTCAAGATCCCATGCCAGCATGAAGTAGTTACAGAAGATGGACCATTGCTCATTTTCCATTACAGAGTCTAAGGGCCCAGAGCCCTTGAGGGGATAATGTTAGAAATAGTCAGGTTCTAATAGAAAGCCTGGAGGCCAGCAAAGAGGAAGTCATGGCCAGCTATCAGGAAAATCTAAGGCCTGTCCTGGTAGCACCCCAAAATACCACACGAAATGGGATCAAATCAGATAGGCCCAAAATGGCTAACAAAGTAGGCCTAAAATTCCCCACTCAAGCATGAAGAAAGCTACAAAACCCTGCTCCCAAGAAAGGCCCACCTCAAGTAATGAATATTCTACCCCTTAGTTAACAACTGTCCAAAGATAGAAACCCACACCCTAGCACACAGCTCTCTCTCTCTCCTTTTTTCTCTCCCTCTCTGTCTCCTTCTCTCTCCTCCATTCTCATATGTCAAGAGTGTGCTTTCGCTTTAATAAACTTTCCTGCTTGTGTTGCTCATCCACTGGGTTGTGTCTGTCTTTGAATTCTTTCTCATGAGGAGACCAAGAGGCTTTGGTGACATCTTTGGGCTGGGCTGGGTCAAGATCTCAGGGCCCTGGGTGTTCCCTGTTGACCTGGCAACATTATACATGTATACAGGAGGTATACATGTCATTACACTTTTGTTAGTTTTTCTATTCTTAATTTGTCTATCTAGTATCATTTTAATTATCAGACCAGCCAAAGAATCTAAAAGGGAAGAAAGAAAATGTTTCTGCCTCTACCAAAACCATAAGATAATAACATAGTGAACACTGAATTCTGTACACAGTACTGATTTATGTGCTTTGGACATACCAACTTTTTTCAACTTGGAAAGATTAATATTTCATATCTGGGGATCAGAAAACTGAACCTCAGAGGATTTAAGTAATTTGCCTAAATTCACGGAGCCAAAAAATTCTATGGTCAGTATTTGAGCATGCAGCCTGGCCCCCGAGTTCATGCTCTTACCCACAAGAATAGAGTGCTTTAGGTCCATAGAATGACTTCAGGTCGACGCATGACTACTGTAATTTTAGAGATAAATATGTTTCATTGATTTGTATAATCTGAGAGATACAAATACTGCTGTTGGAATTCAGAAAAGGAAGTGCTTATTTCTTACACGGAAGCTAGGAAAAGCTTCACGGAAGAAGTGGCATTTGATCTAGATCTGTAAAACCAGCCAGAATTTCCATAGAAAGAGACCAGCAGGATTTGGAGGGTAACTTGTATGGAAAAAAAAAAAAAATAGAAAAGATCGTTTTTTGACCTGGTGAACAAACCAGTCTGGCTACATAAGCATTTCTAAGTAGAAAATTAGTAGCAGATCAGGGCAAAGGGACAGATTTCAGAGGACACAGTTTGTCAAACTAACGTGTCTAAATTTTATTCAATAAGCAGTGTGGAGCTGTTGAAGATTTCACACTAAAGTAAAGTGATAATTTATACATATTAATATGGCAGAGATAAGAGGATACTAGAATGGAGCAAGCCCTGACAAAATTTTATATAAATGGGAAAAGCACTTTTTTCCAAAAGATTAATTTAAAATATCTTATTCTTTATAATTTTGGGAAAAGTTAATAGACTAATATCCTCAAACAGATGCAGAAACAAGACATCCCAAACAAGATGACAGAAAAGAGATGGGTTCCGAAATAGATTTCTAATTTGGGATGAGAGGGTAGAAAGGTAAATTTTGTACCATTTCTCAAATCTTTCAGCAGCCATACAATTTTAGTGGCAAACTTACCATCTTCTGAAATAAATAAAAATTATGCTTTATGAAGCCATTTGGCCTTCTGCTCTAGGACTTTTTCTGTTCTTTAAATATGCTTCAGTTGGTAAGTTTGGTTAATAGTGTACAGTTGGAACACACAGGTAACCATATAAAATAAGTCAGTTGGTTTCCAGAATAGATGGAAGATCACATATGTAACTTTACAGACTGCTTTCCAGAACTATATGTTGGCTAACTGAATTTATTTATTTATTTTTTAATTTTTTTAAAGATTTTATTTATTTATTCATGAGACACAGAGACAGAGGGCAGAGACATAGGCAGAGGGAGAAGCAGGCTCTCTGCAGAAGCCTAATATGGGACTCAATCCCGGACCCTGGGATTACACCCTGAGTCAAAGACTCAGGCTCAAGGTGGCTCAAGTGCAGAGCCACCCAGGCATCCTAGCTAACTGAATTTAAATTTAAAAAAGGGATTATTGTAAAAATTATTTTAAAAAATAATAAAAAGGGCAGCCCTGGATGGCTCGGTGGTTTAAGCACCGTCTTCAGCCCAGGGTGTGATCCTGGAGTCCCAGGATGGAGTCCCACCCCACATCGGGCTCCCGGCATGGAGCCTGCTTCTCCCTCTACCTGTGTCTCTGCCTTTCTCTCTCTCTGTGTCTCTCATGAATAAATAAACAAAATCTTAAAAAAAATACAATAAAATAAAATAAAAATAATAAAATAAATAGAATAAAGTAAAATTAAAAAGATGGTAATGAGATTAGAACCACTACTTCCATTGAATAAATTCAGTCCCTTGAAAAGGTACCTTCTTGTTATTATAATCTTTTTAAAAAGTGATAATTGCAACTGCTATGATGAAATGCATTTATTTTTACTTACAACTTAAATCCCATGATATTTCAAAGTTGTTACCTTGGGGATGGTGATTTTTTTTTTTTAAAGAATATATCAAAAGACCACAAGATTATTAAAACTTGGTAAATTTGCAAATTATCTTTATTCTTTATTGTTTCTATTCTTTGCATTTTGTTCAGCTTGGCAAGTGTACAAGGTGGGTTCATTTCATTTTCACATTTAGTCAATTTCATTTTCTACTACATGAACAAATTTTTATTTCACAAAGAAGCAAGATAATAAGTTTCCCCCTTACTCACCCTTATTTCTCTTCATCTTTCCCTCTCTCTCTTTTCAATCAAACCCTCCCACCCAAAAGAAATTGCTCCAATTGAAATTTCTAAGAAAGTTCTATTACCAACCCGCCCCCCCTCCAAATTCCTCTCCTGGAAATTGCTACAAAAGAAGTTCACCCTATTACTCACTCTCTTCTTGGCACTTCATTAACATCAGTATTAAATCAGTCCCCAACTGGAGTCCTGTATTGTGCATGAATTATTCTGCATGAGTAGCCTTTTGTAATTCAAAAGTCTCTATTTTTTTCAATTTCATTAATGCTATATAGTTATATTGTTATTTAATAAGGCAGTTTTGCATTCATTTCCAAGTCTGGATAAGGCACCTAAAGACACTTTGAATATGCCCTAAATGATTAGGCTAAAGATATTATTTTTATGGTATTGTCCTTTTAAAACTCAGATAATAATTTGGCCACCAGTTATGTACCCCAGTTGTCTCCACTTTACTCTGCATGCATATTTCTTTTGTAATTGATGACACAGGTGTGTTCTCTTTCATGAAATGCATTATGGTATGCAAAATAAATTGAATAAAACCAAATTTTATTAGAAGCAGCCAAGTACATTAGCAATTAAAATGTTGACTTCGTTACTTAGATTTATTAATCACTGTATATGTGCTTAATGAGAAAAAATATGCAGTTTTGAGGATGTGAGTTTTGTCATCTCAGGTACATTTGGATAAATGCTAAACATATTCAATATTTGATTAACTATATAAATGGTTTGAAATCCACCAGATAATTTGCAGTTATTTGCACTATTTCCTTCTGACTTGGTATCTGGAAGATGCATAAGCCAGTTGCATCAAGCTAGAGCAATTAACTGGTAATTTGGAGCATTTAACTGGAAGATTGGCTTGTGAGGAGGCCTCTTAGCCATAATGCTCACAGGAAATAGATTCTGTATGTAATCTGGCTCAACAAAATGGTTCATGAAGCAGTTTCACAGCAAGACTGTATCAGAAGCCAGTGAGCCCTTGTGAAAATGTTTGTTGGGAAAAAATTTGGTCTAGTCTAAGCCAACTTTAGAACAATTGCCAAATTAGCTACATGCCTTTATTTTTGCATTCAAGAAGGATAATCTTAACATGAAGAAACAAAGTCAAAAGCAGATTGAGGGATATTTAAAAGCTTTACATATTAGCAAGTTAGAACTTAACATCTTTTAAGTGACTCATAACTTTAAATATATTTCCAAAATCCCTGTTCTTGTTTTGATTTCTTGCTGCATCATGCAGAACTCTGTTACAATCTTTCTTCATTCTGACCATACCATTGTATCTTCCGAACATCAAAGCAGAAAATAATTTTAGTTGGTTTACTCTAATTTCTATCAGAGCCTAAGAGGGTGCCTTCTTAAGAACATTATTTGAAGAATAGGTACTTTTGCAGAAACTAAAAATCCAAGGGGGATCCCTGCGTGGCTCAGAGGTTTGGCGCCTGCCTTCGGCTCAGGGCATAATCCTGGAATCCCGAGATTGAGTCCCACATCGGGGTCCCTGCATGGAGCCTGCTCCTCCTCTGCCTGTGTCTCTGCCTCTCATTCTCTCTCTCTCTCTCTCTCTCTCTCTCTCTCTGTCTCTCATAAATAAATAGAATGTTTTAAAAAAAAAACTAAAAATCCAATTGTTTAAGAAAATCAGACCAACAGAAGACCCAAAATTGTATCAATTAGTTGGGGAATGCCATAGAATAAACACAGTGATGGTTACTAAACCAACTAGGGAAATCCATTCATGGAGAGAAAACCCCAAAGTGAGGAAATGTGGTGAGGCTAGGACTATAGTAGCTAAAGGAGAAAGGAACAGAGCAAGTGGAGCAAATGAACATATTGAAGAGCCTAAAAACAGACAACCTTCATCCTCCAAAGAAAACCTCCCTTTTGCATCTTTTGGAGGAATTCCATAATTCCAGATAATTAAGGGTAAATGACTCTACTATTAGAAAGTTATAGCAGACAAGAGCTGAAAGAAAAAGGAATCTAATGCTAGACTAGTAAATGCTAGTAATAAAATACTTCCATGGAAGCAAAAGTTGTTGAGTTGTCTCTAATGCAAAATGCATTCAGCTTCCTTGATTCTGTTGAATGATTAAATCATACAGTTATTCCACATTTAGTATAATTTTGGCAGCCATTAGGATTTGGAGCTAAACTATATTACTATAATCCCACTCAGAATTGAAATAGTGTGTGTTTAAATATTGTATCCTTCCTGTTTCTAGCGTAGAAATAGTCAAATGAAATCCATTATTATACTTTCCATAGAGATGTTGGGGACATTGTCTACCGTAAGCAACTATTCCTTGAAGTCTAACATAAGACATTTCTTACATAATTCAGTGTTGAAGAAAGCAGTGTGTCACTCAAAAGAATACACATGCTTTCTCTACTCTGATAATGAAAATTATTTAATTGACTGTACCTCACTTTTATCTAAAAATACAAGCCTTTTATTTTTCTTAGGTGAAAAAGTTAAATTCAAATACCACACTTACAGCCTGGAATCTGGAAAGAAACAGGATTCAATTTGAACCCACCATCTACTTGTGTAATAATAGGCAGGCTATTTAATATCTCACAAACTTTCAATTTTCTTATTTGTAAAATGGAAAAATAATAGACATTACAAATAAATACCACTTACCACTAGGATCTGAAAGGCAAAACTAATAATATGTTTATAATATCAAAAATACTATCAGTAAACATTTTTATTTTTTTATTTTATTTTTTTTAAAGATTTTATTTATTTATTCATGATAGACATAGAGAGAGAGATAGGCAGAGACACAGGCAGAGGGAGAAGCAGGCTCCATGCCGGGAGCCCGACACAGGACTTGATCCTGGGACTCCAGGATCACACCCTGGGCCAAAGGCAAGCGCTAAACTGCTAACCCACCCAGGGATCCAGTAAACATTTTTAAATGCCTAAAACATAACACTTAAATGTACTAAACTCTTCACATCTTATTTTATTTGATACTTATGAAGATCTATAAGATAGACATTATAATTAGTATTTGAGATTATTGAGGTTTGAAGAGGCTAAGAACTTGCCCAAGTTTAAAGAATTAAAACCATTATATTTACCTTGGGCTGGTACCAATGTTTCTGCTTTTAATCACTTAACTGCAATAAGCTACCTCTAACTATGCACTGGGTGAGGGGAATGAAAGAATATACTTAGGACATAGAATTGATAAGATTTGATGATCTATTGGCTATAGAAATAAGGAATAGAAATTTACTTCAGGGTTTCTGATTTAGGCAACTTAATGAATGATGACATTATTTATCTGAATAAGGAATTCTAGTACAAGAATAAGTTTTGCAGGAGAACCTGGGTGGCTCAGTGGTTGAGCATCTATCTGCCTTTGGCTCCTACATCAGGCTCCCCAAAAGGAGTCTGTTTCTCCCTCTGCCTATGTTTCTGCTTCTCTCTCTCTCTGTGTCTCTCATGAATTAATAAATAAAATCTTTAAAAAAGAATAAGTTTTAGGGAAGGCATGTTGAATTAGAAGACCATGAAAGACATCAAGATATAGATGTCTAAAAGGCAGTAGAATGTGCATCTGAAACACAAGATGGAGGTCTGGATTGAAATATCTCTTCAAGGAATGCCTGGGTGGCGCAGCGGTTTGGCGCCTGCCTTTGGCCCAGGGCGAGATCCTGGAGACCCAGGATCGAGTCCCACGTCGGGCTCCCAGTGCAGGAGAAAAGTTTTAAATACTTACAGATGAATCTTAAAAAAAATACATGCAGAATTGGTATGATGAATATTATAAAACTTCACTGAGAGAAAATTTAAAAGACCTATATAAGTGATGGGATATACCATATTCATTAATATCAAACCGTCTCAAAACAGTCTCAAAGCAGCAGTAGCTGCTAGGCTTGCCTTGCCACTCTGCCACAGATTCAAACAGTAAGACAATGAGCTAAAATAGATTGAGACAGTCTAGGATAAGGGTGGGTGCTCTCTTGCTGGGAAACCAATTCCAGACTACAGTTAAGAAAATTATAGATTGCAGCTATGTCCAAAGGGATGGAGAAGGCAGAAAGTCCATGCCTCACCAGAATCAGAGAGGCAGATAAGAAATTATTTTATAGCAACTACATTCAAGGTAGCAATGCAAGTGAGAAACGACCATATGACAAATCCTCAAAAGACTGCCTATCCTGCTGTTTTCATGAGAAGAAGGATCACAAAGAGTTCTACCAAGACCTAGTTCATCGTGAACTTTAACCTTATGTATATGGCCAAATGGATATATGTGAGGTTACCTGGGCCCCCTAGCAGACAATTCTACAAACAGAAGACTTTTATGACTAATATAACAGTACTCCCAAAATTATCTGTAGATCCAATACAATCTCAGTCACAATCATAGAAATCTTTTTCAAAGCAATTATCATGTGATACTAAAATATGCATAGATAAGCAAAACAACTAGATTGGGCAATGCAATTTTAAAAAAAGAAAAAAAAAACAAAATTAGAGGATTCACACTACCTAATTAATTAAAGTTACACTAATTAAAACAGTGTAGGAGTGCCTGAGTGGCTCATTCTGTTAATTGGCTGACTCTTGATTTTAGCTCAGGTCATGATCTCAGGGTCCTGTGTTGAATCTCCACATTGGGCTCCCCACTGAGCAGGGAGCTTGTTCTAGGATTCTCCCTCTCCTTCTGTCTCTCTCCCTGCTCACGCACTCTCTCTCTTTCTCTCAAATAAATAAATAAATCTTTAAAAAAAAAAAGAACAGTGTGTTATTAGGGTAAAGACAGACACAAAGATTCATTGAACAGAATAGGAAGTTCAAAAATATGTAGTTATATATATTGATTTTCGAATAAGCTGCCAAGGCATTTCTGTTGAGAAAGAAGAGTCTTTTTAAAAATTGACACTCAAACAACTGTTTATTCATATATATATTTTAAAAAAAGGAAAAAGTAACCTCAACTCTTATCAAAAATCAACTTGAAGTGGATCATAGAACACTTGTAAAGCTTTCATAAGAAAGCATGAGAAAACCTTTTGACTTGGATTAGGCAAAGATTTCTTCAACAGAACACATAAAAGCACAAACCATAAAAGACAAAATTGATAAACTGAAATTAAAATTTATAATTCTGTTCTTCAAAAGACACTGTTAAGAAAATGAAAAGACTAGCCACAGACTCGGAAAATATTGTCAAAACACGTATTTGATAAAGGGCTTGTATTCAGAATATGTAAATAACTCATACCACTCAATAAAAAACCTAAAAGCCCCATGAAAAAGTCCACAAAAAAGCTTCACCAAAGAATAGATATGTATGGCAAATAGCATATAAAAAATGTTCAACATCATTAACCTTTGGGAAAATGTGAATTAAAATCACGAAATACTATTAAACAAATGTTAGAATGGCTAAAATTTTTCAATCCTGGTAATACCAACTTCTGGTGAAAATGTGGAGAAACTAGAATCTCAAAACATTGCTGATGAGAATGTAAAATGGAAAGGTAAGCCATTTCTTATCAAGAATAGGTCTATTATACAACCTCTTCCTCAGTTTATCCCTCACCCCCAAAGGGATAATATATATTCTCACAAATTACCATATGCAAATGTATGTGACAGATTTGTTTATAATCATCAAAATTGGTTATAATCCATCATCTGGTGAATGAATAAATAAATACAGTACATTCATACAGTGGACTTTGATTTCTCAGCAATAAATAAGAATGAACTACTGATAGAGGCAACAGCATGAGTGATTCTCAAAAGCATGTTCCCAGTGGAAAAACTCAGACACAAAAAGCTACAAAGACTAATTCTATGAGGATATTCTAGAAAATGATAGACACATCAGATCAGTGATAATCAAAGGCCAGAGCAGGTGGGAAGGGATTATTACCAAGGGGCATGACGGAGCCTTTTGGGATGACAGAAATATTTCATAACTTGATTTTTGGTACAAGTTATGGTACTGTATAAGTTTGTCAAAGCCATCACACTGAACACCTAAAAAGAGTGAATTCAGACATGTGAAATAAATCTCAGTAAGGCTTACTCTAAAAATAAGGCATGGTCTGGAGCTCAGGTGGCTCAGAGGGGTAAGCATCTGCCTTGGGCTCAGGTCATGATCTCAGGGTCCTGCCTGCTTCTCCATCTCCCTCTACCTCCCCCTACTTGTGCTCTCTCTCTCCCTCTCCCAAATAAATGAATAAATAAATAAATACATACATACATACATACTTTATAAAAACAATAAGGCATGGTCATGAGAAGGAAAACAAAACAAATGTGGGGCTGTGAAAGCCAACAAAGACAATTTTTTCAAAAGCTGCTGAGGAGTCAAGAGAAAAGGAAAAGAGTGACCCTGGGATTTGGCAGCAGAGAGGTACCTTGGCCCTTGACTAGAGCAGCCCAAGGAGAGCAGTGAGGATAGACAGCCAGCTGGAGCAGATGGAGAACAGGACGCAGGGGAGCTTTTCTATGGAGACTGAAAGATACACAGAATTAGAGGAGGAAGTGAATCAATGAAGTAAGATTGTTGCTTTTCTTCTTTTTTTTTTTCTTTTAAATGCAAGATACGTTCCAGCCCAAGGGCACATTAATGCAAACATTTACCATAAAGGTAAAAACAAACAAACAAACAAACATCATGCTGCAAAGAAAGACAGGGAAATAGCTATTTAGCAAACCCTTTTACCTATAGAAAGTGTGTGAGACTCCCCGCAGAAGAGAGGAACTTGTCTTCAGGAACTCTCTATCCCTGGGAGCAAATGAAGTCACACTTAAACTTGACTCTGCGTAATTACATAACTGCTCCCTGCTTATTTATGAACATGTGTTTGGGGATGAAGCAGAGCAGATACCATCTGAAGAAACCAGAAGGACTAGGAGTTTTTCAGGCAACCGAACGGAGCAGATTGTCACACTCGGGCAGGGCATTAAATCCAATGCTTTTTGTCAAGAGAAGCAGAGAATAAAATGTATCTGGGTGCACACTTCTTTTGCCACAGTCGAGAGTGGGCAGGTGAATCTATGAAGACACAGTTCTCCTTCACATTACATTCATGCAGGAACTTGACACACAGTGAGCAGCCCCTGAGAAAGTTATGCAAGTGAGGTTTGTTTTTTTTTGTTTGTTTGTTTTGTTTGTTTTTTTTCTTGAAAGCTATGAAATTCTCTTCTCAGCCATATAGGAGGCAAACAGAGCACATGATTGCAGTAAAAATCCAGTGAAAGAGTTTCGGTGAAGGACTGAGCGGAACGTACAGTTGACTTGTGGCTAGCAAGGAAATAATAAGACAGAGTCTTCTAGAAAGAGGGGTAGGTAAGTATTGAAAGGTGCAGATGCCACTAGAGTATGGAATTCTTCCACAGGTCATCTACCAGAAGGCCTCTGCCAAAGAGTATACTTTTTTCTCTACATTCTTCTCTAAACCACACCCTATTAAGGGATCGAGGCTTGGGTACAACAGCGCCCCAACTTACACATCTGGCCTTAGATTATATCAATCCTCAACCAATCTGTAGAATTATTGCAAATCACTGGGCGGGGGGGGGTGGAGGGACGGGGAACAAGAGACAACAACCTACTTTTAGTTTATCTAACTTGGTAGCACCAGGATTGTAAAATGGCTCCCACAGAACATATGTGTCATTCAACAATTAAAGTATTCAAGATGGATTGGTTAACTGATTGCTTCCAAATGGGAGGAAGAGTAGCAGGGGCTGTACAAATGATAGAAGGAAAAGCCAGACAAAAGCGCTGGAACAAAGAAAGAATAATAATTTTATTCTCCTTTATCCCTTTTTGTCAACTTAAATATATTCTTAACTGACCTATTCATTTTATTCCAAAAACCATGTATTTTCCAAGTTGAGAAATGGTTTCTTTTACTACACAGTGCATATAATTATTCAGAATATAGTTAATGGCACCAATTTACTTTTTTTTTTTTTTACATTTCTCTATTTTCTGACTTTCAGTGGTAAAGTCTAAAGTATATATTCCTCTTCCAGAGATGATTGTTAGCAATTAGGAGTTTTAGACCTCTATGGTGCCTACCCTTGGGTACACACACAATTGCATTTCACCTCCTCTTATCACTGTAGTTCACTTTTTTCCTCCTCTATGACCTTATATCCTTCTTCAATATAGCATCTTTTGTGTCTTTTGTACTCCTAACATTTTTATGATTCAACACAATGCTGGTTTATTCTGTCCTTTTTGCTCCAAGCTCTGTGCACCTGAATTTTTTGTAATAGATGGTAAATGTGGAGTTCTTTTCATTAAAAGTAATCTTTTTTTTTCAAAGCAGTCTTTGAAAGCTGCTGATTTGTTATGAATGTTCAAGGAAGAATTAAACTTCTAAAAGTGGCAGCCTGCTGTTCTAGCAGAGGCCCATGCATTTGTGCTGTGTAAGGTATACAAAACAGGAGGGCAAGTTCCTTAGTTGTTACAGAAATAATAATAGAAGCAGGTGTGACAACTGACATTGATTGAACACGGTGTATGGTCTAGCAAACCATATGGAAACAAAGCCAATCTGAAATGATTCAGTAGTACACGATTATCAGTTGTGTCACTTCTTCATGAGATGAGCTCTGAGAAGAGCAGCCAGATCAGCAAGAACAGAAATAATTTATTCTATGTGTAATCCTGCTGTCATAGGAAAACCCATTAGCCAGGCATCCCCACGCCAATAGGAACAGAAATACCAAAACGCCAATTCAGGAAACTATACATGACCCAACCTGGAACCAAAGAATGCTATCTACAATTAGTCCTTTTTTGAGAAACATGGGTATTTCTACAGAAGCTGTCCTTTGGAACAACAAATTCTCTGTTTCTCCTTGGTTATAATTACATCACAAAGATGAGGAGGGTACCTTTATTAACCTGTACCCTAGTCACTCCAAGCTCTGTCACGTGTTTGCCTGCATTAGCTTCCATGTTTCCCTTCCTGCATTCCTAGTGTACTCAAGCAGATCACTTATCTCCAGCAAATGCCACCAAACCTCTGGCTTTATCACTTACAAGAAAGATGCAAAAATTCCTCTGTGAGTCCCTGGGATATTTCACTTATGAAAGTCCAAACTGCAGCCAGAACCTACTCACTAGTTCTGTGCTACTTTACTCTGCCATCTCTTCAATTCTTGTAAGTCGTTTTGTTGAAGAAAGCCCTGAGTGGAAGATAGGGTTCCATAGTCAGAGCCCTGCCCTCAGATTCTTGTTGGAAGTATTGGCTTCTAGTTCTCATTTGGCAGCCTACAAAACTACTTTGGGCATATCGACTTAATCTCTCTGGGTCTCATTTGTTCCCACAAGTGAAATTAAGGGGATGTGCTAAATTATTTCTTACTTTCCTTCCAACTCCAGCATTTAATTATTTCATTCAGACAGTGTTGAATGTTCTCTAGAGTTTTCCATTCATCAGAATTTTCAGAATGAATGACTTGTTGATGAAAGCTTGTTGAGAATTTTGGCCTTCTGAGTGTTCAGCATAACATTAGTCTACTTTTCTCGTAAGTCTCATAAATCCCTGAAAAAGACTTAACTATTAAAGAGGCCCTGATGACAGTTGGTTAACTCAATGAAAGATAAAAGGCAATGCTCTGGTTAAGAGGACCCTTTCCCTTCAATACAAAAGTTGGCAAATTCGAATCCCTAGCAGTGAGCCAATGTTAGAAGTTTTTGATATACTCTGGAGACCACAGTCTGCAACCCCCACAAAAGACACATGGATTCTGTAGCAAGAATCATCAGACTGGAATGATGATATGATCCAAGAATCGATTAACCACAAGCATGAGCTTTAACACTTGGGGAAATGTCATCAACACTAAGGAAAAGAAAGTGAATCATCTACGTGCCTAGGCAAAGTTTCAAAAAAGAGTCTGAAAGTGAAGAACAGATGGTGAGATGACAAGCCAAAGATATCTGACATTTTCCCAACATCTCCAAGACGGCAGTGTTTGTAATGTGGTGAGTGACAAGACCAACTATTAAGTATTTATGGAGGACCTTTTATGTATCTGGCATGGTACTGAACACTGGACAATGTAAAAATGAATAAATAAGATACATGTAAATCCATACTCTTGCCCAACAGGAGCTTACAATCTGACTGGGGAAACAATGAAATAGTAAGACCATTTATTTTCTGTTGAGAACAAGAGAAAGAATGGGATTGTCAGGGAAGGATGACATCAAAGAATTACTCAATAGCCTACTTTCTCTCTGTGCTCTGTTTCAAGAAGAAAAATGTTCAACCTGGATCAGAATGCTTAGGAATGGGATAAAATTAAGATGGTTATAAGGAAGAAGCTGTAGGAAATAAACTATGTGCTGTAAATAAACTCAAGTGTCTTAGAAGAATTATATCCCAATATATGACCAAAAACTTAGACAGGCTTACAACAACCACAGACAACTACTTAAAAAAATACATGGAGAATAAAAGAAGGGTGATAAATATGGGGAAATATTCCTTAGATTTGAAGGACATGGGGTGAAAGATTTGCATCCATATTCACTGTCAAAATATAAATACCTCAAAAATGAGAACAAATCATTAATGAGATGATTTGTGATCACTTAGGATAGAGAGGGGCACTTAATAAAAGCCAGCATACCAGGGTCTATTTATTTAAGAGATATTAAGACCTCAGTGAGGTGAAACATAGAAAACTCTAAGCCAGAAATACACCTGAATTAAAACAAACAACATTGTGTAAAGACTGCTACTTATCTACTGTTTCTCAATCTTCAGTATGAGAGTCTTGGTTGTAATAACTAGAGAGTGCTACAAACATAATGTTTTTAAAAATCATGCCCTTCATATAAACTGTATATATTTTGTCATACATTATACAATAAAATTAAGGGCCCACGGGAGCTGGTCCTAGGTCCACCTGCTGTATCCAGTTCCTTCTGACTAAGCCAGATGCCCCACTGATATTCTGTTGAGCCACATCTTAGTGTCCATAAGACTTTTCCCAAACTGATCTCACTGGATGTCACTTGTGAGTCTTAGAACCTTGACCACTTGATTTGAAGACTTTACAAATGTATTTCTCATCCCTTAGAACTGCACCTTTATCAGTGGATTTCTGTCAAGGCTTTGCTTATCTACAATATGCTCTGCAAAATGCTGGCTGCTGTCCTTACTAGATAATGGGAAACCCTGTCAGGGTGCGGTGACTTGTCTCTCTATCAAACCTGAGTGCAGAATTCCGGTCCGTGCACCCTCTGTGTGATTTTTGCCACTATCCACTGCTCCAGAATGCTGTGGTGATGGAGGAGGTGGTTCTAAAACCTTTTTCAGCAGAAGGAATTATTTTATTTTTGGAGTTAGAGCTGAAAACTGTGTTCCCCCTGCACAACAACACTCTATTAAACATTGCCTACAGAATGTGCCCTATCACATTTGCAAAAAATATGAAATGATAAGGGGTAACCGGGATGCAGGATGACAGAATCAAGGTTCAAAATTATCTCTAGGTTTGAAAATAGGGGTCAATTAAAGAGATGGATTTTTAAAGTAATCACATCTTTTAAAGTGAACACATCTTACCTTCTGATTTGATTTAATTGATTATACAGGTAGCATGGGGATTATTGAGCTTAGCAAAAGTTTCAGTGATAAAGCTGTATGGGTTTCAATTGCTCCCAAACTTAACATGAAAATAAAATTACTAGCAAATATTGAATGGAAACTGAGGTTCCACTAATATAAATACAGTGTCACTTGAGAAATGACACCAGTCCCATGTCATTTCACACTCTCCAGTCCTCATTTGGTATGTGGTATTTTACATCACATGCTATGTTTTAAGGACAGCCATTGTCAATCTTTACTTCTTGCCTATTACCTCATTTGTTCCTGGTTACAGGTCAAACTCTACTTGATGGCAGGATGGCAGAAGAGGATAACATGTACCAGTTATCAATTCATGCAGCTTCTTCCAATTCCTGAAATCCTTTACATCAACTAGTGCCCCCTCTTGAAGTGATCACACCATCCTTTCCTTATGTTGTAAATCCATATTTGGGGGTTTCCATTCCATTTCTGCATACCTGTGCTTAGTGTTATGAGAAGAAACTATGTTTTGCCAAAATCATTGCTCACTTCAGAGGAGTATGGGTTTTTCATTCCAGGCAAGGAAAAGTCTTTCATCCTCATGAATCAGAGTATCACATATTCTTGTCATTCTTGATGGCATTGGCCTAGCGCCAGTAGATTCAGTTATCACGGTTGTAAATAAAAATTTAGATTGACACTATGGATATTTATTTATGCTATTTATGTTGTGAAAGGTTCCATGAGAGTTACCAATCAAGCTATAAGAAGAGTCACCAATGCTATAAGACCTCCACTAAATGGAGGTCACCCATATTCCCATATTCCCACCCAGTTTCCTGATCCCTGAGGGCAATCAGGATTATGAAGGCTAATAAGCAGCATAAGAACACTAGAAAGAACTATGGATGCCTAGCTGAATAAAAGTGAGGGATACATATAGCTACATTAATATACTTAATGTATTGTCAGGAAGAGGTAGACCTGGAATCAGTGACTGAAAGCTATTTTCATTTAGAGTTTGGAATAAAAAAATCTAACAAGATATATCCAAAAATGGGAGAGATAGCCTTCTGAGGTCAGAGTTCCCAGGCATAGGAAGTGTTCTAACTTCACAACAGAATGGGTTTAGCCAAGAGGAATTTTTATAACAGTACAGAATTGTTTTGTAAAAGATGCTTATCTTTTGTCTGTTTTAACAGCTGCTGGATACAATGAAAGCATTTTCCAATTTGTCCTGAATTGTTTCAAAATCACAGGAAAACTTATAATAGTTCTATAATCTTCATTCAAGACATGGAATTAGGATAGAAATTTAAAATGTTTTTAAGTTACCATGCTTATAAAAGGTTAACACAGGGGGAAAAAATCCAATAATAAATTTAGATATATTATCTTCTTTCTACTATAGAAAATAGATTTACAAGACTACAAAAAAATTTTGTTTCAGTCTATCAACTCAGTTAACCACCCAACTAGTAGATTTTGTATAGTAAAAAAAAAAAAGGCTGAGTTGATTGAAATTTTTTTATTAAAGCATTTTAACTGACCTTATTATTTTTAAAAGATTTAATTAATTAATTAATTTATTTATTTATTTATTTATTTAAGAGAGAGAGGGAGGGAGGGAGGAAGAGAGTATTGGCAGGGGGAGGGGCAGAGGGAAGAACAGACTCCTCACTGAGCAGGGAGCCTGCATGCCTTGGGGCTTGATTTCAGGACCTTGGGATCATGACAGGAGTTGAAGGCAGAACCTTAACTAACTAGGCCACCCAGGCGTCCCTTAACTGACTTTAATACTTAGCATTGATTGCTTTGTGTTGTTAATGTTTTGCCTCATTTTGCATATTTAAAAGCATAGATATTTTTTAAAATTATGAGGGTATTGCATTAAATTTAAGTATAGAATATTTAACTCTGCAATAAGTAAAACTTACTGTCATAGCTGAAATTGAGCAGGGGACCATTAAGGATTAATTTCTGTGCAGTCATAAAAGAATGTTGAAGACATGTATATCTTACAAAGTGTGTCACAAGGAAACCATTCACAGCCACTAGGAGTTTATGATCATGAAGCAAAACCAAAGAATTCCTAGAGTTCTTAATGGGAAAAGGTGATAAGAGATCCTTAATATTCTTTGAAAAATCATTAAATAAATATTGCCAAAGATTGAAATGGATTAATAAAAGATGATGGTCAAGTAGAATTGGCCATGATCCATCCTAAATCAAGTAAATTGTCCTGTGATAACACTCTATTTCCTGGGAAGAACTTTGACTCTTCTCTACTATGCCCATTTCATTATCAACAGATAAAGACATTCAGTAATAAGCTGTATTCTATGTTTTTTTAATTAAAACATGTTATTGGAGTATGACATATAAACCACATATGAAAACATACATACAGAAAATGGCACAAATCATTTGTGTGCAGTTCAGTGAATTATCATAAAATGAACCCCCCCATGTAACTACCACCAAGATCAAGAAATAGAACATCACTAGTATTCCAGAAGCTTATTTGCAATCCCTGCTTCTTCACTAAAAGGAATCTGTCCTAATTTTTAATACCACATATTGGTGTTACCTGTGTCCAAACATTTGATAAAGAGAATCTTACAGTTTGAATTCTTATATGTCTGGTTTCTTCCATCCAATGCTGTATTTGTGAGATTCATCCGTATTGTTTTATGTCACAGGAGTATGTTCATTTTCATTTCTGTATAGTATGCCCTTGTCTGAACAAACCACAATTTGGGTTTCTGTTCTTCTTTTGATGGGCATCTAAAATGTTTGCTATTTGGTACTATTATGAATATTCTTATACATGTTTTTTTTGTGCACAGATGTAAGGATTTCTGATGGACATATAAGAGGAAAACTGCTAGCCATAGAGTATGGGTATCTTCAAATTTAGTGACTACTGCTTAACAGTTTCCCAAATGGATTTATAAAATTATTACACAAAAAAAACAAAACAAAACAAAACAAAACAAAAAACAAAACAAAACAAAAAAAAATTATTACACCCTCAGTATAAGAGAGTCCCAGTTGGTTCCTCTTTACTAACACTTGATGTTATCAGTCTTTATAATTTTATTCATACTGATGAATGTGCAGTGCTGTTTCATTGTGTTATAATTTGCTTTGCCCTGATAAATACTAAGTTTACACTTTTTTGTATCTTTATTAACTCTTTGGATATATTTATTACATAAGTGCCTCTATAAGTTTCTGGTCCATTTAAAAATGTGTTGATTATTTTTCTTCTTCTTCTTTTTTTTTTTTTTTTGCTGTTCATTTTCTTTTTTAGTTGCAGAAGCTTTGTGTGTATTTTGAAAACAAATCCCTTGATGACTTATGTATTGCAAATATCTTTGAACATTTTCTGGTTTGTCTTTTCATTCTTTTAACCAAATCTTTGATAAATATAATCTCTTAATAATATATGCATATTTTTGCCAACATTTTCTTTTATAGCCAGTTGATTTTTGTTTCCTATTTAAGACATACTTAACTACTTTATAATTTGGAAATACTTTCCCATATCATTTCCTAGACATTTTATTGATATACTTTCAATATTTAGGACAACAATCCATTTGAAATTTTTTGTCTATTATGTGATTTCAGGCCAAATTTTTTTTAAAAATTTATTTATTTATGATAGTCACACAGAGAGAGAGAGAGAGAGAGAGAGAGAGAGAGAGAGGCAGAGACAGAGGCAGAGGGAGAAGCAGGCTCCATGCCCCGGGAGCCCGACGTGGGATTCGATCCCGGGTCTCCATGATCGCGCCCTGGGCCAAAGGCAGGCGCTAAACTGCTGCGCCACCCAGGGATCCCTCAGGCCAAGTTTTGACCTCATATAGGTTTGTACATATTCAGACGTTTTACTCTGTGCCATTGGTTTCTTTGTCTCTCATTACACCAACACCACATTGTCTTAAGGTAGCTTCAAAATGTCTAGCAATCTAGAAGAGTATTTCTATTTAGTTCTGCTACTTTGAGCTTTCCTAAGCCTCTGTTGGCCTTTAAGTCTTGATATGGATTCCAGAAAACACATGCTAATTTCCATTAAGAAATCTTCTTGGGGGCATCTGGGTGACTAGTTGGTTATGCATCTGCCTTCAGCTCAGGTCATGATCCCAGGTTCCTGGGATCAGCCCCACTTTGGGCTCCCTGTTCAGTGGAGAGTCTGCTTCTGTCCCTCTGCCTGCAGCTCAACCTTCTTGTACTCTCTCTGTCAAATAAATAAAATCTTAAAAAAAAAAGAAAGAAAGAAGAAAGAGAGAAAGAAAGAAAGAAAGAAAGAAAGAAAGAAAGAAAGAGAAGAAAGAGAAGAAAGACAGAAAGAAAGAAAGAAGAAAGAAAGAAAGAGAAAGAAAAGAAAGAAAGAGGAAGAAAGAAAGAAAGGAAAAGAAAGAAAGAAAGCCATCAGCCATCCTCCCTCCACCCTACCTCCCTCACTCCCTCCTACCCCTCCCCCAACCTCCCTCCCTCCCTCCCTCCTCCCTCCTCCCCCATCCCTCCCTCCTCCTCCCTCCTCCCTCCCTCCCTCCCTCCCTCCCTCCCTCCCTCCACTCCATCCCTCCCTCCCCCTCCCTCCCTCCCCTCCTTCCTTGCTTCCTTTCCTTCCTTCCTTCCTTCCTTCCGTCCTCCTTCCTTACTTCCTTCTACCTCCTCCCCTGTCACTCCGCTCCCTCCCTCCCTCCCTCCCTACCATCCATCCCCTCCCTCCCTCCTCCTCCTCCCTCCCTACTACGAACTCACGCCCTCTTCTGTTACTTTTATTGGCATTGCATGGAAATGATAAGTCCATCCAAACAAAGTCTTTGGCAGAATTCTCTGGTGAAATTATTTAGCCCCACAGTTTTATTATTTCCTCACTTCAACTCTACAGAGATTTAATTTGCTGTTCTAACTTCCTTAGATAAGCACTCAAAAAAATTGAATTTCAACCTATCTCCTCTGATTTTATGAACTTAGGACTATGTATTTTCCTCTGAGCATGGCTTTAGCTGCATCCTCAAGGTTTTGATATGTCACACTTCATATGATTTTAATCCTCCAAAATTTACTACCTACATTTTGTAAATGTGCCCCATGTACCTGAAATGAATATATATGTTCTATAGTTATCACGTGCAGTGTCACACATGTATCATTTACAGTAGGGCTCAAGGTGCATATTTAAGATTATTAATTTTCCCAGTGGAATAAGCATTTTTCTTATATAAAAAAAAACCTTTTTTTGTATGTATTTTAGCCCTGTTGGATACTGTTCACATATAATACATTTATTTGTCCTTTAATGTTTAACCTTTCTGACATCCTATATTAGAGTTTTTTATAAGCAGCAAATGATAAGGAGTTTTTGTTTGCTTTTTTACTCTGAAATATCTTCTAATGGAAATACTTAGTTGCTTTATTTTTAATAAAATTACTGACATCTAAGGGTTTAAATTTGCCATTTTACTCTTTAACTTTCTATTTGTCCCTACATTTCTTTGCTCTTTCTTTTTATTTTTTATTGTATAATTTTTAGCCAAATAAAAAATTTCATTATTTTTTTGGCTCACTACAACTTACTAGTTGTAGTTGATCTACAATTTTTCAAATGATTACTCTAGAAATCACAGTGCACATTTTCTACTTGTGAATGTCTAATATAGATTCATATTTTTAACCATTCCCTGGACAGTTAGAAGATATCAGAATACTATAACACTACTTACTCTACTTCTGCCATATGTGCTATTGATGTTATATATTTTAATATTCCATGTATTATTCCTATTATCATCTCATATGTCAACAGTCATTCACATTGATCTGTATTTTTACCTTTTTTTTTTTTTTTTTTTTTTGCTGCTTTGTATTTATTCCTGAATGTCTGAAGTACTATAAGGAATAGTCCTTTTTCCTCAAACAATAGTATTAATTTTTTTAAAGTATGGGTTTGCTGCTGAGAAATTCTCCTCATTTTTATGTGTCATAAAATAAAGACTGTGGCATTGATTTTTGAAGGATGTTCTCCATGAATATACATGGCTGGGCTGCTGCTTGAAGATTATTATTGTTCCATTGTTTTTCAGCTTCCTTGTAATGTTTATAAGTGACATGTCTAGTAGACCCCCAATACTATACTATAGATTGCCGATGGAAACATGTGTAAGACCTTGGTCAATCACAATGTAATACTGCTGAATGTGCCCAATCTTATGGCTTAATGGCTGAGTAGCAGCCATTTCATTCTGGATTACTTTGACTGAATGGTCACTTGATGTCCCTAAATAATGTGTTCAGTCTCTATTTGGTTCGTGTAGCAAATTAATAGCTGTTTCTCAGAAAGAAACTGGGTTCTTGGAAAATAGAGCAAAATTTTATTCTAAAACCTTCAGTTCCATGCTGTGATTAGCTAATGGGTAATTGTCAGGAGCTCTAAATAGAATTCATCCTTGCCTCAACACCTGGTTGGGATTGTCTCTCTAAACTGGACCTGCCTTAGAGTTTTCTCAGGCAAGATACTTGCTAAATGGATCAAAGTCACATACCCAGATATGGGATGTGTTGTCTCCAAAATCTAAAGATGGCCACCAAGTCTTCTCCTTTAGTAGCACACAGTGTTAGTTTCAGCAGCATATTTTGCACTCTAAAGCTCATATTGCTACATGTATGAACCACTAGAATTTACATTTTTATGGTTTTTACCCTCCACCAGCTAACTAACAGCTGTCTTACTAAGGCAGGTAGGGCAGTATTTCTCTAACTTCCTGGATGACAGACCAATTTTTTTTTTATTTTCCCTGATTTGTTATGGATTGAGACTGGTATAATTTACAAAATCCCATACTTGAATGTTGCATCAGTGTCAAATTGCTCTAAAGGTGTCTGAATGCATATCCTCACATAATGTATTTATCTTGCCATGAACTAATTACACAAAATTCATGCACTAGCACCTGAGATACCTATATATAATGTGCCAGATTCTATTCTAGACACTATGGATCAAAAGAACAAAATAGACAAGTTTCTGCTCTTAAGGAGTTTATATTCTAATGGAGGAGAAAAAAATAAAGAATAGAGATATTAATAATTTAATAACTGGTGATGATGGGTATTGTAAAGAAATGGTAAGGCACTATCAGAGCATAAAGAATGATGGGTGTGTGCTATTTTAAGTAGACTGATCAAGAAGGCTTCTCTTAACCGGAGGCACTGGAGACGAGGGTTAGTGAAGTGAGAGGACCAGTCAAACAAAGACTGTAGAAATGAGTATTCTAAGCAGTAGAATAGATTCATAAAGGCCATCATTTGAGATCATACTTAGCATGTTCTAGGAGTGGGAAGAAGGACCATGTGGCTAGAGTTAAGGGAGAAAGAGGAAGAGTGAAAGGAATTAATAGTTGGCCATGTAGGGCTGGAAGCTTTGTTAAGACCTTGGACTGTTTTCCGTCTTTCAAGTGTGATATGAAAAAAATGGAAACTATTTTTTTAAGATAGGAGGTTCCACTGTGTTGAATGGTTGAATTTGAGGGTCTAACCCTGGTGTACTATTTCTTAAAACCCTGTATAAAGTGAATGAATTTCAACACATTAGTGTCCGGGAGCAAGGATTGCAGATTGATGGCCCAGTAATGTAGATTTTAAAAAGTTTTCTCTATAGCTATACATATAGGGAGCAAAGAAACTTACATTTCTTAAAGTTCCAGTCATTTCTTCCCTCCAGTATTCAAATTAACCAATTGCCATATGGAGCCATATTCCAGTGACAAGACAACTTCCCAAGGCAGTTGAGGATAAAGATATGTATCTCGTGAACTCCTTGGGGTGTGGGGAGAAGGGCTCACAGATCCCTTCTCGCTCCCGCTGCTGCCACTATAAGCAGACTGTCTGGTTTAAGCCTCTTGTGGCTACTCCATTTGTTTAAAACTCTTTTTTATTGATTTTTATTGCTTACAGTTTGGAGGTTTTTGTTATTATTTTTTTAACCATGACATCCAAACCCTATTGAAAATGTATATATATACTCCTTATTTGCATAGATCACATTTACAGTATTTGCTTTAAGATACTGTTAGATTAACTGGACTTAAACCAAGCTATTCCTCCAGAGTGCCTTGTAACTATTCAGTAAAACAATACTTCTCTCTAGCATTCATTTTGAGCTATACTAGGGGATCTTTTACTATGCTAAATGAATTTTCTGAGGAATAATTTAACAGAAATTATTTCATAAAAATCAAAAGAATATATTTGGTTGCATTTAGTTTTTCTCTTCTTTTAATAAAAAGGGGGGGTTGCTGTTTACCTGAAGTTAAAGTCAACTAATAATTTTTTTAAAAAATTAGGTATCCTACTTCTTTTTTAAGCGACTGGATTATAACTTGGAGCATCTCTAGGGAAAGTACAGAGCAATCTGGGGGCAGAATTTTAAGATTTTGTGTTCTAGAGCCATGAGAATCCCACTGGTTTTCATAACCCCAACTTATCCACATCATCTTCTGGAAGAGTATATGCTCACAACCTGCCAAAGAACAGCAGAACCCTTACTATAGCTGTTGGAAGCTGGGATGTCCCCTTGCCTCATATGAGAAAGTGAGAGGGAGGAGGAGGACATTGGGAATCTTGGATGTGAGAATTGTGAATAGAACAGAGAAATTAAGTCTTAGTGTTTGTTGGGTGCCAACATTGAAGGTACTATAGAACCAGGGCCGGGGTAGTGATGCTTAGGCAAAATGCATAGAAAAGATAAGAAAATCTTCAAAAGGAAAGAAAATCTGAAGCAAATGTGCAGAAGAGACCTAAAAACCCCAGAGAGACAAAGAGGCTGACTTAGCCCCTTATGAGCTCCAACTCTACTTTCTACCTTCCCCTATTTTCTTTAATACATTCACTCTTTCATTCAAGCTGCTTTGAGTCAGTTTCTGTTTCTTGAAAATAGTAAGGCTCATAAAAGCAGGCAGATTATAGACTAAATGAATATGGGCTAGTGTATTTTAGTTCATTTTTCCAAAGATGGAGATTCTAATATTTTCCCTTTGTACCTCCTAGAGTTGTCATGGGATCAGATCAGGAACTCCTTGTGCAAATGCTTGGTAGACTAAATACTGTTGAAACCTAAGTCATTGATAACAATGTCACCATTGTAACTCAAAAGAGGCAGACATAAAACAGATTTGCCAGACCCATGCAGCACTGTGTTGAGATAGCTCCCAATTTCATTATCAGAACAATGCCAGTTTACTGGCCAGGCACCAGTTAGATTCTGTGTTACTACTTTACATTTATCAATTCATTTAACAGCAAAGGTATGAAAATAACTCAATGTCGATATTTTAAAGTCATTGAAAATCAATTTATAGATGCCACATGTAAATGCTTATTTGAAGTAGTGAGGCAGGAGAACACAGCAATGTCAAGCAGGAGGGGATGACATTAAAAGTATAAAATGAAAGGCTTTACACAATAAATGAGAAAGGCCATTTTAGTGAATGCAGGGAGAAGTTGCTTAACATTATACCAAAGATTTCATTTTCAGAAAGGAAGAACAGCTCTAAAATTTTTTCACCAAAATTTGGTGCTAAATATATGGACACCATAACATAATTTGTTAAAATAAAAATAACTGGAGGGGCACCTGGGTGGTTCAGTCAGCTGAGCAACCAACTCTTGATTTCTCTCTAGTCATGATTTCAGGGCTGTGAGATCAATCCCCACGTCAGGCTCCATGCTGAGTGGGGAGTCTGCTTAGGATTCTCTCTCTGGCCTCCCCCACGCCCACATGCATGGGTGCTCTGTCTCTAAAAAAACAAAAAGAACTGGAGAATTCTTGTTTGATTGTAAATACTATGAAAGTGATGTAAACTTTCATGGATAAAAAGGATGTATTTTCTTTTTTAAAAAATTGAAGTCTAGCTGACATGCAATATTATATTAGTATCAGGTGTACAGCATTGTGATTCAACAATTATATTTGTTACAAAATGCTCATCATGATAAGTTATTGCAATATTACTGACTATATTCCCTATACTGTACTTTTCATTCCTGTGATTTATTTTATAACTGAAAGTTTGAGGAGATTAAGAGGGACCTGTTTTCTTAATAAAATGCATCAATTACTGGAGCAGGATGAGATTCATTAAATAATCAAATCAAATTCTTATTTTCCAATTTAATAAGTAAAAAGAGTAAATGCATATAATTCACTTGTGGTGGTTGTTTCTAACATAACACAATAAAGAAATAGGAAGAACACTACTGACAAAGATCTTTCCATATTGGAATGAAATGGTATTTTTCTCTAGTAATAATCAGCACCAACTGTATTAAGGTTCATCTCCCATCGGTAACATAGAATTTTTTGTTCATTACCTTGAGAAATGCTAGAAAATAAAAGATTGTGGAAAACAACAGTGGGAGGGACCCTTTAATTATTTGCTAGTTCAGTTTCCAGTTACATTTAATCTACCACAATTATCTAATGTGGAATGGCATGGAAGGAAATCTTAAGAATCAGAAATTTGCTCTAATTCTTTCTCCCATTATTGTAGAAAACAAAAGACATGTGTTAACTTGTAGCAATATTCTTTATTGTACTCTATTTGTAGATGTAGACCCATTTGAGCTCCCTTTTTGGTAAATGGATAGCCAAACAAGCATTGAAGTTTGTTGAACAAAAGAATAGATAGAAAATGTTGAGATTCAAGGTCATTCTAAAGAGTACTGTTACTTATGGGGACTGTAAAGGCATATATATTTAAGAAACAAAACAAATGAGCAAAGGGGGGAAAAGAGAGAGAGAAACCAAGAAACATACTCCTAACTCTAGAGAACAAACAAATGGTTACCAGAGGGGAGGTGGGGTGGAGGGATGGGTGAGATAGAAGTGGATTGCTATGATGAGCACCAGGTGTTGTATGGAAGTGTTGAATCACTGTATTGGACACCTGAAACTAATATTACACTGAATTTAAATAAACACTTTAAAAAATAAATTTTTTTTAAAAATTAAAAAGCTTATGTAACTTCAATTTCTTAAACATTTTTAAAAGAATTTCTTAAATATTTTTCCTTAAATCTTAGACTCCAGACCCCACTAGGAGCAGTATCAAAACTTCTAAGCAATTTTACAACACTGCTCCCCCACCCCCCACCGCCCCCTCATAACCTATGAGTAAATATTTTCTGAATCTAAATCAGCACCTTTAGTCCTGCCACCTGAAAAAGGCTGCCAATTCACTTAAGTGGTTTGCTTCCTCAGTGCCTCCTATTGGTTTCAGAATTGGCAACTAAAAAATTAGCCAGAACAGAATCAGTACTGCCTTAAAGGGGAGAGATAATAGTGTCAAATAAGCATCTGTTTATCTTGATGAATTCTCCATGTGAAACTCAGAAATTGTTCAAACATCCTGATTGCATGATGGTGGTGGTAGTGTTTTATTAACTGATTTGGAATTAACTAATTTCCATTTAGTTCTCCAAATTTCCTCTTCTCTGCCATTTAGGGATGTTCCTTTTCGATCATATAGCATCAAAATCATGCTTTTCCATTTTTAAGTTATTATTCTCTAAGTTTGCATGAGGAAAGGCAAGTTTCAGAACTACAAATGCAAATGTTAGAGCCTATGTGCCACTTGAGATGGTGTTGCCAGGTCATTGGGGCAAATGCCCATGCCAGCCACCTAGCGAATACAGAGATGGTCTTTGTGCCCTCTCTGGTTGATAATACATTTGTTAGAGATGATGATATGAATGTCATATTTTCATATGGCACATAAATAAAATAAAAATGTTGTAGGATTGCATAAACTGACGATCCTCCAGTGGGGTATGAAGGTCATTCCTTCATGAATACAGAAATCTCCCACATCTGAATATCAACTTGCAAATGCATTATGTAACATAATACTGTATGTTTATACTTTATACATTTTAATGAAATATTAAACAGGCTTATTTTGAGTTCATAATATAAATTGCAGTAGAGGTCATGATAGTAAAATGAATGCCATCATTTCCATAGAACTATTTTTTTTAAAGCTCTTCACTTCTTCTATAACTAGGAATAATCAAAGTAATACAATTATAAAAATTCCTACCATTATATCTTACCTTCCTGATTCTTTTCCCTCCACTCTCTGCCTTTAGTATCAAGAAACAGAATTCCCTACATATCTGAATGTCCTTCTCAGCTGCCTCCTCACCCATAAGGTTATAAGGTCAAAGGTAAATTGGCTACAAAGGATTCTGCAAAAGTGACAAGATGTCCTATGGAAGAAACTCATCTGGATGTCTATTTCCCCCTCATTTCTTCATATTAAAGAGTTCTGCATGCTAGGCATAAAATTAATAGGCAGTTTATATAACATTTGCAATAAATTGCCAGATAAAAAAGCTTTCTCAGTTGTGTGATTCTGAGATTGAAGGAACAAAACTATAAACTTTATTCTTCACTTGCACTGCTGCCAGCATGTTGTCTCAAACATCTGCTCGCGTAATATGTCATATGCAATAGCCGGTGCAGGTTAGGCCAGTACATAATAGAAGTAAATGTATTTTTAAATGCCAGGTTTTAAAAGAAGACAGGCCTGCTTGGTATCTCATTATAAGTGAAATGACTTTTCATGTCATCCCATCGGTGGTCATGCAGCTTTGGGGAGAGTTTCAAAGGTCAACATCCATAACTCTTTATTCTTTACTCATTCACTATTTTCTCATGGGAGAAATGCAGGAAGACTATTTTCTAAGTGGACTTGCATTTCATCTCACAAATGAAAAAAATTGTTGCTCTGAGTTTCTGTATATGCCAACAATCCCTTCAATTTGATATGTACTGTTACCAGCAGAACAAAACATCACAGGAAAAACAAAAACAAAAACAAAAACAAATTCAAGCCCTTGTCTGTCCTGATATCTAAAGTGCCCGATCACAGAAAATATACCTAAAGTAATTGAAGAGATTCCTACAGACAGTCCCTGCACATAAATGAGAAAGGTATATACTTTCTTTAGAACTGCAAGGTACGAACTTTGGGAAAACATACTTCACATTTTTTTATTCTGTGTATCATCATCCAACAAATTCCATTAAAAACAGTCAATAGTATTAACAATGCAAAGGAGATACAGACAACAGAAATCAAAGATTCCAGCCTGTCTCCAGCTTGTTCATTCATTCTTTTATTTGACAGCAACAGTGTTTACTGAAACTGTTCTAAGCTCTGTAGATACAAGAATGGCCAAGGTCATCCAAGTTCTTGCCTTCATCCAGAAGACAGAGATAAATAAGCAAAAATATGTAAAGCACAGTAGCTTTAGGCAGAAAAAGCAAAACATGAGAAGAGTATCTGAGGATAGTCACTTCTATTGAGTATTCTTGAGTCACGTTTTTGTTGGCAAAATCAGAAAGGGAGAGATCAAAGGAAAAAGTGTCATGGTCAGTCAGTTATATGGGGACCTGGGACAACCCCGGAGGAAATGGAGCATTACCATCATACATTCACAGGTTGGACCTGCAATGTACTTGTGCAGTTGATAAGAATCCTTCCAGAACATTAAAAATATTTTTTCACCCCTTAGCACTCACTCCCCATCCCCTAATTAACTGCCCTGTCTACACTAACTGCTCATCCCTCTGCAAAATAACTGTTAAGAAACCCTGGTACTATCTGCCAACTAGACTAATTCCCATTTTTGTATACTTCTCCCTTCCATTAAGACGCATATGCTCTCTGCTGCTTTTCCCTCAAGTGTCTTGGCAAATCATTGGTTATATAATCCAATAATATGGATCAAGATAAAGTGTAAATGGCAGAGAGTGGTTTTTAATATGGTAGTCCTATCAGGGGCTTCTAATAGCTCCGGATAAACAAAGCAGGAAAATGTCAACATTCCAGAAATTATGGCAGAGACAAGGGGGAGCTATCTTTGGAAAATGAAACTTTTAAGGTTTGCTCAGAGCAAAACCACCAGAACCATGTTTTTCTTTGCAAGTGATGCTGACTTTATACCACTGCCTGCTGATCAAATTATTTGGAGGACAACCAGACATTGCATAGCTACTGATATGATGCAGCGTGAATGCTGCAGCTTCACCTGTGACTATTCCTTACAAATACGTTTAACCTGAATTTAATCGTCTCAGATCTAACTCTCAGATTATGGGAAATACAGACAAAAGAGCAACTTTTAAAAACCCATGAGGAAACTATTAGACAAATCAAAAGGTGAAAGCTTCTAAGAGACAATTGGTCTGATCCTTCAAAGAATCAATGGATGATCTATGCATGAAGGAAACTTAAGAAGCTAAATAAACTATTGCAGCAAATTATCCTTGAATGATCATGATTTTTTAAAATGACTATCAAAGGTACTTTAATAACAATGGCTGAAATTTGAATATGGGCTAAGTATTAGATGATAATTTAAAAACATTATTAATATTGTTGGCTCTGATAATGGCATCGGTTTTATGTAAGGTAAGGTCAGTGTTTTTTTCAAAAGTGCATGCTGAAACATTTAAGAAATATCACTATGAGATAGTCCAGCACGTGTAGAAAAGGATTTTATATATATTGGTGTATCACGTATCTGTGTGTATAATATATACATATATTACTTCTTGTTTGTTTAGAGACATTTGACATTGATAATGGGTTAAACCCTATTATTTATTATTCATAAATGGACAGAGTTCTTTCTACATAGCAATATAATCTTTTAATTCCATGGAATGTTAGCCTCATTCCATGGAATAAGCCTCATTTACTCAGAACTCCAGAAAGAGTCATTCTAGAAATCTACTTCTTCCAGATAATCAAGTTAACCCTTTAAGTGTTATAACTGTAAAATATTCATTTGAAATTACCATGAAACTATCTGTTCTGATAAGTAGGTTTTATAGAATATAATGTAATTATTTCTTACTGAATTTAAGTCATTCTTATAAGTGACTCATACTGTGACAATCATGATGGAACAAATTATGATTGAGTTAAGCTAATACTAATGTAGGCTCTAGAATTTATTTTCCTGAAAATCTCTCTGGTGTCACCCTGATCTGAGTCATTATTTTCCTTCATTCCTTCAGTGGTATTTGTCGAGCATGTACTTTGTGTCAGTTATAGGTCTGGGTTCCAGAAGTGAATATTCAAGAAGTGAATATTCATCTAGCATATTCAAGTCAATATGCTAGATGAAGGTGTGGGAGTAGGAAGAGGAGAGCAAAATATATAAGTGATTTTGGGAGCAGATAGGCTGAACTTGAATCTCTTAGGATTGGTATAGGATCTGTAGGGAACTGTGAAGTAGTTGGTGTAGACACTAGTGTTTGGGAACTAGGAGAAACAGGCCATTAGAAGATGGAAGTATAAAGGAAACTCAACCTCCCTAGGAAGAAATTCACAGAAGTGGTTGTTCTTTGGCCAAATCTTAAGAGATGAAAAAGAATTTAGTAATAGACAAGGAGTATGGAGTGTCAGACATTTTGAATATGCATTACTACAGAGATAGTGGTGTCTTCAATAGGAAATGAAAAGAGATAGAAAGTTAATTTGTCAAGATCAGTTTTAATGAAAAGGATGAGTTTGGTGGTGGATAGATATGGTCATATGATAAACTGATGTATCATCGACAAGACAGTAATTATTGAAGTCAGATAACACTTCTAACTTCTTTTACTAGACTTGCAAAAAATGGGGAAATGAATCTAACATAGGATCCAAGATTGGCTAGCTTAAATCCCTGCTCCACTGTTACCACATGGATAACTTTGGGTGATTTAAGTTCTACATGCTTGAATTTCTTAAAAATTACATCATAGGGATGTCTGGATGGCTCAGTCAGTTAAGCATCCAACTCTTGATTTCAGCTTGAATCATGATTTCAGGGTCATGAGATTGAGCCCCATGTCAGGCTCCATGCTCAGCATGGAGTCTGCTGAGATTCTCTCTTTCCCTCTCTCTCTGTCCCTTCCTCCTCCTCTCTCTCTCTCTCTCTCTTTCAAATAAATAAATAAGGAAATTTTTTTAGACCCTACCTCATAGGGTTGTTAAGGGTTTAATATCAGTTAATACACATGAAAAGCTTAGAACAAGGTCAGGAAAGTGTGTCCCCAATAAATATTGTAATCACTAAAATATTAAATGTTCAAAGGGAATATTTATTCCACTTTTATTGCAATTGTTGACCAAATATATCATCTTATGGCTGATTTTTAAATATTCTTAATAAAAGCTCTAAAAATACTATTAGCTATAGTATAGAGAATAGTATAATAGAAATACTACTTCTACTTTGTTAAAGACAATTTAAACAGACCGGCCAGTGAAGCAAATGATGAATAGAGAAAGCAAAGTTAAAGTCTTTTTCAACGTGTAATTGCTTCTTCCATCGTGATGTCTACGAGTAAGTCACTCAGTTTGGAAGTTTTCAGACTAAGAAGGCAAAATGTCCTTGGTTACTGTCCCCAGCATGTAGCTCTGGATGCCTTTCGACGTTCCATGCAAGGTCTTTCTGAGGGGGCTCTTAGACATAGGAAGAATAAGGAAAAAGAAAATATTTCATGGAAACCCATAGAATCCCTTCATCTCCCTCTTATTTTTGCTTTCTTTTCTTTCCTCTTTCACCTACTCTAGCCTATTTAGAGAAGGTGCATCGAACTCAAACTGTATATACTAAAATAAATATGTCATAAGTAATCTTTCTTTTTCCTCTAAAAACAATCTCAGGATCCTACCCCACAAATGGGACACGATCAGCTCTATGATGTTAATAAACTGTAAAAAAATAGTGTGATGTAATTGGCAATACCAGTGGCATGAAATAATGATTTAATACGATAAAGCACTTCATTTCATGAATGAAAGTACCCAGGCAGCCAGCAATGCTAGCAAAAATGTGCACGCTCAATTCAAATCTCACCAACCTGACATGTTTTTCATTATTATAATGTCAACTTCTCAAGAGCAGGATAGATGAAATGAAAGTTACCTCAAATTCATAAGTGTTTGAGGGTGGCCATCTTTCTTTTCACTCTGCTTATGTGAAAGGCCCAAAGACCCCTACTCCCCTGTACAGCTTTTGCCTTTGTTCTGATTTGTGTCTCCAGCAGATGCAAAGAACAGCTTATTCTTTTCCTTGCATTGTCTCTTTCACCTTGGAGAAGAACTTCCATTAGCTTCCTGATCCAAAGCCTAGGAATATATGTATTCACTTCCTTAATGCACTAAATGTCTCAAAATATATGTTCTAACCTGATTCTCTTTTTCATGATGTTTTTTTCCTTTTTGATGTTGTGATGACCTCAAACACCAAAAATACGTCCAGTGTTGTATTTTATATTAATAATCTTTTCCACATTTGCAATATAGACTCTCAATCCAGAAAGTTGGGGAAAAGTAATTTTTATGATAAGATACACTTGTATGCTATGGTGATACCCCTTTTCAGAATAGCTGCTATAATACCATCTTAGGTTTCCTGGGACATTATTTATGTAAAATATCCTACCTCATTATCAGCATGTATGTCAACTATATGTCCTAATATGGGGATTATACATATAGTCACTAAGTTCAAAGTCCCATGCCATCATAATCATTTGTATGTCCCAGTGGGGTATGTTGCTTCCATCTACTTCTTCCAGTGCTATGGATTTATTACTGCCAGAGGAGGGAAAAATGAAAATTGCTATTGATGCTGAGAAAATATATATACAGAATATGATGGTTTTATTTTTGGTGGTGGGGATACTTTTTTAACATATCAACAAAATTATTTATATAGGTGTGTGTGCATAGTATATCATTGTATTTAGTGTGTGTGTGTGTGTGTGTGTGTGTGTGTGTGTGTGTTGTGTATAAAATCTCAATGCCCAAACTGGCCTGGTCTTGGGAACAAAATAAATGAAGCATCAAGCCATGGTTATCTTACTCGGGGCAGGAAACTGACAGGGGCAAGAGGTTCACCAACTCCAAAGGAATCAGCCAAATGCCAAAGCAACCACAGCCAAGGCCAATAAACTAGTAGAAAGGATGTGGCAAAGGAAAAAGTGAGTGATAGTTTTTAGATTTTAGCGGGTATACAGTTACATAGCAGTGAAGCTTGTCCAAAAGATTGAACATCATACAGAAATAGGATTCATCTCTGTCTAGTTTATTTCACTAGCATAACATCCTCCATGATGTCCTACAGACATACCATTTTCTTTATCCAGTCCTCTGTTGATGTGTATTTAGATTGCTTACAAATACTATATGATACCACTTACAAGGTAAGTAAGTATAAAATAGTCAAAATCATAGAAGCAGATAGTAGAATGATGGCTTCCAGAGCCTTGAGAAAGAAAGGGGGAGATACAGGAAGGGTACAAAATTTTAGTTATACAAGCTGAATAAATCCTACAGAGTAGCATGATGCTTATAGTTAGCTGTGTTGTGTACTTAAAAATTTGCTAAGAGGGTGGCTCTTATTTAAATGTTTTTACTAAAACAATTAAATAATGATAATAAGAGAGATGGAGGAAACTTTGGGAGGTAATGGATAGGTTTATGGCATAGATTATGGAGAGCTTCATGGATATACATTTACCTTCAAAGTCATCAAGTGGCATATATTAATTATGTACAGCTTTTTATACAGCAAAAATTACAAATATAAATAACTAAACAAATAGAGTAGGATTCAAATTATTGAGGAACTAGGCTGGAAGACTGGGGCCTAAACCAAGATAGCTGTATTTCAATACTGTGTTCTGATCCTAGTCGGAAAACAAATTCAGAACCAGGCATCTGGACGGTCAAGCAGACTGAGCACACAAGAGGTCTCTGATCATACTGACAATTGCCTTAAGGATAACAGACTGTTTCCAGAAGTTTCTATAGTTTCTTCCACTATGGGGGAAGAAGCCCTGTAGGCTGTCAGGCCCAGCTCTTGACTCTTTCTGGGCCAGGATGAGTCTAAAGGAATGGCAGCCAGGCAGCCAGCCTAGGCACTGGGTACTCTCAGAAGGGAAAAAGCACACAGGACCCAAAGGACCCAAAACAACTAAAACCATAAGATGTCAGGAATTATGGTGGATATTTAGAAGCAAACCACCCTGATAAATTTCTTCCTTTCAAGTTACATCTGACAAAAAGCGTGGATTTACTTAGATTCCAGTAGCATAAACCAAAAGAACACATTATTCCTCTGATTGTAAATGAGGTAGCAATTCCAGGGCTCAAAGCTTTTACTGCCAAGGTTCTGTGTGTGTGCTTTTCATCTAGAATGGAAATGTTGGGGAAGGAATGAGTGAGGGAAATATCTGATAAACCTCATCCTCAAGGTAATGAAAAGAGAGGCCAGTGAGTTCTTGGTTATCATCTCAACAATGGAGTCAAAAATTGGGGATGATACTGTAAAAACAATGTATGATGTAGTAATTATGACTTCCCTATCTTTGTGATTTTTTTCTTGGTCTGTTTCTCTTAGAGATTAACAGTTAAATATCCATACAAATGATTGTGCCAAAGACAAGCAGGAAATGGTGTCATTTTTCATAGTAAATGTACTGGGATGCAAAATTCCCAAGGGAAAGGGTAGATAATCGCAGGTTTAAGAAAATAAGTAAATAAAACGAATAGTGATCACTAACTCTTTGGAGCACCTGCTGCCTATGAGGCACTATTCCAAGAGTTAGATATAGGTATAGCTATAGATATAGGTACAGATATAGATGTAGCTCTAGGTACAGAAATAAATAGGTATACATGTGGATGTGAACATGAACATGGGTGTGGACATGGAGGCAGGGATGAGGATGGAGATAGGGAGATACAGACACGGATATATAAACTCAAAGAGAAAAGGAAAAGCAAGTCTACTACCTGCAGCTTGCCCCAAAGAGAAGCCAGGGGAGGAATGAGGCCCAGGAATGAAAAGTAGCTGGAGGCTTAACTGTTCAAGTGAGTCCACTATCATTTATACACAGAACCCTTACACTCCAGTGATGTTTAGGGGAAGAGCCTGAATTCGTGACTAGCTAAGATCAATTTCTGCAAACTGGATCTGAAATCAACATCATTTCTAAAGAGGCAAAGACATTTGGCCTTTCTGATCCCACCCGGAGGAGTCGAGCAACCCTCAAACATGCCACTGTCTTCTCTTTCCGTGAGGGAGATATAGAGGCAGGAACTCCCAGAGCTGGACAAGGTACGTGAATCTGCGTCTTTCAAACTGTGGAACAAGGAACAGATGCATCAGAACCACCTTCAGCCTTCTGATTTTTCTTTCTTTTGGACCTCAAGTGCCCAGAATTGAGTAGTAGCAAATGATAGTCATCATTGGTCCAAAGGCCATTTTATTTTGTTTTATTGCATTGCATTGCATTTTCCTGTACCTAATTTCACACTTTCCCTGTTGTCCCTTTTGTCTACTAGCTCATCTCTCTTCCACCATAGGTGCTCAGCCATAGAACATTTAACACATTTCTTTTTCAAGCTATCTCGCTACATGTACTTACATATAGATATCTCACACAGAGCATATGCAACATTGATAATATATAATAGATGTACGCATATTATTGAAAAATTTTGGTTTTTTAAATTTTCGCTTTCATTTCAATAGCATCATGCTATAAATACTGCTATTTTTCAAGTTTATGTCATCTAACATTGTATCTTTAAGAACTTCCAATGCTGATAGAAAAGCATTCTATCTCATGCACACGTCACATTTTACCTTTCTATCACTATTGGTAGACCCTGGGTTTACTACTAGCTTCTTGCTGCTATAGTCATTGGAAATCAAATAATAACAATTTATCAAGTTGATTCAACTTTCTTCTGGCAAATCCTGGTGAGGAGACTGAAGAAAGTTGAGGATATTATAGAAACCAACTATATGAACCATGGGGGCATTCTGGAAAGTGATAAGGAGGTCTTAATAATCTGCTCTGGAAAATTATCTCAGTTGTCATCGGTTGCAGTTTACAAAGTAGCTTCTTCAAAAATTTGTCCTGCAAAAAGCAGAGTTGAAAAAGTTAACTACACAGCTCTACAGATTTCCCTGGGTGTTTAAATAAGTGTGTGTGTGTGTGTGTGTGTGTGTGTGTCTCCAAAGATCTAAAATAATAATAGAAGGAGTTGCCTAAAACAGAATACTATGAAATAGCCAAATTAGTGTTCCACAGAACACATTTCAGGAGATACTGTTGCATTGTTACCATTATTTTACTTTGTTTTCAGAGACATAGTAATAGAACTCAATAGATTTTTTTTCACCAAACCAAACTGAGCCTTGACAAGAAAAGATGCCCCTGCTGCGAGGAAACCATTTTGACTGGAGTTTTACGTTATTCAGGTTTTATTCCCAATATCATCCATTTTTATACTGTTTTCCGACAGATGAAATTACAAATCTCTGTATAAAACCATGGTTAGATGAATCTGGCTGACTGCTTATTAAACACTTGCTTAGGCATCATTATTCTTTGTGCCTGTGCAAATCTACTAGTGTAGACCAGAGCCTAATCTGCAAATGGTAAACCAAGGAAGTAGACTCAGAGTTTGGTTGTGAGAAGAACAAGAACTTCTACATGCCTGTCAGCTTGCCCAGGGTGCCGCTGTTCCCCCGAACAACTCTGAAGATGTTGGCCACACAAGTTCTGTTAATCGGCACCTGCAGAGTGAGTGCTTGTCTTTTACTGAGTTCAGGGTCAGCAAACTGGATTCAGTATGTTCAGTCTGAAAATCCAAGCTATTGTTAAAAGGCAGTGCGTTGTTAATAAACAGGAGAACAATTGTCTGGGAAACTTCAGAAACTAGGTTTTCGGGTTTTTGGTGTACTCTAAACAAAACTTTGGAAATTGAACTTTAGGAAGGAAATTGGGATTGCTTATTTACCATATTGCATTCAAACATGAAATTTGCAATTTAATGAGCAAAGGACTGTTGCATGGGTTTGTAAAAGGAAAGAGATGGTTCCAAATAAAAGGCTATACATTAATTTATTTCATCTTTATCATTTATTTTTGTAAACTTCTAGTGCCATGCTTTATTTATTGCAACTCATCCATATATAATTCTCTGTAGTTTAGAAAACTGCATCTAACATTTCCATCCCAACTTTATAAATTGCATTGATTTATTTCTGTCTCTTAAGCCTAAAACCATTTATTACGACAACAAAACATCCTCCTATTCTGGTGATCCAGGAACAAAGTCGACCCACTTACTGTGTAGTGAGCATTGACAGATGGCCAAATGGGGTGATAGCTTTGATTTTAATGTGTCTTAAGAGAGTAAATGAAGCAAAGGCAATCTTCATCTCATGTGAAAAGTTGGATTTTTGTGTGCCTTGTCGGCAACACTGAGGTGCAATTCTCACAGCACTTCATTGATTTTCCACTCAACCATGACCATTCAGATGGCAAAAAGCAGGGTCAAAGAATTTTTAAAGTTTTTTTTTCCTTGTTTGTCTATAAAAGTACAAACAGCATTGACTATCCTTATTTCAGTGGTAACCACTGGTTTGCCGGTACAACGTCTTTATGGGTTTCACAGGTTATGAATTTTTAATTTTACATAAAATGAAGTGGTTTTGTAGAGAGAATCATTAACATCATAAAGACGGAGAGAATAAAAATTCTTCACACCTCCCCACCTGTGATTTTAGCATATATCATGGATGACAAAGCACTTTGCATTGCTTGCTTGTTGCTCTGAAGGGGCACCGACTTCAACAGCAGGACATGAAGTAATGCTTGTAATAGGGCAATAAAGTCTCGTTGCTGTAGGACAGCATGGTATTCCATACTGGGCCTCCACTTAACTTTAAATACAAAGTACCATTTAAATGGAAAGATAAACTTCTTCATCCAGTCCGAGAGTAGGAAAGATTGAGAAAGCATCTGGAGAGGGGGAAGAGAACACCTAAACTTCATGGCTACTTTTGGATAACATTTAAACAAGTAGAATTACTAGCTCAGTGGATTTCAAATTGGGTAGAATTGTACCTCTGTAGTATTAATATTCTGCACAGACGATCAATACAAGCCTAGTGACCACCGGTCTGTTTTATTAGAGTGAGGGCCTTGAACATACCCAGATAAAGTTCTTAGGTCTTGTAAATTAGTTGGTGTGTTTGTGCTTACATTTCCTCTTTCAGTATGATGAGATAAAACAACAGGCTTTGAAAACAAAACAAAACAACAAAAAATAACAGGCTTTGGAGTTGAGTCAGAACGACCTGAGGCAAGTTGTGTCTCTGCCTTGCACCTGCTTCATAAAGTCAGGAAGCTAACTTAGCCCTCTCAGTCTGTTCCTGCATCTGTGATGCGAATAATACTACTACCTATTCTACAAGCTACTTACATCAATTAGATTCGATTATCTTTGAGAAGTGACTAGAAGTATCTGACATTCAATAAATTTTGGTTCAATTAGCGCATATGGCTAATATGATACAAGAAGCTTTCTATTCAAAGTCTGTTTGTTAGGATCCTAAAAAACGCACTCTTCTACTCAAAGGAGACTCCACATCCATGCAACACGATGCTTTCAGCGCCATATTGCATCACTGATCCCACTGGCAAAATGGCTGTCAAATTCCTTAGCAGGACATACTGTTAGAGAATAAAGACAACTTTCTAGGGACCCAAAAGTCTCCAGGGTCACATCTGACTGACAGGGTAATGACGTGGGGACATCCTCCAAGCCCATGCTTCATCTGCTGGCCTCAGCATTTCTGAGCATTTCAGAGTTCATTCAGGTGTGCTGCTCTGTGGTAGGAAGCAGAAAATGAAAACTCTAGCATGCCATCACATGCAAGGCTGCGTACGCTCATTTCAAAGTGAACATTGAGTGCCCATGAATGGAGATGCAAACATTGACAAGATAATTGCAACTATTTAGAAAATGAAAAACACAAAACAAAAAACATTCAGTCAGATCCAAAGAAAGGAAGCACCGAGTCTTCAGTCCCCATACTCATTCTGGCTATCGCAGAAACAATTACTTTTCCTTCCCACAGCCTTACCGAACACATGGCTTTGACTTCTCCCCAGAAGCAGTGTTCTTTACTCTTTCAGTTGAAAGAAGGGCTCTGGGGTTGATGTTCAACATCCAAGGATGAATGTTGTCTCCCTTCTCACAGCAGCAAAGCTAAATTATAGTAAATAAGTAAAGACAGAAGGGACCTCCTTTGTCAAGATGAACACAGAATATGTTGTCTACTACTTTCCACTCTCAGAGTGAAAGGGCAAGCCCATCTGATAGGACCCTGAGACAACAGGCATAAGCTGGCACTGTCCAGGCAGATAGGGACATATGACCAACTTGCTTCTTAACTACCCTGAAGGCTAAAGATTGAGCATGAAACACTGACATCACACACATGGGTTTTAGCAAGTGAATACAAATTAAAACATTTGGCAGAAATGGAAATTTTTACAAAGGTCAGAATGTAGGAAGGAGGATATTGTGACAAAAATATTCCATAATTAGTCTAAAATTTTCTCTTTTAGCATTTTGGTTATGAGACCAAAAGACACCTCAACTTGAACATCCATGAAAAGATCTGACACTATCAGCCTAAGACTGAACCCATGATTGAATCAAACCAGTTTCTCCTTGTGTTGTCCCCTATATTTAGGAATGGCAGGCACAAAACAGAAATCCAGTGGCCAGCCAAGAAAGTTTCTCCTCCCATATCATGTGGTTAATTACTTATCTTGACATGTAACTTCCCTCCTGTAGAAATTTTGATTCCTTTATTTCTGTTTTAGGCTTAGTTTAAGTCATAAGCTTTCCTGCTTAAATGCTGCCTCTTGTGTCAGTTTCTCTCTTTTTTTTTAAGATTTTATTTATTTTTTTCATGAAAGACACAGAGAGAGAGGCAGACACATAGGCAGAGGGAGAAGCAGGCTCCCTATGGGATCACGACCTGAGCCAAAGGCAGATGCTCAACCACTGAACCACCCAGGTGCCCTTGTATTAGTTTCCTATGGTCTCCGTAACAAGTTACCACATACCTGGTGGATTAGAACAGCAAATATTTATTCCCTTAGAGTTCTGGAGGCCAGTAGTCTCAACTCAGTTTCACTGGGCCAAAATCAGGGTCCTGGTTCCTTCTAGCTTCCGGAGGCTATGGCATTCCTTGGTTTGTGACTGTGTGACTCTAATTCCTGCCTCTGTGGTCACATTGCCTTCTTTTCCTCTGTGTGTCCCTGTCTCTCTCTGCCTTTTTCTTATTTATAAGGATATTCGTGATTACATTTAAAGCTCATTTGGATAATCCAAGAAAATCTTCCCATCTCAATATCCTTAATTTAATCACATCTACTGAATTGTTACCATATAAGGTGTTGTCGGTTGAACTGTGTCCTCCTAAAATTCATGTGTTAGGGACGCCTGGGTGGCTCAGCAGTTGAGCGCCTCTGCCTTCGACTCAGGGCGTGATCCTGGAGTCCTGGGATGGAGTCCCACATCGGGCTCCATTCATGGAGCCTGCTTCTCCCCTCTACCTATGTCTCTGCCTCTCTCTCTCTCTCTCTCTCTCTCTGTGTCTCTCATGAATAAATAAATAAAATCTTAAAAAAAATTCACATGTTAACTCAAGTGTTAACCCCTGGTACCTCAGAATTTAACTTTATTTGGAGATAAAGTCTTTATAGAGGTGATTAAGTAATGAAGTCCTTAGGATGGGCTCTAAACCAATATGACAAGGGTCCTTACAAAAAGGGAGAAATTTGGACACAGAGACACTCATAGAGGGAAGATACTGTGAACAGATATGGAAATAGGACTGCCATCTACAAACCAAGGAGAGAGGCCTGAAACAGAGCCTTCCCTCACAGCCCTCAAAAGTAACCAACCCTATGACACCTTGATCTTGGACTTACAGGCCCCCAGAAACTGTGAAACAAAAAATTTCTGTTGTTTAAGCCACCCTAGCAAACTAATGCATATGGTAATATTTACGGGTCCCAGAGACCAGGACCTATATCTTTGGGGGTCAATATGCAGCATACTAACTATCTCAACATGTCATATGTCTCCTTGCTAAAAGGCTCACCTCTTCTAACCCATTTTCAGAAGACTCCCAGTGATTCTACTGTGATGGAAACAAACATGTCTTTCCCTTTACTTAAAACATTTACCCCCAGGGACACCTGGTGGTTCAGTAGGTTGAGCATCTAACTCTTGGTTTCAGCTCAGGTCATGATCTCAAGGTCATGGAATTGAGCCTGCATTGGACTTCCCTTCAGTGTGGAGTATGCCTGAGGCTCTTTTCCTCACCCTCTCCCTCTCTCTCCCACTGTGTTCCTCTCCCCACTCAGCTCACACTTTCTCTCTTTCCCTCTAGATAAATAAGTAAATAAAGTCTTTATTTTTTTTCAAAGATTTTATTTATTTATTCATAAGAGACACAGGGAGAGAGAGGCAGAAATACAGGCCAATGGAGAAGCAGGCTGCCCATAAGGAGCGAGATGCGGGACTCGATCCTAGATCCCGGGATCACACCCTGGGCCAAAGGTAGACACTCAACCGCTGAGCCACCCAGGCATCCTTAAATAGTCTTTTAAAAAGCTTAACCCTCTGGATAAAATTTCACACTCTTCTTGATCTGTTCCCCATATTATTCATTGATGGGCCCTCCGGAAAACTTGCTCTTCCAAGTCTCTGTCTTCCTATTCTTCCTTCTGCCTTAGAAACATCTCTTTTTTAAAGTTCACCTCATGACTTTCTCAAGGACGTTTTCCCTGAACCACCTACCTCACCTCCCAGCAGGGCTGTTTTCATGGTCATGTGACCTTTGCTCAGAAGCATCTTTCACTTGGTTTAATGCTCTGCTTTTGCTATCTTGAAATGCCTGATTTTTGAACAAGGCTCTGCACTTAAATTTTTCAATGGGCTTGGTGAATCAGGTACCCATTCCTACCTCATATCCTGGTATGTTTCTTCTATTTCAGTGGATTAAGGGGAGGATCTCCCTCTGGAAGCTCTTTTGTAAACCTTCATTCAAGAAGGTGGACAAGAAGATACAGATTCAGCATAGGATTTTCCTACAGGTTTGTTGCAGTTAAACTTCTGAATCCCATAATCAGAAAGAATCCTCACAGGTGGTTTGTGAGATAGAATGCTGGTACTTAAAGAGAAGGAAGTGATCATTTAACTACTGGTCCTAGAGAAGTTTCAAAGATATAATATCATCCATCTGAACATTATTGATCTTTTACCTGCCAAGATGAGAAATAACAGGAAGATACTTTGGAGAGGGAAGGGTGCTAACAGAGAGATCAGACCTACATCAATATTAAAGACCTTACTGATGAATCTTCCAATTTTAGGTCATTTTTCTCATAAGATGTTTAGTTTATTTTCTTTGGAGGGGCACTTTTGAATAAAAGTCCTTTTCTTTCTAACCACTTAGCACCTGCCATCAAGTGCTAAGAAACAGCCCTTTTTCACCCTCTGACCCTCCTACCTGACTGTTTGGATCTGTCCTATTAATGGCCTATCTCCATCCCAAAATCATAACACAAGAGAACAGTCATCATGTGGCTGCGTCTCAGTTATCCTTCTGTCATGCAGCTTTGACTATAATGGCAGAGAAAGCCTATCAGAAAGTAAATAATCATAATACATACTATGTCAGATGGTGATGGAAGCTATGAGGAAAAGCAAAGCATGAAAGGACAGGCAGTGTTGGGGAGAAGCAATCTGCAATATTATTAGGAAGATCATGGAAAGTATAATTGAGAAGTTTCCATTTGAGCAAGGACCTTAAGTAGAACAATATCTGGTCACATTTTTGTGACATTTTCATCTTTATTTCTTTTTATAAACCATGATAGAATTGGTAAACCTGGACTTTAAAGACCGGACTAAGTATACATTGGGAAATGTTAGTTCTGCTTTCTCATAATCAACGGACACAGAAAAATTAACCCAAAGACTTAAGGTGCTTTCCACATACTATAGAATTATGGATGAGGCCTTGATAAATTATACATTGATAAATTATAGTTTTGATAAATTATAGTTTTGAGTTTCTGAGATCAATATTCTACATGAGATCCAAGTAGTTTTTTTTTTGATGTGTAACTATTCCACAACTAAACATTATCATACTTTTGATCAATTTCTATAGAAATGTCTTAAGAAGAATATAACTTAAATTGTAGATTGAATTGGTTATTCCTTATACTTTGAGTTTAGAACAGAAAAAAGTAAGAGCTAAAAGAATAATCCCCAAAGGCAGACTCCATGAACCAAATGCATTAAAATCACTCTAGATTTACTAAAAACATAATCTCCTAATATAAAATTGACTCATAACATGTAACAAAGACCTAGGGTTCCTTAGTTTTCACAAGTGGCCAGAGCTGCTTTGATAGGTGGCCAAGTCTAACAGTTATGGAGATATGAATTCAATGGACATATCCACTTCTTGAAAGTTCTAGAGAATGTGTCTTTAATGCAGTCATGGACGTCAAGGGGTATAAAATTGTCTCCTACAGATTAAGTGTTAATTTCAAACAGATACAACAAAACTTGACTAACTTGAATGTGCTTACATGTATTCTCTCTCTCTCTCTCTCTCTCTCTATTTCTCTCTTTGTTGCAATTTAATTATTATAAACTAGATTTGGTGACTTAGAATAGTGGCCTTCAAATCATGGTCACCAGAGTTTATAAATCTGAAAAAAATATTTAGGGCACATTGTGGGAGTGAGCGTGATGTTACATGGCATGGTATGAGGCCGCCTCTCCTCTAATTTAGTAATAGCATATTCATTTGTAATGATTTTTATAATTCAATACATATATACAACTTCAGTCTAAAAGAGGATTCTATGCTTTACAAAATAACAAATTAAATTCTAATATAGATTAATAAGCCACTTAGGGATCTTTATAAAGTAGTATTTCCTACTCAGAGAACACAGTTTTATTTTCACAAACTCAAATTATTCCCAAAAGGCAGAAGGTCTAGTAAATAGCTATTGTTAGAAAGAAACTCCTAATTTTTATTTCTGATGTATTATATTGACTGATATTTTACTATCTGATATAGCACAACTTTTCCCCATTGTATATCCTTGGCTCCTTTGTCATAAATTAATTCACCATATATATTATATATTCACGGGTTTATATATGGGCTTTCTATTTTGTTCCTTGATCTTTGTGTCTGTTTTTATGCCAATAGCACACATTTTGGGTTACTATAACTATGGAATATAGTTTGAAATCAGAAAGTATGATATCTGTAACTTTGTTCTGTCTCAAGATTGCTTTGGCTCTTGGGGATCTTTTTGTGGTCCCATGCTAATTTTAGGATGGTTTATTCTATTTTCATTAAAAATACCATTGGAATTTTGATAGGAATTGCATTGAATCTGTACTGCCTTTGGTAGTATGAACATTTTAATGATATTAATTCTTCCAGTCTATGAGCATAGAATATTTTTCCATTTATTTGTGTCATCTTCCATTTCTTTCATCTGTGTCTTATAGTTTTCAGTGTATAGGTCTTTCACCTCTTTGGTTAAATTCATTCCTAAGTATTTTCTTCTTCCTTATGCAATTGTAAATTGTATTTTTTCTTAATCTCTCTGTCTGATAGTTCATTATTAGTGTATAGAAATGCAACAGATTTTTGTACATTGATTTGTACCCTATGTCTTTACTGAATTCATTTATTATTTTTTGGTAAAGTCTTTAAGGTTTTCTATATATAGTATCATATCATCTGCAAATAGTGAAACTTTTACTTCTTTTCCAATTTGGATGACTTCTGTTTATTTAAGATAAATATTATTATTCTGATAGGTGTTTTTCTCCCACATAGTTTGGAAACCACTGCTCTGTTTTATATAACACAGAGGACTTAAGGATTCACTTTTTTTTTTCCATTAGAAAGAACCCTGATCTGTTTTTGAGACAAAACACACTCTATATGTGGGAATTTCATTGGCTTATCTCTATATGAACAAGGAAGAGGCCATCTGCTCAGCTAAGAAACTTGTTTGGCAACTTAATTTTCATCGGTTTCTGTTAACCCAAACCTTTGCTAGGGGGTTTTCAAAGAATACAAATCTGCCTTGATTAACAGCATAGGGTTCCCATACCCTACATCTTTATCAAAGACCATATCTTTCAGCTGCCCAACTTTCTACCAAAGCCAGACTACAAGATAAAAAGTTTCGCAGAAGATTGCACAAAGCCCCCAAACTTTCACTTTTCCATCTTTCTCAAATTTTCTATATTAAGTGAGGTATAATTCACCTGATGTAAAACTAATCATTTTAAAGTGCACAACCCAGTGGCATCTAGGGTCTTCATGATATTGTGCAGCCATCACATCTGTCTAGTTCCAACATATTTTCATTACCCCAAAAAGAAACTCGATAAGCAGTCATTCCTCTTTCTCCTCCAATCCCTTGCAACCACTAATTGACAACCACTAATCTGCTTTCTGTCTCTATTTTTGTATATTTCATAGAAATGGAATTACACAATAGGTGATGTTTCCTTCTTCTTTTGCTTGGCATCATGTTTTTATTTTTTTAAGATTTTATTTATTAATTTATTTGAGAAAGAATGAAAGTGAGAAAGAGATCACAGAGGGAGAGGGAGAGGGAGAAGCAGACTCCCCATTGAGCAGGAACCCGACACAGGTCTCAAACCCAGATCCTGAGATCATGACCTGAGCCAAAGGCAGACCCTTAACTGACTGAGACACCTAGGTGCCCCTGACATAATGTTTTTATGGTCCATCCATGTTGTGGCATGTGTCAGAACTTCATTACTTTTGTGACAGGATAATGTTTCATTTTAGGAATCTACCACATTTCATTCCTCTGTTCATCTGTTGATGAACACTTAAGTTGTTTCTACCTTTTGCTCATTGTGAATAGTGCTGCCATGAGCATTCACATACAAGTTTTCCTATGAATACCCGTTTTCAATTATTTTGGACTTATACATATGAGTGGAGTTGCTGAGTCACACACATACATGTATATGTTCTTGAGAGACTCTCTAATTTCAATTTATTTTTAGAAGACACAAAATAAATAAATCATGAGAACCTTTCCCTTACCTCCTGATAACCAGAGGATCACTATAAATGATAAATAATATTTTAACCTTATGCAACATTTGTCTTCCTGTCACTTTGTCTCCTTTTTGTATATTTTTCCTCTTTTTGGAAGCAACTGCTCACCCACCAACTCTGTCTAATCCCTACATGCAACACCTTACCCTTTCAACTCCCCCACTCACACACTGTCCTCATACTGCATCTCCTCCCTCAAACATCCTATGCTTTTGGCCTTATTAATACCTGCCTTCTCTATAAAATGCACCCTTGTTTCTTGAATCCCATGCCTTCCAGACCTGGCTAAGTAATTAATGTAATGATTAATAAATTTGAAATACAGGCTTATATTGTCACAGCTTATATGTCTTATCCCACATAGGAAACATATACATTTAACAAGTATTTTCAAAGTCCTGTTTAAAAATAAGAAAATTGGGGCATATCAGACACCATGGCAGATGAAGTGAAGAAGATATTTTAAAATAAGAGTAGCTGAGCCTGCCCCAACACGCCTCAGAGAACGCCAATCTGCAGCCTTCTGCTCCTTCCCTATGAAAAGTTAGACCTAATTGGAATATTTGCATGCATGAAGCGAAGAATCTCTTAAACTTCTTGACAACATCTGTGAGATCCAAAGGTGCCCCTGCAATCCATTTGGGAACGATAGATTTCAGAAACTGTATTTCAAAACAATACAGTTGAAACTACATACAGTTTATAATTATACTTCTCAGATCCATTGTTTGTGCAAAGCTCCAGTGGAAAGAGCTTTAGAACTGCAAAATATCTTAATTAGCATTATCATTGCTGAGAAATTAATAAACTTTGTGTTTTTATTGTCCACGGGAATAATTAAAGTGGAGAAGGCTACAGCTAACTACTCATGAAGATAAATATTACTATATGTGCATTTGCAGTTATGTCAAAAAGTGGAACTTGGGTTTCTAATCTTTAATTCCCTCTCTTCTTCCTTCCACCATCTCTATCGGTGCAGAACATGCTAGCCCACATCCTTCCTTTGTGCAGAGGAGGTCACCCCCTCCGTCCCCTTTTGGGTATGTAGAAATCTCCATGGGCTATTCTGAGTCTTGAGTTAGCATCCAGGCTTACTAGAACTAGAATAGGGAAACTCCTGCCAGAAACTTTCACCCAATGATAGAGGGGAAATCATACCTGATACCAAGAGCCCATCACAGCTACTGTGCCCCCAGGAGCCCTGCCAAACCAATGCAATTGGCTGCAATAAATTACATAGCAGACTCGTGGCGATAGTATTAGGAACCTTAAACTCAGCGGCAAGGCCAGATTGCAGTTCCACTGGTTTTAAGAATCCTGCCCCTATTAAACTGGCCCAGAATAACCTCTCTCTCTGTCCTAAACTGTCAATGCATTTCTTACACTATGTCTCAGACCTTGGCAGATATGCCTTAGTATTCTTTTTATTTCATTTCTCCTAACAGTTTGAGAGTATCATACCTTCTAGTTTTAATTTACCCTATTTTGGCCAGTGTATCTGGCATAGTGTTATTAAATGCAAGCTCAATAATGATTGATTGATTATTGATTATACATGCATGTATCTGTGTGAGATAGGAAATGTGTGAATCATAAGGATGTGTTAGTACATGAGACAATGTATCTTAAATAATCTGAGCTATAACCTCATTCTAAATTCAAAGTTTTAATTCATCATAAATTGCAGAATGCTATGTCAGTAGTTTATATATATTTTAGACTTCCATGTACTTCAAATGCACAACACAGAAAAGCCATTCTCATGCAACTCAGAAGCCCTACCTTTGTATAATTGGTGAATAACCAACCATATATTGTCGTATCAAAGCTGTGATGCTTTCTTGTCCCAGTGCAATTTGAAATTGCCTTTTGGGGGAAGGAGTCTGGCTTTTTAAGAGTGAGGATTAGGTATGGGTATAAAACTGGAATTCTGTGTATACTAGCAAAGGACACTGTATGGTAAAGTTCAAGCCTCCATCCAAAAGGTTCAGTGCTGACTACAAGTGAATCATAGGAAAAACATTTTCTCCAGGTAGAAAAAGGACATTATTCTCTTCAGATAAGCACACAGCTTTGGTTTTCATAGCCACAGGATGACTGAACTTTAACTAGTCCTCCCCTCCCCTACTGCCCCTCCCAGCCCAGCAAGAGCACCAAACAGTGTGCCAGTGGGGGTCCTGGCCTCAGAATGGGGAGATTAACCCCCACCTTGCCTGATGCCCAGCTACTTCCCTTGTGTTATTGCCCCACTTTATTTTTTTTTTAATTTTTATTTATTTATGATAGTCACAGAGAGAGAGAGAGGCAGAGACATAGGCAGAGGGAGAAGCAGGCTCCATGCACCGGGAGCCTGATGTGGGATTCGATCCGGGGTCTCCAGGATCGTGCCCTGGGCCAAAGGCAGGCGCCAAACCGCTGCGCCACCCAGGGATCCCCCCACTTTATTTTATACCTTTTCATTCCTTCAAGAAGGACACCTCAAGATTCCAGTCAATTTGTTTTCATGCCTGTTTCCGGTTTCTGGGACATATCTGACACAGCAGCTACTTTGAAAACATGCTTGGTATTTCATCTGACCCTCAGTTGTGATTTGCCCTTGAAATGCAGTCCCAGTTCCGTACCCTCTCTAGTTCTCCACTGGCAGCATCACATATGGCAGCCAGCAGTCACATATGGCTATCGAGTCCTTGAAATGTGTCTGGTCTCAATTGACAAGTGCTCTTGCCTTAAAATAACACAGGGACTTGGTGTGAAAACTTTAAAATATCCGGATAATTTTTACATCAATCCCAACTGTAATATTTTGACTGCGTGGGGTAATCAAATATTATTAAAATTAATTTTGCCTGTTTTATTTTTTACCTTTTAAATGTGGCTAATGTTTGTTGCTGTTTTTTTTTCCATTTTGTGACCACAAAATTTTCAGTGACCCTTTCAGGACCTACATTATCTTTCTCTTGGGCAGCATTGCCCTAGGACCTAAGCAGTAAATCTCAAATTCTGTTCAATGTATCACCTCCATCAGAATCAGGGGTACTTGTTACTAATTTAGACAACCAGGCTCCCTACCAGACTTACAAAAAGTCATCTTGAGGAATGATGCCCTGGAATCTGCATTTTAACTGGCTCCTGCTGTAATTCTCCTGCCCGACAAAGTCTGAGGTCAACTGCCTCAGAATCAGCCTCAGATACTATTTCATTTCCTCTCTGCTGGTCACAAGGGAAGCAGAATGATGAGTCCAGAAATAGAACATTAAAAAGACAAAACAGCCTTTATCTCTTTAAGCCTACCCATCTAGGGACTGGATACATGAGATGCCCTACAAAGGAGTTTGATGCTGAGACGTATTGAAGTCCCAAAGCAACAGAGCTGAATTAGTTTGCCCTGAAATGCTTCCAACTCTAAGCATGGAGGCAATGTATGTATGTATGCAGGTGGCAAGCAGGAGGGACTAGTGGCTGTGTGCACAGGCTTTGGAGTCAGACAGGTTTGGATTCAGGTCTCTGCCCCTCCACTCAAGGGCTGTTTATCCTGGGAATGACACCTTCACTTCTGAGGGTCCATGTTTTTATTAGCAAAGCAGAGAGAATAATGTCTACCTCATAGCTCATTGTGAGATTTAAATTAAATAATGTAAAAAAAATGCCAGACACATACATAGTAAACACTCAAAAACCTTAACAAGTTTTATTATTAACAACGTAGGCTGCAAGATGAATTTCCTCGTTTAGTCTTAAAGATAAAAATGTGACTAAATATTATTAGAATAAACATCACTTAACTATTGATATTCATGATGAAGATAGAATACCTAGATATTTATGTTTTTAAAATTGTGCAATTGTTTTAAGCTTAGCAATTAGAAACTGAGTATATTCTGTGCTTTATTGTTTCCATAAAATTTCTTAATTGAAAGGCATAACTAAATGATTCTTGTATTAAATTCAATTTTATTTACCCATGGTTATGAGGCCTCACTATCCAAGCCATGGAGACATTTCCAGTCCCACTCTTCATCTGGAATCAATTACCAAAATTTTAGGCAAGTCTCTGGAAAAAAACAGCATCTAAAAATGTAATCTTGCTAATTAAGAACAGCAACAAACATTATTGTATATTTAAAGGAACACAAATCTACTTGTACATTTAAAAAAAATGCAGTAACATCCAACCCAATTTGAATCTCAATTTCCCTTGATCTCAATTGAAGTATAATACCCACAAATGATACATCTTTCCTCTTTGGTCTAGATCAGCATTGTGATGGAAGTATCAAATTGATCAAAGTGGCAAGAGTTGTGGGACTGTAAAACATAGACATAAGGCTAACAGAAAAACAGAAGATTACTAATGGAAGTAAAAGAATGAGTTCCAGGAAAAACTACAGGTCAACTGTGGCCATGGGACAGTAGTCAGGGTAAAGATGAGAATGTGGGGGGAAGATGGAATGGAGTGAAACCAGGTTGATGGTATTAAGTCTAAAATGTTTAACTTAATTTAATTTAATTTTTTTATTTTTTTAATAAATTTATTTTTTATTGGTGTTCAATTTAAAAACACAAAATAACACCCAGTGCTCATCCCGTCAAGTGCCCCCCTCAGTGCCCGTCACCCAGTCACCCCAACCCCCCATCCTCCTCCCCTTCCACCACCCCTAGTTCATTTCCCAGAGTTAGAATTCTTTATGTTCTGTCTCCCTTTCTGATATTTCCCACACATTTCTTCCCCCTTCCCTTCTATTCCCTTTCACTATTATTTATATTCCCCAAATGAATGAGAACATACACTGTTTGTCCTTCTCCGACTGACTTACTTCACTCAGCATAATACCCTCCAGTTCCATCCACGTTGACGCAAATGGTGGGTATTTGTCATTTCTAATGGCTGAGGAATATTCCATTGTATACATAAACCACATCTTCTGTATCCATTCATCTTTCGATGGACACCGAGGCTCCTTCCACAGTGTGGCTATTGTGGCCATTGCTGCTAGAAACATCGGGGTGCAGGTGTCCCGGTATTTCACTGCATCTGTATCTTTGGGGTAAATCCCCAACAGTACAATTGCTGGGTCGTAGGGTGGGTCTATTTTTAACTCTTTGAGGAACCTCCACACAGTTTTCCAGAGTGGCTGCACCAGTTCACATTCCCACCAACAGTGCAAGAGGGTTCCCTTTTCTCCGCACCCTCTCCAACATTTGTTGTTTCCTGCCTTGTTAATTTTCCCCATTCTCACTGGTGTGAGGTGGTATCTCATTGTGGTTTTGATTTGTATTTCCCTGATGGCAAGTGATGCAGAGCATTTTCTCATATGCATGTTGGCCATGTCTATGTCTTCCTCTGTGAGATTTCTGTTCATGTCTTTTGCCCATTTCATGATTGGACTGTTTGTTTCTTTGGTGTTGAGTTTAATAAGTTCTTAATAGATCTTGGAAACTAGCCCTTTATATGACATGTCATTTGCAAATATTTTCTCCCATTCTGTAGGTTGTCGTTTAGTTTTGTTGACTATATCCTTTGCTGTGCAAAAGCTTCTTATCTTGATGAAGTCCCAATAGTTCATTTTTGCTTTTGTTTCTTTTGCCTTCATGGATGTATCCTGCAAGAAGTTACTGTGGCTGAGTTCAAAAAGGGTGTTGCCTGTGTTCTCCTCTAGGATTTTGATGGAATCTTGTCTCACATTTAGATCTTTCATCCATAAAATGCTTAATTTTATTGATCTTTTCTAAATATTGTCAATTTTTGGTCAATCAATCAAAAAAATGTTTAATTAATTACACATGCATGGTATTTCTCCCTCTCCTACCTTTAAGTTGCATTTTCAGGCTGCCCAAAGCAAAACTCTTTCTGATTCATTCATGGAATAAATATTTATTTTGCTTATCTCTACTATTTTTCAGGCAATCTAATTAATGCTGAAGACATCACAATTAACAAAACATGGCCCCAACAGAAGATAGTTATTTAAAAACATAGAGTAGTGGGGTGCTTGGATGGCATCTGACTCTTGGTTTCAGCTCAGGTCATGATCTCAGGGTTGGTCTGAGGATCAAGCCCCACATTCAGCTCTGCGCTGAGTGGGAAGTCTACTTGAAGAATCTCTGCCTCTCCCTTTGTCCCTCCCTGAGCCACTCATGCACACTTCTCTCTGTCTAAAATAAATAAATAAATCTTTAAAAAAAAAACAAAAACCATAGAGTAGTGGTGTGAACAAGCACCTGTAGAAGCATAGAAGGGGAGATCTCTGACTCTGTGAAAGAAGGCCAAGCAAGTAAAGATGATATTTGAACTGAGTCCAAGGAAATTCATAAGAAAGACAAAATGAGACAAGTTAGTCTAAACATATGACACAGCAAGTTCCATAACGTGGAGATGAGAAAGATCAGAGTATGTTCAGAGAATGACAAATGGTTCTGTATGGCATCCAGGATATGTGAGGGTGAAGGGGGGACAGGGAAATTAGGGAAGGTAGACACAAGAAAGATTCTGTCATAAGAGGCCTTGCATGTCATGCTAAGGAGAGAAGCTTTATCCCACACCTCTGAAGGAGTATAAGCCAGACAAAAATAAAACATACTTTGCATTTTAAAAGAATCACATTGGTTGCAAGGTGATAATGAATCAGAGAGAAAGGAAAACTGGAGAAGACAGGTTAGTTCGAGATTGTCACAATAATTCAGGAAAGAGATAGTGCCCTAAACTAAACTGACAGGAGGGGAAGGAGGAGAAGAAACTTCTGAGAGATATTTAGCATGTAGCTTGGACATGGAGTAGGTCACCATCACCACCATCTATCCCCTGCCCCCAAAAAACCTAACAATGGAAAGATCATTAAATGAACTGCTCCCCCCCATAGCCAGAATACTCTGTAATTGTCAAAACTGAGCTTTGAAGAGAAAAAGCTAATAAGATTAAGTCAAACAGTAGGTGTAGTTATGTTTTATAAAATGTACTATATAACTGTCGGGAGGGTCCGGAGGAACCCTCACTGTCAAACCTTGTGCCCACACTTCGCAGGTGATGGGTTGATGCAGGATGGGAGTTGCAAAAGAGGAAGACTCTTCACGAGCTTGCATAGAGATTTAAATGTTTAAAACATAGGATTATTATTTGTGTTATATATTTTAAGAGGCAATAAAAAAGAAAATTGTTGTAAATTCAAATTACTTCTGAGAAGAGTGAAGACTTGTTGAGTTTCAAGGAAAACCAACAAGGTATTTCAAAAGAAGATATATAAATTTATTAAACTTTGTGGGTGTTTAATAATTTATTAAAGTTAGAGAAATAGGCAAATTCTTTTTTAAAGATTTTATTTATTTATTTATTTATTTATTTGTTTATTTATTTATTTATTTTAGAGAGAGCGAGAGAATGTGAGTTGAGGGAGAGGCAGAAGAAGAGGGAGAGAGAGAATCTCAAGCACACTCCCCACTGAGCACAGAGCCCAAAGTGGGGCTCAATCTCAGACCCTGAGATCATGACCTGAGCAGAAATCAAGAGTCTCACGCCCAACAGACTATACCACCCAGGCACTCCAGAAACAGGTAAATTCTTAACATATTAATTCTAGAAAGATACAAGTCTCAGGGATTAGGTTTCAAAAGATTTTAAAAGATTGATTTCTTTTAAATCCTATTTTAATCACACTTTTCATGTGTATTCCTTGTTAACAAACTGGAGATTAGACCACGTTGTTTGTGAGATTATTTCGCCCATGAATCATTACCATGATAAATTAGCAGCAGCATATGAAATTGTGGATAGATGAAAGGCTTGTATTCACTTTTCCAAATGCAGCAAAAAGCCATATGTTTCCCATTTAATGGAATGCTGCCCCTTCTGAAATCTTCTGGAGCAAGGAGTCTTTAGCCTGTTTCCCTCACTCAAAGAAGAGGACTCAGGGGGGCATCAATGTGTAGATGCTATGTACACTTTCCTCCTAACATGTTGGATACATGTCAGGAGTTAAAACACAGGCTGGATTTATCACTGCAGGAGTGCATGCAAGTGGAAACATTTCAGAGAAAATGTTCTTCATTATCTTTCTTTCCTGTTTCATGTTTTCTCCTGACTGGCCATGGCAAGCCTGGTAGATAAATATTACCATTTTCTGAATTCATCATCACTGAATCCAAAACTAGATGCAGATTGTTGTTACCATGAAGGTCAGAACATCCCAGACCAGGAGTCTTTTCCAAAAAGATGGCAGTGAGTAGTTAGAGAAGACAAGGAAGAAAAGTTCAGGGGGCACTTGCAACTCACAGAAATCTGGTTTGGCCAACTGGGAGGATGGTGGCACCTACCAATACTAAGGGTGAGCCTGGGGGAGGAACATGTCTGGGGAGAAATCTGAGTTTGAGGTGCTTGTAGCACATCAAAAAGGAGATGCCAAGTCACATTCAGGACTGGAGGTTGAGAAAAATCGGGGAAGATCTATAAATTGATGAATTATTAGATAATGGTTGAAGAAAAGTACATGGATTAAACCTATCAGAATTGCTTCCAAAATGGAAGAGGGAAGAAAAACATGGATCAATTTCTTTTCTTCTCTAATCTGCAAAAGTAGGACACCCATTCCGGGTAGATGCTGTTGACTGACAACCAAAAACAAAATTATCATTTTTTATTTTCAAATTGTTTACCATGGAGATTTTGAAAGAATTCTTCAAAACAATCTAGTATATGTGTATTAGAATCTCTGGGCAATATGTTCTTAGGAAGAAAATATTGTCTTATGCTTGGCAAGGCATGATTACTGTAGAAAAATGTCTATGAATATCTAGCAGACAACTTTTAGTTTTAGATATCTACTCTAGCAGAAACGTAACAATGGCATACTCTCAGGAGCATAAAGACATTCACAAGTATCCTTAAGTGCCTATAACTCCAATTAAGTTTCTAATATAAGCACTGTCCTGCTACAATCCTAAAAATAAATAAATAAATAAAAAATAAAAAAGCACAAGCAGTGTGATCATATAAAGACAAGGTACAGTTTAAGCTATAAGAAGCAAACAATTCCAACGTCAATATATTAACCAGAAATCACAGACTTATCCTCCTAGAAATTTAAGTGTCTTCATGCAAAAACAGCCAAAGAACTGTCTCTTCCAATGCAGTAACTATGTTGCAGAGGACGTATTCTTAAAAATTATTTGCAAACAAATAAAAGTTTAAAATCTTTACAGTCTCCAAAAAAAAAAAAAAAAAAGAAAGGAAAAAAAAGAAATTTGGGGATGAGAAGCATGACTGCTTTTAGATATTTCTCTATGCAATCCTGTAAGATAGGTTTCCTGGAAAATGCTGTCAGGTTTTGGAATTGTTCTAAACACAAACAGAAGGAAAAGGCTAAGGTTGTGCTGTTGCAGACTTTTCTACCACCAGGGATCAAGATTCATTTCTGGTCCAGTCTTCAGAGGAAGATGACATTGTGGTGAAGAACAAGTTGAAATAGAGTCTAAAGTTTTCCTTTCTCTCTTGCCTGACCAACCATGGGCTTAGGAGGCAAGCTACAGGAGGTAAATCAGTGTCTAGCTTTTGGGAAAAAAAAATCTGATGTTGGGTGGTTCTAATTAAAGTCCCCAAAGAAGCTAATTTCACAGAGCTTAAAATCACACTAAAAATATCCTTTTGAGACTTTTCTTCCTTGACAGCTTGAAATTACTACAAAATATTTGGTATGGCACAACACATTTTTGCAAATAACAGTAAACATAGACATATTTTATTAACTAATAACAGACTCTAATATGTTTAAGCAGCCAACTACTGTCTTCCATTTTCTTCATGTCAAAAGAAAGAAACAGAGATGTTGGTGAAGATTTGTGCTTTTCATGAACAAAAATTTATGATAATCTTTGCATTAGTAGAAAACAAGTTTCTTGGTAAGTCCCAGTTAAAGAGACAAAATACAAGCAAGGCTAGTCCAAAGAGAGCAATGTCATAAGAGGTTGTCTATGCGTATGTGAGTGTGTACACATGCAAGCATTATTTCCACATTCTTGCCCTTGCTCTGGGGATGCTGTGAGAGAGACAGAGTCAGGAACAGAAAAGAAGCAGGGGACAGCATGAGGCATGGCATGTGATCATTCTCTCTGACACTCCCTTTTGGAGAAGGCAACATTGGTTTTTGGATATGGAGGCAGAAAGCTGTACTTGCATTTACTGTATACCTAAGTGCTCAAAGCCCACTTATGAATGGTGGCAAGAGCCTGGATTTGCTATGGAAAGGCCTGTCTTCTAATCCCAAGTTCTCTGAGCTTCAGCAGCCACACCTGTAAATCAAGGAAATGAATACTATTTGTATGATTGATTTTAGGCATGTAAATATTTGGTAAAGTGCCATGAGGAGTTACTGTCATGTCTTTGTGGACAGAAATTATAAGTCTTGAAGGTCAGGGTCACACTCATAAAGTTCTTGTACTACACTGGGCTGCACAGAGGTGCCTGCCTGGGCCTTAAAATGAGTACAGATAATGTGGGGTTTTGCATGTGTCTATATTTAACTCTTCATGCTTAAAAAAAGAGAAAAAGAGAGAGGGAAAACAGTGTGTACCATTTCTAAGAAATCATAATGGTTCAGCCATGAATATCTGTGGTGATCAGATGTCCCAACAGCTGTCACAAAAAAATGTCACTGGACCCTGCGGCAACTCACAATCTAGTGTGGCTCCTGCCTGGAATACACCAGGTGACAATGTTTCAGTTAATGCCACACAGTCCCCAAGTAAAGTATTAAAATGAAGCCACAAGGGACGTAAAACTCTGAGTGTAGAACTATTGGGACTTCATCAAAATAAAAAGCTGTTGCATAGCAAAGGAAACAGTTGACAAAACCAAGAGACAACCTACAGAATGGGAGAAGATATTTGCAAATGACATCAGATAAAGGGCTAGTATCCAAGATCTATAAAGAACTTATCAAACTCAACACCCAAAGAACAAATAATCCAATCAAGAAATGGGCAGAAAACATGAACAGACATTTCTCCAAAGAAGACATACAAATGGCCAACAGACACATGAAAAAATGCTCTCAACAGCACTCAACATCAGGGAAATACCAATCAAACCCACAATGAGGGACCACCTCATACCTGTCAGAAGGGCTAAAATTAACAAGTCAGGAAATGACAGATGTTGGCAAGGATGTGGAGAAAGGGAAACCCTCATACACTGCTGGTGAGAATGCAAGCTGGCACGGCCAGTCTGGAAAACAGTATGGAGGTTCCTCAAAAAGATGAAAATAGAGCTACCCTATGACCCAGCAATTGCATTACTGAGTACTTACTCCAAAGATACAAATGTAGTGATCCTCCACCTCAACGTTTATAGCAACAAGGTCCACAATAGCCAAGTTATGAAAAGAGTCCAGATGTCTATCAACAGATGAATCAATAAAGGAGATGTAGTGTGTGTGTGTATATATATATATATATATATATATACACACACATATATATATATAATATTCCATTGTATATATATGCAATGGAATATTACTCAGCCATCAAAAAATAAAGTCTTGCCTTTTGCAACGATGTGGCTGGAACTAGAAGATGTTATTCTAAGTGAAATAAGTCAATCAGAGAAAGACAATTATCATATGATCTCACTCATCTGTGGAATTTCAGAAATAGGATCATAGGTGAAGAGAGGAAAAAAAATAAAACAAGACAAAATCAGAGAGGGCGATAAACCATAAGGTACTCTTAATCATAGGAAACAAACTGAGGCTTGCTGGAGAGGACAGAATGTAGTGGGAGGATGGGGCATTAAGGAGGGCATGGGATGTAAGGAGCACTGGGTGTTATATAAGACTGATGAATCTCTGATCTGACCTCTATTTCTAAAATCAATAATGCATTATATGTTAATTAAGTGAATTTAAATGTAAAAAATTAATTAAAAATTAAATTTAAAAGAAGGTACCTAATCTAGTCTAGGGCTGTGGAGGGACCAGATGGACCCAGAGACTTCCTGAACCTTGGGAAAGATATGGTTAGATCCTGAACTGGGTACTCACCTTAAGATATGACTCTTCGCCTTGGTTTCATGCTCACGAATCTCTAAGAGAACTCACAGTCACCAACATGAGAACTGTTCTATCATTTAGGGTGCTTGTAGTAACAGGAATTCCTCCTCAAATTGATTTTAGGGTTAAAAAAGAAAAAAGAACTTGGCACCGTAACTGGAAAACAAAAACAAAAAAACAAAGTTGGAATACTTCAGGACAACATTGCCTAAGGCTCAAATATTGTTACCAGTTTTCAATTCTCCTCCATGTATCTTTCATTCATGATGGTTTTATTTTCAGCAAGACACAAGTTTACACAGAACCTTCGCACTTTATTTCCTCACTTTCAAATTCAATGGAAAAGAGCAAAAGTATCTTTCCCAGGAGTAGCCAAAATCTCCTTGCTTCTCTTTGAGTCTGAATCATTTGCTCAACTCTGAACTACCTAATCATGGATTGCCTCCAGGACCTTGAGGCTGGGGTTCCCCGACCGAGGGGTCCTCAGAGAAGTTAGGGGAAACCTCCAATGAATCTAGTGTAGACAAACACAAAGCTTTATAAATATAGAAGTATCAGAATACTAGTCATGTACTTTGGTCTACTGATGAACTTTAAGTCTCGCATCCTCTGATATCATTGAGGCATAATTATTTTTAATATTATGATATTGAAATTTCTTTTATAGATAACATATGGTTCAGAACTAGAGAAGTCATTATAAAAAGCCTTGCAAAATAGATGTAAATATTTCACTTATTTGCCTAGAAACATACATCTCAGGCTCATTTTTTTGTTTGTCTTAACATCTGATCCTCAAAAATCCTCCCATTAAATCAGCATTAAAAGTCAACAAAATTATTAAACCTTCATCTGTTTATTGAAACAAATTTCAAAATTTAATCTCCCATTTCATACTAAGTCTCTAGTGGTCTACTTGCTGTAAACATTGATTAAATGCAGTCTGGAAAGAAGAAATAAATTGGCTAGGGTACAGACAATTGAGAGAATGTAGGACACATTTCCAAAGCAAGTAATTACTTATAATGACGATTTCTTTAAATATTTACATAATTGGTAATTGATGGATTATTTTATGCATTATCTTATGTCATATAATATTCCGGTGGCAGACAATTGTTGCTTTTTAAGATTACTATATTTTAGATGTCTACCCAAGTAATTATTTTTTAACTGAGTTAATATAATGTGACCCAATTTAAACAATAATCTAAAAAACAGAGGGATGTTTCAGATTCTAGAAAATTCTAGCCTAAGCCCCATTTTCACTCTCCCAAATCTTTAGTTACCATTTTACATAAGGGAATCAAAAATCTATTTCTATTTAATTTCAACTTCATTCCATTTCCAGCTGAATTCTGGGCTGCTCCACCTAGGCAACTTACTTGAAGCTCAAACTCAAAATATAGATACAAAGTTAATTGATCATATTTTATGCAAGGTAAGTCTCCTGATTCTGTGATCTCTAGTGTTGGTACTTCATCTTTCCAGACAACTGGGTTCTTATTTATCTTTGATTCTTCTTTCCCTTCCTCACCATCAAATGGTTGTCAAGTCCAAGGAAAATGTTTCTGACATATCTTCCAAATATTTACTCCAGCAATCCTTAGAGAGATGAAATGTGGAATGCAGCATGTTGTTTTTATTATATGAAATTTACAAATATTTGACAAGAGTAAGAAACTTGGAGAACATGTACTTATCTTGCTGTATAGGCTACTTCACTCTAAAATGTAGTTTTATAGAAATATAATTCTAGATTTAGTAATGTCCTTAATGATCTGAATCTGTTCAATAGGCTGGAAAATGAAAGCAGTCCAGATCATTCATGTCCTTATCAGAAATATTTATAGAACTTTATTTTAGAGTCATACTTGTACCTCCAGGCACATCATACAATAGTAGTATCTGATGAGTTTATATTTGCATGCAGACCCAACTAACAAGTTCCTATTAAATTTTGGGGACGAAAATTTGTTACTACCTTTCCTCAAATTCATGTTAAAATTAATAAGAAATTATTTCAAAAAATGCCTTTGAGTTTTGATGATTTGAGAAAATTTTACCAAAAAGTCAAGAATTCTTCTATTAATATACTAATAATTTTACTGGGGTTCTGAGAGCAAGTTTCTTTAACTCTTAAGTAATGTCATACAATCATAATTCCCTTGTGATTTAACTTGATTAGATTCCTGAGGTACAATGGCATGAGAGCAAAATTAATCTTTTTGGTCTTCTTGATCTGAAGAAACCCTAAAGTATATGAAATAGATGGGAAGAGGCTTTGGCTGGCCTGAACACTTGATCAGCTCGTGTGGACTCCCCATTTGTTCAGTTAATAAGAGCTTATCCAGCAGCTAACACCTAGCAGGAATTGGGTTAGATATGGCAAAACCCAGCTCAGTGAAGAAGAGGTTGTGGCTACCTTCACACAGCTCAACTATGACCCCTCATTTTTTTCACTTTCTATCATCCCATAAGGATACAAAATTTCTTTTTCTTCTTCTATCAGAGGAGTAATTGAGACTATTACTCAAGCATATATAAAGCAGGAGAGTAAATGTGGCCATGGGGACAAAATTGAAAAACTGAAGAAGGAATCACAAGGGCTTGGAGCTTCTTGGAGGAAAGGATATTTGACTGTAGAATGCAATTAGATGTAAGTCTGTTTCTTATAAGGCATCAATTTTATATTTTATGTATTATTTCATATTTGTATTTTATTTACATGTATATAGACTCCTTACCCACATTTAGTTATAATTCAAAGTCACCTCATAAAACTCTAAACACATATTTAGGAATATTTTCAAAATTAGTTTCATATTATCCTTTTGGATGATTTGCCAATGCACAATGGGTAGAAAGATGGTCAACCTGGATCAGATAAACTGCTTTACTATTGCTGCTTCAAAATGCAGAATAATGGGCAACTTCAATTCACTACCACTGCATCTTATACAATATTTAACAGTGAGCCCTTGAAGGGCTGAGTTTTCATCTGTCCTCCAATCCCAACCCTCTCCCCACAAATTCTTGGTCCATGGGAGGCATTCAGGATTGAAAGAGGACAGAAACAGGATGTCACCTAGATAATCACTGGTATTACCATTTACATAGAAATACATTCATAGATTCATTCTACAACTAGTGTTTTTAGCATTTTGTTCAAAAATAGTTATTTAATTTGAGTAACTACTGAGAAAGAATGCCAGATTGAGTAACTTGCATTAAAAAATGGAAACTCATCTTAATTTTTGGTGTTGTTATAAACTCAAACAACTTTCCATAAAATAAGTGTCCTCTTGGTGAAGGAATTCAAATACTTTTTTTATTGCATACTCAGTGAACCATCCTTGATGTAAAATTAATGATTAGATATATAAATAAATAGATTTCTAAATATATATTTATATATGTTTTATATATATCATTGCATATCTTAAAACTTTACCTAACAACTAAACTTTATATTTATTATTAATAATCTGTTATATATTATTGAACCATGTATGTAAATGTATACATTTTACATTTTAATTAATTAATATAATATAAAACATCTAAAATATATTATTTTATTATAAAGAACTTAATACATATAATAGATATTAAGTTTAATAAAAACGTAACACTTAAAAATACGGGATGCCTGGGTGGCTCAGTCTGTTAAGCATCTGACTTTAGCTCAGGTCATGGATCTCAGAGTCCTGGGACTAGGCCCTGCACTGGGCTCCCTGCTAACTGGAGAGTCTGCTTCTCCCTTTCCCTCTGTTGCTCCCCTTCCTTGTGCGTGCGCTCTCTCTTTTTCTCTGTCAAATAAATAAAATCTTTTTAAAAAACACTTAAAAATACATAATTTCTATTAAGGATATTAAATACATGCAGAACAAAATTAATAGCACCAAATTAATAAGCACTAAGAGTTTGTACTCCAACTACACTTTATAGGTCTGTTGTTTCCAGGGTCAGTGGAAAGAACACCGTATCACTTGCAATTCTCCCCATACACTTATATATCACTTACTCAAAAGTTTCAAAATTTCAGAACACAGTAATCTTGATTTTGTTTTTGTTTTGTTTTTTTTTCCTCAAGTGCAATACCTACAGAATACAGAAGGGGAAAGTTTTCCCTGCTTAGCTATCTGATATTTCATCCTGCAAAGAATACAATACACAAGTGAGGGAATTGATATTTTGCTCTGTTCATGGAATTTTCCAGTGTAGGATGTGGGGGGAGTAAACTTCTATTTCTCCTCAACCAGGATCAATACATGTATTCTTTTGCCACTGCTATGGAGAAAAACCAATTCAAATAGCACTGAAAGCAGAAGAGTAAAAATAATTGATATAAGTTTTGTTGATGCATACTTTGAATCTTTTGGTCATGAATTGCATGGTCTTCATTTGGTCTCCATTTGCATATATGATTCAAAGCATATTTTTAAAGATTACATTCAGTTTTAGTTACTTCATTGTGTCCTAAAAGTAAAATCACTAGCAAAAAAGTGAACTTAGTTTTAGCTTTTATGATATTCAATATTTTTTGATTACTAATGACACAGTTTGGAAGCTTGATGTTCTTTCTGAATTCTCACATTTTGACAAATGGATGGGCTGCTAAAGAGAGTGGAAGGGATTCACAGATTCCAGAACTTCTGCACCTGGGTAGTAAGGCCCTCCTAAAACACAGAAAAACAGAGGAGAGAAGAACGAAATACACCTCTGATTAAATACCAGCCTTTAGTGTCTACATGAATCCAAAAAACATCAGAAAAATGGATGTAATCAAGCAATAGTCAATTGTGAATATCTAAAAATGTCAAAGGTCTGAGATATTTTGGTCCCTTGCTTCCTCAGAGAACAGGATGATCAAACACCTTATTTGTTGTTATAAGAACAAAAAACTAGAAGATTAAATTATTTATTTTTAGTCTGTTTGTAATTGTTTTACATAAATAGAGCCCTGCTCTGTTTTGAAAAGTGGGAAAAAAATTCAGTATCATCAAATAAGACTTACCCCTGAAAAAGTCATCTCCATAATGGCAAAGATCTCTGCTTCTAACAGCGTGATAAAGTCCATCTGTAAACCATTGTTGATGGTTTACCTGGAGACAAAGAACAACAGGATGGGTCACCGGTATGAGTGGCGCAGGGGCCTTTAGGCAAATTGCTTGGCCTGTCACATTTCATTTTAGAATTAGATTTCTTATATTAGACCCATGCAATTATTCTCTTTGCCAATAACAATATGTTTCTCCCTTCATTTGCAGTAGTTATGTGAGTACTAGTCAGGTTCTAGGTAATTTCTGAACTCAAAAATCCATTTACTGAATTGAATATAGTATGAATTTACATGATGTCAAATAACACACTTGACTGAACTGTTATCCATTCCACCTGTTCAGAGGCACTTAGAAGCAGTCCAAATGTCTCTATTAAGAATACTCTCATACCAGAATACACCACATTAGAAAGTTTGAAGCAGGTGTTACTGGTTTTATTAGTAATTCAAAGACTTGTACACCCATAATACTTCATGTGGAAGACAATGGAGCCAAACTAAAGCGGCTGGACCCTATCTCCATGGTGATGACTTTTTGGTATTGAACACCAGTTGTATAATGTTGAGCAGAAAAAAAAAAAAAAAAGCCATACCAAATAAACACAAAATAACAGAAGCCTATAAAAAATGTTATCAGGACAGAAGGCCTGAGGGAACAATCCAAGAGTATGTCAAAGGATGAGTGACCGGGATCCCTGGGTGGCGCAGTGGTTTAGCGCCTGCCTTTGACCCAGGGCGCGATCCTGGAGACCCGGAATCGAATCCCACGTCGGGCTCCCGGTGCATGGAGCCTGCTTCTCCCTCTGCCTGTGTCTCTGCCTCTCTCTCTCTCTGTGACTATCAAAGATAAAAAAAAAAAAAAAAAAAAAAGGATGAGTGACCACCAGGGGTGAGAGAAGTCTGAGGATGAGGAGACAGTGTGACCAATGCACAGAGGTGTTGAGTCATGTGCTGGGAGGGCCAGAGGGGCATTGCATGGCCATGACGTGGTGGTAGAGAGCCTGGGAAGGTAGGAAGAATTGGATCTGGAGGTGTGGAGAACTATATGTTGAGGAGAATATGTTTAAGACTAGTTTGAAAACTGCTTAGTAAATTATGAAGCAGGAAACTTCCATGGCCTAACTTTTATTCATAATATAAATAATGGACTGCCTGTTAAAGATTAAAAAGCTTTGGGGAATCTTTCCATAGTCCTAGTGAAAAATAAAAAGAAACAAATTATTCATTTCTAAAAGCATGTGAATAACACTGCCTACATGTCACTCATTCATTGGGCTTTATTATGCACCAGTAACTGTGTGTCAAATGCAGTACTTATTGTTTTTAAGACCGTGAGGTCACAGCAGTTGAATGAGGGTTGAAAATGTTAGCTTAGGCTACCATCCCAGGGGTGAACAACAGCCACAAACACAGCCCCCAGAAAAAATTAAACAAAAAGACACATAAGTATATATTTACAAATTATTGAGTGTTGCAAACTTCATTTGCAACTGAAAGAATGTGTGTATCCTGAAAGAATATAATGGAGGGTCTCTACTCCAAGCCAGAGGAGAGGAGAGACTTCTCTGTGAAGATGTCATTTTTCTATGCACAGAGGGAAAAGAAAGAATAAACCACATGTTAAGGACCCCGCAGGGGAGGATAAAAGAAGAATGTTGGAAATGCTGCAGAGATTAAGAGTGAGTTATACTAAGAAGACACTAACCAGTTAGAAAGTAAAAAGTTATTTTCCATACTATCCAGAAATCATGCTCATTGGTTTTAACTCAAAGGAGTTGAAAACATGTCCATGCAAAACTTCCACCTGGATGTTTATAGAAGTTGTATTCATAATTGTCAAAACTTGGAAGCAACCAAGATGTCCTTGAGTGGGTGAATGGATAAATATGCTGGTACAACCAGATGATGGAATATTATTCATTGCGGAAAAGAAATGAGCTATCAAGCCATGAAAAGACATGGATGAAACTTAAATGCATATTATTAAGTGGAAGAAGCCAGTACAAAAAGTCTACATACATTCTGATTCCGACTATAGGACATTCTGGAAAAGGCAAAAGTATGGAGATAGTAGAATGATCAGTGATTTCCAGGAGTGGTGGGGGGTGGGGTGGGGAGGGTAAGGAGATGAATAATGAAGCATGGACTATATATAGGGCAGTGAAAATACTTTGCATGATACTATGATGGTGGATACATGTCATTATACACTTGTCCAAACCCATAGAAGGTACCACACCAAGAGTGAACCCTAATGGAAAGTGTGGACTTTGGGTGATAACAATGTGTCAGTGTAGGTTCCCCAATTGTAACACATATACTGCTCTAGGGATGTTGGTAATGGAAAGAGTGCAAATGTATGAGGGCAAAGGGAATATGGGATATGTACTTCTCTCGATTTTGCTGTAAACTTAAAATTTCTCTAAAAAAATAGTCTTTTTTTAAAAAAATATTTTGGCGCACAGAAGAGATAAAAGACACAGGGAGGAAATTAACATTTCCTGAAGACCTATTTTGCTCCACAAACTAAGACTAGAAGCTCTAGACCAGTGAGGTTAACAGAGGTGAAGGGCAGCTGAGAACAGTAACTAAGGCCCGTCTTCAAAACCTTGAGCAATTTCATGAAGAAAAGGGAGAAATGGCAGAGGCTGAGCCAAGGCAACATTGTAGGAGACCAGAGCATGTTGATATGGCAAGGGAGAGGGCAAATAGAAAGAAACAAAGAAATAAGAGAAGAAAAATATTTAGTAATAGATAAAGTCTCTGAAGCCTTAAAACTAACATTTGGGAGGTTTTTATTATTACTAGTACCATTTTAGCATAAGGAAATTGAGGTGCTAAGATTTAAGTGACTCTGAACATCAAATGAGCAATATCATGTGATTCACAGCCTTATTTGCTGAATGCTTTATGCAAACTCTGACTTTTTATCCTTAAATATATTTCTTAGTCATTCATTCAAACAAACAAACAAACAACAACAACAAAACCTTCTCTATTGGTTTAGGTCCCAGAGTTCACAATGTCTTATCCATATAGACCTCTGAGAGCATCTCTGAGCCAGGGATACATCAATAGAATGCCTAGAAAGCCACGGAAGCCTGACTGCCCCAGGAATTATACCCCACAGGTTGCAAGAGAGTATCCAGTATGTCCCTAATTGCCAAAGCGATCCTGTGTCCAGCCCACATGGTACATGATGAGTACATCTCATGTCTCCCTGATCTCGTGTCTCCCTGACATCTAATGCTCCCTGAAAGCATTACTGGATGGTAATACTTTCTCTAGTATATCTGTCTTAGAAAGCATTTCGTATTCCTATTTGCTGAATGCACAGTCACAATTGACACATTCACTTATTGAAATTGGAGGTCACAATAAATTTCCTGCTCAGCACCATCTTTATACCATATGAAAATTAAATATATTTCTTGGAAAGAGAGAGGCATTTAAAAAATAGGGAGTTGTCACACAAATATTTCTAGTATTCCTGTGAGTGTGCGGTTAATTGAGGATGTCACACAAACTACACCAGTGGGGAAGAAATAACCTAGGGACATTTATCTGTCTGTACTATGCTTTCTCTGCAGCATCCAAAACCACTCTCCCTAGAGAAGGGAAGAAAAATTCCTCCCCACCTCTTTTTTACTAGTCTTCCACCTAAACCTAGCTCACGCTCACTAGAGTAAATAAGTCTGCTACGGTCATTGGTCTTCCCAGCCATCTATGCTAAACTGTTCTGTGCTATTCCAAAAAAGAGCCCAGACTGATGTCCCTAAAAGGTCACAAAGGTCATGGGACAGAATGCCTATCAAGATGCATGGCCAGCCCCCACCCCTAGCAAAACCCAGAAAAATTTTCAAATGCTGCAAACAGTGGATGAATTAACCTGAGAAAGAGACATTGTTTTTCTTGATAACTCTCGCTTTTGCAAAGACTCTCTGACTTTTGGGGAGTGGGGCTAATGGTTAGTAGCAGGATTTGAAAGGAGGAAAAGCCTTTTGTTTTGTATAGCTGTAAAATTGTATTCAGTGGTACCTGCCACTATAGTTAACTGTATTCTTCACTCATCATTCAATTAATATCTAATCCTCTAAGTGCAACATTGTGGAGCAATAGAGGAGGTAATTCAACAAATACAATGGAAAATAACTGGAGAAACAGCAGGTCAAGTGTTCAACATAAAATGCATATCAAATATAAGATTTTGCAAAGGGTAAATTAATTTGCATGCTCTGAAAATTCCATTTTGCAATGAGGCATTAATTTTTTACCTCAGGAGAAAGGTTTCCTGAGAAAATGAAATTTTAAAATACTGCTCATTGTATCTCTCTTTTTTCTCTGTCCTTTTCTCCCCCTTTCACTCTCTGCTCCTCAACAAAACAAGAAAAATAATCAGTATAGGCTTCTGGCAACATAGCGAGAGAAATGTGAGATTGGCCCTTAAGGGAATTTTTATTCTCAAGTGGATGTAAATGTATTCATCAATTCAAAGAAATGCATAGTGTGTTATATACACAATACATTAATAAATAGCCATGCATTAAAAAATAATGAGGTTTTCCACAAAACAACATCCTGTGGTGCGTAGGGTCATAAAAAAAGATACTAAAAGAGGGAGAAAAGATTATGTGTAAAATCTGATTAAAATACAGAAACACTATCATATATGTAAGATGTAATAAATATTTTATTAGTTAACTATAAACAAAAGAACAATTGCAGTAAAATGTAATTAAAAATGTAAAAGTGAAGGATGTGATTTATTTCACTACGATAATATTAATATTACAAATGGCAAGTAAATGGGTATCAAGACTATATTGTAGAAAGAGTGGAAAGAGGCCATTCATTTCTTATAATGAGATTTCATCCTTTTTTTTTTTGATTTACATTTGTTTAAATATTTCAAATCGTGAATGAATAATGTTGCTCTTAAACCTTACACAGCTTAGCACATTCTCAAATTTCCATCAGCCCTTGGACGAGATTTGCATGTTGGCAGGCAGTTTCCAGGCAGAACCACTAATTGTGAAAATAAAGGAAAATTGACTGGCAGAAACCAAGAGTATTTTTAGTGCTTTTGGCTGAATCGGTTTGGCTTTGAGTAGTAACCCCTACTAGTGAACACGCTGGAACCAAAAATAGCATGTTACACAAGGTTCCCCAAATTAAAAAGGTGAAAAGACCAAAATGTAACATTCATCAACTACTATGGGCTTGAAAACTATCAGGGGTTTAAACTGCTAAGATTATTTGAAATGGACTTTCCTATCACTGCTTCTGGCTTTAATTTTTTTTTAATTTTCAAAAATTTTTATTTAAACTGATTAACATATATTGTACTATTGGTTTCAGAGGTAGAGGTCAGTGATTCATCAGTTGCACACAACATCCAGTGCTCATCACATCGCGGGCCCTCCCTGATGCTCATCACCCAGTTACCCATTCTCCCATCTCCCCTTCCCTCCAGTGACCCTCAGTTTGCTTCCTATGTTTAAGAGTCTCTTTTGGTTTGTCTCCGTCTCTGATTCTGTCTTGTTTTATTTTTTTCCTCTCTACCCTATGATCCTGTTTTGTTTCTTAAATTCCACATAGGAGTGAGAGCATATGATAATTGTCTCTGAAGCCAAGCAAAAACCAGAGGTCTTTATTCAGCACTGTTGAAACCCTAGAACACAAAAGAACCCAAGATCGGAGGTGCACCTTGTATGAGAAGCCATCCCTTGTCTTGGTGGAGCCTCCAGGAAAGGGAAAATACATCTTCAAGAATTCTCGTCCGTACTAATGAACAACGTGTAGCATAAAATCACTCTGTCGTTGGGCTACAGTTTGGTCTTCCATTGCAGAAATCATCTCATATCCCTCTTGAGGTGTATGCCTCACAAAAGATAATAAAATCTCTTTTATTTTCAGATAGGGAGGAAACTGGGCTTCACAAAGAGCATGAATGGCCAGCTCATTCAGCTGCTATGCAGCAGAAAGGAGGTTCGAATTCCAACTTTTTGACCCCATGAACTATGTCCCAAATGCCCCACATTTCACGACATCTCTGGTGGTTTCTGGAGTTTTTTCTTCTTTTTGTCTCTATAATACCTCTGCTTCTGATCTGCCCACTGCATTATCTTTACCTAAATCCCATGTTTCTCTGTCCCATATGAACTGGGCCTTCATGCTTCCAACTCTCGAAGCCCTAATGGTGTATATCACTGTCCTCATATCTTCCCATGCCTCATCTATTGGCACAGCCTAGAAATGAGCTCCCTTGATATTGCTTATCTATCTCCACCTCCAGACAGCATACAAGTTAGCACCATATCATGGGAGTTCCCATTCCTTCTTATACAAATATCTCAAGTAATTTCTCCTGTTAAAAAAAATGATCATGAAATCTCCCTTCTCAATGAAGCTTCTCCGAATAGATTAAAGGGCAGTTCTTGCTTTTCTGGTCTTTTGGACTATAAGTCAGGAATATTTTAGCTAATAGGTAGGAGGAATGCAACTATTTGTATTCTTATATAGCAAGATATTCAGAAATGAATGGCTCTCGATTTTGCTTCTTCAGTTTAAAAATGTAAGGAACAGTGCAGCTACTTGGATCTATCCTTCACGGGCATAAGAAGGCTGCTGCAGCCCAGCCATCATCTCTACACTCAAGGCAAAGAAAGCACAATTTCAGCAGCTAAATGAGAAAAACAAAAGCTTTCCCCAGAACTGCACATCAGACTTCCCCTTCCCTTTCATTCCTTAAAATTACATGATGTGCTCAGCACACTGACTGGAAGTTGGCTAGAAAGAAGTTGGAAATGGTAACATGGTTAGCCACCCAACAGTCACTGAACCGAAATAATTGTGTTTTCTCACTGTGCAGACACTGTACCAGATGTTTATCCTCTCACTCAGTCAATAAACAAAACCTAATTGAGAGCTTTTAATGTGCATGGCATTATGTTCATATTATGGAAGATACAGAAATAAACCAAGTGCAGACACTAGCTTCAGAGGACATGGCCTAATAAAAACACAGCATATGTAATATAGCATATACAATATAACATATATAACATATACAAGGTAAACTCTGACTACTTTAAAATCTAGGTAAGTAAGCATGGGAATAAATGGAGAGTGCTTTAGAAACTAGCAAATGGATAAGGTAGAATGTTACAAATATGTACGTTTCTCAGAGGGCATAAAATCTGGATAAGGGAAGAGTTATAATAAGATAGAATTAGCCATAGACTATTTTGTGTAAGAAACAGTGGGGTCGAGGTGCTTGGATTGCTCAGTCGGTTGAGCAACCTACTCTTGGTTTCAGCTGGGATCATGATCTCAGGGTTGTGGGATCAAGCTCCAGGTAGAGTTCCATGCTGGGTTCGGAATCTGCATGGGATTCTTTTTCCTTCTCTCTCCCTCTTCTCCTCACTCCCCATTACTCTCTCTCTCTCTCTCTCTCTCTCTCTCAAATAAATAAAATCTTAAGGAAAAAGAAAGGAAACAGTGGGGAAGTCATGCTTTAAGCATAAGGAAAGGCCATGAATTAAGCCAGAACAGTGGTTTCCAAAATATTTTTGGTCTGGTAATCCCATCAATAAAAAAATACTTGAGCATTTCCCCTAAGTATGTCTATGGGTACATTGTTCATAAATTATATACATATAACTAAGTATGCATATAGAGAAATTATAAGTTACAAACATATACCATTGTACTGATATAATATATTCATAATAACACAAAAAAAATTGAAAATTTAAAGGATAAGATTCAAAGTATCTCTCTGCAGGAGTCTTGCTAATGACAAAGTATAAAATAGTAAGTCTACAGTAGAGAAACCTGGCAGACATCATCTTAAATAAATGATTAAAGTTAACTATACCACTAATAACTGATAGAGATGTATCAATATCCTATGCCTTCTGAAAAGATGCAATGAAAAGGGAACAATGTCACTTCTGTGGCATTCCTACTAAAAATACACACTCTGATTTTAGTCATGAGGAAATATCACACACACACAAATTAAGGAACACCTTGCAAAATGCCTGGCTAATACAATTTTTTTAAGTCAAATTAAATAAAAAACAAAACAAACAAAATACAAAACAAACAAACAAACAAAAAAAACAGAGGCCTAATCTTCCCCAGATTGGAGAGTAATAAGGAGAAAGGGATGTGGATCCTGGATTGGATCCTGGATTAGAAAAAGAAAATTCAGTGGTTGAGCATCTGCCTTTGGCTCGAGTTGTGATCCCGAGGTCCTGGGATCCCTGTGGGAGCCTGCTTCTCCCTGTGCCTGTGTCTCTGCCTTTCTCTATGTGTCTTTCATGAATAAATAAATAAAATTGTTAAAAATAAAGGAAAAAGAACGTCATCAGGACAATTTGAAGCATTTGAATAAGGCTTTTAAATGAGTTGATAGTATTGTACAAATATTAATTTCCTGGGTGGGGCACTAATGGTTCATTATGTAATATGTTAACATTTGGGGATGGTCGGGAAAGATTGTATAAGACTTCTTAAACCATTCTGCAATTTTCCAAAATAGAAAATACTAAAAGGATCAGACTTTTAAGTTGTAGCTATAGAAGTTCTTGGAAACGTATTCTTGACTGAAACCCACGGACTGACTTTTTTACCTCCTGATCCTTGTTGTTTCTAGAATTCATGTCTGGATACCTGATAAAGCCTCAAAAGAGAGCTCACCAGGATTTGAAGAAGGCAAAGGTGATTGTGTTAGAAACTCCTTTAAGTTAATTGTAACTTTTCAGAACAGCAATTTTGTACATGTACTAAAAAATGATACTTAACTATTCGCCTAAGAAATTCCACTTCAAGATACTTAACTGAAATTCATAATCGGAAATGGGGCTAAGGTATACAAAGATTGCATTGAGGTATTCTTTATAAGATTGAATAATTGGAACAAATTTAGATATCCAAGAGTAGTTAAATTTATAGTAAATCCATATGGTGGGATGCTTTGTAGCCACTAGAGTCACATGTTCCAAATTATTTGGTAGTGCAGCAAAATATTTATAACGCTAAGTAGAACAAACCATATAAAGTTATATGGGCAGTTTTCTTCCAATTACGAGTGAGTGCAGGTTGTGCCTACACGTAAATGTACCCAATATTATCTTTGCAGTGCAAAAAATAAGGTGAGTAGTTTAGGACTTTTAAAAAGTAGAAATGGGTAATCATTTGTGCTTGGGGTTCTGAAGACATATTCTGGGCAGGTGTCATCTAGTCTAAGGGCAATTAGCAGTCTAATTGGCCTACCCTAGGCTAGGCGAGGGCAGGGCATTTATTAATATAATCTCTTTGAATCTTCTTAAAATTAAGCCTTGTTTTAAAGGTAAGAAATACAAGACACAAGCGAGTACAAGAATAGGATAAGACAAGCACATGAATATTGTGTGGGGTTTGGTAACTTTGGTATCATTCTCACCATTTATATTTTTGCGAACCTTTGTAAGGTCACCATAGTGATTCACAACAAAAACCTAAAAACACAAATGGTTGATGTGCCTATCATCAGTATCAGGAAGGAAACAGTAAGCTGGGGAGACTGTATCCTCTCTCACAAGCAGGCTGGGATGTCCACCAAAAATCCAAGCAGGTGAGGCAGCTTGAAAGAGGAGACAAAGAACAAGAGAATTCCTGGGTCGTGCCATAAGGAGGAGATTTGGAGCATAGGAAGCCATTCTAAATGTGAGCAAGAACCCTGGAACTAAGCAAAACAATAGAAACTTAAGGATAATAATAAATGTGACGTAGCAAAAGAGAAAACTGATTCTGCACCAGTAAATGCTCTCTTCCCACTCTACCCCAGCTAATTTCCAGCCCATTTAAATTATAACCCTTAATAGACATGTATTGAGTGCCTACTATTAATTCCTCCATCAGTACAAAAGCCATTGTTGGGCACCAGCTGTGGGGAAGAGCCTTAAAGAGCTCGTTCTCAAATGGATCAAGATGGGCATTAATATGGGTCTCCCCATAAATTTGTTCACCTACGCCTGTTCTCTGTCTGCTCTTAGGTCTCAGCATCCTTCATGGACACACCTGCCATATTCCACTCATCTCTGTCTGTTTCCTGTTCAAGTAGGACACTTTAGGCATCTCTTTACCCCTGGTCTTTACTCCTTGATTCATTTCACTATCCACATCAGCTATCACTCAACCTAAAATAGACTTCCCAGATCTGACCATGCAAAATGTCACTCTCTAGGAATAGAATAAGAAAGAGAGGAAAAGGATGATGAAGAGAATAATTATGATCTCCCTTTCCACAATAAAATCCCAAAGCCTACATCCTGGGGAATGGAGGAGTAAGAGTAAGTTCTTTGGTGGCTCCACTGTATTGCTGAAATGATGGCAGGTTCATCACTCTACCATTACTTTTCCCCTGTGTCTTGTATTCTTCATCACTTATCTTCCTGTGTGTAATGCACCAAGCTCTCCTAGCTTTTATATTCTAGTCTTCCATTAACTAGTAGATATTTCTATCTGGTAGTTGCACGTGCACCCCAAATTGTGGAATTCCCCAAACTTCTCCCCTTTCCTTACCTATCTTGCTTATTTTTTTCACCATTCACCAGAGCCCAAAAGTTATCCCAGATTCTTTCCTTTCCCTCAGCTGCCCAACCCAAAGGGCTATCCACTCTCAACGGTCCCATCAGTTCTACCCAGACAAGCTCACTCATGTCTGTTTTCTCCCCTCTCACCTCATTACTCTTACTCAGGCCTTCACTATCCTTATATTCCTAATCTTCAGATATGGCCATTTCACACCCTGCTTGAATCCCTGCAGTAGTCTCTTAACTGCTCAAAGTCCTGATGACAAGTGAACCTAGTTCTTGTCTTCCTTTCCAGCCTCTTTGTACTGTTCCCAGCACACAACAGCCTATGAAACATCCCCTATGAACCATACCCCTCTTTTTCCCTAGAAAAACCAAGCTCACTTTCCCATATTTGACTCCAATCCGATCCACCCTGCAAACTTTCATTCATCCCTCATGATTTAAAGCAAATGTTTCACAAAAAACAGTAAGTGTTGGTGAAGATGTGGAGAAAAAAGGAACTGTCTTGCACTGTTGGTGGGAATGCAAACTTATATAGCCACTGTGGGAAACACTCGGAAGGTTCCTCAAAAAATTAAAAAATAGAGCTACCCTATGATCTAGTAATTCCACTACTGAGTACTTACTCAAAGAATATGAAAACACTAATTTGAAAAGATATACACACCCCTATGTTTACTGCAGCACTATTTACAATAGCAGCTCAAGTATCCATTGATAGATGAATGGATAAAGAAGATGCTGTATATATACACTTTGGAATATTATTCAGCCATAAAAAAGAGTGAACTCTTGCTATTTGCAATGACATGGATAGAGTTAGAGAATATAATGCTTAGTGAAATACACCAGTCAGAGAAAGGCAAATACCATGCGATTTTGCTCATATGTGGAACTTAAGAAACAAAACAAATGAACAAAGCAAAAATGAGACAAACCAAAAAACAGACTCTGAACTCTACTATAGAGAACAAACTGGTGGTTAACCAGAGGGGAGGTTGGTGGTGGAATGGATGAAAGAGGTGAAAGGAATTAAGCGTATACTCATTGTGATGAGCTCTGAGTGATGTGTGAAAGTGCTGAACCACTATATTGTACACCTGAAACTAATATAACACTGTATGTTAACTATACTGGAATTTAAATTATAAAGTTGAAAAAAAAAAAATAAAATAAAATAAAAAATAAAAAAAAAAAAATAAATTATAAAGTTGATAGATCAGATGGATAGGCATTAAATAAACCACACCTATTTAAAGTGTACAATCCGATATTGGGACACATGTAAACATCCTTGAAACTATCATCAAATCTAAGATAATGAACATATCTTTCACTCTCCTGCTTCCCCATTATCTCTCCCTCCTAGCCTTCCACCACTCCCAGGCAACCACTGCTGTGCTTTCTGCAACTCTACATTTGTTTGCATTTACTAGAACTTTATATAATTGGAAACGTGCAGTATACACTCTTTTTGTCTGGCTACTTTTACTAATCATAATTATTTTGTTGTCAATATTCTTGTCCTTTTCATGGCTGAATAATATTCCATGGTTTGGGTAAACCATGATTTGTTTATTCCTTCACCTGCTGAGGGATATGTGGATTATTTCCAGTCCAGGACTCTTAGCATGAAACTGCTCTGAACTTTCTTGTGCCAGTCATTGGGTGGACATATTGCTTTCATTTCTCTTGGGCAAATACTTTGGTGTGGAATGGCTGAGTCATATGGTAAGTACATGCTTAGCTTTTTAAGAAATTCCCAAATAGTTTTGAAAAAGAGGTTGCACCATTTTACATTCCCACCAGCAATATCTCAGAATTCTGAGTCCTCCACATTCTGTCCAATGATTTTTTCATTGTCTCTGTGATTAGTGTCATCCTGGTGAATGTCAAGTAAGATCTCATTATAGTCTCTTACATTTCTGTAATGACTAACGAGAGTCACATGTTTATTTGTTGTCTGTATGTCTTTGTTTGTCAAGTGTCCAAATCTTTTGCCCAGTTTCTTTTAAAGTTTTATTTATTTACTTATTCATTCATTCATTTTAGAGACAGAGAAACCACATGCATGAATGCCTGTGTGCACAACAGGGGGGTTACTAGGGGCAGAGAGAGAGAGAGAGACAGAGAGAGAGAGAGAACCTTAGGCAGACCTCTGCTCAATGTGGAGCCTGAATTATAGTGCTCGATCTCAGGACCCTGAGATCACCACCCAAGCCAAAACCAAGAGTTAGATACCTAACCAACTGAGCCACCCATGTACCCCTGCCTAGTTTTAAATTGCTTTTTGTTCTCTTATAATTAAGTTTTGAGAGGTCTTTATATATTCTGGATATAGTTTCTTTACCAGATATTTATTTTTACATATATACTTATGGCTTTAGATTTTACATATAGGTAGTGTCCAACGCATTTTGAATTAGTCTTTATATAGGGTATGATGTATGGATAAAAGATCATTTTTTATGTATGAATATCCAACTGTTTCAGCACTGTTTGTTGAAAATATAATCCTACCTCCATTGAATTAACCACACAAGTTCTATCAAACACACCTTGTTTTTGTAGTTTATAACAGAGTATTGCAACATTTTGAACTTATACTTCTACTCTAATAAAAAGCAGTTATTGAATGTGGAGGACTATGCATATCTTATTTATTTTTTAAATATCTTGGGTGAAATTCAATCAATCCCCAGTGGAGTTGGACCAAGAAGAGAAAAGTAGGTAGAACACCTACAGAGAGGTTTCAGATATGAAAATTGGCCTTTTGAGACCAGGAGATATGTAAATGAATATTACTTCTCTACTGCAGTTTCTCCCATGGAAGATGCTCTAAAGAAATCATGAGGGAAGCAAGCAGTGACAAAGGAAGAGGAAATTTGAAAAAGTTCACTCACTCAGGATAAAGGAGCACTGGGGAATCTGCATAAAGACAGAAAGAGAAGAATGAGAAAAGAGAGAGAGAGAGAGAGAGAGGAAAAAGGCAAGAGAAGGTGGGTAGGGGGAAAAGAAAGATCATTTATTTCCCATAACTACTTTGTGCAACACTCTGTTGCCTGTGGTGGATATACAAGAAAGACACCCCTCAGTCTGATATCAGACAGACTTGGATAAACACTACAGAATTTGGAGAAGGGGACAATTAATTGTGCCTAAAGAATCATATGAAACTTTTTAGAAGAAGGGTTATTTGAGCTGGGAAATAGGGAAGAATTTCAAGAGCTGCCTATTGAGGAGGGATCTTTCCATAGTCGCAGGTTGACGTGAACCTAGGAAATGCCTCCTGCTGTGTATATTCCCAGAGATGTCAACACCTGTGTCTGTTCATTGGTGCTTTGAATATCTCTATTCTGTGACCATGCATTCAAATACATCTTTCCGAGTAGAAGAATGCAGGTTCAGACTCTGCATGGTTGCCATTTTGCAGTGCAACTCCTATAATGGTTATTGGCTTAGTAGATGTTGATGATAGAGACAATGAGATAAAGATGATGATTTGGATGCCACTATCAACTTAATTTCACTTGAAGAAGAAAGAGTTTGGATTGCTTCTTGCTTTATTGTTTACATGTTGTAAGAAATGCCTGAGTAGGGGTAAAAAGGTATGCTTGCAATGACTCATGTGAGATCAACGCCTGTCATTCTCAATAAAAGCTCTCTTTTCTGTTGTCATGAAATCTTCTAGAAGAGCTGAGGGTGGAAAATTTAACAGTTGACAATTCAGGGTTGGCCTCCGGGGTTTAGATGCTGCAGGCATGCTAAAATTTCCTAGGAGAGAAGGTAAGGAAGTATTTATTATCCTGCCATTAAACTGAATTTTCAAATGAGTCAGTTACCCGTACATTTTACTGTATTCATTTCACTGTAAAATATCAGACTGATCAAAACAGCAACAACTCAGATAACAAAAACTTAAGGAGTCAAAGACAGATATCAAAGACAAAAACAACAATCACAGTTAATTTTCGAACTGAATTGCAAGTAAACTAAGTAAATCAAGAAATGCAATCTAAATGCTCCCATATTTCAGTATAGGTCACAAAACTTGTGTGCCTTTCAAATGAAGCCCACAATCACTAAGAAAATAACTCTGTTTTAATCCTCTGTGAAAGCAAACAATCAATTCATTTCACAGAAAATTCTCAACGTTCTGCCAGAGAGAGAAAAGCTACGATTTCCAAATTATAATTCAGTGGCCTATTTAAAGGTTGTGGCAGGTGAGTGACACTTCGTAGAAATTTTGAGAGGCTGTGCCTGCAGCAACGAAGAAGAGAACTCACATTTCAGAGCAACCTTCATTGGCCAAGCGTTTTACTTTTTAATCTTACCTTACTGAGTCCTCACCTTTAAAATAGAGAGACACATTTATTATATCATTATATATTCTAATGTATATTATATTACTATTTTGCCATTGTTGTTACTGCTAATCCAGTGGGGGACATTTCACTTTCAGTGTTTTAGTCCATACTAAATACCTCCTTTAGTCAAGAAGGAAATTAAGCCAAAATTACCCTCATAAAATCACTTAAACACACTTTCACGTCTAGGAATAAACACTTAGGAACTCCGACCATTTATTAACTTCTTATCTCTCTGGTTTTGGTTTCTGTGGTCCTTTCCCTGCTGCAAATCATTTCCCTCCCCTCTCCTCTCCCCCTCCCCTTATTCCTCTCCCTGTCCCTCCTACTCCTCCTTCTCTCTCAGTAGCTGCTTTTAGGGAAGTTAAGTAAGTGCCTGAAGCAAGTGCATTGTCATTCACTGAGCCTCTAGTACAAGCCAGGAATTGTGCTAAATTATTTGGCTACGTATTATTTCCAATGCATAAAGAAATTTGAAAAGTATGGATCTTCATACTCATGCTCACTCATAGAGTCTAAGAAACGTGTCCAAGATGACAAATGTGATCAAGTCCAAGCTCAAATTTTTCTGAAGACCAAACAACGTTACATCTAATATCACATGCTGGGATCCTGGTCAAACTGGTTGGTTGGTATGCTGACAAATATTGAGACAATTTCTCCTAATGGAACTTCAGAACCTTAGCTTTTTGTGCCCAAACTGAATGTTGAAGGTGTTCGATCTTCAAATAAACAAACCTGCAATTTGGGTATACAGCCACTAGGTGGCGGATCTTCGATTGTTACTTTGTGATTCAAAGGGCAATTACTACTCTGTGTGTTTGAAGAGTTTCCATCACTTACTAACAGAGTATCTCACAAGCCTGTTAAGCACACCAAGCCCTGCCTGCCCTGCCTGAAAATGAAAAAAACATTATTAATGATGTCATAAATTAGGTCAGAGGATTAAATGAAGTAATGGGACAGAACAGGCGTTCAATGTACACTAACCTCCTGGAATGCTTGATCTTCTCTTTTAATCCAGTAGCTTATGCAGTATTCTAGACTATTCTTTAACAACAAGGAGTACACTTCAACCCTCTCTGTTCCTCCGAAACACTGCATCTTGTTTGCCAGCCCATAAAATCCAGCCCCCTCCCAGCAGATTCTCACATTTTGCTGCCCACATTCCAATTTTAAAATATATATACATATATATGTATATATATATATATGTATCTCATATTTATAAAGATAGCATCTTAGAGAAACTTCTAAAGAAATACTCAAGACTGCCAACATGCATGGGATGATTACGGGGTACCTGGTAACGTGCTAAGCCCTTTAGAGGTATAATTTTATTTAATCTTCACAACAAGCTTATGAAGTTGGTTCATAAGAATAGCGCAGGTCCCAATACTACTTCCATTTCACATTTGAGGAAATGGACGTTGGCAGGGGGCTGTGGTGTCTAACTGGTATAAAGGCAAATGGTTGGTAAGAGATCAGCTTAGATGCAAATGAGCTGACCTACTGCATAGCCCCAGCTCTTGACCACATTACCTGTGGTTCTTAACCTTGACTTTACACCACGCTAACTTGGAGAACATTTCTTGAAAGCACTGGAAGCTTTCCATGCCCACGGAATTAGAATCTAAGAATGTTTAGTTGCACAGGCAATTGGATTGTGTTGACAGACCTGCAACCGACCATGTTACACTTTTCGGCTCCCCACTCATAGCAATGAACTTGAGGCACAATTCTATAGCTTTCTCACTAGTCCTGAAATTTTCTTTCTCCTTAAAATGAATTCTAAATGTTCAGGGAGTTTGTACTCAACCTCGTCAAAGCACCTCTTGCTGCTTATCTGACAAAACCCGCCTCACTCCCTCTCTTGCTGTTATAAGAGGAATAACTGCCAGGGAGCAAGATAAAGAAACAGTTTCTCTTCTGTGGTTTCCTGTTTCTAGTTCCACTGCATCTTTTTTCTGCTGCTCTGTCCTTTTGCCACTTGAAAGAAGTAAAAAGAGGAGGAAAAAAAAAAAAGTGATAGAGTAACATAATCCCATTGAGACCCTAACGTGGCCAGGGGCTGAGTATTGAGAAGACAATGTGATTCTACACTTTCAAGTTAAAGAAACGGCAAGTTGCCTTTTACCATTTAAATCTCTAGCTGGATGTAGCTTATACTTAATGATAACAATGATTAAAATTACCAATGGGCTCAACCAGTTCACTTTATCAACATTCAATAGGCTCTTCCTTTTCTGCCTTCTTTAGGAAATTATTAAACAATATTTCTGATCTCAGCAAATCTAAAGATTGATGGCCTAACCCTGCCTCAGTGCATACTATCACATGTTCTTTGGTTAACGTACTTATTTTCTCTGTACTTTAAAATTTCTCCTCTGTAAAACTGAATGATCATACGGGATGACTTCTAAAGTCATATTCAATTCTAAAATGCTCTGATTTTTATCACCCTATAAGACTATTAACAGTGTCCTTAATATCATTATTTTCCCTTTCAAATGTTTGCACTCGCCCAGAAGGGAGAGGAGCTAATTTGTCAGGAGCTCTCCATGGAAAACACTTGAGTTTTTAGATCATCATGAGCTCAATTAGCAAATGCTGAAAAGAACAAGATATTTGAGGCTACATCATGAGAAGTAGGGTTTTCAGATCAAAGGCAGTGAAAGAACCATCACACTCTTTGTTACTCAGCTGACATTTGGATACATATATTTAGCTCTGACTAGTGTAACCTTAGGAAAGACACTGGCAATCCAGAGCTCATCCCAAGAGAGGTGAACAAAAGACCAGTGCCTCGATCATTACATATGACAAGCAGCTCAAGAAGCTCAGAACATGTGATTTCAAAATCTAGCATGCCACATATATGATTAGCCTCCATGTAGCCACATATGTGAATAGTCAACATGTAAAATTCAATTTATTCAATGATGGTCCAGAAAGCAGAACCAAATGTAAGAGTTGAAAATTATAGAGAAGCAGCTTTGTGTTTGATTAGAAAGAACATGCTAACAATAAGAATTATTCAAAAATAAACTGGATTTCCTTGAAATAAGTAATTCTGTATCAGTAACCACATATAAGCAGGGGCTGTGTGGTCAGCTATCATAGGTTTTGTCACCTGGCTTCCTCCATTTGTACCAAGCTCAGTTAAAGAATGTTGAGGGTCGCTGACAAATGGAGACTTTCTGAAGCTGCAAGTACATTGCTTCCCAGCCACTGTGCAGCCAAAAGGATATTTATGCCAATTCTTTTGCTGAATTGAAGAGAGCAGACGACAGGTAGAAAAAATATCTTTTCTTTTTGTTCTAAAGAGTTTATAATTAATATCCACCCAGCCTGAAAAGGTAAAGCAGGCCCATTACTCTAGATCCAGTTCTAAATCTCTCAAAACCGTGCGCCTGAACAGAAGATCATGGTGCATTTCTTCCATCAATCACCTGCTTCTTTTCCATGATTACATCTCATGTGGTCTTGAATCTGAGAGTTTTTAAATTTTTCATCAGGATTAAATCTATCTAGAAAGTCATTTTATATTTGTATAATGAAATTAGGATCGTTTAGAAGCACAAATTACTGTGCTAAGTGGCTACCCCATAAACCAGATTCTCTGATAGGATAAGTCAAGGACAATCCATGAGACTATGGAAAAATGAAGGTCAATTTGAATATTTACATTAAATGAGGCAGGAGGTGAGAACAAATGGGCATCTGGAAAAGAGACAGATGACCTCCCTATCATTCACGTTGGTAATCAGTTCAATGAAGGTGATTTGGCCTTCCAGGTAGCCAAAGAATTCCAGATTGGATCAAAATCTCCTTCATGTAGTATGAAAACATTTGCCTGCTCTCAAGATGTTATGGGCACTTCTGTATTTATATCAAACCAAGGGCCACCTCGTAATGTCCTCCTAGGCAGCTAATGAACTCAATCTTGTTTGTGAATCATGGCTCCTAACGAAGACAAAAACTGACATGCTCTCTGAACATAAATTAAGAATATAAATGCTCTTTTCAACAGTTAATAAGGCTAAGAGAGAAAAATGCTTCTCCCTGATAGAGTAGAAAGAATCAGAATGATAAATGAAAGCATACATTAAGCTTTTCCTGGTTTTGAACACCTCTGGGTTAGTATGTGACAAATAGAGACAAAGCGTGGTGGGAGAGGAGAGGAAAAGTCCCCAGGACGCCACTACCACTGGGGAGTGGGTTAGGTGATTGAGGCAGGAAGTTCCGAGCAGGCAGAAACACAAAACAAGGAGGAAACAGAGTCTATTTTTAAAAAAAAGGTACTGCCACTGAATCCCAGATAAAGGTGCATAAAGAAAAGTCGTTTGCATTAATTTCAATAATTCTAACACAGTATCTTTCTCATGACTATGTTCCCCCACCACCGTGAATGGGAAGTCCCCAGCTTCTCCATTTCCAGTTATCTTCGACCGTAATTACCTTTCCTCTCCTTCAAAGCCTGTTGGCAGCACAGGAGCTGGAAAGCAAGTTACACCGAGGACATAATAATTCTTAGGTGTTGCGAGTTGGCTCTTTCAGGCCACCTGCACTGTACCAGGGTCATGGCCTTAGTCTTCAGGCTCTCCTGTAGAATTCTGCGGTCAGCTCGAGGGAGGGAGATGGCCTTCGTGAGCAAGGGATTTTCCAAAAGTCCTAAAATCCAAACCAGATGCACAAACAGGCCATGGATGTCTCCTTTCAAAAGAATGGCAACTACTGCTAAGCCCCTGATGGAGTTTTGTTATGCCCGCTCAGAAACAGGATGTAATAGGAATGTCTCCTTGGCTTCCAGCATCACAGAAGCCCTCCTGGAAATGGAGTAAGGAACCCTCCCACCATATTTGGGTACGGGAGGTGCCAAGGCCTTTCGAGCCTCACCAATCACAAGCATCTCTTTATCACAGCCATGAATTCATCCATTTATGCTTACTGAGTACCTTCTAGATATCAGGCGCTGTGCTGGGAGTGAACAGGTAGGGTCCCTTCCCTCAAGGAACTGATAATCTAAACTGCAGCCGAAGATTTTTTTTTTTTTTAAGTCACACTGTGATGGCAAATTTAAAAGTATAATACATGTAGGAGTCTGAACTAAACCTTACTGTTTATTTTTTTCAGTAAGTCTTTGTATTCCAGAATTTCTGGGGTTTGCTGATTGTGGTATATAATATGATGTGATGTAAATACCAATAGAGTATGTGGACGATCATTTCGGAACTAATGTTTATGCTTAAAGCCAAGATTCAGCCTTGATCTCTGAGGATCTTCCCACAAATGGAAAAGAAACCCCAAATTCTCTGGGATAAGTAAACTTAGTGGTCTCAAGTTATGGATGATAATCTGCTGCTCTCTCTTCAACAGAATCATAGACTCATTAAAAAAAAAAAACCCTTAATCAATCAAATCCTTGTCTTTTGAAGTCTTAAAGTCACAATCTGTTATTGATTATCTTTTCCCAATATGTATAAGGTTAATACAAAAAATCATAAATATACCATTTGCAACAACATGGATGGATCTTGAGGACATTATGCTAAGTGAAATAAGTCTGACAAAGAAAGACAAATACCATATGATCTCACTTATATGTGGAATCTAAAAAAAATAACAGAGTCATAGATAGAGAACAGATTGGTGGTGGCCTGAGCTGGGGGTAGGAGGGGAGGGGGGAGAGTAAAAGGGTTGAAGGTGGTCAAAAGCTACAGGTAAAATAAAGAGGCCATGGGGATGTCATGTACAGCATGGTGACCGCAGCTAATAATACTGTATTGTATATTTAAAAGCTGCTAAGAGAATTGATCTTAAAAGTTCCCATGACAAGAAAAGAAATCTGTAACTATGAATGGTGACAGATGTTAGCTAGACTTAATTGTGTTGATCATTTTGCAGTATCCACAGATATCAAATCCTTATGTTTTATACCTGAACCTAATATGATGTTATCTGTCAATGATACACAAATACACATAAATATCACAAATGCAAGCATAAATTATATATGATTTCTTTCTTCCTCTTTCTTTCTTTCTTTCTTTCTTTCTTTCTTTCTTTCTTTCTTTCTTTCTTTCTTTCTTCTTCCTTTTCTCATCCTCCTCTTCCTTCTTTTTTTCTCCTTTCTCTGAACTTCAGGTAAACTTTACAGTGCTTTAGCAAAGGGTCAGTGAGCAGGGGTGGAATTTGAGAATCCCTGGTTACAAACATAGGTACACACTAAATATTTAAACATGTTGGACAGAAAGTTGAAAGGTTTTCATTTTATTACTTGGTTGTGTTTCCCAGTAAATGCATAGCAGTCTTGAGATATTATTTGGTTTTCTAATGATATTCTTATATGAATAATAATATCCTAACTGTCATACACATTGAAGTAAGTCATTGGAATTCACTTTGCCCTTGGGAGGGTCTACCCCAGTCCAATACTACTTCTAACAATTACATTAAAAAAAAAAAAAAAACTCAGTTCAAGTCAACAGTTTCTGAATGCAACTGCAAGTCTCAGCTTAGGGTTCAATGCCAGATAGAACCCAGAAAAAAAAAACTAGGTAATTCGTCATTTGTTGTCACAAAGAAAAAAAATAATATGTGATGGTTTTTAATGACCGACTTGCCAGTTTACATGTACTTTGAAACAAGTTTTATTGTTTACATGATAAAGAAGGTTCACAGTTTGATATTTCAAAGGCAATGGAAGTTACTGAAATAGGATTCCTGTTTAACTCTATGTGGTTAATTTGCAGACCAATTTTACCAGACCTTTACTTAAAACCACCCACATTCTGTAATTGAGACATGTCTATGCCTTGGGTGGTCACTTCAATGTTGATTCTTCTTACATTATGCCTCACTCTTCCTTTTGATTTTCTCCCCCCAGTTTCGAAATTCTCAAGTTCAGCTCCCAAGCGGCACCACGTGAAGTTACTTTACTATGATTATAAAAAGAAAGGGTAAAGTGTGCACTATTTTCATTCCCATCACAATCATTGTCACATGAATAGATTCTTGATCTGACATTTTCTATTCTTATTGCAATCTTTGTCACAAGAGTAAGTTTTTTTTCCTTTAAAAAAATGTCTCATCCATGCTGTGAAAGCCAGCAGCCAAGTCTACTGCTTTGACCTTTTTAATGTTCTCCCATTTGATTAGGCAGCCATTTCTTTTCTTCTCTTTAACACCATTGGCAACTTAGGAGAAAGGGGTAGAATAGCTAGTCAATCAAAAGGAGACCATATAAAAGGTTAAAGCAGAATAGTTTACTGCCTTTCACAGATAACACTAGCCATTGAGATTCTCATGTCTTGTTCTTGTGACAAAAAAAAAAAATGGCAAAGAAACAGAAAATGGCACAACATGAATCCATTCTCATAACAACAGTCGTAACAAGAATGAGAACTAGTGCAAACAACCTATTCCTCTTCTAATCTTAAACTTGGAAACTTGTTGCTCTATATGACTGTAGTTCTCTGTAGTCAACTCAGACAATACCTTTTTAAGTGATGAATTAATTTAAATGAATTCAACTTTGGGAAAATACCAACCACAGATGAATCATCATCAATTTATTTCCATTCATCTACCTGTAATTGCATACATTTCTCTCAATAGAAATTATTTCTACATAATGTACTAAAATTCACCAAAGAATACAATGCTTCAGATTTTTTTCCTCAAACCTGGATAAAAATAAAACATTTAACAATAAATGACATCATCAAGGTTGAATAATTCCGGAAAGAATTATTGAGCAGTCTGTCTGACTTCCTGGCATCTTAAATAAATTGTCAAAGGTGGGAGTGAGTTGGAATTTTTTTGCATGAATTTAATTGGTGTGGAAAACCAATGCTGGTCATCATTCCAGATTGCCAGTTCAAGCCCTGGGGTGAGCTTTGAGGCCTAGATAGTCCACACTGACTTTTGACCAGTCAGAATTGTCAGTGACTCTTACCTTTATTTTTAATATACAGATACCTAAAATCATGTAAATTATCCAAAGACATTGTCAGAAAACTAATGACTATCAATTATAGACAAATCATCTAAAGAGATATTAGGAGACATTCTTAAAGTGAGACACCCAGACCTTGAATGCTTTTATGTCAAAAGAGATCATTTTATCTGTAATTTTTAAAAATAATAAACTGAAGTTTTGACCAGATTAATTGAATTTTATGCATATTTGACATCATATAAATAGTTGCTTTAGTTTCATAGTATTTTAGTATTCATGACTCAGAAAGGATAACAGGTCATGAGAGATATCCTAACAGACCTTCTAGGACATGGCTTTATTAGTAGGACACAGAGACAGGTTCCACACTCCGAGCATTTAGTAGAAACAATTGCTGGCTGAATCTAGCACACAGAACTCTCTAGAACAAGTTGGAAACATTTGCTTTGATAAGTTCAGGGGATGGCCAAGATTGGATCCCTCCACGTTCTTTTGGACAGAATGCCAGATTTGTGCTTCACAATGGTGGACACTCAAAGAGGGAGTCGTTATTAAATTGAACATGTATTAACAAAATGGAAGCTAGAAGTATATAAATATGCCCTTTTGAAATCCTCACTTTAAAGTCAACACAGGAGTCTAACTGTGATAACATTTAACCCATGCAGTTGCTTCAAAAATACTCCAAGATAGGAACTTCGGGATAGAGTTAAGAATGTTTTCTGGAAGAGTCACATAAAGAAGTTCAATGCTGTGGCCCTAACCAGATTAAATTAGGGGAAAAAAAATCCTCTGTACTAGAAAGAACTCCAGCCAAATTTTTAGAATTATTGTACAATCACTTGGGGTGTAGGGTTCCTTTCAAAGGCTATCATAAAATTAGTCACTCATCCTAGTTGACTGGTGTCAGAGTTAATATCCTTTAGACATTATAGAATCTGTGTCCCGAGATCTGCTTTAGTCCATTATTTTTCTTGTTCCTCTAGAAACACATATTCTCTTTTGAAGTATTATACTCTTTCCTGTGTTATATTTTTAAAATCCTACGTGAATATTTTAGTATCTGTATCACTTCTTATAGATTTTCTACATTAAACAAAAAAAGTAAATTGGCTCTTGGTACTTTGTTTCTCTGAATTTGAATTTATGTTTTAAAAAAGCAGACACAGGAATATAAAACTTAATTTAAAAAAAAGCAATGAATATAGTTTGTACAAACACAAACTCATTTTGGAGGTTTCCTTTAAGTTAAAAGGAATCAAACCAAAGCAGAAGGAAAGCAAGGATAAAAATTACATAATTATAGCAAAAGCAGGAGCTTTCCAGAATCAGAGCCCCCACTACATGTTGGATGAGCCTCACAAGATTAGTAACATGATGAAGGGCCAGGGTCCCACCCTAACAGAGCCCTTGAGCTGGATGGTGTTGCAAAGTTGTCCTGAGTCTATGCAAGTGAGGGCTCTGTGTCATTTCAGGCATGGAGACACAGCCCCCAAGTCAGACTCATGCATAGGCAGTGTGTGGCATGGCCCCCTCTCCTCTCCAGTGCACTCTTTGCCATCCCCACTCTAGTTTGCATCCATACCAGGAGTACGCTTTCATTTGTGCCTCAGTTTTACTTGGATGTTGGCGATTTCCTTCCTCTTTATCTTTGCCTAGGTAACTTCTTTGGGGTTTTCCACTCTGTCTAAATGTTGTTTTACTGGTGAAGCCTTTCAAGACTCTTTGCAGGTTCAGGCTAGGGATCCTTCCTGGGACCTTCATATGTCTTCGGTGTATCCCCAACACTCACCACCCTTTTGTATTGTAATTGCTCATCTGCTAATCTGGCATTCTTACTGAATATGACCCTCCACCAGGGCAGGGATTCACCTCTGTATTGCAGGCACCTGGCTCTGTGCTCACTACAGAGAAGGCACCTGGCGAATATTTGTGGAAGAAGAGATGAACTCATGAGAGAAAGAACATCTAAATTACGCAGCCTAGCTTCAGTCAGCAAAGATTAAAAACTATATGACAGAAAATCCTAGCCCTGAAGTTAAGGTGGCCTCCCTACACATATCTGACCACACAGAACACCCAGAGGAAGATGCTGGTTGGAGGAGCAAAGAAATTAGGGTTGGCACAAATTCCCTAGCTCTATCAGAACCTATCTCTAACCTTCAGAGCCTGTTTTAGTATAGTCATTTGAATACTATTCTTGTTTCACTGAGTTCAGAAATTTTTAAGAAACCCTTATGTCATTTTCTTTTTTTTTAAGATTTATTTATTTATTCATTCATGAAAGACACACACACAGAGAGACAGAGACACAGGCAGAGGGAGAAGCAGGCTCTCCACAGGGAGCCGGATGTGGGACTCGATCCCAGGACCCCGGGATCACGCCCTGAGCCAAAGGCAGACGCTCAACCACCGAGCCACCCAGGTGTCCCTCCTTTTGTCATTTTCAAAGAGATATTATTATAAATGCTTCTTAGATATTATCATAAAATGTCTGATAAAAAGAAAGACTCTACCCAATTATCATAATTAAGATTCCTGGAGGTGGAAAAATCATGAAACGTTCCCCTGAAAGGAAGCCACAGGAGTCTACCTGCTTTAACAGGTACTCAGCATTCGAAACCACCCTCAGGAGGTTCTAAGCGGTAATGGGTCAGTTTTGATTTCCAATTAGGTGGTGGTTACACAAATCTGTGCATATGATAAAATTACATGGAACTATTCATCCAAAAAATGAACTTTTTTTTGTTCTATATTGGCAACGCTGTTTGCATTCTTTTTGCATAACTATTTCACATTTTGCATTAAGTTTAAATGAGGTCATTTTCGAGCTATTTTCACTAATTTTTGCACGATTTTGTAACTTCTTGTTGCAGAACAAAAAGTCTTAAAAATGCACCCTTGTGAGAGAAACAATAATCCTATTGTATACTGATTAGATAACGAGAGAAGTAAGCCAATTTCCCCAAGGTCACCTTGCGAGCACACAGCAGAATTAGGACTGGAATCTGGGTCTGCTTGCTGTCTCCAAAGGCCATGCTTTTTTCATTTCAGTACACAACCTCCTGAAATCAAGTATGAAGTCCTCTAAGTAAACCATCAAATACTATTTTGATGCTTTAAAAACTTTGCTTAACCCTTTTCATGTTTTCTTCTCAACAGAACACACCTCTTTACCAATTCTAATACCACACATACACATACACGTGTGTGCATGCACACAGACACAGACACACACACACACACACCCTACTTCCACCTGTACCTTCCTTGCCATCCCTTCCTGCAACCAGTAGCTATGATTGGCTTGAAAGAGAGATCTAGAACCGGAATCAAAGTTGACAGTGATAGGAAATCTTCAGTGTGATTTTGGTTGAACAACCACACTCTCAGATACCTTAGTGGTGGGATTTACATATTTGGAACTGGAATTGGCATATCACTGGTGGGGGAAAAACTGAGACTAAAGGAGAAGGTTTTTTTTTTTTTTTTTAGCAGTATGCGTGCGATTCAGAAATGTGTTCTTCCATATGTTCTTTAGGTTAGGCCAATTTTTTCACTTTTAAGTTTAAAAATAATCCTATATTTTTCCCCACCTCAAAATCTTAAGTAATTATTCTTTATAAAGTTATGTAATTTTTAAATTCTCTGTGACAAAGTCAGACAGTAAGTTTGCTTTGTGCATATGCCCATTTATTCAGACAGAGCACTAACTGAGCCTAATCTGCCCAGGAGACCATCCTGAATGCATTCAGTGGTGATCATGAACAGCCTCAACTCACTGCCCTATCAGAGTGAGGTTTTGACGGCAGAGACACCACATGGCAATGACAGGATGCCTGCTTGGTTGTTTTTCGTTCAATGTTCCCACATGTGGTTAGAGAAAGGTGTTCTAATGACATGAGAAAGTATTGAGAATGCTTGTATACTTTACACAATCTTTTTCTTCTTTTTTTTTTTTTTTTTCCTTTTCCTTCAAGGTCTCCAGTGTTGTACTTTGTTCTTGTATGTGATTTGTCTGAAGCTAGAGAGCCCTTGCATTCTAGAAATGAGAAACAAGAAAAATAAATGCAATCACTCAATCAGACCCAACACAGTCAGTAATAATGATAGGGAGAGGTATTAAATGCCGAACTAGTATTGACCAATCTGACAATAAAACCATTATGTTATGCTTACTTACCAGTTTATTTCTACTTCAGCATATCACACTCTGATTAGAAAGGGAGTATCCTAAAAGATTATCCCTTGATATCCATTATTACTGTATTATGTCCTCCACAAATTCATATATCGAAGCCCTACCCCCTAATTATAACTGTATATGGAAATAGGGCTTTAGGCAAGTAATTAAGACTCAGAGAGGTCATAAGAATAGAGCCCTAATCCAATGTGACTGATGTCCTATAAGAAAAGAAAGAGATACCAAGGCCACTTGCACAGAGAGAAGTCCATGTAAGGACACAGGGTGAAGGCAACCATCTGCAAGCCAAAGAGAGAGGCCTTTGTAGAAAGCAACCCTGCTGACACCTTACTCTTGGACTCTAGCCTCCAGAACAGAACAGAAATGTCTGTTGCATAAGTGCCCCAGCCTGTGATGTAGTGTTACTGCAACCCTAGCAAACTAATGCAGCGTCCCTGATTCCATAGGACACTAGCATAATACATCGGACTCAATAAATACCAATGCATATTTATTATACACTCAAAACTATACCTTTTCTTTCAATCAGTAATGCTAAAAAGTATTTATGTAATGAAAAGGAAAATAAAAACGCTGTATAAGATCTCACTCCTGCCTTCATGGAGTTTCAAAGTCTGGCAGAAAAGGCAAAAGTTAGAATACATGAAACAATTTTTTTAAACTCTGAAATGGTCACACAAGGCAGCTAAATCATATGACATGAATTATGAATGGTATAGAAGTTCTGAGAAAGAAGAGCTCAGCAAGATATGTTTCTGTATTATATTACAACACAAGAGTGGACAGTCTGTTCTGTAAAGGGCCAGATAGAAAAAATTTGAGGCTCTTTGGGCCATGTGGTCTCCTTCACCACTGTTCATTGTAGGCATTCTCTCCATTGAAGGCAGCCATAGACCGTACATAAACAAATGAGTGTGGCATATTCCTTTTTTTTTAAGATTTTATTTATTAATTCATGAGAGACACAGAGAGAGGCAGAGACACAGGCAGAGACAGAAGCAGGCTCCATGCAGGGAGCCCGATGGGGGACTCTATCCCAGAATCCCAGGATAACACCGGAGCCGAAGGCAGACACTCAACCGCTGAGCCACCCAGGTGTCCCAAGTGTGGTGTATTCCAAAGCAATTTTACTCTTGAACACTAAAATTTAATTTCACATATCTTCCATGTGTTGTGAAATATTCTTCTTCTTCTGATATCTTTAATCATTGAAAAATATAAAAACTATTCTTGGCTGTGGGCCATACACAGACAGATGGAGGGCCAGATTCAGTATAACACAGTAGGTCTCAAAGTTGGTTCAGCCACAGGTTTCTTTGTTCAGACGACACCTTACGATGAAGCCCAACGAGGACAATGATCAAATCAGCATGAGGTAGAAGAGAGAAGCACCCAGTTTGTCTCCTCTGCAATTCCAAGGAAGTCCTAGAGTGACATATGTACAGTGGTTTAAGGGCCAGAATATCAGGTTTTTAGTCTGGTTCTCTTACTCAGACCCTATGAAAACCTGCTCAATTATCTAAATACAATGCACTTCAATTTCCTCCATTTCAAAAGGAGGGGCTTTGCCCATATATACAAGTTTTGCAGAACATTTCTATTTTTTATGATCATTAGCAATGATTTGTTCGTAAGGTAGGTCATACCTGAGGTCTTGTTTAAAGGATGATAGGGATAACTAACCAAAATAGAGGATGTTTCCATGTCTTTGTTCATCTTATTTCCCTCTCTCGCAGAGAGGCCTCCATTCTGGGGATGAGTCTGAGAAGGGACAGGCCTCACAGTGGCAGCTTTTGAATACGTGATTTCTGGGGCCAAGCCAGAGTGGAAATGGTTTGCCAAGATACAGGAACAAGTTTCACTCCAGGAGAAAACAAGTACATTGCAGCTTGAGGAAGAAATTGAAATTTGGAACTGAGAAAATGAAATAAGCAATATACCACCACTATATATATATATATATATATATATATATATATATATATATATATATATATATACTACAGTGATAAATAGAGCTGGATGCATCAGGTAGGACTGGTTTACAGAGAGCAAAGAAATGGGACTAATGCGTTTATACTTGATGTCACAGACAGACCAAAGGATTTTTAGTCACAGCATGACACAATCCATTAACTGAGTAGCAACAGAAGAGGCAATATAGCAAAAGTTAAAGAGTTCAGACTCAGATCTTGACTGCTTGCTTTGAGTCCCAGCATTTTCAGTTGCTAGTTTTGAGTTTAGACAATTGACTTGTCTAAACTCAGTGCCTCTGTTTCCTCATCTGAAGATTATAAATAGCAATAATGCATTTCTCCTTTGGTTCTTGTGAGAATTAAATGATCTAATACATGTAAAATACATGGGAGGGTTCCTGATATATAGTATGTGCTTCATAAACATTGAGCTATTATTACCATATACAGAAGAAATTAACAAGACTCACACACATACACACATACACACACTCATCACAAACTGCACACAGGAAGATGGGGGAGAAAAGTTTTTGTAGTGATTTAGCATCTAGTATTAACATCTGGCTGATTGTAGAATAAGCAAGAATGGAGCTAAACGAAATTTCAAAGAGAAGTCCAATGGACTACATGGTAGATTAAATAAAATGACCCAAGAAAAGATGATTCAAAGTTTTGTGTCTCGGAGACTAGGAAAAATGCAGTGGTGTTGATAAAAGGAGAAGGCATAAAAGAGAATTATTTGGGAAGGAAGAGCATTATGGCTTCATATATCATCTTTGAAATGTTGAGAAATTGCTTAAAAGTAGTTCAAAGACATGAGATTGGAGTTGGGGCCAAAGTTTGGAGCATTACAAAATATAGTTCAACTGTAAGATAGTATCTAATCATTAAGTCAAGGAATGAAGCTAGAGGTGAATGGAAGCCTAAAACTTTAGAAAATGGTAAGAGTAAGTTGATGGAAGCAAGAAAGAAAAACCATCAGAGGAAACCAAAACAGGTGCATCCGGAGATGTAGTGGACGAACAGGAAAAAGTTGTAGCCAGAAGCCAAGCAAGAAGTTTAAGGAAGAAGAATTTGATTGCAACAAAGTTAAAGAGATTGAGAACAGAAAAGATGACACTAAATTTTGTGATAAGGAAATGAGGGCATGTCTTCAAGCAAATAGATTAAATAAATTTGTTAGGGTACAAATCATACTGCAGAATTTAAGAAAGAATAATGTAGGAAAGAAGAGGAGTAAGTGAAGATGGACAATTCAATTCACCTTCTATAAATAAGAAGCCAGAAGTAATAAATCACTATCATGCAAGTTCTCTATTTGATAGGCATAATCAGTAGGAAAATTATTCAAAGCTTCACAGAATCAGCAGAATATGGCAGCTACCTTTTTTGACAGAGATTGCATATTCACTCCTCGTGTCCATCCTTCCCTTCTTTAATATCAAAAGTCTGATTTTCAGTAGAGCATACAGAAAGTCAGACATAGGAATACATTCCCCCCCCCCAAAAAATAATACATTTCCCAGCTCCCCTTGCATCAAACTGTAGTCATTGGACTAAGCTCTGGCTAATGAACTGTAATCATGATTATTCTGATTTCCAGGATGTCTTCTTGCAGGAAAGAGATAAGCACCCTCTCCCCCATTCTTCTACCCAAAGACAGATATATTGCCTAGAAATCCAACAGCCATCTGGGACCTTCTTAGGTAGGTAGAATAGTGAAAGTGTAACCAAACCCAAGTCCAATGCAAGTCATCTGCCCAGTAGGCAGCAAAGCCAATCACTGACTGTAGCAGCAAGGCCAAAGGACTTATTGGAGAAGCAGCCAATGAGGAGACAGGAGAGCAAGCCTCAAATCTGCCTTTCTGTTAAAGGGAGATACAGAGGTATTTAAAGGCAAAAGAAAAAGACTCTGGATATAGGACAGAGGAACTATGTGACTTCAGAATCAGATAAAGGAAGTTAGTAAGTCCAGGAAGGTTGAAGTCATTCTGTTATCTGCACCTGTCTTCTGTCTATCCTGTCCTGCCATCCATGAAGAATGGTGTCCCTAGCATGATCCAAGGTAGAGTTTTAGGTCCTTCTAAATCAAAATTTCATCCATGGGACACTCGTGTATTCTCAAGGAAAGGTCAGTGATCCTGTCTGGTTCTGGCCTGCATCTTGGTAAAGCTCTGAATCTCTGCAATAAACTAGATCAGTAAACTAGATTTGTTATCGTGGTGTCAGGTAAGAATATCATAGACACCTGATGGCAGGCTGCACTTTGAGAACAAGCAGATTTGGGTAAGAAGTTGCAGTTGCACTTACTAGCCCTGTTAACCCTTGGCTACCAGTTCCAAAAGGACAGAGTCTGACTCCCTGATGCCTTCAGGAGGGCTCCACAAATATTGCCATGGGCATCTGCATTTCAACTTCTCTAATGCGAGAAAAAAATGAATTTCTATCCTGTTTAAGCAACATTATTTGAGCTTTTTCTCTTCTCTGCCAAACATAATCCCAACATTCAATCAATGATAAGCAGAATGCTCTAGGGACGAGATGGAGAAAGGGGACAAAATATATTACATGACCATCTGAGCCTAATCCAGTACCTGTTCTGTTTATAAAAGTTAGAAACCATATACACCCTGAAAAACCAGAGGAGACAGAGGGGATCTGTACAGGTAGTGAAATGGAATATTTTAAAAGGGAAATTAAAAGAATATAATGAAAATGTACATGCAAAGTACAGGGACATGTACAGGGTGGAAGAAGAACTCTGGAACTAAATAATGTGAAATCATGGCCACTCACAAGCCTGGGGGGAAAGGGGTCAAAACAGTTATAGGCACTGGAAACAGCTTTAGTAATCCAACACCTGACAGAAGCTCTGGCTCTCAGAAGAGAATTCAGTGACTATGACCTTTTGAGGAAGAGGCCACGGCAATGAGCACCCGCAGGATCTCTTATGCCCTCTGATCTCCTGATGATGCCTCCCATTGGCAGAGCCAACCAGAAGCCAAGGGCAATTGACCTGCTGATGCCAATTCATAATGTTCAGCCTAGCAGGGCACAAAGCAGGGGGAAGAAATAGAACTGACAGGGGGAAATGGGAAATATCAGAGCTTATCCAAAGTGTGAAAAAATGGTGTGAAGACAGTCATGGTAGAGAAAACTCTATGACACACAACAAGCAAGTACATTATTCCAAGCAAGGTCCATGGGGAATGAAATAAAAGCAAGGACCCAGAATATTTAGCAACATCAAGAAGAAAATATTGTCATCCCTGAGGATCCAAAATATAGAGCCGTACATTCAACTGTACTAGATGTTTCTAGATCATTCCATGTCTACTTCCTGGATCCATAGTGACAGCTTGAACACTCAAAGTTCAGAAAATATTCTTTTTACAATAATGCCAGACAGTCCCTCTAAATAATTCACTGTTACTCTACTTTCCAAAGCCATTAGGTGTTCATAATATGCAGGCCTACTGGTAGCTATATAGTTGACACGAAATTTATCTGACAGTTGTAAACAAGTATGAACTAAGACAAGCTACAAAATAGGTGCAGAAGAAGATAGAAAAACTAGTTGATTCAGACAAATCAACAAAATAAAACGTATTTTGGCAACAGTTAGATCTCCCAAACTTTATCCTTTCTTTTTAATGATATTGACATTATGGAGATGAATGTTTTTAACTTGAGTATCTCTTAATTTAAACCAGCTTTTTTGCTTTTTCCATTTTGTATCCAAAGAAATTAGATATAGATATGGATACAAGACTATACTGAGATATATTTATTTGCTTAAGGAGAGATAGCACTCTCCCATCACCACCAATGGGAAAGAAAAGAGGCTAAAATGATCAGACTCCACCTACTATTTGTCTAGGTACATATGGCATACCACTTCATCACTTCCAAATACATTTACTGACCACCCACTGTGTGCTTGGCATTATTCCATATTAAATTACTATTATACTTGGTAGAATAGAGGATAATAAATTAATTAATATTTATACTTTTAAAGATTATCCAAGAATAGACTGGAGAATCTTGAGGTTGGGAGGAGACTGTATTCAGGAAAGCCAAATGTGCTAATCACATGTCTCAGCAGCAAATTAAACCACCAGCTCCACCACTACATGACATCAACCTGTCATGCTTTACTTCCAACATCTCTAAACCCTAGTCATACATTGCTTGAAGGTGAGCTGCCCTAAAGTGTGTGGGTCTGTGCAACACTTTTTGGTGGGGACCCTGTCTATATAGACAATTTTGATTTTAAAAATTCATTGCAAAGCTCATGGACTCATGTGAGCTATAGTGATCTATAGATGAAGAATTTCAAATCTCCTTCTGCAAGAAAAAATAACAATGCCCACGTTCTCAGGAACCTGCTTGAAGGGAGGCAATAGTGATCCCCTTGCCTTATGCAGTCCCCTGAGACCATTTATTTCCTGCTGGTCACATCTCACTCCTGGGCTGTGTCATCCATTGTGCAGGGAATGCTGACCTCCAAAGATCCTCTCAAAAGTAGTTACTGTGCTTCCCTGACAGTGACCGTGAATGCAAGTCTTATCCAAAGCATCTAGGAAAATGTGAATGCTGACTCATTTTCTGCATCACTGAATCCTACCTTTCTGACTGTTAAAGCATCAACTTAGAAAAACACATCTTCCAACCATATCTTCTCTTGAGTGCTTAAGGCCCCACTTACCGTGTCCTAGAATGAGGATCCCTTTCAGTGTTTGCCAATAGGCCACCATGCAGGGGCAACATGGGCAGAGTGAGAAAAGCAATCCTTCCCTCCCACACAGCTTAAGATAGACCTGGGAGCATGTAACTCACCACTCTCATTGCAAGGGAGAGAGGAGAGTGAACTAGAGGATTCACTGGAGTTGGGTCAGGAAGGCCCCAGGAGGGGAGTGGCCACCCCTGCTTCTTTCAGGTGCTGCAGCAAACCCACCAACCATCCACCGCTCAAGAACAAGACCCCTGAACCCGTCCTTTGCTCCATTTACATGAGAATCACTTAACATTTGCTTACCCTTCCTGGTTTTGGTGCCTCAGTCTCCTCTGATCCAGGGGCTCACTGGGCTGTTAGATCACCCACCTGGAACCAGAACAGGCCAAGGCATCAAGGATGTCCCAATAGGAGCAAACAGACATGGGTGGAAGACCTCTTGAAAGGGCAGAAATGGTAGGTGGGTGGGAGGGCCTTTTCCAGGCTCAGAGATGGTACTGTGGGTACCGCTGTCCCACACATGAGATCGGGGTGCCAGGGTCTAACTGCGGGCTGGTCTGAAATAGGCAAAGAACAGGTATAGAAACAAACTCCCAGGAAATTCTTTGAGAAATAAAAGGGAAGATGCTTCAAGCACCTGAGTTCCCCTGAAGCTCTATTCGCTCATGCATCCTGAGAAAGACACACTGGCTCCGGGGGCCCAGCAAAATCTTCAAAAGGAAGCATCCGCACAGTAACCATAACCATGCGGGTAACATTATTCAGTCTTAACATTTAGAAATTCCTCCGTTTTCCAATGACTAGTTCAAGTGACGCTTCTCTTGAACAATCTCATGCTTTGGAGAAACATAAACGTGGTAACCTAAACAGTGCTCTGCATTGGTAAAAAACAAACAAACAAACAAACCAAGAAAAAAAAAAAAAAAAAAAAAAAAAAAAAAAACCTACATGCACCTTCGGCTGTGGCATCATCGTGATGAGCGATCCCTCCCCACCGGTCACCTACCTTGATTGCACACACCCCCCACCCCGCCCACACCAAGGTACTGTGACATCAAGCCAGACTATCAGATGCCATTGAACAGAACTCCCTAGTTGAAGTCTGAAGCTAATCTTGTGTATTTAACCCTTAGTAAACCAAAGTTATCTGAAAAATCACATTTCAACTCTAAGAACTCTATCTCAGCTTATACCAAAAAAACTCATAGACCCGAGGCCATTATCTGTATAAACGTAAGGAAAGAAAACACCACAGAGTAACAAGTGGAGATGGACTTTTTTCTTTTGACACCCCTCAGGTTCACCCAATAGTTGCTCATTTCTCCAATGCGTTGTGAAAATGTGGGTTTGGGTTAGTCCTTGGTGGGGAATGAGGAGAGCCCTTTCCCAATCTCGCCTCTGCAGAACTCCCACCAGGTGGACTGGACATGATTGGAGCTCTGCTGGGGGAGAGGTATGGCCTGGAAGACGAGCTGTTGCCCCCCCACAGAGGATGAGCACGTGCCTGGGTCCCTGTCCCTAATGAGGCCCGCGTGACCCCACGGAGAGGCCACTGACCACAGAGTCCATGGAGCCCCCCGCCTCGGGACTGCAGACGTCCTTGTACTTTAATCAAGATCTCTTTACATACCCTGCTTCTCATGGAAGGTCTTCTGGGAAAATAGTGGAATGCAAGCCCAGAATATTTCATCAGCTGTTTTGTGCCAGACCGAATTTCTTCAGTTTATATTTAGAATACTTAGGTTGGCAAGAAGCTCTGAAAAACAACACTGAAGTAGTTCTTGTATAAATTACAGTACATCAGTGTCACACAAATCACCAAAACTAAGAAATTCTAAGAATTTTATTTTAAGTTATACTTTTAAAAATGAAAAGATGGAAACACTGAGAAACACAGAAGAATTTTTACGGTTGACTTCTCCCCCTCTTTAAATTGACAAGGGAGAGAAAAAGACATGTTTCAGTTTTCCCCACTAATTAGAAAAAAAAAAATTAAAATCTGTCCGTCTGCTTTTGCGGTCTGGATTGACGGCATCTCAGAATTTCTTTCTAGACTGTGAAAAAAAAAAACAACCCTTTGTTTTCTAAGGAGGGAGGTAGCCTTTTTAAACATATTTTTTTCAACCCACACCATGAAAAGGAATAGCGTAGACTCTCTTATTTATTGGCAAATATTCTTGTATTTCATTTATGCTTTCAACTGCTTCATTGGCAATCTGTGACAAACTGTAAAATTTGCCACCTCTCCCCAGAACAGCTTATGAAATCTGTCAGCAATCTGTGTAATTTACAAGAACCTTAATTATGAATCAACGTTACGTTATGAATAGAGGTGTTCATCATTAATGCCTTCAATGCGCAGTAAGCGATGCACACTGTCACCAAAAACATTGTTCCTCTCTCTCAGCCTTTACTTCTGGTTGACCACTTCTGCGGATAGGTGACACAGACCTTTTACGTGATCTGATGGCCAGGTTATAGGGAAATGATGCATGATCTAGGGAATTTTTACATTGCAAATAAGCAAAGGATATCCTTACTGGAAAAATGAAAATCTCCTGAGACTGTTGGTGACTGACACTATATTTTATCTGCACACTGAAACAACACACTTATCAAATGAAAGAGAAGAAGAAAAATTACAAGAGATTTGATCTCCTTTATAGCTTCTAATAGTAAAATACACTGTATGATTAATGAAGCTGTCAGTTGTAATGGGAAGAATATGTAACAAGTAACTGTGCATTACTCGTTTGTGATTTTATCTTTTATAAATTCAGCCATGTGTAGTGTGATAAGATTAACTCTTTACAATTTTAAAGTAATGCTATAAAGTAAGTTAAAAACTGAGTCTGTTCTATTTTTGCCTCTCTGCCAATTGTTAATGTGACTTTTAAGAACACATTTCCTGCGATCAATAATTACTCAATTAGCAGCTTATTAAGTTTATATGTCAATAAATTTCATTACCAGGTGTTTGAGGAGGAAAAAAAATGCTCTGGCACTCTTAGTGTATGCAATATTTCTATAACAAAATTTATTTTTAAATGTGTTCTTTGCTGGATTTATTAGCCTATATAATATTCATAGAATTCAAGCCTCGACATGTAACTACCATTACTCAGAAATATATGCAGGGTTGAAGTTAGGAAGCATAGGTAGTGAGGATGTCATTTTGGTATCAGATATGAGAAAGAAAAGAGGGAAGGAAGAAAGAAAGAGGAGTATGGAAGGGAGGAGGAAGGGAGGGAAGGGGAAGAGGAGGAAGGATAAAAGAAAAGGAAAAAAGGAAGGAGGGTGGGAGGAAATGATCAAGGGAAGGTAAGAATGAGAGGAAACAAAGAAGAGAAGGAAGGAATAAGGAGAAGGAGAGGACAGGGAAAGGAAAGGTAGAGGAGAGAAAGAGGGGAAGGGAAGGTAATTAAGGTAAGCTCTAAAGGTTGAAGATGCTCAGAAAAAAAAATAGTGGAGGAAAGAACTAGGTAGGGTCAGGGTTATCATTGAAAGAGCTTCCTTTATCCATTCATCTATGGATGGACACTTACACTGCTTCTCTAACTTGGCTCCTGCGAATAATCCTGCAATGAACACAGGGATGTATGTATCTCTTCAAATTGGTAAGTTTTTTTGTTTGTTTCTTTGGTTGTTTTTTGTTTGTTTGTTTGTTTGTTTCAGATAAGTATCCAGAAGTGGAATTATTGGATTGGATAACAGTTCTATTTTTAATTTTTTGAGGAATCTCCATACTGTTTTCCACAGTGGCTGCACAAATTTACAATCTCCCAAACGGTGCACGAGGGTTCCCTTTCTTCCACATCCTCAGCAACACTTGTTCTCTCTTGTCTTTTTCAGACAGGCCAATCTCACAGGTGTGTGGTTATCTCATTGTGGTTTTGTCTTGCACTTTTGTGATGATGAGTGATATTGAGTATCTTTTTATGTGCCTGTTGGCCATCTGTATGTCTTCTTTGGAAAAATGTCTATTTAAGTCTTCAACTCATTTTTTACTTGCATCTTTTGGGTTTTTTTTATATTAAGTTATGTGAGTTCTTTATAAACTTTTGATACTAACCCCTTATTAGATGTATGATTTGCAAATAGCTTCTCCCATTTAGTAGGTTGCCTTTTGGTTTTGTTGAGGGCTTCCTTTGCTGTGCAAAAGCACTTTAGTTTGATGTAGATACACTTGTTTATTTTAGGTTTTGTTGCCATTGCCTAAAGAATCTGGTCCAGAAAGGTGTTGCTAAGACAGATGTCAAGGAGCTTATTGTCTATGTTTTCTTCTAGGAATTTCATGGTTTCAGGTCTTACATTCAAGTCTTTAATTTACTTTGAGTTTGTTTTTGTATATGGTGTAAGATACTGGTCCAGATTCTTTCTTTTATACTTAACTGCTTTCTCAGAATCATTTATTAAAAGATTCTTTTCCCCACTGTTGGTTCTAGACTTTTTGTCATAGATCAATTGATCATATCCGTCATGGGTTTATTTCTAGGACCTTTACTCTATTGCATTGATCTATGTGTCTGTTTTCATGCCAGTACCATACTGTTTTTATTACTATAGCTTTGTATTACAGTTTGTGACTATGGATAGAGGAAAGAATACAAAAGATATATATATATATATATATATATATATATATATATATATATACACACACACACACATTAATATTACTCAGCCTAAAAAGAATGAAATTTTGCCATTCGTGACAACATGGATGGGCCTAGAGAGTATTATACTAAATGAAACAAGTCAACAAAACAAAACCAAAAACAAGACAAATACCGGAGCTCCTGGGTGGCTCAGTTGGTTGGGTACCTGCCTTTGGTTCAGGTCGTGATCCCTGAGTACAGGGATCTGAGTCCCACATCTGGCTTCCTGCTCCCTAAGGAGTCTACTACTCCCTCTGCCCCTCCCCTACTCATGCATTCTCTCTCTTTGTCTCTCTCAAATAAATGAAATCTTTAGGAAAAAAAATACAAAAAAAAAAAAAAAGACAAAACTTACGTGATTTCACTTCCATGTGGAGTCTAGGAAATGAAACAAACAAAGCAAAACAGAGACAAACTCAAGGATCAAGGAAGCAAACTATCAGCAGAGGAGGAATGGGTTGGGAGGATGGGCAAAATAGGGGAAAGTGAAGAGGATTAAAGTGGTATAAACTTCCAGTTATAAATAGGTCATGAGAATGTAATCCACAGCATAGGGACTGCAGTCATGAGTATTGTAATAACTTTTATGATGACAGATGGTAACTAGACTTATCATGGGAATCCTTTTGTAATATAAAGAAATACCGTATCACTATGATGTATATCTGAAAATAATAGGATCTTGTATGTCTATTATACTTCAATTTTGAAAAGTTTTTATATTAAGTTCACTGATGAGCATAACCATCAAGTCACCTTCAGAAAGACGATTAAAGTGACAAGTTTAAAGTAAAATAAAACATTTTGCTAAGTGTGAGGAAAAAAAAAACAAAGAGCTTCCACGTCTACTTCTTTCTCTAAACTTCCTGATAATGGAGCAAAATGGTGTCATATACATTCTTTATGGAAAGTATGAAACTATGTGAGGATCTCGACATTTAAATCCTAACAAAGTTCACGATGCTAGTGGTCATGCCTATGTGGTTTGACAGGTGCCAAAAAACAAAGCCCACATGGCCTATCTATTATTAGTCTACTTGGACACTTCCCTGCCCCTGCCCCCCAACATTGGCCTGAATTCCAATTGTTTAGTTATTTTAATAGACTACAGAGATTGGTTGGAGGGAAAGAATAATCAAATCTAAAATGTATATATGTTAAAATGAGGAAAGGAGAGAGAAAAAGAGGAGGGGAAGTGGGAAGAGAAGAGAAGGGAAAGAAGGAGGAGAATTTATTGAACTTGCCATGTTCCAAGCTTTGCATTAATGCCTTTTCATGTATTGTTCTTATTTAATATTTCTGTAAAATGTGTCATTTTATTCTTATTTTACTCAGGAGAAATGAGGCTTAGAACATGTCACTTGCTCGAGGTCAAAGAACTAATAAGTTAACATTGATAAAGCCTTGACTGCAATAAGCTATATACTAAGTAGCAAAGTGAGATTCAAGGAAGATCTAGTGTCCATAGAGCAAGAAAGCAAGTCTACATGAGGTAGTTGGAAATTCCATTCACAGAGACAGCAAAAGGTCATGGATCACTAATGAAAGGCTTGGGTGAGAGGGGAATATGGGTAGCTCCAAGGTGCTATGAACAGACCTCACTTAACTCACCTTCGCCTGGCCTCGTGCTCATGATATCCACCAAAATCAAAGTTTATGTTCGGGAAAGGGGAATCTGATCCACATTGCTTCCAAAGTGCAACAACTAGAAAGGAGCTTAGATGTGAGAAAAAGACCCGAGTTGTATCCTCATGGGGCTTCCACGTACAGTCATGCAGCTTGTACCCTGCACAAAACTTGGCCAGGCCATTCTGCCAAACCATATGTGGCAGCACCTATTACTGACACTATCCAAGAGAGGCTCTTTCCCTCTGGAAAATTCATGCAGCTTTTCTCTGAACCTCATTTTCTCAGGTGCAAAAAGGGGATGACAACTTTTATGTCTTTGGATTCTTATGAAGATCATTGGGTAGTATATCTGGCATAGAGTTGGCTCTTTAATAAATGGTATCAATATGACTCTGTCAAGAGAGTCTCATGTCTTAGATTCAACTGTTATTTTTAAGATCTTCAAAATAGAGAAGTATAAATTAAGTTTAAAAATATGACATTCCTACATGCATTGAATGTATTCAAAATATAATTTGATATGTATGCAATCGACTGATCAAAAGGTGTTCCCACAATATTAGGAAAATTATTGCAAATTCTATTTTTGACCAAATGTTGGGGGAAGGCATCTGTTTGTGGGTTCAGGGAACATTTCTGGAATAAGATGGGATTTAACTATTGGGGGCTTGCCAATTTAAGGCAGGATGGAGAGGAGAAGGTTGAGTGACAGCATGAACAAGCAAGCTGTACAGGCCAGAACCAGACAAGAGAACAGTCTAAAAGAAGTAAGGAGTATCCAACAAAAAAACAAAATAACAAAAAAAACAGGCTTTGGGGAGCCTACTTGTAGCTCTGGATGAGACATTTTATGCAAATACAAACATGTTTAGATCATCACTTTTGATTCTGTTCAGAATCCAAAGAAAGCAATGACTCCAAAGTACAATATTTCATTTAGCAAAAAATAAAATATAATAACTTGATTGTGTATACTTATAAATCATGTCTTCCTATTTTTATTACTTGTCTTGCAAATCTGCCTACCATGGTATCCAACAACTGAAGAATTTTTCCTCCTAGAAGAAAGGTCCTTAAGTGAAACCCAATAGATGATGATGATGATGATGATGATGATGATGATGATAACAATAATAATAATAATAAAACTCCGTAAAATATTAACTCATAGTCTAGTCTTTAATTTCAACTATTTGCTACATTATCTGTGATTTGAGTCCCAGAATTTCCTGCATTCAAATAATCCATAGGTTAAGATTAATCAGAGATTTTTTTTTAAGAAGATTTTATTTATTTATTAATGAGAGATGCAGAGAGGGAGAGAGGGGGTGGGGAGACAGAGAGAGAGAGAGCACAGCAGAGGCACAGACCTAGGGAGGAGCAGGCTCCATGCAGGGAGCCTTACATGGGACTTGATCCCAGGTCTCCAGGATCAGGCCCTGGGCCGATGGTGGTGCTAAACTGCTGAACCACCCAGGCTGCCCTTAATCAGAGTTTCTTATGTGAGACATCTAGCCTGAAGTTAAAGTGCCAAACTCAAACATGTAACTAATGACCTAATCATCTCCTACAAGTTTATTTGGACACCACAGAAAACACCACCAGCAACAGGTGGTCAGCAAATTTTAGAATTCCTATGCCAAACATATATGAACAAGTAGGAACTGTGCTTCTGCAGATAATTGGTCTGTAGGAGATTCATTATCGCACCCTCTATGGTACCTGGGAATACAGATGAGTTTGGGGATTGTACACTTAGAGACTGTAACTTACACTTAGTAGAAATCTTGACTCACAAAATAATCGTGATTGGAATCTTTGCTGCAGCGTAATGAATAACATATGGAATATATATGGTATCTCTTTACTCTCCAATTATCCCAAGCAAAAAAAGAAACCATCGTTACATAAAGACCATCCTTGTATTAAAACCCCATGTTTTCAAGTTGAGGTTGACCCTCCCTCTAGGACAATCATAGAATCAAGTTCCTTTTGATTGCATATCTCCTTTGTTCCCCTCCTCCTTCCTTGCCCCATGGCCAAAGAGTCTATTTATGGTCTTCACTGGTCACAGTTTTATACATAAGTGAAAGCCAAAGTATGCATTTTAACATCCATTATTGGGAATAGTAATAGCAAATGCTTTCTCTTATTATCAATTATTTCACTTCATAAGAAAAATATTTATATTGGATTAAAGTATCAGTTAATATTTGATATCTCATGATTTCTAGGTAATAACACTTTTTTTCAACAATTTTCTCCTTTAAGTTTTTCTTTTTTAAGATTTTATTTATTTATTCATGAGAGACACAGAGAGAGAGAGAGAGAGAGGCAGAGCCACAGGCTGAGGGAGAAGCAGGCTTCATGCAGGGAGCCCCACGTGGGACTCGATCTGGGGTCTCCAAGACCACACCCCAGACTGAAGGCGGGGCTAAACCGCTGAGCAACCAGGGCTGCCCTCCATTAAGTTTTTAACTTAGGCTGAAAACCCTTCAACATCTACTACTGGCTTTTGGAAGATTTTCCCTTTGGAAGATCCTGTGCCTTTCTCTTCTTAAAAATTCTATTCAGTTTAAGAAATAATAGTACAGTTTTGCAATAAGTTAATTCCCAAGTTTGCTAAGAGACAAAGTGTTTGTAAATCCATGGAAGCATTCAGTTTCTGAATATTTTTTTAAGATTTTATTTATTTATTCACGATAGACATAGAGAGAGAGAGAGAGGCAGAGACACAGGCAGAGGGAGAAGCAGGCTCCATGCCAGAAGCCTGACGTGGGACTCAATACCGGGACTCCAGGTTCACGCCCTGGGCCAAAGGCAGGCGCCAAACCGCCGAGCCACCCAGGGATCCCAGTTTCTGAATAGTTTTGACTCATCATTTCCTATTAACTACAAACTTGAATTTATGTCTATCAATTAGCATCTGTTTAGAACGTTATTCTGCACTTGGGTCAAGACAGAATTATAAAAAAATCAGAAACCTAGAATTTTAATATTATATATTACTAAATCTGCTTTGACCCTCCTTGAGAAGCATTATTTTCCATCATGGAAATAACACAAACACAAACTATAGGTTGAATGTTTCTCTGAATGTATTGACATTCCAAAATAAAACAAGAAGCCATGAAATTTATGCTGTTTCCTCCCACAGAAATCTTCCAGCTTTTTACACCAGGCAATGGTTAATGAACTCCTCACATTTAGATTGGATTGATGTGCCCAGATACAGAAACAAATGCTTTTATTAATGACTACCAATCCCTGTTCCTAAACAACATTTCCAGAGCCACGAGCAACAGTATGCAAGGCCTATTATTTGCTATTGGATGTCCATTTATTATATAGTCAATGAGAGAGAAGACGCTCAATTTGAACTTAATCCTCCGTCCAGGACACTATTATTACCAAGCTTCACCAGACTATTTTAATGCAAAATTACTTTTCAATTGGAACCCCAAATCTAATAATTGCTGAATATTTTTCCCTTCTCTGTATTTTCTAAATTGTGTATAGTAATTATATGTCTCTTCTGAAATAGGTTTTGAAAGTCTCCTTTTGTATTTTAAAGCATCCAACAACAGTGCTATAGCTGCTTACAAGTAGATTTAGGAGGAAAATTGGTCTCTCTGACATCTCTCACCAAATGTATCCCACCAAATTCATCCTTCCCCATGGCATGAAAATAGCCTGATTCAAAGGATTATAGTTTTAAATGTTAACTTTCAGACAATTAAGTTTACAGTTAACCTAAAAATTGCTATCATGTTGATTATTATTTTTTTAACGAGCATTTAAATGCCACTTATACTCAGAGTGGATCTATAGCATATCTTAAAAAAGAAAGGCTGCAAGGGACCATCATTCTGCCAGGGTTATCTTAATCATGACAGGACGTGAAATGCACCTTGGCAGCTGGCATTGTTCAGAGCATGCCAGACAGGGACATAGCCTGGTAACTAAAAGCAATCTGATAAAAATAGGAGGAAAGAGGAAAAAGAAGGACCAGATAGATAGGGAACTACAACAAGTAGTATCTATTGCAAGGGAATATTTCTGTTGCTACAAGAGATAAATCAGACACAGAGTTGAACTCGGATCTCTTAAAGGCAGACATGTCAAACTAAACTTCCTTCTACTTCTTCAGAGCTGCTGATTCCCACCGCCCACCACCCAATCGGATCTGACAGCTCTCCTGCTTTCCTCCCTCTCCCTTGCTCACAGCAGTGAAAATTAAATTTGCAATAAAATATCTACTGACCGAAAATGATGTCCACAATATATTGCTAATTAGATCTCAAAACCTTGTGTGCATTGTAACATATATCTGTAAAACATTTTAACAAAGACATATATACAACTGAGAAAAGATATGAAAATACATTTATAGATAGACAGGTATGTATAACCATAAAAACACTTGTTTTATACACACACACACACACATATATATACATATATATATCTGTATTTGTGTATTTCTACTAGGTGGTTAAAGCTGTGATGGGCTTATGTCTATTGATTTGATTTGTATTGTCTTCTTTTTGCTTCTCAAAAGCCAACCCTATAACTCTATGCCCCTTATAAGTGGTCAGGGGGGATACTATTGTTAATGGACTCTCCGTTATGTCGAGACAAAACCAAGTTTTGTAGCTGTCACACAGATTCTTCAGGAACCCACCCTGACCACCTCAGTACCTTCTTTCCTTGCATATCTTATGTGCTCATCATCCTTTTCCCCAAAGTGAGAAGTCCTTTCTGCTTCAGTGCCTCGGCATATCTTTCATTTTGCCTGGTGTGATTGCTCTCCATGTCTACCTGGCAAATGCATTTTCTCCACTCAAGATCCAGATTTTGCCAGGCCTACTTCTCCCCATGTTCCCATACTCACTTGTATAACCTTCCACTGTCATGCTTAACCTTCGATCACATTGTGAGTTGCCAGAATTAGAGACCGTGTCTTAGATACCTTTGATTCATACATGCCTGGTGGTAGGTGGTAGATGTTGAATAAATGAATGAGGGAGTGGAGGAATAAAGTAGTAAACTTCATAGGGTCATGCTGAAGGTTAGATGTGATGATGCTTGTTAAGTTAAAGCAGAGAACCTGACACATTGCAGGTGTTCACGAGAGGAGTGGTGTCCATCGTCACCATTATTGTATGATGTCTTCCTGTCTGCTTTGCTTTAAGGGTTTCACATTGCTCAGTAACCTCATTCAAGGCCAACATAGCAGTATGTTCCAGAGAATGAGAAATTCTACCATGATCCCTGCATGCTGGATCTTATTTTTTTATAGGCACAAGATAACCAGAGCAGAGCAGATGGATGACAGGGAAGATCTAAAAAACTGATGATTTAGGGGCACCTGGGTGGCTCAGTGGTTGAGCGTCTGCCTTTGGCTCAGGTCAGGATCCTCAGGCCCTGGGATCGAGTCTCACATCAGGCTCCCCGGGGGGAGCCTGCTTCTGCCTCTGCCTGTGTCTCTGCCTCTCTCTGTGTGTCTCTCATGAATAAATAAAAAAAATCTTTTAAAAAATAAAATTAAAAAATGGATGCTTTAAAAAAACTTTAAAGACCGAGGACTTAGGCTTTCATAATTAAACCATCAAGAGGTGGAAAAAAAACAATAGCCCTAAAAAACAAACAAACAACTTTCTATTTATTACTTCTATATCTTTCCGTTGGGAGTCATATTACCTTTCTGGTTACTTTTCCCATTCTGTTTTCTTTTGAATAACAACTTTAGGGATCCCTGGGTGGCGCAGCGGTTTGGCGCCTGCCTTTGGCCCAGGGAGCGATCCTGGAGACCCGGGATCGAATCCTACGTCGGGCTCCTGGTGCATGGAGCCTGCTTCTCCCTCTGCCTATGTCTCTGCCATTCTCTCTCTCTCTGTGTGACTATCATAAATAAACAAAAAATTAAAAAAAAAACAACTTCAGTGTTCATTAGGCATGGTGTGTGTGTGTGTGTTCGTGCATGTGCATATATTGTATACTACAGTGTGATCCACCTCAGCTCCCACCTACTCTATTTCAACCCAAGGTTGGGCCTGTCCAGAGACGTCAAAATACCTAACAAATACCAACAATAGTCATCTGCTGGACTGAAAAAAAATTGTAAGGAAAGTAAAGAGTAAAAATGTTAGAAGTAAACCTGTGTGATGAGCTCTTAGCTAGGTGAGTGGAAAGTTGGCTAATGTGAAACCTTACAAGTTTGTCTCTTTGACTAAGGATGTCATGGGTGGGATGTCTCTCCTCACTTAAAAACTGGAGATATGGCACCATTGGCATCATTTTGAAACAAGTGCTAGCTAACTCATGAATATTTTTACAAATACTTTTCCAAGATCCTTTCTATCTGTTGTAAGTCCTACATTTCTTGTTGCTTTAATATTGACCTTTGGCCTTCCTATTTGCCACTGACTTTAGAACCAGTTTATTTGGAGTCAGTCCTTGCACAATTTGATTCTTTGAGGCCTCTTACTTTAAGATTTTTAGGGATAGGGATATTTTTCATACATTTTTTTTAGGTATAAGAATATTTTCTGCTTGAGAAAAGACTCCGCTTTTGCACATTGATCTGCTTAACTTTCCCACATATAATTTCTCCACTTTTATTCACTTAATTTTTGTTTTATTCATTCCCATATCTTTTCTAGAGCAGTTAGTTTTCTGCAGTACCTACCACAGAATCTTTTCTTTGGTATATCATTCCACAACAGAGTCTGAAAAGTAAAATTCTATAGGATACCTTATATTTTTTTTACCTTATATTATTTTTAACAAAATAGTTTTATAAAAATGACTTCAATTAATCTGGAAAAATTGTCATATTCTTAATATGCTGTATCTCAGACATTGTTAGCATTTTTGGATGTTGATTGTTTTAAGTAATTACTTGTGTTGTTTTGTGAAAGTGCCCCATAACATTGCTCTAATTAAGATTCTGACAACACATCCCTTTGGTTGTTGAAATGCTTGTTAAACAATGTCAAGTGGTTGTTTTTCAGGTTAAATCTAAATGAATAAAAATACCCAACTCACATATGAGTTTAGAGTGAGATTTTAGTTCCATAAATGACTCTTTAGCTCCTATTTTAGGGCAAGAAAATAAAAGTCAGGCACATACAGAAAGGTGCCATCATTCAGACTGATACATAAGTATGTATGTAACTAGGCATAATTCAAGAAACATTGGATAAGTCTCTCTCCTTAGAAATATCTATCCCTGGAACTTCACTCTTAGAAATCAAATCATTTATATTTTGGAATGCTTTAGGGTCTTTCATGACCCATATTAAATCCTAAAATTATTGGAAAGGATGGTCTCTAATGGCCTCATCAACTACACCATATGGAAATTAGCTGATAGATGACAGATCAACCGTCTTTAGAAATGGGATGCACATTGGTACCTGGTTGAGGGGATTGCCAGGAGAAAGGTAAGAATACTGAAAAGGAGCTCAGAGGACACCAAAGTCAACAGAGCCTGCTTCTGAAAATGATTGAATCTGAATATGACAACCAAATAGTTTTTAATCAAACTGTTGTGCTGTAGTTAACAAAAATTTACATTCAGAAATTTTGACCTAATTATTAAACACATACAGGATTTTGTTTTCAGAATTTTTACATATGCCAAAAAATAACCAAAAAATGCAAATCTATATTTGTGTAAATATAGGATTAAAAATTAATTAAATGTGTTGAACTGAATGATTAAGTAAATGGATGGCCTGGTTTTTCACTGTTAACATGGGAGTTTTCACATAAGCAAGGGAAGAAGGCTACAATGGTGCATGTGGCAAAGGAATAAAGTTGAAGACATCAGGATGAATCCATGTTTAGCTTAATATAGATAAAGATGGTTACATATACATATGGGTGTATTTATAAGTATGTGTATATATTCAGGTTAGTATGCACACATACTTCCTTTCTGTCAGCTGAAAGTATCCAAAAGTAAAGAGCACACCTGCAGCCCAAGAGCATAATTCCTCACTACTCAAGTGCATACTGACATAGTGATCTCCTTAAAAAAAATACCTTCTCAAAAAAAAAAAAAAAAAAGAAAGAAAAAAAAGAAAAACAACAACAAAAAAACCTTCTCAAAGTGGGGATGGGGGCAGAGATAAAGTAACTCCACAGTAGAGAAATTTGACAAACACTACCTGCACCAGGCAATCAAGGTCAACATTAACAGGATCAGTCATTTTGGTAGTAGGCAACCTTAATATGGTGTGGTAAAAATGGTACTTTCCCTCTATAATCTTCCTCCCCAACACATATCACCCTGGTCTAATCATAGGACAAACATCAAATCCAAGTTGAGAAATATTCTACAAGATACCTGACCAAAGCTCCTCAAAACAGTAAGAGTCAACACAAACAAGAAAAATCTGAGAAGCTGTTGCAGTGAGGCGGGCCTAAGGAGACGAGATGACCAAATGCAATGTGGTATCTGAAGATGTCCTGGAAGAGAAAGAGGAAGTTAGGTAAAAACTAAGAAAATCTGAAGCCAGTATGGACTTCATAATGCATCGATATAGTGAACTAATTAAAACAAATGTTGATATAAGGTGTTAATAATAGGGGAAACCGCATGCAAGAGACTGATTTCAAAAGGCATCTTGAAATTTTAATATGGCTATTTTGGGTTTATCACATGACACTAATATAATTACGAACACGTGAAGGTTAAAGTCACAGTGCTATTCTATAATACTTGTGTCATAGATGGTGCAGGATGTACAAAATTAAGGTTTAGATATTCACTGAAATAGAAGCACAACATATTAAGAACCCTCATCTAGGACTCATATCACCATAAAAACATTCTCTGGTCTCCTGAGAACCACACTCTGGTTTCTAAAATTTGGTTCAAGGACATTTATACACTCAGCCCCTAGACACATCCCAATAAAGGAAAAGGCTGTGACCTAGAGTGTTCTATTTCACCTCTATTGAATGCAACTGGCTTTTAGCTCCCAAATCAAGATACCCAAATTTATGGGGTACAGCAAAAGCAGTACTAAGAGGCAAGTTCATAGCAATAAAAAAAATTGTATCTATGTGTGATGATGGGTGTTAGCTGACCTTATTTTGAGAATCATTTCATAAGCTGTGTGTATATCAAATAATTCTGTTGTTATATCCAATTATTTCAGTAAAAATATAATAAATATTTTTTTAAAAGAGAAGAAAGATTTCATACTACCTAAGTTTACACTACAAGGAGCTGGAAAAAGAAGAACAAACGAAGACCTAAATTAGCAGAAGGAAGAAAATAACAAAGATTAGAAACAAAAATAGAAAATACAGAAACAATAGGAAAAAAAATCAATAAAACTATGAGTTGTTTTTTTTAAAATATAAGCAATATTGACAAGCCTTAAGTGAGACTAAAAAAAAGAGAACACTCAAATAAATAAAATCATAAATGAGAAAAGATATTACAACTGATGCCACAGAAATAAAAAAAGATTATGAGATTATTATAAGCAATTATAAGCCACTAAATTGGATAAATTCCCAGAAATATACAACCTACCAAGACTACCTGTACCTGGTAAGAAGATTGAACCAGTGATCCCTGGGTGGCGCAGCGGTTTGGCGCCTGCCTTTGGCCCAGGGCGCGATCCTGGAGACCCGGGATCGAATCCCACGTCGGGCTCGCGGTGCATGGAGCCTGCTTCTCCCTCTGCCTGTGTCTCTGCCTCTCTCTCTCTCTCTGTGACTATCATAAATAAATTAAAAAAAAAAAAAAAGAAGATTGAACCAGTAATCAAAACCTCCCAACAAATAAAAGGTTAGGACCAGAGAGATTGGTGAATTCTATCAAACATTTAAAGAGTTAACACAGATCTTTCTCAAACTCTTCCAAAAAATTGAAGAAGAAATTACACTTCCAAACTCATTTAATGAGGTCAGCATTACCCTCATACCAAAGCCAGAAAGGCAACACAAGAAAAGAATACCACAGGCTGAGACCCCTGATGAATATAGACGGTAAAGCCTTTGACAAAATACTACCAAATCAAATCCAACAGCACGTTAAAAGGCTTATACCCCATAATAAAGTGGAGTTTATCCCTGAAATAAAAAGATGGCTTAATATATGCAAGTCAATTAGTAGGATATACATATTAACAAAGTAAAGGATCAAAATCACGTGATTATCTCAATAGATATAAAAAGAGCATTTGACAAAGTTCAACTCCTTTTCATGACAAAAACTCTCAACAAAATAGGAATAGAAGGGAATTGCCTCATCCTGATAAAGGTCATATATGAAGTCTATAGCCAACATCATAGTCTATGGTGAAAAACTGCAAACTTCTCTAAGACAGTGACAAGATGAGGATGTCCATTTTTGCCCCTTCTATTCAAAGTAGTCCTGGAAGTTTGAGTTAGAGTAATTCAGTAAGAAAAAGAAATAAAAAGTATCCAAAATGAAAAAGAAGAAGTAAAATTGTCCCTGTTTGCAGATGACACAATCTGCTATATAGAAAACGCTAAAGATTCCATTAAAAAAAAAAAGCCTGTTAGAATTTAATAAGCAAAATCAACATGTGAAAATCAGTTGAGTTTCTATTTACTAACAATGAACTATCTGCAAAGGAAATTAGGAAAATAATTTACAATAGCATCAAAAAACCCACAAAAAATCTTAAGAAGTTTTGTATACTGAAAACTACTTTTATACTGAAAACTATAAAACATTGATGAAAGAAATTAAAGATGACACATAAATGTTAATTATACCACAATAAAGCTGGGGAGTAAAAACACACAAAAAAAATGAAAAGAAATCCTATGTTCATGAGTTGGAAGACTTAATATTGTTAAAGTGACCATACTACCCAAAGCAATCTATAGATTCAATACAAATCCTATCAAAATCCCAATGGACAGTAATTATGATTGAGCTGTAGATGTGTTATATGTAGAGTCATGTATAAGGACACCTATAGTGATATCCTGTTCTCCTACAAATCAGTAATTGCTAATTTAAATAACCAAGACTCCGTTTCTGTGCTACAGTGTCTAATGTATGTGGCCCTCTCAGATATAGTAAAAAAAATGTATGGCCTTTATAATCAGAACACCTTTATGAAAATCTTCAAATCTCAGCCCTGCAATTTAACAGTACATTACTTAAATCTCCAAACCACATTTCACCTTCTGTTGAAAAGTATATAATAATAAGCAAGTTTATCTGTTTTTTTAAGAGAATCAGACTACAGAAACACACTTATATGTTCATAGATAAGATAAAGAAAGATAAAGAAGATAGATGATATAAATAGATGATGAGGATAGATAGATAAAAATTTGCTAAGATGTGGATAATGCTCAAAAAACAAGTTTTGATGCTATTACTATTCATGACCTCTGTTAATGACCACCTGCTATCCTTTAGCTCTAATTCTTCCCAGGTTCTATCACAAAACACAAGCCATGTGGGTGTGCAGAAATCAGTTTTTGGTATCATATACTCTTTCCATGCCTCCTACCAGATAGCAGATCGCAAAATTTTTTGGACAATTCAATGAACCAGTTTACTTGATCAAAGATCTTTGGAATTACCCACCAGTAGGTGAACATCTCCATTCTGAGGTATGAGACCACCAGCCAACACTGAGCTGCCTTGATAAGAAGGAACCAAAGTGTCTATTGTTATATAACAATAAAATTGTAACTTCCTGGGAGAGATGGCAGTTCTTAGTATCAGGAGTATTTTGGATACCTTTGCAGGCCAAAGGACTAACACATGGTGGGCATCATGTTGTAGAGTATGGGAATAAAACAAATTCTAGTGCATCTGTGCCTATAATACTTCTCATTGTTGTAGTGGCCACAATTCAAGAAAGGCAAAATGGAACTGGAAAATGTGCAAAAAAAAAAAAAAAAAAGGGAATTTAAATGATCGCATGAAAACGGAAAGTTGAGGCCAGAATTTATTAGTTACTGAAGTCAGAATAATTTTATTTTGTAAGCATTCATCTCTGAGATAGCCCAAGAGAATAGATTCCAGGGACCATTGCTATCATGAGATGCCATTAGAGGTTCAAATAGTGAAGCATAAATGCATTTATTAATAACAGATATGTTGGGATCCCTGGGTGGCGCAGCGGTTTGGCGCCTGCCTTTGGCCCAGGGTGCGATCCTGGAGACCCGGGATCGAATCCCACATCAGGCTCCTGGTGCATGGAGCCTGCTTCTCCCTCTGCCTATGTCTCTGCCTCTCTCTCTCTCTCTCTATCATAAATAAATAAAAATTAAAAAAAGAAAAGAAAAATAACAGATATGTTATGCTCTATGTGTCAGGTTATTTTCAGATACACAAAAAAGACTTTATGGATTTCTTTGTTGCTTTAATTCTTAATTCCAATTTGACTGTATGGTCACATTGAAGCCACTTAATTACTATGTTTCCACTTTAACACATCTCTATTCCCTAGCCCCATAAGTGGTATATTATAGACTCTTATAAACAAAATTCGTACTGATTTCCATTAATGTTAAATATTTCTTTTCATTGTAACTAAATACTATAAAATATTGAAAAGAACACTATAAAAAATTCAAAGACATTTCATTTTTTTGCTGACGTAAGTGTACATGATGAGTTGTACAAAACCAGCTTCATCTCCATAGAGTTACCTTTATAGTGTGTATGGAGTACAAAGCTGTGTACTTTGGGGGAAGAGTTTTTCATTATTTCATTACTCTATACCCTAGAGAAGGCAAAAAAAAAAGCCTGCTTTTTGAGTATAGGACATCAGCTTCATACATATGGGTAATATATCATTTAGGACTTCTTTCTTTTGAAGGGCTGGTAAAACCATTTTTAAAACTATTCTTAAAGCTCAATTCTCTAAGTACATTTCTTAAAGATGGAATAGTTGACAAATCTGAAGAATCTAACTTTGCTGATGCCTATTCCATGGTGAGAAGATGAGGGGTGGAGCACATGGCCTTCCTGAAGGAACTAAATGCTGAAAAAATAGTTTTTTCCTCCTGGAATCTAATTTTTTTAGAATACATTAATCCTTTGACATGGCTGGATATCAGTAGGTTGTGCAATCCCACTAGATGTTGCAGACCTAATAACCTAACAAATGTCTACCAACTGAATAGGTATATGGAAAAAGTCTAGTGGGTGGGAAGAAAGTACTTTTCTGTCTTAATATGTGTTCATTCTTTAAACATTCCTTGAGTGACTTTTCTGTCAGAAACCTTGTGGGATTCTAGGCAGATACCATAGTGATTTTTATAATATTAATTCTCCTCACATTAACTCTCATGAAACAATATTGAAATTCTGCTTTGTAATGCTGAATTTTTAATTATCAATTTTTCCCCATTTGACTATGAAGACCCACTCTGGTTACCAAATTCACTTACTGTCACTAGAACTAGGCCCAGAGGCACCTGGATGGCTCCGTCGGTTAAGAGCCCGACCCTTGATTTCAACTCAGGTCATGATCTCAGGGTCATCTCCCTCTCCTTCTGCCTTTTGCTCTGCTCATTCTCTCTCTCTCTCTCTCTCTCTCTCTCTCTTTCTTTCTCTCTCATAAATAAAGAAAATCTTAAAAAAAAAAAAAGAACTAGGGCCAGAGGTGCTCCTAATTCTTTTCTACAATGCTCTCCTCCCAGAGAGTCATGATGAGAAGGAGATGGATATGAGTCTAGAGATCACTTGGCCCAATTTCCTCCTTATAGAGGGGTATACTAGTTAAGTGTTTGGGCTTTGCAGTGAAACTCACCCTGGTTTGAACCCTATGTCTGTGGGACCATGAGCCCCTCGGCTCCCAGACACAGGAAACAGAGGTAACCACAGAAGTTACTTCTCAGAGTTACTGGGAGAATAAATAGCAGTGTCAGAAAAGTTACAGAGCACAGCAAATGGTCTTACCAATCAACGTTCTCCGGCAATATTAGCATTCTATTCTTGTACTATCACTATTTTTATATTGCCATCAGACCATTACCATTATATCATTATTCTAATTGGGACATAGACTATAGCTGAGCTCGAGAGACGAGATTCTAGAACCATACAGCCCAAATTAGAACCTCAGCTCTGATGCAAACTGTCTAGCTACTTAGCCCCCCGTGCCTCAGTTTCTTCATCATTAATACAGAGATAAAATTAGGACTATGGTAGAGTTCTGTGAGGATTAATCGAATTATAATTGTTAAAGAAGCAAACGAACAAAAAACTTGGAAAAGTGCTGGCATAGAACAAGCACTGTTTAGTGTTTGTATCATTAGTAAATAAGAACTATGATTGGTTGGGGAGCCTGGCTGGCTCAGTGGATTAAGTGGCTGCTTTCAGCTCAGGTCCTGATCCAGGGGACTTGGGCTCTAGCCCTGAGTCAGGGTTCCTGCTCAGCAGGGTGTCTGCTTCTCCCTCTGCCTCTCTCCTCCATCCCCCTCATGCTGTCTCTAGTTCTCTCTCAGATATATCAGATCTTTAAAATAATAAAAATAATAACTGCAATTAGTTATGGATGCCAAAACTGAGGCTCTAGTGGGTGAAGTGCCATGGGAGAGCCCAGAGGTGACACTCACAGTCTTCACTCACTATGAAGGCTTATTAAGCAGCAGAAATGGGAACTTTGAAATAAATTAAGCCGCCCAGCATATTCACATAGCACATTTCTTTCTGTGAGTGCTTTTCTATCAAATTTACATTTGGATTTGGAATGCTCAAAAAGATGACGCTCAAAATGAGGACCATTTTGAGAAAAAAAAAATCAAGGCACTCGGAGACTTAGGATTTATTAAAAACTACCAAAAAAAGATGAGGGCTCTCCTCCTCCACTTTTACTTCCATCAGTCACCAAGTCAGTTGTCTTCTCAACAAGCCCAAATGGCTCCCTGTAGCCTCCAGGATAAAGTCAAAAATCCTTGGTATGACAACATTCAAGGCCTTTTACGGTTTGGCACCAGTCTGACTATCCAGCCTGTGCTACTACATCTCTGGACAGTTCCTGGGTGTGTGTCAGCCTATTTACATTTCCCCAAAGCTCTCCCACATTTTCCAACACCTTGGCCCTTTCTTGGGGTGCCTCAATCCTCAATGCCCCCTTGGGCCACTCAGAACCCCAGATTCCCTTAAAGTGGTGAAAGTGTTGGCCTATTGAGAGGTTTTCCTCAAACTCTCATTCAAATTCAAGTGTGTCTTCTTTTGCATTTCCATATGCTTTGCTTACACAGAAACAGTAACGCTTACTTCACTAGCCTTCCCCTGCAGATGATTTGCATTCTGCTTTTCTCCAACGGTCAGAGCAGAAGCATCTGCCCCGTGATGACTAGCTCTCTAAAATTTCTAGAACCACAGTGACATGACATTACATCCAGGGGACATACCATAAATTTCTCCATCATTTTGTGGATGTTGAACACTTAGTTTTCTATTTTTTTTCCACTATCATAAGCAGTGCTGCAATAACGATATAATGAATGGTCTAGTGAGGACTTGTGCAAATCTCTTGGAGACTTTTTAAAAATTAATTTGTGTGAGCCCCTTTGTTGTACTCGCAGTGAGTCATTATCCCTATTTGTGTCTTACCTTTCCAGGTGGTCATTTGTTTGATGGATTTGTTCTGCCAAAACATAATGCTTCATATGAAATAATCTCTCTCTCACTGCCTCAGACTATACCCTTCTCTCTCATGCACAGAAGAGAGTTGTTTTGGTTTTTCTCTATTTTTTTTTTTTTTACTTTGTACTGGTATTGTAAAATATAATAAAATAATGGAAATGTGCTTTGAAATGCCATAAATAATTATATCAAAGAAGATAATGTTAATCATTTGAGGTAGCAAACCATTTTAATTCCTTTTCAATTTTTTTTCAGTTTATTTTATTTTTAGCTGTAGGGGAAAGACCATATGTCTTCCAATGTTTTTTTTTTTTCCTCATTGGTTTTTTTAAAAGAAATTTTTCTTGAAAAATAGGTCAAGTGGTTGAGGTGGGTGACTGTCTGTCTTTGCTCTTGAGAAAACTGTACCAATATGTATTTTAAAAACTTAAATTTCCAAGTTATCTTTCTTAATATTTACTCAGCAATATTTTATTGCTCCCATTTCATTGTAGGTTACAAAGTATATAATACAAAATGGAAAATATCTGTTTATGAGTCACTTATTTATTTATAGTCTCGTTGCTTTTAATGAAGCCTTTGAATCTAGGCCACATAATAGTTTTGTAGAGAAATCACTTTGCATTTCTTGAGAAAAATGCTTTGTTAAAACCTATTCAGATGTGTTTTCAGAAGCTAAATACTAGAAAAGTAAAAATAGTGTTTTTTCTAAAAATGTAATCTGTGCCAGAGGCCAAGCTGCAAAGCATCTAGAAAATTTTAGGCTGTTAGTGAATATTCCAGTGACATTTAGATTAATCAAGTTACCAGAAAGAGGAAGATAACAATGAAACAATGCTAGGGGGAGGGGGGAGAAGAAATAGAAGCTAGCCTCTAAGAAACATCTACTAAGAAAAAGAAGTATCAAAAAGGTCAAGGAGAGAGAGAGAAATCAGAAAGTCAAGAAACTTAAAGCAAAAAGGATCTTTCCCTTTCATGTTTGTACATAGAAAGTTCTCAGGTTTCTTTTGTTTGAGAAGAATCGAGTAAATTACAAATAAAAAATATCTTTCACGACAACAACAAAAAATCTAAATGAACAGTTCATTACCTAGACATGCTAACCGGAAGGCATAAAACTTCATCTAAACCAAAGAAAATTGTACGGCAAGCCAAATTTATTCAACCCTGTGGGAAAACAAATCCAAACTAACCAGTATTTACCAGATATAACCATTAGTGAAATGGCTCCTTTACTACACCTAAGTTCCTTTATTTCTTTATTTCAAACTCCAGTTTAGGTAATATCTTTTGAAAAATATAATAAAATAGTAATTTTAGCCAAGATAATGCTGCCGTTTTTAACACAATACTGTTTTACAGACAATCAACAACAGTTAAAAAATGCATGCTATAATTTAGACTCAACTAACTGTGCATGCCTAAATAAATCTGTCTGTTAGAACTTAATACTTGGGATTCCTTGGTGGCTCAGTGGTGGAGCATCTGCCTTCAGCTCAGGTCATGATCCCCAGGGTCCCGGGATCGAGTCCCACATTGGGGTCCCCACAGGGAGCCTGCCTTCCCCCCCGCCAATGTCTCTGCCTCTCTCTCTACGAGTCTCTCGTGGATAAATAAATAAAATCCTTTTTTTTTTTTTTTTTGTTAAAGAACTTAATACTTAACCTGGCAGCACATCCACAAGATAGTAGTTGGCTACATTGCTAGCTTAGGAAGAAATACATACCAAATTGTTGGCTAAGCCCATTTGAACCAATGAAAAAATGGCAAAGATGAAAAATTCCATACATTTCTTGCCTCCATGAGCCTCATCTGTATTCCATCTCCACATGAAAAAAAAATCAACTTAGAGAAGATTTGTGTGTATACATCTGCTGAAAGGTGGTCCATCCTCATTAGACAAGGCTATAACCAACTCTACGTTTCCAACCAGGAAATTTAAGAAACCAAGTATGTACCATCAGATGATAATTTGGTTAAAACCACACAAGGAGAAATCTCTAGTGTCCACATTCCCTTAGACATATGTCACAGGACACTGACTTGGCATTTCAGACACTATTATGCTTATTGATTTGATAACGAAATGGGTTCATTTCACTGGACCACATCTCTTCATACATGCAGAATTCCCATTGAAGTGAAGAACCCTCTGTTTACCATTGAAGTTTATCATCATTCTGTTTATCATAATGAAGTCAATGGGAGCTCTGTGCACACAAGGAATGAAGCAGCCAGCAAAACTGAGCCCCAAATACTAGAAATCTGGAGAGAGGCTAACAATACACTGGCATGAAAATGGAATTGTCATCTTGCCTTTACAGCTGGTCTCTTGAAATGGAACGAGAGAATAGCAGAGGATGTACTGCCGAAATGGTACCTCTGCAGGGCCCTCAGGCTCTGGCCAAACAGACCACTGGAACTGGATAACCCTCAACGTACTCATGGATCCATGGGCCACTTTCATCAACCCGTTATGAAATTAATTAATCTATGGGAAAATTAACGTGGAGCAAAGCTATCTTTGAAGTAAAAAAACACACACACAACAACAACAACAAACTGTATACCTCGTAAAGAAATGGTAAGTTCAATAATTCAAAAGGAAACAGTGGCTGGAGAGATGATCTTCGCCACATTACATCACAGCGGCCCCTCCAACACACCCACACCCACCACAAACCCTCATTTTCTGAAGGGCAAGATTGTCTCAAGGTCTTATCGGCTCTAACTGTATTACCAAAGCACAGAGAATACAATCAGATCTCTCCCCTTCATAATGTAGATGTTGTCTTTTTAAAGCAAGCTTGATTATATTCTGAATAGGTCAGTCTGTGTGCCTGACATTTCTCCTCAGTTTCCTGTGACCTTTTAATAAGAATGACTTGGTTTTGCACTGCAGAAAATAGAACTGTCCCTTTTCAATCAGTGAATATGAGAAGCACAGTTTGAACATATCACATTTTCTGTACGGCATTATTACTCACACGACAACAAAGTAAATGAAACCCTATCTTTCTTTAAAAACATGTGTCCTATTTGGCTTTCATTTTACCTTCTTCTGCTGCACATTCACATACATTTGTAAATATTTAAACAAAGGTGCAGTCACATTTGCTCAGGGAAAGTAACAAATTAATAAAGTCTCTGTTGAACAAATCTGGCTTTTATAATGTATGCTTAAACAGATGTCATCCTTGAAGAGCATCGCAAAGCATTATTAATATGGACCTTCCGTGGTTATAGAGAGACAATTATCAACAGTAATCCGATTTCTAAAATTTTAGAAGTGTCCTCCTTTATCAGGTATTTCCGACAATCAACCAGAGACCATCAGTATCTGGACACATGTGAGAATGGGCCCCACCCCACCAGTGAAAGCTGAGACCACAGGATCACTGGAAACTGTGGGAACACAGGGTTAGACTCTCCACTGAACATGCATGTGCCTGGAAAGGAATGACTGCAAGTTTATTCCTACAGTTCTACTGGTTTCCTGGTGTAGAAACTTCATGGGACCACTTAGAGGAAGATAAGCACAGGGACAGTACTAGCGTAAGATTGAACAGGGAGCACTGGCCATAACAGGTTATTTGCGAAGCTCAACTGGGAAGCGAGCCAGAAATAGGTATTCAGCACTTATGGTGGCAAGACCTGGGTGAGGCACTGGGTTCTCCTCTGGAAGATTCTATAAGATGGCCCCTGTCCTCATGGAGGCAGGAGGAGAAACAGACAGTCAGCAGGTAAAGACACTAATAACAAGGTCATTGCTAATTGGAGTCCCTGATCTAAAGAACATAACTAGCATGGGCCAGTAGAGAAAAATGATTTGAATCAGGAGTTGGCAAACTTTTTCTGTAAAGGGCAAGATAGTAAATATTTTGGGCTTTGCAGACCACTTTAATCTCTGCTGTATATTTATCATCCCTGTTGCATTTTAAAGAATATTTTTTTACTTAGTTCAAGGATCTTACAAAAGTAGGACAAAGGCTAAAACCTGCCTGTTGACTGGTTTGCAAACTGTGATGGTGTAAGAGGAAGGTAGGAGCTGGAGGACAGTTAAGCATAGAGGCTCAAGGTGGAAAATAAAGATGGCATAGAAGTGACCTCCAGAGAGAGGCTGGGGCTGTGCACTAGGCACAGGGTTTGTGGTGAGAATTAATCCTCTTTCTAGAAGTGGTAGGAAGCCACCAAAGAGTTTTGAGCAAGGGAGAGGATTTGATCCAATTTACATTTTTAAAAGGCCAGTCTGTATGCCATGTATGCCAGGTAGAAAATTTACATGAGTTCTGTGGCAGACTGGTACCTGCAGCTGGAGGAATTGGAAGAGGGCGTCAGGGAGCAGGAAGGATGGGGCAGAACGGGTAGAAATGGTGACTTGGAGAGAGCTCCTATTTCTTTGTCCCCTCATCTGACTCTTCAGGGAACAGAAAACTTGCTTTCACAGAGGTGAAAGCATCTTCCATCCGGCTGCTTCTAAGGCTCTGCTGACTGGGCTACTGCTTCCGACATCGTTTTTCATTCTTTTAACTTCCAGGAGCCCAAGTTTTAATTCAAAAATACTCACTAATTCAATGTAGTTGTTCAACCAGCAATATTTTTTTAAGTAAGAAGGTGTCTATTAGGAGTAAATCTGCATGGATATGTAGTACCAAATGGAGACAATTGGTATTTTCCTTTTCCTCCTCTCCTCTTCACATCTCCTTTAAAGGCGAGCAAACTTGATTAGACATGTCTGGACATAGAGGAAGCAGAAAGCAATTGTTTACTGTCTCCAGGATGTGACTCACCATTTCCACCATCACGTTCCCTGCCTTGCCTGCAGGACTTCTTAGCACACTTCTGCCAAAGACTCCGGTCCTATAAAATTGAGCTCAGTACTCACCTTTTCCATGAAGCCTTTCCAGAAGGCAAGAAGCTAGCCTGGCCTGCTGTAATCAATGATTACAGACACACCTGTGCATTGACTCTCGGTCATGGGCTCAGCCACTCTTCTTGGCTTCGGGTTCTTACTCTTACATTTCTAGTCCCTCTTTTAGCCAGAGGCACCGATGTATCCCTCAGCCACGTTTCCTTTTTTCTCTGAGGTCTCCTCTGAAAAAGATATCAAATATAGGAGCAGCCTTATGAACAGGTACTATGAGTTTGATATCAACTCAGCTATTACAAAGGGGGATCCTTCCCCCAAACTTGCCCCCTACTCATCTCTTAAGGGCATAGGAAATTCTCACCACTTCTTTAGTTTTAAATCAACAACATTCACTGTCTTGCATAAGATAATATTCTCCTAAAAGTCTCTATAAAAAGAAAGGGCTAGTTGTCAAATCCATCCAGGGCATCTTGCATAATATCTTTCTCCCTTGGAAACTAATAAAGCAGATTAGCACATTAAAGGCTCTGACACCTCCCCCTTCCCCGCCGCCTTTAACTTTATTTGACCAACTGTTTCCACAATTCTTTGACCACAAGACCCACTATTGTTCTACAGAATGCTAGTTCCTCAATATACTTTAGAAAGTACAAAGTTCAGGCTTTGCCCTCAGCAGACCTGGGATGGTGTGGCATGCGGGAACAGGAAACAGCAGTTATCTGAGTGACGTTACCTGTTAGCATTTCATCCTGTGTCAAATTAGCTCCTTGAACTAAGAAGGTAACTGAATTGGGCATGATAGGAGAAAGACAGTGTACTTTACCCTGTGCCTTTTCCCAGGAAGTCCATCAGCATTGTATGGTGACGTGTGGCCCTTTGAGTGGACGGGTAACACTGAATCCACAAAACAGCATCTGGTCTTTCAAGAATAAGCAAACGCTATACCTAAATAAGCCATAATCACTAATTTGTAGGTATGACTGGGAAGAATGACTGGACCTCAGATCAAGGCAACTAACTCAGGGGTCTTGGTGTCTTTGAGTGGAAAGTATAGGCCATTTGCCTGAGGCAAGGCCTGCTTAAGTCCAGGCCTTTCCCCTTTCCAGCTGTAGGATTTATCTTGTAAACCTTGTTTTTGTTTGTTTTGTTTTTTTATAAAAGGGGATGAATAATACTAACATAGGATTGTTGAAAGTATAAAATGAATCAATTTTTTAAAATTAAATAATATACTGCCTAACAAACAGGATAACCTACCTAACATTTGAAAACTTTTAGAGTGTCTTCATGGATATCCCTACACTTAGCCAGTTAACATTTTTCATCTCAGATTTAATGTTTTCCTAGTGCAAATTCTAATCAAGTATTAATTTCCCTCATTATGTCGTAATCTAAGCATATCTTTATCCCATACCTCTTATTTGTGTGACAATAGAAAAATATCGGACCATACATATTTCTTCAGAAATAAACGGCAATTTCTGATGGAATTTAAAAAGAAGAACTTCTGGCCCAATGATACATGGAAACATATTGGCTTAATTTCAAAGTTATTTATGCATTTCTTAAATGTAAATCTTTTTCACTAGACACATCTCCTATTTTGTTTTGTTTTGTTTTATATTTATTTCATCAGTAGGGAAGGGATGATACTTTTTATATATAAAGTCAGACTTAAGATAGAAAGTGACTCAATTGGGCAATGAAGAGATGAAATGCCTGGTGGAGAGTCATCAGAATTCTGCAGCTGCCCAAAATACACTTAAAAATCAGCTGTGCTTACAGTCTCTAATTCTGGCAGTGAAATGTTTTTGGCCCAGATAACATAGTATTTGCTACACAAAAGCAAATCAAAACACATCTCCCGTGTAAACGCCACTAAGGAAAGCAAATTATACGGAGGTGTTTGTTCATGTGTCTAACCACAGGCAGCTTTAGTTGAAAAGAATCTCATTATCTCAGGTCTACCATATGTACATGTGCATATAAGTAGAAGGGAGACAAATTCAAAATATGGCCTCAGCTAGTAAGATTGTGAGGGCCAATCTAACTTCTTTAGTTCAGGTATTACATATTAGCTTTAATACTTATGACACAGATACTCCAAACACAGCTCTCCAGTCAAGAGAGGATCAGGCCACTTAGATTTTTATGCTCACAATTTTTTAAAAATTAAATTATCTCTAAACAAACACAACAAAAGTTGTAGTACAATTTAAAAGTTGCATTGAACAAGTCAGTATTTTAACATAAAAATGTGGTGAAATATAAATGTGCTTTTCACAGGAGAGTCATAAGGTGTATTAAAAATATATTAAAACTTAAAAAGAGTGTGGTCTAGTAAGGGGACAGAAGCATAAAGCTCTATGATTAGCATTTTCTTTTATTTCTGTCAGAATTTGTCTGCAATGGTGTATTTAACATCACTTGGAAATAACACCAAATATCTCAATTTAAGACTGATGAATATGAAGGCCAGACAAATGTCCTCTCACTATTAGTAGCCAGTGATTGGCTAGCCTTTTAACAAAACTCTTCTTTGTATTCATAGTGGCTTAAAGAAGAGACATAACTATATACATCAAATTCTATTGTTGGAATTAATATTAGATATTACCTAATTCAATATTATTTAATAACAGATGGGAAAACTAAGACTCAAAAAGACTAAGTGCTTGTACATAGACACAAAGCATATAAAAGTCTGATAAAACCAAAACCCGTGTGCTTAGGGCCTATTTCCAAAATATTATTATTATATCTAATTTCAAAACACAAATTGAGAACCCAGATCTATTTCAGTATTATGAAAAAATGAGGAAAAAATCAATTTGGTAATAAATTACCAAGAGAATTTAATAAATTATTAATGCTGAATATAGAATTAGCTCTACATCCACATTTAATCACAAAAGAGAGCTATTTATGTGCTGTTCTAATCAAAGAAACTAAGTAAACAAATATAATAAAGTAAGATAAAAAAACATACCAAAACTCCCTAGTATATGAATAAAAGTTATTTTAAAAAAGTAATAATAGTTAACTTCGGGAAAGGACATGATCATACATTAAAACAATGGAAAATAAATTTTACTTCTCATTTTATTATTTTTGTTCTGTTTGGTTTTTGTGAACATGTTTTTTTCCTAACTTTATTTTTAATAAAATAGCCAAGCTTTATATCTTTGTATAAGAAAGTTAATACTCTACAAATGAATAATATGCTTTCTCTGCAAATAATTATGGAAAATTCACCTCCAAATTTACCATATACTAGGTAGAGCAAAAAGAAAGTCTTAGTAAACATTAAAAACAGAACTCATATGGCCATATTTTCTGATCCTGATGAAATAAATCTAATTGAAGGTTCTATTTAATAATAAATAAAAACGTGTTCCCAATCAAGATGTAGTACAGGAACTAGATATGTAGTCCCAACTGAAACCAAACAACTGGACAAGATATATGAACACTTTTCAAAACACAGAAAGATCCAGAAAGATCATTAGAGTTATCAGGACAGAATACAAGAGAGGAAAGGCATTGCAGATAGAAAAATCTGGAGATTCTTGTTAACTAATGATCAGTGCTCCTCCTTGATGACTGATCAGTGAATGCATGTGATCAAACTACCTGAGACTAAAGAAAGAGCCACCTGAAAAAAATTCCAGGAAACAATACCCAGCAGCTATCACAGCACAGAGAGTAATATCTCGACCTACCAACCAGACTACAAAATTCTTAATTCCGGGGTGGGGGGTGGGGGGGTTAGTAAAGTACACATGATGTTCTTGGGTCAGTAGTGGCAAATAATTGATTCCAGTCTAAGCATTACACTGGGCCCACCTAATCTTTAAGGCTTGAAAGAATCAAACTATTTCCAAGTAACACTGACTGAGAAATAAGCACAAGAATATTTATAAGAGGTCAAAACTTTTCAGTATTCAAAAGAGTAAAATTCACAATACCTGGCATCCAATGAAAAGTTATCAGACATGCAGACAAGCAGGAAAATATGACATATAAAGAGGAAGGAAATGAACTAGTCAAAAGCAACAAAAGAGTTGTAAAAGAAATATAAAATGAAATACAAAGATTTATTTATTTTAAGGATTTTATTTATTCATGAGAGACACAGAGAGAGAGGCAGAGACATAGGCAGAGGGAGAAGCAGGGTCCCCGTAGGGAGCCTGATGCAAGACTTGATCCCAGGACCCCAGATCAGTTTCTGAGCCAAAGGCAGACATTGAACCACTGAGCCACCCAGGTGTTCCTGAAATACAAAGATTTACAAAGAGAATTTAATGAACTGTAGGACAACGACAAGTGGCATCATATGTTTGTAATTAGAGTACTAAAAATGAAGGAAGAAAGTAGTCTATAGTACAATTGCTCATAGAAATAATAGTCAGGGATTTTCTAAATTTAATGACAACCATAAAACTGCAGATCCAAGAAAATCGATGAATACAAGCACAAGAAACATGAAGAAAATAACACCAATTCAGCTCATAATCAAATTGCTTGAAACCAGCGATAAAGAGAAAATTTTAAAATTAGTGAGAAAAAAAGGTAACATACCAAGAAAGAAGATGAGAATAACAGAATTCTTATCAGAAATGATATAAACAAGAAAACACTGGAGCTACATCTTTAGAGTAATGAAAGAAAAAAAAAAACTCTCAATTTGCAATAGTATACCCAGTAAAACATATTTCCCCAGCAAAGGCAAAATAAGAATTTTTAAAGCCAACCTGTGCTCTGAGAAATATTCAAATCATTCAAGAAGAAGGAAAAGTATATGAGATGAAAATATATATTTATCAAAAAAAATGTAAAACAACAGAAATAATGACTACTTGGAAAAAAAACATAAAACTTTTATTTAAATAAGTCAATTTTTAAAACAATCATCTGCTTAAACAAAAATAATGACAACGTAGTATAAAGTTGAAACATATGGGAAAGGCCCAATAATCATATCACAAAAACCTGGAAGAGAGAAAGGTATGTACTACTGTAACACTTTTGTACCATATGTGATATGTTAAATAATATTTGAAAATAGAACATATTAATGATACATATTATAAACTCTAAAGCAGCTATTAAAGTAATAAGACAATGAGATATGACTAAGAGGCCAATAAAGGGATGAAACAGAAATCATAAAAATCATAAAAATAATCTATAAGAATGTAAAAATAAGGGAGAAGTGAGAAAAGAATAAATGGAACGGTAGAAAATAAATAACAGGATATTAGACTTGAACCTAACCATATCAGTACTTGCATAAATTAAAATGATCTAAACAAGGTAATTCAAGGGCAATGTCAAATTGGATAGAAAAAGGAATACTCAACTGTATGCCACATAAAAGAGGCACACTCTAAATATAAAGATACAAATAGGGATCCCTGGGTGGCGCAGCGGTTTGGCCCCTGCCTTTGGCCCAGGGCGCGATCCTGGAGACCTGGGATCGAATCCCATGTCGGGCTCCTGGTGCATGGAGCCTGCTTCTCCCTCTGCCTATGTCTCTGCCTCTCTCTCTCTCTCTCTCTCTGTGTGTGTGACTATCATAAAAAAAAAAAGATACAAATAGGTTGGAAAGTAAAGAAATAAAAGGATGGAAGAGGAAATCATGGCAACATTAATCAAAAGAAATTTGGAGTGGCTGTATTAATGTCAGACAATGTAGATTACAGAGGAAAGAATATTATCATGGATAAAAGTCATATCATAATAATAAAGGTGTATCTTCAGAATTGTATAACAACTCTCCACATTTATGCACCTCATAACAACTTCAAAGTATAGAAAGAAAAAAAACGTGATAGGATGGCAAAGAAGAATAGATATATCCGCAATTATGTTGGAGATTTCTATACCCCTCATTCAATATCTGACAGAACAAGTAGACAGAAAATATGTAAGCCTGTAGAAGACTTAGCACTATCAAAAATTTGATCTAATTGATATTTATAGAAATCTTCATCCAACACAAGCAGAATATGCATTTATTTCAGGTGCATATGTAATATTTATAAGGTAAATGATATTCTGGACGATAAATAAGTTCAGATATATTTAAAACAGTAAAATCAAACAAAGTATGCTTTTTAATTATAGTGGAATTAAGTTAGAAATCATTAACAAAAAGATCTCTGAAAAATCTACAAATATTTGAAAATTAAATAACACCTCTATATAATACTTGTTTCAAAGAAAAGAAATCAAAAGGGAAAAGAGAATGTATTTTGAACTGAGTGAAAATGAAAACACAATATTTCAGAATCTGTGGAATGTTGCTAAAGCAGTATTTATAGAATCCCACACTTGTATTAGGAAGAGGAATACTCTCAAATCAAAGACTTCCATTTCTGCCTTAAGAAGTTTGAGAAAGAAAAGCAAATTAAAGTAAGCAGGAAAAAAGGAAATAGTAAACATTTAAAAAAATACAATAAAAATAAAAAGCTCTAGAGAAAGTCAATGGAACCAAAAGCTAGTTTTTTGAGATGATTAATGAAAGTGATACTTTATCCAGATGAATCAGAAGGTAAAAAAGAAGAAAAAAATTACCACTAGCAGCAATGAAAGAAGTATCATCAGTATAGATTTTACAGATATTAAAAGCATCATATAACTTTATGTTAACTAATTTAACAACTTAGATGAAATGGACAAATGTTTGACATAAACCACCAAACATTAGTCAAGAATAGATAGATAATAAAAGAAAATTCTGGATCAAAATGATTTCACTGGAGAATTCTGCCAAACTTTTAAGGAAGAAATAATACCTATTTTACACATATTCTTCCAGAATATTAAAGAGGAGGGAATAATTCTTACTTTATTCTATGATACCAGTTTTACCCAAAAACAGCCAAAAAATGTTTTAAGAATAGAAGAAGACTGTAGGCCAATATCCCTCATAAAATGGATGTAGATATTCTAAACAAAATGTTAGGATATGGTTCCAAAAATATATTAAAAGATAATATATAATCACCAAGTGTGATTAATCCCAACATGTAAGAATTTGTCATTATTTCATATTTTTGATGTGATATTAAAAAGTATTATTTTTAAAATTTTTATTGCCCAGTGTTTATTGATTGGGATTGTATTGAGTCTAAGAATTTTCACCAATGTTTTATAGCCTTTAATGTACAGATCTAATACATCTTTTGTTAAAAACAATATATATATGTGTGTGTGTGTGTGTGTGTGTGTGTGTGTGTGTGTTTGTATTCTGATCTTGTATCTTGGAACTTGCTAATCTCTTATTAGTTTTTGGTAATTTTTTTTGTATATTGCATTGCATTCCATTATAGATAGATAGATGATAGAAAGATAGATAATAGATATCATATATCATTATATGATATCATTATATATATATAAGATGCATTAAGATATCTTAACATCTATTAGTAGAGATAGTTTTACTTTTCCCTTTCCAATCTGGATGCATTCCCCCCCCCCCTTTTTTTTCCTCCCTGTATTGGCTAGAACTTCTCCTAAAATGTTGAATAATCTTGTTTCTGATCTCAGAGAGAAATCATTCAGTCTTCTGCCATTAAGCATAGTCTCAGGATTTTCATAGACACCATTCATTAGGTTGAGATTGCTTTTCTATTCCTGCATACTGAGACCTTTTATAAAGACTGGATGTTGGATATTCTCAGATGCCTTTCCAGCATCAACTGATAGGCTCATGTAATCAAACAACTACCATTTAAAATCATATCAAAAATATGAAATACTTAGGGGTAAGTCTAACAAAAGATGCGCAAGACCTGTATAGTAAAAACTATAAAACATTGGTGAGAAATTGAAGAGGATCTAAATAAATGGATATATACTGTTGTCATGTGTCAGAAACGCCAATATTTTTAAGATGTCACTTATCCCCAAATTGATCTCTAGTTTCAATGCAATCCCAATCAAAATCCCAGCAGGATTTTTTAAATAAAAATTGACAAGCTGATTCTAAAATTCCTATGGCAATTGAAAGAACTTACCTAAGCCAGAAGAAAATATCTTCTAATTTATGTAAAATGATTGGAAAAGATGACACCAATGAAAAATTCCTCTGAGTGGAAAGGAAGAGAAGCAGGAGAGCAAATTAATTGGGAAGCTGTCTCAGGAAAGGGAGGTCTGGAAACCACAGGAGCAAATGGCCTGAAACAAGAACACATTATATGTACAAGGAAAAAAGGGAAGCCATTAGGATTAGAGTATAATAAGCAGAGGAAGAATGAACGGAGAAAAGATTAGAGACTTAACCAAGTGCCAGATCACGTAAAGCTACAGATACCAGTGGGGCACACTTGAAAAGTTATAAGCAAGGAGTGTTATGGGAACTTAGGTTTTTTCCAGATTACTTATAGACTAAAGGAGGTAAAGCAGAAGCTCAAAGACCATTGAGCAAGCTATTGCAATAAGCCAGTGACAGTATAGAAGCTCAGAGCAGGCTGGTGAAGGAGGAAGTCATGAGAATGTTTGAGTTTGGAAATATATTATAAAACTAAGGCCAATGTGATTTGCCAATTGATTGTATCGAGGTACGAGAGAAAAAAAAATGGAATCAAGGCTGACAAAGTTTGTTTTTTTTTAAGATTCTATTTACTTATTCATGAGAGACATAGAGATAAAGGCAGAGACATAGACAGAGGGAGGAAGCTCCTCACAGGAAGCCCAGTGTGGGACTCAACCTCAGGACCCTGGGATCACGACAGGAGCTAAAGGCAGATGCTCAACCGTTGAGCCACCCAAGCATCAAAGACTTTTTTATCTGGATGATGTGGAATAATGGATTGCCATTTGCCAAAATGAGAAACCTTATGGAAAGAGTATGATGGCAGGGTAATGAAAAGTTTGATGTAGTTCAAGTTAATGTGTCTATCAAGGTAGCCAACTAGAAATGTGCTTACAGTGTTCAGGGAAGAAATCTTAGCTAAAGATATGAATTTGATTATTTTAAACTGTGAGGCTAGATGACGTCACACAAGGGAGTGACAGTGAACCCTGAGCTGGCCTAATGTTTAGAAGTAGGAAAGATAAAGAAACAAATACAGACTAAAGAGACTGTGAAGGCATAGCCTGGGTGGGTCAGTTGGTTAAGTGTCTGCCTTTTGCTCAGGTCATGATCTCAGGGTTCTGGGATAGAACCCTGAGTAGGCCTCCCTGCTCAATGCGGAGTCTGTGTCTCCTTCTACCTCTCCCACCTGCTGGTGCTCTCTCTTTCTCTCTCACTTTTTCTTGTTCTCTTTCTCAAATAAATAAATGAAAGCTTAAAAAAGAGAGAGAGAGAGACTGTGAAGATGTGGCTAGAAGGATGGGAGAAGACCAGAGTAGAGTACTAGGAATAAATTAAAACAGTTTCAAGAAGAAAATAATTAACAAATGTGTCAAAACCTGCCTAAGGACTGGTCACTGGATTTAGAACCAAGGAGTTCATTTATAACCTGAAAGCTAACAGCTTAGTTACACTAAGCTATAGTGTAAGCATGATTGGACTGGGCTCAGGAGAGAAGGGGTAAAGAGGACTCACAAATAGAAAAGACAATTCTTTTGAGGACTTTTCTGTAAAGGGAAGCAGAAAAATAGGTTAGAAGCTGGAGAAGGGATATGAGATAAAGAATTAAAAATAAATCAAAGTTTGACTCTGGGTGATAGAATTAAGGAGGACTTTTTTTCTCCTTGTCTATGTTTTCCAAATCCTTATATTAAGCATATGTTGCTTTTATAACCAGAAAATAATGCATATGAAAAAGAAAAATATGTAAGTAATTTCTCCTTCTTTCCATTACGTATAGATAGTCTCTGTTAGCAAAACAGATGATTATTGGGACACAACCTTAAAAAAAAAAAAAAAAAAAAAGATTCCAGACCACAGCAGCAAGAGACAGGCTATAGAGCCTCTACAACATGCATCAAAATTCAGGTGATTTGGCTTAGTCACACTGTGCTGCAGGCTATAACCAGAGGTGTGGATGCCACCCAAGAAGCACTTTTTTTAAAAGATTTATTTATTTATTCATGAGAGACACAGAAAGAGAGAGGCAGAGACACAGGCAGAGGGAGAAGCAGGATCCTTGCAGGGAGCCCAATGTAGAACTCCATCCTGGATCCTGGGATCACTCCCTGAGCCGAAGGCAGACACTCAATCGCTGAGCCACCCAGGCATCCCACCAAGAAGCACTTTCAACGTCTGGGAAGCCTTTCTTTTTGGATCTATATCCAAATCACTTAAAATTATTTTGGAATAGAATGGTTTTAATTCTAATTCACTTCTTGTTTTTATATGTTAAGAAGCTTGGAAATAAAACAATCTCATTTACATTTGCATCAAAAAAGAATAAGGTACCTAGGAATGACTTTAACCAAGGAGGTGAAAGACCCATACACTGAAAACTGCAAAACATTAATAAAAGTAATTGAAGAAAACACAAATAAATGGAAAGCTATTCCATGCTCATGGATTGAAAGAATCAATATTATTAAAATATCCATACTACTGAAAACAATCTACATATTCAGTGCAATCCCTATCAAAATTCCAATAGCATTTTCAAAGAAATAGAACAAATAATCCTGAAATGTGTATGAACCACAAAAGACCACAAATAACCAAAGCAATTTTGAGAAAGAACAAAGCTGAAAGTAGCATGCTCCCTGATTTCAAATTATATTACAAAACACGGTAATTAAAACATTATGGCACTGGCATAAAAATAGACACGTAGATCAGGAGAACAGAGTAGAGAGCCCAGAAATAAACCCACATTAAATGGTTGAGTCGTAATGAAAAACCCAAGTTTATACACTAGGCAAAGGACGGTCTTTTCATTAAATGATGTTGGGAAAATTGGACAGGTATATGCAAAAGAATAAAACTCAACCATTATTTTATACTATACACAAAAATTAACTCAAAATGGTTTAAAGACTTAACTATAAGACCTGAAACCATAAAACACCTAGAGGAAAATAGGCAGCAAGCTCCTTGACAGAGATATTGGCAGTGCTATCTTGAATCGGACACCAGAGACAAAAACAACAAAAGCAAAAATAAATAATTAGGACTATATCTCACTAAAAAGCTTCTGCCCAGCAAAAGAAGCCATCAGCAAAATTAAGACAAGTTACAAAATGGGAGAAAATATTTTTAAATCATATATATGATCAGGGGCTAATACCCCCAAATAAATTAAAAACTCATACAACTCAACAGCTAAAAATAATGATATTATAAAATGGACAGAGGATCTGAATAGATATATTTCCAAAGAAGATACAGATGACATAACAGGTACATATTCATCATCACTAATCATCAGGGAAATGCAAATCAAAACTACAGTGAGAAATCACCTCACACCTACTAGGATGGCAATTCTCAAAAAGATAAGAAATAACAAGTATTGGCAAGGGTGTGGGGAAAAGAGAACCCTTGTATATTGTTGTGGTAAATTGGTACAGCCACTATGAAAAACAGTACAGAGATTCCTCAAAAAAATAAAAATAGGGCTATTATAAGATCCAGCAGTCCCACTCTAGGATATTTATCTGAAGAAAATGAAAGGTTAAAAACCCACTAACTCAGACAGGTAATCTGCACCCCCATGTTCATCGAACATTATTTATAATATCCAAGATACAATACCAGTCTTAGAGTCCATCAATGGATGAATGGATTTTTTTAAAAATTGTGGTTGTATATACAATGGAATGTTTTTCAGCCATAAAAAAATAAAACTAAGAAGTACAAAACAATGAACTAATTATTATGGGTGCATATTGTAGGAAGTAACTATTTTCTTTTTGAAGGATCTAGGAAGCCTTCACAGAAGAGGTGACCCTAAAGTGGGATCTTGAATGATAACTAGTATTTCACAGATACAAAAGGAGAGGTGGGCATTCTGGGCAAAGGAAATTGTAGAAGCAAAGGCACAGAAAAAGTGCAGGTGATTTTTTAGGAGTGATGGCACTCCTGTTTGCTCTGAGCAAAGAAAGAATAGGCAAGAAGGTGGAATGGGGAGAATTTATAGCTGGAGAGAAGGAATACTGCAGTAGGGCTTAGTGTTGGGCCAGGATGGCAGTATCAGCAACTGGATTATATCTTAGGAGAGCAAAGGCAACGACCAAGGCTTTAAAGTGTGGAATATGAATAGAGATCTCAGGTCCATGTGTATTCGGGAAGAGAACTCTAATGTCAATTACAAAAGCTGGTTTAAAGGTGGAGGAGTCTGGAAGTAAAAATATTACTCTTTTGAGTCATTGCCAAAATGTGAGTGAGATGAAGGAACCCCAAGCAAACTGCTACGGACCACGTTGGTCTTCTGGTCTACCAGAAATCCTTCCTTTTAAAGTCTCCTTCACCGTGTAAAAGATATCACTGTGGAAAATAATGATACTTGAATAATTTGTTCCAATGGGCAAGGAAGCTGGTAGGGAAGTGTGCCCTGTCATCTTTGTATAGAGCCTCTGTTCTTTCTGGTGGGACGTTGAATGAGACCAGTTTGGAAGTGCCAATAGGTAACTGTTTAAAGTCCTTCAACCTGTTTATTCCTTTGCCAAAACAACTGAGACCTGGCTTGCTCTTGCTCTACTCCACGTTTCCAAGAGCACTCAGCTCAGCTCTGTTTGTATGGTTACCACAATATCCTCATGCCTCACAAAGCCAGCTTTACCATGGGTTATACTTCCCTATCAGTCTACTGGCCTCTACCCCACCAGTTCACTTTCCACTTTTCAATTGCTCCGCTGAACACGTAGGCTGTTGTACATGAGTGGGTCAATACAACCACACAGATCTCGCTGCCCTCCAAGATAATCCTAGATCAGACTTGTTCTGCCTTTCATCCACTGTTGGATTGGTTGCCTCCCCAGCATTCATTCTTTCTTTTAACAATTGTTAGTTTCTATTTTGGGAAACATTGTTTCTAAAAATCTATCTTTACCCACAGGAATTATCATGTGCATTAACCCAACTCAACCAGCAAAGCCCATGCCTCTGGCCACAGATAATTAGTTCAGAGGTAGGCATATAACAAATCAGTTGAATAAAGATAGGATTGCAATAAGAATTCTGAGAAATAAAAAAAAAAATTCTGAGAAATGCCCAGAATTTTAAATAGTTTAGGTTCTAAATTCTGATAAGTAAATAATTATTAATTGAAGTATGTGTGTGTGTGCGTGTGTGTATATCCCTGTCGATTAGTTGCATTAATGCACAATATATTTGTGGAAGTAACCTAGGAAATTTTCAATAAAGACAGAAGCTATTGTGACATCTCTGTAATGACAAATCATCCTCACAAATGAGAGTGTATATCGGTATATGCATATGAATCCATGCATGTAAAATAAAGAAGCATGACTTGTACATCTTTGTTTCAGAACGTGATAATCAGAAGCAGAAAGGTACACATGTTGGTCTCAGTTCACATCCTCTATAATCCGAGGCACTCATGTTCTGCTCTGATTTGGCAAGATCTAGCTTTTGGACACGGTCCAAGGCAAAGACAAAGGTGAGCAGAGTGAGAATACCAAGGTACAGAGTGAGGTTTGCAATGGCAGGCCTACAGACAGCCTTCACCATGATGTATAATAAGCAGACAATCCACTTGTTAGGTATAGTTATACTTTCCTCCAAAAGGAAAATCTTGATAATTAATTGCAGTATTCATATGAAACATCACCAAAATTGAACTGAGAAAGGACAAGAATCAAAAGCAATATACCCTGTAGTTAATTTATAGTTCTTATAAGAATAATTGGAAGAGGTAGACTAGAAATGTCTCATTCTTAAGTAAATTATGGAATTACTCCAATTTTATTTTTCTGCAATTTTTTTTTCATTTTTTGCTCCCATCCAGCAAAGACTATTGAAAGCTGTAAACTCTCCTATTGTTTGACCAATAATAGGGAAACCAACAAAGATATCTACATTTCTTCTGTTTCCATTTGACCTCAAAAATCCATACCCTGTCTAATTGGGTAAGCCAAAATAGTTGGGCTTACAACGATTGACTGTCATTAATATTTAAGAATCTGTGAGTTTACATTCATTGTTTTACATTAATCAACATAGCCTATTTCTGATCATGCTACTCCTTCTATAATTGCTCTGAGTCATGTTCACAACTTCTTCAAATCTTAGCTTCCATGGAAGATGCTGTCTACACTGTGTCATTTGTGAAATGCCAAAAGAATGATCTAATCAATTCACATAAACTGTTATTAATGAAAATATTTTCCCCATAGACTTGCACATTGTCTAAAATCCCTATCATTAATGTCATTTCATAAGGTCTATCATTTGATTCACATTATCTCAATGGGTTTATCTGTTTAATTAACTCATTATTAATTAGCAGAGTGTAAGACAAATAGGACTCAGAGAAATGATGAATAAATTCTGGTGGAGATATAAAAAGGAACTCCAAAGAAGCACATTAGATCCCAGAGTGCAGTTCATAGTCACTCAACAAAATCCTGCCCCATTTAGGGGCTGGTACTCTTCGGCAATGGTGCTAAAGGGCTGAAAAACACACAGTAGAGTCTGACTTCATGACACTGCTGAATATAATTAGGAGATCACCAAGGGATGTTTCAGAGAGATATTAAGGCAACTTTTTTCTTCTAAGCAATTTTATGGAAACCTCTGATCCACTTTCCCAGAACCTCAGCACTCCTTAATCTGTTACAGACTAGTGTAAAAATTTTCCATCTAAGTCAATTGCCTAATAATGATATTGGTCTTCCTAATAAGTACAAAAATGTCCTTAGCATTAAAGTATAATTTTCATTAGTGTAATACCTGTATTAGTACAATAAAATGTACTAATGCATCATGGAGGGAGAATAAGATCTCGACTGTACCTCCCCCAAGGAGGAAAGATGGCATTCCATTGATTGTGCCTGGAAAGAATCAAGTGCTTCATGTCCTAAATGGTTTTGAGCTTATATAGTAATTTACAGGAAGCTAATGTTGTGTACTCAGGTTGGGGTTGAGAGCTAATTCTGTAACACTGAAGTGTTTTTTAAGATATCAGTGAGGTTGACTCATTTTAAGATAAACCACAAGTCAAAGCAGCCAGTAGAGCACATGTTTCTTAAAAGGAAATGTATTCCCAGCATTACATTAAAGCTTCTGCTGATGAAACCAATTTAGGAAATTTTTAAAAGGCAGGTACTACTTTCCAGTTCTTTAGCGTATTTTTTGTAGTTTTAAATCCTGACTAAGTACCCAGAGAAAAGAACCCATGGGCTGGAGGTCATGGAGTCAGTCAGGAGTTGGAGATGGTTTTGCAGACTGCTCTCATCCTTCTCACTTTTCTCTTTTCATCATTTTCTTTGTTATGGCTGATCAAAAACTGCCACTGACTGAGATCACAGAGGAGCCACCTGCCCCCGCACCGAGAATCCTGATGTCTAGTCATCTCCTTCTTTTATTTAAAGATGTTTTCATCATAAACAGAGAGGGGAAAAGGAGCAAGTAGAAAGAGAAAAAAGGAAGACCACAGTAAACACAGGCTACACAAACAGCATAGACCCACCCAACATAAGCAAAGACAAAGGAAATTCAATATATAGATACCTTTCTTATTTTTCAGTCGTGTAACAAAAAGGGAATGGGGAGACTTGGGATGTCTCATTTAAAATATTTTCAAATTATGTGTCAAAATCTTCAAGTAAATTAAATTTGAAATTTGTTACTTAATGATGATTCTAACCTGGAAAATACAAAATGGCTTGTATCTTAGTTTCCTTCTTGTAATGAAATAATTCCTTCGGATAATGAATGTCAGCAAGTTCCTTGTTACCCAAAGGTCTCCTAGTCATCTTTGAAGACCCCTTATTTACGTTCTAGAACAGCCCTCCCTTATACTTGACTCCTGACCCTACTTGCTCCTTGTTTTTGAAACATACATTTGGCACTTATCACAGATGGCCTTCGTAGTTGTCTCCCCAACTATACTGATATCTTTTTACAGACAGAATATCTAGCTTCTATATCAGCCATAATCGACAGGCCCTTGCACAATCATCACCATTGGAGTAATGAAATAGAGCCAAGTGTTTTCATCAATAACATCAACTCAACCTTGACACAAAGAAACACATTAAGAAGTTAAGCAACTCACCCAAGGTTAAATATTAGTAAACAGCAATAATCTATTCATTTATTCAACTGTTACCTACAAAGTAGCGATTCCAAATCTTTACCACATCATAGCACACACTGGGGAAATTGGGTCACTGGTGCCTGGGAATAACTGGCCCAAGCTGATGGAAATCCATTTCTTAGTATACATATACCCTTTTGTGGCACACTGTATAGCATGGCAACTGTTTGGGGAGTTCTGTTGTAAATGACCTTTGTGCCAGACTCAATGAGCCTTGAGCTTTTTCATGACAGGGTAAGGATTGAGAAATGGTGAGTAAAATAAACACACAAAGACTTCTATCCCAAGGCCAGGAAGGCAGCAATGGCCAGATGAGTAGAACAGACAAGGCTTACTTAGTGCAGAAGGTGAAATTATGTTTGTAGAAGATCTCAGGAGCACTGAGTACCTACTGTACACTTCCTTATTAGCCACTGAGGTATAGTCCCAGCCCCCAGCCTGCAGACTAGTGGGGAAATCACACCTATCAAGACATTATTATGAAAGAGAAGCAGTTCCAACCATTGAGGTAGCCACAGGGTCCTGTGAAAGCACAACTGAATCAAGCATTAAAAGAGAAGAAGAATTTTATTAAGTAGAAATCTGGGGTAAGAGGCTCCTGGGTGACTCAGTGGTTGAGTGTCTGTCTGCCTTTGGCTCAGGTCATGATCCTAGAGTCCTGGGATTAAGTCCCACATCAGGCTCCCCACAGGGACCTTGCTTTTCCCTCTGCAATGTCTCTGCCTCTCTTGCTGTGTCTCTCATGAATAAATAAATAAATAATCTTTAAAAAAAAAGAAATCTGGGGTAATGGAAAGTAGGTTGATCTGCATGAAAGGCCAACAGAAATAAATGTAATGATGAATCATCATAGTTAGATAATGACTAGAGAAATATAAAGAGAAAGGCTGGTGGTAAACAAAAATCAGAGATAAGTGTGGTCCCCAGCATAGAGGGGAGTTGAGTGTCAAGCATATCTGTAGGCATCCAGTGCTTTGCTGTTTAGTAAAAACCATAAGAGATGAAGGAAGGAAGATGCCCTTAAGTAGGGCAGGGAATAGGGTTCCAGACTTAGCAAATAAAATTATAGGAAGCCCCGTTAATTTGAGTTACAGATCAACAACAGATTATTTTTTAAATCTCTTGCAAGATCGGGGGTATACTTAGGATTAAAAGTCACTTGTCATTTATCTGAAATGCAAGCTTCACAGGGTGACCTGTCTTTTACCAGCAGTTCTGGCCTCTGGCGATTCACAGGCCAACAGAAAGCAAGCCTTCAGTCTGATAGTGCTTCTTAGAGTGTCTGTGTTTCTCCTGCAGTAGAATCCCTTGGAGTGCTCAGACATTTTGAACAGCACTGCAGATCTTCTGGATCATTACCATCATTATCCTCAAAGCAAACACAGGCAACCTGCATTTCTAAGTTTCTCAGATGGTTCTTCAATTTACAAAAGTTCAAGAACCACAATAAAACAACTTTTTCTCGAATGTAGGACATCAAGAAGCAGGTGGGAGTGATACTGTGAAGATGGTGGAGTGGCTGCACCCACGTTGAATTAGCCTTGCATCCTGAGTAGTTTAGAAGGTCTTCATCCAGAACCAAAGGAATTGAGATTCATGATCCTAACTTGAAAAGAACACCAAATAATTGCAGCATTTGCTGCAGACACTGAGAACAGGTGGCCCCAAGAAATTATGAATACAATTTTTTGATTCTTACTCATAGCGAGAACCCCAGTGAGGCTAAATAGTATGGGTGTGTAACAGAATTGTTCAACAACATAACTCTGTCAGTTCCTTACAGTTCAGGGGTTACAAATGCAGCAACAGAAATGAGAATCTAGGGATTAATGGAAATTACCTTAATGAATCTAATAGGAGGCAAGACTGGCAGGAAGTCAAAGAGATAAAGCACTCAACAAGTGCAGGCTGGAAAGGTAGGCTATCATAACCAGGAAAGTGACAATGGACATGGAAAACACAGAGAAGCTAAACTAAAATTGGCCAACAGAGTGGATTTTAAAAAGTGGCTTCTCTAGGAAAATGCGAGTTGGAGCAAGTCAAAGAGGTGAAGAGATCAATGGCATGGTTAAGTGCTGACTAAAACCAGGTGCATATAGAAGTTTCTGAAAACAAAGTATGAAATCAAAGTGTCAAAAGGGTCACCATGATAGATGATGAAGTTACCCTGGCTGTTTGTTGGAAGTGGGATAGAAGAGATTGAGACTGTGGGATGTTTTTAAGTGCTTATTCACATATGGGAAGTAAATCATAGATTCTAATGAATAAATGATTTGATTCTCCCTTTTGCCTGAAAATATTCTCCAAATGTCTCTGAGGGTTATGACAGCTCAGTCTGCATAGCAACAACCAAAATTTACCCTTCTATTTACAGCTTCCTCATCCTGTTATGATGCAAATATGTTTGTTTCCTATTGAGGAAAAGCAGCATTTTCTTTCCAATGACAAAGAGTCTTAGTTTATGGCAATCTGTGAAATGCATTAGGTGAAATGAGATTTTTTTTTTGCTTTTTCTCGCCTTTTATGAAAAAATTCAATAGCTTCACATTATATGTGAACATTTTCTCCCAACTTTCCTATTTAGAAGCTATTATAAAATAGTCAAATGGGGAGTAAATGTTCTCTTTATTTTACAAACCACTTACAGGAAGGCAAAAATGTAAGGATAACAGATTTGAAAAAGCATAAGAAGAAATTCAGGAGATGTCAAGAACAGAGGCAGCATTGGTAATGAAGACTCTCATCAAGATTTATACTTCAGCGCTTAATTCCACTTGAAATGTGGTTTCTGCATTCACCAGTCCTTAGAAGATCATTATCTGGAGGGGTCACCTTAGTTCTTGAATCTGTTGTCATTAGCACAGAAAAATATTGTCAGCATTAGGCCCCCTGATGGAAAGACTGATTAAAGAATGCAAGTTTTGTAGAGAGCACATTTTGGGGTATCACTGGAGAGAGAGAGCTCATGATGAAATCCAGCCTGAGATGGAGTGGCACACTAAAGAAACTGATACTGTCAAAGGTATAATGTGTATTTTACAACCTCTGGTTCTTGGTTGCTCTATTCCAAGGCCACCCTGCCTGATGACATTTTATCAAAAGTAAGTTCATCTGTTACATGATTATGTGCAATTCAAAGGATACACAAATATCCACCCCTTGATTTGCACAAGAATTATATATAATTGTAGTCCTAAATGCCCAATACGGAATTGCTACAGTATTGTACATTCACTCAACACAATACAATGAGCTAATAAAAATATCACATTCCTGAAGAATACTTAATAACATGAAAATATTCACAGTATATTAAGTAAAAAGAGGTTTAGAAACCAGAAAAATTGGTTTGATTCTGACTGATAAATAAAATATATATGTGTGCCTATAGAAGACAAGTGGACTGTAAAAATTTATAAAAACATTAGTGGTTCTCTCAGCTTGTGCAGTTAGAGATGGATTTTATTATAATTTTTGTATTTCTCGTTGTTTTCCAAATGTTCTTGAGTAAATGTTTATTAATGATCCTCAATGAGCAATCCAATATGGTAAAATATTTAATCAGAGTTTTAAAAAACATTTGCTAAGCTCAAGTCTAAAGCTCAAATAAGAGTCTAGAAGCTGACAGGCAAGAGTGTAGCCGTTGAAGCCACAGCACAGATGAGATTGATTGCCTAGGGAACACACATTTCTAAAAATCCACTATTAAATTAAGGCATCCAATTATCCCGGGTAAATCCCCATTAAAAATTGAATAAGGACGGCAAAGAAATGAATAATACAGTAAATGTACAACAATTAGATATATATCAAACTCTGTACACCCCTAATAGAAATTACATCTCCCTGAAAGACACTAATTTACTAAAAAGGGCATCAGGCTTTGGCGTCACACACACCCAATCCCAAGTCCTAGCTCTACCACATACTATAGATGTGACGGGCAACTCACTTAGCTTTAAATCTATTTTCCACTGAACAAAAGTACAGATAATAATTCTTACCTCACTGGGTTGTTATGGGGATTAAATGAGATAAATATTGAAAGCATTTTCATATGATAGGTACTTAAAAATCATTAGCTGTCTCCTCCCCCACCATTCCAATTGTGAAGCATCTACAGATAATACATAAACATTGACACTGTACTATGCCAAGAAAAGAAAAATAAATAGGTTTAAAACATATAAATGGTATGTATTATTGTCTCAAGATGCAACACTATAAAATCAAATACTTAACACGTCATAAAATACAAAGCTCATAAAGACACACTATCCACAACAGCAATTATTCAAAGAAAACAGATCACTTTTATAGAATATTTAGAAATTAATACAGATGAAAATACTACCAATCTGATCATACAAGATATAGGCAGAAGATATTTTTAAAACATCTTTCTACATAGTATGGTATGAGTCTAGTAATTTTTTAAAGAAAGAAGCTCTTCCTACCTATATTACCTGTGGGCTTTTATACATCAATATGTGTATATTTGGTTGCCAGAGTGACAGTCTTTAAAATTAAGAAATTTGGGATCACAAAATTCTTCAGCAATCTATAGTGTGTGGGTACCATTGTTTCTGGAAATACAGGTGTTTATATGAGGACAGTGATTTAAGCAGTAGAAAAATGATAGTTGGATAACAAATTTAAAAGCTGATTTTGCTAGTAACCCAATAATACAAAATTTAAAATTCCTGGCAAATCTAAGAATGAAAAGAAACAAACTAAAAGAAAATAAGAATGAAAGATAAAATACGATTTCTTAAAGTATTATAATATGCTAGTCATATATAATTTTAATTACTCATGCAAATGGTTGATATTATATAAAATATTGTAAGATATGGGTTGTCACAGGCTGAAATATCTACTATATAGGAGAAATTATGAAACATTTATTAAAAACCACTTTCTCCAAAACACACTAATAATGTTAGATTTACTAATTATTATTTCAAATAACACAATAAGTTATTTCCATGTTAGATAGCTTATTTCAGAACAGAGAGAAATAGTGGGAATCCACTTAATTTATTCAATGAGGAAAATATGATATAAACCTTAAGCTTGATAAAGAGATCAAACTGAGCTAATCTAGGTAATTTTTATTAAAATTGATAGAGATATCAAACTGAGAAATATAGGTACAAACATTTAAAGTTTAAAAAGTCAAAGGCAATTTGTTCAAATCTACATGGTTACAATAATTAACTTTGAAAATAAGTATTTTTAGAAGTTAGAATTGGTAACTCTGGTGCACTAGGGGAATTTTTGCAAATTATTTTGAGTCTTTACCTTTCCCTTTTTAAATGTTGGGAGGTTTTAGTTTTGTTTCTTGTTTTTTGAATTCAAAATGTATTTTATTCTTGTCAATTCTTTTTTTTTTTTTTTTTTTTATGATAGTCACAGAGAGAGAGAGAGAGAGAGGCAGAGACATAGGCAGAGGGAGAAGCAGGCTAAATGCACTGGGAGCCCGACGTGGGACTCGATCCCAGGTCTCCAGGATCGCGCCCTGGGCCAAAGGCAGGCGCCAAACCGCTGCGCCACCCAGGGATCCCCTATTCTTGTCAATTCTTAAAAACTATTTTTGTTCTGTGCTGCTTATAATAATTAAAATAATTATTTCTAACGATACCAAATGTCCAATTACCGGGAAATGAATAAATAAATGACGGTACAATGGAATACAAGATCTATGAGTGGATTGCATATAGTCATTTGTAATAATCTAGGAGAAATTTACCCATTGCTATGGGAAGATATTCATGAAAAAAGACCACATGGAACCAATGATATTCATTACACCTTTGTAAAAATTATTTGGTGTTATTGTATATATGTTGGAAGGAAAGAGATCTGGGAAAATCTGCAATACTGAAAATATTAATAGTGATAGGCTCTTTTTAGTGGGATGTATGATGGATATTCCTTTTGTCCTCTTTTTGATTATTTCTTGTTTCTGCATTAAGAAGAAAGATTAAAATCTATGAAAAGAAAACATTTAAGATGTTATATTATTCCAAGTTTTAAGTTTTTCCCCAAGATTTTATTATTTATTCATTAGAAAGAGAGACAGCACAAGCAGGGGGGCAGCAACAGAAGTGAGAAGCAGACACCCTACCATGGAAGGGAGCCAAATGTGGGGCTCCATCCCAGGACCCTGGGATCATGACCTGAACCAGAGGCAGATGCTCAACAGACTGAGCCACCCAGACACCCCCAAGGTTTAAGATTTTTGAAGCATTTTTATTCAGTTAATTTTAATAAATTCTGCATCTTCCCATTTAGAAGTGTTCCCACTAATTTGACAGCAATTTCTTTCTAAAATAATTCTCAACTGAAAACATACCAAATATTTTATTACTTCATGCCAAACCAGTGTCATTAATAAGATAAATACTTTTGTTATTACTAACTGATTTTGGAATCTCAGGTCAGCATCTTAAGATTGTCTGGTTTGCTCACTTGTTACTGGTCAAGATATTTATTTTTGAACAGATTAGACTTTGTTATTAAGATAAAAGCAAAATATGAATTGAAACTTAGTTTGAATATTTTAAAAGGACAACTTTCTTTCCTAGAATTCTCAAAATAATTTTGTAGCATTTAAGACAATGATTGTTTAGTTCATTTTCATCCATTTTTATTTGCTCTTTTGGTTGCCTCTCAACTTGGTAAATTGTAAAATAATTTAAATAGTATACATGTGCATATGTATAATTACAATGATGTAAAATACGGAGTGTGTATGTGTGCACATAAATGACTGCCTAACCATGGATGTTTTAAAAAAAATATTTATTTATTTATTTATTTATTTATTTATTTATTTATTTATTTGACAGAGAGAGAAAGAGAGAGCATACACAAACAGGGAGATCGGCAGAGGGAGAGGGAGAAGCAGGCTCCCCACTGAGCAGGGAGCCCCATGTGGGCCTCCATCCCAGGACCCTTGGATCACGATCTGAGCCGAAGGCAGACGCTTAAACTACTGAGTCACCCAGGAGCCCATTTGTTTTTAACTTGTATAAAACTTTCAGTATAGAGTTTGCTTTCCATATGAGGATGTATAAATAAAACCATGAAAAGTTCTGCTAAAAAATTATAAATAAATGAATATATTTTTTAAATGTTAATAAGAATAGACTTTTTTCTTAATAAATAAAATCTATTATATTTTATTTTTTTAAGATTTTATTTATTTATTCATGAGCAACACAGAGAGAGAGACAGAGACACAGGCAGAGGGAGAAGCAGGGAGCCAGACGTGGTACTCGATCCCGGGTCTCCAGGATCACGCCCCGGGCTGCAGGCGGCGCCAAACCGCTGCGCCACCAGGGCTGTCCTAAAATCTATTTTATTTTATTTTATTTTATTTTATTTTATTTTATTTTACTTTATTTTACTTTATTTATTTATTTTTATTTTATGATAGTCACAGAGAGAGACAGAGAGAGAGAGACACACACAGGCAGAGGGAGAAGCAGGCTCCATGCACCGGGAGCCCGACGTGGGATTCGATCCCGGGTCTCCGGGATCGCGCCCTGGGCCAAAGGCAGGCGCCAAACCGCTGCGCCACCCAGGGATCCACTAAAATCTATTTTAAACCAAAAGTTTAGCACTGAAAACTCTAAAGGCATTTTCACTAAATTCAAAAGAAACTACTAACAGAGTACCTGCTTTTCATAATCCCTTATATCATAAAAAATCAGAATTCTTCATTTTGGGAAAGAAGAAACAGTTTTGGACTCATTTGCAGATGGCATTAATGTATACCAATAGGAGCTATAAGAAGTTGTTAAAAAAAAAATACTAAATTAAAATGTGACTCCTGGTTGGTCCTTGTGCATTGCTATAATACGGTTACAATAGAACTGTGTTCCAGATGAGTATACAAAAGTCAATATATTCTTCAATTTCTACATACTTGGCAATTCATATTGGCACCCAAAAGATCTAAACTCATGGTAATAGAACACATTTTTAAAATACTTTAAGAATAACTTAGATATACAAGTGCCATCATAAAGAAATTCATTATATATTTATCATATATAATTTCTGTTGAATGCGGAAAGAGTAGTATTTGATGACTGTTCTTAAAGCAAATTATAAAGGTAATTAAGCTTTACTCAAAATTCCAGAAGGATTCTTATTAAAACAAAGGAGAACAGTTCAAAAATTCATAAGGAAGAACACACAGAAAATATTTAAGAACTTCTTAATGTAAAAATAGATGCAAAAAGAAATTAGCCCATATCTGAAATATGTTTCAAGACTACAATAGTTAAAAGTATGATTTTGGGGGGAGGGGGACACCTGGGTGGCTCAGCGGTTGGGTGTCTGCCTTGGGCTCAGGGCATGAACCTCAATCAGGGTATCAAGTCCCGCATGGGGCTCCCTGCAGGGAGCCTGCTTCTCCCTCTGCCTGTATCTCTGCCTCTCTCTCTCTCGGAGTCTCTCATGAATAAGTAAATAAAATCTTTTTTAAAAAAGTATGATTTTTAAAAAGTAAGAATGCACAACAATTTTTATTTGTAGCTAGTTTTGTCATTTATTCAGTGATTGATTATACCAGTTTTTATCCTAAAGAGTATAGCTTTAAATGGTGTCTCTAGTTTTGGTATCTTCTCTATATTTATTAATAACATTTATCAATTAGTACTTATTCTACTTATAAATACTCTACTACATGGGTGCCTTGGTGGCTCAGTAGGTTAAGCATCTCCCTTTGTCTTAGGTCATGATCCCAGAGTCCTGGGATCAAGCCCCACATGAGGCTCCCTGTCCAGGGAGGCTGCTTCTCACTCTCCCTCTGTCACTGCCCCTGCTTGTGCTTGCTCTGTCTCTGTCAAATAAATAAATAAAATCTTTCAAATCAAATAAATAAATACCTTACTACAGTGACCTGTTTATTGTTTGAAAATCATGAGAAAGTTTTGAAGACTCCATCACACTGTTTGGGAATGTTTCCTAATGGACAAAATAATTCTAAATATTTCCAAATATCCAAAGCTAATATCTTTCTAAGCTGTAAAGCCATAGATGATACCACAAATTAAAAATACACTGAAAAATATAAAAATATTGAAGGCATTTGCTTGTAAAACATTTATAAAAAGCCATTGGAAACAAAGAACAAATGGATGGCTAGTCCAAAATGTAATTTTCAGATGTTATCCATCACTGGTCCTCCTATTTACACTTTTAATTTTGGTTGCTTATGCAAAAGAAAGCAGGAGGGGAGAGCAGGAGGGAGAAGGAGGGAGGGGCAAATGGAAAGTTAACAAAGAAGTCCTGATGCCACAGTCCCAGGTAAAGTAAAGGAACCAAATGATAGTCTATAATAAAGCCAAAAAACCCGAAGATGTATAAATCATTAAATATTGCATGAAAGAGGAAATAAGATAGTGTAGGAGAAATTAGAGGCAGGAATGGAGACTATTACTTTATCTAGAAAATTTGACACTCAAGTTTTCTAGGAGCTCAATACAAATCTTAACCCCACTTGAAACTGAAGAGGTTGAAATAATCAGGTTAGAACCACAATCACTTTGCACTTCACTACTGGATTCATTAATTAAGCTTAATTTACATACTTTCCCTAAATACCCAAATTCTTACTTCAGTTATCAATTTATTTCTCAATTCAAAAATATATAAAGTCATCAAAATATAGAGTTAGGCATCTAAATATATAGATCATCTAGTCAAACTTTTAAATATCACAGATTAAAGAATGCCTGGGTGGCTCAGTCAATTAAGTGTCCAACTCTTGGTTTTGACTCAGATCATGATCTCAAGGTCATGACAAGGAGCCCTACATCAGGCTCTCTGCTCAGCAGGGAGTCTGCTCACCCTTTCCCTCTGCCCCTCCCCCTGCTCTCACACGTATGCTCTTTCTCTCAAATAAAATAAAATCTTTAAAAAATTTTTCTCCTTTAAAATAAATAAATATTTCAGATTAGAATGCTAAGCCTCTATCATTATTAAAACAAAAGACAGTATTTCAATTATATCAAGGTTTTATGTCTTTATTTGCAATCTTGTGAGTGATATTTTGAATTCTCTTTCAAAAAGATCTGTGAAAATTACCTGGAGGTGATATGTATTTGAATGAGTTTCAGATTGTTCTTAATGGTGTTCTAACAAAGTGTCAAGTAGCCCTGCGGTAGCAAAGTAGTTGGAAAAGTAAAAAACATCTATCCCCCCAAAGCTAAGTCACCTTTCTCTTTTCCCTCTCTAGTTAATTTAGCTTATCCCAAACCAAATATTTCACCAAAGTTACGATTTGGTACTGCTTTCTTGATCCATATAGAAAAACCACCTATGGCCTCTGACATTTTCTATTGTGTTTCTATTTTTTATTGTATTGATTCCTGCTCTTAGCATTATTAGTACCTTCCTTCTACTTATTCTGGTTTTATGTGGTCTTTTTTTGTAGACTCTTTATGTGGAAGTCTATATAACTGACTTGTAGATTCCCTTCTTTCCTAAAGAAGGAAAAGTTTAAAATTTCCTTAACACTATGAAGTTCACACTAAACATTGCTTTAGCAGCATACTACAGATTGGAATGTTTTGTAGTTTCGTTTTTACTTAGTCAAAATATTTTCTGAACTCTCCTGTAATTTCTTCACTGACCCATGGGTTACTTAAATCCATGCTGTTCAATTCGCAAATAGGTAGGGTTTCACAGATAGATGTGTTACTGATTTCTGGTTTAATTCCATTGTGGTCACAAAGCCTATCTTTCTTATTTCAATATTTTTAAATGTGTTTAGATTAGTTTTATAGCCTCACACTGGTTTATCTGTGAAGGTTTCGTGTATACATTCACTGTGGTTGTTGGAAGTGTTTTATGGACATTGACAAAGTCAAATCCTTAATAATATTGTTCCAGGCTGCTACATCCTTACTGATATTCTTTCTTTTCTAACAATTACTGAGAGATGAGTGTAAAAACTGTAACTGTAAATGCAACACTGTCTCCTTAACAACTGTCAGTTTTTGCTCAGGCATTTTGGAGCTCTGTTATTAAGTACATATCCACTATGTATTATTAATATTGACATGTATGTATACATATCATATGTATATGTGACATATATAAGTTATTAGGTTTTATTGATGAATTGACGCTTTTCTCACCTGGAAATGTACTTTTAGCTGATGTTATAGCTTTCTAGTTTTCTTAGAAAAAGTTGGTCATGATACAGCCTATGCCACCTTTTACTCTTAGCCTACTGTTTCTTTATATTTATATATAGTTGGGTTTTGATTTTTCTATCCATCCTGACAATCTCTTTCTTTTCATTAGAATTTAATTTAATATAATTGCTAATACATACGGGTTTAAGTCTATCTTCTTGCTATTTGTCACTTGTTTGTCACATTTGTTCTTTGTTCTCTTTCTGTCTTCTTTTGGATTACCTGTATTATATTTTCTCTCTATTATTAGCTTATTATCTATATCTTATTTTATTTATTTCTTTTCTACTGGCTCTAGGATTTACAACATATATCTTCAACATATTTCAGTCTGTCTTCAAAAGACATGATGTTTAACATAAAACATAAGAATCTTAAAACAATGTACTTCCATTGATTCCCCCATTTTCTTTGTATTTTTTGGTCATACATTTTGCTTCTACATATTTTTATAATTCTCATAATTCATTGTTAATATTTTAGTTTAAATGATCATGACATTTTTTCAAAAAACTAATAACAGAAAAAAATATTTTATGTTCACCCACATAATTATAATTTCTGATGTCTTTGATTCTTTGATGTAGATGTTTATATTCATCTGATAACTTCAACCTGATGGTTTTCATTTAATATTTCTTATAGTTCAGGTCAGATGCTGATGAATTTGCTCACTTTTGTTTACTTACAGAAAAGTCTTTATCTTGCCTGCATATTTGGAAGCAAATGTTAATGGCATATAAAATTCTACATTGGCAAGTTGATTTTTGTCAGGATAGTATTTTAAAGATGTGTGAATGTTTTCTGGCTTGCATAGTATCTGACAAGAAGTCTGCTGCCATGCTTTATAATGGTTTTTCTTCTGGGTTGCTTTAAGTCCTTGTCTTTATCACTTGTGTGCAATAATTAGTTATGATGTGCTTGGCATGAGAATTTGGAAGTAATTTACTATTATATGTTCAAATTTTCTTTTTGAATGCTTTCATCCTTTTAGCATTTAAATAGTACCCGTGTTAGACCAATTGATATTGTATCATAGTTCACTAAGGATCTGGCCATTTTATTAAGTTTTACTTTTCTTCCATGCTACCTTTTCAATCTATTTCTATGCCTCCAAGTGCAGTTAATTTTGTTTGGAGTATCTAATCTGCTATAAATTTCACCTAGCATATTTTTCATTTCAGATATATTTTTTATCTCTAGTTTTATATGTTTCCTTAAGCGTCTTTTATTTCTCACCTCATTATGTTCATGTTTTCCTTTAAATCTCTACTCACACAGAGCATACAATAGGCCTTTTAAAGTCCTTTGGGGGGGGGGCTAGTTTGAACATAAATGTCATTTTGGGGCTATTCTCTGCTGATATTCCTCTCAGTCAGAGACTGTAATTCTTTTCTGTCATGTCTGCTAATTTATGTTTGGATGCTGAGTATTATTACATAGTTGAAGTCTAGATTTTGTTGTCCTTCTTTGAAAGGGTGTTAGGCTTTTTTCTGGCAGGCTTTCTTATTTGTAATAAGTTTGATTCTCATAAAGATACATTTTAAGCTTTGTTAAGGTAGGTCCAGAATAGCCTTTCCTCTAATCATTGTTTAGCCCCACTTTTAAGGTGAGAACATCTGGGGATCTTTGCTGAATTTCCTAGATGATCAGAAAGAATACTTCACTCGGCTGTTCAAAGCTTGGCCATCTATCTATGTTCTGTAAGCTTTGAGAATTATTCAGTTTACTGCTCTTTGGTATTTCTTCACCTAGTTTCATGTAGTTTTACTCCATAGGCACACATCTTGGAATTAAGCAAAGACTTGAGGAAACGCTCATGTAATTTTTCAGAAGTTATTTTTCTTTATAGTATCCACCCATTTGGAACTCTGCCCTACAACTTGCAACCTCTTCAGCTTCTCTAGACTACCATCTCTCTCTCTCTTCTACTTGGAATCCCTCTCCCTATTCCATGAACAGGAATGTGTCTCCAAGATAAGTTAGAGCAATTCTAAAACCTATTTCACTTGTTCCTTACTCTCAAAGATCACAGTTCTATGCTGTCTCTTGTCCAAAGTACAAAAATTGTTGTTACATACACTTTATCCAGTTTTCTCGTTATTCATAGTAGCAGGCAAAATCTGATCCATGTTGCTCTAATTTTAGAATATGAAAATATTATGGTGAGAAACCTTTGGAGAAGTGTGTAAAAAGCATTTGGCCCATTCACCAAAAACAAGGTGAAGTGATGCCTGGGTGGCTCAGTGGTTGAGCATCTGCCGTTGGCTCAGGGCATGATCTCAGAATCCTGCATTGGGCTCCCTGTGAGAAGCCTGTCTCTCTCTCTGTATCTCTCATGAATAAATAAATAACCCCGCCCCCCAGAAAAACCAAGGTGAAAATTCTTTTTTTTTTTAAGATTTTATTTATTTATTCATGATAGACATAGAGAGAGAGAGGCAGAGACACAGGCAGAGGGAGAAGCAGGCTCCATGCAGGGAGCCCGACGTGGTACTCGACCCCGGGTCTCCAGGATTGCGCCCCCAGCCAAAGGCAGGCGCTAAACCGCTGAGCCACCCAGGGATCCCCAGGGTGAAAATTCTAATTAGACAATTGACTTCGTATTCACTAGATATATCAATATGTTATTTATCAATATTATTACTATTATCATTATGTTTATGTTTTGTATGTGCATCTTAAAATTAATATGAATATGTTAAATAATAAATATTTGAAGTATATTTATGCCCACTTTGTAGAAGTTGGACTGTAATTTTGCATTTAATATCATTATAAGAATTCTAGCAATTACATTGTAATTAAGTGGATTCACATTTCATTTCCTTTGTACACTGCTATTTTGTGACTTAAACTGAAATGTTTCTCTGCTAAAATCTAATGTTCGTAACCTATTTCCATTTAAAAACATACATGATAATATGTGTGTGAATGTATTTAATGGGTTCTTGATAATAGTTTCCCCATATGTTTTTCCTACTCTTTGTTGCATACTAATTTGTGCATTCTAAGCAGATCAATGAGTGACAGCATATAAAAGGAAAAATAGAAAAATTATTCTTAAAAATATTAGTGATACAGTATTATTTTGGAAGGCTATTATAGAAATATTATAGTAACAATTTATGTTAATAAATATGCTCTTGGGGATCCCTGGATGGCTCCGGGGTTTAGCACCTGCCTTTGGCCCAGGGCGTGATCCTGAAGTCAGGGGATTGAGTCCTGCGTTGAGCTCCCGGAATGGAGCCTGCTTCTCCCTCCTCCTGTGTCTCTGCCTCTCTCTCTCTCTCTGTCTATCATGAATAAATAAATAAATAAATAAATAAATAAATAAATAAATAAATCTTAAAAAAATAAATAAATTTGCTCTTGGTTCACATAATAGTATTACACATTTTTATTATAACATGATTTCCACAGAATTTGTCACACACACACACACACACAAAATTTAGGTATCACTGATAAATTTGGTATTAATTCTCTACATCAGGGATAGAGCTTCTGATTTAGTAGCATTCTAATGAGAAAAAATGTGATCTTTTATAACAAGTTAGTTTATGACAGTTTTGTAGGAGTATATGATGCTGAAAGATAGGAAATGCGATTATATTTTAATGGCTTACCTTTCTTTTTTATTTAACAGAAGGTGAAAATTTATTAAATTTAGGAAGAAAACAACTTGACATTTTTAATGTTCTTCATAATACAAATTTGACTTTCTATTGAAATATTTCAAGTATGAGAAGTCAAAGGTAATGAAATATCACCGCTAAAAAAATGTATGTTTGCTTTTGCTGAAATCAAAAGGTGAAGATAAAATATGAATAACAGACACAAAAGTGAATAGTCACACTGTCTTATCCCTTCCTACCTAAGACTTTAAGCTTACAAAAGGAAGGGCATTCATCGGGGTAAGCTTGGTTGTTTTGAGAACAAGGTTGACTTTAGAAAAGGAAAAAAAAGAAGGGAAGGTTTCTATTTTCAGAATGGCATGGCAGGAAAAACTAGGAGATTCTAAAAGAGACTATGGGATAGCTTAACAGGAATGGTATAAAACTATTAATAATTAATTATTTTGGGCATGTTATCCATTTGGCACCTTTTATTTGCTCGTGTTTCAGGAGTATAAATTTCTCACTCCGAGATAAAAGTATACTTCTTGTGGAAAAGTAGTATGCCATATTCTGTTTTGTACTCAGAGTTGGACATATAGTAGGACTTCAAAGACTAGTTTAACTCATTTTCTCAGCCTGCTGCTCTTTTGTTAAAGTTATTTACTCTTGAATTTTGATCTTGTAGAGACTCTGCCTTCTGCACATCTATCACCTATGGGGAAAAATGATCAAGAGAACTTGAACAGGCCTTATGACTCAGACCATTAAGGGAAAAGCTTAGTGAAAAGGTTGGAACTTTGTGCTCTAGCAGAAATATGTTTGTTTCTTTTCACCTTTCGTTGACTGCATATGGGAGAAGTAATGACAACAAGGAGATTGCTTGCCCTGACAACAGTGAATCAGGACTCACCCAATTGTTGTACAGGGCAGGAGTTGTACCTTCATAATCTAGCCTTTTGAATGACCCTTAAGAGCAAGGACAGAGCTGACTACATTTTCTGAGAAGATTAAAAATGAAATCTATTATCGGTAAGAGCAGTCAATACCACATAGATTCCCTGCTTCATCAAATGGTTAATAGTTAAGATTTATTACAGATAGTACTAAAACCACCTGCTTCTCCACCTTCTACCATTTTACTACCAATAATAATAGCATTAAATTTGGAAGTGGAAATTTTTAGAGCTTCCTTTTATTAAAATAAACAGTTTCTATACAGCAAATTTTTAAAACCTAACTCTTAAAACAATTTCCTTCTCAAATCCTTCCTGAATAATCTCAGCCTACCTTGAAAATGCTTTTTTTCCACTGTTTCTTCTGTATTCCTTGGGATCTGTTATTATCAATTGACACTTTTTAATACGATGCCTCCAATTCATTTAAGTACCTTTCATATAAGTATACTGATTATTCATTTTATTCATATAAAAATTATTTGTTGAGACCCTCTTGTGTGCCAGGCACTCTTCAAAGTGCTGGAGACAGAACATCAATCAACAACAAACAAGATGCCTTGGAGTTTTCTCCAAGGCTTCTCATGAAGTTTTATGAGCAAATGACAAAGCAAATAAACAAAATAGATAATTTATATTTTAATAAGTAATATGAAAATAATAAGAGATAATATTATAGAGAGCAATGAGGAAGGCACTTTAGACTGAATAAGCAGATAATTAATCTTCTAACAGAGATCTGAGATAAAGAAATTAGACATAAGGGAATCCCTGGGTGGCTCAGCGGTTTGGTGTCTGCCTTTGGCCCAGGGCGCGATCCTGGTAGACCCGGGATCGAATCCCACGTCGGGCTCCCGGTGCATGGAGCCTGCTTCTCCCTCCTCGTGTGTCTCTGCCTCATTCTCTCTCTCTCTATCATAATAAGTAAATAAATCTTTAAAAAAAAAAAAAGAAATTAGACGTAAGAAGATTTTAGGAGAAAATGCCAGCATAGATGCTCCAAATTGGGAATGGATGTGGCCAAATCCAAAAACAAGAGTCCCATCATGAAGAGTGGCAAGGACTAACCAGCTCTTGTAAGAATTAAAGGCAGTAATAAAGAGTTTAGATTTCTTTTCCTAAATTCAGTGAGAACTGGGGGAGTGATAAAACCTGATATACACTTTCAAAAGATCACTTTGGCTTCTTAATGGACCTCAGATTGTATAAAAACGAAAATGAAAGCCAGGAAATGTAAGGAAGTTATTGGATGGAGTTGGTAGGTCTTTGTGGAGCTTTAGACTGAAGTAGTAACAATAGAGATAGAAAAAGGAGACAGATATATGACACATGCTACAGGTAGAGATGAAGTGCTAGATAATGTGTTAAATGAGAGGTGTGTGAGTGAAAAAGCAAGAATATGGGGTGACTCCCCAGGTTTTGGCTTGAGCAAATAAGTGGATGAGTACACCAACTAATTAGATACAGGAAACTTGAGATAGAAAGGTTTGGGTAGGGAATGTTGAGTCAGTAGTTAGATACATGGAAATTAAAGACATCCATATAGATATCTATTGAATTCTGAAGGTGTAAAGCGTGTATTTTTACTTTTCTTTGTAGTAATTATGTTAGAAGAAGTACATGGTAAAATCTAAAGGAAAATCTGGTAATGGTCTTCAAAATTTTGTCACTAATGCCTTTGAAATCAAATACCTTTTTTCTCTAAGAGTGCAAACTAGAGGGAAAAAATCATTAGTCACAAAACAGTGGGTGTGCCTTTTTATGTTTAGATTCCAAATATCTTACGATTCTTAGACATAAATTTTCACAACTTATTCATTGAGTAAGTAATCCAGAGATAACCCCACAACCCTTCTACCTCATCCCTATGGCCTGCTTCTTTCAGCTTTCCTAAACAGGAGACCAGGGCACTTTCTTAGATCTTGAAGAGAAAGCCTTGTGAGTGATGTCACATTGTGTCACCACTCAACCAGCTTGCCCAAATTAAGCTTGTGAGCCCTGACTCCTTCTACCTTCAGAGAACATTTTAGAATGGGGCAACCCACCTGACTTTAGGAATTGGGCACCCTGACTTGTACAGGGGTTTCCCTGAGCCATCATGTAACCACCAATAGACCAAGAGTCACCCAGAGAACTCTGGATTAGTAAGAAGCAAGCTCTTTGAACCAATAATTAAGAAAGTTCTTCACAGAGCACCTACCTGGATGGCCTAGTTGGTTAAGCGTCTGACTCTTGGTTTCAGCTCAGAACATGATCTCAGGGTCATGAAATCAAGCCCTGCATCAGGCTTCATGCTCAGTGTAGAGTCTGCTTGGGATTCTCCTTCTCTCTGGCCCTCCCATTTGTGCTCTCTCTCTCCGTAAAATAAGTAAATAAATCTTTAAAAAAAGAAAGAGATGTTTTTCACAAACATGCAAAAAATATTTTGCATTTGTAAATATAATCTAAAATTACCTAATATTTTATCTTTACCCAAATATCATACACAGTCCAGCAATGAAGAAAAAAATCTTTTAAAATTGTGTCTTCCTAATCTCTGTGGAAGATGTCAAATTTGCCATGTATTTCTAAGCTCAATAAAGTTTTTTGAAAATAATTAGTACTTTTAAGTGAAAAGTCTCTTGGTAAAAATCATATGTGAAAAATAAAACAAATGTTAGAAAACTATTCACTGATATTATTTCTGTCTTCTGGGAGTAGTTGTGGTATATATAGTGGCCACAGAAGGTTAGAAAGGAGAGCAATAGAGAAACAAACATAGAAAGCACTGCTATGTTAGTTACACATATTTCTGGCTGTTCTTGGGGATTTTTTTTAAAGATGTTATTTATTCATGAGAGACACAGAGAGAGGCAGAGACACAGGGAGGGAAAAGCAGGCTCCATGCAGGAAGCCCAACACAGGACTTGTTCCCAGGACCCCAGGATCATGCCCTGGGCTGAAGGAAGCGCTAAACCACTGAGCCACCTGGGCTGCCCCTGTTCTTGGGGATTTTAAAAGGGAGCACAACAACAAAGTTGCTTATTAGACCTAAAAAAAAAAAAAAAAAAAGAATCCACCATCTTTAATCATGAAACTCTTCTATTTTTGATCTGGACAAAGATGATTATAAGTAGATGTTTTGGCAGTTGAGGCGATAAATGAAATGCTTTGAATTGATTTTAGCCTACAAGTATCAGTTCTGAGGCCAGATATTTAATTTTTTTATTTTATAACAAATGAGCATCAGACCAGCCTGGTTTTATTATTGAAATTACAAATATTGTTATAAGGTAAATAAGTAATTGCAGAAATTACTTGTTTGTTTTCACAATTGTATTCAAGGTACAGCCAATAATTTATATTTTTTTTAAATAGCAAAGAAAAACATGTCATGCATTTGAAAGTAATTATTAGCAGCTGTTGGATTCATGTCGGGTTCTAGGATAGTTTTAAAAAGTAGTGAACATAAAAGTAAAAGTAGCTAGAACTTCAAATGTATTATTACATCTTGAGGAAGAATTAGGCAGAAGGAGAATGAATGTTGGATGGGAAAGGGGTGAGTAGTTGGAACTGTGTTCTCTTAGAGACTGGTTCTCAAGTCACCTCCTTATGGATTCATGTCTAAGTTACAGAAAGGGCTATCAGCAGAAACAACTTAAATAATATTTGTGATATTTTATAAATAAAATATCCTTGATTATCTCTAAGCAGTCTTACCTTAATTTACAAAATCTTTTTAGAAATAACCAAACTGTATTAAAGCAGTGATGGAGATAATGGAAAGGATCATTAATAAGCACGAATAATGGAAGGAAGTTGAGGCAATGCCTTTTCATCTAGATAATGGAGAGATCTCACTAAAGACATCACCACACCAACTAAGGTGATTTTTTAGCTACAACTAAAAAATTGTAGCTGAGAGAAAAAGTATGAAAGCATTTATGATACATTATCTAGATTTTACTAGAAATAGTTAACAATGTGTAAGGCAGGGAAGGGAGAAAGGCACTGTGAAAGTATCCAGAAAATAGAGTTCTTTGTTATGGTAAGAATCTCTCAAAATGAGATCCTTAAGACTTTGTAAAGCTTTGATTTTAAATAGGTTGTTAAAAGCTACAAACCCAGGCCTGTAATTTAATCCCATCCTCAATCCAAGAAAATACTGATTTCTTGATGATACAATAATGATAATAAAAATAATCTTGATGATGATAACAAGCAATTGTTTGCATTAATAATGACAAAATTAGGGGTGCCTGGGTGGCTCCATGCTTGAGTCATGATTCTCAGGTCCTGGGATTGAGTCCCACATCCGGCTTCCCACAGGGAGCCTGCTTCTCCCTCTACCCCTGTCTCTGCCTCTCTCTTTCTATGTCTCTCACGAGTAAACAAATAAAATCTTTAAAAATAATAATAATAGTGACAAAATTACCTGCAATCCAGAGTTTAATAATATTTGCACTTTTGTCAGTTTTATGAAGCTAGAGAGACAGGCTAGAGATCTGAAAGCCATCAGCCATTTTTGCCCTCAAGGCATTTGCAAAACTAAGAAGTGCAAGTTGGAAGCAGCTAAGCAAATCCAGAAATCAAAGTCAAGACCCACCAGGAAGACTAACTGGCCACACCACTTACCCTGTTGAAAATCCTGAAGGGGTACACCCTAGAATCATGGGATGAACCAGAAGTAAACCTTACCAAAACTTCAATGTGGCCTGAGTCACAGTCCTGATTGGATTAAGAAGTCAATCATTCAAGCAAAGAAAGAGATGTTCCATATCATCTGTAGCCTGTATAATTTTAAGTGCCAAAAGACAAGGCTAAATTAATCAAAACCAAAGGAAAAAAAGGATAATAGAAACAGGCTTACAGGTGATCTAGATTTTTAACTTGGCAGAAAGAATATTAAAATAACCATGTTTAACATATTAAACAATAGAAAAAGTGAAAGAAATAAAGAGAAGGAGAATTTCAGCAGAAAATTGGAATGAAAGAAACATATGGAGATTAAAAAATTAAAATGTTCAATATCTGAAATGGATTTAATAGCAGATTGAAAAGACAATGACAAAAAAATTCTGAACTGTTGCAGGAGATCAAGCCTTGATTCAGGAACCTCTGTAAGTTTTAGTAGGACAAATAAAAAATTCCACTTGCCATATCATATAATGTAACTGTTGAGAGATGGGGGTGCAGAGAGACAGGCAGGATGACAGACAGATATAAAGAAAGATATCGGGGATCCCTGGGTAGCGCAGCGGTTTGGCGCCTGCCTTTGGCCCAGGGCGAGATCCTGGAGACCCGGGATCGAATCCCACATCAGGCTCCCCGTGCATGGAGCTTGCTTCTGTCTCTGCCTCTCTCTCTCTCTCTCTCTCTCTGTGACTATCATAAATAAATAAAAATTTTAAAAAAAAGATATCTTAAAAGGAACAAGAGAAAAAGAGATAAAATACGATGAAAGAGAAAACAATAAGACAAGATGCTGAGTTCTCAATAGGAATATGGAAATAAAGATGTTTTCAGATGCAAATTTAAGAAAAGCTTATATAGTTTTGCCAAGAAAAGAAGCAAAACTGTACAAAAAGAGGAAAACGATTCAGTTTTTAAAATGAAAAGAAATTAAATACATTTAATTTAAATAAAAAACAAATGCTGCTTGTGAGAGACACTTTTTAAATACAAGAAAAATCTATTTTTATGTTAATGGTCAAAGCATATTTTAATACAGAAAACATTTCTAGAGATTAAAAGGAATATTTCATAATAATAAAAGCATCAATTCACCAGGAATTTGTACAATCCAAAATTAATACATTTTCAATAACATAAAGAAAATTTTTGTGACAAAATTGATAAATCGAAAAATAGTATACAAATTCAGAGTCATAGTAAGAGACCAAATATTCTCCGTATCTAATAGAACAAGAAGATAGAGAGTTAGAAATGGACAGAAAACTTAATTAACAAATTTAATTGAAATACATAAAATATTGTTTTCACCAACCACAAAACACATATTTTTTTTAAATCTACATTCGGAATATTTTCCAAGTTAACCATATGCTACATTATAGAAGAAGGTTTAAGAACTTCAAAGGATTGATTTCATTCAGAGTATGTAAACTGCCATTAGAAGAATTAAACTAGAAGTTAATGAGAGACTATAACTAGAAAGTCACCAACTGTTGGCAATTAAGCAGCTAATTTCTAAGCACACAAGTCAAAGAAGAATCACAAAAAAATTAGAAAATATTTTTAACTGAATGATAATGAAAATATTGCTCAACACTTGAGGAACTCAGAATTTTTGAAGTAAAATTTGTAGCCTTCAAATAATATATTTAGAAAGAAAAAGGCTGAAAAAAATCTACAATATTCCCTGTTAATAAAAGAAAAGAAAAAAGGCAAAATAAAGTAGAAAATAATAAAAATAATAGGAAAAATCAATTTAGTAGAAAGACTATAATACAATATAAAAAATGAACAAAGCCAGAAGTTGCCCTTTGGAAAGATTAATAAAATTAATGAAATTAATAAAAGGAAGATAAAATTAACAAAATTAATTAATTAATTAATTTATTTATTTATTTATTTATTTTAATTTACTTATGATAGTCACAGAGAGAGAGAGAGAGAGAGAGGCAGAGACACAGGCAGAGGGAGAAGCAGGCTCCATGCACCGGGAGCCCGATGTGGGATTCGATCCCGGGTCTCCAGGATCGCGCCCTGGGCCAAAGGCAGGCGCCAAACGGCTGCACCACCCAGGGATACCAACAAAATTAATTTAAACTCATGTAGTACCAGGAACTAGGACAACTTGGGTTAACAACTAAACAAAGTAATTAATAAAAATGTGGTATGCTTGATAATACAATTTACATGATATTTATATGTAGCACTGTCAAAAACATTTTAGTAGCTAAATTTACACTTACAATATGTTTTGGCAGAGGAAGAAATGCATGTGTCCCAAATTTATGTAAGAATATAAGTTTGTAATATTTTTGTAAGAATATAACTTACATAAGAATGTAAGTTTCTCTTTATCCTACTTCTTCCTCCTAAGCAGTTAGACACTAGTAGGAAAATTATCAATTCTGATTGGATCCATTTTTAACTCATACTGCCTAAATTCAACTGGCCCCATATTATTGCTCTGAAATCATGTCATTCATATTGAGTAACTCCCACTGGAATTAATTTTAATCCAACCCAAGAGTACTAGCTTCCCCAGTCCCATATCCATTTATACTCATTCATAACATGACCTTCAATTCTACTTTCCTAAGAAGATTTATATCATTTAATATTAACACCTGAAATTTTCTTATTACTTTGTTTATTTTTCAAAGTTTTGATCTTTGTGATCACCACAAGCTCCCTGAAAACAGAGATTACTGTCCTGTTCATTGCTGTCCCTCCAGTATTGAAAACAGTGTCAGAAACAAAACATTTAAATACTTACTAAAAGAATATGTTGAAGGTCTGATTTCCATGAATGGGCCTGGTTATTCAAGCAATAACACCCTCTGAGAACTAAAGTGCAAGATAAAACATAAAAAGTATCTTCCCCAAAACAAGAAAGAGCTGACAAAAGAGTAGAGTACTAGCTGGCCAAATATAAGGAGAACAGAAACAGAAAATGAGAGACAGGTGGCTAATATACTGGTGGCCACTTTTGTTCTAAAGAATTTGCTGATCCCTGAAAATTTAGGCTTCAGCTTGGCAACCTCCTCAGGGAAGACAGATAAAACATAAAGCTCGGTAGCCACCCAAAATAAGGAGTTTAGAGAGGGAGAACCTCTTTAGGTTATGCAAGGTATTTAAAAAGTGCTAAATGCTTAAGATAAAAGGATAAACCAGAAGTAAATCTACTCAACTGTATACACACAATGGATTACAAGGAAGATTTTCTTAGTACTAACAAAGCAGGGTGAAAAAGAAAGAGACAATAATTTGGGAAGCCATGGGTGAATTTGCAACCTAGGTTTCCATAACTGAGTGATCCAGGCTCACTCAAGTCACGAACTAGATAAAATGGCCCCAGTAAGCTGTCAAACAACAACAGTGAACACCATATAAATATTGTTTATTTCCAATGTTACTTAGGTTTGTATCTTTTCCCCTCCAGCCTTCAGTGGTTTATTTTTTACATTTTTTATATACTTAGATTGTTTTCTTTTATCACATTCTGTACCTTACCCTGGGGTCCCCAACTTCCTAAATATTTTGTTCAATTTGCGTTAAGTTTCACTGTTTGTACTATAAAGTTCCATGGGTTTTGACAAATGTATAATGTTGTGTATTCAACATAACAGTATTATACAAAGCAGTTTTCTCACCCTAAAATATCTCTTAAGATTCATTTACTCAGTTCCTTCATCTTCCCCCAAATCCTGACAACCACTATTCTTTTTATGATTCCCATAGTTTTGTCTTCTCCAGAATGTCCTAAAATTAAAATCACACTGTACATAGCTTTTCAGAGTGACTTCTTTTCATTAAGTAATATGCATTTAAGATTCACCCATGTCTTTTTGTGGCTCAGTAACTCACTTTTTCAATTATTCAATCATAGTTCCTTGTTTGGATGCACCAAAGTGTGTTTATACATTCACCCACTTGAGGACAACTTGGTTACTTCCAGTTTGGGGGGATTCTGAATAAAATTGTTATAAACATTCACATGCAGATTTTTTGTGCGGCTATAAGTTTTCAAATTGGGTAAATAACTAGAAGTGCAATTGCTGAATCATATGATCCAACTGTGTTTAGCTGTGTAATAACTACTCAGCTGTCTTCCAAAGTGGCTATCCTGTTTTGCATTCCCAGAAACAATGAATGAGAGTTGTTGCTTTGCATCCTCACTAGCAATTGATATTGTCAGATTTCTCTTCTCATTTGTTTTCTTTTTCTTTTTTTAATTTTAGCCATTTTAATAGGTGTGTAATGATAGCTCATTGTTACTTTAATTTTCAATTTCCTTATGACAATGATATTGAGCATCTTTTCACCTACTTAACTGCCATCTATATATCTTCTTCAGTGATGTGTCTATTCAGATCTTTTATCTATTTTTAATTGAGTTTTTTTCTTAGTTCTAAGAGTCCTTTGTATATGATTGATACAACAAACATACAGTCTTATCAGATATGTTTTTGTAAATATTTCCTTTCACTTTGTGATTTGTCTTTGGATTCTTTTCATCATGACTTTGAGCAGAAATTTTTAATTTTAATGATAATCAACTTACCAATTTTATTTTTATGGATCATTCTTTTGGTGCTATATCTAAAATTCATTACTAAATCAAGGATTCCCTAGAATTTCTCCTACTTTTTTTTCTTTCTTTTCTTTTCTTTCTTTAGATTTTATTTTATTTATTTGACAGAGAGAGATTGAGAGCTCATGAGCAAGAGTGGCAGGCAGAGGAAGAGGGAGAAGCCTGACTCAGGGCTTGATCTCAGGACCCTGGGATCATGACCTGAGCTGAAGGCAGTTGCTTAACCAACTGAGCTACCCAATCACCCTTATTCTTTTTCTAGAAGTTTTGTAATTTTCCATTTTACGTCCAACTGTTCCAGCACTGGTTGTTTTTTTTTTTTCTTTTAAACTATCCTTTCTCCACCAAAATGTTTTTGCTCCTTTGACAAAGATCAATTAACTATATTACTGTGGGTCTATTCCTGGGCTCTTTATTTTGTAGCAGTCATCTGTTGTCATCTATTGTCAATAGCTGCAAAATAATTTTGGGAGATTTTAATTGAGATTGCATTGAATCTACGGTCAATTTGGAAAGAACTGACATTTTAACAATATTGAATCTTTACATCACGAACATCATACCTTTCACTTAACATACATTTTTTCCCAAGATTTTATTTATCTATTCATGAGAGACACAGAGAAGCAGAGGCATAAACAGAGGGAGAAGCAGACTCCCCACAGGGAGCCTGATGTGAGACTGGATCCCAGGACCCTGGAATCATGACCTGAGCCAAAGGAAGACTCTCAACTGCTGAGCCACCCAGGTGCCCCTCACTTAACATACTTTTTAATTGTAGTTCCACAAAGAGAAGACAAGAAGATAGAGATGGAGAGAGAAAAGAAAAGGAAGAGAAGGGAAGAGGACAGAAGGGAAGGGAGGAAGAGAGGGAGGAGAGAAAGGAGAGAGAAAAATTAGATAATATTTCAAGAGGTATGGGATGAGACTTCTATAATTGATGGAAAGCACCAATCCATAGATTCTTCTAAACAACCCCTAACAATATGTTTTTTTTTTAAAGAAAGCTAATTTTAGGTGGATAACAGTGAAATTACCTAACACCAAAAAATCATGCAAAATATTTTAAACAATCAGAAAATATTTTAATAGCATTGAAAGTAGTGACAAACTGATGAATGATATTTCAAAGAACGTTAATAAAAACCACAAATGAAAGGAACTAAATCTTTCTTTTTAATTTTTTTTTTTTTTTTGATAGTCACACACACAGAGAGAGAGAGAGAGGCAGAGACACAGGCAGAGGGAGAAGCAGGCTCCATGCACCGGGAGCCCGACGTGGGACTCGATCCCGAGTCTCCAGGATCGCGCCCTGGGCCAAAGGCAGGCGCTAAACTGCTGCGCCACCCAGGGATCCCTGGAACTAAATCTTTAATGGAATGAAAGGTTGCTATGCCCCCAATGAAAATATTTTTTTAGATACATGTTTTTTTTTATTATTTAAAGGCATTTTCTGATGGAAGAAAGTGAGATTGTCACTTGAAGGACCTTAGTAAGAAAATTCTAAAGGATATACTACAGGCAGAGAATGGGGTGATACCATATAGAAAGACTGAAATGGGGCACCTGGGTGGCTCAGAGGTTGAGCATCTGCCTTTGACTCAGGTCATGATCCTGGGGTCCTGAGATCAAGTCCCACATAGGGCTCCTTGAAGGGACCTTGTTTCTCTCTCTGCTTATGTCTCTGCCTCTCTCTGTGTGTCTCTCATGAATAAATAAATAAAATCTTTTTTAAAAAAGACTGAAATACAAGAAAAAGCACAGGGCAAAAAATTAGTAAATGCATGAGTTAATGTTTTAAAAAGATGTTACCTTAGTGTCTCTCATTTTTATACTAGTTTCAATAAAATACTAACTACCAAAAGAACTTCTGCAAATAAATAAAATGGTCAAAAAATTTGACTTCATAAAAGATGATATTCAAATGGCCAACAGACATAATGTACTCAACTTTATTAGTAATCAAGGAAAGAAGATTAAACTCAAAGTCTAAACACGACTGAAACTGCATGTATATGCTGATAATGCACCTGTATATCAGCATGATCACCTCAGAAGAGTTCAGCCTTATTCAACAGACTTGAAAATTTACACTCCGTATGACATATCAGTTCTGCACTGAAGTAGAGAACCTAAGGGAATAAAGACCCACATGCGCCAGGAGACAAGTACAAGAATTTTCAAGGCGGCCTTGCTGTAATGAATACTACAAATAACCCAAATAGCCACCAACAGTAGAATTTCTTAGTAAATTGTGGTACATTCAACAAAGGAGCATTATGTGTCAATGCAAATGAATGAACTACAACTGCATTCAGCTGAATGGATACATCTCACAAGCATAATGCTGAATGAAGGAAACAAGAAACAAATGAATCCATACTATGGTTCCATTTCTACGTGGTTCTCAAACAGTCAGAAACTAAACCTTATTGTTTAGGAATGCTTAAGGAATTGTAAATTGTTGTAAATTGTTAAAGGCAAGAAAACACTAATGAGAAGAAAGACAGTGAGAGGGACTTCTATTTGGGAAAGGGAGTGGAGGACTCCTAGGGGGCAGCCAACATTCTCTGGGAATAAGTGTTGGTAACATGAGTAGTCGCCTCATAATTATTCATTAAACAAATTATATATTTTTTCTTTGCTTTTTTCTACTTTTTGTATATCTTATAATAAAATAATAAAAATACGAAAAAGAAATGGATTGCTCTGTACTTTTAAATTAGATTATTTTCCTATTTTTCTGCACATTTCATAATGAAAGAAAGATCTTTGAAGGAGGGAGTTGACTATACTCCTGTACTAAGCCTCTAAATAAAAATTTTCGGAGCAAATAATTAATTTCTTTCTTTATACCTTAAAATTTGTTGTTCTTCTTATACTCCCTTTCCCAATAGAATCCTGTCTGGTTCAACTTTCCCTTCTTGTTCTCATTTCTCTATTTACTCTCCTCCTTTGGGGAATTCTCAAAGTACCATTCTTTATTTCCTTTTTCTGATCATCTTTAAAATATAATCCACAATGTCCACCTGCATTTCTTCACATCTGGCGTCCCACTAAGCCTCTACCATTGGGTTTTTGCCTCTACCAATCAACTGAGTGCACAATTCTTCTGGAAGTCATGTTCAATAACTTCGTTCAGTATCCTAGGCCTTTGAGTTTTGTGCTGGAAAAGCTTGGTTTTATTGTATTTAAAAAACAAACAAACAAACAAACAAAAAACCTGGAAATGCAAACACAGGCTGATACCATCAGGAGAAAGGATAAGGGAACTGGTAGAAAAGATTTAGGGGCAGAGAATAAAATAACATGTGCATGAAATACAAATAAGTTTCAAAGTGAGATAAAATGTGAAAGGGAAAGAGATAACACATATGGAATTAGAGAGGGCTTCAGAAAAGTATGGGGGCGGGGAGAGAAGAAGGGGATTTGATATTGATGAGCGTGTGCGGAGGGCAGAATTCTGGACTTTGCCCCTTCACATATTTTACCTCACATAATTCTCACACTAATCTGTAGTATGGACACCATCATTCCCATTTTACATAAATGAAACTGAGGCTCAGAAAGGTTTAGTATCTTTCCAAGATTAATAATAGAAAAGCATGAAAATGCCTGGATAGTTCAGTCAGTTAAGTGCCTGACTCTTGGTTTCAGCTCAGGTCATGATCTTAGAGTCCTGTGATGGAGCCTCACGTCAGGCTCCGTGCTCAGTGCAGAGTCTGCCTAAGATTCTCTCTCCCTTCCCTCTGCCCCACAAGACAGCTAGTGCTCTCTTTCTCTCTCTCTAAAATAAATTTAAAAGTCTTTAAAAAAAAAATACACCTTCAACAGAACCTGTAGGCAGGGCAGTTGAATCTACAATAAAGGCAGCAGAATTTGATGATCAAAGTGGACAGGTTACTGGTTCTCAGTTTTAGAAGGAGCTTGTCACTCAGGAGCTGTTCACCCCCAAGGAAGGGAAACGATCTCTTTGCAGTCAGGGACGACTCTGCAAAAACTCCCCAGTGATAAAAAACCTTCTGAAGAGCTTACCCACGCACAGCAAAGACTTGTCATTGCAGTGAGGAGAAATCGGAGGTAAATGAGAATGGAAAGCAAAAGGAAATTCTTCATGAGAAAAACATCAGACAAATTCCGATTGAAGGGCATCCCACAAAACCTGACCAGTGTGCCTCAAAACTGTTAAGGTCATCAAAAATAAGGAAAGTGAGAAACTCTCACAGCCAGGAAAAGCCTAAAGAAAACTGATGGCTATATGGAGTGTGCAATCCTACATGAGTGCTGGACAAAAACAAAAACAAAAACATCAAGTACAAATTAAGGAAATCTGAATAAATGATCAAGTTTAGTCAATAATAATGTATCGATATTGGTTCCTTAACCACAGTCAAGGTGCCAGATTAATACAAATTAATAAAGAGGGAAACTGGGTGAAGGTATGTGGAAACTTTCCACTGTGTCTTAAATTTTTCTGTAAATCTAAACTTGCTTAAAAGTTAAGAGTTCTTGGGGCATCTGGGTGGCTCAGTGATTGAGTGTCTGCCTTTAGCTCAGGTCATGATCCCAGAGTCCTGGGATGGAGTCCCACACCAGGCACCCCATAAGGAACCTGCTTCTCCCTCTTCCTATGTCTCTGCCTCTTTCTGTCTGTCTCTCATGAATAACTAAAATCTTAAAAAAAAAAAAAAAAGTTAAAGTTCTTTTTCTTTAAAAACAAAAAGATTTTTTTGTACTGTATTTATATTAGGTAAGATGGAGAACATGGAGACCCTGCCATAAATCTAAAGTTAGATTGTGGTTAAGATTAGCATGTTTCAGGAATATTAAAAAATCTAATAAGAAACAAATACTAGAGATTATCACAGTAGCATGCTTTGGCTTACTAGGAGTCCTAAGATGAAGATTTGAAGGGTACTTTTATAAATCAAGATTCACTGAAAAGTAAAATTTGGATTTGAAGAGCAAGAGTTATTTACTATTTAGGGTTGTATTTGCACCACAATTCTATTCTATTTATAGGAAAATCAGAAGTATTAAAAACAGAGCCCTTTTCCACCCAGCCAATTGCTTTCTAAATTACATGAGTTATTATGTAAAATGGACTTAATCTTTTATCATCCATTTGAGATATTACCATTCATTTGAGACCACAGGAGTTATTACATATCTAAAGTGACATTTTTATCTTCAATAAATTCTAATTCAGTTCATATATTAACTGGAGAAACACAATTTTAGTGTGCTTAATCAAAATGCTTTATGGATTCCTCATTCCATACCAGTAATAGTAGTAGGATGCTTTAACAAAAATAATAATTAAAGTATTAATTTGAATAACCATAAGGAGGGTTTTCTCTTCAGTCCCTTTAAGGGAACCTGTCTAGTAGACCAAGCTTGTTTGGCAATTCATACTCCCCAAAGGTGTCATCATAATTCCATGATTCAATTATTTTCCTAATTTCCCATTTGCTTCGGATTTCTCTATAGGTACCGTTTGTCAATTTGACTTCAAATAACTCATAAATAACTTAGAGTCTTAAAACCCATAAACACACCTTTATTGTCACTCCTATAAAGCCATATGTTTTAGTAACCCAGCATTCATTTGATTTTAACACGACTGACAAACCTGTGATGATTAGAATTGCTGTTTTATTTTATAGCACAAATTGCTGAAAAGGGTACACCTTTCCATAATTATAAATAGTATTTGCACAATGGCACATTCTGAACTATATTTGATTTATTTAGATAAGCCTTTATATATCCTGTTGGTGTCTAAGATTTATTTTTATCTTAAGGTATATTTTTGGTTTAAATACAGAGTTTTCTAGTTTTTTAGACTTACATGCCCTTTTTATAATAATATTCCTTCATTCAAGATTTATAAACTTCCCAACATCATTGACTGTGAGCTTAAAGAACTTACATTACTGTGTATGTTTTTAAATGTAATTTTCTATTTCACTTTTCAATATCTTCACTTCTATGACTGCACAACAACTAAGAGGTTATTATATCTCAGAACTAAAATGTCCTTTGGTCAAATTTTTAAAGATTCCTTTCAAGTTAAACCTCTGTAGCTGTATGCTTATATTCTACACAGACACATAAACAACAGTGTTACCTAAATCTCTTCAAAAGTTTGTTTTACTATTTCTGTAACCTTTCCTTGAAAGTAATTTCTGCTCCATGAATGGAAATCACATATTTAACTCTTTTTCCAACTCCAGTAGAAATGATGACCAGCCACCTCTTGAACAATACAAATACTTTAAACAATCTTTGAGTCATCTCTCTCTCTTTTTTAAGATTTTATTTATTTATTTATTTATTTATTTATTTATTTATTTATTTATTTATTTTAAAGACAGTGGGAGGGGAGGGGAGAGGCAGAGAGAGAGAGAATCTCAAGCTGACTCCCATTGAGCATGAAGCCTGATGTCGGGCTTGATCCCACCACCCTGAGATCATGACCCAAGCCAAAATCGGGTCAGTTGCTTAACCAACTGAGTGCCTGGCACCACTTGAGCCATCTCCTAACCAGAAAAAAGTGATTACAAAATATTGAACTTGTAAAAAAAAGTCCTTATTTTTTCTTTCTTGCTTTTTCCGTCTTTTCCCATATATATCAAATAAGGTGAAATTTCATGTTAGCACACAAACACAGCACCAGGTTTTGTTTTTGCTTTTATCACAGAAATGGCATACATTCATTTTCAACTTTGAATCTCTTTTTGACTATTAATATCATTTAGGGATACAAATTAAACTTCAAAAAGAACAAGCCTTAAATAATTTAGTCATAGCTTAAGGCAATTTTTTCCAAAGTTTTCACAGAGGATTTCAGGTTATACAGCTGAAATATTTACCGTTAAAACACGTTTTGAATGTCCCTGTCCAGAGCCATAAGCTTGATTTTGACAAATACTAGTTCTTAAGTAAAGTAATTTCAGACTTCATGTCTAGCCACTTTCTTTCAATTTTTTAATACTCTGAGGATGTCTGGGCCCAATAATCTTTTAAACTTTAAATACAGGTTTTAGCTACTCTCCATTGCATTAATCACTCATTTGAAGTATTTTAACAAGTAAGGAAATAAATCAGCATGAAGTGGGATAAGCTAAAATCTTGCTACAGAGTTAATAGAAACCTGCACGCAATTTGGGGAAAATCTGCACAGACATAAATTTGTTGATCATAGGATAAATTGGAGCAGAGAAAAAAGCACATTGGTAAGAGAAAGGAAGGAATATGAAAGCAAAATGTACTTTTTATTTCTTGGTACATTTTATAAAACTAATTGGTCTAGGGACACCTGGGTGGCTCAGCGGTTGGGCATCTGCCTTTAGTTCAGGGCGTGATCCCAGGGTCCGAGGATCCGGTTCTCACTGGGCTCCCTGCCAGGAACCTGCATCTCCCTCTGCCTATGTCTCTGTCTCTTTCTGTATCTCTTGTGAATAAGTAAATAAAATCTTTTTTAAAACAACACCTAATTGGTCTAAAACGTGATATTTGAATTTAGAAACTCCTATACCCCATCTACCTCATGCAGAAAGGTTATTTATAAATAGTATATAGTATATTCACCTAGTTAGTTAGGTAACATTATATAGTTAAAATGTAAGCCACCTATTTATTATCAGTTTAATCACAAGCACTGTGATTAGTCTTCCACCATTGACACTTCATGGTTCCATGACTTTGAGAGAGGACTAAAAAGAAACAAATGGTTATCTTCAATCTTAAAGAGTACAGTTTTCAGGATTAGCATTCTTTCCTTCCTTACATAAATTCCATACTATCATAAATTTTATTCTCATTATATAAACTAAAAAGAGATGTACTCACATTTTTATATTAATTAGAAATCATAGTAGAATGTTAACTGAATTATCTCTAGACCTGCATCTAATTTAAAGTGATGGTTTATAAGCTAAATAAATTTTTCTGGGTCAATTACTTCTGTGCTCAGTAAAAATAATACTCTAGCCAATGATAAAAGTTGAAATTAAAGAATGAGAAAAAGCAAGAAATTCTCTGTATGATTAGTTGCCTACTTGGGGATTTCTGAAAGAACAAATTTATGGAGTTAATGTAATGAGCTAGTCTGAGATCTCTTCCAAGAACATCAGCTTGTCTAATTAGGTTTTTGGACAATTTGCCAACCATAAATAAGTTACAGGAAAAGTTTCTAGTTTCTATGAGTAATATATTTTCCTATCACTCCATTTCATACAATTTGGCCTTCTTTCAAATCCCTCATTTATTCTTGAATATTTGTAACTGATGATTACTCTTTTATTGATGATAGCCTGATCCTGTTACTTCCAAATAAATTGCCTGTTGACTGATAACCTTCTGAGGAGCTACCTCCTTTAAAATGGGCTTAGCATATATTTTCCTTTCTGGCTTTCTAGCAGCCAGTAAAATCTAATAATGTGGGTCATTTTAATGACTCAAACTTTAATAAACACTTAGAACCTGTGTTCACTTTAATGGCTAACAATTAATAAAAAATGTGGCACAAAATTGGTGAATATTATGTAATGTACCTTATTTAACTCAGCTTATAGCATTCTTACAGTTTAATTATGCCCTGTATAGTTGCAATATGCTTCCCAAATGGCCTAGAAGCAGTAAACATATGGTGAACTACAAATCCAAATTTGTCACTTTATTTTGATATTAAGGATATCGAATATAAGTTATGATGGGAATGAGCTATTATATATATTCACACTGAGTAACAATGGTTGAGTTTGGGTTTTTCTGACCCTACTTTTGTTGTAGAGGGTCATTTTAGTTTGCATACATTTGAAAATAAAAAAGCTTTTCAGTTTATATTAATCATAATTGATAGGTGGCACACAACTGAATATTACTTAGAAGACCATTGGTCCTTTCTTCTTAGAAAAGAAACAAAACATTTGTGAGGTAATCCTTTTTCCTTTTGACCAAGCAGGCCAATGGTGACTCAATATAAGTTAGGATCAGTTTTGAGTAATCTCTCTATTCTAAGTAAATAACCTATGGTTTTTCCCCCCTTTTATTTGTTCCCAATTTTATGAAGATATAATTGGCATATTTTAAATATTGTATCAGTTTAAAGTGAACAATATTACAATTCAATATATGTATATAATGCAAAATGATTACCACAGTAAATTTAATTAATATCCATCACCTTGCATGATTCCAATTTTTTTGTGATGAGACTTTTAAGATCTACTCTTTTTTAGTAATGTTCAAATATACATTACAGTATTATTAACTATAATCATCACGCTATACATTATATCGCCAGAACTTATTAACCCTACAACTGTAAGTCTATACCTTTTGATTCTTTTTACTCCCTCTACCTTCCCCCCCTCACCTCTCTGGCAACCACCAATTTGTTCTTTGTTTCTATGAGTTCAGTTTTTTTAGATTCCATGTATAAGAGAGATCATACAGTATCTTTTTCTGTCTGATTTATCTCACTTAGCATCATGTCCTCAAGGTCCATGCATATGGTCACTAACAGTAGAATCTCCCTTATCGTGGCTGAGTAAAATTCCATTGTCTATATGTTTTACATTTTCTTTATCCATCAGTTCATCAATGAATACTTAGGTCGTCTCCATGTCTTGGCTACTGTGAAAAATGCTACAATGAACATGGAAATACAGATACCTCTTCAGAATAGTGGTTTCATTTCCTTCCGATATATCCAAGAGTGGAACTGCTAGATCATATGGTAGTTTTATTTTTAATTTTTCAAGGCACCTCTATACCGTTTTACATCCTCCTAACAGTGCACAAAGGTTCCCTTTTCTCCACATCTCTTTGTGAGGTAATTTTAATTTTAACTTCACGAGGTGGTACAAGTGTGGTGGCATAAAACTGTTATAAGTAGCAGTTAAACCACACCACAGGCCTTCTTTACCTGCCATACCACACAGCGCACGTGGGTGAAAGAAAGGAAAGAATAGCCTTCTCATACTATTTGTACTAATGAGGAAGGCAAGGAAGACTGATCCAAGGCAGGATCCAGGAGGTCCAGCTTAGCTCCAGCCAACTCTAAAGAAAACAAGCAAATTTTAATTCACATTGTAATTGATTGTATTTAGGAATAAACTTAATGTTCAGGCCATGAGGCTTTAATGGGTGAGTAGCAGTCTAAAGACAGATTGCAACAGTTATAGCTTGACTATTGGTCATCATCATACGAGCAAAGAACACTTCTAGTGGAGAAGCAATAACAATGTCTTATTTTGTACTGTTGGGTTTTAGGTAATGTGGAAGCCAGTGCTAAGACAGAAAGTCAGCCTCTCTTTCACCTATTCATCTGTCTTCTTTGAATTAGGCTTCTTATGATGAAATGGGTAGACACTGTGATTGTTTATGGGAAAGAAACCAACAAAAAAGGTTGATTTTCTGGAACCTCAAATCATTGTCCCCTTAAAGCCCCTTTCCTATATGGCTCTGTTGTCCCCAGTGTTATTCAGTGATACAAACCTTAGTTATTCATCAATTTCTGGAGTTACCCATCCCAGGCTCCCCCTCACTCTCTTGCTACGTTAATAGTTAATAGTTCCCCTGAAATCCTATCACTTTGCTGGAGGATTGATGTAAGTCTCCAGCAATTAACATAATTACAAGCCTGATTATCTTCTAATTGCATTATGAGTATTTGGTTATTCACTACACAAATTAGAGAAAATTAAAGAGGAACAAGATCCTGTGGTGTGGGCGTCAAGCTTTCTAAAACAGTTATGAGCATTTAAATGCAAAGTAATAACTCAAAGATGAAGGCCATTTTACATTTCTCTTGGCTAATAATTGACACATTTCATTTTGGAGAAAGGTCCTTTCTTTTTCTTGTTTTTTTTTTTTTTACTTGTTTTGTTTTTTTATTTATTTGTTTGCTTGTTTGCTTTTTGTCTTGATTAAGGTACACAAAACTCTCCATGACTTAAAAATTCTCTCCAAAATCCCCAAAGCATAAAATAAACTGCAACAATTCCATGTGGTCTGTGTTGGTTCATGTAATAAGATCAGAGTAAATGAATAAATGACAGTTAAAAGTATTCTAAGTAGGACTTGGAAGCTGTACCTAAAAACAGTACTAATTTCGTAAAAATCATCATCACCTCCATCCTGGGAACATTCTTGTAATAAAGAAAATAAAGCATTAAACTCTGAGGTGTGTGGTCCTCATTGATTATGCTGCAATATCAGACTTGGAAAATTGAATTTGTCATGAGACAGAGGCAGGAGCATTTAAGATTAGGTACTCTATGGTGGAAGAAACAGAGTCACCCTTCTCTTACTATTCCTGTGTGTCAGTTTCACTCACTTTCATTCTTGCTGCCCTGCCTCTGCTTGACCCTCCAGGGAATAACACCCCTTCTAGTACAATAACCATACCTGATAACACAGAGCAAAACAAAGGAACCAAATAGGACCCTGTTCGAGTAATTAAACAAGGAGGCCACTAGACTGGAGTGGCTCTAATGCTTCGGTGGACACCAGAAGCAAACAGAAACCGAAGCCAGGATCAGTTCCTTGAAATGCTTCAAAGATGAGAAAGGAAACCTGAAAACAACCAATCACAGTAGCCAACTTGTCTTTCCCAAATAAGGCAGCTTAAGTTTTAGCCAATCAAATCATTTCCTTGCTTTGCCCCTGCCTTTCCTCAACACCTGTTGGTTCCATAAAAACTTTTCCCCAACTCCTTTTGGCTAAAAGCATCAAACCATTTTCCTTTTGGTGCTGCCTTTAGATTCCCGTCAATGTTTGTCAAAATTTTAATGTACCTCAGTTTATATTTTAATAACACAAACACATACTTTTCTTGATTCCTCATTGTATGTTTGGGACCAGCTGATGTTTTCAAAGAGAAATTTTATTAAGTCCTAGGAGAGAACAAAGTGAGAATAATTAGAGGGGGAAAAAAACAACATAAAAATAGCCAAGGCTCTAAAATATAGGCACCCCAACTCCATAGGAATTCCCCAAGTACTATTCCTGATTCCTTGACAAGTGGCTACTTGCAGACACCTACAAGGTATGTGTTGCATTATTTCCTCCACCACAAACACAATATTTTTAATGTCTCATTATTTTTCAAATTAGGAATCACACTCAGGTTTCCTAACCCATCTTGGGCTCTAGTAGTGAGAAGAATATACTATTTCTATGGCCATTTGGCAGGACTAGATGAACAATGGTCTTCATCAGCACATTCAGGAAAACCCTGCTTACTAATCTCCCTGCTTCTGATATGATGTGATGTGGCCCTATCTGGTCAGGAATAGGAACACCAAAAGATTTGTCTGTAAGTAGCTTTTACTTAAGAATCTCTCTTTCTAACCATCCTGAAAGGGTAGCTGTGTGCAAGAAAGGACTTATGCTTATAGTGGGTTCCTTGCTGACAGCTGAAATCTTCTTGGCAATTCGCAGTTCATCTTGCCTGAAAGTGAGAAACCATACACTGGTGATTCTACATGTGCTTTTGCTAAAACTGTAGCCCACACAAAATTTTCTCCTGGTTAAATAAGACATCTTAGCTGCTACACAAATTATTCCTCATTGGTAACATACTAACATCCTGTACTCTGAACTCCCATGGCATTTTGATCTTCCCTTCACTTGACTTTGGTTAATTCGCTTAATCAAGACCTATTTAGTGAACATCTACTGTATGTTTGACCAAACCAGATGTAGGCTTGCCTCCCTGAAGCACAGTGGCAAGTAAGAGACACTTGCAGAGCTGTGTGAAAATAGCAGAATTATACAAGGTGCTACAGGAGCTCAAAGGAATGAGCAATACTGGAAAGATTTTAATTTTAATTATAAAAAGCAAGACAGGCAAAGTTGAGTGGGGACTGGGGAAAGATCAATACAGGAAATACAAGTGTGCCAAGTAAGAAATGTAAGGGAACGTCATGTGCAAAGAACAAAGAAAAGTAACTATGGCATGTTTAGTGAAATGACTTGCTATGGTGTCTGGAACATTACATGTGAAGGAGGGAGTATTTTTACAGCTTATATATTTGGTTAATCAAAGTTGCCATCGCTCATTTAATGTCTGTCCTGGACTACAATATCTTTAAGTATACTCATGATACATATCCTAGTCATCATTCAAGCCTCTGCACACAGCACCATCTAGGTTCACTTAGTAAATACTGGCATAATGCAACTGAACTGAGGTGAGCTTGGAGCCTGATCAGGAAGCAGGACCTGATGTGAATCACAGGCCATGTGAAGGGGTTTGAACATTATCTTGAGCACAAGGAAAGATTATCTAAAGGATTTCAACAAGAGGAAAACATAACCCCACTTCAATTTTGGAAATGCAGATTATTTATTTATTTATTTATTTATTCATTTAATAATTAACAGTGATTGAGTTTCAGGTGACATGATTCTGTCTGGAAACACAATGGTAAACAAAACCAGATATAGCCTCAGCTTTCATACAGTTTAGCATCTATGTGTTGAGAGTATGTGTTAGATGCTATAATGAAAGAGACAGTGTCCACTCAGATCATGTTGTAGGAGAGTCTGAACTAGGTTGCTGGATCAAGAGAATTTTTCCTGAGGAAATGATACTTGAGGTGTGGTCTGTAATACAAGAAGGAATCCTGGGCAGTGTGCGGGGGAGGAGACGAGTGTGTGGAAGAATATTCCAGACTGAGGGCATGTGGCGGAAAGGAAAGTGGAACCTCTGAAGAAGAGAAAGAAGGCTGACAGAATGGGAGCACAAGTGGCAAGGGAGAACAGATGAGAACATAGGAGAAGAGGAAATTAGGGCTAGATCACTTATGGCATTGGAGCCACCGTAAGGACTGTATTCTCTTGGGAAATGTAATTCAGAATGTTTGAAAATATCACATACTGTAGTGTGGAAAACAAGGTTTGGCTGAAGGAGCAGGAGTGGCTATTGAGAGGCTAATTAGAGACCATTAGAGTTTTCAGGAAATTCGGGGCTTATATTCTGGATCAGAAGAGTAACAATGGTAATATGGAAATGTTAATGGATAATAGATATTTAACAGGTGGCATCTGTAAGATAAGTAGAGGGTTAGACAATGAGAAGTTATTAAGGAAATAAAAAATGACAAAGATGATTCCAGGGTTTCTGACTTAAAGCCTAAAAAAGAGAAGCTTGTGATTCAGAATCTTACATGTGGATCTTGGGAAGTTTTGAGACATTCAAATAGAAATATTTAACAGCTTAATCTGGGTCATAGAAAAGAAATCCAGAGAATCAGAATAATAAGCACGATTGACCTGCAGACCCTGAACTAAAGAGAAGGCAGGCCTGTCATTCCCTTGGGAGACAGATTTAAGGGACAAAAGAATTAAGGAATTCTGTGGAGGAAGATATACCTACAAAAGGAAAAGAGGAGAGGGTTCAGATGGAAGGACAGATGGATTGGAGTAAAGGAGACTTTGAGGATGGGTTAGGGGAAGACTCAGGTAGGCCTCAGTTCAACAAGCCAACTGAGACACAAGGGTGACTTGAATGAAGATAATGTCCACAGGAATAGAAGAAAATGGAATGGCTGCCAGAGAGCCTTAGTATGTGGTTTGAGTAACTAGGTAAATTCATAGAGATAGGAAACAGTGATAGGCATTGTGGGGTTTTGGGGGGGAAGGGGAAGCAAAAATATGAATTCAGTTTAGAATTTGGCTAAAAGAATGGTGCTCAAAAACTCGGCAAGAAAAGTGTCAGTGAGTGGATCAGAATATTAGCCTGATTGAAGAGGGCCAACATTTAAACTTATGTTACAGTTATTTAAACAGTTCCTACTAGATTTAAGTTCAACAGAGAAGGAAGCAGGGGAAGATGGTAGGATGGACAGAAGAAGAAAGATAACATGAGCCAGTAATTCACACCCAAGGAGAAAAAATTAATAATTATTAAAATAAAATCTAACTAATAACACAGAGATGCAAGTTAAAACAATGACATACCTACTCCTGGCAGAAAATTAAAACAAAAGCAAGGCCACTGCAGCTTGTTCACTTACAGTTTATATTTCCAGCTTTGCTTTTAACACAACAATACGGAGGAAAGATTTTTCACAGCAACAATATTTATGATACAAATTTTATTTTATTATTTTTAAAAAGATTTTATTTATTTATTCATGAGAGACACAGAGAGAGAGAGAGAGACAGAGAGAGAGAGAGAGAGAGACAGAGAGAGAGAGGCAGAGACACAGGCAGAGGGAGAAGCAGGCCCCATGCAGGGAGCCTGACACCGGACTTGATCCCAGGTCTCCAGAATCACACCCTGGGCTGAAGATGGCGCTAAACCGCTGAGCCACCTGGGCTGCCCTATGATACAAATTTTAAAATGTGAATCAAATGCCTCCTAAATGTCCAGAAATACCAAAAATGCACACCTTCTATAATATGATGCAATCATGTGAAGTAATAATTATAAAATTACTCACAAGTTTAAATCTAGTTATCATCTAAGGTGAAGCAAAACAAAAAAATGACTTTTATTCTATGGTTGTGGGGACAGTCATGCCCACAATTGAGTCTTTGTTGTACTTTGGGCATTCTGAGTGGACCTGACTTTCCTGGCTATGAGAAAGGGGCAAGAAGACCCATCTCACAAACAGACTTCTACAGTTTCTCCCATACCAGTCGCCAATATTTGCTGTTCCAAGTTTCCTCCCAGACAACCATGCTGACAGAACCGGAGAGAGAGCATGGATTTGCAACACTGTGCTTCAGAATTTACAGTGACTCCCATCAAAATCATGGAAGAAAGAACTGCTGTCCTCAGAAGCTTTCTCAAAACCTCATCTCCAAACCCATTTTTCATGAGCTCATCCTTGGACTGCAGCACCAACTCTTCTCAAACATCTCCCCTGACTTTCTCCAAGGCAGAGCTAACTAGACACAAGTTACTCATTCCTATTTGCTTCTTTTGTAAAGTAGAGGCTTGTGGCAGGGAGCATTAAGAAAAAAAAAAAAAATATATATATATATACACACACACACAGACATACAAGATGCATATGTCTATATACATATATATGTATGTTTGTGTGTATATATATGTGTGTGTGTGTATATATATATATGTACATACACACCCATGTGTAAATGTAAATATAGTAGTTAACAAGGACTTGCTGGGCACTACACCTTTTCTTGAATTTACTAGTAACATATTCTACTTCTAATACCAAACTTTGATAACTTTTTATACTCCTATAAATAAAGAATATTTCAGAATACCACCTCTGGCCCAGTCATGATTACTCTTCAGCTATGAGTAGTCTAAAAGGTAAAATTTTTTAAATTAAAGTTGTTTTACTAGGATTAGCCAAAAGACATTATTTTTCATTTTAAAGCTCTATGTTGTTTTAATTTTTTTTGTGCAATAATAAAATTTTTTAATTAACATACAACTTTAAAATCAACATAAGTACTTATTAATTAATAAAAGTTTCTCAAATGGGAATTTAAAAATCTTCCCCAGTGACTTCTCAGGGCTGGGAGGAAAAAATAAAAACATATATATGTGTAAATGCTTGGTGAATGGCAAGGCACTTCACAAATGAAGCAGATCGTCATTTTAAAAATCTGTACATTTTTAGAACATCTGGTGTGGTAACTTGGACAAACTAGATTCTAAATTATTACTTATGAAATAAACTAATTATTTAATAAGTAGCTGGATTTATGCAGCCAAAGGGTCTCACGGTTTCATACGACACTTTATGCATTTATTATAAAATGAAACTTATAATTTCTGGGAAAATAAAAGTAAAAAATTTTTCCATTGTAGCTGAAATGATTAAGCCATGATACCAAAGGTGGAAAGCAAAAGAGACCTCATTTATTAATTTTCCAGGGGAAGTGGTTTTATTTTATAATGCTTAGTGGAAGATTTTCCACGAGGTTACCATAGAGCCAAACCTTTTTTTTAAATAGACTTTATTTTTTAGAGCAGTTTTAAGCTCACAATGAAATTGAGAAGAGACAAAGATTTCCCATATACGTCCAGCCACCTCACAATCTCCCCGACCAGCAACATCCTGTGCCAGAGTAGCATATTTGTGACGATTGATGAACCTGCATTGACACATCATTAGCACCCAAAGTCCACAGTTTCTGGTAGGGGTCACTCTTGGTGCTACTCATGGGTTTGGACAAATGTATAATGTATCCATCATTGTATTATCACAGAGTAGTTTCATTACCCTAAAACTTCTCTGTGCACTACCTATTCATCCTTCCCTCCTCCCAAACCAGGGCAACCACTGCCATTTAGCCAAACCTTTATAATAGTTAACACCACTTCTACAAGAAGCCTTTTTATGCTGCCTCTGTTAGTTGCATAAACTTCCTTGGAGCTACCTCTCTCCCACCACCACCGTTCCCTACCTTCTTTTCTTTTCTTTTTTCTTTTCTTTTCTTTTTTCTTTTTTTTTCTTTTTTTTTCTTTTTTTTACATTATCTGCTGTAGGACATTTTCTGGAATAAAAACCTATATGCCTTAATGAAGGAAAATTCTTTAAAATTTTAAATGTAAATAACAGTAATGCAATTATTCATTGGAAAAATATGAACTGGACTCCACTGTGAAGTAAGCTGTGGTGATAGAGGAATGATCAAAACAGGTACAACTCCATGTCCTTGTATTACTTACATCTATCAATAATATATGATACACCAAAGTTCTCAGTGTGGAAGGGGCTGGTACATATTTGCAGCTCCTGGTCCTCCTCCTTTTACCTAGCAATTGAGAAAACAACAAGACAGGATAGTAAATATAAGATTCTTAGTCCAAAGACTACCTACAATCATCTATGCATGGCTTCCTGGAGTATGAACATTTTCTCTGTTGCTGCCCTGATGAAGGAATGTCACAGTTAGAACTGGGTTAGGGCTACTGTGATTTTGTCTTCCTTAGATTATTTATCTATAGGTTCCAAGCAGAAATTTCTAAGGTGGGTGTCTGTAGAAACAGAGAGAGCCAAGTTTTCTTTTTATTGCAGTCTCTATGCCAGTTGTAAGAAAAAGAACAGTTATCACATATGGGGGTATAGGCTAAATGCCTCATATGTATGTATATCCTATCTTACCACATCCTTATAAAATAAGTATTATTGGCCACATATTACCTCCCTCCCCCCTCATGGCATATTTATTTAGCATCAACATTGGCAAAAATGTGACAATACTGAGATGATCAAAAAATTATGAGATGCTATTCTTTTCAAATCTAACCATGATCAAGATATCAAGTAGTAGTTACCATAAACATAAATTAGAAGTGAATTTACTAGTCTTTCTCTCACTTCTTCATTCTGTTGTTTCATCGGAGAAGTATCGAATGTCCTACTCTATACCAAGCCCAATGCTAATTTTAGGAAATGTCATGGTTAATAAGACATAATCCCTGCCTTCCAAGAGTGCTGTTTAGTGCTGAAAGACAACAAGTAAATAGGCAATTAAAATAATGTTTACTAATCGCTAAGCTATGGGTATTTACAGGGTAGCCAGAGAACCGAGATGCATACTAAACAGATATTTTCTGTATACTCCCATCCAACCTCCACACAAATTGTTAAATTCCCTTATGTCCCTCTGAATATGATGTTGGAAGCTATTATGAAAATCTCTAGTAGCTATTTTTAATTTTTTTACTGTGGCTGGCTGGACCTAAAGTAAACAGAGGTTCTCAAAGCTACAGATTCAGTACCTTCAACTCAACATGAGAGAAGATGTCTAGAAGAACATGTGGGGAAAATAAAAATTAGGCTGGAGAACGAAGTAGAACACAAGACTTCTTTTAATTAACATGCAAAGGTACTTTGTGGTCACACTGATCATTTCCAAAAAAATGCCTGCCAAATACTCAAAGCTGAAAAAATAGTTTCTAAGTCGTTATATCAACTAAAAATTGGTGTTTCATGCAGAAAGTGGTTAGTTCTGCCTGCAACAAAAACAATCACAAAGATGTTCTTCTTTGGAGGCAACCATAATATGTCTGTAGGCAGTGCGAAGGTTTTATTTATATTTACTATTACATCACTTAAAATACAAAAAAGGTATGTACTCAGGGATTGAGATTTCATAAAAATTAATATTTTTTACTGCTTCATGATGGACATTCTTTTTTTCCTTGAATATGTCTATTTTAGTATTTAGAAATTTTAAGTTAATAAGTGGTAAAATTGAATTTGTTTTGGTATACAGTCCTATGAGCACAGATTCATAAAACCAGTACCACAATTAGGATACAAAATAGCTCTCTTACCCTGCAACACCTCTTAGGGATACCCATTTGTAATCACAACCTGCCCCCACTCCCAATCTTTGGCAACCACTGGTTTCTGAGATTATTGTGTAATCTTTTTGATAAATCAAATACATTAGCATGTGATACTTTGAAACCAGCTTCTTTCACCCGATATCTAGTACCTTCAAGATTCATCCAAGTTATTGTCTGTTACAATAGCTTGTTCCTTTTAACTGCTAAGTAGTTTTCCTTTTTATGAATGAAACATATTTTGTTCAACCATTTACCCATGGAAGAATATTTAAATTTTTTCCAGTTTGGGGGAAGTCTGAATATAGCAGCTATAAATATTCATGTAAAGACTTTTGTGTGAACATAAGTTTTCATTTCTTTGGGGTAAATACATAGGAATGAGATTGCTGGGTCATATGGTAAGTCTATGTTTCACTTTATAAGAAACTGCCAAACTGTTTTCCAGAGTGGCTGTCCCATTTTTGCATTCTTACTAGCAATATATGAAAGTCCTAACCACGCTGCATCCTAACCAAACTTGATACTGTCAGTATTTTTATTTTAACCATTCTAATTGATGTGTAGTAGTATCTCATCCTGGTTTTAACTTGCATTTCTCTACTGGCAAATAATTTTTGAACATCTATCATGTCTTTACTTAACCTTCTCTTATCCTCTGATGAAGTGTTGAAGTCTTTTGCCCATTTTTAAATTGATTTGTTTGATTTTCTACTGTTGAAATTTGAGAGATTTTTACACATTCCAGATACAAGTGTTTTATCAAATTTATGATTTTCAAGTATTTTCTCCAGTCAATATCTTGTTTTTTTCATTCTTTTAACAGTATCTTTTATGAAGTAAAAGATTTTAATTTTGACAAAGTACAATTATCATGTTTTCTTTCGTGGGTGGTGCTCTTGGTGCCATGTTCAAGAACACTTTGTCTAGCCTCAATACTGAAGATTTTCTCCAATATCTTCATAGAAGAGTTTTATGGTTGTATTTTTTATGTTTACATCTATAATCCATTTTGAGGAATTTTTGTGTAAGTTATAAAGTTTAGGTAAAGGTTCATTTTTTGCATACAATTATCTAATTATTCTAGTACCATTGTTGAAAAGACTATATTTCTAGATATGTAAGGATAGTCTTTCTCTTGCAAGTGCATGATGATAAAAATTATAATAACTTCCAGTACAGTTTGATGTCACTGCCTTGATTCATGCTACAGTTCTAGCAGCTTTAACCATTCTGCTTCTGCATCAACCATTACTGTAGTACCATCAGTGCAAATTTTAACAGAGCTTAAAAGGCAAATGATGACTTAAGCATCTCAGGAATCTACAGGCTTCACTTTGAAAAATGCTACATCAGATCATTTTATCCTATCATCCTCCTACTCATTTCTATTCCCTCACATTCTGCACTTTTTGCTAACTCCTTTCTATTCTTTAGCTCTTGAACCCATAAAACACAGTAAATATTTTTCCTATGTGTTCCTATAACACTCTGTGCAATGTAGAAGATATTTTAAAAATATGAGATGCTACTATTTCCAGATCTAACAATGATCAAGATATCAACAGTAGAAACCACAAACATAAATTAGAAATAAATTTACTCATTGCATCAAGTGCCCTCCTTCAACAAGCACTGGGTGTTATATGCAACTGTTGAATCACTAAATTCTACCCCTGAAACTAATAATACAGCCTGTTACCTAAATTGAATGTAAGTAAATTTTTTATAAAGTAAATTTACTAGTTCCTCTCTGACTTACTTCTTCATTCCAATATTTTTTCTTTTTAGCATAGAAGCATTTGATACTATGTGCCCAGACCAATTCTCAGTTTAAGACATGTCATAATTAGTTGGACCTCATCAAACAAACAAATAGATCTTACTCCATGAAAGGTCTTATAAAGAGGATTTTTTTTAAAAAAGTTTAAGACTGGGAGAAAACATTTGCAAATCACATATCTAACAAAGGACAAAAATTTAGAATAGATAAAGAATTTCTAAGATTCAACAGTTTTTTTTTTAAAGGAATATAAATCAAAATGAGCCAAAGGTGTGAACAGACATTTCACCAAAGAAGATATACAACTGGCAAATAAGCACATGAAAAATATTTTAGGGCAGCCCTGGTGGCTCAGCGGTTTAGCACCGCCTTCAGCCCAGGGTGTGATCCTGGAGAACCAGGATCAAGTCCTGCATCGGGCTCCCTGCATGGACCCTGTTTTTCCCTCTGCCTGTGTCTCTGCCTCTCTCTCTTTCTCTCTCTCTCTCTCTCTTTCTCTGTCTCTCATGAATAAATAAATAAATAAAATCTTTAAAAAAAGAAAAATATTTTAAATTTATTAGCCTTAGGAAAATGCAAAATAAAACTATAATGAGCTATCACTACACATTTATAGGAATAGCCATAGTATAATGTAGTGACAACACAAAATGTAACTGAGCTTGCAAAGCAACTGAATCATTCATACATTTCTGGTGAGAATATATAAAATAGTACAAATGATTCTGGAAAAATTTTGACAGTTTATTTTGATTCTAAACATACAACTGCCCTGTAGCCCAACAAATTGAGTCTTGGTTATTCATTCCAGAAAAATGAAAAGTTATGTTCACACAAAAACTTATTCACAGACTTTCATATAAAATTCATTTAAATAGCCCCAAGCTGGAAATAACCCAAGTGTCTTTCCTTGACTGGATGGTTAAACAAACTAATACATCCATATCATGGAATATTACTCTGTAATGAAAAGAAATGAACTATTGATGTATACAAGAACTTGGATGAATATCCAGAGGATTGTGCTCAGTAAAAAAAAAAGCTAACCCCAAAAAGTTACACACTGTATGATTCACTGATACAATATTTTTGAAATAATAAAATTGAATGGATGGAAAGCACATTAATGGTTTCCAAGAGCTAGGAAGAAAGGAAGGAAAGAGCATTTATAAAATGGCAATAGAGGAACACTTATGGAGGTGAACTGTTCATATCTTTATTATGGTGGTGGATCCATGAAAAAAATATATATATATAATCAAACTGCATTGAATCAAGCACATACACATACATACAAAACAAGTGAAATATGAATAAGTTAGGTGGATTTCAGCATTATCAACTATCTGTTTGTACTATACTCTAGTTTTGTAAAATGTTACTATTGAGGAACATTGAAAAAATGGTATATGAAATGTCTCTTTATTATTCTCTGCCACTGTATATGAACCTACAACTATCTTAAATTGAAAAGGTTAATTAAAACATATTAAAGTTTCAAGGTACAAAATTACCACATACAACTACTTGTGTCTCTATGCATTAACAATTAACACCTTGAACATGAAATTAAGAAAACAATGACATTTGCAACAGTATCTAAAGGAATAAAATACTCAGGAGTGAACTTAACAAAGATATGAAAGATCTGTACTTTGAAAATTAGAAAACACTGTTGAAACAAAGTAAAGAAAACAGATAAGTGGAAAGACATCCCATGTTCATGGATTGGCAGACAATATTATGATGTCAATACTACCCAAAGTGATCTGGAGATGTAATGTAATTCCTATCAAATTCCCATTACTGTTTTAGTAGAAATAGAATAATATACCCTAAAATTCATAAGGAATCTAAAGGTATAACCAAATAGTCAAAACAATCTTGAAGAAAATGATAGACTTGAAAGACTCAGTTCCTGATTTCAAAACTTACTACAAAGTTATATTAATCAAAACAATGTGATACTAGCATAAAGACAGACATATAGACCAATGAAATAGAATAGAAAGCCCAGAAATAAACCCTTACAAATGGTGCTGGGAAAACTGGATATCCACATGTGAAAGAGTGAAGTGTATACTTACCTTAACCATGCACAAAAAAAACCCCAAAATTGATCAACAACATGCACAAGCTAAAACTATTAAAATCTTAGAAGAAAACATAGGATGAAAGCTTCATTATATTGGATTTGGATATTGGATTGACTTTCTTGGCTATAATACCAAAAGCACAGGCAATAAAAGAAAAAAAAGTTGATAAATTGGACCTCATCAAAATTTAAAAAAAAAAAAATTGTGTGTCCAAGGACATTATCAGCAGAGTGAAAAAGCAACACATAGAATGGAAGAAAATAACTGCAAATTATATATGTGATGAGGGATTAATATCCAGAATAGATAAAAAACTCCTACAGTTCACCAAAATAGCAAAACAAATAATCCAATTTAGAAATGGGCAAAGAACTTGAGCAGATATCTCTCCAAAGAAGATACACAGATGGCTAATAAGTACATGAAAAGATGTTCAACATCACTCATTTTTAGAGAACAGCAAATCAAAACTACAATCAGATGTTACTTCACACTGGCTAGGAGGCTACTACAAAAACAAACAAACAAACAATAAATAAATAAAAATGAAAGTCAAGAAGGATAGGGAGAAATCAGAATACTTGTACATTGCTGGTGGGAATATGAAACAAAGCAGGTACTGTGAAAAACAGTATGATGATTTGTCAAAAAATTAAACATAAGGATTGAAGAAGATATAAACAAATGGAAATATATCCCATGTTCATGGATCAGAAGAATTAACATTGTTAAAAACTAATCAAAACCATCTATAGAGTCAATGTGATTGTTATTAAAACTTTGATGGTATTTTTCACAGATTCAAAAAATCCTAAAATTTGTATAGAACCACAAAAGACCCTAGCCAAAACCAATCCTTTTTTAGGTTTTACATTTTATTGTGTTTCATATCATCTCAACAATAATTGAAAACTTTTCTTGAACATTAGACCCAGCTATTTTGATAAATGGTATCTATGGAGGATTTTAGATCAAAGCATGAAAGTGAGTCAGAAGGTAAAACAAGGCAGACTGGCAGAAGCTTAGCTTCAGAGAAAAAGAAACCTGTAAGCTAAGACAGAAACTAGAGCTCAATTAAGCATTTAAAACCATGATTTTATAGTACCAATTACAGTAAAATGTGTAGCCTGCAGCAAAAACAAAATTTATTCATACTACATTGACATCAATAATTGATCATTTGTTTATGTATACAATGGAATATTACTCAGCCATTAGAAATGACAAATACCCACCATTTGCTTCAACGTGGATGGAACTGGAGGGTATTATGCTGAGTGAAATAAGTCAATTGGAGAAGGACAAACATTATATGTTCTCATTCATTTGGGGAATATAAATAATGGTGAAGGGGAATAGAAGGGAAGGGAGAAGAAATGGGTAGGAAATATCAGAAAGGGAGACAGAACATGAAGACTCCTAACTCTGGGAAAAAAACTAGGGGTGGTGGAAGGGGAGGAGAGTGGGGGATGGGGGTGAATGGGTGAAGGGCACTGAGGGGGGCACTTGACGGGATGAGCACTGGGTGTTATTCTGTATGTTGGCAAATTGAACACCAATAAAAAATAAATTTATTATTAAAAAAATAATAATTGATCATTTTAACTCTTCTGAATGAACACACCCAGAAACATCATCCTTCCTGTTTTCAAACTATACTACAAAGTTGTAGTAATCAAAACAATATGGTCTCGCATAACATTAAACATATAGACCAATGGAACAAGATAAAGAGCCAAGGGGGGAAAAAGCACATATGTGGTCAACAAATATTTGACAAGACAGCCAATAATACTCAATGAAGAAAAGATAGCCTCCTCAATAATGGTGTTGGAAAAACTGAAGAATCATATACAGAAGAATGAAACTGGACTCATATCTTATACCACTCACAAAAATTAACCGGAAATGAATTAAAGACATAAATGTAAGACCTGAAACTATAAAATTCCTGAAAGTAAACATAGGGAAAAATGTTCTTGACATTGATGTTGGCACTGATTTTTTGGATGTAACACTGCAAGCAAAAGCAACAAAAGGTGTTGAGAGAACCTACAGAATGGGAGAAAATATTTGTATTTCATATGTCTGACAAGGGGTAAATATCCTGCATACACCAAGAACTCATTCCACTCAATAGTAAATAAACAATCCAGTTTTTTAAATGGACAGAAGAACTGAATAGACATTTTTCCAAAGAAGGAATTCAGATGTCCAAGAGACACAAGAAAAGGTGCTTGATGTCACTAAATATCAAAGAAGCGCAAATCAAAACCACAATGAGATGTCACCTTACCTCTATTAGAAAAGTTTGTCATCTAAAAGACAAGAGATTGCAGGTGTTCGTGAAGATGTGGAGAAAAAGGAACTATTGGTAAGAATGTAAAATGGTACAGCCACTGTGGAAAACAGCATGGAGATTCCTCAAAAATTAAAAAGAACACTGCCATATGACCCAGCAATCCCACTTTTGGGTATATAACCAATGGAAATAAAAACAGAGTCTCCAAGACATGGAAACAACCAAGTGTCCATCTACAGATGAGTGGATAAGAAAAGATGTGGTATGTATACACAAATAGGACGTTTTCCAGTCTTTAAAAAGAAGAAAACTCCATCATCTGCAACAACATGGATGAAACTTGAGGGTGTTATTCTAAGTGAAATAAGTCAGACGAGAAAGACAAATACTGCATGATCTCTCTTGTATGTGAAATTTTAAAAAGCCAAACTCATAGGAACAGAAAGTAGAATGCTGAGGCATGGTGGAGGGGGAATTTGGGGAGATGTTGCTCAAATGGTTTGAACTTTCAGATATAAGATGAATAAATTCTGGGGATGTAACCGACAGCATGGTGATTATAATCAACAACACTGTATTATATACTTGATGGTTGCTAAGACAATAGATCTTAAATGCCCTGACCACAAAAAAAAAAAAAAAAAAAAAAAAAAAGATAAAAATGTGATGTGATGGAGGTGTTAGCTGAAGTTATTGTGGTAATAATATCACAATGTATGTGTATCAGATCAATGCATTTTACACTTTAAATTCATAGTATCAGGATGCCTGGGTGGCTCAGCAGTTGAGCATCTGCCTTCGGCTCAGGGTGTGATCCCAGGGTCCTGGGATCGAGTCCCCCATCAGGCTCCTCGCCGGGAGCCTGCTTCTCCCTCTGCCCATGGCTCTGCCTTTTTCTCTCTGTATCTCTCGTGAATGAATAAATAAATATTTAAATAAATAAATAAAAATAAATTCACAGAGTTATATGTCAATTTTCTTGATTAGGAACAAAACTGGAAACAGAAAACAAATATTTGATCAGAAGAGACCATGAAAGACATAGATGTCTAAGTGTGAACAGAAGTATCGAAGGAAAAAAATTAATTTAAAAGCATGATGCAGAATAAATTTAGGATGAAAAGATGAATTAAATTCATTTCCTTGATGATAATGCCAGAAAGGAAAACAAAATGAAAACAGTTCTGCATTATTAACAGGAATTGAAAGAAGCAAGAAATTATCTCAGAGAAAAAAAAATCAAAAAAAATTTTAAATGGCTTTATACATCTCTTAGATGATGAATCTGAAAACTAATGAGTATCATGGTAAGAAACATGGTTTTTTTGTGGGCATCACATTCCTTATTTTCAAAGTGAAGCTCTGGATTAGATTAAGGATATTAAACCAATACCCTCATGCTGGCCTCCCTCCTTAGCACCCATGGCAAGCACTGATAACAAATCAAGGGATTTCCTTGCTGACATCAGACTGAGCCCCATGACCCTTCTTTACACAGGCAAGCAGCCACTACCCATCAACTCCTTCATTGCTCAAAATGGAAATAATTTGATCTTCAGTTTTGATACTAAAAAACTTCCAATTTTAAGGTCCAATATTTGTATAACTAATTGGGGTATACTGTGGTGATAATTTTGAAATGTTTAATTTGGAAATTTCTTAATTTTTTTTTCAAAAAAAGGTAGAAGTACTAGCAGGGTCAAAGGAAATAATTGTTACCTTAATTCTCCATTAAATCTTATGGTCAGCATTATTGATTCAAATCGATAGATATCCTACCTGCACTATTTTTGAGCTAGGCTTATATTATTTGTAATACAGATTGCAGAATGATTTATTTACACATTATTTTACCTACTCCCAGGTAAAAGTTTTTAATAGGGGAACATTACCAATGTCTACAACTGATTAGGGTAAACGAATGTATTGGATAAGAGGTATTATACAAGCTAATTTATTACTTTAAAAATGTAATAATAAACAATGTCAAAACACAAGCCCCTTGAGTAAACTCCAGTGAGCTGCTCAAGCATTCAAGTAACTAAGAACATACCACGAAGTTAGCCATCAGATGATTTTTCGAGTCATTTTTCTGTTTTCCACAAAGCTGAAATACCGTATTCCTGAAAATCTTTTCTATTTCAACATCAGAACATTGCCCATTGCTTCAGTGCTTGATCTTAAAAATGTACTGTAAACAATGGTACTATGCCTTCCTTTGTGCAGGAAATTTCAGTAACAGAGAAAGAGCCAACTGGAATACATAACCTGTTGAAGAGTACTTTAAGTCTTTTTCTCTTTTAAAGATTTTATTTATGTATTCATGAGAGACACACACACAGAGAGAGAGGCAGAGACATAGACAGAGGGAGAAGCAGGCTCCATGCAGGGAGCCTGACGTGGGACTCGATCCTGAGACTCTGGGATAATGCCCTGAGCTGAAGGCAGACACTCAACCACTAAGCCACCCAGGCATCCTGAGTCTTTTTTTTTTTTTTTTCTAATTAGAGATGGAATTATATGATTCATGTCAGAACTAAAAACACTTAAATTTTGTCCCTTTCTCAAGGCATCATTATAATTAGAAGTTTATGAATTATCTGTCTATATCTTGTTATATTCCATACGGTGCAAAAGAGATGAGATCATGTTTCCTCTTTATCACTTACTATAAAATATACGCAATTTTAATGTATTGAACTAACATATAACAGATATCTACAGTATTTGCCTGTTGTTTTTCTTTTTATCTTTTGACTCCCTTCACCCATATTTTCCCACCCCATCCCCCCCACCTCTGGCAACCACCAATATCCTCTCTGTATCCATGAGGTTGGTGCATTGTTGTTATTGATAGTGTTTAGATTCCTCATATAAGAGAGATCATACAGTATTTGTCTTTCTCTGTCTGACTTATTTCGCTTAGCATAATACCCTTGACATCCATCCAAGTTGTCACCAATGACAAAATTTCAGTTTTTTATGGTTGAATAAAATCCATTATATATATATGACATATATATGTCACAATTTCTTTATCCATCCATTCATTGGACACTTATGTTGCTTCCATATCTTAGCTATTGTGAATAATGCTGCAATCAGTAGAGAGGTATATTTATTTCCTTGGATGGTGGTGATGGTTGCACAACAATATAAATGTATTTAATACCACTGAATTGTAATTGTAAAAAATAAATAAAACATACTACCTTGCACAGATAAGTATAGTGTCAACGTGCTATGGCTTTAAAATAACTTATTTTTAGATTCTTACAATTTGGTCATAAAGCCTTATAATTTGATCTTAATGCATTTTTTAAGACAAAGAATATTTAACTAGAAACTAAAGAAATAACTGTGGAGTGAATATATGAATTAAAACAGCCAGTGATATCATGTATTCTGTAATTCTAGAGTTGAAAGCTTACTTCTTTAGTATGCGATTCTCTCATACTAAAGGTGAAAAGCAAATAAAGTATTGCTCTGTTGCTTCATCACCTTATTAAGAAAGGTTGACTCTGTGCTTAGCTAGCAGGAAAAATAATTTATTTCTCTGTCACTTTATTTATTCACCTACAGCAAGGTAAATATAAGGTGTTACTTGTTATTTATTTAGCTTTTTTAAGATACCTACCTCATTACTGGGAACATATCCTATTAGGAAAGCAATTCTCTTCTCTTGTTTAGGTAGTAAGTATATCAGAATTATTTATAATAAAAGTTTTCTACATATAAAATGTTAACACTTCGAAAGAAATGTATGAAAACTTTAAAGAAAATTAATTGGCAATATTACACAGCTGTAGTCATGTAAGTGGTTATACTAAAATCAAAAGCAATAGTCTTCTCCATACTTACATTTAATTATGTATCACAATTTGTGAAATCATTGAAAGACTGTTAATTTAATAATTAAGGTACAGTTGTGAATAAAACAGAATGATATTTAGGGCACTAAAAAGGAATCCTGCGTATTTTTACAACTAACATCGTCATTGTAAATTGAGGAGACCTGCTAGCTGCCAAGTACCTAATCCTAACACTCCTATGGATGAGTCTTTCAAATCCTAGTCAACATCTTTGTCCCCATCTTTCCATGGGGATGGAAAGCTTGAGAAGAGATCATCATAAGTGTGCCTCAATAGAAGGGAAATCCATTAGTCTTTTATTTATTGTAGAATCAGACCAAAGTGAAAAGGGCTCCAGAAATTTATATCAGATGTCTTTTGAACCTCCTTCCAGGAAATCATGATGGTCTGAGTGTCCCCCAAGTAACTTGAAAATGTTGCAATGAAGGACCCTTCCAGGAAGAGGCACAAGCCATCAGCTTCTTTCTCAGTCTCTTCACAAAGTTTCATAGTGGTCAGTAGCAGAGAATAGAGAGAAAAATTGTAGACCATGTACTTCGTAAATGAACTGACTCTTTCCATATATAAAAACAAAATTATTCCACTGGTCACACTGAACTGCACTTGCTATGACTTGAGAGAGTGGAGGGTTTTCTTCTGTGGTTCTCTGGAATTAGATGTTCAGTGGTCCTGTGAATCATCACTTGATGATTGCTTTTAAAATATTTAAATTTATCTAAAAACATATGTAAGACCACAAAGCATTCTGGAATGGAAAGAGAGAGAAAAGTAAACAAAGTAAAGAAGAGGCCAAGTCTAGGGTGAGTAACTCAGTTGTTCAGCTGGATCCCCAAAAATATAGCCAGTAACAAAATCACAGTGGCTAAGGAAAAATGGTTGTTTTCAGGCACATATTTATATTTAAAAGGTTTGATCTATTAGGGGTGGAGGTCAGTCTTTATGATAATACTATGAAGCTGAAGGATGATGATATAATCGTGTTGGGAAACCATTCCAATGTAGAACTAGTGGGACAAAGGCAGGCTTCAGATCTCAAGGAGAAGTTATCAAAAACAAAGCAGGAAATCAGGGTCATAGCCACCTAGGTTGGGATTTGATATCAAGCGCCAGTCCTAGAGGTAAACAAAAATGTACATATACTTTAATAACTGGAGTAGAGGCCAGATCCAAAGAGAGAGTACTCAGAAGGGTTATTGAAGGTAAAGCTAAAGTTCAAGAGATACACATTATATTATAAATGTGTATAAATACATATACTGTACACATAATGTATAAATACACATTTATAATCTGTGTTTTTAGTGCAACACAGAATATAATACAATCATTTCCATATAAGTGGTAGGAATAGAGTTCTCAACATATCACCCAGGACAAAATATATATAGCTGAGCCAAAGAATAAGAACTCAAACCACCCTTGAAAAAAGACATACAACTTCTCTTGACTACAAAATGGATTATTCTCCCATTTGACTGGTTATGCCTGTCTTTATTTAAGCCATATGTAGATGTGGAGTTAGCAGCTAATTAAAATATTCTTTTAAAATGGGAAGTACAACAAATGAAAAATTATGATTGTATGGTTAGTTGTATAAAAAGTATTTGAGTAAACTCAACACTCATTCATTATAAATATCCTTAGCAAAATAGAAAGAGAAGTAACTCTAATCTGACAAAAATTATCCAAAAACAAACAAAAAGCCTTATACTAAACAATATATTCAGTAGTATAATATTGAAAACTTTCTTTAAAATTGGGAGACAATGGCCACAACTATGACCACCTCTATTCAACAATTTACCAGGTATCTTTCTTAAAAATTACTTTTAAAGATTTTATTTATTTATTCATGAGAGACATAGAGAGAGACACAGAGACACAGGTAGAGAAAGAAACAGGTTCTCCGCAGAAAAGTTGATGTAGGACTCGATCCCAGGACCTCAGGATTATGAGAGCAGTCAAAGGCAGATGCTCAACCACTGAGTCACCCAGGTGCCCCACAATTTACCAAAGATCTCAATGTGAAGAGGTAAGAAGGATAAATAAAAGGCATAATGAAATGGTCATCATTTAAGATAAAATGGCTGTATAGAAATCCATATGCATCTACAGACATGCTATTAAAATTAATGAGTAAATTTAACAAAGTTTCTGGATACAATGGCAACAGAAAAAGTCAATATATATTTGTATATATCATAAAATAAAATAAAAGTAGTTTTTAGAAGAGTAATAAAAGATAACCTTGAAGACATTGAAAGGCAAAAAAAAGGCCAATAAGCATATTAATGTGTTCCATGTCACAATACATCAGAAAAATGTAAATGAGGGGATCCCTGGGTGGCTCAGTGGTTTAGCACCTGCCTTTGGCCCAGGGCATGATGCATGATCCTGGAGTTCCAGGATCGAGTCCCACATCGGGCTCCCTGTGTGGAGCCTGCTTCTCCCTCTGCCTCTCTCTCTCTCTCTCTCTCTCTCTCAATCTCTCAAGAATAAATACATAAAATCTTTAAAAAAAAAGAAAAATGTAAATGAAAACCACAATGAGATATCATCTTGCACCAAGTAGAATGGTTACTATAAAAAGAGAAAATAAAATTAAAAAACAGAAAATAACAAATGTTAGAGAGAATATGGAAAAAAATGGAACCCTTGTTCTCTACTGATGAGATTGTAAAAATGGTGCAACCACTATGGAAACCAGTATAAAGTTTCCTCAAAAAGTTAAAGCAATCCCACTTCTGGGTACATATTCAGAAGAATTGAAAGCAATTTCTCAAAGAGATATTTGCAACCCATGCTCATAGCCACACTATTCAAAATAGCCAAGAGGTAGAAACAACCCAAATGTAGACAAATGAATGGATAAACAAATGTAGATATACACACAATGGAATATTATTCAGCCTTAAAAAGGAGGGAAATCCTGTCACATGTTACAACATAGATCATCCTTGAGGACATTATATTAAGTGAAATAAACCAGTCACAAAAAAAGCAAATATTGTATGATTCCATTTACTTGAGATATGTAAAATAGTTAGAATTATATAAAGAGAAAGTAGAACTGTGGTTGCCAGGGGTTAAGGATGAGGAGGGAAAGAGTATTTGTTGTTTCATGAGTATAGAATTTTAGATTTATAAGATAAAATGTTCTGGAGTTCTGTTTTACAATAATGTGAATATACTATATAATAATGTAAATATACACTAAAGCATATATTTAAAAATGTTTAAGATGATAATGAAAATGGGTGCCTGGGTAGCTCAGTCAATGAAGCATCCAACTCTTGAACTCTACTCACGTCATGATCTTGAAGTCATGAGATTAAGCCCCACATCAGGATCCACATTCAGCAGGGAGTCTACTCAAGATTCTTTCCCTTTCTCTCTGGCCCTCCCCTCATTTGCACATTCTCTCTCTCTGTCTCTCAAAAAAACAAAACAAAACAAAACAAAACAAAAAATCTGAAAAAAAGAATGTGAAAAGCACTAAGTTATATTATTAAACTATATTAAAATTATTAAAATTATTTTTTAAAAAAACTCAGGATTTAATATTATTAAAATTATTTTTTTTTTAAAAACTCAGGATTTAATATTAACAGCCTGAAACGGCAGTGGTAGAATAGAGACTATATTCACAGTACATATATTAACAAAATTATATCTCCCAACACCTCTACCTTGCTTGATTGGCTTATACTTATCCCCTGGGGCTTGACTGACACACATCTGCATCTAGAAAGTTCCTAGTCCTTCAAGCACTAGGGAAAATGCTGCTTCTCTTACTTCAATTATATTCCATAAGCTTACAGTAAATACTATATCTTCCAGTAAATACTATAAAGAATTAATTATGGCCTGCCTGACTCAGTTCCGAAACAATACAGTGGTTAAGAGAACCTATGTAGCCAAAAATAATTTCAAAATCAATCAACACTTTTGTTTTCCCAGACACCTTAGGAGACTTTTAGCCCCCCAGCAATAGCTGTAAAAATCCCCTTGCTTCCTATCCCTAATGTATTGCCCTCATAAACTGTGGCTATTTTCCTCAAAATTCTTCCTCCCAAGATAAATCTTCTAATCTTCATCCCTATCAGCATTTTCTTTCCTCCTTCCCTGCTCCTTTCCTCTCAGTATTTCATCTCAAACACCCAACAGCTCATTTGGCAAGAAAATTCCTCCTTAGACAGGACAGAGAGACTGGAGGGGACCAAACCAGTGACTTCTTTACTATGCACAGGTAGAGATAAGCTGGCACTCTTCTTATATTAATAACTGTTAGCCCATCACACAGCTGTTCTAACAAGTATGACTTCACTGTATAATTGGTATGTACTTGACTGGTCCTCCCTAGAATGGAAGTTTCTTGAGTTTAGGGATTCTATCTTTATCATTCTTTAGAACATTTGTGTGCTTACATAAATATGTATTGAATGACTGATAGAGTGAATTCTTTATATTGTGATTCTAAGTTCATACATTTAAACAACTTTATAAGTGCCATGGTATTTTCATTGAGAGTTTTGAGACTGGATTACTTATACTTTAATCAAAACATGACATGGTATACAATGTGTATCCGCAGAGAAAGTGTCAGTGAGGCTTTTTTCTTTTTTTAATTTATGGAAAGTATATCTTGGACTATCCTTATTTTCTTGAGCAGTCAAGAGTGTTACAAAAGTCACTCTTTGTGAAGAGAGTGCAGATTATGACTCAACACAGCTCATATAAAAAAAAGTACACTGCTTTGATCTTAGTATGCAGCACAATGCAGTTTGATCCTAACTCTATGTTCCAAATTAGGAATTCTAGGCAAGAAAGATTCTATATATCTGTGAGTTCAGCAAGGACATGGAAAATTTCCCTAGGGCTTAATGAAAATGCTGGATAAAAGATGCTCTACTGAGCAATCTTGAAGCTTTGTGGTACATAGCAGGTCTCTTTCAGAGAAATCTTGGGGTAGGGACATGAACTGAAAAATATAAATATTAAATCATGTTTTTATGGCTGAAGTAATCTCTCACGAAATACTACTGGCAAAGAAGGAATTTCTGCAAGTACAAGACTTTTATGATCTGTTCTCTCTGTTCCCAGCAGTCCTACATAGTATTTAACCACTCTCTTCCTATTTGAGTTGGGGTTTTTTGTTTTTGTTGTTTTTGGTTTTTGTTTGATTTGATTTGGTTTCTTAAGAAAATTTAAAGATCACATTCTCATCAGCTTTAACTGCCTTCCTAGAACAGTGCTTAATTAGCTTTTTGAGCTTATTTATTATATGAGACAATTGTGGACTTTAATTAAAAAATGGTTGCTTAGTTCGATGGTGTTTGTAGTGTGACTAATTATGGGTTTCATTCTTAATAATAAAAATTTGTAGAAAAAAACCACTCACTGGTCTTTTATCATCTATTCTGCCTCATATCCTAGAACTGACATTTTAAACTCATATCAAGTATGATTAAACAAAACCAACATTGGGGGATCCCTGGGTGGCTTATCAGTTTAGCACCTGCCTTCGGCCCAGAGTGTGATCCTGGAGTCCTGGGATCGAATCCCACATCAGGCTCCCTGCATGGAGCCTGCTTCTCTCTCTGCCTATGTCTCTGCCTCTCTCTATCTCTCTCTGTGTCTCTCATGAATAAATAAAATGAAATCTTAAAACAAAAACAAAACCAATATTATGTCAGTTTCTGAGTTCACATAAGTAGGTCAAGACTAAAACCCAGGTTACCAAAATGTCTAACAAGATCATAAAACTTTATTGCTGGAAGGAATCTGAAGAACACCTAATCTACTTATTTTGCAGATGATGAAACAAGGTCTTATGAAGTTAATTTCCTTGACCAGTGTTACTGCTGGAGATAGAACCCAGACTAGAATTTCAGCCCCTGATTCTAGTAGTATGGAGATTCTCTTCCTCTACTCCAGCCCCAATGGTTTTTATCATTGTCATTATTATTATTATTATGCTGAACCAATGTAGCATTGGTTCAAATTCTATTCAAATAGAAATATTTGGGTTTAATTTATGATATGAAATGATAATTTCCTCCTAAAGCAGTTTTTAAATTTACTTATTCAGGATTTTAATGAACTGAGAAGGTATCTCTCCTTCAAAAGCCAGCAAGGAATTTTTTTCAGCAAAGAATTTGAAAGACAACAAATTCTAGTAGTTTATCTTTCTGCTCTACCTAAGATTTAATCTTAACATTTATATAGAAATACTACTTATTAGGTTTGACATTTAAGCTTTACATATTTTCCCTCCATATGAGCAATTGACTTCTTGAGTTGACAATGGAAATGAACTACTGGAGTCTGACTACAAAAACATATAACACAGCATAAACTTTAAGCTTCTGAAAAAGACAGGAGTTTAAGAATCCAAGCACCAGGTACACCATGACCAAAACATAGCTAGCAACAAAATCAGTGTGCTAAGCACAGAAATCCAGAAACTTAGTCCTTTATTTGACCTCAGCTTAGAGTCACGGTGAGTTCCAGAGTGAGAGGCAGGATTGATACTATCAAGAAAATGTGAATACATTTCTATTAAATAAGTATATTGGCAGTTCAAAAAAAATTTCTTGTGCATCTGCCAAGGGTAAATACACACGTAAGAAGTTAGTCAAACAATTGAATCATAAAATAAAAATATGAAAATACTGTCTTTACTTAGAATAAAACAAGGAAAATAATAACTCATTTATTAAATGCCACCAATATCAAGGCACAGCGCCAAGCACTGTAAAAATATATTATCTTGGGATCCCCGGGTGGCTCAGTGGTTTAGTGCCTGCCTTTGGCCCAGGGTGTGATCCTGCAGTCCTGGGACTGAGTCCCCCGTTGGGCTCCCTGTATGGAGCCTGCTTCTTCTTCTGCCTGTGTCTCTGCCTCTCTCTCTCTCTCTCTGTCTCTCATGAATAAATAAATAAAATATTTAAAATATATATATATATATATATATATAATCTCATTTTATCATAATAAAAGGAATGGTTATTACTGTTATCTAAAAATAAAAGCTTAGGAAACTTACCTAATTTGCCCAGAGCTATAAAGCCAGTTGAATTCAGACCATAATAGAGGCCCCATTACTTACTGAAGTCTCCACTTAAGAAAAATTAGAATCAAATTAACCAACTTTAAGAAAAATTTTTTTTGCATGGTGGAAGTGCAGTTTAAATTAATAGCTAGAAAGAATTTACAGAATTTCTGGTGAATCCCCACTAGTCTAAGCTTTCCATGTTATGATGCCTCAGGGCTTGGTGGCTCATGGCTTAGCTGTCTATGATAAAGCAGTCTTTTCCTCTGGCTATTGGTGGCTTGATTTTTCTTGTGACTCTTTCTTAATATTGAGTTTTATCAAATTGATTTTGAATTTATTTTTCACATGAAACTTCTGAAGAAAGTAGGCAAAAACAACCTCACTTTATAGATTAGGATACTAAGGTGCAGACAGTTTAGGTGATCAGTTTCACGCCCCACAAAAAATTGGAAGATATGAGTCAACTTGCTTGTTACTGAACTCCTAGCTCTCAATTTTTGTTTCAACCATGGATTCCCACTTGATAGAAGAAAATTCAGTGGCATAAAGTAACCTTCTAAAATGTCAAGGAGAACTAGAGACATGAAGAGGTAGAAAGGTGGAGAGAGAAATTGATGTCTTAAAGAAAATCAACCTGTGGATTCTAAAATCGAAGGAAATGGATTGAAACTTGGCTAAAACCAAGTTTTTTCCTCAGGAAGAATGATTAACAAATACAACTATAAAATGATATTGGAGATTATCCAACACAGGAAGCATGTTAAGAAGGCAGCCTGTTCACAAACCAAGCACTGAAACAGTGTTCTGCTCTGGTTCCTATGCCTTTGAGGTGACCTTGGACAAGACACTTGATTTCTCTCTACCTCAGTGTCTCCATATGCAAAGTGTATATTCTAACAAATAAATCACAAGGTTGTAGAAATGTACCTCTTCTTTTAGATGGTGTAGGTTGAGACCAGCCTACAGAGGAAAAGATTAAAGAATCAAACTTGTGGCTTCCTGAATGAAAATCATAGAAATATCTGAATTATGGAATTTGAAGGAAAACATACTACCCCACAGGGACTTTTTAAAACATGGATTTGAGGAGATCTGGATTCAGAGGGAAAACACACACACAATATGACAGAAAATGATCTGATATTACCTACTCGATAGAGGAAAGAAATGCAAAAGTTAAACAAAGAAGGTGAATTAATAGTCCATCTGAAACACTGCCATTTATCATATAGAATGATATTGTCTCTGTCCTTTGGAATGCTCTAATCGTATTTAAATTATATACATGCTATATATATTATACATACTACATATTATATATAACTATACATTTTATTTTTTATACTTATACTTTTATACTTTTATACTTACATGTTTTTTTATATACTTCATATACACAGACACTAAAATGTCTTTTGGCATCATTTCTAAGAATGTAATCTTTTGCAGAATGCTTCCATTTCTAAGGATTGTGTTTTTGGCAATTCACTGAATTTTCACATTCTCTATATATGATACATATTGAGTCTAAGTAGTCAAATAAATCTTTATTACTTTGTCCCTCATCCTGTCCACATCATGTTCCCAACAATAAAGATGTTGTGTATGAATGCAGCAGCCATTTAGAAGGCGTACATCACCAACAGATTTAAGTGATTTACTGGATCTTATTTTACCAAATAGTAAAATTTCAGTCAAATGGGAAAGACCAGCTTTATTCCTTTCATTTTCAGAATTCATTAACTTTAATGACATTTAGAAATGCAGAACGACCACAGGATTGGGCCATTAATTCTTCTGAAACATGAATTTTCAAAATTAACTTTTGAGGAGGAAACAATCAATATTACACAGAAACCCTTATTTTGAGCTCTTGGGTCATTGAAACAGAATTTGACTTATTTTTACAGTATTATAAAGAGATGTAGGAAAATTGTCTCTGGAAGGATTCATGGCTAATTAAAATTTTCAAATTGTATAATCTGAAAATTAGTGTTTGCAACAAAATCAGCCACTCAACCTTAAACATGGCATTCTGTGTGTGCAGCTATAATGAGCTGCTTTTGTGTGGTGTGCGGTCCTTGACATTTGTCATAATCCTCAGACCACCCAAATATAGCAACCTGCTATTTGGAAAAGACACCCTATGAGTTTCTCTTTCTCTTCTTAAAGCCATATTTTTAAAGAGCCATCAGTTATCCGTAGATTTCACTCATCATGCTAATGGCTTCTATAAATACTCTGACAGATCATTCTTCTCTAAATTGTCTAGCAAAGAAAGGACTAGATCATGTCCTCAGACTATGAAGAAGGCTAGGAGCCAACTATTCACCTCTGGTGAGCACAGTGAGAAAGCCATTGAAAGACCTACCTCCTAGAATCTTCTGTGTGCAATGATGCACAAGACATTCCAGGTAAAAGTGATACCACAATGATTCTCCTGAATATTTTTAAACCTTTCACATCTTAATGTTTAAAATGTAGATTACATTTTACTTATCTTAAGATTAGAAATATATATACACATATTTATTTATTTATTTATTTATTTATTTATTTATTTATTTATTTGAGAGAGAGAGAGAGAGAGAGTGCATGCCTGCACATAAGCAGAGGGGTGGAGGGAGAGGAGAAGGGGCAAAGGAGAGGGAGAAGCAGACTCCCCACTAAAGCAGGAAGTCCCCATGTGGGGCTCCATCCCAGGACCCTGAGATCATGACCTGAGCCAAAGGCAGATGCTTAGCCAACTGAGCCACCCAATGCCCCACTTACATTAAGATTTCTAAGAACTTTCTTGAGAATTCTACTGGGACACAAGTTATCTATTTTATTTGAATTAAGCCAACTCCTAAAATAAGATTATCAGTTTGCACTTTCATACCAGACAAATGTCAACACCTATGCTCTTTTTCATTCACCATAAAACTAGGAGCTGCCATTATCACCTAAAACCTGGATTTAGGAGACAGAGAGGTAGCATTACATTTAAATTCTACTTCAGGGCAATCTTCCCTACCATAAGCAATAAGAAAGTGGCAAATGCAAACCAACATTCGATCATGATTAGAGTGAGCATACGATTTATCATGCTAGCTTCTGAGATGGAAAAGGAATGCTAGTAGTGATTATTATAATCACTAATAAAGTTATAAGTACTAACTGATATCATTTTGAATATTATTCCAAGATAACAGGCATAAAGCCAAGACTGTCCCTCCTGATGACGAACCAGGCATTATGCTGAGTCTGTGATGTGATTTGCCTTTTTAAGTTATTTCATACTTACAAAATAGATGGATGGTAGGTATCATCATCCTTGTTTGACAGATAAGAAAACTAAGTCTCGGAAAAATTAAGTAATTTAGTAAATTGAGGAACTGGGATTTGAACACAGCTGCCCATCTGGCTCAAAGCCTGGGCTTTTCCTGCCATGTTGCTGAGGCAATGAATTACAGAAATAATGGCACTCAGTCTCTTAAAAATTGACCAAGGACCATGATCACTCTTGTCTTCCCTCTCTCACTCTCTCACTTTCTATATGTAAATGTAAGTATAGTTACAGATAACAAACACAGTGGTTACAGATCAAAGAGACGGAAAACAATTTTACATCCAGGAAAGAAAATAAATTCGGAATTCCACAATCCTTCTAAAACAGATGGCAATATTGACTTCAGTAGAACCATTGTTGGATCTCCTGATCTTCTGTGGCAGCATTCCTTCTTTGGAAACTAAGACCTCCAGATGAGCAGGGATAGGAAGTAAAAATTTTACTAATGGGTACCATGGGGTTATAGTGATGGAAGCCATTCTCATTCCCCCTCCCTCCTTGATTCCTCCATATGTAAATCCTAGCTCTGGGAGAAATAGTACCATATATTGGATATTGATTTAGATCAGAAACCACTTTCTAGAGGACGTTGCCCCAACCCATAAGGTACTGCCAACTACTTGAGTAAATAATGCCAACTACTTGAGTGACTAATTGAGTCTCTGAAAGGCTCCTCTACCATTTTATCAAGCATGATGCTTTAACATGGTGGGGAACATGGTAAGACCAGTGAAGTCCATGAGCAAGGGTCCTTTGCCACACTTCTTTTGCTATGAATAAGTTCTGTGATGGTAAGCAATAATGTTTGAATACTATGAGATTAAATAAGACATTCTATAAGTTCATAAATGGTGGTTTTGTAGAGCAGTGCAGGCAGATAAAGCAAATCCATATTAAGGGTAAGAATCTATTCCAGCAACTTTGCCTCTTCCATGATGAAGTGGTCCAAGGTAATCATCCTGCCACCAAGTAGCTAGCTGATCACCCTGGGAAATGCTGCCATACTGGACACTCTGTGTTGGTTTCAGCTGCTGCCAGATTGGGCACTCACCAGTGGCTACAGCCAGGTTACCTTGGTAAGTGGATGTCCACATTGCTGTGCCCATGTGTCCTTCCATCCCTGCTACCATGGCCACATTATTCATAAGCCCATCAGGCTTTGACAGGAGTAGCTGGGGAAAAGTAACTGATATCAACAAAATGAATCATATTATCCACTTTTCCAGAGGTCACTGATGGTGAGCATTTATGTGGGACAGTACTGTCTTCACATCCTGCCCAGGACATTTGGAGAGACCAATGGAGAGACCTAGCCACATACCTTATCCAGACATCCTTGTCACTCATTTTCTGATTGCATTCTTTCCAAATCCCCAGTTTTGAGTTGGAGCTAGGAGGCCCAGCCCTTACACACTTCACGCTGTTCAGTCATGGAAAGGAGATTTGTTCTTTGGTCAGGCATTTGTCTTGAGCCAAGGAAACACAAAGAGAAGCCATGGTGGAGAGCCATCTTCCAGCAGCTCAGCTGTCTTAGCTGACAAGGAATAAGTCCACTGATGAAGGGGTCAGGGCAGAGCATTCCAGGCCATCACAGCATCCACTGCATTGCTCCTTAAACTTCTTGTTGAGCAATTTGATGTCAAAATTTTAATTCGAATAAGGGTTAAAAAAAAAAACTTGAAGTATTGTTACTACTGACATTACCAGCATTGACACCAGCTAGTTGAATCACAATAAACTAAATAGTTAATTGACTATTGAGTCCTTAGTCTTCTATCATTTTCAGTTCAGAGATCCCATTTCCCAGGCAGAATATCCTTGGGGTGATGGCCAGAGTCTCTTATTTCTCTGCCTGCCTATGGCACATTTCCACAAAATGAAAAGACCTACCTGTTCCACTTATAACCTGGGCTTCCTCCAGGCAGTGATGATGGGTTCATTATGAAAACCATTCCTCGGTTTCTTAAATAATCTACAAATTCCCAATGCTGTTGATATTTTAAAAACATCAGATATAACAAATTGCTCTGCAGTTGCTCTGCAGCATGTACTAAATCTGTACGGTAGAATGATTTGTAATGCTATTCTCTTCTTGAAATGATATACACATCCAAAAGATGCCTTTATTAACTAGATTAAATCTTAGTATGCAACTGAAGGCTTCTGAGACTCCCTGCCAGCTCAGTTGTGCTCTCTCAACCTCTACGTCCAAGAGCAAAATGCTTACTGCTCTGGACTCCTCATTGGAAAGGAGGTAGGACTGTTCACATATAGAATACAATACAGTATCCACACTGCCCAAGCCTATTCTTTGATGTTCACTTTGCATGAATGAACCACACATTCCTTTAATGAATGAACCCAATACAGCTTACTTAAATGCGTTATAAGAAATGATTTTGAAAATAAATCAGGCTTCGATATTTTCTATTTTACAAAACAATTTCCAAGTGATTGGTCATTCAAAAAGGAATCAATTATTTACTTTAAAGTCATTACTTTTTATAAAGTTGACCTTACAAAATCAGCTGAAACTTGTCCCCGTGACTATATTCCCTTGTCTTCAAATTTAATTATTGACTCTCTACAAATCATTAAACAGTGAATGTCCTGGGCATTTATAGAGTTGCACCTGCAATTGATTTGGTTTACTGCAACAACAGGTGACAAAGAAAACCAGGGTCACTGTCTTAGTTCCCAGCATTTTCTCAGGCAGAGAGGCACATTTTCCACAGGGCCACTGGGTCTCTACAAACAGTATTCTTTCTGCCAGGCACTTTGTAATGTGCAATGAACGGTGTCATTTATTTTCATTTCCTCATACTTAATTGCATGCTTCTTGCTTCCAACATTAAGCCAGAAGGCAGGTGGCAGAAGCAATGAACTAAGCTGGGACTAGCTGTCGTCATTATAAACTATGCTCCCTCCCTTAAAAGCAAGCCGCCTGTTTACAACCCCACAGAAGCCACTGGGCTGGAAAAATGCTCCCTCCATTGCAAGTTCTGACTCTTCAGAAGCTACTGTCAGGACAAGCGCTCAGTGAGAAAAAGGCACCAACTGACTATAACTCTCAGCCACATCTACCTGAAAGTGCTGAAGATATTAACCCAATAGTAGATATCAAAACCAAGTATTCTGACATACTATATAGATTAACCAGTAGACTATATGATGAGAGAAATAATTGGTCAGAGGATAGTTGATATTCAAATGATGATGCCTCCCTCTTAAATACAATCTTGCCATACATTTTGAGCAAAACTACTTGAAATTGATCACCCTAAAAAGTAGGACGAGTTAGTTGAACAAATTAAATATCAAATGTATATAATTATTTATGAGACATTGAACAACAAATTCAGAGATAAATGATTATTTTCAACTTCTAAGAGGTATCTCACAATGGCATGGTTCTGTAGCCCCAAAATAAAATGGCTCAGCATTGACCCAAAATAAAATTAGTAAAAATTTGTCTTTTTTTTACCAATCAATGCAACTAATAATTGATTGAGATTTATTGACATGCTCCCCAAATAACAAAACCCTCTTTTTTCTTATTACCATCTTCCAGCAATACTTCGTGACACTTAAATTATGCCTTTTCAATGATGTCGCATATGTGTTGCTAATCAGATGTCCTTTAGAATCTGCAACTGAACACACTGTATTTGAATGGTAAAGAGTAACAAATGTCACAAGAATCTGATTTCCTGAGGCTATTTGCTCTTTTGTTAGAAGAAAAAAAAAAACCCAACCATATTGTATGAAATGCACATTTTGCTTACTGTTGATCATTTTAATACATATGTAAGAAGAAATAGATTGGAGAGTAGAGCAGAGGTCCCTACTCTTTTTCACTTTCAATACAAGCTGAGAGGCCTCCACACGGCTTTCCTTTTTGCCTCAAATTTAGATTCTGGCTGCAAATCAGGAATTAAAAGTATTGTAGTTTTCTGTCCCTCTAAACCCTTTCTCCATCCTTTCTTCAGCCTCTGTTCTTTCTCTGTTTCCCATTTCCCTTCAGGTTTTAACAGTCCTGTGATCCCAGACCTTCTACATTATTTTTCCACCTAGCTTTTATATGTCTTTCATCCAGACACCTGCAAACCTTTCTACTTATATAGCTGATATTCTAAAAAAGTGCTATCACCAAGAATTATTTGTGGAGAGATGAATGACACAGTCACAACCATGACTGCAAGTATGATATTGATCACATTTGTCCTGTGCATACCATCATTTTCTGAAACCTAAGATGGTCCTCGATTAAAATGTTCTGTGACCAAATAGATTTGGGAAATGTAGCCCACCAAGTTTGGAAATTCACCCACAGTGCAAGTTCCAAAGCAAAGAAACTTGTTTAACATAATGTCTTACAAACATTCCTGAACTGGGATCCCACACTTTCATGAAATATGTGTTAAACATTTCATGGTATACATCTTGAGAAACATTAGCTTAGAATCTACAAGTTTAAGCAACTTTCAGATAATAATTTAAAAGCAATCAATAGTTATATTTATGCAACCACAGGGGTAATAAAACAAGTAAGAATATATTCTAAGAATGATTTATGATGTTAATATGAATAATGTATTTTAATAACCATTGAAAATAATAAAAAAAGACTTGATTTGTTCATATTCTGAATTGCAAAATATAATTAGGCTGGATTGTTGGCTTCCATTTATGCCTCAGCATCAAAGATCTTCTGTTACTGGTAAAGTTCCTCTGATGCAGATTGGAAAAATCATGCTTGCTGTTTACACGTTTATTGTTAGTCAACAGATTTCAATGTTTTTGTGAATTTTTCCATGATTTGTTAAATAATGGATTTTTTTCACATAACAAGATCAAAGTCACTAATTGCAGCAATTAGAAATGATCATTACTGCTATCTTTAATGATGATTTTGACGTTCTCAGATGGACGATTTATTTATTCATTCATTTATTAAATATATATTAAGCATGTATTGCATGACAGGCATTGTCCCGGGCTCTTGAATTCAATTTTAAATAGGGTGGCCAGGGCAGCCCGGGTGGCTCAGCGGTTTGGTGCCACCTTCAGCCCGGAGCGTGATCCTGGAGACCCGGGGATCGAGTCTCACCTTGGGCTCCCTGCATGGAGCCTGCTTCTTCCTCTGCCTATTTCTCTGCCTCTCTCTCTCTCTCTCTCTCTCTGGGTTCTCACGAGTAAATAAATAAATGAATAAATAAATAAATAAATAAATAAATAAATAAGGCGGCCAGCATAGGCTCTTTGGAAAGCAGACATCTGAATTAAAACTTGAAGCTAAAGGAGTTTGATAACTGAAAGAAGAGTGCACTCTTATCAGAGCTAATAGACAAGCTCAGGCTAAGAGAATATCATGGCATGCCCAAGGAGAAGCAAGAAAGGCAAAATGTATAGAAGAGAGTGAACACAAGGGAAAAGGCAGAAAATAAAGCCACATAGGTTAACTAGGGACTTAAAAATATAAGCTTTTATGGGTCATTATAAAGATTTTGACCTCAAGTCTAATAAAATGGGCAGCTACTTGCAGAACTTTAGGAGATAAGTAACATGATTAGTTCACACTTTATAGGAATTAGTCTGCACATTATTAAGAACAGACTGAGGAGGCACGGGAAGAAGCAGGGAGTCCAGCGAGGAAGCACAAAATAATAGTGGAGGTAGTAAAAAGCTTTTGGAGTCTGGATATTTTGAAGATAGAGCCCAAAGAGATTTCCTGAAGACTTAATTAAGGGGTGTGAGAGAAAGAGATGTTTCAAGAATAACTCCAAGGACTTTTTCCTGAAAAATTGGAATTGTTGCCTTCAAATGAGATGAGAAAGATTCTCAGTAGGGAGGATGAAGGGAAGTATTAGAAGCTCAGATGTGGACAAAATGAGTTAGAGATGTCTTACCTATTATTCACCCAAGTGGAGATGTACATAAAGAGTCAAATACATAAATCTGGAATTCAAGAAAAAGTTCTGAGCTGGGGACATCAATTTGGGAATTATTATCATTTAGGGGAATTTCAAAACATAGATGAGATAAGATCACCAACCATGTGAGTATCAATAGAGAAGAAAAGATGATAAATACCTAAAATTAAGGTCCTATAATATTAAGACATTGTGGAGAAAGTGAGGACAAAAGGAGACTGAGAAGGCATAGCCAGTGACAGAAAGAGAAAACCTAAAGAGAATGAATCTCAAAGCCATGTAAAAGAAGCGTTTCAATGAAGTGTATGAAATCAACTGGCAATTTAATCTAGCAACATAGAGGTTTTACATGATCTTGACAAGAGTTGGGGTGGTGCAGTAAAATTCTGACTAAAGGAAGCTTCACTGAAAGTGAGAACACAAAAATGGAAGGACATCACATGTAAGTCACTCCGAGAAATTCTCTTTCAAAAAAGAGCCGAGACATGAGGATACAAATTACATAAATGTGGTATCAAGAGACTTTTGTTGTACCATGAGAAAAATAACAGCATGTTGATATCATGATGGAAATACACATCAGAGTATGAAACTATTGATGATGCAGAAGAGAGAGGATTGCTAGAAATGTGTCCTTGAGTTGGCAAAAGGAAATGGCATCGTTTGCACAAGACTTTCCTGAAAGATCTAAGCTGTTGTGTGATATGGATTTCCAGGAATCTTTTGACATCTTCACAGAAGTGTGGGTGAAATTAATGGACACAAATAGATTTTTACAACATTTTCTCTATGATTTAGAAGGCAAGAACTCCTTAGGAAATGTATCCCTCCTACTTGGAATTTAGTAATCCCAGGAGGAATTAAGAATACATATTCATGGCTTTATTCATATAGAGTTCATAAAAAGTGTGAAAGAATTGATGGTCATTCATCATTTTCAAAACCATAGGTTGTTTACCCAGAGAGATAGTAAGCATGAGAGAATTTGGTTACATAATAAAACATGTACTAGTCACAGTCTGCTAATGGCTAAAAATAACCACCTCAGTATATTTTTTTGTGGTTCCATAAAGAGTGTGAACAGGTGGTCCAATTTGCTCTAGTTTCTTTTATGTTGCATTTTTGTCATCTTTACCACATGGTTTAAAGTTTGGACTCTTATTAGTTAGCTGGAAGGTGGTAAAGGTGGAGATAAAGGAGGAGAATATGGTATATGAAGAAAGTATAATTGCTATTATGTGCCTCAATCTAGAAATGACATATATCACTTCTACTCAAACTCCATCAGTTGGAACTATTCATGTGACCCTACCTAAGTGTTAGGAGTCTAGAAAATGCAGTTTGAACATGTGCCCAAAAAGAAGTAATGGGTTTGGTTAGCATCTATCCAGTCTACCAGAAAACATATACAATTTTATACCTTCATATGAATTGTTAGACCTGAATTTCTTCATGTGGCTCATATACTACAATGCAGATCATGGGATAGTATGCCAACCTTTGATAGTCTGTTGCAACCATTGCCCAAAGATGACTGTCATAGCATAATACATCATTATTGATTAAGTTAAAATTTCGATTCTTAAAGTCATCCAAGAAAGAAATTTCACTGAAAACATTCTAAACTGTGATAGTCATGTATTGGTGAGCAAGGAAATCAAACAAAATTAATGCAAAATTAGAGATATCACTTTTGGAAACTGAATAACAATGTTTCAGGGAAATAGAATAAGGTATGAGAAAGATTCAGGCCCAAAGAAAAGTGTGGGAAATGGAAATCATTTCTGAAAGTAGGATGTGTAAAGGGGAAAAAGAGTCTGAGAGAAATGCTCAGGCTGTATTACAAAGGTCTTTGTCTACTATTCTAGGAATAAATGTTTTATCTTCCATTGGGACATCACTTCAAAACAATGCATAAGACCGATATAGCACAAAATGTCTACTTGAAAACAGTGTTAATCTGCAGATAACATGAAATAAGATAATATCTTTATATGCAGAACATCCCTGTCTTATTCTTTTCAGTCAAAAAATACTTATCAGCATTATAAGATTCCTACATTCTAAATAAGGAAATCAGTGTGGCAAAATCTCAGATAATGAATTATCTGACTAGCCCCCTTTCTGGGGATCAATATACTAATTGGCAGTATGGGATCCTAGCAATTAGAGTGGGGATATCTGAGAAGACCTACAACAGTTGGTAAACCTTCAGTCTGAAGCCGACATCACTGCTTTCCCCTTCCCACTCTCCTGACAAAGTTGTGATTGATGACATTTCCCTTTGTAAAAGGAATTTAACTGGAATGAAACTTAGAGATGAGAGACTCCTTGATAACTCATCACAACCCCCATTCATGACCATTAAAAGTCCAGTAAACAGAAGATAAATCAGATAGATCAAGCCCTAAAGAATGCTGCTAAGACAGAGACCTTCATGGAAATGGCCTATGGGTAAGTAGCCCCAAAGACTGGATGGCACATGAGATCATTTTTAAAGTTCTTATAGGTATAATTTTCAATCTGAATAAGATGCCATTGAACCATCTTTCCCTGCTCCTTCCTGCTAAATACAAGTAAAAATCCTTAAAAGGTTCAAGAGAGAAACAAAGGGAAACTCTGAAAGGTAATAAGAAAAAGGCAGGCCAATCCATCGTCACAACAATTTACCTCATATTTTCTTCTAAGACTTAGTTTTAGCTTTTATATTAAGTTTTTGATCTGTTTTAAGTTAAATTTTGGGTTTAGTGTGAAGTGGAATGTCCAAATTCATTTTTTTGCATCCGATTATCCCACAGCACTAAAAAATAAGCAACAAAAGAAAAAAATGGATAAACAGGATTTCATCAAAATCAAAAAGATTGTACTTCAAAGGACACTATCAAGAAACTGGATAAGCCGCTGAACAGAAGAAAATATTTGCAAATTATATAGCTGATAAGGGACTTGCACCTAGATTACATAAATAACTCTTACAATTCAATGATAAAGAGACAAATTAACAAATATAAACAAGGAGAGAGTTAGAAGACATTTCGCCAAAGATAAACCAATGGCCAATAAACACAAAAAAGATGCTTAAAATCATTAATCACCAGGAAAATGCAAGTCAAAATCAAAGTGAGATATTATTTCATCTTCAGTAGGATGGATAGAATCAAAAAACCAGAAACAATAGCCAGCGTTGGTAAGGAAGTAGAGAAATCAGAACACTCATATACTGCTGATATAATACAAAATGTTAGTCATGTTGGAGAAAATTCTGATAGTTTCTAAAAAAGTTTGGATGTAATATGACCCTTTGAGATGGCAATTATACTCCTAGGTAAATACTCCACAGAAATTAAAACATTTTCCCACAGAAAAACTTACGTATGAACATTCATAGGAGCATTATTCATAATATTCAAGTCGTAGAAACAACTCAAATGTCAATCAACTGGTGAACAGATAAATAAAATGAATATAGTATACTCATATCATGGAATGCTATTCAGTCATAAACTGAATGAAGTACTGATAATATGTTGTAATATGAATGAACCTTGTAGACATTAAGCTAAGTGACAGAAATTCATCACAAAAGACTAAATACCATATTATTCCATTAATAGGAAATGTGCAGAAGGCAAAGCTATATATAGAGAAAGTAAATTAGTGGTTGATAAAATCGGAATAGAGGATGGGAGAAATGAAAGGATTCTGAGGTGATGGTTAAAGGGTATGGGATTTCTTTTTAAAGCTGTGAGAATGTTCTAGAACTGATTGTGAGGATGCTTGCACAACACTATGAGTATAATAAAAAACTATTGAATTGTCACACCAGTCAGAATGGCTAAAATTAACAACTCAGGAAACAGATGTTGGCAAGGATGCATAGGAAGGGGAACCCTCTTGCACTGTTAGCGGGAGTGCAAACTGGTGCAGCTACTCTGGAAGACAGTAAGGAGGTTCCTCAAAAGGTTAAAAATAGAACTTCCCTATGACCCAGCAATTGCACTATTAGGCATTTACCCAAAGGATATATAGTGATTTGAAGGGGCAGCTGCACTCCAATGTTTATAGCAGCAATGTCCACAATAGCCAAACTACGGAAAGAGCCCAGATGTTTATCAACAGATGAATGGATAAACAAGATGTGGTATATACACATAGTGGAATACTACTCAGCCATCAAAAAGAATGAAATCTTGCCATTTGCAACAACGTGGATAGAACTAGAGGGTATTATGCTAAGCGAAATAAGTCAGTCAGAGATAGACAAATATCATATTATTTCACTCGTGGAATTTAAGAAATAAAGCAGATGAACATAGGGGAAGGGAAGGAAAAATAAAATAAGATGAAAATAGGGAAGGAGGCAAACCATAAGAGATGCTGAACTCTAGGAAAAAAGCTGCGGGTTGCTGGAGGGGAGGTGAGGGCATGGGGTATCTAAGTGATGGGCATCAAGAAGGGCACTTGATGTCATGAGCACAGGGTGCTATATGCAAATGATGAATCACTAAATTCTACCCCTGCAAATAATAATACACTATATGTTAACTAACTTGAATTTAAATTTAGAAAAAAAACTATTGAATTGTGGGATGCCTAGGTGGCTCAGAGGTTAAGCATCTCCTTTAGGTTCAGGTTGTGATCCCAGGGTCCTGGGATCGAGTCCTACGTTTGGCTCCCCCTGTAGGGAGCCTGCTACTCCCTCTGCCTTTAAAAGGTTGTTGCCACAAAGGTGGTAGTAATTTGGGCATGGCTTTTTAGCTGTGGAAGTAGAGAGAATTGGATAGATTCAAATATATTTTGACAGGTGATACAACTTTTTACCTCAAAAATTAAAAATTTAGACTAAAGAATTCTAAATCTTTGCTTCTCTCTGTGTGTCTCCCATGAATAAATAAATCAAATCTTTTTTTAAGAAAACTTTCAATTGTACACTTTAAGTGAATGAATTTAATGGCATGTGAATTATATCTTAATAAAGCTGGTACCAAAAAAGCAGGAATGGCAATGTTAATACCTAATAAAGTCAATTTCAGAAGGAAGAGAATTCACTCTACTTTCAGCTACTGATAAACTTCTTAGATAGAAAATTAGTGAGGATATAGAATATCTGAACTATGCAATCAGCCAACAGCATCTAATTGAAATATATAGACCACTTCACCAAACAATAGCAGAATACATATTTTTTCAAGCCCATGGAACATCTGCCAAAATAAAACATATCCTGGACCATAAAAGGAACCCTAAGTTTAAATAAATCAAAATCACACAAAGTCTGTTCTCTATCACAGTAGAACAAATATGGAAATCAATAACTAGAAAGACAACAGGAAAATTCCTCAATAAGGAAATTAAAGACACACTGCCCAATATTCCATGGTTAAGGAAGATGTCTCAAAAGAAATGTAAAACACATTAAATGGAATTAAAATGATAACAAAATGATCAAATTGTATGGGGTACAATTTGAGCCTGACTGAGGCACAAATGTATAGCAATAGGTGTTATATGAAAAAAAGGAAAGGTATCATCTATAACCTAAGTTCCTACTAACAAAGTAGAAAAAGGAGAGAAAAATAAGCCCAAAGAAAGTAGGAGGAAAAAATACAGATAAGAGCAGAAGCCAATGACATTGAAAATGGGAATATAATAGAGAAAATCAATGCAACAGAAAGCTGGTTCTTCCAAAAAATCAATACAAAACAAAGTCTCTAGCAAGACTGGCAAGACTAAACATAGAGAAGACACAAATCCCCAGTATTAGGGATTAAATAGGCACTCTTACTACAGATCTTGCAGCCTTTAAAAGGTGAATAAGGGAAGGCTATGACCCTATGCTTGTGGAGTTCATTCTGTAATATGTGTGTTACACAGTAAACAAGCAAACAGGTTTAAGAAGCAAGAAATAAATCAGTTAGCAACACTACTATGATAAAAATATCTCAAGGTGATACAAAAAAGTGACCAGATAGTGACTTTAGGTGGAGAAGCCTGGAGAAGCCTCTGCTGTGTTTATGTTTAAGCTAAGAGATAAATGGAGTAAAAGAAACCATCCTGAACATCTCTGGGTGGAAGGACAGCCTTACAGGCAGTGGTGACAGCTCGTGCAAAGGCCCTGGGGCATGGAAGAGTTTGGTTATGTTTTAGGATTAGAAGAAGGTAACTGTGACTGGCATGTGTTGAGCAGAAATAAAAAAGGTCACCAGAGGTCAGATCAGATGAGACTTTCTAGGCCAGGAACAAGGATTTGGGTTTGTTATCTGTTGTGAAGGGGACATTTGGGGGAGTTTTAAGCAAGAAAGTGACTTGGTCCAAACCACGTTTTTAAAAAAATCGGTATGGTTGTTTCTGGAGAATGGAAGGAGAAGAGACAAGAGTGGAGGGAGAGATAGGTTAAAAGGTTGTTGCCACAGAGGTGGTGGTAATTTGGGCATGGCTTTTTAGCTGTGGAAGTAGAGAGAATTGGATAGATTCAAATATATTTTGACAGATGATATAACTTTTTATCTCAAAAATTAAAAATTCAGACTAAGGAATTCTACTAGTATTTTTTTTCTCAGTGCAGACTTGTTAACAATCTAGTAAATTTTCCTGTTTTCCTGTCTACAATTATGTATTTTCTTCACTTCGTCATGATTCATACTGATCCAGTGTCAAAAGAGAAGTAATGTAATAGGTACCACATTTATTATTCCAAAAGAAAAAGTTCTAAAATGCTTGAAAGAACATTTCGATACCAATTTCAGCACTCAATTTAAGCTGAAAAATGCTTGTTTTTACTAAATTTATAAGTTTTTCCAAACATCTGCTTCCTCACAATTGGATTCTTTGGTTTCCATCTCAATTCTCAGATAGCATGTTACCTAGTGAGACAGGCATGACAATCAGTAGAGTGTTTTTTATATCAAAAACCGTTTTTGGTTCTACCATTACCGTTGTCAACTAAGACTCATTTCAGGTTCATCTGTGTGGCATGACCACCTGCATAAATAAAAAGAATAAATAGGACTTAATGGAAAGTATCAAAACTACATGTTTTTTTCTAAGCAGACTCGCAGTTAATTTTAGTTATGCCAAAAAGAACACTCTAAACCTTTTCAAGACAGTCATCAGCAGAATATTTTTGTTTTTGACAGCATGATTTTGTAAGAGATCTGGCTAAAGGCAGAAGTGCTAAAATTCTACAAGCATCACCTTGTCGCACAATAATGTAAGTGTTTCTTAATGGTTCAGTCATGTAACTCTTAGGTCAAGAGTGGAGATTATCTTTACTTCTTTCGGTGTCACATTCAGGCAGGAGAGAGCTGAGAAGATAACAGAGGGCTGAGTATTTATAGCTACATTATCATCTCCTATCTCCTCAAAGTACTAGATACTGTATTGGATGAAGCAACTGGTCTTCCCCAAAGCATGACACAGACTTTTTTATGCTCATAAATCCTGTCAGTTTCTGCCTTTTCATCCATGAAGACAGAGAATGACTTCCCTGGGCTGCATATCAGAGCCAAAAGCTTAATAAACTACCAAGTGACATTCTTATTATGTTTTAAGTGCTTCCCTTACGTTTCCTAATTCAATCATTCTTAACAGGGAAAAATTACTTCCTTAGATGGAAGTTTTAATTAATAGTCAGACCAAAACAAAACTTAGATTTTTTTTTTTTACAGTTTCACAAAGGAAAGTCTTGAAATTGATAGAATTCTGGCTTGCAGATTTTCACTATCACTAAAGAAATTTCAAGAAATTGTTCTTGAGAAGTATCTCAGCAATGAGGCTTCATGTTCCACTGACACTGACAAGACATGTCAGGATGGAAAGAAACATTTGTCTGTGTTGTATATACATATTGGCAATCTGGAACCACGTAGCTAAATTAAAGAAAAATCTCCATTTTATTTTATTTTATTTTATTATTTTTTTAAATCTCCATTTTAAAAAGTGATGTTAACTCTTATATTCCCAGTTCATTAGGAATAAGAAAAATCGGAGACCCTCGGTACTATCATTCTTTTATTTCTTAATTTGATGCATCCATATTTGTCAAAATATTCATGTGTCAGGCACAGGTCTGGGTACTGGGCATACAGCCACTGCAAAGTTCTAGGAATTCTAGCCCTGGCTGCCTCAATGACCTGCTCTCCTGGCATTTTGCCTCTAGAGCCAGCTCCAGCACACTTCCCCAGCTCTCTCCCAAACCATGGCTTTGCTTTGACTACTTTCTCTCAGATCCCCCCACAGCTGGCTCCTTTTTGTTACCCAAATCTCAACTCAAATATCACATCTTCACAGAGAGCTTCCTTGATCACGTTATTAAAATGTGTGAAATGGATGAAGGGGAGTGGAGGTACAGGCTTCCAGTTTTGGAATGAATAAGTCACGGGGATAAAAGGTACAGCATGGGGAATAGAGTCTGTGGTATTGTAATGGTGTTGTGTGGTGACAGATGGTAGCTACACTTGTGGTGAGCGTAGCATAAAATATAGAGTTGTCTAGCCACTATGTTGTGCGCCTGAAACTAACGTTGTGTGTCAACTTATACTTCAATTAAAAGTAAATTTTTTGGGAGCCTAGGTGGCTCAGTGGTTGAGCATCTGCCTTCAGCTCAGGGCGTGAACCCCGAGATCCTGGGATGGAGTCTCGTATTAGGCTCCCCACAGGGAGTCTGCTTCTCCCTCTGCTTATGTCTCTGCCTCTCTCCAGTGTGACTCTCATGAATAAATAAATTAAAAATCTTAAAAAATAAATTTATTTTAAAAAATAAATAAAAATAAGAAGGAATTCCACAAACTAAAGATAGTAAAATGTGCCCCCTTTCACATCACATTTTCAAGTTATTTATTTATTAATTGAAATTGCTGTGTGTCATTATTACTTGATTACTATATATGTCTTCCACACTAAATGCAAGCTCTATAACAGAAGGGACCTTGTCTGTCTTGTTCACTATAGCATCCCCAGCACCTGGAATAGTGTCTGAGATAATAGGCACTCTGTACATAGTTATTAAATGAGTGAAATGAATATTATTGCTACTGTACATTTCTTTTGCCCAGGCTGGCCCCTTGGAGTGCTCTTTCTCAATATACGTGTGATTCTTCTATCATTCCAGAAAAACAAAATTGGAAAGAATCACACGCATTGAAGAGGAAAGACTTGCATTGCTTGGATCAGGGTCACCATAAGATGAAGATCTTCTTCAATTCTCCTTCTAAACTTTGTATTACCAAACATTTTTCCTGAAAATTTTAATTCAAATATTATGCTACATGGAAGTTTTCATTTTCCTAGGCAGAATTATACATTTCCTGTTAGATACCCTATAGCATACCATATCTACCTGCAGAGCAAAGCCTATGTGATGGTGACAATGAAGTGAGAAAATGGTAAATTTCTAATTTACTACTTTGAAGGAGATGTGCTTACTAGAAGGAGTCATTAAAACTATACAGCAGGAAGACTGTTTTCAGATCTGTCACCGAAAGTAAGTGACTGTTTCCATCAAAGAGAATCAGAAGTTCCATCACTTTTAACATAAAGTGCAGATCGCTTAGCCCAAAGAGGAAATACTGTAAGAATATTTAAGTTAAAAAGATAGAGTCATGGCATCATTTCTAGAGTTTAAAAGCGACACTGGCTAGATATGATGCCAAAAAGCATGAGAACCAAAAAAAAAAAAAAAAAAAAAAAGGATAAATTTGGCTTCATCAAAATTTAAAACTTTGTTAGTCAAAGGAAATTGCCAAGAAAGTTTAAAATCAACTTACGGAATGGGAGAAGGAATTTATGAATCATATCTGATAAGGGTCTAGTATCCAGAATATATAAAGAACTCTTGCAACTCAACAACAAAAATACAGACAACCTAAATCATAAAATGGGCAAATGACCAGAATGGAAGTTTCTCCAAAGAAGCTATACAAATGGCCAATAAGCATACAAAAAGATGCTCAACATCATTAGTCACTAGGAAAATGCAAATCAAAACCACAATGAGGAGCCACTTCACACTTACTAGGGTGTCTTATAAATTTTTTAATGGAAAATAAATGTTGGCAAGGATGTAGAAAAACTGGAACCCTTATGCATTGCCGGTAGAAATATAAAATATTGCAGTCACTGTGGAAAACAGTTTTACAATTCTTCAAAAGTTAAACTTGGAATTAACAATTGTTCTCCTAACCATATATGTATATATGTATATACCTTCAAAAGAATCAAAAGCAGGGACTCAAACTAATACTTATATACTCATGTTCATAGCAGCACTATTCGTAATAGCTGAAAGATGGAAATAGCCTAAATGTCCATCAATGGATGAGTGAATAAACAGGTTATGATACAAACATGTAATTGAATATTATCCATCCATAAAAGAATGAAGTTCTGATACATGCTAAAATAACTCTTGAACCTCCAAGACATCATGCTAAGGAAAAGAAGTCAGACACAAATGATCACACACTGTATGATTTATTTATATGAAATCTCAAAAAAAAAAATCCACAGATCAAAATGTGGCTTGGTAGTTGCAAGCAGCATGGAGAAATAAAGAACAGAGAAACCAGCTAATCAGGAAGGGTCTTACTTTGGGTCGGTGGACATGCTTTAGAACCAGATTGAGGTGGTGATTGCTACAAGATGAATGTACTAAATGCCTCTGAAATGTTCACTTTAAAATGGTTAATTTTAAATTATGTGAATTTTGCCTCATCTTTTAAGAAAGACACAGGCAACCAGCATTTAGAATATATGAGTGAGACTAAGTAGAAATCAGTTGGTTCAAACTCATTACTTAAGACCTGTACATCAAGACTTTGATGTTAAAATGGCTCTTCTCTCAGTGGCATAGAGACCAATGTCCAAACCAAACCCAAATTGGGCGAAAAAAATATTGACCTTACAGTAATCCCAAACCCCAAATTGGGCAAAGAAATTACTGGTCTTACATTCCTTACCAACACCACCCTCCCCAGCTTTCTGATTTGTTGAAAGACCGCAGGGAAGAGGAAACATTTCAGAAATATTAAGGCAGGAGGAACCCAGATTGAAAGTATGTCACTATTCTAGAGGGAGCACTTTCACAGGTGAAGAGCTATAGTCTGAGGTCAGTAAAGAAAGAGCCCTGGTGATGAGCATCTCATACTTCATGGGCTCAGAAAGGCAGAAAGCCAAATAGAAACAGGCTGAGAAGTTTCTTTTATAATCTATAAATATTATATATAATATAAAAATATTATATTTATTATATATAATATATATTATATAATATAAATATATAAAATTATGTAGTGTATCTATATGTAAAGTATGTAGTATATATACTACATATATATATACTATGCGTAAGTTTTTTATGCATAAGGTTTTTATGTCCTATATATACTTAAATAAGTTCATAAGTATCATGATGTCATTATGAAGGAGGAGGAATTAGTCTTCAGGACATCTGATGTGCTGTGATGTCCATTATTGCTTCTATCTTAGAGCACTGTGGTTAAGTTCCTGTCTCCTATTTACATGATAACTTTAGGTCTGGTGACGTTCTCCTGCCCTTGTTCCGTGCCTAAAGATCTAGGAATTGATCTTCTGTATTTGGCACAGTAATAAGACAAAGGAAATCCTATGGAAGCCATCTGTGGCCCACCTGCATGAACACTTCACTTAGCCATTTTTTCCCTGGGATCTTGCCAAGTTTACAAGATGCTAATTAAGAATACACGCTCCCCTACTTCCCTTCTTTTCCTTTTTCCTTACCTCTTTTTTATTTCCCATCCTGTAGATATAATTGCATTACAAAAATTCAAATAACAAAATAGGAAACTACAGTAGATATAGAAGCTATAATCAGAGATGTAATTGAAGAAAATGCACCAGATAAAAATGCAGTGGCAAATCTTCAAGGAACTTTTATCTCAAATCCTCATCCCTTGGCCTCATCCAGGTTACTTATTTTTAATTCCAAAGATTAAAAAAAAGAAGAAGAAGATGGTCTAGTAATCATGGGAAAAAAAGTAAAAAGGAAGGGAATAAAATAATTCTTATTTTTCTTATATTTCTCAGTGCAAGACTAAGTGCCAGATCATAAAAGGTTCGTAGAATTTTCAGAAAACAGGCTGGGAACTAAGAATTTTAAATAACCAATTTATTTTTTATTTTTTATTTTTATTTATTTTTTATTTAATCTATTAAAGCCAAAAGAAAAAGACCCCAGTTCACCCATTTTTCCCACCCTCTACCCTTCATGTCTGGCAACCACCTATCTTTTCTCTGTATCTATGAGCTTGGTTTATTGTTGTTGTTGATTTTTGACATATGAGAGAGATCATACAATATTCGTCTTTCTCTGACTTATAGCATTCGCATAATGCCCTCAAGGTCCAAATGCAAATAGCAAGATTTCATTCTTACGTATGGCTGAATAATATTCTCCTATATACATATAATACATATATATATATATGCATGTGTGTATACATATATGTATATATGTGTGTGTACATATGTAATGGCTTTATTCATCCATCAATGGTCACTTAGGTTGTTCCTATGTTTTGGCCATTTTAAAAAGGCTGCTATGAACACAGGGGTGAATATATATCCTTTTGAGTTGATGTTTTCTTTTTTTTTTTTTTTTGAGTTAATGTTTTCTATAAGAAAACACTTATTTTCTTCATATAAATGCCCATAAGTAGTATTGCTGGATCATAGGGTAGTTCTACTTTTCATTCTTTGAGGACCCACCATACTGTTTTCCATAGTGACTGCACCAATTTACATTCTCACCAACAGTGCATGGGGCTTCCTTTTTTCCACATCCTTACCAATATTGATTTCTTGTCTTTTTGATAACAGCAATTGTAACAGGTGTGAGGTGATATCTTATTGTGGTTTTGATTTGCTTTTCACTGATAATTGACAATGTGGAGAATCTTTTCATGTATCCAGTGGCCTTCTCTATGTCTTCTTTGGAAAAAGGTCTACTCAGAACTTCTGCAGGTTTTTTTAAATTGGATTGTTTGCCTTTTTTGTTTTTGCTATTGAATTAAATGAGTTCTTTATATATTTTGGATATGAGTCCTTCATCAGATATATGACTTACAATTATTTTCTCCCACTCAGTAAATTTCCTTTTTATTTTGTTGATGATTTTGTTTGCAGTGCAGAATTCTTTTAGTTTGATGTAATCTCACTTATTATTTCTAATTTTGCTGCTTTTGCTTAGCTTCAAATTTAAAGATTCATTACCAGGTCCTATGTCAAGGATATCACCTTTTGTATTTTCTTCTAGTTTTATGGTTTCAGGTCTTATATGTAAGTCTCTAACCTATTTTGAGTTAATTTTTGTGTATGGTGTAAGATAACTGGTTCATTCTTTGGTATCTGGTTGTCCAATTTTCCCAACACCATTTATTGAAGAGACTGTCTTTTTCCCCATCCTTTGCTCTTTTGACGTGGATTGGTTTTATATATATATATGTATATATACACATATATATTTTTTATTGCTTCTAGGCTCTCCATTCCATTCTATTGATCTGTGTGTCTGCTTTTATGCCAATACTACACAGTCTTGATTATTATAACTTTGTAATATAGTTTGATATCAAGGCATATGATGCCTCCAGTTTCGTTCTTTCTCAAGATTGCTTTGGCTATTGCAGTCTTTTGTGGTTTATACAAATTTCATTATTCAATCTATTTCTTTGAAAAATACCACTGAAACTTTGATAGTAATTACATACATTTGTATATTGCCTTGACTAGTATGGACATTTTAACAATCTTAATTATTTGTTAATATTAATTTTTAATTCAGAAGTACAGAATATCTTTCCAATTATTTGTGTCTTTATCAATTTCTTTCATTAATGTCTTATAGTTTTCAATATACAGGTTTTTCATCTCCTTGCTTGACTTTATATCTAGGTTTTTTTTATTCTTTTTTCTGCAATTATAAACGGAATTGTTTTTGTAATTTCCGTTTCTGATCATTTGTTATTAGTGTATAAAAACACAGTAGATTTTGAGTATTGATTTGTATGCTGCAACTTTACTGATTTATTAGTCCTAATAGTTTTTTTTTTTGTGGAGTCTTTAAGGTTTCCTATTATATAGATATGTATATTACATATATAACTATAATTATATAACATGTCATCAGCACTTTTTTTTTTACTTCTTTCTTTTTGATTCTGCCAGTTTTACTTCTTTCTTTTCAATTTGGATGCTTTTTATTTCTCTTTCTTTTTTTTTTTCCTAATTGCTTTGACTAGGACTTCCAATAATGTATTCAATAAAAGTAGTAAGAGTGCACATCGTTCTGTTGTTATTTATTTTAAAGGGAGAGCTTTCAGCTATTCACTGTTGAGTGTGATGTTTATCTTGGACTTATATATGGCCTTTATTATATTGGGATACATTTCCTCTACAGTAGTTTTATTGAAAATTTTTATCATAAATGGGGATGCCTGGGTGGCTCATCAGTTGAGCATCTGCCTTTGGCTCAGGGCGTGATCCCAGAGTCCCAGGATCCAGTCCTACATCAGGCTTCCTGCATGGAGCCTGCTTCTCCCTCTGCCTGTGTCTCTGCCTCTCTCTCACATTCTCTCTCTGTGTCTCTCATGAATAAATAAATAAAATCTTTTAAAAAGTTTTTTATCATAAATGGGTGTTAAATTTTATCAAATGCTTTTTCTGCATTGATTGAAATGATTGTATAATTGTTACTTGTCCTTTCGTTAATGTGGTGTTGTCACATTGATTGACAGATGTTGAATAATCCTTGCATCCCTGGAAAAATCCTACTTTATGGTATATGATCTTTTTAATGTATAGTTGAATTTGGTTTGCTAAAATTTTGTTGAGGATTTTTGCATCTATGTCACAGATTATGCTAACCTCATAAAATGTGTTTGGAAGAAACCCCTCCACTTGTATTTTTGGAAGAGTTTGAGAAGGAGTGGTATTAATTCTTTTTTGAATGTTTGGGAGAATTCATCAATAAAGCCATCTGGTCCTGACCTGCTATTTGTTGGAAGATTTCAATTACTGATTAAAATTTCTTGCTAATAGTTGGTCTGTTTAGATGTTCTATCATTTTGATTCAGTTTTAGAAGGTTATATATTTCTAGGAATTTATTCATTTCTTCTAGGTCATCCAGTTTGTTGGCATATAGTTTATAGTAGTCTCTTATTTATGGTCCTTCATATTTCTTTTTATTAAGATTTTATTTATTTGAGACAGAGATAGAGAGAGAGAGAGCAGGAGGCAAGGAGAGAGAAGCAGAGTCCCCACTGAACAGGAACAGAGATGCTGAGGATTCCATGATCCTGGGATTGTAACCTGAGCTAAAGGCAGATACTTAACTGACTGAGCCACCCAGGCACCGCAGTCCTTTATATTTCTGTGGTATTAGTTGTAACATCTCCTCTTTCATTTTTGATTTTATTTATTTGAGTCCTCTCTATTTTTTCTTGGTAATTCTAGCTAAATGTTTGTCAATTTTGTTTATCTTTTCAAAGAACCAGATCCTTGTTTCCTTGATCAATTATCTGTTTAATCTCAGTTTTATTTCTGATCTAATCTTTGTTATTTCCTTTTAAATTTGGGCTGTGTTCTTCTTATTCTAGTTCCTTGAAGTGTAAAGTTAGATTTTCTTTCTTTGAGATTACTCTGATTTTTTTGAAGCAGGCATTTATCACTACATATTTCCCTCTAAGAACTGTTTTGTTGTATCTCATAAATTTTGGTATGTTACATTTTCATTTTCATTTGATTCAAGGTGTTTTTTGATTAAAAAAAACATTTTCATTTTTCATTTGATTCAAGAAGTCTTTTGACTTCTTCTTTAACCCATTGGCTGTTCAGTAATTTTTACATATTTATGTAAATTGTAATTTGTAAATATGTAATTTTTACATATTTGTGAATTTTCCAGTTTTCTTCCCTCTAGCCTTATACCCTTGTCGTTGGAAATGATTCTTGGTATGATTTCAATCTTCTTATATTTATTGAGACTTGTTTTGTGAACTAATGTGATCTGTCCTGGAGAATGTTTCACATGTATTTGAAAAGAATGTATATTTTACTCTTTTTGGACAAAATGTTCTGTATGTATCTTTGAATTCCATTTAGTTTAATGTGTCATAAATCCAGTTTTTTCATATTGATTTTTTATCTGGATGATCTCTCTAGTGATGTAAAAGGGGTATTGAAGTCACCTACTACTATTATATTGCTGTTAATTTCTCCCTTTAGGTCTATTAGTATTGCTTTATTTAATTAGATGTTTTTATGTTGAGTACATAAATATTTATAGTTCTCATATCCTCTTATTGAATTGACCCCTTATCATTATTTAAGATGCTTCTTTGTTCCCTATTACAGTCTTTGTTTTAAAATCTATTTTGTCTGATATAGGGATAGCTACTCCAGCTTCCTTTTGGTTTCCATTTGCATGAACATCTTTTTCCATCCTTTCATTTCTAAAAGTTAAAGTGACTACTTTATGTGCAACCTGACATCTAAAGTGTGTCTTTTATAGGCAGCATTTGGATGAATCTTGTTTTATACATTCAGCCACTCTATGTCTTTTGAGTCAAGAAAGAAGCCAGTTCTCTGTTTAATCAACTTTTTTTCGTAAGTTATCTGGCTTTTCCCTCTGATTGTTTTTAAGATGGCATTGCTTTTGGTGTTTTGTTATGTCATTATGATGTACTTACTTGAGCATCTCTTCGAAAGGCGGTATCGTATAGTGGCTAAGAGCATGAACTCAGGACCCAAATTGCTCGTATAAATTCCCCATTATGAAAACTTGGGCATTTTATTTAAGGTTTCTGTGCCTCAATTAGCTCGTATGTTGTGAGGATAAAGTATATATATATATATATATATATATATATATATATATATATATACACACACACACATATTGTTTAGAATTCTGTCTGGCTTGTGTTGAACACTTTTTGTTTGTTTTAATCCTTTTTTTCTTGCTTATGACTTATTAAATTTCCTGGATCAGAGATTCACTTAGGAAATGTGTCTTTCCACATTTATACATTCAAATATTTCTGCTTCCTCATTCTTTCTGTTATATCCTGCAACATTGACTAGACTTTGTTAAAGCATTTCATTCTATCATACAAGTCTCTTCATGTCTTATTTTTTTTCAGATAGTTTTTCCAGTTTGCTAATTTTTTTCTACAACTATTTCTAATTCACTGATTAGCTCTTTCAGTTTCTTTTTTTCTTTTTTTTCTTTCTTTTTTTTTTTAGAAAAAGATTTTACCCACTTATTCATGAGAGACACAGAGAGAGAGAGAAGCACAGACACAGACAGAGGGAGAAGCAGGCTCCATGCCGGGAGCCCAACATGGAACTCAATCCCAGGTCTCCAGGATCACACCCTGGGCTGAAAGCAGTGCTAAACCGCTGAGCCACCCGGGCTGCTGCTCTTTCAGTTTCTAATTTCATTTCTAGGGTCTCTGTTACTTTATCTACCTAATCTCTAGGATTCTGGTAATTTCTCTTTTTAGTCATACTTTTATACTATCTTTTTTAAAAGACTTGTTAAACATATTACTTTATTTTTATCAGCTAATTCTAACATCTGGCGATTAAATATCTGATCCTATGGATTTTTCTTTAATATGACTTTCACTCAGATAGCTTGGATTCTCCTATGTCTAGAGATACTTCCTGGAATGTCAGCTATGGGAATTCCCTGTGATTGGTTAACTGCATTTCTCCAGAGAAGATTTACTTTTGCTTCCTTTGGGTTTGGTTAAGGCCTGAGATTAAGATTCATTATTAAGTGCTGCCTTGACATCTGAAACCTGGAGGGCCTCAAATGGCCTAAGCACAACTCTCCTTCCCTACTCTACTCCTTTGGGTAAGGCCTTCCCGCCAAACAATCTTACTTATCATGGAGACCACGCACAGTGCCTGTTTATCTCTGAATAGCAAGTTTTAGTTTCTCGCCAGGTTACATGATTATGCAAACAGGCCAATCACACCCTCCCTCAGGAATCAGAAGTCACTCTAGCCTCTTAATACTACAGAGATTGACACTCACAGCCCTTGTTTTCCACTCTGTTTGCAAGTGCAACAGTGTGACCTGGTATGACACAGTATCCACCTTCCCCTAGGCTGGGAGTGTATATGATTAATAAATTGCCATCCCTCTTCTCTGTCCAGCGTTGGGTGGCCATATTCAGCCATACTCATGTCCCTAGAGCAGGAAACTCTCCCTCACCAATAGGATGAAGAGAAGGCATGAAAACATAGAGCTCTGAGGTCATTACCAACATATTACACTTCAACTCAGTTTCTATCTTGATAGTTTGGATACCCAATTATAATGTAAATTCAGGCCTTAACCCCAAGTAAGTGCAAAGCACAGTTTATACCCTTCTCTAAGTAGTTTTTTTTTTTTTTTTTCTCATTCATTCTTTTTCTTCTTTACCCAAAGACAAGAAATATACCCACCATCTCTCTAGAGAGTGTTTTTGCTTTCTATGGGGCTGTGGGGCTGGAGAGTCCTTTAGCAATTCTCTGTAGGTGAACTTCTCCAATTTGACTTTTAGCCCTGGTTTATTTCCTACCCTTACACATAAATCCACTCAAGCCACCCTCAAATGAAACATTAATGCTTCTGCTTATTTACTATATAGTTTCTCCCTCTCTTCTCCTTTCTACAGAATTTAATTTTTCTGTAATTTTATTATTTTTTAATTTTGATTGCACTATAGCAAAATTTAATTCTTGCTCCATCATTTATTAAAAATCTGCTTATGGAGTACCTGGGTGGCTCAGTCAGTTAAACATCAGACTCCTGGTTTCAGCTCAGGTCATGATCTCATGGGTCCTGAGACTGCGCTCGGCATTAGGCTCTGCAATCAACACAGAGTCTGATGGAATTCTCTCTTTCCCTCTCCCTCTGCCCTTTCTCCCACTCACTCACACAAACACTCTCTCTCTCTCATAAATAAGTAAACAAAGCTTTAGAAAATTACTTTAAAAAATATTTTTGCTCATATATATTATACAGATGCACTCTTTTTTTATTATACAAGAAGTTTTCTAAACATTACTCTCTCTCTCTCCCTCTTCCCTATTTCCTCTCTCTCTCCCCTACTTCTCTCTCTTTCTCAATCTTTTTCTCTCTCACACATATGCATGCACACACACACACACACAATATAAAACTTGAACTTCTCTGCATGTCATTATGTGTTCCTCAAGCATGTGATTATATTGGCTTCACAGCATTTAAGCATAGAAATGTAGATAATTTAGCTAATTTCTATTTTCAGACATTAAGATTTCACAAATCTTACTGTTTTTACAGTTCTAAACAGTGCCACAACTAATATCCTTGTATAAGAAAATCTTTGTATCTTTGATTATTTCCTTAGAATAGATTCTTGGATGTGTTATTATCCTGACAAAGGGTATGAACTCTTTTAGGGCTCTTGATGGATTTTACCAAATTGCTTTCTAGAAAGGTTGTAGCAATTTGCAATTCACTGCAGTATGTGATAGGTGAAAAGTGCTGTCTGTTCGGTGATTTAATGTGCGTTTCCTGATTACTCATGAGGTTAGACACTAACTGGATGTACTATATGTTTAACCAATTCCCTTGTAAGCATATCAGGTGATTTTAATTATCCTGTTTGAAGCTTTGTTCTTTACTCAAAATATTGGTGAATCTTCCTCTAAGCATAACACTGTGTTAGAACTAAGGATTAGCTCAACAGCCCAACATACTTCAATACCCATGGAATAACTGGCATACAAGGGAACAATTATGTAATGATGCAAGGAAATGTAGCGGCAAATGAAGGCTTCTGCTCAGCAAACCCACTGCTGTATAAAAGCAAAGATCCTTATTTCACTGTTTTGAATAATCAAAATGAGGCTTAATATAATTTCATGCTTTCTATTGAGAAGGAAAATACCATATTGAAATCTGACTTTAAATGATTTTTAATTTGGCTATTTTACAGCTAATATTGTTCTTCCACCCCAGGGGTATTTTGAAACCATTCAACATGTCTATTTTCTGTACCAACATCTTGCTCAAACCCACTGCTTGTTTCCATTATCTCTGGGAAGAGATCTGCTAATTGTCACCTAAAGGAATTCTGAGATATTATTTAACAAACTATTACAATTTAATACAATGATACTAAAACCATTGGCTTTTCTCTTAGTTTTATAAATCACATTCTTATGAAATTAACTCTTTCCTTCTAAAAATATTCTTTTCATGTGAAACATCCCTTGGAACAATCATTTGTCTTGTTCTTATATTATTATCCATAACAATTTCTCATCTTAATAAGGGCCACTCATGTGGATATCTCAATGAAATTCTGTGAAATCTCCACCAAGATGCTTTTTTTAAATCCCAGATAAAAAAGCTTTACATCTCTTCATTCCCTTGATATCCAGAGACAGAGGGTCAGTTGACCATGGATGCTGCAGGCGAGAATAAAAACATGTGTATGCATCTCATTTGCACCAGAGGACAAAAGAGAAATATATATTTTTCCATTTGAAATAATACAACTAGGTAAAATCTAATGCAGGGGAAAAGTAGACTGTGTATCAAGCAGCTCTTTTATTGAGAGAATAATTTTTGTTTTATTATGAAAAATTTTACACTATTTTCTAGGTGCATGGGCTTCATGAAGGGTCTCTTAGCATTGTAGGTTGCCAGAACTAAGAAGTGTTTTGTATAATCTACGTTGCTGCAGGCCTAATCCTGGTAGATGAGATGGGCTATTGAGGACATCATTTTGGAAATTTTAAAGAAAGATGTATCTTTATTGAAAAGGGGAGAGAGGGGTGCCTGGGTGGCTCAATTGAATAAGTGTCTGACTCTTAATTTTGGCTCAGGTCATGATCTCAGAGTCGTGAGATTGAGCCCCATGTTGGACTCTGTGCTAGGTGTGGAACCTGCAAAAGGTTCTCTCTCTCCCTCTCCCTCTGCCTCTCCCCCTCTCAAATAAATAAATCTTTTTTACAAAAAAAGAAAAAAAAAGAGAAGAAAGAGAGGGAGGGAAAGAAAGAAAGAAGGGAGAAATCTACAGAGTGGCGAGGCAATGAACTGTTTTCAGCTGGTTTTTTCTGTCCATCTGTAGTCAGCTTTGCTGATCTTGACTGGTCTCCTCCAGCATGCTAGCTTGAGCTTGCTCTCATGGTAAGAGCACAGCTCAAGAGGAAGAAGGAGGAGGAGGAGGAGGAGGAGGAGGAGGAAAAGGAGGAGAATAGGTATATGCAAACCTCTCAAGTCCTAAGCTTGAAACTAGCATGCTGGAGTCTCTGCCGTTTTCTAGTGTCCAAGCAAATTCCATTATCCATCCAGACTTAAGAAATAGGGAGAGGGACTCCACCTCCTGATGGGAAAACTTGCAAAGTTGTGTTTCAAAGGGGATGGATAACAGAAGAATAAAGAATTAGGGCTATTTTTGAAATTCATCTACCAAAATGATAACAATTGTCTACTATAAAGTTGCATATATTATACCTCCCAATTTTACCTTAAGTTTATCATCTCCTACAATATAATTTCAATAATAATAAATTATGCTATATTTACCTCCAAATCTATTACATAAATAACTTTATTGATAAGGATCTTCTGGGTCATATATATAGCTAGATCATTCCCTTAATATCTATATAAGGTTTAATAAATTAATGCATCATTACTTAAGCATTTCCCTATTGATGAAAATGGCCAAGGCTTGGAGTGTCTTATTTCCTTCCACTGATACTCCTTTGGCCAAAACTCTGTCATATAGCCTCCATCAAAGTACAAGGGAAGCTGGGAAATGTAGTTTTCTTATGTGCTCAGGACTAGGAACAATGCTGATGAACATTTACTTAGCTTGTGTTTCTGATGATATATTTTCTGTATGTGATATTTCTATTATTATTTGAAAATGCTGTAAGATTCAAAAGGGAACAAATCTTGCATAATGCCAGATCTTTTAAAATTGTAAAAATAAGCAAATGCTCCCTTCCTATCCCATCCCAACTCTAGAGGTAAACAGTGTTAACAATTTAGAGCTTATCCTAGTTTGTTTGTGAAACACACATCTATTTATCAAGTATCTATCTGTTTATCTATGTCAGTTACACATATACATGTTAGGACAGTGTTGTGTTCCTCCCCCCCTCCAAATTCATATGTTGAAATCCTAAAGCAGTCTCAAAATGTGAGTCCTATGTCTATCTCCAATTAAAGTAAAATGAGGTCATTTGAGTAGGCCCTAATGCAATATGATTGGCGCCCTTATGAGGAGGGGAATTTGGCCAAAGACATGCACAGAAGGAATGCCACGTGCAGACACAGGGAGAAGGAGGCATTTATAAGCCAAGGAGAGAGGCCGCAGAAGAAGCCAATCCTGCTGACACCTTGATTTCAGATTCTTAGTCTCCAGAACTGGGAGAAAATAAACTTCTGCTGTTTAAGCCCTCCAGGCTGTGGTACTTTGTTATGGCAGCCCTAGGAGACAAATACACTCTACATAATTGCACATAAATTATATGCTTTCAAACTCCTTCACATTCCCCATTGTACATAAACCTCCTCCCATTCCACTTTTTTTTTTGGCTGCAAATAAATCTTTTTAAGTTTTTGCCTATATTTTTTTTAAAAGCAGTGATTTTTCATTTACATTTTCTCAGTTTCAAGTGAAGAATATAGAATTTTTTTTCACGTTACTATTTGCTTATTTGCATTTTTCCTTCTGTAAGTTGACTATTTGTGCCATTTATCTATCTTTAAAATCATCTTGTTCCCTTTATTTCTAATGTGAAGGAATCTGCGTGTTATGGATAACGACACTCTGTTGTATAAGTTGCAAAGATTTTTCTCCCGAGCTATCATTTGTATTTTGACTTGGTTTATGGGAACACTTTGATTTATAGATGCTTTACATTTTTCTCTTTCTTTGTGAGCTTCCATTCATACTATGCTGATTGTTGTGGGATAGAGCATGATAAGCAAGTCAGAATCTCCTGTCCTCAGGAAGATTATAGTCTCTTGGTTAGTTGAGACAGGTACATAAACATGCAGAATACAAGCAGCATATTAAGACATCATGAAAGAACAAAGACTCAAGCTGGGACAAGAAGGAGAAGAAAGAGTTTACAAAGAGAGCATTCATGGAGCATCTTGAAACATGAGGTGAACCAAAAAAGCATGTCTACCTAGTCCATGAGACCTGTTTATGAAAGCCTCCCACCCACAGTTTCTGAAATAGCAGCCTTACACGTATTCCTTTCTTTGTTTGACTGTTGATGTTTAAGAGTAGCAGGTGGGGGTGAGGTGTGGAAATAGTAGGCAAGAGAGAGACGGAAAGAAAATTAATCTTTCCTTAAGGCTTCGAGGAAAAGCTCAGAGCAGAGCAGGTTCAGCAAGGTGGCAGGGCCCCTGACATCTGGGCTGGCATCTGGGCTCCATCTCCTACCCAGGAAAGTGATGAACTGTCAGCTGTCGCCAATTCTTTTTTTTTTATTAATTAATTAATTTATTTATTTATTCATGAGAGACACACAGAGAGAGAAGCAGAAACGTAGGCAGAGGGAGAAGCAGGCTCCATGCAGGGAGCCCGATGTGGGACTTGATCCCAGGAACCCAGGATCACTCCCTGGGCTGAAGGCAGACGCTCAACCACTGAGCCTCCTGGGCGTCCCTCACCAATTCAGAATGACACCCTGGGCCTTGTGGCACAGCTCAGGACCAGCCAGGGTATTAAGTGCTCACATGTCCATGTGCTCTGAAGACACCGAGAGTCATATTTGGCCATGCCTATGAGAAAGCAGCTTCCCATATTGAGGAGGGTGCGTGTGCAGAGGCGCTCTACCTGCGCAGGAATCCTGGCTAGCACTTTCCTACTCTGGGGCTTCCCTACTTGGTGACTTTACCTCTCTCTTCTCTGATGAATTGAGATTAATAATACAGCCTACCTCATGGGGTAAGAAGCTAAGTGGGACAATATATATAAGGAGTTTCAATCAGTGCCTATGCTAAGGGCTCAATATACACCAGAACTATTATCTTACAAGCTTTGTCAATCTCCCCAACAAAAAGTATATTTGTATTTTTATTAGCATCCTTGTTGTACAGATAGGGAAACAGAGTGTCAAAAGATGGACCTACCCCCCCCCCCCCCCGAAGCTTGGCAGATAGCACAACTTGTGTGTAGACGAAGGATGGCAGATCCCAGAACAAGGGTTCATAATCCCCACACTGTGGTCTCCCCCACCAGAAAGCACATACCAGCCAAGATGTCTAGAAGCATTTTTTTCTACTCCCTTGGCAGAAATTGTTGCTTGCATTGGGGTAGTTTCAAGGTAAGGAGAGCAAAGCCAAACAGCGTCATCTAAAGAAGAAGGGGCAAAAGAACTTTTCTCTAGTATATTCCTCCAGGCTCATTTAATTATCCAGATAAACGAAACCTTAGACCTACCTTTATTTGGGGCCCATAGACCAAATCTAAGGGCAAACTTCCTTGCTGAAGTTGTCTCGATGTGATCTTTCTTGGCCTGTAGCAGGAGACCAACATTCCTCCAAACGGCCACGGAGCAAGCACTGATGCCCGTTGGAACTGGACCCCTCAGAAGGCAGCCAACAAAGAAGCGGCCAACAAGGTCGACAGTTTTCCTCTCTGTACAATTCTTTTCCTGTCTGATCACTTGGCAATGGGAATCATTTAATCTGATTTGTAGTCTCTACATCCTGCCAGGACCTCACATTCTCAAAATATTTTAGAAAGGAAATTTAAAACACTGCCTATAAAGTAGAATACCTACTTAAGATATTCTTTAAAAAAAAAAAAGATTGTATTTATTTATTTGACAGAGAGCGAGAGAGAGAACAAGCAGGGGGAGGGGCAGAGGGAGAGGGAGAAGCAGACTCCTCACTGAGGAGGGAGTGCCACATGGGGCTTGATCTAAGGACCCTGGGATCATGACCTGGACCCTGGGATCATTACCTGAGCCAAAGGCAGACGCTTAACTGATTGAGCCACCCAGGCACCCCTACTTAAGATATTCTTAACAGAAGAGCTGCTGTATTAAAAGGGAGTTCTCAGCCAAGATGGTGGAGAGCTGCACATGGCCTTGAAACTCCCATGGCAAGAGTCAACTCAACTTCAAAGAAGGAAGAATCGCAGGCAGCTCAGGAGACTTTTGACACAGCCATCAAGAGACATTGCAGAAAGAGACTATCTGCCATTCCCATTCCCCCTCAAAAAAAAAAAAAAAAAAAAAAAAAAAAAGCCCAGGCATGAAGGAAAAAGATTTCAAATGTATCCCCAAATGCAGAAGGACATTCAATGCCTCACCATAGCTTCAGCCAACTCTTCCTCACATTCTAAAATTGAATACAACTGGGCTTTCAATTAGAACAAGTGGTTACTTTATGTGGGGACATTTTAAGTTAGTGTTATTTTTTAGACTCCCTTGTTGGATTTTCAAGTCCCAACACTGAGATGAAAAAGATATTTTGCAGTTCCTTTACTTCTTCCAACTTCTTGAAGCCCAAAGATCCTGAATAAACCACTGAGCATGAAGCCAGGTCTATTACAAACGCCACATCCTTGGCTTTAAACACACCTTTGCCACCTTGGAGCCGTTGTTCAGTGCTCAGGAGTCTAGGTCTTCAAATCAGGGATGCTCTGTCCAACAGTGTACAGTAAATGTCATTACATCTATGTGTCTCCACATCTGCATCTATAGATCCTGAAAAAAAAATTCAGATGGACAACAGATGATGAAATCATAATATATTTATTAAAGGAATGCTCTTTAATAGGCATGTTTCCACTCTTTCAAACTAATGTCATAGAAAGAATAAAATCTGTTCCCCCCACACACACACACACACACACTGTTAAGGAGAAATTTTCAGTCTTACTAGGACAATTTTTAGGTTTTAGTAATTAGAGCTGAACTATACAACTGGACCAATAGACTTGCAGTGCATACTCTGTTTACTGGAGAGGCAACAAAAGACTGAGACATAAAGTGCAGGAAACTGCCCTGTTCAAATCCTGGCTCTGCTGCTTCCTGTGATTATGAACTTGTTAGAATTATTTTGTCAACACACAGTGAAGAGAAAGCTGTTTAGATTTATTTGAACTCAATTCAACTAAACAAATAATTACCGAGTGCTTGTTATGTTTCAGAAATTGTGCTTGGCATGGCAAAGCCTCAGAGATGAACAGGCCATGGTAGTACTGCCCCAACAGCTTATTGAGAAGAAAGGATAAGAGGATAATGTATATATAATTGTAGCACGAGGTAAAATGTGAGAAGTCAGATGAAAGAATCACCAATAATTGTTTGGGGAAGGAGAGTGGAGAAAGCCCAGATCGGGCAGGAGGGAACAGGAGCAGTTTCAGAAAGAGAGAGGGTAGTGATGGTGGCAAGAGGAAGTAGAAGGCAGAGCAGGGTGTTGCCTAGGAACAAACACATAGACGCTAGAAAAAAGGCGTGCTCAAAGAATATGAAGTCATCTGCTCTGGTAGATACACAAACATTGAGAGAAATAAGACTAGAAATCAAAGCAGGATCTGGAATGCTGGGTGTGGAGTCCTTACTTAACTCCAAAAGCAATAAAAGCAGCAACATTCGCTGATATGCACCAAGTGCCTCTGGAAGCTTCCAGAAAGAGATGAAATACTGGCTTAAACTCTAGATGCAAAGATACTAAATCAATAGGAAGCAACATTATGAGTTTTCTTGTGTGAAAATAGCAGATTAAACTTTGAATGGAAATTTATAAATTAATTTACAATTTTTAAGAATGTGTTGGAACTTTATCACATTTTACCAAGAGGCAGCCTCTCTGAAAGACCTTTTTTGCAGGAATTGAAATAATTAAATTGAAGATTCAGTGTACCTTTTCAATCATTTTATTAAAAAACTCATTTTGGTTTTCTCTGAGGGAGAGATAAACCACTGCTTAAGGAAGTGGCTAAATCTTTTTTTAAAAAACTACTGTATTCACCATAAAATATATGACACTCTTCCCGAATACCATCTAATAGAAGCTGGTCACATCAAAATCAGAAAAAACTTGCCCTTTCAAAATGAGCTTTTTGTACTCGTCTTTAAACCAGATGTTACAAGTACAAAGGTGATTGAGATATAATCTAGAATAGGAGAAGAAGAGCTTATAAACAAATCATTACAGCACAGTAATGAAGGAATACACAGTGTGACTGTGGTGGGGAAGGAGGGCTTAGCACAGCTTTACTGAATATTTGATTTGAGTCTTGAACGTAACAGGAGCTACATGTGCTTATGGGGTAGTGAGCATGTTCTTTCTAGACTGAGGGAACAGTAGGTGCAAACGCTTGAAATTAAGACAAGCACAAGTAGCTAATTGCTGGAGAGCAAATGGTTTGATGTGTCTGGGTATCAGAAAAGCTACGGGTGGTGTTCAAGCAGGGGAATGGTGTGCTCCTAGTCTGCTAGGTTGACAGCATGGTGGGTGTGTAGATGCTGAATTGTAGGTAAGAAGTATGCGTAAGAGATCCGGTAAGAGCAATAGTCCAGATGAAAAATGACAAAGGATGAGACCTACTGTTAACTGGGATTGAGTATAACTGAGATATGTATTCCAGGAGAAAGCTATTTATATGTGTATGCCTTTATCAAGATTTATGTGTATATTCTTTTACAGATTTTATTTATTTGTCTGAGAGAGAAAAATAGCAAGAGGGAGCATGAGCTGAGGGTGGGAGAGGGATAAGGGAGAAGGAGAGGGAGAGGGAGAAGCAGACTGAGGGAGAGGAAGAAGCAGACTCCCCACTGAGCATGGAGCCTGATGCAGGGCTCGGTCCCAAGACACTGGGGTCATGACCTGAGCTGAAGGCAGACACTGAACTGAGTGAGCCACCCAGGTGCCCTGAGATTTATGTATTATGAGTTTGGGTGACTGAAGAAATACAGCCAGATATAGCTGGTAGAGAGTTGGAAATGGACACCTGGGAGTGAGAAAATAGGAAAGGGACCTGTATTTGACAGAAATTAGAAGAAAAGTTGTATTAGGAGCTATGGAAGGAGATAATCATCCAGAAGAGGGTGTTGAAAATCATTTATGGGCTTGGAATCCAGCACTGTGTCTGGCAGATAGTGAGCATTCAAGTAGTATTTGTTGCATGGATGATGGATTGAATGAGAAATGAATATCTACCATTCCCTTCTGGAACATTCATTCCCTGGAATGTAGGGCTCCATGTTCCCTTGATTTCTCTTATGTCTCTGTTTCTTATCATGCTGCTTTGTCTACCTGTTTGTTCTCTTCATACGGATGTTCCCCCCTTAGTCTATCCACAAAGACAAAAGGCAGGATCCCTTCACTTAAAGACTTCACAATCTACCAAGGAGCCAATTTTTCAAGCCTCAAGAAAGTCAAGAAATGTGAGAAATAAAGTGTCCAGTGAAATGGACAAATATACATTCAATGGGAGTCTTAGAATTGTTTCAGTAAAAAATATTTCAGAAACATAAATCCAGGTTGCTGTGGGTTGAAGAATAAATGAAAAGGTGAAGAAGAAGATATAGGGAATCATTTTAAGTTTAGTAACAATAGGGTGGAAAGAGATAAAGCTGTATCTGGAAGTGGGGGCAATGTCAAAAGTTGTTTTGTTTAGAGAAAAGGGGTTCAGGACATGGAAAAGTTGACCAAGAACCCAACAAAACCTAACAAATATTGTCTTTGACCTCAGGGAGCTAATTATTTATTATAGAAAACAGACACGTAAATTTACTGGGAAGGTAGAGTGTAATAGATATTATGACCAGCCTGGAATGTGCCAGCTGGAGAGTCTGCAATGCCATCCTGAAGAGAATATGACCCAATGCCTGATCTGAATCTAAAAGAGATATAGAAGCTCAGCCTGCAGATACCAAGGAGACTGGGATGCTGGGTAGAGAGAATAGTGGGAACAAAGGCAGACGAATATTAAAAACATAAGGATCACAAGTCATTTGTCATTTTCTCTCAGCCTGTGGAATGCATTTTCATTTCATTAACAATTTCTTCTGAAAAGCAAGATTTTAATTTTTCTAAAATTCAATTTATCAAATTGCATTTTGTGTCCTAAAAGAAGCTTTGTGTAATTCAAGTCATGATTATATCCTATATTTTCTTGTATTATTTTTATAGTTTTAGCTGTTAAAATTTAGGTCTATGCTCTGTTTAGAGTTACCTTCTGCATATGATGTGAAATAAGAGTCTATTTCTGCATTAGGGTATCTAATTGTTCCAGCAGAATTTGTTGAAAAATAATCATTTTCCCATTGAATTACCTTGTCACTTTTGTTGAAAACCAATTAACTATGTATTTATGGATCTATTTCCAGACTTCTGTTTTGTTCAATTGATTTATATGCCTATTCTTATGCCAATATCATGTGGTCTTCACTATTGTAGCTTTACCGTCTTAAAATTAAGTGGTATGATTTTTTCCAACTGTATTCTTTCCCAAAATTGTTTTGGTCCTGTGAATTTCCATAAAAATGTTAAAGTAATCCTCTTACTTTCGACAACAACAAAAAAGCCTAAAAATTTTATTGGGATTTCACTGAATCTATAGATTATTTCAAGCAAAATGATACCTTAATATTAAGGCCTTTGTACCCTGAACATGGTATAGATTTCTATTTCTTTAGGGCTGCTTTAATGTCACTCAGCACTGTTTTTGCAATTTTTAGTGCACAGGTTTTATATATTTTGTGGGTTTTATGCCTAAGAATTTCATATTTTTGATGTTATTATAAATAATTTTTTAAATGTCCCACTGTTGGGGTACCTGGGTGGCTCAGTTGGCTAAGCATCTGACTTCAGTCAGGTCGTGATCTCAGGATCCTGGGATGGAGCCCTATATTGGCTCTCTGCTCACCAGGGACTCTGCTTGTCCCTCTCTCTCTCTGCCTGCCCCCATACTCTGTCTCTCTCTCAAATAAATAAATAAAATCTTTCTTAAAAATGTCCAATTGTTTGCTGGTTGCATAGAGAAATAGAATTTCTTTCATACTGACCTGGTATCCTACAACCTTTCTAAACTTACTTACTACTTTTTTTATAGACTCTGATAAAGGACTTATATCCAGACTATATAAAGAACTTATAAACTCAGTAGTAAATGGACAAACAGCCTGATCTTACAAAGGCAAAAGCTTTTAGCAGACTCTTATCAAAGAAGATATACTAGTGGCAAATGTATGAAAAGATCATTAGTCATTAGCAAAATATAAATTTAAAAAATTTGTATATAATTACAAACTACTGGAATGAGTAACCTTAAAAAGATTGACAATGCAGGATTCCTGGGTGGCTCAGCAGTTGAGCGTCTGCCTTTGACTCAGGGTGTGATCTCCAGGAATCCAAGATCGAGTCCCACATGGGGTTCCTTGCAGGGAGCCTGCTTCTCCCTCTGCCTATGTCTCTGCTTCTCTCTGCGTGTCTCTCATGAATAAATAAATAAATAAAATCTTTAAAAAAAAAAAAGATTGACAACGCCAAGTGTTGACAGGGATTTGGGGCACTCAAAACTTTTATACCTTATTAGTAGGAATGAAATAGGGTACAGTCACTTCTGAAATCAGTTTGGCAATTTCTTATAAATCGAAATATGCATTTGGTATGCAAACTTTGACATTCCTAGATATCTACCCAAAGAAAATAAAAACATACATTTATACAAGTATCTGTACTTGGAGTTTTGTAGCAGCTCTATTCATTATAGTTAAAACTAGAAGGAAACCACATGTCCATCGTGTGGGTAAACAAAACTGTCACATTCACAATGGAATTATTCACTTAGTAATAAAAAGAAGCAAGATACTAATAGACTTAACAATGTGGATGAATTTAATACACATTATGCTCAGAGAAAGACATCAGACATAAAAGACCCCATAGTCAAAGATTCCATTTGTATATTTTGGAAAAATAAAACTACTGTGACAAAAATCAGGTCAAGGGTCTCTGGGGTCTGGGGGTTGGGGGAAAGAACTGACTACAAAGGGCCACAAGAGAACTTTCTGAACTGATGGAGATGTTCTGTATGTGATTGTGGTAGCGGTTCACAAATTTCTCAAAACTCATCAAATTATGGATTTCAGTTGGGTGGATTTTATCATAGGTAAATTGCTCCTTGATGGATTGTTTCAAAAGAAATCTGATGAGTTTAAGTTACTAAGAGTGCATGTCCATAATCCATTATCTGAGACCCAATGGGCAAAAATGTGCGTGTATGTGTGTTTTAAATGTGTTTAGAATTATACAATCTTTGAAAGCTTATATAGTGTATAACCTATCTATTTATCTGCTTATCTGTATTACCTATGTGTATATACACTTATATTGTATATTAAACCTGCCCTGATGCAGGAGTTGGGGTAGCACCCCATAATCAAACATAGTTCTATTTCTGCAGCAAAATATGTGCATTTTCAGTGAGTAAATCAATACATTCTATAAAGAGCCTCTTGTCAGTTTGGATTAGACGTTGCCTCTAGATTTTGCTGCTAGATGTATAATGAAGCAACTTCGACTTTTCAGAGCCTTTGGAATTTCGGAGTTGAGACTGAGGGGCTGTGGTCTTGCCCAAGCAGTTTGGTATTTGCTGTAATTTAAGATGGAGAGGTTAGGTCTGAAAGGTTAGATATTCTCAGGTTGAGAAAACATGAGGCTGGAGAGAGAGAGAGAGAGAGAGAGAGAGAGAGAGAGAGAGAGAGAAAGAGAGGTAGGTCATAGAGGATCTCATTGTGCAGTTTAATATTTTCCTGGGTATATTTCTATATTATAGCCACTGAAAGGGCAGATTAATAACTCAGACAAAGGAGGACCTGGTCTCTCTTTAGTAACAAATTCTTATGGTTACTTATGAAAACCTTACTGTATTGGAAATAGTACCTGAAAATCTCATTGTAGGGGCATCTGGGTGGCTCAGTGGTTGAGCATCTACCTTCAGCTCAGGTTGTGATCTCGAGGGTCCTGAGATTGAGTCCCACATTATGCTCCCTGCAAAAAGTCTGCTTCTACTTCTGCCTATGTCTCTGCCCCTCTCTTTGTGTCTCTCATGAATAAATAATAAAATCTTAAAAAAAGAAAATCTCATTGTCCATAAAATATTATAATACAAAGGTATCAAAGTCAAGTCCTATATCAAAGCCTTTCAAGACTCTTCCACCTACCTCTTCAAGATAAAGTTGCAGCTCTCAGATAGTTTTGGTGATCTAAACTTGATCTCTATGTCTCCTCACTGTCCCTCCATCCTTCCCCTACCCTCACCTTCGCTTCTCAAAAACTACACCAAATACCCAATTGCTTGTCCTGGTTGTTCTCAAACTTTTCTTTGTCTTTAAAAGCCTCTTTGACTTTGTTAATACTCTTCCCTCTGATTAAATGCTATTATTTCCATTCATTCCCTGATAAATTCTTGTTCTGGAAGTTATAAATGCATATAGAGGCCACACGGAAAACATAAATGAGTAAAGCAGCCAAGGGAGTAGGGGCGGAGAAGCAACAACAACCAGCATATATTGTTATGTAAGACACCTAATATAGAGAGGGCCTTTAATAATGGTGTCCTTAATTAAAAATGATATTTGACCATAATAATACAGCTGAGGCACATAGAGAAGGCAATACTACTGTAACTCTTCCCAACCTGTCACAGTGAAGTGGAAGTGTTTACATACTATGATATCATGAATTTTTACCAGTAGCTTCCTAAATTAACTCCTTCTGAGACCACGAAAAAATATGCCAAGTTAATTTGTCTTCTTGCAAAGAGGACTGTTTAAGGAATTGATGCTATTTGGGGCCATCAGTCCTCTTCAGAGAGATGCCATCTCTTCCCTCTAGGAGCTTCTAATCAGCATCAAATACATTAATACAGACAGGCATATTGGAGCCCCATTAGGAACAAAATGGAAACATTAAAGTAATCCATGGATAGTCAGGTAATTGCATTATGTAAAGGTCAAGCCTAAGTGGATTTGTAGTGGAAGAAGCAGTGAGTCCCTAATCAGGACAGAGATCAGGAACTGTGTGTGGAAACTGGGCAGGGCGAGGTTCAAAAATCACTTACCTAATCAGCCCTGGAAGATTTCATGGGATGAGTGGGAACTCAGTAGCAACCATCAGCCTGAGTGGGAGCTCAAGAGTCTCTTGCTGTCTTCAAAATGTTTGATTTTTGAATTAGTGAATTGAAGGCTACATATTAAAAACATACTATTATAAAGCAGGGAAGATTCCTTCTCTTTCATCTTTGGCTCTGAGATCATCCTATAAGGCCATCTTTATCAAGTGAGAGTACCTTTTCACAAAAGTAACATTCTAAGAATGTGTTAAGTATTTTAACTCCAAGTTAGCTCTGAGTTTCAATGTTTAGTATTTAATTTTAAAACATAATTTTAAAGCTAGTTTTAACAACATCTTAAATTTTGCTGGCAAAATCAGACATTTGCTGTTTTTCTTTGGAACCAAAGTTCTTGAAAATATTCAGGAACACGTCTAATGTAAAAGAAAGCTTTTTTTTTTTTTTTTTTTTTTTTTTGACTTTTTAAAGAACTGCACGAGATGCCTTGGTTCCCTGTCTGGATGAACATTTTATGCCATCCGAAGTGTACGAACACAGAAATCCTTTAGACAATTAGAGCTAAATTCAAAACCTCTGCCCACCTGATAGTACAGAATTTCAAGAAGAGGGGTGTCACTGGGTGCTCTGGTGACCTGATAAACTTTCACTGGGTGCAGAGATTTTACAGTCAGTCCTATGGAGGGCCCGCTCTCTCCTTTGGTGATACATTCAAGATCCCTGGGGAAAATTCTTTCCCTGTGTGACTAAATCCTCAATGCTCTAGTATTACATCCAATTTCTTATGTCGTATCCTCAGTGAAGGTGTTCTCTCTCGTTGTTTGTAAAAGAACTCTTGAGATACATAATTTGAAGATAGTACATCACCCCCTCTCTGTATGCCCCCTTCGGTTCAGGTCCTTTAATCTTTCTTAAAGGTCTTATTTTCCCAATCCTTTAATCATCTCTGTGGTGAAAAACTAAGTTCTCATCCCTTTCTGTCTTACTCTGGACGAGGTACTGACTGAACTAAGTCCTGTGAGTTCTATTTATATGTTTCTACCCAAGTGATACCTTCCCTCTTTAAATTGAAGTGTTCCTGTTGACTCATCGTGTCTTTTTGAAAACCAACAATAACAAAACACAGCTATGAACACAGTTCAAAATAAGGCACAGGGTGTACAAGAAAACCAGTATTATCTTTCCTTTGTATTACTCTGGGCCCCTTTCAGGGCCCCACTTCATGGGAAAGTGTGAGCCTGGATTGTCCATTTTCACCAAAATAGCATTTACTAAGGCAGGAATATTAACTCAGGTAAAGTGACAGGACTGTTCCTTTCATCTCATCAATTCCACACCTACTTACCTTCCAAGTGACTTTTTATAGAATATTAGTTTGCATTTAAAAAATCCATTTAATTGCATTGGAGAAACACTTCACCGCCACGCTCCAGGCCGATCCCATGTTGCAGCTGCTCCTACTTAAGGGATAATTGTGGCCTCACTCTTTTCCAAGGAACTAATTCTGATTTTGAAAGGATTTGTCCTCACAGTTTATCCTGATGAGAGAGGACTGGATTATTGCTGTGTAAAATAGCTGAAGAGTCCTATTATAGCTATTATGCCGCAAATGTTGTATATTGTTAAAGATCACAGTACTGTCCCATACTCAATGGTAAGATGTACAAGCATGGCACACTTCCCATATTATGTAAAAAATACTGCATTTTATGAGTCATTTAGTACCATGTGAGGTATCTGTGGACCCTATATCATTTCCTTCAAACTTTCCTCATCATTCTGAAATCCTTTATTTTCTGGTTGAAAGACTTACAATCTAGTCATTTCTCACTAGTCTCCCCAGGAAATAAACTTCAGAACTCTGTGTTCTCCCACTGCATTACATTATGGATTGCATATCATTCTATTTTACATTTAAATTACTTTAGAAAACTATTTAAAGAAAAAAAAAAAAACCTCTGGACAACAGTAAATTCTAACTGGTAAATTGAGAAAATGTAAATGTTTCCTATCAAAACCATTGATGATATTTACAGAACCTTTTAAGACATGTAGGACTCAACGTTGGTTAAGTTGTAAGGAAGCAGACCAGCTGGTAATCTCGTCAGGAAGGTAAACCTGTAAACACATGCATAACAAGATGGTTTATAACACACAGTGGCTCATACCAGATGTTCAAATGAGTGGTATTTTAAAAGAATGAGGTTTTCTTCTACAAGAGAGACTGAGGTGTCAGCTATTGCTGGAAAGCTCACCCTTAAACATTAAGAGGAGGATTTAATTTTGTTATAAAATATAGCATGCTTTGATTCTAGTTGCAATATTTGGCATTTCAAAATAAATCCCTCTATAAGATCTTTCATCCTCATTGTCAATATATAGATGGCTATTATCCTTAAAAAAAAAAAAAAAAACTAACTCCAAAGGCTAACGAAAAATACCCCTCAAGAAGTGCCATTTTGTTGTTGGCATTGTTGAATGATTTTTATAAGATGCTCATAAATCATGGATAGGACTGACTGTCTAGAGGATATTTTCCCTAATGCAAAACAGTCTGTGTGCAGTTTGGAGACATTGCTACAAGATTTAGGACTTATGTCCACAGTGCAAAGAATCAGTAAACATAAAATGTGGTCAATGGAAACAAGCGCAAATTTGAAAACATAACAATTATGAAACTGTAATTAAAATGAAGATGCGTGGTGTTGAGGGAACAAAATGAGATGCTAAGTGTGCTTTGTAATTAGTGGTTAGGGTTTCCAATGTAACTTGTAATACTAAATAAGAAAGTGAAATGAAATTATGTAAAGAAATTATGACTAGGTCCAGGATGTAATAGGTATTTCAGAAAGTGTGGCTATCGACTTTATTACATCAATACTAGTAAGGAAATGTTTTGTTCATGGACACACTTTTTTTTTTTTTTTTTTTTTTTTTTGGTAATGAGAATTCCTAGTTCAGACGACTAAATTGTAATTTGGGTCTCTAAGGGCAATTTTTCCTGCTTAGCTAGAATAACTGAGTCAATCGCCACACTCAGTCTCCGTAAGGGCAATGTGGATGACGGGGACCTAGAGTGGTGATCCTCTATGTCCCCCTTCTGAGAGCCAACACAAAATAACAACCTAGCCCAGAAATTCACTGATGAAAATTTTTGTGCTTTTAACATTCCTTTGTGGCATGTTATCTTTCCTCCTGGACCAGTGGTTCCCAATCTTTCCTGAAATTGAAAGCCATTGGATGGACGGCTTTTAAAAACTCCTATGCCCAGGCCCTACTCTAAATGGATTGAATCAAATTCTATGGGGAGGAGTCCAGGCATGAGTATTTTTCAAAGCTTCTAGGGTGACTCCACTGACTAGGCAAAGTCAGAAATACTGCTTTAGAAGACTGTAACACATCTAAAACAGAAACGATTTTGAGTAATTTGTTCTTACATGTCAAACTATACACAATACATAGCACAGAGCTTTACTCTGCTTATATGTCTTTGTTGAATAATATACAAGTGAATGGATGGACAAATAAATTAGTAAACTTAGCCATGATATACAGCTGAATGTCCTAGAAATTGAAAAATAATATAACGCCTCTCTACTATTTTTATCTCCCAAATTAACAAGATTTCCTCATTGCTTTAGCTATTCAACTTCCTCCAAGTTTTTCTTGGGAAGACTGTTCCCATTCCATATGTGATAGGCCTTGGATGGAGCATTATAAAGAGAATATTTTTTTTTCAGATCACACTGAGATGATCTGCATGGTCTATTCTTAAAGTATGAGTGATTGGGGTTAAGAGCTTTTTTTTTTTTTTTTTTTTTTTGAACCAACAGTTCACATTCCTATCTGAGGTAGGAAAAACTCAAGCAATTCTATCACACCAGGTGGGTGTCCTACAATCTAACCCAATTCCAACAGTATCTACCTGGAGATGGCATCAGATCCTGCAGGCTAAGGCACTGCCCCAACCACCTGAGATGCCAACTGCAAGTTCAGGGTGTTAACTGTGCTTTTGGCTGGTCAGTTATCAATCAGAAGTTCCCATGATCCCCTCCTTGGGTTTGATGAATTTAGTAGAAGGGCTCACAAGACTCAGGAAAATAGTTTACTTACTGTTTACCTATTTATTATAAAAGGATATGATGAAATATACAGATGAAGATCCAGATGGAAGGGAAACATAGGGTAAGGTATGTGGGAAAAGGCATAGAGCTTCCATGCTCTCTCCAGACAGTCACTCTCTGTGGACCTCCACATGGTCACCAGCCCAGAAGCTGTGTGAATCCTGAACTTTGGGGATCTCTATAGAGACTTCATTCTGTAGGCATGATTGATCGATCATTAACTCCATTTTCATTACCACCCCCACCCCCCATGAAGTTGACTTTCATGGTCTACTCTCCATGTATGAGTAATTGGAGTCAAGAGCTTTATTTATTTTTATTTTATTTTATTTTATTTTATTTTATTTTATTTTATTTTATTTTATTTATTTTTAGATTTTATTTATTTATTCATGAGAGACACACAGAGAGAGGCAGAGACATAGGCAGAGGGAAAAGCAGGCTCCCTGTGGGGAGCCCAGTGCAGGACTAGATCCCCGGACCCCAGGATCATGACCTGAGCCAAAGGCAGATGCTCAACCACTGAGCCACCCAGGTTCCCCAAGAGCTTTTTAAATCAAAACCTCACATTCCCACCCCTGATACCAGGTCATGCACAAACATATCACTTTGACTCTACTGATTGCACATGGAAGAAACCAGGCCCAAATTAAATGGAAGGTCACACACTTCCCATGCTTTTGGGTTTTTCCTCAAGACAGAGAAAATAGTATAGTAGGTCTATGGAACACAGTATGGACATCATTGTCTTCCCTAGGTGTCAAGATGTTGATAATGAATGATATTGTTCCTGTCCTGATACTTTTCATCTTCTTGATGTTCCCGGAGCCATCAAACAGTACTTCAATTACAGATTCTTTTTTTTTTTTTAAGTTTTATTTATTTATTCATGAGAGACACAGAGAGAGGCAGAGACATAGGCAGAGGGAGGAGAAGCAGGCTCCATACGGGACTTGATGGAAACTCTGGGATCACGTCCTGAGCTGAAGGCAGATGCTCAACTGTTGAGCCACCCAAGCGCCCCTCATTTGCAGATTCTAAGGAAGTTTTTAGAATTGAATTTTGAACTGCTGTAATATGTTAGTGATAAGTGCTGAATGGATGATAGAAACTTAAGCTTGGAAATATTTAAGTTAAATTCAAAAGGTATTTCTTTTTTTTAATTGTGGAGTACAAACCACTACATTTAGCATCTGCCATTGAATTTTGAACAATGACACTATAAAACACAAAGCATTTAAATTTTACTATAAAGACCTTTATTAAGAGGAAAAAAAAATTGTTTCTTATTTTATTTTATGCCTTGAAGGACCTATAAATATGGAGGTTCTTCTGAATCCAGGGGAGAGGAATTCTTATTTTCTCACTGCTCTCTCTCCCTACACAATTTCCACCATGTCAATCTTGAGATGGGGAAAGGGCTAGATTTTTGCTACTCATAAAAATGATGAAGGGAAGAAAGAAAACAATGGCTCAGAGGAAAAGGATGCAAAGAGTACGAAGCAATGCTTGCTAAAAGGTTCCTAAAAAGCCATGTAAAGACATCCAATGATATTATCATTTCTTTTACTTTCTTCATAGATTTTCTTCCAGATCCCTCTGATTGTACCTGACAGGTGCTCTCAGTTGCAGAGGAAACAACATCACTGTGAGAAAGTTGTACAGAGCAGTTGGCAATCAGCACGCACTGTAAAGTTGTGTAGGGTGCCAAAATGTCATTAGTGCCCTCCTTAACACCAGAAACAAGTGGAATGGATGAAGTTACTTCCAGGCTCCTTTGCAGGGTCTTGGGCCCTACTGTGTGGGGCTGCTTCCTCCTGGGAAGGTAACTATCACCCACTCCGGCCTGGCCTGGACTTCCCACCAAGGACAGAGCCTCAGGGATAAATCTCTTGGACTACAGCCAAGATATGCGGATTTTTTGCCCCCCAGCCATGGGGGGGGGGGGGGAGTTGCAAGCGCCTTGGGTTTCAGAGGTAAGGCGGGAAAACACGACTGGCGATCTCCTCCTCCCAGGGACCTGGGGAGGCTGACTCCGGGTCTCCTGTGCCTCTCCAAGAGCGTCCAATTACAAAACCACAAGAATCCCCTCAGGGGCAGCTAACAGCCCGCGTGTTCTCCCTCTAGCCCGATCCAGGGTGCGGGGGGCTGTTTCCCTATTTACACTCTGATTTACCCCCGTGGTCTTTGCGGAGTCTCTCGGGCTGCCTTAGCTTTGCAAACCCTCCAGTGGGTCACAGATCCTTGCGAGGTGAGGGCTGGAGGCGGAAGCGCGCAACAGAAGGGGGGCGCCTCGGGGGCTCCTGCACACCCTGCAGTCCTTCCGGGCCCCTGGGCCGGGGAGCCCAAGTAGCCCGCTACGGCGCACAGAGGATCCGCGCTCCCTGCGGGGCCCCGGGCCACGGCCCCGGGCCCGCGCCGCGTGGCACAGTCACCGCCACCAGGGGCTGGGAGGAAGGGTGGGGACGCAGCGACGCCAGAGGGGACAGGCACCAAAGGGGAGGCGGCGAACGCAGAGAAAGAGGTGGGGACGGCCGCGGAGGGGGCGGCGGGAGCGGGGTGGGGCCGGGGCGGGCCCGGGGGCGGGGCTGCGGGGCGGGGTGCGCCACAGCGCCCCCTTGCTGCGCGCTCCCCGCCGTGCCCCCGGGCGGCGGGCGGCTGGGGCTCCGCAGCCCCTTTGTGTGCGACGCGCCGGCCGGGAGGAGCGCGGCCCGGACCCGGCGGAGGCTCCGCGGGGTCCCGCCGCCCCGGCCCGGTCCCGGCCGCGCTCTCCTCCTCCTCCTCCTCCTCCCCCTCCGCTCCTCCCTCCTCCGGCCCCGGCCCCCAGACCCGAGCTGCAGCCATTGGGCCGCGAGCAGCCCCGCGTCCTGCCGCGCACCCTACCCCGCCCGGCCCGGGGCGTTCACCCCCCCACCCCCCGCCCTGTCCCCCTCTTCATTCCTCATTCCTCCCCCCATCCCAGGCCTCCAAGGTGGAGAAAATAAACTAAAAGCAGAGCAACTCAGAGACTCCAATAAAACGCCCAGGACCTAGAGCCCGAGCGCGAGCGCGTGTGCCGGGCGGCGAGGGGCGCGGGAGGCGGGGATGGGGGGGCGGGCGGGGGGACAATGAGCGCATGAAGTTACCTGCCCGGCGGCGGCGGCGGCGGCGGCGGCGGCGGCGGGGCCGGGAGGCGGCGGCGGAGCAGGCTGCGCGCTCGGCGCCGACGGGTGCGCGCCGCGGCTTGGGGGAGAGTTGAGCGCTTTTCCCCCCTCTTTTTTTTTTTTTCTTTTTTTTTTTTTTTTTCTCCTCTTCTTCTTAAACAAACCACAAACGGATGTGAGGGAAGGAAGGTGTTTCTTTTACTCCTGAGTCCAGACACCTCTCTCTGTTCCGTCTAAGCTTGTTTTGCTGAACACTTTTTTTAAAAAAAGGAAAAGAAAAGGAGTTGCTTGATGTGAGAGTGAAATGGACGTAAGATTCTATCCACCTCCAGCCCAGCCCGCCGCTGCGCCCGACGCTCCCTGTCTGGGACCTTCTCCCTGCCTGGACCCCTACTATTGCAACAAGGTGAACGCTCTGCTTTTGTTTCCACCGTGTTCTTGCTGCTGGATCCCGGGAGGGGGGCGGCGGCGGCGGCGGGCTGGCCCGGCTGCCGGGGCGGTCGGCGGAGGCCGGTCCCGGGCGCGCTCGGCTCGCAGCCCGCTACAGCCCTGCGTGCGCTGGGGTAGTAGATACTGTGCAGCAGCTCCGGGGGTTTGCCAAACACCGCGATCGTGCGGAAAGTGACACGGTTTGCTCGGATCCTTCCCTTCCTGCTGTTCGCCACGAAGGCTCCCTGCCTGGGTTTGCCGGGGGGCGTTAAAAAAAAAAATTAAGAGAAACCCACGGAATACTTTGGGGGGTGTGTCTGGGGTCCGGGAACGGAGGCAGAGAGTAAGAGAAGTCAGTTTATTTTCTAGTTTCCCCTCGTCCCTCCCGCCCTCTCCCGGGCTGCGGGGACCCGTGGCACCGCTTCCCTGAGCGGGGTTAGTTGCCAGCGGAGCCGCCGCGAGTCGGGGTGCGGGGACCGGGGAGACGCCCCCGCCCCCAACCCCCGCCGGGAACATCGCCCCGCAAGCCTTTTGTTTTCCCGCGCCCTGTGGGACGCGGCTGTGCGGGCCGGGGTGCACGGGGGAGCCGCGCGGGGACGGGCACAGCTCCCGCTCGGGGGTGCGCGCGGTCACCGCAAGTTTGTTGGAAGCCGGACGAGCGCGTCGAGTTCCCGTCCGGAGCCCCGGAGCTCCAGCGCTCCCGCGGGGCCGGAGCAGGGTCCCGGGCCGGGCTGCACCCCCGGCCCGGTGACCCCAGGTGCCAAGGCCGCGGGGCACCCGAGCGCGGCCGGCCGGGCGGGTGCCCCGGGCGGGGGCGGGGGCGGGGGCTCCGCCGGTCCCGTGGACGCAACGGTCCGGGGCTGCGAAGGGGGGGGGTTGGTCTCGGCGCCTCTCCAGCTCTCGGCCCCGGGAGGGAGGGCGCGCGGGGCCGGGCCTCCGGGAGCAGCCGCGGGGCCAGGGCCGTGCTCGCGGGGCTTGTTGGAGGGGGGCGAGCCGCCCGGCCCGGGAGCGTCGGCGGGGAGGACCGCGTTCCCCGCGGCGCGGGGCGAGGGGTCGGGACGCCCAGCTCGCGCCCCACCTGCCCGGTCCTGTAGCCCCTGCGAGCAGTTCCCGGTCAGCCCCTCCGTGAATTCCACCGGATGAGTCGTTGGGACTCCTAACATTTGCCTGGCGGCGAGGCATCATCAAACAGCTCTTTTACGCGGTACAGAGGTATTTAGCGCGCTGCCTCCTCAGCCCCCGGGCTCCCCACCACGCCACCGCCTCGCAGCCCCGAGCCTTGGTCAGTCGGGACACACACACACACACACACACACACACACACACACTCTGCGAGTTAAGTGAACCACAGCTCCAACTCCGTGCAGAAGCTCCTTGATGTTGTGCACAGTGCAAAGCTCTGTACAAGGGATGTGCTGGATGCCTGTGATGGATAGGCAGGTCTGAAACGAAGGACACGTAGGCTTCTTCTGCAAGGCAGAAAGGCTTTTTATCATACAGGGAGCTCTTGAGCCAGAAACAGGTTGGAAAGCTCCGGTAACTTTGGCAAGAGAAGTTTGTGTGATGAAGTTTCATTATTTGTTAGCAGCATTAGTGCTTTCATTCCAAAATCTGTTTTGCTTTTCCAAGCAAGTTATTTTGTGCTTGTAACGTTCTATTTTGCTCATATAACACCGTTACCAGTACTAATACAAATGATAAAGCAGCAGACCTATCGTGGATAGTAAACACATCCTCCAGCGTAGTAACCAGTACCAAAAAGTCAGAACCATTTTGGCAGTGAAACTGGACAAATCTTATTAAATTTATCGGTGATTTTAGGCTCCAAAAAGAAGGTAATGACTTGGATACACATTTCACTTGTCATTCTTGTGATAGTAGGGTCAGATTTAATTTAAAAGTTAAATGCTTTGGAAAATCAAGAATTACTTCAATATATTAAATCATTTTCCAATTAAGTGCCTTAAATAATTTTCGTGGGTTGTGCTGTGAATTGAATAAATTAATTTAGAAAGTCTTCAGAATTTCTTTACTAGCTCATTGAAGTTCCTTTTAAGTCCCCCCCGTGTATGAGGAGCAAACTGTTCTTTTTAAATGCAAATTAGCCACCCTTTCTATAGACTAGTTGCAAGTCTTCTATTTAACTTATCCAGGGAATAATGGATTTTTAAAGATGCAAAGTCATGATATACTTCTAATAGTAGGAAGAGACTTCATGGAAATGCTTCAGGAAGATCGCCTTCCCCTGCCTTTCTCTGTATAGCAGTCTATCAAATATATTTGTCACTGATCCCCAATTATATTAAATACACTGAGTAGGTTTGGTAGGCCCCAGAAAACCCAGACACTAGTTTTTTCTAATCCATCATGATCAGCACTGGTACACAATTTCTGTCCAGCTTCACTATTTTAGTTGCTTAGAAAGTAGTCAAGTAGCCTTCATTTTTGCAGTGACCCAAGTGGATTTACAGGGATAGGGAAGATGAGCAGAAGTTTGGAAGATGTGAAATAAGAAATCTCTGTCTACATTTAGTAAACATAAGTTGGATCAGACTTCCCTAAAAGAGCCAAGACAGCAAAGTAAACCTTGCGTCTTTGAGAGGTGTCATGAATATGTGGTTTATTACAAGAAACAGTCACTTTGTCAGGTTATTTGTTTTTAATAGGGTGATAAGATCATACGTTAATAATTAGCTTTACTTTAAATCTGTCAACACTTTTATAGTTAAAGTTGGTCTGCTAAATCCCAGTGGAACCGGTATCTTTATGTGCTTCAGGATCATGCAGTTGTGACTATAGTTTTCCCACTGATTTTTTTTTTTTTCAATGTTGGAAGAGACCCTAATCCACAAAATGAGTAGCCTCTTCCAGAAGCTTTCCTAAACTAAAAGGAGGTTGTGTCACCCTGCTGACTCTCTCTGGCTCTAAACGCTACTTGCATTTTTCAGTCAATAAACTCAGGAGGAGGAATTTTTTTTGGAAACCGTTTAATCCACTGTTGCTCTATTGTAAGGGCGCATTATGTTTTGAACACATCACTATGCAAAGTGGCCTCCATTTTCACATAGCCCATTGCGGGAGAAAAGTGAGAACAATGCGGATGATGTTGGTTATGGCAACGGTGCGAGGCATCTCTTGTACAAACAGCCAGAACGGATGGCATGCTGCTGTATATAGGTCAGCCTTTGAAACAGCAGCGCAGCCCTTAGACTGGACAGATGCATGCAGGCTGAAAGTAACAGCCTTCACCTCTTGGAACTTAGAGCATGGTCACATTTCAGACACTGAGGGACCCTAACATAGTCAGTTTCATCTAATTAAGACTATTTTAAGTAACGTTGTATCCCTTAAGTGAAATTACATTTAGGGAGCCCATAACTGGAGTGCAGTAGGAAGATAGAGTCCTATTTTTTTGTTCTAGTGGAAGATGTCAGAGCATCAGTTTTTAAATCTATACCTACGGAGTAATAACAGCTCCTTTCAGTTTCTTAGTGCAGTGTCATTTGTAAAGATTGTTTTCACTGATTTTATGCTAAATTGGGACAAAGAAGTGGCACTTTTTCATTTTTACAATGATGTGATGTGTTCAGTTATTGCTCAGTATCTGCCCACATGAGGAGCAGTAATACAATGATGTTATGACATGGCTAATCACAGGGATGCTGACCTCTGCCAGCAGTGGGAGAGGAAATAATGGTCTGCACTGTTCTCAGTGGTTGCTTTTGTCGAATCAGGTCCTGAATCTTTCTTTGGTTGGTTTAGACATAGGGAAGTCCAAGACACAAACCCATGCTTAATACATAGTTATATACAGAGTAAAGAATAATGGCCGTTTGGGATGTTGGGCTTTTGTCATTGAAATGAAGAAGGACAGTGTATAATCTTTTCCTATAAACATAGGAAGAAGGACCTATTTGTGATGAACTCAGCATTGAAATGTCAGGGCTAAACACTCAATAACTTTTGAGAAAAACGAGATTCTTTGTTGTCTCTTCTAAATCTCCTTTGAGCTTATTTTCCTATTTAGTTAGAGCATTATGTCTCATAGTTAATGTGCCAGAACTTACCACATCTAAAATACAGGATGTGCAAGTACATTAAGGTGGAGTCATTATTCCTACTTTAATTAATAAGTGTAAGAAAAAAAAAGAGGAGGGGATGGGGAAAGGAGGAGGAGGAGGAAGGGGAGGGTTATAAGCAATCTAGAGCATCATGCTTGATTAGTTCTCTATCCACCTCCATAACTTCTAGGACTTCAGTAAATTCATATTTGATACTTGGAACATCATTAGTATGATTAAAACTCCCCTGGGAGCTTTACTGGCTGGATCTTCCTTAAGTTTTGAGGTCCTAAAAATGTGGCTTAAATAGAATTTTTATAGGCGAGAAAGAGCATAAAACAAGCAATCATACGGTTTTGACCGCTAAATCAGATATTCTACAAAAACCTCAAATGTAGCTATCTTGACTTTGTGGGATATTTCACTGTCACAAATTCCAATTTTAAGTGTCTATGCAAAAATTATAGTTAGGGGTTTTAGAGAGATCAAATGCTACTTAGAACATGGGTTATGGGGTTTAGTATTCTCCTCACAGTTTATCATATATCTTTACAGTTCCTGAATGATGATAGTAAGCAGTGTTTTAATGTTTTGCTTACTTAGAAAAACCAAACTGACAATGAAATATTATCTTAATATACTGCTTATTGTAGATCTTTTTTAAAAGACATGCTCACAAGGGATGTAAGAACAGGAAAGAAGTAAGACACTTGAACCTGGAAGACGACGACAGGATAGTTTCAAGTTTAACAGTGGCTTCCTTGGGATTGAACCTATTAGTTTCAGCGTGTGGAACTATTTTTGTGGTCATACATTTTTTGGGATGGGCTCAATTCAAGAGAGGGTAACAGAGAATTGGAGGAAAGTTTTATTTAGCTACAAAGGATGATTTATTCTAGTGTTTTCCAACATTTTGCCAGGATACTAGAAAGTTGAAGATACCCTGGAGGTATTTCTCTACTGCTGGTGATCCTTCCTGTCCTGATTCAAAGCCTGCCCTCAGCAGCTGGTCTGTCTGTGTGCCTCCTGCCTCACCCCTAGTTCCCCCACCCCCCCTTCGCAAGCACCTCCAATCCAGCCTGTCGCCCTGGCTTCTCCCCGCCCCAATCTTAAATTGAACCTGGGAGGTCTGTCCCTTCTAATGGGAACTCTCCACTTTCTCCTCAGGAATGTGACTCAGCATTGTGATTATCTTGGAGAGCATGCTCCCTTTCCTGGTTGTCCCCGTTGTTACCATCATCATGTTGACATATCCATTCTTCCTCCAGTACCTGACCTGATTTTCTGGTTAAGGAAATTGGAATCTGCAAGTCTTTGGGCTCATAGCCACTTTTTTAAAATCCCAAATTAGGCTATTCTTCTTTTCCCTACTTCCCCTTCGGAATGAATGACATAAGATCAAGCAATAGATCAAGAAAAAATAGATAGGATGCTGTGCGGGGAAGTAACCATGGCGGTCATTTCTAAGCTCTCATAGTTTCCTCCTTCCCCCCACATTTTAAGCACAGTGTATTTAGAACTTGGGAACAACCCCTGGAACATCCCTTTTTGAGTAGGAAATCTTTATTTAGATTGTAAACTAGTAGGAAAGTGGGACTGTGGTCTCCCGATCCTTAGTTGGCCTACAGTAAGTTAGGTGAGTTATGTTTACAGAAAGTAAAAGGATTAACAGACTAAAGTGTCCTCATCAGAATATGCATGGAGAACAGAATAACATGGGTAGAGTTGGACGCACAGAACTTACTTAACTAATCAATGTAGATAACTTATCCTACACTTTAGCTATTTGAGCATGAATCTCAAGGTTCCTGAGAAGTCGTGACATAGAATATTCATCTCGTACCTCAATAAAAATGAAATGTAATGATCATGACTTGATTACATGGTGTTAACAATTATGTTTTAAAAATATTATCAGTTGTTTAAGATGAAACTTGCATTGTATACAACCAAATCCAAGAATCTAAAATTGATAACCAGAGGAGAAAACAAGATTGTGGTAAACCGTAGTTAATAAGTACTGTGGCCCCAACTGTAATTCTTGCCTGCAAGAGGCTTCCCTACGAAGCATCTAAATGCTTCAGTGCCACCTTGTTTGCTTAAATTGAATTTAAGCAAAATTCAAACACAGGAATATTTTACTTTTACCAATTTTTAAGATACTTTCTTGCCTTTTCTTTTACTTCCACATTGGTGTTATTGATATATTCTTCAATTACTGTTTTCCTTCAAAGGTGCGCTTCTCAGGGTCAGAGAGCCTATGGTCTCCATTGGTTGACAGGCCCCGCAGTCGATAGTGAATCGTGTTAAATGGACTGTCCGTTAGGAAGCGGGAGTGCCAAGGTGATACAGCTTGCATCTGCCCTAATGAATTTGAAAATTTTTGTTTTAAACCATGCATGCCAGGATTCATCCCGAAGAGCAATTTCTCATTAAAAACAGTTGAGTTATAAACTGCTTAGAAATGTAGTTTATAATGGAAGTGCCAACAGACTGTTAATTATAGCTGTTCTTCCATAATACTTTGAGACATGGAATTCACATTAACCTGAATGAGCTTTTCCTGGTTATAACATGTTTCTCCCTATAGCGTTCATTTTGAAAATGGGAACATTATATTACTCTGTGCTTGGATGTTGATGGTGCAGCAGAAAAGACCAGAAGGAAGATAATGCCAGAAAGAAACCCCCTGCTCTTTCATGACAGGAGGTACCAATATTTTTCCAGACCTCTGTAGTTTGGTCTATGGAGAGTTTGCATTATTCGATGAGTAATTTTAAAGCCAACTTTTAAAAAGCTATCTTCAGATTTCCATTTTACTCATGAAAAATCATCATTTATACATATTTATAATACCAAGGTTCATGAAACCAATGTTACTAGTAATGCTTTTCTGTTTGTCCGTTTTGGGCTTTGGAGTTTTAGATGGCTTCCGCTTTAACCAAGTATTTATTGGTTTTCATTCCTGAGTTATGTGCTTTTATGAAACTATCCTGAAAGGACTCCTAATTAAACTAAGGCTAAGGTTGGTTGATAAGAAGCTTTGCTAGTGGCCAAGAAAATATAAAGTATTTTGAGTTACTCGGTAGACCTACAAGTTACATGTATCTGATCCACACCGGTGACAATGACAGCTTCTACATAGAAATCCATTGAAATCTTGGAGCAACTTTCTGGGGGTTAGCTAGTCAGAGAAATTAGTGTTGGTGGGGGGGGATGGGTGGGTGGGTGAGTGTGTGTTTTCATGTATTCCTCATGTCCTGGATATATTTCTGGCCATAAATGCATGAGGATTTATCATAAATGGCAGAGTCTATCAATGTGTACCACAACAACAAGGGAAATCACGCTAGCTAGTAGGAATGCCTCATTACCATTCCATTTTAAGAAACTTAGCCATATGTCACAGGAGAAGATGCTTTCCAATGTGAGGGCTTTCATTGGGCATATCATAACTTGATAAGATTAAAGAACTAGAGCTTTCTGAGGAAAACCATAGGCCTCTCTGAAGAAAAGACTCCCTTTTGTTCAAGAGTTGAGATGAAGACTGAGGGCCCTTAAACCGGTGTTGACTTACTCCCTAGGTAAAATAAATATAACCACGCAAAGGACACAATCCCTCCCGCTCAGTTTTCCATCCTCTTTAGAAGCCTGACTTCGTTGTGTCTAGTAGAAGTTCTGACGCTAAACCTTTAATCCACCTGTGTGCCACCAGTCTGCCAGGTAGCCACTAGAGAAAATAATTTATATGTGTCACCGGGAAGTCTTACAAGAATTAAGGAGTCAACAGAGGCAGATTATTTTGAAATCCTGTGGTGAAAGACATTCAAAAATTCAAACCACGGTAGACCTTAGAAAAATACCATATTGTCGGCCCACTCCTTGTATTTCCACTCCTCTAGGGGCATAAATGTATCTTCCGAAGTTGGACACCAGTGATTCTTTCAGCCTGGGAGTGACAAGGGTAACCTTTTGTAGAGGGTCACAGGTGAACTGGGGAAAGCTGGCCTGTGCGGTAAGTCTGTAGTCCCCTCCGCTTTCATCCGTCGATAAGCTCCTCCCCCCAAGGGCCTCTTGCTCTGTCTCCATGTGGAGAACCAAGGCTGCCCCTCCTGAGAGAGGCTTCTGGTGGGAGTTGTTGCCTGTTGTGCAATGTAGGAAGGTGAGCTAAAAGCTGAGTGTAACTGCTGCAGAGGGAATGCCTTCTTAGAGTTCCTGACTTCAGGGAAGCAAGCCTGCCCCCTCTGTACCTCCCCATCTGATGGATGGGTCAGAGATGCAAAATACAGCGTCCAAGATTAATTACCGAATGTATCGACTGGGTCTAAAGATAGTCCAATTACACTGAAAGCGTGTCTGTGCACCACCTGATTTTCTTAAGTCTTTTAACTCAATTAAATGGTTAATTTAAAAAAATGATGGGTAAAGTGTAAGATTCATTGGCGTCTCCATACGTTGTAAGAACCGGTTCTTCCTTCCTAAGCCAATAGGCCTCGGCCCAAAATGCCAGCAACAATTGTATAAAGAGAAATGTTAATAATAAAGAGTCAGGATAACCTTTCAACAAAAAGTATATTTTATCATTTGGCAGATGCAGCCATGAACATTAATCATAGAAACCTGCAGATAGTAGAAGCTTAATATCAAAGCTAATGATTTATTTTATGTTAATGACTTTCTGCCAGGGCATAAAAGACTGTTCATAATGGACTCTCCGCGCTATGTTCAGTTACTAAGGCTAATGGGATAATCTTTTCTCTCCCAAAATTAAGCTTTTTGAAATAAATTATGCTGTTACTTTTCAAGGTAACTCTCAAAAATTTACTGCAAAACTAATCTTTTAAGAACTGCTTAAAGAAATAAAGAGGAAGAAAAATCCCAAAGCAGCTTTTCTAGTTCATGAGCAGTCTTACTTAATTAGAGAAAGTTTGCATGTATGCTAATATCCCTGAACTTGTAATGCCAAATGGTTGTAAAGTCAGCCTTCAGTGTCCCACCTTATCTGCCTTGTGAGAGTCAGCCCCTGCGGGTATGCCCCACAACGGAACACATTTTTGTTGATTACCAGCCAATAATGAGGGGAATGGTAGTAAAACATGGGTTGTTCACTGGGAAGTTTTAAAAATCATGTTTACAATTAGTTATAACCAACATTATATTTCAATAAGAGATAATTTGCCTACTAAAGTTCACATAATGTGCTAATCATGTCTAGTGGTTAATAAAGGCCTCCTACCTCACTCCCCTGATGGCTATAAAAGGCTATTATATTCATGGCAGGAGTTCAGGTACAGCTGCTGTGTGTTAATAATGCATCATTGTCCCACTAATCAACACACCAAAGGTCAGCACCCCTAAGCACCTAAACCACCTATTCTCTTTCCAAAATATTTATTAACACCTTAAAAGCGTATCTGTTCATTTTCCTCAGCCCGGAGTCCGTTAATTCCACTCCAGGCTACTTGTGTGATAAAGGTTTTGTAACCTGAGCTAGGTCACAGAGGAGATGAATATACATTCACACTAATTTTCTCCCATAAACATGTTTCCCATTTCCACATTCAATGACTGAATTAGTGTAGGGCTGTTACAGCCATGAGCCCCTTTATAATTAAGTAGGTGTGCTTCCAACGTGAGAATGTTTTCAGATTGTGTATGTTATTTAAGGAGACGTTTTGGAAGAAAAACAACTTTTCAGTAACCAGAAAATCAGGCGAAGTCAACGGAGCCAGTCGGCAAATGGGAAGGGATATTTATAATCTAAACAGACAGGAGTCGGTGTTAGTTTTATAAACCCGAGACAGTGGTGAAGTATTATTTGCTTAATTGTTCTCCTGGCATAGGAGAGCAATACTAGTAAAAGCTTCTTAAACCATATTTTCTGCACACAAAGAACACATCCACGTGGGATTTCCATTTTGCTAGAAAATCGTGCAAATCAATAGGCTAGCGCTTATCTGCATTAAAATTAGGTAGACAACAATTTATAGGCACCGTGATAGTGTCGTTCTCTTGATACCCTCGGTTAGTGTTTAAGATAATCCTTGCTTTTGTGTCCTCAGAGAGAAGCCAAAATGTTAAGTGAACAAGATCTCGTTTTTCCATCTTGTATTATTGTCTCTGGTTTCTCTTACTCATTTTGATAACCCTGCGTGTGTGTGTGTGTGTGTGTGTGCGCGCGCGTGTGCGTGCTTGCGTGTGTGCGTCTTCTGCCTTTATGATTTGAGAACCTTAACTGTTTTAAGGGGGGGGGAAGAAATGAAACTCAACTATGTTTCCATCATCAAGAGAAATGCAAAAGGCAAACCAGGGGGAGGAGCTTGCATTTGTGCAGCACATAACGTACAATGGTACATTTGTCATGCTTTAAATATATAATGCCTACAATAAAATATGTACAGGCGCAGTTGTGATCTATGAAGTCCCTGGCTCCAGTGCCATTGTTTGTAGTCTCTACGGTTGTCATACATTGTTCTTTGCACATCATACCCTTACAGCAGAATTTGACACAATTTCTAGCTTTCAGCCTGCACCATTTTCATTGCACAATATACATGAGTTTGACAGGGTGTGTTGAGGAAAACTCTGGCAAGCAATTGATATTTTGAAGTGGCAAGCGTTTCAGCAGCTGCCTGCTTGTGAAAAAGGAATGATAAGATATACTGTATTGTTAGTTTCAGGGAAAGCATTAAGGTTTAAGCTCTGTAAAAATGTACACATTATTCGTCAGTGGCGAAGCAAGTCTTTTATGTTTTTTAGAGCTTAGCTCGCTGGCTGATGTGAACTAGAATGACATTGGTCAGTAAATGAATAGGAGTACTTTGAATTTGAACTGCTGCCAATTTTGCACCAACAAAGGAACTGACAAAAGAAAGATTTTATGTGAAATGCAAAGCACACCCAATGTTTTGGGGGCGGGGAAAGGAAAGGGGAGAGAGAGAGAAAGAGAGAGAGAGAGAGAGAGAGAGAAAGCCACAGAGGAGAATAGTCTTTCACATGTACTTGCGAGGATACCAAATAGTTAAAACACATCCATTTTTCATGGCTCATCAGCTACAACCTGAGCTGTTTTATCTAATGTTCTTTAAAAACCTGTTGTAGACACATAGGCTTTTAGAATTTGTTCATATGGAATTTAGAGCGTTGTTCTAAATATCACACTGTGCCCTGGAGGCCTGTTGGCAGACTCTCAGAGTTGCCCACTGCTGGAGTCACCAACTCTCTCTCTGGTAGTGGGAAATTATAGTTTAATCAGTTATGGCACTTTCAGCGTGTGACGTTCATTAGCGAGGCAATTTGTCATGACTGCTAATGGTCAGAATGCATCTGCTCTCTCAGTTACAGAGCACGATAAGGAAGAAGACAAATATTTCAATATCTGATACTATTAACTTGTTTCAAATTTGTAATCCAAGGTTAGTTGCTCCAAACAGACACAGCAGCAGATTAACAAGCATTCTCTATTCAATTTCACTGGGCCCTGTTTTTAGGGATTTATGACTGTAAAGCACACTAATGTGCTCTTATGAAGGGCACAGCCGATGATTAGATGTTCAACAGAAAGTAAGTTACGAGCAGAGTACCTTCTGGGTTCATCTGGAAAGAATTTATGTGTATAATATTTTCTATAGAGCTCCGTAAATTGAAAGGTTTGATGCATGCAATATTTCTGACATGCTAAAGATTCCTCTGATGATTTTTTAAAAAGTCACTTTCCCATTGGTTTATAAACTGGCCAGTCACTTTTCCAGTGAGATTAGTGTCCCGATCTATTAGAAAAGTTGTAAAATTCTAGTGGAAAACTTGAGAGTGAATTAGTAACGTCACGTTCCCCCCCCACCCCTGGCTGCCCCCCACCCCAGCACACTGCTTTTTAAGATCATTGTTCATTGTTCTACATGGGAAAAGTTAAAAAGGATTCTGCCAGTTGAAAAGGCTGGAATTTTTTTTTAATGTATATCTCATATTTTCTGGATATTACATCACATAGCTTGCCAGACAAAATCTTTTTGACACATTTTCATTTTTAATGAAAGGCCCTGAAATTCAGAGCATAATGATTTCTTAGAAACTGAACCCAATCTTGGTTAAAAAAAATTCGTTCTTGCTAGTAACAAAAGCTGTTACTGTTTAAGTTCCTGTTGAGCGGTTAGTTGGTACGCTTCGCTGAATGTTGTCAAAAAGGCTTTCCTCATGATTGACAACCCGGCAGGAATGTGAATGGAGATTTTAATTGCGTATCATGTGTGCATATCAGAGCGAGCGAATTCATGACTCTGCTTAGCTCCATATCTCTGCAGGTCAGCCGTGCCAAAAAATGCTCTTTTATGTGCAATTTTTCCAAAAAAAGAGAAAGGTGTGTGTGTGTGTACTGAAGTCATCCGTTATTCATTTCTAAAGTGAAACACTTGTGTTCCCCTAGCCTCAGAGTTTGAAAGTGGAACAAAAATCCATTTTGAGATTTCTTTCTTTTACTCTTTGCACTCACACTTGGATGATGTAAATTCTTTTGAGTTACAAGTTGGGAAAAGTCTGCCAGAACATATTTTTCTTATGGCACTTGTTATATGAAGTGTGTTTATCTTTCGTTTTTCCTTTTTTCCCTAAAGAGTGCTTTGAAAAAGAAAGAAAAAATGTAAGCCAGCGGAAAAAGTTACTGAGGTCAATTGCCTTTCTATAACTTGCAATCTTTAGAAAAGGTCTGGGGGTGGGTGGGTGGAGAGGCAGAGAGATATTTCTGAGAGGTGGTAGGTGCATAGAGTTGCATCCTAATTTTGGTTAAATATAGCAAGAATGCAGCGCCGATGGTAAAATGACATTAATAAGTGCATGAATGTTCATTTCTTAGAAAAATAACTCCTCTGCCGAAAACGTAAAGGTCAAAGTTTCACTTCTGCCGTCACTTCTTTGCCCAGATGCAGTGGTGGTGATGTACCGTTTATCCTATTGAGATGTCTCACCCCAACACACGTGAGATCTTCAAAGTGGGGTAAATCTTACTTTGTACAGAGACTCTGGCGACACCGACCCCCGACCGCTCAAGACCTTATTAATGTGAAAACAAAACAAAACAAAATGTGTGATGAATATGCTTATATAATTTTTCATTGGCGTGATGTGAGAACTTGGCATGTGGGTTGTAAATTTACTGCATAGCTACTTTTCTGTGTCATTTTGAATAGGTGAGAAAAAGATTAGTGCCAGGGTCATTTTAAATAGAACCAGAAGAATAAGTAGGGGAATGTTGAAAAGATGGTGACTTTATAGCCTTAGGATATCCCATGGGACTTAACTTTGTTCTGGGCTCTAATATGTTATCTCAACACATTTTAGAACATATCAAATTGCAGGCTGGCCATTCAGCCCTTCCTACGGCATGCGGTGCAGGGGGATTGCTGTATGAAGGCGCTGCTGTACCTTTAAAACGCCGAAGAAGAAAAATCTATTTTATTTTAAAAATCTAGCCTTATGTATGGGTGACATTTTTCTAATGTTATGGAAGACTATTTTGTACTTTATACGGAGAGCTCAGGCAAGGAAAAATCTATTTACAAAATGAAAAAAAGTGCTCAGCTGAATGCATTTCACTTTTAAAGATGATATTCTGGTAATGAACTTTATCAAGCAGAGAACATTTCAGTAAAAGTATGAAAGTAGTTCCTATTTCGGTTGCCTCACTTAAAGGCTGTGTCACGGTTTCCATTATAACTTCTTATTTTCAGGTAGCTCTAATGCAGTCCCCATACAAATATTTGCACAGGGATGAGATGAGAATATTTGAGCCTAAGAAGTAGACTTTTTTTATTTAGAATGCACTTCTAAAGAAGCGTGGGGCTTTGTTAATGAGGCACATTTAATTCCTTCTTAGAGGTTGCAGAGCATTCACTGGACACCACCTGCGTGCAGAGCTCTATGCTGAGTTTTAGGCGTGAGATGAGGAGGCCGTGGTCCTTGCCTTCGTACCTGTCAGTTGAGGGAGGAATGCAAAGAACCAGGGCAGAGCTGTGTATAAAATGATGTGATACAAAGTCGGTGCTGACAGTGTTGGAGGTACAGGAGGTGAAGTGATGGATTCAAGTTGGGGGAAATCCAAGCTGCTTCCTGGAGGAGGTGGTAATTCAGTTGGCCTTAAGAATTGGGCCTCGAGGGACAGCAGAATTACTCCTGCTTTTGTGTTATTTCTTATATTTCTACCTCTTTTCAAAATGACTTGAAGCAACTGAAAATTAAGAAGCAATGCGGACAAAAAGACTATTAATAGCAACCGCAGAACGTTGTAGCCCAGGAAACGGAGACACAAGCAAACTTCTTAGCTTAGGTATTATCACTATAACTAAACATTAAATTTGGCCCTTGCTCTCTCATAGAGTAAAAACAGAAACATACTGAGTGACAGAATTTGGATTACCTGAGAGACATGTGAACACCACTTCGTCGTGGGTACAAAGTTCTTCTCTAATAAAAGGCTGCAAACGATGGAAAACGAAACACGTGGAGGTGACACATCATGCCTAATGTAAGGGTGATCTGTTGTGGCACCTTGGTTGAGACTGAGGGATCTGTCTCGAGACATAGGGCATGATGGACAAGGAGGGGCTCCCCGGAATGAGAGCGCAGAAAGAACCATGGACAACTTTGGATGGAGGAGGATGGAGACAGACCTGTGTTTTGGGAAGCTAAATGTTGTCAATCTAGAGAATGGGTGGAGAACGTCCAGTGGAATTCAAATGGCTGTTGTTAGTGGGCTCAAGCCCTAAGAATGTCCCAGAGGAGATTGATGACCTGGGAGGAAATTACCTGATAAGGTGAAGAATCAAGTATTGATTTGTTTTCAATGACTTTTGGAATCAGAGATGAATGATAAGCTTTTAGAAGTTTTACACTTCAGTTCAAAGGTTGAAGTCTCTTAAAATCTAACTTTTTAAAAAGATTTTATTTATTTATTTGAGAGAGAGAGAGAGTGTGTGAGAGAACATGAGGGAGAGGGAGAAGTGCACTCCCAGTTGAGCAGGGAGCCCAATGAGGGGCTCAATCCCAGGACCTTGAGATCATGACCTGAGCCGAAGTCAGACGCTTAACCCACTGAACCACTCAGGCACCCCTCACTTCTAACTTCATCAGGAGCACAGAACATTGTCTTCTACCTGCAAATTCTTTTGTTAATCAGTGTTAACAGTGAATATTAATGCTGTGTATATAGTCTTAGAAATATACCCGCTGACCTTCCTTCCAGAGTTACTAGTGATTGCTTTCCTGAAATTCCATGTTCAGTGATAAATATGCATAGTTATCTGTAAATTTTGGAAATAAAAGTGTCCAAGCATAATCAGAAACATCTGTCAGCAGTTTTGAAGGTACCCATGCTCTTCACTTATCCACAGAGCAAAGTCCTCAAAGTTTTTGTGGAAGTGTCCTGATGAGTTTACACCCCGAGGGGCTGGAGGACAAATCCAGAAAAGCCTCTAGTGTCTACATAGGTCTGAGAAGACTGATGTTCCGTCTTGAAGAAATACATGGGTTTTATATTATATACCGTAACACACCCATGTCTATTTAAATATCAATATGATACTGTAAATCACTTACCATTGTGTCTACTCTATGTTCCAGGAAGACAGTCTATGTTATTCTATAGTTCTACTTGGCATATTACTCTGCTCCCAGGGGAATGAGTTTGAGAAGCATGAAAATAATGTAATGGTCTTTTGTCCTTAGTGTTAAGAAATAGTTTGGAGGCTTTGTAGAAGTCTACCTTGTTTGGTCATCTCTCCCACAGAAAATGGAACATTTGGCCCATGCTTACTCTTTCCTTGACTCTCACTAATGTTCTATTTTTTTTAATGTTCTATTTTTTTATTTTTTTTATTTTTTAATTAATTATTTATTTATTTATTTATTTATTTTTTATGATAGTCACAGAGAGAGAGAGAGAGAGAGAGAGGCAGAGACACAGGCAGAGGGAGAAGCAGGCTCCATGCACCGGGAGCCCGACGTGGGATTCGATCCCGGGTCTCCAGGATCGCGCCCTGGGCCAAAGGCAGGCGCTAAACCGCTGCACCACCCAGGGATCCCTATTTTTTTATTAAAAAAAAAACTTAACAAAGTACTTGATGTTAGTCTAAAATGGAAGAATATTTAGCTAGGACTCAATCATTGCTGGTGCAGAGGACATAGTGATGTTCCGAACAAAGGGAAGAATGGAAGGAGGTCAGATATCCAGTGTGTGGATGGAAGAGAGAAATCCTGTAGTTATAGCCAAACCAGATGGTGCTCAGTGATGGAAGGAGGCAGTCAAGAGTGGGATTATATTTTTAGGCATTACTGTATAACCTAACCTGAAAATAATTTGAAAACTCCAAGAAAAGGCAAAGTTGAATGATTGTGGTGAAGGTGGGGGTGGGGCAGAGGTAGGTGTATAGGGGTCAGAGCAAGACTTCTAACAAGTGAATGAGCCTTGGATCCCTCCCTTCCTCTCTATGTCCTTCACTCTCACCCTTTCTCCCTCCTTCGCTCCTTCCCTCCCTTCCCTTCCCCACAGGCAGACATAATTTGTAAGATGATTGACATTATTTTCAAGATTCCTTTAAGCCTATTTCTTAGATGACATTTTACTAGTGCCTTCCTACCTACATCCTCAACTGCCTGCAATGGGCTTCTATTTTGGGGCAGCCCTTTCTTTTACCTTCTCCATCATCAGTGGAGTTCAGTCCAGTGGGCTGAACTGTCTTGAAAAAATAATTCTAATTATGCAGGACAGAATGGATAGATTTTTTTTTTTGATGTGCGTATGCAAGATTTCCTAAACAAATGCCAATCTACTAGATACCCATAGCACCTGACAAATCAGAGTTGGCTGGTTTGGTTCTTTTCCCTTACTTCATTTAAGCCTTAACCTGTTTTTGAAATGAGTTCTGTATAAACAGCCAGGCATGTGTAAATAATGGATATTCCCTTTGAGGACAAAAATTTGCCTTTTCTTCTAGAAACTCCATTTAGGCAGATGAAGCCTCTTAGATTCCTCCTTTACTCAAATCAAGGAGCTTTTCCCATACTGAACATCTTTTGAAGTTTCATCTGAAATGGCAGGCTGGGGGAATGAATGCTGTGTATGTCTGTAGCTTATATACATTCATTTACAAGATCCCATAAAAGTGGGAAAAAAAATTAATGAAAAAGAGAAGTAGATTCCTTATATTTGATTCTTAGCCTATTTCTTTATGGGTTCTGGAGCCCATGCTCCAGGGTCGCTATAGATCTAGCTCCCAGCAGCATGACATTTGCTAATATTGGTTAATTTATTCATTAAGTATTTTCTGAGTGGTTACTGTGCATCAGGAACTGTGCTAAGTGGTAGAGATAGAAAAAGCAAAAAAAAAAAAAAATGTGTGCACTTACAGAGATAGCAACCTTAGATGTGATATAAATAATTGCATTTATGGAATATGGATGAATGAGAATCTAGTGGACAACTTTAATATTTGATCTAAAAACTACTGATACTAAGCTCTGAACACCCCATGTTCATTTATGCATTCACCTCTTCTCGCTCTCTTGCTTGCTTGCTTTTCTTTCTTTCTTTCTTTGTTTTTCTTCCTCTTTTCTCCTTTCTTTTTTTTCTCTTCTTTCTCTCTTTCTTCCACAGTCTAGATGATCTGGCTGAGAGTAGAACCAGCATTCCTTGCCCCATTTCTTGCTAGGAGAGCAACTGATAACCTATGGGATACGGTAACTTGGTAACTTAAGCCAATAGTGATTGTTTTATGAAGTAGCCAAAGGAATGAATTTTTTAAAATTGAAATTCTAATCATGCAAATATTTAAATCTTTGGAAATTTGAACTCTGGATGTCATTCAGAGATAAAGAATGGGGTTTGTGCTCAATACTTGTTAAAAATGCTTTCATGGACTAAAGTCAGTTGCTTAGCATTATTTAATACCACTTTTACATTTGAAGTTATTCGTAAGTTCAGGATACTTTTAAAATGTTAAAATAACAAGTGTTTATTTTGTTCAGGTTTATCACAGTGGAGTTCCAAAGGTAAACACCACCGTGCGTTTTAAAATTATTTTTCTGACAAATACAGCATATTCTGGGAGACCGTCACTGCAGAAATTGCTTACAAAATAATCCTGTGAATCTCATATTTTCTTACGATCCCATTCCTTCCCCTAATATGGTATGGAACCAGACTGCAATTACACTTTCACAATTACTTTATTATATGGCTTGAAATATACTCCTGAAGCTCTTATTACCTTTTCCATACACCATTTGCACAGACCTGCTGATGGCTGTCAGCAGTGCTTCTGCGGGACAATCAGCCATTCTTAGCGGGTTGTGTTTAAATTCAGAGCACCACAAATAGAAAGCACCTCTCTCTCTTTGCTGATGAATTTTTAATGTTTAAGTATTTGTAATAATTCCAAGGACTTTATTATAACAGCCTTCAGAATTAGGCATGTGTGTTTTAGGATGTTGGATATTTATTTGTGATCTTTGTCAAAGAGGAGAAAAATGAAAACAACACAATATTAATAGTGTGTGTCTGTAGCGACCTGAGCATTATGTCACCCAGGGTTAGAACTCCTTTTCCCTGAAAGAGGTTGTTTAAGATTTTCTACTTCAAATAATTCACTCAAAAGCTCTTTTCTCCATAATTGCATTTTATCTGGGGGAAAAAAAAAAGACTCCACTCCACTCCATGGGTTTAAGTGGAAACTGGAATGCCATATATTCAAATATGGAATATATTTACATTTAATAACAAAATCAAGAACCTTTCGTTTACATTACAAAGAGAAATAGTCTTCTTTCTTAAAAATCCTGTGCTTAGGGTCTTTGAGAGTCTTCTAAATAGAGATTTGGTTGACTTTGAGAGCCATACTATAAAGTCTATGATCCTCTTTAATGAATTTGTCTTTACCACTTTATTTTATTCCCAAATTGTACTTACTTTAGAACAGCTATGTATTAGACCATCTCTTATAAGGTTATGACATTTAAAAATATCTATTATAAAAAATAGTTGAAATATAATGACCTTATGTGTATCTTGCTGTCAAGTGCCACTATAGAGTGATTGTTTTCCCCTTTGAAAAATTAGACAGACTTGAGCCCAACACTAATACCTTATGAGTATGTACTGTATTCATGTAAGTCTATGTCAAATGTTCAGAAATATTCAGATAATTGATTGCATACCTCGATTGCATTCAGTGCTTGAATTTATCAACATACTTTTTGAAATAATTGTCATTTGGTATCTGTCTTCCAGGTAACCTCTTTCCTATTTCTAATGATTGGTAATGATAATAAAATCAATCCATCAAATGATCCTATTTGTAAAGCTTAGCATGATAGAAAGAGGAGGAGATGAAGGACTCCAGTGCTAAATTACAGAATTAACCACATGATGTGGGATGAGTTACTTCTCATCTTTTCTCTAAGACAAGAGGCTCAATCATCTCTAAGATTCTTTCTTGCCCAAAGAGTCAGGAATATCCATTGATTTGTTAAATAGTCAATTCCGTAATATCAAGGTCTTGAGAATAAAAGCAATCAGAGAGCCATCTCTGTTACAGATACCAAAGTTAAAAACCTAAGGGTGTTGTCATTTATTACGTATCATGGGACTCATCATAACTCCATCAGTTTTGTGACTAAAAGGCACACCAAAGTAGGTTTTCAAGGAACAAAACTTTGAGCAGACATTTAACAAGGCTCTAACCAGTTCCACTTTACCATCTAATAGAAAAAAGTCACTTCTTTAAAATTGAGGTAGACTGAGCCATTTTGACTACGTGGCAACCAGTGTTTATGAAAGTGGTGAACGATAAAATGTTTCTCCAATGTTTCATTGTACTAATAGGGCAACTAATGTACCGTAAGGTAGGAAAGGAGTTTGAGAATCAGAAATTAAGGAGGATGCTCTAAGTGGATGGGCATTGGAGGTTCCAATGGGTCGTGCAGAACATGGGGATTTAGCTCAGGCTGAAGGAGCCGGCCAAACATCCATATCCAGGTGTCCTGATGAACTGAAACAGCTTCCTGCCCTCACTCAGAAGTTCATTATTGGGGAATCCCTGGATGGCTCAGCGGTTTAGCGCCTGCCTTCGGCCTAGGGTGTGACCCTGGAGTCCTGGGATCAAGTCCCACATCGGGCTCCCTGCATGGGGCTTGCTTCTCCCTCTGCCTGTGTCTCTGTCTGTCTGTCTCTCTCTCTCTCTCTGTGTGTCTGTCATGAATAAATAAATGAAATCTTCAAAAAAAAAAAAAAGAAGTTCATTATCATCATTATTAGAATTCTTACATTGCTGTGACAAATCCTAGCACTGTTATTTCAGGCAACTCGAAAGGCCTTATTTTAAGTCAAGAGTGTCCAGGCTTTTAAAATGGGCCTTCCCAGGGGCGCCTGGGTGGCTCAGTGATTGAGCGTCTGCCTTTGGCTCAGAGCATGATCTGGGATCCTGGGATTGCGTCCCACGTCAGGCTCCCTGCAGTGAGCTTGCTTCTCCCTCTGCCTATGTCTCTGCCTCTCTCTGTGTGTCTCTCATGAATAAATAAATAAAATCTTTAAAAATTTTTTAAAATAAAATGGGCCTGCCTACTATCAACTTACTACATCTCTCACAAATATTAATATTAGTAGGGTGCAAAAGGAGGCCGAGCTCCTGACTTAAAGTTGATTTTGGTTTAGAAAAAAAGGAGTTTGTACTTGAAACTGAAAAAAAAATTAGAATAGTGTGAGAGAGGAAATATATTCTTAGTGCTAGATTTTCAGTGAGTTTTTCTTAGCCATTTTGTTCACATGCACAAGCGAATATTCTAGAATTTCTGACACTGCACTTGGAGGAATTAATGGGTCAATGCCTTCCAAACTAAGCTTCAGAAAGTTGAAAAAGGAATTTCCCATAGCTGTCCTACCATTTCCTAGCTCCTCCCGTGCGATTGAACCTGGCTGGGGAACAGTCTCTCAGGGATACATGAGGTCATATTTTGGGACGGCCAGTAGCTGCCCCCTCATTTTTTGACATTGCTCTTACCCCTTCTGCGTTAGCTGCCAGAAGATCCACTGCACCTGTGCTGGCTGCTTCATGTGATGTGTTCCCATTAGTGTTCCCCCGGTCCAGATAGAGCCGTAGTAACTTATCTCAGCAAAGGCAGCGATAAATTTTACTCTTTGATCAAAATTTAGAGGCCCATTGTGAAGGAATTGAGAAACAACAATGTGCATGGACAGACTTGTCTGAGGACCACCAGTTGAAGTAGCATGGAATATAATGTTTATAAGACACATGGAAGCGAACTGTTAAAATCAGTTGTTCATAAAATATCATGTTTGCATATATATTCTAAAACTTTGTCATTCATTTATTTTCAATTCCTCAAGAAAGCTCTGGAGCCTTTGCAGCCCAACCAGTCCCACTGTTCTACTCAGGCCACCACAGAGATTGGGTGCTAACTATCGAGTTATTTGAATTACATAGGTGGATTTTTGAGCCACTCTGGTGTAAAATGTACCCAGAAAAGCCCTCGCAGGGGAGCTTTGTGGAGCACCAGAGAACACTATGGGCAAGTTTTACTTCTCTGCACCTCTGTTTCCTCATCTGCAAAAAGGAAAGAATAAAACTCTTTCCTGTATGGGGTTTATGGTGAGGATTAAATGGTAGAAATTGCGTAAAGCTCCACCGAGCTGCCTGCACAGAACAGGTCAGTAACCACTAGCCGTGTTAGTGCTGAGGAGCTCACTCGGGCTGCATGAATGCGATGAATGCGGCCAGAGGACTGCATGCTGTGTGTGAACTCCAAAACTTCTGAAGCTCATTCAGGAGCCCCCCCCCCCCCCCCCCCCCCCCCGCCGGTGGCATTGCTGTGATCACACCAGCACACTTGCGAACCTGTTAAGATTATCATCTTGCTTCAGTGGTCAGAACCTTCCCAGAGATGATGTAACTTTAGGGACCCTTGACCAGCAGGCCTCTTGAGCCTCCGGTGATCCCCCACATATGGCTCTGGGTATCTGCGGTCATAGTCCTAGAACCGAATTGGACACACCAGCTGCAGTTGGCCACAGTAAAATGTATGTCTCACCTGGGATTGTCTTCTAAATTTGCTCCCGTGATTCTCTTGCTTAGATTAATTGATCACCTTAATAAACTGACACTTTGGTTTCCAAGAGATGTTGGATAAAGAAGTGTCAATCCAAGATGCCTCTAGACTTGTGTACAGGACACATCACTTGGGCACAGAAGGGAGGGTGGGGCGGTTATCAGGGAATAGATAATGCGGAAATGAGCAAATGCACTTTACCTAGTTCTTTTTTTTTTTTTTTTAAGAATTTATTTATTCATGAGAGGCAGAGACACAACACAGGCAGAGGGAGAAGCAGGCTCTGTGCAGGGAGCCGGACGTGGGACTCAATCCCAGGTCTCTAGGATCAGGCCCTGGGCTGAAGGCGGCGCTAAACCACTGAGCCACCTGGGCTGTCCACTTTACCTGGTTCTTAAGTTGTGTTTTCCTTGCACTTGCCCCGGCAGTGGTCACAAATCCACCACAAGAGTCAACAGAAGGTCTCTTTCTATGAAGCTCAGTGCCTCTAGCATTATTTTTATTTTCTCTAAAATTATTGGAAATTATAGGGGCATCTGGCTGGCTCAGTCTGTAGAGCATGAAGCTCTTGATCTTTGGATTGTGAGTCCAAGCTCTGATTACTTTTTTTTTTTTTTTTTTTTTTAGATTTTATTTATTTCTTCATGAGAGAGAGAGAGGGGCAGTGATATAGGAAAAAGGAAAAGCAGGCTCCATATGGGAAACCTAATGTGGGACCTGATCCCAGGGCCCTGGGATCACACCTTGAGCCAAAGGCAGATGCTCAACCCCTGAGCCACCCAGATGCCTGAAGTTCTGATTACTTTTTTAAAAATTAAAATTACTGGGGTAATTACTAGGGTGCCTGGGTGGTTCAGTCAGTTAAGGGGCTGCCTAGGGCTTATGTCATGGTATTGGGGTCCTGCAATCGAGCCCTGCCTCAGGCTCCCTGCTTAGCAGGGAGTCTGCTTCTCCCTCTGCCCCTCGCCCTGCTTGTGCTTGCATTCTCCCTCTCTCTGTCTCTTTTAAATAAATAAAATCTTTTTAAAAATACTAAAACTACAGGAAATTATATTATGACCATTGCTTATGAAGCAGGAGCCAAATTATCTTTGTTACAAATCTGGGTAGAGTTTTAATCTTTCAACTAAAATATGGATTCATATTTGTGATGGGTGTGTGTGTGTGTGTGTGTGTGTGTATGTGTGTGTGTGTGTGTGTGTCACAGAGTTTGAAGACCTCTCACTACAGGGCAATCCAGATGTCACTGAACACAGTTTGAGTATTATGTACTCCATGAAAGGTGAGACGTACTCTCTGTTAAGACCTTTTACATGAGTTTGAAGCTAGTAAAAAGAATCGACAAAGCGCAAAGAAGTTTAGATGGTTTAGTAATTCCCTGCATATTAGTGAGTGAATGAAAGTCCTTCCAACTGCTAATTTAGGGGTGCTAATGGGTGTTAGAAAATGAAACTAATTAAAGTCATTTTTAAAACCATGTTAGTCCATTTTACCAGGTGATAATAAGAGTGTGAAAGAGACATTACCATTCATTTATACTTTTATAGTAATTTGATAACAAGCAATTATCTTTTAATTGGTATTGCCTCTTATCATTTTTTGAGGCATTTATACAGACATTTGAAATGTATTAACAACACTTTGGGGTAGGGGGAGTGGGATATTTGGATCTCCATTTTACAGTAAAGGAAACTGAGGTTCAGAACATTTAGGTGAATTATTTAAGAGCATGTGGCTAGTAAATGACAGAATGAGGATGTGCTAAATGAGTGACCTGATATAAATACATCTCCACATATCTACTCCACAATCTGTCAGTTCTGCTGAATTCTTGAAGCAAGGAGATCCCCAGCATGCATGCCTAAATATTCAAATCATTGGCTCACTGAGAATACCCAAGGAAAGCTAATTTCTTTTACATTGTAGAAGTCTTATTTTTAAAGAACGTGCCAGACTCTACTTCTCTTTTGTTATTTTTAATTTGACTTTTCTTGCAGGGTTCTCTTGAGAGAACTAACTAAACGCACATAAAGTCAACACTGACAATGCAGGAACACTCCTTGAAGTGAATATTACAAATCTTAAGTGTAATTTTTTTTAATGTGGGCAGAACATATCTCTGAAATTTCTATGGAGAGCCAGAAAGAGAGAGAGAGAAAGACTTTTAAAGCAAATATTTTCTTGTATTGTATCAAAATGTGTCCTAAAATGAGTGACTTCAATTCCTTAATTCAATTGAAATTAACAAAGCCATGGAAAATACAAAATAATCAGATATAATTCCTCCCCTAAGGTGCTTAAAACATTATGGGCTATATGAGACATTTGTGTCCTGACGATAGAAGTAAGTTTTGATGGTGTTGTGAAAGAAATGCGAATGTTAGTAAATTTTGAATGGTAGTATCCAAATATTAGGAAGAGAAATTATTATCTAGTCTTCTTTGTACCATTGCATTGGGATACAGTGTAGCAATGGGCTTTTTTTGTGCTACTACCAAATATAATGACATCAGTAAGACAGAAAGGCTCTTTGAATGTCCTTTCTTTAGAAACCAGAAGGAAAGATTTTTAAAATATGTGTTTCCTTTATAGAGTTGTCCCTGAAAATGTATCCCTCCTTGGGGACTTAGATAACTTTGAGGAATACTGCTCATTCTTCAGAAATGTCAAATCTGTTAAAAGTGCAGCCTGTGTATTTACTTCCAGATCCTTCACTGCTTCAGAAATCCTTCTACACTGTGACTCAGGCCCATTATTGATTTGTCTTTTAAAAAATTTTTTAATTACAGAGTTCCTCAAACCTAATTATTATTTGCACTTATAATAATTAAAAATCCTATTATTATAAATCCTTCAAACCCAATAATTACGTAATAATTACAATAGCTATCATTGCATTTATTATATTTTAAGTTGTACAGACATAAACAAAATTCAAGTCAAAACATTCCCACTTGCCCTCCAATTCCCCTTTGAGAAATAACCTTTGCTGCTGAAATAGTGTATCTTCTCATCATTTTTATTATTTTTATTTAAGTGTAAATAGTTAAATTATTAGAGATATATTTAATATCTATGGAGTATTACAGATCTGTAAAACATAGAATTTTTGCCCAAATTGGAATCATGTTCTGTTGTATTATATTTTATAGTAATTTTCAGTAAATAATAATTTATCATTGCTCTTTTGATATTTGATATTTAATATGACAGGCCGATAAGTAAATGCAACTTTCTAAAGAAGACTTTGTTTTTGGCACTTGACAACAGACTATTAAAGGTTGATTGAGTCTGTACAGTTGACCTTGGAAACCATGCAGGAGTTAGGAGCACTGACCCCTGTGCAGCTGAAAACAATGTATAACTTTTTTTTTTCATGTATAACTTTTGACTCAAAACTTAACTTCAGGGGGATCCCTGGGTGGCACAGCGGTTTAGCGCCTGCCTTTGGCCCAGGGCACGATCCTGGAGACCTAGAATCGAATCCCACATCAGGCTCCCGGTGCATGGAGCCTGCTTCTCCCTCTGCCTGTGTCTCTGCCTCTCTCTCTCTCTCTCTGTGACTATCATAAATAAATAAAAAAAATTAAAACAAAACAAAACAAAACAAAAAACTTAACTTCATATAGCCTACTGTTGACCAAAAGCCAGTTCACTGACCTATACTTTGTATGTTATATGTAATATATACTGTACTCTCACAATTAAGTCAGTCAGAGAAAAGAAAATGTTATTATGAAAATCATCAGGAAGAGAAAGTGTATTTATAGTACTGTGCTGTATTTTTAAAAAATCATCCCATTTAAGTATACCCATGCAGTTTAAACCCATGTTGTTCAAGGGTCAACTGTAATTGATTGCTGGTGAGTTACTTTAAAAATGTTGAATCATTAGAGAAAAAAAAATAAGATTTGTAGCTAGGGCACTAAGATTACCAAATAAGTCTGCTCTTTAATTAAGACCACGTATATCAGTAGTGAGAATGTATCTTTGAGCCAATAGGTCCCAGCAGCAAGTGAAAGTCAGCAGAGAAGTTTATACCTTACAGCAGAAAGAAAAGACTTCGTGTACATTTTCTAGACAGGTATTCCCGCATTACGAAGGTGTGGAGAGATAGCTGTAAATATTTAATTATTTTACCAGGCTTAAAGGAGACATTTATTGAAGTAGCAACACACATAAGAGTTGGTTCAAAAGCATTTCAAGCAACTGAAATATTTCAAATAGAAGTAATGTACTAAGCACTTAGGTTATGTCTAGATATAACAAAGTATGTAATAGTCATTTCAGTGGATCTTAACCTAGCACTTTCTGTCTTTGCTTGGTTCTACTGGGAATTAAAATAAAAATAAGAAAGAGATTATTCAAGGACTCTACAGTTCTATAAATGCTTTCACCTACATTATTTCTTAGCAACTCTGATGGAGAGTGGGCACTGGAAGAGATGAAGCTCAAGTATAATAAATAGCTCCCAGCCAACAAGTGATAAAACCAGAAATCAGTAAAAGGCTGTCACCCCAGAGCCTGCATAGGAAAGACAGAAAGGTCTCAGTGGTTGCAGGTCTACCATGACTCTTTCCTTTGGCCATGAAGAAAGTCCTAAAAGATTTTCATACCCTTCTTGCTCTGCCTAGATCTAGCCTGAGAGTCTGCTTCTAGGTGCAGTGCTTACTTGTGGGTTTTGGTATCCAACTGATCACCCGTTGCCAGTTCTGTCCAGTGTTCTCTCCACTACACCTTATTGCTTTCCAAGAACACACAGTTTCCATCAAAGCAACAAACATTTCTAGTATACTTATCCTGTTCTCGGCGTGGGGAGTCAAAGGTAATTTGGCTATCATTACTGTCCTCCAAAGCTCACAATCTAATAGGGCAGAGAGACTCATAAATGGGTGATTACAACATATTGTGGTATGGGCCTCAAGTAGAACAATGCATACAGAGACCAAAGGGAGGCCTTGCTCCGGCTGGACTTCATAGAAGACTTTTTTGAGGAGATGATGGGAATCGAAGAATCAGCAAGAATTAGCCAGCTGACATAGAAAGAGACCAACATGGGTCAAGGTGTGGGCTTGAACCATCCCAAGCCTTTGGGGGGCTCCCTACAGGTTGTTTTTTTTTTTAGGACAAGGGATAAAGAGTAGGTAGGGTTAGACTCTGACCTCATGGTTGATGTTAAAGAACTTGGCACTTATTTGCTGATATTTAGAAGAAGCCATTTAAAGGTTTTATTGAGGAGGTAACCTATCAGTTGTAGGTTTTAAAGAGATGACTCTGACTTCAGTGTAATGAATGGATTTGTAAAGACAGAGAGGAAGACGGGAATGCCAGTTAGGGATCTATCAAATTGCTGGGTTCCCTACTGTTTTTATAATAGCAAAAATGTTCTTAAAAAAGGTCTTACACTGAAATTTAACAAATATAAGATGTAGAAAAAGAAGAAATCCTAGGGCCTCTTGGAACAAGTTTTGAAAAACATTGATCTAGATAAAGATGAAGGGAGAAGGAAGTAGCAGCACTGATCTATCGTGGCTGGGATCAATGGAAAGATTTGTGATGTATACAGGAGGGAAAATCAGATGTGGATGATTGCTTGGATGCCAGTCACTGAGAAAGAAAATCCTTTCTGACTTGATAACAGCATTTATTGATACCATTTACAAGTCATATGTGAAGCCCTGTGCTGAGGACTCTACATGATTTCTGTCATTCTTATAACAACCCCATAGGAGAGGTATGATTATTGACCCCCTCTTACAGATAAGGAAATGGGCTTAGGGAATTAAGCCCCCAAATAACTTAGGATTGGAACCCAAATCTGTTTCTGTTATCCCAGAAGTGTGGATTCACCATGAAGAGTAAAACACCGAGAATAGAATCATAGGGTACCTAAGTTTTAAGTGGTGAATAGAGGAAGAGATTTTCAAAAAGAAAGAAGGAGAACTATCAGGGACTCTAGGGAGTGTGTCATCAATAGTAAATACTATAATGAGCGAAAGATGGGAAAATAGATCCATAGAAGAGACATAATTGACAACTTGATGAAAGTAGTTTTCGTGGAGCATGGAGGCTTGTTGAAGTCAGAGATGGACTAGGGATTGAAACTGGAAGCCAGGAGCATGGATTGCTCTTCAATACATTCACCTAAGAAGGGAGAGACAGAGAAAGAGAGCAGTATCTGGAGGAGGCAGAGCCAGAGTGGCTGTTTTTGGATAGGAGAGACCTGGGGAGATTTACATGGAAGAGGACAGTTCTGTTGGAGGAGAGAGTGGGGAACCCCAGTTGGAACCACAACTGTTACAGACAAGCTCAGGACCCACTGAGGCTGGCACTGGGCTGTCTTCGGTGGAGGAGAGGACACTTATGCTTTGCAACTGCAAGGAAGCAGGTAAGGACAAATGCAGAAGTTCAGAGATTTGTATTATGGATCTCAAATCCGAGGAAGCTCCCACTAATGTTTTTGATTGCTCAGTGAAGTAGAAGATGGACTCAAATGATCTGAGTGATGAGATGGGGTTGGTTAGCAGCCATGAAGAGATGAGCGAAGGTTGGGAACAGATGCTGTGAGGTGAGGGAGGAGCCAACCAAGAAAGAACAAGGATTTGTGAGCAATGCTGAGGACCCAGCTAAGAGCAGTGATTTGGGGATACCTGAATTTCTTCTCTGGGAAGCTCATGACCTGGGAAAGGTTGTATTAAACTCTCCCCAGCATCCTGGATCCTTCTTTTCTTTGGAGATGCTTCTGTTAACGTCCAGTGCTGCTGGCATTCTCTGATTTGCCTTTTCCTTCTAAATTTCATGAGAAAGACACCAAGGATACACAGAGTCCATCTCTTGACGTTAGATGATGGCCAGTCATACCTGCATTGGAAGCATGTGGTGGGTACTACCAAAGAGCTCTTAGTTCTAGGTAAAACTTAAAAAATTACAGAACCATTAGTATGCCGATAATTTTATTACAGTTACCTATAGCAGGACTTTCCAGACTACTTGCTGGCAATATGAGTGTCTTGTGAAATTTTTAATAAGTGCTTATGAGAACAAAGATTTCCTAAGTCAAAAAATTAAAATATCATCACATACATCTCCTTCTTAGAGACTTATTACATGTTAGCTTACAAAAGGCTCTTAAAGAAAAAAACAAAGGCTCTTAGAAGTCTTCCTGGATTGTCATTTGTTTAACTTTGTGTAACTCAGTAAACACTGCTGGGGAAAAACTGATTTTTGTATTTGTCATAGTGCATTGAAAGCATCTGACCACATTGATGGCCAGCAAATTTAGTCTGTTGGGGACTTCAGTCTGATGGGCTGTCACTGGAGAATGCTGGTCACAAAGCCTCACATCCCCCGAGTGGATGGTGGTAATAGGCCACGGAATTTATGGTTAGTGCTTTGAATTAAGTAAGGCTGGTCTTGCTTCCCCGAGGCTTACATGCCAGCAAGGAGCGAATGGAATCCCATGGTAGCCCCTGAAAAGGAGGAGTCCCTTTCAACAGGCACTGCTTTTAAATAAAATAGGAGCTCCTTGAGGGATGAGCAGGAGCTCCAATTCATGTACCCACAGATCATTGAAGAGCCAAAAGAGGTCACTATGGTGGTCCCACAACCAGCTGAGCTCAGGACATGATCCGAAAGTGAGAAAACACACAGCGAGAAGTGATTGAAAGATAATGACTGTATCGTGCAATCCTGATTGGGCGTGTGCAGTCCTGAGCACACACACTCTGTCTGCTGTCACCCTTAGACCCTCGGAAAGGCTTTTTGCAAAGTGAGTCCAAAGAGGTGAAGCTGAATTTCCAATTTATCACGGAATACCATTATAGTTCTTTTTAGATCTATACTTGTTTTATCTTAAACTTGGCGCTGACGCATTTTGTAGTCCATTTCTGTTAAAGTAGTCTGGTTCACTAACCATACTACCGAAATCAGCATTATTTTTAGCTAATAGGAGGCTATTAGCGCCATCCATAACTTGTGGCTAATAAGTACCTGCTAAAACCTGTAGTCCTGTCACTGTGCAAGGGTACCCAGATGTCATCAGTTTGTTTTGATTTGCAAGCCGTGATGCACTGTCTGTGAATGCTCCAGCTTTTCCTACACCGCAGCTACCTCATTTGCCAAATATGGGAATGATCCTTTGTTCATGTTAATTGAAAATGACATCCTTATTCATCATATGCAATTTTTTTAGTCATTAAAATTCTGTCCAAAGCCTATCCAACTGAGGGGAACGGCTGAGTAATACCCTGGGCTTGTTAATCTATTGTTATCAGCCTTCTGTTTTATCCTCCTGACATGAACAGAAACGGGAACTCTGATGTCCAAACTTTGCCTTTGATTCTGCACCCCAAATGTAATCCTGCAGCAATTATGCTTGTGATCGGGAAACATGTTTCTGGCCTGACTTATGCAGACAATGTCCAGAGTCTTTCATTTCACTTGAAGGTTCAAAGACTTAGGCCTGATTATATTCCCAGTGGAAATATACATTCTTACGATAAATTTTCCCTTACATTGTTACCTACGCCTGCGTGAGCACACAGTTGAACAGCTATCTAGCACAATCGATTAAGATAGTGAACTGAAATGAAACTTGAAAGGAAAAAAAAAAACACCTCCAACAATAACTCTGGATCTAAATTATACTGCTAATCATCACCCGAATTAAGATATAGCCATAGGCTGTATCTGTTTAATGTCTTATTCTTTCTTTGTGACCTTCTGAAAAGTAGTAAAAAACACATTAAAATAATTTATATGAGATGTCAAAAATGTGTTTTATTTTTTTTGTAATAAAGGTTTCCATCCCTTTGATTAAATTTATGTTTATATTTGACACGTTCTTGAGGTCCGTAAATTCTCATGACAGCAAAAGTCCACACGCTCACAGTACCCAGGGCCAGGTTGAGTTGAATTTGGACACATGACATAAATAAAAGTGGTTTTATGTTTCACCTTCATCTGGTAGGTGAGCACTCCACCTTTTCTTGTGAAACATAATCGGTTGTGACATGGCAAAATTAGATCCTGGCTATTTATTATCTTCTGAAATCAAACCCCATAACTGGGAAAGCATGTGGTAGGTCTGCTGGGGCAGCTTGCATGCAGAGAGGAAGGTGGGGGGGCTTTCCAGTTTTATAAGCTCAAGGTGATTTTCTCCAACATCTCGAGCATTTTAATTAATTACCCTGAAAGATTGAGTAAATTATTATTTGAATACTTTATGGCATTACATGTTAACATTTCAAGGACAAAGTGCTGTACTTTGCTTTTCAACAATGCCTCATCTGTCAGAATATATCTTTGAAATTTATGTAGTTTGCTGCAGAGTAAAGGGGGGACAGACCCGGAGTCCTGTGAATTATTAGGAGACACCAGAGTCAAATGTGATCTATCCCACAACAAAAGGAGTATTTATCGATACCTGATTTCAGGTTAGAAATTAACAAAATGGACGGTGAAATCGATTAGCTGCATTTTCTCAGAACATGTTAAATGAAATTGGCTTTCTTGGATGAAGTTCTTCTGATTTTTTTTTTTTTTGAACCCTTGGCAAAGCTGAAAGGCTAAGCAAATGCTTTCAAATCAGACCAAAACAAATTTTGCAAAAATGGTTTTGGGCATGTCAGTTGTACCCTGGGTGCCACGCTTCACAAAGTATGCCGTGGGAGCTGTGTTCTTCTGTTTATGCTGAGAGATAAAAGATGTTTCCGCTAGGATATCAAAATCTGTAAAGATATATATGAAAAAGCATTCTTTAGCCTGCAGAAAGTCTTTGATGCTGAATTTGACAAAGTCTGTTTAAATGTAGAGACTGCATAATATGTCATAGGCTGTTCAGTTGATCTTTGTGACCAATAACAAGCTTCCCTTTGCAGATATAATCTTTCTTTCTCCATAAGGGCACTCAACCTTTTACTAACTTCATCCTACCATCAGTAGATTAGATTAAATCCCCATTTACTGCATCATATTAATATTTTCAATGGCACACTAATCCAAGAAATAAATGTGTCAGTTTCTATGGCTACATTGTAATGGGCATAGCCATCAGAGAGTGCCTTAAGGCCACATAAAAGACTTAATGTACAGATTGAATAGAAGCACATTATTTATTACGAAGCTATCAAGCCGAGAAATTTAGCAATCTCATTTTTTAGATTTGCTCATTTGACCTGGGCCAATTTGCCCGACTGATAATATTGAATATTTAGTATCACAATGTTTTTGCAGTTTTAAGGATAAAGTGTTCAGACTAATTTGATTCAGAGCAGTTTATTGAATTGAATGATTTTATGTCCCTGAACTGTTTATTGATACTTCTTTTTTAGTTTAAGTGACTTAAAATTTTAAGTGGGACTAAGGCCTAGGCCCCTTTATAATGCTGATGAGGGGAGTCCGTTTAGCAAAAACAGTAAGAGAGAGACTATTTGGCTTGATTCTGTCCTCTGGACAGGAACAGGTGAGGAGAGATGAGAACAGGGATGGAGATGAGCAGTGAGAGAATGTGCTCCCCACAATCCCCCCATTCCAAGAGTCAAACAAGGTTTTTAGTCTCTGTGAGCTTTGGTGAGACAGTTTGATCCAACTAGAAAATTTGTAAAGGGGAATTCGGAGGAAGGAAGGTTTGTAAAGAAAAACCTCTCTCATTCTCTCCCAAACCTCATGCTCTCTTTGCTTTCCACAATTGGAGAAATGCTAGGACCAGTTGGTAACATGGAAGAGACCCTCTCCCAACACAAAGCCTGCTGGCTCCCTTCCGCATATCGACATTTGAGCCAAAAACAAAATTGCGAGCGACAATTCCAAATTGGTTATTTGGCATCATATAATTTTAAAAAGTCAAACATGTCTAATGGATTCCATTTTTCTTAAACGTGAATGTGGACAAACTAATTTAGAAGTTGAATGCAGCCTTTGGTTGCTGGTTGCTAAAAATTATAGAATTGTAATAGAACTAGTTATTGTCAGTTGATTCATTCATTCATTGAACTGTGCACAGAAAAATCTGGGGGATGGCTTTTCTTAAAGTTTGCCTATAGAATATGTCTCGGATCAGAGGCTGTTTTGGTCAGTGCTGTAGTGTAGTATCTGGAGGATTCTGAAAATTTGGGGGCAGATGTGTAGGGCCATTGCTGGCTGTCCACTTCATGCATTTCTTTGCTTGGTTTGCTCCTTTATTATTTCCCATGATTTATCACTTAAACAGACAAGAATATGGAATTACTACTACAGAGTCTTCATCGGCCTATCTGATTACATTTGTAGTAGGCGTTGCATTTAGAGAACTGTATGTTAGTTTGGGATTTGGATAGAGGATGTTTGAAATTTGTGGATATTTTACTGTGTTCTAAAAATCTGTTGAAAGAATTTTTTCAAATATTCCTGTACACTTTCTTTTTTTTTAAGATTTTATTTATTTATTCATAGAGACACAGAGAGAGAGAGAGAGAGAGAGGCGCAGAGACACAGGCAGAGGGAGAAGCAGGCTCCACGCAGGGACCGCGACGTGAGACTCGATCCCGGGTCTCTGGGGATCACACCCAGGCTGCAGGCGGCACTAAACCACTGCGCCACGGGGGCTGCCCTCCTATACACTTTCTAAGCGAGCTACTATTAACAGTGTACCATTACTAGCAGTTATTTTACCTTTGACAAAGCTGACATTTCTAGAATTTCACATGTCAGTCAAATAGTACAAGGAGCCAGTGGGAAGACAGGAGAGACTTAGCAGAGCATATTAGTGGCTTGAACGGAGCCCTCCCAATCTATTGGAGTTCTCAACTTTATGTTCTGGAAAAGTCCATTTTCAGTAAGTCAGAATAACCCCCCTGACAACATTTCATCAGCATCAAATGCTAAAGAGAAGTAGCTGATAATAATATAGACCACGTAAAATTGAGAACAGACAGGATGTTGTCATCTACAAATCAGTTTGAAATAGAACATCCGTGTGAATTGATGTATTTTAATCTTATTAGAGAATGTTACCTGTCCCTCCTTAAAAAGGTGGCTCCTACAGCCTTTTTGTAGCTATTTTCCAGCACAGTATTAACAACTCATCCTCTCATTTTTCTCAGACGTGATTAAAGGGTTCTTTGTTCTTAAAGAAGCATGTATTTCTTCTTCGTCGTCTCTATAACATTTGGTTTGTATTTTGATCATAAAAGCATAATATTTGAAGACTTCTTTCAGAATTCAAGCACAAAATATGTGAAAATCTCAATTTAAAATGAATGTACACTTTTATAACCCTAGGGAATGGAATAAGTATTTTAGTAAGGACATTCTGTGGGCTAGTCCTACTGAAAGTTATTTAAGCCTGTGAGTAAAGAAGATGTTTCCTACCATAAAATTCTTTATGGCCTAAGCTTTAAAAGGATTAAATGTATTGTATACTGAAAACACTGAGTATATATAGTATTGCTGTCATAAAATCCTTCTTAGAGCAACAAGTGTCTTCTATAGTAACAGTACTTTTCAGCTGAAGTTAAAAATGTGAGGGTCTTTCTTTTTCTTTTTTTCCCCCTGTTCTTCCACTGGGGTTTGTTTGGGAATTTAGAAAGGATCAATGCAAATATTCTTGCAGCAGAAAACGTGAAAGGAAATTTCTATAGCGTTTTGCCTCCCTGGTTCCTAAAAGAGTGAGTTATCGTTTCTTTCTCCCAGAGTCATTAATAATGACAGATGTACACGGTGCAGAGTTCACCTACATTATTGTCAGTAACAGGGCTGGCAAGAGAATATTTATTACAAGAAGAGGAGGGACAGAGAGACATGATGTTGAAACAGAAGACAAGACCAGAGTTCAATTGTTTTCTCTATTGAAATAAAATATAATCATTCCCTAAGCTTTCTTAATAGCATTTCTTTCAAATCACTCTTATTGCGAATATATTTCATCTCCATAAATGTTCCTTGTAGTGTTGACTTAAAAACCGAAAACCATCAGGCACTCATTTTTATTTTATTTTTCCAGTAAACCTGTCTAATAACCAAATATATTAGAATGACTCTCAAAATATTATTTGAATTATTGATAGGAGGACTGTTTGATTGCTAAGGTCTCCTTCTCCCCTGTGATACCCAGAACTGCAGAAGATTTAAAATAAGGACTGCTAGCATTTAAATACTGATTTGAAATTTTACCTAAACACATATAATAACAATAAATACAGTTCAGAGACGAAGACTTGACGGAAGATGTTTCTGTACCCTTCTTGCTCCTCTTTCTCTTCCTTTCCTTTTCTTCTTTCCTCTGTCCTAACCCCTGCCCCCCTTCTAATTTTAGCCTATTAAGACAACTATACTTGGAATTCCTTTCCTGAGTCAGTCTGTTGATTGTCCATTGAGGTACAAAGGAACGCCTGTCCTGGGAGTCAGGTTTTCTCTGCCTAACCCCGCCGGCCCACCCCCATCTACAGCAGTACAAGTCCAAGTCCAGAAATAGCCTTTCGGTGGAAATCTCTGACTTACTGTGAACTCTTTAAAAAAGAGGGGGCGGGGTAGGGAGGAATGAAATTGAATCAAGCGACGTCCTTTTAACCTCCCTAATTTTGAAATAAAGGAAGGAAAGGGATGGGGAACCTAGCGCCGTCACACAAATTCACAAAAGTGGAGATACACAGATATATTAAAAGAAGTCTTACAAGCCACTTTCTCACTTAGCTGGCATAAGTCCTATAACTGCTCAGCATTATTCTTGAGAACGATTATAGTTGTGACAAAGGTGCGGTGTAGGGTATGGCACATGGTAAGTGTCTCCTAAATTTTAACTTTCTTTTCCTTTTTTTAAAAGATTTTATTTATTTATGAGAGTCACAGAGAGCGAGGCTGAGACATAGGCAGAGGGAGAAGCAGGCTCCCTGCAAGGAACCCAATGTGGGACTCGATCCCAGGACCCCAGGATTATGACCTGAGCCAAAGGCAGATGCTCAACCACTGAGCCACTCAGGTGCCCCACTTTCTTTTCCTTTAGGGGCACAATCAATTACCTTGTTCATTTTTCTATCCTGTTAACAATGGGCATTGTGCACACTCCTAGAAGTCATTAAATAAGTATGTATTTAATGTATGTAGGACAGTGTACAGATATTTGGCATTAATTAATTCAATAAAATGCATATCCATAAATGTATTTTTTTTAAAGGGAGAGAAAGACCACGAGTGGGCAGGGGAAGAGGGGCAGAGGGAGACGAGAGGGAGAATCTCAAGCTGACTCCCTGCTGAGCACAGAGCTTGATGCGGGCTCCATCTCACCACTCTGAGATTATGACCTGAGCTGAAATCAAGAGTCGGATGTACAACCACCTGAGCCACCCAGGTGCCCCTCCATAAAGATATTCTAAGATGGTTATAGCTGTGCAGGCTACTGTTTGTTAGCAAGCCTCCAGTATTGGCCCCAAGTGGGTTTCACAAATCTGCTTGACAAGAGGAGACTTCCCATCTCATGGCCTCCAAGCCTCATGGGTAGAGTTTGACCAAGCAGACCCATTGGAAAGAGAGGCTTTCAATTTCCCAATTCTCTGTTTAAGATTTTTCTTAAAAGCAGACTTTTAAGTCATTAGTGGTTCTCTTCTAATTTGAAAAAAAAAAAGAATGTAAGCCTTTTCAAAGTTAAAACCAAGACCCACCAGTACAAAGTTTTATGAAATAAACTTATACTATGCTAAAATCACAGGTTATGGACTATCAGATGGTATTAATGAGAGTAGGGCAAAATCAGAACTGAACTAAAATGTTGTTTCAAAAAGCTACCCTCAGTCAGAATGAATTGAATCCCTGCTTATTTGACTGGAAACGTTCAGATCAGAAAACCAAATTAAGACAGATCTTTTTGATGATAAGGCTCAAGGTAAAAGATTTTTATCGTTTCCCCCCTTTATAAATATTTAACCATACCATTTGAATTATGGGGAAGTGGAAAGAAATACATATACATTTTTTAAATAAAGATCTAGTATAACAGTAGCCATGGAACAGAAGCCAACAGTAGTCATAGAGGATTGGCTTGTTTTAAAGAACTCTTACTGTCAGTTATCTATGGCTTTTTAAAACAGGATGGGGTTACCAAGTTATTCCTTTGCCTCAATTTTATCCACGTCTTCACCGTTGCTTGGAACATGATGCCAAGAGAACCTAGTGCTTTATCCTCCCCGACAAGTTCCAGTTATTAGACCATTTCCAAGTTACATGATCAGTACCTTCAGAGATGTTTTATTCTACTTTACTTAGATGTCACGTAAAGACATTTTTTTTCCAGCTCAGCTTTCCAGGGATACTGAATGGTGCTCTGAACACGCAATCAAAGTGAAATGAATGCCACCATCCACCGATGGAGTGGGTCTTCTGTTGCACGATAACAAATATATATATATTTAAACTTAAGCAAATGAGTATGCATTGCTTAGGGAGTTGCAAGCATCTTCTGTAGAAGCCAGACCTAAATTTTTGCTCTCAATTCATTTGTGCTGGGATCCTGAATTTACCTGAATCCACCCCTTGATACACCAGAATCAGATTCCTCCCCTTTTAAAACCCTTTTGCATTCACTGTCAGATAGAGCATGTAAAGATTTATAATTTCCACCGACTTGCAGGTGAACTCTGACCGGTGGGTAGGCGCTGCCGTCCCAGGCTCTGTGGGGGACACTGGTGATTGGCAGAGGTTCCCAAAGGACCGCAGAGATCGTGGCCCATCAAGCCACTCACTTGCCATCTCTGCTCCATCACAAGATTCATAGACTGGTCCACGAAACTCTGCTGTCCCTGAGCCGGGGATATAACACCACTAGCTAGGCTTTATGATCCTCGGTGACAGTACTAATATTTTTCAGGACGTTGTTGTTGGCATGGATAATACTTTTGGCTCCATGTCCTTTTGTTTTTTATTTTCTTTTTCCCCCTAAGTCGATTCATTTTCTTCCTGCCACAGTGCATGCATTCCTAAGTGCAACCAAGGCTGCACTAGAAGCAACGAGTTGCCACTTACTATGTTTAGCATTTGTCTTACCGTGAGTCGAGGGGCCAAAATGATCGTTCCATATATAGGGTTGCCAGGCTTTCAATTGCTTCTATTCTTTATGGTCCAATAAATAAATTTTCCTTTTTTAATAGCACATTTTCTACATCATAGCCCTTAGCAAACAAGCAAGAATCAATAAGTATTGAACTTCATTCAGCATCAACTGTGTAAATAAAATGTCAATTGTTCAGGCTCTTAGTCTGGAAGAGTCTTAGTCTTTCATCAAGGCTATCTGGAACCTTCCGACTCTCACCAAGAGGGAATCGGTGCAGGAACAATTCTCTGGGTCAGGGTAATAGCAAGTTTTTGCTATTACATAGATCCCGTGTGCTTTAGGGAGCTCAGTAAGAGGAACATCAGAGAGCCAGGGGTCAATGCAATGAGACACACATTCCTGGGGACCAGGCATCGTGCCTCTTCTGGTCCTGTGCCATCGTAGAAGTGTAGAGCCTCCCACAGGGGCTTTCTGATTCAGAACTGAAACTTAGTGTATTCCTGAGAATAGGTAAAATGCTTCTGTACAAGCTCACAAGGGAAGGAGGGAGCCAGAGTCACAGCATAGACCTTTGGCAACTGCAAGCATGCTGGAAAATAGTGGGCTCCGGGAGCCTGGGTGGCTCAGTGTTTGAGCATCTGCCTTCGGTTCAGGTATTGATCCTGGGGTCCTGGGATTGAGTCCCACATTGGGCTCTCCGTGAGGAGTCTGCTTTGCCCTCTGCCTATGTCTCTGCCTCTCTCTGTCTCTCATGAATAAATAAATATAATCTTTTAAAAAAAAGAAAAGAAAGAAAAAATAGTGTGCTCGCCAGAAGAAGAGAGAAGACTTACTCTCGTGGCTATGGTTTAAATTACAGAGGGGAACAGTCATGATTTCAGGAAAAGTTGTCATCTGTGATTGCAGTGGAGTTCCTCAAGAGTTCATCCCAGGCCACAGCTGCCTGGTGGGCAGTGGGGTTCTGACACCATGGGACAGAAACACAGGTCCTACAGGAGCTGTGTGACCTGACCCAGCCTTGCTCTCTCTGCCTTTGATTTGCTAGGTAAAATGCAAAAATCCTACTGGTTTTTGGCGTTCTTGCGAGGATGAAATTATGAGGTAATATATATGAAATTGTTTTTTTTAAGATTTAATTATTTATTCATGAGAGATACAGAGGGAGGGAGAGAGACAGAGACATAGGCAGAGGGAGAAGCAGGCTCCCTTCAGTGAGCCCAATGTGAGACTCGATCCCAGAACCCTGGGATTGTGACCTGAGATGAAGGCAGATGCCCAACTGGCTGAGCCACCCACACACCCCTGAAATTGCATTATAAAGTCCAATACAAATGATATTCTAGTACAGCTACTGATAGTGTCATAGTTCTTTTTTTTTTTATTGGACTGTGTCTTCCCTGAATTTAAGGATTTAGAGAGACCATATATGATGCAAGTAGAGAACTTGTATAAAAAAGAATATAATAAAATGGGCTGGCATTTTGGATGCTAAAGAGATCTAACATAAGATATCTCCGAGTATCTTTTTGACTAGAGAAACTGTTTTCACTTAAAATATACATGAGGGACAGTTTCTATATAACAGCAATTAACTAATCGTAAAAAATTACTAGCATGAAAAATAACCATTATATTAAACACATTGTATATTTTTACCTCTCTAGGAAATAGATATTTCCAAGTAAGAGGAGGCAAAAAGCATATATGTTTAGTTTAACATGACATTAAAGCTATCTATTTGACATTAATGAGAATTCTTTTAAAAAAAGTAAGTGGTTTTGTTTGGTTTGTCTCTAATTTTAGCAGCATGAAAATTCATATTCAGCACTATAGGCAATGCTAGAATTAAGCATCATTTAAAGACCTTCCCCGTTCTCTTTCTTGTCTCTCTCATATTTCTTTTTCTTTTTTTTAAAGATTTTATTTATTTATTCATGAGAGACACACACAGAGAGAGAGAGAGAGAGAGAGAGAGAGAGAGAGGGAGGCAGAGACACAGGCAGAGGGAGAAGCAGGCTCCATGCAGGGAGCCCGATGGGGGACTCGATCCAGGGTTTCCAGGATCAGGCCGTGGGCTGAAGGTGGCGCTACCGCTGAGCCACCCAGGCTGCCCTCTCATATTTCTATATTCAATTGTCTCTCCCTCCATTTACAATGGGATTCCAATAAACCCATCAAAAGTTGAAAACGGAAGTCAAAACTACATATAATATACTTTACCTATGGGACATCACGGCTCAGCCTGGCCTACCTGAAATATGCCAGGAAGACTTACATTAGCCTACAATTAGGCAAAATCATCCAACACAAAGTTTATTTTGTAATAAAACATTGACTCTCATGTAATATAATGAATACTGTACTATAATTGAGAAACAGAAAGGTTATAAGTGTATCAGTGGTTGACCCTTGTGATCAAAGGGTTGATTGGGAGCTGTAGCCAGCTGTCCCTGCCCAGCATCAGGAGAGAGTATTGTACCCCATACCACTAGCCTGGGAATAGATCCAAATTCAAAATTCGAAGTACAGTTTCTACTGTGTGCATTATGCTTTTACACCATTGTCAAGTCAAGAAATCTTAAATCAAACTATGTTAAGTCGGGGATCATCTGTAGTTAAGAGGCTCCTTACATCACTGGATGTAGTTTATCTGTTTGCTTTGTTGAATGGCTGTGATTTTCACTTCCTGAATAGCCTTTCCTTAGCAACCCCTTGCAGTATGACTTTTACTTCCACTCCCTCGCTAGCATGCTTTCTCAGAGACAAACATTGAATTCTTCTAACCAAGTGATTTGTACCATTGCTGGCTTCTCTTAGATGTGTATTGTACATGGCGGTCCCTCTCCTTGAGAGACTCTTCTCACTTGTTATATGGCACCTTACTCTTTCTTGGCCCTTCTGAGCCTTCTCTCTCTCGTTGCATGGACCCTTCATGACTCCTTCATGGCGGGTAAGCCGTTTAACCTGACTCTCGGTAAAGAAAAAAATTATCTTGACATTTGTTAAAATGGTAAGGAAGTATTTGAGACTATTGCGACAGGCGGTGTCAAGACTATCACAATAAAGAAGAGAGAATAGGATCAATTCTAAATATGGTGAGAATAAAGGGGGATTTTAGTAAAGAAGCTAGTCTGAGGTAAATACAGGTTGGTGGATAGAAGATTAATGAGGTGATTACAAAGAGTAGGAAAAATTCTTGCTAAAGGTCCTAAAAGGATTCTTGCTGCAGGCAGACCAGGGTGATCAGATTTTAAGCCCGGGATGATAAAGGATGGGGAGACTGATGGGGGCAGGGCAAGGGGGGGTCTCTCAAAACTGGCTTAGCAGGATTCTTGCTAAAAGTGGACACTGTAAGGACAGACATTGAAGTCCATGGTTGAGGCACAGTTGAGAAGTGAGATCCGAGGAACATGATTAACATTTCGTCAAGGAGAGAGCTTTTTTTTTTTTTAAGATTTTATTTATTTATTCATGAGAGACACACACACAGAGATAGAGAGAGAGAGAGAGAGAGAGAGAGGCAGAGACACAGGCAGAGGGAGCAGGCTCCATGCAGGGAGCGCAACATGGGACTCGATCCCGGGACCCCAGGATCATGCCCTCGGCTGAAGGCAGCATTAAACCGCTGAGCCACCCAGGCTGCCCAAGAAGAGAGCTTTATCTAATTTCCACTGCTGCCTTTCCATCTTTGCTCTGGCTTCTTGAGTGGGCACATCGATTGGCCTGGTTTTAGCTAGGATTCTGTGATGCTGCCTAAGAAACTCACCTAACTAGACTTCTACTGTATTTTAGTACTTAATATTACACTGTGTTTTGTACTATATTTCATTGTCACTTCATCATTTTTCGTGAATCATGTCTCTACAAATAGGTTCAGCTTCAGGGGCCAGACATTTTTCATCTAGATCCATCTGGATATCTTACAGGACACGTGGTAGATAAATGTTAATTCAGTACTTACTGCTTGATCTATTGATGATCAGTTTTCTTACCAGGAACATGTTTAATTCCTCACCTGCTGCTTTCTCTCTGTTCTACAAATAATCAACATTTTGCTAAGAAATGCAAATGTTGGAAGCTCATTTCCTGTTTAGTTATCGATATATTTCTTAGGCACTCTGCCTGTGAACACTTGGGTAGCAACATCAGCAGAGCACACAGTCATTTGCCTCTCTTCAACTGAAGTTTGATAGATAGTTGTTCAGAGAACTGAAATACACCAGGTTTGCAGGCAAACTTATTGTTGGAAAAATCAAGAATGGTGAAGTGACTTGTCCAAGGACTGAGGTGGAGAATTAAAATTATCTGGACAATACAAGCTTTAAAAAATCAAAATATATAAATATCAATGACAGTGGGAAAAATAGGAGAATGTTGTATGAACTTTGAAAATTAATGCTTTATCTTTGCATAATAATATGTGCAAGCCACACCAGACCCATGTGATTTAGGTGAGGGTCTTGAAGGGTTTGCCCGGTCACAACTCAGGGGGGTTTTGTGGGGTTCTTTGAAGGACAGCGGGTGAATGGAGCATAGTATGTTATGTCATTTCTAGATGGAAACACTTAATATTGTTTAAGTCAGGTCTTCCAAATCTGTCCAAGAGAAGACTCTCAATTTCTATTAAGTAGATTTATGGAGGCCATGAACATTGTTCTGTAGCTCAGGGATTTGTGTTTAATTTTCTGGGATACCGTCCAATGATAATGTCTTGAAGAATTGAATTTCTGTGATAGAAAAACTGAGATTAAAAAATATTCTACTATCCATGCTGGCCACAAAATAAATTGGACTCTGAATATGAGAGCCAAGATCCCTACACCCCCACCAACCCCAATAACTGTTTGGTTTCAAACAATGTACTTTAGTGTGGTTGTGCTCAATACGGTTTTGGATATTTGTTGTTGCTGTTGTTGCTTTTATTCATTTTTTTGAGGTTTTCCTGATGGTTTTTAGAGCAGAGCAAAGAGTATTTAACAAAGTGCAGTGATTATAATGACTGTGGAGTCTAACAAAGTTCATCCAACGCAGAAATGTTTCTAACATCTTCTGAGATGATACGTAGAAGTATAGACACAGCTCTGCATGTTTCCAGGTGGCGATTTGTTATATGGACTTCTTGTTGGTATTTGAAGCCTTAGTTGAGAAATTAAACTCACTGTATCATTGCGTAGGTTTAAGAGATCCATAAAAAAAGTGCATGGGTGGCGCCTTAACTTTTTATTTCACCTTATACTTTTTAACCATTCTGAAGACAGCCAAAATGTGGGGAAATCATTTATTTGTAAAATTATTTGTAAGCAGCTGCCCTGTCATGTATTTAACTGTATTAGTAATTCAGTTAATTACTTTTAGCCAGGATGATATGAGTCCCACAGCAATTTTAAATAATGCCACACAGAATTAAAAAAAAAAAAAACATTTTCCACATTTTAATGAAAATATGAAGCGAGAATGAAACTAGCACCACTCCTATGTTGTAAATAATAGATTCTGCTCTATTTAGATATATTATTAAACCTGGGTCACTTGAAATAGCTGTAACTCATAATGGAAGAATTCAAAATACTCTCCCCAGTAAGTGACATGCATGCTTAGTCAAGTTTCTCAGTGGAAGACCTTAGAACTGAAAAAGATAATGTCATGGTCTACAAAAGCCTTTGCAGTTTCAAATTTTCTGTGATTTGCCACCACGTGGCTGTATTCAGAGCAAAATACCAAACAACTAATCCTTTAATTCGTTACTATGTAACTTGCCAAATATTAGCATGCTTTATTTTCTTAAAAAATAGCAATTAAAAAAAATGTCCTCTGTATGAAGCAGTTTTCTCAGGTCTTCTTGAATAGCAATCCTTCCGGTATCACTGAGATATGATGGTGTTACTGATCCACTGCAGTCCAGCAGTGGCAAAATACCAGCAATAAGAAAAGAAAATGGAATTCAGCTGTTTCTACCTATTGATCAATATACTTAGGGACGTTATTACAAAAATATTTTTTTTTCTTTTCCTTTTTTTAATGTCTATGTCACAATGCCTTGATGATCAAGGAAGGATATAGTTGAAACTGGTATTCATACATTGATTAGAAAAGCATACGTCTTCCTTTTTGATTAGCAAGCTGATCTATTTGTTTACATAGTCACAAATTAAAAAAAAATTGAACTACAGTGGGTTTCAATTCATTCAACATTTATTCCAACACCTATTCTGTGTAATCTGCTGTTCTTTAGGGAGGTAGAGGGAAAGGCAGGGAGAATAAACAAAATCAGAGGAAGTACAGGCCTTTAAAGATTTTTAAAGGTGATCTCCTTGCTATAACTTTACCTTGACATTTATTCCTTTATGTTCATTTTTGGAGCAAGTGATAAAATTGTAAGAATATTCTATAACACTCTGTCCAAAGGGAAAATATGAGGATTTTTTTAAAAAGCATAACAGAAAATTTAGAACAATTTGAAATTTCTTTTAAATTACTGATTTCTCTTGGGCCACAGCTCTAAGTAGCTGGATCTCAGCACCACAAAGCCAATATTTTGGGCTACTCAGTGAGTAGATATGGATTAACATCCAATTGAATGTCCATGCTGCAAATCCTCATAGCCACCCTCAGTCAAAACCTACTTAAAATTTGTGCAGACAATTATTCAGGCTTCCTTTCAGACTCAATCATAACTTAACACTTCGGGGCATTGTAACCAAAAAAAGGTGTATGAAAGTATGGCTGTCTCATAATTCTAAAATTAGTGCATTTTAATCTTTCTTCTATTCTTTTTTTTTCTTTCATCAATTCTTTTCCCAGAAATTCTTTGTTATCTTTTCCTTTTAAATGTGCTACTCTTTAAAATTAATGCATAGCTATGGCAAACTGTGGCTAGAATTTGATGATTGAGCAGTGTATTAAGGAAAGAGTGTTTTCTTTTCTGGAGGTTAAAATCAGTCTCTGAGTGGAGAGCATTCCATATGAAGCTTAGCTTTGTAAACCTGTCCAGTTCCTAAGATCTAATCAGGTAGCTGGTGCTTTGCAGCATGTACAAAGAATGGCGAATGTATCAACACAAGTGTGAATCAAGTGTTGATGTTCTGAGACACTACTTCTACTCCAAAGCCACCCCAACTCTCCAACCCCTGGGCTTCCTCATTTCCCCCTTCCTTTTCAGTGGACTCTGGGCTAATATGATACTACACCTGGCTTACCCTTGATCCCTCCCCATGTCCAGGGACTTTTCATGATTATTGCAGAAGCATGGACACAAGTGAAAAAAGATTTCCACCAAATTGTAATGTATTATATAGCTAGTGATCACTGTCTTCTGTAGATGCGAGCCCTATTTGAAAAATTGGAAACACCATTTTCTTTTTTTTTAAATTTAATTTAATTTTTTTGAAACACCATTTTCTTATTTTAAAAGATATTTCTAATTTTATCTGTGATTAATATTCTCCATCTTACAGGGTTTTTTTTTTTTAAGTACTTTTTGTTTAGAAGGCGATCATGCGGTAGCATCAGTCAGTTGCTTCTCCAATCCCTGCCAAAGATAATTGCAGACTTTTACCTCTTTTTCTTGCTAGCCCACTGATCTCATCATTTTCACAGGATGACCTTGAAACATCCTTTGAAAGAAAAGAGAGGTTACTATGCACACAAATATTTCCTTGTAGCTATAAAGGAAAAACCTTTAGAGTTTTTTAGTGCACCCACTATTCACATTTTCCTGATGTTCTCTCTCCATCCATCTCTCTCTCCCTTGTCTTTGATCTTGATGCTCCCTGTGTTCTGAACATGCTCAGGCCTCTTCCATCTTGAAATGCAAATGGTTATACCCAAGTTGCTCATAAGCTTTTGATCCTGACTTCTTCTATTCACAAGCAAGATGTTTGAAAGGTCAGTCTACTCATGTTTCATACTGTCTTCACCTGTTCTGACCCTATACCTTCACAGGCCCTTATCAGTTTTAAAGGTCAACAGTGATCTCCATGTTGCCAAATCCACTGGCCACTGTCCTTTGTGAAATTTGTCCTTACAGCATCCGACTTGTTGTAAAATATATCCTATTTTTTTCTTGTGCCTTTCTGTCTCTTTCTCCCTGTGTTCCTCTTCTTCCATGGACCTCTTAGGTTGATGCACCAATGCTTTCTAATTCACTGAAAATTGTGTTGTTTTGGAGATGTCTGGGTGCACTGTGATGAACTTGTGTACATAACTGCTAGCATTCCCCAGGGCTCATTTTGAACCCCATTCTAAAAACATGGTTTTCCGGGTGATCGATCCCAAACAAATGGCTTCAACCACTACCCATAAATCGAGGCCTCTGAAATTATATCTTCAATGGATTTGTAGTCTTATTTCTAAACCTCTACATTCAATTGCTGTTTTGGCATCTGTAAGTAAATATCTTGCATTTCTGGGGTGCCAGGGTGGCTCAGTTGGTTAAGTGTCCCACTCTTGATTTTAGCTCAGGTTATGATCGCAGAGTGGTGAGACCGAGCCCCATGTTGGGCTCCACTCTGGGCATGGAATCTGCTGAAGATTCTCTCTCCCTCTCCCTCTGCCCTTTTCCCTTGCACCTTCTCTTTCTTTCTCTCTCTCTCTCTCTCTCTCTCACTCTCAAAAAAAAGATAAATATCTTTCATTTCAAATCAGAAGATTCCAATCTAACACTGTTCCTCCCCATCTTGCTGGTTTCTTTGCTATAACCTCTAGTGCAGAAAATTGTACCAATTGTCTGGTCACTCAAGCCAATACCCTGGGAGGAATTCTAGATTATTTCCTCCTTTCATCTTCTACATCCAATGGGTTGCTAATGCCTCTCTGTTCTTGAACTAAATATCTTTGCTATTCACCACCATCCTTTGCAATTTCCTCTCCCTGAGGTTAGCCCTCATCACTCCTCACCGGATCATTTGAAGATCCATCCTTCTTACTGTCAACTCCTTTGTGTGGCACATAGACCCTCCTAGCTGGACCCCTGGCTTCCTCCCAGGTATCTGCTCTCAGCATTTCCTTATGTCCACTATGTCCCTGATTCTGCCAGCACCTTGCTGCTTCAAGCCACCATGAAATCGCATAGCCTGCTCTCCCTAGCTCAAACACCCCCTTTCCTCCTTCACCTCGCTGACTCCTGTAAACTCTCCATATCATTCCTTCCAGGAGACCCAGCTTCAGTTCTGTGTGCTTCCCCTGAGCCCCTAGTTGCCTCTCTTTACCTTATCTTAATCTGAGGATAGTAGGTAAGGGTATAACTTCAGTGGAGTGGGTAAGGATATAGGCTCCACAATCGGGTTGGGTGGGAGTGTGGCTAGACTCTAGCACTCACATCATGGTGATATAGCAACTTACCCACCTGTCTGTGCCTCAGTGTCCTGATCTCTAAACTGGAGATCATGTTATCAAGTGCACTGTGTAGTAAAGATTAAGTGAAAAAAAATATGTAAAACACTTAGAACGCCTGGTACCCAAGAGTAAGTCTTAATAAAAGTTGCTTTTTTCTTTTTCCTTTTATTCTTTTTCTTTTTTTCTTCCTCTTCTTTTTTTCCTTTCCCTTCTTTCTTTCCCTTCCTTCTTCTCCTCTTTCTTCTCTTCATCATCCTCCTTTTCTTCCATTTTCTCTCCTCCTCTTTCTTTCTTTGTTTTCTTCTTCATTCTCTACCTCCTCCTCCTTTATTATCCTTCCCCCCACTAGACCCCTGTAGAGGCTCTGTGGCTACTGGGACTATATTACTGTATTCAGTTCCACAACCCATAACCTGCAACAGAGAATGCTATTTCTATTTTTGAGATTTATATATTTATTTTAGAGACAGAGTGCATGTGTGCACATGAGCAGGGGAAGAGGCAGAGGGAGAGAGAATGAGAATCTCAAGCCAGCTTTGCACTGAGCATGGAGCTAGGCAGGGGCTCCATCTCACCGTTCTGAGATAACAACCTGAGCCAAAATCAAGAGTTGGATACTTAATGACTCCACCACCTAGGTACCCCCAGAGAATGTTATTTCTTACTGGACATTAGGAAAATTTTTTTCTATTTTTTCTACCTTTAAAAAAATCATTATTTTCACGACTCATAGTTAATGAATATGTTTCATTGAATTAATGATCAAATACATAAGCCTTCAGGAAACCTGTGTGAATGCTAAATATGAAAGAATGAGGGCTTATACAAATGTAAGGTAAGTGTAATAATAATGTCATACACATAAATATCACTTTTTATGTGTCAGGCATGGTTAAATAAAACATTGCTTTTATAAAGTCAGGCCATCATTGTCCTCATTTATAAGGTGTGATATTCACGAGGTTTCTTTCCGATTCACAGTTAGATTACTAATTTTATCCATAATAATTGTATACAATAATCATTATACCTTTGCAAGCTAGGAATGGAATGACATATAATTTTATATCTTGGAAAAGTCAAGGAAAGAAATGTCATTTTCCATCAGAGAAAGATGGAGGAAAACTCTTTAGTGTATAAGACATATAAATTAGTAGGTAAAATAAAGTCTTTATTTTTAAAATTTGTGTCCACAATTCTGATCAAGAATGGAGTTTTCTGTAGGAGTTAATCCCTGCTTTTTTGGAGTGGAAGGACCCTGATCTTTGGGGTGAATTTCTATCTCCTCCATTTACAAAGAGTAGCTTTGGGCCAGCCAACCTTGTGGAAAGTGTAAGCTTTAGTTTCTCACGGTACATTTGGAAGGGAGGAATTTGTTTAGAAATAGTGTGTTATGTTTGTTATTATTATGGTTTTAAATTGGAACATGAGCTAAGCTATATCCTTAGGATAGCTTTTTTTTTTTTTTCTTTTCCACAAATGAAGAAGGATCCTTGGAAATTTGGTTTCCTACGCTTAAATAAGTTCAGAAAATGATAGCAAATCAACCCTTCTTCTTTTAGGGTTTTCGGTGACACTAAGAGATACTCAGAGAGTCTGTAGGAAAGGTATTTTATTCAAGTTGATTTAAATACGTATTTCTTGAGAACCTCTCCTCCTTCACCCCAATATTTGTTAATATCTCTGGGCACAATAGTGATCTGTGCAGTGCAGTTTGTGTGTTTGCCAATTTGGGTTCAACCCTGTGAAAGTAATACATTATTTTTATTAACATTAAGTTTTGTTGCATTTCAGTCATAATGAGTGTTTGGTCAAAATGAGTTTGACCTGGAAGCTTGTAAATTGGGAATAACTGATAGAGAACAAGGAAATTAATTTGCAAATTAGACTCTCAGGGATAATTTTTGTTGTTGCTTTTTTTCCTAATAGAAGTAGTTGGGGCCTCTGAGTGGTGCTATGATCCAATTCAGCATGACCAGAGCAGAAAAAATAATAAATGTTGCTGAAAGAATTTGGAGGAAGTTTCGCAACACAAAGAATCTGTGGGATTATTGATCTGAGTTGTGAGACAAATAATTTGAAAGGGGATGGCAGGCAGTCCATAATTAGTAAAGAAGAGGAGCTCTTTTTCCTAAGTCATTGTGACAAATATTTACTATTATAGCTCAAACACCCCCTTTCCTCTGTGTGCTTCCCCTGAGCCCCTAGTTGCCTCTCTTTACTTTATCTTAATCTGAGGATAGTAGGTAAGGGTATAACTTCAGTGGAGTGGGTAAGGATATAGGCTCCACAATCAGGTTGGGTGGGAGATTTATACAAGATTTAACTTGTATTTGTTATTCGATTTTTGCACTTAAGTTAGTGAAGGTTATAAGCATTTGATGGGTTCTTGCTCTGTTCTCAAAAGACAACTCATTTGTATTTTGGTTTGACCCAATTACAGAGAAGGATGCTAATGAAAGCTCGTTGGTGTTCCTTTTGTACAAATGTTAACAAACTTCCTACTTGCCTAGGCTTTCACTACGATGTATTTGCTCATAAATTATCCAGCAGCACATGTATGAAACTATTGTAAGTCCTTTTCTGACTGGTTGAAATTTCTTTGGGCACTGCAGCACCATATATACTGCTTCTTACTCTTCACAAGACCAGCATTCAGCAGTATCCAAGAAGGAAAAGGGTGGTTCTGTGTCTCCCATGGTTTTGGTATATTTTCTCTCTTCGTTAAAATGTTCCCTCTTTTCCCCTGTGTGACTTCTATAACTGAGGTTGATGACTTGACCCATTTGGCCATCTTTTGCCTATTTGGAAGAATTCAGCAATCAAAATTGTTTCGTGGAGAAGTTTGCTCTTCCTTAAGCTGTCATTGGTAAGTCATGGAAACATATTATCCACTCGTTGGTTTTGCCAATATGTGAGACTTCACCTGATTATTTGACAATTTTCATTCCCTGCGGAACATGAACTTTGGTTCTCATCTGAACTTTTCTAAGACCTGAGCCAGTAGTGAAAGAGACTGAGCCTTCCCTTGGAATGGAATTTTGTTTCTCCCTTAGTCCACATAGATGGTGTGTCATTTTTTCCCCTTTCTCTCCTCTAGGAAGGTATGAATGCTTGGCTCTGGGACAAATCTGTTGGGTGGAAAGCCTCTGAGTTCCAGACTTGGCCGTTTTAACTAGTTGAATGGTTAGGAAGGAGTCATTAACTTTTCTGGACTCAGTTTCCTTATTTGGGAAAAGAAGAGGTCAGATTATAGTATCTTTAGTGTGATCTAGACTACTGCTTTAGGAGTCCAATGTGCAAGTAATAAAAATACAGTGAGATCTGAAACTTGTGCTAAATTCCTTCCTCTAAAAAAAAATCATTAATAACAAAACTTGCTAGCTTCTTTGTATTAACTTTACAGGACAACAGAGGATAATAATGCCTTCTGAATCTCCGAAAACTAGCGAACTAATACACAGTTGTAATCCAAATTAGTCTCATTTATTTTAACTATCGTTTTACTCCTTTGCCCATTTGAAGTTCCTGTGATTATTTTTTGCTAGCTCTTTGGGAGAAATGGGTTATTTTTTTTTAATTATGAAAATGTTATTTCAGTAAATGTAATTTAATTAAAATCAGAATCTCTGCCAACTGTTTTTAAATAAATACAGTATTCTTTTGCTGGTATGAAAGGAGTTACTATTTGCTGTCTCATTTCCTCACTAATATGCTGGCGTGTTTCGTTCGAACCTGAGCTTGTGGAAGTTTATTCTTAACCAAAGCAGTTCCTTTTTCATGTAAGTAGGTTAAATGTGAATTGGGCAGCCTCAGGGTGCTTTTTTGTTCACTTTTAAAAAGCCCCCTTAAGAGGGGCCCTTTTAGAAAACCTAGAATCATATGTTTGGAAGATTGATCCAAATTAACATCAGAATGGTCCTTTTATTTTAAAAAAATTATACAGACTATCTAAAATATGCTAAACTGACATAGATTGAAATAAAACTGAATAAGAGAAGTAAGATTTCTTGTTTGATTCTACCTTTGCGGTGAAAGAACTGAAATCAGAGAAAAAAAATGTCGAGTCTGTTAAGGTACAATTTCTACTCCTAAAATACAAGAGGAAATGTATTTGTTCAAAAGGTCCAAATTAATGTCATTCATTTTCCTGTGACTTTATATGCCCTAGAATGGTGCACACAGATCGGGAGTTTATATATGTGTTGACTTTTGAGAAGCTTGTTTATTTATTTTTAAAGAAATATTACATTAATAAATTCCTAGAATTGCATTTTTAAATCATCTCGTTGATAGAAGCACTGGCACTCAGTAACGTATATTCACGTCTTCTCTTTTTGTCACTTGAACAGCAATTTTTTTTTCCAGACAATGCAAACATTTTAATTTGTTGGAAAAGACTGAACTGTTAAATATCAGTAAAATTGCTTAAACTGATTTTTTTAAAAAAACGTGGAAAACCAGAGGACTACAAATTATGCGTTGGCTATAATTCAGGACTATACAATAACCCAGGTCCCTAAAGGTCTGAAAAGAATGACAGAGAAGCCATGATTTTCAGACATGTGCATTATATATGCTAATAGCTTTGCAGTGAGAAAGGTTTATATCCTCGTAATAGAGGAAACATTCATTTTTAGCATTTTAGACCGTGGGGAACATAGTAATTACAACAGGGTACTAATATCTGTCTCCTTTCCATCCTTGCTTTCCCCCTCTCCCCTTCCATGCACTTGAATAATCTCAGTGGAATTAGTCAAAGGACTTTAAACCTATATCATTTCTAAGGTCTTTTATTCTCTCTGTAGTACGTTTAGTCCAAGATTGGCCTTCAAGGAACGTATTGCATAGCTCAGGTATATAGATCATCCTAGCAAAAGAAATTAAGCATGTTTTTCTTTACTTAAATATGTCTATAGACATTTCCATTTATGTGATTTACAGTGATGATTTTCAGAAGCACAAAACTGGAATACTCTTTCATAGTTGAGATTAAGTCCAAAAGCTGGGCTCTCAGTAAAAAATTAATGTCTTTGCCAACCAATCCCACCGTTACCTAGAACCATCTGGCTAATGTTCAACCTTTTGGAGCAAAATACATTTGTAAATTTTTTTTGCCAGTTGAAGAATGTGAAAACAAGAAGCTATTGGCACTAACCTGTAGTGTTTGAGCTTTGCCTCATTGACCTGCAAGAGCCGGTTAGCAAGCAAATCCCCCCGTCAGAGCCCTACATCAGGTGCAGTGTTAGTAGTTGCCGTGTTTGATGAAGATTCTTAATCCTTAATTATTGAGTAGTTCTATTGAGGGATAGATAGGCTTTCAGTAGCTAGCACCCCATGCTTTATTTCTTTATTTTTTATTTTTTATTTTTTTCCCGTACTTTATATCAACTACAAAAAAATGCCTTTTCTGAAGAATTTTTGCAAACTGACTTTTACTCGTAACAGGCAAAAATAATAATACAGAAGAAACTGGTGGACTTTTCCCCCCATCTACTATGAAGGGGTCATAGGGCTTTATTTCCTTGTGATAAGTATTAAATTAAATCATTTAGAGAAGTTAACCTGTTGTATCAGGAATAAAGCTAATATCACAACAGACTTAAAGCTTGATGATAGATCTGATTTCCTTTTGTTCTGTCATTTTAACTATCTTTCTCTCTATCTTTCTCACAGACACATGCAGGACACAAACACACACACACACACCCTCTGTCTCTTGCAAATAGCCATCATAGACTATATTGTTGGAGGAATTATGGCATACTTGGACTTGAAGTCACCAGTAAAGAGTAAAGGCTTGAGGAATTCTATGGTTGTTTCAGCCTCTGCCCCTGGGCAGCAAGCATAAAACAACTCTTGTTCTTGAGTTCCTTTTTTCACATGGAGAAGACAACCCATTTGCAATATCCCTTTAAGCTGTCTTCTCAGAACAGGTAGTCATGTCCATCCAAAAGTGCCATTCTGGTAAAGCACACTGGTATAAAAGCTTTAAGTAGAAACTGTCTCCTCCCTTACTCCCATGCTGCCTCCAAACTCAATGCAGATTTCATTGTCTAGTCAAATTTTCCATATTTGTAAAATTATTGAGCTTTCTTGAGTAATCACCCTCCTCCCCCTCAAGCTGTTCTTTGCTCTAAAAGCAAATAATTATTTGGACCTGTTCTTTACCTGGCAGGACTGTACTCACTCTTTCAGTCCTCTTTAAGGATTGACTCCCAGGAAGGCTCCCCCAATCTCTGGGGCGGCGAGGACCTCCTTCCTTTCCACTGCTACCACCTTCTCCCCGCACCAGCACTACAGTACTCATCACCCTGCTTTGTAGCTGTTTGTCAATTTGTAAGTCTTATTTACTTGCCTTGAATTCTTAAAGCTGGACAAACTTGTCCTATTCATCCATGGTTCCTCAGCTCTGGGAAGGTGCTTGGTGAGTGGTAAGTACTCAAATATTTATGAAAGCCTGAAGAAAGGATGTGTGCTGGTTTGAGTTGAGAGAGAGAGAGAGAGAGAAAGAGAGAGTGAGAAAAGAGGGAGGGAAGGCAAATGAACACTCCAGGACGTATTGCTATGAAGGTGGTGGGTATTATTTCTGTATTTTTTTTAGCTCCTACTAGCTTTCGACTTCACTTTTAGGTTTGAGTTTTGTTTGTTTGTTTTATTGTTGTTAAAGATTTTATTTATTTATTCATGAGAGAGGCAGAGACATAGGCAGAGGGAAGCAGTGGGCTCCCTGCAGGGGGCCAGATGTGTAGGACCCTGGGATCATGACCTGAGCCAAAGGCAGAAGCTCATCCAGTGAGACCCAGGCGCCTCCCTTAGATTTATTTTAACAAAAAACCTTTCGGTTATGTTAAAGAAGGATCATATGGAGAGCTTTGGCGGCTTTTTTCTGGGGTTGGGGACACAGTAGAGGTCCCAAAATGCTGTACTAGGGCTTCTTTTAGTTGTGTTTAGTTGGGGAAAAGAGAATATTCCTGAAACCAAGATTTTGAGCTCATAAAATTTGGATGAAAATAAATTAACGACATTCTTAGAAGAAGAAAAAAAAAAGAAAAAACCTCTCTGAGTCTGAACAAGAGAAGACCCGAGAAGGCTGCTGGGCCAGTGATAACTCATCTGCTCTGCCACTGCCCGTCTGGACCCCCTGGCTCAGCAGAAGGCTCATTCCTGCTTTCCTCCAGCTCTGCTCTCCTCCTGCACCATGATGTCCAAGAGGACTGAAATTCATACCTTTTGGGCCTCCTGTTAGTTAAATCTCTTTATGTAAGAAAGTGTTTCCTGGTGCAGTGACCAAGAGTAGAGGAATGGGTTTTACTCCAGGACTTGCTGGTCCTCTTACCAGGTCACTAACTATGAAACTGGTTAAGCATGTGGAAGTTTTGCTCATAGTGAAGGACTATGGGGAAGGGGAAGAGAGGGGATTTTTGCCAGATAAACATTAAAAAATATATATTTAAAAATTGTGGTAGAGGAAATTACAGAAACAGAGACCATCAAAGAGAGGAAATGCCAGGTAATTACTAAACCTTCACTGAATGTTATCTTTTAGAGATACGAGGCTGTATCTCTATTCTCAGGGGGTGAGATGGTTCACAGCATTTGCTTTGCATCACATTTTTTTTTAAATCATTGAATAATGATATTGTCTTGCCTTTTCTTGGATGGTACCCGTCACTGTGGATGTATTTGTTGTTGATTATTTAGAAGCTGAAGCCCTGCCATTCATCCTACCCTGATCCAGTCATTTATGACTTAGTTTGATCACATACAAACTCAAACACAGACTTGGTTTGCAATTTTGAAAGAAAATCTCTTTTCATCTTCAATTTTGAATTGTCTTACAGTCTATCATGTTTACTGTACAATCTCTTCATAATCTCCTGTAATCCTTGCTGACTCATTTCTCAGTAAATCGAAGAAGATGGAGCTTTACTGGTAGATTTTGTGTCGGGAGTGACAAAAGGAAAGAACATGTAGCATGAAAAATTTCATTGTGCATTTCGATTAAGTTTTTTTTTTTTTTTTGCTTCATGGTAGAGCTGTTCCGCAGCTAGGTTCAGTTGGTGAGGAATGGCTTGATCTCTCATCGTAAACACAAAACGTGAAGGGAACCAGACCACGAGGTGCAGTTGGTCTTCATAACGGACTGGTTAGCACTGTGCGTCAGAAATAGATGTCCTGTACCCAGCCATTAAGAGCCTTGCAAGGATGGCAAGTCATAGTCAGCGCCTCTGTAGTCCTGGCTTCCTCATTTATAACGTGAACAACACTAGTATCTAATTTAGGATGCTACTGAGAGAGGTGAATAGCCTAGCATGCAAAGATGGCATCAAAAAAAGGTACTGGACCTCAACAAATATTTGTTATTATTATTATTATTGTCAAAAATGATAAGACCAAGACAAAGGGAAGAAGGAAGATAAGAAAAATCTGTTGGGATGGATTTGGCTAATCCACAGGCAAAGACCTAGAGATACACGAGGATACAAAATATTGCCTTGACAACATTCAACACTACTATCAATTATCCTAAAAGGGGTGGTGCTGCCACTTGAAGCAAAGCCAAATGAGAAGATAACAGCAGTCCGATAAAATGGGAAATAGTTACACAATTTTAGAATTTTACCACAGAATGCTTATTTTTGTTTATCTCTAATTATGAAAAGAATAACTGTGGTTGGTCAAGGGAAAAAGGCAAACAGAGGCTAAGCCAGTACCTATTTACTACCGAGATCTTTTTTTTTTTTTTTGACTACCTAACATAAAGGGTGGAAACAAGACTTCAATCACTTCCCAACACTGTAATGTGAACTGTTTTCTAGATGTTCCCTACTCATTTCTGGCTACAATAATGAGAGTTCTTTTGAAACAATGCCACAGAGCAGCACTAAACATGTGCTCTCCCACACACTGCGCATAAGGGAAATCAAGAAGGGAAAAAATTCACTAAGTTTTTGCCAAGGTCAACTCTTCTGTTTTTCAAAGAGTAATGTGTTTTCCTTGACAAATAATGTAATCCGTTCTGCATTGAAATATGGGCCTCCTGATAGGGAATTCCATCTTGAATGATAATATAAATCCCTGCTTTCTGATTTGACAGTAGACCACTGCATGGACATTGAAGAAACAATATTAGTACTAATTTGTTTGAAGGAAATACCTTGATTGCTGGTTCTTGTGCATTTCTCCTTTTCTACTCTTGTATCTTTGCTAACTAGGTAATAGTCCTTCATAAAATAATTTATAAAACAGCAAAAGACTCCTTTTTACTTTCCAGTTAAATTGTTTCACTTCATACTCGGGATGGACTCCTGGGGGGAGTCACCTGTTCTTCTTCAGGTGACCCTCAAAGATTGTTTCACTTTCTCAGGCTTTTAGAAAGGAAACCTGTATGTGAAAGCACTTGATTTTATTTTATTTTCGGTGACATAGGGGAAGGGGAGTAATAAGGTATCATGCTTTTGCAGTTCTCTCCTTCTCATACTCTAGAAAACAATTGCTAACAGCAAACTCTCTCTAATTTCCCTGCTTACCCATACTTATCTGTTTAAAATACTACTACCTCCTCCGCTCTACAAATAGGCGAACTGCCAGTGCACCAGTGCTGAGACGCATTCAAATCCTCTTTGGCCAGATTCCTCTTGCTACTCTTAAGAGTGCTTTACCTTCTTGCCTCATATGTTCTAGAAAAGCCCAGCCTTCTCCTCACCATGTTCAGAAGTTGGCCATCAGGGTGTGCTTGTTGAGCTGGACTGAAGACCTGAGCTGGGTGTCAGGGTGTCCCTCTAGATACCCTGACCACTCTGCTAAATTTCTGTCCTGGGAAACTCTAATCTTTTTAACTGACATTTTAAAAACAACCTGTTTAATTGCAAACAAACAGCTCTGGGGGTAGGAAGCTCTTGCTAGATAGTGGTATTAGGGTAAGAGATACAGGTGCTAAGTGGCACCAGGGAGCCTCTTCGGAGACTGGGGAGTGGGCTTTCTGACTCTGAAAACTTAAGATTGAAGGATTCATGGCAATGCTTTTGCATCCAGGAACCCCTAGACCTGGCACATCAGTAGCTGAGGCTATCACATGATTTTGAGAGGGAGGCTGGCTTTCTCCTAAACTCAGTTATCTCGGAGAAGAAAAAGGGAGAAAGGAAACTGTCCAGGTGCCTCCTTCCAGTGGCTGGGCATGTGGGTCCAGCTCGTCTTGCTGCATGGCCAGGTCTGACCTTGGCCCCCTTGTGCAGATCATGCCCCCTCCCCGGGGCCCAGCTTGCTCTCTCTGGGCCATTCAGTGTGACCCGAGCACACCATTTTCATTCCCACTTCTATGTCATCTTAAGAACATACTCCTGAAAATTCTACTTAGCTCTTCCTCTGTAAAGCCAAGCTCTTTACCAAACCATCATCGATTTAGGGGTGGCGAGCAGCTTGCCTTCCAGTTACAAGTTCACTCTTTGTCGCTCCTGGAAACTGCTCCTTCTTGGCAAATTATGTAGGTAGTCCTCAGTTAAAATGAGATGATATGCATGCGTAGGTGCTTAATTTGTTTCTTTTCAAGTCTCCAAATAATATGTTAACCAGTGCCTAAAGAAAAGATTTTTAAGACAGGATACTCACCTCCCATCTCTAGAGTATGACTCACCGCACCCCAGAGCAGGGACTGACCTGTCTGTGGTTCACATTCTAGGGCGCCCTCTGGATGTTTCCGAATAATATTAAATGTGATTATTCTGCTGCCCAACCTTCAGGCATCAGGAGCATTTGGAGTAGTGGGACATGAACTTTCTGTACCTACTGGGGTGCCTGTTAGCACTTAAAAAAATAACTTGCTATAATAATCACTATTACTAGAAAACAATCTTTACAGATCTTGATGGCAAATAATAGGAGGCACTCAAAACTTCTTAATGTTTTCTTGATTTAAGTTTTTCAAAGATCTTTTTAAAGTAGCTGATTACTAAGGGAATGCGTGTGACTTGTAGAAAAACGGAAAAGACAGCCCTAAAAATATGGAATTCCACCCCCTTGGCATGCATTTTCTTCCAGCATTTATATGTGTTATATATAAATATATGTCTTTCAAATACAAATTGTATGAAGCCTGCATGGCGAAAGAGAGAGAGAGAGAGAGAGAGAGAGAAAGAGAGAGAGAAAGAGAGATATGTGAGAGGGAGTGAGAGGTAGAGGAGGAGAGGAGAGAATATAGCACTTATTTATATTCAGGACAAGTACAGTTATAAGCATAGGGCTCAGGACTAAGAGTGTGTCACTTTAGGCTGGTTGTGCAATATTTCTAGGGCTTGGGTGTTTGTTGAGAGAATTAAGTGAAATACTATGAAGTAATATTTATTGAACATATCTGAAGTCCCAGACACTGTTCTAAACATTTTCCAATAATGACTCTTTTTTAATTTTCACGACAAACCAATGAAGTTTGTACCGTGACACTTGGCCTTTTGCTGTGTGTAAATCGTACTTGTGAAGGGCTTAGTGTAGCGTCACAGGTATATTAAATGCTATTCTTTGTACATGATTTTTTTTTACAGAACCATAAGTAGATAGCTAGCAAAAGTATGTTTTACAACATACTTTTCATTTTATGTTTAAACACTTGCCCTGAATGATATTTTTATTTAAATATAAATTTACTGGCACATGTCTTCAAATATAAATCAAAGGACATTATTCATACTCTTTCTTCCAGGGAAAGCATTCAAATTCTTACCTTGGCAAAGACCAGGACTAGCTTTCTGTATATTAGCTGTTGTTCAAAATCAGTGTACAGTTTTTGTAGACATATTTCACTACCTTATCAATTCTTCCCAAGAGGTTGGTTAAAATGGAGAGATTCAACTTGTTGCAAAAACTCACTGCTTTTGCCTTTTCCTGGTTGCTCCTCACATGAGACTAGGACATGCACGTTGGTTACTTTATCGGAAACTTCCTAAACAGGTGGAATGAGGCTTTGCAGTTAATCTAACAGTGGCAATTTCTGCATCGATGTCCATTTCTTTCTTTTAATGAATGACACATGACAGCAAGCAATTTTTCGTGGGCCTCCATAAGATAAAATTTAGTTCTTTAATCAGAAAAGAATACCACTGTTCACACATTGTTTTTTTTTTTTTTTTCACATCAGAAATTGGAGTTGAGGATAATTATAACTGGAGCCCTAGGGACATTATAAAGGACACTTAACAATTTTAGTCACAACCATTTTCCTAAGGGGCCATCTTACAAGTTTCATTGTAGTGATAGCTGTACGATTCTTGGGGCTTGTGGTTTGGAAATATTTCCAGCCAAAACATTGAAAACTATTTTTTATGGGATGCTTAGCACAATGTTTGATCTCTTTGGCAAAAGAAATATTTATGAATAGTGTTCTTATATCATTGTGTCCCCTGGCAGTTACTTAATGTAAAATTACTTTAGGACTTCTAAAGCGTAACTTAAACTTTTATAATTTATTGCCAATGTCTTTCCAGATGGTGTCCAGAGAGATGTCTTCCCCTGCAGTCTGCTTAAAGTTGCAGGTTGGGACAGACAAAACTTGGAGATTGGATAGTCCTGGTAAAGTAAGCAAGTAGTAGGAATGTAGATCTAGTTGTGAGTTGGGGAAATTCAGACTTTTAGAGTTTTTTTTATCAGACCTCAAAAGGCCTGCTTCACTTTGAAATTGAAGTAGTTTCTCCTTTTTTTCTTCCTTTAATATATTGGACCTCAGGACATCTGGGTGACTCAGGGGTTGAATGTTTGCCTTCAGCTCAGGGGCACGATCCTCAGGTCCTGGGATCAAATCCCATACAAGGTTCCCTGATCCATGGGAGCCTGCTTCTCCCTCTGCCTGTATCTCTGCCCCTCTCTCTGTGCCTCTCATGAATAAATAAATAAAATCTTTAAAAAATAATAAAATAAGATATTGGATCCTCTAATGATTTGGTTTTGACTAAAGTATGAGGAAGTGATCTAACGTTTTTCCCAAACAACCTCTTTATCATGTATTCTATTTCCCAGATGTAAGTGGCATTGGCTTCTGACCTTTTTCTTTGGTTCAGTTCCTGTAGAACCAAATTCATTTAGCCTGTGGTGGTTACCCTGGAATCCTCATTTCCTAGGCCTGGTGCCCTGGCTATGGCCTTTCTTGTTCCCAGGAACTCTGTAGGAGACCAATGCGAGCAGGTTAAGCAGAGGGGCAGGACATATTTGGGTCCTTGTTCTTCCTTCACAAAATGGCATGCTTGAGGGAAATAGGTAGAGAAAGGCCTCCCTGGATCTGCCTCTAGCTGAGTAATAAGCTCATCTGGTCCCTGCATGCTACCGTTGATCCAAGAGTAAGGCCCCTATTGGTTTACAACGGAGCTTGTCCTCTGGGGCCTGTTTGCAGCTGATTTGAGCACAGCTCCCCCTTTGAGATCACAGCAAGCCTAGTGTTGAAACAACTCTGGTAGTATACAAAGCAAATCAGCAAACTGGTCATCACATCAGCTCAGTGGGCATGTCTGCAGTCTGAGAAATGTCCCGGGAAAACTGTGAGCTCTTACAAAGAAACCAAATAGTTTTTCTTTTTTTTCCCTCCTCACTGTCTATGAGTTTGTGGTGACTGGTAGTACATGAGAGGGAACATCTGTAATTTATGAGACAGTGTACATTTAGAGGAATGCATTTGGTTTGTGGTGAGGAAACTTCCTTTTTCAAGTTATACCGGGCTAGTCTTTAATATAATTCTCAGAACTATGTTGGGTTTTTTTTTTGTTGTTTATTGTTGTTGTTCCTGGAAAAGTTGCTAAACATATTTCTAAAACAATGTATTTGTCTCTGTCAAAGTTTTAGTACCAAACCCCAAACCATTCTTCCCTTTTAATTATTGACTATTTTAAATTATATGATCATATCATAGAAGCCCTTTCCAGTGAACTCACAACTGTAAGCATAGATTGGCAGCATAAAGGTAAATAGTTTTTGATCTCTGGTGTTTGGTCTGATCTCTTGACATTGCATAAGGTCTTAAAATTGTCACATAGTTAAAAATGTTCTCTTGTTTTCTTTCTGCCAGAGGAAGGAGAGAGTACACAAAGATCAGAACAATTCCTGTATTATAATGACTTCTGCATTCATGCCTATTCATGAGCTGTTTATAATAGAGTTAATCATAGCTTAAATTATTTATGGGTATTATGATGTAAGCATTTGATTAATAATTAAAATAAGTTGCTATTATGCTTACGTAGCTTTAAAGTGCTGGAGAGTTTTGTTAGATAATTTTGGCCAATCATTTTCACACATTGAGCCATGAACACTAAATAGGAGATTAACTTTTGAGTTAGTTCAAGTGGTTGAACTAACTGTTCCTTCATCATTCTCTGTCTGGTATTATTTCGGATATGATTAAAATTAGTCCTAGACTCCAGATGCAAAGTTGGAAAATGTTCAATAAAAGTACTTAAGATTTTTTGGAATCTACATACACACATACATACATATGTATGTATATACACATTTCTTTAAAACTGAGGGAAAATTTTTCACTTTCTGTAAAATAGGCACAGGTATTGCATCCTCTTGAATGACTATCATTCTTTTTTTTTTATTTTTTATGACTATCATTCTAAGAAAAGTGATATTAAAATATTGTTAGAGAATTTTCTTTTAATTTTCTTTTTAAGTGGAAATAGATTTTGGTATTTGAATATCTCCAGGCCAATGGTAAGGCCTAAATCCACAAACACTGGCCATGTGTTCTCAATAGCACTTGCACATTGATCCAAATTCCCTGGATTCCATAAGGGAAGCAGTGACTTTTGAGCAATAACTCTTCCCCTAAAGCTGTTTGAAATATATGACACTTAAAGAAAAATGGTATAAAAATGTCAGTACAGAACAGAACATGTTATAAAGACTGTGTTTCTGGATATAAGACAACTGAATTATTAGTCTTATAAAAGAAATGAAACAACAGTCAAGATTATGTTTTATGTTTTTTCTAGTTGAGGCAGACCAATATATTTCCCAGACAAACCCGCTGAGGTGCTAGAGGCGGGGCAGCAGGAGAGGGATTGCTCGAGAATGTGGGCAAACACAAGCCATGTGTGCTGTTGATCTTTCCATGAGGGTTCTGACATCCATTTTGGTTTATGAAGAATAACATTTTTTCATTGTAACGTTTTAAGAGATAGAACGAAGGGATTTCTGCAATTTGGGAGGTCAATATAGTGGGCATTACGATGTTTGTGTTTGGATCCTGAGTGGCATGGTCTGTGAGACTGTGTGTTTGGACACTAAGCAAAACACTTGAACAAAATTGTTATCATGAAACCAAACAATGATTGGCTTGGTAGTATAGATGATATTTCTTCATCCAAGAAATGTCAAAGGCATCCTCTGAAAGTCCGTCAGTGTCAGTTTTATTGTGTTTTGAGTTCAGAGACATTTTAGACCTATTAGTCTTGAATGATTTCTAACTGTATTCTTCACTCTTTAGGCTTAGATTTTATCCTATGTAATTGATAAGAAAGTAGCGCCCACTTAAAAAAATGTTATTTTAGGGGCATCTGGGTGGCTCAGTCAGTTAAGCATCTGCCTTTGGCTCAGGTCATGATCCCAGAGTCCAGTCAGGGATTGGGGCTCTAGCCCCTTGTTGGGCTCTGTGCTCAGCAGAGAGTCTCTGAGTCTGTCTCCCACCCGCAACTTGTGTGCATGCTCTCTCTCTGTCTCTCTCGCTGCCTCAAACAAATAAATAAAATTCTTTAAATTTTTTTAAAGAACTTATTTTAGAGCGTCTACATGTCAGGCCTTTTTCTAAGAACTAGGCAAATATTAACTCATTTAAGCCAATTAGCACCTTTGTGAGATGTATTACCAATATTCTGAGGGATGTCATATCATGTCAACCCTGTGAAACATATTCTCATATTATCAGAAGAAACTTAGGAACAGAGATATCAAGTAACTTGCACAGTGTCTCTCAGCTGGTGAGCAGCAGTTTCAAATCTAGAAGGACTATGCTCCCTTTAGTAGAAGTATAACAGCATGTATGAATATTCAACCCAAAAGAGACCATTGTTGGAGCACCTGACAGGCTTCTGGTAAGTGGGAAATTGAGATTTTTGTTTTAAGAATAGTCAATGAAAATCCATGTTTGAATTCACTCTGAAAATTAAATTTCTAAATTACTGTTACTGTACCATGTCAGAGGTTGGCTATCACTTTAAAATTCAGTAGAGAAAAAATAAAATAAAATAAAATAAAATAAAATTCAGTAGAGAAGGTAATGGTTTATTTTTTCTTTAAAATAAATAAACAGGAATAATGTGATGTATCTCTACATTACATGCGACATTTGATTTTATTAAAATGATCTATTCCATAGTCTAGGATCTCACCGTATGCTTTGTGAATGCACTGAATATTCATCAGAAAATGACTCAGTAAATTGCAAGTTAATATTTGAGGATGCACTGTTGTCATGGTTATAAGTTTAATTGTAAGAAAGCATTTATACATATAAAATAATGTTATAATGATACTTTTGAGTATTTCCACTACATATTTAAAATATAGCATCCTCTCATCTATATTAAAGTATGTAGTATAAAAGCATCATGAGATGGTTCATCTTAAACTCAGATTTTCACTCCAAATAGTTTTCTTTATAGGTTTAAGATCATATTAGATTAATATCCCTTAGTTTTATTTTTTCTTCACCTCTAAATTCTTAGTGAGGCTAATATTCTAAAGGAAAGACAAAATAGCAAAACAAATTTTGGCAAACATGCCTGCTAGTAATAAAAAGGATATGAGATTGTTCAGATATGCTCCTGATACTGACTTCTCTTTAATTTTGCAATCCAGGCAAACCTGAAGTCAATGTATATAATGCTGGTGTTTAAATATAAATACAACTTCTTCCATCACCTGTATCATTTTATGACTTCAATGAGAGATCTCAACACTGAATGCCCAACAGATGTTTTTTTTTTTTTTTCCAACAGATGTTTTTTGAAGCTACTACTGGAGGCCCATATTACTTACAGAAGTTTTTAAAATTCAAAATAGATTTTCTTGATTTGTTTGATAAGACTGAGGTTGAATAGAGACACTTGTGATTTCATAAGAAAAAGTGGTATGATTAGTGGTAACTAAAAAGCAAATTGTGTTTGTTTTAAAGATATGTGTTCTATTTGTAACCTGAATGTACTACAACCTCTATAATTATTTGAGATATCCGATGTAATCCCCAGTGTTTTTGTGGATTGTTTTCATCATACTATTTTCTTAAACCCATCTACTCTTTTCTTACACATCAATTGAAGGAAACTGCATCCTAATTAGACAGGGGGAAATCTGTTTCTTTGCAAAAGGGACCAACTCTGTCTCATTGTCTTCAGTTCAATACTCCTACATGAAGGATTATTCTGTAGATTATAAATGCCATGTTGATGTTGAATGTTTAAGACATCATCAACAACCCTTCTTTCATTCTTGAAGTCACCTAAAATTATCCTGACTCTGCTGACAATTTTATGCCATAAGCCAATAACCGATGAATGCGTATATATGTATATATACACATTCATCCTAATCTTTGTATAACCAGTTTCTAGTATGGTGCCTCTCATATAATAGACTTCCAAAAATACTTGATTATGAGTGATTGATCTTTAAAGCAAGGAATGATTTAGTACCTTTATCAGGAATAATGTGAAGATTTCCATATAGGTGAAATATTGTAAAATACAACATGCAGAATTCCACTGAACCTTTTCCATTTTGTTCTCACAGATATTTCACAGCAAAAACAAAAACAATTCAAACTGTCAAAGTGGAGGTCTTAAAGATAAAATATACTTTTCGTGCTCCAAATGCTAGGCAATGCAAATATAAAATCCAGAAGGTCAACTTGAGCTTCTTGCCAGATACACAGAGGTTTAGAACATATTCAGTTTTTTATATTAATACAAGGTATTAGGATGAAGTGAGAGCATAGGCTTTTCCTCTTTATATGACTGCTTTAAAATCTACAGGAGTGTTAAACTGGCATTAACGTTATGGTTGGCAGACACCTCAAGTAAAGATGATGTAATTCTGACTTTACTTAATTCATTAATCTGATGGTTCCTTAAGTCCTGAATCAAGGAAATAATCTATTGAGAGGATGACGAATGTAGGTGTTTCACTTTCTGACATATACTTTCTAGTATTTGGGTAGTCTTGTGTTGTTCATGAGACACTTTCACAAACATGGCTGGTAGGGAGACTAACACCTAACCTGATGTTCTGAGTCCAGGTCTAAAGCCCCTGTCAACACTGAGCTGTAGTTTTATTACATCTGCTTCTCTGATGCATCAACTCTGACTGTAGATCAACTTTAAAACTGGATAAAAGTTACAAAAAATTGTCACAAAACACAAAATTCCAAGCCCTCCTGTATTTAGCACAAGGCTTAGTGGAGTGCAGTGGTAGGAAATGCACAAGGGGATGGGTTCCTGCAAAGCAACCTCACTTGAAAAGAATCTGGGGATCAATACCAGGCTTATGAAACTGTTCATGTCAAGCATCCCCTGGATGTGTTTTATTGCTTTTATTAGTCTGACTATTTAATACAAGAACATATACTTCTTGGCTTTTAATTTTCAAAGCTTTCTTAGTATAGAAACCCCCACCACTCCACTCTGCTCTCTTCTTTGACTACATTCCACAAGAGAGGCGAACTTTCTAAATACTCATATTTCAAACAGATTCACTTTCTTTTGGGAAACTATAAAGCACTCTGTGATCCATAGAAGTGGTTTAACTCAGGAGTTCATAAAGGTATCAGTAGCCAGCAAAAATGTTCTTCTACCTGAGTGTTTGAAAACCATTGTTTGAAATCCTATTGAAATCTTTTTACAAGGGATTTAAAATAATTTATAGATTAGTTTCACCACACTGGTGTTTTCATTCGGCTGAATAATTGCTTAGCTGTTGGTCTGCTTTGGTTATCTTACTCAGTGAAGGATTTTTGCCCCTGAAATCTAGCTTCTAATGCTTAATACGTTGTTATATTGTAGATATGATCATTAACAGTTGGATTTAATCTCTATTAAAAAGTTGAAAAAGATATTGAAGTTCTAGGTCTTTTCAGCCTAATAGGCTGATAAAAATGTATATTTTCTCTAGTTTATTTAGAAGAACAAGAGATAAAACTTGGGAGTCTTTGTTACCCATTGAAAAGGAGAGCTCATTGATCAGCTCCTTAATTGCCTTTGATTCTCTGAGTGACCACATAATTGCCAAGTGAAGCCTGAGTAACACTTGTTAGCAGTTGAGCGATTAATTAACTGTTCCTCTGGTTCCTAAGTTGAAAGAGCAAACTGACTTATAATATGGATTTAAATACAGTTAAGATAGGTAAAGCATGTTTGTCCTTGCATCACCCGGTGCTTTTCTTTTCTCATTTTATTACCTGATCAAGTAATAATTAATAAATAAGTTAATTTGCTTATATCATCATTTCTATCATATAGAAAATGAGTGGATGGAATAGATTCCAAATTAGCTTAAAAGAGCTTATGACTAATTTTACGTCCTTGAACGAATGAAAACATTTTTCAAAATGTTTTTCTTTGAAATTACTATATTCCCTACATTAATGTCTCTATTATGCTTATATATACTTATGGTAACATCAATAATAGTATGTTATGTGATAAAAATACAAATTATTTTTAATATAAGATGTTACTTAAATGTTTAAATAATGTCTCTAGGGGCAAGTCTGCAATAAGTTCCATTTTTTTTTCTTCTTTGGCCCAATTTATTCATGGTAGCATAAAAAATAAGGACCATTCCAAGAAAGTTCCTTTCTTTGCCTTCTCTTTGAGCAAAGATATATCAACTTGAAGTCAGAAGACCAAAACTTTTGCTCTCCTGTTTATAAGTTCTTTGGGGGGGGGGGGGTGATTTCCCCCACTTCCTCAGTAAACCAGGAATATATCTACAGTGTTCAAATGATGAGCTTGCCTGGAACTGACTGGGGGTGTGGGCTCTGGAGGGTGACTGAAGATACAGAGGGGGCAGGGGTGATGGCTAAAGGGAGCCCAACAGGTGGGTTAGTTCATCTGCTTCCGGGCTATTGCTGCTGCTGATGGCCAAGAACAGAGTTTGCTAGTTACCCTTCAAACTATGATCTGCAAGCCTCTAAAGAGACTTACATTGGGCTGAAGGAGAAGACTCTAGAATGCAGGCTGATTTTGAGAACTCTTTGTTAATTGTGATGAGTATCTGCAGTGGTGGGGAGTATCTGTGATTGCAGCCTCTGGGACATTGTTCACTTGACCTTTGCAGACAGGAGGGAATAGAATTCATTTACTCTGAGGAAAATAGTGATTATTTTCTGTAAAGACTTACTTCAGATTTTACCCTGAAGTTCCATTACTATAATAACAATTAATGGCAGTTCATAATTACACACTATTGAATCCATTTGTCTTCAGAGTATCATTCCAAATTGGTCTGGGTTTGTAAAATCTGTGAGACGTTGTATTGCGAAAACTCCATTAGACGTAATATTCTCTTTTTATTCATAATACAAAGATGGGAATTCTGAAGAAAACATTGTCATTAAATTACTATACTTACTTTTCTGGTAATTGAATTAACAGTTTATTATTGTATCCGGTGATGTGTTGAAATTAGTTTATAGATGGTATTTTTTTAGGCCCTTTCTTTCTTTAAAATTCTCTGAACTGTCTCTAGAGGTTTTGCTTGCAATGCATTTCTCAGTTTTGTCCTAGGTTAATCGTGGAGTTATTCAATCTAAACTAACCTGTTGTTAAAAGACTGCATTTAATTCATTTGCACAGGGAGTGCATGGTTGTTTTGTTGTTGGCAGTGAGCAGAAATAGGCAAAAGCTGGAACCTCTTTCCTTCCTCTCTGTTTTTTTCCCCCATGCATACATTTCTCCTCTGGTCATGCATACATTTCTCCTCTGGCCTGGCCTCTGCCATGAGCTAGGGAATTCTTACCAGTGAGTAGCCACAAAATATGTCCTGTGCCATGTACAATTTTAAAAACATGACATTGAGGTATGGAACGATGACCCAGTTTGCTTCCACTCAGGCTTACACTATTATTTTCCAACAGGAAGATGCTGTTTGTTCCTTCAGAGCCTCAATTGCTCCCTGTTTGTAAATTATGAACCTTTGCCAATCCTGAGCTTCATTAACACCTAGGTGATTATTTAGTTTCTGAAATCGCAGCTTGCCCAATAAAACCCTCAGGATTGGAAGTGTTGATGCAGCATGGGCACCAGGAGAATTTGGTTGTCTTGAAATACATAATGAATGGCGGGGGTTTTACAAATCTTCATCTAATATTTAATTTATAAAAAGCTTCTACACTGCCATTGATTCTTAGTTGAATAGCTAACACTTTTTCTATTGTATGTATTGAATGTAAAATGGCCTGGCATATGGCTGGCTCCCCATACATACGAGATTGATGTTATTATTGTTTGCATTGTTATTGTCAGCTGGATGATTGAGTGAACTCATGCAGCATGGAGGATAAAAATCAACACAGTAGCAAGTTTTTGTAACTATTATATTTTCCTAAAACTCGGTATTCACAGACCATATGCAGAAGCCTTTCAGCCCAGATAATGACAATCGCTTTGGGGTACAAACATGGGCATGAGTTGGAATTTCCAAGCAAGGGCAGGATGCACCAACTTCACCCAGAATACACTATGACTTTGTTGGTAGTACAGCGATAGCCATGTTTTAATTCTCACTTTTTGGTAAGATCTCTCTGGAGTCAAGGGCAAAAGAAGCCCTTTAAATATTTTGGCCTCATTCCATGGTAGCCACAGGTACTTTGCCAGCACATATTTTTTTGAGTCCTATAAAAGTCAGCTTCTACTAAATCATGACTTAATCCTTTCCTAAGTTAGAAGAGTTCAGTGGTGCTTTGTTTTGTTTTGTTTTTCCTTAGGCCAGAGAGAAGTAGAATAGAGCACAAGATCCCAGGGTTTTGCTTATCTGATTTGGATGTTTTTTGAGCACTCATTGTGTCTCGCCTCACGTGGGAAAACCGATCGGGATTCATTTTAACTTGAGCGACTGTTGGAAAAACCAAAAGCTCTCTACAATTCATAGTGACCTTGCTGTATTCTGCAGACTTAACTACTATGCATCTAGACTGTGTCATTATTCAAATAGCAACCATGAGTAGGAAATAGAATCCTGGCTATTAAACATCAAACATGATTCCTTTGCATCGGAGCAGCAGAATTATTTTTGCACCAGTTATAAGCCTTGCCTATGAATTATTTAAAAAATAAAATCTTGAGCTCTGAGGCATTTTTGAAAAATCTTTTATTACCACCATCACATAAACATAGAAAGGAACAGATGTGTACTATCAAAGGTGAAACTCTTTTTCATATTTTAAAAGAAACACAGTGCATTTGCTTCTAAATATAGCTCATTTAAATAATAACAGGAAAAAATGATGTGTCTGCAGGTGATTAAGGAAGTAAAAATTAAGAAGGAGCCTCTGGTGAAAGTAGCAAAGAAAAATGTAAATAATTGAAAAGAGTATGAAACTGTGTATGAAAAGAAATTAGCCTGATTTTCACACACGAAAAAGGCTGAAAAATAGTAAAAATCCCATTACTTTATCATTTTAAGAAAATTCTGTGCAAAGGGGAATCCATTGTGTACATGGAATCCATTTTTGCTTAGAGGAGTGTTTTATGTGTGGGGTTAAAGGGATTGATGACCCAACTTTTTAAGCCATTCTGCAACTATTATTTAAAGTTAAAATGTATTTTTTTTGTTTTGTTTTAAAGATTTTATTTATTTATTCATGAGAGACACCGAGAGGCAGAGACACAGGCAGAGGGAGAAGCAGGCTCCATGCAGGGAGCCCGACGTGGGACTCATCCTGGGTCTCCTGGATCAGGCCCCGGGCTGAAGGCGGCGCTAAACCACTGAGCCTAAACCCGGGCTGCCCTAAAATGCATTTTTGAAAGCAACACATGTCACTACCCAAATTATTCATATATAGTATCAAGGTGTTAGTTTTACATTTTATGCTTTTTTTGTGTTTGATAAGGAGTCAGTGTAAAAAAATTTTTTTTTCTCCCCTGCAGAGGGAAGTGAGTGACAACACTCATTCCTAAAATACATACTCCAACTTCTATCCAGTCGTTATGCATATGTGAGGAGGAAGCATGTTGTGTTTTGAAAGAGTCCTCATGTGGAATTTTAAAGCAGTTTATTATGATGCAATAGAAAGAGAAATATCGATATTTTTCCTCATCTCTTCTAGGTGAAAGGATATATACCTGGAAAAATAAGCTAATTTATTTTAAATCATAAAAAATTCTCTTAAAGAAAATTCTCTGAAACCCTGAGTATGACATGTTATAAATATCCTGTTATGATCACCAGGGTTTTAGATGCGCTGTCGCAGCCTGTGGAAGGGGAGTGGGCTCTGCAGTCAGGCATGGGCCTGTGGGAAATCGTGCCTTTGGAGGACTACACTTGTAGTGGCAAGTTACCACAGTCAACTTTCACCTCTGCCAAATGTGTGATTGGCTTAAGCTACTTATATTTTCGAATCTGTTAATTATTCACAGTTTTGGCAGAGCCGTTGCTTCACACAGTGCTGGTGGCTGTCGTCCACCTTTTTTTTTTTCCCTTTTTCTGATGAGTTCCATGAAAGGGAAATTGGAATCATTTTTTTTCCCCTTCTGAGGCTTTTAATGATCCCCCTGTAGTTTTTCTGAATTTGAAACAATTTTACAGTTTAGTTATGGAATGGGTGCTAACCTCCCAGCATAATTCTGTGGTTTTAAAATGTTACACCAAAACTGGCTCAGGGAAATGGCTATGTATGGAGGAGTTGATGGGTTCCAAAAGAGAAAAAGGAACAGAAAAAAGGAAGAGTAGATTTTGTGGTTGCGAGACATAGGGTGTAGGGGATCCCATGGGGTTCAGTGCTGCTGAAAGGGAGGAAGTATCCATTCATAAGTCTTGGTCCCTTTCTACTGTATTTGGTATCATAATTTAAATGAATTCAGGGCTGAATGCCAGCATCAATCAGTTCCACATGTTTGATCAAATTTCCATTCTTGCCTACGTAGAAGCATACTTTAGTAGAGGGATGATAGAACTACTTCAGGGATACACATCAATCCACCAGTCCTGGCTAGTGGAGGGAAGTTATAAAATTGACTCCGTGCTCTATAATGAATAAAATTCCAAAAATACGTAGATCCAAGTAAGTGATACCCCTTTAACACTACACAGTTAATCCAGAAGTACTGTCATTGTTTGAAACACATTGGGAATGCCTCTTGTATACCTTTGTATGGAAAAAGAATTTATGAGCTATGTTATATATATCATAGGTTTGAAAATTAGCTTAATTATTTAGTTTACATTAGTTTACAGGGTCATTCTGTTTCCCAACAAACTACCCATTTTAGTCATGAAGGTTAGCTCTGATTTTTTTCCTCTACAGTTCATTGTGAAAATCCAAACATACAGCGAAGTTGAAAGATTTTAACACAAAGCTAGATTGTACCCTGATGCTTTGCTACGCTCACTCCAACACACAGCTGATTGACTTTTGGTAGTTCTTCCAAATTTATTTCACCCTAAAATAAAGTTTACCCATTAACAAACACACACATGGACACACACGGACACACACACATACACACAACACACACACACACACACACACACAGGAAGGTAGCTAATTCCAAAACAGGAGTTTCGAGATAAAGATGGATCCAGTTAGATTATCATCAAGATAACATCAGTACTTTAAAAAGCAGTCATTAATATCTTAGGTTAAGTTCTGGCATATTTACTTAAAAATTAGTCATATTATTTAGAGCCACACCTCATTTATGGCTTCAGCCATATGATAACTTTACTGTAAGATTAGGTCTGGACATCTATAAAGCACATGAAAGTACTAAAGCTACATAATAAAAACTAGGTATATGGACTTGGCAATCGATAAAGATGAATTTATTTGTAAGTGTTATGTGATACTTTTGATTCCTCGTACTTCCTATTGTAATAAAGAAATGTGGAGTTCCTATAGGGAAGTATATTGTCTTGTTCTTCCCTTGTTACATTATGGACTAATATTTAAAGGTGGTGTCTGACATAAACAGAGAATATTTATCTTAAAACTGGCTTGAACATTCTTTGATTCCATAAGCTCTGAAATGTCTTTATGACGCTACTACCAAATATTCATATTTGAAGGACATTGATGTAGGTGTGAACGATAAGAAATGATATTTGGCTGACCAACTTCTAAACTTTGGCAGGTAATATTTTGGGCTTCCTAACATGTAAAAAATGCTCTTAAATATCAAATTCTTATAATCCTGGATTTCTTGGGCTCCTAACCCCTTGCCATTCACTCTCAGAATCCTTTAATACTTGGACATGATTTGGATATTATTGGAAATCCCTTTGACATGTGTTCCCATCTGAAGGACTCATACTATGGAGGAATGAAAAGTAGGGGGAGTTTTTCTTTCAGTAGCATTTGGTGTAACAATGTGTTAAAGAATCCTATGGGCACATTGATGCAAGCAACATTTACATTAAGTGCTCGGAAGGGTTATAAATAAACAGACTAAGAAAATTTGAGAATTGTAAACATAGAAGAGACCTCAGAGAGACTATTCAGTTCAATCCCTCATTTTACACATAAGGTGATGATGGATTGCTCAGTAGGTTCAACAGTTAGTGTTGATTTCATCAACTTGCCTAGATTCACTCATGTAATAAAAAGCAGAACCAAGACAAGAACACAAGACTCTTACCTTCCACTCTTGTTTTCTGACAACACGTCAAGTATTCCTAAAATAGGGTTTTATTTTTTTAAAGATTTTATTTTTTTATTAATGAGAGACACACACACAGAGAGGCAGAGACACAGGCAGAGAGAGAAGCAGGCTTCCTGTGGGGAGCCTAATGCAGGACTCGATCCCAGGACACCAGGATCACACCCTGAGCTGAAGGCAGACGCTTGACCACTGAGCCAACCAGGTGTCCCTAAAATTGGGTTTTAAACTATGTTTTACAGCTAAAGATACTGGGCCATTGAAATTAAGTAACTTGTTTGAGTCTACATAGTGAGTAGGTGGCTGAGCTGGGATTTGATTCAGACTGGCTCGTTGTCGCATTCACGCTTCTAATCACAAAGTAGAATTGCATCCAGTGAGGAAGTGAGTCTGTGAAGGAATGAAGGAATGAGTATGGTAGACAAAAGGGAGCTGTGACTTATTGGAGTTTGGGAAACACATGAGGGTGATATTAAATAAAGAGTATATACTTTCAAGGAGAGAAAGGGTAAAGGGTGTTATAGGTACAAAATACACACTCCTGGAAGTGCCTGGTCAGTTTGGGAACACTGATCTCTCTAAAACAGTGGTGCATGTTGGGGAGTAGAAAGAAGCAGAATTTGGCTCAGATGATGAGGGCTGAGTGCGCTGTATTATGAAATTTGAAATCAACCAGCAATCCGGATGCCTGGGTGACTCAGCAGATGAGCATCTGCCTTCAACTCAGGTCATGATCCCGGGGTCCTAGGATCGAGGCCCACATCGGGCTCTCAGGGAGCCTGCTTCTCCCTCTGCCTGTGTCTCTGCCTCTCTCTGTGTGTCTCTCATGGAAAAATATAAAATCTTTTTTTTTTAAGGAAATCAACCAGCAATCATATACAGAAAGGGAGAAAAAATAATGTACACCTAATACCTACTGGCTGCCAAATGAAAACATTTGCTTTACACACACACACACACACACACACACACATGCTCTGTGTCCCTCTTATGAGGCACTCCCTGCCGATGGCCAAAGGCCTCATTGCCAGCAAGTGGTTAGACCTCAGGATTGTGATTCCTTTGATGCTATAGTTTGACTCCCATTTGATTGCAAGGGGCCAATGGAAGTTTCAAAGCAAGAGTGTGGCCTGATCACATGCCTTTGGTTTTCTGGCAGTAAGAGAAGAGCCAGGGAGGATGGACCAGTGAGGGGAGAGGTCGGGATCAGGGAGCCCTGAGAGAGCAATCCCAGACCCGGATGTACCAAAAGCTTTTCCTAAGGCAGTGGCCTTGGGGCTCCAAAGACGGTTCTTACATAAAACTTCAAACTGCCTTTATACTTCATAGTCAGAGAATTCTATGTCCATGCTTTGCTAACATGGTCCTTGTGGCTTAGCAGGGGTGGATGACTGAGTCTAGAGCACTTCAGTAGTTGGCTAGGGCCTGATGTTGATCCTTACAGGAGCAAATTTTGGTCACGTTGACAGTGGTACACTCAAATGGTTTGTTTACACAACTAACGATTAGTGGATTAGTGCCTCTCCCACAGAATATTAGCCGTCCAGTTAGGGTTTGTTGAGCTTGATGAGATGCCCATCACTGGCAGGTAGGGGTTACAGGTGTTCCTAATCTGACAGACCTCAAACTTCAGTTGCTGCTGATGGTTCAAGATGGCAGAGGACCTCCGATTCTCTAAAATAGAAGGAAACTGATGCTTAGAGGCCAGTTGTGACTAAATTATTTTTCCCCATGTAAACTTCTACTACCTTAAAGAGCATCCAATTATAATAATTTTAGGAGTTTTTTTACTGTTTCATTTTTTTCTCAGTGGTTATAAAGCTGTGTGAGTAAATCAGAGGAAAGTGTTAATTTAATAAATAATATCTTGTTTCTCCTTTGAGAATACAAGTTTTTTTTTTTTGCATTTGAATTGTATCTGTTAGTTTTTGCATTAGTTTTGTATTGAAACGTATTTAAATTAGTTCTCCTCTGTCCAAAACCAGAAGGTCAATACATGAAGGCTTTATGAGTTATTGCTGAGTATTTTTCTGAAGGGAAAAAAAACACTTTTCAGCAATTTACAGAAATGTTTTAGATTCTTTCATTTTTAGCCTAAAGGAAAAATTAGTGGGATGCCAGAATGAGGTAGTTAGGGTAATGATAAGAGAGAAATGAGGAAAAATGGACAAGGGAAGGACATTATCCTGTTAGAAGGATAATGAGAGGGAAGAAGTAATAAAGAAAAGAGAGGAGCATCCATGAAAATGAGCAAGGAAATGCATTGTACATAGGGAAATAATGAGGATATAAACAAAAATCCTATAACCTTTTCTCGATCAGCTGTATGTTTATTCTTCACTGTATAGGGAAATATGGAGCACTCCCGAATGGTAAGCCACTCAAAGCAACTGTGGTAAGAAAACAAAAGAAAGGAAAAAAGTATAACAATAGTTCTTTCGACTATATCAACAGTCTTTTAGATTCATTAGAAGACAACTTGGAAAATATTTGATAATTGTTGCTTTCAGCCATAACAGGGATGTGAACAATACACTTTCTATTCATATCAAATCCGTTTGATTAAGGTTGGTTGAGTTTGACATTCTTTGCTTAATCAAGCTTGCTCCTACTTTTTTAGATATGTCCCACTAATGAATGATTGATGTGAATTGATATAATGTAGGATTACCAGGGCACAGTTCTTGAGTGACTTCAGTGGATTTAGGGAATATTGTTTTAATTCTAAAGCAGGGACGGGAGGTCAGAGGTCATTTAGCCCAACTGTCATTTCATAAATGAAGAAAATAAAATCCTAGAGAAGCTAAGTGGCTTTGCCTTAGGCCCGAAGCTGGTTAGAAACAGCCAAAGAATTATTCACATACCCCCAGTCCAGTGAGATTTCATCACACCACGCTGCTCTGGATCTCAGAGCAATAGTGGAAAAATACATGCAGATTCAGAAAAACAAAACAAAACAAAAACTTTTTCCCTTTTTGTTACCATTTTATCAGGCAGCTTGCTATTGGCTTGAAAATGGAGCAAACCCAAGAGAAAACAAGTAAACATTTTTAAAAAGAACAAATCAAATATGCCCATGAAGAGAGAGAGGTGTGCAGTGAGGGAGAATGAGCACCAGTGTAAGAGCCAAGAGTCCAGTCTCAAGGGTCCCTGCTAATTACTAAGTTTGGCCAGATAGCAAATAGCTTCACTTTGGGGGTGAGGGGGGAGCAGGTTCTGCAGGTTCTAAGAGGCAGAGGCTGAATCTGATGAAACCAGAGGTTTCTTCCGGCTTTAAAATTCTAATGTAATATTATGGTTGCCAATGATAACCTTAACTTCTAAGGACACTGGTGGTTTATGCCTTATCAAAATGAGGGAAAATAAGTAGTGTTATCTCTCTGAAAAAGCTACTGTTGTTGTTGAGAAATGATACTATTGGCTAAAAATCTCAGATGGAATGTGAGAAAAATGTTGATAACTCCTCCTTACCAAAGGGAGGAGATAGCACCTTCAAAGAACAAATTTTTGATTGTAAAACACACAAAAAAACCTGACCTTGTTTTCATTCTTGAACTATCATCTACCTTCTTGGTCTTGCACAGACATTTATCTGGCTCACAGGGAAGTTTAAAAAATCCCACCCCAACACAGCACCAGAGTTTTGTGAAGAGAACTTAAATAATTGCCTTTCCTTAGAGCAAAATATGTTATCCATTATGCCAGAATGAAACTTAATATTTGAAAAGCTTTTGTTAAAATAAATTACCTGAATTCACCATTATAGCTTTGGTATATGTGTAAAACAGGCACACCTAAAAAATACCAGGCAATTAATATAGGATATTAATTATTGGATATTATCCAATATTAATATTGGATATTAAATCCTAATTCAGGATTTAATTGGAATCATGGTGGTCTAAGCAAATTTTCCAGTGGAGAAGTCTTTACATTGCAAAATCATAGGCCAGTATGTGCTCTCTAAACCTGTCCTAGAGCCCCCATATTTTATAATTGTCCTGAGTCGTGTTATTATGTCATGATCCTTTTTCAACATTAAGACAGAATAGTTGAATATACAAATTTGATGTGTCTTTGGGATCTGAAGGAAGAAGAAGTAGCATATTACGATAACAAAGAAGAAAATAATTTAGGGGCACCTGGGTGGCTCAGTGGTTGAACGTCTGCCTTTAGCTTAGGTCATGATCCCGGGGTCCTGGGAGCGAGTCCTACACTGGGCTCCTTGCAGGAAGCCTGGTTCTCCCTCTTCCTCTGTCTCTCTCTGTTTCTGTCATGAATAAATAAATAAAATCTAAAAAAAAGTAATTTAATGGGAACTTTTTAACAGAGAGCATAAAGAAACATTTAGAGCCAAAGAAGGGGGAGAAGCAACTTTATTTTCACTGTTTTAAGCACAGAATTATGAGTCCAGTAACACAAGCTGTAACAATTTGTAGGAAGGAAGCGCAAGTCAGTAGACAGTCCATTTGAGTCTACACTGAATTTAACCGAGAACTTGAAAAAGGATAGAAGCTTGAAAGGAAGCACTTTGTTGAAACAAAATTAAAAATAAAATGAGAAATACTATACGTTCATGAAAAAGAGAAAAAGGAATACATGAATATCCAATAATGTGTGAAAACACATGTGCTGATAGAATCAAACAGAGAGGGCTGAGTTGCGGGCATACGGTTGATATGAAAATGTTGGAGCTTCTGGTGGTAGCGCCTTAACTATTAGCACGAAGATTATAGATGATAGGTAATCTGAGTCACACTGGAGGATGGTTCTGGTAGGAGGGAAATGACTCAAAAAGCCTGCCCAGCCTAACCACGGATACCTCTTGATATAGATCCTTGGCTATGTAAGAGATTGCCAGATATTATTTTAGCAGGATCCTTGTTTTTGAGGAAAAGGAGAGACATATGACTCGGAAAAGGACATACAAAGGGTCTGTGTGTTTTAAAGGATAGAAAGATGGTCCAGGCAAAAAATAAAGCAGTCACTTTAACTTCAACCTTGTCAGAATAAATAACATTAAACATCTGCAAAGTAATGTGCACACCTACACACCCACCAAATTTATGAAGAATAATTTATACCAATTTTAATAGCACTAGTGAATAAAGCAATTTCATCCCATAAATGGGATAAATATTGTAAATACTGATGACCGGCATAGAAAAGAAGGGTCAGCTACCTGATACAGCTGAATGTAACTTCATTTCACAGATCGATGTATATGGTAAGTAGTTTCATTCATAATTTAGAAAAGAGCCTCACTACTGCACATAGATGAACTTCTAGGGTAGAGGGCCTGGATAGAAGATGTTTTAAGGATTTCCAAAATTTGTACTTTCCATGGAGACCAATGTGGTCCTGAAATTATTAAAAATTCAAATGGCAATTTTCTTTAAGAGGCAGGATGAGGCTGAGTAAAAACAACAAAGTATCCCAGTGTTGACAGGATAAGAGCCTGTGCACAGTGAGACACCTAACTCTGAGCTTCTTTCTCTGTTCCTTGAAGTGCCATCTCAGTCCTCATGTGGCAAATGACGTAGTTTCCAAGAGGGATCAGCTGTTTCTGGACTCAATCCCTTTAGATACTGTGTTCCCTTCCCACACCACATCCCCCTCATCTGATTGCCTTATCCACACTTAAAAACTCAACTCAAAGACCACCTCCTTCTGGCAGCTTTCCTAAGGAAACTTCTCTTACCACCACATCCGACTTGCATTCTTTTTGCTGTTTCTGGAATATTCTGACCAGACTTCTGTGGGCACAATATCACGTGATGTTTTGGGGCAAAGACTAGCACTAGTGGCTGGGCTGGGAGGCCAGTTGGACCAAGGGGAGTTGTGTTACTGGGTGTTTAGCTCTCTGGGCCATTTCTTCTGTAAAATGTGGATAAAAGCAATAGGCTTCTGGGGTTGTTACCATGCTAAAGTGAGTATATTTACACATTTGTAAAGCCACAAGAACAGTGAAGCCTGGTGCACAGCAAAGCCTGTCATTGTGGCCTCTCATCAGCCTCCTTGCTCACATCAATATTTTTCATCATCATCATTATGATGATGACTTGTTGCTCACACCCTGCTATATGTGGTTGATCTCAGAAAAGAGGTGTCCTGTCATACCATTTTAGGCTTTGTATCCTCAGGATTGGGTACACTTGATACACAATATTTTTCATTAAAGGTTTCGTGGAATAAGTGAATAAATGATGGAAGAGAGTGGGCATTTATTGACTCTTGAGAGATTATATGTCAGCACTGGAATTTGTTTTTCTTAAGCAAACATAATGCAAGAATAGTAGTTGGACGTAATCTGGGAATGACTGGTTTACTGGAGTCATCATAACTGTTACGAAGTTATTGGTTCTAGTTTTCGACTATGTACACATTCATGTTGCTTAGGAATAGGATCCATTAAATTAAATTATTAAATTAAATATATGGGCTTATCTATTTATGGAAAGAACTAACTTATTAGTACTACAGAGGACAGAACAAGACATGAGTTCAGGTAGTAGCAAGTAGAGAATGTGTAATCACTGTTCATAACTGTGAGCCAGAGGACACACCCAAAAATGTCTACGGTGGTCACCTGTCTAGGAGGCCCAGGGTAGGAGGAATGTGGTCTTTGACTGGGTTACCTTTAACTATCATCTGACGGGTGTAACATACTCATCTGTTACTCTTTCAATTAAAATCCAGTTAGGCAGGTGAGTATTCAGTACTAGAACAGGCTAGCAATACGGTAGGGTGCATGAAATGGTATTGAGGACAGCTTGGGTGGTGGGAGGGTACTGCCGCTAGTGAGGACATGCCACTATCTCCCTCAGTGGGAAATTCTTACGCGTTGTTCCTTCTCCTGCTTCCCTGCTCACCACCCTCCCTCCCCTCTTCTCTACTACTTACTAATTGTGAGACTCTGAGCTGGCTCATCACCCCTTTGTGTCTAAGTGTGCCCATCTGTAACACTGTTCCTACCTCCTAGCGTTGGGCAGGTAAGTGAGTTCGTATTCAGAAGCCCTTTGGGTGGTGAGTGGTACATAATCAGTGCCACATAAGGATTTGTTATTACAACTCTTACCAGCTTTTTTCCCTCTAGTTTGCTGTTTTCATCTCCTGCTCTATAAAAATCCAAATGCAAGATGCGATGGTGGTGGATTGATGGAGTGGAAGTGGGCCACTGGTTAAAAATGAATCTTTAGATTTGCTCAGATCAAGGGTGCAGGGGGCCTCTTCAGTTGGGCTTCCCCATGTTCTGCACTCAACACGGGGCCCATCATCCTCTTAGAGGACAAGTGTCACACCAACCAGCAGAACCAAGCCATTCTGTTCTTAGTTTTAAGGGGACGGGATGCTGTGTAAAGCATCAGTTTTGTGTTTAATACACGTCAAGCGTTATTTGTGGCTGGCGGTGGGGGGCGGGGAGGGTTGAGTGTTGGGGCTGGGAAGGGCACCCAGGTGAGGCCATGCACACCTGTCGAGCTGTGCGTGGATGCGCAACCACATGGCCTCGCCCCCACATCAGAGTCTGCGTCTTGGCAGCACTTTGTGTAGTAATTATAGGAGAGATTACTTTAAAATAGGACTGGCATAGATTTCAATCTTATCTGGGAACAGTTAACTTATTAATGATCGTTTTGGCCTGTTGGCAGCCGTTCTGTCTTTAAACTGGGAGACAGATAGGATCTCTCGAGCTGCGAGGGATAAGTAATTGGATGGGAGTCCGTGAAGAACTCCTGGGCCTTGCGGGAAGTACTTGCAAGAATTCGGCCTCGGCAGGTCAGACTGGAGCAGCAGTGCTGGCAGCCGGAGGTAAGGTCCCTCTGTGGACGGTACATGTGCAAGTCAAAATCTTGGGTACTCAAGAGTTTTATTTGGGTACATTTTCTTTCAGTTTGAGTCCCTGATTCCAAGGATTTTTGCAGCCACTAGGAAATTACTGTGGAAACAATTTGAGGTGGCCTAACCAACTGCCATCATAAGAGCCGTTCCCCCTTGTTCTCCTTCTTTCTGGAAAATACATTCCCTGGGACAAATATTTCAAGAGGCTAGCCAATCTTCTTTGAGTGCGGTCTTTACGTACATCCCAGTGCTGGCTCTGCCTTGAGTGATTTTCTTCCACTGACGTGGTGGTGCGGTTGCACCTGTAATTATGACTTGCCCCAATGCTGTAATACCATCCTTCCTCTACAGTAGATTCTCCTTCTAATGCAAGCTCGGCAGACTTGTCCGTTCACATCTGGGATAAATTCCAGTAGATCCCTTCTTTCTTGCAGTAGTGGCAACTGAGCATAGTTTGGTTTTTAAATCGTGGTAAAAATACACATAAGATGAAATTTACCATTTGGACTATTTTTCAGTGTATAGTTCAGTGGCATTAAGTGCATTCATATTGTTGTGCAACCATTACCACCGTCCTTTTCCAGAACATTCTCATCATCCCAAACTGAATCTCTGACCCCATTAAATAATGATTTCTCCCTACTCCCAGCCTCTTGTAACCACTGTGGAGAGTTCGTTTTTAGCAAGTGTTTTTGTTTTTGTTTTTGTTTTTGTTTGCTAGATGTGATCTCTGCACTCAAGGACCTCATAGGAGGAGAGTCCAACAATCTGAGGGCCATGTTTCATATCCCCTACAGACTCACAATGGGACATGCCCAGCACACAGAGAGAAAGGGCCTTACTGTCCTTTATGATCAGGACATGCTTCTTGGAACAGACATCCAAAATTGATTCTTAACTTCTCTTAGCCTTGGTTTCTTATATAAAATTGGAAAACCATTTACCGTATGGGGTTTGGGGGGAAATTTTAAGAGAAATAATGTCATTTAAGCACCCAGCAGAGTGCCTGGCACTAAGCAATCATTAAGTGTTAGCTTTTGTTATTACTGAGGAAAGTGTAGAAATTAACTAAGGGGAGAGACATCGAGAAGAGAGATGCATGCAGAGCTGATGGCACATGCAAAGGTTCAGAGGCATCACTCTGCAAATGCTGAAAAGAATATTCGTAGAGTTACTAATAATAGTGATTTATGTATTATTTTGATGATTTCATTTTACTGTGTTACAGCTCCACTTACAAAATTAAAGAAACCGTACCCTCCCCCCAAAATTAAACTAAAGCGACGGTAAAAGAACTCTAGATTTTTCCCTAATATCTTGGAAAGAGATGCTGAATGGCTTACAGCAACACCGTCAAAGTCATCTCTGATCCCACACTTTCTCTCCTTACCCCAAATCTGCATCTCTTCTTCGGCCCCTCTGAAAACCTCACTCTGGCCATCACGTCCATGAGAACAGCCCACCTGGAATGCTGAAGAAGCTTCCTAACTGGCCCCCTTGCTTTCCCATGGACTCCCTTCCATCCCTTTTCCACCTAGAAGACGAGAAAGAAAACACAAATCAGAGTCTGTCACTGTTGTGCATACAACCTTCCAGTTCCTTCCTATTACACTCAGCAGGGAAAATACAATTTCATCTCATGAAATGCAAGGCCATGCATTTTCCTGCCCTTGCTCATCTCTCCAACCTCATTTTGTATTTTTCTCTGGTGTCTTTATTTATTTTTAATGTTCCTCGTAACAGCCAAGCATATTCTGACCTCACAGCTTCCCCCATCCTGCTCTCTCAGGCTGGCATGGTCTTCCTTAAAGCTGGCTCGTTGTCATTCAGTTCTTACACTAAATGTCACCTCCTCAGAGTGGCCTTTCTGGACCATCCAGTTGAAAAGGTCCCCACACTTGAGCCTCTATCCTTAACATCTAGCTTGGCATTCTTCATAGATACGTACGCTTGGAAATTTTCGAGTTGGTTTGTTTATCTTTGGAAATGTCTCTCTCTCCCCACTAGATCTTGAACTCCTTGAGAACAGGGACATGCCTTATCTTTTTGTTCACTAATTTATACTCAGTGATTAAACAGTGCATGGAACATTGTATGTGCTCAGCAGGTAGTTGCCAAATAATCACATGAATCTTATTCAAATCAATAAACAGTTGACTGGTTCCCAGTGTGCGTAAAGCATGGAGCTGCAGTGGGCACCGGGGTGAGAAGTTTCTAGATCTTGTCCTAGAAGTCGAACCCAACAGAGTAACAAAAAATAAGCTATTTCCATGTGCTGTTAAAGTGGTGAAATATCAGAACTTGAGCTCTTTTCCATAATGCCTCAATCTAATCGCCTTTTTCCTGTCTAGTTAATCTCTCTCTCTCTCTCTCTCTAATACAACCATGGATGGCCTGTCTTGCTCTTCCTCTCATGTCTGACTGGAGTGTGTTTCCCACTCTTGGTTGGCCCCGTAAGACATATAGGAATTGCCTGTACTTCTTTGTACTCCTAATGATGTCTTCTTTGCCTATATGGTAAACACATCTTAGGCACTGAGGTGATACTTTTATTGATTGAAACAATACGAATGTGATATTTCACATCAGATGTTCCGTTTTGTCCTTACAAATGAAAACTCTGCCCTTTATTGCCTCTGCTGTAATGATCCAGGGCGTAGGGTTGCTTCTAAAGAAAATGAGGGGAGATTCTGCTTCCTTTTAAAACCTGCGCAGGTAATGCCTCCCTTTTTCAAAAGGTAACAGAGGAAATCCTTGTGGTCGTAGTGTAAACATCGTAAATAAGCAATCTGTTATCAATCATGTTTTATTACCACTGGAACATGTTGAGTGCTTTGATAATGACCTCGGGAGCCAATAGCCTCCATCACCTAGATGTAACCAAGGAACTCTAGAACAGCTCAAAGCCTAAAATGTTGACCTTCAACCTGCCTGGAAGCAGATGGAACACTGTGCACACCTGGCCGTGTGTAAATGTTAAGCTGTTTACTCTGTGACGTTAGAAGCAGCAAACCAACAGCGTCTGCTGATGTTTTTCCATTTCGTAGGGCTTCGGTGGCTTTTGTTAGGAAAAGTTCTTCAAATATGAAGCAAAAGGCTGTGAAGAAGTAGGTTCATTAGAAATGTAAAACTTCCTACCGTGGCTCTAACAGCAACTGCGCAGCGCGCTTGGAAAAAGTAACATTGACAAACATTACTTATTTCTGTGGTTGTCAACATTTAATTAAACAGGGCCCCTACATCTTCAGATGTCACTGTATTGTACACGTGCAATAAAAGGTTCAAATTAAAATACTGTACAATTAGTTTGCATAGAAAAATGACTTTTGCAGACCTCTACAATAGACAGTTGAGAGAAATAAGCATTTTGTGTTTAAATTGTGCTCCTTAGTATTTTAAACAGATGGCAATGGCTTTCCTCTTGATTATAACTTTGAGGCATGCTTTACTAAATGGAATCAGCGGGGTTCATTAAGGTCCCATTTGATGTATCAGTATTATAAAAATACCATGTTAATTATCCTCAAACGTTGCAAGTTACCTCCATTTTCCTGCAATCAGAAGATGAGAGAAACCCTGTGAAGCAAATTAGTCCTAATTGAAAGAGGACTGATTAATATTTAAATAAGGCATTGTGTGAGGGATTCTGCCGTGAGAAAAATAGGCTGAACATCTGAATTAATTGCATAGCAGGTTAAATTAAATTTCATATAATGGGTTGGAAGATGAGTTGGCACAGTGCTTTAGCAGGGAGTACAATGGCTGAAATACCAGGCTTTTCTTTCACTCTTGGCTGAATTCCATCGAGGTCCTTGTAGCCATTACCTCTTTGTTGTCTCTCTTTCAATGCAAACAAAGGTACTAACAGAAAATTGCTACCACATTTTAAAAAATGTTAATCCTTTTTGGGAGACAGCACCTGTCTACATTTTCTCCATTTCTCTTCCACCTTGGCTGTAAAATTGGGAAACATTAGTATCTTTTTCCTTGCCAGGTTTAATGAGGATTGATGTCATAAAATGCTAATGGCTGGAATATAGTTAGAATTGTGCTATTAGTGGGTTATCACTGTCTGACATTTTGCCTGCACTGGAGCATGCATGTGGAGCCTGTTTAAAGTGATTGGGTTACTTAAGGGTCCCTGTTAGGGATATTTAATCCAACATAAATTACTTATGCACTTTGTTAGTGTTCAAAGGAAGAGTGTCACGTTGTACATGCTGGCAGTTTTCCAGTCAAGAGCTGTTAATTACTGTACAGCGAGTGAATACATTTTGCAGCGGTGGAAGTCATGGGGGTGGCGGGTGGGGACTATCTGGATATTCCATCGAACTACGAATGAAATAGACGAGAGTGTATAGGAAAAGAAATAGACTGAAGTCATTTTTGCCCTTAGGAAACATAGTGCCATTTGTTTTCGTTTTGAAAATAAAAACAAATGACAGTATGATTCCCTTGGGGAAAAAGTACTTGAGTTCTAAAGCGTTCCTGCCCCCAAACAAGCAATTATCTATTTGGATGCTGTGAGCAAGCAAATAAATTTTCCAAAGCCCCAGTTCAGAATTGTACGCTGTGAACCCCAAAGTTTGGGAAGGTGTTGTTTGCTGATCAAGCCAAGAACTGCAGCAACGGTAGAAACAATTTAGAGACATGTTACGGTTAGCCTCATGTTTCCAAAGTTGTCTTTTTTTTTTTTTTTTTAAGCAACTTTGGTAGATCGGACTCTGAAGGGTCACGCAGACTCTGTTTATATCAAAAGCAGTTTTGAAATCTGCTATTGTTAAAAAACCTAAGCATGGAAAAAGAAAAGTTCTTTCAAAAGATCTAACTTTTCGCATTGACTGCCGTTACTGACCAGTAAAGGAGCCGACCCGATCCACATTTCTGGGTTTGTACCCCTGGTATTAATTAGAAAAGTATTCGTATATAACCTATATACGTGTATATACTAGATGTCGCCAATACCATCCATTTGCTGAAACAGCCAGAAGCATATATCATGAATTTTTTTCTGCAAACAATCCATTTTCTGTGTCTAAGAAGATAGAAAAATATATAGTTTCTAAGCCTTTGTAAAATAAGCCATCTTTCTGAATTATGGCTCTGAACAAAGAACATTTCATTTTTGTAGTTCTTATTATAGTCATCAGTTTTAAATTAAGAGCTGGAAATACGTGCCTAGCATATTTATAAATTTCCTTATAAAAAGGGGGGAAACCCTCGTTTTCTTACTGACAAATGGTAAGTTAAGCACAAATGGGCCAGACATGTGCTCCTGTTTTAATTATGGAAATAAAAATATTTTGATTAGCAGTATTAAAGAGACTTTCTTATGAAGGAGTGCCCATTGCTATTTCATACAAATTCATGGTAATAGATACAAATCCATACAGTTAATTCTAATGCTTAGTATATCATCTATTAATGAAGTCACGCTTCGAAAGATTTCAAGGCTGTTTCTGCTTTGAACACTGTTGTAAGACCTGATGATGGGGAGTCGAAGCCTAATCATTCACATGGGATAGCTGTGAAATATGAAGCCCTCCTATGTTTAACTGGCTAACAAGCACGTGACAAAGAGCAGTAGGTCAAAGTTATGCAAGGAGGGATCTATTACCCTGTTCAAATATATAGAAGTCTGTATCCATCTCTTGATGAGGATCATATGTATATGGGTAACTCCTCGTAAGGCTAATGGGAGTTCACCAGAAATATCCTTTCTGCGCTTCTGGGCAATGGACCAATCTCCTGAGTGCATTGTGAGTGATGAGACTATTTCAATGAAGTCCATAAAAAATCAGATTGAGCAAAGGTAATAATTCCTTCATAATTGGCTTAATGATGAGAGGGAACATGAAAAGATATAAATCTGTGCAGCAAATCAAGAATGTTTTAGAAAGGTACTTAGACTCAAACCAGTTGGTACTGTCAAGCAGGGTGGTTTTAAAAAGAAACCATTTCCCATTTTGAATTATCTTTAAATCATTGAAAAATTAAAACAAACGTGTTGTATATAAAGACACATTTCATGTGATTAACACCGACACAAAGATAATAAACTGCAAAAACGTCTGCAAATCTCCAAGATCCCATTTTTTGATTCGAAGTCCAATTGAAAGATTGTTTCATGGTCTGTAATTCTAACATCTCTTAGATACAGAGATACATCTGTGTCCTGGAAATGTTTTATATATATGTGAAATATATATCACATATTATAGAGAAATAATCTATGCTTTACATATATACCTACCTGATAGATAGCTTTATATATTATATATGAAATTTTGACCTCAGTTACCTAGTGTTTTACTTACTGGTTATGTCCCAGAGCCTAGGACAGCACAGCCCGGACACAACTTTAACATTGAACCGAAACCCAGAAGTGTTTCCTTCGTAGATCATAACCAGTCTGTTTCTTTAATAGGTTGTTGCTTTCATGGTGAGACCACAAATGGTGGGGTGCAAATGCCCAAACAGGGAACTAGCCAGCAGAATCATGGTAATCACAAGGCCTTCAGCAGATACCCCCTACCTCCCAACCCCTTCTCCATGCTTCCCCTATGACTTCTGGCCTAATCACACGAACACTGTTTTTTGTTTGTGTGTATTGTACTGTGTTTTTATAGCAATTCTGTAGCTGTATTGAATTGCTTCTTGTTTTCATGTCAATGTTGCACCCAAATATTGGGTGCTCTTAGAGCAAGAGAAGCAGAAGACTAGCATTTGGTACATATTGGAACTTAAGTGAAACACATTTCTTTCTGGCAACTTGAAACTTGAAGAAGTGAAACGATAGAATCACTCTATCCAGTACATGGTACCTGAATGTCACTCAAATGGCAAGTGCTGTTAATCGCATTTCTCAGTGTCCAAGGGTTACAGGCTTATAGGACTGACAATAATAGTGGGTTCCAGATCTTGTAAGCTTTCTTATCCAAACCTGTATTGCTAAAGGAAGATAGCTCATTTATCAGATTGAAAGAGGACCTTGAAGAATCTATAGCCTGATGCTGCGCAGTGCATATACCTTGTAGGCTAGAAAAGGGACCAGTTGAACTTCCACCCCCCATCGTTATTTTGTTGCTATTGAAAAATAATCAGGTAGTCTCATTCATGGCTTTCATTCTTCTGTTGCTTTCCTTACACAAGCCTCAGTCTTTCCTGTTGGCTCAGTGACTTTGCTGGTCACTAAAATCATGCCCTTCAGATACCAAGAGCACTGTGAAGTAAACTGTTACAATGACATGGAACTGTGGACTATGGTAAAAAAAAAAAAAAAAAAAGGTTGAAAGTATAGGCAGATATTTTTCAGTATTGACTTGTGGTTGAATGAATGAGTGAATAAATAAAATTAAGTGAAACGAATCTAAAACTCATAGATGGCTTTGCATGAGTGAAGATCTTGTGCATAAATCTTTTGTCTCATATTGGGTTCACTCTTGAAACTTACACCTTGATAGAGCTATAGCCTTGAACGTCTGTACCACTCATTCAGCACATCTGTCATTATCAGTTCAATTTTATTCAGTCAGCGTTTTTGAGCACCTTCTCATTCACAGAACTACACTAGTCTTAGAGGTAAAATTGGAACAAGGGAAGGACTCTGTCCTTGAAGAGTCTTCTTACTGGGGGAGGTAGTTGTATGAACACAGATGCCACTACAGACAAGTCAATAAGCATGGTGGGTACGAGATGGGAGGGTCACACATAAAGTCCTGCCTGGGCAAAGAGCTGGTGTGCTGCTGAGAAGATGGTGTCTTGAGTGGGACCTTGAGGAAGGAGGCCACCAGGCAGATTGAGAGATGCAGACAAGAGAGCAGGGGACTGCGTGAGCAGAGGCGTGGGGAAACGTAGTAGATATTCTCTGGCAGGAGTGATTGAGTTGGTATGTTTGGAATGCAACACTTAGAGAGTTAGAATGGCTATAGAGGAGGCTAGAGAGGTAGGCTAAAATTGCATCATGAAGGCTTTGTGTGCCTGGCTAAGACATAAACTTTGCTGCCTTATTTGTATATGAGTATTACCTCCCTGGCTGAGCAATGGTGAGCCTCTGGGGAGCAGGGATTGGGCTTCAGTTTCATACAGGTATACAATCAGTGCTTAATGAATAGCCAGTGAATTAAATTAAACAAATAACTAGTGAATTGACAGGATAGTCTTATCATTTCTTTTTCTTTTTCTTTCTTTTTCTTTTTCTTTCTTTTTCTTTTTCTTTTTCTTGCTTTTTCTTTTTCTTTTTCTTTCTTTTTCTTTTTCTTTCCTTTTTTTCTTTTGTATTTACCACCACCTCCACACGCATATGTTCACGCACACACACATACATACTGTAATGAAGTCTACAGATTCCAGGGAATCAGGGAGATTCATCCTGGGAGGGAATTTTAAGGTCAGCTGGCCAAAATGCAAATTTTACAAATCTATACTGAGTTACTGCCCCAAACTGCAATAGTAAGGCCCATCGGGCAGGGTCCTGAGTCTTCTGAATCCAAGTCAATAATATTTTCTTCTCCATCATGTACTTATTCATTTCTTTCTGAAATATCAACTGAAAACCATATTGCTTAAACTTTTTTCCACCAGGAGTATATTTTTATATCAAAGGAGATGAAGGTAAAATGCAATCCCTGTTTCTGTGGAATTTCAGAATGAGGTGCTAGGCTGCTGACAGAACTTTTTTAAAACTATAAAGGAATTTCAATGGTACTGTCATTTTCTGTTAATAGTTGATATGAAAAAAAACACTTTAATATTACCTTTAATAGTTTCATTAATTGGCAGATTTGTGAAATTTCACTCATTTGGGAATTTTATACACTTTAATATATTTACTTTTAGAAAAAAATGGATCTTTGGACATGTTGTCACTCTAAATTGCATGGCATAGTCATACCCTCATTTTTCTAGAGCTTAGACTTTTTTTTTTTTTCTTTTGGAGGGAGAAATAAAGCCAAACACACAGAGATTAAAAAGTAGCAGCCAAAAGAGATAGAATCCACATTATCTGAAACTCATGTTCTCTGTATGCACAATCTAGCTGAGTTCGTGATAAGGTTTCCTAGAGCACTGTGTTTAGAAGCAACTGATTATGATGAGGGTTGGTTGTTGGTTACTAGTGTCAGACCTATAGCTGACCACAAAAACATGACAGCCTGATAGGTATGTAGGATCCTGAAAAACTATTTTAAGCATAATCACTTCTAAGAACTTTCAAAGCATAAAGGCCTATAGCCATTTATACAACACCAAGAAAATACTTAGTAGCCCCTGAGAATATCGTTCTTTTATGGCAGATTATAGTAATTTATGTTCCAATAAAACATTCTGGTTTATCAAGAAGAAAAAAACTGTGCTAAGTAGGGTTTTTAAGAAAGTGGTGATTGTGTAGTACCATTTTAGAAATACTTCTGGTTAAAATGCTTCTAAAGGTAGATTGTTTCTGAGCTACAGGTAAAGGACAGCTATCCAGACAACTTCTCTCGCCATACTTACTAAATGCTTCTTATATGTCAGACATTATTAAATAGCAGGAAATTACAAAGATTAGGTAAGGTATGAAACTTGCCTTCAAAAAGTTTACGGTCTATTGGAAGAGACCTAATGTGTAAGGTAGTAAGCTCAATGACAGGAAGAAAGACCAATATCTAGTGATCCAGAGGACTTTCCCCAGAAAGTTTCAAACAGTTCTTGTCTTGTCTTCTCTTTTTCCTTTCCTTTCCTTTTCCTTTTTTTCTTTTCCCTTTTCATTAGTATGCCTTATTTTTTCATTACCTCTACTGATTAAATATAGTTTTGGTTAGAGCAAAAACTACAAACTCTTCTCTGTCATACACACAATTTGAAATTCTCTCCAGTTTTCCTTGTAACTTAGATGAAAGTAAGAAGTTTAATGAGTTCAAACATGCTTCATTCATTGTTTGTTTCAAACCCAAGCTCTTGTGACCAACAGAATGGTTATTGTCACTTTGGGATGTGACACTTTATTGGAAGGCAAGCAACACATGTATTTAGTGCAACAACAACAAAAATTCCATCTTTGATTCAATGTTATTATTCCCATTTTATAAATGAGGAAAGCATGATTCAGAGAAGCTAATAGGTTGGGTTGGTATTTAGCAATAGTCTCTAAGCCCAGAAAATAAATCTTAGTGACCTCACATGACATTATGATAGTCAAAACTTCTTGGCTATGGGAAAATAATAGGGTCTTTTATTTGGAATATATTGGAAAGAGCCATTCACTGGATTGGTTTTTTACTAAGTGGTAGTGAGACTTTGAACAAATCCCTTAACCTCCCTGGGTGGGTTTCTCCAACTGTAAAATTAAAGGATTGACTAGATGAAACACAGAAGAATTTTTTTTATCCATTACGTGATTCTCAAATATTGAAAACCAGAGTCATAGAGCACCTTTTCAATGGTTTTTAATAAAAGCAGCCTATGTAGGTAGTTTCTCACTTTGTGAGAGCCTGAAGGATCCATGCAACGCTGTTATTAAGATTGTGGGTTATCACAGTAATAGGTATAGGTAGGACATTAACTGTGTACTAAACCAGATTTATAAATTATTCTTAAAAAGATATAAATGCATTAAATACATGTACGCTAAGCTCTATGGGCTCAAGGGTTTTCTCAAAGGCCTTCCATTTCTCAGCAAGGTGGGATCTCAAAGCAGGTTTGCTGAACATCATTAGTATAGAACTTCAAAAATCGCAGAGTGGAAGTCATACACCACTGAGATTTTCATAATTTAAACATAGCTGTCAGTGAAAGGAGTTTGAGTTCATAATGATGGCTGGTTTTCAGCCACTTGGGAATGGTGGGTGTGCTTTTTCATAGATGCTTTTCACCTTTCCCCTCTGTCTAGAGTAGTCAAGGTCTCAATTCCGAACCGGCTGGGCTTTGCCGCCATTCTTCAAGCTAGTGTCCCTCTCAGCACAGTGAACCAACAGCCGAGGCCACTGCATGCAGTATTTGGATCTGCTAGCCTTTTACACCTAACCCTGATACCTCACCTGTTTAGTTTTACTTTGTGAAGCATCTGTCATCATCTTTAAATCCCATGCTGGTGGGCTGCTTCCACCTAGACATCTCATGTGACAACTTCACTTGCCACAAGTTTACCAGTTGCTGTGCTTCAAGAGGCAGAGATAGATTAAGAAAAAGCATCTCAATTGCCATGCACCCGAAAAGATAAAATACAAATTGGAAACAGGTGTAATGCTATAGTGTAATGCTATAGTACACAGCCTTTGTTGAGGTAAACAGTAGAGGAAAGGATTGTAGGGATGGACGCATGTGGGCTTGAATGAATCCTGAGTTTGCTGTTGTGTGATATTATGGAGGATACAGAACCTCTCCAACTTTTTTTATTTGTAAATGGGGTCTAGAAAGCCAACCTCGTAGGGTTGTTGTGTGGAGTAAATGACTGTGTGTTAAGCCCTAGTGTTGGACATGGCTTCAAGACTTTGGTTGGATTCTCTACATGAATCCTTCCCCTCCGTTAGTGGGATCATAGTGGACATAAGTTAATGACTGAGAACATACCCATGAAATTAGCAAATCTAAACTGATAAAATTATTTTTCATAAACACCTTCTCCATTTCATCTGGGGCTCAACTTAAGTTGATTTAATTTAAAATGGTAAAAATTCAGAGGTGGTAAGTGATAAATAACTTCTGTCATAATCTCTTCTTAGAAAATATGTTATTTTGTAACAGAAAACAACATGATACATATAAGACTTAAAATCCCTTCAATGTGGACCGACTAGATGATGATTTTGGTGATTTTTTTCTTTCTCTTCTATTATGGATCCACAGGGAATATTGTCACATTTATCACCTAATAAAATTTAATGGAAATTTTAGGAAAAGTCAAGAAAAATATAGTCTTAACCCAGGTATAATGATTGGAATTTTAGTCATAATTTTGGCTCTCTGTATATTTGAAAGAAATTAAAATAATATAGATCAGTATATGGTAATTAGTAAGAGCTGCCTGCGAGAGTCACCTTGTTTTAGAGAATCATTTCACTATTTGAGAAAACCAATCTATTTTTGTACTTTGGACATCTTCCAAATTACAGTTCCCATAGAGACTTTTCTCCCTGTAGGACCTGGCTCAGTTAAGAAACAGTCTCATATTTTTTTTTCCTATGATTGTAGAAAACCTATTGCCTGGCAAAATTTCAGAAGTGACCTTTCTTTTCTGACAACAGATGGCAGTGTTTCCAGGGACAATAGCCCTGTATTTATTAGCTACCAAGGAATCTTACTACATTTCTCTCTCAAACCACCACCCCCTCCATCAGGAGCTGGTACATACAGGAGCACTTTGATTTCAAAGAATGCTTTTTTAAACAGGGGGGAAATAAGGTTGCAATGAACTGTTCCTTTGTTAGAAAGTTTTAGATACATTTTCTGCTGTTATATTTATTTAGAGAAATTAAATTTTATAACTCTACCCTTTTAATAAAAGGGAAAACTTCCTCTGTATATAGGAATAGTTAATATTACCTAAACTATATCCTACAGGTACCTCTTTATGTAAAGTTTAATACTTTAAGTTGATAATTATCAAAAGTTTATAGCTTACCATAAACTACTATGCTTATTTTATGAAGATATGATAACACTTTCATATGAAACTTAAAAAGAAATCCTAAGATGTCTGATGATATAACCAGCTAATGCTTTTTCATAGAAGTGCTTGGCATTTTAGGGCTGTGACAGGAACTGTATCTTAAATACTCTCTTGTATTCATTTAACACATATTTATGCATTGTAGCTGTGAACTTGGTGCAGACATTATGTGGAAATACTGACTGGAAACTGAACCTAAAAACTGCACGTCAGCTTAGACAGGTAGAAATGCATTCTCTGCAGGAAGGAACAACACATCCCCATCAGGATGGGACAGATAGTTTGGTGGGTCCCAAGTGAAAGATAAGGAAAAAAGATTGGAAAATGAGATGGCACTCAATGGTGGAGGCCCTTGAATGACTCTGAGGGCCAGTGGTTTTCACATTAAAAATGAAAACTCTGTGCCTTGTCCTGTAAATGAGATTTTGAGTGGAAGCCCAGTACAGTTTATGAAACAAAGCAGTAGCTTTTGAAGGCTATTCCTTGAAGCACATCCACAAAACTCTTAGCGCTATCTTCTCAATGAAAAACACCATTGTAGAAATGACTTATAAGCAAGATTGCATGCACTCATTTATTCATTAAGTCATTTTATAAACCGAGCCCCTATTATGTGTTATGCAGTTATTTTATAAGGGCATTTTGTCTAATACTTGCAGAAAAACTATGATTCATTACAGAGAGAGAGAGAGAGAGAGAGAGGGCGCCAAAGTTGACTGGGAGTTTTTGCATAGCAAATCAATTTATATGTACTATATAGCCATATTATAGGACATTAAATACACTGACTGCTGACTAAAATAATCTCTAATGATTCCAAAGTGAGAAAAACAGACATTATGAGTACCCACATTCCATGTTATGGAGTCAGATAGAAATGTCATATATGCATATATACACACACATATATATACATGAGTATGTATCGGTTGATCTAAGCAATTACGTATCTATGTGAAAAGAGTAACCAAATTACAATTTCTTTTTTTTTTTTTACATAAATACGTTTTCTTAATATTTTGTCAATTGAGACACCAATTAGAAATTTTATTTTCGGTTCAGCAATCATTTTTTGTATTCTCTTCAACTTTCGACAGTAGTTTGTGTCTGCTGTGTAAAAAGTAGAACAACTGTCCTACTTCTGTCTGTTTTCATTATGCTACTCTTTCTCTGCTGCATTTCTTTTTCTCTCTGTGCCTGGTAGGACATTAAAAGTTTTATAATTATTTCGATAAGATCAGGGTTGTAGATATTTTTGGTTTCACTTAGCTGTTTGCTAATAATTTGGCTTCAGTGCTGAAGCCTAACATGTATCTTATTTAACAATGCATGTTTAAAACCATATGCCCTGAAGAATACTGTAATTATTCATCTATTTTATATCTTCTTTCTAGATTATATAGTTATCTCTCAATTTTAGGCAACATGCTATAATGTTTAGACTTTTAAATATTTAAGAAAGCAAATGAATTCTGAATATTAAAGAAGGCATGTAATGTTACCCTGGTGAGAAAATTTATCAGGATTTACCTAAAAACAGTATTATAAGTCAAGGATTATTGGTCAGTATAAAGCCCCATCTTAAGAAGTTAAAACAAGATAACAGCAGTGATTACCTGGACCACAAGGTTTAACAATATAACCAGAGGTCTCAGAAGTCTATAGAACTGTCTTGGTGAGTTAAATCATCTAGAATCAACATGAGACAGGCCAACCAGAATAATCTGTGTTGTCCTTTTTTTTTTTCTTTTAATCTGTTCTCAGTCCTGAGTAATCATAGTGGTATTGATGGTTGCAAGCCCAACAATTGGTTTGTTTTGTCTCATTTTATTTCAGCAAGAAGGGCATCAACTGTAAGCATGTTATTAAAATCAAGGGGAAAGAGCCAGAACATTCTGGTCTACAGTTGCTCACTCACCCTGGGGAGTCCAGTGACCCTCAATTTCCTCTAGCTTCTGGAGTCCCTCAGCAGGAGTGAAGCAATCCAGGGACATCTTAGAGAGAAAAGACGTGAGAAAAGCACGTGAAATATATGGACTTAGAGTCTTCTTGCATGATTCAGAACCCTTGGGAAATCTTGGCATAAAGAAGCTCATTGACCTTTGCTTAACCTGGTATGTCCCAACTCACTTAGCCCATTTAAGTATAACCTATCCTTGTATTGTGGAACCCACTTTGGGAAATGCTGTTCTAGAATCTTCCTGATCCTAAAATTAAGTACTAGGGCTCTTCCAAGTCGTTAAACTCAAACACCAGGGCCATGGGTGGAGGGGAAAGATGGAGGAGTTACTCCCCAGAACCTTCCTAGTTTCCCTGTTCCTGTTGCATACCTACTTCGAGGCCACAAGATGAGCCCTTGTCCACAGAAACATCAACTCTTCCTCTTGGAGGAGCTACTGTGAAACTACCATAAGATGACATCCGATATAAAAATAACCCAGTCAATTTCCTTAAGACTTGGTCATTTTAATGGTTGAAAATACATTTTTGAGTAGTGTAACATTACAGATCCACTTAGTCTGCTGGAAACACATGAGCCTAAATTAAAATAAAATTACATTTTTCATAATTTTGAAAAAATAGAGACTTGATACCAACAGGGAGCACAAAACAATGCTTTTGTATTTATCGTCTGCCATTGTGGTGGTTGGTATAATGGAGAACATACACTCTCTCTTTCTCTTTTTGACTTGAACACATCAAGGTAAGCAGTTGAGGGACACAGAAACCAACTGTTTTTCCATTCACCTTATTATTGAGCTGTGGTTACAGAACTTCCGTTTTGTTATCAAAAGATCTTAACTAAAGTTTCGGTTAAGCAGAAAGAAAGAGTTAACATTTAAAAGGGTAGGAAAATAGCTCTAGACACCTGTTCTCAGTTTGTATTATATTATTTAGAATAATATTACCTGGTAAATTACATTTTGAAGCTGGTGTGAGAAACATGTCTTATTATAGTGTCTCTCATGTATCTGATGTCATTGCTCTTGTTTATTCATTTTACTTGGTTTTAAAGAACGTGTGTCTCTCTTCTGAGAGATCCACAGCCTAACAGGTGTCTAATAATGGAACGTCTCTGAAAACTATCTCGAAGGTGTCCTCAGCAAAGGACAAACAAGTCATTAACTACTAGTTTAAAGCAGACCTCCAAGCTGTACAATTAACCAACAAGGCACACTTGTTATGCTGTCACCTTTCAGGGGATGATATGTTGCCCCGGGTAGCATTTTGAAAGATACCAGTGAAGGCTAAAGAAGTTCATGAAAATCCCTCTGGTGCATAATGCTATTTCAAGAAAGACTAGAGGGAGGAAAAAAAGGAAAAGAAAAAAAGAAAAAAAGACAGAATTTACATAGGCATGGCCTCTCCATATTTCATTTAAACATGGAATTCCTAAGCAATATGACAATGCCAAGCAGCATATGTTTATTACAGCCGACGGAGGGTTTGCTTGCAGAATGGAATAATACCAGGCTCGTAATTGCTTGGTGAACGCCAGGCGCTCAGTGGGTAGCAGCCTGGTGGAGGCATCATGCCTCCCAGAGGTGAAATGTGGACGCTTCAAGGAGGAAAAATGCCTTCCGAGCCTGTGGAAGTGTCCATGGCTCTGAACTGTAAAGAAGTGATATAGACATCTTCAGCCAGGAGTTATTAACCTTCATGCTAGAGGAGGTGATAGATAATATTTGGATTGGGAGAATGAACCAAAGCTCTGCCAGACTCACTCTCTACAAAGCTATAAAAGTCATAGGTAGAAATATTTTATTGAAAACTCAGAATCTTAGACAGGTAAAGCAAATGGAAAGGAATCGTACAGTAAAAAATAATTTATTCATACATACATAGCTTATTTTGTCACATAAGCTTAAATAGCCTTTTCCTCTGCAGCTAGTTTGGATCCAATTGAATACAATAAATGTCTTGTGACAGTGCTTGCGTTTGCTTTATGATTGTGAGCAAATGCAGAAAGCTAGCCGATGCATTCCTGGTGTAGAAATATGATCTCTGGTGATTGAGTTGACATGATAAATAGCAGTCTTACATGTTAATATTTATTTAAAGATACTATTGCATCTATTATGAGCATAAGTGCTTATAGCCATTTATTGACATTCATTTCTTCCTGGAGCCATCGTTATCATCAGTGGTCTCTCTGTAAATAGACATTTGACACTTGACTTATATTTAATACAATGTATACTAATTGTGTTTGCCCGTATTTATGAGTCGCAGTTTTAAATGGGAAAAAATAAATTGATATCTTTAAAAAATGGACCATCGTGGTTTTGGGGGAAGAGTGAGCTATGTAAATAAAGTTACTGCATAAGATGAATGGTTTATTTTGCCCTATTACCAAAAAAACTGACCGTATTATTTCTAACTAGCAATAATTGAACTCAGCGTTGCTGTCTTTGAATTCTTATGTATACTGGTGTCCAATACACTTCGTGGCACACAGTAGGCACTTACATATTGATTAGAAGAAGCAATATATTTCAAGAAGAGGAGACCGGTGTAGTGACTGAATTCCTCTAAACATTGAAGACTTATAAATATGGATTTCTTTAAACTAATTTGTTATTTGGGTCATCAATATTAAACAGTCTGAGAATGGCCTGATAGAGATTATCTTTTAAGAGCATAAAACTGAAAGCTGAAAAAAAAAAAAAGATTAGTAGTACCCAAGTATTTTCTGTATTATCTTTAATGCTAACATTTAAAGAATGGCAGCAATAGAAAAATCTCAAATGACTAAACCATAAAGCTTAGCCTCACCATGACAAAATTTGCATGTCCTGATACTTCCCTGAGCCACATAATCACTGTATGTGTTGCGTTAAAAGAGTTGAGTTTTTATTGTCTTCCTAGCTTTCATTTCACATTTTTGCAATCATTTTTATACTGTTTGTTTTTATTTCAGGGTTAGTCAGCTATTTATTTCATTAGTATCGAGCAAAGCAAACCAATAGATAAAGAACTGTCTTTTTTTTATCTCTGTCTTTTATCACCATTTCTTTTTTAAGTAATAAATTTACATTTTATAATCATAATCATGAAATTGCAAATGAAATCAGTTCTAGAAAGATTAATTCAGTCGTGCTCACAGCTGTGAAGATTGTGGAAATAAATATCATTTTGCAATAATGTATTCTTGACAAAGGGCATAACAAAAGAATGATTTCTATTCAGAGATAGTGGGTATATTTATTTTGCATGTTGGGGGAGGGGCACTCAGCTCTAGCTTTTCGACCCTGACCTAGTTTCCTAGCTGCTTATTATTCAGCTATATGTTTGAGAAATCTCTGTAATTTAATTTGGCATCCTCTTCTGCATGTCTGCACCTAGCAGTAGGGACTCATGATATTAGCAGTGTCCCATGCTGAATCATATTTATTTTAAAATATCCTAACGCACTCATAACTCAGAAAGAAAGTGTTAATTGTTACCAGGGAACTGCCTGATTACAGACTTGCTGTCCCGTCCAGGGCCTTGCCATAATTAGTAACCACTGTTGACATTTAGATTTAAATTGAATTTTCTTCTAATTAAACCCAGAGGGGGTTGATCCTCTCAGATGTACAGGTTAATAAAATTAGTCAGAAACTGTTAAACAGTAAGCTGAATTCTCCAGGAGAGCTGTCCCAATGTATTGTTAAGAATTCTGTAATTAATATTAAAGGCATTCATTAAATTTGAATTGTCTTTTTCTGGTTTGAGTTGCATATGGTTTTGTAGCAGTTATTTCTTTAATTAGGCCTGTTTCCTTTGATAACTATAGTATTACTAATTTCTCTCGTGTTTGTAAATTTGGAATTATAAATACCATTCCCCCATTCCGTTCTGCTATGCATAATTCACACCACCATTATTCTAGGAGTATCCAATGAATAATAATAAATGCTAAAAATAAATACAGTAGTGGAATGAAATTTGGGTACTCCAGATGACTCTCAACTGCTCTCTATTTGTCACTGTCCTTGCAACAAAGATATTTAAGCTTTGAGCAGATCATCAGCATTTCTTTTCCCCCAGTATATTTTTCTTATCTGCTCCTCACAAGTTTTGACGTAACAGTGGCTTGATTTGGGATTGCTTTGTCTGGTGATAGGAAGTGTTTCCAGTTTCAGCTACTGTGTATATTCTACATATCAACACGGGCTTTGATTCCTCCTCCCTTCCAGAGACTAGGGGAAAATTAAAAAGCTCAACACTCAGTATGAAAATAGATGACAGGAAAATTTCAAGTGATCAGTGACAAGAGATGAAGCGGATTTGATAATTTTAGGGGGAGCGGTCCAATATTAACCTTTTGAGAGCGTCTGCATTTACAGGAACTTTGACAAAGCCAAGCTTTAGCTACTCCTATCGTTTTATTTCAGGGCGCATTTATTAATTCCTTATGTACTCCACAGAATAATAACACATTGTCAACTTCTCCATTATCCCCAAAGTCTTGTTTTCTATATACCGATAACAGTTTTATAGGTTAACACTTAACAAATAACACTCTGTAAATACGCTAGATGATTACGGTTTCTTTTTAACATCATTCATTTCTAAAACAATTCCTGTTTCCTTCCTTTCCCTTCTACCCCCCTATTATAAGATCATATAGTCCATGGTACCAGTCACTTTGGGGTAATGGATTTTAGAAAAAGATTCCTATGGGATCTGGCAACACGTTTTCGTGTTGTATTTATTCCTCAAAAGGGAGACATGGTTATTTTATAAAATGCTTCCTATTTTCTAATCAAAATAAACAGAGGGAAACAGCATGACTTCATTTTTCCTGCTCAACCTACTTAACTAAACTGAGTAAAGTAAAAATGTTTCTAGTCACAGTTAAGCTCAGATGGGGAAGATTGGAGGCAGAGTAGGTTCAGCACATGAACTCATACCTCATACAACACTGAGAGTCAGAAGTTAAAAGCTACAGAGTTTGAAATTATGGAATGATTTCTTTAACATAATCTGAAACCTCATACTTAGGACCACATGGCTAGGAGTGAGCCTTGTGTGACCAAATCCAAAATAGGATGTCGTTTAAGAGTCTATTAGACTCCGAAATCCAGTCCTGCTGTAAGGTCCTGGGAGCAAAGGGTGTAATATCCAGATAAACAATAGCAAGTCTATTATATGGAATAATCACACCCGTTGGCCTGCCGGAAATCCTAGAATTAAGAACATACTGCTCTACCCACAGTAACACGAAGGGATATGTAAACATGGCCTGATAGTTGTAGGCTACAAGCACCAACAGGAATAGAATTGCCAGCATATCACAAAAGACTATATATCATGGTATTAACCACAAGTTTAATTTATTCGTGACTAGTGTTTCCTGAATCAGTTTGTTTCAGGGCATTTTTTAAAACTGTGGGAACAGACGTGTGTGCAACATGGGTCCGCTGCCTGGGAATGAGAGGTTGCTGCCGGTTTCTACCAGCTGAGCACCCTTGGACCAGTCATTTCACGATCTGTGTCTCCGTTCCCCTCTGGGTAAAGTTGAGACAGTAAGCTCCCTTACCTCCCTGTGTGTCTATATATTTTTTTAAGATTTTATTTATTTATTCACGAGAGACAGAGAGAAAAAGAGAGGGAGAGAGAGAGGCAGAGACACAGGCAGAGGGAGAACAGGCTTCATGCAGGGAGCCCGACGTGGGACTTGATCCCGGGTCTCCAGGATCACGACCCGGGCTGAAGGCAGCGCTAAACCGCTGCACCACCCGGGCTGCCCAGAGTCTATATATTTTGAAGCCAAAGAAAAAGTCAGGTGTTTGCAAAAAGGTGATCCTTTTAAAAATTGGCTATGATCATAATTGCTATTCTACTAATGAAAGATAAAGTTATAAGGAATAATATGAATTAATTTCCTAGTTATTATTCATTAGTTATTTACTCCAGAAACCTTTTCTAGAGTGAAAATGATACCTGGATTCTTTTAGATTTAATATTAATCCCCCCCCCACCCCAGTGTGATTTCACGTGAGGACTATGATTGAGGCTTGAAGCCTCTGCCAGGGTAGGTCTGATTCTCTGTGGACACACATCCATTCCCATGTGGGTCAGGGTAGGGGTCGGGGGTAGGGGGTCAGTTGGTAGCAAAGTTTCTTGAGTCGTGTTCCCCAAATATCCCACTACCTTGGGCCTCCTTTGCCCAGTTGCTCGTCCCTAACACCCTCTCCCAAGATTCCTGATGTGCCTTGGACTTATGGTGGAAACATACATTCCTGACTTCCTCCATCTCCCGCCAAATATGGGATTGGACTCTTGTTCTGTATAACCAAAGTTCCTACCATAGCCGTTAACCCAAATGTCGATTGGCTATTGGTTAACTTCACCATCAAATTTCTAGTTTTTAGAATAAGACATATTTATTCTGTGGCCATATAGGGAAACAAAAGGTTGACTGCATTTTGCTGAGAAGAGGTGAGGGTGACCGGAAGGAGGAGGAGGGAGCAACAGGCATCAGGTCTCTGTCAACCCAGGAATGATGTAAACATAAAATGTCAGATCAGACCACTTCGGAATCAAGTTCCTTCCCTCTTAGATAAGTGTGTTGAGCCTCACCTTGACCCTTAATGGATTCCTCCCTGTGGCACGTCTGTCCTGACCATGTGCAGAGGATGGGTTCCTTTAAGGAGCAGCTCTGTTACAGAGTGATACCAGGGTCACATGTCCAACCATGGTTTGCAGATAATGCGAGCAGGTATCGTAGGCCAAAGGACAGAGGTGAGACAAGAGAACATGTTTGAGTTATTACTGTGTACAAGAAACAGAATCGGAACTTGTGTATATATCATCTTACCTGATATCCATGCAAACCCACCCAAAAGAGAGGTGGTGTTAATATTATTACTATTATTATTCTCCTCTTATCAATTCAGAAACTGAGAGGAAGAGGAGAAAAGTTAAATATCTTGATCAAAGTTTTAGACCATTCATGACTGGACAACTTCCCCTGCAGTCCAGGTTAACCTAGTTGGTAAAGAAAGACATGATGAACAAATACAGATCTTAGTGATGGGATTTCAGGATACGAGAAAGGATTTGTGGAGTTTTACTAACCCATGCTGCCAGGTCCAGAGAGGTAGGCTGTCGTAGAAATGAACACACAAACAAAAATCCTTTCCTCCTCAGGTGGTAGCTACACTTATGGTCTAGACCTGTTGAGTCACTGTGTTGGACACGTGAAGCTAATGTGACATTGAGTGTCAACTGTATTTCAGTTGAAACAAAACGATCCTTGCTTTCTCCCTTCCCAGAGCTTTTCAGGTAGAGAGAGAGCCCGGGTTGTTGGTAGTTTCTGCTGGTGAATCAGGGGTGTTTTCAGCAGATTTTCTTGGGTGGGGCTGCTTCTGCAGGGTGTGTGGGGGGGGGTAGGGATTCTTCTACACCGTAAAGCTGCTCATTGTGCTTAGAAGATAGAATAGAAATAAATAGGATTTTCCTCCAAGAGAAAGAGTTTTTGATGGATTGAAATCACATTGGTGGCAGGCTAATCCTTGGTCTCTTTGTTACCTTGGCTTTTGTTAAATAATGTCCAGTCACTACCTGTATCTTTATGTTCTTTAGATAAATTATGTGTAATTGTCAACCCTGACATGTTCCGTGAGTCCAGTGAAAAGGGATCTAAAATACAATATATCTGAAATTAGCTTCATGGTTTTTCCATGAGTTCTTCCTTTATCCAGGCAAACTTCTTCCCCCAGAGGACTGGCTTTTTTTCTTTTTTTTTTTTTTTTTTTCCGTTTCAGAAAGCAACACCCTTTATGTACTATCATGACAGTGATGATTGCAATTCAGCTCTGCAATATGCAAATGGGCACACATACTGGCCACCTGGACTTTATCAGGAAGGCCACTGGAGGGGACATACACAATGATCTTTTGTCAAAAACCCTGCCAGGCTTTTCATTGCACTCTGATTTGTTTTTAACAGGAGTTGTGACTATAGGGGAAATAGACTTGTGTTCCCTTAGTGAATGGGGATAATAGCACTTGGCTCATTATAAAGCAGTCAGATACATTATTATAGGTGATCTTCACAATAACGCTATGTAGTAGGTGTTATTATCCTAGTGTTGTTGAAGAGGGTTGTGAGGACCAAGATGCCAAAAGGTTAAATGGCTTTCATAATCTCATGCGGCTATCGGGTGATACAGCTGGGATCACAATCCCATCAAAACCCATTGCACTGTGATGGAATCCAGCATGATTATGACAGGCAAAGACATAAATAAACCCATTGCAGATTTTACATTTCAATTTTGGTTGGCCTCTTCATTCTGAAAATTATAATGTGATGTTTTAATATTATCTTTTCAGCGGCTCCCACCTAAAATACTTCAGTACCTTTTGCAGCTTTTTAAATTTTGCCCTGGTGGTCTTTCTGAAACATAGGAATGATAGATAATGGTGATAGTAATTGCTCACATATTTGTGACCTGCTTTCTGAGTGTAAAGCAACCCACTAAGCACTTTATTTGCACAGTGTTGTTTAATTTTTGCAGTCATCTTTTTCTTAAGTAGTCTTTGTATCCTTATTATATTCGTGAGAAAACTCAGGCTTCCAGATTTTAAGTAACCAGCCCAAAGTTTCATAGCTACTTCAGTGAAAGAACTAGAGAGTGAACCTAGATTTTTGTTTCTTAAACATAACCTTGGAAGGTCATCTTTGAAGTCAAGAATGTTAATTCCGATAGAAACTCTCTAGATCCTCAATCTTCCAATTCAAACAGACCCTCTGGATTTAAAGAAGTCATCCCATTCTCCTTCCATGTTTATTCCACGTCTGCATTACAGATTACTTACAGCTGGTCAGATTTTTAAGTACATTTCTTATTTGCATATTTCTTGCTTGTTTCACACCTCCCTTAGCTGGAGCAGTGTGGCAGGTGAGATAAGTGGCAGCAGAAGGTGCAAAACTGGGAATCGCTCACTTTTGCTTGATTCCTCTGAAGTAGTGCCCTAAGCTTATAGTGGAAAAGGAAGGGATCTAATGGAGAATCCTCTACTTCAAAGGGAGTAAAGAGAAGGAAAAAGGTAGAATGTGGAAGGAAGAAAGGGGGTGGAAAGGAAAAGAAAGATGGAGGAGCCCTCGGAGTACAAGATGGGAGATGAGAACGGCATGAACTCATTAAAACAGAAAAAAGAAGGAAAAGAAGGAAGGAAAGAATGCATTAACAAAAGATGGGAAAAAAAAGAAAAGATGGAGGGAGGGGGAAAAGAGAGGAAAGATGGAAGGAAAGGAGGAGAGGGAGTGATGGATGGAAGGAAGGAAAGAAGAAAGGATGGAAGAACTGGAGAGAGGGAGGGAGAAAAAACTAAATAAAATTTCAGCCAAAAGAGAGACCTGTAGTGTAAGATCTGCTGAAGTCTTCCAGGCCCCAATCCTCCCTTCATGCTCCCTAAGAAGAAGCAATATTTATAGCTTGAAACCAAGCTAACTAGATTTTTGTAATGTGCCAAATTCTGTTAAGAAATTAACTTTCTGATGGCCATATTTGAGGCCATCTTGATAGCCTGACAGTATGATTTGCCAATGCATTTTTCAAGGGAAAATGTCACAAGAGAGCCACCATGAGAAATTGTGCTGCCACTGAGGGAGCCACCACATTGAGAGACTTCTTGGAATGTGTCATTCCCATTGAACTCTGCAGGACTTATGACTGGCCATTAAGTTTCATGTAATTTAGAGCAATAACACTTAGGGAGAAATGAGTTTCTGTATGGAAGGATCCACCTTCAGGCAAAGAAGGAGCAATCGAGAGGTAGCCTGCCCCATGGACCGCCTGTCCGTTCAAGGCCAAGGGGAGGCCTGGCAGATAAGAACAAGCGGCTCTGCAGCTTCTCTGATAGGACATGATTTCAGTGAGCACAGATTTTTTTCCCTTATTAAAGATAGATACACTCAATGGGACTCCCGCTGTTTCTTATTTATCCATTTATCCATTAATAATCTTGTCACACATGCAGCAATTTAAAGCTGTACAATTTCTTTAAGATATTTCCCTCTACCACTACATTAGCCTCAAAATGTGGATAATTAAGATACCATGTAAATCTGGATATAACATAGTTCTCACCTTCAAACAAATGCACAGGTAATTTAACCAGTCTTTTACCAATTGACCTGAGGAAAATGGAAATCACTCCAATTAAAGCTGTTTTCATTTGACAAAAGAAACTGATAAGAGTAAAAAGAAATAATTTTAATCTTTAAAAAGAAAAAAGAAAAACCTACATAGAGAGAGGGATGCCTTGGTGGCTCAGTGGGTTGAGTGTCGGACTCTTGATCTCTGCTCAGGTCTTGATCTCACCATTGTGAGTTTGAGTCCCACTTTGGGCTCCACACTGGGCTTGAAGCCTAGTTTAAAAAAACAAAGAGCTATATAGAAAACTTTCTCTATTTTGAAAGTTCAAACAACTGTGAGTTCGATTTTAAATTTACTGGAAATGAAATAGAGGCATGGAAGTACATGCTAAATTTAAAAGTGACTGGGGTCTCCTTAAGAAAAAAAAAATTTTCCTTATTAGGTTATCAGTGCCACATCAGAGAACCTTCCAGCGTCTTAGGCAAACTTCCCCCAAATTTATTATCCCATACGTCAGCATTGCTGTCATCCATATCCTTTAATATCTTTAGAAAATATTTAAATAACGTCAGCCTGTGATATAACTTCATGGACAGAATGATTAAGCAAGTTTGCCAAAAAATACCAACACAACTTTTATTTATTTATGTGTTTGTTTTTTGATATTACCCCACAGTATTTCAGAAAGAATTGGAGGAGGTTCTATTATTGAACAATAAATTTCCTTCCTTCTGAAATTGTGGTTTGGTAGTAAACAAGATAACATTAATCAGATATCTTCCCTCGGATTTAGTTCATTGATCTCTATCCCCTACCGAACATTTCAGATTCCTTCAGACTTTCTCTGAACATAGGTCATTGGTTTACATTTCTAGATGTACTGTTCTTAAATTTTAGTAACTACTTGACAGGCCCCACGTACTTCGTAAAGTTACCCCTATTGTCTTCTTATGGAAAGTTTGCACCCTACTGTTTTTAAGTGCTATTTCTCTGTTTTTCCTACCAATTTGAGACACAGTCCCAGTAGGTTAAATTAATTTTTCAAGAAAAAAGAATTTCATAAAAATTCTTTCATAGAAACCGTGTCAAATGACAGAGAATAATAACAATAATGAAGTTTACATAATTGAAAACAAATTACAACTCCATACTTTCCAGCAGAGCAATGGTGATTACTGACAGCCCTGAGAACACTTGAGAAGTAGTGGTTTGTTTTGTGGACCTGGAGAGAAAGCAAGAGACCAGCAAATGCACTGTTGTCAGGCCCAGGGTGGAAGGCTAAGGGACTTCTTTCTAGCTTCTCTGAAACTCTGTGTGTAAGGATTTTGCTGCCCAATTTCAACATGATTCAGTCCATCATCAAGTGTGGAGTAAGCCATGCCTGTAGTCACCATTATTCCTAAGGGAAGTTAAGAAAAGAGAATTTATGCATTCTAGAGTTCAAAAGGAGTCTTCTTGGAGGAACTAGAACTTAAGCATTAGAAGACCATAACTCAAATACCCACATTTAAATGAGTTTTCTTTTATCCGCGAGTTATTATTTGCTTATTTTATGCACAAAATGATCCTACTTGTCATAAATTTTGGTTACCTTATTACAGCCAGCTCTACAGAGTTAGTACAAGTGACCCTTGAGCAACACGAGGTTGAACTGTGCAGGTCCACTTATGCACAGATTTTTTTCAATAAATACAGTACAGTACTGGGAGTGTGCTTTCTGTTCCTTATGATTTACTTAATATTTTCTTTTCTCTAGCTTACTTTATGATAAGAATACAGTATATCATACATATTACATACAAAATATGTGTTAATCCACTATTTGTTATCAGTGAGGCTTCCAAATGGGGCACCTAGGTGGCTCAGTTGGTTAAGCATCTACCTTTGGCTCAGGTCATGATCCCAGTGTCCTGGGATAGAGTCCTGGGCAAGTTGTGTTCCCTGCTCAGTCTGCTGGACTGAGTCTGCTGGAGGGAATCTGCTTCACCCTTGCCCTCTGCCCCTCCCTCTGCTCATGCTCTCTCAAGTAAATAAATAGGTCTTTTTTTTTTTTTTTTTTTTAAGTAAGGCTTCCAGTCAACAGTAGGCTGTTAGTAGTTAAATTCTGGAGGAGTCAAAATGTATATATGGGGTTTTGACTGTATGGGGAATGGGCACCCCAACCCCCTCCTTGTTCAAGCGTCAACTGTATCTTGAGAATTCAAGGCCAGTAGTGTACCTAGGGCCAAAATTAAATTCTGTGCTTAAAGGAAGGTTGTTGGCTCTAAGTCAATATGGTATGAAGTCAGTATTCAATGGATGTTACCAGAAGGTGAAATACACATTAGGTGCTTTGGAAGAAATATGAGGGATCCCTGGGTGGCGCAGCGGTTTGGCGCCTGCCTTTGGCCCGGGGCGCGATCCTGGAGATCCGGGATCGAATCCCATGTCAGGCTCCCGGTGCATGGAGCCTGCTTCTCCCTCTGCCTGTGTCTCTGCCTCTCTCTCTCTCACTGTGTGCCTATCATGAATAAATAAAAATTTTAAAAAAAATGAAATATAAAAAAGAATTGACGCCTGTCCTTGATAAGCTTGTAATCTAGCAGCCCTTGACAATGACAATAGAATTATAGGACTCAGATGAGAAAGATGTAAGCACATATCTAATTAGAACTTGTTTTCTTCCCTACACCCCCTTCCTTCTCCCAGTAAAAACATCCATCACAATAGAGGGCACTTCCTTTTCTAAAGAGGGACATAAAGGCGGCAGGACATAGGATTCCTTTAAAAGACAGTGGTAGGATGGAGTGAACTAGTGAAACAGCATTTCAGTTTTTCTAAAATGATTCCCTTTGTCCTTAGTCAAGAATCTCACATATGTGGGCAAGGACCTGAGGCTTAGGAGTTCTACGTAAAATGTTTTCTTTCACTAAATAAAAGCAGCACAGCACGGACCCAGTGAATCTAAACTGTGCATGTTCAGAGAACATTTGTTTTCTGACAAAAAGTGAATTGCATTACTGTGCTTATTTGAACATTAGAAGATCCGGAATCCATGCAAAACATCTCTGTAAGCAAGAGCATATGACAGGGAGCACTTTAGACAGTAAGTGTACACGCATTTGGCAAACTGAGGCATGGAGAGCAGCCAAAGGCTGTGCCTCTAATGGTCTGACAAGTAAAGACCCTGGGGTGTGTTGCTTTACTAATAAAAAGATTTCAGAGAGAAAATGCATCAGAACTGCTAATCTAATAGCTTTAAATCCACCAAGGACAGCTATTCTCTTTCAACATCAGCCAAGGGGCTGGTGGATACCAGGAGATTGGGCTTTGAGCTTCACTGCAGCACCGTGGAGAAAAATAAAAGACACTGTGTTTCAATTCCAAAAAGACTGTCAATGAACAAGTCTGTCATTCTAGAAACCAACTCGATTAGCAGGTCCTGCCTCATTGTTTCGCTCTCATTAAAAAAAAAAAGAAAAAAAAAAGAGGATAGAAATGTGGTGATTAATGGCTGTTTATATAGCAAATCCTACTGGAAAAGTAGTTATATTTTCTTGCGATAATTCTTACTTTTTCAAGTTGTTAATATGGTATTATTTAACAAATGCAAAAATGTGATAAAGTCCTTATTAATATGTATAGGATCCCGTTTGCCAGCGATTGTTATTGGTTTATAGAAAGTAGCACCTTTCTTTTAGCTTTGTGCTATATGTTGAAAGAAAAGATACCTACTTTGTAAAACTTGGTGCGATCGTTTTGATTGTGGAATTTTTAACAACCACTTACAATAGTGATATTTTAAGATTACAAGAAATAAATTTCTAAAAATATTTAAATATTAGCATTGTTTGCAAAATGAAATAAAAATACAACCACACATGTTCCAGGTTATGAGCTACCATGTTCAATTTCTTTTGAGGTTGGAATAAGTGGACCAGCATTGCTATTTACAACGGCCACAAAAAGATGTCCTATTTTATTGTACCATAATATTAATAATAAATAACCCAACATCAAATAACAATAATAGTCACTATTTACTATGTCCTCTAGAGTATATGGCAAGCACTGTATTAAAGTACTGACGTTATCTCATTTAATCTTTAAAATTGCCCCGAAAGATAGGAATTTTTTCCTACCCAATTTTTCAGATGCGTTCCCATAGAGGTGAAATGATTTGCTTGAATTTTCGTAGTTAAAAAAGTGGCAGGACTGGGAATCTCACACAGAGGCCATACTCTTGCAAGTCATATTTTAAGTCTTATAAAAGCTGCTTTTTCCAGTGGAATGCAGGTCTTTAATTATTACAAGGCATCCAAGTGTTAATGTCTACTTATACTGTAAGTTTCCTGTGTGGATTAGTGCCATATATTAGCCCTTAGAATGATGGTTAAAAGCGGGGCATACTTAAGCAACCACAAAAATTGAGATAGTGTGCTGTGGATATTACTGAAAGTCACCTCCATGGGGGAAAAGATAAAGCTATTGAAAATTGCAGTTGACTGGAATCAAACTACACTAGTTGCTCACAATTGATTGTGTGTTATTCAACCACAAAGATAAATTAGAACATGGACTTCTGCAATAGAAAAGTGGTTTAGATGTCACAGAGACAGTGTGACTATTTTTATCTCTCAGTTGTAAACCATAGCTTACAGTGGCTGAAATGACATTGAACTGTTTTTCTCTTTGATGATTTACAGCCTGTATAGTGCATTTGTAAGAGCAGATGTCACATTTTATGTATTTGAAAGTGTCAACTCTGCTGACTTATGTCTGAAGATTCTGTTCTTGAATCAATAGAATGTAGTGATTTCCATTTCTTAAAAATGATTTCCTCAACATCATAAAAAACATATAGCAACTATTGGTCATTATAATGCTGCAGTTAAACTCTTATTCTTGGTCTTATATTTTACATACATCATACTGTTGATCATTATTTGGAGAATTCTGACTTGAATGAACAAGGAAGCTTCTAGTGAGCTGACCGTGTTTGTGCTTAAACAAATTAAAAAATGTTTGCATTTCATCTCAGACATAGCTGTCCAAAGTCTAAGATGGATTGAGCAAAGGAAAATGCATCAGGGTTTTCATAATAAAAAATTATTCCCAGAAAGTCCACATATACTTTATTCATCCCATATTTCAAATTGATTTTCATTTTACCATTTAGGGTGCAGTTACTGGTAGTCCCATCTTTTAAAAAGTCAAATTTGCATTTAAATAGAAACTGTTTCAATCATTTAACATCCGAAAACCCGAACATTTTATTCATTCATTTTTTTCTCTTTTCTGCCTTTCACTGTTGAAAAAAGCTTGTGTTGTACTGTTCCGTAATCATCATGAATTCTGAACTTAACCAAAGACTGTATGTAAACTTCCTCTTCCTTATGTTACTCATTAAAATCCCATTGCTAATCGGTCTTGGGAATAGGCCAAGTGCAGGTGAAGCTAAAGTAGAGTAGAAGGAATATTCTAGCTAACAAGTCATGGTAGCACAATATATTCAATTATATCTGGAATAGAAAACATTTTGATGAATATAACTTATCAATAAATATAATAACCAAATAGCAAGAAAGGCATTGAAAATAATTCTCATGCAAGTTGTTATTTTTTTTAATATTGGAATGATAATTTCTGCTACCTCCTAACTAAATAACTATTTTTATGAAAAAGTGTAAAAATATTTTGAAGGTTGGTCTGATTTTTGTTTATTTAAGATGAATCAAGCCATTTATTTATTCTTGGAAGCAGATAAAACCAAAGGTCAGTTTTATAAAAATTTAGTAATTAGCTCCAAGCTTTCAAGTTAAAAATTTGAAAACACAATGAAACACTTGCTTATTAACTGTGAGGAAATGGAATTTTCTGGTTGGCATTTGTAGACATCTGTGTATCCCCTTCCATTCATTTAGGACATCATTTTCAACAACTCCAGAACATCAAGAAATGGCTATAGTTGACTTGAATTAGTAGTGTATTTATCCTGCCACAAAACTGCTAAATATTAATGACTGATTTATTCCTAGTAAGACAGACTATTTAAGATATTTATGTTTTTTGCCTGTTTATTCTCTTTGTATTCCTAAAACAAACAAAAAAAGGCCTTATAAATCTCACTCAACTGGTAATATCATACAGATATTAAAAGGTTAGAAGACATTTTAAAATATGAGAGTTTCCTTTGATTATGTGCCTGTGTTTTTAAATAAAATATATGAGTTTTGTAAATTGTACTGTTGTCAAGGTGCTCCTTGATAATGGACATGTAGTTTCATCGATGAAAGGAAAGTTGCTGTAGCCCACTAATTCATAAGACATGATAACTCTGCTATGAGTATTATATCACTTATTTTTCCTGATTTCTTTTGATTAGGGGTATGTGTGTCCATGTGTGCATGTGTGTGTGTGTGTTTGCAACTAACAGTGCTACATGCATCACTTTGTTGTCTGGTTGACCTTATAGCTCTTCCTTAGTTTTGGAGTAATGATAGAAATTTCAAAATAAGTAGGCCTAAGTTGCTCAAAAAATAGTACTTTTAAAATCCTTGTTTGTGTCTTATTGTATTAATGGATCCCTATCTCTAGAGGTCCTTATTTTTATCTTTAAACTCAAGGCTATCATTAAAACTCAAACTGCAACTTATTTGCATCCTTATATGCTCACATAACTAAGTAAGGCACAAAATGTCATGTTTTCAATTTTGCTCAGTCCTTTAATTCAAGTGTCATAAAAAATGATGATTGATTGCAGTGAATTGGCTGGAGTCACTTTTCTATCATGGGTTTTTAGGGTGGGGCTGGATGTATGCGTTAGGTACAAGTGAGAGAGATTGAAACACAAATATTTAGCATTAATTGAATCAAGAAAACTTTTTGTATAGAAATAGAAGAAAGACAGAAACACCTGTCAGGTGGCTCTTGCTGTTTCTTTGATATATGAGTATCATAGTCTACATTTGAAAGGCTATAACCTTGAAAGTCCGTCTAAACACAAGGAACCCAGGAAAGTCCTTTATGTCACAGTGGAGGTGAATAAATTGAGGCAGATCAAGAGTGGTCTTAGTTCATGCAGCAGTTTAGCCAACTCACTTCTGCTTGGAGACTGTTCTAGAGATTGTTATTATGGCAGAGAGGATAATAACTAGCAATTGCACTAAGTTTGCTATCATAATTCTACTACCAGTCCATATTCTCTTTCTATTTTAGAGAATCTAGATTGATTAGTGGGAAGATAGACACATCCAAATGAAGAAAGCACTTTTAAATTTCATAATTGAATCACATGGTTTGAATTTAATTTCTTAAATTATTTCAGTATTTTTTCAGTGTCCTGAGTTTTTTACAGTGAGAGTCATGATATGCGACAAAAAGAAAATTTCCTTTGTAGTAGAGTTTTGATCTGTTTAATGAGTGCGTCTGTATTTCTGATTACTGATGTAATATTGCTACACATATGTCAAGCATTACAGACTTTTTAAACTCTCAATTGCTCTAAGTAGCTATATAAAGAGCCCAGACAGTCCTGATCTAGAGCAAGTTACCTATTAAGTAACAATGCTGAATAATTTGAATCGAAGATACAGACCAGTAGTGAAATTGAAAGATTTCCAGTGAACTAAGTATGTCTAAACAAAAAAGTTCTGCTGCTCTTGGGTTGATCTAAAAGATATTTATAATGAAAAACTTTATAAATCAGTGATAAATCCAGAGGATAGTACAATACCTAATTGCATTTTCCTATAGCATCCAGCTCATTTTTTTTTCCAATGAACTTTAAATAATATTCATGTAGCCTCTAGCACCTCCTTTGTACATAGTGGGTATTCCCATAGTGTCTTCCCTATAATTACTTTATTATTTCTAGAGTGTATCACCATAGACCTATTCCTTTCTTATCACTTTCTCTTTAATATCACTTCTCCCTTGCTGCCAATCAATTTGATTTAGCTTTATTTTATAACCCCCTCAGCTATTATCTGTAAGAACTGAATATACACATCCATTCTTTTCATTTCCTCCAAAGGATTTCCTGCTCTTTTACTCTGTATATGGCAGATCTTTTCAGATCAAATTCTTCCTCCTGTAAAGACATATTTTAAAAGGGTACCGAGTTGTGTGTGTGTGAAACCTATATGTATATACACACAATTGATATATATATCTAAATATCCAGATTCCTAATTTCCCTTGGTCATCCAATTTGATTTCTGAGATTGCAGAATTCCAAAGGAAAAAAAAATGCTTTTACGTTATTCTAAGTTTTAAATTTGAATTTTAAAGCCAAATCCTGGCCCTCTTGTGACTCCTGTGTAAGTTCTTATGTTGACCACACAAAATGGCTCTGCTAGTCATGACACGATAGAAACTCATTCAAGTTAATAAATCTAATTTTCTCTAGAAATCCCCAAGAGTCACACTGTGAATCTGACTCGATAGTTCCCCACACCTCTTTCTAAAAAAGTGTATCACCATGGCATTGAGTCTGTGGTGCCATCCCCTAGCCATTTGCTGTGCCTGTCTTTGTTACAGGTAGACAGGAATAGTCCTGCTGTAGACTCTCATGAATCTACCTCGTTCAGATGTGTCCTCTCTATCAGCATTCTTACCTCAAAGTGATCAAATCTCAACACGTTTATTTAATAGTTTATATCAGAGCGTGTCCTAGGTGGTCACCAACCCCAAATTCCAGGCCTTCTTTCCTTTCCCTTCAGAGCCTACAGAAGTCCCACAATAGTCTTGTCAACATTTCTATTCCTGTTTTTCAGTTTTCAGAAATTTTGTTGACTTTACCTCTTAGTTTTTTTTTCTTTCTTCTCTTTGTCTTGCTATACACCATTCAGGGCTTTCATTTCCTTTCTCTGGTCTTACTGCTTTAACTTCTTATCTCTTCCTGAAATTATTTACTGATGTTTCAAAGATCAAGTAATTCATCTTTCTTTTGTGTTTGGACTTATTCATTAAGTTTATTTTTTAAAACTTTCTTCTTCTTCTTCTTCTTCTTCTTCTTATTATTATTATTATTATTATTATTATTATTTTGAGGAAGTGGGGAGATGGGCAGAGGGGCAGGGAGAGAGAGAGAATCTTAAGGATGCTCCATTCTCAGTGTGGAGCCAGACTTGAGGCTTGATCTCCTGACCCTGAGACGTGACCTGAGCCAAAATCAAGAGTAGGTTGCTTAACCAACTAAGCCACCCAGGCGCCCATCAAGTTCATTTTTAATAAACTGATCACTTACGTTGTCTTTAGGTTAATTATGTCCAATCAGGTCTCTAATATCAAAAGCAAAAATATTATGTTTCCCTTTATGCTGGTCTGGTCACCAGCGAGAGTTGTAGAAATTAGAAATTCTCTGTTAACAGTTTGTACTTAGTTTTGTTTCATCTATTGGGAGGGTTCAGCTGCTCTAGGAAATTCATGTCACCAAAACAAATGTTTTAATTTTAAAGCAAACATTTTGATTATAAACATGATGCCAAAGGAAACATTTGGTAGCTCTAGGAAGCAACAGATTGAACTGAATTAATAAAATAAATTAGTAACTGGCAGTTTTGGAGTGTGCTCTGATGGAAAGGTTCAGAGGATTTAGGACACTCACCTACATTTTGCACTCAAACTACCCTACTGTTTGAGATCAAATTCAGCTTTTGGACAACCATGTAAAATGGCAAACCTCTGTGAATTAATTGTTCAGTTAACAGAATCTTTGTAGGCAGAGAATTTTGATTATATGTTTCTAATTGTTGTTGGGGGACCAGATCTATCTGTTAGGAGGCTGATTAATAACTAAAAGATTTTTCAAATCTCACCACATATTTTAATGGAGTCAGGGCTAATCCTCGTCCTTATATGTAATTAATGATTTTGTACCTACTAATTTGTACTCATCACTGATTAATATGACCAAAATATTATATCTGATACTGTAATCTGAGCACTTTTATAATACTAATGGCCTAGGACTAAGCAATCTCCCAATTTATAATACTATTAGAAATACTATTATGTATATCTTAACTGTGTACTCTATGCAGGGTCAGAAGTTAAATTACCAGTAAAATATGACTTTGATGATCTGTTGCCTGTGACTTTGAACCTTTATTCTGAAGACACCACATGCTCTGTGAGATTTTGCCCAATACTGATCTGCAGACACAATACTGAAGTGAAACAGAAGAATGACCAGCTCCTTGACCCTGACTTCCTTCAGCACTTGGCAGGCTGACGAATATAGTTGTTCCAGTTGGATGGCACAGGAATCTGTGACTCTGAGTCCGTGGGGCCTAGCAAAGATCTTCAGAAGGAAAAAACTCCTCAAAGTGCTAGTCTGCAGGCACAAATGCACTTAAGTTGGGTTCAGAGATTGGTTCTCCAGAGCTGTTGGTTCGGTTCATGTCTAAATCCACTGGTCTTCTGGGTGTCGTCTTGCTTGCTTCTACCTTGTCTTTAAGATGCTCTCATTTCAACAATAACTTTCAAAGCAGCTCTCCAAATTCTCTCTTGTTTAGAGTTTTCAGCACATCTGCTTGTGAGGACTTACCTCTTTTCATGGGGTCCTGCAGCTTTCAGATTTCAGGCTGTGAATGTTTCGGGGCAAGGCCGCGTCTCCCTTCACCTTGTTTTGCGTTGGAGATGGTCTTACCTTTGTATTTTTATAGGGCTTTTTTCAGAGTGTACTGACAGAGAGGGATCAGTCACTCTGGTTCCGGTTACTCATCTGAAGATGTATGTTTCATATAGTGGTGCATTTCTAAAAATACTTAGGTAGAAAGTCAACTACCACAGCTGTGTGAATCTGAAAGATACTTCCAGAGGCTGGTCTTCATGCCCAAGGGTGAAATGGGGGCACTGATCATAGATAGCCAGTGATTGCATGATGGGCTAACCCTTCAGGTAAATCCAGGAAATCCAAACCGAAACTCAACTATCATGGCCTTTTCAAAAAAAATTGGTATGACTATTTCATCATCATTGTTGTTTTTAGTAAACAAAGGATAGTTTTCTACTGAGGATAAGTGAAACTGTGATTTTCCTATAACAGTAAATATTTTTCTACATCATGTTTTTCTCAAGTATAGCTCACTCCTATCATTTGGTACAAAAAGAATCAAAAATATCAAGATTGAGGAGGAGGAGACTGTCCTGTGTTAAAGGATACAAAGCAGTCAGTTAAAGTTATAGGAAAGGGACATTGACCTAATTTATTTTTCCTTCATTATGAACTTATTTGGCTTCTTATTTGCGTCTTTGTTATACCCCATCTCTTTGGAGAAAGGGCTTAAAACAGAGGCATGATGGTCATAATCTCATCTGGGTATAGGACCGCAACTTTGATGATCCTGAGCTAAGGGCCTGATGCTCCTCAGAAATGAGATGCTTTGGCTTGGAAGGAAGACCCTTTGCCATTGGACTTGGTCCCAGACATGCCCCAGTCACTCCACACTCTCCATCTCTGCCTTCCTACCAAGGGAGAACATTGCGAGGCCTCTGTTGTAAAGACTAATTAAACAATACATGTAGAAAATTTAAACACGGAAGCATGTTTTACACATGCAGAGCATTTTCAGGGAAGAGTGCATTTCTTCACATTCTCCAGGACTGAAGGGAGAGAGGAAATATGCTTGTCAGAAAGAGTAAAACTGCTATAAAAATTACAATGTTCAAACTGGACGAGGAATAGATTTCCATATTTATTGAGTAAGAGGAGAACAGCCCTAGTAACGGAGGGAATACCAACTAGATGAAATGTGGCATCTGGGACAAGTAAATTAAAATGATTCCCAGCCCCAGGAAAAACCCACTAAAAACAACTGCTTTTTACTCTGTCTCATTACTGAGTAAGTCACCTCGGTTTTGAAATGGCACCAAGTAATCGAAATGATATTTTACCTGTTGGTAAGGATTCATTCGAGCAAGTACATCACTGAGGTACAAAATGCTAAAGTATATTTTTCATGATGGGAAAGATGACCAGCGTATGAAGAGATGGGTCTAATCTCTTTCCTCCAATTCACCATATTTTTACAACATAAAAAGAACACATTTATTTTTCCATTTTGGCGGTAGTCCCTTTTGAATGTATTTCTGGCTTTATTGTTCAAATCACACCTTCTCCAGTCATATGTGTTATCCACAGGAGTAGAGAGATTTTGATAAACAGTACCTGTGTATGCTGTGTAGTATCAGCTCCACTTGATATAAATAATAAGCAATATTCATTATGACATTAAAATGAAACAAGGTGATTTTTTTTGCAATCTTTATTTTGCTTTTTAGCGCACGGTAGTTGGAGCATTGGCAGTTCACTCCCTTTAATAGGAGAATCAGAAGAAATTTGGGACTCGTAAGCAGAAATTCAGAAAACTCATTTTGTCTTTGGGAAATTGAAATAGAAATTTTCTCTTTGGAGACTCAATCCCTAGCCTCTCTATTATGAAGGAGCTACTTGTTGGTATTTAGTTGATGAAAGACAAAGAAAATCATATAAGGGGATAAACTGGGATTTGTGATAAATGCTGTACTCTTAAAGATGTATCTCCATTATCATAGCAATTATTCCTCAAATGAATTGAAATAAAAGTTAGTGGCAGATGATATTGATGGTGATGGTATTGGTGATGAAAGATTTAAAAATTTAAATAAGCTTTGTTTATTAAATTGAAAATACATAGATAAAGGTGTATTCTCTGCCACTGAGGAGCTCATTCATAATCTAGGAGGACAGACAGTTGTATAAATAATTTGTTGATGTGATGTACACAAAGATGTCAGCTCAGACGGCATGTGGAAGGGACAGTGACATCAAAGAGGGAGGAATTATGAGAAGACTTGCCTGAAGTGACCAGAAAGTGATAAGGAGCTGTCAGTCTTGTAGGCTTCAGGGCATTGGGCTGCACCACACCCCTGGACAGGTTGGCTGCTCCTCCAGTGGTTTTGTTACCTGGCTGGAAATGAAAACCAGATCAACATGGGAAAGAATCCAATGACTAGATTTCAGGTCATGTCTGAAAGATTAGGAAGCATTTAGCACTTTTGTTTGGTTGAGTATATATTTGAAGTTGGCAGGCCTTGCTTTTATGGATATGCACCCTCTTACCTCTATAACACAGTCCTACCACGGAACTACTTCTGTGGGGTGTAGTTAGAGGGGTAGGGAATTAGCAGTCATGCCAGAAAAACAATTCAGCATTCCAGACAATAGGACTATTCTACTAGATAGACTTAGAGTTCCTAAGATAACTGGGGATTTCATTTTTTTCTAACACCACCACCACCACCACACCTTTTTTTTTTCTTTTGAAAGCTATAGTCTAACATAGATCTATGACTTTACTGATTTTTTTTTTCCTTCATGGAAATGTGTGGGGTGTGTGTGTTCTAGTCATTCATTCATTATGCAAATTTGAACAGATTCATCTGAACACATGCTCATTACAACACTAAGTGATTATTTCTCGGAGTCTTTCTCCTCTCAGGCACTGCCACACACCTCAATTGAGCTCCTACCAAAAACACAGATTTCTCTATACTAAAGTCTCTGTATTACTGAGAAAGTTCACATGGATCTCCACGGAAGGACTGAAAAAGAAGGAAGGTCATTTCCTGCTATCTATTGTCTTGCTTTCTGGCTGTTCTACACTTGGCTCAAGTCTCTAGAAATCTCTGATAAGTAATAACAAGAAAATATTGTGGATCTAGGCTATAATAGGCTGTGTTCTGTTTGGAGAAACCTTTTCCATAGGTAGAACCCTTCATAAAGTCTATACCTTGACCACATATTACTATACTACCGTGGCACGTGATCACACAGCCCAAGTAGGGAATGCTGATCTCTATTCCAATATGTGGTAAGATGCTTATCGCCTTAGGTCCTCACAGAAGATTCTAGAATTTCTCAGAGGGACTATCGCAAGTACATTGAGGATGCAAATTATATGAAAAGACAAAATTAATGCCTCAAGAGTAAAGGTCTGTGATTTTAGATTTAGAGGAGTATCTTCAGGCTAGCCTTCCCTTCTTGCCCTTAACTCTCTCTAGAGGCATGAGCATTGAATGGTATGACTGAAACGAAATGCTCGGTCAGCCCAGAAGCTCATCTTGGTCTGATCCTTGGCTGTTATCACTGTAGTATTTTCATTTCCTCTTGGAAGAAACTCCGTCCTCCACTTGGCTTATGTGCATTTGTTATCTCTCCATGGAAAGTTTTGATGTTTCTGCACCTGCAGATAAGCGAGGTATTTTCCCATCTGTCCCAGTGATTCCCAGCCTGGGCTTTGGGATATCCCATGATTACTTGACAGGTTCCTCCTTCTGTCATTCCTAGTGGAACTTCCTTAATATTCATCAAAGTCAGTGGGGTTCTTGAAGATGCTGTAAACCGTAAATATCCCAAGGCCACGTACCCCTCCTTCCATGAATGAAATCTCAACCCAATTAAAACTGTATATTTGCCATGAAGCTTTAAGGCAAGGACCCTAGATCTTTCATATATAGGAATTCTGGAGTCTTCCTTCTAGGAAGTCCTTCACGTTCCTTCAACCCCTAGAGCAAGAGAGGTGACTCTCCCTTGTCCAGGTTCCAGACTGTTGGAATTCAGCCAGCAGGGATTCCAGGCTGAGCCTGGTGACTGACAGGACCTTTGCTGACAAGGGTTGCACATTCTCCTGCTCTCCCTTGTTCCCTCACTTCTCCCCTGATTGCCATTGCCAGAATCTTTCCAGATGAAAATATCCTACATATGCAACAATAAAGTTAGCAAATAGACACAGTCCCAGATACAGAAAGACAACTTCTTTACAATTTTCTTGCTTTCATCTTCAAACTTTAATTTGTAAGTAAAGTAGAGAATCGAGGTGAAAAGTGCTGAGCCAGTTTCACGGTATATTTACTTGCATATTTATTTGGCTTAAAAAAAAAAGTGGAGGAATGCCTAATTCTAAAAATGCTTTTGCTTGGCAAAGAGTCCTGTGTCACATCAACAAGCATGATCCTTTGGGGTGTGGATGTTTTCTTTCTTTCCTCCACTCTTCTTTCTAGAAGGTTCATGTTAAAAATCCTTCTGTTAAGTTCAGGAGATGACAGAGTATAAATCTGGCCATGAATCCATGCAGGAGAAAGGACTTTACTACCTAAAGCAAAAAATAAGGTCGGGCACCGAAGATTTGCAACATTCACTCTGGATGATCTGGATATGAATAGTTCGTATCCTGCCGAAGCAGACAGACATCCTGTGCCAATATAAGGAAGAGAAAAAAATCTGTACCATATTCTGGTATTTCCTTTTTTTTTTTTTTTTTTTTTGGATTTCCATTTTTGAAAACACCGATACAGTCTAGAGAACCTTCGTGTCCATTGACCCAACCAAGGCAAAAAGGAAACACTGGTGCGGCCTCCTCTGGGCTGTTAGTCAACCCATCGGGATTCTTTTAGGGCTGCTTGGGCATCTGTTTTAACTTCTTTCTCAGCTGCATCCTAGGCTTGCCACCCCTTCGCCTTGCTTTCATGCCAGTTCAGAAAACAATTATTTTTTACATAAACTACAAAGTCGAGCTGCAGAGCCAGCTCGCCGGCGGCTGCCCAGGGACGTCTCGTTTTATCTGGGAGCAGACCCAGCTCTGCCCTTTGCAGCTGGCCTAACAGGCGGGATCCCGGGACTCGGGGGCCCCGCAGATCGCAGCCTGAAAGAGCACTAGGCCTCCTTAGGCCCCGAGATACACTTTCTCCGCAAGTGTGTGTCTGTCACATCCGTGTGCTCCCGGGGCTTTGGACACGTTAATTCACTGCGAGCGGGAAAAGTCCCAATGCAGGGAAGTGCCGAAGCCGTCTGATCGCTGTCTGGCAGGTCGCTCTGGAACAGTATTGAAAGTCACAAATCTCGTTGGTGTCTCCCCCTCTCAGCGCGGCGAGCAAGAGCCTGCTGGAGAGGACACACTCCAAGGAGAAGAGATGCCTTTTTATTGTTCTTGTCTTCATTTTGGACAGCTGCGACCTAGGGGTGACCCCCCCTGATGAGGCGAAGGAAGTGACATGAAAGCACGTGGCTTTCCTGATACTTGGCTCTTCCAACAGCATGAGGCCCGCACAGGACCTCTTGCCTCTGACCCCAAGATGCACTTTTTAACTAGACGTGGGTGGTCCAGAAAGAGTACTGAGGGTGGAAATGACCAGGTCCCCAGAAGTCATCAGGATAACACCCTGAGTATCAATCCGTCCCACCCCCGTTGAGCTTACTGTGCTTCTTAAATTTAATTGATCTACTATATACATTTTGGGTTTGCATAGGCATTGTGGGGTTTTCCTGGATAGTGCCGTCACTTTGGAAAATTGGACTTCCTCTAAGTATTCAAGAACAATGTGATGCGATGTCTTTTCTAGCTTGAAGACCAATACTTAATTTTCTTGTTGATCATATCCTAAATGAACAGTTCTGTTCAGCTTCATTACATAGGGTAATTTGGATGGCGCAGTTATAAGCCATTTTTAGCAGACTCAAAATTTATGTTTGTCGGCCCGTTTTCGTGGTGGTCTTTGCCCATCATGGTATGGGACAGCAGGGTAATGTCTTCTTACCCAACCAGCAGTGTGTTAATGTCAGCTCTGGGACTCGACACCTGAGCCAGAGCCTAGCTGCTCGCTTCCTTTCTGCCTCAGTGTCCCTGTGCCCGGGCAGGTGAGCACCAGCCTCCGTCTGCTCAGTCATAGCACACCTGTTGAACGGTACAGCGATGCTGTCAACAAGGGAACTGTGAAAAGGCGTAGCTTCAACGGCTGGCAGCCAGGGCTTGCATGCCCCCTGTCCCAGCCCCCTGTCCCATCACTGCTCTCTTCCTCTCTTCCACATTCCTTCTGCTTTGCAGAATTGTGGCATTGACCCTGGAAACTAACAGTGACTTTGCGATCCTCCAAAAGAAGTTAGTAGAGGAAATCTCAGGGGAAAAAAAGCAGAGCGCTTCCTCCTCTACTTAGGTTGATTTTGCTTTCAAGTGGCAGAACCTGATTCTGAGTAGCTTAAGCAAAAGTGAAGGTTTAGTAGGGTCCTGGACTACTTCATGGAATCTAGGAATTGAAAAACCAAGTCGCAGGGTGGTGAAAAGCATGGTCTTGGACCCAAACCCTGTCTGAGTTGACAGCTCTTCAGTTTGTTAGCTCTGTGATTATAGACCAGTTCTTTTTCCTGCTCTGGACCTCAGTTTCCCCATCTGAAAAATGAAGATAGTAATTAAAAGAGGTAGTATCTGAAAAGGCTTGGACCGTGGAACACAGTAAGAACGGCACGAGGGCTGGTTAAGTCAGGGCCTTGGGCCCTTGTGGATGCTGTCCCCTCCCCCAGGGGAGCTCTGCTTTTGCTGGGACTCAGCTCTGAGCACAGGGTGGGTCGGCAGCAAATCTGATCAGCCCAGCCTGTGTCTGAGCACAATTTTGGAGCAAGTCAGTGTGATTGTCGGTGTGATTGCCTGATCCAAGCAAGAAGTTTGGATCAGGCTCCCATGGGTCAACCTGTCTCCTTGGGCTAGAGTCAAAGGGGATGGTGTCTGGAGTCCGGGCGTTGGTTAGGAGCCCACTGGCCTGGATATGCTTTGCACCCTCCTGAGTTCAAAAGAATGAGTGGGCAGGGAACATTCCATTTGAAAAGAGTTTGCATTACAGTAGTCCCGGCTTATCCACAGTTTTGCTTTCAATGGTTCCTCCTTCTGTCCAATTGTCAGAAGGTGAACCGCAGCCTAACACTACGTCACGATGCCTACATCACTCACGTCACTTCCTCTCATGGCCTGGACTTTCTGTCATGTCCCATCATCACAGCAAGGAGAAGGGTGAGTACAGGACAGTAAGCTATGTTGAGAGAGAGAAGGAGACCACATTCACATCATTTAAATTACAGCATATCGGTGTAGTTGTTCTATTTTATTATTACTTGTTGTTGTTAATCTCCTACTGTGCCTCATTTATAAATTAAACTTCCATCATAGTGTGTCTGTATAGGAAAGATGAAGTAATATAGAGGGCTGGGCACTATCCGTGGTTTCAGGCATCCACCGGGGGGCTTGGAATGGAATCCTCCGGGGATGGGGCAGTGGGAGAATTGTAAGGATTAACACATTGGCAAATACGGCTAATGAGAATACGCTTCATTTTTTTTTTCTGCAGAAATACCAAGTCTCCTACAACTCTAATATTTGAAGAGCTTAATGAGATGCAAGTGAAATAGCATATGTTCTTTTGTTAACACCAAAGGAGAAACAATTACTCAAGCAGACATTTAGCTCATAGTTAATGGGAACAAAACACTGGAGGCAAAATGTGTAAAGTTGCCAATACGCACGCACACGCGCACATGCCCACACACACACACACACACAGATACTGGGCACCTCCTCGCACAGAGGGCTGCTCCCTTCCCTCCCGGATACTCAGCATCTCAGTATCCACTTGGTCTCTTAGGAGGCACTGGTTTATGCGGAGAAGGGCACTTTATATCACCATCCATTAGACTTAGCTAAAAAGAATTTGTATTTTCTAAGGCTTTGGAATATTGAGTTGATCTCTCCTAGCCTCTTGGAGGAGAGTAATTTATTTCTGTCTGAAGAATCTGGTGAGCCAGTGAGGAAATAACTGACTTCCTCCTGGTCTTGGTGGCATGTGACGATCAGCTCCCACTACTCCCTGGCCCCGAGATGCCTGCAAGTGCCCCACTTGCCCTGGTCCCCAGATGATAGGACATCAAGAACACTGGCGGGGGGCTGAGTTGCTTGCTGCTTGAACACTCCATGTCATAAACTTGAGGGCAACATTGTGGATTTTCTAAGGTCATTTATACCCTGTTTCTGCCTTAGGCACTCTCTTGAGAACCTAAGCCCCACAAGACACAAAATTCTTCTGGACTCTCAGCCCGTCTACGGTTTCTCCAAAACTTGCACAGATCTATTGATGCCAAGCTGTAGGCTGCTTGCAAAAGCAATGGAATTTGAAGTGGAGGCTCCTCACTTGGGCCTCATTCACTTTTCCATGTTAACACGCAGGCCTTTATTTCATAGCAGGATGAGTTAGGAATGAAGCCCAAAGGCTGGAGGGGAGGTTAGGCAGTGTGCTTGACTGCTTCTCTCTTATTTATTCAGCCCTTTTTCTGCCTTCAGATGTCTTTTCTTTCTGTACTCAAGGCAGCTAGTGAGTGTATCATTTATCGGCTAATAAGTCGTCTGACAAGATAGTCACTTTGTACCTAATTGTTCAGTTTATTTATGTATTATTGATGAGCTCGGACTTGAACTCTGCCTCCCTTGGAGGCTGCTTGATAAATCTCTTGGCTCGTCCTAAAACACTGAATTACCTGCTAGAGCATAGTACATGACATTGCTTATACTTTGTGTTCCTATAAAGCTCTGGATATACATTTCAATATCTGTGTTGAACAGTAAGAAATAAAATGGAATACATAATTCAGATTGTTCTTTGAGCTTTAAAAAAAACTATAAAATCTGTTCATTAAATCACTTTCTGATTCTTGAGGCTTATATGATTTTCATTGCTTAAAATTATCTTGAACTGCATGAATGAAATGCCAAACTATAATCTCCCTTGCGTTTCCGTGGTTTGCGTTGCAACCAATGGTACTGCGTTCCAGTAACTGAGATCGAGCACTGGGAATCTGTATTCTAGTTCTAAATCCTGTTAGTTTTCGCTTGACACCACCGTTGAGAGCCCGGCTTCGAAACCACAAAGAATTTCCTGCTCTTTTACAATGCATCCTCTGATTAGCAGAACTCTGAGTACTTCCGTTAAGTGTCCTCTCTGTCCTGTGTTTCTCCATCAGTAAATTTAAGTGACGACACTTAAGTACTATGTTTAAGAGGAGGAATGAGTATTTTTCAATGAGCTTATTGAAGTGCATAGGAACTAGACCGTGCCATTGATTATTATAGAGATTAGTATTTGAACCATAATCAGAGCACTTAAATTATAGATCAACAGTGGGAATTTTTTTTTGTCCCTTGTAAGATTTATAACTATTGCTGAATCATTAGATGATCTTTATGCTCTCAGATTCCTCCACACTCACAATTTGAAGAAATGAAAGCTTTTCTTTCTTTATTTAAGATTTATTTATTATTTATTTATTTATTTGAAGCATGAGCAAGGGGGAGGGGTGAAGGGAGAGGGAGAGAGGGACTCTCAAGCAAGCTCCGTGCATGGAGCTTGGAGCATGGAGCCCAATGGGGCTCATTCCTCATGGCCCTGAGATCATGATCTGAATTGAAATTGAGAGTCGGAACTTGAACGGACTGAGCCACGCAGGTGCCCCAAGAAATGGAAGTTTTACAAATGAGAGACTCCTTGCAAACTTCAAATAGGTCTGTTCTGATAAAAACATGAAGGGTGGAGAATCATTTCACAAGGCACTAGGATACCCTGTACCAATTCATGACAAACAACAAGAAAAGACTGTATGGTCTGTTGCTCTCCTAACTACAGAACCAGACAACTTCACAAAAATTTATACTAGTCCTGTCTTTATGAAGCATTGCAATACTTTGTTCGTTTGGATTTTTTTTCAGTTGTGGTAGTACACACATAACATGAAATTTACCATCCTAATTACTTTCAGATGTGCAGTTTCATAATCTTAAGTACATTGACTTTGTTGCCCAGCTAATCTCCAAAACTTTTCATCTTCCTAAACTGAAACCCTGTACCTCTTAAACACCTCCTCCTCCTTCCCATGTTCCCCACCTCCCAGGCCCTGGCAACCACCATTCTACTTTATGTTTCTATGAGTTTGATACTTTAGATGGAACCACATGTAAGTGGAATCATGCAGTAGTTGTTTCTTTGTGATGGGCATAGTTCACTTAGCATAATGTCTTCAGGCTTCATCCATGTTGTTGCATGTCTCAGAATTTCTTTCATTTTTAAGGTTAATGAATATTCTACCGTATGCATCTACCACATTTTGTTTATGCATTCATCCGCTGATGAGATTTGGGTTGCTTCCACCTTTTGGCTATTGTGAATATTGCTGTTATTAACATGAGTATACAGATACCTATCTGAGTCCCGCTTTCAGTTCTTTGGGTGTGTACAGAAGTGGAATTGCTAGATCATATGTTCATTTTAAGTTCCACTTTTTGAGTTGCCTCTATACCATTTTCCAGGGTAGCTGTACCATTTTACATTCTCACCAACAATGCACAAGAGCTATAATATTTCCATGTTCTTGCCAACACTTGTTCCTTCCTTTTCTTTTTTCTAGTTTAGTAGCCATCCAAATGTGTGTGAAGTGGCATCTCCTTGTAGTTTTGATTTCCATTTCTCTCTTGACTAGTGATGGTAAGTATCTTTTCTTGTGCTTATTGGTCATTTTTCTGACTTCTTTGAGTAAAAATGTCTACTCAAGTCCTTTGCCCATTTTGAACAAGGTTGTTTCTTTTATTCTTTTTTTTTTTTTTAGAGTTGTTGGAGTTCTTCATCTGTTCTAGATATTAAGCTCTTATCAGATATATGATTTACAAATATTTTCTTTCATTCTGTGGGTTGGCTCTCATTCCGGTGATTATGTCCTTGAATTCAGGGAAGTTTCTAATTTTGATATGGTCCAACTTATAGATATATTTTTGTTGCCCATTCTTTTGGTGTCATTCCCAAGAAATCACTGCCAAATCCAATGTCATGAAGCTGTTCCTGACTACCATGGGTTTTTTTGCATTAATGTTTATGGTACAAAAATACATTGTGTTCAAATACCATTTGTCTTGACTACTCAGTTCTTTAGCACTCCCTCAAGTTTTTGTCCTGAGGCAAAGTGACCTCCCCATAATACCAGCCCTGAATCTCAGGTTCACATAGGGAATGAGCCAAGTCATTCATTTTCAGTGAAGAGAATTTTTCAACCAATGGGCCAAATTGCTTCCATGTGCACCTGGCATGCAGACCCAAGGGGAGACTTTCTGAAATATATTTACTGCATCTGATGTCGAATGTAGCATTGGGTTTTTTCAGCATGTTTTACAGCTGAATCTCTACAGGAGAAAAGGAAAGTGATTATCTAACTGGAGAATAAGCTCAAAAGCCTACACTAAAGTAAAAAGAAAGGTGGCACTGAGAAAAATATTACCAGAATAGATTTGGCTTTCTGAGGTGGATTGCTTAACTCTTTTTATCCATTTGACGTTTATTTGTATATGGTGCTCTACAGATTTTGGTGATTGGTTTTTAACCGCCTTCCTTCATGTATGCAGGCTAGTAGTATCACAATTTCACTTTTACACAAGGGACTGGAGGCTCAGAGCGATTGTCTACTCAAGGTTTTGTGGCATTTGAGAGGCAGAAAATAGATTTGAGCCTAGAAGCCTTCGCTCTGTCTGGGCAAATGGTTCTCAGGTTGTGGTTCCTGGACCAGCAGTAGCAGCATCACCTGAGAATCTGTTAGACATGCAAACTCCTCTTTCCGTGACTTGATGACTCAAAACCTTGGCAGGTTGGGGGGGCGGTGCGGGGCAGGGGCGGGGCAATAGTCTGTGTTTTAACAAGTTCTATAGGGAGTTCTTTTCGTGACATATTTGGGAACCCCCCACTCTATGTTATGGTGTGTGTAGAGTCAGTGAACTAGACTCAAATCCACACCCTCTGCTCCCCAAGAGCTTGCAAGCTAGTAGATAAAAGAGGACACATGCACAAATGTTTCAGTGGGACTGAGGTTGATGTAAAAGAAATACTAATGGAGAGCCTGCTGATTCAGAAGACAGATAAGTATTACTCTGGCTTAAGGATCAGGGAAGGCTATAAAAGAAGGGTGGTCAAATCTGGCTATTTGATGAGGAAGGAAGACATTCCGAACAGAGGAAACATGTGAATAAATGCAGCTCGGAGGGGAACGGTGAGCTCAGAGGTCCCATGGAGCAGCTTGGTTTGGCAGTGGTTCTAGCTTCGCTGAGCTGAGAGCAGATGGTAGAAGGCTTTGGATATCAGAATAAGAAGACTTCATTTTATTCAATTGGCAGTGAGAAGCCAGGGCATATTTTGAGCAGGGGAGTGAACCATGTTTAAAGCTGCAATTTAAGAAATTATTCTCAGAATTATATTGGATGGGTTGCAGTAAGAGAAGCCTGGGTAATAGAAGGCCAGTTAGAAGATTGTGGCAACAGTCTGGACAAGAGGTGACAGAGCAGGGATTAGGATTGAAGTGGTGGAAATGCATATTTCAGATCTGTAATCTGCGGGATTTGTTGGCATGTAAGGGAGAGAGAAGTATCCACAGATATGTAAATTGAGGTTCAGTGACTAAGGAGCATGAGCTGTGACATTAATAAAAATAGAGGCACAGCTTTAGAAGGCAGAAGAGTTGAGCCTTGAAGACAGTCAATGCGGGCTTCTGATGGGTTTCTTGGATGAAGATGGCCAGCAGGAGTACAAATGAAAAGGTGGACATAGGCAGAGAGGTCATTCCTGAAAAGATCTGAGACTCCGTAGATCCTGTGTCAAAGAGAGCTCATTCCTGAGAAAAGGATTCAGAGAGCCATTCTCCTTGGTGGCACTTGGGAGTAATGAAAATGGAGTGGGGCCAGGGAAGAGGCTTTGGGGGAGATTAGCGTAAAAAAATCAAAGACCGAGATATCCAAGAGGGATGGACTGGTTGTCAGTCCTGAATGAGAGAAAGAGTATGAGAAACAGTGTCAGGAGTGAAGACGCCAGCACAAGAATTCCAGGGGTCAGGAGACAAGTGAGTAAGTGGTTAGAAAAGGCATGCAGCAAGCATACCAGGTTATTTTGAGACATTTTGTTGATAATGGAAAGGAGAGAGATAAATTAGTTACTTGAGGGAGTAGCTGAGAGTAGAGAAGAATCCTTGATTGGTTGTTTGGGTTTTGTTTAGTGTGCGTGTGTGAGAAAATAAGAATCTGGCCCATTTTTAGGGAGAGGGGTGATAAAAGATAAGAAATTACCGTCTAGACAATTTGCAAGAGGAGGATCTCATTGAGAGTACAAGGGGAGGGTTCTCTCTGAGAAGAAAGAAAAATATACCTCTGAAACCCAAAAGGGAAAAAGGAAGAATTTGGTTTCAAACAAAAGAGTGGGGATGGAGAGGAGGAGAAGTAGGCAGCTTCTTCAGGTAGATTTTTCTGTACAGTAAGAGGCAAGGTCATCATCGGGGAGAGGTCATCAGGGGTTGAGTATCTGAGGATCAGGTAAAAGCTTGGATCAGGCAAGGTGGGGAATGGGATGGGAACTCAGAGTTTCCGCCTGCCTTCGCCTTTTCATTTTTACTCCCTGCTGGCTGTCTTCATCAAAGAAACCTCATGCCCCTTCGTCACTCAATCTCTTAATCTAATTATCTTGTGGCTACTTCTCTCTCCTTTGCATACCAAGTCCTGCAGATTATAGATCTGAAATGCCCATTCAGTTCTAATCTCTGCCCTATCAGATCTTTTCCAGACTTTTGTCATAGTCTTCCCCCCCCCTTTGGAGATTTATTTCTTTATTTTAGAGGAAAGGGAGGGGCAAAAGAAGAAGGAGAGAGAAACTCAAACAGGCTTCATGCTCAGCCCATCATGGGGCTCGATCTCATGACCCTGAGATCAGACCTGAGCCGAAACCAAGAGTCGGGTGCTTAACAGACTGTGCCTCTCAGGCATGGCCCATGTTGCCATCGTCTTCTAACCAGTCTTTTGTCACCGGGGAGTCTCCTAATGCAACTCATCCAGTATAATGCTGAGCATAATTTCTTAAATCACAGCTTTGAACATGGTTCTCCACAGCCCCAAAGCGGCTGAGCTAGTAAGCACCTTGGTAAAGGTTGGAAAACACAACTGCTCAGTGGCATACATCAGTTCAATATCATGACAATCTCTAGGAACATCATGTGGCTTTGAAGTGGGCAGTAAGAAAGCAACATGGTGGGATTTCCCCAGGATTTTAAGAAGTGTAAGACAGGTATGGGGAAAAAAGACAAACATATCAAAAGAAATAGCATAGTCGAAAGAGCTTCCTTGACGTGACCAGCCCTGAAGTGCAACCTACATCTTCTTGGAGTCAGTGGCCCAAAGACTGGGGGAGAAGTGGGTAATTAAAGGTCATTAAAGAGCAGATAGAAGACTTACAAGTTAAGAAATGGAAGAAGTGGAAGGGAAGGAAGTTCCAGTCAGAGCAAGGAATTAACAGTATCCACAGAGGTCCACTGTGTACAATGACAAGTGCACATTACTCCTGGCACCTAACGGGAAGTTGAGATGTAGTCAGTTACAACTGCAGTGACAACAACAGAAAGTTGAAGGTAGTTTTGAAAAGATCAGCAACAGGGATATTGAAACCAGGAAGGGCAATAACTAGGAAGGGAAGGAAAGCAGGATCCTAGAAACGAAATGACAACAGTTAAGACAGAAAAATATGGGATGAGCAGCCAATGTGGACTCCAGAAGAGAAGTTGCCAAAGACAGTGGAGGGATGACCTAGAAGGAACCATCTCTAAGCTCTACCTCTTGACCTGTGAGATGAGAGAGTAGGAAGCCCATTGGAAAGGGGGAAGGAGCTTCAAAAGAATTTTTTTTTTTTTAGATTTTATTTATGTATTCATGAGAGGCACAGAGATAAAGGCAGAGAAATAAGCAGAGGGAAAAGCCAGCTCCCTGTCTGATGCGGAGCTTGATCCCAGGACCCCGGGATCACAACCTCAGCCAAAGGCAGACACACAACCACTGAGCCACCCTGGTGCCCCCCTTTTTAATTAAGGAACAGTCAGTAGACTTAAAAAGGGACTTATTCAGACAGGCAGAGCTACATTAGGAGCTACGAAATGCTTGAGGGCAGGGAACATATTATCTTGGCCTTCCCTCCCCACCTCTACTTTCTGGAAATGTGCCTGGAGCATAGGGGCAGTAGTATAATAAATGTTGAATTAATGAGTGAATCAATAAAAAAAATGCAAATCATCAATGAGGTAAGAGAAAGTCATACCTAGAGTATTGTTAAAGTGTACTCAATTTTAAGACACAGAGTTGCAGGAAACAGAAGGTTTAAGTGTAAGCTCGAGACACACTACAAATAGAAAAGTAATTTTTAGGTTTTTTCAAAATTCCCCTCCCATTGCTGGGCAGATGATTAATAGTGACTTGTGGGTGCTCAGAGGACAGGAGAAAAAACAGCTCAAAGGAGACAGCAAATGAGATGCTCTCCTCCTGTACTGAGAAGCCATTCATCCAATAGGATAGAAGAGAGGGGACAGGCTCTAGGACCATCGAGCCTTCTCCTTCCTTCCCTCATGCTTCTCAGGTCTTACTCTCAGACTTTACAGTCAGGAGCCCAATGCTTAATAAGGCTATATACACTTCTTTAAAAAAAAAAAAAAAAAAAAAAAGGCTTTATTGCAGTATCATTACTTACCATGAAATTTCCCTGTGCTAAATGGACAATTAAACGATTTTTATTAAATTTCCAGACTTGTGCAAAATCCTGTTTTAGGACATTGTTATCCTCTCTAAAAGATCCTTCATGGGTTTGACCAATCTTAGTGATGAATTCAGTAAAAAGGATAATAGTTCTATTATTTAGTGCTTACTATGATCTGAGCTCTGTTTTAAGCAGTTTATAGGTACCAGCTCACTTAATCTTCACAACGACCCAAGAGTTAGGCACTACTGTTTCCCCATTTTATAGATAGAAAAACTGAGGCAGTGGCTTATATATACTAAGAGGCAGAGCCAGCATTGAACTCAAGCATGTTAGCTTCAAAGCTGTTGATCTTAGCCACCATGTCATATTGCTTTTTAATGTATACTGGCCATTTGAGAAGCCAGACAAAAATAGCAATAACTATCTATGTTCTTTCTTTGTTTCATTTTACATCATCAGTATGGAGTGAGAAATAGAGCCTTAATGCAAAAATATCCATACATTTACATACATTTCCCTTAAGTAGCTGATACTGGAACTATGAAAAATTATGAATAATTTTATATGGAACAGAATGATGTTGGAGTCTTGGCAGTTATCTGGTTAACAAATTAGATCATTGAGACAAAAAAAATTCTGTTTGGTGGTTTAAAATATCTGGTGTAGCTGTCCACATTCATCAAATTAATAGGATAATTGCCAATTCTCTACTCTATTTTGTTCTGTATCAACATAGCCTGAAACACAAAGGGAAGTTTTTGCCCAAATGATATAAATTTAGTCACTTGCAAACATTCCTGGTCACTAACCTAGAAAGGCTGTTGGGGATACTTGGAAATGTTCCCAGAAATTCAGTTTGAGGATGGAACAGCACAAGGAAATATAATTGTGGTATTGCCTCTTTATGAAATCAACTACTGACATTTTAATCCATGTAAAAGCCTGTATCTACTTACAGATATTTCTGGAAAGATATCATGTCAAATGAGCAGAGCATTAAATAGGCATGTCATTTTCCATTAACCCTTCCCAAATGTTAATTTAAGAAAAATCCAATTAATACTCAGTGTGGTAAGGACTGCAAGTAGGAGCTTAGACTAGAGGCTTTATTTTTAGCAACAGCACTTTTTTGGAAGTAGAGGCAGTCCTGGCTGAAAAAGAATCCTCTTAACTGTGTGTAGACCAAAAAAAAAAAAAAAATTAAACGCCCCCAATATAGTTCTTTTCCTATGATACTGTAATGGTGGTTACCTGGCACTAGGCATTTGCCAAAACCCGTGGAATGTACACTACCAGGAGTGAGCCCTAATGTAAACTCTGGACTTTGGGCAGTAGCCTTGGTCAATGTAGGTTCATCGATTATAATAAATGTAACCCTGTGGTGTGGGATGTCAATTGCCGGGGGAGATCCTGTACTCCTGGGGATGGGGAGTATATGAGGACTCTGTGGTTTGCACTCAATTTTTCCATGAACTTAAAACTAATTTAAAAAATAAAGTTTATAAACTTAAAAAATATGCTATTAAAAAAACACAAGTCTATTAATACATACTTTTCTAATTAGGAACGAGTAGTGTTTAAATGCTTAAAAACATTAGGTAGTTTATTTCCTTTAAGATTATTAGAGGATTTTTGCGACCAGATTTCTTGCCTTATTCATTAAAATTACTTAACCAGTTTGAGAGGTGAGCCCCAGCAGCACAGAGTGTTGTTTACCATTTTCAAGGTGTGGAAGAGAACCCAGGCTAACTTTTCTCAGAGTTCTGCCTTACGTAGATTTTGTTTTCACTGAACACTTCTAATTTTCTGTGTCTTCTGATTTCACTAAAATTGAAGTTCCCCCAGGCTCCACTTGGCCACTTCCAGGTATCCACTGAGAAGGGCATCTATTTTGTGAATTGCCTGAGGTCATATAAAATCCTATAGTCTTCCCTTAGCAAACCCATAGGTTCCTGAGACACTCCCCTTCATGTCCAACTACCACATTCTAAGTGAATGAAAGTCATAATGTTATTAAACCAAGGCACTATTGGGGTGATAAACATGCTGCCTAAAAAATAGGGGATACATTCCAAATTCAGAGGACTTTTATTAATTAATTTCAGATTAGTTGCTCTTGCTATTATAGAAGATAATTTGGTCACAGACTCCCCTTCCTTAGAAAAAATTGAAGACATGACTTTATATTTGTTTTAGATTTAATTTATATTTGTCTTAAAATATAAAAATTTGGTGGGGGAGATAGGGTTTTGTAAGTAGTGCATAGCCCAATATTATATATACATATTACATATTTATCTTTCAGAGAATAATATATATGCCTCCTTGATATCCAGAAAGATATTTCAAAAAAATAGTGGGCACTGTGAATTAGATATATCTACTTTTTGTGTCTATGAAGAATTGTTCTTTTTAGACAGATTGGTATCATGTGGAAATACTCATTGTGTTATGAACTGCACATAAAACAGTGATGAAATTCCAATTTCACTTATAAAATTAATACTGCCATCTACTCAGAATACTAATCGTTTTAATGAAGACACAGCATCTTGCAAACAAATAATTAGTTTTGTGCATGAAAAGATAAATAGAATCCCAATTAACAAATTGCTGATTTTTCGTAGAGCTCTCGGGTTTCAACCATGACAAGTAGCAGTTTTTATGTGTAGTTTGAAGAATTAATTTGGTTTTCTTGTGGTTGCCCAGAGTAATTGTAACTCCAAAGGATGTAAACATACAGTGTGTGTTTATTTCAAATTAATGGAGTTGTAAGTTTGGGATGATGTTCTTTAATTCTTGTTTTGAATACCATACCCAAAGCACCTGGAATAGTGCTTTCAGACCTATAACAGTTTGGTGATTTCATTGCATTGAACAAACTATTTAGGCCGTTTAAAGTATTTGATTTAACTGAGCTACTTTATTACTTGAGGGAGTCATTTCATAGTTGATATCATCTCTCATCTCACAGTTTCTCATGAAGATGACCCAAATTTCAAACTAAGCACATTTCATACACCAGGGTTTCTCTGCAGCAACCCTGTTCACATCAGGGCTGGATAATTCTTTTTAAGGGGGCTCTCCTATGCTATGTAGGGTGTACAGAAGTATCCTGTCTCTACCCACTAGATGCCAGTAGCACCCCTTTAGTCATAACCATCAAAGTGGGGGTGGAATCACCCCCAGCTGAGAACCACTTCCTTTTTTAAAAGATTTTATTTATTTATTTATTTATTCATGAGACACAGGCAGAGGGAGCCTGATTTGGGACTCGATCCCAGGACTCCAGGATCATGCCCTGAGCCGAAGGCAGGCGCCAAACCACTGAGCCACCCAGGCGCCTCTGAGAACCACTTCCATAGAAGACGTGGGTTGCATTGTATATCTATCATGATATCTTTTTTTAAGGATTTTATTTATTTATTTATTCATGAGAGACACAAAGAGAGTCAGAGGCATAGGCAGAGGGCACAGGCTCCTGGGGGGAGCCCGATGTGGGACCCCGGGATCATGCCCTAATGGCAGATGCTCAACCACTGAGCCACCCAGGCGCCCCTATCATGATATTATTAAATAGAATAAGCAAAGCTTAGGGCCAAGCAATTGAAAAACAATAACAAAACAGAACTGTAATCCAAAAAGATCCAAGGAAGTGCTAATGACTGTCTAAATAATGGAATTGCTTCAACTCTATGGTTGATGTGGTTGGCATTACAGAATCCCTTTGTTGAATCAGTTTCACAACTTAACGTTGTACTGAAAATAGTCTTCAGTGACTGCTAATGGATGAAACAGAAAGAAGAGTTACGGGGAAAATAGCAGATATTTGAGCCTCATAAGCTTTCCTAAAAATACATATCCACAAGCCCTTTCCTTTTCAACAATCAGACAGTGTAAAAATGCACTGTTTTAGAACGTACAGCCTACGGTCTGCATAAAGGTAGGAATGCACATGTGTTGAGAAACTGCATTAGCTTTTGGAACCACTAATACAAATGTGTTATTACAAATGCAGTTTCATTGCTTCAAAGTGGGCTGCAGTGGGGGGTCTGAAACTCTAGGATTTTATATAGCAGATGCAGGATATTTTCCTGTCCTGTGTCCAAAGAGCTTTGTTGCCTGTATTATACGCACTGGGCACATAGGCACGACTATACAACTTGCCAAGGAAGGTCCTGTTAGCTCTGAAGAAAGGGCAACATTGTTCTGCTTTTAAAATAAGAATCCCTCGAGGATAATTTGATCTTGCTCTAATGTTTGGTTTCCATTCTATTCTGACTTCAATACGTGTTTAAATTATTTGTTTCAAGTTGAATATCTTAAGCAACATTGAGGGATTTCTTAGTGACAAGACTCATTAGATATATTTAAAATATGTACATTTTGCTCAGAACTATTCAGAAGGCGTTTCAAACAGAAAAATCCTGAAACCATTTAATCTAACATTAATATTAATTTACTTAATGGCTATAAAAATGTATTATTCCAGAATTTTTCATAGCAAATAGGAAGTGTGCGAAAGGTATTTATAATGTAGAGTTTCTTACAGAAAGTGAAATAATAGGTTACAGAGCAGTAGAGATTACATAATTTCTTTGATGTGAGCATTATACATTGATTTTTGAAACAGCCTAAGTATCTAGCGGAGTTATGCAATTGGTGAACCAGAACAGAAATTGTTATATAGCTCCAGAAAATACAATGAGTGATCATTATCTTATGGATAATTTAATGCTTAGAGCTAATAAGCAATGAAAAATCAAATGCTCTAGGAGACCTATATCATTCTGTATCTTACTACTATATCTTTAAGTATAACATTGCATTTTTTTATGCCAAAACTGTCTGAAATCTTCATTGTGTGACAATAAATTCACCTGAAGCAAGCTAAGTGAATGTGATATATTGTAGTTCACTAGGACTGGGTGATAGTTTCTCTGTAAATTAAGGGAAGCATTCAGGTGTGCTTTGCACTTTCAGACAACTTCTCCTGCAATTTTATGTGGCGGTTTTTATTGCTCCTCTATACGATCTCAAATAATGTAAATGAAAGCCAGTTAAAGAACATTTCCGGAGAAAAACATTTTGCACACACACAGTAAATAAATATGCACATATGTAAAGAACATGTGCGTGTACACATGTTTATGTGCACATAGATACACACATGATGCTCTATAAAGTTTTCATTTATTTGGTGCTTACTCTACCATTTTCTTTTGTCCACTCATTGCTTTTCTCTTATCTAATATTTAAGGTAGGACTGTGTACAAGTATAGCGATTAAAAAATCATGTCTACATATCACTTTCTCTATTAGAGACCTCTTCACAGGCGAATTCAGGGCATATTGAGCCTGATTTTGCACTACTTTCTGCCTATCGATCTTTCCAACAAATGACGGAAACGGTCCAATAAACTTACCATAAGGCGGATGTACCATAGTTTCCAGAATGTAGCACAGTGTTTATATGTTTAGTGCTCTGTAACTACAAATGCTTTGGTATATCTTGTTTAAATCTGAAATAATTGCATGAAGAACATATAATTCTTACTCTCATTCCCAAGATCAGTCTGCTAAGAAGTGTCCAAATCGGGACTCCTATCAGGATCTTCTTATTTCCACCCCACTCCATGATGGAATCTCCCCCAAATTCTTTCCTATTCCGCTGTGCCTACCAGGGAAAAAGAGGCCCCGAATTACTCACGAACCACATGGGGAAAGGGAAGAATGACTTGCATTCTGTGTGCCAATCCAGTCGGTTTTTCATTAGCATGCTGGTATAGATTTGGAGATGATTCAGAGAGCAAAATGTTCACCAGCAGCTTGACGTCAGTGTGAAAAAATAAACTAGCTTGATCTGGAGCTGCATGGGCACAATCTGCTTACTGGAACTGGTCTTGCCTACTTGGTACCATGAAGATGTTAGCTATTATCTAAGATCTCATAAAACGAACTTCTTTTCAAATTATTCAAACTCGAGCAAGTGAAGACAATCTGGTCCCTGGAGGACAGGAAGGAAGGGAAAGCTAGAGTGTGATCTGGTTTGCAGAAGATTGCAATGCCTCCGGGGAGCAGTTATTTTCATGGGTAGAAATTGATTTGGAAGTGAAAACACATGGAATAAATACTACTGTGGAATCATAGAATGGCGAACTATCTGGAACGATGTTAGTCCTCGCGATATTGCACTGAATTTATTTGATCGTTCATCAATGTCTTTTTGGAAATACCATGTGCTTGGCATATGCTCAGTGCTGGGGATAGAAAAATAAATAGGAAGGTCCTTGCCCTCAAAGAGCTCATAGTCCAATGTCGGAGAGGAGTCAAGAAACAGTGGCAGTACAATGACATGGAGGCTACAGGAAAGCACCAGATGCCATGGAGAACTAGAACTTAGGCTGGTGCAGAGAAGGGACCCTACATCATCAGCGATTTTAAGGAGGCCTTACCTTCTGCTGGCAAGATACTCCTTGGCTGGGAGAGTCCAAGCTTATGACTTTTGTTCAGTCATAATTGTTCAATCTCTCCTTTCACACTCAGAATTGTTCCAGGTTGGTTGCTCAACTCCCTGATCATTTCACTCCTGCCAGGAAAACAGGGAGTGAAATAACAGGAAGTGGGATGGGGAAAGGTATTCCAAGCAGAGGAGGGGAGGGAAAGAAGTAGCGGCAGGGGTTTCGGGCCATATGTAAATTAGAAGCAGTGATGAACTACAGAAGTCACATAAGATGCAGACAGGAATGAGGTCAACAATATTTGACACTTGGCATGGCACATGCCCTGGCCTTAACGCGGCCATAGTTGTTTTCATCATGCAGGGCCTGGAGTTTGAAACTAAGGAAGCTGAAATTTACCTGAAAGCTTGAGAGAGTAGTGAAGAGTTTTAGGCAGTGTTGGAGAAGGAAGACTAGCGTAATGCACTGACCTGGCGGAGGCCAGGCTATCATGCAGTAGAGAGAGAGGTAAGGGACTCACTTTGAGTATCTGTTAGACTTGAGCATTGTGCTGGGCGCTTCCAGATGTGGGTCTGGCCTTCATGACAGTCCCATGACGGGGCCACTGACGCTCATCCCGTGTTCACAGTCACTGAGTGGCAGAGAGGACTCCATCCTGGGTTATTTGACTCTGGTTTCTTTTTTCTTTCTTTTTTTTTTTTTTTAAATATATAAAGAACTCTTTTTTTTTTTAAAGATTTTATTTTTTATTTATTCATGATAGACATAGAGAGAGAGAGAGAGAGAGGCAGAGACACAAGCAGAGGGAGAAGCAGGCTCCATGCGGGGAGCCCGACACGGGACTTAATCCCGGGACTCCAGGATCGCGCTCTGGGCCAAAGGCAGGCGCTAAACCGCTGAGCCACCCAGGGATCCCCCTGACTCTGTGGTTTCTTTAACACACATTCTGCCTCTGCTCACTGCTCTAGTTCAGGTACTTGTAGGAAATACCCATTGTCAGTCAGTGGGTACTGTCACAAAACAATAAAGTCTGCTGGCCTGATAGTCATTGAGCTGGTTATGGTATTCATTAATCCTACATGTCTGTTGGGATACCTAAAACTTGCATGTTCATTAAGCCTTTTCTTTTGCAAGGGGTTTATTTCCCTTGAGCTGACTTCTCCTGTTAGATACTTTTCTGCCATCAGACAGACTAGAATTGAGGCTCTGCTCTATGTCCTCCAACTTACTCAATTCCTGAAGGCTCATTGTCTTTATTGATAAGGGACATGAATACTGCCTGCATCACGGGGTTATTGTAAGGATTAAATGAGTAAATACACGTGTGCACCTGACACACAAGAAGCAGAAAATTATTGTCAGCAGCTATCTCCAAGACAGGGGCCTGGCACCTAGTAGATGCAACATGACCATTTGTTGAATTAATGAATGAAAAACTATCACATTTTTTTCTGGGAGCATGTCAATACCATGGAATTTTAACGGACCAGTGAGATCAGGCTGGATGGTTTACCCCTGATAGTCCCATGTGGTGATAGTTTCTTCTCTCAATTTTTCAACAAAAGAGCATCATATGGTGCCATTCCAGAGAATACAACAAAGGAGACCAATCACTTCTCACTGTGCAGTATAAATAAGGCTTTGAGTAGAGGTCCACATGCTGTTTCCAGCAACAAGACTTCTAGTTTCAGCTCTGACATGTTTCTGGCAACATATAATGTTATTAAAAAAAAAAAAAAGGACATGGTTTAAAGGGGAGATAAAGTACTGGGGAGAATGCTACCAAAAAAAAAAAAAATGTCAAATGAGAGTGCAGGGCGATCTAAGGGGAGTAGTTTGAACTACTATAAACATGAAGACAATAAGAGAAACTTTGGAACTGAAACTGTAAACACGTATAATGCATATGCCCTGCGAGGGGGACATCTGCATGAAGCCTTAAGCTAACGCAGGGGAAATTATGCCATAAGCTTCAGAAAAATGTGGATAAGTCAGTAGGGAAAGTCACATGAGATCACGGATTAAATATCAAAGGAGGTTATGCAAAAATAGCTATAACTAAATAGTATTTGAAGATGTTAAGGAAAATTTAAAAATTACACTCCTTTTGATATAACGAATGGATTGAGTGACTTCCCAATTTCCTTAAAATGGCAGATATACACCACATTAGAGCTTTGCTTCCCTTCACAGTGGACAGATTCATACTCAATAACCTGAAGGATTTAATCCCGTTTTTAAAAATGTCATTATGTATCTATTTGGAAAACAGAAACTCTCAGGAACTTGAAGAAAATAAATGCCAAATACGATCTCAAAAAAGACAAGTGGAGTGGATATGAACTGAACTTCTTGTATTCCTAATTGGTCAAGTCTGCCCTGAACCTACCAAACTATATTTCAACACCTGTCCTACCATTAGGAGATTTTAATTACCATAAATCTATTCCTGTAACATCATAGTTATATTTAGCCACAATGTTATTTTCTGAGTAATAATAATAAGGAAGTGAGAATCTCCATCTTAATAACTCTGTACCTTCCTATTTATATTTTTATTTGGTACTACCACTTTTAATTTCAAAATTATTCAATAATTGTTTGTCCTTGCATCTTTTTAAAAAGTTTACAGCCTATTCAGTTGTCCCCAAACCAGCCTATAAGTTCTCCGCTAATCTGTTTTATAAATCTGTCATACAAGTCTCATAACATTATCAATGCTCTGAACTTCCCTTAGTCTCTTACCTTCTTCTTGTTTTGAGGTTCCCCGAACAAAGCGTGCTCTTCCAGACCAGACAGGTGTAGAAAAATACTCTCACTTTTTTTCTGTGCCTGTCAGGTTGTGAAAAATGCTCACCGTGCTTGAGAAGGAATACCAGCAATAAAAGAGCCAGCCCCCCAAAAGTCATGACTTTCATACTTTTCATTCCACATCTATGCAGGATTAGGGATTGTGGTAAATGAAGTGAGAGCTGAGATCATGTGGAAATAGTGAGCTTAGGTGAGGATGGCCAGCAAGTTTGAATGTACTTCTCAAATTGTTCCCTTACTGCATGGAATCAGAGAAATTTGTCTAAAACATGACAAGTTAAAAGGAATGTTCTGAACCAATCACTTGAAACTACCCTCGTTTCAAGTATACGGTATAGTTTTACAGCTTTATGCTTTAGAGACTCAGAAATTACTTGGGAATTTATTTCAAAAACAATATTCCTACCTGGAATCAGAAATCATTGCTCCTGATTTTCTAATATCACTACGCCTTCTGGAGGGAAGCCTTTTGGCAAAAACCATGCATGTTTTCAATTGGTTAAACTGATTGCCATTAGACTCACCAGAATGGAGTTGGATTGATAGTTAAGCTTTTATCCCACACATTCCTTGCTGTCTTAAATAATGCATAATGGAAATGTATTGCCTGTGTTGGAAGTTTGGGGTTAATGAACGTTTCTAGAAACCTGCATTTTTTTTTCCTTTCAAATGGAGCAATGTTTTTGTGATACAGGAAAATCTTTGTTCTTCTATTTATTACTATTTCATAAGTTTGTTTCTGTCTTGGCACAGGAATTGAAAATAGAATTAATGACTCTTAAATAAAATATAATGGAAGTGGAACAAAGATGGGATCAGATTAGAGCAGCATGGCCCCTACAAGCACGGTCACTGAGCAGTGTACTACTGGGCCCTGTCCTAGTGTCCAGAAAGCTCATGCGTTAGTGCTGGGAGGGAATGTGCAGGGAAACTAGAGAGAGAGAGGAAGCAAGACAGGGAGGCAAGGAGACAGGGAGAGCACATATTTCCAAGTGTCATAGCTTTGCAACAAATCACTGCTGGTTGCCGGGCTTGAGGGGCTTCTCTAAAGGGGCCACAGGGGATGCTGCGGGTCAGTCCTTTCCACTGGATCCCATCTCTGCCACACTCTCAGGACGTGTTACTTGGCCCTTTTGCACAGACTTGGGGGAAAAGCAGAACTTACCGGGCTCCAGTGCAAGTGCAGAGCCTCTTGATGTAAGTTAGTGCCAGGCTTGGGGCACCTTCGTCTGTAGCTGTAGTGGCAGCAGAAGTGGTATGTTGGGGGGCTTTGTGACTATGGGTATAGTGTCAGCCAGTCCCGGAAGCAAAGTCCAGTGGCCAAGGCCTAAGGTCAGACAGGCTGAGAAGACCTGGGCTGGGGCCCATGTGATGGAATCCATCACAGCCAAGTGGCTTAACTTGTTTGTGCCTCAGTTTTGTCATCTGTAAAATGGGAGTGATAATAGTCACCATATTGCAAGGTAATCAGAACAATTAAAGGACTCAATACACCTAATGTGATTGGAAAGTGCCTGCAAAGGTCAAAAAATTGGCTTGAGCCGTGATGGCATCACACGGAGCCTATACCTAACAGAAGATACAGGTGTTCGTTTGAGTTGTAAGTTTATGCGGAGCATCGTCATTATTGAAAATTTCAGTTGTTGAAACTAACAAAGGCATCGCAATATTACAAGTCTCCCCACCAACCCCTGTCCCATCAAATCTATCTCTAGGACAAAAACGAGTTATAAAATCAGTTCCCCCAAAAAAAGAAAAAAAAAAAAAACAAAAAAAAACAAGGCCAGATTCTAAGTTCCGGGCACGGTATTTTAGTTGTGGGTCTGGGCTTCTCTCTCCCCTCCAGGGCCCAGCCTGCTGCCCGGATCCCATTTCCAGCCCGCAGAGTGTTGACCGCTCAGGTTCAAGGGGCCACGTGCCGGCCCGGTCCCGTCCCAGCTCGGAGGGTGCCGGGCTGTGAGGCGCTTCCATTCAAAGCACCGGCCCAGTGACTGTTTCTTTCCACGGGGCGTTGATAGGCTGTGCTCTGCTCCCCTTTCCTTGCAGTGGGAGCCGCTGTCCGGGCCCTCGTGTCCAGTACCGGTCACCTTCAGCCTGGCCCCTCGCGAGGCCTGTTACTTTAGACTACCTCGCATCAACCCAGTGCGCCTTGAAGCTGGAAGATCAACACAGGTTCCCTCTCCTGAGTCTCCTGAACTTAACCCTTGAGAGTGGGAGGATAGGGAGCACGTGTCGGAGTTTGCCTGGCTCTATTTTTGTTGGCTACGTGGTTCCCATGCTTGGGAGCAGCAGAGAGCTGGGTGCTCCCGGACTCATGATCCCCCTTTGCATTGGCTCTCAAAATGCTTTGCTTCATTCAGTGAAACAACAAAAGGCTTTGGCTTCACTGCCCCAAACTTAGGTTATTTCTTCCATTATTAAAAAAAAAAAAAAAAAAAAAGGAGGGGGTGGGGAGGGATGACTTATAATCTTGTATTGAGCCAAGCAACACAAAAATAGATATTTTATTTTGAGGCTATTACCCTCTCTTCTGATTTATTATAATGCATCTTCTCAGTAATGTCAAATTAACTCTCTGCCATAAACATTTCTACTTTTAGCTCTTTAAAAAAATTTCAAAGTATCAACTATTCCTTCAGAAAACACCCAGAAATGTAAGATTTTCCCTTTTCTAGGCCATACAATGTGGCACTGTTTCATGGATTCCATGAGGTTCTCCGCCACCCCTACCCAAGAGCAGTTTTCTCGGTTTCCTCTAATGGTTTCCCTAAAAAGATTCCATTTCCTGTACCAATGCCAGTGATTGATTTATAGTTCACATTCTACCTTTGATTTTTCTGGTTTTGGTGGTTTGGGTTGCCTAATATTGCCCATTTTTGCTCATCATTCACTGTGTTCAGACAGTGTTGGATGTCTGCTTTCAGTTTTTAAATAGAAGATATAATAACTACCTAGTTTGAAAAGCTCTTTGGGATTATGGGTTTGGTTAATATCCTCTAAAAACAATTTCAAAAAACTGTAGTAGAAGATTATAAATGACTTTTTATGTGATTGCATCCCCTGGTGCTTTGAAATAAAAACACAATAAAGAATATAAAAGCACTTGGTCAGAAAGGCTAATCCTGAGTTGATGCCATTTACATTTAGATTTAAATAAGCCAGCCTATTTATTCTTTCAAACTTTGCTTCAGGTTTTAAATTGAGAGTACATGGAAATTAAAAGTCCTAGTATGTTTGGATATGTTTTAAAAAGTTATAATGCCTGAATTCAGTTGACTTCTAAGAATAATAACTATGATAAACATAAGGGGTAGGGAAATGTAATTAGTTATTTTTAATAAAACAATTTTATTGCAACAGTTATTAATAATGCTCCTCTAATATGTGGTCCAGATAAAGCAGAGCAGGATCATTAATGTAATACTGCAAATACTGTGCCTTCAAGACTGTGGGGTATGCACATAAGCCATATACAAATACAAGTAGTCATAGAGGCTGTTCCCCCATTTTTGTGAGTGATGGAGTAGAAAGCAGAGGCATGTTCTAGTGGCCAAGTCTTCCGCTAAGAATTCAGACCTTGATTTTAGTCCCAGATGGACCATGTGACCAATAAAAACAGTCTGTTTCTCCAATCGTAGCATGAGAAGTTCAGATATGAAGCCTTTGGGGATCTTTCTAAGACCAGAGTTCTAGAGCTCTATGCACTATAATTCCAGTATAATTTCACATGTCCAAGTGGACATGTGCCCACTACACGTGGTGCACTCTAAGAACGGTGCATCTGCACAAGGCCTGCTGGGAGATCCCTGGAACCAGCTCCTGGAAAGGGTATGGTTGAGTGGAGCTGTGAACAGTATACCGATGGCTTTCACCTGATGGGGTATGTGTGGAGAGGGGAGAGGGTCAGGGGTCTGGGATCCTGGGCTCATGTGTTGATCAAGCCACAAGGACTGACTACGCCTGTTGTGACATACAGCTGTATTTTTGTTTGGCATCTCAAAATTCTTCTGAAAGAGGCCTACATTCATTTATAGGCAGGTCTCTTGAATCTGGGCCCATCTCTCTGTTTTTTAATTATATAAAAATCTTAGGAAGAACTACATCTAGCATTTGAGTAATGGCGTTAGCTCTTTCTGTACATTTTTCAAAGGGCTTCTGCTCCAATTTTACTCCACTGTAAAACATTAAGCTGACCCCTTTCCAAAGCCTTCAAACCATTCTCTAAAAATTGAATCTTATTTATCTTCTCAAGTGATCACCTTCTCTAGGAAAATAATCTATTTAGTCAATAATGTATTATAGACATTTCCTGAGGACCAACCATGTGCTGGTCCTAAGCTATTGAGGTGCTAGAGATAACTAAGATGCACAGTGTATCCTCAGTAGCTCCCTCAGTGAAGATAGGTCCCGAATAAAAAAAAAACCCACTGGAACCAGGGGGCTCCTTGAGGGAGCCCAGAACTGGAGAGAGCCCTAAGAAAAGGGTTTAAGCCCTAAGGGTGTAAGAAAATACCAAGGGGCACAAGAAACATTTCAGCAAATAGAAGGGAAGAAAGGCATTCTGGACAAAGAGGTGTGAAGGTGTGTAGGAGGTACTGGGACTGAGTGAGTCCAGAGACTATCCTAGCAATATCAACACGGCTTCCATTCCTCTAGGAAGCAAGCATAGCATGGAACAGTTGTCATCCCCTCCTGAGTTTCTACATAGAAGGTCCTCCAGAAATAAGTTTCCAGAGCATTTTAGTTAGGGTTCACCACAGAAAAAGATCCATCAGGGTGTGTGATGAATTGTACAAAATTGTCTCATTTGATTGTGGGGGCTGAGAAATCCAAAACTATAGTTGAGAAGCTGGAAAGGAGAGCCAGTAGTATAGTTTCAGTCCAAAAGCTGGCCGGCTTAAGACCCAAGAAGAGCTGATGTTTCAAGTCTGGTGGCAGGAAAAGACTGTTGTTCCAATTCACTGGGTCAGGTAGGGGGAGTTCCCTCTTACTCTCAGGGGGAGTCAGCCTTTTTGTGCCATGTACACATGCACACAGTAGGCAGGGTGATCTTCTTTACTTATTTTACCAATTCTTACATTAATTTCATCCAAAAATAACCTCACAGACATACACAGAATAGAATTTGGCCAAATATCTTGGCACCCTGGGGCCCAGTCAGGTTGACATAAAACAAATCATCATCCTACCTCCTCTCAAAACTTTAAGGCTTAATTATAAATATATGGAGACATTCTGCCCACCTGATTACTAAATTGGCAGCTCACTATGAATCTTAGTCTTTTGAAAGTCTCACAATGCCACAGAGGTTCGGGACAGTATCTCAGGGTTGAGGTAGTGCCACCACTCTGCCTTGATCATTTATTGACACTGTTTTCAGAATTGATAGCCAACTCACCATTATCATTCAGAATCTATTTATATGTTCTGGTGGGTGAGTGCACGTGCTGGCAAGTCAGGCTGCCTGTCTTAAGAGCTCTGTGACCTTGAGCATCTAACTTCTCTGTGCCTTTGCATCTTCCTTTATAAAATGTATGTAATAATAGTACCTAACTCGTGGTTGTTGTGAAGATTGAATCAGTTAATACATGCCAGTTAGTACATGTAAAGCTACAGGCAGGTGATGGGGACATGGAATGTACTCCAAAAAACAAGTTATTCCCATAGTCACATACCTTTTATTGTAAAATGCTGTTTCAGCCTTGGCTCTCTGGTAGTTAAGCATTGGTTCTTTTTGAGCAGAGTCCTTATCAAGAGCAGTAACATTGAATATACTCAATTAGCATACACTTTGGATAGACTAAAACCAAAACTTCAAAGCCTTAGTTGGCTTGAGAACGACACCAGATTTAGAAAACGAGTTAGAGAAGATGAAATAGAAAGTAACACATTTATAGAATATGCATAGGCCGTGGAGTATTTGATCCACTTCACTACTTCTGTTCAGTTTAGTTTGCTATAGTCAGAGAAACTGTCCATATTTTAAATGATTCTTTGGCATCTTAACATTAGAAACATTTGCAAACAAACCAACAGGGGGTGGGGGTGGAGAAATGCTGAATGATGCTTTTTGTCAGGTTTTGAGCTGTTAGCAGTAGCAGGTGGATTGACTGGGGCTAGCCTATCTTTGGGTGGAAGGCGTTCACCTGACTGATGGAAAAGCAACTTTGGGTAAGTCACTTGGACTCAGGGCTCCTGAGCCAGATGACAAAGCAACCAAATGTCTAGCTAGTCTTTTCTAAGTGTGCTATTTATGACTTGTCCTAACAACCACATCATTCAATAAGTGATTTCATATCTGTTTAGATAAGTAAGTTTGTTCATATCAAGTGAAATACATTTGCAGGGTGATGTGTGTGGAAACCCTTTGGATCCTTGAACTTAACCTCGTGAGTGCTTCAGTGTCCTTAAGAGGGTCTTCCCGCGTCTGTGTGAATCTTCAGGGCACGCACCCGCTGTACGTTCCAGTTCAGAGACCTAGGGGGTATCCCAGGGTTTGTACAACCCTCTCATGTGAGCAGCTCATAGTTGGTGGAATGTGATGTCTGTAACACGGTTTTCTCTTTTTTGATGGTATATAGAATACGTCCGTATTGTTGTGTACTTGCACCTCCATCAATAACACTGTTCTGTCTTGAAAAGCAATTTTTCAGATTTTCGAATTCCCACATCTGAAATTAGTCTGGCAATGAAAGTATAGGGATGCTTTGCCCATTGATCAAATGACTAAAGATAGCCGGGGATTAAGTCTGAATGGAGTGATTACTGCTTTGAAACCCCAAATAATGAAAAGTATGTTGTTGTTATGTCCCTGTTGCTTGGACTGTCCGACGGTTCTGCACTTGTACCACCCCACGAATCTCCTCCTCCCTTCTTGTCCCTACCTTGTACATTTGTGTATGAATTTCTGTGCATCTGTAATACCAACATTCATTCTAGATCTTTGAGAAACTTTGGACAGGAGTGTTTAATCGTGGAGCTTGTAGATTCTTCCCGGTATTCATTGGCATTATCGTTCTTAGCCACAGTTGTAATGCCACATGCTCTTTTCAAGGATTATTATAAAGTTAAAACTGTTCATCATAAGGCTATTGCAATCAAGCCAGTTTTAGTCTCTTATAACAACTCTGCACTTCTTCACCTTTGAGAGCTAAACTCAGAATGCACTGAGCTGTGCCTTAGTGTATTTGTATAGCATACAGTGCCATTCATTTAATACTTCATTACAACTGAACTGCAGTATGTATACATGGTATGCAAAATGAGCCATTTTTGTTTTAAAACAGATTGCAGATGAAAGGAAACCATTCATTTCTTGCTTGCTTGCTGTAATTACTAGAGCACTAATTACTCCAAATCACTGACATCCAGGGTCAGGAAAGATGACAACAGAAACATCAGAGAAAAGATGTGGCTCACTTGCTATGACAGATTTTCTGTACTCCCAACCACAGTATTTTTTTTTTTTTTATGGCTACTGTTTTCCAGTTTGATGGTGAAAACAGCAACAACAAACATGCACACAGTCAAGATTGCTGAATGTTTACTATTATTTCATTCGCAGTTTGACGGTGAGAACATGTATATGAGCATGACAGAGCCGAGCCAGGACTATGTGCCAGCCAGCCAGGTGGGTTAATTAATCTTCTCTGCCTTGTTTCAAATTGTAATTAAACAAATTCAAAGAGTTGCATTGCAAATGAGTAGCACTATCAGTAACTGCCGCAATCAGGAATAATCATAATTTATAAACAAAGCATTTAAGCCTTGTTTCCAGTTAATGAGATAGAGCTGATAAAACACCGGAGTTGGCATTTGTTGAAAGATACTACCTTGTTTCCTCTCCAGAATGGCAAGCAGCTGTTTTGCCAGCATGATCTTTCCTAAACAGTTGTTTTACCTTTAGGAAATAAAGTCTTTACAGGTGCAGGTTATTTGTGCTTCTGACGATAGACGAGTTAATCATTATAAGCTACACATGTCACAAGTAGCTTTAATTATCGACTATTGGGGCAGTTTTCAATACAACGTTGCATTTATAACCGAAAGCACGTGGCCGGTGGGCGCTGTATGGCTGCTTGCAGGGTCTGCCGGGTGGGTAGCTTTGGAGCCCAAGTGCATGCTGTGATTGAGACTTTCAAGAGCATGTTTGTAGCCCTTTCACTGGGAATGGTTGACGAGGTATTTCATCATGAGAAGTGACAACAAAAATCCAATGAAAATGTAAATGGTTACATTTATAAAAGTAAATTCTGGGCTATTTATTTTTAGGTACTTAAGACCAGGCCCTTTAATCTGGTGAGGGCATTTAAAGCAAAATTATAACCGCCCCACAGTGCCAGCATAAGGTAATCTGTAAGGACACTGTGAGCAAAAATAAATAAATGGATAAGTACAAGCGAGGGAGAGTTCATAGGAGCATTTTGTAGATTCGAATTTTTTTTTTCTGGAATAGCCAAACCATGGCTGTTTGAAGTTTCATGTATCGGTAACTATGGCATAAACTCTAACATAGGAGTTTTTTAAAGCCTCCAGAGCTGCCCAAAGAGATTTGATAGCTGGGATGGGTGAGGGCATAGAGAACAAAAATAAAACTTCTATATATTTTTTTTTTCATGGTGGTTGTCAGTGAATTAATCTAATGTATATGTTAAGGGCGCACTTTGTGAAGCTTTGAAATTTCTCTAAGAACAAAATGTCTTGTGCTTAACTCAAAACAGAGGCAAGCCTGCCTCTCCATGAACTTTGCATTTCGAAGTCATTACGATCACTGCCTTCTCTGGCAGACATTCTGGAAGCTACACTATATTGTCCAGACGAGAAGGTCATCATTCAGTTCAAAGATCCGGACTCCATTTCCTTCCATTCAACTGAGTTGATCACTTTCAGAATACCTTTGGAAGGCTGAGCTTGGATTTACAATTCTCACTTCACTGAATTCATTCGGCTAAGTAGCCTCAGAGATCCATAGGTAGTTGTGAATAGGACTGTTTGATTAAAAAATGAAAAATGTTACTATTAATTTTCTTCTAACCATCAATCCCCAAACTGTACTGACAAGTTTAGTATTACTATTAGATTAAAGCAACCCAGTATCATCTCTTTGGTGCCTTTAGGGTTTTGAAGTGTAAGGGCTAATTGAATTTGTTTGAAACAGTAGAAACACAAACTCAATAAATGATTGCTGTTATAAAGCAGCTGCTCCCTTTCAGAGAATCATTATGTCCGTCTTAAAGACTTTTGGATAAAGGATTGGAAATTCAAAGCATATACATCATAACAACTTGGCTCCTTAGATTTTTAAATTCAAATACAATGGATACTATTAAGCCCTGACTAAAATCAAACAACTAACATTATTCCTTTTAATATTTCAATCAGGAGTTACTAAGAATATTTTAAATATCAGTGATAATTAATGAAAGAGTAAAGAGCCCCAAATACTTTTGGGGCTTTGTAAAGATAGGGCAGGTTTGTGTGCCAGAAGCAAACTATTTTTTAATAATGTAGCACATATGAAAATGTTTTTAGAATGTGCTACTTTAAAAATTAGACTAATGCAAGATAATACATACTCTGGGGGGAATAAACTTTGCAAATTACATAAGTTGAATGGCCTTAGCTAAATTTTACACTTAACATTCCTTTTGTTTACTGTAATATGGTGTGTTCAAAAATTCATTACCTGGTATTCTTTTAGGGAATTTTAATCAATTTACCCCTTTCGGCAACCATAAATAGGATTTTAGTCATCTTACAGGAAAAAAAATAGTTTTATTCCTTTTCCTACATAACATCAAACATCTGCATAGTTTAGTAATCCAAGACAACTTGCCTCATAGCATCACTCAACAATTATAATTCCTGTTCAATTTTCAAATCAGTACATGCTTTGGGACTTACAGACTAAGTTGCTAAGTAGCAACATATGGTACAGTACTGTGCCTGTGATGTTGCTGCGAGCAAATAGCATAATTCTAAACTTGAAATGATTTTTATAGAAAGCCAATGCTGGAATGGTTCCAGAAATGGAAGTACACTGTAAAAATTAATGATATTCTTTTAGACGGTCCCAAAGGCCTCTTTGGCACTATCTACTGCATGCATTCTATACCTCTTAAGCTAGTGTATACAAATCCTTAAATTTTTTTGCATACAGTTTTGTAATTGATAGGCAGCTTTTAAATTGAGTATACTACCTTATAATAAGCCTGACAAATATGCAATAAAAACCCATGACATTTCCACTTCTCCCTGGCCCCATTCTTGGAATATTGACTCTTTTCTCCTCTAATAACTAGTTATAAGTGTGCTGGCCACTCAGTACTTGATTTTATTTTTGAGAGAGTGTGCAGCTGGGGCTGAGGGAGGGGCAGAAGGAGAGGAAGATTGAGAATCTCAAGCAGGTTCTACGCCCAGCACGGAGCCTGATCTCACAACTCTGAGATCATGACCTGAGCCAAAATCAAGAGTTGGAAGCTTAACTGAATGAGCTATCCAGGGCCCCACTCAGTACTTTAATATAAACCCCATTTATTTTTTTTTTTTACTCTGCATAGAATTAGAAGCATGTGATACAAGATTTTTTAGTGTGTTCCCAGACCCTGGCTAAGGGGGCCCATGTCGCTTAATTCCTCATGAACTTGCAGATTTCCCCCGACACACACCCAAGTAGTTTGTGGGAATATGTGAGCATGCTAAAGAAAGGAAAGCCATACATGAAGAGTGGCCAACAGTCCTTCATAAACTCCCATCTTTCTCATTCTTAACCTGTCACGTCTGACCAAAATGACCAAAATGGCAGAGCACACAACAGCAAGGCAGGAAGGGATTGGGCTTCCCAACTTAGCTCTGAATCTTCTCTAGAATCTTCTGAGCCCACTCAGACTCACGCTGTCAGGCCTTTCTCTTTCCCTGAAAAGACTCAAGCCCCTTTCTCTAGCCCCTAGAATTAGTGTACCTTTGGTAGCTCCTCATATGTGATTCTACTCAAGATGTAAGTGTTCATTTGAATTAACTACATCAAAGGAAACAGAAGAGGAGTCTGATTCTCTTGGTTGAAACTTTTTATGGCACAAAGGTTATTTATTTATGTTTAGTTTTGAGTATATGTGCCATTACTTTTTCTCATTCTCTCTTCTTCTATGAAAGTGTCCAGAATATCATTTTCCATAGCTACCTGTTCATTCTGAGCTTTCCACCCAAACTGGCAACATGTTCCCCTGCTCACCTTCTCTGGATGCAGAAACATTCTCATCCATTCCTCAATTGGGGTACTGTGTGAAAAAGGTAGTGAAGGACTGACTTTTTTTTATACAAGAAATAATCACTTGATGGGGGAATCAGAAGATTTTTCTAGTGTCAGGTCTTAGAGAAGCTAAATTCTTAAGAAGACTACCTAATTGAACCATATTTTCAATCAATCACTTCTTCCTTGACCTTGGCTTCATTCTGCTAAACCATTTCCTTCTGTTTGGTTTCCATCACTATCCCCTGGCTTCCTAACCCTTTCCTCCCATCCTCCTTTCTTCTTACTCTCCTCCTCTCCTTCCTCCTTATCTCCAAGAATAGTTATCCTTTAAGCTTGAACTAATTTTTATTGTTAATTCTGAGCATCATCCTAAACCCTAAATATTAAGTGTCCTGATGTGAGATCTGATTTTAGATTATTTCAGGTTGTGATCAGATTTCACTCTGCTTCTTTTCTCTTCACTCCACTGAAATCCTCTCTCTTACCTGGCCCTCAGATCTCGAGATTAAAACATGACAATGATAAAATACAAGCAGTTTTCCCCTGGAATCTTAAAACTAAGCATTTAACATACATTTCATATCACATATTTTGAATAGAAAAGTTGAAGGGCATCCATATATTTAGGGCAGTCCTCTCATGTGAGTTTCAGGTGTGATTTCTAACACCACTGGGCATCTGTTTCTGACTGCAGCTCAAACTCTTCTTCTTCTTTTTCTATTGCCTGTAGTCCTAAGACTTAACACCATCTACTCAGTCATCAAGACAGAGATTTGAAGAGTCTCCCTTATCACTAGTTAGTGTTGATTCTACTTTTTGGCATAACTTTTGAATCTGTCTCCTCTTCCCTTCTACATAATTATTGCTTAGGCCCCAGGCTCACAGTTTCTCCTTAACTTCTCTCATCTTTCCTCACTTTCACCTTTCCATTTCTCTGCTCTCTGTTGCCAAATGATCCATGTCTCTTTCCTCCTCACACACCTCCTTGCCTCTCCAGTGTATAGTCGGAGGTACCGAAGTACATATTTGCCCCTCCATGGCATGTAGTGTACTAGAATTGGCACCCATTTCCTTGCCTTTCCCATGTGATTATGAGCTCTTGAGGACAGGACTGGCCCCTGCTTCTCCCTGGATCTCCTGGGCCTAGTGTGTCTGACATCAGAAATATGCGCTATTATTTGTTGGAAGATGAATAAGCAATTAAAATATTTTATGTACCTTTTTAAAAATCACATTAACTCTTTTAGGTCTTCTAACTCTTTGTGATGATTTTCAGTCCTGCACAGCAGCCATTTAGTAAATTTGGACCTACCCATTGCATTCCAGTAGCTTCTCTCCACCTGGGTCACTGATACCTCACCATGTTAACAAAAGGCACCACCCCTCCCATCTCCTAAGGCAATCATTTCAAGTACAAGACTCAAAGAATTAATGTGATAATAAGCTAGATGGTAATAGGCAGTTATTCCTACAATAATTATTGTACTGCTATTTGTCATAAGCAATACAATGGCAGTGGAACCAATAAGGACTCTCCAAGCTCCTCTGTACATTAATTTCTTTAATCTACTGTTAGAATCACAGTGTCTTGAGATCTACAAATGTATTGAAAGCTATATATTTTTAATTACATGTTTTTCTAGTAAGAAAATACTCCAGGTTCAAGTGTAAATGAGGTATGAAAAAAGGGCCTAGAAGGTATAATATTTTAAAGAGCATTTTTGGAAAAAAAATCTCTTGACTATGGGTCATAAAATGTCCATGATTGTGACATAAATTTGAACTATAAATTAGACCAATTATTTTTAGATTGGTTCCTTTTGGCAGAAATTTCAGGAGTAAAGTCAACTTGACTTTTTGACCATTGACCCAATAAAATGGCAAAGCCGCCATGCTTTGAGTCATCTAGTTAGTCCAACAAAGTCTGGCATCTTAACAAGCCCAAACTAGTTACTCAAACCAGTCTTCAGCATAACACTCAAATGATTACTCTGCGCAGTCCCGGAGGTATTCATTACAGACAAAATTGCTCTTGTTGCCTTGCATACAAGCTGAGTTTTCAATGGGAAATGAAAGGATGCCTGGAAAAATAGGCCACCTAATTAAGTTAAACTACTCTAGCATTTGGCTTGACATCTTCATTACTCAAAATTAAAAAGATGCTTCACTTGAGCACACAAGTTACTATTGTTTATGTTGTTTTCTTCCTAAATTGGCTTCTTACATGGAAGTCTGTTTTTCAGAATTATATCTTGAAATAGCTCACATATTTCTTACAGTTTATAAAAATGTCTTAATAGCTGTATGGATTCTGAACACGGGCGCCATACAAATATATATCTTAGGACTCTTGGTAGTCAAACACACATCAGTCTCCCTGAGTATTTTCTTGATCATTTACATATTGGTATGATTGAAATTTAGATGACTTTTTATCTAGCCAGTTTTTATCATTATTATCATCATTATTATCATTAGAGGGGTATTGACTCCATTAGCTATAAATGATCAGTTACAGAAGAAACATGGATTCCTCAAAAAAAGTTTAAGTAGACCATAAGATTTAAACTGAAATTCATTTGTCCAGTTGAAGTGTTTTATATCAACCTCTCAGGCAGAGCTATTTTGGGAACATTTTAAAACATAAACACATGTAGAGCACACCATCTACTGATTGCCAGTTCCCACTCATTGATACTAATGAGGCAGCTGACAGGTTAAATGTTGTGTATCATATACATTTCCAAGCTGTGGGATTTGTGAATATAAGACTCATTTTTTATTTCACAAAATGAATGTTTGTTGCTGAGTATGCTTGAGAATTTTATGATAATTGTCTAATAGTATATTTTTTCAAGCATTAGGAAAATGCATTTCAGTGATAAAAACGATGAAAATGTCTGAGTGTTATAGCATTGGTGGTATAAACCAGATTCTCAAAAAACACCGAGCTTCATCTGGAGGACGGTTTGTTCGGTGGGCAACTGTCAAGTGACACCAAGACATTTTGGCACTGGGAAGGGGTGCTGTGACTCCAGGACACCACCTCACCAGTTCTGCAGTGGCACTGACTACATTTTGAGAGCAGCCCATTGGCTTGTACGAAATTGTACTTTGTAGATTTTTTTTCTTTAGCATATGAACAATTATGAAACGCTAAATGATCCTTCCTGTGAAGTTTTGCAATATATAACATGCTAGATTTTTTTGTCTGGCACTTATTATAGCAAACCTGTCACTAAAGAATGTCTAAAAAATAGGTATGGTATTTCAAGTTAAGAATAGAGATATGTTGAATGATGTCATCTGTCTATGCCAACTCCATTTCCAAGACACAGATTGTTCTAAACAAACACTAAAATTTTATTATGCCAATATGTCAAGTAGAAAAGATTTTGCCCATTTTTAGCATAAGAACACTGAGGCTTGGAAAAGCTGAGGTTTTCTTCCACCCACCCGTATCTCTCCTGAGACCTCCTTCTACATATCCTCAGCTGCCACCTAAACACCTTTTAAAAAAAGTGTCAAGTTTCCCTTTGCAGTTTCAGTTCCTCGGTTTGGGAGCAGACTTAGCTAGACTTCCCAGAAACACACGGTTTCAGTTTAATCTTTATGTCTATCCGTGTTTTTTTTTTTCTTTCTCCTGTGTTTTTTCTGATCTGTGTTATTTCACAGTTTTGATATAAAAATTTATAACTATAACCCTGATGGTTTGAAATTAATTGATGACTGTCTTGGAAAATTGTCTCCATACATTGCTCGCTACTTATTTATACACTGTGATCATTGTTGCTGTTGCAAGCAGAGTCAAACAAATGACTCCTCAGTCCTGTCATTAAATTATTCAAATGGAATGGGCTGATCTGAAACTCATTGATGGCCACCATTTGAGACCAGGAATGAAGGCTTCCCTGTAGGCAACTGGGTCTCCTTGCATTTCAGAAGGCTCTCCTTCAGGAAGAGCTAAAAACCTACCGTGAGTTGCTATTTTCTGAATGCCCAAAGCAGAGTGGCCTTGAAGGAATGGGTTCAGGGGCTGGTCATGGACTGCAGGGGTGGGGTGGGGCAGGGCTGGCAGCCCCAGATGGAAGTTGCCTTCAGGGAAGCCTGGATTCCTCTGTTCTGTGACTCCTGAGCTTTTTTTCTTATGCTGACTCCATTTAAAGTTCTTACTTGTCAAGACAATGGTAAGTATTAGTCGGAAGCTTCTGCTTGGCTAGAAGTTTAGGTTAGCATTCCTCTATCCCCAAGGTAATGAATGAATTAGATTCCATAATAGTAATAAAAGCTGTCAGTTGGCAGCTCCCAGTGTCTGGCAAGGAACTAAGCAAAAGCTTTGCATACATTATCTCATTTAATCCTTAACAACAGTTCGGTGAGGATGACAGAGGTAAAGTGATTGGCCAAACGGCACAAAGCTAGTAAATATCAGAGCTAAGATGTTGGCCTAGCAAGGCCTAATGCCCAAATCAAATTCCATCCTTGCTTAGCGAGGCTTCATTTTATTTTAGAACTTTAAGGTCAAGATGTTGACGGGCTAACCTCAACCACCTTGGTTGATATAACCGCTCAGCACTGTTCTGTGTGTGGGAATATTCTGGAAGATATTAGGTCGAACAAATTAAATTGCATAAGTTTGACTATCCGGTGACCAATCAAAGCAGCAATTTCATATTCCAGTTTTGGTCTCACATTTCATACTTGTTTGAACACACATACAAGCTGCACAAAGGTGAGGTGTTTTCCACAGTGCCTGGTTCTTTTATTTATGCAGTGATTATTCCTTCCTCCCAGTCTTTTCCAGCCTTTCCCACCCATTTGCCACCACTGAATTCTCACTACTCTTATATAGGTCCAGTACGCTTTTCCCATCCTTCACACTTTTCCTTTTCTCCTCCAAGAGGTAAACAAAGTATAAGAGGTCTCCCCATAGAAGACCCCTCCCACCGCTCTTCCCCAAGATCCCACTTCTGGGTAACTGAAGACCAGAGTTTAATCTTCATTAAACTGAAGGAATTATCTCCAACTGTTCAGCTTCTGTGTTTTTTTTTTTGTTTTTTTTTTTTGACTCTTCCATTCCCCTATCTTCAGCTCCACTTCAGTTTAAGCTTTCTTTCTAGCAAAGACCTTAGGAAGTGCGAAAAGCCTCAAATATCCAGGGGTCCACTTGGAATTGCTTCCCAGTTTAAGGTCCAAAAAGTAGGAATTGCCTATGAGTAGGAACAGGAGCCTCTCTTTCCTTTTCCTGGCCCCTTTGATTGAGGGAGGAATAAACTAAAAACTTAGACCATCTGTTTAGTTCTCTCTGCTGATCTTTAGGAAGAATGTGAGTCTACATACCCAACATTTACTGATTTCTACGCAACAGGCAAAAATGAAAAGAATGGCCATAAACACATACAATATGTTTTTTATATATACATATATATAAAATAAAATATGTATATATAATAATAGGCCAGCACTGAAGGCTCAACTCCATCCTGGATGTCTGCACATAATTTAGCAAATAGAAGTTGACCATAAGCAAAAATCAACTTAACACAGATTTTTTTTTTTAAAGAAAATGTATTAAAGCTTAAAGACTATAAATGTTTTTAAGATGGTATATTAAAACCCAATGCATTTTATTTAGTTATTATATGAATAAAAAAAATAAATCCGTAATTATACTCTGGGTCTCCTCTCTGCCCAACTGGTTTTCTAAATACAAGCAAATCATTGAACCTCTTTGGACCTCATTTTACGTATATGCAGAGTGGAGGCATAGTCTTCAAGGTCTTCTCCTGAGCGAGCATTCTGTGTGATTCCATTTGAGCATAAACATAGAACTCCAGAACATTATTCCAAGAAAAAATGCATAAGGCTATTCATCAGAATGTGGTTCATAACAGAAAAATCAGAAACACCCTAAATGTTTGGTAATTGGGAACTAATAGAATAAATTACAGAACATGCACACCACAATATAATGTACAGCCATTTAAACAATAATGTAAAAGATATTAATGGGCATGGGAAATTCTTCATGATTCATTTTCAGTGATCAGATTAAATTATATGGTGGGATAATGACAATAATAAAAAATGATAATGTAGCTAACATGTATTGATTGCTCTCATGAGCCAGTATATTACTCAGATTATTTATATTACCTCATTTAATCCTGATTACCTTTAAAAAATTGAATACAATTGTCATCCCCATTTTACAGATTTGGAAACCAAGGCTTAGAGGAAGTAGGGACTTATACCTACTAAGCAATCAGCTGAGATTTGCATATAGCATTTCTAGCTTCATAATCAGAGCTCTGTGATCTGACTTTTAAAATAAAAACCTGAAACAAAATAACAAATATGAAATATAAAGAATCTTGCAAGATGCACATGTTTTAATAGTGGGGTATTATTCTGAGTGGGTGGACTAAGAGTGACTTCTTTTCATTAACAAATTATTTATAAAATAAAGCAAAAATGTGTAAGCTGAATCTCAGAATATATGAACTCAGTATGAGAGTTGAAAACCTCTGAAAACTAAAAAAAATCATAGCTGCCTTTGTACATAAAATTGTATGCTAAACAATAAAATTTAAATGTTTTAACCACCCTTTTAAACACCCAATATGGAATGATACCTGTTATCGGAAGAACATCCTTGGGCCCCCACTAGGGTTTCAGAAGTATCCTGTGCACCTTGATCTGTTCTTCCTAATCATTCGTGTGTGGGTTGTGGCTTGTGGGGGGAGTACGTTATTTATTTCCCAGAAATTTGCTTTTTGTGTTTGTGTTTTGTTTGTTTGTTTAGCCAAAGGGAAGGCCCATATGACAACAGCACACAACACTTGGTTTTAAAGTGTCCCCTAAAAGTGCAGCTTGGAGAGGCACCTGGGTGACTAAGTGGGTTAAGCCTCCGATTCCTGATTTCAGCTCAGGTCATGATTTCAGGAGGGATAGAACCCCAGGTCTGGCTCAGTGGGGAGTCTGCTTGACATTCTCTCCTTCTCCCTCTGCCCCTCTTTCCTCTTGCCCTCTCTGTCTCTCTCTCTTTCTCAATCTCTCTCTCTCTCAAATAAATCTTTCTTTTTTTTTAAATGCAGCTTGGAGACCCATATAGGCCTCCAAACAATACTGAGAGGAAATAAATCTTCCCCACTTCCCCACTTCAGTATCATAATGAAGTATGGCAGGAGAAACACCCATATGTAAATGCTAAGGACTTTTCTGGAAGTCTTTGGAGAGGTGGCCCTAGCATCAGCCCTGATGCACCGAAGTATTAGACTACCTTGCCCCACCCACCCCTGATCTTAGGGTGCCTGGCTCACTGCCCCAGGACCCCGAATCCTCAAAGCTTCTGTCTCTATTAATGGAGCTGAAGTTCAACCAATCCTGGTCCTAAGAAGAGCTAATGTCAGACATTCACTGGGGCGGCCTCAAGTCAACGCAGGTTTCTGGTTTCATTCAGCCTTTACACATTGGGTTTTCAATTATAAAACAAAACAAAACAAAACAAAAAACCTACAATCCAGTTAAAACCAGTCTCAACAGAGGACTGAATTGGGCTCCACACCCCAAAGTCTGTTTTGGTCAGTGGGACCAGTCTTGCTCTTGAAGTGTTCTTAGAAGACCTGACCTTGCTGTTGGAACTTCTTGGCACACTGTCCAAACTTGCTCATTTGTTGGTTTTGTGATCCTCCTTGATCACATATTGCATTTCGGCAGAAGTGTCTAATATTCAGGCCTGGTTATCAGGGTAAATCTGCTTGTAACAATCCCTTCATCATCCCAGCTTCAAGTGATTCCATTGTTGTTTATACTTGACACTTTCAACACGCTTTTTATTGGGAACCTCAGTTTTTATATATCTTCTAATTCACTTGCTTTATAATAAACTGCATCTTATAGTTCTTTGTATCTCAAGTCATGCTTTGCAGGATGCCTTACACATAGTAGGTACACAGAAAATGCTTCGATGGCTGATGAGGTGCCCATTGTCTTTTATTTAACACAGGGTACAAAAAAATTAATGAGCACAAATGAAATAAATATTGTACTTTCTACCAAAAAAATTGCATTTTGATAACTGTTGCTTGAAAAATTAGTACATTGTGTGTTTTTAAATGAAGATGATTTATTGCTATTGTCTAACATGTGAAGAAAGACAAAAAAATTGTTTGCAGGATCATTGGCTTGAGCACATCAATGGCACTGTTGGACAATTCTTGCTGAGTGTTAAGATGATTTATGTAACAGACCGAAGCTTTGCACAGTAATACATTATAGTCTCAAGCTATCAACCCTTGTTCATGCAGAGACAAAAGAATCTGAAAAATACCTACTTCTGAAGGTCTTCTCAAAAGAAATTGGAGATAATGTTGATGCTGTTTAAACTCTTTTGAGAGAAATCACCATTACATGCAATGTCTTAACTTCTGAAAACAGATAGAGGAAGCTTATCATTTTTCTTTTTTTAATCACTTTTCTAATCATTAATCATTTAATCACTCTGTGGTTGACTCTGCTTTCCATTTAGTTATTTGAATCAGGCAATGTGAATTTTCAGTAAAAGATGAAACACATTTAAACAGTGGTATTTTTGTATCTTGAAATTTCAGGAATTATGTTACAGATTAAAAATTAAGGAATTCCATATACACGTGATGGCAGTGCTATTTATTTATCTTTCAAATAAAGATCTATATGAGAAACATATTTTACAACGTTATAACCATAGCCATATTTTCAGTGTATGCATGATTGCATGAAGCCATCACATAATTTAAAGATATGTACAAGATGATATCTTTTGAATTCTTCTGAGTTATGGGACTTCTTGTCACCAAAGATCGAGTGCTCTGTATAATGATTGCAATATGTGGACGGAGACCCACAAAGACAAGGCTCCTCTGGTAGAGAAACCAGATTTTAAAAAGAGAAGAAAAAGCGAAGTCCAGAAGAGAGTTCCCATTATTCGTTCCTGGTCAGCATATATTAACACTCTATCTAGACGGTATGAAGACATGAATTCTCTGTAGTCAAAAGTAAGCTCATCCTAATTAACATCCCACTTCCAGATGCAATAATGTCGAATAAGAATAAAAAATAAGAACAGGCTGTAGCAAAAGGAAATGTGAACTGCAGAACGAGAAAATAATGTAAACAGGATACCCAGGTCATGGAATATGTTAAGCAATATGATTAAGAAGGAATGTGAGTATGTAATTAAACAGATGGGGGGCGGTGGGGGGGGGGGGAATGAAATCTTCCAGAAACCAGGTGAGACATTTCCTTTCCTTTGTCACTAAAATAGGGATCCTGGGCAGGTTTTAACTGGAGCTTCAGTCAAAGGGCTGGAAAAGCCTCCAAGGAGATCAAACCAAAAGAGACTGGAAGGATCCTCTATTCCTTTCCTATAACCCAGTCTCTTGATTCAAACTCAAATACAATCCATCTGATTGGCAATTTTGCCTTCTTGCCAAAACTTCCAGGGAAGGCGGCCTTTCTACAGCGTAAGGCAGTGTGTTAGGAAGTATAGCTCTTGTTGCAGATTTAGACACTGAAATTTTGATTCGCGAGTTCAGCAGCCTTTTCCTAAGGCCAGTAGGAGTGGAACTGCCAGAAGGCCCCCAGTCAAGGTTGCCAGTCTCTCTGCACGGCTCCCTGACAAAGCAGAGCTATGGCCCTTGGCTCATTTAGTCATCGTCTTCCAAGCTCTTCAGCAACCCTTGTCTGTTCACTGTTGCCCACTCTCTCATTTCTTCTTTCATTTCGAAAGTGCAATTTAATTCCATTAAAATAAAGGCAAAACTTGATCTTAGCTATTTATGGGGGGCAATTAAATAAACACATTATGTCTGAGTGGGGCTACGCTCCGTTTCAATATGTGTTCTGATCAATGGTAAGTACACTGAAATGCCTTCATAACGATGTCTGAATCCCCTCCTGTAGTATCTGTAGTTGTTTGTTTTCTTGGCCATGACCCAATCCATGGGATGTATAAATGTATTTAATATTAACCAGAGCTATGCTAAAGCTATTATTTATCAAGAAATTCTATGTTGCAGAGGTAGGTTATCAGGCTTTTTACCAATCTTTTTTTTTTTTTTTTTGCTTTGAATGCTCAAAAGCATCCCTTGAAGCAGGTTTTGAAACTGAGTAAGAAGATTGCCTCAGAACCCACTCCTAGATGCAGAGCACCTAGATGCAGTTCCTGTCTACTAGAGTCCAAAGTCTCCATTCCTTCCAATATGCTCTTGGCCATTCTTATTAGTCCCTGGAAAAATCAAATGAGTATTCTCAACCAATCCAAAAATCCATCCCTTCCTCATCACAGAAAGATGTAGCACTTTATAAGCTAAACATGCAAATGCTGATGATGAGGGTTTAAGACAATGACTTGAAACAGCCATTGAATTTACTATTTAGAACCATGAAAATACTCTCTTGAGGATGATAATATTTTGAAGTTACTACTTTATGCTTCCAACAGTCCCGTTGTGGCCTTGAAAAGTTCATATGTATTACAGAGTTAGCCAAGCCTTGTGATAGTACAGCCCACCCCAACCCACATGTTCCATGACTCTTGGCTTCTGTTCCCTGGTCACACAAGGATGCACAGCACCTCCTGCAAAGTAGAGCTGCCCTACGGTGTATCCCAGCACCAGCGATAGTAGCAGTACTACTCTCCTGCATCTAGGACCAGTGAGTAGCTGAAGACCAGAGAGAGTCTGGTTAAGTAGCAATAATATAATTTTGAGTTATTTGAATCACTTAGATCATGCAGCCTGGCTACTATTTAGAGAAAAATCACCTTGCATGCTTCTTTGTTTCCAATTTACCTTTCATTAACCTAGAGAAGATCCAAGATAAAACTAAAAGTACTGGCTAGAACTTCATGCTACTATCCCTAAATACTTTTTCTCTATTTGTGTAGATCGTCACCATTGACTTTTATCCTTCCTTGGGGAGAAGGCAAGCTGTATGACTCAGGCTGCTGATAAGATTCTCATCTCTGTGTTGGGAGGGGTAAAAGGCACTCTAAAGGGTGGTAAGGAATATGATACCACCTTGCAAGTCCATTCCTGTTCTCCTCCAGAATTCTACTCTGGAACCTCAGCCCTAAAGGTCCTCAGAGGACCTGCAATTGACTCACTGGTCTCTAATTGAGGCTTAGGGGAAGAAAGAAAGAAAGGAAGGAAAAAAAAAAAAAGAGCATAGTCCTGTATCTCATGGGATAGGCCAGGTCTTAAAAAGGATCATTGGTCCTGAGACAGCTGTGGAGTGAAAAAATACTTGAAACTCCTACCCTTCCTGAGACTCATAGGAAGAAAATAAGCCCAAGCCAGAAAAGGCCCCTCAGTCAGTAGACAAGTGTATTAGGTCCACTGTGTCACCCTGGGGTGGCCTTAGCTTTGACTTGGTAGTCATCCTTCTTCCTGTGCTCAGAATACCTTCTCATCCCCTCTATTCTCCCTTGGATAATTAAATCCTTGCTGCTGGCCAGGCTTGGGGCATTGCACCTGCTATTCCCAGGGGATCCTGATGTGAAGCTGAGGCTTCTATGAGGTCCTTAACTGATGTTCTACCTGCAGTGGGGACTAGGTTCTGACAACTTCTGAGAACCTAGGGACCCCAAAGTCACCTTTACAAATCCTCTGGGACCTCTGTGTCCCTGTAGAATGGCAATTCAAGCCATTTCAAAGGGACAGATCAGCAGCCAGAGAGGGACACCAAACTACCCTGCCCCAGCCTTCCTCAGGCTGCTTAAGCCTTTATATCTCTAACAGGATGTGTCTGGCTTCCTGACACGCTGAGAGATTAGCATTATATGCCATGTTGTCAGCTGGCCAGTGCAAAGTCTTGGGAATACAGCATATGTATTCAAACCCTTGGAATAACAACGCTATATTCACAAATTTCATGCCTTTAAAAAGTCATCTTAGCATTCATTGATTCATCTGTGCATTCTTTCAGGGATTCATTTGTTAATTCATTCAACATTGAATACTGGTTCTTCCCAGGCAGCTTCATGGGGAATAAGGAAAACACTAGATCATATCCTACTGTAATAGGTTTCTCCCCAAACTGTGATTTTCCCTAATATATAACTTACTATTGTTAAGTCAAACTTATTCCTATTAAGTTTTTCAAAATTAAAATAAAGATGTCATGCTGTAGAAATCAACACTGAGGAATTAGCTAATTCACTTCCACATTAAAAAATTAATTTGTAATTGGTCTGGCATTGAAGTTTTTGTAAGTTTTGTGACATTTTGACATTTATACAATTATTATGATACTTTTTTATGGCATCAATTACACTGTAATAGGCTCATGGCAAATAACCAGATCATGATTTCTAATGTGAGAGAACAGAAACTACTAAGTAACCTGATGTTAAAATTCCTGATCCACATAACTACCGGTTACCAGTTAACCTGTGGAATCTGTGGTTTAGGTAAATAAATGCATAGATTAAATAGCATTAATATGTGATTACATGAAAATAAACCATGTAGTTTTGTTAAATTGCAGTACAATTGTTATCACTGAATGTAAAGTGATACCAATTAAACCTTCCTTTAAAACACCACAAATTAAGATTTAACTACTAAAGAGATTCTGGCATGTAATGTTATGGTATACCATGGATAGAATATCCCTGAGTGCTTTCAGAGGCTTAATAGCATTTATAAAATTAAAAACATCTTTCTCCTTTATCCCTGGCATTAACTGTACCTTATTTAAAGGTTTCAAACAGACATCATTAACTTTTTAAAAGAGATGTATCAACAAGTTCAGCCTTTGAAATGTTAACACAAAGACAAACTATGCATCCTTGTGCTCATATTTAGAGTAAATATTTTAGTGGCATAGGCATTGGGATGGAATCTGGAATAAGAAAAGACTTGATTAGCTAATAAGCTACTGTTAACTTTTAAATTATGAAATTTTGTTGATATTGACAACTTTGTATCATTCAACCTAATAAAATAGTAGCAATTAAATTGTTTATGTGTCACAGCATGTATCCACCCTCATATATACTGAGCTGATTGTTTACCAGTTGAGTCAAAGTTACTTAAATTCTGATTCTCAATTTTCTCTTCAGGAAAATGGGATAATGATAGCCCAACACAGGATTATTGTTGACGATTAAGTGAAGACAACATAGTCGAAGGACCTGATATAGCGCTTTTTACAAAACCAGCGTCAGTAAACGTGCTTCCTCTCCCTCCTACCTGCCCACTTAGAATCTTTTATGCTTCTCAAATTAGGGCTTGTACCAGGAACTGATGGTTTACATCTATAGACTCAAGCTCTAAAATATACCAAGCAAATGAGAATTTAATCAAACTTATCATTTGGATAGTGACCATGAATATATTTTTCAGACAAGAGATCTAAACTATAAACAGGAAAATTTGTTACTTGATGACTGAACTTTTAGAGCTGGTGATTTTTTTTTTAGCAAAACTTCAGATAGTTAAGAACAATTATCTGCTGAGATGAATCCAGTGTTTTCCTTCACCTACCCCCCATCTCTAACCCACAAGGGCCTCTACGTGAGCAAGTCTCAATTCCAGATGTTCCCAGTAGCGTTTCATTTCATCATGTCTTCTGACAGCCCCTAAACAAATATATCAAAACTTGTACAACATTTAGCAAGTGCAACTTGAAGATTTTCTTTCTGTTAGACAAATAGACGCCATCTGGAAAAAATAACCCCAGGCACTTGGATGCAGGAGCATGAAGCTTATTGGCTGAACACCCAATGAATACCTTATACTACTTTCTTTGGCTCCTACCCTCTGCCTGTTCATTTCAAATCTTGCACACTTCAGCAGGCTCTGTGCTGTTAGACAAGCAAGTCCTGTTACCCATGCACTCAAACTTTATAAGGACAACATTTAATTTGAAAGATAGGCTTGCAAGAATGTTCTGGACACAAATTGTTTCCTTTTTATTTTAACACCTGCTCTATACAGGGCTGCTAAATATCGCTATGCCTTGCTATTAATTGGGACCACTGTTGTATTAGCCAGTCCCTCCCCATATTTCCAATGTTTACTACATTGTTGGTTTTTTTTTTTTTAAGATTTTATTTATTTATTCACGAGAGACACACACAGAGAGAGAGAGAGAGAGAGGCAGAGACACAGGCAGAGGGAGAAGCAGGCTCCATGCAGGGAGCCTGATGTGGGACTCGATCCCGGGTCTCCAGGGTCACGCCCTGGGCGGAAGGCAGGCTCTAAATCGCTGAGCCACCCAGGGATCCCCTACATTCTGTTTTAAACAGGAGCGTCCTTGTCTAATCTTTACTTCCTTTTTTTTGTCTCCTCCCCACCTCTTTTATCTAAAGCCACTATCCAAAAGGAAAAGCCCCACATATGTTGTTCTTTATTTTACTGATTGACTTTTATTCCCAAATTAGTAGTATAACAATGTCAATGTAATTTTGCCTTTCAAATTAGCTAACTGAATCTAAATGACTGCAATATTATGTATTAGCTTTTAGAGGAAAATCAAATAGACGTGAATAGTCGGAAACCAAGAAAACAATCTTCATTTTATTTTGATGATGTAATCTTCACGATAAAAATATCTTTTAATGGTTTTTTTCCATATATCAAACTTTCTGTGCAGCCATACTTAATGCAACATGCTTAAGTCACTTCTTTACTAATTATATTTCTTTTGTCAGTTGTGAGCATGCAGCTTTTCAAAACTCAAAAACAATTGCCCCCAGAACTCCTGGAATTCGTTTCATTATGTCTCATGATCTGAGCAGTAGGGAGTCCTATGAAACATGTTTGATTAAACATTAATTTTATAAATTGCCTTCCTTCCTCACAATTCCCATGAAAAAAGGTATTCAGCAAGATTAAAACTCTGGAAAATTTTAATGGGACCTTTGAAATCTGTTTGAGTTCAGTTTCTTGGAAAAATACAACTGCCTCATGGAAGTACTCTTTATACAAGAAGTAGATATGCCTTTGAGGCAATTTTCCTCCATGCATAATATAGTGAAATGACAGCAGGATAATTTGCGTGTTTGAAATGCCTTTGCCAGATCTATAATGCTGCTTGTAATAATAATCTGAAGGGGTCATGTGTATTTGTTCATGGGGATAGGGAAGAAAGGAGAATGATCATTTGCAATATTACTTGTCTTTTCAGTCTTACCCTGGTCCAAGCCTGGAAAGTGAAGACTTCAACATTCCACCAATCACTCCTCCTTCCCTCCCCGACCACTCACTGGTGCACGTGAATGAAGTCGAACCTGGTTACCACTCTCTGTGTCACCCAATGAACCACAATGGCCTGCTACCATTTCATCCACAAAACATGGACCTACCTGAAATCACCGTCTCCAATTTGCTGGGACAGGATGGAGCACTGCTTACTAACTCCATTTCTGTGGTAAGAATCTGTTTACTAGTTTGCGGTGGGGAGCGAGGGACATAACAAGGGTAAGGTCAGCTTTGATGGGAGAAGCTTTAGATTGTAGCAATGCTGGATTCTGAAATGAGGCATAAGGTTTTAGCTATAGAAAATGTTCTCCTTAAGTTCCTGAAGTACTTTTCTATCTTATATTTAATTCAGGGCAAAATCTATTAATTACATGTTTGATCACTCATACGTATAACCCAGAGCTCTAAACACTGTTTGACACTGAATGCCCCGTCATAAAGTTGAACTGTCTTACTAGCTTTCCCATAAAAAGTTATCTTAAAAGCTGCCACCTCTCATTGAGTGCTAGATTTCTCACTACGAGTGAGAGCCTCACATCTTCAACTGGATTTCTCCCTTATTTCCCACAGATTTACAGGATAGGCAAGCTTGAAAACAATTTTCACTTTTATTTTGGAGGTACAATTCTAGTGATCAAAATGTATCTCCATTAAAGTGTCTCAGTCTATTGGATCCATTGTCCCCATGAATCTTTGAGTGTTCGGTACTTTCCAAAGTTGGTGGGAATGTGTTCGTCCGGAAAACCAGCAAAAATTGAATTTCCAGCCTCTACCCAGAAGTCCAGGGATCTGTATTTTTAACAAGCATTCCGTGTTTGAGAAACACTGACTTCTCCTAAAATCTTTTCTTCTGATTTGTGTGTCATCTAAAACCTTAATAATTTCCCTGTCTATGTCTCAAGTAGTGAAATGCATTTTCAGGAGCATATGGGTGAGGACAGAACTCTTTACCATGTCATAAAGCTCTCCTTGAGGTTAACAGTGACTTTTAATTAGCACTCTTTAGTTTCTGTTGTTCAATCACTTGACAGTACATGGAACATAGTTGTCATTTTGGGAAGTCACTGAACACTGCTCACAGTGAAAAATGGATTAACTTGCTTATATTATATGGCTTCTGATAGGCGGCATTCACATTATGCCTAATTGAAATCATTTGACGGTGTATGTCTAACTTGAGTGACTTCAGAAGGTGTTCCTGTTAATCATGAATGTAAAGGGTAAGGGTTGGGGAGGGAGAGTCAAAAGAAACCCTGAAGTCACTTTTCGAGAATGTAGCCCAGAGCCTAGTGCTATGGTAATGTCCAGAGTCTCCTGAGAATCGGCAGCTAGCCTGGTGGCCAAAAGAGGAGAACTTGTTCACAGCACTCACAGTGGCAGAAAACTGCTGCCTTGAGTTTTTATCCTACCTTAGATTTGTCCAGGGGTATCAACTATGGCTTAATAAAATAGATTTTTACATGAGTATGCCAAATTTGTAAATCTGAATGATATTGTCCTTTAAAGTAGTCACTTGAAAAGTCAAATGTTTATTCCTCTTTGGGGCTAGGCAGTTGTGAGACAATGAGGCATCCAGGTGATGCCTTTATAGGTACCACCTGTTCACTAAGAAGGAGAGGAAGTACACATACAGTGTACACAATACCAAGTCGGTCCTCTAAGCTTTCTCATAGTGTGAATGGAGCAGGGCCATAGAAGAGATGATGAGATATTCAGTTATGTAACTTAAGTCTCAAAACTCTTTTTCCTTTACATAATTTGCCTTCTTAGCATTTCTGGAACTGTCTCTATATACTACTCACTTATTAAGAGATGCTTCTTCAGTGTATATGTGTATACATACATTGTGTGCAACTTCAATATATATGCATCAGAGATTTCCCCAGAGTTACCAAAATGACAGTCACTCCATTCTTAAATGGCATTCTCAGAACTGGACCTAGTCACAGCATGAAATGTACCACCTTCTAGGCCTTTCCTCCACTGTGCTTTCCTCTTGTTCTATCAAGAGCTTCTCCTCATCTGAATTTATTTATGTTTTCCCCACACAACACAATGTAAAAAACTGGACTTTAGGTATTTTCCCTTCAATGTGCTATTTCCTTTGGAACTTTTAACATTGTGCAAGGCAGAGGGGCCCCATCTGGCCTAAACTAAGAAGGTGTAGCTCTAATTTGCCATGCTCCTTCTTGGCAAGCGTGTCCAGCAGGATTTTTTTTTCGTAGGATGGTGAGCCTTCCCCCATCTCCCAGACCACATTCTGAGGTGGACATCCACTTTGTCCACTCCCAGTACTGGCTGTACCATTTCATGCTGTTATGTAAAAAGCTACTCCAACAAATAATCCAAGTCTTAGTGAGGCTTTGGATGGGCTTTAGCACAGTCCAATAGAACTTTCTGTGATAATGGATTTTCTGTTAGCCATGCTATCCAATAGCAATATTCATTGTTACTTAGCACTTTAACGTGGCTGGAGTGACTGAAGAACTAATTTTTATTTTTATTATATTTGAATTATTTGACATTTAAAATAGCTACATGTTCCTAGTGCCCTTTATATTGGACAGCATAGGTCTAGCTAATGTTGATTCTAACCTTAAATCTATATTAAACCCATTTTTTAAGCCACTGTGGTCTTGGAGAAAGTAGATTTGGAGATTAAATTTATTGTAAGAATCCTCTTTCAAGGCTTGAATTTCTGGCTGGAGTCCAAGAACCAGAGTTTGATTTGCTGTAAAGTTGCAATAGAAATCTAATAAAGTTGGAAGTGCTAACTTTATAGGAGTCTACTAATTCCTTTGAGAAACAAGGAGCCTCCTCAATTCTTATTTGGAAATATCATATGTCTAGAATGTCATTCATCAGTGTGTATGTTTTCAATGCTTACTGTGATCTAAATATTTGAAAGTGTTCAAATGATTGGTAAGACATGGTCACTGTCCTTCAGAAGCTTATTAATTACAGAGAAAACAAAATAAATAAATAAGTTTGAAGCAGAGTAAGATAGGAAGCAGTTAGAGACCAGGAGAAATACTAAACTCAATTTTACTGGCCATGAATCCGGTAGGAATTCCTAGTTGGAAAACATTAGATTAATATGGTTTGACTAATCTGTAAAACTTAATGGAAATGTAGGGCTTCAGTTGGGGCCTGAAAGATGGTTTTGATATGAACAAATAGAAGGGAAAGAAAAGGCATATTGGAAAGCATTTGAAAAGTAGGTTGGATATTTTAAGTTAGAAGATTTGACCAAAGGCTTCCGAAACCAATGAAAGGACTATGGTTTGATATGATAGATTCAAAGAAACCATTGGCTGTTTTCACTCAAGGAAAAAGCATTCTGAAAGCAGTATTAGACGAAAATCCTTTTGCCATCTTCCTGGATGGATAGCAGTGGTAAGAAACTGGAGTCGTGGAAAGTCTGTGCAGCCAGTTGTCATAACTCAAGCAAGAGGTGTTGAGGAGATACACAGGGCGGGGACAGTGAGAACAGAAAGATGGGCTACTAAGCTGTTTTCACATCATTCCCAGATACAAATGGATCTAAGGACAAACAACCCTTCAGACAGACATCTTTTATATTTAAAAAGCACTAAGGGGTTTCGTCTCTTTCAAAGGAACTTTAAGGCTATAGGGTATTTCCTTCATATATTTTTTTAAAAGATTTTATTTACTTATTCATGAGAGACACAGAGAGAGAGGCAGAGATATAGGCAGAGGGAGAGGCAGGCTCACTGCAGGGAGCCCAATATGGGACTCAATCCCAGGACCTCAGGATCATGACCTGAGCCGAAGGCAGACATTCAACCACTGAGCCACACAGGTGCCCCTCCTTCATATTTTTTTTTTTGTAAAAATAGACTAAAACTGTTCCTTAAAAGCTTAACTCATGCCTAATGTGATCTCAAAGTTTAATAACCAAACTCTTGATCAATTTGCCAGTTGTTGAAATATATTTATGAAGAGTGCACAATTCAGGTCATCAGTGCTCATATAGACAAGGAAGGAACGACTACAAAATCCAGATGTAAAAGCTGCTCTCCTAGAAATTAACAGTGCTCTTTCCAAGTCCTTCTTTCAAGGTCACCTACAATAATAAAAGCTAACACATAGATTTGAAATAATAAACCTGCTGTAAATTTTACAATCCTATGAGTATAAACCACCCTGGGCAGATTTATGTATAGGATCAACTCTCTCCAGCTATATTTTCCAAAAGCTTTTCACTGTTATTAAAGCTGAACCTTTGCTGTTAATGTGGTACTCACATCTTAGTGTTACTATCTTCATGTGTTGGAATTTTAGAATTTGAATGAATCAACAAGATGGAAATATTTTAGTTCTCATAAGTATTATATGTATTTTAGAGGTTGTTGTCATGCTTAATAATATATGTATTACTATATGTCACATGTGTTACTTTTTATAGAAGTTATTTTATAAAATATAATCAGTTTTGATATTTCATTTTAAAGATAAGTTTTCTTGTATCTGCTTGTTTTTATCCCTAAGGGCAACATAAGTGATAACAATTTTACTGATTATAAGGATTTCCTACAAATGTCTAATATACTAGGCATAAAAAAAATTAGTTATCATTAGAAATCAGTGTCTGAACGAGTATTATTATCCCAATTTCACAATAGGAAAATGGAGGTTCAGAGTGGTTAAGTGACTTTCTCAGTGGCTCAGCCTGTAAATAGCTCAGCTTTCTTATCTGAAAAACAAGGATAAAAATAGTCCTTACCCCATGGTGTTAAATGAATATTAAAGAATTGCTTAGGGATCCTTGGGTGGCTCAGCGGTTTAGCTCCTGCCTTTGGCCCAGGGCCTGATCCTGGAGTCCCGGGATCAAGTCCCACGTCGGGCTCCCTGCATGTAGCCTGCTTCTCCTTCTGCCTGTGTCTCTACCTCTCTCTCTCTCTGTGTGTGTGTGTGTGTGTGTGTGTGTGTGTCTCATGAATAAATAAATAAAATCTTAAAAAAAAAAAAAAAGAATTGCTTAGACCAGTCATTGACACATAGGAAGCATTATGCAAGTTTGTTAAATGAATGGGAAAAGTGGGGCTCCTGGGTGGCCCAGTCAGTTAAGCATCCAGTTCTTGGTTTCTGCTCAGGTCATGGGCTCATGGGTGGGGAGATTGAGTGATTGAGCCCAAGTCAGCTCTGGGCTCAGTGGGGAGCCTGCTTGAGATTCTTCTTTGCCCTCTCCCTCTGCTCCTCCCACTCCCTCGTGCTCTTTCTCCCTCTCTCATTCTCTCTCTCTCTCTCAAATTAATTAATGTTTTAATTTTAATTATTTTTGTTTTGTTTTTAAATGTTTTACTACAAAGCTTCTTTTAAAAAATGCTCAGCACGTTAACTCAAACTGGAATGACAAACGTTAGATGGCAGTTTGGGGCAAAGGCTGTGCCTTGTTATTTAAAAAAAAATGGGTACATCAATGCTCATTTTAACAACTGGCATAAAATCCCACTAATTGGCTAATAAAAACAGATACAAATACAGAACATTTAAAGTAATAACAATTCAAGTGCTGGGCTTTTTACAACAAGGGGGTGAAAAAGGAAAGAAATGAAAATTCACTGCAAACCGGCCTGCTGAAAGTATTGGTTAAGGTTTACCATTTAATTAATAATAAGGGCACCTGAGTGGCTCTGTCAAGCATCCAAACTCTTGATTTTGGGCTAGGTCATGATCTCAGGGTCCTGGGATCAAGCCCCACATCAGGCTCTGTGCTCAGTGTAGAGTTGGCTTGTCCCTTCTGCTCCTCTGCCTATTCTCTCCCCCACCAAAATAAATAAACTCCACTCTCTCTAAATTAAATTAATACAATCTTTTAAAATAAAATAAATAAATCTTTTAAAAAATGGGAAAAGCAATCCTTTTCTTGACTTTTTTTGGAGGATTTAAAATGCATGAGAGAGAAGATTTCCCCAGAGTTATTTATACTTTGATCCTTAATCTTCTTCACATATGTAGGAAAAAAAAAAAAGACAACAGTAACAGTAAGCCTGCTATTCACCAAAAAGTGCTTTACTTTTTACTGAATGTCATTAATATACCATTATCATTTAGACCAACATCTTGGGCCCAGGCTACCTCAGTTCAGATCCTAGCACTGCCACTTCCCAGCTGTGTGACACAGAGCAACTTATATAATTCTACTGGCCTCAGTTTTCCTATCTCTAAAATGGGTACAATAAGATTTTTACTCCTTTAATGTCAACAGAGGTTAGTTTTGGTGAAGTATTGCCTGTCACACAGTCGGTGGGAATCCCTTTCTGATAAAAAGGTCGCCAGGGTAGAATGTCTAGATTGCTTTCTGAAATTCATCATAAACTTATATAGAGAGTGAAGTGTGTGTAGGATGCAATTTCTTCTTCCCCAAGTTCCTCAGCACTTCTTCTTTGTATATTCTTGCAGTGCCACTTTCTCTCTCAGTAGTCGGTTGGGACTCCCAAAAGAGGTTAGATTCCTGGCACTTCAAAAAAAGGTCCCATTTTCTAAGCCCAGCCTATAAAACAGGGTAGAATTTCTAGTAGTATATACTGTGAAATGAGTGCCAATTACTTCTGATACTCTAGATCCAAGTGAAACAGCTCTTCGTGACCCAATATGCAAGAGTTCCATTTTTCTCGTAATTCCCTGGAGTTATTTTGATAGTGCGTGATTGATTAGCCTGAGCTTTCCGGAGAGTGGAATCTGGTTAGAAGAGCACTGGAACAAGAGTCTGAAGGCCAGGGCCTGCTTTGGATAAGCATGGGCAATTCACCGCACCCCATCTGTAACCAGTGGGATTGGGCTAGGTGGGGAAGGGGAGGGATGACCAAATTAAGTTCTTTGGAGCCAGAGGAAGGCAGGAATCAGCCAGAATGGTGTTGCTGCTGTTGTCTCACTTGTTCACATTTCCTCTCAAAGTTCCCCTGCACAGGTGATTCCCCCTGCACCCCCCCCCCCACCACCACCAAGAACATGGAAAGCCACAGAATTAGTTGATCGCCGAGACCCTGTCCAGGGCTAGCATTTTCCTATGATTCATACTCTGTTGACCACACAACTGTGATCCAGACTCACGACTCCCCCAACTTTTCACTTCGGTCATTTAGTAATTTTTCCTACCATCACTCTGGCTTTCTCAGTGTTTTACCTGCCCCTCCCCCCCGCCCACTGGGCCTAACCGGTTATTAAGACATTTGAATCTATTGAACAGAACGTTTCTTTGAGTGGAAAGTGGTTTTCTGCCATTAAGAAGAAAGTGAGGTTGCTTTGTGAGACTGGACGGTGTTTTCACGTTGTTAAAAAGAAATTACAGAACTATTTTGGGAGCAAGGTAGAATAGGAAAATATCTGTATTAGGTATTCATGCTTTGAGAAAAATCCTTGGTTCCCACAAACTGAAATCAAGAGCCTCTTCTTTTTCTCTCTGCTCTGGCACGTTCACTGCTGGGTCTAATCATGGATTGGCAGAGGGGAGAATGCAACCTTGTATAAAGTCATCCCAGTCTTACTGCCTGGCCTACGTGTGGCCATTGCCCGTTCTTTGTGGCAGCCAACAGAAGCTCTTTCATACAAAGGAAAACCGTGCAAAGTTTTAGAATGGCCTCATAGAAAGGAGTCATTTAGACCTGAGCTTTTTGTGGAGTGTGGTTCCTAATGACACATTTTAGAAAATTTACAATGAAAAAAAAAAAGCAACAAAGGAGATTTCGATTTCTTTGAATGCTTCAAATTTCCAGTTCTGGAGTTTAAAATGGAAAAAGATGTTAAAAGGCAATGAAATAGAGGGGGTGGGGCGGGAGGTGGTTATTTCCCAAATGCCTTATTTTTCCAGGCAACAAAAGCAAACATCATGTATATACTCAGATTTATTGTCACTTTCAGCATTCAGCCCTGCCACACTTTGCATTCCGAGGCCACTGTACAACTGTTTTGACAACCATCACTTCAGAAGGTTCTGTGCAGGACACACGAACTAAAGCCAGGGTGTTCCTCTGGGTCTATAGGGAGTGCTGTACATCAAGGAAGTCAGATGTATTAGAGCAGCATGAATTTCTAATATGTTGCCATTACGGAAAGGACCACTGGCATATTGAATAATGTAGCTTTCAAAGCCAAGCAGAAAATGTGATTACAGACAATTTGATTGCTGTTTTTAAAATAAATATTTTTGAAATCTTGAGATATTTTATTTCATGTAATGCATCAAGTATGTAACAGTGGACCAGAGCTAAATATCTTTCAGGACACAAAGGAGCTGATGATGTCAGCCCCATTTAGATATGAAATAATAGAAGCATTAGTTTAAAATGGAATGGATGTCACAGTGGTTTGTTTCTTTAAAAAACGGGGGGGGGGGGGGAAGCGATAAAAAGAAATGATTTTGCCCATTTTGACAGAAGGAAAAGGATGAAGAATAGTTATTTAGCATTATGCCACAGTTCACAAAATGTTTTGCAATTACAGCCTGGTTTTGCTTAGTGCCCCCCCCCACACACACACAAATTATCCTTTTTTTAATATTGCAGCACATGAGAACAACGTATTAAACCACTTTAATGCTGTGAAGAAATGGGCTGGTTTTGTTCTTATTTTTTACCATATATAATAAAAGTGTGTGGTTTCGGGTTTTTTTATGTCAAATTCCTAATAAGGCCAAAAATAAGTTGTTTGTGGTTAGTTGTTAAGCTCTACTTCAGCCCTTTCTTCGCTCAGAACAGACTACTTTGAATGTGGTATTGATAAATAGTTCAATGGACTCAGTATGTTAATGATTTGGGACTATCTTTTAGTGCTACAATAAAACATTATTCCAAACTGGAGTTCTCCTTAATAGTGTTCAGGAAAGGAGCCAATTTAAAAATAACACTTTTCCTTTCTTCTGCCAAGTAAGAAAACTCAGGATTGACTTTGTACATAGGGCTTGTTGTACTTTTTTTTCAGCCCCTTGAGTTCATATGGATGTGTGCCTCACCCATGCACGGAAGAAGTTAAAAAGCTATAAAACCAGTTATATAATATACAAACTCTGAGAGTCATTCAATCCAGCCTCTTAATTCCAGGCAGGGGTAAACCTACACCATTTCAGATATGCGGTTTTCTATCTGAGAGCCAAGATTCCACAATTTTCCTTGGTAGCCTGTTTGTGTTTAATTAACCTTGTAACATTAAGTTAAATTGCAGTGAGAGATTTAGATTCCTTCCAGGAAGTTCCTTATTAAAGTTAAACGAAAATCTCTTACTACAATTTTAGTCTACTTTGTCCACTTCAGACGTCTGAATGCTTGGAGAACAGTTGATTTTAAGCAGTTGACATTTATTGAGTCAGGTTAGTAGTTGTGTTATACCTGGCCCAAACAACCCCAATTCCTGTAACCTTTCCTCAAAGGTCATATTTTTCAACTTTAAAATTGAATTAACTTCCTTTTTTTTTTTCTTTTTTTTTAACATTTGTGATCTTAAGGAATGCTGACCACAATGGGAGGCATAGCTCCAGACAGGACCTGAGATTATAGATTAATTTCTGAATTTTTCAAATAATTCTCTGCCCCCACGTGGACATTTTATGATAGGTTCTTGAATAGCATCGCTGATTGCTGACATATTTAATTTTTGGCCCATCCATCACTCCCATGGTGCGTTCCTTCCAATGTTGGGGTCTAGCCAGCAATTCCCCATCTTGTTTCTGTGTAACTCATTTCACGTCCTCAAGGCAAACATCTGGAAAGGCCATGATGGTGCTGCTCATCAAGTCATCTTTTTTTTTTTTTTTTTTTTTCTGGCTGGGTATCCATTATTTAAGGAGTCCTTAACAAACAAAAAGAGGGAAGAAAAATACAGTTATGCACTCATCACTGTCCTCAGATCAACAGATTCTAAGTAGGACCAATGAATAAGACTCCCCGGGCCCTGGCATGAGGTTTTGGCCACCAGCTACAACTTCCAAGGTGTTAATAAAATGTTCGCTACAGTGTTGAGGGGGGAGTTTGGAGAAAGGAGCGGAGAACCTGGATGACTGAGAGGTGGGAGTAGGGAGGATGAACAGCGAGTGGGGCCTGTCTGCAGGGATCATGTAGCTGAGGGCCGCAACCCTAGCATGTAATTCCTGTTTGCATCCCTTCTCCTGCCCTTTCCTATCATTGACGCCTCCTCATTTCTGGTCCGGCAAATGTTCCATTTCCATCCTCAGTCATGTACCCTACATAGTAATGATAACATGTCATGTATCAAGTCCTCACTATAAATCAGGCCCTAAGCTGAGCACTTCACATATGTCCTTCTTGCTCTCTTTCCTGCCCTTGCCATTCGCCAACAATGCTCAGGACATGCCTTCCTCCATGGATAGGAAGATTTCTCATTCCCTCCTGCACCACCTGGCAAGCTCTCTCCAGATAAGAGGACCTAGATACCCTGAGAGCTTACTTGGTTTCATTCCCTCACATGGACATTATTGATAACAATATTTTAAGTTGTGCACTGCTCTTAGACCTTGGTAACTCTTTCTGATCAAATGAATGAACTCATTTGTCCCCACTGGAGCCCTTAATATTTTCCCCAGACAGGTGCAGGATCATTATTGCTTTCTCATGCTGACACTTCTAAGCCATTGTTTCATCTTCAAAAATGATACAAATATTCCAGTTTCTTGAAAAAAGTATAATGATACGTGTCATGGGGTTTAAATGTGTCTTCCCTACTATAATACTTTCAATATAGCTCAATGAATTTGAGCCCTAAATTTGCATCTAATCTTGTAGTCTTAATACTTGAATCAATTTACTTCCAATTGTTCCTAACCTGTACCACTATTAAATTGATATATTTGACAATCAATTACACTGTGTTACTTGATCTCCCTTTTTAGGTGAATACTTTTATTTTCTGAGTAGAGCTATTTTATGGAGAAAAATTATCAGTAAACTTATGAGACTTCTAAAGAAATATATTTCTAGGGATCCCTGGGTGGCGCAGCGGTTTGGCGCCTGCCTTTGGCCCAGGGCGCGATCCTGGAGACCCGGGATCGAATCCCACGTCGGGCTCCCGGTGCATGGAGCCTGCTTCCCCCTCTGCCTATGTCTCTGCCTCTCTCTCTCACTGTGTGCCTATCATAATAAAAATAAAATAAAATTTAAAAAGAAAGAATATTTCTGCCTCGTCCCCAAAATCTAGGAGGCAGAAGAAGCAATGTGAACAATTAATGTCTATTAAAGATTGGCCCATATGACCAGTGGTTTTTATTATCATTACAAAATGATTCACTCTTTGACTTGCCATTTATTTGATTTGTGCAAGTAGATTATTAACATTAAAGTGTTGCATTATGAACACATTTAGTCGTGGAGTCATAGGAGAATGAGTCTAAAATGCTTTTCAGGAGAACAATGAACCAGCCTCATTTCAAGACACCACTTCCTTCATTATTCATTAACCATTCTTATCTAGAGCATAAAGGAACATTTTAAGAGCAGGTTTTGGTTTTTTTTTTCCATTTCAGTTTTTTTTTTTTTTTTTTTCCCCAGTTTGAAAGTTCCGAGTTCTCTGATGCAGACAAGCATTACCTATAGGAACATAATATTTGTCTTTTTATGTTAGCCATTTGTATACTTTGCCAGAAGCAACACACACTCCATTGGAGAAAAGGTACGAGGTGCTACAGGATCTTTGACCATTTGGTACAGTCATTAAAATCTGAGATTTGACTTTCCTTCTTTGGACCATGTAAAATATCACAAATGCCATAATCACGCATAGAACAGATCTTTTTTTTCCTTCACCTAATGAATATATTTAGCATTCTGATTAGTATATAATAACAAAATTGATAGTTAAACACCTTTGAATTTAATGGCATGTACAAATTCCCCAGGGAAATCTAAGTACCATTTAACAGAGGGGGGATTTAACTCCTTTTTGTAATTCAAGATAGCAATTCTATTTTTGACAGGCATGAAACTTTCTCAAAATTGTTACATTTGAAAAGTATTATTCTTTAGCATTTAAGTTTTGTTTTCTTAGATCAAGATCTTGATTGTCTTTAATAAGAAATCACTCAACCCCCAAAACACATTATACTATTAAAACTTTTCATATTTCTGCATGCATTGCATATTTAATCACACTCTCTACCAGCCTGCAGACATAAATAATGGCTTACCAAATGGAGACAGGACCGTACTTCATACATTGTCAAACTGGAAAATGTGTTGAATGACAAATAAGTCCCTCTTTGCTTCTTTAGACAGTAGATTCATAAAGATTATTGCTAAAAACATTTTATGATGAAGACTATCCAAAGACGAACAAAACCCTTAACATTTGAAAACATTTTCTTCTGTATAACTGTGAGGTTATACATTATATACATTATACATTATATATCTCATAGTGCTTGGGCGATTAACAGGAGACAGAGAAGAATCGGGCCCAGCCATGTAACTAGTATCCACACACATGGGAAAAGTGTGCTATTTGCATTTGTATTTATGTATATCTCTGGATCCCTGCATTAATCTATACAGTTATACACATTCATGTGTTGATTGTGTTTGGGCATCTGGGACCGATCCCCACTGTGAGGGGGTCAGTGGCCTGCGAAGGCTATTCCCCCACTGGGCTGATACAAATTGGGACCTCCCATTAACAATACTGTTACCTGGGATATTTTCTTATTTTTGGGTTGTTACGGCTTTCCCCAAAGCAGCCTCATTTCTAACGATAGCAGCATGTGAGGCGAGCCCATGTTTCCCAGCGAATAACAGACACTGCATTTTCTGAAGCTGTGCTTTGCTGTTGCATTGCATCCCACTCATCACACTTGTTTGGGGGGTCTTCATTATGTCTCGGACCTGTAGGTGCTATGTATGATGACTGTTAGGATCTAGGGGCTGACAGTTCACTTGGGAGGATGAGGGCTACCCATTATGACACACGTGGAAAATTGGAGACCATGTAAATTGTCCAGGGAGTGTGGTGTGGCCTCCTTCAGAAACTAACCAATGGCTTTGGAAATGTGTGAATGCTTGGTACACTGGCTGGTTCTGGGGTGAGACAACCTGGACTTGCCCCTGCCTGGCCCCTCGCTGGTTGCATGTGACTCTGGGGAAGTGACTTCACCTCTCTTCTTCACTCTCATCTGGTGCTGATGATTGAATGGGTCAATGCATCTGAAGGCCTCCAGCTGTACCAGGCAGACAGCAAGCCTCCTCTCAGCCAAGTTTCCTTATCCTCCTCCTCTGAAGTCCCATAGCTGCTTGTCTGGGTTTTCCTTACACTATCTGTGTTTCCACTTCTAGTTACTGGCATCCATGTTCTATGTGACATTCTAAGAACTACTGTGCCAACATTTACTGAGCCCCAATTAATGCCAGGTCCCAGGCAAGGTGTTTTACACAGCTTCCTCCTTAATCCCCACAGTCACACCAGGAAGTGGTGGTGGGATCCTTCTTTGACCTAGGAAGGCCTGAGGACACAGAAGCAAGTCACACAGTGTGGACAGATGGTAGGTAGTGAGGCAAACAGGTTAAGGGATTGTCACCTCTGCATTTTCAGGTGAGTCAGGGGCTCAGTAACTTTGCACTGAAAGCCCTAATTGAGTCTTTTGTCTTCTCCGTCCCCCTATGGAGTGTGTTCTCATAAACCCTGACAAGCCATTACTGTTCATACTAGTCTTGCCAATTCAGAGAACATTCTCAATTCTCCTCTCTCTTTTTTTTCTAAACAAAATAAAGTCACTTTATTTCTACATTACTGAAATAATCATAATAGAGAGGGTGAGTAGAGGAAAAGAGAGATCATATAGTCCAGTGGAAAGAGGAGAGCCTTGGCATTCTGGCTGGGTGACTTTGATAAATCACTTGACCTCTCAGACTCTCCATTTTCTTAACTGTAAAGAGAAAGAAAAAAAGGGACGACAACAATAATATTTACATTACCATATAGTTGTGGGGACTAAGTAAGATACAAGGTGAACATTGCTCATGCCTAACAGTCTAAGTACATTCTCTAGTCATCACGTTGAATTGAATTCCAGCTAATGAAAAATGTTAGCTATTTGACAAAACCCCAGTAACTTAAAGTTTAAACTCTTCTGCAAGGAAAACAGTGTAGCCTCCTCAGGTAGTAGAAGGCTCTGCTAATAGGCCAGGATTCATGTAGTTCCGCCTCATGACCATGAGTTGGGTTATCTGCCATTTGCTACAAATGCCTTATCAACCAGCCTCAAGATATTCCTTCCCCTCCACCATTAATGTACAAAATTTACTTTTAAAAGTACAAAGATATTTAAATTATTTTATAAATAAAAGGAGGAAAAAGTCTGGGCAGCTTGCCAAAGATAGCAGATCTGAAATTAGCTAGAAATGTTTCCTTCTCTTTATTAAATTCCTACTCTATTTTTCTGACGTGTTCATATCAACTTGTCTCTTCATAAAAATTTGAATATTCTGTATGACAGAGGATTGATAAAAGCCAAAGAAATATAAGGAATCATGAATAAACTTCAACCAAGTTTTCTTCATTCCTGTCTGATAAGGATAAATTACTGCAGCCAGAGTTACAAAAGCATTTTGACAGGCTAAGTCCCAAATGAGCAGTGTGCTCAGATTCCCCCCATGAGCTCAGGCCCTCCCCGGTGTACCCAGGTTGCAAGCTGACAGTGCTGGCCCAAGAAGGAAAATGGAGCCAGAGTGTAAATTTCAAAGCTCTCCCTGTCAATGGCCTCCTCTCTTAACCCAGCCTATGGAATGTTCCTGAGAGCAGTGTTATGAAGATCCTCTCATGGGGTCAGAATCCAGCTACATGCATGTTACTTACTCTGTGCTTAGTTATCTTGGAGGAGGAGGTATAGTGTTTGAATGTGTCAGCACTTAGTGAAATGTTCATAGTAATTAATAATCTGAGTTAATTCAACTGCCTGCTTAGGGTCTCTCAAACAGAGTTGAATCTAAGATGCATCCAACTACTAGGGTAGTTAAACGGACCAAGGTGCTTTTATGCACAGGACAACCAACCTTTGGAGCAATGGGGAAGGAATGCATTATCATTGCCAATTTAGAAGAGTCAATGCACAGTAAAATGGCACATCAGTGTTAGGCAGTTAGGGTCTATATCGTGTTTATAACCTTAAAAGTGGTACAACAAAATGCTGCCTCTCAGAGCACAAGGTAATTTCAAAGATAAAGTTAAAATACTGGTGCATCTTATTGGCACAATGAAAAGAATATGAAATCAGGGCTGCGTAAGGGCAAAAACAACCTCATTGGATTCAAAGTTCCCATTATCCTGCAATGGGGTTACCAAGATGGGCACATCTGAGCTGCAGGACCTGGTACAGGGTACTGGAGCTCTTTCTTCTTTCGTGAAATGGTGGTGCTGGTTGGTATGTTGTGTTTCTTCTTGTAGGGCTAAATAAGATAGTACAAGTAAGGCAATCATAGGTTCTTATGTAAAATAAATTATAAACAGATGATAAGTGCCTGTTTCTCTTGGATGCACCTTATTATTGAACTTCCCTCACTCTCCTGTGAGGGTTTATAAAACAATAAAATCTTTATACTATATGTATCTGATATAACCTGCAAGTAACACTTTTTTATCAGGGGTCATTGAAATCTTTGGCCTTTTTATTTTGTTTTAAAGATTCTATTTATTGATTCATGAGAGGCACACAGAGAGAGACTGAGACCTAGGCAGAGGGAGAAACCCAATGTAGGACTTGATCTCAGGACCCTGGGATCATGATCTGAGTCAAAGGTAGATGCTCAACCACTGAACCACCCAGTTGCCCCTTGACCTCCTTAAATTAAAAAACGTATTAATAAATTCTAATTCTCTGAGGCTTAAAAGCATGATTTCTAAATGTAGAGCTTGGATGAATCTTAAGTTCTGGTCTAAGTTGCCATTGAGAGCTTTGGCATGAAGGATGGAAGGGATCCAACTGGGCTGAGGGACATGGTGGTGACTGTGAATGAGGGAAGGCCACATGTGAAGTCTGGAGGATGATTCTTGCCAGTAATGGGCTCTGTGGCAAAGAAGAGAGGGCTGCTACCATGCCTCACATGTCTTCACATTATTCTGTAATCTTATGATACAAAATAGAAAAAGGTAACAATATTCAAAAAAAACCACAAGCGAAGTACACGGAAAGGAAATGACTACAATAGACAGCTTTTTGCGGAGGTGAGGAAAAGAAGAAATAAAGAATAAAATTTCCGGGATCCCTGGGTGGCGCAGCGGTTTGGCGCCTGCCTTTGGCCCAGGGCGCGATCCTGGAGACCCGGGATCGAATCCCACGTCGGGCTCCCGGTGCATGGAGCCTGCTTCTCCCTCTGCCTGTGTCTCTGCGCCTCTCTCTCTCTCTCTCTGTGTAACTATCATAAATAAATAAAAATTTAAAAAAAAAAAAAAAAAAAAAAAAGAATAAAATTTCCCTGGGCAGTCTATCCAAATGTTGAGAAAAATAGGTTACTGATGAGAAAATATTAAATATCAATTGGAAGGCAATTGTTACTCTGTTTTTGTTACAATGTTACTCTGAATTGTGGATCACCAAAGGGTTTCCTCAGGCTCCTCCATGACAACTGTATGATGCATAAAATAGTGGATTCTCCTTGTTGTGATAAATGCCTCCATGAATATAGGGCTACACTCTGCCTGGGAAGGATGAATCTTGCCCAACGGGCTCTTGGTCCAAGTTGTGAAGAAATGCCACGTAGGCATAACATAGATGAGAGAGTGATGAGGGATATGTCCACATGAGGGCAAACAAATGTCTTGACGAGGAATAAACCTGGTTATGGGTCCTTCACCTTGAGAATGTTGAAAGGGTGTTGAAGACAGCAATCCTGTTGACGGTTATCAGGGAGTTTCATTTCAAACCCTCCCTACTCTGCATCATATAGAAGTACAGAGGTGAGAACAACTCTCGCACATACTGTATAATTTGGAAATCCCTTCTTCTTACATCTTTTGCGACTTCATGTGTCAGTGGAAATATCACAGAATAACAATACCAAAAATACATATTTTCCTAAAACAGCAAGATGTTTGAGACACAAAAGTCTTCAAATACCTGCAACTTGTCGCTCTGCATTCCATTTTCCTATTTGTAGACAAATCTCGAATTTCTGCAGTCCTAAGTGTCATTGCTTTTTTGGTTGTATTCTTTATCAGATGATTCTTATCTTGGAGCTTCATGGAATCAGAATCAGACTCCAAGTTTTCCTCTTTGTGTTACATTCCTATCTATAGGCCTTGAGTCTTAGAACAATTAGACAGTATCAGGCATCTACTCTCTGTAGGATTATCATATAATCTATCATTCAAACCAACCAGTTTTGAAAGTGAAGCTGTTAACTAACTATCATTAGGCCTAAAACAAGGACAGTCCTGAGGAAACTGAAATTTAGATTCCCAGATCTCTATGTGAGACACGTGCATGATAATGGTGTGGATGCAACAATTATACGGGAACAGTTCCTGCCCTCAAGTGTCTAGTAAAACAAATGAGGTACAGACTCACAGAGTCATGCAACACTTTAAAGCCTGGAACTAACTATAATGGACATGTTTATTTTATTTTTTTTATTTGTGAGAGACACAGAATGAGAGGCAGAGACACAGGCAAAGGGAGAAGCGGAGGGAGGGCTTTCCACAGGGAGCCTTGATGCAGGACTCGATCCCAGGACCCTGAGATCATGCCCTGAGTAGAAGGCAGATACTCAACCACTGAGCCACCCAGGTGTCCCTATAATGGACTTATAAAATGACATGAAGAACCAGGTAAATTACCCAACAGAGGTAGTGTTAAACAAAATCTCAGGAAATGATTCATTATTGGGAGGGAGGAGTGGGGAGGATGTTTTTGGAGTGAAGGAGTTTCATGGAGTGTGTATTAACCTGAACTGAATCACTACCATCCACTCTGGATGCTCAACCCCAAAACCTGGGATTCATCTTGGTTCACCTTTTCCCCTCACTCCAAACATCCGTTATGAACAAGTCTTAACTGAATTGCCTAGAAAAGATATTCCTATCCCACTCACATAGTTTCTTTCTTCGGTGCTCCGCACCATGGTCCACAGTGCTGTCTTCTATTTGGATTAGAGTCATGGTATCAGAGTTGGTGTCTTCTCCTGATTCTCATCCCTCCATAATACACTCAACACAATGTAGAGTCAATATGGTCTTTCTGGCATGCATTAGGTCAGCCACATCTCAGGGACTCCCCACTGCACCCAGGGTAAAAAAGAAAATGAGTTCCATATTTCTTAACATGGTATTCAGGGCCCTTGTGTGACTGCTGACCTGGCTTCATGCTATTCTGACCCTAACTGGGCTAAGTCACATTGGTTTTCTGTTACCCATCTCTCACCCAGTAACCTTCGCACCACTGGGGACACCCTTCCCACAGGTCCTCACATTCGGTTCTCAGCTCAAATGTCACTTCTTCCCTGAAACGCTGGTCTAAAGTGGCACTGCCCCCGCCTCTTGCTCCTCATCACATTGCCAGTTTTTATCAAATGAGTTAACACTGTAAAATGTACATGGTAAGAGATGAATAAAACAGTAGCATCGTTACTGTCTGAAATTTTTAGGTTACTTAACTCGTTGATTATTTGCCTCCTATGGCCTTTCACTCCGTGAGATGTAGAGATTTTGGCCTGTGTAATAGCTGCCATATCCCGCACATCTAGAAGGGATGTCACAGGAGGTGCTCACTTGGTAGTTGTTGAGTGAATACATATGTTTTCAGTTAAAGAAGTTCTCAAGAAATTGAAGACTCTTATCTTAGTATAACAGGGATTCCACAGAAGCAGGTGGAAGAGTTTTGTATGTGTACATGTACACGTCTACAGACACGCACCCACATGCTAATTAATAAACTCCCTAACTGTATAAATATGCTAATCATTATTAGCATCATGATAAAATATATTTTATATTTTATCTTGGCCTTTCTCTCTTGCCCCTTCCTCCCTACCTTCAGTCCTGGGAACCTCAAATTAGTAAAGCACTGATTCAGGACCATCCCAAGAGAGCATGTAGAAATGCTTGAGACACCAGGGAGACTGATGTATAAGCCATATTAAGTGGCTTATACATCATAGTATAAGTATTACTTATACATATGTATAATACATATGTATTACTTATACATAGTAATAATAATACTATTATTAATTTACATTTATGTAGCTCCTTCATTTAAGAGGAGCCTAAACTAAGAACATGTTTTGTTCCTAGCTCAGATGCCTTAGATGATGTCAGGCCATAGCATGCTCTAATCCAGCAGATAGGAAAAATTAGGAACCAAGGGAGTGACATAAAATTATTGTTCTGGGGAACCTGGGTAGCTTAGTTGGTTAAATGTCCAACTCCTGATTTTACCTCAATTCATGATCTTGGGGCTGTGAGATCGAGCACTGTTTCAGACTTCACACTGGGCATGGAGTCTGCCTAAGATTCCCTCTCTTTCCCTCTCTCCCTCCCTGCCTCTACTCCCCTGCTCACACTCTAAATTAATAAATAAATAAATAAATAAATAAATAAATAAATAAATAAATAAATAAAAATATTCCTCCCACCCCAAGGTATCTGATTATATTACCCAAAATGATAAAATCTGGGAATGTATAGATAATATATCATTAAAATGAAAGCTATGTGTTTGATTGGACTTACAACATACTTTTGAAGTTATAAACATAAAAATAAAAGTATCTAGTAAAATGGCTTTGAAAACCAAAAGTGGGGATCCCTGGGTGGCGCAGCGGTTTGGCGCCTGCCTTTGGCCCAGGGCACGATCCTGGAGACCCGGGATCGAATCCCACATCAGGCTCCCGGTGCATGGAGCCTGTTTCTCCCTCTGCCTATGTCTCTGCCTCTCTCTCTCTCTCTCTGTGACTATCATGAATAAATAAAAATTAAAAAAAAAAAAAGAAAACCAAAAGTGTAACTCCTTTCAGATATTTAAATAATCCAAGAGGTGTTTAGGAAATACTTTAAATGACCTAATTTTGAAAAATGACTATAAAAACTTCAGGTTAAAAAGTTTTGATGCAATGGGATGCCTGGGTGGCTCAGCCAATTAGGCATCTGACTATTGGTCATGAGTTCAAGTTCCACTTCAAAAAACAAGTTTTGATGCAGTCTGGTAGATTGGCAAAAATTGCCTAAACTAGTTACAAAATGAATAGAAAAGGTCAAAAAGACTTTGGAAACTTTTCTTTTTCTTTCCCATTTCTGCCTCCAGAAATCCAGTTAGGAAAGAATGATTGTTGTGGAGTGAAATTAGCCCTCATTCTGGGGTAATTAGAAATACCGAAGGTATAACTGAAAGAGTCTGGCAAATCACTGAGCTTATCTGGGCTTAACACCAAATGTATTCTTATGTTCTTTTTGGTTATAACATCCTGCAACCATAGGTAACAATTTGGAAAATTATCATATGGATTTATATCTTACAGAATTGTTTATAAAATTTGGATCCTATCTATTCCTATCTAAGGATAGGAATATCCTATTTGAGGTTGTTTATGGACTTTCTGTTAACTTGGTTCTTATTTCATTCTTAATATCCATGGATTAGTAATTAAATATCCAAAATAACTACTTAATATCATTTCATTCAATTTAGAAGTTGAACATAGCTTGCATATCTTAAAGAGATGCTGGGAAATCAGCTCCCAGGCTTAATTTCTTTGAACATTCTGCATGATATGACCTTAATGAGTGGCACTCCATGATTCTTGTTCCCATTTTTGACTCTTTGTCTCCACACAAAGCTGGATATGTCCTAATAAATGACTTGACACTTAATGTAACAAAGCAGCTCATGTGTCATAGATACATTTTTGGAGGAATATTCACAATTTTATCTCAAAGGGATGGTTAAGGAGTTGGGAATATCAAATACTTTATATATATACTATACTATATATATAGTATATTAAAACATATATTTATATTTAGTTCTAATGAGCAAATATTGAGGTTTTGTTCCTTGCCCAGAACTATTATAAATGCCAAGGAATTAACTTCTCATAGATGAGTTATTACCTAGCTAACTAGATCTAGATTAGATCTTCTTCACTTTAGTGCTTTTGACATTTCGAGCTGAATGAATCTTTGTTGGGGAAGAGGATACTGTCCTTTGCATTGTAGAATGTTATTATCAGCCCTGACTTTGACTCACTAGATGCCAGTAGAACCCTAAACCTTCTAGTCATAGCAACTAAAAAATCTCCAAGACATTGCCAAATGTCTCCTGAAGGGAAAATACTTCTGAGAACCATACTATAAGTAGGTAACTTCTGTAAAAGTGGAATGGTCAGGGAATAGGGATTTGCATAGGCTCTCTCTTAATAGGATACTGGAGAAGCAAACGGGGATTCTAATTTATTTGTAGCGTTGTTCCTTATGGAACAATCATAGAAGTGAAGATTTGAGCTGGAAATTCTGTGTATCACTAGGCAAAATCCTTCATTTTGCAAATCATTGGTCATTCTCAGAGATTTTTCAGGATTGCGTATGTTTATAGAGCTACCAAAGGCAGGACTAGACCAACCTCTCTTGTCTCTTTGGGTTCTTCCCATCAGATTTCATTGCTTCTGGATAAAGGAGGCATTGATATTGACAGCACAGTGTTAAGAACTATGACCTTCACCGTTTTCCTTGGGTAACCATTTTGACAAACACCACTTATGCCAGTTTCCATGATATAGTCAACTGCAGAATGAGGCCAGGTGGACTGCCTGTCATGTATAATTCTCTCTACGCCACTGAGCACACTTTCAGCTCACTCTTCTCTATTTCTTGTCATTCCAATAACCAGGGCATGATTTATATTTTTCTCAACAAATGGCTGAGTGAAAGCCAACTTTGAGCAACATTCAATGATACTTAAGTAAATCCAAATTATCCCTCTTTGGCAAGCCTCTAAAAACCCAACAATAAATATGTTCACACTTTTGAATGTATCTTTGTCAAACACCTTCATAATTTTAAATACTGGTAATAGTAGCAGTAGCAGTGAACATTTTTATTAAGCATCTACTAGCTTCAAGGCAGAATGCTGCCCTTATATAAAAAAAATGTGGGAATCAATGAGACACATACTAAAGAGACAATACATACATAAATCAAACTAAGGCAATAGTGAGAAGGTGACCTTACCATGATACTGTCAGTAGAGCACTAAGAATGTGGAAAAGAGAAGAGGAAATGAAAAGCAAGCATTAATCAAGAGAACACTATACACAAGGCACCATGCTAGGTCCGATACGAACACTGTAGTGTAGTCCTGTAATCTGAAATGGGCATTACTTCTTACATTTATAAGAAATTGTAGAGGGAACTATGCAAGCAAAGGCACATATGAAGGGAGGCAAAAATAAACAAATGAAACTATTCAATGTCATCACATCATAAAATGAGTTAAGGGGGGAAGTGCCACCTAAGGTGGAGGTACCTTGGACAATTCCTGGCAAAGACTCAAATCTCGCTAAACATCACTTGAGTGGATATAGATGAAAGATGGAATGTTAGGCTGAGGCCAGTTCATAGAGACCCTTGAATATGAAGCAAGGCATTTGAGCTTGATTTGTTCATCTGTGAGAATAGATGGGGGATTTGTAACCAAAGGAGATGTGGATGTGTAACCAAAGGAGTCATACAGTTTGCCATTATTCTCCTGAGTCACTCTGTGGATTTCAGAGGTGGTTGGGGAGTTATGCCATAAAATTAAAGCATGAATGAGGTACATTGGGAAGGCCCAAGGTGGGCACAAGCATCACCTTCATGCAGAGAAAGGAGAGGGTATGTTTACTTGGTACAAAGAATATCATGGTGAGAAAGAAGAAGAGAGGGTATGTGTTCCCATGTTGTATGCTCCACTGGGTCTAGAAAGAGAGGTTCATTCTTGAGCCATGGTCCGTCTCAAAGTGAAGCTCACGGATGGACAGCATCAGCATTACCTGAGAACTTGTTAAAAAGGTAGAGTCTTGGGCCCCACTCCGTATTTTCTGAAACTCTTTTCTGCTAGACCCAAGTATCTGTCTGTCTTTTAATAGGACCTCCAGGGATCCCTGGGTGGCGCAGCGGTTTGGCGCCTGCCTTTGGCCCGGGGCGCGATCCTGGAGACCCAGGATCGAATCCCACATCGGGCTCCCGGTGCATGGAGCCTGCTTCTCCCTCTGCCTGTGTCTCTGCCTCTCTCTCTCTCTGTAACTATCATAAATAAATAAAAAAATTAAAAAAAAAATAGGACCTCCAGATGATTCTGTTGCATACTCAAGGTTGAGAACCACTGTTCTAGAGTAACTTAATTTGAAAGAAAGAAAGACTCTTCCTTTTCCCTGTATGGACAAAAAGAAAATTTAGGCCTCCCACCCTTAGAAAAAGAGGGTTTGGGGGAATCATTGCCTTAAAAACATATACAGGGAATTACCAGAGAATTCAAACTAGTAGTTTAAGATACAAACTGATGATAGCTAGTAAAACGAATTAATTCCACTCTTCCCTAGGACCTGTGAGAAGACAAAATAGTCTATTTGGAAACCTTATTTAAATCCATAAAAAGGAATAAATTAAAGTAGATCACACTTCTTTGATTTCAAAATATGAATTCATTAAACTTGAGAAAATTTATGATAGGGTCTGTGGAGACAAACAGTTAGGATAAAGTTTTATAACCAGAAGGAATTATAGCAAAACCAAAGTCCAGTTCAAAGATACCGTCTGGAACACCAAAATCCCATTATCATTGTAGCTCAAGCCTGTGACTTCAGCTGAAGTGGTTGCAGGGGAGTTAAACTGAAAAGTAATTGAACTTGGATATTATATATTCTCCTTTTTTTTCTACTCGAAGATGACTTGATCATCTTCCATTGTAGTTTAGAATGATCACCTTCGGCTCAGCCATGTCAGCATTTAATCAGTGCTGAACAATACATAACTTCCAATGGAGGCTCATCTGTAGCATAATCCTTTATGTAATTGTGCATTTTATGAATTCGGTCCTTAAATTATTAAACTAGAGTAAGTTTAATGAGAAAAAACCCACATATTCTCAATGTGTGAGAATTCTCAATTCTCAATATTTACAGGTATATATATGTGTGTGTGTGTACACACATATATATCTACAGTAGGAAAAATAGTATAAAATTAAAGTAGAACTAGATATTTCTGATTTTATTTATATATTCCCATTCTGCTGCAAGTATTGCCATTGAAGTATCTAGATATTTCTAATGATCCCTCCAGCTACATGTCCAAGATATTAAAGTAAATAACTACTCTTGTCCCAAACTGAGAGTGACCCATTTAAAACAGTCACTGTTCAACACTTTCAAAGGAACTGCTTAAAATGGGCCATCCTGTATTAAACCATGAAATAAACTTCCAAGGGAATTTGGAAGACATCCAAGAGGTTGTGTAATTTGACAGTGAAAAGGAAAAAAGACTACAAAATACATTATAGGGAATAATGCTTCTCTGAAGAAAAAAATGAAAACTGGGAAATATTTTACAAAGCAATTAAATATAGAAATATTTTTCGGAAAAGAAGTGTCTTTCATTGTCCAAGATGCATGGTCTGTTGGTCCTCAGATCTCTGTCATCATTTGATCGTGATTGTGTTTATTTTCAATGATTCTTTGGATCTCCTTGATAAACACCAACAATAGCTTCGAACTGGAGCTAGGACCCATGGTAGAGGACACATACTGCAAAAGCAGAGGAATACAAATAAGTCTCTACAAGGCCTATTTCTTTGTGCCTTGGAAAGAAATTCACAGGACTATGCTACTAAGGAAACAGGCCCTTTAAAAGGCATTTGTAAACTCAGTTTTGATAAATCAAGTCATGCTTTTCAATTAACTTACTTTATAATATCAAAATTGTCTACCAGGATTAAGAAATAAGTTTCCCAAGTAATCTAATTCATATTGTCACATCTTCCAGTGAAATGTGGGCCATCTATTAGACGTGGGAAAGTATCCACCGGGTAAAGTGTCAGTTGGATGTTGAAATCTCTTACCATATCTGTCCACACAGCGTCCAGTACATTTCCCTCTCTTTGACAGGTTGCCCTTAAAATGTTAACCCTCATAGTTCCCAAACATTTTACATTTTAATTTCCAAAATTCACCAAGTTCCTCCAACCTTATAATAGTTGACCTTTCAAGATTCATTTATGAATAAAATACATAAGATCCAAAGGATTTGGTAATGCTGCTTACATTAATGTGTGTTTTCTGAATCTGAACAGCATCTGCTTGGACTTGGAAAACATTTGTCAAATACATCTATAGATTTATATGTTTTGCATATGGACTTCTAGACTGTTATAGAAACTCCAGAAGGCCCTAATTCCAATGTGGGTTTTACTGCCTCTGTGTGTGGGACAGTGAGGGCTATTTAACATGATGCCAAAACAGTCTCGGAGGCTGAGGTCACATTCTTCCACTTCCCCTACCATATTACCTCCCTGATGGACGTTGTGGAGACTTGAAATCCAAAAGAGATTAAGAGACATAGCCAGTGCTTCTCAAACTTTATTGTGTGTGCAAATCATCGAGAGCTTGTTCAGATGTAGATTCTGATTCAGCACATCTGGAGTGGAGTTGGAGAGGCGAGGCCTCTGCTCCTCGTTTAGAGCACAATTTGAAGAGCAAGAAGACCTATATTGTCAAGCCAAAGTGCTGCTCAGCGAGCAAAAATGCGTTGGGCGGGGGCCCAAGATGAGCATGTTTCAAACCCCCCCCAGGTGATTTTAGTGTGCAGCCACGGTTGAAAACCACAAAGCTACAGTTTTTGTGTGTTCCCTGAAAGGTGACAATCGCCAAACCTGCAAGTTCTTAAGAGAAGACACCCAAATATCATCCCATGAGTGAGAAACTCTAGAGGACAACATAATGAAAAAGGAGAAAACTCTATAGACAATTTTCAACTTTATATATTAAAAAAGTGCTTTGTGTAAAGTAGAACTGTCTATGCCTCAAAGAGGCTGGTTTAGGTTAAAGTGATCTTTTTGTCCCCAAGAAACAGTTTGAAGCAAGAGGACTGTTCACCAGAAAAGGATAAACAAGATGCTTGGATTAATTCATTCAGCAAACGTGTACTTGGTGTTTCCGGCACTATATTAGGCATGGGCCCTGCAATGATATCTTGGCCCTTGCCTCTTGTATCAGATAGAGACATACAATTATGACCATTGCCTTGAAGGAAGTATAGATGAATCACATAAAGAACATAGGATGGGTTGCTTATGCGCCTGCTGGCAGTATTCAAGAATGATTTTCAAGACACTTTCAAAGCTGAGGTTTGCAGTATTTGAGGGAATGAAACCCAGTTGAATAAGCAGGGTAGGCTTTTGAGGCAGGGGGAACAGCATGATCAAAGAAAGGTACAGAGGTCAGAGTGGCATGTTTAGGAAACAGGTGAAGAGTGTAAAAATTTAAAGTGCCCAAGGGAAGATAAGGCCAGCCATATGGGTGGGAATCCCATCATGAAGACCTGTGCCATGTTCAGATCATATATGTGCATTATGTGTAAAAAATGGGAAGTGATCACCTCCAGATTCCCCACCAATGCAATCACTATCCAGTACCACCATGAGGGTTTTTTTAAGGTCATGTAATCATCTCATGTTGACAAATTATGCTTCCCCTTCCCAATTTATAAGTTCCTATCTTTCTGTGGATGTGGAGATACTGGGCCTAGCTGAGACCCAGTGAACTGGATTCATATTACCTCTACAAGCTTCCCATGTGAAAAACTGAGAATCTAGCTTGTGCCCTCCAGAAATTGTGTCTGTTTTATTCTAAGGTGTTATTGATTACACTAACCTGAAGTAGTCCAATGGTCTATTCAAGAATATCATTGAAGCTGGGGAAGGGGTTAGAGCATGAGGAGGGTCCAATTTGGTCTCTTGTCCTCAACTTTCTTCTGTGAAACCTTTGGGCCTAAAAACCACATTCCCGACATTCTTTTAATGAATTCACTGCATCTTTTATGACATTTTAGTTGAAGCCCATAATTACGAATTCTATAATGGGGAGAATATTAAGCATTATCACCCACGAACACCTCAGCATAAATATATAGACCAAATTAGCAAGTCTTTAAACTGAGAAGGCCCTAGGAGACCAGGAGGTCAAACATGTATGATTTGATATATATTTCCAGTATTTGGGACATTTCCACAGGGACCATGGCAAAGTGGAAGACCTCAGCAAGAATGAAGCCATTGAGTTTCTGGGAAGTAGATGGGCAGAGGAAATACCAGGGAATTTCCTGGAGTGGGGGTATCTGAGATGCAAGGAGGTCTGTGGAGAAATCAGAGGAAAGACATCTCGGTTCACCAGTCTCTCCCCTCTTGGGTTCCAGCAGCTTATTCCTAATTGCCTCTGTAAAGGATCTATAGGCCTTGAACATCGGAATATGATTATAGAAAGAGACTTTGGTTTTCATTGCTGCAGACTGAAAGAATTTCATGATATCTAAGACAATCACAAACAGTGTCTCCAGAACAGCCAAAAACTGTGGGGGTTTTTTCCATAATCTCATGCCAGGAGAGAAAGGGACATAAGCAAATATTTTTATATTTTGAAAGGGATGTTTTATTTTATACCATCTTGAAGGAAAGAAAGCAAACAAGCCTGGCTAATGCCTTTTAAAAAGAGAGAATATGTTTTTCCTTGCTAACGACAAAGATCTCACTGAGATGGAGAGAGGAAAAAAATGTAGCATTTATAAAAATGTTGATGTAGATATAATTAGATCCATTTTAGGACCAAAAGTTTTATGCAGAAACTGACAGAAGGATACACAATAATTATAGTTTCCTGACAAGCTGAATAGAGTTTTCTTTTTTTATCTTATGGTTTTAGAAAACCAAACTGTAAATAAATATGTAGTTTGACAGATTGTAATTGCTATCAGCAAGGCGTCTTTTCATTTAATCAGATGGTGTTATTAAAATGGGGTTACAATTAAACATTTTATAATGTGACGTAGAACTCCATTAAAATTCTTCGGCAAACAGCAATTTACATCTGATGCTTAAGCATCCCTTCTATTTGCAGAAATGTTATTGGCTGTGACCTTCCACGGGATGGGTCTCTGTTGCTATTCTCTGTGTTTTCTTCTTACTTTGATAAATGATATTGAGCAGCCGCTTGCTTTTCCTCCTTGCACAACGAAGGTATTGGCTTTGCATCTTCTTCTTGGATTGCCGTGACCCCTTCCAGTACACGTGGTGGACCAAACAGAAGGTTTGAAAAAGCATGTTTACTTGTCAGGAAATTTCATTTTCTCTGTTTATATAAAAGTCATCCCCATCAACTTCAAATTAACATTGAACTTACAGTTAAATTTGTTTCGGGGAGAGATTAATAGGAAGCTTTTGCAAAGGGTAAATATCAGTTAATATTTTCGATTCCCCAGAAAAGTACATCCTTAAACAAAGAAGGAAAAGGTGTGAAATTGAATTTGACAGTAATTAAAAGGAAAATGGCCTCAAAATGCTGGCAGGGCAAAATTGTGAGAGATGCTTTACTGTTCCTGCTCAGAGGCTTTGGCATGATTGTGACAAAACATCGCCCAACCTTCATAAAGAACATTCAGAAATGTGACTAAACATTGCCATAGGATCAAAATCGGATGATTGGATAATGGAACATAATGGAAAGGGGAATCCAAATTGTAACTCCACATTTCTGACAGTACGAAGGGATAATGCAAGCTGTGGTACATGTCGTGAACTTGCACCAAGCAGTCACTGAACATCTGTCCCCACATAAAGCAGGGACGATTCGTGGGTTGATTTAGAGAACTAGTAGCAAACTCAGCGAAGCCTGTAGGAGACCTTCTTGGCCAAATAAATGTTGACTGGAAAACACCCCCACCTGGACATCTTACCCAGCCAAGAAGACAGATTTTACTGATAATGACCATTGTCACTCTCTGCAGCACAGTGTTGGAGGTATTTTGAATTTCCAAAAAGAACAAGAAAAAAAAAATCAAACTATCTCTAGTAAACTGCAATTAAAGATTTTTTTTCCCCAGGGGTGCCTGGGTGGCTGAGTCGGTTAAGCGTCTCTCCTCAGCTCAGGTCATGATCCCAGGGTCCTGGGATCGAGCCCTTCATGGGGCTCCTTGCTCAGTGGAGAGTCTACTTCTCCCTCTCCCGCTACCTGCTCCTCCCCTTGTTTGTGCTCACTCTCTCTCTCTCTCCATCAAATAAATAAAATTTAAAAAAATTTTCCCCAAAGGAGGACATCTTTCAAATTTACGAAAGTTTCAAATGCGAAACCTTGCCTATGTAAGTGAGATCTTAAAAGAAAACTTTTCAGAAAAGTAGTCATTTGACTAATAAATATAATTGTTCCCCTGGGGGAGTGAAATAAAATAATTTCAAATTACTCAATGACCGATGATCTTTGAGGGTAATATAGACATTTGATCTCTCTTCTGCTGCCTGACTTCTAGCCACTTGATTGGCTTACTGTTTATCACCAGGCACCAGTTTAACAGGGGGAGAAGGATCTGAAAGTCTCACCTGTCAATTCTCTTTGAGCTGTGAAGGGGCTCTCCAGTCAACTCCTCCCTCATGGTGCAGATGGGGAAGCCCCAGTTCTGGTGGGGGTTACATGGTTGTACAATTAATACATGGAAAACCAAGAATAAGGACCAGAGGCTGACTCTGAGCCTTGCTAACTTCCCTAATAAGGTGTTCTCTCTGTTCATTCAGATTTGGTTATTTTCTTTTTCTTCATTCATCGATAAATATTTCTTGAGCTCCAGAATGGCAGGCACGTTGAAATCATAATGAACTTGTGGAAATTCTGAGTATAAGTCATGATCTCCCAATGCAGTGTGGGGACAGAAAAAGTAACTGGTAGTGTCATTACCATGGTTAGGCTACTGCTGCCACTGCCTAGCCTAAGAGTTTAAGAAAAAAGGAAGGGATCCTTGGTTGGAGTGTAGCTATGATCTATGAGCCTGCCAGGAATCCCTGTGGTAGAGCAGATCCTTTCATCTGACTAGAATGCCAGCAAGTTTTCCAGGGATTGCCAGAGCTCAACCACGGGTGGAAATGGTGCTCCCATCCCTGATCGGCTGTGGAAATCGAGTGAAATAATAAACGTAAAAGTTCTGGAAAACCTCTAAATAATATTACATCAAATATTTATCATGCCCCCTACTTAGAACCAGGCTCTGAGCTTTAGCGGCACATACTTCAATAAACAAAATATGTGTACATATATATGTATATATATAGTCTCTACAATCATGATGTTTACAATCTAACAAGACAGTTATGAAGTACACATACCAAAAAATTCATACATTTGACAAGGTAAAAGCATTTTGTAAGTTGTTGTGTAGAATTTTATGCATCCAGGATTTGAGCATCTTTCTTAGCATCATTCAAATTGGTGTTTGGGGGTATTTTTCTCGCTGGGACACACCATACATCCCTTTATAAAACATGCCCTGAGCCATGTTTCCTAAATATATAATCTTCCTTAAATTACTAAAATAAAGTTTTGGTATTACTTGTCTGGTACCTTTTATACTGGTTGCTTGCCCCACCTCTCTAAGCAAAACTAAGAAAATCCCATTTTTATTAGAAATATATATGGCAGCATCTGGGTGGCTCAGTGGTTAAGCGTCTACCTTCAGCTCAGGTCATGATCCTCAGGGTCCTGGGATCGAGTACCACCAGGCTCCCCACAGGGAGACTGCTTCTCCCTCTGCCTATGTCTCTGCCTGTCTCTCTGTGTCTCTCATGAATAAATAAATAAAATCTTAAAAAAAAAAAAATATATATATATATAGCAACATAGTGAACAAGAGCCCTTGGTAATCGGGCCAGAGTCCAGAGTTACTAGTGGAGATGGATCTGATATCATATATTTGTGTGACTTTGGGCCATCCATTAATCAAATATCTAAAGTCCACACAGTAGGCCCTGCATCTATTGTAGCTCATTAGCAATTCAATTTTCTCCCATGAAGGAAGGATGCAAGACTGGGTGATCCCTGAGGTCGCATCCTGTTCAGAAATTCTGCATTTACCCCATACCCCAATTTAGTGAGACTTTTAGTAATGTAAATATTAGCCAATATTCAAAAAGATCCCTTATTAAACTTGGAAAGCAAAGATGAATATTCCTGGAATTGATGGAAAACCCATCTGAGTCCAATTCTAAATACCATTGGGGGCTAAGATGCAGCAGCTGTTTAGCAGTGCGGAGAAAAGCTATATCTGAATTTTGGATTAGAAGTGAAAAATACCTTATCCAGTTGAAACTACACAGGGAATTTAGATAGGATGTAATTACGCAGTTGGAATTTGTCCAGGAGCTTTCGACTAACTTGCTTCCTTCTACAGAAGTACATGTACCATGGGATCTTTAATGATGGCATATGATCAAGACCCTCCATTTTAACACCCCATCTAAAACGAGGGTCCACTACACATTTGTAATATAGAAAGTTCCCCTAGCACCCATCTTGGCACATTGGCTTAATCCTACGATGCAACAGTACCGGTTCCTACAAAATCATGTCTTCCCTTGGGGTCTCTAGCCTCACCTAACTCTATAGTCCTTTATTTCTGTGATCAGTGCCTGGATAGACCATAGAGTTCTCTTTGTGCAGGCCGTGCTTTCCAAGAAAGGTTAAGCTTCATTTCAGAGACATATTTTTTTCAAAAGGTAAACAGAATTATTTTTTTTTTAATTGAGGACAGCTACTTCCATCTCCGAGCTTCAGGCTGGGCCTCCCACCAGCAGTTAGTGAGAGCAGAGGGTAGTACAAAGTCGTTTTAAAGCTTTGTCACAGGGGTGACACTCACCAAAAACTAGGAGACCTGGCAGTTTTCTAAGCAAGGGCACACTGAGTAGAGTTCGTGAAAAGATGGTTGGGGTTTCAAACACTAACAAAGGATATTCTGCATTATTTGGGGGCATCACGATGGAATGAGGAAGAAACAAAGAGCCACATTTCACATTTCATGAGGTGGTAGATGTAATTCACACAGCTATTGAGAGAAAAAAGAGTTTAAGTAATCCAGATGATCAAAGGACAGAAAGATTTATAACCCCTTTTTGACAAAATAGCCTGTTCAACTAGCTTATCTTTCCAGACAAGTTCCCTAATGCAAAAGGAAACCTAAAGTGATACCCAGCCTCTAGATGTGGGGAAGCCTCCAGACTAGACGTTGTCTTCTCGGCCTGAGCTTGTGTCCCAAACTTGGTGCTTCTCCCACCAAACACGGATTTTGCAGAGACTCTGATTTACTAAGTCAGGGTGAGCAAACCGATTCTCTTGCAGAAAACCCCTACCAAAACCTCTTACTAGGTAGGAACCACTGGTTTGGATCAACATGTAGATGATAGATTAAATTATTCTTTTTTCATTCATGCATGAAGACAGAGGAATGGTTGTTCTTTTTCAGTCCAGATATTGATGGTGACCAGTAAGTAAGAGCAATAAGGAAGAGCTAGAAGTGGAATCTGTCAGGAAAAGACTGTTATTTTTACATGGAAAGGAATATATCCCCCATGTGAAGGAAAAAAGAGGGGGAAAAAAAGCACACTGATTCTGGTGATTATTGCCCTGACTTTAGACTCAAGATCTGTTTTTTTAAATGCAATAAGATGAATCTATTATAAAAATATAGAGATGAGTTACCAGTACTGAAAACAATAATATCATGATTAGAAAATAGTGTTCTGTACAATAAATATAACTACGTTAATATATAACACCTTTTCCATTTGACAATGCAAAAAATGTCCATGGTATACTCTCAATCCTGTTCAATCACCCTTGGTCACATGAATAATGCTAGCATATGTATACCTGTTTATCAGGTTGGCCTGGATTGTTTTAAAGCTTCCAGTGTATTCTATCTATTATATTTTTACATTTCAACTTGTTTGTACCACATATTTATAAACCACTCTGATCAAGCTCGAACCAACTTGATTACTTTTGATTTGTGCTGTAAGATTTCTTCATTCTTACTGGAAATTTCAAGACATTTTACTCTAAACCTATTCTTTCTTTCTTTAGATTTATTTACTACCTTTAGAAGTAGAAAAGTCCAATTTCAATCATGTTTGAAATAACTCATTTTAGACAAGTACGTGCTGCTCTGCTTACAAAACATATATGAGTGGAATATGCAATTACTACAACTCAGTTTCCTGCCACAGAAACATTTTAGCATTATAGCATTACAGAAATAGAATGACATGCATAATGAAAGATTTCAAGATTCACCCAAGGCATTTATTCTCTTCACCTTAATGTTCTCAGCAGTAGCAGAGTATCCATTAAAAGGTACTATGAATTATGGTTGCCTAGCAACTGGAAGGAGCTTGTAACAGCACCAAAGAATGAAATGGCTGGTTGATAAAATGAATTTTCTCTGAGCATTAGCCTGTTGAAACTGCCTTTTCTTGTGGAACATAAAGTGCATTTATTTGTCTCATGCATTTTTTATTAGAAAATTATTTGAGTTCCAGGGACTTGAATCGTTTTGCTACAGGAGATATTTGATTTTAATGTGTTGTACTAAAATAAGTAATAAAAGACACTTTCTTCAAAGCAAAGTCACCAAACAATCCTATGTGGATTTTTGAAGGAAGAAATAAAATATTTGATAAGCTATTCCATTACTGGTTTCTAATTAAGAATGGCTGTAGATAGAATTCAAAATTCTACTGATGCTGTGAAAGATATAAGGTTAAAATAGTGGATTCTTCAGTATACGAACTGTAGAAACATTCTGTTGACAGTGAAATGCAAGAGAAGAATGGATATTTTAAATCTTACTCTTGGCTATTTCTTTATAAAAATAGATTTCAATAAAGGCCTACATATTTACCCAAAACTCTACCAAGTACACATTATCTTTGATTTAAATTAATTTTACTGTTTTGAACATCTTCATCCGAGTGTACTGTCCTTTCGGAGAAATTCATATATTTCACTGTCATTGCTGGCTTTCCTCATTTATAACGATTAAATTATGGTCTATGTAGTCTTGCCTTGTAGATCTCTTGCCCCAAGAAATACACTCAGATGACATGAATAGATGCTGTCAGTAGCGACTAAAGGTATATATTTAAAATTGTTACATTGTGTGAACATTTTTTCAATGTAAAGTAAGTCAAATCTTCTGTATAGGTTCGTTGAAACTGTAAACAACCAAAAATTGAGAAATCGGTTATAGACAGCTTAAAGCAAAAATTATTAAAATGAGAGTTCATCTACTCAATTTTGATTTTCTTCTGGCTACTCATTTTTTACATTTCTATATGATCATTGTGTATAGATCTAGAATAATTCATATACCGTATTTGTCTTACTGAGCAAAATACAGTATCAAGTCTTCATTTACTCATGTATGTATGGAAATTATATCACTAAATGTCAAGCATTACATTTTTAATAGCCATTTTGTATGATATATTGCTTCTGACTGTTCAGTACATGATTCATTTTTATGATAACGTAATCTCTGGTTGAAAAAAGAGTCATGTTGGGCCAATGTTTATTCCACTGGGTGAATAGTAGAATACTTCTTTGTCCTTAAGTATCTATTCAATTCAAGCCTGGCCCAGAGCAAGATAGTTCCAAGAGGGAGGGTCAAATGGAAATGTTATTGATCACTGTAAATGGAAAGAATTTTATACAGAATAATTACCCATATAGTTAGCAACAAAAGGACCATCTCTAAAAATGACCGTCTTGGCACAATCTTTATAGTCCAGCTAAAAAAGATCATTGGAAATATATTTGTTGAAACCTATCAGCATAAGCAAAGGAGTTTGTAATTTTGATCAATAGTACTCACTGACTCTTTTCTCTCGAGCCTGAGTTTTCCAAGTGAGACCTTGAGATCTTGACTTCAGAATGAGTGTTTAGCGTATCTTTTATTATACGTTTAGCTAAAATTAGGATAGTAGTATTTTCTCCTTGTGAATTCCATAAGTGACCCAGTTTTCTCATTTTCAAGATGGAGGAGTTTGCATTGGGCACTCTTATCACAATTGTGTGTGGGACTCAGGTACCGTGCCGCCTGAACAAGTCTCCAAGCACTTATCAAGAGATTGAATTTTTATCTTTTTAAAAGACGGGTGTCTAAAACCCAGATTCTGGCCAAAAAAAAGAAAGAAAAGAAAAAGAAGAGTGTCTACCTACATTGATCGTTTAGTGGTTTTCCTAAAATGATTGTGTGGAAGGACTGGTTTTCCCTGGTTGAGAACAAGAAGCTTATACTCTTGTTAACCAATTGGTGGGAGGTAGGAAAATGAAGGTGAGAAATGATGGTGTTAGCCTGTACCTTACAACTCTTTACCACTCACAAAGAACGTTCCTTCCCATGATCTTGTTAGATTCTCACACAGCCCCTGTGATACCAGCAGGACAGGAGCTACATTCGAAAAGGCAGAGTCTACTGCAAACCAGACCTGGAGTGACAAGACCAGTGTTTAGGTCAGGGCTGCCCCCTGACAATGTCTCATGAGCCACACAACACTGGGTCTTTCAGAGCCTTGATTTGCTTGAAAGGGAGTGATGCTGCCTTCCTCAGAGAGTTGAATGTGTGAAAGCACCTAGCGTGTAATAAATACTAAATAAATGAGAATAGAACCTGAATCTCAATAAGCAACTTGCAACACACAAGATGCAACTGACTTCTCAAGGTTAACCAGCTACAGAGACAGGGATTGGGGTTGAACATCTCTGAACTTTGCTGGGTGTGTTAGCGGGTTCCACCCCTATGGTCCACATGAAGAAGCTGGCTTGGGAGGGTAAAGGACGACCTGGACCCAAGCAAAGGTGTGAGCACCCATGATTCTGTCATCACTGGCATGAGCCCAAAAAACACCTTCATTCTCCTGTACCAGAAGCCTTTCTCTTGGGCCACTACTTGCACCTCCTGAAAATTGTTGGCATGATGCTCAGCTACTAGATGGAAAGAATTCACACTTAGAAATAATGTATGAGTTGCTTTCCAAAATCAGAAGTTTGGAAAGCAATAAATTTTGCTCTGAATTTTAATAAATTAATAGCTGTACTACCAGAGTTAATTATAACTTATTAGGACTAAAATACATGTTTTTCAGTAAAGCTAAGGATAAAAGAATACAGCATTAGGAGGTGAGAGCCTCACTTTAAGGGTGTACATGAAGAATCAAACATATGAATAAATCAGATATTAATCACTGCTAATATTTTGCAAAGGTGTAAATTAAAATTCCGGAGAAAGCTTGGCTGATTTGACTAACAATGAGTTCAATACAGCGGAATCCCACTTGAACATAAAACTATTACACTCATAATAATCCTATGTAGTTATTGAGAGAGCCAAATTGAAACTCTTTCTGATATTTACATAGAATTATGAGGTACAGTCTGTATGTGTTTACCATGTGCTTACTAGCTACAGGACTTTTAATGGAGAAAGGTACCTGAAAATATTTTTACGTCTGCATCAGATCCATTCTCAAACTGCTGTGATACTGCTATAGGTTAGGACCCTATATTAGGTTATCTTGAGAGTATGAGAAATAAATATTAAATTCAAAATAAATGTTTGAACACAAAATCTTTAATTCAAAAATGTCTCCTCCGTCGAAGCAATCGGGAGCTAGCCAATCTTTTGACGGATTGCCAAGCCACTGGTAGAATAAAAAAAAAATTGTAGAAATATCCAGGGTAAGAGGGCAAACAGGACTTATCATTCATGAAAATTGCATTCATGGTTCAACCACGATTGTTACTGACTCATGTATGTAGGATGTGTTAAAAAAAAAAAAAAAGACTTCTATTTAAATGAAATCCCACTTCTACAGCCATCTATGAAAAAGTGGCAGCATCTAACATTTTAGTCTTGGAATGACTATAGCCTCATGAATATTCCATCACTGACAGTTGCCAGGATCTTCAAATAAGCAACAACAGAAGGTCAAAAAGAAGCAGAGCACATATTACTGAGTTTTAGTTGACGTTACAGTCTGATTTCAAGTGATGGATTTTTCCATACAATGGGTTCTTCTCATGCCTGTGGCTGACGTGCATTCCTGCTATACAGCTTACGCCCTTTGGAGTGTTTCCTAAAGCCACTGTCCACACAGAGTATCGTTTCCCTGACATGCTAATTAATTCTATGGTGTCCAGGAATTCTACTCCTTGATTCCTGAACTCTGCCACCCAGATAGAAACGTCACAGCAAGGATAAGTCGAATGTCAATTCAAAATAAACACGTCTACAAGAGTGTGATATAAGTGATGATTAGTGAAAATGGTGATTACAATCTAGGAGAAGCAGGACGACTTCATGTAGTTGAATTTCGCTTCTAGAACATTCTGTCTCCAGAAAGATGTTTTATAACCTCGGATATAAATGCCCTGACTTTGCAATCCCTCAGTGATACTAGAAGACTGCTAACAATTATTAGGAATATGTTTTATAAATGTCTCCAGGGTATAAGAATCACAAAATTGCAATTATAGTGTAGGGAGGGAAATGTAACAATATGATAAATAAAAGGCCAAATATCTTATTTCCCTTTTTGCTACTTGAGACAATACAAGTCCCATTTGTAATTCAGCAATGTGAATTGCAGTAATAAATCCCAGCGTTTCTTTGTGTGTGATGCAGAAGAGTGAGTAAGCAAGTAATGGGTTTCTTGCCTATTCTTACACAAGTTGTCATGTGGTCCATGCTGGGTAATATTACTAAGCCCAGACTATTATGCAGACAGAAGTACTGAAATGGCAGGAGTAAAGGTTAAAAAGGATTTTTTTTTAATGTTGGGATAAGAGGATATAATGAAGGCCAGCTCAAAGAACGTGATGCCCATTACCAGAGGCTCAGCTACAGAGCCACCGACCCCGTGGTTGCCATGTTGATTGTGTCCCACTAGCCCCTGAGCCTACTTATGAGCAGGCCATGGCCTGACTGGTCCTCCTGTATCGTGCCAGAAAGGTTCTTCCCAACATTTGACATAACCAAATACAAGAAGCAAAGACATTTAGTGAATCAAACTTAGATAAATTTCAGAATTCTTAGAATCTCACTAATAATGTCCCCTCTCAAAAAAAAAAAAAGGAATAAAAAAGAAGGAATAGAAAAATCTAACACTTATTTAATGTTCCTTCCAATCTCTTTTGAGGATAATCTAGATATATAACAAATCACTCTTTACCAGTCACCTGCTATGGGCCGGGGTCTGCACTGGAAGCTTTTATAGATGCATTATGGTACTTCATCTTTACGGCATCCGTCTTGAGGTAGATACTGTAATGCTTATTTCTGAAGACAGAGAAACTAGGCTCAAAGGACTTAAGTAAAGCAAGGATTTAAAACCCATCTGCCTCTCCGGTGGTCTTTCCAGAACAATCCCAACCATAACAATTTGCTGTGTTATGAAGAAAAAGTGAAATTGTGACCTCTTCCCATCTCCAATGATTGCCTGTGACTGTGGCCCATGGAGTAAAGTGGATTCTCATTTTCAAGTTGGGTAGAATTCAGTCAAATCAGGTTTTGGTTTCAAGTAGACACACAAAGAACCCAAGGCTTTAACTGCTAGACTGCATAGCCAGGCTTGATAGGAGCCGAACCCTAAGGACTACTCACTGAATCTCTAGTGTACTGTGGGACTTCGACCTCTCCCAGGTTCTTTCCTAGTCTTCTGTAACTTTCTGCATGCTTGATTTTGGTATTCTTTTTAATATTTATACAAAAATATACAGCATAATATTTCATATACGTACACATCTATTTATGCAAAAATAAGCATACGCATAAAGAACTATATAATCTTTTTGTTTATGGAGATAAACAAAAAGACTCTCTGACTCTTTTTTTAAGTTTCCAACGATCAATCATATTTTTAAAATAGAAGGAAGATTCATCAACTAGAATTGAATAAGATTGCAAGTAATTGGAGCCTGGAAATAATGAAAATTGTTAACAATAAACTTATTAGGAAAGATAAATGATTAGTAAATCAGCCAATATTACTAATTCTTTTAAGAATGCATCACTATATAAAAAGTGTTGTTCCTTTAGGTCATTCTTTTACTCTTTGAATTAATATCAATAAAAAGGGATACACCCCAGATGTGAAGCAGAGCACCTATGTTTAAAGTTCGGCTCAACTTCTTTCTCCCCTTAGATGATACTTACCTTCACACAACTTTTATTTACTAATCTGCAAATTGGGAATAATAGAACCTCCTCACTGAGCTGTTTTGAGAACTAAATTCCACAATGTGTCTAAAGTACTTGCACAGATGACTATGGTACTATGTAGCATAGTGAAGGTTCCCTGAATCCGTATGTGACTGATTGGCTTGTCGTATAGTAAAGTTCTCGGCTATCAAAGAAATTTTGAATTATGATCATCGTACTACTCTTTCAAAGCACATAAATGCAATTTTGTAAGGTTTTTAACACAACTAAAAACAAAGGAGGCATTCTGGCAAATTGAGTTTTCAATAAAGCTAAAAGAGCAATCCATTTTACTCTAGCAAAGATGATTTTTCTAGCTAAAAAGTGATCTTTATTCTTATCTTACATAAAAATAGTGCATCTAGTTTGTAAAAGGAAACTGAATGTTTTCCCATCTGCTAACTAGGATAGCCCTCATTTTTACCTGTTGACTAAGAAGCAGGACATATTTTGAATTTGCTGCTTCATGCATTCATACTAAAAAAAAAAAGTATAAATTCCTATAACTTTTACATTTTCACTTTAAACAGTTTTAAGATAGAGTCCAATGTTCAGTTGTCTCTTGAAGTGTTTGAAAGCTTTTGTTACTTTCTGCCAAGTAAAACAGACTTAGTCTTATGAAGATAATAATTGCATTGGATGTGTGGCAAATTAAAGAAGGAATTTATATAAACATGCACTAAAAATATTATGTGGTGGATTTTAAAATTATATTTTCTGTTTTGAAAAGATCTTGAAAAGGCTATTTCTAGGAAGGATGATGCATTTCTTAAGCACCACTGCAATAGTGAATGGGCAATATTGACAATGGGCTCTAATTTCAGGAGATAGATCAAGATAGATAATATGAGGGGTGTCTGGGTGGCTCAGGTCATGATCCTAGAATCCTGGTTTTGAGCTGTGTCAGGCTCTACCCTCTCCCACTGCTCTACCCCACTCGCACTCTTTTTCTCTCAAATAAGTAAATAAATTTTAAAAAAAAAGAAAGGTAATGCCTTTGGAGGGAAAAAAGAAACATTTTCTTCTAGCCAGCCTAGATGAGAATGAAATTGTTGAGAACTCAGTTTTTCCCAGCTGTGTGTGTGTGTGTGTGTGTGTGTGTACACGCGCACGCGTGTAATTTGAGCCAATTTGAAGGATAAGTCGTGATTCCTATGTAAAATTATAACTTTACAAAATTACCATAGACACAAAGCAGTTAGATTTCTGGGTTAAGTAGCAATCGGAACAAAATAAAGCAATATAGAAGAGTAATATAATGACAATTTATTTGCACTTATAATTTTATTTGACCTGAAGCATATGGTGTTGGACCAACAAATTCATCTGCTTCTAGTTATCTCTAAGACTAGGTAATTACATAGTTTTGTAACATTTTATATTATTGTTGATTACATCTTTGCTATTGTGATCTTTAGTCCCACTGTCCTGAGCAACAGGGAGCCTCATTTTATAGCTAAGTCAATCAGGGGACTGGGAGATGAGGTGACTTGCCCAAGGTCATACAGAATTAATGCAGAAATGAGGCTAAAAACTACAAGAAGCTGATTCCCAGTACAGTACTTCTCCCAAGAGAGAAGGAGCAAAACAGTCCATACATTTAGCCAGAAACTGACATGTGCAGCCTGCATCCAAATCAAATTCAATTGGCATATTTTGCATATCTCCCCGTTAGCTCAGTACTTTAAATCCTGCAAAGCACAGTTCTTGTGGCCATGCGATGCCTTTACGGGAGCCCAAAGCCAAATGCATTCCTTTTTCATCTGTTTTAGATACAGTATAGGTAACGTCCTTCATGCAACTCTAATCCAAATGGATTTCAATCTACTATCAGGGCAGTTGAAGTTTATGTTTGTTCATTTTAACCATTCAATGCCCACTAGAAAAATTCAGCAGACTAAGAGCCACCAGGAAAAGCAGTTCCATTTTAAGAGCAGAGAAAAGGAATGTCTCATGTTAATCTCTCTCTCTCTCTCTCTCTCTCTCTCTCTCTCTCTCTCATCTCCTTACATCTGCATCATTCAGAACTTTATACATCCTGGGACTGAATCCATCATTGTGTAGATGCCTTTGTGCTAAGGCATTTCCTAAAATGTAGACACTGAACTCCAGAATGTTAGACCGTATGATGGCTTTCAGCAAGGTGCATCTCTGATATGTAGAAAGTGGAACAAAGCAATTATAACAACAGCAAATTGTGGAAATCTCTGAAAAGCTTGTTCAGTAGGCTCTTTAGAAACATTACCCACCCAGGAATGGTGCTGCTTTTTTCCCTCGCTGCACCCTATCTGTCCCATTGTCTGATTCTTTCTATGGCCCGCTGTGCATATGAATGCTTTGGAATTGGTCCTGGGTGGCAGCAACTGGGTGATCGCATGAAAGGATCACATGTGTGGATACAGATGATAGATAGCCGCAGCTCTCTGTGGAACACTCTTTGCCAAAAGCACAGAGCCTCGACCCTTCGTGTGGCCAAGTCTGCTAGAGCAGGAGAGCACAAGGCAAATCTCACAGGCAGAAAGTCAAGCTGCTCCTGTAGTTAAAATTCAGGCCCTCAAGACTCTGTAAGGTCCCAGCTTCTTATCTCAGTTCAGCAGTGGAGCTTCACTTCATGAAGTCATCATCACTAAGAAAAACTCTTCCAACTTCCTTCTTTCCTGTTGTTCCTGTCATCTGGTGGACTCTGTTTTTACTACTCTCTTTCCTATGTGGGCAGTAGGGTGGAGTGATCAGGACTGAGGGTAGCAGACTACTTGGGCGGGAACCCCCTCACCTGCCACCACTGTGCAAGGCGGGCAAGTTTCCACAGCTCCCCTTGCCTCAGTTTTCTCAAAATTACTACTACTCAGGAGGCATCTGGGTGGCTCAGTGGTTGAGCATCTGCCTTTGGCTCAGAGTGTGATCCCGGGATTCTGGGATCGAGTACCCCATTGGGCTCCCTGCATGGAGCCTGCTCCTCCCTCTGCCTCTGTCTCTGCCTCTGTGTGTGTGTTTCTCATGAATAAATAAATAAAATCCAAAAAAAAAAAATTACTACTACTCAGGACTGAATGTAAAGAGTATGCAGCCTGACATCTTATTCCTCTTATCCTTCCATTTGGCTTCTGAGGAAGAAGCCTCTCTCTCTTGACTTACTTCCTTTTTTTAAGATTAATTTCTAAATGTCAGTTTCATTTCTATATGTCAGTTACATCTCAGGAAAGCCAGTGGGAAAAACAGAGTGTCTGACTGTATGCTCATCCCTCCAGTAATCCTCTTTGTTTTTAAGTATTGAATCTCTCACTTGGAGGGCTGACCTCCTTCTACCTACAAACGCATCTCCCATTTTCTTGAAAGTCGATTAATGACTTTTCCTAAAGATTGCCGTTTACTCAAGTATTTGCCCCATCTCTCGCCCCATTCTTCACCATCCTATTGTCTCAAAGGTGCTCCGTACTTCTCCTTCTGTAAACCACTAGAGACCTTTGATCTCATTTGTCTCCAGTCCTGACCTCGGTTTCCTTGCCAGTAAAATGCAAGGAAGGGAAAAGTGGAAGGGTTCCTTCAAGAGAACAAACACATTGATCTCTTAGGTCTTGTCAAGTTTGGCTGTGATTCTGTGACTCGCTGAGTTGCCAGTCCCGTCTCCCTTGCTAGTTAGTCTTAAGTGTGAACGCCCCCCAAGGTCTGTCTGCATTCCTGTGATCTCAACCAGCCCCACAGTTTCCACACAATCTTATTTAGGGGACTGACACATCTGTGTCTCCTACGCGACTCTCATTTTCAACCTCTAATTCCATGACTTCAGATGCCTTGTGAATGCCCCTCTAGGGTTTTCTGCTAGCACCTCAAGTTTACCAATTTTCTCACTACACCTAGCTCCTCCTCCTAACTTCGTTCTTCTCTTGGTTACCGAGATTGGAAACCTTGCTATCATCGTTTTCCTCCTCACAGGTGTGCAAAGCCCATTTCTATCTCTGCAGTTTCTCTCACATTATTACCTCCTGCAAATTCCAAGTACCAGCACCCCCAATGTAGGGCACTTAGAACTATTCCAGGCAAGAGAAAGTGAGAGAGTCTCTTGTTTGGGGTAATTCTTTTAAAAAAAAATATTTATTTCTTCATGAGAGACACAGAGAAAGGCAGAGACATAGGCAGAGGGAGAAGCAGGCTCCCTGTGGGGATCCCAATTCGGGACTTGATCTCGGGACCGCAGGATCACATTTTGAGACAAAGGCAGACACTCAGCCACTGAGCCATGCAGGTGCCCTGTTTGGAGTAATTTTTAAAGTAATTCTTAAGGTCTTCAAGGTAGATCTTCTCCTTCCATTCCTTATGATCAAATTAACAGAATAATTCTTTTAAGACATAGTTTTATTGTTTCATTTCAATGCTCAGAAATCTATGATGGATTCCCCATTAAATAAAAGACACACTCCTTGGGCAGAGCTGCCATTACATGGTATGTACTTTTTATAGCAAGGTGGCCCTATCCTCCCTACAGTTATGTGAATGGTGGCCCTGTCTTCCCTGTGGTCCTATATCAACCCACTCCCTATTATTTCTCAGCTTGTTCCCTATGTATCCAAAAAATCCAACACTGCTCCTTTATGAATACTTTCCTTACTTTTCTGCCCACCTGAAATTAATTTTACTTGGGATGTTCAACTTTCTTGAACTCTGCTTGCTAAAATTCTATTCATCCTTCAAAATTCAGTTCAAAATGCTCTCACATGAACGTTGTCTATTTCCTACTTCTATATTCTCATAACATAGTGGACCCCTAAGATGGCTTTCTACTTAATTGTTAATGTGCGTTTTAGAATCTCTACTATTATGTACAAACTCTGTGAATATGACTAGATTCCTCCTTGAATTTTTCCCAGTGTAGGGTGTCAACCATATTTTGTACTCCATACAGGAAAACTTTGCAAACCACATCTTTGTACATGATGGTTCTCTTATATATTGAACAAATTGGTGTATTATCAAATATATCTTATTTTAAATAAAGTCCCCCAAAATTATTATCAAAATTATGGACATAAAATGTTTTATAAAATGTACAAGATAATTATACCTCACTTCTCTGATTTTCTACTAACATAATTTTTTAAAAATATTTTTCTATTTTCACACCCAACCTTTGGTGAATAATACATATCCATCTGGGAAAGTGTGAGTCATATGTCATAACATATATAGCCTCCAAGCTTTTTAAATTGGAAGACTTGTTTTTTTTTTTTTAATGTTGTTAAGAGATCATTTTAGTCATAGTCTGAATTTTGAACTCTTGGCAACTAATAAGTACCTTTAGTTGATTTGGAAAAACACACTTAACAATATTAATTAAAGTGAACATAAGACATCCAAGCATTGACATTTTCCTGTGACAGTTCTTTTGAATACAGCAATTCACTTCTTATCCATGACTGCCATTAGATAAGCTCCCTCTTAAAGAGTAAAATCTTATTTCAAAATATCTACAAGACATCTTCTGTCACTGAAAGATTTTTTTTCATAGTATAAATTGTCTCTCTCTTTTTTTATTGCTGTTAACTTTCTTTTAAATGTAATTCTTTGAATTAGTAATACAGTCAACATGATTTAATACCAGGAAGTATCCCCTTCTTATCCTTCGGCTTCCCATTTCTGCCCTACCACAGGTAACTACTGACTTTGTTTTTCTGTTCTCCTCCTTCAGAGCTTATAGATTCTTATTCTCTCTACTTCTTTTTTTCTCATTACAAAAGAGGACTCTGCTCTCTTATCACTTGGAGATCTTCCATATGAGTACTTCATTCTTTTGTATCTTGGCATAATGTTCCATTGTGTAGATGCTTCATAATTCAATTAACAAATCTATGGAAAGGTATTTTGTTTCCTTTTTTTGCAACTGCAAGTAATGTTGCAGGAAAGAGCCTTGCATGAGTACTTTGTATGAATGCAAGTGTACTGGAATTTCTGGATTTAAAAAAATGGATATGTATGTGTCATTTTCATAAATATGCCAAATTGTGTTTTATATGTGTTGTACCAATTTACATCCATTTTCTAGATGTGGAAGTATGTACGTCCCTTTGTTTTATCAAGGTTTTGTTTTTCAGTCAATCTGATTAAATGAAAAAAAAGTAAGTATATTTTTTCACATAATTAAATGCCATTCATATTTCCTTTTTTGTGTTAGAATTTATCCTGATGTGGGCTAGGAGGAGGTGTGGATACAATTTAGTTTTCTTAAATTGGCTCACCAGTTATTTCAACATCATATATTGATTGAACAACTCATCTTTAATTCAGTGGCTTGAGATGCCCCTCCTATTACCCAGTAAATGTGTGGAGTTGAGTCAATTTCCAGAGTTTTTATTAAAGTCTTTCTTATCTTGCACTAATAGTCTATTGTGATTTTTCAAGTGTTTTAATATTTTAGTATCTATTACTGTTCATCTTTGTCATTGTTCTTCCTTGCTATTTCTGTTAATTTTTCTAATTTGTACTATAGGGTAAGTTGTCCAATCCCATAAAACAAAAAATTCCTAATAGTCTTTTTATATTTAGAAACTAACTTATAGAAACGAGAGTCCTTTTCTTTGAGAACATTGCATGTATTTCCATTTCTTCAAGTCTTCTTTTGTGACCTGTACTAGTGTTTTAAAGTTTTACTCTTATATATCTTGCACATTTCTTACTAAACTTACTACTATTTCCAGGTATATTTCATGCTGCTACTGTGAGTAGGTTTTCTTCTACTGTCTATCTGATTGGATACTTTTCTAAAACAAAATATCAGAACCTATGAAATACAGCTAATGCTGTGTTCATAGGAAAATTCTTAGCCATAAATACTTAAATAGTAAGTACATAAAATGTGTTAAGATGAAATAAATAAGTTAGATTTAACATATAGGTAGATTAGAAAAGGAAAAAAAATGAATCTATGGAAAGCAAAAGAAAGGTGTTTATAAAGAGAAAAAATAGCAAGTTAGGAAACAAAAAGAAGAACTGGAAAATAAAATAAAAATCTCAGCTTTTTTTTTTTTTTTTTAATTTTTATTTATTTATGATAGTTACAGAGAGGGAGAGAGAGAGAGCTAGAGGCAGAGACATAGGCAGAGGGAGAAGCAGGCTCCATGCACCGGGAGCCCGACGTGGGATTCGATCCCGGGTCTCCAGGATCGCGCCCTGGGCCAAAGGCAGGCGCTAAACCGCTGCACCACCCAGGGATCCTCAGCTTTTGTAAAGATAATAAAATAGACTAGTTCAAGAAAAGAGTAGAGCACAAAATATGTAATAAACACAGAATCCTATAGAGAATCATTAAGACATTGCTTTGTTCATTTCTTTGTAAATAAGTTAGAAAAATCGGGAAAAATATAATTTATGAAAAACTGATCACAGGAAAAGATAGAAAATCAAAATAGATTGATATCAAAAGAAGAAAATGAGAAAGTTGCCCCCTTCCCCAATAAAAATAGCAATAAGACTAAGTGATTTTAGAGGAGAATTCTAACCAATATTTAAAGCTATTAAAATCTGTTCCAAAGCATCAAGGGAGACAAAGGACAATTGCAACTCTTTTTGTATGAAGTGATTACAATATTGATAACAAAACCTGACAGAAATCGCACATACACACATGCACAAAACAAAACAGAATTAGAGACCAATCTCACTAATAAATATCAAGACAAAAGTGTAACTAAAATATTAAACAGAAATCAGGACTATGAATGTATCTGACCAAGTGAGGTTTATTCCAGGAATGGAAGAGTGACACAATATTAGCAAATGCATTAATTTCACATAAGTTACATGATAAGTCCATGGCAGTATTTTACAAAATTCAACACCCAGTCTTGATTTTTACAACTTGATAAAATAGGATTTGATGGATACTTTCCCAATGAGATGGGAGGCATTTATCTCAGGATAAAAATCATGCTCATGTTAATAGGGGAGTCACCAGAATCAGTTCCATTACAGTAAAAAAAACGAGATAAGGTCATCCCCATAACAACTACTTTTAACACATTGAAAGTACTAACCAATATGACTGAACAAAAGGCATATTAAAGACATAAACTGAGGCACCTGGGTGGCTCAGTGGTTGAGCGTCTGCCTTTAGCTCAGGTCATGATCCCAGGATCCTGGGATAGAGTCCCGCACCAGGTTCCCTACTTCTCCCTCTGCCTATATCTCTGTCTCTCTTTCTGTGTCTCTCATGAATAAATTAATAAAATCTAAAAAAAAAAAAAAAAAAGACATAAACTTTGGAGAAAAACAAGATAAAACTGCCCTCGCTTGCAGATGATTTCATTGTATACTTGGGAAACCCAAGAAAATCTCTTTTAAACCTACAACAAACAGTAGGGGGATTCAAATACAAATGTAATGTAAATAAATTCTTTTCCTATGTAATTGTCACTCTTAACATTTATCTGAAAAATGTTTTTATTGTCCTGTCAGTAGAGCATCAAAACTAATTACTTTTAACTGCCAAATTTGGGGATCTTTATTTGACCACAGGGGGATTTCTGGGATCTCTTTGTCATTAATCTTGACTTCCTACTTTTCACCTAGGAAGAAGGCCACTTCAGACACATATATGCACAGTCCACATGTCCTGATTGTAGCTCACCAAATAGGACATTGCATTTTCCCTATGTGGCTGTGGTGTCAATACTTTCAATTACTATCATTTACGGCAGGATATAGTGGATTTAGGAAACAGTTTGATAAAATAACTAGAATTAGTTGTGTTTTTTAATTAAACTAATGGCACTCATGTCTGCCATAGCTTTCCTTAATACCTGGTACTTTTGTGAATGAGAGTGTTAAGGACATGAGCTGTGTGTGGGTGACAGGCTAAGGATTCCAGCATCACATTCATTGAAGGCTTTGGAGTCCATTTGAGAATATCCAGATGAAAGCATACCTGGGCAAGAAGGTTGCTCTCTCCTGGACTCTCATAGGGTCCATCTCTATTTCAGCCTTGGCAATAGCAAATAATCTGTAGGATGAAGTTTGGGACAGTCATCACAGATAAATGGTGATGCATATACCAGTGTGTGAAAACACTGAAACCTGATAACACAGTTATATTTAAGGTCTCCATCTCAAGAGTATGTTGTAGATAAAGTCATGATTTAATATCCCTAAAAAAAATACAGATTTTTACGAATGTTCTATTCTAGATCATCACTTTTATTGAAGTTTTAGGATATATGTGCATTAATGTAGTAGCAGCCAAACCGTACTGGGTCTATATTAGAAGGTCTCATTGAACCATAGACCTTGGGGATTAAATGCTGGAATTAACTTCTGAAAACCCACACAGCAAATGCACCAGATTATCCTGTAGTACTTCAGGGCAGGATGGCTCTCAGTAACCATGGACTTGAGCCGTCTTTGTCATAAAGTTACAATAAGTCCTGGAAACAGCCAAGGACAGGTGATAAATGAGTCTGAATTGAAAATCATTTGGGGGTGATATTTGTCATTTTTTTCACTAACACAATAAAACTCTTTAGGTAGCCAAATAAATTGTTATTCCCATCTGAACAGCCTCATTTGGTGAGAACAAGTTCAATAGCCACAGTGACTAGAGACAGCTGATACAGCAAGAGGTGGAATTTCACAGTTTGTTTGCAAATAAACACATTTGTATCAGTTGTTCAGCAGAAGGAGCAACAGGTAGGTTCCAATACGACTACTGTAATCAAAGAAAATGATTTGTTAAGTGACTTATTTAAAATGGGTAGTCAGGGGATCCCTGGGTGGCGCAGCGGTTTAGCGCCTGCCTTTGGCCCAGGGCGCGATCCTGGAGACCCGGGATCAAATCCCACGTCGGGCTCCTGGTGCATGGAGCCTGCTTCTCCCTCTGCCTGTGTCTTTGCCTATCTCTCTCTCTCTCTGTGTGACTATCGAAAATAAATTAAAAAATAAAAAATAAAATGGGTAGTCATAGCCATGCAATTACTCTTTTCGCTGTTTCTCAATAAACGTAGGAACAATGGAGGATATACTAACTTATTTCATTAAGTCTACACACAAGCTGAACAAATAGACATCATCCAGAACCCATTTCTCATGTTGAAGTACCTTTACTATCAGAAAGCCCATCCTATTTTCTGAAGAAAGATTAATAGTGTTTTAACTTGAGTTTATTCCTCATCTTTATCTGGAGAACAGATAGTATGTGCAATTACGGCTAACTCTTTTGACATCATTATAGGAATATTAAAGACACATTGTTACACATGGTTGGAAATAAACATTTCAGCCCATGCTCAACTTTGAACCACTTCCTTACATGTTAGTTTATAATGTTAAATATTTGAGAATGTGTTTACTGTGCATGTTAGTATGCATGCAAATAATCTTAAGGGAGTAATTGCAACTGGAAGTGCTCTAAGCATTATTTGGCCAAACTAAAAGAAACTTAATTAGCAAGGGTCACAATGAAACTTTGTCAAATAAATGAAGAAAAAAAATGTTTTAAGCTTTGTAAGACAGTAATAATTCAAGGCAGGACTAAGGCTCTACTGAATTAAAAGTTGGTTTTTAAACAAACATGAAAACAGCCATAGTTAGAGTGGGTTTTATGGTGTTGTGTTGGTGTCTAACTACTCTAAGCCATCATGATTTCACTGGAAGCACCAGCAAGCCTTCTAGTGCCTAGGAAGTTCTTTGACAGTCCATTGTAATGCATTTCAACCAACTTATAAATCATTTTGCAGAGACTAATGATTTATTACTGCTGTAATGAACTTCACAGGCATCAATACATTAGTATCCACTTTGAAAAGAAACTTGTCAGGTCCCATTGGAATGATGATCAGTTTACTATTGTTATTAATGACCTTGATCAGCTCTTTGGATCTATGAATAACCTTTACAGATGACAGAGGTCTTCCATTTGGGGAGAAAATCGATGCATATGTAAAATAAAAGTATACGCTGTTCTTTTTCCAATCCCTTTATCAATGCCAGGGATTGTTAGGTTTAAGCTTCAAAATTATTTTAAAATCTACCTAATTCAATCCCATTAAAATGCTGGTGAATACATCCTTAAAGGACAGTGTCATTCCAATTGCTTGTCTCTATGTTGCTAAATTACAGTGTTTTCTTTCTTTCTGCTTGAAGCCTCAGCTGGACCCCAGTGGTTTGACTAAAATAGAAATTACCATGTTAGAGCCTTTTTTTTTTTTTAATGTTCAGTGATGTCAGACATTTGACCTGTGAGGCTTTTAAAACTGACCTATTGCTTCTTTCCATTCATTAAACTATAACCTTTGCTCCCTTGTCATAAAAGATAAATGAAGATTCACACAATCTTTGTTTAAGAGAAGATTTATTGTTTACATTAATGTAGATTAAGTGGAAAGATACCAATTATTTTTCAAGTCAATCAGATGTCTTCTTTGAGGTTTCAATTTATGGCCTGTTTCTCATTATTATAATTTCCATGTACTCGTTGGAAGTTTTTTGAAAAGTAACATACAAACGAGCAATTTTCATGGAATCCCACAGTCCGTACTTTGTCTTAACCAGATAAGCAAGTTTTCAGATGTTTTCTGATAAGTGATTAAAATTGGGTTTTAAAATGGTAATTTTCATCCTATGAGGTTGTCACAATGATTAATTTCCATATAGGATTAAAGCTTTGGAGAAAATTTTGAAAGCAGGGTGATTATTTGTCCATTGAGTAGAGAATGGTTTTAAGAAGAGAAGCAATATGAAGTTTCAGTACAGTAAAACTTCTAACTATTTTAATCATTGGCCACACAAAAAAATACAATAGTGAAGTAAGTTGCTTTTGGTGTAAAAATTTTTAAGGTTTAATGGGCCACACAAAGAGAATGGAGTGGCATAAGATAGAATTTTTGTAATGGTTTGATCTGAAAGGAAACGCGAAGTCCTTTATTTTATTGGTGAGAAAACTGAGGCCAGAGAATTTAAGGATGACTTCCTGTCAGAAGATTGCAGTCCCCTGGTGACAAGGAGCCTGTCAACCAGCCTATGGGGACTTCAGATGGCAACCTTAAACTCTCAGATTGTTGTAACCCTGGAGCCTAGCACTTTGCCTGGCTCAGCATAGGCTTGCTTTGAAAACATAATTGAAAAAATAAAGAACAGACCAGGTGGGTTCCCACATATGACCTTAAAGCCTCTTCTGCTTGTCTCATTTAAATGTCTTACCTTTATCCTTGGGTTTACCTTTATGATGACTTTATTCAGAAATGGATTTTTGTGCACCTTAAATAAAGCTTGCATGGGACACTGAAAAATCTTAGGGTTGGTGGGGACATCATCCAGTTAGCCCTTTCCCTCTTGCAACAATAAATCCTATATCTCCTTCCTGTGTTTATCCAGTTTGTATCTTAAAGCTTTCAGTGACAGAAGCTGATCTCTTTGTGTGGCAGCCCATTCCAATACCACATGGTCTGTTTGTTAAAAGGTCTTTTTTTTGTGTTGAGCTTGAACTAGCCTTTTCAAATTTTTTTCAAAAAACAGTGACATTGGCTGAGTGTTCCTAGAGGAAATGGGTCAGTTTCTAGTGAAATCGGTCTGATTGCATAAACATAGGTGTCCTCAAAGACCTAGAGCGTTGCAGAGCAAAGCTGGAGCCTGCCTCAGTTGAACTTGTTTTGTCAAGGTACACAGATCCACCTGTCATTTTTCCTGAACTAGTCTGTGAACTCTTAACTTACAAGTCGGTGAGTCTCAAGTGTCCGTGCAAAGATGGGTGCTAGTGAGCCTTCAGGTTCTTACTGCTCCTCACAAAATATGGAAAATATATGAAATGTTTGTAATGAAGCAAAATTTATTCTCTTCAGAGGAAAACCCTTTATTCAGAGATGTCCTTCCAATTTTATTAACGTTAAAATGTCTTTTCTTTTACGAAGGATCGATAGCAAGATAGTAATTGTATTTGCAATGTATTCATTAAACAAGCATTAAAAGCTAGTAAATCTCAGTGATTTCCATCACTTTGAAGATACTTTGTTGGTGGTGACATCATACGGTTTGGGGATCTGTGTTCTCCATCTTTATGGCTCAAGTCCCCTGCCCCCAAGGCTCTAGCCCAACGCCTTCTGTGTAGGAGGCCACAATAATTATTCGTTGAATAGATCGATTGGCAATGCCTTTCTTTTAGAGGATAGCTGGTGTAGTCACATTTTAGGGTAGTTGCTCATGGATACCTTCAATATGTGCAACTGAATTGAGGAAAAGTAACTCTCAATACACCCAGTAGATCCGGTTGCTTCTTGGCAAGAAATGCCGCATCAAAGCATAAATAACTTAGATGAATAGCATGGAAATTTTATTTGTAATAAGATTCAAGGCCAATCTTAGGTACACACAAGGACACTTTCAGCTCGTAGTTTGCTATGTGCTTTCTCACCATCCCAGGCACATTCACAGCCTTATTTCTCTCATTTTGCTTTGGCATGTCTTGCTTTTAGAGTCTTATTCTAGCAGAGAAAGAGGATGCCGGCATTTTCTGTTATTAAATAACCCATCCAGAAAAAGTAATCATCATAACCCACCCCAGATCCACTAAGAGGATATTCCTAAGAGGTCACCCTTTTGGTCTGTTCTCATGAGTATTCCCTCCAGATACAAAAATAAAGTCTTGAGTGTATTAAAACTCTCTCCAGCTAATAGCTGGGACAAAAGTCTCCTCCCTTGGTTGACACACTATTGAATTCTCACAGCTCTGTGAGGTCGGGGGTTCTTAGGCACCATTTTACATTTGAGTCACTCGAGCTTGGAAATGTGAAGTAATCTGCCTGTATCTTTTCCTCTCCGTCCTTTCTTCCTCTGCCATGCCATCAATGATCTTGCTCCCTCCACACTGACTTGACTTCTGTGCAGATGGAAGCAACTGGCACACTTCTGTCTTTCCTGCTGTCTTCAGGGCAGTATCCACCTGCCTTTACACGCCTGCAGGCCCCGAGAATAATATCTTATTCTAGACCAGTTGCTGTGTAAGCTGCTCTAGTTCTCTTCAGAAGTGAATTTCCTGAAAGACCAGTCTTTCTTTTTCAATGTTTCAAGATAGATATGAACAGTTTTAAAGGACACTGGAGATAATAAAATATAAATTTATTCAGTGCTGTTTCTTAAAAGAAAAAGAACTTAAACAGAGAGAGAGAGGTGTGTCAGAAATAGGTTGCCCCAGTGCCTAGATGACATACATTGTGTAGGTATACTAGAGAAAAAATTTTTTTTAATTCTTAGCAATCAAAAACCTAAAATATGTCACCTGAGATTTGTCATAAAAAGTTGATCCAATAAAGCCTAATTTGTTTTGTAATTTGGTCAGCTACAAGCCTATGGTTTTGTGTGGTCTTGTTTTATTTTGTTTTTAAGAAACACTTTGTTTGGTATAAGCCAGTCCCTTGATTTTGCCGGGAACATAATGTGGCATTTCCTGAAGTACTAATCAACCACAATAAAGAATGTATTAGACAGCTAGATTACATGGTTGATCACTCTTGGGGCATGTAATTTTTTTTTCATTTATACTAAAGTATATTTGTTTCATGTAAAAACTATGACTAAAACTATGTTGTTTCACATAATCTCCCGTTCATAAAATTAGGTAATTCCTTTTTGTCTTTAAGTGAAAATTAGAAAGATTTCCTTGAAATGTGGTAATGCTCGTTTGGAGAAAATTAATTTTTATTCTGTTGGGAGAACATCTGACTTTTACTTAAAATTCTGGAAGACTGGAGTGCAATTTCTAAATTATATGCACTAATTGACATTTCATTTTAGCCATGATGGCAAAACTATCTAAAATAAATTACCATAGAAACACAGAAATTCTTAGTTATCATGCCAATATTCTAGTATGATTTCTGTACCAAATATCAAAGCATCATAGATTCTATAGAATTCTAATTGGAGGCCTTTGCACATGAATGTAGCTCGTAATGGAAATGAGATTTTATTCATTTTCCTTCTGTTGCATTTACCCAAACACAATTCTTATGTGAGGATCTGTCTACTGGCAAAGAATATAATATTCTCAACAAATGCCTTTACAAAGGCTTATTTCCTTTTCAGCCTTGAAAGCTGGAAGCTATAGAAGGGCACCAGGAATGTTACAAGACTCAAAAAATGGACAGAAAAATAGAATTTTTATCAAAGACAAACCAAGCTGACTATGTCAGGCCAAAAACACATTGCTCTGGTGTCACTGCTGTGAAATAGAATTTAATTGATGATTTCTCTATTTTAAAATGACACAGTTTATCCCAACATTCATCTAAGGATTACATAATTCTTTCAGAGCAAATTTTAAGAGAAATATGGGTACACCCATCGATCACAAGCATGATTGTGAAGAAAGATGATAGAGATCTAAAATGCTAAGAATTTCTTTGACTTGCAAAAGATTGTATTTGGGATTTTAAAAAAGAATGTTATAGAGTATCTTCTCTAAAGAACATTGATTGGCCTTGGCCATCTGTGGTTCTCCCCATTCTTCTGACAATAGTATGAACCTAGGGAGGTCAAAGGAAATTCTTTTGTTCTCTCTTCCTCTAAGAACATTTCACATTTTTCACAACCTCTTCACATTTCCTCTAAGAACACCTCACTTTAAGACACTGCCTGTTTCCACCTTCCTATAAAGAGGGGGAAAGAACTGTTGATCTAGATGGTAGAAAACTAAAAGTTGGTTGCACTGCTGGTGGTGAATTTCAGATCTGAATTCTTCTCCAATCTGTCTGCACTGTGGTTGCTGGCAACCTTTGGATGGACATCTGACATGTCTGCGTTTAATATTATCAAACACCCCCCGCTCACCTCAGATATAATCAGGATAGCCTATGGTAGGACCTTTGCTCTCCTCATTACCCTGAGCAATCAAAACAAAATATCTAGAGCAAGCAAAATCAAGTGGAGAGTTTTCCAGCTTTTTTTTTTTTTTACACATGTAGGCTTTCCCCCCAAATATCCATCTACCTCTGCAATGAAGCAGGCTGTTAACGAGGATTAAGAAGTGTTTGATAGGCCTGCACATTTTAGTACACTGCACGACTTCATATTTGCTTTGGATGACAGACATATGTTTTCTTTCTGCCTGAAGAGACTGTTTGTTTTGTGAAGTACAAGTTAAGAGAGACTGAATCTAACCTAGAGGATGTTCCCTCAGATCCTTGATTACATACATCTTTGGTGGTGTAAGCTTTATTGGATTATGTGCAGTGCTGTGATCCCACTAACCGTGTGTGCAAACAGCAGGCAGAGTTGAAGTTATTAAAAAGACTCGTTGGCGCTCTGTTTCCCAAGATTGGGAAAGGGAATATATTTGCTATAATCAGGGGTACCAGTGCAGAATTAATAAAATTTAGAGATAGGTAGCTGTGGCTACACATTCTCTCCAGCGCGGCTGTAACTAGCTACACCGGTGCTTTTCTTCTCTTGTCTGATGCATTTTGTCATGTTAAACTCCATTGCAGTTTTTAATGTATAAAGACCACATGAAGATCTCCTCTATGTTTACAGAGGAACTATTTGAAAATAATAAATAATGCTGCTGGAGACCATCTATACTCATTGTTGTAATAATTAATAAAAGAAAAGGACACATGGAAAACGTTTTTCAAAATGACAAACACGGTTGTGAAATTTGGTTTCAGCTTTGACTTCTTTTGTAAACTGAGACCTCAGAAACTAGGGCATAAATCATTCTCTAAATGCAATCCTTTAGTCAAAATACAGTCTCCATAAATATTTCAGCAGCATTTGTGATGCTTTTAATTCTACATCATTTCACTTTAGTTCACTTCAAAGCTAAATTATTAATGTGCCTCTTCCTAAAAGTTCAAAATATAATATACTGAAGAGACCTTACCAATTGGAATTCAGAACATTCTCTGCATGTCTGAAAGTATATTGTTCATGTTTATTTGCATTTCCAGGAGAAAAATAGGACTGTCTGGGCAAAGTTCTAACTATTTCCTTCTACCCAGCAGTATTGGGCATGAATTGTTGTGGAATGAAAATTGTCAAACGTGAGTTTTTATTCCAGCCTTTCAAGTGTCCTTCTTTTCTGCTCCTTAAACACTAGACCCCTCATGCTGCCAGCTAGCCACACATAGCTGGGCATCTGTGTCTTTTTTGTCCCACAGAAAAGGATCCCTGTCATCTAGAAGATGCATTTAGAAATTGCATTTGCTCAGTGAAACCGATCCCATAAACTCTGAGAGGAAAGTAATCAGATTAAAGAAATTCAAACAGAGATACAGATGATCATGGCTGGCTTCATATATTTACAGTTGCCGCATTTCCATCCCCCTGCTCCATTTGAAAAAAGAAAAATACTGATGCAAACTAGTTATTGCTTAAAGATGCATTTTACCAAAGGTACCTTGAGTCTGAGGAGCCTATACGGGCCACCTCAAATCATAATGTATTCTGTTCTGCTCGTCAATATCCAATATTGGCCTGTTTAATAACCTCATTCTCATGAATTTCAGACTGATATATGTGTGTACACACACACACACACACAATTTCTATCATATATTGTTAAATAAATATCTATATTTTCATTTGGGAATACTTAGCTTCCCCTTAATACATCAGCAGCAGAATCTTTTCTTTAAAAAAAAAAAAAAAACACATAGGGATGCCTGGGTGGCTGAGCGGTTGAGCTCAGGTCGTGATCCTAGAGTCTGGGATTGAGTCCTGCCTCAGACTCCTTGCAGAGAGCCTGCTTCTCCCTCTGCTTCTGTTGCTGCCTCTCTCTCTGTGTCTCTCATGAATAAATAAATAAAATATTTAATAAATAAATAAATAATTTTTAAAAACACATAAAAACAAACTGTACATTACCATGTGTATTTTGTGGAGATGTTTCAGTGTGTGAAATACCTATCTTTTTAACTGGTTTATTAATCAGATACTATGACCTGACAGAAAAATGAGGTGTTCTTGGCAAATTTATTGGATATTTTAGATTTAGCATACAAAGAAAATTATAACCTAGCAGAATGAGAGCTAAGTCTGTCTGTCTTAAGCACAAATGACAACCTTGATGAAGCTAACTTAAAGCTGTTCATTCATTCTTTTGTAATTCACGCAACATATATATATGGTGAACTACGGTACCCAAAAAGGAAACCTCAGGAATCATCTAGTCATGGCCTCATATTTTAGAGAACAAAAACTGAAGCTTAGAGACAGTTTGTGTTTGCCAACTGTGGCTAACCTAGAGCAGAATCCAGAACTTCTGACCCTTCTAGAATTCTCACCAGAGCATGAGCCACACTCTCTGCTCTTGCCTTTTTCTCTCCTTGGAAACAAAACCAATTGCCAAAGAATGTCAACAAAAATATTTAAGATATTTAACCAGAAGAATTTGGATTTAAAATATTCTTTAGAAAAAAGATTTTATTTATTTATTCATGAGAGACACAGAGAGAGAGAGAGAGAGAGAGGCAGACACAGACAGAGGGAGAAGCAGGCTCCATGCAGGGAGCCTGATGTGGGACCCAATCCCAGGACTCCAGGATCACACCCTGGGCCAAAGGCAGGCGCTAAACCACTGAGTCACCCAGGGATCCCAGATTTAAAATATTTTAATGCACATCCATGAGGTTATAAATTTTGGACTTAAAAAAATTTATTTGAGAGAGCGAGAGCATGCACGTGCATATGGTGAAGAGAGAGCAGGGACAGAGGGAAAGAGAATCTCAAGCAGACTCCCCGCTGAGCATGAAGCCCAACATGGGGCTCGATCTCACAACCCCGGGATCATGGCCTGAGCCATAATCAAGAGTTAGGCACTTAACCAACTGAGCCACCCAGGCACCCCAGATTGTGGACTTTTAAATTTATTAGTGCTTACTCTTTTGTTTGACTTGCTATTCTAAAAGAAAACCACTTTTCTGAATCTACACTATCATGGAGACTGCCCTGGGGGAAAAAAAAAATCACTGAACTCGGAACATCATCTTTGAGAAACTTAATGGCAGAGAGAGTGTGCAACATATTGAGTTACTCTGTGCTAATACATTCCTCTCTTAGTAGACAACCCACATAATATCTTCATCCCCAAGGTCTTCAAGTGACTTAAGAAGAGTTTCTAAGGAAGATACATTTTTGACTCCGCAGACTCTATAACATGCATGCTTGTTCACAGTGTTAGGAAACACTATCTCTATTTAAAATAAATAAATAAATAAGTAAAAAATAAAAGAATGCCTCCTTAGTAGGCTTTCCATGCACGATGCAGAAGCAGTGACAGAAGTCACCACCAGAAAGGTCTTGTACTTAGTCTCAAACACTAACAGGTACTTTTGAAAGGGACTATAAACTGTGATTTGTACTCAAAAGGCCTTCTATATGCTCTCTGGCTCCTGGGACAAATGAAATCCAGGAATCCTCCTCTTGCATGTTCAGATTGAACTTCAGAGAGGCACCTCAGTGGCTAGTGGTTGAGCATCTGCCTTTGGTTCAGGGTGTGATCCCTGGGATCCTGGAATCAAGTCCTGCATCAGGCCCCTGCAGGGAGCCTGTTTCTCTCTCTGCCTGTCTCCGCATGTCTCTTATGAATAAATCGATAAAATCTTAAAAACATAGATTGAGCTTCAGAGTAGAAAAGATAAAGACACAATCTACAAAGTTTTTAGTGATAGCAGAGATTCCAGCCTTCCACTGTTGGGCACCCTGCATATTTTTGTATCCTTTGCAACTTTTTCTGCTCCTAAACATTTTTAATGGCATAATATCTGTGTTGTAAATACAAGTAAATAAAAATTAATTTTGCCTTCAACATTTTGCAATATCTTTTGCAATTTTTAGACCTGTTTCTTTGGGAATTGAGTCTAATACAAATAGACTTTTTTCTCTCAATAAATAGTACACGATTCTCATTCTTGGCTCTGGCTTTCTCATCTTGGCTCAGAAATGCCTCAAGTAGGTGATTCCAGAAGCTAGCACTACCTTAGCGCTCACAAAGTCTTAGGAAGCCAAAATGTTCCTGGGAACACATATATTCCCTCTGCCGTCTACCCACACACACTCAAAACATCCTTCACACTTTCCTTCTCCAAAACAAAATAAAAATTCCATCATTCTGAAAAGGCACTCCTGTATTCCTGTGGAAACTAAAAAATTTCCCTGAAGAAAATTTTAATAGCAAAGTTTTAAAAATCAACCAGGGAAAACAAAAACATGGATGGACTCATTAATACACTTTCAGCACTTAGAAAACCCATAGAATGTATGCCAGGCATAGACGGATGAAGTCCCTCACAGTAGACTCACTAGTCAGGTAAAAAGAGCACTCTTGGAAGTTATGTTTACCTTCAGTGTGATTAATGATAGGGCCCACATCCTGTAACACTTGGCCAACAATAGGTCTTCATCTATCATGGTGAGAAAAGCTTCCTGGCATTCATGTTATGTATTCTTTTCAGAAGTGACAAGTCACTCAGGAAATTTCTGGTTTCTGCCCTTAAACAGATTGTGGAGGAGAAATATCCAGTATTCATGGAATCTCTGGGAAGCTAGACAGCTCAATAGAGTCTCTCTCAAAAGCAAAAAAAGAAAAAAAAAAAGCAGCGCTTGGGTGGCTCAGTCAGTTAAGCATCTGCTCAGGTCATGATCCCAGGGTCCTGGGATTCAGCCTCATATCAGGCAACCTGCTGAGCTGGGAGTCTGTTTCTCTCTCCCTCTGCCCCCTCCCCCGCTCGTGGTCCCCCTTGCTATCTATCTCTCTGAAATAAATAAATAAAATCTTTTTTTAAAAAGCAAAGAACAAATGTAGTCAGATACTCTACCGGTATAAACACAGTCCCCAATTTACAATGGTGTAAGAATTAAGATTTTTCTACTAGATGATGGTACAAAAGCAATATACATTCAGTAGAAATTGTACTTGCCATTTTGAGTTTGAATTATTTCCCAGGCTAGTGATATGCAGTACAATCCTCTCTCATGATGCTGGGCAGGGGCAGTAGCCACAGCCACATGATCATGAGGGTCAACCACTGAAGGACTTACAACCATTCTGTACCCATACAACCATTCTGTTTTTCACTATCAATATAGAATTCAGTAAGTTACATCAGATATTCAACTCTTTATTATGAAATAGGCCTTGTGTTAGATGCTTTTGCCCAATGGTGGGGTAGTGTGTTTGGAGCACTTTTAAGGTAGGTTCTGCTAAGCTATGATGTTTGGTAGGTTGGGAGATTACATGCATTTTTGACTTATGGTTTATTGGGATATAACCCATGGTAAGTCAAAGAGCATCTGTACCAGTATGCAGTATATTATTTATATTTTCCATGGATGTTTAGTAGAAGTTTAACACCTTATTTTTGAACACTTCCATCAAATGCCAGTACAGTGAGCAATTGGTGGGTGAGGAGGAGGTTGACAAAACTCCAGTGCTAACATTTTCAGCCTCACTGTGATTCATGCATGTGAGATTGTAATCTTCAGAGAACTTCTTTCCACATCCAAGATATTTTAGAAGGTAGTTGAAAGATCACGACACAATAGTTACTAGGTCAAAAGAGCAGGTGAGCAAATAAATATCTAGGCCTTTTTGAGAGAGAACCAGTGTTCTCAGCATTTGGGCCTCTGATCGCCGCCTTGTGTGCAATTTGTAGTTAACAACAGCCATAAAACTCTGTCTATGAATATTTTCTCTTTAAATTTCTTTAAAACCATGCAAGAAGTTAAAGATTCTTATGAGACAACACAAAGGAAGATTCTTTATACAGTCTTGCAATATTTTTTATGATCTTTAACAGTATCATCATGTCATAATTAGGCAGCAAGTTTTTAAATAGCATATCTTTATTCAGTCTTTCCAGAGCATTAAATTTGATTTATACAGCAACAATTCGCTTTGCATGCATGCAGATTTAATCAGTTTGTATGTTATTTGAATAAATGTTGCAATTGCATTAATAAGTATGATGACATAAACAGGTTTGGGAACTAATATACCTGATTCTTGGTAAGCTTTTAGCTCAGCTACTAGGAGTAGAACTGGGCCAGTTTAAAATTCCGTTTTTTTTATTCTAGAGAAGTCTTAAATTACTAAGTTATTGTGAAGATAGCCTACATGCCCCAGACCTACTTTCCCCTATTATTTACATCTTCTGTGAATATGATACATTTATCACATATAATGAAATGATATTGATACATGATTCTTATCTGAAGTCCATTCTTTAATTAGATATCCTCAGCTTTTCCCTAATATCTCCTTTCTGTCTCAGGGTAGCACATTACTTTTCATTGTCATATCTCCTCCTTAGGCTCCTCTTGGGCTGTGGCAGTGTCTCAGATTTTCCTTGTTTTTGATAAATTTGACAGTTTTAAGAAGTACTATCAGGTATTTTGTAAAATGTCCCTTGATCAGAATTCATCTGATTTTTTTTTTCATGATTACATTGGAATAAAGTGGTTTCAGAAGGAAAACCTTAAGGTACCATTCTCATCAGATTATACAAACGGTTCATATTATCAAGATGACATCACAGTTGACGGTAACCTTGATCACGGGTCTGAAGTAGTGTTTGTCAGGTCTCTGCACTGTACAGTTACTGGTGTTGTTTTTTTTTTTTTTAAATTCTCCCTTACTGAATTGCATTTTTGGCAAGAAAGTCATTATGCGTAACCCACATTTGAGGAGTGGGGAGTTATGATGCTCAGTCTGGAAGGTGAGTATCTACATAAACTATTGGAAATTCTTCTGCATTGGAGACTTGTCTATTCTCTCCCATTTATTTATGCCTTTGTTTATCTGTTCATTTGCTTTTTTCATTATGGACTCATGGGTATTTATTTTTATACTTTGGGTTATAATCTAATACTATTTTATATATCTGTTTATCTATCTATCTATCTATCTATCTATCTATCTATCTATCATCTATCTATCTTATCACAAATGGTTCCAGCTTAACTATTGGCTATTGGGAGCTCATTTCAGTTGGCTTCTGTAGCCCTATAACAAAACATCCATGACTGTGTCTGTATGTTTGTGTCTGTATGTTTTGTTGTTTGTTTTTGTGTTTTGATCACTTTTTTATTTTCTGTCAGTTCAAAATACTCCAGGTTCATCTTATATATTTTCTGTTCCTGTCCTAGAACCAGCCCTTCCTCCAAGGAGCCCTTGTTCTTTTATTAGATAATGGTGTCAGAAACTCAGGTCTGGACATCGGTAGGCTCACTTTTACTGGGGTTTCATTGTTTCCAGGACCTCTCAGCTGCCAGAGCAGGGGGCTGTAAGCATGAATATTAGCCTGTATTTATACACACATCTATAAAGATTTGTTTATGTAGCCATCTGTGTCTATATTACTAGTACTTCATAGTGGTGTCTTCAGCTCCAATCCATTGCCATGAAGTCTTCTGGTCTTGCTTATCTGTAATATCCTGCAACAGCAGTGAGAAACCTAGCCCTGCTGTCAACTCTCCATTTACTTTATTGTCTCATCCCAGGAACCATGTATAGCAGTAGTAGAATTGGTAACCCATAGTCCTATGGGAAACAACTTTATCAACCAGGATACAGTGTTTATGCACAGTTCCTTTTGCCCTTTGGTAGACTACTCATGTCCAAAGTTACTTAGGTCAACAACTTCTTACCTATCTCCTTTAATGAGATTGTTTCATATATTTGCAATACATGAAGTTTTTTTTGTCATATTCTTCATTCCATTCCAGGATTCCCCAACCTCCTAAATATTTTTTTAATTTGCATACATTAAGATTTACATTGTGTGCTATAAAGTTTTATAGGTATTGACAAATGCTTACTGTCTTATATCCACCATTACAGTATCATACAGGATAGTTTCACTACCCTAAAAAATTCCCTTTGTTTTACCTACTTAACCACCATTTCTTCCTGAATACCCAACCATCAGTGTTTATCATCTATCTAGATTTGCCTTTTCCAGAACGTTATGTAATTGAATTACACATAGTTTATAACTTTACACAAAGTATACAGCTTTATCTAACTGGCTTCTTTCACTTAGCAATATACATTTAAGATTCATTCATGTTTTTTCATGGCTTGATAGCTCATTTATTTTTATCATTGAATAATATTCCATTTTATGGATATACTGCAATTTAGTTATCCATTCACCTATTGAGGGATGTTTTGGTGATTATGAATAAATCTACTACAAACATTTGTGTGCATGTTCTTGGGGGGACATAAGTTTTAATATCAATCAGGTAATTACCTAGGAATGTGATCTCTAAATTGTTTGGTAAAACTATGTTAATTTTGTAAGAAATTGTCAAAATGTCTTCGAAAGTAGCTGTACCATTTTCCATTCCCTCTAGTACTGAATTAAACATCTTCTACATTTTTTCTTTTGCATATGAATGTCTAAAAAGTTCCAGCATCATTTGTTGAAAAGACTTTATTCCTCCATTGAATTGCCTTTGCTCTTTTGCCAAAGATCAGTGACTATATTTATATGGATCTATTTCTGGGCTATCTGTTCTGTTCCATTGATTCATGTGTCTACTCTTTTGCCAATACCATTCTATCTCCATTACTGTAGCTCGATAGTAAGTTTTGAAATCAGGCAGCAAGAGTCCTCCAACTTTGTTCTTCTTCAGTATTCTGTTGGCTACTCTATGTCCTTTGTTTTCTATGTAAACTTCAGAACCACTGTTCCTATGTCTATGAAATGACTTGCTGAGATTTGACTGGAATTCTGTTGGATCTTGGATGAGGTTGAGAATGGGGCGCTTGGTGGTTCAGTGGTTGAACATCTGCCTTCAGAGCTCAAGGTGTGATCTTGGGGTCCTGGGATCAAGTCCTGCATCAGGCCCCGCACAGGAGGAGCCTGCTTCTCCCTCTGCCTATGTCTCTGCCTCTGTGTGTGTGTCTCCCGTGAATAAACAGATAAAATCTTTTTTTTTAATTGAGAACTGACACCCTAAAAATGTTGAGTCTTTCAAACATTGAACATAGAATCTCCATTTATTTAGACCTCATTGATTTTTTTTCTTCAATGTTCATAGTTTTCTGTATGTAGATCCTGTATAGGTTTTGATACATTTATGCCTAAATATCTTATTTTTGTAATGCCATTGTAAGTAACTGTTTTTAAGTTTCAAATTCCAATTTTTCACTGCTAGTATATAGAAAAGCATCAACTTCTTCGTCCTTACTTTACTTGCTTATTATTTCTAAGAGGATTATTGTTGTTGAATCTTTGGGATTTTCTTCACAGTTGTGTTACCTGAAAATTGAGATGGCTTTCTTTCTTTCTTTCCAAGCTATATCTTCCTTTTTTCCCTTTTATTGTCTAGGACTTTCAGTATAACATTAAATGAGAGTGCTGGAAAGGGACATCCTTCCCTTGTTTCCAATTTTAAGGGGAAAATATCCAATTTTTCACCATTAAGTATGATGTAAGCTGAAAGATCTTCATAGATTTTTAAAATGAAATTAAGTTTCTTCCTATCCCTAGTTTGCTAAAGGTTTTTATCATTAATGAGTTTAGATTTTGTCACAGGCTTTTTCTGCATCTGTTGATACGTTCATCTGATTTTTCTTTTTTAGCCTGTTTTTTTAATTGAATATGTTTGACATATAACATAGTGTAAATTTAAGGTATGCAATGTGTTATTTTAATACATTATATATTTCAACACGATTGCCACTGTAGTGATATTTATCACATCATGTAATTATAGTACAGTATTGCCTATTTTCATTATACTGTGCATTCAATCACTGTGGCTTATTTACATTTGATACAGGTTTCTACCTTTAACATCAAATTATCCTCCCACCTCTCCTTCTTTAGCCTGGTGATGTGTTGTTGGATTACACTGATAGATTTTCTGATGTTGAGCTAGTTTTGAATACTTGGAGTACATTCTACTTGTTTGTGGTATGTGATTTTTGTTATACATCATTAGATTCAGCTTGTAAATATTTTACTTTTCAGCAAAATATTTTTGCATTTATCTTCATGAGAGTTATTGGTCTGTAGGTTTCTTGTAGTGTTCTTAATCTATAGTGATATTAGGAAATGTTGGGTCTTGTAACATGGGTTAGGAAATGTTTCCTCTGTTTCTGGAGATATTATGGAGATTTCTTCCAAAAATGCTTGTTAAAAGCTATGTGGACCTGGTGTGTCTTTTTGGAAGGTTGTTAATTCTTGATTAATCTATTTAATATATACAGGATTATTTGGGTTAACTATTTTTTCCTTGTATGAGTTTTGGTAGTTTTTGAAACTCAGTTGTTCCATTTCATTTAAATTGTTAAATTTGTGAGCCTAGAGTTTTCATACCATTCTTTTATATTTTTAATGTGCTTTGGCATCAGTAGGGATGACTCCTTTTCCATATCTGATACTGGTAATTAGTGTCCTTTCATTTTTTTGTTAGTTAGCCTGTCTAGTGGTTTATCAGTTTTATTGATTTCTCAAAGAACCAGCTTTTGGCTTTGTTGATTTTTTTTTTATTGTTTTTCTGTTGTCAATTTCATTGATTTCACCTTTAGTTTTTCTAAAACTAAAGCCTTTTCTTCTAGGTTTACGCTCAAACTGCTCTTCCTTCTCTGGTTTCTTAAGATAAAACGCTTAGGTTATTAATTTTAGAATTTTCTTCTTTTCTAATATATGCATTTAGCAATATAAGTTTCTGTCTACACACTGCTTTTGCTGCATTTCACAAATTTTATTGCTGTCCTTTTATTTTTATTTAGTTCTTTCTTAAGTTTTTGGTATGTTGAGAAATTATAAATATTAATCTTAATAATTATCTTAGAAGGATTTTACCCTAGAATTTCAAAATCTTTGAAGACCTTGCATCATAGTTTTATTCTCACTTTACCCAAAAAGTTCTGTCATGTTTGATGGATGGAGCTCCCCCCATTCTTGCTCCCCTATTAATTAATAATCACCTGGAATTTATAAGAAATAACTTGCTCATCAATCTACCCACGGGAAATCTGGTCAACATGGCCTATTGTCAGTTGGTAATTCTGTACCATAATCTCCTGGCATGGAAAGTAGCAAGAGAATCCACAAACCATAGCCAAAACTCTCTGGGAGAGCTTGGAGCTTTACCAAGTGGTTCAGTGTTCAGCTGCTACTGCATCATTCTCCTCTCAGAGCCTGATTCTTCGGTGTACCTGAGTTTGACCCTGAGAACAGAGCAGTAAAAAAACACAGGCAAGAGACCCTGCCCTCAGAATTTGGATTCTGATCAGAGGAATCAAATAATCCTGAAACACATTGCGTATGGCACACTGGCACCACCTGAGGGCTGTTAGAAATGCTGAATCCCAAACCCTTCCCAAGATTCCCTGAATCAGAGTCACATGTTATGTGATTCCAGGGGAGTCGAGTGCAGGTTAATGTTTGCAGAACCCCATCCTAGATAATAATAAATGGTGGACATGCTGTGAAAAAGATGCCTGCATTGGGAAGGATGGATATACTCTTGTAGGCTTGCCAGGGCAAATCTCTCTGAGGAGTTTGCCCTTGAGACACTGAGGGTAGAGTCTTGTTAAACGAGACCCCTCCCATTTTAGTTCCTCTAGCATCCCCCCACACAACCTCCTCTTTTGTTCCTCCTGCCCTCCACACCCTCCCCCAAAATCCAGGCTTGCACCTGCATTTGTGTCACACGTAGTGAGCATCCAATGAAAGTTCTGATGGGGGAAGGCAAGAAACATAAGCCCCCAAAAGCTATCTCCCTGTTTCCTTTAAAAAGGCAAACATTAAAATATAAATATTTATAGTCTTCAACTAATATATGCCTGGCCTATGAAAGGGGAAATAAAATATAATACACTTTTTTTAAAGGTTCTGACTTCTGTCTTTTCCAAGAGCCCTTTTTTCTTTAGAAAATCAATTGTAACTAAAAAATTCTATTAGCTTCCATAAATGTAGATGCAAAAAAATGATCAGATGGTTTTAAATTTAAAAACTGCAGGGTAGATATTCTTTCATGCTTCCTTGTAATAGGCTCTAAACTTTAATGATGTGAGTTTTTCTCTTTTCCTTCAGTTGATCAATGTAATTGAGATTTTTCCCATTTATTGGAGCTGTCATCATGTGGTCATATAATTATGCTAGAGATATTAAATATTTTTAGACACAAAATTGTAAATACAATATAGAAGAACCATGAACTTATTTCCATATCATTAAACTACATTTTACCCATGAGCAAAGTGCATTTTTCATAACTTACAAGAAATATCCTGCCTTGCAGTGACACGTATATTTAACATTCTTAACAGCCACTTGCTTTGACATTATTATTTGGGTTATTTTGTTATCGGGGAATAAAGACAGCAGAGTTGCAAGTATCAATATATATAACTGAGCAACTCGTAAGATTCTAATTATATTCAAAACTGCCATTCTGCCGATTAATACTTTTTCAAGATGCAGGGTATCATTTTGGAAAAAAATGCACCTAAGTTAAGCTTCTCCCATGGCACTGCATAAGAAAAGAATAGAAAGAATAAAAGTTTACATGTACAAGATTAAATTGTAATACAACTGTTCTTATCACTTTGTTGCAATAAGTTCTCATACTAAATAATTTTTATTCTGGTGGCATTGAAATGTTTGGGGTTCATCAGCTAGTGATTAAGCAAATCCTACAGAAATTCATTTTTTCCATGCCCAGAATGTTGCTCTTATTGGGCTTTCCTTTTGAACCAATGCTTGATGAGTATGTCAGTTAGTGTGGCATCTCATCCAACAATGTCTATATAACTATATACATGTAAAAACTTTTACAGTATAGGATTTCGTTGTTTAAATAGTTCTGTTAACATATGGATTTAGCCTCACAATAGACTTTTAGGCTTTATCTGAGATGTTGGTAGTTCTTTTTTCTTGTTAAAATATGTCAATGCTATTACTAAAACATGAAATAAAATAATAAAATAACAAATTGAGTATACTCCTAATTTTAAAATATATCCCCCTGGCAGTTTAAAGTATTTATTAATAAGAGTTCAACTGAGTAAACTTCTCAGTTCTTTATTTTATTTTACTTTTCTTTTTGCACAGAGCACTTTAAAGATCAGAAATGCATTCACTTAGGGGTGCTTGAGTGGTATAGTCCATTAAGCCTTTGACTCTTGATTTCTGCTCAGGTCATGATCTCAAGGTGGTGAGATCGAGCCCCACCTCGGGCTCCATGATCAGTGGGGAGTCTGCTTAAGATTGTCTCTCCTTCTCCCTCTGCCCCTCCTGGTCATGATCTCACCCTCAAATAAATAAAGAAATCTTTACCCCACAAAAAAGAGAGATAAAGAAAGGAGAAGGGAAGAAAAAGAAAGACAGAAAGAAAAAAGAAAAAGAAAGAAAGAAAGAAAGAAGAAAGAAAGAAGAAGAAAGAAAGAAGAAAGAAGAAAGAAGAAGAAAGAAAGAAAGAAAGAAAGAAAGAAAGAAAGAAAGAAAGAAAGAAGAAAGAAGAAGAAAGAAAAGAATTCATCACCTAGAAAAGGCATGTCCACAGATCAGCAAACAATAAGTCCATATTCTGCAGCTACAAAATGATTATTAAGTTTTTTTTTAAGATTTTATTTATTTATTCACGATAGACATAGAGAGAGAGAGAGAGAGAGGCAGAGACACAGGCAGAGGGAGAAGCAGGCTCCATGCCAGAAGTCCGACACAGGACTTGATCCCAGGACTCCAGGATCACGCCCTGGGCCAAAGGCAGGCGCTGAACCACTGAGCCACCCAGGGATCCCGACAAAATGATTATTGAGAGAAAAATTCACACTCTTGAAATCCTTCAAAATTCATGATAAAGAGTATTTATTCCATCTTACTTAGAATCGAGTGTTTAACTGGGGCAGGAAAGGGGGGAAAAGCATTCTAGATGTTTTCAGCAGGAATTAAAAGAAAAACTACCAAGACACTAAGTTAAATTTAAATTTAAAAGGGCACCTGCTTTCCTGGGACTTTTTAGACATTTTACTGAAATTATGTTACCCAGATTATGGGCATGAATATTAAGAGCTACTGCTAACTTAATCGAATTCTTATTCAAGCCTCCCTTGTCAGGGCAGAGCCCACATTAGAATTGTTATAATCTAACATGGATTCATCACCCTCATGTGGACAAACCCTTTGTAGATCATGCCTGAGAGGGCGCCCCTACTGTGCTGGAAGGCCAATGGCTCCCCAGAGTACCAACCATCCACCTCTTCAGGTTTTCCTCTTCAGAGAAAACAAGTGGGAGAGACATCACTTAAGAATGAAGCAGGTGAAAAAAGTTGTCTTCATCAAAAATTGAATGTAATATGCAGAAAGATCTTCTTTTCTGTTTAAAGTTCCTAATACCAGCCCTCCTAAACCCATCAAGCATCCATTTAGTCTTTTATGATTTAGGGGGGAAAGAAACTTTTTTTAGAAATTTTATTTATTTATTCATGAGAGACACACACACAGAGAGAGAGAGAGAGAGAGAGACATAGGCAGAGGAGAAGCAGGCTCCATGCAGGGAGCCTGATGAGGGACTCGATCCCGGGTCTCCAGGATCACGCCCTTCCCCACAGTGAATCTGTTTTATATTTTTTGTACTTTTCCTGTTTGTCTCAGAGAGCTGTGAAGCACCCACATAAATTAATCCAGGAGCCCAGCCTGGACCAAAGAAAGACTTGTGCCTTCTCACCTTCCTTGCAGAATGGGTGTTTTTTTTTTTCCTTCTAGATAACATACATCACTAACAAGTGAATGGCACTGATTGACAAGTGGGGCAAATATAAAGAGAAGTTTTGATCAAAGTGTTTGAGTCATTGTTCTACGTGAGCATAATTTATGTGGTGACATTTGTAGCTAACGAAAGGAGCATAGCAGAGATACTCCTCAAAATGACTGTGTCAGTGTGCCCATAAATGTTTTTTCAGGACCCGGTGTAGAAACCCAAGTTATTTTTGAAACCGTAGGCCAATAGTTAGGGTTTGACAAAATGGCCTCTCTGCTAATGTAGTATCACATGTTAGTGTGTTTTATGAGCTTCTTTCAGTTAGAACAACTTGATACTTCAGAACATTTTGACAGATGGTCCTGAAACTACAAAGTCTCTAGCAATCCTAAAACTTAGAAGATAAAACATTGGACAACCAAATTGCTAATTCCCAAGCAGAAATCAAACTATCAGATTATTCTCAGTTAGAGTTCTTTAAAAATAGGATTTCATTGTGTACTTAATTGTTAAGGTTTGCTTGAGTGGAAAAGCCACACGATTAGTTTATTTTTCTTCAGTCTTTTCCACAGTATCTTAGACAAATCATCACTTTTATGAAACTGTAGCGAGCATAGTGGACCATCCAATGATCAAATGATGTAACTTAGTGTCCATGATATTGCTTTTGGAGTTAAATTCGCACTTATTTCCACTTTGCAAATGTCTTCTTATTTAAAAAGCATTTTTTAATTGAAGACAATGTCATGTTGACTGACAATGTCATGTTAGATTCAGGTGTATGACATAATGGTTGGACAAGTCTATCCATTATGCTGGGCTCACCACAAGTGTAGCTGACGTCGGTCACCATGCAACACCAAAACAGTACTATTGAGTGTATTCCCTGTGCTGGGCTTTTCACCTCCCCTACCGAGTTATTCATTGCATAACTGGAAGCCTGTATCTGTACCTCCCTTCACCGTTCACCGTTTTGCTCATCTGCTCCACCTCTGGCAACTGTCTACTTGTTCTCTGTTTTTATCAGTCTGTTTCTGCTTTTGTTTGCATGTTTTATTCAGAAGGCATCCTTAGTTCTCAGTGATGCTCACGACAGTTTCAGTCATTGTAGACAGACCCGTTGTTGCAACATCATTGCACATTTCACTCCCCTCAGAAATCACACTTCTTCCCCTGCAAGTCGATAGCAGTGTGTTTTTGGTTACGGCAATTAATCCCCCCCTTGTATGACAGTATGTCTCCCCACGCCATGGGCTCTTCAATCACAAGGACAGTCTCATCTGCCTTTATTTCCCCTATGACTTATCATAGTACCAGGCACAGAGCAAGTGTTCCGTAAAATATTTCCCACTGAATCTCCTACTGGAAACATCAGTGCTTTAAAGTTGGTCATTCTAGGTTCTAGCTGCATCTTCCCCAGCAAGCCCTTCCAACTCTCCTTTGTTAAAAAAGAACATCTAAAAACTATCAGTTCACATACTGGATCAGTAGCAGACGTGCCATAGTTATGAACCAGGCTTTGAGGTCAGGCAGATTGTGACAAATTCCAGCTGGTTACTTACTGAATAGCTGAAGGATCCCCTTTCTGAGTCTTTGGTCCTTCGTGGGTGTGATGGTCTCACCTGGTTATCATGAGGGTTAAACAAGGCTGTGGGCTTAGTGTATGAAGCAGGACCAGTAAGTAGTAGATAGTATTAATAAAAGAACTTAAGACCATGATTACCAGAAACAGGAGTGTAGCATGAATAGAGAAGCAAAAGAAAGCAAGTAAGTATTTGACCATGAGGCAAATGTTTAGTCCCTTAGATCAGAAGCTTAAAGAGAAGGATAGAGTGAAATCCAAAGAGAAAGACCCCAGTGCACTCAAGCAAAAAGAAGTCTCCCAACATCCTCCCTGCTTATTTTTCCCATATCACACACAGCTGGGCCCACCTGACCTCATCCTAGTTGATACAAATTTTATCAACTTTTCCATTAAAGTCAAACTTGACTTAGTACAGTCAATGATGGGCCATCTGTATGCCAGGTGTATCCCTTCTATAACTGACTATAATGGCTGAATATGAGAAATTGGGGCAAAAGTATTGAGTGGCTTTAAGGATTGCCAAAGGTCCAAGATTTGAATGATTACCATGCACACACAAAGGAACCTCTGCAGATGACTGCTTAATGTAGGGAGTAAGTGTTGCATTGTGGCCACCATTGACTAGAACCAGAAGATCCCCAGAGTTCCCATCTCATACATTTCTAACTATAGGTACAACATGGGGTGGATGCTAGATGATTCTGCAGCTCCTGATTCTAATTCTTAAAAGATAGAGTTCCTCTATCTTCCCTTACCAACTTTTTTGTTGCCAGTTTATGAGCAATGTGCTATGGCATGCATCATTCTATTTACCCATTGACTCTGCTGTGAGCTGTGATTAAGTCCACTCACTTTTTTTGTAAATATTTTATTTATTTATTTATTTGAGAGAGAGTGCATGCACGAGAAAAAGAGCGTACAAGCAGGAGGAGCAAGAATCGTAGAGGGAAAAGCAGGTTCCTCACTGAGCAGGGAGCTCAATGTGGGGCTTGATCCCAGGACCCTAGGATGGTGACCTGAGCCGAAGGCAGATGCTTAGCCAACTGAGCCACCCAGATGCCCCAGTACACTCACTTTTTAAAAAGATTTTATTTATTCATTCATGAGAGACACAGAGAGAGAGGCAGAGACATAGGCAGAGGGAGAAGCAGACTCTCTGCAAGGAGCCCAATGCAGGACTCAATCTCGGGACTTCGGGATCATGAGCCAAAGGCAGATGTTCAACCACTGAGCCACCCAGGTGTCCCTACACTCACTTTTTGATGTTGTTTTGGAACTGATATTTTGTATCATTTTAAATATCATTGCATTTTTAAATAAATCCGATGACTGCTCACTTAAAAAAAAAAAAATTACAACCCACGATTACCAAAGGCTACCACTGACCAGTTGAGACTGATATGTGTTGTGGACAATTACCTGCTTGTCAGGCATAGACCAGTTCAAATCAGTTGTACTAAGTATAGTTTCCTGGAGAAAAATATTTATAATGTGGAAGGTATATTTGCTATTTTTTATAATTTATACCTAAATTTATACCACCATCACACAGGGTTATAATTATGCAGAATTATGATCCATTTTAACTCTTTATACCATAGTTATCTAATTTCAACATATATTTTGTAGATGTTAAACCTGTAAATGAGAGATAATTCAAACTGTTAACATTAGTGCTTTAAAATTAGTCACTATTAAAACCTAATTATTAGTTGAGTGGGTCTGTGTTAGTGGACATGGAAAGATAAAAAAAAAAAGAAGATATTTGTCCAAATTAAAATTAGAACATGTAGCTCATATGTTCTAAATGAACATGTTTGCTTCACCAATAATAATTTCATTATCACCAAGTTACAGGATAGAGTTTTAATTGTGACCTTTATATCAGCAGAAGCCATGTATTTGGGATTAAAAACCTACTGCTTTAACTAGTCTAGTTAAAGACTGTAGCTTGATACATTCTGGGCTCCAACTTTTATAAAAACCAGAGAACACTTCTAATAACACTTTTCTAATTTCATGGTTCAATGCACAGTCAGTAAAGATTTAAATAATTCAGAAAGAAAGCCTATTCTCTTTCTTTATTAGAAGTTTGAGTCAGGCAAATTCTTTGACATTTAATAGGTTTTTAACCCTTTTAATAACTTTTTATAATGAAATTTATTGGCAGTTGTTTTAGAGAAAGGGTTATTATATTAGCATGAATAGCAGTCACTAGTTTTTATGATTAGTTTTGAGACCTTGACCTTATATAACTCAAAGTGTATAAAAGCATAAATGAGTAATGTTAATATTAACTAAATTAAGTATACTCAGAAATATATAGAGACTATATATAACGATATTCATCTCATTATCTAACATGCTATAAAATTTTGGCAGGCAAATATTTGAATTTTTTAATTGTTTTAAAGGAGCTTAAGGTCACTTACAGAGTCAGACACTTTAAAGGAACTGAAAGACATTGTAATTTTCCTAGACTGATTTTACCAAATTATTAATATTATGCTCAATAGGAAAGGATTTCCAGCCTTTTCCTATCTTGGTTTCATGCTATTTTAATGTTTTATAATACATTATTAAAAGGATTATTGAAAGATTTCCATACTAAAATACTAATTTAAAATTGTACTTTTCTTGAAGTCTCCAGTAACTTGAGAACATATAAATATTCTGCATAGGAAAGCTATTGGGCCCAAGCATAATATAAGGTTTTAATTTTGCTTCTTGAGATGTACTTTTAAGTGAATGTCATGTGTATCTAATGATTTAAGAGCCTCTAAATGAACTCAAATGTCACTTTCTGAACTAATGTTAAGAAGTCAATATTCCACTTGACATCTCCATTTTTACTAGCATCCCATTAACATTGCAGTGGGAAGTATGAAATTCAGCTAAATTTTCAGGTTTAAATATAGTATAAGGGAGCATTTCAGCTGGCTCGTGATGCTATAAATATACAGAGCTAGTTCTCATAGATAAACCACAACTCCCATAGGGCATGTCTCATAGCATTTCCCAATTTTCTTATCACCTATCTTTCCAATCCATTCTTTTTGTCTCAGTGCACACTCCTTTGAAAGTATTCTGATAACAAGGCCATTATTCACCCGTTCTTTGGGCACATCAAAGCAGAGATGTGAACAGACATTAGCATGTTTGAGTATACTCAAATATAAGATTATAGTCTGATGAACAAAGCACTGCCTACACTTTGTAGTGCAGATGCAAAAGGCACGATCTGTACAAATCAAGGGTTTCACTGACTCTAATCCTAGGTAGACCCAAAGCAGACTCATAGACTCCTATTACCAGAGGTGTACAGTTTTGAAAGAACTCTAATTCAGGTATTTGGGGAACCAGGGGGTTGACCTGATGGTCTCCTACACCCTTTCAGATAAGACAGTCTGCCTTCATATTCTGTCTTTAATTGGAATCATGAGAGATGCTCTTTGCCAATCAAGAGTCAAGCTTGTCTGTTGTAGATTTGTGTTTGTGTGTGTGTGTGTGTGTGTGTGTGTGTGTGTGTTATTGGAGCTGGGCAGAAGAGTCCTATCAATGGCACACTGGAGCACAAGTTCAGCTGGGTAATCCTGATGTTGACAGTTGAACAATAACAGTAGGAGACAAATCGTGTTGGCACAGAGCAATCAGAAATAGATGCCTCAATTTGAGTGGAAAACATCTTTCCAACTGTGTATCATTCACTAGACACCATAACCTTCTGGCCATTGTTGGGATCCAAAGGAGGGGTTATGTGAACAGAGTTTACAGGAGAGCATAGTGTACTGTGAACCAGAATACCTTTTTATGTATTCAAATTTTTTTGAACTTTGTATCTACCAGTTAGCCTATTAGCTGTGATCAGGGAGCCATTAACATCCGGGTTATAAGTTCAGCCTTTATGTGCGCTACTGACTTGCTCACAGCGAAACCCTGTGCTCTATGACACAAGCTGCCCGGCTTCTTCCAGAGAAGGTCTCTACAGAAGCAAGCTCTTGGCTTCCCAGAATGCTTGGTCACAACGATGTTAGTGGCTCACCAAGAACTAGAACTAGTAAGGAAAGTGACTCCAGATGGTAACAAAAGATAAACATCCACATCTTCCACAAATGTGACCCAGGTGACCAAAAACCACAAAAATAACTTTACATTTGCCAGAATATGTTCACAGTCTTTATCTTCATCCATCCATGCTGAAGCAAGCATTTAAGGTCAGTACACCTGTCTCATTTTTGTCTCCTTAAAATGTATCACTATCAAACAAACTACATCTAATATTTATCCTCTTGTCTTATCCCCTTCACCCCCCTCGAAAGTGAGCTGTGTAAGGACAGAGATCTCATCCAGTGTGATGAGATCACATCCAGTTCCTGTGGGAATTAGCATTTGTTTTGTGAGATGGTTTTAATCTTTCCCAAGGATGGTGGTTTTAGAGAGTGTGAGGTCTTTCCATTTGGCAAATACCTAATGAATTGTGCCCCAGAGTTCTTGCTTTCTTGTGATAATTAGTTTTATAATTACTATTTATCCTAACTAAACTACAAATAACCTATTTTAGTGTATTGTGAAGAAATCCAAGCCCTATTTATTCGCATTGCCTTTGGAAAGCAATCAAGTTATTCTTACCCAATATTGAAGATAAAAATACATTTTCATAAAAGTGCCCAATCTTTCTTTTGAACCTCACTTTTTCCTAATCTTTGAAAATATTACATGTGCTTTGCATATATATTTTTTCCAGATTTCCCCTCTTTTGATATTAATTATCTATCTTCAGTGTCAGAAGTCTAACAGCAAAAATGTTAAAGTTTATTTAAAATGCACACATTTAAATAATGAATAGAACACAAGAGGAGACCACCTAGAAACGATTTATTTAATTTGTTTGGACAACAAATAATTTAGCTCTCTCTTGGAAATGCACTTAGGAAAATAATAAATGAAATTTGATTATTAACTTTACCCACGCATTCGTTCTGGTGTATACATTTACATATTAATTGAATCCCTGGCAAAAATACGCAATCAAATGGGGGACTTAAATAATATCAACATTTACATTCTTCTCATAGACTCTTAGAGTGCATATTCCTAAGAAAAATGAGAACTGCCTCGTCTTCTTCCTGGCCTGATTAATCACATAAGGGCTGGATGGGCTACTGAGAACAGGCTCAGAAGTTTCTCTTTAGATGCTAAAGGACGGTACATGTTTGGTAGTGTGTATAAAAGGGACGGAGAGTCAACACTTGACACAGCCTGAGCCAGCAGGGTCCCCTCACAGCCCTGGGGAAAGAGCTCCACAGCCAAGGGTGTCAAATGCCAACAGACAGAGGTAAATGGAAGAGCTTCATAGATTCCTCACATTCTCTTGTTCCTGCTGCAACTGGCAGGCATCCAGGCCTTGCCAGCAAAGACCACAGAAGACAGCAGCTGGTAAAGCCACATTAGCAAATAAGGCCTCGGGGTTTCCCATGTTTCAGGCTCTGTTCACCAACTGCTATTCACTCAAACAGCTGGATCAGAGCAGAGAGAGCCAAGACGTCGTTAGGGTTTTATGTGTACAACTGTTTTGATATGGATTGTCTGCTAGAGGCAGAGATAATGATAGCTTTCCAGGCTCACGCGTTGGACGGGGAAGTGATGCTGACATCTGAAAGGAGAAAACAGACTCTGGAAGGATCGTGAAACACACAGCTTTAAACACTGAAACGCGGGCCTTCATTTGTTCTGGGGCCGTTCGAGTGTGCGATTCGAGTGCCATTTCATCACTAATGCAACTAATGTTGTACCGAGTGTTTTGTTTTGGGGTTTTGGTAGTTGGGTTCTACCAAAATGTTACTATTTTTTTAAAAAGAATCCACAATGAGCTACCTGAGTTTTTGGTTTGGGTTGTTATTTTTTCTTTTTTCCTTTTTAAAGAAAAGCCAAGAAGCAGCAAGTGCAAACACACGCTGGAATGGGTAACAAGTAGTATACCTGAGAGTTCCCACTTGGGCCCTGTCCTTACCCCAGGGCTCTTAATGCCATAGGCAGTTGGGCAAGGAGAGGAAGGACTGTGCTACGAGCATCAAGCCGTGGATTACAAGCAAGGTCATGAGGGAGAATACATGATATCTGTTTTGGTTTCCTAATTGATTTTAACTGAGTTCTTGCCTTCCATTGATGGAAAAAGATTTTGAAGGAATGTGATGGAAATCTTCTCTTCATCATGGCAATCTTCCTCCGTTTCTTTCATTGACATTTTTTAGCTCCTGTCACCATAAGACAGTATCAGTCCTCAGTAGCAAACAGTAAAATTTAAGGAAACTGCTCTGATTTTCAAAACAGCAAAATCAAGCACCCGTTTTCAATGGAGTCCGTTTCCCCAATGGGAAGATACATATTAAGAGCCATTCAAGGGTAGCCTGGCTGGCTCAGCAGTTTAGCGCCACCTTAGGCCCAGGGCGTGATCCTGGAGACCTGGGATCGAGTCCCACATCGGGCTCCCCACATGGAGCCTGCTTCTCCCTCTGCCTGTGTCTCTGCCTCTCTTTCTCTGTCTCTCCATAATAAATAAATAAATAAATAAATAAATAAATAAATAAATAACAAATAAGCCATTCAAAACTAAAATGCCAACAACACCAAGGACTTTTAGCCAAGAAAAAATGAAGTTCACTGGGTTCGAAATAAACAAAATGAGAAATAAACACATTAGAAAGTCCCTTTGAGACACTTGAATCCTGAGAATTTGGCAAATGTAGCTCCCAAAAGATCAAGGATTTATAATCCTGTTTATGTGAAGCCAGCATCCTGACTCCTCATTGTACCTGGCCTAAACATCTCTTCAGTGTAACCCAAGAAAGACATGTTGATGTGCGGGTGATGTGCCATGATCTGTGCTAGATACTAGGGCTAACTGGTAAACAAAAGAGATTCTGTCCCTGTCTTTTTGAGTTTATAATCTATTAAAGTTAAGACTGGGTTTAACTGTGTTAAAAGAAAGCTAAAAATGAGAGTGACTCTAAAAAAGATAGTTACTTTCCTTTCACGTTAAAGACTCCCACGGTAAGTAGATTGCCCAGGGTCTGGTAGCTCTGTAATAACCACTCCAGCACCTTTTTCTTAGATCTCCAATGTCCTAACTGGAGTGTCTCCAATGCGTCTGGTTCAAGACATTTTCCCAAGCTCTCGTGATCACACCCACACTTTCTCCAACAGGAAAGAACAATGGGCAGTAAGCCTTTCCTTTTAAGGGGATTTCTTAGAAGTACCACACACTTTGTTACATTTCAGCAGCCAAAACATGGTCACGTGGCCTGACAGAGCTGCAAAGGAAGGTGGGTAGTGCTCTTCGTTGGCTAGAGTCGTGGCTAGACAGCTTAATACTGGAGGCCTGTCCCTTAGGACAAAAGTAGTGTGTCAGAGGGTACAGCCTGAGGTTTCCGCCACAAGAGAGACAGACATTATTCAAATTTCCTTTTCCTCTTATGACCACTATTAGATGAAGTTCACTGGAAAAAAGAAAACTCCTCAAACTGGTTGGTTGGTTTACACTGGTAGTATTCATTTCTTCACTTATATACTGACTCCGCAAATATGTTTTGAATACTTGAAATGCCTAATTTAATTAAAAAGAGAACTGAGGAGGGATTGCAAAATGTGTTAGTCATACTAATGAAGATTACTGTCTGGAAGGTATAGACAGACTAAGAAATTTACAAGTGGTGACCAATAAAGAAAGTACAGACAAATGCTTTAGCAGTTCAGAATAAGATTCAGCAAGCTTTGTAGATTAGATGATTTTTGAACTTGACTTTAAAATGTATTTAGGGGATCCCTGGGTGGTGCAGCGGTTTGGCTGGAGACCTGGGATCGAATCCCACATCGGGCTCCCGGTGCATGGAGCCTGCTTCTCCCTCTGCCTGTGTCTCTGCCTCTCTCTCTCTCTCTCTCTCTCTCTCTGTGTGTGTGTGACTATCATAAATAAAAAATAAAATAAAATAAAAATTAAAAACAATTAAAAGAAAAATAAAATGTATTTAGGTTTGGGACGCCTGGGTAGCTCAGCTGTTGAGCGCCTATCTTTGGCTCAGGGCATGATCCTGGGGTTCTGGGATCAAGTCCCACATCGGGCTCCCCGACAGGGAGCCTGCTTCTCCCTCTGTCTATGTCTCTTGTCTCTGTCTCTCATGAATAAATAAATAAAATCTTTAAAAATAAATAAATAAAATGTATTTAGTGTTTAGATACATGAATATGGTAATAGCATTATGGAATTGTGAAAAGGGCACAAATGTGTAGAGCATATATCAATTCGGCTTTGATCTTTGTTGGTGGAGAGATCTGAGATCACTTAAGCTCCCCATCCTCAATAAACATGTTCAAAACAGACATCTCTATAGGGCTGCCTCAAAGGGGAATAATAAGGCTCACTAGATAAAATTACCGAACAAATCACAAATCACTGTGCAAAGTTTGTTTTTTTTTAACTCTCCTTGAAATCTGTCTGACAGCAAATGCTGAAAGAGCAACATAGCCAAAGACACTTATTCAAGGGAAAGAGACAGAGGCAAGGAATAGCAATTAATTGTGTTTGGCTGAGGAATAATGGTGTGAAGGACAAATCTGGGGAATAAGGCTTATTTGGAACCTTTCATGGCATGCTGAAGAGTTTGGATTTCATTTGGTAGGCAGATATCACTGGAAAGGTTTTGAACCTGTGGCTTAGAAGATCAATCCTGCAAGACTCTTCAGGGTGAATGTGAAGAGATTATTTTATTTAAGTAGTCATTGCAAGCCAAGAGGCAATGAAGGCTTGAAATATGTGAACGAGTGTGGAAATGAAAAGAAGGGCTGGTGGAAGAGTTATTTTAGAGTAGACTCAGCGGAACTCACAAGAGTTTGGTAGGAAAGAATAAAAAATTACTAGAACATTTTGAGTAGAAGTGACAGGGCGGATGAAGGTGTCATCAACAGAAACGGGCCACACAGTACATAACAAGTTCGAAAAAGGAAACTTCGAGATGGAAGAAATGTGACTTACGGAGAAATGTTAGGAAATAATTTAGGGGTGGAAAGCTGTAGGAAGAAGAGAAGCCACTGAAAAGTCCAGAAGAATCAAAGAGAAGAACGTTGTTGTTAAGAATGCCCTAGGTGAATTATTCACAATAAGTTAAAAATATTGGAAGTTAACGGCAAATAATATTTCACAAGTTGAAGTTTTGTATTTGGCATTAAGACTATAGTCCATCAGTATCTTTCTAGAAGGAAATCGGTAATCAAAACATTTGCTTACCTTCATGAGCTAACCAATTAATCTTATTTTTCAGTAATCAGACTTCATCCAGTTTAATTTCCCCCATATTATACATTAGGCAGTGATTAATACTGAACTGACATCTATGAAAGCAAGGTAAAATGGAAATACTCCTAATTTGGAAATGGATGTTAATATCTGACAGTCTTAAGTGCATCCGAGTGCTGAAGAGATGACTATGCTCTCCAATTTGTGCTTGTGACCCTCCACACAGGAAAATCATTCTTTGATTCAGAGTTAAAACTGCTGTCTGCTTGGCCAAATATCATCGTGTCATGATATTTTCGAACTAATGACGAGTATGTTGAGAAAGAGGTAGCCTGTTGAGTATTTCATTCTCCTTACCCAGACAGATACTTTACCCCACTTTGGTGATGCCTACCTTCTTCTACCAATAAAACAAAGGTTAGAATACAAGTTTTAGTAGTCAGAGTGCTAATTAACATGACTTCAGGATATTAGAAATTAGACTTGAAAAGTCACTCACTTAATGCCTCTTCTGCGTACTTTCAAAAGTTGGTCCTGATTTTTATGATATCCTCTGTCAATGGCACAATTTTATGGGGAGCTGCTAAATCTAGTACTACTTCATAAGGATGATCAGATTATAGAAGTTACGTGAACACCTGAGAAGGGAAAAAAACTATTTTAGTATATGTGAGCGGAAACCACATGAATGGGCTACATAAAAATCAGTTTGGGTAGACAACGTTTGATAAGGTGGTTTTGATTAGCTTTAACTATAAATCTCTCCCTGGGACATGTAAAATGTCAAATTGGCTGCCAATACGTAGGAAGCTTCAAAGTGTGGAGTTGAGAGATGCAGATTTTAACTCCCACTCTGTGGTTTAGGGAAGTCATTTAACCTCTCTGAGCTTTATTCATTCACTTATTATTTTTAATCATTTCTGTATTTATTCAACAGACAGGCAACAGGCTTGTAGTGTGGCTTGCCCCTAAGGTTCCTCTTCTATACACTGAGAAGGGATCACTAAATGCCCTCGCAGCTCTAATGTGTATCAATGAATACACATTAGCATCAGAACTACTTTTGGAGCATTGGAGGAATACAGTTTGAATTATGGGAAAAGGTGTTGATTTGCACACGGAAAGCAGCAGATACAGAACCACAGGCTGGCGGCCTAAGCCTTCACGGAGAAGAGTTAGAGTCTAGGATGATGCATGGAACGAAGTCAGAGGGTGAAGGGCAAGAGCCGGAAAGGTCGAAAGGATGGTGCTGACTAATAGGAAAGACCTCATGGTAGAGACAGTAAACCTAACCCAGGAAACACAGGCAGACATCTCTTCCGTCCCACCTCCAGTTTCAGACAGATCTAACTAGGTTGGTAAAATGACTAGGCAGCAATGGTAGAAAATGATTTTATTACCAAAAGAAAAAAAAAAGAGCCTATGACTAAGTAACTTGATTGACCTTTACAGTATTTCTATGTCGTGGGAACATTTGCAGACAGGCAATTATGGGGCATTCTGACACCATGTGGGATGTTTTTTCTTTGAAATAGAGAAAGATAACACTATTAATTTTTTTGACTAACCGTACACCTCTTCACTGCCCTTATTTTTTCCATGTTTTTCTTTTGTCTCCTGTT